>NW_027507789.1:52448034-57248034 GCF_037356315.1 Lithobates pipiens | reverse complement strand
GGCGAGGGCCCCCGAGCCACTAGGGGGCCCCATCAGGGTTGCCAGCCTCAGTAAAACCAGGGACAGTATGTAAAAATCTGTGTGTTTTTTTTTTACATCTGTCTCTGAAATGTCCCTTACCGACATCCTTTTGGTCTAAAAATCCTGAGATTATAGCTGCCCCACCTCTCCAGTAATTTCTCAGCCAATAGAAACATATCTGTGTATACTGTGTGATTGTATACTGTGTGTGTTTGTGTATACTGTGTGTGCGTGTTTGTGTATACTGTGGGGCCCCATAACCTCCTATTGCCCGGGGGCCCCATAATCTCCTATTGCCCGGGGGCCTCATGAGTTGTCAGTCCGCCCCTGCTTAGGTGGTTATTTACTAAAGTAAAATGCACTTTGCACTGAAGTGCACTTGGAAGTAAAGTCGCTGTAGATCCGAGGGGACATGCAAGGAAAATAAAAAACAGCATTTTAGCTTGCACATGATTGGATGATAAAATCAGCAGAGCTTCCACTCATTTCAGATCTACCCCTCAGATTTACAGTGACTGCACTTCCAAGTGCACTTGCAGTGCAAATTGGAGTTGCCTTTCGTAAATAACCCCCTTAGTTTCCCAAACTTGATCGGCACATTCCAGGATATCACGATTAAAAGTAATTTGTATTTTATACCCAATCACATGCAAGGAAAATTTAAAAACTGCATTTTGCTTGCAAATGATTGGATGATGGAAGTCAGCAGAGCATCCTCTCATTTAATAAACCCTGGAGCAAATTCCCTTACAGAGTGCAACTGCACTTGCAAAGTGCAGAGTCTATGGGGTTGATTTACTAAAGGCAAATAGACTGTGCACTTTGCAAAGTTCAGTTGCACTCTGCAAGAGCAGTTGCTCCAGAGCTTAGTAAAAAAGTAAGAGCTCCGCTGACTTCCATCATCCAATCACATGCAAGCAAAACTGCATTTTTTTAAATATTTTCCTTGCACGTGATTGGGTATCCTTTACAAGTTGAAGCTTTACCTCATTTACTAAGCTCTGGAGCAACTGCACTTGTAGAGTACATTTGCACTTTGCAAAGTGCACAGTCTACTTGCCTTAAGTAAATTAACCCCTATGTGCCTTTAGACAATCAGCCACTTCACACCGGTGCGGCTTTGAAATCGCGCTACTTTAAAAGAAAATTTTTACTGCTAATTTCATTGCGGCTTACAACTTCATTTAACAGAAGTCTATGCAAGTTGCAATGAAATCGGTAAAAAGTAGTGCAGGAACCTGTTTCATAATGGCTGAGACATGAGTCACGCCTATATGAACGGTTCCATTGCCAGCAATGGGCTGCTACTTATCATGTGGTTTGGAACTGTCAAATCGTATGGCAAGTCGCACCAGTGTGACTGGGGGCTTAGAAAATGAAAATGAGTCAATGGGGGTTATTTACTAAAGGCAAATCCACTTTGCACTACAAGTACACTGCAAGTGCACTTGGAAGTGCAGTCACTGTAGATCCGAGGGGGACAAGCTAGGAAAATAAAAAACAGCATTTTAGCTTGTACATGATTGGATGATAAAATCAGCAGAGCTTCCCCTCATTTCAGATCTTCCCCTCAGATCTACAGCGAGTGCACTTGTAGTGCAAAGTGGATTTGCCTTTAGTAAATTAACCCCAATGTAATGGTTAGCAGAGCAGAGTGTAATTTATATTCCATTATCAATTGTATAGTGTGTATCCATAAACACACAATAAATATTTTTGAATTCCCTATAAAATCAAATAAAAAGTGGTTTGATTATGCAACATCAAACCTGCTTGTTCTTTAGGGTGGGGGTGGTGGGCAGGAGGGTGGAGAGGGTGTAGGGTATTAGGCTGGAATCACACCTATGCAGTTTTAGTGCTTTTTGCATTTTGCAGATTTGCACTACAGTCCATGTAATATGGCTTCCTATGGAACACGTTCTGTAGTGCAAATCTGCAAAATGCAAAAAGCACTAAAACTGCATAGGTGTGAATCCAGCCTTAGTTCACCTTTTCATAAAAAATAAATAAAAAAAAGGTGAACTAACACTGTAAAGACTTAAAGTGGAGGGCCACCCTAAAATAAAAAATGTCATTAATATTCTAAAAAAAATAAAAATAAATGTTTTAACTTATCTGAAACGCTGTTGCTAGGCAATCTTCCTAATCTGGCTCTTCCTATTCCGCGGCGCTTCCTCCTCTTTGGCAAGTGGCCCCGTTGCCTTCTGGGACATATGGGTGTCCCAGAAAACAACGCGGCCATTCGCAAAGCGCCGCGCGACTCACGCATGTGCAGTAGGAAACTTGCTGGGCTCGCTGGACAGGTAAGTGCCCTTATTAAAAGTCAGCAGCTACAGTGTTTGTAGCTGCTGACTTTAAAAAAAAATAAAAAGGCGGCCGGAACGCCCCTTTAACCACAATGGAAGATGAATCCCAACTAAGGACCAACTTACTGTTTCCTATTAACTATTTATTCAAAGAGCAATAAACAAAATATATTAGGCCGAGAGAACTGCAACGTTCCTTTAGGGATTAAATACTTAGACATGTACATGTTTCTAATGCGCGGTAATCTGTAAGCATTTAATCCTATAAAGATCTGTATATACACATAATCATACATTAATTAAAAGAGCTGCTAATACAAACTAGCCACAGCTCTACGTCAACTAAAATACACATCTGGGCTATCATAGTAAACCATGGGGTCCAATAGGGAACGAAGGGCCTAACATGATGATTTTTATTGTTAAACATAGAGCTAGGCTCTGATGTCAGCCCAGCTCCAGACAAAACATTTTTCTTTAGTTTTGGATGGAGCGGGGAAGAGATTTTATATGCTATCTGTGTTTTCATGGAGGAGATTTCTTTTATCTTCCTCTTCTGTCTGACACCTGTCACCAAGACAGGAAGTAAAGGGGAAATCTCAGTGGGTGGGGCTTACATGTGGCTATGGTGTAGGCACACATTAATTACATATGGTAGGTTGCTGAAGGCTTGCCTCTTTAACCGCCGCAGTTGTACTGCGGCAACATGGCTCGGATGCGTGAATCGCTGTCTTGTTACGCGCGTGCCCCCTGCTCGCCCACAATCACCGTCGGGCTCCCGCGATCGCTCGAGGCACACAGAGAACCGGGATCTGTGTGTGTCAACACACAGATCCCAGTTCTCTGAGGGGAGAACAGACAGATTGTCTGTTCATACAGAGTATGAACAGCGATCTATCTCTTCCCCTACACAGTCCCCTCCCCCTTCAGTTAGAACACACACTAGGGAACACATTAACCCCTTGATCGCTCCCCTAGTGGTTAACCCCTTCACTGCCAGTGACATTTTTACAGTAATAAATGCATTTTTATAGCAATGATCACTGTATAAATGCCAATGGACCCAAAAAATGTGTCAAAATTGTCCGATGTGTCCGCCATAATGTCACAGTCCCAATAAAAATCGCAGATTGTCGCCATTACTAGTAAAAAAAAAAAAATAATAATAAAAATGTCATAAAACTATCCCCTATTTTGTAGACGCTATAACTTTTGCGCAAACCAATCAATATACGCTTATTGCGATTTTATTTTTACCAAAAATATTTAGAAGAATACGTATCGGCCTAAACTGAGAAAAAAAATATTTTTTTCTATATATTTATGTGGGATATTTATTATAGCAATATTGCATCTTTTTTTTCAAAATTGTCGCTCTTTTATTGTTTATAGCGCAAAAAATAAAAACCGAGTTGATCAAATACCACCAAAAGATAGCTCTATTTGTGGGGGAAAAAAAACGTCAATTTTGTTTGGGTGCAACATCGCACGTCCGTGCAATTGTCAGTTAAAGCAACGCAGTGCCGAATCGCAAAAGTGTTCTGGTCAGGAAGGGGGTAAAATCTTCCGGGGCTGAAGCGGTTAAGCAGATTTGCTTGTGGCCAGTCACTGTGACCTGCTCCACTGTCCAACTGGAATGAAGTGTCTGGCCAAACCGGAATGCCAATTACAAGCAGGGAAATGTCTTCTTACTATCACTGGGTACAAAAAGAAGGTGTCCAGGGAACTTTCCGTGAGCCGCCAGTCATTGTGCAGGGAGTTTTTGGCTCTGAAGAAGAGACCTGTCAGCCAGAAGGAACCTAGACTAGGTTCCCCCCACATACACACACACTGGTGGTTCCAAGCGATCTGGGGGTGTCTAGTTTGAGTAGATTTTATTGTTACCTATTTTTAATAAATATTTATTGGATAGTGCACTAGGCCAGTGCGCTCTCTTTTATTAATTTCTGCTGAGCAAGGCACGATTTCTTGGCAACAGTGCTAATGCATGTAAATATGCGTCCGATCTGCGCCAAGAACCGGGCGCGTGTGCTCTGCGCAAAGAGGTTAAAGTGATTGTCTTGGTTAAAAAAAAAAGAAAAAACATGTTATGTTATACTTACCTCATCTGTGCAGTTGGTTTTGTACAGAGCAGCCAAGATACTCCTCTTCTCGAGTCCCTCTTCTGTGCTCCTGGCTCCTCCCCCCTATTGAGTGCCCCCACAGCAAGCAGCTTGCTATGGAGGCACCTGAGCCGAACCACAGCTCCGTGTGTCCATTCAGACACGGAGCCTCGACCTGGCCCTTCCCCTTTTTCCTGATTGGCTAACTGACCTTGATTGACAGCTGCGGGAGCCAATGGCGCCACTGCTGTGTCTCAGCCAATCAAGAGGAGAGACCATAGAATGCATTAAGATAAAAAACCTTCTGCTATTAAAACTCCTTTACCTGCTTGCTGACCAGCCGCCACAGTTCTACTGTGACAGATTGGCTCGGCTGCGCGATTCACCGTAGCTGTACGTTGGTCTGTTTAACCTCCCTGGCGTTATGATTATTTCAGATTTTTGATGCTGAAAGCGGTACAATTATTTTACATGGAAATTTGGCGTTTTATATTGTAGGCCTGTAATTCTTAGGAATAACTCACTTAAATCTGTCCAAACCAGAGTCTAGTAGACATCCCGGGTATGATAAAATTTGAAAAACAAAATCATAAATTAAAATATAATAAATAACTATGAATAATTATAACAAATAATAATATAATAATAATAAAAATTATTCAGTAATGTAAATCAAATCAAAAACACAGAAATTTGCTAAGTTGCAGAATTGTCAGTGTCATTACTTCTCAGTATTTGATGACGGATCACCCCACAAATCGTTATCCCTCAATTCTGCGAGTGATTCTAATTTATTATCGTTGTTTTCTAGCTGGTCTAAAACCACTTTTGATGTAAAGGGACAGTTTTGGTTGCTGTGGACAATCTCCAGTTTCCAGGCAGAAAACAGTTTTTATAATATAAAACTACATGCAGGACACTGGACAGACCACTAGGGACAAAGGGGATGTGAAATTATTTCATACAGTAATGTACATTATACTGTATGGATAGTGTGTGTTTCACTTTTTGAATTTGGCGCCGTTCTCCGTCCTCGTGCGTTGCAGCGCTTGCAGGGAACGGAGCTCGGCTCTGTGATAGATCGAGCAGAGGACGAGCCAATCACACAGTGGGGGGACATCGCTGGATCCAGGTGATAAGGTAAGCCCACTCTTCATGGATCCTGCGATGCAATCCCGAGTGTGGCTCAGGGTTACCGCTTTTGGTTCTGAAATTTCACCCCGAGCCACACTCGGGAATACCGTCAGGGAGATTAATAGTTATAGCAGGCGCGTGCGCCGCTGGCTCAAATGTTTGCCGGTCACCCGCATTCGCTCCACAGAGAGCCAGGACGGGGGTCTGTCAATGTAAACAAATAGATCCCTGTTCTGTCAGGGGAGTACAGAGGGATTGTCTGCTCCTAGTGATCAAGAACAGCGATCTCTCTCTACTCCACGTCAGTCCACTCCCCCACAGTTAGAAACACCTCCCTAGGGAACACTTAACCCCTTGATCAACATAGTGTTAACACCTTCCCTGCCAGTGTAATTTATAAGTGATCAGTGGCTATTTTTAGCTCTGATCACTGTAATAATGTCACTGGTCCCAAAAAGTGTGCGATCTGTCCGCCGCAATAAAATATATAATAAAAATGCCTTAAATCTATCCCTTATTTTGTAGACGCTATAACTTTTGCCCAAACAAATCAATATACGCTTATTGCGTATATATGTAGAAGACTACATCAAAACTAAACTAAACCGATGAAGACATTTTTTTATTTAATTTTTTTCGATATTTATTATTGCAAAAAGTAAAAAATATTGTTTTCTTTTTCAAATTGTCACTCTTTTTTTGTTTATAATGCAAAAAATAAAAACTGCAGAGGTGATCAAATACCACCAAAAGAAAGCTCTATTTGTGGGAAAAAAAGGACGTCAATTTTGTTTGAGTACAATGTCGTAGGACTGCGCAATTGACATTTAAAACGACGCAGTGCTGTATCGAAAAAAATGGCCTGGGGTAAATCCTTCCGGGGCTGAAGTGGTTAAGGAACTAAGGGTATGTGGTGACATCTACTGGTAGAAAGAGAGAAGTACACTGGAAATCTCACTAGATGGAAACAATGTGAGTCTAATACCCCGTTCCATACCTCTTGATGATCCAGACGGCAATAAAATCTGAACTTTACACAGATTTATATTTATTGCTTCCTGTGTCAAATAGACAGGAAGTGGCGCTAATTTTCCTGGCTTCCTCCCATTCCTGGAAGGTGGCGTGTACAGCCAACCATATAATGGAATAGCTAACTATGCCCATATCCGTGTAATGACGCTTCTGTGCATCAGCGTTCACCCATGCATGCTCATATGAAGTATTTCCTGAATGTGAAACCTCCGTGCCATTCAAAAGTTCCCAAGCACTGTACAATCACGGCATAACCAGAGGAGGTTATTAACCCTTTCACCCCCCCCCCCTCCTTATAAACCTGATCTCCATAGTGTCTCTCTACGTGACCTGTTTTTGGAGGCAACACTATACTCTGGTTTAAAAAAAAATCTATTCAATCATGTATTCTTAACTCAAAAAAGTGCCTTCTACTATTTTCAGCCTCCTCCAAATCTGCAAATTCCTTCCTTTGCTGCTGTGATCTGACTTCCTGCTATAGGGTGACAACGTTCATTCTCCATTGTCCCACTTTATGTAGGAACATAACCACCCTCTCTTGCTCACTCCTGAGATGGACTATGGACTATGACAGTCTTTCTCAACCTTTTTACCCCAGAGTAACCCTTGAAATCATTTTCTAGTCTTGAGGAACCCTTACCAATTCATTGGTGGTCAATGAAAAAAAATGCCCCTTACATTTGTGGTCATGTGGAATGAGACAGCCCTTACAGTGGTGGTCAAAATGCAATCCCTACGGATGGCTTAAAAGATTGTTGGCTTCATGCAACTGGCTCTACCAAGTGGCACTGACCCCAGAACTATGCAGACACCTTAAGATAGGAGGTTGATCGGCCGCAGCTCAAGGAACCCCTAGCAACCTTTGGAGGAACACTAGGGTTCCACGGAACCTTGGTTGAGAATGGTTGGACTATGGGATTTGTAGTGTGCGTAAAGCAGTGCACATAGCCGCAACTAACATTCTCTGCCCATTCCAAACAAATGAAAGTGAGGGGGACAAGGATAGGTTCATGAGCTCACAGAGGAAGTTACAAGGAGGCAGAAAAACACAATGAGAAACAATTGCTGAAAATCTGATTACAAGGCTATTAAATAGTGGATGTGTATGGATTATTTTTGGAGGATAAAAATATAATTTAGTGTTCCTTTAGCCCTTTACCTCCCTTATCCTGCACATCTGCACTTTAACCCCTTCATCTCCATCCTCCCACAATGTAACCTGTAGATTAGCCCCTTCACTTCCTCCTTCTGTATATGACCTAAATGCCTTTTATTATCAGCATGTTTCTCCATTTTCAAAAAAACATTGAGGCAAAAATGAGATCACCTTGGGGAGTCTACTTTCCAAAAATGGGTCATTTTGGGGTGTTTAGACTGTCCTGGCATTTTTATTTTAACAGAAAGTAAGGGAAATGATAAAATAATGGTTATTGAATGCCACCAAAATAAAGTGCTATCTGTTGAAAAATGATATCAGATTTGAGTACAGTGTTGCATGAGGAAGTAATTGTCAGTCAAAGTATCATGGCACCAGAAACTGAAAAATGGTCTGATAATGAAGGGGTAACACAGGCCAGTACTTAAGGGGTTAAGTAAAAGATTTCTACATTGACTTTAGATTTAATGATTCACCATCAAAGTGGGAAACCTTCAGTCATCACAAACACCTTCACATACAAGGAAAAACACACGCTGTATGTAGAGGAATTTGGATGACTTCATACTTCAATGACCTTTAGACTTTAGTTATAATGCCAAGTAAAGCTCTGCATATTTAACCTTTTTTTTATAAACTTAACGAATATCTAAGGCAAGATTCTTTTTCATTTTTAAATAGTGTAAAGTTTTTTCCTTTTGCCAACTGTGTCCCATTGGAGAGATTTCCACCCCATTTCCTGTGTGTAGCCAAATCAGGAAGTGGGAGCAAATCTTTGTGTCCTGTCATGCTGCGTACAAGCGATCGGAATTTCGGCCAGAAAAATGCGACCATGTGTATGCTCCATCGGCCGAATTCCCACCAGCAAAAATTTGATAGCATGTTCTGGAAAAACTTTCTATCGGAAATTCCGATCGTGCAAAAACTCACGCATGCTAAGATTCAACTACAAGATGGAAGCTATTGGCTACTGGATATTGAACTTCCTTTTTCTAGTCCCGTCATACGTGTTGTACATCACCGCGTTCTTGGCGGTTGGAATTTGGTGTGACCGTGTGTAGGCAAGACAGTTTGATAATAAAACCTGGAAGCTCATTGGTTTCTATGCAGAAGTGAGCCTGATTTTGCACTTTCCAGCTTTAGTAAATAAACACCATTGTGTACTTAAAAGTGGGGGTATACCCTATACTCCTATGTTGCCATAGGAGACAGCGGTCCTACCTATACAGAAGTGGTGTCCAGCTGGATGCCTTCACCTGTATAGCTGTCTACCTATAGACGTCTCGGAGTCTGCCAATTAACATTGCATCTACCTAAGGGTGTCCTGGCCCTAACCCTCTCTCTCACAGTTCTGTTTAAGAGAAAATAAATCTCTTTGCATGCAAAAAGTGTCTGGTGCCCACCTGTTCATCTTGCATTACACCCGCCATGCCTTGCAACCCACTCTACACTGAAGGATGTCAGCTGTCCTTAACTCTGGAGGTCACTATTGGGCTTCAGGGGCCCGGGACTTTGCTACACTATCTAGTATAAACAATGTCACCAAGGCTCTCTAGTTGAGCCCTGGATAGCGCTATAACCCAGACAGGGGTTCTTCCCTACGTTTCCACAACTGGAAAACAGATTTTTGGCTGTACGTACACTTAAAGTCTTCATTGGAAAAATATTCTGCTTTTATATATCAGCTATGCTCCACAAAAGACTCTTGTAATTCCACTCGTTGGATGATGCTACTTCTCCAAGACATAACTTTTAAGCCCCCTTGGGACTGTAGAGTATTTTAGGACTTTTTTTGCTCAGAAGGCTTTTCGCTGTCGGTAATGAGCAGCTAGGAGGTCAGTGTTCCTGGCTCACCGCTGTGATTACAGCTTTATAGACAGCCAGCCACAGCAAAGGGAGCTTGTATGACTACATTTACATCTATGTACACAAACATACAGAGGTTGATTCACTGAAGGCAAACAGAACATATGCTTTGCAAGGGCATTTGCTCCAGATCTTAGTAAATGAGGTGAAGCTCTGCTGACTTCCATTATCCAATCATGTGCAAGCAAAAATGCTGTTTTTTTTTTAATATTCTTTGCATGTGATTGGGCATTCTTTGCAAAGTGGAGCTTTACCTCTTTTACTAAGCTCCGGAGCAATTGCCCTTACAGAATGCAACTGCACTAGCAAAGTGCACAATCTATTTGCACCCACCCTGTAGCGTGTACAGAACACCAAGGTTGAACATATGGGGGGGGGGGGGGGGGGCTGATTTACTAATGAGAAATACTCTGTTCACTTTGCAAGGGAAGTTGCACTTTGTAGGGGAATTTCCCTAGAGCTTAGTGAATGCGGTGAAGCTCTGCTGACTTCCATAATCCAATCATATGCAAGCAAAAATTCAGTTTTTTTTTTAACTTTCTTTGCACATATTGGGGTATTCTTTGCAAAGCGAAGTTTCACCGCATTCACTGAGCTCTAGGAATAATTCCCTCACAAAGTGAAAATTCCCTTTAGTACACACAGAGTGTAATAGTGGCCCTAGGTTATTTTAGTATATAATATTATATAATAACAATAAAAATAATGATAAAAATGAACTTTATTTTATATAGCGCCTTTAACCACTTTCAGACCGGACCATTTTGCAGGCCAATGACCAGACCACTTTTTGCGATTTGGCACTGTGTCGCTTTAACTGACAATTGCGCGGTCGTGCGACGTGGCTCCCAAACAAAATTGACATCCTTTTTTTTCCCCACAAATAGAGATTTCTTTTGGTGCTATTTGATCACCCCTGCGGTTTTTATTTTTTGCGCTAAAAACAAAAATAGAGCAACAATTTTGAAAAAAACGCATCATTTTTAACTTTTTGTTATAATAAATATCTCCCAAAAAATTTATATAAAAAAAGTTTTTTTCCCTCAGTTTAGGCCGATACGTTTTCTTCTACATATTCTTGGTAAAAAAAATCACAATAAGCGATTATTGATTGGTTTGCGCAAAAGTTATAGCGTTTACAAAATAGGGGATAGTTTTATGGCATTTTTATTAATAATTTAATGTACTAGTAATGGCGGCGATCAGCGACTTTTATTGTGACTGCGACATTGTGGCGGACACATCGGACATTTTTGACACATTTTTGGGACCATTGTAATTTATACAGCAGTCAGTGCTATACAAATGCATTGATGCCTGTGTAAATGACACTGGCAAAGGGGTTAACCAGGGGGTGGCAGTGTAGGGGTTAAGTGTTCCTAGGGGCGTGTTACTAACTGTGGGGGGCTGGGCTTTGTGTTAGTGAACACTGATCTCTGCTTCAATCACAAGGTTGCTAGGTAGAATGGGGAGATGCTGTTTACAACGGCATCTGCCCTTTCAGCCGCCCCGTAAGACGATCGCGACTGGACTCACGGGGGTCCCGACCGGCACGCGAGCGCGCCGCCGGCGGGGGGCGTAGACGATGGCATTTAAAAACAGATGTACCTGTACACCAATATGCCTGCCCGTGCCATTCTGCCGACGTACATCGGCTTGCGTCGGTCGGGAAATGGTTAAAGGTAGCTTCTGAAAGCGCTTACAGTGATACTAAAGTCTCCTTTTTTTTGTTTAAAAATAAGAAGCATCTTATACTTACCTGCTCTATGAAGTGGTTTTGCACAGAGCAGCCCAGATCCTCCTCTTCTCAGGTTCCCCGCCAGCCTGCTTGCTCTGGGGGCACCCAAGCAGGCTCGATCCCAAGCTGCTGCTCTGCGTGTACATTCACACACAAAGCTGCAACTCAGCTTTGCCCCCTAATTGGTTTACTGGCTGCGGTTGCTGTCTCGGCCAATGAAGAGGAAGCGTCCCTGAAGAGTCGTGGCTCTCGTGCACATCGCTGGATCATGATGGGGCTCAGGTAAGTATTGGAGGGCTGCTGCTCAGAGAAGGTTTTTTACCTTCATGCATAGAATGCATAAAGGTAAAAAAAAACACGAGCCTTTAGAACCACTTTAATACACAGTATATTATTAGGGTATATTAGTAGGTTTCTAACAAATCAGTTAAATTTCTTTAAAGTAGAATTCTATGTTTTCTATCACTTTAAATAGTTAATTTGGGCCAAGCTGGCCCAAATGAAGTATTGCCATTATAAAATTATGTGGCCACAGTGTGTGCTGCAATACTCTGTAGTAGCTAGAGCTGGGCAATTTTCTCCCCCCAAAAAATCTGCAATTTAAAAAAAAAAAAACTCGATTTGAATCAAGTTTTTGATGGACACCGTGCCGGTCCTGAGGAGCTGGACAATTTTCTCCCCCCAAAAAATCAGCGATTTAAAAAAAAAAAAAAAAACTCGATTCACGATTTGAATCAAGTTTTTATTTTTTTTATTTTTTGATGGACACCGTGCCAGTCCTGAGGAGCTGCGGGCAGGAGTTTTTAGGTGTTTTTAGGCCTCGCAGACTAGGCCGAAGCCACGGCCTCACCTATAAACTCCTGCCCGCAGCTCCTCAGGACCGGCGCGGTGTCAGTGCCGATTCTGGTGAAATTTTTTTGAAAAAATTGATTTGCTAAAAATTGTAATCAATTTGACCTCTCAACTCGATTCAAGATTCAAATTGATTTTTTCCCCAGCCCTAGTAGTAGCATTAGCTACAAACTGTAAGCGGCGCTGTATTCTGGCAGCAAAACGGGCGATTTCCCACCTGCTGCTGAAATTAAAAAGTCAACCCGAGTTCTTCTCCGCCATTCAGGAGAAGCCTTGTATTTTTTATCAATAAATACAAGCCTTCCACTGATGCGGGTGGAAATCGGGACATCATCCGCTTGTCTTTCCACCTGGGCCAATCAGAGGAAGCCTTGTGTTCATTGATAAAAAACAAGGCTTCTCCTGAATGACAGAATGGCAGTTTCTTCTGCATGATGGAGAAGTTTTCAGATTAACTCTTTTGTATTCCGACAGCAGACAAGAAGTTGCTCGTACTGCCATCGGAACACCACGCTACATACTGTATGTAGCTACTGCTATGTTTGTATTCTGTCTTATGAGCATTTTCATAACTCTAGTGACCTATCCGTTCTCGATATGAGATTAGCATGCAAAAATAAATGGACCATCATTCATCCGATATTCTCATTGTGTGTACCAGGCTTAAGGGTGGAATTTTGGGCACCACTGTAAGGGGAGATTCTTCCCACCAACCACCAATATAAAGGGCATCCTTCCCATTGAGCCCAGTTAAATTTTTTTTAGCAGGGGCTCCCTGAGACCTAAAAATTATTTTAGGGGTTCCTTTAGGGTAAAATGTTTAAGGGCTGCTTAAGATAATAATTAAATAAATAATAAAATTATTATTTATAAATAAAATAATTTATAAATAATAAAGCATTGCTGAATTGCTGTGAGGGCTGGCTTAGCCCTTCCTTCTCTGGGCTGGCCGCTCAGCTGTCGGCTAATTGCCAGCTCTCTTCTCTCTCTACAGTTACCAGCTGTTCCTGATGATGCTCGTCTGACCTGCCTACTTAAAGCCTTCCAGCTCACTTCACCTCTGCCTTCGCCTTGGTCACATCACTAGAAACCATCTCCTGCGGTTTGTTTAAAAACTGGCTTGCTGACATCCCTTCTGGCTCCTTATCCTGCTTGCTGTTGCTCTACTTGGATCCCTAACTTCTGGCCTGGCTGACTACCCGATCTGGTTACTGGACTCTGGCTATGCTTTACTACGCTTTTTCTATTTACCTTTTTATTTTTTTTAATAAACAAGTGTGATTTGATTGTACTTCTGTCTCAGTCTGATTCATGGTTTCTGACAATTGCATATTTCACAAAATAACGTAAAAAATAGATTACAGCCGGTAACAATTTTTAAAGGTTTTTCTACTGTTGTTACTGGAAGTTTCCTGACTAAAGTGCTTGCTCTATCAGATTGGAATGACAATTTCTATATGAACTGGTTCACCCATGACCTGTGTCTTTTACACTGTATTGTGAATCATTCAGCCAAATCGGTTTTCAGGATACTATCAGTGCTATATCTTAAGTAGCAACTGTAGCTTCCATTGTATAGTACAGCTCATGCTTAATGAACAATATACAAGAATACTGTAAAGCTGATTCAAGACAACTGCCAAAAAGAATGAAACTGTTGTAAACCACATTACATGATTAAAGTTGTATTAAACCCTCAGCATTTATTAGTTTAACACATTGAATATACACTGAGCAAAATTATAAACGCAACACTTTTGTGTTTGCCCCTATTTATCATGAGCTGAACTCAAAGATCTATGACTTTTTCTATCTACACAAAAGGCCTATTTCTCTAAATCTGTGTTAGTGAGCACTTTACCTTTGCCGAGATAATGCATCCACCTCACAGGCGTGGCTTATCAAGATGCTAATTACACAGCATGATTATTGCACAGGTGTGCCTTAGGCTGGCCACAATAAAAGGCCACTCTAAAATGTGCAGTTTTAATGTATTGGGGGGGGGGGGGGGGCTCCAAAAACCAGTCGGTATCTGGTGTGACCACCATTTGCCTCATGCAGTGCAGCACATCTCCTTTGTGTAGAGTTGATTGTGGCCTGTGGAATGTTGATCCTTTCCTCTTCAATGGCTGTGTGAAGTTTCTGGATATTGGCAGGAACTGGAATACGCTGTCGTATACGCCGATCCAGAGCATCCCAAACATGCTCAATGGGTGACAAGTCCGGTGAGTAGGCTGGTCATGCAAGAACAGGGTTTTCAGCTTCCAGAAATTGTTTACAGATCCTTCTTGTTCTTTTAGGGAGCAGCTATTAGTTGTTTGATTCACTGATTATAGGTTAATTTGATATTTTTTTATTATTTTTTGTGGCGCGGAGTTTATTAGTTGCTGTGTATCAGCCACTTTTTTTCACCTTGCAACATGGGGCCATGCATTATCATGCTGCAACATGAGGTGATGGTCGTGGATGAATGGCACAACAATGGGCCTCAAGATCTCGTCATGGTATCTCTGTGCACTCAAAATGCCATCAATAAAATGCACCCGTGTTCATTGTCCATAGCATGCGCCTGCCCATACCATAACCCCACTGCCACCTTGGGCCACTTGATCCACAACGTTGACATCAGCAAACCACTCACCCATACAACGAAATACACGCTGCCTGCCATCTGTCCTGTACAGTGAAAACCAGGATTCATCTGTGAAGAGAATACCTCTCCAAAGTGTCAGATGCCATCGAATATGAGCATTTGCCCACTCAAGACGGTTATGACGATGAACTGCAGTCAGGTTGAGACTCCAATGAGGACAACGGGCATGGAGATGAGCTTCCCTGAGATGGTTTCTGACAAGTTGTGCAGAAATTCTTTGGTTATGCAAACTGATTGTTGCAGCAACTGTCCAGGTGGCAGGTCTCAGACAATCTTGGAGGTGAAGATGCTGGATATGGAGGTCCTGGGCTGGTGTGGTTGCCAGGCCAGTTGGGTGTACTGCCAAATTCTCTGAAACGCCTTTGGAGACAGCTTATGGTAGAGAAATTAACATTTAATTCAAGGGCAACAGCTCTAGTGGAAATTCTTGTAGTCAGCATGCCAATTGCACGCTCCCTCAAAACTTGCAATATCCGTGGCATTGTGCTGTGTGATAAAACTGCACATTTTACAGTGGCCTTTTATTGTGGCCAGCCTAAAGCACACCTGGGCAATAATCATGCTGTCTAATCAGCATCTTGATAAGCCACACCTGTGAGGTGGATGTATTATCTCGGCAAAGGAGAAGTGCTCACTAACACAGATTTGTGAACAATATTTGAGAGAATTAGGCCTTTCGTGTACATAGAAAAAGTCATAGATCGCTAAGTTCACAAAAGTTACTCAGAGTAATTAAAGAAACATTCCACAGTAAACTAATTGTTAGAATTCTTACATCACTTACTGTACAAGGTTACAACGTTCAAAGCTACTGGCTCTAGTTTTCTCAGTACTACTTTCCTGAACTTTACATAAAAAAGTTAAAGGAGAAGTTTGGGGTTTGTAAAAAAAATAGACATACATACTTACCTCTATGCTGTAGCATCGGTGTGATGTTGCAGCTGTCTCATGTATGCTCTAAACCCAAGAACTGAGCAATCACATGATTACTGACTGCCAGTCCCTGCTCACTGCTATGCCCCTGTAGAACTTAATGGGGTGCCAGGCAGGTGAGGGGGTGGGCGAAGCTGGCTTTGGCTCTCAGATGCATGCTGAGATGTGGAGTCAGTTGTCACTCAGGTAGTTGGGTGGATCCAGACAATATTGTTGAGATCCTTCCAGAGCTTGGAGCGGACAATAGCCCACTATCGGCTGATTCTGGGTAACAGGAGAGCAAAATGAGGTGCACTCCTGCAACCCACAGGAGAAATATGGCCAAAAAAGCTTTATCTATATTTCGTCTTTAAACAGTGGACAGTGCAGTTTCCAACCAGTACTAATATCACTGGAAAACACCCAAAACGCAAAATATTGAGAATATTCCCCACTGATCCCAGCGCTCACAGAGGTAAGTCAAAAAATAATACCAAATACAAGCTGCTATCATACAGAAAATCAATCACAGAAATATATAGTACCGTATATACTCGAGTATAAGCCAAGATTTTCAGCCTCTTTTTTGAGGCTGAAAGTGCCCCCCTCGGCTTATACTCGAGTCATCGCTGTCTGCCCGCTCGATCAGCGTGTCGAGCAGACAGACAGCGGCCATTCTATAGTTCAAAAGCCGCGCCTCCGGCTCCGCCTTCGCCTGTGATAGGCGGAACACTGAATTTCCCAGCAGCCTGTGTTCCGCCTATCACGGACATCGTATCATCCTCGTACTACGGACGAGGATGATACGATGTACGTGATAGGCGGAACACAGGCTGCTGGGAAATTCAGTGTTCCGCCTATCACAGGCGAAGGCGGCGGCGCAGCTTTTGAATTTTACAATGGCCGCCGAGGCGCCGACGAAGAGGGCACGGGACGGAGGCAAGGCAAGGCACGGCACGGGACGGGACGGGACGGGACGGGACGGAGGCAAGGCACGGCGGCGAGGCACGGAGGCAAGGAGGCAAGGCACGGGACGGAGGCTCGGGACAAAGGCTCGGGACACAGGTAGGCTGGACACACACACACACACACACACACACACACACACACACACACACACACACACACACACACACACACACACACACACACACACGGATGGATACACACACACACAGGGATGGATGGATGGATGGAGACACACACACACAGGGATGGATGGATGGATGGATGGAGACACACACACACAGGGATGGATGGATGGATGGACACACACACACACAGGGATGGATGGACGGACACACAGGGATGGACGGACACACAGGGATGGACGGACACACAGGGATGGACGGACACACACACAGGGATGGACAGGCATGTCTTACCCTCGGCTTATACACGAGTCAATAAGTTTGCCAGTTTTTTTGGGGGTAAATTGGGGGCCTCGGCTTATATTCGGGTCGGCCTATACTCGAGTATATACGGTATATAGCATTCACTAACCAATTGTCCCATATATACTATATTGACAGCGCTAAAAACAACAAAAAAATAACTTTAAGAGGGTGATAATCCTGTGATTACAAAGCAAACCACAGAAATGTCCTTAAAAAATCCCACGCATATGAGGATGAGATTTCAGGTGTCACATTCACACGTTGGAGAACCAGAAAGGAAAATCCAACCAGTCTGTTAGCTTAGAGAAGGGAGCGGAGAGGAAGAGGGAGACACAAGGGAGTACTTTGCCATCCTAGGCTAAGAGGCTATGTGTTTCTATTGATTCACACTGTGTAGGGAGACACTGCTCTAGTCCCTACATGCAATGGGTGGCTCCATAGGATGCCGCAAGAGAAAGGAGCCACCCTGAAACAGGAAACCTGCATCAGCAGTTATAGCACCAGTTTAAACTGAAACACAGGCAAAAAATTGCATACTCGTTCTTTATTTTCATTTTATTGACTTCAGTCAATATTTTTTAGCATATGCAGTAAATTGAAATATATTACTTGACTGGTGTTTGGATATAGTAGCACCGTTTTCATTTGCTTCAGATTTTCATAAAGCATATCCTGCATGCTGTTGGACTGCCTGTGCCTATTACAAGCCACGGTACACTCATTGCTAGGAAATGAATCATCCACTAGTTATGTCCAAGAGAGTAGGCATTTTATTTAATGACGGAAAGTACTATGCTTTGTATATTACTGTTTCTAGCTACATTGAGTTTGTAATCTCAGACTAGGACTGCCTATGCCAGGTTTGAGCTGACTTCTCTGTCCAGAGGCCACACACACATATATTCAGATATGAAAGTATCTATTAAGTGCTTGGACATGGGTTAGCATAATATTGGGTGGTATGGCTGAATTTAAATATTAAAATGGATAAGAATATAAGGTACCTTATTCAATATCTGACAGATTGATTTTTTAAGGTTATTCTCTATTTGCCCATATAGTGTATTTTTACAATAATTATAAATAACCGAATGTGTATGCATTGCCAGAGCTTCTCTAAGCACTCCATTGTTTTCCAGCTTCTTAAAATTGGCACAGTCATTATTGGTGTGGGAGTATCAGGGCCGAGAGTTTCATCACATGAAGTTTCAGCATCTAAAAATGTAACAGGACTAAACTTTCTTCCCTCTTACGAGTTCTGAACCATATACAATGTCATGTATGTTGTACTGAACACTAAACTAGCTAGCCTGCGTAGGTAATCGGATCCCTCTAATCCTTATTACCAACCCCTTTGCTAGCC
Source organism: Lithobates pipiens (assembly GCF_037356315.1). Taxonomy (NCBI): domain Eukaryota; kingdom Metazoa; phylum Chordata; class Amphibia; order Anura; family Ranidae; genus Lithobates; species Lithobates pipiens. The sequence goes on along the minus strand of NW_027507789.1, from coordinate 57,229,502 downwards.
ATACACCTCCATCAGAAATTAACTGATTCCCCCATCCACGTTAAACAGCATGGATGACGGACTCACCCCTTCCAGCTACTGTATCCAGCAGCCGGCAGGAATTGCAGCTGCTGAATACCTGAACAGTGCCTGCATCTGATTGCATCCAGCCACTGTTCAGCTGATACAATTTTTCCACATAATTCCTTCAACAAACATTAAGCGAAAGGTCAACTTTTGTTGAGACAGGTGGTGTATAGCCAGTTTTAACTTCAAAATAAACTTACACTAACACACGAATCTCATCCTTCACCCCAATTTAAGCCCATAGTCTAAAGCAATATCACCATATTCCAAAAATCAAGCCCTAAACCTTAATTAACCTTTAACTTCAAAACGAATTCAACTCTTAATCTCAACCCAAGCCTTAAAGCTAACACTTAACCCGAGCCTAGCTCTTAAAACCAACCCCAAACTTGAATCTATCCCCTAAACTTGATATTTAAACTTAATTTTACCCCTTAATACCTAATCCCAAACATCAGCCTCCTATATCCAATTTTCTGTGGGTTAGGTAAAATAAGGATTCCAATCTGGCATAACATCTCCTACAATCTGGAAGCTCCCAAGTGCACCAAGCACCCTGCCTTCAATGCAATGTTTCAAAGTTTGTAAACAGAGTGCCAAGGTATTGGGACAGTCCAGATATAGCAGAAAACCAGCAACTGGAGCAGACCTTATGCCTGTGGTGGTCAACTTTCTTGATATGGTGAGCCTCAAGTGCGGTCCTCAACATCACCAAAGGGCCACACCTAAATTTCAAAGGATAGTCAGTGTCAGAGATAGCAGACACAGAACAGGTTATAATCAAAGACCATGGGATCGTTACAGGAGATGGTCAGAGACTGCGGACCTAATACAGGAGAGCTCAGAGGCTGTGCACAGGATACAAGAGTTGGTAAGAGACTGAGGACATGGTACAAGAGATGGTCGGGGACTGCAGACATGATACGAGAGATGCTCAGAGATTGCAGATATGAAACCGAGACTGTTGACATGCTTCAGAAGACTGTCATTGACAGGAGACATACTACATGCTACTGCTCTAAATGAGGGCTATAACTGCTATAGCAGGGCTATTAGGAAACACAGATTAGAGTCTGCAGGGGCCCGGAAGTCCACATAAAATGTGGCAAAGGGCCGCATGTGGCCCTGGACTGCAGATTGGGCACCAGGGCCTTATATTGTAATAATAATTATAATTTAAGGAGAAGTCCAGCCTGGGCTCATTTGGCTGGGCTTCTCCTAAGGATCACAGGAGTTTGATGGCTCAGCTCTCAATGCAGAGACGCCAGGGGACAGATGCAGCATCGGACCAATGTTGCATCCACCTAGGTAAGTATGATTATGGGAAAAAACACAGACTTCTCTTTTAAGGTTTCCAAAAAATCTGTCCAGACCTTCTTTTCTAGTGCAGCATCATCAAGCACTATCTAATAATAGCAGAGACTCTTGGTCAATGTAAGAAAGCCTTTATAAAAGCCTAGGCATTAGGCAGGCTTCGCCAGAGTAGACAGTTGGTTTTCATTATTAATTCTTTAGATGCAAGCACTAGGGAAGGTGACTCAATGAGCTAACTGTCTATGATGTTCACATACAGGGAAACCTACAAGGCTAACAGTAGCTGGCTAGATTCTTACAATTGAAAGCACACGTTTGAGTAGCAGGGCTAGGGAGCTTTTCTTCGGCACTTAATAAGAGGAAATCCCTCCAGTGATACCTTCTAAAAATGCATGAATTGGATTTGTGACCTAGCCGAAATTGTACGTGGTAAGCCCCCTCCCTTTGCCTATGAGTAATGTGCTGACAGCAATTCCTTGGTGACCACATCCTCTCAGTCATTGCCTGACCTGCACATGCTGATTTCTGATATTCTGATCTTTGTTGTATTTTAAACTCTTAGGCAAACAGCAGTCGTAAATTAACTGATTCCTCTACACACAAGAATTAAAAGAAATATGCAGCTCAATTCTCAGGTCCCATTTTTGAACTGTTGGTACATTATCTTCTAAGATCCAGACAATCATTTAATTTTCCTGAAATCTTTCCCGATACTTTCTTATTTTTTTTCCCACAGTATATCCTTCTAAAGTGTTCAAAATGAATGTTGGCAAGAGAAGAAAACCATCAAAAACGCAAAATGCCCAGACGATGACACAGAGATGATGTAGACTGTGACAAGGTCTGCTCTGCTACAGCATGGTTTCCAGTTTTATCTGCTCACGTGGCAGCAAAATCTGGACCTCCCTTTAAAAAAAGACCCTTTAACCACTGGAAAGTTACTTGTGACAGTGTTATACTGTGGAATAGAGATCAGCAAGTAAATAGAAGCACGTTTGGCTAGAGAAAAGAAAATCCTTGTTGGTATGGTTTGGAGTAGGTTACACTGGTCAGCAGTCAAACAGAAGCAGCATTGTAGGTCCTTCAGCGTGCAGTCCTACTCAGCACGCCTATATTCTGTAGCATGTTCGAGCGTAATGCCAAGTCGTAGCTGGCAGAGCAAGCAAATTTGTTTTTCTAAAAGGCTGGTCACTAAAAAAACACTATTTCATCTAGAGTCAAAAATCCCCCTGCTTTATATTCTAAGAGCCACGAGGAAGTTAGGAGGTTCCACGAGAAGAGGAAGAAACTGGAGGACTGAACTTTTAGGGGGGAGGGCTTCTCAATACAATAGATTACCAGATGATGAGGGATTTCTGTAGGTGGGCAAGGCACAAGCGAAACAAAAAGATTTTTGATATGACAGTAGTCCACCTGCATGCCACATGTATATCCTTTGTTACTTCATCAATTCAGTTCCAAACTCTCTTACCAGAAAAGCTTGCAGTCTAATGATGTACCAATGTGAATGGCAAGAACACATAGGGGTTGATTTACTGAAACTGGAGAGTGCAGCTGTGCATGGTAGCCAATCAGCTTCTAACTTCAGCTTGTTCAATTAAGATTTGACAAGAAAACCTGGAAGCTGATTGGTTTCTATACACAGATATTGCACTCTCCAGTTTTAGTAAATGAACCCCATAGAGATATGACTTTGACAACTACTTTAAATTTAAAGGGCATGACAGTCCCATAGAAAAGTATTAGAATCCCATTGCATGCCAGTATACACTGATACAAAAGAAGTTAACATGTACAACAGTGATTTACTCTACTTGTCTCCCTGTGTAACCCTCTTCATGCCACACGGTTCTGTCTTATAAGGGGAATTAGGGTTTAAAGGAAAAATAACAAATCAACAAAATGAAATTCTGAATAATATTTCTTACCTGAAATGCGCTCCTTGTCCATCACTCCCCCAGCATCAGTTTATCTGCAGTCCAGCCTCTCTGCCCCTGTTTGGGAGGTGGTAACCCTCTCTGTCCTCCTCCTTCCACTCCCTCGCTCCTCTTTTCTTTTTTTTTTCTTCTCTTGTAGTTCCTTGTCTCACGTTTTCATTTTTTCGTTACCTCCTTCCACTTTTCTCATTCACCCTCTAATGTACTCTCCGCTCTGATCTCACTTAAACGTTGCCTTATCTCCTCCTTCTTCAACGGTCTTCTATCCAGCTTTCCTTTGTCTGTATCTTTACAATTTTCTCTTTCCAAGTCTGGTCTCTCACTCTTTTTCTATTCCGTCAGGCTGTCACTGCCCTCTTTCTAAGTACTTCTCTATTTCCTTCCCTCCTCCTTCCTTTTTAATCTTTTAGCCATTCATTTCCTCTCTTCTCTCTTCTTTCAGCTTGGCTTTTTTTTAACTCTATAAAATGGTTTATTCCAAAAGACTTATAGACTTCTCTTTCTTGATGCCGAGTTTCCTATTTTGAGCGCTGTCATTTCTTATAAATGCACGTTGCCTTTAACCCAAAGCCTGCTCTCTCAGCTCTGCTGTTGATTTTGAAGTTAACAATCTCTTCTTTCTTGCACATCCAGGGCACTGCGCTTCTCTGGCGGCCCTAATGCGCGAACATAGCTGTCGTCATTGTCCTCACCCTCAGCTGCCTCAGATGTAATAAGCATGTGCTTGTCAGATGCTTGGTGGCATCCTCCTTCTCAAGCAAAAAGCATTTCATTTATCACAGTTTAGTTGGTTGTCTTAAATCGTTATTTTTAACTTTTTTGCAAGCTTTAAACATCTTCTATTATGCAGTGCAAAGCCCAAGAGGTTATGGGAATGAGATAATGGTTGAAGAAAGAGGTAATAGGTGTCACTTCCAGTTTTGTTTCAACTAAAAATAGAATTGTTTGGTCCTAAATTTACCAGCTATACCGCCAGATCTGCAGATTTTGTAAGTTTGCCCACTTACAAAAAAACGAAGGGTCAATAATTGTTATCTTAAGTGTATTTTAAATGATAGAAACAGAATATTAACCAAAAATCCAGCAAAAACACGACACAAATGGTATAAATTGAGTTGCAGTTCAGTGAGTAAAAAAAGTATTTCATCCCCAAGTAAATCATGATTTAGTACTTGGCGGAAAAACCCTTGTTGGCAAGCACAGAGGTAAGACATTTCTTGTAGTTGGTTACCAGGTTTGCACAACATCTCAGGAGGGATTTTGGTCCATTCATCTTTACAGATCTTCTATAAATCCTTAAGGTTTCTTGGCTGTCCCTTGGCAACTCGAACTTTCACCTCCCTCCATAAATGTTCTATAGGATTAAGGTCCGGAGCAGGGATCCTCAAACTACGGCCCTCCAGCTGTTGCGGAACTACACATCCCATGAGGCATTGTAAAAATCTAACATTCACAGACATGGGAATTGGCGGCACAGTGGTATAGTGGGTAGCACTCTCACCTAGCAGTAAGAAGGGTCACTGGTTCAAATCCCAACCACGACACTACTGCCTGGAGTTTGCATGTTCTCCCTGTGCCTGCGTGGGTTTCCTCTGGGTACTCTGGTTTCCTCCCACAATCCAAAGACATGCAGGTAGGTTAATTGACTTCTGTCCAAAATTGGCCCTAGTATATGAATGGGGACCTTGGATTGTGGGCTCCTTGAAGGTAGGGACCAATGTGAGTGTGCAATGTACAGGGACAATTGTAGACACTCACTCAGGTTGGACTGGTGTCTTTATTCAACCTTACTAACTATGACTAGGAGGACCATAGTTTGAAGATCCCTGGTCTGGAGACTGGCATGACCTTAATGTGCTTCTTCTTGAGCTACTCCTTTGTTGCCTTGGCGGTATGTTTTGGGTCCTTGTCATGCTGGGGAGGGAAGAAGGTTCTCTTCCAAGATTTTACAATACATGGTCCCGTCCATTGTCCCCTCAATGTGGCAAAATTGACCTGTACCTTTAGCAGAGAAACAGTCCCAAACCATCATGTTTCCACCTCCGTGCTTAACTGTACAATCTTGTCCCTAACGTCCTTTGACAGCTCTTTGGTCTTATCCATGATGGTGAGGTTTGAATGAAAGAAAGAGATTCTGTGGACAGGTGTCTTTTATATACATAACGAGTTGTTGTTAGGAGCACCTTCTTAAATTGACAGGACTAATCTGTGTACCACATGAGCACATATTGCAGCCAGTCTGCGGGAGCCAGAATTATTGTTGGTTGGTAGGGGATCTAATACTTATTTTACTCACTGAACTGCAACTGAATTTATACGATTTGTAATATGTGTTTTTTCTGGATTTTAGGTTGATATTCTATCTCTATCATTTAACCACTTCAATACCAGCCACTTTCGCCCCTTCCCGCCTAGAACAATTTTCAGCTTTCAGCGCTGTCGCACTTTGAATGACAATTGTGCAGTTGTGCTACACTGTACCCAAACTACATTTTTATAATTTTGTTTCCACAAATAGAGCTTTCTTTTGGTGATATTTGATAACCTCTGTGGTTTTTATCTTTTGCTAAACAAACGAAAAAAGGGCGATTTTTTTCTTTGTTTCGGTTATAAAATGTTGTTTTCTCCTTCACCGACGGGCACTGATGATTTGGCACTGATAAGGTGGGACTGATGGACACTGATATGTAAAATTGATGGGCACTGATAGGCGGCACTGATATGCAGCACTGATGGACAATGATAGGCGGCACTGATAGGTGTCACTGATGGGCACTGACAGGCTGCTGTGATGGGCACTGACTAGCAGCTGTGATGGGCACTGACAGGCGGCTGTGATGGGCACTGACAGGCAGCGGGCATTACTGTATGGCACTACCAGGTGGCAATGATGGCCAGCACTGATGATGAGGTACTGCCAGGTTTTACTGCTGGGCACTGATTGGCACTGTGATGGGCAGTGACTGGCACTGTGGTGGGCACTAATTGGCACTGTGATGGGCACTGTCATCCATTTTTTATGGGACACTGACTGGCAGCTCAAGGGCACTTTTTAGCAGCTGTGGTCGCACATCTGATGGGGCTGTGATTATCAGCACAGATCCCCCCTCTGACAGGGAGAGCCACCGATCGGCTCTCCCTGTCAGCGCAAACTGAGGAACTGGCACTTCCTGGTTCATGCGATGATAAGTTGTGATTGGTCACAGCTGTGATTGATCACAGCTGGTCACAGCTGATCATGTGGTAAGAAGCCTCTGTCATGCACAGCATGCGGGCGCCCGCGGGCATGTTGACGTTCTGGATGTTATATGATGCCCAGTCAGGATTACTGAACCACTTCCTGGCCGTCAATCTGCTGAAGGCCGGGCGGGAAGTGGTTAAAATGCACCTATAACAACATCTATAGACCATTCGTTTATTTGTAAGTGGGCAAACTTACAAAATCTGCAGGGGATCAAATAATTATTTTCACCACTGTACATCTGAGTGTACACATATTTTAATTCTAATGATAATGTATATCTTGCCACCCTGCCTTAAAGTAGTTGTAAATTCTTTCATATACCCAGTGACCTCAGGTGATACACAGAGATGAAACAAATCCTCCAACATAAGTACCTGTTTATCTGCACCTTTCTCTTCTCTACTTCCATTCAAAGTGCTACATTTATAAAGCCTGTCTGAGAGTTCAGAAAAAACAGTGCGGAGATTTGAAATTACACTCTGAAGAGCTCAGTGAGGAGAGTTCTGAGAGCTGATTGGAGAGAAGAGACACACTCCCTTCAAACAGCTCACAGGAACAGATCTGAGGCTATCAATTTGCTGAAGGTCCCTCCCCGGTCACCTGTTTTCTCTTGGTGTCAGGAAAACTTGTCAGAATTGATTCATACTGATAGCAGAGAAACAGGGCAGCAGACAGAAGTTACACTAAGCATGTAATGAAATGAAGCGTAGCCAGATGAAATCTTGACATTTAGTGCGCTTAACCACTAGCCAGCGAGCCACCATCATTCTACTGCAGCAGGTCAGCTCTCCTGTGAAAATCACCATAGCTGTACGTCAGCCCTTTACACAGCTATAGCAGGCGCACATGCGGTGGGGGACCTGATGCGCGTGACTGGCGAGTGTGATGTCCGCCGGCCATGCCCGATCGCGGGCACGAGAGCAAAAACGGTAATGTATGTGTGTGTAAGCACACACACATCCCCATTCTGTCAGGAGAGGAGACACAGATCGTCTGTTCCTACTAGTTAGGAACAGCGATCTGGCTCCTCCTCTAGTCAGTCACACCCCCTCACAACATACACGAGGGAACACAATTAACTCCTTGATCACCCCCTATTGTTAACCCCTTCCCTGCCAGGGACATTTATACAGTAATCAGTGCATTTTTATAGCACTGATCGCTGTATAAATGTCAATGGTCCCAAAAATGTGTCAAAAGTGTTCGATCTGTCCACTGCAATGTCACAGTCCTGCTAAAAATCGCAGATCGCCGCTACTACTAGTAAAGAAATAAATAAATATAGCGCCTATTTTGTAGACACTATAACTTTTGTGCAAACCAATCAATATATGCTTATTGGCCTAAACTGAGGAAGAAATATTTTTTTTTATATTTTTTTGGGGGATATTTATTACAGCAAAAAGTAAAAAATATTGTTTTTTTTTTTAATTGTCCGTCTTTATTTGTTTATAGCGCAAAAAATAAAAACTGCAGAGGTGATCAATCAAATACTACCAAAAGAAAGCTCTATTTGTGGGAAAAAAAGGACATCAATTTTGTTTGGGTACAGCGTCGCATGCGTAATTGTCAGTTAAAATGACGCAGTGCCGTCATTAAGGGTGCAAATCCTTCCGGGGCTGAAGTGGTTAAAGCGGTTGTAACCCTCCCCCCCCCCCAAAAAAAAAGATTCTGCTCCTTTGAAGCATACTGCTTGCACAGTGTTTTCTGTCCATTTCTAAGCATTAAAATACCTGGTTGATCCTGCCTGTTCCTGTGTCCCCTTATGTGAACTGACCACGGTAATCATGGCTGCATGCTATCGTGGTCAGTTTATGTGTATCCATCATCCCGCTGTATTCAGAGTCTCTCCCCTCTCCCCCTCCCTCACTTCCTGTCAGTTCCTAGTCTGTGAGCCATCTCCTCCCCACACCTCCCCTCCCCTCCTGTCGCTATTCCATGTGGTCTTAAAGTTTGTGATGAAAATTACTGGCAGCCAAACACCCCTACAACATTGCTGTATAGAGAAACGGAGCTGCCGTTCAGCCCCACCCCCTCTATCATCTAATTGGCTAATTGACTGCTGCAGGAGCCAATGGCACCATTGCTGTGTCTCAGTTAACCAGGACAGAGTCCCAGATGGTCTAGGAATTTGTGGACATCGCTGGACAGAGAGGGGGCTCAGAAAAGTATTAGGGGGTGCTGCTACACACAGAAGGCTTTTTATCTTAATGCATAGAATGCATTAAGATAAAAAACCCTCTGCCTTTACAACTCCTTTAACTGAGAAGCAACAGAACTGAACTATGAATATTTGTGTGCTTCTCTTTCCAGGGAGTAGAAAATGTATTGCCAGTGGTGCATGCTGGGAAGGATATCAATATTTGGGTTAACCTTGAAAAGAGGGTATTTCCTCCCAGTCTTAGTGAGCCTCAGGATAAGTGCTGCCAATGCTGCTAGCCTCCTGGGACTTCTGCCTAGGAAGGGCTACACGTATCTGGAGCTCTCCTGCCTGGGATGGAGGAAGCTATATTCAAACTAGAGTGCCAGGGGAAAGAATCTCTGCCAGAGGAGGTGTCCAGGATAGTTTTGAGCAGCTGGAGACTGGCAGAGGACTGGTATCTAGCTTGGAGAATGTCCTCTAGAGGACAGACCCTAGAGAGTCCTCTACTCACCCGCAAAGGTACTGCTAAATTACCAAAATGACAATCTTGGGTAAAGCTGGGAGTAGACTGGAGTCTGTGCAGACCTGTGCTCTGGGTATCTAATGACCTTAACCCTCTCAAATGCTGCAAATACATACAATTTCACAGAAATTAAGCAAAATCAGCAGCATGGACCACACGGAGGATCGGGCAGTTGACTGTCCCTCAGCATCCTCACCACTAAAGCAGACCTATGGACCCTGCTCAGGTCTTGATGACATCAGGAACCTAGCCTTCTAGAGTGCGAGGACTGGTATAGCTGTGAGGAAAAGCAGAGGATTGGGTATTTTTTTTTTCTTTTATTATTCCTCAGACATAATTGAGCAACTAACTCTTGCAGTGGGGGCACAGGCAGCCCCACTTCAAGGAGCTGGGCTTTATCATGTTACAGTGTATCTGCTATTTAAGTGACTGGGTTACATTACTTTAAAGTAGAAGATGCAACAGAAAACTTTGTTGATCATCTTATTCATCTGAGGATATTGCTCTTTGTCCTGTGTCGATTGGTGCTGTGGATGCTGCGATATTACGGCGGGCAGAAGTAGACGATTACCAAATTAGATGTGAAGTCACAGATGAATGGAAAAGATGTTGCACAGAATAACTCAGAGATGATCTGGTAGGTCTCTATTCTTTCTACTTATACAAGGTTTCCTTATGACAGATCTAATGCACTAATACACAGAGGAGAGGGGTGGTGGCTGGTGCTGTGCTGTGGCTACCCCATAGGAACATCCATAAATTGGGATTCAGCCTAGGGAGGTGCTGCAGCCAGCACAAGCAAAAAAAATATGTGTTTTTATTTCCCTACCACAGCACATATCTGAATGGGCTATAGTGCTATATGCACTTGGTACCCCAGAGGATTCAACAAGGTTTTAGCATGTTCTTGTGATACTTCTAGGCTAACCCAAACCTGTCACAGTTACAAGAAATTAACACTAAACATGTAATGAAATGTTGCATCACCAGACAAATGCATAATTTTTTATAGGTGATCCTATTGGTTGACAGGAAGATTTACAAAGCGGGGTGATCTCCTCTTATGCAACTCACGGCTTTGCTGCTTGTGGAGGTTTAACCTCACTTAGGCCCCTTTCACACTGGGGCGGTTTTGAGGCGCTACAGCGCTAAAAATAGCGCCTGTGTAGCGCCTGAAAAAAACCGGCACCTTTCACTCCAGTGTGAAAGCCGGGGGGCTTTCACACTGGAGCGGTGCACTAGCAGGACGGTGAAAAAAGTCCTGCTAGCCGCATCTTTGGAGCGGTGAAAGAAGCGGTGTATTCACTTCTCCTAAACCGCTCTTACCCATTGAAATCAATGGGACAGCAGCAATTTGCGGGCGGTTTTAACCCTTTTTCAGCCGCTAGCAGGGGTTAAAACCACCCTGCTAGCGGCCACAGACCGCCGCTAAAACGACGGTAAAGCACCGCCCCAGTGTGAGGGGCCTTACTGTAAGGTGAGAGCATTGTCACCAGGACAAGACACGCCTGTGGCTTTATCCCCTCCATCGCTGCAGTCCAGGGAGCGTTCCAAGCCTCCTCTCCAGTTCTCCACCACCATAGTATCTTCCTGCCGGCTGGGAGAGTCCACAGAGCGGCTGAAACAGCGTACATTCTACTGACAAGTGCGATGGATGCTTTGCGGGGCATTTACCCACAGATGTACCCTTCTTTGTTTACCTTGGTGTAAGTTACTATGTGATTTTATTCATATATACTTTACAGTCTAACCCAGAGGCGCCTGCATTTGTTTTTTCTTACCAGGACAGGAAGTGAGAGGAAATCTCTCTACTGGAGCACTGGAACTGGACAGCAGCAAAACCCTGACATAGTTTCTAACCTATCCCCACTCTATTCAAAGCTAAAGCAAACAAAAAAAAAACTTTTGGCTGGACTTACACATTATCTCTCCAGGATCTACAAAATACTAAAATATAAGTTCAAAGTGGATGGAGACTTTTATAAAAGCAGAAATGGAGATTCTATATCATTACCCTATTTCCCTGGTGTCATAAGAAGAGGAAGCAGCTGGGGGCCAAGAAGAGTTGAAAATCTTGTCTTGAGTTGACCCCAGACAGCAGTATGCTGCCTATGACACAATTCTTGCCTTGCCACGTGGTAGGAAAGGCTCTATGTATGGCTCAAACATAACTCCTGCAGTAGATCAATATTCAATTGGCAACACATACTGATATTTCACATACTACAGCTGCAAAACTCTAGCCTTCAAAACACATCAGAGAATGGTGTAAGCTGGAAGTCCTCCAGTGCACAACTAGACTGCACATATTAAATCAAATTTTAACTCTTTGGTTATCTTTGCTTTATACCAAGGGGCTGCTTTATGGTAAAAGGAAAATAATCATGCAAAGAAATCATAGGCTGTTGACCATAACAACCAAACATTTAGGGCATATTCCCACCATAACATGCAGAAATGTGCCTTTCCCACACTACACCCCAAGCATCTAGCAAATGCAGTGTGTTTGTGGCCACCAAACCGCATGGTACTGCAGTACAGTTTGGTGTGACACCATTTGTAAAAGTCATACCTGCTTTACTTTTGCATGTTCCTGTATGTTTGGCAGCCCACTAAAACGAATGGGCTGCCAGAAATGGAAGGTGTGGGATTGCACAAAAAAAAAAAAACACACATGCGCATGTGCACGTTCTGTTGCCCTAGCGTAACTTAGTGCCATTAAAACTTTATTGAGCTTTAAAGAAGTACATAGAACCGCTGTGTATCTCACGGCAGGTTTAACATCAACAAAGTTCAAAAGATACATACAGTAGGTCATATAGGCCTCACATAAGCAATACACATTGCTTCAGGACCCTAGGCCCCTTTCAGATCAGGTCTGCCTGTCAGTTTCTCAGGTGGCCTGATCAGACCCTCCATTCACCCCTCTGGACTGGACTTGTATCCATTTACACCCACCTACTTCCATTCCGACACAGTCCGCAAAAAAAAAAAATGGAAGGGGATTCGTCGTTCTCCATCTAGGCAGATCGGGATCGGAGGGCAGTAGAGTTCTCGTTACATCTGACCGCTCATAGAGCACAACAGACTCAGTCTGTGTCCGTTCTGCATAAACTGACTTGTCACCTGCCTGCTCTGTCCACTGACCCCCTGCTGATCCAAACAAAGTGTGCCCCATGTGAAAGGGGTCCTATGCCTGAAAAGAGCCATAATCCAACCAGACATATGAATCAGGCAGAGGCTTCGTTATCAGCCATCTAAATTTATTTAATGTGTACTAGACATTGGAAAACAAAAAACAGGAATTTTGATACCTATGGGTAATAGCAACATTTTTTTCGTTAACCTACACTATATTTTAAAGCTGAATGAAAGGCAAACAGCTTTTTCTGTCCATCCCATCCAGAGATTTATACAGCTCTGCCACACAACACCACCCTGTCTGACAAATCAGGAGACCTGTTTTTCCTCTGCTGATCTACCTGTTTGTGATCTTACTTTTATTAATCACTTTTTTCCTTTATTAAAGTGGAGTTCCACTTAAAAAAATAAAAATAACAGTCAGCAGCTACAAATACTGCAGCTGCTGACTTATAATAATTGGACACTTACCTGTCCCAGGGTCCAGAGATGCGGGGGAATGAAGCCCCGCTCATCTTCCCCTCCTCTCTGCGGTGCCGGCATTTTCACTGTGGGCACCCAGCACGCTGTGACTAGCCGGGCAATCATCTGGGACCTGTGATGTGTCCCAGATGATTGCCGAGATGGAGGGGGGAGAGGTGATGTCGCTTCCAGCTCCACAGTGCGCCGGGCGGAAGTGGGAGCTGGAACCCTCTAAAAAGAGGGTATCCACTCCCCCTCAAAAAAATGACATGCCGAATGTGGCATGTCAGGGGGTCACCTTCCCTTAAAGCGGAAGTTCTATTTTTGGGTAGAACTCCGCTTTAAGACAAATTTCAACATATAACATAAAAATACACATTACACAAAATATCCATATACATCCTTTCATTTACATAGACCACAATAATCAGAAGAGAACAAAAAAAAAACCCACCCACACCCGTTTATCTGCTCATAACCAAAACTCAATTCGTGCAATGCTTTATTCAAAATGTAATTAAGAAGGGGCTAAGGCACAGCACCCTATTCTATTATATGTGTCAAGCAACCAACAATACAGAAAACAAAAAAGTGTATCATTTCAAATTACTGTTATCGTTTCCTATTATATTTAGTGTTTGATTCAATATAACCTCCCCCTACTATTTCATAAACTTTTTATACCTCTCTACCTCTTTATGTGATTTCATTACATGTTGCCCACCCCGTGTCTAATTTACTATTATAAATTATCCTCCCTTTTGACATCAATCATCTCTCCACTGCACTTCCCAGGGGATATGAAAAAAAAAACCCACCTCCTCCCAATTTCCCCTCACCAGACGCATCCCACAGACTATCTGATGCATAATGCAACATTACCTCCGAAAGGGTCTAATCCACCCCTATTTCTGAGGAGTCATACAGCCATCCTGCCCATGTATCTTTAAATTCATTCTGTTGGTCATTAGTCATATGTATCCATCTCTCTGCTTCCATTACTTTTTCCACCTCCCTTTTCCAATCCATTATAGTGGGGCATCTGGACTGTAGGTATCAGTATTTTAGCTGACTTTAACAAATGTGGAGTAGCGCTTCTCTTATAAAACTTAGCAGATGATGGCATCCCATGAAAAAGAAAATCTAATGGGGAGGATTCTATAGGTCTACGTGTCATTTCCTTAACCCAAGGGACTATCTCCTCACAGAATACTTTAATTTTTGGGCAATGCCACCATAAATAAAGAAATGAACCCCCTTGGTTACATCCCCTCCAGCAGTTACCATCCACCAATGGGTATATCTGAGCCAATCGAGCCGGTGTACAAAACCATCTTATCAAGAACTTATAAGACATCTCCTGTATATGGGAACTTATTGAAGTATGGTGTCAGCCTTTTAATTTTTTCGGATGTAAAATAATAACCAAGCTTCCTTTCCCATTCTCAGATGAAATAGGGAGTTGTCATACTTTGGGCACTCAGAACCAGCTAATGCATTCGAGACAACATATGACCCAGCTCTGACAGGTCAACACATCATTCCTCAAAAGTAGTAAGTGGGTTTGCTGGCCTAATCTGATGCTTCCACTTATTGAACAAATCCGTCAATTGACGATATTTCCATACAGCCATTGGTGTTCCCCCAATATCTGAACCAAATATACCAATGGAAGCAATTTACCCTGTGGGGCCATGCCAGCACAGTCACCATTCCCCAACGATCTAAAATCCCTTTCTCTTCCCCCCGGGGGAATCCAGGGAAATCCTTCCTGTGGTGTCATGGGGTATATTGAGGGGGGCAAACGTTCCCCTCTGTTCATTCTGTCCCAAATGGATGTCTTCGTCTATGGTGATACATATTCTGACAACCCCCTATAAGAAATAGGAATACAGGGAGCTCCGGCCAAGTTCCCACCTGCTAGTGTCTTCTCCAAGGGGACCCAAAGTTTACTAGCAGAGTCATGGCACCAATTCATGATACAAACCAGGGCCATGGCTCTGTAATAAAATACTATATCCGGAAATCCCACCCCACCTTCCCGTTTTGGTCTCCTCAAAATCTTGTATGCTCCTACCTAGGATGTTTATCTCCCCACACAAAGGTGATAAAAGCCCTTTGTATTTGTTTAAAGAATATCTGTGGGAGTGTTATGGGTACGGTATGTAAAACGGTATATAAGTCTGGGAATTACACAAATTTTAAGCGCATTTACCCTGCCAATCCACATCAGAGTGTGAAATCTACACTTCTGCAAATATTTATTATAGATACCACCAAGGGTCCATAATGTAGACCATATAGGAGCTTTACATCTGAAAAGATATAAATCCCTAAATAAAATATAGAATCAAGGCACCAAACAAAAGGAAAAGATTGTTGCAGGGTGGTTCTCATCCTCGAGGGCACATGGCTCGGCATCAACATTGATTTCTCAATATTTATTTAAAAGTTAGATATAAGGCCAAACCTATCTATTTCCAACATCAGTTCAGTCAAAGACTCTTGAGGAGAAGAGAGTACAACAGTACAACAGTAGAACAGTAGATCATCTGCGTAAACTGAGATCTTATGTTCTATTGATCCAATACAAATCCTATTTCCCCTAATCGTGCACAGAAAAGGCTCCAGCACCATAGCAAATAACAATGGGGACAATGGGCATCCCTGCCTAGTCCCATTCCTTATCTCAAAATAATCTGATAGTCTACCATTAACTTTAACCCTTGCTCTAGGGTCTGCATACAGCGCCGTCACCCATCCCATCATCCGCTCCCTCAGACCCATCTCCCTATAAACTCAGACAATAAACTCCCACCCCACCCTATCGAATGCTTTTTCAGCATCCATTGAGATTACTAAACTTGGGGGCTGGTTCGGTCTATTATGCATCCATTAAAATACATGCAGGGCCTGGATAGTATTATTTCTGGCCTCTCGGCTCTTCATAAACCCTGTTTGATCTGGGTGAATCAATATAAAAATATGTTCTTGTAAACTTAGGGCCAGAATTTTAGCCAGAAGCTTAGTGTCAGAGTTAAGCACAGAGGGTCTTTCCCTACCTTTAGGAGAACCTTCACATAAGCCAACAGTGCCTCTGGAGGCAATGGGTTAGAGACCGAGACAGAATTAAGGTATCTGCAAAGAGGGACCAACAGGATTTAGGAAAACTTTTTGTAGTACATATTTGTGAAACGATCAGGTCCCGGGCTTTTACCCAATGGCAAAGCCACAATCGCTCCGCCCAACTCTTCAATAGAGATGACTTTTTCAATTTCCTCCAAGGCCACAGACGGAATGGCCTGTAACCCTGAGGCCTCAAGATATTCCTGAATTCTGTCCACACGCCCACCCTCCATCGCCCCACAGGAACTGAAACTATATTATATAGAGAGGCATAAAAGCGGTGAAACTCAGCTGCTATTTCTTGGGTGTCAACTATCTGCTTATCGCCTGTCTTTATAGTGTGAACATGACGTGAATCCTGTTGTTTCTTTAATTGTCTAGCCATTAGTCTCCCGCCCTTATTCCCCTGTTCATAGAAACAGTGGGCAAAATATCTATATTTGCTTAGAACGTTTCAATTGAGAAGCTGTTTTAAGTCTAATGGCAATTTACACACTATATTACCAAAAGTATTGGGAGTTTACACGCAGATGAACTTTAATGACATCCCAGTCTTAGTCCGTAGGGTTCAATGTTGAGTTGACCCACCCTTTGCAGCTATAACACCTTCACCTCTTATGGGAAGGCTGTCCACAAGGTTTAGGAGTGTGTCTATGGGCATGTTTAACCATTCTTCCAGAAGCGCATTTGTGAGGTCAAGCACTGATATTTGGGCGAAAAGGCCTAGCTCACAGTCTCTGCTCTAATTCATCCCAACGATGTTCTATCAGGTTGAGGTCAGGACTCTGTGCAGGCCAGTCAAGTTCCTCCACCCCAAACTCGGTCATCCATGTCTTTATGGACCCTACTTTTGCACAGTCATGTTGGAACAGGAAGGGACCATCCCAAACTGTTCCCACAAAGTTGGGAGCATGAAATTATCCAAAATGTTTCGGTATGCTGACGCCTTAAGGAGTTCCCTTCATTGAAACTAACCAACCCCTGAAAAAAAAACCCCACACTATAATTCCCCCTCCACCAAATGACAAAGCAAGGTCCATGAAGACATGGATGAGCGAGTTTGTGGTGCAGGAACTTGACTGGCCTGCACAGAGTTTTGACCTCAACCTGATAGAACACCTTTGGGATGAATTAGAGCAGAGACTGTGAGCCAGGCCTTCTCGTCCACATCAGTGCCTGACCTCACCAATGCTCTTCTCGAAGAATGGTCAAACATTTCCATAGACACTCTCCTAAACCTTGTAAACAGCCTTCCCAGAAGAGTTGAAGCTTTTATAGCTGCAATGGGTGGGCCAACTCAATATTGAACCCTATGGACGAAGTCTGGGATGTCATTAAACTTCAAGTGTGTGTAAAGCCAGACGCCCCAATAATTTTGGTAATATAGTGTATGTGTATGTGCAGCTCAGTTTACATTTTCGGCTCAGTGCCCTGTGCGTGTGCGAGAGTGACATCATCATCGCTGGCCAATCAAGTCATCTGAAGATTGGCACCCTGAATAAGCCAGGAAGATGCTGTCGGCACCGACAAGGGACTTCATGCCCGTTGGACTGTTGAAGTAGAGGTAAATATGGCTGACTTTAGTATCACTTTACATAACGCTCACAGGTCTCATTCCCAGCCTGTACCTGGTAAGTGAATAAAGAAACAGCACACAGATGAGATCATCTTCCCGTCACTCTGCTCTCTCTTCCTATCAGCATGTGCCTTGTTAGCACACAAGCACTGCAGCACAGTTGACTGGCAGAATTCTGCTGTACAAGGTCTGCAAGAGGCTGGTGCCAGGATAAATCCAGGTACTTACATTACTTGTTACAATAAAAAAATACATTTAATTATGTATCAATATGTTTCTGTATTCTGTATGTGCCTGGAGTTCAGCTTTAAAGTTCTGAAGTGACAATTCATGTTATGCAAAAAGTTTGCAGTGAGTTCTCAAACTGATAAGTCATTCTGTTGTTACCATGGAAACAAGCAGGATATAAAGAACAGAGATAGTAACACAGCTCTCAATTTCCTCCTACAGCCACTGCAGTGTCGGTGGGGTGATTATAAATCAGAAGTCTGCAAAATTGGGCTGTTAAAAAAATCCCAAACGGCACTTTACAGAATAACATTTCTGAGCATTTCTTAGGCTGTAATGGCACCAACATATACAATTTTATTTATTTTTCATTAACATCATATGGTAATTAGTAGGCAACTTGTGTTCTTGTTCTTCCACCATGTTGACAAATCTCAAAACATCTGAATGAAAGAAAGTTCTGACTTATGCAACGCTGTATTTCAAATTACCCTGTAGCTGGCGCATGTATACATCCTTTATGGTTTGCAGAATCCCAGAATAAGGCTATAATTGGAGCTGGAACATATCATTTGTAGAGTTCTGAACTCCTTGAAAAAATCTCTACTACTTGTGTAGTCAACTAGACAAAGAAGTACAACATACGAGTCTTCTATATACATCTAAACCTGGACTCCAGGAAAATATAAAAAACACGAATGCATTTCTGTATTCATTAATAGATCCTTAAAACGTGCTTGTTTGTTTTTAAAGCAAGCAATGTAAGTACCCTAATCTGACTTAGCACCATCATCTTGCAGTTACTGACCAGCAGAGCTCAGACTAGGAAAGGAAGAAGCTGCACAAGGATCAGTTGTGTTGTAATGCAAGCAGCATGTTGAAAGGAGTAGGGAGCAGAGTGACAATGAGATGTGCTCATCAGTCTCCTGCTTTGTCTGGGGTCAATGGCTGGGGGACAGACAAGACCTGTTAGCCCTTGTACACACGGTCGAACATTCCGACGGAAAATGTCAGATCAGACTGTGTTGTTGGATAATCCGACCGTGTGTGGGCGATAATCCGACCGACAAAGTTTTAGAGCTGGGCTATAAAATTTTCCAACATGATCCGATCGGACTTTGTCCGATCATGTGTAGAGAATTCCAATCAGACAAAGTGCCACGTATGCTCAGATCAAATTCCTAGACCAAAGCTATTGGCTACTAGCCTGAACGTAGTCCCGTCGTAGTCCGACAACTTTGTCTGACCATGTGTATGCAACACAAGTTTCAGACAAAATGCGATTTTGTTGTCGGAATGTCCGACCGTGTGTACAAGGGCTTAGTGTTAATAAACTGCAGAAGAAAAAATAAATAAAATCTGGTCTTCTGACCTACCGAACCAAGCTGTGTAAATCTCAGAAATGGATGGACAAAATAAACTTTGCCTGACAGTATTCATTTTGTTGAACCCATAATTTTTCTGAAACACCCCAATCAGAAAATTCATTCAGGTAGTCAATAGTTATTCAGGAAGTCATTACCCTGTGTAAGCTCTGACATCTCTGACACAGAGCTTATGTATGGCTAGAGCTTCCAGCTCCAACAAATAAATGACATGGTGGGGAAGCAAAGCACTACCTGCATGGACGTTGCATGTCCTCCATATGCCTGTGTGGGTTTCCTCCAGGTATTTCGGTTTCCTCTCATGCTCCAAAAACATACTGATAGGTTAATTGGCTCCTGTCCTGGTATGTGTATGTATGAATGTGAGTTAGGGACCTTAGATTCTAAGCTCTTTGAGGGCGAGGACTGATGTGAATGTACAATATATATGTAAAGTCACAAAATGTGACCTCTAAAAGGCTAGAGTACTTATAAACCATCCCCATGTGGGGAAACTTGCCCATTGTGCAGGCATACACCTAAGAAAGCCCATGTGAACGAGGCCTAACACAGCACATTCCATCTCATACTGTATGTATTATACTTAGAAAACAATTGTTTTCTAAGTGCTTTTGCGTCAAGTCTGCGGTGGTCTATGCAGCTTGATGGGCATGGTACGAAGGAGCCCTTTTATTGTAATCTATCACAAGGTGGTTACGTTCTTATTTCTCCTACAGAACCTCCAATACTGCTAGGTATGGCAGCTGTGCCTATGTAAAGAGTTAAGCTTCCATTATTCTGAGAGTTTCTTTCTGCCTGGCACACCTCATCTGACCTCTGAGCATTCCACGCCAGGGTCAGCTCCAGACTTAACTCTCTTTCATCACCTCAACCCGTCTTGTTTTTCTCAGTTTGATATTCATGATACAGAATGTATCGCTTTTTCAACAACTCTCACTGTTCAGATTTGTTCTCCAGCCTCCCTCCTCCATCTATCTGCCCTGAATCTCTTAGTCGCCAACAGCCCATGTACCTGTCACTGGATATGTGCCAGCTCCCAGCTGGTACCCCATGCCCCTACATGCCTGGAATACCTCCTTTCTCTGCTAGAACTTGAGGTTGCTATCTCTTTTCTTATCTTAAACTCCTAGATATTTCCATGGGATGGCTTCATAAAAGCTGAAGGAGAAAAAAGTGCATTTGGTGGAAACCATTGAGTATTAAAAGTGAAACTCCAGTAACTTTCTAATTTTTATTTTTTATTTCTCTCAATTTCTACTTACACTCTTTGAGCTCTAGAACCGTCCCCAGCTTCCTCCTTGGTCCACAGCTGCCAGTGCTCCTCAGGCAGAACTGTCATGTCATTGTACCCAACCTGTCATATACAGTATACATCCCCTAGAGGGCGTGTCATCACACAGGCTGGACTTTACAGTACACCGGGACTGAGTGGTGCTCACACATCATTATGTGGTTCTACTCAGTGCTAGAAGAAGTTCCGCCCCCTGCTGCCACCAGAGGAAAAAGAAGAAGCTGCTGTGATCTCTCCAGATTGGCTGGAAGACTGCTGGGAAGTGGTCAGTGAAGCAGTGATCTATTGTTTTTGTCTGGTCAGTGCTGTCTAAGCTGGGTGTTTGATTTTCCTACATGCTTCTGGGAGAAGCTTCCAGAATATAGGGCAGGAATGATTATTTATGCAGTTATGAATATTTATCATGCCTCAGCCAATCCCTGGAAAGGGGCATCCAGAAGGTGTCTGAGGAGGTGGTACATGTTTGGGAGTCCTGGACAGAGTGTCCTTTCCTCTTCAGGGAGATTTTGAGTTCTCCTGGGGCTGATGGGGGGCCTAGTGTGAGGGAAGATTTTCAGTTTTCTGTGCGGCTGCTGAGCTGAGGGCCTGGGAAAAATTTGCTAAATATTTCTGATGGAGAGTATTACCTGGGTCTCTGATCTGGAGAAGGATCTTTTGTTTCTCTCACTGAAATGAGTCAAATGGAAGGTAGGTGAAAGACAGCTCTCCAAGGATATTGTGAGTAAGACCTCGCTTGGGATCCCAGGTGTGCATGTGTCAGAGGGAGTCAAGTGCCAGGGGTTACTGTATGGACTGGGTCTGCTTATAGAGACCTAGAGAAGAAAAGAAGTTTGTCCTGTTGAGTCCTGATATCCTTTTGGAGTATCCTGATAATGTGACATTATCTAGGTCTATATTTCCATATTGCCCTGAAACCACAAAAGAAACCCACTGGTTTGTGTTGGCCGCCAGGAGCACCCATTCTGCATTATTGATATCAGTGATTACCAGCTTGTCATCTGGTAATATTTCACCATATTTCCTTACCCAGATCTTTCTTCTACTCTTAAGAATATGTGCATTTTATAGCTGTTATATTATTATCAATATTTGCTATATTTTGCTGCTGTTCGCCCTCATTTCAACCTTGCTTTTCTCGATTCAATGCTTTCTCCTCTCTCTGAGGCCGTTCTCTCCCAACTCTCCATCCTCCGTCCTTAATCTTCCTCTGCTCACCCCTCCCAGTTCCTTCTTTTCTTTCACTCTCTCAATTCTCCACCTTTTTATTCCTGTCGCCAGCTCAGCAAAGTTATAACCGGCCTGTTGTCTAAAGGATGGCTTTACAGTAAAGTCATGCCTGCCAATTAAAGAACAGTGCCCCAATTACATACATCAACTGCTTCATGCATTACAATGCCCATTAGTGTTAATCCAATACTTTCCTTATAAAAAACTGCAGAGTACACATTTTATTATGTTTTTGTATGGGATTCTAAGCAGCCCTCCCCTCTTTGAAAAAGCTGGTTATCCAGCCCAAAGCATTGCACAGGCTGCCAATGTGTAATACATTGTTACAGTGAGGGATCCTGCTGTACCTGTTAGCAATTATACTATTCCATTGCTAACTCCTTGGCCAGAATGCAGGGATTACATTGGGTGCTTGCTATTTAACCCATCCAACACTGAGCCAAATGCAAGAACACGCTGCAGGACATTATAGCAGGAAGGGTTCATCTGGATTAAGTAGAATTACATACCCTGACCTTACCAGACAAATGCTGACAATTAGAATCCATTTTCTGTTGTTACACCTGCAGAGAGTTATATTAAATCACCGAAATCCATATTTAGTTGGGGGACTTCTTACGACCTTGGAAGTCTCCCTTTGCCTTGAAATAAGTCACTAGGTCAGATTTTCCTGGTTAAAGCCAGACATTCATGGTATTTATCCAGAAAACAGAATAAAACCTGGCAGCATTAAATATGAAAAAAAGGATTAAAGCCCAACTCCAGCCAAAACTTTCTGATTACATTTTACATAGAGTGGGGAAGTGTTTAAAGCTGAACCCCAGGAAGAAAACAGTTTTGGGCCAATTTGTTGTGTAAAAATGAATTACCTCTAATCAGGGGTGTCCCGTGTTTGGCTGCAGCTCCTCTTCCCATCACAGAAAGCCTTGCATTCAATGTATATTTTCTGTGAGCCGTAGTTTTAAAAGTAGCCCAGTTTAAAAGTAACTCTTGGCAACCCAGACTTAGTATATGATAATAAAATGCAGAAGCAGAAGATGGCTTCTGTAAAAACACGTCAAGATGATCAGCAGATCCAGAGACATTGCCAGTTGAAGTTACATAGGACTATCAACTTTACCAGTAAAATTTGTCCTTGGCCCTGCCACTTTCCAAGCCTACTCTATAATTCAGTCAGTCCACCATTTATATTATTTAATAGCCACCTCCTGCCCATTGGCTTAAAATCTTTTGCAGGTGTCTGATCATAATCATTTTTGAAACATCAGAGGATTAAAATGTATGTAAATATAAATATATTTTTATTGGTTTGATGGCCTCTGGAGTTATCATACTAATTAGCGCTCAGAATCTTTGAACTCCCAGATAGACGTTGGCTTTGATGATATAGGAATCAGAATAAAATGAAATCTGGAAATATATATTCTCTGTTGTAGTTGATTTCCTCCTTGCACACCCAGTCCCTACTCAAACTTTTACTAGCTGTTTAAAGCGGTGGTATAGTCTTTTTATGAACTTTTACCTACAGGTAAGCCTATAATAAGGCTTACCTGTAGGTAAAAAAAATATCTCCTAAACCATTGGGAGATATTCCCCTCGCAATGAGCCGCTGACTGCAGTGGCGCATGCGCACAGGGGATTCTCGGCTGAAAGCCCGGGAGACACTGGACCCTGCCGGAAAGAACTCTGTGATGACATCACGGCTCCAAGCCCTCACAGCGCTGAAGCCGCGATACAGGAAGACACGTCAAGGGAACATGTCAGCTCCCTCGGCGTGGATCGGGTGAGATGTCGGAGCCTCGTTGTATGCCTTTTGCCTTACAGGTCTGGGAAAAAAAATGTCAGCGGGTTTACTCCCGCTTTAACCCGCTTTAACCATTTGGGGGATTTCCACTTACTACCTATGTATTTGTTGGATGTTAGATACAAAGGAAATAACGGGAAATTTCCAATGTCTAATGGTGACAACAACAGTAATTAAAAGAGTTTTCTAATGAACAGTGGGGAATAGTTAAGGTATCTGTCACATTTTTACGGTTTGTGCCACCATCGGGGAACATATCCTCATACTTCCTGTCCAGCCAACACCAACAGAGCAAGGAGTGACACAAAACCACAGCTGAGGCACCAACAGCATTTAAAACACAAAAGAGGTTCTAGCTCAATTCCATGCTATCCAAATTGGTAAAGTGTCAACTTCAAGTGCTCTGCAAGTATACAACCTGCCAGTGACAATGTGCAGCAAATTAACAGACTTACAATTCAACACTGCTACAAAATTTGTGGCAAGTTATCCATGCTATCTGGGATTACACCACCACCAGCCTGAACCGTTGATACAAGGCAGGATGGATCCATGCTACCATCTGAATGTTGCAGCTGAAATCAAGACTCATCAGACCAGGCAATGTTTTTCCAATCTTCTATTGTCCAATTTTGGTGAGCCTGTGCAAACTGTAGCCTCAGTTTCCTGTTCTTAGCTGTCAGGAGTGGCACCTGTTGTGGTCTTCTGCTCCCGTAGCCCATCTGCTTCAAGGTTTGATGTTTTGAGCATTCAGAGATGGTATTCTGCATACCTTGGTTGTAACAAGTGGCTATTTGAGTTACTGTTGCCTTTCTATCATCTCAAACCATTCTGCCTATTCTCCTCTGACCTCTGACATCAACACAACTGCCGGCTCACTGGATATTTTCTCTTTTTCGGACCATTCTCTGTAAACCCTAGAGATGGTTGTGCATGAAAATCTCAGTAGATCAGCAGTTTTTGAAATACTCAGACCAGCCCCTCTGGCACCAACAATCATTCCACATTCAAAGTCACTTAAATTCCAATTCTTCGCTATTCTGCTTGGTTTGAACTTCAGTAAAGTCATCTTCACCATGTCTAGATGTCTAAATGCATTGAGTTGCTGCCACGTGATTGGCAGATTAGCAATTTGCGTTACCAAGCAATTGAACAGGTGTGGCCGGTGAGTGTATAAGAAGCACAGTAAAGCCTTCCTAAAAGAGAAGGTATCTACATGTCTCACTTGCAACACAAATCTCAAAAATAGAGGGTTTATTCCTCAAATATGAATCATTATTTAAGCCTGCTTGGCCAACTTTACAACCATATTATATGCTGGTTCACAGCTTAGACACAGTCTAATATTATCCAGGCATTTTATTTCCAAACCGAATACAGTTAGCTGCTCCAGGCTTGTTGGTCATGGTCAGTACAGCATACATACAGTTGTAGTAGTATGGATACAATGGATGCAATGACTTCTCTATGGAATAGGACTTGGTGAATAACATGAAAATATAGCTGAGCAGCTTATGGTGAAGTAGGTAAAAAAGAACCAAAAGATTTCCTCTGAACCAAGGCAAAGCACTGGAGAGCTTTTAGAAAAACTGGTACCAGTGGCCCCAAATTCAAATTATGCTCCTAGTATGAGTAAATCAATATATACTATAATTCAGGTACTGCAAGAGTTATCAACCTCTCAATTTTCATACTTAGCTTCCAATCACTGTAATACTCAATACTTATTAATCCAATTAATTTTCAGCATTTTAAATACATTTAATAGAATCAACCCAGTACTTACTCGGACTGATCACATCGCTGCTGAGTTTGCGTAGTCGCCCACTTGTTGTCCTTGTGACACCTAAAGGTACAAAGTCATTTAACAGATTATAAAAAGGTGTGCTACTATAAATAATAAACTATATGATTAACTTTAAAGCCCAGTTTATTTTCATTAAAAAGCAGCCCGTTTCCCGCCTGCATACTGTAGAAAAGGACTGTGTCTGTTTTCCTTCTGCAGAGGTCCAACACACCCCCTTGTTGAGTTAGAGCTACAGTTCTCCAAGCAGTAGAAAGCCTAAGCTTTGCTGATTTCAGAACTACAGGTCTGACTTAGCAAGGTGTGTTGGACCTCTACAGAGAGGCCACTGCTTCCACATGGAGAGCAACAATTAAAGGGGACATACAAGTACGGCCATTTGCCCACCACTGCCATTGTGCCGATGTATATCGGCATCCAGCGGTCAGCAAAAAGCATAATGCAGGTGATACAGTTTAATTGATTTAGGGGCAATGTAGATTTTTGCAGTGCATTAACATATATTGGTGTTGATTTACTAAAACTGGAGAATACAAAATCTGGCGCAGCTCTGCAAAGAAACCAATTAACTCCCATTTTTTTATTTTTTGTCAAAACTTAATTGAACAAGCTAAAGTTACAATAGAAGTTGATTGTCTACCATGCACAGCTTCACCCCATTATGTTGTTATACATTATGCACCAAAAAAAAGATAATATTGCAAATATTGCAACTTACTGTTTTTTAGATGTGGTGGCTGCATTAGTAGGCAAGGGACTGTGTTAGGACTACTTAATGCGGTGTAAGAACTACAAAACGCCTCCCTCTCTTCCCTATAACATGGAAAAAGGTGTTTTATAGCCTATCAAGATAGCAGGAAACCATGCTCTGTCCCCATGGCTGTTCTGTGAATGGGCTCCTGCAGCCTCCTGGGATATGTGGCGGGGGTTTCTTAGGGGGCTGTGAGAGCCAGATATAGAATTCTGACCTGGGCTGAAAGGCTGCAGGCAGCGAGGTCACCGAAAAAGGCAAAGCCCCCCAAACAAAAACTGATATTAGTAATGTGTGAAGGTATAGAGCCAAACATTATTTGCTGAGTAATTTCTGCTTTAATAAGTAGTCTAGAGTAGATCTAATAGGACTTGATGCTTTGGTCCCTATGGTAAATTGGCACTCCTATTAGTTTGGTAACAAGGGCAAATGTAAGTACTTCACTAGAGTCCTCATTCTTTGTGATTTCATTGATGAGGCCACAGGACCAGCATAATGCTGCTGGTCGGCATGAGGGACTTAGCCCTTGTACACACGGTCGGAGATTCGGACAACCAAATCCATCGGAGTAATTCCGACGGATTAATTCCGGAAGAGGTCCGGAAGTGATGTTGCATACACACGGTCGGACTAAGTTGTCGGAAAATCCGATTGTACATAACGTGATGACGTTATTTTGTTACGACGGGACTACATTCAGGCTAGTAGCCAATAGCTTTGGTCTAGGAATTTGATCTGAGCATGCTTGCAACTTTGTCCGTCGGAGTAGGCTACACATGATCGGAGTATGTCCGATAAGAGCATTTTGTCGGAAAATTTTACCAGCAAGTTGGAAAACTTGGTCCGTCGGATATTCAGACGGAAACAGTCCGATGCAGACCACACACAGTCGGAATATCCGACAAAACGGTCCGATAGGACACATTCCGTCGGAATCTCCGACCGTGTGTACAAGGGCTTAGATACTCCTAGCTTCAGATCAAGGGAAAAGTATAGAAAAAAAACTAATTTTAAAGTTGACCAGGATTGAATTCTAGAGGAGGCAGAGAGACAATGGCAAGGTTAAAACAGTGAGAACCATTCAAAATACAACACTGTAAAAAGATAAACCAAAGAGAGATTGACAGTTGCGTCTTAAGCGGGTGACAAAGATTCACCACGAAGGGCAACACCTGAGAGTGCCTGGTCTTCACTAGAGCTCCTGATGGTGAAGATGGAGTTGTGGCTTGTACTCCTAGATAGTGTCACTTGTGACATAAGAGAGACAAACAGCAAATCTAATATTATTATTATACAGGATTTATATAGCGCCAACAATTTGCGCAGTGCTTTACAACATGGGGGCAGACAGTTACAATACAAATCAATACAGGAGGGATCAAAGGGTTCTGCTCATTAGAGCTTACGATCTAGAAGGGAGGGTCATGTGGAACAAAAGGTTATAACTTGGGGGGTGAGCTGATGGAGAAAATTAAAATGTAGTTGTTAGGTGTGGGTAGGATAGGCTTCTCTGAAGAGAAGCATTTTCAGGGATTGTCTAAAAGCTAATAGAGTAGGAGATGAGATAATCAGACAGATTGGGGTAAGGCATTCCATAGGATTGGAGAGGCTCTGGAAAAGTCCTGGAGGTGAGCATGTGAGGTGGTGATGAGGGAGCTAGAGAGCAGGAGGTTCCAATACAACTGCATTAGCATCTACACCCTTCAGTCCACTCTGATAATCACTTATGCCACGTACAAATGATCGGAATTTCGGCCAGCAAAAGACCGATGAGAGCACTTTATCGGAAAATGCGACCATGTGTAGGCTCGATCGGAATTTATCTGGCCCGAATTCCCGCCAGCAAAAATTTGAGAGCATGACCTCAATTTTCCCAACGGAAAACTTTCTATTGGAAATTCCGATCGTGTGTGTGCAATTCCGACGCGCAAAAACTCACACATGCTCAGATTCAACTACGAGACGGAAGCTATTGGCTACTGGCTATTGAACTTCCTTTCTAGTCCCCTCATACGTGTTGTATGTCACCGCGTTCTTGATGGTTGGAATTTGGTGTGACCGCGTGTAGGCAAGACAGCTTAGGCGGAATTCCTTCTTTATTCCGTCGGGAAAACCATCAGACCCTTTTCCGACCATAATTCCGATCGTGTGTACGTGCCATTAGGCTCCAGTTACAGTTGTTCGACTTGTCATACAACTTTGGACAAAGTCGCATTAAAAGTCATTCCACATGATGTTTTCCAATGATAACCATTCCAAGTTACACCCATCCAAAGTTGAGTCAAAGTTGCACCAAGGTTGCATCCCAAAGTTGGCTCAACTATGGAGTCGTACAAGTGTGAATGGAGCCTTAAAGTGTATCTAAACCCAAAAACCAAAAATAATAAACCTCAATGTTTCAATTACTGTGGTAAGTCAGCACCTTTGATGTTGGGATTGGTGTGGTCATTGGGGGTCACCGGATGGCACCCTTGTTCAACGACATCTAATGAATAAGTTCTAGATCTCCAGAGGGCTCAATGAAAATTGGTGTTCCAGGTACATCCCCCCTTAGTTCCATACACTCCTGTCTTATCTTGCAGCCCAGTTGTTGTCGTTTAGTTTATTTCAAATTCGAATGCTGCTTGTTTTAACTGCATTTACTAAGCTGCAGCCCAATTTTTTTGTCCTCCAAATGAAAACTTAAAAAAAAATTGTGCATCAAGGCAACTAGTCAATTTTAAAGCTAATAAACAACCTATCATGATCTCCAGTGCTCAGGAATGTTAGGCCACACAGAAAACCAGCAGGAAATTACCCTCCCTATCATAGTTACATAGTTACATAGTTAGTAAGGTTGAATAAAGACACCAGTCCATCCAGTTCAACCTGAGTGAATGTCTACAATTATCCCTATCCCTGTACATTGCACACTCACATTGATCCCTACCCTCAAGGAGCCCACAATCCAAGGGCCCCATTCATATACTAGGGACAATTTGGAACAGAAGCCAATTAACCTACCTGCATGTCTTTGGAGTGTGGGAGGAAACCGGAGTTCCCGGAGGAAACCCACGCAGGCACAGGAAGAACATGCAAACTCCACGCAGGTAGTTCTGTGGTTGGGATTCAAACCAGCGACCCTTTTTACTGCTAGGTGAGGGTGTTAACCACTACACCACTGTGCCGCCCAACCACTGTATCGCCTAACTTCATTTCATATTTAGGGCTCCCTACTCTGACCCCAATGTGATTAAAACAGTCGCCTTTATATGTTGCCATGGTGAGCAAGAAACCAGTGGTGGAGGCTTTAAACAGCACGGCAGCATGGTGATGTCTTTACTTCCTTGTATGCCCCCAATTTGATGAACATACACTTGCTATGTTATTATATGGAGGGGGTGATTTATGACAACCCCCTCCTAGCTGACTGGGGAAGGCCAAAAAGATACAGAAGATACTAAATGAAAAGCACACTAAATGGAATGCCACAAAACTGTTCCACAGAAACTGCCATAACAGGGAGCGGAGCCCAGCACACAGAGCATCGGGCAAGTGATCCGGCAGAGGACACAGCGGGTGGACATTGCAGGATCCTGCAATGCAATCCCAAGCGTGGCTCAGGGTTACCACTAATGGTACTGAAATTTAACCCCAAGCCACACTCGGGAATACCACCAGGAGGGTCAATCTGAGTTAATCCAAACTTGGCAAATTGAAGAGGAACTAAACTGTATCTGAGCACCACAAACTGAAAATGCTATTTAATTAACCTTCAATATCCAAAGCAAATTCCCCCATCCAACCCATCATGAATAAGGGCAGATGATTCATGTAGCATTTACTTCCTGAAATTCATTTGCCCTTAGCATAGGCATGCTGGCAGGAGGGTGTGCTTAGCTGGGAAAGCTTCTCCTCCCCTCCTCTAAAAAAAAAATATGCCACACATAGAATGCTTAACATCATTTTGGCCTAAAAAACAAAGGTTTAAACAAGTAAATATATACTATTTTTCCATCTATTTACTAAAGCTAGTAGCATAAGGATTAAAAATAGTCAATGTTGATTGAGTTTAGTTCTGCTTTAAAGCGGTTGTATGCCACTAGACATTTTTTTTCCCTCGCTGCAAGGTAACGCCACAATGTGCTAGTATGCATCGCATACTAGCACATCATGTGAAACTTACCTTAAAATGAAGCCGTTCCAGCGCCGCGATGTCAGCGCTGCACCCGCTTCCATTTTCACCCATCATACGCATGGGAGCCACCATTTCACAGCACAGTGTTTGGAAGGAACGGCACCCGTGGCCGTTCCTTCAGAGCGCATGCGCCAGTGATGTCACTGGCTGCATGTTAGGCTTTCCTATAGCTAAATGTTAGCAGAGGAAATGTACTTCCTCTTTAACTGAATCATCTCTAATTGTGTGCATGTATACATTTCCATGAAGGTGCAGAACTAGAATATTCCACCAAAATAGTGTTCTGATGACACCTAGTGGTCTTCTTGTAAACTACAACTTAACTTCTTATCTATCTATCTATCTATGTTTATCTTATATACAGTATATAGTTTTTTTTAAGATCCATCTGGCACATCAAACAATTACAAGTTTTTATTTTATATAAAATGTAATTGCATGAAAGATTCTATGACCTGTTATTTTAGTTAAAATGCAGTGGGCCAATTCTGTACGTCTATCACTGTTTCATTCTGGCATTTTGGTAATTTATAGAAACTGGCTTTGTCTATAGCTCCGTAAACACGATTGGATTTTCCGACGGGAAATGTTGGATGTCAGGCTGTTGGCGGGTAATCCGACCGTGTGTATGCTCCATTGGACATTTGTTGTCCGACTTTCCGCCAACAAATGTTGGCTAGCATGTTTTCACATTTTCGGCCAACAAATGTCTGTTGCGGACTTTCCGATTGTGTGTACACAAGTCCGTCGGGCAAAAGTCCAAAGTACAAACACGCATGCTTGGAAGCAGAAGCCGCCAGTCTTGTAAACTAGCGTTTGTAATGGAGAACTGACATTCGTGGCTTCTTCTTAAAGGGATAATAATGAAGCTGCTTTGCTGGTGATGCTGGTGGAGTTATTGCAAACGAATTTTCAAAGGCTTTTTTTTTTCTAGTGATATCATAAATAATATTATTATGTTTTTTTATTTTTTATTTGTGCAAGTTACCACACCACCATTATCCCGTAGTTTTTAAGATCAAAGATACAACTATGTTGGTGTCCCTTGTCAATTTTACATTGTATTTTTTAAAATATTACTGCCTACTCCCAAACTGTCATTTGAAGTAAAACACATATTATTCTCCACAATTTTTTTATTGTGCATTTAAATAAAATTAGACATGCTATCTGCCAATAGAACTTAACCAAAAAGTTTATTCTATTCATCCAAAAATATAGAAAATATACCAAATAAAATCATTATTCAACCAAAAAAAAATGTCAAAGCAATAACTCCAAGGCCAATAATAAATAATGCGTTATCTCCTCCGATTCTGCAACATGTCTGGTTGACAAATGGCCGCTCAGAAACAAACTGAAAATCATGAAATGAAAAACGCAAAGTTATTTCTCCCACTGTCATCAACAATGGGGCACTATTCCTCCCACTGATATCAGTGATGCAACACTACTTCTCCCCTAATACTATACAGGGGACACTATTCCTCCCACTGATGCTGGGACATTTTCTACCCCCACTGGTCACAGTTCGGCCCCCCTAAAGTCTGAAGGACAGTAAACTGGCCCTTTGTTTAAAAAGTTTGCCAACCCCTGTTAAGAGACCAAACATTTTCACCAAAAATCTGCTCCCCTTTTTTCTATTAAAATAAGAATGCTAGAGTTGTACAAAATACCCCAAAATTACCCTTTTTTGGAAACAAGACACCCCAAGGTGACATGCTTTCCAAAATTTTCTGGAAATGAAGAAACATGCTGGTACTGAGGGGGTTAAACACAAAGTTTGAGAATGGGGCACCAGGTACAATAATGTACAGGTCATGCACAGAGGCAGGAAGAAGTGAAGGGATTAATACACTAGTCACATACAGTGGTGGGATGAAGATGGTATGTGTAGGAGAGGAGGGGGGCATCAAAGGGTTAATAAAAATGATCTTTGTAGCCGTAAACCAGAACAGAGGGATCTGCAGCTTCTGATTCATTCATTCTGTTCTCACTTACAATTACACAGTCTCTCTTCTTCCCCACTGTACGGGCAAGAGGAGAGACCAACACTGTAAACTGTAGCATGTGATCACTGGGATGACCAATCACAGTGATCACATGGTACCCAAACGCTTGGATCTGCTGGGTACAATGTCTTTGTGTGCCATCATTAAAAAGCTGGGAACACAGCGATCAGCAGGCGGATCTGCCACCCGATGGCTATTTATTCAGTGTTATCATATGTTCGAATTGCCCATGGGACTTTTACAGGAGTTGCACCCAAAAAATAAATCAACACATTCTAAAAAATATACACTTGTATTATACTTAATTCATCCTGGAATAATTGTAATATTTCCAATGCACACGTTCCTTGAATTGGCTGTTAGGTGTCAGAGGGTGTCTAATGCTTATGCCACGTACACACAACCGGACTTTTTGATGGACTAGGTCTGAGGGAATGAATCAGTCGGATATTACAATCGTGTGTGAGCTCCAGTGAACTTTTTTTTCCCAAAAGCCAGACGGACCTAGAAATAAAACATGTTTCAAATCTTTCCAACAGGCTCAAGTCCAGTCGAACAATCCGTCCGTCTGTATGCTAGTCTGATGGACGAAAGCCGACGCTAGGGCAGCTATTGGTTACTGGCTATGAACTTCCTTATTCTAGTCCGGTCGTGTTCGAATCCGTCGGACTTTGGTGTAATTGTGTGTGGCCAAGTCCGTTCATTCGGAAAGTCCGTTCGGGATGACCGTCGGACCTAGTCCGTCAAAAAGTCCGGTCGTGTGTACGCGCCATTACATGCAAGTGAACTGGACTACGCTGCAGCTGTGGGCTAAACGCTTAGCTCACAGTTGCAGCTCCCACAATGCAAAATTTTCACCATTCTGAGGGCCACAACTAGGTAACTAAGGACATTCCGAGGGCCACAACTAGGTAACTAAGGACATTCCAAGGGCCACAACTAGGTAACTAAGGACCGCAACATGGGAGCCATTCACAGCAAGGCCCATTATCCCATGCCGGGTGCTCTGGTGAACACTGAGCATTTGCTTAAACGCTGTGCCTCGGTCATCTTAAGGACCTACCTTTGCCTAGTGGTGGAGAAGGTCCACTACCTCCATTACAGCCCTCTGTCTGCTTTTTTCATCCACAGCCTCCAGAGTTTTCACCTTTCGTGTATTTAAATGAGCCAAAAGAAGATTTATGACTGACTGGTATGAGTTTCTTCACTTTGTACATGCTCATTTCACTTGGTATGGAAAATTGATTAAGCACAAAAGTGTGTGCTGACACCATAATTGAGAAGTGACAAATGCTTCTATACCATGACCTTTACAAAGCCTTGTGAAAAACTGACAAAAAGAGCAACTGCTTTTGTTGCCTGAAGCAACTATTGCAAACTTTCTATTCTTCTGACAGTGTTTGAAGGAAGACATCAAAAGCCCACAGCCCTCAGCTCATGAAATTCCATAGGAAATAAGCTTAAGTCCCCCGTGCCTTATCTGAGATCAACTGTGCTTAGACTGCTTGCTACAAAGAGAGGTGCTGCCATAAATAACTACTATCCTCCTCTATGAGTGTTTATGGCAGCACCCTGGTAACTTCCAATCGGTCTCAGGACAGCCGATTACAGATAAAGGTTTTTAGGATGCAGAATGACATATAGCTCCCCTATGCTTTTGGGTGGCATTTCACCCATTGTTTAAATGCTTCCCCGATGGAGAGAACAGAGACGGACGATGGACCTGCAGTAACTGGCAGAAGTCTGTATTACTGACAATACTCTAATGGCGCATACACACGATCGGAATTCCGGCAAGAAAAAGACCGATGAGAGCTTTTCATCGGAAAATGCGACCATGTGTATGCTCCATCGGAATATAGCTGTCCGAATTTCCACCAGCCAAAAATTCATAGCATGTTCTCAATTTTTCCGACAGAAAAATTCGGAAATTCTGACACGCCAAAAATCACGCATGCTCAGATTTAACTACGAGACGGAAGCTATTGGCTACTGGCTATTGAACTTCCTTTTTCTAGTCCTGTCGTACGTGTTGTACGTCAGTGCCGAATTTGGTGTGACTGTGTGTAGGCAAGACAGCGTCGGGAAAACCATCACAGTTTTTTCCGACGAGAATTACGATCGTGTGTACGCGGCATAAGATGCACAATGCATGTACAGTGGGGTACATTGAGAAAAATAATATTTTTTGGGCAATGTTGGTTATGCAGCAGATGTCAGTGTATCGTTCAACCAGCCACCCATTGGGGTTGATTTACTAAGACTAGAGAGTCCAAAATCTGGTGCAGCTCTGCATAGAAACCAATCAGCTTCCAGTTTTTTTGTCAAAGCTTAACCCCTCTGGCGGTATTCCCGAGTCTGGCTCGGGGTGGAAATTTTATACTAAAAGTGGTAACCCCGAGCCATATTCGGGATTGCATCGCTGAATGCAGGGAGAGTTTACTTACCTTGTCCCCTGGATCCAGCGATGTCCCCCCTCTGTACGAGCGAGCCGCCCTCTGCTCAATCTATCATGAGCCGATCTCCGTTCCCTGCGAGCGTTGCGACGCACGGGGACGGAGAACGGCGCCAAATTCAAAAAGTGAAACACACACATTAAATACAGTATAATGTAATCTTACAGATTACATTGCTGTATGTAATTAGTTCACATCCCCTTTGTTCCTAGTGGTCTGCCCAGTGCTCTGCATGTAGTTTTATATTATAAAAAAACTGTTCTTTCTGCCTGGAAACTGGAGATTGTCCATAGCAACCAAAACTGTCCCTTTACATCAAAAATGATTTTAGACCAGCTAGAAAAGAGCGATAATAAGTTAGAATCACTCGCAGAATTGAGCGATAGCGATTTGTGGGGAGATCCATCATCAAATACTGAAAAGTAATGACAGTGACAATTCTGCAACTGAGCAAATTTCAGTGTTTTTGATTTGATTACATTATTGAATAATTTTTATTATTGTTATATTATTATTTGGTATAATTATTTATAGTTATTTATTATATTATAATTTATTATTTCATTTTTCAAACTTCATCATACCCGGGATGTCTGCTAGGACAGATTTAAGTGAGTTATTCCTAAGCCCTTGTATACACGGTCGGACATTCTGCCAACCAAATCCGTTGGATTTTGGCCGACGGATTTTGTCAGACGGAATGTGTCCGAAACTGTTGCATACACACGGTCGGACCAAGTTGTCAGAAAATCCGATCTTTCAGAACATGATGACGATATTTTGTTACGACTGGACTATGTTCACGCTAGTAGCCAATAGCTTTGGTGTAGGAATTTGATCAGAGCATGCGTGCACCAGTTTGTGGGAAAATATTTCCAACAAGTTGAAAAATTGGGTCCGACGGATATCCCGACGGAAACAGTCCGATGCATACCACACACAGTCGGTTTATCCGACAAAACAGTCCGATAACACACATTCCGACGGAATCTCCGACCGTGTGTACAAGGGCTAAGAATTACAGGACTACAATATAAAACGCCAAATTTTCATGCAAAATAATTGTACCGCTTTCAGCACCTAAAAACTGAAATAATCGTACCGCCAGGGAGGTTAATTGAACAAGCTGCAGTTAGAATATGATTGTCTACCATGCACAGCTGCACCAGATTTTGTATGCTACGGTTTTAGTCAAATCAACCCTATTGCCTCAGGAACTGTGGTATGTAAAATAAAAAATACCCATGTTAAAAAGTACATGTTAAAAAAAGAAAAAGTTAAATACCCCAAACATTCACTATATTACCAAAAGTATTGGGACACCTGCCTTTACACGCACATGAACTGTAATGACATCCCAGTCTAATGCACTGTACACATGGTTGGATTTTGCTACGGAAAATGTTCAATGGGACCTTGTTGCCGGAAATTACGACCGTGTGTAGGCTCCATCACACATTTTCCATAGGAATTTCTGTCACACAAAATTTAAGATCTGGATTTCAAATTTTCCCGATAACAAAATCCGTTGTCGGAAATTCCGATCGTGTGTACACAATTCCGACGCACAAAATTCCACGCATGCTCGGAATCAAGCAGAAGAGCCGCACTGGCCAAAAACTTCCTTTTTCTCGGCTCGTCGTACGTGTTGTACTTCACTGCGTTCTTGACGTTCGGAATTTCCAACCAACTTTTTGTGACCATGTGTATGCAAGACAAGTTTGAGCCAACATCCGTTGGAAAAAAAACATGGGATTTTGTTGTTGAAATGTCCGATCGTATGTACGCGGCATTAGTCCATAGGGTTCAATATTGAGTTGACCCACCCTTTGCAGCTATAACAGCTTCAACTCTTCTGAGAAGGCCTCTATGGGAATGTTTGACCATTCTTCCAGAAGCGCATTTGAGAGATCAGGCACTGATGTGGACAAGAAGGCCTGGCTCACAGTCTCTGCTCTTATCCATCCCAAAGGTGTTCTATCAGGTTGAGGTAAGGACTTGCTCATACATGTCTTTATGGACCTTGCTTTGTGCACTGGTCCAAATCATTTGGTGGAGGGAGATTATGGTGTTGGGTTGTTTTTCAAGGGTTGGGTTTGGCCCCTTAGTTCCAGTGAAGGGGACCCTTAAGATGTCAGGATACCAAGACATTTTGGACAATCTCATGCTTCCAAATTTGTGGGAATGGTTTGGGGATGGTCCCTTCCTGTTCCAATATGACTGTGCACCAGTGCACAAAGCAAGGCCCATAAAGACATGGATGAGCGAGTTTGCGATGGAAGAACTTGATTGGCCTGCAACCCAATAGAACACCTTTGGGGTGAATTAGACCGGAGAGTGTCAGCTAGTCCGTCTCGTCCAACATCAGTGCCTGACCTCACAAATGCAGTTCTGGAAGAATGGTCAAACATTCCAATAGACACACTCCTAAACCTTGTGGACTGCCTTCCCAGAAGAGTTGACGTTGTTATAGCTGCAAAGGGTGGGCCAACTCCATATTAAACTCTACGGATTAAGACTGGAATGCCATTAAAATTCATGTGCATGTAAAGGCAGGCACCTCAATACTTTCGGTAATATATTGTATATTTTCTGAAAGCAGAGAATTGGAGGAATAAAATAAAGGTAGCTGACATTTTTTATGTCACATGATATTATCGCAGGTTTATCACATTTTCTGAAAAAAATACCCTAAAGTTAATTTTAGAGCACACAAAAGTAACACATTACACTTTTTGTTTAAATTTAAAACATGAAGTTGCAGCGAGTGAATAGCTACCCAAATGTGAAGCCTTAAAATACCAAGTTAATTTTAGGGCTTACAAATGCAATATATCCCAATTTATTTTATGAAGTATAAAAGATGAGGTTGCAGCAAGTAAATTGATACCCAACATGTCAAGCCTTAAAATTGCATGAAATGGTGACAAATTTCAGTACCCAAAGTTGCCCATTGGTGATGCTTTTAAAGCCTTTACAGGTTTTCAGTGCAGAGTAAGGGAGGGTTAGAACTTCCTGTCCCATAGGCAAACAGGAAGTGAGAGGAAATCCCTGCAAATTAAGGACATTCCTTGGGGACCCCCAGTTCACCAGAACTAGTGCCATTAATTCTGCAACTGAGCAAATTTCAGTGTCAAAATTGTCAGACGTTTCCGCCATAATGTCGCAGTCAAAATCACTGATCGCCACCATTACTAGTAAAAAAAATAAAAATGCCATAAAACTATCCCCTATTTTGTAGACGCTATAACTTTTGCGCAAACCAATCAATAAAGCTTATTGCGATTTTTTTTTACAAAAATATGTAGAAGAATACATATCGGCCTAAACTGAGGGGAAAAAAAAGTTTTTTTATATATTTTTTGGGGGATATTTATTATAGCAAAAAGTAAAAAATATTGAATTTTTTTCAAAATTGTCACTCTATTTTTGTTTATAGAGCAAAAAATAAAAACCGCAGAGGTGATCAAATACCACCAAAAGAAAGCTCTATTTGTTTGGGAGCCAGGTCGCACAACCGCGCAATTGTCAGTTAAAGCGACGCAATGCCAAATCGCAAAAAGGGGCTTGGTCCTTTAGCTGGAAAATGGTCCTGGGCTTAACTGGTTAAACATCATAATTTTGTTTCATAATTCTTTTTTATAATGGACTCAGGGCTCTTCCGTATATAACACATCGAATATGCAAATTTTTCAGGTGTGTAGGGCTAAAGTATATATGAAGTGATTTCTGCTTATACGCTTATTTACTTAAAGCTATCCTACGGATATTATAAAGAAAATACATCCTTCTATTTTCTTTTCCCCAGCACCTCTTACACCCACTTTACCGTGTTATACAATGTACTATTAGATTTGTTGGAATGTTAGGATAATATTTATCTACCTTAAATATTGATTTTAGCATCTTGTACAGGCTGAGGCCTGCATCTAACTAAACACTGATAAGAGGCTTGCTGTATGGAAGGCACAGAGTCTGCTTGGAGCGTACAAGAAAACCTCATCTCAGAACACTGTATGGGTATACAGACAAGATAAGCTCTCATCGCTGAATTCTATGATCACTGCTGGCTTTACATTGCAGAGACAGAAATATTTGCCATTCTTTAGTTTACATGTCATGCTAAAAGAGTCATTGTTGAAGTTTCTGCTGATAAGCTGTATTTATGCATGTAAAGTCCACTGCAGCAACACACAGTACCGATAGCGGGAAGACTGCAGTCTTAGCCCCCGTACACACGCTTGGTCGGACATTCCGACCACAAAATACTTCTGATTTTTTCCGACGGATTTTGGCCAAAACTTGTGTTGCATACACACGGTCAGACAAAGTTGTCGGAAAATCAGATCGTTCGGAACGTGGTGATGTTCGTTGCGTACGACGGGACTACGTAGAGGCTAGTAGCCAATCGCTTTGGTCTCGTAATTTGATCTGAGCATGCCTGGCACTTTGTCCATCGGAATTCTCTACTAACGATCGGAAAAAGTCAGTTCGGATTTTTTTGACGGAAAATTTTAGATCCTGCTCTCAAATTAAAAAAAAAAAAGTCCGATAGAGCCCACACACGATCGGATTTTCCGACAATATAATCTGATCGGACCTTTTCCATCAGAATTTCCGACCCTGTGTACAGGGCATAATGGACACTTGCTGCATGCAAACATACATTTAATATTAAATACAAGACTGGATTTGGACTTTCTCCTTGTAATCTGTCTATTAACATTCATTATTATAATGCCCATGATGGGAATCTGTTAATATTGAGAGCCCTGAGCCAACACTTTGTACAGACGCTGGCTCTCAATTCTCTCAATGACTGCTTGAGTACCCAACCAACAGACAAACATGATGGTTCCTGATTATGTGATTGCTACGTCAGCTAGGATCACATGCAGTTTGGAGGCTTTATAGACAAAATAAGCCTTTAGCCTGCAGATGAATGCTGTCGCTTTCAGAATGCAGTGCCAGCTATTTGTGTATTTTCAGGTACAAATACATTACATTAATAAAGCGGTTTTACATACTTCCATGTACCCAGTGAAGCAACTTCAGGTGATACATGGAGATTAAATAAATCCTCCTACATAAGTTGTACCCCTTTACCTGCCGTCTTCTCTTCTCTACAGCCATTCAAAGTGCAGCATGGCCAAACCTTTTCTGTGCTGTCAGAAAAAAAAAAAGTGTGGAGAGCTGAAATTACACTCTGCAGAGCTCAGTGAGGAAAGCTCTGAGAGCTGATTGGTAGGAAGGGAAATACCCCATTCACACAGCACACAGGAACAGAGCTGATGTTGTCAATCACAGGCTGTGTGCTGAAGGTCTCTCCCCTGTAACCTTTTTTTTTCTCTTGGTGTCAGGAAAACCTGTCAGAAGTGACTCATGCTTATAACAAAGAAAGGATACGGAAGTTCAGTTAGTGGGTCGCAAGTTTGGTTCAGTTTTGACCCAAATAGGTGAGTGATGTAATAAATAGACTCCAGTGTATAGAGGTTTAACAGTTAAGTAGCTTACCTACAATGTTTTGTTCATGTACAATTATTTTTTCGCGTACAACGACAAATGTTAATTTTGTATTTCTGTCTGAAAACTTGAATAAAAACATTGGAAACAAAGAAAGCAGGCAGAAAACAGAAATGGCACTTAGTGCACTGGATTGAGACAAGTACACACTAGAGAGTGGTTAAATTAACGTATTACTATTTTAAAGAGGTTATAAACCTTAGACATGAATTATGAACAAAGCATATCCCTCTAGTGCAGGGATATGCAATTAGCGGACCTCCAGCTGCTGTAGAACTACAAGTCCCATGAGGCATAGCAAGACTCTGACAGCCACAAGCATGACACCCAGAGGCAGAGGCATGATGGGACTTGTAGTTTTGCAACAGCTGGAGGTCTGCTAATTGCATATCTCTGCACTAGAGGGATATGCTTTGTTCATATTTCATGTCTGAGGTTTATAACCACTAGTAATACGTTGATTTAACCACTTCAGCGTCCGAAGAATTAACCCCCCCCCTTCATGACCAGCCAATTTTGTTGCGATACAGCATTGCGTTACTTTAGCTGACAATTGCGCGGTCATTCAACGCTGTGCCCAAATAAAATGTATGTCATTTCCCCCCCACAAACAGAGCTTTCTTTTGCTGGTTTTTGATCACCTCTACCAACAATTTTGAAAAAAACTAACAATATTTTTTACTTTCTGCTTTAAAACATATGCAATAAAAAATAAAATAAAAAAAGAAAATAATAATAATATATACACACACATTATATATATATATATATATATATATATACACCGGTCTATATTTTTTCATTCATTTAGACCAATATGTATTCTGCTACATATTTTTTGGTAAAAAAAAAATCCCAATGAGAGGATATTGATTGGTTTGGGCAAAGGTTATAGCGTCTACAAACTATGGGATATTTTTATTCATTCTTATATATTTATTTATTTACTAGTAATGGTGGCGATCAGCGACTATCTCCTGATGAAGTCACGTGATAAATGGCTATATTTTAAAACAATTTTACACTATGGGAGGCATTCTAGCTACTTCATGCCCTTAAGTGGTTTGAAGTCATTAGCGGTACTTCAAGAGCCCGGACCTTGGAACCCTATTGAGGAGATAAGGAAAGCAATACACCAAGGAAGAACTACCAGCCCAATAATCTGACATTAAGGCTTTTCATTCACAGCTATGAGGTGAGAGTTCTGAGAGCACTGAGGTGATTGGTGAAAGCACAGCGATCATTGGAAGTTCAAATAAGAAGGACTATAAACTTATTATAGTGATCACTGGAACACTTTGTTAGTTCATTGAACTCTTCGGCTTGGCTTATAGATTTATGCATTAGTCACTTCTTGTCAATTATTTATTGTAATTAAGGTGCATGATTGATTGCACATCGCATCATTAGAGGAATTGCACAAGACCACTTTACCATTATTGATCAGTGACTTATAGCGGGGCTGCGATATTGCGGTGGACAGTCAGACTCTAACTGACACTTTTGGCATTTTTTTGGGGACAAGTGACACTGATACAGTGATCAGTGCTAAAAAATATGTGCTGTCACTGTACTAATGACACTGGCTGGAAAGGGGTTAACATCGGGGGCGAACAAAGGGTTAACTGTGTACCTAGCCAGTGTTTTACTACAGTGTGGGAGGTGCTTTTACTAGGGAAAGGCATAGATCCTAGTCCATGCATTTCAGAGACACAGGATCCATGCCTTCCCTCCTGTCAAAATGGCAATCTGCCTTGTTTACGGCAGACTGTCATTCTTTGTCTCTCCAAGATGATCAGTGGGTGGCGGCAGACATATTGTCCACGGTAACCGCTGATCAACTCCCACTGTGTGTAATCCCGCCGGAAACGTACATTTGCGCCTGCTACCCGGAGGAGCCAGATTGCGTATATATATACGTGATCCAGCACACAGCTGCCACCCTGTAGTAGTAAAACTGCTATAGGGTGGTCAGCAAGTGGTTAAAAAATAGAAAAAAAAATTGTCAAAAACAGTTTACATTTTTTAGCCTCTGATGAAACAAAACAGCGCACGGTGTGCCCAATAAAAGCATGATATATCCTTAAAATATATTAAAAAACCTTTAGGTATGCAAATGAGTCATAAAGTTATTGTCACATTAACTGACGCATGCTGACACTGCCAAACATGCAGGCCTGGGCATCTGGGCATCAGTCACCTCTGGCCATAGTTACCTGGTGTTCTGCTTTATATAAGTACAATAAAAACCCGCTCTACTCCACTGTAATTCTCACTTTTCTGGTAAGCACATCCATTTTCCATCCCATAGTATGCGTTTTGCATGCTGTACTATTAACAACAGTGATACAGAATGCTGTTAATTGCTTCTGTGCTGATGGGTTGAACCAACAGTTCCTATCAGTGGCATATATCAGTGCCCATAAGTGCCACCTCATCAATGCCCACCAGTTCAGCCTATCAGTGTCCATCAGTGCCGCCTCATCAGCGCACATCAGTGAAGGAGAAAAATTACTTAGTTACAAAATTTACTGACAGAAACTAAGTAAAAAAGAATTTTTGGTCTTTTTTTTTTTTTTTGTCAAAAATCAAAAACCAAGCAGTGATTAAATACCACCAAAAGAAAGCTGTATTTGTGTAGAAAATGATAAAAAAATATGTTTGGGTACAGTGTAGTACGACCGCGCAATTGTCATTCAAAGTGTGACAGTGCTAAAAGCTGAAAAATGGCCTTGACAGGAAGGGGGTGTAAGTGCCCTGTGGGCTAATGCCACATACACGTGATCAGACTTTCTGGCAGACTAGGTCCGAAGGGACTAGTCCGTCGGACAATCCAAACGTGTGCGGGCTAGTCCGATAGTTTTTCGGAAAATAAATCCAACGGACCTAGAAGTAGAACATGTTTCAAATCTATCCGACGGACTCAAT
Source organism: Lithobates pipiens (assembly GCF_037356315.1). NCBI lineage: Eukaryota > Metazoa > Chordata > Amphibia > Anura > Ranidae > Lithobates > Lithobates pipiens. The sequence goes on along the minus strand of NW_027507789.1, from coordinate 57,186,384 downwards.
TCCAACGGACTAAACTCGGGAAAACTGTTTGTCTGTGTGCTGGTCCGACGGACCAAATACTATGCAAGAGAAGCTTTAGGCTACCAGTGTTGGTCATCTTACATTAACAATGAATTAGTTAAGTTACAAATGATTTCTCCCAAAAAGTAATTGCGTTAGTAACTCGGTTACTACACTGGAAAAGTAATTAGTTACTCAGCAAAGTAACTGTGACAGGGATGGCAGCGGTGGTACTTGAGGGGTGGCAGCGGTGGTAGTTGGGGGGGTGGCAATGGTGGTGGTCTACTTGGGTGGGTGGCAATGGTGGTGGTGTACAGTACTTGGGGGGTGGCAGTGGTGGTACTTGGGGGGGTGGCAGCGGTGGTGTACTTGGGGGGGTGGCAGGCAGCGGTGGTACTTGCGGGGTGGCAGCGGTGGTGGTGCCATTCTCTCCCACCACCACCTCTGCCTCTTACTGATCCCATCCCCCACCACCACTGATCTCATCCCTACCGTATCCCCCCATCACCTCTGTTGTAGAAGTGATGGTGGGTGGGTGGGGATGGGATCAGTAAGAAGCAGAGGTGGTGGAGGACTTGGGATGGATCGATTGCACTGCAATTCGAATCGTCAGACAGTCACTTACTTGAATGCCTCCAGGGATGCCTTTCCTCGAGGTAGACCTTCCCCTTCACTCGATTGGTGTCAGCTGGTCAGATGACTTCATTTTTCAGTGTCCGCCCCGCCTCCTTACATTCTCTCTCTCTGGATAGGCAGGGTGGAATGGGGCGGTCCAGACATTCTCTCTGAGTCTCAGCCTCTTCTCAGCTCGCCGCGGCGCAACGAACAACGGCCAGGCAGGGCGGCCACGGCAGGCCTCCCGGGCGGTAGATGTAATTGCGGTAACGCCGCCCAAGTAATAGGAATTGAGTTACTATGAGGGGAAGAGTAATCAGTTAGATTACTCGTTACCCTCTAAAGTAACTGCGTTAAGTAACTGAGTTACTTACATCACTGTTGGCTACTGGCTATTGAACTTCCTTGTTTAGTCCCGCTTACGTCATCACGTTCAAAACTAACAGACTTTCGGAAAGTCCGTCGGAACTCCACCGAAAGTCCGTCAGGGAGACCGTCGGACCTAGTCTGCCAGAAAGTCACGTGTACGCGACATTGGGGGTTAATTAAATATAGATATTTGTAGTTTAGAGGGAGCTCTGTGTTTAACCACTTGCCTCCCAGGCCAATTCTGACATTTCTCACATAAAATCTGCATTTTTTTGCTAGAAAATGGCTTAGAACCCACAAACATTATACATTTTTTTGAAAGCAGAGGCCCTGAAGAATAAAATGGTGGTTGTTGCAAATGTATATTATGTTGCACGATATTTGCGCAGTAATTAGTAAAATGTAAATTTTCAGGAAAAAATATACTTTAATGAGTTTAGGTGCACACAAACACAATTTATTACACTTTTTTTTTTATTTGGTAAAATATAAAATATAAAAGATGATTTTACGCCAAGTAAATAGAAACCTAACAGTTACAATTCTGCACACCCATGCATTGGCGAAAAACTACGGTACATTTAATTATCCATAGGTGATGCTTTAAAAGCCTTTACAGGTTTACAGGTTACTAGTTTAACCACTTGCCTGCTGGACACTTCCCTTCCTGCCCAGGCCAATTTTCAGCTTTCAGCGCTGTCATAATTTGAATGACAATTGTCATGCAACACTGTACCCATATGATATTTTTTGCAATTTTTTACCACACAAATTAAGCTTTCTTTTGGTGGTATTTAATCACCACTGGGTTTTTAATTCTTTGCTAAACAAATTTAAAAAGACCAAACGTTTTGAAAAAAAATAAAATAAATCATTCATAGTTCGTTATAAAATTTTGCAAACAGGTATTTTTTTTTCATTCACTGATGTGCGCTGATGAGGCTGCACTGATACGCACTGATAGGCTGCACTGATGAGGTGGCACTGGTGGTTACTGATGAGGAGACACCGATGAGGAGGCACTGATGGGCGATGATTGGCAGGACTGATTGGCAGCACTGATGAGCACTGATTGGCAGCACTGGTGGGCACTATTGGGACTGCACTGATAATCAGGACACTGATAATCGGTGCAGATGCCCCTATAAAACAAGCCGGTTATCGTCTCTCTTCTCCTTTCCTCATGCTGTCAGTGTGAGGAAAGGAAAACCAATAACCGAAGGACTCAGTTATCACAGAGCGCACACGCAAGCAACTCGAACACCACAGAAGGAGATCCATGTAAGCCCACCGGGAAAAGTAAGCCTGCGTTATAGCCTTCTTTCGGCTATAGAAAGTGGTAAAATTGAACAAGTCTGGCACTAGAATTATTGCTCTCACTCTGAAAGTTGTAGGGATACCTCCCATCTGGTGCAATCACTATTTACATATGTGTTTGGTACCCATGTATGTGTTCGCATTTGCATGTGAGCATTGGGGGGGGGGGGGGTTGCTTAAATTTTTTTACAGTTTTACATGATTTTTTACACTTTTTTTTTTGGATCAACTTTTTTGCTATCACAAGAACTGAACAACATCCCTTGTAATAGCATAGGCAGTGACAGGTACTTGTTATTGAGAGATTGGGGTTTAGTAGGTCTGCCATGAAAAGCATCTGATCAATCCAGAATCGGAATCCAGAAAACTGTTATGGGCGAATGTTTAGCTGGGTATTGATTAAATAATTCTTTGATTAAATTGTTACATAAATCGGTTTGCCTCATTTTCCATGAATTTTGAGGTATGCATATCCCAGATAGCAAGTAATTGAGCTGCATGTTTGAAAATGACTTGCTAAGCTATTGCTAGACTTGCCAGTCTTCACAAGTTTGTTGCACAATTGCAGTAAGTCCGCATTACATGACCCCAGATGAACTCTCTTTGGAAACACTCTGCAAGTCTGCTGCAAGTTCTGGTTCAGTTATGTTGTGCAATAGTCATCCCACCACAGGGGTCACTGTGGCTGAATTTTCATGGTATAGACTTACAGAGCTCTTGCTGTAGACTCACCACTGCAACTTTGCTCTTGCTAGAGACCTGCCACACAAATTTGCTACAAATTTGAAAAGTGTCAACTAGAACTTGTCCTTCAAGTGCTCTGCAAATGTACAACTTGCCAGTGAAAATGTGCAGCAAGTCAATAGACTTACAATTCAACACTGCCACAAATTTGTGGCAGGTTATCCTTGGTATCTGCAATGTGATGATGAAAGTCAACATCTCATTATCTGTGATATAATTGGTTCCTTATGAGCTGTATTTAACCACTTTAGCCCCGGACCAATTTTCAGCCTAAGAACCAGAGGTCTTTTTACAATTTCGCACTGCACTGCTTTAACTGGTAATTGCGCGGTCATGCAATGTTGTACCCAAACTAAATTTGCGTCCTTTTCTTCCCACAAATAGAGCTTTCTTTTGATGGTATTTGATTGCCTCTGCGATTTTTATTTTTTGCGATATAAATGGCAAAAGACCGAAAATTTTGAGAAAAAAATATATTTTCTACTTTTTGTTATAAGAAAGATCCAATAAACTCAATTTTAGTCATACATTTAGGGCAAAATGTATTCAGCCACATGTCTTTAGTAAAAAAAATGTCAATAAGCGTATATTTATTGGTTTGCGCAAAAGTTATAGCGTCTACAAACTAGAGTACATTTTCTGGAATTTACACAGCTTTTAATTTGACTGCCTATCTCATTTCTTGAGGTGCTAAAATGGCAGGGCAGTACAAGCCCCCCCCCCAAATGACCCCATTTTGGAAAGTAGACACCCCATTTTCTAAGGGTGCAAATTTTTGATTTCACTCCTGACTACCTATCACAGTTTCGAAGGCCATAAAATGCCAGAAAAATAACACAAACCCCCCCCAAATGACCCCATTTTGGAAAGTAGACACCCCAAGGAAATTGCTGAGGGGCATGTTGAGCCCATTGAATATTTTTTTTTTGTCCCAAGTGATTGAATAATGACACAAAAAAAAAAAAAAAAGTTTACAAAAAGTTGTCACTAAATGATATATTGCTCACACATGCCATAGTTATATGTGGAATTGCACCCCAAAATATATTCTGCTGCTTCTCCTGAGTACAGGGATACCACATATGTGGGACTTTTTGGGAGTCTAGCCGCGTACGGCACCCCGAAAACCAATCACTGCCTTCAGGGTTTCTAAGGCCGCGTACACACGGGCGGATTGTCTGGCCAACTAAGTTCGTCAGACAATCCGACAGACAGTGCGTCCTACTTTTGAATGAACGGACTTGACCACACACGACGAACAGACAGTCCGCTGAAAGCTTGCGCGATGACGTGTACAGCACGTACGACGGGACTAGAAATACGACGTCCAATACACTGCAATGCAACCTTTCGCCGTGTAAATCCTTTCTGAGCATGCGCCATACTTAGTCCGTCCAACTTGCCTACTCACGAGTGGACTGTCCGCTGAAACCAAGTTTGGACGGACTGTATTACGGAAATTCCGAAAGACTTAGTCCGCCAGACTGTCCGCTGAAAAAGCCTGCTGAAGCCCACACACGAGCGGATTGTCCGCTGAAACACGTTTCAGCGGACTAAGTTGGACGGACAATCCTCTCGTGTGTACGCGGCCTTAGGGTTCAAATTTTTGATTTCACTCCTCACTACCTATCACAGTTTCGAAGGCCATAAAATGCCAAAATAACACAAAACCCCCCCAAATGACCCCATTTTGGAAAGTAGACACCCCAAGCTATTTACTGAGAGGCATGTTGAGTCCATGAAATATTTAATATTTTGCCACAAGTTGCAGGAATATTACAATTTTTTTTTTTTTTTGCACAAAGTTGTCACTAAATGAAATATTGCTCACACATGCTATGGGCATAAGTCAAATTACATGCTAAAATAAATTCTGCTGCTTCTCCCGAGTACGAGGATACCACATGTGGGGGACTTTTTGGGAGCCTAGCCACGTACGGGACCCCGAAAAACCAAGCACTGCCTTCCGGATTTAAATATAAAACGCTACCAAAAAAAACTGTTAGCGATCACAGGGATCAGGCCTGACTCTGCGATCGCTGTAGTTATGTGTTTAGTGTTTTGTAAGTGACAGCGATCGATCGATACTGCACTTGGGTGAGCTGGGCGGAGGGGCAAAACGCAGGTGCTAGCAGGTATCTGGGCTGATCCCGCTAACAATGCGTTTTTTTGGAACCCTGAACTGCTGGGGACGCTAGTATAGATCTGATCAGATCAGATATTGATCTGTTCAGATTCTATACCACTACGGTAGGTGTATGCTTTGCGCATGGGTTTTAGCGGTACTGGCACTAACCTAGCACTGCCTGGGGCGACGCAGACCCTGACCCTAAAATTGACCCGAATTGATATCACCCGCCGGGTGATCAGGGGGTTAAACCTTTATTGGGTAATAAATGGTGGGTGCCCTGATGCTATAAAAAGCAAACTAACTAACCAGAGTCACCCGTAACACTTATACGGTGATCACTGGTGAAAGGGTTAACTAGGGGCAATCAGGGGGTTCAAATTTTTATTAGGTAGTATATGGGGGTCCCTGGCGCTATATAAAAACCTGACGGGGAACCTAAATAACTAACTGGCTAACCAGCGTCACCAGTGACACTTATACGGTGATCGCTGGTGAAAGGGTTAACTAGGGGCAATCAGGGGGTTAAAACCATTATTGGGTAGTATATCGGGGTACCTAGCGCTATAAAAACCTTGCGGTGAACCTAAAAAAATAACTAGCTACCTAGCGACACTAGCGACACTAATGCAGCGATCAGAAAAACGATCGCTTAGTGACACTGGCAAAAGGGGGTGAAAGGGTTAACTAGGGGCAATCAGTGGGTTAAAACCATTATTGGGTAGTATATGGGGGTACCTAGCGCTATAAAAACCTGGCGGTGAACCTAAAAGAATAACTAGCTACTTAGCGGCACCAGTGACACTAATGCAGCGATCAGAAAAACGATCGCTTAGTGACACTGGCAAAAGGGGGTGAAAGGGTTAACCAGGGGCAATCAGGGGGTTAAAACCATTATTGGGTAGTATATTGGGGTACCTAGCGCTATAAAAACCTGGCGGTGAACCTAAAAAAATAACAAGCTACCTAGCGACACTAATGCAGCGATCAGAAAAATGATCGCTTAGTGACACTGGCAAAAGGCGGTGAAAGGGTTAATTAGGGGCAATCAGGGGGTTAAAACCATTATTGGGTAGTATATCGGGGTACCTAGCGCTATAAAAACCTGGCGGTGAACCTAAAAAAATAACTAGCTACCTAGCGACACTAGCGACACTAATGCAGCGATCAGAAAAACGATTGCTTAGTGACACTGGCAAAAGGGGGTGAAAGGGTTAACTCTAAGGGCAATTAGGGGGTTAAACCTTTATTGGGGGGTGGTAGGGGGCTACCCTGGACCTAACACTAACTGCCCTGACAGTTTTTACTTTTACAACTGACACTGAATGCAGTGATCAGTAAATAAATGATCACTGCAATCAGTGACACTGTGACTGGGAGGGGGGGGGGGCGGGGGGCGATCGGGGGGGTTTGTGTGCCTATGTGTGCCTACATGTCAGTGTAGTGTTGGTGCACACTTACTTTTAGTCTTCTCCTCGTAGTCCGGTCAAAAAGTCCGCCCCGAGGAGAATGACATCACTTCCTCCCTGCCTGTGTATAGAATACACAGTGGGAGGAAGTTTCTCATTCGCCAGGAGTGATCAAGAGGGGATGGCCAGAAACCAACGGCCGTCCCCTCATCCCGAATTGCTCCTGAAGCGAAACGGACCACCGCATCCAGCGGGAGGGGGTCCGATCAGACCCCCCACCCGCTGGAAGGCAAGCACGTACATGTACGTGCTTGTGCCTGTACATGCCATTGTGATGACGTACATTGGCATGCGGCGGTCGTTAAGTGGTTAAAGCTGAAAGAAGTTGTAAAGGCAGAAGGTTTTTTATCTTAATGCATTCTATGCATTAAGATAAAAAACCTTCTGTGTAGCAGCCCTCCAGCACCCCCCAATTACCTACCTGAGCTCCTTCTCTCTCCAGCGATGTCCACTCAGCCATCCAGTACACTCCTCCTCCAGCAAATTAAATTCATAATACTATCCCCTATCCTTGCTACCTTTAGGCGATCCCTGAAAACTCATCTCTTCCGAAAAGCCTATCATGTCTCCAACTAATCTCTTTTACCACTTCCATCAGCTCATTCCCCACAGTTGCAACCTTTTGTACCACCTGCCCCACCCTATTAGATTGTAAGCTCTTCTGAGCAGGGCCCTCTTAATCCTCTTGTATTTTATTGTATTATAACTGTATTGTCTTCTTTTTATATTGTAAAGAGCTGCATAAACTGTTGGCACTATATAAATCCTGTATAACAATAATAATTGGCTGAGACAGAGCAGCGGCATTATTGGCTCCTGCGGCTGTCAAAGTCAGTCAGCCAATCAGGGGAGAAAGGGGGCGGGGCCAGGTCAGGCTCCATGCCTGAATGGATACATGGAGCTCTGACTCAGCTTGGGTGACAACCTGAAGGGCCATGAGACTCGGCTGATTCCGAGCATGCATGGAATTTTGTGCGTCGGAATTTTCGACAATGGATTTTGTTTGCGGAAAATTTGAGATCCAGCTCTCAAATTTTTGTTGTCGGAAACTCTGACAGAAAATTTCCGATGGAGCCTACACACGGTCGGAATTTCCAGCAACAAGCTCACATCGAACATTTGTTGTTGGAAATTCCGATCGTGTGTATGCGGGATTAGGCTGGCCATACATTATACAATAGTCTTGTGCAATTTAGATTTACCAAAACCATATAATATGAGGTCAAACTTAAACATTTTCAATTTGTAAGCAATAAGGCAGGCCCTCGCAATACATAGTTCAAGGCAAATCAAAAGGAAATTGAATAAGAAAATTGTATAACGCATGGCCAGCTTTACACTACGGCTATTACACAACATTAGTACATACAGAAGACAAGAAGGTAATCAAAAAAGATAATACTGATTCTCTACACGTGGGAGGTTCTATATAAGGTTTCAGAAAGGAATAGCTACCAGATAAAATAGTGTTGTATATACACGTTAGTCATGAGACCACTCGTAAAACTTTCATTGCCAGGCAGACAGACAAGCATATTGTTACACTTGTAGGCAGTCATTGAATCATTAAACTGAGCTGAACCAGAACCAGTTTCAACAGCTGATCTGTGCTAAACAAAGACACCAGGGAGAGAAGGACATTTAAAACAGACACCAGCTGATAGACACCTTCTTCCACGTAGAAGCCAAATATGGGCACAATATATGGTACTGGTGAGAAGTAAACCAGTAAATCTTCCATGTACAATGTATATGATCTACAGCAGTCCTTTACCACACAATGGACACATAAATATTAACATGACATTAACCCTCTAAATGGCAGATTCATGAAATGACCACCCAGCAGTGGCAGCAAACATTAATTCCAGTTTAAAATTGAAAAAATATCCAACCATTAGGAAGTGAGCCGGCAATAAGAACGTGAATTTCACATTTAATTTTATTTTGTTCATGTGTCCCCTTTGTAGCCTGTCTTTAATACTCTTTTTCATGTGGATATCTAAAGGAAATTTGTCATGCTGCGTACACACGACCGGACTTTCCGACAGACTAGGTCCGAAGGGATTAGTCTGATCGTTTTTCGAAAAAAAAAAATCAGAAGGACCTAGAAATAGAACATGTTTGAAATCTATATGACGGACTCAATTCCGATGGACTAAAATAGAGAAAACCATTTGTCTGTGTGCTGGTCCGACAGACCAAATACAACGCAAGGGAAGATATTGGCTACTGGCTATTGAACTTCTTGTTTAGTCCCGGTTACATCATCATGTTCAAACGACTTACGAATGGACTTACGAATGGACTTACGAATGGACTTATGAATGGACTCGGTTGGAAGTCGGTTCGTGTGTGGTCAAGTCCGTTTGTTTGTTGAACTCCACATAAAGTCCGTCGGGAAGACCGTCGGACCTAGTCTGCCAGAAAGTCCGGTCATGTGTACACGGCATTAGAAGCAAAATATGAAGACTTCTATAAGTGCTGACCTCCTTTTGAAAATGCTAGCCTTCTGGATGTCTTGCTGACTCTCTGGTTTCAGTGACAGTCACCTGCCCACAACAAGTAGGCAGATCAAACTTACTCACTGTCTTTCATTCCATCTCACTTTACCTCATTTCATATCGCCTCACCATGCTTCATCTTGCCTCTCTTTATCTTACCTCACTGCCCTTTATCTTATCTCACCATGTTTCATCTAATATCATATCCCCTCAATGGGCTTGATCTCACCTCACTGTCCTTTATTTCATCTCACTTCACTTCATCTCGATTCACCATGCTTCATCTCATTTAAAGTCACCTAATTTTATCCTACCTCAACGTGCATCACCTCACCTCATTGTATCCTGTCTCACCTCCATTTATCTTATCTCACTAAGATTCATTTCAGCTCACCGTGCTTCATCTTATCTCATTTCATCTTGTATCAACGAGCATCATCTACCCTAAGTTCATCTCATTGTGGTTCATCTCACCTCACCATACTTTATCCAACCTCTCTATGCTTTATCTCACCTCACCTCAGCAAGCTTCATCTCCCATCAGTTCATCCTAACTCACTGCTTCATCTCACCTTATGCTGCGTACACACGATTGGACTATCCGGCGGATAATCCAACGGACTTTGCAGCTGAGGTCCGCCGGACTTTCAATCGAATGAACGTGGCCACACATGATCACTCCAAAAGTCAGGCGGATTCGAACGTGATGATGTAGAATAAGGAAGTTCATAGCCAGTAGACAATAGCTGCCCTAGTGTTGGTTTTAGTCTGGACTAGCACACAGACGTACGGATTGTCCGCTAAAAGCTGAGTCCAGCGGATAATTTTGAAGCAAGTCTTATTTCTAAGTCTGCCAGACTTTTGGATAGAAAAAGTCCGCTGGAGCCCACACACAATCGAATTGTCTGGCGGACTCTGGTCCACTGGACTAAGTCCGCCGGATAGTCCGATCATGTGTACGCGGCATTAGTCCATTCCCCCTCACCATGCTTCATCTCACATCAGCATACTTCATCTCCCATCAGTTCATCCTAGCTCACTGTGCTTCATCTCACCTCACCATGCTTCATCCAACCTCTCTATGCTTTGTCTCATCTCACCATGTTTTTTCTCAATCACCGTACTTCATATCACCTTAGCAAACTAGATCTCCCATCAGTTCATTCTATCTCAGTGTGATTCATCTTCCCTTAATTCATCTCACTGGGCTTTATCTCACCTCACCATACTATATCTCATTGTGTTTCATCTCATCTCATCTTCCTTTCACCTCATCATACTTTCTTCACCCCACCATGCTTCATCTCACCTCCCCAAATCTTATCTGCCTTCAGTTTATCTAATCTCATTATACTTCTTATCTAACCATACTTCATTTCATCCCACCATGCCTCATCTCACTGGTCTTCATGTTACCTCACAGAACTTCATCTTCTCGCAGTGCATCTCACCTTACCATGCTTCATCTCACCTCATCACACTTCATCTCACCTTACTTGCTTTAAATAATCTCACCCCTTTATGTTATCTCACCTCACTTCACTTAATCTCACCTCACCATTTATTTTACCTCACAAAGCTTTATCACATCTCACATGACTTAATTTCATCTCATTTCAGTGTGCTTCATCTAATTTCAACACACCATACCGTTTTTTATGTCATCCCACCTCACTTCATTTCATCTTGCCTCACCTCCCCTCGTGTTATCTCACCTCATCATGCTTCATCTCATTTCACTTTATTTAATCTCACATCCCTTTACCTCCCATCATGTCATCTTATCTCACTTTGCATCATCTCACCTCACCTTAAATCACTTCACTTCATTTAGCTTCACCTCACTTCATTTCATCTGTGTGCTACTGAATCTCACCTCACCTTCTCTAAGTTCATCCCACTTATTAAAAAGCTTCATCTCATCTTACTCCACCTTACAATGCTTCATCTCACTTTACTCCTCCCCACCTCATCATGCTTAATTTCCCCTTACTCCTCACCACCTCACTATGCTTCATCTCAACTTACTGCTTCTAATCCCATCTCACCATACTTCTCGTCTTACTCCTCCTAACTTCACCTCACCATGCTTTATATCACCCTACTCTTTCTAACCTCACCTCACTTAATCTCACCTTACTCCTCTCAACTTCTCGCAAAACAGTTAAACATTTGTCCGTGGAAAATCTGACAATTGTCCGATGGAGCGTACAAACGGTCAGATTTTCCGCCAACAGCCTGTTATCACACATTTGCCGTCGTAAAATCCGATCGTGTGCACGCGGCTTTAGACCCACCGGTGGCAGAGTGGACAGAGCGGCAGCACAGAAATGGAAGATTCCAGGTAGAACCAGGCAGGTAAACCCACATTATCTATTTAGCTGAAAAAATCCCTGAAAACATTGTAGTACCTACATAGGCATTTTTTAAACATTTTAAAAGACTGCATTTTGAACAAGGCCTACACCAGCCATTTTTAAATCAGGAAATCAATATTGTAGTATATTTTTTTCACAAAAAAATGCCCCCAAATACTGTAGTGACTATGGGCACAGTGTTAAAATGCTTTGACTAGGCCACTTTTTCAGCAGAATCTATTTAGTATCTACATGCACAGTATTTAATAATTTTGACCGGGCCCTATTTTGAAGAGGATAAAATCTAGCAAGCTTTAATAAAAATGAAATAAAACGTTTATTTAGCTGAAAAATATTGCTGTGACTATGTGACTATGATACTAGCAAGATTTTAAAGGAAAAAAAAAACACAACCTTCTTTATTTATCCAAAAAAGGCCCCTAAATACAGAACAGGGCCCACACCAGTCATTTATAGGAAAGGGCTGACATATAATAAAAACCCCCATGACTGGCATTTCTAGGCCAGAAAGTGCGTTGTTAGTAACTGGTTGCTATAGACGTGAACGACAACATTGGCTCATCATCTTCTCAAACCACAAATGGTTCTAGCTTGATACATTAAAATCTCTAACAAAAAGTCCTTTTTTTTTCATGAATTCATCTAATCTACCCTGCTGACATCGCTTATGTTCTGTATCAAAACACCACCCAATGGAGCTTAACAAGCTATAGATACAGTGTCATTAAAGCTTTCTGTGAAAGCACAGCATTTCCCATAACATTTCCCACCTGTGGGTGCGGTGCATTCTCTAGTAATCTCTGCTGAAAAACAAAAATGTCATTGTCATCTTTTGCTTGGTTTTCTACCCAAATTCCAGGCAATGCTGTTCCGTCAGGTGCAAGGGACGCACAGGGTCATTCAGGGGTGACAAGGTTGCCCTGTCTACCTATGACCGCATTGGACATCTTTGCGTGCAGATAGTTGAGGAATGTGACCCAAGTGTCACCCTCTTCGCTGTCACTCATCACTTCATTGACTATCAGAATGGCTGGCATAATACAGTACAATAAGATGGCAGGGACAGTGGTGACAAGAGATAGATATCATTTATAATGAAGCTGAGACATAAGTGAAGGGTTCTTTAACAGTACAGTTGAAAGTAGTAGCTGCCCTGTGAACCGGCAACAAATTCATTTTCTCCGTGGTGACTGCACGTGTCAGGGTATATTAATGTGTCTGGAAAAGCAGAACACACGCTTGTTTGTATACTTGTCTTTTCCTTGTGGCTGTACTTGGCCTCGGTGACCACACTGTTAACCAATTGGATGTTTCCTACATTGCCAACATGTTTTAAAATATGTCTAATCTTCTGGGAGCACATGGTACTTAGATGCAGAGCAAGTAGAGTCCACACGGTGCCTACTATGTTCAAAGTCTCTTATGCACCCCTCTGATCCGGGTTTCTCTTTAATAATGATGGTTTTACTTTTCCAACTTCTGGGTTAACCACTTCACCTCTGGAAGGTTATACCCCCCCCCCCCCCTTCATGACCATGCCATTTTTTGCGATACGGCACTGCGTTACTTTAACTGACAATTGCATGGTCACGCAACATTACACCCAAATTAATGCCCCTTTTCCCCACAAATAGAGCTTTCTTTTGGTGGTATTTGATCACCTGTTTTTTATTCTTAAGGGCCGGTTCACACTGCGACGCGAGGCGAGGCGACACGGCTCGCCTCGCCTCGCTCCCGCAAGTCGCCCCCATTCAGTGCTATGGAACCGTTCTGAGAGGAGCGACTCGAGTCGCTCCGACTCAGAAAAAAGGTTCCTGTACTACTTCGGGGCGACTTCGGGGGCGACTTGCATTGACTTCTATACAGAAGTCCTCTGCAAGTCACCGCTGAGGTCCGTGCAGGTCGCGGCGAGGCAAGTCGGAGACGCCTCGCCGCGCATCGCTGTGTGAACCGGCCCTTAGGCTAGAAACAAAGAACGACCCACAATTTAGAAAAAAAAGAAAAAAAGAAACAGTAAAACCTTGGTTTGAGAATGTTTTGCAAGACAAGCTAATTATTTTTATAAATTTTGACTTCAAACAAGCGATGTCTTGATATACAAGTAGCGTCATGTCACAACTGAGTATAGAGATGCCTCTAGGTGTAGCAATATGGTTACATTTAATGAAGGTACAAGATTTAGTAACTCACACGGTTGATGATGAAAACAGGCACATCTAAGTATGCAGGCATCCGAGGTTAAGCTGTCCACATAAACCATCTTCCGCACCGCCATCAACGTCATCCCTTCCATGCTGCATTTCATGAGCGCTTCAAGACTCGCTTTCTGATCACTCTAATGCAGGGTAGTCTTCCAGGTCACAATTGCAGACTGACAGTGGTGAGAGTCGGCGGTGCGAAGGATGGTCTATGTGGACAGCTTTACCCCAGATGCTTACATACTTAGATGTGCCCATTTTAATCATCAACCATGTGGTTGAAAACAGGCAGGGTCTGCTAAATATTGTATCTTTAATAAATGTAACCATATTGCTACACTAATGCCACGTACACACGATCAGACTATCCGGCGGACTTAGTCTGGCTTACAAACCGCCGGAAAGTCCGCCGTACTTTCCGAACAAGCGGACCTGCCTGCACACAACCAGACTTTTGACTATGGCGGGAGTCCGCCATACTTTTGAAATGAACGGACTTGCCCACACACAGAGAAATCAATGACACGACGCTGGCCCCGTCACCTGGTATGGACTTAAAGGGGAAGCCCTACGCCGAAAAAACAGCGTGGGGGTCCCCCCAAGGTCCATATAAGACTCTTATCCGAGCGTGCAACCCCGCCGGTCAGGAAAGGGGGTGGGGACGAGCGAGCAGCCCCTCCCTCCTGAGCTGTACCAGGCCGCATGCCCTCAACATGGGGGGGTGCTTTGGGGAAGAGGGGGCCCTGCGGCCCCCCACCCCAAAGCACCTTGTCCCCATGTTGATGAGGACAAGGGCCTCTTCCCGACAACCCTGGCCGTTGGTTGTCGGGGTCTGTGGGTGGGGAGCTTATCGGAATCCGGAAGCCCCCTTTAATAAGAGGGCCCCCAGATACCGGCCCCCCACCATATCTGAATGAGTATGGGGTACAATGTACCCCTACCCATTCACCTGGTGAAAAAAATTTAAATAAAAACACAACACAAGATTTTAAAATAATTTATTGCACAGCTCCGGGGGTCTTCTTCCGTCTTGGGGGGGTCTTCTCGCCGGACTCCTCCACTATCTTCTGCTCTTTTGCTAGCTCTTTTACTAGCGGAGGAGCCCGGCTTTCTTCGTCGCCGTCTGGGGGTCTTCTTCCGACTTCGGGGGTCTTGTCCCCCTCTTCGGTTCTTCTTGCCGGGCCTCCGCTTTCTTCCTATAGCTCCTTTACTAGCGGTGGCCTGGTTTTCTGGTGGCGCCGCCTCTTCTTCCGACTTTGGGGTCTTGTCCCCCTCTTCGGTTCTTCTTGCCGGGCCTCCGCTCCTTCTTCAAGCTCTTTTACTAGCGGTGGCCCGGTCTTCTGTCGTCATTGCTGTCGCCGCCGCCTTCTCTTTTCTTCTTCTCTTCTTCTTCCACTTGTTCCTTAAGATGTTGACTCGACGCTGTCTCTGGCCATAATGACAGGGACACGTTGTGTGGCAACTTATATAGGGACAACGGGCAGGGTCCCCGCCACTTATGATGTCACAGCCCCACAGGATGTATGTAGTGGGGGAGGTGCTTTTACCAGTGGAAGACATGAATCTGTGTTTCTGTTTTACAGAAACACAGGATCCTCCATGCCTTCTGTACTGACAGAACTGCAATCTGCCTTGTTCACATAGGCAGACTGGCATTCTGTCAGTGTACTGAATGATCAGGGGATGCAGCAGACATCAGGTCCGCAGGACCCGCTGATCACCTCCCGCTGTGTAAAATCACAGTGGGAGAAAGCTGCCATGATGCTGGACAAGGTACGGAAGGCAGAACCATGATGCTGGACGAGGTACGGGAGGCGGAACTTGCCTGATTCTTGTCCCATTCCAGTAGTTACCACTCTCAAGTACCTAGGAATACAGATTTCGCCCGGGCTCACAGATTATTGTTCCCTAAATGTGCATCTCTTATTGTCCTGCTTTCCAGATAAGATTAATACATGGAACAACCTTAAAGTGGTTGTAAGCGTGGGAGTTATGTCATTGCGGCTCTGGCCAATCACAGAGCCGGAGCTGCGATACCCGGAAGTAACCCCCAGGAGTGATGTCTGCCACCGAAGTGGTGTACGGGCACCACAGCGAGGGCTTCGATCTCAGGTGAGTATTAAATAATGAGTTAGTATGCTATGCATACTAGCTCATTATGCCTTTGCCTTGCAGGTGTTAGTTTGAAGAAAAAAAAAAAAAATGGGTTTACAACCACTTGAAACTGTCACTGGCAGGAAAAGTCAATCTAATTAAAATGATTGTAATGCCCCAGCTGCTGTACTTCCTCCACAACTCACCTGTAGTGATACATCTCAAAATCTTTAGAGTGGTCCATACTCTTTTTCGACGGTTATTGTGGAACACCAAGCCCCCCCCCCCCAGGATTAAACTGGAGCAGGTGCAGCACACTAAGGACAGTGGAGGTTTGGCGGTAGCCAAACCTTGGCTGTACTATATAGCTGCCCAGATGCAACATCTGGTTAGCTCTTTGTCCCAAGATCCAGTGGGCCCATCGGCTCGGCTGATGCTTTTCGCCTTGGGGGCTGAGACCATCCCAAAAGGTCTGCAGGCATAACTAATCCAAAAAATATAGAATAAGGGCAGGCAACTGCAGGGGGTGCTGAGATTCATATAATTTTGTCAAATATTGAGTAATCTCTCAGATGTGGAATTTGCTAAGTTGCAGCAGGGGCCCAGGTGGCGCACCTTTGGTGTGACTCTGCTGTCCCACATATTCAGCAATGGTAAACTGCTTTTGTTCCCTGACCTAGAAACCAGATTTAAACTACCCGCCACTATGTTCTACTCTTACCTTCAGCTCCAACATGCCAATAATGCACAGGGGGCTGCAGGAGAGTGGGCATTGTCACCCACTCCTATTTTTCATTTGCTGCAGACCACCACTGAATCTAAGGGGATCATATCTCAGTGTTACCAAATGTTACTTACACAACACTTATGGACATACCCCAGTAGGGCAGTGTCTTTATGGGAGAGAGACCTAGGGCTACTTACGGGAGATCAGTGGGAGGAGGCCATACAGTCCATATCTACCTGTTCTCTGAATGCGGTACAAAAAGGTTCCCAACTCTATATTATACTGAGAGCACACTACACCCCGAAGAAACTTCATGGGCAGACTGGAGGATCCTATGTGTTGTCGGTGCAGACAACACAATGGGGATCTCATACTGTACATCTCCTATGGCGCTGACTGAAGCTCCACCTCTATTGGAGCGAGGTGGTTGGAACACTCAACCGGGTGTTTCAAACGAAGGTACTTTTAGACCCAATATGCTGTATACTGGGGGTTCTGGAGGATGTGATCCCTGAGGATCTGCTAAGGATTGGATTCTCTAGGCACTTCTTCAGGCCAGGAAACTCATCTTAATGGGATGGAAATCAATCTTACCACCCACTACTGCCTTCTGGATAATACATATGGGAAACACACTTATTATGGAATGGTATATCTACCAACACAGGTGATGCCTGGGTAGGTTTGAAAGGCTATGGCTAGACACACCTGGACTAAGTCCCAGGGAATTGGTATTGTCTAGACTGCTACAGTGTCCCTCGGGGTGATTAAACTATATATATATGTGATACACATACGAAGGGATCTATGACAATATGGAGGGGGGATTGTGGAAGTGAGTAAATGTATGCTATGTCTTGAACTATAGCTGCTGCAACGTTCACTGGAATATGTCATTGTTCGAAAGTTATGGCTTGTGCATTGGAAGTTGTTTAATCTGTTCAATAAAAACCTTTTTGATTGAAAAAAACACAATTTAGAAGCCTATTCTAATCATATTTCATGTGTATTCAAGCTTCAGATATTTTTGTTCTTGCCAATGTAAAGCACTAGGGTGAGGAGATTAGTTCCATCCGGGCTGGCCTGTACCCTCCTGGCTAGGCTAGGCAGCAGTGCGCCCTAAGCGGCTGCCTAGTTCGCCTAGTGGGAGCGCCAGCCCTGGGTGAAATATAAAAGTATTATGCTTGAAATAAAAGTACAACTTATTCAGTAAATAAACTGAACTTGCTTTTTAAAATTGTATCTTTTGTATTACAAATGGAATAACAAGGACTGTATGCATTAAGAACATTTCACCTATACATGAGAACAGGTCACCACCCCTCTTTCCCTAATAATAATGTAAAAGCTTCCTGCCAATATGCATTTTCAGTTATTGACAATACTGATTCAGTAGCATATATTGCTCTTGTAAGAGCTTGATCAATGTTCTCCTAGTTTTCAGGTGTCATTTTCTCTATAAATGAAGGTATTGTGTATTTTTGGAAGGCAGTGGTTTGAAACACTTCCTAAATTGAAGATGCTGCTGGTGAAGAAACACCTTGTGATAATCCAGCAGGAGCAGAAAGAGTGTCTCTGTAATGAGAACTCTAGAGGGAAAAGCTCCTCGCACTTTCATTCTGCTATACGCTTTAACACATATTGATTAGAATATTCGCTGATCTAACTTACTGAAAAGACAGTACCGTCATTGTTTACCAAGACCACAGAGATCGGATGATGGTTGTTTACAGTGTACACACTGGTGAAAACCAATAAATTGAGACCGCACTGATGTTTGCATAGGAACCATTATGCCAAATAATGTTTGCTGCTGTAATCTTCTAGCTGTAGGGCACAATTAAGTAACCTTTTCCTTAAAGAGCAGCTCAACAGCATAGGTTATAGAGTAGGAAATCAATTTAAGGTGTAAATATAACTCATTTTTGTTTTCCTGCACTTCCAATCCATTGGTTTAAAAGTAGATGTCAAGCCATTTAGTCTCTTGGAATATATGAATTTTTATTTATAATTTTATTTTTAAAACCAGCTGATGGACCTCTAGTCTCCTTATAATATTTTCCTGTTTATTAGCTGTTTTGTTGAAACATGACATTTGTTTGTAGAGATCAAAAGCTCGAGATAAAATTCACATACAGCTAATTAAGCTCTCTTACTCCCCTGCTCTATGCAGATTAGTTTTATACCTGAAGAAAGTCTGAAGGAAAACAGCTTCTGCTGTGCTTTCTCATGAGAAAACACATAATGCTCTGTGCAACCTTTTTGATGCATAGTGTGTACTTACCACTAAACAATTATAAAATGTAAACAAAATACAATACAATTGGCCTTAAATTATAGTTCCCCTATACACTGACTATCTCTTTGCTGGAACACAGGCTTGACAGGCCACATTTTTCTTCTTGAGGCATTCAGTGCATCCTTCAAAATTATTTTCAAATGTTGTCAACCATAGAGAAGGTGAATCTACCTACTGAAATGGGGCATGTAAAGCAATAATGACTAAAAAAAGTTTTAGCCATACATACACTGTAGGACTTATTCAAACTATTTATCCACTGCACTGCAACGTATGTGTCACGATCAGGGGTCAGGTTCCAAGACCAGTCGCTATAGCAGTTTGAACAACTACCACTGACCAGCAGGATAAGTACAAAGGCAGTCACCCTGGCGGATGATGCGGGCTCACCTTAGGTGCAGAGTCTAAGTGCTAACTGGTGTTCACCAAATCTCCTGATGGTGAAGATGGATTTTTCTGCATGTTAGTACCAAGTCGCGGTCCTCAGGATCACCCCATCAGGAGGTAAGCAAGCCGGGGTCCAGTAGTGGATAAGCAAATAAGGATCAAACAGAAGCATAGTCGGTAAACAAATCAAAGGTCAGTAACGAGCAGTTGCAAGTTGGGATCAGGCAGAAGCATAGACGAGGAACAAGCCAAGGGTCAATAACGAGTGGTAGCAAAATATGGACGGCAGCAGGGAAGTCGAGAGTGAGATACTGATTGAGGAGAGCACAATAATCTGGCAAACAGGAAGTGCAGAGACATGGCTTAAATCAGTAAATTCATGGGAGGAGCAAAGAGTTCAGTGTTCAGCTGAAGTCAAGAAACAAGGCAGGGTTGTCTAATGGATTAGAGAGGGTGCTGTCCAGCATCTCAGCTGGCTCAGTGAGAAGAGTCATTACCAGACACAGTAGAGGTCCCAGGTTCAAGTACAAGCCCTAATGGTATGTGTTTGAAACATTGCCCATACATTATGCACCATCGGGAACTGGCCTACATATGCTGCATGGGTGGCCCTGTTGGCTCCCTCTCATCAAACATCTGTTACTGGCTAAAATATGCTATGTGGGGGGCCCTGTTGTGTCCCTCTCACCAAAAAGCAGATGCACTCTTCAGGTATCAGAACAGATGCAAGTCACTGTTCAGGTATTATGACAGCTGCAGGTGCCAACTGTCAGAATAAAATACTGTAGGTGCAGTGACAGCTTTGTCCATCTGTGCGGTTTAGCTTGGATGGATGAGTTGGTTAGCTTTATATTTATTCAGCCCGTAGGACGAAGTGTATGGCCACCATTAGGCCCTGTTCACATCTCGACATTTCAAACCATGCGACAAATCGCACAGAAAATACGCTTTTGACCATGTATTTGGGAAACAACGCACATTGTCGTGATCATGATGTAAACAGGAAGAGCTGTTGATCGGCTTTATCTCACTTGCATCTGACAGACGCGAGTAGAAGAGAGCCAATCGGCTGCTTTTCTGACGGGGGGGTCTGTGCTGATTGTTTATCAGCGCAGCGCCCCCTCCAATGCCTACCCAGGACCACCAGGATACCACCAGGACCACCAGGGATTGCCACCACACTGGACCACCAGGTATGCCACCCTAGACCACCAGGGAAATGCCAATCAGTGCCCAGGCAGCTGCCAATCAGTGCCCACCCCCAATGTCTGCCAGTGCCATTAGTGATGACTATCTATGCCATCTGTCAGTGTCTCCTATCAGTGCCCATCAGTGTCGCCTATCAGTGCCATCCATAAGTGCCCCAATCAGTGCAGCCTTTCTGTGCCCATCAGTGCAGCATATCAGTGCCACCTATCAGTGCTGCCTACCAGTGTCCTCAGTGCAGCCTATCAGTGTCCATCAGTGCCATCTCATTGGTGCCGCCTTATCAGTGCCACCTCATCGGTGCCGCCTTATCAGTGCCGCTTTATCAGTGCCAATCAGTGAAGGAGAAAACGTACTTCTTTACAAAATTTTATAACCAAAACAAAAAGAAAAACTTTTCTTTTTCTAAATTTTAGGCCTTTTTTATTTGTTTAGCAAAAAATAAAAACCGCAGAGGTGATCAAATACCACAAAAAGAAAGCTCCATTTGTGGGAACAAAATGATAAAAATTTTGTTTGGGTACAGTATAGCATAATGGCGCAATTGTCATTTAAACAGCGACAGCGCAGAAAGCTGAAAATTGGCATTGGCAGGAAGGGGGTGTAAGTGCCCGGTATTGAGGTAGTTAAAGGAGTATTTTTTGTGGTATCAAGAGTATGTTGGCAATTTATTTTCATGTAGCCACATCAGCCAAAGTTCAAGGCATGGTATGAGTTCAAGAGAGAGCGGCTATGAATCACTTTTGAATCCAGTAATTAAAGTGACGAGTTCATAGGTCTAACTGTACCTGTAATGTGTGCACAAAGAATAATAGAAAACCATGGGATGAGCCCAGATCAGAAGGATCACAGCAAGCAAGGTAAACACTCCAGTCCAAAAAGCCACTTGTCCAGGACTCAGCACTCATGTACAAGGTGGGTCCCCTATGAAGTGTGGGTTCACCTGCCCCATTGTTCTCCGAGTCATTGAGTTTTGTCAGTACTGGCACGTTCCTTACACAGAGGTGGAGTCGCCTCGGGCTGTGCAAGTAAATCCTTTCTTCTAATGTATTGTGTCATCACAGCGTGCTGGTTCTTGTCTGACATCCCAGCAAAGGGATAACGGCGATGATTGCACAGTGTGGGGGAAGGCATAGCAAGATGTGTGCTTGTCATCTAATGAGTAATTTTGTTTATGAGGATTTAGGTAATGCATTATAAATGACAGAAGAAAGTAACTATTTTCCCAGTCAGCCCAATATTTTCTGCAGGTATAACTGGCACATAAGCACGCCTTGCCTTTATTATTCTAGTAACCAAGCTTTAAATCCTTGTAATGCTTGGGGGCTCAGTCCACAGACTAATTATATATGGGTTATAGGTACCCATCCAAAAAAAAAATAATATTTTTGTGAGCTGACACTTTGAAGGAAACCAGGGGCCACAGAGGCTACCATTGCTGTCCTCCTTGTGAAAAATGCAAGCTGTCTGGCTGTTTCTGGCAACAATACTTTCTGAGACACCGACATGGTACAAGTATGTAAAGTCCAATGATAACACCAAACGAATGACCAAGAGTCTAAAGTTCCTAAAACCTAACTTAAATTTTTTCTGATTTTTTTAAGCCTTCACAAGAGATGGTCCTTACCTTCAAACCTTGAAATTCAAGTCCTCTGCCCCCCAGCCCCCCACTGCCTATGCTCCTGTTGCAGTAATCTTCCTGTGCCTTTGAGGTTTATATAGCCACTGGACCAGTCATTGGTACTCACCAAGAGTGCTGACTATGCCCCGACCTTTCCTCCCCCCTTCTTCATTGATAGAAACTGTACTGTAGCTTCCATCAGTGAAAAGCATTCTATGAATGGAGGAGGAGGAACTTTAATTCATTCTCTTGTCCTCCATTCATAAAACACTATTCATTGATGGAATCTATAGTAAAGCTTCTATGAATTGAGGAGGAGGAACTTTAAAGTGACTGTAAAAGGTAAAAAAAAAAATGTAAAAAAAAACAAAAAAATGTATCATACTTACCTTCGCTGTGCAGCTAGTTTTGCACAGAGTGGCCTGAACCTGCTCTTATGGGGACCCCCCCGTGGCTCTCGTAGCTCCTCCCCACATCAGACAACCCCCTAGGAGAAGCACTTCCCCGAGGGGGTTACGCTGCGGGCACACTCCCGAGTCCAGCATTTGGTGTCCATAGAGGCTGAATGCAGGTCTCGCCCCCCCCCCCCCCCGCGCGCTTGCGTTATTAGATTTGATTGACAGCAGCGGGAGCCAATGGCTGCGCTGCTATCAATCTATTGAATCAAGTGCCAAGAACCCCGGGCAGAGAGACAGCACGTCCCCATGGGTCAAGTTCGAGGGTTCTGCTAAGTAAAACGGGGGGCTAGGGGGCCGGTCACTGACAGGTGTATTTTCACCTTAGGGCATAGGATGCATTAAGGTGAAAACACACGTAGGTTCACAACCCCTTTAATTCATTCTCTTGTCCTCCATTCATAAAACACTATTCATTAATGGAAACTTTAGTGTACAGCTTCTATGAATGGGGGGGGGCAGAAAAGGCACACATAGCTGGAACACTTGTGACTGTATTATCCCCGGCAGCACCAAAAGATTAATGCAGTGGGGTATTGGGGGGTTGGTGTAGAGGAGTTTGGAACACTTCTCATTGAATGCACATACCATCCCTTATGCTGATAAAAAAAAAAAAAAACACTTAGACCCCTTTCACACCACACCGCACCTTGCGTCGGCGGTAAAACGCTGCTATTTTTAGCGGCGTTTTACCGCCGGATTTGCGGCGGATTTGCAGCGCATTTCAGCCGCTAGCAGGGCGCTTTTACCCCCCGCTAGCGGCCACGAAAGGGTTAAAACCGCCGGCAATACGCCGCAATAGCGCCGTTTTGCCGGCGGCATTACAGCGCTGCCCCATTGATTTCAATGGGCAGTAGCGGTAGAGGAGCGGTAAACACACCGCTCCTTCACCGCTCCAAAGAAGCTGCTGGCAGGACTTTTTTCTGACGTCCTGCCAGCGCACCGCTGTAGTGTGAAAACCCTCTGGGCTTTCACACTACACACAATGGTGCAGCTTCTTTAGGGCGTTTTGCAGGCGCTATTTCTAACGCTATAGCGCCTGCAAAACGCCCTGGTGTGAAAGGGGTCTTAGGTTTTAATGATAAAATGGGTTATAACAGTAACAAAGGCAGTAACAGACTCCTCCTTCTTCAAGTCTCAGAGATTTTAACTGTGCTTATACTCACCCAGGTAGGCAGATACCAGATAGATCTGTATTCTGGTTTTCTGCTTGAAACGGTTTCACAAGGCACGTTATGCAGCAAAGAAGCACCGTATCTATTTAAGTCCATGTAAGCATAGCACAAATCCCCAAACCTGATGAAGGGGGAGACTGTTTGGCCTCCTAAACTCAGTGACTGTTTTTCTGCTATGAGACAATGTTATCATTAAACAGAGAGACAGAGAAAGGGACTGAGGACAGAGATTCCCCAGTCCCTTTCTCTGCAGCTTTCTGCTGCACTGGACAGTGACTGAATGGGAAGTGATCTGTGCCCATCAGTGGGCAGCAGTACTGCCTATCAGTGCCACCCATAAGTGCCCATCAGTGCAGCCTTTCAGTGCCCATCAGTGTCGCCTATCAGTGCGCACCAGTGCCACCCATGAGTGCCCATCAGTGCCGCCTATCAATGTGCATCAGTGCTGCATATTAGTGCTACATATCAGTGCCACCCATCAGTGCTGCCTACCAGTGCCCATCAGTGTCGCCTATCAGTGCACATCAGTGTCACCTCATTGGTGCCGCCTTATCAGTGCCCATCAGTGAAGGAGAAAGTGTAGTTATTTACAACATTTTATAACAGAAACAAAAGAAAAACTTTTTTTTCTCCAAATTTTAGGTCCTTCTTTATTTGTTTAGCAAAAAATAAAAAACGCAGATGTGATCAAATACCACCAAAAGAAAGCTCTATTTGTGGGAACAAAATTATAAAAATTTTGTTTGGGTATAGGGTAGCATGACTGCGCAATTGTCCTTTAAACAGCGAGCTCTCTTATCCGTGCTCCCAGGCACATTCAAATCCATCAAAAAAGATGTAATACGTCACTTCTTGGCCGCAGCCAGAAAGGTGATTCCACAGTATTGAAAGTTGAGGACTGTACCTTCCCTGGGGGAGTGGGCCATTGAAGTGGACCGCATTAGAGACCATAAACGTCTGTTGGCTGAGGAATCTAAAAAAGACGATCAGTTCTCCCTTATTTGGACATCTTGGTCCATGTTCCACTACTCATCGGACTTCATCTCATGGGCAGAGGGCAACCTAGACAGCACCACCTCATGACCATGTTGGAGCGACTCCTGTTCCTACCCTTTCTGCTTGTTTTTTCCCTGTTAGCGACACACATAACGAACTTGGTACAATAATACATTATGTATCCTTCATATACATTTGATCTATTGTCACCACCTGCTACTGTTATTGTTGATGTCTATATGGAATGAATACATTTCCCTCTTTGTTTCTTTCAATAAAATAAGATTGAACTAAACAGCAACAGCGCAAAAAGCTGAAAATTGGCTTGGGCAGGAAGGAGGTGCAAGTGCCCGGTATTGAAGTAGTTAAAGGAGAATTTTTAGTGGTATCAAGAGTATGTTGGCAATCTATTTTCATGTAGCCACATCAGCCAAAGATCAAGGCATGGTATGAGTTCAAGAGAGAGCGGCTATGAATCACTTTTGAATCCAGTAATTAAAGTGACGAGTTCATAGGTCTAACTGTACCTGTAATGTGTGCACAAAGAATAATAGAAAACCATGGGATGAGCCCAGATCAGAAGGATCACAGCAAGCAAGGTAAACACTCCAGTCCAAAAAGCCACTTGTCCAGGACTCAGCACTCATATACAAGGTGGGTCCCCCTATGAAGTGTGGGTTCACCTGCCCCATTGTTCTCCAGGTCATGGAGTTAAAATCTCTGAGACCTGATCACCCACTGTGTTCATGCAGAAAAGGAAGGGGACAGTAAATTACATATTTACTGTCCCCTTCCCTCACTCTCCATCCTGAAACATCCCCATGTGCCCGCAGCAGTAGCCAGTGGCAGAGGAGAGGAAGGAAGCCAGCAGCGGTGTGGGGGGACATGGAGGGGGGCAGGCAGCATGCATATGGGTACCCCCATATTCTGCAATGCTGCTGAACCAGAGCCACCCCATTTTTACCTTTGTATGATGGATGATGTATGTAGCAGTTAAAGCCAGAACTCCGAATCTGCGTACTTGTACTTGGCGTCAGTGACTCTTAAAGTAAAGAATCATTAGATCAACATAGAAATCAGCATATTCAGAAGTTCAGCAATGGCAACCAGGGGACCAAGAGAAGCCTGCACACACCGCAGCAGTCTGAAGTGCTCACTGTTAAACCTGAATCTTAATATTGTAAGGACTTACACACAGTCCTATTGGTCCATCCATAAAGTGGGTTATCTCAATGGCCAAGTTTCCATGGGGTGGGGTGGGATAGATAAGCTTTGACACTACTAGGAAGTGTCGCAGCTCAGAGGATCAGAATAGGATTCGAGTAGAACAGCAGGGATTTGCAGACTACTGTAGGCTTTTGTGGAGGCATGTCTAGATATTAGATACCTGAACTTTATACTAAGTGTATACTTTTTTTTTTTAAAAGAGTAATTTTATTGTCCATTCTGAATTACAGGTTCAAGAAAAACTCTAAAATGGATATATAATATATACTTGCAAAGCTGTTTAGATAAAAAATGCACAGGTTAATTAATTTAAACCTGTGTGATTAGTTTAATCGCCTAAACCAGATGTCCAGAATAAATGTATTGCCTGGCATTGCCTGCCCTGCTGTCATGTTATGGGGAGTTGGCGAGAGCCCTGCTGTCTGGGCCTGACTCCACCGCAGCATTTACCATGACTGACACAGGAAAAATGAAAAGCTAATTTTAATGATATTCAGTTGAATTATTTCATCCAGTTAGTAATGCTTAAGGGCTTTTTGCAGCCTTAAAGCCGTATTAAACCCCAAACCAAACATTTATTATATTGCATCTTCCCAATTCTTAGCCCTTGTACACACGGTCGGACATTCTGCCAACCAAATCCGTTGGATTTTGTCCGACGGATTGTGTCCGAAACTGTTGCATACACACGGTCGGACCAAGTTGTCGGAAAATCCGATCGCTCAGAACGTGATGACGTTATTTCGTTACGACGGGACTACATTCAGGCTAGTAGCCAATAGCTTTGATGTAGGAATTTGATCTGAGCATGCGTGGCACTTTGTCCGATCGTAATTCTCTACACATGATCGGAGTATGTCCGATCGGACCAGTTTGTCGGAAAATATTGCCAACAAGTTGGAAAATTGGGTCCGACGGATATTCCGACGGAATCAGTCCGATGCATACCACACACAGTCGGATTATCCGACAACACGGTCCGATAGGACACATTCCGACGGATTCTCTGACCGTGTGTACAAGAGCTTAGATGTGATGTCTGGATATGTTTTCTTTTTTAGGCTTTCTTTTATTTTAATTCGGTGATCTGGCTCGTAAGTCTGTTGTTTTTCAACAGATCAAGCTATCCTGCAGATTTACAGGGATGAGACAACCCATTTACTACTGACTGGGGTGCTTCAATGATCAGATCACACTATCTTCACAGGCGGCTCACAGCAGGGGTCCGATGCATCTCCGTTCACCATTTCAGGGCCAATTTAAACCCAAATTTTTGGCTGAATTCAGACAATAGAGAGCGGAGATATGTAAACTGGCTCCATAGAGAGACGGTCAAAATCTCCTGCCATTGTGAATTGGATGTGGAGAATATAGTGTGAACCCAGCCTTAATGTAAACCCTTTATCGCAAAAGGAAATTTTTTTTTTTCTACAACTACTTATAACATATTAGCTGGACTTTGGCTTAAATGTGTATTTAAATCTGCTAGCACATCTGAGGCCGCGTACACACGGGCGGACTATCCGTCCAACTAAGTCCGTCAGACAATCCGACAGACAGTCTGTCCTACTTTTGAATGAACGGACTTGACCACACACGATGAACAGACAGTCCGCTGAAAGCTTGCGCGATGACGTGTACAGCACATACGACGGGACTAGAAATATGACGTCCAATACACTGCAATGCAACCTTCGGCCGTGTAAATCCTTTCTGAGCATGCGCCATACTTAGTCCGTCCAACTTGCCTACACACGAGCGGACTGTCCGCTGAAACCAAGTTTGGACGGACAATATTACGGAAATTCCGAAAGACTTAGTCCGCCAGACTGTCCGCTGAAAAAGTCCGCTGAAGCCCACACACGAGCAGACTGTCCGCTGAAACACGTTTCAGCGGACTAAGTTGGACGGACAATCCTCTCGTGTGTACGCGGCCTAACACTCACCTCCCCCCAGACTGGCAATGCTGCTGTCCAAAGGTGCCCCCTGTGCTTATTCATCCAGAGTGGGAGCACTCTAATACAGGACGTGTGTTACTGGCCAGATCACCAGAAGAAACAAGGGAAAAAGCCTAAGAAAAGAAAACGAATGTAGCCACCACATCTGATTGGCAAGTTGCAAAATATAACATTTTTGGCTTTGGGTTTAATACAGCTTTAAAGTTAACTTATGTTTTGCCCATGTAGGACAGTGTACTGGGCCCAATTTAATGCAGGTCCCCACACTTTGCTCTTGTTCACACGGTCAGACATTCCGATGGAAAATGTCCGATCGGACCGTGTTGTTGGATAATCCGACTGTGTGTGGGCTCCATCGGACTGTTTCCGTCGGAATATCCGACAGACAAAGTTTTAGAGCTGGGCTATAAAACTTTCCGACAACATGATCCGATCGGACTTTGTCCGATTGTGTGTAGAGAATTCCGATCTGACAAAGTGCCACGCATGCTCACATCAAATTCCTAGACCAAAGCTATTGGCTACTAGCCTGAACGTAGTCCCGTCATAGCGAAATAACAGCGTCACGTTACGTACAATCGGATTTTCCGACAACTTTGTCCGACCGTGTGTATGCAACACAAGTTTTGGACAAAATCCGTCGGACAAAATCGGACGGATTTTGTTGTCGGAATGTCTGACCGTGTGTACAAAAGCTAAAGAGAAAGAGATTGATTCACAAAATGAAAAGCTGCTGCTGTGCATTATCTGTGTCAATCCAATAATGCTCTACAAACCCCATGTTATGAGTGCACTGTCTATTAAAAGAAATCTGCCTTTAGGGAAACACGGAGGCTGCCATTGCTCACCTATCTTTTTGCTCACCCTATCCTAGTTGCCTGGGTGGCACGCTGAGCCTCTGGCTTCAATACTTCACTGAACTGGCACCAGTGTGTAGATAAGTATCTCTGCTTATTCCCTGAGGCTGGGTTCGCACTGATGCGAATTGAATGCGGATTCCTCCGCTTTAAATTCGTATGACAGGAGAGTGTGACCGGCTCTCCATGGTCTGAATTGCAGAAGGGTTCTGTGCATCTTCTGGTCCGTTTTAGGTGCAAATTCATCCAAAAATTCAGACCTGATTCGCACCTGAAATGGTGAACAGGGATGCCCCGAGTCCTCTGCAGCTAGTGTGAACTCAGCCAAAGTGGGCTGATCTGTGACTGGGGAAAGTATTTAGGGCTAGTGGCTCAGCATAGCATCTGAGTATTTTGCCTTTTCAGAAGGAAGTTATAAATGGCAACCTTGTATTTCTCTCATGAAAAAAAATATTTTAAATGTTTCATTGGAAAAATAAAGATTTTATATAAATACTAAAAATGATATAAATGTCAGTTTAAAAACATGGAAACTGCTACAAAAAAGCAAAGAAAAAATTTGGTGACTTTGTCATGAGAATGTAGGGACTCCACTTTCTGGCCTCCTTTTGAGAAAACGAGTTGCCTGGCTGCCTCTGACAATTTTGAGTCACAGACCAGGAACAAGCATGTTGTTAATAAGTGTCAGAATTCCTTTGTCTCTAAACTTTTTGTGGGTCAGTGACTGTGACTGATTGCATGTTTGTAGTGTGATTGCACTGAAGCCAAACATTAGCACAACAGCCAAAAAAGTTCAGCAATGACACCCTCCTTTATTCTCTCATGACAGAGTCCCTTTAAAGCGGAGGTCCACCCTAAAGTCAAGCTTCCGCTCATTGGAACCCTCCCCCCCTTCAGCGCCACGATTGGCACCTTTCAGGGGGGAGGGGGGTGCAGGTACCTGTACAGTACAGGTATCTGCACCCACTTCCGGCATAGATATCTGCAGAAGGTACGCCCCTTTCCGCAGAAATCTACGCCCCTTTCCGAAGGTCCCCCGCTGTCTGCTGGGAAACACACGGATCTCAGAGACAGCGGGGACCATCCTTATTGCGCAGCTTTAAGCTGTGAATAGAGATGAGCTTGGGTGTCCTCCAAACTCATGTCTATGCAATAGTATACTTTGCGCTATTTTATGCCGCGTACACACGACTGGACTTTCCGGAAGACTAGGTCCGGCAGTCTTCCCGATGGACTTTCGGCGTAGTTCCGATGGACTTCCGAACGAACGGACTTGCCCACACACGAACGGATTAAGTCAGTTCGAAAGTCTGTTCGTTTTGAACATGATGACATAAGACGGGACTAAAAAAGGAAGTTCAATAGCCAGTAGCCAATAGCTTCCTTTGCGTCGTATTTAGTCCGTCAGACCAGCATACAGACCGCTGCTTGAAATTGCCATTTTGGATGTGATGTCAGTTGTCATTCAAGTGACACTCTATAGCAGTGATGGTGAACCTTGACAACTCAGATGTTTTGGAACTACATTTCCCATCATGCTCAACTATACTGCAGAGTGCATGAGAATCATGGGAAATGTAGTTCCAAAACATCTGGGGTGCCAAGGTTCACCATCACTGCTCTATAGTATATCCCCCTCACTCTTCCTCCAGCAGTTATGTAAAAGGTTATGTAGGGAGGTGAGAGGAAAGATGGAGGAGCTGTACCTGTACAGAGAATAATTAGACAGGCGGTGGTCAACCTTCTTGCTATGAGGGGCCTCAAGTATGGTTCCTGACATCACCAAAGGTCTGCACAAAAAATTCAGTGAATATTCAGTCTCAGAGGAAGCAGACACACAACAGGATATAGTCAAAGACTGTGAGTATGATAGAAGAGATGGTCAGAGACTGTGGGCATGACACAAGAGATGGTGACAGACTTTGGGCTAGATACAGCAGATGGTCAGAGACTATGGGCATGATGCAAGGGATGGTCAGTGACTATTAGGCATAATACAAGAGATGATCAGAGACTATTAGGCATGATACAAGAGATGTCAGAGACTATTAGGCATGATACAAGAGATGTCAGAGACTATTAGGCATGATACAAGAGATGTCAGAGACTATTAGGCATGATACAAGAGATGGTCAGAGATTTTGGGCATGATACAAGAGATGGTCAGTGACTATTAGGCATGATTCAAGAGATGGTCAGAGACTATGGGCATGATACAAGAGATAGTCGGAGACTACGCCATGATACAAGAGATGGTCAGTGACTATAAGGCATTATACAACAGATGGCCAGTGACTATTAGGCATGATTCAAGAGATGGTCAGAGACTATGGGCATGATACAAAAGATAGTCGGAAACTACGTCATGATAAAAGAGATGGTCAGTGACTATAAGGTATGATACAAGAGATGGTCAGTGACTATGGGCATGATACAAGAGATAGTCGGAGACTACGTCATGATACAAGAGATGGTCAGTGACTATAAGGCATTATACAAGAGATGGTCAGTGACTATTAGGCATGATTCAAGAGATGGTCAGAGACTATGGGCATGATACAAAATATTGTCGGAGACTACGTCATGATACAAGAGATAGTCAGTGACTATAAGGCATGATACAAGAGATGGTCAGTGACTATTATGCCGCATGACCGGACTTTTCGATGGACTTTCGGCGGAGGTCCAACGGACTTTCTGAACGAGCGGACTAAGCCAGTTCGAAAGTCTGTTCATTTTAAACGTGATGACGTAAACAGGACTAAACAAGGAAGTTCAATAGCCAGTAGGCAATAGCTGCCCTTGCGTCGTATTTGGTCTGTCGGACTAGAACACAGACGAATGGTTTTCCCGATTTTTAGTCCATCGGACTTGAGCCTGTCGGATAGATTTGAAACATGTTCTATTTCTAGGTCCGTTTGATTTTTTTTTTAACCACTTGCTTACTGGGCACTTAAACCCCCCTCAGTCCCAGACCAATTTTCAGCTTTCAGCGCTGATGCACTTTGAATGACAATTGCGCGGGCATACAACACTGTACCCAAATGAAATTTGTATCATTTTTTTCCCACAAATAGAGCTTTCTTTTGGTGGTATTTAGTTACAGCTCGGAGTTTTATTTTTTGCTAAACAAACAAAAAAAGATGCAAAAAAATAAAAATAAATAAATCATGTTTTAATAGTTTGTTATAAAATTTTGCAAACGGGTCATTTTTCTCCTTCATTGAAGTGCGCTGATTAGGCGGCACTGATGGCTGCATTGGTGGGCACTGATGGGCTGCATTGGTGGGCACTGATGGGCTGCATTGGTGGGCACTGATGGGCTGCACTGGTGGGCACTGATAGGCATAGTTAAGGCGGCACTAATAGGCACAGATAAGGCGGCACCGATGGGCACAGATAAGGCGGCACTGATGGGCAAAGATGGGCACAGATAAGATGGCATGGATGGGTGGCACGGATAAGTGGCACGGATGGGTGGCACGGATGGGCACTGATAGGTACCACTGATAGATGGGACTGATGGGCACTGATAGGTGGCACTGATAGGTGGCTCTGATAGGTGGCACTGCTGGGCACTGATGGGCGGCACTGCTGGGCACTGATGGGCAGCACTGCTGGGCACTGATGGGCGGCACTGGGTCGCAGCACCTTTGAGGCAGATTGTGGGCGCTGTGGGTGGCACTGTTGGTGGCACTGCTGGATGGCACTGTGGGTGGCATTGTGGGTGGCACTGTAGGTGGCACTGTGGGCACTATGGGCACTGATGGGGGGCACTGATGGGGGGCACTTACTTTTATTCAGGATGGCACGGCGGTGGGCAGGTGGGCACTGGCAGGGGGCAGGTGGTCAGCTGTATTGCTGGCCGTGATCGGGACTGATGTCCCGATCACGGCCGCCGGTGATCGGCTTTTTTTTTCTCTCCTCGCGCTGTCAGTGCGAGGAGGAATAATAGCCGATTACCGGCTCCGTTCTATCACATGATCAGCTGTCATTGGCTGACAGCTGATCACGTGATAAGGGGTCGGGATCGACCCCTTACACGGATCGGTGATCAGGCGAGTCTCACGGACTCGCCGATCACAGAGCGCGCCGCGCGCGCCCCTCAGGGGGCGCGCAGGCCGCTCGTATCCGGGACGACGTCAATAGACGTAGTCCCGGAAATGTAGGTCCGCGCTGTTGCCGTCATTTGGCAATAGCGCGGATCTGTAGTGGTTAAAAAGTGGTTGGACTAGCCCACACACGATCGGATTGTCAGACGGACTGATCCTGCTGGACCTAGTCTGCCGGAAAGTCCTGTTGTGTGTACGCGGCATTAGGCATAATGCAAGAGATGGTCACTGACTATTAGGCATGATACAAGAGATGGTCACTGACTATTAGGCATGATGCAAGAGATGGTCAGAGACTATGGGCATGATAAAGGAGGTAATGAAAGACCATTAGGCATAATGCAAGAAATTTTCACTGACTATTAGGCATTATACAAGAGATGGTCAGAGACTATGAGCATGTTACAAGAGACGGTCAGAGACTGCAGACCATCTGCAGTAGACTGTCAGAGACTGTGAACATGATATAGGAGTTGTTGAAGACAGGGAACGTGCTTCACCAGACAATAATAGACTGGAGACACATTACATGAGACTGCTAGATATCACTGCTTTAACAGGGAAATAGAGAAAGACAGAGTAGTGTCCACAAAGGCCCCAAGGGCCGCACAAAAAGTGCTGAAGGCAGCATGCGTCTCCCATGGCGCATTAAGGGCACCAGAAAAATAGACACCCCAAAAGGAAAGAGGGCTATGGCGTGCAAGGAGGGAGGGGGCTGAGCTAGGGAACTGACTTGCCTGAAATAGGCACATTTTATAGCACATTTAAAGGCATATTGGAACTGAATAAAAAAATGTATTGAATGGAAAACACTCAAAGTAAGAATTTTAAATACTTGATTTTTCTGTGCCTTACATGCAGTTTTTTGTAAGTTGGTTTAGAACTGTACATTTTTAATAATTACCGTTAATACAAGGATAAACAGTTGCGCCTTTTCACATTTTTCAATAAACACACAGCAGCATTCAATACATCCCTGTCTCTGCTCTAAACAGTTGTGAAGGAATGCTTTCATGTGACAAGAGCACTGCTACAACAAAGCACATATATGTCAGCTAAATTGCAGCTGTGCTACCTTCCAGATTCTATAATTCCTCTGTACACAACTACAACATATATCCTTTACAGTATAACCACCGTAATGACATACACTGGGCCCATATGCAACGCAGCATTCACCACCTAACCAGCATCTACTAGAACCTTTTGATCACAAAATGTGTAATGCGTAAAGCTTTTAGAATTCTTTCATCAGGATGGTTTCGTAGTAAGAGAAACCATATTGGTTTTCAGACAATTTTCTTTCAGTTATTTAAAGTGACCCTGTAACTTGACTGAAGGAATAAAAACGGAAAGAACCCTTCAGAACATTTGCCAGCCGTGAGCAATTTGTGCTGCTTACCAAATGCCTGAATTCAGCAGCATTCGAGGACTGAGGGACGGTTCAGTCTCGGGTGCCGACATCGCTGGACCCTGCGATAGGTGAGTTTCCTTATTTTAAAAGTCAGCAGCTGCAGTATTTGTAGCTGTTGACTTAAAAAAAAAAAAATTGCGGGTCTCCCGCTTTAACAAAGTGCAGCAAGGTCCCAGGCCTCCTTTAGTCTAATGAGAAACTCCAGAGCCAGGGACTGCTGACATCCTTCTGTATAGAGTGGGTTGCAAGGCATAGTGGGTGTAATGTAAGGTAGATTCATGGGTGCCAGACACTTCTTGAATGCAAAGATATTTATTTTATCTTGAACAGAATGGTGGGAGATAGGGTTTAGGGCCAGGACACCCTTAGGTAGTTGCAATGTCAATTGGCACACTTCAAGACTTCTACAGGTAGACAGCCATGCAGGGAAAGGCATCCAGCAAGACACCACATCTGCATGTGTAGGAGAGCTGTCTCCTATGGCAACAGTCTTAAGCCCTGTACACATGGTCGGAGAATCTGTCGGAATACGTCTTATCGGACCGTGTCGTCAGATAATCCGACTGTGTGTGGTATGCATCGGACTGATTCCGTCCGAATCTCCGTCCGACCCAATTTTCCAACATGTTGGAAATATTTCCCGACCAACTGGGCCGGTCGGACCTAATCCGATCATGTGTAGAGCATTTTGATCGGACCAAGTGCCACGCATGCTCAGATCAAATTCCTACATCAAAGCTATTGGCTACTAGCCTGAATGTAGTCCCATCGTAACGAAATTACGTCATCACGTTCTGAAAGATCGGATTTTTCGCCAACTTGGCCCGACCGTGTGTATGCAACAGTTTCGGACACAATCCGTCGGACTAAATCCGATGGGCAAAATCCGACGGATTTGGTTGGCAGAATCTCCGACCGTGTGTACAGGGGCTTAGAACAGTTCTTACCACAAATTGTAACAAACTCCTTTTCTTTTTTACAATCACTTCTTGTAGATTCTCAGCCTACTGAGCTCCCAGTCTCTCTCACTAGACTTGCTGATTCACTGCCACTGAATCCCGTGACCTCTTATAATCTTCTTATTTTAGTATCTTCCTCAAGTGTCACCCCCCGCTTCCCTGCTGGGTTCCTGGCTTGGCACTCCAGATACTCCTCAAGCATCACCCCACTGACTGGGTCCCTGGTTTAGCACTTGCTGAAGTTTCCCAATTCTTCACCGTCCCCGTTTGGTGAGACTACTGCTCCGGTTCTAACTTCAGCTACTCACTGTGGTCCCTGTTAACAAGGTGGTTGGTCCCTTAGTGGCGACAGCTTCCCTCCGACCACGTCAGGTTCTCCGGCCAGCAGGACCGTCACTTATGATTGGACTGCATACCACAATCCCAACCCTGCACTGCACTCTTGCTTCTGGATAGGCCATCAGACAGCCTAGCAGCCAGATTTGCCCAGGATAGGCTCAAACTCCGACCTAGCAGCCTGGGCAGCACAACACACATCCACCCAGACAGCCATCCAGGTGGCACAGAACCCCCGATCACCTGACTCCACCCAAATATATAGGTTCTCCCCACAGGCCAAGGGATTTAAGAAAACCCCTGTCCATTGGCTGAGATACCACATATACTCCTAATCTGTCCTTGCTTTGCCCTTTAATGTCACCAGGTACCCGGCCACCTAGCAGCAGAAGAGAGAAGTGCAGCAACACAAATACACCTGGCAGGTAAATTTAGGAGCAACCCTGCCTAAACATCAGGGTGCTACATCAGAGACAGCTAGCTAAAATGAATTGCTTTCTGCTTAACAGAGAGCGGTGATCGACTAGTGTAGTCTGCTCAGTGTGTTTCGGGGCTGCTCATGCTGCCTTGAAGTTTCACTGTATCCTAGCAGCTAAGGAAAGTGTTGGATAATAGGCAGAAATCATGCAGATGAGAGCATAAATATTCTGCCCTGGCCAATTACAAGGAGAGGTGCCCCTATGCATGCTGGGTGTCTGTATATATATTCTAGGAGCACATGAGCTCTGGGTCTTTCCTAGCAGAGGATTGCAACAGCTAGGGGAGAGGTGCTGCCTCCCCTAGCACCTGCTGCCATGTGGTCTTAGGTGGGAGACCTGAGGGCCTGGATTGAGAGAGAGTGTGCTGCCATGTGGTCTCAGGTGGGAGACCCGAGGGCCTGGATTGAGAGAGAGTGTGCTGCCATGTGGCCTCAGGTGGGAGACCTGAGGGCCTGGATTGAGAGAGAGTGTGCTGCCATGTGGTCTCAGGTGGGAGTCCTGAGGGCCTGGATTGAGAGAGAGTGTGCTGCCATGTGGCCTCAGGTGGGAGACCTGAGGGCCTGGATTGAGAGAGAGTGTGCTGCCATGTGGTCTCAGGTGGGAGTCCTGAGGGCCTGGATTGAGAGAGAGTGTGCTGCCATGTGGCCTCAGGTGGGAGTCCTGAGGGCCTGAAGTTAGTGAGATTGACCCTGGTTTTGCAGAGAGCTGGCTGAAGGGGCTGTCTATTCAAGATCTGGCCTGGTATCCTTGGTATAGAGTGCTGCTTGGAAGGAGGCTACCAGCTGTCCCTGGACACTTTGTGAGTACAGACAACCTAAAGGATCAATAGACTTTTGCTTTTAACCCCTTCTGGTGTGCTACATAGTCAGTTGAGGAGGGTTTAACCAAAGGGAACACTGGCTGGTGTTCTGAAGAGCTTATTCAACTGTTTGCAACTGCATAGGACTTTGGTCACTTCTGAAACTACTTTGTGCTATATCTAAGGAGAAGTCTGCTATTTTCTATAAGCTAGGACTTCCTCAGAGCTTAACCAAGAGATCAGTTAGATGCCCTCAATTGTGAATAGTTCTATTTCTTGGAGTATCCTACTAAATCCACTTCCCTATCTGAGTTCTCCAAAAATAAAACAACAAAAACAAAACCCCTAGACTGATTATTGAAGACAATGAGCTGACGTTTGTGTGCACCTGGCTGTATGAATCTACCTTGTGCCTGGCTGCAGAGCAAAAGTGGGGAAGACCCGGGAAAAATATCAGGGGCTTCTGAAGGGGTAGCGCTACATACCCACTGGCCAACAATTAATTGGTTTTAGCAGGGGTTCTTCAAGACATGAAAATTATTTCAAGGGTTCCCCTGGGGTAAAAAGGTTGTGAAAGGCTGCTCTAGAGGCTAGCAAGGATCTTGGGAAGCATTTGCTCAACACTAAATGATTTTGCTAAAAGGAAAAATTAAGGTGTTCTCAACGTTTTAGACAATAATTTACTAAACACATTCTCAAATGTTTAAAAAAAAAAATTTTTTTGCCCATAAGTGTGTTGATTTATGAAGGTTTTTTTTTTTGCCATTCACCAAATGAAAATGCATGTACATTCCTTCTGTGCAAATAGATCAAAAAATTGAATGTAAACAGTATATATCCTGTGCTCTTCAATTGTAATTAATTGATTTTAAATGGAAAAATAGAATGTTTTCATCATACTTACCTGTAAAATCCTTTTCTTTGAATACATCACAGGACACAGTTAGGCTAATATTCATTACCTACTGGGTTAGATCCCTTTCACACTGCCACGGCAATAGCGTCGGCGTTTTACCGTCGGATTTGCAGCGCATTTTGGCCACTAGCGGGGCGCTTTTACCTCCTGCTAGCGACCGAAAAAGGGTTAAAACCGCCCGCAATACGCCGCAGTAATGCAGCGCTGCACCATTGATTTCAATGGGGAGCAGCGGTGGAGGAGCGGTAAACACACCGCTCCTTTACCGCTCAAAAGAAGCTGCTGGCAGGACTTTTCCTGACGTTCTGCCAGCGCACCGCTCTAGTGTGAAAGCCCTCGGTCTTTCATGCTGGAATGAATGGAGCAGCAGTTTGAGGGCAGATTGCAGGCGCTATTTCTAATGCTATAGCGCCTGCAAAATGCCCTGGTGTGAAAGGGGTCTTATACTTCATCTCCAGGTGAATGGACATTGGGAGGGTTTATATAGGGGATCACGTCCTGTCTAAAGACCTTTTGACCAGTGTCCATTCACCTGGAGATGAGGTATAACCCAGCAGGTAATGAATGTTAGCTGAAAGCCTCGTACATGCGGTCTGATTGTTGGATGACTGAGCGTCTGATTTTTTTCAAAAGGGCACATGCGGGATTTTGTCTAGTATACCAACTATCCGTAAATTGTCGTTTGACAAGCAAGAATGTAGTGACGTACTACCAGAGTATAAAAAGGAAGTTAATTTCTCAAGCACCACCCTTTGTACATCTGCTAATTTCATGTTAGTAGAAGTTTAGTGAGCGTTGATTTGCGATTTTCAGATCGTACAAAACAAATGCCTTTTAAAATACGTTTGGCCTAACTACATGCAAAGCAGCTTCATTGTTATCCCATTAAAGAAGATGAGAATTTTTACATTTCATCAATTGCCGCGGCATGAATGTTAATTCTAGATTGCGAGAGGTAGTTTACAAGACCGATCTCTTCCCAGTCGTTCCTTGATTCCGAGCATGCGTGTTTGTATTTTCGACTTTTGTGTGACGGATTTCTGGACTGACTATCCGAAAAGCAGATGTTGAGTTCACATCAGACAAAAATGTTATAGCCTGCAAGTCCAGCTTTTGTCTGATGTAAAATTCAAATCGTCTGTCGAATGCACTGTACGAACGATCCGAGAATCCGGAGATAACTCGTCTTCAGACTTTTCCCTTCTGATTTTCATACCATGTGTACGAGGCCTAACTCTGTGTCCCGTGATGTATGAGTAACACTGCACATGGCCACAGATGGAGAAAAGCATTATAAGAAATCCATATGATACTTCACTCCAACTAATGGTCAAATGTGGTACTTTCTGTTTAAAATCAATGATTTACAATAAAACAGCACAGGATATAGTCTATTATCTACATTTGTTTTTTGCTGCATTCACACAGAACAAATGTACATGTACTCTTACTGGGCTAATCTCTATGCAAATTCTTCATAAATCCACCCCTTAGTATTTTTTAAAGGTCCATTTCTTTTTTGTTTTCATTTTGAATTGAATAGAGAATGTATATGACCTCTGTATAGTTCTTTTTTTCTTATGACCTGTCAGGGATAGTTCCATTTGTTTTTATTTATTTCGGGTATTTCTAAAGCGCTTTACATATACATTGTACATTCACATCAGTCCCTACCCCCAAGGAGCTTACAATCTAAGGTCCCTAACTCACATTCATACATATACTAAGGCAAATTTAGACAGGATCCAATAACCCACCAGCATGTCTTTGGAGTGTAGGAGGAAACCGGAGTACCCCGGAGGAAACCCACACAGGCACAACATACAAACTCCAGGCAGATGGTGTCGTGGTTGGGATACGAACCATTGACTCTTTTGCTGCTAGGTGAAAGTGCTAACCACTACACCACTGTGTCGTTTTTTCCTGTCCCATCGGTGCACCAGGAATTATGAGGAGATCTCTCTAAAGCACATGTATCAAACACAAGGCCCAAGGGCCAAATCCAGCCCACCGGGTCATTTCATGTGGCCCCCCCTGCAGCTGTGGCACCCCCCTTGTCTCTGCCCCCACCTTGTCTCAACAGTTGGCAGAGAGAGGACTGAACTCCTCCTACAGATCCTGCACTTTTCAGTACAGCCACAGAGATACTCATCTCTGCCCCCCCCCCCCCAAGTTGGCAGAAAAGTGGAGGACAGAACTCCTCCTACAGATCCAGCGCCTCTCTGTGCGGCTGCCTCCTCTGGTCCCATTGATTTCAGTGGGCCGGGGGCGCTTTAGGAGCGGTGTATACACCGCTTCTACAGTGCTGCAGAGGTGCTGCTTGCAGGACTTTTTTTTACCGTCCTGCAAGCGCACTGCTCCAGTATGAAAGCCCTCGAGCTTTCCCATAGGAGAGACAGGTGAGGCTCTTTACAGGTGCCATTTTTAGTGCTGTAGCACCTGTTAAGCAC
Source organism: Lithobates pipiens (assembly GCF_037356315.1). Taxonomy (NCBI): domain Eukaryota; kingdom Metazoa; phylum Chordata; class Amphibia; order Anura; family Ranidae; genus Lithobates; species Lithobates pipiens. The sequence continues at coordinate 57,146,195 of NW_027507789.1, read as the reverse complement.
CTCATCGTGAATGTAGCCTTAGACAGCTGTCACCACAACATGTTTGGCCATTGGAGGATTTCTCATCATCTCCTGTTCTTGTGACAACTCCAGAATTTTTTGATTTCCCCACAGGACCACCTTCTGGCTGGAAATAAAAATATGTAAATCATATGCAGCATTTCATATCGACCTTAAAGTGGTTGTAAACCCTTACAAACCACTTTGACCTACAGGTAAGCCTAGATTAAGGCTTACCTGTGGGTCCAAGAAATATCTCCTAAACCTATACGCTTTAGGAGATATTTACCTAAAGACAGCCACCGCTGTCTACGGCGCATGCGCCATAGACAGAGGCGCGCAGGGTAAGCCGCAGATCGTGGGGATATGCTGCGAGTGTCGGCTCCCGTGTGCATGCGCAGGAGTGACGTCATCACTGCTCCGGCGAATCACAGTGCCGGAGCAGCGAGACCCACCAAGAAGATGGACGCTCGGAACCACAGGGGACAGCGGAGATTCTGGCTCCTGTGTCAGGTGAATGACACATAATGGACTACTATGTGATGCATAGTAGTCCATTATGCTTTACCTTTGCAGGGAATCAAAGAGGAAGTAAACCCATCAGGGTTAACTTCCTCTTTAATTACAGTAAATTAAAATATTGTGTTTAAAGCGGTAGTAAACCCGCAATTATTATTTTTTTTTTTAAAACCTGCAAAGCAAAAGGCATAATGAGCTAGTATGCACCGCATACTAGCTCATTATGAAATACTTACCTTAGAACGAGGCCCCGACATCTCGCCCGATCCACGCCGAGGGAGCCGACATGCTCCCTCGGCGTCTCTTCCGGGTATCGCGGCTCCGGCGCTGTGAGTGGCCGGAGCCGCGATATCGTCACTCCCGCACGTGCGCGCGGGAGATTTAAATCCGGCCGGACGAGCGCTGCCGGATTTTCACGGAGAGAACCCCCTTGTGCGCATGCGCCGCTGCAGTCAGCGGCGCATACCGAGGGGAATATCTCCTAAACCGTACAGGTTTAGGAGATATTTTTTTTTACCTACAGGTAAGCCTTATTATAGGCTTTCCTGTAGGTAAAAGTTAAAAAAGTGGGTATACAACCACTTTAAATAAAACATTTTTGTTTATTTTAGTCTAACAACTAAAGCTCTTCAATGTTAGATTTACCTTAGGCCCCTTTCACACATGCAGATATTATGTCCGTATTTCATCCATCCGTTTGCGGATGAAATACGGACATACATGCATTCCTATGGGATAGCGGGTGTCTGCGTTCATCCGCAGACACCCGCTATCGTCCGCCTCCGCTATTGTCCGATTCTGCAGACGGAGGAAAATCCTATTTTTCTATCCATCTGCAGAGCGGATCGGATGAACACGGACAGACGGTCCGTGCTCATCCGATCCCCCATAGAGGAGAATGGAGAGCTGACAGGGCGTTATCCGCCGGCTCAGCGGGGACAGCTGAGCAAGCGGATCATCACGGGGCAGATCATTACTGATCCCTCCCGTGTGAAAGAGACCTTACTGTCTCACATATTGAGACGTATTGAATAGTGCTAATGTCACTACAGTTAGGGCCTGTGCCAATGAGCTTTGGGCTTGTGTTGGGGGCCTACATTTGAGGGCTTATGCATGCTTATGTCTGCGAAAAATGCACTTTTTATCAGTAATTTACTTCATATTATATATTATATTATATATACTTACACACACACACATATATATATATATATATATATATATATATATATATATATATATATATATATATATATATATATATATATATATATATATATATATATATATATATACATATATATGAATGAATGAATGAAATACTTGTATAGCGCACAATGCGAACTGAATCGCCTCTAGGTGATTCTTTTTTTTATGGAACAGAACACAGGTTTGTTTCCTAGGGCCCTATGTCATGGCCCTTATGAACCCTATGCATAAAATAAATAAATAAAAAAAGGAATAATCTGTGTCTAAGGTCCTGCATATGGATTGTTTTTGACTCTGCGCACATGTAAATGTTTGTGTTAAGGCTACTTTCACACTGGGACGCTCAGTAAAGCGGCACTGTATTTAGCAGCGCTTTACCGTCGCTTTAGCGGCGCTGATCGGCCGCTACCGGGGAAGTTTTAACCCCCGCTAGCGGCCAAAAAAGGGTTAAAACCGCCCACTTTGCAGGTGGGTTTGGAGCGCTGCCCCATTGTTTTCAATGGGAAGGGGCGCTTTAGGAGTGGTAAATACACCGCTCCTACAGCGCTCCAAAGATGCGGCTTGCAGGACTTTTTTGACCATCCTGCAAGTGCACCGCTCCAGTGTGAAAGCCCTCAGGGCTTTCACATTGGAGTGCACTGAGCGGCTCTTTCAGGGCGCTTTGCAGGCGCTATTTTTAGCACTTTAGCCCTGCAAAGCGTCTCAGTGTGAAAGGGGCCTTAAAGCTTACATGTTCCCGGTGTACAGCATCAATGTATTTTATTGGAGTACAAGAGCCGCCTGTGTACAAGCAACAGAAGGATGCTAGGTGTCAGATGGAGGGTAATAGCAGCCTTAAGTCATTATCTAAAATAAAAGTGCTAAAAAAATTATATATAAATGCACATATATATATATATATATATATATATATATATATATATATTATACACACATAATCCATTTTGTAACTGAGTTTCTAAGGCTTGTTCAAAAGGTTTGCTGGTGCTACTAATTTTTATTTTACTACTGCACAGAGCCTGCCCAGGTGATGATAATGAAAGCAGATCCTCCCAGTTAGCAGACGGTCTGGTTATGGTTATGGTAAGGCTTACATCAGATAATTGAAAGCAAGAGATGATAAGAATCTGCAATAGTTCATGCAGAGAGGTTTTTCTCAACGATTACTTTATTATAAATGCGCATCTCTGAATTCTGGACTGTGAGCCGGAGAAATCTGAAGACCAGTGAAATCATTTGTGCAAAGGGCAGCTGGCCGAGTCTCAAAAACACACTTTTCCAAGGTAAGAGTTTTAAAAAGGAAAATGTGAATTCTGTAAAATCATTAGCGCTGGAAAGAATGCATTAGTATCTAAAAATGGTGTTTGGGGACCTTTTGGAAAATGTGAAAAAATTCTGTTCTTCCAGTAAGGGGTTTTGGAAAAATCAGTCTATAAATCTACTGTTATGCGAGGGGTACCGTGTACAGTATTTAAAGGGGACCTGTAACATTTGTAATATTCCATCTTTAGAGATTGCCTAGTGCACTGCGGAATGAGTTAAATCAAGAAACCCACGCATTGTGCCAATTGAATTTTATGTAGTTACAGTGTCTCACAAAAGTGAGAATACCCCTCACATTTTTGTAAATATTTTATTATACCTTTTCATGTGACAACACTAAAGAAATTACACTTTGTTACAATGTAAAAGAATGAGTGCACGTCTTATATAACAGTGTAAATTTGCTGTCCCCTCAAAATAACAGCGCACAGCCATTACTGTCTAAACCGCTGGCAACAAAAGTGAGTGCACCCCTATATGAAAATGTCCAAATTGGGCTCAATTAGCCATTTTCCCTCCCCGGTGTCATGTGACTCATTAGTGTTACAAGGTCTCAGGTGTGAATGGGGAGCAGGTGTGTTAAATTTGGTGTTATCGCTCTTACGCTCTCATACTGGTCATTGGAAGTTCAACATGGCACTCTCAAACTCTCTGAGGATCTGAAAAAAAGAATTGTTGCTCTACATAAACATGGCCTAGAATATAAGAAGATTGCGAAGACCCTGAAACTGAGTTGCAGCACGGTGGCCAAGACCATACAGCGGTTTAACAGGACAGGTTCCACTCAGAACAGGCCTCGCCATGATCGACCAAACAAGTTGAACGCACGTGCTCAGTGTCATATCTAGAGGTTGTCTTTGGGAAATAGACGTATGAGTGCTGCCAACATTTCTGCAGAGGTTGAAAGGGTGGGGGTCAGCCTGTCAGTGCTCAGACCATACGCCGCACACTGCATTAAATTGGTCTGCATGGCTGTCGTCCCAGAAGCCTCTTCTAAGGATGATGCACAAGAAAGCCTGCAAACAGTTTTCTGAAGACAAGCAGACTAAGGACATGGATTACTGGAACCATGTCCTGTGGTCTGATGAGAGACCAACATAAACTTATTTGGTTCAGATGGTGTCAAGCGTGTGTGGCGGAAAACCAAGTGAGCAGTACAAAGACAAATGTGCCTTGCCTACAGTCATGCATGGTGGTGGGAGTGTCATGGTCTGGGGCTGCATGAGTGCTGCCGGAACTTGGAAGCTACAGTTCATTGAGGAATCCATGAATGCCAACATGTACTGTGACATACTGAAGCAGAGCATGATCCCCTCGCTTTGGAGACTGAGCCGCAGGGCAGTATTACAACATAATGACCCCAAATACACCTCCAAGATGATCACTGCCTTGCTAAAGAAGCTGAGGGTAAAGGTGATGGACTGGCCAAGCATGTCTCCAGACCTAAACCCTATTGAGCATCTGTGGGGCATCCTCAAATGGAAGGTGGAGGAGCGCAAGGTCTCTAAAATCCACCAGCTCTGTGATGTCGTCATGGAGGAGTAGAAAAGCACTCCAGTGGCAAACTGTGAAGCTCTGGTGAACACCATGCCCAAGAGGGTTAAGGCAGTGATAGAAAATAATGATGGCCAAACAAAATATTCACACTTTGGGCCCAATTTGGACATTTTCACGTAGGGGTGTGCTCACTTTTGTTGCCAGCGGTTTAGAAATGAATGGCTGTGTGTTGAGTTATTTTGAGGGGACAGCAAATTTACACTGTTATACAAGCTGTACACTGCTACAATGTAAAGTACTGAGAGTGTAATTTCTTCAGTGTTGTCACATGAAAAGATATAATAAAATATTTTTAAAAATGTGAGGGGTGTACTCACTTTTGTGAAATACTGTATGCAAAAGCACTGTGCCCCCCAATTACAAAGCCACCCCATCACAGAGCCCCCAATCACACAGTCACCTCCTCACATCAGGGCCCTACCTTTTGGCTCCAGCAATGCAGCAGAAGGTGGGAGGTTGAGGTGGTCTGGGGAGGCGGACTTGTGTCTTGTGCTGAATGCTGGGGGGGGGGGGGGGTGGACCTATATGCCTATATTACCCTGGATCAGAGTTACATCATACCATAGTTTGGGCGAGCTGGCTGACATCACCATAACAATGTGCCCCCTTCCCCTAGGACATTAGTGGTTGTCATGCTGCTGGCAGCCGGCCCAACTGTACTGGGTCCTGTGCACACTGAACCCTGGGGGAAGCAAGACATCACTCTGGGGTCCCGTGGCACCCTGGTTGAGAAAGACTTGCTTGAAGTGGAACTAAGCCCCTCTAAAAAAATATGCTAGATGGCATCAATCAAGCTATAATTACAGTGTGGCTACTATCTCCACTACCTATAAAATGAAAATAGCCAGTTGGGCAAGGATGATCCAGACTGCACACTACAATGTGTTTTTTAATTTTATTTTTATAAATAATTTTTCATTCACCTGGAACGTGCCTTTGAACATTCTAGCACATTTGATTAGTCAATTCCCTAGCACAGCCCCTCCTTGCATGTCAAAGCCTCTTCTCTTCTGGGGTGGGGGTTTTAATTACTATCTGTGCTGGCCCAGCTTCTGCACCCTTCCCATCCAGTCCTCCCTACATAAGCTTTTATGTAGCAGCCACAGAAGGAGTGAAGTCTAGCTTCAGTGATAGCTCGGAGTCTTCTCGGGCTGAGGACATCCCATCCAATGTGGCAGTGACCAATAGTCTCAGAGCATTTCACAAGAGAGACCTTTACTAGTAATTGATATGCTCAAACTAGACTAAATGCTCATAAAATCCTATGGAAAGATTTCTGTTAAAATGATTGTTTCCAAACAACAAATGTCTTTTGGTTGCTCCCTTTTGGTCTGCTTAATATAATATTGAAAGTGTTTTGTGAAAAACAATGCCTGTTCATTTTCTGTAAATCTCATGGGTTGATAAGTGATAACTTCCCGTGCTCTCTGCCTGGGCAGAAGGAGGGAATATGTAGATGATGATGTGGGGAGAGGTCTGTGTTCTTTCTAATGTATCAGACATTAAGTAGGCAGGGCTGACACCATGTGCTTGGAAATTCAGAGCCAAAAATTCCTTGTGATTTAATGTAAAAAAAGAAGATAGGAGCACACTACATTTATGGCACAGAAACTGTTTTTCTTCTGTACTTCCAGTGTGTTTAACCAGTTCCCGACCAGCGCACGCCGATGTACGTCGGCAGAATGGCACGGGCAGGCATATTGGCGTACAGGTACATCCAATCTCTAATGCTGCCCTGCCATCGCGAGCACCCTGCCGGCGGGACCCCCGTGAGTCCAGTCGCAGGTCCCGGCGGACTCTATCGCCGCTGGCATACCTGCAATCGCCTCACAGGGCGGCTGAACGGAGAGATGCCGTTGTAAACAGCATTTCCCCGTTCTGCCTAGCAACTAGTGATGCTGATCTCTGCTCCATGTGATTGGAGCAGAGATCAGTGTTCACTAAATGAAAGCCCAGCCCCCAACAGTTAGTAACACACCCCTAGGAACACTTAACCCCTACACTGCCACCCACTGGTTAACCCCTTCACTGCCAGTGTCATTTACACAGGAATCAGTGCATTTATATAGCAGTGATTGCTGTATAAATGACAATGGTCCCAAAAATGTGTCAAAAATGTCTCATGTGTCCACCATAATGTCGCAGTCACAATAAAAATCACTGATCGCCGCCATTACTAGTAAAAACAAAATATTAATAAAAATGCCATAAAACTATCCCCTATTTTGTAAACGCTATAACTTTTGCGCAAACCAATCAATAACCGCTTTTACAAAAAATATGTAGAAGAATACATATCGGCCTAAACTTTTTGTATATTTTTGGGGGATATTTATTATAACAAAAAGTAAAAAATCATGCGTTTTTTTCAAAATTGTCGCTCTATTTTTGTTTATAGCGCAAAAAATAAAAAACGCAGGGGTGATCAAATACCACCAAAAGAAAGCTCTATTTGTGGAAAAAAAAAGGACATCAATTTTGTTTGGGAGCCACGTCGTTTGACTACGCAATTGTCAGTTAAAGCGACGCAGTGCCGAATAGCAAAAAGTGGTCTGGTCTTTGGCCAGCAAAATGGTCTGGGGCTGAAGTGGTTAAAAGTGGAACTTATGCCCATTTGTCTCCTCTCCCCCTCCGGTGTCACAATTGGCAACTTTTGGGGACGTGACAGGATACCTGTCTCTGACAGGTATCCTAATCCCACTTCCAGAAGTCCGGGCTGCAGCCTGTGACATCACCGCGGGGCTCCCTCATCCTCCCTCCTCCCCTCCCTGTCACCGTGCCAGTAGGAGAGAGGAGCGGGGCCTCGCGCATGTGCAGTAGAGTTCCCGGGGTGAAGCCACAAGGCTACACTGCCAAGTACCCTTACCCACAATGGCAGCGGCAACACCTGACAGCTTATGGACACATTAGCTGCGGTGCCGACATCGCTGAACTCCAGGACAGGTAAGTGTCCTATTGTTAAAAGCCAGCAGCTGCAATATGTGTAGATGCTGGCTTTTAATTTTTATTTTTGTTGAGCGGAATACTGCTTTAAATGAATAAAACATGGGAAATGGAAGATGTACATGATATGTATGTTCTCTTTTTTTTTTTTTTTCTCATATTGCCTTGACAGCTCAAAGTGCAAAGAAATTCTTTTCAATGCCCATAGTATATGATTTCTCATATCTTTAAGTTCTGTAATGTAAACAATACAAGGTTCCTGAGATAACTGCAGTTATTTACAGCCAGTCATAAACCTTTCATTTGATTTTACCTCTAGGATCACATTTTACATCAGGTTAACATTTAACAGCAATTGTGTTTCCATAGTTAGATAGATGCAGCATGCGTTTTAGAAATGACTTCCCCCTACAAAAGATGTTTATTGTTACAGGTACTAGCTAATGTAAAGGTGTCAAAGGTATTTTATTAAAAAGAAATGGAAATTGCTTAAGATACACATTGCTTTAGGAAAGATATTGCTGTCCTGCCTCAAACAAAACTAGCTTTCCTTCTCAGGAAACCCATTTGCAGTTCTTCCTTGGGAAACCCATTAATGTTCTGCCTCAGAAAACCCATTGCTGTCCTGCCTTGAGATACTAACTGATGTTCTAATATAGGTTAACCCATTGTTGCCCTACCTCTAGAAAAACTCACTGTTGTCCCTTCCCTGATAACCCATTGCTGTCTTGCCTTGGGAAACCCATTGTTTTTTAGCCTCAAGAAGCTCATTGCTGCAAGCCATATATAAATCAATTTTCGATGGCTGGAAAGAAATTTGGCTTCTACTAAACACCTACTGATGTTCTACCACAGGGTAACCCATTGCTAATCTGCCTTTGGAAGTCCTTCCTTAGAAAATCCATAACTTTTCTGCCTCAAGAAATCTATTACAATCCTTCCCCAATGTAACCCATTGCTGTCTTGTCTCAGGAAACCTATTGTTGCCCTTTCATGGCAAACTCACTACTACCCTGCCTCAAGAAACACATTGCTATTCTGCTTCAGAATACCCTTTGTTCTCCTGCATTAGGAGGCCCGCTGTTAACCTTACTTCAAAGTAATTCATCACTGTCCCGCATCAAGAAACTTATTGCAGTTCTGCCCCAGTGTAACTAGTTGCTGTCCTGTCTCAAGGAAGCCCATTATGTTTCTGCCTCAGAAAACCCATAGCTGCCCACTCTGAGGAAGCCCACTACTGTCCCACCTCAGAAAACCCAGTTTTGTCCTGTCTTAGGAAGCCCATTGCTGTCCCACGCTAGAAAACCCATTTCTGTCCTGCCTCAAAAACAAATTGTTGTATTGTCCCATACTTGTCCTTTCCATCGCTTTCCAACAATACAATGAACTACAATGAAGACTTGTTCATCTTCTTGAAGTTTAATAAATGTAGAGGACAAAACCCCTACTACATCTCTGGGGTTTAACTACTGGATAAGATAAATAACAACATTTGAAAAATCAGGCCTTTTAAATATGAACTATGTTCATAGCTCAGAAATTAGTTTGAAGTTGGATCATCTACTCACATTGGTGGTGGAATGATTTTTACCGCTATCATGCTATCAAATGTCTCCTTCATCAAATAAAGCTGTGATGTATTCAAATGATGATACAACAATATGAACACAGCCAACCACCAGAGTTACTGACACTCAACAACACACTTCTTTTTGCATTTCAGTGGGTTTCATGAAAAAAAAACTGACAGCTCCGATCGGAGCCGCTGTACTAACCATTTGAACCAGACGTTGTCTCCCAACATTAGGCCTGTGTATAAGGGGCTTTCATTTTCTCTTGCTCTGATCATCCTTCAATACACAATGTCCATGTCTGGTTAAAGGAATCTGTCTGGAAAGAAATATGGAGATGCTCCAGGGCTGTCATCCTGATCCTTCTATTCAAGTCACTGGTCCAGAACAAGCATGTGTATATCAGCGGTCCTGAGACATACGAATATGGTCATTGATTCATTAAATACTGAAGTAAGGATAAGGATGGCAGAGCTGGAAACTGCCCCTTTAAAAAAAAAAAAAAGTCATCATCTGAAGACTCCCTATAAGGGTCCTTTCACACGGGGCGGATCAGTTCTGATCCGCCCCATGGATGTCCGTTTGCTCAGCGGGGATCACTCCGCCGATCCCCGCTGAGCAGGGAGATGACAGCTCCGTCTCTGCACACTGCGCAGGGACGGACCTGTCACAGCGCCGCTCTCCCCTATGGGAGATCGGAAGACGACGGACCGCAGTGCCCGTCGTCACCCGATCCGCAGACGGATGGAAAAATAGCTTTTTCCTCCGTTACACTTTTTCGGATCGGAGCGGGTCGGATGTCAGCGGACATGTCACCGCTGACATCCGACGCTCCATAGACCTCTATGGAGCACCCGTTCAGGTCCGCCTGAAAAACTGACAGGCGGGCCTGAACGGGACGTCAGTGTGAAAGAGGCCTTAGACTATAATAAAGCTCTGTGAGAGGCATGAAAAAGCAACAGTACATGGATTTTGCAGCTGCCTTTTGAGCAAGGATGGAACTAATAATCCTAGAATGCGTTGGCCACCAAAAGCTTGCAGAACACTTTGGAACTTATAGCTCCTCAACAGCAATAGGGTTACAAGCTACTAAGAAGTGGTATGAAACACCTGCAGACAGATATCTAAGTTCTCATTTGCTGCTGCCATGCAACTTAAATGAATGATATACTTTCCTATCTACTTTTCTTTCACTCATGGTTAGTGTTTGGCTGAAGCCATTTACTCTTTTTAAATCATAATGACAACAGAAACTACCCAAATGACCCTGATCAAAAGTTTACATACCCCAGTTACTAATACCGTGTATTGCCCCCTTTAACATCAATGACAGCTTGAAGTCTTTTGTGGTATTTGTGGATGAGGCTCTTTATCTTCCCCAAGGTAAAGCTGCCCATTCCTCTTGGCAAAAAGCCTCCGGTTCCTGTAAATTCTTGGGCTGTCTTGCATGAACTGCACAGTTCAGATCTTCCCAGAGTGGCTCAATGATATTGAGGTCAGGAGACTGAGATGGCCACTCCCGAACCTTCACTTTATTCTGCTGTAGCCAATGACAGGTCGACTTGGCCTTGTGTTTTGGATGATTGTCGTGTTGGAATGTCCAAGTATTTTTTGATAACATACTGCATTCATCTTGCCAACAATGTTGACCAAATTCCCTGTGCCTTTGTAGCTCCCACTTCCCCAAAAAATCAACGATCCAGCTCCGTGTTTCACAGTACAAATGGTGTACCTTTCATCATAGGCCTTGTTGACTCCTCTCCAAATGAAGCGTTTATAGTTGTGGCTAAAAAGCTCAATTTTGGTCTTATCACTCCAAAAGTCTTTGTGCCAGAAGGTTTGAGGCTTGTCTCTGTGCTGTTTAACGTATTGAAGCAGGATACTTTGTGGCATTTGAGTAGTAATGGCTTTATTGTGGCGACTCGACCATGCAGTTCATCTTTCTTTAAGTGCCTCCTTATTGTGCATCTTGAAACAGCCACACCACATGTTTTCAGAGAGTCCTGTATTTCACCTGAAGGTATTTGTGGGTTTTTCTTTGCATCCCGAACAATTTTACCGGCAGTTGTAGCTAAAATATTAGTTGGTCTACCTGACAATGGTTTGGTTTCAACAGAACCCCTCAGTTTCCACTTCTTGATTTGAGTTTGAACACTGCTGATTGGCATTCTTAATTCCTTTGATATATTTTTATATCCCTTTCCTGTTTTTTATAGTTCAATTACCTTTCCCACAGATCCTTTCACAATTCTTTTGATTTCCCCATGACTCAGAATCCAGAAACATCAGTGCATCACTCGATGAAAGATGCAAGGGTCTGTCAGGAGTCCAGAAACGCATTGACCTTTTATACACACACACTAATTACAAGCAAACAGATCACAGGTGAGGATGGTTACCTTTAATAGCCATTCAAACCCCTTTGTGTCAACTTGTGTGCATGTTATCAGGCCAAAATCACCAGGGTATGTAAACTTTTGATCAGAGTCATTTGGGTAGTTTATGTTGTGATTATGATTTAAAAAGAATAAACACAGTTGATTGCTATGAAATGGTTTCACCCAAACACTAACCATGAGTGAAAGAAAAGTTTTTGTGTTACCATTCATATTCTCTGAAAAATGTCCAAGAAATCATAAATTCTGCCAGGGTATGTAAACATATGAGCACAACTGTATGTACTAATACAGCATAGCAGCATAAGGATTCAAAATAGTCAATGTTGATTGAGAGAGCGAAGTTCCACTTACTTCTTGTGACAATGTTCAAGCCTGGAGATTGAATGCACAGGCCCAATCATTGGATCCTGGGAGAAGGTCACATGTTCCTTCATACCCAAAAAAGACAGGGTATATTTAAGGGTATATTATATTTAAACCCCGTACACACAGAAAATCGTACGAAAAATATTGCTTTGGGAGCGACACATTACTTTTCACTTTCAAAAAAGCCGATCAACGGCTTCTGTTGAATGGATATTGGTCCCAAAGAGGAAGAAGCGAAAGCCACCTCATATGTGCCAACCAGTATCGCCTGCCAGTGCCACCTGCCTGTGCCACAAATCAATGCCCACAGTGCCCACCAATAGTGCCCAGCAGGACATAAGTGCCAGCAATCAGTGCCACCTATCAATGCCCACCAGTGGTGCCTCATCAGTGCCACCTAGCATTGCTATCTATCATTGTCATCTACCAGTGCCAATCAGTGCTCATCACTGCCACCCATCAGTTCCCATCAGTGCCACCTATTATTGTCCTTCAGTGCCACCTATCAGTGCCCTTAAGTGCCGCCCATCAGTCCCACCTCTCAGTGTCCACCAATGCCACCTATCAGTGCCCACCAGTGCCACCTCATCCGTGCCCACCAGTGCGGCCTTTTAGTGCCCATTAGTGCCGCCTTATCAGTGCCCATCAGTGTCGCCTTATCAGTGCCCATCAATGCAGCCTACCGGTGCCCATCAGTGCAGCCTGCCAGTGCCCAGCAGTGAAGCCTCATCAGCGTACATCAATGAAGGAGAAAAATTACCTGTTTACAAAATTTATTAACAAAATATAAAACGGATTTGTATTTTTTTTTTTATTGTTCTTTTTTATTTATTTTTTTAACAAAAACTAAAAAACCCAGAGGTGATCAAATACCACCAAACGAGAGCTCTATTTGTGGGGAAAAATGATAAAAATGTAATTTGAGTACAGTGTTATATGACCGCGCAATTATCATTCAAAGAGTGACAGCGCTAAAAGCTGCAAATTGGTCTGGGCAGGAGGGGGGGGTTTAGGTGCCCAGTAAGCACGTGGTTAAAAGAAAACTCTTTAGACACACTTTAAAGCACACATATCAGAAATCTGAGCTATAAAACTGATCACATGCTAGAAAAAAAAATACTTAAACAGAGGTTAGCTTCAGTGATAATCTCATATGAAAACAATCCGTGGATCTAGAAATGCATGCAGCCAGCTTTAGTTACGTGCAAAGCCAGACTGCTGAAAAAGTTGCGCTTGAATCTGCCTCTTCCATCTGTCAAGCCTCTCTATTAGTCACTGAGGCTGACAATCACATTTATTGCCCAATTGGAAGATGGAAGAGGTGGGGCCAAGCTCAGATTTGACAAAAAAAAACCCACAAGTTTTACTTGTAACATCAGCTTTCTTTATCCCTGGATCTACTGATTGTTTTGACGTTCTGTTTTCACTGAGAGTAACCTCTGCTTATATATTTTTCGGCGTACGTTATGTCTGAATTTCTCAGATTTGACAGGTTTACTTTTGAAGTAAAACAAATGTCTATCATAGACAGCCAAAAAAAAACGAAAAGCTAACATACATACAATGGTGGTCGGCTATACAAGGTTGCCCTCTGGAACCATGCACAGGTCTGGCTCTGCTGAACACTTCTGTTCAGGCCCAAGGAGAAGAGAGTGATGAGGAGCTAAGCAGTGCATACTCATGTGGCTGGTACCACCTATGCTGGGGGGAGGTATATTAGCATTTGCAAAGGGGTGCTGGTAGGGCTAGTGTAAGAATTTTTGTCTATATAGATGAAGATGCATTTTGGCAACCCTCCCACCCCCATCCTCAATGCTGTTACTGCTGTACCTCCGTCCTCCAGCCACCCCACATTGGTACTGCTAGCCCACCCCCACCACCTTTCTCCATCCACTCCACGCTGGTACTGCTCCCATGCTCCTGCCACCCCGTGCTGGTACTGCTACCCCACCCCCACTCCAGCCACCACACATTGGTACTGCTGCACCATCCTACACTGGTACTGTTGCCTAACCATCCTACGCTGGTGGTAAATCCCTGGGCCTTCAGCCACCCAGTGCTTGTACTGGTGCACACACACACAACTCCATCCACAAGAGACTGGGGATTTGGATTTCACTGCCCCCCTCCCCTATTCTGGCACCATAGGGCAGCTGGTGACAGCCCTGCTGGCCGGCATGACCTGGAAATGGGGTCCCTGGTCCTAGGGAAGATGGGCTGGTGTACAGAGAAGATGGAGCTTTCTCACTCACTGAGGTGCAGGGCGAGGTCGAGGGAGTGCAGGTACTGGATCCTGGGCAGCATGGTCTGGCTGTGCCACCTTATCCTGTGCACCTGGTTGTTGTAGTCAGTGAGGAAGTTGGCGCTGTGCTGGAATACAACATTTAGCAACTCCCATAGTTGATGATTAAAAAGATTAAACGTATGCAGGCATCCAGGATAAAACTGTCCACATAGACCATCCTCCGCCCCACATCCTCCGCCCCACTGGTTCTCACCGTTGTCAGTCTGTAATTGTGACCGGGAAGACTACCCTGCAGTAGAGCGATCTGAAAGCGAAACTTGAAGCGCTCATGGAGTGCAGCGTGGAAGGGATGACGTCTATGTCGGTACGGAGGAGAGTCCAAGTGGACAACCTTACCCCAAATGCCTGTATACCTAGATGTGCCTGTTTTACTCATCAACCATGTGAGTTGCTAAATGTTGTACCTTCATTAAATGTAACCATATTGCTACACTTAGGCCGCGTACACACGCGGGGACTGTTCGCCCAACTTTGTCCGTCAAACAGTTTCAGCAAACAGTCCGCTCAAAATTAGCATGGACGGACTTGCCCACACACGACGAACGAACAGTTTGCTGAAACCGTGCGCGATGACGTGAACGGCACGTACGACGGGACTAGAAAACGACGTCCTATACACTGCAATGCAAACTTCGGCGTGTAAATCCTTTCTGAGCATGCGCGGAACTTAGTTTGACAAACAAGCCTACACACGAGGGGACTGTTCGCTGAAACAAAGTTTCAGCGGACAGTTTTTCGGAATTTCCGAAAAACCTTGTTCAGCGGACTGTTTGCTGAAACTGTCCGCTGAAAGCCCACACACGAGCGGACTGTCCGCCGAAACACTGTTCAGCGGACAAAGTTGGGCGAACAGTCCCCGCGTGTGTACGCGGCCTTAGAGGAGCCTCTCTTCTCTTTTATGCTTAGTTCTGACATGACACTACTTGTATATCAAGACATTGCTTTATCAAATCAAAAAGTCAAATTTTATAAACAAATTTTGCTTGTCTTGCAAAACACTCTCAATCCAATCTCAATCCAATCACAATCAATCAATCAACCAATTCAATCTCAGACACTCTCATTTCAAGGTTTTACTGTATATTCTTCCGCAGGAAGAAGTGGATAAAAATCCACTTTACCTGCACCAAATAAATTTCCAAACCCAGATATCACCTTGTAAAAGTGGCAGTGACATCATCCCTGTGTTGTTCATAGTCTGCGCAGGGAGCTGTGGGTAAAAAACCGGCAGCTCCTCCCACAACAATCTGCCAGTAGAAAAAAAGAGGAAGGGGCGGAGACAAGACCAGCCACCCTGCACAAGGAGAGAGAGCAGAGGCGACTGGTCTTTATTACAGGAAGCTCCTACACAGAGGAAACGTTTTACACTGGATTACTACACAGATCTGGAAGAAATATACAAAGCACACCGAGATTGAAGAATACACATCCCTCTTGTAATTAAACAATATTGTTTTTGCCTGGATTTTGGATTTAATAAGCCCGTGGATATTTTATAAAGGCAGCACTATTTATATCTAGCAAAAGCTTTAATTTATAGGAGTCCCTTTAGCTCTTTCTCAATATTTCCTGCTGATGAACCTTAATATCTGTCATTTTCCCTCCTCTTTGCTCCGAGGTCAGTAGTTAAGCTCAGTAATTACAAGCCACTTCCACTTACATAGAATATACCATGTGAGTAGCAGAATAGAATAGCTATTTTCACTGATCCATACCTCCCAACTTTTTGAAATGGGAATGAGGGACACCTATCAGCAAAAGTATGCAGGCATAGGACATACTCCTTGCCACGCCCCCTTAAAGGAGAATTGTATATAAAAAAAAAAAAACAAGATTGGTTAAACCCGCAAGTGCTTTTTTTACCACTACTTTTCCTTTATATTGGCTTTTGGAATTTACAAATGCAGCAATTTAGAAATCAGATGAAAGGTTTCGTGCTGGAAAACACTTTTTGATAGATAAAAAGTGCATTTTATATATAACTATATAGATCAGACCAAAATGAGGGACAAATGAGGAGGAAGGAGGGACAGAGGGACATTGCTCCAAATCGGGGACAGTCCCCCGAAATCAGGGACAGTTGGGAGCTATGCTGATACTTGTAATGGTGACCATACACACTTTGATAAATGATCAATTTATTTTCCAACTGACTCCTGATAGGAATAATCAATCTATATTGATTAGATCGTGACAAACATAGGGAAGTGGATTTTGATTGGCAGTGGGAAGATACGAATGTAAGTTGTTGATCACATAGCAGTTTTTATGCAATCTCATAATCTGAAATATGATTGAATTCATGAACAATATCTAATTGCTGCTGATCCATCAATAATTTTGCACCTTGGCCGATTGAAATTGATTGTAAAGGGAAGTTATGGCCATTCGTTTTGTTTGCTGATTCGATCGTTTTGATCTGTTGGATAATAAAAGTCAAAGAATTTATAGCGATCATAAAGTAAAGCTCTAGGTATCAGAGCCTAATGCCGCGTACACACGAGCGGATTTTCCCATCAGAAAAATCTTGGATGGTTTTTCCGACGGAATTCTGCTGAAGCTTGGCTTGCATACACACGGTCGCCCAAAAGTTCACTGAACTTTCGACCGTCAAGAACGCGGTGATGTACAACACTACGACGAGGCAAGAAAATTAAGTTTAATCCTTCTGAGCGTGCGTCAAATTGTTTCCGAGCGTGTGCGATTTTTTTGCACGTCGCAAATTGCTACAGACAATCGGAATTTCCGATCGGAACTTTTTCCGACCGAAAAATTGAGAACCTGCTCTCAGACCCGGGTACAACACATGATTAGCTGCAAATACAAAACAAAGATTGCTTTTAGCTTTAATTTCATCCCCAACTGAATGCAAGATCGTGGCTGTAGTATAAAATCACCCCCCCCCCCCCCCCCCCCCCGCCCTTGTTTTAATGACTAATCTGCTGGTTCTCAATATGAATATTACACACAGGATCATCAGTGTAAGGAAGCAACTTTTGTGAGCTATTTTTGAGTTTTTTTTGTGACGGGTTCAAAGAAAGGAGGTCTCCTTACCTGAGGTCGATGACTTCCTCATGGCACTCCACTGCTTTGCACTTTCTCCCACTGCAATCCTGCGGGAATTCTGACCTCCCAGGAGAGACAAATACAGAATGGGGAGAGCAGACAAGAGACACACACTCACTCACAACCAGTACACTCCCATTTGGTAGAAGGAACACACCTTTAATGAACTTGTGCACAGTTATGGAATGCACCAACGTACTCCTAGACACAGGGTACGACGGGCACCTTACGCTTAGCTCTATCTTTAACCCTTGCCGCCAGCCTACAGGCACACAAGGAGTTAACCCTTGACAGCTGGAAAGTCTGTAGCAGGACAAGGATTGAGAAAGGCAACAATGAGTCCAGTGTTCTCCTATTCACAGAGTGTTTGTTTTGCTGCTGTAGGAGAAGTTCATTGGCACGGAGGGTCGAATCATGTTCGAATTTTAGCAGCTTGTCTATAGAGTGTGCCGTTTCTGAGCTCATTTGATTGTTATGGAATTCACAGAAACCAATCAGAATGGCTAGTTTGGCCATAGTTTAGTATATTGAAATCTTATCCGTCTTATCAGTTGCTAAAGGTTACAGCGCTGGCTCACATAGCCGCAGTTCACCGTGGATTGCTGTTTAACCACTTGCCTACCGGGCACTTACACCCCCTTCCTGCTCAAGCCATTTTTCAGCTTTCAGCGCTGTCGCAATTTGAATGACAGTTACGCGGTTGTGCTACACTGTACCCAAACACATTTTTTATCATTTTCTTCACACAATTAGAGCTTTCTTTTGGTGGTATTTAATCACTGCTGTTTTTTTTTTTTCCTACAAAAAAAAGAAAAAGACCAAAAATGTTCAGTAAATTTTGTAACTAAGAAATTTTTCGCCTTCACTGATGTGCCCTGATGAGGCGGCACTGATGGGCACTGATAGGCTGAACTGGTGGGCATTGATGAGGTGGCACTTATGGGCACTGATAAGGCAGCAATTTACGGCACTGATTAGGTGGCACTGATGAAGAGGCACTAATATGCTGCACTTATGGGCACCGATATGTGGCACTGATGAGCACTATTAGGTGGCACTGATGGGCACTAATAGGCGGCACTGATGGGAACTAATAAGCAGCACGCATAGGCGGTACTGATGGGCATTGATGGGTGGCACTGATGGGTGACACTGATGGGCATTACTGATGGGCATTGATTGACAGCATTGATGGGCAGCACTGATAGGTGGCACTGATTGCCAGCACTGACTGGCATCACTAATGGACACCGATTGGTGGCACTTGTGGGCAGTGGTGGGCACTGATTGCTGCCACTGGTGGGCACTGATAGCTGGCATTGGTGGGCAATGGTGGTCACTGATTTGTGACACTAATTTCCAATATTGTAATCAGGGCACTGGCGACGCGGCAGAGACTGCCACGCTGTGTGCCCCCGTGAGCGCTCGAGAGCGCCCCTTCTGGGACACCGTCCCAAAATGAGAGCCACACCATCCTCATCATTTGACGGTGGGCAGACGGCAAGCAGTTAGAGGGTCGTAAAGAAGCAGTTTTAAGGCATTCAGGGAGTGATGCTGTTGCCTCCTGGATACTGTTTATTTATTTTTTTGTTCTCTTTCTTTCTTTTTTTTTTCCAAACAGTGTTTTTGCATAACACGTAACACGCTGCAAATACAAGTGCTTGGCTCACAGTTGCAGCGCAGTCCCATTGACTTCAATGGACAAGTTTGCTAGGAAAAATATGGACCCTAACAAACTAAATATAAGAACTATAACGGTACCCAATTTTTGTAAAAAGTATTAAAAAATATTTATTGTATAATAAAAATTGCACTTGTATACATATCAAAAAACATACAAAACACACAAAAGCTGCACATAAAACAACCCAAACCATCCAGGACTCCTTGAATACAGATTCTTGGTGGCTTCCCTATGGTGGAGCACAGTGACTTGCTGTAATTTCAATGCAGTTTGCGTTTCGCAGGAGATAACCCGCTTCTTCAGGAAAAGTTTCAGCAGGAACACTCACGGATAATAGTCAAAAACATCAAAATAGAAACACACTGAATGGTCCTCCTTCACATGGTCATTGTCACCCATATAATGCCACAGACCTGTCCTCCTCATTTTCCAGGATAGTCGTTAGTTCCTATATAATTGGAACTAGGTATCTATAGTTAAAGCGTATAGTGTACCTAGTGATATACAAGGTATTATATTAGGTAGGTAAAGAGGTTCCCATCATGTCGCTCCTCAGATCAGCATGAAGTGAGATGTGCCAGTGAAAGTGTGCAGCAAGTTAAAGAGGGCCGGTTTAAAAAAAAAATAATTTAAAAGTCAGCAGCTGCAACACTGTAGCTGCTGACTTTTAATAAGCACACTTACCTGTCCAGGGCGCCCGCGATGTCGGCCACCCGAGGCTGACCCGTCCCTCGGCTCTCGGGTCCCGGCGCCGCCATTTTGGCTAAGGGAAACAGGCAGTGGAGCCTTGTAGCTTCACTGCCTGTTTCCTACTGCGCATGCGTGAGTCACGCAGTGCTTTGTGAATGGGGCGCGCTGTGTTCTGGGACACACAGTTCCAAGAACACAGCGCGACCCATTACCCAGAAGACGCCGCACGGAGGAGAGAAGATAGAAGATCTCCGCGGAGGAGGAAGAGGCAGATTAGGACAATGTGCCTAGCAACAGGCATTTCTGGTAAGTTAAAAAAATATTTTTTTTTCATTTTTTTTCTTCTGATTTTTTTCTAATTTTTAATGTATTTTTTTTTTCAGGGTGGCCCTCCACTTTAACAGACTTACAATTCAACACTGCCACAAATGTGTGGCAAGTTATCTTTGCTATCTGGCATGTGTCTGTTATGTACTTGTGTCAAAAAGCATGCTGTTCTCTTTGTATTTATTCCTTTGCATGAAATACCTGATGATCCAGCCATTTCCCCTGCTTTCCTGTTGCAAACTTACAACACTAGGCAGGAGAGCACATCCATCCCAGTGTGGTCAGTTTTCTGGCTGAGCTGGAAGAACAGCCTGCTTGTCTTCCGATGGCCAAGACTTGTGCTGCTGATATATCCTTCTGCTGCACAGCTCTTCACTGGGAAGATCAGTGTATTACTGTCACCCCCATAGTCTCTACCCCCACCTCTCTAAGCCCCTTAGGCTCTGTTCACACTAGTGTGACTTTGAAGCGCAACTTTGATGTGACTTTACACTCTCTGGCACTTAAGTTGCTAGAAAGTTGCATACAAGTAGTGCAGGAAACTTTTCAAAGTCGATGCGACTTTAAGATTGGAACAGGTGCCATTGAAATCAATGGGCTGTGACTTGTCATAGGAGTTTATGTGTCCAGACTCCAAAGTCACATAACAAGTCACACTAGTGTGAACACAGCCCAATGCAGCTAAGAACAGAGGTTCTGTGATCATAACCTCTATTCTAAAAAAAAAAAAAGTATTTATAATGTGTATAAATAAAATAAGAAAAATACATCACACACACACATTTTGCCTTGCATTTCTATTTTAAACTGCAACAGTTTGTGTGCCTTTTTAGACTTTTGGTGTGCAGTTCTGGGGCAGTAAAATTGGGCAGTCTGGCCACCTTTTTACTGCTCACCATCTGCCCAGATGTTCGTACATAATGGCAGATTGGCGGGGGGAGGGGGGGGGGATTTCCTAAAACTGGGGCACACAGAATCTGGTGCAGCTGTGCATAGTAACCAACCACCGTATAGGTTTTACTGTCAAAGCTTGAAGTGGATGTAAGCCCGAAAAATATATAATATATATTATAAATTAAGGCTTACACCTTGTACAGTATAGGATTTTTATGTCATCTATGCCCAGTCTTTCCAGCTCTGACCAGTCCTCTTATCTTTTTTCAGCAAGATAAAAACTGACACACTAATAGAAATACCGTTTCCCCTAAAATAAGAACTAGCGTGATTGTCGACGATGGCTGCAATATAAGCCCTACCCCCCAAATAAGCCCTAGTTAAAGTCCTTCTATGTCTTATTCTCAGGGTAGGGCTTATTTTTGGGGAAAGAGGATGGGGTTTATTTGGGGGGTAGGGCTTATATTGCAGCCATCACCGACACTCATGCTAGGTCTTATTTTAGGGGAAACAGGGTAGTAGTCGTTTCTCCACCTTGCTGTAGTGTCAGGTGATTTCCTTATCTCATGCAGGAGCCTGAGAGAGACATTCTGTGTACTTCCAACACCCCTTCCTTTCTTCTCCAGCTCTCCCAGGATTGGCTGCTCCACCCCTCAGCATGATTGGGCAAGCTGAAGTCATGTGGTGGCCTTTCTGGGTTTTCACTGGATGTTAGTGATCATAACAGAAGTTCAGTGTAAGAAATACACAGGAGAAAATGCATGTTCACAAGGGGAGTGTAGAGATGGACGGGGAGTCTATTGTCATCACGACTCCACCCACCAAGCTCCAGACAACAGACCCACCCACAGAATCTGCAGTTTTTCGGGTCTCATAACAGACAGAGGGGAGACATTTGACAGGTAAGGATACATGCAGGAGGCATGCATATCCTTCTAGATAACCACTATGACAGTAGTTTAGAAAGGAGGAGAGTGGGTTTACATCCACTTTAATTGAACAAGCTGAAGAAGCTGATTGGTTACCATGCATAGCTGCACCAGATACTGTGTGCACCAGTTTTAGTAAATCTCCTCTATGAGGTTATTACTTGTGGTTGAGGATAGATCGGGCTCTCCAAACATTTTAGTATGAGGGACACATCATATATTTTTCATACATTCATGGGCCAAAAAATAAAGAAAATCAATTTTATAAACGAATAAATACCTTTTTATTTGTATTTTTTTTTTAAATCTGCATATGAATTAGAACTACAGTAAAAAAAAAAAACTTCAGGAAAACAAAGTCAAGATATTTCAAATAAACTTGAGCTCATCAGAGTCTCCATCAGAACCCCTTTACATCAGAGCCCCTTTACAGCAGAGTCTCCATCAGAGCACTCTTACATCAAAGTTCCCCTTACATGACAGTCCTCATCAGAGTCCCTTCTTACATTCAGGCACGTTTATATCATAGCCCTTTTTAGAGCCCCTTTACATCAGAGTCTTCATTAAAGCCCCCTTACATTCGAGTCCCACCTTACATGACAGTCCCTATCAGAGTCCCCTCTTACATCCAGGTGCACATCGGAGTCCCCTCCTATATCCAGGTCTAATCAGAGTCCTCTCCTACATCCAGGTCCACATCAGAGTTCCCTCTTACATCCAGGTCCACATCAGAGTCCCCTCTTACATCCAGGTCCACGTCAGAGTCCCCGCCTACACCCAGGTCCACATCAGAGTCCCCTCCTACATCAAGGTCCACATCAGAGTCCCCTCCTACATCCAGGTCCACATCAGAGTCCCCTCCTACATCCAGGTCCACATCAGAGTCCCCTCTTACATACAGGTCCACATCAGAGTCCCCTCTTACATACAGGTCCACATCAGAGTCCCCTCTTACATCCAGGTCCACATCAGAGTCCCCTCTTACATCCATGTTCACATCAGAGTCCCCTCTTACATCCAGGTCCACATCAGAGTCCCCTCTTACATTCAGGTCCACATCAGAGTCCCCTCTTACATCCAGGTCCACATCAGAGTCCCCTTTTACATCCAGGTCCACATCAGAGTCCCCTCTTACATCCAGATCCACATCAGAGTCCCCTCTTACAACCAGCTCCACATCAGAGTCCCCTCTAAGACCCCTTTCACTCCAGTGTGAAAGCACGAGGGCTTTCACACTAGAGCAGCGTGCTGGCAGGGCATCAGAAAAAAGTCCTGCCAGCAGCTTCTTTGGAGCACATTAGGAGCGGTGAACTCACCACTCCTAAAGTGCCCCTGCCCATTGAAATCAATGGGCAGCACCGCCGAACCTTCGGCAATGGGCCACTGTAGCAGCGCCTTTCGGGTGGTTTTAAACCTTTTTCGGCCACTAGTGGGGGTTAAAAGCACCCCGCTAGCGGCCGAATAGCGCCACAAAAACTATGGTAAAGGCCGACGCCCAGGGTGGCTCAGTGTGAAAGGGCTCTTACATCCAGGTCCACGTCAGAGTCCCCCCTTACATCAGCAGAGGCAGGCAGCATAAAATCTTGCAGCGGGCCAAAGTTTGGGGACCCCATGATAGATGATCATCAATGCAAGCTGCTTGATCATAATCTGTCCCTAACTGCAGGTATATTCTATTGTATAACTTGCATGTGATTATATCTGTAGACAGCTGCATACAGCTCAGTTGTGAATACAGCCTCTGACTGACCCTGGATGTAGCCATCATGCATCCAGGGTCGGTCCTTCTGCAGAGTTTTGGTCACATGCAGACCGGATTGGCCATAGAGCAGTGTTGCTACATCCAGAGTTGGCATGTAGATGCCTCTGAACACAGGAAACTATATGTGTCCATGTGAATGTCGTCTTACAAAGGGAAACGAAATAAGAAAGAAGCAAAGACAAGTATAGCATGGCTTAGAAAGGCAGCTGCACACATCCTGTATTGTCTATTTTTAACACTTTCATTTTATAATATCAGCATTGTAATAAGAATACACACAATAGTTATTTGTAACAATCCAATATTGAATATAGGCTTACTTGAAAAATCTCCTTTCCTGTTGTGAGTGCTGCCTGTCTGCTGGTCATCTCTTTCCACAACTTCCTGGATTCCCAGCATGCTTTGCAGCTGCTCCTCTGCTGTTTACTTTCCTGTAATGACTCCGCCTCCTGAAACTCCTCCCCTCAGGAGTCCTCTGTAGTTTAGAAGGCAGGCTCTGTGGAATGGGCGGCACAGCAGTGCTTATTCACACGATATAGTGAATAAATGTCACAGAATTCAAGGAAGTAAATGTGTTCTTCACAAGATTGTTCAGATTAACCACTTTAACCCCCGGAAGATTTAACCCCCCTATGACCAGGCCATTTTTTTGCGCTACGACACTGGGTTACTTTACCTGTTCATTGCACGGACATGCAATGCTGTACCCAAATAAAATGTTTGTACTTTTTTCCCACAAATAGAGATTTCTTTTGGTGGTATTTGATCACCTCTGCGGTTTTTGTTTGCGCTACAAACAAAAAAAGGCCGACAATTTTGAAAAAAATATATATATATTGTTTACTTTCTGCTATAAAACATATCCAATGAAAAAAATTTAAAAATCTAATTTCTTGATCAGTTGAGGCCAATATGTATATTGCTACATATCTTTATCTAAAAAAATCCCAATAAGCGTAAATTGATTGGGTTGTGCAAAAGTTATAGCATTAACAAACTGTGTGAAATTGTTTTTTTTTTTTACTAGTAATGGCGGCGATCAGTGTATAGCAGGACTGCGATATTGTGGCAGACACCTAACTGACACTTTTTGGGACTAGTGATACTAAAGTAGTGATCAGTGCTACAAAAATATGCACTGTCACTGTACTAATGACACTGGCAGGGAAGGGGTTAACGTCAGGGGCAATCAAAGGGTTAACTGTGTTCCCTGAGAGTGCTTTCTAACTGTGTGTGGGGGGGGAGTGGTTGCACTGTGGGAAGGCAGAGATCCGTGTTCCTGCTTAGCAGATACACAAGATATCTGCCTTCCCTTGTCACAGAATGGCGGTCTGCAGGGGTGTTGCTAGGTCTGAATAAGATCTGGGGCTAGAGCCCAGAGCAGCGGTCACGAACCTTTTTGCATGCCCGTTGGGGGGGGGGGGCGTTGTTTTTTTTACGGGCGATGGCTGGTGTTGGTGCTTCAATCATCATGGCATAATGGTTGATATGGTGTCAGGGTGATGGAAGTGCATTATTTCTATCGTTACATTCTAATATACAATGAAGTGGTTCAACTCACCATACTGCAGAATCAGACATTGAAGCAAGGGGGTCTGTCTGCAAAGTGGAGCTCCATGATGACAGGAAGCACGTGACTTCCACTCCACTGCACTGTGAGGGCAGAAGAGCGCTGATGTGTGGCGGGCAGCAAGAGATGATGTCATCTCTTTGCTGCTCGCTGCACCTCGCTCCCAAATTGAAGAGGCCCGGCTGTGAAGAACACTGATGTGTGGCGGGCAGCGAGAGATGATGTCATCTCTCTGCTGCTCGCCACTCCTCGCTCCCAAATTGAAGAGGCCCGGCTGTGAAGAGCGCTGATGTGTGGCAGGCAGCGAGAGATGATGTCATCTCTCTGCTGCTCGCCGATCCTCGTTCCAAAATTGAAGAGGCCCAGCTGTGAAGAGCGCTGATGTGGAGCTGGTGAAGAGAGATGTCATCTCTGCTCGTCCGCTCGTTCGCTTCTCTCCTCTCCTCCACCTCTCTCATGCAGCCAGCCCCCCTGCCGCAGCAGCCGCATCCTGCTGGTTAGTCAGGGACAATGCAGCAAGAGAATCAGGGCTATGGGCCCCATATTCGGGGCTATAGCCCCAATAGCCACCCCATAGCAATGCCCCTGGCGGCCTGCCTTGTTTACATAGGCAGACCGCCGTTCTGCCTATCTCCCAAACATCTGCCAGACCCGCTGATTGGCTCCTGCTGTGTCTAATCACAGCAGGAGAGGGTCGCTGGTGGGGCACGTGCGTGCCCCAGAACTGGAAGTGCCCGATTATAGGTTGGACTTGTGTCTTTTTTCAACCTCACCTACTATGTAACTATGTACCTAGTATGTGATCTGGTGCAGAGTGGCCACTCTGCCGCAGTATATCTGCATGGGGCGGCTGTGAACAGGTTAATAGAAGTAGGTTAGAAATAATTGAAATCCATTCTGGAAATGATTATACATTTTGACCATAGATACAGTATAATAAAAGCTTACTATAAATGTGACATATACACTACAAAACATAATATACATAATTTACATGTTGCAAGCAAAGATGTATTGTTCAATGAACAGAAAGTAGTTTGAGGGGATAGAGTAGAGTTAAATTGGTTATAAAGGTAAAAGTACTGTTTTGTGCTCTGCAAGACATTAATAAGCAAGCCGGGAGAAGGCAAACTGGCATAACAGGTGTTTTCTGTTATTTTAACAGGCTGGCAACCGTAGATAATCCTTTCACATTCAGACGGGACTGCTTTGTCTTTACATAATGAAATTGCACTGATAGTGCACTTGGAAGTGCAGTCGCTGTAAATCTAAGGTAGATCTGAAATGAGGGGAAGCTCTGCTGATTTTATTATCCAATCATGTGCAAGCTAAAATGCTGTTTTTTTTATTTTCCTTGCATGTCCCCCTCAGATCCACAGTGACTTTACTTCCAAGTGCACTTTGCACTTGTAGTTTGCACTTGCAGTGCAATATGAATTTGCCTTTCGTAAATTACCCCCTATATACATTCAAATTTATTAAAGTGAACCCTTCACTAAGGCCCCATTCACACTCTGCTTAGCGAGAACTCACGTTCCTGCGTGGGTGATTTTTACTCCACACGTTGCGCATTTACTTCAATAGGATGCCCTATGCGAGTTTGTCGGCCGAAAGAAGCTCCTGCTCCTTTTTGGGCAATAAGCTTCAAAAAAGTGAGTTTTGCCGCAATTGCAGAAGGATTCTGTCACGTGAATGAATGGCACTCAAATGCATTGCACGTTTTGAAGTGAAGTGTGAATGGGGCCTAACTCTTATGCCGTGTACACACGACTGGACTTTCTATCAGAAAAGGTCAGACGGAATCATTTCATTAGATATTCCGATCGTGTGTGGGCTTTATCTGACTTTTTTTTTTTTTTATTCTGACGGGCCTAGAAATAGAACGTTTTAAATCTTTCAGACGGGATCAATTTCTATCAGGAAAACCGCTCGTCTGTATGCTATTCCGACGTAAACTACGCAAGGGAAGCTATTGGCTACTGGCTATTAAACTTCCTTTTCTAGTCCCGTCGTACGTCATTGTGTTCTAAACAAACAGGTGTTACTGCGGGGCACTGATTGGCACTGTAGTGGCACTGATTGGCATTGATATGGACACTGATTGACACCGATTTGGGCACTAACATTAGTTTCTGATGGGGCACTGACTGGCAGCTGATGGGCACTTATTGAAAGTTGCGGTGGCACATCTGATGGAGCTGTGCTGATAATCATTGTGCTGATTATCAGCACAGACCCCCTGACAGGGAGAAACGCTGATCGGCTCTCCCTGTCAGTGTGAACTGAGGAATGCCGTTTGCCGGCACTTCCTGGTTCACGCAATGATCAGCTGTGATTGGTCACAGCTGATCACATGGTAAGGAGTCTCCGTCAGAGGCTCCATACTACGATTGGAGATGCAGTGTGTCAGACTGACACACAGCACCATTGATTGCAGCGCTGTGTGCCCCCGCGGGCATGCGCCCCCGCCGGTGTGCTCCAGCATGTTATCCTGCTTGACGTCATATGACGCCCAGTCAGGATAACAGAACCACCACCCGGCTGTCATTCTGCTATAGGCCAAGCCGGAAGTGGTTTAGGTGGTTGTAAAGGTTCAGGGTTTTTACCTTCATGCTGCATGAAGGTAAAAAACCTTCAGTGGCTCTTCCGGGTTTCTTCCTCCTCATTGGTTGAGACAGCAGGGGGAGTCATTGGTTCCTGCTACTGTCAATCACAGTCAGTGAGCCAATATGACAGCAGGGGTGGGGCCACGCTGCGCTCCATGTGTGAATGGATACAGAGCAACAGCTCAGGAGCTGCTTGCTATTGGGGCAATCGACAGAAGGAATGGGCCAGGAATGGGTAATTTTAACATGTTTGTTATTTTTTTTTTTTTTTAATCTGTCTTTAGTATCCCCCCAATGGGACACATGTGACAAACCAAATGGACAGGGGGTTATAACTTTAGCTGTACTACAAATTCCATTCCAGTGACTTTGCCTAGACTGAGATGATTCATGAGCAGAATGAGGGCCCAATCATACCAACTGTGGAATGAGAAACACGTGTTTCCATGCGCATTTCCCGCACTGCACAAGAATGTGCTGCCGTTAGATGTGCGTGGGAGCCATTAATTAGTAATGGAACTCCAAACTTATCTAGAAATGCGCATGCCTTGTGGCCACAAGAGCGCATAGCACAGTAACACACAGGGGGTTATTTACTAAAGGAAAATCCACTTTGCACTGCAAGTGCATTTGGAAGTAAAGTCGCTGTAGATCCGAGGGGGACATGCAAGGAAAATAAAAAACAGTATTTTAGCTTGCACACGATTGGATGATAAAATCAGCAGAGCTTCCCCTCTTTCAGATCTACCCCTTAGATTTAGAGTGACTGCATTTCCAAGTGCATTTTCAGTGAACTTTCAAGTACACTTGCAGTGCAAAGTGGATTTGCCTTTCGGAAATAACCCCCACAGTTTGGTGCAGCACAATTTTAAAAGTCGTGCTTCCTGTCTTTTTTTTCCTGCTTTCCCATGAGTTTGGCAGTGGTAACATACTGGAACGAGCAAAAAATGCACACGTTGTGGTGTGAACAGGCACTGATACTGGAACTTTGTAGTAAGTAACAAGGTGAGCAGCAGAGGGGCTGGTGTACGTCAGAGCTTTGTGAACACAATGCCTTTTTGATCTACATTCTATGCATTAAGATAAAAAGCCTTCTGTGTGTAGCAGCCCCCCTAATACTTACCTGAGCCCCATCTGTATCCAGCAATGTGCACCAGTGCCTTGACTATCTGCGGCTCTCCCTCCTGATGGGCTGAGACACATCAGTGGTGCTATTAGCTCCGGCTGCTGTCATTCAAAGTCAGTTCGCCAATCAGGAGAGAGAGGGGCAGGGCTGAACTGCAGCTCCACACAAAACTTTAGTATCACTTTAATGAATACATACTTTTTTGTGCCTTTTATATCTGCCTGGTTTTAAGCCTTAAAGGAGACGTACAGCCAAAGAAGCCAAATTAGTTAATTCTGCACTCCAGTGACCCATTTTCAGTAGACAGCAGGCTAAAGCCCGCTGTCGGGTGAGATCCCAGAGCCGGTCCAGACTGGGGAAAGACTGCAAAAATTTGGTCGGGATCTGCCCACAACCCTGAATTGGCACCTGGCTGCTCCCACCCCCTCCATATTTCAAAACTCTAGAAAGCGCGTGGGGGGGGGGGGGAAGAGCAGAGAGCAGTGATAGTCATGATAGTCACCGCTCTCTACTTAACCACTTCCCGACCAGCGCACGCCGATGTACGTTGGCAGAATGGCACGGGCAGGCATATTGGCGTACAGGTACATCCAATCTTAAATGCCGCCCTGCCATCGACGTGCTGGCCGGGACCCCCATGAGTCCGGTTGTGGGTCCCGCGGACTCGATCGCTGCGGGCATACCCGCGATCGTCTCACGGGGCGGCTGAACTGGGAGATGCCATTGTAAACAGCATCTCCCCGTTCTGCCTAGCAAGAAGTGACGCTGATCTCTGCTCCATGTGATTGGAGCAGAGATCAGTGTTCACTAAAAGAAAGCCCAGCCCCCAACAGTTAGTAACACACCCCTAGGAACACTTAACCCCTACACTGCCACCCACTGGTTAACCCCTTCACTGCCAGTGTCATTTACACAGGAATCACTGCATTTGTATAGCACTGATTGCTGTATAAATGACAATGAAATAAAAAAGGGAAATAGACTTGGCGCTATACCGTTTGGTTTTAAAATGAATAATTAATTATAGTTTATATAAATTTTCCAGCGTGCTGGTAAAAAATGAAAAACTATCTATTCATGCCCAGCAGTAATCTCTAGTGATTATTTATATATATATATATATATATATATATATATATATATATATATATGCTTCTTTATAAAGTGCTAACAAACCATAAACATGCAATTCCTATACTTAGGTATTAAGGTGCAAGTGCCAGTGAAAAAAGCATGTGCGGAATTTAAATATTAAAATGCACAGATTCAAATAAAATAAATATATGGTAGATTAACAATTTTGCATGTCATATATCAATTAGTGAACAAATCAGTGTACTAGGTGACACAACTAAATACTATGTGACTAATGGCCGTGAGAAAATAAATAAAAATAAAAATTTTAATAAAAATTTTAATTAAAAATGAAAAAGGTGAGCAGACTGAAAAATTATAAAAAATTAATAATGAATGACACATATAAGAGTGAAAAATTAAAAATTAGAAATATATGATAAAAATTGATTTAAAAATAATATGATAAACGGTGGAAAAAACTTCTGTGAGTGTCTTTTAAAAAAAGGGGGGGGGGGGGGTGACTGCAACTGCTGCTCCCAGTGCTCGGTGACTGCTAATGTAATTGCTCTCACCAAAGGTATAACCCCATCCGGGGTGGATCAGCCTCCACAGTATAAGCCACTGTGTTGCTCTCTGGCTTTTCTCTGCTGTGGTCCTGGGGGTCCCCCGTTCCTCCGTTGGTATAGCGTGCCACGTTATATGCAACAAGGAAGAGGCATATCCATAGTGTAGTACGTTTGTAAAAGGAGTTTTATTTATATAAACTTAAAATTACAAACATTCAGTGTAAAATAGTTTTTCTGTAGTGATCGGTTTGAAAGTCCCGCCCGGCCGTATTGCCGTCTAAGCAAGAGGTGTACGCTGTCTGGCCACGCCCTACGCGTTTCGTCATTCAGACGTCATCTGGAGCCATATTTTAATTTTTATTTTTATTTATTTTCTCACGGGCCATTAGTCACATAGTATTTACTGTACTGTGGAGGCTGATCCACCCCGGATGGGGTTATACCTTTGGTGAGAGCAATTACATTAGCAGTCACCGAGCACTGGGAGCAGCAGTTGCAGTCACCCCCCCCCCCCCCTTTTTTTAAAAGACACTCACAGAAGTTTTTTCCACCATTTATCGTATTATTATTTTTAAATCAATTTTTATCATATATTTCTCATTTTAAATTTTTCACTCTTATATGTGTCATTCATTATTAATTTTTATAATTTTTCAGTCTGCTCACCTTTTTCATTTTTAATTTTAATTTTTATTTTAATTTTAATTTTTATTTATTTTCTCACGGCCATTAGTCACATAGTATTTAATTGTGTCACCTAGTACACTGATTTGTTCACTAATTGATATATGACATGCAAAATTGTTAATCTACCATTTATTTATTTTATTTGAATCTGTGCATTTTAATATTTAAATTCCGCACATGTTTTTTTCACTGGCACTTGCACCTTAATACCCAAGTATAAGAATTGCATGTTTATTTATGGTTTGTTAGCACTTTATAAAGAAGCATATATATATATATATATATATATAAATAATCACTAGAGATTACTGCTGGGCATGAATAGATAGTTTTTCATTTTTTACCAGCACGCTGGAAAATTTATATAAACTATAATTAATTATTCATTTTAAAACCAAATGGTATAGCGCCAAGTCTATTTCCCTTTTTTATTTCATTTTACTGTTTGACCCACACTGGGTGGAAATTTAATAGAGGCCGCTCATACCAGAACTATACTAAACTGTTCCATAGCGCGACCTTACCCCCTTCTTATGCCTTTTACTATAAATGACAATGGTCCCAAAAATGTGTCAAAAATGTCCGATGTGTCTGCCATAATGTCGCAGTCACAATAAAAATCGCTGATCGCTGCCATTACTAGTAAAAAAAAATATTAATAAAAATGCCATAAAAGTATCCCCTATTTTGTAAACGCTATAACTTTTGCGCATACCAATCAGTAATCGCTTATTGCAATTTTTTTTTAACCAAAAATATGTAGAAGAATACGTATCAGCATAAACTGAGGGAAAAAAATGTTTTTTTATATATTTTTGGGGGATATTTATTATAACAAAAAGTAAAAAATAATGTGTTTTTTTTTCAAAATTGTCGCTCTATTTTTGTTTATAGCGCAAAAAATAAAAACTGCAGGGGTGATCAAATAACACCAAAAGAAAGCTCTATTAATGGGAAAAAAAGGACGTCAATTTTGTTTGGGAGCCACGTCACACGGCCGCGCAATTGTCAGTTAAAACGACGCAGTGCCGAATCACAAAAAGTGGTCTGGTCTTTGGCCAGCAAAATGGTCCGGGGCTGAAGTGGTTAAGGAGCTCTGAGAGCCGAGCGATCAGCAGTGTTTGATCGTTCGGTTCTCAGTCTTAGAGCCAGCGGGGGACAGAAGCAGCTTTGGACCCATGCTGCATCTACCTAGGTAACTATGGTTCTTGAAAAAAACAAACCTAAACTTCACTTTTAAAATTTAGAGAAATCATTCCACAAAATTATAAATAACCTTTCCATATTCAAGATGTAAAATTTTGCAAAGTGTATGTCATAGCCATAGTCAGGCAAGGCCAATAGTAATTCTGCATTGCTCTCGCGCTGTGTCTAAGTCAGGAGCAGACACTGCTGAGTAGTGAGGAATTCTCCTCTGGAACCCCCCATGTTGGTAGTAATGGTACAGCTTGCTAGGGATAGTCTGAGCTAGGTAATCTCTATCAGTACAAAGTGCTGTTCTCTGTCAAAAAGGAAACTTTTTTATTTCCAGGCGGTTGTGAGTGTAAACATATCCAATTTCAGGCCAGTGTAGGGGAGGAGTGACGTCAACTAGACATGCATGTTCACGACCTCTAGTCATTGAAGATGA
Organism: Lithobates pipiens; assembly: GCF_037356315.1. Classification (NCBI taxonomy): domain Eukaryota; kingdom Metazoa; phylum Chordata; class Amphibia; order Anura; family Ranidae; genus Lithobates; species Lithobates pipiens. The sequence goes on along the minus strand of NW_027507789.1, from coordinate 57,113,389 downwards.
AGGGAAATCCTTTACCAATAACCCTGCAGACACATAACATTAATACTTTTCCTCTTTTCTGGAAAGAGATTCTACATGGAATCTTAAGTCATGGGAGATTTGCATAACACACCTAGTTTTCCCTGACATATTACCTAAGATAAGATAAGGTGCTATTTTCATATAAAACACATACAAAGCGACGTGAATTAAACAAAAAAAGCATACTGTATCTGTGCAAAAGTTTTAGGCAGGTGTGAAGAAAGTCTGCAAAGTAAGAATGCTTTCAAAAATATATATTTTAATTGTTTATCAATTTCCAAAATGCAAAGTGAGCGAACAGAAGAAAAATCGAAATTGATATTTGCTGTGACTACCCTTTGGCTTAAAACCAGCATCAGTTCTTCCACTTTCACACTTTGTACACTTGCACAAGTCAGAGATTTTGTAGGATTAGAGTCAGGTGTACGATTAAACAATTATACCAAGTAGGCATGATCATAATCATGGTCCACCATGGCATGGCCAGGTCTGTTCTGGAACCTGTCCTGGGTTAAAACTGCTGTATGGTCTTGGCCATCGTGCTGCAGCTCAGTTTCAGGGTCTTGACAATCTTTTTATGGCCTAGGCCACCTTCATGTAGAGACACTCTTTGAGCGACTCTAGAGCAATTCATTTTTTTTCAGATCCTCAGAGAGTTCTTTGCCATGAGGTGCAATGTTGAAATTCCAGTGATCAGTATGAGAGAGTAAGAGCGATAAAACCAAAATTTAACACACCTGAGACCAGGGGCGGACTGACAACTCGTGGAGCCCCCGGGCAATAGGAGATTATGGGGCCCCCGGGGAAATAGGAAATTATGGGACCATACAGTATACACACACACACATACATTATACACACACAGACACATATTGTCCCTGGTTTTATTTAGGCTGGCAACCCTGATGGGGCCCAAGTGCCCCAATGGTCAGTCCGCCCCTGCCTGATACCTTGTAACCCCAACGAGTCACATGACACCGAGGAGGGGAAAAGGCTAATTGGGCCCAATTCGGACATTTTCACATAGAGGTGTACTCACTTTTGTTGCCAGCGGTTTAGACATGAACGGCTGTGTGTTGAGTTATTTTGAGGGGACAGCAAATTTACACTGTTATACAAGCTGTACATTCACTACTTTACATTGTAGCAAAGTGTTATTTCTTCAGTGTTGTCACATGAAAAAATATAATAAAATATTTACAAAAATGTGAGGGGTGTACTCACTTTTGTGAGATACTGTGTGTGTGTATATATATTTTTTTCATGTGACAAAATGAGATTTTATATATATATATATATATATATATATATATATATATATATATATATATATATATATATATATATATATATATATATATATATATATATATATATATATATATATATATATACACATATATATACACATACAGAATGTATGCCATTCTGACATTCTGATCACTCCACCACTGTCACCATCATTCACATAATGACATAAATGAACACAACACAGTTAATAAACCAGCTTGTCATGTATTTGCTTTTGGAGGTACTTCCTTATTTCTTCAAGGCCAGGTTAATGTTTAATACAGGAATGGCCTGTTGACCCATAACCCTTGGTCTACTAAACGTCAGTGGAGCAGCAAAACTCATATATCCTTTCTTTTTCTTTTTTTTTTAATATCAGTCCTTTAAGTAAAATTCCAACGTTAAGGGCTGGTTCACACCACAAAAACGCACTCTGTATCCGTTCTGAATTCTTTTCTGCATGTGCGTTTTTAATGTGTTTTTTATGCATTTTTGGTGCATTTCCAGGTGCTTTTTTTCCTGTTTTTTTTTTTCACTCTACAAGGGTCCAGTGCATTTTTATGCATTCCAGTACAGTCCAGTGCAGGAAAAATGCAGGATGCTTTTTTTCTGGAACTGACTGTACTGATGTAATCTATGCCATTGGAGACCATATAGCCCACTTTCCAGGCGTTTTTGATGCAAAACAAAAATGCACTGGATTGCATGTGGTGTGAACTGGCCCTAAAACAAAAGTATGGCTTTAAAAAAAAAAAAATAATCATACTCACTTAGATGTTGCCGCTGCTAAGACAAACTGCACTACTGTGATCCATAGGAGAAGCATAGTAAAAATAGCTTTGGCTATACTTTTCCTTTAATATGACTTTAAATGGTTTGTTTGGGACAAGCTGGCCGAAAAACAACCTATTTCTATTACATAACGCTGTATAAGCTGTAATATACTGTAACAGCAGTAAGTAGTGCTATGTTCCGGCAGCACTACGGGCAATTTTTTTTCCTTTTTCTTAGTTTTTTTTTTCATTTCGTCCCACAGCAATGCAAATACATACAATTTACAGTAAGTCGGCCTCCATAGCCAAATAAAATACAGCATCAGGCTGAATGCTTCTCTGCCATTCAGGAGAAGCCTTGTATTTTTATCAATAAATGCAAGGCTTCTTCTGATTGGCAGAGGCGGAGAGGCAGCTAGCTGATGTCACGATTTCCATCTTGGCCAATCAGAGGAAGTCTAGTTATCAATAATAAAAATACAAGGTTTCTCCTGAATGGCAGAGAAGCACTCAGTCAGCTCTTTTTTATTCTGGCAGCGCCAGAACAGTTTTATTCCGACAGCGCCATCAACTGAATGTAGCTAATGCTACTACAGTAAATGACAGCAAACCTAGCGGCTGCATACTGTAGTTATGTAATGGAATTAATTATTTCGGCAAATTTACCCCAAACAACCTACTTAAAGTCATCTTAAAGCTGTAATGTTACTTTAACCACTTGAGCTCCGGAAGGTTTTAACCTCTTCATGACAAGGCCATTATTTGCTATTTAGCACTGTTCTACTTGAAAGCGGGGTTCCACCCTAAAGTGGAACCTCCACTGATCGGATCCCTCCCCCCTCCGGTGTCACAATTGGCACCTTTCAGGGGGGAGGGGGGTGGAGATACCTGTCAAAGACAGGTATTTACACCCACTTCCGGGCATAGACTCCCGTGGGAGTCTACGCCATTTCCTGTCCTGCCGCGCTGTCTGCTGGGACACACACGGGTCTCAGACTCGCGCATGCGCAGTAGGGAATCGGGAAGTGAAGCCGATTCGCTTCACTTCCTGATTCCCTCACCTAGAATGGTGGTGGCAGCAGCCGAGGGCAGCAGCCGGCATCGCTGGAACCCGGGACAGGTGAGTGTCCATTTATTAAAAGTCAGCAGCTGTAGTATTTATAGCTGCTGGCTTTTCATTTTTTTTTTTTTTTTGGTGGAATCCCTCTTTAACTGGCAATTGCATGATCATGCAACATTGTACCCAAATTAAATTTATATTTTTCCACACAAATAAAGCTTTCTTTTGTTGGTATTTGATCACCACTGGGTTTTTATGTTTTATTATATAAATAAAAAAAAAGATTGAAAGTTTTTTTTTTTTTTAAATATATATTTTTTACTTTCTGCTATAAAACATATCCAATAATTAAAAAAAATCAAATTTCTTCATAAATTTAGGCCAAAATGTATTCTGCTAAATGTCCCAATAAGTGCATATTGAGTTTGTGTGAAAGTTATAGTGTCTACAAACAATGGTGTATATATATAGTGGAATATTGTTTTTTTTTTTAGTAATGGCGGTGATCAGTGACTTATAGTGGGGCTGTGATAGTGCAGTGGGAAATCTGACATTAACTGACACTGGGTGGGAAATGAGTATAGAAAAGGTTCCTCTCCACCCGCATGCAGACACACAACTCACCAGACTTAATTGACCCCTATTACAGGGAGTCAAATTACGCATATGGGAAAAATCTAATGCCGCGTACACACGGTCAGAGAATCCGTCGGAGTGCGTCTTATCGGACCGTGTCGTCGGATAATCCGACTGTGTGTGGTATGCATTGGACTGATTCCGTCCGAATCTCCGTCAGACCCAATTTTCCAACATGTTGGAAATATTTCTGGGCCGGTCGGACCTAATCCGATCATGTGTAGAGCATTTTGATCAGACCAAGTGCCACGCATGCTCAGATCAAATTCCTACATCAAAGCTATTGGCTACTAGCCTGAACGTAGTCCCATCGTAACGAAATTACGTCATCATGATCTGAATGATCAGATTTTTCGACAACTTAGTCTGACCGTGTGTATGCAACAGTTTCGGACAAGATCCGACGGACAAAATCCGACGGATTTGGTTGTCGAAATCTCCGACCGTGTGTACCGGGGCTAGGATGTCATACATGAGGTCACAGGAATTAATCCAAACTGCTGCTGTCATCCATTCAATCAATATATCTTTGTCTTGCATGAACTGCACGTTTGAGATCTTCCCAGAGTGGCTCAATGAGATTGAGGTCAGGAGACTAAGATGGCCACTCCAGAATCTTCACTTTATTCTGGTGTAGCCAATGACAGGTCGACTTGGCCTTGTGTTTTGGATCATTGTAATGTTGGAATATCCAAGTACGTCCCATGCGCAGCTTCCTGGCCGATGAATGCAAATGTTCCTCCAGTACTTTTTGATGACATACTGCATTCATCTTGCCATCAGTTTTGACCAAATTTCCTGTGCCTTTGTAACTCACACATCACCAAAACATCAGAAATCCACCTCAGTGTTTCTCAGTAGGAATGGTGTACCTTTCATCATAGGCCTTGTTGACTCCTCTCCAAATGAAGCGTTTATGGTTGTGGCCAAAAAGCTAATTTTCGGTCTCATTACTCCAAATGACTTTGTGCCAGAAGGTTTAACCACTTGCCGACCGCCGCACGACGATATACGTCGGCAGAATGGCACGGGCAGGCATATGGGCGTATATATAAGTCCCTGCCTGCCCGCGGGTGGGGGGCCCGATCGGGCCCCCCCCCGGTGCCTGCGGCGGTCGGCATTCCTTCGAGAGCGATCCGGGATGAGGGGGCGGCCATTCATTCATGGCCACCCCCTCGCGATCGCTCTCGACGAATGGAAATCCTCCGTGACATCACTTCCTCTCCTGTAATGTAAACACAGGAGAGGAAGTGATGTATTCTCTCCTCCGTGTCGGTATTTTTCGTTCCGGCACCGAGGAGAGAGGTTCGGTGAGTTGCACCAACACACCACACATACAGTAGAACATGCCAGGCACACTCACACCCCCCTTTACCCCCCGATCACCCCCCCAATTACCCCTGCCCCCCCAGTCACAGTGACACCAATTGCTTTTTTTTTTTTTTTTTGCATTGGTGTCATTTGTGACTGTAATAACTGTTAGGGCAGTTAGGGTTAGCCCCCTTTAGTTCTAATGTACCCCCCTAACCCCCCCAATAAAGGTTTAACCCCGTGATCACCCCCCGTCGCCAGTGTCACTAAGGCTGGGTTCACATTGCAGCGGTTTGAGAACGGATGTGATTCGCACCGCACTGCAGTGCAAATCACATCCGATCTCTGTGCGATTCGAGTTCAGCCATACAGATAGTATGGCTGAATTCGTGTCGCACCCGCCGCACCCGCCGCAAACTCGCACGGGACCCTTTTTTTGGTCCGCAGCAGAATCGGATCGCATGGGTGTTCACACCATGCGATCCGAGTTTGCAGATCGCACTGCAATATGCGAACTGATCTGGGGGTGTCATTATTTCACTGACACTCCCAGCAGTTCGCATAGGGCAGTGTGAACTGCCGCCGGGAGGCATGCGATGCGGGAACCCGCCGCGGATTCGTGGCGTTCCCGCATCGCTCCAGTGTGAACCCAGCCTAATAAGCGATCATTTTTCTGATCGCTGTATTAGTGTCACAGGTGACGCTAGTTAGGCAGGTAGGTATTTAGGTTCGCCGCAACTTTTTATAGCGCCAGGGACCCCCATATACTACCGCATAAAGCCCCCTGATTGCCCCCTAGTTAACCCTTTCACCAGTGATCACCATATAACTGTTACAGGTGACGCTGGTTGGTTAGTTATTTTTTTATAGTTTCAGGGCACCCGCCATTTATTACCTAATAAAGGTTTAACCCCCTGATCACCCGGCGGGTGTCATTTGTGACTGTAATAACTGTTAGGGCAGTTAGGGTTAGCCTCCTTTAGTTCTAAGGTACCCCTCTAACCCCCCCAATAAAGGTTTAACCCCGTGATCACCCCCCGTCGCCAGTGTCACTAAGGCTGGGTTCACATTGCAGCGGTTTATGAGAACGGATGTGATTCGCACCGCACTGCAGTGCAAATCACATCCGATCTCTGTGCGATTCGAGTTCAGCCATACAGATAGTATGGCTGAATTCGCGTCGCACCCGCCGCACCCGCCGCAAATTCGCACGGGACCCTTTTTTTGGTCCGCAGCAGAATCGGATCGCATGGGTGTTCACACCATGCGATCCGAGTTTGCAGATCGCACTGCGATATGCGAACTGATCTGGGGGTGTCATTAACATTTCACTGACACTCCCAGCAGTTCGCATAGGGCAGTGTGAACTGCCGCCGGGAGGCATGTGATGCGAGAACCCGCCGCGCATTCGTGGCGTTCCCACATCGCTCCAGTGTGAACCCAGCCTAATAAGCGATCGTTTTTCTGATCACTGTATTAGTGTCACAGGTGACGCTAGTTAGGCAGGTAGGTATTTAGGTTCGCCGCAGCTTTTTATAGCGCCAGGGACCCCCATATACTACCGCATAAAGCCCCCTGATTGCCCCCTAGTTAACCCTTTCACCAGTGATCACCATATAACTGTTAGGCCGCGTACACACGGGCGGACTGTTCGCCCAACCTTGTCCGCTGAACAGTGTTTGGGCGGACAGTCCGCTCGTGTGTGGGCTTTCAGCGGACAGTTTCAGCGGACAGTTGGACGGACAAAGTCTTTCGGAAATTCGGAAAAACTGTCCGCTGAAACTGTGTTTGAGCGAACAGTCCGCCCGTGTGTGGGCCTGTCCGCTGTACTTTCGAAATGAGCGGACTGTTCCCGCTCGGAAAGTCCGCCCATTTCGAGCGCGTGTACAGGTAGGCGGGGCCCGCGAGGGAGACGTCGCGGGCTCCGCCGCCTGGAATGGGCTTAAAGGGGAACCCCAACGCCGAAAAAAATCGGCGTGGGGGTTCCCCCCAAGTCCACACCAGACCCTCGTCCGAGCACGCTACCCGGCCGGCCAGGAAAGGGGGGCGAGCGAGCGCGCCCCCCCTCCTGAGCCATACCAGGCCGCGTGCCCTCAACATGGGGGGGTGCCTTGGGGAAGGGGGGGCCGCGCGGCCCCCCCACCCCAAAGCACCTTGTCCCCATGTTGATGAGGACAAGGGCCTCTTCCCGACAACCCTGGCCGTTGGTTGTCGGGGTCTGCGGGCGGGGGGCTTATCGGAATCCGGGAGCCCCCTTTAAGAAGGGGGCCCCCGGATACCGGCCCCCCACCCTATGTGAATGAGTATGGGGTACAATGTACCCCTACCCATTCACCTGTGGAATAAAGTACAAAAAAAACACAACACATGGAAAAAGTATTTTATTGCACAGCTCCGGGGGTCTTCCGTCTTCGGGGGTCTTCTCGCCGGACTCCTCCGCTATGTGTGTGTAGCTCTTTTACTAGCGGAGGAGTCCGGCTTTCTTCCTCCCCGCCGCCGGCCTCTTCTCCCGACTTCGGGGGTCTTGTCCCCCTCTTCGGTTCTTCTGCCGGGCCACCGCGCCTGGTCCGGTGGCCCGGTCTTCTGTCGCCGTCTTCCGTTCTTCTGTCGCCGCCTTCGGTTCTTCTGCCGGGCCACCGCGCCTTCTTGTAGCTCTTTTACAGGCGGTGGCCCGGTCTTCTGTCGCCGCTGTCGTCGCCGCCGCCTTCCGTTCTTGTTCTTCTTCTTGTTCTTCTTCTTCTTCTCCTGGAGATGTTGACTCGACGATCTCTCCGGCCGGAATGCCAGGGACACGCTCCGCTGCCACTTATATAGTGACAATGGGGCGGTGTCACATGGTATATGTCACATGGGTTGGTCACATGGGTTGATGTCACATGGGGACTATGACATCGTAAGGGGGCGGGGTCACCATGTGACCAACCCATGTGACATATACCATGTGACACCGCCCCATTGTCACTATATAAGTGACCGCACAGCGCGGCTCTGGCATTCCGGCCGGAGAGATCGTCGAGTCAACATCTCCAGGAGAAGAACAAGAAGAAGAACAAGAAGAACAAGAACGGAAGGCGGCGGCGACGACAGCGGCGACAGAAGACCGGGCCACCGCCTGTAAAAGAGCTACAAGAAGGCGCGGTGGCCCGGCAGAAGAACCGAAGGCGGCGACAGAAGAACGGAAGACGGCGACAGAAGACCGGGCCACCGGACCAGGCGCGGTGGCCCGGCAGAAGAACCGAAGAGGGGGACAAGACCCCCGAAGTCGGGAGAAGAGGCCGGCGGCGGGGAGGAAGAAAGCCGGACTCCTCCGCTAGTAAAAGAGCTACACACACATAGCGGAGGAGTCCGGCGAGAAGACCCCCGAAGACGGAAGACCCCCGGAGCTGTGCAATAAAATACTTTTTCCATGTGTTGTGTTTTTTTTTGTACTTTATTCCACAGGTGAATGGGTAGGGGTACATTGTACCCCATACTCATTCACATAGGGTGGGGGGCCGGTATCCGGGGGCCCCCTTCTTAAAGGGGGCTCCCGGATTCCGATAAGCCCCCCGCCCGCAGACCCCGACAACCAACGGCCAGGGTTGTCGGGAAGAGGCCCTTGTCCTCATCAACATGGGGACAAGGTGCTTTGGGGTGGGGGGGCCGCGCGGCCCCCCCTTCCCCAAGGCACCCCCCCATGTTGAGGGCACGCGGCCTGGTACGGCTCAGGAGGGGGGGCGCGCTCGCTCGCCCCCCTTTCCTGGCCGGCCGGGTAGCGTGCTCGGACAAGGGTCTGGTGTGGACTTGGGGGGAACCCCCACGCCGATTTTTTTCGGCGTTGGGGTTCCCCTTTAAGCCCATTCCAGGCGGCGGAGCCCGCGACGTCTCCTTCGCGCGCCCCGCCTACCTGTACACGCGCTCGAAATGGGCGGATTTGCCTCCTCCTTACGTGGGCGAGTCCGTTCATTTCAAAAGTTGAGCGAACTGTTTGCCCAACCTTGTTCGTCAAACAGTCCGCTCGTGTGTGGGCAAGTCCGCTCATGCAAATTTTGAGCGGACTGTTTGCCCAAACTGTTTGACGAACAAGGTTGGGCAAACAGTCCGCGCGTGTGTACGCGGCCTTACAGGTGACGCTGGTTGGTTAGTTATTTTTCCCCAATCGTCTTTCAGGACAGCCACCTTTGAGAGACACTGGCTCCTCCCCTCTTAGGAAACACCGCCTTCATTTTCATGATTTAAGCCTCCTCCACCCTTCGTTCCTCAGTTATGGTGTTTCCTCCGGTGGGGAGACATCACTAAGGAACCTTAGCTGAATTCGGTTGGTGAGACTGAAGCTATCCGAGCGGAGCCCCGGCCCCACTCGGTTACCCGACCGTCTATCGGTCGGCCCTTGACAGTCGGATCAGCGGGGAGCTGAAGCGTTCGTACTGTCTATACACCCTAAACTTCGCTTGGGGAAAGCAGGAAGTTTTACAGGGTCGTCCGTCCGTTCACCCGCGGGTGTTTTAACGGAACAGGCAGTCCGGTCGGCTGGGGAAGCTGAACTTTTGACTGACCTTTTTCTATATACGCACTCCAATCTTCGCTTGGGGAAAGCAGGAAGTTTTTGGGGAGGTTCATCCCTGCATTTCGCCCAGTGGGGCGCTGCAACGAGGACGTCCAAGGCCCCCCTGTGTATCCAGTCGGCTGGGAGCCAGAGGCCGGACCGGTTGGCGGGCGACGTCAATTCCGGTGGGGGCGGACCTCTTCGTTGGATCTGCGTCTTCCGGTTCCGGACGCGGCACGTGGAGGGGAACCTAGCGTTCGGCTGGTGCAGCCTCTCTTTCTACAGTTGCACAGGTAGCTGTTGGAGGCACGTTCGTACCACTCTTCCTCAACAGGAGAATGTCCAAAGCAGTGGCTTCGGGAGCTCCAGGAGTAACGGCACCAGCCACTCAAAGGTAAAAGCCCTGGCGAGGGGTTCCCTTACCTTACAACCAGTAGCTCCACTGGTGTTTTTTCCCCCTAGGTGGTCGGGGGGAAGGGCAGTGCGTCTGGGATCCAGATGGAGATTGATCCTAGGGGAGGGCACTCCCGGTGGTCCTCTTAAGTAGTGCTGGTGTTTCTTTTTTTTTTAGGATTTTATGCTGCTCTTTTATCTCTATGTCTCAGAAGGACATGAGCAAGTCTCCCCTTGGTTCTAGGAGGGAGCGTCCTTCATATAGAGCCTCTTTTGGGGGAATCCCTGGTTCAAAGGCACTTGGTAAAGAGTGTATTGAAGCACCGGATAGCTCAGTCAGACCTTTAACCTAAGGTTCCAGTGGCCTCAGAGGGTTCAGGTCCCTGTTTGAGCGCCATCAGGAAACAGGCAGCAGAACACGGTGCATATCTGGCGGCTTCTGTGAAGGTTCCAGTGGCCTCAGCTCCAGAGCACTCTTTCACCAGCACAGCAGAGTGTTCCACCTAACCCGATGGATGTTCCTCCTGCAGGTTAAGGGAGAGTCTAGAGGGTTCCAGAGAGGAAGTTGAGGAAGAAGTTGACAGTGCCGTCTCAGACTCCCAAGGGAATCTGATAAAGGTGAGGGCTTGGGTGGGGAACCCAAAAGAACCCCTCGATATAAACTTCCCCCTGGATGAAGTGGATAAGCTCTTGAGAGCTATTCATACCACTTTAGGAAGAAGGCATTGTCACCCCACGATCAGATGTACTAGGACCTGGGGGAAGCGGGTGTTCCCGGTTCAGGATGTCTTGATCGATGCCATCAGGAATGGCGGGGTCCCGAAGGAAAACCTTTCTTTTCTGGTGCATTAAAGCAAAGGTTTTTTCTTGGGCGGAAGAGGAAGCTCTTGTCTGGAATAGAATCTCCCAGGTTAGAGACTACCTTTCTTCAGACGTCCAGGCATACTGACCTGTCCTCAGGGACATGGGAATACTTTCAGACCCTATGTTTGAAATGATGGACTCACTTCTGAAGGATGCATGGGCTTTTTCTCTTAAGAAAATATCTAAGCCTGCCATAGGAGCCACAGTGGTGGCTCGTAATATGAAGTGTTCGCTTATCCAGATTAATGCATGAAGCAATGATGGCAGAGGAGACTTTTCTATCCTCCTTTCCCATGGTGCTTAAGGAGTCAGCATACACTGCGGGTGCTTCGGCTCAATCCATGCGAATGTATGCAAGGTCCTCGGCTCTGACCAACTCAGCCTGGAGGGCCTTAAGGCTGAAGACATGGCAGGGGGACAAGGCGTCCAAAGCAAAGCTCTGGAATCCTTTTTACAGGAGACTGCTGTTACTGCTACTGTTTACTGCTGTTTGGGCCAGGTCTTGAAGCAGTGCTAGATCGCACGGCTGATAAGAAAAAGGCCTTTCCCCTTAAGAAGAAATATGGGGAGCAGTAAAAAAGGGGCCTTCCTCCCCCAGTGGGAGATGATCACCTCCAATCAGTTTGTGTTGGGGATCATCGTAAGAGGTTACCGTTTGGAGTTTTCAGAGCTCTCCTCTTTTGAGACTCCTTGTCACTGAGCTGCCAAAATGTGCCCTTCTTTCCTCTTCAGGAGTTAGAGGAACAGGAAGTGGTAATACAGGTCCCAGCAGGATATATAGAAAGGGCTCCTATTCTCACATTTTTGTGGTTCACAAGCCTTTGGGAAAAAAGTTCAGGCTCATCCTGAACCTGAAACGTCTGTGTGTCTTAGTCACCTACAGATGGCTTTCGTTGGTTTTGGTCACTGGGTGAGGGCACCTCTTCCACCAAAACTGTTTCAGGGCATGGATAGTATGGATGCATACCTGCATATTCCCATTGCAGAGAACCACCAGCGTTTCCTTAGGCTGGCAGTGATAACTTCTGTAGGGGTGCTACACATTCAGTTCAAAGCACTTCCCTTTTGGGCTATCCCTTTCCTCCTCCTATCTTCACCAAAGTGATGGTAGAGGTTCTGGCATTCCTGCGTCTCAGGGGAGTCTCGGTGATCGTGTGTCCTGAAGATCTTCTCCGGTTTGTACCTTCTCTGACGCAGTCGATTTGGGATCAACAGGTAACAAAAGACCTGTTAGTGAGCCTGGGTTGGCCTCTGAACCTAGAGAAACCCAACTTAAATTCCTTACCAGGGGGTCACCTTCCTGGGGTAGGTGCTGGGCTCAACAGAACAAAAGGTCTTCCCTCCTTGGAGAAGATCCAGAAGATAGACAGAGCACTGTTGTTTCTCCAGGGCAACCGTCAAAAACTCAGTTAGGCAGGTTGAGTTTACTGACAGCCACGCTCCTAGCAGTTCAGTGGACGGGGTCATGTTACCGTCCTCTGTAAACTATTCATCTTGAAGCTTTGGGACCACAGTCAGGGGTCTTGGGACTCTTTGGTTCCAACTCAGGTAAAGAGGTCCCTTTGGGAAAGGGAGCACGTTTGTTACAAGACCTAGAATGGAGTTTCCCAGTATCCAGGGTGGTTACAACCGATACGAACGGCTTAGGTTGGGGTACACACCTAGACTCCTGTTTGGTACAGGGTACCTGGGAGAGGAAGGAATCTAAGAGATCCTCAAATTGGAGGGAGTTGAGAACAGTAGATCTGGTTCTCAGGACCTCTCAGAGTTCTCTGGAGACTTCATGTAAGAGTCATGGAAACAATCCCTTGGCAGTGGCTTGCGTCGACAGGACGGGGACTCCTGGAGCGGATCCTTATGGGTCCTAGCGAAGGCCATCCTCAGATGGGCCGAATATTAAAATCCTGTCTTTTCAGTGATCTGTTTGAAAGGAGAGCAAATCCTGATATTAGATTTCCTCAGAGCAACCAGGTTCTCAAGCAGGAGGTTCTTCGAATGGATCACCCAGAGTTGGGGGATTCCTTGGATAGACCTCTCTTTTTCTCAAGGGAAAACGCAAAGGAAGCCATCTCCTGTTCCATGAACAGGGGAGATGGGAGGTCGGGAGCAGACACACTAAAGCACAGAGTTAGGGTTTCTCTAAGTGCTATGCTTTCTCCCCTCCCGTTCTGATTCCTGCAGGGTCAGGGAAGTTTTCAGGTGGAGATTACTACCTATTTTCTAATCGCACCTCTTGGGCCCAGGAGGCCGTGGTTCTCCATTCTGAAGGGCCTGTCAGTGGAACCCCCCCCCCCCCCCCCGGGTTTTCCCGGTCTAGGAGTGTCCCTTCTCCCAGGGTCCAGTCTGCGGTCCCCAGGTGGATTCTTGCAGCTTGGCTACTGAGAAGGAATTGCTGAAGGGCAAAGAGGTCTCAGACTGTTTAATAGCCACTCTTCTGAATTGCAGGTAAATAGAAACTCAGACCATTTTCTTGAAGGTATGGAGACGGTTCAACAGCTGATGCTCAGAGAACTCCTTCAATGTGCACAGCCTCGTAGCCGTTCTAGAGTTCCTGCAGTCAGGGGCAGATAAAGGTTTAGCCCCATAAACATTGAAGAGTCAGGTTTTCGCTTTTAGCGTATTCCTGGAAGGGCATCTAACATCAGACCTTGGTATAGTAAGGTTCTTAGAGCCTTAAGTAGGCAAAGACCAAGCCTTTGGTCGCCCCCTTCCCAGTCGGGGTCACTCATTAGTTTTACAGGTTCCCACAAAGGAACCTTTTTCAGCAATTGGAATCTGGCTGGTTATGGTTGATCACTCTCAAAACTGTTTTTTTTTTGTGGCGATCACTGCGGCAAGGAAAGTGAGTAAACTCAAAACCCTTTCTGTTAAGGCACTCCCTTTCCAGACCATTCAGTTTTTAAGACCATTCTGGCCTTTTTACCTAATGGTAGTCTCTAATCCTCAGAGAGTCCGAGAGATTATGCTGCCTATTTTTCGTTCAAAACCAGTGAGCGAACAGGAACACATCTTATTGGACGTGTCCTTCATTATTTTGGTTACACAAAGCCAGTTCAGGAAGTCTGATTTACCTTTGGTGTTACTTCCAGGGGCTAGGAAGGGTTCCAAAGCCTTTAGACGTACGCTAACCAGATGATTAAGGTCAGCCATTGGGCAGACTTGCGCGGTTGGGGTATTAAAGCCTCCAGTTAGAATTAAAGCACACTCAGCCAGGACAGCGGCAACTCCGCAGACAATGTGGGCTGGTGTGTCTCCTGAACAGATCTGTAGAGCCGCAACGTGGTTCAAGTTTTCTACGTTCGGGAAGCGCTATAGATTGGATCTTCTCTCAGCCAAAGACCAAGCCCTTTGGTCACAAGGTGCTGCAAGCAGTAGGTCCCACCCTAAGACAGGGTACTCGCTTATCCTCTCAAAGGTGGCTGTCCTGAAAGACGATTGGGGAAAAATGGAATTACGTACGGTAATGTCCTTTTCCGGGAGTCTTTCAGGACAGCACCGGTTCCCACCCAAGTTTTTTGCAGATCATCGGGAACTCATTACATGAGGCGTCAGGTAAGACTTAAAGGTTTGTTTATTTGACGTGTTCTTGTGTCTCCCCAGTTGGCCGGAGGTACTCTGGAAGAACTGAGGAACGAAGGGTGGAGGAGGCTTAAATCATGAAAATGAAGGCGGTGTTTCCTAAGAGGGGAGGAGCCAGTGTCTCTCAAAGGTGGCTGTCCTGAAAGACTCCCGGAAAAGGACATTACCGTACGTAATTCCATTTTTTTTATAGTTTCAGGGCACCCGCCATTTATTACCTAGTCTCACTAGTGTACCCCTAAATTTAGGGGTGTCTACTTTCCAAAATGGGGTCATTTGGGGGGGTTTGTGCCATCTTGGCATTTTATGGCCTTCAAAACTGTAACGCCCTTAGAAAGCCTGAAGGCGGTGCTTGGTTTTCGGGGCCCCGTACGCGGCTAGGCTCACAAAAAGTCCCACATATGTGGTATCCCCGTACTCAGGAGAAGCAGCAGAATTTATTTTGGGGTGTCATTTCACATATGCCCATGGCATGCGTGAGCAATATATCATTTAGTGACAACTTTGTGAAAAAAAAAAAAAAAAAGTTTGTAATTTTCCCGCAACTTGTGGCAAAATATAAAATATTCCATGGACTCAACATGCCTCTCAGCAAATAGCTTGGGGTGTCTACTTTCTAAAATGGGGTCATTTGTGGGGGTTTTGTGCCATCTTGGCATTTTATGGCCTTCAAAACTGTAATAGGTAGTGAGGAGTGAAGTCAAATATTTACGCCCTTAGAAAACCTGAAGGCGGTTCTTGGTTTTCGGGGCCCCGTACGTGGCTAGGCTCCCAAAAAGTCCCACATATGTGGTATCCCCGTACTCAGAAGAAGCAGCAGAATTTATTTTGGGGTGTCATTTCACATATGCCCATAGCATGTGTGAGCAATATATCATTTAGTGACAACTTTGTGAAAAAAAAATAAAAAAAAATTAAAGTTTGTAATTTTCCCGCAACTTGTGGCAAAATATAAAATATTCCATGGACTCAAAATGCCTCTCAGCAAATAGCTTGGGGTGTCTACTTTCTAAAATGGGGTCATTTGTGGGGGTTTTGTGCCATCTTGGCATTTTATGGCCTTCAAAACTGTAATAGGTAGTGAGGAGTGAAGTCAAATATTTACGCCCTTAGAAAACCTGAAGGCGGTTCTTGGCTTTCGGGGCCCCGTACGCGGCTAGGCTCCCAAAAAATCCCACACGTGTGGTATCCCCGTACTCAGGAGAAGCAGCAGAATTTATTTTGGGGTGTCATTTCACATATGCCCATAGCATGTGTGAGCAATATATCATTTAGTGACAACTTTGTGTAAAAAAAAAAAAAAATTTTTTTTTTTGTCATTATTCAATCGCTTGAGGCAAAAAAATAAAATATTCGATGGGCTCAACATGCCACTTATCAATTTCCTTAGGGGGTCTACTTTCCAAAATGGGGTCATTTGGGGGGGTTTTGTACTGCCCTGCCATTTTAGCACCTCAAGAACTGAGATAGGCAGTCGTAAACTAAAAGCTGCGTAAATTCCAGAAAACGTACCTTAGTTTGTAGATGTGACAACTTTTGCGCAAACCAATAAATATACAGTTATTGACTTTTTTTTTACCAAAGACATGTGGCTGAATACATTTTGGCCTAAATGTATGACTAAAATTGAATTTATTGGATTTTTCTAATAACAAAAAGTAGAAAATATCATTTTTTTTCAAAATTTGCGGTCTTTTTCCATTTATATCGCAAAAAATAAAAATCGCAGAGGCAATCAAATACCATCAAAAGAAAGCTCTATTTGTGGGAAGAAAAGGACGCAAATTTTGTTTGGGTACAACATTGCATGACCGCGCAATTACCAGTTAAAGCAGCGCAGTGCCAAATTGTAAAAAGACCTCTGGTCATTTACCAGCAAAATGGTCCGGTCTGAAAGTGGTTAAGGCTTGTCTCTGTGCTGTTTGACATTGTAAGTGGGATACTTTAATTTGCATAATAATGGATTTCTTCTGGCGACTTGACCATGCAGCCCATCTTTCTTCAAGTGCCTCCTTATTGTAACAGCCACACCACATGTTTCAGAGAGTCCTATATTTCACCTGAAGTTATTTGTGGGTTTTTCTTTGCATCCTAAACAATTTTTCTGGCAGTTGTGGCTGAAATTTTAGTTGGTCTACCTGACCATGGTTTGGTTTCAACTGAAGCCCTAATTTTCCACTTCTTGATTAGAGTTTGAACACTGCTTATTGGACTTCTCAATTCCTTGGATATCTTTTTATATCCCTTTCCTGTTTTATACAGTTCAACTACCTTTTCCTGCAGATCCTTGACAATTCTTTTGCTTCCCCTACGACTCAGAATCCAGATATACTCAGTGCAGAACTGGATTAAAGATGCAAGGGTCAGTCAGGAGTCCAGAAACTCATTGACCTTTTATACACACACATTAATTACAAGAAAACAGATCACAGGTGAGGATGGTTACCTTTAACCCCCCTGGCGGTGTTCCCGAGTCTGACTCGGGGTGGATTTTTCATACCAAAAGCGGTATCCCCGAGCCAGACTCAGGACTGCATCGCTGGATCCAGGAGGAGGTTTACTTACCTTCTCCCTCGGATCCAGCGTTGTCTCCCCGCTGTACGAGCGAGCCGTGTCTCGC
Source organism: Lithobates pipiens (assembly GCF_037356315.1). Taxonomy (NCBI): domain Eukaryota; kingdom Metazoa; phylum Chordata; class Amphibia; order Anura; family Ranidae; genus Lithobates; species Lithobates pipiens. Next base: position 57,096,317 of record NW_027507789.1, on the reverse strand, counting down.
TCGATGCATTACATCGCCGATCTCCGTGCCCTGCGAGCGTTGCGACGCACGGGCACGGAGATCGGCGCCAAATTCAAAAAGTGAAACAAACAGTAAACATACAGTATAATGTAATCTTACAGATTACATTGCTGTATGTAAATATTTCACATCCCCGTTGTCCCTAGTGGTCTGCCCAGTGTCCTGCATGCAGTTTTATGTAATAAAAACTGTTCTTTATGCCTGGAAACTGGAGATTGCCCATAGCAACCAAAACTGTCACTGTACATCAAAAATGATTTTAGACCAGCTAGAAAATAGAGATAATAAATTAGAATCACTCGCAGAATTGAGCGATAGCGATTTGTGGGGAGATCCGTCATCAAATACTGAAAAGTAATGACAGTGACAATTCTGCAACTGAGCAAATTTCAGTGTTTTTGATTTGATTACATTATTGAATAATTTTTATTATTGTTATATTATTATTTGGTACAATTATTTATAATTATTTATTATATTATAATTTATGATTTAATTTTTCAAAACTTTATTATACCCGGGATGTCTGCTAGACTCTGGTTTGGACAGATTTAAGAGAGTTATTCCTAAGAATTACAGGACTACAATATAAAACGCCAAATTTTCATGCAAAATAATGGTACCGCTTTTAGCACCTAAAATCCGAAATAATCATACCGCCAGGGAGGTTAATAGCCATTTAAACCCTTTTGTGTCAACTTGTGTGCATGTTATCAGGCCAAAATCCCCAGGGCATGTAAACTTTTGATCAAGGTAATTTGGGTAGTTTCTGTTCTCATTATGATTTAAAAAGAGTAAACACAGTTGATTGATAATAGGTAGCTTTTGCCAAACACTAACCATGACTGAAAGAAAAGTGTTTGTGTTATCATTCATATTCTCTGAAAAATGGCCAAAAATGTATTAATTCTACCAGGGTATGTAAACTTATGAGCACAACTGTATATAGATAACATATTCAAAGCTCCAGTTTTGCCATATAGAGAGGGAGAGGAAAGGATACTCTCATGGTGCAGTAATTCAAATAATTTATTTAAAAAAGAAGGTTGCATTGCACTTACATCAAAGAAGGCAGGGATCAGCATATATTGTATAGGAATCACCGCTTAGCACTCCACCATTCCAGCTGACCAAAAAAAACATAGCTCAAACACCACCCAACATTGTTTCCTCAGCTTACATCTGATGTCTTCAGAGGTTCAAGGTGTAGGCTGGCAGAACATTTTGAAATCGCGGGCAGAATCGTGGCAAATCTGCCCGTAATTCAAAACACCTGATTGCATACACATTGAAATTCCTAAGGTTTGACCTCATATTATATGGTTTTGGTAAATCTGAAGGAAAAAATCAGTAGAAAATCTGATACAGGCATACCCCACTTTTAAGTACACAATGGGGTTTATTTACTAAAGCTAAAAAGTGCAAAATCAGGCTCACTTCTGTATAGAAACCAATGAGCTTCTAACCCCAGCTTGTTCAATTAAACTTTGGTAATAAAACCTGGGAGCTCATTGGTTTCTATGTAAATGTGAGTCTGATTTTGCATGTTCTAGCTTTAGTAAATATACCCTTTTGTGTACTTAAAAGTGAGGTATGCCTGTAGTGTGTATGGGGCTTTAAAGGGAATTTAAGAAAAAACTCTCAAAAGGAAAACCTTTGAACTACAAATGATAATTCTGTTTGACACGAGATAATGGACTAATTGTGGATTTTAGCTTTCTAAATCACTATCAAATAGTTTTATGACCATTCTCACCAGGATGACTCTTCTCCAACCTCATTCAATAGCCCAGAACTCCTTATCTCACTAACTTTCTCATTTTTATTACCACGTGTGATTTTTTTCCACTGCCCTGAAATGAGGAACAGCCCTCCTATTTTTGGGATATAAGATAGAATGAGACGTGAATAGCAGCAGTTTTATGAAGGAATAAAAATTAAAGAGCTTTGGGAAGCAGCAGAGATACCCAGTTAGGGTGTCCAGATTCCATCACAGGTGGCACTGATGAGGTGGCACTAGTGGGAACTGATGAGGAGGCACTAATTAGGCTACCCTGATAGGCAGGACTGATGGGCACTGGTAGACGGCACTGATGGGCACTGATAGGTGACACTAATGAGAAGGCACTGATGGGCACAGATTGACAGCACTGGTGGGCACTGTTGGGACTACACTGATAATCCGTGGCCTAATTTTCAGTGTACATGTCTCTTTTATACAAGCCGGTTATTGGCTCTCTCCTCCTCTCCTCTCCTCACGCTGTCAGCGTGAGGACAGGAGTGCCGATAATCAGCTTCTGTTTACATCTGTGAGCAGCTGTTATTGGACACAGCTGATCACATGGTAAAGCCATCATATGACTGCGTCCCAGAACCAGCCAGCTGCACTGTAGCCATCATTTGGCTATGGCATGGTCAGCAAGTGGTTAAGGGGAACTCTTACTCGGAAGTTGATTATTGCATTTCTTACAAATTGTTGTCTTATAAATTGTGCTGCTTACTCTCTGGGCCGTGGCATCAGGATTTGAAGGAAGTAGTTTGACACAGAAAGGTCATTCTCTTCCCTTTAATACCTGGGTCATAGGTTCTTTCAGGGCCTATCGGTTATTACCGTTTAGTTTATTGTGATCTTTCTTTGAACTGCATGTCCATTGTATACTTGCTAAGACTAAAGTTTAAGATTGAAAGATATCTGCAGTAATAATCCTTGCTCTTTTCTGACTTTTTTTGGTTTTGTTATTCTTCCCTGCAAAGTAAAGGCAAATTGTGCTAGTATGCATCACATACTAGCACATTATGTGACACTAACCTGCAAAGGAAGCCCGCGTCATCCCCGCTGCAGGCTGCATCCATTCACCCGCCTTCTTTCAGACCCTGGCTGTGTAACTGGCAGAGCCGTGTGACGTCACTCCCGCACATGCGTGGCAATAACTTCTGCAGAAACGGCATGGTGACTGTTCCTTCAGAGCTCATGCGCCAATTAAATCAGCACAGTATACAGTAAATATCTCCTAAACGGCGCACAAAGGAAGGTTTAAAACCTCTTTGAAGTGGCAGTAAAGTCTTTTTTTTTAACTTGCCTATAGTAAGGCTTACCTGTAGGTACAGTGAGTATCTCCTAAACTTGCACTGTTTAGGAGATATTCATGCTGCATGCTGCTGGTAACATCAAGGGCGCATGTGTCCTGAAGGGATAGCATACCCGTACCGTCCCTTCAGAGCTCTGTGCTGCGGCCGTGACTCCTGCACACATGAGCGGGGGGTGACGTCGTTGTGGCTCAGCCAATCAGATGGCTGGAGCATGCAAACCTGGATGAAAGACAGGGTGAAGATGGAAACCCTATCAGAAGTGAGGGCTTCGTTCTAAGGACATCCCACCTCAGACGTCTCAGGACAATTTTTTCTTTAATATATCTATTAAATTTAATAGTGTCCCACCATAGACTGACTTTCTTTTCCATACTATGGCCAAATTTTCTCATTAAACATTAAACATTTCTTAGATTTTTCCACATTAGCAGCATTAAATACATCATCTATGTTGACTTTCCTTAGTTCAATGAAATTGACTATATCCATGACTGCAGCAAAAGCGAGGCAAATGTGAAACAAAGAATAAAATATGTAAGGTGCTCTCTGAGGTGGGAGACATATGAGGTGGGATGCCCCACTTAATGATGGTCTCTTGGATAAGGAATTTGTAGATGAGTGGTTCCATTTTTTTTTTTTTTAATGATAAGGGTCTAGAGTTACTAAACTTTCTCTTAATGAGGAAACATAAGAAAATCAGGAAGATCAATCAAATAATAGGAGAAATCAAAGAACAACTAGAACAACTAGAAACATATAAAGTTACAGCTGAATTTACAGCACTTACAGCCCAATTAAATAAAGACCTCACTAAAAAAGACTTGGAAGTCCAACGAAGAAAAAGTTAAAAATATTACAGGGATATCAATGATTTTAAATCTGATCGAGTATTTAAGTGGCAAAACACATTGGGGCAGAATGAACTGACTTCAACTTATTCTACACCAGAAAAGTCAGTCAGGGTACATCCACATCAAGATTATCAATCACCCGAACGGGAAATATTTAAGGAAACTTAATATCAAGAAGTACATACTTGGGAACCCCATCAAATCTAGGATAAATTTAAATAAGTTGAAAAATTACCAAGACAGGATTGGAGTTTAAAGGTGCAAACAATCAATTGAAATTTATATTACAAAATATAAATTTTATAAAACAGACACATTTAAAAAGAGAGAAATAATTATATATATATATATATATATATATATATATATATATATATATATATATATATATATATATATATATATATATATATATATATATATATTTTTTGTAGGACCTTAACCTCCCTGGCAGTAATCCCGACTCTGGCTCGGGTTGGGATTTTACTATCATAAGCGGTAACCCCGAGCCAGACTCGGGATCGCATCGCTGGATACAGGGAGAACACGGAGAAGTTACTTACCTTGTCCCCTGGATCCAGCTGTCCTCCGCTCGATTCACACAGTGCCGAATGCTGCCGAGCTCCGTTCCCTGCGACGTTACGGCACACGGGAGCGAATATCGGCGCCAAATTCAAAAAAGTAAAAGTACACAAAACACACACAGTACTGTAATCTTACAGATTACAGTACTGTATAAAAAAATACACACACCCTTTGTCCCTAGTGGTCTGTGCAGTGCCCTGCATGCACTTTTAAATTATAAATACTGTTTTTTCTGCCTGGAATTTGGAGATTGTCCATAGCAACCAGAAAGTGTCCCTTTTTCAGTGTTTTAGGATTTGATTACATTATTAAATAATTTTTATTATTATTTATTATATTATAAACTTTATCATACCCGGGATGTCTGCTAGACTCTGGTTTGAACAGATTTAAGAGAGTTATTCCTAAGAATTACAGGACTACAATATAAAACGCCAAATTTCCATGCAAAATAATTGTACCGCTTTCAGCACCTAAAACCAGAACGAATCATACCGCCAGGGAGGTTAATACATTACCACCCTTTAAATTCTCACGGTCCCAAAGACTCCTCAGGACCTGCCAAGAGGTCCAATGAGGTGTCTGTGTGCCAAAAATGAGGGGAGAACAATAACCCTGTAATCACACCTGCAAAATCATATGGTTGAAGTCTATCAATCTTGGTATCACCTAAGTCAATAGTTTGCAACTTGGACCGATTCAACTAAAACCTAGCTTGTTATAGTGAGAAGTTAATGAATTGATAGACTGACACTAATATCCTCCCAAAGACGCAAACATCATGTGTTGGCAGCAAACTTCAAAGGGACTGTGCTATCTGAGTACTTCCTTCTTTAAGAGTATCAATGTTCCTTAATTTGGTATCAATATGATACCTTTTAACCAGGTAAAATCAAAATAGTTGGTCTATCCCAAAGGATTACCGTATATACTCGAGTATAGGCCGACCCGAATATAAGCCGAGGCCCCCAATTTACCCCCAAAAAAACTGGCAAACTTATTGACTCGTGTATAAGCCGAGGGTGAGACATGCCTGTCCATCCCTGTGTGTGTGTCCGTCCATCCCTGTGTGTCCGTCCATCCCTGTGTGTCCGTCCATCCCTGTGTGTCCGTCCATCCCTGTGTGTGTGTGTGTCCATCCATCCATCCATCCCTGTGTGTGTGTGTCTCCATCCATCCATCCATCCATCCCTGTGTGTGTGTGTCTCCATCCATCCATCCATCCATCCCTGTGTGTGTGTGTGTCTCCATCCATCCATCCATCCATCCCTGTGTGTGTGTGTGTCTCCATCCATCCATCCATCCGTGTGTGTGTGTCTCCATCCGTGTGTGTGTGTGTGTGTGTGTGTGTGTGTGTGTGTGTGTGTGTGTGTGTGTGTCCAGCCTACCTGTGTCCCGAGCCTTTGTCCGAGCCTCCGTCCCGTGTCGTGCCTTGCCTTCGTCCCGTCCCGTCCCGTCCCGTGCCGTGCCGTGCCTTGCCTTGCCTCCGTCCCGTGCCCTCTTCGTCGGCGGCCATTGTAAAATTCAAAAGCCGCGCCTCCTCCTTCGCCTGTGATAGGCGGAACACTGAATTTCCCAGCAGCCTGTGTTCCGCCTATCACGGACGTCGTATCATCCTCGTCCGTAGTACGAGGATGAGCGGATGCCCGTGATAGGCGGAACACAGGCTGCTGGGAAATTCAGTGTTCCGCCTATCACAGGCGAAGGCGGAGCCGGAGGCGCGGCTTTTGAATCAGAATGGCCGCTGTCTGTCTGCTCGACACGCTGATCGAGCGGGCAGACAGCGATGACTCGAGTATAAGCCGAGGGGGGCACTTTCAGCCTCAAAAAAGAGGCTGAAAATCTCGGCTTATACTCGAGTATATACGGTAACCCCTTTTTAACTTGGTTTAAAAATCTTGCAGATAACAAGGTGATCGGCCACAGCCATGTGGCAAAGGTCCCCTTGTTACCTGCAAGATTTTTAAATGGCGCAATTAATGTATTTAAGGACTTCTAGCTTGCTAGTATATTATCCCCTGATGAAGTCACGTGACTTTGACGATACACGCCGGGATTGGTTCAGACAGGCACACCGGAAGTGACGCGGGTGTACGAGCTCGTCGCTCGTGAGTTCTTTTTGCCTGTTGTTTGCTGTATTTATGTGAGTAATTTTTACTGCTATTACTGATTTAAAAGTTTTAAAAACTATACTACACTATCTGCCCCCCTTCGTTTATATATATGCTATTAGAGTCATCTGCGGGCACCCCCAGTTCATATCACTCAATAGAAGATTCAGGATTATCCACTCGACGGAGAGACCTCATCTAGGAATATCATTACCCAGAGGGAACTAGGAGGAATTGCCTGGGAATTTCGGGAGACCTATCGAATTGTCCACTTTAGCCAAGGGAGGCCCAACAGATATGTCTGCTTATGCTGTTAACCCACAGCTGTATGATGAGAGGGCGTTGAGCACAGAGGTGTAATTACACTAAAGAAAGAAGTCACCTTATATTTATTTTGTGTGTGTTTTTGCACAAAAAGAAGAGACACTAGTCACTTTTGTGTTGTGTGTATATTGCATGGAATACACACACTTATTGGACTTTTTGATACATTTGTCACGTATTACTGTATTCATATATTTTTTATTTTAGTTTAAAGTTTAGCTTATTTTATAGCACAACATCATTCATTATACACATGGCTGAATTTGCATTGCATTCCGACCAAAATGGTGTAGGACTCTTTTTTTATTTTTGTCCGCAGGAGAATCTTTTGGCATGGGTGTTCACACCCATTAACTCTGATTCCTGTCCGAATTTACAGTTCGCACTGCAATCTGTGAACCGATATGGAGTCGTCATTAACTCTGTATTGATACTCCTGGCGGTTCGCATAGGGCAGTGTGAAACGCCGGCGATTCAGGTGTAATGCGGGAACCAGCAGGGTTTCCCGCATTGCACCAGTGTGAACTGAGCCCCAAAAAAATTGCAAAAAAACAAACAAAAATAAAAAACACTTCTTTGTTTCTGTTAAAAAAAAAAAAACAGTCTGCTACACTGTGGTAAAAATGGCCCAAATAAATGTATATAATTAAGTCTGTGTGAAAGTTATAGAATATAGAATATATATATAAAATAAATATATGTATACACAGTATACCCCATTAAACATCAATGACAGCTTGAAGTCTTTTGTGGTATTTGTGGATGAGGCTCTTTATCGTCTCAGATGGTAAAGCTGCCCAATCCTCTTGGCAAAAAGCCTCCAGTTCCTGTACATTTTTGGGCTGTCTTGCATGAACTGCACATTTGAGATCTCCCCCAGAGTGGCTCAATGATATTGAGGTCAGGAGACGGAGATGTCCACTCCAGAACCTTCACTTTATTCTGCTGTAGCCACTGACCGGTCGACTTGGCCTTGTGTTTTGGATCATTGTCATGTTGGAAAGTCGAAGTATGTCCCATGTTCAGCTTCCTGGCTGATAAAGGCAAATGTTCCTCCAGTATTTTTTGATAACATACTGCATTCATTTTGCCATAATTTTTGACCAATTTTCCTGTGCCTTTGTAGCTCACACATACCCAAAAGCTCACACATAGGCCTTGTTGACTCTTCTCCAAATGTAGCGTTTATGGTTGTGGCCAAAAAGCTCAATTTTGGTCACCTCACTCCAAATGACTTTGTACCAGAAGGTTTGAGGCTTGTCTCTGTGCTGTTTGGCGTATTGTAAGCGGGATACTTTGTGGCATTTGCGTAGTAATGGCTTTCTTATGGCAACTTGACCATGCAGCCCATCTTTCTTCAAGTGCCTCCTTATTGTGCATCTGGAAATAGCCACTCCACATGTTTTCAGAGTCCTGTATTTCACCTGAAGTTATTTATGTTTTTTTATTTGCATCCCAAACAATTTTCCTGGCAGTTGTGGCTGAAATTTTAGTTGGTCTACCTGACCGTGGTTTGGTTTACACAGAACCCCTCATTTTCCGCTTCTTGATTAGAGTTTGAACACTGCTGATTGGCATTCTCAATTAATTGGATATCTTTTTATATCCCTTTCCTGTTTTATACAGTTCAACTACCTTTTCCTGCAGATCCTTTGGCAATTATTTTGCTTTCCCACATCTCAGAATCCAGAAACATTCAGTGCAGCACTGAATGAAAGATGCAAGGGTCTGTCAGGGGTCCAGAAACTCATTGACCGTTTGCACATACACTAATTACAAGCAAACAGATCACAGATGAGGACGGTTACCTTTAATAGCCATTCAAACCCTTTTGTGTCAACTTGTGTGCATGTTATCAGGCCAAAATCATCAGGGTATGTAAACTTTTGATCAGGGTCATTTGGGTAGTTTCTGTTGTCATTATGATTTAAAAAGAGTAAACACAGATGACTGATAAATGGCTTCAGCCAAACACTAACCATGAGTGAAAAATGTTTTTGTGTTATCATTCATATTCTCTGAAAAATAGCTAAGGAATCATACATTCTGCCAGGGTATGTAAACTTATGAGCACAACTGTATTTGAAAATTGATCAATCCTGTACTGACTGCAAATCTCTTTTCTTGACAGTACAAATACCCCCAAATGACCCCTTTTTGGAAAGTAGACAGTCCAAGGTATTTAGCAAGAGCCATGGTAAGTTTTTTAAAGTTGTATTTTTTTGGGAAACTTAAGAAATATATATATATATTTATATATATATGTACCATTGTCAGCAAAAATGGTGGCAAAGTGGTTCTGAAGAATGCTCATAGAATGCTTGAAGGTAAAAAAACCTTCAGTATACAGATCCCTTCCCCCCTTAAATTTACCTGAGCCCGACCAAAACCAGTGATGTACATGATAGCCGTGGGTCTCCCGGGATGCTCTCATTGGCTCCCGCTGCTGCCAGTCTCAGCCAGTGAGGAGGGAGTTGGGGGCAAGATTGAGCCACGCTCTGTGTGTCCCCATAGACACACACACAGGTTGCTCAGGACCAAGCACAGACAGCTTGCTCTGAGGACTATTGGCAAGAGGGAGGGGCCAGAAACATTGGTGGGAGACCCAAGAAGAGGAGGATCGGAGTTGCTCTGTGCAAAACTACTACACAGAGCAGGTACGTATGATGTGTTTGTTATTTTAAAGAAAAAATAAACAAGGCTTTAGAAGCACTTTAAAACAGGCAGTAAGGAGACGTTGCATTGGTTCCTTACTGCATGTCTGTAGCCTCAGGAGCGCAACTCAAATGTGGATAAGGCTTCAGAGGAAAGGGAGATTCTACCCTAAAAACTGAAAACAGAAAAGAAAAATCTAAAAAATGCAATAATAGCAATACTAAAAAAAATGTGAACATTATCATTCCTGCAGGTTTGTAGCCTCATACAGACTGTAATGTAAAGCTCTTGATCCAGCAGATACAATGTCATAGTATGAATTTTTTTAAAAGAACTTTGACCTAGGTAAAATGTTCCCACATTCCCATATCTTGACATAACATAACACCCTGGCATTTACACACAATCCTTCAATTAACCATATGGACAGGAGAACTAGTGTAAGAAAGGAGCTGGCCGGTTTGTGGGATAAGGTGAGATATTTGAAGCAGAATATATGCGGAGGAGGAGGACTCCATTGTATACTGTGCTATGCCGTGTCTGTATATGTGACTGCTATTTGCCAGGCCAATTTCAGGCACTACACACTTTGTGTTTACAGATAGGGTCAAAGGCCAAGTGTTGTGTGTGCATATTATATATATTTATCTAGATTGGATACACACAGTTTGATCTCTTTCAGTTTGGGCTGGTGGGATTTGGTTATTAACCCTTAATGGAATTGCGGAACGACACCAACCAAAATGCATGTAGCATCATGAAACACCTACACAAAAGAATGAACATCTTTATTTATTTTATTTATTTTTTTAAATGTATTTTAAAATATATGTTTCATTTGTTAGGCTAGCCATGCACAATACTATGGATAAATCATTTTTTTTCACAAACCAAGCACACATTTAAAAAAAGAAAAATGACAGTTATTTTCAGAGAGGACCAAGCTACAGTATTTGAGAATAAGAGTCACATAACTAAAATATTGATCCTTATTCGTTTGCTATTTTGGTGTGGCTAAGGCCTTGCTCATACCAAATGTGTTGCCATGCATGTTACTGTCATGCCACGTACATATGACCGTACTTTCCGGCAGACTATGTCCGACTGAATCAGTCCGTCGGACAATCCGATCATGTCTGGGCTAATCCGATTGTTTTTCATTTTAAAAATCCAACGGACCTAGAAATAGAACATGTTTCCAATCTGTCCAACGGACTCAATTCCTATCGGGAAAACCGCTTGTCTGTATGCTGGTCCGACGGACCAACATACAGGGAAGCTATTCCTAAGCTATTGGGAAGCTATTGGAAGTTATTGGCTACTGGCTTTTGAACTTTCTTTTTTAGTCCTGTCTTACGTCATCACGTTCAAAACAAACAGACTTTCGAACAGACTTAGTCCGTTCGTGTGTGGCCAAGTCCGTTTGTTCGGAAGTCCAGTGGAGTAGGGCAGACAGCCCTTCTTCCTGACTCCCCGTGTGACATATCACATGACTAGAGAGGGGAAGGCTATACAAATAAGGTTTGACTATACTTCTCCTTTAAAGTGGAGTTTCACCTAAAAAAATAACTAAAAGTCAGCAGCTACAAATACTGCAGCTGCTGACTTTTAACCCCCCTGGCGGTATTCGAATCCCGAGTCTGGCTCGGGGGGGTGAAAATTTTGTACCAAAAGCGGTAACCCCGAGCCAGACTCGGGATCGTATCGCTGAATCCAGGGAGCGCATACTTACCTTGTCCCCTGGATCCAGCGATGTCCCCCCGCTGTACGAGCGAGCCGTCCTCCACTCGATCTATCACAGAGCCGAGCTCCGTTCCCTGCGTGCGGTGCGACGCACGGGGATGGAGAACGGCGACAAATTCAAAAAGTGAAACACACACATTACATACAGTATAATGTAATCTTACAGATTACATTGCTGTATGTAATTATTTCACATCCCCTTTGTCCCTAAGACCCCTTTCACACTGGGGCGTTTTTCGGGTGTTGTTCAGGTGCTTTAGCGTTAAAAAAAGTGCCTTTGAAGCACTTGAAAGAAGTCTCATCTGCAGTCCCAATGTGAAAGCCCAAGTGCTTTAAGAGCCCTTTCACAATGTCAGCGCCCGAAAAACGCTTGTAAAGCACCGCTTAAACTAGCAGCGCTTCACCAGCATTTTTCAAGCGTTATTGGGCGCTTTTAACCCCTGCTAGTGAGGTTAAAAGGGTTAAAAGCGCCCACAAAACGCTGCTGCCAATAGTGCTTTTCAGGCGCTTTTCAGGCGTTTTACAGGCGCTTCAATGGGAAGGGGCGCTTTAGGAGCTTTATGCTTGCAGGACTTTTTTTGACGCCCTGCCAGCGCAGCGCCTCAGTGTGAAAGCACGCGGGTTTTTACATTGGGATTGCAGTTGCAGCTTCTTTCAAGCGCTTTACAGACGCTTTTTTTAACGCTAAAGCGCCTGAAAAAAAACCTAAAAAACGCCCCAGTGTGAAAGGGGTCTAATGGTCTACCCAGTGCCCTGTATGCAGTTTTATATTATAAAAACTGTTCTTTATGCCTGGAAACTGGAGATTGTCCATAGCAACCAAAACTGTCCCTTTACATCAAAAATGGTTTTAGACCAGCTAGAAAACAGCGATAATAAATTAGAATCACTCACAGAATTGAGTGATAGTGATTTGTAGGGAGATCCGTCATCAAATATTGAAAAGTAATGACAGTGACAATTCTGCAACTGAGCAAATTCCAGTGTTTTTGATTTGATTACATTATTGAATAATTTTTATTATTGTTATATTATTATTTGGTATAATTATTTATAGTTATTTATTATATTATAATTTATGATTGAATTTTTCAAACTTTATCATACCTGGGATGTCTGCTAGACTCTGGTTTGGACAGATTTAAGTGACTTATTCCTAAAGCCGCGTACACACGGGCGGACTGTCTGGCCTACTTAGTCCGCGGCGACGGCGGCGACAGAAGACCGGGCCACCGCCTGTAAAAGAGCTATAAGAAGGCGCGGTGGCCCAGCAGAAGAACCGAAGAGGGGGACAAGACCCCCGAAGTCGGGAGAAGAGGCCGGCGGCGAGGAAGAAAGCCGGACTCCTCCGCTAGCAAAAGAGCTACAAGAAGATAGCGGAGGAGTCCGGCGAGAAGACCCCCGAAGACGGAAGACCCCCGGAGCTGTGCAATAAAATATTTTAACCCTGTGTTGTGTTTTTTTTGTACTTTTTTTCACAGGTGAATGGGTAGGGGTACATTGTACCCCATACTCATTCACATAGGGTGGGGGGCCGGTATCCGGGGGCCCCCTTAGGGGCCCCCGGATTCCAATAAGCCCCCCGCCCGCAGACCCCGACAACCAACGGCCAGGGTTGTCGGGAAGAGGCCCTTGTCCTCATCAACATGGGGACAAGATGCTTTGGGGTGGGGGGGCCGCGCGGCCCCCCTTCCCCAAGGCACCCCCCCCATGTTGAGGGCACGCGGCCTGGTATGGCTCAGGAGGGGGGGGCACCCACTCGCCCCCCTTTCCTGGCCGGCCGGGTAGCATGCTCGGACAAGGGTCTGTTGTGGACTTTGTGGGGGACCCCCACTCTGATTTTTTTCGGCGTTGGGGTTCCCCTTTAAGTCCATACCAGGCGGCGGGGTCAGCGACGTCTCCCTCGCGGGCCCCGCCTACCTGGAGACGCGCTCGAAATGAGCGGACTTTCCTCCGCGTGTGTGGGCGAGTCCGTTCATTTCAAAAGTAGGGCGGATAGTATGGCGGACTTAGTCCGCCGTATTAGTCCGCTCAAAAAGTGCCGTGTGTGGGCAAGTCCGTTCATTCGAAAGTATGACGGACTGTCCGTCGGATTGTCTGACGGACTAAGTTGGCCAGACAGTCCGCCACGTGTGTACGCGGCTTAAGAATTACAATATAAAACGCCAAATTTCCATGCAAAATAATTGTACCGCTTTCAGCGCCTAAAATCTGAAATAATCATACCGCCAGGAAGGTTAAAAGAAGGACACTTACCTGTCCAGGGCGCCCGCGTTGTCCTCACCAGAAGCTGATCCGTCCCCTTGGCTCAAGGTGCAGGCACCGGCATTGCAATTAAGGGGATCAGGAACTGAAGCCTAGCAGCTTCACAGCCTGGTTCCCTACTGCACATGTACGATTCTCGCTGCATGTTCTGAGTGGTCTCTGCTGTCTTCTGGGTCCTGTGTGTCTCCTAGAAGACAGCGAGGGGAGGGGCCAGACATTGCATAAATTGCAGCGGATCCTGCGGCGATCTTTCGCTGGAAGTGGGAGCAAATCCCTGTATTAGACAGGTATCTGCTCCCCCCCTCTCCCCTAAAAGGTGCCAAATGTGACACCGGAGGGTGGGAGGAATCCAGACAGTGGTAGTTCCATTTTTGGGTGGAACTCCGCTTTAAGTGCTTTGTGTTAAGGCAACCCATTAATTTAAACCAAAACGCACCAAACACACACACACACAAAAAAGCGCATGTACTAATATTCGTAATGCAGTTATGCAGGTGTTATTCATAATGAATAGCGCCATAACACAGGGGTCTCAAACTGATGGCCCTACAGCTGTTGTGGAACTACAAGTCCCATCATGCCTGTGCCTAAAGGGAGTCATGCTTGTAACTGCCAAGTCTTGCAATGCCTCATAGGACTTGTAGTTTTGCAACAGCTGGAGGGCCGCCAGTTGGAGACCCCTGCCATAACATGTGTAACCATGCATTGCAAACCTTAATTATCCTCTCTATTTGTCCTGGTGATCATTGTCACTGAGACAGAAAGTAGTGGGGAAGTCCACAATTTTAGAATTGCGACCAGAACAAGCTGGGTGGGGTAATGGATTTTCCACCTGGAACACATGTTCCAGTAACAACTGGTCCTTTAAAATCCTGTTGTGTCTTTTCTGACAGAAAGGGAAAACCCCCAGTGGATCACAGACAGCAAAAATAAACTGATGTTTCTATTTGTTTTAAAACGCAAACAATGTACAGTGGAACCTCAGATTGCGAGTAACGTGGTTTATGAGCATTTCGAAATACGAGCTATTTTTGTTGTTTAATTCTGACTCGCTTTGCGAGCATTGTCTCGCAAGAAGGGCAGAATTCAAGCCGCCTGGGGTGTGCAGTACCGCATTTGGCCAGAGGTGCGGGGGGCGCTGGTGACTCTCAGAGACACTCAGTTCCTGAGTGTTTCTGAGTGTCTCCGGTGCCTCTGCACCTCTGCCCACATGTGGTACTGCATAGACAAGCAATGGCTGTGGAACTAATCAGCTGAGTTTCTATTATTTCCTATGGGGGAAACTCACTTTGATATATGGGTGCTTTGGATTACAAGCATTCTTCTGGAACAAATTATGCTCGTAATCCAAGGTATTGTATATGAAAAAAGACATGACATTTTGACACTTTATCAAATATATACATTTTAAAGCATAGTACTTATCACTTTTAAAATAAACAGTAAAAATGCTTTGCATTGCACATAATTATCATTTAAAGTATCACTAAACCCTTAAAAAAAATAAAAATAAAACCTATGTCAATTTATAGATTTTTTTATTTTTTATTTGATGTTTATTGTAATTAGTTTTTCATAGATTTTTATTTTTCCTTTTTTGCATTCTTAAAGCAGAACTGAACTCTCTTAATCAACATTTACTATTTTTAATCCTTATGCTGCTACCCGTAAATAGATAGGAAGTTATATTATATTTACTTGTTTTAGACTTTTATTTTTACATGTCTTCAGTTGCTTCCTGGCTACTGGCCTAGGCTAATGATCCCAGGAGTCTTCATGAGATTTTCTTTTTCGCCTGGAGGAGGGGAGGGGGCTTTCTCAGCTAAGAAGACCCTCCTGCCTCCATGTCTGAACTTATGTACCAGCAGACCATTTATATTGGACTGCACATGCACAGGCGTCCTCACAGTAAGGGCAGATGGATTCCAGGAAATAAATGCAACAAATATGGCCGCAGCTAGAAATGTGGGTGTTTTTTAAAGTGATGTCTCAACAAAAAAAAAGCATGGAAACATGGATGAATGGATGACTTTGGTTTGAATATTAAAAATGAATTTAAAAGTGTTTTTGCTTTGTAGTGCTCAGATATAATTTTGAACAAAAATATTACAGCGCAGACATGCAAAACTAACATTTACCTCCAGCAAGGCTATTTAAAAACACCTAGACATTTTCAAAAAATTATGGGGATTTGGACACACCATATTGCTATATGGTGCTTAAGCCCACTTACTGCGACAAAAGTACCCCATGATTAGTGGGTCCTACACTATCCATAGATTGGGAGATCCTGCTTCTCTGAACCATGGGAGCTATACTCCTCTATATAGGAGAACATGAGGTTTCCACCATGACATAGGTGGTCACTAATGAGAGGTACTAACTGAGGGAGTGGGGTGCTCCACCCAACAGGATTTGGTCAGATGGATTTCAGGAAAATAAGTGCAACAAATATGGCCGCAGCTAGAAATGTGGGTGGTGTTTTTCAAAGTGATGTCTCAACAAAAAAAAAAAAAACATGAATGAATGGATGACTTTGGATTGAATATTAAAAATGAATTTAAGTGTTTTTGCTTTGTAGCGCTCAGATATAATTTTGTTCTGTTAAAAAGAAAGTGTAGAAGTAGCTCAATGGTTAGTGACTTTTCTCTACCAGCTGATTTGATTAAAGCAACTAAAAGTTGCAGCTCCTTTCAAGTAAGTGGGGACCAGGGATCCATCGCTACCCAGGGGCACTACTGACCACTCTTGCTGCTGTCCCCCCGTGATGACATCATGGAGCTGCTGCAGTCTTCTGCAGCCTGTGAGGGCCCCACCACTGGACAGCCAATAGCAAGTGTCCTGTCCATGTCACCTACGCAGCAATGTGGTCCCTTAAAGTAGGGCTCTCGCACTCTTCAGTTCAGAAGAAAGTATACTTGGGACCTAGCTCACAACGTGTCTGTGGATTTGGGTGAATATTTGGGGCATTTAGTTAAATTTTTGTTTAAACCATATTGGGATATAGCTAGATGGGGGGGGGGGGGGGGGGGGGGGGGTCTCTGGCTGAAGTAAACGTTAATATTCACATATTTATTAATATTCTATTATTTATATTTAGAAGGATCTTTATATACAGATTTTATATGCTGCATCAAACGGGTAAGGTGGTCGCTTTTTTTAAGCAGTTATTGTGCCAGTGCATGTGAAGCAAATAACCTTTTAGGTATAAAAAGACAGATTATTAGCCTCCATTCTTACACAATAGTTAGGGTGTATCGCAGCCTAAAGTCTATTTATTTTATATTTATTATGAAAAGTTGCCCTCTAGGCAGAAACGTCATTTAACAAGTCACGTATTTATAATTACTGGCTGGTTGTCGTCGGTGAATTGTTGTTGGGAAATCACAGCTGGGTTTAGGGATGCCAACATTTCAGCTTAAAGAAAAAAGGACAGGCTTGGGGTTTGGTGTATTAATGACTCATAACCTAAAGCAAACCTGTGTTTTTTTTTTTTTTTTTTTAGGTGAACTAGCTGGCAGATAAAGAACCTCCAGATGCCAGGCCATTTGCTCAACTTTTAACATTTTCGGGAACCATCAAAACCTGGTGCTCTGTGTTGTGCAAATTGCATATAAAGTTTGCATGACTGTTCTCTAGCCTGACATAGATTATCCACATACCTTCTTAACCACTTAAGTCCCGAACCATTTTGCTGGCCAAAGACCAGAGCACTTTTTGCGATTCGGTACTGCGTCGCTTAAACTGACAATTGCGCGGTCGTGTGGCATGGCTCCAAAACAAAATTGACGTCCTTTTTTTCCCACAAATAGAGCTTTCTTTTGGTGGTATTTGATCACCTCTGTGGTTTTTATTTTTTGCGTAATAAACAGAAAAAAAGTCAATTTTGAAAAAAACGCATTATTTTTTACTTTCTGCTATAATAAATACCCCCCAAAAATATATAAAAAAAATATTTTTTTCCTTAGTTTAGGCCAATATGTATTCTTCTACATATTTTTGGTAAAAAAAAAAAAAATCGCAATAAGCGTTTATTGATTGGTTTGCGCAAAAGTTATAGCATCTACAATATAGGGGATAGATTTATGGCATTTTTATAATTTTACTAGTAATAGCAGCGATCAGCGTATTTTTATTGTGACTGTGACATTATGGCGGACACATCGGACAATTTTGACACATTTTTGGGACTATTGGCATTAATACAGCGATCAATGCTATAAAATTGCACAGATTACTGTAAAAATGTCACGGGCAGTGAAGGGGTTAACCACTAGGGGGCGGGGGAGGGGTTAAGTGTGTCCTGGGGAGTGATTGTAACTGTGGGGGGATGGGCTAGCAGTGACAGGACACTGATTGCTGCTCCCGATGACAGGGAGCAGACGATCAGTGTCCTGTCACTAGGCTGAACGGGGAGATGCTGTGTTTACATCTGCATCTCCCCGTTCTTCAGCTCCATGACACGATCGCAGGCACCCGGCGGACATCGAGTCCTCGGGTCCCATGGGCACGGTCAAGGAGCCTGCGGCAGTCACGCGTGTGCACTGGGGGAAATTCAAAGTAACATACAGGTACATTAAATAAAAAAGTATGTGGCGCTACCTCACCTACCAAAAACCTACAGATAATTTAAAATAAATAATAATAAATAAGAGCAAAATTAGCAAAAATAAATACAATGATAACCATGTACAAATAGCTGTAGTGCAAACAACGCTTCAAGTGCAATAAAAACCACACTTAGGAATAAACTGTGCAATATAAACACATGTGCAATCAGCAATAAAAGTGCAAAAACAGTGCAAAAAAAAATTCATTACATTAAATTAAATCCATATAGCACAAATTATGGTATCTTTTATAGAAAGTGCAGTGCAAACTCCAAAATATAATAGTGACAGTCCACAGAGTCCATGCAGTGAGATAAAATTGCAGTAAGTCCCGATTGTGACAGTCCACCGATCTTGCAGTGCTCAGCTGGTGCACCCCCCCATTTCCCCCAGCCTGTCACCTCAATAGAAGACCATCAAAGGCCATAGAACGCTGTATAGACTCTGATAACACTCTTATTCTTCTTTCCCTCCTCGTGAGTTCAGCCTGTCATTGTAAATAATTAATCAGCCATATATGAGATAAGAAGAAGGGGGGGGGCTCCCATGTGTAGTATATAAAATAAAATTTTATTCAAAACATATCCACACTTACAATTCAGTAGAAAATTTTTCGAGTGAATAAACAAAGACTTCCGGTCTCGGCCGCGACCGGAAGTGACGACTGTGACACCTGGCTCCTCCCTGACGCGCTGCATCACATCCACGTGACTTTATCAAAGGGTCAAGGAGACAGGTGTCAATGGAGCTTTTATATGGTCGGCGCATTTCCTTGTTGGTATAGAGATCACTATGTATGTTGGCAGCTTCCCTTTATTTATTTCATTAATAGGCATTTATTAGGGCTATTAGTTGGGTGGAGCGCACTAGTACCTTCGTTTACATTTATACACGTACATTACAGCAGAGTTCCGCCGAAAAAAAAAAAAAAGAAGAAAAGTCAGCAGCTACAAAAAGTATAGCTGCTGACTTTTAATAATCAGACACCCACCTGTCCCACGGTCCAGCGATGTGAGCGTACAAAGCCCCCCCCTCTCTCCCAGCATTCTTACTGTGGACGAGCTGCGCATGTCCGGGCTATCTTTTGGGACCTGTGACATGTGCCAGAAGATTGCAGGCAGGGAGGGGGGAGAGGTGAACTTCCCAGGATGAAGTGGGAGCTGGATGCCTCTAAAAAGAGGATATCCTCCCAAAACAAAAATGACATGCCAAATGTGGCATGTCAGGGGGTCACCGTCACTTAAAGCGGAAATTCCATTCTTGGGTGGAACTACGCTTTAATTGCCAAGGAGACCACCTCATACATTTAGTGACCAGTAGAGAGGTGTGGAGGAAAGGCTGAAGTGCAGTGATTCAAGCTGTAGCCACAATTTGTGTTTTGGAGCCCTCCGGGCTCTTGTGACTCCTAGGGTGATGGAACCTGGTGAGTAGTTATTTCCCTTTTTTGCTTGACTGCATCCTGAATCTGTGTAATCTGATGAGAATCATCCGATTCACAAATACAAGCAATCATGGTTCATGAACAGTACCAATATTTTTAGACTGGATAAATCTTCATGGAGCATTTCAGGCATATCTCCAATATATCCTTTATTTAAAGGCATTTAAAGGGACTTTTAGGCCCCTTTCATATGGGCGATCTGATCAGGTCCGCCTGTGAGTTTTTCAGGCAGACTTGATTGGATGTTGCATGTCCATGTGGGTGTCACACCCACCTACCTCTAACCTGATCTGGTCCACTATAAAAACAGAAGGGGATCCATTCCCCACCATCTAGGCGGATCGGAGAGTATAATTGCCCGTTCACACCATAACACCAAGGAGCATTGAAAAAACTTGTGGGTCCAAAGATGAAGTTTAGTGAAATGTTTATTTAGCAAACCAGCACCAGGGATGGTACTTACCATGAACAAACAGTGTCCTGCGTGCTGGTGGCTGCTATGTTTGGTTGAAACCATTGGAGACCCTGATAGCATTGATGTTTCAATGCTGCAGGGGCTATATGATCGGCTGAACCTGTCAGGAGTTCGTCAAGTGCCGACTATGCTCACCCCTTCCGCACACCCTACTCTATTCATAGAAGTCATACTATCATACAATTAAAAGCACTCTGTGGTTTGAGGTGGTAGACCTTTCATTCATCTGCCCATTCTTCTTTCACAGAGTGCATTTCATAGTGGAAATTGATTATACGACTTCTATGAATGGAGGAGGGGGAAAGGACAGGCATAGTGAGCACTTGACAAGTGACTGTCACGGCATTAGATCATCGCTGCATGGGAAACCGGTGGCAGAGTAATGAACATTTTTACACAGCAGCCACCAGCACATGGGACATTCATTCTAAGCAGGGACGTTTTTAAGGCAGGGCAAAAGGGGCAGCTGCCCTGGGACCTGTCATTGTTGTGGGGCCCAAAGCAGCTACCTCATACTTGCCAACTATCCTGGTTTAAATTCCCTTGTCCCCAGAAGTTTTAGTCCCATGCTGCATCCCAATATTTCAGTGTGAAATGCTGCTACTAATGCTGCCCAGCTCTGCCCTATTGTTCTGTTCAGATGACTGATCTGCAGACCCTGTGTTTACATGGAAATGACCAGCATGTATATGTAAATAGCGCATTCATATTTAAATAGCCACAGTGTGGCGGCATTCGTATGTATATCATGCCCCCCTGAGGTTATATCCACCATCACCTATACTGAATGCTGCCCGCTGGGAGGTTATAGGGACATGATTGAAAGTCTTGCCTACAACTGTGGTCATTCAACCTCACATCAGCCTGTTCTGAAAAGGTAGGCAAATTAGTGGGGGAGGGTAGCAGTGGCTATTGTGAATGCTCCTATTACATTAGTGGTCAGTGTAAATCCCCTTTACATTGGTGGTCATTGTAAATCTTCTCATTACATTGGAGCTTGGTGTACAATCCTTTTATTCACACTAGTGGTCAGTGTGAAGGTTCCCCTCCTTACATTCGTGGTTACTGTGAATGCTTCTATTACATTAGTGGTCAGTGTAAACCCCTGTTACATTGGTGGCCAGTGTTGAAACTCCTCTTTATATTAGTAGTCGGTAAAAAAATCATCATTGCCATTAATTGCACCCCCTCCCCCCAGCACTGCCACTGATCTCAGGAGTTCTAGAATCCCTAGGAGTCTATTGATGTGTCCCCTCACCACCCCAGTCCATGGTGTGCAAGCAGGAGGAGAGCAAAATTGCATGGAGGGGGGACCAAGAAAATGTTTGCCCAGGGTCCAAGCAATATTAAAGATGGTCCTGTTTGTAAGTACTATTTCTGTTTTTTTTTTCTTTTTACATTTTCACTAAACTTTAACTATAACATTTTTTACGGTTTTCAAATTTGTTAATCCTTTGTGGTCTGGGTGTGATGGGCACGTGTCCCCTACTTACATACTGTACCTGGCGCTAAAGGGTGTGCTTTTTCAGAAGGTTGGCATATAAGATTTATGTGAAAAAAAAATCTGCTGATTTGTCAATTAATACATTCATCATTAGGATGATGAGCTGCGGTAACACTTTTTTCAGTTAAAAAAGGAATGAATTTCCACTTACAAAGGCTATGGAGGGTATACCCTATTCTGTAGCCTATTATATTTTAAGTTGTTTGCTGTGTAATACCTGGTGCATTTGATCCACATGTACAATTATTTGTGCTACTATTTAAATGTATAGAACATGCCAAAAGTGCACATACCTGTACTCTGCCTGCAGAAAGAATACATAGGCATATGCTGTTTTCATTGCTCCTATTGCCTGGCTTTAAGGTGCCATCTAGTGGTGATAAATATTATTGCATGTACACTAAAAACTTACATGACAATATTTATTTATTACAGACATTTATATAGCACCATCAATTTACACATCCCTTTGCATACTATTCAGTTAGTGCCCTCAAGGAGCTTACATGTTAAGATCCCCATCCCACATATACTATTTAGATAGGAGCCAATAGGACTACCAGCATAAATTTGGAGTGTGAGAGGAAACTCCTGCAAGCGCAGGGGGGACATGCAAACTCTATACAGATAGTGTCCAGGCTATGATTTGAAACCAATTACCCCAGTGCTGCAAATATTAAATCTGACAGCTTTTTTTCTTTACAATAAAAAATTGTGCATTTTTTCCCCTAGTAAGCGTGAACTGAAAAATGGCATTCAATTCTATTTAACCACTTGACCACTGGGCACTTAAACCCCCTTAATAAACAGACCAATTTTCAGCTTTCGGTGCTCTCACATTTTGAATGACAATTACTCATTTATACAACACTGTACCCATATTAAATTTTTGTCCTTTTTTTCAAACAAATAGAGCTTTCTTTTGGTGGTATTTAATCACCGCTGTTTTATTTTATTTTTTTGTGCTATAAAAGAAAAAAGACCGAAAATTCTATAAACAAAATGAATTTTTCTTTGTTTCTGTTATAAAATTTTGCAAATTAGTAATTTTTTCTTCATAAATTTTGGCCAAAATTTATACTGCTACATATCTCTGGTAAAAATAAGTACAAATTGGTGTATATTATTTGGTCTGTGTGAAAGTTATAGAGTCCACAAGCTATGGCGCCAATATCCGAAAATTGATCACACCTGAAGTACTGAAGGCCTATCTCATTTCTTGAGACCCTAACATGCCAGAAAAATACCCCCCGAATTATCCCTTTTTTGAAAGAAGACATTCCAAGCTATTTAGTAAGAGAAATAGTGAGTTTTTGAAGTTGTCATTTTTTCCCCAGAATTCTTTGAAAAATCAAGATTTTTTTTCCTTTTTTTCCCAAAATTGTCATATTAGGCTTTTTTCTCACACACAGCATATGCATACCACAAATTACACCCCAAAACACATTCTGCTATTACTCCCGAGTATGGCGATACCACATGTGTAAGACTTTTACACAGCGTGGCCACATACAGAGGCCCAATATGCAGGGAGCACCATCAGGCGTTCTGGAGCACCCAGGACAATTCTGACATTTCTCTCCTACATGTAAAAATCATCATTTATTTGCTTGAAAATTACATAGAACCCCAAAACATTATATATGTTTTTTTTAGCAAAGACCCTAGAGAATACAATGGTTGTTGCAACTTTTTATATCGTATGGTATTTGCACAGCAATTTTTCTAACGTGTTTTAAAAAAAAAAAAAAAAAAACAGTTTTGTGCTTTAAAAAAAAAAAAAAAAAAAAAAAAAAAAAAAAAAAAAAAACAGTAAAGCCCAATGTTTTTGCATAATGTGCAATATGAAGTTGCGCTGCGTAAATATATACCTAACATGTCACCCTTCAAAATTGCATGCGCTTGTGGAATGGCGCCAAACTTCGCTACTTAAAAATCCCCATAGGTGACGCTTTAAAATGTTTTACCGGTTCCATGTTTTGAGTTACAGAGGAGGTCTAGGGCCAAAATTATTGCTCTCGCCCTAACGTTCCCAGCGATACCTCACGTGTCTGCTTTCAACACTGTTTTCATATGTGGGCGGGACTTGCGTGTGCGTTTCTGCGTTTTTTTTTCCCCAAAAATATTTTTTTTGATCACTTTTATTCCTATTACAAGGTATGTAAACACCCCCTGTAATAGAAATAAATAAAAAAAAAATAATAAAAAAAAATGATTCTGGCTTAGTTCGATTGCAGCGGCGAGTCGGTAAAAGCAACGGAGGGGGGGCGAGGATGTATAAAAGTAAAGCAGTTCATTACAATTTGTGTTAGCAACTGTTCTAAGACTGTTGCCATAGGATACAGCTCTCCTACACATGCAGATGTAGTGTCTTGCTGGATGCTTTTCCCTGCATGGCTGTCTACCTGTAGAAGTCTCGGAGTCTGCCAATTGACATTGCAACTATCTAAGGGTGTCTTGGCCCTAAACCCTCTCTACCACCGTTCTGTTCAAGAGAAAATAAATCTCTTTGCATTCAAGAAATGTCTGGAGCTCACAAATCTACCTTACATTACACCCACTATGCCTTGCAACTCACTCTATACAGAAGGATGTCAGCTGTTCCTGACTCTGGAGGTTCTCATTAGACTAAAGGAGACCTAGAACCTTGCTACAGCAGCATAAGTAGATACATGTTATCTTGTTAGATAGGTAAAGCAGTACAGTGAGTGAGTACACCCCTCACATATTTTATTATATCTTTTCATGTGACAACACTGAAGAAATTACACTTTGCTACAATGTAAATCAGTGATTGTACAGCTTGTATAACAATGTAAATTTGCTGTCCCCTCAAAATAATTCAACACACAGCCATTAATGTCTAAATTGCTGGCAACAAAAGTGAGTACACCCCTAAATGAAAATGTCCAAATTGGGCCCAATTAGGCATTTTCCCTCCCCGGTGTCATGTAACTCGTTGTTACAAGGTCTCAGGTGTGAATGGGGAGCAGGTGTGTTAAATTTGGTGTTATCTTTCTCACTCTCTCATACTCTTTACTGGAAGTTCAACATGGCACCTCATGGCAAAGAACTCTCTGAGGATCTGAAAAAAGATTGTCTAGGCTATAAGACAATTGCCAAGACCCTGAAACTGAGCTGCAGCAAGGTGGCCAAGACCATACAGCTGTTTAACAGGACAGGTTCCACTCAGAACAGGTCTCGTCATTGGTCGACCAAAGAAGTTGAGTGCACATGCTCAGCATCATATCCAGAGGTTGTTTTTGGGAAATAGACGTATGAGTGCTGCCAATATTGCAGCAAAGGTTGAAGGGGTAGGGAGTCAGCCTGTCAGTGCTCAGACCATACACCGAACACTGCATCAAATTGGTCTGCATGGCTGTCATCCCAGAAGGAAAACTCTTCTAAAGATGATGCACAAGAAAGATTCAACTGTGCTCCCTCAATGTGGCTTAACGCCTGTCCCAATTGTACATTGTCCTGTGGGTACACTTCACGCCTACAAGATTGTTTAGAATGGGGGTGAGAGTAGACTCGGATTACCCTAGATGCTTGAGAGACCATGGAGATAGGATTCATCTGCTATGGTGCTGTCACAAACTCCATCATCTATATTGGACAGGAGTTCTGACTACCATCAATAGGATATTTCAGGTTAATATTTTAATGGACTCTAAAATGTGTAGACTAGGAATTCTGGATGATCTCCCAATTGATGACACTCCAAAGCAGGCCATCGCTAGAGCCCTGTTCAGGCACGAAGGCTCATTCTTTGACATTGGAAGGCAGTGGACCCTCCAACAGTGAAAGAATGGATTGCTCAGGTGGGGGACACTCTACCGTTGGAGAAGTATATTTTCCAGCAGAGGGGACGCCCTAACAAATTTAATAAACTGTGGGCGCCCTGGCTAGATTTCGCCAGTGGACTTGGTACTGGACAGGCTATTACTTTAATAACTTTGTTATCACACTTTGAGATGTAGGAGCACCTGTTAGACTGGAGCTTAGACAACCCTGAGCTGTTGTGTAAGGGTGGTATGTAGAATCTAATTATTTCAAGTTATCCAATGTTGTAATGTGACTGCGGTTTACAATGACTGTTATGCTGTATTATCCCGAATCGGAATCCATGACTGGCGTGTTTTCTCTGTTCATGTATTTTTTCTTTAATAAACTTCTTTGAGGAAATAAAAGGTTTCTATGATGCATTTCTTGAAGCGCCAATGGCAATGTATCTTTTGTAATGTTCTGACAGAGCTTTTCACTGACCTTTTCAAAATCTCTTAATTATAGACTTGTAAATGCAAGGGAATTAAATTCTGCCTATGATATATTTCTTAAACGCCAACATATGAAATTGTTTTTACAGTTCACTTTTTAGCAGTTGCAAGTGCAAGGGTGATTTTACCAATCGCAAAATGTTTCTTGAATTATTGACTTTCTTCTATACTACCTTCATCTTATTCAACTGGCCTACAAAGTGCTGGTGCCTGCAACCTATTAGAGCCATCATGGAAAGGATTTAATGAAAAGTTCCTACAATATACACCATCAGTTAAATTTTTCTATAGAAACTCAACTCCATTTGTTGTTTATAGTGCATATAAATTTTGTTACAAAGTTTCCCTGTTTTAACAGTTGCTAGAGCATAGTTACCTTTTACTGCTTGATACATACTGGTCAGTAGACAGCAAATACATTCTGATCAGCATTTAAAACCAGATTAGCATCATATATGTTCATAAAATCATGTCATTTGTGGAGTATCTTGCCATACTGTATTACAGCTGCTGTACAAATTAAAAGAACCTTGTGAACCAGAGAGTAAAAATGCTGGACTTAAGTCACTGTACAGTTCCAAGGCCATATGTCTTGACAACTTTTGGAGCCATACAAGCACAATCACCTTGAGTGACAAATACTTTTATCCCATTCAAGCTTGGAGTAAAGTGGTTGACTGATATTTTAGAATTAGAAACAAATTGAAGGAGTCTTTCAGATCACATAACCACCATTGCAATTTTAATCTAAGCAGGATGGAATATTTGGCCCTGCAGAGTTTGAAGGGGAGTACTGATATTATTATCCACCGGGTGGACAAGGGTGGTTCTGTTGTAGTCCTGAACATAGACAGCTACAGGTCAGAGGCATTAAGACAATTAAATGATGTGAACACCTATCACTTACTTAATGCTAATCCTATTTTACCAATACAGCATAAGATGTGTCACCTTGTGGATGAGAAAAAATCCCCATATTTTTTGATAATGATTTTTGAAAATGTCTAGGTGTTTTTAAAAAGCCTTGCTGGAGGTAAATGTTAGTTTTGCATGTGTGCACTGTAATATTTTTGCTCTGTTGTATGGTCTTATGGCAGCACCATCTTTATGCCTTTTTTTAGGGTGTGCCCCCCAAATATCTTGTTTGTCTATTGTATGGATTCTGACCAAATGCTTTTGGGTGGAGCACCCCACTCCCTCAGTAAGTACCTCTCATTAGTGACCACCTGTGTCATGGTGAAGACCTCATGTTCTCCCATATAGAGGAGTATAGCTCCCATGGTTAGGGATGTGCCGAACACCCCCCCCCCCCGGTTCGGTTTGCACCAGAACTTTCAAATGGACCGAAAATTTGTGCGAACTTTAGAACCCCATTGAAGTGTATGGGACTCGAACGTTCGAAATAAAAAGTGCTAATTTTAATGGCTAATATGCAAGATATTGTCCTAAAAAGGGTTTGGGGACCAGCTTCCTTCCCCAGAGGACATGAGTCAATGCCTAAAATGTTTTTAAAAACGTCAGTTTTTTCGGGAGTACTGATTTTAATGACAATTGAAGTGAAAAAAAAAAAATGAAATATTCCTTTAAATATCATGCCTGGGGGGTGTCTATAGTATGCCTGTGAAGTGGCACGTGTTTCCTGTGTTTAGAACAGTCCCTGCACAAATTGACATTTAATGGAAAAAAAGTCAATATGCACCTTACCGCTGACCGACTTGTCCAGCGAGGCATGGACATTGCCTTCCACATGCCGGTAGAGAGCCGGAATCACCTTCCGTGAGAAAAAGTGGCGTTTGGGGACCTGCCACTGAGGAACCGCACATTGCACAAACTCACGGAAGGGGGCCGAGTCTACCAACTGAAAAGGCAGCAGTTGAAGTGCTAGCAATTTAGCCAAGCTAGAATTCAACCGCTGGGCATGTGGATGGCTGGGTGTGAACTTCTTTCTACGGTCCAACAGCTGGGGCAGGGAAATTTGCCTGCTACAATTGGACGTGGGTGTACTGCTAGCAGAGTGCCCGCAAGTACTTGGCTGTGACACACCTAATTCTACACCTTCAATCCTCTCAGTGCAGGTTTCAGAGAGGACTGAAGGTCTAGTGGGGTTGGAGATCCCAGCTGATGAGGAGCAAGGAGAGGTCCGTTTTGTTCTTTGGTGTGGGTCTTTAAGGTACTCTTGCCAACGAGCTGCATGGCAGGTCAACATATGTCTGGTCAAGCATGTGGTGCCCAAGCGGCTGATGCGAGATACGCTTGAGACATATGTTGCAAATAGCAGCGGTGCGATCTGATGCACTCGTCTCAAAAAAGGCCCACACCAAAGAACTTTTGGAATAACGTGCAGAGGCAGCGCCCTGCACAGGCGGAGCTCTGCAGTGTGATTCAGTCGGTGTGCTGCCCCTAAGCTGATGTGCCTCCTCCTCCTCCTCTCTCCTATCAGGCACCCACGTGGAGTCAGTGACCTCATCATCCCCTCCCTCTTCATGGAGCAAACCTGGCAGTAAGCTGCAGCTGGAGGAACATGACTGCCAGATTGCTGTCCTTCTTGAGCATCCCCTCTCTCTGCGCTCACACTACTGCCTTCCTCTAGCTGGGTATCATCATCAGAGCCTTCAAAACACTGGGCATCCTCCTGGAGCATGTACCCAACACTGTGCTCAAACAGTTCGGGGGACTCCTCAGGAGGACATGGTGGGTCTAGGGAAGGAGTGACTGATGATGACATTGAGACGAGGGAAGAGGATGCGTTGGCAGCTGCTTTGCTAGTACCCTGAGCCTGGGTGGGAGAGGATGAGGAGGATGAAGAGGGCTTGGTCATCCACTCTACCAAGTCTTCGGCATGATGCGGCTCAATACGTCCAGCTGCCGAAAATAAGGACAAGCGCGTCCCATGCCACGTGCTGATGATGATGCACCGTGTCCACAACCAGAACTGTTGTCTCTAGACACAGAGCCTGCTTGCCCTCTTTTATTGGCTCGTGACTGTCTGCCTCTCCTTGTTGGCCTTCCAGACATAGTAATGGCCTGCAGGGAGATGGGAAAACCAGCAATTGGGTAGTGTATATTGTGCTGGAGGCACAGAACACCCACTAACTCCTGCAGATGCCTGTATGATAGAACACCAGCAATAAAGGGTAGATACAGGTGTATACTGTGCTGGAGGCACACAACACCCACTAACTTCTGCAGATGGCTGTATTAGAGAACAACAGCAATAATGGGCAGATACAGGTACATATTGTGCTGTGCTGGAGGCACACAACACCCACTAACACCTGCAGATGGCTGTATTAGAGAACAACGTCAATAAAGGGTAGATACAGGTGTATAGTGTGCTGTGCTAGAGGCACACAACACCCACTAACTCCTGCAGATGCCTTTATTATAGAACACCAGCAATAAAGGGTAGATACAGGTGTATACTCTGCTGTGCTGGAGGCACACATCACCCACTAACTCCTGAAGATGCTTTTATTATAGAACACCAGCAATAAAGGGTAGATACAGGTGTATACTGTGCTGTGGGCACACAACACCCACTAACTCCTGCAGATGCCTTTATTATAGAACACCAGCAATAAAGGGTAGATACAGGTGTATACTCTGCTGTGCTGGAGGCACACAACACCCACTAACTCCTGCAGATGCCTTTATTGTAGAACACCAGCAATAAAGGGTAGATACAGGTGTATACTGTGCTGTGCTGGAGGCACACAACACCCACTAACTACTGCAGATGGCTGTATTGGAGAACAACAGCAATAAAGGATAGATACAGGTGTATACTGCTCTGGAGGCACACAACACCCACTAACTACTGCAGATGACTGTATTGGAGAACCACACTAATAAAGGGTAGATACAGGTGTATACTGTGCTGGAGGCACACAACTAGGGATGAACTTCATGTTCGAGTCGAACATACGTTCGACTCGAACATCGGCTGTTCGCCCGTTCGGCGAATTCCGAACGTTATGGCCCATTCGGGCCAAATTCGTGTGGCGCTCACAGCCCACAATGCACTGCGTCATCGCAGTGCATTGCTGGCTCATGATTGGCCAAGCATGCACTGTGACCCCGCATGCTTGGCCAATCACAGCTCCAGCAGCAAGGAGAGCCATGATTGCCTGTGGCCAATCATAGCTCAGGCTGTGTAGTACACGCCCCACACTATATAAGGCCGCCAGCGCGGCGGCCTTGTGTAGTGTGTTGGCGTCTGAAGCAGTTAGTGGGTGTTCTGTGTACCTTTTACACAGTATACACCGATCGTTATTGGCCGATTTTCGATCTTGCTCTTCTGTAGTGGTTGTTGTCTGTGTGCTCTGACCGCAGTATACACCGCTATATTCACCTCACCTATATAGCTAGTGATCTATCTTTTATAATAGAGCTTGCAGTCAGTAGTGTTAGGAGCTTGTGCGTGCTGTCTGCATGCTCTGTACCGTGTACACACCGCTATATCCACCTACATAGCTCTTCTCTATTTGAGCCCACTTGCCATCTGCAGGAGTTATTGGAAGTTGTGTGTGCCTCCAGCACAGCACAATATACATCTGTATATACCCCTTTATCTCTGGTGTTCTATAAAAAAGGCATCTGCAGGAGTTAGTGGGTGTTTTGTGCCTCCAGCACAATATACACCTGTATCTACCCTTTATTGCTGTTCTCTAATAGAGCCATCTGCAGGGCTTAGTGGGTGTTGTGTGACTCCATTACAGTATACCCCTTTATCTCTGGGGTTCTATAATAAAGGCATCTGCAGGGCTTAGTGGGTGTTGTGTGACTCCATTACAGTATACCCCTTTATCTCTGGTGTTCTATAATAAAGGCATCTGCAGGAGTTAGTGGGTGTTGTTTACCCAACTCCCTTCAGGCCATTACCATGTCTGGAAAGCCAGCAAGGAGAGGCAGACAGGCGCGAGCCGAAAAAAGAGGGCAAGCAGGCTCTGTGTCTAGAGACAACAGTGCTGGTCGTGGACGCGGTGCATTGTCATCAGCACGTGGCCATGGGACACGCTTGTCCTTCTTTTCGGCAGCTGGACATGTTGAACCGCAACATGCCAATGACTTGGTAGAGTGGATGACCAAGCCCTCTTCATCCTCCTCATCCTCTCTCACCCAGTCTCAGGGTACTAGCAAAGCAGCTGCCAACACATCGTCTTCCCTCGTCTCAATGTCATCATCAGTGACTCCTTCCCTAGACCCACCACGTCCTCCTGAGGAGTCTCCTGAACTCTTTGAGCACAGTGTTGGGTACATGCTCCAGGAGGATGCCCAGTGTTTTGTAGCCTCTGATGATGACACCCAGCTAGAGGAAGGCAGTAGCGTGAATGCAGAGGGGATGCTCAAGAAGGACAGCAATCTGGCAGTCATGTTCCACAAGCTGCAGCATATTGCCAGGTTTGCTACAGTGATGAAGAGGGAGGGGATGATGAGGGCACTGACTCCACAAGGGTGCCTGGTAGGAGAGAGGAGGAGGAGGCACATGTCCAACGAGGCAGGATGCCCTCCGGGGGCCAGCTTAGGGGCAGCACACCGACTGAATCACACCGCAGAGCTCCACCTGTGCAGGGCGCTGCCTCTGCGCGTTATTCTAAAAGTTCTTTGGTGTGGGCCTTTTTTGAGACGAGTGCATCAGATCACACCGCTGCTATTTGCAACATATGTCTCAAGCGTATCTCGCGTGGCCAAAACATCAGCCGCTTGGGCACCACATGCTTGACCAGACATATGTTGACCTGCCATGCAGCTCGTTGGCAAGCGTACCTCAAAGACCCACACCAAAGAACAAAGCGGACCTCTCCTTGCTCCTCATCAGCTGGCATCTCCAACCCCACTAGACCTTCAGTCCTCTCTGAAACCTGCTCTGAGAGGAATGAAGGTGTAGAATTAGGTGTGTCACAGCCAAGTGCTTCCGGGCACTCTGCTAGCAGTACACCCACGTCCGATTATAGCAGGCAAATGTCCCTGCCCCAGCTGCTGGACCGGCGAAAGAAGTTCACTCCCAGCCATCCACATGCCCAGCGGTTGAATGCTAGCTTGGCTAAATTGCTAACACTTCAACTGCTGCCTTTTCAGTTGGTAGACTCGGCCCCCTTCCGTGAGTTTGTACAATGTGCGGTTCCTCAGTGGCAGGTCCCCAAACGCCACTTTTTCTCACGGAAGGCGATTCCGGCTCTCTACCGGCATGTGGAAGGCAATGTCCTTGCCTCGTCAAGAATGTAAAGTGTAAGCGCCAAGCATATATAAATGTAACTCTTGAAATTAGCAAAGCGTGAAAAAAGAAAAAACACTACTGTGTACGTATACCTATAACGGATAAATACAACGTGACCCCAAATATGGGGATATCACAACATGTATGAAAAACAAAATGGTGAGTATATAAACATTGAAATCTATATATCGATAGGACTAAACGTGTAAATATATATCATAATAACAGAAAAAAGTCCCACTTTACTGTGACATAACCCCGGAAAACGGGGGGTCGCAAAAAAATGTGCAGTAAACATCAACATAAGCATATAAATAATAAAAACGCTAAAGTTCATAAATTAATGAAGCAAAAAACGTATAAAGTGCAAGTCCCAATAAACTTCGGTGTCCACGAGCGTCCCACTTTACTGTGACCAGAGGTAATTTCACCCAGTGTAGCTCCCACCACCTTAAGAAGCACAGGCTTACCAGATGGACATGACCCGAATAGACATATGCCTAAGGGGTCAGTAATAGCTTGTAATCCCAGCTACTGCAACTTTAGATTCAGCATTCCACCATAGGGGGAGTCCAAACACAAATGGTTCATTCGGTATGACAGGCTGCGTGTAATCACGTTTTTGTATATATAGACAGCTCCGGCAACAGTTCAGGCATGAAAGTAAAAAGGTAGAGCCGACATAGCGTAATAACGTTTTTCAAAAAATGGCTTTAATAAAAATAAAATATCAAATTCACATTTCCATTGTGATCAATAAGCATGTCAGAGGAAAAATAGGCAGTGGCGGAGTCCTCCCGACGCGTTTCGACCTACAGGTCATCATCTGGGGTGGGCTCCAACCACTGTCCCACTGCCTTATATAGATACTACACAGTAAAACAATTAAAATCCCCCCTGTGTCTCAGACATACCCACTTCCAGTGCGGGCAAGATGGCGGACCGGCGTGCGTTCCACGACTTGGTCCGAATGCGTTCCACCCATATAATCTATAATAATAACATGGGACTCGTATTGTGAATAATAAATGCCCACTTCCGGTTCGGGCAAGATGGCGGCCCGGCGTGTGCTCCACGCCTCAATGTCAATGCATACCACCCATATAGTTCTATGACAAAAACAAATACTTCATAGTACAAGGACAAATTTGGCATATATAGCAGTGACATGGGGCGTGGAAAACAGACGACATCATAACCAACTAGACGGGTTGTCAGGGCATATGGAGAACGTGTAAATCCACATGATACACCACCTAGTGTTGTTATAACAACAACTTGGAACTGGAAGTGCACCCACGCTAGTTGTTCCCAATGATACCACAACCGGAAGTAAACAAACCTAGCTTCCGGTGCGGTCTGAAAGGGAGAACGAGGCCTGAGCCTGACCTAGCCTTGCTCAGCCCCCACTGGCAACTAGAGGATGGATACACTAGCGACACCTAGTGCATAGGTGCATATTACCGCTGACTCATGGTCCAGCAGGCATGGACAGGGACGTTACCTGTCTTTCACGGCCCATTGGGTCACTCTTCTGGCAGCTGGGAAGGATGCAGGACAAGGTGCAGTAGTGTTGGAGGTTGTTCTGCCACCATGCCTCCAAAATGCTACTATTGGTTGTGACACACCTCTCTCCTCCACCCCCTCCTCTTCTTCTTCCTCCATGGCCTCTTCCAGTGCTCTGTCCTCAGAACCAGCGGTGCTCCGTAGGCGTTCCAGGGGCTACGCAAGTACGCAGGCAAAACGATGCCATGCCATGCTTGCGTTGGTTTGTTTGGGGGACAGGAGCCACACTGGGGCGGATGTTTTGTCAGCTCTGCAGGGGCAGGCCGAGAGGTGGTTGACGCCACGCCAGCTTAAGCCAGGAATGGTGGTTTGCGACAATGGCACCAACCTCCTCTCCGCCCTCCGACAGGGACAACTGACCCATTTGCCCTGTGTAGCTCACGTCCTTAACCTGGTGGTGCAGCGGTTCTTGGGCAGGTACCCCGGCTTACAGGATGTCCTGAAGCAGGCCAGGAAAGTCTGTGTGCATTTCCGCCGATCATTTAATGCCTGTGCTCGGCTGGCTGAGCTCCAAAAGGAGTTGAACCTGCCCAAGAACCGCCTTATATGTGACATGCCTACCAGGTGGAACTCAACGTTGGCCATGCTGCAGCGGCTGCACACGCAGCAGAGGGCCATCAATGAGTACCTGTGCGACTACGGCACCAGGACAGGGTCAGGGGAGCTCGGTTTTTTCTCACCACGCCAGTGGGGCATGATCAGGGATGCATGCACTGTCCTGTCACCGTTTGAGGAGGCCACAAGGATGGTGAGCAGTGACAGTGCATGCATCAGTGACACTGTACCTCTTGTCCACCTCTTGGAGCATACGCTGCGTGGAATAATGGACAGGGCACTTGAGGCAGAACAGAGGCAGGAAGAGGAGGACTTCCTTGCCTCTCAAGGCCCCCTTTATCCAGACAGTGTTCCTGCTGTGCCACCCATCACACAGGAAGAGGATGAGGAGGAGGAAGAGGAGGAGGAGGATGATTGTGTCAGCATGGAGGTGGAGGCTGGCACTCAGCATCAGCAGCAGCAGCAGCAGTCTTGTAGGGATGATTTACAGTCCCAAGAAACACGTGGACTTGTACGTGGCTGGGAGGAGGTAGCTGCGGATCATGTTGTCCTTAGTGACCCAGAGGACTCCGGACCGAATGCCTCAGCTAACCTACGCTGCATGGCCTCCCTGATCCTGCAAAGCCTGCGGAAGGATCCTCGTATTCTTCGGATCAAGGAGAGGGACCATTACTGGCTGGCCACTCTCCTTGATCCACGGTACAAGGGTAAGGTTGCCGACCTTATCTTGCCATCGCAGAGGGAGCAGAGGATGAGACATCTCCGGGAGGCCTTGCAGAAAGGTCTGTGCAACGCGTTCCCAGAGACTGGGAGGTTACAAACTCCTGGTCCTGGACAACGTGTTGCTGAGGCATCGGTCAGAAGGAGCGGTGGAGAAGGTGGCCGTCTGACTGATGCTTTCAGACAATTTTTTAGCCCGCAGCCCCAAGGTATGATCGGTTCCAGCAACCATCGCCAGCGTCTGATTTACATGGTTCAGGAATACCTAGGGGCAAGGTCAGACTTGGACACCTTTCCCACCGAAAATCCTCTGGCTTACTGGGTCTTGAGGATGGATCACTGGCCAGAGCTTGCACAGTATGCAATTGAGCTACTGGCCTGTCCTTCATCCAGCGTTCTTTCGGAACGCACCTTCAGTGCTGCTGGTCGCTTTGTTACCGATCACAGGGTGCGCCTGTCCACCGAATCAGTTGATCGACTGACCTTCATCAAGATGAATCAGTCTTGGATCACCCACAGCTACCAAGCACCTGAAGCTGATGTAACCGAATAATTTTTTTTTAAATATCACATCCCTTCAAGACTGCCTATGCTGATGCTGAGTGACTGTCCTGTTATGTTGATTGTCTATCCTCTTTCTCCTCCGCTGATATGTTGGAAGAACATTTCTGGCTCTGGGTGATGCCATCAGCCTAATTTTTCTGCCCCTGTTTAACAGGGGCGTTTAATTACAATTTTTGATGCAATGCTTTGCAGCAGGGCTAATTCCTGCAAAAAGACTAGAGTATATGGGAGAGGTTGCAGTGTCGTGGCACCAGCACCAGTGCCTAAGGCCCAATTTTTCTGCCCCTGTTCAACAGGGGCGTTTAATTACAATTTTTGATGCAATGCTTTGCAGCAGGGCTAATTCCTGCAAAAAAACTAGAGTATATGGGAGAGGTTGCAGTGTCGTGGCACCAGCACCAGTGCCTAAGGCCCAATTTTTCTGCCCCTGTTTAACAGGGACATGTAATTACAATTCTTGATATAATATTTCACAGGAGGGCCCATTCCTGTGCCCACCCAGAGTAACTGTGAGGACTTATAGTGTTGTGGCACCAGCACCACAACCACCAAAGGTAAATTTTTCTACCACTGTTCAACAATGGCATGTAATTACAATTCTTGATATAATCGTTCACAGCAGGGCGCTCCAGCGCCCACCAAGAGTCACTTTGAGGGCTTACAATGTTGTGGCAAAACCAACACCTTGTTCCGCCATTTCTGCAGAGCATATAGGGCAGGCCCCTACTTTCAAACATCCAATTTACAAACATCTCCTACTTGCAAACGGAAGGAGACAACAGCAAGTGAGATGAAAAAAGATGGACGACAAAACAAATTATACAGGGGTGATAACCCTTCCCTATGTTTTCCAAAAAGCTTAAAAATAGTTTTTTGCGACTGGAGCTACACTTTAAAAATGTACCAGTTGAAAATTACAAACAGATTCAACTTAACACAACAAACCTACACAGTCCCTGTCTTGTTTGCACCGCCTGTATACTGCTGTTCTGAATATATAGGGCCTGGGGGCCACACGCATTTCCTTTTTTTAATATGGGTACTGGGTTCCCCTTAATATGCGTACAAGACCCAAAGGGTCTGGTAATAGGCAGGGAGGGCTACCCATGCCATTTTTCTCAATGATATTCAACCATATTGCAGGAACCAGATATAACATTAAAACCGCAAGCAGTTTTAAATTGTGTTATTTCCGTTTAATGTCATTTTGTTTGTGCAGGGACTGTTCTAAACACGGCAAACACATGGCACTTCACAGGCATACTACAGACACCCCCCAGGCACCATATTTAAAGGAATATTTCACTTTTTTTTCCACTTTAATCGTCATTAAAATCAGTGCTCCCGCCAAAATGGCCATTTTTAAAAACATTTTAGGCATTGACCCATGTCCCCTGGGGCAGGAGCCAGGTCCCCAAACCCTTTTTAGGACAGTATCTTGCATATTAGCCGTTAAAATTAGCACTTTTAATTTCGAACGTTCGAGTCCCATAGACTTCAATGGGGTTCTAAAGTTCGTACGAATTTGGGGTCTGTTCGAAAGTTCTGGTGCGAACCAAATCGGGGGGTGTTCGGCTCATCCCTACACACAACACCCACTAACTCCTGCAGATGGCTGTATTAGAGAATAACAGCAATAAAAGGTAGATACAGGTGTATACTGCGCTGGAGGCACAAAACACCCACTAATTCCTGCAGATGGCTGTATTGGAGAACAACAGCAATAAAGGGTAGATACAGGTGTATACTGCTCTGGAGGCACACAACACCCACTAACTCCTGCAGATGCCTGAGAAAAGAACAAACTGTCCCTGCCTATCCTTCTCTCCCTTCATGCCAGAACGCACTACACAAGGCCACCTCGGCCTTATATAGTGTGGGGCATGTACTAAACCCCCTGAGCTATAATTGGCCACAGTCATCCTGCCTGTGGCCAATTATGGCTCTCCTCGCTGCCGGCGCTGTGATTGGCCAAGCATGCGGGGTCGCAGTGCATGCTTGGCCAATCATGAGCCAGCAATGCACTGCGATGGTGCAGTGCATTGTGGGCCGTGAGCGCCACACGAATTTGGCGCTAACGGCCCATAACATTCAGTATTCGCCGAACGTGCGAACAGCTGATGTTCGAGTCAAACATACGTTTGACTCGAACACCAAGCTCATCCCTACCCATGGTTCAGAGAAGCAGGATCTCCAAATCTATGGATAGTGTAGGACCCACTAATCATGGGGTACTTAAGTAAGTGGGCTTAAGCCCCATATAATAATATGGTGTGACCAAATCCCCATATTTTTTGATAATGATTTTTGAAAATGTCTAGGTGTTTTTAAAAAGCCTTGCTGGAGGTAAATGTTAGTTTTGCATGTGTGCGCTGTAATAATTTTTGATGGTGGAAAATCCAATTACACCAATCTTTTACCATTTCCCTAAGGTCCATAAACAACACACTTCTCTCCAGGGACGCCCAATAGTAGAGGTAATTGGTTCTCTACTTGAAAGACTTAGCAAGTGGGTAGATGAACACCTTAGAGATACTAGCTACCTCTTAGCCCCTATACATGAGATTAAATGGTCAACAGAAAAACATGGATAACTGTGGATGTTAAGGCATTTTATTCCAGGATACTGCATTACTTATGCCGCGTACACACGATCAAACAATCGGGTGGAAAAGTCAGGCAAAGAAGAAGAACGGAAGGCGGCGGCGGCCGCCGCGACAGAAGACCGGGCCACCGCCTGTAAAAGAGCTATAAGAAGGCGCGGTGGCCCGGCAGAAGAACCGAAGAGGGGGGACAAGACCCCGAAGTCGGAAGAAGAGGGCGGCGGCGAGGAAGAAAGCCGGACTCCTCCGCTAGTAAAAGAGCTACAAGAAGATAGCGGAGGAGTCCGGCGAGAAGACCCCCGAAGACGGAAGACCCCCGGAGCTGTACAATAAATTATTTTATCTTGTGTATTGTGTTTTTTTTGTACTTTATTTTACAGGTGAATGGGTAGGGATACATTGTACCCCATACTCATTCACATAGGGTGGGGGGCCGGTATCCGGGGGCCCCCTTATTAAAGGGGGCTCCCGGATTCCGATAAGCCCCGCGCCCGCAGACCCCGACAACCAACGGCCAGGGTTGTCGGGAAGAGGCCCTTGTCCTCATCAACATGGGGACAAGGTGCTTTGGGGTGGGGGGGGCCACGCGGCCCCCTCTTCCCCAAGGCACCCCCCATGTTGAGGGCACGCGGCCTGGTACGGCTCAGGGGGGGGGGGGGGCGCTTGCTCGCCCCTCCTTTCCTGGCCGGCCGGGTAGCGTGCTCGGACAAGGGTCTGTTGTGGACTTTGGGGGGACCCCCACGCCGATTTTTTTCGGCGTTGGGGTTCCCCTTTAAGTCCATACCAGGCGGCGGGGCCAGCGACATCTCCTTCGCGGGCCCTGCCTACCTGGAGACGCGCTCGAAATGAGCGGATTTTCCTCCGCGTGTGTGGGCGAGTCCGTTCATTTCAAAAGTAGGGCGGATAGTACGGCGGACTTAGTACGCCGTATTAGTCCACTAAAAAAGTGCCGTGTGGGGGCAAGTAGTGGGAAAGTCCGACGGACAGTCTGGCGGGAAGTCCGCCAGACTAAGTACGTCGGACAGACGGCTACGTGTGTACGCGGCTTTAGCCTTACAAGCTTAAAGCGGAAGTAAACCCTGATGGGTTTACTTCCTCTTTGATTCCCTGCAAAGGTAAAGCATAATGTACTACTAGTAGTCCATTATGTGTCACTTACCTGACACAGGAGCCAGCGAAGTCACCGCTGTCCCCTGTAGTTCCGAGCGTCCATCTTCTTGGTGGGTCTCCGTGGGTCTCGCTGCTCCGGCGCTGTGATTCGCCGGAGCAGCGATGATGTCACTCGCCGTCGCATGCGCACGGGAGCCGACACTCGCGGCATATCGCCGCGATCTGTGGCTTACCCAATGCGCCTGCGCGCCGCTGTCTACGGCGCATGGCTGTGTACAGGTAAATATCTTGGAAATATTTCTTGGACCTACAGGTAAGCCTTAATCTAGGCTTACCTGTAGGTCAAAGTGGTTTGTAAGGGTTTACAACCACTTTAATACCATCCAGCATGCTATAGTAACTACATCCCGCAGCTACGAGAGTTCCTGTACATGGTAGTGGAATTTTTCTTAAAGCATACATTTTTCATGTTTGATTTAAAATATTACAGAGGGTAGGTCAGTGCGGAGTGTAGGGGTCCCTCTGGGGCCTACACTGACCTACCCTCTGTCATAGAGGGACCCCTACACTCCACACTGACCTACCCTCTGTCATAGAGGGACCCCTACACTCCACACTGACCTACCCCCTGTCATAGAGGGACCCCTACACTCCGCACTGACCTACCCCCTGTCATAGAGGGACCCCTACACTCTGCACTGACCTACCCCCTGTCATAGAGGGACCCCTACACTCTGCACTGACCTACCCCCCTGTCATAGAGGGACCCCTACACTCCATACTGACCTACCCCCTGTCATAGAGGGACCCCTACACTACACACTGACCTACCCCCTGTCATAGACCCCTGCACTCCGCACTGAACTCCCCCCCGTCATAGAGGGACCCCTACACTCCGCACTGACTTACCCCATGTCATAGAGGGACCCCTACACTACACACTGATCTATCCCCTGTCATAGACCCCTGCACTCCGCACTGACTTACCCCCGTTTAGAGGGACCCCTACACTGCATACTGACCTACCCCCTGTCATAGAAGGACCCCTATACGCCACACTGACCTACCCTCTGACATAGAGGGACCCCTACACTCTGCACTGACCTACCCCCTGTCATAGAGGGACCCCTACACTGACCTACCCCCTGTCATAGAGGGACCCCTACACTCCAAACTGACCTACTCCTTGTCATAGATGGACCCCTACACTACACA
Organism: Lithobates pipiens; assembly: GCF_037356315.1. NCBI lineage: Eukaryota > Metazoa > Chordata > Amphibia > Anura > Ranidae > Lithobates > Lithobates pipiens. Next base: position 57,055,812 of record NW_027507789.1, on the reverse strand, counting down.
CTGACCTACCCCCTGTCATAGACCCCTGCACTCCGCACTGAATTACCCCCTGTCATAGAGGGACCCCTACACTCGGCACTGACTTGCCCCATGTCATAGAGGGACCCCTACACTACACACTGACCTACCCCCTGTCATAGACCCCTGCACTCCGCATTGACTTACCCCCTGTCATAGAGGGACCCCTACACTCCGCACTGACTTACCCCCTGTCATAGAGGGACCCCTACACTACACACTGACCTACCCCCTGTCATAGACCCCTGCACTCCGCACTGACTTACCCCCTGTCATAGAGGGACCCCTACACTACACACTGACCTACCCCCTGTCATAGACCCCTGCACTCCGCACTGACTTACCCCCTGTCATAGAGGGACCCCCACACTCCGCACTGACTTACCCCCATTTTAGAGGGACCCCTACACTGCATACTGACCTACCCCCTGTCATAGAGTAACCCCTACACTTCACACTGACCTACCCTCTGTCATAGAGGGACCCCTACACCCCACACTGGCCTACCCCCTGTCATAGAGGGACCCCTACACTCCGCACTGACCTACCCCCTGTCATAGAGGGACCCCTACACTCTGCACTGACCTACCCCCTGTCATAGAGGGTCCCCTACACTCCGCACTGACTTACCCCCGTTATAGAGGGACCCCTCCACTGCATACTGACCTACCCCCTGTCATAGAGGGACCCCTACACTCCACACTGACCTACCCTCTGTCATAGAGGGACCCCTACACCCCACACTAACCTACCCCCTGTCAGAGGGACCCCTACACTCCACACTGCATACTGACCGACCTGAAATGTAAGGAGGCACTCCATTGGGGACACTGAGATGTAAGGATGCACTCCACTGGGCACACCTGAGATGTAAGGAGGGGCTCTACTGGTGGCAGGTGACATGACAAGTGACACATTCAGGACTCCAACTACAATTACAATATAATAATAATGTGCTTCAATCATCCTAACACAATAACAACCATGGTGCCCAGATGATTGAAGCACCAACACCAGGTGTTTGAAGTATCTTTATCTGCTGATTGTTAAACTTTCTGAAATACACATATTTCTATTGTGGTGTAGAATCTGGGCCTGCTGTCCCTCCATCCCTTTCTTTCTCTCTTTGTTTCTCCCCCTATCCCTCATTCATCTCAGACTCTAACCACACCCCCTCTGAGTCACGCCCTTTAAGCCACACCCACCAACCACGCCCATTATTCTACGCCACAATTTTCTATTCCCCTATGCCATGCCTACTACTGCATGCCCCACAACTAATTATAGCGTGACCCCGCCTACAGCCAAAAAAGTGTCCCTAATTTTTTTTTTTTACAATGTTGGCAACTATGCATTTTAATATAGCGGTAAAGCTTGGGTGAGTCCTCTTGTTTACGTGCTCCGTATAATGGTCTTGCACAGAGCAGCCCTGATCCTACTCTTCTTGGGTCCCCCATGGGCAGTCCTGGCACCACCCTCCTGCTAAGTGCCCCCACAGCATGTAGCTTGCCTGCTCTGCATATCCATTAACCCACAGACCTGCTCGACCCAATTCCCTCTCTCTCTTCATTGTATAACTGGCTGTGATTGGCTCCCACTGCTGTCTCAGCCAAGGAGGAGGGAGAGCCCCTGGAGAGCTGAGGCTCTTGTGCACATCGCTGGATCATGATGTGGCTCAGGTAAGTATTGGGGAGGATGGGGGGGTTGCTGCACACAGAATGTTTTTACCTTCATGTAGTGAGAGACTATGCATGAAGGTAAATAAAAACCTTGAGCTTTTTCGAATCACTTTAAGGCCACTTTCAGGGTAACTGTGATCAGGTTCACCTGTCAGTTTTTCAGGCAGATCTGATCAAAAGCTCCATGTAAGTCTATGGGCAGGCAGATAGCAAAGGACGGTTTGTAAAAAAATAAAAATAAAATGAACGGGTATGAGTATTACAAAAGTGATATCTGTCCCATTCTGCAGCTTAAAGTGGAGTTACGACAATTAAAAAAAAAAAATCAGCAGCTACAAATACTGCAACTGCTGACTTTTAAAATATGTACACTTACCTGTCCAGGGTGCCCGTGATGTCGACACCTGAAGCAGATCTGTCCCTCGGCTCTCGGGTGCTGCATTGCGGCTTCACTTCCTGGTTCCCTGCTGTGAATGCGTGACTCGTACTGCGTGTTCCCACTGGTCCCTGCTGTCTCCTGGGACCTGTCTGTCTCCCGGAAAACAGCGGGGGGGGATGGTGTAGGGTGGCTTGGGTATCTATGCCCGTAAGTGGGAGCAAAATACCTGCATTAGACAGGTATCTGCTCCCCCCTGAAAGGTGCCAAATGTGACACCGGATTCCAAAAAGCGGAAGCGGCGCAGACCAACCACAGAGTGCAGCAATCTATAGACTTATCTGCACCATATTCAAACAATATGCATCTAGTAACATATTACTGTTGTTAATATACGCTGCATAAATCACCGATTTGCGAATTACTCATATTTAAGGACAATTAATCATCATATATAGTTATCTTACTAAGGTACAGTTAGTCTTCATATATGATTGTCCGCATACAAATGCAACTTTCTCCGCATTCTCCGAATATGGTGCAGATAAGTCTATAGATTGCTGCACTCTGTGGTTGGTCTGCGCCGTTCGTAACTGCTCATGGTACAGTTAAGTCCTATGGGTGGTTTGTGATTGGTGCAGTGCCCCGCAGATCATGTGGCATTCAGATTTGATTGGTTGGTTATGTGAATAAAAGAACACTTCCGGTATCATTAGTTACGCCCGCAGATGAAGTCGGAAATGACGAAACGCATCAGGGCGTAACTATACCGGAAGTGATGAGTGCGCCTCAATCCCTGCGTTCCAACGATCCGAGGAAATACGGAAGTGCACATTTTTAGGTGCACGTTGCAAACGATCGTTTCTCCTCGGACGGATTAGACTCAGCGGAATAAGGCACAGTATTTTTAACGCTTAAACAGTTTTCCACTTGGTACGCATATACAGATTTTGCTTTTACATAATAAATATTGTTATACAGTATTATGCTATGTCTGGGCATTTTTGTTTCCTATATGTGAAAGCCGATTTCCAACAAGGGAGATAACTAGTGGCAAAAGGAGAAAACTGCAATGGCATTTTGAAGGCTTATTGGTTTCATATGTTTGGTGAGTGCATCCCCATAGGGGGTCGTCCTTTGTTCCACAAGTGGTGATCTATATGGTGGAAGCTGTGTTTCAATCACAAAGCAAGTGGATAGAACAAAGCACCCTGTCTTCTGAACACTGAACTGAACTTTAACGCATGTTTTGGGAAAAAAATGTGCATGCGCTGCTATACATAAAAAGTGGACTTTTTAGTTTGAGTTACATGTTTTGTGTATTTTTTGATATGTTTTTGTTCTAAAAGCAGCAGCTGACAAATAGATGATATATTGAGTAAATATTGTATTTAAAACATCCAAGAGCGCAGAGTAGTGTGCTATAGGGGCTGGCGAGAATTATTGTTTTAGCACATTTTTTGACAATTGTTGAAAGAATGCCATAAGAAGTCCCATTTGCAGTTTGCGAGAAGCCACATGGGGACAAAGCAAATACGTTGAAGAAGGTGCTTTGGTCAGATGAGACCAAAGTTGAACTTTTTGGCCTAAAAGCAAAATGCTATGTGTGATGGAAAACACTGCACATCACCCTGAACACACCATCCCCACCGTGAAACATGGTGGTGGCACCATCATGTTGTGGGGCTGTTTTTCTTTAGCAGGGACAGGGAAGCTGGTCAGAGTTGATGGGGAAGATGTATGGAGCTAAATACAGGGCAATCTTAGAAGAAAACCTGTTATGCCACATACACACGACCGACCTGGCAGACTAGGTCCGATGGACTTTACAAATAAACGGACTTGGCCAAATACAATCACACCAAAGTACAACGGATTTGAATGTGATGATGTACAACCGGACTAGAATAAGGAAGTTCATAGCTAGTAGCCAATAGCTGCCCTAGCGTCGGTTTTAGTCCATCGGACTAGCATACAGACGACTCCATAGGAACTGGGTCCGGCGGAAAAATTTGAAACATGTACTATTTCTAAAGTTCGTCAGATTTTTGGACAGCAAAGGTCCGATGGAGCCCACACACAATCAAATTGTCCGACGGATTCGTTCCGTCGGACCTTTACCGTCAAAGTCCGGTTGTGTGTACGTGGCATTAGAGTCTGCAAAAGACTTGAGACTGGGGCAGAGGTTCACCGTCCAGCAGGACAATGATCCTAAACATACAACCAGAGCTACAATAGAATGGTTTAGATCAGGGGTGTCCAAACTTTTTTCAAAGAGGGCCAGATTCGATGAAGTGAACATGTGTGAGGGCCGACCATTTTGCCTGACATTCTTTGAACCATTAAAATTCGGTCATTCGAGCACTCATACCTGGCCCAACAAAAATTCTCGTGCCTTTGTTGCGCTCGTTTGCCCGACACACAGACGAATGCTCTGTTCTTTAGGGGTACCGTTAAGTCTTAATGGTACCCCACACATTGGAAACATGGGGTGCTTTTGGTGCAGCGCAATAAAAAAAAAAAAAAAAGCTCTGGGACTTCTTTCCCTGCATTTTTGTGGGTATGGAAGCCCATTGAAATGCATGGGCTGCCCTACACACAGCATGCAGCCATGCAGATGTGAACCAAGGGCTTATTGGAGGGGCAGTAAAACTACATGGTTAAGCTGTTTTTACCACCCCCAACTTCTCCCCCTCTAGCTGCAGAGGGAGCAGCTGGGGGTGTACACATGCTGTGGCTGCAGCTGGAGGTATGCTCAGGGTGAATGGGCCTGCACTGCAACTACCCCGCAACTGTGTAGACTGCACAGTTGCGGTATAGTGATGCTACATTTACGGGCTTAAAACAGGTGGTGAGGAGGCAACATAATGCCTCTTTACCACCTTTCAAATGCCTCTGAAAAGCGATCTGTATATGGATTGCTTTTCAGAGGAGCAGCAATCCTGGCTGCTATCACACACACAAGCACCACAAAAGCAGTTCTGATGGTACAAGAATGGGGGGGGGAGGTCTGGATTAAAAGTAACACACATGCATACACATACACACAGACATACACACATACAGACACATGCATACACATACAGACACATGCATATACTTACATACATACAGACACATGCACACACACACATACAGACACAGACACATGCACACACATACATACATACAGACACATGCATATACTTACATACATACAGACACATGCACACACATACATACATACATACATACATACATACATACAGGCACATACATACATACATACATACATACACATACAGACATACATACATACACACACACACACACACACACACACACACACACATACATGCACACAGATACATACAGACACACATGCTGCACACACATACAGACACACATACATGCACACACATACAGACAGACATACAGACACACATGCACATACGCATACATACAGACATACATGGACACACACACACATGCAATCATACATGCACAGACACACACACACATGCACACACACACACACACACACACACACACACACACACACACACACACAGACACACATGCACATACAGACACACATACACATACACACACACACACATACATAAAGACAGACATGCACACACACACACATATAGACACACATGCACACACATACATACAGACATGCACACACATGCACAGACACACATACATACAGACACACATGCACACACACACATACATACATACAGACACACATGCACACACATGCATACAGACAGACATGCACACACATACATACAGACATGCACACACACACACATACAGACAGACATGCACACACACACACATACAGACAGACATGCACACACACACATACAGACAGACATGCACACACACACATACAGACAGACATGCACACACATACAGACAGACATGCACACACACACATACAGACACACATGCACACACACACATACAGACAGACATGCACACACACACATACAGACACACATGCACACACACATACAGACACACATGCACATACATACAGACACACATGCACATACATACAGACACACATGCACATACATACAGACACACATGCACACATATACATACAGACACACATGCACATACATACAGACAGACATGCACACATATACATACAGACACACATGCACACATACAGACACACATGCACACACATACATACATACAGACACACATGCACACACACACACACATACACATAAATAAAGCCTTTTTAAAACGAATCTAGCTTGTAGTACAGTACCTTTCCATTCCATTTCCTTATTCAGCCGGGTACTGCACTGTAGGGGGAAGCAGAGAGCACAGCACACTCCTCTGCACTTTACTTTCACTTTTGAAGCCGACGGAGCTTCACACAGTGCCGGGGATCGGCTCATTTGACAGCCCTGATCCCGCAGCACACCAGGCGGGCCGTTCAAAACCGGACCGCGGGCCGCGATTGGCCCGCGGGCCGGACTTTGGACATGCCTGGTTTAGATCAAAGCATATTCATGTGTTAGAATGGCCCAGTCAAAGTCCAGACCTAAATCCAATTGAGAATCTGTGGCAAGACTTGAATATTGAATATTATTATTGAATATTGAATATTGTTCACAGATGCTCTCCATCCAATCTGACAGAGCTTGAGCTATTTTGCAAAGAAGAATGGGCAAAAATGTCACTCTCCAGATAGGCAAAGCTGGTAGAGATATACCCAAAAATACTTTTTGCAGCTATAATTGCAGCAAAAGGTGATTCTATAAAGTATCGACTCATGGGGCTGAATACAAATGCATGCCACACTTTTCAGATATTTATCTGTAAAAAATTTGGAAAACCATTTATCATTTTCCTTCCACTTCACAATTATGTCCCACTTTGTGTTGGTCTAGCACAAAAAATCCCAATAAAATACATTTACGTTTTTGGCTGTAACATGACAAAATGTAAAATATTTTAAGGGGTATGAAAACTTCAAGCCACTATATATTTTATACTTTGTTGTTTTATGACTGTATAAACAGGACTGTGCAATGTTGCTGAAATAAAATATTATGTGGCAGGTACAGTATTACATGTGGTATACCACATCCTTATCTTTCAGTGTTCTCACTTCAGCAAGCTGAAATTGGATTTACGTTATGTTGTTTGGTTCTGCTTTAAATAACACCTATCTGTATGCAAGCACTGAAAACTGAAAACCCTATTTAATTCCTTACTAATATTCACTGCAGACTCACCCATCCATCTATGTCTCCATGCTGTGTTTTTTTGAGAAATCACTTTAGACACCTCCCCCCCCCCCCAGCATTTCTAACTGCAACCATCTTGAGTAAGGACAGACGATCCATCTAACATTTACTTCCTGGAATCTATCTGCCCTTATCTCAGGCATGCAGGCAGGAGGGCATGCTTAGATGAGAAAGCTCCTTCTCCCCTCCTCCAGGTGGAAGTAAGAAAATACACATGAAGGGTCCTGGGATGTGTGACATTATTTCGGTCTGTGCCAGTACCCATGAAGCAACTGAAGAAATGTATAAAACATTTTTAGAACACGTAAATATATTATATATCTTTCTATCTATTTATTAATGCTTACCAGCATAAGGATTAAAATAGTTAAGAAGATAGAGACAGTTTAGTTTCGCTTTCATTTTGTCCACTGCCAATGGTTATTTAGTCTAAAGTCTTGTACACACAATCTGATTGTTGGCCAACAGAGTGTCAGCCTTTTGTTGGAAGGGCGTGTGCCAGGAACTTGTCTTGCATACAAACGGTACACAATTGTCAGCCACACGAATGTAGGGGTGTACTAGAAGTACTACGAGATTATATGGAATTTTTTTGCTCCTTTGTTGGCCTACATGCATATTTTCCATAACTAACCTCCCCAGCATGCTATCCTGGGCCCATACACACCTAACTTTACAGTGTTATTTGTCAGCTAAATTTTAGGGTTTACTCTAAACATCCCTAACATTTGTACACATGTTAGTTGTTGTCCTCAAATTCAGGCAGACTGCATTTTTTGGGGCACAAACTCATTTGGAACCCTCCCTCCCCCCAAAGATGCAAAGTCAACAGATACAAATATGCTATCTGCTGACTTTGCCAAACCCATACACACTATCCCTCTTTTGTGTTTTCATTTCTGTATAAATTTACCCCACCATGTAGTGCAAGGGCCTGCCTGATTACCTTAAAATTGTAACGTAGACAATTTTTGTCTTCTTTTTATATTGACACTTCTTACCTGTCCACTGGGCTGCCAATAGTGTAAGTAAGGAGGGGCTGGCTAAAGTATCCCAGATTATTTATGCAAACAGCTCTCATGGAAGTGGAGAGGGTTACCCGTCCAAAACATCTACCCATTTCCCCCTCACCCTAAAACTTTGCTAAAACTTTGAGGGGATGATGAATCAGATAAGTTGATCTTACCCTTTTGTCTTTAAATACTCATTTAAGTTTTCTCCTTATGTTGGCTAAGCATGTTTGTGTCAAATTTGCTTGCAATGTTATGTGATGTAGTAGTAGTAGTAGTAGTAGTAGTAGTAGTATTTTTATACAAAAAAATTATTTTGACAAAGCACAATAACATTGAAATAACCGGGTTATTATAGTACCCTGGTATACAAGTAACTTTATTGTATGCTTGTCCAATTGATAATGAAGTTACTTGTATACCAGGGTACTATAATAACCCGGTTATTTAAATGTTATTGTGCTTTGTCAAAATAATTTTTTTGTATAAAAAAATCCTTTTTTTGTATGATTTTTACATTTATGTACTATACTTAAGTTTGGCTCACCCTTGACGAACGTTGATGGCTCTCCCCGCGGTGAATTGTTTTTCCCCCTTATTTCCCCCTGGCGGACATGTGTTCCTCCTGGCTGGCTAGGTAATATTTTCCTTTGCTGGCTTGCAGGGGTTAACGCTGGGACCAACGGGTCCGTCAGCGTCTCCCTGCGCATTTCCGCATTTGCGTTAACAGTACCGCATATGCGCAGTGTGGAGGAACTGACCACATGACGTCGGACGCCGCCGAACGTTCTGCGACGTCACGACGCATGTGTGTTGGGGAGCCTATTTAAGCGATCGCATTGACCGCTGAATGGGCAGACCGAGCGGCTGTGTTGGAGGCTTCAGACAGATTAACAGACTTTCTTACAAACTTTTGTGTTGGCAGTCCTCACTACCAGGTATAGTATTTCCTATACGCTTAACATTAGATGTTCTTGTTTTTACCTGGCTCATTATGGCATGTACCTTATTTTATCTGCAGACCTATACTGGTGGTAACCCATTTTTACTACCTGACTGCGTATGATATTCCTATGGAACCGCAATACAGAGCCAGTTATTAAACACAATTCAGTGATCTTTAACTGATAGACCAATACAATTAATACATCAAGAAACTGAATCTTCTCCTTTCCTGGTGAGTTAATTCAACTTATAATCTTACGCCACAGGTGTTGTTTTTTTTTTTTTTTAAGAAGTCTGTTTTCCTCTCCTCCACTAGGGCCATTGGGCCAATCCCCCATGTCCGCCGTGGGGGAGATATATATGGGAATTTCGCTGTATGTGATCCATTCTCCTGAAGTCAGATGTGAGCTGATTCTTTTGTTCCCTTTCTATGGAATGACTACTATTGATTACTATGTTTATTTACATTTTGCTGTTGTTGTTTTATACTAATTCATTATATCCTGTATAGATACCCTCCTGAGGAAGCGTTTTTTTATACCGTGAAACTAGTAGAGGAGACCCCCATGCGCTTTTGAATTTCCCACTTTTTGGAGAAGTTATTAAAGACGCTATTACTGTGATATGCATTATCTGTATTTTAATATAGGTGTTGTTTGTCTTTTGTATTCTTTATGTTTATTAAACAGGATGATATTTTAAATGTTATTTGTTCTTTTTTGATAGTACCGGTATAGTCCAATTTTCAAAAGAATTCCCTTTTTTTGGGGGGGAGTTACCTTTAGGATTAGTATAAGCAGCTATTCTTGGTACCCTTACCCCAAAGGGACTTTTTCTTTTTTGCTGGATATAAGGGCTTTTGCATAGTCATGCTAGCTGTAGTGTCTGCCAACTATGAGTTTTTGTATCTGGATGTTGAGAAGAATGGCCGCAACTCTGAGGAGTGATTATACAGACAGAGTTTCACAAGCAGCTCCAGAATGGCACCTTAAACTTGCCACCTGCTGAGGAGAATGTTGGGGGCCTCTATTTTGTTTTTGTTGCAGATGAGGCCTTTGCTCTGGGGGGACATCTGATGAAGCCATTTCCTATGAACCTCACCCCAGAGCAGAGAATATTAAACTACAGGTTCTCTTGTTCTGGAAGGGTGGTTGAAAACACCTTTGGCATCCTATCGAATTGTTTCAGGCTGTTTTTGACTCCAATCAACCTGACACTCTACAAGATAAACCATGTGGCCCTGTGCTGTTGAATTTTACATAATATTTTAAGGAGGAATGTGAATAGCTACCTTGCCTCTTTGCCCAGTGATGTGGACCCTGCAGTGGCAGGCCCAGCTGAAGAGGCTGCAGCTCGGCCATCGGTGGGCGTGCTGACAGCTCTTGAAAATGCTTGTGCTGGATTGCCCTGACAAATTGCCAGAGATGTATGGCAGAAATACAGAAATACCTTGATTATTTTGTGGGTGGAGGAGCAGTGGCTTGGCAGAAAATTTTAGCTGATTATGCCTAATATATTTTTGAGATCATAAACTCAGATTTCATTTGAACTACTGTTGTCTGTGTTTCTTATCTATCTAATATGTTCACAAATGGGCTTTATTTTGGCCACTTGCTCTAATAGTGCAAATGTACCTTATTTGTTACATGAGGTGACAATATCTTCTTCAGCTAACTATTTATCTTCTTCAGCTAACTATTATGGTGTGTTGTGGGTCTGCTACACACACTCAATGTTTTTGTTCTTAATGGATCTAATGCATGAAGTTTAAAAACATTACGCCTTTTCAATTCTTATAATTTTTTGAGGACTAAAAATTGCAGGAGTTGGCCACATTTTAAGAGCACATTGTCACTGTAACTACAACTACTGAAAAAGTGCACTGTACTCCAATTTACTCAAAGCACATTCACATGTACGTTTTAAGGTTTTAAAACACACCAACATCTTGGTGTATAACGTGTATGTTTTGCATTATTTCCCCTTTTTTGGGGCTAAACAGGCATGTTAAAAAAAAATTAGATACACATCCCAAACTCAGGAACTTACAAAGTTAAATTTTGGTAAAGTGAAGGCCAAATGAGACATTAGTATCCCAAGACTGTGTGGATGTTGCCTTCCTCATATGGAGTTATCTCACCCCTTTTAAAACCCAAAATTTACGTACACGTAGAAGCATACCAATTGAATTACCCTTATGATCAAATGTGTGTAGTTACAAACAACTTTTTTCCTAAACACACAGTGTGAAAACATGTGCAAGCTCCCATCACGGGGTAACAATGGATGTGTTTTGGGGGTGCAACCCCTTCCTCTGAGCTTCTATAGCTATAAGGAAGGGGTTGCACCCCCAAAACACGTCCATTGATACCCAGTGATGGTAGATAGTACATGTTGACACACTGTGTGTTTTGTGGCTTTTGGCAAACTAGATGTATGGAAAACCAAGATTTGCTTTGGGTTTGCCACTGCTACTGATTCAAACATCCTCCCTACTCATCAGCAATGGCTTCCACAGGAATGTAGACTCCACCAATTTGTGGACAAAACCCACCTGACTCTAATAAGACTTTTCCACTTGAATATGTGTTCAGAGTTGTAAACCACCCTGTCTCTACCAAGAATGGCTTTGCCAGTTCTCATAGTTATAGAATGCTAGGCATTGCTTATTTCACATTCTGCAGTAGTCAAGCTTTTCTGGTTACTTACAATTTCATGACTACCTAAAATGACAAGTAGGGGTCAGTGAAGTTACTGGTTATGTTAAAAGAAGTGACCTTCTCTTTTTTACAATAAAAACATCATTGTTTTTCAGTCTTTGAGGTTAAAAGTGACCTTTGAGGTATCTCGCTACATTCAGAACAGCATTTGATGTACAAGCATTGCAAACGAATGCAGATGCATAAGAGGAAGTTTGCATTTCGCAGTCATTTTACACCCTTTGCATATTGCCAGACAAGTTTACAGAAATAGAGGTTAGCAAATGTATTTGTTAGAGTTTGCTACAGATAAGACCATTTATGGCTATTGAATGACTTGAGGCACTTAATAATCACTAGGTGGCTGAACAGAGTGGTTTATGGTAAACCATTTTTTTAATTTTATGCTTCTTATTTTTTTTATAGTTATTTGACTATTTTTTTTTTAATGGAAAAAAACATAACTAAATGTCAAACATTTAAAGTAATTGTATTATATTTTTGATAGCACCTTTTTCAGTATTCTTATACCTCATACAGTATTCTTCCCATTTTGTGATAAAAAATAATAATTTAAATAAAATACAAAAAAAAATGAACGAAACACAAATACATTCCTCATCCTTTGCCATGTACCACATCCACTTCTATGTTCAGTATGCTGAAATCAAAGAACCATAACACTTAAAAGCTAGTAGTGCCTGTTAATAAGAAATGGACATCCCTAAATATATAAAAAAAAGAAAAAAAAAAGATATGGAGAGAAAGGGATGGCCTACTGTTCTCTCAGCCCGCCCCCCGACCACTGTAGGCATTGTGAAAACCCCCAGAGACAGGGTGGGCTGACATTTCAACTCAGGGTGTAGATTACTTAGGCAATAATAGGCTGTGAACAGATTGGTGCCAGTCACTTTAACCGCTTCAGCCCCGGGAAGATTTTACCCCCTTCCTGACCAGAGCACTTTTTGCAATTCGGCACTGTGTCGCTTTAAATGACAATTGCAACCAAACAAAATTGATGTCCTTTTTTTCCCCACAAATAGAGCTTTCTTTTGGTGAAATTTGATCACCTCTGCGTTTTTTTTTTTTGTGCTATAAACAAAAAAAGAGCAACAATATTGAATTAATTGCAATATTTTTTACTTTTTGCTATTTATTAAATACAAAAATTATAAAGATCAGAGTACACAAAAAACACAGAAATATTTTAAAATCAATGTTAGAGCATTTACAGAGTATATATATGTTGGGTTGCTGGTAACTCACAAAAAAAGAGAAAGATGGTCACTAGGGATGGCCGAACATTTGCCCGGCGGTCGGTTCGCGGCAAATTTCGGGTCGCGATCGGCGGACTATTGCCGCTGTTCGCCCGGCGGACTTACGTGTTTACTGTGTAAAAGAACTTTGACCTATGATGACACATCCATCATGGGGTACAGGACAGCCAATTGAGACATTACAGCACATGGACACTTGGACATTCCCCGTAACTTTTAAATACACCTGATCCGGCGGCCATTTTACATTCTTTCGTATGTCACTATAGGGAGAGGTTGCTGTGTGGAGCAGGGAGAGACTGCAGTGACCCAAATCGCTAGCTATTAGGTCCACAAAAGTTCTTTTAAGGACTGGTATGGTATAGGTGTAGTTCAGGATATAGGTTTGAGGCACTGCTATTCAAGTCATTGTTGCAGCAGCCTGTCTTTTGTCAGTGCTGAGAGAGGGACAGGACGCTGTGTGCAGCAGGGACAGTCAGTTTCATCATTAGCTGTTACTATTAGGTCCACAAAAGTCCTTTTCAGGACTAGTATGGTAAAGTAGTACAGGATATAGTTTTGAGTGCTATTCAAGTTATTGTTGCAGCAGCCTGTGTTTTGTCAGTTTAAATAGGGACAGACAGGTGTGTGGCAGTGGGGGACACTCAGTTTAATCAGCTGTTACTATTAGGTCCACAAAGGTTCTTTTCAGGACTGGTATGGTAATAGGCTTGTACACGTATAATATTCTTTCTTCCAAATATAGAAAGAATATTATACTTGACTGCTGCCCTTCTGCTGCAGTAGTCCTTTATGAGTATAGGGACTGAGGTACAGTCTGCTAATCACAACCTACTAGTTGCACAAAGGTCCTTCTAAGGACTGGTAAGGTATAGTGTACTAGAGTATATAGGGTTGAGTGAGGTACAGTCTGCTAATCCTTAAGGACTGGTATAGGTCCACAATATATAGGGTTGAGGTGCACTACTGCTGACTGCTGCCCTATTCTGCAGCAGTCCTTTATCAGTATAGGGACTGAGGTACAGTCTGCTAATCACAACCTACTAGTTCCACAAAGGTCCTTCTAAGGACTGGTAAGGTATAGTGTACTACAGTATATAGGGTTGAGTGAGGTACAGTCTGCTAATCACAACCTACTAGTTCCACAAAGGTCCTTCTAAGGACTGGTAAGTGTGGCAGCACGCAGGTAAAGTCACCTGGTTGTATCCAGGATGGGAAATATGTGTGCCCTAGATTCAGGCTTTATGCAGACTTTTACAATTAGAGGGGAAGAGTTAATGAGCCCAGCTGAAGTAAGTGGGCTCATTAAGACCTCTACAAAAAACCCCAGCATGCTTAGGGAGATGCTCCATCCTGGAACCAGTTTTGTGTTGTATAGACTGGGGAGTGTGATATCTGTTCTGTGCGGTGAGTTAACGCCTGTGTGGCAAACCTCTACAACAGAGACAGGGACTGGTGCAGCACAAGGCTGCACTCAGTTGTTAGACAGGGAGTCTAAGTGTGTAATTAGAGGTCAAGCTGACCAGGATTTATTTTCATGTTTTATTTTTGTTTGGCTGTTATATGTTTCACTGCATGGAGCATAAATAAACCGCATCTTTTGTTTTTTTGCACCTACAACGCTGTCTGCTGTGCCTGATTTTGTGTTGTGAGCCCATCCAGGGGGTCACACACACCCGCTGCCGAGCTAACCCCTCACAGTTGGTGGAGAATTTTGGCAGTTTTTTAAAAATTTTTTTGTTAAGGCCAGCATGGAGGAGATACTGAGACAGCTGGCTCTAGCAAATGCAGCCCAGCAGCAGACAAATGCAACTTTGCAGCAGAGTCTGGAAGCTCAGCAGAAAGCTCACCTGCAGAGTTTGGAAGCTCAGCAACAAGCCCAGCAGCGATCTGAAGCCCGCTTCATAGACCTGTTGCAGAAGCAAGAGCAGAGTTTTCAATGGCAAATAGAGACATTAATACAGCAACGTCCGCAGACCAATGAAGCAAGTGGTTACAATAATACCGCATCCTTTGGTGTGAGCCGTTTACTGACAAAAATGACTGGAGAGGATGATCCGGAGGTGTTTTTGACCACATTTGAAAGGACTGCTGAAAGGGAAAAGTGGCCTAAGGAGCAATGGGCTGGACTGGTGGCCCCTCTGTTAACTGGGGAATCGCAGAAAGCTTATTATGACCTCGAGCCTGACCAAGCAAAAGACTATGTGGTGCTAAAAACAGAAATATTGGCACGGCTGGGTGTCACCCTGGCCGTCCGGGCTCAGCGTGTGCATAATTGGACTTTTCAGGTTGGAAAACCCCCCAGGTCTTAAATGTATGATCTCATTCACCTGAGCAGGAAGTGGCTGCAGCCAGAGACTTTGACCGCACCAAACATTGTGGAACGTGTTGTTATGGATCGTTTCCTGAGAGCTCTTCCTACTGCCATCCAAAAATGGGTAAGCCATGGAGACCCAGAAAATGCAGATAAACTTGTGGATCTGGTTGAGAGGTACTTGGCTACAGAGAACCTGACCACCTCTTCCAGGGACTCACGGACTTTCCATCCTAAGACCAGATCATCCCCAGTGGCGGGTAAGATGACTCCAAGGGGTGAGGGTAGAGAGAGTGAGAGGGTGGGAGTTCTACCTAAGGTCTGGTGGGAGCAGCCCAGGAAGCCCATGCTGCAAGAGACAGCGAAAAAGATTATTTGCTACCGCTGCCGGCAAGAGGGACATATTGCAGCCAATTGCCCCGTTGTGGATGAGCCTATGCAATGTGACTTTATAAGGGAGAGACGTCAGTCGCTGTTTGCGACAGTTGCATGCACTGCCATTCAGGGACCTGAGAAACATTTATGTAAAATGTGTATTAATGGTAGAAATGTTGATGTGTTGCTGGATTCAGGTAGCCTGGTAACATTGATAAAAGCTGAATTAGTTACTACAGAGGTCTCTGGGAAGAACAGGGTGGCTATTATTTGTGTGCATGGGGACACCCGAGAGTATCCTGTAACTTCAGTGTTTTTTGAGACCCCCAAAGGTAACCTCTCTCATCAGGTGGGGTTAGTGTCTCACTTACCACATGATGCTATTGTGGGAAGGGATTTTCCAAAATTCTGGGAACTCTGGGATTGTCCTGAGCCCCCCACTGGTGCCCCTATAAACCAGAAAGATGACCAGAATTCCTCTGGGAGTGGTGAGGACTCTCCTGAATTTCCCTTGTCGGTATTGGCGGGGGAAACTCGAGAAACTGGGGAGGAGCCAACCTCCTCAGATGAAAACATGCCGTCTGTGGAGTTTTCGGATCTTAAGGTTCACAGGGAAAATTTTGCCACAGAACAGTTAAAAGACCCCACCCTAATAAAGGCACGGGAAAATGTGGTGAAAATAGATGGCGAGTTAGTGAACCCAGATAAGACTTGCACTTATCCTTACTTCACTATGGAAAGGGACCTGCTGTATCGAGTGGCTCAAAGGGCAGAAGAAACCATTGAGCAACTTGTAGTGCCCAAACCTTACAGGAAGTTGGTGTTAGAATTGGCCCATGGGCACATTCTGGGAGGTCATCTGGGGACAGAGAAAACCAGAGAGAGGATATTGCAGAGATTCTATTGGCCTGGGGTCATGAAGGAACTAGAAAATTATTGTTCCTCCTGCCCTGTGTGTCAGAAGTCGGCACCTATGCCACATTTCCGTAACCCGCTGGTACCTCTTCCTATCATTGAGGTCCCCTTTGAGAGGATCGCAATGGATTTGGTAGGTCCAATAATGAAGTCCGCTAGGGGGCATCAGTACATTTTGGTTATATTGGACTATGCCACCCGTTATCCGGAAGCAATTCCTCTTCGAAATACCTCGGCCAAAACCATAGCCAAAGAGCTATCTCTTGTTTTTAGCCGCGTGGGTATTTGTAAGGAACTGCTTACGGACCAAGGTACACCCTTTATGTCCCGCGTTATGAAAGAACTATGCAAGTTGTTCAAAGTAACACAATTGCGTACATCTGTGTATCACCCCCAAACAGATGGGTTGGTTGAAAGATTCAACAAAACCCTAAAACAAATGTTAAAGAAGGTGGTGGATAAAGATGGAAAGAATTGGGACTGTCTAATACCCTATCTGATGTTTGCCATTAGGGAGGTACCCCAATCCTCTGCGGGTTTCTCACCCTTCGAGTTGCTCTACGGGAGACACCCAAGAGGGCTGCTGGATATCGCCAAGGAAACTTGGGAAAATGAGAGTTCTCCTCACAGGAGTGTGATTGAGCACGTCGCCCTGATGCAAGATAGAATTGCACAGGTAATGCCAATCGTAAAGGAACATTTGACCCAAGCGCAGTTAGCACAGCAGAGAGTGTACAACCGTGGGGCCAAGACCCGTACTTTTTCCCCGGGGGATAGGGTCTTGGTGCTAGTCCCTACGGTTGAAAGCAAATTTCTGGCCAAATGGCAAGGTCCATACGAAGTAATTGAAAAAATTAGTGAGGTGAACTACAGGGTTAGACAGCCAGGAAGGCGAAAGCCAGAGCAGATCTATCACGTCAATCTGCTGAAAGCCTGGAGGGATAGGGAATCCCTAGTCGCAGAGACTTTGTCACAAGCAAAGCCTGATTGCTTAGTTCCTGAGGTTGGAATAGCAGACACCTTATCGAAAGCCCAACAACAGGAGGTTAAAGAGTTTGTACTTCGTAACAAAGAGATTTTCTCTGAGCTGCCGGGACAAACATCTGGCGTAGAGCATGACATTATCACCCCGCCAGGAGAAAGGGTAAAACTAAAATCTTATAGAATACCAGAGGCCCGACGGGAGGCAATACGTGGGGAGGTTCAAAGGATGCTGGAATTGGGTGTGATAGAGGAGTCCCAGAGTGACTGGTCCAGTCCTTTCGTACTAGTGCCCAAACCTGATGGGAGCTGGCGGTTTTGTAACGATTTTCGACAATTGAATAAAGTTACAAAATTTGACACCTACCCCATGCCGCGCATAGATGAGTTGATTGACCGGCTGGGAACAGCCCGATATATGACAACTCTTGATCTCACCAAAGGGTATTGGCAAATTCCCCTGGCCGAGTCGGCCAAGGAGAAAACTGCGTTTGTAACCCCAGATGGGGCATTCCAATATAAGAGAATGCCGTTTGGGTTACAGAATGCACCGGCAACATTCCAGCGGAAAATGGATAAGATTCTGAGGCCCTATCAGAAATATGCTGCAGCTTACCTGGATGATGTGATTATCCATAGCACAGACTGGGTCTCACATTTGCCAAAGTACAAGTAGTCCTAGACTCTATCCGGGAAGCTGGGTTTACGGCCAATCCAAAGAAGTGTACCATTGGACAGGAGGAGGCCAAATATCTTGGGTACACTATTAGGAGGGGGGTGATAAAACCCCAAGTCAATAAAGTCGAGGCCATACAGAGTTGGCCACGTCCCAACAGCAAGAAACAGGTACGAGCCTTTCTGGGAATCGCTGGCTATTATCGACGATTCATTCCCCATTTTGCTTCTCAGGCTGTGCCCCTCACCAACCTGACAAAAGGGAAAGAGTCTGTTATGGTTAAATGGTCCCCAGAGGCTGAAGAAGCATTTCAGTCCTTAAAAACAGCCTTATGTAGCCAGCCAGTGTTGTACTCACCAGACTTCTCTAAGGACTTTGTTGTACAAACTGATGCATCAGACGTTGGGTTAGGAGCAGTGTTATCCCAGGTCTGGAACGGGGAAGAGCACCCAGTCATTTACCTCAGCAGGAAGTTGAAGTCCCATGAGGTAAATTACGCCACGATTGAGAAGGAATTTTTAGCAGTGAAGTGGGCTCTAGATTCCCTTCGGTACTATCTGCTAGGTAGGCACTTTGACCTGGTGACTGATCATGCTCCTTTAAAGTGGATGGCTCAGAACAAGGAGACCAATAGAAGGGTAAATAGGTGGTTCCTGGCCCTACAAGAATTTAACTTTACAGTTAAGCATCGCCCTGGTGTTAAAATGGGGAATGTGGATGCTTTGTCTCGGATACATGCGTGTCTGACTGCTTGTGTTACAACCCCAAGGTTGAAACAAGAGGGGGGGGGGGAGTATGTGGCAGCACGCAGGTAAAGTCACCTGGTTGTATCCAGGATGGGAAATATGTGTGCCCTAGATTCAGGCTTTATGCAGACTTTTACAATTAGAGGGGAAGAGTTAATGAGCCCAGCTGAAGTAAGTGGGCTCATTAAGACCTCTACAAAAAACCCCAGCATGCTTAGGGAGATGCTCCATCCTGGAACCAGTTTTGTGTTGTATAGACTGGGGAGTGTGATATCTGTTCTGTGCGGTGAGTTAACGCCTGTGTGGCAAACCTCTACAACAGAGACAGGGACTGGTGCAGCACAAGGCTGCACTCAGTTGTTAGACAGGGAGTCTAAGTGTGTAATTAGAGGTCAAGCTGACCAGGATTTATTTTCATGTTTTATTTTTGTTTGGCTGTTATATGTTTCACTGCATGGAGCATAAATAAACCGCATCTTTTGTTTTTTGCACCTACAACGCTGTCTGCTGTGCCTGATTTTGTGTTGTGAGCCCATCCAGGGGGTCACACACACCCGCTGCCGAGCTAACCCCTCACATAAGGTATAGCGTACTAGAGTATATAGGGTTGAGTGAGGTACAGTCTGCTAATCCTTAAGGACTGGTATAGGTCCACAATATATAGGGTTGAGGTGCACTACTGCTGATTGATGCCCTATTCTGTAGCAGTCCTTTATCAGTATAGGGACTGAGAGTTTTGTCACAGGGTCATTTAAAATAGGACAGGCAGAGGAAGAGGCAGGCCCTTCCGCAGGGGTGGTAGGGGTAGGGCAGGAGCAACAGGCTTGAGCCAAAGTGGGAAATTGCCGAAAGGTGTGTGCGATTACGTCAAAGGAAGCACCAGAATTGGTTGAGTGGCTCACTCAGCCTTACTCTTCTGCACCCTCTGCTGTGCATATTATGAGGGGCTCCCACCATCCCTGTGCTATGCTTATTATGAGGGCATCCTACCATCCCTGTGCTATGCTGACTTCCTCCTGGGGCTGCTTATCATGAGGGGCTCCCACCATCCCTGTGCTGTGCTGACTTCCTCCTGGGGCTGTACCTCTGCTGTGCATATTATGAGGGGCTCCCACCATCCCTGTGCTATGCTCATTATGAGGGGCTCCCACCATCCCTGTGCTACGCTCATTATGAGGGGCTCCCACCATCCCTGTGCTACGCTCATTATGAGGGGCTCCCACCATCCCTGTGCTATGCTGACTTCCTCCTGGGGCTGCTTATTATGAGGGGCTCCCACCATCCCTGTGCTATGCTGACTTCCTCCTGGGGCTGTACCTCTTCTGTGCATATTATGAGGGGCTCCCACCATCCCTGTGCTATGCTCATTATGAGGGGCTCCCACCATCCCTGTGCTATGCTCATTATGAGGGGCTCCCACCATCCCTGTGCTATGCTCATTATGAGGGGCTCCCACCATCCCTGTGCTATGCTGACTTACTCCTGGGGCTGCTTACGGTGCAGGTGTCAGTGCTGTATATCACGGTGCTAGTGTCAGTGCTGTATATCACGGTGCTGGTGTCACTGCTTCATGTCACGCTGCTTATGTCAGTGCTCTCTATCACGGTGCTGGTTTCAGATCACTATATCACGGTGCAGGTGTCATTGCTGTATGTCACGCTGCTGATGTCAGTGCTCTCTATCACGGTGCTGGTGTCAGATCACTCTATCACAGTGCAGGTGTCATTGCTGTATGTCACGCTGCTGATGTCAGTGCTCTCTATCACGGTGCTGGTGTCAGATGACTCTATCACAGTGCAGGTGTCATTGCTGTATGTCACACTGCTGGTGATCATCTCCTGCACCCTCTTCTTTGCCTACCCTGACCTTCCCTCTCCTCCATTGCCTTCATGCGCTCCACAGTCCTGAATTGTCACAACAATTTCCCATATAAAAAAAGAATGCTTATAGTTGTCGATCCCAGATTCACCTCATACATGTGTTATGTCATTGGCCATGTGGTGGGACTATGTTTGCACAGCTATTAATTATTTTGTGGCTGCAAATTTGACCTGTAGGTTTGCAAAGTTCGCCTCCCATTGAAGTCAATGGGGCCCGCCGTGAAAGTTACGGTTCGCGAACTATCGGCCGCGTTCGCGAAACGTCCCGTCGGAAGTTCGTCCATCACTAATGGTCACAAACAGATGTTAAATCCCAACATGTTTTGCCAGTGATGGCTTCCTCAGGGGATGGTGTGGGACCACCAAAATAGTCTAGCTCTAAGGTCCCTTTCACACCGGGGCGGTGGGTTAGTTGGCAGTAAAGCGGCACTTTACCGTCAATTTCGATGCGCCATTTGGCAGCTAGCGGGGCACTTTTACACCCCGCTAGCAGCCGAAAAAGGGTTAAAACAAGGCAAAGCACTGCTGCAGCAGCACTATGCCGTTGGTATAGCCGCGCTGCCCCATTGATTTTAATGGGCAGGAGAGGTGAAGGAGTGGTATATACACTACTCCTTCACCGCTCCAAAGATGCTGCTTGCAGGAGTTTTTTTTTAACGTCCTGCAATCGCACCACTCCAGTGTGAAAGCACTGAGGCTTTCACACCGGAGAGACAGGAGTGGCTCTTTACAGGCGTTATGCAGGTGCTATTTTTAGCGCTGTAGTGCCTGTAAAGCGCCTCAGTGTGAAAGGGGTCTAATAAAAAGAAGAAAAAATTAAACATAAACACAAATACATAATATCACATAATAAATATTATCATGATCCCAGGAGGATGCATGGCACATTCCTCTATCCGTCCAAGAACAGAAATGGAAATGTTGAGTGGGTTGGCTCTCCAACGACAAGGGAGTCAAAAATGTATGTCAATAAAATATTGATAAGCCCCAGCCTGAAAATGATACAAGGGAGACCATGCATGATCTAAGAGGATAGATAAACACCCACCTGAAAAGTATAAGGAACAACAAATGAATTAATGTAACCATATTCTGGACAAAAAAAACATATATAGGTCCAGAAAGGAATGGCCCTAAACATAAAAAAAAACATGTAAATACTAATGCCGTGCACACACGACCGGATTTCCTATGGGAATAAACTTCCACGATTTTTCCGACGTAGTTCCAACGGAGTTCCTCTGAAACTGTCTTGCGTACACATGATCACACTAAAGTCCGATCACAACACATACGACGGGACTAGAGAAAGGCAGTTCAATAGCCAGTAGCCAATAGCCTCCGTCTCGTACTTGCTTCAGAGCATGCATAGTTTTTGGTCCGTCAGAACAGCAAACAGACGAGCGGTTTTCCCGATAGGAATTGGTTCCGTCGGAAATAATTAAAACATGTTCTATTTCTAGGTCCGTCCGAATTTTCGGTAAAAAAAAAAAAAGTCAGATGAGGCATACACACGATCGGAATATACAATGAAAGGATTACGTCTGACTTTTTCTGTCTGACATTCCGCTTGTGTACGCGGCATACGAGTTAAGGTATTCAATAAGTATTGCAGCAGGGAAAAGTCTATCAATAGCCCAGTAAAAGTCAACAGAATAGCGCATTATTTAGAGCCAAAGAGCAACGTTTTTTTACTTGTACGCAAAAATCAGAAGGTAAAGGTCAGTAAGGTCGCCCCTAATCTCCAGCCAGCTGATTGCTGGAGTGGCTAACATTAAATACCCCCCCCCCCCCACACTTGGGCATCGGGTCGGGGTCAAGTCCTGCTTTCTGTGTGAATAGACACAGAAGCTGGACACAGGAATGCGCCCGCATAGGTGTCCACGAAGGAGAGCGCTTCTCCGACTGCTACTCAAGAAGAGGAGACAGGAGCGTCACTGAGGGACGCTAGAAGAGAAGGATTGGGGCAACTGTGCAAAACCAACTGCACAGTGGTGGTAAGTATGACGTGTTTGTTTTTATTTTGTTTGTTTTTTATTGCAATAAGTGTATATTGATTGGTTTGTGTAAAAGTTATAGCATCTACAAAATAGGGGATAGATTTATGGCATTTTTATTATAATTTTTTTTTTACTAGCAATGGCGGCGATCTGCAATTTTTAGCACGACTGCGACATTACGGCAGACAGATCGGACACTTTTGACACTATTTGACATTGACATTTATACAGCGATAAGAGCTAGAAAATAGCCACTGATTCCTGTAAAAATTTCACTGGCAGGGAATGGGGTTAAACACTAGGGAGCGATCAAGGGGTTAAATGTTTCCTTAGGGTGTTCTAACTGTAGGGGGAGGGATGGGCTCACTAGAACATGACAGAGATCACTGATCCCCCTTACTAGGAGCAGTCATGTTGCTAGGCAGAACAGGGAAATGCCTTGTTTACATAGGCATCTCCCCGTTCTGCCTCTCCTCCTTGAAAGTGCAGGCCGCTGGCAAACATTGAGTCTGCGGAACCTGTGCGCACACTCCCGTGGGGTGCACACGCCTAATAGGCGGGAAATACGAAAGGACGTATGGGTATGCCCTTTTGCGCACCCATGCCATTCTGCCGACATAAATCTGCATGCGGCGGTCGGCAAGTGGTCAAATACCTTCTTCAGTTCTGGAAAAAGTTCTGAAAGGAGCAGGGGGGAGCTCATGTCCATAATGTGTTAATTCGGAAGTCAGCACAGCACAGGGATGGTGGGAGCCCCTCATAACGAGCACAGCAGGGGAACAGCCCCAGGAGGAAGTCAGCACAGGGATGTTGGGAGCCCCTCATAATGAGCACAGCACAGGGATGGTGGGAGCCCCTCATAATGAGCACAGCATAGGGATGGTGGGAGCCCCTCATAATGAGCACAGCACAGGAATGGTGGGAGCCCCTTATAATGAGCACAGCAGGGGCACAACCCCAGGAAATCAGCACAACACAGGGATGGTGAGAGCCCCTCATAATGAGCACAGCAGGGGTACAAACCCAGGAAGTCAGCACGGCACAGGGATGCTGGGAGCCCCTCATAATGAGCATAATGAGTGGGCGACTGCCATATTGAAAAAGGTATTTAACGAACGCTCGTAATTGTTCCGAAAATGAAATTTTGTACGAATCCAAACTGAATTTCAGACACGAATTACGAAATACAAATTAACGGCTAAAACGGAATGGAACGAAACAAAACACATTTTATTGACGGCGCATATGTCTAGCACCTGGACCAGATGGCATACACCCACAGATTCTAAAATTGAGATCGGTCATTTTAAAGCTATTGTTTCTAATTTTTAGGGACTCTTTAATGACTGGCATTGGATTGGTGTAAGGCCAATGTGGTGCCTATATTTAAAAACAGATCAAAGTCTTTACTAAGTCCTGTTAGTTTAACTTCTATAGTCGGGAAGATACTGGAGAGTTTAATAAAAGACCACATAGAGTTCTTGCTGTAAAATTATTTTAAGCAACAGACAGCGTGGATTCCTAAAAGACAGAAGTTGTCAGATAAATCTGATTTCCTTTTATGAGGAGGTAAGTAAAACCTTGGACAGAGGGATGGATGGGACGTGGTATACTTGGATTTTGCAAAAGTATTTCCTGGTGCATCATGGCAGTAGGGATGGCCAAACTGTTCGCCCGGCGGACGGTTCGTGGCGAATTTGGCGTGTTCGCGATTCGCCCGATCAGCGGACTATTGCCGCCGTTCGCCTGGCGGACATATGTGTTTACAGTGTGAAAGAACTTTGACCCATGATGACACATCCATCATGAGGTACAGGACAGCCAATTGAGACATTTCAGCACATGGACAATTGGACATTCCCCCTACCTTATAAATAGACCTGATCTGGCGGCCATTTTACATTCTGTCTTATGTCAGTTTAGGGACAGGGCGCTGTGTGGAGCAGGGACAGACTGTAGTGACACAAATCACTAGCTATTAGGTCCACAAAAGTCCTTTTAAGGACTGGTATAGGTGTAGTACAGTATATAGGGTTCAGTGCACTGCTGTGCTAGTGATTGCAGCAGCCTTTCTTTTGTCAGTATAGGGTAGGGACAGGACGCTGTGTGCAGCAGGGACAGTCAGCATAATCACTAGCTAGCTATTACTATTAGGTCCACAAAAGTCCTTTTAAGGACTGGTATAGGTGTACAGTATATAGGCTTCTGGTGCACTGCTGTGCTGGTGATTGCTGAGTGCACTGCTGACTGATTTTGCAGCTGTCTTTTGTCAGTGTAGGGACAGGACGCTGTGTGGAGCAGGGACAGTCAGTTTAATCACTAGCTAATACTATTAGGTCCACAAAGGTCCTTTTAAGGACTGGTATAGGTGTACAGTATATAGGGTTGTACACGCATAATATACTTTTTTCCAAATATAGAAAGAATATTATACTTGACTGCTGCCCGATTCTGCAGCTGTCTTTTATCAGTGTAGTGACTGAGGGACAGTCTGCAAATCACTAGCTACTAGGTCCACAAAGGTCCTTGTAAGGACTGGTATAGGTGTACAATATATAGGGTTGTGGTGCACTGCTGTTGACTGCTGCCCTATTCTGCAGCAGTCCTTTATTCGTGTAGTGACTGAGGGACAGTCTGCAAATCACTAGCTGCTAGGTCCACAAAGGTCCTTGTAAGGACTGGTATAGGTGTACAATATATAGGGTGTTGGTGCAGGGCTATGCTGCACATTACTGCCCTATTCTGCAGAAGTCCTTTATCAGTGTAGGGACTGAGGTACAGTCTGCAAATCACTAGCTACTAGGTCCACAAAGGTCCTTGTAAGGACTGGTATAGGTGTACAATATATAGGGTTATGGTGCACTGCTGCTGACTGCTGCCCTATTCTGCAGCAGTCCTTTATCAGTGTAGGGACTGAGGGACAGTCTGCAAATCACTAGCTACTAGGTCCACAAAGGTCCTTGTAAGGACTGGTATAGGTGTACTATTTGGTGTGCAGTATATAGGTGTGTAATACACGTATAAAATACTTGCACATGTAGAAAGCATAGTATAGTGCAATTCCACTGTGCAGCATTGTGATTGCTGAGCGGTTCTGCAGCGATATTACAAAGAGTGACAAAGGCAATCAAAAAAAAAGTATTATAACTGGTGTGATAGACCAGTGGCACCCAAAAACGACAGATTGAAGCGGGGTGTTATATACCTTCTTCCACATACATATTGCACTTCTCTAGAGACTTTTGTCACAGTGTCATTTAAAAAATGACAGACAGAGGAAGAGGCAGGCCCTTCAGCAGGGGTGGTAGGGGTAGGGCAGGAGCAACAGCCTTACTCTTCTGCACCCTCCTCATCCTCTCGAACTGCACCCTCTTCTTCACTCTCTGCTATGTGCACCCCCAAAGACACTACCACCGACACCACCACCACCATATACTTTCCGCTTGAGTCACAGGAATTATTTTCCGATCCATATCAAGACATTTCCGATGCGCAGCCACTCTTGGCATTGGATCAGGAAGAGGAGGTAGCAACAACCACCACTCAGCAGTCTGACGACAGTACCCAGATCAGCCCAAGGAGGAGGTTGGTCCCCGCTGTTGCTGCCTACTCCGAGATCTCTAATTATAGCGGTGGGGAAGATGACGTCGATGATGACGTGTCTAGTGATGTCACGTGGGCGCCCACAAAAGAGGAAGAGGAGGAGAGTTCAGAGGGAGATATGGACCAGCAGATAGGGAGGAGAAGCAGGAAGAACTTAGATTGCACAGGAGGGACAAAGCAGACTGCGAATGTATCAGGAGCGAGGCATCAACCATGTACGGTCACATCTGGCGCTCCCAGGACGCCGGCACATGGCCCGCAGTGTGGGCTTTTTTTAACCACTTTCAGACCGGACCATTTTGCTGGTAAATGACCAGAGGTCTTTTTACAATTTGGCACTGCGCTGCTTTAACTGGTAATTGCGCGGTCATGCAATGTTGTACCCAAACAAAATTTGCGTCCTTTTCTTCCCACAAATAGAGCTTTCTTTTGATGGTATTTGATTGCCTCTGCGATTTTAATTTTTTGCGATATAAATGGAAAAAGACCGCAAATTTTGAAAAAAAATGATATTTTCTACTTTTTGTTATTAGAAAAATCCAATAAATTCAATTTTAGTCATACATTTAGGCCAAAATGTATTCAGCCACATGTCTTTGGTAAAAAAAAAGTCAATAACTGTATATTTATTGGTTTGCGCAAAAGTTGTCACATCTACAAACTAAGGTACGTTTTCTGGAATTTACGCAGCTTTTAGTTTACGACTGCCTATCTCAGTTCTTGAGGTGCTAAAATGGCAGGGCAGTACAAAACCCCCCCAAATGACCCCATTTTGGAAAGTAGACCCCCTAAGGAAATTGATAAGTGGCATGTTGAGCCCATCGAATATTTTATTTTTTTGCCTCAAGCGATTGAATAATGACAAAAAAATAATTTATTTTTTTTTTTTTACACAAAGATGTCACTAAATGATATATTGCTCACACATGCTATGGGCATATGTGAAATGACACCCCAAAATAAATTCTGCTGCTTCTCCTGAGTACGGGGATACCACACGTGTGGGATTTTTTGGGAGCCTAGCCGCGTACGGGGCCCCGAAAGCCAGGAACCGCCTTCAGGTTTTCTAAGGGCGTAAATATTTGACTTCACTCCTCACTACCTATTACAGTTTTGAAGGCCATAAAATGCCAAGATGGCACAAAACCCCCACAAATGACCCCATTTTAGAAAGTAGACACCCCAAGCTATTTGCTGAGAGGCATGTTGAGTCCATGGAATATTTTATATTTTGCCACAAGTTGCGGGAAAATTACAAACTTTAATTTTTTTTTATTTTTTTTTCACAAAGTTGTCACTAAATGATATATTGCTCACACATGCCATGGGCATATGTGAAATGACACCCCAAAATAAATTCTGCTGCTTCTCCTGAGTACGGAGATACCACATGTGTGGGATTTTTTGGGAGCCTAGCCGCGTACGGGGCCCCGAAAGCCAAGAACCGCCTTCAGGTTTTCTAAGGGCGTAAATATTTGACTTCACTCCTCACTACCTATTACAGTTTTGAAGGCCATAAAATGCCAAGATGGCACAAAACCCCCACAAATGACCCCATTTTAGAAAGTAGACACCCCAAGCTATTTGTTGAGAGGCATGTTGAGTCCATGGAATATTTTATATTTTGCCACAAGTTGCGGGAAAACTACAAACTTTAATTTTTTTTTTTTTTTTTTTCACAAAGTTGTCACTAAATGATATATTGCTCACACATGCCATGGGCATATGTGAAATGACACCCCAAAATAAATTCTGCTGCTTCTCCTGAGTACGGAGATACCACATGTGTGGGATTTTTGGGGAGCCTAGCCGCGTACGGGGCCCCGAAAGCCAAGAACCGCCTTCAGGTTTTCTAAGGGCGTAAATATTTGACTTCACTCCTCACTACCTATTACAGTTTTGAAGGCCATAAAATGCCAAGATGGCACAAAACCCCCACAAATGACCCCATTTTAGAAAGTAGACACCCCAAGCTATTTGCTGAGAGGCATGTTGAGTCCATGGAATATTTTATATTTTGCCACAAGTTGCGGGAAAATTACAAACTTTTTTATTTTATTTATTTTTTTCACAAAGTTGTCACTAAATGATATATTGCTCACGCATGCCATGGGCATATGTGAAATGACACCCCAAAATAAATTCTGCTGCTTCTCCTGAGTACGGGGATACGACATATGTGGGACTTTTTGGGAGCCTAGCCGCGTACGGGGCCCCGAAAACCAAGCACCGCCTTCAGGCTTTCTAAGGGCGTTACAGTTTTGAAGGCCATAAAATGCCAAGATGGCACAAACCCCCCCCAAATGACCCCATTTTGGAAAGTAGACACCCCTAAATTTAGGGGTACACTAGTGAGACTAGGTAATAAATGGCGGGTGCCCTGAAACTATAAAAAAATAACTAACCAACCAGCGTCACCTGTAACAGTTATATGGTGATCACTGGTGAAAGGGTTAACTAGGGGGCAATCAGGGGGCTTTATGCGGTAGTATATGGGGGTCCCTGGCGCTATAAAAAGTTGCGGCGAACCTAAATACCTACCTGCCTAACTAGCGTCACCTGTGACACTAATACAGCGATCAGAAAAATGATCGCTTATTAGGCTGGGTTCACACTGGAGCGATGCGGGAACGCCACGAATCCGCGGCGGGTTCCCGCATCGCATGCCTCCCGGCGGCAGTTCACACTGCCCTATGCGAACTGCTGGGAGTGTCAGTGAAATGTTAATGACACCCCCAGATCAGTTTGCATATCGCAGTGCGATCTGCAAACTCGGATCGCATGGTGTGAACACCCATGCGATCCGATTCTGCTGCGGACCAAAAAAAGGGTCCCGTGCGAGTTTGCGGCGGGTGCGGCGGGTGCGACACGAATTCAGCCATACTATCTGTATGGCTGAACTCGAATCGCACAGAGATCGGATGTGATTTGCACTGCAGTGCGGTGCGAATCACATCCGTTCTCAAACCGCTGCAATGTGAACCCAGCCTTAGTGACACTGGCGACGGGGGGTGATCACGGGGTTAAACCTTTATTGGGGGGGTTAGGGGGGTACCTTAGAACTAAAGGGGGCTAACCCTAACTGCCCTAACAGTTATTACAGTCACAAATGACACCAATGCAAAAAAAAAAAAAAAAAAAAAGCAATTGGTGTCACTGTGACTGGGGGGGCAGGGGTAATTGGGGGGGTGATCGGGGGGTAAAGGGGGGGTGTGAGTGTGCCTGGCATGTTCTACTGTATGTGTGGTGTGTTGGTGCAACTCACCGAACCTCTCTCCTCGGTGCCGGAACGAAAAATACCGACACGGAGGAGAGAATACATCACTTCCTCTCCTGTGTTTACATTACAGGAGAGGAAGTGATGTCACGAAGGATTTCCATTTGTCGAGAGCGATCGCGAGGGGGTGGCCATGAATGAATGGCCGCCCCCTCATCCCGGATCGCTCTCGAAGGAATGCCGACCGCCGCAGGCACCGGGGGGGGGCCCGATCGGGCCCCCCACCCGCGGGCAGGCAGGGACTTATATATACGCCCATATGCCTGCCCGTGCCATTCTGCCGACGTATATCGTCGTGCGGCGGTCGGCAAGTGGTTAACGTGTCCGCTGCTGACAATAGTGTTGCTATCTGCAATCTTTGCAGTCAACGCATGAGTCGCGGTAAGCCCAACACTCACCTAGGGACAACCGCCTTAAGAAGGTACATGAGCTGCCATCACCAAGCCCAGTGGGAGCAGTGGAACCCACAGAGCCACACTCTAGGCTCTCACCGTCCAGCCTTGTCTTCTACTTCTACTTCTCCTTCTCCTCTCTCCTCATAATTGTCCTCCACTCCACCTTCCATGATGCCGTCCTCACGTTTTCCTGGAAAAAGGCAGGCTTGCGTGGGCCAAATGTTTGAGCATAAAAAAAATGATGACGCCGGATAACCCTCTTAACAAACGGTTGACGGCTGGCTTGTCAGAACTGATAGCCCGCCAACTACTGCCATATAAACTGGTGGACTCGGAGGCCTTTCGAAAATGTTTGGCCATTGGAACACCACAATGGAAGGTCCCAGGAAGGAAGTATTTCTCACAGAAGGGCATCCCAGAGCTATATGGCCATGTTCAGCGGCAAGTGAATGCATCTCTGGCACACAGTGTCGGTGCCAAAATACATCTGACCACAGACACATGGTCTAGCAAACACGGGCAGGGAAGGTATATCACATTTACTGCCCACTGGGTGAACCTTCTGACGGCCGTCAAGCATGTAACCCGTGGCACCCGTGTAGATTTGGTTTTACCGCCACAGATTGTATGCAGGCCTGCCTCTTCTTCTCCTCCTCCTACTCCATCCTTCTCCTCCTCGGCTGACTCCTCCTTTTCCGCTGCTAGCGTCTCTTCCGCTGTGCCGCCCAAGCTCCCCAGAACCTATTCGACATGCCAGGTGAGACGTTGCCATGCCGTGCTGCGTCTGTTGTGCCTGGAAGCCAAGAGCCACACTGGCCCGGCACTCCTTTCAGCTTTGCGTTCACAGGCAGATCAGTGGCTAACACCGCTCAATTTGACAGTTGGTAAAGTGGTGTATGACAACAGTGCCAATCTGCTTAGCGCATTGAAACAGGGCAAAATCACGCACGTGCCATGCATGGCACACGTCTTAAACTTGGTCGTGCAGCGATTCGTTGTCAAATACCCTGGGGTCCAGGACATCTTGCGGCAGGCAAGGAAAATCTAGGCCCATTTCAGAAGATCTTACACGGCCATGGCTCGCCTTGCTGACATTCAGCGGCGACACAATCTGCCGGTCAGACGTCTTATTTACGATTGCCCGACGCAATGGAACTAAACCTTCTATATGCTTGATAGGCTACTCCAGCAGAAACGTGCAGTTAACGTCTACCTGTACGAACTCTGCAGCAGAACAGGTTCTGGGGAGCTGGATTTTTTTTCACCGCGCCAGTGGCTGCTCAAGAGCGACGCATGCAGACTTCTGTGCCCATTTGATGAGATCACCAAACTGGTGAGTCGCAGCCATGGCGCAGTCAGTGACATGGTACCTTATGCCTTCTTTATGAGCATGCATTGCGTTGTGTCATTGATCAAGCCATGGAGGAGCAGGAGTGGGAAGATGAGGAAGTCGCAATGCTGGATGAATTCCCAGGGGGGCTACTCTATCTGAGACAAGTCAACAACAGGAGTCTGAAGAGGAGTCAGAGGAGGATGGTGCCGGGGCAGATGAGGAGGAGCAAGAAGAGCATGCTTTAAACCCTTCTGGAATCCCTGTTGTTGTGCGTGGATGGGGAGAGGAGATTATCCTGGATGATGAGCAGGAGCCAGGCCACCACACCGCTTCCAGTTTAGTGCAAATGGGGGCCTTCATGCGCCAGTGTTTTAACAGGGACCCCGTATAAAAAGCATAAGGGTCAAGGACCAGTACTGGGTGGCAACGTACTTAGACCCCCGGTACAAACACAAAATGGCGGAAATATTACCACCGTCACAGAGGGCTGTCAGAATGGAGCACTTCCAGGCCTTGCTTTGAGAAATGCTGCATTCTGCTTTTTCGTGTGTGCTGGCAGAGGAGGAATTCCCACTCCCAGAGAAAGAGTTGCGGGTACCAATCCAACAGCGCCTGCAAGAAGAGGCCGGTTTAAAGATGTGTTAGGGACTTCTGATATGAGGTAATTCTTTCAGCCGATCCATCGACAGGTCTCATCCGGATCCAGCATCAGGGAACGCCTAGACCGACAGGTGTCTGACTACATCGGGTTAACGGCCGATGTGGACGCTCTAAGGAGTGATGAATCCCTGGACTACTGGGTGGGCAGGCTTGACCTCTGGCCAGAGCTTGCCCAATTTGCAATGGAACTGTTGGCTTGCCCCTCATCCAGTGTCCTGTCCGAAAGGACGTTCAGTGCAGCAGGGGGATCGTGACCGATAAGCGCACTCGCCTAGCTCACGACAGTGTTGACTACCTCACATTTTTAAAAATGAATGAGGCATGGATCTCGGAGGAATTCAACACATGTGACCAGTAGACCATGTATATCTCTATAAACTATTTATTTAATCGAGCACACAGACCTTTTTTCTACATTTGGCTCACTTCCTTGTACAAAAAAAGCACACTGTACTATATGCCCATACCCTCCTGTTTGAAGAGGTTGAGCGGTGTCATATTTTTGGGGCCCAGCAGCGAGTTGCTGGTATCAGTGCTGCTGTCAGTGCACACTATCACGGTGCTGGTGTCAGTGCACTCTCTCACGGTGCTGGTGTCAGTGCACTCTATCACGGTGCTGGTGTCAGTGCACTCTATCACGGTGCTGGTGTCAGTGCACTCTATCACGGTGCTGGTGTCAGTGCTCTCACCGTGCTGGTGTCAGTGCTCTATATCACGGTACTGGTGATCATCTCCTGCACCCTCTTCATAGCCTACCCTGACCTTTCCTTTCCTCCATTGCCTTCATGCGCTCCTGAATTGTCAAAATCTCACATATAAAAAAAGAATGCTTGTAGTTGTCGATCCCAGATTCACTTCATACATGTGTTATGTCAGTGGCCATGTGGTGGGACTATGTGTGCACAGCTAGTAAGTATTTTGTGGCTGAAAATCTGACCTGTAGGTTTTTAAAGTTCGCCTGCCATTGAAGTCAATGGGGCCCGTGGTTCGCAAACTTTTGGCCGCGTTCGCGAAACGTCCCGTCGGAAGTTTGCCCATCTCTACATGGCAGCATACATATGGGTTGTGACTCTGCCCCCACAACCTGATAGGACTGGTTAACTATAAATCAAAGACAGACCCGGCTCACAGGATTCTCCTTTTTTTTCCCTCACCTGATCAGGACTGAAATCGCGAGGTATCCCTTACCGGTTATCGCCCCAACCAGGTTCAGCCTCTCCTGGGTGGAAGTCCTTCCTGTACAGCCTCTAAATGAGCTAGATGGTTGGAGCCCCATTCTGGTGGTGCAGGCTTCTCAAAGAAAGCTTTTTCTTTCCATATGCTTCTTCTTTTCTCTGTGTATGGGCGTTTGCTATTCCCAAGATGGCTGCAACAGTGCAAGTATACTCTGAGCATGAGAGGCAGGAAGTGATGTGGCCTCTGTGTTTCCTGGTTAGAGCTTTTCCAGGATGGTGATCTGAACAGGCTCAGGCACTGATATCATCATTAATGGCAAATGTGAGTTTTAAATGGTTTTATGGCATTTTTGGGCAACAATGGTGTAGCTCTCTACTCATGCATGCTGGATGCTTATGTGGTCATTGCTTGCAGGTATGTTTTTTTCCCTTTTTTTTTTTTTTTTTATGGCTTACACCTGTGTTTTCCCATCTCCTCCTAGTGTTGCTCTAGGTTCATTGTACTCTTTATATCCCCTCTTCAATGCTTGCTCTGGGATCACTGTGTTGGGCTCAGTTTCCACTAGTGCTTCTTGTCACTGCAAAGTCGCATGATTTCCAATGAGTACCGTTCATATCTGTGTTCATAGACCTTAAGAATACAACAGGCATTGCCAAGTTGCATCAAATTTGTGGCAAAATCATGCGACTTTCAGGTTGCAATAGTGGAGACTTATCATTATGCTGTTTTTCATTTCAGTCTGCTGCTTTGCTCTGTTTCTTTGAGAAACGCTGTCCAGTCAGACCATCCATTGCTTTTAAGGTATAGGGATTAGGTAAGTAGTGAAGATTGAGAAAAAGAGAGCCAATATCTATAGTCCTGAAAGGATTACAAGATGGAGGGAGCCTTCTGATGGTCAAGGCAAGTCACCATCTAAGAACAGATATCAAGGCAATGTTGATTAACCATCAACTCACGCCTCATCAGCATTGCTCCCTGTTTACAAACATCACAAGTTACCAGCCCTAATGGTTGCTGCATTTGTTGTGGAAAGTCATTGCCTGCCAAGCTAGTATGTCAAATCTGCCTGGAACAAGGACTATACAGCCCTGCAAGGACCTCAAGACGAAGAGAGCCTGCTAAAAGCCAGAACCGCCACCGTTCAAAGCACAGACATACAGGCAACATTGATCAATGTCATCAACTCTTTTTGTTTGCTCCCCGTTTACAAACACCACAGATTATCAGCCCTAAGGGCCGGTTCACACTGCAGGCGAGGCGAGGCGACTCCGACTTGCCTCGCCGCGACCTGCCGCGGCCTCAGCGGCGACTTGCAAATGACTTCTGTATAGAAGTCAATGCAAGTCGCCCCGAGGTCGCCCAAAAGTAGTACAGGAACCTTTTTTCTGAGTCGGAGCGACTCGAGTCGCTCCTCTCAGAACGGTTCCATTGTACAGAACGGGGGCGACTTGCGAGAGCGAGGCGAGGCGAGTCGTGTCGCCTCGCATCGCCCGCTGTGTGAACCGGCTCTAATGGTTGCTGTATTCATGGTGGAAAGTCATTGCCTGACAAGCTACTGTGCATAAATTGCCTAGCACTTCCAACCAGAACCAGTAGGTGGTGTCCAAATAGGAAAGCTTGCCATGAGAAGAAAGCGTTAAAGGGGCCACAAGCTTTGAAGATTGCCCTATAGAGACTTTTTTGCAAGGGTAGCTAAGAACGCAATTGCCTGGGTTGAAGTGGAGAAAACTCTCCACAAGGTTAGAAAGTACTAATTTCCTTCACTGGACAACTGGAAGAGTTAATCCAGGAAGAATTGGAGGGGTCAGAGAAAAATGTCCTTATAAACAGGCTGTCAAACCTGTATACACTGAAAAAGCTAGAGATCAACCTGCTGCAGTCTCCTTCGATGATGGATGCATCATGACTGTAGGTGGCAAGACATGTCACATTCAAGGAGGCTCTAGTCCGAAAAATAGATCTAGCTCTCAAGTGCTCCTACATACTGTAGCATCTGCCGGTGCTGGCACACCAGCAATAACCAGCCCATGTACTGAATGACTCTAATGGGAGTGGTTTCATAATTGTCAGCCAGCTGCTGCACCTGCAGGACTCTGGGGGAAAGTGAAAGGGTCTGCATCCCTTTAGACGTCTTTCTCTATTGGGAGTATCTTATCAAAATGACATTTGTATTGCAGTGGATGCCAAAAAATCAAACTTTATTTTGGTGCAGACTTCTGGGAAAATAAGTGAACCAGTCCTACAAACAGAAAATTATGTTTCGGTGGGGGGGGGGGGGGGTGTTCTGTGCACCTTCTGTGTACAAAGCACCTCCAGATAGTCATGTTTCATTGCATTTTACCAAAAATTGCAACCCTGCAGATAAAAAAAAAAAAAAAGCGGAGTAACCCTTTAACCACTTAACAACCGGCCCATAGCCGAATGACGGCTACAGGGCGGTTGTTTAACTCTGGGAGGACGTCATATGACGTCCTTCCAGAATTCCGCTCTAGTGCCCCCTGGGGCGCGCACTCGAGAGCATCCGTGACACGGATCACGCCCCACGCTCATCGCGGCCGTTTACCACGTGATCGCTCCGTCAAATGACGGAGTGATCACTTGTAAACAAACCGGCGTCATCTTATGACGCCGGTTCCTCCCTCCCCCTCTCTGTACCGATCGGTACAGCGGAGGGGGAAGAGATTGGTGTTAGCAGCGATGTGGGCTGCATCTGCAGTGCCCACATCGCTGCTCACCGAAAATTAACCCCTCAATTCCCTGCCATTACTCTGCATTACTCTAAAATACTGTGCAATACTCAAAAATACTAGGCAATACTCTACATTACTGTGCAATACTCTGCATTACTGTGCAATACTCTGCATCACTCTGCATCACTTTGCATCACTTTGCAATACTCTGCAACACTCTGCAACACCCGCCAATACCTTGCAACACTCTGCAATGCTCTGCAACACCCCGCCAATACCCTGCAACACTCTGCAATGCTCTGCAACACCCCGCCAATACCCTGCAACACTTTGCAATGCTCTGCAACACCCCGCCAATACCCTGCAACACTCTGCAATGCTCTGCAACACCTGCCAATACCCTGCAACACTCTGCAATGCTCTGCAACACCTGCCAATACCCTGCAACACTCTGCAATGCTCTGCAACACCTGCCAATACCCTGCAACACTCTGCAATGCTCTGCAACACCTGCCAATACCCTGCAACACTCTGCAATGCTCTGCAACACCCCGCCAATACCCTGCAACACTCTACAATGCTCTGCAACACCCGCCAATACCCTGCAACATTCTGCAATGCTCTGCAACACCTGCCAATACCCTGCAACACTCTGCAATGCTCTGCAACACTCGTCAATACCCTGCAACACTCTGCAATGCTCTGCAACACCTGCCAATACCCTGCAACACTC
Organism: Lithobates pipiens; assembly: GCF_037356315.1. Classification (NCBI taxonomy): domain Eukaryota; kingdom Metazoa; phylum Chordata; class Amphibia; order Anura; family Ranidae; genus Lithobates; species Lithobates pipiens. The sequence continues at coordinate 57,018,790 of NW_027507789.1, read as the reverse complement.
TGCAATGCTCTGCAACACCCGCCAATACCCTGCAACACTCTGCAATGCTCTGCAACACCCGCCAATATCCTGCAATGCTCTGCAACGCAATACTCTGCAACGCCATACTCTGAGATACCCAGCCATAGTCGGTGATACCCTGCAATACCCAGCCATAGACATCCCCAGCCCCCTCCCGCCGCCCTCCGGTGCTTCTACCGACTCGCCAATACGATCAAAGCCAGAATCTTTTTTTTTTTTTTTAGGTTTCCCAGCTTAGAGGTGAGATGTGGGGTCTTATTGACCCCATATCTCACTGTAAAGAGGACCTGCCATGCCATATTCCTATTACAAGGGATGTTTACATTCCTTGTAATAGGAATAAAAGTGATCAAAAAATTTATTTTTGGGGAAAAAAATGTCAAACTAAAATAAATAAAGTAAACTGAACAATAAAACAAAATTTTTTTTTTTTTAAAGTGCCCCTGTCCCCATGTGCTCGCATGCAGAAGCGAACGAACGCATACGTAAGTCCCGTCCACATATGAAACCGGTGTTCAAACCACACATGTGAGGTATCGCTGCGAACGTTAGAGTGAGAGCAATAATTCTAGCCCTAGACCTCCTCTGTAACTCAAAACATATAACCAGTAAAAAAAAAAATTAATCGTCGCCTATGGGGATTTTTAAGTAGCGACGTTTGGCGCCATTCCACGAGCGTGTGCAATTTTGAAGAGTGGCATGTTAGGTATCTATTTACTCAGCATAACTTCATCTTTCACATTATGCAAAAATTGGGCTAACTTTACTGTGTTTTTTTTTTTTTTAAGCACAAAGCTGTTTTTTTTTCCAAAAAAAAGCATTCGAAAAATTGCTGCGCAAATACCGTGTAAGATAAAAAGTTGCAACGACCACCATTGTATTCTCCAGGGTGTTTGCTAAAAAAACATATATAATGTTTTGGGATTCTATGTAATTTTTTAGCAAATAAATGATGATTTTTACATATAGGAGAGAAATGTCAGAATTGTCCTGGGTGCTCCAGAACGCCTGATGGCGCTCCCTGCATGTTGGGCCTCTGTATGTGGCCACGCTGTATAAAAGTCTCACACATGTGGTATCGCCATACTCGGGAGTAATAGCAGAATGTGTTTTGGGGTGTAATTTGTGGTATGCATATGCTGTGTGTGAGAAATAAACTGATAATATGACAATTTTGTGAAAAAAAATAAAAGTAAAAAAAATCTTGATTTTGCAAAGAATTGTGGGAAAAAATGACAACTTCAAAAAACTCACCATGCCTCTTACTAAATACCTTGGAATGTGTTCTTTCCAAAAAGGGGTCATTTGGGGGGTATTTGTACTTTTCTGGCATGTTAGGGTCTCAAGAAATGAGATAGGCCGTCAGTACTTCAGGTGTGACCAATTTTCAGATATTGGCACCATAGCTTGTGGACTCTATAACTTTCACAAAGACCAAATAATATCCACCAATTTGTACTTATTTTTACCAAAGATATGTAGTAGTATAAATTTTGGCCAAAATTTATGAAGAAAAAATTACTAATCTGCTAAATTTTATAAAAGAAACAAAGAAAAATTCTTTTTTTTACAGAATTTTCTGTATTGTTTCTTTTATAGCACAAAAAATAAAAAAACGAGCGGTGATTCAATAGCACCAAAAGAAAGCTCCATTTGTGTGAAAAAAAGGACAAAAATTTCATATAGGTCCAGTGTTGCATGACTGAGTAATTGTCATTCAAAATGTGAGAGCACCGAAAGCTGAAAATTGGTCTGGTTATTAAGGGTGTTTAAGTGCCCAGTGGTCAAGTGGTTAAATAAGCCCGTCTGGAAGAAGTGAAGAGACAAGGTGGTAACAGCTTTGTAAGAGCTGAAATTGGCGGCATACTCCGAGGTGGATGTGTCCAGACAAATCAATTTGATTTTTTTCAAGAGCAGTGTTCCCAGCGGTCATGGCAAGGAGTGCCATGGTTTATTGGATCCCTCCAAAAATTTTAAATAATGGTGCAAGACAAAAGAAAACACAGATGCAATCTATTTGGTAGTAGACAGGATACAGCCATCTCAAGGGTGACCATTAGCAGGTCAGGGAAAATATCTGACAAAAACTGAAAATGCAAAGGTCCAGCATACAGGTGGTGGCTCCCAAGTAGACACTAGGAGACAAAATCCTACGAACCAGGAAAAACGTTAGTAAACTAACTGAAGAAGTATCCAATCTTCATTATTGAAGCCTCAAAGATCTAAGGCTCCTGTCTTAGAACAGCGGAAGCCCTTTTTTAAGGGTGCACTAATCCAGGGGGTGCCTGTGCGAAGCTTTATGCACACACCTTGAGGGAAAACCTTCAGGATCAGTGGTCCATATCGGCTATATTAACGTGACATTGGTGGAAGTTTAAGGGAGGTCTGCCTTTTTGGTACAATAATTTTTATTGAAAAAAGTATAATATGACAAACTCACCCATGCAGGGGCATAATTTAATGAGCATACCAATCATATAACATTGACAGCCGGGAAGTCCACCTTTCAATCTCTTCCAGTCATCCAGGCTACCGGGGGCAAAAAGTAAAAATTATGTTCCAGTTTATAGCTGGATTAAAAAGGAAAGAGAAAAAAAATAAAATAAAGAGCAATCGTGAAGGTTCTAGATACCCACAGGTAATCAGTGCCCAGTGCTTAAAGCGGGAGTCCGCCGGGACTCCGCGTATTTTTTATTTTTTTTTAAACCAGCAGCTACAAATACTGCAGCTGCTGACTTTTAAAATAGTGACACTTACCTGTCCAGTGCGCCCGCGATGTCAGCACCCGAAGCCGATCTGTAGATCGTCTCTCGGGTCCTGCCGCCGCCATCTTGGTTATGGGAATCAGGAAATAGAGCCTTTCGGCTTCATTTGCCGGTTCCCTACTGTGCATGCGCGAGCCGCGCAATAAGGACGGTCCCCGCTGCCTCTGGGATCTGTGTGTTTTCCCAGAAGGCAGCGGGGCACTTGCGGAAAGGGGCGGGCACTTGCGGAAAGGGGCGTAATCTACGCCCCTTTCCGCAGAGAGCTATCCCGGAAGTGGGTGCAGATACCTGTACTGTACAGGTATCTGCACCCCCCTCCCCCCTGAAAGGTGCCAATTGTGGCGCCGGAGGGGGGGAGGGTTCCGATGAGCGGAAGGTCCACTTTAGGGTGGACCTCCGCTTTAAAGTGGGAGTCCGCCGTTTTTTTTTTTTTTTTAAAAGCCAGCAGCTACAAATACTGCAGCTGCTGACTTTTAAAATAATGACACTTACCCGCCCAGCGTGCCCGCGATGTCGGCACCCGGAGCCGATCTCTCGATCGTCTCTTGGGTGCTGCCACCGCCATCTTGGGTATGGGAATCAGGAAGTGGAGCCTTGCGGCTTCATTTCCCGGTTCCCTACTGTGCATGCGCGAGTCGCGCTGCGCAATAAGGATGGTCCCCGCTGTCTCTGGGATCCATGTGTTTCCCAGCAGGCAGCGGGGGACCTTCTGAAAGGGGCATAGATTCTGCGGAAAGGGGCATAGCTTCTGCAGAATCTACGCCGGAAGTGGGTGCAGATACCTGTACTGTACAGGTACCTGCACCCCCCTCCCCCCTGAAAGGTGCCAATTGTGGCGCCGGAGGGGGGGAGGGTTCCAATGAGCGGGAGCTCCACTTTAGGGTGGACCTCCGCTTTAATTTAAAAAAAAATTATAATATATTTTGACAGGCAGCATAGGAAGTTTAGAGTCATGCAAGATCGAAAACCTCCAATCAATTATATTCATAAATCTGGGAGACTGGAGTTCTCCCGTAGGTTTATCAGACACCTATTTGTCCCAATTCATCCTCAATTCCTCTAACAGTTGAGTTCCTCTCCTTCGGTCTGTACATCTCCCCCAGGGCATTCACAAGGTCTTGCTGTCTGCAATAGCAATGGAAAAAATTCAGTAGAACTTGCACAAGGGAATTTCCATCCTCTGATAGAGAAAGCCAAAGGTGCTTTGAGAGTGAAGTCTCTTCCAGCAGAACAGTGCTGGAGTATCCTTGGTTCTTCATAACTGACCAATTGTTTTCAGATGGAACATTATCATATCAGACCCCAGCTAGAAAGGTTGGGTGACTCATTTCAAAGACCAGGCTGCTTAAGGTCATGGGATGTTAAGTTTATGAGGAATAGTACTGAATTTTCTTGACCAGAGTAGTGTTCAAAGCACTTCTGTCATTCACTCCTTTTAGCAAGAGGAGCAAGATTTGTACTGTTCCTAGACAGTAGAGGAAAGGGTAGAATTCTTAGGCTGTCAGTGTAGCTTCTTGTATCAATAACTGCCAATATACCATTTTGGCTTAGGAGGCGCGTGTGTGCGTGTGCGTGCGCGTGTCAGAGACCATGATTCAGCCCGAGACAGAAGTACAATTAAATCACACTTGTTTGTTAATAAAAAGGTAAATAGAGTAAGCGTAGTCAAAGCATAGCCAGAGTCCAGTAACCGAATTGAGTAGTCAGCCAGTCCAGAGTTCAATAACCAGATCGGGTAATCAGCCAAGCCAGAAGTCAGGGATCCAAGTGGAAGAACAGCAAGCAGGATAAGGAGCCAGAAGGGATGCCAGCAATCCAGTCTTTAAACAGGAGATGGTTTCTTGTGATGTGACCACGGCGAAGGCAGATATGAAGTGAGCTGGACAGCTTTAAGTAGGCAGGTCAGACGAGATGGATAAGGAACAGCTGGTAACTGAGGAGGGAGATGAGAGCTGGCAATTAGCCTACAGCTGAGCAGCCAGCCCAGAGAAGGAAGGGCTAAGCCAGCCCTGACAGTGTGTCTCTCCCTCTCCCTCGCATTGAATCACCACTGCCACTTCTCGTGATGATGGATTCTCTCTCTCATGGACAGTTTATCATCCAGCTCCAAGAGATTACGTTTGATGGCCTGGAAGTTGAGAGGCAGTGGCTACCAAGTCAAGTATGCTCAATGCAGGTAGTGCCTACCTTGTGTCAAACCAGAAAGGTCTTCATGAATAAGATCTACCTAAGAATATGGGAAAACAATGCAGATCTCACACAGCAAAAGCCTGGAGTCTTTTATCACCTAAACCAGCCAAGGTTCCACAGTTCTTACAACTGGGGCTGAACAGGGGCCTAGGTTCAAATATGTTTAAAGCTCAAAGTTCAGCCTTGTCTGCATTTGCAGGGGGTTAAGGGGTTCTTGACCCTTTAGTGATACAATTCTTAAAGTGGTTGTAAACCCTTACAACACACTTTGACCTACAGGTAAGCCTATATTGAGGCTTACCTGTAGGTCCAAGAAATATCTCCTAAACCTACACGGTATAGGAGATATTTGCCGAAAGACAGGCACCACTGTCTATGGCGCAGGCGCACTGAGCGCAGCACCGTCAACAACGAAGATGCTGCGTGTGTCGGCTCCTGTGCGCATGTGCGGGAGTGACGTCATCGTGGCTTCGCTGAATGACAGTGGCGGAGCAGCGAGACCGCACCGAGAAGATGGATGTGCCGGCCTACAGGGGACAGCTGTGACTTCGCTGGCTCCTGTGCCAGGTAAGTGACACATAATGGACTACTATGCGATGCATAGTAGTCCATTATGCTTTGCCTTTGCAGGGAATGAAAGAGGAAGTAAACTCATCAGGGTTTACTTCCTCTTTAAAGGGCTTGCATGAAGTTATAGGCCTCCCAGGAAACCATTGTTCCCTATGTGGAACTTGCTTATGGTCACCATTTCTATCAAGACCTCATTTCTATCCTACAGAATTGACTACACTCTGCAAACCCTAAAGAACGTATTTCTGGTTGCTACAACCTCTGTGAAGGATGTCAGAACTTCAGGCTTTGTACTCAGGGAGCCTCACTTATTATACCGGGACAGAACAGAATAGTTCTAAAACTCCAGATGGCTTTTATCCACAGGGTGTCTTTCTCCTTACAATTTAACCAGGAAGTCAATTTGTCGTCTTTCTTGGTTGAGTGAGAACCACATCCCCTGGATGTTGAGCTAATGCTGGTGACCTGCTTGTCAGCTACCTTTTCTATTCAGGAAAGCTGAAATATGTTCTTGGTTTCAGCGTGGCTTAAGACAGGGTCAGTCCGCATCAACATGTTCAGTCACCTCCTAGATTGTTAAGATAATTAAAAAAGCCTACTCTTCAGGGCCTTCCTGTTTTGGAGATCTTAGGAGCACATTTAACTAGGGCAGTGCCAGCTCTGTGGACAGCTCAGCGCTGAGTGTCTCCTGAGGCTATTTGCAAGTCAGCAATATGGTCCTCCCAGGACACCTTCAGTACACTTTTATAGGTGAACCTGGCTCGTGACAGTAAAGTTTGGAAAATTCATGGTGCATACTTGCACTACTGATTACAATTTTTTCTTGCACCCTCCCGTATGGCAAGTTAGTCCCCATATGTAAGCTACCATGATGCAACAGGAAAACATAAAATTGTATACTCACCTTTCCATCATTTTCCTTTCCTGGTGCATCTTCATGGCAGCATACAGTTGCCCACCCAAATGGTGAGAGTTAGAGAATGCTGTGAGCCGGGGCTGTCTTTGATTTATAGTTAACCAGTCCTATCAGGTTGTGGGGGGGGAGGGGGGAGTCACAACCCATATGTATGCTGCCATGATGATGCACCAGGAAAGGAAAATTACAGAAAGGTGAGTATGCAATTTTCAGTTTTGACACAGTTCCTCACACATGGGCTAATGTGTAAGGCAGGCTTTCTCAACCTTTTAACCCTAGAGGAACCCCAAAAATTATTTTCAGGTCTCGAGGAACCCTTACTAAAACCAATTCATCAAGGGTCAATAAGAACAATGCCTCTAATACTGGTGGCCAATAGGAAGAATGTCCCCCTTAAAGTGGTGCTCAGATTGCCACCCTTAAAGACAGCTAAAAAGATATTTGGTGTCATGCTGCTGGCTTTGCTAAGTGGTGTCGAACCTTGAACTCCGTAGGCACCATCAAAAAGTTGGTTCATCAGTAGAGATGGCCTTGTGGTTCGCCCGGCGGTCGGTTAGCTGTGAATTTTGCTCGTTCGCGATTCGCCAAACCGGCGGACTTCTGGCACTGTTCGCGCGACGGACATAAGTGTTTACATTGTGAAAGAACTTTGACCCATGATGACACATCCATCATGGGGTACAGGGCAGCCAATTGAGACATTTCAGCACATGGACAATTAGACATACCCCCTACCTTATAAATAGACCTGATCTGGTGGCCATTTTACATTCTGTCTTTTGTCAGTGTAGGGACAGGGCGCTGTGTGGAGCAGGGACATTCAGTTTAATCACCAGCTATTACTATTAGGTCCACAAAGGTCCTTTTAAGGACTGGTATAGATGTACAGTATATAGGGTTGTAATACACTTAGAATATACTTTCTTTCAAATATACAAAGTATATTCTGGTGCACTGCTGCTGACTGCTGTGCTGCTGAGAACACTGCTGACCGATTCTGCAGCTGTCTTTTGTCAGTGTAGGAACAGGACACTGTGTGGAGCAGGGACAGTCAGTTTAATCACTAGCTATTACTATTAGGTCCACAAAGGTCCTTTTAAGGACTGATATAGGTGTACAGTATATAGGGTTGTACACGTATAATATACTTTCTTTCAAATATAGAAAGTATACTATGGTGCACTGCTGACTGCTGTGCTGCTGAGTGCTGACCGATTCTGCAGCTGTCTTTTATCAGTGTAGGGACTGAGGGACATTTTGGTGTTTTGGAGGAGGGACAGTCTGCAAATCACTAGTTACTAGGTCCACAAAGGTCCTTTTAAAGACTGGTATAGGTGTACATTATATAGGGTTTTACACGTATAATATACTTTCTTTCAAATATAGAAAGCATGTTATAGTGCACTGCACTGATGTGCTGCTGACCGATTCTGCAGCTTTCGTTTCTCAGTGTAGGGAGGGACAGTTTGGTGTTTGGAGCAGGGACAGTCTGCAATTCACTAGCTACTAGCTAGCTACTATTAGGTCCACAAAGGTCCTTTTAAGGACTGGTATAGGTGTACTAATTGGTGTGCAGTATATAGGGGTGTAATACACGTATAAAATACTTGCAAATATAGAAAGCATAGTATAGTGCATTTCCACTGTGCAGCATTGTGACTGCTGAGCGGTTCTGCAGCGATACTACAAAGAGTGACAAACGCAATTAAAAAAAAAAGGATTATAACTGGTGTGATAGACCAGTGGCCCCCCAAAACGACCGATTGAAATGGGGTGTTATATACCTTCTTCCATATACATACTGCACTTCTCTAGAGACTTTTGTCACAGGGTCATTTAAAAAATGACAGGCAGAGGAAGAGGCAGGCCCTTCAGCAGGGGTGGTAGGGGTAGGGCAGGAGCAACAGGCTTGAGCCAAAGTGGGAAATTGCAGATGGTGCATTCGATTACGTCCAAGGATGCCCCAGACTTGGTTGAGTGGCTCACTCCGCCTAACTCTTCTGCACCCTCCTCATCCTCTCGATCTGCACCCTCTTCTTCACTCTCTGCTGTGTGCACCCCCAAAGACACTACCACCACCACCACCATATACCCTCCGCTTGAGTCACAGGAATTATTTTACAATCCATCACAAGACATTGCTGATGCGCAGCCACTCTTGGCATTGTATTAGGAAGAGGAGGTAGCAACAACCACCACTCAGCAGTCTGACGACAGTACCCAGATCAGCCCAAGAGGAGGTTGGTCCCCGGTGTTGCTGCCTACTCCAAGATCTCTAATTATAGTGGTGGGTAAGGTGATGTCAATGATGATGTGTCTAGTGATACGAGGCATCAACCATGTACGGTCACATCTGGTGCTCCCAGGATGCCGGCACATGGCTGCGCAGTGTGGGCTTTTTTTAATGTGTCCGCTGCTGACAATAGTGTTGCCATTTGCAATCTTTGCAGTCAACGCATAAGTCGCGGTAAGCCCAACACTCACCTAGGAATGACCGTCTTAAGAAGGCACATGAGCTGCCATCACCGAGCCCAGTGGGAGCAACGGAACCCACAAAGCCAAACTCCAGGCTCTCACCGTCCAGCCTCGTCTTCTACTTCTCCTTCACCTCTCTCCTCACAATTGTCCTCCACTCCACCCTCCATGATGCCGTCCTCACGTTTTTCCTGGAAAAAGGCAGGCATCTGTGGGCCAAATGTTCGAGTGTAAAAAAATGATGACGCTCTTGCCCAACGGTTGACGGCTGGCTTGTCAGAACTGATAGCCTGCCAACAACTGCCATATAAATTGGTGGACTCTGAGGCCTTTCGAAAATTTGTGGCCATTGGAACACCACAATGGAAGGTCCCAGGAAGGAAGTATTTCTCACAGAAGGGCATCCCAGAGTTATATGGCCATGTTCAGCGGCAAGTGAATGTATCTCTGGCACACAGTGTCGGTGCCAAGATACATCTGACCACAGACACGTGGTCTAGCAAACACGGGCAGGGAAGGTATGTCACTTTTACTGCCCACTGGGTGAACCTTCTGACAGCCGTCAAGCATGTAACCCGTGGCACCCGTGTAGATTTGGTTTTACCGCTAGGGATTGTATGCAGGCCTGCTTCTTCTTCTCCTCCTACTCCATCCTCCTCCCTCTCTTCCTAGGCTGACTCCTCTTTTTTCACTGCGCCGCCCAAGCTCCCCAGAACCTATTCGACATGCCAGGTGAGACGTTGCCATGCTGTGTTGCGTCTGTTGTGCCTGGAACCCAAGAGCCACACTGGCCCGACACTCCTTTCAGCTTTGCGTTCACAGGCAGATCAGTGGCTAACACCGCTCAATTTGACAGTTGGTAAAGTGGTGTGTGACAACGGTGCCAAACTGCTTAGCGCATTGAAACAGGGCAAAATCACGCACGTGCCATGCATGGCACACGTCTTAAACTTGGTCGTGCAGCGATTCATTGTCAAATACCTTGGGGTCCAAGACATCTTGCGGCAGGCAAGGAAAATCTAGGCCCATTTCAGAAGATCTTACACGGCCATGGCTCGCCTTGCTGACATTCAGCGGCGACACAATCTGCCGGTCAGACGTCTTATTTGCGATTGCCCGACGCGATGGAACTCAACCTTCTATATGCTTGATAGGCTGCTCCAGCAGAAACGTGCAGTTAACGTCTACCTGTATGAACTCTGCGGCAGAACAGGTTCTAGGGAGCTGGGGTTTTTTTCACCGCGCCAGTGGCTGCTCATGGGCGACGCATGCAGACTTCTGCGTCCATTTGATGAGATCACCAAACTAGTGAGTCGCAGCCATGGCACCATCAGTGACATGGTACCTTATGCCTTCTTTATGGAGCGTGCATTGCGTTGTCTCAGTGATCAAGCCATGGAGGAGCAGGAAGATGAGGAAGTCGCAATTCTGGATGAATTCCCAGGGGGGACTACTCTATCTGAGATAAGTCAACAACAGGAGTCTGAAGAGGAGTGAGAGGAGGATGGTTCCGGGGCGGATGAGGAGGAGCAAGAAGAGCATGCTTTAAACCTTTCTGGGATCCCTGTTGTGCATGGATGGGGAGAGAACGAGGAGGAAGACATTATCCTGGATGATGAGCAGGAGCCAGGCCACCACACCGCTTCCAGTTTAGTGCAAATGGGGGGCCTTCATGCTCCAGTGTTTTACCAGGGACCCCCGTATAAAAAGCATAAAGGTCAAGGACCAGTACTGGGTGGCAACGTACTTAGACCCCCGGTACAAACACAAAATGGTGGAAATGTTATCACCATCCCAGAGGGCTGTCAGAATGGAGCATTTACAGGTCTTGCTTTGAGAAATGCTGCATTCTGCATTTGCGTACGCTGGCAGAGAAGGAATTTCCACTCCCAGAGAAAGAGTTGCGGGTACCAATCCAACAGTGCCAGCAAGAAGAGGGCGGTTTGAAGATGTGTTGGTGACTTCTGATATGAGGTCATTCTTTCAGCCGACAGGTATCATCCGGATCCAGCATCAGGGAACATCTAGACCGTCAGGTCTGAGAAGTGATAAATCCCTGGACTACTGGGTGGGCAGGCTTGACCTCTGGCCAGAGCTTGCCCAATTTGCAATGGAACTGTTGGCTTGCCCCTTGTCCAGTGTCCTGCCCGAAAGGACGTTCCGTGCAGCAGGGGGGATCGTGACCGATAAGCGCACTTGCCTAGCTCACGACGGTGTTGACTACCTCACATTTATAAAAATGAATGAGGCATGGATCTCGGAGGAATTCAACACATGTGACCAGTAGACCATGTATATGCATAACTCTATAAAGAATTTATTTAATCGAGCACACGGACCGTTTTTCTACCTTTTGACTCACTTCCTTGTACAAAAAAACACATATGAGCGGTGTCATATTTTATGGTCCCACAGCGAGTTGCTGGTATCAGTTGTGGTGTCAGTGCTCTCTATCTCGGTGCTGGTGTCAGTGCTCTCTATCTCGGTGCTGGTGTCAGTGCTCTCTATCACGGTGCTGGTGTCAGTGCTCTCACAGTGCTGGTGTCAGTGCTCTCATGGTGCTGGTGTCAGTGCTCTCACGGTGCTGGTGTCAGTGCTCTCACGGTGCTGGTGTCAGTGCTCTCTAACTTGGTGCTGGTGTCAGTGCTCTCTATCACGGTGCTGGTGTCAGTGCTCTCTATCACGGTGCTGGTGTCAGTGCTCTCTATCACGGTGCTGGTGTCAGTGCTCTCTATCACGGTGCTGGTGTCAGTGCTCTCTATCACGGTGCTGGTGTCAGTGCTCTCTATCACGGTGCTGGTGTCAGTGCTCTCTATCACGGTGCTGGTGTCAGTGCTCTCTATCACGGTGCTGGTGTTAGTGCTCTTTATCACGGTGCTGGTGTTAGTGCTCTCTATCACGGTGCTGGTGTTAGTGCTCTCTATCACGGTGCTGGTGTCAGTGCTCAGTCTCTATCATGGTGCTGGTGTCAGTGCTCAGTCTCTATCACGGTGCTGGTGTCAGTGCTCAGTCTCCATCTCGGTGCTGGTATCAGTGCTCTCTATCATGGTGGTGGTGTCAGTGCTCTCACAGTGCTGGTGTCAGTGCTCTCTATCACGGTGCTGGTGTCAGTGATCAGTCTCTATCACAGTGCTGGTGTCAGTGCTCAGTCTCTATCACGGTGCTGGTGTCAGTGCTCAGTCTCTATCACGGGGCTGGTGTCAGTGCTCAGTCTCTATCGCGGTGCTGGTTTCAGACAGTGAGGGAGATAGCAGCGGAGAAGCCAATCAGCAGGCAGTGCCAGCACCATGGCTGAGGATCAGCACTGGACTGGCAACTCTGGACCATCGCAGTGGGGCCCTGCATAGGTGGGGGTAAGGGCCTGGCAGAGGGAGTGGCTCAAGCACAGGTTGGCACACTGGGACACTGGCACAGGACTGCGCTGCCCTGACTGTGGCACTGATCATCTCCTAGACCCCGATCATAGCCTGCCCTGACCTTGCCTCTCCTCCATGGCCTTCATGTGCTCCTGAATTGTCAAAATTTCACAGATAAAAAAAAGAATGCTTGTCGTTGTCAATCCCAGATTCACTTAATACTTTTGTTATGTCAGTGTCCATGTTGTGGGACTATGTGTGCACAGCTAGTAAGTATTTTGTGGCTGAAAATATGACCTGCAGGTTATTAAGGTTCACCTGCCATTAAAGTCAATGGGGTCCACCGCGAACCTTGTGGTTCGCGAACTTTTCGCGGTTCACGTTCGCGAAACGTCCCGTCGGAAGTTCATCCATCACTATTCATCAGCCACAGCTCAAGGAACCCCTAGCTACCTCTGGAGGAACCCTAGGGTTCCACAGAACTCTGGTTGAGAATGGCTGGTGTAAGGTAAAGTCTACAGGTTTGAAAATATCAGTTTGTAAATGGATAGAAAACCTGGCAAAAAAAAAAAAAATTCGGAGAGTAGTGCTTAATGATTATTCGTTACCCAGTTATCCGTGGTGTATCCAAAGTTTGAACTCTTACTTTTTAATATATTTATAAATGATATAGGGTCTGGGATTAAAAGCACCATTTCAGTATTTGCAGATGACACCAAGCAGTAGAATAACATCCTTACATGATGTCACTGTTTAATTGGGCAACTATGTGGCAAATGAGATTTAATGTTGATAAATGTAAAGTTATGCACTTGGGGGCTAAGAATATGCATGTATCATACATACTAGGGGGAGTGAAACTGGGGGAATCAATGGTGGAGTAGGATCTGGGGTTTCTGGTAGATCCGATTTAAAAACATGCAATGCCAAGCTGCGGTTTCCAAAGCAAGCAAAATTCCTTCTTCTATTAAGAGAGGTATGGACTTCAGTCAAAGAGAGACATAATTTTATCCCTGTACAAATCATTAGTAAGATATCATCTGGAATATGCCGTTCTGTTTTGGGCCTGACATGGAGATTCCGCTATAAGCTATGCGTAATTCATGTCTCTTGCGCTAATAAGCGCCCTTTCAGCCTTTTGGTATAATGCATCTTACTAAACCCGTATAAGTAAATAGACATGACCACCATCTTACATCCTCAGCTTGACTGTCTGCCCTCACGAGCCCAAGCACTTTGTTTTTATTTATTGGCAACAAAAGGAAATGACAAACAGGAACTCATGGCCCCAACAGCCAATCGCTTCCTCCATGTAAAATGTCATTACAGGAAATGACCACACTAAAGGGGAGAACATCCACAGAAGTGGGAGGGAGAAGTGCATGTCTCATCCACTTGAGACCTATACACTGCCCTCCACCCAGACACATGCATGCACATCCACCTGCTTGGTCAGCATGGAGCCCACTCAATACTGCTCAGAGTAACCAGTATCTAGTAAAATCATTCTACTTGTTCTTACAGGCTTGAGAATATCTGCGGGGACATTGCTACTGCTGTTGTTAATATACGGTACAAGTATACCAACAGGGCAGATATCAATGTCCTTTTATTAAAGCAGAAATGTATGCAAAAAGGCATAGCGTAGCCACAACAGAGAGATAATATGTTCCTCTCATTATACAGACTTCACTTCTCTAATGTGCATAGACATTTGAAACCCAGTGCATTGCGCTTGATACTTACAAACCAGCCCACACACACAGAGAACACATCTCCAAACCCATGAGAAGGTTTTCATACTGACGGTTTTACTGCTGGTCCCGATTCAACCCAAGTGCGCTCTGCTAGAGCGCTCCTTAGACACAGGGAGACAGACGACATTCTATAAAACACACATCCTAGAATAAAGTGTCCACATGAATCCATATAATAACATAATACATAATCAGGGGCGGACTGACCAGTCGGTCACTCGGACGCCGCCCGAGGGCCCGCGGACATTAGGGGCCCGGACTCGGCATATGAGAGGCCACTTGCAGCGGCTGAATTACATGCCGCGATGCAGATACTAACTGTGCGCTGATCCCCGCCGGGCCCCTCCTTCCCCCGTCCATCCCAGGCCAGGTGCTTGTACTGTATGCGTCGTGACATCACCTGGGACGGATGAGAAGAGTGGAGGGGCCGGCGGGGAGCAGCGCACCACACCGCACCATTAGAAGTGTTTCAGGTTCAGCATTCAGTGACTCAGTGAGTGAAGACGAGACACCAGGGCCGCCACACGTGATGGGGGGGGGGGGGGGGAGGGGTACAGACAGATGCATGGGCCCCGGGTTCCTCCATCCCACAGTGTCCCCCTGTGCTGTGTAAGTGTCCTGTGTGCATGTCCCCCTGTGCTGTGTGCATGTCCTCCTGTGTGCATGTCCCCCTGTGCTGTGTGCATGTCCCCCTGTGCTGTGTGCATGTCCCCCTGTGCTGTGTGCATGTCCCCCTGTGTGCATGTCCCCCTGTGTGCATGTCCCCCTGTGTGCATGTCCTCCTGTGTGCATGTCCTCCTGTGTGCATGTCCCCCTGTGCTGTGTGCATGTCCTCCTGTGTGCATGTCCCCCTGTGCTGTGTGCATGTCCTCCTGTGTGCATGTCCCCCTGTGCTGTGTGCATGTCCCCCTGTGCTGTGTAAGTGTCCTGTGTGCATCTCCTCCTGTGCTGTGTGCATGTCCCCCTGTGTGCATGTCCCCCTGTCCTGTGTGCATGTCCCCCTGTGCTATGTGCATGTCCCCCTGTGCTATGTGCATGTCCCCCGGTGTGCATGTCCCCCTGTGCTGTGTGCATGTCCCCCTGTGTGCATGTCCCTCTGTGCTGTGTGCATGTCCCCCTGTGTGCATGTCCCCCTGTGCTGTGTGCATGTCCCCCTGTGCTGTGTGCATGCCCTCCTGTGTGCATGTCCCCCTGTGCTGTGTAAGTGTCCCCCTGTGCTGTGTAAGTGTCCTGTGTGCATCTCCTCCTGTGCTGTGTAAGTGTCCCCCTGTGTGCATGTCCCTCTGTGCTGTGTAAGTGTCCCCGTGTGCATGTCACCCTGTGTGCATGTCCCCCTGTGCTGTGTGAATGTCCCCCTGTGTGCATGTCCCCCTGTGTGCATGTCCCCCTGTGTGCATGTCCCCCTGTGCTGTGTGCATGTCCCCCTGTGCTGTGTGCATGTCCCCCTGTGCTGTGTAAGTGTCCTGTGTGCATGTCCTCCTGTGTGCATGTCCCCCTGTGCTGTGTAAGTGTCCCCTTGTGCTGTGTGCATGCCCTACTGTGTGCATGTCCCCCTGTGCTGTGTAAGTGTCCCCCTGTGCTGTGTAAGTGTCCTGTGTGCATCTCCTCCTGTGCTGTGTAAGTGTCCCCCTGTGTGCATGTCCCTCTGTGCTGTGTGCATGTCCCCCTGTGCTGTGTGAATGTCCCCCTGTGTGCATGTCCCCCTGTGCTGTGTGCATGTCCCCCTGTGTGCATGTCCCCCTGTGCTGTGTGCATGTCCCCCTGTGCTGTGTAAGTGTCCTGTGTGCATGTCCTCCTGTGTGCATGTCCCCCTGTGCTGTGTAAGTGTCCCCCTGTGCTGTGTGCATGTCCCCCTGTGTGCATGTCCCCCTGTGCTGTGTAAGTGTCCCCCTGTGCTGTGTGCGTGTACCCATGTGTGCATGTCCCCCTGTGCTGTGTAAGTGTCCTGTGTGCATGTCCCCCTGTGCTGTGTAAGTGTCCCCTTGTGCTGTGTAAGTGTCCCCTTGTGCTGTGTGCATGTCCCCCTGTGTGCATGTCCCCCTGTGTGCATGTCCCCCTGTGCTGTGTGCATGTCCCCCTTTGTGCATGCCCCCCTGTGCTGTGTAAGTGTCCTGTGTGCATGTCCCCCTGTGTGCATGTCCCCCTGTGCTGTGTGCATATCCCCCTGTGCTGTGTGCGTGTCCCCCTGTGCTGTGTGCATGTCCCCCTGTGTGCATGTCCCCCTGTGCTGTGTGCATGTCCCCCTGTGTGCATGTCCCCCTGTGCTATGTAAGTGTCCTTCTGTGTTGTGTGCGTGTACCCATGTGTGCATGTCCCCCTGTGCTGTGTAAGTGTCCTGTGTGCATGTCCCCCTGTGCTGTGTAAGTGTCCCCTTGTGCTGTGTGCATGTCCCCCTGTGCTGTGTAAGTGTCCCCTTGTGCTGTGTGCATGTCCCCCTGTGTGCATGTCCCCCTGTGCTTTGTGCATGTCCCCCTGTGTACATGTCCCCTTGTGCTGTGTGCATGTCCCCCTGTGTGCATGTCCCCCTGTGTGCATGTCCCCCTGTGCTGTGTAAGTGTCCCCCTGTGTGCATGTCCCCCTGTGCTGTGTAAGTGTCCCCCTGTGTGCATGTGCCCCTGTGCTGTGTAAGTGTCCTGTGTGCATGTCCTACTGTGTGCATGTCCTCCTGTGCTGTGTGCGTGTACCCATGTGTGCATGTCCCCCTGTGCTGTGTAAGTGTCCTGTGTGCATGTCCCCCTGTGCTGTGTGAGTGTCCCCCTGTGCTATGTGAGTGTCCCCCGTGTGCATGTCCTCCTGTGCTGTGTGCATGTGTCCCCCTGTGTGCGTGTCCCCCTGTGTGCATTTCCTCCTGTGTGCGCATTCTCCCTCCAGTGTCCCACTGTGTGTGTGCATTCTCTCTCCAGTGTCCCCCATGTGTGCGTTCTCCCACCAGTGTCCCCCTGTGTGTGTGTGTTCTCCCTTCAGTGTCCCCGTGTGTGTGTGCTCTCCCTCCAGTGTACCCCTGTGTGTGCTCTCCCTCCAGTGTCCCCCTGTGTGCATGTCCTCCTGTGTGCGCATTCTCCCTCCAGTGTCCCACTGTGTGTGCGTATTCTCCCTCCAGTGTCCCACTGTGTGTGCGCATTCTCCCTCCAGTGTCCCACTGTGTGTGTGCATTCTCCCTCCAGTGTCCCACTGTGTGTGTGCATTCTCCCTCCAGTGTCCCCCTGTGTGTGTGTGTGTGCGCGTTCTCCCTCCAGTGTCCCCCTGTGTGTGAGCGTTCTCCCTCCAGTGCCCCCCCCCGTGTGTGTGTGCGCGTTCTCCCTCCAGTGTCCCACTGTGTGTGTGCATTCTCCCTCCAGTGTCCCACTGTGTGTGTGCATTCTCCCTCCAGTGTCCCCCTGTGTGTGTGTGTGTGCGCGTTCTCCCTCCAGTGTCCCCCTGTGTGTGAGCGTTCTCCCTCCAGTGCCCCCCCCCCGTGTGTGTGTGCGCGTTCTCCCTCCAGTGTCCCCCCCTGTGTGTGTGTGTGTGTGCGCGTTCTCCCTCCAGTGTCCCCCCCCGTGTGTGTGTGTGTGTGTGTGTGTGTGTGTGTGTGCGTTCTCCCTCCAGTGTCCTCCCCTGTGTGTGTGCGTTCTCCCTCCAGTGTCCCCCCTGTGTGTGTGTGCGTTTTCCCTCTAGTGTCCCCCTGTGTGTATGTTCTCTCTCCAGTGTCTCCCTGTGCAGGTTTGGCTTGAGTGTGGAGACCAAGGGGGCCCCATGATCTTCTATTGCCCGGGGGCCCCATGAGTTGTCAGTCCGCCCCTGTACATAATAATCACAAAAAGGATATTGGGAAACTAGAGAAAGTGCAGAGAAGAGCAAAAAAACTGATAAGAGGCATGAACGAGCTCAAGCTATGAGGAAAGATTAGAACTGAATTTATTCTCTCTCGAGAAGAGGAGATTAAGAGGGGATATGATCAATGTGCACAAATATATAAGTGAACCTGGTGTAAAGTTATTCACTTTAAGGCCTTTACAGAAGACAAGGGGGCACTCTTTACATCTGGAGGAAAAGAGATTTAATTTCCAAATATGTAAAGGTTTCTTCACAGTAAGAGCTGTGAAAATGTGGAGTAGACTCCCTCGAGAGCTGGTTCTGGTCAGCTCAGTAGATTGCTTTATAAAAGGTCTGGATTCTTTCCTAAATGCACATAATATAACTGGACACTAACACTAGGTAAAGTTGATCAGGGGAATATCCGATTGCTTCTTGGGGGATCAGGAAGGAGTTTTTCCCCCACTGGTGCAAATTGTATCATGCTTTCCTGGGTTTTTGCCTTCCTCTGGATCAACTGTGGGTATAGGGTTGTGTACATAAGATGGTATGATTTCTATTTTTTTTCCCATTTTATTGGTTGGACTGGATGGACATGCAGGGCCGCTGATAAGGCAGTACAACTGGCCCTGTTGTACTGGGCCCGGCCCCATCAGCTCAACAGGGGATCTGGGTGGCTTTACAATTCATTTGTGCAAAATAAAAAATAAGGCTTTCTAATTTACGCTCCGCTACTACTTGCTTGGGGGGGGGGGGGGTGTAATTGCATTTTCCTGGGCCCCTCTGTTGAATTGATGGTGAGCCCAGAGGAGGGACTTTTTATTCGTTTTCAGGCGGAAGTACATACAATTACATGCCGTCTCCTCGCCTCCAAATATTGCTGTGCTTCTGGCTGCTCAATTCATTCTGGCCAGCAGGGGCAGCCCATTACCTTCCTTGGCGGAGTGATGTCATGATGCTTCGCTCAGCTCTAGTCCTCAGGTGCTGAGAGACTGATGTGAGGAGAGGCGGGTGGCTGACAGGAAGCAGAAAGAGCCGGACTGTATGGATGCACAGCACATGGGTGAATTTTTTTGTCAAGCTCGATAGAATTCTCCAACTGGACTTATGATAACAGATGATCATAACCAGCTGCCTGTGTATTATAAATGCTGATCAGAGGCATATCATCATCCATGCGTGCAGGGTACCTGGGTATTCACAGGCCCGAGGGGGGGCCCACTTTCTTCTGACCCACCCTGCATGCATGGATGATCCATCTGGGGTTGTCGGGGATGATCGGTGCAGTGGTGGGGGCTCATATATTCATCCAGAGGGAAAGGGGTAGGGGCATTGCCACTGACAGGAGAAGTGACAGTGATATCACTGCTCCTGTGGCCAGGGCCAGCACACCCAGGGGGGATGCTGGGGAAGCCACTGCAGTGACAGCAATGGAAGACTTCCACCACTCGCCTCCTCTGCTGGGCTGTGCAATAGACGAGTCATCAGGCAGAGCCTGGCAGAGAAGTGAGCAGAGGAAGTTTTCTTTTGCTTTAGGCTTTTTGTGAGATTGTCTGATCTATGACTGGCATCCCCGGCATTGCTTCAAATGAGAAAAACCAGCCGAGATGAAAAGTGAGAGAGGGAATGATTCTTCTACACAGGATTCCAGATGGATCAAGCAGCCAGTAAGGAGCATCAGTGGCACCCCCCCCACCCCCTCCCAGTAAGGGCCAAAACCCCCAATCTCCCCCCGCTAAGCACCAGGACCCGCCATCTCCCCCGCTAAGCACCAGGACCCGCCATCTCCCCCCACTAAGCACCAGGACCCGCCATCTCTCCCCACTAAGCACCAGGACCCGCCATCTCTCCCCACTAAGCACCAGGACCCGCCATCTCTCCCCACTAAGCACCAGGACCCGCCATCTCTCCCCACTAAGCACCAGGACCCGCCATCTCTCTCCACTAAGCACCAGGACCCGCCATCTCTCCCCACTGAGCACCAGGACCCACCATCTCTACCCACTAATCACCAAATTTGTCCTGATCCTGATCTTGCCCTGCATCCTGTATCCTGCCTCCTTGTATCTGCTCCTCTTGTTCTTGATCCCAGGCCTAGTTCCTCCCTTCCTTGCATCATTGGTATTACCCTGTTTTTCTGTGTTTTGTATATATTGTACTGTATATAGTAAGTTTGCTAATTAGGCTTTCTGTTAGGTTGTTTGTCAGATATTTTGTAATTTGGTTATGATTCATTTGTATTTGCACTTTTGCTGTGTATCCTGTTTGCTGGTGTTTGGGTGTGTTTTGTTTCACTGTTAATAAACTTGCTTACGTTATTTATGGTCTGGTCTCAGTTTAGTAGCTACACAGATCTGCCCATCTCTGCAGTCGGTATCCCAAACATAACAATGAAGCCCACTAATGACCAGATCAACTGGGAATATCTGCATTTAGTATTTGCTGTTCTTTATGTTAAAATGTTTCTATGAGGCTATTTGTCATGTGGAATTGGCATTGGAGGGTAAAAATCCTTGCATCCAGATTTTGCAGGATTGCAGTAGTGAAAGACTGTTGGAATACATTTGGGTAGCGCGTGCCTTAGTTGATCAGGGCCGATTTTCATTTAGAGAAATACAGCCTTTGGGTTAGGTTTGTTCAGAATTGGGTTTGTCGTCTACATTCTAGGACCATAATAAATTCACCTCTCCCTTAACCCTACGTTCACACATATGCGTTTTTAGTGCATTTTGCAGTTTGCAGAAATGCACTACAGTCCATTTAACATGGTTTCCTATGGTACAAGTTCACATTTATGCGTTTTGAGGCCGGTGCATTTTTGGAAAGGGTTCGGTAACTTTTTTCCCGTGGTTTGAGGGTAATAGACTTTTCGCACCAGAAATGCAAGTGTTGTTTGTGATGCGATTTTTTTTTTTTTTTTATGTGTTTTGCGTTTTTTTTATATATTTTTTTATTTTAACACTGTATATAGCTGGTTTCTAAGCAGGGGGCCTGGAAGCCGGCCACCATGTTCTTAACAACCGATAAGTCATCAGCTGTCAGCAGTCTTCGCTGCTGAAAGCTTAATGTAAAAAAAATGAACTCTGGAAAAAAAATGAAGAAAAATTACGTGGGGTCCCCCCCAGGGTCTATACCAGGCCCTTCGGGTCTAGTAAAGATTCGGAGGGGACCCCACCCACGCCAACATTTATTTAAAAAATGCCATGGGCCCCCCCCAAGATCTATACCAGACTCTTATCCGAGCATGCCGCCGGTAGGTCAGGAAAGGGAGGGGACGAGCGTGGATGCTTCACGCCCCCCCCAAAGCACATTGCCCCCATGTTGATGAGGACTTTTCCCGACAACCCTGGCCGGTGGTTATCTGGGTCTGAGAGTGGGGGGCTTATGGGAGCCTGGAAGCCCCTATTAAAAAGGGGGAACCAAGATCCCGCCCCCCCATGTGAATCGTACCCATTCACATGAAAAAGCAGTGAAATATAATAAAAACCCATTTCCTTTAATAATAGCTCTGAGCTGTCTTCTCCTTGAGCCGTCTCTTCCCGCCGTTTTCTCCTTGAGCCGTCTCTTCCCGCCGTTTTCTCCTTGAGCCGTCTCTTCCCGCCGTTTTCTCCTTGAGCTGTCTCATCCCGCCGTTTTCTCCTCGAGCCGTCTCTTCCCACCGTTTTCTCCTCGAGCCGTCTCTTTCCGCTGTCTTCTCCTCGAGCTGTCTCTTCCTCGACTGGTCTTTTTCCTTGCCGCCGGTTACCCACAAAAAAAAGGCCGCTCTTGTGCTGTTGTCTACCTCTATTTTCTGTCTCCCACTCTCTGCCGACTTGAAAAAGAGGAAGACAGCAACAGAACAAAAACTGCCTATTTTTTTTTTATTTATTTTTTTGAGGGTAACTGGCAGCAAGGAAGAAGACAGTAGTGGGCATAGACAGCTTGAGGAAAAAATGGCGGAAAGAGACAGCTTGAGGACAAAATGGTGTTAAGAGATGGCTCGAAAAAGAGAAAATGGCTTAGAGCTATTAATAAAGGGATTGTCAAAAACTGGGTCCTGTGTTTTTTATTACATTTCACTGCTTTTTCGTGTGAATGGGTAGGGTACAATGTACCTGATATCCATTCACATAGGGGATAGGATCTGTTAATGGGGGCTTCCAGGTTCCGATAAGCCCCCCACCCGCAGACCCCGGCCTGGGCACACGCTGCGGCCTCCGGCGGCGCGTGCTCGCCCCTAGTGGCCAAAAGGCGAAGCGACGTTTCGCCCAGTCGTGCCATTCTGCAGCAGTAAAACTGTGGCGGCTGGTCGGCAAGCAGTTAAGAATGTTGTGGCAGTGGACGGTTGTTGGTCTTTGCTGGCAAATGGAAAAAACCTTGGATAAGAAAGGGTTCAGGACCCATCCGTGGTATGGGTCCCTCTGGTGTATTCCAGTTAACGTTGGTTTGGCTGGTAAAGGTTAATGGGTGTACTGTGTTTAGTGTATTGTCTCCGAGGAAACAGTTGCAGCTACAGGGCTAGCATGGTAAAGGTACCGCAGTACATTGTGGATCATTAAGATAGTTTGAGGAGTGCCTTCAAAGACCAATGCGATTAGTGACTGATGTTTTTTTAACAAATGTTTTTATTGTTTATGTTCATTTCAATTTATTTGTTAATAAAGAGGCTGCTATGCCCATTTTTTTTTTATTCCATTCATGGTGTGGTTTCCACTAATGGGATTTAATGGTATGGGCTGGGGTGAATTATGGGTTTGGCTGGGCAGCTATTAGGCTAAGGATGGAATCTACATAGGTCATGTCCTTGCAGAATCTAGTCAGAGTCCAGACTAAAACCTCATTGAAAATCTGTGGAATGGCTGGAGGACTGCAGTGCAAGCCACAAACGGTCAACATCAAATTGGAATTGAACTGGATTCAGTTCTGCAAAGAAAAGAGGGCAAGTATTGCAAAGTCTAGATGTGTAAAGTTGGTAGAGACATATCCCAAAAGATTAAAGGCTGGAATTAAAGCAAAATGTGGGCCAACAAAATACTGCCATAAGGGGGGGGGGGTCCCTTTTCCACTCATTGATTCTGCTTTTGTATGTTATTTTTTTTTTTTTTTTTTACATGTTGGTGTTATATCTTTCACTTGGATGTTATAAGTTGCACTAGTAAATACAGCTGGATAAAACAAAAAATTTCTTCATTTCAGACTGCAAAGCAACAAAATGTGATTATTTTAAAAGGGTAGGTGATTATTTTCTATTTCCACTGTAGATCCTCAGTAAGGGAGATAAAAAGATCCTTCTCCAGATAAGGACTTCAAAACAATGCCCTCCAGCAATAATCCATAAGTAATTTTCTCCAGGCCTTCAGCTCACCTGCTGAGGCCCAGACTGCAATTTTTTATTTCACTAGCTATCTCCCAAGGGCAGCAGCCCCAGGATAACTGTAACCCTCCATGGAGAGGAGAGAACACTCTGGAAAGATAGCAGAAATAACAAAACACTTTAAATGGTATAGCTAAGAGACCACAAGGGAGTAAATATGAAAAGTCCATTATAATGCCGCATACACATGACTGGACTTTCCGGCAGACTAGGTCCGATGGAATCAGTCCGTAAGACAATCCGAATGTGTGTGGGCTAATCGTCTGATTTTTTTAACGAAAAATGATCGGGACCTAGAAATAGAACATATTTCAAATCTTTTCGATTCAATCCATATCGGGAAAACCGTTCATCTGTATGCTGGTCCGACAGACCAAATACGAAGCAAAGGGAAGCTATTGGCTACTGGCTATTGAACTTCCTTTTTTTAGTCCCGACTTACGTCATCATGTTCAAAGCTAACGGACTTTCGAACTGACTAAGTCCATTTGTATGTGGCCAAGTCCATTCATTCAGAAAGTCCGTCGGAAATCCGCCAAAAGCCAGCTGGGAAGACCATCGGACCTAGTCGGCCGGAAAGTCCGGTTGTATGTACGCAGCATTAGGGTTTACATAAACTATGCAGTTCTCATAATCAATGTACATGGCACCTATTTCAGTGATTTCACCGATTTTTTTCAGTAAAGGCACAAATATATTGTGCAAAAAGTGTGGTTATAGCATTTCATCGCTTCTGATATTTTGTTTGCTACTTCAGTCTGACCCCAGAACACTGTGGTTGGCTTTTTAAATACACATAGGTTTCCTGTCAGTGCCGGAGGCAATAACAGATGTTTCTTGCTTTTGATGTTACCATCAAGCCTTGTATTACAAATACAAGTATAAAAAATGTTTAATGAAAACTTGTAAAAGGAAGTTAAAATAAAGCTTCACCATTTATCCTATTTGTTATCCTCATATACTGTAATATAAAATGATTTGTTAACCACTTAACAACCGCCCATTGCCGATTAACGGCTTCAGGGCGGTTGTTTAACTCTGAGAGGCCGTTAATTAACGGCCTCCCAGAATTCTGCGCATCACGAATCACGGTAAACGGCCGCTCAGCGCGGCCGTTTACCACGTGATCGCTCCGTCAAATGACGGAGTGATCACTTGTAAACAAACCGGCGTCATGTTATGACGCCGGTTCCTCCCTCCCCCTCTCTGTACCGATCGGTACAGCGGAGGGGGAAGAGATCGGTGTCAGCAGCGATGTGGGCTGCATCTGCAGTGCCCACATCGCTGCGCACCGAAATTTAACCCCTCAATTCCCTGCCAACACTCTGCAATAGCCTGCCATTACTCTGCATTACTCTGCAATACCCCCATTACTCTGCAATACCCCCATTACTCTGCATTACTCTGCAATACCCCCATTACTCTGCAATACCCCCATTACTCTGCATTACCCTGCAACACTCTGCATTACCCTGCAACACTCTGCATTACCCTGCAGCACTCTGCATTACCCTGCAGCACTCTGCATTACCCTGCAACACTCTGCATTACCCTGCATTGCCCTGCAACACTCTGCATTGCCCTGCAACACTCCGCAATGCCCTGCAACACTCCGCAATGCCCTGCAACGCTCCGCAATGCCCTGCAACGCTCCGCAATACCCTGCAACGCTCCGCAACACCTTGCAACACTCCGCAACACCTTGCAACACTCCGCAATACCCTGCAACACTCTGCAATACCCTGCAACACTCTGCAATACCCTGCAACACTCCGCAACACCTTGCAACACTCCGCAATACCCTGCAACACTCCGCAACACCTTGCAACACTCCGCAATACCCTGCAACACTCCGCAATACCCTGCAACACTCCGCAACACCTTGCAACACTCTGCAATACCCTGCAACACTCTGCAATACCCTGCAACACTCTGCAATACCTTGCAATACCCTGCAACACCCTGCAACACTCCGCAACGCCCTGCAACACTCCGCAACGCCCTGCAGCACTCCGCAACGCCCTGCAGCACTCCGCAACGCCCTGCAACACTCCGCAACGCCCTGCAACACTCCGCAACACCTTGCAACACTCTGCAATACCCTGCAACACTCTGCAATACTCTGCAACACTCTGCAACGCTTTGCAATACCCTGCAACACTCTGCAATACCCTGCAACACTCTGCAATACCCTGCAACACCCGCCAATACCCTGCAACACTCTGCAATGCTCTGCAACACCCGCTAATACTCTGCAACACTCTGCAATGCTCTGCAACACCCGCCAATACCCTGCAATGCAATACTCTGCAACGCCATACTCTGAGATACCCAGCCATAGTCGGTGATACCCTGCAATACCCAGCCATAGACATCCCCCCCCCCCTCCCGCCGCCCTCCGGTGCTTCTATCGAATCGCTAATACGATCAAAGACAATCTTTTTTTTTTTTTTTTTTTATTTTTTTTTTTTTCAGGCTTCCCAGCTTAGAGGTGAGATGCGGGGTCTTATTGACCCCACATCTCACTGTAAAGAGGACCTGTCATGCCATATTCCTATTACAAGGGATGTTTACATTCCTTGTAATAGGAATAAAAGTGATCAAAAAAATTATTTTTGGGGAAAAAAATGTCAAACTAAAATAAATAAAGTAAAATGAACAATAAAAAAAAAAGTTTTTTTTTAAAGCGCCCCTGTCCCCATGTGCTCGCATGCAGAAGCGAACGCATACGTAAGTCCCGCCCACATATGAAAACGGTGTTCAAACCACACATGTGAGGTATCGCTGCGAACGTTAGAGCGAGAGCAATAATTCTAGCCCTAGACCTCCTCTGTAACTCAAAACATATAACCAGTAAAAAAAAATTTAATTGTCGCCTATGGGGATTTTTAAGTAGCGACGTTTGGCGCCATTCCACGAGCGTGTGCAATTTTGAAGAGTGACATATTAGGTATCTATTTACTCAGCGTAACTTCATCTTTCACATTATGGAAAAATTGGGCTAACTTTACTGTTTTTTTTTTTTTTTTTTTAAGCCCAAAACTGTTTTTTTTTTCCAAAAACATTTGAAAAATTACTGCGCAAATACCGTGCGAGATAAAAAGTTGCAAAGACCACCATTGTATTCTCCAGGGTGTTTGCTAAAAAAACATATATAATGTTTTGGAGTTCTATGTAATTTTCTAGCAAATAAATGATGATTTTTACATGTAGGAGAGAAATGTCAGAATTGTCCTGGATGCTCCAGAACACCTGATGGCGCTCCCTGCATGTTGGGCCTCTGTATGTGGCCACACTGTGTAAAAGTCTCACACATGTGGCATCGCCATACTCGGGAGTAATAGCAGAATGTGTTTTGGGGTGTAATTTGTGGTATGCATATGCTGTGTGTGAGAAATAACCTGATAATATGACAATTTTGTGAAAAAAAAAAAAAAGTAAAAAAAAATCTTGATTTTGCAAAGAATTGTGGGAAAAAATGACAACTTCAAAAAACTCATCATGCCTCTTACTAAATACCTTGGAATGTCTTCTTTCCAAAAAGGGGTAATTTGGGGGGTATTTGTACTTTTCTGGCATGTTAGGGTCTCAAGAATTGAAATAGGCCGTCAGTACTTCAGGTGTGATCAATTTTCAGATATTGGCACCATAGCTTGTGGACTCTATAACTTTCACAAAGACCAAATAATATCCACCAATTTGTACTTATTTTTACCAAAGATATGTAGTAGTATAAATTTTGGCCAAAATTTATGAAGAAAAAATTACTAATCTGCTAAATTTTCAAACAGAAACAAAGAAAAATTCGTTTTTTTACAGAATTTTCGGTATTTTTTCTTTTATAGCACAAAAAATAAAAAACCCAGCGGTGATTAAATACCACCAAAAGAAAGCTCTATTTGTGTGAAAAAAAGGACAAAAATTTCATATAGGTCCAGTGTTGCATGACTGAGTAATTGTCATTCAAAATGCGAGAGCACCGAAAGCTGAAAATTGGTCTGGTTATTAAGGGTGTTTAAGTGCCCAGTGGTCAAGTGGTTAAACTAGAACCTTTACAGGTCTATTATTTCTTTATTTGTTAAGATCTTTATTAAATGTAAGACCTCCCTCCAGTATTTTTTAATAATGGGGAAATCCTACCACATGTGGGCCATTGTTCCAATTTTCTTGCACCCTCGCCAACATTCTGAAGATTGAGCTATTGCGAATCTGCTCACTTTGTCTGGTGTCGCGTACCACCTTGCGAGGCACTTATAGTTCATCTCAGTCATCTTATTATCTACCACCTAACAGTGAGTTAATTTCAATATTTTCTTCATAGTATGTGCACTGCTTTGTGTCCCCAGCTCATTTTCCCATTTTTTAATGTAAGGCAGGACCTCCAGTCCGTCCCCCTCTGATTGAATTTTATATATTCGTGCTATGTTATTTTTTGATTTATCACTCAGACATAGCCGCTCTAAGGGCCTATATTCTGCATCACTTCAGATTGGGTGGGGCAATTTAGCAATAAAATTACTTAACTGGAGATACCGCCAAACATCAATCCTCATGAGTTCCGTGTCCAAACTCAGTGCTTGAAAAGTGCCTATTTTACCTCTAAATATTATATCTTTTACTTGTGCATTTTCTTTTATTATCCAATTACCACCCACTTCTTGTTTCCCTGGTGTGAAATAATCATTTTCCTTAAGAAAAATCAAAGGTGAATTATTACTCCAATTATTTTGTACGTGAATCCGATCCCATATTTTAAGTGCAGTGCGTGTTATTTCGTGTGTATTTGGACCCAAGGACCTATACTGTGGAGGGTTCCATATTATTTTGTCCTAATTGTGCATGACTCATTGCTTTTTCTAAACTAACCAATCTCTTATCATTTACCTCTTTCGCCCATTCCACCACCCGTGTAAGTGCCATCGCATTGTGATACTTTTTGAAATCCGGGACTGCTAGGCCCCCCTGTTTTTTTTCCCCCTGCTTAGTACCGCAAAAGCAATTCTTGTTTTTTTATGTTGCCAAATATACTTTGAAATTAGCCCTTTTAATATTTTGAAATAAACACGGGGAGCGAGATGGGCAACATTTGGAACTTATATAAAATCTTTGGGGCCAGAACCATCTTAACCGCGTTGATCCGCCCTAGCCAAGAGAGGGGACATATTGAAAATTTTTATTTCTCTCTTGATTTTGTCTAATAATGGAATATAATTATTAGCGTATACTTTCCTAATAGTGTCAGAGAGGCTGACTCCCAGATATTTAATCTCCTTTCGCCATTGGGAAACGGAATTCCTTTAGGAGTTTCGCCTCTACCTGTCTACTAATATTAATGTTTAAGATTTCGGACTTACTGAGGTTCATTTTTAGATTCGAGATTTGTCCGAATTTTTCCAACATCCTCAGCAAGTTCGGAATCGTAATCCTTGGATTGGTAATGTAAAACACATCATCCGCATACGCTGCGAGTTTGTGCACTTCCCCCCACCCTAATCCCATCAATATCTGAATTATTTCGAATGGAGGCCAGTAACGGTTCGAGGGACAATACAAACAAGAGAGGCGACAGTAGACACCCCTGTCTGGTTCCATTTTCCATTTGAAATTGGGAGGATGACACTCGGTTCACCTTTACCGAAGCCTGAGGGTGATTCTTGGACCAAGACCCATCACTTCCACTGTTTTAGCCATTGCTTCTTTTGAAAGCTTTTTCCAAGATGTGGATAGATAGAAAGTAGAACTCAAAACTTTAAAAACGAAAAATTGTTTATTTAAAAGGAAAATAGTTTATTCAAAGAAAAAAAAAAATAGAAAAAGCAGCTGCAATACTTTTAGTTGTCCCCCGCAGGCACTTCTTTCCCGTTATACAGTTGTGCTCATAAGTTTACACACCCTGGTAGAATTTATGATTTCTTGGCCATTTTTCAGAGAATATGAATGATAGCCCAATTTTTTTTTTCACTCATGGTTAGTGTTTTGCTGATGCTATTTATTATCAGTCAACAGAAACTACCCAAATGACCCTGATCAAAAGTTTTAATACCCTGGCAAAGTGAAGGTTCTCGAGTGGCCATCTTAGTCTCCTGACCTCAATATCATTGAGCCACTCTGGGGAGATCTCAAACATGCAGTTCATGCAAGACAGCCCAAGAATTTACAGGAACTGGAGGCTTTGACCCCTTTCACACCAGGGCATTTTGCAGGCACTATAGCGTTAGAAATAGCGCCTGCAATCCGCCCTAAAAAAGCTGCACCATTGTCTGTAGTGTGAAAGCCTGAGGCCGCGTACACACGCGGGGACTGTTCGGCCAACTTTGTCCGCTGAACAGTGTTTCGGCGGACAGTCCGCCCGTGTGTGGGCTTTCAGCGGACAGTTTCAGCGAACAGTCCGCTGAACAAGGTTTTTCGGAAATTCCGAAAAACTGTCCGCTGAAACTTTGTTTCAGCGAACAGTCCCCTCGTGTGTAGGCTTGTTCGTCAAACTAAGTTCCGCGCATGCTCAGAAAGGATTTACACGCCGAAAGTTATAATGCAGTGTATAGGACGTCGTATTTTTCGTCCCGTCGTACGTGCCGTTTACGTCATCGCGCACGGTTTCAGCAAACTGTTCGTTCGTCGTGTGTGGCCATGTCCGTCCATGCTAATTTTGAGCGGACTGTTTGCTGAAACTGTTTGACGGACAAAGTTGGGCGAACAGTCCCCGCGTGTGTACGCGGCCTGAGGGCTTTCACACTACAGCGGTGTGCTGGCAGGATGTCAGGGAAAAGTCCTGCCAGCAGCTTCTTTGGAGTGGTGAAGGAGCGGTGTGTTTACCGCTCCTCCACCGCTGCTCCCCATTGAAATCAATGGGGCAGCGCTGTAATACCGCCGGCAAAACGCCGCTATTTTGGCGTATTGCTGGCAGTTTTAACCCTTTCTCGGCCGCTAGCGGGGGGTAAAAGCGTCCCTCTAGCGGCCGAAATGCGCCACAAATCCGGTGGTAAAACGGAGCTAAAAATGGCGGCGTTTTACCACCGACGCTATGGGCGGTGTGGTGTGAAAGGAGTCTTTCTGCCAAGGGGAATGGGCAACTTTACTATCTGAGAAGAGAAGGAGCCTCATCCACAAAAAGACTTCAAACATTGAATTGACTTTAACATCAATTGTCATCGATGTTAAAGGGGGCAATACACGGTATTAAGAACTGGGGTATGTAAACTTTTGATCAGGGTCATTTGGGTAGTTTCTGTTGTGATTATCATTTAAAAAGAGTAAACATGGTTGATTGATAATAAATGGCTTCAGCCAAACACTAACCATGAGTGAAAAAAGTTTGTGTTGTTATTCATGTGCTCCAAAAAATGGCCAGAAATCATAAATTCTGCCAGGGTATGTAAACTTATGAGCACAACTGTAGATGTCCTCAGTTAA
Source organism: Lithobates pipiens (assembly GCF_037356315.1). Lineage (NCBI taxonomy): Eukaryota > Metazoa > Chordata > Amphibia > Anura > Ranidae > Lithobates > Lithobates pipiens. Next base: position 56,988,185 of record NW_027507789.1, on the reverse strand, counting down.
TCTTTCTGGTGACCTTTGTGAATGAATTTCACTCTGGTTTTATCAAACGTGCTGATAAAGTAACACTGTTAAAATAACACTAGCAGTGGTAAAATACCACTAAATAAAGAGCAGGCTAAATAAAGCAAGTGAATCTTGGTGAATTGAGATTTTAAGAGATGTGAGGTAGATAAGCTGTGGTAGCATGAAAATACAACGAAAAAAGAGAAAAACAGCTTTGTGAATTTAAAGGCTGGAGGTTTTTTACCTTTTATGCATTCTAAGGTAAAAAACCTTCTGTGTGCAGCATCAGCACCCCCCCCCCCCCCCAAGCTCCACCCTAATACTTACCTAAGTCCCATCTTGATCCAGTGATGTGCATGAGAGCAATGGCTCTCCTGGGTCTCTCCCTCCTCACTGGTAACCAGCTATGAGTAAGCACTAGCCTTAGTGCGAAATGCGTCCGCTGTTAGCATCTTTCGCTGTGATGTCATTTTCTGTGTCCTAAATATTATTTGAATAAAGCACAGTTTTAGCATTGGAGAACAGCCGTCCAGAGTTCTGTCATTATCCACATTAGAAATAGAACATGTTTTAAATATTTCCGTCGGAACCAATTCCTATCGGGGGGAAAAGCGCTCGTCTGTATGCTGTTCCGACGGACCAAAAAGGACACATGTTCTGAAGCAAGTATGAGACGGTTCTAAAGAAAGTTTAGCTGAACTGAATTTATTCTCATGACAAGAGGAGATTAAGGGGGGATACGATCAACATATAACATATATAAATACATAAGTGGTCCATACAGTGAGCTTGCTGTAGTTTTATTTATATTTTTTATATTATATATATATATATATTTTTTAAACCTGAAAGGCAATGTCATAATGTGCTAGTATGTATTGCATAGTTGCAGATTATGTAAAACCTACCTGAAAACAAAGCCTTCCTGCGGCGCGCTGTCACTGCTGAAGGTGCTCTCACCTTCAACAGGTCTTCCTTCTTGGTTCTTGGACCCCAGCTTTGTGAGTGACCGCAATTACGTCAATCCCGCACAGGCGCACAACAGCCACCGTTTACGGTACAGGACGGTGCATCTCCAGGAAATATTTATATGGGTAAGCCTTATTATAGGCTTATCTGTAGGTAAAATTCATGCATGGGAGTTTACTCCCACTTTAAGGCCATCACAGAGGACAAGGGGGCACTCTTTGTGTCTGAAGAAAAAGAGAATTAATCTATAAATATGGAAAGTTTTCTTCACAGTAAGAGCTGTGAAAATGTGCAATAGACTTCCTCAAAAGCTGGTTCTTACCAGCTCAGTTGATTTTTTTTTTTTTTTAAGAAAGAGCTAGATTCTTTCCCAAATGTACATGATATAACTGGATTCTCCAGGGAATATTTGATTGCCTGTTGGGGGATCAGGAAGGGATTTTTATCCATTGAATTGCTATTTTTTTTGTTGGTTGAACTGAATGTCTTTTTTCAACCACATTCACTAAGTAACTATGTAACTTGACCCAGCAGAGCCACCCCCAAATGGTCATTTTCAAAGTCAAGGACCAATGGAATTGGTATGCATTGACTTTCTGTGTCTGAAACCTGATTCAAATGGACAGGGAAATGTCATGGGGGTGAGTGACCCCTTTACCTGTTATGTCCAGGCAATCTCAACTTAAGGCCAGCAAAGCATCTACTGTGGCCTTTATGGCTTGCCTCAGCCTATTCACTCTGTCCAAAGAAGGAACTTTAAGAGTAAACTCTTTATGAGATGGTTAGACTTATTAGGCATTCAGAAGTCCAGAACAACTCTTCACCACCTGCAAGGAGACCCACTGACAGAGCACTCTGACTTGCCCTCACCCAGTGCTTCCAACAGGTAAGTCATATAATTATTGGAAGTTTATTTTCCCCATAGCAGAATACAGAGCAGTGAAGGAGAGGAGGAAGGCGATTATGTAGCACTGCAGGTGACAAAATTAAACTAAACCGGTTGCCTTGCACTGCCAGTATTATTGTCTGTGTTTTGAACTGATGGTCCAGAATATACTGTACCAGTTTCAGATGCTGCAGTGAAATCTAAGAATAGTTTCAGATGAGCTTTAAATGCTAAATTATTAGAATTTTGAGTATCTACATATTTTAGACAACTTATGAGACCACAAGATATGTCAACCTTGGGCATCTGACCAACAGATCAGTAAACCACAGTACCAGGGAGATGAGTAGCAGTATATTTGTTCAAGAAAAAAAAAATCATACATCCATACAGTATCTCTACAAATCATACATCCATACTGTGTGAGTACACCCTTCACATTTGCTGTCCCCTCAAAATAACTCAACACACAGCCATTAATGTCTAATCTGCTGACAACAAAAGTGAGTAAACCCCTAGGTGAAAATGTCCAAATTGGGCCGAAAGTGTCAATATTTTGTGTGGGCGCCATTATTTTGCAGCACTGCCTTAACCCTCTTAAGCATGGAGTTCACCAGAGATTCACAGGTTGCCACCGGAGTCCTCTTCCACTCCTCCATGATGACATCACTGCGCTTGTGGCTGTTAGAGGCATTACGCTTCTCCATCTTCCGTTTGAGGATGCCAAATATGCTCAATAGGGTTTAAGTCTGGAGACATGCTTGGCCAGTCCATCATCTTAACCCTCAGCTTCCTTAGCATGGCAGTGGTTGTCTTGGAAGTGTGTTTGGGGTCGTCATCATGTTGGTATACTGCCCTCTGCGGCAAATTTTTCTGAAGGGAGGGGCTCATGCTCTGCTTCAGTATGTCACAGTACATGTTGGCATTCATGGTTCCCTCAAACTGTAGCTCCCCAGTGCTGGCAGCACTCATGCAGCCCCAGACCATGACACTCCCACCACCATGCTTGACTGTAGGCAAGACACACTTGTCTTTTGTACTCCTCACCTTTTTACGCCACACCTTTGGGTGTAAAAAGCCTTTATTGGTAAATAACATACATAAAATATGTTGAATGCACATAAAATCTTATGGGAAGATTGTTGAACTTAATGGTCTGGTGACAGGGTCACTTTAATAATAATAATAATAATAATAATAATAATATTATTATTATACAGGATTTATATAGCGCCAACAGTTTGCGCAGTAAAACATGAGGGCAGACAGTAAAGTTACAATACAATTCAATAAAGGAGGAATCATAGGGCCCTGGTTGTTAATAATAGAAGCTGTAATATTCAGTTATATGTGCAGCAGTTATTAGTAATGCCAGAGACAGAACATTAAGAATACTATTGACCACTATTAAATAGCAATTCCACCACTTTTCACTAATTTCAGAGAATAGCCAGCAGCTGGAGTGGCAAGCCGAGGGGTGGGGGGGGGGGGGGGGAGGGGTAAAGATGAGAATTGCATGATGTGACTAGAAACAAAAGAGGTCAAGACAAGGAGATTCAACAAAAGCCACACCAAATTCACTAAAGTATTCCTGTCAAGAAATAACTGTTGCAATAAATCAAATATTTATGTTTGTCTGGGGCCTACAGGTTTCTCTACGGGAGAAGACATAAACCACTGGATTGTTTTTGCCCCCATAAAATTGATTGTTTTTATCTTCATGTTCTGTCAGTGGGAACTGTAGGGGTTAGGGAGCTTTCCCATGTATATTGCCATTTGTTGTTTCTTCTCCAGGGCTGGGGTCTTTGGATCTTTACTATTGCCAGATATGAGCTGAAATGACCATCCTTACTGACATGGATGAAAGGGACATCATCACTTACGGCCACCATGGCACGCAATGATAATGTCACAAGCCACTCAGCTGCGGCGTGTGATTCCAATCACTGGGGAGATAACCCCTTTTTGCTTCCACTGACATATGTCATACGCTGGTAGCAATGCTGGCATGGCATGTACACAAACTCCTGGCTGCTATAACATCTGGGAGTTTGTTTACATTTTCTTAGTCACTGCTTGCTCTCTTGTGGATATGAGTCGGACACTTCCACATGTGCGTTAAAACACTTTTCACCTCTACTATGTATCCAAAGCCTAGCTGTCCCTCCTGGGTGCCCATGATGGGTGTTATCTGGAGGGGGTGGGTCTGATCCTTACTGATTTTCCCTAGCTAGGACATGGAAACAACTAGCTGTGGTCACTTTGGTTCAGAACTGTCATTCTCCAGCCTCTGTGGCCAGGGAAGAACATAATCCTGCATGATCTTTGCTCATTTCACCATTTTCCTGCCAAACATCTTTATTTCATTTAAAGTCTTATTTTATATTTATTGTCTTTACAAATATTTAGGATGTGTTGCCCAAAAATAGGCCTTATTGGCATCAAAGGTTTTAATGTATGATGCAATAACATTTTCATATGATGTGTAAAGAGTAAGGTTTAAGTGCATGTATGTATGTGCCTATTTATACACATTTTTTTTTTTTTTTTTTTAAGGTTTGATTTTACATTATAATCTTGATTCATCGTTTTATAAGGGTTAAGATGGCATACTTTTCCTTTAAAGAAAGAAGGGTATTTTAGGATGCACCAAAGTACTGTGGCTTTAGTGCTTATAATGATGTGCATGTCAGAACCCTCCTCTTGGCTCTCCCTCATCTCTATGACTAAGCCCTGGTTGGGAGAAACACTTCAGCGGGGGCGGTACTAGGGCGGGGACTGTCATTGCTATGTATATGTATAGTTCATACAATAAATGAGGACACTTGTAATATACTCGGGGGACAGCTGCTTTTTTCCTTGTTCTAGTTAGTGAGCATGGCCAGATCAGTTTTCCTCTAGGACCCAGGGTTTAATTGGAAATGGGAAAAAGCTGCTTGAAGCGGAAGGTCATCTTGGTTTGATGCCACCCTAATGTGGGTTGTTATAATAATGTTAATACTGTTTAACCAGTTCCCGACCAGCGCACGCCGATGTACGTCAGCAGAATGGCACGGGCAGGCATATTGGCGTACAGGTACGTCCAATCTTTAATGCCGCCCTGCCATCGTGAGCGTGGCGCTGGCGGTGCACTCGTGTGCTGGTCGGGACCCCTGGGAGTCCGGTCGAGGGTCCCCGCAGACTCGATCGTCACGGGCATACCCGTGATCGTCTCACGGGGTGGCTGAACGGAGAGATACCATTGTAAACCGCATCTCCCCATTCTGCCTAGCAACAAGTGACGCTGGTTTCTGCTCCATGTGATTGGAGCAGAGATTAGTGTTCACTAAATGAAAGCCCAGCCCCCAACCGTTAGTAACACGCCCCTAGGAACACTTAACCCCTACACTGCCACCCACTGGTTAACCCCTTCACTGCCAGTGTCATTTACACAGGAATCACTGCATTTGTATAGCAGTGATTGCTGTATAAATGACAATGGTCCCAAAAATGTGTCAAAAATGTCCGATGTGTCCGCCCTAATTTCGCAGTCACAAAAAAATCGCTGATCGCCGCCATTACTAGTAATAAAAAAAAATAATTCATAAAAATGCCATAAAACTATCCCCTATTTTGTAAACACTATAACTTTTGCGCAAACCAATCAATAATCGTTTATTGCGATTTTTTTTTTAACAAAAATATGTAGAAGAATAAGTATTGGCCTAAACTGAGGGAAAAAAGTGTTTTTGGGTTTATTTATATATTTTTGGGGGATATTATAACAAAAAGTAAAAAATGTGTTTTTTTCAAAATTGTCGCTCTATTTTTGTTTATAGCGCAAAATAAAAACCGCAAGGGTTATCAGATACCACCAAAAGAAAGCTTTTCCAAAAAGTGGTCTGGTCTTTGGCCAGCAAAATGGTCCGGGGCTGAAGTGGTTAATATGTAAATATAGCAGTAAAATTAGCATATTGTTCTTTCAGTTAATCGTAGGAGTTACAATTTTAGGGATTCAAAAAATTTGATTCATGAAGGAAGTACTACCTTCTTGCACATGAAATAGTTTACTAATTTGCATTAGGCAACACAAAGCATTATTAATAGTATTTAATTATAAATAGCATACTTATAAAGCCTTAAGTGTTCCAATCAGATGCAGTCACTGTTTGGCAGTGGAGATCTGTGAGAGAAAATCGAACCATTTATGGCTAACTTGAGTTAGCCATGTACCCACCCACAAATGCTGCAATGGTTTTTTAACTTTAAATGGTTACTGGTAGAAAAAAGTTCAGGTTTTAAGCACTTGTTACAACCAAAGACAGTCCCACCGAATGGCATTGTATTGAGAGCTTCTTCTGCTTTATCAGTCTGAAAAAGAAAATGACATAAATAGATAAGTTATACTTTACAAAAAACAAACTTATATAAAAACCAATATATTCTAAGGCTGAGGCTTTGACACTGTTACCTTTCAGTACAGGAATGGCAGGTCCTTAGTGCATGAACAGTGTGTTTTCAGACAAGGATGGTTAGTGTTACAGGTTGGGTTAGTGTGATGGCAATTGTGAAAGTAGTTGTAAGGGCTCAAGGTTTTTTACCTTCATGCATTCTATGCATAAAGGTAAAAAATGTATGTTCAGAAGCGCCCCCCAGCCCCCAATCCAGCGATGTACACAAGAGTCTGGTCTCTCCCGGGTCTCTTCCACCTCATTGGCTCTGACAGCATCAGAAGCCATTGGCACCAGCTACTGGTAATCACAGCCAGTGAGCCAATGAGGAGAGAGCAGGGCAGAGCCGAGCTGTACTCCTTGTGTAAATGGACACATGGAGCAGCAGCTCCGGTGAAAGCTGCTTGCTGTGGGGGCACTAGGCAGGAGGGAGGGGCCAGGAGAGCCCACAGGGGACCCGAGAAGAGGATTTTCGGCTGCTCTGAGCACAACCATTGCACAGGGGAGGTAAGTATAACATGTTTGTCATAAAAAATAAATAAATATAAAAACATGCCTTAACCTCCTCGCGCCCGCCCTATGGCCGAATGACGGCAGTAGAGCAGGCGCCTTCGTCCGGGTTGCCGTCCCTGGACGGCGTGATGTTTACTTCCGCAATGCGCGCCGCCGCGGGCGCGCATCGCGGAAGTTCTGTGTTCGCCGTGTCCCCCGGGGACAGGCAAACACAGATCGCTGTAAACGGCCAATCACAGCGGCCGTTTACAGCGTGATCGGCGTATCCAATGGGAGATGATCTCATATGTTTACATATGAGATCATCTCTCAGCGCCGCTCTCCTTCCTCGCACAGACAGTGCGAGAGGGGAGAGATGAACGGCTGCAGCGGCAGCCGTTCTGCCTGTGAATGAAAAAAAAGTAAAAAAATAAAATAAAGTGCCATCCTCCCCTAGCAGTGCCATCCTCCCCCAGCAGTGCCATCCGCCCCAGTGCCATCCGCCCCAGTGCCATCCACCCCAGTGCCATCCACCCCAGTGCCACCTGCCCCCAGTGCCATCCACCCCAGTGCTACCTGCCCCCAGTGCCATCCACCCCAGTGCTACCTGCCCCCAGTGCCATCCACCCCAGTGCTACCTGCCCCCAGTGCCATCCACCCCAGTGCTACCTGCCCCCAGTGCCATCCACCCCAGTGCCATCCACCCCAGTGCCACCTGCCCCCAGTGCCACCTGCCCCCAGTGCCACGTGTCGTCAGTGCCACGTGTCGTCAGTGCCACGTGTCAGTGCCACATAGTGCCATCTGTCATCAGTGCCATGTATCAGTGCCATTTGTCATCAGTGCCACCTGTCAGTGTCACGTGCCATCTGTTGTCAGTGTCACGTGTCATCAATGCCACTTATCAGTGCCATCTGTCATCAGTGTCACGCGTCATTGGTGCCACGTATTAGTGCCATCTGTCACCGGTGGCACGTATTAGTGCCACGTATTAGTGCCACGTGTCATCAGTGCCACGTATTAGTGCCACGTGCCATCAGTGCCACGTATTAGTGCCACGTGTCATCAGTGCCACGTATTAGTGCCACGTGTCATCAGTGCCACATATTAGTGTCATCTGTCATCAGTGCCACATATTAGTGCCATCTGTCATCAGTGCCACGTGTCATCAGTGCCACGTATAAGTGTCATCATTGCCACGTATCAGTACCATCTGTCATCAGTGTCACGTGTCATTGTCCTGGTATTTCAAAAGTGTAATAAATAGTCAACAAGTTTGATGTGTAATTTATGCTTCTAGAACACGTGATGGCGCTCCCTGCATGTTGGGCCTCTCTATGTGGCCAGGCTGTGAAAAAGTCCAACACATGTGGTATTGTAATACTCAGGAGGAGTAGCAGAATTTTTTGGGGGGTGTCATTTGTGGTATACACATGCCACGTGAGAGAAATAACCTATTACAATGACAATTTTGTGGAGAAAAATAAAAAAAATGAAAAATCTTCATTTTGCAAAGAATTGTGGGAAAAAAATGACAACATCAAAAAGCTCACCATGCCTCTTACTAAATACCTTGGAATGTCTACTTTCCAAAAAGGGGTCATTTGGGGGGTATTTGTACTTTTCTGACTTGTTCGGGTCACAAGAAGCGAGATAGGCCACCAGTACATCAGATGTGATCAATTTTGTGCGATTCGCACCACAGCTTGTAGACGCTCTAACTTTCACAAAGACCAAATAATATCCACTAATTTGGGTTATTTTTACCAAAGATATGTAGCAGTATAAATTGTGGCCAAAATGTATGAAGAAAAATTAATAATTTGCATAATTTTGTCACAGAAACAAAGAAATATGCGTTTTTTTTCAAAATTTTCGGTCTTTTTTCATTTATAGCGCAAAAAATAAAAACCCCAGAGGTGATCAAATACCACCAAAAGAAAGCTCTATTTGTGGGAAAAAAAGGACAAAAAATTCATTTGGGTACAGTGTTGCATGACTGAGTAATTGTCATTCAAATTGTGAGAGCACCGAAAGCTGAAAATTGGTCTGGGCAGAATGGTGTTTAAGTGCCCAGTAAGCAAGTGGTTAAAACAGTTCAGCCCCAGAAGAATTTCCCCCTTTCCTAACCAGAGCACTTTTTGCGATACAGAACGTGTCACTTTAACTGACAATTCCGTGGTCGTGCAACTTTGCACCAAAACAAAATTGACATCTTTTTTTTCACACAAATAGAGCTTTTTTTGAGTGGTATTTGATCACCTCTGTGGTTTTTATTTTTTGCGATATAAAGAAAAAAAAAGCGTAAATTTTGAAAAATAAATTAATTTTTTTTACCTTTTGCTATAATAAATTTTCCCCAAAAAATATCTAAAAAACTATTTTTTTTTTCAGTTTAGGCCGATATGTATTCCTCCATATATTTTTGGTAAAAAAAAAAAATCACAATAAGCATTTACTGATTGGTTTGTGCAAAAGTTATAGCGTCTACAAAATAGGGGATAGATTTATTGCATTTTTATTATTATTTTTTTTTAGTAATGGCAGCGCTCTGTGATTTTTATCGAGACTGCGAAATTATGGTGGACACATCAGACACTATTTTGGGACCATTGTCATTTATACAGCGATCAGTGCCATAAAAATGCACCAATTACTGTATAAACGACACTGGCAGGGAAGGGATTAAACACTAGGGGGCTATCAAGGGGTTAAGTGTGTTCTAGAGAGTGTTTCTAACTGTGGGGGGGGGGGGGGGGTGGGCTACCTAGGACATGACATCGATCACTGCTCCCGACGACAGCAATAGATCTGTCATTTCACTAGGCAGAACAGGGAAATGCCTTGTTTACATAGGTATCTCCCCATTCTGCCGCTCCGTGACATGATCGCAGGACATCGAGTCCATGGGACCCGCAGATGCACGGAGCACGCGGCAGGTGCTCGCACACCCACAATGCTGCGTATTAAAGTGGACGTACCTGTACGCCTATTTGCGCAGCCGTGTCATATTGTCGTGCACTGGTCGGAAAGCGGATAATATTGCTTTAAGGATAGGGTTACACAGAGGGTTAATGTGAGGGTAGGTGTTAAGAGTTGGGGGTACAAGGAGGTGTGAGGTTTAGAGGTTTATGCACAAAATCTGGTGTGGCTATGCATGGTAGCCAATCGGCTTATAAGATTTGCACTACAGAACGTGTTCCATAGGAAACCATGTTAAATGGACTGTAGTGCAAATCTGCAAAATGCAAAAAGCACTAAAACTGCATAGGTGTGAATCCAGCCTAACTTCAGCTTGCTTAATTAAGCTTTGCCAAAAATAAAAAGTGGAAGCTGGTTTCTATGCAGAGCTGCACCAGACTTTGCACTTTCCAGTTTTAGTAAATCAACCCCAGAGTGACAGAGTTGAGGTTGCAGGGAGGGTTGGTGTGAAGATTAAGCTGGCCATACATGGTTTGAATTTAGGATGATTTCTGATGACTGTTTGAGTAATGTCCTGCTGGCAATTGAAAATGTCAATTGTTTTTTCAAATTTTGTAGAAGGAGGCGCTCAAAGAATTATCAGCCAATCAGTGCTGGCAACCATTCAGATACAGGCACTGTTCAGGTATTATGATAGCTGGTACCAAAGCAGATTCATGCATCCATGTTATTGACCTTGATGGAGGAATCCACAGTATGATTGAAAGAAATCTATATATGTTTATGGTCAACTTTGAGCTTAGTGTTTAAGCTACACGACGGTTTAGTGTTAGGAGTGAGGTAGCTGTAAAGATTAGTGTGAGTATTGGTACTCCAAGTGCCCTAGGAGTTTGATATCAAATTCTGCACTGAAACCCATCAGTGCCAATCTACATTATGGATCTGGATAATTAAGGATTTGAAAGATAATGTGTCATGCAAATGTTTTGACATCAACCGGGAGGAGAGGCAGAGAGAGGCAAGCAGTCACGTGAGCGCCGGAAGGTGCTCTAAAAGAAGGTAGAGATCAGCATTTTTTTTTTCATAAAACACATGCAGTAGGGCACATGTCCTTTAGTTAACAGAGGGGAATGTATGGTTCTATCATAGTTTTTTTTTGCAGCATCAGGAAGGGAAAGGGTGGGGAGTGGCGCGGGGGGCAGCAAAGGAGGACAGAGGTGAGCTGCAGATGACCGACACGTAAACTGACCACGGTGTCAAGGCTCAGCAGCCATGATAAACCGTGGTCAGTTTACAGGGTGGAGGGCAGAACCTGGCAAGTATTTTATGATACAAGGGGCCAAAATACACAGCACAAGCACTGTGCTGTTCTTGCTTTAAGGCAGGGGTAGGCAACCCTCCAGCTCTGGTGAAACTACAAATCCCATCATGCCTCTGCAAGTCATGCCAGTGATTGTTAGGGTCTTACAATGTCTCATGGGACTTGTAGTTTCAAAACAGCTGAAGGGCCGAGGTTGCCTACCCCTGCTTTAAGGGAACAGGATACAAACTCTTTAACCACGTCCCGACCGGCGCACGACGATGTATGTCGGCAGAATGTCATGGACAGGCAAATGGGCGTACAGGTACGTGCCTTTTAAATTTGCCGCCGTGCCATCGCGTGCGCACCGCTCGGGATCTCCATGAGTCGGATTGCGGGTCTTGCAGACTATCGCCGGAAAACCGCAATTGTCTCATGGGAGGAAAAAGGGGGAGATGCTAAAGTAAACAAGCATCTCCCCGTTCTTCCTAGCAACAGTGTCACTGATGTGTAAAACACAGCCACGCCCCTAGGACACACTGCCACCTAGTGGTTAACCCCTTTACTGCCAGTGTCATTTACACAGGAATCAGTGCATTTGTATAGCACTGATTGCTGTATAAATGACAATGTCCCAAAAATGTCCGTTGTGTTCGCCATAATGTCACAGTCGAAATAAAAAAGCTGATCGCCGCCATTACTAGTACATTAAATTATTAATAAAAATGCCATAAAACGATCCCCTATTTTGTAAACGCTATAACTTTTGCGCAAACCAATCAATAATCGCTTATTGTGATTTTTTTTACCAAGAATATGTAGAAGAATACGTAAACTGAGGGAAAAAAACTTTTTTTATAAATTGTTGGGGGATATTTATTACAACAAAAAGTTAAAAATTATGCGTTTTTTTCAAAATTGTTGCTCTATTTTTGTTTTTAGCGCAAAAAATAAAAACCGCAGGGGTGATTACTTGTAAAAAAAAAAAAATTATTAATAAAAATGCCATAAAACTATCCCTTTTTGTAAACACTATAACTTTTTCGAAAACCAATCAATAATCGCTTGTTTTTTTTTTTTTTACCAAAAATATGTATCGGCTGAAACTGAGGAAAAAAAATAGTTTTTTTTTAAAATTGTTGCTTTTTTTTGTTTATAGCGCAACAAATAAAAACCGCAGAGGGGATCAAATACCACCAAAAGAAAGCTCTATTTGTGGGAAAAAAAAGGACATCAATTTTGTTTGGGAGCCATGTCGCACGACCGCGCAATTGTCAGTTAAATCGACGCAGTGCCGAATCGCAAAAAGTGGTCTGGTCTTTGGCCAGCAAAATGGTCCGGTTTGAAAGTGGTTAACACTGGACTCCAGGCAAGCTCCAGGCAAGCAGCTTAATACATGAGTGAAATAGTTATATAGAAGCTACTGACAGATTTGTATTTCTGTCCATCCAGTTCTGAGATTTGGACAGTTTTGCTGCAAAACACAGTACCATATGACACTAGTGGAGCAGTTTAGTAACACTTTCAGGTTTCCTCTTCTCCTGCAGTTATTGGCTGGAGAGTGAAATAAGAAACGGCAGACTGTTTCTCCCTCCCCCAGTCTGAGCTCTTCTGTACATGGGATTGCAAGAGGTGGATACCAAGTTTGATTCAGTTATTTAAACTTCCTGTGTTAAAAAATAAATAAAATAAAAAATAAAATAAAAAGTCAATGAATACATTGACTGCATTCATTTATATATATTTTATATCTGCCTGGAGTTCAGCCTTAACCCTTTCATGACTAAGCCTATTTTTGGAATTTCGTGTTTACAAGTTAAAATCCATATTTTTTGCTAGAAAATTACTTGGAACCCCCAAACATTATATATATTTTTTTAGCAGAGGCTCTAGAGAATAAAACGGCGATTGTTGCAATATTTTATGTCACACGGTATTTGCGCAGTGGTGTTTTAAACGCAACTTTTTGGGAAAAGGGACACTTTCATGAATAAAAAAAAAACAAAACAGTAAAATTAGCCCAATTTTTTTGCGTAATGTGAAAGATAATGTTACGCCGAGTAAATAGATACCAAACATGTCACACTTTATAATTGCGCGCACTTGTAGATTGACGACAAAGTACGGTACCTAAAAATCTCAATAGGCGACGCTTTAAATTTTTTTTACGGTTACCAGGTTAGCGTTACAGAGGAGGTCTACTGCTAGAATTATTGCTCTCGCTCTGACGATCGCGGCGATACCTCACATGTGTGATTTGAACACCGTTTACATACGCGGGCGCGACTTCCGTATGCGTTTTCTTTGCTTCGCGAGCTCGCGGGGACGGCGGGCGCTTTGAAATTATATATATATATTTTTTTTATTTTATTTATTTTAAAATGACTAAATTGTTTTAAAAAAATAAAAATAAAATGTGATCACTTTTATTGCTGTCACAACGAATGTAAACATCCCTTGTGACAGTAATAGGTGGTGACAGGTACTCTTTATGGAGGGATCGGGGGTCTAAAAGACCCCCCACCCCTCCTTTACACTTCAATGTATTCAGATCGCCGAAAACGGCGATTCTGAATACCGGATATTTTTTTAAAACCGGCGCCATTGGCAGCCGAGTAAACGGTCGCTTCCGTGTTTACGATGAGGAGACTGGAACGAAGCCGATTACGGCTTCGTTCCAGTTCCTCCCCAGCAGCCAGAGCCGACGGATCGCTAATCGGAGCACCGGTAACAGCGGCGAGAGGCGGCAGGAGGGGGGGACGTCCCCTCCCGCTCCTCCGGCATAACAGCCGAGCGGCTTTTAGCCGCATCGGTTGTTATGGCTGGAAAGCCAATCGCCCGCTGTAAAAAACGGTACCGGGATGATGCCTGCAGGTGCGGGCATCATCCCGGTATACCCCCCGGAAGCCGAGTACGCAGATCTGCGTACGCTCGGCGGGAAAGGGTTAATATAAAATGCAAAACACAATTGTTATGCTATGTACAAAATTCAATAATCCATGGAAAATAATCTGGAAAGAAACAAAAATCTCAATGGTTTGCCATGAGTTACTTTTAATTCAGGTTTATCAACTACACTTTGCCCTGGCAAGACTGCCCACGGGGGCGCGCAGCATGGCGATAGTGGCTGCGCCGTGTTGCTAGGAAGTGGCACGACCCCAATCTGTGGAAAGAGCCTCGGCTCTTTAAACATGTGATCGGCTGTGTCCAATCACAGCCGGTCACATGTAAACAAGAAAGTGCCGCTAATTGGCACTCCTCACCTCACACTGACAGAGTGTGTGGCAAGGAGGGACGATCAGTGGCATCTCTTCATAGGGGAACATTTAGGAATGTAATCAGGGCACTGATCAACATTTTTTTTTTTATTACATTTTTGGTCTTTTTTTTGTAAAAATTAAAAAACCCAGCAGTGATTAAATACCACCAAAAGAAAGTTCTATTTGTGTGAAGAAAATGATAAAAAATTGTTTGGGTACAGTGTAGCACGACCGCGCAATTTTCATTCAAAGTGTGACAACGCTGAAAGCTGAAAAATGGCCTGGGCAGGAAGGGGGTGAAAGTGCCTGGTAGGCAAGTGGTTAAACAGGTGCAGTTTATCCCTTAACAAAAGTACTTCAGTCATATATGTTGAAATGTCATTGTTTTTATTTTTTGGAAGGCTGAATTTCTGGGCTGGTTCTAGCTGTTGCAGGCAACCACAAAAGAATAAAGATGAAAACATTTATGACTGCTGCATAAAAACAATTACCTATTAATGACTTTTGTTTTCAAAAAACATTTAAAGCAAGAGGAACAATTTGCAGCCAAGTGGTGAAAAACGTATATAAGAATAGCTAAGCAACATCCATGTTTGCTACTCAAAAGTCAAAGACCAACTTGAATTTACAAAGAGCTATCATTATCTGAATGTTTAAAGGAGAAATAAAATGAATGTTAGGTATATACCTAACAATATTATTAACTAAAACTTTTTTTATTATCTATTATTTGGTATTAGTCCAGGGGAATAATGCCTCAGTTGATATTTACAGCTATTTACTACACTTAGGGCTATCTATGGGTATATCCAGGGAAGACAGAATGGAAACACAAGTCAATAATAGCGAGGAATGCCTAACTTTTGTATAACTATTACAGGCCGGGGCGAATTAAGCAAAGGACCTAATTTCAGAGACCTATAAACAGTTCCTGACCTCACCCCTGTGTACATTACCTCTCCTTTGCAAACAAATTTGGGAAAAGGATGTGGGACCTATTTCTAATATCTAAAAAAATATTTTTACGTTTTGTTCAGTTGACGTCAATCTCCCCTTCACATGAGCTGACTCGGAATATTTATTCTTCACCACAGGGGGTGAATTAAATTGCCATGTGGTTGACTGCATCTGTTGCAGCAAGAATTGCTACATTGGCCAACTCCGTGGAAAATGCATGAGTGCAGTAAAATCCATGTAGAATAAATATTCCTTGAAGGATTGAACTTGCTGCAACAGATGCAGTCAACCACATGGGACTTTAATTCACCCCCTGTGGTGGTGCCCCAAGCTCCAAAAAGTATGAAAGCCTTAAAATAGGTCTCCTCAACACATTCCTCGGTGGACGAAGGGATAAGTAAACTGAACAGATACATTGCCTTTGTGAGGAACACGAATGCCTCGTTTCCATTGAGCGGAGCGGTTCGGGTCGGTACAGTTTGGAAGGGTTACAATGGTCCGGCCTATTCAGGTGATCGTTTCCACTGCAAGTTGGACCACCAGGGGCCATACGGGGTTTAGAAAAAATGCCTTTGATGTGAGCATTGACTTTTTTTGTCCGCCAATCAGTGGCATCTGAAGCAGGACCCTGAATGGTGTGGTATGGTTCGGTTGTACGGGCCGCTTTCATAATGGAAACACTCAGAATAGCCTACCTGTCAGGAACAATGAAACAGACAGGGACAGAAGTACAATCAAATCACACTTGTTTATTAATAAAAATAAAAAGGTAAATAGAAAAAAGCGTAGTCAAGCTTAGCCAGAGTCCAGTAGCCAGATCAGGTAGTCAGCCAGTCCAAAGTTCATAAACCAGATCGGGTAATCAGCCAGTCCAGACGTCAGGGATCCAAGAAGAGCAACTGCAAGCAGGATAGAAGCCAGGAGGAATGTCAGGAAGCCAGTCTTGAAACAAATAGCAGGAGATGGTTCCTAGTGATGTGACCACGCAAAGGAAAGAGTGAGCTGGAAGGCTTTAAATAGGAAGGTCAGACAAGCATCATCGGGAACAGCTGGCAACTGTGAAAAGAGAAGAGAGCTGGCAATTAGCTGACAGCTGAGCGGCCAGCCCAGAGGAGGAAGGGCTAAGCCAGCCCTGACAGTACCGCACCGAAACTAACCGATCCGCTCAGTGGAAATAAGGCATTATTGTGCTAGACAGTGTTTGGCAAATAAAAATAGGCCAGGATGGCAGGAAAATAGTCCTTTGCAGATCATGTTGTATATCAAAGAAAATGTTTGAGGATTTCCAAAAGAAATAACTCAGTTGTCGCATACCTATATGCCCAACTAATATGCTATAGGAAATGTTCAATGAAAGGGAAATTACTGGTAGGATAACAGCTGGAGTCTAGCACATGTACAGAATAAAATCTATATTTTATTTTGATCAAATTAAAATATTCATCGCTTCAGGGTGTCTGTGTCTTCTCATCTGGGGGGGGTATTTAACTCCTTTCATTATCTCGCTTTCATACGAGTCCATTAGATCAGACAGACACCTGTTCTTGAGTTCTTTCTGTAATGGATTGACACTATATACAGTATATATGAAAGGATAGAGATATTCAAATCCACTAATGGTATGTTATACAATTGTACAAAGCAATTTTCTTATATGTGACTTACGTTATTTTTTCTATACATGTCATCTGTAAAATTATTCCACAACTTTACATATGCATCCTTAAAGAAGTGGATCAGCATTAATATATGCCAAATTCTTTAAAATACAATCTACAAAATATTTTGGTGTTGAATGTCTAGTGTTTTTATATATTTTCAAATGATACAATCAAACTAAAATGTCAAAATTATTTTATGTTACATTCCAGCTGCTGTCAGTAAATCCCCTTTCATTACACTTTTCCTGTTTCATGTTTTAGGCTGGATTCACACCTATGCATTTTTAGTGCTTTTTGCATTTTGCAGATTTGCTCTACATAACGTGTTCCATTGGAATCCATGTTAAATGGATGTAGTGCAAATCTGCAAAATGCAAAAAGCACAAAAAAATGCATAGGTGTGATTCCAGCCTCAGTGCCTATTGTCTCTCATTGGGTGCGGTGTTGCTTTCACCAACCCGGCAGGAACCATAGCGTTTAATGGGAGAACTGACACACCTGGAAATGTTGGATAGCAGTGAGGCCTGAAACGCTTCAAATTTCAACACATCACCTGCGGGAAATAAGTCTAAAGCTGGATACACACTATACAAATTTTTCCTTTAAATTTATCAAAGCCATATAAATATGTAGGTCAAAACTTAAGAGTTTCAATTTGCAGTCAGGCAGGCCCTTGCACTATATGGTTTTGCTAAATCTAAAGGAACTTAGACAAAAGTTGTATAGTGTGTATGGAGTCTTTAAGTCTAGGCTCACATCTATGAGACTGCACCCGATACGTTTTCCAGGCACGTTTTGAAACCCTCTTTTTTTATGTGTTTTTTTCATGTTGTTTTCATGCATTTTACATGTTTTTTCCCCCTCTTTAACCACTTCAGCCCCGGACCAATTGTCAGCCTAAGGAGCAGAGGTCTTTTTACAATTTCGCACTGCACTGCTTTAACTGGTAATTGCGCGGTCATGCAATGTTGTACCCAAACTAAATTTGCGTCCTTTTCTTCCCACAAATAGTGCTTTCTTTTGATAGTATTTGATTGCCTCTGCGATATTTATTTTTTACGATATAAAAGGAAAAAGACTGAAAATTAAAAAAAAAAAAAGATATTTTCTACTTTTTGTTATAAGAAAAATCGAATAAACTAAATTTTAGTCATTCATTTAGGCCAAAATGTATTCAGCCACATGTCTTTAGTTAAAAAAAATGTCAATAAGCGTATATTTATTGGTTTGCGCAAAAGTTATAGCGTCTACAAACTAGAGTACATTTTCTGGAATTTACATAGCTTTTAATTTATGACTGCCTATCTCATTTCTTGAGGTGCTAAAATGGCAGGGCAGTACACCCCCTCCCCAAATGACCCCATTTTGGAAAGTAGAGACCCCAAGGAAATTGCTGAGGGGCATGTTGAGCCCATTGAATATTTTTTTTTTGTCCCAAGTGATTGAATAATGACACAAAAAAAAAAAGTTTACAAAAAGTTGTCACTAAATGATATATTGCTCACACATGCCATAGTTATATGTGGCATTGCACCCCAAAATATATTCTACTGCTTCTCCTGAGTACGGGGATATCACATATGTGGGACTTTTTGGGAGTCTAGCCGCGTACGGGACCCCGAAAACCAATCACTGCCTTCGGGATTTCTAAGGGTGCAAATTTTTGATTTCACTCCTCACTACCTATCACAGTTTCGAAGGCCATAAAATGCAAAAATAGCACAAAAACCCCCCAAATGACCCTATTTTGGAAAGTAGACACCCCAAGCTATTTACTGAGAGGCATGTTGAGTCCATAAAATATTTTATATTTTGCCACAAGTTGCAGGAATATTACAATTTTTTTTTTTTTTGCAGAAAGTTGTCACTAAATGATATATTGCTCACACATGCTATGGGCATAAGTGAAATTACACCCCAAAATAAATTCTGCTGCTTCTCCCGAGTACGAGGATACCACATGTGGGGGACTTTTTGGGAGCCTAGCCACGTACAGGACCCCGAAAACCAAGCACTGCCTTCAGGATTTAAATATAAAACGCTACAAAAAAAAAACTGTTAGCGATCGCAGGGATCAGGTCTGACTCTGCGAACGCTGCAGTTATGTGTTTAGTGTTTTGTAAGTGACAGCGATCGATCGATACTGCACTTGGGTGGGCTGGGCAGAGGGGCAAAACGCAGGTGCTAGCAGGTATCTGGGCTGATCCCGCTAACCATGCGTTTTTTTCTAACCCTAAACTGCTGGAGACTCTAGTATAGATCTGATCATATCAGATATTGATCTGTTCAGATACTATACCACTACAGGAGGTGTATGCTTTGCGCGTGGGTGTTAGCGGTACTGGCACTAACCTAGCGCTTCCTGGGGCGACACAGACCCTGACCCTAAAACCTAATTGATATCACCCGCCGGGTGATCAGGGGGTTAAACCTTTATTGGGTAATAAATGGTGGGTGCCCTGATGCTATAAAAAGCAAACTAACTAACCAGAGTCACCTGTAACACTTATACGGTGATCACTGGTGAAAGGGTTAACTAGGGGCAATCAGGGGGTTAAAATCTTTATTAGGTAGTATATGGGGGTCCCTGACGCTATATAAAAACCTGACGGGGAACCTAAATAACTAGCTGGCTAACCAGCATCACCAGTGACACTTATACGGTGATCGCTGGTGAAAGGGTTAACTCTAGGGGCAATCAGGGGGTTAAAATCTTTATTAGGTAGTATATGGGGGTACCTAACGCTATAAAAACCTGGCGGTGAACATAAAAAATAACTAGCTACCTAGCGGCACCAGTGACACTAATGCAGCGATCAGAAAAACGATCGCTTAGTGACACTGGCAAAAGGGGGTGAAAGGGTTAACTCTAGGGGCAATCAGGGGGTTAAAGCTTTATTGGGGGGGGGGGGGGGGTAGGGGGCTACCCTGGACCTAACACTAACTGCCCTGACAGTTTTTTTTGTGTGCCTATGTATACCTACGTGTCAGTGTAGTGTTGGTGCACTTACTATTGTGTTCTCCTCGCAGTCCTGTCAAAAAGACCGCCCGAGGAGAATGACATCACTTCCTCCCTGCCTGTGTTTACACTACACAGGCGGGGGAAGCTTCTCATTCGCCAGGAGCGATCGAGAGGGGATGGCCAGAAACCAACGGCCATCCCCTCATCCCGGATCACTCCTGAAGCGAAACGGACCGCCGCAACCAGCGGGAGGGGGTCCGATCGGACCCCCCCACCCGCTGGAAGGAAAGCACGTACATGTACGTGCTTGTGTCTGTCGGTGCCATTCTGCCGACGTACATTTACATGCGGGCGGTCCTTAAGTGGTTAAACACACTGTAAATGCACTGTATATATAGCTGGTTGCTAAGGAGGGGGCCGAGGAGCCGGCCGCCGCACCTTATCAACTGATAAGTCATCAGCTGAATGTAAAATAAAAAATTGCCGGCAAAAAAAAAAAAAAAAAAAACCCAGTGTGGGTGTTCCCCCCCAGGTTGCCATAGGAGGCCCTTCGGGTCTAGGTGTGGCTCCCCCAAATCCATACCAGACCCTTATCAGAGCATGTGTTTGATGTGTTTTGCATTTTGCGTTTGTTTTCTGTTTAAAACACTGTATATAGTTGGTTGCTAATGAGGGGGCGGGAAGCCGGCTCCCGCATCCTTAACAACCAATGAGCCATCTGATGTCAGCAGGGTTCCCCTCTGACAGCTTCTGTCATTGGGAGAAGACGGCTCGGAGAAGACAGCTTGGGCTTCTTTTTTAACCACTTGGGATCCGCGCTATTGCCGAATGACGGCATTAGCGCGGACCTAGATTGCCGGGACTACGTCTATTGACGTAGTCCCGGTTACGAGCGGCCTGCGCGCCCCCTGAGGGGTGCGCGCAGCGCGCTCTGTGATCGGCGAGTCCGTGAGACTCGCCTGATCACCGATCCGTGTAAGGGGTCGATCCCGACCCCTTATCACGTGATCAGCTGTCAGCCAATGACAGCTGATCATGTGATAAAACGGAGCCGGTAATCGGCTAGTATTCCTCCTCGCGCTGACAGCGCGAGGAGAAAAAAAAAAAGCCGATCGCCGGCGGCCGTGTTCGGGACATCAGTCCCGATCACGGCCAGCAATTCAAGCGGACACCTGCCCCCTGCCAGTGCCCACCTGCCACCCGCAGTGCCATCCTGAAATAAAGTAAGTGCCCCCCTGTCAGTGCCACCCAGCAGTGCCCATAGTGCCCACAGTGCCACCCAGCAGTGCCCACAGTGCCACCCAGCAGTGCCCACAGTGCCACCCACAGTGCCACCCAAAATCTGCCTCAAAGGTGCTGCACCCCAGTGCCGCCCATCAGTGCCCAGCAGTGCCACCTATCAGAGCCACCTATCAGTGCCACCTATCAGTGCCCATCAGTCCCATCTATCTGTGGTACCTATCAGTGCCCATCCGTGCCACCCATCCGTGCCACTTATCCGTGCCACCCATCCGTGCCATCTTATCTGTGCCCATCTTTGCCCATCAGTGCCGCCTTATCTGTGCCCATCGGTGCCGCCTTATCTGTGCCTATTAGTGCCGCCTTAACTATGCCTATCAGTGCCCACCAGTGCAGCCCATCAGTGCCCACCAATGCAGCCCATCAGTGCCCACCAATGCAGCCCATCAGTGCCCACCAATGCAGCCTATCAGTGCCGCCTAATCAGCGCACTTCAATGAAGGAGAAAAATGACCCGTTTGCAAAATTTTATAACAAACTATTAAAACATGATTTTTTTATTTTTTTTTTTTGCATCTTTTTTTGTTTGTTTAGCAAAAAATAAAACTCCGAGCTGTAACTAAATACCACCAAAAGAAAGCTCTATTTGTGGGAAAAAAATGATAAAAATTTCATTTGGGTACAGTGTTGTATGACCGCGTAATTGTCACTCAAAGTGCATCAGCGCTGAAAGCTGAAAATTGGTCTGGGACTGAGGGGGGTTTAAGTGCCCAGTAAGCAAGTGGTTAATAGAGCATGCTGATGGGGACAAGGGCCTATTCCCAACAACCCTTGGCTGTGGTTGTTTGGGTCTGCAGGTGGGGGGGGGCTTATAGGAGTCTGGAAGCCCCCTTAAACAAGGGGGCCCTCCAGATGCCACCCCCCTCCTATGTGAATGGGTATCGGGTACATCGTAAAAAAAAAAAAAAACATCAAGAGCCGGTTTTTGACAAGTGCTTTATTAAAAAAGAAGCCCAAGCTGTCTTCTCCGAGCCGTCATCTCCCAATGACAGAAGCTGTCAGAGGGGAACCCTGCTGACATCAGATGGCTCATTGGTTGTTAAGGATGCGGGAGCCGGCTTCCCGCCCCCTCATTAGCAACCAACTATATACAGTGTTTTAAACAGAAAACAAACGCAAAATGCAAAACACATCAAAAATCAAATCACAAACACAACACTTGCTCTTCTGGTGTGATTCCATTGAAGTCCATTACACACAAAACGCAGAAAAAATGTCCCCCGACCCTTTCCAGAAATGCACAGGTGGCAAAACGCATAGATGAACGTCTCTGTGAACTCTACAACCTAGCACCCACCTAAACCCTGCCCCTGACTAAACTCTGTACCCACTTGAAAACTGCACCCACCTGAATCCTGCACCCCACACCCACCTGAAACCTGCACCCATCTAAACTCTGCACTCACCTAAACCCTGCCCCCACTTCAAAATAGCACCCTGCACCCACCTAAACTCTGCACCTAGGACTCACCTGAAACCTGCACATACCTAAACTCTGCACCATGCACCCAACTGAAACCTGCACCTAGGACTCCCCTAAACTCTGCACCCACCTGAAACCTGCACCTAGCACCCACCTAAACACTCCACCCACCTAAACTCTGCACCCACTTGAAAACTGCACCCACCTAAACACTGCTCCTACCTAAACTCTGCCCCCACCTAAACTCTGCACCTAGCACCCACCTAAACTCTGAATCCACTGTGGTAGTGTGGTACCCCACCAGTGTATGTACCCAGAATTTTCAACCAGATGGGTTGAGGGGCTCCAGGGAGCTTGCAATGTTAGGAGGAAACTGACTTTTCAGTTTCCTCATTATTTACTAAAATCTGTTTTGGGATCTGGAGCCCGGGGATTTCGTAGCGATCCGGGTGGGGTGAAATCCTCAGTCCTGAGTCCAGATTTTGGGACTCACCAGCACACTGACTGGTCAAGTGTGTGTTGCACTATTTCTAGACACCTAACCATGGTTCTGGGCTCCACCCTCTCGAGGAGTCCAGGCAACAAGGCAGAAGTGTGCATGTCTGCACAGCTCTGTTTATCAGAGCAGACAGAGGGTCAAAGTCTGTGGGCTGGAACAGCAAGGAAGCTGGGAAAGAGTGCTGAGGTACAGTAATTCTGTTATAAAGTCAAGAGGGCTGAAGCAAAGCCTGAGCAGCAGAGCTGACCATAGAGCCAGATGGCTTGGTATTTTTCATTTATTACTGCTGTGAAATTGAAACCCCTGCATGGGAATTATCGATGGACATTTTCTTTCTTTAAAGCGGAGCTCCACCCTAAAGTGGAACTTCCGCTCATTGGAACCCTCCCCCCCTCCGGCGCCACAATTCGCACCTTTCAGGGGGGAGAGGGGTGCAGGTACCTGTACAGTACAGGTATCTGCACCCACTTCCGGCGTAGATTCTGCAGAAGCTACGCCCCTTTCCGCAGAATCTACGCCCCTTTCCGAAGGTCCCCCGCTGTCTCCTGGGAAACACACGGATCCCAGAGACAGCGGGGACCATCCTTATTGCGCAGCGCGACTCGCGCATGCGCAGTAGGGAACCGGGAAATGAAGCCGCAAGGCTCCACTTCCTGATTTCCATACCCAAGATGGCAGTGGCAGCACCCGAGAGACAATCGAGAGATCGGCTTTGGGTGCCGACATCGCGGGCGCGCTGGGCGGGTAAGTGTCATTATTTTAAAAATCAGCAGCTGCAGTATTTGAAGCTGCTGGCTTTAAAAAAAAAAAAAAACGGCGGACTCCCGCTTTAATAAAAGAGGGTCAAAAAGCAATGAAATTGAATTTCTGGTATGGATTGATCTCGCTAGTGGGTGCTACACTTGGGTTAAACAACCCCCAATATCACACCACCTAAACTCTGCACACACCTGAAACCTGCACTTAGCACGCACCTAAACTCTGCACCTTGCCCCCGCCTAAACTCTGCACCCACCTGAAACCTGCACCTAGTACCCACCTAAATTCTGCCCCTTGACTCCACCTTAACCCTGCCCCCAACTAAACTTTGCAACCAACTAAAATCTGCACCCTCCTGAAACCTGCACCTAGTAACCACCTAAACTCTGCACCCAACTAAACTCTACACCCATCTAAACCCTGTATCTAGCACCCACCTAACCTCATCACCCACGTAAACCCTGCCCCAACTAAACTCTGCACCCACTTGAAAATTGCACCCACTTAAACTCTGCACATAACCAAACCCTGCACCCACCTGACCTCTGCACCCACTTGAAAACTGCACTCACATAAATTGTGCACCCTAGCACCCGCCTAGACTCTGCACTCAGCACCCAACTAAACTCTCTGCACCCACCTAGACTGTGCACCTAGCACCCACATAAACCCCGCCCCCAACTAAACTCTCTGCACCCACCTAGACTGTGCACCTAGCACCCACCTAAACCCCGCCCTCAACTAAACTCCCTGCACCCACCTAAACTCTGCACCCACCTAAACTCTGCACCCACTTGAAAACTGCATCCACCTAAACTCTGCACCTACTTAAACTCTGAACCCTGCATCCACCTGAAACCTGCACTTAGCACCCAACTAAAAACTGTACCGAACTAAACTCTGCAGCATGCACCCAACTAAACTCTGCACCTAGGACTCACCTGAAACCTGCACATACCTAAACTCTGCACCATGCACCCACCTGAAACCTGCACCTAACACTCCACCCACCTAAACTCTGCACCCACTTGAAAACGGAACCCATCTAGACTCTATCTAAACTCTGCCCCCACCTAAACCCTGCACCTAGCACCCACCTAAACTCTGAATCCACCTAAACTCTGCACCATGCACCCACCTAAACTCTGCACCCACTAAACCCTGCCCCCAACTAAACTTTGCACCCACCTAAACTCTGCCCCCTGCACCCACCTTAACCCTGCCCCCAACTAAACTCTGCAACCAACTAAACTCTGCACCCTCCTGAAACCTGCACCTAGCAACCACCTAAACTCTGCAACCAACTAAACTCTGCACCCTCCTGAAACCTGCACCTAGCAACCACCTAAACTCTGCAACCAACTAAACTCTGCACCCTCCTGAAACCTCCACCTAGCAACCACCTAAACTCTGCACCCACCTAAACTTTTCACCTAGCACCCACCTAACCTCATCACCCACTTAAACCCTGCCCCAACTAAACTCTGCACCCACTTGAAAATTGCACCCACCTAAACTTTGCACATAACCAAACTCTGCACCTAGCACCCACCTAAACTCTGCACCCTAGCACCCACCTAAACTCTGCACTGAGTACCCACCTAAACCCCCGCCCCCAACTATACTCTCTACCCACCTAAACTGTGCCTTCAACTAAACTCTGCACCCATCTTAAACCTGCACCCACCTAAACCCTGCACCGTGCACCCACCTAAACACTGCACCCTGCACCCAAATAAAACACTGCCCCCAAATAAAACACTGCCCTCAAATAAAACACTGCCCCCTGCACCCAAATAAAACACTGCTCCCTGCACCCAAATAAAACTCTGCACCCTGCACCCAAATAAACTCTGCACCTAGCACCCACCTAAACCCTACACCCACCTGAAACCTGCACCCATCACCCACCTAAACTCTGCACCCTGCTCCCAGGTAAACTCTGCACCCTACACCCACACTCTGCACCCTGCACCCACCTAAACTGTGCCCTCACTTAAACCCTGCACCCACCTGAAACCCGCACATAGCACTCACCTAAACACTGTACCCTGCACCCATCTAAACTCTGAACCCACCTAAATGCTGCACCCACCTAAAAACTGAAACATGCACCTAGCCACCACCTAAACTCTGCCCCTACCTAAACTGTGCTGTCCTGCTGTCACTCCACAGTGGCAGGACAGATCACCATAGCAGGCTAGTCAGGGGGCAGGGGGGTGACACCATGTTTTACCACACCAGGTGACATGAACCCTAGTAACGCCACTGGGTAGAAGGCCATAACTGCAGGCTTTTTGGAAGCTACTGGTGTGTGTAGGTATCTTTAGCAGCATGTACTTTAAATCTGCAGCAGTGTTTTTCTCGATGGAGTTTCCTTAACACTAAGGAGCTATCCAAACTCTGTCAGGAACATCATACCAGCAATCAGTAAGGTCGTGCCAGCCATTAGGCTCATGCGCAAAAATAAACAATGTTTCCAGGCATAGTGGCCTAGCTAAGCTTGCAATAATGTACATATAGCAGCCTGTAGCTTAGGCAAGGAGCTCCTCAAAAATGTACTTGCCAGGAGTAGTTATCCTGGTTAATTGATAAAGATCCATTGATTACTAAGTTTGGCCTTGTTGCACTTTTCTCTTCTACTATTAGGTGGCCAGGTACTTGGTGGTACTAGGTATGAGAAGGGCAACCCAAGGTCATGTTATGAGTATATGGGGTAACCCAGCCAATGGGCAGGTGTTTTCTTGAATTCCTTGGCCTGCTGGGAGCACCTATAAATCTGGGTGGAGTCAGGTGTTCTGTGCCACCTGGACATCTGTCTGGGTGGACGGGTGTCGTAAGCCCCTGGCTGCTAGGCTGGAGATTGGGCCTATCTCAGTGGCATCTGGCTGTCCAGAAGAGGGCAATGCAGTTTTGGGATTGTAGCTTGCAGTCCAACCAAAAGTGACGGTTCTGCCAGCCGGAGAACCTGTCACAGTCAGAGGTAGAAGGGGAGCGGTCACCACTAAGGGACCAACCACCTTTACCAGGGGCCACAGTGAGTAACTCAAGCAAGTACCAGAGCAGTATTCTCACCGAATGGGCATGGTGGAGAATCTGGAAACTTCAGGCAGTGATCAAGTCTGGGACCCAACCAGCAGAGGTGACGCTTGCAGAACAGCCTTGTATGTCAAGCCAGGGACGGAGCTGGTCAGCAGGGGTGAATCTTGAGAATTATCTGGAAGGCCAAGCTAAGGACCCAGCAGGGAAGTGTGGATGACGCTTGAGGGGATACTACTGCAAAGAATGGAGGAGCTCAAGGGATTCAGAGTCAGTGAATCAGTGGGTCTAGTGAGAGACCAGGAGCTCAGCGTTGAAGAACTGCAAGAAACAGTTGTAGTGAAGCTGAAGGAATTGTTACGTTTGAGTTAGGAACTGTTAAAGACGGTTGCCATAGCAGACAGCATTTCTGTATGTGCAGATGTGGCGCCTTGCTGGGGCCTTTCCCTGCACAGCTGTCCTATTGAAGTCTCAGTCTGCCAATTGAATCTACAACTACTTAAGGTTGCCCAAAAAATAAATAAAATAAAAAAAATACCACAAAAAAAAAATACAAAAAGGACTGTTAAAAGAAATAAAACCTCTTTTACATTTAAGAAGTATCTGGCGCCCAATGACTTTCACCATCTATGCACCCACTATGCCTCAGAACCCACTACATATTGAAGGATGTCAGCTATCTTTGGCCTTGGAGGTCCTCATTATACGAGAAGAAGCTAAAGACTTTGCTACATATACATATAAGCACATTGGATGTGTGCACACCATGGTGTGCATGTGATTGGACTGGCATGTCCACCACAGGTACTGGCACCTAGTGAGCTATTAAAACCGAGCTCTGCATTGGATACTTGCTGAATGGTCTGTCACTCTGAGTTTCTGTTATTCCTGATCTGGAACCTTTCTGCCCGGCTCTGTAGTGTTACGATGAGTCTTACTACCAGTATCTCTAGTAGTGTTCCTGAAAATTCTGCTGCCACACTGTACTATTCTATTACCTCAAATACAATCGCTTAAACCTACAATTGGTCCCCGTGTAAGTGCTCCCCTGACACTGGGTACCCCAGCCCCAGGCCTCACCCAAATACTATTCATCTCGGTTTCTGACCAAATATTTTGCCTATCAACTCTGTACCTAGCTGCTTGCACATTTTTTCAATCTCTGCCTGTTCCTCACCTTGATCCTGCCTATGATTTGGTGCTTTCCTGTTAGTAAACTCAGCTTGTGACCTGACTCCGCTCACAACTGAACTTTGTGTATTCTGGGTTCCCTATGTGCTGTGCTTCTGTTTACTTAATACCAGCTCTCACAAGTCCCAGTTTTCAGTTCCAGCTCCCTGGCACCTGCGCCCTTCCATTACCCTTTGGTGACCCTATCTCAACTTCCAGGGGTACTTGGAAAAAATTGTGCAAGAAGCCACCCTGGTCATCTCAAGCTCCTCATACAGGTATGCACATAACACTTTTTCCTTTTTATAGCCTCATATTCTAGCAGATTAACTATAAAAATGTTTAAGCAACATCTTTAATAGAAATCAGGTCAAATGTTTTAAAACTCTCATTCAGAATGTTTTAGATTTCTGTATTTATTTTTTTTTTTAAGATAACAGATCACATACTTGCAAATGGTTGCTTTTTGTTTTATGGCCGATGATAAACATTATTATTATTTTGCATGGTGTTTCGACGGAGAGTTTGCGTCATATCCACATAGGTATTGTGGTTGGTGTTTTTTTTCTCCTGTTAAATAAACAAACCAAAAAATATATTATTACATTATAAAATTGCATTATGGGAACTGATATTTTATTCTCCTAAAAATATAATTAAAAGCTATTTAAAAATATATATATTTAATTGGTCCACTTAATATAAACTGTGCATGAAAGGTAGATTGGTCACTCTAATAACAATAACACTCTATGTCTTATGTTATATGTAAATTGTTTAAAGTGACATTAAACAATATCCTTATTATCTAAAAAAAAAAAAAGGAAAAAAAAAAAAAAAAACTCTACCTAATGACCCTGCCATTTATTTTTCAATAACGTGGTTATAAACCCTTATACATACTTGGTGGAATCACTAGCCTCTGGTGATACACAGAGATGTAGTAATCCATGTTAATTCCAGATTGTGAGGCAACAAAACACAAAAAATACCAAGGGGGTGAATATTTTGCAAGGCACTGTACATGCGGCACACTGTGCTCTGCACAAAACCTTAAATCTTGTTAGCAAACATTTTCCTAGTTACAACAACACTAATACGATGTTACTTTGAAGACTCCTGTTATAATCTCCGGTTTTTAATATGCCACTTGGTCAGAGCTACAGCAAGCAAAAACTGCAAGCTTAAGGATGAGCAAGCTCAGAAATTAGTTCTACAGAAAGTTATATAGGACCTGCATCACCTGTGAGCAATTGACCATTCCCTTTAGGCTGGGTGCACAACGCTGCGGCAGCGAGAACCGGATCTGATTCGCACCACACTGCAGTGCAAATCACATCCGATCTCTGTGCGATGAGAGTTCAGCCATACAGATAGTATGGCTGAATTCGCATCGCACCCGCCGCAAACTCGCACGGGACCCTTTTTTTGGTCCGCAGCAGAATCGGATCGCATGAGTGTTCACACCATGGGATCCAATTCCTGTCCGAATTTGCAGATCGCACTGCGATATGCGAACTGATCTGGGGGTGTCATTAAGGTTTCACTGACACTCCCAGCAGTCCGCATAGGGCAGTGTGAACTGCCGGCGGGAGGCATGCGATACGGGAAAACGCTGCGGATTCGCGGCGTTCCCGCATCGCTCCAGTGTGAACCCAGCCTTAATTAGTAGTCTGAAGGAAAGAAAAAAAAAAAAAAGCGAATTAACCACTTCAGCCCTGGAAGGATTTACCCCCTTTCCTAACTAGAGCACTTTTTGTGATTCGGCACTACGTCTCTTTAACTGACAATTGATGTCCTCTTTTTCCCACAAATAGAGCTTTCTTTTGGTGGTATTTGATCACTCCTGCGGTTTTTATTTTTTTTGCGCTATAAACAAAAAAAAAAGCATACATTTTGAAAAAAAATAAAACGCATTATTTTTTACTTTGTGCTATAATAAATATCCCCCAAAAATATATATATAAAAAAAACGTTTTTTTCCTCAGTTTAGGCCGATACATATTCTTCTTTGGTAAAAAATAAAAATCGCAATAAGCGATTTGTTTGTGCAAAAGTTATAGCGTTTTACAAAATAGGGCATAGTTTTATGCCATTTTTATTAATATTTCCTTTTTTTTTAAATGGCAGCAATCAGCGATTTTTTTTTAAAAATTTATTATATTTATTTATTTTAAATTTATTTTTTATTTATATATTTTTTAATCATGACTGCGCCATTATGGTGGACACATCGGACATTTTTGACACATTTTTGGGACCATTGTCATTTTATACAGCAATCAGTGCAATACAAATGCACTGATTCCTGTGTAAATTACACTGGCAGTGAAGGGGATAACCACTAGGTGGCAGTGTGGGGGTTAAGTGTGTCCTAGGGGAGTGTTTCTAACCGATCACAGGGAGCAGAGATCAGTGACACTGTCACTAGGCAGAACGCGGAGATGCATGTTTACATTAGCATCTCCCCATTCTTCCTCCTTGTGAGGCGATCGTGGGTATCCCTGTGGCCGATCGAGTCTGCGGGACCTGCGACCCGACTCACGGAGCTGGCCACCTCTTAAAGGCAGGTACATTATTCTGCCTGTACAAGCCCTTCTGATGACGTATATCGGCGTGAGGCGGTCGGCAAGTGGTTCACCACTTAAGGACCGAGCCTCTTTCTGAGATTTGTTGTTTAGGCTGGGTTCACACTGCTGCGGGGGGAAATCCGGATGTGATTCGCACCGCAAATCACATCCGATCTCCGTAGCGATGCGAGTTCAGCCATACAGATAGTATGGCTGAATTCGCATCGCTCCCGCAGCAAACTCGCACGGGACCCTTTTTTTGGTCCGCAACAGAATCGGATCGCATGGGTGTTCACACCCTGCGATCCGATTCCTGTGCGAGTCGGCAGATCGCACTGCGATATGCGGACGGATCTGGGGGTGTCATTAACATATCATTGACACTCCCAGCCATCCGCATAGGGCAGTGTGAACTGCCGGCGGGAGGTGTGCGATGCGGGAAAACGCCGCGGATTCACGGCGTTCCCGCATCGCAGCGGTGTGAACCCGGCCTAAAAGTTAACAGTTTTTTTTCGCAAGAAAATTACTTAGAAAAAAATGTATAATGTTTGTGGGTTCTAACACCCTAGAGAATAAAATGGACATTGTTGCAATACTTTCTGTCACACCGTATTTGAGCAGCGGTCTTACAAGCGCACTTTTTTGGGAAAAAAAAAACTTTTTTGAATTAAAAAATAAGACAACAGTAAAGTTAGCCCAATTTTTTTGATATTGTGAAAGATAATGTTACGCTGAGTAAATTGATACCTAACATGTCATGCTTCAGAATTGCACCCGCTCGTGGAATGGTGACAAACTTTTACCCTTAAAAATCTCCATAGGTGACGTTTAAAAAATTCTACAGCTTGCATGTTTTGAGTTACAGAGGAGGTCTATAGCGAGAATTATTGCTCTTGCTCTACCGATCGCGGCGATACCTCACATGTGTGGTTTGAAAATGGTTTTCATATGCTGGCGCTACTCACGTATGTGTTCACTTCTGCACGTGAGGGCGTCAGGACGGTGCGTTAAAAAAAAAAATACTCATTTATTTTACTTTTTTACACTGTTTAAAAAAAAAAGTTACTTTTATTCCTATTGCAAGGAATGTACACATCCCTTGTAATAAATCGAAAAAAGCATGACAGGACCTCTTAAATATGAGATCTGGGGTCAAAAAGACCTCAGATCTGATATTTAGACAAATACAATAGAATTTTTTTTTTTATCTCCCTCACTCATCTCCATACTGAGCCAGCAAGAGGATGCGATCACCTCCACCACTGTGCGGCGGAGGGCACCGGATCGTGGCTGGAGGGGGGCCCACCTCCACCACCGATAAAAGTGATCTTGCGGCGAATCTGCCGCAGAGACCACTTTTATCTTGTAGCGGACTGACCCACTGAAAAGAAGGATACCGGGTTTATAGCATCTAGCTGCTGCCATAACAATGATATCCTCCTTCAAACAGCTGCCGTAAAACTATGGCGGGCGGTCCGTAAGTGGTTAAAAAGTGTCAGAAAGATGTTAAAAAGCTGCAAGGAAAGACCCCCCCCCCCCCAAAATAAATAAAAATAAATCTAAAAATACAAACACAGCAATCACCAAAAGTCAAAGGCCTCTTTCACACGGGGCGGGTCAGATATCCCCGCTGAGCAGGTAGATGACAGGTCCATCTCTGCACACTGTGCAGGGACGGACCTGTCAGAGCGCATGCTCTCCCCTATGGGAGATCGGCTGACGACGGACCTCAGAGTCCGTTGTCAACCCGATCCGATGACGGATGGAAAAGTAGGTTTTTCCTCTGTCACACTTTTTCAAATCGGAGCGGGTCAGATGTCAGCGGACATGTCACCACTGACATCCGACGCTCCATAGAGGTCTATGGAGCATCCGTTCAGGTCGGCCTGAAAAACTGACAGGTGGATCTGAACTGTTTTTCACTCTCCACTCAAATTTCCCACTCTTCAGCTTCCAACCAGCAAATCTGGCAAACTCATATGTGCTCTACAGAAAGTTTTATATAGGACCTGTATCACCTGTGACCAATTAACTACTCCCCTTAATTAGTAGTCTGAAGGAAGAAAATAAATTAAAAAAAAAAGTGACAGAAAAGGTGTTAAAAAGCTGAAAGCGAAGACCTGCAAAAAATAAATAAAAAATGCAATCACCAGCAGTCAAAAGAAAAAATGTTTTTCACTCTCCACTCTTCAGCTTCCAACCAGCAAATCGGGCAAAAATCTGGCACTGTATCAAGTGATGGCAAGTTTAAGGGGGGTGAGGGATTGTAAACCCTTAGGCCGCGTACACACGCGCGGACTGTTCGCCCAACTTTGTCCGTCCAACAGTTTCGGCAAACAGTCCGCTCAAACTTAGCATGGACGGACATGGCCACACACGACGGACGAACAGTTTGCTGAAACCGTGCGCGATGACGTGACCGGCACGTACGACGGGACGAAAAATATGACGTCCTATACACTGCATTATAGCTTTCGGCGTGAAAATCCTTTCTGAGCATGCGCGCAACTTTGTTTGACGAACAAGCCTACACACGAGCGGACTGTTCGCTGAAACAAGGTTTCAGCGGACAGTTTTACGGAATTTCCGAAAAACTTTATTCGTCAGACTGTCCGCTGAAACTGTCCGCTGAAAGCCCACACACGAGCGGACTGTCCGCCCAAACACTGTTCAGCGGACAAAGTTGGACGAACAGTCCGCCCGTGTGTACGCGGCCTTACAAACCACTTTGACCTACAGGTAAGCCTAGATTAAGGCTTACCTGTAGGTCCAAGAAATATCTCCTAAACCTACACGGTTTAGGAGATATTTGCCGAAAGACAGGCACCGCTGTCTGCGGAGCATGCACTGAGCGCGCCGCAGTTAACGGCGATATGCCGCGAGTGGCGGCTCCCGTGCGCATGCGCGGGAGTGACGTCATCGCGGCTCCGACAAATGACAGCGCCGGAGCAGCGAGACCCACCAAGAAGATGGAGGCTCCGGGCTACAGGGGACAGCGGTGACTTCGCTGGCTCCTGTGTCAGGTAAGTAAAACATAATGGGCTACTATGCAATGCATAGTAGTCCATTATGCTTTACCTTTGCAGGGAATCAAAGAGGAAGTAAACCCATAAGGGTTTACTTCCTCTTTAATGTCCATTGTCTGAACACAGGTGCACTCTAAATAACCTTTCCTTTATATATACTAGGCAGAGAGAGTTTGGCCTGCCTGCCCTATCCCTGTGATGATAATATTGGAAATGATTTTCGGACAATAATTTTTCCTGACGCATCGTGGCAGCACACACTGGTTGTGACTCCGCCCCCACAACCTGACAGGATTGGTTAGCTATAAATTTGAAGGCGAGGCACCCCCCTTCATTCCTCATCTGACAAGACTGGAACAGGATTCTGTACCCTTAACATATTCTCCCCATCAGGTTAGCCTCTCCTGGCTGGAAGTCTCTCCTGTACAGCCTCTAAAGGAGCCTTTATGGGGAGAGCCCCAATCTGGTGGTCTCAGGGGCAAGTATTGCTGGCATTTACAAGCTTTAAAGAAGCTTAAAACATTGCATTGGCCTCTTACCTTTTAGCCTCTATTCTTTAGAATGTCCATTTCTGCCTCCGTTTTTGTAATTGTGAGTTCGGCTGGGCCCTGTAGTGCTACGAGCTGGGTAACTTCCAACATGGCGGCCACCTCCTCCTCGGCGCTCTGCGTATGCGCCGGAGAAAGTGATGTTGTTTGACAGTCGCTTTTGCCCTTTTCCAAGATGGCACCCAGATTGACGAATCGTTATTGCGCATGCGCAGTGACATAATTTCTGCTGCATCCAGGGCGCCGAATTTAAAAAGGCCTGTAACCTGTCAGTCTGTTGCTGATGGTTACAGGCACACTACAGGCAATTCTTTTGGTTTTCCTTGCTGCCCTCAGTCTCAGGTAAGTCCCACATAGGGTTGCCACCTTTCCTTCAAGCCAAACCCGAATATTTTTGTGGCGCATGGCAATTTTTTTGTAGTACACGCTATAGGATTGTAAAATACCTTGGGTTACCCAAAAAGAGTAGTAATGAGGTGCCCTACGGTGAACAGTGGCTGTGACCAAATTGCATTAAGAGTGGGGGGGGGGGAGACTTAAAGGGGCATGGTTAAATAAACCACAAGCATTTGTGTTTCTATAAAATATGATTTGACTGTCAGTGAAAATAGCCTACCTTAAAATTGGACACTGTCGGCTAGTAGAGCAGTGGAAGGTGTCAGTAGAACAGTGGATGGAGTCAGTGGAGCAGATGATGGTGTCAGTAGAGAAGTGGACAGTGTCAGTAAGGCAGTGGACGGTGTCAGTAGGGCAGTGGACGGTGTCAGTAGGGCAGTGGACGGTGTCAGCAGGGCAGTGGACGGTGTCGGTAGGGCAGATGACGGTGTCAGTAGAGAAGTGGATGGTGTCAGTAGGGAGGTGGACGGTGTCAGTAGAGAAGTGGACAGTGTCAGTAGGGCAGATGATGGTGTCAGTAGGGCAGATGATGGTGTCAGTAGGGCAGATGATGGTGTCAGTAGGGCAGATGATGGTGTCAGTAGGGCAGTGGATGATGTCAGTAGGGCAGTATATGGTGTCAGTAGAGAAGTGGACAGTGTCAGTAGGGCAGATGATGGTGTCAGTAGAGCAGTGGATGGTGTCAGCAGGGCAGTGGATGGTGTCAGCAGAGCAGTGGACGGTGTCAGTAGAGCAGTGGACGGTGTCAGTAGAGCAGTGGACGGTGTCAGTAGAGCAGTGGACGGTGTCAGTAGAGCAGTGGACGGTGTCAGTAGAGCAGTGGACGGTGTCAGTAGAGCAGTGGACGGTGTCAGTAGAGCAGTGGACGGTGTCAGTAGAGCAGTGGACAGTGTCAGTAGAGCAGTGGACAGTGTCAGTAGAGCAGTGGACGGTGTCAGTAGGGCAGTATATGGTGTCAGTAGGGAAGTGGACAGTGTCAGTAGGGCAGATGATGGTGTCAGTAGGGCAGTGGACGGTGTCAGTAGGGCAGTGGATGGTGTCAGTAGGGCAGTATATGGTGTCAGTAGAGCAGTGGACAGTGTCAGTAGAGCAGTGGATGATGTCAGTAGGGCAGTATATGGTGTCAGTAGAGAAGATGATGGTGTCAGTAGGGCAGATGATGGTGTCAGTAGGGCAGATGATGGTGTCAGTAGGGCAGATGATGGTGTCAGTAGGGCAGATGATGGTGTCAGTAGGGCAGATGATGGTGTCAGTAGGGCAGATGATGGTGTCAGTAGGGCAGATGATGTGTCAGTAGGGCAGTGGATGATGTCAGTAGGGCAGTATATGGTGTCAGTAGAGAAGATGATGGTGTCAGTAGGGCAGATGATGGTGTCAGTAGGGCAGATGATGGTGTCAGTAGGGCAGATGATGGTGTCAGTAGGGCAGATGATGGTGTCAGTAGGGCAGATGATGGTGTCAGTAGGGCAGTGGATGATGTCAGTAGGGCAGTGGATGATGTCAGTAGGGCAGTATATGGTGTCAGTAGAGAAGTGGACAGTGTCAGTAGGGCAGATGATGGTGTCAGTAGAGCAGTGGATGATGTCAGTAGGGCAGTATATGGTGTCAGTAGAGAAGATGATGGTGTCAGTAGGGCAGATGATGGTGTCAGTAGGGCAGATGATGGTGTCAGTAGGGCAGATGATGGTGTCAGTAGGGCAGATGATGGTGTCAGTAGGGCAGATGATGTGTCAGTAGGGCAGTGGATGATGTCAGTAGGGCAGTATATGGTGTCAGTAGAGAAGATGATGGTGTCAGTAGGGCAGATGATGGTGTCAGTAGGGCAGATGATGGTGTCAGTAGGGCAGATGATGGTGTCAGTAGGGCAGATGATGGTGTCAGTAGGGCAGATGATGGTGTCAGTAGGGCAGTGGATGATGTCAGTAGGGCAGTGGATGATGTCAGTAGGGCAGTATATGGTGTCAGTAGAGAAGTGGACAGTGTCAGTAGGGCAGATGATGGTGTCAGTAGAGCAGTGGATGATGTCAGTAGGGCAGTATATGGTGTCAGTAGAGAAGATGATGGTGTCAGTAGGGCAGATGATGGTGTCAGTAGGGCAGATGATGGTGTCAGTAGGGCAGATGATGGTGTCAGTAGGGCAGATGATGGTGTCAGTAGGGCAGATGATGGTGTCAGTAGGGCAGTGGATGATGTCAGTAGGGCAGTATATGGTGTCAGTAGAGAAGATGATGGTGTCAGTAGGGCAGATGATGGTGTCAGTAGGGCAGATGATGGTGTCAGTAGGGCAGATGATGGTGTCAGTAGGGCAGATGATGGTGTCAGTAGGGCAGATGATGGTGTCAGTAGGGCAGATGATGTGTCAGTAGGGCAGTGGATGATGTCAGTAGGGCAGTATATGGTGTCAGTAGAGAAGTGGACAGTGTCAGTAGGGCAGATGATGGTGTCAGTAGAGCAGTGGATGGTGTCAGTAGGGCAGTGGATGGTGTCAGTAGGGCAGTGGACGGTGTCAGTAGAGCAGTGGACGGTGTCAGTAGAGCAGTGGACGGTGTCAGTAGAGCAGTGGACGGTGTCAGTAGAGCAGTGGACGGTGTCAGTAGAGCAGTGGACAGTGTCAGTAGAGCAGTGGACGGTGTCAGTAGGGCAGTATATGGTGTCAGTAGGGAAGTGGACAGTGTCAGTAGGGCAGATGATGGTGTCAGTAGAGCAGTGGACGGTGTCAGTAGAGAAGTGGACAGTGTCAGTAGGGCAGTGGATGGTGTCAGTAGGGCAGTATATGGTGTCAGTAGAGCAGTGGACAGTGTCAGTAGAGCAGTGGATGATGTCAGTAGGGCAGTATATGGTGTCAGTAGAGAAGATGATGGTGTCAGTAGGGCAGATGATGGTGTCAGTAGGGCAGATGATGGTGTCAGTAGGGCAGATGATGGTGTCAGTGGGGCAGAGGACGGTGTCGGTAGGGCAGAGGACGGTGTCGGTAGGGCAGTGGACAGTGTCAGTAGGGCAGATGATGGTGTCAGTAGGGCAGATGACGGTGTCGGTAGGGCAGATGACGGTGTTGGTAGGGCAGTGGACAGTGTCAGTAGAGAAGATGATGGTGTCAGTAGGGCAGATGATGGTGTCAGTAGGGCAGATGACGGTGTCGGTAGGGCAGAGGACGGTGTCGGTAGGGCAGAGGACGGTGTCGGTAGGGCAGAGGACGGTGTCGGTAGGGCAGAGGACGGTGTCGGTAGGGCAGTGGACAGTGTCAGTAGAGAAGATGATGGTGTCAGTAGGGCAGATGATGGTGTCAGTAGGGCAGATGATGGTGTCAGTAGGGCAGATGATGGTGTCAGTAGGGCAGATGATGGTGTCAGTAGGGCAGATGATGGTGTCAGTAGAGCAGTGGATGGTGTCAGTAGAGCAGTGGATGGTGTCAGTAGAGCAGTGGATGGTGTCAGTAGAGCAGTGGATGGTGTCAGTAGGGCAGTGGATGGTTTCAGTAGGGCAGATGATGGTGTCAGTAGGGCAGATGATGGTTTCAGTAGAGCAGTGGATGGTGTCAGTAGAGCAGTGGATGGTGTCAGTAGAGCAGTGGATGGTGTCAGTAGAGCAGTGGATGGTGTCAGTAGAGCAGTGGATGGTGTCAGTAGAGCAGTGGATGGTGTCAGTAGGGCAGTGGATGGTTTCAGTAGGGCAGATGATAGTGTCAGTAGAGAAGTGGACAGTGTCAGTAGGGCAGATGATGGTGTCAGTAGGGCAGTGGATGGCGTCAGTAGGGCAGTGGATGGCGTCAGTAGGGCAGTGGATGGCGTCAGTAGAGCAGTGGATGGCGTCAGTAGAGCAGTGGATGGCGTCAGTAGAGCAGTGGATGGCGTCAGTAGAGCAGTGGATGGCGTCAGTAGAGCAGTGGATGGCGTCAGTAGGGCAGTGGATGGCGTCAGTAGAGCAGTGGATGGCGTCAGTAGGGCAGTGGATGGCGTCAGTAGAGAAGTGGACCGTGTCAGTAGGGCAGATGATGGTGTCAGTAGAGAAGTGGACCGTGTCAGTAGGGCAGATGATGGTGTTAGTAAGGCAGTGGACGGTTTCAGTAGGGCAGTGGACGGTGTCAGTAGGGCAGTGGACGGTGTCAGTAGGGCAGTGGACGGTGTCAGTAGGGCAGTGGACGGTGTCAGTAGGGCAGTGGACGGTGTCAGTAGGGCAGTGGACGGTGTCAGTAGGGCAGTGGACGGTGTCAGTAGGGCAGTGGATGGTGTCAGTAGGGCAGTGGAAGGTGTCAGTAGGGCAGTATATGGTGTCAGTAGAGAAGTGGATGGTGTTAGTAGGGCAGATGATGGTGTCAGTAGGGCAGTGGATGGTGTCAGTAGGGCAGTATATAATAATAATAATAAATTTTATTTATAATGCACTTTCCATCAAAAGACCTCAAAGTGCTACATAATTACAATAAAAACAAACAAACCGCTTAATTTACAAAACATTTGCTAAAAAGAAAAGTCTTCAACCCCTTTTTAAAATTTTCAGTAGACTGAGAAACCCTCAGACTATCAGGCAAAGCATTCCACAGACGTGGGGCAGCAGCAC
This sequence comes from Lithobates pipiens, assembly GCF_037356315.1. NCBI lineage: Eukaryota > Metazoa > Chordata > Amphibia > Anura > Ranidae > Lithobates > Lithobates pipiens. The sequence continues at coordinate 56,949,059 of NW_027507789.1, read as the reverse complement.
AAAAAGCCCTATCTCCCATGGTTTTCAACCTAGTTTTTGGAACCTCTAAACAATTCAAATTAGTTGAGCGAAGGGAACGTGGTAGATTTTGCAATCTAAGAAGTTCCTTAAGATAAGGTGGAGCTTGTCCATGTATGCATTGATGGACAAGAAGAGAGACCTTATACTCAATCCTTGTAGAGACCGGCAGCCAATGAAGAGATTTTAAAATTGGAGTGATATGCTCATGCTTCCGCACTCTCATTAGGATCCTCGCTGCAGAGTTTTGAACGTATTGCAACCTCTGCATGCTCTTTCTCGGAATCCCAATGAGAAGTGCGTTGCAATAATCCAGCCTGGAGGAGACAAAGGCATGAATCAATCTTTCAGCATCGGAAAAAGAAAGGATAGGACGAAGTTTAGAGATATTACGAAGGTGGTAGAAAGAAGTCTTGCATACTTGATTTATATGAGCTTCAAAAGTGAGTTGGGAATCCATTTTTACACCAAGATTAGTGACAACAGACGAAACTGGAATTTTAGAGCCTGAAAAGGCAATACTTGTTATCAGCGATGATTTAATCTGGTGAGATGTTCCAATCATAATAAACTCAGTTTTGGAGCTATTTAGTTGCAAGAAATTTTGTTCCATCCACTCCTTTATCTCCTCCAGACAGGCGGTAAGGACTGATAGGGGTGACTGCACTGAAGGAGTTTCAGCTGCAGCTTTTACATAAAGCTGTGTATCATCAGCATAACAATGGAAAGAAATATTATAACGATTTATAATATGGCCCAAGGGAGTAAGATATAGAATAAATAAAATCGGGCCAAGCACTGACCCTTGGGGAACTCCGCAGGTAACCACATGCGGTTTAGATTTAAAATGACAGAATGTAGTTTGTTCAATCCTATCTGTAAGATATGACTCGAACCAACTGAAGGCTAAATTTTTTAGTCCAACATTATCACGAAGACTATCTAAAAGAATGCCATGATCGACAGTGTCGAACGCAGCTGACAAATCCAACATAATAAGTAAAGACGGAGAACCGGCATCAGATGACATAAGAAGATCATTTGTAACCCGAACAAGAGCGGTCTCCGTACTATGAGCAAAACGAAAGCCTGATTGAAATTTTTCAAAAAGGCTGTTATGCTTGAGATGATCCTGAAGATGACTTGCAACTGCTTTCTCAAGTACCTTAGATAAAAAGGGAAGATTAGAAATAGGCCTATAATTAGAAAGGACTTCCGGATCAAAAGTAGATTTTTTAAGCAGTGGTCTAATAACAGCACTTTTTAAAATGGAAGGAACATGGCCAGTTCGAAAAGAGTAATTAACAACAGCAGTAATCAATGGACTTAAAACTAAAACATACGTTTTTACCAGTGGAGTTGGAAAAGGATCCAAGGAACAGGTTGTGGGCTTCATTCGCTTAACAATACCCTGTACCTCTTCCAATGACACCTCTGGTAAATGATCCATTTGTCGTGGCACAAAACAGTTTAAATGGACAGTTTGAGCCAAAGGACCAGACAGAGAGGAACGGATATGATCAATCTTGGATCTAAAAAAATCCATAAATTCATTACACCGCTCTTCCGAAATAGCAGTAGTCGATGGCGAATTTGGCTTAAGCAATTGATTTATAGTTGAAAAGAGCTGCTTAGAATTTCCTGAACTATTTTGTATAACTTTAGAATAGAACTGCGACCTAGCCTCCTTAAGGGACTGTGCATATAGATGTTGATGCTCCCGGTAAATTTGTTTATGGACAGTGAGGCCAGAGGCTCGAAAACGCCGTTCAAGAACCCGCCCCACTGCCTTCATCTTACGAAGCTCATCTGTATACCACGGGGCTGAGTGAGTAAAAGTAACAGCTCTCGTTTTAAGTGGGGCATAAAAGTCCAACAGACTGCTAAGCTGGCTATTATAATAAGCCACCGCATCATCAACAGAGCAAAATTGTGTAGATAGATGCTGAAAATCCATTGCCAAAAGTTCAGGATTTATATTTTTTAAGTTTCTAAAACAAATGTCCCGCTTGGGCTTATAACAACTGGATGATGATATCAAATCCATTGAAATAGCCATATGGTCTGACACACCTAGGTCATACACCTGCAAATTAGTCAAAGGAGCAAAATTCGTAATGACCAGATCCAAGGTATGCCCTCTAGTATGTGTGGGGACATCAACGAGTTGTTTTAAATTAAAACAATCCAGCAGCTGAAGAAATTCCGCTGCGGGATGGCACGAAGGGGTATCAACATGAATATTTAAATCTCCTAAAATAATAACATTTACATTTGATATACAAAAGGTTGTTAAAAGATTTGACAACTCAGCAGTAAATGATGAGCTAATTTTCGGTGGCCTATAAACAAGAATGAACAACACAGGGAAAGGAATTTTACATTTAAAAGCAAGACATTCAAATGACACTAAATCTGGTACTAATTGCAAAGATAGCTCCAAATGGCTGCGGTAGATAACTAGCAGGCCCCCACCTCGCCCTGTGCTACGGGCTATTTCAAGATAACTATACCCTTTAGGACAGCTCTCGTTTAAAGAAGAAAAAATATTTGGCTGATGCCAAGTCTCTGTAACGAACATAAAATCCAAACATTTATCCAGAATATGATCATGAATAAAACACGATTTGTTTGTGATAGATTGTGCATTTAAAAGTTCAATTTTGCTACTTGAAAACGCAACACATCTTCGCACCGGTCGCAACAGACTAAAATCGACCCCACGTTTCTCCTTCAACTCAGCAAGCGATGTTGCCATAGAAATGTTTAAACCACATAACTGATGATCACCAGCGCGCCGCTGACGCATGCGTGAAGTAACAGTTCGTATTGCTGACCAAAGAGTCGGGATGGTATGATTAGTCTGTGAACAAACAAACTTTCGCCGAGAGCTTCTATGGATATAACGTGGGCGGCGGAGTAGGTGGTGTCAGTAGGGCAGTATATGGTGTCAGTAAGGCAGATGATGCTGTCAGTTAACATCCTTAAATTCGTTTTCGGATTTCGTTTAGTTTTCTACCGAATTCGAAAAATCGGCCACATTCGAAAATATTTCAACCACATGATTCGACATTATTTCAACCGCATTCGAAATTATTTCAACATGATTCGAAATTATTTCAACCGCATTCGAAATGATTTCAACATGATTGGATATTATTTCAACTGCATTCGAAAATATTTTGTGACCCGACTTTAGGGCCATGTATCTCGGCCCTAAAGTCGGGTCACAAAATATTTTCGAATGCGGTTGAAATAATGTCGAATCATGTTGAAATAATTTAGAATGCGGTTGAAATAATGTCGAATCATGTTGAAATAATTTTGAATGCGGTTGAAATAATTTCGAATCATGTTGAAATCATTTAGTACTTCAGCTCAAATACAATACAACACCCTTCTAACTCAGTTCTCAGGAATGCACTTTGCCAGTAATCCATCCTCCAGCAAAAAATTAATTAGCTGATTGGACTATAAGATTTACTTTGAGCTGACCTTTTGTTTCATTAGATCTTTAAAGAATTACCGAATTATGTCGAATTCATTCGTTATTTTTCTTTCGTATTCATTGTAATTCGTTATTTTTTTATTCGGCCGAATTTCGATTTGTTACGAAACGAATTGCACAAGCCTAGTCTGATTCCTTCTGTCAGAAGACCTACGCCTCCTTATTTTAAACGCAACCTTCCAGATCGGTACAGAGAGGTGAAAACATATAAGCGGGGAAGAGAGTTTAAAAGGAATCCACAATCTTCTTTTCTGAGGTTTCAGTAGTCCGAAACCACCTCGTTGGGGGAAAATCAAAAGTCTTTTTGCGGATACGCCCATCCTACCTGGGACAGTGGGAGCCAGGCTCAGAAAATTCAAGCAGGTCTGGACGGAGCACATAAAGGATGCATGGACATTGTCCACAGTAAAACATGGACACAGATGGAGGTTTATAGACCAAATACCGGAAAACCAATTTTCAGTCAACTAGACTGCCATCATCTCCAATCAAGAGAAGATTACTTCTCAAATATGTGGCGGATCTAGTAGTGAAGGGGGCACTTTTGGAAGTTCCATCATCCCAAAGAGAAAGGGGATATTACTCCCCTCTGTTCCTGGTAAGAAATAAGACAGAGGACTATCAGAATCAGGCGGCTCAAGGTTGATGTCAGTTCTAAGCGAAGGATCTGGTGTCGAATGTCCTAGAGATCAGAGCAGGCTTCCAGGCCCTCCTAGCCTTTGGCCCATCCTTGAAGGGGAAGAGTGTTCTAATCCGGATGGACAACAAGGTGGCAGTAACATATATCCAGAGACAGAGGTACCAGAAGCATTACACTGTTGGAGGAAGTCCGTCCCATCCTAGAATGGGCTCAGGTATTTCTATTAGATCTGCAAGCAGTATATGTTCCAGGCAGCTCAGAACCTACTAGCCAACTGTTTGAGCAGAGAGTTCTTATCGAATGAGTGGTCCCTGAAACATCAAGTCTTCAATCTCCTGACCCAAACTTGGGAAATTCCGGAGATCGATCTGGCAGCGACACCCTCAAACACATAGTGCCAGAGGTTCCTATCGAGAGCGGCATACCTATCCGCAGAGGGGGTGGACTGCCTTCTTCATCAGTGGAACTTTCAGTTGGGATACATATTTCCACCAACGCCGCTGATTGCGAGGTTCCTATCCAAGCTCAGGAGGTGTTCGGCCTCAGTGATAGCTATAATTCCTTTCTGGTCCAGGAGACCTTGGATCACAACTCTGCTGCAGCTCAGCCTGGAGGATCCACTACTTCTTCCATTGTCTCAGGATCTTCTTCACCAAGGTCAGTTCCTCCATCCAGCCCCAGAGAGGCTCCATCTGATGGCCTGGGTGTTGAGAAGATTAGGCTCCTAGAGCAAGGCTGTTCACAGGAGGTCATTTCAACGTTATTCCAGGCTAGCAAATACACAACTAATGCCACTTATGACAGGATTTGGGACAAGTTCACATCTATGGCCCAGCAGAATGGTTGGGACCCTTTATCTCCAGAAGTTCCCCAAGTTTTGGAGTTTCTTCAAGCAGGTCTACCTCAAGGACTCAGTTCAAGTACACTCAAAGTACAGGTTTTGGCTCTTTTGGCAAAGACAGGTGTCAAGTGGGCCATTCACCTTCTTCTAATTCAGTTTATAAGAGCATGTTTTAGGGTCAGGCCTCCAAGAAGACCGACTTTCCCAGCATGGGATTTATCGATAGTCCTGAATATTCTATCAGATTCACCCTTTCACCCAGCTGACTCGATTACACTATGGAACTTAACTTTGAAATGAACATTTCTTATCACCATCACTTCAGCTAAGAGAGTCTCAGAGATACAGGCGTTAATGATTTCAGAGCCTTACATGGTGTTTTACCCAGACAGGGTGGTTTCGAAACCCTCAGACCAATTTACTCCAAAAGGTGTCGTCATCCTTCCATTATAATCAAGAAATCAATCTTCCATTATTTACAGAAGATCGGGGTCAACCACATGCTTTGGATGTTACGACTACTATTAGAAACTATCTGTCAGCCACAGTCTTTCAGGAAGACCAAAAATCTTTTGGTGATTCCTCATGGAGAGAGAAGAGGCCATATGGCATCTTACACCATCGCATCTTGGCTGGTCAAGATCATCAAGAAAGCCTACGACATTCAGAATCTGCCGGTACCTGGAGGCATTAGGGCTCACTCAACAAGGGCAGTGGCAGCTTCCTGGGCAGTGTATTGCAGAGTGTCTCCAGAGACAATTTTCAGGGCAGCAACCTGGTCTTCCAGGCATACATTCATGTCCCCCTATAGAGTGGACTCTGCTCAGTTATCAACGGTAGATTTTGGAAGAGCCATTGTTCAAGCCGATTCTTCAGCTATATAATAAATACTATTACTTTTACTTGCACCCACTGGACTGGTGAGTTATTTCCCAGTGTGTGCTGCCATGATACGTCAGGAAAATTGAAAATTGTATACTTACCTTTCCGTAATTTTCCTTTTCTGACGCATCTCCATGGCAGCACACAGCATCCTGCCCTTCTTTAAGATGATAGTTACAAAGAATGAAGGGGGTGCCTCTCCTTCAAATTTATAGCTAACCAATTCTGTCAGGTTGTGGGGGCGGAGTCGCAACCAGTGTGTGCTGCCATGGAGATGCGTCAGGAAAGGAAAATTACAGAAAGGTAAGTATACAATTTTGAGTTTTTTTTCTGTTGAGTTTGGTCAGCCAGGGAATGTCTGCAGAGGTTTCAGAGTGTCCATAGATATGAAATAGTTTTCCTTATCAGAAACATACGTCTTCAGGTATTGGCTTACTTCCTTTAACCACTTAACAACCGCGCCACAGCTTGATAACTCTGGGAAGGCGTACTATGATTTCCTCCCAGAATTGCGCACCCGGGAATATCTGTGGTCCGGCGCATCATGGATGATGACAGCCAGGGCCGGATTAACATAGGGGCTATTGGAGCTGCAGCTCCAGGCCCCTTACCTCAAGATAGGCCCATTTGCCCCCCCCCCCGAAAATAAATAAATAAATTCATAAAAAACTATTGACTTCGAGGGTCGTGGCTCGGCAACCAGGGGTCACAGAGACCCCAGATTTAGGGGTTAGGTAGCTGAAGACCTACCCCACCACTGATCAACATGCACATGCCTGGCTTAGCTCTGCCCCTCTCCATACAGTGTGAGCAGAGAGTGGAGAGATCAGGTGCAGCAGTGCTGTAGGCTAGATCTGTGCCAATTCCCGCACTCATCCATCCGCTCCCATCCATAGTCATCTTCATTCATGCTCAGTCATCCCCATCCATACTCATTCATGCTCAGTCATCCCCATAAATACTCAGCCATGCTCATTCATCCCCATCCATACTCAGCCATACTCATTCATCCCCATGGTGCTCCCTGCATGTTGGGCCTTTGAATGTGGAACAGTTGCGCACATGTGGTATAGCCATACACAGGAGGAGTAGGAGAATCTATTTTGGGGTGTAATTTTTGGTATGTAGATGCTATGTGTTAGAGGTATTGTAAAAATGGACAACTTTGTGTAAAAAAACAAAACAAAAAAAAACGTGTTTTCATTTTCTTTCCACATTTTCCAAAAACTTGTGGAAAAAAATTACATGTCCAAAAAACTCATTATGTCTCATAGATTATATGTTGGGGTGTTTTATGTCTAAAATTGGGTAGTTTTTTGGACATTTCCATTGTCCTGGTGCTCCAGGGCCCTCAAAATGATATGTGTATTTTATGTCCCTAGAATGCCTGATGGTGCTCCCTGCATGACGGGCCTCTGTTTTTGGCCAGGCTGTATAAAAGTTTAACACATGTGGTATTGCCATACTCAGGAGGAGTAGTAGAATGTGTTTTGGGGTGTAGTTGGTGGCATACATATGCTGTGTGTGAGAAATAGCCTTTTAATATAACAATTTTGTGGGGGAAAAAAAGTAACACCCCTTCACGCCCCCTCCGCTGTGTTCTGGGAAACGCACAGGTCCCAGAACACAGCCGATACCAGTTAGGACACGCAGCGTGACTTGCGCATGCGCAGGGAACTGGGAAGTGAAGCCGCAATGCTTCACTTTCTGATTCCCTCACCGAGGATGGCGGCGGCAGCAGCCGAGAACCGACGATTGATTGGCTTCGGCTGTCAACATCACATAGCACCCTGGACAGGTAAGTGTCCTTTATTTAAAAGTCAAGCAGCTGCTATTTGTAGCTGTTGGCTGTTAATATTTTTTTTTTTTAGTGGACCCCCCACTTTAATGTCTCAAGAATTGAGATATGCCGTCAGTACATCAGGTGTGATCAATTTTCAGTGATTGGCACCATAGCTTTTAGACTCTATAACTGTCACAGACCAAATAATATACACCGATTTGGTGTATAGCTGAAAATTTGTCTGGTTAGGAAGGGGGTTTAAGTGCCCAGTGGGTAAGTGGTTAAAATATAAAGACATTCTTCACTTACCATCTTAAAGTATCTGACAAATGCAAATAGTGCAAGTAAGAGGAAGAGACCAGCAGTTATACCGATGATGATGATGTACAATTGTACTTGGTGCTTTGGGCTGTTTAATGTTTCATTTACATTAAGTTCTTCTGTTGCATTTTCCTTCTTTGTGACTTCTTGTTTTCCTGTGGAACAATGACAGTATTCACAACTGATGTCACATTTTGCCCTTCAATATAAATATTCTTCTTCATAAACAATACTTTTCTCTATAAAAAACAATTTTTATAGTTGGATTTAAATTTCTGCTGTAGGATTGCATTGCAAAAGGGAGCTTACCAAAGGATGGCATATTTGTAGGCTCTGTGAGCTGTATGGCTAGAGTAATGCCCCATACACATGATCCGAACGATCGTACGATAATCGGATCGTTAGTACAGAGCTTTGGAGATCCGATCATGTCAGTTCATCCGATATTATCCGATCGGAAAAACACGAAAATATTTCTTGCATGATCAATTAATCAGTACAGTTGTCTCCGAAAATACAATACAACACATGAGATCACTTTTGATTTTTTTGTTCTGTTGTATGAGAATTATAACTTTAGTAACCTCTCCATTTTTGATATGCTACTACATACCCCCCAACTTTTTGAGATGGAAATGAGGGACACCTATCAGCAAAAGTATGCAGGCATAGGACACACCCCTTGCCATACCCCTTTAAAAGGAGAATTGTACAAAGAAACAAGATTGATTAAATCCACAAGTTCTTTTTATTTTACCACTACTATTCCTTTATATTGGCTTTTGGAATTTACAAATGCAGCAAATTAGAAATCAGACGAAAGGTTTAGTGCTGGAAAACACTTTTTGATAGATAAAAAAATGCATTTTATATACACCTATACAGATTAAACCAAAATGAAGGACAAATGAGGAGGAAAGAGGAACAGAAGGACATTGCTCCAAATCAGGGACAGCCCCTCGAAATCGGGGACAGTTGGAAGCTCTGCGACTAGCATGCAAAAAACAAAACAAAAAAACAGACGATCTGTTGTCTGATTTTCGGCCATTAGTTTTAGATGAGTGGCAACGGAGATCCTGTCACCGCTTCAAACTTTTTTTTTAGAGAGGAACTTCTCTCTTCCTAACTCCCCCCCCCCCCCCACCCCCTCCAAAATAAATAAATACACTGAACCATGGCATCCAGCAGTGACTTTCTTGAAGCATAAGTTCTCCCTTTGCCCCTCTTATCTAGTGCTGCCCCCCCAGATAACTGACACCTTTACTGCTACAGGGTGGCCAGGATCACACACACACACACACACACACACAATATATATATGCATCGGCGTCTCGCTCCCGATGTGATTCTTCACAGCAGGAGTTGATCAGCGGGTCTGGCGGGCCCGGTGACAACTGGCACCTGCTGAACGTTCTGTACACAGGCAGAATGGCAATCTGCCTATGTAAACAAGGCATATCACCATTTTGTCAAGGAAGGCATTGAACCTTGTTCCTGCAAAGCAGTGACACAGATCTATGCATTCCTCTGGTCAAAGCACCTCTCCAGTGATGTAAGCAGGGGGGGCTGACCGTAGTTGAAGCCCTGAGTGGGTCCCCAAAAAGCGACGGGTCTCGAGTGGGCACAGTTCTATTAATAGCCCTGAGCGGGGATGGATCTGATCCTGAGCACCGCCAAGTGGGGACCGATGTGATCTCGAGCTCTGCCGAGTGCGGCTGAGTCACATAGTAGGTCCCGCCTTCTGGAGCCTGCAGCACTGATGGACGTCCCAATGGTGGGACCGTGGGATGTGTGACGTCCATCATAGGTACTGTAGGCTCCAGAAAGTGGGAATTACAATGCGGCCACCGCGCCACTGTGACATCCCTGCTCAGCTCTTCATTCTGCTCTCCTCCGGCTGCCTGGTGTGATGATGGGCACTAGGGATGAGCTTCGTGTTCGAGTCGAACATACGTTCAACTCGAACATCGGCTGTTCGCCGTTGGGCGAATACCGAACGTTAGGGGCCGTTCACGCCAAATTCGTGTGGCGCTCATGGCCCACAATGCACTGCGCCATCGCAGTGCATTGCTGGCTCATGATTGGCCAATCATGCACTGTGCCCCCTCATGCTTGGCCAATCACTGCGCCAGCAGCGAGGAGAGCCATGATTGGCCACAGGCAGGATGCGGCGGCCTTGTGTAGTGTGTTGGCGTCTGTAGGAGTTAGTGGGTGTTCTCTTTATACCTTCAACACAGTATACACCATTCGTTATCGGACGATTTAGCATTCTTGCTCTTCTGTAATTGAGCTTTTAGCAATCTGCAGGAGTTTGTGCGTGTTGTCTGCGTGCCCTGACCGCACTATACACCATTATAGCCACCTATATAGCTAGCTATATTGCTCTTCTGTAATAGAGCTTGCAGTCAGTTGTAGGAGATTGTGGGTGCTGTCTGAGTGCCCTGACCGCAGTATACACCATTATCCATCTATATAGCTCTTCTCTAATTGAGCCATCTGCCATCTGCAGGAGTTAGTTGGTGTTGTGTGCCTCCAGCACAATATACACTACCCAATTGCTCGTTTTCCCATCTCCCTTCAGGCCATTACCATGTCTGGAAGGCCAACAAGGAGAGGCAGACAGGCGCGAGCCGATAAAAGAGGGCAAGCAGGCTCTGTGTCTAGAGACAACAGTGCTGGTCGTGGACACGGTGCATCGTCATCATCAGCACGTGGCCATGGGACACGCTTGTCCTTCTTTTCGGCAGCTGGACGTGTTGAGCCGCATCATGCCGAAGACTTGGTAGAGTGGATGACCAAGCCCTCTTCATCCTCCTCATCCTCTCTCACCCAGGCTCAGGGTACTAGCAAAGCAGCTGCCAACGCATCGCTTTCCCTCGTCTCAATGTCATCATCAGTGACTCCTTCCCTAGACCCACCACGTCCTCCTGAGGAGTCTCCTGAACTCTTTGAGCACAGTGTTGGGTACATGCTCCTGGAGGATGCCCAGTGTTTTGTAGGCTCTGATGATGATACTCAGCTAGAGGAAGGCAGTAGCGTGAGCGCAGAGAGAGGGGATGCTCAAGAAGGACAGCAATCTGGCAGTCATGTTCCACAAGCTGCAGCATACTGCCAGGTTTGCTCCAGCGATGAAGAGGGAGGGGATGATGAGGGCACTGACTCCACGTGGGTGCCTGGTAGGAGAGAGGAGGAGGAGGAGGCACATGTCCAACGAGGCAGGATGCCCTCCGGGGGCCAGCTTAGGGGCAGCACGCCGACTGAATCACACCGCAGAGCTCCACCTGTGCAGGGCGCTGCTTTGCAGGGTGGGGGGTTGTAGCCTGAGGGACCGCCCCCCTGGGCAGAACTAAGAGATCTGAGTGTTGTGTTACAACTATGCCTAGTATTCTCCTAGTGATAAGGCTAACGACCCATTTTTTACAGAGAGGAGCTGTGTCGATCGGTGAATATAAGAGAAATCTTTTTTTTTTCCCATACATGGATTGCGGGATAGGTAGGAGCATGGGCCGAGAACATTGTTTGGAATAGTTAGCCAGAGATGTTACTGCCACTTTAGAACATAAGAAGTGTGTGAGCCAGACATAGACATATACGTGTCCTCATGTCAGGACCATCCCCCAAATAAATGTATAGAACCAAAGAATTGAACCTGTGGAGAAGGGAGCCACAGCCAAGGAAAGAAAGACAAAATCAAATCCACAGGCAAAAAAGGGGCTTTAAATGTGAAAACCACAATGACATAAAAGTAAATGTATAAAAGTAGGGATGAGCTTAGTGTATGTTCGACTCGAACATCGGCTGTTCGCCCGTTCGGCGAATACCGAACGTTATGGGCCGTTCGCGCCAAATTCGTGTGGCGCTCGCGGCCCACAATGCACTGCTGGCTCATGATTGGCCAAGCATGCACTGTGACCCCGCATGCTTGGCCAATCACAGCGCCGGCAGCGAGGAGAGCCATGATTGGCCACTGCGCGTTATTCTAAAAGTTCTTTGGTGTGGGCCTTTTTTGAGACGAGTGCATCAGATCGCACCGCTGCTATTTGCAACATATGTCTCAAGTGTATCTTGCGTGGCCAAAACATCAGCCGCTTGGGCACCACATGCTTGAACAGACATATGTTGACCTGCCATGCAGCTCGTTGGCAAGCGTACCTCAAAGACCCACACCAAAGAACAAAGCAGACCTCTCCTTGCTCCTCATCAGCTGGGATCTCCAACCCCACTAGACCTTCAGTCCTCTCTGAAACCTGCTCTGAGAGGAATGAAGGTGTAGAATTAGGTGTGTCACAGCCAAGTGCTTCCGGGCACTCTGCTAGCAGTACACCCACATCCGATTATAGCAGGCAAATTTCCCTGCCCCAGCTGCAAAGAAGTTCACTCCCAGCCATCCACATGCCCAGCGGTTGAATGCTAGCTTAGCTAAATTGCTAGCACTTCAACTGCTGCCTTTTCAGTTGGTAGACTCGGCCCCCTTCTGTGAGTTTGTACAATGTGCGGTTCCTCAGTGGCAGGTCCCCAATTGCCACTTTTTCTCACGGAAGGCGATTCCGGCTCTCTACCGGCATGTGGAAGGCAATGTCCTTGCCTCTCTGGACAGGGCGGTCAGCGGTAAGGTGCATATTACCGCTGACACATGGTCCAGCAGGCATGGACAGGGACGTTACCTGTCTTTCACGGCCCATTGGGTCACTCTTCTGGCAGCTGGGAAGGATGCAGGACAAGGTGCAGTAGTGTTGGAGGTTGTTCCGCCACCACGCCTCCAAAATGCTACTACTGGTTGTGACACACCTCTCTCCTCCACCCCCTCCTCTTCTTCTTCCTCCATGGCCTCTTCCAATGCTCTGTCCTCAGAACCAGGCGTTCAAGGGGCTATGCAAGTACTCAGGCAAAACGATGCCATGCCGTGCTTGTGCTGGTTTGTTTGGGGGACAGGAGCCACACTGGGGCAGATATTTTGTCAGCTCTGCAGGGGCAGGCCGTGAGGTGGTTGACGCCACGCCAGCTTAAGCCAGAATTGGTGGTTTGCGACAATGGCACCAACCTCCTCTCCTCCCTCCGACAGGGACAACTGATCCATGTGCCCTGTGTGGCTCACGTCCTTAACCTGGTGGTGCAGTGGTTCTTGGGCAGGTACCTGGGCTTACAGGATGTCCTGAAGCAGGCCAGGAAAGTCTGTGTGCATTTCCGCCGATCATTTAATGCCTGTGCTCGGCTGGCTGAGCTCCAAAAGGAGTTGAACCTGCCCAAGAACCGCCTTATATGTGACATGCCCACCAGGTGAAACTCAACGTTGGCCATGCTGCAGCAGCTGCACACGCAGCAGAGAGCCATCAATGAGTACCTGTGCGACTACGGCACCAGGACAGGGTCAGGGGAGCTTGGCTTTTTCTCACCACGCCAGTGGGGCATGATCAGGGACGCATGCACTGTCCTGTCACCATTTGAGGAGGCCACAAGGATGGTGAGCAGTGACAGTGCATGCATCAGTGACACTGTACCTCTTGTCCACCTGTTGGAGCATACGCTGCGTGGAATAATGGACAGGGCACTTGAGGCAGAACAGAGGCAGGAAGAGGAGGACTTCCTTGCCTCTCAAGGCCCCCTTTATCCAGACAGTGTTCCTGCTGTGCCACCCATCACACAGGAAGAGGATGAGGAGGAGGAGGATGATTGTATCAGCATGGAGGTGGAGGCTGACACTCAGCATCAGCAGCAGCAGCAGCAGCAGTCTTGTAGGGATGATTTACAGTTCCAAGAAACTCATGGACTTGTTCGTGGCTGGGAGGAGGTAGCTGCGGATCATGTTGTCCTTAGTGACCCAGAGGACTCTGGACCGAATGCCTCAGCTAACCTACACTTCATGGCCTCCCTGATCCTGCAAAGCCTGCGGAAGGATCCTCGTATTCTTCGGATCAAGGAGAGGGACCATTACTGGCTGGCCACTCTCCTTGATCCACGGTACAAGGGTAAGGTTGCCGACCTTATCTTGCCATCGCAGAGGGAGCAGAGGATGAGACATCTCCGGGAGGCCTTGCAGAAAGGTCTGTGCAACGCGTTCCCAGAGACTAAGAGGTTACAAACTCCTGGTCCTGGACAACGTGTTGCTGAGGCATCGGTTCATTAGGAGCGGTGGAGAAGGTGGCCGTCTGACCGATGCGTTCAGACAATTTTTTAGTCCGTAGCCCCAAGGTATGATCGGTTCCAGCAACCATCGCCAGCGTCTGATTTACATGGTGCAGGAATACCTAGGGGCAAGGTCAGACTTGGACACCTTTCCCACCGAAAATCCTCTGGCTTACTGGGTCTTGAGGATGGATCACTGGCCAGAGCTTGCACAGTATGCAATTGAGCTACTGGCCTGTCCTGCATCCAGCGTTCTTTCGGAACGCACCTTCAGTGCTGCTGGTGGCTTTGTTACCAATCGCAGGGTGCGCCTGTCCACCGACTCGGTTGATCGACTGACCTTCATCAAGATGAATCAGTCTTGGATCACCCACAGCTACCAAGCACCTGAAGCTGATGTAACCGAATGTTATTTTTTTAAAATATCACATCCCTTCAAGACTGCCTATGCTGAGTGACTGTCCTGTTATGTTGATTGTCTATCCTCTTCCTCCTCCGCTGAAATGTTGGAAGAACATTTTTGGTTCTGGTTGATGCCACCAGCCCAATTTTTCAGCCCCTGTTTAACAGGGGCATTTAATTAAAAATGTTGATGCAATGCTTTGCAGCAGGGCTCATTCCTGCATTACAACTAGAGTATATGGGAGAGGTTGCAGTGTTGTGGCACCAGCACCAGTGCCTAAGGCCCAATTTTTCAGCCCCTGTTTAACAGGGGCATGTAATTACAATTCTTGATATAATATTTCACAGCAGGGACCGTTCCTGTGCCCACCGAGAGTAACTGTGAGGACTTATAGTGTTGTGGCACCAGCACCACAACCACCAAAGGCCCAATTTTTCTACCACTGTTCAACAATGGCATGTAATTACAATTCTTGATATAATTGTTCATAGCAGGGCGCTCCAGCGCCCACCAAGATTTACTTTGAGGGCTTACAATGTTGTGGCAACACCAACACCTTGTTCCTCCATTTCTGCAGAGCATATAGGGCAGGCCCCTACTTTCAAACATCCAACTTACAAACTTCTCCTACTTGCAAACGGATGGAGACAACAGGAAGTGAGATGAAAAAAGACGGACGGCAAAACAAATTATATAGGGGTGATAACCCTTCCCTATGTTTTCCAAAAAGCTTACAAATAGATTTTTTGACTGGAGCTACACTTTAGAAATGTACCAGTTAAAAATTACAAACAGATTCTACTTAACACAACTCTGTCTTGTTTGCACCGCCTGTATACTGCTGTTCTGAGTATATAGGGCCTGGGGGAACCCATGTCTTTCCTTTTTTTAATATGGGTACGGGGTTCTCCTTAATATCCGTACAAGACCCAAAGGGGCTGGTAATGGCCCGGGGGGGGGGCTACCCATGCCATTTTTCTCAATGATTTTCATCCATATTGTCGGAACCAGATATTACATTAAAAATGCAAGCAGTTTTAAATGACTTTTTTTTCCGTTAAATATTTTGTGCAGGGACTGTTCTAAACACGGGAAACATGTGGCACTTCACAGGCATACTGTAGATACCCCCGAGGCACGATATTTAAAGGAATATTTCACTTTTTTTTTCCACTTTAATAGTCATTAAAATCAGTGCTCCCGCACACAACGGCTGAGCTGAGCTGCTGCAGGACACACAAATTCTCCTGGTCAGGTAGGTCAGTGTGTGTCAGTATATGTATGTCAAGTAGGTAGGTCAGTGGGTCAGACAGGTGAGTTTAGTGGTCAGCATTGATGGGCAACGGTAAGCCAGGCAGCAACCAGCAAGTGAGCTTACCCCCCCCCCCCCCCCCCCGCCACACAACCACACAACACCACCGCCCAGCCAAAGAACCCTGCACCACTAATATCACTGGTCTTTTTTCTACCTAGCAACTCCCCTGCACCTCCCCCACAGTAGTAAAACACCAGCTAGGCACACAGTTAACCCTTTGATCACCCCTGATGTTAATCTCTTCTCAGTGTCATTAGTACAGTGACAGTGTATATTTTTAGGACTGATCACTGTAGTAATGTCACTGGTCCCAAAAAAAGTGTCAAAAGTGTCAGTGCCCAATTTGTCCACTGCAATATCGCAGTCCTAACTTTCTAGGGCTAATTAAAAAAAAAAAAAGTAGCTCATAAAAAAAAAAAGTAGCTCATAAAAAAGAAAAGACACAAGTATGTAATCGGTTTGCTTTATGAAATAAAGCATTTCACCACTTCAGCTCCGGAAGATTTACCCCCCTTCCTGACAAGGCCATTTTTTGCAATACGACACTGCATTAATTTAACTCACAATCGCGTGGTCGAGCAACGCTGTACCCAAATTAAATGTATGTCCTTTTCTTCCCACAAATAGAGCTTTATTTTGGTGGTATTTAATCACCTCTGCAGTTTATTTTCTGCCCTATAAACAAAAATATATAAATAAATAAATAAAAGACAATTTTGAAAAAATAAATTATTAATTTTTTCAAAATTGTAATTTATTTATTTATTTATTTTTGTTTATAGGGCAGAAAATAAACTGCAGAATTGATTAAATACCACCAAAATAAAGCTCTATTTGTGGAAAGAAAAGGACATACATTTAATTTGGGTACAGTGTTGCATGACCACGCGATTGTCAGTTAAATTAATGCAGTGTCATATTGCAAAAAATGGCCTTGTCAGGAAGGGGGGTAAATCTTCCAGAGCTGAAGTGGTGAAATGCTTTTTTTCCATAAAGCAAACCGATTACATACTTGTGTCTTTTCTTTTTTATGAGCTACTTTTTTTTTTTTTAATTAGCCCTAGAAAGTTAGTAGGCATCTGAGACTTTCAGGAGTATCAGATCCCACTAACTGATGCTCCCCCCATGGCTTTGTCACCACTCTCTGCAAAGCCTCTTGTTGATACTGATAGTGCTGAGGTGGAGAACATGAACATAATTAAATTGAACACTCTATTAATATGCAGACCGAGAACTACAGCGAATCTCTCTCCAGAGCTATCAGGCCTGCATGATAACAAAAGTTCTTTACAGCTACTCTATAATTCAAAAAGTATTGGGACACCTGCAGTAGCGCCCCATCCATAGGGGGCGCATGGGTGCCACCCCCCAAAATGGGTGCCAGACACAGTGGACTATGGGCAGCATGACATCTATGCAATCACGTGATTGCAGGTGAGAAGCTTAATTTGCCTGGTTTTCTGAGTGCTTGTGGCACAAAGCAATGAGCCGCAACTCTTATTAGTCATTCTCCCTGTTGTGTGGTTTTCCTATTGCACCACCGTAGGACATGGGCAGTGCTTTCCTTGGAGCTGCAGCACCACTTTCAGCTTCCCTGTACCAGTGGGAAACCAGAAGTGGCGCGTGGCTTTGAGGATGGAACGCACGACCTGAGCTGCGCTTTTTCTCGGCTGGATTGATAGGTTCTGAGAGAGTGCTGGGCTGTATACTATATCTGTGATGTGGGGCTGTATTCCATATCTGTAATGCTGACCTATATACCCCATCTGTGATGCTGGGCTGTATACTCCTGATACTATGGGGGGAATACAGGGAACTGAGTGGGTGGATTCGATAAGGAGTGGGGCTTCTAAGTGGGAGGGGTCAAAAAGGAAGGGCGTGGTCTGGCTCCCCCCATCCTAAAGCTTCCCCAATTGCCACTACTGGGCTATATCCATTATCTGTAATGCTGACCTATATACCCTCTCTGTGATGCTGGGCTGTATACTCCTGACACTATGGGTGGAATACAGGGAATGGGGTGGGGCTTATGAGAAGTGGGAGGGGTCAAAGAGGAAGGACAGTGTCTCTTGCGCCCCCACATCTTAAAATTTCACCAGCCTTTACACATACATGAACTTTAATGGCACCCCAGTCTTAGTCCGTAGGGTTCAATATTGTGTTGGCCCACCCTTTGCAGCTATAACAGCTTCAACTCTTCCGGGACGGCTGTCCACAAGGTTTAGGTGTGTGTGTATGGGAATGCTTGACCATTCTTCCAGAAACGCATTTGTGATGTCAGGCACAGGTGTTGGACGAGAAGGTCTGATTTGCAGTCTCCGCTCTAATTCATCCAAAAGGTGTTCTGTTGGTTTGAGGTCAGGACTCTGTGCAGGCCTGTCAAGTTCCTCCACCCCAAACTCACTCATCCATGTCTTTATGGACCTTGCTTTGTGCACTGGTGCGCAGTCATGTTAGAACAGGAAGGGGCCATCCCCAAACTGTTCCCACAAAGTTGGGAGCATGAAATTGTCCTAAATGCCCAACCCCTGAAGAACTACCCTACACCATAATAATAACAGTGCACAAAGCAAGGTCCATAAAGATATGCACATGCTCCCACATTTTTGGGAACAGTTTGGGGATGGCCCCTTCCTGTTTCAACATGACTGTGCACCAGTGCACAAAGCAAGGTCCTTCTCATCCACATCAGTGCCTGATCTCACAAATGCGCTTCTAGAAGAATGGTCAAACATTCCCATAGACACACTCCTAAACCTTGTGGACAGCCTTCACAGAAGAGTTGAAGCTGTTATAACTACAAAGGGTGGGCCAGCTCAATATTGAACCCTATGGACTAAGACTGGGATACCATTAAAGTTCATGTGCATGTAAAGGCAGGCGTTCCAATACTCTTGGTAATATAGTGTATATGAAAGCAGATCCGGCTCTCCGCCATAGCGATATCAGCAGGTGCCTGCAGAGAGCCCCAGCTACACAGGCCTGAATTAGGTCCTAATGTTGACCATATTCTAATAGACATTCAAATGGGCGTTTGTACAAACATTTGTGCAAAAATTCTCAATAGTACATTCAATAACGCAGCAAAGGTATTTAAAAAAAAATGCATTTGATTTCCATGCTGCTACTTTACTTTTTTTTGTCACTACAGTTAAAAGATGATCAATTTGACCCCACTAATGATTAGATAATTGATGGAACGTTCTTAAAATGAAAATTTTCAAACAAAATACTTCTATTGGCTCCAGCTTCCTGCAAACCCTCTGATAGTTCTGAGGCTGAGCGTGGGAGCTGCTTGCACAGAACTTTAAAGAACATCATCACTTATTTACTGTATTTTTTTCCTTTAATTCGTTTCATACCCCCCTGAGTTCTGCCAACATGATATTATACTTACCTTTTAGCCCTAAGTTAGGAGGGCCTTGCTTGTAGGAGCTTACACACTAAGGCCGCGTACACACGCGGGGACTGTTCGCCCAACTTTGTCCGTCAAACAGTTTCGGCAAACAGTCCGCTCAAAATTAGCATGGACGGACATGGCCACACACGACGGACGAACAGTTTGCTGAAACCGTGCGCGATGACGTGAACGGCACGTACGACGGGACGAAAAATACGACGTCCTATACACTGCATTATAACTTTCGGCGTGAAAATCCTTTCTGAGCATGCGCGCAACTTTGTTTGACGAACAAGCCTACACACGCGGGGACTGTCCGCTGAAACAAGGTTTCAGCGGACAGTTTTTCGGAATTTCCGAAAAACCTTGTTCAGCGGACTGTTCGCTGAAACTGTCCGCTGAAAGCCCACACACGAGCGGACTGTCCGCTGAAACTTGGTTTCAGCGGACAGTTTCAGCGAACAGTCCCCGCGTGTGTACGTGGCCTTAGGCTGGGTTTGGTCAGTGATTAGGTTAGGTCAGTGATGGCAAACCTTTTGGAGTCTGAGTGCCCAAACTGCAATCCAAAACCAACTTATTTATTTTAAAGTGCCAACACTGCAATTGGCAGGAGGGGGGCTGAGAGAGAGAGGGAGAATGTGTGAGAGAGGGCTGAGGGGGGGTGGGGGTTACAGAAAGAGGGGGTGAGTAAGAGAAGGGGGTGTGAGAGAGGGGGGACAGATGGGGTGTGTGAGAGAGGGGGGGTTGAGAGAGAGAGACAAATGGGGTGTGAGAGAGATGGGGTGTGAGAGAGATGGGGTGTGAGAAATGCTGAGAGGGGGCTGAAAGAGAGAGAAGGGGATTGAGAGGGAGGAGAAACCGAGAGATGGGGGGTCTGAGAGGGGGAACAGAGAGGGGTGCTGAGAGAGGGGGACGGAGAAAGAGGAGGACAGAGAGAGAGGGGTGTGAAAGAAAGAGGGGGACTGAGAGGGAGGGGGGCTGAGAGAGACCGGGAGGCTGAGAGGAGAGTGAGGGGAAGATGAGAGAGAGACCTCTAGCTCTGTTCCTATCTGCAGTCCCTGCTCTGCCCCCATCTTTGTCCAGGTCTGCAAGAATGCTACGGCTCTCAGCCCACACGGTCCCAGACTCAGCACAGGGTAAAGAAAAGTGAGACACAGTAGCAAAAACCACAGGTTGAAATGTTTCCTCACAAAAGGACACCCCAGTACACTCTCAGGTAGCCCCACTTGACTGGAAAAAGTGGAAGTGGGGAGGAGGGGGAGGGCCCAGAACATGGATGCACAGCAACTAGCAGCAATCTGACATCTTGCCAGTGTGTCCCCAGCGACCAAGTATAGACCCGGGAGCCTCAAAAACAAACTGGTCAGCCTGGTGAAGTCAGCACTAGGGATGGCCGAACGGTTCGCCCTGCGGTCGTTTCGCGGCGAATTTCGGCTGTTCGCGGTCCGCCCGATCGGCGGACTATTGCTGCCGTTCGCCCGGCGGACTTCCGTGTTTACTGTGTAAAAGAACTTTGACCTATGATGACACATCCATCATGGGGTACATGACAGCCAATTGAGACATTACAGCACATGGACACTTGGACATTCCCCCTAACTTATAAATAGACCCGATCCGGCGGCCATTTTACATTCTTTCGTATATGTCACTATAGGGAGAGGTTGCTGTGTGGAGCAGGGAGAGACTGCAGTGACGCAAATCGCTAGCTATTAGGTCCACAAAAGTTCTTTTAAGGACTTGTATGGTATAGGTGTTAGGTGTAGTTCAGGATATAGGTTTGAGGCACTGCTGTGCTAGTGATTGTTGCAGCAGCCTGTCTTTTGTCAGTATAGAGAGAGGGACAGGACTCTGTGTGCAGCAGGGACAGTCAGTTTAATCATTAGCTGTTACTATTAGGTCCACAAAAGTCCTTTTCAGGACTGGTATGGTAAAGTAGTACAGGATATAGTTTTGAGTGCTATTCAAGTTATTTTTCCAGCAGCCTGTGTTTTGTCAGTTTAAATAGGGACAGGCAGGAAGCTGTGTGTGGCAGTGAGGGACAGTCAGTTTAATCCGTAACTGTTACTATTAGGTCCACAAAGGTTCTTTTCAGGACTGGTATGGTAATAGGCTTGTACACGTATAATATTCTTTCTTCCAAATATAGAAAGAATATTATACTTGACTGCTGCCCTTCTGCTGCAGTAGTCCTTTATGAGTATAGGGACTGAGGTACAGTCTGCTAATCACAACCTACTAGTTCCACATAGGTCCTTGTAAGGACTGGTAAGGTATAGGGTACTACAGTACATAGGGTTGAGTGAGGTACAGTCTGCTATTCTGTAAGGACTGGTATAGGTCCACAATACATAGGGTTGAGGTGCACTACTGCTGACTGCTGCCGTATACTGCAGCAGTCCTTTATCAGTATAGGGACTGAGGTACAGTCTGCTAATCATTCACAACCTACTTGTTCCACAAAGGTCCTTATAAGGACTGGTAAGGTATAGGGTACTACAGTACATAGGGTTGAGTGAGGTACAGTCTGCTATTCCTTAAGGACTGGTATAGGTCCACAATATATAGGGTTAAGGTGCAATACTGCTGACTGCTGCCCTATACTGCAGAAGTCCTTTATCAGTATAGGGACTGAGAGTTTTGTCACAGGGTCATTTAAAAAATGACAGGCAGAGGAAGAGGCAGGCCCTTCCGCAAGGGTGGTAGGGGTAGGGCAGGAGCAACAGGCTTGAGCCAAAGTGGGAAGTTGCAGAAGGTGCGTTCAATTACTTTAAAGGACGCACCAGACTTGGTTGAGTGGCTCACTCAGCCTTACTCTTCTGCACCCTCCTCATCCTCTTGATCTGCATCCTCTTCTTCACTCTCTGCTATGCACACCCCAAAAGACACTACCACCAACACCACCACCACCACATACCTTCCGCTTGAGTCACAGTAATTATTTTCCGATCCATATCAAGACATTTCTGATGCGCAGCCACTCTTGGCATTGGATCAGGAAGAGGAGGTAGCAACAACCGCCACTCAGCAGTCTGACGACAGTACCCAGATCAGCCCAAAGAGGATGTTGGTCCCCGGTGTTGCTGCCTACTCCGAGATCTCTACTTATAGCGGTGGGCAAGGTGACGTAGATTATGACGTGTCTAGTGATGTCACGTGGGTGCCCACAAGAGAGGAAGAGGAGGGGAGTTCAGAGGGAGATATGGACCAGCAGATAGGGAGGAGAAGCAGGAGTAACTTACATTGCACAGGAGGGACAAAGCAGACTGCTAATGTATCAGGAGCGAGTCATCGACCATGTACGGTCACATCTGGCGCTCCCAGGACGCCGCCACATGGCTCCGCAGTGTGGGCTTTTTTTAACGTGTATGCTGCTGACAATAGTGTTGCCATCTGCAATCTTTGCAGTCAACGCATTAGTCGCGGTAAGCCCAACACTCACCTAGGGACAACCGCCTTAAGAAGGCACAGGAGCTGCCATCACCGAGCCCAGTGGGAGCAACGGAACACACAAAGCCACACTCCAGGCTCTCACCGTCCAGCCTCGTCTTCTACTTCTCCTTCTCCTCTCTCCTCACAATTGTCCTCCACTCCACCTTCCATCACGCCAAGCTCACGTTTTTCTGCAAAAAGGCAGGCTTCTGTGGGCCTAATGTTTGAGCGTAAAAAAATGATGACGCCGGATAACCCTCTTGCCCAACGGTTGACGGCTGGCTTGTCAGAACTCATAGCCCGCCAACTACTGCCATATAAACTGGTGGACTCGGAGGGCTTTTGCAAATTTGTGGCCATTGGAACACCACAATGGAAGGTCCCAGGAAGGAAGTATTTCTCAGAGAAGGGCATCCCAGAGTTATATGGTCATGTTCAGCGGCAAGTGAATGTATCTCTGGCACACAGTGTCGGTGCCAAGATACATCTGACCACAGACACGTGGTCTAGCAAACACGGGCAGGGAAGGTATATCACTTTTACTGCCCACTGGGTGAACCTTCTGACGGCTGTCAAGCATGTAACCTGTGGCACCCGTGTAGATTTGGTTTTACCGACACGGATTGCATGCAGGCCTGGCTCTTCTTCTCCTCCTCCTCCTACGCCATCCTCCTCCCTCTCCTCCTCGGCTGACACCTCCTTTTCCGCTGCTAGCGTCTCTTCCGCTGCGCCGCCCAAGCTCCCCAGAACCTATTCGACATGCCAGGTGAGACGTTGCCATGCCGTGCTGCGTCTGTTGTGCCTGGAAGCCAAGAGCCACACTGGCCCGGCACACCTTTCAGCTTTGCGTTCACAGGCAGATCAGTGGCTAACACCGCTCAATTTGTCAGTTGGTAAAGTGGTGTGTGACAAAGGTGCCAATCTGCTTAGCGCATTGAAACAGGGCAAAATTACGCACGTGCCATGCATGGCACACGTCTTAAACTTGGTCGTGCAGCGATTTGTTGTCAAATACCCTGGGGTCCAGGACATCTTGCGGCAGGTAAGGAAAATCTCGGCCCATTTCAGAAGATCTTACACGGCCATGGCTCGCCTTGCTGACATTCAGCGGCGACATAATCTGCCGGTCAGACGTCTTATTTGCGATTGCCCGACGCGATGGAACTCAACCTTCTATATGCTTGATAGGCTGCTCCAGCAGAAACGTGCAGTTAACGTCTACCTGTATGAACTCTGCGGCAGAACAGGTTCTGGAGAGCTAGGTTTTTTTTTCACCGCGCCAGTAGCTGCTCATGCGCGATGCATGCAGACTTCTGCGGCCATTTGAGGAGATCACCAAACTGGTCAGTCGCAGCCATGGCACCATCAGTGACATGGTACCTTATGCCTTCTTTATGGAGCGTGCATTGCGTCGTGTCATTGATCAAGCTGTGGAGGAGCAGAAGCGGGAAGATGAGGAAGTCACAATGCTGGATGAATTCCCAGGGGGGCTACTCTATCTGAGACAAGTGAACAACAGGAGTCTGAAGAGGAGTCAGAGGAGGATGGTGCCGGGGCGGATGAGGAGGAGCAAGAAGAGCATGCTTTAAACCTTTCTGGGATCCCTGTTGTTGTGTGTGGATGGGGAGAGGAGAATGAAGAGGACGACATTATCCTGGATGATGAGCAGGAGCCAGGCCACCACACCGCTTCCACTTTAGTGCAAATGGGGGCCTTCATGCTCCAGTGTTTTAATAGGGACCCCCGTATAAAAAGCATAAGGGTCAAGGACCAGTACTGGGTGGCAACGTACTTAGACCCCCGGTACAAACACAAAATGGCGGAAATGTTACCGCCGTCACAGAGGGCTGTCAGAATGGAGCACTTCCAGACCTTGCTTCGAGAAATGCTGCATTCTGCTTTTGCGTGCGCTGGCAGAGGAGCAATTCCCACTCCCAGAGAAGGAGTTGCGGGTACCAATCCAACAGCGCCTGCAAGAAGAGGCCGGTTTGAAGATGTGTTGGTGACTTCTGATATGAGGTCATTCTTTCAGCCGACCCATCGACAGGTGTCATCCGGATCCAGCATCAGGGAACGCCTAGACCGTCAGGTGTCCGACTACATCAGGTTAACGGCCGATGTGGACGCTCTGAGGATTGATGAACCCCTGGACTACTGGGTGGTTAGACTTGACCTCTGGCCAGAGCTTGCCTAATTTGCAATCGAACTGTTGGCTTGCCCCTCGTTCAGTGTCCTGTCCGAAAGGACGTCCAGCGCAGCAGGGGGGATCGTGACCGATAAGCGTACTCGCCTAGCTCACGACAGTGTTAACTACCTCACATTTCTAAAAATGAAAGATGCATGGATCTCGGAGGAATTCAACACATGTGACCAGTAGACCATGTATATGTCTATAAACTATTTTTTTAATCGAGCACACAGACCTTCTTTCTTCATTTGGCTCACTTCCTTGTCCAAAAAAAGCACACCGTACCATATGCCCGTACCCTCCTGTTTGAAGAGGTTGAGCGGTGTCATATTTCTACTGGGGCTGCTTATTATGAGGGGCTCCCACCATCCCTGTGCTGTGCTGACTTCCTCCTGGGGCTGCTTATTATGAGGGGCTCCCACCATCCCTGTGCTATGCTGACATCCTCCTGGGGCTGCTTATTATGAGGGGCTCCCACCATCCCTGTGCTATGCTGACATCCTCCTGGGGCTGCTTATTATGAGGGGCTCCCACCATCCCTGTGCTATGCTGACATCCTCCTGGGGCTGCTTATTATGAGGGGCTCCCACCATCTCTGTGCTGTGTTGACTTCCTCCTGGGGCTGTACCTCTGCTGTGCATATTATGAGGGGCTCCCACCATCCCTGTGCTATGCTCATTATGAGGTTCTCCCACCATCCCTGTGCTATGCTGACTTCCTCCTGGGGCTGCTTACTGTGCAGGTGTCAGTGCTGTATATCACGGTGCAGGTGTCAGTGCTGTATATCACGGTGCAGGTGTCAGTGCTGTATATCACGGTGCTGGTGTCAGTGCTTTATGTCACGCTGCTGATGTCAGTGCTCTCTATCACGGTGCTGGTGTCAGATCACTCTATCACGGTGCAGGTGTCATTGCTTTATGTCACGCTGCTGATGTCAGTGCTCTCTATCACGGTGCTGGTGTCAGATCACTCTATCACGGTGCAGGTGTCATTGCTGTATGTCACGCTGCTGGTGATCATCTCCTGCACCCTCTTCTTTGCCTACCCTGACCTTCCCTCTCCTCCATTGCCTTCATGCGCTGCACAGTCCTGAATTCTCACAATTTCACATATAAAAAAAGAATGCTTGTAGTTGTCGATCCCAGATTCACCTCATACATGTGTTATGGCATTGGCCATGTGGTGGGACTATGTTTGCACAGCTAGTAATTATTTTGTGGCTGCAAATTTGACCTGTAGGTTTGCAAAGTTCGCCTCCCATTGAAGTCAATGGGGCCCGCCGCGAACGTTATGGTTCGCGAACTATCGGTCGCGTCCCGTCGGAAGTTTGTCCATCACTGGTCAGCACTAGTTGTAACACAGAAGCCTGCCAGCTGCTGTCACACCGGTAGCACTTTCATACTTCATTAGCGATCTGTTCTAATTTAAAGTCCCCTTCCAAGAAGACATCTACCATTCAATTTTCTACTTCTAGGGATGTAGGACAGACTAGCATTTTTTCGTGACCTTTAGCACATTTTTTCAATTTTCTGTGTTACTGGAAAGATCACCAGGTAAATACATAGGAAAAAAAAAAACTTCCACATCTAAGGCCTCTTTAGCTACAATGTATTATATCTTTGTTCTTTTGTTTAGAAACACATTGCTATCATTTAGTCCTGACAACTCAATAAAAACAATGAGGAAAATTTACTAAAACTGGTGCACTTAGAATCTGAAAGAGCTGTGCATGGTAGCCAATCAGCTTTTAACTTCAGTTTGCTCAATTAAGCTTCACAATAAAACCTGGAAGCTGATTGGTTTCTGTGCAGAGCTGCACCAGATTTTGCATGCTCCAGTTTTAGTAAAAAAAAACAAAAAAAAAAACAAAAAAAAAACAATGTGTCCTTATTGAATTGTCAGGCAACCATGATAATAAAACATTCATTACAGCTCTGTGCAAACAGCACCCACTTTATAAGCAAGAGATTTTGCAAGGAGGAGTGACAAAGTGACAGGGTGACAATGTCCATTTTATGAGAATTTAAAAATAATCGCCTGAAAACCGCCCCAGCGTGAAAGGGGCCTAATAGGTGCAGTATTTAAATGTATTGGATGAACTTACCAGCAAAAACGTAGGTTCCTTCTCCAATGATGACCACAAACTCTCCAATGATTGCATCACAGATATAAAGGTCTGAGTCATCATGTGTCACATTCTTCAACATTAGAGTGAAATGTGGAGCCTGGCCAGAGTATGTCAGACGATTCGTATACTTCTCTTTGTCCATATATTCAGTATTATGGCTCCGTATAGTTATTAATTTTGTGAAACGTTTCCGGAAGTTTAAATCTTTTACTTTGAATTCTTTAGGGATCACTGTGCAGTTAATGATTGCAGTTTCTCCAGGATTAAGTAATAACTGTTTAGGTTCTTGTTTCACTAAAAAATTTCCATCTAAGAGAAACAAATAATATATTATTTCAAACTTGACATAACGTTAACTGATAATTAAACCTGAGAATAAAAAATGCAATAAATATTTAGGCTTAAACCAACCTTTTTACCCATAAAGAATCCTTGGAATTATTTTCATGTCTTGAGGAACCGATGAGACAAATGAATTGGGTCAATGAGACAAGTGCACCTTACATTGGTGGCTAGTGGGAAGAATACAACCATTACAAACAGTTAAAAATATCAGTGGTGTCATGCAGCTGGCTTTGCAAAGTGGTATTAGCCTTAGAACTATTCAAGCACCATCAAATGGGAGGTCAATTAGTCACAGCTCAAGGAGCTCCTACCAACCTCTGGAGGAACCCTAGGGTTTCATTGGACCCTGGTTGAGAATGGCTGCTTTAACTGCTTTCCGCCCACCGTATAAAATGAAATAATGGACAGGTGGCAGCACTCTCATTCTGGGAGAATGTCCCTCGGACACAGCGCAACACCGATCACGATAAAGAGTCTATGACGTAGGTTCTTTACCATGTGATCAGCTGTGTCCAATCACAGCTGATCACAGTGTAAACTGGAAATGCCAGTTATCAGCATTCCTCTCCTCCTGCTGACAGTGCATGAGAAAAGGAGAGCCGATAAGCATCATTCCTCAGCATCTGCACTGACAATCGGGGCGCTGATGATCAGTGTCCTGATGATCAGTGCAGCCTTAAGTGCCCACCAGTGCTGCATTTTAGTGCCTCCTTATCAGTGCCCATTAGTGCCACTTCATCAGTGCATCCTCATCAGTGCCCATCAGTGCATATAAATAAAGGAGAAAAGTGAAACGGAACAGAAACGAAGAAAAACATTTGTTTAGTATAAAAATAAAAATTCCAGTGGTGATTAAATAGCACCAAAAGAAATCTCTGACTCAAACAAAAATTATAAAAATTTAATTTAGGTACAGAGTTGCATGACTGGGTAATTGTCATTCAAATTGCGACAGAACTGAAAGCTGAAAATTGGCATGGCCAGGAAGGGGGTGAAATACCCTGTAGGCAAGTGGTTAAACAAGTACTGGGTACAACATACATGGGTATAGCCAGTTGCTAGCATAAAGTACCTTCTTTAACCACTTGAATAATGGGCACTTTTACCCCCTTCCTGCCCAGGCCAATTTTTAGCTTTCAGCACTGTCACATTTTGAATGACAATTGCGTGGTCATGCAACACTGTACCCATGAGAAATTTTTTATCATTTTTTTTAACACAAATAAAGCTAGCTTTTGGCGGTATTTAATCACCACTGGATTTTTTCAGTTTTGCTAAATGATCAAAAAAAGACAGAAAATGTTGAAAAAAAAAACAACAACTTTTCTTTGTTTCTGTCATAAAATTTTGCTAATAACTTATAAGTAATCTTTCTTAATAAATGTAGGTCAAAATGTATTCTGTTACATTTCTTTGGTGAAAATAACCCAAATCAGTGTTTATTATTTAGTCTATAAGGAAAGCTATAAAGTCCACAAACTATGGTATATATACAGTATATGAAAATTGATCCGTCCTGATGTACACCCTCATTTCTTGAGGCCCAAAAAGGCCAGAACAGTACAAATACCCTCAAATTACCCCTTTTTGGAAAGTAGACAGTCAAAGGTATTTAGTAAGACGTTGCAAGTTTTTTGAAGTTGTAATCTTTGGTCAAAATTATTTGGAGAATGAAGAAATGTAAAAAAAAAAAAAAAGTTTCTTTCATATTTGTCTTTTTTACATACTATCACCAGTGC
This sequence comes from Lithobates pipiens, assembly GCF_037356315.1. Lineage (NCBI taxonomy): Eukaryota > Metazoa > Chordata > Amphibia > Anura > Ranidae > Lithobates > Lithobates pipiens. The sequence continues at coordinate 56,919,993 of NW_027507789.1, read as the reverse complement.
AGTACAGTGGTATCATAACTGGTGTTGCGGTGATCAGGGACACTGACTGGTAACAATATGTAAAATAAATTTTATTAACGTTTTTTTTTTAAGATTTTTTTTTTCTAACATACTGTGACTAGAATAATACAGTGTTACCATAGTAACACTGTACTACTCTGGGGAAGTGATCAGGATTTTTTTTCCACATGGTACAGATGGGCTGTGATTGGCCTTGTCTGTACCATGTAATCATTGTGCCCAATCATAACTAGCAACACAATTGTATACAATGGATTGCATGAAAGGAAGCCATCCATTGTTTACAATTGTCATGTGAGCTGCTGTGATTGGTCACAGCGATCACATGGTACTGGAAGCAGTCTGGTACAGTAATCAGTCATCGGTTGTGTCCAGTGGACACAGCCAGTGAGAGATTGTGCCACTGCGTGGCCCCGGGGCTCGCAGGCGTGTTCTGGGAGGACAACATATGACATGCTCCCAGAACAATGGTGTCAAAGGGAAATGGGCTCTGTAAGGTGTTTAGTGGGACAAGTAGCAGTGTGACTCTATAGGCACTTCACATTGTTCCCCCCCCCCCCCTCATTATCATTGATTAGCAAGAAGGAGAAGCTGCCAAATGAAAGAGGATGGGAAATATAGTTTTGGTACATGGAATCACATGACACCACTGTGGAAAGGAAACTACAATTCCCAAAAGTTTGGCAGCTGAGGGGGAGTTGTTTGCGGCTGGGGACAAGCGAGGGCCTCCCCCCCCCTCCTGAGCCATACCAGGTCACATGCCCTCAACATGGTGGGGTGCCCTGCGCCCCCCCACCCCAAAGCACCTTGTCCCCATGTTGATGACGACAAGGGCCTCTTCCCGACAACCCTGGCCCCTAGTTGTCGGGGTCTGCAGGCAGGAGGCTTATCGGAATCCAGGAGCCCCCTTTAATAAGGGGGCCCCCAGATAACGCCCCCCCACCCTATGTGAATGAGTATGGGGTACGATGTACCCTTACCCATTCACCTGGTGAAAAAAAAGTGTAAATAAAAAAACACAACACAAGTTTTTAAAATAATTTATTGGACAGCTCCGGTGGTCTTCTCTTCTTCCGTCTTGGGGGGTCTTCTCGCCGGACTCCTCCGCTATCTTCTGCTCTTTTACTAGCTCTTTTACTAGCAGAGGAGCCCAGGATTCTTCTTAATCGCCGCCGCTGTCCGGGAGTCTTCTTTCGACTTTGGGGTCTTGTTCCTCTCTTCGGGGGTCTTGTCCCCCTCTTCGATTCTTCTGCCGGTCTTCTGAAGACCCTGGACGGTGGCTGCAATGAAGAAAAAAGCCGGGCTCCTCCGCTAGTAAAAGAGCAGAAGATAGTGGAGGAGACCCCCCCAAGATGGAAGAAGAGAAGACCACCGGAGCTGTCCAATTAATTGTTGAGGGCACACGACCTGGTACAGCTCAGGAGGGGGGGCGCTCGCTCGTCCCCACCCCCTTTCCTGACTGGTTGGGCTGCGTGCTCGGATAAGGGTCTGATATGGACTTTGGGGGGACCCCCACGCCGTTTTTTTTTTTTTGGCGTAGGGCTTCTTCTTTAAGTCCATACCAAGTGACGGGGCCAGCGAGGTATCAATTTTGCTGATGGAGGCGGCGACATTGACTTCCTTGGCTAGTCCCGTCTACCTGGAGCCACATTCAAAATGAATGGACTTTTCTCCGTGTGTGGGCAAATCCGTTCATTTCAAAAGTCCGGCGCACTAACACACAGACAGGCAGATTGTCTGCTGGACTGCCGAGTCCGGCGGACAATTTTGAGTCAAAACTTATTTAACTTAAGTCCGTCTGACTTTTGGGAAGAAAAAGTCTGCAGGAGCCCACACACGGCAGATTGTCCGGCGGACTCCGCCGGATAGTCTGATCGTGTGTATGGGGCATAAGAGTAAAAGGTTGCCAGTAAAAAAAATATATGGCTGTGACGCTTGGCTCAGAACTGCGCTCAGGTCCGGAGGCAGCCATCCAAGTGCCTGCTACAGTGTGTTTGGGGTGGTGCTGGCAGGGAGCGGGTCTGGCAGGGGTGGTGCCTGAGTGTGTCATGTGATGTCATGGTGCAAGGGAGCCGAGCGAAGTGGCCAGAGCCTGATGTGAAGGTCTGCGGGAGGGGAGCAAGGCAAGCAGGGAGCGGGACTGTCAGTGCTGTTTTAACTGGAGGGAACTGAAGATACCACCTGGCATGGAGAGAGACTGTCACTGTGACTCAAGAGGGGATGTGTCGGCCAGGTGTGCTGCTGCACGCTGCTCAATTTCATGTGTGTGTGTGCCTGTCCATTCTAATTTCCTTCCTGAGTCCTGTCCCTGAGCCACTTACTTTCCAAATTGAAGTCAAGGCAAATCTTGCCAAACATCACTTACAATCTATAGATCCCAGTATAGACCTGGTGGTCCCTCAGCATACCTCATACATCAGCTCAGCCTATCTGGAGTTCGAGCTAGAAAAGCTGAAAGGTGTCCCTCCGTAATCAAAATCAGCGAACAAGAATTAGTGAGAGAAGGCTGTCAAACCCATTTTAGACAAATTATGGAAACAAACATACTGCTAAATCACGTTAAATCATGCACCATAGACAGCGGTGCGCAGGTGCACTGGGCAGGCCGCAGATCGCGGCGATATGCCGCTCGTGTCGGCTCCCGTGTGCTATTTGCGGGAGTTACGTCATCGCGGCTCCGGGATACATGGCAGCGGCGAAGAGCAAGACGGAGGACTGCTTCGAGGGCTTCGTTCTCAGGTAAGTTATTCATAATGAGCTATGCATACTAGCTCATTATGCCTTTGCCTTACAGGGTGTGTTTTTTTTTTTTTTTTTTTTATATTGCCTTTACTTCCTCTTTAACTAAGGATGAACCGAACACACCACGGTTCGGTACGCACCAGAACATGCGAACAGGCAAAAAAATTGTGTGAACATGCGAATAGGCAAAAAAATTGTGCGAACATCATTAAAGTCTCTAGCATATGAAGATGAAAAATCAAAAGTGCTAATTTTAAAGGCTTACATGCAAGTTATTACCATAAAAAGTGTTTGGGGACCTGGGTCCTGCACCAGGGGACATGTATCAATGCAAAAAAAAAAGTTTAAAAAAATTGCAATTTTTTCAGGAGCAGTGATTTTAAAAATGCTTAAAGTGAAACAAAACTTAATATTCTTTTAAATATCGTGCCTGGAGGGTGTCCTTAGTCTGCCTGTAAAGTAACACATCTTGTTGATGTGTTTTAGAGTCCGCAGCAAAATGACATTTCTAAAGGAAAAAATAGGATTTTTGTACTCACCGTAAAATCCTTTTCTCTGTAATTCACCGACCGACACAGCTCCTCTCTGTTAGAGATGGACGAACTTCCGACGGGACGTTTCGTGAACCGCGAACGCGGCCAAAAGTTTGCGAACCGCAAAGTTCGCAGTGTGCCCAATTGACTTCAATGGCAGGCGAACTTTAAAAACCTACAGGACATATTTCCAGCCACAAAATAATTACTAGCTGTGCACACATAGTCCCACCACATGGCCACTGACATAACACATGTATGAAGTGAATCTGGAATCGAAAACTACAAGCATTCTTTTTTTATATGTGAAATTTTGACAATTCAGGACTCAGGAGCACATGAAGGCAATGGAGGAGAGGAAAGGTCAGGATAGGCTATGACGAGGGTGCAGGAGATGATCACCAGCACCGTGATATAGAGCACTGACACCAGCACTGTAATAGAGTGCACTGACACTACACCAGCACCGTGTAGCTCGTGATTTGCAGACTGTACCTCAGTCCCTAAACTGATAAAGGACTGCTGCAGAATAGGGCAGCAGTCAAGTATAATATTCTTTCTATATTTGCAAGAAAGTATATTATACGTGTACAACCCTATATACTGTACACCTATACCAGTCCTTAAAGGACCTTTGTGGACCTAATAGTAATAGCTAGCTAGTGATTAAACTGACTGTCCCTGCTGCACATAGCGTCCTGTCCAGTGGCGGAATTATCAGGGTCGCAACAGTCGCAGTTGCGACTGGGCTCTGGAATTCCATCACTGTGGGGGGGGGGCCCGACGTGGTTGCTATTCACGGGGCTGTGAGTGGAGAGCGTGTCTGTCATTTAACAGCAGCGCAGAGACACCGGGACTGACGTTTAATTTTCCCTCGTTCTCTCTCCCAGGGAACACAAAACACTGACACAGCTGATCTGCTCCCCCTTCGGCCCCCCCTCCCCTCCTCTCCTGTGTTCTCCGCGGGCATTCAGGTGCGAAGCTAACAAGCTCACATTTCCCGCGGAGAACACAGGAGAGAGGAGGGGAGGGGGGGCCGAAGGGGGAGCAGATCAGCTGTGTCAGTGTTTTGTGTTCCCTGGGAGAGAGAACGAGGGAAAATTAAACGTCAGTCCCGGTGTCTCTGCGCTGCTGTTAAATGACAGACACACTCTCCACTCACAGCCGTGCTGACCCCTCTCCAGTGTGTGCAGAGACTCAGGAAGATTCCGCCGCCCATCAACATCCATAGAGCTGCTGATCGTTGCCTCCCCCCAGGTGCGAGGGGGGGGGTTACAGAGATCTGCTGGGGGCCAAGGTGCACATCGGAGTCCAGCAAGGTACAGAGAAACCTCTTTAAGGGGGGGGGGGTGACTGTCTAGGGACCCTAAAGTAAGGGGGGCTCTCTGGGGACCCTGCTGTAAGGGGGGTATCTGGGGATCCTGAAGCAAGGGGGCCCTCTGTGAACCCTGATGTCCAGTACCACCGCCACCCATCCTCCAGTACCACCACCACCACTGTGCCACCCACCTTCAGTACCACCACCACCCACCTCCGGAACCACCACCACCCCTCTCCAGTACCACCACCGTGCCCCCCACCTTCAGTACCACCACCACCCACCTCCAGGACCACTGCCACCCCCCCTCCAGTACCACCACCATACCACCCACCTCCAGTACCACCGCCACCCCTCTCCAGGACCACCATGCCTCTCCAGTACCATCGCCACCCTCCTCCAGTACCACCACCCACCCTCCAGTACCACCGCCACCCACCTCCGGTACCACCGCCACCCCCCTTCAGTACCACCACCGCCACCCACCTCCAGTACCGCCACCCCCTCTCCAGTACCACCACCATGCCACCCACCTCCAGTACCCCCGCCACCCCTCTCCAGGACCACCATGCCTCTCCAGTACCATCGCCACCCTCCTCCAGTACCACCACCCACCCTTCAGTACCACCACCGCCACCCACCTCCAGTACCACCGCCACCCCTCTCCAGGACCACCATCCCCCTCCAGTACCACCGCCACCCCTCTTCAGGACCACTATCCCCCTCCAGTACCACCACCGCCACCCACCTCCAATGCCACCACCAGCCCCCCTCCAGTATCACGACCACCACCCACTTCCAGTACCACCGCCACCACCACCAGTACCACTGCCACCCCTCTCCAGGACCACCATCCCCCTCCAGTACCACCGCCACCCCCCTCCAGTACCACCACCGCCACCCACCTCCAGGACCACCACCCCTCTCCAGGACCACCATCCCCCTCCGGTACCACCGCCACCCCCCTCCAGTACCACCACTGCACTGGTGACACAGGTTTCACTCGGGACACAGGCTGCACAGAAATGTTTTACTTTGTTCTACAGTGGAAAAAAATATAGTATCAAAATCATGGGGGGGGGGGGGGCCCTTCCTGATTTCTTGCATCGGGGCCCTGAGGTTTCTAGTTACGCCTCTGGTCCTGTCCCTCCCTGCACTGACAAAAGACAGGCTGCTGCAATCACCAGCACAGCAGTGCACTCAACCCTATATACTGTACTACACCTATACCATATCAGTCATTAAAGCGGTAGTAAACCCGCTAATTTTTTTATTTATTTTTTTAAACCTGCAAAGCAAAAGGCATAATGAGTTAGTATGCACCACATACTAGCTCATTATGAAATACTTACCTTAGAACGAAGCCCCGACATCTGGCCCGATCCACGCCGAGGGAGCTGACATGCTCCCTCAGCGTTTTTTCCGGGTATCGCGGCTCCGGCGCTGTGAGTGGCCGGAGCCGCGATATCGTCACTCCCGAGCATGCGCGCGGGAGATTTCATTCCGGCCGGTCGGCCACTGCCGGATTTTCAGGCCGAGAACCCCCTTGTGCGCATGCGCCGCTGCAGTCAGCGGCGCATACCGAGGGGAATATCTCCTAAACCGTACAGGTTTAGGAGATATTTTTTTACCTACAGGTAAGCCTTATTATAGGCTTTCCTGTAGGTAAAAGTTAAAAAATTGAGCATACAACCACTTTAAAAGGACTTTTGTGGACCTAATAGCTAGCGATTTGTGTCACTACAGTCTGTCCCTACACTGAAATAAGACAGAATGTAAAATGGCCGCCAGATCAGGTCTATTTATAAGGTAGGAGGAATGTCCAATTGTCCATGTGCTGATATGTCTCAATTGGCTGTCCTGTACCCCATGATGGATGTGTCATCATGGGTCAAAGTTCTTTCACACTGTAAACACATATGTCCACCGGGCGAACAGCGGGAATAGTCCGCCGATCAGGCAAATCGCAAAATTCGCCACGAAACGACCGCTGGGCGAACAGTTCGGCCATCCCTACTCTCTGTAACTAAATGGGTTGTATAGCCTGCCATTAGGAGAAACTAGGCAAAATTGTTACACAATACACAGAACTTTAATCCTGCCCCAGGGGGGCGGACCCCGTGCTATCAACCCTCCTCCTGCTGCTAGCAGCTTCAGTACATCAACAAGCAGTATAACATAGAAAAAAGGAGGGGTGGGTGCTGTGTCGGTCGGTGAATTACAGAGAAAAGGATTTTCCGGTAAGTAAAAAAATCCTATTATCTCTTATATTCACCGACCAACACAGCTCCTCTCTGTAAATAAATGGGACGTCCCCAAGCAGTGCCAAATGAGGGGTGGGAAAAAAACAGCATTACAACTTCATCCACCATGGCAAGTGGGAACTAGTGAAACTAAACCCACAAAAAAATAAAAAAATAAAACACACAGCAGTGTGGAAAAGACCACTATATAACCGGTCACCCTCAACAGGAGCGATCCCCAAGACCGCAACATTCTGGAAGTAATGCAACAGTGCATTAACCAAAACAGTACTGCGTTTTTATCGAAAAACCAGGAAAAAATTAAATTGCAACTACACGGCCGCCTGCAAAACTTTGCGGCCAAAACAGGCATCAGCCGATGCACTAACGTCTACCTTGTAGAACTTGGTAAACGTATGGACAGATGACCAGGTCGCCGCCTTACACACCTGAGCGACAGACGCTTGGTGTTGGAAGGCCCAAGACGTTCCGATTGCTCTCGTAGAGTGGGCCGTGACTAGAAAGAGAGGCACCTGCCCCTTCAAGGCATAGGCTTGGACTACAATCTGTCTGATCCACCTGGAAATGGTGGCCGACGAGACTGCCATGCCCTTCTTAGGACCAGCCACCGAAACAAACAGTGAGTCTGACTTCCGAAAGGAAGCTGTGGGAGACAACTACACCTTCAGAGCCCTAACCACATCCAGAGCGTGAAGGGCCACCTCCTTGGGGTGCTTTGGCTTAGGACACAATGATGGCAATACAATGTCCTCATTGATATGAAAGGCAGAGACCACCTTAGGTAGAAAGAATGGTTGCGGACGCAACACCACCTTATCCCTGTGGATGACCAGATAAGGCGACTTGCAGGACAAGGCCGCCAGTTCCAAAACCCTCCTGGCCGATGTGATGGCCACCAGAAAGACCACCTTCTGTGAAAGGGTCAGCAGAGGAATCTCCCTGATATTCTCAAACGGCGGCTTCTGAAGTGCCGACAACACCAGGTTCAAATCCCACGGAGGAAACGGAGGACGGACCGGAGGGACTACATGTCGCACCCCCTGCACAAAGGTACTTACTAATGAGTGAGACACTAGGGGTCTTTGAAAAAAAGACAGCCAGAGCTGAAATCTGCCCCTTGATGGTGCTCAACGCCAACCTCTGGTCTACACCTTGCTGAAGAAACAGCCGGATCCTGGATAGAGAAGGAGCGCGGATGTCACCCTTTCTCCTCACACATGGAGATGTAGGCCTTCCAAGTACGATGGTATATCTTTCTGGAAGAAGATTTCCACGCCCTCAGCATAGTTGAAATCACCGAGTCCAACAGACGTCGACCATGTGTGGAGGCACAGCCTGATCACTCTCAATTCGAGCAGATTGATCGGCAACTTGGATTCCTCCGTCGACCATAGGCCCTGAGCCGACTGAATCCCCATCACTCCACCCCAGCTGGACAGACTGGCGTCTGTGGTGACCACCGCCCATTTCAGAGGAAGGAACGATTTTCCGGCCTGAATCTCCGGGGACCTCAACCACCAGATCAGGGAGTCCCTGACTGGCTGGCTCACCTGGATCTGCCGATCCAGGGACAACGGAGATTTGTCCCATTTTGTCAAGATATCCTCTTGCAGGACTCTGGTGTGGAACTGGGCATAAAGGAACTGCCTCGAAGGAGGCTACCATGAGCCCCAGCACCCGCATGCAAAAACGGAGTGATGACCACTTGCGGTAGTTTGACCGCAGATCTGAGTCAGCCTTGCTTCCCTGGAGTCCAATAGTAATCCCAGGTACTCCAGACGCTGAGTTGGTACCACCACCGACTTCTTTAGGTTCAACAGCCACCCAAACGCTTGCAGGGTCTGCAAGGTGATGGCCACATCTTCCTTTAATTCTGAGGCGGAAGAAGCTCTCAGGTGGAGATCGTCTAGGTAACTCACGATCGGGATCCCACGTTGTCTCAACAACACCAACACTGGAGCCAGTACTTTGGTAAAGACTCGGGGGGCTGCAGACTCCCGAAGGTGACCCCCCACCCGAGATGTGGGTGGGGGCAAACCTTCATGCGGTAGCACCTTTGTTCGCAGGCTTGTTAGGCTTGCGGTTCCAGGGATGCTTCTGACCGTCTGTGGGCGTCCTGTCGGGCTGGGGTTGTTTTGCCGAAGCACCGGGCAGACGAAAAAGCCGATTGTGAGCGGAAAAAGAGGGCCCTTGCCTGCGGTGTGGCTCCTTAGCCTTCCTGGCCTGTGGGAGTAGTGTGGGAGGAGTTACCACCCATGGCATTTTCAATAATGTCATCCAACGAGGCTCCAAAGAGCCGGTCGCCAAGGAAGGGAAGATCCGTCAGGGCTTTCTTGGATGCCTGGTCAGCAGACCAGCATTTCAGCCAAATAAGGCGCCTCCGCACCACGGCTGACACTGAGGCCCTGGATAACGGAGGGAGAGTATCCAGGGCCGCGTCACAAACGTACTTAAGGCCATGCACTAGTTGGTCTGCTAACTCCATGCAGACAGGGGAGGCATTCTGCTCTCCCAATTTGCGGTGCAAAAGTTTTGCCAACTCAGTCAGTGTCTGTGACACCAGTGGGGATGCCAGTACAGGTCGCACGGCTGACCCCACAAGCATAAACAAGGAACGAGCCACTGCTTCGGCCTTCCTGTCCATGGGATCCTTAAATGCAGGAGTCCCCTCAATCGGGATCGTGGTTACTTTATTTAACCTGGATACGGGGGGTCCACGACCGGAGGAGCCGACCACTTTTTGAGAAGGCTTTCCTCAAAGGGGTAGCGCACCGCCAAGTTTTTTGGGACCAAAAAGGTCCGTTGCGGGCGACCCCATTCCCTGTAGATGAATTTGTCAAAATAAGTGAAATGCACGAACACCTTAGGTGAACGTGCTGGCTTGTGGGACTCAAAGGGGACCGGCACATCAGCAGAGGAATCCGCTGGCTCCTGAATCTTCAGGGTATCGAACACAGCTGTGATAAGTGCTCCAACAAGTGCCTTGTCCCGCCCGAACCCGGATGGGGAATCATCCTCACTGTCTGAACGGTCCTGGTCAGCCACGTCTGATAGGTCAGAGCAGGGGTCTCCAGCCGCAGCAGGGCCCTAGTCTGCATCAGAGCTTTCCCCAGAGGATGGGGGGGCAGGGGCCTCTTACGTGCACCTTTCCTGCCACATGCCGCCTTTATCTTAGCAACATAGGAGTCCAGGAACGCCGTCAGGGTGTCCATGCGCACCGCACTAACCGCAGGTGACCCGGTTGCTATAGCCTGGATTTCGGGGGAAGAAACGCCAGTTTATGAAGCCATGCTGACCCTATCCTGTCTGCCACCTGAAAGGGGACTTAGGACAGTGAAGGTCCCACCCTCCTGCTGCCGCGGCGTGGGGGGGATGGTGCTTAGCGCTAGACTCACCACCCTGGGGCGTTCTGTGAATGCCAACAACAGTGCCTGTAGTCCCTAGGAGGTTCCCAGATGCAGAGAGGAGAATAAAAACTGTGTCAGCAGCAGCAGCTCTAACAGCGGTGCAACGGCCTGCAGAACAGCTTCAGCGTTCCACACAGAGCCATCCAGTGTCCCTCACATACAGGAAGTGACAAGAGAAAGCACATTGCAAGCTGTTACAAGAGCCAGCGGTGAAGAAAGCATTTTGGCTTTCACAAAATGGCTGCCAATGCAATGCATAGGAATCCCAGGGAAAATGTCTACTGAAGCTCCCCAGGGGAATCTATAGCTTTCCCAAATCCAAGATGGCCGCCGGCCATTAGGTGAAAAGAAGCAAAAGAATAAAAACTAACTGCCTGCTGACACACAGACTTCCTCCACAAAAACCTGCCTTTTTTGGACCCCCAGACCTGGACCAGGACTGAACAGCAACCACACACACACACACCGCCCGCAGCGCATGCAGACACCCCCCTCAGAGGGGGGGAAGGAGGGGTGATAGGGACTTGAGAGAGAAGATAAGGAGGTGAGGTCGCCCCCGAATCGACCCCCCAGGGAATGCCCAGCTGCTCCCCCCCACCGAAGCAGGGAGAGCCGTACTTACCAGTCCTGAAGAGCTTGGAGACATTCTGTGGTAGCCAACTCCTGCGCAGTTACAGGGAGGGTTACTGGCCCGGTATACTGTGATCCAGACATCAGTAGCCTGGTCATATGTATACCCCGGAGCATTGAAGCTCACCAACCACCTCTGGAGCATGAGGTATGTCGTGGCCTGCCGAGCTGTAGCTGTGGCCTGCTCACGCTCGATGGCTGGACTGGGGAGACTACAAGGATTTCATTAACCAGCCTGTCACCCAGCCGGCAGTTGATAGAAGGTATCAGGATCTCTCATCTTACGCAAAAAGCAGCAAACCTGCAGTAAAAACATGGACCGAGTGGCCCGCAGGGTTTCCTAGGTCATTCTCCTTGCTAGGCAAAATAAAAAAAACTGCAGCTGCTAGGAGGGTTGATAGCACGGGGTCCACCCCCCTGGGGCAGGATTAAAGTTCTGTGTATTGTGTAACAATTTTGCCTAGTTTCTCCTAATGGCAGGCTATACAACCCATTTAGTTACAGAGAGGAACTGTGTCGGTCAGTGAATATAAGAGAAATGTCATTTAAAATTTGGTTCACCCCTTCCAGAATCCATACCAGGCCCTTATCCAAGCATGCAGCGAGGAGGACAGGACCAGGGGGCCGACGATCAAGCGCCCCCCCCCCCCCCCCCCCGTACCATACCAGGCCACATGCCCTCAACATGGGGAGGGTGCTTTGGGGTTGATTGATATACTGTGAAATTTTGAACCCTGATCTAAACCATTCCATTGTAGCTCTGGCTGTATGTTTAGGGTCATTGTCCTGCTGGAAGGTGAAAATCTGCGCCAGACTCAAGTCTTTTGCAGAATCTAACAGCTTTTCTCCTCATTTCCCTTGTGAGTCCATCTGGAAGGCCGTTGATGTAGTAGCGGCATGGCAGCGTGTGCTGGACAAACTTCTCAGCGTGGTGAGTTGGTGATAGAGACACACGGATCTGTTCTTATCGTGCACACTGTATTTGTGACAATTATATGGTAACTTATAGATGATGCGATAGCATCGTGAAACATGTTGAGCATTCACCTGTGTTTTTAAGACAAAGCTACCAGGACCCACAAATACATCCCAGCAATTGATATCACACCCCAGTGGGAGTTTGTATTTGTATTATTAACACCCCACAGGAAAAAAATTGTTGGTGATCTAGCTTTTTCTGTTAGGGCTAATTCATGGGCCTGTTGAATAAAAATCTTTTAATCTGTTTTTTTATCTTTGGAATTAGTGTGTCTTTGATGTGTACAAATAAAGAGATTGTTATATTTTTATATATATAAACGTGCCTGAAAAGTAAATTTTTTTCCTCCATATCTTTAAATGCATTATTAGAATGTGGCACACTTTTTATTTTTAGGGTGATCTGATTGCCACCTGAGGGCTCTGCAATCATAAAAATCCTTCATTAATGGCTGTGTTGAGTTATTTTGAGGGGGGCAGCAAATTTACACTGTTATGCAAGCTGTACACTCAATACTTTACATTGTAGCAAAGTGTCATTTCTTCAGTGTTGTCACATGAAAAGATAGAATAAAATATTTACAAAAATGTGAGGGGTGTACACACTTTTGTGAGATACTGTATATAATTGCAAATAGACATTTAAGTGGAAGTATAAAGGTCTAGTTGGTATAACTGCATTGCTCTTGCGGGGCATTTGCACGGCTTCCCCATTGACTTGAATGTGTAGCCACAAGTTGGCTCAACTTTGCCACAAGCGTGAAAGGAAGCATTGCAGGCGTGACACCCCTGTATGCTGCCTATTGCAGCTTAAGTGTGTGTGTGTGTGTGTGGGGGGGGGGGGGGGGGGGTTGTGTCCCCAATGAGATATGCATTTGTCCCATGTTCAGGGCCAATTCAAACCATGAATCAGGAATGCATGAATCACACCATGAATCAGGAATGCGCTGTTTGTTCCTATGCGATTCACATGCGATTTGAGTACATTGCAGCTAATTCGTTTGAATGGGCTGGAATCAGGGCAGACCGCACCAAAAGTAGTGCATGCACTACTTTACAAAACGCACAGCAACTGGATGGCATGGTACTCTGTCGCTACCATGCGATCCGGTGCAGGCAAAAGCACATTATTTGCGAAAATTTAACATTGGCCTTGCTGCAGATAGTAACTGCAGTGCGTTTTGAATGCAGTGTGGGAAACGTGCACAGAACGCAGGTTTCCTGCACCGCATTCTGATGTGAACTGGCCCTCAAGCAATTTACGGACAATTTTGTTCTTATTGTGCTGTGTAGTGAGCTTGCTTGGCTTGCTGAGGGGTTAACCAGCCCAGCTAAAGCAGGTCTGAGGAAATTGAGCTCTATTTGCCCTGGTTCACACTGATGCGAATCTGAAGCGATTTAGATGAGTTCCAAAAAGCCTAGATTCGCATGTCACCTGAAATAACATTGTTTTCAATGACAGTCGTTCACATCTATGTGTTGCGATTGCAATGCAGCTAAAAAAAGGCGCATGTTTACTGTGATTTTGATCTCCATAGACATCAGTGCAAATCGCAGTGAAATTGCATCTTGTGTTCACATGAGTGTAAATACAGTTGGTACTATTGGCCTGAAAAAAGAAAAAACTGCAGCTGCACCCAATCCCATCTGAAATCCCATTAACCACTTGCTGACCAGCTACCGTCGTTATACGGCGGCAGGTCAGCTCTCCTGCACAAATCGCCATAGCTGTACGGCGGCTTGTGCAGGCGCACGCTTCGTGCGTGTGCCTGTGGGTCAGGCTGGCTTGATCACCTATTACAGCAACCAAGGTGATTCCCCATTCTGACAGGTAACCAAGTGATCAAGAACAGTGATCTCTGTCATGTTCCTGTCAGCCACCCCCCCTACAGTTAGAACACACTGAGGGAACACAGTTAACCCCTTAATCGCCCCCTAGTGTTAACCCTGCCCAGTGTCATTTTTACATTGATCAGTGCATTTTTATAGCACTGACCAATGTAATAATGTCACTGGTCCCCAAAAAGTGGCATTTGGGGTCAGACTTGTCTGCTGCAATGTCACAGTCACACAAAAAATTGCAGATCGCCGCCATTACCAATAAAACCAATAAACAGTCCCTAAATCGATCCCCTATTTTGTAGACGCAATAACTTTTGCGCAAACCAATCAATATATACTTTTTTTTTTTGTGATTTCTTTTTTTTACCAAAAGTATTTAGAATATATTTTGGCCTAAACTGATGAATACATTTTTTTTGAATATGTATAATAGCAAAAAGTAAAAAAAAAAGATTTTTTTTCAAAATGATCGCTCTTTGTTTATAGCGCAAAAAAAATAAAAACCACAGAGGTGATCCATATACCAATGTTGTTAGTTAAAACAACGAAATGCCATATCGCAAACAATGGTCTGGTCATTAAAGTGGTTGTAAACCCTTACAAACCACTTTGACCTACAGGTAAGCCTAGATTAAGGCTTACCTGTAGGTCACAGAAATATCTCCTAAACTGTGATATTTACTAAAAGACAGGCACTTCTGTCTTCGGCGCATGCGCCGTAGACAGCGATGTGCAGGTGCACTAACGTCATTTGCAGCATGTCGCATTGTCATTGACATTGTCTTATGCACAAATTGCACCACAAAATCGCAGTATGCTCTGAAAATTGGCACAAATCTGCATGTAAATCGAGCCCATTCGCACAGCATCAGTGTGAACCCAGCCTAAAACTTCCATTCTGCTTAGGAAAGATGCTCCACCCTGGAAACTGCCTTTGCGGTGACATTCAAGTGATACTAAAAACACACTGCTTATTTACAGTATCCTTTCCTTGTGGATGGTGACACTGCAATTATTTTAATTTTTTAATTCCTAATTCACATACAGCTGTCATGTGACCTAGCTCTTTCCCAGCCCATCTTTAGGGAAACAGTGTCAGGAGGAGCTTCTAGTCCTCTGTTACTGGTCTGTTCAAAATAAAAAAAACAACAGCCTTTGGGATACATAGTAAGAATAAATAATTAATATCAATAAACTGTTTTAAATTGCTATATGAATATATATTTGAAATAAAAAATAAGAATATCAAATTCTCCATTACAAAACACTAATAGATAATTCACAGTAGCGCAAAATATTATATATAATATATAATCAAATCCGTGCACCATATATCTAAAAAAATATTCAATAAATAGTGTCAAATTGCATAATATTAAATGAGTCCTTTAAGTGAAAAAGTCCAAATATAAAGTGCTGAACTTCCGTGTGGAATCCTATTAAAGGATAATAACTGCACCACAAATCCACCACCAGTGTGCTTCATGCAATCCCTTTTCCCTTTTAGAGTGAATAATATTATGCAATTTGGAGCATTTTTTTTTATGGAATTTTTTTTTTGATATATGGTGCACCGAGATGATTATATATGTTTCACGCTACTGTGAATTATCTATTAGTGTTTTGCAATTTATTTTTGTCTTTTCATTGATTATATTTAAAAATGTAATCTTTACAATTTTTGGCAATAACATAGTGTGGGATGATTTCTGCCAGCCACAGCCCCTTCCAGCATGTGTGTCATGCCCCATACACACGGTCGGACATTCCGACAACAAAACCCATCGGATTTTTGTCCGACAGATGTTGGCTCAAACTTGTCTTGCATACACACGGTCGCACAAAGTTGTTTGGAAAATCCGATCATTCAGAACACGGTGACGTAAACCACGTACAACGGGACTATAAAGAGGCCAGTAGCCAATAGCTTTTGTCTCATAATTTATTCTGAGCATGCGTGGCACTTTGTCTGTCGGAATTGTCTACACACGATCGGAATTTAAACGATCGGATTTTGTTGTCGGAAAATTTTAGATCCTGCTCTCAAAATTTGTGTGTTGGAAATTCCGATGGAAAAAGTCAGATGGAGCCCACACACGGTTGGATTTTCCGACAACACGATCCAATCGCACATTTTCCGTCAGAAAATCCGACCGTGTATATGGGGCATTAGAATAGCTGTGCATCAATTCTATTGTGATACATTTTTTATTTTTTTTTAGCTGCTAAGATACATTCATTTTGCATATGATTTGTCTGCTAATTGTTACATGCTCTAAAACCTTCCTTAAGCCCCCATTCACATCGGCACAATTTGACATGCCAAATTGCAGCCTTTTGCCAGCAATGGCGCTGTCCCAATCGGCGCATCGCCGACTTTGTGTCATCGCATCAATTTCAAAAAGTAGTTCCTACGCTACTTTTGGTGACTTCGGAAGCGATTTCAATAGACATCTGTGCATGAACCCGCACAGATGTCTTTTGAATTGCCCCTGAACTTGCACTAAAATGCGGGTTTGAAATTGCACGATTTAAAACCTGCATTCAGTGTGAACGAGGGCTAAAACAGACCTTTTAACAAGGTTTGTAAATTCAATCTTAAGCCTTTTGTGGTTTTCCTTTATATTTCCATCACTAAAATACATCCAAACGAGTTTATTGAAGTCTTATCCCCCAAAGTACAGCAAATACAGTATATTAAAATATAACATGGTGAAAAACAAAGAAAACTTTTACTTACTGTTAAGACAGACGTCTAAGGCCATAGTGACAGAGCACATGAGACAGACAAATGTCTTCAACAACATTTCCTCTAAGATTTCTTTCTAGCTGTGGTTCACCTGCGAGGTTTTGTCACCTATATACTTCTGCATCTTGTTTTCAGTATATATAACATAACATGCCACCCCCACTCCTAAAGCCCACCTACTTAAAGTGCTATGAGTAAGCACCAGTAGTTATGGTGTGAAACATGTCAGCTGTTGATTTCATCTTTTGCTGTAAGGTTTTTAACCAATAAAGAAATCTAGAGGCATAGCTAGAAACTTCAGGTCCCTGGTGAAGGAAATCATGAAGGCCCCCCCGACCTCCGACCTGAGCCATTCCCTCCGAGCCCAAAGCCCTTCCAACTGATCCCATGACCCTTAACAGCCCACAGGGGATCCCTTTCACATGTTGTGCAGTCCTTCAGTCTTGGGCTTCGCCGTGGTGGCAGTAGGCCAGGGCCCAGTCACAAGTGCGACCTTTGCAACCCTAGTTCGGCCAGTGGTGTCAGCGTGGACTGGGAATGATGTCAGTCAGTAGGGCAGCGGACGTGGTCAGTAGGGCAGCGGACGTGGTCAGTAGGGCAGCGGACGTGGTCAGTAGGGCAGCGGACGTGGTCAGTAGGGCAGCGGACGTGGTCAGTAGGGCAGCGGACGTGGTCAGTAGGGCAGCGGACGTGGTCAGTAGGGCAGCGGACGTGGTCAGTAGAGCAGTGGATGTGGTCATTAGAGCAGTGGACATGGTCAGTAGGGAAGTGGACGTGGTCAGTAAGGCGGTGGACGGGGTCCGTAAGGCAGAGAATGTGGTCAGTAGCTTTTTTTTTTTATTATTTTTTAAAATTCTATTTTATAATTTTATTTTTTATATATTTTTATTTTTATTTTTTTCACAGTTTTTGATGGGAGGGAGGCAGTGGATTGAAGTGTGGGGGTACAGCATGGGGGGGGGGGTAGTATGGGAGGGAGCAGAGTGAAAGCAGCACACCTGGGACACTATACTTGCTGGGCAGTGCATTCTTTTACTCTCTGCTGTGACAGAGTGTTTGTGGCTTACCAGGAGCAGCCTCGGGCAGGGGGCTTTTCTCCTATCATTCCAGCGGCAGGAACAGCCTTTAGACAGGAGGCGGGAGTCAGGGTGGGGGGGGCGGAGTTGGGAAGCGGAGCTGGCGGTCTTGGGTACGGATGACTGCTTGCCTCTTGGCTGGATAGGAGCGCGGGCGGGGCGGCATAAATGAGAATCAATCCTGCTGCTGCAGCTGTTAAAAGACCTGCAGGAGACAGGAGGAGAACATAGGAGATCGGTTCTCCTATATGCCGCCCTACAAGCCCTCCTATCCAGCCTGGTGCTAGGCTAGCTGCATCCAGAGTGTAAAGACAAGTATTCTTCCATACCTAGGACCGCCAGCTCTGCCCCCCGACTCCGGCTCACACAAGTGTATACAAAACTGACAGGGGAGCCGCAAGGGCCCCTGGCAGTTTGGGGCTGAGCCGCGATCATGACTCTTGCACCCTCTATAGCTATGCCCCTGCTTGTTGTTGGAGTGCGGCCATCCGGATTGAATTATTTTCTATATTCTTCTTCTGCGTCTTGTTTTCAGTATATCTAATGCCGCGTACACACGTAGCAGACTATCCGGCGGACTTAGTCTGGTGGACTTTCCGCCGGAATTTCCGAACTAGCTACTTGCCCACTAATACGGCGTACTAAGTCTGCTGGACTATCCGCCGTACTTTTGAAATGAACGGACTTGCCCACACACGCGGAGGAAAGTCCACTCATTTTGAGCGCGTCTCCAGGTAGCCGAGACCAGCGAAGGAGGCGTCGCTGGCCCCGTCACCTGGCATGGACTTATAGGGGAATCCCTACGCCGAAAAATCCGCATGGGGTCCCCCCCTAGGTCCATATCAGACCCTTATCCGAGCATGCTACCCGGCTGGCCAGGAAAGGGGGTGGGGACGAGTGCCCCCACTCCTCCTGAGCCGTACCAGGCCGCGTGCCCTCAACATGGGGGGTGCCTTGGGGAAGGGGGGGCCGCGTGGCCCCCCCACCCCAAAGCACATTGTCCCCATGTTGATGAGGACAAGGGCCTCTTCTCGACAACCCTGGCCGTTGGTTGTCGGGGTCTGCGGGCGGGGGGCTTATCGGAATCCGGGAGCCCCCTTTAATAAGGGGGCCCCGGATCCCGGCCCCCCACCCTATGTGAATGAGTATGCGGTACAATGTACCCCTACCCATTCACCTGTGAAAAAAAGTAAAAAAAAAAAAACACAACACACACGGGTTAAAATAGTTTATTGCACAGCTCCGGGGGTCTTCTGTCTTTGGGGGTCTTCTCCCTGGACTACTCCTCTATCTTCTGCTAGCTCTTTTACTAGCTTTTTTCAGTTGCCCCCGAACTCGACATGTAAACGCACCGAAATGGACGTTTAAACGTGGGTTACTATCTGTCAAGTTAAATCGTTCAGAAGAGGTTGTAAAAATGTCCCGTGTACATTAAGCCTAAGTCAGTTCTAGTGAATGTGAGTATACAAAATTATAAGCAAAAAAGATGCCAATGAGACCTGGAACTTTTCAAACCTGGATTTTAAGGCCCCTTTCACACATGCGGACCTTTCAGATCCGCCTGTCAGTTTTTCAGGCGGATCTGAACGGTCACTCCATACAGCTCTATGGAGCGTCGGATGTCAGCCGTGACATGTCCGCTGACATCCGATCCGCCTCGATTAGGGTGACCACATTTCCAAACTGCCGTTCAGGGACAATTTTGGCAAGGACCGGGGGTAGCAGGATTTCGGCGGCGAGTGACTTTTCGGGTGAATGGCTGGTTTTAGAACTTATATCATCCCAATACCATGATTGAAATGTATTTCTATTATTACATTGTAATAATAGACCCCCCTCCCTTAGTACAGACCCCCTTCCCTCAGTACGGACCCCTCCCACTAACTATAGACTCCCTCAGTACATACCCCCCTCCACTAAGTATAGGCCCCACCTCAATACAGACTCCCTCCACTAACTATAGGCCCCCTCCCTCAGTACGGACCCCCCACTAACTATAGGCCCCCTCCCTCAGTACGGACCCCCTCCCTCAGTACGGACCCCCACTAACTATAGGCCCCCTCCCTCAGTACGGACCCCCTCCCTCAGTACGGACCCCCCACTAACTATAGACCCTCTCCCTCAGTATGGACCCCCTCTCCATTAAGTATATATCCCCTCGGTAAAGACCCCCCTCCACCAAGTATAGACTTGCCTCCCTCAGTACAGACTCCCCCCCCCCCCCCAGTATAGACCGCCCCACTAAATACAGACCCCTTCTCCATCAGTATAGACCCCCCTGACTAAGTATAGACTCCCTTCAGTACTGACCCCCCTCCCTCATTATAGACCCTCTTCAGTACTGACCCCCCTCCCTGAGTATAGACCCCCCAGTAAGTACAGACCCCCCTACAGTACAGACTCCCCACTAAGTAGAGAACCCCCCCACAGCTGGGGGGACACTTTTTCCCTTATCCTGATCACTATCCCTGTCCCCCCTCTGCCCATCTACATACACATAACATAAGCTTAGAACAGATCTCAGATCAGCGCTAGGAATGCACAGCAGTGTCCCTGTACCCTCTCCGTGTACTTGTAAATAGCCAAGGAGGGGGAGGCGACTTCAGTCTGCTCTGCGGTATGAGGCAGGGACACATCTAGGGGAAGAGCTGCGGAGATGGTAACCCTGACTGAGTGCAGTGCTGGTGGATTAGTGTTTGGGGCTGCCCCCGCTGACAGCCTCGTCCGGCATGGTGGAGAGCGTTAGGAGCGGAGGAGGAGAAAGTTAACTTCTCCGCTTTGCATGCTGGGCAGAGTCAAGACTGTGAGGTCACTGGTTGGTAGACGTCAGGCGGCTATAGCAACCAGTGACGAGAGTCTCAGGTGGAGCTGAAGGCAGAGCGAGCGCCAGTGCTATAGTGGGGTTTGTGCGCTCTGTCAGTTCCATTCCAGCAGTGGCGTAGCGTGGGTTGTCAGCGCCTGGGGCAAGGCAAGTAATTTGTGCCCCCTAACCTGCTGACTTTTCACACTCACTGAGTCCCTTCCCTTTCTACAATAGTACTGACCTACCTGATTCCTAAACTGACCTACCTTACCACTAATCTACCTGATTCCTATACTGACAACTACACTAACCTCTACACTGACCTACCTGATTCCAACATCGACCACTACACACTACACAACCACTAAACACTGACCACTACACTACGCACTAACCTACCTGATTTCTATAGTGACCACTATACTATACTATTAAACAATACACTACACTACCCACTACACTATACAATACACTGACCACTACACTCACACTGAACTCATTCCTATACTGACCCTTACACTAAGCTACCTGATTCCTACATCGACCACTACACTACACACTGACCACTACACTGACCTACCTGATTCCTGTACTGACCACTACACTATACAATCCATTAAACTGCACAATACACTATACACTGACCACTACACTACACAATACACTATAAACTGACCACTACACTACACACTGACCACTACACACCACACTAACCTACCTGATTCCTATACTGACCACTGCACAATAGAACATGTGTTAAATCTTTCCAACGGAATTAATTCGTATCGGGGGGGGGAAAACCACTCGTTTGTATGCTATTCTGACAGACCAAAAACCATGCAAGGGCAGCTATTGGCTACTGGCTATTGAACTTTCTTTTTCTAGTCCCATCCTACGTCATCACGTTCCAAACGCACAGACTTTGGTGTGATCGTGTGTAGGCAAATCAGTTTCAGCGGAACTCCACAGAGTTTATTCTGTCACTGTCCAGATGGCGGAGATGGACGTGCATCCTGCCGACACATATATGCGATTATTCTTTTGTGCAAGACTTACCTGTAAATTGGTGCATCATACATGTCTTTTTTGCCTGTGGTCTGCTGTCCTACAACTTGCCCCTTTTTTTGATGAAAGTTTAGGCAGAGATTGGTTTTCGAGGAGTCTTGATAGGACCATCGACATACCATCATTATCAGTCTAGAGAACGTCTTTGTCCCTTTATATTGGCTTTAATTGGAGGAATTGTGTAGATAAGTGGGGGCCTACCCATGGTGACCTGGTCTGTTCATGGTCGTTATCTCGCCATTGGTCTGGCAGTTAACATCCATTATGCGTGCTATGGTATGATCCTCTTCCTGACAAGTGTCCCTGACGAAGGGATACAACCGGTCCCGAAACGCGTCATGTTGTCCGGATATATGTGAGAATCTACCAACACCTAATATCTTTGCTTTTATCTGGTTGAATATTGTTGAAATTATTTCTGTATTTATATATGCATTGTTTTGAATAAAACATATCTTTTATCATATTCATATTTTATATATTGTTGCCCTTAAAGTCAAATTTTTTGGGGGGGTTTCTCCTTCTTGTGTACACTGCATAAGACATGCTAAGGGTGTTACTGCACATAACCACAATTCATAAGTTTAGGGGTCCTCAAAGTATTTGCACATAATTCTCATAAGGTTTACAGTATACAGTACATAGAAAAAGTGTATGTGCAAATACCATACTTTCAGTGTTCCCACTCTTTAATGTAAAAGCCACCATCCACTAAAAACCAGTGCTATGCCTGGCCAAAAATTAAGATGTACGTGTGCAGCACGGTCTTCTCCTCATGTCTCCCAGTCCCAAAAGAAGCAATGAAGCAGCAGATAATACTGTACGCTTTGCACCCCAGAGAGCCTAATTTATAGCTTCCTTCATGATGGCAGGCTACATATGAGCAGCTGTGCAAACTCCATGCTGGCTCTGACATCAGTGCCTGAGTTCAGCTGTTCTGGAATGTGTGATTTAACCAGCAGTGGGGACATTTGTACTGGTGCCTGCTCCAGTCTGTACAGTTATAGATGGGAGCAAAACACCACTTTTTTGGCAACCTTGGGCAGTACACTGACGGGTGGGGGATTATTTAGAACCCCCTAGCCAACCCACCCTGCTTAGCTATGCCCCTGGTACCAGTGCAAAAAATAAATAAATACTGTTTGATAATGAGAGCCCTCGATTTTTTATAAAACTTTCATGGCGACATGGGAAAAACACCAATATCTCAAATGATATGCTTCGGCGTTGCCTTTAAGCTGTATGTGGGTTTACAGCATGGTTGTAGGTGAGGTTGAAAAAAGACACAAGTCCATCAAGTCCAACCTATGTGTGTGATTATATGTCACTATTACATTGTATATCCCTGTATGTTGCAGTCATTCAGATGCTTATCTAATAGTTTCTTGAAACTATCAATTCCCCCCCGCTGAGACCACCGCCTGTGGAAGGGAATTCCACCTCCTTGCCGCTCATACAGTAAAGAACCATCTACGTAGTTTAAGGTTAAACCTCTTTTCTTCTAATTTTAATGAGTGGCCACGAGTCTTGTTAAACTCCCTTTTGCAAAAAAGTTTTATCCCTATTGTGGGGTCACCAGTATGGTATTTGTATATTGAAATCATATCCCCTCTCAAGCGACTCTTCTTGAGAATAAGTTCAGTGCTTGCAACCTTTCCTCATAACTAATATCCTCCATACCATTTATTAGCTTTTTTGCCCTTCTTTTTACTTGCTCCATTTCCAGTACATCCTTCCTGAGGACTGGTGCCCAGAACTGGACAGCGTACTCCAGGTGCGGCTGGACTAGAGTCTTGTAGAGCGGGAGTATTATCCTTTTATCTCTGGAGTTGATCCCCTTTTTAATGCATGCCAATATTCTGTTTGCTTTGTTAGCAGCAGCTTGGCATTGCATGCCATTACTGAGCATATCATCTACTAGGACCCCCATCCCCTCCAAGAGTTTACATACTATTGATGTTAGGCTAACTGGTCTGTAATTCCCAGGAATGTATTTTGGGCCCCTTTTAAATATTGGTGCTACATTGGCTTTTCTCCAATCAGCTGGTACCATTCCAGTCAGTAGACTTGTCAGTAAAAATTAGGAACAATGGTCTGGCAATTACTTGACCGAGTACCCTCGGGTGCAAGTCATCTGGTCCCGGTGATTTATTAATGTAAATTTCCCAAGTCTAATTTTAATTTTGTCCTCTGTTAACCATGGAGGTGCTTTCTGTGATGTGTCATGAGGATAAACACTGCAGTTTTGGTTACTGAAGCCCCCCGATTCCCTCGTGAAGACTAAGGCCGCGTACACACGGGCGGATTGTCTGCCCAACTAAGTTCGTCAGACAATCCGACAGACAGTCCGTCCAAACTTTTGAATGAACGGACTTGCCCACACACGGCACTTTTTGAGCGGACTAATTACAGCGGACTAAGTCCGCCAAACAATCCGCTCAACTTTTGAAATGAACGGACTCGCCCACACACGCGGAGGAAAGTCCGCTCATTTCGAGCGCGTCTCCAGGTAGGCGGGGCCCGCGAAAGATACGTCGCTGGCCCCGCCGCCTGGTATGAACTTAAAGGGGAACCCCAACGCCGAAAAAAATCGGCGTGGGGGTCCCCCCCAAGTCCACAACAGACCCTTGTCCGAGCACGCTACCCAGGTCGGGAAAGGGGGGCAAGCGAGCGCCCCCCCCCCTCCTGAGCCGTACCAGGCCGCGTGCCCTCAACATGGGGGGTGCCTTGGGGAAGGGGGGGGCGCGCGGCCCCCCCACCCCAAAGCACCTTGTCCCCATGTTGATGAGGACAAGGGCCTCTTCCCGACAACCCTGAAGACCCCCGAAGACGGAAGACCCCCGGAGCTGTGCAATAAAATATTTTAACCCTGTGTTGTGTTTTTTTTTGTAGTTTTTTTCACAGGTGAATGGGTAGGGGTACATTGTACCCCATACTCATTCACATAGGGTGGGGGGCCAGTATCCGGGGGCCCCCTTATTAAAGGGGGCTCCCGGATTCCGATAAGCCCCCCGCCCGCAGACCCCGACAACCAACGGCCAGGGTTGTCGGGAAGAGGCCCTTGTCCTCATCAACATGGGGACAAGGTGCTTTGGGGTGGGGGGGCCGCGCGGCCCCCCCTTCCCCAAGGCACCCCCCATGTTGAGGGCACGTGGCCTGGTACGGCTCAGGAGGGGGGGGGGGGCGCTCGCTCGCCCCCCTTTCCTGGCCGGCGGGGTAGCGTGCTCGGACAAGGGTCTGTTGTGGACTTGGGGGGGACCCCCACGCCGTTTTTTTTCGGCGTTGGGGTTCCCCTTTAAGTCCATACCAGGCGGCGGGGGCAGCGACGTCTCCGTCGCGGGCCCCGCCTACCTGGATACCCACTCGAAATGAGCAGACTTTTCTCCGGGCGGGAAAAGTCCGCTCATTTCGAAAGTACAGCGGACTGGCACACACACGGGCGGACTGTCCGCTCAAACCAAGTTTGAACGGACAGTTTTATGGAAATTCCGTAAGACTTTGTTCGTCAGACAGTCCGCTGAAAAAGTCCGCTGAAGCCCACACACGAGTGGACTGTCCGCTCAAATGTGTTTCGGCGGACTAAGTTGGGCAGACAGTCCGCCCGTGTGTACGCGGCCTAAGGAGAAGAATAAATTCAATACCTTCACCATCTCCCCATCCTTTGTAACCAGATGTTCTGCCTCATTCTTTATGGGGCCAATATGGTCTGTCCTCCTTTTTTACTGTTTATACTGTTTATATACTTAAATCTTGGGATTTTTTTTTGCTCTCCACCGCTATGTGTCTTTCATGTTCTATCTTAGCCGTCCTTATTTCACCCTTACATTTCTTGTTGTATTCTTTATAAAGTCTGAATGCTGATGATCCCTCAACCTTGTAATTTTTGAAGGCCTTCTGCTTTGCTTTTATATGCATTTTTACATTGGAGTTAAGCCATCCGGGACTTGTTCGCTCTTTTAAATGTATTACCCAATGGGATGCATTGGCTAATGCCCTTATTTAATATGCTCTTAAAGCAAACCCATCTCTCCTCCACGTTCTTTGTTCCTAAGATTTTATCTCAAGATTTTATCCCAATTTATGCCTTCTAGTAAGGTTCGTAGTTTAGGGAAGATGGCTCTTTTGAAATTCAGTGTCTTTGTATTCTCCTTATGTTTGCGATTTGTGTGATTTATACGGAAGCCAATTGACCTGTGATCGCCGTTCCCTAAATTGCCCTGTATTTCCACATCCGTGATCAGGTCTGTATTGTTGGTAATCGCTAGATCCAGTAACGCTTTATTTCTAATTGGTGCGTCTACCATCTGACCCATTCTTGCATTACATAACTTTTTTTTTTATTGTGCACTATTCCTAGGCTTACATAAAGCATCAGCACTCTTATCTGATTAATTTTAATTTGATAAAATATCTCTTTTTAGATAATGTATACTGTGACACATTTTTGCAATATTTGCAAAAACACCTAAAAAACACAGCCACATATTCTGGAGATGAGACAATTGTTATAGAGGAATAACAATTACAGAGCCATATTTATGTGGGGAATGACCACCTGTCACTCTATATGGCTGGTGGACCCTTGGAAGCATTGTGACATATAGCAACAAGGTGCTGGATTCTTGTTGGATCACAGCAGGGCCTGAATAATAGGGTTTGGAGGGTAAAAATTGTATTTATACTGACAAGAATATACCGTACAGAGGTCTGCGTGTTTTCCATGAGGCATCATTTAATGTTCTGCATATGATCCAAATGCACATGCATGCATATAGACATAGGGTTTGCTGGGTGAAATGGAGTAATTGTTCAGCATATTTAGAGGTCCTTTTGTAAGGCCATAGTCTGTGTATGTCCCCTGCAGTCCCCCTCCAGGTGGTCTGGGGTACCTGCATTATGTACTGCACACTAATTGATGCATATGTCCTATTTCTATACATTCTGAGAAAGCAGGCGAGATCTAGAAAATGTGTAATGTGTCGCAAATCAAACTGTATGGCAAAATCCTGTGTATTTTAAACACTGTAATAAGCCTTTTTAGTAAGCCATATTTAAAAAAGGAGAGATAAAGTACATTTTATTCAGGTATAGAAATTAAAATTGATTATGTCAGATACACGAGGCAGAAAAATAATAATAGTACACATTATGTAAACCTTTGTAGTAGTTTGTATTGCATGTGAACAAAGAGAAACAATGCACTTTTCATCCAGAAATAAAAACTGCATTGGATTATGTCAGAAACTGAAGGCAAAAAAAATAACGGTACACTGAACATCATGTAAGCTTTTGTAGTAGCTCACATTTGACGAGAGATAAGACACTTTTTATCCAGAAATAAATTACAGGGGATTATGTCAGAAACCAGAGATAGAAAGTTTTACAGAGACATATTGCACATCATGTAAACCTTTTTAGTAGACTGCATTTGAACAGGGAGAAACAATGCGCTTTTTTATCCAGAAATAACAATTACAGTGGATTATGTCAGAGTCACAAAACAGAAATATTGCAATCAGTTGCAGTAGGATGCATTTTGAAATAACATGGCATGCATCTTTAATCCTACAAATCCACATCTAAGTTTATGTAAAAACAAAGAAAGAGAGATGTATAGGGCGCTCTGTGGGAAAAGGGCCTCTTGTGGTATCCTTGATCTCTGGGCCACCTAAGGGGAAGAAAAAACAGGAGGAGTGTAGAGGGCACTTGGGCAGCACTTTATAGAGGTTGATGGGTATAACGGAAAAAGAAGACGCCTCTAAGAGCAGTAAAAGCAATCACTATTTAGAAGACAATGGTTAAAAAAAAAACACTCACAAAATAGATGCGTTAGTCAAGCTCATCAATCCCATTTTGACATTATGGTTGCTTTGCTGTCATGGCTCTCACCAGACCTCATACGCCAGCCAGCAGCTATGGGAAGGGTAGGATGCCTATGCTGTGCTTCCGGAACTAGCATGGAATACACACACTGGAAGTGATGTCGAAAGGGGTGGTTACATGTTTTGGAGTATGCACAGAGCTCCTTTATCAAACCCTCAGCGCATGCTCTGAGCTCTGCATGTGCTCCAAAATGTGTAACCGCCACCCTTTGACGTCACTCTTGGAGCATGCGTTCCATGCTGGTCGTGAAAGCGTGGCAGCCATTTTGCATAGGCATCCTACCCTTCCCAGATCCTTGACAGACTTTGGAAGTACCATAATGTGGACATTATATCTTCTGGATATACTCTCTAATTCTTCTATCTTGGCATTGGACTATTTGTGTTAGCCCTTGTACACGCGGTCGGATATTCCGATGGAAAATGTCCGATCGGACCGCGTTGTCGGACCGTGCTGTCGACAGTGTGTGGGCTCCCGGAATATCCGATCGGAATAACATGATCCGATCGGACTTTGTCTGATCGTTTGTAGAGAATTCCGATCGGACAAAGTGCCATGCATGCTCAGATCAAATTCCTAGACCAAAGCTATTGGCTACTAGCCTGAACGTAGTCCCGTCGTAACTAAATTACCTCATCACGTTACGAACGATCGGATTTTGTCTGACCGTGTGTACAAGGGCTTAGGAATGTAATTCTGTGATCATAGCGGACTTTTGAAATAGTGCTATGCAGTTTGGTTTTACTCTCTCTCCTATGTTGTTTAGGTCACTTCTCAATTCAGTGATGATAATTTCACAGGGCTTAGATAACTCCTGTAGTAGGAGGACAGAGAAGTGTGTGAGGGGGGGTAGGTCGGTGGTAGTTGTTTGTCACCTCCTCCTGTTTCCCTCCTCATTTGGCACCAAGCAAGGGTTACATGAGAGGCCTACCCCGAGGTGTTTTTTTTTTTGGGCTATGCTTGTACAAGGTCACTTTACTACACACGGGGTACCTTTTTGTTTTGTGCTGTTTACTTTTATTTTTTTTCATTCAAAAGTTTTTATTGATGTTAACAGAATTTTGATAACCACATTTTTCAGGTATACAGTGTTGACATAAATACACTTATAGATGAAGCAGGAACAGCTTAAAACTAAACATGTTCAGCAGAATATCAGGAAATTTTCATTTGAACTATATCTTGTGCAGGGTCTTCTCGGGTTCTCCTCTGAAACCTTATTGTAGGTGACCAGTCATGTATACCTGATTTTGAAAGTGTCTGAAATTCATAGTACTTGAGAGTAGAAGAGTAGAAATAGAGTTAGAATATTGAGCTGGGGGGGAGCTGGTATAGGGGAGGGGGGAGGTGAGGGGTGAGAAGGTGTTCTGGAAATTATGGCCGTACGCAGAGCACACAGCCAAATCTTCTGTTTACCATAATAATAACATTTCCGTCTTAATGATATAATACTTTAGCTTACCTTCCAACCCATTCATCCCAATGAACAGACATGACCATCCTTCTTACGTTCTCAGTTCCATCAGCCTTCACATCAGCCAGCATGACCTTTTATTATCACAAAAGCTTTCCACAAACAGGAAGTGCAGATTCTAGCCAATCACTTCTTACATGGGAAATGACATCACAGGAAATTACCTACATTAAAGGGGAGGGCACTCACAAGAGGAAGTGCACACGCCCCCTTTTAGTCAGCATGCAACCCAGACAATAGTGTTTCAAAGTAAACAGTATCTAGTTAGCTCATTCTACTGGTTCTTACAGGCTTAAGACAATCTGCGGGGACATTGCTACTGGTGTTGACAATATACGGTACGAGTATATTAACAAGGCAGATACCAATGTCCTCTTATTAAAGCATATATACTTTTTATAAAAAAAATTTTTTGGCATATGTGCTTCTTAAAAATAAAAGTTTTTTTCTGCCATTACAATTAGTGCCCCTATTTTTTGATCACATTTAAAATTACTACACTATGGAGATTTTATTTTTTCTCCTATGAGGATTAAATTGGACTCCTTCCTTTCTTTGGATTGCGCATATGGTGCCTGAAAACTGGGTTCGCATTTAAAGGTGGAGTACCCCGGGAGGGGTGTATTTCTTAGAGCAATCGCATCGTATACGGATTTGAAGTTTGGAATCACACAAAGACTGATCTGAAGGCTTATTACCCCTGCATGGGTGTATCGTTCTGGTGAGTGGGGAACCTTGTGGGGGAGCATACAGTCACCTGGAGAATTCAGTCACAAGCACAAAAGTCACCTTATTCCTGCTGGATTTGCACAATCAAGGATTTTGTTTGATGATTTTTTTCCATTTTTTTATTTTTTCTTTCTCCTTTTTTTCACGTGTGGACATTAATAGACTTTTTTTGTGTTTTTTTCTTTTTCTTCCTTTTTTTGTTTTATCACTTTTTGGCTTTATTGTTTGCTTAATGTTGTTTTTGAACAACTTTTTATTTCTGATTTAAATTTATATTTTATGCACATAATTATATATACAAAAAATCTTTTTCCCCTTTCTTTATATAATATATAAATACCCTGGTTGATATTTATTGTATATGCATATATTTGGTAAAATTATCTTGCTATTTTGCACATGAGATTTGGGGTCTGGTGCCTATAGAAAAATTTTATAGCCATATTGTTTTTGGTTTTTCATGAGGTTGCACCATAGCCTAATTTTTTGTAGTTTATGAATGCTGAATAATATAACACATATAGGGAATTGTGTGAATTGCATGTGATTCACAACAAGTATTATATGTAGCACTTATCCTTGCACAAAGCACTTTATAAGATTTTCTGTAGTCCCTTTATGCACAGTTTATTGTATTTTTTGGTGAGGATTTGATTGTTTCCAACAAATTTATAACGATCAACCTACTGTCTTGTGGTAATATTGTGTCTAGTGGAAATAAGGGTGGTACTCATCTTTGATAATAGGTAGCGCCGGACACCCCATATTCTCTTGAGATTATTAATTATTTTGAAAGACCCTTGCGGGGATTTCCTGGTTGGGGGGCTGCAACCTGTATATACTGATATTTGGATGTTTTTCGTTCTTTGTACCCCTTCTGCTTCCCGTATTGCATAAGAGCGGCTCGATCCAATCTTTTTAATTTCAATACTTTAGCTTACCTTCCAACCCATTCATCCCAATGAACAGACATGACCATCCTTCTTACGTTCTCAGTTCCATCAGCCTTCACACCAGCCAGCATGGCCTTTTATTGTCACAAAAGCTTTCACAAACAGGAAGTGCGGATTCTAGCCAATCACTTCTTACATGGGAAATGACATCACAGGAAATTATCTACATTAAAGGGGAGGGCACTCACAAGAGGAAGTGCACACGCCCCCTTTTAGTCAGCATGCAACCCAGACAATAGTGTTTCAAAGTAAACAGTATCTAGTTAGCTCATTCTACTGGTTCTTACAGGCTTAAGACAATCTGCGGGGACATTGCTACTGGTGTTGACAATATACGGTACGAGTATATTAACAAGGCAGATACCAATGTCCTCTTATTAAAGCAGATATGTATCCAACAGGGATAGCGTAGCCACACAGAGATAAAATAATATGTTTATCTCGTTATGTGGACTTCGCTTTTCTAATGCGCATAGTCATTTGAAGGCAAGAAGCCCAGCGCATTGCGCTTGGTACCTACAAACCAACAAACATCCACAGACACAGAGAACACGTCTCAAATCCCATGAGAAGGTTTTCATACTGACCGTTTTTACCACTGGTCTCGATTTAACCCAAGTGCGCTCTGCTAGAGCACTCCTTGATTACACCAGACATAGTGAGACAGAGGACAATCTATAAAACACACATCCTAGAATAAAATGTTCACATAAATGTTATACAATCAAATTTCCACAACAAAGGGTAAGAGGGGGAAGGGGAAGAGAGGGGCAGTAGTTATAATCTGTCTTAAAGAATAACATTTCAGATATGTTACTCATTGATAGGTTGTCAACAGTTGAAGAATATATGATTACAATATTTGGATTCAAACGTGAGGTGGTAGTCTAGGGGGGTATGAGTATGGGGTCCATAAACCAAACACTGTCCAGGGCGCAGGTATAAGTGCAGGTACAGGTCGAAGCTGGAGTCCCCTAGGGAGGGGAGATCATTATGTAATCCGACAAGGCTGATCTTAATCTCTCATACTCCTGTGAGTATTTAAAAGCAAATCAGGGAGACCATGTCTTATGATATCGTTAAATTTTGTCATTTGACTGTGCAATAGTTTCCTCTATGTCACAGATGTCTGTGATTCTGTGTAGCCAGTCCCTTATGGCTGGGGTGCTAATAGATTTCCAGAACAGCGGTATAAGAGATTTGGCCACGTTCAGTAGGTGTTTAGATAAAGAGTTTTTGTACTTTTGGAATGAGAAATGAGTGACATGGAACAGACAGCATATGGCATCAAGCTTCAATGTAGTTTCTGTAATGTGGTGAATGATTCCTTTTACCTCCGTCCAATATGGAGATATCAAGGGGCATTGCCACCAGATGGAGGAGAGTACCTTTGTCTTTCTGGCAGTGCAAACAAATACCTGAAGATTGAGGATACCATTTACTGTATGTAGCTAGTATTTTGAATGCTGTTTCTTTCATTCTGGTGCTAAGAGAACATTTGTGTGTGAATATGCAGGCTCTCTGCCATTGCTTGACAGTACCACATCAAGGTCTTTTGATCCGCTCTTTCTGAATCTGTCCATGGGTGGTTGATTTTAGTTCTGTAGCCAAGCGTATGATATCGAGATGGCTTTTTGAATTTGGTCATCCTCTAAGCACACCGACTCCAATTCAGTTAATTGTCTAATAAAATAGCCCCTGCGGCGCATATTGTTAAAATGGATCTGAAAGTAGGCACGGGATATGGTTGTCTGATTTGAGTACGCGGAAGTCCTTAATCAGTGTGTTCTGAAAGCAGCGTTTTGTTAGGAGGAGGATGTCTGGGTCTGAGGTTTGTAATGAATGAAGGAAAAATAAACTGCGCTTGACAAAAACGAAAAATAAAAACGAAAAATAAAATTAATCTATAAAGTATCTATTTGTAATGAATGATTCCCTACCCCTGGTGGAAACTCAGGGTTGTTCTTTAATGGGGTAAGTGGACTTAGTGGTGTGGAAAGCTCAGATTGTTTAGTCAATAAATACAATTGGTCCTGAACAGGCGTTCACGACCAATAAATGAGTCAATAAATGAAATATTGATAGAGTGGTGCTGTTGTTTTAAGGTCGGTGGGTAGCTTGTCAAGGGATCCAGGGAGAGAATTTCAAAGGTAGTGGGCTTAGTTCATTTTCTAAAGGTACCCAGTCCTTAAGGTCACATTGACAGTGCCAGTCGACAATTCTTGTGATGTGTGCGGCATAGTAGTATTTTCTATAGTCTTGTAAGCCTATTCCACCCTTTTCTTTAGGTCTGGTCAGGAGGGTAAATTTGATTTGTGGTCGTTTGAGTGCCCAAATGAAATTAAGCTGGATCGATTGTAACGTTTTAAAATTTTTTTGGGGTATTTTTATTGGTAGGGTTCTGAATAATTATAGAATTCCAGGTAGAATGGACATTTTACAAATGAAATTTTTCGGGTACCATGTTAGCAAATCCTTCCCTATGGTTTTAAGAAGAGGCAGGAAATTCTTCTCAAAAACCTGGGAGAGTTGTGGGGTCAGCCAAATCCCAAGGTATTTGACAGCTGATGCTTCCCATTTAAATTATTTTGCGTGTTAATGATCTGGTCCGGGACAGTCATAGCTTCCGATTTTGTGTAGGTAATTTTTAAGTTGAATATATGTCCGTAGAGGGAGAATTGCTTCATCAGGGTGGGAATTGATGTGAGTGTTTTTTTCAGCATAAGCTGCTACCTTGAAGTCTGTATTCGTTATTTGAAATCCTTGCATTGCTTATTCAGCTATTACCCTTCTGATGAATGGTTCAAGCGGAAGAATAAAAAGTGGTGAGAGGAGGCATTCCTGCCTTGTACCATTAGTAATGTGTACAGTGTCTGATAAAGATCCAATGATCCTTAACTTGGGTTTTTGTAAAGCGCAGAGCCCCATGTTACCATGTGGATATCCAAGCCGATAAATCTGCACGTCTCCAGCATAAAGTCCCATGCTACTCAATCGAACCACTTCTCCGTGTCTGTCAACAGGAGAAAGCCATTGATCTTTCCCATCCGGGCAGCATAGATCAGATTGAGTGATTTTATTACATTATCCTTTGCCTCTCTGCCTGGCATAAATCCCGGCTGTTCAAGACCAATCAGACCATGCAGTAGAGGCCTTATTCGGTTAGCTATGAATTTTGCTAAGACCCCTTTCACACCACACCGCCCATAGCGTTTTACTGCCGGATTTGCGGCACATTTTCGACCGCTAGCAGGGCGCTTTTACCCCCCGCTAGCGGCCAAGAAAGGGTTAAAACCGCCGGCAATACGCCGTAATAGCGGCGTTTTGCCGGCGGTATTACAGCGCTGCCCCATTGATTTCAATAGGGAGCAGCGGTGGAGGAGCGGTAAACACACCGCTCCTTCACTGCTCCAAAGAAGCTGCTGGCAGGACTTTTCCCTGACGTCCTGCCAGCGGACCGCTGTAGTGCGAAAGCCCTCGGGCTTTCACACTATAAACAATGGTGCAGCTTTTTTAGGGCGGATTGCAGGCGCTACTTCTAACGCTATAGCGCCTGCAAAATGCCCTGGTGTGAAAGGGGTCTAATAGTTTGACATCTAAATTTAGCAGGGAAATTGGTCTATAGATGCGGTGTGCCAGGTCTTTATTCGGCTTGGGTATGACCATTATGTGTGCTGATGAAAACATCAATGGGACTTTTCTGGGTGTAGAGAAGGAGTTTAGTGCCTTTGTGATGAGATTTGTTAGGGTGTCTATAAATGTTTTACAGTAAATGGATGAGAAGCCATCTGGGCCAGGTCTTTTCCCTGTCTTTAGATCTTTGATTGCTATTTGGATTTCGGAGGTTTCAATAAGTTGTTCTAAGAGTTCAATATCTGTGTCTGTTTAGGAAATTTGGAGGAGCTCAAGTATTCTTATATTATTTGTGTTCTATTGCCCTGTATGTCAGCTGGTTTGTAGAGTTTTGGGAGGTTGTAAAGATTGGTATAATATTCATGAAAGTGGTGGGCAATTAATTTGTTATCTCTAATGTCCCATCCTTATTTTGTATACCTAAAATGTTGTTCTTGTTCCGGAAAGCTTTTCAGGGCCCTAGCCAGAAATTTGCCTGTCTTGTCCCTGTGTTCATAGTAAATTTTCTTCCTAAAGAATAGGAAGCGTTTAGTGGTGGCGTCTAATGTCTGCTGCAGTGTTTTCCTAGTTTGCAGAAAATAAGTGGAGGTTCATGTTGTCAAAGATTGTTCGTGTTGGGCTTCTAGCTTCAGGATTTTGTCAGTCAGTTTGGTTCATTTCTTTTTCCCGCTCCTTCGTACGTTGAGCTCCCATCTTGATCAACTCCCCTCGAATGGAGCACTTATGAGCCTCCCAGACAATCAGAGGGTCACTGTCAGGGGATACATTGTGCTTAAACTCATTTAAGAGCGATGTCACTTTTGGAAGTAGCACAGGATCAGTTAGTAAAGAGAAGTTTAAACGCCAAGTGGGGGATTTAGGGGTTGGAGCTGCAGGGTTCAATGTTAGAGAGATAGGAGTGTGGTCAGATATAAATTGGATTCCTATATCTGCTTCAGAGACTGCACTTAAGTCTCTACGGGATATGAATAAGTAATCAATTCAGAGAACCTCGACCTGTGAACAACACTTGTAATGCCGCGTACACACGGTCGAACTGTTTGACGTATTTAGTCCGTTGAAACACATTTCAGCGGACAATCCGCTCGTGTGTGGGCTTCAGTGGACTTTTTCAGCGTGCAGTCCGGAGTACTAAGAATTTCGGATTTTCCAAAAATCTCTTCGTCGTACTTTGGTTTCAGCGGACAATACGGTCGTCAGTATGCTAGTTCGACGGACTAAGAATGGCGCATGCCCAGAAAGGATTTACACGGCGGAAGGGTGCTTTGCTGTGTCTTGGACTTCCTATTTCTGGTCCCGTCGTACGTGCTGTACACGTCATCGCGCAAGCTTTCGACGGACTGTTTGTGCATCCGTGTGTGGTCAAGTCCGTTCAGTGGAAAGTACGACGGATTGTCCGTCGGATTGTATGACGGACTAAGTACGTCAAACAGTTCGACCGTGTGTACGCGGCATAAGAGACAGTGAGAATGAGTAATTATGATGTTGTCAGATACTTGTTAAAAGTAGAAATAACCACTATTAATAGATAAGAGAGTATATAGAAACAGTATGCGTTAAGATAGAAAATTATGAGTTATAGATTTAACACCTTTTAGATAGGTACACTATCAACAGGATCATTAGCAGTGTACTCTGATGTGAACAAATGTTACATCAAGAGGCACTTTGTGGGGTAAAGGGAGGCACCTGCTGGTATTGACAGCACCAAGCAAGACGCCTGTCATTCTGTAAAAGGTGACAAACTATCTAGTTGGAGATTAGAGGTTAGCAGCCTCAATAGACGGCAAATAAAAAAGGGCTAGAGAAGTAAGGCTGCACTTTGGTGCACAGGACATGAGAACTACCATGAATAGGTAACGAGGTAGGAGGGGGAGTAGTCAACCCTATCCTTACCCCTCAAGTGTGGTCTTAGGTTATACTTAAACATAGCACAACAGTTGAAGGTGAAAGTCATAGAGAGAGAAAACAAAAACAGAGCAAAAACAGAACTTTGTCAGAAACAGCTAAACTAAAAGGCAGGATAAAGCCTCTAGGCATATTGCCCTACAAAAATATTAATATCACATATATGAGGACGTGGAAAAATGTAAACACATAGACATATAAATGTGTAAACGTGGTTGGTCTAGAGACAAAACCTGGCTTTTGATAGGTGTATAGCAACTCTAGGTCGCAATGAGCTGGAAGTCTTCTGCAGTTGCAGGTATATGATATATATGCCCATGATGCCGGCCAGTCAGCTCAGTAATGTGACATGGATTGTGTGAGTCTCTGGATGCCCTGGAAACAGACAGGTGTCTGAACATGACCTATGATAGTAAGTGAGGGTCCAGGGATCATTGTGTATTAGGAAACCATGTTGTGTAGTGTGCAAATAAGGACTGCATGATCCTGACACAGCTAAGCTGAGCTAGCGAAGACACATGTCAGATAGGTCCGAAATTTCAACTCCCAGTCTCTGGGAACGCGTTGCACAGACATTTGTGCAAGGCCTTCCGGAGATGTCTCATCCTCTGCTCCCTCTGCGATGGCAAGATAAGGTCGGCAACCTTACCCTTGTACCGTGGATCAAGGAGAGTGGCCAGCCAGTAATGGTCCCTCTCCTTGATCCGAAGAATACGAGGATCCTTCCGCAGGCTTTGCAGGATCAGGGAGGCCATGCAGCGTAGGTTAGCTGAGGAATTCGGTCCGGAGTCCTCTGGGTCACTAAGGACAACATGATCCGCAGCTACCTCCTCCCAGCCACGTACAAGTCCACGGGTTTCTTGGGACTGTAAATCATCCCTACAAGACTGCTGCTGCTGCTGATGCTGAGTGCCAGCCTCCACCTCCATGCTGACACAATCATCCTCCTCCTCCTCTTCCTCCTCCTCATCCTCTTCCTGTGTGATGGGTGGCACAGCAGGAACACTGTCTGGATAAAGGGGGCCTTGAGAGGCAAGGAAGTCCTCCTCTTCCTGCCTCTGTTCTGCCTCAAGTGCCCTGTCCATTATTCCACGCAGCGTATGCTCCAAGAGGTGGACAAGAGGTACAGTGTCACTGATGCATGCACTGTCACTGCTCACCATCCTTGTGGCCTCCTCAAACGGTGACAGGACAGTGCATGCATCCCTGATCATGCCCCACTGGCGTGGTGAGAAAAAACCGAGCTCCCCTGACCCTGTCCTGGTGCCGTAGTCGCACAGGTACTCATTGATGGCCCTCTGCTGCGTGTGCAGCCGCTGCAGCATGGCCAACGTTGAGTTCCACCTGGTGGGCATGTCACATATAAGGCGGTTCTTGGGCAGGTTCAACTCCTTTTGGAGCTCAGTCAGCCGAGCACAGGCATTAAATGATCGGCGGAAATGCACACAGACTTTCCTGGCCTGCTTCAGGACATCCTGTAAGCCGGGGTACCTGCCCAAGAACCGCTGCACCACCAGGTTAAGGACGTGAGCTACACAGGACACATGGGTCAGTTGTCCCTGTCGGAGGGCGGAGAGGAGGTTGGTGCCATTGTCGCAAACCACCATTCCTGGCTTAAGCTGGCGTGACGTCAACCACCTCTCAGCCTGCCCCTGCAGAGCTGACAAAACATTCGCCCCAGTGTGGCTCCTGTCCCCCAAACAAACCAGCGCAAGCACGGCATGGCATTGTTTTGCCTGCGTACTTGCGTAGCCCCTGGAACACCTACGGAGCACCGCTGGTTCTGAAGACTGCAAGCTCTATTTAAAACGAGCAAGATAGTTTGCTATATAGGTGGATATAGCGGTGTGTACTGGGTTCAGAGCACGCAGACAGCACGCACAAGCTCCTACCGCTGACTGCAAGCTCTATTTAAAACAAGCAAGATAGTTTGCTATATAGGTGGAGGTTTTTATTAAAAAAAAACTGCTGCCAGTTGTATTTACAAAACAAAGACATAAATACTCATTCTTGAGAAGAAGAAAAGGAAAACCAACTTAAACAGACTTAATAAAATAGAAAAGAAAACATGCTTTCTTCACCAGCCTAAAAGAAAAGTCACTCGGATTAGAACAGTTTATCTACAATAACAACCTATCTATATACACTACACACCCTTTATAGACAGGAACGTAACAAAACCATCAGTGCCTACCATGCTTTTAATATTAGATTGCCCAAAAAACTAAACGTGAGGGACAGGGCAGACAGACCCACCACCTAGGGAAAAAGCAGGGGGAGGATCATCAAGGTGGGTGGAAAGAAAAGCCTTTTCCACAATCTGGCACACCTTTCCCTGCCCGTTCTTTCTCCCTCAAGATACCTCACCTTCACCAATTCCCGAAAGATATCACCCGCCACCTCATGCACGGGCAGGAACTTGCCCCTAGTGGACACTAAGCACCGCGCGTGCCAGGTGTAATAAAGGCAAACTGTACTAACTAAAAACAGTGACGATAACTCATGACCCCTCCGGACCCTGAAGTCGCCGTACACCCTCTCAGAATAGGTAAGGGCCCGGAGACGGGGATAGCCAATGGCATCCCCAACCTCCCCCAGAACCTCCAAGTTGAAAGGGCACTCAACCAAAAAGTGGTCCATGGTCTCCAGTGCCTCTCCACATTTAGGACGAGGACAGCCCCTGTCCTCAAGACTCCGGTACTTTAAGTTCGACCTCACATAGAGCCATCCATGGAACGCCCTCCATGCAAGATCCCAGAACTTGGCCGGAATTCTCTTAGAATTCAGAAGGGCTAATCCCTCCCTGAGAACCCTGTCCGGACAATCCCTTAAGGCTAGTGGTCTCAAAAAGTCCGAGGTCATGACCCGCTGGTACAGCTCGCGCCGACCCAACGAGCCCACCTCCAGGGCCGTTATCCTCCACCGCCTCAGTACCCTTAGGGCAGTTGGAACATAGGTGGGGAGGTACCCATGGGATCTCCGTAGATCACCGGGGCGACCACCCCCCTCCCACCCACTCAGGAAAACCAGAAACCAGTTCTTACATGAGCGTTCCCACAGGGAGGGTTCATCCTGAAAAATGGATTGTAGGTTGAACTTAAGAAAAACCACGGTAAAGAAAACCGTGGGATTAATCATGTCCAACCCACCCTGCCTCCTCTGTCGGTACGTGACCTCCCTCTTTATCAGATTCAGCCTGTTTCCCCACAAAAGCAGAAAGAACAGACCGCAGATCCGCACATAGAGCGATCTTGGTAGAAGACAAACGTAGCTGACAAATAGGAATTCGGGAAGCAAATAGGTTTTGACCAGACTCACCCTTTCCCTCAGTGACAGCTTCCAGCCTTTCCAGGCATTAACCTTTTGGGTGGCACTCACCAGCCTGCGCTCCCAATTTAGTTTGGGATAGTCACCCTGGCCAAAAAGGATGCCCAGAATTCTAATTTCTGGCCGGGGCTTGGGGAAGACGTCCGGGAGGGCAAACTGCTCACCCTCCCTCCCCAACCAGAGAACTTCACTCTTAGTCCAGTTGACCAGCGAACCGGACGCCTCGGAGTAATCTCCAATCTGTGTTTCTACAAACTGGGCCTCCTTTCGGCTAGCCACTACTACCGAGACGTCGTCCGCATAGGCCACCACCCTTACCGCCTTATCCGGGCCACTGCAGGGCTCCGCCTGGACCCCCTCAGGTTTCCGCAGTCTAGCCTCCTTACGAAGGGGTCAACCGCAAAGACGTAGAGCAGGGGACTCAGCGGGCAGCCCTCGCTAACACCAGAGTCCACCGGAAAGGTAGGACCCACCCAACCATTGACAAGAGGGAAGCTTTCAGCCCCCCTGTACAAAACTCTGAGCCAATCGATGAATTGATCAGGCAGACCGTATCTCCCCAAGAGAAGCCAGAGATACTCATGGTTCACCCGGTCAAAAGCTTTCGCCTGGTCTAATGCCAACAGATACCGCCCGTCACCCGTTGCCCTGCACCTTTCCACAGCCTACCGGACGTTGAGGACAGCACTAAAGGTGCTGCGGCCAGGAACCGTGCAGTGCTGGGAAACAGACAGTAGCTTGCCCGCGACTGCAGACATACGCACAAACAGTATCTTCGCCAGGATCTTTCTATCCGTGGAGAGAAGGGCGATAGGGCGCCAATTCTCCACCAGGGACGGATCTTTCCCCTTTGACAGAAGGATCAAGGCCGACCTTCTCATCGAGGGAGGAAGCAGGCCAGACGCCAAACACTCACTGAACACCTCCCTCAGACAAGGAGCCAAGAGGCCCTTAAAGGTCCTGTAGAACTCCGCCGTGAACCCATCGGGTCCCGGCGACTTCTTTAGAGACAAAGAGTCTATGGCCTGTTCAACTTTGGCCACAGAGATCTCCTCTGTCAAAGAGCCAAGGGGGTCAGACCCCACCTCAAGTGGAGTTTCATCAAGAAATTTCTTGGCTTTTCCCAGGTCCAAAGGCTTCTTCTTTAGGAGGTCCGAAAAATGGGCTCTGACGATCCCCAGGATTCCCGGCCTGGACCTCGCCAAAGAACCCGAGGGATCCCTCAGTCCGTGTATGACCTTCCCACTCACCGCGTCACCACAGCTCTTGTAGGGGTCCGGGTTGGTGAACTTCCCGTAATCCCTCTCAAGAACCAGGGAGGCGAGACGGTCATACTGACACTCCTTCATCTGAAGCTTCAGACCTGAAATCTGGTCCTGAGAGCCACCATCAGAAACCAAGCGGTCAAGCCGCCTGCGCAACTTCTGGTAGGCCTGGTATCGGGAAGCTGCCCGACGACCAGAGACTTCACGGAAGAAGCCTTCCGACCTCTTCTTCACTACTTCCCACCATTCCTGTCAAGAAGTCTTCATAGGCCGACCTGACTTCAGGGTCCTCAAGTAGCGACCCATTTAGTCGCCACAGGCCCCTACCCTTCTGAGGGGTGTCCGCCACATTCAGAGTGACCGACACCATACAGTGATCGGAAAACTCGACCGCAGGCAGCACAGGAGCCGCAAAGGACGAGTCCCCCTTCAAAAAAAACCTAGTCTACTCTTACTACTACCTCTGGAGTATGTGAAACCAGTGAGGTTGGGGAAGTGGTGAACGTGCACATCCACCAACCCGGCCTCCCTCACTATGCGATTCAAAAAGATACTATCATATCCCAGGGGGCCTGAGGTGCCTGCCTGGTCCTTTGACCTGGTGACTAGGTTAAAGTCACCACCAAAGACCACCTGCTGGGATGTAAACAGGTATGGTTTCAGCAGCGCAAGAAGGTCCTTCCTACCTCTCCTTGACTGGGGACCATAGAAATTTATGAGGCGGAGAAATTCCCCTCTCACGACTGCATCCACAATCAAACACCTACCGATTTCTAATTCAATCACTCGTCGACAAGCCACCGAACCGGTCTTAAAAAGGACCGCAACACCACTGCAGGGCTCAGCCGCAAGAGACCAGAGGGAGGGCCCATGTCTCCACTCCCTCTTTGCTAGGTGCATCTCTGCCACAGATGCCAGCCAGGTCTCTTGCAAAAACAAAATGTCGGCTTCAACGCGGCCGAGAAAATCAAAGGCTGAAAACCTAGCCGCCGCAGAACGCATACTTGCAACATTAATGGTCGCAAGGCGTATTGGAGCGGGTACCGTCATCCTTAGTGATTAAAGTTTACGTTCCTCTCTATATTACAAACCCAAGTTAATCCTCCTCGGAATCGGAGGATAGGACCCCAAAACGGTTCCAGAGGGCGAGCGAGGATCCCCCACCCGCCCCCAGACTGGTGCTGGGCTGAGGGTCCTCGCCACCCTCCTTCCCCTTCCTCTTCCGTTTTTTTGTCTTTTTCTTAACCCAGCCCGACTTGGGGGGCTCTCTCCCACTCTCACCGTCCGACCTCCCACTAGACACCTCCTTGGGGCGCTTATTCACCCCCTTACCCACCTCAGAGGTGTCCATTGGGATACCACCCTCCAGGCCAACCCGCCGACCACCCACCACCTCCGTGGAGGCGGGAGGTGGCATGAGAAGGGCAGCCGGATCCGGAGGCGGACATGGTACATCTGGGGGGGGGGGGAGAGGCGGATGGGGAAGGAGAAGAAGGGGGGAAAGGGAAGGTGGCGGGGGACGGTAAGGGGAGGCAGGGAGAGGGGAAACAAGGGGGAGGGAGGGGAAGGGGCGGGAACTGGGGGAGGGGGGGGTGCTTCTTAACAGAGGGCTTTTTTGGTTTACCAGACGGGGCCGGGGAACCTGCTGACATACCCACCCCTGCAGTACGCCTGGGGGGTCTGACCCTTTGAGGGAGGGGGGCGCCCTCATTCTGTGACCCAGAAGGATTTGGGCCCCCACTTTGTCTAGGGACCTGCCCACCCTCCGGGCCTGGAGCACTCTCCTCAGCCTGGCACCCCTTAAAAGCTTTGGGGCAGCGGCTGAAGGGGTGCCCTATTTCCCCACAGAGGTTGCAGACTAGAAGTCTGCAACCCTCAGGTGAGTGGCCGAAACCATTACACCTCACGCAGCAAGGCATAGTGCAGTCCGTGCTAAGGTGTGTGGGACTGCCACATTTGAAACAGCGACGGGGCTGGCCAGGGTAGAAGACCAGGATCCGGTCTCTCCCTATAAACGCACTCCCGGGTACATGCGCCACGGTGTTGTTGTGGCGCTTGAGCCGGATCCTGACCAACCAAGCACCTGTCCAGACCCCGCGCTCGTCCAAATTCTTCCTCAACCCTGTCTGGAGCTGCCCATACCGCGCCAGCCAGGTTGCGATGTCCTCAGGAGGAAGGGACTCGTTTCTAACCAAGACGGTCACGTTCTTTATCTCCTCCTGCCTCGAAAGAGGTACTATACGGAAACTTTTCCACGGATCTGACTTCCTGACGATTTCGTACAGGGTCAGGAAAAGTTCCATAGAGACCACGGAGACGAAGCTCACATCGAACTCCTTGCTGTTCGCAGGATGTATGACCGCGAACAAGTCAGAAACCTTGAAGCGTAATCCCAGCAGGTAGTCAATTACTTGACCCCTACTGGGACACGCGGCCGTCCCCTCCCACCTGAGCTGCACCACATTCCGCCTGCGCCTCTCCGGACCCCCCGTACCCCTTGACCAAGCCTGTGCCCCCTGGAGCTGTTCCTCAGGGGGGGCCCTGAATTTCTGGGCACCAAACTGGCCATACAGGGGGCCCAGAGGAACAGAGGAACCTGCCACCTGGGCAAATGAGCGCCCAGCTTTCAGGGCACCTAAGAGGTTTGCCTCTTCCTGCGTGCCCAAGATGGGATTCGGGACTGTGGGGGAAGGGTCAGACCCCGGCTGAGATGAACCCATGGGCTCTGACGGAGCAGCACACATCCCCCCACTCCCACCCTCTATCCCTCCCCCAACAGGTGCCTTGCTCCCAACCACCTCTGCAGATGGAGACGTAGCCACACCCCCCACAGCGGCGGGGGCCTGAGAGGAAGCCACTTCCATTCCCCGTGCCATATTCTGCTCCTGCCGCTGGGACCCCTCCAGTTCCCTGATGAAGTCCAAGGCCGGGCATTCTCCCCTTAGTTCCCCCATAGGGGACTCCCCCCAACTTGTCTGTCCACCGGGTAAAGCTCCACTGGAGGATTCCAGGGTACCCAGGGCAGTAGCCACCAGAGGAGCCCCCGAGACCCCCAAAGCCCCTACCTGACCCAGAGGAGCAGGAGACTTGGTCACCGAGGCCCGGGGTGTCCCCACCTCCTCAGTACATTCTTTCACAACCTCCGGGGTCACCGCAAGTGGTGCTTCCGGTTGACGGAGGTCACTTCCGGCCGCACCTCCAGAAACAGGAAGTGACACATCCACCTCCCCGCCCCCACCCTCCCTGGTGTCTGCAGAGGATGTTTGTCCAAGGTGTTTTTTCTGAACACAGTCCGCACTTGCCGGCACCTCCCCCTCACTACATGCAGCCACGGCGGGGGCCGCCATTACGGCCGGCACCCCTCACACTGTCTCAGATGCTGCGGGCTTGACCGGGGCCACTGGGGGGGCCCGCACAGCATGGCCCCTAGCAAGGACCACCACCAGCTTCCTTCCATGCTGTTCCATCCGACTTGCCTCTCCCCCGGAGCTTCCCTGTGCATCATGGGGTTCCCTACCCGGATCTATCTGCTCCACAGCCTCTGACTGAGCAGGTGAAACAACAGGGATCCGGGGACCCTCCGCACTTACGGCTCCGGGGGCCACGCTC
Organism: Lithobates pipiens; assembly: GCF_037356315.1. Taxonomy (NCBI): domain Eukaryota; kingdom Metazoa; phylum Chordata; class Amphibia; order Anura; family Ranidae; genus Lithobates; species Lithobates pipiens. The sequence continues at coordinate 56,875,784 of NW_027507789.1, read as the reverse complement.
ACCCGGCTGGTCTCCACCTCGGGGCGCTGATCTTCCTCACCCATCGAGACTACATCCTCCACCGGGGTTCGCAGCTTCTCCTCCATTTCCAGCAACGCTTTCTGGTAAGAGCCTTTTCTCCTGGCTGCCTGGGATCCCTCCTGGCTTGCTCTCAGGAGCTCTTTTTTCACTTCGGAGAGGAAGCCCCTCTCACCAACTCCGCGTTCGCAGAGACCGCCCAGCAGCCGCCACAGGTCTCTGCACTCATGTTTCAGGCCTTCAATGGCCTCCCGGTACTCCCCCCTTCTGCTACTGGCTGAGCGGTCTCTGCGATTCTGCAGGTCCGCTAGTCTCTCAGTCTTTATCACATAGGCCAACGTGGCCTTCTGCACAAGGGCTTTGATCCTTGACCGACGCTTCTGCATCCTTCCAGGGTCCTCTCCCGGCTGGGCCCGGGTCCAATCCAGCAGCTCAAACTGTGTTTGCAGGAACAACCTCTCCTCCCTGGAGAGGTCTTTCACTCCAGGGGGATGAACCGTGGGCCCAGGCCGGGAAGAGGGCCCCGAACCTGGGCTGGCCGACGCCATCAGCTCCCTCTCCTCCTCCACCTCTCTGGAAGCTCTCACAGTTACAGGACAAGTCAGAGCACGCAGCCAGCACGCACAAGCTCCTAACACTGACTGCAAGCTCTATTTAAAACGAGCAAGATAGTTTGCTATATAGGTGGATATAGCGGTGTGTACTGGGTTCAGAGCACGCAGACAGCACGCACAAGCTCCTACCGCTGACTGCAAGCTCTATTTAAAACGAGCAAGATAGTTTGCTATATAGGTGGATATAGCGGTGTATACTGGGTACAGAGCACGCAGACAGCAGGCACAAGCTCCTAACATTGACTGCAAGCTCTATTATAAAAGATAGATATATCGCTAGCTATATAGGTGAATATAGCGGTGTATACTGCGGTCAGGGCACGCAGACAACAACCACTACAGAAGAGCAAGAACGAAAATCGGCCGATAGCGATCGGTGTATACTGTGTTGAAGGTACACAGAACACTCACTAACTGCTTCAGATGCCAACACACTACACAAGGCCGCCGCGCTGGCGGCCTTATATAGTGTGGGGCATGTACTACACAGCCTGAGCTATGATTGGCCACAGGCATCCTGCCTGTGGCCAATCATGGCTCTCCTCGCTGCCGGCGCTGTGATTGGCCAAGCATGCAGGGTCACAGTGCATGCTTGGCCAATCATGAGTCAGCAATGCACTGCGCCATCGCAGTGCATTGTGGGCCGTGAGCGCCACACGAATTTGGCGCGAACGGCCCATAACGTTCGGAATTCGCCGAACAGGCGAACAGCCGATGTTCGAACACGAAGCTCATCCCTATCCCCTACTATTGTCCTCTGCAGCAGACTGGGAGTCCTCACTGAACTATTCTTCAGTGTGGGTCGGCGCCATCTTTACTCCGACCACGCTGCTCCGGGAGAGAGGCTGGTTTTTGAAGATGTCAGAGATGTTCCTGCCTTTGTAAGCCGGGATTGGGTGTGAGGGGTTCAGTAGTTCTGCCTGCTCATTATCAGGGGTGAAATGTGCAGAAAAATTAGCTAGAGGCTGCGATTCCTCTGGAGCTCCTCTAATATGCTGCCATTTCAGCCGTGCGTCAAGCCACACACCCCTTTTTGCTGTTTTGCCCTGGGACAAAGCTGAGGCCTGCCACATGGGAATACTCAACCTTAAGGCAGAGCTCTACTGTTAGAGATACATGTACACCATGTATACTTTAACTGCAACTGTTCTCTCTTGGGTCCCCATGTCTATGTACACCTTCTCTGTAATTTGCATTTAGGAGGGACATGCTGAACCTTGTCCACATCCACCTAGTCAGTGTTTACCACTACCACTCCCCGGGGGCGGCGTGGGCCCCACCGTGCACCCCGCGTGGGCTCCAAACATGTGCTTTACTTAACTCTTGAACTTCCGTGCCTCTGTACAGGATGGGAACCTCTGCAGTGCGGATCTGCTCCCATTGCTCTGGGAGACAGACTTCTGGCAGAAGGAATGCTGATAACATTTCTCTCACAGCTAGAGGCCATTCCACCTATAACAGGTACACTCAACAGGCTGCTGTAAAATTTCCATTACTCTAGGTAACCACTTATGTCTTTGCATTACTCCACACCAATGTCTTCATACCCCAATGTGTTTAAGACCCACTCTGTAGATTACGTGTCCTGGTTACTTGCATAACACCACTTTCAGTAGCTTCAGACCAGACAGGGATAACATTTCAAATGCTTTGCTTAGAAAAGCGTAAAGGAAATTACACAGTCCAACATTCAAACCATAACACTTCCCGAAGTGCCATGTTGATCTTCCAGTGACCAGTATGAGAGAGTGAGAGCGATAACACCAAATTTAACACACCTGCTCCCCATTCATGCCTGAGACCTTGAACACTAACTAGTCACATGACACTGGGGAGGGAAAATGACTAATTGGGCCCAATTTGGACATTTTCACTTAGGGGTGTACTCACTTATGTTGCCAGCAGTTTAGACATTAATGGCTGTGTGAGCTATTTTGAGGGGACAGCAAATTTACACTGTTATACAAGCTGTACACTACTTTACATTGTAGCAAAGTGTAATTTCCTCAATGTTGTCACATGAAAAAATATAATAAAATATTTACAAAAATTTAAGGGGTGTACTCACTTTTGTGAGATACTGTATACACCTCTAATGGGCATTTTTATATTTTTGCTATGGGCTTATTTATTTATTTTATTGGGCATGAGTTTGTTGTAATTTAAGAAGATTGAGAAATACATACTGTACATACATCATTTTTTTCATTCTTCTGGGACAAACAGGGCTTTCTTTAGGTGATATTGTATTGGAAAAGTGTCATTTCTTTAATGTTGTCACATGAAAAGATATAATAAAATATTTTAAAAAATGTGAGGGATGTACTCACTTTTTGTGAGATACTGTAGGTACTAGAGCTGAAGTGGTTATAGTTAACAAAACAAAGTGTGAAAAGTGAGGTCGTCATCGTGACCATTTTTTCTGTTACATCTGTTGCAGATGTAATATGATTTAACACCATGCACACAAAGTTCACAGTTTTTTTTCAAAGTTCCTTCTCTAAATTTTATGTATGTCAAAAGCCTTGTGCTCAAATTGCATCTTTTTTTTTTTTTTTTGCCAAGTATCCTAAATATAAGCAACAAAGTTCTCAGCTAATTCCTGCTAAGAGTTGTCAGCAAAAAGTATACAGGTATAAAATATGGTTATCACTTTGAAATTTGTTTTATTTAACAATGACCATGAATAAGTATATAATATAACACATTCATAAAATACAGTAGTACAAAATAGTACGAAATAAGAGGAGATAACAGGTGCATAAACAAGCAAATTTATAAAACTATAAATATACGTAAATATTGAATTCCACTACCACAAATGTAAAATTAAATATATATAAAAGTTAATAGAGGTTCTGGGGAGAAGTTTGGATCTACTTATTTATTCAAGTGGAACTAAAGTAGATCCAAGTACTACAAGTATATAACAAGTTAATCCCAATACAATATCCACTTCATCTCATATATCATATATACAATTCCCTAATGCAGTCACATACAACCCTGTTCAGCAAGGGGTGTGTGGGAGGTTCTTCAATAAGTTTCTCAGGCTCCGTAACTCTGTGACCTCTTTCATCAGGAAGTGGTGTAATGCTATTTTAGAAGATCCAAATATTAACAGTTAAGTAAACCGCCAGCTTTAAAAACAAAAACCTGCAAGGCAAAATTATAATGTGCTAGTACGCATCACATACTAGCTCATTATGTGAAACTTACTCTAAAACATCGCCCTCCACAGCACGGGACTCTGAAGGAATGGCACTGGTATGCCGTTGCTTCAGAGCGCATGTGCAGATGCACGTTTAGGAGATATTTACTATATCTATAGGTAAGCTTAGGCTTTATTATAGGCCTACCTATAGGTAAAAATCAACCAAGGAAGTTTATTCCCACATTAAGTTAATGAATAAACAAATTTATCAACATAGCAAAATAAATCCAGAATATAACTTAAATACTTTATTGATAGGGTGATCTCCAACAGTGGTGCACTTAAATTCAGGATCATGCAAACAGATAAAAGCAAAAGATATATATATATATATCTATCACTCCCCCAAAACTCCAGGATGGAAGCTGAGTGCTGGGGAGGCTAGAAGTTGACAGTGACATTGACAACAAATTGGTCATCTGGAAAGACTCCAAAATGTAAAAAATGTGGAACTTTTAAAGGACCACATTTGGTTTCTTTGGGTCCTCCTGGGTCTCAAGCCTCCCCAACACCACACTTCCATCTTGGACATTGGGGATAGTAATATACAGTATATACCTGCTGTTTTTATCTGTTTTCATGACCATGAATTGAAGAGCACCACTGAGGGAGCATGTCTTATTTAACCACTTAACGACCGCCGCATGCCATTGTACGTCATCACAATGGCATGTACAGGCACAAGCACGTACATGTACGTGCTTGCCTTCCAGCGAGTGGGGGGTCCGATCGGACCCCCTCCCGCTGGATGCGGCGGTCCGGTTCGCTTCAGGAGCGATCCAGGATGAGGGGATGGCTGTTGGTTTCTGGCCATCCCCTCTCGATCGCTCCTGGGGAATGAGAAGCTTCCTCCCACTGTGTATTGTATACACAGGCAGGGAGGAAGTGATGTCATTCTCCTCGGGGCGGTCTTATTGACTGGACTACGAGGAGAGGATACAGTAAGTCTGCACCAAACACTACACTGACACTAACTAACACACAGGCACACAACCCCCCCCCCCCCCAGTCACAGTGTCACTGATTGCAGTGATCATTTATTTACTGATCACTGCATTCAGTGTCAGTTGTAAAAGTAAAAAGTGTCAGGGCAGTTAGTGTTAGGTCCAGGGTAGCCCCCTACCACCCCCCAATAAAGATTTAACCCCCTGATTGCCCTTAGAGTTAACCCTTTCCCCCCCTTTTGCCAGTGTCACTAAGCGATCATTTTTCTGATCGCTGCATTAGTGTCGCTAGTGTCGGTAGGTAGCTAGTTATTTTTTTAGGTTTACCGCCAGGTTTTTATAGCGCTAGGTACCCCGATATACTACCCAATAACGGTTTTAACTCCCTGATTGCCCCTAGTTAACCCTTTCACCCCCTTTTGCCAGTGTCACTAAGCGATCATTTTTCTGATCGCTGCATTAGTGTCGCTAGGTAGCTAGTTATTTTTTTAGGTTCACCGCCAGGTACCCCGATATACTACCCAATAACGGTTTTAACCCCCTGATTGCCCCTAGTTAACCCTTTCACCCCCTTTTGCCAGTGTCACTAAGCAATCATTTTTCTGATCGCTGCATTAGTGTCGCTAGGTAGCTAGTTATTTTTTTAGGTTCACCGCCAGGTTTTAATAGCGCTAGGTACCCCGATATACTACCCAATAATGGTTTTAACCCCCTGATTGCCCCTAGTTAACCCTTTTACCCCCTTTTGCCAGTGTCACTAAGCGATCATTTTTCTGATCGCTGCATTAGTGTCGCTAGTGTCGCTAGGTAGCTAGTTATTTTTTTAGGTTCACCGCCAGGTTTTAATAGCGCTAGGTACCCCGATATACTACCCAATAATGGTTTTAACCCCCTGATTGCCCCTAGTTAACCCTTTCACCCCCTTTTGCCAGTGTCACTAAGCGATCATTTTTCTGATCGCTGCATTAGTGTCACTAGTGTCGCTAGGTAGCTAGTTATTTTTTTAGGTTCACCGCCAGGTTTTTATAGCGCTAGGTACCCCCATATACTACCCAATAATGGTTTTAACCCCCTGATTGCCCCTAGTTAACCCTTTCACCAGCGATCACCGTATAAGTGTCACTGGTGACGCTGGTTAGCCAGTTAGTTATTTAGGCTCCCCGTCAGGTTTTTATATAGTGCCAGGGACCCCCATATACTACCTAATAAAAATTTGAACCCCCTGATTTCCCCTAGTTAACCCTTTCACCAGTGATCACTGTATAAGTGTTATGGGTGACTCTGGTTAGTTAGTTTGCTTTTTATAGCATCAGGGCACCCACCATTTATTACCCAATAAAGGTTTAACCCCCTGATCACCCGGCGGGTGATATCAATTAGGTTTTAGGGTCAGGGTCTGAGTCGCCCCAGGCAGCGCTAGGCTAGTGCCAGTACCGCTAACACCCACGCGCAAAGCATAAACCTCCCGTAGTGGTATAGAATCTGAACAGATCAATATCTGATCTGATCATATCTATACCAGCGTCCCTTGCAGTTTAGGGTTCCAAAAAAGAAGCATTGTTAGCGGGATCAGCCCAGATACCTGCTAGCACCTGCGTTTTGCCCCTCCGCCCAGCCCACCCAAGTGCAGTATCGATCGATCACTGTCACTTACAAAACACTAAACACATAACTGCAGCGTTCACAGAGTCAGGCCTGATCCCTGATCGGCAGAAGAACCGAAGAGGGGGACAAGACCCCCGAAGTCGGAAGAAGAGGCCGGCGGCGAGGAAGAAAGTCGGACTCCTCCGCTAGCAAAAGAGCTACAAGAAGATAGCGGAGGAGTCCGGCGAGAAGACCCCCGAAGACGGAAGACCCCCGGAGCTGTACAATAAAGTATTTTATCTCGTGTGTTGTGTTTTTTTTGTACTTTTATTTTACAGGTGAATGGGTAGGGGTACATTGTACCCCATACTCATTCACATAGGGTGGGGGGCTGGTATCCGGGGGCCCGCTTAATAAAGGGGGCTCCCGGATTCCGATAAGCCCCCTGCCCGCAGACCCCGACAACCAACGGCCAGGGTTGTCGGGAAGAGGCCCTTGTCCTCATCAACATGGGGACAAGGTGCTTTGGGGTGGGGGGGCCGCGCGGCCCCCCATTCCCCAAGGCACCCCCCATGTTGAGGGCACGCGACCTGGTACGGCTCAGGAGGGGGGGGCGCTCGCTCGCCCCCCCTTTCCTGGCCGGCCGGGTAGCGTGCTCGGACAAGGGTCTGTTGTGGACTTGGGGGGGACCCCCACGCCAATTTTTTTTCGGCGTTGGGGTTCCCCTTTAAGTCCATACCAGGCGGCAGGGCCAGCGACATCTCCTTCGCGGGCCCCGCCTACCTGGAGACGCGCTCGAAATGAGCGGACTTTCCTCCGCGTGTGTGGGCGAGTCCGTTCATTTCAAAAGTAGGGCGGATAGTACGGCGGACTTAGTACGCCGTATTAGTCCGCTGAAAAAGTGCCGTGTGTGGGCAAGTAGCCCGTTCGGAAAGTCTGACGGACAGTCTGGCGGGAAGTCCGCCAGACTAAGTACGTCGGACAGGCGGCTACGTGTGTACGCGGCTTTTGAAACCCTGAAGGCAGTGATTGGTTTTCGGGGTGCCGTACACAGCTAGACTCCCAAAAAGTCCCACATATGTGGTATCCCCGTACTCAGGAGAAGCAGCAGAATATATTTTGGGGTGCAATTCCACATATAACTATGGCATGTGTGAGCAATATACCATTTAGTGACAACTTTTTGTAAACTTTTTTTTTTGTGTCAATATTCAATCACTTGGGACAAAAAAAAATATTCAATGGGCTCAACATGCCCCTCAGCAATTTCCTTGGGGTGTCTACTTTCCAAAATGGGGTCATTTGGGGGGGTTTTGTGTTATTTTGGCATTTTATGGCCTTCGAAACTGTGATAGGTAGTGAGGAGTGAAATCAAAAATTTGCACTCTTTGAAATCCTGAAGGCAGTGATTGGATTTCGGGGTGCCGTACGCAGCTAGACTCCTAAAAAGTCCCACATATGTGGTATCCTCATACTCAGGAGAAGCAGCAGAATATATTTTGGGGTGCAATTCCACATATAACTATGGCATGTGTGAGCAATATATCATTTAGTGACAACTTTTTGTAAATTTTTTTTTTTTTTTGTCATTATTCAATCACTTGGGAAAAAAAAAATATTCAGTGGTCTCAACACGCCCCTCAGCAATTTCCTTGGGGTGTCTACTTTCCAAAATGGGGTCATTTGGGGGGGGTTTGTACTGCCCTGCCATTTTAGCACCTCAAGAAATGAGATAGGCAGTCATAAATTAAAAGCTGTGTAAATTCCAGAAAATGTACTCTAGTTTGTAGACGCTATAACTTTTGCGCAAACCAATAAATATACGCTTATTGACATTTTTTTTTACTAAAGACATGTGGCTGAATAAATTTTGCCCTAAATGTATGACTAAAATTGAGTTTATTCGATTTTTCTTATAACAAAAAGTAGAAAATATCTTTTTCCATTTATATCGCAAAAAAAAATAAAATCGCAGAGGCAATCAAATACCATCAAAAGAAAGCTCTATTTGTGGGAAGCAAAGGACACAAATTTCGTTTGGGTACAACATTGCATGACCACGCAATTACCAGTTAAAGCAGCGTAGTGCAAAAAGACCTCTGGTCCTGGCTGAAAATTAGTCCGGGGCTGAAGTGGTTAAAGTATAAGTTATTGATGGATTTATATTGCTGCATTAATACGTTCATTGCCTATACATTATTATTATTATTATAATACAGGATTTATATAGCGGCATCAGTTTGCGCAACACTTTACAACATGGGGTCAAACAGTACAGTCACAATACAATTCAATACAGAAGGAATCAGACATGAAAGAAATGTTAATATTTAGATCTTCTACAATTGTATTCCACCATTTGTTAAAGCAGTTTCCAGAACCTGAGAAATGCTTTGAAGAACCATACTCACACCCCCTCAAGACAGAGGTCTATGGACCTCCAGTTGTTCATCAACTACAATTCCCATCATGTCTAGTCAAGTCTGTTAATGTCAGAGTTTTACAATCCCTCATGGGACGTGTTGTTCCGCAACAGCTGGAGGGTCATAGTTTGAGGATCCCTGCCTTAAGGCATTCAAACACTGTTGTATGTGACTCCATGAAGGAATTGTACATATGATACAAAGAGTGATGTGGGTATTGTATTGATGGGAAACTTCCTGTAGACTATTTGATATATTTATATATCGGCAATATGATTATGCAATATAGTTGTATGTACTATATGTCTAGACAATTATTTTCTCAGTTGTATACACTATAAACAATTTGAATACTATGCAATTAATAAAATAAATATTTATTTTAGAAAACAAATTGTATGTGTTATGACTCTTAGTAGCATCTGAAATATTTCTTCTTTCTGTATTGTAGTATAATTTAGGGGATGTGGTATAAATTGACACTAGAAATCATTATATATTCAGAAGATCCAAGTACTAGAATTTATTTAAACCAGACTAAGCAAATTTCCACACCATAACACTCAACTCATATTTATTTAAAAAAAAAAAATTCATGAAAACAACAGTTGTAATTATTACAAGTCCTAATAGGTTTTGCATGAGTAAATCAATAGAGGTCGGAGTGGTATTTTCCTCCAGCTGATCATATACATGTTGTTAAAGGTATCAATCTGAGGTCTACAAATATACAGTCACATAAGTGGTATTAAAGTGGTTGTATACCCAAATTTTTAACTTTTACCTACAGGAAAGCCTATAATAAGGCTTACCTGTAGGTAAAAAAAATATCTCCTAAACCTGTACGGTTTAGGAGATATTCCCCTCGGTATGCGCTGCTGACTGCAGCGGCGCATGCGCACAAGGGGATTCTCGGCCTGAAAATCCGGCAGTGGCCGGCCGGCCGGGAATGAAATCTCCCGCGCGCATGCGCGGGAGTGACGATATCGTGGCTCCGGCCACTCACAGCGCCGGAGCCGCGATACCCGGAAGAAACGCCGAGGGAGCTGACATGCGTGGATCGGGCCAGATGTCGGGGCCTCGTTCTAAGGTAAGTATTTCATAATGAGCTAGTATGCGGTGCATACTAGCTCATTATGCATTTTGCTTTGCAGGTTTAAAAAAAAAAAATGGCGGGTTTACTACCGCTTTAACTACGATAACATAGGATCATAAATCATCATTTTTCCAAAACTCCCTCTTCTCTCACCTTTTTGCTTTCCCATGTTATCAACCCAAAACCACAGTTGATCTAGTATGAATTTCAATTAGGGCCTATCAGAAGAGAGTCATTCCATTCATTCCTGACTTTATAGAATTTAATAGAGCATTTCCCTTTTTTTAGAAGATGAGTTTTTCAAATTGGATTATTTGATTAACAATTCTTTTCCAACGAGCAAATGTAGAAAGTAAAGGGGACATCTAGCACAGGGCAATAGCGCTATGAGCAAGAAAGAGCCTTTATCCAAGAAAAACACCCTTTGATAGTGGTGGCCATTGCCCTTCAATGAAAATATTCAATATGCATATTTCTGGGGAAGCAGGGACAACTTGTTTCAGCAAATTGGATAATACATTTATAACTGTAGTTTGTGTATTGTTTACTACTGACTTTAATGGTTGAAGAAAAAGGCTACGATAATTAACCACTTGAGGTTCGCCCTATAACAGTTTTACTGCTACAGGGTGGCACCTCTGCGCTGGATCACTTTTATATGCATGATCCTACTCTGCTGGGTAGGGTTGGATCTGCTGGCAACCTGGCGATCATTGAGCAGAGAGGCAGAACGGCAGCCTGCCCTGTGTAAACTAGGCAGATCGCTATCCTGACAGGAGGGAAGAGATACATTTTGTGATCCTTTGAAGGGAATAGATTTAATTTCTTCCCATACTAAAAGCACCTCCCACAGTTTAGTAAAACACTGGTTAGACACCCAGTTAACCCTTATTGTCCCTGAAGTTAAGCCCTTCCCTGACAGTGTCATTAGTACAGTGACAGTGCATATTTTCTAGCACTAATCACTGTATCACTGGTCCCCAAAAAGTGTCAAGTGTCAAAATATCTGCTGCATTATCGCAGTCCCATTATAAGTCACTGATCGCTGCAATTACTAGTAAAAAAAATATCCCCAGTTTAAAGAGGCTATAACTTTTGTGCAAACCAATAAACATATATGCTTTATTGGGATTTTTTTACCAGAAATATGTAGCGGAATACATATTTGCCTAAATTTATTAACAAATTTGATTTTTTTTTTTTTATTTGATTGGATAGGTTTCCTAGCAGAAAATAAAATAATAAAATATATATTTTGTATTAAAATTGTCGGTCTTTTTTTGTTTATAGCCCAAAAAATAAAAAAATGGAGAGGTGATCAAATACCACCAAAAGAAAGCTCTATTTGTGGGAAAAACAGGACATACATTTTATTTGGGTACAGCTTTGCACGGCGTATAGCAAAAAATGGTCTGGTTATGATTTGGGAGGGTTAAACAATTAGAGTTTTATATATATTTTTTTGTTTTCCATTTATTTACAAGTATTTCAATATCAAGTAAAATATTGATATGCTTGCTTTTAAAGAAGATTTGATTGATTTTGGAGAGATGTGAGCCACATAAACGTGCCACAAGACTAACAACATAAATTAAACCTAAAGTGTGCCCTGGCCTGCTGGACGGTATGCCAAGAGAAGAGGGCATACCCAAGATAAGCGAGTGGATGGTTGTTACATAGTTAGTAAGGTTGAATAAAGACACCAGTTCAACCTGAGTGAGTGTCTACAATTGTCCTTATCCCTGTACATTGCACACTCACATCGGTCCCTACCCTCAAGGAGCCCACAATCCAAGGTCCCCATTCATATACTAGGGCCAATTTGGAACAGAAGCCAATTAACCTACCTGCATGTCTTTGGAATGTGGGAGGAAACCGGAGTACCCAGAGGAAACCCACGCAGGCACAGCGAGAACATGCAAACTCCAGGCAGGTAGTGTCGTGGTTGGGATTCAAACCAGCGACCCTTTTTACTGCTAGGTGAGAGTGCTAACCACTACACCACTGTGCCGACCCTTGTGATGGATCGGAAAATAATTCCTGTGACTCAAGCGGAGGGTATATGGTGGTGGTGATGTTGGTGGTACTGTCTTTGGGGGTGCACACAGCAGAGAGTGAAGAGGGTGCAGATCGAGAGGCTGAGGAGGGTGCAGAAGAGTAAGGCTGGATGAGCCACTCAACCAAGTCTGGTGCGTCCTTTGACGTAATCGAACGCATCTTTTGCAGTTTGCCACTTTGGCTCAAGCCTGTTGCTCCTGCCCTACCCCTACCACCCCTGCGGAAGGGCCTGCCTCTTCCTCTGCCTGTCATTTTTTTTTTTGTAATTCCTTTATTGAATGCCAGAAGAAATAACAGGCACATGGACAACAATAATAAAACATACAGAATTTCAAAACATAAATCTTTCGGTAGCACCCAGGTGGGATATATAGAGACCACCCCCAATATAGGCTTAAACTAAACATGAAAGCATTCCCGAACCGGGGGCTAAATTCCCCTCTTAAGACATCCAACACCAATTAGGCAATCCGATCCCACCCAGGGGAGCAGTAATCATCACATGGCCATGCATTACAGTGAGATGCACACATTTTGTTATTTTATAAAGAAAGGGAAGAGGAGGGAGATGGGCGATGGGCCGGGCCCCAGGCAGACAGAGCATACATTTGTTGAAAACTGGTCATTCCCAGGGGAGCCCACAACACATCCGCTGCCTACCTGGACTAGCCGGCAGAATCTAATCATGAAAGACAAAGGACTGAGGAGGCGAATAGGTAAGGGGGAAGGGGGTATGGAAGAAAGGGACTACAGGGGGAGACAGGGAGGAAGGGGGGCCAAGGAGAAATGAAAGGAGATCAGAACAGAGAGACAGACCAAGTAGAAGAAACAAAGAAGAGGCTCCAGGCGGGCTGAAGCGACAAAGGCTAGCATAAAAGAGCAAAATAGGGACTGTGTGCACCACCAGACCGCAGGGGGGGGGGGCCGAAGCCAGCGAACAGAGACCCTCTCTCAACGGGCATCTAAAGCTGCCACCCAGAGGTAAGCCTCGGTGTAGGTGAAATGTTGCCAAGGTCTCCAAGTCTCACGAAAGGCCTCCTCCCTATTATGAAGCGTCGCTGTAAGGTCTGCCATATCTCTTAATTCGTTCACTTTAGAGAACCATAGAGCCATAGCCGGTGGGTTCTCCGATCTCCAGCACAAAGGGATACAGGCCTTCTGCCTGTCATTTTTTAAATGACCCTGTGACAAAAGTCTCTAGAGAAGTGCAGTATGTATGTGGAAGAAGATATATAACAACCCGTTTCAATCTGTCGTTTTGGGGGGCCACTGGTCTATCACACCATTTATAATCCTTTTTTCTAATTGTGTGTGTCACTCTTTGTAGTATCTGTAGTATCGCTGCAGAACCGCTCAGCAGTCACAATGCTGCACAGTGGAAATGCACTATACTATGCTTTCAATATTTGAAAGTATTTTATACGTGTATTACACCCCTATATACTGCGCACCAAATAGTACACCTATACCAGTCCTTAAAAGGACCTTTGTGGACCTAATAGTAGCTAGCTAGTAACTAGTGAATTGCAGACTGCCCCTGCTCCACACACCAAACTGTCCCTACACTGAGAAACGACAGCTGCAGAATCGGTCAGCAGCACTGCATGCAGTGCACTATAATATGCTTTCTATATTGGAAAGAAAGTATATTATAAGTGTATTACAACCCTATATACTGTAAACCTATACCAGTTTTTAAAAGGACCTTTGTGGACCTAATAGTAGCTAGCTAATAGCTAGTGAATTGCAGACTGCCCCTGCTCCAAAAACCAAACTGTCCCTACACTGAGAAATGACAGCTGCAGAATCGGTCAGCACTGCATGCAGTGCACTATAATATGCTTGCTATATTTGAAAGAGGAAGTTTGTAGAGGAAGTTTCCTGAGAAGGGGTATGGGTGGGTGGGTACCGCACACTGGAACTGACAAAAGACCACTGTGGGTGGTCTGCTTAAATACCCCCCCGGGCTCCTCCCATAAATTCAGGCCACCATACTGCCCTTCCTATTTATGGTTTGAGCCCTATGACTGAGGAGATGTGAACCACATAAACACACCACAAGACTAACAACAAAAAGTAGACCTGAAGTGTGCCTTGGTCTGCTGGACGATCTGCCAAGAGAAGGTGGCAAAACACTTGGATAGGGAGGTAATAATTTAACTGAGCTGGTAACGTACTACTGGGCAAGCTTGCTGGAGGCTTGCAACATTTCTGCTTGCAGATTCGGAATGTACCAGGCAAAGCAAGCGGATTTCCACCTCCAATTATCTTGATGACATGGTCCGGTACCCCGTGTTGTGATGCTGCTGACACTGCTCCGAACCAGAGGGAATGTCCAGATTATCGGCCGAGGTCAAGGCCTAAGTTGAGCAAGAGGATTTTATTTTAATAATTTTTATTGAAGATTTGCATCAGAACAGAAAAGATAAACAATCCTCAATACAATTCAACAAGATAAATCCACCCATACATAGGCAGAGCCAAGCTAGACATACATGGATCTAGACCAGAATAGAACAAAACCAACCTATAAAGCCAACTAGAGGTACATTGATAAAACATTGGTATTATTTGGAACCCATAACAACAAGTTCAGTCTCCTTGGTGGAGAATGACTAGTCAAAGCACACGAGCCATAGATCCCCTGGTGCCCCAAACGGGATCAAGCTGCAGACCAAGGGCTAGGCCCGCCCGCCAAGACCAGGACTCCCCCCACCCCTCCTTACCAAGTTTAGTTGCCTGAGATGCCCAAAGAAATTCTGGGCCAAAAACCATCCCAGAACATCGCTGCCATCTCTAATAGAACCCCTTGTGGGGCCCATCCCAAACCACCAAGGGAGGTGAAGAAGAAGCGAAGAGAAAAAACGTGTGAAAAAAAAAAAAAAAAAAAAAAGGGGGAGAGGAGAAGAAGAGACAAAGTAAAATGCTGAATCAAATGTTACCTGCCCTAGAAGACAAAGTACCGGGCCGCACTCCTGGAATAAGAGAAATATTACACAACGTCGCCCATGGTTCCCAGATCATCCGGAATCTCTCCGTTTTGTCGTGCCACTTAGCCACTACTTGTTCTTGCACCATAATCCATGTTACCTTAGATCTGAACATCCTATAGGAAATCGTGTGTTTCTTCCAGGCCTTAGCAAGCAAGAGGATTTTAATGTGTCTGGTGAACTGGCTACCATTCAAAAGGTTGGTAAGGAAAGGTTGCAATGGGCTAGACTCTGACAGGTTGGGCAGATGAGATAACGACTGGTTTAGAATGGCCACTGGGCACCAGAAACCAGACTGTTGTGTATGGACACTATGAGGTGCAGGATGACGTGATTCTGATTGCGTGTCAGATAGCGTCTGCATAGTACCTGACAGCTGGGGCCACTAGTTTGGGGTTGCTGCCTGTGGATACCCTATAGCAGTGATGGCAAACCTTGGCACTCCAGATGTTTTGGAACTACATTTCCCATGATGCTCAACCACACTGCAGAGTCCTTGAGCATCATGGGAAATGTAGTTCCAAAACATCAGGGGTGCCAAGGTTCGCCATCACTGCCCTATAGGATGGTTTTGACTGCATGGGCAGAGAACAAGGATGGCTTGGTAGGGCCCTGTAAGGAGACTAAATGCTGGATGCCAGCTAAGTTGAGTCTGATGGTAGTATATGTAGAGCCAGCTGTGTGTGGCAGTATTATATGAAAGCCAGGATGTGTTTAAGAGCTTCCAACACTGCCCCAGAGTTTGGAGCTAGGAACCTGTCGTAGGAAATCCAGTTGGTACGATAGGCCTTCAGGGTGTTGCAGGATAACAACTGATTTACAAGGCGGGTCGCATTGTGTAGGTGTTGCTTTAATCCAGTGTTAGCTGTGACCAAGGTTGGATAAGAGATGTGGTCAGGTCGTTCCAGGTTCCTGCAAAAAGAATGATGCAAACTTAAAGCAGGATAGTGCATCGGCCAAGACATTGCTCTTGCCGGGGATATAGATGCAGTGCACTTTGAATTGACGCTGCAGGGATAGTTGCACCAGCCTGCGCCGGAAGGACATGATGGATAGAGATTTGGACCTGCCTTTATTTATGATATTGGCTGTGGCCTGATTGTCTGTGGCAAACATCACTATTTGCCCTGACCAGGTGCTGCCCCAGACTTGAGCTGCAGCCACAATGGGGTAGAGTTTGAATAGTGAGAAGGACTGACTGAACCCGAGGATCAGGAGGATTTCTGGTGGCCATGGCCCTGCAAGCAATGATGGCTAAAAATTGCAGCGGAGCCTGTAGAGACTGCAGCGTGCGTGGCTACCTAAGGTGAAGAAGAGGATGCGGATGGAATGAACATTGATATGGCATTCCAGTTTGTGAGACATTCATCCCACATTGACAAATCCACTATTTCTGCTGTGTCTAGCCTAGGAATTTGGTCGGAAATTTTGCGCCTGCTAGAGGAAACTAAGAAGTGCAAGATGAAGGACTGCCCCTGAAGGATAATCCTCATGGCGAAATCGAGCAATCCCAGCAAAGATTGTAGCTGTCTCTTGGTGCACCCTCGAACAAGGGTAAAGGTGTGAACGACACCTTTACCCTTACTCGGGAGGCAGGCTGGCCTGCATGGACCGTGTGACGAGCGTGACACCCAAGAAGGTGATGGTCTGTGCCGGGCTTTCCAATTTATTCTCTGCTATGGGCACATTAAAACTACCAAATACCCCTCTTAAGCTGTCTACATCTACTGGGTGCTCACTGGGTTTTTCGATGAGCAGTTAGTCATCAGGATGACTTTCTGGCAACATGTCTGATGCAACAGGGTCCAGGAAAGGGACTGGACAAAAGTATCGCACAGTAATGGGCTGTGTTTTTTTGTTATTTAGGAAGAAATGTCAATTTGGTTGCAAAATAATTCAAGACTTTCCACTTGATCCCTATGCCATCACGAGAGGGATGGCTCGATGGGCAGCAATTTCAAATTGTCTGGGATGTGCTCTTTGGACTGCCAAGCGCCTACTCCTATGCTAATGATGTCTTGAATGGCTAGGTTGACTGATAAATACTTAAGGGAAAATTCTTCTAAGGGTATTTTCGGAGTTCAAACTTGGGATGTAAGAACAATGAGGCGCAAACAAATTATACACTAACAAAGTTTATTAGAATACATGCCCTCGGCAAGTCCAATAGAGATGACTCTCCAGACTTTGAAAAGCGACTTGGAAAAAGGGCGATCATGTACCCTCGGTCCAGTTTGCTTTGTAACAAGATGCCGATGCCTGACTTGTTGGTAGCTGAGAGTAGGTTCTTGCATTCGTGGGTCGTGTGGGGAAACGTGATGAGGCCGGTGTGGAATCCTGAGGTGCATCCCTGCACGAGGAAAGCGGCCAGGGAGGGAGTTGGGTGGGAGGATAGGTAGAACCCGAGCCATCCGACATGCATGCGGCCTAGTCATGATGTACTTTGCTGCTTAATGCCGCACGTGACTTTGGGATGTGCTTTATGACATGAGAGGTAAATGTGAAGGAGCTTACAGTGAGTGTAGTTGCAAGTATTTTTTTTTTTTTGGAGCTGAACAATAGGATATAGACTGTGGAGAAGCCTGGGTGACAGGTTGGGCTGCCACTGGCAATGAGGATAGCCGCCTAAAAAGCTTGGTTTTCCTGGTTGTGGCAGGGTAGCTCTGCTGTGAGCTTGGGGATGGTCCAAGCTCTGCAAAGATGAGTGCTGCCACTTTCTGAACCACAGAGGGTGATGGAAGGGCAGAGGCAAAGGCTGCGCTGTCGGCCTGCGACATGGCTTTGGCTAAAAGACAAGGAGAGGGGAGTGCATATGTTAAGAGAAGTTGAAAAGGCAGGAGAGGACAGATGCACTGGGTAGGTAAAGATGGGGGAAAATGAAAAGGACAGGAAAAGGAACGACAGGTGTAGTGAAGAAGCACATTTGTGTACGAACACTGTTGAGAGTGTAAATTTAGAAAACTCAAAGAATGCGTGGCACTTGAGGTGAGCCAGGAGGTCACTGGCCAGGTAACCGATAGCTCATCTGTGCTCGGCACAAACCTGTGAACCAGAACCCCTAGGGCATACTGGGGCAGGGAGCTGCAGTTTGCTATTTCTAAGTAGGAATGTTGCAATCTGTAGTTTGACGTATGTTCAGCCCGCAAACGCTTGCACTGCCAGCAAACTTAATGTTGAGCGACCTTTTCTGCGTGGTGAAGGATCGTACTTCGAATACAGAATATAGCGCACAGAAAGATGTGACAGTTACTAATGCCCAACAAGCAACTCGACTCATGTATGTGAAGTAAAACATTTAGTGAAAGGGTGTTTAAGGAAATATTACGCACCAGATTTGATGTCCTAAATTGTGAAGTCCTGATTGGGGTCGAGAACTGGGAGGATCGGGAAGGTGACATAGGAGTTTGATTTAAAAAGGAGTTACAAAGAGCTGTTTGGGGCATAGCTGCACCCTGGTGAAGATGCAAGCCCTATCGTCAGTGTGTGTTTTTTTTTTTTTTTTTTTTTGAGGAAATACCGTCCAAACCTGGTGCAGGATGGACCAACTTGAGCTATACTGACCTAAAGGGGAAATAACTGAGAATAGGTGAATGGCCAATTTTCCACTAGAGATGATGTGTGGCCGAACTGAGTGCCACTGGAGACGTGCTTGTGAAGTAGAATAGTAAAGTATCGAACCAGGCAGAATTTCAGAAATGCAGGTTTATTAACAGCTGGTAACATACAGGTTTATGTTCAAAGTATTACATCATACAGGTCTAATTTATACAGTTTCTTACAATGCAAGCATGTTAGCTGTAGGTATTCCTATTCCCTACCCAAATTGAAACAATTGTGAATTGTTCTCACCTTGAACCAGAATGGGTCTTTTCTGCCAATTCTTGGGAACCCGTCACCTGATAGGGATCAGTCGATTTACCAGTGGTCCGGTCCCCTCACAGAGTTCTGGGTTCCAGCTCGACCAAATTCGTGAGGGAAATTCAACTGAGACCACATTCTGGAACAAGTTAAGAAGTCTTCCCTGACTTGTACGAGGAGACAAGTTATGGACAGATATTTGCCCATTGGTTCTGACCTCTGTGACCCTTTCAATAGGGCAGCATAGGGCAGCATACACAGAGTTCAGCCTTATGAGCTCCTATCTGACTTGTCTGACTAACAATTGTAGAGCTTGCATTTATATACCCTTTTTACAAGCCTTATCTTAATCATCTCTCCTACATGTGATTGGTCGCTAAAATCTACGTCAATGTAACTAACCATAAATCTGACACTTGTTCTATAACCAGATATTTATTCCCAGTGATTTATAACTGCTTTTGTCCAATTAAAAACACCTGTGTAGAGACAGTCTGGCACCCAGCTGTGTTATCAAACCCTCCTTATCTTTATAAGATTTAACTAAATTCAAGAATTACAGATTTAGGACCTTGAGAGAATGAATTTTCAATAACCCCACCAGATGTGTTATATGTCTCACTATATGTATGTATTTTAACAGTTTTAATGAGGGCACAAACAGACCTTTGTTTGACCCTGTCAAACTTAATGTTCTGTACATAACTTTCCCGTATTCCACATAATTATTTTAATCACCTGTTTTGTTATCTTATTTGTTTGATTTATATGCATTTCAAGGACTTGGGACAGTTCTATATAACTTAAATCAATTCTAATGAACTTTCACCAAGTAAACTAACTTATAAAAAGTATGAGAAAGAAGCAGAGAGGTCATCTAAAGTTCAGCATTTAAAACTTTCTCTATATTTATACAAAGATTATATAGTTTATAAAGATTCATAATAATTGTTTTCCTATTTAACAATAGTATTGATAAGACCACTACTATATAATAATAATAATAATATTTATATTATCGATAAAAGATATGCAAATCAATGTGAATAATATGAAATACATTGGCTAATATGAGATTCTACAACACTTGCAACGATTGCAAGTAAGCAGCCTTATCGGGAAAGCGAAAACATATATAGCGGAATTTGAGCATATAGAAATGACAAATGTATGAATAGATGGAGTGAGATGTGTATGTTATGCGCCTAATTTGAGCAATGTAAAGCCGAGGATCCAAATCGTTGTGCCGCCGTAATGTCACGCTGATGCGACTAGATTCGGATCAGGCTAAAGAGTGAGAAATATGGTGTGTGTAGAGCCGAGGACCGAATTGTTGTGTCGCTGCATTGTACCGCCGATGCAATTAGATTCGGATCGGGCTGAAATGGTGTGGTATGTAGAGCAGAGGATTTGGGTCATTTTGTCACCGATGCGACAAGGTTTGGAAGTGGCTGAAGTGAGATTGAGTGGCGTGGATTAGAATCGTTTGTGTTGCCAATGCGAGTTGATACGAATCGGCCTGAGCAGTGGGCAAACATGAGTCATTACGTCGCCGGTGTGACTGGACTCGAATGGGGTGTAGAATATTTTACAATTGGATGGTAGTGATTTTTGATAAACCAAATGGATACGAATACATGCGAATGATACAGTAAGTTAAATTAAGCAGTGGGGATAAGGCAAGGAACTTATGGCATGCGGTAACAACAGTTTTACGAATGGGGAACATGATAGACAATGGTTCGAAAGTATGCAATGTATCTGATATGAATCAGTTTGTAAAATTAGAAGACCCCAATACGAATCGGTTATGAAAGTATGAAACAAATCCGATATAGACATGTGGAGAGTGAAATAGTTTGTTTCGGAATTTCGTTTTCGTCAGAAAAATGTATTTATTTAGTTACTCCCGAAATTCGTTTTTATTTATTTAGTTTTTCGTTCAAAAATTGCATTCGTCCAAAAAACCACATGAATTATGGTCGAATCTGTCTTTGAAGGCTTATGGTGTCTGTCAAATGTATAAAGAAGATTCGATGGAGCTAGTATATAGCATACTTCGTGTGAACTTTAGAACCCTATTAAAGTCTATGGGACTCCAACGTTCAAAATCTAAAGTGCTGATTTTAAAGGCTAATATGCAAGTTACTGTCCTAAAAAGTGTTTAGGGACCTGGGTCCTGCCCCAGGGGACATGTATCAATGCAAAAAAAAGTTTTAAAAACTGCAGTTTTTTCGAGAGCAGTGATTTTAATAATGATTAAAGTGAAACAATAAAAGTTTAATATTCCTTTAAATTTCGTACCTGGGGGGTGTCTATAGTATGCCTGTGAAGGGGTGCATGTTTCCCGTGTTTAGAACTGTCCCTGTACAAAGTGTCATTTCTGTAGGAAAAAAAGTCCTTTAAAATCACTCGCGGCTATAATGAATTGTCGGCTCCCGTAATACAGAGAACACTCATTGAAAGTCATTGATAAAAAAATAAATAAATAAATAAAGCGTGGGGTTCCCCCAAATTCAATTATCAGGCCCTTCAGGTCTGGTATGGATATTAAGGGGAACCCCGCGTCAAATTAAAAAAAAATTGACGTGGGGGTCCCCCTAAAAATCCATACCAGACCCTTTATCCGAGCACGCAACCTGGCCCCCTCTGATGTAACGGAAACCTGCGTTACATCTGAGGGGGCGGGGTCACCCACACGTCATTGGGGAAGCCCGGCTTCCCCATTCGCGTCAGAGGGGCACGGGGTAGGGGACAGGTGGCCCCGCCCTCCGCATATAAGAAACGCCAGGCTGCCGGGCTCCCACAGTGTCTCCTCCGTAGAGACAGAAGATGGATGGATTCACTGTGCTGGATCAGATCAGCCATCGCTGGAGAGATGATCATCCATCGCTGGATAGTAAGAGTGCATTACCACCCCTGGAATCTGTTATTTATTTATTTTAATAAAGGACTTTCAAAAGTGTGTTTGTCTTATTTAACTATTTTTTACACTTTCTTTGTGAAATGGTAGGGGTACTTTTGTACCCCCTTACCATTTCAAACAGGTGGGGCGCCGGGATCTGGGGGTCCCCTTGTTAAAGGGGGCTTCCAGATTCTGATAAGCCCCCTGCCTGCAGACCCCCACAACCACTGTCCAGGGTTGTGGGGATGAGGCCCTTGTCCCCTTCAACATGGGGACATGGTGCTTTGGGGGGTACCCCCAATGTTGAGGACATGTGGCCTGGTACGGTTCAGGAGGAGGGGGCGCTCTCTCATCCCCCTCTCTTTTACTGTAGCCTGCCAGGTTGCGTGCTCGGATAAAGGGTCTGGTATGAATTTTTAGGGGGACCCCCACGTCAATTTTTTTTTAAATTTTACGTGGGGTTCCCCTTAATATCAATACCAGACCTGAAGGGCCTGGTAATTGAATTTGGGGGAACCCCACGCTTTTTTAAAATGTATTTATTTTTATCAATGACTTTCAATGAGTGTTCTCTGTATTACGGGAGCCGACAATTCATTATAGCCGCGAGTGTTTTTAAAGGACTTTTTTTCCTGCAGAAATGACACTTTGTGCAGGGACAGTTCTAAGCACGGGAAACATGCACCCCTTCACAGGCATACTATAGACACCCCCCAGGTACGAAATTTTAAGGAATATTACACTTTTATTGTTTCACTTTAATCCTTATTAAAATCACTGCTCCCGAAAAAATGGGCATTTAAAAAAAAAAATATTTGAATTGATAGATGTCCACTGGGGCAGGACCCAGGTCCCCAGACACTTTTTAGGACAGTAACTTGCATATTTGCCTTTAAAATTAGCACTTTAGAATCTTTTCTCTCTATGTCGAATATTTTCTCTATATAATCTTGGACTAATAGAGGTAAGGTTAGGCACATTCGACCACAGGTTCTATAGACACAGATTATTGTCAGAGTCACGTCGAATCTCCTATTCTATATCGAACTGTTGTAACAACTAAAATGAAAATAAAGCATTTATTTATGTTGGATCTTTCGTTTTTCGGATTCTGCACTTTTGTTATCGTTTGTCAAAACGAAAATACCTGAAATTCGGATGAAAATGCATTTGGACGAGAATGCACATGTCTAATCCGATATGAATGGTAGTAAGCAGTATTAAATGGATCTGATACCAATTGATTGTAGAGTGCATGCCACCCCTAGTTGTGAAACCGAAAAACAAACCAACCACCCAACCCCCCCAGGCTAATCAAGGTGCAGGCAAGGCACCAGGTGGGTCTATTTACCACCTCAATCAGCCACAGAAGCCAGACAAACAATACATGCTCATCACCAAATGGATGAGACGGCAACCCCATGGACAGAGAATCCTATAACCAGTGAAGCCTATGTCGGGTGATATCGGACAACGACCGACAGCGGCTCGGAGGCTTGGATTACAAATTAATCATATGTTTGTAGATGTATGATAAACAAGGCAGAATAAACCTATGAATGTACTACACCTGTGCCAAATGATGTCGGGACATGACTGACAACACGGAGGCAGGTTTTTTTTAACGAAAGGGATGCGGGATAGGAAGCATAACGAATCGAAAGATTGCATATTTTACGAAAAGGTTCAAATCCTACCTGCAACAGTGAGCGGGAACCGCCGACGAAGACCACGAACAGAGAAACCGCAACGCACTTTGCGATCGAATGCACAGACTCACGACCTTGAACTGGGAAGAGTCGGCCTAGTGAAGTGTAGTACCGTGCACTGCAACTGACAAAAGACCACTGTGTGTGATCTGCTTAAATATCCCCCGGGCTCCTCCCATAATTTTAGGCCACCATACTGCCCATCGCTCCTGCGCGATTCCCAGCGGGTTATAGTGTGAACCCAAAGTTTTATTTTTATTTTTATTGTCTTTACAAATATTTAGGATGTGTTACCCAAAAATAGGCCTTGTTGGCATCAAAGGTTTTAATTTATGGTGCAATAAAGTTTTTCTATGATGTGCAATGAGTAAGGTTTAAAGAGGAAGTAAACCCTGATGAGTTTCCCTGCAAAGGCAAAGCATAATGGACTACTATGCATCGCATAGTAGTCCATTATGTGTCACTTACCTGACACAGGAGCCAGCGATGTCACCGCTGTCCCCTGTAGTCCAGCGCATCCATCTTCTCAGTGGGGTCTCGCTGCTCCGCCGCTGTCATTCGGTGAAGCCGCAATGACGTCACTCCCGCGCATGCGCACGGGAGCCAATACGCGCGGCATCTTCGTCGTTGATGGTGCCGCGCTCAGTGCGCCTGCGCGTCGATGTCTACGGCACATGCGCCGTAGACAGTGGTGCCTGTCTTTCGGCAAATATCTCCTAAACCGTGTAGGTTTAGGAGATATTTCTTGGACCTACAGGTAAGCCTTAATCTAGGCTTACCTGTAGGTCAAAGTGTGTTGTAAGGGTTTACAACCACTTTAATTATATGTATGTTTGTGCATATATATATATATATATATATATATATATATATATATATATATATATATATACATTATACATTTACATTATAATCCTGATGCATCATAGTCATTGGCTAGCCTCCCGTAAATGTATTTCTGTTACTGTTCTTTGCATACATTTCTCTCATGATGTTTACTGTTTTACTGTTTTTCTTGAAAAGCACCAATAGAAATATTTTCAACACTAATTAATGCATCATTTTATAATGGTTAGGGCCGGTTCACACAGCAGGCGAGGCGAGGCGAGGCGACTCCGACTTGCCTCGCCGCGACTTGCAAATGACTTCTGTATAGAAGTCAATGCAAGTCGCCCCGAGGTCGCCCAAAAGTAGTACAGGAACCTTTTTTCTGAGTCGGAGCGACTCGAGTCGCTCCTCTCAGAACGGTTCCATTGTACAGAACGGGGGCGACTTGCGAGAGCGAGGCGAGGCGAGTCGTGTCGCCTCGCATCGCATCGCCCGCTGTGTGAACCGGCACTTAAGATGACATACACGTTTTCCTTTAAAGAAAGAAGGGTATTTTAGGATGCACCAAAGTACTGTGGATTTAGTTCTTATAATGATGAGCATGTCAGAACCCTCCTCTTGGCCCTCCCTCATCTCTACGACTAAGCCCTGGTTGGGAGAAATGCTTCAGCGGGGGCGGTCCTAGGACAGGGACTGTCATTGCTATGTATAGTTCATACAATAAATAAGGACGCTTGTAATATACTCGGAGTGCAGCTGCTTTTTTCCTTGTTCTGACTAGTGAGCATGGATGGATCCGTTTTCCTCTAGCACCCAGGGTTTGATTGGCAATGAGAAGAAGCTGCTTGGAGCAGAAGGATGTCTTGGTTTGATGCCATCTTAATGTGGGTTGTTATAATAAATGTAATACTTTTTAATATTTAAATGTACCAGTAAATTTATTCTTATTCTTTAATAGTAGGAGCAATTTGCATTAGCCAACAAACAGCATTGTTAATAGTAATATTAATTATTAATAGTATTTAATTACAAATCGCATACTTATAAACCCTTAAGTGTTCCATGTTCCAATCAGATGCAGTCACTGTTTGGCAGTGGGGATTTTTACAGACTGAGCGAGAGAAAATCGTACCATTTATGGCTAACTTGAGTTGTACCCAATGGTTTTTTTACTTTAATTGGTTACTGCTAGAAAAAAGTTCAGTTTTTAAGCACTTGTTACAACCAAAGACAGTCCCACCGAATGGCATTGTATTGAGAGCTTCTTCTGCTTTATCAGTCTGAAAAAGAAAATAACATAAATAGATAAGTTATGCTTTAAAATAAAAAAACTAACATAAAAACAATAGATTCTAAGGCTGAAGCTTTGACACTGTTATCTTTCAGTACAGGAATGGCAGGTCCTTAGTGCATGAACAGTGTGTTTTCAGACAAGGATGGTTAGTGTTACAGGTTGGGTTAGTATGATGGCAATTGTGAAAGTAGTTGTAAGAGCTCAAGGTTTTTTTTACCTTCATGCATTCTATGCAAAAATGTAAAAAACCTTCTATGCTCAGCAGCGCCCCCCAGCCCTCTAAAATGTACCAATCCAGTGATGTACATGAGAGCCTGGGCTCTCCTGGGTCTCTTCCACCTCATTGGCTCAGACAGCAGCGGTAGTCATTGGCTCCCTCTACAATCACAGCCAGTGAGCAAATGAGGAGACCCCCACGCCATTTTTTTAAAATTTTGGCATGGGGTTCCCCTTAATATCCATACCAGACTGAAGGGCCTGGTTTGCAATTTGAGGGGACCCCCGCTGAATTTTATTTAATTTTTTACATTTTGGTTCGGGGTTCTCCTTAATATTCATACCAGACCCAAAGGGTCTGGTAATGGACTGGGGGGATCCCATGCCATTTTTCAATGACTTATATGTATTACTGGGACCGACAATTCATTATAGCTGCAAGTACTTTTAAATGACTTTTTTTCCTTTAGAAATGTCATTTTGTGCAGGGACTTATCTAAACACCGGACAAATGCACTACTTTACAGACATACTATAGACACCCCCTAGGTACGAAATTTAAAGGAATATTCCACTTTTATTGTTTCACTTTAAGCATTATTAAAATCACTGCTCCCTGCTTTTTTTGCATTGATACATGTCTCCTGGGGCAGGACCCAGGTCCCCAAACACTTTTTATGACAATAACTTGCATATAAGCCTTTAAAATTAGCACTTTTGATTTCTCCCATAGACTTGTTCTGCGGCTTTTGAATTTGCAGCGACCACCCCAAAATCACTAATCAGTAATCACAGTAATCGGTGCATATTTATAGCACTTATCCCTTTATAAATGTCGATGGTCCCAAAAATGTGTCAAAAGCATCCAATATGTCCATCGCAATGTTGCAGTACCACTAAAAATTGCATATTACCGCCATTACTAGTAAAAAAAAAAAAAATGCCATAAATATTTCACAGTTTGTAGGCATTATAACTTTTGCGCAAACCAATCAATATACGCTTATTGCGTATTTTTTTGTTTTGTTTATGTCTGTTTGAACCCCCACCCCAACCACATCCCCTTTAACTGCAGTAGCCAGGGGTGTACACATGTTGCAGCCTCAGCAGGAATTATACACCCTGTCATGCTTGGCATGGGGCTGCTCTGCAAAGGCCATGTAACCTTGTGCAGTACAGTGACCAAATGGTTAAAGCAGGCGATGAGGTGGCATTGCATTGTATCATCACATCACCTGCTTTAATCCCTTGGATCCGATACTAGTATGTTGCTACTGAGTGCAATACACATGGTTGCAGGGTGTTTACAGAGTGGCCCTATTCAATTGATTGGGTCACGATCACCCACCAAAAGCAAAAGGGGGTATAATTCCTGCCGCAGCATACATATGTAATGTGGGTGGCATGGCAGGGACACAAGGGGGCCCCCCATGATCTCATATTGCCTGGGGGCCCCATGAGTTGTCAGTCCGCCCTGACTGTGCTCCTCTGTGTCAGCAACATGTTAGGTTTGTGAAAACGAGCTGGGACTAGGTAGGAAGATTTCCTTTACAAGTAGGGGCTGTGAAGGAAAGGAAGGGGCTGTTTATGTACAGGGTGGGGCCAGAGGCTTGTGTGTTTACAGATTTGTGTATGTGTGGGGCTGAAATTTTAAATACAGGTGTGAGGGGGCTGACATATATATATATACATACAAGTGGAGGGGTCGCTGACATATATACAGGTGTGGGGGGGTGGGCCTGACATATATATACAAGTGGAGGGGGGCTGACAAATATACAGGTGTGTGAGGGGTGGGGCTAACATATATACAGGTGTGAGGGGGGCTGGCATATATACAGGTTTGATGGGAGTGGGGCTGAGTGCGTACAGGTGAGGTGGTCGATGTGTGGATTTGGTGGGATGGCCCGTGGGTTAACTCTGGGGAATGTTGTTGGTCAGGCTCGGTGGGGTCCAGGCCTACAGCTATGTAAGTGGCCCAACATTTTCTGATGGCTGCCCTGTATCCAGGGAAGACGGAATGGAAACAAAAGTCATCATCAATAGCGAGGAATGCCTAACTTTTGTATAACTTTTGTATAACTATTATAACTAGTATAACTATTATAGGCCGGGGCAAACTAAGCAAAGGACCTAATTTCAGAGACCTATAAACAGTTCCTGACCTCACCCCTGTGTACATTACCTCTCCATTGCAAACAAATTTGGGAAAAGGATGTGGGACCTATTTCTGATGATATCTAAAAAACATTTTTACGTTTTGTTCGGTTGATGTCAATCTCCCCTTTACATGAGCTGACTCAATATTTATTCTACATGGATTCTACTGCACTCATGCATTTTTTCACAGAATTGGCCAATGCAGAAATTCTTGCTACAACAGATAACCACATGACACTTTAATTCACCCCCTGTGGTGGTGCCCCAAGCTCCAAAGGTATAAAAGCCTTAAAACAGGTCTCCTCAACACATCCCTCGTGGACGAAGGGATAAGTAAACTGAACAGATACATTGCCTTTGAGAGGCACCAGGGCAGGACTTAGGGTGGTGGGGGCCCCTGGGCTTGAGTCACTTTCAGGCCCTACCTTCTAAGAATTACCATATTTATAGGCGTATAACACGCACCGGCATATAACATGCACCCCAAGTTTAGGAGGGAAGTTTAAGGAAAAAAAATTACATTTAAATGCCCATCAATGCAGCCTTATCAGTGTCCATCTGCAGCCTTGCCCATCCATCTGCAGCCTTGTCAGTGTCATTTGTAACCTTGTCAGTGTAGCCTTGTCATTTGCAGCCTTGCCCCAGTGTCATTTGCAGCCTTTTTATTGTAGTCTTGAAGTTTAAAAATGGCGCTGCCGAGGTACAGAGTCCTCTGTATCTCGACGGCTGTTGGGTCCTCTCGGCAGCTCTTGGGTCCTCTCGGGTCCTCTTGGCGGCTCTCGGGTCCTCTCGCTGTCCCGAGTGGAGCCGAGAGTAGCCGAGTGTAATTGGCTCGGCTCACAGTCACGCCCAGTCCCTGTGTTATGTCCATCATAGGGCAGGACTGGGTATGACTGTGAGTGGAGCCGAGCTGAGTACACTAGGCTATGTATCTCGACGGGGCCCCCTATTGGGAGGGGCCCATGGGCTTGAGCCCAGTCAAGCCCAATGGTAAGTCCTGCCCTGAGAGGCACACTTATTGTGATTGACAGTATTTAGCAAATAAAAGTAGGGCGGGATGACAGGAAAACAGTAATTTACAGATCATGTTGTATATCAAAGAAAATGTTGAGGATTCCAAAAGAAATAACTCAGTTGTCGCATACCTATATCCCCAACTAATATGCTATAGGAAATGTTTAATGAAAGGGAAATTACTGGTATGAAAACAGCTTGAGTCTAGCACATGTACAGGATAAAAATGTTTTATTTTATTCTAATCAAATTAAAATATTCATCACTTTGGGGTGTCTCTATCTTCTCAGCGGGGTATTTAACTCTTTCTTTATGTATCTTTTATAGGAGTCCATTAGTTTAGACACCTGTTCTTGATTTCTTTCTGTAATGGATTGACACTATATACAGTGCTGTGAAAAAGTATTCACCCCCGTCCTGATTTTTTTTTATTGTTTTTGCACATTTCTCACACTTAATTGATTCAGATCAAACAAATTTTAATATTACACATCGATAACCCGAGTAAATCCAAGATGCAGTTTTTAAATTATTATTTCATTTATTAACCAGTTCCCGACCAGCGCACGCCGATGTACATCGGCAGAATGGCACGGGCAGGCATATTGGCGTACAGGTACGTCCAATCTTTAATGCCGCCCTGCCATCGCGAGTACGCCACGGTCGCGGGTCCCGCAGACTCGATCGCCGCGGGCATATCCACGATCGTCTCACGTGGCGGCTGAATAGAGAAATGCTGTTGTAAACAGCATTTCCCCATTCTGCCTTGCAACTAATGATGCTGATCTCTGCTCCAATCACATGGAGTGTTCACTAAATGAAAGCCCAGCCCCCCACAGTTAGTAACACACACCTAGGAACACTTAACCCCTACACTGCCACCCACTGGTTAACCCCTTCACTGCCAGTGTCATTTACACAGGAATCACTGCATTTATATAGCAGTGATTGCTGTATAAATGACAATGGTCCCAAAAATGTGTCAAAAATGTCCAATGTGTCCGCCATAATGTCGTTGTCACAATAAAAATCGATGATCGCCACCATTACTAGTATGAAAAAAATAATAAAAAATTAATAAAAATGCCATAAAACTATAGCTATTTTTTAAACGCTATAACTTTTGCGCAAACCAATCAATAATCCAAAAATATGTAGGAGAATACGTATCGGCCTAAACTGAGGGAAAAAAAAGTTTTTTTAGATATTTTTGGGGGATATTTATTATAACAAAAAACGAAAAAATAATGAGTTTTTCTCAAAATTGTCGCCCTATTTTTGTTTATAGCGCAAAAAATAAAAACCGCAGGGGTGAACAAATACCACCAAAAGAAAGCTCTATTTGTGGGAAAAAAAGGACATTAATTTTGTTTGGGAGCCACATCGCACGACCGCGCAATTGTCAGTTAAAGCAACGCAGTGCCGAATCGCAAAAAGTGGTCTGGTCTTTGAGCAGCAAAATGGTCTTGTCTGTAAGTGGTTAAGGGAAAAAAAGCTGTTCAAACCTGCCTGGCCCTATGTGAAAAATTGTCCCCTCCCATGCTGAATCATGAATGAACTGTGATTAACCACAATTTTTTGGAAAGCTGAGTTAAATTTCACTTGCCACACCAGGTCAAGATTACTGCCAGACCTGTTGAATTAAAAAATCACTTAGATAGAAGCTGTCTGACAAAGTGAAGCATGCTAAAAGATCTCAAAAAGTAACAAATCATGCCGTGATCTAAAGAAATTTAAGAACAGATGAGAAACAAAGTCATTGACATGTATCAGTCTGGAAAGGAGTACAAAGCCATTTCTAAGGCTTTGAGTTGCCAGCGAAACATGGTGAGAGCCATTATCCACAAATGGAGAAAACTTGGAACAGTGGTGAACCTTAGCAGAAGTGGTAGAAGTGACAGAATGAGCTGAACATCCCCTGGTTCGGTTCGCAGCAGAACATGCCAACAGCCCAAAAATTTGTTTGAACACGCGAACACCGTTAAGTTTGTGGGACACAAATGTGAAAAATCTAAAGGCTTATATGCAAGTTATTGCCATAAAACGTGTTAGTGGGGACCCGAGACCTGCCCCAGGGGACATGTATCAATG
Organism: Lithobates pipiens; assembly: GCF_037356315.1. NCBI lineage: Eukaryota > Metazoa > Chordata > Amphibia > Anura > Ranidae > Lithobates > Lithobates pipiens. The sequence continues at coordinate 56,844,768 of NW_027507789.1, read as the reverse complement.
CAAAAAAAAGTTTTAAAAAGTTTTTTGGGGAGCAGTCATTTTAATAATGCTTAAAGTGGAACAATAAAAATGAAATATTCTTTTAAATATCATGTCTTGGGTCTGTCCTTAATATGCCTGTAAAGTAGTGCATCTTTTCCATGTTTATAACAGTGCCACAGTAAAATGAAATTTCTAAAGGAAAAAATGTAATTTAAAACTGCTTGCGACTGTAACGTATTGTCTGATCTCAGCAATATAGATAAAAATACCAAAAATACCAAAATAAAATGGTGTGTATATCACCCCCAAAATCCATACCAGCCCCTCCAGGTCTGGTATGGCTATTAAGGGGAACCCCACACCCAAATTTAAAAATAAATGGCGTTGGGGTCCCCCAGGCCCCCAGGCACTATATACTCTGAATAGCAGTAAATATACTCTAAATAAAATTGGGCCTTGGGTGTTGGTGGTACCAGAACACTGTAAGCCCTCACAGTTACTCTTGTTGGGCGTAGGAACGGGCCCTACTGTGAAATATTATATCAAGAATTGTAAATGAATGCCCCTGTTAAACAGGGGCAGAAAAATTGGGCCTTGGGCGGTGGTGCCACAACACTGTAAGCCCTCACAGATACTCTTGTTGGGTGCAGGAACGGGCCCTGCTGTGAAATATTATAACAAAAATTGCAATCACATGCCCCTGTTGTGTGGTGGTGGTGGTACCCTAAACCAAAAATATTGTTGGAAGCTAACATCATCAAGATTGAGAAGGAATAGGATAGTCAGCATAGGCAGTCTTCAAGGGATCCCACATCCATAGCAAATTCAATTAGTTACATTCATCATCAGGTGCTTGATAGCTTCTGATCCAAGACTGATAAATTTTTTAGAATGTGAGCCTATCAATTAATTCTGTGGACAGGCACACTCTTTGATCCCTTACAAACCCTCCAGCAGCACTGAATGTGAGTTCAGAAAGCACGCTGGATGCAGGAGAGGCCAGTAGCTCAATTGCATATTTAGCAAGTTCTGGCCACTGATCCATCCTCAAGACCCAGTAACCCAGTGAAATGTAATGTAGATGCTGGCGTTGGTTGCTTAAACTGATCAGACTTCGGCGATGAGGACTGAAAAATTGTTTAAAGTCATCGGTCAGCTGGCCACCTTCTCCACTGCTCTTCATCTGACTGAACGAAGCCTCAGCAACACATTGTCCAGCAACAGGAAATCGTAACCTCCCAGGGTCTGGAAATGCATTGCACAAAGCTTTCTTCAAGGCCTCCTGAAGATGTTTCATCCTCTGCTCCCTCTGAAAAGGCAGGATGAGTTCTGCAACCTTCCCCTTGTAATGTGGATCAAGAAGGGTTACCAGTCAGTAATGATCCCTCTCCTTGATACCACGATACCAGCAAAAGTTTGCAGAGGCATTCGATTCTGAGTTCCCTGGGTCACTAAGGATCAGATTATCCGTAACTACCTCCTCCATGCCACGTACAACTCCTTGGGTTTCTGGGGACTGAAAACCATTCCTTGAAGACTGCTGCTGAGTGTTATCCTCTACAGTCATACTGCCAAAATCCTCCTCCTGCTCTCTTCTTCCTGTGTGTTTGGCGGTTCCACAGGAATGCTATCTGGATAAAGGGGGCCTTGAGAGGAAAGGAAGTCCTTCTCTTCCTCCTGCTGTTCGGCCTCAAGTGCCCTGTCCATGATTCCACAAAGCGTGTGCTCCAGTAGGAAGAATAGAGGGACAGTGTCACTGATGTATGCATTGTCACTGCTCACAATCCTTGTGGCCTCCTCAAATGGTGACAGGGCAGTGCATGCATCCTTGATCAGTAGCCACTGGCGTGGCAAAAAGAAGCCAAGCTCCCCTGACCCTGTCCTGGTGCCATACTCACACAGGTACTCATTGATGGCCATCTGCTGTGTGTGCAGCAGCTGCAGCATTGGCAACGTTGAGTTCCACCTGGTGGGCATGACACAAATGAGGTGGATGATGGGTAGGGTGCATTCCCTTTGAATGTCAACCAGCCAAGCACTGGCATTTTATGACCGGCAGAAATTACCACAGACTTTTCTGGCCTGCCTCAGGAGATCCTGTAAGCCTGGGTACCTGGTCCACCAAATTCAGGACGTGTGCCAAGCATGGAACATGGGTCAAGTGTCCCTGTCAGAGGGCGGAGGGAAGGTTGGTGCCATTGTCACATACAACCATTCCTGGCTGAAGCTGGCATGGAGTCAACCACCTCTGAGCCTGCCCCTGCAGAGCTGACAGAATCTCTGCCCCAGTGTAGCTCCTGTCCCCTAGGTAGACCAACTCAAGCACCACTAGGCTTGTGCAACTCGTTTCGTATTTCGGCCGAATTTTGCATCTTTCGGACATTCGGATGCATCCGAATAAAAAAATAACGAATAACAACGAATACGAAAGAAATATAACGAATAAATTTGAATTAATTCGACATGATTCGGTAATTCTTTAAAGATCTAATGAAACAAAAGGTCAGCCCAAAGTAAATCTTATAGTCCAATCAGCTAATTAATTTTGTGCCGGAGGATGGATTACTGGCAAAGTGCATTCCTGAGAACTGAGTTAGAAGGGTGTTGTATTGTATTTGAGCCGAGGAGAAGAGACGTTGTCATTGTGTGTGTTATAAGAGTCAATAAACAAACGACTTTCCAAACTACGAATCATTATCACGAATGTCTATACATACATAAATAGCGAATTTCAACGAATACGAACAAATGAATTCGACACTCTACGAATAATAACGAATTATCCGAAAACGTATTAACGTAACATAACGAAATTATGTATTTTACGAATGACAACGAACCAAAACTAAACAAAATTTTCCGTTGTGCACAAGTCTAAGCACCACATGGCATCTTTTAGCCTGACTGCTTGCGTAGCCCTTTGAATGCTTACGGAGCACCGCTGGTTCAGAGGATTAATCTACAGAAGAGGCCATAAAGGAAGAAGAGGAGGAGGGGTTGGAGGAGAGAGCTGTGGCATAATCATCACTAGAATTTAGGAGGCGTGGTTGTGGAACAAGCTTCAACAACACTAAACCCTGTCCTGCATCCTTCCCAGTTCCTAGCAGAGTTACCCAGTGCGCCCCGAAGGAAAGGTAATGTCCCTGCCCATGTCTGCTAGACCATGAGTCAGCAGTGATATGAACCTTACTGCTGACCGCCCTGTCCATTGAAAACAAAACATTGCCTTCTACATGCCGGTAGAGAGCTGGTATGGCATTTTGGAACCTGTTACTGAGGTACAGCACATTCCACAAATTCACAAAAGGGGCCAGAGTCTACCAGTTAAAAAGGCAGCAGTTGGAGTGCTAACAATTTGGCAAAGCTAGCATTCAGACTCTGAGTATGTGGATGTCTGGGACCGAATTTCTTTTTACGGTTCAGCAACTGGGGTAGGGAAATTTGCCTGCTAAAATCAGATGGTGGTGTACTGCTAGCAGATTGGCTGCAAGTACTTGGGACACCTTTTGCTATAACTTCATTCCTCTCAGTGTAGGTTTTTGAGAGGACTGGAGGTATAGTAGGGTTGGAGATCCCAGATTAGGAGCAAGGAGAAGATCGCCTTTTTCTTTGATGTGGGTCTTTCAAGTGCTGTTGCCAACAGACTGCATGGCAGGTCGTCATATGTCTGGTCAAGCATGTGGTGCCCAAGTGGCTGCTGTTCTGGCCTTGCTTGATCCACTTCAGACATACTGTAGGTTGCAAACCGCAACGGTGCAATCTGCTGCACACGTGTCAAAAAAGCCCACACCAAGAAACTTTTAAAAGTCAGTGGGGAGTCAGTAGTGCCCTGCACCTGCGGAGCTCTGCAGTGTGATGCAATAGGGTGGCTGCCCTTAAGCTGCCCCCTAGAGGACATCCTGCCTCATTAGAGTTATGCCTCCTTTCTTCTCTCAGGCACCCAAGTAAAGTCAGTGACCTCATCATCCCCTCCCTCTTTGTCACTGGAGCAAATTTGGCAGTATGCTACAGCTGGGGGAACATGACTGCCGGTTTCTTGTCCTTCTGTGGCACCCCCTCTCTCTAGGCTCATGTTACTCTCTTCCTCAACCTGGGAACCAACATCAGAGCCTTCAAATTGCTGCGCATCCTCCAGCAGCATGTACCCAACACTGTGGTCGAATAATTCTGGGGACTCCTCCATGCGTGATGGTGGGGCTACGGAAGGAGTGACTGTGGACAAGGAGCCGGTGGAATATGCCACTTTGGCAGCTGGTTTGGAAGGCAAACTACTCTGAGCCTGGGTGACAGAGGATGAGAAAGATGAGGAAGGCTGTTTTATCTACTCCACCAATTCTTCTGCATGTTATGGCTCAATAACATGGCCAGCAGAAGAAAAAAAGGACAAGCGTGCCCCACGGCTACCTGCAGAGAATGCACCATGTCCACGACCACCACTGTTGACTGTAGACACAGAGGCTGCTTGCCCTCTTTTATTTACCATTACCACACTTACCAAAAAGCATCTTGATTATCCCCAAGAAGCTTTTTGGAAGGTGCGTGTCCTGTTATAACTGGCATAAAACGAATGCAGCATTTCATAACAAGAACATCATACCAACAGTCAGATATGGTGGTGGTAGCATGATGGTCTGGGGCTGCTTTGCAGCTTCCGACCTGGATGACTTACCATAATTGATGGAACCATGAATTCTGAGCTCTACCAGAGAATCCTAATGCCGCGTACACATGATCAGACTATCCGGTGGACTTAGTCTGGTGGACAAACCGCCGGACTTTCCGAACGAGCGTACCTGCCCACACATGGTACTTTTGTGGTGGACTTAGTCCACCGGACTATACGCCATACTTTTGAAATGAACGGACTTGCCCACACACACGGAGGAAAATTCGCTCATTTTGAGCGCGGCTCCAGGTAGTCGGGACTAGCGAAGGAAGCGTCGCTGGCCCCGTCACCTGGTATGGAGTTAAAGGGGAAGCCCTACGCCGAAAAAAGAGCATGGGGGTCCCCCCCCCCAGGTCCATATCAGACCCTTATCTGATCACGGTACCTGGCCGGTCAGGAAAGGGGGTGGGGACGAGCGAGCGCCTCCCCCCCCTCCTGAGCCGTACCAGGCCGTGTGCCCTCAACATGGGACAGACCCCCGGAGCAGTGCAATAAATTTTTATACCCTGTGTGTTGAGTTTTTTTGATTTTTTTTTCACAGGTGAATGGGTAGGGGTACATTGTACCCCATACTCATTCACATAGGGTGGGGGGCCGGTATCCGGGGGCCCTCTTATTAAAGGGGCTCCCAGATTCCGATAAGCCCCCTGCCCGCAGACCCTGACAACCAACGGCCAGGGTTGTTGGGAAGAGGCCCTTGTCCTCATCAACATGGGGACAAGGTGCTTTGGGGTGGTGGGGCGCGCGGCCCCCCTTCCCCAAAGCACCCCCCCCATGTTGAGGGCATGCGACCTGGTACGGCTCAGGAAGGGGGGGCGCTCGCTCATCCCCACCCCCTTTCCTGACCGGCCGGGTAGCGTGCTCGAATAAGGGTCTGATATGGACCTAGGGGGGACCCCCATGCCATTTTTTCGGCATAGGGCTTCCCCTTTAACTCCATACCAGGTGACGGGGCCAGCGACACTTCCTTCACTAGTCCCGGCTACCTGGAGCCGTGGTCAAAATGAGTGGACTTTTCTCCGGGCGGGAAAAGTCAGTTCATTTCAAAAGTACGGCAGACTAGCATACACACGGCCGTACTGTCCGGCGGACATATTTTGGTGCAAAACTACTTTCTTAGTCCGCCAGACTTTTGGGTAAAAAAAGTCTGCGGAGCCCACACACGGGGGATTGTCTGGCGGACTCGAGTCCGCCGAACTTTTCCACCGGATTGTTGGATCGTGTGTATGCGGCATACTGGAGAATGTCCAGCTATCAGTTTGTGAACTCAAGCTTAAGTGCACTTGAGTTATGCAGCAGGACAATGATCCAAAACACAACAGCAAGTCCACCTCCAAATGGTTCAAATAAAGATAAATTGCGGTTTTTGAGTGGCCTAGCCAAAGCCCGGACTTAAGATACCGTATACACAGGCTGTTCATGCTGGAAAACCCTCCAATGTGGCTGAATTAAAACAATTTCACCTAAACTCTGCACCCACCTTAACTCTGCACCCTCCACCCACTGAAACTCTGCATTCTGCACCCACCTGAACTCTTCACCCCGCACCCACCTAAACTCTGCACCCTGCAGCTAGCACCCACCTAAACTCTGCACCCACCTGAACTCTACACCCACCTAATCTCTGCACCCTGCACCCTCCTAAACTCTGCACCTAGCACTCACCTGAACTATGCACCCTCCTGAACTCTGCACCCATCTAAAATCTGCACTAAACTCTGTACCCATCTAAACTCTGCTCCCTGAACCCATCTAAACTCTGCACCCTGCACCCACCTAAACTCTGCACCCTGCACCCATCTAAACCCTGCACCCATCTAAACCCTGCACCCATCTAAACTCTGCACCCTTCACCCATCTAAACTCTGCAACCATCTAAACTCTGCACCCTGCACCCACCTAAACTCTGCACCCACCTAAACCCTGCACCCATCTAAACTCTACACCCTGCACCCACCTAAACTCTGCACCCTGCACTCACTTGAATCCTGCACCCACCTGAAGTCTGCACCCTGTGCCCACCTGAAGTCTGCACCCTGTGCCCACCTGATCTCTGCATCCTGTGCCCACCTGAACTCTGCACCCTGCACCCACTTGAACTCTGCACCCTGTACATAGCACCCTGCAGAATCCTGCGCTCTGTATGTAGCACCCTCCTGATATTTAATGCCTCTTTAGAACCCTCCCACACCCAGTTGCTGTGGCAGGTTCAACCCCCTGCCCCCCTGGGGAAAGGTGTGGGATATGGTTGAGTTCCTGCACCTATTCTCTGAGAAAAATTCCCTGGGTGACGCTATCAAGTAGCGCTGTGGCAGTCGGGGGGGGGGGGGGGGGGGGGTTTGTGCGAGGTTCTAGCTTGCTCAGTGCCCTACTGCCTTTCCTGCTGTCACTCCACAGTGGCAGGACAGAGCACCAGGGCCGCTGTTAGAAATCATGGGGCCCCATACAGCCTACCTGATGGGGCCCCCTTTAATCCTTCCCTCAACCCCACCCCAGGCCCCTCCCCTGTCCCCACTTCTGCAGATTTGTCACCATTTACATATGCGCACACAATCATTATGGCTTATCAGTACAGGGGGACAGAGACTGTGTCTTTAATTTTTTAACCGAACTTTTCCACCGGATTGTTGGATCGTGTGTATGCGGCATACTGGAGAATGTCCAGCTATCAGTTTGTGAACTCAAGCTTAAGTGCACTTGAGTTATGCAGCAGGACAATGATCCAAAACACAACAGCAAGTCCACCTCCAAATGGTTCAAATAAAGATAAATTGCGGTTTTTGAGTGGCCTAGCCAAAGCCCGGACTTAAGATACCGTATACACAGGCTGTTCATGCTGGAAAACCCTCCAATGTGGCTGAATTAAAACAATTTCACCTAAACTCTGCACCCACCTTAACTCTGCACCCTCCACCCACTGAAACTCTGCATTCTGCACCCACCTGAACTCTTCACCCCGCACCCACCTAAACTCTGCACCCTGCAGCTAGCACCCACCTATTCTCTGAGAAAAATTCCCTGGGTGACGCTATCAAGTAGCGCTGTGGCAGTCGGGGGGGGGGGTTTGTGCGAGGTTCTAGCTTGCTCAGTGCCCTACTGCCTTTCCTGCTGTCACTCCACAGTGGCAGGACAGAGCACCAGGGCCGCTGTTAGAAATCATGGGGCCCCATACAGCCTACCTGATGGGGCCCCCTTTAATCCTTCCCTCAACCCCACCCCAGGCCCCTCCCCTGTCCCCACTTCTGCAGATTTGTCACCATTTACATATGCGCACACAATCATTATGGCTTATCAGTACAGGGGGACAGAGACTGTGTCTTTAATTTTTTTTGTATCACTTTTATTGCTATCAGAAGTAATGAACAACATCCCTAGTGATAGCATGGGGCAATGACAGGTCCCCTTTATGGAGAGATCTGGTGTCTATTAGACCCCATACCTATCCTCTGGCCTCCAAAGCATCTGATCAAACCCAGATCTGTTTGATCAGACGCTTGTTCAAACTGGTAATTGCTTCAGGTTTCTGATGTCACACAGTGGGAGGAACCACATCAGTTCCCCTCACTGTATCTCAGGAACTGGATGCTGCTGCTCACATCCTTAACAGGACCCCTGATTGCACAGAGAGCCCAGTAAAGGTGGTGGTGGGATGGTGGTGGAACCCCCTTCAACTGACTGCCTGTAAAATATACGAGGGGCTTCTTAGCCACTAAGATTACTATTACTTTGTGCGGATTTGCTGGGTCTAAAAAATTATGTCTTGATCATTGCTGTAGCGATAATCAAGATTTCACCCTTCCAAACCAGCAATTTACCAGTAGGGCGCTGGACAGGAAGTGGTTAAAGGGAAGTGGTTGGTGGGTTGTTGGGGGGCACATGTTTACTGCCCCCCAAATGCAAGTGTAAAGCAGCATCTCACTGCGTCCTTACCAGCATTATAAAAATCACACAGGCAGCACAGTCAGCATGTGTTCTGTCATGGATCTGTCAGTGTCAAATGGCTTTTGGGTTCTGACTTTGACTATACTGTGTGTTACAATCTCTAACCCAGTATAGTCATAACAAAGTAAGCACCCAACCGCAATATGACACACTGTGACAGATTACAGAGCACATGCTGACTGTGCTGCCTGCGTGAGTAATCATAACTTGCCATGCTATGTGTAAGCGATACACAGTAAGGATTCTATCCTCTGTGCTCCCCTCACTGTGTGCACTGCAGCCACGGTGTCCGGGTTCTTGCTCCCTTGTCAGCCACAGAGCCGCCTGTTACCTCACAAGTCACATCAGTCTCGACACATGAGGTCTCGGCAGCCAGTGGAGCGGAGCATCGTAGTATCACTCCTCCAGGGAAGGCAGTGAGCAGCAGTGGCCGGAACTAATTAAAAAGCGGAGCAATGTGCGGTGCGCCTTTATGTACATCCACCCGAAAAACAAGAAATAGTCCAAACACTGCTCTCACCTCCTGGGCCTCTCTGATGACCTGATGGGGTCCAGGAAAATATAATTACACCCCCTTCCCTAAGCAAGTAGTAGCGGGGAACGATGGTGAAGTTTAGAAAGCTCTATTTTATAATAGCCGGAAAGTAACTGTAAAGTTGTCCGGGCCCCCCTGTGGAGCTGCTGGGAGCTGGGCCCGGTAAAACAGGGCTGGCTGTACTGCCCTATCAGCAGCCCTGCAGAGCACTGTAGCAGGCTGGTCAGGGGGTGACACCAACCCTAGTGACGCCACTGGCCGAAAGGCCATAACTGCTTTTTGGAAACTGCTGGTGTGTGTAGGTATCTTTAGCAGAATGTACTTTAAACTTGCAGCTGTGTTTTTTTTCTTGTTGGAGTCTCTTTAACACTAAGGAGCTATCCATACTCTGTCAGGAACATCATGCTAGCAATCAGTAAGGTTGTGCCAGCCATTGGGCTCATGCGCAAAAACAAGCGCATGTTTCCAGACATAGTAGCCTAGCTAAACTTGCGATAATGTACACATATAAGCACATAGATATGCGCACACCATGGTGTGCATGTGATTGGACTGGTATGTCCACCAGAGGTACTGGCACTAATACCAGCTCTCACAAGTCACAGTTTTCAGTTCCAGCTCCCTGGCACCTGCCCCCTTTCATTACCCTTGGTGACCCTATCTCAACTTCCAGGGGTACTTGGAAATTTTTTTTTGCGAAAAGCCACCCTGATCATCTCAAGCTCCTCATGCAGGTATACACATAACACTTTTCCTTTTTATAGACATATCCTTTTTATAAAGTATTACAGTAGTATAACCAGAGCTAAAGTCCTCCTTGCATCGGATAAATACTAAAACAGCGCTAAAACGAAAATAAAAATAGGGAAAAAAATGGATGGCAATGAAACCATAGGGCAATGGCAAACACCACGGCCAACAGTCTTTATGTAGCAGATGGATATGTGGACAGTTCAGATAATTCACAGTCACTTTTCTCTTAGCGTGCACCTTCCACCAGAGTAAGAATGCAATTATCCACCTCGTGAAGCACACACCCCTCTGGGGTTCAAACTCACCAGACGCCGCTAGAAATAGAGCCTTGTATCTGTGTCCAAACACTGCTCTGTGCTGACACTCCACTTATCCAGAAGGTCCCCTGGTATAGGAACTCCGATTGTATCATAACACACAAGGATAGATGTACATAGCGTAATCCTGTTTATTATAATGCAGCATACCCATACAGCAGAAACCCCCCTAATCCTAGCTGCTTACATTTAAAATGCAATCAACAAGCATAAAGAAATACAATAGAGGGCGTTATCACCATCTCCAGCCGTCCGCTGGAAGTGTGCTGTTCCTTGCAGACACTGTATTACACTTCCGGGTAGAAGGCAGAGTGTGGTGGAGCGCACAACGTCACTTGTGGTTTCCGTGCTGGTCAGGCCCTGATACAGTGTAATACAGTGTCTGCAAGGAACAGCACACTTCCAGCGGATGGCTGGAGATGGTGATAGCGCCCTCTATTGTATTTCTTTATGCGGGTTGATTGCATTTTAAATGTAAGCAGCTAGGACTAAGGGGAGTTTCTGCTGTATGGGTATGTTGCCAGGGCCGGATTAACATAGGGGCTATTGGAGCTGCAGCTCCAGGCCCCTTTCTCAAGATAGGCCCATTTGCCAAAAAAAAAAAAAAAAAGATCGACTTCGAGAATTGTAGCTCCGCGATCAGGAGTCACAGAGACCCCACCTTTGGGGGGTAGGTAGCTAAAGACCCACTCCAGCACTGGTTCAAATATGGGGCTGCTATCATCTATGGTTCCGGAGATACAGGGCTCCTTGCGCAGCCTGTCAGAAGCTGCATACAGAGCGACAGTATAAATACAAGCTGGAACACTCTGCAGCAGACGGAGAGGATGAACTCACAGTGCTTATAATAATTATTTGTAGATAATTTATGATAATTAATCCCTTGCCACCCAGGCCCATTCTGAGACTTCTCTCCTACATGTAAAAATCATCATTTTTTTATGCTAGAAAATTACTCAGAACCCTCAAACATTATATATTGTTTTAGCAGACACCCTATGGAATAAAATGGTGGTCTTTGCAACTTTTTAAGTTATACGATATTTGCGCAGCAATTTTTCAAGTTTTTTTTGGAAAGAAACTGTTTCATTCATAAAAAAAACACTAAAGTTAGCACGATTTTGCTTTACATTTTTTACAGGTTACATGTTTAGAGTTACAGAGGAGGTCTAGTGCTAGAATTATTGTTCTCGCTCTAACAATCGTGGCATATGGAACCTGTGTGTATCTGACTCTGATACTAACCAGAGCCTACCCAGGGACTGACTAGTATCTCTCCCCAGCCTGTCCCCACACACCCTCTCACCTGCTGACCTGTGAATGGGGCAATCACTCCCGCAGTGTTATTGTGTTCTGCCAGTCAATACAATGATTAGTGTTGCTAACTATAGCTGGCAGCACTGATTGTTTTGGGGAAAACCTGACAGGCTGGTTGTACTCAAGTTGGTTAATAGGTTGACTTGTGTAAAACCAGCTAGCCCATACATAGATCGACTATGGCTGGTCTCTGCTTAATTGGTGTAATTTCAATCCATGTCTGGCCCACTTAACCACTACGCAGTCCCTAAACATCCTTCCACAAACCTTTACATTTTTCCTTCCCAGATTACTTCATCCTCCTCTCCTATACATAGTGCCCACTGTCATACTCTCCACACTTCTCTCCTATACATAGTGCCCGCTGTCATACTCTCTACACTTCTCTCCTATACATAGTGCCCGCTGTCATACTCTCTACACTTCTCTCCTATACATAGTGCCCGCTGTCATACTCTCTACACGTCTCTCCTGTACATAGTGCCCGCTGTCATACTCTCCACACTTCTCTCCTGTACATACTGCTCACTGTCATATCCTACACACTCCTCCTCTCTTGTAAATAGTGCCCACTGTCATACACTTCTCTCCTGTACATATTGCCCACTGTCATACCCTCCATACTCCTCTCCTATACATACTACTCACTGTCATACCCTCCATACTCCTCTCCTATACATAGTGCCCACTGTCATACCTCCAACACTTCTCTCCTATGCATAGCACCCACTGTCATACCCTCCGCATTCCTCTCCTGTACATACTACCCACTGTCATACCCTCCGCACTCCTCTCCTGTACATACTACTCACTGTCATACCCTCCATACTTCTCTCCTATACATAGTGCCCACTGTCATACCTCCAACACTTCTCTCCTATACATAGCGCCCACTGTCATACTCTCCACACTCCTCTCCTGTACATAGTGCCCACGTCATACCCTCCCTCCACAATCTTCTCCTGTAATTACTGCTTACTGTCCTACTCTCCACACTTCTCTCCTGTACATAGTGCCCAATGTCATGCCCTCCACACTCCTGTACATATTGTTCACTGTCATACCCTCCACACTCTTCTCTTATACATAGTGCCCAATGTCATACCCTCTACACTCCTCTGCTGTGCATACTGCCCACTGTCATACCCTTCACACTCCTCTCCTGTACAAAGTGCCTTCTGCCATACCCTCTGCACTCTTCTCGTGTACATAGTGCTCACTGTTATACCCTCCACATTCCTCTCCCTCACCTGCACATACTTCCCACTTGTATACCATCCATACTCCTCCCCTATGCCTCTTACCCACAAAAAATGTTCTTTAAAATTATACTGAATATCCTCAATGTTACCAGCTCTAGAATGGGCACTTTTGTCAGTTCAACTAAAGGAAACCTCACAGTCCTCATATTTGTTCTGCCCCATTATTAGTACTTATTTCATTTTGTAATTACTATTGTGATGTATAGAGGAACACGGGGGATGTCAGCTACTATAAATATAGCACTTGTAAAGAAAAGCGTCCCTGAAAATATTTTTGAAATGTTGACAACTATGCACTTAGGCACTGCCCAAGGGCCACAGGGTCAGTAGGGGGCCCCATGAGAGGCTCGTGATATTAAAGCGGTAGTAAACTTTTCTAACATTACGACTTTTTAGCGGCCCTGGGGTAGGTTATGCCATAATGTACAAGTATGCCCAGCATATTAGCACATTAGGGTACACTTAAATTGTCAGACTGAGCCCTCCAGTGCTGTGCTGTGATCAACCGGCGGGGCCCCGGGCACTTCCATCTTCACCCGGTCTTCCTTCTGGGTTCTGTGCCTTCGGTCACTTGCCTTGGCCAGGCTGCGTTGATGTCATTCCCACACATGCTCATGTGCATCCTCTCTCTCTCACCCCCCCCCTTTCTCTCACATCCTCCCTCCCTTACCCCTCTTTCACCCCCTTTCTCTCTCTCTCTCTCTCTCTCTCATCCTCCCTCTCTCTCTTTAATTTAATTTGTTATCACAAAAAATAGTTTGCATTTTTATTTATTTATTGTTTATAAAAGGCCCCACCAAAATCCTCAGCACCAGGCCTATGATGTTCTTAATCTGGCCCTGTATGTTGCATTATAATAAACAGGATTACGCTATGTACATCTATCCTTGTGTTTTATGATACAATCGGAGTACCTATACCAGGGGACCTTCTGGATAAGTGGGGTGTCAGCACAGAGCAGTGTTTGGACACAGATACAAGGCTTTATTTCTAGTGGCGTCTGGTGAGTTTGAACCCCAGAGGGGTGTGTGCTTCACGAGGTGGATAATTGCATTCTTACTCTTGTGGAAGGTGAACGCTAAGAGAAAAGTGACTGTGAATTATCTGAACTGTCCACATATCCATCTGCTACATAAAGACTGCTGGCCGTGGTGTTTGCCATTGCCCTATGGTTTCATTACCATACATTTTTTTCCCCCTATTTTTATTTTAGTTTTAGCGCTGTTTTAGTATTTATCTGATGCAAGGAGGACTTTAGCTCTGGTTATACTACTGCAATACTTTATTTATATTTATTTAAACAGCTGCTTAGTCTTATTTTATGTTTTGATTTCACCTCTATTTTATATTGGTAATTTTATATGTTTATTTATCTATAATTTTTTTTTTTTTTATATCTGTGACATCGACATATGATATTGAAAAGTTCAACACATCTACCTGCTGCTGGCACTGTAGGATTGAGGTGGCGCTGAGTGGGTGACGCTTAGGCCATAGTTATACCTCATTTATCTATATCCTTTTTATATCCTCGTATTCTAGCAGATTAACTATTAAAAAATGTCTAATCCACATCTTTAACCCCCCCTAGCGGTAATCCTGAGTCTGGCTCGGGTTGGGATTTTAATTACAGGAGCGGTAACCCCAAGCCAGACTCGGGATCGCATCGCTCGATGCAGGGGAGGACACAGGGAGAGTTACTTACCTTGTCCCCTGGATCCAGCAATGTCCGCCGCGCTGTGTGATCGAGCTGTCCTCCGCTCGATTCACAGTGCCGAATGCCGCCGAGCTCCGTTCCCTGCGACGTTACGGCGCACGGGAGCGGAGAACGGCGGCAAATTCAAAAAAGTAAAAGTACACAAAACACACAGCACTGTAATCTTACAGACTACAGTGCTGTATTAAAAAATACACACCCCCTTTGTCCCTAGTGGTCTGTCCAGTGTCCTGCATGCACTTTTATATTATAAATACTGTTTTTTTCTGCCTGGAATTTAGAGATTGTCCATAGCAACCAAAACTTGTCCCTTTTTCAGTGTTTTAGGATTTGATTACATTATTGAATATTTTTTATTATTCTTTATTATATTATAAACTTTATCATACCCGGGATGTCTGCTAGACTCTGGTTTGAACAGATTTAAGAGCGTTATTCCTAAGAATTACAGGACTACAAAATAAAAGCCATGCAAAATAATTGTACCGCTTTCAGCACCTAATTCCAGACTGAATCATACCGCCAGGGAGGTTAATAGAAATCAGGTCAAATGTTTTAAAATGCTCATTCAGAATGTTTAGATTTCAGTGTTTTTAAGATAACAAATCACATACTTGCCAATGGTTGCTTTTTGTCATTTTATGAGCGACAATAAACATTATTATTTTGCATGGTGTTTCGACGGAGAGTTTGCATCATATCCACATAGGTATTGTTGTTGGTGATTTTTTTCTCCTGTTCAAAAAACAAACAAAAAAATATATTATTACATTATAAAAATGCATCATGGCAACTGATATTTCATTCTCATTATGCATTTCAAACTATGCATGAAAGGCAGATGATTGGTCACTTTAATAAAAATGACACTGGGAGAGATTTACTAAAACTGATGCACTCAGAATCTGGTGCTGCTGAGCATAGTAGCCAATCACCACCTTGTTCAATTAAGCTTAGCTTTGGCAATAAAACCTGATTGGTTTCAACGCAGAGCTGCATCAGATTTTGCACTCTTCCGTTTTAGTAAATAACCCCCTCTATGTCTTATGATATATGTAAATTGTTTAAAATTACATTAAACAACATCCTTATTATCAGGCATGTACTGGCCATCGGGACTACCGGGAGATTCCCGGTGGGCCGATGGCTCAGTGGGCCGGTTTCAGTGACAGCCTAGCCAAATGAATGGCTGCGCTACTCGCACAGCCATTCATTTGAGCACCGCTGTACTTCCGAGCGCAGCGCTGCGCACTTCGTCTCTTTCCGCCCCCACTCGGCGCTCTCACAACAATAGTATTGCACACATCTTCGGCCACCTCCGGCCCACAGTCGTCCTTTTCCGCCACCGCTCGGCTTCCCCCACCCTGCTCCTCTCCGACAACGCTTTTCAGCGAACAAAACTCGGCTATCTCCGGCGGCCCCCGCGGTAACGGACGCTGTGAGTTTAAATGAGCCGGGGGCCGCCGTGAGAGCAGCCGTCAGGCAGAGAAGTCCCCGGAGCAGACGAGGGAGCCTGGAGGATGGCGGTGCTGCAGGAACCCATCCAGGTAACCGGCCGGTATATAGAATATGGCTGTGTGTATGATATATATATATATCATCACGGGGCGGATCATTACTGATCCGTCCCGTGTGAAAGGGGCCTAAACCTGTTTGATGTTGGCAGCTTCTCATTACTGCGGTTGATCAAAAATAAGTGTGCGCATTAGTTGTTTATTTTAAAATATATAATGCAGAGCCAGACTTCGGGTAGGTGACAGGGGGACACCAGGGGGTAGAAGGGGGGGGGGGGGGCTGGAAAATAAAAGATCACCAGCAGTGTGCTGTCGGCTTCTGAGTATGCATACTCCTGCTATGTGTCTAGCCGGGCCGTGATGACGTCACTCTCGTGCAAGTGCGCAGCATACTGTTTTTGTGCGTGTTTGCAAAATTGGAGTGGGCCGGTCTGGATGAAGTCCAGGGCCAAATTTTTGTCCCAGTCCAGCCCTGCTTATTATCTAAAAAAGAAAAAAGAAAATCCACTATCTAATGGTCCTGCCATTTATTCAATAAAGTGGTTATAAGCCCTTATACATACTTGGTGAAGTAATAGCCTCTGGTGATACACAGAGATGAAAGAAACCACTCCTCCTACATGAGTTGTACCTGTTTATCTGCAGCCTCTGTCCTCTACAGCTGTTAAAGCTACACAGATCAATGACTATTTCTCAGCATTAGAAGGCAGGGGGCAGGGATCTGATGTCACACACTACACAGCATATAGCAAGAAGAGGAGTGTAATCTGAGACCCGAGTGGAGGCAATGGACACACCCCCTCTACATAGTCTAGGCCAGTGTTTCTCAACCTTTTTACCTTGGGGGAACCCTTGACAACAAGATTGAGATCTCGTGGAACCCCTGAAATAATGTTCACATCTACAGCTCATGGAACATTGGCATAATCAGCGAGCTGTTGATAACAAAAATTATTTGTAGAAATAGCATTAAATAAAACAATATTAAGACATACCTAATTAATGTGAAACTTGTGCTTTATTTTGCTGCAGAACTGATCCATTCAGGAGACATTACATGGGGCAGAGCACATGACAGGGGACATTACATGGGACAGGGCACATTACATGGGGCAGAGCACATTACATGGGTCAGGGCATATGACAGGAGACATGACAGGGGACATTACATGTGGCAGGGGACATGACAAGGGGCAGTGGACATGACAAGGGGCAGGGCGCATGGCATGGGGCAGAGCACATTACATGGGACAGGGCGCATGGCATTGGGCAAAGCACATTACATGGGACAGGGCGCATGGCATGGGGCAGAGCACATTACATGGGACAGGGCACATGGCATGGGACAGAGCACATTACATGGGACAGGGCACATGGCATGGGTCAGAGCACATTACATGGGACAGTGGACATTACATGGAGCAGAGCACATTTCATGGGACATGGAACATGACATAGGGAAGAGCACATTACATGGGACATGGCGCATTGCATGGGGCAGAGCACATTACATGGGACAGGGCGCATGACATGGGGCAGGGCACATGGCATGGGGCAGAGCACATTACATGGGACAGGGGACATTACATGGGACAGTGGACATTACATGGAGCAGAGCATATTTCATGGGACAGGGCACAAGACATGGGGAAGAGCACATTACATGGGACAGGGCACGTGGCATGGGGCAGAGCACATTACATGGGACAGGCACATGGCATGGGGCAGAGCACATTACATGGGACAGGGCCAGGGGCAGACTGACAACTCATAGGGTCCCCGGGCAATAGAAGATCATGGAGCCCCCTGTGTCCCCACCCACACACAAGCCACACCTACAAAAAGCCCCACCTACATAAATCATAAGGCACACAGCAGGGCACAGGCACATCACAGGGCATGGGGCACACAGCAGGGCACATCAAGGGGTACACAGCAGGGAACAACACAGGGCATGGGGCACACAGTAGGGCACATCACAGGGCACACAGGAAGCACATCATGGGGCAAAGGGCACATCAGGGTGTACACAGCAGGGCACTGAGAACATCACAGGGCATGGGGCACAACACAGTACATACAGCAGGCCACATCAGGTGGTACACAGCAGGGCACATAGCAGGGTTTATGCTGTACACAGCAGGGCACATTATTGAGCACAGCATGGTGCATCACAGGAGGCACACGGAACATCAGGAGGTACACAGTAGGCACATCATGGGGTACACAGCAGGGCATGCAGCACATCACAGGGCATGTGGCACATAGTAGGGCACACAGTAGGACACATCATTGGAAATGGCACATTTAGCGGTACACAGCTGGGCACATCACAGGGCATGGGGCACACAGTAGGGTACATCAGGGGGTACACAGCAAAGCACAGAGCACATCACAGGGCATGGAGGAAAAAAAGATATCAGTATCCAAAAACTGCAATATAAATCTTTATGTGTAGTTTTTATATTTTGCTCAAAGGGTCCTATTTTTTTATATTTTGCTCAAAGAACAGAACACACTTATAAACGTATAATATAACGTGAGTCAATAAATAGATGGTACATCATATAGCCTTGAATTGATAAAAACCTATCCAATCAGTGTACCCATTCTATCCTAAAAGATAAACAATTGTTCATTTAACCACTTCAGTCCCGGAAGATTTGGCTGCTGAATGACTAAGCCATTTTTTGCGATTCGGTACTGCGTCGCTTTAACTGACAATTGCGTGGTTGTGCGGTGCTGCACCCAAACAAAATTGACATCCTTTTTTCCCACAAATAGAGCTTTCTTTTGGTTCTATTTGATCATCTCTGTGGTTTTTATTTTTCGCATGATAAACACAAAAAAAACCACAATATTTTGTACTTTTTGCTATAATAAATATCCCATTTTTCTCAGTTTAGGCTAATGTGTATTCTTCTACATATTTTTGTTAATAAAAATCACAATAAGTTTATCTGGATTAGTTTGCGCAAAAGTTATAGTGTCTACAAAATAGGAGATAGATTTATAAAAAAAATTTTTTTTTTAACTAGTAATGGTGGAGATCTGCGATTTTTATCGGGACTGCAACATTATGGCAGAGACATCGGACACTTGACACATTTTTGGGACCATTGGCAATAATACAGCGATCAGTGCTAAAAAAAATGCACTGATGACTGTAAAAATTTCCCTGGCAGGGAAGGGGTTAACAATAGGGGCGATCAAGGGGTTAATTGTGTTCCCTGTGTGTGTTTCTAACTGTAGGGGGAGGGGACTGACCTAGAGGAAATGACAGATCGTGGTTCCTAACTATTATGAACTCACGATCTGTCCTCACAGAACAGAACAGGGATTTGTGTGTTCACACACACACGTCCTTGTTCTGTCACTCGTGCCTGCGATCGCTCATGGCCGCTGGTCATCGCTATCGTCGGCCACGAGCATCGGCACCCCCGTAGTGCAGTGGGTGTGTGTGCGTGCCTGCCATCCCGCTTAAAGGAGCCAATGTATAGCTACGACGGCTCGCCGGGATTGTGCCGACCTGCCGCAGTATGACGGTGGTTGGTTGGCAAGCGGATAATATATAGATCATGGACATTTAAAAAAAAAAATAAACATTTAAAATAATTGTTATTTGGAATATGACATTTATTCCTATTACACATCTATAAAGAAATACACACAAGGTGCTGACACTGAGTCTATATGTTCTATTATCAAACTAAGTAAGTAAGTACCTATATTCCCTGCATAGAGTGCTGAAGACTAAGTCCTTGTACACACAGTTGGATATTCCGACGGAAAATGTCCAAACGGACCGTGTTGTCGGATAATCCGACCGTGTGTGGGCTCCATCGGACTGTTTCCGTCGGAATATCCGACCAACAAAGTTTTAGAGCTGGGCTATAAAACTTTCCGACCACCAGGCATGTACTGGCCATCGGGACTACAGGGAGTTTCCCGGTGGGCCGATGGCTCAGTGGGCCACTCTGATGTAAGGGGGCTGGTGATGGGACACTCTGATGTAAGGGGCTGGTGATGGCACACTCTGATGTAAGGGGGCTGCTGATGGGACACTCTGATGTAAGGGGGCTGGTGATGGGACACTCTGATGTAAGGGGGCTGGTGATGGGACACTCTGATGTAAGGGGGCTGGTGATGGGACACTCTGATGTAAGGGGGCTGGTGATGGGACACTCTGATGTAAGGGAGTGCTGATGGGACACTCAAAATGTAAGTGGGCCGGTCTGGATGAAGTCCAGGGCCACATTTCTGTCCCAGTCCAGCCCTGCCAACCACATGATCCGATCGGACTTTGTCCGATCGTTTGTAGAGAATTTCCGATTGGACAAAGTGCCACGCATGCTCAGATCAAATTCCTAGACCAAAGCTATTAGCTACTAGCCTGAACGTAGTCCCGTCGTAATGAAATAACGTCACTACGTTCTGAACGATCGGATATTTGTCCAACCGTGTGTATGTAACAGTTTCAGACAAAATCCGTCGGACAAAATCCAACGGATTTGGTTGTCAGAATGTCCGACCGTGTGTACAAGGGCTAAGGATAGACTCTATGTTCATTGCTTAAAATGCTGGGAACTAAAAGATAAGAAAAAGAAAAGAAAGAAAAAAACTCTTGATCGTTCAGTGTATGCAGGGCCGGTGCTACCACTAGGCGGAGTAGGCAGCCGCCTAGGGCGCACTACCCCCCAGGGCGCAGCCACGGCCTCTGTATCATGCCTCCAATCCCCCCGATGTGTCCTGCTGAGCGCCCCGCTGTTCCCTCGCTCTCTTCAGAGTAAAAGCTCACAGCGCTGCTTCGGGACTACTTTGCTCCAGCCTGTTTCTCTGGAGCGGCGCTGTGTGTGTGTGTTTGCAGAGGAGGGGCTGGGCTTGGTGGACATCAGAGCATCGAGAGGTGCAGCATCTGTTAGCTGACCTCCCGGCCAACGGGGACACCAGAGAGCAACACCGCCCGCCCGCCCAGTGCTGAGGAGAACCTGGATGTGATTGTCGATGAAGCAGAGGTAAGGAAGGAGGGTGGATCCTCCCTATCTACAGCGAGCTGTGTGTGGGGGATGGGTGAGTAGTGCAAGAAATAGGAGTCAGGTAGGTAGATCAGTGTGTGTGTAATGGTCAGGTAGGTCAGTGTATGTGTCAGCTAGGTAGGTCAGTGTGTGTAATGGTCAGGTAGGTAGGTCAGTTTGTGTGTGTGTGTAATGGTCAGGTAGGTCAGTGTATGTGTAATGGTCAGGTAGGTGGGTCAGTGTATGTGTAATGGCCAGGTAGGTGGGTCAGTGTATGTGTAATGGTCAGGTAGGTAGGTCAGTGTGTGTGTAATGGTCAGGTAGGTCAGTGTGTGTGTAATGGTCAGGTAGGTGGGTCAGTGAATGTGTAATGGTCAGGTAGGTGGGTCAGTGAATGTGTAATGGTCAGGTGGGTCAGTGTATGTGTAATGGTCAGGTAGGTCAGTGTATGTGTAATGTTCAGGTAGGTGGGTCCATGTCTGTGTAATGGTCAGGTAGGTCAGTGTATTGTGTCAGGTAGGTGTGTGTGTGTGTGTAATGGTCAGGTAGGCTAGTGTATGTGTCAGGTAGGTAGGTCAGAGTGTGTATGTGCAATGGTCAGTGTATGTGTCAGGTAGGTGGGTCAGTGTATGTGTAATAGTTAGGTAGGTCAGTGTGTGTGTAATGGTCAGGTAGGTGGGTCAGTGTATTGTGTCAGGTAGGTAGGTCAGGTGGGTCACATATTGCAAAGGGGGTGGAGACATGGGAAGAGCCAATGGGGGAGCGGCAAAATGAGGTTTCGCCTAGGGTGTCAAAAATTCTTGCACCAGCGCTGAGTATGGATATGATTTGGACTCCTACTGTATCACTGGAGGGACACAAAGACTTCAAATCTAGAAGAGAAACATATAGAGATAATTCCGAGAATGTATGTGTGTATGTATATGTGTGTGTGTGTGTATGTATGTATATATATATATATATATATATATATATATATATACCTACCTGTAGATCCAGTATATGGTCTTAGCTGACATAGAAAGAACAACATAGATCATAAAAATAGAAAAAAATAATACAAAAACAGAAGAATTGAAAACACAAATCTATCAGTGTGTATGTTGATTCCCACTACAATGTGATAGTTGTCATTGTGAAAAGCAATCAAAAGATCTATTGGGCCATCTATGATGTCAGTTCCTGCTTTATTAATTTTCATACTGAAAATTGCATGATAACGTATGGACTCGCAAGCTCGTACAGATCCACCTAAAACAATGGCAATAAGGATAGAAGGGTAAAAGTTACAGATTGAAATGAAGACAAAGGAGGGTCTGAGGTAGTGAAGATAGTTAAAGCGGTTCTTAAAGCGGTTCTTCACCTTAAAGGGGAAGTTCCGCTAATCTGATCCCTCCCCCCCTCTGGTGCCACAATCGGCACCTTTCAGGGGGGAGGGGGGTGCAGTTACCTGGATAATCCAGATATCTGCACCCACTTCCGGGCAGACCGCCGCAGACCCCCGCAGACGCCCCCCCCCCCGTTGTGTTCTGGGAAACACACAGTTCCCAGGACACAGCGGGGACCAGAAGAGACGCGCAGTGCGACTCGCGCATGCGCAGTAGGGAACCGGGCAGTGAAGCCGCAATGCTTCACTTCCCAATTCCCTGACAGAAGATGGCTCGTCATCTGCCGCCGACATCGCTGGACCCCGGGACAGGTAAGTGTGATTTTATTAAAAGTCGGCAGCTGCAATATTAGTAGCTGCTGGCTTTTAATATTTTTTTTTTAGGTGCAGAACCACTTTAAACCGGACGGCTCGTGTTGCCGATCTCAATAGTATCGTCTATGGGCAGTTATATCAATGGTGATGTAGATATCGCTACATTTTCAAATATAAATGAACTATTCTCAGTTCATGACCCTCGTCAGCAGAAAAAGAAAAATATTTTATGTAGCTACATAGCAGTATTAAAAAACAAACAAAACACCCAAACAAAAAAATGAGACACGCCTTTTTCATTTAATTCATTTATTGGAGTATTATATTTGCCTGGGGCTTAGCTTTGGAAATATCTACCTTTTTCAGACTACAGCTTACCCTGTGTGTATTTTATTTTCTTAATTTTGGTTTTATTTTTTATACCACATTAGTGCAATGGTATTCCAACAGCAAGGTAAAAGAACACTGATCACTTGATTCATTCCCCTTAAATAGACTCTCCCAGCATGCTTAGCCACGAATATGATTGACTGAGAAATTATGTCTATTTACAACCTGAACACACTGTGGTCTTGTCATTCTAGTGCCAAAGGCAGCAGTGCCATTTATTGACAGAAGAGAGAAATGCACCAGATTCAGGCTTAAGACAAAAAAGTCAGAGGATACAAATACAAATTAGCCAGGCTAATTACCGCCTAGCGTGACTAAATTAGCTAGCAACCCTGCTACATATATACAGTCTCCACTCCTCTTTCCCCCTGCACAAACACTTTCTGAATCACCCTTGAGATGATCTGACAGTCTCCCAGTCAGCTTTAGCAATAGCCCGTTACAGGCAGGAACTCGCAGCCCCTTTAATTGTAGCTCAGATACAGTGAAAGAACATGCTTCTCTATGGCTACTCATCCTAGCACCATCCCTCCAGACACTGCCAACCCACCTAGCTGCAGTTGCCCCTCTCTCCAACCCTCCTGGCTATTTCTACACCAGTCCACCCGACTGACTATTCACCAGCCCACCTGGCTGATCTCTCAGGGAAAGGCCTGAAGACTTAAAGCGGAGTTCCACCCAAAAGTTGAACTTCTGCTCATCTGATTCCTCCCCCCCTCCAGTGCCACAATTGGCACCTTTCATGGGGGAGGGGGGTGCAGATACCTGTAAAATACAGGTATCTGCACCCACTTCCGGGAGTAGATTCCCGCGGGAGTCATGCCCCGCTGTCTCCTGGGAAACACACAGGTCCCAGGAGATAGCAGGGACCATTTACTACGTGCAGCGCGACTCGCGCATACACAGTAGGGAACTGGGAAGTGAAGCCATAACGCTTCACTTCCTGATTCCCTCACCAAGAATGGCGACAACATCGCTGGACTCCAGGAAAGGTAAGTGTCCATTTATTAAAAGTCAGTAGCTGCAGTATTTGTAGCTGCTGACTTTTAATAATTTTTTTTAGGTGCACTCTCACTTTTAAGCACACCTCTGTCTTCAAGGGAGACTGGCTACATGTGGCAGTCTTCCCCCTTTGTTAGTCCCCACAGTGTTGCACTATTCACACTGTCCTCTCTTGTTCCTGTGCCTCCAGAAAAAAACTTCCTCCTGTGTGTTTTGGCAGGATCCTTTCAGCATCTGACCCCCTGAGGCCCTCCGACAGCCTCCTCAACACTGTATCTCCATCTTCCACCTGACTGCCATTGCTGGCATGACCCATGTCTATTTATGGAGTTACCTCAGCCCTCTGCTGGCCCACTGCTGGGGATTGTCCAAGGCCCCATAAATATTCAAGGCAGCTCCTCCTAACCCCAACTCACTAATTTTAGAAGATTCTCCAAACCCTCTAGACCAGAGGGAGGTACCAGAGAGCTGCCAGGATGAGTCACCCAGCCCTGAATGCCAATAAACCCTGACCCAATTAAGACTCACCAGCTTAAATGCCTGGGTATGGTTTGCCTACACTCACTTCTAGTACACACTAGAGAGTGCTACATTTATTTCCCCTCTTTTTGAATATGAAGGTGTATATTTATAAAGGATTTGCTTTAGTTTTTTCTTATAGACATAATTTTTATGCTCTTATTTCCTTCAACATCATCACCCACTCAATAAAATTCTTCTCCTGTTGCAGTTAGAAATATTTACTGTAAATTTCTACAATTAAACCTAGGATATGAGTACCATTATATTACAGGGAACAGATAATGTTTTTGAATTTTAACATAATGTAGGTTTCTGGCTATTTATAACAAATTTGTAAATATGTAATATATCTGTTACTTTTCCAATGTACACATCTATATTTCACAATTCATGGATCCTCTGCTTCACCTGTGGGTGTACGCTTCTTCTGAAGTGTAACCACAGAGGGTTCTTAATGGTGGAATGGTGTTACATGGTGATGCCCTAGGGAATACCTCACAGAAAAGTCCAGTATTGACACCATATTTTTTGAAAACGCTGCTGCCATATACGTTTTCGCCTTTAGCATGTCCTTCAGATGTGGGTATTCATAGTTAAAAGGGGTACACCCTCTGCCACCAGTCATATATTCTAGAACAACAGCATGCAAAATGCCTTTCTTGTCTATATTACTAATGTTTTTTGTTACTACCTTGTTCACAAAAATTCCATAGAATATGACACTTTCCCCAGAGATCATAACAGGCAAGGAGTTTGCTTCTGATGCATGCATTGTCACAGTTCACATCTTCGGAACACATTTGTAGATTATTACAGGTACTTATAGAGCACTGGAAATTTACACAGCGCTTTACATATTGTACCTTCATCAGTCCCTGCCTTCAAGGATCTGACAATCTAAGATCCCCATCTTCACATGCATACAATGTACACATACTAGAGCCATATAACCTGCCAGAATGTCTTTGGAGAGTTGGTGGAAAACTAGAGGCAGAACATGCAAACTCCGTGCAGGTAGTGTCCCAGCAGTGATTAAAACCAAGGACCCCAGTGCTAACCACTAAGCCACTAAGCTATCGTATTGTGGTTGATTGTGTCCTTTCAATTACTGCTTATAGCTTCCAAATGACTTAGTTGATGTTTCAGGTCTGCATTTATTGAACTTAATCTCAGAGCATCCTATTTTTAGCTAGATTTTAGTTTCCAGAAATAGATTGCTTTTTGGCTGTCTTCTCTGCATTCTCTAACTGCTAATCTTCTTTATTATAACTGCTCTGAGGCAGAAAAACCATGAGGAGTTTCCTCTTTTTCATGTAGGGAAACATAAAACTTTGTCTTGAAATGAGTTAACAATGTCCTATCATTTGTCCTCAAACTTTCTAACCAAATATTCTTCAATGCCAACTGTAATCTTGGTCAATCAACGGTAGATTGAACACTGTTATTTTACATCCCCTTTTATTAAGCAATCTAATACCTACTCAGTTGATGGAGAAATCGGTATACCCTTAGCAAGATACTATTTTGGATGTCAAATTTTTTTCACTTTTTTTATTTTTTTTGATCTATTTGTCAGGCAGCAAACTTGTACAGGATGACAGTTCCTAATGGAGATAGAAATTATTTTGTTACAAACTATGGACCTTCAAATCTCTCACCTGTGCAGAGTCCTCAATGCTTTTAGCAAGAAGAGCACAACAGTCTTCAGCATTACCTTAGAAACCATTTAATAATGAAAGGATAGAAATATACTCACAAAAGCCAGGTGGTCGTAAGCATATTGATCTACAATCACAACTCAGAATGAGATGGATGTCCAATGTAAAATCAAAGCCATGCTCTTGATCAATGGCATCATGGGCTACACTCATGGTTCGGTCGATGTAACATTATAAAGATGAGTGTTTTACCAAAATTCCTCTATGTCTTTCAGGCCCTTCCTATTAATATTCCGCAGGTCTACTTTAATCAAGTGAATGCCCTCTTCACTAAATTCATATGAGCTAATAAAAGGACAAAGGATAAGAGGATGTCTATTAACCCTCCCCAAAATAATTAGGGTAATTGCGGTCCCGGATATCCAACAATGCCACCAAGCTGTTCTCCTCCCACAGGTGATTGATTGGTGCAGACACGGTGCTCAAAAATTATGGACCCAACTAGAACAACAATTCTGCACCATCCCTCTCCGTAGAGCTTCCTGATGCATTCAGGCCTTGCCCTCGATGCTCAAAACCCACCCTGTCATAGGCCCAACCCAAATGCCGGGTACACACGACCGGACTTTTCGACAGACTAGGAATGAATCCGTCGGATATTACAATCGTGTATGGGCTCCAGCGGACTTTTTTTTCCCCAAAAGTCAGATGGACCTAGAAATAAAACATGTTTCAAATCTTTCCAATGGACTCAAGTCCAGTCGAAAAATCCATTAGTCTGTATGCTAGTTCGATGGACGAAAAGCAACACTAGGGCAGCTTTTGGCTACTGACTATGAACTTCCTTATTCTAGTCCAGTCGTACGTCATCACGTTCAAATCCGTCGGACTTTGGTGTGCTTGTGTGTGGCCAAGTCCGTAAGTTTGGAAAGTCAGTCGAAACTCCGCCGAAAGTCCGTCGGGAAGACCGTCGGACCTAGTTTGTCGCAAAGTCCGGTCGTGTGTACGCGGCATGAGAGTTTGCAATGCTTTGTGCAAAATCCCAGGTATTGCCCCCTCAAAATGACCATTATACCCTATATACGGTAATCCCAACTTCCCCTTCGGTCTACAGAGAGGCTCGTTTCAGCACTTGCTGGATACGGGCTGTTTCCAGGCATCACATTTTCTCAACTTAGACAGCTGGCCGTCAATCTCGACACTGATGCAACCTGATGGGAGATTTACCTTAGATTTCTGGAGGGCACTCCAACTCTATATCTTCCTTCAAATGCTAGGGTCTCCGACAGAAAACAGAACGCCACCAACCACATTTGAATCCCATTGCATGGGAGAAGGCACACTACTATGCACCCTCTCCACAATGTACTCTATATTGATCTCTCCGCCTGAAGAATTCCGACATCCCAGCCTTATCAAATGGGAAACAGGTCTGGGACAATCTTTCATGCTCAAGCAGGATAGAAAAATCATCTGGTTTGCAATTAATTCCCCCATCTGTACACGCGTCCAAGAATGCAACTATAAAGGTACTCAACACATGGTACTACACTCCATCTGTTTTAAGCCGCTTCGTTCCTGAGGCCTCTGATTGAGTGCTGGAGATACCGGGGACACTGCATGTGTTTTGGGCTTGACCATCTCTGGAGACCTTCTGGAAGGAGGTGTGCAGACTCACACAACAGTTCACAGACCATATGGTCCCAGAGGACCCTGACTTCTTCCTACTACATTGCTCTTACATTCCAATTACAACATATATAAAAAAAAATCAGTGCTACATCATTTATTTGATGCTGCCAAGCATTGTATCACTTTGCAGTGGAAAGAACCTAACCCTCTGACTATCCAAATGAGGCTCTGAATTGTTGAGAATACCAAAAAATGGAGGACTTGTTGACTGCACAAAACAAACATGAGCATTACAAGATAACATGGTTTCACTGGAATATGTTCCTATATTCAGAGGAAGGACGGTTTCTTTTAGATGACCTTCCACCTGAATAGCTCCACCCTGCCTAGCGAGTTTACACCATTACTGCCCACCCACATCACTTCCGATCCAACTTTGCTCTGCGACTTCGGTTTGACACCATTCCGACTTTAATGAACAGGATCTGACTTGAGATGAGTGCGGCCTTTTCTATGCTGAATCTGATGCAAGCATAATTTAGTCCTGCACCCACAGGAGGTGGCTTTATGTAAACAGAAATTCCTCTTTAGCTGGAAGGAAATTCCATTTCACACCTGGGGATAGAGTTTCCTTCAGATCTCTCGCAATTCTTTATGTGTAACTTCGCCCCACTGTTTCAGTGAATTCAACAAGATCTTCAGGCTTGGGAAATCATTGTACTGGTTTGGTTTGGCAGTTGCCCTGAAAATGAATGTCCTTTTCGGCTTTCTATATATTATGCAGGTAGTGCTTATTTTGAACTTTCTTATGGAATAAACAGAAAGCACAAATCAGCATAGCCACCCTGCCTATCCTAAAATTTAAAGGTGGGAATCAGACTCCAGAAATATTATTGTGCCGGACACCTCACTAGGATTGTAGATTGGATTCAAAATCATTGGGCTTTTTGGGTTTGACTTTTATGGGTTTGGGCTTTTTTGCAGAATAATACTTACCTATGCTGCATCTGTCCCCCAGTGCCTCTGCACTGAGAACTGAGCGATCGAACACCGCTATCGCTCAGTTCTGACAACTCACTCTTTGATCAGAGTGCTTCAGACTGTCAGTCACCACACTCTGCTCTGCCCCCATCTCGCTCAATGGAGCGCTGGGATGTGGAAGGGGTGGAGAGGCTGGCTCTGGCTCACAGCAGCTCGCTGAGAGGCTGAACTGTGTGTCGGTCCAGGTACCTGGCAGATCCCGACTTCCATTGTCATGATGACACGACCCCTGGACCAACTTCTGTGATGTCAGCAGGCAGCAGTCTTCAGCCCGCTCTCTGCTGAAAACAGGTCACAGGAGTGCAAAGCAAATTGCACTCCTGTGACCCATAGGAGAAGTAAAGCCAAACAAGCTTTGGCTATACTTCTCCTTTAAGGACTAGGTGGGTCTGGAACAGGCTTCCTTGGCTGTCCCCTTAATGGCGGCCCCTTGAGTGCCTACAGCGTGGATTCAAGCAAAGACGATCGACCATCTTTTTGTGTTTGCTCCACTTTGCAATGCTTTCAGGCAGAAGCGGCTCTAGGCTTTGTGAGGCCTTAGGCAAATCTTAGACATGAGGCCCCATAACTCCCAAAATGGGAAAAATATTTAAGCGATAAACATTAACGGTATAAATTGCATATATAAAGAGCCTTAAATCCTATTAACTATAAATTTACAGTTTCTAGCACTTTCTCTAACCAATTCTTCTTTAATCAAATATATATACTACATATATATTATATTACAAATCTATATATATTACACAAAGACATATAGATAACATTTGTGCAGCTGCTACTAGCAATATGTTTAATGTATAACAAGAGTCAAAACCATATTTCTCCATTTACATGAAGGTCAGGTTAATATAACCCAACACAGAGTTCCAACTTACATCAGAGTGTGCAGGATTCCCCCTTATGCCGCGTACACACGATCAGACTATCCGGTGGACGTAGTCCGGCGGACAACCCGCTGGACTTTACAGTGGAGGTCCTCCGGACTTTCTGAACGAGCGGACCTGCCCACACACGACCTGACAAGTCCGTTCATTTTGAACGTGGCTCCTCTGGGACTGTGACATCATAATGGGCGGGGTCACCATGTGACATCACCCGGTGACCCCACCCCTTATCCCTCCTCCGCTAAGAGCTAGCAAAAGAGCAGAAGATAGCGGAGGAGTCCAGCAAGAAGACCCCCAAAGACGGAAGAAGACCCCCGGCGCTGTCTAACAAAGTATTTTAAAAACCTGTGTTTTGTTTTTTTATTAACACTTTTTTCCCCCCAGGTGAATGGGTGGTGGTACATCGTACCCCATACTCATTCACATAGGGTGGGGTGGCCGGAATCTGGGGGCCCCTTATTAAAGGGGGCTCCCGGATTCTGATAAGCCCCCCGCCCCCCAAGCTAGAGCCCCCCCTCCTGAGCCGTACCAGGCCACGTGCCCTCAACATGGGGACGAGGTGCTTTGGGGTGGGGATGGCCGCAGGGCCCCCCCCCAAAGCACCCCCCCATGTTGAAGGCACGCGGCCTGGTACGGCTCAGGGGGGGGGGCACTAGCTTGTCCCCACCTCCTTTCTTGACTGGCTGGGCTGCGTGCTTGGATAAGGGTCTGCTATGGACTTTGGGGGGACTCCCATGCCGTTTTTTCGGTGTAGGGGTTTCTCTTTAAATCCATACCAGGTGATGGGGCTAGCGAGGTGTCAATCTCGCCGATGGAGGCGGTGACATTGACTTCCTTCCCTAGTTCTGTCTACCTGGAGCCACGTTCAAAATGAACGTACTTTACTCCGCGTGTGGGCAAGTCCGTTCATTTCAAAAGTCCGGCGGACTGGCACACAGACGGTCGGATCGTCCGCCGGACTGCCGAGGCCGGCGGCCAATTTTGAGTCAAGAATTCTTTCAAAGTCTGCCGGACTTTTGGGAAGAAAACAAAAGTTGTCATCACCCCCAATGGCTCAACAACATACCTAAAAGCCAATTTTTCAGACTTAAAAAGAATTGCACTAGAAGTGAGGACAATGACAACCAGAGAAAGATCCTGAAAGAAAAGTTATTTTATAAAGGGTTCCCAGTTGATTTTGAGCTTATTCTCAGAATAAAAATATACTCCCCTTATCCCGCCATTCTACTATTGATAACATAAATAAGGATGACTTGCGTTTTATTACTCAATTTCATTCTCACCACAAACAGACGGAGAACATCGTGCAGAGACACTGGCCCCTGTTGCTTCAGGATGAGCATCTCCTTCCTGTTGTATCGAATAAGCCCAAGTTTGCGTATAGAAAAGCACCAAATATTAAGAGTAAGGTGGCACCAAGTAGACTCAAGGAGAAACCTCTTCCCTCCCTGGTTACGCTATTCCCACCTTCTTAGCCATTTCTGGCATGTACCAATGCCGCAAACCTTTATGTAAAACTTGTTGGTTTGTGAGGCATGGTCAGAGGGATTTTTGTGTGAAAGGCAAAACATATCCCATATCCCGTAAAGGGTTTTGTGTCATGTGGTCTACTGTTTGACATGCCCTTGCGGGCTTTTTTATGTGGGGCGGACCATTCTGCCGAACATCGCTGTTTTATCATCGGTGGTTTAGATAAACATAGTGTTCCTAGGCATTACCTCGACTACCAGGAAAAAACTACAGATGGCCTGAGGGTCTGGGTTATCGAGGCAATGCCGAGGGACCTCCCCCCCGCTGAACGCTTCAGAAGGCTCTGTCATAGGGAAATGTTTTGGTTTTTTTCTCTGTATGTCCTAGCTCCAGGTGGGTTGAATGAGGACTTTGAAACCAGTGCTATTTTGTAGTTTAGTTCTCCTTTCCCATGATCATGCATTTTAGTGTTTACTGACCAACCTTCCTTTCTACTTAATAGTTAACATTTAATATTTGATTGGCCAATTGTTTTTCTGTGAGTATGTGTATATGCTTGTGAGAATATATATTTTTAACATATGTGTGTATTTTTGTTCTTTAAGATAAATATATATACATATATTACATATTTTATATATTTTTAACCGCTTCCCGTCCGTCGGCAGAATGGCACGGACAGGCAAATGGGCGTACAGGTACGTCCCTTTTAATTTGCCTCTGTGCCATCGCGTGCGGTCGGGACCTCCGTGAATCCGTTCGCATGTCCAGCGGACTTGATCGCCGTTGGGATGCCCGCGATCGTCTCACGGGGAGATGGTGATGTAAACAGCATCTCCCTGTTCTGCCTTGCAACAAGTGACACTGATTTCTGCTCCCTGTGATTGTAGCAGAGATCAGTAATCTGTAAAACACAGCCACACCCCCCACAGTTAGCAATACGCCCCTAGGACTCACTTAACCCCTACACTGCCACCTCCTGGTTAACCCCTTCACTACCAGTGTCATTTACACAGGAAACAGTGCATTTGTATAGCACTGTTTGCTGTATAAATGACAATAGTCCCAAAAATGTGTCAAAATTGTCCGATGTGTCCACCATAATGTCGCAGTCACAATAAAAATCGCTGATCGCCGTCATTACTAGTAAAAAAAAATAATTAATAAAAATGCCATAAAACTATCCCCTATTTTGTAAACACTATAACTTTTGCTCAAACCATTCAATAACCGCTTATTCAGAATTTTTTTTTTTTACCAAAGATATGTAGAAGAATACGTATCGGCCTAAACTGAGGAAAAAAAATTTGATATTTTTTGGGGATATTTATTATAGCAAAATTGACGCTATTTTTTTGTTTATAGTGCAAAAAATAAAAACCGCAGATGTGATCAAATACCACCAAAAGAAAGCTCTTTTTGTGGGGAAATTTTGTTTGGGAGTCATGTCGCATGACCGCGCAATTGTCAGTTAATGCGACGCAGTGCCGAATTGCAAAAAGTGCTCTGGTCTTAAGCCAGCAAAATGGTTCGGGGCTTATGTGGTTAAAATAATAATTTTCTTTATTATTTTTTCTTGATATACATATATCTATATGTGTGGTATGGCCATTGTATCCTTATGATTGGCTAACACTTCCCGTTATTTATAATACCATTTTTTTGTCTTTTGTGTTAATCTAATTATATGTCTTTTTTTGATAGGGAAACATACTTTTTTTACTTTGTTTTTTAGATAATTATTATAGCAAAAAGTAATATAGCGATACCCTCACTTAAGAGGGCCGCAAGTTTGGTTTGGGCCCTGAGTACAACTCCGCCAACCCCCCCGGCAATCTGCTCTACCCACTCTGGCACAGTTAGTATCTAGCAATACACATTAAATCGCTTATACTCTAAATATGTGTGTGCGTGGGTGGATAACTCAAGCTCATAGACAATCTTTGAAAGTATATAACTGACTTTACTTGTTGTTTTATAAAAGGAATAACATGAATCGAACATTTGGTTTGCAACACATAAGCAGGTCCCTGCAGTAACCAGTAATAAAGATAAACAGAGTAATCAGCATAATAAAGTATTGCTATGCAACTCTAGCGCTGCAATTTTTCAGCTATTTCCCCGCATGGGTAAACTAACACCCAGCACTATCTACCTATGCAGTCAGGCCTGACTGATCTAGATGGAAGTCCAGTGAAACAATATTCGCTAGCAATCTTTCGGTGGTGCACTTGAAGAACAACTTTGTAATCCAAACGAATAATAAAGATAAAGTATCTGTCTTTAAACAGCTCTCACCACCCGGACAAGTCCAAGTCTGTTTCCTCCGCCGATTCGTCTAGGAACAGGAATCCACCGACCTCCGAGTCTTCAATCCTTCTGATGTACTGCAGCAAGGATGAGAAAATGTCTCTCAGGTGCAGCCAGGCTGGCAGAGGGCTCTTTGGAAAAGAGCACAAGGCCCAGGCTTCAGGCCTTGTGCCTCCAGCAGTTCAGCACAGACCTCCTCTTGCTAGGAGAGGGGGGGGGGTGTCCAAAAAGAGCCCGAACTAGGCCTCTCCCCCTCCTTATATGCCCTCCCCCATGAGTCTCTGGGGCATAACTCCAAACATCCTGGGAACCAGCGGGGTTCTGGGAACAGTAGTTTTATAGTCCTTAAAGAGACCCCGCTACAGTAAAAAATAAAAAATTTCTTTCAAAATTGTCGGCCTTTTTTTGTTTATAGTGCAAAAAAAAAACGCAGACAATTGCGCGGTCATGTGACGTGGCTCCCAAACATTGACGTCCTTTTTTCCCACAAATAGAGCTTTCTTTTGGTGGTATTTTATCACCCCTGCGCTATAAACAAAAAAAGAGCAGTTTAGGCCGATACGTATTCTTCTACATATTTTTGGTAAAAAAAAATCACATCAAGCGATTATTGATTGGTTTGCGCAAAATGTATAGCGTTTACAAAATTGGGGATAGTTTTATTGCATTTTTAGTAATATTTTTTTTTTTACTAGTAATGGCGGTGATCAGCGATTTTTATTGTGACTGCGACATTATGGCGGACACATCGAACATTTTTGGGACCATTGTCATTTATACAGCAATCAGTGCTATGCAAATGCACTGATTCCTGTGTAAATGACACTGGCAGTGAAGGGGTTAACCAGGGGGTGGCAGTGTAGGGGTTAAGTGTGTCCTAGGGGCATGTTACTAAGTGTGGGGGGCTGGGCTGTGTGCTAGTGAACACGGATCTCTGCTCCAATCACAGGAAGCAGAGATCAGTGTAACTTGTTGCTAGGCAGAACAGGGAGATGCTGTTTTCAACGGCATTTCCCCGTGAAACGATCGCGGGTATCTCCTCGGCGATCGAGTCCGCGGGACCCAAGACCGGACTCATGGGGGTCCCGACTGGCACGCGCACGTGATGGCAGGGCGGAAAATTCAACTGGACATACCTGTACGCCAGTTTGTCTGCCCATGCCATTCTACCGATGTACATCTTCGTGTGCCGGTCGGGAACTGGTTAAACCTCATTTGCCACAAAGTTGCTCAATAAAACAGTGCATTGAGGTCGGCTTGTAAGTTGGAGACATCCTATAAGGACGTTATTCCACTGCATAGATTGTTGTCATCTGCAAGGACTGAAATGGTACTTTTAATCCCAGACCCAATATAATTTATAACATTTTAAAAAGTAAGGGTCCCAACACTGAACCTTGGGGTACACCACTGATAACCTTAGACCATTCAGAGTAAAAATCATTAACCACTACTCTCTGAATTCTGTCTTTTAGCCAGTTTTCTATCCATTTACAAACTGATCTTTCCAAGCCTGTAGACTTTACCTTACACCTGAGCCGTGTGTGGGGAACTGTGTCAAACATTTTTTCAAAATCCAAGTATACAATGCCACAGCCACACCTCTGTCCAAGGTTTTACTTACCTCCTCATAAAAAGAAATCAAGTTTATTTGACAACTTCTGTCTTTCATGAATCCATGCTGTCTGTTGCTTAAAATATTTTTTTTACACAAGAACTCATCTATGTGGTCTTTTATTAAACTCTCCTATATCTTCCCAACTATAGAAGTTAAACTAACAGGTCTATAGTTACTTGGGAAAGACTTTGTTTCCTTTTAAAATAATTATCGGCACCACATTGGCCCTACGCCAATCCAGTGGTACTATTCCAGTCTTTAAAGATCACTAAAAATTAGAAACAGTGACAGGGCTCAATTCACTTTTGAACCATTGTGGATCATTTGGTACTGAGTCAATACCATCCCCTTTATGGACATGAGCTCCCCCAGCTCTACACAGAGCTGAAGAAATTATTTAATACATTTGTCTCCTCCTTGTCCCCAGTCACCCACTCCAGACTATTTTGGGAAGGGCCTGCATTCTCAGACCTGACTTTTTTACTATTAAATATAGTTGAAGAATTTTTGGGGTTTGTTCTCTCTTTTGCAATCTGTTTTTCTTTTTGTGAATTTTTTTTACCAATTCTTCTTTAATCAAATATATATACTACATATATATTATATTACAAATCTATATATATTACACAAACACATATAGATAACATTTGTGCAGCTGCTACTAGCAATATGTTTAAGGTATAACAAGAGTCAAAACCATATTTCTCCATTTACATGAAGGTCAGGTTAATATAACCCAACACAGAGTTCCAACTTACATCAGAGTGTGCAGGATTCCCCCTTATGCCGCGTACACACGATCAGACTATCCGGTGGACTTAGTCCGGCGGACAACCCGCTGGACTTTACAGTGGAGGTTCGCCGGACTTTCTGAACGAGCGGACCTGCCCACACACGACCTGACTTTTGAAATTAACAGACTTGGCCACACACGGAGTAAAGTCCGTTCATTTTGAACGTGGCTCCTCCGGGACTGTGACATCATAATGGGCGGGGTCACCATGTGACATCACCCGGTGACCCCACCCCTTATCCCTCCTCCGCTATTGAAAGAGCTAGCAAAAGAGCAGAAGATAGCGGAGGAGTCCAGCAAGAAGACCCCCAAAGACGGAAGAAGACCCCCGGCGCTGTCTAACAAAGTATTTTAAAAACCTGTGTTGTGTTGTGTTTTTTTATTAACACTTTTTCCCCCCAGGTGAATGGGTAGGGGTACATCGTACCCCATACTCATTCACATAGGGAGGGGTGGCCTAGGGTGGGGACGAGGTGCTTTGGGGTGGGGAGGGCCGCAGGGCCCCCCTCCCCAAAGCACCCCCCCATGTTGAGGGCACGCGGCCTGGTACGGCTCAGGAGGGGGGGCACTAGCTTGTCCACACCTCCTTTCTTGACTGGCTGGGCTGCGTGCTTGGATAAGGGTCTGCTATGGACTTTGGGGGGACTCCCATGCCGTTTTTTTCGGTGTAGGGGTTCCTCTTTAAATCCATACCAGGTGATGGGGCTAGCGAGGTGTCAATCTCGCCGATGGAGGCGCGACATTGACTTCCTTCCCTAGTTCTGTCTACCTGGAGCCACGTTCAAAATGAACGTACTTTACTCAGCGTGTGGGCAAGTCCGTTCATTTCAAAAGTCTGGCGGACTGGCACACAGACGGTCGGATCGTCCGCCGGACTGCCGAGTCCGGCGGCCAATTTTGAGTCAGGACTTCTTTCAAAGTCTGCCGGACTTTTGGGAAGAAAAAGTCCGCCGGAGCCCAGACACGGGCGGATTGTTCGGCGGACTCTACAAAAGTTGTCATCACCCCCAATGGCTCAACAACATACCTAAAAGCCAATTTTTCAGACTTAAAAAGAATTGCACTAGAAGTGAGGACAATGACAACCAGAGAAAGATCCTGAAAGAAAAGTTATTTTATAAAGGGTTCCCAGTTGATTTTGAGCTTATTCTCAGTATAAAAATATACTCCCCTTATCCCGCCCTTCTACTATTGATAACATAAATAAGGATGACTTGCGTTTTATTACTCAATTTCATTCTCACCACAGACAGACAGAGAACATCGTGCAGAGACACTGGCCCCTGTTGCTTCAGGATGAGCATCTCCTTCCTGTTGTATCGAATAAGCCCAAGTTTGCGTATAGAAAAGCACCAAATATTAAGAGTAAGGTGGCAC
The DNA here is from genome assembly GCF_037356315.1 of Lithobates pipiens. NCBI lineage: Eukaryota > Metazoa > Chordata > Amphibia > Anura > Ranidae > Lithobates > Lithobates pipiens. The sequence goes on along the minus strand of NW_027507789.1, from coordinate 56,807,346 downwards.
CAAGTAGACTCAAGGAGAAACCTCTTCCCCCCTGGTTACGCTATTCCCACCTTCTTAGCCATTTCTGGCATGTACCAATGCTGCAAACCTTTATGTAAAAAATGTTTGACACAGTTCCCCACACACGGCTCATGTGTAAGGTAAAGTCTACAGGCTTGGAAAGATCAGTTTGTAAATGGATAGAAAACTGGCTAAAGGACAGAATTCAGAGAGTAGTGGTTAATGATTTTTACTCTGAATGGTCTAAGGTTATCAGTGGTGTACCCCAAGGTTCAGTGTTGGGACCCTTACTTTTTAAAATGTTATAAATGATATTGGGTCTGGGATTAAAAGTACCTTTTTGTGAATTTTTGCGTCTTTGATTTCCTTTTTAAATATTCTGTTATATTCTTTGTAACATTTAAACCATGATAGTGTTTATTCATTTTTATATTTTTTAACAGCTCTTTTCTTATTATTTATAACTTTTTATTTTTTACTTTGGCCGTGAGCCACATAGGTTTTATTTTTAGCCTTTTAAATGTATTGCCCATGGGAATATACTTTGCAGTGAGTTTGCATATAGTCTTTGAAGAATTCAGATTTCTGTTCTGTTTTCATTGATGCTAATATTAGTCCTGGAGAGCAGTCCTCGTCCTGGGAAAATTTGCTCTCTTGAAGTCAGGTGTTTTTAACTTTCCCGTATGTGCTTGTTGCTTACAGCTAACATTAAATAAAATCATGTTATGGTCACTGCAACCAAGATGTTCTGTTATATAAATATTGGTAATAAGCTCTGCATGATTTGAGATTACCAGGTACAGCAGAGCATCATTACTAGTCGGAGCCTCAATAAACTGGATCATATAATTGTCTTATAATGGGTTTATAAATGTTTGCCCTATAACTGTTCCACCAGTGCCATTACTCCAGTCAATTTCTGGGTAGTTAAAGTGTTTGTATACCCAAATTTTTAACTTTTACCTACAGGAAAGCCTATAATAAGGCTTACCTGTAGGTAAAAAAAATATCTCCTAAACCTGTACGGTTTAGGAGATATTCCCCTCGGTATGCGCCGCTGACTACAGCGGCACATGCGCACAAGGGGTTTCTCGCCGTCAAAATCCGGCAGCGGCCGAGCGGCCGGACTGAAATCTCCTGCGCGCATGCGCGGGAGTGACGATATCGCGGCTCCGGCCACTCACAGCGCCGGAGCCGCGATACCCAGAAGAAACGCCGAGGGAGCATGTCAGCTCCCTCGGCGTGGATCGGGCAGGATGTCGGGGCCTCGTTCTAAGGTAAGTATTTCATAATGAGCTAGTATGCGGTGCATACTAGCTCATTATGCCTTTTGCTTTGCAGGTCAGAAAAAAAAAAAAAAAACGTGCGGGTTTACTACCGCTTTAAAATCCCCCATTATTATCACTGTCCCAGCCCTTGCAGCCCTTTCCATCTGTGCAAGGAGCTCAGTCTCCACTTTCTCTTTAACACTGGAAGGTCTATAACAAACTCCAATGATAACCTTTGTACAGTTCCACCCATAATGCTTCAGACTTATCACACTCTCCATCAACTAGGTCCTCTCTCGCACTCGCTTTGAGATCACTTCTCACATAGACAGACAGCACCACCCCTCCGTTTTGCCCTATCTTTCCGAAAGAGAGCATAGCCAGGAATATTAATAGGCCAGTCATGTAAAGAATAAAGACAAGATTCAGCTTGCCAATATAATCATAGTTCTTCTCGTGCACCATAGCTTCCAACTCACCAATTTTGCTTGGCAGACTTTTGGCATTGGTGAACAAACACTTTAATTCATTGTGAGATTTTGCACTTGTCACCCTGCCGAGCCGGCGTTGGCTCCTCAATCACTCTCAGGCAGAAAACAGTCCTTGTGCTTGTTTTTTTTATTTTTATTTGAAAATTTAACTTGGATGGGGTAAGGGGATTATGAGATGCACAGCGAATTGTTTATAAGTCAGTTGGTAGATTGATATACAATCCACCTAATTGACTGATATATGTGTTGCATTTGTTAAAAATATGATTTTTTTTTATATTAATCAGATATAAGATACATAGGACAATATTACAATAGTGAGTTGGTCAGATTACTGTCAGTTTTTTGGCTTGAGTAGATTTCCCAAACAAATGCTGTTTCATACAGTGGGGTTAGATACCATTGTTGTATTTAATTGACAGTTTTCAACAGGCTATTGTCTCTATAGATACAGTAAACAAGTAAGACATTACTTGTTTGAGATTCTATCAGCTCTCAAACTGAAAGAATGACTAACATAGATACCATTGTTGTATTCAATTGACAGTTTTCAACAGTCCATTGTTTCTACAGCTACATTAAACAACTTGTTTTAGATTCTTTCAGCTCTCAAACTGAAAGAATGACTGTTAGTCGGTTGTTATGGAAACAAGTTTGTAACCATTAACTTTTGGTGACAAACTTGTACATAAAAGGGATGAGTAGAGACTGGGAGAACACATCCTCATTATGCTTTGAAGATCAGAAGCCACTCATGATACAAGAAAAAGTGCCTGGGGTCCAAGAAGCATTGTTGCCAATGGAGATCACAAACATACAGTAACAGAAGATACTTTAAGCGTATTTATACTGTTATAGACCATAGGCTGCATTTGCTAGGCATTTTGCTTGTTATATATAACTGTCAGTCTTGTATTGTATTCCTAAGATTGTAATAGTTTTGTATGTACAGCATCTTTGTATAGTAAAAGAACATTTACACACTGCAGAAGTCTAGGCTTCCTTGCTTATACCACAGAGCAACTTTGCTAGATAGACGCAAGCAAAACAATATACAATCAATTGGGACAACTGTGTACACAACACTTCTCCAAACTCCTCCTGCACAACTCTTGCTTGCAGACTATGGCTCTTTTTCTCTCCCTCCTGCACAACTCTCAATCTCCCAGGAGCAGCTAGCACATGTTTAGGCCTGACCCAGGCCTAAGTAACTTGCCCTTTGTAGGCAGGGACTACCGCCCCCCTATGGTGTAGCAAAAAGTAGAAAGTCTTTTTGTGCTAGCTGTCCTATACTACTGCTCCAAGTCAGTCCTCTTCAGGCCCTGCTGGCCCTCCTGGGTGCAGCTGCCCGACTTCACTGCCTATCCATTGTAATCTTCCCCACTGGCACCACATCTAGCTCTGACTGTTTCCTCTCGACGTTTTCTGGCATGCCTCTCCAGTCCTCCTGGATGCACATTTCTTGGAGGGCTCCATCCTGCACCCGAGCCCAGGCCCAAGCCCACCCCCCTAAGACTGAAGAGCTCCCTCAAAGGCCCGGACAGCCAAGTACTCCATTCTCAATTCTTCCACCGACAACTCCTCCCTAGCTGGGCCGACTCTGGATATTTCAAAGAGCCCGGTCCCCTGCCAATACTAGTTGGGGATTGGTCAGGGCTCTCTGAGTCACCCCTCACCCCAGACAGCTCAACCTCTCTTCCCCTCTTCTTCTTCTAGAATCCTCTAGAATAAAGAGGGAAGTGACAGTAAAGTGATGTTGTCTGTCAGTCACCAGCTGCCACTCTGAGTCACTCCCAGCCCACACAAACCAAAAACAAACAGGCCTGCTAGGCCTGCTCAAATTTGCCTGTACTTTAAAAAAAATCCTAACCTTTTGCACCTACCTATGTAGAAGGTGCTACACATATTTTTTATTTTAGTAAAAAACAGTACCATTTCCAATGGCTGTTTATAACATGGGAACCTTCATATCATCTGCCATAGCCCTCCCTCCATCTTTCCCCATTCCACCCACCAATTGGTGCTGACCCCTATCTGACCTGTATGTCCCATTATAATCAAATTCACCTTCTCCCTCAATCCTAGTTTAAATAATCCTCCAGCCCTCCCATAAACCTCTCCTCCAGCACAGCAGACCCCCTTCCATATAGGTGCAAACCATCTTTAACCACTTGACCACTGGGCACATAAACACCCTTAAAGAGGAAGTAAACCCTGATGGGTTTACTTCCTCTTTTTTTCCCTGCAAAGGTAAAGCATAATGGACTACTATGCATCGCATAGTAGCTCATTATGTGTCACTTACCTGACACAGGAGCCAGCGAAGTCGCCGCTGTCCCCTGTAGTCCGCCGCATCCATGTTGCTGGTGGCGTCTCGCAGCTCCGACGAATCACAGCGGCGCAGCCGCGATGACGTCACTCCCGCGCATGCGCACGGGAGTCGCGTCTCGCAGCTCCGCCGCTGCCATACGGCGAAGCCGCGATGACGTCACTCCCGCGCATGCGCACGGGAGTCGACAAATTAGGCAAATCCATTCTTGGATTTGCCGCATTTAGTGCGCCTGCGCGCCGCTGTCTACGGCGCATGCGCCGTAGACAGCGGTGCCCATTTTCGGGCAAATATCTCCTAAACCATATAGGTTTAGGAGATATTGCTTGGACCTACAGGTAAGCCTTAATCTAGGCTTACCTATAGGTCCAAGTTGTTTGGAAGGGTTTACTTCCTCTTTAATAACCAGACCAATTTTCAGCTTTCAGTGCTCTCGCATTTTGAATGACAATTACTCAGTCATGCAACACTGGACCTATATGAAATTTTTGTCCTTTTTTTCACACAAATAGAGCTTTCTTTTGGTGGTATTTAATCACCGCTGGGTTTTTTATTTTTTGTGCTATAAAAGAAAAAATACCGAAAATTCTGTAAAAAAACGAATTTTTCTTTGTTTCTGTTAGAAAATTTAGCAGATTAGTAATTTTTTCTTCATAAATTTTGGCCAAAATTTATACCACTACATATCTTTGGTAAAAATAAGTACAAATTGGTGGATATTATTTGGTCTTTGTGAAAGTTATAGAGTCCACAAGCTATGGTGCCAATATCTGAAAATTGATCACACCTGAAGTACTGACGGCCTATTTCAATTCTTGAGACCCTAACATGCCAGAAAAGTACAAATACCCCCCAAATGACCCCTTTTTGGAAAGAAGACATTCCAAGGTATTTAGTAAGAGGCATGATGAGTTTTTTGAAGTTGTCATTTTTTTCCCACAATTCTTTGCAAAATCAAGATTCTTTTTACTTTTTTACTTTTTTTCACAAAATTGTCATATTATCAGGTTATTTCTCACACACAGCATATGCATACCACAAATTACACCCCAAAACACATTTTGCTATTACTCCCGAGTACGGTGATACCACATGTGTGAGACTTTTACACAGTGCGGCCACATACAGAGGCCCAACATGCAGGGAGCGCCATCAGGCGTTCTGGAGCACCCAGGACAATTCTGACATTTCTCTCCTACATGTAAAAATCATCATTTATTTGCTAGAAAATTACATAGAACTCCAAAACATTATATATGCTTTTTTAGCAAACACCCTGGAGAATACAATGGTGGTCTTTGCAACTTTTTATCTCGCACGGTATTTGCGCAGTAATTTTTCGAATGCTTTTTTTGGAAAAAAAACAGTTTTGTGCTTAAAAAAAAAAAAAAACACAGTAAAGTTAGCCCAATTTTTGCATAATGTGAAAGATGAAGTTACGCTGAGTAAATAGATACCTAATATGTCACTCTTCAAAATTGCACACGCTCGTGGAATGGCGGCAAACGTCGCTACTTAAAAATCCCCATAGGCGACGATTTAATTTTTTTTTACTGGTTATATGTTTTGAGTTACAGAGGAGGTCTAGGGCTAGAATTATTTCTCTCGCTCTAACGTTCGCAGCGATACCTCACATGTGTGGTTTGAACACCGTTTTCATATGTGGGCGGGACTTACGTATGCGTTCGCTTCTGCATGCGAGCACATGGGGACAGGGGCGCTTTTAAAAAAACATTTTTTTTTATTGTTCATTTTACTTTATTTATTTTAGTTTGACATTTTTTTCCCCAAAAATAATTTTTTTGATCACTTTTATTCCTATTACAAGGAATGTAAACATCCCTTGTAATAGGAATATGGCATGACAGGTCCTCTTTACAGTGAGATGTGGGGTCAATAAGACCCCACATCTCACCTCTAAGCTGGGAAGCCTGAAAAAAAAAAGATTCTGGCTTTGATCGTATTAGCGATTCGGTAGAAGCACCGGAGGGCGGAGGGCGGCGGGAGATGTCTATGGCTGGGTATTGCAGGGTATCACCGACTATGGCTGGGTATCTCAGAGCATGGCGTTGCAGAGTACTGCGTTGCAGAGCATTGCAGGGTATTGGCGGGTGTTGCAGAGCATTGCAGAGTGTTGCAGGGTATTGGCGGGTGTTGCAGAGCATTGCAGAGTGTTGCAGGGTATCGGCGGGGGTTGCAGAGCATTGCAGAGTGTTGCAGGGTATTGCCGGGTGTTGCAGGGTATTGCGGAGTGTTGCAGGGTATTGCAGAGTGTTGCAGGGTATTGCAGAGTGTTGCAGGGTATTGCAGAGTGTTGCAGGGTATTGCAGAGTGTTGCAGGGTATTGCAGGGTGTTGCAGGGTGTTGCAGAGTGTTGCAGGGTGTTGCAAGGTGTTGCAAGGTGTTGCGGGGTGTTGCAGGGCATTGCGGAGTGTTGCAGGGCATTGCGGAGTGTTGCAGGGCATTGCAGAGTGTTGCAGGGCATTGCAGAGTAATGTAGAGTATTTGCAGGGAATTGAGGGGTTAATTTTCGGTGAGCAGCGATGTGGGCACTGCAGATGCAGCCCACATCGCTGCTGACACGATCTCTTCCCCCTCCGCTGTACCGATCGGTACAGAGAGGGGGAGGGAGGAACCGGCGTCATAACATGACGCCGGCTTGTTTACAAGTGATCACTCCGTCATTTGACGGAGCGATCACGTGGTAAACGGCCGCGATGAGCGGCCGTTTACCGTGATTCGTGATGCTCCAGGTCCACTGGACCCAGCGGTCACGGATGCTCTCGTGTGCGCGCCCCAGGGGGCGCGCGAGAGCAGAATTCTGGGAGGCCGTTAATTAACGGCCCCTCAGAGTTAAACAACCGCCCTGAAGCCGTTAATCGGCAATGGGCGGTTGTTAAGTGGTTAAGCATATAGGTTGTGCCCCAATGAAAATTCAGGTCTTTAGTCATGCATTCTGGTCTCTAATCCCCCTACCTTTCCTGTTTTTGCACATGGTACAGGCAATATTTCAGAGAATATCACCTTAGCGGTCCTTTCCTTCAACTTGCTGTCTAGTTCTTTAAATTGGTTCTTAAGGAGCCTCCACCTTCCATATATTCTGTCATTAGTTCCAACGTGGGCCAAGACAGCTGGGTCATGCCCAGCCGCTCCCAGTAATTTATCAACCCTGTCCACCACATGTCAAACCCTGGCACCAGAAAGACAGCATCTCATTCGATTACGGCGATCCTGGCGACAAATTTTTCTATGAGTCCTTCTGATTATAGAATCCCCTATTACCACCAAACTGTCTAGGCCTACCTGCACTACCGTCACCACCCCTACTAGATGGGCTGCTCTCCTGGTTGTTAGGGGTAGAAGTGATATCTAGGGCTGCCAACCCCACATCTTTACCCAACTTGGCAAATCTGTTAGGGTGCTCAAACACAGGGCTGGCCTCCCTTTTCTATTAGCCCGTACCACTCCTAACTACATTTTCCTACCTGATAATCCTGACTTATCTCTCCACATTAACCCTACTAGCTACCAGGACCCCTTTCAAGATTGTCAGTTCTGCCCAGTGTTCAATTTGCTCCTCCAGATCTCTAATGTGATCTTCCAGAAGGGCAACCTTCCAGAAGAGCTGTTGCTCCATTGTTGTATACATGTGGCACACTGGGCACTGAACAAAACCTACAATCTTGCTAGCACACATTTTCCCAGTTACAAAAAGACTAATGACAGGACATTTCAGATGTTATTTATAGGTTTGAAGACTCCTGTTTTAAACTCTGGTTTTTAACTTACCACTTGGCCAGAGTTCCAGCAAACAAAAAGTGCAAGCTCAGAAATTAGTTCCACAGAAAGTTATATAGGACCCTGCATTACCTGTGACCAATTGACCGTTACCTTGAATTAGTAGTCTGAAGGAAGGAAAGAAAAAAAAAAAGGGTAACAGAAAAGGTGTTAAAAAGCTTCAAGGAAAGACCCCCCCAAAAAACACTAAAGATGCAAACACGGAAATCACCAGCAGTCCAAAGCAAAACAGTTTTTTTACTCTCCCTCAAATTTGCCACTTCCAACTAGCAAATCTGACAAAAAAATCTGGCACTGTATCGAGTAAGGGTAAGTTTAAGGGGGGTGAGGTGTTGATACTTTAACCTAAACATTTTTTTACCTTAATGCAAAAAATGTTTAGGCTTTACAACCACTTTAACTGCTTGCTGACCAACCGCCGCAGTTTTACTGCGGCAGAATGCCACGGCTGGGCGAAACGACGAAACCTTACATTGCTTTGCCTTTTGGCTACTAGGGGCACGCGTCCGCAGTGTGTGACCGCCGAGCACCCACGATCGCTCGTGACAGAGCGAGAACCGGTATCTGTGTGTGTAAACACACACATCCCAGTTCTTTCAGAGGAGTAGAGACAGATTGTGTGTTCATACTAAGTATGAACACTGATCTCTCTCTCCTCCTATACAGTCAAATCCCCCCTACAGTTAGACCACACCTAGGGTAAACAGTTAACCCCTTGATCGCCCCTAGTGTGAACCCCTTCCCTGCCAGTGACATTTATACAGTAATCGGTGCATTTTTATAGCGTTGATCGTTGTATAATTGTCAATGGTCCCAAAAAACTAGTAAAAAAATAAAATAATAATAAAAATGGCATAAATCTATCCCCTATTTTATAGACGATATAACGTTTGCGCAAACCAATCAATATACGCTTATTGCAATTTTTTTTTACTTTTTTTACCAAAAATATGGTAAAATATTTTAATAAAAAACGTGGGATATTTATTATAGCAAAAAGTAAAAGATATTGGGGGTTATTTATTAAAGGCAAATCCACTTTGCACTGCAAGTGCACTTGGAGGTGCAGTCGCTGTAGATCTGAGAGGGACATGCAAGGAAAATAAAAAACAGCATTTTAGCTTGCACATGATTGGATGATAAATCAGCAGAGCATCCCCTCATTTCAGATTTTCCCCTCAGATTTACAGAGACTGCACTTCCAAGTGCACTTGTAGTGCAAAGTGGATTTGTCTTTCGTTTTTTTCTCCTAAATTGTCTCTATTCTTTTGTTTATAGCGCAAAAAATTAAAACCGCAGAAGCAATCAAATACCACCAAAAGAAAGCTCTATTTGTGGAAAAAAAAGGACGCAAATTTTGTTTGGGTACAGCGTCGCATGACCGCGCAATTGTCAGTTAAACTGATGCAATGCCGTATCACAAAAAATGGCCTGGTCATTACGCAGCCAAATCTTCCGGGACTGAAGTCGTTAATGTCCATTGTCTGAACACAGTCTAAATAACCTTTCCTTTGTCTATACTAGGCATAGTGAGTTTGGCCTGCCTGCCCTATCCCTGTGGTGATAATACTGGAAATGATTTTCGAACAATAATTTTTTTTCCGTTGAGTTTGGTCAGCTAGACAATGTCTGCAGAGGTTGCAGAGTGTCCATAGATATGAAATAGTTTTCCTTATCAGAAACATTAGTCTTCAGGTATTTGCTTTTTTCCTTTAAAATATAAAGATATTCTTCACTTACCATCTTATAATATCTGACAAATGCAAACAGTGCAAGGAAGAGGAAGAGACCAGCAGTTATACTGATGATGATGTACAAGTGTACTCGGTGCTTTGAGCTGTTTAATGTTTCATTTACATTAAGTTCTTCTGTTGCATTTTCCTTCTTTGTGACTTCTTGTTTTCCTGTGGAACAATGACAGTATTCACAACTGATGTCACATTTTGCTCTTTAATATAAATATTCTTCTTCAGAAATACTTTTCTCTAAAAAAGACAATTTTTATAGTTGAATTTAAAGGTCTGCTGTAGGATTGCATTGCAAAAAGGGAGCTTACCAAAGGATGGCATATTCGTAGGCTCTGTGAGCTGTATGACTAGAGTAATGCCCCGTACACACGATCCGAAAAAAATCGGATAAAAATACTGCTTTCAAAGTGATCGTACGATAATCGGATCCTTAGTACAGAGCTTTGGAGAGCCGATAATGTCAGTTCATGCGATATTATCAGATCGGACAATAACAAAAAATGTTCTCGTATGATAAAAGATCGTACAATTTTCATTGAATCAGTACAGTACACCGAAAATACAATAGAAATACACTAAAACACATGAGATCACTTCCGATTTTTTTATTCTGTCGTACGAGAATTTTTGTAACTTTAGTAACCTCTTCATTTTCAATATGTGACTAGCATGCAAAAAAAAAAAAAAAAAAAACGGACGATCTGTTGTCTGATTTTCGGAACGTGTGTAGAGGCCATTAGTCTTAAATGGATGGCAGCGGAGATCCTGTCACCACTTCAACCTTTTTTTAAACGGAAATTCACTTTTCCTAACTTCACCCCCCCCCCCCCAAATATAAATGAATAAATACACTTGCCCTTATCTTAAAATAAAAGAATACTTATGCTGTGTACACACAATAGGATTTCTCATCGGAAAAAGCTCTGATGGTTTTCCCGTCGGAATTCTGCCAGAATTGCTCTCAAACTGTCTTGCCTACACACGGTCACACCAAATTCCGACTGCCAAGAATGCGGTGAGGTACAACACGTATGACGGGACTAGAAAAAGGTGGTTCAGTACCTAGTAGCCAATAGCTTCCATCTCGTAGTTGAATCTGAGCATGCGTGAGTTTTTTCACAAAGGAATTGCATACACACAATCGGAATTTCCAATAGAACATTTTTCCATTGGGAAAATTGAGAACAAACTAACAAATTTTTGCTGGCGGAAATTCGGCCAACTAAATTCCGATGGAGCATACACACGATCGCATTTTCCGATGAAAAGCTCTCTGTCTCATCTGTCTTTTGCTGGTGATCACGTGTACGTGGCATTACTAAACCATGGCATCCGGCATTGACTTGCTTGAAGCATAAGTTCTCCCTTTGCCCCTCTTATCTAGTGCTGCTATCTTTAATGGAGGTCTGGCATATGCACAGATCCCCTTGACATACCTGACAGAGTCCTCCACAGCACATTGGGGCTTCCACGAGATCCCCTGCTCATGCACAGACACACTGCAGAAAACTGGTATGCATTTGCATGCGTGACATTTTGAAAACTCCTAGAATGGCTTTGTCACACATTAGCAAAATAAACTTAATTTCAATTTTGTAATGTGTAAGAGGGAGGGGGAAGCAGTAGAGGCAATCTTGCAAAAAAGGAGTAAAGTTCAGTTTTAATTAACTGGTTGCCGACCACCCTATAACACTTTAACTGCTACAAGGCATATATATATACAGTGGGGATCGAAAGTTTGGGCACCCCAGGTAAAAATGTGTATTAATGTTCATAACGAAGCCAAGGAAAGATGGAAAAATCTCCAAATGGCATCAAATTACAGATTAGACATTCTTATAATATGTTAAAAAAAGTTAGATTTTATTTCCATCATTTACACTTTAAAAATGACAGAAAACAAAAAAATGGCATCTGCAAAAGTTTGGCCACCCTGCAGAGTTAATATCTTGTACTGCCCCCTTTGGCAAGTATCACAGCTTGTAAACGCTTTTTGTAGCCAGCCAAGAGTCTTTCAATTCTTGTTTGAGGTATCTTTGCCCATTCTTCCTTACAAAAGTGTTCCAGTTCTTTGAGATTTCTGGGCTGTCTGTCACGCACTGCTCTTTTAAGGTCTATCCATAGATTTTCAATAATGTTGAGGTCAAGAGATTGTGAAGGCCATGGCAAAACCTTCAGTTTACGCCTCTTGATGTAATCCCCCGTGGATTTTGAGGTGTGTTTAGGACCATTATCCATTTGTAGAAGCCATCCTCTCTTTAACTTCAGCTTTTTTTCAGATGGCATCAAGCTACCATCCAAAATTTGCTGAAATTTTATTGAATCCATTTTTCCTTCTACTCGTGAAATGTTCCCTGTGCCACTGGCTGCAATACAACCCCAAAGCATGATTGATCCACCCCCATGCTTAACAGTTGGACAGAGGTTCTTTTCCTTAAATTCTGTGCCCTTTCTTCTCCAAACGTACCTTTACTTATTCCGGCCAAAAAGTTATATTTGAACCTCATCGGTCCACAGAACTTGTTTCCAAAATGCCTCAGGCTTGTCTATATGTTCATTTGTAAAGTTCAAATGCTGATTTTTGTGGTGAGGACGTAGAAGAGGTTTTCTTCTGATGACTCGTCCATGAAGACCATATTTGTACAAGTATCTCTTTATAGTGGAATAGTGTACCACAACTCCAGTGTCTGCCAGATCTTTCTGGAGGGATCGTGCAGTCAAACATGGGTTTTAAATTGCTTTTCTCACAATTCTGTGAGCTGTTCTGCCTGATATTTTTCTTCGTCTTCCAGATCTTGCTTTAACTTCCACTGTTCCTGATGACTGCCATTTCTTAACCACTTCCCGACCAGCGCACGACGATGTACGTCGACAGAATGGCACGGGCAGGCATATTGGCGTACAGGTACGTCCAATATTCAATGCCGCCCCGCGCTGGTCGGGACCCCCGTGAGTCCGGTCGCGGGACCCGCGGACTCGATCACCACGGGCATCCCCGCGATCGTCTCACGGAGCGGCCGAATGGAGGAAATGCCGAGTAAACAGCATTTCTCCATTCTGCCTAGCAACTAGTGACGCTGATCTCTGCTCCATGTGATTGGAGCAGAGATCAGTGTTCACTAAATGAAAGCCCAACCCCCCCACAGTTAGTAACACACCCCTAGGAACACTTAACCCCTACAGTGCCACCCACTGGTTAACCCCTTCACTGCCAGTGTCATTTACACAGGAATCACTGCATTTATATAGCAGTGATTACTGTATAAATGACAATGGCCCCAAAAATGTGTCAAAAATGTCCGATGGGTCCCCCACAATGTCGCAGTCACAATAAAAATCGCTGATCGCCGCCATTACTAGTAAAAAAAAAAATAATAAAAAATTATTAATAAAAATGCTATAAAACTATCCCTATTTTGTAAACGCTATAACTTTTGCGCAAACCAATCAATAATCGCTTATTGTGATTTTTTTTACCAAAAATATGTAGAAGAATACGTATCGGCCTAAACTGAGGGAAAAAAATGTTTTTTTATATATTTTTGGGGGATATTTATTACAACAAAAAGTAAAAAATAATGCGTTTTTTTCAAAATTGTCGCTCTATTTTTGTTTATAGCGCAAAAAATAAAAACCGCAGGGGTGATCAAATACCACCAAAAGAAAGCTCTATTTGTGGGAAAAAAAGGACGTCAATTATGTTTGGGAGCCACGTCGCACGACCGCGCAATTGTCAGTTAAAGCGACGCAGTGCCGAATCGCAAAAAGTGGTCTGGTCTTTGACCAGCAAATTGGTCCGGTCTGAAAGTGGTTAATTACATTCCGAACAGAGGATATTGACATCTGAAAACGCTTTGCTATCTTCTTATAGCCTTCTCCAGCTTTGTGAGCGTCAACTATTTCCAGTTTCAGTTTTCTAGACAACTGCTTAGAAGAACCCATGGGGCTGATTGTTGGGGCAAGGTCAGATGAGTCTGGCCATTTAAAACCTTTGAGATTGACATCACCTGGTCTTCCCAGACGATGATTGAGAACAATTCATGAAACTGGCAGGTTTGCAAAGGGGGCAGTGCATGCTATAAATTCTGCAGGGTGCCCAAACCTTTGCAGACGCCATTTTTTTGTTTTCTGTAATTTTATGTTGTAAAGCGCTGAGCAAACTGTTGGCGCTATATAAAACCTGTATATTAATAATAATCATTTTGAAAGTGTAAATGATGGAAATAAAATCTAACTTTTTTTGACATATTATAAGAATGTCTAATCTGTAATTTGATGCCATTTGGAGATTTTTCCATCTTTCCTTGGCTTCGTTATGCACATTAATACACATTTTTACCTGGGGTGCCCAAATTTTCGATCCCCACTGTACATGATCCTGACCTTCCAGGTATTGGGCATGAGTGCATGCCACCGGCAGCTCGCTCCCACTGGTGATTCTACAAAGCAGGAGCTGATCAGCAGGTCTGGTGGACCCGATGACCGCCGACACCTGCTGATTGTTCTCTACATGGGCAGAATGGCGATCTGCCTATGTAAATAAGGCAGATCACCGTTTTGTCAGTCAGGAAGGCATTGATTCTTGTTTCTGCAAAGCAGGGACACAGATCTATGCCTTCCTCTAGTCAAAGCCCCTCCTCCACAGTATTAAAACACCAGCTAGGCACCCAGTTAACCCTTTATCGCCCCTGATGGTAACCTCTTCCCAGCCAGTGTCATTAGTACAGTGACAGTGCATATTTTTTAGCACTGATCACTGTAATAATGTCACTGGTCCCCAAAAAAAGAGTCAAAAGTGTCAGTGTCAAATTTTCCACCGCAATATCACAGTCCTGCTCTAAGTTGCTGATCGCCGCCATTACTAGTAGAAAAAAATTAAAAATAAAAGTTCCATAAATATATTTCATAGTTTGTAGACACTATAACTTTTATTTATTAAAACACATATCAACAAACTGGTAAATTATAAAATAACCAACCTTCACCTGCCAGGACTATTCATTAAATATCAGGCAATACTAACAAAAGCCTTTGTAGTTTACCATAGAAAATTGTCATGAAGTAGAAACCTGTAAACCAGCTCGGAGTTGTAGTAGTCATTTAATAGTGAACGCGTGCTTTAGATGTTCCATAAAGTCCACTGTCACACATATGAGAACCCAACTATGGGAACAAAGTAACCCTTTACGCAAAAGAAAGAGTAAAAGAAGAAAAGAGATAAAGGAGAAAAGAAAAGAAAAAAAGTAGAGCAGAAGAAGAAGGGAAAAGAAAAGGGAGTAAAAGGGTAGAAAAGAGAGAGTGTATAGACGATCTCCATGCTCCAGCCTACTAACCCCCCCCCCTCACGGCGACTGAAGATATCTAACCCAGGGATTCCATATCTTTTCAAATCGGTTTTGTTGGTCTCGGAGAATACTAGTTAATTTTTCATTAATCATGATCCAGGAAATTTTATTTTTGACAAGCACCAGGTTTATTTGAGAAGTTTTCCATGCACGCGCTATGGCAATTTTAGCTGCCAAAAAAATTAAAGACATTAGGGATCTAAGGTGTTTAGGCAGGTCATTCGAGAGGTCAGAAAATAGAGCTGTTTTAAAATTTTTAGGTATATTCACTCCGGTCACCGAATACACCAAGTTAAAAATTCTTATCCAGAATCTGTTGACTTTTGGACAGGACCACCATGTGTGGAACATTGTTCCCTCTTGACCGCACCCTCTGAAGCAGAGGGGCGAAGCCTCTGGGTGTATTTTGGCTATCCGCGCCGGAACCAGATACCACCGCGACAGTACTTTGTAACCGGCCTCCACAAGGGAGGTGTTCAAAATTCCCCTGTGCACCCCGACTGATCACCTGGACCAAACATCCTCGTCAATCGTCTCCCCCAAGTCCGCTTCCCAAGCTATTTGGTAAGGAAGCTTAGAGTTTCGGTCTGTTAGCAAGGCGTACAACTCTGAGATGCTTCCCCGCGCCCCAGGTGCTTTGAGGCATTTATTTTCATAAAGTGTTCTAGCGTTAATATCTCCCTGGCCTTGACCAAGTGATTGAATATAGTGGATAATTTGAAAGAAGCAAAATGTCTCCGTCAGAACCATTTCAAATGTGTCCCGAAAGTAAGAAAGTTTTTTGATACCTCTATGGTCTATGAAATGTGCTATCCTAAGCAGGCCTTTATTGGTCCACCAAGTAAACTTTTGCGGGTGCTGCCCTGGAGGAAAGTGCGGGTTTCCAAAGATAGGAGCCACTGGGATATGTGGTGACCGTAAAGGGTATACTTTGCACATCCCAGAGGTCCAAAGAGTGGGAGAGGGAAGGGCTCAGAATGGCCCTACGCTCTCTAGAAGGTAACCACATTAGAAGATCTATGGGGAGGGGGGAACACGCCTGAGCCTCTAAATTAACCCAATCAGGGCGGTAGGTGGTAGAGTAGATGTGGTAAAGCTGTGTCAGTTGGGCCGCTCTATAGTAGTGCAAGAAGTGTGGTACCCCTAGTCCCCCCGGCCCCTTTGCGGCATATAGGGAAGATCGAGCCACCCTGCAACCCCCTCTGCTCCAAATAAATTGAAAGACTAATGATTGGAGTTGTTTAAAAAATGTTGCGGGAACCGGGATCGGGAGGGACCTAAAATAGTAGAGAATCCTAGGGAGGGTCATCATTTTAACAGTAAGACAAGTATTTGGCGCAAGTCAAAAATATTAGGTTCCCACTGGGGGAAAAAAGCAAAAGCGAAGTCTATAAGATTACGTATAGCAGTGAGTTCAGGGGATGCACTACTTTATCAAGTCCAGAAATAGATAATAATAAAAATAGTAGTAAAAATAGAGAGTTCTTTAGTTCATGAATAGAGGGGGGGGGGGGGGGGTAAAAAAGGGAGGATGGGGGGAGATGAAACCACATGCAGGGCTGCCACCTAAAAAGAGCTGAAACTTTGGCTCCTGGAATGCTGTAGATAAAGGAGAAAAGAGAGAGAGAGGGGCGCCTCTGGGTGTAGATGTTTCAAAAAGTATTTAATTTCAATATAAAAACATAGGATTTTGCACTCACATTTAGTAGGCAAAAAATAGGCATTTAAACACAGAGGGTCGTCTGGTATATCTGATTATGGGACGTCAGCCAGTAATCCGGTCCACATCTGTCATCTTATTGTTCTTTATTGCTCCTGTTCCTTTCGCATGGGGTCCACTACAGGTGTTTTTGCCGGCTTATGGTGGACACGAGATGTGCGGTCTTTGGAACGAGGCTTGGGAGGCAGAGATGACCAGGGCGCGGAGCTGTGACGTCAGAGGGTATGCGACGCGTTTCTTGAGCGTGCGGGTCGAGGTTGTCGTACGACCGCGCTCTTTCATCAGGCAGAATCAGAATAGAACGAAGGGAACTCGGGATTTAAATAGGGGCAGGCTAGGGGCGGTAGGCGCGGTTGGGAACGGACTAGGAACAGGTCAGGGGACGTGGTTACGGCCGAATGTGTGAGGAGAGGGGAAACGAACGAGTGGTGAGGGAGGGGAGTGGAGGAAGAGAGAAAAAAAGAAAAAAGAAAAAAAGGAGGAGAGAGGGCGGGGGCAGCAGCGGGTTGGTAAAAAACGAGAAAGAAACATGTCTATGGGGAAATCTTATGTTTACATCAATAAAAAGTTCTCTGGGAGTGAGATCAAGAGTGGAAAAAATGGAGGGATAAAAATCTATAGAACTCTATATATGTATCAAAGGATAAGAGGGTTAAAACGAGGAGTGTAGGTCTAATTGTATTGGACGTGAAACATAGTGGAAAACTATAATAATAGTAAAAAATAATCCTAAAAATAACTATAAAAATAAAAATGAATATAAGACTAAAAGTGACAATAAAATTAAAATAAGAATAAAAATAAATATAAAGATAAAATAATATAAAAGTGAATATAAAATTCGAAAAAAAAAAATGAAAGGGGGTAAAAAGCAGGAGCGTACACCCACACACATAATACACCTACAGGGACATGTGTAGGGAGGGGGGGGGGGAAGAGAAAGGAAAAGGGGGGGGGAAGGAAGAAAACGGAAGAGGAGGGGAGGGGGGGGAGGAAAGGGGTTTGGCGGAGGGGGAAGGGGGGGGGATAGGAAGTGTTACATTAATACAAAAAACATTTTCTAGATATACATGGGTACATATACGGACTGGTTTCAATACATGATTTTTTACAACACGTAATTTTTACACGTAAATTGTTACAGTGTTGTTACAGTGTTGAACAAAGGGGGGGATTAGGGGATTCCCAGAAGCCCATAGCAAGGTTCATATACGAACCTTGCTATGGGCTTCTGGGAATCCCATTACATCTACAAAAATAACCCCTTCTCAAAAAATATAATCTTCTTTGGCAGATACATAGACGACCTTATCCTCATCTGGGATGGAGCAGCAGACCTAATCCCCCCCTTTGTTCAACACTGTAACAATAACCCCTATGGCCTATCCTTCACGTCTAATACCAACCCTGAAACCATAGCATTCCTAGACCTAGAATTGGGACATGAGGGTCATGCTATTATCTCAAAAAAAATTATACAAAACCAACCGCGGGCAACTCCTACCTTCACTTTAATAGCTGCCACTACCCAAAATGGATTAAAAACATCCCAAAGGGACAATTTTGGCGCCTAAGGCAAAACTGCACCAAAGAAATCGACTATATCAAATCCAGCAACACCTTAAAAACTAAATTTAAAGAAAAAAACTATCCTACCCCGCTCATAGAAAACGCCTTTAAACAGTGCCTCTCAGAAAAAACTGCGACTAAGACAGATCGCTCCCCACAAAATTTCTCTAGTAGATTCATCACCACCTTCCATAATGAACATAAAACTATGGAAAAAATCCTAAAAAAACACTGGAGTATTTTACAGCAGGACCCCCATTTGAAAACTGAACTCCCAGCTCGACCATCTGTCACTTATCGTAGGGCCCCAAACTTGAGAAACAAAATCGCACCAAGTAAATTAAAAACGCAATCTATTCTTCCCAAAACCCTTCAACTGATACCCCTTATTGGGATGTATCAATGCCACAAAGCACTCTGTAAAACATGTAAATTTGTCCATCATGGACAAAAAGAATTCACCACCAAGGGCAAAATAATTTTACAACTGCTCATCTGATTTTGTAATATATGGTCTAAGCTGTCCCTGTGGTCTCAAATATGTAGGGCGCACCATTAGAACAATTAGACAACGCTTTGGCGAACATCGCAGACTAATAGAAGGAGGCACAGACCCCCATAGCGTGCCTAGACACTTCGCCCTCCTCCATAAGGGGTCCACATCAGGCCTCAAGGTCTGGGTCATTGAGCAGATCCCCAACCATCTCCCTCCAGCGGAAAGATTAAAAAAATTATGCTCCCGCGAAACCTTCTGGATCTATACCCTCGACGCACTCTCCCCAGGGGGAATCAACGAGTGTATCGAAATTGCCACCATCCTCTGATATCCCATTCGTCCATGGTGCCGTTCTTATCACACAACATTACTCTACACAAAAACATCCCCTCACCTATATAGATATCTTTTGCAATTTATCTGCTCGTTCTAGTCACCAATGCTTTAGACAAATATATTATCATGCATACTATGTTACCAATACCGTATCTCTTTAGTGATGATATTCTCTTCTTATCTTGTAAAAAATTATGTAAAAAATTACGTGTTGTAAAAAATCATGTATTGAAACCAGTCCGTATATGTACCCATGTATATCTAGAAAATGTTTTTTGTATTAATGTAACACTTCCTATCCCCCCCCCCTTCCCCCTCCGCCAAACCCCTTTCCTCCCCCCCCTCCCCTCCTCTTCCGTTTTCTTCCTTCCCCCCCCCTTTTTCCTTTCTCTCCCCCCCCCCTCCCTACACATGTCCCTGTAGGTGTATTATGTGTGTGGGTGTACGCTCCTGCTTTTTACCCCCTTTCATTTTTTTTTTCGAATTTTATATTCACTTTTATATCATTTTATCTTTATATTTATTTTTATTTTTATTTTAATTTTATTGTCACTTTTAGTCTTATATTCATTTTTATTTTTATAGTTATTTTTAGGATTATTTTTTACTATTATTATAGTTTTCCACTATGTTTCACGTCCAATACAATTAGACCTACACTCCTCGTTTTAACCCTCTTATCCTTTGATACATATATAGAGTTCTATAGATTTTTATCCCTCCATTTTTTCCACTCTTGATCTCACTCCCAGAGAACTTTTTATTGATGTAAACATAAGATTTCCCCATAGACATGTTTCTTTCTCGTTTTTTACCAACCCGCTGCTGCCCCCGCCCTCTCTCCTCCTTTTTTTCTTTTTTCTTTTTTTCTCTCTTCCTCCACTCCCCTCCCTCACCACTCGTTCGTTTCCTCTCTCCTCACACATTCGGCCGTAACCACGTCCCCTGACCTGTTCCTAGTCCGTTCCCAACCACGCCTACCGCCCCTAGCCTGCCCCTATTTAAATCCCGAGTTCCCTTCGTTCTATTCTGATTCTGCCTGATGAAAGAGCGCGGTCGTACGACAACCTCGACCCGCACGCTCAAGAAACGCGTCGCATACCCTCTGACGTCACAGCTCCGCGCCCTGGTCATCTCTGCCTCCCAAGCCTCGTTCCAAAGACCGCACATCTCGTGTCCACCATAAGCCGGCAAAAACACCTGTAGTGGACCCCATGCGAAAGGAACAGGAGCAATAAAGAACAATAAGATGACAGATGTGGACCGGATTACTGGCTGACGTCCCATAATCAGATATACCAGACGACCCTCTGTGTTTAAATGCCTATTTTTTGCCTACTAAATGTGAGTGCAAAATCCTATGTTTTTATATTGAAATTAAATACTTTTTGAAACATCTACACCCAGAGGCGCCCCTCTCTCTCTCTTTTCTCCTTTATCTACATCATTTTAACAGTGCCTATCCTACCCATCCAGGAAAGACTATAGTTCTGCCAATTATTTAGATCCTCTGACGTGGAAGAGAGAAAGGGGGCGTAATTAGCCTTGTACAAGGTGGATACATTTGCAGTGAGTTTGATGCCAAGGTAAGGGAGGGCCTGTTTGCTCCATCGAAATGGGAAAGAGGCCTGTACAGTGGTCTGGGTTGAAACAGCTAGGTTAATGTTCATGGCCTCCGATTTAGACTGATTGACCTTCAGGCCCGATACTGCTCCAAACTCCAAGAGGAGCGATGCCAAATGAGGTAATGTCGTGATGGGGTCTGTAACGAACAGCAGGAGATCATCCGCAAACAATGCGCACTTATGATCCCTGCCTCCGCCAGTTACCCCATGTATGTTGGGATTGGCTCTGATAGCAATTGCCAATGTCTCTATTGCAATTATAAATAGAAGTGGCGACAGGGGACAGCCTTGTCTGGTTCCTGTTCTTATTTGTATTAAATCTGATTTGTGCCCAAAGGCGACGATGTTAGCCGAAGGGGTAGAATATAATTTGGATAGTAAAGAGAGAAATTTAGGTCCAAAATTCCATTGTCTCAGAATGTGGAACAGAAAGGGCCAAGAAAGGGAATCAAAGGCCTTGTGGAGGTCCAATGATAACAGCATACCTCTTCTTGTTCCTAGGCCATCCCAATTAGAGTGGAGCAAAGATATTATGTCTACTGCCCTACGGATTTGATCCGCTGCCTGACGTCCCGGGACAAATCCCACCTGATCCACATGGATGTATTGTGCTAGGAAGGTATTGAGTCTATTAGCATAAATTTTGGTTAACAATTTCAAATCCACGTTAATAAGTGATATAGGGCGATAATTTTATGATGATTTTTTTTAACCAAAAATATGTAGCAGAATAAATATTGGGCTAAATTGATGAATATGTTTGATTTTTTACATTTTTTAATTGGATATGTTTATAGCAGAAAGTAAAAAAATGTTTTTGTTTATAGGGAAAAAAATAAAAACCGCAGAGGTGATTAAATACCACCAAAAGAAAGCTCTATTTGTGGGAAAAAAAGAAATATATCTAATTTGGGTACATTATCGCACGACAGCGGAATGGTCAGTTAAAATAATGCCGTGTCGTATCGCAAAAATGGACTGGTCAGGAAGGTGGGTAAATCTTCCGGAGCTGAAGAGGTTAAAATGCTCTTTTTCATAAAGCAAACAGATTACATACTTGTGTCTTTTTCCTTTTTTTTTTAGCTACTTTTTTTTTATTAGCCTTAGAAAGTTAGTAGGCATCTGAGACTTCCGGGAGTATCAGATCCCACTAACTGATGCTCCCCCCACGGCGTTGTCACCACTTTGCAAAGCCTCTTGTTGATACTGATAGTGCTGAGGTGGAGAGCATGCTCTATTAATATTCAGACTGAGAACTGCAGAGAATGTCTCTCCAGAGCTATCAGGGCTGCATGATAACAAAAGTTCTTTACAGCTACGCTATATTACAAAAAGTATTGGGACACCTGCCTCTACACGCACATGGGAAGGCTGTCCACAAGGTTTAGGAGTGTGTCTATGGGAATGTTTGACCATTCTTCCAGAAGAGCATTTATGAGGTCAGGCACTGATGGTGGACTACAAGGACTCGCTTGCAGTCTCCACTCTAATTCACCCAAAAGATGTTTTGTCTCGTTGAGGTCAGGACTCTGTGCAGGCCAGTCATGTCCCTCCTCCCCAAACTCGCTCATCCATGTCTTTATGGACTTTGCTTTGTACACTGGTGCACAGTCATGTTGGAACAGGAAGGAGCCATCCCCAAACTGTTCCCACAAAGTTGTGCACCATCTCACCCTTGCACATGGGGTTGGTTTGTGCCTCCTATGAACTCCACCACCGTGGGGCTGCCTGGAATTCGCCATGTTGTCCCTCCCGATTGTTCCACCGTGTGTATCGCATGCAGAAGAGAGATGGTCACGCCCCAGCGTCATGACGCACTGAGAGCGTAATTTCACACATGCGCAATGTATATAAAGCCAGAACGCACAGGCGATGGAACAAAAATACAATGATGATAACTAGATGTTATTCAAATATTTCTTTCTTAACCTCCCTGGCGGTACGATTATTTCGGATTTTAGATGCTAAAAGCGGTACCATTATTTTGCATGAAAATTTGGCGTTTTATATTGTAGTCCTGTAATTCTTAGGAATAACTCTCTTAAATCTGTCCAAACCAGAGTCTAGCAGACATCCCAGGTATGATAAAGTTTGAAAAATGAAATCATAAATTATAATATAATAAATAACTATAAATAATTGTACCAAATAATAATATAACAATAATAAAAATTATTCAATAATGTAAGCAAATCAAAAACACTGAAATTTGCTCAGTTGCAGAATTGTCACTATCATTACTTTTCAGTATTTGATGACGGATCTCCCCACAAATCGCTATCGCTCAATTCTGCGAGTGATTACAATTTATTATCGCTGTTTTCTAGCTGGTCTAAAACCATTTTTGATGTAAAGTGACAGTTTGGTTGCTATGGACAATCTCCAGTTTCCAGGCAGAAAGAACAGTTTTTATTATATAAAACTGCATGCAGGACACTGGGCAGACCACTAGGGACAAAGGGGAGGTGAAATATTTACATACAGCAATGTAATCTGTAAGATTACATTATACTGTATGTATACTGTGTGTTTCACTTTTTGAATTTGGCGCCGAACTCCATCCCCGTGCGTCGCAACGCTCGCAGGGCACGGAGATCAGCTCCGTGATAGATCGAGCGAGACACGGCTCGCTCGTACAGCGGGGAGACAACGCTGGATCCGAGGGAGAAGGTAAGTAAACCTCCTCCTGGATCCAGCGATGCAGTCCCGAGTCTGGCTCGGGGATACCGCTTTTGGTATAAAAATTCCACCCCGAGCCAGACTCGGGAATACCGTCAGGGGGGTTAACAAAGTGGTTTCCATATCAATAGACAGTAGTAACCAAAAATGATTTAAACAAGAATGAAAAACGATGGGGTCAGAATGATAGTCTTTTCTATTTCTCCACATTCAATTTGCAACAGTGAGGAGATCAAAATTGTGTGTGATTGATGATGTGATGTTCCACATTTTGTCATATTACAACCAAAAGCATAAATGGATTTTGTATTCAGGCCCCCTTACTCTGATACCCCTAACTAAAATCTACTGGAACCAATTGCCTTCAGAAGTCAGTTAATTAGTAAATAGAGTCCACCTGTGTGTAATTCATTCACCATCATAAAGGCCAAGAAACACACCAGATAGGTCAGGGATAAAGTTGTGGAGATGTTTAAAGCAGGGTTTGGTTCTAAAAAAATATCCCAAACTTTGAACAGCTCATGGAGCACTGTTTATGCCATCATCCAAAAATGGAAAAAAAGAGTATGGCACAAATGCAAATGCAACAAGACATGGCCGTCCACCTAAACGGACAGGTCGCGCAAGGAGAGAGTTACACCCCTTTCACACCAGGGCGTTTTGCAGGCGCTATAGCGTTAGAAATAGCGCCTGCAATCCACCCTAAAGAAGCTGCACCATTGTGTGTAGTGTGAAAGCCCCGAGGGCTTGCACACTACAGCGGTGCGCTGGCAGGACATCAGAAAAAAGTCCTGCCAGCAGCTTCTTTGGAGCGGTGAAGGAGCGGTGTGTTTACCGCTCCTCCACCGCTGCTCCCCATTGAAATCAATGGGACAGCGCTGTAATGCCGCCGGCAAAACACCGCTATTGCGGTTTTAACCCTTTCGCGGCCGCTAGCGGGGGGTAAAAGCTCCCCGCTAGCGGCCGAAATGCACCGCAAATCTGGCGGTAAAACGCTGCTAAAAATAGCGGCGTTTTACCGCCGACGCAAAGGGCGGTGTGGTGTGAAAGGGGTGTTAATCAGAGAAGCAGCCAAGAGGCCCTTGGTAACTCTGGAGGAGCTGCAGAGACCCACAGTTCAGGTGGGAGAATCTGTCCACAGGACAACTAGTTGTGCACGCCACAAATCTGGCCTTTATGGAAGAGTGGCGAGAAGAAAGCCATTTTTGAAAGAAAGCCATAAAAGGTCTTGTTTGCAGTTTGAGAGAAGCAATGTGGGGGACACAGCAAACATGTGGAATAAGGTGTTCTGGTCAGATGAAACCAAAATTGAACTTTTTGGCTTAAAAACAAAACTGCACATCACTGTGAAACATGGTTGTGGCAGCATCATGTGGTGGGGATGCTTTTCTTCAGCAGTGACAGGGAAGCTAGTCAGAGTTGATGGGAAGATGGATGGAACCAAATACAGGTCAATCTTATAAGAAAACCTGTTAGAGTCTGCAGAAGACTTGAGACTGAGGTTGTGGTTCACCTTCCAGAAGGACAATGACCCTAAACATACTGCCACATATTTATGTGTAAGAATGGCCCAAAAAGTCCAGAACTAAATCCAATTGAGAATCTGTTGCAAGACTTGAAAATTGCTGTTCACAGATGCTCTCTACCCAATCTGACTTTGCTTGAGCTATTTTGCAAAGAAGAATGGCCAAAAATACTTGCAGCTGTAATTGCAGCAAAAGGTGGTTCTACAAACTGAATACAAAATGCACACCACACTTTTCAGATTTTGTTTGTAAAAATGTTTGAAAAACATTTACCATTTTCCTTCCACTCCACAATCATGCGCTACTTCTATTACATCAAATCCCAATAAAATACATTTATGTTTTTGGTTGTCCAAAATGTGGAAAATGTCAAGGGGTATGAATACTTTTTCAAGGCACTGTAAGCAATGTTGTCTTTTAAAGTATGTACCCTAAGAATAAACTTATTTTATTTGTTCTCTCTTGGTTTGATATCTGTTTGTTCTGTGCAAAAAAAGTGGTTGATCCTGCTAGAAGTTTAGTGAGATGATTAACTGTGCACTCCACCTCTGCTGACTGTTATCAGATATAATTGTTCCCTGCTATCTATGTGGACTACAGAACACCTCCCCACATGGTATCAAGATAAGGAGAATGGGGAAGGGGTATTCTGATGTTCTAACACAGTTCTTGTCCTAAGGTGACAATGCTGCTGCTCCATATTTACTGTAGAGTGAGTTAGCATTGTCACCCTGAGACAGGAAATGTGTTACTGGCAAGATCACCAGGTAAATAAATAGGAAAAAAAGCCTGATAAAAAAAATCAAAATAATGCAACGTCCACATCTAAGGCCTCTTTAGCTAAAGGAAGGAAAAATGCCAATAGTGCAACACTGCCTTAAAATGCTTTATTGGAAGGTAATGCAATGCTGCATGTAATGAAATGACTCACAACCCAATCACTCGTTTAGGTAAAAAAATGGAATTCCAAACAGAATAAAATTACATCAACATGTGAGGGTGATCGCGCATGCGCAGAGCGTAGTGAAGGAGTTTTTCCTTCCTTTTTTTACATATTCACTTACCTGCACACCGGAATTGATGCTGTGGGATTGGATTCGATTACCACTTAGCATGTGTTTTTCCGGCAGGGAAAGTCTAATACATCAGGATATCCCTTCAAGCCTCAAACATCAGGATATCTTTTCAACAGATTCCAGATCCAACAAGCCTTGTATGACCCCCCTGAATAAGGGCGGTTGCAGGCTTTCAACAACTGTGGAAATTTTCTGGTGGGGAAAGCCTAATACATCAGGATATCCCTTCAAGCCTCAATTATCGGGATATCTTTCCAATGTATCCCACATCCAACAAGCCTTGTATGACCCCCTGAGTAAGGGAGGTTGCTGGCTTTCCGCATCTGTGGAAATTTTCCGGTGGGAAAAGCCTATTACATCAGGATATCCCTTCAAGTCTCAACCATCAGGATATCTTTCCAATGGATCCCAAATCCAACAAGCCTCGTATGACCCCCCTGAGTACGGGTGATCGCTGGCTTTCCGGTAAACCTCTTGTCTCTCCGTGGTGACGGGTTTCATGTGGTCAAGTTTATTTTTTATGCTTTACATTTCATGAATGATCCACCTCGTTGAACTCACATTGCACTAGGATCTTAATCCAAGAACTTATGAGTTATATGGATATGTGTATTTTGTGCACTTCATGATGCATTGAACTTTCACCTCTTAATTTTTTGTTGTGCATTGTATTGATTTTACATGATTAATGTTTAATAATCACAGTTAATATTACAGTTAATATTTGTACTTTTGCACTTCAATACATGCATATCTGTATCATGTACATGCATATATGTATCAACTAATTTTAATTTTATAGCGCTGCACTTTTTTGTCATATATTAAAATGTATTGGATGAACTTACCCACAAAAATTAAGGTTCCTTCTCCAATGATGGCCTTAAACCCTCCAATGATTGCATCGCAGATATAAAGGTCCGAGTCATCATGTGTCACATTCTTCAACATTAGAGTGAAATGTGGAGCCTGGCCAGAGTATGTCAGACGATTCGTATACTTCTCACTACTCATATATTCATTAATATGGGTCGTTTTCACTACTATAGTCATTAATTTTGTGAAACGTTTCCTGAAGAAAACATTTTTTATTACTGTATTATTGCCAGGGTTCACTGTGCAGTTAATGATTGCAGTTTCTCCAGGATTAAGTAGTAACTGTTTAGGTTCTTGTTTCACTAAAAAGCTTCCATCTAAGAGAAACAAATAATATATTATTTCACACTTGACATAAATTTAACTGATAACTAAACCTGAGAACAAAAATACAATAAATGTTTAGGTTTAAACCAGCCTTTCTCAACCTTTTACCCCCTTCCTGCCGAGTCCAATTTCCAGCTTTCAGCGCTGTCACATTTCGAATGACAATTGCACGGTCATGCAACGCTGTACCCATGAGAAATTTGATCATTTTTTTAACACAAATAAAGCTTTCTTTTGGTGGTATTTAATCACCGCTGGGTTTTTCTATTTTTTTGCTAAATAGTCAAAAAACACAGTAAATGTTGAAAAACAACCAACATTTTCTTTGTTTCTGTTATAAAATTTTGCAATAAATAATCTCTCTTCATAAATGTAGGTTAACATGTATTCTGCTACATTTCTTTGATGAAAATAACCCAAATCAGTGTTTATTATTTAGTCTGTAGGAAAGCTATAGAGTTCACAAACTATGGTATATGTGAAGGAAGGTCCCTACACTCCGCTTGAGTGCTTTCGTCATATACCACTTCCTCCCAGCCTATATATAGATGTCAGATAATAATAATCCAACCGCTCACAAGCACAAAACAAGACGACACTTGCTTAGCTGTTCAACATGGACTCCTTTAGTAGAACCAAAATGACAAGTATTTATAATACAGTAGAATGGGAGGTCCCCCCTCCTGATCATTTTCTCTAACAATACAACTGTAGCCAGACACAGAATTAACCTGATCTAATTATCTAAATCAACACTCAGACTAGTTGACTGAGAGATAAGACTTTTTGGTTCACTAACAATTCTATAGACATGACCATAAACATCAACACAGGGTTAAGTAGCACAAACAACAATGGGTGGAATACTCTTACAAGCCAGACTAGACTCATTTACATTATACAAGACAACAGACAGGTGGCTGGAGTTCATGACATTAGCATATGACAGTGTGTGTTAGGGTTAAGTTCGCCTGCTGGTGTCACTATCCTGCTCTGGGCTGTTTGCTGCAGTTCTAGTGTCCACCAGCAGGTGTCACCCAGGAGCCAGCAGGCTGGTGTAATCAGGCTAATTAATGTTCAGCTGCCTGGGGGCTATTTAACCACTTACAGACCGGACCATTTTGCTGGTCAAAGACCAGACGACTTTTTGCGATTTGGCACTGCGTCGCTTTAACTGACAATTGCGCGGGCGTGCGACGTGGCTCCAAAACAAAATTGACGTCCTTTTTTTCCCACAAATAGAGCTTTCTTTTGGTGGTATTTGATTACCCCTGCGGTTTTTATTTTTTGCGCTATAAACAAAAATAGAGCGACAATTTTGAAAAAAACGCATTATTTTTTACTTTTTGTCATAATAAATATCCCCCAAAAATATATAAAAAAAAATTTTTTTCCCTCAGTTTAGGCTGATACGTATTCTTCTACATATTTTTGGTAAAAAAAATAAATAAATAAGCAATTATTGATTGGTTTGCGCAAAAGTTATAGCGTTTACAAAATAGGGATAGTTTTATGGCATTTTTTATTAATAATTTTTTATTATTATTTTTTTTACTAGTAATGGTGGCGATCAGTGATTTTTATTGTGACTGCGACATTGCGGCAGACACATCGGACATTTTGACACATTTTTGGGACAATTGTCATTTATACAATAATCACTGCTATACAAATGCACTGATTCCTGTGTAAATGACACTGGCAGTGAAGGGGTTAACCAGTAAGTGGCAGTGTAGGGGTTAAGTGTTCCTAGGGGTGTGTTACTAACTGTGTGGGGGCTGGGCTTTCATTTAGTGAACACTGATCTCTGCCCCAATCACATGGAGCAGAGATCAGCGTCACTAGTTGCTAGGCAGAATGGGGAAATGCTGTTTACACGGCATTTCCTCCATTCAGTCGTCCCGTGAGATGATTGCAGGTATGCCCACGGTGATCGAGTCTGCGGGACCCGCGACCAGACTCATGGGGGTCCCGACCGGCACGCTCGTGATGGCAGGGCGGCATTGAAGATTGGACGTACCTGTACGCTAATATGCCTGCCCGTGCCATTCTGCCGACATGCATCGGCGTGCGCCGGTCGGGAACTCGTTAAGGATTTTCCTCCCTTCCCCTGATGCATCATGATTCTGGTCCCTTCCTTGCCAGCTGTGCCTAGCTTGATCCAGTCTGTACTGCTCTGCCTTGTTCCTATTCGAGTAGCCTGTTGAGATCCCCCTTCCTTGCATTCCCTTACCCTTGTCCTTTAGATGGTTTTTGTATATAGTTAGTAGTTAGGTTCCTTTGTTATTTGTCTTTTGGGGTTTGTTTATGTTCACGTGTTTGCTGTGTTGATGGTTTGCTGTGTTTCACTATAAATAAATATCACTTAAATATATATATATATATATATATATATATATATATATATATCTATATCTCCTTTGTTTGGTCTCAGTTCCCTTGTGTAGCTACGTGTCTGGTCTCCCTAGCCACTGATCCTGACATAATCGTGACACCACCAATGACCAGATCAGCTACACTTGGGAACTGGGAGCCAGTTTCTTTGGATTTTTGCTTTTCCTTTCACAATGCTGAGAGTGCAGGTTATTTGCCGCGTGCAACTTGCAGTAGAGGATAAGGATTTGAGTCGTTCACTTTGGCAGGATCTCACTGAGGAAGAACTGCTTGAAGGGATTTTGACTGCACATGCCTTAGCCATTGAGGGTAGACTTTCACTTGGTGAAGTACAACCTTTCATTCAGGTCTGTTCTGAACTACTATTTCAGGTTACCTCTCAGGGCCGTGATATTTTCACTCCTCCATTCACTTTGTACTAGGTTGGATTTTTGGGATGGTTGCTGAAACATTGTGCAGGTTTGTTTCTCCAGCAGTATTCAGCCTATCCACAACAGGTGTTGTTGGATTGTATTGCTTCTGTGCACCGTTTAATTGAGCAATGTGAGCAGGGGCGTAACTAGAAATCACAGGGCCCCATAGCAAAATGTTGTATGGGGCCCCCCCCCAAAAAAAAATTAACTAATGCCATTGAACAACAGATTACCACACCCATGTGGCACAGTACCCAGGCAACAGCTTATATTCATTTCGAACAACAAAGTATGCAGTATACTGTATGCAGCCCCTGAAGGACACAGATTGATGACCTCCATCAGTACAGTGCAGACCCCCCAGCAGTACAGACACCCCCTACCTCAGTGCAGAACCCCAGCAGTACAGACACCCCCCCAGTGCAGACCCTCCCAGTGCAGACACCCCCCTCAGTGCAGGACCCCCCAGCAGTATAGACCCCCCTCAGTAGTACAGACCCCCCAGCAGTGCAGACACCCCCCTAGTGCAGACACCCCACTTAGTACAGACACCCCCCCATTACAGACCCCCCCTCAGAGCAGGACCACCCCAGCAGTACAAATACCTCCCAGTGCAGACACCCCCCAGGCCAGACCACCCCCTCAGTACAGACCGACCCCAGTGCAGACACCCCACTCAGTGCAGGACCCCCCTCAGTGCAGACACCCACCCTCAGTGCAGACTCCCTCAGTGAAGACCCCCCTCAGTAGCGCAGACACCCCTCCATTACAGACCCCCACTCAGTGCAGGACCCCCCAGCAGTACAGACACCCCCCAGTGCAGACACCCCCTTATTACAGACACCCCCAGCATTGGAGACACCCCCCAGCATTGCAGACACCCCCCCTGAGTAGTGCAGACCCCCCTCAGTGCAGACACCCCTCAGTAGTGCAGACAACCCCCCCATTACAGACCCCCCTCTGTGCAGGACCCCCCAGCCGTGCAGACACTCCCCTCAGTGCAGACACCCCCCCAGCAGGCTCCCCCCTCAGTAGTGCAGACTCCCCACCTCAGTGCAGACTCCCCACCTCAGTGCAGACTCCCCACCTCAGTGCAGACCCCCTTCAGTAGTGCAGACCCCCTTCAGTAGTGCAGACCCCCCTCAGTAGTGCAGGACCCCCCCTCAGTAGTGCAGACTTACCCCTCAGTAGTGCAGGCGCCCCCCACATTAGTGCAGACCCCCCCTCAGCGCAGACCCTCCCCCTCAGTAGTGCAGACTCCCCCTCAGTGCAGACCCCCCTCAGTAGTGTAGACCACCCTAGTAGTGCAGACCCCCTCAGTGCAGGACCCCTCTCAGTAGTGCAGACCCCCCTAGTAGTGCAGGACCCCCCCTCAGTAGTGCAGGCTCCCCCCACAGTAGTGCAGACCCCCCCTCAGCACAGACCCTCCCCCTCAGTAGTGCAGACCCCCCCACAATAATGTAGACTCCCCCTCAGTGCAGATCCCCCTCAGTAGTGCAGACTTCCCCCTCAGTAGTGCAGACTTCCCCCTCAGTAGTGCAGACTTCCCCCTCAGTAGTGCAAGCTCCCCCCACAGTAGTGCAGACCCTCCCCCTCAGTAGTGCAGACCCTCCCCCTCAGTAGTGCAGACCCCCTCCACAGAAATGTAGACTCCCCCTCAGTGTAGACCCCCCTAGTAGTGCAGGACCCCCCTAGTAGTGCAGGACCCCCCTCAGTAGTGCAGGACCCCCCTCAGTAGTGCAGGACCCCCCTCAGTGCAGCAGACCCCCCCTCAGTAGTGCAGACCCCCCCTCAGTAGTGTAGACCCCCCCTCAGTAGTGTAGACCCCCCTCAGTAGTGCAGACCCCCCCAGTGCAGCAGACCCCCCCCAGTGCAGCAGACCCCCCTCAGTAGTGCAGACCCCGCTCAGTAGTGTAGACTCCCCTCAGTAGTGCAGACCCCCCCAGTGCAGCAGACCCCCCTCAGTAGTGTAGACCCCGCTCAGTGCAGCAGACCCCCCCTCAGTAGTGTAGACCCCCCTCAGTGCAGCAGACCCCCCTCAGTGCAGCAGACCCCCCCTCAGTAGTGCAGACCCCCCTCAGTGCAGCAGACCCCCCCTCAATAGTGCAGACCCCCCTCAGTGCAGCAGACCCCCCTCAGTAGTGCAGACCCCCCTCAATGCAGGCCCCCCCCCTCAGTAGTGCAGACCCCCCTCAGTGCAGCAGACCCCCCTCAGTAGTGCAGAACCCCTAGTAGTGCAGACCCCCCTCAGTGCAGGACCCCCCCTCAGTGCTGAAGATCCCCCCAGTGCAGGACCACCCTCAGTAGTGCAGAAGACCCCCTCAGTGCAGCAGACCCCCCCTCAATAGTGCAGACCCCTCCAGTAGTGTAGACCCCCCTCAGTGCAGCAGATCCCCACTCAATGCAGACCCCCTCAGTAGTGCAGACCCCCCCCTACATACCTCAGAACAGCGCTGAATCTGATACACAGTGCAGTGTGTGTCCCTCGAGCGTAGGCTCCTCCTCCTCTGTGGATGTAAACAGAGAGGAGGGGGAGGCGGCTGAGGTCCATGCTGCTGTGTCCCTGTCCCGGCACGAGGTACAGCGGAGAGCAGTGTTAGTGATGCGGGCGGCTGCCGCTACCCCAGTGTGTCACCCCTCTGGCGGGTGTCACCCGGAGCGGCCAGCACCCGCCCGCTAACACCACTCCCCAGGCCCCAACTCGGCTGCGGGCCCCATAGCGCCCGCGTGGGTCGCTATGGCGGTAGTTCCGCCACTGACCTCCATCAGTACAGTGCAGACCCCCCAGCAGTACAGACACCCCCTACCTCAGTGCAGAACCCCAGCAGTACAGACACCCCCCCAGTGCAGACCCTCCCAGTGCAGACACCCCCCTCAGTGCAGGACCCCCCAGCAGTATAGACCCCCCTCAGTAGTACAGACCCCCCAGCAGTGCAGACACCCCCCTAGTGCAGACACCCCACTTAGTACAGACACCCCCCCATTACAGACCCCCCCTCAGAGCAGGACCACCCCAGCAGTACAAATACCTCCCAGTGCAGACACCCCCCAGGCCAGACCACCCCCTCAGTACAGACCGACCCCAGTGCAGACACCCCACTCAGTGCAGGACCCCCCTCAGTGCAGACACCCACCCTCAGTGCAGACTCCCTCAGTGAAGACCCCCCTCAGTAGCGCAGACACCCCTCCATTACAGACCCCCACTCAGTGCAGGACCCCCCAGCAGTACAGACACCCCCCAGTGCAGACACCCCCTTATTACAGACACCCCCAGCATTGGAGACACCCCCCAGCATTGCAGACACCCCCCCTGAGTAGTGCAGACCCCCCTCAGTGCAGACACCCCTCAGTAGTGCAGACAACCCCCCCATTACAGACCCCCCTCTGTGCAGGACCCCCCAGCCGTGCAGACACTCCCCTCAGTGCAGACACCCCCCCAGCAGGCTCCCCCCTCAGTAGTGCAGACTCCCCACCTCAGTGCAGACTCCCCACCTCAGTGCAGACTCCCCACCTCAGTGCAGACCCCCTTCAGTAGTGCAGACCCCCTTCAGTAGTGCAGACCCCCCTCAGTAGTGCAGGACCCCCCCTCAGTAGTGCAGACTTACCCCTCAGTAGTGCAGGCGCCCCCCACATTAGTGCAGACCCCCCCTCAGCGCAGACCCTCCCCCTCAGTAGTGCAGACTCCCCCTCAGTGCAGACCCCCCTCAGTAGTGTAGACCACCCTAGTAGTGCAGACCCCCTCAGTGCAGGACCCCTCTCAGTAGTGCAGACCCCCCTAGTAGTGCAGGACCCCCCCTCAGTAGTGCAGGCTCCCCCCACAGTAGTGCAGACCCCCCCTCAGCACAGACCCTCCCCCTCAGTAGTGCAGACCCCCCCACAATAATGTAGACTCCCCTCAGTGCAGATCCCCCTCAGTAGTGCAGACTTCCCCCTCAGTAGTGCAGACTTCCCCCTCAGTAGTGCAGACTTCCCCCTCAGTAGTGCAAGCTCCCCCCACAGTAGTGCAGACCCTCCCCCTCAGTAGTGCAGACCCTCCCCCTCAGTAGTGCAGACCCCCTCCACAGAAATGTAGACTCCCCCTCAGTGTAGACCCCCCTAGTAGTGCAGGACCCCCCTAGTAGTGCAGGACCCCCCTCAGTAGTGCAGGACCCCCCTCAGTAGTGCAGGACCCCCCTCAGTGCAGCAGACCCCCCCTCAGTAGTGCAGACCCCCCCTCAGTAGTGTAGACCCCCCCTCAGTAGTGTAGACCCCCCTCAGTAGTGTAGACCCCCCTCAGTAGTGCAGACCCCCCCAGTGCAGCAGACCCCCCCCCAGTGCAGCAGACCCCCCTCAGTAGTGCAGACCCCGCTCAGTAGTGTAGACTCCCCTCAGTAGTGCAGACCCCCCCAGTGCAGCAGACCCCCCTCAGTAGTGTAGACCCCGCTCAGTGCAGCAGACCCCCCCTCAGTAGTGTAGACCCCCCTCAGTGCAGCAGACCCCCCTCAGTGCAGCAGACCCCCCCTCAGTAGTGCAGACCCCCCTCAGTGCAGCAGACCCCCCCTCAATAGTGCAGACCCCCCTCAGTGCAGCAGACCCCCCTCAGTAGTGCAGACCCCCCTCAATGCAGGTCCCCCCCCTCAGTAGTGCAGACCCCCCTCAGTGCAGCAGACCCCCCTCAGTAGTGCAGAACCCCTAGTAGTGCAGACCCCCCTCAGTGCAGGACCCCCCCTCAGTGCTGAAGATCCCCCCAGTGCAGGACCACCCTCAGTAGTGCAGAAGACCCCCTCAGTGCAGCAGACCCCCCCTCAATAGTGCAGACCCCTCCAGTAGTGTAGACCCCCCTCAGTGCAGCAGATCCCCACTCAATGCAGACCCCCTCAGTAGTGCAGACCCCCCCCTACATACCTCAGAACAGCGCTGAATCTGATACACAGTGCAGTGTGTGTCCCTCGAGCGTAGGCTCCTCCTCCTCTGTGGATGTAAACAGAGAGGAGGGGGAGGCGGCTGAGGTCCATGCTGCTGTGTCCCTGTCCCGGCACGAGGTACAGCGGAGAGCAGTGTTAGTGATGCGGGCGGCTGCCGCTACCCCAGTGTGTCACCCCTCTGGCGGGTGTCACCCGGAGCGGCCAGCACCCGCCCGCTAACACCACTCCCCAGGCCCCAACTCGGCTGCGGGCCCCATAGCGCCCGCGTGGGTCGCTATGGCGGTAGTTCCGCCACTGAATGTGAGCAAGGGAGAGACAAACTAACTTTAATTCAACCTCTACTACAAGCTTGGTCAGAGATCATATACCCAGTGCAAGATGAGTCACATAAGTACCCTGCCACCAGTTAGCACACTTCCCCTTTATGCAATGCATCGAAAGCTCCCCCTGCAGTGCTGTTACCCATAGCAACATCTCAGGCCCCTTCCTGCATTTCTAATACTCTTCCCTCTATTCTTCTTAGCACTGTTACTACCTTCCCATCAGCAGTAGGCAACTACGTGCAGGACTCCAATATCTAAGCCTAAGAAAAAGAAACAAGACTCGTCTCCTGCTCTTATACCTGTGCTGCTATCCATGTTGCCTGCTGATCCTGTTCTCACCGATCCAGTGCCTCATGCGATCCAGTCCTCCTCCATGCAGACAACTGCTGCTGATGCGATCCAGTCCTCCTCCATGCAGACGGCTGCTGCTGATGCGACCCAGTCCTCCTCCATGCAGACGGCTGCTGCTGATGCGGTCCATGCCACCTCCATGTTGCCGCCTGCTGCTGGGGTCCATGCCTCCTCCATGTTGCCGCCTGCTGCTGGGGTCCATGCCTCCTCCATGTTGCCTCCTGCTGATGGGGTCCATGCCTCCGCCATGTTGTCTCCTACTGATGGGGTCCATGCCTCCTCCATGCTGATGTCGCCTGCCGATGGGGTCCATTCCTCTTCTATGCTGCCGCTTGCCAATTGTGTACATTCCTTCTCCATGCTGACGTCTGTTGCCAAGCTTGCCACGGTGGTTTCCCAGGCTGCCGCTGCCCCGCTGGTCTATGCTGGTTCCCAGGCTGCCGCTGCCCAGCTTCACTATGCTGGTTCCCGGGCTGCTACCCAGTCTGATGTGCCCGCTGCCCAGCCTGTTATGGTGCCCTTTGCCCGTCTGGACTATGCTGATTCCGGGGCTGCCACCCCTCTGGACTATGCCAAATCCCTACTAAAAATCCAGTGTTAAGTGGCCTAAAGGGGTTGTCTGGGTGGGTCAAGATCCCTACATTTGCTCATCCTGAGTTCTTTTTGCAACCAGAGGAGCCTGTTGTGCCAAGGCCAGGAGGTCCAGATAGGCACTTTGAACTGGAGAGCCACATCTGCTGTTACAGCCTCGGTAGTAAAGGTCCCATGGGAAAGGACAGTGTTCCATTTGAGCCTTGTCCTGACCCAGGAGTCCTCTCTGCGATCCCTGGTGCATTTGGGGACTGAAGTGGGATAACCGATGTGCCGGGCAGACCCAAGGGACAGGTACCGTGCAGAGTAACAGAGGGAGAGAAGGTCCAGTCATGAAGGAATGCCCTGGTATCAGGGTACCTGCACGGACCAGGGACTCTGGCATTGGGCAGTCAGGTGTCCTTTGGTGTCCCAGAATTGGGACACAGGCTCCTTTTGAGTATAAGCCTTTGGTGTTGCACCTCCTTGGGGATCTGACCAGCAAAAAACCCAGCCAGTATTGGGACCCTGGCGGCGGGGTTCTAACCAGGCCTTCAGACATGGACAGTGGAGTGCTCAGTCAGCTTGCCGACCCTGGTGGTGGGGCCCTATGGAGTGTCCAGAGGCCGCTCCTTCAATTGGAAGTAAACCCATGGATTTAAACAGTTAAAAAAAAAAGGCATGCCGGGAATGCTAACTTCACATCGTCTGTGCTTTCAGCCAAACTATCAAACCATCCAATGGCTGGTGTCATAACGAATCACATGTGCAGCACCATAGCAGTTGAGGAATAAACAGAGACAAAGGCAATGTCAGCTTCCTTGGCTGAAAACGATAGGGGAGTTTACTTCCACTTTAAGGGGGGAATCTGTTAGGATTAAGTTTGCCTGCTGGTGGCACTATCCTGCTCTGGGCTGTTTGCTGCAGTTCTAGTGTCCACCAGCAGGTGTCACCCAGGAGCCAGCAGGCTGGTGTAATCAGGCTAATTAATGTTCAGCTGCCTGGGGGCTATTTAAGGCTTTTCCTCCCTTCCCCCAGTGCGTCATGATTCTGGTCCCTTCCTTGCCAGCTGTGCCTAGCTTGATCCAGTCTGTACTGATCTGCCTTGCTCCTATTCAAGTAGCCTGTTGAGATCCCCCTTCCTTGCATTCCCTTACCCTTGTCCTTTAGATGGTTTTTGTATATAGTTAGTAGTTAGGTTCCTTTTTTATTTGTCTTTTGGTTGCTGTGTTGATGATTTGCTGTGTTTCACTATAAATAAATATCACTTATATATATATAATTAATCTCCTTTGTTTGGTCTCAGTTCCCTTGTGTAGCTACGTGTCTGGTCTCCCTAGCCACAGATCCTGAGAGTGTGTGTCCCAACAGCATGAGACAGCACACATTATATATGCATATATACAGCATTGAATAGAATTGAATTATAGTGGGGTTCTCATGCACCCTGTGCCCCTAAAATCCAGGGCCCATAATCAGTCGGCAAGAGGCTCGCATT
The DNA here is from genome assembly GCF_037356315.1 of Lithobates pipiens. NCBI lineage: Eukaryota > Metazoa > Chordata > Amphibia > Anura > Ranidae > Lithobates > Lithobates pipiens. The sequence goes on along the minus strand of NW_027507789.1, from coordinate 56,769,684 downwards.
CAGTCCTCTCAAAAAGCCTGTGTCCCGGATATATATATATATATATATATATATATATATATATATATATATATCATAAATATTTTGATCAGTCCTGATGTGCACCCTCATTTCTTGAGGCCCAAAAATGTCAGAACAGTACAAATACCCCCAAATGAACCCTTTTTGGAAAGTAGACAGTCAAAAGTATTTAGTAAGAGGCATGCCAAGTTTTTGAATTTATAATTTTTTGTCAAAATTACTGGCGAATAAAGAAATAAAAAAAAAATGTTTTTTTTCTTTTTTTTTTCTTTTACATACTGTTCTACTGCACTGGTGATAGTATCACATAAATGGTGTCACGGTGATCAGGGACACTGACTGGTGACAGTATGTAAAGAAAATATATATATATATTTTTTGTGATTATACTGTGACCAAAATAATACCATGTTACCGTAGTAGCACTGTACTACTCTGGGGAAGTGATCAGGATTTTTTATTTTTTTGTTTGTTTTTTTTATTTTTTTACATATTATGATTGCTTATACCAATGTAAAATGTATAAGCAACTATTTTTACTGAATGAAACTGGCTCAGTGTTTTTTTGTTGTGATTAGCTGTGATTAGCCAAAGCTAAACACATGGTACAGATAGGCTGTGATTGGCCCTGTCTGTACCATGTGATCACTGTGACCAATCACAGCTAGCAACACAATTGTATACAATGGATGGCATGAAAGGAAGTCATCCATTGTTTACAATTGTCATGTGATCTGCTGTGATTGGCCACAGTGATCACATGGTACTGGCAGCAGGCCGGTACAGTGAGCAGCCATCCGGTAGACACAGCTATTGAGAGATAGTACCACTGCGTGGCCTCGGGGCCTCTTATGACGTCCTCCCAGAACATTGGTGCTAAAGAAAAAAAGGGAAATTGGCTCTGTAAGGTGGTTAGTGGGACAAGAAGTCCCAGTTTGACTATTAGCAGTCTCTATAGGCACTTCATATCCCCCCCATTACTTATCATTTATTAGCAAGAAGGAGATGCTGCCAAACAAAAGAGGGTGGAAAATATAGTTTTGGAACATGGAATTACATGACACCACTACTGCCTAAAGGAACAGGGTAGGACATATGACCCATTGCACCACATAATATGAGTTTTCAATCTATTTTATAATCTCACTTTTGTTTCCAGCACTCATGGTCTTTTTTGACCATTATCTTTTGGAATTTCCTTCCTTGGAAACTATCTCTGTTGAGTCCTGGTCTGCCATAACCACCTCAGCCCCCAACAGTGATACCCCTAGGGCAGTGATGGTGAATTTTGGCACCCCAGATGTTTGGGAACTACATTTCTCATGATGCTCAACTACACTGCAGCGTGCATGAGCATCATGGGAAATGTAGTTGCAAAACATCTGGGGTGCCAAGGTTCACCATCACTACCCTAGGGGGTTTCTGACTCATGTTGACACATTGCTACTGCATAGATACAGACGATGTAAGCACTCTTGAGAGTGGTTTTGGGGGGTTTATCCTAAGCAAGATCACCTTTTAATTACCTTATTTTAATCTTCTTTCGTGACAGGGTCAGACCTTACAGATATTCTTGTTACTATCATACTACAGCATTCAGTTTTCCATGTGCATGCTCCTGAAGAGTAGAGATGAGCTTCGAGTTTGAGTCGAACTCATGTTCGACTCGAACATTCCCTGTTCACTCGTTGGCCGAACAGCGAACAATTTGGAGTGTTCGCGGCAAATTCCAAAAACCGCGGCACACCCTGTAAAAGTCTATGTGAGAAATCTAAAGTGCTAATTTTAAAGGCTTATATGCAAGTTATTGTCATAAAAAGTGTTTGGGGACCTGGGTCTTGCCCCAGGGGACATGTATCAATGCAAAAATTTTTTTTAAACGCTGTTTTTTCGGGAGCAGTGATTTTAATAATGCTTAAAGTGAAACCATAAAAGTGAAATATTCCTTTAAATTTCATACCTAGGGGGTGCCTATTGTATGCCTGTAAAGTAACGCTTGTTTCCTGTGCTTAGAACTGTCCCTGCACAAAGTGTAATTTCTGAAGGAAAAAAAGTCATTTAAAAGCACTTGCGGCTATAATGAATTGTCGGCTCCCGCTAATACAGAGAACAGTCAATAAAAGTCATTGATAAAAAAAAAAAATGCGTGGGGGCTCCCCAAAATTCAATTACCAGGCCCTTCAGCTATGGTATGGATATTAAGGGGAACCCTGCATCAAATTAAAAAAAATATGATGTGGGGTTCCCCCCAAATATCCATACCAGACCCTTTATCCGAGCACGCAACCTGGCAGGCCGCAGGAAATGAGGGAGGACAAGAGAGCGCCCCCCCTCCTGAACTGTACCAAGCTACATGCCCTCAACATTAGTAGGGTGCTTTGGGGGTAGCACCCTACTAATGGGGACAAGGGCCTCATCCCCACAACCCTTGCCCAGTGGTTGTGGGGGTCTGTGGGCAGGGAGCTTATCGGAATCTGGAAGCCCCCTTTAACAAGGGGACACCCAGATCCCACCCCCCCCCCGCTTGAAATGGTAACGGGCACATTGTACCCCTACCATTTCACAAAAAAGTGTAAAAAATTGTAAAAAAAAACACAGACACCGTTGGAATAAGTCCTTTATTAAAAATAAAAACATTTAAAAAAAAATTCCAGCGGTGGCAATCCACCCTCAGTATTCTGCGATGGGTGATCGATCCTCTCTGGGGTTCAACGATGGATGATCTCTCCTCTCCTGGTCCAGGGTCCAACGATGATGTCCAGCGCAGCGCATCCTGTCTCCACCGGAGACACTGTGAGAATTCCGGCAGCCTGACAGGTCTCTTAGCTCAGGACGGGCCATCCGTCACGTGATCCCCTCCCCCTCTAACGCAAGGGGAAACCCAGGCTTCCCCAGTGACGTGTGTGTGACCCGGCCCCCTTTGATGTAACGCATGTTTCCATTACATCAGAGGGGGGCGGAGTCACCCACACGTCACTGGGGAAGACTGGGTTTCCCCTTGCTTCAGAGGGGGCGGGGTTACGTTACGGGTGGCCCCGCCCTCAGCTAAGAGACCTGTCAGGCTGCTCGGATTCCCGCGGTGTCTCTGGTGGAGACAGGATGTGCTGTGCTGGACATCATTGTTGGACCCTGGAGAGGAGAGATCATCCATCACTGGACCCTGGAGAGATGACCACCCATCGCAGGATACCGAGAGTGGATTACCACCGCTGAATATTTTTTTAAAAAAATGTATTTTTAGTAAAGGACTTATCCCAATGGTGTCTGTGTTTTTTGTTTTTTTTCTTAGTTTTTTACATTTTCTTTGTGAAATGGTAGAGGTACAATGTACCCGTTACCATTTCAAATGGGGGGGCGGAGGAATCTGGGGGTCTCCTTGTTAAAGGGGGCTTCCAGATTCTGATAAGACCCCTGCCCGCACACCCCCACAACCACCGGGAAAGGGTTGTGGGGATGAGGCCCTTGTCCCCATCAACATGGGGACAAGGTGCTTTAGGGGGCTACCCCCAAAGCACCCTCCCAATGTTGAGGGCATGTGGCCTGGTATGGTTCGGGGGGGCGCTCCCTCGTCCCACCTCTTTTCCTGTGGCCTTCGAGGGTGCATGCTTGGATAAAGGGTCTGGTATGGATATTTGGGGGGAACCCCACATCATTTTCTTTTTAAATTGGATGCAGGGTTCCCCTTAATATCCATACCATACCTGAAGCGCCTGGTAATTGAATTTGGGGGGACCCCCACACATTTTTTTTGTGTGTGGGTGTGACTTTGTGCAGGGACAGTTCTAAGCACGGGAAATAAGCGCTACTTTAAAGGCATACTATACACACCCACTAGGTACAACATTTAAAGGAATATTTCACTTTTATTGTTTCACTATTAGCATTATTGAAATCAATGTCCCGGAAAAAACTGATGTTTTAAAAAAATTTGTTTGCATTGATACATGTCTCATGGGGCAGGACTCAGGTCCCCAAACACTTTTTATGACAATAACTTGCATATAAACCTTTAAAATTAGCACTTTAGATTTTTCATGTTCGAGTCCCAAAGACTTTAATGGTGTTCAGATGTTCGGACATATTTATTGCCTGTTCGCATGTTCTGATGCAAAGCGAACTGGGGAGTGTTCGGCTCATCCCTACTGAAGAGTGGATGAATCCACTAAATGCATAGAGCTATTATATGCCATGTTTTTATGGCAACTATATGTTTCACCTACTTAATGATCACCTGTAATATGTGATTTGTATTATTAGTGGTTAATTGTCATTGCTGTATGTTTATTCACTGAATTAAATATATTGGTTTTCTTGGTGTACGCATAATTACTCTCATGTAACTTATCACTGATTTCCAATAAATGTAAAAGTTTTACACCTGCCTGCTTCATTTAAAATCCCAACCCCCAGTCCTCCTGTTTGTTTCAATTACTTCAGGGAGAGGATGGCAGTCATCTTTAACAATCAACAAAGCTGTCAGTTTCACTTCTGGCCACCATTACCTCAGAAAAATAGAACAGTAGCCATCTTGAATAGTCAGCAACAATTTCAGGGTGAGTTGTCAGCTTTACTCGTGGCTACAATTACAAGGTGTGGCCATTGGTTATTTCTTGAAGGGAGTGAGGCGGCGTACACACGCGGGGACTGTCTGCCGAAACTAAGTTCGTCAAACAGTCCGCTCAAACTTTTGAATGAACGAACACGCCCACACACGGCACTTTTTGAGCGGACAAATACGGCAAACTTTGTTCGTCGTACTAAGTCCGCGCAACTTTTGAAATGAGCGGACTCGCCCACACACGAGGCAACAGTCCGCTCATTTCGAGCGCGTGTGCAGGTAGGCGGGGCCCGCGACGGAGACGTCACGGGCTCCGCCGCCTGGAATGGACTTAAAGGGGAACCCCAACGCCGAAAAAAATCGGCGTGGGGGTCCCCCCAAAGTCCACAACAGACCCTTGTCCGAGCACGCTACCCGGCCGGCCAGGAAAGGGGGCGAGCGAGCGCGCCCCCCCTCCTGAGCCGTACCAGGCCGCGTGCCCTCAACATGGGGGGTGCCTTGGGGAAGGGGGGGCCACCCCAAAGCACCTTGTCCCCATGTTGATGAGGACAAGGGCCTCTTCCCGACAACCCTAGCCGTTGGTTGTCGGGGTCTGCGGGCGGGGGGCTTATCGGAATCCGGGAGCCCCCTTTAATAAGGGGGCCCCCGGATACCGGCCCCCCACCCTATGTGAATGAGTATGGGGTACAATGTACCCCTACCCATTCACCTGTAAAATAAAAGTACCCAAAAAAACACAACACACGAGATAAAATATTTTATTGCACAGCTCCGGGGGTCATCCGTCTTCGGGGGTCTTCTCGCCGGACTCCTCCGCTATCTTCTTGTAGCTCTTTTGCTAGCGGAGGAGTCCGGCTTTCTTCCTCCCCGCCGCCGGCCTCTTCTCCCGACTTCGGGGGTCTTGTCCCCCTCTTCGGTTCTTCTGCCGGGCCACCGCGCCTTCTTATAGCTCTTTTGCAGGCGGTGGCCCGGTCTTCTGTCGCCGCCTTCCGTTCTTCTGTCGCCGCCTTCCGTTCTTCTGCCGGGCCACCGCGCCTTCTTATAGCTCTTTTGCAGGCAGTGGCCCGGTCTTCTGTCGCCGCCGCCTTCCGTTCTTGTTCTTCTTCTTGTTCTTCTCCAGGAGATGTTGACACGTCGCTCTCTCCGGCCGGAATGCCAGAGCCGCGCTGAGCGGCCACTTATATAGTGACAATGGGGCGGTGTCACATGGTATATGTCACATGGGTTGGTCACATGGTGACCCCGCCCCCTTACGATGTCATAGTCCCCATGTGACATCAACCCATGTGACATATACCATGTGACACCGCCCCATTGTCACTATATAAGTGGCCGCTCAGCGCGGCTCTGGCATTCCGGCCGGAGAGAGCGACGTGTCAACATCTCCTGGAGAAGAACAAGAAGAACAAGAACAAGAACGGAAGGCGGCGGCGACAGCGGCGACAGAAGACCGGGCCACCGCCTGCAAAAGAGCTATAAGAAGGCGCGGTGGCCCGGCAGAAGAACCGAAGAGGGGGACAAGACCCCCGAAGTTGGGAGAAGAGGCCGGCGGCGGGGAGGAAGAAAGCCGGACTCCTCCGCTAGCAAAAGAGCTACAAGAAGATAGCGGAGGAGTCCGGCGAGAAGACCCCCGAAGACGGAAGACCCCCGGAGCTGTGCAATAAAATATTTTATCTCGTGTGTTGTGTTTTTTTGGGTACTTTTATTTTACAGGTGAATGGGTAGGGGTACATTGTACCCCATACTCATTCACATAGGGTGGGGGGCCGGTATCCGGGGGCCCCCTTATTAAAGGGGGCTCCCGGATTCCGATAAGCCCCCCGCCCGCAGACCCCGACAACCAACGGCCAGGGTTGTCGGGAAGAGGCCCTTGTCCTCATCAACATGGGGACAAGGTGCTTTGGGGTGGGGGGGCCGCGTGGCCCCCCCTTCCCCAAGGCACCCCCCATGTTGAGGGCACGCGGCCTGGTACGGCTCAGGAGGGGGGGCGCGCTCGCTCGCCCCCCTTTCCTGGCCGGCCGGGTAGCGTGCTCGGACAAGGGTCTGTTGTGGACTTTGGGGGGACCCCCACGCCGATTTTTTTTGGCGTTGGGGTTCCCCTTTAAGTCCATTCCAGGCGGCGGAGCCCGCGACGTCTCCGTCGCGGGCCCCGCCTACCTACACACGCGCTCGAAATGAGCGGACTTCCCTCCGAGCGGGAACAGTTTGCTCATTTCGAAAGTAGCCTACACAGGGGCGGACTGTTCGCTCAAACCAAGTTTCAGCGGACAGTTTTTCGGAATTTCCGAAAAACTTTGTTCGTCAAACTGTCCGCTGAAACTGTCCGCTGAAGCCCCACACACGAGCGGACTGTCCGCTGAAACACTGTTCAGCGGACAAAGTTGAGCCAACAGTCCGCCCGTGTGTACGCGGCCTGAGATATTTCTGTATGCACGTCTCAGTGATTTAAGAAGAGGACTCCAGACAATTACAATTAGGGATGGCCAAACTGTTCGCCCGGCGGTCGGTTTGCGGCGAATTTTGCGTGTTCACGATTCGCCCAATCGGCGCTGTTCGCCCGGCGGACATATGTGTTTACAGTGTGAAAGAACATTTGACCCACCCAATATATAGGGTTCTGGTGCACTGCTGTGCTGGTGATTGCTGAGTGCACTGTTGACTGATTCTGCAGCTGTCTTTTGTCAGTGTAGGGAAAGGACGCTGTGTGGAGCAGGGACAGTCAGTTTAATCCCTAGCTATTACTATTAGGTCCACAAAGGTCCTTTTAAGGACTGGTATAAGTGTACAGTATATAGGGTTGTACACGTATAATATACTTTCTTCCAAATATAGAAAGAATATTATACTTGACTGCTGCCCGATTCTGCCGCTGTCTTTTATCAGTGTAGGGACTGAGGGACAGTCTGCAAATCACTAGCTACTAGGTCCACAAAGGTCCTTTTAAGGACTGGTATAGGTGTACTATTTGGTGTGCAGTATATAGGTGTGTAGTACACGTATAAAATACTTGCACATATAGAAAGCATAGTATAATGCATTTCCACTGTGCAGCACTGTGACTGCTGAGCAGTTCTGCAGCGATACTACAAAGAGTGACAAACGCAATAAAAAAAAAGTATTATAACTGGTGTGATAGACCAGTGGCCCCCAAAAACGACAGATTGAAGCGGGGTGTTATATACCTTCTTCCACATACATACTGCACTTCTCTAGAGACTTTTGTCACAGGGTTATTTAAAAAATGACAGGCAGAGGAAGAGGCAGGCCCTTCCGCAGGGGCGGTAGGGGTAGGGCAGGAGCAACAGGCTTGAGCCAAAGTGGCAAATTGCAGAAGGTGCGTGCGATTACGTCAAAGGACGCATCAGACTTGGTTGAGTGGCTCACTCAGCCTTATTCTTCTGCACCCTCCTCATCCTCTCAATCTGCACCCTCTTCTTCACTGTCTGCTATGTGCACCCCCAAAGACACTACCACCAACACCACCACCACCATATACCTTCCGCTTGAGTCACAGGAATTATTTTCCGATCCATATTAAGACATTTCCGATGCGCAGCCACTCTGGGCATTGGATCAGGAAAAGGAGGTAGCAACAACCACCACTCAGGAGTCTGACGACAGTACCCAGATCAGCCCAAGGAAGAGGTTGGTCCCCGCTGTTGCTGCCTACTCTGAGATCTCTAATTATAGCGGTGAGGAAGGTGACATCGATGATGACATGTCTAGCGATGTCACGTGGGTGCCCACAAGAGACAAAGAGGAGGGGAGTTCAGAGGGAGATATGGACCAGCAGATAGGGAGGAGAAGCAGAAAGAACTTACATTGCACAGGAGGGACAAAGCAGACTGCAAATGTATCAGGAGCGAGGCATCAACCATGTACGGTCACATCTGACGCGCCCAGGATGCCGGCACATGGCTCCGCAGTGTGGGCTTTTTTTAACGTGTCCTCTGCTGACAATAGTGTTGCCATCTGCAATATTTGCAGTCAACGCATAAGTCGCGGTAAGCCCAACACTCACCTAGGGATGACCGCCTTAAGAAGGCACATGAGCTGTCATCACCGAGCCCAGTGGGAGCAACGGAACACACAAAGCCACACTCCAGGCTCTCACCTTCCAGCCTCGTCTTCTACTTCTCTTTCTAGTCTCTCCTCACAATTGTCCTCCACTCCACCTTCCATCACACCATCCTCACGTCTTCCTCACGTCTTCTGCAAAAAGGCATGCTTCCGTGGGCCAAATGTTTAAGCGTAAAAAAATGGATGATGCCGGATAACCCTCTTGCCCAACGGTTGACGACTGGCTTGTCAGAACTGATAGCTCGCCAACTACTGCCATATAAACTGGTGGACTCGGAGGCCTTTCAAAAATTTGTGGCCATTGGAACACCACAATGGAAGGTCCCAGGAAGGAATTATTTCTCAGAGAAGGGCATCCCAGAGTTATATGGTCATGTTCAGCGGCAAGTGAATGTATCTCTGGCACACAGTGTCGGTGCCAAGATACATCTGACCACAGACACGTGGTCTAGCAAACAGGGGCAGGGAAGGTATATCACTTTTACTGCCCACTGGGTGAACCTTCTGACGACCGTCAAGCATGTAACCCGTGGCACCCGTGTAGATTTTGTTTTACCGCCACGGATTGCATGCAGGCCTGCCTCTTCTTCTCCTCCTCCTACTCCATCCTCCTCCCTCTCCTCCTCGGCTGACTCCTCCTTTTCCTCTGCTAGCATCTCTTCCGCTGCGCCGCCCAAGTTCCCCAGAACCTATTCGACATGCCAGGTGAGACGTTGCCATGCTGTGCTGCCTCTGTTGTGCCTGGAAGCTAAGAGCCACACTGGCCCTGCACTCCTTTCAGCTTTGCGTTCACAGGTAGATCAGTGGCTAACACCTCTCAATTTTACAGTTGGTGAAGTGGTGTGTGACAACAGTGCCAATCTGCTTAGTGCATTGAAACAGGGCAAAATTATGCACGTGCCATGCATGGCACACATCTTAAACTTGGTCGAGCAGCGATTCGTTGTCAAATACCCTGGGGTCCAGGACATCTTGCGGCAGGCAAGGAAAATCTCGGCCCACTTCAGAAGATCTTACATGGCCATGGCTTGCCTTGCTGACATTCAGCAGCGACACAATCTGCCGGTCAGACGTCTTATTTGTGATTGCCTGACGCGGTGGAACTCAACCTTCTATATGCTTGATAGGCTGCGCCAGCAGAAACGTGCAGTTAACGTCTACCTGTACGAACTCTGCAGCAGAACAGGTTCTGGGGAGCTGGGGTTTTTTTCACCACGCCAGTGGCTGCTCATGCGCGACACATGCAGACTTCTGCGCCCATTTGATGAGATCACCAAACTTGTCAGTCGCAGCCATGGCGCCATCAGTGATATGGTACCTTATGCCTTCTTTATGGAGCGTGCATTGCGTCTTGTCATTGATCAAGCCATGGAGGAGATGGAGTGGGAAGATGAGGAAGTCGCAATGCTAGATGAATTCCCAGGGGGGGCTACTCTACCTGAGACAAGTCAACAACAGGAGTCTGAAGAGGAGTCAGAGGAGGATGGTGCCGGGGCGGATGAGGAGGAGCAAGAAGAGCATGCTTTAAACCTTTCTGGGATCCCTGTTTTTGTGCGTGGATGGGGAGAGGAGAACAAGGAGGATGACATTATCCTGGATGATGAGCAGGAGCCAGGCCACTACACCACTTCCAGTTTAGTGCAAATGGGGGCCTTCATGCAGTGTTTTAACAGGGACCCCAGTATAAAAAAGCATAAGGCTCAAGGACCAGTACTGAGTGGCAATGTACTTAGACCCCTGGTACAAACACAAAATGGCGGAAATGTTACCACCGTCACAGAGGGCTGTCAGAATGGAGCACTTCCAGGCCTTGCTTTGAGAAATGCTGCATTCTGCTTTTGCGTGCGCTGGCAGAGGATTAATTCCCACTCCCAGAGAAAGAGTTGTGGGCACCAATCCAACAGCGCCTGCAAGAAGAGGGCGGTTTGAAGATGTGTTGGTGACTTCTGATATAAGGTCATTCTTTCAGCCGACCCATCGACAGGTCTCATCCGGATCCAGCATCAGGGAACGCCTAGACCGACAGGTGTCCGACTACATCGGGTTAACAGCCGATGTGGACGCTCTGAGGAGTGATGAACCCCTGGACTACTGGGTGGGCAGGCTTGACTTCTGGCCTGAGCTTGCCCAATTTGCAATGGAACTGTTGCCTTGCCCCTTGTCCAGTGTCCTGTCCGAAAGGACGTTCAGTGCATCAGGGGGGTTCGTGACCGATAAGCACACTCGCCTAGCTCACGGCAGTGTTGACTACCTCACATTTATAAAAATGAATGAGGCATGGATCTCAGAGGAATTCAATACATGTGACCAGTAGACCATGTATATCTCTATAAACGATTTATTTAATCAAGCACACAGACCTTTTTTCTACCTTTGGCTCACTTCCTTGTACAAAAAAAGCACACCGTACTATATGCCCGTACCCTCCTGTTTGAAGAAGTTGAGCGGTGTCATATTTTTGGGGCCCAGCAGCGAGTTGCTGGTATCAGTGCTGCTGTCAGTGCTCTCTATCACGGTGCTGGTGTCAGTGCTCTATATCACGGTGCTGGTGTCAGTGCACTCTATCACGGTGCTGGTGTCAGTGCTCTATGTCATGGTGCTGGTGTCAGTGCTCTATATCACGGTGCTGGTGTCCGTGCTCTATATCACGGTGCTGGTGTCAGTGCACTCTATCACGGTGCTGGTGTCAGTGCTCTCTATCTCGGTGCTGGTGTCAGTGCTCTATATCACGGTTAGGGATGAGCTTCAAGTTCGACTCGAACATTGCCTGTTCGCCTGTTCAGCGAACAGTGAACAATTTGGGCTGTTTGCGGCAAATTCGAAAAGCCGGAATACCCTGTACAAGTCTATGGGAGAAATCTAAAGTGCTAATTTTAAAGGCTAATATGCAAGTTATTGTCCTAAAAAGTGTTTGGGGACCTGGGTCCTGCCCCAGGGGACATGGATCAATGCAAAAAAAAAAGGTTTAAAAACAGACGTTTTTTCAGGAGCAGTGATTTTAATAATGATTAAAGTGAAACAATAAAAGTGTAATATTCCTTTAAATTTTGTACCTGGGGGGTGTCTATAGTATGCCTGTGAAGGGGCGCATGTTTCTGGTGCTTAGAACTGTCCCTGCACAAAGTGTAATTTCTGCAGGGAAAAAAGTCCTTTAAAATCACTTGCGGCGTAATACAGAGAACACTCAATGAGTGTTCTCTGTATTACGGGAGCTGACAATTCATTCATTGATAAAAAATTTTTTTTAAATAGCGTGGGGTTCCCCTAAATTCAATTACCAGGCCCTTCGGGTCTGGTATGGATATTAAGGGTAACCCTGCGTCAAATTTAAACTTTTTTTTTTACGTGGGGGTCCCCTAAATATCCATGCCAGACCCTTCAGGTCTGGTATGGATATTAAGGGGAACCCTGCGTCAAATTTTTTTAAAAAATTGACGTGGGGGTCCCTCTAATAATCCATACCAGACCCTTTATCCGAGCATGCAACCTGGCAGGCCACAGGAAAAGAGGGGGGACGAGAGAGCACCCCCCCTCCTGAACCGTACCAGGCCACATGCCCTCAACATTGGGAGTATGCTTTGGGGGTCTGTGAGGGCCTCATTCCCACAACCCTAGCCGGTGGTTGTGGGGGTCTGCGGGCGGGGGCTTATCAGAATATGGAAGACCCCTTTAAAAAGGGGACCCCCAGATCCCGGACCCCCTGTTTGAAATGGTAAGGGGGTACAAAAGTACCCCTACCATTTCACAAAGAAAGTGTAAAAAATGGTTAAATAAGACAAACACACATTTGAAAAATTCCTTTATTAAAAAAAAAAAAGAAAAAAAAAAGATTCCAGCGGTGGTAATCCACTCTTTCTATCCAGCGACGAGTGATCATCTCTCCGGGGTTCAGCGATGGCTGATCTGATCCAGCGACGGGTGATTTTCAGTCCAGTGCAGTCCATCCATGCATCCATCTTCTGTCTCCACTGAGGAGACACTGCGGGGAGCCCAGCGCCTAACGTTTCTTATATTAGGAGGGCGGGGCCACCCATCACTTGACCCCGCCCCCTCTGACGCTAGCGAGAGAAGCCAGGGTTTCCCCAATGACTTATGGGTGACCCCTCCCCCCTCTGATGTAACAGAAATGGTACTTTTGTACCCCCTACCATTTCAAATGGGGGGGCCGGGATCTGGGGGTCCCCTTGTTAAAGGGGGCTTCCAGATTCTGATAAGCCCCCCGCCCGCAGACCCCCACAACCACCTGCCAGGGTGGTGGGGATGAGGCCCTTGTTCCCATCAACATGGGGACATGGTGCTTTGAGTGGTCACAGACCCCCAAAGCATCCTCTCAATGTTGAGGGCATGTGGCCTGGTACGGTTCAGGGGGGGTGCTTTCTCATCCCCCCTCTTTTCCTGCGGCCTGCCAGGTTGCCCTTTAGGTCTGGTATGGATATTAAGGGGAACCCCGCGTCAAATTTTAAAAAATGTGACTCAGGGTTCCCCTTAATATCCATACCAGACCTGAAGGGCCTGGTAATTGAATTTAGGGGAACCCCACTCTTTTTTTTAATCAATGAATGAATTGTCAGCTCCCGTAATACAGAGAACACTCATTGAGTGTTCTCTGTATTACGCCGCAAGTGATTTTAAAATACTTTTTTCCTGTAGAAATGACACTTTGTGCAGGGACAGTTCTAAGCACAGGAAACATGCACCCCTTCACAGGCATACTATAGACACCCACCAGGTACGAAATTTAAAGGAATATTACACTTTTATTGTTTCACTTTAATCATTATTAAAATCACTGCTCCTGAAAAAACGGACCATTGATCCATGTCCCATGGGGCAGGACCCAGGTCCTCAAACACTTTTTAAGACAGTAACTTGCATATTAGCCTTTAAAATTAGCACTTTCGATTTTGAACGTTCAAGTCCCATAGACTTTAATAGGGTTCTAAAGTTCACATGAAGTTTAGGTCTGTTCGCAGGTTCTGGTGCGAACCGAACAGGGGGGTGTTCGGCTCATCCTTAATCACGGTGCTGGTGTTGGTGCACTCTATCACGGTGCTGGTGTCAGTGCTCTCTATCTCGGTGCTGGTGTCAGTGCTCTCACGGTGCTGGTGTCAGTGCACTCTATCACGGTGCTGGTGTCAGTGCTCTATATCACGGTGCTGGTGTCAGTGCTCTATATCACGGTGCTTTTGTCAGTGTTCTTTACGGTGTTGGTGTCAGTGCACTCTATCACGGTGCTGGTGTCAGTGCTCTATATCAGAGTGCTGGTGTCAGTGTTCTCACGGTGCTGGTGTCAGTGCTCTATATCACGGTGCTGGTGTCAGTGCTCTATATCATGGTTCTGGTGTCGGTGCTCTCACGGTGCTGATGTCAGTGCACTCTATCACGGTGCTGGTGTCAGTGCTCTATATCATGGTGCTGGTGTCAGTGCACTCTATCACGGTGCTGGTGTCAGTGCTGTATATCATGGTGCTGGTGTCAGTGCTGTATATCATGGTGCTGGTGTCAGTGCACTCTATCACGGTGCTGGTGTCAGTGCTCTATATCACGGTGCTGGTGTCAGTGCACTCTGTCACGGTGCTGGTGTCAGTGCTCTATATCACAGTGCTGGTGTCAGTGCTCTCTAGCACAGTGCTTGTGTCAGTGCACTCTATCACGGTGCTGATGTCAGTGCTCTCTATCTCGGTACTGATGTCAGTGCTCTCTATCACGGTGCTGGTGTCAGTGCTCTCATGGTGCTGGTGTCAGTGCACTCTATCACGGTGCTGGTGTCAGTGCTCTCTATCTCTGTGCTGGTGTCAGTGCTCTCTATCTCGGTGCTGGTGTCAGTGCTCTCTATCATGGTGCTGGTGTCAGTGCTCTCACGGTGCTGGTGTCAGTGCACTCTATCACGGTGCTGGTGTCAGTGCTCTCTATCTTGGTGCTGGTGTCAGTGCTCTCACGGTGCTGGTGTCAGTGCTCTCACGGTGCTGGTGTCAGTGCACTCTATCACGGGCTGGTGTCAGTGCTCTCTATCAAGGTGCTGGTGTCAGTGCTCTCTATCAAGGTGCTGGTGTCAGTGCTCTCACGGTGCTGGTGTCATTGCACTCTATCACAGTGCTGGTGTCAGTGCTCTATATCACGGTGCTGGTTTCAGTGCACTCTATCACGGTGCTGGTGTCAGTGCACTCTATCACGGTGCTGGTGTCAGTGCACTCTATCACGGTGCTGGTGTCAGTGCTCTCACGGTGCTGGTGTCAGTGCTCTATATCACGGTGCTGGTGTCAGTGCTCTCTATCACGGTGCTAGTGTCAGTGCTCTCTATCACAGTGCTCGTGTCAGTGCTTTATATCACGGTGCTGGTGTCAGTGCTCTATATCACGGTGCTGGTGATCATCTTCTGCACCCTCTTCATAGCCTACCCTGACCTTTCCTCTCCTCCATTGCCTCCATGCTCTCCTGAGTCCTGAATTGTCAAAATTTCACAGATAAAAAAAGAATGCTTGTAGTTGTCGATCCCAGATTCACCTCATACATGTGTTATGTCATTGGCCATGCGTGTGCACAGCTAATAAGTATTTTGTGGCTGAAAATATGACCTGTAGGTTTTTAAAGTTTGCTTGCCATTGAAGTCAATGTGGCCTGCCGCAAACTTTGCGGTTCGCAAACTTTTGGCCGCGTTCGTGGTTTGCGAAACGTCCCATCGGAAGTTCGTCCATCTCTAATTACAATGACTTCTCAGTGAGTCAAGGCAAATCTTGCCAAATATCACTTACAGTCTATATATCCCAGTGTAGACCTGGTGGTCCCTCAGCATACCTCATACATCAGCTCCCCCTATCTGGAGTTCAAGCTATAAAGCTGAAAGGGGTCCCTCCGCCATCAAAACCAGTGAACAAGAATTAGTGAGAAAAAGTTGTCAAACCCAATTTACTCAAATTATAGAAGCAAACCTACTGCTAAATCACAGCCAATAGAAATAGAATTCATCCTACTCTCTTCCCCCATTTGAGCTTGCTTCAAATTATCTTCACCTATCAGTGTTTCTGTTCTTTTCTAAAGTATCACTGTAAAAACACCTTTAGAAGGATTGATGGTCCTAACTAAGATTCACCACTTCTGCACAATCAAAGAAGGGCTCCAACTAAGCTAGAAAAAAAAAAAAAAGGACAATGTCCTCTTATCGTAATTATTAGAACTTGTCTCACAATTTCTTTTATTAAAGAAATTAATATAAGATTATTATTAATATATCTCAAAGCAAACAACTTAGATTTAGCAGGCCCGTCCCTGAGTAGGGATGAGCTGGGTGTTCGAGACGAACGCATGTTCGACTCGAACAACGGCTGTTGGCTCATTCGGTAAAACCAGAACTTCGGTAAAACCAGTACATTGCTGGCTGATGATTGGCCAAGCATGCACTATGACCCTCATGATTGGCCAATCACAGTGCCGTCAGCGAGGAGAGCCATAATTGGCCACAGGCAGGATGTCTTTGTCCAATTAGGGCTCAGGGGGTTTAGTACATGCCCCACACTATATAAGGCTGCCTGCACGGCGGCCTTGCATAGTGTGTTGTGGCAGCTCATAGCGACAGATGGGCAGAGACAGTGTCTTCATTTCCTTTGAACCTAGTGCAATTACAGTCGGTGTATTGTGCCCACTGCACAATGTACACCTGAAGCTACCCCAATTGCTGGTGTTGTTCTGGTCCTATACCACAAGCAGCTGCAGCAGTTACAGTCAGTGTATTGTGCCACCTGCACAGTGTACACCTGAAGCTACCTCAATTGCAAGTGTTGTTCTGGACCTATACCATAGGCAGCTGCAGCAGTTACAGTCGGCGTATTGTGCCACTTGCACAGTGTACACCTGAAGCTACCCTAATTGCTGGTGTTTTTCTGGTCCTATACCACAGGCAGCTGCAGCAGTTACAGTCGGTGAATTGTGTCCCCTGCACAGTGTACACCTGAAGCTACCCCAATTGCTGGAGTTGTTCTGGTCCTATACCACAGGCAGCTGCAGCAGTTGCAGTCGGTGTATTGTGCCACCTGCACAGTGTACACCTGAAGCTACCCCAATTGCTGGTGTTGTTCTGGTCCTATACCACAGGCAGCTGCAGTAATTACAGTCAGTGTATTGTGTCATCTGCTCAGTGTGCACCTAAAGCTACTCCAATTGCTGGTGTTCTCATCTCCCTGCATGCCATTAGTATGTCTGGAAGGCCAACAAGGAGAGGCAGACAGGCACAAGCCAATAAAAGAGGGTAAGCAGGCTCTGTGTCTAGAGGCTACAATGCTGGTCCTGGACACGGTGTATCGTCATCAGCACGTGGCCATGGGACAAGCCTGTTGCCTCGTCTCAATGGCATCAGTCACTCCTTCCCTTGACCCACCATGTCCTCCTGAGGAGTCCCCCAAACTGTTGGAGCACAGTGTTTTGTACATGCTCCAGGAGGATGCCCAGCATTTTGAAGGTTCTGATGATGATACTCAGCTAGAGGAAGGCAGTAGCATGACCCCAGAGAGAGGCGATGCCCAAGAAGGACAGCAATCTGGCAGTCATGTTCCACCAGCTGTAGTATAGTGCCAGGTTTGCTTCAGTGATGAGGAGGGAGGGGATGATGAGGTCACTGACTCCACATTGGTGCCTGATAGGAGAGAGGAGGAGGAGGAAAAGGAGGAGGAGGCACATCTCCAAAGAGGCAGGATGCTCTCCAGGGGCCAGCTTAAGGGCAGCACACCGACTGAATCACACCGCAGAGCTCTGCCTGTGCAGGGCACTGCCTCTGCGTGTTATTCCAAAAGTTCTTTGGTGTGGGCCTTTTTTGAGATGAGTGCATCAGATTGCAGGTCAGGAAAGTCTGTGTGCATTTCCGCCAGTCATATAATGCCAGTGCTCGGCTGGCTGAGCTCCAAAAGGAATTGAACCTGCCCAAGAACCGCCCAACACGTGGAAATCAACTTTAGCCATGCTGCAGTGGCTACACATGCAGCAGAGGGCCATCAATGAGTACCTGTGCGACTATAGCACCAGAACAGGATCAGGGGAGCTCGGGTTTTTTCCCCACACCAGTGGGCCATGATCAGGGATGCATGCACTGTCCTGTCACCATTTGAGCAGGCCACAGGGATAGTGAGCAGTGACAGTGCATGCATCAGTGACACTGTACCTCTTGTCCACCTGTTGGAGCACATGCTGGATGGAATAATGGACAGGGCACTTGAGGCAGAACAGAGGCAGGAAGAGGAGGACTTCCTGCTGTCCCACCGATCACACAGGAAGAGGACGAGGAGGAGGAGGATGGTGTCAGCATGGAGGTGAAGCCTGGCACTCAGCATCAGCAGAAGTCTTTTAGGGATGATTTACAGTCCCAAGAAACCCGTGGACTTGTACGTGGCTGGGAGGAGGTGGCTGCGGATCATGACGTCCTTGGTAACCCAGAGGACTCCAGACGAAGGCCTGATCCTGCAAAGCCTGCGGAAGGATCCTCGTATTCTTTGGATCAAGGAGAGGGATCATTACTGGCTGGCAACTCTCCTTTATCCACGGTACAAGGGTAAGGTTGCGGACCTTATCTTGCCATCGCAGAGGGAGCAGAGGATGATACATCTTTGGGAGGCCTTGCAGAAGCGTCTGTGGAATGCATTCCCAGAGACTGGGAGCTTAAAAATTCCTGGTCCTGGACAACGTGTTGCTGAGGCTTTGGTCAGTCACAGAAGGAGCGGTGGAGAAGGTGGCCGCCTGACTGATGCGTTCAGACAATTTTTTAGTCCGCAGCCCCAAGGTATGATCAGTTCCAGCAACCATCGCCTGCGTCTGATTTACATGGTGCAGACTTGGACACCTTTCCCACCAAAAATCCTCTGGGTTACTGGATCTTGAGGATAGATCACTGGGCAGAGCTTGCACAGTATGCAATTGAGCTACTGGCCTGTCCTGCATCCAGCGTTCTTTTGGAATGCACATTCAGTGCTGCTGGAGGCTTTGTAACCGATCACAGGGTGCGCGTGTCCACCAAGTCGGTTGATCGACTGACCTTCATAAAGATGAATCAGTCTTGGATCACCACCAGCTACCAAGCACTTGAAGCGTGTAATTACAACTTTTGATGCAACATTTTGCAGGAGGGTTCGTTACTGCGCTCAACTACAATATTTGAGTGGTTGCAGTGTTATGGCACCAGCACCAGTGCCTAAGGCCCAATTTTTAAGCCCCTGTTTAACAGGGGCGTGTAATTACAATTTTTGATGCAATACTTTGCAGCAGGGCTCATTCCTGCTCTCCAACTAGAGTTTCTGTGAGGTGTTTCAGTGTTGTGGCACCAGTGCCTAAGGCCCAATTTTTCAGCCCTTGTTTAACAGGTGCATGTAATTACAATTCTTGATATAATATTTCACAGCAGGGCCCGTTCCAGTGCCCATCAAGAGTAACTGTGAGGACTTACAGTGTTGTGGCACCACCACCACCACAACCACCAAAGGCCCAATTTTTCTACCACTGTTCAAAATGGCATGTAATTACAATTCTTGATATAATAGTTCACAGCAGGAAGTTCCAGCGCCCACCAAGAGTCACTTTGAGGGCTTACAGTGTTGTGGCAACCCCAACACCTTAGGCCCAAATTTCTGCAGAGCATATAGGGCAGACCTCTACTTTCAAACATCCAATTTACAAATGTCTCCTACTTGCAAAAGGAAGGAGACAACAGGAAGTGAGCTGAAAAAAGACGGGCGGCAAAAAAATCATACAGGGGTGATAACCCTTCCCTATGTTTTCCAAAAAGCTTAAAAATAGATTTTTTGACTGGAGCTACACTTTAAAAATGTACCAGTTCAAAATTACAAACAGATTCTACTTTACACAACAAACATACACAGTCCCTGTCTTGTTTGCACCGCCTATATACTGCTGTTCTGAGTATATAGGGCCTGGGGGCCCCACGCCTTTACTTTTTTTAATTTGGGTACAGGGTTCCCCTTAACATCCATACAGACCCAAAGGGGCTGGTAATGGGCAGGGGGGCTACCCGTGCCATTTTTCTCAATGATTTTCATCCATATTGCCGAAACCAGACATTACATTAAAACCGCAAGCAGCTTTAAATTACTTTTTTTTCTGTTAGAAATGTCATTTTGTGCAGGGACTGTTCTAAACTTGAGAAACGTGCTACTTCACAGGCATACTGTAGACACCTCCCAGGCACGATATTTAAAGGAATATTACCTTTTTTTTTTACTTTAAGCATCATCAAATTTAGTGCTCCCCAAAAAACTGCCTTTTTAAAAAAAAAATTTGCATTGATACATGTCCCCTGGGGCAGGAGCCGGGTCCCCAAACCGTTTTTAGGACAATAACTTGCATATTAACCTTTAACATTAGCACTTTTGATTTTGAATGTTCAAGTCCCATTGACTTTAATGGGTTTCTAAAGTTCACGCAAATTTTCGGTCCATTCGCAGGTTCTAGTGTGAACCAAACTGGGTGGTGTGGTCGGCTCATCCCTATCCCTGAGTAGCTTGACTTCCTGAAGTTTTTTTTCACATTCTTCTATTCACTCTGCTTGGACTATGGTGGTCCTGTTACAAGTCAAGTTATAAACATAGTGGAATCTGGGCTCCATCACCATTAGTAAAAAAAATCTCTATAAATATCCAGTCTGTTTTGTGACTGCATTTCATGGTAGTAAATTATTATAAGGTTGTGATTATAGTTATTTGATCACACTTCTGCTCAGCACTACTAACACAACTATTCTCTATGGTCCTCCTACAGGTATATGTCAGCTCAACCACATCTTACCCCTTTAATTGAAACTGGGATCTGCTTGCTAATTCTGTTTGTGCTTTTGGTGATCTATGCTGTGTTCAAATTCTTTACCTCTGTCCATATGACAGTGATGTTTATTTTACTTTCTTATTGTCTATACCTACATTATGAGCTGTTGCTATCCTTATGGCTCTGCCCTTTCTGCTCTCTTGCTGTATCTTGTAGTGAGCCTTGGTGTGAGAAGTTTATTCTGTTAGCCATGTGTTCCTCCTATATGCAATCATGACTAATTCATTGGCAATACCCCCACCCAAACTCAGTATAAATGTAAGCCTTACCTAGGGGATGCGCAGGCAGGGGTTGCATTGGCAACTATCATCTTGGATTAAGTATTCATATTGGATTAAGTATTAGGCCTTGTACACACAGTCGGAGATTCCGACAGAATGTTTCCTATCGGACCGTTTTGTCGGATATTCCGACTGTGTGTGGTCTGCATCGGACTGTTTCCGTCGGAATATCCGACGGACCAACTTTTCCAACTTGCCGGTAAAATTTTCCGACAAAATGCTCCGATCGGACATACTCCGATCATGTGTAGCCTACTCCGACGGACAAAGTGCCACGCATGCTTAGATCAAATTCCTAGACCAAAGCTATTGGCTACTAGCCTGAACGTAGTCCCGTCGTAACGAAATAACGTCATCACGTTATGTACAATCGGGTTTTCCAACAACTGAGTCCGACCGTGTGTATGCAGCATCACTTCCGGACCTCTTCTGGAAATACACAACAGACTTCTGCAGAACACTAAACAGACTACAGGTGACCTGATTCTCCATCAATTCTACATCAATTTCACCACTCTATCATGCACTCCCTACTTTTCCTTCTCACAGTTGCATCCTCTCTCCTTCACCCATCTTCTCCACCACCCCACAGCTTATATATTCCACCTCAGTCCTGTCCAGTCCTGTCTTCACCTTATTACTGCATGTATCAGCTAATGCTAATTCTGAACCCATATGCCAATAAAACCAGCAGGACACTGGGACGTGTCCCCCACATAAGTCTCACTCCCATATCATGTCACGATCTGGAGTCAGGCTCAGAGGCCAGTAGCTATAGCAGCAGAGCAGATATTCACACAGGTCACCCTGGCTGATGACACGGGTTCACCTGAGGTGCGGGGTCTAAGCACTAACCGGTATTCACCAGAGCTCCCAAAGGTGGAGGTGGGCTTGGCTGCGTGTTAGTGCCAGGTCGCGGTCCTCAGGATAGCCCCACTAGGAGGTGAGCAAGCCGGGGGTCTGGTAGCAGATATAGCAGGTAGGGATCAAGCAGAAGCGTAGTTGAGAAACAAGCCAAAAGTCGGTAACAAATAGTTGCAGGTTGGGATTCAGCAGAAGCGTAGTCCAGGAACAAGCCAAATGCCGGTAACGAATTGTAGCGAGGATACGGTCGGCAGCAGGAGAGATAGGAGCAAGATATTGGCTGGTGAAGGCACAATATTCTGGCAACCAGGAAGTGCAGAGACATGGCTTAAATCAGGAAGTTCATGGGAGGAGCAAAGGGTTCAAGGTTCAAGGCAAACAAGATTCAAGACAAGATCATTCAAGGAATTGTCCAAGGAGCTGTCCAGCATTCCAGGTGGCTCAGCAAGCAGAGTCACTGCCAGACACACCAGAGGTCCCAGGTTCAAGCCCAGGTCCTAACAGTACTCCCCTCCTCCCAGGATGTCCCCTGGATGTCTTAGGGCCCGGTTTCTAACCTGTTGTTAATCTAGGGGCATGAACATTCTTTTCAGGCTCCCAAGAATTTTCTTCTGGCCCGTATCCTTCCCATTGAACCAAATATTGCAATTTGTTCCTAGAGATTCTGGAGTCAAGAATTTTTCCCACCACAAATTCTTCTTCACCCTGTACCTCGACAGGTGGAGGAGGAGGATGAATTCTTCCAGAAAAAGTATTTTCATGAAATGGTTTGAGTAGTGATATATGAAACACAGGGTGAATCTTCATATTGTCAGGAAGTTTTAGGCGAAAAGTGACTGGGTTGATTTGAGCAGAAATCTCAAAAGGTCCCATAAACCCAACTTAGCACATGGAACTTGAACTTTTACATTTTTGGTAGATAACCAAACTTTCTCACCTACTTGAAAAGTGGCAATAGACCTACGATGTCTGTCGGCAGCCTTCTTGTAATATTCCTGCGCCTCCTTCAATGTATCAGTCAATTTCTCCTGGATCTCATGTAATGAAGTTAGTCTGTTGGTAACAGCAGGAATTGAAGTTGAGATGGGGAGATCAGGAATAAAAACTGGATGATACCCGGTGTTTAAGAAAAATGGGCTTTGGGATGTGGAACTATGTTTAGAGTTTGTAATGTTCGGGTGATTAAGCACAATTGGTAGATGCACGTTTTAGTCTACATCAGGCAGGCGTTTTATGGTTAAGGGCCTGGTAGCCCACGTTTATTATAAGAAAACAAAATATTAGTTCATCCAGTAATCCCACGCAGGGGTTTAAATTCATTCAGCACACAAATGAACATACCAAGCCACCTGGCTCTCAATTGTCAACAGTTCCTCTGCTTGCTCCCAACAGATTTGTCAACTCTTTCCAGCCCCCTGGACTCACCGACTTCCTTAGTCTTCCTGACTCTCAAGGTTGTCAGCCTTTCCCAGTCCCTTACACGGACTACAGTCTCCCACAGGGCAAACCACTCTTCAACCAGCAGCAAGCTGCTCACACTCCTCCACACCCATCTACAACTTCCTGTCTTGCTTTTTAAAGACACTGCCTTAACAGGTGGGTTAATCAATTGTATTCCCTTAAAGAGAGCACAACCCAAACAGAGGGGAAATATAGCGTCCTTCCAGGACCCAGCCACGGCGTCCATTACATATCCCCCCCCTGTGTTTCGATCCGGAGGGAGGAACACCAGCACCCATCATGATGGTTGGGACACCTCTGTGCTGGCTGTCAGCCACGTAGGCCCAACCTTTTTTCCGGGTGCGCTTCCAGGAACATTCCCCCCTGGATCTTAACAGGTTCCTATATTGTCCTATACTCAGCCTTCCTCTTCTTTTGGGGTCCCTGGGCTTATTCACTTTTCTTGGGGGAACTCTGCCTTCCTTGAGCCCTCCTTTCAACTTACAAATACCCATTTTACCCTTCACCATCTGTATTTCAGGTTCAAAACAGTTTCTCTTGTTACCCATGGCAACCAAATCATTGTTTGCAGAACGAACTCTTAACAGATCACAGCTTTCCGTATCATCAGTGCTTTCCAAATCAGTGTTTGTTAGAAGAAGACCCGAGGAGGGACTACATCCGACGGAACCATAGCACAGCTCCACCTCACCCGTTGTCCAACACTCCATGAGTACCTGTTCTAACAAACTACCCTGACCTAAGCATAAACCATTTTTTCCAGGTGTACACATTACATTGTTATGGCAACCAACATTAACACTTTCTCCCATAGTGTCTCTGGGCACCTTAACTTGTACCCCTGGGCCAGTGACAGAAAGCATCTCTGCTACTGCTGAGTCCATTCTGGGCCGTTCCTTCTCATGAGGCCTAGCGGGTAAGGCAGTATCTGCGCCCTCTACTGACAACTGCTCCGCCGCACCTCGGACCACACCAGCAGAGATGTTTCTAGTCACCGCATCAGACGGAGAGACCTCTGATATCTCAAGCAGTTCTCTCGCGTGCCTTCCATACCAATCAATAACTAGAAGTACGCTCACAGAGAATCTGGAGATCCTGTGCCAAATGGGTAACCATTGGTCCCACCAATTCCACTGTTGGTCAAGGTTTCCCAGCACTGCCTGTACCACTTGGCTCCACCCATTGGTGCTACGCAGCACCACCTGGTCCAACTGCGGCGGAGATACCAAAGTATACAGTAAGTTCATCTTTACCAATTCTAGCATTTCCAGTAAAGTTTCTGTCATCTCTAAACATCCCATGTCTAAACACCAGAACTTTCTAGGGTCTTCTACCCTGTCCAAGACATGGAGGGGCTCAGCGACTGCAGGTTGAGAGGGTGAGACATTTGAAGAGACCTCATCCTCCTTGGAGGTACTCATCATCACAGCTTGTTTCTCCCCTGGAGAGCTGTCAGACACATGTCTCACACTTATCCCTTCTGCACCAGTGTTGGTGAGCCTCTGCAGGTCATTATAAGTCACACTATCACTTTGATACTCCATATCATTTAGCTGTGGGGCTGTGGACAACACATCTGCGATGCCAGTGCCCTGAACTGTTTCTTCAGAGGGGAGGGCAGCAACCTTTGCAGGGACCAGGACGCCCTCAACCACCAGCGGCTCTGCGATCCCCCTGTCTGGCATAGCAGTTGTGTCCACACCCTTGTTATTTAAGCTAGCCTTACCCAGCATGGCTAGCAATTGTTTGGCCCAGCTGTCCCAGTCCATTGTGGTTCCACCATGGGCGTTCCACAGCGTTGCATCACCTGCTGTAGAAAGCCGCACAGAAACCTGGGATTCATTAGCTTTAACTGCACATTCCTCACTTCTATATACATCATTTTGTAACACCACACTTTTATCAACGTTGCATTGGGGTGATGCTTCATCACCTAAAGCTTGGTGCAGCACACCATTTTGAACACCTTTTCCTGGTGGCATTACAGACACATTCAGCTTTGTACACTCAATTTTTGCAGGCTGAATTAACCCCTTGCCCACTGGGCTACATGTAGGGTTGTGGGGCTGCGCCCACACGCTCTCACTGTGTGAATTAGTCCCCCCTTGTTCCACGAGCATAGCACCAGAGCCATCCTGGGCAGCCTCTGACTCCAACACATGGAGACCCCATGAGACTTCCATGGACAATCCTGTGCCTCTGCCTATCATGGGAGATCTCCTACTCTCATCACTGGTAGTGAACACATTACCAACCTCACTCTCAGATATGACATTACAAGAAATACATGTTTCAATGTCATTACACTCATCACGTTTAGCAATAGTATCACTTTTGTTAGTACGATCATTAGCATTCTCATTACATGTAGACACAACTGCTGTTTTTGTGGTTTGTTTATGAGCCACCATAACCTCTGAGCGACTCTTCACAGCACCTGCTCTCTGTAAAGGGGCACTTTTGCCTATTTGGGCAGCTCCATAGCTGACCTGGGAAACTCTCTGCTCCAACACTGCAAGCTCCTTGGAAGTTTCCCTGGGCAACCCTGCAGCAGCTGTCACTAGGGAACATGGTACCAGCACTGTTTTGGTCACCCCTAGCTCAATTTTCCCAGCCATCTGCTGGATCATAGCAGGCATATGCAGAGTCCCCATGTCCTTTTCAGTCTTTAGCCCTGCGTCTAGTTGGGCTTTACGCTGCGCCTCCCCACTGCTCTGGGTAGCACAATGCAGAAAGTCTATGTCCATTTGTACCGCGGATCTCCCCACTGGACATACTCCCACTTCACTGGGTTCAGCATCATAAACTGAAACAGTCTTACCAGTTCCTGCAGCTGATGTCATAGCCTTCACTTGAGTGCGTTGTCTCACTGGTGTGGTGTCTCCATAGGCTGACTCCCCCATGTGGCCATGGAGCAAAACTGCAGCCTTTCTGGACCCACTGACGCCCCCTGTAGGTAACTCAAGATCCTTGTTGCTAGGGGTAACTGCAGACTTGCACTCCAAAGCTGGTTGGCTATACCTCATGCAGGATTCAGGCTGATATACTCTCCTTTCTGGACTGACCCCTTTGCCTAAGCGGCCATGACAGAAAACCTTACGTTTCTCTGGATTTCCAATTCCTAGGACTTCCGGCGACACTTCTCCCATCCTGGAGCATTGCTGGCGGCCCATGATACGATGGAACTCTCCTCTAAGAAGGATTTCCTCTTTAAACTTGCGATAGTCATCCTGGTCCCCATCCATCAAATGGTAAACCGACCGGAACTCTATCCGCAATAAGGTTTGCAGCAGTTTTGGCCACCGGTCCCTAGGCCATTTTCTCTTTACAGCAACTTTTTCAAATCTTACAAGGAAGTCTCCCACCTCCTCTGTAGGCAGCATGGGTTGCACATAGTCAGAGGCCAAGATGTCAGCCCCTTGCAGTGCACCCCACTCTTTGCGATTCCGCTGGAACCATTCATTCGCTGTCTCACATTTCACTGGTCCCTTTTGGCTGGCCCTACAAGGTGGAGACATCTTCTCAGGCCATGCTGAGCTCACATCCTCTTTAACTTGATAAAACATGAACTTCTTGCTTTTTGACTGCCTCATCCTTGCAATCACATGCACACAGCAGCTTGTAACAGTTCTCAGCAAAGAAGGAGAAAAAAAAAATCTGATGTTTGATTCTTCCTTCACAGGTACACAACCCGCATTCAACACAGTCCATCAAATAAACGTATACGCAATGCTGTTCGCCTGGCTGCCACACACAGCTAGCAGCAGTTCCTGATGCGACTCACTGTGGAGCAAGGACCCGGATTCCACCGTCTACATGCCCGCATTCGAGCACCACTTGTAATGTTCGGGTGATTAAGCACAATTGGTAGATGCACGTTTTAGTCTACATCAGGCAGGCGTTTTATGGTTAAGGGCCTGGTAGCCCACGTTTATTATAAGAAAACAAAATATTAGTTCATCCAGTAATCCCACGCCGGGGTTTAAATTCATTCAGCACACAAATGAACATACCAAGCCACCTGGCTCTCAATTGTCAACAGTTCCTCTGCTTGCTCCCAACAGATTTGTCAACTCTTTCCAGCCCCCTGGACTCACCGACTTCCTTAGTCTTCCTGACTCTCAAGGTTGTCAGCCTTTCCCAGTCCCTTACACGGACTACAGTCTCCCACAGGGCAAACCACTCTTCAACCAGCAGCAAGCTGCTCACACTCCTCCACACCCATCTACAACGTCCTGTCTTGCTTTTTAAAGACACTGCCTTAACAGGTGGGTTAATCAATTGTATTCCCTTAAAGAGAGCACAACCCAAACAGAGGGGAAATATAGCGTCCTTCCAGGACCCAGCCACGGCGTCCATTACAAGTTATTATAAGCAAACTCTGCCGTAGGAAGGTAGTCCACCCAGTCATCCTGAAGATAACTCACGAAACATCGAAGGTATTGCTCCAGAGTTTGATTGGTCCTCTCTGTCTGATCATTAGACTGCGGATGAAAAGCCAAGGACAGATTAACTGTTACACCCAAAGCTGAGCAAAAACTTCTCCAAAATTTTGAGGTAAACTGTACCCCTCTGTCAGACACCACATCATCAGGAATTCCATGAAGTTTAAAAACTTCTCTAACCATTACCTCAGCAGTATGTTCGGCGGAGGGTACCCCTTTAACTGGAATAAAATGAGCCATCTTAGTGAGACGGTCAACGACTACCAGAATGGTGGTCATCCCTTTTGAAAGAGGAAGGTCAACCACAAAGTCCATAGAAATTGACCCCCATGGTCTTGATGGAACAGGTAGTGGTAGAAGTAACCCCAGAGGAGAAGATCGAGGTGTCTTTTTGCGAGCACAGGTTAGACATGAAGCCACATAACTCTTAACATCTTTCTTGTACCCAGGCCACCAAAAGGAACGTGATAAGAGTTCTTCTGTCTTAGAAACCCCAAAATGACCAGCAAGCTTAGAGTCATGTACCAACCTGAGGGCTTCTACCCAAACTGATTCAGGTACATAGAGGCAATGCGCTTGAGTCCAAAAACCATTGTTGTACTTGAGGTTAATGTCCTTAGGAGGATTATTAAGAAGTGGGTCATTCTCATACCCCTCCTTGAGAAGATTAAGAAATGTCTTCGAACTCATGGCCCCTAAAAAGTTCTTTTGAGGCAGGATTGTACATTCAGAGGTGCTTTGCTGGAGAGGCCCAGACAACATCCGTGATAGGGCATCAGCCTTACCATTCCTTGACCCAGGGCGGTATGAAATAACAAAATTAAACCTGGAAAAGAAAATGGTCCAATGTGCTTGTCTAGATGACAACCTTTTAGCAGATCTAATAAATTCAAAATTTTTATGATCGGTGAGAACGGTTACAAGGTGCTTAGCTCCTTCCAGCAGATGCCTCCACTCAGAAAATGCTTCCTTAATTGCCAGCAGCTCCTTGTTTCCAATGTCATAATTCATCTCGGCTGAAGACATCAGTCGAGAGAAATAAGCACAAGGATGAAGCTGCATTTTTTCTCCCATTCGCTTAGAAAGGATAGCTCCCACAGCATAATTAGAAGCATCAACTTCTACGATGAAATCTAGTTCTGGATCTGGATGTACCAGTATTGGTGCAGAAGTGAAGAGAGTTTTCAGTTTACTAAAGGCAGCCTGTGCCTCAGGTGACCACAAAAAGGGCACCCCTTTCTTTGTCAACTTTGTGATTGGAGCAATTACCCTAGAGAAATTCCTTATAAATCTTCTGTAAAAGTTGGCAAATCCAACAAATCGCTGTATCTCTTTAACATTCTTAGGGGCGGGCCAATCCACCACAGCTTTGATCTCATCGGGATCCATGCTTACCCCTTCAGATGAGATTATGTATCCCAAGAACTGGATCTGAGTTTGTTCAAACTCGCATTTCTCTAATTTTATGTAAAGTTGATTTCGCCTTAATCTCTCGAAAACAATACAGACATGCTTGCGGTGTTCTTCCAAAGTATCAGAAAATATTAGAATGTCATCCAAATATGCTATTACAAACTGATCAAGCAAATCTCGAAAAGCATCATTAATAAAATGTTGAAAAGTTGCAGGAGCATTGCAAAGCCCAAAGGTCATGACCAAAGACTCAAAATGCCCATATCTGGTTCTGAAAGCAGTTTTCCATTCATCTCCAGGACGAATGCGGACAAGGTTGTATGCCCCCCGTAAATCTAATTTGGTAAAGAGCTTGGCAGAGCGGAGTCTCTCAAGCATTTCTGGAATCAGTGGGAGCGGATAGCGATTCTTAATTGTGATCTTATTTAAATCTCTGTAGTCAATACACGGACGCAGGGTGGAGTCCTTTTTCGTCACGACGAATAAGGCTGCGCCAGCAGGAGAGGTTAAGTGTCTGATAAAACCCTTCTCAAGATTCTCATTAATCCACTCCCTGAGCACTTTCAGTTCAGGTTCTGATAAAGAATAAAGGCGACCAAATGGTATTTCTGCCCCTGGAAGCAATTCAATGGGACAATCATAAGAGCGATGAGGAGGC
Organism: Lithobates pipiens; assembly: GCF_037356315.1. Lineage (NCBI taxonomy): Eukaryota > Metazoa > Chordata > Amphibia > Anura > Ranidae > Lithobates > Lithobates pipiens. Next base: position 56,740,089 of record NW_027507789.1, on the reverse strand, counting down.
AGCTGATCTGAGTTCTTTTTATCACAAACGTCCCGAAACTCAAGATATTGTGGAGGTAGCTTGTCGTATGACTGGATAGTTGCCAAAACTGCTTGTAAATCTTGGGTTGGTGGAGGGCTTATTTGATAAGATTCTTTGCAATGTTTCTTGCAATGGTCAGATGTAAAGCTTAAAGAACGTGTCTCCCAGTTGATGGAGGGATTATGGATAGAGAACCAAGGAATGCCCAGGATAATAGGGAACTTGGGTGATGTAATCAGCTCAAAGCTGATAGTCTCCTGATGGTCAGTTTCAATTAGGAGTTTAAGTGGGATTGTCTCGTGGGTAACAGGACCTGAAGTCAAAGGTGAGCCATCCACAGTTTCCATATCAATTGGGGAGAGTTTATTTCTTATTTGAATGTTATTACTTTGGGCAAATTCGATGTCGATGAAGTTTCCCCCAGCCCCTGAGTCCAGCATAGCAGAGCAAGGTATTTCATTGCTTTCAACAATAAGCTTTATAGGGATGACAAAATGAGTTGATAAAGAATTAACTTTATTTGCTTCCTGAATCAAAGGAGAGATGGACTGAGAAATTGAGTTTATTTGTTCAGATACTGTAACATCCGTTGCTGCAATTGTTCTTTTAAATTTATTGGGACAATTAACTGCGTAATGTCCAGAGTCTCCACAATAAAGACATACGTTTTCTGAACGTCGTCTTTCTTTCTCTTGAGTAGTAATAGATCTTTTAATAGCATCCACCTGCATAGGTTCAGGAGTGTCAGAATCAGGAAAAACTCTTGGACCCTTAGGAGGATACTGAGTAGTAGAAAAACGCATGCCACCATTACTGCCTAGGATTCCCAGTCTCTCCTTTCTCCTTTCAGTAAGTCTCTGATCAATTTGAATACATAATTTAATAAAAGCTTCAAGGTCATCAGGACTTTCTACTCTGGCAAGCTCATCTTTTACTTGTTATGAGAGTCCTTGACGGAACTGACTCTTTTGTGCTGCTGAATTCCAATTGGTATCTGAGATCCAACGTCGGAATTCAGTTATGTACTCTGCAACAGAGCGTCTTCCCTGCCGTAAATTGTGCAATTTTGCCTCAGCAGTAGAACAGCGGTTAGGATCATCGAAAACTTGGCATGTCACAGTCACAAAAGAATCAAAATTATCCAGGATGACATCATCTTTCTCCACATAAGGGGAGGCCCAGGCTAAGGCTTCCTCAGTCAGGAGGTTGATAATAAACAGCACCTTTTTCCTGTCAGAAGTGAATGCAGCAGGTTGCATCTGAAAGTATATACGACATTGATTAAGGAATCCTCTATAATGGTGGCGGTCTCCGCTAAACTTGAGTGGTAGGGGCATTCGTGCATTAGTTTCTATGGCAGCAGTATCTCGGGCATGAAAATCCCACAATTGTTTGTGTAGATCAAGGATTTCCTCCTGTAGACATTTCACTTCAATTTGTAACTCAGAAATTTTTTCCTGGTAGTCAACACCAAATGCCTGTAACTCAGCGATTTGAACCCTGAGAGGAGCCACGGCAGCTGCTACAACGGCCTCCATGTTTTCGGCCAGAATATTCTGTCACGATCTGGAGTCAGGCTCAGAGGCCAGTAGCTATAGCAGCAGAGCAGATATTCACACAGGTCACCCTGGCTGATGACACGGGTTCACCTGAGGTGCGGGTCTAAGCACTAACCGGTATTCACCAGAGCTCCCAAAGGTGGAGATGGGCTTGGCTGTGTGTTAGTGCCAGGTCGCGGTCCTCAGGATAGCCCCACCAGGAGGTGAGCAAGCCGGGGGTCTGGTAGCAGATATAGCAGGTAGGGATCAAGCAGAAGCATAGTTGAGAAACAAGCCAAAAGACGGTAACAAATAGTTGCAGGTTGGGATTCAGCGGAAGCATAGTCCAGGAACAAGCCAAATGTCGGTAACGAATTGTAGCGAGGATACGGTCGGCAGCAGGAGAGATAGGAGCAAGATATTGGCTGGTGAAGGCACAATATTCTGGCAACCAGGAAGTGCAGAGACATGGCTTAAATCAGGAAGTTCATGGGATGAGCAAAGGGTTCAAGGTTCAAGGCAAACAAGATTCAAGACAAGATCATTCAAGGAATTGTCCAAGGAGCTGTCCAAGGAGCTGTCCAAGGAGCTGTCCAAGGAGCTGTCCAGCATTCCAGGTGGCTCAGCAAGCAGAGCCACTGCCAGACACCAGAGGTCCCAGGTTCAAGCCCAGGTCCTAACATATCACCTCTCTCACCCTTCTGCTTCTCCTAACTTCTGAAGATATTTCCCCAAATCCTGGACCGCCATAATTTACCTTCGGACAACATACCCAGCACCCCCCATCCTCTGATAGCAATGTTTTTAACAAACTCACCACCGTCCATGACCTATTTATCACAAACTCCCTGAACCTACTTGCAATTACCGAGACCTGGATTCAAGAATCTGACCTTCCATCTCCTGCTTCTCTCTCCTATGGTGGCCTCCTGTGGACTCACTCTCCCAGGCCTAGTGGATGAAAGGTAGAGGTAGTGTTGGAATCCTCCTATGCCCTCAAAGCACTTTTTAGGTTCTTCATCCGCCCCCCTCTCTGTCCCTCTCTTCATTTGATGCTCACTGTATTCATCTATTTTCTCCAGTTTCATTGAGAATTGCTGTGATCTATCGGCCCCCTGGACCGGTATCAAACTTCCTTGATGACTTCTCTGCCTGGCTACCCTACTTTCTCCCTTCTGAAATTCCAACAATCATTCTAGGTGACTTCAACATCCCTGTTAATCTTAACACTCCTGATACTTCTAAGCTGCTGAATCTAACCTCCTCTTTTGACCTAAAACAATGGACAAGCGCCTTGACCTTATATTCTCCTACTTATGCACTCCGCACAACCTCTCCAATATTCCTTTTCCTCTCTCTGATCACCACCTTATTAGTTTCACTCTCTCCTTGTCTGCCTCCTCCTTGCCTTCCAACTACCAAACTATTACCCGTAGAAACCTTCGCCATCTTAACCCTTCTCTTCTTTTTTCTGCTACAGATTGTCTCTACGACAATCTCATCCTTGTCCTTCCCCAACGTGGCCACTTCTGTCTACAACAGTTCACTGCCATCCACCCTAGATACCTTTGCCCCTCTCACTACACATAGAATCAGGCCCCGACCGCTACAACCCTGGCAGACAGACAATACCAGAAGCCTTAAAAAACGTAGCCGCGCTCTTGAGAATCTGTGGCGTAAAACTAAGTCACAGCAAGATTTTAGCCAATATAAATCTGCCCTCCAAAAATACCATTCCTGCCTACACACTGCCAAACAGCCCTACTTTATCACTCTCATTAACACCCTCTCACGCAGTCCCCGTCAACTCTTTTCTACCTTTACCACTCTACTACATCCTTCATTACCCCCACCCACTAACTTACTCACTGCCCAGGAGATTGCTAATCACTTTAAAAATAAGATTGAGACAATTTGTCTTGAGATCTCCGCTCTACAGATATCTCCCTCACTTTACACTCCTTGTCCTCCTGCACAATCAATACTTCCCTCTTTTAATCCAGCTACTATAGAGGAAGTCACTAAACTTTTTTTCTAATGCACACCTAACTTCCTGCCCTCTGGACCCCATTCCTTCTCAAGTACTATGGTCACCATCTGACTCAATCCTACACTCCTTAACTCATATCTTCAACCACTCATCTCTACTGGCATCTTCCCCAACCCTCTAAAACATGCGCTAGTCACTCCCATACCAAAAAAGGCCTCAGACCCCACCAACCTTAACAACCTAAGACCCATCTCTTTACTCTCTTTTGCCTCCAAACTCCTTGAACGTTCAGTCTACAACTGACTGAGCAACCACCTCATTGAGAATAACCTTCTTGATCCCCTTCAGTCTGGATTTCGCCCACAGCACTCCACAGAAACTGCCCTCCTAAAACTCACAAACTACTTACTAACAGCCAAAACCAACTGTCATTATTCCATACTCTTGGACCTTTCTGCTGCCTTTGATAAAGTTGACCACCCCCTCCTCCTCAAAAAACTCAATTTGCTTGGTCTCCATGGCTGCACTCTATGCTTCGAATCTTACCTCTCATTGCACCTTCAGTGTCACTTACAACTTCACTTCCTCTTCTCCAGCTCCTCTTACCGTTGGGGTCCCCCAAGTTTCAGTCCTTGGACCTCTACTATTCTCGATCTACATGTCCTCCCTGGGTCAGCTGATATCCTCCCATGGCTTTCACTATCATTTATATGCTGATGACACCCAAATCTATCTCTCTGCCCCTCAGCTCACTCCATCAATCTCCTCACGCTTCACTGATCTACTAACAGAATTGAGGAGAAGTGTTGATATCTCTGGTCTCCTATCAGAGGTGTCAACAAAGAATTGTGAGCATGGGGACTATTATGGGGCACATGTTGCATTTTTTCAAATAGAATAGTATCAAAACACTAGTTCAAATTAAAAACAATTTATTCAAGAAGAATATACAACAATATAAATGTATAAATCACAGTTGGTAGAGACGAATGAGGTAATTGTTCAACTAGTTTCGCTTCGCAACTTCATCAGGATATTACCTAAGTCTGGAAATACATTAATTTAGTATAACAAGATATTAAACATTAATAATTACAATGTAAAGATATGATCGTTTTCATATGGAGACATAATTAAAACATTTCGACGTGAGGGCGCGTTCCTACCTCTCCAGCCCTGTTCCAGCTCCAGGTCAAGCTCAATGGTGTTAATAGAGGAAAGGATCTTTCCCGGCGACTGGGAGGGGAATATTTCAAAATAACGACTCGGATCCAAATATAATTGGCATTAACTAAGTATAAAAGAATGTAAAATATAAATATAATTTTTATAAGGTTGTAAGAGTATGAATAGAAGGCACCAGTTGTGGAAGGAAATGTTGAGAGGAGGGGTTAAGGTGAATGAAAATGACCAAAGGGAAAATACAATGGATGTTAATCATCCATTGTTGTAAGCAGTGAATAAACCCTGGAATCTATAGACTCCCAATTCTAAATATAAGAAGTTACATCAGTGTAGGAGAGAAAGTGTGACTAACACACCAGGGAAGTGAAAAGAGGGAAGAAACCGACCAGAAAGACACCAAACGTGATTATGAGATGCCAGAAGAAGATATCAAAAAGGTGTTTAAGCATAATTACCCCTAGTTGGATTGAAAAGGGGAAGATAATTGGTCCCGGAGGTACAAAAAAGTCTGATTTGTCCAGTAATGTTATGAGCAGGGGGTGTATATAGGTGACGAATACGGTACGGTTTCCATTTAAGTCACTTGGATAGTATATGCAAAGTCCATGCATCGCCAATGCCGTACTATCAGGGTAAAAACAAAGCACATTCATATTCAAGGCCATATATAGATACCTGTATGGCTCAGTGCAATGTCCTATAAAAGATTGTGGCTCACCCATGCACCAAAACGCCCTGAGTCTCCTCCGGGTCCGGTCGACACGATTGACTGGCGTATTGAACGCCATTATATACCCCTCAACCCCGCTGTAACCATAGCGCCGTGTCGCCGGCGCATGACGTCGGCGGGGTCAATGGTCTGAACAGAGCATGCATCAGTACCAGTCACGCGCATGCGCACAACAGTACCAGGCACCAGAAACATGGCCGCGCAGCTAACATAGGTGCGTCAGCCCGGACAGTTTACCCGGTCAGCAGCGCATGCGCAAGGGCCGGAAAGAGAATGCGCGACTGCGCTTATCAAAGGGGGGGAGGGAGAACCCAGCCCCCCATTACGTCAGCAGGAAAGGAAGGAAGGCACACTCCCACAGTCAACACTAGATGTGGATCGCCGCCTCCTCCCATCCCCAGACCATACCAGCCGCCGGGGAAGAAACCTCCCACACACCAAAGAACCTCCCAGACCAGTCTGAAACAGGGCCACTTCACAGGAGATAATTGGAACAAGCAGTCACGTCTCCAAAAGTTGCAAAAATGTTTATAGAATATTTTTGTATTTTAGTAGCACATATTATATGTTAAAGCGGTTTGGTACCTAAAAATGAAAATTCATGTTATTAAATTCACCAGATAGCATACTTACCTAAATGAACCCTGAAAAAAAAAAATATTCTTTACTTACCTTTTTTTTTTCTGATGTTTCTGCTGACTTCCGGGTTGTCCTCCCGTGGGAGTAGGCGTGGTTATTTTCCTCGCAATGGTCCCTGGGAAATTTCTAAGCTATTTCCCAAGAATCCATGGGGGACAATGAAATTGCGAAATCTCGCCGGTCACGTGACGAGGGCTCTGTCCCGTGTTGTTTTCATTGCCTTGACAACGGGGTGGGAACTTCCGGGACGCCGCCCGTTGTGATGGTAACCACAAACTTTTTCATTGCTGGTCACTGCTATCACTGAGCATGTGCAAGATGGAGCGGAGCATGCTGGGAGCCGAGCGTCATCATATACAGGAAGTAAATGCTTGTGAGCTTCAGACGCCCACACTTAAAATGGAAAACGCCAGAGCAGTTTTTTATAAGTCATCCCAAGGAAAAGAATCGTCGCGCCGGGGGTAAAAAAAACGCTGGACGTGGATGCTAATCGAAGGTAGCACTCGCCCACCTGTGACACAGGTAAGAAAAAAAAAAAAAAGAGCGGAATCCCGCTTTAAATGAATAAAATACAATACAAGAAATTAGCTAACCACAAATTATAAAAAGAAAACCATAAATACAAAGACATGGGTTTATACATTGATGCTATTAGAAGCACAGCTGGCTGTTGTATCAGAACAGTCCCCACAAAGTTGGGGACAACCAAAGGAGGGTGTCACATAACGGGGCCCCTTCATCCCCTCGTTAAGGGATCATGTTACAAACAAGGGAGAATGATCTAAGGCAGAATCTAACAGACTGGGAGACCACACATTGGGAGTTGCATATTGAATGTATGCAATCAATTATATTACAAAAAGGCTTTAAATTAGTTGGTTTCGTTGAGCCCGGGGGGGACAAGTGCATTCAATTTTTCGATCCATAGAGCTTCTTTTTGTAATAATATTTTATCCCTGTTACCACCGCTAATGTCAACTGAAACCACTTCAAGTGCCACAAATTTAATGGTCCCTACTTCAAATCGATGGTATAATCCAATGTGTCGTCCGATGGTAGTTAATTTCCCGTTGGAGGTATAGTATATGTGGTCTCCCACTCTTTGTCTGAATTTGCGGATAGTTTTGCTAATATAATATGCACCACAATGACACATCATTAAATAGACAATGCCAGGTGTGCGGCAATTGGCTAAAGGTTGTAGTCTATGATTATGATCACTAATGTTCCAGAGTATATCCAAGGACACATAGAGCATTGGCCGCAGGGAAAAGTACCTTTTTGAGTGGATCTCTGGGTTTTATCTGGTAATGACTGCTAGTCAACCAATCTCTAAGTGATCTAGCCTTTCGGAAAACGATTTCGGGGGTTTCCCTTATGTATTGTGTAAGTATATGATTTTCTGTAAGTAAATGCCAGTGTTTTGAAAGTATGGTTCTGAATGTATCGTGATGAGCCAAGAATTGTGTAATAACTTTGACTGTTTCTGTCCTAGTTTTTTTCCTATTGGGATACAGTAGGGATCTTCTCTTATGGCCTATAGCCTGGTTAAAGGCCTTTCGTAAGTTTGTAGAGGAATAGCCCCTGAGTAAAAGGCGTTCTCTAAGGGCTGCTGCCTGTATAAAGAAGTCCTCATCCCGTGTACAATTTCTACGAAGCCGCAGGTATTGTGCGAATGGGATGCTGCGTAGCAAGGGTTTAGGGTGAGCACTTGATGCATGCAACAGGGTGTTGCCCGCTGTTGATTTTCGATATAGACTTGTTTCAAGAAGTCCATCTGTATTTTTTGAGATGTATACATCTAAGAAGGGAATCCTCAGAGAATCCGTAGATTTAGATTATTTTGATTAATTAATTAATAAATTCCATAAGTTGGTTATTTGGACCTGTCCAAATGATGAATAGGTCATCAATAAATCTGAACCAGCATAAAACATACTCCAGGTGGACCTGAAACAAGTCACTTGAAAATACTTGCCACTCCCATGCGCCTAGGTATAGGTTCGCGTAGGAGGGGGGGCACATGAAGTGCCCATGGAAACACCCTGTGTCTGCAAAAAGTATTGTTCCTCAAACAAGAAGAAGTTCCGAGTGAGGATAAACTTCAACAGTTGAAGGATAAACTCATTTAGAGGCCAAGAGGACTCCTCCTGTTCCATTAGAAACATGCTGGCCGTCTCGACTCCCCCCTCGTGGGGAATACTTGGGTAGAGTGCTTCCACGTCCAAGGCCACGAGGAGGGAGTCAGGAGGAACCACGATGCCATCTATGTGTCTCAAAAGATCTGTGGTATCACGAATGTATGACGGGAGACTTGAAACATGTGATAATAAAAAACTATCTACAAATTTACTGACATTGTCAGTTAATGAGCCTATGCCCGAAATGATGGGTCGGCCTGGAGGTTTGCTTAAATCTTTGTGTGTTTTGGGCAGGCTATAAAAAGTGGGAGTGCGGGGATATTTGGGGACGAGGAAGTCCAAAGTTTCCTTGTCAATCAAATCTTGCCAATAAGCTTCCACACAAATATGTGTGAATTCACTAATAAACCCAGATACTTCAGCCGAAGAAATCAGTTGATAGCAAGTCCTATTGTTTAGTATTTGATAACACATGTCACGATATTGAGGGCCAGACATTATTACCACATTGCCCCCTTTGTCTGAGGGCTTTATGACCAATTCATTCCGCGTTTCTAAACTCTTAAGGGCCTTTTGTTGTTTGGAGGATAGATTAGGGCCCCGTTATGTGACACCCTCCTTTGGTTGTCCCCAACTTTGTGGGGACTGTTCTGATACAACAGTCAGCTGTGCTTCTAATAGCATCAATGTATAAACCCATGTCTTTGTATATATGGTTTTCTTTTTATAATTTGTGGTTAGCTAATTTCTTGTATTGTATTTTATTCATTTAACATATAATATGTGCTACTAAAATACAAAAATATTCTATAAACATTTTTGCAACTTTTGGAGACGTGACTGCTTGTTCCAATTATCTCCTGTGAAGTGGCCCTGTATCAGACTGGTCTGGGAGGTTCTTTGGTGTGTGGGAGGTTTCTTCCCCGGCGGCTGGTATGGTCTGGGGACGGGAGGAGGTGGCGATCCACGTCTAGTGTTGACTGTGGGAGTGTGCCTTCCTTCCTTTTCTGCTGACGTAATGGGGGGCTGGGTTCTCCCTCCCCCCCTTTGATAAGCGCTGTCGCGCATGCTCTTTCCGGCCCTTGCGCGTGCGCCGCTGACCGGGTAAACTGTCCGGGCCGACGCACCTATGTTAGCTGCGCGGCCATGTTTCTGGTGCCCGGTACGGTTGTGCGCATGTGTGTGACTGGTACTGATGTGCGCTCTGTTCAGACCATTGACCCCGCCGACGTCATGCGCCGGCGACACGGCGCTATGGTTACGGCGGGGTTGAGGGGTATATAATGGCGTTCAATACGCCAGTCAATCGTGTCGACCGGACCCGGAGGAGACTCAGGGCGTTTTGGTGCATGGGTGAGCCACAATCTTTTATAGGACATTGCACTGAGCCATACAGGTATCTATATATGGCCTTGAATATGAATGTGCTTTGTTTTTACCCTGATAGTACGGCATTGGCGATGCATGGACTTTGCATATACTATCCAAGTGACTTAAATGGAAACCATACCGTATTCGTCACCTATATACACCCCCTGCTCATAACATTACTGGACAAATCAGACTTTTTTGTACCTCCGGGACCAATTCTCTTCCCCTTTTCAATTCAACTAGGGGTAATTATGCTTGAACACCTTTTTGATATCTTCTTCTGACATCTCACTCATAATCACGTTTGGTGTCTTTCTGGTCGGTTTCTTCCCTCTTTTCACTTCCCTGGTGTGTTAGTCACACTTTCTCTCCTACACTGATGTAACTTCTTATATTTAGAATTGGGACTCTATAGATTCCAGGGTTTATTCACTGCTTACAACAATGGATGATTAACATCCATTGTATTTTCCCTTTGGTCATTTTCATTCACCTTAACCCCTCCTCTCAACATTTCCTTCCACAACTGGTGCCTTCTATTCATACCCTTACAACCTTATAAAAATTATATTTATATTTTACATTCTTTTATACTTAGTTAATGGCAATTATATTTGGATCCGAGTCGGTATTTTGAAATATTCCCCTCCCAGTCGCCGGGAAAGATCCTTTCCTCTATTTACACCATTGAGCTTGACCTGGAGCTGGAACAGGGCTGGAGAGGTAGGAACGCGCCCTCGTGTCGAAATGTTTTAATTATGTCTCCATATGAAAATGATTATATCTTTACATTGTAATTATTAATGTTTAATATCTTGTTATACTAAATTAATGTATTTCCAGACTTAGGTAATATCCTGATGAAGCTGCGAAGCGAAACTAGTTGAACAATTACCTCATTCGTCTCTACCAACTGTCATTTATACCTTTTTATATTGTTGTATATTCTTCTTGAATAAATTGTTTTTAATATGAGCTAGTGTTTTGATACTATTCTATTTGAAAAAATTCAACATGTGCCCCGTAATAGTCCCCATGCTCACAATTCTTTGTTGACACCTCTGATAGGAGACTAGAGATATCAACACTTCTCCTAAATTCAACTTACTGGGATGAGGGTGCACACCTACAGTTATATCATTCTAATACCCCTAAGCCATTTATTTCTTCAGATCTACTAACAGACATATCAGCCTGGATGTCAAACCACTTCCTCAAACTGAATCTATCTAAAACTGAGCTCTTCCTCCCCCCACGTGCCCCCCTCCTCTGACTTCTCTGTCAAGATCAATGGCACATCTTTCAGGCTCACATGCAATCCCTCTCTGAATTATGCTGCCTTAGCCTCCGTAACATTTCCAGAATACGCCCCTTTTTAACTACCAAGCTTCTAATTCACTCCCTGGTCATGTCTCGCCTCAATTACTGCAACTCCCTCCTCATTGGATTACCTTTACATAGACTATCCCCTCTTTAGTCCATAATGAATGCTGCTGCAAGACTCATCCACCTTACCAACCATTCAGTATCCTCCACCCCTCTCTGCCAATCCCTCCATTGGCTTCCACTCACCCAACAAATAAAATTAAAAGTACTAACAATAATTTACAAAGCCATTCATAACTCTGCCCCAGCTACATCACTAATCTAGTCCCAAAATACCAACCAAGCCACTCTCTTTGGTCATCCCAAGACCTCCTCTCTAGCTCCCTCATCACCTCTTCCCATGCTGGCCTCCAGGATTTCTCCAGAACTTCTCCCATCCTTTGGAACTCCCTACCCCAATCTGTATGACTGTCCCCTAAGCTGTCCATCTTTAGGCGATCCCTGAAAACCCTTCTCTTCAAAGAAGCCTATCCTGCTACTAAGACTAGCTTAGCAGTCTGTTGGACTTTTATGCCCCACTTAAAACGAGAGCTGTTACTTTTACTCACTCAGCCCCGTGGTATACAGATGAGCTTCGTAAGATGAAGGCAGTGGGACGGGTTCTTGAACGGCGTTTTCGAGCCTCTGGCCTCACTGTCCATAAACAAATTTACTGGGAGCATCAACATCTATATGCACAGTAGACCGGACCATTTTGCTGGTAAATGACCAGAGGTCTTTTTACACTTTGGCACTGCGCTGCTTTAACTGGTAATTGCGCGGTCATGCAATGTTGTACCCAAACAAAATTTGCGTCCTTTTCTTCCCACAAATAGAGCTTTCTTTTGATGGTATTTGATTGCCTCTGCGATTTTTATTTTTTGCGATATAAACGTAAAAAGACCGCAAATTTTGAAAAAAAATGATATTTTCTACTTTTTGTTATTAGAAAAATCCAATAAACTCAATTTTAGTCATACATTTAGGACAAAATGTATTCAGCCACATGTCTTTGGTAAAAAAAAAGTCAATAATTGTATATTTATTGGTTTGCGCAAAAGTTGTCACATCTACAAACTAAGGTACGTTTTCTGGAATTTACGCAGCTTTTAGTTTACGACTGCCTATCTCATTTCTTGAGGTGCTAAAATGACAGGGCAGTACAAAACCCCCCCAAATGACCCCATTTTGGAAAGTAGACCCCCTAAGGAAATTGATAAGAGGCATGTTGAGCCCATTGAATATTTTATTTTTTTGCCTCAAGCGATTGAATAATGACAAAAAAAAAATTTTTTTTTTTTTTTACACAAAGTTGTCACTAAATGATATATTGCTCACACATGCTATGGGCGTATGTGAAATGACACCCCAAAATAAATTCTGCTGCTTCTCCTGAGTACGGGGATACCACATATGTGGGACTTTTTGGGAGCCTAGCCGCGTACAGGGCCCCGAAAACCAAGCACCGCCTTCAGGCTTTCTAAGGGCGTCAATTTTTGATTTCACGCCTCACTACCTATTACAGTTTTGAAGGCCATAAAATGCCAAGATGGCACAAAACCCCCACAAATGACCCCATTTTAGAAAGTAGACACCCCAAGCTATTTGCTGAGAGGCATGTTGAGTCCATGGAATATTTTATATTTTGCCACAAGTTGCGGGAAAATTACAAACTTTTTTTTTTTTTTTTTTTTTTTCACAAAGTTGTCACTAAATGATATATTGCTCATGCATGCCATGGGCATATGTGAAATGACACCCCAAAATAAATTCTGCTGCTTCTCCTGAGTACGGGGATACCACATATGTGGGACTTTTTGGGAGCCTAGCCGCGTACGGGGCCCCGAAAACCAAGCACCGCCTTCAGGCTTTCTAAGGGCGTAATTTTTTGAGTTCACTTCTCACTACCTATTACAGTTTTGAAGGCCATAAAATGCCAAGATGGCACAAAACCCCCACAAATGACCCCATTTTAGAAAGTAGACACCCCAAGCTATTTGCTGAGAGGCATGTTGAGTCCATGGAATATTTTATATTTTGCCACAAGTTGCGGGAAAATTACAAACTTTTTTTTTTTTCACAAAGTTGTCACTAAATGATATATTGCTCACGCATGCCATGGGCATATGTGAAATGACACCCCAAAATAAATTCTGCTGCTTCTCCTGAGTACGGGGATACCACATATGTGGGACTTTTTGGGAGCCTAGCCGCGTACGGGGCCCCAAAAACCAAGCACCGCCTTCAGGCTTTCTAAGGGCGTTACAGTTTTGAAGGCCATAAAATGCCAAGATGGCACAAACCCCCCCCCCCAAATGACCCCATTTTAGAAAGTAGACACCCCTAAATTTAGGGGTACACTAGTGAGACTAGGTAATAAATGGCGGGTGCCCTGAAACTATAAAAAAATAACTAACCAACCAGCGTCACCTGTAACAGTTATATGGTGATCACTGGTGAAAGGGTTAACTAGGGGGCAATCAGGGGGCTTTATGCGGTAGTATATGGGGGTCCCTGGCGCTATAAAAAGCTGCGGCGAACCTAAATACCTACCTGCCTAACTAGCGTCACCTGTGACACTAATACAGCGATCAGAAAAACGATCGCTTATTAGGCTGGGTTCACACTGGAGCGATGCGGGAACGCCACGAATGCGCGGCGGGTTCCCGCATCGCATGCCTCCCGGCGGCAGTTCACACTGCCCTATGCGAACTGCTGGGAGTGTCAGTGAAATGTTAATGACACCCCCAGATCAGTTCGCATATCGCAGTGCGATCTGCAAACTTGGATCGCATGGTGTGAACACCCATGCGATCCGATTCTGCTGCGGACCAAAAAAAGGGTCCCGTGCGAGTTTGCGGCGGGTGCGACACGAATTCAGCCATACTATCTGTATAGCTGAACTCGAATCGCACAGAGATCGGATGTGATTTGCACTGCAGTGCGGTGCGAATCACATCCGTTCTCATAAACCGCTGCAATGTGAACCCAGCCTTAGTGACACTGGCGACGGGGGGTGATCACGGGGTTAAACCTTTATTGGGGGGGTTAGGGGGGTACCTTAGAACTAAAGGGGGCTAACCCTAACTGCCCTAACAGTTATTAGTCACAAATGACACCTGCCGGGTGATCAGGGGGTTAAACCTTTATTAGGTAATAAATGGCGGGTGCCCTGAAACTATAAAAAAATAACTAACCAACCAGCGTCACCTGTAACAGTTATATGGTGATCACTGGTGAAAGGGTTAACTAGGGGGCAATCAGGGGGCTTTATGCGGTAGTATATGGGGGTCCCTAGCGCTATAAAAAGCTGCGGCGAACCTAAATACCTACCTGCCTAACTAGCGTCACCTGTGACACTAATACGGCGATCAGAAAAATGATCGCTTATTAGGCTGGGTTCACACTGGAGCGATGCGGAAACGCCGCGAATCCGCGGTGGGTTCCCGCATCGCATGCCTCCCGGCGGCAGTTCACACTGCCCTATGCGAACTGCTGGGAGTGTCAGTGAAATGTTACTGACACCCCCAGATCAGTTCGCATATCGCAGTGCGATCTGCAAACTCGGATCGCATGGTGTGAACACCCATGCGATCCGATTCTGCTGCGGGCCAAAAAAAGGGTCCCGTGCGAATTTGCGGCGGGTGCGGCGGGTGTGGCGGGTGCGGCGGGTGCGGCGAATGGCTGAACTCGAATCGCACAGAGATCGGATGTGATTTGCACTGCAGTGCGGTGCGAATCACATTCGTTCTCATAAACCGCTGCAATGTGAACCCAGCCTTAGTGACACTGGCGACGGGGGGTGATCACGGGGTTAAACCTTTATTGGGGGGGTTAGGGGGGTACATTAGAACTAAAGGGGGCTAACCCTAACTGCCCTAACAGTTATTACAGTCACAAATGACACCAATGCAAAAAAAAAAAAAAAAAAAAAAAAAATGACATTGGTGTCACTGTGACTGGGGGGCAGGGGTAATTGGGGGGGTGATCGGGGGGTAAAGGGGGGGTGTGAGTGTGCCTGGCATGTTCTACTGTGTGTGGGATGTGTTGGTGCAACTCACTGATCCGCTCTCCTCCGTGTCGGAACGAAAAATACCGACACGGAGGAGAGAATACATCACTTCCTCTCCTGTGTTTACATTACAGGAGAGGAAGTGATGTCACCGGGGATTTCCATTCGTCGGGAGCGATCGCGAGGGGGTGGCCATGAATGAATGGCCGTCCCCTCGTCCGGGATCGCTCCCGAACGAAAACTGACCGCCGCAGGCACCGGGCGGGGGCCCGATCGGGCCCCCGACCCGCGGGAGGCAAAGGACGTACATATATGTGCTTATGCCTGCCCGTGCCATTCTGATGACGTAGATCGGCGTGAGGCGGTCGGCAAGTGGTTAAGGAGGCTAGGTCGCAGTTCTATTCTAAAGTTATACAAAATAGTTCAGGAAATTCTAAGCAGCTCTTTTCAACTATAAATCAATTGCTTAAGTCAAATTCGCCATCGACTACTGCTATTTCGGAAGAGCGGTGTAATGAATTTATGGATTTTTTTAGATCCAAGATTGATCATATCCGTTCCTCTCTGTCTGGTCCTTTGGCTCAAACTGTCCATTTAAACTGTTTTGTGCCCCGACAAATGGATCATTTACCAGAGGTGTCATTGGAAGAGGTACAGGGTATTGTTAAGCGAATGAAGCCCACAACCTGTTCCTTGGATCCTTTTCCAACTCCACTGGTAAAAACGTATGTTTTAGTTTTAAGTCCATTGATTACTGCTGTTGTTAATTACTCTTTTCGAACTGGCCATGTTCCTTCCATTTTAAAAAGTGCTGTTATTAGACCACTGCTTAAAAAATCCACTTTTGATCCGGAAGTCCTTTCTAATTATAGGCCTATTTCTAATCTTCCCTTTTTATCTAAGGTACTTGAGAAAGCAGTTGCAAGTCATCTTCAGGATCATCTCAAGCATAACAGCCTTTTTGAAAAATTTCAATCAGGCTTTCGTTTTGCTCATAGTACGGAGACCGCTCTTGTTCGGGTTACAAATGATCTTCTTATGTCATCTGATGCCGGTTCTCCGTCTTTACTTATTATGTTGGATTTGTCAGCTGCGTTCGACACTGTCGATCATGGCATTCTTTTAGATTGTCTTCGTGATAATGTTGGACTAAAAAATTTAGCCTTCAGTTGGTTCGAGTCATATCTTACAGATAGGATTGAACAAACTACATTGGGTCATTTTAAATCTAAACCACATATGGTTACCTGCGGAGTTCCCCAAGGGTCAGTGCTTGGCCCGATTTTATTTATTCTATATCTTACTCCCTTGGGCCATATTATAAATCGTTATAATATTTCTTTCCATTGTTATGCTGATGATACACAGCTTTATGTAAAAGCTGCAGCTGAAACTCCTTCAGTGCAGTCACCCCTATCAGTCCTTACCGCCTGTCTGGAGGAGATAAAGGAGTGGATGGAACAACATTTCTTGCAACTAAATAGCTCCAAAACTGAGTTTATTATGATTGGAACATCTCACCAGATTAAATCATCGCTGATAACAAGTATTGCCTTTTCAGGCTCTAAAATTCCAGTTTCGTCTGTTGTCACTAATCTTGGTGTAAAAATGGATTCCCAACTCACTTTTGAAGCTCATATAAATCAAGTATGCAAGACTTCTTTCTACCACCTTCGTAATATCTCTAAACTTCGTCCTATCCTTTCTTTTTCCGATGCTGAAAGATTGATTCATGCCTTTGTCTCCTCCAGGCAGGATTATTGCAACGCACTTCTCATTGGGATTCCGAGAAAGAGCATGCAGAGGTTGCAATACGTTCAAAACTCTGCAGCGAGGATCCTAATGAGAGTGCGGAAGCATGAGCATATCACTCCAATTTTAAAATCTCTTCATTGGCTGCCGGTCTCTACAAGGATTGAGTATAAGGTTTCTCTTCTTGTGCATCAATGCATACATGGACAAGCTCCACCTTATCTTAAGGAACTTCTTAGATTGCAAAATCTACCGCGTTCCCTTCGCTCAACTAATTTGAATTGTTTAGAGGTTCCAAAAACTAGGTTGAAAACCATGGGAGATAGGGCTTTTTGTGCTGCTGCCCCACGTCTGTGGAATGCTTTGCCTGATAGTCTGAGGGTTTCTCAGTCTACTGAAAATTTTAAAAAGGGGTTGAAGACTTTTCTTTTTAGCAAATGTTTTGTAAATTAAGCGGTTTGTTTGTTTTTATTGTAATTATGTAGCACTTTGAGGTCTTTTGATGGAAAGTGCATTATAAATAAAATTTATTATTATTATTATTATTACTATTTTTCTTCCTCCATCAGCTCATCCCCCCACAGCTATTATCTTTTGTATCAATTGACCCTTCCTTTTTAGATTGTAACCTCTAACGAGCAGGGCCCTCTGATTCCTCTTGTACCAAATTGTAAAGTAACTGTAATGTCTGCCCGCAAACTGTTGGCGCTATATAAAACCTGTATAATAAACCTGTATAATAATCATAATAGTTCTATATCCTTGTCTTTGCTGACTCACTTATCTTCAATATACTCAAGGGCATTTTAAACTGGTGTGGTTTCTTTGTGTAAAGGGTGTGCCAGAGTGGTCGAGATATTACACCACTCATTTCAGTGTAAGAAGAATAACTGCAGAGGAATTACCAAACTAGTGACTTATACCTACATACAATGCCTTGAAAAAGTATTCACACCCCTTGAAATTTTCTACATTTTGTCATGTTACCTATTTTATTGGGAGTTTGTGTGATAGACAGCACAAAGTATACATACAAAGTCATATGACGGCCTCCCATTTAAACAGGGAATACGCGCGCATCCCTGTTTCTTCGGTGGCGGCATGTCACGGAGACACCGCTCGCCACCAAAGGGGGTGAACAGCCATTGGTTATGGCTGTTTACCACGTGATCGGCCGTGATGAAGTCACGGCTGATCACAGATGGTCACACCCCCACTGTGCACGGCGCATGCGCGCGAGCACGCTACGCGTGCACTTTGGAGGCATGTTCTCCGGGAACACCGCTCGTCACCGACGCTGGTAAACAGCCATTGGCCGGCTGTTTACCCATGTGATCGGCTGTGATCCTTTCACAGCCGATCACTAAAATGTAAACAAACAGCGGTAACGAGATGTTACCGGGTTCTCCTCCTCACACACCGATCGTGTGTGAGGAGGAGATTGCAGTAACATCTCATTATCGCCTACAGTGTACACCAATCACACTGATTGCCCCCCCAATAAAGAGGACCTGTCACCACCCCTCATAGTACCTGTCAATCACAGTCCATCAGAGTACCTGTGTACCTGTCACAGTCCATCAGAGTACCTGTCACAGTCCATCAGAGTACCTGTCACAGTCCATCAGAGTATTTGAGTACCTGTCACAGCCCATCAGAGTACCAGAGTACCTGTCACAGCCCATCAGAGTACCCGAGTACCTGTCACAGTCCATCAGAGTACCCGATTACCTGTCACAGTCCATCAGAGTACCCGATTACCTTTCACAGTCCATGAAAAGACCTGAGTACCTGTCACAGTCCATCAGAGTACCCGAGTACCTGTCACAGTCCATCAGAGTACCCGAGTACCTGTCACGGCACATCAGAGTACCCGAGTACCTGTCACGGTCCATCAGAGTACCCGAGTACCTGTCACGGTCCATCAGAGTACCCGAGTACCTGTCACGGTCCATCAGGGTACCCGAGTACCTGTCACGGTCCATCATGGTACCCGAGTACCTGTCACGGCCCATCAAAGTACCCGAGTACCTGCCAGGGTTCATCCGAGTATCCGAGTAGCTGTCACAGCCCATCAAAGTACCCGAGTAGCTGTCACAGCCCATCAAAGTACCCGAGTACCTGTCACGGTTCATCCAAGTACCCGAGTACCTGTCACAGCCCATCTGAGTACGCGAGTACCTGTCCCAGTCCATCTGAGTACGCGAGTACCTGTCCAATCCATCTGAGTACCTGTCACAGTCCATCAGAGTACCCGAGTACCTGTCACGGTCCATCAGATTACCCGAGTACCTGTCACGGTCCATCAGGGTACCCGAGTACCTGTCACGGTCCATCAGAGTACCCGAGTACCTGTCACGGTCCATCAGGGTACCCGAGTACCTGTCAGGGTCCATCAGGGTACCCGAGTACCTGTCATGGTCCATCATGGTACCCGAGTATATGTCACAGCCCATCAGAGTACCCGAGTACCTGTCACGGCCCATCAAAGTACCCGAGTACCTGTCACGGTTCATCCGAGTACCCGAGTAGCTGTCACAGCCCATCTGAGTACCCGAGTACCTGTCACAGTCCATCTGAGTACCTGAGTACCTGTCACAGTTCATCTGAGTACCTGAGTACCTGTCCCAGTCCATCTGAGTACCTGAGTACCTGTCACAGTTCATTTGAGTACCTGAGTACCTGTCACAGTTCATCTTAGTACCCGAGTACCTGTCACAGTCCATATGAGTACCTGAGTACCTGTCACCGCCCTTCAGAGTACCCAAATACCAGTCACCAAGCCATCAGAGTACCTGTCACCAGGCCATCAGAGTACCCGAGTACCTGTCACCAGGCCATCAGAGTACCCGAGTACCTGTCACCAGGCCATCAGAGTACCTGCAACCAGGCCATCAGAGTACCCGAGTACCTGTCACCAGGCCATCAGAGTACCAGAGTACCTATCTCCAGCCCATCAGAGTACCCGAGTACCTATTTGCAGCCCATGACTCATAGAATATACGTTGGGGTGTTTGCTTTCCAAAATGGGGTCATTTTGTGGGTAATTTCATTGTCCTGGTGGTCCAGGACCTTCAAAACTGTGATGGGTAGGAATGAAATGAGATGTGTCATTTATGCTCCTAGAACGCCTGAACGTACTACTTCAATGTTCGGCCTCTCTATGTGACCAGGCTGTGTAAAAGTCCTACACATGTGGTATCGCCATACTCGGAAGGAGTAGCAGAATGTGTTTTGGGGTGTAATTTTTGCTATATACATGCTATGTTTTAGAAATATCTTATAAATTGACAACTTTGTGTAAAAAAAAATGCGTTTTCATTTTTTTTCCACATATTCCAAAAACTTCTGGAAAAAAATGAACCATTCAAAAGACTCATTATGCCTCACAGATTATACGTTGGGGTGTTTGCTTTCATTTGCTTTCAAATGGGGTCATTTTATGGAAAATTCCATTGTCCTGGTACTCCAGGGCCTTCAAAAGTGTAATAGGTGGTTGAAAAAATGAGATGCGTCATTTTTGCTCGTAGAACGTCTGAAGGTACTACATCAATGTTGGTGCTCTGTATGTGGCCAGGCTGTGTAAAAGTCTCACACATGTGGTATCGCTGTACTCGGGAAGAGTAGCAGAATGTATTTTGGGGTGTAATTTGTTGTATTCATATGCTGTGTGTGAGAAATAACCTGATAATATGACAATTTTGTAAAAAAAAAAAATAATAAAAAAAAAATCTTAATTTTGCAAAGAATTGTGGGAAAAAATTACAACTTAAAAAAACTCACCATGCTACTTACTTAATACCTTGGAATGTCTACTTTGTAAAAAGGGGTCATTTGGGGGGTATTTGTACTTTCCTGACGTGTTAGTGTCTCAAGAAATGAGATACACCTGATGTACTGAAGGCCTAAACATATGTGATCAATTTTCAGTGATTGGCACAATAGATGATAACTTTTACAAAGACCAAATAATATACACTAATGTGGGTTATTTTTACCAAAGATATGTAGCAGTATAAATTTTGGCCAAAATATATGAAGAAAAATTACTAATTAGCAAAAATGTATGACAGAAACAAAGAAAAAGCCATTTTTTTCACAAAATTTACGTTTTATTTTATTTATAGCACAAAAAATAAAAAAAACCCTAGTGATTAAATACCACTAAAAGCAAGCTCTATTTGTGTGGAAAAAAGGACGCAAGTTTCATATGGGTACAGTGTTGCATGACTGAGTAATCATCATTCAAACTGTGAGAGCGCTGAAAATTGGTCTGGTCAGGAAGGGGGTGTAAGTGCACTGTATTGAGGTGGTTAAAGACCTACACCAAAAAACAAAGCGGACCTGTCCTTGCTCTTCATCAGCTGGGATCTTCAACCCCACTAGACCTTCAGTCCTCTCTGAAACCTGCACTGAGAGGAATGAAGGTGTAGAATTAGGTGTGTCACAGCCAAGTACTTGCAGGCACTCTGCTAGCAGTACACCCACGTCCGATTGTAGCAGGGAAATTTCCCTGTCCCAGCTGCTGGACCGTTGAAAGAAGTTCAATACCAGCCATCCACATGCCCAGCGGTTGAATGCTAGCTTGGCTAAATTGTTTTCAGTTGGTAGACTCGGCCCCCTTCCGTGAGTTTGTGCAATGTGCGGTTTCTCAGTGGCAGGTCCCCAAACGCCACTTTTTCTCACAGAAGGTGATTCTGGCTCTCTACCGGCATGTGGAAGGCAATGTCCTTGCCTCGCTGGACAGGGCGGTCAGCGGTAAGGTGCATATTACCACTGACTCATGGTCCAGCAGACATGGACAGGGATGTTGCCTATCTTTCACGGCCCATTGGGTCACTCTTCTGGCAGCTGGAAAGGATGCAGGACAAGGTGCAGTAGTGTTGGAGGTTGTTCCGCCACCACGCCTCCAAAATGCTACTACTGGTTGTGACACACCTCTCTCCTCCACCCCATCCTCTTCTTCTTCCTCCATGGCCTCTTCCAGAGCTCTGTCCTCAGAACCAGCAGAACTCTGTAGGCGTTCAAGGGGCTATGCAAGTACGCAGGCAAAAAGATGCCATGCACTAGTTTGTTTGGGGGACAGGAGCCACACTGGGGCAGATATTTTGTCAGCTCTGCAGGGGCAGGCCGAGAGGTGGTTCACGCCACGCTAGTTTAAACCAGGAATGGTGCTTTGCGACAATCGCACCAACCTCCTCTCCGCCCTCCGACAGGGACAACTGACCCATGTGCCCTGTGTGGCTCACGTCCTTAACCTGGTGGTGCAGCGGTTCTTGGGCAGGTACCCGGGCTTACATGATGTCAGACAGACCAGGAAAGTCTGTGTGCATTTCCGCCGATCATTTAATGCCAGTGCACGGCTGGCTGAGCTCCAAAAGGAGTTGAACCTGCCCAAGAACCGCCTTATATGTGACATGCCCACCAGGTGGAACTCAACGTTGGCCATGCTGCAGCGGCTGCACATGCAGAAGAGGGCCATCAATGAGTACCTGTGCGACTATGGCACCAGGACAGGGTCAGGGGAGCTTGTTTTTTTCTCACCGCGCCAGTGGGGCATGATCAGGGATGCATGCACTGTCCTGTCACCATTTTAGGAGGCCACGAGGATGGTGAGCAGTGACAGTGCATGTATCAGTGACACTGTACCTCTTGTCCACGTGTTGGAGCATACGCTGCGTGGAATAATGGACAGGGCACTTGAGGCAGAACAGAGGCAGGAAGAGGAGGACTTCCTTGCCTCTCAAGGCCCCCTTTATCCAGACAGTGTTCCTGCTGTCCCACCCATCACACAGGAAGAGGACGAGGAGGAGGAGGAGGCTTGTGTCAGCAGGGAGGTGGAGCCTGGCATTCAGCATCAGCAGCAGCAGTCTTTTAGGGATGATTTACAGTCCCAAGAAACACATGGACTTGTACGTGGCTGGGAGGAGGTGGCTGCGGATCATGTTGTCCTTAGTGACCCAGAGGACTCCGGACCGAATGCCTCAGCTAACCTATGCTGCATGGCCTCCCTGATCCTGCAAAGCCTGCGGAAGGATCCTCGTATTCCTCGGATCAAGGAGAGAGACCATTACTGGCTGGCCACTCTCCTTGATCCACGGTACAAGGGTAAGGTTGCGGACCTTATCTTGCCATCGCAGAGGGAGCAGAGGATTAGACATCTCCAGGAGGCCTTGCAGAAAGGTTTGTGCAATGCATTCCCAGAGACAGCGAGGTTACAAACTCCTGGTCCTGGACAATGTTTAGCTGAGGCTTCGGTCAGTCACAGAAGGAGAAGGTGGCAATCTGACCGATGCGTTCAGACAATTTTTTAGTCCGCAGCCCCAAGGTATGATCGGAGGGACCATTACTGGCTGGCCACTCTCCTTGATCCACGGTACAAGGGTATGGTTGCCGACCTTATCTTGCCGTCGAAGAGGGAGCAGAGGATGAGACATCTCCGGGAGGCCTTGCAGAAAGGTCTGTGCAACGTGTTCCCAGAGACTGGGAGGTTACAAACTCCTGGTCCTGGACAACGTGTTGCTGAGGCTTCGGTCAGAAGGAGCGGTGGAGAAGGTGGCCGTCTGACCGATGTGTTCAGACAATTTTTTAGTCCGCAGCCCCAAGGTATGATCGGCTCCAGCAACCATTGCCAGCGTCTGATTTACATGGTGCAGGAATACCTAGGGGCAAGGTCAGACTTGGACACCTTTCCCACCGAAAATCCTCTGGCTTACTGTATCTTGAGGATGGATCACTGGCCAGAGCTTGCACAGTATGCAATTGAGCTACTGGCCTGTCCTGCATCCAGTGTTCTTTTGGAACGCACCATCAGTGCTGCTGGAGGCTTTGTAACCGATCACAGTCCACCAACTCGGTTGATCGACTGACCTTCATAAAGATGAATCAGTCTTGGATCACCACCAGCTACCAAGCACCTGAAGCTGATGTAACTGAATATTTTTTTTTAAATGTCACATCCCTTCAAGACTGCCTATGCTGATGCTGAGTGACTGTCCTGTTATGTTGACTGACTATCCTTTTCCTCCTCAATGATCCTTCTGATATCTTGGAGGAACATTTTTGGTTCTGGGTGATGCCACCAGCCCAATTTTTCAGCCTTTGTTTAACAGGGGTGTGTAATTAGAGTGCAATGCTTTGCAGAAGGGCTCATTCCTGCACTCCAAGTAGAGTATATGGGAGAGGTTGCAGTGTCGTGGCACCAGTGCCTAAGGACCAATTTTTCAGCCCCTGTTTAACAGGGGCATGTAATACAATTTTTGATGCAATGCTTTGCAGCAGGGCTCATTCCTGCACTCCAAATAGAGTATATGGGAGAGGTTGCAGTGTCATGGCACCAGTGCCTAAGGACCAATTTTTCAGCCCCTGTTTAACAGGGGCATGTAATTACGATTTTTGATATAATATTTCACAGCAGGGCCCGTTCCTGTGCCCACCGAGAGTAACTGTGAGGACTTATAGTGTTGTGGCACCAGCATCTCCACCACAACCACCAAGCCAGAGCCCGGTTTTTCCTACCACTGTTCAACAATGGCATGTAATTACGATTCTTGATAAAATCGTTAACAGCAGGGCACTCCAGCAAGAGTCACTTTGAGGGATTACATTGTTATGGCAACACCAACACCTTAGGCTCCCATTTCTGCAGAGCATATAGGGCAGGCCCCTACTTTCAAACATCCAACTTACAAAGTCTCCTACTTGCAAACGGAAGGAGACAACAGGAAGTGAGATGAAAAAAGACGGACGCCCCAAAAAATTATACAGGGGTGATAACCCTTCCCTATGTTTTCCAAAAACGGAAAAAAAATCATTTAAAACTGCTTGCGGTTTTAATGTAATATCTGGTTCCGGCAATACGGATGAAAATCATTGAGAAAAATGCCATGGGTAGCCCCCCCTGCCCATTACCAGCCCCTTTGGGTCTTGTACGGATATTAAGGGGAACCCCGTACACAAAGTAGAATCTGTTTGTAATTTTGAGCTGGTACATTTTAAAAGTGTAGCTCTAGTCAAAAACATTTTTTTTTAAATCTCTGAGTGCCCCCCAAGCTACTACAGGCGTGTAGAAGTCAGACATGGATTGACCCACTTATCAATTCTGCATCCTTTTTTGCTTATGTGTTTCTACACCTGTATTCGTATAACTAAATATAAATGAATGTGAAACATATCATGGATTTGAATCATCATTATTTATTTGTGTATTTAGGATGGAGTTTTTTTTTCTATCCCTTTGAGGATGTGACTCTTTTTGACACACAATTTTCAATTCCACCATTCCCTATTAAAGCACTTGCCCATGGTGTATGAGACTAGCCTAGTTCTGAGGAAGGGGGTGTGCCCCCCCAAACGCGTGAGCTGTACCCTGTGTTCTGTGCATATTCATGTACTGTGTTTATGGCCCTTTGTCAGTTGCATTTTGTGAGTATCCACTTTTATACAAAAATGTCTTATTATTAAATTATCTCTGGTAATGCACTAGGTGTGCGTGCCTTCCATTTCTGTTTTTCTCTTAGTTCTTTTCGGAATACTTCATCTGAGGAAGGCAGCATCCACCTAGTTTTGGGATACCATATATACCTTTTACACCACCATTTTAGCTGACATCTGTTACTCCTCAGGTTTTCTTCTAAGATTGCCCTGTATTTGGGTCTATCCATCTTCCCATCAACTCTGACCAGCCTCCCTGTCCCTGATGAAGAAAAACATCCCCACAACATGATGCTGCCACCACCATATTTCACTGTCAGGAAGGGCATGCCAGCACCCAAAATGGCTGCCGAAGAAGACGACCTGTTACCTCTTCATGTCAGGAAGGGCATTCCAGCACCCAAGATGGCTGCAGAAGAAGATGACCTATTACCTCTGCCCCTGTCAGGATGCCATTGGTGTGCATGCACCATGTGACAGCTTGGTCCGCCCAAACGGGCTATTTAAACTCAGCCAGTTTCCAGGCTCAGTGCTGTCTGCTCTACAGTGTTCCCTGTGTAACCTGCAATTAGCTACCTGACTTCTGTTCCTGTTGTGACCCGGCTTGCTTCCTGACGTTCCTGTTTCCTGCCTGCATCTGACCCCGGCTCGTCCCCCACTCCGCACCTGCCTGCTCCTTCTGCCACTCCGCTGCCAGCCTGTTGACGACCCGGCTTGTAATCTGATTCTGCTTCCGCTTCAGCCCCTGTTCCTGACGTGCCCGTTGTGTATGACCCGGCCTGCCTGTACTTGCCTTCTCTTCAGCCTTGAGGGTGCCACCATCCCTTCTGCTGCATCTGCACTCCTGCCTGGAGGGATCAGTTGTCTACTTGTCCCAGCTACCTGCCTACCACTTCTCTGGGATTTCTACAGACACCTCTACAGCCCGGCCGAGTGCTCCGATCCAGCTCCAGGTTCAGCGATCCTACCAGGCACTCGTGCGACTCTGCATCTCGGTGCTTCCTGTCGGCTCTATCAGGGACTCCGAGTCAGAGCTGTAAGAGAGGCCGTCCTCTGCATATCAGGCTCCATCACCAGGTACGTGACAGTAGCAGACAGCCATGTCCGAGCCTGTGCGAGGACCCTCTCCTATGGAGGAACTCTGCCAACACCTCGCCGGATTAACCCAACCGTAAAAGACTTACAACATGGTTATACCCAGCTGGAAGGCCAAATACAGACCTTGTCTGCCTCTGCTCCTGCTCAAGCACCTTCCACTTCTGGGATGCCAGCAACCCCCGCAGTTGTTATGCTTCCACCTGAACCCAGAGTTCCAACTCCTGAAAAGTTCCAAGGAGAACGCAACAAGTTCAGAGCTTTTCGCAACGCATGCGAACTCTATTTTTCGCTATAACCACGCACCTTCTCCCTGGAAGCCACCAAAGTCGGGTTTGTCATTTCCTTGCTTCAGGGGGAACCGCAGGCCTGGGCCCACCGACTCCTTGAACAAAAGGCTACATCTCTGATGGACTTGGCCTCTTTCTTTGGAGCCATGGCTCAGTTATATGAAGACCCCCAGCAAGCCGCTACTGCGGAAGCTGCTCTTCACACGCTTCGGCAGGGTCGCAGGGCCGTGGAGGACTATGTTTCTGAATTTAGGCGATGGAGTTCCGATACCAGCTGGAACGATGCTGCCCTGCGTTACCGGTTTCGCATGGGCCTTTCTGATCAGCTCAAGGACAAGCTAGCACGAACAGGTGTTCCTTCCACCTTGGAGACACTTATAAATTTGTCAATCCAGATTGACCATCGCCTAAGGGAACGTAGGTCGGAACGAGCTACTGACCAGTCACGCCCAGTATGGATGCTTCCAAGAGTGCCTGGTTCTTTCAGTCCTGCTTCACCTGCTCCTGCCGCATCTGCTTCAGATGCATCTGAACCCATGCAGCTTGGTCTCCTCCGCCCTTCTTTGACTACGGAAGAACACCAGCGCAGACGCCAGCTAAATCTTTGCCTGTACTGTGGAGGATCAGGACATTATGTGAGGTCTTGCCCAGTCAAAATCCGTAAGTGCCTCTCAGTTACATCCGCTTCTCCTCCATCTCTACCCAATAACTCTGCTCATCTTGCTCTTTCCATTTTGTTGCAGCTCCCAGGAGGAGTTATCCAGACTCCCGCTATAATTGACTCTGGAGCTTGCAGCTGTTTCATAGATTTAGCTTTTGCTGCCAAACATCACATTCCTCTACTACCCAAGGCTCAGAGACTTTCTGCACATCTGGCAGACGGATCCACCATTAAATCTGGATTGGTTACTCATGAAACCATCCCGTTATCCACCACCATTGCCAAGAACCATCAAGAGCTTTTACGCCTAGATGCCATTGCCTCCCCTCTGTTCCCAATCATTCTGGGTATGCCTTGGTTAAAAGCTCATAACCCTCACATTAATTGGGTTACGGAAGAAATCAAGTTTCTTTCCCCCTATTGCCTTCAGCATTGCTGGCAAGAGAATCATCAGAACCAATCTCCCCTGCTGTGCATCGATGTGGAGTCCGAAGCTCGCCAAGTTGTTCCAGTGGCATACCATGACTTTTTGGACGTTTTCAGCCAAAAGGGGGCAGAAACGCTTCCTCCCCACAGGGCCTATGACTGTCCAATTGAGCTCCTCCCTGGGGTTGAAGTTCCTTTTGGCAGGATCTTTCCTCTATCTGAATCTGAACTTGCTGCTTTGAAGGACTACATTGATGAGAACCTTAAAAAGGGGTTCATTCGCCCTTCCACGTCTCCTGCTGGTGCGGGGATCTTCTTTGTAGAAAAAAAGGACCACTCATTACGCCCCTGTGTGGACTACCGTGAACTTAATAAGATCACTGTGAAAAACCGTTACCCTCTTCCACTTGTGCCTGAACTATTCCAGCGACTCGGTACGGCCACTATTTTCACAAAATTGGATCTTCGGGGTGCTTATAACCTGGTTCGCAAACGAGAGGGGGATGAATGGAAGACGGCGTTCCGCACTCGGTTTGGGCATTTCGAATACCTCGTAATGCCCTTTGGACTTTGCAATGCTCCCGCTACTTTTCAGCACTTCATCAACGATGTCTTTCGAGATTTCCTGGATCTTTTTGTTGTCGTTTTTCTTGATGATATACTAATCTTCTCTCCCTCTCTAGATCACCACCGTAGTCACGTCAAAAATGTATTGAGTCGCCTTCGACAACACGGACTTTATGCAAAACCAGAGAAATGCGTATTTGAACGCCAAAGCATCCAATTCCTGGGTTTAATCATTTCCACTGAAGGCATCCAGATGGATCCCCAGAAGGTTACAGCCCAGTGATAGGAAGGGTGTCCAACGTTTCGTGGGGTTTGCAAATTTTTATCGAAAATTCATCAGAAATTTTTCTGCAATCATATCCCCCATTACAAGTTTAACCAAGCAAGGTACAAGATTCTCTTGGTCTCCGGAAGCTCAGAAAGCTTTTGACACCCTAAAAAGACTTTTCACATCTGCATCTGTCCTGAAACACCCTGATCCAGCCCTACCCTATGTCTTGGAAGTGGATGCCTCAGAAACAGCGGTCGGAGCAATATTATCTCAGAGGCAGGGAGCTAAGGCTCTACTGCATCCAGTTGCTTTTTTTTCCCGCAAGCTGTCTAATGCTGAAAGGAACTATGACGTCGGGGACCGTGAACTTTTGGCCATCAAAGCCGCTCTGGAGGAATGGAGGTACCTGCTAGAAGGGGCTGCACACCCAATCTTGATCTATACAGATCATAAGAACCTCGAGTATTTAAGAACAGCAAAAAGATTGAAACCCCGACAAGCCAGGTGGGCACTATTCTTTTCTAGATTCACTTTCCACTTAACATTCAGGCCCGGATCGAAGAATACAAAACCCGATGCGCTATCACGCATGTTCAGCAAACCTGAAGAAATCTCATCTCCTGATACCATTCTATCCCCTGGGAACTTCATGTTGCTTCAAGGAGAGTTAATAAAACAAATTAAACAAACTCTAGTAAGGAACCCTTCACCAGCTGGGGTCTCTCTACTGGCAAAGGATGGGCTACTTTGGCACGAAGACAAGGTCTTTGTGCCAGAAGACCTCCGAATGGCCATCCTGGGGTGATGCCATGATCATGTGCTGGCAGGTCACTTTGGCATTGGCAAGACAACTGAATTAGTACAACGGACATTTTGGTGGCCGGGGGTGGAGAAGGATTGTAGGAAATATGTAAAATCTTGTACCACTTGCATCCGCAATAAAACCAGCAGATCCAGAGCCTGGGGTCTTCTAAAACCCTTACCAGTTCCCAGTAGACCTTGGAAGATGATCTCAATAGATTTTATTGTAGAACTCCCCCCATCTGAGGGCCACAATAGTTGTCGATAGGCTGTCTAAGATGGCACACTTCCTGCCCATGAAGGGCACACCATCTGCACGAGAAACAGCTCAAATTTTTGTCAAGGAGATCGTAAGGCTTCACGGGATTCCGGCCAATATTGTGTCCGACCGTGGGGTGCAGTTTACATCCAGATTCTGGAGAGCCTTATGTGATTCGCTCAGGATTGAACTTTCATTTTCTTCTGCATATCACCCACAAACAAATGGGCAAACAGAGAGGACTAATCAGACCCTCGAACAGTACCTACGATGTTTCTCCTCATTTTCTCAAGACGATTGGGCTTCTCTGCTTCCCCTGGCCGAGTTTTCTTATAACAATTCAGTACACTCTGCTACAAAGCAATCTCCATTTTTTGCAAACTACGGTTTCCACCCTTCTTTTTTGTCTAATACAATTCCAGATTCCCCTGTACCAGCTGTTTCCGAAACTATAAATTTCTTCAACGCCAATAACAGACTACTACAGGAAACAATGGCCAAGACACAGGCATACAATAAGGAAGTTTTTGACAGGAAAAGAAGAGGAGAATTGATCTTGAACCCTGGTGACCAAGTGTGGCTAGCAACTACTAATTTGAAACTGGCCTGTCCCTCGAAGAAACTGGGCCCTAAATTTATAGGACCCTTTCCGGTGAAGAGACGGATCAATGAGGTTGCGTATGAATTAGAGTTGCCTGAGTCATTTAGAATCCACCCTGTGTTCCACATAACCTTGTTGAAACCTGCCATTCCTGACCCCTTTCTAGGACGAAGTTCTGGCCCGCCTGAACCTGTAATTATTGACGGGGAGGAAGAATTTGAGGTAGAAACAATCTTAGACTGCAGGAAGAGAAGAAATCAGATCCAGTTCCTGATAAAATGGAAAGGATATGGGCCAGAGGACAACTCCTGGGAACCCGAAGGTAATATCCATGCCCAAGATTTGGTTCAGGCTTTTAAGAACTCCCATCCTGACAAGTGGGCCAAGTTGGGCATCCGGAGGCTGCCCTTTGGGGAGGGGCAGTGTCAGGAAGGGCATGCCAGCACCCAAAATGGCTGCCAAAGAAGACGACCTGTTACCTCTTCATGTCAGGAAGGGCATTCCAGCACCCAAGATGGCTGCAGAAGAAGATGACCTATTACCTCTGCCCCTGTCAGGATGCCATTGGTGTGCATGCACCATGTGACAGCTTGGTCCGCCCAAACGGGCTATTTAAACTCAGCCAGTTTCCAGGCTCAGTGCTGTCTGCTCTACAGCGTTCCCTGTGTAACCTGCAATTAGCTACCTGACTTCTGTTCCTGTTGTGACCCGGCTTGCTTCCTGACGTTCCTGTTTCCTGCCTGCATCTGACCCCGGCTCGTCCCCCACTCCGCACCTGCCTGCTCCTTCTGCCACTCCGCTGCCAGCCTGTTGACGACCCGGCTTGTAATCTGATTCTGCTTCCGCTTCAGCCCCTGTTCCTGATGTGCCCGTTGTGTATGACCCGGCCTGCCTTTACTTGCCTTCTCTTCAGCCTTGAGGGTGCCACCATCCCTTCTGCTGCATTGCCTGGAGGGATCAGTTGTCTACTTGTCCCAGCTACCTGCCTACCACTTCTCTGGGATTTCTACAGACACCTCTACAGCCCGGCCGAGTGCTCCGATCCAGCTCCAGGTTCAGCGATCCTACCAGGCACTCGTGCGACTCTGCATCTCGGTGCTTCCTGTCGGCTCTATCAGGGACTCCGAGTCAGAGCTGTAAGAGAGGCCGTCCTCTGCATATCAGGCTCCATCACCAGGTACGTGACATTCACGGTGGGGATGGTGTGTTCAGATTGATGTGGAGTGTTTCCGCCACACATAATGTTTTGCTTTTTGTTTCATCTGACCAGAGCACCTTCTTCCGCATGTTTGCTGTGTCCCCCACATGGCTACTTGCAAACAGGGCTTCTTATGGCTTTCTTTCAACAATGGCTTTCTTCTTGCCGCTTTTCCGTAAAGGCCAGATTTGTGGAGTGCTCGACTAATAGTTGTCCTGTGCACAGATTCTCCCACCTGAGCTGTGGATATCTGCAGCTCCTCCAGAGTTACCATGGGCCTCTTGGCTGCTTCTCGGATCTCTGCTCTCTTTGCCTGGCCTGCCAGATTAGGTGGACGGCCATGTCTTGGTAGGTTTGCAGTTGTGCCATACTCTTTCCATTTTCAGATGTAGCCATACCCCCGTGGGGCCGCTGAGTGTAATAGTTCCACCTGTCACACTGCCCCAGCCTGGCATTCACTTCCAGTCACTCTCCAGACAATGAACAGTCCATAAGATTATTTTTGTTATTTTATTGAGGGATTATACTTGGATGGGGTAAAGGGGTTATGGGATGCCCAAAATCAATAGGATTAAATGATTGATTGAAACCTCTATTCAAATCCTCTAAAGCTCCAGACTTCTCCAGCACAAGACTTATTTGTAGACTGTTACTTTCTCTCCTTTGCAATACTTGTTTCCTGGCACAACTGGCACATGGTTAAGCCCAACTCTGAATAAAGCCCAACATAAAGGATTTGCCATTTGCTGGCAGGGGCCACAGGCACCTTTGATGTAGGAACCAATAGCAATAGAAACAGAAGTCTTTAGTGGTAGCTGTACTGAGGTGTACTACTGATCCCAGTCAGTCCTGTGCAGGCTCTGCCAGCCCTCCTGGATGCAGCAGCCTGACTTCAATGCCAGTAACATCACAGTCTCTTCCACTGGCTCTACATCCATCTTAGACTCCCAGTCCACTATGGTATGCTTCTCCCAGCTCTCCTGAATGTGCCGGTCACTCACCGACACCTGGCGGATCACTCCTGAAGACTTGCCCAGCAGTGTTCTCCATTGTCCTCTCCTGCTCCTGATCAGGACGCCCATTGGGTTGTGTGGGGTTCCTTCACAGCTCTGAGCCCCTGGCCCAAGGTCATTCCCCTCCAGACAGGGGGGCTCCCTCCAAGGACATGAGAGCCTAACACTCCATCTCTCAGTTCTTCCACCAAACAACTCCTCCCTAGTTCGGCTGACCCAAGGTATTTATGTAGGTCTGCCCCCTGCCAATCCTAGTTGCATAGTTGCCAACAGTCATGATTTTCCCAGGACAATCCCAATTTTGGGACCCTCGCCTCTCCACTGAACACAGGGCGCTGCTCATGGAGTTTGCTCTGCTCTTGTCTCTCTCGGTGTAAAGCGATGTAACTGTAATGTACGGGGGGAGGGTAGTAACTATGTACGGGGGGTTACTATGTACAGGAGGGGTTACTATGTACAGGGTGGTAACTATGTTCAGGGGGGGTAACTATGTTCAGGGGGGGTAACTATGCACAGGGGGGTAACTATGCACAGGGGGGTAACTATGCACAGGGGGGTAACTATGCACAGGGGGGTAACTATATACAGGGGGGTAACTATATACAGGGGGTAACTATGTACAGGGGGTAACTATGTACAGGGGGTTAACTAGGGGGAGAGGGGTAACTATGCACAGGGTGTAACTATGGCTCTGCCTGGGACACTGATGTAAGGACTGAGGCTGGGGACACTGGTGTAAGGACTGGCTCTGCTGGGGGCAACTGATGTAAGGAGGGACTCTGCTGGGGGCACCTGATGCAAGGACAGACTCTGCTGGGGGGACCTGATGCAAGAAGGGACACTGCTGGGGGCACCTGATGAAAGGGCGGACTCTGCTGGGGGCACTTGACACAAAGACGGACTCTGCTGGGGCACCTGATGCAAGGACGGACTCTGCTGGGGGCACTTGATGCATGGACGGACTTTGCTGGGGGCACCTGATGCAAGGACAGACTCTGCTGGGGGCACCTGATGCAAGGTCCGACTCTGCTGGGGGCACCTGATGCAAGGTCCGACTCTGCTGGGGACACCTGATGCAAGGACGGACTCTGCTGGTGGTAGGCAATGTGACAGGTGACACTCCGAGGGGTCCCACTGAGTCTGCATTATGGAGAGTTAAATGATTTCATTTTATATTACAAAGTAATAATAGAAATAATGCGCTTCAATCATCCTGACACCATAATAACCATGGTACAGGGATGATTGAAGCACTAACACCAGGTGTTTGGAGTATCTTTATCTGCTGATTGTTTAACTCTGGAATACACATATTTCTATTGTGGTGTAGAATCTGGGGCTGCTGTCCCTCCATCTCTCTCCCTCTCCCCCCCTTTCCCTCTCCATCCCTCATTCATCTGAGACTCTAACCACACCCCCTTTGAGACATTTAAGCCACGCCCACTATCTCACGTAAACAAAGCCCATTGTTCAGCGCAGCGTGCCACATTGTCATTTTTTTCCTATGCCATGCCAACAAACGCATGCCCCACCATCTAATTATAATGCGACTCCGCCTACAGCCAAAAAAGTGTCCCTAAATCTTTTTTTACAATGTTGTCAACCATGTAGTTGGTGATTGGTTAAGGCTCCTTAACACACCCCAGACAGCTCCATCTCTCTTCCCATCCTCTGCTTCCAGAATCTTCTCAAATCCAGAGGAAGGTAGCCAAGAAGGAATATTACCTACAAGTCACCAGCCTACACTAAACCAGTCCCCAGCTCCCAGATCAAAACAAACAGGCCTAGCTTTTAGCTTGGCCTGCCTAAATTTACCTGCATTGGCCAAAAATCTAACTCTAGCACCTAAGGTAGAAGGTGCTACAAGATGATGGCTTGAACAGTGCTCTGTGAGGTGTTTAAAGCTTGAGATATTAGTTTATAATGCAGCGTGTCACTTGCCACCATCACCTGTCACCAGATGCAGCGTGTTACTTCCCACCATCGCCTGCCACCAGATGCAGCATGTTACTTGCCACCATCACCTGCCACTAGATGTGGATTGTCACTTGCCATGTCGCCTGCCACCAGATGTGGATTGTCACTTGCCACTTTCACCTGGCAGCAGATGTGGATTGCCACTTGCCATGTCGACTGCCACCATTTGCAGATTGTCACTTGCCACGTCTCCTGGCATCATTTGCAGATTGCCACATCTCCTGCCACCATTTGCAGATTGTCACTTGCATCAGAAGTGGGTTGTCACTTGCCAACTGATGTGGATTGTCAGTTGCCATGCCAGCCAGTGCCACCAAATGTGCATTGATGCTGCATTGGTGGCAGGCTGACAGCTTTGGTCCATTTAGTGAGATCAGGGGAGCGGTTATGCTGGGCAGGCAGTGAGAGATGATGTCATCTTGCTGCTCCCCGCCACACCTCCCACATTGAAGCAAGGGGGTCTGGCTGGAAAGTGGAGCTCCACGATGACAAGAAGCAAGTGACCTCCACTCCACTGTGCTGTGAGGGCGGAAGAGCACTGATGTGTGGTGGGCAGTGAGAGATGATGTCATCTCTCTGCTGCTTGCCACACCTCGCTCCCAAATTGAAGAGGCCCAGCTGTGAAGAGCGCTGATGTGGAGCGGACAGAGAGAGATGTAATTTCTGCTCGTCCACCTGCTCGCTTCTCTCCTCTCCTCCGCCTCTCTCATGCAGCCAGCCCGCCTGCTGCAGCACCCACGACCTGCTGGATAGGCAGGGACCCTACGGCAAGAGACTCAGTTGTCCTCCCTATATACTTTGTAAAGCGCTGCGTAAACTGTTGGCACTATATAAATCGTGTATAATAATAATAATAATATTAATAATAATATGGGTCTCAGATTCGGGGCTATAGCCCCAATAGCCACCCCCTAGCATCGCCCCTGCCTCCCTGGGTTCTCAGCTAGCTATATAATGGCAAATGGACATTTGGGAGAGAGTATAAAAAAGGTCTAGTAGTTGGTATAACTGCATTGCATGTTGTTGTGGGACATTTGTGGGGCTTCCCCATTGACTTGAATGTATAGCTACAAATTGGCTCAACTTTGCCACAGGCGTGAAACGAAGAATCGCAGCCGTGAAATGTAGGCTGCATATTGCAGCTTAAGTGTGTGTGTCTATGTGTTTCGGTGTGTGTGTGTGTGTGTGTGGGGGGGGGGGGGGGGCAGTTGATGGGTGACAGGAACACAGCTCGACTGCATACTGTATTTCCCCATGTCTGCAATTTTAGACTTCAATTCTAAACAAGGCTGTAAGTTAGTAAATCAACTGTGAAAGGAAAGCAGGAAAAACTACGGGTTGTGTCCAGGATGGGGAGATATATTTGTCCCAGTTTCAGGGCCAGTTGACACCCTGAATCACAAAGGAATGCGCTGTTTATTCCTATGTGATTCACATGCGATCTGAGTGCAGTGCAGCTAATTTGTTTGAATGGGTTGGAATCAGGCCAGACCGCACCAAAAGTAGTGCATGCACTACTTTACAAAATGCACAGCGACTGGATCGCATGGTGCTACTGTACCATGTAAACCACAGTGAAATCGCATCTTGTGTTCACATGTGTGCGAACATAGCTGGTATTATTGGCCTGAAAAAAATTGCAGCTGCATCCAATACCATCTGAAATTAGATTAAACTTCCATTACAATTACACTGTCTTATGCACAAATCGCACCACAAAATTGCACTATGCTCTGAAAACCAACACAAATCTGCATGTAAATCAAACCCATTCACACCGATTCAGTGTGAATCCAGCCTAAAACTCCCAGTCTGCTTAGGAAAGATGCTCTACCCTGGAACAAGATGTTTGTGCATGACAGGATAGCAAACTGCCTGTGTGGTTTGATTAAAGTGATACAAAACACACACAGCTTATTTATAGTGTCCCTTCTCTTTTCTTTCCTTCTCTTTCTTAGTGTATGGTGGCACTGTAATTATTTTAATTTTAAAAAGTACCCTTTTTCCTAATTAACATACAGCTGTCATATGACCTAGCTCTTTCCCAGCCCATCTTTAGGGAAACAGTGGCAGGAGGAGCTTCTAGTCCTCTGTTACTGCTCTGTTCAAAAAAAAAAAAACAGCCTTTGGGATACATAGTAAAAAAATTATTACTATCAATAAACTGTTTTAAATTGCAATATGAATACTGTATTCATCGGCATATAACATGCACATTAATTTTAAGAGGGAAGTTTCAAGAAACAAACTTAAAGGGGTTGTAAACCTTCTGTTTTTTTTACCTTAATGCATCCTATGCATTAAGGTGAAAAAATATCTGATAGTTACAGGCCCCCCAGCCCCCAGGTTTACTTAGTTGAGCCCTCGAAAGTCCCACGTCGAGAACGTGCTGGCTTCTCGGCTCTTCTCGGCCCGGTCTTCTCGGCTCTTCATTGTATAGATTCATAGCAGCGCAGCCATTGGCTTGCGCTGCTGTCAATCAAATCCAAATGATGCGGCCGCCGGGGGGCAGGACCGAGACATACACTCTTTGTAGAGAGAGCTTCCCGAGGGGGTTAGCTATTGCATGGAGGAGCTGAGAGAGGCGCCGTGGGACCCCAGAACAGGAGGATCGGAGCCACTCTGTGCAAAACGAGCTGCACAGTGGAGGTAAGTATGACATGTTGGTTATTTAAAAAAATAAAAAAATGAACCTTTACAACCCCTTTAAATTTTAAATAAGGAACTTTGAAGCAAAATCAGGTCAGTGTCCATCTGCAGTCTCACCATTGCCATTAATGCAGCCTGATCAATGCCCACCTGCAGCCTTGCAAGTGCCATCAATGCAGCATCATCAGTTCCCATCAATGCAGCAGCCTCACCATTGCCATCAATGCAGCAACCTCACCATTGCCTTCAATGCAGCAGCCTCACCATTGCCTTCAATGCAGCAGCCTCACCATTGCCATCAGTGCAGCCTGATCGATGCCCATCTGCAGCCTAGAGGAGACAGGAAGGGGGGCGGGATGAGCGCCAACAGATTACATACAGTGGGAATCTCCTATGATAGACAGAACAGTGATCCAATGGCAGCCCAGGAGACGGGACTTCCTATTATAGAGGCCGCCAAGTAAACAGGAGATTCTCCCTGTATGTAATCTGACAGCGCTCGTCCCGGCCCCCTCCCTGTCCCCTTCGAGGCGGCTAAAATTGAAGTATTAGCGTATAACACGTACATGCTATTTGCACCCAATTTTCATGGTGAAAAAGTGAGTGCTATACGCCAATAAATACAGTATATATTTGAAATAATGCCGCATACACGCGATCGGAATTTCAGCCAGCAAAAGACCGATGAGAGCTCTCATTGGAAAATGCGACCGCGTGTATGCTCCATTGGAATTTAGCTGGCCGAATTCCTGCCAGCAAAAATTTCAGAGCATGTTCTCAATTTTTCAGACGGAAAAACTTTCAGAAATTCCGATCGTGTGTATGCAATTCCGACGCGCAAAAACTCACGCATGCTCAGATTCAACTACGAGATGGAAGCTATTGGCTACTAGGTATTGAACTTCCTTTTTCTAGTCCCATCGTACGTGTTGTACATCACCTCGTTCTTGACTGTCGGAATTTGGTGTGACCTGTGTATGCAAGACAGCTTGAGCAAAAAATCCCATAGGAATTCCGTCAGGAAAACCATCAGAGCTTTTTCCGACCAAAATTTCGATCGTGTGTACGCGGCATTAGAATGTAAAATTCTCCATAGCAAAACACTAATAGATACTTTGCAGTAGCGCAAAACATAAATATAATCAAATTAGTGCCCCATATATCTAAAAAAAAAATCAAAAAAATGTCAAATTGCATAATATTAAATGAGTCCTTTAAGCGAAAAAAGTCCAAATATAAAGTGCTGAACATCCTTGTGGAATTCTATTAAAGGATAATAACTGCACCACAAATCCACCACCAGTGTGCTTCATGCGATCCCTTTTCCCTTTAGAGTGAATAATATTATGCACACATTTTTTTATTTTTTTATTTTTTCATTGATATATTTGAAATTAAATCTTTATAATTTTTGGTAATAACATGATGTGGGAGGATTTCTGCCAGCTACAGCCCCTCCAGCCTGTGTCTTAGAATAGCCGTGCATCAATTCTATTGTGATCCATTTTGTGTCTTTTTAGCTGCTAACAGATGCATTATTTTTGCATGTGAGTTGATTGTTTATTGTTATATGCTCTAAAATTTCTTTAAGCCCCCGTTCACATCTGTGCGATTTAACATTCAATTACATCCCAGTGTGAATGAGGGCTAAAACAGACCTTTTAACAAGGTTTCTAAATTCAATCTTATGTCTTTTGTGTTTTTCCTTTATATTTCCATCACTAAAATACATCCTAGAAAGAGTACAGCATATACAGTATATTAAAATATAACATGGTGAAAAACAAAGAAAACTTTTACTTACTTTTGAGACAGACATCTAAGGCCATAGTGACAGAGCACATGAGACAGATAAATGTCTTCAGCAACATTTCCTCTAAGATTTCTTTCTAGCTGTGGTTCACCTGCGAGGTTTCGTCACCTATATACTTCTGCATCTTGTTTTCAGTATATATAACATAACATGCCACCCCCACTCCTAAAGCCCACCTACTTAAAGACCTCAGATGTCTCTTTTTTCCTCTTCTTCAAGTCAGTGATAGTAAATGCGAATATACAAAATTATAAGCAAAAAAGTTACAAATTAAATCTGGAACTTTTCAAACCTGGATTTTCAAAGCATTTTTTAGCTGGTCTGACAATTTTTCTTTTCTAGTTTTAATGAATATACTATATTACCTCTCTTTTTTGAGCTCTTTTTTGAACTCAGTTCAATTAATGTATGGTGAAGAATTACCCATTTTTTCCTATGTATTGAACTCATTTACAAATGAGTAGGTTAGAGCTACATGGGTGATTTTACTCTTGTGCTTTAAATAAACTATATTAAAAAAAAGTGTTGGGGCGCCTGCCTTTAAATGCACATGAACTTTAATGGCATCCCAGTCTTAGTCCGTAGGGTTCAATATTGAGTTGGCCCACCCTTTGCAGCTATAACAGATTCAACTCTTATGGGAAGGCAGTCCACAAGGTTTAGGAGTGTGTCTATGGAAATGTTTGACCATTCTTCCAGAAGCGCATTTGTGACGTCAGGCACTGATGTTGGATGAGAAAATCATCTCAAGGGGTTCTATCATGTTGAAGTCAGGACTCTGTGCAGACCAGTCAAGTTCCTCCACCCCAAACTTGCTCATCCATGTCTTTATAGACCTTGCTTTGTGCTCTGTGTTCAGTGTAGAATATATATACAGTGCAGGCAGTGTACAGTATATAATAAAGTGTACTGAAGTGGTTAAGGCGAACCCTGTGACAGAATAAAAAAAGAAACCCACCCCGGTCCATACCAGACCCTTATCTGAGCAAGAAGCCTAGCAGGCTAGGATAAGGTGGGGGGGGGGTCGAGCAAGTGACTCCCATCCTGAACCATACCAGGCTGCTTGTCCTCAACATGGGGAGGGTGCTTTAGGGTCCCCCCAAAGCTACATCCCCACAACCCTTGCCCGGTGGTTCCAGATTCCGATAAGCCCCTTGCCCACAGACCTCCACAAACAATGGTCAGGGTTGTGGGGACGAGGCCCTTGTCCCCATCAACATGGGGACAAGGTAATTTGTTGAGGGCAAGCGTCCTGCAACATTGCGGTGGACAGATCGGACACGTTGACACTTTTTGGGATCACTGAGATTTATACAGCGATCAGTGCTAATAGCCACTGATTACTATATAAATGTCCCTAGCAGGGAAGGGATTAACACTAGGGGGCGATCAAGGGGTTAAATGTGGTCCCTCAGTGTGTGTTGTAACCGTGGGGGAATGGGACTAACTGGGGAGGAGACCGATCATTGTTCCTACTTACAAGGAACACACAATCACTCTCTCTACTCCCCTGACAGAGCCAGGATTTGTGTGATCCCTGTTCTGGCTCTGTCAGGAGTAGGGATGAGCCGAACACCCCCCCAGTTTAGTTTGAAGCAGAAAATGCAAACAGGCAAAAAATGTATGTGAGAATTTGGTGAACAAGTAGGGGTACAATGTACCCAATATCCATTCACATAGGGGGTCCGGGATCTGGGGGCCCCCCTTGTTAAAGGGGAATTCCAGATTCCGATGGACCCCAAAGCACCCTTCCCATGTTGAGGGCATGTGGCCTGGCATGGTTCATACAGGACGAGCTTGGATAAGAGTCTGGTATGGTTTTTGGGGGGATCCCCATGCCATTCTTTTTACATTTTGTCACGGGTTCCCCTTAAAATTCATACCAAACCTGAAGAGCCTGATAATGGACTAGGGAGAACTCGCAACGTTTTTTTTCAATGATTTTTATGTATATTGCCGGGATCCGACAATACGTTACAGCAGTTTTAAATTACATTTTTTCCTTTAGAAATTTAATTTTGCTGCTCTCATTCATTACACTATGTACAGCCGCTGTGTAAGCAGCCTTACAAAGTGTGGGGTTTGGCCTTAGCCCTGTGAGCCATGATTGGCCAAAGGCACCCTGCCTTTGGCCAATCATGGTTCTCACAGCAGAGGGCGTTGTGATTAGCAAAGCATGCAAGTCAGGTGCATGCTTTGGCCAATCAGCAGCTGTTAATGCACTGCAATTTCCCAGTGCATTATGGGACTTTACATGGGCGTTCGACTTTCCTGTGAACACCCCATATGCACTATATACTCTGCAGAAAATTGGGCCTTAAGTGTTGGTGCCAGAACACTGTAACCCCACACAGTTACTCTTGTTGGGAACAGGAACGGGCCCTGCTGTTAAATATTATTTCAAAAATTGTAATTACATGCCCCTGTTAAACAGGGGCAGAAAAAATGGGCCTTGGGTGTTGGTGGTGCTTTAAACCTGTAGAAATTGAGTTATTACTGTATTAATAACTATATTTCAATAATTCATATTGATGAGGAAAGTTCCAAGAAAATCCGTTCAGTTCTCGTGTAAAAATACCAAAATTGATTTAATAATAAAAATAGCTAAATATTACAAGAACAGTGTCAAAATGTAGAATATAAAATAGCATCGATAAGTTTCTTATTCTTAAAATGAAGATTGTATAAATTTATCTTTGTGTGTGTGTGTGAGAAAGTTTGTCAGCTTCTCCTCCCAAGTCTGTGTCAGTCTGACTCTCTGCAAGTCTGCCCTCTAGAAAACAGCCTGTCTGTATTTTTCTACCCCTAAAACTAAAAACCCCCACCCTTTTCCCAATTAAGAATGGTTTAACTGAGCTCTGTTGTACCACAGGGAAAGCCCGCGAATTCTGAATGAGCAAATTCCCTCCCACCTCATCCAACAGGGTGTTGAAATACAAAACCGTCTCTAATCAAAACATTCCATTGGGATGGCAAAACTGCCATGTATAAAACTATTTAAGTTATACAATACAAGTTTCCTATCTTCTAAACCAAATTCTACATACCGTGTATACTCGAGTATAAGCCGAGATTTTCAGCCCCTTTTTTTAGGCTGAAAGTGCCCCCCTCGGCTTATACTCAAGTTACCGCCGTCTGCCTACCTGATCAATGTGTCGTGCAGACAGACGGCGGCCATTCCACTGTTCAAAAGCCACGCCTCCCTGGCTGTGATAGGCGGAACACTCAATTTCCCAGCAGTCAGTGTTCCGCCTATCACGGACATCCGCTCATCCTCATACTACGGACGAGGATGAGAGGATGTCCGTGATAGGCGGAACACTGACTGCTGGGAAATTGAGTGTTCCGCCTATCACAGACAGGGAGGCGCGGCTTTTGAACAGTGGAATGGCCGCCCTCTGTCACAGTCGAGGAGGAGAATTGCGGCTTTTGAATCCTGGCATGTTTTTATGACATGCTGATACATGCTGATCGGTGCAAAATGGCACACAATGGCACACGGAGCTGCAGAAGGACACAGAGCTGCAGAAGGACACAGAGCTGCAGAAGGACACAGAGGCTGCAGAAGGACACAGAGGCTGCAGATTGGCACACGGAGGCATGCACAGGACACAGGTAGGCTGCAATGGACACAGGGAGGTACACAGGGAGGTACACAGGGAGGTATGCAGCTGCAGATGGGCATTGTTGACCCTCTTTTCCACTCTTTTAAGCTGTAACAGTAGCTGCTGCATGTCTCATCTTCGGCTTATACACGAGTCAATAAGTTTTCCCAGTTTTTTTGTGGTAAATTAGGGGCCTCGGCTTATATTCGGATCGACCTATACTCGAGTATATACGGTATATCAGTAAATAGATTATATACGTTTAAAATGCAATGTACGTAATGATAATCCTAATCAGGAAATACTGTAATATAAAGAAATAACATGTATCATACTGAAACTCTGTATCTTTGAACAATAATGTAACATTATCTCTTCAATGGGGGAGGGGAATGATCAACTCACTCTAAATTACAGCCATATGTGAAATGTACATAGAACTACTTCCCATGAAATGCATATGAAGCTTCAAAGACTTTTACATACATGTATGTAAACATATATACACATATATACATATACATACATATATATATATATATATATATATATATATATATATATATATATATTATTTCACTTTATCCATATCTAGAACATATAATGATATACATAAGCAAGTCAATCATTCTCAAAAGACCCAAACCATTTATACATTTTAATATTCTAACAAAACCAAAAATATTGTTGGAAGCTAGCATCATCAAGATTCAGGAGGAATAGGATAGGCAGCATAGGCAGTCTTCAAGGGATCTCAGATCTATAGCAAATTCAATCAGTTACATCAGCATCAGGTGCTTGATAGATGATGATCCAGGACTGATTCATTTTTATAAATGTGAGCCTATCAACAGAGTCTGTGGACAGGTGCACTCTTTGATCCGTTCAGAAAGTATGCTGCATGCAGGACAGGCCAGTAGCTCGACTGCATATTGAGCAAATTCTGGCCAGTTGTCCATCCTCAAAACCCAGTAACCCAGTGGATGCTCTGTTGGAAAGGTCTCCAAGTCTGCTCTTGCCCCTAGATATTCCTGCACTATATAATGTCAGCCTGCCACCTTCTCCATCACTCTTCCTCTGACTGAACGAAGCCTCTGAAACACATTGTCCAGCAGCAGGAAATTGTCACCTCCCAGGGTCTGGAAATGCATTACACAAACTTTTCTTCAAGGTCTCCTGAAGATGTCTCATCCTCTGCTCCCTCTGCAAAGGCAGGATGAATTCTGCAACTTTACCCTTGTAACGTGGATCAAGAAGGGTTGCCAGCCAGTAATGATCCCTCTCCTTGATACCACAAATCCTAGGGTCCTTTCACAGGCTTTGCAGAATCAGGGAGGCCATGCAGCGTAAGTTTGCAGAGGCATTCGATTCTGAGTCCTCTGGGTCACTAAGGATCACATTATCCATAACTACCTCCTCCCAGCCATGTACAACATACAAGGACTGGCATTGTATGACCGGCGGAAATGACCACAGACTTTTCTGGCCTGCCTCAGGAGATCTTGTAAGCCTGGGTACCTGGTCAAGAAACGCTGCACCATCAAATTCAGAACGTGTGCCAAACATGGAACATAGGTCAAGTGTCCCTGTCAGAGGGGGGAGAGAAGGCTGGTGCCATTTTCACATACAACCATTCCTGGCTGAAGCTGGCATGGTGTCAACCACCTCTGAGCTTGC
The DNA here is from genome assembly GCF_037356315.1 of Lithobates pipiens. Classification (NCBI taxonomy): domain Eukaryota; kingdom Metazoa; phylum Chordata; class Amphibia; order Anura; family Ranidae; genus Lithobates; species Lithobates pipiens. Next base: position 56,696,009 of record NW_027507789.1, on the reverse strand, counting down.
CCCTGCAGAGCTGACAGAATCTCTGCCCCAGTTTGGCTCCTGTCCCCTAGGCAGACCTCAAGCACTGCATGGCATATTTTAGCCTGACTGCTTGCATAGCCCCTTGGATGCTTACTGAGCACTGCTGGTTCAGAAGACAATTCTGCAGAAAAGGTCATAGAGGAAGAAGAAGAAGAGGAGGGGGTGGAGCAGAGAGCTGTGGCAGAATCACCACTAGCTTTTTGGAGGGGTGGTAGCGTAACAAGCTCCAACAGCACTGAACCCTGTCCTGTGACTTTCCTCGCTGCTAGTAGAGTTACCCAGTGCACCATGAAGGAAAGTTAATGTCCCTGCCCATGCCTACTGGACCACGAGACAGCTGTAATATGAACCTTACTGCTGACCGCCCTGTACAACGAGGCCAAAACATTGCCTTCCACATGACGGAGAGCCACAATGGCCTTACGTGAAAAGAAATGCCATTTTGGAACCTGCTACTGTGGTACAGCACATTCCACAAATTCACGAAAAGGGCAGCGTCTACCAGCTGAAAAGACTGCAGTTGTAGTGCTAGCAATTTGGCCAATCTAGCATTTAGACCCTGAGCATGTGGATAGCTGGGACCAAATTAATTTTCAATTTCTTACCCCAGCAACTGGGGTAAGGAAATTTGCCTGCTGAAATCAATTGGTCGTGTACTGCTAGCAGATTGGCTGTAAGTACTTGTGACACCAATTGCTATACCTTCATTCCTCTCAGTGCAGGTTTTTGAGAGGACTGGAGGTATAGTAGGGTTGGATATCCCAGATGAGGAGCAAGAAAAAGTCCGCCTTTTTCTATGATGTGGGTCTTGCAAGTGCTGTTGCCAACAGATTGCATGGCAGGTCGTCATATGTCTGGTCAAGCAAGTGGTGCCCAAGCGGCTGCTGTTTTGGCCATGCTTGATCTGCTTCAAACATAGGTTGCAAACAGCAAAGGTGCGATCTGCTGTACACGTGACAAAAAAGGCCCACACCAAGGAACTTTTATATATATATATATATATATATATATATATATATATATATATATATATATATATATATAGGGTGGCTGCCCTTAAGCTCCTCCCTGGAGAACATCCTGGCTTGTTGGAGTTGTGCCTCCTCCTCTATTCTCTCAGGCACCCAAGTGCAGTCAGTGTCACGTAACTGGTGGAAATCATGCTGTAGAGAGGTCTTCTTTTGCACCTCCTGTCCAACGCCCCTGATAGTGATGACGGGGAGTGAAGGACACAGGGCATGAGGACCGGTTTAGCAGGTGACACCAGCTGAGGCTTGACTGGAGCCCGATGGCCGTAGATCACCAGACAGGTACTGGAAACTGGAACACTGTGTAACTGGATCAGCAGGCAGAAGCGTTGCTGGAACATAAGCCAGGGGATCATCAAGAGCTGAACATAGCAGGTACGGGAATGTGAGGCTGAAGTGGAGAAAGGATACAGGCCTGGTTCGGTATGCAATCAGATTCTTGTCCTTCTGTGGCACCCCCTCTCTCTAGGCTCACATTACTCCCTTCCTCAACCTGAGAACCAACATCGGAGCCTTCAAATCACTGTGCATCCTCCAGCAGGAGTAACCGACACCGTGGTCGAATAATTCTGGGGACTCCTCCTTGAATGATGGTTGGGCTACGGAAGAAGTAACTGGACAAGGATCCGGTGGAATAGGCTGCTTTGACAAACTACTCTGAGCCTGGGTGACAGAAGAAGAGGAGGATGAGGACGGCTTCATTATCCACTCCACCGACTCTTCTGCATGTTGTGGCGCAATAACATGGCCAACAGCAGAAAAAAATGACAAGCGTGCCCCGTGGCCACTTGTAGAGGATGAACCATGTCCATGACCACCACTGTTGACTGTAGGCACAGAGGCTACTTGCACTCTTTTAGTGACCTGTGAGTGTCTGTCTCTCATTGGTGGCCTTCCGGACATGATGGGTTTTTTTCTGACACCTCACTACACTGTATTATATGCCGTGTACACCACCTGAAGTGTATTAGAAACAATACACCACTGAATTCACTGTATATATAGTCTACACTGAATACAGTTGTGCTCATAAGTTTACATACCCTGGTAGAATTTATGATTTCTTGGCCATTTTTCATAGAATATGAATGATAATGCAAAAACTTTTCTTTCACTCATCGTTAGTGTTTGGCTGAAGCCATTTATTATCAATCAACTGTGTTTATTCTTTTAAATCATAATGGCAACAGAAACTACCCAAATGACCCTGATCAAACATTTACATACCCCAGTTCTTAATACTGTGTATTGCCCCGTTTAAAATTAATGACAGCTTGAAGTGTTTTGTGGTATTTGTGGATGAGGCTCTTTATCTTCTCAGATGGTAAAGCTGCCCATTCCTCTTGGAAAAAAGCCTCCAGTTCCTGAAAAGTCTTGGGCTGTCTTGCATGAACTGCACGTTTGAGATCTCCCTACAGTGGCTAAATGATATTGAGGTCAGGAGACTGAGATGGCCACTCCAGAACCTTCACTTTATTCTGCTGCAGCCAATAACAGGTCGACTTTTACCAAATTTTCTGTGTCTTTGTAGCTCACACATCCCCAAAAGATCAGCGTTCCACCTCCGTACCTTTCATCATAGGCCTTGTTGACTCCTCTCCAAATGTAGCGTTCATGGTTGTGGCCAAAAATCTAAATTTTGGTCTCATCACTCCAAATGACTTTTTGCCAGAAGGTTTGAGGCTTGTCTCTGTGCTGTTTGGCGTATTGTAAGTGGGATACTTTGTGGCATTTGCATACTAATGGCTTTCTTCTGGTGACTCGACCATGCACATGCAGCCCATCTTTATTCAAGGGCCTCCTTATTGTACATCTTGAAACAGCCACACCACATGTTTTCAGAGAGTCCTGTATTTCACCTGAAGTTATTTGTGGGGTTTTTTTTTGCATCTCAAACTATTTTCCTGGCAGTTATGGCTGAAATTTTAGTTGGTCTACCTGGCCATGGTTTGGTTTCAACAGAACTCCTCATTTTCCACTTCTTGATTAGAGTTTGAAGACTGCTGATTGGCTTTTTCAATTCCTTGGATATCTTTTTATATCCCTTTCCTGTTTTATACAGTTCAACTACATTTTCCTGTAGATCCTTTGACAGTTCTTTTTCTTTCCCCATGACTCAGAATCCAGAAACATCATTGCAGAACTGGATGAAAGATGCAAGGGTCTATCAGGAGTCCAGAAACACATTGACCTGTTATATACACACACACTAATTACAAGCAAACAGATCACAGGTGAGGATGGTGTCAGAAACCATGAAATCAGACAGAGACAGAAGTACAGTTAAATCACACTCGTTTAATAATAAAAGTAAAAAGGAAAAACTTAGTCAAAACATAGCCAAAGTTCAGTAACCAGAATGGATAGTCAGCCAAGCCAGAAGTCAGGGATCAATGTAGTGGAACAGCAAGCAGGATCTGGAGCCAGAAGGGATGTCAGCAAAGCAAGTCTTTAAACAGGAACGCAGGCAATGTGTCTGTGATGTTGACCAAGGCAAAGATAGAGATCCACTGGGCTAAATAGCTTAAGTAGGCAGGACTGATGAGCAGGATATCATCAACAGCTGAATACCTGTGGAGAGATAGGAGCTGGCAATTACCCGACAGCTGAGCGGCCAGATCTGAGAAGGAAGGGCTGAGCCCAGCCCTGCCAGTACCCCACCCTCAACGACCTCTCTCCCTTGGAGGACCACCAGGCTTGAGGAGAAAATATATATGGAAATCACGGAGGAGGACAGGGGTATGTATGTCAGAGAATGAGACCCAAGAGCGTTCCTCCAGACTGTACCCCTTCCAATGCATGCGTCCACAGAACCTACGGGAGTGTACGGGACTGTACTTCATACTCCTCATGGTTCTCAACCAGTACAGGGTGAAGACGTGGCACCGAGGTGGTAAAGTGGTTGCAGACCAAAGGTTTTAATAAGAAGACATGAAATACATTTGAAATATGCATATTAAAAGGAAGGTCTAATGCGCAAGCCACTGGGTTAATCCTGCAAAGAATACGGAAAGGCCCAATAAACCGAGGTGTGAACTTCAGTGAGGGAACACAAAGTCAAAGGTTGTGAGATGACAGCCAGACCCTGTCCCCAAAAAGCACAAACACAAAAAAGAGCGCACACCAGCCCTAGTGCATTAACGTTTATTTAACTCAGTAAAAGATTAAAAAAGCCAGGTATATCACTCACAAACATCCGTTGAATGGTTGCATTGACATTTACAGCCTCCGCTGTTGCCTCCTTCCCCGATTTTAGGCTCCCTGCAGTAGCTAACAATGCGGATGGTTAAGTACTCAGTTCGCTTGCTGGTTGCAGGTACACTCTCTCTCCACGCCTCACACGCACAGACCTGCCGGCTATGGATGACGTCACTCGCAACGGGGGGCGGATCTATCAACGTGTGTGCTGACTCTGACGCTGGCTCTGACTAACTGTTCCCAAGACAACATGTTTCGGAGGCGTGGCCTCCTTCTTCAGGTGACGCCCTAGTGTATGCTTACAACATAAATACGCTGACACCCTCCCCGCCCTCCCTGCTAGTGCCAATCACAGGGAGCCTAACATCTAGGGGAGGAGACAAGCCCATCTACCAATCAAGAAGAGCGACATGGAAACAAAGATATTCTAGAACTACTATTGTAATCATTGCTATTAGAAGTGAATCAATATCTTTCAATGTATATCTGTATGTAAACCATAACAAGGAAATGAAATGAAATTATTTATACATGAAATTGAGATAATACTAGAGAAATGAACCAACAAAATTTGTATATATAAGAAATTAAAGAAAAATATATGAGATTAAAATAAAATTAAATTTAAATTAGAAATAAAAATAAAATTTAAATTAGAAATAAAAATAAAAATAAAAATAAAAATGAAAATAAAAATAAAATTAATATAAACAAAAATAAATATAAATAAAAATAAAAATAAAAATGAAAATAAAGATAAAAAACGAAATATAAAGATAAAAATAAGAATAAAAATAAAAATAAAAACAAAATAGAAAATATATATATATATATATATATATATATATATATATATATATATATATATATATATATATATATATATATATATATATATATATATATATATATACACATGGAAAAATTCTCGTAAATGAATAAATGAACTATAAGAATTTTTTTAAAAGATAAAAGATTGACAAAAAAAATTTAAAATATATATATATATTAGAAGTCTATTACGGGGGACTAGTACGGATGGGTTTCTGAGATATACAGATATGTAAATTTTCTTCATATGGAAACAAGAGCTATTTATTTGTAGCAAGTATATATATACACGCACACACAAAAAACATTTTTTATATATATTTTTTTATATATTTTTTTTTATTTTGTATATATTTATATATAAAAAATATATATAAAAAATGTTTTTTGATTGTGCGTGTATATATATACTTGCTACAAATAAATAGCTCTTGTTTCCATATGAAGAAAATTTACATATCTGTATATCTCAGAAACCCATCCGTACTAGTCCCCCGTAATAGACTTCTAATATATATATATATTTTAATTTTTTTTTGTCAATCTTTTATCTTTTAAAAAAATTCTTATAGTTCATTTATTCATTTACGAGAATTTTTCCATGTGTATGTATATATATATATATATATATATATATATATATATATATATATATATATATATATATATATATAATTATTTTCTATTTTGTTTTTGTTTTTATTTTTATTTTTATTCTTATTTTTATCTTTATATTTTGTTTTTTATCTTTATTTTCATTTTTATTTTTATTTATATTTATTTTTATTTATATTATTTTTATTTTTATTTTTATTTTTATTTTATTTCTAATTTAAATTTTATTTTATTTCTAATTTAAATTTAATTTTATTTTAATCTCATATATTTTTCTTTAATTTCTTATATATACTAATTTTGTTGGTTCATTTCTCTAGTATTATCTCAATTTCATGTATAAATAATTTCATTTCATTTCCTTGTTATGGTTTACATACAGATATGCATTGAAAGATATTGATTCACTTCTAATAGCAATGATTACAATAGATGTACTAGAATATCTTTGTTTCCATGTCGCTCTTCTTGATTGGTAGATGGGCTTGTCTCCTCCCCTAGATGTTAGGCTCCCTGTGATTGGCACTAGCAGGGAGGGCGGGGAGGGTGTCAGCGTATTTATGTTGTAAGCATACACTAGGGCGTCACCTGAAGAAGGAGGCCACGCCTCTGAAACATGTTGTCTTGGGAACAGTTAGTCAGAGCCAGCGTCAGAGTCAGCACACACGTTGATAGATCCGCCCCCCGTTGCGAGTGACGTCATCCATAGCCGGCAGGTCCGTGCGTGTGAGGCGTGGAGAGAGAGTGTACCTGCAGCCAGCAAGCAAACTGAGTACTTAACCATCCGCATTGTTAGCTACTGCAGGGAGCCTAAAATCGGGGAAGGAGGCAACAGTGGATGCTGTAAATGTCAATGCAACCATTCAACGGATGTTTGTGAGTGATATACCTGGCTTTTTTAATCTTTTACTGAGTTAAATAAACGTTAATGCACTAGGGCTGGTGTGTGCTCTTTTTTGTGTTTGTGCTTTTTAGGTTTGTCTGCCACCCAGTGGACTTTAATAAGAGCAGCAACACCCAGAGTGGATGTAACAAGCAATATATATTGTGTAGAGGTATTCTGGAGGAACTGGATAGGATGTGACAGCGCCGTGCTTGATATATTTGTTTCCTGTTAGACCCTGTCCCCAACCTGGTAGGAAGGCACAGGCTGGCATCTGCAGTCTGCCTGGAGTCTGTACCTATCATTAGCATGTCACAAAGACTCCTGGATTTATGCCCAAGTGGAATGAAGACCACAGAGATGCTCCTCTAATGCAGGACTACTCTGCGGAACAAATGAGTCAGGCAACATGTAAGGTTGTAAACCATAGTTCGCCATAAACAGGGACAATCGGGAAGCATAATTCAAGGCACTATTTTGAGCAAACTCTGCCCACAGTAATAGGTCTGAACAGTTGTTATGATGGTCAGAAATATAGTAATGTAGGAATTGCTCCAAGTACTGATTGGCTCCTTCTGAGGCCCCATTAGACTGCGGGTGACATGCAGAGTAAAAGGCAAGCTGAATTCCCAACTATGCACAAAAGGCTCGCCAGGGCACAAACTGACTACCCCTGTCCGAGACAATCACCTTGGGTAGCCCATGTAAGCGAAAGATCTCCTGAGCAAAAATGGAAGCCAGTTCCTTAGAAGTGGGCAACTTCTTAAGCGGAATACAATGAGACATTTTTTAGAACCGGTCAACCACCATAAGGATAACTGTGTTGCCCTGGGAGTCGGGTAACTCCACAATGAAATCGTGCCTTCACCTATTGTCAGAAACCATGAAATCAGACAGAGACAGAAGTACAGGTAAACCACACTTGTTTAATAATAAAAGTAAAAAGAACAAATGTAGTCAAAACATAGCCAAAGTTCAGTAACTGGAACGGCAAACAGGATCTGGAGCCCGAAGGGATGTCAGCAAAGCAAGTCTTTAACCACTTCCGCCCCGGAAGGATTTACCCCCTTCCCGACCAAAGCACTTTTTACAATTGGCACTGCGTCGATTTAACTGGTAATTGCACGGTCATGCAATGTTATACCCAAACTAAATTTGCGTTATTTTTTTCCCACAAATAGAGCTTTCTTTTGATGCTATTTTATTGCCTCTGCCATTTTTATTTTTTGCGATATAAACGGAAAAAAGACCAAAAATTAAGGAAAAAAATGATATTTTCTAATTTTTGTTATAAGAAAAATCCAATAAACTCAATTTTAGTCATATAGTTAGGCCAAAATGTATTCAGCCACATGTCTTTGGTAAAAAAATGTCAATAAACTTATATTTATTAGTTTGCGCAAAAGTTATAGCGTCTATAAACTAGGGTACATTTTCTGGAATTTACACAGCTTTTAGTTTATGCCTATTAGACTTGTGCACAACGGAAAATTTAGTTTAGTTTCGGTTCGTTGTCATTCGTAAAATACATCATTTAGTTCTGTTATATTCGTTATGTTACGTTAATACGTTTTCGGATAATTCGTTATTATTCGTAGAGTGTCGAATTCATTCGTTTGTATTCGTTGAAATTCGCTATTTATGTATGTATATACATTCGTGATAATGATTCGTAGTTTGTAAAGTCGTTTGTTTATTGAATCTTTTAACACACACAATGACAACGTCTCTTCTCCTCGGCTCAAATACAATACAACACCCTTCTAACTCAGTTCTCAGGAATGCACTTTGCCAGTAATCCATCCTCTGGGTACAAAATGAATTAGCTGATTGGATTATAAGATTTACTTTGAGCTGACCTTTTGTTTCATTAGATCTTTAAAGAATTACCGAATTCATTCGAATTCATTCGTTATATTTCTTTCGTATTCGTTGTTATTCGTTATTTGTTTATTCGAAAGATGCAAAATTCGGCCGAATTTCGATTCGTTATGAAACAAATTGCACAAGCCTAATGCCTATCTCATTTCTTGAGGTGCCAAAATGGCAGGGCAGTACAACCATATTTACGCCCTTAGAAATCCTGAAGGTGGTGATTGGTTTTCAGGGGCCCCGTACGCAGCTAGACTTCCAAAAAGTCCTACACATGTGGTATCCCTGTACTCAGAAAGAGTAGCAGAATGTATTTTGGGGTGTAATTCTACATATGCCTATGGCATGTTTGAGCAATATATCATTAAGTGACAACTTTGTGCAAAAAAAAAAAAAAGAGTATTTTTCCTGCAACTTGTGTCACAATACATGTACATTTTTTTTTCACACAGTATTTGCGCAGCAATTTTTGAAATACTTTTTTGGGGGAAAAACACACTTTTTAAAAATTTTAATACACTAAAACACACTATATTGCTCAAATGTTTGATGAAATAAAAAAGATGATCTTAGGCTGAGTACATGGATACCAAACACGGCATGCTTTAAAACTGCGCACAAACGTGCAGTGGCGACAAACTACATACATGATGTAGTATGAGGTTTCTGCTACATCAGAGGGGGGGTGTGGTCACGCACACATCATTGGGGAAGCCAGGCTGGATGCGCTGTGCTGGAGGGAGAGATCACCCGTCGCTGGATCAGATCAGCCATTGCTGGACCCCGGAGAGATGATCATCCGTCGGTGGATAGCAAGAGTGGATTACCACCGCTTTTTTTAAACATTGTATTTTTAATAAAGGACTTTTGCAACGGTGTGTGTGTCTTTTTTAACATTCTTTTACACTTTCTTTGTGAAATGGTAGGGGTACTTTTGTACCCCCTTACCATTTCAAATGGGGGAGTGTGGGATCTGGGGGTCCCCTTGTTAAAGGGGGCTTCCAGATTCTGATAAGCCCCCACCCGCAGACCCCCCACAACCACTGACCAGGGTTGTGGGGATGAGACCCTTGTCCTCATCAACATGGGGACAAGGTGCTTTGAGGGGTCACAGACCCCCAAAGTATCCTCCCATTGTTGAGGGCATGTGGCCTGGTACAGATCAGGAGGGGGGGCGCTCTCTTGTCCCCCCCTCTTTTCCTGCGGCCTGCCAGGTTGCGTGCTAGGATAAAGGGTCTGGTATGGATTTTTAGGGGGAACTCCACGCCATTTTTTTTTAAAATTTGGCATGGAGTTCCCCTTAAAATCCATACCAGAGGGTCTGGTATGGATGTTTAGGGGGAACCCCACATCATTTTTTTTTTTATTTGACACGGGGTTCCCCTTAATATCCATACCAGACCTGAAAGGCCTGGTAATTAAATTTGGGGGAACCCCACGCTTTTTTTTTTTATCAATGACTTTCAATGACTGTTCTCTGTATTACGGGGAGCCGACAATTCATTATAGCCACGAGTGATTTTAAATGACTTTTTTTCCTGCAGAAGTGACACTTTGTACAGGGACAGTTCTAAGCATTGGAAACATGTGCCCCTTTACAGGCATACTATAGACACCCCCCAGGTACGAAATTTAAAGGAATATTACACTCTTATTGTTTCACTTTAAGCATTATTAAAATCACTGCTCCCAAAAAAACTGCAGTTTTTAAAACTTTTTTGCATTGATACATGTCCCCTGGGGCAGGACCCAGGTCCCCAAACACTTTTTAGGACAATAACTTGCATATTAGCCTTTAAAATTAGCACTTTAGATTTTGAATGTTCGAGTCCCATAGACTTTAATAGGGTTCTAAAGTTCACACGAAGTTTAGGTCTGTTTGCAGGTTCTGGTGCGAACCGAACCGGGGGGTGTTCGGATCATCCTTATTCAGCAACATACCAGTATGTTGCTGGTCCTTGTTGGCCATATATTGTAATCATTTTTTTCATGCAGCCTGTGGGCTGAACAAAAAAAAAAGATTGATCGGTGAATATGCCCATCGTTAGAATGCCTCCCTTCATTCAGCCACTTCTAATGATGGGCATACATGTACCGTTTTGTTTTTAACTGTGTTGGTGAAATCACCTTCTACAGCACTGGAGTCACGGCTTTATGTACCGTGGGAGCAACCACTGTTGCTGTCAAAATAAATAAATCCGTGCTGCAACTGAATGGCGTACCTGCTAAACAAATGATGGTTAACAATAAATCAAAGTAACATTACAGTATAACACTAAGACATACCATACCTGCAAAGCAAATACAAAAAAATTGTAAAAATTTTTTTTTTTTTAACGCAATCCGTGTTTAAAATATATATATATGCTGAAGCATGGGGGCATCCGCCCGCAAAAGTTAGGAGCAAATCGCTCCTCCACCCCTGCTGCCCCCATGCTTCGGCATATATGCTCTTTTTTTTAACTGTGGTGGGGAAATCACCTCTTAGGCCGCGTACACACGCGGGGACTGTTCGCTGAAACTTTGTTCGTCAAACAGTTGCCGCAACAGTCCGCTCAAAATTTGCATGAGCGGACTTGCCCACACACGAGCGGACTGTTTCAGCGAACTGTTTGCCAAACAGTTCGCTCAACTTTTGAAATGAACAGACTCGCCCACGTAAGGCGGAGGCAAGTCCGCCCATTTCGAGCGCGTGTACAGGTAGGCGGGGCCCGCGAAGGAGACGTCGCGGGCACCGCCGCCTGGAATGGACTTAAAGGGACACCCAACGCCGAAAAAAATCGGCGTGGGGGTTCCCCCAAAGTCCACAACAGACCCTTGACCGAGCACGCTACCCGGCCGGCCAGGAAAGGGGGGGCGAGCGAGTGCGCCCCCCCCCTGAGCCGTACCAGGCCGCGTGCCCTCAACATGGGGGGTGCCTTGGGGAAGGGGGGGCCGCGCGGCCCCCCCACCCCAAAGCACCTTGTCCCCATGTTGATGAGGACAAGGGCCTCTTCCCGACAACCCTGGCCGTTGGTTGTCGGGGTCTGCGGGCGGGGGGCTTATCGGAATCCGGGAGCCCCCTTTAAGAAGGGGGCCCCCGGATACCGGCCCCCCACCCTATGTGAATGAGTATGGGGTACAATGTACCCCTACCCATTCACCTGTGAAATAAAGTACAAAAAAAAACACAACACAGGGGAAAAAATATTTTATTGCACAGCTCCGGGGGTCTTCCGTCTTCGGGGGTCTTCTCGCCGGACTCCTCCGCTATCTTCGTGTAGCTCTTTTGCTAGCGGAGGAGTCCGGCTTTCTTCCTCCCCGCCGCCGGCCTCTTCTCCCGACTTCGGGGGTCTTGTCCCCCTCTTCGGTTCTTCTGCCGGGCCACCGCGCCTTCTTGTAGCTCTTTTGCAGGCGGTGGCCCGGTCTTCTGTCGCCGCCGCCTTCCGTTCTTCTGCCGGGCCACCGCGCCTTCTTATAGCTCTTTTGCAGGCGGTGGCCCGGTCTTCTGTCGCCGCTGTCGCCGTCGCCGCCTTCCGTTCTTCTTCTTCTTCTTGTTCTTCTTCTTCTCCAGGAGATGTTGACACGACGCTCTCTCCGGCCGGAATGCCAGAGCCGCCCTGCGCTGCCACTTATATAGTGACAATGGGGCGGTGTCACATGGTATATGTCACATGGGTTGGTCACATGGGTTGATGTCACATGGGGACTATGACATCGTAAGGGGGCGTAAGGCAATCGCCTATTGAGATTTTTAGGTACTGTAGTTTGTCATCATTCCACGAGTGCGTGCAATTATAAAGCATGTTTGGTATCTATTTACTCGGCATAACATCATCTTTCACATATAAAAAAATTGGGCTAATTTTACTGTTTCGTTTTTTTTTTAATTCATGAAATTGTACCTTTTCCCAAAAGTTGCGTTTAAAACACCGCTGCACAAATTCCGTGTGAATTAAAATATTGCAACATCGCCATTTTATTCTCTAGATTCTCTGGTAAAAAAAAATATATATATATATATATAATGTTTGGGGGTTCCAAGTAATTTTCTAGCAAAAAATACGAATTTTAACTCAAATGTCAAAAATAGGCTTAGCCATGAAAGGGTTAAGGAAGCATCCAGTCCGTCCTGAAGCTCAGTATAGCACATGAGCGTTCAGCAAAGCCAATTGAAATAAAAAAACAGACACTTTTTTGTACCAGTGTCTGGCCTTACGGGCAACTAGGTACGATGCCAACAACTGGTCGTTGAGGTCCACTCCTCCCATATTAAGGCTATATTCGTGGACACAGAAGGGTTTCTCCGTAGGAATTTGTACCGTCGTGTCTGCATGAAGGGAGGTAAGAACAAAAACATTCTTACTATCCCTCCACTTCACAGCAAGCAAATTATTACACTTGAAGCAGGCTCTCCCCCCAGCCTAAGACGGGAATCTACAACAAGAGGGCTTATTTACAATTACTATCGTATTGTATTTTACATAATGTTCTCTTTTATAATATGGTTATAAATATACACTACCGTTCAAAAGTTTGGGGTCACCCAAACAATTTTGTGTTTTCCATGAAAAGTCACACTTATTCACCACCATACGTTGTGAAATGATTAGAAAATAGAGTCAAGACATTGACAAGGTTAGAAATAATGATTTGTATTTGAAATAACATTGTTTTTACATCAAACTTTGCTTTCGTCAAAGAATCCTCCTTTTGCAGCAATTACAGCATTGCACACCTTTGGCATTCTAGCTGTTAATTTATTGAGGTAAGCTGGAGAAATTGCACCCCACGCTTCTAGAAGCAGCTCCCACAAGTTGGATTGGTTGGATGGGCACTTCTGGCGTACCATACGGTCAAGCTGCTCCCACAACAGCTCAATGGGGTTCAGATCTGGTGACTGTGCTGGCCACTCCATTACCGATAGAATACCAGCTGCCTGCTTCTGCTGTAAATAGTTCTTGCACAATTTGGAGGTGTGTTTAGGGTCATTGTCCTGTTGTAGGATGAAATTGGCTCCAATCAAGCGCTGTCCACTGGGTATGGCATGGCGTTGCAAAATGGAGTGATAGCCTTCCTTATTCATTTATTTAATGAAGATGCCAGTTGGGGACCTGTGAGGCGTCTGTTTCTCAAAGTAGAGACTCTAATGTGCTTATCTTCTTGCTTAGTTGTGCAACGCGGCCTCCCACTTCTTTTTCTACTCTGGTTAGAGCCTGTTTGTGCTGTCCTCTGAAGGGAGTAGTACACACCGTTGTAGGAAATCTTCAATTTCTTTGCAATTTCTCGCATGGAATAGCCTTCATTTCTAAGAACAAGAATAGACTGTCGAGTTTCAGATGAAAGTTCTCTTTTTCTGGCCATTTTGAGCGTTTAATTGACCCCACAAATGTGATGCTCCAGAAACTCAATCTGCTCACAGGAAGGTCCGTTTTGTAGCTTCTGGAAGGAGCTAGACTGTTTTTAGATGTGTGAACATGATTGCACAAGGGTTTGCTAATCATCAATTAGCCTTCTGAGCCAATGAGCAAACACATTGTACCATTAGAACACTGGAGTGATAGTTGCTGGAAATGGGCCTCTATACACCTATGTAGATATTGCACCAAAAACTAGACATTTGCAGTTAGAATAGTCATTTACCACATTAGCAATGTATAGAGTATATTTGTTTAAAGTTAGGACTAGTTTAAAGTTAGCTTCATTGAAAAGTACAGTGCTTTTCCTTCAAAAATAAGGACATTTCAATGTGACCCCAAACTTTTGAACGGTAGTGTATATGTATTAGTTATTCATACATATAAACCTAAGTTTTAAACGGAGAAAAAAAAGTCCATAAAGTCCCCAAGCCGGTATTTCATAAAGTGCGAAAAGTGCTCAACAGAGTCCCCAGATGAAAAGAAGGAATCCTTTCAGCAGGTTCACCACACAGCAAACATGTAGAAGAAACCTCGTGCTCTGTGTCTCCCCCCTTGGTTGTGCACTTACCCCCTCAAGGGTTAATATCAAGCGCTTCTCAAATCACTGCTTATTTTACTTCATATAGGTAATCAAATAGTAGAACCAAATGCCCATTAAAGTATTCATCAGCTGGAGGCTCATTTACACTCAAGTTTCGTTAAAAAAATGTCATGCAGAAAACACAAACAAAAAAACGATCCATAGTGTAACCAGTATAATTAATAAATCACACTCTATACACAATAAAATCCTGCTTATAATGTAGGCACTTTGGGTCTTTGCATATAATATCATACACGTGTCCAGCACCGCTAAGTCATATCTCACCGCTCCCCGATAAAGTTGTTTCAAACAGTGGTAGCGGTGAGTCCCGGGAAGACCAGTGTTTGCAAACAGACACAGGACAGCTGCACAGTCACGCCCATGCGCGTTTCATCATCACGTCTTTGTCGGTGGGCGTAGCTATGCAGAACAGCAAGTCCTTTATATTGCAAGACGGTCAAACGGCAGGACACTCCCACCGCGCGGTCTCATTACTAATCTGTGCACGGCAAAAAGGAACCAATGCCGTGCACTTATCTCAATACTCTGCATATCATTATAGCCCATATAACAGATACATAACAAGTAAGCACTTAAATGCAACACTCCATCCATTTTTCCCAAACAGGCGCCGGCACTAATGCGGACAAGGACTATATAAAGCAGCCGCTAAATGCTAACCATAGCTGGGCACTATTACAGGTGGAATGCACATTAATTACAAATTTCATATCTATAAAACATTCCCAAAAAAAACTATAAAAAATGTAATAATATATAAAAGAATATAAATTACTACAAAAAACAATCAGATTAAAAAATAAAAAAAGGAAGATCATATAGTTCTCGTGAATCTATGTTAATACTACACATTCAGGAGTACATATATACGTTATTTATTTATATATATTATTTATAAGTGTCAATTAAAATTAAAAAAAGGTAAAAATACCCAAAAACAAAAAAAATTATTTGATTCACAATTATTTATCAAAAGACACACCACTTTCTAACAGGGTATTCCAGGTGCCTTAATGAGTACCCAAGACAAAAAATTCATAGAAATCACAAATATTTGTCAAAGGTGACACCAATTTCTATTCATAGTATTTTAATATTTTAAACAGAAATTCACCTTAAATAGGCAAAATAGGGATGAATAAAACCCAAATGTTATTATCAAAAAGAAAGGGTAAGAGGGAAAGGGAGAGAAAAAAAGTAGGACAAAAGAAGAAAATAGGGATATAGAAAAACCCCTATTTCTCTTCCACTAGTGCCTTAGAACAGGTAAAGAGGGATCAATTGGTCCATTTTTTGTTAAATTTCTTCTCTCTACCTTACATAGTTGCAGTAATATTTTCCATGGCATGTATATCAGCTATCTTAGTAAGCCAAAGCCAGATTGAGGAAGGTGATTCCTGCTTCCATAAGGCCGGAATGCAGGCCTTAAGCCTTGTACACACAATCGGACTGTCCGATGACAGGCTGTTGGCGGTAAATCTGACCGTGTGTATGCTCCATCGGACAATTTTTGTCTGACTTTCCACGGACATATGTTGGCTAGTAGGTTTTCAAATGTTCCTTGGACAAATGTGTGTACACAAGTCCATCGGACAAAATTCTAAACTACAAACACGCATGCTCGGAAGCAAGGACGAGCTGGAAGCAGTCAGTCTTCTAAAACTAGCGTTTGTAATGGAGATATCACATTCGTGATGCGGCAAATTATGAAATCTCTCACTGCAGTGCACATTCTCTTCTTCTTTATAATGGGATAATAATAAAGCTGCTTTGCTGGTGATATTGACAGAGTTGTGCCAAACGTATTTCAATTTTCTTTTCTAGCGATATACAGAATAATATTATTATCATTATTTTTATTTTTTTTGGATCAAGTTACCACAACACCATTATTATCCCATAGTTTTTAAGCTCAAAGATACAACTATGCTGGCGTCCCTTGTTAATTTGACATTGTATTTTTAAAATGTACCTGCCTACTCACAAACAAACTGTCCTTTTTTAAGTAAAACACATAGCCAAGTATTTTTCAAAATAAATATTTTTTATTGAATAGGGAGCACAAGGTCATATAAAAATCAAGAGGAAGGCAATGATGGAGAAACATTTGGAATTAGTGAAGCGTTTGTACCCCAGGACAGACATCAATTATGTGAATTTCAAAATTGGTAACCTGAGGAGTCCATTTAATAGGGAGCACAATATGGTCCTGAACTCCAAGAGATCGGGAGCAGCAGCAGATGACATATATGTCCTGAGGCTATGGTCTTACAACAGTCTGCATTTTTTTGCCAGACTAGACCGAACCCAGGCCTTTGCTCTCAATGCTTCCTTCCACACAAATAAACTAAATTAAATAAAAAATGCAGTCTCTGCACAAAAAAAAAGAACAACTCAAATCATAATTTTCCAAATAAACAAAAGGAAAATTACAAATTGTAGGGTTGAAATTCCCCAGCCCAGCAGGCTTGTTGGGGGTGTTGGGGTTGCATTTACCACGGTCCGCCATGCTGCTGTGGTGGGTGGGGTGGCTGTGGTGTCTGTGGAGGTGGTGGAGGATTGTGCTATAATTCGCATATGTGGGTTTTTGGGGTAATTTGGCTCCTCCTCCCCTTGTTGAGGAGCTGCAGGATCATCTCCTTGCACATACTGCGTTGGTCCTGCTCCATATCCTTCAGTTTATAACGGTCATGCATCCAAATGCCTCCTGTGCATCTGGTGTCGTGCTAATGGCACTTGATGCATGCCTGAGGAAGGCAGCAGCAGCCCGCAGCATCATGAAAAGTTCTTGTTTTCCTGGCCCTTTTTTTTTGGAATGCATACAGGAGGAATCTGGGACTTGGTCTGGCTGCTGGGCAGGGGCTCCTCCTGACTGAGACTTTCCTGTGTATGAAAATGGGACATATTTTTAGGTTTTTGATCATCAATCACACACAATGTTGAGATCATGACTGTTGCAAATTGAATGTTAACAAATAGAAAAGACTATATCATTCTGACCCCAGCATTTTTCATTCTTGTCCGAATCATTTTTGGCCACTACTGTCTATTGATATGTAAACCACTTTGTTAAGGCAGAAATTTGGGATCAATAACGTCTAGTTAACATCTTTCTATTTTTGTCTACATATACATTCAACAATGCTATACCTTGGTCAAGCTGGGCTCCTCCACGTCTTCTTCCTGTGTAGAAGGACCAGGGTGGACCTCAGGAGCTATGACCTCATCCGATGTGTAAGGAAGAGTTGAGAGCAGGGATGAGTTTCGAGTTCGAGTCGAACATTGCCTGTTTGCCTGTTCGACGAACAGTGAACAATTTGAGGTGTTCGTGGCAAATTCGAAAAGCCGCGGAACACCCTGTACAAGTCTATGGGAGAAATCTAAAGTGCAAATTTTAAAGGCTAATATGCAAGTTATTGTCCTAAAAAGTGTTTGGGGACCTGGGTCCTGCCCCAGGGGACATGTATCAATGCAAAAAAAAGTTTTAAAAATGGCAGTTTTTTTCGGGAGCAGTGATTTTAATAATGCTTAAAGTGAAACAATGAAAGTGTAATATTCCTTTAAATTTCGTACCTGGGGGTGTCTATAGTATGCCTGTAAATGGGTGCATGTTTCCTGTGCTTCGAACTGTCCCTGCACAAAGTGTAATTTCTGCAGGAAAAAGTCATTTAAAATCACTCGCGGCTGTAATGAATTGTCGGCTCCCCATAATACAAAGAAGTAATTGAAAATCATTGATAAAAAAAAAAAAAGAGTGGGGTTCCCCCAAATTAATTACCAGGCCCTTCAGGTCTGGTATGGATTTTAAGGGGAACTCCACGCCAAATTTAAAAAAATAATCCATACCAGATCCTTTATCCGAGCACACAACCTGGCAGGCCGCAGGAAAAGAGGGGGGACAAGAGAGTGCCCCCCCTCCTGAACCATACCAGGCCACATGGGAGGATGCTTTGGGGGTCTGTGACCATGTTGATAGGGACAAGGGCCTCATCCCCACAACCCTGGCTGGTGGTTGTGGGGGTCTGCGGGCAGGGGCTTATCAGAATCTGGAAGCCCCCTTTAACAAGGGGACCCCCAGCTCCCGCCCCCCCTGTTTGAAATGGTAAGGGGGTACAAAAGTACCCCTACCATTTCACAAAGAAAGTTTAAAAATGCTAAAAAAGACGAACACACTTTTGAAAAAGTCCTTTATAAAAAATTTTAAAAAGATTCCAGCGGTGGTAATCCACTCTTGCTATCCAGCGATGGATGATCATCTCTCCGGGGTCCAGGGATGGCTGATCTGATCCAGCGATGGGTGATCTCTCACTCCAGCACAGCGAATCCATCCATCTTCTGTCTCTACCAGAGGAGATACTGCGGGGATCCCGGCAGCCTGACATTTCTTATATGAGGAGGGCAGGGCCAACCGTCACCTGACCCCACCCCCTCTGACGCAGGGGGGAAAACCTGGCTTCCCAATGGCGTGAGGCTGACCCCGCCCCCCTCTGATGTAACGTAGGTTTCCGCAAGTGATTTTAAATGACTTTTTTTCCTGTAGAAATGACACTTTGTGCAGGGACAGTTCTAAGCACAGGAAACATGCACCCCTTTACAGGCATACTATAGACACCACCCAGGCACGAAATGTAAAGGAATATTACACTTTTACTTTATAAGGAGAGGAGAGAGATGGGACTTTGAGTGAAACACACAGCAGTAAATGGATTGGTCAAGTGACTAAGAAAATTAAATTTATTTATATTTCACAAATCATACATTGTTTGCAAGTATTTTGGGCAACAGGCCTCTAAAAAATACTTGGGGCAACATGTCTCGTACAGTATAAATCACAGTTCAATAAATAAACATGTATTGAGTAGTTTTGAGACCTTAGTTAGTAAGTAAATTAACCAAAAATTCAGATGATATAAAAACTTGATATTCCATGATTACTCATGAGTAATAGCAGAATGTCAAAATCTGCTTCCATTTTGGTTTCTTTTTGGTATTATGTCACTTCTTTCCTGTCCAGTGGGCTGCCATAAGGGGACCTTATACTTTAGGCTTTAAATACTCAGTTCCCAAAATGTTATACTAATTTTGAACAAAAATGTTGGTGTCTAATCTGCTTGAAATGTTTATTTGTCAAATTTCTAAATACAGAACACAGGAACTTACAAAGTTCAACTTTGAAAAGTGAAGATAATATCAGACATGAGTATGTACAAACGGGGCTGATATTGCCTTCATCACATGGGGTGTCACCCCTGGAAAATCCAAATTTGGAAGATGCACACAGTGTGTCAAATGTGCTATCTCCCATCATGGGGGATCAAGGTACATGCTTTGGGGCTGCAACCCCTTCATCTCAACCACTTTACACAAAACGCGTACATTTATCCCCCATGATGGGAGCTAGTACATGTTTACACACTCTGCATCTTCCAAATTTGGATTTTGAAAAAATACAAAAGTTGTGTTTTAAAATATCAAAACTAAAACCCTAGCTATTTTTTGGTGTTTCACACTCTCCCCAAAACATCAATGATGTTCTTCATTTTATTTTTAACATCATTGATGTTTTACTGTATATTTTCCAAATCCCGATTGCACCCCATTATCTCCCCAATCAAGATCTGGGCACTTTCACTGGTAAAACGGGAATCTTCTTCCACATCAACTACAAAACAAAGCAAAAAAACACACCATGTAATAAAAATATGGTGGGATACATTGATGAGCTTACCGGAAGCTGTGTTCTCCGACACTCACCTGTTGTGGTGACAATTTTCCCAACCTCAACGATCTCTCCTTCCTCCTCCTCCTCCTCCTCCTGCTCCTCTGCTTCTGGTTTTCGAGATTGCCCTTCTTTGGTAGGGGTGTGGTCCCTGGTGTCCTCATACTTGCCGAGTCTTCTCTCCCCTATGAGAATGTAAAAAAAGAATAATTAGCACACAGAGGGCAGAAATAGGAATATGAAACATTGCTTGGAAGTGTTGTACAATTGTGTTTTTTGGCCGAGTTCCAAGGTGAGAACATTATTGTTGACACTTTGTTAAGCTGGAATACTTACCTGCAGAACGATGTTTCTTATGAACGAATGAAACCATGAACTTGAAAGTGGCCATTTTAAAATGCACAACATGAAATCAAAGCACATGGAGCAGTATGCACACAAGAATAATGATATGAACACACGACAACTACTTACTTTTTTGAAGAACACGCTTGATCCTTCTGTACTGCTCGTGCTCCCTCAGTTTCAGGTCTGACCAGCGTTTTCTCAGTTGATCCTTGGATCGGCATACCCCAAAATTCTTCTGAAGACTCTTCACAACTTTATTCATGATCTTGGCCTTTCTGATATTTGGGTTTGGGTAAGGTCCATAATTCCCATCATAGTCGGTCCTGTTCAATATGTCCACCATCTCCAACATCTCTCCAAAAGACATATTTGAGGCCTTAAATCTTCTCTTTCAGGATCGGGACGTTTCAGGCTCCGGGCTTTCCTCACCCTCTTCCTCGTTAGTGGAACTGTGATTGCACACCTGTGTTCTCTCCCCGCCATGTGCTCTCCCCACTGCGCCGAAAGCGAAGAGGCGGGGAATAGTCTAGAAACAACGTCAGGGGCGGGCGGAGTTTCACGCATTCGCACTGTATATAAAACGCAACACGCGTGTGTCGTACATACGATCTGGGAACAGAGTGAGGCGCGGATGCGACGATCGTGCAAACAAAGGTAAAATTTTGAACTTGGTGCATCAATAGACTAGACTGCTTCTATCTAGGCCAATGTTGGGACAAGATTAGGAGGGTTTTTCATGGCATTATTAGTATTTTAGGGTTTGTCTTGTGTTGTGTCTTGCAGACAAGATGGATCCATTCGGAAACCCAAATTTTATGGGGCTATTCCTCCAACTGTACAAGGAGATGCCCTGCCTGTGGGAGATCAACAACCAGTTTTATCACAACATAATAAAAAGGAAGGCAGTGCTGAAGAAACTTCTTTCTTTGGTGCAGATCATGGTCCCCACGGCAGACATGGCCTATATGAATAGGAAAATTGGGGCCATGAAGATTACATATCTCAGGGAGAGAAAGAAGCACCTGGAGTCCTTGAGATCAGGAGATTCAGATGCTGTTTATTACCCCAGGATGGTTTACTTCGACAGGCTGTATTTTCTGGTAGACCAGGGGGTACCCACGCCACCACTCGACCACCTTCCTTCAAGGCATCCTTCACCCCCAGCTGAGGCTTCCAACGTCCAACCTGGGCCTTCCAGGCAGCAACATGTGGAAGGGCCCAGCTTGAGACAGGTATTGCATTGTTGAACATATTTCTTGTCGTACATTTAATGATGTTAACTAGATGTTCTTATTGATCAGTAAGTTGTGATTTAACAAAGTGGTTTACATCTCAATAGACAGTAGTGTCCAAAAATGTTTGGGACGGGAATGAAAAATTCTGGGCTCAGAATGATAGTCTGTTCTATTTGGTAACATTCAATTTGCAAAAGTCAGGAGCTCAAAATGGTGTGATTGATGAGCAAAAAACTAAAACTATGTCCGATTTACGTACACAGGAAGACCTCAGTCTGGGGGAGGCTGTGGCAAGTGGCAGCCAGGAGGTCGACCAACGCCCTCCTTCTCCTCCTGCCCCAACTACAGGAGCCCAGCCACAGCCTGGAAGGATGCCTGGTGGGAAGTGCCTAAGGAAGATGAGTGAGTGATGACCTGGGTTCAGTCTGGTCTGCCAGAAGATGCAGCCTCTTCAAGAACCACATCCTGGGGACATAAATGGCATCTGATTTTCCTGATCTCTAGGACTTCTGGACCAGACTTCTCTCCCTGAGATATGTACTCCTCAGGCCACCAATTTTTCTTATTCTAATTTGTTCATGTCTGTCCTGGGGGCCAAAGGCTGCACCAATGTAACAAGTTTCTCCAGCGCTGCGTTCCTCTTTTTATTTTATTGCGACCAAAATAAAGGTTATTTTTGTTTGATGAAATACTTGCATATGTGTTTTACTTCAAAAAGGCCAGTTTATTTGTGAGCAGGCAGGTACATTTCACAAAAAAAGTGAAATGAATAACAAGGGGCACCAACACTAAACAACCTCCTGTAGATTAAAAAAGAAAATCTAAAAAATATAATAATGTTGTTGTGGTAAGTTTACACACAAAACACACCCCAAAAAATGGAGAAATGAGCAAACTGTCAAAAAAGGAGATGTTTAGGAAAAAACAAAAAAAATGCATCCCTAAAAAATTTAAAAAAACAAAAAATTGTGTAGATGTGACGAAATCCAAAATTGTATTCCAGAAATAGTTAAAAAAGAGTCAGGAAATACGTTCGGGAGAAGTGTGGGCGACTATGAGCATCTAAAGACGTTCCTTCTTGCAGCATTGTAAAGAAGAAGAGAATGCTCTTCATGAAAGAATTTTTAACATTGCAGCGTGACGAATGTGCTATATCGATTACGAGCAGTAGTTTTACCTGAACGAGCGCTTCCGTGTTGGAATTTGAATGTGAGCATGCGTGGCACCTTGTCCGTCGGAGTAGGCTACACATGATCGGAGTATGTCCGATCGGAGCAGTTTGTCGGAAAATATTTCCGGCAAGTTGGAAAATTTGGTCCGACGGATACTCTGACGGAAACAGTCCGATGCATACCACACACAGTCGGAATATCGAGCAAAACGCTCCGATCGGACACATTCCGTCGGAATCTCCGACCGTGTGTACAAGGGCTAAGGGTATCTCCATGTGTGAAACTTGCACAAAACAGGTAAGTATTCCTGCTTTTGAAAGGGAAAAAATCATGTATTCAACTTGGAACTCCAAAACAGACAATTGGAAGACACTTCCAAACAATGTTTCATATTACTATTTCTAGCCTAACATATCTGTCTGCTAAGTGTACCTTGTTTGTATTCACATAGGGAAGAAAAGAAGAGGGACATCTGAGTAGGGATGGCCTTGCGGTTCGCAGCAAATTTTTCGTGTTCGCGATTCGCCAAACCGGCACACTTCTGGCGCTGTTCGCACGGCGGACATATGTGTTTACATTGTGAAAGAACTTTGACCCATGATGACACATCCATCATGGGGTACAGGACAGCCAATTGAGACATTTCAGCACATGGACAATTGGACATTCCCTCTACCTTATAAATAGATCTGATCTGGCGGCCATTTTACATTCTGTCTTTTGTCAGTGTAGGGAGAGGTTGCTGTGTGGAGCAGGGACAGACTGTAGTGACACAAATCACTAGCTATTAGGTCCACAAAAGTCCTTTAAAGGACTGGTATAGGTGTACAGTATATAGGGTTCTGGTGCACTGCTGCTGACTGCTGTGCTGCTGATTGCTGAGTGCACTGCTGACCGATTCTGCAGCTGTCTTTTATTAGTGTAGGGACTGAGGGACAGTCTGCAAATCACTAGCTACTAGGTCCACAAAGGTCATTTTAAGGACTGGTATAGGTGTACTATTTGGTGTGCGGTATATAGGGGTGTAATACATGTATAAAATACTTGCACATATAGAAAGCATAGTATAGTGCATTTCCACTGTGCAGCATTGTGACTGCTGAGCGGTTCTGCAGCGATACTACAAAGAGTGACAAACGCAATTAAAAAAATAAGTATTATAACTGGTGTGATAGACCAGTAGCCTCCAAAAACAACAGATTGAATTGGGGTGTTATATACCTTCTTCCACATGCATACTGCACTTCTCTAGAGACTTTTGTCACAGGGTCATTTAAAAAATGACAGGCAGAGGAAGAGGCAGGCCCTTCTGCAGGGGTGGTAGCGGTAGGGCAGGAGCAACAGACTTGAGCCAAAGTGGCAAATTGCAGAAGGTGCCTGCGATTACGTCAAATGACGCACTAGACTTGGTTGAGTGGCTCACTCAGCCTTACTCTTCTGCGCCCTCCTCATCCTCTCGATGTGCACCCTCTTCCCTCTCTGCTGTGTGCCCCCCCAAAGACACTACCACCAACACCACCACCATATACCTTCCACTTGAGTCACAGGAATTATTTTCCGATCCATCACAAGACATTTCCGATGCGCAGCCATTCTTGGCATTGGATCAGGAAGAGGAGGAAGCAACAACCGCCACTCAGCAGTCTGACGACAGTACCCATATCAGCCCAAGGAGGTTGGTCCCCGCTGTTGCTGCCTACTCCGAGATCTCTAATTAAAGCGGTGGGGAAGGTGACGTTGATGATGATGTGTCTAGATGATGTCACGTGGGTGCCCACAAGAGAGGAAGAGGAGGGGAGTTCAGAGGGAGATATGGACCAGCAGATAGGGAGGAGAAGCAGGTGGAACTTACATTGCACAGGAGGGACAAAGCAGACTGCTAATGTATCAGGAGCGAGGCATCAACCATGTTCAGTCACATCTGGCGCTCCAAGGACGCCGGCACATGGCTCAGCAGTGTGGGCTTTTTTTAACGTGTCCGCTGCTGACAATAGTGTTGCCATCTGCAATGTTTGCAGACAACGCATAAGTCGCGGTAAGCCCAACACTCACCTAGGGACGACTGCCTTAAGAAGGTACATGAGCTGCCATCACCAAGCCCAGTGGGAGCAACGGAACACACAAAGCCACACTCCAGCCTCTCACCGTCCAGCCTCGTCTTCTACTTCTCCTTCTCCTCACAATTGTCCTCCACTCCACCTTCCATCATGCCGTCCTCACGTTTTTCTGGAAAAAGGCAGGCTTCCGTGGGCCAAACGCCGGATAACCCTCTTGCCCAACGGTTGACGGCTGGCTTGTCAGAACTGATAGCCCGCCAACTACTGCCATATAAACTGGTGGACTCTGAGGCCTTTCGAAAATTTGTGCCCATCCTCCTCCCTCTCCTCCTCGGCTGACTCCTCCTTTTCCGCTGCTAGCGTCTCTTCCGCTGCGCCGTCCAGGATCCCCAGAACCTATTCGACATGCCAGGTGAGACGTTGCCGTGCTGTGCTGCGTCTGTTGTGCCTGGAAGCCAAGAGCCACACTGGCCCTGCACTCCTTTCAGCTTTGCGTTGACAGGCGGATCAGTGGCTAACACCGCTCAATTTGACAGTTGGTAAAGTGGTGTGTGACAATGGTGCCAATATGCTTAGTGCATTGAAACAGGGCAAAATTACACACATGCCATGCATGGCACACATCTTAAACTTGGTCGTGCAGTGATTCATTGTCAAATACCCTGGGGTCCAGGACATCTTGCAGCAGGCAAGGAAAATCTCGGCCCATTTCAGAAGATCTTACACGGCCATGGCTTGCCTTGCTGATATTCAGCGGCGACACAATCTGCCAGTCAGACGTCTTATTTGCGATTGCCTGACATAATGGAACTCAACCTTCTATATGCTTGATAGGCTGCTCCAGCAGAAACGTGCAGTTAACGACTACCTGTATGAACCCTGCGGCAGAACAGGTTCTGGGAGCTTGGTTTTTTTTCACCGCGCCAGTGGCTGATCATGCAGACTTCTGCGGCCATTTGATGAGATCACCAAACTGGTCAGTCGCAGCCATGGCGCCATCAGTGACATCGTACCTTATGCATTTTTTATGGAGCGTGCATTGCGTCATGTCATTGATCAAGCCGTGGAGGAGCAGGAAGATGAGGAAGTTGCAATGCTGGATGAATTCCCAGGGGGGCTACTCTATCTGAGACAAGTGAACAACAGGAGTCTGAAGAGGAGTCAGAGGAGGATGGTGTCGGGGGTGGATGAGGAGGAGCAAGAAGAGCATGCTTTAAACCTTTCTGGGATCCCTGTTGTTGTGCGTGGATGGGGAGAGGAGGGAGACATTATCCTGGATGATGAGCAGGAGCCAGGCCACCACACCGCTTCCAGTTTAGTGCAAATGGGGGCCTTCATGCTCCAGTGTTTTAACAGGGACCCCGTATAAAAACCATAAGGGTCAAGGACCAGTGCTGGGTGGCAAGGTACTTAGACTCCCGGGACAAAACAATAAATGGTGGAAATGTTACCACCGTCACAGAGGGCTGTCAGAATGGAGCACTTCCAGGCCTTGCTTCGAGAAATGCTGCATTCTGTTTTTGCGTGCGCTGGCAGAAGAGGAATTCCCACTCCCAGAGAAAGAGTTGCGGGTACCAATCCAACAGCGCCTGCAAGAAGAGTGCGGTTTTAAGATGTATTGGTGACTTCTGATATGAGGTCATTCTTTCAGCCGACCCATCGACAGGTCTCATCCGGATCCAGCATCAGGGAACGCCTAGACCGGCAGGTGTCCGACTACATCGGGCTAGCGGTCGATGTAGACGCTCTGAGGAGTAATGAACCCTGGACTACTGGGTGGGCAGGCTTGACCTCTGGCCAGAGCTTGCCCAATTTGCAATCGAACTGTTGGCTTGCCCCTCGTCCAGTGTCCTGTCCGAAAGGACGTTCAGCGCAGCAGAGGGGATCATGACGATAAGTTCACTCGCCTAGCTCACGACAGTGTTGACTACCTCACATTTATAAAAATGAATGAGGCATGGATCTCGGAGGAATTCAACACATGTGACCAGTAGACCATGTATATGCATAACTCTATAAACTATTTATTTAATCGAGCACACGGACCTTTTTTCTACGTTTGGCTCACTTCCTTGTACAAAAAAAGCACACCGTACTATATACCCGTACCCTCCTGTTTGAAGAGGTTGAGCGGTGTCATATTTTTGGGTCCCGCAGCGAGTTTCTGGTATCAGTGCTGATGTCAGTGCTCTCTATCTCGGGGCTGGTGTCAGTGCTCTCTCTCTATCTCGGTGCTGGTGTGGTCTGTGCTCTCTATCTCGGCGCTGGTGTCAGTGCTCTCTATCACGGTGCTGGTGTGGTGTCAGTGCTCTCTATCTCTCTGCTGGTGTCAGTGCTCTCTCTCTATCTCGGTGCTGGTGTCAGTGCTCTCTATCTTGGGGCTGGTGTCAGTGCTCTCTCTCTATCTTGGTGCTGGTGTGGTGTCAGTGCTCTCTATCTCGGTGCTGGTGTGGTCTCAGTGCTCTCTATCACAGTGCTGGTGTCAGTGCTCTCTATCATGGTGCTGGTGTCAGTGCTCTCTATCACGGTGCTGGTGTAATGTCAGTGCTATCTATCTCGGTGCTGGTGTCATTGCTCTCTATCTCGGTGCTGGTGTCAGTGCTCTCTATCACAGTGCTGGTGTCATTGCTCTCTATCTCGGTGCTGGTGTTAGTGCTCTCTATCTCGGTGCTGGTGTCAGTGCTCTCTATCTCGGTGCTGGTGTCAGTGCTCTCTATCTCGGTGCTGGTGTCAGTGCTCTCTATCTCGGTGCTGGTGTCAGTGCTCTCTATCACGGTGCTGGTGTCAGTGCTCTCTATCACGGTGCTGGTGTCAGTGCTCAGTCTCTATCACGGTGCCGGTTTCAGACAGTGAGGGAGATGGCAGTGGAGAAGCCAATCAGCAGGCAGTGCCAGCATCATGGCTGAGGATCAGCACTGGACTGGCATCTCCGGACCACCGCAGTGAAGCCCTGCATAGGCTTCATAGGTAAGGTAAGGGCCGGGCAGAGGGAGGGGCTCAAGCACAGGTTGGCACACTGGGACACTGGCACAGGACTGCGCTGCCCTGAATGTGGCACTGATCATCTCCTGCATCCCCTTCATAGCCTGGCCTGACCTTGCCTCTCCTCCATGGCCTTCATGCGCTCCTGAATTGTCAAAATTTCACAGATAAAAAAAGAATGCTTGTCGTTGTCGATCCCAAATTCACTTAATACTTTTGTTATGTCAGTGTCCATGTTGTGGGACTATGTGTGCACAGCTAGTAAGTATTTTGTGGCTGAAAATATGA
Organism: Lithobates pipiens; assembly: GCF_037356315.1. Classification (NCBI taxonomy): domain Eukaryota; kingdom Metazoa; phylum Chordata; class Amphibia; order Anura; family Ranidae; genus Lithobates; species Lithobates pipiens. The sequence continues at coordinate 56,667,757 of NW_027507789.1, read as the reverse complement.
CCTGTAGGTTTTTAAGGTTCGCCTGCCATTAAAGTCAATGTCAAGCACCTCCTGAAGATGTAGAAAGTCTACTCACCACACATGCTGAAGATGTTGCTGCTGATGTGCAGGAAGTACTGTGTGAAGTTCTCGAAATGGTGTCAACCACAGGTCAGTGTCTGAGACCACAGCTTCAAGTAATAGATGGATGCCTGCATATTTCTAATACATGGCGTGTTTTCTTCAATTTGTAGGTCATGTGGATGTTGTGGAAGAACAAAATCACTTTAGTAGTGCAAGTGCACAAATAGTTATCAGTGAGCTCTTGGTTTGCAATAGGGAATTGGAGAAAGTGAAAGAAAACATCATCGATATTTTAGCGAAAATTTGAAAAACAAACATGTTTTATTTTTGTCGTTATGTTGTACATGTGTTTGTACATTTTTTAATTGATTACATTTGTGTGGCTTCATGCCCAGATGTCTATTGAAGTTGCACTTGAAAATGGAAAAAGTAGTACAGGAACTACTTTTGCAAATTGTTGTGGAGCCGCTAAATCAGTTTTGCACCGATTGGAACAGTGCCATTGCCTCAAATAGGCTGCCACTTGTCATGCAATTTTATCTTTTAAATCGCATGACAAATCGCCCCAATGTTAACCTAGACTTTATAGTGTCTGAGGTCACTGTTAAGCCACTCCACTCCTCTAGGTGCACCACCAGGTCCGGTTTTCTTTATTTTTCGCAGGCTAAAAATGACTGTGTGAATTACTAGCCTCGAAAATGACATTGTCACTTGTGCCAAAAAAAATATATAGAAAACATGACCTAGAAATGCATCTGGAGAAAGGAGAGTTGTCAAACACTGCCCTAAGTAATGTTTTAATTGTAATCTTTATGTGTAAATATAGTAAAGCCAAAAATTGAAAGTGCACACAAATTGGGCCACAAAATTCTGAACTTCCTCCTGATCCCATGCCTAAAATGTGTGTCTTTCCCTACATCTACTTTGGTAAAGCCCCAAAACACACAGTGTGTCAACATGTGCTATATCCCATCACGGGATAGAAAGTGCACTTGTAGTGAAAAGTGGATTGACCTTTCTGAAATAACCCCCAGTGTGTCAACATGTGCTAGTACACATCATGGGGGATCAATGGACGTGTTTTGGGGGTGCAACCCCTTCCTCTCACCTACTTTAGTTTGGAGGAAGGGGTTGCACACCCAAAACGCATACATTGATATCCCGTGATGGGAGATAGCACATGTTGACTCACTGTGTGTTTTTGGACTTGAGGAAATAACCTGTTTTAGGCAGGGGATCACAAGGGACATTTAACAGTTATGTCTCTACGTGTATGTGGCTTCAAATTTTGGCTTGAAGAGGGGTGAGATCACCCCATCTGAGGAAGGCAACATCAACACAGTTTGGGGATACTAATGTCTCATATGGCCTTCACTTTAGCAAAGTCAAACTTTGTAAGTTCCTGAGTTGGGGATGTGTATCTTATGTTTTTAAACATGCCTTTTTAGCCCCAAAAAAGACAAAATAAAGGCAAACATACATTGTATACACCAAGATGTTGGTTTGTTCAAAAACCTTTTAGAACGCACATGTGAATGTGCTTGGAGTAAAATGTTTTATACAAAAAATGTGTGGCTTCTTATTTCAATGCTCAATACCAGTGTATTTGTTAAGTTGGTGTAGTTACAGTGTCAATGTGCTCTAAAATGTGGCAAACGCAAGCAATTTTAGGGACTCCAAGCAATTCATTAAAGGAGTTTAGCTACATTAACAACAATAACATTGTGTGTGTATAGCGGACCCACAGCACAACATAATAGCTGAAGAAGAGATTGTCACCTCATGGAGCAAATAAATTGTGTTTGAACTATTAAAGAAAATACCCAAAATTGAGGCCATTTGAGAACCTAGGAGACAGATAAGAAACACAAACTGTAAGTCAACTGAAATAGGAGTTTAGTATCAAATAAAAGTTTTACTCCACATCAGAAACATTTTGCTGTAAAGCCACTGCCCCTCTACCCCCAAAGTACTCCAGATACTTTTGCCGGTCATCTCGGCAGCTTGGGAGGGCAACCCAGCACGGCCACTTTCAAGAGCCATCATCACAGTTGATTCAGCTGGGCCGGACACAGCAAAGTATATGGCCTGAACTGACTTGACAGTATTCCAAATGCATTCTCTATAACTCTTCAGCCACCAAACAGCCTATCGTTGTAGATCCTCTGCTCTTGGGTCAGGTTCCTCATGGGAAAGGGCCTCATAAGATGTTCCCCCCCAGAGTAAAGGCCGCATCTGCATCAAAAACAAAATTGAGGCCCTCCACATTCTCTTCAGGAGGTGGCCAACGTAAGGTGACATTCTGTAACCGATGGTAGAATTCTGTCTGGGTGATCACTCCTCCATCTGGGTTGCGCCCGTTCTTACCAACATCAAGGTACAGAAATTAATCATTTTCAGACACCACTGCTAGCATCACTATACTGCAAAAGCCATTATAATTAAAATAATAAGAGCATGATTTTGGTGGTGGGACAATATGCACATGCTTCCCATCAATAACCCCACCACAGTTGGGAAAATTCCACTGATGGTGGAATTGGGAAGCAACAGCTTGCCATTCCTGTGAGTTGGAAGGAAACTGTGGAGTCAAACAAGAAAAAAAAATACTACTTTTGCACATACCATTGCAAGCAGATTAGACACAAACATTCTTGGCCAACATAAGCATAACATTTATTTAAATGATTATTTAAAGACAAAAGTATAAGGTCAACTTATCAGATTCCTCACCCTGGTGCCCCATTATAAAAATGTTAAGTGGGGGGGAATGGGTAGATGTGTTGGACAGATAACCCTTCCATAAGACACTTCCATGAGAGCTGAATGCATAAGTAATGTGTGATATTTTGGTCAGCCTCTCCTTACTCACACTATTGGCAGCGCACTGGACAGGTAAGAAGTGTCATAATCCAAAAATATGGATACACACTCTCCAAATTGAAGCACATTTTTACATTCATAAATTACCGATACAGATAATAGGAGACAAAAACTTTCAACAGTACCATTTGAATGTATTCAGGCAGGCCCTTGCACTATATGCTTTGGTGAATTCATCCAAAAATACTGTATGACCACAAAAGAGGTATAGATTGTATGTGTTTGGCAAAGTAAGCAGATAGAGTATTAGTATCGGTTGACTTAGCATTTGGGGGAGGGGAGGGTTCCAAATGAGTTTTGGCCCCCAAAAAATAGCCTCTTGCACTCTGCCTGAATTTGAGGACAACAATAACATTTGTACACATTTTAGGGGGTGTTTAGGGTAAGCACAAAAATGAAGCGGACAAAATACATTGTTGAGTTACTAAGTATGTATGGGCCCAGGACAGCATGCTGGGGAGGTTAGTAAAGGCAAATATGCACGAAGGACAAAAGAAAGCATTAAAAGCTTACAGCATGCATGAGGACATTCACAGCACATTACAATAATGGTAATTATGGAATGAAGGAATTAATACAATACATTAGCAAACATTAAATACATACAATGTGATGTTAAAGGCTGAAACTTACCCAAATATAATCCTTCTGCAGGACTTGGATGATGGCAGAACAGGTCTCTGGAATAATGATTCCCAGAGCCTGAGGGGTGATCCCAGTTGTAAACTTGAGTTCCTGGAGACTTCTCCCAGTCGCCAAGTACCGCAAGGTGGCGACGAGTCTTTGCTCAGGAGTAATGGCTTGCCAAATGCATGTGTCCTGCTTACTAATATAATAGATGGTGAAAGCAGGGGTCCATCACCCAGAGATAATTCCTGAAATCATCAGGATTATTCTCCTGGAGCTCCCGCAACAAAGGCATATGACAGAATTGGTCACGATTAAGCAACCAATTCTTGGTCCAAGAACTCTTCCTCCCCCTGTTCCTGGACTGAACTTGGGTCAAAGCAATAACTCCAAGCCCAATAGTTACATAGTTAGTAAGGTTGAATAAAGACACCAGTCCATCCAGTTCAACCCGAGTGTCTACAATTGTCCCTATCCCTGTACATTGCACACTAACATCGGTCCCTACCCTCAAGGAGCCCACAATCCAAGGTCCCCACTCATATACTAGGGCCATTTTTGGACAGAAGCCAATTAACCTACCTGCATATCTTTGGAGTGTGGGAGGAAACCCACGCAGGCACAGGGAGAACATGCAAACTCCAGGCAGGTGGTGTCTTGGTTGGGATTCGAACCACTGACCCTTTTTACTGCTAGGTGAGAGTGCTAACCACTACACCACTGTGCTGCCAAATAATAGCATGATCTCTCCGAGGAGAACACCTCATGGCTAGTAGACAAACGGCTGTTCAGAAACCTGACAAGCACACACTGAAAATTAGAAGCAAACTGAAAAGAATACACTGAAAAACAGAAACAACCTGACAAGCAAGCACTGAAAAACAAAAACGAACCAACAAGCATGACCTGAAAAACAGAAAGGAACTGAAAAACATGAGGCTGAAAAGCAGGAGACACTCACCAAACTTCTACTAACAGGAGATTAGTAGAAGGAGCCCAAAGGGTGGCACATGACTAGTGAACTTCCTTTTTATCAGCTCGCAATTGTTGGCCAACATTTGTGTGGCCATGTGTATGCAAGACAAGTTTGGGCCAAAGCCCTTCAGACAAAACTCCACATTTTTGTTGGTGAACAATCCGATTGTGTGTATGAGGCATTAGCCACACTCAAAAGTTATGCCACCATTGAGTTTTTATATTTACACTTTGAAAAATCTGAGAGGTGAAGAAGATATCTGGCTGGGTTGGATCCCAAATCAAATTCAGTAAGCTGTTTTGTAATATCCCGCAGTTTAGACCAGAACCTCTCCAATTTGGGGCAGGACCAGAAAATATGCTGCATGGTACCCTCTGCCTCTCTGCAGCACCAGCAGATGTTCGTTGCGTCGGGACAGATTTTCTGTAAGAGAGATGGGACTCTGTACAACCGTGTAAGGATCTTATAGCTCAGTTCTTAAAGTGGAAGTAAACTCCCCTATCGTTTTTAGCCAAGGAAGCTGCCATCGTTGCCTCTGTTTAATCTTCAACTGCTATGGTGCTGCACATGTGATTCGTTATGACACCAGCCATTGGATGGTTTGATAGTTTGGCTGAGAGCACAGCCAATGTGCAGTTAGCATTCCCGGCATGCCTTTTTTTTAACTGTTTAAATCCATGGGTTTACTTCCACTTTAATATTTACTAGCCACTGAAGAGTAGTGAGCAAAATAGAGGATATGATCCCACTGCTAATAAGAAAATGTGGTATCCAGAGCTCTCATTTCCAAAGAAATCCAGGAACATATCCCTCTAGAGGATGTATTAGCACTTTATAGGCCTCAGATATCCCATGTGCAGAGGGAGCCTCTATCATCTATTTCTAATGGTGAGTTAGGATAATTTTACCACCCCCTGCGAAGGAGAAAGCTGAGGAAATGGGTAAGTTGCTGAAGCCACCACAGGTCTAATGGTGGATTAGGCATTAATCATCCATGCCTGCATTTCAGCTCTTGTCTTTAGCCTGGAGTCTACAAGGTAGTCGCAAAGACAAAACTTACCTTGCCTAAAGATTTGTTTAAAACGGCTGTCAGTCTGGCCAGGGGAAATGATGGATTCCCCAGTACTAGATACAGCCCAGTAATCTCCACTTCTAACTTGGAGAAAAAAAGGCTTTGTTGGACTACTCTAAGGACAGCCCCGATAAGGGGTGATGCCATAAGGTTCTGAAAGATCTTGGGCCTAGCCGTGGCAAACATTGTAGAGGGATCTCTGTACAGGAATGTTCAATTGATACCCATGCTTTATGTCCCTCATCTCTACATCATGCTAATACCCTGGCAAGGTGAACTGTCTGGTAATATTGCAGAGTGTCTGGGAAGGCCATGCCCCCTTGAGTTTTTGTCATTGCCATATATGAGCAAGACAGGCGTGGATGCATTTTTGTATATATGAAAGTTTTAGTGTCACTGGCGCAAAGAAATTGATATATATAAGTTATATTGTCATTGTCATGCATTTTTGCCCACACAAATCTGATAAAGGCACTAAGCACTGAATTCAAGAAAGAGGGCAGAGTGACTATTGGCAAAGTCTGAAAGAGATAAAGTAACCTTAGCATAATATTAATTTTGAGGGGGGGCGTGGCTTGGCCGGCGGAGAGGATGGCGGCGCATTAACAGAGCTCCGGGAAGAGAGTCAGCAAACAGCCTTATCTGTCCTTCTTACACCGCGAAACATGGGCAAGAAAACCCAGCTAACGCCTCACGCTAGTGCCCGGAGGAATCCGAGCGGCGGAGCGGCCCGAAATATCAAAGAGATCTTTAAATCTCAGTCTGTACAGCGGGCGAATGGCCCTGCCAAGATGGCGCGGCCGCATGGTGAGGACGAAGATTACAGCGAGGACTCCCAGTCTGCCTCGGAGGACACAGGTAGGGGTCTCTCTCACTCCTCTAAACCCCTCACTTATGACCACATGTCCGGATTCGCTGCGGACATAAAATCCACATTTTCAGCAGCCATAACAGATCTGAAGACTAACCTGCTTGTACTGACTGAAAAAATCACAGCAGTGGAGGCAGCAGGGAGAAGGAGGGACAGAGACATCCGCACATTGGAGTCGGTGGCAGAGGCTCACTCCTCACATTTCATAGAAATGAACCGCCATTTGGAGGATTTGGACAATAGGGGGAGGAGGAATAACATTAGGGGGAGGGGGATCCCCGAATCTGTGGAATCTGACCAGATCATTCCTGCACTACAAAGACTCTTTAACAGTCTCCTTGACAGACAGGAAGATGCGGCCATAGAATTTGTGCGCGCCCACAGAGCACTTAGAGCAAGAGGCCCATATTCTGCACCCCCCAGGGATATTATTTGCTGTCTCCAGAACTTCCCTCTAAAAGAGGACATCATGAGAAGAGCAAGGGGTAATGACCGCATTGTCTTCAAGCCATTATGCTCTTTCAGGACCTGTATGAAATTACATTGCGCAACCGGAGAGCACTACGCCCGTTACTGGATATACTCAGAGAGCGTGAGATCAGGTACACATGGCGCTTCCCCTTCGCGCTTGTGGTAACACATGGGGGTAAACAGTTGTCTTTGCGTACTCCAAGTGACCTACCAGAGTTTTGCACCGCCCTACGTCTGGAGCCACCAGCCTTACCGGAGTGGTATCAAGAATTTGCCCTACCTGTGAACTCCCAGGAACCCCATGGCTCGGCCTGCTCGACTCCTGAGAAACAGCTGCCGAAACGCATGAGAAGCAACAAAGGGGGTCACTCCATTATGGATACCCCTGATCCCAGACCCACTCCCTCCAGAATCAGGGGGGGTGACCGGGACTAATTTGCTTGTGCCCCACCGTTCTGTGTGATGTTCTCGGGCCATATTGGGTGCTGATTGTGTGACTGCTAGCTTACAAAGAGGAAAGTCTTGGCCTATCTGGAGGGAGCAGCGGCGGGAGCTGTCTACTGACCCGCACTGAATGGGGGACGCTACGCTACTCTAGACCTGCTTTTCCTACTAAAAGGCTCAATGTATAGATCGCATTATTGCAATCAATTGTGGGATGTTGCTTACCCCTGGGCCCCTCTCCATGTGAGCGACCTGTTTCACTTTTGTACATGCGGACTACTACGCTAAGGGGCAGGTTGCGATACTGTCATCATGGGTGGATGGGAGTAGAGACTATGGAGCTTTCTGTTCACTGCTGGATCCACTGCAGATTGTCCCCTAATTCCAAATCCCACCAAAAGCAGGATTAGTTTGGCTACATCCCTCTTGCCGTACCATTAGTGCGAGGTCATACCCTACCTGTAAGGGGATTGAGAACGGCTTACGCCGGGGATTGTTCAACAGCTTGCTAATGGTACCTTGTATGCGTTGGGCCCTGGTATACTTTGGGGCTATTGAAACTTGGCCAACACTCTTCCCACTTAGCCTAGATACCGGCTGCAGCTCGTCACCATGGACACAGATGGCGGATGGCCTGGGGACAATTACACAGGGGGGTTTGAGCCCTTGTCCTTTAAGATTTGAATCACAGAAAAGAAGAAGACAGACTTTTTACATTCCATAGATTTTTTAATTGCTGACTCTCTATCCCATTTCTCTATGTTATTTGTTGAACTATTTTCATTTTTTTTTTGTTTCTTTTTTACACTGTGATAGTTTTCTCTATTTCTTTTTAATAGGGATTACACGGTGTTACTGTTCAAAGCGCGCTTGGGTCAGATCCACAAACAAAGCGAGCCGCTTTGCGGATCACCCCACGACCCCACCAAGCTTTTCCAGACCGGGTAGTTCACCTGATCTTGGGAAAGGCTACTTTGCAACCCGGTAGGCTGTGTTTGGTTTACTGAGGTTCTATCTCTAATTACTTACCTCTTGGAGGCAGCTTCTTCTCTCTGTTGCTTCCTGATCTCATTTCCTCTTTTCTAGAGTCTTCTCTTCATTCTCTCTTTTTCTTTACCTCTATTTTTTCTTTCTTCATCTTTCCTTATCCTCGTCCTCCTTCCTTTACCCACCTTTTCTGTCATAGATACCTGATAATCTTGCATATTGGTCTGAATTGAATCGGAGGTTGTTTGTTCTGCAGAACCTATTCTAATCACTTACTGCTTATCATATTTTGTTTCTCTTCTCTTTTCGAAGTACTCTTACCATGGTGTACAAAGATCTGGGGACTGCACCCTTCGTGCTATCGCATAATGTGCAAGGGCTGAACATTCCGGAAAAGAGATCCACAGTCCTCAGGGAGCTACAGAAAGGTAGGCCGCAATGTGTTTTCCTTCAGGAGATGCATTTTGTTACTCGCCAGACGCATGACTGACCAACAGATACTTTACGAAAACATTTCACGCGACAAACGACGTGTCCAAAACGAAGGGAGTTTCCATACTCCTGGGCAAGGACACACCGTTCGAGGTCTCTGAGACCCTTTCGGACCCAGGTGGTCGCTATCTGTTCTTGAAGGGTTCCTACAGGGGTAGACCTCTAACTTTGGCCAATGCCTACTTCCCCAACAGAAACCACTTGCAATTTAGTAAACGTCTTATTAGAGAGTTGCAGGGTTTTGCGGTGGGGTGTATCATATTGGGCGGGGACTTTAACATACCTCTAGATCCGCTGACAGATACGTCCACGGGGAAATCTTGTGTCACATTTCAGATATTGAAGCAGATCAAAAAGCTACTGCAATCTATGCAACTGATAGACTCTTGGCGTCTACTGAACCCTGAGGGCAGAGATTTTACACATTTCTCTAAACCACACAACAAATATTCCCGTATCGATTATCTGTTTGTGACACAAAGGGATTTACAGGCGATCAGTGAGGCCAGGATAGGCACACATGTGATCTCAGATCATGCACCGATAGCAGTGACAATGGACTTTAGCCTTCTCAAACGACAATCGGCCTCTTGGAGACTAAATTCCTCCCTATTGACGGATCCGACCACCCTGCATCTAATTGAAGAAGCACTAAAAACATACCTCTTACTCAATGACTTACCAGACACAGATCCTTTGGTGCTTTGGGAAGCACAGAAATGCACCATCAGAGGAGTGCTCATTAGTCTAGGAGCGAAACGTAAACGGGATCAGGAAAGGGTGGTGAGAGAACTCATGGACAAAATTAACAGACTTGAGACCCTACACAAACGCACACTGTGCGCACAGACGGCCACTGACTTACTGGAAACCAGAAAACAACTACATGATCTTCTTCACAATAAAACCAAACGCCTATTATTTTTTAAGAAAAAGATATATTATGAGGGGGGCAACAAAACTGGTAGACTGCTGGCGAGGGCCCTTCGGGAACACCACTCCAGTCAGGTTATCAGTGGAATCAGGGCGTTGGACGGCTCCCTCGAGGTTGACAACGACTCTATCGTGGCCCACTTCCATAAGTACTACACGGAATTATACAACCTACCTCTTCAACACAAACCTCCTGACTTGACTGGAAATAGACGTCAAATTATTGCAGACTTTCTAGAAAAAAGCGGACTTCCAACTCTTGAGGAGAATGACTGAGGTACCCTTGATGAACAGATCTCTGATGATGAAGTGAAGCGGGCCATTAACGAACTGAAACGGGGGAAGAGCCCTGGGCCGGATGGCTTTACGGCCATCTATTACAAAATCTTTCGTGACGTTATAGTGGTCCCACTCAAGAAAGCCTTGAACTCTCTGTCTACGCCTAGACAAGTTACCCCAGATTTCCTCTCGGCACATATAACAGTGCTACCTAAACCCAACAAAGATCCTTCTATTTGCTCAAACTATAGACCTATATCATTGCTGAACTTGGATTTAAAAATTTTAACAAAAATTTTGGCCAATAGATTGGGTCCATTGCTACCGGGACTGATAGGGCCGGAACAAGTGGGGTTCATGCAAGGAAGAGAGGCCAAAGACAATATCATTAAAACACTCCTGCTGGCTCAGACTGCTAGAGCAAGGAAGATCGGAGGCCTTCTCCTGTCTACGGACGCGGAGAAGGCCTTCGATCGGGTGGCGTGGGACTATATGATGGCCACGTGCAGTTGGGTGGGGATGAGAACGAGAATGTTGTCTTGGATCTCGGCAGTCTACCAGAGTCCATCAGCCAGAGTTAAGATTAATGGCTCCCTCTCCGACCCGGTGAAGATCACAAATGGGACCAGGCAGGGCTGCCCTCTGTCCCCACTTTTGTTTATTCTATCTCTAGAGCCGTTTATAAGAGTGGTTAAGGGAGAGGAATCGATTAGGGGATTCAGGGTACAAGACAGAGAGTTCAAGGTGGCAGCATACGCCGATGACCTGATGTTCTACCTAGTTGACCCACACACGACGTTTCCTAACCTGCTCAACGCTTTTAAGATATTTGGGTACATATCCAATCTAAAAATCAACTATGCTAAATCGGAAGCATTGAATATAGGTCTCACCACCGAAGAGTTTGACAGGATCAAGGGGAGTTGCCCGTTTCGCTGGGAGGAAAAAGCGTTAAAATACCTGGGTGTATGGGTAGCCCCGAACGTAGCTACAATTTATGATCTCAACTTTCCCCCCCTTGTTAAGACAGATAGAAGAAGTGTGAAAAACAGTGCAGCGCTTGATATGTATAAATGTAACATGTGACTGTATACAATAAAGCAATAGATCAGGAAAAAAAAAAAAAAAAAGAAAAAAAATTCAAAACTAGTGTTTCCAAAAATTGAACATCAATGATGATAAAGAATATAAATGTGTATGCTGTGCAATAAACAAAGAAATAATAAATTGAAATTGGTTATTAAACCAAAAAAAATTTATCAAAATTAGTGAAAAAGCAAATAGTTGTTTAAACTACAACTTATTGCTATGAGGCACAAAATTATGATTAAGGGCCGGTTCACACTGCGGCGCGAGGCGAGGCGACACGGCTCGCCTCGCCTCGCTCCCGCAAGTTGTCCCCATTGAGTACAATGGAACCGTTCTGAGAGGAGCGACTCGAGTCGCTCCGACTCAGAAAAAAGGTTCCTGTACTACTTCGGGGCGACTTCGGGGGCGACTTGCATTGACTTCTATGCAGAAGTCCTCTGCAAGTCGCCGCTGACCCCCCCTGCAAGTCGCGGCGAGGAAGTCGGAGACGCCTCGCCGCGGCTCGCAGTGTGAACCGGCCCTAAGTGAAACAAATAAACAACAAAAATAAAAAACAAATCAAAACAAGTCCCATGCCTTGGATGAGTGAAGTGATTTACAAGGCCCCATACACGTGAAGATAAAAGTTCATTAAGTGAAACGTGAGTAAATAAAACGTTAAAGTTGATCCCAGATATCACTGGTGCAGGTGCTTGACCACGTAAATTCTTTCACTATACAACTTAAGTAAGTAGTAAAGGCTTACCAGAGCAACCATTAGTGTGCGCAGATACGAACTCCCAAACGATTAGGATCGGACAAGATCGCTCCTCCCACACTCCTCATATAAATGGATGATTCGAATCGCCTTTGGGGGCGGGAAGGTGAAACCTGACCCACACCTTCGGATGTTCCTTGAACGTCGTCCGTTCCGGTCAGTTCGAAAATTTCAAGTTGGCGTGTCACCGAATGGATGAAAAAGGAAAAAAACGCCCAATTGTGTGATAAAGTCTAAAACACGTGAACTTTATTTTTCAACCAGATAGACGTTGGAAGCTACAGATGACTCGATCGAGTCGCATAAAATTGAACGTAGAAGAGAAATGCTAGCAAATGTCTAAAAATAAATAAAATCAAACAGATAAAATAGCACGAGGTATAGACGTATCTACCCGACGATCGTTTCGTCACAAATTGACGTCATCAGGGGTACGCCCACACCCTCGTGCTAAAGCTTTAAATAGCCTATGGGTGAGGTAGGGAGCCCTGCCATAGGTGCAGACCAAAACGTCCGTGCATAATCAGTTTAACCCACAAATGTCCAGTCCCTTCGGATCAGTTTAACCCACAAATGACCAGTCCCTTCGGATTGGTTACCATATAATAAAAAGGATGAAGAAGGACAAAAACGGTCAACGACCAGTTTGTTAGAATAAAATTGGAGTTCCATCATAACATAATGATGAAACTCATATATAAAAATGACTGATAAAAAATACAAACATTAAATCCTGTGGCAAATCCCCCCTTTTATTTAGCAAATGGCCACATGCGTTAATGATGGCTATCTGACTACATGTATGTCCCAAAAATGGGTGGCTTGGTTCAAAAAACAAAAATAATACATACGTGTAGGTTACCATCCACAGAAAGAGAAGTGACCGTGATATTATGATGGGGGCCTATACAGCATTGACTACCCACCATTACCCATAGTCCAATCACAAAACTTCATGGGTGTAACATATATACCGGGTTTAGAAGGAACATTACATTCATTCTATTCTCATAAAATATATATAGGTTACATAACAACAAAAAATTTGTATAAGTTACATAGCAAAAATTACTGCAGAAATACAGACAATGGTGATAAAATTAATCATCACGGTATATAAAACCCAAACTGAATACAAAATCCGTGCACTGAAAGGGGAAAAAAAGGGAATGTTAAATCAACCGTTGTTGATAAAACAATTGATGTCCCATTCGATGTTAAGTCCCCCAGGAATGTGTGTTCCTAATTTATGGATCCAATTTGTTTCTGCCCTGGAGATAGTGCGCTTGGCATTACTGCCGCGCCAGTGAGGGGTGTATTTTTCTAAAGCCAAAAAGGTGGTACCTCTTGGGTCACGATTGTGTTTTAGATCGTAGTGTTTACTAACATTATGTTTGTCGAATCCTTTGCAAATGTTAGTGATATGCTCCCCCAGGCGCACATGTAGCATGCGTACTGTGCGTCCCACATATTCCAAACCACATGGACATCTAAGTAGGTACACAACGCACTTGGTGGTGCAAGTGATAAATGTTCGTATAGGGTAAGTGAGTCCATTACCAACCGAGGTGAACTCAGTGAATCTCCTACCCCGTAGAGCATTTAGCTTACAAGCTCTACATTTCCCACAGGGGAAGAAGCCCTTCAAATCCCCAAAAAATGTGGGTCTAGTCGGGGGGTCAGGGACATTTGGAGCAATCATGTTTCGCAAGCTAGTTGCACCCCTGAAAATCACATTTGGTCTATCGGGAAGCTCGGGGCCCAAGATTCGATCATTTTTAATAACCGACCAATGTTTCTGTAAGATTCTTTTCACAGCCCAATGTTGACTCGAAAAAGTCGTGATTAAAGAAACCCCATAATTGTCCATGTTGTCGGTCCTAGGTGGTCTCTCAGCTAACAATGTTTGACGATCCCTACTATTAACCTCCATTATGGTGGAATCAAGAGATTCACTGTTGTAGCCCTTAGCTAAGAATCTCTCCTTTAAGATTAATGCCTCCTTGAGAAAATCGTCATTGAAAGTGCAATTGCGTTTCAAGCGAAGAAACTGGCCCTTAGGGACCGCTGAGAGCCATGACTTATGATGGCAGGAGTCGAGTGGAATATAGCTATTCCTATCGGTTTTCTTAAAAACGTTGTGGTGATTATGTTATTATCCCTAATGGAAATATTCAAATCCAAGAATTGGATATTAGTGGGGCTTAAAACATGGCTGAGAACTATCCCACGATTGTTGTTGTTTAAATGGGACAGAAAGAGTTCTGCTGATGAACCGTCACCATCCCAGATAAACAAGATGTCATCGATAAACCTTTTCCAGGTCACCAGTTCAGGGGGTTTGTCACTAAAGACTATTTCCTCCTCCCATTTTGCCATGAAGAGGTTGGCCATACTGGGAGCAAATTTAGCTCCCATGGCCACCCCCTTCACTTGCAAAAAATGGGTCCCGTCATGCCAAAAGTGGTTGTGCGTCATGGCGAAAAGAAGTAATTCTAGAATATAGTTACGCTGAGTCACCGAAATACTACCATCCTGGGCCAGAAAGTGATGTACTGCCTCATAGCCCAATTGATGGGAAATAGCGGTGTACAGCGAAGCTACATCCGCGGTGATCAGGAGATAGGTAGGTTTCCATTCAATCAATTGAAGAATGTTAATGACATGCTTAGTGTCTCTCAAAAAGGATGGGGTGCCCATCACCAGTGGTTGTAGATATTTGTCAATGTATTTCCCTATGCGCGAGGTTACAGAGTCAATACCACTGATGATGGGCCACCTTGGTGGGTTTTCTAAAGATTTATGTATCTTAGGTAAAGAATACATAACCGGTAGGCGTGGCGCCAAAGGTACCAGAAAGTCCCTTTCTTTTTTATTCAAAATGCCCATATTAAACCCTTTATCAACCAACTCTTTTAATTCACCTTTGAACTGGGTAGTGGGGTCTAAGAGTAATGGAGAGTAGGTCTCGGGATCTGACAAAATCCTGGTCATCTCATTGGAATACATGGTTTTGTCAAGTATTACAATTGCACCCCCTTTGTCCGCCGACCGAACTACTATGTCTTTCCTATTAAGCAATGAGTCTAGCCCTGCCTTGAATTCCCGTGTGGGTTGGGCTGGTCTCAATTTCAAACCATTAAGATCCTTTAATACCAGATCACGGAAAATATTAATGTTGGGTGCTGTATTACCAGGAGGGTTAAACAAGGAGGCGTTTGATAAGCCAGAGTGCATAATTGTTGAATCCCTGACTAGTTGACGGGAGGGGTTGCTCATGATATACCTCTTTATATTTAACTTGCGTGTGAACTTTTGAATATCTATAAATGTCTGGAATTTATTTAAATTCTGAGGGGGCACAAACTTGAGACCCTTCCCGAGAGTCTGCAATTCTTCATTAGATAACTTTTTATTACTTAGGTTAATGACACCACTGATATCTAGGTCCTTCTTCTTTTTGGTGTGAAGACGTTTCCCCCCTCTGCACCCTCTCTTGTGTCTCCGTTTCTCTTGTGTCCCCCCCGAGTGTCCTCCTGAAAACCCTGTTGGTAATAACTACCAGCTGATAGAGAAGACCTGCGCAAATGGGGGGCGGGATGGTTCTCCTGGTTTGGACGCGCAGCAATCCTGAAGATGTCCATCTTACCTAGACTAATATATTTATTTCGGGCACTACCAGTTAGGATCCCGAGAAGCTTTTTTAATAAATTAAATTCGCTGGCGTTGAATTTCTTGTGGAACAAAAAGAGGGCTAGGACCAAATTCACACTGTTGACGACACCCAAAGATAAGGGAGGGATGGGCCTGCCAAATTTCAAGAACTACCAGATAGCGGCACACCTGACCAGAATAGTTGATTGGCATTGCCACAGAGACGACAAGGACTGGGTACGTTTAGAAGAAAGGATGCTCGGACGCAGGTTGCACTTTTCTCTTTGGATCCCCTTGACCAAACTGAGGGAGGGGTTCAGCTTAAACCCCCTTACTGAGACTACACTCTCATTACTTCATATAACTATGAAACACTCAGCAGTGACGACCCAGAATAGCCCACTGACTCCGCTAAGGGATAACCGTGACTTCCTGCCGGGAATGGGTAATGCTATCTTCACCGATCAGAAGTCGGACTCCCCAAGAGTGGCAAAAAATTGCTTTACTGGGGGCAGACTGAAAGACCTATCTGTTCTTAAGAGAGACTGGGGAATACCCAACCTTCCTCTTTGGACATATTTCCAACTCAGGAGCTATGTTACCTCCTCACGACACAAGGGGGAATTTACAAGACCATTGACAGACTTTGAGGAGGTGTGTGCGTCTGGCGAGAAACAGGTTAAAACCACCTCGATGGCCCATTCATGGCTGCAAAACTTTTCCAAGCTCCCTGGGGATGACTCTAAGAGTAAGTGGTCTCGAGAGCTCGGTAGACAGATTACGGACTCACAATGGGGGAGCGCTTGTGCACTGGCGCACCGATGCTCGGTTAACACCAACACGCAAGAGTTGGGTTACAAACTACTGATCAGGTGGTATCATACACCAGACAGGCTTCATAGGTGGTTTCCTCAGGTGCCAGAACACTGCTGGAGGTGCCTAAGCGAGGTAGGGACACTAACACACATCTGGTGGAGTTGCCCAAAACTAACACCTTTTTGGGACGCAGTGAGGTCAATAATTAAGCAAATCACGGGCACCTCCACCACGTTAGATGCAGCTTGTTGCCTCCTACACATTACCGATACCCCACGGAAGAGATATAAAAATTCTCTCCTCAAGCATCTTTTAAATGCAGCAAACGCATTGGTGCCGCTGCACTGGCGTTCTCCCAGAGTCCCCACAGTATCAGAATGGCTGAAAAGAGTGACAGATCTGTATATAATGGAAGCAACAGTAGCACAGGCTCATGAGAATGTGGATCTATTTCATGCTATCTGGACTCCCTGGATTGTGCTCAGATACTCCAGGCAGTACACTGAGCTGCTTCAGGTTCACTAAGTCGTCCTTTGTTCTCTTAATTTTTGCTCAGCAGATTACCCTGCATCCTTTTCATTCTATATCATTCTTTCTTCCTTTTCCTTCTGTCCTTCTATCTTCTTCTCATACTACTCTCCTTCTACCTCTATTACCTTTTCTGACTATAGAAGTGGTCAGACCTACTCTGGCTACATAGTTTATTATACCACATGGTGCAATTAGACCGGATCTTTCTAAAGTTAAGCTTTGATGATGGCATATGGTTTTGGTTTGCTCAACATGCTCTAACTGTCAATGTAATAAAACTGAAGCGAACTGAGTGCGTATGGCCGGAGAGATCCGTGGTAAAGACAGAATCCCGTTATGTATCATATGTATCTCTTAGTAGAAATGTTATAAACCATGCCGTTGTACTCGTGTCTCGTGTTTTGTAAGACACATGTTTCTATTTCACAATAAAAGCTTTTGATGTGAAAAAAATATTAATTTTGAGTATAGCGTTCTGACCCATCCATGTATAGAAACCCTTGTTCCATCTTTCCATGTCAGAGACGAGAGCACAAAGCATTGGCGGAAAGTTAACCGAAAATGTTAATGTCAATTTCACCCCTAAGTATGTCAGATGAGAGGATGCCCATGGAAAAGAAAATGAGGATCAAAGAGCCTGAACTCGTGTAGAGGCCAACGTGATGTTAAGTAGTTCAGATTTGTGGGGATTGATTTTAAAATTCGACAATATACTATGCTGATTGAACGTGCTTAATACATTTGGCAACGTAATTTCCGGAGATGTAATGAAAAACAGAATGTCGTCCGCAAAGGCTGTGATTTTATGGTCCACCTTGGCATTTGAGAAGCCCTGGATGTCTGTACTTCCTCGTACGTGTAGTAAAAATGGCTCCAGAGTTAAGATAAACATCAATGGGGAAAAGGGACATCCTTGTCTGGTGCCATTAGTTAAATTAAAGTACATGGAAGTTACTTTGTTAATTCTGACAGCTGAAGACGGGGGAGAGTATATGGCATCTATCCATTTGCCAAAGGCCTTTCCAACTCCAATATATTTTAGCGTCTCCTTCAGAAATGACCAATCCACCCTGTCAAAAGCTTTCTCTGCATCCGAGGATAGCATACATAGAGGTAATTTACAAGAGTGAGTCAAATGGATGATATCAAGGGCTCTGGTAGTGTTATGCCGCGTACACATGACCGGTTTTTCCATCAGAATAAACTCTGACGGTTTTTCCGATGGAGTTTCGACGGAGTTCCACTGAAACAGTCTTGCCCACACGATCACACCAAAGTCTGATCGTCTAGAATGCGGTGACCTACAATACGTATGATGGGCCTATAAAAAGGAAGTTCAATAGCCAGTAGCCAATAGCTGCCAATGTGTCATTTTTGGTCCGTCGGAACAGCATACAGACGAACGGTTTTCCTAGATATTTCTAGGTCCGTCAGAATTTTCAAAAAAAAAGTCAGATGAGGCCCACACACGATCGGAATATCCAATGAAAAGATTCCCGTCTGACTTTTTCTGCCGGAAAGTCCGGCCGTGTGTACACCGCATTATCCTTCGCTTTCTAGTTAGGCATAAACCTGGCTTGATCAAGGTCGATGACATCTTGAAGGTGAGATTGGAGTCTAGACTCCAAACGCAGGTTTCCCTGGCGTCAGAGGGGGGGCAGGGTCAGGTGACGGGTGGCCCTGTCCTCCTCAGCTAAGAGCTGTCAGGCTGCCGGGATTCCCGCAATGTCTCCGGTGGAGACAGGATGCGCTGCGCTGGACCATCGGGAGAGATCACCCATCGCTGGACCATCGGGAGAGATCACCCATCGCTGGACCCCGGAGAAGAAATCAGCCATCGCTGGATAGCAAGAGTGGATTACCACCGCTGAAATCTTTTTTTTATTTTTAATAAAGGACTTTTCCCAACGGTGTCTGTGTGTTTTTTAACATTTTGTACCCCCTTACCATTTCAAACGGGGGGGGCAGGATCTGGGGGTCCCCCTGCTAAAGGGGGATTCCAGATTCTGATAAGCCCCCCGCCCGAAGACCCCCGCAACCACCGGCCAGGGTTGTGGGATGAGGTCCTTGTCCCCATCAACATGGGGACATGGTGCTTTGAGGGGTCACAGACCCCCAAAGCATCCTCCCAATGTTGAGGGCATGTGGCCTGGTACGGTTCAGGAGTGGGGGTGCTCTCTCGTCCCCCCCTCTTTTCCCGCGGCCTGCCAGGTTGCGTGCTCGGATAAAGGGTCTGGTATGGATTTTTGGGGGGAACTCTACGCCATTTAAAAAAAAAAATAATTGGCGTGGCGTTCCCCTTAATATCCATACGAGACCTGAAGGGCCTTCTAATTGAATTTGGGGGGAACCCCACGCATTTTTTTTTTTTATCAATGACTTTCAATGACTGTTCTCTGTATTACAGGGAGCTGACAATTCATTATAGCCACGAGTGCTTTTAAATTACTTTTTTTCCTGCAGAAATTACACTTTATACAGGGACAGTGTACGAAATTTAAAGGAATATTACACTTTTATTGTTTCACTTTAAGCATTATTAAAATCACTGCTCCCAAAAAAACGGCCATTTTTAAAACTTTTTTTTTGCATTGATACATATCCCCTGGGGCAGGACCCAGGTCCCCAAACACTTTTTATGACAATAACTTGCGTATAAGCCTTTAAAATTAGCACTTTAGATTTCTCCCATAGACTTTTACAGGGTGTTCCGTGGCTTTTCAAATTTGCCGCGAACACCCCAAATTGTTCGCTGTTCAGCGAATAGAAGAACAGGCAATGTTCGAGTCCAACATGAGTTAGACTCGAGTTTGAAGCTCATCCCTAATCCTCGGGTATCGTTGGAAGGCCCGAAGAGGAAAGATATCCCTGAATCAGCTTTTGCTTTTCCACTAACTGGTCAGTTGATAAAGGGGAAGGTTATAGAGGGAAGATTAATACTATCTATATATATATATAGATATATATATATAGATATATATATATATCTATATATATACAGCAGGGCTCAAAATTTCAAGTCCTAAGCTACTAGCCAGGTCTCAAGGGTTACCCGCCACCAATTTCCCCACCCAACCCTTAGCCTGCCCTGCCCCTAATCACGCCATAATAAATTATCTTATTGCAGCGTAACCTGTGTCCACCATTGCAGCCTAACCGTGCGCAGCCTCACCGTGCGTAACCTCACCGTGCCCCACATTGCAGCCTCACCATGCCCCAAATAGCAGCCTCACTGTGCCCCAAATAGCAACCTCACCGTGCCCCAAATAGCAGCTTTACTGTGCTCCAAATAGCAGCCTTACCGTGCCCCAAATAGCAGCCTCACTGTGCCCCAAATAGCAGCCTCCCTGTGCCCCACACTGTAGCCTCACTGTTACCCAATTTGCAGCCTTACCGTGCCCCAAATAGCAGCTTTACTAAGCCCCACATTGCAGCCTCACTGTGCCCCATTGCAGCCTCACTCTGCCCCCGATTGCAGCCTCACTGTTACACAAATTGCAGCCTTACCATGCCCCAAATAGCAGCCTCACCGCGCCCCACATTGCAGCCTCACCGTGCCCCACATTGCAGCCTCACCGTTCCCCACATTGTAGCCTCACCATTCCCCACATTGCAGCCTCACCACACCCCACATTGCAGCCTCCCCATGCCCCACATTGCAGCATCATCGTTCCCCAAACTGCAGCATCACCGTGCCCCAAATTGAAGCATCACCGTGCCCCAAATTGCAGCATCACTATGCCCCCAATTGCAGCTTCACTGTGCCCCCATTGCAATTTCACTCTGCCCCAAATTGCAGCATCACTCTGCCCCAAATTGCAGCATCACTGTACCCCAAATAGCAGCCTCATAGTGCTCCCATTGCAGCCTTACCAGGGTGGACGGATCATGATGAGTTAGAGGAGAGCCAGGGTCGCAGAGCAGTAAACATGCCATAACAGCTGACATTGAAAGAGTCTCCGCTCTGCTCACTCTCACACAGCCCCGCCTGCTCCTAACCCCGTGCCTGTAATAGACAGAATGCCTCCCCGCATTGGACCTGCATTCTCTCTAAGGCCCCTTTCACACATGCGGACGATATGTCCGTATTTCATCCATCCGTTTGCGGATGAAATACAGACATACATTCATCCCTATGGGATAGCGGGTGTCTGCGGATGAGCATCCGCAGACACCCGATTTCGTCCGCCTCTGCAACAGTCCGATTCTGCAGACGGAGGAAAATCCTATTTTTCTATCCCTCTGCAGAGCGGATCGGACGAACACGGACAGACGGTCCGTGCTCGTCCGATCCCCATAGAGGAGAGCGGAGAGCTGACAGGGCGGTCCCCGCACAGTGTGCGGAGACCGCCCTGTCCGCAGCCGGCTCAGCGGGGACAACGGAGCGATCCCCGCTGAGCGAGCGGATCTTCACGGGGCGGATCATTACTGATCCGCCCGTGTGAAAGAGGCCTATCACAGGTGCGGGGTTAGGAGGAGGCGGGGTTGTGTGAGAGTGAGCAGTGCGGAGACAGTTTCAATTTCAGCTGTTACGGCATGTTTTTAGGCTCACCTCTAAATCCATGCACTCTTCCACCGGGAGAATGGCTCCCGATCAGCTCCGCCCGCTGGCAGTGCTAACCCCCTCACTCCCAGGCAGCCCAGCTCCTCGCCAGCCCTCACTTTCCACTCACAAAATGAGGGTAGGCGAGTGGAAAATTTGAGGGCTGGCAACAAAAGTGAGTACACCCTAAGTGAAAATGTCCAAATTGGGCCCTATTTTGTGGGGGGGAGCCTTTTTCCAAGAATTGGATGGGGAGGGGGGGGGGGGGTCTGCTGGAAGGGAGGACTTGAAGGAGAGGATATGTGCTAGAAGTGGGGTGAGGATATTTGCTGGGAGGTGGATTTTGAGGTAGGAGGGCAGAATTTGTCTTGGAGGGTTTTGAAGAGGGATCCAGTGTTGTCCTCACCTGAGCTGGCCCCCTCGGCCATCTTTGGGTTTGGGCGCCATTACAACTCCTCATCCTGGCACGAAAACCCCAACCCCAAATACCTCCCAGCACAAATCCTCTCTCCGCTGCTAGGACAAAGCCACCCCACCCCTCCACATCAGCACAAACCCTTCCATTTGGTGGGTGGAAGAAGATCTGTGCTTGAAAAGGGGATTTGAAGGAGATGATTTATGCTAAAAGTGGAGAAAAAATGTACGCTGGGAGGAGGAGGATCTGTGCAAAAATAGGGATTGGGGGGCATTTTTGCTTGAGGGGGGAGAATGTATGCTGGGAAAATACATTTGGGAAGATTTGTTGTGTTGGGAAGGGGGATTAGTGAGGGAAAGAAGATTTGTGCTGGGGGATTTGGAGAGGGGAAATTGGGTTGGAGATGATTTGTGTTATAATGGGGGGTTGTGTTGGGACAGAGGATTTGGGGGGTTGAAAAGGATTTATTCTGAGAAGGGTACTGAGGGAAAGGAGGTTTTTACTTTGAGGGGGAACTTCATGTTGGGAGGGGGGTTTTCTTGGGAGTATTTGTTCTGGGAGGGGAGAGAGGATTTGTACTGGGGGTATGAGTGTTTTGTTATATTGTTTTGCAGAGGAGGGAGTGGGTAAAGTGGAGGAAGGGTATTGCTTGCATTATTTTTGTTTTGTACTCATGATTCCTACTATGCATTACACAGTCCTGACCCCAGCATTCTGTGGTGAACACTCTTGTCCCCTGCATTCTGTGCATTACAGACCCCTGGACTTTGCTCTGTGTGCCATGTATTCCTAAACAAAGTACTGACTACAGCCCTCTCTGCATTACATACTCCTGATCCTTGAACACATCCTGGAGCCCTGCAGCCTGCGTTATGTAAATCTCACACTGACTGCAGCACTCCGCAGCCCTCCTGCACTATATACACACTACACTACATTGTATTCTTCTCACCAAAATCTTATTGTCTCAATTGCTGGTTGCCATGCAGTCCCTGATTATTTCAGTGAAGTTCTTCTTTAAGGTAGGCTCAGACAAAGCAATCAAAGCATATTGTATAGGTACGAGGAAGCCTGGATTTTTGTTTAACCCCTTAAGCCTCTCCCACTGGTAAGACTTTAGTACCACCCAAATTTTGCCCCAGCGTGCTACGCGCAACACTTGATGGTCCGGTCACTCCTTCCCTCAAATGTCCCTCATTCCGAAGTTAAAATGTTGGGGGGTATGCAATCAAGCATGCTAAGTTAATTGATTGTCTGCCTTCAGCCTTGCAGCTTCTTGCTGAGTTAACCATATTAATATTAAAACTCACACATGGAAGCAGACGAGGTGACTAAGCACGCTGCATTACAGCCCCGGACAATTGCTGGGTCTGTGCAATTCACAGATTCCATCCTAGTTCTGGCCCAATACAGCTGGGATTAATATTTCAACTTTAAGGACACCTGAATGGGAAGAACAAGTGTTCCACAAGGGGCAACTTATTATAAAACAGGACTTTGGAAAAAGGTGATCTTTTATGTCTGCCAGGCTTTTCCCTCCAGCTTCATACCTGGACCGTGTCATCAGTCAAAAGTAGTTATAGCTGCCTTAGTAAATGAGCATGGGATATCGCCAGTAAAGCCAGTGCTGTAGGGGTTAACAAAACCCTGTAGGCAGAGGGCTGGCATGGCTGTGTGAACAGTGCATGTCAGCCCTGAGTGTTAGAGGGCGTGGGATTGGCTGGGAATGTATGGGGTGGGTTTACAAGGTGCAGGGAAGCTGATCCCGCCCCCTCCACGAGGCAGCAGTCAGAAGAAAGTTTCCCACCCTCCCTCCCTAAGATTGGGTTGTTATGTCGAGTGATGTTTTTTCTGTGTTGCGTGTTTGTTTTTGTTTTCTTTTCAGGACGAGAACATGGAATGTCGTGGCAGTGGCTGGTGTTTGGTCTTTGCGGGTGAAGGAAGAGAGTTCTGAATGAAGAATCAGGATCTGAGGGTGGTACCTCAGTTAACAGAGGTTATCTGGTAATTGGTTATGGGGGCATTGTGGTAGATGGGTGTCTCTGAGTCAGCCTGTCGGCTTGAGGCCTAATAACCCACGTCAGAGGGACCGCAGTGTCATATTTTGGATATAGTTGAGTGTTATTGGTGGACCTGCAAAGACCAACACTAGGGGGAGCTGATGTGTGTCATAACTTATGTTGTTATTGTTTTGTTATTGTTTACGTTATTTAACCACCTCGCGCCCGCCCTATAGCCGAATGACGGCCGTAGAGCAGGCGCGTTCGTCCGGGTGGCCGTCCCTGCACGTCCCATTGTTTACTTCCGCAATGCGCGCCGCCGCGGGCGTGCATCGCGGAAGTTCTGTGTTCGCCGTGTCCCCCGGGGACAGGCAAACACAGATCGCTGTAAACGGCCAATCACAGCGGTCGTTTACAGCGCGATCGGCGTGTCCAATGGGAGATGATCTCATATGTAAACATATGAGATCATCTCTCAGCGCCGCTCTCCCTCCTCACACAGAGTGTGAGAGGGGAGAGATGAACGGCTGCAGCGGCAGCCGTTCTGCCTCGATCTGTAAAAAAAAAAGTGCCATCCTCCCCCAGCAGTGCCATCCATCCTCCCCCAGCAGTGCCATCCATCCTCCCCCAGCAGTGCCATCCTGCCCAGTGCCATCCTGCCCCAGTGCCATCCACCCCAGTGCCATCCACCCCAGTGCTACCTGCCCCCAGTGCCATCCACCCCAGTGCTACCTGCCCCCAGTGCCATCCACCCCAGTGCCACCTGCCCCCAGTGCCAC
Organism: Lithobates pipiens; assembly: GCF_037356315.1. Lineage (NCBI taxonomy): Eukaryota > Metazoa > Chordata > Amphibia > Anura > Ranidae > Lithobates > Lithobates pipiens. Next base: position 56,643,075 of record NW_027507789.1, on the reverse strand, counting down.
CTGCCCCCAGTGCCATTTGTCACAAGTGCCATCTGTCATCAGTGCCACGTATAAGTGCCATCTGTCATCAGTGCCACGTGTCATCAGTGCCACATAGTGCCATCTGTCATCAGTGCCACGTATTAGTGCCATCTGTCATCAGTGCCACGTATCAGTGCCATTTGTCATCAGTGCCACCTGTCAGTGTCACGTGCCATCTGTTGTCAGTGTCACGTGTCATCAATGCCACTTATCAGTGCCATCTGTCATCAGTGTCACGCGTCATCGGTGCCATGTATTAGTGCCATCTGTCATCGGTGGCACGTATTAGTGCCACGTATTAGTGCCATCTGTCATCAGTGCCACGTATTAGTGCCACGTGTCTTCAGTGCCACGTATTAGTGCCACCTGTCATCAGTGCCACATATTAGTGCCATCTGTCATCAGTGCTAGTGCCATCTGTCATCAGTGCCACGTGTCATCAGTGCCACGTATAAGTGTCATCATTGCCACTTATCAGTGCCATCTGTCATCAGTGTCACGTGTCATTGTCCTGGTGCTTCAAAAGTGTAATAAATAGTCAACAAGTTAGATGTGTAATTTATGTTCCTAGAACACATTGTGGCGCTACCTGCATGTTGGGCCTCTCTATGTGGCCAGGCTGTGAAAAAGTCCCACACATGTGGTATTGTAATACTCAGGAGGAGTAGCAGAATTTTTTGGGGGGTGTCATTTGTGGTATACACATGCCATGTGAGAGAAATAACCTATTACAATGACAATTTTGTGGAGAAAAAAAAATGAAAAATCTTAATTTTGCAAAGAATTGTGGGAAAAATATGACAACATCAAAAAGCTCACTATGCCTCTTACTAAATACCTTGGAATGTCTACTTTCCAAAAGGGGTCATTTGGGGGGTATTTGTACTTTCCTGACTTGTTCGGGTCACAAGAAGCGAGATAGTCCACCAGTACATCAGATGTGATCAATTTTGTGCGATTTGCACCACAGCTTGTAGACTCTCTACCTTTCACAAAGACCAAATAATATCCACTAATTTGGGTTATTTTTACCAAAGATATGTAGCAGTATAAATTGTGGCCAAAATGTATGAAGAAAAATTAATAATTTGCATAATTCTGTCACAGAAACAAAGAAATATGCGTTTTTTTTTCAAAATTTTCGGTCTTTTTTCATTTATAGCGCAAAAAATAAAAACCCCAGAGGTGATCAAATACCACCAAAAGAAAGCTCTATTTGTGGGAAAAAAAAGGACAAAAAATTAATTTGGGTACAGTGTTGCATGACTGAGTAATTGTCATTCAAAGTGTGAGAGCACCGAAAGCTGAAAATTGGTCTGGGCAGAATGGTGTTTAAGTGCCCAGTAAGCAAGTGGTTAAAGAGTTATATATTTTTGGATATTTATACAGTTTTTGATTAATAAATTAATGGCTGCTACAGCCTATTTTAATCCAAAAGTTGTATGGTCTTATTTATTATCTAAATGGGGGAGTAAGTTGCAGTATAGGTTGGTAGCAGATGCATATATGTTATACACTAGTCAAGGGTTCACCACAGTTTTTTCATACTGCCTCCTGTTTTACCTGTTACCAAAAGCTGACCATCCCTTCTAGAGATTACAAAAAGGTATATCCAGAGGCCCAAGTCAGGATCTTACAAGTATGCATTTTGTCTGTATGGACATTCTGTCCGGATGTTTTCTAAACAGGCCACAGTAAAAAGTGTTAGGGCCGGTTCACACAGAGATGCGATGCGAGGCGACACGGCTCGCCTCGCCTCGCTCCCGCAAGTCGCCCCCGTTCAGTACTATGGAATCGTTCTGAGAGGAGCGACTCGAGTCGCTCCGACTCAGAAAAAAGGTTCCTGTACTACTTCTGGGCGACTTCGGGGGCGACTTGCATTGACTTCTATACAGAAGTCCTCTGCAAGTCGCCGCTGAGATCCCCGCAGGTCGCGGCGAGGCAAGTCGGAGACGCCTCGCCGCGCCTCGCTGTGTGAACCGGCCCTTATCAGAAGTAGTTAGTAAATACAAAGTCTCAGAAGCTAAAGAGAGTAACAGAGGAACTAATTTTATGGGAGAGTCCTTACAAGATGTTTAGTAGTTTTTCACAGCACACAGTGGGAAACCGGCTGTGAAGCCACAAGCAGTCATAGCCAGCTTCCCCGAGGGGCTGGCTCAGGTGAGGACAGCACTGGATCCCTGGACAAATCTCCCATTATTAAAAGTCAGCAGCTACAGTATTTGTAGCTGCTGAGTTAAATTTTTTGTTTTCAGAGTGGAGGCCGACCCTCCAGGCCGGCCGGCTCAGCCTCCACTGGCTAGCTCCAGCGCGCATGCTGGGAGGAATCCCCTTCATGGGCGGAGCTCTGTGGGATGGGGACATAGCCCTGTATTGTCCCCAGTCCCCACTCGTCAGAGGAATCCGGAGAATGTGGCCGCCTCTTAGTCAGCTGTGTTGAGGAGAGAGTGGCGGCTCAGCATGGGAGACCCAGTCCTGCAGGTTCTGGCCAGTCAGGCAGAACGGCCAGAGACCTCCTCACTTCCAGATCCAGGCCTTCTCAACAGTGCTCGGAGTAGGCAATAGCAGCAGGTCCCCTCCTGCCAGTGGGGGGGGGGGGGGGGGTGAAGAGGAGACAACCAGCAGTGGCCAGGCGGGCAGGTCCCGCAGAGGTGCAGAAGGGACAGTGAGCAGCCTGGGCCTTCTGCTGTCGGTACAGCTGCGTCAGACCTTCAGCTTCCGAACAATCAGCAGGATTTATCGCAGTCTGAGGAGGAGCTGTTTAGCTCCAAAGATGGGGACGTTCCGCTGCGGTCAGTGACAGTGGATTCCGGATCTGCGGCGGTGGGGTTTGGTCCTGGTCAGCCTCGTAAGTCGAATTCTGTCTCCTCTTTAAAACTTGCTTTGTCCTCAGTGTTTGGGGTTAGGGCAAGTCAGGGCCCTGGGTTTGATTCAGGTATCTTGACAACTCCGGTGGTCAGGCCCCCCCATCGCCCCCGCTCAGGGAGTGGGCCCAGGGCCGGCTGTGCCAGGCGATGTGACGTCTATGATTTTTTGGTTGGCCTGCATGTGGTTCGATGCAGGCATTGAGCTCCATGCTGGTGGCGACTTGGGTTCTGGGGCCGCAAGGGTCTAGGCAGGCTGTGGGCCAGGTTCTTCCACTGCATCTGGTCAGGCTCCTGCGTAGGTGTCTGCAGTGACGTCAGGGGACGCAGCTGCTTCAGGAACGACAGAGAAGACCTCGTAAATGTAAATGTAGGGACATGGTTCAATTGGCTGATTCAGCCAAATGCGAGTTGAATGCCTGTTTGGAGGGTCCGTTGGGTGCGCATCTTAAATATGAGGTGCGGGACAAAATTTGTCAGGTGGGATTATGTGTCGATTTTTACATTGTTGCCCCTAGAGAAGTTTAATCTGGATGTTATTAAACCTGAAGAATCTAAGAAGGAGGAGGAGGAAAAGCGCCGCTACCATTTGATCCTGCGAACGTTTAGTAAATGTCTTTGCCATCTTTGCGAGTGTTATCAAGGAAAAATCTGAGAATTGTTCCTCTTTTTTGTTATCTGGATGCCATTAGTGAGACCCATAGAGTGTAAGGGGGCGTGGCTTGGCTGCGCTATGACCAACAGTTTCGTCAACGGAAGACTATTCGGCCATCTTTACACTGGGATTATAAGGATATCAGTTTATGGATACATGGGCCTCCACTTTGTTTTTCCATGGGGTGTGGGAGTCCGACTGCCCCCAGACAAAAGCCGCTGTCAGGGCTGGGCTCAGCCCTTCGTTCTCTGAGCTGGCTGCTCAACTGTCGGCTAATTGCCAGCTCCTATATCTCCACAGTTAGTCAGCTGTGGATGATATCCTCCTGCTCATCAGTCCTGCCTACTTAAGCCATCCAGTCCAGAGGATCTCTGCCTTTGCCTTGGTCAACAGAAACTATCTCCTGCGATCATGTTCAAGACTTTCTTTGCTGACATCACTTCTGGCTTGGCTGACTATCCGTTCCGGTTACTGAACTTTGGCTATGTTTTGACTATGTTTTTTTTTTTACTTTTATTATTAAACAAGTGTGATTTAACTGTACTTCTGTCTCGGCCTGATTTCATGGTTTCTGACAGCCGTAAAACGGCGGGGTTATTGTTGGCAGTTCAACGAAGGTGCAGACCTGCCTCGCTGTTTCAAGGCTGGTAAGGCCCATCCCGGGGACTCTGCGGGAAAAAGGCAAGACGCCGGTGAGGTTGGACTGGATGGTTCCCTTTCTAAGTAGATATCTGGACTGGTATGCAGCACAGTTGCTGCAGGCCGGTTTCTTGAGAGTTTCTCAATTCTTTGCTCCCTGACTCAGATCCCTCCCATGGCCGACAATTTGCGGACAGCTCTTTTAAACTCAGCTAAGTGGCCCTTTTGATCACCCCCCACTTAGATAATTTGGTAGGCTCTCCTTTGAATGTGATTCCAAAGAAGGAACCTAATTTTCTAAGTACCGCTTGACACCATCTTTCATTCCCTAAAGGTGGGTCGGTCAACGATGCTATTGACCCTGAGGCGGGTGTGGTGTCTTATATCTCTTTTGATGACCTCATGGCAAAGACCGACATCAAGTCAGCCTTTCGGTTGTTGCCTGTCCACTTGCACAGTTTTTATCTTTTAGGTTGTAGATGGTTTTATGTAGATCGTTGCCTTCCAATGGGCTGTTCCGTTTCTTGCTTATTTTTTGAGATCGTTAGCTCTTTCCTTGAATGTGTGGTTTGGGACGTGGTGGAGGTCAATTCAGTTATTCATTATTTGGATGACTTTCTGTGCATTGGTCCTACTTCGAATTTATGTGGTATTCTGCTGACTACAGTTCAGCACATCGCTGAGTGCTTCGGGGTTCCTCTCGCGGGAGATAAGACAGAGGGCCCCACATCGTTAATCAAGTTCTTGGGATAGTTGATTAATAGTTGATTCTCAGGCGATGGAATGTCATCTGCCTGACCACAAGTTGCTTGCTCTTAAGGTGGACACAAGATACAGCTACGGGAGTTACAGTCGCTCCTAGGCAAGCTGAATTTTGCTTGCCGCATCATGCCAATGGGCATGGGCAGATCTTTTGTCGGTGGCTCTCTGCTGCCACGGCTGGGGTACTTTCACCTAGGCATTTTGTTTGTTTAAACAGGGAGCACAGGGCTGACTTGCGGGTGTGGTACTTTTTTTTGGAAACTCTCTGGTCAGTCGCTCTGGATGGACGGGCCCATCAGCAACTACGATCTGGACCTTTTTACAGATGCCGCTGGCTCCAGTGGTTATGAAGCATTTTTAGGTGGTCAGTGGAGTGCAAAGCACTGGCCTGCTGAATGGCGGGAGGCGGGTTTCTTGAGCAATTTGCTTCTGGAACTTTTTACAGCAGTGGTCGCCGTAGAAATATGAGTGGTCTTTTCGTAATTAAAAGATTTGTCTCCTCTGTGACAACCTGGGGGTGGTTCAAGTGCTTCAAGAATAGTTTGGCTGATGCGACTTTCAGTTGGATAGGTTCCGGGAGTTATCACCGGGGGCGCGGAGCAACATAGAATCCCTTGTCCTCTTTGGCTGTGGCGAATTGTGTTGGAGTCGCCTTCGGTTTGAATGAAAGCTCCTTGAGTAGGTCGACATGGTCTTCATATACCAAGGTCTGGCGGGAGTGGTGGGAGCTTCTTCACCGGGCGGGTGTGGATATGGTCAGTTCTGAGGTCAGACATCTCTTGATTTACTTTGTCTGAATTTCACTGAAGGCGTAATGATTTTTGCCATGGACCGTAAGTTGACCGGGCTGGCCTTTTTGTTCAAGTTGCGGGACATCCTGGATTTTACCAAGGATTTCTTGGTGAAACATGCCTTAAGAGGTTATTGGAAGGGTTCCCAAAGGCCGGATGGCTGCCAGCCAATCACTTTTGACATCCTACAATCCTTGTTCATACAGGTATGTGCCATGTGTTCTTCTGATTATGAAGTTCTCTTGTTCCGGGCGGCTTTGTCTTTAGCATTTTATGGGGCTCTCAGGGTAGGCGAGTTGGTCAGTATGTCCAAGGCTGCTCAGGGGAGCTTGCCGGCGGCTTATATCTGCTGTGATGGCTCTTCCGTGGTCCTGTTATTCGCTGACCTAATGTCAGGAACCATGAAACAGACAGAAGTACAATCAAATCACACTTGTTTATTAATAAAAATAAAAAGGTAAATAGAAAAAAGCGTAGGCAAGCATAGCCAGAGTCCAGTAGCCAGATCGGGTAGTCAGCCAGTCCAAAGTTCATTAACCAGATCGGGTAATCAGCCAGGCCAGAAGTCAGGGATCCAAGGAGAGCAACTGCAAGCAGGATAAGAAGCCAGGAGGGATGTCAGCAAGCCAGACTTGAAACAAACAGCAGGAAATGGTTCCTTGTCATGTGACCAACGCGAAGGCAAAGGAAAGAGTGAGCTGGAAGGCTGTGGAAAGAGAAGAGAGCTGGCAATTAGCCGACAGCTGAGCGGCCAGCCCAGAGGAGGAAGGGCTAAGCCAGCCCTGACACCTAAGACAGATCAGGCGGGTAAGGGTGCACGTTTTTTCGATTGCTGAGGGTTTATGGTTCGCCCATTTGCCCGGTTTCCATGGTGGTGGAGTATTTACAGTTTCGCCCTGCTGGGACTGTTTTTTTTCTCATTCATTCTGATGGTTCTGCCTTGTCCACTTTTCAGTTCATGTCAGTTCTTCGGCGCTGTCTAACGGCTGCAGGGCTAGAGGCACACGGCTATTCTTGCCATTCATTCCACATCGGGGCAGTCACTGAGGCTGCCAGGTGGGGTTTGGATAATGCAGTTTTGAAACACATCTACAGGTGGCAGTAGGACAGCTTTAAACTGTATGTCTGTCCTCATTAGGTCTAAGCATAGCAATGTTAATGGGTCTCCTGTGTTATTTCCTATTATTTGTATTTTTTGTGGTATATTTCATGTTATATGTTATGTTTTATGTATTTCTTTTCAGATTATGCTTGCCTCGTTTGAATTTTGGGCCACTTCTTCGTTCATTGAGGGGCCAAGAGGGCAGATGTCAGGCCTAATGACCATCAGCTGGGCTTCCCTAGGCCTGAGGCTAGCGTCAGGTGGATAGGTGTTCCAGGATTGTTGCGGAGTAGGGCAGTCCTGGAGGTACATAAGGTTTCTTGCTGGGACACGGCCCCGGACGTCCTGGTCTTGCACGCTGGAGGCAATGATTTGGATGTCAGGTCGAGCCGACACCTTATTTGGGATGTCAAATTTGACGTCCTCAGGCTACGTACGGCTTTTCCTCACACAGTGGTGGTTTGGTCTGACATTATAGGCCGCATGTCTTGGCATTTTGTCAGGTCTGTGGACAAGCTAAACAGGGCCAGAGTGAAGGTCAATAAGGAGGTTGGCAGGTTCATGGCACGAAACTACGGCTTCGTGGTCCGGCATCGGGAGCTGGAGGTGGATACCTAGCAGCGATGGTGTGCACCTTAATGCGGTGGGCGCAGATCTTTGGTCTCTGGGATTGCAGGACAGAATACAGAGGGCCTTGCGTTTTTGGTGGGGCACAAAGGTGTGAGGTTTCACACTTTGTGCTGTGGCGGTTGGGGTCTTTGGAGGCATTTTCAAACAACCTGCTGTGCTTATCAGATTAGGAACCCATCTAAGGTATGGAGTTTCTGGTGGAATGCCAGTTATAGTGGATTAACTGGTAATCAAAATTGTGGTATCTTCAGAATGTTGGTCATCCACGAACCGGTGTGGTATGGCTGGGGACCGTGTAAGCAGTTAGCAAATACAAAGTGGATAATTGATATTTGGTGCCTCCAAGGATTGACAACCTTAATTTTCTGGTTATTGTATTATTATTTGGTTTCCTGTTTAAACCCCTTCCTGACCAGCAGCCGCAGTTATGCTGTGGCAGGTTGACACTGCTATGTGAGCCATCGTAGCTGTATGTCGGCTCTTTAAGACGCTGTAGCCGGCACACGTGTCCCCAGAGCTGATGCGCGTGCCTGTGGGCCCGATGACCACCGAACACCCACGATCGCTCGTGATAGAACGAGAACCAGGATCTGTGTCTGTAAACACACAAATCCCGATTCTGTCAGGGGAGAGAAGAGGAGACAGATCATGTGTTCCTTCCAAGTAGGAACAACAATCTCTCTCCTCCTCTAGTCAGCCACATTCCCCCACAGTTAGAACATACATAGGGAACGCATTTAACCCCTTGAGAGCCCCCTAGTGTTAACCGCTTCCCTGCCAGTGACGTTTATACAGTAATCAGTGGCTATTTATAGCACTGATCGCTGTATAAATGTCAATGGTCCCAAAAAAGTGTCAAAAGTGTTTGATTTGTCCACCGCAATGTCTCAGTGTCAAAAAAAATCACAGTTCATCGCTATTACTAGTAAAAAAAATAATAATAATAAAAATGCCATAAATCTATCCCCTATGTTGTAGACGCTATAACTTTCGCGTAAACCAATCAATATACGCTTATTATGTGTTTTTGTTGTTTTTGAATAGAGATGTAGAAGAATATATATCGGCCTAAATTGATGAAGAAATTTGTTTTTGTTTTTTCAATTTTGGGATATTTATTATAGCAAAAAGTACAAAAAATGTTTGTTTTTTCAAAATTGTCACTTTTTTTGTTTATAGCGTAAAAAATAAAATCCGCAGAGGTGATCAAATACCACCAAAAGAAAGCTCTATTTGTGGGGAAAAAAAGAACATATATTTTGCACGACCACGCAGTTGTCAGTTAAAGCGACGCAGTGCCGTATTGCAAAAAATGGCCTGGTCAGTTATGGGGCAAATCCTTTCCGGGGTGAAGTGGTTAAGAACTGTTTGTTATATTTTATTATTGTTTTAATAAAGGGGCTGAGACGGCCAATTTTACTCCAACATTTTGTCATGATTGTTTTAGTAATTTTAGTTGGGGTAAAAGGGTGGGGATTGAGTAGCAGTTAGTGGTTGGTATAAGGGGTCTGATTACATCTGGGGTACCTTGGCCATGTATTATTCCTGTTGAGTGAGTTACTACAGCCCCAATGCTCTATCAACGTATCATTTTAACTGATTGCAGTCCTGAATATTGGGTAAACATTAAAATATGCAGGGCCACTGTGTTGCTGGTCCAGTCATCCAACAGTCCAATGTGAGAACTTCAGTGACCAGCTGACCAGACAGGAACACTTTACATTTTACACAGTTTTAGGCTATAGTTAGTTATTTTCTACTTTCTTCTAAAATAAAATAAAATCTCATAGTCCTAGAGATTTTGGAAATTGCGTTTACATAAAATAAATGCATCTTTTTATCTGAGCGTTATACATCAACCCATTGTTTTAATAATTATGCTGCATGGGCTGCATGCTGCTATTAATAGGTATACTGTTGTGTGATTATGCTAAAATCATTCGATTGTTCTACAATTCATTATACTGGTATTGTTTTTTGTTATCTTTCTATGTTTTCTCTTTTAAAGATTAGGACAGCCTTTTTAAAAGAGAAAGTACAAAAATGCACCAGCATAATTATGAATTAAAAAAGTAATGAGTCAGCTTAAATATATAACATCACATACAGCAGATATATTATTTGAACTTTATTTTCTGCACAGTTAACCACTTTCAGACCGGACCATTTTGCTGGTAAATGACCAGAGGTCTTTTTACACTTTGGCACTGCGCTGCTTTAACTGGTAATTGCGCGGTCATGCAATGTTGTACCCAAACAAAATTTGCGTCCTTTTCTTCCCACAAATAGAGCTTTCTTTTGATGGTATTTGATTGCCTCTGCGATTTTTATTTTTTGCAATATAAACGTAAAAAGACCGCAAATTTTGAAAAAAAATGATATTTTCTACTTTTTGTTATTAGAAAAATCCAATAAACTCAATTTTAGTCATACATTTAGGCCAAAATGTATTCAGCCACATGTCTTTGGTAAAAAAAAAGTCAATAATTGTATATTTATTGGTTTGCGCAAAAGTTGTCACATCTACAAACTAAGGTACGTTTTCTGGAATTTACGCAGCTTTTAGTTTACGACTGCCTATCTCATTTCTTGAGGTGCTAAAATGGCAGGGCAGTACAAAACCCCCCCAAATGACCCCATTTTGGAAAGTAGACCCCCTAAGGAAATTGATAAGAGGCATGTTGAGCCCATTGAATATTTTATTTTTTTGCCTCAAGCGATTGAATAATGACAAAAAAAAAATATTTTTTTTTTTTTACACAAAGTTGTCACTAAATGATATATTGCTCACACATGCTATGGGCGTATGTGAAATGACACCCCAAAATAAATTCTGCTGCTTCTCCTGAGTACGGGGATACCACATATGTGGGACTTTTTGGGAGCCTAGCCGCGTACGGGGCCCCGAAAACCAAGCACCGCCTTCAGGCTTTCTAAGGGCGTAAATTTTTGAGTTCACTTCTCACTACCTATTACAGTTTTGAAGGCCATAAAATGCCAAGATGGCACAAAACCCCCACAAATGACCCCATTTTAGAAAGTAGACACCCCAAGCTATTTGCTGAGAGGCATGTTGAGTTCATGGAATATTTTATATTTTGCCACAAGTTGCGGGAAAATTACAAACTTTTTTTTTTTTTTTTTCACAAAGTTGTCACTAAATGATATATTGCTCATGCATGCCATGGGCATATGTGAAATTACACCCCAAAATAAATTCTGCTGCTTCTCCTGAGTACGGGGATACCACATATGTGGGACTTTTTGGGAGCCTAGCCGCGTACGGGGCCCCGAAAACCAAGCACCGCCTTCAGGCTTTCTAAGGGCGTAAATTTTTGAGTTCACTTCTCACTACCTATTACAGTTTTGAAGGCCATAAAATGCCAAGATGGCACAAAACCCCCACAAATGACCCCATTTTAGAAAGTAGACACCCCAAGCTATTTGCTGAGAGGCATGTTGAGTCCATGGAATATTTTATATTTTGCCACAAGTTGCGGGAAAATTACAAACTTTTTTTTTTTTTTTTTTTTCACAAAGTTGTCACTAAATGATATATTGCTCACGCATGCCATGGGCATATGTGAAATGACACCCCAAAATAAATTCTGCTGCTTCTCCTGAGTACGGGGATACCACATATGTGGGACTTTTTGGGAGCCTAGCCGCGTACGGGGCCCCGAAAACCAAGCACCGCCTTCAGGCTTTCTAAGGGCGTTACAGTTTTGAAGGCCATAAAATGCCAAGATGGCACAAACCCCCCCCAAATGACCCCATTTTGGAAAGTAGACACCCCTAAATTTAGGGGTACACTAGTGAGACTAGGTAATAAATGGCGGGTGCCCTGAAACTATAAAAAAATACTAACCAACCAGCGTCACCTGTAACAGTTATATGGTGATCACTGGTGAAAGGGTTAACTAGGGGGCAATCAGGGGGCTTTATGCGGTAGTATATGGGGGTCCCTGGCGCTATAAAAAGCTGCGGCGAACCTAAATACCTACCTGCCTAACTAGCGTCACCTGTGACACTAATACAGCGATCAGAAAAACGATCGCTTATTAGGCTGGGTTCACACTGGAGCGATGCGGGAACGCCACGAATGCGCGGCGGGTTCCCGCATCGCATGCCTCCCGGCGGCAGTTCACACTGCCCTATGCGAACTGCTGGGAGTGTCAGTGAAATGTTACTGACACCCCCAGATCAGTTCGCATATCGCAGTGCGATCTGCAAACTCGGATCGCATGGTGTGAACACCCATGCGATCCGATTCTGCTGCGGGCCAAAAAAAGGGTCCTGTGCGAATTTGCGGCGGGTGCGGCGGGTGTGGCGGGTGCGGCGGGTGCGGCGAATGGCTGAACTCGAATCGCACAGAGATCGGATGTGATTTGCACTGCAGTGCGGTGCAAATCACATCCGTTCTCATAAACCCCTGCAATGTGAACCCAGCCTTAGTGACACTGGCGACGGGGGGTGATCACGGGGTTAAACCTTTATTGGGGGGGTTAGGGGGGTACCTTAGAACTAAAGGGGGCTAACCCTAACTGCCCTAACAGTTATTAGTCACAAATGACACCCGCCGGGTGATCAGGGGGTTAAACCTTTATTAGGTAATAAATGGCGGGTGCCCTGAAACTATAAAAAAATAACTAACCAACCAGCGTCACCTGTAACAGTTATATGGTGATCACAGGTGAAAGGGTTAACTAGGGGGCAATCAGGGGGCTTTATGCGGTAGTATATGGGGGTCCCTGGCGCTATAAAAAGCTGCGGCGAACCTAAATACCTACCTGCCTAACTAGCGTCACCTGTGACACTAATACGGCGATCAGAAAAATGATCGCTTATTAGGCTGGGTTCACACTGGAGCGATGCGGAAACGCCGCGAATCCGCGGCGGGTTCCCGCATCGCATGCCTCCCGGCGGCAGTTCACACTGCCCTATGCGAACTGCTGGGAGTGTCAGTGAAATGTTACTGACACCCCCAGATCAGTTCGCATATCGCAGTGCGATCTGCAAACTCGGATCGCATGGTGTGAACACCCATGCGATCCGATTCTGCTGCGGACCAAAAAAAGGGTCCCGTGCGAATTTGCGGCGGGTGCGGCGGGTGTGGCGGGTGCGGCGGGTGCGGCGAATGGCTGAACTCGAATCGCACAGAGATCGGATGTGATTTGCACTGCAGTGCGGTGCGAATCCCATTCGTTCTCATAAACCGCTGCAATGTGAACCCAGCCTTAGTGACACTGGCGACGGGGGGTGATCACGGGGTTAAACCTTTATTGGGGGGGTTAGGGGGGTACATTAGAACTAAAGGGGGCTAACTCTAACTGCCCTAACAGTTATTACAGTCACAAATGACACCAATGCAAAAAAAAAAAAAAAAAAAATGACATTGGTGTCACTGTGACTGGGGGGCAGGGGTAATTGGGGGGGTGATCGGGGGGTAAAGGGGGGGTGTGAGTGTGCCTGGCATGTTCTACTGTGTGTGTAGAGTGTTTGTGCAACTCACCGATCCGCTCTCCTCCGTGTCGGAACGAAAAATACCGACACGGAGGAGAGAATACATCACTTCCTCTCCTGTGTTTACATTACAGGAGAGGAAGTGATGTCACAGGGGATTTCTATTCGTCGGGAGCGATCGCGAGGGGGTGGCCATGAATGAATGGCCGCCCCCTCATCCCGGATCGCTCTCGAACGAATGCCGACCGCCGCAGGCACCGGGGGGGGGCCCGATCGGGCCCCCCACCCGCGGGCAGGCAGGGACTTATATATACGCCCATATGCCTGCCCGTGCCATTCTGCCGACGTATATCGTCGTGCGGCGGTCGGCAAGTGGTTAAAGAAGCAGATGCAGTTTGTGTGCATAATGCCGCGTACACACGATCAAACAAGCAGGTGGAAAAGTGCATCAAACTGAAGTCCGCCGGACAATCCCCCCGTGTGTAGCCTCCGCCATACTTTTTTGACCCGAAAGTACGGCGGACTTAGAAAGTAGTTTTGCACTCCAATCTTCCCTCCGGACTCACATTTCGGCGGACAATCCGGCCGTGTGTATGCCAGTCCGCCGTACTTTTGAAATGAGCGGACTTTTCCCGCCCGGAGAAAAGTCCGCTCATTTCGAGCGGGTCTCCAGGTAGGCCACCTGGTATGGACTTAAAGGGGAACCCCAACGCCGAAAAAAAACAGGTCCACATCAGACCCTTGTCCGAGCACGCTACCCGGCCGGCCAGGAAAGGGGGGACAAGCGAGCGCCCCCCCTCCTGAGCCGTACCAGGCCGTGTGCCCTCAACATGGGGGGTGCCTTGGGGAAGGGGGGGTCGCGTGGCCTCTCCACCCCAAAGCACCTTGTCCCCATGTTGATGAGGACAAAGGCTACGGGCGGGGGGCTTATCGGAATCCGGGAGCCCCCTTTAATAAGGGGGCCCCCAGATACCGACCCCCCCACCCTATGTGAATGAGTATGGAGTACAATGTACCCCTACCCATTCACCTGTAGAATAAAGTACAAAAAAAACACAACACACAAGATAAAATAGTTTATTGCACAGCTCCGGGGGTCTTCCGTCTTCGGGGGGTCTTCTCGCCGGACTCCTCCGCTATCTTCTTCTAGCTCTTTTGCTAGCGGATGACCCCTGGCTTTCTTCCTCGCCGCCGGCCTCTTCTTCCGACTTCGGGGGTCTTGTCCCCCTCTTCGGTTCTTCTGCCGGGCCATTTTTTACGGCGTTGGGGATCCCCTTTAAGTTCATACCAGGTGGCGGGGCCAGTGACGTCTCCTTCGCGTGCCCCGCCTACCTGGAGACGCGCTCAAAATGAGCGGACTTTCCTCTGCGTATGTGGGCAAGTCCGTTCATTTCAAAAGTAGGGCGGATAGTACGGCGGACTTAGTACGCCGTATTAGTCCGCTGAAAAAGTGCCGTGTGTGGGCAAGTAGCCCGTTCGGAAAGTCCGACGGACAGTCTGGCTGGAAGTCCACCAGACTAAGTCCGTCGGATAGTTGGCTACGTGTGTACGCGGCATAACACTGTTAATGTGATTATTACATTAGTCAAAGCAAAGCAGACTCTGGCTTGAAACAGGACTCCAGTTTCATTTTGATTTGGCTGTAAGCCTAAAGAGACTCTGTCACCACTTATCACCTTTTACCCTGACAAGTAAACACAGGCTATCACTGTATGAAATTCAACCAGATGCAAGGTTCTTCACTGTTTGTCCCGGGGTTCCAGCAGCTGGGCAGGAGTCCAAAAGCTGGTAGCTTCCGATAGACTCAGCTAGGGCAAAAAACACTACTCCAATTGCTACTACTCTTCAAGTAGGGTGGTCCTGCATCTCCAGCCACTGACCTGTGTTACCAGCCCTGAGATTTTTCCAGCCCCTAGCCTGTGTTACCAGTCCTGAGATCCCTCCACCTGTGCTGCCATACCTGGCCTGGACTTCAATGTGAGGGACACTCTTTGTATCCACTTGCCGACCGCAATACACATATATATACTGTGTGTTGTGGCTTGCAAGTGGTTTACCGGGGTTATGGCTGAAGATACAAGACCTAACCTTGGTGTTTTTTGTTTTTTTTTAGCCGGCGACCGGCTTTCTCATGAAAGCGGTCCGAACGGCTAATTAGCTGCGGGATCACTTTCAGAAGCAGCAGGTGGGGTCATCTCCTCCCACTGCTTGCTGGTGTTTCTGGGGCTTACTACTTTTACCGGTGTGCCCAGGAAATGATCTGACAATTAGCATGGCTGGCCACAGTGATGAACAGAGACCAGATCGGGTCTAATCACCTCTATGATCTTGGAGGACCGGAGCAACATCATAATGTTACTTCCAGTCCAGAGCGGAAGTAAACTTCTTTTTGTTTTTGTTTAAAACAAAAGATCAATTTTGTTTAATTATCTTTCATCTCTTATCTCTGTCGGAAACAAGTGACCCATGACCATGAAGGAGCTAGAGGAAACACCTGCAGCAGACACAGCAGAGCCAGACCAGAGAGAACGTGAGTGTTGCCACCCTGTGCGCCTGGATATGAGGAGCAGTGGGGACAGCTGCCTTTAAAAGAAGCAATCTCTCCATTTCCTCCTGAAGCCTCTGAAAGCCTGTGAGAGGGAGAGGAGGAGAAGCAGGCTTCCAGAGGCTGCAGGAGGAAATGCAGAGGTTGATTCTTCTATATGCAGCCGCTCCTCCTAGCCAGCCTCTTTCTGCCCCCCCCCCAGTACTCTCCAACCAACAGTGCTCTCCAACATCCCCTGTGCTCTCTGCACCCTTCAGTTCTCCTCGACATCCCCCCTTATTTCTCCAGCCACCCCCCGTGCTCTCTGGCCCCCCTGTGCTCTCTGCATCACCCTGTGTTCTCTGCTCCCCCCTTGCTCTACATCTCCCCCCTGTGCCCTCCAGCCCTCAAGTTCTTTCCAACCCCCCCCAGTGTTTTCTGCCATTCCCCTGTTCTCTCCACCCCCCCTGTGCTCTTCACCCCCCCCCCCAGTGCTCTCCAACATTCCTCTGTGCTTTCTAGCCCCCCCCCAATGTAATCCAACATCCCCCTGTGCTCTCCAGCCCTCCATGCTCTCCAGCCCTCCACCAGTGCTCTCCAGCCCCCCATTCTCTCTGCCCCACCCCTGTTCTCTGCCTCCCCCTGTGCTCTCCGGCCCCCAAGTGCTTTCCAACAGCCCCATGTTCTCTCCAGCCGCCCCCCCCCGTGCTCTCTGACATCCCCCTGTGCTCTTCAGCCCTCGGTGCTCTTCAGCCCTCTGCCAGTACTCTCTGGCCCCCCTGTTCTCTCCACCCCTTCCCATGTTCTCCACTTCACCTTGTGTTATGCTCCTCTCCCCTGTGCTCTCCACCCCCCCAGGGCTCTACAGCCCCCCCCCCCCAGTGCTCTCCGCTTCCACCTGCGTGCTCCGCTTCTCCCCTTTGTGCTTTGCACCCCCCAATGCTTTCCACTCTCCTCCCATGCTCCCTGTCTCTACCCCTATGCTCTCTCTGCCTCCCCTCTTGTGCTCTCCGCCTCGCCCCCTGTGCTCTGTACCTCTCCCCGTGCTGTCTGCCCCCCTAGTTCTCTCCGGGTCCCCTGTGCTCTCCATCCCATCCCGTGTTCTCTGCATCCCCCCATGTTGTCTGCCTTCCTCCATGTTCTCTGCCTCTCCCCTGTTCTCTCCCCCTTGTGCTCTATGCCTCCTCCTGTGCAGTCCACCTCCTCAACCTGTGCTGTCCACCTCCCCACCTGTGCTATCCACCCCCCCCCCCCTGCTCTCTAGCTCCTCTGTGCTCTCTGCCTCACCCCATGTTCTCTGACTTCCTCCATGTGCTCTCTGGCTCCCCCATGCTCTTTTTCAGCAACCTGCAACTCTGTCGGTTTCCCCCCTCCCCTCTCCTGCTGGCTGCTCTCTCAGGATGGAGAGTGGGGAAGGGGCCGGTTAACATGTCATGGACTGCTCAGTCTAAAATGCCCGGGCCTATTTTTTTATCCCAGTCTGGGCCTGCTACAGAGCCTTATATTGAGTGTGCTGCCACCTAGTGCCCTGACTGAGACACAGAGAGATTACTTTGATGACCTCCTGTTTTCACTTCATAGTATATTGAACATTGTTTAGTGCTGTATGCATGCTCTTTGCCATTTTGACCCTGTTTGCATTGTTAATCCCACTCTGCATTGTTAATCCAACACTACAATCACCTTCTGTATGATCATTCAGCTGGTTACACTTCTTGTTATAATGGGAGCTTGCAAGTGCCAAGTTCTCTTGCTGCCTGATGAATGACAGGTGTGTTGGCAGTGTCAACCTGTACTGACATGGCCGGGGCTGTAAAAGCTGCTGGAGGGAGGATTCTGTTCTCTCCTCCCACCAATAGCAGTCTACTGTGTCAGAGGAGGATGTGCCCACTGAGAAAAGACCCCATTCTCAGTACAGGCATCTGCTGATGAGTAAGGGCAGACTGCCCTTATTTCTGTTTCTCTTTGTCACGTAACAAGGAGAAATGTTCCCAAGCCAGCACCATGCTGAAAATGAATTCTAGGCTGAACTGGCCTAGGTAAAACAATTGATTCGAAAGAGGTTAAAAATATGTGCAGGGGTTAAATATAAAAACTTGTCAGGCCCCACTCTATTGCACAAAGCCGTCAAACACTGGGAGCTTGCTAACAATAGGAGACAACAGGATGATGAGTTTACATTTAGATTACGATTATTTATGATAATGAACTCTTCCAAAATCTGACATGTTGTACTTGTTCTTGCACACAGGGTTGGGACGATAGGGGCCAAAAGGGGCATCTGTCCTGGGTGTAGTGTTTCTATGTTGGATGAACTTGTGGGTACTCTGTTCTTTGGCTACAAATTAATTAATTAATAGGAATGATGGCAGGGTCAATCGTATTAGGCAGAGCAGGGGCCACAATAGCTGAAGGAAGGAATATTCTGTTTTCACCTACCTCTAACAGCAGCCTGCTGTGGGTGGAAGTCAGAAGGGAGAGGGGGCTACCACTGAGAACAAACCTCCTTTTCAACATAGGCATCCTCTGACCCCCCTGACATATCGCATAACCAGAGACATGAATAAGGAAAAGATCCCTTCATTCCCAGGGGGATGCCACACATGGAAGGAGGTCTGAACTGTCTGTGTGTACAAGGAGAGTAGAGGGAGCAACTTGTGATTGTGAGTAGGTGTAGCGTGATGCAACAGGCAGAAAACACACAGTCCAAGTGCAGTAACAAGAATATATTGTAATAGAAATCCAGCAATACACAACAGAGCCAGTGGGAAGGCAACCCAAACGCTCAAAAGTTGTAACAGCAATGAGACAACATACTGGTGACTCAGAGGTGCCGACTTTGTCTCGGGGAGTGGAATGCACCCTGGCTGTCTGTACCCAAATAGAAAGGCTTCCAGGAATGATGGCTTGTCCCTGCACTTTCCCAACTCCTTCAGAACCTTTCCCTGAAGCACTGTCCCTAAAAGGCAGATGACCTGTCCCTACTCTAGCCACTATTAAAATGCACTCTAAACCTTGGTGCCAGGGTCTTAAAAACACTTGGCCTGACCCAGCATCCAATCAGACAGCTGCCTCCTTATGACCAAGGAAACCATAAGGGAACCAGGTTCCTCTCAACTTCCTCCCCAATCTGTGTTGCCGCTATGGAACACCTGCCAGGGTGAAAATAGACTGCACCTGCCTACATAATAGGACTGAAAAACCCAGCCCCATATCTCTAGGCCTCCAAAACACAAAAGAGTTCCAATGCCACCCTACCTCCCTCAAAGCCCTTCAACCTCCCTCCAGCTTTTAGAGCCACTCAGGACCTCTTAGTTATCCCTTTAGGGCACTTTATGTGGCTCTTTACAGAACAAAATGCCTTGAATATGGAACTAGTCCTCTTATGTATTAATAATTAGGAAGCATAATGGAAAAAATTAAGCAACTACAAAAAAAACAGACCACTGAGTTAATAACCCAACTTTGCTTATTCTCACTCAACAAAGAAGTAATTTTGTACTTCAGTTCCTCTTTGGTCTTGATCTGCTGCTAACCTAATTTCTTTCCAGAGTTGAAAGATTTTAGGATATGGTCAGTCGACGACGATCTGAGAATTATTCATATCATTAGTGCACCCGAGACTTCAAGACTGAAAGAAATAGATTTGTTCATAATCCTCTGGATGTCTTGAGAATATCCTGAATTTATAGTTATCTTTTTTCATCTAAAGGAAAGGCATATTTCCTCATACAGATCTTACAGAATTTTAAAAACACCTATTAGGAGGAATCATCCCAAAATCTTCTTTATCATTGTGCCACATTAGAAAGGCCCAGTAATTTAACTTACCTTGTTATACTAGCTTTAAACTTAAAATTTAACTACAGTATCTCCTGGAGAGCAGGTGAATATGTTTTCCAGTGTTCTCTGTATTCTATGAGGTGCTCAAAATATAAAAGATATGTGCTGTCTCGTGTAAATCAATAAAGTGAAGTATTGTGTATAAACACAAAAATTACATAATAACATAATGTGAAACCAAATTCATCAGAAAATTATTCATCAAAAATTATTTTCATCCAAAAAATAAAAGTTCATCAAGAAAATAAAATTATATTGACGCTCTCCACTCTGTGTATGTGTGGGGGAAGACTCATCGCATAATAATAATACGTTTACAAAAAAAGTTTATTAAAGCTAAAATATACTTATAGCAACTAGGATACATTTAGCCAACCAAGAGATCATAAACAAGTATGGATCATCACATTCTGTTTTTTTCAAAATTGTCTCTCTTTTTTTGTTGATAGCGCATGCGCCTGCTATAGCATCCTAAAGAGCCGACGTATAGCTAGCACTGCCAAACTGCTGCAGTATAATTGCAGCGGCTGGTCAGCTAGCGGTTGAAAGACATGCTCTTATGATTGTTGAGCTCACTACAGGCTGACATTATGACTTGTATGCAGAAATTCAATAAGGAGATACAGACAGTTGAATCCAGAGTGGATCATATTGAAACTAAGATACGTGAGTTTGCATCAATTGTTAATGACCTGGTAGATGCCCATTAAAGGGAGCGAGGAGGAGATAGAATGGCAAAAATGGCAGATATGGAAGATAGATCCAGAAGGAATGATAGGAAAATTAGAGGAATTCCTGAATCCATCCAGCAAGGAAATCTGCATGCCTACACGGTCACTCTATTCAAAGAAATCCTTCCTGAGCTCACAGAGCTGGATGTTACTATAGACAGAATCCACCGCCTACCTAAACCGACATATCTCCCGGACCAGATACCAAGAGATGTAATACTGCATTTGCACTTTTACTACACCAAAGAAAAATGAATAGCAGCAATGCGTGGTAAAGAGCACATTCCTCCACAGTATCAAAACCTGCAATTCTATGCAGACCTATCCCAACACACTCTCCAAAAAAGAAAAAGCCTTACTACTATTACTAAAGCTCTTATCACAGGATAAATTACAGGTGGGGTTATCCAAGAAAAATCACTATCACTAGAGAAGGGACTACCTATATTGTGGACTCACTGGAAAACGGCTTATCCTTACTTAAGTGGTAGATCATCCCAGAATCTGCTAACAACTCCAACTTCTCTAGGAATGTTCCACCTCTGGAACCTGCATCAAGAAAGGTTACTGCAAAAAAATCCAAAAAACATTAATGAACCTGGAGAGCAGAGATTAAATACAATAGTCCCTTGGGAGACAGGCCTCTCTCCAACATGAACTTCCCCCTCTGAGTTAAACTGAGCAGCAGTGTGCTGCATTCGGGTACAAATTACCCATATCTGGTTTGGACCGTTAGTCTATAATGTTTGTGCCTTTCCGGGAAACCGTTGTCAAGACTGCACTCTTTTATTTTTTCTCTCATTTTTTTTTCCATTTTCACCACAGTCAGTATTTATTGACCTGCCAAAACCTCCAACATATTTCACATAGGAATCCTCATACAGCCAACACTCACCCTGGAGACTCTGCCAGAGAAACTTGTAAGCTGCCAACATCACATTCCGGAGAGCCAGATACCACTGTACACCTCGAAAACCACAACAGGACAGATGTTTCAGCACAAAGGTCTCTATCAAAATTTCTCTCATCTCCCTAAAGCACTAAACAAGCTATATAATATTTCCTATAAACATACTACACAACAAAACCAATTACAACTTTGGCCACTGAAGAGAGCTCTCTACACATGGACAGCTTTATTACAGAACTGCTTATCAGTCTATCATTCCTACTTTGTCCTCATGGAGGTGACATTTCTCTCTATTAATACAAAAGGTCTTAATCATCCAGCTAAAAGGAAAACAATGTGGAAAGAAGCCCTGCAATTTAAATGTGATGTCCTGTGTGCTCAGGAAACCCATTTTTGCAACCTAGCACCTCCCAAATGCTCTAACAGGAGCTTCCCATACAGTATGTCTTCTCTGCCAATGCAGACTCGAAGAAAAAAGGCATTCTCACAGTGTCTCTCGCAATTAGAGCACTGTCTCCTTTAAGCTCCATGAATAAATCAAGGAACCACAAGGACGATATCTAATACTAATCTGTGATATTAAGGTGGTTGTAAACCGAGTTGTACCACTTTTACCAACAGGTAAGCCTATAATAAGGCTTACCTGTAGGCACTGTTTAGGAGATATTTACCATATATGCTTGCGCCAATGTCATTGATGAATGCACACTGAAGAAAGGGCATGATTGTGCCATTTCTAAGGGGCTCGTGCCATGACCCATGGTTCCCGAGCACCTGCGTGGGAGTGACATCACGCTACTCCGGCCAGTCACAGCCCTGGAAGGAAGAGGGGTGACGATGAATGCAGCCACCAGTGGGGACAGCGGGGACATCGCAGGCATCATTTGCAGGTAAGTGCAACATAATGGACTAGTATGCGATGATCTAGCTAAAACCAAACTCTCCTGATCAGGCTGTTTAGCAGCCTTTAAAGTGGTTGTAAACCCTTACAAACCACTTTGACCTACAGGTAAGCCTAGATTAAGGCTTACCTGTAGGTCCAAGAAATATCTCCTAAACCTACATGGTTTAGGAGATATTTACTAAAAGACAGGCACTGCTGTCTGTGCGATGCATAGTAGCCCATTATGCTTTACCTTTGCAGGGAGACAAAGAAGAACTAAAACCATCAGGGTTTACTTCATTTTTAAGATGATTCTCCTTCCCCAATTCCTATACCTAATCAGAACACTTCCTATTCCTATACACAATTCCTTTTTTGCAAGGCAAGGAGGCGAGATGAGCATTTTCTAGATTGGTTACAACTAGGAAGGCAGGGGGATCGGGACTAGTAACACTTAAGGATTACTACACTGCTTCAATCTTAGCGCTAATCTTAGCACTAAGAATGTGGTTCCCTCAGGCTAACAGTACCATATAGGAAGAACTTGAAAGAACCCAAATGCAGGGAAATAATCTCTATCACTTCCTTGCTAGTCAACAGAGCTTTCTACAAGCTGCATCATTGTCCCCTACTATAATAGCTTCTCTTCAGGCTTGGAAATTACTCCTAACCACTCCCTTCCAGGATTTTACACCTAGTTCTAAGCTACCGCTTCTAAGCTTACCCAGAGAAAAAGATTATTTATGTGAATTGAGTGTATGGGACTGCCAACATCATTAAAACATAAAGAGAAGAGATATGCAACAAGAGCAGCAGAAGCCGCCCTTGGACTTTTAAGGCAGAAATGGGAGTAGTGGAGTAGGTAAAAGGAAACAGGATGCCACTTTTATCGAGTACACAATATGTAATTTGTACTATGAGTCAATCTGTGGACAGTAAAGGAAAGGAACAAAGAGCAACATAGACCTGAAGTGTGCCAGGGTCAGGTGGTCAGTATGCCTAAAAGTATGAAATGGAATGAATGAAATGAAAAGAAAAAGGGAATGGGTGGGTGGGACACAAGAGCCAGCGACCATGAGGGGAGGAGGCAAAGGAAAGCAGGCTTTATGCAGCCTGACTTCTCCTACAAACACAGGCTGACCTGCAGTCAGCCTTAGACTTGTACTCAGAGTCAATCTGTGGATAGTAAAGGAAAGGAACAAAGAGCAACAGAGAACATAGACCTGAAGTGTGCTGGGGTCACGTGGTCAGTATGCCTAAAAGGGGGCAAAAAGAATACAGTAGGATGAAAAGCTACCACCCAGATTTATTACCTACTGAATTAACGCATGACCTGCCAAATTTGACAAATGCTTGTGGTATCTCAAAAATGGCACTGGGACATGCCCCGAGAAAACAAGACGACCTCCACCTACCCGACTACCAAATAATAAGGGCTGGGCCCCCTGGCGCAAGTCGCAGAAGCTACTCCTATCCTGAAATAAATAGCCAAAAAACGCTTAAGGGTCCAGACTCTGTTTGGCCAAAGAAGGGACATGAGAGTATGAAAGATATATCACGAAGAATATGACCCACAATGGGAAGACTGCTGAGCACAGCAGGAGGTCTACTCTTCAGGATCACCTGAGGATGGCTTAAAAGAGTGCGCAGAAAAATAAAGAAAAGCCAGTCAGAGACCTTCAACAAACATGAAATGCTGAGTCTCAGCCAGATACGCTTAGAAAGAGCTATGGGCCGATATGAGCTGGAAGAAGCAAAAAACAAAAGCAAATAGGAACTGGATAAAAACCCATCAGGACTAGGAACCTAGCCCGGAAAGCCTGGAAAAAATCCCAAGCAGTATCATGAGCCTACCTGGTGTCCAAAATAAAAACTAAATGATCAAGGCAGCTGCGTCAGTCAAATGGGAACCCAATGCCTCACAAACACTGGAGACCGAAGAGGAGGCGTGACGCCGGCATCTGCATCCGAGACCTGGGCCTATTGGTACTGGCCTAGGCACCGAGAGGGTTCCGGAACGCATCAAAACCCCTGAGCCAGTAGCAGCTGCAGAAGCTGCAATGACTGACTTACCAATGGTACAATACTATTACATAACCCCTGGCCAACGTAGCTAAGAAATCAAAGGTAATGTGAATTTGGGACAGGGAAGAACCACAGACAGTGGAGTAAACTGCTCCGCACTTGACATGCAAGGGAACAGCAACCTAATTATCTTATCCAGCCAAAGACGGGAAAGCAAACCCCCTGCTTTGAAATACTGCCAACAGAGCAAAAGTTGAAGCTAGCTATGTGTGAACAACGAAGCCTTGGATGGTCCGGGTTCTAAGAGAGGGTGAGCTATCGAGCTCTGACCCCCCAGCTGGAGTAAAAGAAGCTAAAACCCCCAATATGCACTGCTTGAGACATGAGAAATGAGAGTAAAACGGGAAAACTAGAGAAATCTAGGAAAATTAGAGAAACCTGAGAAAACAAGAGAAAACATGAAAACGTGAGATGGCATAGAGACAACAAAATGCATGAGACACACAAAATGCATGAGAAACGTAAATCGCATAGGAAACATAAATTGCATGAGAAACGTAAATTGCATGAGAAAGGTGAGATTGGTACGAAATATGTAAGCAGTGTAAGAACAGATGAGGAGACTTGCCCGAACAAGCCAATTAAAAATGATCACCTCAATCTGTTAAACCCATAGACGTGATGGGTAACCTGCGGTGGAAGAACATGGACAACTCAGCTGTGTAACACAACCAGAGAACATAACAGACAACCAGCCCATGACATAACAATCCCCCTGAAACCTAATAAGTATAAGGACATGGGTGCAGAAATGACAGGACCAACAGCGTATGAATGTGAACCTAATGACAACACCACCCTAGTGTATGCAGTAAGCAAGCCCGAGCAACCTGCTGTGCCAAGACAGGAAATTAAAATGAACACTCAGGGCTAAGGTACCCACAGACCATGGTGGGTAGTAGTAAAGGTGTAAAGGTGAATGTGCACGCATGACGTATGGACTACAGGCGAGAAGATTGTGGGACGACAATCAATTAAAACAAAACCTCAGCCCATTTGGATCTGAAGACCTGACAGATCCTGGATGTAAGCACCAGCTAATGGAAATGCAGCGAATGAAAAGGCAATGACATTGAAAAAAAAAAAAAACTATAACATGAAATGTGAGAAACCTGGTAAAGCCTGGTAAAACTCAGGGGAACGGGAAAAACAAAAACAAAAAAAAAACCATGGAAGCGCAAGAAACATGGGAAGCGCAAGAAACATGGGAAACGCAAGAAACATGGCAAACGCAAGAAATATGGGAAACTCAAGAAAACATGGGAAATGCAAGAAACATGGGACACGCAAGAAACATGGGAAACGCAAGAAACATGGGAAACGCAAGAAGCAAGAAACATGGGAAACGCAAGAAACATGGGAAAATGTAAGAAACATGGGAAACATGAGAAATGTAAGAAACATGGGAAACGTTAGAAACATGGAAAACATGAGAAAAGTAAGAAACATAGGAAACATGGGAAATGTAAGAAACATGGGAAACGTAAGAAACATGGGAAACAAAAGAAATGTAAGAAACATGAGAAATGTAAGAAACATGGGAAACGTAAGAAACATGGGTATATTTTCTGGCACTTGACCATATACATTTCAGCTCCAGAGGTGGCGATTTCAACAAGCGTCTCCTCCAATGTGAGTTGGGATGGATATTTAATTTACAGGCCACCTCACCATCTGGCCTAAATGAAGCATTTAACTTTAAATCCTTCCTTCCGGGATTTGTCTCCGGGGGCTGTGAATTAAACTTATAGATCCCCCTTCAAAGTCCCGGGTTTAATGACATCTTAACTAGGGATGGCCTTGTGGTTCGCCCGGCGGTCAGTTTGCGGCAAATTTTGCATGTTCGCGATTCGCCAAACCGGCGGACTTCTGGCGCTGGTCGCGCGGTGGACATATGCGTTTACATTGTGAAAGAACTTTGACCCATGATGACACATCCATCATGGGGTACAGGACAGCCAATTGTGACATTTCAGCACATGGACAATTGGACATTCCTCCTACCTTATAAATTGACCTGATCTGGCGGCCATTTTACATTCTGTCTTTTGTCAGTGTAGGGAGAGGTTGCTGGGTGGAGCAGGGACAGACTGTAGTGACACAAATCACTAGTTATTAGGTCCACAAAAGTCCTTTTAAGGACTGGTATAGATGTACAGTATATAGGGTTCTGGTGCACTGCTGCTGACTGCTGTGCTGCTGATTGCTGAGTGCACTGCTGACCGATTCTGCAGCTGTCTTTTGTCAGTGTAGGGACAGGACGCTGTGTGGAGCAGGGACAGTCAGTTTAATCACTAGCTATTACTATTAGGTCCACAAAAGTCCTTTTAAGGACTGGTATAGATGTACAGTATATAGGGTTCTGGTGCACTGCTGCTGACTGCTGTGCCGCTGAT
The DNA here is from genome assembly GCF_037356315.1 of Lithobates pipiens. Taxonomy (NCBI): domain Eukaryota; kingdom Metazoa; phylum Chordata; class Amphibia; order Anura; family Ranidae; genus Lithobates; species Lithobates pipiens. The sequence continues at coordinate 56,616,776 of NW_027507789.1, read as the reverse complement.
TGCTGAGTGCACTGCTGACCGATTCTGTAACTGTCTTTTGTCAGTGTAGGGACAGGACGCTGTGTGGAGCAGGGACAGTCCGTTTAATCACTAGCTATTACTATTAGGTCCACAAAAGTCCTTTTAAGGACTGGTATAGGTGTACAGTATATAGGGTTGTACACGTATAATATACTTTCTTTCAAATATAGCAAGCCTATTATACTCGACTGCTGACCGATTCTGCAGCTGTCTTTTATCAGTGTAGGGACTGAGGGACAGTCTGCAAATCACTAGCTACTAGGTCCACAAAGGTCATTTTAAGGACTGGTATAGGTGTACTATTTGGTGTGCAGTATATAGGGGTGTAATACACGTATAAAATACTTGCACATATAGAAAGCATAGTATAGTGCATTTCCACTGTGCAGCATTGTGACTGCTGAGCGGTTCTGCAGCGATACTACAAAGAGTGACAAACGCAATTAAAAAAAAGTATTATAACTGGCGTGATAGACCAGTGGCCCCCAAAAACGACAGGTTGAAGCGGGGTGTTTTATACCTTCTTCCACATACATACTGCACTTCTCTAGAGACTTTTGTCACAGGGTCATTTAAAAAATGACAGGCAGAGGAAGAGGCATGCCCTTCCCCAGGGGTGGTAGGGGTAGGGCAGGAGCAACAGACTTGAGCCAAAGTGGCAAATTGCAGAAGGTGCGTGCAATTATGTCAAAGGACGCACCAGACTTGGTTGAGTGGCTCACTCAGCCTTACTCTTCTGCACCCTCCTCATCCTCTCGATATGCACCCTCTTCCCTCTCTGCTGTGTGCACCCCCAAAGACACTACCACTAACACTACCACCACCTTATACCTTCCGCTTGAGTCACAGGAATTATTTTCCGATCCATCACAAGACATTTCCGATGCGCAGCCGTTCTTAGCATTGGATCAGGAAGAGAAGGTAGCAACAACCGCCACTCAGCAGTCTGACGACAGTACCCATATCAGCCCAAGGAGGTTGGTCCCCGCTATTGCTGCCTACTCCGAGATCTCTAATTATAGCGGTGGGGAAGGTGACGTTGATGATGACGTGTCTAGTGATGTCACGTGGGTGCCCACAAGAGAGGAAGAGGAGGGGAGTTCAGAGAGAGATATTGACCAGCAGATAGGGAGGAGAAGCGGGCAGAAGAGAACAGATTGCACAGGAGGGACAAAGCAGACTGCTAATGTATCAGGAGCGAGGCATCAACCATGTTCGGTCACATCTGGTGCTCCAAGGATGCCGGCACATGGCTCCGCAGTGTGGGCTTTTTTTAACATGTCCGCTGCTGACAATAGTGTTGCCATCTGCAATCTTTGCAGTCAACGCATAAGTCGCGGTAAGCCCAACACTCGCCTAGGGACGACCGCCTTAAGAAGGCACATGAGCTGCCATCACCGAGCGCAGTGGGAGCAACGGAACCCACAAAGCCACACTCCAGGCTCTCACCATCCAGCCTCGTCTTCTACTTCTCCTCTCTCCTCACAATTGTCCTCCACTCCACCTTCCATCATGCCGTCCTCACGTTTTACTGCAAAAAGGCAGGCTTCCGTGGGCCAAATGTCCGAGCGTAAAAAAATTATGACGCCGGATAACCCTCTTGCCCAAAGGTTGATAGCTGGCTTGTCAGAACTAATAGCCCGCCAACTACTGCCATATAAACTGGTGGACTCTGAGGCCTTCGAAAATTTGTGGCCATTGGAATACCACAATGGAAGGTCCCAGGAAGGAAGTATTTCTCAGAGAAGGCATCCCAGAGCTATATGGCCATGTTCAGCGGCAAGTGAATGTATCTCCGGCACACAGTGTCGGTGCCAAGATACATCTGACCACAGACACGTGGTCTAGCAAACATGGGCAGGGAAGGTATATAACTTTTACTGCCCACTGGGTGAACCTTCTGACGGCCGTCAAGCATGTAACCCATGGCACCCATGTAGATTTGGTTTTACCGCCACGGTTTTTATGCAGGCCTGCCTCTTCTTCTCCTCCTCCTACTCCAACAGGGCAAAATTACACACATGTCATGCATGGCACATGTCTCAAACTTGGTCGTGCAGCGTTTCGTTGTCCAATACCCTGGGGTCCAGGACATCTTGCGGCAGGCAAGGAAAATCTCGGCCCATTTCAGAAGATCTTACACGGCCATGGCTCGCCTTGCTGACATTCAGCGGCGACACAATCTGCCTGTCAGACGTCTTATTTGCGATTGCCCGACGTAATGAAACTCAACCTTCTATATGCTTGATAGGCTGCTCCAGCAGAAACGTGCAGTTAACGACTACCTGTACGAACTCTGCAGCAGAACAGGTTCTGGGGAGCTTGTTTTTTTTTCACCGCGCCAGTGGCTGCTCATGCGCGACGCATGCAGACTTCTGCGGCCATTTGATGAGATGACCAAACTGGTCAGTTGCAGCCATGGCAGCATCAGTGACATGGTACCTTGTGCCTTCTTTATGGAGCGTGCATTGCGTTGTGTCATTGATCAAGCCGTGGAGGAGCAGGAGCAGGAAGATGAGGAAGTCGCAATGCTTGATGAATTCCCAGGGGGGCTACTCTATCTGAGACAAGTCAACAACAGGAGTCTGAAGAGGAGTCAGAGGAGGATGGTGGCGGGGCGGATGAGGAGTGGCAAGAAGAGCATGCTTTAAACCTTTCTGGGATCCCTGTTGTTGTGCGTGGATGGGGAGAGGAGAACGAGGAGGACAACCTTATCCTGGATGATGAGCAGGAGCCAGGGCACCACACCGCTTCCATTTTATTGCAAATGGGGGCCTTCAAGCTCCAGTGTTTTAACAGGGACCCCCATATAAAAAGCATAAGGGTCAAGGACCAGTACTGGATGGCAACGTACGTAGACCCCCGGTACAAACACAAAATGGCGGAAATGTTACCACTGTCACAAAGGGCTGTCAGAATGGAGCACTTCCAGGCCTTGCTTCGAGAAATGCTGCATTCTTCTTTTGTGTGCGCTGGCAGAGGAGGAATTCCCACTCCCAGAGAAAGAGTTGTGGGTACCAATCCAACAGCGCTTGCAAGAAGAGGGCGGTTTGAAGATGTGTTGGTGACTTCTAAAATGAGGTCATTCTTTCAGCCGACCCATCGACAGGTCTCATCCGGATCCAGCATCAGGGAATGCCAAGACCGACAGGTGTCCGACTACATCGGGTTTACGGCCGATGTGGACGCTCTGAGGAGTGATGAACCCCTGGACTACTGGGTGGGCAGGCTTGACCTCTGGCCAGAGCTTGCCCAATTTGCAATCGAACAGTTGGCTTGCCCCTCGTCCAGTGCCCTGTCCGAAAGGACATTCAGCGCAGCAGGGGGGATTGTGACCGATAAGCGCACTCGCCTAGCTCACGACAGTGTTGACTACCTGACATTTATAAAAATGAATGAGGCCTGGATCTCGGAGGAATTCAACACATGTGACCAGTAGACCATGTATATGCATAACTCTATAAACGATTTATTTAATCGAGCATACAGACCTTTTTTCTACCTTTGGCTCACTTCCTTGTACAAAAACAGCACACCGTACTATATGCCCGTACCCTCCTGTTTGAAGAGGTTGAGCGGTGTTATACTTTTGGGTCCCACAGCGAGTTGCTGGTATCAGTGCTGCTGTCAGTGCTCTCTATATCGGTGCTGGTGTCAGTGCTCCCTCTCTATCTCGGTGCTGGTGTGGTGTCAGGGCTCTCTATCACGGTGCTGGTGTGGTGTCAGTGCTCTCTATCTCTGTGCTGGTGTGGTCTCAGTGCTCTCTATCATGGTGCTGGTGTGGTGTCAGTGCTCTCTATCTCGGTGCTGGTGTCAGTGCTCTCTATCGCGGTCCTGGTGTCAGTGCTCTCAATCACTGTGCTGGTGTGGTGTCAGTGCTCTCTATCACGGTGCTGGTGTGGTGTCAGTGCTCTCTTTCTCTGTGCTGGTGTCAGTGCTCTCTATCTCGGTGCTGGTGTCAGTGCTCTCTATCACGGTGCTGGTGTCAGTGCTCAGTCTCTATCGCGGTGCTGGTGTCAGTGTTCTATCTCAGTGCTGGTGTCAGACAGTGAGGGAGATAGCAACGGAGAAGCCAATCAGCAGGCAGTGCCAGCACCATGGCTGAGGATCAGCACTGTACTGGCACCTCCGGACCACCGCAGTGGAGCCCTGCATAGGTGGGAGTAAGGGCCGGACAAGGGAGGGGCTCAAGCACAGGTTGGCACACTGGGACACTGGCACAGGACTGCGCTGCCCTGACTGTAGCACTGATCATCTCCTGCACCCCCTTCATAGCCTGCCCTGACCTTGCCTCTCCTCCATGGCCTTCAAGAATGCTTGTCGTTGTCGATCCCAGATTCACTTAATACTTTTGTTATGTCAGCGTCCATGTGGTGGGACTATGTGTGCACAGCTAGTAATTATTTTGTGGCTGAAAATATGACCTGTAGGTTTTTAAGGTTCGCCTGCCATTAAAGTCAATGGGGTCCGCCGCGAACTTTGCGGGTTCGCAAACTTTTGTCCGTGTTCGCGTTTGTGAAATGTCCCGTCGGAAGTTCTCCCATCACTAATCTTAACTTCCATGCTCTATGCTATATCTTTCACACCACGGTTTCATAGATTCATTAGCTATGCAATTGCCCCTTTTGACATTATGGGGACACTATGATCAGTGACACTATAGCTTCCCTATATTGTGATGTATCCCTCAAAATACAATCTTGTGACTGCATTATTACCTTCATAATTGCATGTATGCAATATGGATGATTTATTCTATTCTATTGTTAATTGTGTCCATTTGATATTCAACCTCCATGTCTTTCTACCCCTCCCTTTCTCAAATTTATTTTTATTATTTTCATTTATTCATTCATTTATTTTTCGGCCTCTGTACTTTGCGATTTTGATGTTTTTGCATTATAAACACTTTGGCTGTCATTGTCCTTTTGGACCACTGGGTGGCGCACAGTGTGCTCCCTGGGCTGCTTGTTCCACCTGTGCATGGCTGGTGGATGACAAGGATCCCCACATGTGCCTGTGTACTAATCTTAAAATACTGATTGATTTTCTTTCATTTTTCACGGTCCTTTAGACAGTATTACTTCTTTGCTGGTGTAGTCATCAGAGTGTCTCTTGTAGATGTGAATCAGTGGCCGGCCCGAGTTGCATGCCTGTCCACCCATGTTGTCCATGCAGACTCTCTCATCTAACGTGGAATCTTTACAATTGTTTTTACTAATTCACCATGCCCTCCAATGAACCCTGTACGTAAGTACCTTTGAGCCTAAAAACCATATAGTTCACTATGTAAAACGACTTGCTTTTTATGCACTACAGTACAAATACTATGTAACTAAATCTATGTTGCAGATAAAGCTAAAGTCACTCAAATGTAAACCTCCCCTGATGAAGAAAAAAATATATACCAACAAATTTCCAAAACATGTCAGGATGTATGCTACAAATCTTCACGGACTGACCTCAGCTTGACTCTGGCAGTGCCTGGATTATTAGGTTTGGGTTTGATATATACATTTATGTATTAACTGGTTCATTGGTATACCTTGTATCGTTTAATGTTACTGTTCATGTTTATAAAATGTATTATATATTGTGTACTCAATATAAGTGGCACCCTGTGGCCTTTTACCTACTCCGCTACTCCCATTTCTGCCTTAAAAGTCCAAGGGGGCGGTTCCTGCTGCACTTGTTGCATGTCTCTTCTCTTTCCAAGCTTACCCACCATCATACCTAACTTAAATGTGACTAAATGGGTGGAAAAAGGGATATAGGGAATAGATGACGTAATGATAGGGCCAGCTCACAAAACCCTTAGATCCCTACAGATAGAGTATGGCTTATCTAACTCGGATTATTACACTTATGTACAGATAAACCATTTTATAAGTTCCAATCTAAATACTGCCATAACATTACCATGGAATGTAGCCCAGTACTACACCAAGCCTAATACTAAGACTAAAGGAATATCTTTATTTTATAACCTGCTTAACAACAAGGATGTATTTACTAAAACATCCCACATACAAGCATGGGAAAAAGACCTAAATACCAAATACTCCTCTGAACAGTGGCAAAAAGAGCTCTGCATCACATATGCAGCGACACGAAGTGTGAACCTATGGAAACTGACACTAAAAAATTTGCTTAGATGGTACTCAACGCCCTACAGGATTCCTAAATTTTCTCCACATACTCCTTCTACATGCTGGAGGAAATGTGAAGCAGTTGGTACACTATACCATATACTTTGGTCCTGCCCTGCTAGAGCCACCTTTTGGGCGGTGGTATTGCTCATGCAAATTCTAAAGATAAGGAAACCTTTATTGCCAGGTCTGGCACTTTTGTTATTAGACAAAGAATCGTTACGGATAGGAACAAGATAGATATAGCCGTTCACATTCTCTTAAGTGCAGGACTAGTATTGGTATGCCACTGGAGAGACCAGTTAGCTCCTTCTATTCAGGAAGTTATAACCACAACCCACACGCACATTGCATATGAGATGATGTTCGCCTCAACACAAGTTAGACATCAAAAGGCTAACTCTCTGTGGAAGATATGATTAGAATGGTACGAAATATCATCTAGAAACTAAATCTACACTTTACCAAGTCTAGTGATTGCCCCGCGGGGTTTCTACGTGTTACAGCATCCACACATTTCACCCTGCTACCAGATCTCCATTGGACACACTTCTCAGTCAATGGACAGTCTTTTGCTTGTTCTTGTTGTTTTTATTAGGGGATTGAACTTGGTTGGGGAAAAGGGACATGGGATGCCCATAGGATAAATTGTAGAATAAAAGTAACTGCCTCACACTTCTCAGAAGAACAAGATGGCTGACCCTAAACTTAACAGACTTTTACCTCAGAACACTTCTTCCAGCACACTACTTCAGTGTCCAATTTTAGTAATCCTGTCACACCATCAGAACATAACTAGGCCTCACTCTGAATAAGTCCCAATGTCTTTACTTGGTGGCTCTTTGCAGGCCAGGGCCTGAAGTACCCCTTTGTGGTAGCAACTGATTTACTTGAGAACAATAAATGTACTTGATGGACTACTTATTCCAGCAAGTCCAACTTGCAAATCCTGCCCGCATCGACTTGACACAAACTCCCACAGTCGCTCCCCTGGCATGCATTTTCCAGAGCTTTCCACTGTGCTTTCCAGTCACCTACACCTGCCCGGGATCCTTCCTGAATGACTTTACTACGGACGTGCAGACCAACTGTCTCCTCCAGCTCCTGTTCCAGGACACCTCTCAATGACCGTGTAAGGAGAGGCTCCCTCCCAGCTCCCAAGCTCCCCGCCTGAGGTACACCCCCCCCCAGAAAGGGGGTTCCCTCAGACACGACAGTCTAACACTCCATCATCCAGTTCACCCAGCCGACAACTCCTCCCAGAGCAGGCTGACCATGGGTATATGTAGGAGGCCTGCCCTCTGCCAATCCTAGTTGTGGATTGGTCAGAGCTCCTCACATGCACCCCATGTCACTTCAGCTCTCTACCCTGCCCCTTTTCCAGAACATTCTCCCTGGAAACAGAGGAGGCACCCAAGAGCTGAAGTACACGTCAGTCACCTAGTGCTATACTAAGCTACTCCCCTGCCCCCAGATCAAAACAAACAGGTCTAGCTTACAGCATAGGCCTACTTAAATTTACCTGCACTGGCAACTTACACAAAAACCTATACTAGAACCTACCTACTTAAGGTAGAGGTAGGTAGGTGCTACACTAGTCTTAAACTAGAAGCTAACCTCTTGACTGTGTTTTGCTTATTTAACTTTGTTACTCTGTTATGTTGCAATACAATCTTGTTTAGAAAAGTTTTTCTTTCCTATATACTTAACCTTGGCTGTTAATGTTAGGGTTAACTATGGACATATGAAGACATAATAAATGGACCAGCAGAGGTCTCCTGCGACATCAAAACTGAATGTTTATCCCTGTACTTGTATCATCACCTATGAATCAAAACAAATCTGAATGCCTCAAATGTCCTTTTTCTTTTCTTCTGTCTGGACAATATATTATATACCAATAAAAAAATATTTAAATAAAAAAAAAAGTTACTGTTTTCACTTTATTACTTTTTCATTTTATTGCTGCTGATAACCTGCAGCCTCTTTCCAGTCACTTCCTGTCTACATGCACGGTGGCGATGCCTGCATGGCATTTCTCAGGCCGGGCTTCTAGCTGGTGACAACCAGGAGTGCTGCTAGGATTGTGAAAGACTTGGGGCACTCTTTGGCACTTGAGGTTTACATGTCATACAAATACCACAATCCTTGCACACACAACAGATGTTAGGAGTCATGAGTGTGTAATGCACATAGGGCAGAGGTCAGGACTAGGGTTGCCACCTGTACGGGAATGACCCGGACAGTCTGGGTTTTGACAGCTATGCCCGGGTTTCTCTCCTCCTGAAACCCGGACACAGCAGCATAGGCTCCAGCTACTGTGGGAAGTGGGTGTTCATACCTCCACCCACCAGCAGCATAGCCCTCCCCCCGCTTTAGTTTACTGTACTCCATCCTGTGTCCCGGCAGCAGCGCGCCCCCCTCCTGTTGCTGGATAATGATACACACTCTCCAACATCACCTGCCCCTCTCTACGGCTCCTGTCCTGTGTGGCTTCACTGGTGAGCATTCCCCTCCATCCACCTCTTCCCCCTTCAGTGCATCAATACCGATCGGCAAATGCAGCCTCTCCCGCCAGCAGCACGCTCCCCCGGGCCCCCCTCCTTCCCCTGCTTCAGTAGGGCTAATGATTTTTGGCAGTTTCACTGCCACTGGTGAATGATGACAGTGGTGAGTCGGACCTGGTCTGGTCCCTCTCACCGTCGCTGAATCCTGAATGCTGCAGCTCACGGTTTGCTCTCTTCCCCCAGCACCAAGCCAGCCCCCCTCATCTGCCAGCCCCCCTCCTCTGCCAGCCCCCCTCATCTGCCAGTACTCCTCCTCTGTCAGCCCCCCTCCTCTGCCAGCCCCCTTTCTCTGTCAGCCCCCCTCCTCTACCAGCCCCCTCATCTTTCAGCCCCCCTCATCTGCCAGCCCCCCCAAACCTTCAGCCCCCTCATCTGCCACCCCCCCTCCTCTGCCAGCCCCCTCATCTTACAGCCCCCCTCCTCTGTCAGCCCCCCTCATCTGTCAGCCCCCTCCTCTTCTAGCTCCCCCCTCTGCCAGCCCCCCTCATCTGCCAGCCCCCCTCCTCTGCCAGCCCCCCTCATCTGCCAGCCCCCCTCATCCTTCAGCCCCCCTCCTCTGCCAGCCCCCCTCCTCTGCCAGTCCCCCTCATCTGCCAGCCCCCTCATCTGCCAGCCCCCCTCCTCTATCAGCCCCCCTCCTCTACCAGCCCCCCTCATCTCTCAGCCCCCCTTCTCTGTCAGCCCCCCTCCTCTGCCAGCCCCCCTCATCTGCCAGCCCCCCTCCTCTGCCAGTCCCCCTCATCTGCCAGTCCCCCTCATCTGCCAGCCCCCCTCATCTGCCAGTACCCCTCCTCTGCCAGCCCCCCTCATATGTCAGCCCCCCTTCTCTGTCAGCCCCCCTCCTCTGCCAGCCCCCTCATCTGCCAGCCCCCTCCTCTACCAGCCCCCCTCGTCTTTCAGCCCCCCTCCTCTGCTAGCCCCCCAAACCTTCAGCCCCCTCCTCTGCCAGCCCCCCTCTTTTGCCAGCCCCCCTCATCTTTCAGCCCCCCTCATATGCCAGCCCCCCTCATCTGCCAGCCCCCTCCTCTGCCAGCCCCCCTCATCTGTCAGCCCCCTCCTCTGCTAGCTCCCCCTCTGCCAGTCCCCCTCATCTGTCAGCCCCCTCCTCTGCCAGCCCCCCTCTGCCAGCCCCCCTCATCTGCCAGCCCTCCTCCTCTGTCAGCCCCCCTCCTCTGCCAGCCCCCTCGCCTGTCAGCCCCCTTCTCTGTCAGCCCCCCTCATCTGCCAGCCCCCTCCTCTACCAGCCCCCCTCATCTTTCAGCCCCCCTCCTCTGCCAGTCCCCCAAACCTTCAGCCCCCTCCTCTGCCAGCCCCCCTCCTCTGCCAGCCCCCCTCCTCTGCTAGCCCCCCAAACCTTCAGCCCCCTCCTCTGCCAGCCCCCCTCTTTTGCCAGCCCCCCTCATCTTTCAGCCCCCCTCATATGCCAGCCCCCCTCATCTGCCAGCCCCCTCCTCTGCCAGCCCCCCTCATCTGTCAGCCCCCTCCTCTGCTAGCTCCCCCTCTGCCAGTCCCCCTCATCTGTCAGCCCCCCTCCTCTGCCAGCCCCCCTCTGCCATCCCCCCTCATCTGCCAGCCCTCCTCCTCTGTCAGCCCCCCTCCTCTGCCAGCCCCCTCGCCTGTCAGCCCCCTTCTCTGTCAGCCCCCCTCATCTGCCAGCCCCCTCCTCTACCAGCCCCCCTCATCTTTCAGCCCCCCTCCTCTGCCAGTCCCCCAAACCTTCAGCCCCCTCCTCTGCCAGCCCCCCTCCTCTGCCAGCCCCCCTCATCTGCTAGCTTCCCCCTCTGCCAGCCACCCTCCTCTGCCAGCCCCCCTCCTCTGCCAGCCCCCCTCATCTGTCAGCCCCCTCCTCTGCTAGCTTCCCCCTCTGCCAGCCCCCCTCATCTGTCAGCCCCCTTCCTCTGCCAGCCCCCTCACCTGTCAGCCCCCCTCCTCTGTCAGCCCCCCTCATCTGCCAGCCCTCCTCCTCTGCCAGACCGCTCCTCTGCCAGCCCCCTCATCTGTCAGCCCCCCTCCTCTGCCAGCCCCCCTCATCTTTCAGCCCCCCTCCTCTGCCAGCCCCCCTCCTCTGCCAGCCCCCTCCTCTGCCAGCCCCCCTCCTCTGCCAGCCCCCTCATCTGTCAGCCCCCCTCCTCTGCCAGCCCCTCTCATCTTTCAGCCCCCCTCCTCTGCCAGCCCCCTTCATCTGTCAGCCCCCCTCATCTGCCAGCCCCCCTCCTCTGTCAGCCCCCCTCCTCTGTCAGCCACCCCCCTCCTCTGTCAGCTACCCCCTCCTCTTTCAGCCACCCCCCTCCTCTGTCAGCCCCCCTCCTCTGCCAGCCCCCTCGCCTGCCAGCCCCCTTCTCTGTCAGCCCCCCTCATCTGCCAGCCCCCTCCTCTACCAGCCCCCCTCATCTTTCAGCCCCCCTCCTCTGCCAGTCCCCCAAACCTTCAGCCCCCTACTCTGCCAGCCCCCCTCCTCTGCCAGCCCCCCTCATCTGCTAGCTTCCCCCTCTGCCAGCCACCCTCCTCTGCCAGCCCCCCTCCTCTGCCAGCCCCCCTCCTCTGCCAGCCCCCCTCATCTGTCAGCCCCCTCCTCTGCTAGCTTCCCCCTCTGCCAGCCCCCCTCATCTGTCAGCCCCCTCACCTGTCAGCCCCCCTCATCTGCCAGCCCCCCTCCTCTGCCAGCCCCCCTCATCTGTCACCCCCCCTCATCTGCCAGCCCTCCTCCTCTGCCAGACCCCTCCTCTGCCAGCCCCCTCATCTGTCAGCCCCCCTCCTCTGCCAGCCCCCCTCATCTTTCAGCCCCCTCCTCTGCCAGCCCCCCTCCTCTGCCAGCCCCCCTCATCTTTCAGCCCCCCTCCTCTGCCAGCCCCCCTCATCTGTCAGCCCCCCTCCTCTGCCAGCCCCTCTCATCTTTCAGACCCCCTCCTCTGCCAGCCCCCTTCATCTGTCAGCCCCCCTCATCTGCCAGCCCCCCTCCTCTGTCAGCCCCCCTCCTCTGTCAGCCACCCCCCTCCTCTGTCAGCTACCCCCCTCCTCTGTCAGCTACCCCCCTCCTCTGTCAGCTACCCCCCCTCCTCTGTCAGCTACCCCCCCTCCTCTGTCAGCTACCCCCTCTCCTCTGTCAGCTACCCCCTCTTCTTTCAGCTACCCCCTCTTCTTTCAGCTACCCCTCCTCTGTCAGCTACCCCCTCCTCTGTCAGCTACCCCCTCTTCTTTCAGCTACCCCCCTCCTCTGTCCTGCAGCTGGGTCACACTGCACTGTCTGTGTGCTCTCTCTCCCTCCCAGCCACCAATGCCACCAGAGACAGTGAATGGAGGGCCACTGGACTGGTATCCTAGCTACTAGGGATGCTTTTGCAGGATAAAACTTTGTATTACAGACTCCGCCCCCTAACAGGTTCACACACACACATCTTTGCAGCGGCTCCTGGAAGGTAAGGTTTTTTTGTAATGGAGATCTCTATTGGGGGGGGGGGGGCACAGGCACAGTCTGATATTTAATGTGTTAGTTTCCACTGCTCTATATCTGCTCTACTGACACCATCCACTGCTCTAATGACACTGTCCTCTGCCCTACTGGCACCGTCCACTGCCCTACTGGCACCGTCCACTGCCCTACTGACACCGTCTACTGCCCTACTGACACCATCCACTGCTCTACTACTGACACTGTCCACTGCTCTACTGACACCGTCCACTGCCTTACTGACACCGCCCAATGCTTACTGACACCGTCCACTGCCCTACTGACACCATCCACTGCTCTACTGACACCGTCCACTGCTCTACTGACACCGTCCACTGCCCTACTAACACCGTCCACTGCTCTACTGACACCGTCCACTGCTCTACTGACACCGTCCTCTGCACTACTGACACAGTCCTCTGCACTACTGACACCATCCACTGCACTACTGACACCGTCCACTGCTCTACTGACACCATCATCTGCTCTACCGACACCGTCCACTGCACTACTGACACTGTCCACTGCTCTACCGACACCACCCACTGCTCTACCGACACCGCCCTCTGCTCTACCGACACCGCCCTCTGCTCTACCGACACCGCCCACTGCTCTACTGACACCGCCCACTGCCCTACCGACACCGCCCACTGCCCTACCGACACCGTCCACTCCCCTATCGACACCGTCCACTGCCCTACTGACACCGTCCACTGCTCTACTGACACCGTCCACTGCCCTACTGACACCGTCCACTGCTCTACTGACACTGTCCACTGCTCTACTGACACCGTCCACTGCCCTACTGGCTGACAGTGTCCACTTTTAAGGTAGGCTAGTTTCATATTTTAACTGACATTTCTTTTATTAATCGAATCATATTTTATGGGTACACAAATGCTTTTGTCTTATTTAACCATGTGCCTTTAAGTCCCCCCTCGCTCTTAATGCAATTTGGCCACAGCCACTGTTCACCATAGAACACCTCATTACTACTCTCTTTGGGTAACCCAAAAGGTGTCCCAGGTATTTTACAATCCTATAGCGTGTAGTACAAAAAAATTGCTGTGCGCCGCGAAAGTGTTCGGGTTTGGCTTGAAGAAAAGGTGGCAACCCTAGTCAGGACCACATAATGCACACAGTTCAGGGGTCAGAAGGCAGCATACAATGAACAAAGGGCAGGGGTCAGGAACACATAGGCTGCAGGGGTCAGGAGTACATAATGCATACAGTGCAGGGAACAGGAGTACAAAATGCACAGAGAGCAAGGATAAGGGGTACATTATGTACAGGACAGCATGCATTATAGTGCAGGGGTTAAATCTTTCTTCAGTACACATCTCTTCCCCACCTAGTATACAGTACATCTCTGCTCACTCCCTCGAGGCATATCTTCTCTCTTCTTCCTCCTTACCAGTACACATCTCTCCCCCTTAGGCCGCGTACACACGCGGGGACTGTCTGCCGAAACTAAGTTCGTCAAACAGTCCGCTCAAACTTTTGAATGAACGAACACGCCCACACACGGCACTTTTTGAGCGGACAAATACGGCAAACTAAGTTCGTCGTACTAAGTCCGCGCAACTTTTGAAATGAACGGACTCGCCCACACACGAGGCAACAGTCCGCTCATTTCGAGCGCGTGTCAAGGTGGGCGGGGCCCGCAACGGAGACGTCGCGGGCTCCGCCGCCTGGAATGGACTTAAAGGGGAACCCCAACGCCGAAAAAAATCGGCGTGGGGGTCCCCCCAAAGTCCACAACAGACCCTTGTCCGAGCACGCTACCCGGCCGGCCAGGAAAGGGGGGCGAGCGAGCGCGCCCCCCTTCTGAGCCGTACCAGGCCGCGTGCCCTCAACATGGGGGGTGCCTTGGGGAAGGGGGGGCCGCGCGGCCCCCCCCCACCCCAAAGCACCTTGTCCCCATGTTGATGAGGACAAGGGCCTCTTCCCGACAACCCTGGCCGTTGGTTGTCGGGGTCTGTGGGCGGGGGGCTTATCGGAATCCAGGAGCCCCCTTTAATAAGGGGGCCCCCGGATACCGGCCCCCCACCCTATGTGAATGAGTATGGGGTACAATGTACATGTTGAGGGCACGCGGCCTGGTACGGCTCAGAAGGGGGGACGCGCTCGCTCGCCCCCCTTTCCTGGCCAGCCGGGTAGCGTGCTCGGACAAGGGTCTGTTGTGGACTTTGGGGGGACCCCCACGCCGATTTTTTTCGGCGTTGGGTTCCCCTTTAAGTTCATTCCAGGCGGCGGAGCCCGCGACGTCTCCGTCGCGGGCCCCGCCTACCTGGAGACGCGCTCGAAATGAGCAGACTTTTCTCCGGGCGGGAACAGTCCGCTCATTTCGAGAGTACAGCGGACTGGCCCACACACGGGCGGACTGTCCGCTCAAACCAAGTTTCAGCGGACAGTTTTTCGGGATTTCCGAAAAACTTTGTTCGTCAAACTGTCCGCTGAAACTGTCCGCTGAAAGCCCACATACGAGCGGACTGTCCGCTGAAACACTGTTCAGCGGACAAAGTTGAGCGAACAGTCCCCGCGTGTGTACGCGGCCTTAAACACCCAGTACACATCCCTTCCCCCTCCAACTCCCCCTTCCTCCCCACCAGTACACATTATTCCACAATAAATTAGAACATACTTGCACTACCCTATGGTCTCAGTCAGAGCTTTTTTAGATGAAACATGGAAGAACAGAGTTCGGCCAACCCTGTGATTTTCGCTTACTACTTTCACTTATAAACACAGAAGCCTGGCTTCAGTACTTAGAAGTGACAGGACAACTCTCTGGGTGGTTGTTGCAATGTGGGGGAGTGACAATTGCATCACTAGCTGGGCATCCAGGCTTTGCCCTGCTGCGAATATTGGCACCCACAGCATATCTCCCTGCCAGCTGCTGCTATCACCCTAGTGTAACAGAGCCAGGGATGCTTTCCCTAGGCTCCTCATCTGCTCTGACGTGTCTTATGACAGACCACGAGGAGGAGCCTGAGAGGAAGGGCATCTCTCTCCCCACATTGAACAGCGTGGTATCTGAGGTCTGTGCTGCAAGAGAGATCTGGGGAGAGGCGATTTGGGAGAAAGGGAGCGACATTTTGGTTAAAAGTGGCCAGTGAGATATACATAGCACACTCCTGAACTCTGCACTCTTCATGTAGCACACGCTTGAACTCTGTATGTAGCACACTCCTGAACTCTGCACTCTGTAGGGAGTGCACTCCTGAACCCTGCACTTCATGCGTAGTGCACTTCTAAACCTTGAAATCTGTGTGTAGTGTATGCATAAACTCTGCACTATATACATTGCATACTCCTAAACCCTGCCCTCTGTAGGTAGTGAATTCCTGGACCCTGAATTCTGTACATAGCACATTCCTGAGCCTTACAATCTGTACAAGGTGCACTCCTGAACTCTGCATTCTGTATACAGAACACTCCTGGTATTTAATGCCCCTTGAGGACCCTTCCACTCATAATTTAATTTGGCCTGACCCAACATTAGCTGCGGTGCACTATTCCACCCCCTGCCTGGGGGAAGTAAAGGGGGCATGGTTGAATCCCTGCACCCATTCTGTCAGAAAAAAAAGCCCTAATCTCTGTTTTCTAGACCTTGCATATCAAAGTGTGGGGAAATGCTTCCCTTGGCTGTATCATGTAACACATCAGAGCCATGGAAAAGTCTCCCTCAGCTCTAAGCTGTAAGGCTGCTCTGTTGTCTGAGGTTTGTCAGTGGTTGAGGTGCGATTGACTCCACAACAGTGGAAGTGAACCTTTTCCGCTGCCAGATTGCTGGCTTTGCATTTTTTTGCACATATGCTTAAAAAATTATTTTAGCCCTGAATATTGCATAAAATCCCTTAAATATTAAGGGGTTAATAATAGTAACTAATGTTCTGAAAGCAGACACCCTAGAGAATAAAATAGTGGTAGCTCCAATTTTTTATGTCCTGAAAAGGTCTAGAAAATTCCAGTAAAAATATTCTAATGTTTGTTTTAGGGAACAAATGCAAAAAAATACCCAATTTTTGTTAATATATAACAGATGAAGTTGCACTGAGTAAACAGATACCCAGAATTATGTCAGAATGTTTATACTGAATAATAAAAATGTATTGTAATTATGAAAATATGCAAATCTTTGATTTGGGAGATTTACAATTTTCTACCAATACCAACAAGAAATTCAAATTTGTTTATCCGTGCTATTTTGAAGACAAGTGATACAAATGGTATTTCTTAAAAATATATATTTATTAACTAAAAATACAATGCAAATTAATATCAGGTATATTTTGTGATAAAACAAATAAATGGATATACAGTACTTCTACATATCAAAGATAGATGATGGTTCAGATAATATTATTCACATTTCTATTAATAAAGTTCTTATAATAAAATACCATATTTCAGTTCTTGAATAACTGGGTGTATTTGAGACTTGGTAACTCTTGTGAATAGCCTCCCTCACTTCACAGTCTTGTGTAAACAATTATGTTTACCTTAAGAACAGTGTTATCTCTTCTCAAAACAAACAGAGCTTCATCTTACAGGCCTCATGCACACGAGACGCTGTTAAATGCGTGTTCAGAGGCAGTTGGACACTTTTTTCAACTGCCCCTGAACTCATTCAATGTTATCCTATGTGTCCATGCACACAGTCTAGTTTTTTGCCGTTTTTATGTAGTTGCGTTTAACCTCGTTTTTTCAGAAGCAAAAAAATGGGTTCAGACGCAAAAATTTCCACGTTTCAGATGCAAAACGCGGCTAAACGCGGCACCCGCGTTTAGCCGCATTTGCATTTATAAGCATTTTTAAAGGAGCCCCATTTTTTGGACCTGAAAACTCTATATGATCTGAGAATGACATTGTGCGACCCGACTTTGGGGGCCCATATCTTGGGGCCACTTATTGCCAGGAACCCCAAATTCAGTATGCAGACACTGTGGAACCAGCACTACAACATATCCAAATTTGAGGTTCCTATCACCAAGTGACCCCTAGATAGAGGGCCCCAAAGTCGGGTCGCAAAATGTCATGCACCTTTCTGCATCAGAGAATGACATTTTGCGACCCGACTTTGGGGGCCCATATCTTGGGGCCACTTATTGCCAAGAACCCCAAATTCGGTATGCAAACACTGTGGAACTAGCACTACAACATATCCAAATTTGAGGTTCCTATCACCAAGTGACCCCGAGATAGGGGGCCCCAAATTCGGGTCGCAAAATGTCATGCACTTTTCTGCATCAGAGACTTGTCGGGGTAGGTACGCAGCTGCACATAAATGTTTGTGAAATATCCAACAGACATTCGCTGTCCCATCAACGGATGGGTCCAATATCGACGAGCTCTGACTCTGGACCTCTCATGAAATTTGCGACGACGTTGCTGTCTCATGAAGAGCAACACCAGGAGCATTTCCTGACATATATTCAATATGGGATCCATTTCAAAATATATACCGCAGAAAGAGAGGCAAATGCAAGTGTACAACTGCTCTCTATGCTGCTGCTCACTCTGATCAAAATAGCAGAAATAGTTAGCTTGGGGAGGGTCTACATGATGTTATCTTTATAAACGCTTATAAACACAAATGCGGCTAAACACAGCTAAACGCGACATGCAAACGCAGAAAAACGCGCGTTTCAGCTTTTTTTGAGCAGAGTTTTCACCTGTGTCTCGTGTAAATTTGTTATATTGTGCACAGCTTGATAATTTGATCAAAGCTTATATTTTAGATTTAGAATGAATCAGTGGTTTAACGTATACTATAACCAATCCAATTCTAAAACTTTGAAGTCAGTATTGTGAGATATAACAATGTATGTACCTCCCTTGTTTTAGAAGCTAAACAAATTCATACTGCATTTAGAATTCCCTTCTGTCAGGTACTCACCAGGGCCAAGTTGCTGAGAGCGGCTTCCCTTGCAACTGGGTGCACAGTACCCCCGAGAGTGGAACAGCGGGCACTGGGCAGGGAGGGGCACGGGTTGCCAGCAGGTGAAAGTAGGCTGAAGGTCTTCTGTTAGAAGAGGTACCCATGCAGGATGGACTTGGCACTTGACTGGAGAAAAGTCTGGCTGAGGCTTTAACACCTGAAGCTTGGAACAGGAGGAGGCCGGGGGTCAAACACAAGGAAGTCCAGACAGATTTAAAATCTTGAGAGCAAGCCGGCGTCATACACAGGAAGTCAAGCAGCAGGTCTTGGGCGTCAAAAACAGGTATCAGCAGAGAGAGAGAGAAGTCTGAGAGGCAAGCCAAGGGTCAATTGCAGGAGAGGTCCAAGAGTAGTCAGGTCAGTCCGGGTCACAACGGGTAGGCCCAGAAAACACAGGCAAAGCACAGGAACACAGGAGCTGAAGAGACAAACCAGCAATGACACAGAGAATAAGGCTGCCTTTTATAGGCCTGTCAAGGGGAATTACGTTGTGCGCATAGCTGTGCGCATGCGCGCCCGCCATTGCGCCGCATCGCGCACATGCGTGCGCCAACCCACAATACTGTGTGCGCGCGGACCCGCTAATTTCCGCGACCGTATGCGCAAACCCGTCGCATCGAGCACCAGTGTGCCCTGTTGCGCCGTTCTAACCCGCAGGCGCACAGGGAAGCAACGACGCTGACAGGCCTCTAATTTGTTGGTCCTCTGACACCTTCACTTCAAAACAGAACTAACAATGAATTGGATTATTCAAGCATAAGCTCAACCAAGCTTCAATTACCTAAAAAGGTAAAATAAACAGAATACTTCTATACCAGAACTTAAGGAAGTCTGTCAGTTTAAGAAGATTCCGTTATGATGATGATGAGTCCCCCAGGGGGACCTTTTCAAACCTCTATACATTTCTCCATCTTTAAGTGAGGTATAGACAGCTCCTGTCTCTCTCAACTCATTTTCAGATCTCTCTCTAGATTTCCCATCGTTCTCTCCCATCAGACCTCAGATCCCACTCTGCTTTCAGTAATACCTTTTTATCCCACCCTAAAAGTGGGTGTGTGTCTCACAATTATGTAATTGATGATGTCATATGACGATGGAGTTTCCACGTTACCATGACAGCCACGACCAACGCCATTTTGAAATTATTACCAATTTCAGCCTCTTAGGGGCAGTGTTGGATCAGAAATTACTTTTAATGTGATTGCCATAACCTCCGGCACTTGAAATTACACTGTACATCCGAGAGGAACATGCAAGGAAAATATAAAAAACAGCATTTTAGCTTGTACATGATTGGATGATAAAATCAGCAGAGCTTCCCCTCATTTCAGATCTACCCCTCAGACTTATAGCGACTGCACTTCCAAGTGCACTTTCAGTGCAATTTCAAGTGCACTTTGCGCTTGTAGTTTGCACTTGTAGTGCAAAGTGGATTTGCCTTTCGTGAATAACCCCCTATGTCTCAAAATGCTGTTGCCCTGCAGGAAATCTGGTGCCAGCTGGAGAAACAAATGGCACCCACTGGAACAGGAATATTTAACCCTGATCAACTCATCCAGGACCAGCTTCTCTTTGAGGTATGGCCCTCTTCATTAACCACTTCAGCCCTGGAAAATTTGGCTGCTCAATGACCAGGCCATTTTTTGCGATACGGCACTGCGTCGCTTTAACTGACAATTGCATGGCTGTGCGATGCTGTACCCAAACCAAGTTGACGTCCTTTTTTTCCCACAAATAAAGCTTTCTTTTGTTGGTATTTTATCACCTTTGTGTTTTTTTCCGCTATAAACCAAACAAGAGCGATAATTTTGAAAAAAAAACACAATATTTTTTTCAATTTTTAACTATAATAATTATCCCAAATTAAAAAAAAAACTATTTTTTTCCTCAGTTTAGGCCGATATGTATTCTTCTACGTATTTTTGTTAAAAAACGCAATAAGAGTATATTGATTGGTTTGCACAAGAGATATTGTGTCAACAAAATAGTGAATAGATTTATGGCATTTTTATTATTATTATTTTGTTTTACTAGTAATGGCGGTGATCTGCGATTTTTATCGGGACTGCGATAATGCGGCAGACAAATCAGACACTTTTGACACATTTTTGGGACCAGTGACATTTATAAAGTGATCAGTGCTATAAAAATGCACTGATTACGTTATAAATGACACTGGCAGGGATGGGGTTGACACTAGGAGGAGATCAAGGGGGAAACTGTGTTCCCTAGGTGTGTTCTAACTGTAGGGGAGGTGGGACTGATTAGGGGAAGGGAGAGATCGGTGTTCATAGTATGAACACACGATCTGTCTCATCTCCCCTGAGAGAACCGGGATTTGCCCCACAGGGCAATCGCATCAGCTCCAGGGAAATGCTTTGGGGCATGCACGCTACCGGAGGCGTCTTAACCACTTGCCGACCGCCGCACGACGATATACGTCGGCAGAATGGCACGGGCAGGCATATGGGCGTATATATAAGTCCCTGCCTGCCCGCGGGTGGGGGGCCCGATCGGGCCCCCCCCCGGTGCCTGCGGCGGTCGGCATTCGTTCGAGAGCGATCCGGGATGAGGGGGCGGCCATTCATTCATGGCCACCCCCTCGCGATCGCTCTCGACGAATGGAAATCCTTCGTGACATCACTTCCTCTCCTGTAATGTAAACACAGGAGAGGAAGTGATGTATTCTCTCCTCCGTGTCGGTATTTTTCGTTCCGGCACCGAGGAGAGAGGTTCGGTGAGTTGCACCAACACACCACACATACAGTAGAACATGCCAGGCACACTCACACCCCCCCTTTACCCCCCGATCACCCCCCCAATTACCCCTGCCCCCCCAGTCACAGTGACACCAATTGCTTTTTTTTTTTTTTTTTTTGCATTGGTGTCATTTGTGACTGTAATAACTGTTAGGGCAGTTAGGGTTAGCCCCCTTTAGTTCTAATGTGCCCCCCTAACCCCCCCAATAAAGGTTTAACCCCGTGATCACCCCCCGTCGCCAGTGTCACTAAGGCTGGGTTCACATTGCAGCGGTTTATGAGAACGGATGTGATTCGCACCGCACTGCAGTGCAAATCACATCCGATCTCTGTGTGATTCGAGTTCAGCCATACAGATAGTATGGCTGAATTCCCGCCGCACCCGCCGCAAATTCGCACGGGACCCTTTTTTTGGTCCGCAGCAGAATCAGATCGCATGGGTGTTCACACCATGCGATCCGAGTTTGCAGATCGCACTGCGATATGCGAACTGATCTGGGGGTGTCATTAACATTTCACTGACACTCCCAGCAGTTCGCATAGGGCAGTGTGAACTGCCGCCGGGAGGCATGCGATGCGGGAACCCGCCGCGGATTCGTGGCGTTCCCGCATCGCTCCAGTGTGAACCCAGCCTAATAAGCGATCATTTTTCTGATCGCTGTATTAGTGTCACAGGTGACGCTAGTTAGGCAGGTAGGTATTTAGGTTCGCCGCAACTTTTTATAGCGCCAGGGACCCCCATATACTACCGCATAAAGCCCCCTGATTGCCCCCTAGTTAACCCTTTCACCAGTGATCACCATATAACTGTTACAGGTGACGCTGGTTGGTTAGTTATTTTTTTATAGTTTCAGGGCACCCGCCATTTATTACCTAATAAAGGTTTAACCCCCTGATCACCCGGCGGGTGTCATTTGTGACTGTAATAACTGTTAGGGCAGTTAGGGTTAGCCCCCTTTAGTTCTAAGGTACCCCCCTAACCCCCCCAATAAAGGTTTAACCCCGTGATCACCCCCCGTCGCCAGTGTCACTAAGGCTGGGTTCACATTGCAGCGGTTTGAGAACGGATGTGATTCGCACTGCAGTGCAAATCACATCCGATCTCTGTGCGATTCGAGTTCAGCCATACAGATAGTATGGCTGAATTCGTGTCGCACCCGCCGCACCCGCCGCACCCGCCGCAAACTCGCACGGGACCCTTTTTTTGGTCCGCAGCAGAATCGGATCGCATGGGTGTTCACACCATGCGATCTGAGTTTGCAGATCGCACTGCGATATGCGAACTGATCTGGGGGTGTCATTAACATTTCACTGACACTCCCAGCAGTTCGCATAGGGCAGTGTGAACTGCCGCCGGGAGGCATGCCATGCGGGAACCCACCGCGGATTCGTGGCGCTCCCGCATCGCTCCAGTGTGAACCCAGCCTAATAAGCGATCATTTTTCTGATCGCTGTATTAGTGTCACAGGTGACGCTAGTTAGGCAGGTAGGTATTTAGGTTCGCCGCAACTTTTTATAGCGCCAGGGACCCCCATATACTACCGCATAAAGCCCCCTGATTGCCCCCTAGTTAACCCTTTCACCAGTGATCACCATATAACTGTTACAGGTGACGCTGGTTGGTTAGTTATTTTTTTATAGTTTCAGGGCACCCGCCATTTATTACCTAATAAAGGTTTAACCCCCTGATCAACCGGCGGGTGTCATTTGTGACTGTAATAACTGTTAGGGCAGTTAGGGTTAGCCCCCTTTAGTTCTAAGGTACCCCCCTAACCCCCCCAATAAAGGTTTAACCCCGTGATCACCCCCCGTCGCCAGTGTCACTAAGGCTGGGTTCACATTGCAGCAGTTTGAGAACGGATGTGATTCGCACTGCAGTGCAAATCACATCCGATCTCTGTGCGATTCGAGTTCAGCCATACAGATAGTATGGCTGAATTCGTGTCGCACCCGCCGCACCCGCCGCAAACTCGCACGGGACCCTTTTTTTGGTCCGCAGCAGAATCGGATCGCATGGGTGTTCACACCATGCGATCCGAGTTTGCAGATCGCACTGCGATATGCGAACTGATCTGGGGGTGTCATTAACATTTCACTGACACTCCCAGCAGTTCGCATAGGGCAGTGTGAACTGCCCCTGGGAGGCATGCGATGCAGGAACCCGCCGCGGATTCCTGGCGTTCCCGCATCGCTCCAGTGTGAACCCAGCCTAATAAGCGATCGTTTTTCTGATCGCTGTATTAGTGTCACAGGTGACGCTAGTTAGGCAGGTAGGTATTTAGGTTCGCCGCAGCTTTTTATAGCGCCAGGGACCCCCATATACTACCGCATAAAGCCCCCTGATTGCCCCCTAGTTAACCCTTTCACCAGTGATCACCATATAACTGTTACAGGTGACGCTGGTTGGTTAGTTATTTTTTTATAGTTTCAGGGCACCCGCCATTTATTACCTAGTCTCACTAGTGTACCCCTAAATTTAGGGGTGTCTACTTTCCAAAATGGGGTCATTTGGGGGGGGGGTTTGTGCCATCTTGGCATTTTATGGCCTTCAAAACTGTAACGCCCTTAGAAAGCCTGAAGGCGGTGCTTGGTTTTCGGGGCCCCGTACGCGGCTAGGCTCCCAAAAAGTCCCACATATGTGGTATCCCCGTACTCAGGAGAAGCAGCAGAATTTATTTTGGGGTGTCATTTCACATATGCCCATGGCATGCGTGAGCAATATATCATTTAGTGACAACTTTGTGAAAAAAATAAATTAAAAAAAAAGTTTGTAATTTTCCCGCAACTTGTGGCAAAATATAAAATATTCCATGGACTCAACATGCCTCTCAGCAAATAGCTTGGGGTGTCTACTTTCTAAAATGGGGTCATTTGTGGGGGTTTTGTGCCATCTTGGCATTTTATGGCCTTCAAAACTGTAATAGGTAGTGAGGAGTGAAGTCAAATATTTACGCCCTTAGAAAACCTGAAGGCGGTTCTTGGCTTTCGGGGCCCCGTACGCGGCTAGGCTCCCAAAAAATCCCACACATGTGGTATCTCCGTACTCAGGAGAAGCAGCAGAATTTATTTTGGGGTGTCATTTCACATATGCCCATGGCATGTGTGAGCAATATATCATTTAGTGACAACTTTGTGAAAAAAAAATAAAAAAAAATTAAAGTTTGTAATTTTCCCGCAACTTGTGGCAAAATATAAAATATTCCATGGACTTAGTGACAACTTTGAATAATGACAAAAAAATATATATATTTTTTTTTTTTTACACAATCGCTTGAGGCAAAAAAATAAAATATTCGATGGGCTCAACATGCCACTTATCAATTTCCTTAGGGGGTCTACTTTCCAAAATGGGGTCATTTGGGGGGGTTTTGTACTGCCCTGCCATTTTAGCACCTCAAGAAATGAGATAGGCAGTCGTAAACTAAAAGCTGCGTAAATTCCAGAAAACTTACCTTAGTTTGTAGATGTGACAACTTTTGCGCAAACCAATAAATATACAGTTATTGACTTTTTTTTTACCAAAGACATGTGGCTGAATACATTTTGGCCTAAATGTATGACTAAAATTGAATTTATTGGATTTTTCTAATAACAAAAAGTAGAAAATATCATTTTTTTTCAAAATTTGCGGTCTTTTTCCATTTATATCGCAAAAAATAAAAATCGCAGAGGCAATCAAATACCATCAAAAGAAAGCTCTATTTGTGGGAAGAAAAGGACGCAAATTTTGTTTGGGTACAACATTGCATGACCGCGCAATTACCAGTTAAAGCAGCGCAGTGCCAAATTGTAAAAAGACCTCTGGTCATTTACCAGCAAAATGGTCCGGTCTGAAAGTGGTTAAAGAGCCAACGTACAGCTATGACAGCTCGCGCAGGGGAGCCAACCTGCTGCAGTAAAACTGCGGCGGCTGGTCTGAAAACGGTTAGCCCTTGTACACACGGTCGGAGATTCAGACGGAATGTGTCCTATCGGAACGTGTGGTATGCATCGGACTGTTTCCATCGGAATATCTGTCGGACCCAATTTTCCAACTTGTTGGAAATATTTTCTGACAAACTGGTCCGATCGGACATACTCCGATCATGTGTAGAGAATTTTGATCGGACAAAGTGCCACGCATGCTCAGATCAAATTCCTACACCAAAGCTATTGGCTACTAGTGTGAACGTAGTCCCATCGTAACTAAATAATGCCATCACGTTCTGAACGATCAGATTTTCCGACAACTTGGTCCGACCGTGTGTATGCAACAGTTTCAGACACAATCCGTCGGACAAAATCCGTCGGACAAAATCCAACGGATTTGGTTGGCAGAATGTCCGACCGTGTGTACAGGGGCTTAGAGAGAGCCTTAAGGGATAGAGTAAGGGCTGATGACACAGGAAAGTTTGCCGTTATCTTGCAAGAGGCCACTGAGCGAGAACAGGAGGAGCTGGTCCATGAACAGGCTATTTCCAGAAGCTGCTGTGTGGTCTTTGATGGTAAGAATTGTCAAGGACCTAGCTGATTCCGTGACATCCCTCCATCAGAAAATGTCAGCTACTCGGAGCGGGTCTACCCAACCTAGTGCTTTATGCAACCCACTCCGGTAGAGACCTGGATACAGATCGCAGATGCTGGCAGTGCGGAAGGTTAGGCCACATTTCCTGGAACTGTGCAGGAAAGGGAGAAAAGATTGCCCAACAGCATCCTTTCACAGCCCCAACAAGATCCTATTATGATATCCACATGCCCAGTAGTAAGTGTGACTTTCAACAGCCAGCCAGTCAGCTGTTTGGTGGACACTGGATCAGAGGTCACTGCCATGGCATCTCAGTTCTACCAGCAACATTTTGTCAACACCCCAACTCAAGATTCTTCCTGGCTAAATCTGAAAGCTGCAAATAACCTGCCTATTCTGGTAGTAGGTATCACTTGGATGTCCCTAAAGATCTATGGGCAGACCCTCATCCAGGTCGGGGTGGTGGTGACTCGTGATGCTTCCTTCCTAGATATTCCAGTGTTGTTGGGCATGAACGCCCTGAAGGAACTGGACTTAACCCACCTTCTTCAGGAATGATGTGCAGACTTGGTGCTCGATTGACCGTGGTAAGGAGCACGTAGTGCCCCCAAGATTCCCATTTACTGGAGCACATGGTATCTAAGTGGTGGTTGCAGATGACAACCCCTTGGCATACCTCCAACTCTTTTTGACCGATGAGGTTATAGAAAAAATTGTTACGAAGACAAATTGGTACCAGGCACAACAAGCTGCTAGCCGCATCAGAGGTTTGCAAGGAGCAGAAAGAAGGAACCAGTGACCAAAGAGGAGATCTGGAAGTTTCTGGGCCTAATAATTCTTCAGGGAGTGGTGGGGAAACCCCTGCAGAAGTGGTATTGGACAACCAACAAATTACTAGCCACTCCTTTTTTTGGCACGGTCATGTCGGAGTACAAATTTTCTCTGATAATTAAGTATTTGCACTTTGAAAATAATGAAGAATTTGACAAGACTTCTCATCCAGCACCAAAACTCAAAAAGATTTGGGAGGTATATCAACTTATTCAGAAAAATTTCCGGCAGACCTATGTACCAGATAGAGACATCAGTATCGATGAAAGTCTAGTGGTCTACAAAGAAAGACTCAGCTGGATACAGTGTATTGCGTCTAAGCCCCTGTACACACGGTCAGAGATTTCAACAACCAAATCTGTCGGATTTTCTCCGTCGGATTTTGTCCGTCGGATCTTGTCCGAAACTGTTGCATACACACGGTCGGACTAAGTTGGCGAAAAATCCGATCTTTCAGAACCTGATGACGTAATTTCGTTAAGATGGGACTACTTTCAGGCTAGTAGCCAATAGCTTTGATGTAGGAATTTGATCTGAGCATGCGTGGCACTTGGTCCCATCAAAATTCGCTACACATGATCGGAGTATGTCCGACCGGCCCAGTTGGTCGGGAAATATTTCCAACATGTTGGAAAATTGGGTCCGACGGATATTCCGACAGAATCAGTCCGATGCATCACACACACAGTCGGATTATCCAACGACACGGTCCGATAGGACACATTCCGACGGATTCTCCGACCGTGTGTACAAGGGCTAAGAGAGCACGAATTGGCATAAAATAATTCATGCTATGTGAATCCAGCACTGGTTACATATGGAATTTGGTCCTTTATCCCGGGAAAGGAACCAAATTCAACAAAAGATTCAGTAATTATGGAATGGCAACCGCTTCAGTTCTTACTTTGATTGAGCTATTACTGAATCAGGGCTACTGTGTAACCACTGACAATTTTTACACTTCTCCAGAACTCTATGAGTTCCTTCTACAGAACAAGACAGATCCATATGGGACCGTTAGGGATAACTGGCGTGACATGCCGCCAACCTTTGGCACTAAAAAGCTCAAGCCAGGAGAAATAGTTGCCTGGCAGAAAAGCAAAATTATGGCACTGAAATGGCGTGACAAAAAGGATTTGTGCCTGATGAGTACTATTCACAACACCTCTACTGTCATAGTACACACAAAAGGTGGAAAAGACATAATGAAACAAGAAGTCGTGATGGACTACAACTCCATGGGAGGGGTTGACAGAGCTGACCAGGCCATGACATTTTATCCAGCGATGAGAAAACAAAAAAAAATTACAAAAAAATCTTCAGGCATCTAATTGAACAGTGCCTGTGGAATGCGTTCATTCTGATAAAAAAAAGAGTGACAAGCCTGTGGTTCATGTGGACTTCGTTTGGAAAGTTGCCGGAACTTAGATTTATCAAGCACCAAACACCGACTGTAAATAGATCTGGACGTCATGCTGCTGTGAACCTGGAATGCCTGATTGGTTGTCACTTTATGGACCACATTCCACCAACGGAAAAGAAGTCAGAACTCACAAGGATGTGTGTGGTTTGCTGCTCTAAGCGTGACGACACTGGAAGGAAAATCAGAAAAGAAACCGGGTTCTATTGTCCTGATTGTGACGTCGGACTTTGTGCTGTATCATGTTTTAAAATTTTCCATACCTGGGATGTTTACTGAAGCTACTACTATTATTGCACCCTTGTTTGGCAGTGTTTTTGATTATATTATTTGCTAAACTTTATTGAATAAAAAGTATTATTATTATTATTATTATTATATTATTATTTGTTATTATTTATAGTTATTTATTATATTATAATTTATGATTTTGTGTTTCAAACTTTATCATACCCGAGATGTCTATTAGTCTCTGGTTTGGACAGATTTAAGTGAGTTATTCCTTTTGCCCTGTACACACGATCGGTTTTCCTGTCAGAATAAACTCTGAAGGTTTTTCCGATGGAGTTCCGCTGAAACTGTCTTGGTAGAAACGATCACGCCAAAGTCCGATCGTCAAGTATGCACATACAACACGTACAGCACGTACAACGGGACTAGAAATAGGAAGTTCAATACCCAGTGCGACACCCTTTGGGCTCCTGCTAATCTTGTGTTAGTAGAAGTTTGGTAAGAGAGGATATGTGCTTTTCAGACTCCAGCTTTTTCAGATTGTTTTACTGCTGTTCAGTTTGTGCTTGTGGGTTTGTATCTGGTCTTTGGTACGTGCAGTCAGTTCGTATCTGTTTTTCAGTGTGTTCTTATCTGCTCGTTGCTGATTTGCAGCTTGCTCTTCACAGGCCTTGCTGTTCTTCAGTGCATTCTGTTAAGTTCGTTCTGACCAGCGACCATTTTGAAACCATGGTGCGGGTACGTACTCGTCATACAGTTCATGCTGTGTGGGGGTTTGGTGTTGGGGTTTATACTTTGACCCAAGCCCAGTCCACGAACAGGGCGAGGAGGAGTTCATGGACCAAGAATTGGTTGCTCCAGCATGACCAATTCTCGCACATGCCTTTGCTTTGTGAGATCCAGGAGAATAATCCTGATGACTTCAGGAATTATCTCAGGATGACAGACCCTGTTTTTCATCATCTGTTGGCTTTGCTCACCCCTTATATCAGCAGGCAGGATACCTGCATGAGGCAAGCCATCACTCCGAAGCAGAGACTAGTCACCATGTTGCGGTACTTGCCAACTGGGAGAAGCCTGCAGGACCTAAAGTTCTCAACAGGCATCTCCCCCAGGCTCTGGGGATCATTATCTCAGAGACCTGTTCTGCCGTCATTCAGGTCCTGCAGAAGGACTATATTAGCGTAAGTTTTCTCTTTTAGCATCACATTATATGTCTTTAATGTTTGCTAATGTATTGTATTTATTTCATCATTCCCTAATTACTTTGATTGGAATATGCTGTAAATGTCCCCTTTATCCTCATGCATGCTGGAAGCTTTTAATGCTCCTTTTTGGCCTACATGCATATTTGCCTTCACTAACCTCCCCAGCATGCTATCCTGGGCCCATACACACCTATAGCCTAGTCACTTAACAATGTATTTTGTCAGCTCCATTGTAGTTCTTTACCCTAAACACTCCCTAAAATGTGTCCAAAGTTATTTGTGCCCTTAAATTCATTTATAACCCCCCCCCCCCCCCCCTTTAAGTGTGTACAAATGTTATGTGTGTCCTTAAATTCAGGCTGAGTGCTGGAGGCTTTTTTTTTTGCCTCCCAAAGTCACCTCAAACCCCCCCCCCATACAATTTTATCAAAGGGCCATCAGAGGGGGTGAGGAATCTGATAAATAGGCCTTATATTTTTGTCTTTAAATACTTTAAAAATGGCCGGATGTCGGATAGAGGAGTCTTCGCCCAGATGGAGTTTTACCACGGTCTCCAGACTGGTAGCCTGGTATTGCCACCTGATGTGGATAACGTGGAAGGACTCCCCTTCATCTTTATTGCAGATAAAGCCTCCAGTCTGGGCGAGCACCTGATGAGACCATTCCCCCAAAGGACCCTTGGCCAGAGCAAGAAGAGTCATTGAGAATACCTTTGGGATAATGGCCAGCCGGTTCCGCCTGTTTCTGACAGCAATCCATATGGCGGACTACAAAATCAACCATATCATTCTATGCTGCTGCATACTGCACAATTATTTAAGAAAAAAATTCACATAATTATATAGCCTCAGTTGGGCCTGAGGCCGGATTTATTACAGAGAATGCCCTGATGGGCCTGGATACTGGCCGTACTGGCTTGGCCTCCAAAGTGCCCGTGAAGTTAGGTAGAAATATGTAAATTATTTTATGGGTAGCGGGGCCATTGCCAAACTTCTTTTAATACAAATTAGCATGGCCAAATGTAGTTAACCCTGTATCAGCTAAAAACATTGTATTTAATTAGCAAACTAACAATGTTTCCTACGAACGATACTGTGCCCACGAACATGAAATTAGCCATTTAAAACTGTACAACAGTATAAGAGAGTCCCATAGCAAACACCGCAGGGGGGTCGGCACAGGGACGGCATGACATGGGCTTGGACAGGACAGTCACCATTTTTATTAAGTATTACAGGCCGCTTTAAGAGCTGGGTGTAGGCGGAGCTGGGAGGCGGAGCCACAGCATGATATGTGATAGCAGCGTGCCATGCTATCACTCGGAGAGCGGAGGAGGAAGTGATCAGACGCACCCTCCCGCTTCTCTGTACATAATGGCGGCAAGTGAAAGCTCTCTATCGCAGTTGTGAGCAGCAGTGGCAAGTCAGGGCACCGCATGGCTCCATGACCAGATCGCGGCCATGGCGGCAAAGGGGGGCACAGTGGTCGACGGGGGAGCAGTGACAATACCTCGGGCACGGCGATCCCGGTTGCCCGAGCGGTACAGCCCTGGTGCCGGCCCAGGGGGCCCCAGCGAGCAGCGCCAAGCATGCCTAGGAGGGACATCGGTTAAGCAGCTGCCATGCATCGGCAGGAGACCTCAGCCTCCACCCCAGGGGGGATTGCAGAGACCAGGTACGCCAGGCAGAGTGGGGTGAGGAGGAAGGGGCACTGGGGGAGACAGGCACCACACAGGAATCTGCACCCCCAGCATGGCATCAATGCATGGGGCGGCTGACGGGCGCAAGAGGGGCGGATGGCGGCAGCCAGCCCAGGCGGCAGGAGCAGGAGATCCAGGTGGGGGGCCAAGCACTCCACGCTTGGAGCAGGATGTGGACAGTAGAAGATCTGAGGGCGAGTTATCGGAGTGAGACGGAGGTGAAGATCTGGGTCAGTCATTGGCGTTGGGTCCACAGGAAGCGGCTGTGAGGCCGGATCCTGGGCAGCCCAGTGAGTGTGATCTTTCTAGTTCTTTTTCTTCTTTGTTACATGAATTGCTGATACGGGGTAGTTCTCAGGGTTCAGGAGCTGCAGGGGGGGAGACAGAGCCAGGGGGACAGCAGTTGACCCCCCAGTGGCAAGAGAGCAGGAAGCACGGGTAGGGCAGGAAGCCCTGGGGGTCTGTTGCTGGGGCTGAAGGAGCTGGTTAAGAGATTCGAACATGGGGCCGTAGGTGGGCCGGCGCAATCATGGCCACAGGCAACTGGGCCCGTTGCAGCCAAGGCTGGGGGGGTTACTGTGGGGGGTTACTGGGGTGCAGGCTCCTGCGGCTAGTTCTGATGGGTGGGGGGGTTACTGGGGGGGGGTTACTGGGGTGCAGGCTCCTGCGGCTAGTTCTGATGGGTGCACAGCCTCTGAGACGCCAGCGACGTCGGCTGGCACCTCGTCTGAAGGGGGTATGAGTAAGCCGGCGGACAAAAGCACGGACTCTGTGCGGTTGGCAGTCGCAGCGAAGAGTGAGATATACGTCTGCTTTGAGGGCCCTTTGGGTGCGCATTTTAAGCCTGAAGTGAAGGAGAAGATATGGAAAGGTGAGTATGTTGAAATCTTCACCTTATTGCTACTGGAGAAGTTCAACCTGGATAGGTTGAAGCCCGAAGAGAGGAAGAAGGAGGACGAGGAGAAGCGTAGCTATAGATTGATTCCTCGTACCTTTGGCAATTGGCTTCAGACGTTTGCTATATTGGCGAGTGTCGTGGGAGAGAAGACTCAAGAGCACTGTTTGGCGCTGTTCGTATACTTAGAAGCCATCCGTGAAGCACACAGGACGTACGGAGGGACAGCGTGGCTCCATTACGATGAGCAATTCAGGCAACGAATGGCAGTCTGACCGTCTCTTCGCTGGGATCAATGAATGAAGCTAATGACGGCGGCGCACCCCTAACCAGTTTTTTCAGCCGGGGGTCAGAGGTTCGGCAACCTCAGGACAGCTGACCGAAAAACGTTGGTGGGCTTCTGCTGGCAGTGTAATGAGGGCACGTGTAAATTTGGGGCAAACTGCCGATTCAAATACACGTGTCTCGGCTGCGGGGGATCCCACGCGCTTGCCAAATGTTTTAAAAATGGAAAAGGGCATCCGGAGATTATGCACACAATAGGAACGACTCCGGTGAGGGTGGAAAGGATGTTGCCTTTCCTCAGTAGATATCCCGACTGGGTAGGAGCTCAATTGTTAGAAGATGGGTTTACTTTTGGTTTTAAGATCCCCTGTTCATTGACCTCGGTGCCGCCTCTGGCAAAAAATTTGAAGTCCGCGCTGCGGTACTCAACAGTTGTCACGGAAAAATTGGGGAAAGAGGTTGCATTAGGTTGGATGGCCCGGCCCTTACCGTGAGGCGCCTCTCCCAGACCTGGTGGTTTCTCCCTGCTGGGGGTGGTGCCTAAGAAGGAGCCCAATAAGTTCAGATTGATCCATCGCATGTCATTCCCGAAAAGGGGGTTCCGTTAACAATGCCATTGCTCCGGAGTGTGCTGTCACATACATTTCTTTGATGCGGCCATTGCGTGGGTCCGGCGTTATGGCCGGTGGACGTTGATGGCAAAATCGGACATCGAATCGGCCTTCCGACATCTTCCAGTGAACCCAGAGAGTTTTCGACTGCTGGGCTGCACGTGGGAGGGGGTTTTATATGGACCACTGCCTTCCAATGGGTTGTTTGATTTCGTGTGCCTTCTTTGAGCAGTTCAGCTCCTTCTTAGAATGGGCCGTGATGTGTCAGGCATCAACTTGGTCATCCATTATCTGAACGACTTCCTATGTGTTGGTCCGGCAGGCACCAATGTCTGTGCAGTTCTTTTGGGAACGCAGCAACATCTGGCAGAGTGCTTCGGAGTCCCTTTGGCTCCTGGGAAAACGGAGGGGCCCACGGATAGTATAACATTTTTGGGGATCGTGATCGATTCCATGAAGATGGAGTGCAGGTTGCCATTGGACAAGCTGACAAGTCTTCAAGAGGAAATACGCGGGACTGTCGGAGTGTGTAAGTTGCAACTGCGTCAGTTGCAATCGTTACTGGGGAAGCTGAACTTCGCCTGTCGGATTATTCCGATGGAGCGAGTGTTTTGCTGCGGGCATCTGGGCTCCGACCCATTTTGTGACCCTCAATCAGGACCATAGAGAGGACTTGAAGGTCTGGCAGGTGTTCTTGGAGTCTTTTAATGGCCGGGCCCTTTGGATGTCCGGTCCCATTAGTAACTGCGACCTGGAGTTATTCACGGACGCGTCCATGGGTTTCGGGGCCTTCTTTAAAGGTCAATGGTGCACGGCACGCTGGCCTTCGGAGTGATCGGAGGCAGGGCTGCTGAAGAACCTGGTTCTTTTGGAGCTGTTCCCTATTGTAGTGGCTGTAGAGGTGAGGTTTAACTGCGAAAACCTAGGTGTGGTGCAGGTGGTCAATTGGCTGACGGCGGCCTCTGGGCCGGTTGTCAAGCTTTTACGGTGTCTGGTACTGCAGGTGAATGCTTTCATCTATGCTGTGCACTTGCCGGGGGTGGACAACACGCTAGCTGACACTCTGTCTCGTTTTCAGTGGGACAGGTTCCGGGGACTGGCACCAGAGGCGGGGCGTCACGGGATCGACTGCCCCCCGTGGTTGTGGAGCATAGCGCTGGAATAGCAGCACGATGGATCGAGCAAACTTTGAGTAAGGCTACATGGGGTGCCTACTCGAGGGTTTGGCAGGAATGGTCGGCTTGCCTAGAGGCGATCGGCATGGCCTCAAGAGATGCGGACATGGCCCAGGCGGTGTTTTACTTTCTTAGCAGCGCTATGGAAAAGGGGGTATCGGCGGGCACAATTGATCGAAAACTGTCAGAGTTGACGTTTTTATTTAAATGGCTGGGACAGCGGGATTACACAAAGGAATTTTGGTTGAGACAAGCGGTAAAGGGCTACCGGAGGGCACACAAGAGGAGGGATGGGAGATGACCTGTCTCTTTTAACTTACTTCGGGGCTTGTACCGGGCAGTGGGGAAAGTCTGTAGTTCAGCTTACAAACAAGCGCTGTTCCGGGTGGCATTCGCCCTGGCTTTCTTTGGGGTGTTCAGGATCAGTGATCTGGTCAGCCCGTCAAAACGGGCAGAAGGGGGGTTAGCGAGGGAGGATATGGAGCTAGGCCGAGACATGGTCAGAATCTGCATCCGGCGGTCGAAGACTGATCAAGCGGGCAGGGGGTTACAAGTGGAGGTGGCCAGAATCGTGGAAGATAACATCTGCCCAGTAAGGCAGTGAAAGGATTTCTGGACACGCGACCGCGGGTCGTGGGCCCCTATTGCATACACTTGGATGGCTCTTCTCTATCCAGGTTTCAGTTTATCGCCATTTTTTGTAAGTGTGTGGTGGAAGCGGCCTTTAACCTGAATAATTTTTCATCTCACTCCTTTAGGGATGGGGCGGCTACTGAGGCATCCAGGGCAGGTTTGAATGCTGAGGCGGTTAGGAGACTTGGGAAGTGGGATTCGGACAGGTTTAAATTGTATGTCCGCCCGCAATTGTTAGCTTAAGGGGTAATCTGGAAGCATTTGAGATTGTGGGGGTTTGTGGGGTATTTATGGTTTGTTTCTGTGTGTTAATCCATTTTTATCTGCAGATTATGAAGTGGGCCTGGTGTGGATCCTGGGCAACTCTTACGTTTTTTGGGGTGCGAAGAGAGCTGACATTCGGCCGAATGGCAGACAACTTTGCATACCCAGGCAGGAGGCACAGGTTCGGTGGAACGGGTCCCTGGCATGCGATGAAACAAGGTGCTGGGCGAAGTGCATAGGTTTTCTCGTCTTGACAGGACACTGCATGTGAGGGGAAATGACATGGGGGCCAGGTCCATGAGGGACCTTATCAGAGATATAAAATGCGATTTCTTGAGGTTAAAATCTGGTTATCCTAATATGGTTATGGTTTGGTCCGATATGGTGGGTAGGACGTCATGGAGATGCGCTTTATCCGATAAGAAGGTGAACTGGGCCAGGGTGAAGGTGAAAAAAGAGGTAAGCAGGTTCTTCATTAGAAATGAGGGCCTTGCTGTAAGACATAGGAAATTGGAAATAGACACTTGGCGGTATTTGAGGAGCGATGGCATTTACTTAAATGATGTGGGGATGGATCTGTGGGCATTAGGCCTTCAGGAGTAGTGATGGACGAACTTTCGATGGAACTTTTTGCGAACGCGAACCACGAATGGGTCCAAAAGTTCGCGAGCTGCAAGGTTTGCGGCGGACCCCATTTAATTGCAGGCAAACCTTAAAAACGTCCAGGTCATATTTTCAGCCACAAAATACTTACTAGCTGTGCACACATAGTCCCACAACATGGACACTGACATAACAAAAGTATTAAGTGAATCTGGGATCGACAACGACAAGCATTCTTTTTTTATCTGTGAAATTTTCACAATTCAGGAGCGCATGAAGGCCATGGAGGAGAGGCAAGGTCAGGCCAGACTATGAAGGGGGTGCAGGAGATGATCAGTGCCACAGTCAGGGCAGCGCAGTCCTATGCCAGTGTTCCAGTGTGCCAACCTGTGTTTGAGCCCCTCCCTCTGCCCGGCCCTCACCCCCACATATGCAGGGCTCCACTGCGGTGGTCCGGAGGGGCCAGTCCAGTGCTGATCCTCAGCCATGGTGCTGGCACTGCCTGCTGATTGGCTTCTCCGCTGCTATCTCCCTCACTGTCTGACACCAGCACTGAGATAGAACACTGACACCAGCACCACGATAGAGACTGAGCACTGACACCAGCACCGAGATAGAGAGCACTGACACCAGCACCTTGATAGAGAGCACTGACACCAGCACCGTGATAGAGAGCACTGACACCAGCACCGTGATAGAGAGCACTGAGACCACACCAGCACCGTGATAGAGAGCATGACACCAGCACCAAGATAGAGAGCACTGACACCACACCAGCACCGTGATAGAGAGCACTGACACCAGCACCGAGATAGAGAGCACTGACACCACACCAGCACCGTGATAGAGAGCACTGACACCACACCAGCACCGTGATAGAGATCACTGACACCACACCAGCACCGAGATAGAGAGCACTGACACCAGCACTGATACCAACAACTCGCTGCAGGACTCAAAAATATGACACCACTCAACCTCTTCAAACAGGAGGCTATGGGCATATAGTACGGCATGCTTTTTTTGTACAAGGAAGTGAGCCAAAGGTAGAAAAAAGGTCAGTGTGCTAGATTATATAAATCGTTTATAGAGTTATGCATATACATGGTCTACTGGTCACATGTGTTGAATTCCTCCGAGATCCATGCCTCATTCATTTTTATAAATTTGAGGTAGTCAACACTGTCGTGAGCTAGGCGAGTGTGCTTAACGGTCACGATCCCCCTTGCTGCGCTGAACATTCTTTCGGACAGGACACTGGATGAGGGGCAAGCCAACAGTTCCATTGCAAATTGGGCAAGCTCTGGCCAGAGGTCAAGCCTGCCCACCCAGTAGTCCAGGGGTTCATCACTTCCACATCGGCCGTTAACCGGATGTAGTCGACACTTGTCAGTCTAGGCATTCCCTGATGCTGGATCCGGATGACACCTGTTGATGGGTCGGCTGAAAGAATGATCTCATATCAGAAGTGACCAACACATCTTCAAACCGATCTCTTCTTGCAGGCACTGTTGGATTGGTACCCGCAACTCTTTCTCTGGGAGTGGGAATTCCTCCTCTGCCAGCGCACACAAAAGCAGAATGCAGCATGTCTCTAAGCAAGGCCTGTAAGTGCTCCATTCTGACAGCCCTCTGTGATGGTGGTAACATTTCCGCCATTTTATGTTTGTACCGGGGGTCTAAGTACGTTGCCACCCAGTACTGGTCCTTCACCTTTATGCTTTTTATACGGGAGTCCCTGTTAAAACACTGGAGCATCCATTGTTGGATAAAAGGAGCCCCAGTGCCCTCTCAAAAGCAGATCTAGAGGACAGTCTGGAATCCATGTACAACAGATTGGCATCCAAGTTTCAATCGGAACTTCAAAAGACTTCTCATGCACTTTCACAGGAAATCTCTGCCTTGGGCGCAAGGACTGAGAGGCTAGAGACTAAACATGATGAGTTGGCAATAGCTCATAATGACCTCAGCAGAGAACATGAGGCCTTATCCTCCACGGTCCAGCTACTACAGTCTCAGATAGAAGACCTCGATAACAGAAACAGACGCAATAATCTGCGCATCCGTGGTATCCCTGAGTCTGAATCTGAGCTCATTCCGGTGGTGATTAGGTTGTTTAAATCCTTGCTCCCTGACCATGAAGCCAATATGTTCAAATGTGATCGGATACATAGGGCTTTGCGTCCCAAACCCCCGGAGGATAAACCACCCAGGGATGTCATCCTCTGTATGAAAGACTTTCTGGTCAAGGAGGAAATATTGAGAGCGGCCCGTAACAAACAGAGGATCACTCTCGATGACGAAGTAATCCAAATTTTCCCGGATATCGCACCGGCGACTTTGGAGCGGAGAAGGAACCTGAAGGAGATAACCACAGTCTTGCAATCGGCCCGCATCAGATACCGATGGGGGTTCCCATTTCGCCTTGTGATTCCTCATAACGGCTCGACATACTCTGCCACCTCGGTCCTGGAGGGTCAGGAGATCCTGGTGAAGCTTGGACTTTTGGATGCCTCTACGATTCGCAGACTGCCCTCCACTCCCAGAGCTACGCCTATTTGGCAAACTCCCCCGACCAGAAGGGACAGGCGTAGGATCCGATATGGTGCTGAGGATCGGGTGGAAGATAGTCCTCGATGATGCTATTTTTCTCTCCTTCATCTGAAGGCTCAGACTGCGGTTTGCTATAATTTCCAGTGGCTGCTTATAAACTGCTTTTGTTTACATTTTTGAGGGTAGAGTTTGTTCGGGTTTCTGGTTTTATACTGTTTTCCCCCTCTTTTCTCCCGCTCGCTCCGCGCCTCCATCTTTTTGGGGGGTGGTGGAGCGGGCTGGAGAGAGGGGCTATATGTTTTCCAGGTCTTCCTACCCAACCTACTGGTCATTTACAAGTCTCCAGGAGCTGTTGTATGGCTCCCCTTTCCAGTGGTTGGTTGCTTCTCTGGTGGGTGCCCCCTGCCATTGCGCAACCCTACTGGTCACGAGACCTTGTTGTCTCGGTTTCTAACTGTTTTTTTTGGTGTGGCTATTCTTTCCCACACGCTACCACGCTTAGCATTAATGTTGTGTCCCAGACCTAGGTCAAGCTCTGGGCTTTTTTCTCTAATGTTTATTTTCTTTTTTTATGTTTTTTGATTTTCTCCCATTTAGGTCGATCATTTTTCTTATCCCATGCTCCTTCAGTAAATCAGGCTCCTTTTATGCTCAGGATTAGCGTTCTCATGCTACACTTGGTGTTATTGTACTGTACCTTATTTTTATGTTACCCTGCTGCCGTTATGAGGGCTCCCCTGTTTTTCTGGCGCCAGTTGGACGAGTGTTCCTTGAAAGTTCTCCTCTCCCCTCCGCCACCATATTTGATCTCTTAACTATAGTTGTTTTTTCTCATTCTCCATGGCAATAACGTGTATCTCCCATAATGTTAAGGGATTTAATTCACCTTCCAAACGGCGTAAAGCCTTTTCCTTTTATAAAAGCCTTGGAGCTAAAATCCTGCTACTCCAAGAAACCCATTTCTCCTCTCACCCTAAATTTTTCCATAAAGATTTCCCTCAGGCCTTTTACTCGGTCCACTCGTCCAAGACCAGGGGTGCCGCCATACTTCTCCACTCTTCCCTCCCGATGGAGGTTAAGCATATATTTAGAGACCCCGAAAGTCGATATGTTATTGTTCAGGGCATTGTCCACAACAGAGAACTTACTATTGCCAGTATTTATGCACCCAATGAGGGCTCAGCTACTTTCTTTGGGTTATTCTTTGAGAAATTAGCACAATACCACTCCCCCCACATGATCATGGGTGGCGATTTTAATTCAGTAGCCAACGCCACTCTAGACCGTTCATCGACGTCGACCACTTCTGGAGCTTTCCCGAGGTC
This sequence comes from Lithobates pipiens, assembly GCF_037356315.1. Classification (NCBI taxonomy): domain Eukaryota; kingdom Metazoa; phylum Chordata; class Amphibia; order Anura; family Ranidae; genus Lithobates; species Lithobates pipiens. Next base: position 56,577,651 of record NW_027507789.1, on the reverse strand, counting down.
TCTCTCCAGAGGCCTACGGGACCTGCAACTCACTGACACCTGGAGAGCCCACAACATAGGCTGCAGGGAGTACACTTTCTTCTCCCACCCACATAATAGTTAGAGGTTAGATTACATATACTCCACTCCAATTATACTTGCTAATTCTTTAGAAGCCTCCATTCATCCCTGTGTTTGGTCAGACCATCAGGCTATTTCCTTTTCTACGGGATTCATCAAACTCGCCCCCACGCCCCATTCCTGGAGATTGAATGAATCCCTTCTCTCGGATGCAGGGGTGGAAGCCCAGGTAGCTCAGTCTCTGGAAGAGTATTTTGCCTTGAATGCTCGCCCAGATATGCAGCCCTCGACTCTCTGGATGGCACATAAAGCCGTCATTAGAGGAAGATTTATCAGTATTTCCGCGGCCCGTAACAGATCCAACAGACTTAGGATAGTTGAATTAACCAGGGAATTAGATCACTTATACAAAGACTCATCCTCCTTGCACTTGGACTCAACCAGGCGTTCCATAGATCAGAAGCGCCTGGAACTTGACTCCTTGTTGTCATCCAAGGTTGAGAAGACACTACGCTGGGCCAAGGCCCGCAGTTTGTTATTCAACAACTCTGCATCGACCTTGTTTGCTAGGAAGTTGTCTAGCACACTGCGCCTGCCTCATGCCTACCGGCTGTCTAATAGTGACGGTTTTGTATCGTCACATCCCAAAGAGGTTCTCAAGATCTTTGAGCAATTCTATACTAAACTCCTGGGATCCCCCCACACTCTTCCTTCTCCCGTTGACCTGTCTTGGTTACATGACATCCCTCTTCCCACACTCTCCCCCTCACAAATGGAGGCATTGAATGCCCCCATCACGGTCTCAGAGATCTTAGGGGTTCTCAAATCGCTAAAATTGGGTTCTGCCCCAGGTCCGGACGGCTTTTCGGCTCTTTATTACAAAAAATTTTCCATTATTTTGGCCCCTAGAATGATGCAACTTTTCAACTCAATTCTGTCAGGCGATAGCTTCCCGGAGGAAATGCTGTTAGCTAACATGTCACTGATCCCTAAACCCAATAAAAATCATAATTTACCTCAAAATTTTAGGCCCATCTCGGTTATAAATAACGACATCAAAATATTTAGTAGCTTGGCTGACAGACTGGCAAAATGTATCCCTTCCCTGATTTCCCCCTTCCAATCTGGGTTTATTCCACATCGCTTTATCACTGACAATATCCGCCTAGCCTCAAACGTTATTCAAGATGCCAACCTGTTCTCCCGTAAGCTCCTCCTGTTGAGTTTAGACATACAAAAGGCGTTTGACAGTGTTACATGGAACTATTTAGACACACTTTTGCCACTCATGGGCTTTCAGGGCAGCTTTCCGGTGGGATTCCAAGCCCTCTACAACAATCCTAGGACCCGCATTAAGTTGCCTGGCTGTAGCTCAGAATTCTTCCCTATAGGTAAGGGCACTAGACAGGGGTGCCCCCTTTCCCCTTTAATCTTTGCTTTGGCCCTAGAGCCCCTTGCTATTGCCCTCCTGAGACATCCTGATATTACTGGTTACACTAAGGGTAACGAAATGTACAAATTTTGCATGTATGCTGATGATGTTTTGATGTTTATTACGAACCCGCATGTCTCCCTGCCCAATCTTTTTCTGACACTGTCTCACTTTGCGAAGGTCTCTGGCCTTTCCATTAATGTTTCCAAATCTGTAGCCCTCCCTATAGGCTTTACCCCCAATGATTTGGCCCTTGTTAAACAAAACTTGGGAGTGGGACTACCCGGGAATTTCCGTGACCTCTTTGGGGTCAATTATCCCCCACTGATTAGCAAACTTAAAAACACCTTAAAAATCTGGCTCTCTTTACGTATCCCCTTCATAGGTCGAATCACAGCTCTCAAAATGGTCATCCTTCCCAGGTTGCTGTATCTATTTCGCTCTCTACCTGTTAAGCTCTCCAAATATTTTCTCCTTAACCTTCAGTCCCATTTCAACAGGTTTATTTGGAACAATAGATCTCCCAGGTTTGCTAGGGGGGTACTCTACAGATCTATGAAAACTGGTGGTTTGGGGGTTCCCCAAATTTGGTTGTATTATCTTTCCTGCAGATTTACTCAACAAGCACAGTGGTCGATCCCTAATTCGAGAGTCCCCTGGGTGTGGTTTGAGAGTGACTCGATTACTCCATTTTATCTCCCTGGACTTATGTGGTCAACTAATCGTCCTCACTCGACTTTAACCACCCTTAACACCATAGTGGCGGACAGCCTCCTACTGTGGCACCGCTTCAAGCATAAATACGACCTCGTCCTGGGTTGCTCTATGGGTGCTTCCTTCCTGGCTGATCCTAGGTTCCCCCTAGCTTATCTCCATCCTGAATCTTTTGGTTTGTGGGTCCATTGTGGGCTTACCCAGTTGAAGGATTTTGTGACGGGTTCTGGCTTTGTTCCTTTTTCGACACTGCAGACCCAGCACCAACTCCCGGATTCTGAACGTTTTAGATACCTACAGATCCGCCACTTCTTTCTCTCCCGTTATGGGCTCCGTCCCCAGGCACAGCTCACTATCTTTGAAGACTTATGTTTTAATTTCCCACGCCAAAAAGGGCTGATCTCTCTGATATACAGGGCCCTGGAGGGACATTCGGAGTGTCAGCCTCTGCGATATAGATCGCGTTGGGAGGAGGAGTTGGCTCTGGAGACGGGAGTGGTGGATTGGGAGGAGGGTTGGAACAACATGCGCAAATGCACCAGATCCCTAACTATTAGAGAGACGGCCATCAAAGTTCTCACCAGGTGGTACTACACCCCGGTACGTCTGCGCCAGATTTATCCCCTTACATCCCCCAATTGTTTTAGAGGATGCAATCACCCTGGCACTTTTATTCACATTTTTTGGGATTGTGATTTAATCCGCCCAGTCTGGCAGGAGGTCTTAAGGCTGATGGACGGGTTCGCTGGCCGAGCATTGTCCCTCTCTTTTCACCACTGTCTTCTCTTCCAGACCCCCCCTGACACACCTAAACGCTTAGTAAGGTTAGTGCACTCTATGTGCATCGCTGTACTATGGACTATTGCACTTCACTGGAAATCCCCGTCGATACCTTTAGCACAGGTTCTCTTACGTATTGACCAAGTGATGCTGTCTGAAAAGATCTTTCACACTCTACATGACACGGAACGCATATATGACCTTAAGTCTAACCCATGGTTCCTATTTCGTTTACTGAAATGATCGCACCTTAGGTTTTTCATATTTCTTCTCTTTCCTGTTTGCATTTTTTCCTCTTCTCCCTTTGTTTCTCTCTGCTCTCTTTCCCCTCTCTCTCTTGTCATGATCTTTCTTTTGTCTTTGGGTTATGATGGTCAGCTCATTGTACATGTCACTCCCTTTATTTTTTATGACCTGTTGTTGGATGTAAGACCCATACTGTTCATCAGTAATCGGTGGTTTGTCCTGCGGTGTTCTGCTATTTGTTTATCACATTCCTGTTATCTTGTCATCCAACTACTTATGCTAATGTTGACATATGATTCCTTTTGCTGACTTTGTATTTCTGTTAACAGCTTTAATAAAACTTTTTTGAAAACAAAAAAACACTGGAGCATGAAGGCCTCCATTTGCACTAAACTGGAAGTGGTGTGGTGGCCTGGCTCCTGCTCATCATCCAGGATAATGTTGTCCTCCTCGTTCACCTCTCCCCATCCATGGACAACAACAGGGATCCCAGAAAGGTTTAAAGCATGCTCTTCTTGCTCCTCCTCATCCGCCCCGGCACCATCCTCCTCTGACTCCTCTTCAGACTCCTGTTGTTGACTTGTCTCAGATAGAGTAGCCCCCCCTGGGAATTCATCCAGCATTGCGACTTCCTCATCTTCCTGCCCCTCCACGGCTTGATCAATGACACAATGCAATGCACGCTCCATAAAGAAGGCATAAGGTACCATGTCACTGATGGTGCCATGGCTGCGACTGACCAGTTTGGTGATCTCTTCAAATGGCCGCAGAAGTCTGCATGCATCGCGCATGAGCAGCCACTGGCGCGGTGAAAAAAAACCCAGCTCCCCAGAACCCGTTCTGCTGCAGAGTTCATACAGGTAGACGTTAACTGCACGTTTCTGCTGGAGCAGCCTATCAAGCATATAGAAGGTTGAGTTCCATCGCGTCGGGAAATTGCAAATAAGACGTCTGACAGGCAGATTGTGTCGCCGCTGAATGTCAGCAAGGCGAGCCATGGCCGTGTAAGATCTTCTCAAATGGGCCGAGATTTTCCTTGCCTGCCGCAAGATGTCCTGGACCCCAGGGTATTTGACAACGAATCGCTGCACGACCAAGTGTAAGACGTGTGCCATGCATGGCACGTGCGTAATTTTGCCCTGTTTCAATGCGCTAAGCAGATTGGCACCGTTGTCACACACCACTTTACCAACTGTCAAATTGAGCGGTGTTAGCCACTGATCTGCCTGTGAACGCAAAGCTGAAAGGAGTGCCGGGCCAGTGTGGCTCTTGGCTTCCAGGCACAACAGACGCAGCACAGCATGGCAAAGTCTCACCTGGCATGTTAAATAGGTTCTGGGGAGCTTGGGCGGCGCAGCGGAAGAGACGCTAGCTGCAGAAAAGGAGGAGTCAGCCGAGGAGGAGAGGGAGGATGGAGTAGGAGGAGGAGAAGAAGAGCCAGGCCTGCATGCAATCTGTGGCGGTAAAACCAAATCTACATGGGTGTCAGACAGTGGCGGCCCGCCCATAGAGGGAGCCCGGGCGCCCCCCCCCCCCCAGGCAGTCACAAAAAAAAATTGAAAAAAAAATTTTTTTTTTCAAATGGCCCTTTAAAAAAAAAAAAAATGAAAAAAGTCCTTAAGTGCACTGTGTACGAGCGCCGGACACAGTGCAGCGCTGGACACAGTGCACTATGTGAAGCGCCACGTCAACGCAATTACAAGATTGCAGACGCGGCGCTTCATTTGCGGGGTTTTAACCCGCCTTGTGGCGCAATGAAAAGTGCCGATCTGCATCCACCCGGCGCCCATAGGATTACTATGCTATGTGCTTTGAGTGACAGACTAGTTAGTCTGTCACTTCCGGTTTTCCCCTGTGTCAGACCAGTGCGCCGAGCAGAGGAGTGAACTCCTGCACTTGCCGCTATGAAACAACAACAAGGTAGATGCTGGAAATCTACAGGAGGGGGCAGAGCTCAATGATTCCACTGACAGCCAAACGAGGCACAGCAACACCAGTGGAGATATTAGAATCACTGACGATCACACAAGGCCGGTCTCCTTATTTCTACAGGATGGATGGAGGGGGAGGTTTCACATGGGCTGTGTGTTTATCAAGTGCTGATCGTCACAATGCTTCTATTATCTCCACTGGTGTTGCTGTGTCTCGGTTTGGCAGTGTCAGTGGAGGCTCTTGTGAAACACACAGCCCATATGAAGCCTCCCCCCACCCACCCATCCCTCTGTCCCTGATTCATCCCACCCACCATCTCTCTGTCCCTGATCCCTGATCCATCCCACCCACCCACCATCCCTCTGTCCCTGATTCATCCCACCCACCAGCTCTCTGTCCCTGATCCCTGATCCATCCCACTCACCCACCATCCCTCTGTCCCTGATTCATCATACCCACCAGCTCTCTGTCCCTGATCCCTGATCCATCCCACCCACCCACCATCCCTCTGTCCCTGATTCATCCCACCCACCAGCTCTCTGTCTCTGATCCCTGATCCATCCCACCCACCCCCCATCCTTCTGTCCCTGATCCATCCCACCCACCCATCCCTCTGTCCCTGATTCATCCCACCCACCATCTCTCTGTCCCTGATCCCTGATCCATCCCACCCACCCACCATCTCTCTGTCCCTGATCCCTGATCCATCCCACCCACCCACCATCCCTCTGTCCCTGATTCATCCCACCCACCAGCTCTCTGTCCCTGATCCATCCCACCCACCCACCATCCTTCTGTCCCTGATCCATCCCACCCACCCATCCCTCTGTTCCTGATTCATCCCACCCACCAGCTCTCTGTCCCTGATCCATCCCACCCACCCACCATCCCTCTGTCCCTGATTCATCCCACATAGCATCTCTCTGTCCCTGATCCCTGATCCATCCCACCCACCCACCATCCTTCTGTCCCTGATCCATCCCACCCACCATATCTCTGTCCCTGATCCATCCCACCCACCCACCATCCTTCTGTCCCTGATCCATCCCACATAGCATCTCTCTGTCCCTGATCCATCCCACTATCCTTCTGTGCCTGATCCATCCCACCTACCATCTCTCTGTCCCTGGTCCATCCCACCCACCATCTCTCTGTCCCTGATCCATCCCACCAACCATATCTCTGTCCCTGATCCATCCCACCATCCTTCTGTCCCTGATCCATCCCACCCATCCATCCCTCTGTCCCCGATCCATCCCACCCATCCATCCCTCTGTAGCTGATCCATCCCACCCACCCATCCCTCTGTCCCTGATCCATCCCACCATCCTTCTGTCCCTGATCCATCCACCCATCCCTCTGTCCCTGATCCATCCCACCCACCCATACCTCTGTCCATGATCCATCCCACCCACCATCCCCCTGTCCCTGATCCATCCCACCACCCCTCTGTCCCTGATCCATCCCTCTGTCCCTGATCCCATCCCACCCACCACTGATCCAACTCCCCACCCCACCTCCATCCCTCTGTCTCTGATCATCACCATCCCTCTGATCCCACCACCAAAGGCAAACATGTAAGATATTGCATTATTGCAGTCACTAAATGTGATGACTGTATTTGTTTTATTTTATTAGGCTTTCTTGTACTTCATTGTCTGCGGTGACCTCTGCCTATTGCTGTTTCCCGAGCACCTTCTTTGTGTTTCCTGTTTATTTTTCTCTGGTGAACGAGGAGTGTGGCTGGGCTGTCAGACATATTGACGTGTCATTAGAACCTGGTGTATAATGTAGAGCCTGGTATATGATGTACAGAGCCCTGTCTATAATGTAGAGCCTGGTATATGAAGTATAGAGCCCTGTGTATAATGTAGAGCCTTGTATATGATGTACTACAGGGGACGGAGTTGGTGGATTCTATAATGAGTGGGGCTTATGAGAAGTGGGATGGGTCAAAAGGGTGGGCATAGTCTAGCGCCCCCCCATCTTAAAACTTCACCAGCCGCCACTGGTGTCAGAGGTTACATGCTTGACGGCTGTCAAAAGGTTCACCCAGTGGGCAGTAAAAGTTATATGCCTGTGTTTGCTAGACCACGTGTCTGTGGTCAGATGTATCTTGGCACCGACACTGTGTGCCAGAGATACATTCACTTGCCACTGAACATGACCATATAGCTCTGGGATGCCCTTCTGTGAAAAATACTTTCTTCCTGGGACCTTCCATTGTGGTGTTCCAATGGCCACACATTTTTGAAAGGCCTCCGGAGTCCACCAGTTTATATGGCAGTAGTTGGCAGGCTATCAGTTCTGACAAGCCAGCGGTCAACCGTTGGGCAAGAGGGTTATCCGGCATCATCATTTTTTTACGCTCAAACATTTGGCCCACGGAAGCCTGCCTTTATCCTGAAAAACGTGAGGACGACATGATGGAAGGTGGAGTGGAGGACAATTCCGAAGAGATAGGAGAAGGAGAAGTAGAAGAGGCTGGACGGTGAGAGCCTGGAGTGTGGCTTTGTGGGTTCCGTTGCTCCCACTGGGCTTGGTGATGGAAGCTCATGTGCCTTCTTAAGGCGGTCATCCCTAGGTGAGTGTTGGGCTTACTGCGACTTATGCGTTGACTGCAAAGGCTGCAGATGGCAACACTATTGTCAGCAGCGGACACGTTAAAAAAAGCCCACACTGGGGCGTGGCTTGACGATGAAGCCATGAGGCCGCACATCCTCGGAGCTCTGTGACTCGGCCGGGCAGGGTGAGCAATACAGCACACGGACCGACATCCCGATCTATGTCCGCTACGGGCCAACACCCCTGCACACTGCCCGCACTAAACACTGTGGACATTTCTGCCTATTTTCTGCGCGGTCTCCCTTCACAGCCGAGGGCTACTGAATCCAATATGGCGCCGCCGCGCACACATGCGGGAGCCACAGCTCAGGCCAGGAAAATGTTGGGCCTTCTTCCTGCTCCACAGGAACCGTGCTCCTCGAGGCACAAACCAGACTCAACGATCCCCTCCCCAGACATCCTGCCGACGGCAGACATGCAGAGGACCCTGGATCCAGACCCACCTGGCTGCCTGCCCATGGAGTCATGGCGGGAGATACTGGCACTGCTCCCCACCAAGCAGGACATCGCCGAATCCACCACCACCATTGTGAGTACCCTCTCTAAGGAGATTAATGAACTTAACAATCGCATAGATTCAGTGGACTCCCGGGTGACAGCAGTGGAGGTCAGCGGGCCCGATAGACTTTGACGGGGCCATGGTGCAAGTGTTCCCGGACGTTTCTCGCCTCACGCTACGGATGAGGGGTATGTTGCGTCCCCTGTTGGAATGTGTACTTCCCTAATTCAGGACATCTCCATTTCCTTAGGACACTAGCTCCCATCATACTTGAAGCCGGAGAGGGGGTGTTCCTCATGGGCGGGGACTTTAATTATGCTCAGGAGCCACTGCTGGATGTGTCAAGGGGGGCTTCGCACCTCTCTTTTTACCTCCTCAGGAATTTGAAAGCGGAACTGTTGGGTTTGAGTTTGGTCGATCCCTGGCGGGTGGCGCACCCAGATAGTAGAGACTACACATACTTTTCTACGGTGCACCATACGTACTCCAGGATCGACTTCTTTCAAATTCAGCATAAGGACCTTCCTTTGGTAACCTCCACACTGATTGACCATATCTCCTTCTCAGGCCATGCTCCGATACATGTCAGTTTAAACTGGGATCTGGACGCCCGTGCGCCACCCACTTGGAAACTTAATGAGTCCCTTTTGCAATCCCCGAGATCCGCAAGGAGGTGGGGGAAGCAATTGTACAATACTTTAGGGACAATGTTACGCCAAACATGAACCCTTTGTGTATTTGGGAGGCTCACAAGTGTGTGGTGCGGGGGGGGTACTGATCCGGATCGGGGCACGGAACAAACGGGAAAAGAATAAACAGGTTGAGTCTCTAATTTGTAGGGTGCGCTCCCTCGAACTCCGTCACAAACGGTCCTTAGCGGCAGCCCTCCTGGACGACCTTACACAGGCTAGGAAAGAGCTGAGAGATCTTCTATTTCAGAAGACAATCCGCAGTCTGGCATGGGCACGACGCACATTCTTTGAGTACTCCAATAAGCCAAGTGCCATGCTTGCGAGGTCCTTGAGGGGCGAGACAGCGCACATTTATTCCATATGTGACTACCGTTCGGGGAAATAGAGCTCATACCTCTAAGGACATTGCCCAAGTATTCCGCGACTACTACCAGAAGCATTACAATCTTCGGGAGGGAGAATCGGGGGTGGCGACCAGTGCCAAACTGGCTGCAGCGGGTGAATACATCCGTACATCCGGCATGCCTACTCTTCCCGCTGACATCCGTGCCTCGTTGGAGTCGGATATCTCGGCCGACGAGTTTCGGACAGCAGTGGCGCAGACAAAACCTATAAGGCGCCGGGGCCGGATGGCTTCACCCTGACCTATTACACGACTTACAGGGCCTCTTTGACCCAGCATTTTGTGACGGCCTACAATCATTTGAAAGGGAAGGCGACCATTCCGATAGACTCCCTGCGGGCGTTTATTTCATTGATCCCTAAGGAGGGGAAAGACCTATCCCAATGCGGGAATTACCGCCCCATAGCGCTTCTCAATGTTGACTTAAAGCTCTTTGCGAAAATACTCTCAAACAGGTTGATACCTTATATACCAAATGTAATCCATTTTGACCAAGTAGGGTTCGTCCCACAACGGGAAGCTAGAGACAATACGGTCCGGGTTCTCAATTTAATTCACGCGGCGCGGGTACAAGGAAGGCCTTTGCTTATGTTGTCAGCAGACGCGGAGAAGGCCTTTGACAGGGTGGCCTGCCACTTTATGCAGGCCACCCTGGAACATATAGGTCTCGGTCCCAACATGATGAGCTGGATATTGTCGCTTTACTCCACGCCATCGGCAGCGGTCCGGGTGAATGAATGGTGCTCGGACTCTTTCCCCATCACTAATGGGACGAGGCAGGGGTGCCCTCTGTCACCCCTAGTTTTTATTCTGACATTGGAACCACTTATGTGTCACGTTCGGACTGACCCAAATATCACTGGCATTTCCAAACCCTCGGCGCACCACAAAATTGCGGCGTACGCCGACGATCTAATTTTTTTCGTCTCCAATCCTCACATTTCGCTTCCTAATATACTAGCGGCTCTCCGGTGTTACGGCAGCCTATCAAACTATAAAATCAATTGCTCCAAGTCGGCTGTACTGAATATAACGGTCCCGGAAGATGAAGCCAGGGGGCTACGCGCAGCTTTTCCATTTTACTGGGCGGAAAAATCTATACGTTACCTGGGCGTTGATATCGCAGCGGACTTGGCACAATTGTACTTGCTTAATTTTGTCCCTCTCTTGAATAGACTGAAATCTGATCTGGAAAACTGGCATGCTTTAACCCTGACCTGGTTTGGGCGCTGTAATGCATTTAAAATGACGGCCCTACCGCGGATCCTATACTTGTTCCAGACATTACCGATTCGGTTACCCCCACTTTTTTTCAGACAACTGCAGGTGTTGCTCCGAGACTTTATTTGGGCGCGCAAACCGAAGGACGGGGGGGTCTGGGTCTTCCTGACCTGAGGCAATATTACCGAGCGACTCTGCTTGCGAGAGTCGTTGATTGGCACTCTAATGGCCCCCATAAACAGTGGGTGGAGATGGAGATTGAGGATGGGTCCATTCCCTTATTGACCTCCCCGTGGCTCCTGTCCTCCCCATCAAAAGACCTCAGATATCATCCGGTGGTGGGAGCTACGTTGGCTGTTGTGCGGAGGTTGTTCCGCTGCACAAGCATTGCTCCTCTGCCTTCCCCAATGACTCCGGTTATAGGTAATCCAGACTTCCCACCGGGACTTACCAATAAGAAACTGCGACAATTGGCGGTGTTGGGGAAACAGCGTTTAGGTGACGTATGGCCCTCGGGAAGGCTCCCAACCACGCAAGCTGTCGCCGAGCTTGCTGACCCTCCGCTTGACCTATTTAGCGCTTATCAACTACGTCATTTTCTTATGGCCATACAAAGGGGCCCCTACACTCCTAGAGACCTGACGCCCTATGAATCTATCTGTCAAAAACGGGAACCTGTGCGACACACCCTCTCCCTCATGTACAACCTCTTGAGTGATCAAGAGGAGGAATCGACCCCACCATTTATCCACCAATGGGAGAAGGACCTAGGCATCACATTTACCCCACAACAGATAGGGAAGATCCTGACCTTAGTACATAAAGCCTCCATCGCAAATCAATATCAAGAATCGGGTTACAAGATAGTCTCACGCTGGTACAGAGTCCCATACCTTCTACATAAAATGAATAGATCAATTCCAGGTATTTGTTGGAGGTGCAACTCTGATACGGGGACCAAGGGCCACATTTTCTGGGCATGCCCGGCTTTGAGGAACTTCTGGGTGGAGGTGACCGGGATAATAAAGACCCTCACGAATGTAGATATAGTAGACAACCCAGCGGCGTGCCTTCTACATTTGACCGAACGGCCTGTTCAAAAATACAAAAAAACCCTGACGATGCAACTCTTAAATGCCGCCCGGGCCTGCATTCCTGCACTGTGGAGGCAGCCCCAGCCCCCATCCAAGGTGCTGTGGTACTCCAAAGTCAATCATATTCTCCGGATGGAAGAATTGACTGCCACCCTTCACAACACCGAAGAAGCATTTAGTGATAAGTGGAGGCCCTGGAGGTATTTTACTGGTACTCGAGACTATATTCGGGAGGTGAGCACCGCCTCTGTCCCAGACAACGATTAAGCATTTACTGTTTACCTACGTAGGCCGAGTCGACCCTGGGTGGTACCCCCCCTCCCCTTTTTGTTGTTTTTATCTCTCCTTTCTCCCTGCCTGCCACCCCCCCCCCCCTCCTATGCCTCAGCTCCTTAATAGCCTTCGGGATCCAGATAAACCCTAGGGTTCCGCACATGACCGGCTCATATTCTACTCTGGTTCACGGGGGTCAAGATAAGCCAGCCCACTGGGGTCCCAGTTGTCCTCTATGATTATACTTGTTCGAACGGAGCTGCACCAGTTATATTGTACTACATATCGGAGGTGAGGATTCTCTCTTTTCTACATAAAACTGTAGGACTCCCCTCTAAGAATCCAGAGTCATTTGGTTGCCTATTTTATGTTTTCATGTAATTGTGATCCTGGCTCCTGCTGTACGTTTGACTGTTATTCATGCTGTTCTACTTATACTTAAATAAAAGAATTAAAAAAAAAAAGTCCACACTGCAGAGTAGGGATGAGCTTCGTGTTCGAGTCGAACGTACGTTCGACTCGAACATTGGCTGTTCGGCCGTTCGGCGAATTCCGAACATTTGGGCCGCTCGCGTCAAAATTCGAGTGACGCGCACGCGGACCACAATGCACTGCGGTGGCGCAGTGCATTGCTGCCCCATGATTGGCCAAGCATGCACTGTGACCCCGCATGCTTGGCCAATCGCAGCGCCGGCAGCGAGGAGAGCCATGATTGGCCACAGGCATCCTGCCTGTGGCCAATCATAGCTCAGGCTGTGTAGTGCACGCCCCACACTATATAAGGCCGCCTTTGAGGCGGCCTCGTGTAGTGTGTTACTTAGCATCTGAAGCAGTGGGTGTTCTGTGTACCTTCAACACAGTACACACCAATCGTTTTTGGCTGATTTCCTATCTTGCTGCTGTGTAGTGGTTGTTGTCTGTGCCCTGACTGCAGTATACACCACTATATTCACCTCACCTATATAGCTAGTGATCTAGCTTTAACCACTTAACAACTGCCCATTGCCGATTAGCGGCTTCAGGGGGGTTGTTTAACTCTGAGAGGCCGTTAATTAACGGCCTCCCAGAATTCTGCTCTCGCGTGCCCCGAGGTGTGCGCACTCGAGAGCATCCGTGACCGCCGGGTCGCATCACGGATCACGGTAAACGTCAAATGACGGAGTGATCACTTGGAAACAAACCGGCGTCATGTTATGACGCCTGTTCCTCCCTCCCCTCTCTGTACTGATCGGTACAGCGGAGGGGAAAGAGATCGGTGTCAGCAGCGATGTGGGCTGCATCTGCAGTGCCCACATCGCTGCTCACCGAATTTAACCCCTCAATTCCCTGCCAATACTCTGCAATACCAGTGCATACTCTGCAGTACCCTGCCATTACTCTGCAGTACCCCGCCATTACTCTGCAGTGCAGTACCCTGCCATTACTCTGCAGTGCAGTACCCTGCCATTACTCTGCAGTACCCCCCATTACTCTGCAGTAACCCCCATTACTCTGCAGTACCCCCCAATACTCTGCAGTACCCGCCATTACTCTGCAGTACCCCCCATTACTCTGCAGTAACCCCCATTACTCTGCAGTAACCCCCAATACTCTGCAGTACCCGCCATTACTCTGCAGTACCCCCAATACTCTGCAGTACCCTGCCATTACTCTGTAGTACCCCCCAATACTCTGCAGTACCCTGCTATTACTCTGCAGTACCCCCAATACTCTGCAGTACCCTGCCATTTGTCACGTACCTGGTTAGAGAGCCCCGACGTGCAGGGAGCGGCGCCTCGTAAACCACCGGCTCTCGAGCCCCTGGTGATGGAGACAGGGGTTCAGGAGCCCGGAGGACACAAGTGCCTAGCCGGATAGCAGATAGCGGATACAACTGGAACTGGTGGTAACAGGAACGGCAGGTGCACCTGGCGTTGGATGTCAGTCAAGGACTGCTGGGCGGCTGGCACAAGTGGACCGGCAAGGTGGCAGAGTCAATGGGTGCCGGACTTCGGGCAGACAGGCGTAGTCAATCAGGCTGGGTCGGTAACTATCAGGCAGCGGAGGTACAGAAGCGAGAGGCAGAGGCGTGGTCAGTCAGGCAGGGTCGGCAACTATCTGGCAGCGGAGGTACAGAAGCGGGAGGCAGAGGCGTAGTCAATCAGGCAAAGGTCAAGGGCAGGCGGAATACAGGCAGAGTCCAGGAACAGGTCGGGTATAATATCAGGAACACAATCACGAACAAACAGCAGAAGTCTCAGGAACGCTGTAGACCGAACAGCGCCGAGGAGCAGGAGCTGTGGCCTTAAATAGTCTATTGGGCAACAGGATTGGTCGTACGGCCCGTTTGCGTACCCCCGCAGGTGGCCGTGGTTACGCTCGTGACCCCGCGCACGTCCGTACGGTGCGAACGCCCGCTTGTGTCGGCGCGCACCTGCGAACGTCTGTTGGGACCTGCGTGCACCCGCGCGTGTTTGTTCGCGTCGACCCGCGTCCGAGGGCGTCGGAGATCCCGTCGTACAGGAACCCTGCAGGTACGTCTCTTCTGTACGATCGGGGTAGTGGAACGACCGTGACATTGCCCCCCCCCAAAGGGCAACCTCCGGATGCCCAACTGCATCATCCTATCAGGATGGGACCTCTTAAAGGCTTGGACTAGTTTTGCAGCATGCAGGTTGGACTCTGGTTCCCACGAGTTCTCCTCAGGGCCGTAGCCCTTCCACTTTACCAAGAACTGGATCTGGTTCCGTCTCTTCCTGCAGTCCAGGATGGACTCGACCTCGTACTCCAGTTCCCCATCAATTGTCACGGGCTCAGGAGGATTGGTATTCCGGTCAACAAAGGGATCAGGAACCGCAGGCTTCAGTAGCGAGACATGAAAGACCGGGTGTATCCTGAATGACTCCGGGAGTTTCAGCTCGACGGCCACGTCATTTAGTTTCCTTACGATGGGAAATGGACCCACAAACCTCGGGCCCAGCTTCTTGGATGGGCAGGCTAGCTTCAAATTTAGTGTGGACAACCAGACCAGGTCCCCGACCTGGAGGTCAAGTTCCCCTCTTCTCCTCTTGTCAAAGGCCTCTTTATAGCATTTCTGGGTCTTCGCCAGGGTCTCTTGAAGAAGCTTGTTATTGTTCAAAAAAAAATTAAGGTCCTCCAGGACTGCAGGTACAGAACATTCGGGGAGACTACCGGACAAAAAGGACGGATGAAAACCAAAATTTGCAAAAAATGGTGACTGTTTAGTGGCAGAATGAGTAGCATTATTATAAGCAAACTCTGCAAGCGGTAAAAGTGATGCCCAATCATCCTGAGAGAAAGAGGAGAAACAACGCAGATATTGCTCTAACGTCTGGTTGGTTCGCTCGGTCTGGCCATTGGTTTGAGGGTGATAGGCCGAGGAGAGACGGAGCTCAATCTTCAGGGCTTCACAGAGGGCTTTCCAGAACCTAGACGTAAATTGTACTCCTCTGTCAGAGGTAATGTCAGCAGGAACACCGTGGAGCCTTACTACTTCCTTAATAAAGGCCTTGGCCGTTTCTGTGGCCGACGGGGTCCCCCTCATCGGTATGAAGTGGGCCATCTTGGTAAACCTGTCTACCACTACCAGGATAGAGGAGAAGCCTTCAGAGAGGGGCAGATCCACTATAAAGTCCATAGATATCATCTTCCATGGTCTGTCCGGGATGGGTAAAGGTCTCAACAAGCCCCAAGCCCCTAATTTGCTACCTTTATTCCTGATGCAGGTGGTGCATGCCTCCACATATTCCCTGCAATGCTTCCTCATCTGGGGCCACCAGAACGTGCGCTGGAGCAAGTCCGTGGTCTTGGACACCCCAAAATGACCGGCCAATGGATGGTCGTGACAGGAACTGAGGACCGCCGTGCGGATCTCTTGGGGGACGAAGATTCGGTCCAGGTGCCAGAGAAGTCCGTCCTTGGAGGTTAAGGAGATGTCCGGTGGGATGGCTGGATCGCTGGAAGCCTGTTTAATTTGAGATAGGAGGCCTTCCTGGAGCAGAAGGAAGTTTCCTGGAGGCAGGATGGTGTCGGGGGTATGAGGTTCCACAGCTTCGTTGTACATCCGGGAAAGAGCATCAGGCTTCACATTCTTTGACCCGGGCCGGTATGTGATGTGGAACACAAATCTGGAAAAGAAAAGTGCCCACCGGGCCTGCCGAGGTTTCAATCGCTTGGCTGCTTTCAAATACTCGAGATTTTTATGGTCGGTATAGACCAGGATTGGATGAGAGGCGCCTTCAAGGAGATAGCGCCATTCCTCCAATGCTGCCTTGATCGCTAGGAGCTCCCGGTCACCGACATCGTAGTTGCGCTCAGCTTCTGAGAGTTTGCGGGAGAAGAAAGCCACCGGGTACAGAAGTGACTTGGGTCCCTGTCTCTGGGAAAGTACTGCCCCGACGGCCACTTCCGAAGCGTCCACCTCTAGGATATAAGGCAGCGAGGCGTCGGGGTGTTTGAGAATTGAGGCAGAGATAAACAGGTTTTTCAGAGTTTCGAAGGCCTCCTGAGCCCTAGGGGTCCACTGAAATTTCTGGTTCTGCTTGGTCAGCTCAGTGATGGGGGAAATAATGGAAGAAAATCCCCTGATGAATTTTCTGTAAAAGTTCGCGAATCCCACGAAGCGTTGGACCCCTTTCTTGTCCGAGGGAGCGGGCCAGTTTATGATGGCTGAAATTTTCTGTGGGTCCATCTCTATGCCGTTTACGGAGATGATCAAGCCCAGGAATTGGATACTCTGCTGTTCGAAAACGCACTTCTCCGGTTTGGCGTAAAGGCCATGGAGGCGGAGACGGGCCAGGACACTTCTCACATGCTCCCGGTGTTCAGCTAAAGAGGAAGAGAAGATTAAGATGTCATCGAGATATATAACAACAAACAAATCAAGGTACTCTCTAAAGACATCGTTAACAAAGTGTTGAAATGTAGCGGGAGCGTTACAAAGTCCAAAGGGCATAACTCGGTACTCATAATGTCCGAAGCGGGTACGGAAGGCGGTCTTCCATTCGTCGCCTTTGCGAATGCGAATGAGGTTGTACGCGCCCCGTAAGTCTAACTTGGAGAACACCTTGGCCGACCCCCCAAACGTCCGTAGCCTTCTTGTAGGCTCTTCACGGCCTGGGTGAGGCCGGCTAGATGATGGCAGAGTTCATCCATGGGAGACGCTCCCTGCGAGGGCTCAGACATCCTGGCTGTTCGGTACTGTCACGTACCTGGTTAGAGAGCCCCGACGTGCAGGGAGCGGCGCCTCGTAAACCACCGGCTCTCGAGCCCCTGGTGATGGAGACAGGGGTTCAGGAGCCCGGAGGACACAAGTGCCTAGCCGGATAGCAGATAGCGGATACAACTGGAACTGGTGGTAACAGGAACGGCAGGTGCACCTGGCGTTGGATGTCAGTCAAGGACTGCTGGGCGGCTGGCACAAGTGGACCGGCAAGGTGGCAGAGTCAATGGGTGCCGGACTTCGGGCAGACAGGCGTAGTCAATCAGGCTGGGTCGGTAACTATCAGGCAGCGGAGGTACAGAAGCGAGAGGCAGAGGCGTGGTCAGTCAGGCAGGGTCGGCAACTATCTGGCAGCGGAGGTACAGAAGCGGGAGGCAGAGGCGTAGTCAATCAGGCAAAGGTCAAGGGCAGGCGGAATACAGGCAGAGTCCAGGAACAGGTCGGGTATAATATCAGGAACACAATCACGAACAAACAGCAGAAGTCTCAGGAACGCTGTAGACCGAACAGCGCCGAGGAGCAGGAGCTGTGGCCTTAAATAGTCTATTGGGCAACAGGATTGGTCGTACGGCCCGTTTGCGTACCCCCGCAGGTGGCCGTGGTTACGCTCGTGACCCCGCGCACGTCCGTACGGTGCGAACGCCCGCTTGTGTCGGCGCGCACCTGCGAACGTCTGTTGGGACCTGCGTGCACCCGCGCGTGTTTGTTCGCGTCGACCCGCGTCCGAGGGCGTCGGAGATCCCGTCGTACAGGAACCCTGCAGGTACGTCTCTTCTGTACGATCGGGGTAGTGGAACGACCGTGACACCATTACTCTGTAGTACCCCCCAATACTCTGCAGTACCCTGCTATTACTCTGTAGTACCCCGCCAATACCCCGCCAATACTCTGTAATACCCTGCCATAAATTGCCATACCCAGCCATACTCAGAGATACCCAGCCATACTCGGTGATACCCTGAAATACCCAGCCATAGACGCCCCTCACCGCCCTCCGGTGCTTCTACCAACTCGCCAGTACGATCAAAGCCAGAATCTTTTTTTTATTTTTTATTTCAGGCTTACCAGCCTAGAGGTGAGATGTGGGGTCATATTGACCCCCCAGATTTCACTGTAAAGAGGACCTGTCACCCCATATTCCTATTACAAGGGATGTTTACATTTCTTGTAATAGGAATAAAAGTGATCAAAAATATATTTTTGGGGAAAAAAATGTCAAACTAACATAAATAAAGTAAAATGAACAATAAAAAAATAAAATAAAAATGAAAGCGCCCATGTCCCCCATGTGCTCGCATGTGCCACACATGTGAGGTATCGCCGAGAATGTTAGAGCGAGAGCAATAATTCTAGTCCTAGACCTCCTCTGCAACTCAAAACATGTAACCAGTAAAAAAAAATTAAAGCGTCGCCTATGGGGATTTTTTAACCACTTTCAGACCGGACCATTTTGCTGGTAAATGACCAGAGGTCTTTTTACACTTTGGCACTGCGCTGCTTTAACTGGTAATTGCGCGGTCATGCAATGTTGTACCCAAACAAAATTTGCGTCCTTTTCTTCCCACAAATAGAGCTTTCTTTTGATGGTATTTGATTGCCTCTGCGATTTTTATTTTTTGCGATATAAACGTAAAAAGACCGCAAATTTTGAAAAAAAATGATATTTTCTACTTTTTGTTATTAGAAAAATCCAATAAACTCAATTTTAGTCATACATTTAGGCCAAAATGTATTCAGCCACATGTCTTTGGTAAAAAAAAAGTCAATAATTGTATATTTATTGGTTTGCGCAAAAGTTGTCACATCTACAAACTAAGGTACGTTTTCTGGAATTTACGCAGCTTTTAGTTTACGACTGCCTATCTCATTTCTTGAGGTGCTAAAATGGCAGGGCAGTACAAAACCCCCCCAAATGACCCCATTTTGGAAAGTAGACCCCCTAAGGAAATTGATAAGAGGCATGTTGAGCCCATTGAATATTTTATTTTTTTGCCTCAAGCGATTGAATAATGACAAAAAAAAAAATTTTTTTTTTTTTTTACACAAAGTTGTCACTAAATGATATATTGCTCACACATGCTATGGGCGTATGTGAAATGACACCCCAAAATAAATTCTGCTGCTTCTCCTGAGTATGGGGATACCACATATGTGGGACTTTTTGGGAGCCTAGCCGCGTACGGGGCCCCGAAAACCAAGCACCGCCTTCAGGCTTTCTAAGGGCGTAAATTTTTGAGTTCACTTCTCACTACCTATTACAGTTTTGAAGGCCATAAAATGCCAAGATGGCACAAAACCCCCACAAATGACCCCATTTTAGAAAGTAGACACCCCAAGCTATTTGCTGAGAGGCATGTTGAGTTCATGGAATATTTTATATTTTGCCACAAGTTGCGGGAAAATTACAAACTTTTTTTTTTTTTTTTTTTTTTTAACAAAGTTGTCACTAAATGATATATTGCTCATGCATGCCATGGGCATATGTGAAATGACACCCCAAAATAAATTCTGCTGCTTCTCCTGAGTACGGGGATACCACATATGTGGGACTTTTTGGGAGCCTAGCCGCGTACGGGGCCCCGAAAACCAAGCACCGCCTTCAGGCTTTCTAAGGGCGTAATTTTTTGATTTCACTCCTCACTACCTATTACAGTTTTGAAGGCCATAAAATGCCAAGATGGCACAAAACCCCCACAAATGACCCCATTTTAGAAAGTAGACACCCCAAGCTATTTGCTGAGAGGCATGTTGAGTCCATGGAATATTTTATATTTTGCCACAAGTTGCGGGAAAATTACAAACTTTTTTTTTTTTTTTTTTTTTTTCACAAAGTTGTCACTAAATGATATATTGCTCACGCATGCCATGGGCATATGTGAAATGACACCCCAAAATAAATTCTGCTGCTTCTCCTGAGTATGGGGATACCACATATGTGGGACTTTTTGGGAGCCTAGCCGCGTACGGGGCCCCGAAAACCAAGCACCGCCTTCAGGCTTTCTAAGGGCGTTACAGTTTTGAAGGCCATAAAATGCCAAGATGGCACAAACCCCCCCAAATGACCCCATTTTGGAAAGTAGACACCCCTAAATTTAGGGGTACACTAGTGAGACTAGGTAATAAATGGCGGGTGCCCTGAAACTATAAAAAAATAACTAACCAACCAGCGTCACCTGTAACAGTTATATGGTGATCACTGGTGAAAGGGTTAACTAGGGGGCAATCAGGGGGCTTTATGCGGTAGTATATGGGGGTCCCTGGCGCTATAAAAAGCTGCAGCGAACCTAAATACCTACCTGCCTAACTAGCGTCACCTGTGACACTAATACAGCGATCAGAAAAACGATCGCTTATTAGGCTGGGTTCACACTGGAGCGATGCGGGAACGCCACGAATGCGCGGCGGGTTCCCGCATCGCATGCCTCCCGGCGGCAGTTCACACTGCCCTATGCGAACTGCTGGGAGTGTCAGTGAAATGTTACTGACACCCCCAGATCAGTTCGCATATCGCAGTGCGATCTGCAAACTCGGATCGCATGGTGTGAACACCCATGCGATCCGATTCTGCTGCGGGCCAAAAAAAGGGTCCCGTGCGAATTTGCGGCGGGTGCGGCGGGTGCGGCGGGTGCGGCGAATGGCTGAACTCGAATCGCACAGAGATCGGATGTGATTTGCACTGCAGTGCGGTGCGAATCACATCCGTTCTCATAAACCGCTGCAATGTGAACCCAGCCTTAGTGACACTGGCGACGGGGGGTGATCACGGGGTTAAACCTTTATTGGGGGGGTTAGGGGGGTACCTTAGAACTAAAGGGGGCTAACCCTAACTGCCCTAACAGTTATTAGTCACAAATGACACCCGCCGGGTGATCAGGGGGTTAAACCTTTATTAGGTAATAAATGGCGGGTGCCCTGAAACTATAAAAAAATAACTAACCAACCAGCGTCACCTGTAACAGTTATATGGTGATCACTGGTGAAAGGGTTAACTAGGGGGCAATCAGGGGGCTTTATGCGGTAGTATATGGGGGTCCCTGGCGCTATAAAAAGCTGCGGCGAACCTAAATACCTACCTGCCTAACTAGCGTCACCTGTGACACTAATACGGCGATCAGAAAAATGATCGCTTATTAGGCTGGGTTCACACTGGAGCGATGCGGAAACGCCGCGAATCCGCGGCGGGTTCCCGCATCGCATGCCTCCCGGCGGCAGTTCACACTGCCCTATGCGAACTGCTGGGAGTGTCAGTGAAATGTTACTGACACCCCCAGATCAGTTCGCATATCGCAGTGCGATCTGCAAACTCGGATCGCATGGTGTGAACACCCATGCGATCCGATTCTGCTGCGGGCCAAAAAAAGGGTCCCGTGCGAATTTGCGGCGGGTGCGGCGGGTGCGGCGGGTGTGGCGGGTGCGGCGGGTGCGGCGAATGGCTGAACTCGAATCGCACAGAGATCGGATGTGATTTGCACTGCAGTGCGGTGCGAATCACATTCGTTCTCATAAACCGCTGCAATGTGAACCCAGCCTTAGTGACACTGGCGACGGGGGGTGATCACGGGGTTAAACCTTTATTGGGGGGGTTAGGGGGGTACATTAGAACTAAAGGGGGCTAACTCTAACTGCCCTAACAGTTATTACAGTCACAAATGACACCAATGCAAAAAAAAAAAAAAAAAAATGACATTGGTGTCACTGTGACTGGGGGGCAGGGGTAATTGGGGGGGTGATCGGGGGGTAAAGGGGGGGTGTGAGTGTGCCTGGCATGTTCTACTGTGTGTGTGAGTGTTGGTGCAACTTACTGATCCGCTCTCCTCCGTGTCGGAACGAAAAATACCGACACGGAGGAGAGAATACATCACTTCCTCTCCTGTGTTTACATTACAGGAGAGGAAGTGATGTCACCGGGGATTTCTATTCGTCGGGAGCGATCGCGAGGGGGTGGCCATGAATGAATGGCCGTCCCCTCGTCCGGGATCGCTCCCGTACGAATACCGACCGCCGCAGGCACCGGGCGGGGGCCCGATCGGGCCCCCGACCCGCGGGAGGCAAGGGACGTACATGTATGTCCTTATGCCTGCCCGTGCCATTGTACCGACGTACATCGGCGTGCGGCGGTCGGCAACTGGTTAAGTAGCGACGTTTGGCGCCATTCCACGGGCATGTGCAATTTTGAAGAGTGACATGTTTGATATCTATTTACTCAGCATAACTTCATCTTTCACTTTATGCAAACATTGGGCTAACAAGTGGTTAATAATAGAGCTTGCAGTCAGTAGTGTTAGGAGATAGTGCGTGCTGTCTGTGTGCTCTGTACCCAGTACATACCGCTATAATATAGGGCAGGCCCCTACTTTCAAACATCCAACTTACAAACATCTCCTACTTGCAAACACAAGGAGACAGCAGCAAGTGAGATGAAAAAAGATGGACGACAAAACAAATTATACAGGGGTGATAACCCTTCCCTATGTTTTCCAAAAAGCTTAAAGATAGTTTTTTTGACTGGAGCTACACTTTAAAAATGTACCGGTTGAAAATGACAAACAGATTCAACTTAACACAACAAACCTACACAGTCCCTGTCTTGTTTGCACCGCCTGTATACTGCTGTTCTGAGTATATAGGGCCTGGGGGCCACACGCATTTCCTTTTTTTAATATGGGTACGGGGTTCCCCTTAATATGCGTACAAGACCCAAATAGGCTGGTAATGGGCAGGGAGGGCTACCCATGCCATGTTTCTCAATGATTTTCAACCATATTGCAGGAACCAGATATAACATTAAAACCGCAAGCAGTTTTAAATGGTGTTATTTCCGTTTAATGTCATTTTGTGCAGGGACTGTTCTAAACACGGGAAACACGTGGCACTTCACAGGCATACTACAGACACCCCCCAGGCACCATATTTAAAGGAATATTTCACTTTTTTTTTCACTTTAATTGTCATTAAAATCAGTGCTCCCGCCAAAACGGCAGTTTTTAGAACTTTTTTTTGCAGTGACCCATGTCCCCTGAGGCAGGAGGCAGGTCCCCAAACCCTTTTTAGGACACTATCTTGCATATTAGCCGTTAAAATTAGCACTTTCCAATTCGAACGTTCGAGTCCCATAGACTTCAATGGGGTTCTAACGTTCGTACCGAACGCGGGGGTCGTTCGCAAGTTCTGGTGCGAACCGAACCGGGGGGTGTTCGGCTCATCCCTACTGCAGAGCCATGTGCTGGCGTCCTGGGAGCGCCAGATGTGACCGTACATGGTTGATGCCTTGCTCCTGATACATTAGCAGTCTGGTTTGTCCCTCCTGTGCAATGTAAGTTTCGCCTGCTTCTCCTCCCTATCTCCCTCTGAACTTCCCTCCTCGTCCTCTCTTGTGGGCACCCATGTGACATCACTAGACATGTCATCATCAACGTCACCTTCCCCACCGCTATAATTAGAGATCTCGGAGTAGGCAGCAACACCGGGGACCAACCTCCTCCTTGGGCTGATCTGGGTACTGTCATCAGACTGCTGAGTGGCGGTTGTTGCTACCTCCTCTTCCTGATCCAATGCCAAGAGTGGCTGCGCATCGGCAATGTCTTGTGATGGATCGGAAATTAATTCCTGTGACTCAAGCGGAGGGTATATGGTGGTGGTGGTGTTGGTGGTAGTGTCTTTTGGGGGTGCACACAGCAGAGAGTGAAGAAAAGGGTGCAGATCAAGAGGATGAGGAGGATGCAGAGGAGTAGGGCTGAGTGAGCCACTCAACCAATTCTGGTGCTTCCTTTGATGTAATCGCACGCACCTTCTGCAATTTCCCACTTTGGCTCAAGCCTGTTGCTCCTGCCCTACCCCTACCACTCCTGCAGAAGGGCCTGCCTCTTCCTCTGCCTGTCATTTTTTAAATGACCCTGTGACAAAACTCTACAGAAGTGCAGAATGTATGTGGAAGAAGGTATATAACACCCCGCTTCAATCTTTTGTTTTTGGGGGCCACTGGTCTATCGCACCAGTTACAATACTTTTTTTTTTGGATTGCATTTGTCACTCTTTGTAGTATCGCTGCAGAACCACTCAGCAGTCACAATGCTGCACAGTGAAAATGCACTATACTATGCTTTCTATATGTGCAAGTATTTTATACATGTATTACACAACTATATACTGCACACCAAATAGTACACCTATACCAGTCCTTAAGGACCTTTGTGGAACGAGTAGGTTGTGATTAGCAGACTGTACCTCAGTCCCTATCCTGATAAAGGACTGCTGCAGAATAGGGCAGCAGTCAGCAGTAGTGCACTTCAACCCTATATATTGTAGACCTATACCAGTCCTTAAGGATTAGCAGACTGTACCTCACTCAACCCTATATACTGTAGTACGCTATACCTTACCAGTCCTTAGAAGGACCTTTGTGGAACTGGTAGGTTGTGATTAGCAGACTATACCTCACTCAACCCTATATACTGTAGTACACTATACCTTACCAGTCCTTATAAGGACCTTTGTGGAACTAGTAGGTTGTGATTAGCAGACTGTACCTCAGTCCATATACTGATAAAGGACTGCTGCAAAATAGGTCAGCAGTCAGCAGTAGTGCACCTCAACCCTATATATTGTGGACCTATACCAGTCCTTAAGGATTAGCAGACTGTACCTCACTCAACCCTATATACTGTAGTACGCTATACCTTACCAGTCCTTAGAAGGACCTTTGTGGAACTAGTAGGTTGTGATTAGCAGACTGTACCTCAGTCCATATACTGATAAAGGACTGCTGCAAAATAGGTCAGCAGTCAGCAGTAGTGCACCTCAACCCTATATATTGTGGACCTATACCAGTCCCTAAGGATTAGCAGACTGTACTTCACTCAACCCTATATACTGTAGAACGCTATACCTTACCAGTCCTTAGAAGGACCTTTGTGGAACAAGAAGGTAGTGATTAGCAGACTGTACCTCAGTCCCTATACTCATAAAGGACTACTGCAGCAGAAGGACAACAGTCAAGTATAATATTCTTTCTATATTTGGAAGAAAGAATATTATACGTGTACAACCCTATTACCATACCAGTCCTGAAAAGGACCTTTGTGGACCTAATAGTAACAGCTAATGATTAAAGTGACTGTCCCTCACTGCTACACACAGCTTCCTGTCTGTCCCTATTTAAACTGACAAAACACAGGCTGCTGCAACAATAACTTAAATAGCACTGCACTCAAAACTATATCCTGTACTACTACACCATACCAGTCCTGAAAAGGACTTTTGTGGACCTAATAGTAACAGCTAATGATTAAACTGACTGTCCCTCTCTGCAGCACACAGCGTCCTGTCTGTCCCTATCTGCACTGAGAAAAGACAATCTGCTGCAACAATGACTTGAATAGCAGTGCCTCAAACCTATATCCTGAACTACACCATACCAGTCCTTAAAAGAGCTTTTGTGGACCTAATAGCTAGCGATTTGGGTCACTGCAGTCTCTCCCTGCTCCACACAGCAACCTCTCCCTATAGTGATAGTAGAAAGAATGTAAAATGGCCGCCGGATCGAGTCTATTTATAAGTTAGGGGGAATGTCCAAGTGTCCATGTGCTGTAATGTCTCAATTGGCTGTCCTGTACTCCATGATGGATGTGTCATCATAAGTCAAAGTTCTTTTACACAGTAAACACGTAAGTCCGCTGGGCGAACAGCGGCAATAGTCCGCCGATCGGGCGGACCGCGAACAGCCGAAATTCGCCGCGAACTGACCGCCGGGCGAACCGTTCGGCCATCCCTAGGTATAAGCCACATTTCTTTGTGTTATGCATTTCTCCAATATTGCCTTGTAACTTTCAGAACTATGTTAAAAATGTAAATTGTTCAATAAAAACTTAAAAAAAAAAAAAAATCTGTCCAGCCGTGCCATTGTGTCGACGTATATCATCGTGCGCTGGTCAGCAAGTGGTTAAATATGGCCTTGGGCGGGTTGTTAGCAGGCATAAGAGTAACAATACTGTTGGGGGGGGGGGGGGTCATGTAAAGGGCGAAATACTGAGTGTGTATTGTTTTAAGCATATTCTTGCTTTGAAATTACATTGATTCTTTCTTAAAATTGGGGGGGGTGGGCACAGTTTGCCATCTTCACCCTGGGCACCAAATGGCCTTGTCCCAGCACTGGTCACAGCCCATCTGAGTACCCGAATACCTGAGTACCTGTCACAGTCCATCTGAGTACCCGAGTACCTGAATACCTGTCACAGCCCATCTGAGTACCTGTCACAGTTCATCTGAGTACCTGTCCAAGCCCAACTGAGTACCCGAGTACCTGAGTACCTGTCACAGTCTATCTGAGTACTTGAGTACCTGTCACAGTCCATCTGAGTACCTGTCACAGTCCATCTGAGTACCTGAGTACCTGTCACAGTTCATCTGAGTACCCGAGTACCTGTCCAAGCCCGACTGAGTACCCGAGTACCTGTCACAGTCTATCTGAGTACCTGTCACAGTTCATCTGAGTACCCGAATACCTGTCACAGTCCATCGGAGTACCCGAGTACCTGTCACCAGCCCATCGGAGTACCCGAATACCTGTCTCCAGCCCATCAGAGTACCCGAGTACCTATTTGCAACCCATGCCTCCTAGAATACATGTTGAGGTGTTTGATTTCCAAAATGGAGGGGCACCAAAATGGGGGGCACCATTGTCCTGGTGCTCTTGGACCTTCAAAAGTGTGATAGGGAGGAATGAAATGAGATGTGTAATTTATGCTCCTAGAACGCCTGAAGGTACTACTTCAATGTTGGGCCTCTGTATATGGCTAGGCTGTGTAAAAGTCTCACACATGTGGTATCGCCATACTAGGGAGGAGTAGCAGAATGTGTTTTGGGGTGTAATTTTTGCTATATACATGCTATGTGTTAGAAATATCTTATAAATGGACAACTTTGTGTAAAAAAAGATTTTCGTTTTCTTTCCTTGTTTTCTGAAGACTTGTGTAAAAAAATTAACCATTCAAAAGACTCATAATGCTTAATAGGCTATACTTTGGGGTGTTTGTTTTCCAAAATGGGGTCATTTTGTGGGTAATTCCATTGTCCTGGTGCTCCAGGGCCTTCACAAATGTAATAGGAAATTAGAGGTGTCATTTATGCTCCTAGAACCCCTGACGGTGCTCCCTGCATGTTGGACCTCCCTGTGTGGCCAGCCTGTGCAAAAGTCCCACACATGTGGTATCGCCATACTCGGGAAGAGCTGCAGAATGTATTTTGGGGTCTAATTGGAAGTATGCATATGCTGTGTATGAGAAATAACTTGTTATTATGACAATTTTGTAAAAAACAAAACAAAAAAATTCTTCTTTTTCCCAAGAATTGTGGGAAAAAAATGACAACTTCAAAAAACTCACCATGCCTCTTACTAAATACCGTGATCTGTCTACTTTTTAAAAAGGGATCATTTGGGTGGTATTTGTACTTTCCTGACATCTCAGAGCCTCAAGAAATGAGATAAGCCGTCAGTGCATCAGGTGTGATCAGATGTGATACATTTTCAATGATTTGCACCATAGCTTGTAGACTCTATAACTTTCAAAGAGACTAAATAATATCCACTAATTTGGGTTATTTTTACCAAAGAGGTGTAGCAGTATAAATGTTGGTACAAATTTATGAACAAAAATTACTTATTTGCAAAATTTTATCATAGAAACAAAAAAAATGTGTTTTTTTTTCTAAATTTTCCCTCTTTTTTCACTTATGTCACAAAAAATAAAAAACCCAGTGGTGATTAAATACCACCAAAAGAAAGCTCTATTTGTATGAAAAAAATGATAAAAAATGTTTTGGGGTACAGTGTTGCATGACTGAGTAATTGGCATTCAAAGTGTGAGAGCGATGAAAGCTAAAAATTGGTCTAGGAAGGAAGGGTGTATAAATGCCCTGTATTGAAGTGGTTAATGGGGTTCTAAAGTTCGTAGGAATTTTCAGTCTGTTTGAAGGTCCTGGTGTGAACCGAACTGGGGGGTGTTCGGCTCATCCCTATTGGTGGGTAAGTTTACCTAATACAGCTGTTTTTGTCTTTTACCATATCCAAGTTGATTGACTCAGCTGGAAGTATACGATTCTCATAATGTTCAGGGGTTGGGCTCTCCATTTAAACGTATTAAGGTGTTTAATTATTACAAGTCACTGGGTGCTGATATTGTAGCTCTTCAGGAAACACATTTTGTTTCTTCCTTCACTCCCCGCTATATATATAAAGACTATCCTGTTTGTTATTTTGCTAATGCCAGGGAGAAAAAACGAGGGGTGGTGCTATGCATATCGCGACAACTCTGATTCACTGAATCTAAAATACTGAGGGACCAGGAGGGGAGGTACTTAATGGTAAAGGGACACCTGGGGAGTAATGTAGTAAGCAAACTCACCGAAAATTTACCTTAACCCAAAAACTTTTTTATGAACAGGGGAACAAATGTGGGAAATTATGGGCAAGAGCAATCCAAGCACAGAAAGCCAGTACCAACGGGCATATCATAAAAGACGCTAGGGGTAACTCATACTCGGCCATAGCTGATATAGCTAAACAATTTGAGCATTATTTCACAGAGCTATATAACCTACCCCAACAGTCTGCAACCCCCCAGGTCAAAAAAACGACAGTCGCTCATCTCGGACTTTCTCAAAAAATACAGCCTCAAACCCATTCCCAGAGAAGAGGCCTGCGAATTAGACAACCCCTTATCCGTAGACGAATTTAAGAGGGCCATCAAACAACTAAAGCCGGGTAAGAGCCCAGGTCCCGACGGCTTCTCAGCACCATATTATAAAGCCTTTATAGATCTTTTATTGGCCCCCTTCCTCAAGGCATTCAATTCCCTCTCCCCAACTTCCACATCATTCCACAGATTACTAGAAGCGCATATTACGGTTATACCGAAGGCAAATAAGGATACTACATCAGTCGCCAACTACAGACCGATATCTCTACTTAACGTAGATCTTAAATTATTCGCCAAAATGCTAGCAAACCGTCTACTGCCCTTCATACCTTCTATTATATTGAAAGATCGAGTGGGGTTTGTCCCTGGCAGAGAGGCCAGGGACAACACCATCAAAGCCATCAACCTACACCACCTATTAACTACCTAACACCGGCAGGGTTTCTTTCTGTCTTTGGATGTGGAGAAGGCGTTTGACAGGTTGGCCTGGGATTATCTAGGTGTGGTTTTACGCCACTTGGGACTACAGAATCATATGTAAAACTTCATTATGGCCTTATATGCCACGCCGACGGCGAGAGTCCGGGTCAACGGCCATCTGTCAGACATCTTCCCCATCCACAATGGAACGAGACAGGGATGTCCCCTCTCCCCACTCCTTTTCATTTTGACCTTAGAACCCTTCCTCCAATGCCTCCGTGCCAATGACAATATAAAAGGGATCCCAGTAGCAGGCTACACTTATAAGCTTGCGGCCTTTGCCGATTACATTTTACTCTTCCTGACCGAACCTCTGACGTCAATTCCCAATTTGCTTAAAGACTTTGATCTATTCCGCCGCATATCCAACTTAAAGATTCATTTTTCCAAATCCCATGCCCTCAATATTTCCCTACCCAAAGAGATAGTCACCCAATGTCACAATAATTTCCCCTTCATATGGAAAAAAGATGCTATCACCTACCTGGGCACCCAACTAACCACACACTCATCAGATCTGTATGCAAAAAACTTTGCTCCGTTGGTCCAGTCTATTTCTGAAGACTTACACAGATGGGAAAGACCTAATTTTTCTTGGTTTGGCAGAGCGGCCATTCTTAAGATGAACGCCCTCCCACGTATCTTATATCTCTTACAAGCACTCCCCATTAAACTCCCAAAACCTTTCTTCCAGACAGTAAAACGACTTTCCTTAAAGTTCTTATGGAAACAAAAAAGACCAAGGATAAGTTTCTCTCAACTTTCTAAGCCCAAAACCAAAGGAGGAATCGGCCTCCCAGATATCCTGAATTACTCCCGAGCATGCCACCTTGGAAGGATAGCAGATTGGTCAATACACAAAAGCTGTAAGGACTGGGTAACGTTAGAGGAATCATTCTCGGAATTGCTTCTCAAGTCCGTGCCGTGGATACCCTTCTGCCATGTCCCTAAAACCTTGAAGGAACACCCCCTAATAGGAGCAACCTTAGGATGCTTTAGAGAGGTGTGCAGGGATTCTCGGATCTCATCCAATCCGGACCCCCTTACACCTGTTCGCTATAACCCAGCTTTTTCTCCAGGAATGTCTAGAAACTTTCTAGTGAATACATGGCCACATGACTCAGTCTTAGCCCAACACTTCTTCAGCGGGGGCAAACTCCTAGAACGAAACGCACTTCCACACCTTCCAGACAGCCCTTCATTCCCCTACTGGTCCTATTTCCAAATCCGACACTTCCTCACCACAAACAACCAGGATTTGCGCCTGGCGCGAGAGCTAACCCCGTTTGAAAACTTATGTTCCCAGACCTCGACGCAACAACACATGATCTCCAACATACATTCAATGCTCTTCACATCAGTCTCCCCTAAAGAAGGGAAGGCATGTAAGTCGTGGGAAAAAGACTTACAACTAGATTTATCAGAAGCTGACTGGGAAAGAATCTTTACAATAGCCCATAAAGGCTCACTTAACGTCACAATTTGGCCATCCTGTCTAGAATTTGACGATGCTTTTCCAGGCATTTTGTGAAACTACTTTAAGTTTACGCTGTTGTAAATTATGCTGTGATGTGTCCATGGTAGTTGGGCTCATTTCAAATGTTGGCATAAGAACTCAGTACTCCACTTCCCTGAAGGGTTGGTGTTAATATAGAGTGTCCGGGTTAAAACCGAACCCCTGACTATTCCGCAGTCTAAAGGCACGCTAAGGCGGAGACCGTGAGGGTGAGACCCAGGATCACAGAGGAGGGGCGTGTAGATGGGGAATAGGGGTTCTACGCGGAACTAGGGGGGGTAGGGGGGGCAGTGGAAGGTGGTGTGGGGTCGGTTTGTGAAGGAAGAGGTGAACCGGGGGTATATGTAGTCTAGCTACCTTACCCTGTTACAATTGGTGCTGTCCGGTGTTGGTCAACGGTGGTAGGTATTATCCCGTTGTTTGGGGAGGTGAAAGACGTCCGAGTGTCGGTCAATGATGTGTCCAGTCCGTAGGAGGTCAATGAGAACAGTTGAAAGTTTTAAAGCAGGTGTCTATGTATAGAGGGGGAGAAGAGAAAAGTTAGGTCCAGATAAACATACATCTCATAACCACATTTATAAAATAAATACCAGCAATGACTAAAACATGTAACAGAATGCATAGATAGGTAGTAGCAAAACATGGGTAGTAAAACCTCTAGAGGAAACAGGTAAGTACTGCGGAGTTGTGAACGTTGCCGCTTGGTAAATATGGGAACTACCCAACTTCAGTAAACTAAAATAACATTACCATCCTGGATGTCGGATTTTCAGGGTTGGTATGTTCCCCCTGTTTACGGGGTGAAGTCATAGGTCAAATCGTAGAAGCAGAAAAGTGTAATAGGTAATGTGTATCCAACTGTCAGCCCTGGCCCCTAACGGTGCCCACGCTAAATGGGACTGTCCCGGGGTAAGAGGTGAAAGGGGTTGTAGTGCCTGGTAATCCCCACAGATTCTTGGATCAGCTAAGGGGGGGTCAGTCAGGCATCCCATGTAAAGTAGCCCCGTACCACATCATTGGTCTTGTTGGAGTCAAAGGGCCATTTCTTATCAAGTTTGGAGTAACCCCTGGCTAATTGGATGTAGGGCATGAAGGGTTTCTCGGCAGTGTTTGGGATATGGCCATGGCGATCCTGTCAGACTGTGTATTTGGGGGACCACCCCATTGTGAGATGGGACATAGTGTGATATGAGGCTCTGCATTGACTTACAGGGAGGATCTCTGCCAGAACAGGCAAGTCCTTTCAGAGAGTGATAGTGGTATAAGAGGGGGGCCTGTTCTGAAAAAATAAAAAGTTAGGCAGGTATCATGACATCATAAAAGCATAGGCAAAAAGATCAAGCATTGTGCTCTCCCAGCATATGATTTAAATCTCCCATATCTCCTGCTGCATGGCTGGTGCTAGTGGGTCAGTTCAGAAGGTCAGACAATGAAGGCCTAGAGGGGGAAGAGAGAAAGAAGCATGCAGTAAAGAACAGAAGAAAAGGGCAAAGGGAAAAGGGTATCTTAGCTTGCAAGATGAGGCAAGAGCATCTCGGTCCTAGGTTGAGCCAGGAACGGCTTAGGCTGTCTATGTACAGACGTACACCGTAAAATGAGTGGCTTTTGGACTAGCCGGAAGTCTCAGAGAAGAAGTCTTTTTCTCTATTCTTTTCCCCCTACACTCCTCTCAGTCCCCATCTGAGTGTGCGATTATATCTTCAAATTGAAGCGTCGGGTTCTTAGTGCAGAGTTCCTCAGTGATCTATTTAGTTGTGGGTCAAAAAAGTGATCTGCGTAGATGGGTATGGGAGACCATGTTACATCCCTTACTCCCCATTATAGGAAAGCTGTAAGATGGAGACTCGTCTGTATTAAGATCCCAAATAGCCTGAGCATAGAAGAAGGCCAGGGTGTGTCTGAAAGAGACCGTGATTCTGAGCCAAGGTGATGGTGAGAGTGAACGTTGCAGTCGGAGTCCTTAGGGCCTGTCTGGCCGTGCCCTTCTGTGGGCTGGTGAAACTGTGGGGCTCTGGCGGTCTCTGTCTCTTTGGTCCCTCTGAGTCGGTGGTCTGGGGGCCGTCGACCTACGTCTCCGGATGTGGAACTCATCTCTCACAGGTATGGCATCCATGGAGCTGGTTCTTTGTAGCTGTGGGGTACGATAGGTTTTGTACCAATCCGGGAGCTCTACAAGTGGAATTTGTAGTGTGCTACAGAAACTCCTGAGGTCCTCCGGGACCCTCAGGTTAGCCGTGCGACCATCTGTGGAAGCCGATAAGCAAAAGGGGAATTTCCAGCGGTATTGAATTCCCTTCTGGCGTAGGACATCCAGGAGTGGGCGGAGGTCCCTTCTGTTTTGCAGCGTTATAGGGGATAAGTCCTGAAATATTTTGATCTCTACCCCTTGGTAGTTCAGGTTGCGGCAGTCTCTGGCCCTTCTTAGTATATCTTCTTTCAGCCTGAAACTTACCAGGTAGCAGATCACGTCTCTGGGGGGGGTCAGTGTCTCTGCCTCTAGGTTTGAGTGCCCTGTGAAGTCGTTCCCATTCGATGGGAGCTTCAGGAGGTCTCCCCAGCAGGTCAATGAAGATTTGGACCGTCACTTGTGCTAGGTGGGCCTGGTCCACGGATTCGGGAATGCCTCTTACCCGCAGATTATGGCGGCGGCCACGGTTGTCCAAATCTTCCAGGTGTCTGTTTAAGTCTCTGAGCTGGCTGTGGTGGGCTTGAGACCTCTGTTTTAAGTGGAGCATAGTGGCATCATGGCGGGCTGTCACGTCTTCCAGGTCGCCTATTCTCACATGCATTGATTGTATATCCCTCCTGAGGTCAGATATGACAGCTATGAGGGATTCTTTGATGTCATCTGTCACAGCTCTGAGATCATGCATGTTCAGTGGGCGAATGGCGGTAGGGCTCTCTGTATGCTGGGTATCCCTTCTGCTATGTGGGCTGAGGCTGGAGGAGCGGTGCCCCATGTAGGCCTGAGGCAAGGCCGCGGCCTCGCGTGATCGGGCCCAGAATATCTCTGGGATGTTTAGTTCGAGCGGCGGGTCCGTACCTCTCGGGGAGCGGGACCGTGATTGCGGCGACTTCCCCTTCTGTTTAACCATGGTAACGGTAGTGGCTGCTTCGTTAGACTGGCGGCAGGACCTCTGAAGGACGGAGCGAGAGGATCAGGCGGCCATCTCCCGTCGGCGCCAAGCCACGCCCCTCATATTATTATTTTTTACCTGGTGTGACCGACGGAGCTCATTGCTGGCACATAAACTTACCCCTAAACACACACATGCTGCTCTCCCGAAAATTACACACTCTTGGGGGCAATCTCTCCCAAAATCCTCAAAAGGTTCTTCATTAATTCTTAATTCTTAATTCTTCCCCTGAATAGGGATTTTTCATATATATATATATATATACATCCTTATATCTTCTTTTGTTTTTGTTTGTTTTTATTGTAGGTTGTCCCCCTCCCGACTTCTGTCTACCTATACCTATACCCTCCTCCACTATTTTATATTGGAGGTAGCAATAGCGATGTGATCCCCTGTAAGTTATTTATTCCTTGAACTCCGTTCCCTTGCTCTCCCTTTTCGGTAGAGCATAGCCACCTACTTCAACTATGCAAGTTTGGCGCATCTGTGAAGGATATGGGAGAAATGGCGGAGCTTATTTCTGTCTTTTAAAGAGGATCTCCTACGTGAATGATATAGGTATCTATTATGCAATGTATACCAATTGACTGTTAATTATGTAACCATGCAATGATTGGTGTATATTCTGCCCACAGCAGATTATTTCTAGTACAGTACAGTGCACCATATATGGATATGTATTTATGTTTGTCTTCCTTCTTTTACAATAGATAAAAACCTTCTGAAGAAGACCCCCGAGAGGGTCGAAACGCGTAAAGGGTCCACATTATCTATTTTTTACTGTATTTACAGTGGCATTATGGTCTAGGCATTATAATTGTATTCTGTTTATCCATGTAATATCATATATTTTTATTCACATAGTGGAGCTCAGTTCCTGACTACTGTGTCACCTGTTCAATCCTCTTTTTTACTAATAAACATTTGTATTATTAGTTTTTTGCCACATGTCAGTATTTATTTCCATATATACATAAACTAGCCTCCACAGGTAATCTACGCTGTTAAAAAACCCCACTTTGGGGATACTTTCGTTTTTTGTTTTCATTAATTTTAATATACTAACCTATATACCCCGGCTCAGGGCCGTGTGTCTTCTTCTATCAGTGACTTCCTACATACTTTATCTCTACTGTTTATCACAGAATCTCATAGGGAATTTATGGACCAACCCATTACATGTAAAGAAATACACAGCACTGTTAAATTGTTGTCTTTGCATAAATCGCCTGGCCCTGGTGGCTTCCCCAATATTTATCAAAAGTTTTCTGAACAATTTGCTCCTCATATGGCTCTCTATTTCAATTCCTTGTGAGATGGTGAAGTACCTTTAGACGAAAATAGGGCTTACATTAGTGTTATACCTAAACCAAATAAAGACTCCATATTAATTACCGCCCTATATTGTTGATTAATTGTTATCTCAAAATTCTAACGAAGCTTTTAGCTTTGCGTCTCAGTGCTTTTCTACCACAGTATATCCATAAAGATCAATCCAGCTTTATAAATCAGTGTCAAACATTAGACCAGATTCACCGATCTATACATTGATTTCTGCAGTTCATTCTAAATGGGATGCTACTTGGTCTAGGGAACTGTTACTACTTTCATTGGACCATCATAAGGCCTTTGATAGCTTGAACTGGGACTACTTATTTACCACTTTAGTAGCCTTTGGATTTGGTTCTACCTTTATCTCATTATTAAAAACACTATATAGCAATCCGTCGGCCCCGGTCTCCATTCGGGGTTATAGATCACTTTCATTTCATATCCGACATGGGACAAGACAGGGCTGTCCACTTTCCCCCATTACTCTTTGCATTAGCAATTGAATCCTTAGCTGTCGCAATTCGATCCCACCCTAAAATACATGAAGTATGTTGTGGACAACAAGAGCATGAATGTTCCCTGTTTGCTGACAACTTCCTCATGTATGTCACTAAGTTACTCCACCTACTCTGCTAACTCTGTTTCACCAATCTTCCCAGCTCTCAGGGCTCTCTTTAAATACTCAGAAAACAATGGATCTTAATACCTCCTTGCCCCCCTCAACGGAATGCAAATTATAGACTACCTATAACTTTCAATGGGCATCAAACTCCCTTTCCTATCTAGGCATCCAACTGACGTCTTCGATTAACACTCGGTATTGGGCTAACTATCCTCCACTTTTTTGCCGACTCCGGGAAGATCTTCAACGATGGGCAAGCTATCCCTTTTCTTGGTTCGGTCAATTTTATTAAGATGACATTTATACCCAGGATACTTTATTATTTTAGAACTTTACCAATTGCAGTCCCAAGGGGAGATCTACAATGACTACAGTCGGATGTTCTCCATTTTATTTTGGGTAATAAAAAGCCTTGCATGAACAAACTGACATTATGTCTCAAAATCCTGTGGTGGGCTTGGCCTCCCTAATTTACAAGCCTACTATCAAGCAGCTCAAATAACACCGGTTTCCTACACAACGGTCAAGGGGTCTCCACCCCTTTGGGTCTCTATTGAGGCTCTTTCATGCTACCTGTTTGCCATCAGCTCTCTAATGTGGCTTCTGAACCGCATTCCCCCCCCCCCCCATTTTGTTCCTCACCCTGTCTCACTCCCTAGCGGTTTGGGACAGGGTGTGACATCATAGATCCCTGTTGTCTCCACATACCTCACTAGCCCCCTTGTTCTGTAATCCTGAATTCTCCCCCAGCATGACTCCACTGTTATTTCAATGGTGGCTCAATAAAGGACTTCTTAGGATAGGAGACTATTTTGATGGAGATCAACCTTACTCTTTGCAATATTTTAAAGACATGTTACAGATGCCCTCTAGTGAATTGTTTAGGTACAATCAGCTTATTTCTGTTGTACGTTCTAAACTTAATTTGTTAGATGGACCTTATACTTACAGATTTTTAATTATCTTGCCAAAAGAAGGGTCTCCCACAGGGGCACGTATCTACGGTATATGCCACTCTTACTGACCCGAATACTAAACTCCCTTACATGATTCAATGGGAACGGAACTTGAACGTGCACCAGTCAGGGACCTCCGTTAGTCCAATCGACCGCTGCGGGGATACCCGCGATCGTCTCATGGGGAGGAAGAATGGGGAGATGCTAATGTAAACAAGCATCCCCCTGTTCTGCCTAGTGACAGTGTCACTGATCTCTGCTCCCTGTGATTGGAGCAGAGATTAGTGATGTGTCATACACAGCCACGCCCCCCCACAGTTAGAAACATTCCCCAGGGCTCACTCAACCCCTACACTGGCACCTAGTGGTTAACCCCTTCACTACCAGTGTCATTTACACAGGAATCAGTGCATTTGTATAGCACGGATTGCTGTATAAATGATAATGGTCCCAAAATGTGTTAAAAATGTCCAATGTATCCACCATAATGTCGCAGTCATGATAAAAATCACTGATCGCCGCCATTACCTGTAAAAAAAATATTAATAAAAATGCCATAAAACTATCCCCTATTTTGTAAACACTATAACTTTTGCGCATACCAATCAATAATCGCTTATTGCGATTTTTTTTTTACCAAAAATGTGTAGAAGAATACGTATTGGCCTAAACTGAGGAAAAAAAATGTTTTATATATTTTTGGGGGATATTTATTATAGCAAAATGTAAAAAATAATGCGTTTTTTTCTTCGCTATTTTTTGTTTATAGAACAAAAAATAAAAACCGCAGGGGTGATCAAATACCACCAAAAGAAAGCTCTATTTGTGGGGAAAAAAAGGACATAAATTTTGTTTGGGAGCCACAACGCACGACCGCACAATTTTCAGTTAAAGCGACACAGTGCCGAATCGCAAAAAGTGCTCTGGGCTTAAGTGGTTAAATATTCCTCATTCAGATCTCCAACATTGATTCCCACCATAGCAACATCACTTGCAGCAACACTAGCATTTGGCTTTTCTACATGTTGTTCCAAAGCCTCTATCTTTGCTGAGCACTGAGCATGTGCAGAGGATAACTCCATTGCAGACTGGGCTTCATGTAATTCCTTCCTAAGCAGTATTATAATATGCGCCTTCTCAGCCTCTCTCTGATTCAAAGAAGCAATACAACTTTCTCTTTGTTTACACATTTCCTCTAATTCATTCATTTTATGTTCCAATACACATTTGTAGTCACTAATTGTTCAATGTGATCACGAACATTTGCATCTGCCTTTGCAACCATTGCTAATATATTCTTAGTTACACTTTGTACCTTCTCCAATAATTGCTTTCTCTCAGTACACCATTGGACTTCTTTTGTTATAGCAATGTCTTTCATTTTCAATAACATGCATACGACATTGGCCACCCTTGCTTTCCTGCCTTTTTTAAAAGATGTCTTATTTTTTATCTGATCATTATGAATATTACATTGGCTCAATAACTCATTAAATTGCTGCATTAAAGCATTTTTTGCCACAGCGTTAAAATAAACACAGGCATGTCTCATAAGAAAATCTCCTCCATTGATGTACTAATTTCACACTGAATCTTGTCTAACCAGTCTATACAACAGTTGCTTAGACAAAACACACAGATACAAGCTGTTTAAAAGCTAAAGGCCCTGTACACAAGATCAGAATTTGTGACGGGAAATGTTCGATGACAGGCTGCTGGCAGTAAATCCGACCGCATGTATGCTCCATCGGACAATTGTTGTCGGACTTTCCGTCAAAAAATGTTGGCTAGCATGTTTTCAAATTTTCCACGGACAAGTGTGTTGTCGGATTTTCCGATTATGTGTACACAAGTCCGTCAGAAAAAAATCCAGAGCATTCTCGGAAGCAAGGATGAGCCGGAAGCGGTCTTGTAAAACTAGCGTTCGTAATGGAGATATTTAATAATATAAATATAAATATTTGTGACGTGGCAAATTATGAAAACTCTCAATGCAGCGCATTCTCTTCTTCTTTAACCACTTAACAACCGGCCCATAGCCGAATGACGGCTACAGGGCGGTTGTTTAACTCTGGGAGGCCGTCATATGACGTCCTCCCAGAATTCCGCTCTCGCGCGCCCCCCCCATCACAGATCACGGTAAACGGCCGCTCATCGCGGCCGTTTACCACGTGATCGCTCCGTCAAATGACGCCGGTTATGACGCCGGTTTCTCCCTCCCCCTCTCTGTACCGATCGGTACAGCGGAGGAGGAAGAGATCGGTGTCAGCAGCTCTGTGGGCTGCATCTGCAGTGCCCACATCGCTGCTCACCGAAAATTAACCCCATCATACCCTGCAATACTCTGCTGCAATACTCTGCTGCACTACTCTGCAATACTCTGCAACACCCGCCAATACCCTGCAACACTCTGCAATGCTCTGCAACACCCGCCAATACCCTGCAACACTCTGCAATGCTCTGCAACACTCTGCAATGCTCTGCAACACCCGCCAATACCCTGCAATGCTCTGCAACACCCGCCAATACCCTGCAACACTCTGCAACACTCTGAAACACCCGCCAATACCCTGCAACACCCTGCAACACCCTGCAATACCCTGCAACACTTTGCAATACCCTGCAACACTCTGCAATGCTCTGCAACACCCACCAATACCCTGCAACACTCTGCAATGCTCTGCAACACCCGCCAATACCCTGCAACACTCTGCAATGCTCTGCAACACCCGCCAATACCCTGCAATGCTCTGCAATGCAATACTCTGCAATGCCATACTCTGAGATATCCAGTCATACTCGGAGATACCCAGCCATAGTCGGTGATACCCTGCAATACCCAGCCATAGACATCCCCCCCCCCCCTCCCGCCGCCCTCCGGTGCTTCTACCGACTCGCCAATACGATCAAAGCCAGAATCTTTTTTTTTTTTTTTTTTCAGGCTTCCCAGCTTAGAGGTGAGATGTGGGGTCTTATTGACCCCCTATCTCACTGTAAAGAGGACCTGTCATGCCATATTCCTATTACAAGGGATGTTTACATTCCTTGTAATAGGAATAAAAGTGATCAAAAAATTTATTTTTGGAGAAAAAAATGTCAAACTAAAATAAATAAAGT
Source organism: Lithobates pipiens (assembly GCF_037356315.1). Taxonomy (NCBI): domain Eukaryota; kingdom Metazoa; phylum Chordata; class Amphibia; order Anura; family Ranidae; genus Lithobates; species Lithobates pipiens. The sequence continues at coordinate 56,537,606 of NW_027507789.1, read as the reverse complement.
AAAATGAACAATACATTTTTTTTTTTTTAAAGAGCCCTGTCCCCATGTGCTCGCATGCAGAAGCGAACGCATACGTAAGTCCCACCCACATATAAAAACGGTGTTCAAACCACACGTGAGGTATCGCTGCGAACGTTAGAGCGAGAGCAATAATTCTAGCCCTAGACCTCCTCTGTAACTCAAAACATATAACCAGTAAAACAAATTTAAATCATCGCCTATGGGGATTTTTAAGTAGCGACGTTTGGCGCCATTCCACGAGCGTGTACAATTTTGAAGAGTGACATGTTAGGTATCTATTTACTCAGCGTAACTTCATCTTTCACATTATGCAAAAATTGGGCTAACTTTACTGTGTTTTTTTTTTTTTAGCACACAACAGTTGTTTTTCCAAATACCATGCGAGATAAAAAGTTGCAACGACCACCATTGTATTCTCCAGGGTGTTTGCTAAAAAAACATATATAATGTTTTGGGATTCTATGTAATTTTCTAGCAAATAAATGATGATTTTTACATGTAGGAGAGAAATGTCAGAATTGTCCTGGGTGCTCCAGAACGCCTGATGGCGCTCCCTGCATGTTGGGCCTCTGTATGTGGCCACACTGTGTAAAAGTCTCACACATGTGGTATCGCCGTACTCGGGAGTAATAGCAGAATGTGTTTTGGGGTGTAATATGTGGTATGCATATGCTGTGTGTGAGAAATAAACTGATAATATGCCAATTTTGTGAAAAAAAAAAAAAAGTATAAACAATCTTGATTTTTCAAAGAATTGTGGCAAAAAATTACAACTTCAAAAAGCTCATCATGCCTCTTACTAAATACCTTGGAATGTCTTCTTTCCAAAAAGGGGTCATTTGGGGGGTATTTGTACTTTTCTGGCATGTTAGGGTTTCAAGAATTCAAATAGGCCGTCAGTACTTCAGGTGTGATCAATTTTCAGATATTGGCACCATAGCTTGTGGACTCTATAACTTTCAGAAAGACCAAATAATATCCACCAATTTGTACTTATTTTTACCAAAGGTATGCAGTAGTATAAATTTTGGCCAAAATGTATGAAGAAAAGATTACTAATCTGCTAAATTTTATAACAGAAACAGAAAGAATTTTCTGTATTTTTTCTTTTATAGCACAAAAAATAAAAAACCGAGCGGTGATTAAATACCACCAAAAGAAAGCTCTATTTGTGTGAAAAAAAGGACAAAAATTTCATATAGGTCCAGTGTTGCATGACTGAGTAATTGTTATTCAAAATGTGAGAGCACCGAAAGCTGAATTGGTCTGGTTATTTAGGGTGTTTAAGTGCCCAGTGGTCAAGTGGTTAAAATGGTAAAATAATGAAGCTGTTTTGCTGGTAATATTGGCAGAGTTCTGCCAAAAGTATTTCATTTTTTTCCTAGTGATCTCCAGAATATTTTTTTTTCTAGTGATCTCCAGAATAATATATATATATATATATATATATATATACACACACATTTTTTTTTTTTTTGGGTCAATTACCACAAGACCATTATTATCTTGTATTTTTGAAGCTCAAAGATACAACTATGTTGGTGTCCCTTGTTAATTTGACATTGTATTTTTGGAATGTACCTGCCTACTCACAAACAAACTGTCCTTTTTTAAGTAAAACACATAGCCAAGTATTTGTTATCGAATAGGGAGCACAAGGTCATATAAAAATCAAATGGAAGGCAACGATGGAGAAACAGTTGTAATTAGTGAAGCGCTTGTACCCCAGGGCAGACATCAATTATGTGAATTCCAAAATTGGTAACCTGAGGAGTCCATTTAATTGGGAGCACAATACAGTCCTGGACTCTGAGAGATTGGGAGCAGCAGCAGATGACATATATGTCCCGAGGCTGTGTTCTTCCAATAGTCTGCGTTTTTTGCCAGACCGAACTCAGGCCATCGCTCTCAATGCTTCCTTCCACACAAATAAACTAAATTAACTCAAAAATGCATTCTCTGCACCAAATAAATAAGATCAACTCAAATTAAACAAAAAGAAATGATAAATTATACTGCTGATAATCCCCAGCCTAGCGGCCTTGTTGGGGGTGTTGGGGCTGCATTGGCCATTGCCTGCCATGCTGCTGTGGTGGGTGGGGTGGCTGTGGTGTTGGTGGAGGCAGTGGAGGAGTATGGTCGATTTTGCATATGTTCGTTTTCGTGGTGATTAGGCCCCTCCTCCCCTTGTTGAGGAGCTGAAGGATCATCTCTTTACACATGCTGCGTTGGTCCTCCTCCATATCCTTCAGCTTGTTTACCTTCATGCAGCCAAAAGACTCTTGGCCATCAGGATCCGTGCTAATAGCACTTGTGGCATGCCTGAGGAACGCATAGCATCATCCAGGTTTCTCGACTTCCTGGCCCTTTTAGTTGTAGGGGTGGAGGGGAGGAACCTGGGATTCAGTCTTACTGCTGGGCACGGCCTCCTCTTGGCTGAGATTTTCCTGTGTATGAAAATGGGACATATTTCTAGGTTTTTGGTCATCAATCACACGCAATTTTGAGCTCATGACTGTTGCAAATTGAATGTTAACAAATAGAAAAGACTATCATTCTAACCCCAGCATTTTTCATTCTTGTCCCAATCTTTTTTAGCCATTACTATCTATTTATATGTAAACCACTTTGTTAAAGCAGAAATTTGGGATCAATAACATCTAGTTAACATCATTAAATTTTTTCCAACACATATGTTTAACGATGCTATACCTGGGTCAAGCTGGGCTCCCCCACATTTTCTTTCTGTGTCGAAGGACCAGGGTGGACCTCAGGAGCTGTGTACTATGCAGGCTACCAATTTTGGCCTTCAAATAATTGATGTCTGCCATGGGATACACAGGCTTCACCAGTTCCAACAGTTTCTCCATCGCTGCCTTCCTCTTGATTTTGTTTGATTAATCCCTGCTTTTAACTTGCCATAGATATGGCAGCTCCCGGCATTGTTGGATAGATTCTGGTAAAAAATCAGGGGCTGTGGATTTATCCACCATTATGCCTGCAAGACACAACACAAGACAAACTTTAATGTCAGGCTAAACTCTCATAATCTGGTGCCAATATAGGCCTCAATCTATAAGCAGTATAGGCCACTAACCACTGATGCCCCAATTTACAATTGTACCTTCATTTTAGCTTTCCATTTGGTGATGTTGATCTTCGTCCTCCACTCCCAGATCGTTCCTATGGCCGTTACATGGACCATGTGTTAGGACTTTATATACACTGCGCATGCGTGAAACTCCGTCGCTGTCCTTCTTTCTAGTGTATTCCCAACCTCTTCTCTTTCTGGGCAGTGGGAGAGCAAATGGTGGCGAGACAACAGGTTTACGCTGAGAGCAGCAATGAGGAAAGCCCGGAGAAAGAAACATCCAGATCCAGGATGAGATATACAGTAAGGCCTCAAATATGTCTTTTGAAGAAATGGTGGAGATGGCGGACATCTTATTGAGGACAGACTATTATGGGAATCATGGACCTTACAGAAACCCAAATGTTAGAAAGGCCAAGATCATGGTTAAAGTTGTGAGAAGTCTGCACAGGAATTTTGGGGTATGACGATCCAAGGATCAGTTGAGAAAACGCTGGTCAGACCTTAAATTGAGAGAGGAAGATCAGTATATAAAGATCAGGAGAGTGCTGCAAAAAAGTAAGCATTTTTCGTGTGTTCCTATTATTACTTTCGTGCTGGTCCATGTTCTTTTCTTTACTGTTGTACAGTTTAAAATCTTATGTTCGTGGACCCAGGAATCACTTGCGGGATATTAAACATCGTTTGTTCGACCACTAATACTTATTTTTTGGGAGATGCTGGTTAAATGCATTTGTTCAGGCCTATTTTGATTAAAATAAGTTCATTAGATTGTTGTCTACATGTGTTTGAACTATAATGAAATGTAAACTTTATTCAGTGTCAGCGGAGGACACTCAGCAGCTGTTTATACATCCGGACGCAGGAGCACTAGTAACACCCTTGTTATGGTGTCCCACGCAGGTGCTCCAGTGGATACTAGGGGTATCTCCATGTGTGAAACATGCACAAAACAGGTAAGTATTCCTGCTTTGGAAAGGGAAAAAAAATCATGTATTCAGCTTGGAACTCTGCCAAAGCAGACAATTGGAAGACCCTTCCAAACAATGTTTGATATTACTATTTCTAGCCTAACATATCGGTCTGCTAAGTATACCTTTTTTGTATTCACATAGGGGAGAAAAGAAGAGGGACATCTGAGATGTGTGTGGACACCAGTAAACAAACACCTCCTGAAGATACAGAAAGTCAAATCCCCACACTCCCTGAAGATGATGATGCTGATGTGCAAGAAGTACTGTGTGAAGTTCTCAAAATGGTGTCGACCACAGGTCAGTGTCTGAGACCACAGCTTCAAGTAATAGATGGATGCCTGCATACTTATAATACATGTTGTGGTCTTTTTTTTTAGGTGATGTGGATGTTGTGGAAGACCCAAATCACTTCAGAAGTGCAAGTGCACAAATCTTTACCAGTGAGCTCTTTGCAATAGGGAATTGGAGAAAATGAAAGAAAACATCCATGATGTACAAAACAGAGTTATCAATATCATCAATATTTTAGCAAAAATCTAACAACAAAACATGTTTTATTTTTGTCGTTATGTTGTACATGTGTTTGTACAGTTAAAAATTGATTAGATTTGTGTGGCTTCATGCCCAGATGTCTATTGAAGTCGCACCTGAAATTTGAAAAAGTATTGCAGAAACTACTTCTGCAAATTGTTGTTGCGCTGCTAAATCAGTGTTGCGCCGATTGGAACAGTGCCATTGCCTCAAATAGGCTGCGACTTGTCATGCGATTTTAGCTATCAAATTGCATGACAAATCACTCCAATGTGAAATTAGGCTTTATAGTGTCTGAGGTCAGTGTTTAGCCACTCCATTTCTCTAGGTGCACCACAGGTCCTGTTTTCTTTATTTTCCGCATTTTCAAAACGAATGTGTGAATTACTAACCTCGAAACTGACAACCTGCGTTACATCGGAGGGGGGCGGGGTCACCCACACGTCATTGGGGAAGCCACGTTTTCCCACTTGCGTCAGAGGGGGGTGGGGTCAGGTGATGGGTGGCCCCGTCCTCCTCATATAAGAAACGTCAGGCTGCCGGGATCCCCGCAGTGTCTCCGCCAGTGGAGACAGAGGATTGATGCGCTGCGCTGGAGGGAGAGATCACTCGTCGCTGGATCAGATCAGCCATCAGCCATGGAGAGATGATCATCCGTCGCTGGATAGCAATTTTAATGAAGGACTTTTGCAATGGTGTGTATGTCTTTTTTAACATTCTTTTACACTTTCTTTGTGAAATGGTAGGGGGTTCCCTTGTTAAAGGGGGCTTCCCGATTCTGATAAGCCCCCCACACGCAGACCCCCACAACCACCGGCCAGGGTTGTGGGGATGAGGCCCTTGTCCTCATCAACATGGGGACAAGGTGCTTTGAGGGATCACAGACCCCCAAAGCATCCTCCCAATGTTGAGGGCATGTGGCCTGGTATGGTTCAGGAGGGGGGGCGCTCTCTTGTACCCCCTCTTTTCCTGCAGCCTGTCAGGTTGCGTGCTTAGATAAAGGGTCTGGTATGGATTTTTAGGGGGAACTCCACTCCATTTTTTTTTTAAATTTGGTGTGGAGTTCCCCTTAAAATCATAACCAGATCTTTAGGGGGAACACCACATCATTTATTTTTTTAATTTGACGCGGGGTTGCCCTTAATATCCATACCAGACCTGAAGGGCCTGGTAATTGAATTTGGGGGAACCCCACATTTTTTTTTTTATCAATGACTGTTCTCTGTATTACGGGGAGCCAACAATTCATTATAGCCGCGAGTGATTTTAAATGACTTTTTTCCTGCAGAAATTACACTTTGTGCAGGGACAGCTCTAAGTACGGGAAACATGCACCCCTTTACAGGCATACTATACACACCCCCCAGGTACGAAATGTAAAGGAATATTACACTTTTATTGTTTCACTTTAAGCATTATTAAAATCACTGCTCCCAAAAAAACTGCCATTTTTAAAACTTTTTTTGCCTTGATACATGTCCCCTGGGGCAGGACCCAGGTCCCCAAATACTTTTTAGGACAATAACTTGCATATTAGCCTTTAAAATGAGCACTTTAGATTTCTCCCATAGACTTGTACAGGGTGTTCCGCAAATTTGCCGCAAAAACCCAAAAGCATGACCTGAAAATCAGAAATGACCTGACAAGCACGCACTGAAAATCAGAAGAGAACTAAAAAAAAACACACAAAAAACAGAAACAAATTGACAAGCACGCACTGAAAAACAGAAATTAATCGACAAGCACAACCTGAAAAACAAAAATGAACTGACAAGCACGAGGCTGAAAAGCGCAAATCGACACTCACTAGAATTCTACTATCACGAGATTAGCAGAAGGAGCCCAAAGGGTGGCACATGACTAGTGAACTTCCTTTTTATCGGCTCGTACAACGTCTAGTAAGTCACTACGTTCGTAATTGTTGGCCAACATTTGTGTCATTTGAGCCAACGCCCTTCAGACAAAATTCCACTGTTTTGTTGGCAAACAATCCGAACGTGTGTACGAGGCATAACATTTATTTGTAGTCCCACACCAGGAGACATACAGTATTACTACCACTGACTTTAGCCCTATTATTTCAGAGCGCAGGCCACATTGAACTTCTATTGGAACAGAGAGCTATTTCACTCTTGCGTACGGAAAAAATAAATAAAAAAAATAATTTAAAAAAAATCGTACAAACATCAGATAACCAAGGGTGTTCAGCCCCTCACTCACCAGCATTCTTGACCAGCTACACAGGCCTAAAACAATTTGCACTAACAATACATTAAATGTTAACACATATACATATACCAGCCAAAAACTCACCAGATTTTGCGCGTCCGCTCACTGATTAAATATTTCATAGAACTTTCAGGACCACTCACGCAGGGCTTCAGAATTCACGAACCAGCGTGAATCTTGTCCACAGTAGAGAAGTCTTCCAGTTCTGGGTGTAGTTGATTACTCATTAGCTTATAGGGACTCAAGACAAAAATACATTAGGGTTTGGGTTCTGTGCAGAAATAAATTCCACACGCCTTATGGTTGGCCAGTAAATGGGGGAAGTATGGTTCTGCAGAATCTGTGGGCTGCCAATCAGGACTTGCAAGCACAGCGGGAAGGGCACTATGGGCTCTACAGGCTGGCATTCGAATTCTTGGTGGCTGTGGGACACCAACTTGAACTGCACTTATAGGATTTGCCACAATACCAAGTGCTATTGCAGTGCTGGTTTGTCTATGACCAGGATGTACTAGACCTCTGGTGCTCGCAGTTCACCAGAAGGTTGAGTGGCACTTGTACCAGCACTCTGCTGCATACGGGACTCATGCAGTTGTAGCACCTCAGCAACAGAAGAATGGGGTCGGATACACGTGACGTGACCTTAGCAGTGACCACTACTCTATTGTCAGAGAGATCTGTTGGGGTGCCACTCTACAGGTTCAAATACTGAGCCTAAATCTGTCAGTGAGGACTACCCACTCTCATCTGTCATGCTCAGTATCGTGAATCCTGTAGACCTCTTTAGTTTTGACATTTAGGCCTCTAAATTTACAGATAACTAGTGTGACTCACAGGTAAAAAAAGCACCTGATTGTAAGAGGACTATTTGAACCGCTACAAAAAAATGAACTGCTTGTGATTGTGGGACAGGGTTGTTCAGCCTACGGCCCAGGGGCCAAGGCAATAATTGTTATGCTCCTCAGTCTGAACTGATGACGGTTTTCTAGCTGTCAAATCCAGAAGCCCATCATCAATTCTGTTATTAGAGCTGAAATGTATATGTCAGTCATATTCCCAATCTTAGAGGTTTGTATTGATCATAGAGGTGATAGAGTATGAAACTACACTGATCATTGCTGACCTCAGGAGGCTGATGTGTCTGGCTGCATATTAAAAGCTGCTGATAGAAATGCTGTTAGGTTTGGAGAGAGGGAGCAGAGCTTAGCTCAGGGTTTTAATGATACTTAAGGCAACACAAGTAGCCTGCATACTGTCTTCATTGTATGTCTGGCTCTTTTGTGCCTTTAGATTTTAAGGGACATCATTTATACAAGTACTGCATGGGGTTGATTTACTAGAGGCAAATAAACTGTGCACTCTGCAAGTGCAATTGCTCTAGAGCAGGGTCGGGAACCTTTTTGGCTGAGAGAGCCATGAACGCCACATATTTTAAAATGTAATTTTGTGAGAGCAATACAATATGTTTAAAACTAAATACAAGTAAATGTGTGCATTTTATGTAATACTTAAACTTTTAAAGTACAATAAGTCTCTGAATGAAACAATCAGGTGTTCTTCATTAAGAGATAAATCACAGAACAAAGAAATACGGCAAAGTTGCAGAACATGACATGACCTCTGAATTCTTTTAATAACGCTGTTATGCTGTTGCTAACCAATGATGAATAAAGTACTTCTTACCGTTAATGAGACTTCTGGTGCTGCATGGTTTTGCTGATGGCTTTGTAGTCTGGTTGATACTTGATGCGGTTAAGCTTCAGCAGGCGTTGAGACTTCCATCCGTTAAACGTGATCGTAGGTTGGTCTTAATGTTCTTTTTTTTAATCAATTAATCAACTAATTTTGATTAATTATAACTGTAATGTTGTCATCTCTCACACTGTAATATCCACATCTCCCTCACTGTAATGTCCACATCATCTCCCCCACTGTAATATCCACGTCATCTCCCCCACTGTAATATCCACATCTCCCCCCGCTGTAATATCCACGTCATCTTCCCCACTGTAATATCCACGTCATCTCTCCCACTGTAATATCCACATCTCCCTCACTGTAATATCCACGTCATCTCCCCCACTGTAATATCCACATCTCTCCCACTGTAATATACACGTCATCTCCCCCACTGTAATATCCACGTCATCTCCCCCACTGTAATATCCACGTCATCTCCACCCACTGTAATATCCACATCTCCCTCACTGTAAAATCCACGTCATCTCCCCCACTGTAATATCCACATCTCCCCCACTGTAATATCCACGTCTCCCCCCACTGTAATATCCAAGTCTCCCCCACTGTAATATCCACGTCTGCCCCCCACTGTAATATCCACGTCTGCCCCCCACTGTAACATCCATGTCTCCCCCACTGTAAAATGCACATCTCCCCCACTGTAATATGCAGATCCAGGAGCAGATGAGGCGGCCGGTGATGATGACATCAGCGCGCCGCTCACCTAGGCCACCCCCGGGTGTACCAAGATGGCCTTTCCTATGGGCTCAATCCGCGGATCGGCACACTGCATGATCCATGGATTGACAGGCGAGAGCCAGATGTAGCCATCAAAAGAGCCACATCTGGCTCGCGAGCCATTGGTTCCTGACCCCTGCTCTAGAGCTTAGTAAATGAGCAGAAGCTGTGCAGACTTCCATCATCTAATCATGTGCAAGCAAAAATGCATTATTTTTTTATTTTCCTTGCACGTGATTGGGTACTCTTTGTAAAGTGAAGCTTTACCTAAATTACTAAGCTCTGGAGCCACTGCACTTGCAGAGGGCAACTGCACTTTGTAAAGTGCACAGTCTATTTTCCTTTAGTAAATCAACCCCACGTGTCTATTATCTGAATCCAGTGTGTCATCATGCCCTAATCCAGCAATGTCCCATATTATTTTTCATCAGAAAAAGAAACATAAATTAACCAGTTGCCGACCGCCGCACGACGATGTACGTCGACAGCATGGCACGGGCAGGCATAAGGGCGTACATGTACGTCCCTGCCTTCCCGCGGGTCGGGGGCCCGATCGGGCCCCCGCCCGGTGCCTGCGGCGGTCGGTTTTCGTGCGGGAGCGATCCCGGACGAGGGGACGGCCATTCATTCATGGCCACCCCCTCGCGATCGCTCCCGACGAATGAAAATCCTTCGTGACATCACTTCCTCTCCTGTGAGGAGAGGAAGTGATGTATTCTCTCCTCCGTGTCGGTATTTTTCGTTCCGACACGGAGGAGAACGGATCGGTGAGTTGCACCAACACTCTACACAAACAGTAGAACATGCCAGGCACACTCACACCCCCCCTTTACCCCCCGATCACCCCCCCAATTACCCCTGCCCCCCAGTCACAGTGACACCAATGTCATTTTTTTTTTTTTTTTTTTTTTTTTTTGTTTTTTTTTTGCATTGGTGTCATTTGTGACTGTAATAACTGTTAGGGCAGTTAGGGTTAGCCCCCTTTAGTTCTAATGTACCCCCCTAACCCCCCCAATAAAGGTTTAACCCCGTGATCACCCCCCGTCGCCAGTGTCACTAAGGCTGGGTTCACATTGCAGCGGTTTATGAGAACGAATGTGATTCGCACCGCACTGCAGTGCAAATCACATCCGATCTCTGTGCGATTCGAGTTCAGCCATTCGCCGCACCCGCCACACCCGCCGCACCCGCCGCAAATTCGCACGGGACCCTTTTTTTGGCCCGCAGCAGAATCGGATCGCATGGGTGTTCACGCCATGCGATCCGAGTTTGCAGATCGCACTGCGATATGCAAACTGATCTGGGGGTGTCAGTAACATTTCACTGACACTCCCAGCAGTTCGCATAGGGCAGTGTGAACTGCCGCCGGGAGGCATGCGATGCGGGAACCCGCCGCGCATTCGTGGCGTTCCCGCATCGCTCCAGTGTGAACCCAGCCTAATAAGCGATCATTTTTCTGATCGCCGTATTAGTGTCACAGGTGACGCTAGTTAGGCAGGTAGGTATTTAGGTTCGCCGCAGCTTTTTATAGCACCAGGGACCCCCATATACTACCGCATAAAGCCCCCTGATTGCCCCCTAGTTAACCCTTTCACCAGTGATCACCATATAACTGTTACAGGTGACGCTGGTTGGTTAGTTATTTTTTTATAGTTTCAGGGCACCCGCCATTTATTACCTAATAAAGGTTTAACCCCCTGATCACCCGGCGGGTGTCATTTGTGACTAATAACTGTTAGGGCAGTTAGGGTTAGCCCCCTTTAGTTCTAAGGTACCCCCCTAACCCCCCCAATAAAGGTTTAACCCCGTGATCACCCCCCGTCGCCAGTGTCACTAAGGCTGGGTTCACATTGCAGCGGTTTATGAGAACGGATGTGATTTGCACCGCACTGCAGTGCAAATCACATCCGATCTCTGTGCGATTCGAGTTCAGCTATACAGATAGTATGGCTGAATTCGTGTCGCACCCGCCGCACCCGCCGCAAACTCGCACGGGACCCTTTTTTTGGTCCGCAGCAGAATCGGATCGCATGGGTGTTCACACCATGCGATCCAAGTTTGCAGATCGCACTGCGATATGCGAACTGATCTGGGGGTGTCATTAACATTTCACTGACACTCCCAGCAGTTCGCATAGGGCAGTGTGAACTGCCGCCGGGAGGCATGCGATGCGGGAACCCGCCGCGCATTCGTGGCGTTCCCGCATCGCTCCAGTGTGAACCCAGCCTAATAAGCGATCGTTTTTCTGATCGCTGTATTAGTGTCACAGGTGACGGCAGTTAGGTATTTAGGTTCGCCGCAGCTTTTTATAACGCCAGGGACCCCCATATACTACCGCATAAAGCCCCCTGATTGCCCCCTAGTTAACCCTTTCACCAGTGATCACCATATAACTGTTACAGGTGACGCTGGTTGGTTAGTTATTTTTTTATAGTTTCAGGGCACCCGCCATTTATTACCTAGTCTCACTAGTGTACCCCTAAATTTAGGGGTGTCTACTTTCCAAAATGGGGTCATTTGGGGGGGGGGTTTGTGCCATCTTGGCATTTTATGGCCTTCAAAACTGTAACGCCCTTAGAAAGCCTGAAGGCGGTGCTTGGTTTTCGGGGCCCCGTACGCGGCTAGGCTCCCAAAAAGTCCCACATATGTGGTATCCCCGTACTCAGGAGAAGCAGCAGAATTTATTTTGGGGTGTCATTTCACATATGCCCATGGTATGCGTGAGCAATATATCATTTAGTGACAACTTTGTGAAAAAAAAAAAAAAAAAAAAAAAGTTTGTAATTTTCCCGCAACTTGTGGCAAAATATAAAATATTCCATGAACTCAACATGCCTCTCAGCAAATAGCTTGGGGTGTCTACTTTCTAAAATGGGGTCATTTGTGGGGGTTTTGTGCCATCTTGGCATTTTATGGCCTTCAAAACTGTAATAGGTAGTGAGGAGTGAAGTCAAAAATTTACGACCTTAGAAAGCCTGAAGGCGGTGCTTGGTTTTCGGGGCCCCGTACGCGGCTAGGCTCCCAAAAAGTCCCACATATGTGGTATCCCCGTACTCAGGAGAAGCAGCAGAATTTTTTTTGGGGTGTCATTTCACATATGCCCATAGCATGTGTGAGCAATATATCATTTAGTGACAACTTTGTGTAAAAAAAAAAAAAAAATTTTTTTTTTGTCATTATTCAATCGCTTGAGGCAAAAAAATAAAATATTCAATGGGCTCAACATGCCTCTTATCAATTTCCTTAGGGGGTCTACTTTCCAAAATGGGGTCATTTGGGGGGGTTTTGTACTGCCCTGCCATTTTAGCACCTCAAGAAATGAGATAGGCAGTCATAAAATAAAAGCTGCGTAAATTCCAGAAAACGTACCTTAGTTTGTAGATGTGACAACTTTTGCGCAAACCAATAAATATACAATTATTGACTTTTTTTTTACCAAAGACATGTGGCTGAATACATTTTGGCCTAAATGTATGACTAAAATTGAGTTTATTGGATTTTTCTAATAACAAAAAGTAGAAAATATCATTTTTTTTCAAAATTTGCGGTCTTTTTACGTTTATATCGCAAAAAATAAAAATCGCAGAGGCAATCAAATACCATCAAAAGAAAGCTCTATTTGTGGGAAGAAAAGGACGCAAATTTTGTTTCGGTACAACATTGCATGACCGCGCAATTACCAGTTAAAGCAGCGCAGTGCCAAAGTGTAAAAAGACCTCTGGTCATTTACCAGCAAAATGGTCCGGTCTTAAAGTGGTTAAGACTGCCAGTCTGTTTTTTTATACTTCAGTGTTGGGTCTATGGTACAACACTGGTGCACAGAAATCTCTAAATGTCTAAATGTCCTCCATTTGGAGGAACTGTCCCTCTTTTAAAACCATTTAACCACTGAAATGTATCTGCCCCTCTCCGTTGTCCCACCTTTTGGTCTAATGTATAAACGTCTATAGAAGATGTAATATTTACCTACCTGAAGTACACTATCTTACTGCACCAAAAGCTTCCTTCTGCCACGAAATCATTACTTTTGGTAATAAAAAAAAAGCCGGAGGCACTTGCGTGGAGTGTAAGATGGCAGATGTGTGAGAGCTGAGCTCTGGTCCCTGTCTCCTTGTCCGTGGCCCCTGCACTGCTAAATCAGCATTCACCGCCCCAGGAGCAACACCAGTGGCAGTGACGGTTGCTGTGCTGAACTTAAAGCTACAAATCCTGCTCCAGGACTGGACTCACAACATTGCCAAAGAGGTTGGTAAAATTGCACATGAGCTCAGAGGGGAGTATGACCTACTTGGGGAATGTACAGATACTTTAGGCCGCGTACACACGCGGGGACTGTCTGCCGAAACTAAGTTCGTCAAACAGTCCGCTCAAACTTTTGAATGAACGAACACGCCCACACACGGCACTTTTTGAGCGGACAAATACGGCAAACTTTGTTCGTCGTACTAAGTCCGCGCAACTTTTGAAATGAACGGACTCGCCCACACACGAGGCAACAGTCCGCTCATTTCGAGCGCGTGTGCAGGTAGGCGGGGCCCGCGACGGAGACGTCGCGGGCTCCGCCGCCTGGAATGTACTTAAAGGGGAACCCCAACGCCGAAAAAAATCGGCGTGGGGGTCCCCCCAAAGCCCACAACAGACCCTTGTCCGAGCACGCTACCCGGCCGGCCAGGAAAGGGGGGCGAGCGAGCGCGCCCCCCCTCCCGAGCCGTACCAGGCCGCGTGCCCTCAACATGGGGGGTGCCTTGGGGAAGGGGGGGCCGCGCGGCCCCCCCACCCCAAAGCACCTTGTCCCCATATTGATGAGGACAAGGGCCTCTTCCCGACAACCCTGGCGACAGAAGACCGGGCCACCGCCTCTAAAAGAGCTATAAGAAGGCGCGGTGGCCCGGCAGAAGAACCGAAGAGGGGGACAAGACCCCCGAAGTCGGGAGAAGAGGCCGGCGGTGGGGAGGAAGAAAGCCGGACTCCTCCGCTAGCAAAAGAGCTACAAGAAGATAGCGGAGGAGTCCGGCGAGAAGACCCCCGAAGACGGAAGACCCCCGGAGCTGTGCAATAAAATATTTTATCTCGTGTGTTGTGTTTTTTTTTTGGGTACTTTTATTTTACAGGTGAATGGGTAGGGGTACATTGTACCCCATACTCATTCACATAGGGTGGGGGGCCGGTATCCGGGGGCCCCCTTATTAAAGGGGGCACCCGGATTCCGATAAGCCCCCCGCCCGCAGACCCCGACAACCAACGGCCAGGGTTGTCGGGAAGAGGCCCCCCCTTCCCCAAGGCACCCCCCATGTTGAGGGCACGCGGCCTGGTACGGCTCGGGAGGGGGGGCGTGCTCGCTCGCCCCCCTTTCCTGGCCGGCCGGGTAGCGTGCTCGGACAAGGGTCTGTTGTGGACTTTGGGGGGACCCCCACGCCGATTTTTTCGGCGTTGGGGTTCCCCTTTAAGTCCATACCAGGCGGCGGGGCCCGCGACGTCTCCTTCGCGGGCCCCGCCTACCTGGAGACGCGCTCGAAATGAGCAGACTTTCCTCCGAGCGGGAACAGTTTGCTCATTTCGAAAGTGGCCTAGACACGGGCGGACTGTGCGCTCAAACCAAGTTTCAGCGGACAGTTTTTCGGAATTTCCGAAAAACTTTGTTCGTCAAACTGTCCGCTGAAACTGTCCGCTGAAGCCCCACACACGAGCGGACTGTCCGCTGAAACACTGTTCAGCGGACAAAGTTGAGCGAACAGTCCGCCCGTGTGTACGCGGCCTTAGAGAACAAATTTAATGAGCTTGTTCACTATGTACACTTAGAAGAAGATAATGCTGCTATTAAAAACAGTTTCACAACTCCAATTACAACAAGATTTGGAGAAGAGGGAACGCTGTAAAAATGTAAGGATCCGTGGTGTCCCTGAAACTATTAGTGACAAAGAACTACGTCCATATCTCCTGGCCTTGTTTGTCACTTTGGCATCCCATATCCCATATATTGACTGGAGCCTTGATAGAGCTCACAAGTCTCTGACCCCCAAGCCACCCCCTGGCTCCAACCCAAGAGACATTATTGTTCACTTTCACTAATTAAAGCAAGGATGCTCTCACTATTGCAATATGTAATAAATCTCGCATAGACTTTAAGCATGCTAAGATTCAAATTTTCAGTGATTTTTCCACCATTACAAGTGTGCAGTCACTACTCACTTACAAAAACATCAAGTTCCCTACCACTGGGGTTTCCCCTTCCACCTATCTACCTCAAAAGATGGTGTCCAGTCATTAAGAGACCTCCATGAGAGTGAAGCCTTCATTCGCAATTTGGGACTTCCACCCATCGCTGAGGATGAACTTCAAATTCCCGCCCTGAAACCAAAACCACTTATGCCAAGATCTGGACCCCAGTCCGGAAAATCGCAGAAGTCCTCTTCAAATCCTTAACCTTCCGCCTCCAGCAGATCTTTTTAAATTTCATGGACAGATTAGTTTGTCTATGCTATAGACTCCAATGCGGGAGTCATCGTCTACCTGTACCTAGATGATCCCCCTTCGGCTGTTTTGAGGTTTTTTATTTATTTTTTATTCTGGTTGACTCCCACTGAACTTTATATGCTACTCAGAGGAGACGGAAACTCACCGTTGGCTCTTGCAGATAGCCATGCACCTCATCATTGTCCTAGTCTTTTGCCTTGGATTCCTGAAGATATTTTTTTCCTTCACGCCTCGCAAAAAAAATGTTTTTATATAATTTTTTTCATTTCTTTTTTTTTAATTCCTTTTTCGGGTCTTTTTTTTACCATCTCTTGGTTCTCAGTTATGCTTTTTTTGCACCATTTCAACATCTGTCTTAATGTTTTTCATGTTTTTTGCACCATGGATCAGTAATTGTCTGCTTATTATCTGTACTTCATTAACTACATGCCTCTATGATATATCATGGCTTTTAAAATCTTGCAATGGGAGGAGCTTGAATGCCATTAAAAAAAGATGGATATCTTTGAAGGAATTCAAGTCTTTCAAAGCGGATGTGATTATGATTCAGGAGACTCATTTCTGACCTGGGGACCTCCAAGCATTCCCCTACTGCCTTTATGGCTTCTGACTCCTCTGGGCAGTTGTCTTCTCATCTGTCGCAGACATTCCCCCTGAGCAAAGGCAATGGACAGGGTTGCCTTTTGTCACCCTTGCTTTTTATTCTAAGTTTAGAACCCCTTGCCTTGGCCATCAGGTCCAGTCCGGACATTTGTAAGGTGCCGCTGCGACAGCGGGAATATATATTGTCACTCTTTGCCAATGATATTTTGTTGACTCTCACCCATCTCCATATATCTCTAATTACCCTACATGACATCTTGGCCACCTTTGGATCTATATCAGGATTAATTCTTCAAAAACAGAAGCTCTACCCATTAACATCCCATCAGACCAACTCATTCCTCTCCAACATAAGTTGAAATATCGTTGGCCCACTCATACACTTACATGTTTAGGCATCCATATTACAGCCTCTTACTCCTCCCTATATCAGGCCAACTTTCCCCCTATGTTCATGGAAATCACTCATTTATTAAATCAATGAGCCTCTCTCCCTATATCGCCTCTTGGAAGAATTAATGTTCTCAATATGTCTATACTTCTCAAATTGCTATACTTATTTGGGACGCTCCCAGTCTCAATTTCAATGTTGCAATTGAAAGCTCTCCAAAGGAAATGTCTCCACTTTGTATGGAACAATGCCTCCCATAGGATTGTGAGCTCAGTATTCCTAGCATTCATTAGTAGGGGGGGTCTGGCTGCTCCGGACATCATTAAATATTATTATAGATATTATACATCTCATCTGCAAGTATTGACTTTCTGGACGTCTAGGAAGGACCCAAACTGATGGGCTGAGATTGTAATGGGGGTTACCGCTCCAGGATACCCATGGTTTATGTTGTGGCCCTCCTCAGGCAAACACATGCCTCAGTTGAGATCCTTATGCCTAGCTGGAAGAGATGCTCAGAACGGTATTCCCTTTCTTCTTCCTGCCCTCCATTTTTAAGTGTACTTTTTAACCCAGACATCCCTGATGGTCTATCCTATGTTCGGATGCTGCCAGGGACTCAAGCGGGAATCTTTCAATTGCGACAACTTGTACACTCAGTGACACATAGACTCCTATCTTTTGCAGACCTCCAAGTGAAACATCAGATCCCCACATCGCTTTTGTACTCATATATACAATTTAAACATTTTCTCCTCTCTAAATCTCCCTCATTATCTCTGGAGAAACCCACCAATTTTGAACTTTTATGTGCTAATGGCCCATATTAATCCCGATTAATTTCATCCATATATAAAATTTTACGTGAAGCCTCTCCCCTAACGGCATCCACTCATAACTATATGAAGAAATGGTCCCATATATTACAGCGACCTATATCTTTAATAGACTGGGGCAAAATTTGGGAGTTCTCATCCAAAATCTCTTGCTGTGTAGTGCAGCGAAACCCCGCAGTTATAGAACCCCAGACATCCTACACGCCCGCAACCCAACAGCTTCTAGACAATGTTGGAGATGTAATGAAACTACAGGCACCCACTTCCACATCTTCTGGGAGTGCCCCTCTATTAGCCCTTTCTGAACTCAAATTCAAGAGCTTTTTCAGAAGTTATTAAACCCCCATACCTCTGAACTCCATACACTTTTTATTAGGCCTCCTCTTTTTAGGTATCTTTAAAGCTTCAGGGAGATTAATGTCTTTCATCTTACTAGCTTCAAAACGAGTTATACCTAGATACTGTCTGTCCACTTCCCCTCCTACTTTCCATCAATTTCTTACTACAGAGGCTGATACTCATAGGATGGAACATCTGACTGCATTGATCGATGATTCATTATCTTCCTTTTATAAGATATGGCAAGATGAATCTGAGATGAATCTGAGTACCCCCTTAAAATTATGAATCTTAAATATTCTGTCCTGTTTACACCACCTGTTGTTTGTGGTAATGTTTGCAATTGTTGGTCTCCTTGGTGCTAACTATGTGTTATATTGTCTTCATGATTCTTTGATGTTTTACTTCTTTTTATTATTTTGTCTGGTATAGTACATATGCGTTGCTGACCCAGGATGGGAAACCTTATTATCTGACTATACCATGCTTTCGACATGTCTTGCCCATCTGAAAATGTAATGCTTCTTTATGTTGAAATGATTTACTCTATGTACCGCATTGTAAGATTTATAAAACTGTTATAAACAATTAATAGAAAAAAAATCCCCTACCCCAAAGCACCTTGTCCCCATGGTGATGGGGACAAGGGTCTCATTCCCACAACCGTGGCCAGTGGTTGTGGGGTCTGCGGGCAGGGGCTTATTGGAATGCGGAAGCCCCCTTCAACAAATGGGCCCCCAGATCCGACCCTCCTTCCTATGTGAATGAGTATCAAGTACACAGTACCCCTTCCCAGTTTTTAACAAATTCTTTATTAAAAAATAAAAACAGTGCCCCCCTGATGTAAATCCATTGTCATTCACTCCACCAACTGCACCCAAAAAAGAACACAAACAATTCCTACTTCAGGTCCTCTGTTTGACAGGTCTATCATAGGGAAGGTTGGGGCCATCTGGCATGCACCCGTCTGTAATGCCGCAAGATGGGGCGGTGCTTCCAGATTCCAATAGGCCCCCCTGCCCACAGACCCCCACAACCACCCACGGTTGTGGGGATGAGGCCCTTGTCCCCATTAATATGGGGACAAGGTGCTTTGGGCAATGCCCCAAAGCACCCACCCCCCCATGTTGAGGACATGTGGCCTGGTATGATTCAGGTGGGGGGGTGCTCACTTGCCCCCCCTTTCCTGACTTGCTGGGCAGCTTGCTCACACATAAGGGTCTGCTATGGAGTTTGGAGGGGACCCCCATGTCGTTTTTTTTATTTTTTATTTTGGCATGGGGTTGTTAAGGACCCGGGTGGCCAGTTAACAACCAGCTATTCTTCACACAGAATTAAAATCGGTTAATCGTTTTGCGAATGATCCAAATTCTAATCGTTCTGAAAAGTTGGAATTTGTTATAAAATTAAAAAACTAAACAAATTTTAACGAAAACTAAATAAAATTTAACGAAAAACAAACTAAACTAAACAAATCCTGAAAACCAAACTAAATAAATTCCATAATGAAATGAAATTAGTAACATAACAAATCGATCCAAAACAAAACAAATTTTTCCGTTCTGCACATGTCTACTCGCCACTGCATCTTTGCTCTTACTAGAGACTTGCCACGCAGATTTGCTACAAATTAGAAAGGTTTCAACTAGAACTTGTGCTTCAAGTGCTCTGCAAGTGTACAACTTGCCAGTGAAGTGGAGCAAGTTAACAGAATTACAATGCAACACTGCCACAAATTTGTGGCAAGTTATCCTTGCTATCTGGGTTAGTGTTTCATGATGCTCTTTTCTTGAAATCAGGTCTTCAAGAGTAGTAGCAATTGTGTTGTCAAGAGTCTTCAAGAGTAGTAGCAATTTTGTTGTCAATATTAGGCATGTTTGCTAACCCTGAAATTAGATACAGCTTGGAAACCACTGGATTAAAGTGGTTGTAAAACCTTACAACACACTTTGACCTACAGGTAAACCTAGATTAAGGCTTACCTGTAGGTCCAAGAAATATCTCCTAAACCTATACGGTTTAGGAGATATTTGCCCGAAGACAGGCACCGCTGTCTACGGCGCATGCGGCGTAGATAGCGGCGCGCAGGCGCACTGAGCGCGGCATTTTCAACGACGGAGCTGCCGCGAGTGTCGGTTCCCGCGCGCATGCGCGGGAGTGACGTCATTGCGGCTTTGCCGCGTGACAGCGGCGGAGCTGCGAGACCCCACCGAGAAGATGGATGCGCCTGACTACAGGGGACAGCGGTGACTTCGCTGGCTCCTGTGTGAGGTAAGTGACACATAATGGACTACTATGCGATGCATAGTAGTCCATTATGCTTTACCTTTGCAGGGAATGAAAGAGGAAGTAAACTCATCAGGGTTTACTTCCTCTTTAAGGGTATGGTTTACTAAAATGTGAAGTACATCAAAGTGATGTCAACCTCAACATCCTCAACACCTAAGAATGAAGCCGATTCTAGCCAAAAACTGTGGCAGCTTGCGTTCCAGCCGAGAGCATTACAGCATTCCCACGGGCTGAACGCTACATCTACCAGCCGCTTGCCTGCTGATTTCTGCACCACAGAGATGCACCATAGATGACTTAAAGAGGAGCTGCACAAAAAAAAAAAATATTAAAAGCCAGCAGCTACTAATATTGCAGCTGCTGACTTTTAATAATATCACACTTACCTGTCCCAGGTTCCAGCGATGTCGGCGGCAGATGACGAGCGATCGCTCGTCTCGCTGCAGCCACCGCCGCCATCCTCTGTCAGGGAATCGGGAAGTGAAGCATGACGGCTTCACTGCCCGGTTCCCTACTGCGCATGCGCGAGTCGCGCTGCGCTGGTTCCCCGCTGTGTCTCTGGGAACTGTGTGTTTCCCAGAACACAACGGGGGGGCGGAGCCATGCGGGGGTGGGCGGGGCCATGCGGCGGTCTGGCCGGAAGTGGGTGCAGTTACCTGGATTATCCAGGTAACTGCACCCCCCCGAAAGGTGCCGATTGTGGCACCGGAGGGGGGGAGGGATAATACTAGCGGAACTTCCCCTTTAGGGTGAAGAACCGCTTTAATTTACACTGATGACATGCAATGCACTCACTGATGAAATACACTGATGAAATGCACTCACATGCAGTGAGTGCATTTTGATTTTATTCTAATAAACAGCTTACACATAGATGGTGGGGCCCTCTCACGTTTTCTCTAATATGTGCATTCGATTTACTCAGGACCTGGTCTAAGGGAGCAGCATCCATTTCCAGTAGTGACAGTGCTTAAATTCCTCACATTTTCCATTCAGCCTCATCCTTTTGTTGGGGGCCCAGCAGTGTCATAGTTTTAGCCTCCAAAGTGAGTGGTGCTGGGCATAGTTTATTATAGTGGAAGGTGAATGAAGTGCACCCAAACACAAAGAAGCTCTTTTTTTCAGAATCCCGGCATACTTGAAATACACACAGGTTCTTTTCATTTCACTTTCAACTATACTCCAAAATCACTTCACTACATCAAACTTCACACTTGAGGTAATCAGTATATTCAAACTGAAATTTAGCTCCTAGTAAAAAGTGTTACTTATATGTCATCCAATATTATACGGCAGCTAAACACTAGCCAACCACAAAATGAATTATGTTGCAACATAGATATTAAAATCCAAATAGAATTCAATGCACAAAGCGCACAAAACAATGCAAGGCCAGCTAGCCGCCCCTACAGAGTTAGGAATGTTTTTCTCTTGCATTCAAATGCGAGTTAAACTTATAAACATGGTCTACTAATTTTAGATTCATTATTGATTGCTTTTGGAACTAATTAAACAATACACAAACACAATTAATTAATTATTCACCAGCACACCTTCTTTCTTTGCAAAGGAACAATCACCCCAGGGAAAGCAGTATAATTAAAAATGCACTTTTGCTTATTTAAGCATACAGAGATAGAAGTGTCTCCAAGGACAAGGTCTATGTGTACAACAAATTCTATGATTCATCTTAAAATTACTAAGCCAGGAAATGCCTCGGGGCTGAGAGAACCATTTGGTGCAAGTATGGTCCCTTCTGCTTTTTCTCTGATGTAGGGAAACAGCTGCTCGTACAAGAGTAAAACAAGAAGTGCTCAACCTCATAGAATTTTTTTTTTTTTTTTTCGTGTGTGCTTGAATTTTTATAAGCAAGCTCTTATCTAAAAATAGTTCCCTATTTAATTGTGTCTAGCTCAGTGAAATGTTCTGTGCATGTGAGATTAGGTAGCCATATACAATTTAATCTAAAGACAGACCATGTAGCATTGCCTAGGGAAGGATAACAAGCCTTTCTGACTGTTAGTAGTACTTGTAATAATATACAGTGAATTTTTAAAGTGTTGCAAAATCCATGGGCGCTAATCCATCCTTTTTTTATCATGAAAATCCAAGAATGGCACTAAAGTACAGTATATCTGAAAGCAAAACTTTTTTTGGATCAGGATAGAGTAAGGAATGGCTAAAGCACCTTTTTTGAAGATTTCCCCCTCATTTGTCCGGAAGACACAACAGAAAGTAAGAGAAAATCTCTCCAAAGTGAAGGGTGATCCCCTCTTAGCCACTGTACACACGGTCGGAGATTCTGCCAACCAAATCCATCGGATTTTGTCCGTCGGATTTAGTCCGACGGATTGTGTCCGAAACTGTTGCATACACACGGTCGGACTAAGTTGTCGAAAAATCCGATCTTTCAGAACGTGATGACGTAATTTCGTTACGATGGGACTATATTCAGGCTAGTAGCCAATAGCTTTGATGTAGGAATTTGATCTGAGCATGCGTGGCACTTGGTCCGATCAAAATTCGCTACACATGATCGGAGTATGTCCGATCAAACCAGTTGGTCGGGAAATATTTGTAACATGTTGGAAAATTGGGTCCGATGGATATTTGGACGGAATCAGTCCGATGCATACCACACACAGTCGAATTATCCGACGACACGGTCCGATAGGACACATTCCGACGGATTCTCCGACCGTGTGTACAAGGGCTTAGACAGGTAACATTCCCCATAACTTCCTGCTCTGACAATTATAGAAGTTTTGATTTCCCATCACTTTCTGTCCTGAGGACCACTGTAAATAATGGTAAAGAGTAATTCTTCCATCTGGCAAGGTAGACAATTTTGGTATTTCTCACCTCTTGCTCTGGGGACAATGATACAAGTTTTTTAATTTACAATTACTTTTAGTCCCAGTGACATTTGTCCCTGGGACCAATAGAGAGGGTGAACCTCTCCAGCAGGGATGTAGACAGCAACCACAACCTGACAGGGGCTCTAATTTTCCCTGATCTATTCACAACTAATAGACTAACAAAATGAATAGACAATAACTAATTTTTCAAAAATGGATATATTTTAAAAGGGGACCTATAGTCACAGCATACAAAACAAAACCAGAAAGAAAAATAAATTCCCAGCTCAACTTACTGACCACAGACCTACAAAGTCCCATCAAGGCACCTCAGTATTTTTTGTACTCCTAGTTTTGAGAGCCTCCACAGTGGAAGAACATGCATTATAATGGATAGACAGAGGGCAAGCGAGCCAGGAGGAAGCCCACCCCTCCTTAAAGGTACAGGACGCATTGGACACCCAGCACATAACACCATGGCGGCAAAGGTGTCCAATGTGTCCCCTCACCAATATTTCAACAGTGCAAACAAATGGCCACTGTCCTCACCTATAACTAGCCTTTGCAGCAAGGAACACATGGAAGGGCAATGCATGCAAAACAAAACCAAAGAAATTCTTAGCTCAACTTACCGACCATCCTACAACCAACGAAATTATCCTGTCTAACAATATGCTTTAAAAACAGGGGTTTAGTTCACACACATTTACATATAAATGCGTAAGCTACAGAGGCCCATCAAGGTACCCCAGTATTTTCTGTAGTCCTAAATTTTGAGAGCCTCCACAGTGGAAAAACATGCATTATAATGGATAGATAGAGCACAATGAGCCTGGAGGAGGCCCACCCCTCCTTAAAGGTACAGGGCGCATTGGACACCCCAGCAAATAGCACCATAGCGGCAAAGGTGTACAGTGCGTCCCCTCACCAATATTTTAACTGTGCAAACAAATGGCCGCTGCCCTCACCTATAACCTTTGCAGCAGAGAAAACGTGGAAGGGCAATGCCTGCAAAACAATACCAAAGAAATTTGCAGCTCAACTTACTGACCATCCAACTTCCAACCAAATTATCCTAAGCCCACATACACACGGTCGAAGATTTTGCCAACCAAATCCGTCGGATTTTGTCCGTCGGATTTAGTCCGACGGATTGTGTCCGAAACTGTTGCATACACACGGTCGGGCCAAGTTGTCTGATTTAGCGGTTGCCAAGAACGCGGTGACGTAAGCCGTGTACGGCGGGACTAGAAAAAGTAAGTTCAGCTCCACGTCCGGTACCGTTCGCGTGTTAGTAGAAGTTTGGTGAGAGACGATTTGCGCTTTTCAGATTTGTGATTCAGATCGCTACAGCTCTTCAGTTTGTGCTTGTCGGTGCGTATCTGATAATCAGTGCATGCAGTCAGTAAGTATTTGTTGATCATTGTGGACTATATCTTGGTATAGTACGCTTTGAAAGGCAGTTCTTATTGTCTGCTTGCTTCTGCTATTCAGGTCGTTCTTTCAGGCTTTGCTGTTTATCTGTGCTTTCTGGTGTCCATTCTGACCAGCCGACCGTTTTCAAACCATGTTTCCTTTACGTACTTGTCATAGAGTTTCTGCTGTGCAGGGGCTTCGTGTTGGGGTTGTTACTTTGACACAAGCCCGGTCCATTAACAGGGAGGGGAGGCGTTTGTGGACCAAGAATTGGTTGCGCCAGCGTGACCAGTTCTCGCACATGCCTTTGCTCCGTGAGATCCAGGAGAATAATCCTAATGATTTCAGGAATTATCTCCGGATGACGGACCCTGTTTTTCACCGTCTGCTGGCTTTGCTGACCCCTTATATCAGCAGGCAGGATACCTGCATGCGGCAAGCCATCGCTCCGGAGCAGAGGCTCATCGCCACGTTGTGCTACTTGGCGACTGGGAGAAGCCCTCAGGACCTCAAGTTCTCTACAGGCATCTCCCCCCAGGCTCTGGGGCTCATTATTCCAGAGACCTGTTCTGCCATCATTCAGGTCCTGCAGAAGGACTATATGAAGGTAAGTGTTATCCTTTAACATCACATTCGATGTATTTCATGATTGCTAATGTCTTGAATTTCTTTCCTCATTCCCTAATTACCATCATTGCAATATGTTCTAATTTATATGATGTGCCCCTTTGTCCTCAGGCATATTTGCCTCACTAACTTCCCCACCATGCTCTTCTTGGCCCATAAAACTAGAGTTTAGTCACTTAACAATGTCTTTTGTCAGCTCCATAGTATTGCTTTACCCTAAACACCCCCTAAAATTTCTACAAATGTGATGTGTGTGCTTCAATTCATGCAGAGTGGTTTTTTTTATTTTTTTGGGGGGGGGGGGGGGGGTTGTGCCAAACTCATTAGGAACCCCCCTCCCCCCAAATGCTAGCTCAGCTGATAGCAATCCTCTATCTGTTGACTTTACCAAACTCAATACACACTATACCTACCTTTTTGATGCTCACATTTATGGATGAATTCACCTAAGCATGTAGTGTAAGGGCCTGCCTCAATACTTTAACTTTTTTTTTTGCTTTTAACCTATTAATTATCTGGATATGTAATATGAGAATGTCAAAAAGTGCTTACATTTAATTTTTGTTATTCTGACACTTCTTACCTGTCCGGTGGGCTGCCAATAGTGTAACTAAGGAGGGGCTTCCCAAAGTATCACACATTATTTAGCCATTCAACTCTCAATCAAATGGAGAGGGTTACCTGTCCTAAACACCCCCCCTCATTTTTTAGCAAGGGCCCATCAGATGGGGGGGTGGGGGGGGGGGGTGATGACTCTCATAAGGGGACATTAGACTTTAGGCTTTAAATACTCAGTTCCCAAAATTTTAACTAATTTTGTCACAAAATGTTTGTGTGTAATCTGCTTGGAATGTTGATTGGTCAAATTAATAATTTTTGTTCTTGTTTCAATCCACAGTGTCCTTCAACGCCACAGGAATGGCAGACTGTGGCCTCCCACTTTGCCAGTCGTTGGGACTTTCCCAATTGTGGAGGAGCAATAGATGGGAAGCACGTCTGCATTGTCCCACCACCCAACTCGGGGTCATACTATTTTAACTATAAGGGGTTTCATAGTATCATGATGTTGCCGGTGGTGTCTGCGACATATGAGTTTTTGTATGTGGACGTGGGGCAAAATGGACGGATGTCGGATGGTGGAGTGTTCTCACGGACGGAGTTCTACTGGCGTCTCCAGAGTGGCAGTCTGGGCTTGCCACCCCCAGAGGAGAATCAGGAAGGACTCCCGTTCGTCTTCATCGCAGATGAGGCGTTTGCCCTGGGGAACCATCTGGTGCGTCCTTTCCCCATGAGGACCCTCACCCCAGAGCAGAGGATTTTTAATTTCTGCCTGTCCAGAGCCCGAAGAGTGGTGGAGAACACTTTTGGTATACTGGCCAGCCGGTTCCGCCTTTTTCTTACGCCTATTCACATGGCAGAATACAAACTGAATCACATAGTGCTGGCGTGCTGTGTTCTTCACAATTATTTGAAAAAAGTTTCTGCGAACTGTGAAGTCTCAGTTAGCCAACAAGAAGCAGACTTGATGGACAATGCAGATAACCTCACGGGCCTTCAACATGCTCATCCTGGCTTGCCCCCCCAAAGCGCCCGTGAGGTTAGAAACACAATACATGGACTACTTTGTGGGTAGGGGGGCCATTGATATGCCAGACAATGTCTGAGCGGCATTTTAAAAAAAATTTTTTATCTGAAACTCCTTCATTTACTGCTTGGCTTGGTTTTATGTGTCTCTTAGGTATAATTAGGTTTGATCAAGTTGTGCCTTTTTCACCAACAGTGCAAACCCAAGTTCAGAGCGAGATGAGGGGACAGTCTCTTCTTCAGATAATCTTATTATGTTGTGGGTCTGCTACACACACACCTTCTTTTTTGGTAACTAATGTATGTAGTGCATTACTGACCAAAATCGTGCTCATTTTCAGCACCATGGCAGGAAAATGGCATGATTGTCAAAATTTACACATCACTGTGGGTGTTTTTTTAGTAAAGGCACATACACTATGCACTACAAGTGCACTGCAAAAGTACACCTGAAACTGCCCTGGGAGTGCAAAGTGGAGTTGCCTTTATTAAATCACACTCCTTCTCAGCACAAACTTAAATTGTACTCCAAATACATTTTTGTTGCCATGAAAAAAAAAGCCACACATTGTTGCTAATTGAACTGTTTAATCCAACCACATTCACATGTGCGTTTTGAAAAGGTTTTTTACAACCAACCAAGAAATTGTGTGTTTCCAAAACTTAGTTTATTCAAAATTTGGTTTAATTGTTGTTTTTGTGTAAACAGGCATGTATCTAACTGTAAAATACAGAACACAGGAACTTACAAAGTTCCACTTTGAAAAGTGAAGACAATATCAGACATGAGTATGTACAAACTGGTCTGATCTTGCCTTCATCACATGGGGTGTCACCCCTGAAAAATCCAAATTTTGAAGATGCACACAGTTTGTCAACATGTGCTATCTCCCATAATGGGGGATCAATGTACATGCTTTGGGGCTGCAACCCCTTCATCTCAGACACTAAACACAAAACACATACATTGATCCCCCATGATGGGAGATAATGCATGTTTACACACTCTGTGCATCTTCCAAATGTCGAATTTGGAGAAATACAACATTTTGTTAGTAAAATTCCAAAAATAAGACCCTATCTAGTTTGGGGTGTTTCACACTCTCCCCAAAACATCAATGATGTTTTTCAAATTTAAATTAACATCATTGATGTTTTGCAGGATATGTTCCCAATCCCGATTGCACCCCATTATCTCCCTTTATCTGGGCACTTTCACTGGTAAAACGGAAATCTTCTTCCACATCACCTACAAAACAAAACAAAACAAAAAAAAAACCATGTAATATAAATATGGTGACATACATTGATGAGCTTACCGGAAGCTGTGTTCTCCGACACTCACCTGTTGTGGTGACAATTTGCCCAACCTGCACGATCTCTCCTTCCTGCTTCTCCTCCTGCTCCTTTGTTTGTGCTTTTGGAAGTTGTCCTTCTTGCTGAGGGGTGGGGTCCCTGGTGTCCTTATACTTGCAGAGTCTTCTCTCCCCTATGATATTTCGAAAAAAATAAAGAATAAACACACAGAGTGAAGAATTAACAATATGAAACATTGTTTGGAAGTGTTGTTCAATTGTTTATTTTGGCTGAGCTTCAAGGTCATAACATTATTGGGGACACTGTGTTCAGCTAGAATACTTACCGGAAGAACGATGTTTCCTACGAACGAATGAAACCATGAACTTGAAAGTGGCCATTTTAAAATGCACAACATGAACTCAAACCACATGGAGCAGTATGCAAGCAATAATAATCATATGAACACACAACTACTTACTTTTGTCCAGAACACGCTTGATGCTTATGTACTGCTCGTGCTCCCTCAGTTTCAGGTCTGACCAGCGTTTTCTCAGTTCATCCATGGATCGGTGTACCCCAAAATTAGGCAGAAGACACTTCACAACTTTATTCATGATCGTGGCCTTTCTGATATTTGGGTTTGGGTGAGGTCCATACTTCCCATCATAGTTGGTCCTGTTCAATATGTCGACCATCTCCAAAATCTCTCCAAAATACATATT
This sequence comes from Lithobates pipiens, assembly GCF_037356315.1. Lineage (NCBI taxonomy): Eukaryota > Metazoa > Chordata > Amphibia > Anura > Ranidae > Lithobates > Lithobates pipiens. Next base: position 56,508,844 of record NW_027507789.1, on the reverse strand, counting down.
TGCGGCCTTAAATCTTGTCTTCCTGGATCGGGACGTTTCAGGCTCCGGCCTTTCCTCACCCTCCTCCTCATTAGTGTAATTATTAGTGCGCACCTGTGTTCTCTCCACCATGTGCTCTCCCCACTGCGCCGGAAGCGAAGGGGCGGGGAATAGTCTGGAAAGAACGTCAGGGGTGGGCTGAGTTGCACGCATATGCACTGTATATAAAACGTAACACGCGTGTGTCGTCCATACGATCTGTGAACAGAGGGAGAAGCTGAGGTGACGAACGCGCAAACGAAGGTAAAATTTTGAACTTGGCACATCACTAGGCTACATTGCTTCTAGATTGAGGCCTGTATTAGTGGAGTTTAGCCTGACATTAGGGTTTGTCTTTTGTTGTGTCTTGCAGACATTATGGACGGGTTTAATGACTACAGCTTTCTCCCTCTATTCATTGATAAATATTGAGACATGCCAATCCTGTGGCAAAACACGCACCCTTTGTATAGTAGCAGTCCTAAGAGGAAGGCAGCACTGTTGGAACTGGTTGAGTTTGTGAAGCTGGTGGTCCCCAGGGCAGATGACAAATATATCAAAAAGAAAATTGGGAACCTCAGGAGTACATATCTGAAGGAGAGGAATAAGGTCAGGGGTGGACTGACCATTGGGGCACTCGGGCACTGCCCGAGGGCCCCATGCCACTAGGGGGCCCCATCAGGGTTGCCAGCCTCAATAAAACCAGGGACTGTATGTGTCTGTGTGTGTATACTGTATGTGTGTATGTGTCTGTGTGTGTATACTGTGTGGCCCCATAATCTCCTATTGCCCGGGGGCCCCATAATCTCCTATTGCCCGGGGGCCCCATGAGTTGTCAGTCCGCCCCTGAATAAGGTGCTGAAGTCCATGAAATCTGGTGCTTCAGCAGCTGAGGTTTATGTTCCCACCCTGTGGTAATATGACAGGATGAATTTTCTGGCAGACCAGGCTGAGGCCAGAGAATCCCTCTCTACTCTTCCTTCCACGCGTCCTATGCTCCATTCCACACCTGATGAGTCTTCCGACGCCCAACCTGGGCCTTCCACTCAGGAAGAACTGTGGGAGCCCAGCTTGAGCCAGGTATAGTATTGTTGTACATATTTGTGGAGTCAAAATGAATGATGTTAACTTGATTTCTGATCCCTAATTGGTGAGTTTAGAAAGTGTTTCACATATCAATAGACAGTAGTGGCCAAAACCTTTGGGACAAGAAAGAAAAATGCTGGGCTCAGAATGATAGTCTTTTCTATTGGTTAACAATTTGCAACAGTGTTGATGTGAAAATTGTGTGTGTTTGATGAACCAAAAACTCAAACTATGTCCCTTTTTCATACACAGGAAGAACTCAGCCAGGACCAGGAGGGTGTGGAATGCAGCAGCCAGGAGGTGGCTGTGGAAAGTGGCAGCCAGGAGGAGGCGGGGGTAAGCAGCAGCCAGACGGTGGGCAGCCAAAGGAGCCTCACCAAATGCCAGGTCCCTCCCCTCCGCCTTCCACGCAGAAGGGCAAGAAAGGGGGGGAATGTTGAGGAGTCGGCCCTGAGGCTGATTGGTGAGGCTTCTGCGGCACTCCAAGCAAAACCAACCTACCAAGAGGCCTTGGCCGCCTTGGTTGTATGCAAGCTTGAGAAAATGGAGCAGGGGCAACAGATCTTGTGTGAGCAGGTTATTCTCCAAACCCTCAACACGGGTCTGTTGGGCCAAATGACACCAGAAACACAGTTGTGTCATTTGGCCCATGCCCCTGCTCCTCCTCCTCCTCCTCCTTCTGCCACACCTCCAGCACCACAGCCACAGCCTGGAAGGAAGCGTGGAAGGAAGACCAGAGTGTGATGACCTGGGTTCAGTCTGGTCTGCCAGAAGATGCAGCCTGTTGTAGTACCACAGCCTGGGAACATAGATGTCATCTGCTGCTGTTCCGGGTTTCATGGACTTCAGGACCAGACTTCTCTCCCTCAGATATGTACTCCTCAGGCCACCAATTTTTGCGTATAAATATTTGATGTGTGCCCTGGGGGCCAAAGGCTTCACAAATCTCCCCAGTTTCAACATTGCTGCCTCCCTCTTTATCTGTTACTGACACCGAAATAAAGGTATTTTTTGTTTGGATGAAATACTTGCGTATGTGTTTTCCTTCCAAAAGGCCAGTTTATTTGTGAGCAGGCAGCTACATTTCCAAAAAACAAAGTGAAATAAATAACAAGGGGTGTTAACACTAAACAACCTCCTGTAGGTTAAAAAAGAAAAACAAAATCTAAAAAATAGAATAATGTTGTTGTTGTAAGTTTACACAAAAATAAAAAATAAAAAATAAGGAGAAATTAGCAAAGTGTCTTTAAAGGAGATTTTTAGGGAATCCCCCCACAAAAACATCCAAAAAAGAAAAAATCTAATCTAAAATTGTGTAGATGTGACTCAAACTAATATTGTATTGCTGAAATGGTTAAAAAAAGAGTAATAAAATCCGTTCGGGAGAAGTGTGTGTGACTATGAGCATCAAAAGAAGTTGGTTCTTGCAGCATTGTAAAGAACAAGAGAATGCACTTGATGAATGAATTTTTAACATTGCAGCGTGACGAATGTGCTATATCGCTTACGAGCAGTAGTTTTACCTGAACGAGCGCTTCCGTGTCGGAATTTGAATGTGAGCATGCGTGGCACTTGGTCCGATCAAAATGCTCTACACATGATCGGATTAGGTCCGACCGGCCCAGTTGGTCGGGAAATATTTCCAACATGTTGGAAAATTGGGTCGGACGGATATTCGGACGGAATCAGTCCGATGCATACCACACGCAGTCGGATTATCTGACGACACGGTCCGATAAGACGCATTCCGACGGATTCTCCGACAGTGTGTACACGGCATAACAGTATGCGTTAAAAACAGGGGTTTATAGTCACAGCATACACTTTCATTTTATAACATCAGCATTGTAATAAAAATACAAAAAATTGTTGTACGTATTTAATAATCCAGTATAAACGTACTTGAAAAATCTCCTTTTATGTTGTTAGTTTTGCCTGTAAGCTGGTCATTTCTTTTCACAACTTCCTGGAACAGTACTACCCCAGTAGGAGCCACCAGATAGATTGCTTGGATCCTTTTTCCAGTAGTTTCTTCACACAGCAAAACACACAGTTCAATCACTCTTTAGGCTCATTAACCAGTCTAGGGGTATACTTTTTCTGATGCTTTATTGTAGAGCTTGGATGGGTAGTGGGTAATGGTAGGATACTCCAGTAACCCTTAGAAATGATTTGAGGACACTGAACTTTCTCTTGCAGAACTATGAGCCAAGCCCATGTAGAAGTAAAGAGTGAACTGGCCTTTGAAGCAGCGACTTGAGGAAATTTGTCTTCCTCTCTGGACAGTTCAAGAAATGTCTTTTCACTAGCAATTAAATAGACTAAGCTCTTCAGGACACAGGACACCTTGTCCCCTTTGAACCCACTGTCTCTAACGCACAGGGGGGGGATAGGCCTCAGTATACAGTCTCCAGGATCTCTCACCAATCTATACTCAAAAACGTCCTTGGAAATATTGGTTGCCTCCTTCCAAGAAGCACGTGACACTTCCACCCTGTGATACCGGACTAGATCCTCAGACGACAGCCCCTCAGTCAGATTTTCAGAAAAGCGGGCCTCCAGGTCGGCCACCTGAGGAAATGACAACCCGTAGGCACATGGCAGAATGGCTATCACAAACAAAAGATTTCCCAGCACAATTACCAGCCAGCCTGCAAAACAAACAAATTGACCCTGTCCAACAATTTATGTTAAAAATAGAGGGCTTTTTTTCACACATTTGCAAATATACATCTATACGTAAGCTGCAGTTCCCACATCAAAGCTCCCCTGTAAACTGCAGTCCTAACGCTATACATTTACAGAGTCTCCTAAGCCTAACCCTATGTTTAGTCTAGTTATAGGTTGGAGTGGTTGCCACATTTTTGTACAGTTAGCCCAATGGGTTAGCAGCCCACCTTGGCTGTGATCTCCTTCTCAAAAAAAGACCAGGCTGCCCTTCGAATCTGACCTTGAGTTTTTATACAGACTCTCAGTCAAAAACTGGGCATCTACCCCCAGGGATTGGCCAGGGCTGTATGAATATTTAGCTGCTGACTAGACTCCTTCTGCCCACCAGTTTCGGGTTTCCGGGCAAATGAATTACAGCATCAGGCGATTTTTTTTGAAGCACCTGATTAGAGCCAGAGGCTCTTATAGGCTTCAAAATAGGGTCACAGAGCATGCAACCTGGAGCCCACCCAGGTGTGTTACAACAGCAAATATTCATTCGCTGTTGTAACATTGATCCTTAATCCAGCCAGAAGTGGCCATTTGCCAATTGGCCAAAAAGAGAAGACTCCCAATTGGCCGCTGAGGAGGAGGGAGGAAAACGGAAGCTGCTGCTGTGGAGAGCAGGAGAAAAGGAGGCCACAGAGCAGGAGAAGGGGAGGCCACCGAGCAGGGGAAGCCACCAGTGATGGAAAGCAGGAGATGATGTGGTAAGTGCTATCGACCGACTAGAAATTTTCTCACCAGCTGCCACTGCTGTAATGCATTATTTAGGCTAAAATCTAATGGGTTTAGTTACATTGTAATGCATTATTTAACCACTTGCTGACCGCCTGCTGTCATACATCGGCTGATTGAAGTGAAATACCATTGTTATCATAGCAGCTAGCTGCCATAACCCCAGTATCCACTTCTTCAGCAGTCTTTCCGATAAAAGTGGTTTCTGTGGTGGATTCACTGCGAGATGACTTTTATCGGTGGCAGGAGAGGGTCCCCCCCTCCCGCCACGCTCCAATGCCCTCCGACGCTTACCAGAGCCACTGACAGCAGCAGAGGTGATTGGATCCTTCTCCCTGTGTGGTAAAGAGCTGAGTGATGGAAAGATGGACCCCACCCAGCTCCATACCATTGCAGGGCGGAAGCGATGTCAAAACGTCACTTCCGCCCATAGCTCTTAAAGGGACTTTTTTTTATTATTGCATTTTTGTGTAAATATGAGATCTGAGGACTTTTTGACCCCAGATCTCATATTTAAGAGGTCCTGTCATGCTTTTTTTTCTATTACAAGGGATGTAATAATTGCAATAATTGAGACACATGTACCAGGGAAGACACTGGATTAGTGAGCATAAGAATAACGATGTCATCTGCAAAAAGGCTTATGACTTGCTTGCGATCATTGATCATGAATCCTCGTATGTTGGGATTTTGTCTTATGTTAGTTGCCAGGGGTTCCATTAACAGGTTGAAAATAATGGGCGATAATGGACACCCCTGGCGAGTGCTGTTTGTGATTTTAAAGGGTTTAGATAGTATACCCGAGGTGTACACTTGATGGGGAAGTGTACAGGGCTAGTATTGCAGAAAGTAGATGGCCCGTGAAACCAAATTTCTCTAGTGTTGTTGTTAGGTACTTCCAATGTACTCTATCGAATGCCTTCTCTGCATCCAGGGCTAGAAGCAAAGAAGTCGTTCTGTGTTTTGTAGCTAAATGGATTACGTCGATTAATCTTCTGGTTGCATCGGAAGTCTGTCTTCCTTTAGTAAATCAAGATTGATCTGGGTCAATTAAGGTAGGAAGAATGTCAACTAGTCTCAATGCTATAATTGTAGCATAAATTTTTAAGTCATTGTTCAATAAGGATATTGGTCTAAAATTTTTGGGAATGTCCAGTGTCTTCCCTGGTTTGGACAATGTGACTATTAATGCTTCTAACATTTCAAGGGAAGGAGGCCAAGGCAGCAGCGCTCTCGAAAACCCTAAGTAGGTGTGATCCCAGGCTTTGTTTAAAGTTTTTGTAGTATTCCCCTATTAATCCATCAGGTCCGGGGGATTTGTTATTGGGAAGAGTGTCTATAACTTTTAGTAGTTCTGATAACGAAAAGGGGAAATTTAACTCCTGCAGTTGTAAAGTAGAGAGTTGGGGCAGTTTAATGTCTTTTAAAAAAATATTTATATCTGATTGGGATGGTTGTACAGTACAGCTATCCTGATTTAGATTGTAGAGGGACCTATAGTATTCACTAAATGCACTGGCAATGTTTCAGGGATCAAATATTTTTTGTTTGGCTGTAGGGTTTGTAATGTGGGATATTTTGGTTTTAAAGCATTGGCCTTGCAACTTATGAGCTAGTACTTTACCAGCTTTATTGCTGGATTAGTAGAAGGTAATTTTTAGTCTTCTTTCCATATGCTCGAAAGAATGGAGTAGTTCTAATCTAAGATCGTGTTGCAGGGCTGTAAATTTTGTATTAAGGTACTGCGTAGGGTTTTTTTTTTATCTTGAGCTTCAAGGATTCTGATTTCTGATAAAAGGTTATTAAGCTGCTGCTGCCTCTGCCTCTTAAGCCCTGTGGCTAGTTGGATAAATATGCCTCTAATGTACGCCTGGTGGGCGTTCCAAAGTACAAATGGGTCATTTGTAGAAGAGGCAACAATTTGAAAATAATCAGACAAGTGGTTTTATAACATACTTTTAGTTGATGGGTTTTGTATTACCTTGGGCTAGAGTGCCATACAAAGGCTCTGTTGTTAGGGTAGTTGTCTCCCAAAGTAAGGAGGGCAGAAGCATGGTCCGACCATGTTATATATATATAGTATTTATATATATATATATATTTTATTTTATTTTTTTAGTTTGAGGGTATTTACATCCAAATCAGGTAAACGGTGTAGGAATTAAAACAGATTGTATATGTGCCTCCCACTTTGTAAGGAACCAAAAGTAATGGGACAATTAACTGCTCAGCTGTTGCATGGACAGGGGTATGTTATTCCCTCATTATCCCATTTACAAGGAGCAGATAAAAGGTCCAGAGTTCATTTCAAGTGTGCTATTTGTATTTGGAATCTGTTGCTGTCAACTCTCAATATGAGATCCAAAGAGCTGTCACTATCAGTGAAGCAAGCCATCATTAGGCTGAAAAAACAAAACAAACCCATCAGAAAAATAGCAAAAATTAGGTGCGGAAAAATCAACTCTTTGGAACATCCTGGTGAGCTTAGCAAGATCAAAAGATCCGGAAGACCACAGAAAACAACTGTGGTGGATGACCGAAGAATTCTTTCCCTGGTGAAGAAAACACCCTTCACAACAGTTGGCCAGATCAAGAAAACTCTCCAGGAGGTAGGTATATGTGTGTCAAAGTCAACAATCAAGAGAAGACTTCACCAGAGTGAATACAGAGGGTTCACCACAAGATGTAAACCATTGGTGAGCCTCAAAAACAGGAAGGCCAGATTAGGGTTTGCCAAACAACATCTAACAAAGCCTTCACAGTTCTGGAACAACATCCTATGGACAGATGAGACAAAGATCAACTTGTACCAGAGTGACGGGAAGAGAAGAGTATGGAGAAGGAAAGGAACTGCTCATGCCCAAAGCATACCACCTCATCAGTGAAGCATGGTGGTGGTAGTGTCATGACGTGGGCATGTATGGCTGCCAATGGAACTGGTTCTCTTGTATTTATTGATGATGTGACTGCTGACAAAAGCAGCAGGATGAATTCTGAAGTGTTTCAGCCAATATTATCTGCTCATATTCAAGGGAAAGAAGTAGAATGTTATGCAATGGCCAAGTCAATCACCTGACCTGAATCCGATTGAGCATGCATTTGACTTGCTGAAGACAAAACTGAAGGGAAAATGCCCAGCGTCTGGTGATTGAAGGATTTGCAATCAAGTATTAAAAAAGGGAAAGTTTGATGGATGATTGTTAATCTGTCCCATTACTTTTGGTCCCTTAAAAAGTGGGAGACACATATACAAACTGTTGTAATTCCTACACCGTTCCCCTGATTTGGATGTAAATACCCTCAAATTGAAGCTGAAAGTCTGCTGTTAAAGGACATCTTGTTTGTTTCATTTAGATTGGAATTTTGTCAATGTCCAAATATTTATGGACCTGACTGTATACACACTGTATATATCCACCAGACTCAGTGGTCTCCAGACTCCTCATCAGGATCCATAGTCATCCAGCTGTGATGAGGGCAATAATTTCCCAGTGGCCTTGAAGGCTGTGGTATCCTCCAGTACAGACTTTCATCCAAGAACCTCCTATTCTCCTTCCTGAGATTTCAGACCTTACACAGTGGGGAAAAAATATGTGTTAAATTGTAGATTGCGCCACCTGTTCCTTTTTGTGAAAAAAAATATGTATCCAAACTTTACCACTGTGCATTTAGTACAATCATATCTCAGCAATACCACCTACTTATTGTTTCAACAAGTGCCACTGCCAACTGCTCCTGCACATAAAAATGCATGCATATGCAAACACAAATGACGAAAATCTAAAAACAACGCAAAAGCAAATACCCCAAAAAATTATATACCAAAACCACCCCCCTATTCCCAATCCATATACACTCTCAAATAGTGTGTGTGTATGGGATACTATCCCCAGTCCCAATATTGGTATCAGTCCTTTTTCAATCAATAATCCTTCAGTATTCACGTGTGCAGCTCTTCTTCACCACAGAAACACCCTTCGTGCCACCAGCACCTTACGAAATGAGCACTCTTCAAACTTAGATGGAAATTCGATTAAGTGGTTTTAGTGTTGCGCAAATGGGGGAATACAAGAAAGGAGGGGAAAGGAGGGGAGAGGGAGGGGGGGGGGGGGGAGAAAGAGAGGGAAGGAGAAAAGAAAAAGGGGAAGGGGAAGAAAGGGCAGGGAGGGGGAAGGGGAACAGATGAGTATGCAGGTAAAGGATAAAAGGGTAAAGGTCAAAAAGTGCTAGTGTAAAATTATATGTGTCTGGGTGTGCACAAATCCTTGTTCGGTACGTGCTAAACTAAAATAAATGTTAGAGAGTGGCAATCAAATATAGATTCTGATAGAGTGCCATACAAATAAAAACTCACAGTAATGGATGAATGCCTGAAACAATAGACATACAAATTGTGGGTGCTGTGCAAAACTGCAATAAAATATGCTGACAATAAATGAATATATAACTTAAGGTGATAGTCCAAAATATATGACTAAAAGTGTACAGTGAGAATAATCACATAAGCACAATCCCATGTGACATGCCAAGTGGAAAAAACACAGATATCAATCAATCCAATATAACAAAATGCATGTTCCATGCGGTGTTTATAAAGTGCCAAGTGAAAAAAATACAGATAACAATCAATCCAATATAACAAAATGCATGTTCCATGCGGTGTTTATAAAGTGCAAATAGTGCTAGCAGCAAAAAAACGTTACAACACAGGTGAAATGATAAACACATAAAAATAAGGTGCTGGTAATCAATCTGGGATATTCAGTCCTGTGGACGTGCTGTGTTCTAAGGGGAAGCACTAGCTTTGAACTTCAGTGATCCATGCAGGCATACATGTGCAGTGACTTAATCCTCCTATTTATCCAATACGTGGATGGATGTGCCCTTACCTCACAGCTGTGAGGTTACAGCCTTAATAGTATAGGTGGGTAACTGGCTCCTGTTCCTGGGATAGGTATGCCTCACGGCTGTGAGGTTACAGCCTTAATAGTATAGGTGGATAACTGGCTCCTGTTCCTGGGATAGGTATGCCTCACAAGATAAAGAGATAATGTCCCATAGTGTAGTAGTTTCAACCAATTGAATTTTATTTAAGTATAGTGACAGGGTACTCACATTCTGAGTGAATAAAAACTGCAGTAATAGAGCAACAAGCAGAGTAACGAACGGTGCGTTCCAATGTCCTTCCTAGTGTCTCTCTCACTTCCTTCCTTGCGCATTCGTCACCGTCACGTGACTTCTTCAGGGAAATGAAATAGAGAGAAAGGAGTTGTGTTTTTATGCTGATCGTTCGTACTTACGGTGGCCATTTTCTTGTAGACCGGAACAGGAAGTTCCATGGTGGCCATTTTTGGTAAGGTATGTCGCCGGAAATATACCAGCATTCATTGAATTGGAGGTATATCAAGCTAAATTACACCAAGCTCAGGTTAGAGGGAGAGTGACACCAGGGGACTACTCAGCACCTTGAAATATATCGCTGGGCTCATATAAAGTGCAGTGAAATACAATATTATTTAAAAATACCCTTTTAAATATGTGGAAATGAAAAATATAAAAAATAGTATGCTGCACCAAGGTATATATAAAAACTATAAAATATAATGAGAGAGGAAAAAGTATATTTGTATCGATATGCGTGCCTAAAAATTTGAAATATATTAAAATATAGAAGCTATATTAGATAAAAACTAGATTTGTGTATGTAAAATAGAGCATAGGAATAATATAACGCGCCAAGGTGAATTGAGAGAGGAGAGTATAAATAAATTTACGTCAATGTGCACTTATATAAATATAAAATCTGTCGGTTATGTTAGGGGGAGAGAGTGTAAATGTGTTTGTACATTGGTGTACACATAATTAAAGGAGGAGAGGTTTATCCGAATTAATTATTAAAAATATTAATAAATATAAAAATGTAAAAAATATATAATGACTTTAAAGGTTAGATAAAGCACTCATAAGAGGCAAAAATGATAAAAATTTAGTGGGAGGAGTCTAATGAAAAAACATGTATGTATTAAAAATCGCTGATGAAACAGTTCAGGTCAAACTCTATATTTAACCCTTGAGGGGCAAAAGTGTCTAAGGTAAAAATCCACTTCGTTTCCAATTGGCTTAATGTTCTGACTTTGTGTCCTCCGCGCCAATGTTTGGTGTAAGGTTCTATGCCCCAAAATTTTAGTTGGGATGGGTCTTTGTTGTGGACAGCAGCAAAGTGCCTGGATACACTGTGCTTGTCGAAGCCTTTTGAGATGTTCTTTACATGTTCCTTCAGACGAACTCTAAGGGGTCTTTTTGTGCGGCCCACGTACTGGAGGCCGCAATTGCACTCCAGTGCGTAGACCGCTCCCTCAGTGTTGCAACTTATAAAATCTCTTATCTCATATGTGTTTCCAGTAGTTGTAGATGTGAAATCCTTTTGTTTCTTATTCTGGCATCCCGTTTTTAAACAAGCATAACATCTTCTACAAGGAAAGAAACTGTAATGGAAATTTGTAGGTTCTGTATATAATTGTATTCTATTTTATATGTATTGCACAATGCCCTCACTGTGCACACGGCACTAATAATGTTTTCAGTACATGTTTTGCATTCTTTCAAGTTCTGATTAGAATAAGCCTGCCTATGTAACGCCCCTTGTTACCATAAACGTACAATTGTAATATTAATGTGATACCTACGTAATCATGTGTATAAAAGCCTTCAAATGCGTCATAATAAAGGAGAACGGTTATTTGGAAAGATGCTGAGCGTATCTTTTGTGTCTGTTCCCTACTGCAGTAGTTATTAATTTGGAACCACTAATCAATATGAGGATAGGAGTTGCCTATCATCAAAATATCCATTTCAGGTGGCGAAGCCAGCCCAGCAGGGGTTATCAGGTGACCCTGAGTATCCGAAACGAGGAGCTTGAGACGATCCGGGAATTTCTGATAATCAGCCGGCTGAGGTAAGCCTTTTGCTTACATTTGAGTTATCAGACTTCCTTGATCGGTAAGGCATTTTCGGGACAAAGGGTACCTATTTTACTCCCCTTAATCGAACTGTATTGATTAGTGGTTATATGTTATGTTGTCACTGTCTACTGTCCATCAGAGTGTTATAGAGAAAGAGAAGAATAGTGCTGTTCACAGAGTATATGTAGTACATCTGCTAGATAAAGTAGTTTAGAGGCAAAAGGGTATAGGCACACGTAGAGAAGACTGGCCAGTCATTATGGGCATTAAATTAAGTAAGGGAATGATGGGTAAGAGACCCTCAAAAATGCCCAGCGCAAGAGGAGCGCTATATATGAACCGAAGGTGCGGTTCTGCCTATACTGAGCCCCTAGATTAATGGTTAAAGTGGACAGGGATCCACAAAGGGTAACTGGGTTACCACCAAAGTCTGCAGGGACAAAGAATCATGCAGAGTATACAGCTAGAGAAACGGATATTTATGTGAGCAGGATGGATCAAGAGTGACATTAACACGAGACAGAAAGGGACTTTTTGATGTTAAGTTGTGGGATGAATTTGAGGTCAGACACAACAACTAGTAAAGTCAAGAAACAGTAATGAGAGTTAAAACAGAATGCTTTGTATGTTGTCAGAGAGGGAAGATGGGATGAGCACTATAGCTGCCCGTCTGATCATAGAAGGTACAGTATGTGAAGTATGGAATTACAATACATTGGATGTAAAGGATATCAGAACAAAATAAAGAAAGCAGAAATTTAAGCAAGAAAGTATTAAAAAAGCGTTAAAAGAAAGTGAGAGAATGATATGCATGTGTTGTGTACAAATGGGAATAATGTAAGCAATTTTAGAGATATATTTGAGTATGTTTGTGAATGCTGGAACCTTTAGTTCGCTCGCTTGTGTCATGTACGCAGATGTGACCCCCACCTTTGTGCTCTCCTCAAAGAATGTAGCTGGGATGAGAGTTTGGTGATAAGCTGGGAGGACACCATGCCAATTTCAGTTTTTTAGACAAAACATTTATAACAAAATGTGCCGGGTTAACGAATCTAATGATAAACAATGTGATCACAATTATTTTTGAATCTGTTTTCCAAACATGGTAAATTGAAGGTTACAAATTAACCATGTCTTACACTAATTGAATATCCTGTGATAGTGGAAACAGTGCATTAAAAAAAAAAAAAAAGAGAGAGAGAAATTGAGTAAAATTAAGTAATATGTCCCCCTTTAAGGACATTTATCTGTGCATATATATTAGTGTGTGATATTGAAATTATCATATGAGTATTAATATGAGTTTAACAATTTTATTAATAAATATAGATATATTGAAACTGGTTTAGATAACCTTTGGTTGGAAATGAAATCCAGGTTAATGGGGAAATTGGTAAAAAAGGAATTAGTTTAGATTAAGATAACAATTTTGTAATTTTACATTTATTAAGTGGAAAGAAAAAAAAGATTAAGATGAGGTTGTTGATTTGAATACAGCTGCAATAATGTTTAACAAAGCCAAGATGGATGGGATACATAAGGAAGTTTTTCTACAGAAATGAAATCTTAAAGTCTGATAATAACTTGATGTGCGGTCCATGATGTGAGAGTAATAATAACATTTAAATATAACAGACCCATCACATCAAGTCCACACACCCTGTTAGGATAGCTGCTGCCTGCAGCCAGTTGGTTTATAGTTTTTGATGGCCAAGTGCTTTCTGGTCCGTCATACATATTGTTGGTCCTTTTGTTTTTATGTAGTTTTATTTTTGAAATCCAAAGCAGAATGTGTGGATTGTGAAATGATGTGCCCCTTTTCCTTGTAAGTGCAGTGGGTATAAGTAGAAGAATATTTTGGATTTATGGACATCTCTGCAGCACTGCAGGGTATTCTTATGATTTATTATAATATTGCTAGGAAAAAGTTGTCTTTTTGAAACATGAAACAGGAGTTCTTACACAATAAGCATGATAGGAAAAAGCTATTGTTATATTTATGCAAGCTGGACCCAGTAATCAAGGGTTCACTCCGATGTATCAGAGCTGTAGCTTTATGGAAAGTTGCTATTAGACAAAGTTACAGATATTATTTTGGTTGAATATTTAATTTTTAATAGTCCGACATTCTGCACAGCAAATACAGTGGTGTGAAAAAGTGTTTGCCCCCTTCCTCATTTCCTGTTCCTTTGCATGTTTGTCACACTTAAGTGTTTCGGAACATCAAACCAATTTAAACAATAGTCAAGGACAACACAAGTAAACACAAAATGCAATTTGTAAATGAAGGTGTTTATTATTAAAGGTGAAAAAAAATCCAAACCATCATGGCCCTGTGTGAAAAAGTGATTGCCCCCCTTGTTAAAACATACTATAACTGTGGTTGTCCACACCTGAGTTCAATTTCTCTAGCCACACCCAGGCCTGATTATTGCCACACCTGTTCACAATCAAGGCATCACTTAAATGGGAGCTGCTTGACACAGTAAGGTCCACCAGAAGATCCTTAAAAGCTACACATCATGCCGAGACCCAAAGAAATTCAGGAACAATTGAGAAAGAAAGTAATTGAGATCTATCAGTCTGGAAAGGGTTATAAAGCCATTTCCAAAGCTTTGGGAATCCAGCGAACCACAGTGAGAGCCATTATCCACAAATGGCGAAGACATGGAACAGTGGTGAACCTTCCCAGGAGTGGCCGGCCGCACAAAATTACCCCAAGAGCGCAGCGACGACTCATCCAAGAGGTCACAAAAGACCCCACAACAACGCCCAAGGAACTGCAGGCCTCACTTGCCTCAGTTAAGGTCAGCGTTCATGCCTCCACCATCAGGAAAAGACTGGGCAAAAATGGCCTGCATGGCAGAGTTCCAAGGAGAAAACCACTGCTGAGCAAAAAGAACATCAAAGCTCGTCTCAATTTCTCCACAACACATCTTGATGATCCCCAAGACTTTTGGGACAACATTCTGTGGACCGATGAGACAAAAGTGGAACTCTTTGGAAGGTGTGTGTCCAAGTATATCTGGCGTAGAAGGAACACTGCATTTCATAAAAAGAACATTATACCAACAGTAAAATATGGTGGTGGTAGTGTGATGGTCTGGGGCTGTTTTGCTGCTTCAGGACCTGGAAGACTTGCCGTGATAAAAGGAACTATGAATTCTGCTGTCTACCAAGAGATCCTGAAGGAGAATGTCCGACCATCTGTTCGTGTACTCAAGCTGAAACGAACTTGGGTTCTGCAGCAGGACAATGATCCTAAACACACCAGCAAGTCCACCACCGAATGGCTGAAGAAAAACAAAATGAAGACTTTGGAGTGGCCTAGCCAAAGTCCTGACCTGAATCCTATTGAGATGTTGTGGTATGACCTTAAAAAGGCCGTTCATGCTCGAAAACCCTCTAATGTAACTGAATTAGGACAATTCTGCAAAGATGAGTGGGCCAAAATTCCTCCAGGACGCTGTAAAAGCCTCATTGCACGTTATCGCAAACGCTTGGTTGCAGTTGTTGCTGCTAAGGGTGACCCAACCAGTTATTAGGTTTAGGGGGCAATCACTTTTTCACACAGGGCCATGATGGTTTGGATTTTTTTTCACCTTTAATAATAAACACCTTCATTTACAAATTGCATTTTGTGTTTACTTGTGTTGTCCTTGACTATTGTTTAAATTGGTTTGATGTTCTGAAACACTTAAGTGTGACAAACATGCAAAGGAACAGGAAATGAGGAAGGGGGCAAACACTTTTTCACACCACTGTATATAGCTAAGTGTTTGTCTAATGAAAGGTTCAAAATATGAATTTGTTTTGTGTGTTTATGTACAAATCTAACAATGAAAAATGTGTACATTTGAATTCAGCCACCTTATTGCCTCTATTGGAGGAGGCTGGAAACAAAGAAAAACACGTGTTAAATTGATGATGTAGGAATCAGCTGCTGTGAGCCCAGTGCAGGACACACTCCCTGAAGACCCGAGTATTTACTTTTTTGTAGTGTTATTCCTGGTTTTATACCGAGGATGAAGTTTATCACCCAGAAGGATACTCTGTATTCAGAGTCATTGGATCCTTTTTCCCCAGCTCAAGAAGCAGAGCTCCATGTTTTAGAAAAGCCTGTGAGCTATAAAAAGAGTATATATTTATATAGATAGTCAAGATATAGAGAGCTTTTGGTTCCATTTGAAGGGCCAGAAGTTTGTTTTTACTTCGGCAGGTAAACCAATCAAGCATGCCAAGTTAATTTGATCGGCTGTTTTCAGCCTTCCAGGTTCTTGCTGAGGTAGCCATACTAACAGTAAAACTCACATATGGAAGCAGACCAGGCGACTCTAAGGAGGCTACATTTACAGCCCTGGACACTTGCTGGGTCTGTGCAACTCACAGATTCCACCCCAGTTCTGGCCCAGTATAGCTGGGATTAATAATTCAACTTTAAGGACCCCAGAACGAGAAGCACAAGTGGTCCACAGAGGGCAACTTCTTACAAAACAGGACTTTGGAAAAGGTGATCATTTATGTTTGCCAGACACTCTTTTCCCTTCAGCTTGACACGTGGACCGTGTCATCAGTCACAAACAGTTATGGCTGCCTTAGTAAATGAGCGTGGGATAGAGCCAGGGTTCTCCACAGTTGTTTTTATAACATACAACTTCTTGTTTTACCTGTTACCAAAGGTGTTACCAAAAGCTGAACATCCCTTCCAGAGATAACAAAAAGATATATCCAGATGCCCAAGTCAGGATCTTATGAGAATGTATTTTGTTTGTATGGACATGTTTTATGGATATCCAGTGGCAAATGCTACTGCAAAGGCCACAGTAAAAAAGTGTTATTAGAAGTAGTTTGTAAGTACAGAGTGCAGAATCTACAGAGAGTAACAGAGGGAATCATTTTTATAGGAGAGTCCTTGCTAGAAGTTTTGAGGTTTTATTTTTACACCCCCTACTGTCTACAATGTAGTGGACAAAGTAGAGTAAGAAACTAGAAAACTTTTGCCTGAATGTTTTATTATATTTTATCAAGCCCGTAGGGGGATGTTGGACTCTCTCCTTATGGGATTTGGTTGGGGAGTGTGTTACTCACTTGCTTATATTTTGTCTCAGCAGCTGAAGTCCTCCATTAGGATCTCACAGAGAATGTTGCTGATCTTTTAAGGTTTTTGACAAACTTATTTATGTGTTTTCTCCCCAATTCCAGATCCTAAAAGTTTGGAAGGATCTAAAACTAAAGCCAGTTGACTTGTGGATTGTTAAGAGACATTTATATATAAGGAAATGTTTGGAGACTCAATACAGCATCTATTTCATGTACAGTTTTGCAAAACTTGAAGGAAAAGTCACCCAAATCCACACCAGACACTGTAATATGACTAAATGAAAGAAATCTCTGTGTTTGATTTGTTTCCCTCTTGCGATAACAGTCTAGGGTATTTTTTTTGATTCAATTACTTTAATTGTAAGGGATATAGATATTTGAAAAGTAGTTTAGCCATGTTGAAGTCATATTTGTCTTTTGTACCTTTTCCATTTTATGTAGAATTGTCTGTGTTTACATGTGCTGATAAGTCAGCATACCAGCAATTAAGCTAGAAGGCCATTCTGGCCACAGGAGTGTACAGCCAGTACTCTGTAAATATGTCTTATCAATCATTTGTTTTTCACAGTGAAAAGTCGTTTTGTAATGAAAAAAGCTGCTCAGCTATTATTTTCTCCACAATGGAGTTTTTGCCTCTTTGGCCAGGACTACCTCCACCTAAGCGTGTGGAGGTTCCAGGTTAAAGGTGAGAGCAGGTATGGTTAGTGATCAAAATATTGATCAAAAGAGAGGAGACTGTAATGGACATTTGTAGGTTCTGTATATAATTGTATTCTATTTTATATGTATTGCACAATGCCCTCACTGTGCACACGGCACTAATAATGTTTTCAGTACATGTTTTGCATTCTTTCAAGTTCTGATTAGAATAAGCCTGCCTATGTAACGCCCCTTGTTACCATAAACGTACAATTGTAATATTAATGTGATACCTACGTAATCATGTGTATAAAAGCCTTCAAATGCGTCATAATAAAGGAGAACGGTTATTTGGAAAGATACTGAGCGTATCTTTTGTGTCTGTTCCCTACTGCAGTAGTTATTAATTTGGAACCACTAATCAATATGAGGATAGGAGTTGCCTATCATCAAAATATCCATTTCAGAAACCTTTTCCAGTAAAGAATGAAAAGTTATTTTTAGGGGGATCCGGGACATTTTTTACTAGCTTGTCTCGAATAGTCGGAGCCCGCCTATATATAAATTTGGGTTTTGAAGGGAGTATCTGTTGTAGCTGTTGGTCTGCTAGTAAGATATTCCAATTTCGTCTGATGATTTTCTCCACTTCTTTAAATTGGGAACTATATTCGAGGATAATTGGTACTACATCGTCTTTAGGTATATGTTTCGGTTTATCTTCTAGTAGTGTTTTTCGGTCTATCTCCGCAACTTCCATGATCTTTTTATTGATACATTTATTGTCATATCCTTTTTCCAAGAATTTATCTCTCAGGGTTTCTGCTTGTACTTTGAAAATGTGATCGTCAGTGCAGTTCCGCTTTATTCGCATTAATTGTCCTTTGGGTATATTGAACAGCCAGTTGTTATGATGGCAACTTCCTATTGGAAGGTAGCTGTTCCTGTCTACCTCTTTAAAGTGTGTTTGGGAGGAAATTTTGTTGTCCTTCTGTATAATTTATAAATCTAGAAATTTGATATTCTTATCGCTGATCTCCCATGTTAATTGGATATTTCTGTTATTGGTATTCAGGCCTACTAGGAAGTTGATGAGTGATTCCTTCTTACCCTTCCATATTATTATTATGTCATCAATATACCTCTTGTATAGATGTAAGTCTTCTGGGATGTTTTTTAGTGCCTCTTCTTCTTCTTCCCATTGCGCCATAAATAGGCCCGCCACACTCGGGGCAAATTTGGCTCCCATAGACACCCCTGTTTTTTGGAAAAAGTAATTGCGGTTGTACCAAAAATAGCTATTTTTCAAAGTAAAATCCAGGCATTTTATTATATATTTCCTCTGACTGCATGGTAAGGTTGTATATTTCCTCAGTCCCCATTTTACTGCCTCACATGCCTGGTGATGTAAAATTACTGTGTATAAAGAAGCTACATCTGCTGTGGCCAAAAGCCACGGTTCTTCATTGACAGGGAGATTGTCTAGTATTTGTAGAATTTTTTTAGTGTCCCTTAAATATGCTTGTGTCTTCTGGACTGCGGGTTGTAAATAAAAGTCGATGTATTGTCCCATGCGTGATGTTAATGAATCTATCCCATTGACTATTGGTCTTGGTGGGGGATTACTCTGGTCTTTATGTATTTTCGGGACTGTATATATAATGGGAGTACGACACGATTCCGGTATGAGATATTTTGCTTCTTTCTTAGTCAAGATTTCCCTTTTAAGACCCAAGTGGACTACTTGTTCTAGTGCCTTTCTGCATCTGAACATAGGGTTACTTGGTAGACATGTGTATGTGTTTTCATCTTCTAATAATTTTTCCATACTTAAATTATATTGTTCCTTGGAGAGGATCACAATTCCTCCCCCTTTATCCGCTGGTCGGATTACCAGGTCTTTTCTTTTTGTTAGTTTCCGAATTCCACTCTTGATGTGTTTGGGGTCTTCTTTCTTTCTGATTTTTAGAGACTTTAATTCGTCTGTTACAATTCTCTTAAACACATCGATGTGTTTATTATCTTTTGCTGGTGGATTGAAGGTAGATTTATTCCTCAAGGTACTATGTAGGGTATTGTCATTAGTGTGGGATATTTTGGTTTTGCAAGGGTTACTGGCAATGTATTTCTTGATGTTGAGTTTCCTTATATACTTCTGAATGCCTATATATGTCTGAAATTTATCCAAATTTTTTATGGGGGCATATTTGAGACCCTTGTCTAATGTACCAATTTCCTCATGTGTAAGTTGTTTCCCACTAAGATTAAAAATGCCTCCTCCTTTCACTCTCTTTTTCTTTTGTACTCTCTTCCCTCCTCTTCGGCCACAGCAGATGTAGCTTCTTTATACACAGTAATTTTACATCACCAGGCATGTGAGGCAGTAAAATGGGGACTGAGGAATATACAACCTTACCATGCAGTCAGAGGAAATATATAATAAAATGCCTGGATTTTACTTTGAAAAATAGCTATTTTTGGTACAACCGCAATTACTTTTTCCAAAAAACAGGGGTGGCTATGGGAGCCAAATTTGCCCCGAGTGTGGCGGGCCTATTTATGGCGCAATGGGAAGAAGAAGAAGAGGCACTAAAAAACATCCCAGAAGACTTACATCTATACAAGAGGTATATTGATGACATAATAATAATATGGAAGGGTAAGAAGGAATCACTCATCAACTTCCTAGTAGGCCTGAATACCAATAACAGAAATATCCAATTAACATGGGAGATCAGCGATAAGAATATCAAATTTCTAGATTTATAAATTATACAGAAGGACAACAAAATTTCCTCCCAAACACACTTTAAAGAGGTAGACAGGAACAGCTACCTTCCAATAGGAAGTTGCCATCATAACAACTGGCTGTTCAATATACCCAAAGGACAATTAATGCGAATAAAGCGGAACTGCACTGACGATCACATTTTCAAAGTACAAGCAGAAACCCTGAGAGATAAATTATTGGAAAAAGGATATGACAATAAATTTATCAATAAAAAGATCATGGAAGTTGCGGAGATAGACTGAAAAACACTACTAGAAGATAAACCGAAACATATACCTAAAGACGATGTAGTACCAATTATCCTCGACTATAGTTCCCAATTTAAAGAAGTGGAGAAAATCATCAGACGAAATTGGAATATCTTACTAGCAGACCAACAGCTACAACAGATATTCCCTTCAAAACCCAAATTTATATATAGGCGGGCTCCGACTATTCGAGACAAGCTAGTAAAAAATGTCACGGATCCCCCTAAAAATAACTTTTCATTCTTTACTGGAAAAGGTTTCTTTCCTTGTAGAAGATGTTATGCTTGTTTAAAAACGGGATGCCAGAATAAGAAACGAAAGGAGTTCACATCTACAACTACTGGAAACACATATGAGATAAGAGATTTTATAAGTTGCAACACTGAGGGAGCGGTCTACGCACTGGAGTGCAATTGCGGCCTCCAGTACGTGGGCCCCACAAAAAGACCCCTTATGCCCCGTACACACGAGAGGGATTAAGTCTGACAGACCTCCAAAGGAGTTCCGACGGAGTTCCGACGGAGTTCTGGCGGACCTTTCGACCGAACGGACTTGACCACACACCATCACACCAAACTCCGACGGAGTCGAACGTGATGACGTACGACTGGATTCGACGTAGGAAGTTCATAGACAGTAGCCAATAGCTGCCCTAGCGTCGGTTTTAGTCAGTCGGAGTAGCACACACACGAGTGAATTTTTCGAAGGGGACCGGGTCCGGCGGAGTTCCGTCGGGAAAATTTGAAGCATGCTTCATTTCTAAAGTCCGTCAGACTTTTGCGAAGCTAAAGTCCGTTGCAGCCCACACACGATCGGATAGTCTGACGGACTCGGTCTGACGGACTTTGGATGTTGAAAAGTCCGCTCGTGTGTACGGGGCTTTAGAGTTCGTCTGAAGGAACATGTAAAGAACATCTCAAAAGGCTTCGACAAGCACAGTGTATCCAGGCACTTTGCTGCTGTCCACAACAAAGACCCATCCCAACTAAAATTTTGGGGCATAGAACCTTACACCAAACATTGGCGCGGAGGACACAAAGTCAGAACATTAAGCCAATTGGAATCGAAGTGGATTTTTACCTTAGACACTTTTGCCCCTCAAGGGTTAAATATAGAGTTTGACCTGAACTGTTTCATCAGCGATTTTTAATACATACATGTTTTTTCATTAGACTCCTCCCACTAAATTTTAATCATTTTTGCCTCTTATGAGTGCTTTATCTAACCTTTAAAGTCATTATATATTTTTTACATTTTTATATTTATTAATATTTTTAATAATTAATTCGGATAAACCTCTCCTCCTTTAATTATGTGTACACCGATGTACAAACACATTTACACTCTCTCCCCCTAACATAACCGACAGATTTTATATTTATATAAGTGCACATTGACGTAAATTTATTTATACTCTCCTCTCTCAATTCACCTTGGCGCGTTATATTATTCCTATGCTCTATTTTACATACACAAATCTAGTTTTTATCTAATATAGCTTCTATATTTTAATATATTTCAAATTTTTAGGCACGCATATCGATACAAATATACTTTTTCCTCTCTCATTATATTTTATAGTTTTTATATATACCTTGGTGCAGCATACTATTTTTTATATTTTTCATTTCCACATATTTAAAAGGGTATTTTTAAATAATATTGTATTTCACTGCACTTTATATGAGCCCAGCGATATATTTCAAGGTGCTGAGTAGTCCCCTGGTGTCACTCTCCCTCTAACCTGAGCTTGGTGTAATTTAGCTTGATATACCTCCAATTCAATGAATGCTGGTATATTTCCGGCGACATACCTTACCAAAAATGGCCGCCATGGAACTTCCTGTTCCGGTCTACAAGAAAATGGCCACCGTAAGTACCAACGATCAGCATAAAAACACAACTCCTTTCTCTCTATTTCATTTCCCTGAAGAAGTCACGTGACGGTGACGAATGCGCAAGGAAGGAAGTGAGAGAGACACTAGGAAGGACATTGGAACGCACCGTTCGTTACTCTGCTTGTTGCTCTATTACTGCAGTTTTTATTCACTCAGAATGTGAGTACCCTGTCACTATACTTAAATAAAATTCAATTGGTTGAAACTACTACACTATGGGACATTATCTCTTTATCTTGTGAGGCATACCTATCCCAGGAACAGGAGCCAGTTATCCACCTATACTATTAAGGCTGTAACCTCACAGCCGTGAGGCATACCTATCCCAGGAACAGGAGCCAGTTACCCACCAATACTATTAAGGCTGTAACCTCACAGCCGTGAGGTAAGGGCACATCCATCCACGTATTGGATAAATAGGAGGATTAAGTCACTGCACATGTATGCCTGCATGGATCACTGAAGTTCAAAGCTAGTGCTTCCCCTTAGAACACAGCACGTCCACAGGACTGAATATCCCAGATTGATTACCAGCACCTTATTTTTATGTGTTTATCATTTCACCTGTGTTGTAACGTTTTTTTGCTGCTAGCACTATTTGCACTTTATAAACACCGCATGGAACATGCATTTTGTTATATTGGATTGATTGATATCTGTGTTTTTTCCACTTGGCATGTCACATGGGATTGTGCTTATGTGATTATTCTCACTGTACACTTTTAGTCATATATTTTGGACTATCACCTTAAGTTATATATTCATTTATTGTCAGCATATTTTATTGCAGTTTTGCACAGCACCCACGATTTGTATGTCTATTGTTTCAGGAATTCATCCATTACTGTGAGTTTTTATTTGTATGGCACTCTATCAGAATCTATATTTGATTGCCACTCTCTAACATTTATTTTAGTTTAGCACGTACCGAACAAGGATTTGAGCACACCCAGACACATATAATTTTACACTAGCACTTTTTGACCTTTACCCTTTTATCCTTTACCTGCATACTCATCTGTTCCCCTTCCCCCTCCCTGCCCTTTCTTCCCCTTCCCCTTTTTCTTTTCTCCTTCCCTCTCTTTCTCCCCCTCCCCCCCCCCCCTCCCTCTCCCCTCCTTTCTTGTATTCCCCCATTTGCGCAACACTAAAACCACTTAATCGATATTGCTCAGGGAGTAGGTGAAGCTCCCTTCAGTGTTTGCAGCATCCCTCTATTCCCCTTGTCAAGGTGGTTGGCGCAGAAGTACTTTATACACTAATTGTTAGATGGAAATTCGCCTTTGGTTTATTCAATGTATAACCACTCCATATACTCGCTTGTTCTCCAGTCAGCAATTGTACTAAATGCACAGTGGTAAAGTTTGGATACATATATTTTTTTTCACAAAAAGGAAGACATTGTAAATCTACAATTTAACACATATTTTTTCTCACTTCATAGAAGGGGCTTATTGGATTGCAGCGCACCAGTATATAAACAGATAATAATTTGAGCGCCGGTATTTTTTTCTTTTTTCTTACACAGTGGGGGCCAAGTGAATCACCCAAATTCAGCCAAGTTAGATCTAACTGCTGGGAGACCAAGAGGTGAAGGATCACCCAGGGGATTCACCTTCAGTATTTAAAACCCTGTTCAAGCCAGGGCACCTGCTACAAAACTTCATGTACACTAGAACATGGGAAACCTTCTAGAGTTTTAAAGAGGTTGAAATGCCTCATGTTTTTTCACTTTAATGCATTCTATGCATTAATCACCTACCATTATCACACATTCTATGCAAGGTGAAAAACCTTCCTTGCTACAGCTGCCCGTAGAGCTCCCCCTTTTCTTACCTGAACCCATTCATTCCAACGATGTGCACGAACCCAGTGGCTCCAGCTGCTGTCTCTGTCCTCATTGGATCGATTGATAGCAGCAATCAAATCCAGTGACACGAGAGCAGGGAGCATGGCCTGTGTCAATGGACGCAGCAGCAGGACTCGGATGTATGGCCGCATGGGTACCCCCAAGCGGCTTTCCATGGGGGCACCCAATGAAAAGCAGGAGCCAGGAGTTACAGCGGGGCACCCTAGAAGAGGAGGATCAAGGCTGTTCTGTGCAAAACCCTTGCACAGAGCAGGTGAGTAAAACATGTTTGTTAGGGGGGGGGGGGGGGGGTGTGACCTGGGCATGGCCCAGTAAGGACGTGTGTTAGTGGAGCTCCAGGTCCATCCCGGCCTGTCCAGCCCTAAGATCAGTAATAATCTTTTGATTTTGACCGGCATGTACTGGGAAACATAGCAGGAAACATACCAGGAAACAGCGAGCCAGACCCCCGGTGAGCGGAGAAATCCTTAGATACTTGCCCGGATCCAGTCATCTCCCCCCTCTCAGACCCATTATGGTGTAGTGACAGGGGATGTCCAAAACTGACCATGGATGCTGCCTAATAACACTTTTCAGGAATTTGCATACCCCCCCCCCCCCCCACAGTGTGTCGCTCCAAAGTTAACATACAGGGGTCATGGGTTTTTTCTATACTGCGCTAAGGCTTCAGACAGGATGGATATGTCCGCCTTGCGGACTTAGGCAGAATTATGAGAATCCTGGACGCCACCTGAGAGTCATAACATAAGAGGTATTCTAGAATACAGGGAGGGTGGCCATCTGGGTGGGGAGAGGACTTAGATACACGGGTTTCCCAGTTGCAACTGCGTCCTCCCACTTCTCTAATGGTTCTACTTCAAAGGACGTGGGTGCGGGGTGGGAATAAATGGTAGGGTCGTTGCTAATGTTGATTAAAAACAAAACAAAAATGTTTTCACAACTACGGTTGAGAGCAGTTGAATACGTGTAGGGGTCTGACATTGAGCTTAAATAGTGGTGCAGATGTGTTTGTTTGGAAGTTAACACTTTTTGCTGGTTCATACATTTAGGGATTATATATAATTTCCTACGTTACATGCCACAGCGATATCTTGGGGCTGGGGGGGCTGGGGGGACCGGGCGGATTCATCCGGTCGTAGTCCCACCTCCTCCCCAATAGGCCGGAACACCTCTCCGGCGATAGCCAGAGTGTGTTTCATTGCAATATATTGCATACGATTGTTACTTAACAATTAATATTAGATAGGACAGTTTGTGATACTTACTGTACGCTACACTCTTTCTTTAACTTTTCTCTTGCTCTCTATTGTCTATCCTTATCCCCTTCTTCACCCCCCACCCACCCCCCCCTACGATCCTACCCCTTAACGCGAGCGTGATGGACCAAATTAATGTCTTTTCACTTTTCATTTAACTCCAAAGGGTTAAATGTACCTGAGAAACGTTGTATGCTCTTGAATGATCTTAAACAAGCTAGAGCAGATGTAGCATTTATACAGGAAACCCACTTTAAGACAGGGGCTCCACTATGCCCAAAGAATTGATTCTTCTCGATAACCTATCATGCCACAAACCCGACAGCAAAATCTAAAGGAGTTTCTATACTACTGGCAAAGAGCGTTCCCCGGACATGCCGTGACACTAAGGTAGATATGGAGGGGAGGTTTGTGTTCATCAAAGGACTAATAGGAGAAGTGCTGGTAACATTGGCCACGGTGTATGCTCCAAATGACAAACAAGACATCTTCTTACACAAAACACTTGCCCTCCTGACAATTAATCCTGGGAGGGGACTTCAATATACCATTGAACCCAACAGTAGATACATCCTGTGGTACCTCAGCACTCCGAACCAGTGTTCACAAACGCACCACTCGAGACTTGCACGAAGCCCAATTAATAGACTTGTGGAGGCTTCACCATACAAGGGAAAGGGGCTACATGTTTTTCTCATCCCCACATAAGGTATACTCCCATATGGATTTTTTTCTGATTCCGCATGGCCAACTGGAGGCAGCCTATGACCTGGTGATTGATAATATTACTTGGACAGACCATGCGCCTATTACCATGCGTTATGCCCTTTCACAGTCCCGGACGGCCAAGACTAAGTTTTGGAGACTTAACGAAAGTCTTTTACAGATGCCGTCGGTGCTGGCTGACGTTACCAAAGAATTAACTCACTACTTTTTGACCAACGGGATGGACGATTGTGACCCGGGGATATTGTGGGAGGCCCATAAATCCGGGATGAGGGGTGTACTGATTAAGCATGGGGCGTACATCAAGCGAGAATGGGAAAAGCAAATGTCACTACTCTTGCAACAGATACAAGAGTTAGAAGTCAACCATAAGAGGAACATGGTACCCCCAACTAGAAATAAAATTAACGACCCTCCGCAGACAAATAGTGGACCTACTACAATATAAGGCCAAAGCGGCATTACAAGCATGCAGAAAAATTTCCTGGGAATCAGGGAATAAATGCGGGAAACTGCTTGCCAAGTCAGTCAGACAACAGAAAATGCTAACATACATCCCTCAAATCATCTTGTCCTCAGGACAGAGGAAAGTTAGGCCCACCCAGATCGCTAGCGAATTCCAGGCTTATTACTCCTCACTATATAACCTCCCGAAACAAGTTAGGAGGGACTCTGTGATACAGGATTACCTTGATGTAGCGCACATGCCCAAACTGTCAACAGAAACCAGAGCGGCACTGGTAGAACCCATCTCATTGATGGAATTCCAATGCGCGATCAAAAACATGAAACCGGGAAAGGCACCGGGCCCTGACGGGTTTACACTTCAGTATTACCAAACCCTACTACCGCTTCTGGGCCCCTATATGATCAAAATGTTCAATCATCTTACGAAAGATGGCCACCTACAAAAAGATACATTAAGAGCTCACATCTCTCTCATACCTAAGGAAGGGAAAGACCCAACGGCTTGCGGCAGCTATAGGCCTATATCTCTTTTAAACATAGACCTCAAACTCTTCACCAAAATATTGGCCAATAGATTATCCAACCATATGACAGACTTGATACACTTAGATCAAGTAGGTTTCGTCCCATCCAGGGAGGCTAGGGACAATACCACCAAGGCACTGAATCTAATACATAGGGCCTCAGTGACCAAAACACAATGTGTCTTTTTCAGCACAGATGCTGAGAAAGCCTTTGACCAGGTAAGTTGGGAATTCATGTTCTCTGTCCTCAAATATAGTGGGCTAGGTGAGAACATGTTACACTGGATCTCCGGTGTTTACTCCAGTCCAACGGCCCAAGTCAAGGCTAATGGGATACTCTCTGAACCCTTTAATATCTCTAATGGTACCAGGCAGGGGTGCCTTTTGTCACCCCTCCTCTTTGCTCTAGTACTAGAACCCTTCCTGTGTACGATACGCCGGAACCCAGACATATCTGGAATTAACATCGATCAGGCTCAATACAAGATTTCTGCATATGCAGACGATCTTTTATTTTCCCTCACCAAACGGTTGATTTCACTTCCGAACCTACTCAAAGAATTTCAGAGGACCATATCTAACTTAAAAATTTATTTTGATAAATCTGGTCAAATAGTCACCTCAACTATCTAGGAAACAATGTACCTGGGGACCTTACCCGCACGTTTGCACTAAATTTTCACCCAATGTTGTCTGAGGCAAGAGGGCTGCTAGAGGAGTGGAACAAGGGATTCCACTCCTGGTTCGGCAGATGTAATCTTATCAAAATGTGCATCCTCCCGAAATTTCTATATTTGTTTCAAGCCCTGCAAATTAGGATCCCATCCATTTATTTTAAGCAGGTACACTCCATTTTCTCAAAATTTATATGGGCTCATACCAAACCACGAGTACATAAACGCTATCTGACACTTCCGAAACATTACAGTGCCCTAGCCCTTCCAGACATAAAGCACTATTATCAGGCAGTCCATCTAGGGAGAATTACTGACTGGAATAGACAAGAACCAGTCAAATTATGGATTCAAGTAGAATACACTCAGGTAGAGATCCCGCTAAAGGGAGCAATTTGGTGTTTTGACACAAGTACTCTCAAAGACATATGAGCTACTTAACACCCCAGCAGAACAACCAGATTAAAAATTCCTTCAAAATTGGGAAAGTGACCTACAATGTACTTTCTCTGCCATACAGAAACAAAACATTATCAGGTTTTCCCTAAAATCATCCATTTGCACTAGATTACAGGAAACCAACTATAAGGTCCTGACTAGGTGGTACTATACCCCTCGGCAACTACACAGATTCTTTCCTAATACGACAGACAAATGTTGGAGATCCCAAACAGAGAAAGGGAGACTACTTCACCTCTTTTGGTCCTGGCCACTGATACAACATTTCTGGACAACAATAGAGGCAATTACACAAAAATTTACAGAACACAATATTCAGAAAGACCCAGCGTTCTTCCTGCTTCATGCCTCCACAATCCCGACACAGTCATACAAGAAGTCTATAATTAGACATCTGCTCAATGCTGCGGAATCCTGTATTCCTGCAACATGGAAACAAACCACACCCCCATCTATTGGAATGTGGCTGCGGAAAGTAGAGGACATTAAGAAACTGGAGGATTTGGTGCTCACAGCACAACACAAACAAAAAACACACATTAACCCCTTCCCGCCGAGCGTACGCAGATCTGCGTACTTGGCTTCCGGGGGGTATACCGGGATGATGCCCGCACCTGCAGTGGCTATCCATCCATAACAACCGAAGCGGCTAAAAGCCGCTCGGCTGTTATGCCGGAGGAGTGGGAGGGGACGTCTCCCGCCGCTGTTACCGGTGCTCCGGTTCAATCGGGAGCACCGATTCAAGCTCCGATGCCTCCGGCTGCTGGGGAGGAACTGGAACGAAGCCATAATCGGCTTTGTTCCAGTATCCTAATAGTAAACACGGAAGCAACGTCATGACGTCACTTCCCGTTTACTCGGCTGCCAATGGCGCCGGTTTTAAAAAAATATACAGTATTCAGAATCACCGTTTTCGGTGATCTGAATACATTGAAGTGTAAAGGAGGGATCGGGGGTCTTTTAGAACCCCGATCCCTCCATAAAGAGTACCTGTCACCACCTATTACTGTCACAAGGGATGTTTACATTCCTTGTGACAGCAATAAAAGTGATCAAATTTTTTATTTTTTAACTATTTATTCATTTTAAAATAAATACAAAAAATTTTTTTTTAAAGCGCCCGCCGTCCCTGCGAGCTCGCGAAGCAAAGAAAACGCATACGTAAGTCGCACCCGCATATGTAAACGGTGTTCAAATCACACATGTGAGGTATCGCTGCAATCGTCAGAGCGAGAGCAATAATTCTAGCACTAGACCTCCTCTGTAACGCTAACCTGGTAACCATAAAAAATTTTTAAAGCGTCGCCTATTGAGATTTTTAGGTACAGTACTTTGTCATCAATCCACGAGTGCGTGCAATTATAAAGTGTGACATGTTTGGTATCTATTTACTCGGCATAACATTATGTTTCACATTATGCAAAAAAATTGGGCTAATTTTACAGTTCTTTTTTTTTTCAATTCATGAAAGTGTCCCTTTTCCCAAAAAGTTGCGTTTAAAACACCGCTGCGCAAATACCGTGTGACATAAAATATTGCCACAATCGCCGTTTTATTCTCTAGAGTCTCTGCTAAAAATATATATATTTATATATAATGTTTGGGGGTTCCAAGTAATTTTCTAGCAAAAAATATGGATTTTAACTTGTAAACACCAAATGCCAAAAATAGGCTTAAGCCGCGTACACACGGGCGGACTGTATGGCCTACTTAGTCCGTCATACAATCCGACGGACAGTCCGTCCTACTTTCGAATGAACGGACTTGACCACACACGGATGCACAAACAGTCCATCGAAAGCTTGTGCGATGACTTGTACAGCACGTACGACGGGACTAGAAATAGGAAGTCCAATACACAGCAATGCAACCTTTCGCCGTGTAAATCCTTTCTGAGCATGCGCCATTCTTAGTCCGTCGAACTAGCCTACTGACGAGCAGATTGTCCGCTGAAACCAAAGTATGACGGACAGTATTTCGAAAAATCCGAAATACTTAGTACGCCAGACTGCACGCAGAAAAAGTCCGCTGAAGCCCACACACGAGCGGACTGTCCGCTGAAATGTGTTTCGACGGACTAAGTAGGCCATACAGTCCGCAAGTGTGTACGCGGCCTTAGTCATGAAAGGGTTAAATCTTGGAGGTTATGGAATATGTTTATACTCTCAGATGAAGGGCAGACCCTACTAAAAGCGTAGGGTCAAGAAGTGACTGACCGATCAAAAGACAGCACAAACACCCAATCCATTACGCTCGTGTTGACCAATACCACCCGCCCCACTCTCCCCGTCACCCCCACTATCCCCCCCTTCTTTTATCTTTCTCTTTTTTCCTTTCTTTTCTATTTTCCACCCTTTCAACTGGTGGTTCTATCTGCAGCTAACCTGAAATCTGCCTCACCTTTTGGTCTGGCTGATACGGTTGGGACACAGATAACCTAGTTATGTTTGCAGCCCGGTGCTAATGAAACTTCATAAAAATAAGTCTATGAGACAAGGAATAGCTTGGTTCGCATTGAGTGCTATTAGAGAATATATAATATGTGCTTCCACTTTATTCTACACCGTTTACATTGCAGATGGAATTTGAGTTTATATATATATTTGGTTTTGTCTTGGCAGGAGACCAGTGTGTAAATCTGATCACATATTAAGGCCACAGTTATATTGTACCTTTTCTGTACTCTATTTCTCTGAAAATTCAAAAAAATTTATATTTAAACAAAAAAAAAAACATGTTAGTTATTTTTATTTTAAAAAATGCAAACCTTTACAATCACTTTAAGGATTGAATCCACAGTTCTCTGTTGTAAAGACTGAGATGTCTGCAAGTAAGCCAAGATACTGAGATAGGGAATTAAGTGGTAGTCGAATCTTGGTCAAGTCCTCACTTCCTGAGATCCAGTGACTGTTGCACATCTTGGTAAACCAGTTCCGAAAGGCCTGTACAGATTGTTCTTTCCCTTTGGGACTTGCAGTACAAATAGTGCTGGACATGTTGTCTGACCTAAACATTTTATAGATAGATTATCCTATTATTATTATCCTATTATCCTATACAATTATATACAGAACTTACAAATTTCCTTTACAGTCTCCTCTCTTTTGATCAATATTTTGATCACTAACTATACCTGCTATCACCTTTAACCTGGAACCTCCACACACGTTTAGGCGGAGGTAGTCCAGGCCAAACAGGCAAAACACCATTGTGGAGAATAAAATAGCTGAGCAGCTTTTTCATTACAAAATTACTTTTCATTGTGAAAAACAAATGATTGATAAAACATATTTACAGAGTACTGGCTGTACACTCCTGTGGCCAGAATGGCCTTCTAGCTTAACCACTTTCAGACCGGACCATTTTGCTGGTAAATGACCAGAGGTCTTTTTACACTTTGGCACTGCGCTGCTTTAACTGGTAATTGCGCGGTCATGCAATGTTGTACCCAAACGAAATTTGCGTCCTTTTCTTCCCACAAATAGAGCTTTCTTTTAAAGGTATTTGACTGACTCTGCGATTTTTATTTTTTGCGATATAAACGTAAAAAGACCGCAAATTTTGAAAAAAATGATATTTTCTACTTTTTGTTATTAGAAAAATCCAATAAACTCAATTTTAGTCATACATTTAGGCCAAAATGTATTCAGCCACATGTCTTTGGTAAAAAAAAAGTCAATAACTGTATATTTATTGGTTTGCGCAAAAGTTGTCACATCTACAAACTAAGGTACATTTTCTGGAATTTACGCAGCTTTTATTTTATGACTGCCTATCTCATTTCTTGAGGTGCTAAAATGGCAGGGCAGTACAAAACCCCCCCAAATGACCCCATTTTGGAAAGTAGACACCCTAAGGAAATTGATAAGAGGCATGTTGAGCCCATTGAATATTTTATTTTTTTGCCGCAAGCGATTGAATAATGACAAAAAAAAATTTTTTTTTTTTTTTACACAAAGTTGTCACTAAATGATATATTGCTCACACATGCCATGGTTATATGTGGAATTGTACCCCAAAATACATTCTGCTGCTTCTCCTGAGTACGGGGATACCACATGTGGTCGACTTTTTGGAAGCCTAGCCGCGTACGGGGCCCCGAAAGCCAAGCACCGCCTTCAGGATTTCTAAGGGCATACATATGTCATTTTACTCCTCACTACCTATCACAGTTTCGAAGGCCATAAAATGCCAAGATGGCACAAAACCCCCACAAATGACCCCATTTTAGAAAGTAGACACCCCAAGCTATTTGCTGAGAGGCATGTTGAGTCCATGGAATATTTTATATTTTGCCACAAGTTGCGGGAAAATGACAAACTTTATAAATTTTTCACAAAGTTGTCACTAAATGATATATTGCTCACACATGCTATGGGCATATGTGAAATTACACCCCAAAATAAATTCTGCTGCTTCTCCTGAGTACGGGGATACAACATGTGTGGGATTTTTTGGGAGCCTAGCCGCGTACGGGGCCCCGAAATCCAAGCACCGCCTTCAGGCTTTCTAAGGGCATACATTTTTAATTTCACGCCTCACTACCTATTACAGTTTTGAAGGCCATAAAATGCCAAGATGGCACAAAACCCCCACAAATGACCCCATTTTAGAAAGTAGACACCCCAAGCTATTTGCTGAGAGGCATGTTGAGTCCATGGAATATTTTATATTTTTCCGCAAGTTGCGGGAAAGTTACAAACTTTTTTTTTTTTTTTTTTTTTTTCACAAAGTTGTCACTAAATGATATATTGCTCACGCATGCCATGGGCATATGTGAAATGACACCCCAAAATAAATTCTGCTGCTTCTCCTGAGTACGGGGATACCACATATGTGGGACTTTTTGGGAGCCTAGCTGCATACGGGGGCCCCAAAAGCCAAGAACCGCCTTCAGGCTTTCTAAGGGCGTAAATCTTTGATTTCACGCCTCACTACCTATTACAGTTTTGAAGGCCATAAAATGCCAAGATGGCACAAAACCCCCACAAATGACCCCATTTTAGAAAGTAGACACCCCAAGCTATTTGCTGAGAGGCATGTTGAGTCCATGGAATATTTTATATTTTGCCGCAAGTTGCGGGAAAATTACAAACTTTTTTTTTTTTTTTTTTTTTTTCACAAAGTTGTCACTAAATGATATATTGCTCACGCATGCCATGGGCATATGTAAAATGACACCCCAAAATAAATTCTGCTGCTTCTCCTGAGTACAGGGATACCACATGTGTGGGATTTTTTGGGAGCCTAGGTGCGTACGGGGCCCTGAAAGCCAAGAACCGCCTTCAGGCTTTCTAAGGGCGTAAATCTTTGATTTCACGCCTCACTACCTATTACAGTTTTGAAGGCCATAAAATGCCAAGATGGCACAAAACCCCCACAAATGACCCCATTTTAGAAAGTAGACACCCCAAGCTATTTGCTGAGAGGCATGTTGAGTCCATGGAATATTTTATATTTTGCCACAAGTTGCGGGAAAATTACAAACTTTTATTTTTTTTTATTTTTTTTTCACAAAGTTGTCACTAAATGATATATTGCTCACACATGCCAGGGACATATGTGAAATGACACCCCAAAATAAATTCTGCTGCTTCTCCTGAGTACGGGGATACCACATGTGTGGGACTTTTTGGGAGCCTAGTCGCGTACGGGGCCCCGAAAACCAAGAACCGCCTTCAGGATTTCTAAGGGTGTAAATTTTTGATTTTACACCTCACTACCTATCACAGTTTTGAAGGCCATAAAATGCCAAAATAGCACAAAACCCCCCAAAATGACCCCATTTTGGAAAGTAGACACCCCAAGCTATTTGCCGAGAGGCATGGTGAGTATTTTGCAGCTCTCATTTGTTTTTGAAAATGAAGAAAAAAAAAAATAATGTATATTTTTTTTCTTTTTTTCAATTTTCAAAACTTTGTGACAAAAATGAAGGTCTGCAAAATACTAACCATACCTCTCGGCAAATAGCTTGGGGTGTCTCCTTTCCAAAATGGGGTCACTTGGGGGGATTTTGTGCTATCTGGGCATTCCATGGCCTCCGAAACTGTGATAGGCAGTGAGGAATGAAATTTAAAATTTACACCCTTAGAAATCCTGAAGGTGGTGCTTGGATTTTGGGGTACCGTACGCGGTTAGGCTCCCAAAAGGTCTCACACTTGTGGTATCCCCGTACTCAGGAGAAGCAACAGAATGTATTTTGGGGTGTAATTTTACATATAACCATGGCATGTTTGAGCAATATATCATTTAATGACAACTTTGTGCAAAAAAAAAAAAAATAATAATAATAATGTATTTTTTCCACAACTTTTGTCAAAATATAAAATATTCCATGGACTCGACCTGCCTCTCAGCAAATAGCTTGGGGTGTCTACTTTCTAAAATGGGGTCATTTGGGGGGGTTTTGAACTGTCCTGGCATTTTATACACAACATTTAGAAGCTTATGTCACACATCACCCACTCTTCTAACCACTTGAAGAAAAAGCCCTTTCTGACACTTTTTGTTTACATGAAAAAATATTTTTTTTTGCAAGAAAATTACTTTGAACCCCCAAACATGAAGTGTTTTTTTAAAGCAAAAGCCCTACCGATTAAAATGGTGGGTGTTTCATTTTTTTTTTCACACGGTATTTGCGCAGCGATTTTTCAAACGCATTTTTTGGGGAAAAAACACACTTTTTTTTATTTTAATGCACTAAAAATCACTATATTGCCCAAATGTTTGATGAAATAAAAAATATGATCTTAGGCCGAGTACATGGATACCAAACACGTCATGCTTTAAAATTGCGCAGAAACGTGCAGCGGCGACAAACTACGTACATTTTTAAAAGCCTTTAAATGCCTTTACAGGTGACCACTTTAGATTTACGGAGGAGGTCTACTGCTAAAATTAGTACCCTCGATCTGACCTTCGTGGTGATACCTCACATGCATGGTGCAATTGCTGTTTACATATGCCACCAGACCAACGCTTGTGTTCCGCGTTGCGCCTTAGCAGGGGGGGACAGGGGTGTTTTTTTTTATTTTTATTTTTTTTATTATTTTTTTTGCTTTTTTATTTTTTTTTTTAAACTGTTCCTTTCATTTATATATATTTTTTTATGATTTTTATTGTTATCTCAGGGAATGTAAATATCCCCTATGATTGCAATAGGTAGTGACAGGTACTCTTTTTAAAAAAAATTAGGGTCTATCAGACCCTAGATCTCTCCTCTGTCCTCAAAGCATCTGACCACACCAAGATCGGTGTGATAAAATGCTTTCCCAATTTCCCAATGGCGCTGTTTACATCCCGCAAAATCTAAGTCATGAAATGCTCGTAGCTTCCGGTGTCTTAGGCCATAGAGATGATTGGAGCCATTCTGGTCTCTGATCAGCTCTATGGTCAGCTGGCGGAACCACCGGCTGCATTCTCAGGTTCCCTGTTGGGACAGGAGAGCCTGAGAAAACCATGGAAGATGGTGCGGGGGGGGGGGGACATTCCCTCCCACTGCTTGTAAAAGTAGTCTAGAGGCTAATTAGCCGCTAGGATTGCTTTTACATAAAAGCCGACCGCTGGCTGAAAAGAATGATACCAAGATGATACCTAAACCTGCAGGCATCATTCTGGTATAAGCACTCAAAGTCCCGCAACATACCAGTATGTTGCTGGAACTGGTTGGGCATATATTGTATTTTTTTTTTCATGCAGCCTGTGGGCTGAACGAAAAAAAAATATTGATCGGTGGGTATGCCCACCATTAGATACCACCCTTCATCCACCCACTTTCTAATGGTGGGCATACATGCACCATTTATATATGCCGAAGCATGGGGGCATCCTCCCGCAAAAGGTAGGATTTAGAAAGTAGACACCCCAAGCTATTTGCTGAGAGGCATGTTGAGTCCATGGAATATTTTATATTTTGCCGCAAGTTGCGGGAAAATTACAAACTTTTTTTTTTTTTTTTTTTTTTTCACAAAGTTGTCACTAAATGATATATTGCTCACGCATGCCATGGGCATATGTAAAATGACACCCCAAAATAAATTCTGCTGCTTCTCCTGAGTACAGGGATACCACATGTGTGGGATTTTTTGGGAGCCTAGGTGCGTACGGGGCCCTGAAAGCCAAGAACCGCCTTCAGGCTTTCTAAGGGCGTAAATCTTTGATTTCACGCCTCACTACCTATTACAGTTTTGAAGGCCATAAAATGCCAAGATGGCACAAAACCCCCACAAATGACCCCATTTTAGAAAGTAGACACCCCAAGCTATTTGCTGAGAGGCATGTTGAGTCCATGGAATATTTTATATTTTGCCACAAGTTGCGGGAAAATTACAAACTTTTATTTTTTTTTATTTTTTTTTCACAAAGTTGTCACTAAATGATATATTGCTCACACATGCCAGGGACATATGTGAAATGACACCCCAAAATAAATTCTGCTGCTTCTCCTGAGTACGGGGATACCACATGTGTGGGACTTTTTGGGAGCCTAGTCGCGTACGGGGCCCCGAAAACCAAGAACCGCCTTCAGGATTTCTAAGGGTGTAAATTTTTGATTTTACACCTCACTACCTATCACAGTTTTGAAGGCCATAAAATGCCAAAATAGCACAAAACCCCCCAAAATGACCCCATTTTGGAAAGTAGACACCCCAAGCTATTTGCCGAGAGGCATGGTGAGTATTTTGCAGCTCTCATTTGTTTTTGAAAATGAAGAAAAAAAAAAATAATGTATATTTTTTTTCTTTTTTTCAATTTTCAAAACTTTGTGACAAAAATGAAGGTCTGCAAAATACTAACCATACCTCTCGGCAAATAGCTTGGGGTGTCTCCTTTCCAAAATGGGGTCACTTGGGGGGATTTTGTGCTATCTGGGCATTCCATGGCCTCCGAAACTGTGATAGGCAGTGAGGAATGAAATTTAAAATTTACACCCTTAGAAATCCTGAAGGTGGTGCTTGGATTTTGGGGTACCGTACGCGGTTAGGCTCCCAAAAGGTCTCACACTTGTGGTATCCCCGTACTCAGGAGAAGCAACAGAATGTATTTTGGGGTGTAATTTTACATATAACCATGGCATGTTTGAGCAATATATCATTTAATGACAACTTTGTGCAAAAAAAAAAAAAATAATAATAATAATGTATTTTTTCCACAACTTTTGTCAAAATATAAAATATTCCATGGACTCGACCTGCCTCTCAGCAAATAGCTTGGGGTGTCTACTTTCTAAAATGGGGTCATTTGGGGGGGTTTTGAACTGTCCTGGCATTTTATACACAACATTTAGAAGCTTATGTCACACATCACCCACTCTTCTAACCACTTGAAGAAAAAGCCCTTTCTGACACTTTTTGTTTACATGAAAAAATATTTTTTTTTGCAAGAAAATTACTTTGAACCCCCAAACATGAAGTGTTTTTTTAAAGCAAAAGCCCTACCGATTAAAATGGTGGGTGTTTCATTTTTTTTTTCACACGGTATTTGCGCAGCGATTTTTCAAACGCATTTTTTGGGGAAAAAACACACTTTTTTTTATTTTAATGCACTAAAAATCACTATATTGCCCAAATGTTTGATGAAATAAAAAATATGATCTTAGGCCGAGTACATGGATACCAAACACGACATGCTTTAAAATTGCGCAGAAACGTGCAGCGGCGACAAACTACGTACATTTTTAAAAGCCTTTAAATGCCTTTACAGGTGACCACTTTAGATTTACGGAGGAGGTCTACTGCTAAAATTAGTACCCTCGATCTGACCTTCGTGGTGATACCTCACATGCATGGTGCAATTGCTGTTTACATATGCCACCAGACCAACGCTTGTGTTCCGCGTTGCGCCTTAGCAGGGGGGGACAGGGGTGTTTTTTTTTATTTTTATTTTTTTTATTATTTTTTTTGCTTTTTTATTTTTTTTTTTAAACTGTTCCTTTCATTTATATATATTTTTTTATGATTTTTATTGTTATCTCAGGGAATGTAAATATCCCCTATGATTGCAATAGGTAGTGACAGGTACTCTTTTTAAAAAAAATTAGGGTCTATCAGACCCTAGATCTCTCCTCTGTCCTCAAAGCATCTGACCACACCAAGATCGGTGTGATAAAATGCTTTCCCAATTTCCCAATGGCGCTGTTTACATCCCGCAAAATCTAAGTCATGAAATGCTCGTAGCTTCCGGTGTCTTAGGCCATAGAGATGATTGGAGCCATTCTGGTCTCTGATCAGCTCTATGGTCAGCTGGCGGAACCACCGGCTGCATTCTCAGGTTCCCTGTTGGGACAGGAGAGCCTGAGAAAACCATGGAAGATGGTGCGGGGGGGGGGGGGACATTCCCTCCCACTGCTTGTAAAAGTAGTCTAGAGGCTAATTAGCCGCTAGGATTGCTTTTACATAAAAGCCGACCGCTGGCTGAAAAGAATGATACCAAGATGATACCTAAACCTGCAGGCATCATTCTGGTATAAGCACTCAAAGTCCCGCAACATACCAGTATGTTGCTGGAACTGGTTGGGCATATATTGTATTTTTTTTTTCATGCAGCCTGTGGGCTGAACGAAAAAAAAATATTGATCGGTGGGTATGCCCACCATTAGATACCACCCTTCATCCACCCACTTTCTAATGGTGGGCATACATGCACCATTTATATATGCCGAAGCATGGGGGCATCCTCCCGCAAAAGGTAGGAGCAGATCGCTCCTCCACCCCTTATGCCCCCATGCTTCGGCATATATGCTCTTTTTTAACTGTGGTGGTGAAATCACCCCCGACAGTGCTGGAGTCGCGGCTTTATGTATCATGGGAGCAAACGCTGTTGCTGTCAAGATAAATAAATCCGCTCTGCAGCAGAATGGCGTACCTGCTAAGCAAATGATGGTTAACAATAAAACAAAGTAACATTACAGTATAACAGTAGGACTTACCATACCTGCAAAGCAAATACAAAAAAAATCGCAAAAAATAACACATTTAACACAATCTGTGCCTAAAATATATATATGCCGAAGCATGGGGGCATCCTCCCGCAAAAAAGTTATGCCGCGTACATACATTCAAACTTTTCCACGGGCAAGCCCTCCGTCGGAATTTTGACTGTATGTACGTGGCATTAGGAGCAAAATCGCTCCTCCACCCCTTATGCCCCCATGCTTCGGCATATATGCTCTTTTTTAACTGTGGTGGTGAAATCACCTCCGACAGCGCTGGAGTCGTGGCTTTACGTATCGTGGGAGCAAACGCTGTTGCTGTCAAGATAAATAAATCCACGCTACAGCTGAATGGCGTACCTGAAAACAAAAAATGGTTAACAATAAAACATTGCAGAATAGAATACAGTACAAAGGAGCAGAACAATAGAGAGAGAATAGAGAGAGAGAGAGAACAATAAAACGACAACTATTTTTGGTTTTTTTATTTTATATATTTTTTTTTTTTTTTCCTTTTTTTTTTTTTTTTTGTTAACACTTTTTTATGTAACTTTAACACTTCTGTTGTAACGGTTCCAGCGGTTTGGGTCTCTCAAAATGTGATGGCATCTTGGGAGACCCTGTGAACGTGTGCCTAGCTTGTGCAATGCTGTACCCTACGCTAATACTCAACTAGTTCATGGTAGCGTTCAAAACACTCACCCTGACAAAGACCAGGATTGCCAGGACAGCGGGGACAATAAGAACGGGTGTCACGCCTAAATCCGCGCTTTCTGCAGACACGACATTTTCTTTGGGGGGCTCGTTGGGTAGGGGTACTCGGGAGGACATAAGAATAATGCCTCTCATGCAGCCGGCTTACTGCATCTGGTAGGGGAAGGTGAGGTGGCGCACCGCCTGGATACAGAAGGGTTCTGACGATATCCTCCTGGAATTTGAGGAAGGATCCAGTCCGTCCTGAAGCTTTGTGTAGTACATAAGCATTCAGTATAGCCAATTGGAATAAATAAACAGACACTTTTTTGTACCAGCGTCTGGACTTACGGGCAACTAGATATGGCGCCAACAACTGGTCATTGAGGTCCACCCCTCCCATGTTAAGGTTATATTTGTGGACACAGAGGGGTTTCTCCACAATACCAGTCGCCGTAGAAATTTGGACCGTCGTGTCTGCATGAAGGGAGGTAAGAACGAAAACATTCTTATTATCCCTCCACTTCATAGCGAGCAAATTATTACTGCGCAAGCAGGCTCTCTCCCCCAGCCTAAGACGGGACTCTACAAGCCGCTGGGGAAAGCCCCGGCGATTAGGTCGCACGGTGCCACATGCTCCAATCTGATGATCAAACAAGTGACTAAACAGTGGCACGCTTGTGTAATAATTGTCCACGTACAAGTGGTACCCCTTTCCGAATAAGGGTGACACCAAGTCCCACACTATCTTGCCAGCGCTTCCTATGTAGTCAGGGCAGTTCTCCGGCTCTACGTGACTATCTCTTCCCTCATAAACCATGAAACTACGTGTATAGCCTGTGGCCCTGTCACAGAGCTTATACATCTTGACCCCGTATCTGGAACGCTTGTTGGGGACGTATTGTTTGAATGACAAGCGACCAGAAAATTTAATCAGGGACTCATCAACGCAGACAACTTGATCGGGAGTAAACAAGGCTGCAAAACGTTGGTTGAAGTGGTTTATGAGGGGCCGAATTTTGTAGAGCCGATCGTACTCAGGGTCTCCACGAGGACGACAGAGTTCATTGTCGCTGAAGTGCATGAACCGCAAAATCATCTCGTATCGTGCCCTGGACATGGAAGCAGAGAACACGCGCATATGGTGAATTGGGTCAATGGACCAATATGACCGCAACTCACTCTTTTTGGTTATGCCCATGTTGAGGGAGAGGCCCAGAAAGATTTTAAATTCGGAAACCGTAACTGGTTTCCATTGTCTGGCAAGGGCGGACTGGGTAATAGTGGCGATGTGTTGAGCAGCGTACAAATTGGTTTGGTCCACAATAGATCTAAAGAGATCTTCGGTGAAAAACAGTGAGTAAAAGTCAAGTGTCGTAAAATCAACTGTTTCCACGTTAATGCCAGGTTGGCCAGTGAATGGGGGAAGTACGGGTTCTGCAGAAGTGGTGGGCACCCAAATAGGATTGGCGAATTCTGCAGGAAGGGCACTATGGGTACGACGGGCCTGTCTTTGTCTTCTTGGTGGCAGCGGGACACTACTTGTGCTTGCCACCTCGCCAGCTTGAACTGCACTTATGGGACTCGCCACGTCACCACGTGTTACTGCAGTGCTGGATGTAGGTCCAGGGTGTACTAGGCCGCTGGTGCTTGCCAGTTCACCAGAAGGATGAGCGGCTCTAGTACGTCTCTGCTCCATACGAGTGACCTGCGGTTCCTGCACCTCAACAACAGAATACATACGGCATTGGGCACACCTGTTCTTAGCAGCGGCCTCATCTCCGTCGTCAGAGCTATCTGTCATGGAGCCGCTGTCCTCTACAGGATCGTATTCTGAGCCTGAATCTGACAGATGAGTGACGTCCTCTTCACTATCTGTCATGCTCAGAAACGTGTAGGCCTCATCACTAGTGTACCTTCGCTTTGCCATTTTGGGCTCTAAATTTAGGGGTACACTAGTGAGACTCACAGGTAAAAAAGCACCTAGCCTGTCAGCGACTGTTTCAAAACGCTACAAAAAAAACTGTTAGCGATCGCAGGGATCAAGCCTGACTCTGCGAACGCTGCAGTTATGTGTGTTGTGTTTTGTAAGTGACAGTGATCGATCGATACTGCACTTGGGTGGGCTGGGCTGGGCTTGGCGGAGGGGCTAAACGCAGGTGCTAGCGGGTATCTGGGATGATCCCGCTAACAATGCGTTTTGGGAAACCTAAAATGCTGGCAACGCTAATATATATCTGATCAGATACTATATTACTAAGGGAGGTGTATGCTTTGCGCGTGGGTGTTAGCGGTACTGGCACTAACCTGACGCTGGGGCGACGCAGGCCTTATCTGACCCTAAAAAACTTATATCACCCGCCGGGTGATCAGGGGGTTAAACCTTTATTAGGTAATAAATGGCGGGTGCCCTGAAACAAAAAAAAAATAACTAACCAACCAG
This sequence comes from Lithobates pipiens, assembly GCF_037356315.1. Lineage (NCBI taxonomy): Eukaryota > Metazoa > Chordata > Amphibia > Anura > Ranidae > Lithobates > Lithobates pipiens. Next base: position 56,466,615 of record NW_027507789.1, on the reverse strand, counting down.
CGTCACCTGTAACAGTTATATGGTGATCACTGGTGAAAGGGTTAACTGGGGGGCAATCAGGGGACTATGCGGTAGTATATGGGGGTCCCTGACGCTATAAAAAGCTGCGGCGAACCCAAATACTTACCTGCCTATCTAGGGTCACCTGTGACACTAATACAGCGATCAGAAAAAAATCGCTTATTAGTGACACTGGCGACGGGGGGTGATCACGGGGTTAAACCTTTATTGGGGGGGTTAGGGGGCACCCTAGAGCTAAAGGGGGCTAGCCCTAACTGCCCTAACAGTTATTACAGTCACAAATGACACCAATGCAAAAAAAAAAAAAAAATGCACTTGGTGTCACTGTGACTGGGGGGGGCAGGGGTGATTGGGGGGTGATTGGGGGTGATCAGGGGGGTGAAAAGTGTGCCTGGCGTGTTCTACTGTAAGTGTAGTGTTGGGTGCAACTTACCGATCCTCTCTCCTCCGTGCCGGAACGAAAAAGACCGACACGAGGAGAGATTACTTCACTTCCTCTCCTGTGTTTACATTACAGGAGAGGAAGTGATGTCACCGAGCATTTTCATTCGTCGGGAGCGATCGCGAGGGGGTGGCCATGAATGAATGGCCGTCCCCTCGTCCGGGATCGCTCCCGAACGAATACCGACCGCCGCAGGCACCGGGCGGGGGCCCGATCGGGCCCCCGACCCGCGGGAGGCAAGGGACGTACATGTAAGCCCTTATGCCTGCCCGTGCCATTCTGCCGACGTACATCGGCGTGCGGCGGTCGGCAACTGGTTAATTGTTGGTATGCTGACTTATCAGCATATGTAAACACAGACAATTCTACATAAAATGAAAGATGTACAAAAGACAAATATAACTTCAACATGGCTAAACTGCTTTTAAAATATATATATATATAAACACAGAAATGTCTTTAACTTAGTAATTTTTGCAGTGTCTGGTGTGGATCCGGGTGACTTTTCCTTCAAGATTTGCACAACTGTACATGTACTAGATGCTGTATTGAGTCTCCAAACATTTCCTTTTATATAAATGTCTCTTAACAATCCACAAGTCACCTGGCTTTAGTTTTAGATCCTTCCAAACTTTTAGGACCTGGAATTGGGGAGAAAACACGTAAATGAGTTTGTCAAAAACATTAAAAGATCAGCAACATTCTCTGTGAGATCCAAATGGAGGACTTCAGCTGCTGAGACAAAATATAAGCAAGCGAGTAACACACTCCCATACCAAATCCCATAGGGAGAGAGTCCAACATCCCCTTAGGGGCATAATAAAATATAAGAAAACATTCAGGCAAAAGTTTTCTAGTTTCCTACTTTTGCAGCTACATTGTGGACAGTAGGGAGTGTAAAAATAAAACCTCAAAACTTCCAGTAAGGACTCTCCTATAAAAATGATTTCCTCTGTTACTCTCTGTAGATTCAGCATTCTGTACTTTCAAATTACTTCTGATAACACTTTTTACTGTTGCCTTTGTAGTAGCATTTGCCACTGGACATCCAGAAAACATGTCCATACAGACAAAATGCATACTCGTAAGATCCTGACTTGGGCATCTGGATATATCTTTTTGAATCTCTGGAAGGGACGGTCAGCTTTTGGTAACACATTTGGTAACAGGTAAAACAAGAAGTGGTATGTTATAAAAAAAAACAACTGTGGAGAACCCTGGCTCTATCCCATGCTCATTTATTAAGGCAGCCATAACTGCTTGTGACAGTGTCATGCTGGAGGGAAAAGAGTGGCTGGCAGACATAAATGATCACCTTTTCCAAAGTCCTGTTTCATAAGAAGTTTCCCCCTAAGGACCACTTGTTCTCGTTCTGGGGTTCTTAAAGTTGAATTATTAATCCCAGCTATACTGGACCAGAACTAGGGTGGAATCTGTCAGGCCGCGTACACACGGGCGGACTGTTCGCCCAACCTTGTCCGCTGAACAGTGTTTGGGCGGACAGTCCGCTCGTGTGTGGGCTTTCAGCGGACAGTTTCAGCGGACAGTTGGACGGACAAAGTCTTTCGGAAATTCCGAAAAACTGTCCGCTGAAACTGTGTTTGAGCGAACAGTCCGCCCGTGTGTAGGCTACTTTCGAAATGAGCAAACTGTTCCCGCTCGGAAAGTCCGCCCATTTCGAGCGCGTGTACAGGTAGGCGGGGCCCGCGAGGGAGACGTCGCGGGCTCCGCCGCCTGGAATGGGCTTAAAGGGGAACCCCCAACGCCGAAAAAAATCGGCGTGGGGGTTCCCCCAAAGTCCACACCAGACCCTTGTCCGAGCACGCTACCCGGCCGGCCAGGAAAGGGGGGCGAGCGAGCGCGCCCCCCCTCCTGAGCCGTACCAGGCCGCGTGCCCTCAACATGGGGGGTGCCTTGGGGAAGGGGGGGCCGCGCGGCCCCCCCACCCCAAAGCACCTTGTCCCCATGTTGATGAGGACAAGGGCCTCTTCCCGACAACCCTGGCCGTTGGTTGTCGGGGTCTGCGGGCGGGGGGCTTATCGGAATCCGGGAGCCCCCTTTAAGAAGGGGGCCCCCGGATACCGGCCCCCCACCCTATGTGAATGAGTATGGGGTACAATGTACCCCTACCCATTCACCTGTGAAATAAAGTACAAAAAAAAACACAACACAGGGAAAAAATATTTTATTGCACAGCTCTGGGGGTCTTCCGTCTTCGGGGGTCTTCTCGCCGGACTCCTCCGCTATCTGTGTGTAGCTCTTTTACTAGCGGAGGAGTCCGGCTTTCTTCCTCCCCGCCGCCGGCCTCTTCTCCCGACTTCGGGGGTCTTGTCCCCCTCTTCGGTTCTTCTGCCGGGCCACCGCGCCTTCTTGTAGCTCTTTTACAGGCGGTGGCCCGGTCTTCTGTCGCCGCTGCCTTCCGTTCTTCTGTCGCCGCCTTCGGTTCTTCTGCCGGGCCACCGCGCCTTCTTGTAGCTCTTTTACAGGCGGTGGCCCGGTCTTCTGTCGCCGCTGTCGCTGTCGCCGCCTTCCGTTCTTGTTCTTGTTCTTCTTCTTGTTCTTCTTGTTCTTCTCCAGGAGATGTTGACACGTCGCTCTCTCCGGCCGGAATGCCAGAGCCGTGCTGTGCGGTCACTTATATAGTGACAATGGGGCGGTGTCACATGGTATATGTCACATGGGTTGGTCACATGGGTTGATGTCACATGGGGACTATGACATCGTAAGGGGGCGGGGTCACCATGTGACCAACCCATGTGACATATACCATGTGACACCGCCCCATTGTCACTATATAAGTGGCAGCGGAGCGTGTCCCTGGCATTCCGGCCGGAGAGCTCGTCGAGTCAACATCTCCAGGAGAAGAAGAAGAAGAACAAGAAGAAGAACAAGAACGGAAGGCGGCGGCGGCGGCGGCGACGACGACGACAGCGGCGACAGAAGACCGGGCCACCGCCTGTAAAAGAGCTACAAGAAGGCGCGGTGGCCCGGCAGAAGAACCGAAGGCGGCGACGGAAGGCAGCGGCGACAGAAGACCGGGCCACCGCCTGTAAAAGAGCTACAAGAAGGCGCGGTGGCCCGGCAGAAGAACCGAAGAGGGGGACAAGACCCCCGAAGTCGGGAGAAGAGTCCGGCGGCGGGGAGGAAGAAAGCCGGACTCCTCCGCTAGTAAAAGAGCTACACACAGATAGCGGAGGAGTCCGGCGAGAAGACCCCCGAAGACGGAAGACCCCCGGAGCTGTGCAATAAAATATTTTTTCCCTGTGTTGTGTTTTTTTTTGTACTTTATTTCACAGGTGAATGGGTAGGGGTACATTGTACCCCATACTCATTCACATAGGGTGGGGGGCCGGTATCCGGGGGCCCCCTTCTTAAAGGGGGCTCCCGGATTCCGATAAGCCCCCCGCCCGCAGACCCCGACAACCAACGGCCAGGGTTGTCGGGAAGAGGCCCTTGTCCTCATCAACATGGGGACAAGGTGCTTTGGGGTGGGGGGGGCCGCGCGGCCCCCCCTTCCCCAAGGCACCCCCCATGTTGAGGGCACGCGGCCTGGTACGGCTCAAGAGGGGGGGCGCGCTCGCTCGCCCCCCTTTCCTGGCGGGCCGGGTAGCGTGCTCGGACAAGGGTCTGGTGTGGACTTTGGGGGAACCCCCACGCCGATTTTTTTCGGCGTTGGGGTTCCCCTTTAAGCCCATTCCAGGCGGCGGAGCCCGCGACGTCTCCTTCGCGGGCCCCGCCTACCTGTACACGCGCTCGAAATGGGCGGATTTGCCTCCGCCTTACGTGGGCGAGTCCGTTCATTTCAAAAATTCAGCGGACTGTTTGGCAAACAGTTCGCTGAAACAGTCCGCTCGTGTGTGGGCAAGTCCGCTCATGCAAATTTTGAGCGGACTGTTTGCCGAAACTGTTTGACGAACAAGGTTGGGCAAACAGTCCGCGCGTGTGTACGCGGCCTCAGTTGCACAGACCCAGCAAGTGTCCGGGGCTGTAAATGCAGTTTTAATGTTAGTATGGCTACCTTAGCAATAACCTGGAAGGCTGAAAACAGCCAAATGAACTTAGCATGTTTGATTGGTTTACCTGCCGAAGTAAAAAGAAACTTCTGGCCATTCAAATGGAACCAAAAGCTTTCTATATCTCGACTATCTATATAAATATATACTCTTTTTATAGCTCACGACTTTGCTAAAACCTGCAGCTCTGCTTCTTGAGCTGGGGAAAAGAGATCCAATGACTCTGAATACAGTGTATCCTTCTGGGTGATGAACTGCATACTCATTATAAAACCGGGATCAACTCTATAAAAAATTAAATATCTGGGTCTTCAGGGAGTGTGTCCTGCACTGGGCTCTCAGAAGCTGATTCCTATGTCATCAATTTAACACATGTGTTTTTTCTCCAGTCTCCAGTAGGGATGAGCTTGGTGTTCGAGTCAAATGCATGTTCAACTCGAACACTGGCTGTTCGCCGAAGCCAGAACTCTGTGGGCTGTTTGCGCCATATTCGTATGGTGCTCACGGCCCACAATGCACTGCACCATCGCAGTGCATTGCTGGCTCATGATTGGCCAAGCATGCACTGTAACCCCGCATGCTTGGCCAATCACAGCGCCGGCAGTGAGGAGAGCCATAATTGGCCACAGGCAGGATGCCTGTGGCCACTTATAGCTCAGGGGGGTTAAGTACACGCCCCACACTATATAAGGCCGCCGGCGCAGTGGCCTTGTGTAGTGTGTTGCGGTGGTCAGGGAAAGAGCAGGATAGGCAGGGACAGTGTCTTTGTTGCTTGGAAACCTAGCACTGTTGCAGTGGGTGTTGCGTGCCTCCAGCACAGTATACACCTAAAGATACCCCTTATTGCTGGTGCTCTGTTTCTGTAATACAGGCATCTGCAGCAGTTAAAGTGGGTGTTGTGTGCCACCAGCACAGTATACACCTGAAGCTACCCTTTATTACTGGTGTTCTGTTTCTGTAATACAAGCATCTGCAGAAGTTAGAGTGGGTGTTGTGTGCCTCCTGCACAGTATACACCTGAAGCTACCCTTTATTACTGGTGTTCTGTTTCTGTAATACAGGCATCTGCAGAAGTTAGAGTGGGTGTTGTGTGCCTTCTGCACAGTAAACACCTGAAGATACCTCTTATTGCTGGTGTTCTTTACAGGCATCTGCAGCAGTTAAAGTGGATATTTTGTGCCTCCAGCACAGTGTACACCCTAAGATACCCCTTATTGCTGGTGTTCTGTTTCTGTAATAAAGGTATCTGCAGTATTTACAGTGGGTGTTGTGTGCCTCCTGCACAGTATACACCTGAAGCTACCCCTTATTGCTGTTGTTGTTCTGTTTCTGTAACACAGGTAGGCAGCTGCAGTAATTACAGTCGTGTATTGTGTCATCTGCTCAGTGTGCACCTAAAGCTACCCAATTGGTGGTTTTCCCATCTCCCTGCAGGCCATTACTATGTCTGGAAGGCCAACAAGGAGAGGCAGACAGTCATGAGCCAATAAAAGAGGGCAAGCAGGCTCTGTGTCTAGAAACAACAGTGCTGGTCGTGGATGCGGTGCAACGCCATTAGCACGTGGCCATGGGACATGCTTGCTTATTTTTGTCAGCTGGACGTGTTGAGCCGCATCATGCCGAAGACTTGGTAGAGTGGATGACCAAGCTCTCCTCACCCTCCTCATCCTCTCTCACCCAGGCTCAGGGAACTAGCCATGCAGCTGCCAAAGCGTCCTCTTCTCTCGTCTCAATGTCATCAGTCACTCCTTCCCTAGACTCACCATGTCCTCCTGAGGAGTCCCCCGAACTGTTTGAGCACAGTGTTGGGTACATTCTCCAGGAGGATGCCCAGCGTTTTGAAGGCTCTGATGATGATACCCAGCTAGAGGAAGGCAGTAGCGTGAACGCAGAGAGAAGGGATGCTCAAGAAGGACAGCAATCTGACAGTCATGTTCCATCAGCTGTAGCATACTGCCAGGTTTGTTCCAGTGATGAAGAGGGAGGGGATGATATGGTCACTGACTCCATGTGGGTGCCTGATAGGAGAGAGGAGGAGGAGGAGGAGGAGGCACATCTCCAATGAGGCAGGATGCCCTCCAGGGGTCAGCTTAGGGGCAGCACACAGACTAAATCACACCGCAGAGCTCCGCCTGTGCAGGGCGCTGCCTCTGTGCTTTATTCCAAAAGTTCTTTGGTGTGGACCTCTTTTAAGACGAGTACATCAGATTGCACCGCTGCTATTTGCAACATATGTCTCAAGCGTATCTCGCGTGGCCAAAACATCAGCCGCTTGGGCACCACATGCTTGACCAGACATATGTTGACCTGCCATGCAGCTCGTTGGCAAGTGTACTTTAAAGACCCACACCAAAGAACAAAGCGGACCTCTCCTTGCTCCTCATCAGCTGGGATCTCCAACCCCACTAAACCTTCAGTCCTCTCTGAAACCTGCACTGAGAGGAATGAAGGTGTAGACTTAGGTGTGTCACAGCCAAGTACTTGCGGGCACTCTGCTAGCAGTATACCCACGTCCGATTATAGCAGGCAAATGCCCCTGCCCCAGCTGCTGGACCGGCGAAAGAAGTTCACTCCCAGCCATCCACATGCCAGCGGTTGAATGCTTGCTTGGCTAAATTGCTAGCACTTCAGCTGCTTCCTTTTGAGTTGGTAGACTCGGCCCCCTTCCGTGAGTTTGTGCAATGAGCGGTTCCTCAGTGGCAGGTCCCCAAATGCCACTTTTTCTTGCGGAAGGCGATTCCGGCTCTCTACCGGCATGTGGAAGGCAATGTCCATGCCTCGCTGGACAGGGACGATCAGCGGTAAGGTGCATATTACCGCTGACTCATGGTCCAGCAGGCATGGACAGGGATGTTACCTATCTTTCACAGCCCATTGGGTCACTCTTCTGGCAGCTGGGAATGATACAGGACAAGGTGCAGTAGTGTTGGAGGTTGTTCCGCCACCATGCCTCCAAAATGCTACTACTGGTTGTGACACACCTCTCTCCTCCACCCCCTCCTCTTCTTCTTCCTTCATGGCCTCTTCCAGTGCTTTGTCCTCGGAACCAGAGGTGCTCCGTAGGCGTTCAAGGGGCTACTCAAGTACGCAGACAAAAAGATGCCATGCCGTGCTTGCACTGGCTTGTTTGGGGGACAGGAGCCACACAGGGGCAGATATTTTGTCAGCTCTGCAGGGGCAGACTGAGAGGTGGTTGATGCCATGCCAGCTTAAGCCAGGAATGGTGGTTTGAAAATCCTCTGGCTTACTGGGTCTTGAGGATGGATCACTGGCCAGAGCTTGCAGAGTATGCAATTGAGCTACTGGCCTGTCCTGCATACAGCTTTCTTTCGGAACCCACCTTCAGTGCTGCTGGTGGCTTTGTAACCGATCACAGGGTGCACCTGTCCACCGACTTGGTTGATCGACTGACCTTCATAATGATGAATCAGTCTTGGATCACCACCAGCTACCAAGCACCTGAAGCTCATGTAACCGAATATTTTTTTTTTAAATGTCACATCCCTTCAAGACTGCCTATGCTGATTCTGGGTGACTGTCCTTTTATGTTGACTGACTATCCTATTCCTCCTCAATGATCCTTCTTATATCTTGGAAGAACATTTTTGGTTCTGAGTGATGCCACCAGCCCCATTTTTCAGCTCCTGTTTAACAGGGGCATGTAATACAATTTTTGATGCAATGCTTTGCAGCAGGGCTCATTCCTGCACTCCAACTAGAGTATATGGGAGAGGTTGCAGTGTCGTGGCACCAGCACCAGTGCTGAAGGCCCAATTTTTCAGCCCCTGTTTAACAGGGGCATGTAATAATTTTTTTGATGCAATGCTTTGCAGCAAGGCTCATTCCTGCACTCCAACTAGAGTATATGGGAGAGGTTGCAGTGTCGTGGCACCAGTGCCTAAGGCCCAATTTTTCAGCCCCCGTTTAACAGAGGCATGTAATTACAATTTTTGATGCAATGCTTTGCAGCAGGGCTCATTCCTGCACTCCAACTAGAGTATATGGGAGAGGTTGCAGTGTCGTGGCACCAGCACCAGTGCCTAAGGCCCAATTTTTCAGCCCCTGTTTAACAGGGGCATGTAATTAAAATTCTTGATATAATATTTCACAGCAGGGCCCGTTGCTGCACCCACCGAGAGTAACTGTGATATAATCGTCCACAGCAGGGCGCTCCAGCAAGAGTCACTTTGAGGGCTTACAGCGTTGTGGCAACACCAACACCTTAGGCCCCCATTTCTGCAGAGCATATAGGGCAGACCCCTACTTTCAAAAATCCAACTTACAAACGTCTCCTACTTGCAAACGGAAGGAGACAACAGGAAGTGACATGAAAAAAGACGAACGACCAAAAAAATTATACAGGGGTGATAACCCTTCCCTATGTTTTCAAAAAATCTTAAAAATAGATTTTTTGACTGGAGCTACACTTTAAAAATGTACCAGTTCAAAATTACAAACAGATTCTACTTAACACAACAAACCTACACAGTCCCTTTCTTGTTTGCACCGCTTGTATACTGCTGTTCTGAGTATATAGGGCCTGGGGGCCCCACGCCTTTCCTTTTTTTAATTTGGGTACGGGGTTCCCCTTAATATCTGTACAAGAGCCAAAGGGGCTGGTAAAGGGCAGGGGGGGCTACCCATGCCATTTTTCTCAATGATTTTCATCCGTATTGCCGGAACCAGATATTACATTAAAACCGCAAGCAGTTTTAAATGACCTTTTTTCTGCTAAATGTCATTTTGTGCAGGGACTGTTCTAAACACGGAAAACACGTGCCACTTCACAGACATACTATAGACACCTCCAGGCACGATATTTAAAGGAATATTTCACTTCAATTTTTTCACTTTCAATTTTTTTCACTTTAATCATCATTAAAATCAGTGTTCCCGAAAAAACAGCCATTTAAAAAAAAAAAATTTGGCATTGACCCATGTCTCCTGGGGAAGGAGCCAGGTCCCCAAACACTTTTTAGGACAATGTCTTGCATATTTGCCATTAAAATTAGCACTTTTTATTTCGATGTTCTAGTCCCATTGACTTCAATGGGGTTCTAAAGTTCGCATGAATTTTCGGTCCCTTGAAAGTTCTGGTGCGTACCAAACCGGGGGGGGGGGGGGGGGGGGTGTTCGGCTCATCCCTAGTGCTGACATCTTCCCTGCTGCCCTGCTGCGAGAGGCCCTACCACCTATAACAGGTACATGCTATCGACAGGTTGCTCTGTTACTACAGGTAAACACTTGTGTCTTCACACTACTCTACTCCGCACCTGTCACGTACCTAGTGGACGAGCCCGGAATGCAGGGAGCCCTCGTATCCCCTGGCTAATGAACCCCTGGAGATGGTGACAGGAATTCAAAAGTTCAGAGGGCACAAGTGCCTGGCAGATGGAGACCGGTCCAGATAAGCAGCAGGATACCGACAGCGAGTAGGTAGGGCTGGTGGTACTTGGCTGGTGTAGACAGGCACAAGTGGGTAGACTGGCAGGCAGATGGACGTCAGCAAGGATGGCAGTCACAGGAAATCCAACGGGTAGGCAGGAACAGCAGAGTCGGGTGCAGGCCGGGTCAGCAGGAAACAGTCAGCGTGGTACAAGAGGATGAGGCAGAGACGTGGTCAGACAGGCAGAAGTCGTAGGCAGGCAGCAACGGATCAAGGTCAAGAACTAGCCGGGTATCAGGAACCAAGGAAACGGGTACAGGTATAGAATAGCTGGATCACAGAACACGCTGTAGACTGGACAGCAAGAATGGGATGGAGCAAGGGCCTTAAGAAGTCCTTAGGGCGCCAAAACGGTCGCACGACGGGTCAGCGTGCCCCCGCGAGTGGACGTGCGCCCGTTCGTGACCCCGCGTGCACGAGTGCGCTCGTTCATGTCGACGCGGGTGCGTTCGTTCGCTTTAGCGCGCGTCAAGGGGAAACGACGGGTTCTCAACGCCAGGCTTCTGCGGGTAAGTCTCCCGTGTACGACCGGAATGCCAGGACGATCGTGACATTGCCCCCTCCCAAGGGGCAGCCTCCGGATGCCCAACTGAGCCATCTTACTCGGGTGGGAATTCTTGAAGGCACGGATGAGTCTCTTAGCGTGGATGTTAGATTCTGGCTCCCAGGAGTTCTCCTCAGGTCCGTACCCCTTCCACTTGACCAAAAATTGAGTCTGGTTCTGTCTCTTCCTGCAGTCCAGTATGGCTTCAATTTCAAATTCAATCTCCCCATTGACCATCACGGGTTCCGGAGGACTGGTGATTCTGTCAGCGAAGGGATCCGGGACTGCGGGTTTGAGAAGTGATACATGGAAGACTGGATGGATTCGGAAGGATTCAGGGAGTTTGAGTTCAAAGGCCACGTCGTTCAGTTTCCTCTTGATCGGGAAGGGACCCACGAATTTCGGGCCCAACTTTTTGGAGGGGCAAGATAGTCTAAGGTTCAAGGTGGACAACCAGACCTGATCCCCAACCTTAAGATCCAGCTCCCCCTTCTCCTTCTTTCGAAAACTTCTTTGTTGTGCTCCTGTGACTTGGTCAGGGTTTCTTGTAGGAGTTTGTTATTCGCTTCAAAGAAGTTAAGACTCTCCTGTACCGCTGGCACCGAACACTCGGGAAGGCTGCCGGACAAGAACAATGGATGGAAGCCAAAGTTCGCATAAAAAGGGGACTGCTTGGTGGCCGAGTGGACTGTGTTGTTGTAAGCGAACTCAGCCATAGGTAGAAAAGAGACCCAGTCGTCTTGGGAGAAGGACGAGAAACAGCGAAGATACTGCTCCAGTGTCTGATTCGTCCTCTCGGTCTGACCGTTGGTCTGCGGGTGGTAGGCTGAGGACAGGCAAAGGTCGATTTTCAGGGCTCCGCAGAGCGCCCTCCAGAATCTTGAGGTGAACTGCACCCCCCTATCAGATGTGATGTTGGCGGGAATGCCATGGAGTCTTACAATCTCCTTAATGAAGGTGTTAGCTGTCTCTGTGGCTGAGGGGGTGCCCTTCATGGGCAAGAAGTGGGCCATTTTGGTGAGTCTATCGACTACGACGAAGATCGTTGAATAGTTCTCCGAGGGAGGGAGTTCGACGATGAAATCCATGGAGATCATCCTCCATGGTCTATCAGGAACAGGCAGCGGTTTTAGTAGACCCCAGGCTCTTGACTTGTTGCCCTTACTTCGAATACAGGTGGCACAGGTCTCCACATACCTCTTGCAGTCGTCCTTCATTCGTGGCCACCAGAATGTACGTCTGAGTAATTCCAAGGTTTTGAATACCCCAAAGTGGCCAGCCAGTGGATGGTCATGACAGGAAGCCAGAACCAGGGTCCGAACTTCCTGGGGAACAAAGATCTTGTCCTCATGCCACAGAAGGTCATCACTAGAAGATAGCGGGATACCGGATGGAGGTGTAGTGCCTACGGAAGCCTGCTTAACTTGGGACACCACATCCCCCTGGAGTAGGAGAAAGTTCCCAGTAGAAAGGATGGTATCAGTAGTAGGTAAGCTCTCCGGCTGACTGAACATGCGGGATAGAGCGTCTGGTTTGGTATTCTTGGATCCGGGACGATATGTGATGTGGAATGAAAACCTCGAAAAGAAGAGTGCCCACCTGGCCTGACGGGGCTTCAATCTCTTTGCTGTCTTTAGGTATTCCAAGTTTTTGTGGTCGGTATAGACCAGGATCGGGTGGATGGCTCCCTCCAGCAGATAGCGCCAGTCCTCGAGTGCAGATTTAATTGCCAGTAACTCACGATCTCCGACGTCGTAATTCTTCTCTGCCTCTGACAATTTGCGGGAAAAGAAAGCAACCGGGTGGAGTAAGGACTTGGGTCCCTGCCTCTGGGAAAGTATCGCTCCGACTGCTATTTCTGAAGCGTCAACTTCGAGGGTATATGGTAGAGCGGGATCAGGGTGTTTCAAGACCGAGGCCGAGACAAACAAATCCTTCAGGGTCTTGAAGGCCTCTTGCGCTTCGGGGGTCCAATGAAACCTTTGACCCTGCTTGGTCAGCCCGGTAATGGGAGCGATAATCGAAGAGAATCCCTTAATGAACTTGCGGTAGAAATTAGCGAACCCCACAAACCGCTGAACTCCCTTTTTATCGGAAGGGGCAGGCCAGTCCTGAATTGCGGAGATCTTCTGGGGATCCATATCAATCCCTCTTACCGAGATGACCAGGCCGAGGAACTGGATGCTCTGCCGTTCGAAAACACATTTCTCGGGTTTGGCGTATAAGCCGTGAAGGCGGAGACGAGTCAGGACCTTCTTGACGTGTTCCCGGTGGTCGGCTAAAGTGGGGGAAAAGATTAAAATGTCATCCAGGTAAATAATTACAAACAGATCAAGGTAATCTCTAAAAATGTCATTGACAAAATGCTGGAATGTGGCTGGGGCATTACACAACCCGAATGGCATCACTAAATATTCGAAGTGCCCGAAGCGGGTACGGAAGGCCGTCTTCCACTCGTCACCCCTCCTAATACGGACGAGGTTGTAGGCACCCCGAAGATCCAGCTTGGAGAACAACTTAGCAGAACCCAGTCTCTGGAAAAGTTTGGGTACTAGTGGCAGGGGGTAGCGATTTTTAATGGTGATTTTGTTCAAAGCCCGATAGTCCACACATGGACGTAAGGAGTGGTCTTTCTTTTCCACAAAGAAAATTCCAGCGCCAGCCGGGGAGGTAGAGGGACGGATAAATCCTTTTTCAAGGTTATCATCCAAGTAGGACTTCAGGGTACTCAGTTCAGACTCGGATAGAGGGAAGATTCTTCCGAAGGGGATTTCTGCCCCCGGGAGCAGTTCAATAGGGCAGTCATATGGCCTATGGGGTGGCAGAGTCTCGGCCCCCTTTTTACTGAGAACGTCTAGAAAATCATGATATTCCTTGGGCACAGCTTGTCGGGTTTCATCGACTGCTTCCAAACAGAGGAGGGCCGAGGAGTCCCCGTTGGGAGTCAGGCAACAATGCTGGAGACAGTAGTCCGAAGGGAACTCAATCATTCCAGTGACCCAATCAATGCGTGGGTTGTGTGCTTTCAACCAAGGCATACCTAGAATGATGGGGAACAGAGGAGACTTGATGACGTCTAGGCATAGGAATTCTTGGTGAGACCCGGCGATGACAGCAGATAGGGGACTAGTCTCCTGAGTCACTGGTCCTGATTCCAAAGTAGACCCATCGGCCAGGTATACCGAGAGCCCCTTCTCTCTCGGTCTAAGGGGAATCCTGTTCTTCAGGGCGAAGGACGAGTCTACAAAGCCACTGCATGCCCCGGAATCAATAACTGCGTGGGTTGGAATAGTCCTTCCTGGAAGCTGCAAAAGAACAGGAACAGCCAGATGAGAGGTGTTGTCAGACAACACAGGTGAGGGGACAGGTGGAACAAGGAGGCACTTATGCATCTTAGCTGGGCAAGAGCGAACAAAGTGCCCTGGTTCTCCGCAGTACAGGCAGAGGTTGTTGACCCGGCGACGTTGGCGTTCCTCTGGAGTCAGGGATGGACGGAGTAGCCCCAGCTGCATGGGTTCCGGGGAGTCCAGTGTGGATGCGGCTGGAACAGGAGGCGCTGGGTGGGCGGAGCTAGGCACCCGTGGAAGCATCCAGACCGGGCGAGTAGCTGTGGAAGAACGTTCTTGGCGGCGCTCTCTCAGGCGCCTATCAATTTGAACTGAAATGTCTATCAGAGCTTCCAGGGTCTCGGGAACGCCCACTCGTGCCAACTCGTCCTTCAGGGGCTCGGAGAGACCCATGCGGAACTGATACCGCAGGGCCGCGTTGTTCCAGTCTGTGTCAGCGCTCCAACGTCGGAATTCCGAAACGTAATCCTCCACAGGCATGCAACCTTGTTGCAGGGCATGTAAGGCTGCTTCTGCGGTCGCAGCGAGTTGGGGATCCTCATAGAGTCTTGACATCGCCTGGAAGAAGGTATTCATGGAGTCTAAGGACGGATCCTTTCGTTCCAGCAGACGGTGGGCCCAGGCCTGGGGTTCGTCCGCCAGCAGGGAAATGATGAACCCCACCTTAGTTGCCTCAAGGGAGAAGGTCCTCGGCTGCAGGGCGAAATAGAGCTCGCAGGAGTTGCGGAAGGCTCTGAACTTGTTCCGGTCCCCCGCGAATCGTTCCGGAGTTGGGACTCTGGGTTCGGGTGGCATCATCACCACTGATGGTGGGGCATGGGCCCCTGGAGCAGCAGGTGAAGAGGCAGATAGCGCCTGGACTTGTTCCTCCAGTCTGCCGTATCCTTCCTGTAAACTCTTAACTGCCTGGGTAAGGCCGGCCAGGTGGCGGCAAAGCTCGTCCATGGGGGAGGCTCCCTGCGCAGGCTCGGACATGGCTGTCCAGTACTGTCACGTACCTAGTGGACGAGCCCGGAATGCAGGGAGCGGCCCCTCGTATCCCCTGGCTAATGAACCCCTGGAGATGGTGACAGGAATTCAAAAGTTCAGAGGGCACAAGTGCCTGGCAGATGGAGACCGGTCCAGATAAGCAGCAGGATACCGACAGCGAGTAGGTAGGGCTGGTGGTACTTGGCTGGTGTAGACAGGCACAAGTGGGTAAACTGGCAGGCAGATGGACGTCAGCAAGGATGGCAGTCACAGGAAATCCAACGGGTAGGCAGGAACAGCAGAGTCGGGTGCAGGCCGGGTCAGCAGGAAACAGTCAGCGTGGTACAAGAGGATGAGGCAGAGACGTGGTCAGACAGGCAGAAGTCGTAGGCAGGCAGCAACGGATCAAGGTCAAGAACTAGCCGGGTATCAGGAACCAAGGAAACGGGTACAGGTATAGAATAGCAGGATCACAGAACATGCTGTAGACTGGACAGCAAGAATGGGATGGAGCAAGGGCCTTAAGAAGTCCTTAGGGCGCCAAAACGGTCGCACGACGGGTCAGCGTGCCCCCGCGAGTGGACGTGCGCCCGTTCGTGACCCCGCGTGCACGCGTGCGCTCGTTCATGTCGACGCGGGTGCGTTCGTTCGCTTTAGCGTGCGTCAAGGGGAAACGACGGGTTCTCAACGCCAGGCTTCTGCGGGTAAGTCTCCCGTGTATGACCGGAATGCCAGAACAATCGTGACAGCACCAATGCGTTTAAGACCCACTCGGTGAACTTACATTACATCCCTTTCAGTAACTTCAGTCCAGGCAGGGACGAAGTAGATGTAGGAGGTAGATGTGGTGAGGTCAGATGTGTGACCCAGTGTTGCCAGAAAATGCGCTATCTGGGTTTAACGAAAGAATTCTGACCTTGGGAGCTGATGCTTTTCCTGTAGGATTGCTCGTGACAAAGCCCCTCTGTGGTCACAGAGGTCAGCTATTCATAGCAAACCCTTGTTGGTCCACCATGAGAAATCTTGAGGGTGGAGACCCGGGTGAACATGGGGTTATTGAACAATGGGGCCAGTGGGGTATGCTGGGATCCAAAGGTGTAGGTAGTGGCTAGCCGGTCCCACAAGTTTAGAGAAAAGGACAAAGTCGGGCACATTACCATTGGTCTATCTTTTGCTTTCATACACATTAAGTGGCTAATCTCCCTTCCTACACTGCCTTTTTGTTGGCATTTTTTGGGGCATTCAGGATAGGGGAACTTGTCAGTCCATCAAAAACTGTACAAGGGGGTTTAGGGTGGTTGGATGTCAAGTGTGGGGAAGAAGGTCTGTCGGTTATGTTGCGCAAGTCAAAGACGGATCAGTTGGGAAAAGGGAGGTTGGTACAGGTTTTTCCCATTCAGGGGTCACAGTTGTGCCCAGTGGGGGCTGTTAGAAGTTTTCTTGAGGTTAGGCCAATAGGGCATGGTCCTTTCTTGATGCATTCGGATGGTACCCCTTTGTCGCGTTTTCAATTTGGGATGGTATTCAGAAAATGTTTGGGCACACTCGGTTTAGCGGAAAAAGAGTTTTCGGGACATTCCTTTCCGAATCGGGCAGCAACAGAGGCAGTCAGGAATGGTATGGATGCAGAGTCGGTAAAAAGGATCTGCAGGTGGGAATCACATAGGGTTCAGGTGTACGTACGTATTTGGTAGTGGGTTTGTAATGGGGATTTATTTTGAAAGTTATGGTCACGGTTGATGTTTTGTCTTCTTCTAATTTCTACGTGTGTTGGGGGCACGGAGGGGGGATGCCAGACCCAAGGGCAGACAGTTAGGTTTTTCTAGAAGGGAGGCCTGCATCAAGTGGCTGGGCTTTCCTGGGATGTTATGAGGCAGGTTAGTCCCCGAAGTGCATCGGTATGTGCAAAGGGACAGGGCTCCGGACGTGCTCGTTTTGCATGTCGGGGGCAGCGACCTGGGAGTGCGATCTATGATCAATCTAACAAGGGACATAAAATGTGATGTGCTACGTTTGATGTCAGAGTTTCCCAAAATGGTGATAGTTTGGTCGAATATGGTAGCTCGCACGACATGGAGTTTTGCCAGGTCGGTCGAAGGGATTAACAGAGCGAGGAGAAAGATTAACAGGGAAGTGAGTAACTTCATGGTGCGGAATGGAGGTTTGGCAGTCCGCCATATGGAGCTGGAGTTTGAGACATGGAGGTATTTGAGACCCAATGGAGTACATTTGAACGATGTGGGCATTGATCTGTGGGTTTTGGGTCTACAGGATGGAATACAAAGAGCGCTTTGGGTGTGGAGGGGCATCCGGTAATAAGGGGGATATTCCCGTATGCTGTGGCGGATGTTGGTCTGTGCAGGAAAAGGAGATATGTGTCAGAAGACAGATTTCGGAAATTATCGTTGATAGGGGTTACCGATGGTGGTTTCCGGATAACGGAGGTGTCAGGTCACCTTGAGGCGAGGTGACAGATGCACCCCATAGGGATCAGGAGTGCACCGCAAGGTTGTGGACCCTACGGCTGACTGCTGCAGATGGGGGACAGATCCCACTGGGGTTAGAGCGTAAGATTCCCTGGGGCGCGGAGTCTAAGAGCCAGCAGGTGTTCACCAGAGCCTCGAGTGGTGAGGATGGTCTTGGCTGCAACTGGCTCCAGGTCACGACCCCCAGGGTCCCCCAGCTCACACCCACAGTAGGCAACAGGAGGATAGGGATGGTGAGGGACAAAGCCAAGGTCGGGGCCACAAGCAGACAAGAATAGTCGGGGACACGCCAAAAGGTCAGGATCACAGGCAAACAGGGATAGTCAAAGACACGCCAAAGTCGGTAACGGAAAACAGTAGAAGAGCACACGGCAGGTAACAGGAAGCTAACACACAAAGGAATACACAATGGTTGATCAGCACTGATGGCCTGCAGTGCACAGGTTAATATAGGGCTCTCTGATAGGGCCTGGGGTGGAGCCATGCTTAGAGGAGAGGTTATAAAAACCACCAGGTGGAAGTGGCTGGTCTCTTAGTCTGAACACATGAGGGGAGGTAAGCAAACACAGGAAGATCACTGCATAACCATGACAGTACCCTCCCACTTACGAGGCCTCCCCCTCCCCCACCTGGGTCCAGGCTTAAAGGGAAACTCCAGATGGAACCTCCTTAACAGACAGGGAGCAAAGACCTCAGATGCAGTGATCCAAGACCTCTCCTCAGGATCCAAGCCTTTAGGACTTGAGGACAAAAGGCTTTTTAGGAATTGGTAAGGGCATGAGAAGATCAGGAGTCTGAGCAGGGTCCCCCACACCCTTAAAGATGAGCTGGGCATCCATAACAAGAACACCAGACTGGGCAGAGGTCAGTGGATCCCTGAGGTCAGGTTGGTTAGAAAGTGACATGTCACAAGAGTCAAGCTGGATAGCTGCAACACAAACAGAATGCAGAGAACCCTGAGAAAAATATTGAAAACCCCTCCTGGCCGAATGAGGTATTCTATCCAAAGGATGGATAGAGCTGCTTAAATGGGTTTGAACGGACATAGTAGCAGTAGGGTGAGGCCAGGTCACCGAAGGTGCTGAACAAGAAGCAGGAGGCTCATTGGGCATGGGCTGGACTGGCATAACTGGTGCAGAGGTCGACTGAATAGTATTGTCAGGTGTAGCGACCATCTCAATCGCATCACAGGGCATAGCAACTGTGGAACTTGCAGACAAGTTAGCCTGACTGTGCGTCCAAGGGAGATTAGGGACAGACAAAGGTAAATAATTATGCGAACTGGAGTGAATGATCGATTCAGGTTCATAGGTGGGCCCCTCATCCAGAGTACCACATGACCTAGAGAGTGCATCAGTCCGACTATTGCAGGACGCATCCCAGAGATCGCTATATACAGCGGGAAGAGCAGAAGATACTGGCATGGTGGTAACAGGAAGTTTATCCTTTGGGGTACCCTTGAGTAGGCAGGAAGAGGAACAGGAGGAACTCCAAGCCTGGATCTGTCCAGCAGACCAGTCAACGTGTGGAGAATGGAGCCGTAACCAAGGAAGACCCAATATGATAGGAGATGAAGCCTTAGGTAAGACAAGGAAGGATATCCACTCCTGGTGGAGTTATCCTACTGACATCTTAAAAGTAAGAGTCTGAAAGCAGATAGGGCCCCCTGGGAGAACCTGGCCATCAATCGCCAAGACCACCAATGGCGTTGTAAGGGGCAAAAGGGTAAGTCTCATGGAGGATGCAGTTTCCCAATCCATGAAATTGGCAGCGGCTCCGGAATCCAGATGTGCTGAGACCGAACGAGAGGAAGCACCGACATGAAGCAACACAGAAAGGAGAAGACGAGAATGTGAAGGTGATATTTCAGGGTCTAATACTCCACCTTCCAGATGTATTAGCCCTGAGCGTTTTTCCGGACGAAGAGAACAAGTGTCAAGGAAATGACCTTTGGCCCCACAATAGAGGCATAGGCCCAGAGTTCTGCGCCTAGCACGTTCTTCGGGAGATAACTTAGTCCAGCCCAACTGCATAGGTTCCTCAGTAGGCAGGGGGTGTTCCTCGGAACGAAGAGAAGGGACTGGGGGCTCAGGCTGCCTAAAGAACGGGGAGTGCTGGCGTCTTGTTTCCAGGGCCCTCTCCTAAAAGCAAATATCGATCTGGTTACACAAGGTGATGACACTGTCCAGATCAGCAGGAAGGCATCTTCCTGCTAATTCATCCCTCACTCTATCAGAGAGGCCATGTAAAAAAGGTTGCAACTAGAGCCTCATTATTCCAGCTCAATTCAGCTGTGAGGATACGGAACTGAAGAGCATACTGTCCCACAGACACAGACTCTTGACGGAGATGTAAAAGAGCGCTAGCCGCTGAGGAAACACGACCCGGTTCCTCAAAGATATTCTGAAAAAGTTTCAAGAAATCAGACAGGCTAGAAACCACTGGATCATTCAGTTCCCACAGAGGGGCGGCCCAAGCTAGCGCCTCGCCGGACAGGAGGGATATGATATATGCGACTTTTGCCCGATCGGACAGGAAGTTTTGGGCCTGAAGTTCAAAATGAATTGTGCACTGGCTAAGGAACCCCCTGCAAGCCTTGGAGTCCCCAGAGAAACGGACCGGAGCTGGTAGTTGTAATGAATGTGTGGCTGCGACTGATGCGATAGGTGCAGCGGCAGATAGCGGTTGAGGTTGTTGAACCGGGGGTCCTAATGAGGCCTGAACCTGTTCAACATGCAATGCCAAATCCTGAAGGAATCGCATCACCTGGGTCTGATGCGATTCTTGAGTTTCAAGTCTGCGAACTAAGCTCTGCAATGGATCATCTGCAGGAAGCGGCACATCAGCCGGGTCCATGGCTGATCAAACTGTCAGGTCACCTTGAGGCGAGGTGACAGATGCACCCCGTAGGGATCAGGAGTGCACTGCAAGGTTGTGGACCCTACGGCTGACTGCTGCAGACGGGGGACAGATCCCACTGGGGTTAGAGCGTAAGATTCCCTGGGGCGCGGAGTCTAAGAGCCAGCAGGTGTTCACCAGAGCCTCGAGTGGTGAGGATGGACTTGGCTGCAACTGGCTCCAGGTCGCGACCCCCAGGGTCCCCCAGCTCACACCCACAGTAGGCAACAGGAGGATAGGGATGGTGAGGGACAAAGCCAAGGTCGGGGCCACAAGCAGACAAGAATAGTCAGGGACACGCCAAAAGGTCAGGATCACAGGCAAACAGGGATAGTCAAAGACACGCCAAAGTCGGTAACGGAAAACAGTAGAAGAGCACACGGCAGGTAACAGGAAGCTAACACACAAAGGAATACACAATGGTTGATCGGCACTGATGGCCTGCAGTGCACAGGTTAATATAGGGCTCCCTGATAGGGCCTGGGGTGGAGCCATGCTTAGAGGAGAGGTTATAAAAACCACCAGGTGGAAGTGGCTGGCCTCTTAGTCTGAACACATGAGGGGAGGTAAGCAAACACAGGAAGATCACTGCATAACCATGACAGGAGATTAGACGGAAAGTGTTAATGGGGCACTGCGGTCATGGGTTGTCTTTGAGCCAGCTTGTCGGCTTGAGGCCTATTGATGCACTTTAAAGGGACCGCAGTGCAACATGGTTATTTGATATTGATGGGTAAGAGTTACCTGCACAGATCAACGCCATGGAGATAGTTATGGTCAGAAGTAATATATTTGATATGTTTATAGTTTTATGTTAATTTATTTCTTAAAATAAAGTTGGCTGCTATGGCCTTTTGTTACTCCAACCTTGGTGTGGTCTCAAGTTAATAAGAAAGGGTAAAGGGTTGGGGTTTAAGGTATTTAAGTGATATCACATCTGTTATACAACAGTCAAGAAAGCCTGCAGCATTACATGCAATGTAGTCAGCAAAGGGCGGACATGACGGGATTAACAGGGGATAGGAATTAAGAGAGGGGAGGTATTGAGCCTAAGGGGAGGGGCTGGGGGAAGTGACGTGTGTCTCCTTCACACGCTGTGAAACAACAGAACTCGGGGAGAAGTTCCCGCCCACCCTCCCTTTTTATAGGTGATTTGGCTGGTAAAATATTGGTCGCTGCTGTTTGCTTGTTTTCTTTTGTTTTTGACAGGTCTCGGTGAAGAAGATATGTCGTGGCAGTGGCGGGTGTTGGTTGGCTGCTACGGCTTTTTGTTACTCCAACCTTGGTGTGGTCGCAAGTTCATAAGAAAGGGTAAAGAGTTGGGGTTTAAGGTATTTAAGTGATATCACATCTGTTATACAACAGTCGTGACAAATTTATTGACTTATTTTTTCCATGGTTATCCCTCCAGCAATAATCTTTCTTTTAAAAGAGATAATACTTCTCTTGTGGGTCACAGGAGTAAGCTCGATTTTGTTCTTCCGTTACCCAGAGTCAGCTGGGCTATTGCCTGCTATCAGCTTCAGGATATGGAAAGATTCTAACAATATTATTAGGATCAACCCGACTGCCTGATTGACAACTGGCTCCTTCCCTTAGAGAGGCTGAGAGCATAAGCCAGCTATGTTCACTCAGGGCTGTGCCTAGGGCGGCACTTTGCGGGGGCTGTGGTTTTTTTGCCGCCCCCGCACGAAAATCCCCCCGACCAGTCCTCCCCACGTCCCGCTCAAATACAGCCTCCACTTGCCTTGCTATATATCATCATGGGCACTCACTCGTACTTGGCCGGGGGGGAAGGACTGCCGCCCCCATAAAACAGACCATGTGTGGTTGTCAGTATCATTGGCCAATGGCGGTGCACACACATAGCACAGGTGGAGGCGGAACCTAATGCTCTGCCTACCCACCTTCGCTCAGCATAATTGCATGCTCTCCAGCTGGGGGCAGGGAGTCGAGACAGGTCTCTCTGACCAGAGGAGGAGCGAGAGAGAGGAGGATGAAGACGGCGGGAACAGGTACACAAATTGAAAGTGAGTGAATAGATATTTATTGAAATAGCGAGCCAAGAGGCAGGACCAATTTTTAAAACTTGTTTACCCAGGCAGCTTTAGTAATGAAGCCACTGTGCCCCTCAATTGCCACCTCTGTGCCATCAAACGCAGTCACTGTGCCCAAACACAGTTACTGTGTCAAACGCAGGCACTGTGCCCATCAAATGCAGCCACTATTCCCATCAAATGCAGCCACTGTGCCCATCAATTGCCACCACTGTGCCATCAAATGCAGCCACTGTGCCCATCAGGTGCCACCACTGTGCCAAACGCAGCCACTGTGCCCATCTAACGTAGCCACTGTGCCTATCAATTGCCACCACTGTGCTATCAATTGCAGCCACTATTCCCAGCAAATGCAGCCACTATGCCCATCAATTGCCACCACTGTGCCCATCAAATGCAGCCACTATTCCCATCAAACGCAGCCATTATTCCCATCAAACGCAGCCACTGTGCCCATCAAACACAGCCACTATTCCCATCAAACGCAGCCACTATTCCCATCAAACGCAGCCACTATTCCCATCAATTGCCACCACTATGCCAAACGCAAGCCACTGTGCCGTCAAACGCAGCCACTATGCCCATCAATTGCCGTCACTGTGCCATCAAAAGCAGTCACTGTGCCCCAGCAATTGTCGCCACTGTGCTCATCAAACGCAGCCACTGTGCCCATCAATTGTCACCACTGTGCCCATCAGATTGCCACCACTGTGCCATCAAACGCAGCCACTGTGCCATCAATTGCAGCCACTATTCCCATCAAATGCAGCCACTGTGCCCATCAATTGCCACCACTGTGCCAACAAACGCAGCCACTGTGCCCAACAAATGCAGCCACTGTGCCCAACAAATGCAGCCACTGTGCCATCAAACGCAGCCACTGTGCCATCAAACGCAGTCAGTATGACCATCAAAAGCAGCCACTGTGCCCATCAAACGCAGCCACTGTACCCATCAAATGCCACCACCATGCCCATCAAATGCAGCCACTGTGCCCATCAATTAAAAGAGGAAGGGGTGTGGTTTACAGGTGACAGGGCGTGTCTTAAATAGGAAAGGGTGTGGCCTTGACAGGAATGGATGGGTCGTATTTAAATTAGGGGGTGCATGAGTTTAGTCAGGCCTAGAGCAGCACAAAACCTAAATACACCACTGTGCCCAGCCCCTCCCCAGTCCAGTGTCTAGTGAGCACTTGAGAAGTAGAGCGGAGAGCAGTGATTGACAGTCACTGCTGTCAGCTTCCAGCAGACTAAGAGCTGAGCAATGAATGGTTGTATGATCACTTATCACTGCATCATGACTACCATATTCTTCTTAAGTTACATAATCTTTCCAATTACAGAGTAGCTTTTTTTTTTTTTTTGCACATGTGGGTTTGGTATCAGAAAGGCCACATCTTTCCTTACTTTTCAAACTGCTTTTTATGTTATCATTTATTTTAGTAGAGTGTAGAATGTATTTGTTTTCTTTTTTTAGCATATGTTTCTGACAGTTCCATTGTGTCAATGTGCAGTCTTTCCAGCTCTTCACAAATCACCTGCTGCTTTCCCATTTCCATAGTTCATCTGATTCCATGTTGCTGTTTTAAGTCCTAGTTCCTTTTGTTTGAGCATTATGCTTGATAACTAGACTGGGGATCCTCAAGATTATTTTTATTTCTCTGCCAGCCAACCCCCCCACATCCAAATTTTAGTTTTGTTGCCTTCAAATTGTTGGTTCTTTTGGTTCTTGCAGTTTTGGTGATGAGTATCAGAGTTGCAAAAGCCATGTGGTGCAGTGTTACTAGGGTCAACCATTAGGAGGCTGCAGTTGGGATTTGAAAAGATCTGGTGACTAATCGCTCTACTGAAGAGAAGAGGATTGCTACACTCAGTCTTTATTTCTAGGTATCTTCATTGATACTGTGCAAAAAAGAGTTCTTTAAGACAAATGCTAGTGCATTTCACAGGTGACTCTACTTAGCCTAGTCAGCCCTATACAGCCACTCTCAGAGCATAGGGCAGCGTTGGGACATGGTGTACTGACACGTTCGGGCACAAAAAAGCTCTGCTGCTGGTACCATTGGCTATAGTTAAAGTTCCTTTTAAGAGGGTCACTATAGATCTGGTCAGGCCATTTCCAAAGTCTGCAAGGGTAGCCAGCACATATTGGTAGTCCTTGCTTATGCCACCCAGTATCCAGAAGCAATCTTTCTCAGTAACATTTTAATGAAAGGTCTGTCCCATATTTGTTTTCCATACATGTATTCCTATGGCAGTTTTGACAGCCCAAAGAACCCTTTTGTATCAAAGAGCTGTGTCATTTGTACAAAACTACTCAACTACACATCCCCAAACTGATGGGCTGCTTCAAAAGAATCCTGAAAGGTATCCGTGATAAAAAATTGATAAGGATGAAAGACTGGGACTTCCCGTTACCATGCTTAATGTTTTCAATAAGGGAAGTGCCACATCTTCCACAGGGTTATTCTTCCGGTGTGGAGTCCAGTGTAGTTCTTTGTCCTCTGGACACAAGGGGTGCTAACTTACACAAAAGAGCAATTCCCTCAGGCTAACACTTAAGAAACAATAAAATGTATCCTTTATAGCAGATATAACAGGAAACCTTTCCACGCTTACTCCTTATAGCAGATATAACAGGAAACCTTTCCACGCTTACTCCAGCTTCAGCCCTATTAGGTATTGACCTTGAGAAATATCCCATTATACAT
The DNA here is from genome assembly GCF_037356315.1 of Lithobates pipiens. Taxonomy (NCBI): domain Eukaryota; kingdom Metazoa; phylum Chordata; class Amphibia; order Anura; family Ranidae; genus Lithobates; species Lithobates pipiens. The sequence continues at coordinate 56,441,682 of NW_027507789.1, read as the reverse complement.
AGAACTATAGTGGTCCACACCTTAATAGCATCAAGACTTACAATAGCTAACCTCTGGAAATCTACAGAAGTACCCAACCTATCTACTGTTATAACCAGACTGAATACACAAGCACAATTTGAATTAGTGCTTGCTTACAGAAATCACTCCATTACCACATTTAGTAAAAAATTTAAGAATTAGATATCCCACCCTAGAGCCTCCAATTATTTAAAAGAATGCAAATTCGAACTTACCTCAGCCTGAAATGATCTGTTCAATTAACTAAGTAATAGGCGGATGTATAACACTATCTTATGTTATCCTCTACTCCCTGAATTTCCTATATTGTTACCCTCCCCCTTCCCAAAGTTATTCCCTTACTTATAGTTGTACAGGCTAACTAGCGGCTCAATGTGGTGACCTCCCAGACCTACAGCGTGAACCCATTTGGTAGGCTGGATTTGGCCATCAAGATTTGAGCGAAGCCTATTTTATATGCCTTTACAATGTTTTTTTTCATTACAATGATATGTACCATTTGCAACAATCTTAATTGTTATGTTCTCTTTTGATAAAATAAAAAAAATTATGGATAAAAAAAAAAGAAACAAATTGAAACTGAAAGCATGCAGTTCCTCCATGCTGCCAGCAGCTTGACATAGTCAGCAGGATTCTCTGTGTAGCAGGATTAACTGTGGAAAAGGAGCTAGTGACCAACATGTGAACAGGAGCATGACCAGAGGTGTGACCAAGAGCACAGTCAACGCATAATGATGTAATTGCTTGTAACAAGGGCTATGAAAAATGTTGTGGGGTCAAAGTGTTCTCAATATCATGTGGTTAAAGGGAGGCCATTATTGGGCCAGGTTAGGCTTTGCCACATGCAGCTATGGGAACCAAGAGCTGCTGCGCCCTTTGTGCCCCAAAGTGTCAGAAGGTACAACAGGTGGATGTGTGGGCATGTTGCACCAGGTGTCAGACATTCCTTTTTGAGGTACTCGACCTAGCGGAGGAACTGTAATTTAATCAAGGAGGGGGGGGGGGCGTGCCAAGACTGCTTTAAGGTCTACCAGGCAGCCCAGATGATGTCAGAGTGCGACTATTGGAGACATCTGCCTCTGATCTCAATGGGTCCGGCTCCCCCAGGCTACAAAATGGTTGAGGCTCCCATGCATCCCAAAATTAATCTTACTGATTTGGAACCTAAGCCTACAGAGTTGCCGGGTGCCTAAAATGTTATTTGTGGTTGTCATTTATGGGTTAACGTCTGATTGTGATTGTAAGGTTAATACACTGTGGTGTTACTGCCGTTTGCCTCTGGAACTTCCCGTAGTAGGGGTATTTAGGCAAGTAGGGATTGGGCAAGAGGAGGAGATTGGTTGTGGCAGTGAAAACAACCATACATGGATAAATGTAGGGCTGCACCTTAGTGGGGATACTCCTTGGTGGGACACTGAATCCGGATTGATAGTTAGCTTTGTTGCATTCTGCTGGGAACTATTACAAGCTAAAGGTATAACACAGCCCAAATCATGCCTAATGCTGTTCACCTGATAACCTGTTACATTGCCATATGCCATGTGAGCACTGGAAACAAACTGTATGAAAAGGAATTGTATATTTATGCTATTTCGCTCAGTAGACAAAGTTGCTGGTTATTTTGATTGTCTGCTTTGATTTGCTGTGAACAGAGCGCGAGAGTGAAATCCTACAGTGAATGAAAATGAAGAATGATGTGTAAACTTTCACGTTACCTTTCTGGGTGACGGAGAGTACAATGTAAGAGGAAGGAGGAGAATCCAGGTTCGGGAAAAGAGGCTATGGTGGCCAGTGATGGAGGTTAAATCAAAGGGGTGGATTTGTGAAGGGATGGATTTGTGACTATAAGGTCTACCCCTCTAAGCAGGATCCATCTATGAACTAGACCTAGACCATGGGTGTGCGAGACCTCACAATGTTGACCGCAGCTTCCCTCCATGCTTTCGAGCTGAATTGAAAAGTGCAAACTAACATGTTGTGGCGGTTAGCTCAAAGGGGATCACCTTCCCTGGGAAAAAGGCAGTTTCTTTTTTTTTTCTTTTTCAATTATGTTTTTATTGAGTTTAACATCAATACAAAGTACAGTTAACATCATGCGTAGTGTAACGATTTCGGAATGAACAGGCAAACAATTGAGAAGATTTGTGACATCTATCTGTATATAGGTACAAGAGAGCCAACCATATATATATATATATATATATATATATATATATATATATATATATATATATATAGTTGGGTTCTCTATATTGTGTGGGAGGCCTCTCCCCAATGCGGCACCCCTACTGGGATCTTTAGTGCCACATGGGAGGAGGGGACCCATCTACTAATTGGCAATAGACCCTACAAAATAAAATATATAAACTGTTAGTCATCAGCCGTTACAAATTGAAACACAACATACCAGTGCATAAAATGTCAATGCGAACAGAGTAGAACAGAGTATTGCTCAGTCAAGAGTCAGGGGAGTTGGTGAACGGTGATATTCATTGGTTTCTAGTCACAGCAGAGGTCCAAGTGATCCATGATTGCCACTGTGTGCGGGTTTTGGAACTTTCGGCCATTGCTGGCCACCAGTGTGAGTTCATAGCTGTAGTGTAAGGCTACTAGATCTGTGACCTGGGCTAGGGTTAGGGGAGTGTCGGACTTCCAGTGTCTAGTTATATTGAGTCTGGCTGCTAGTAGTATTTGTGTGATTATGTATCTTACCTCTTGTGGGAATTCTTCAATTGTAAGGTTCAGGACAGCTAGAGCGGGTGTTGGCGTCATTGTATGTTGGGTGACCAATGAGATAAGGGCAAAGACATCATCCCAGTATTTCTGTAGTTTGGGGCATGCCCAAAAGATGTGTAGCATATCTCCAATTTCTGTTTTACATCGCCAGCAATTGGAGTTCGCTCGGGGACCAAAGGAGGCTAGTCTAGCTGGTGTGAGATAGACTCGTAGTGAGATTTTCTGAGTGAGTTCCCATAGGGCTGCACATTTTGTAGTTTTATATATGGATCTAAAAGCGAATTGCCATTGGTCCTCAGAGTATGTTCGTGTGAGGTCTACATCCCACTTGCAGTGAGAAGGCAATTTAATGTATGTGTCCTTTTTAAGTAGTAGTTTATAGAAGTGGGAGATGCCTTTGATTGTTTAGGTTGGGTTGTTGAGGAATTTCCAAGTAATAGGGTGGACAATGTATAGGGGAAGTAGTGTATCTGGGATGGAGTGTCGGATGTGTATGAAGTTGAAGTATTCAGTGGCGGGGAGGCCATATTCGGATTGTAACTGGGTAAAGGATTTAAGACGCTTGTTTTGAATTAGATGTTGAAGGGTTAGTATCCCCTTGCAGATCCAAGGAGCTATGGAGAGATCTGGGGTCAAATGGGTTAGAGACTCTAGGGGGATACTAAAAAGAGGGGAAGCTGGGGTTCCGACCAAGAGAGTGGCCAATGTTTTCCAGGCGTGTGCCTAGGCTTTCATTGTTGGGGGTAGGTACGTTGGGATTGATGTGCCTAGAGGGGTGGTGAGTAACCAACTTTTCAGGTCAGGGTTGGTGAGTGCGTGTTGTTCTAGGTGTACCCATGGTGTTTTCGAATTTGAACGGAACCAGTTGGGGAGTTGTGTCAGGATAGCGGCCAGGTAGTAGTCCCTGAAGTCTATGGAGCCCATACCACAGGCTAGTTTGTGTTTGATCAGGGTGAGGTGAGCGCATTTGGGTTTTTTACCGGACCAGAGGTATTGGTTGTAAATCGTTTGGAGGGAGCGGAAGAAGGAGGTGGGGAGTGGAATAGGTAGTGTTCTGAAGTAATACAGAATTTGGGGGAGACATATAAATTTAAAGGCGGCCAATTTGCCAGACCAGGAAAGTTCATGTTTTGCTAGGCCCTGTGAGGTCTTTTGAATGTCATGTAGTAGTGGGAGGAAGTTAGATGCATATAGTTTCTTGAGTGATTTGGGTAATTGGATTCCTAGGTAAGGGATAGTTGCAGTTGCCCACTCAAAGGGGTATTGTAGTTATAGGAGGTTTTTCGTGGTTGCTTCAATGTTGATATCTAAGATAAGTGATTTTGTTGCGTTTACTTTGTAGTATGATACTGGGCTAAACCAGGTTAACAGCTTTTGTACTTCGGCCAGGGAAGAAGTCGGGTTGGTGAGAAACAGGATAACGTCGTCCACGAATAAGCTGATTTTATGAGATGTTGGGCCAATTTGAGCTCCTGATATGACAGGGTTGGACTGAATATGTTCTGCTAGGGGTTCCATGATTAAATTGAAGATGAGGGGAGATAGGGGGCAGCCTTGGTGCGTGCCGTTAGTGATAGTGAAGGGCTGCGATAGCATATTTTCCGTGAATACCTGGGCCTCTGGGTTAGAGTACAAGGCCATGATGGCTTTCAAAAATTGACCCCGGAATCCAAATTTCTGAAGGACAGATCTGAGGTATGACCAGTGGACCCTGTCGAATGCCTTCTCTGCGTCCAGAGAGAGAAGCAGAGAAGGCGCAGGTCTTTCTTAATAGTCAGACTTGTAGCCAATTTTATTGAATCGGTTGAATGGAAATCGAATAAAACAGAAAATAAAAACCTTGCCATCCAGGCACTAACTAAACAGAAGAGATTCCTATCTCACAGGTGAAGGGCTTCTACCAGTTACCTGCAAAACAAATGCTTTCTTTCTCTCACAGAGCAATTTCTACATCCATCACTCTCTTAGGTTTGTGTTCCTTAGTCCCAGGCCAAGACCGATTTCTTGTTCCAGTCCTTTCTTATTTATACCACCTGCTGCTGGTCACAGGTGGAAAAAAATATCTGGTTCGGAAACCCACGCTGGCGAGGTGGCCCGGAAATCCTGGACCATATTCCACCTTATTTACAGTAGTTAGATGAAACCTAGCATCCCTTTCATAATGTCACAATGTGTAAAGAAATGTTGGTGGAAAATCTGTGTTCTATGCTATTTTCCTCAAAATGACTCTGTAGTCAGGGCCAGAACAGGTGTCACTTGCACACAAAAAGACATCCTTCTGGTGTGAGGCCCAGTGTAGTAATTTATACTCGCAAGGGGTACTAACTCACACATAAGGGTAATCTAATTTTGCTAACATTAAATAATTATTAAACCGACTACATGCAGTTCCCCAGTGCTGCCAGCAATTGGGTGTATGAGTTGTTAAAAATGTTGGGTCCCACCAGGTACATTACTATCCTCAATCCTACTAAAGAGTATTGTCAGGTTCTCCTAAGAGTTAGGACAAAGGAAGATACACATTTTGTAACATCAGATGGGCTGTTCCAGTATGCGGTCCTCCTTTTTGGCTTATGGACCACATTCTTAAGCTCTACAAAGCATATGCTTCATCATATCTGGATGATGTTGACATGGCTGACAGAATACTAAAAAAAGCTATAACTGCCGTCTAAGGGAACCTATTAGGGGGCATCCTGTTAGTCAGTAAATGACTTTAGGTTAGTTAGCTTAGTTTGTGGCTTAAACAAGCGGTAGTTTTGTTTGTTTTATGCTACTGACCTGCTATGCAAAGCCCTACTGCATTGAAACAGTTTGTTTGCTGCCTTGCTGAATAAAAGTGCAGGGCAACCTTGCTTGGAGTGTTTCTGGCAGTCTTTTTACAATTATTTATACTATATTTATACTAACCTTTTATATTTTTAGCAGGCTGTAGTGTTTCTCTGTATGTGAGGCACAACGGGTCAAAGCCAGCCTGTTGGTAAATATGCTAAATGATTACCATGATTGGTTTCCAATCACTATATCTATCACTGCAGCTGTCCTATAAAGGGCTGTCAAATAACAAGCAGCTAGCCCAGGTGCATACAGCAGCAGATATAAAGGGACCGCTTTTGCTCGGGCAGCTCTCAACCACAATTTTCTCTCCCCATCATCAGTAAAATTATATATTATTTAAAGTATATTTAGAATATAAACTTATTTAGACAGTCACAATATTTTCAACTGAAACAAGAAAATGAATGTTCTGTGTAATTCCAGCAGAGGGGTGTTGCTTTAGGCATCAAAGATTATATGCACGGTAATCAGGCAACTATGCAGTTTCTTTTGATATATAAACAGTAGGTCTAATTCATTAAAGTAGAACTCTGGTTTGCAATTTTTCACTTATTTTGGTAGCACAGGATGTAGTGATCCTCATCCATCACCTTCTCTACATGGCAGCTTTATCCAGTACATGCAGTGATCCCCTAACAACCTCTCTCCAGTTATGGGTCATATTGCACTTCATGCTTTGCAAATGCCAGTATTGGCATTCCTGCCCCTGCTGATTTTCTTGTTGAGGACCCTTGTAGTTCTCAAAACTTTCAGGGGTGATGTACAGATACCTGTGATGCTGCTGGTGGCAGTACGAATAACAGAGAAATGTTATTTTTTACCCACCCAGTAGCATGCACATAACTCTCCGTAATGCTCACAGGAGAGGTAAGCATAGAAATACATTGACATGTTTGAATGTGCAAGGGCATGTACATTTTTTGGCCTTTGTTAAACCCAATAAAAACCCAGACTCACACTCCTCGCAGCTCGGACCACAATGTTTGCTATGACTTGTGGTACCAGTGGAGGAATACAAGACTGCAACCCTAAGGTTGAATAAAGGTACTGTAGCAAAGTCTTTAACCTCTTCCAGCCTAATTAGGACCTTCATGGCCAAAGACAGCTGACATCCTTCAATATGTAGTGAGTTACAAGGCCATAGGTGTGAGCACCAGGTGTGCCTGGGCACACCCTAATCACCCAGTGTGGCTGTCAGAGATTTACCAGACTTCAACGTCGGCACTTCCCCGTGCGCCTGCGGGGAAGAGCGGCACAACGACGCATGCATATGCGTGATACAATACGATGTTGTACGCGCATGTGCACACCTGTGCACACGGCTATGGGCCTTACCTGATTGGCCAGGGCTATAAAAGGCATCAATGTGCTCTGTGTCTTTGCTGGTTTGTCTCCTCAGCTCACCTGTGTTCCTCTGTTTCCTGTTCCTGTTTACCACTTCCTGTTGTGACCCGGATTGCTTGAAGATGACTCTGATTCTCTCTTGATCTGACCTCTGGCTTGTTTAATGGACTTCCTGCTCTTAGCCTTGCTGACTCCTGGACTGATACCTGTGTTTGACCCTTGGCCTGCCTCTGGAATATCCTCTGTTTTCTGCACTTAGCCTTGCTGGCTCACGGATTGTTACCTGTGTTTGACCCTCGGCCTGCCTCTGGAATATCCTCTGTCTCACGGACTGATACCTGTGTTTGACCCTTGGCCTGCCTCTGGAATATCCTCTGTCTCACGGACTGATACCTGTGTTTGACCCTCGGCCTTCACTCCAGGTGTTAGAACCCCTGTCTGGCATTCACTTCTAACCGGTTCCAAGACCATCTGCACGGGCATCTCTTCCTTCAGAAGACCTTCCGCATACAAGTGACCTGCTGGCAGCCCGTGCCTCTCCGTGCCCTGTACCCACTGTTCCATCCTCAGGGGTACTGTGCACCCAGCTGCAAGGGAAGCTTCTCTCAGCACTTCGGCTCTGGTGAGTACCTTACAGTACAAACCAGCCATGTCAGAAGCCGACAGAGCTGGCTCACCTCTTGAGGCACTCTGCCAGCAGGTTGCAGCCCTCACACAGGTAGTGCAGCGACTCCTGGATGGCTACTTTCAGATTGAAGGCCGTCTACAGCACCTGGCGATCTCTCCCAATCCATTGCATCCTTCACCTTCTACAGCCAGCAGCTCTTCCGCTTCGCAGACTCAAGGCGGTGCTACACCTGCAGTAGTCATGACCCTTCCGGAACCCAGGTTCCCTACTCCTGAGCGTTTTTCGGGCAACCGCATGCCTCCTGTACCCGGCCCTGCAGCCCAGGACTTTCCACTCTGAATCAGTGAAGGTGGGGTTCATCATCTCCCTGCTTTCCGATGAACTGCAGTCCTGGGCCCATAACCTCCTGGAACAGAAGAGCACCCTTCTCGAATCCCTAGAGACCTTTTTTGTAGCCATGTCACAACTGTACGATGACCCTCAACGCACCACTACGGCCGAAGCCATTCTGCACTCCCTAACCCAGGGAAAAAGACCAGTAGAGGACTATATTATAGATTTTTGCAAATGGTCTGGGGACACTAACTAGAACGAGGCTGCCCTTAAATACCAATTTCGCCTGGGCCTTTCTGAGACCCTAAAAGATGAACTGGCCTGGGTAGATACCCCTGCTTCTTTAGAAGACCTGGTCCAGTTGGCTACCAAGCTTGACCAACGTCTACGGGAGCGTCGCTCTGAGCGTTTTCAGTCATCTAAACCCACGTGGATGCTACCCCAGGGAGCCCCCTTGCCTATACCTGCTCCAGTCCTTTCCTCCTCTGCTGACAGTGAACCCATGTAGCTGGGCCTAGTCCGGGCTCTGCTCACCCCTGATGAAAGACTCCGTCGGCGTCAAGCCAACCTTTGTCTGTACTGTGGTGAATCGGGTCATTTCCTGCGCAGCTGTCCTGTAAGGCCCAGTAAGTGCCGACCTCATGCTGCGGTGAATTCTCAAATTTCGGGTTTCACCCAATCTCACCTTGTCCTCCCGATTTCATTACAGGTGGCGGAAGAGGAGGTTCGGCTGGGAGCCATCATTGACTCTGGAGACTGCAGTTGTTTCATGGACTTAACTTTAGCTCGGAAACTGCACATCCCTCTCTGCACTAAGAAACAACATCTTCAAATCCATCTGGCTGATGGCTCCCTACCCTGCTCTGGTCCCGTGACCCAAGAAACGGAACCAATCTTGACATCCACTGATTCTGGCCATCGCAAATTTCTTCGCTTCGACATTATCCATTCTCCGATGTTTCCGATCATCCTCGGGTTTCCTTGGTTACAAGCCCACGACCCACTGATTAACTGGAACAAGAAGGAAGTATCCTTTCCTTCTCCCTACTGTTCAAAGCACTGGCTCCTGCCAACCTCCCACAAGTCCACCTCTTGCTTGACAATACAGACTAGTCCTGATAATCTCCCGCATGTCCCTTCCGTTTATCATGACTTTTTGGACATTTTTGACAAGAAAAAAGCTGATACTCTGCCGCCCCATTGGCCCTATGACTGCCCGACTGATCTGCTACCCGGTTCCGAGATACCATTTGGGCGGATCTTCCCATTATCGGAAACTGAATTGGAAACTCTGCCCTCTTATATTGATGAAAACCTAGAAAAAGGATTTATCCGACCATCCTCTTCTCCAGCTGGCGCAGGCATTTTTTTCGTTGAGAAAAAGGATGGTTCACTCAGGCCCTGTGGGGACTACAGGGAACTTAATAAAATTACTATTAAGAACCGGTACCCGCTTCCCCTCATCCCTGAACTCTTCCAACGCCTAAGAACCGCTAAGGTATTCACTAAGCTAGACCTGCGGGGAGCATATAATTTAGACCGAATCCACGATGGAGATGAGTGGAAAACGGCTTTCAGGTCTAGATTCGGACACTTTGAATACCGAGTGATGCCCTTCGGGCTCTGCAATGCCCCGGCCACATAACACCTCATCAACGATATATTCCATGAGTATCTAGACAACTTTGTAATTGTGTATCTTGACGATATTTTGATTTTCTCCAACTCACTAGAAACACACCGAACACACGTCAGGAATGTCCTCCTCATCCTCAGAGAGCACAGGCTCTACCTAAAAGGAGAGAAATGTGAGTTTGAAAGAGACACTATCCATTTCCTCGGGTTCATCATCACCACAGGGGGAATCTCAATGGACCCACAAAAGGTCAAAGCTATTCAAGAATGGCCAGCACCCACAGACAAGAGATCCGTTCAGCGATTTGTTGGCTTTGCCAACTTTTATCGCGGGTTTATTCAGGGATTCTCCACGATCATTTCCCCTATTACTCAACTAACCCGTCAGCAAGTTAAATTCCAATGGTCTCAGCAAGCCCAGGAAGCTTTTGATGAACTAAAGAGACTTTTCACATCAGCCCCTATCCTCCGGCATCCCGACCCAAGTCTTTCTTATGTATTGGAGGTAGACGCCTCCGAATCCGCAGCAGGGGCTATTCTTTCTCAAAAGAGTGGCCTGAAGGCTTTCCTTCACCCAGTCGCCTTCGCGTCCCGGAAACTCAGTCCTCCAGAGAGGAATTACGATGTCGGGGACCGAGAACTTCTCGCTATAAAATTCGCCCTGTAAGAGTTGAGGTATCTATTGGAGGGTGCGTCTCAACCCATCATGATCTTCACAGACCACAGGAACCTGGAGTACCTCAGAGCTGCCAAACGCCTTAGACCCCGACAAGCACGCTGGGCCCTATTTTTCTCCAGGTTCAATTTCCACATCACCTACCGCCCCGGTTCCAAAAACGGAAAAGCAGACGCACTCTCCCGAATGTTTCCAGAAGCCGAAGAACCATCTGAACCTGCAACTATTCTGTCTCCACACAACTTCCTCCAAATCATCCAGCCTGACCTAGAAACAGCCATTAAACAAGCCACTGATCAAATTTCCGAAACTACAGCATCCTCCCTAGAAAAGAAACATGGTGTACTATGGGCACACAGCAAGATATTCATTCCTCCCTCTGTAAGGCTCCGGATTTTGCAGACCTTTCACGATCATAAGATGGCAAGACATTTTGGGGTCCAGAAGACTGCTGATCTGATCTATCGTTCCTTCTGGTGGCTGGGTTGGAGGAATGATTGCAGGAACTATGTCCAGTCTTGTATTATCTGCCAACGAAATAAGGGGGCTAACACCAAAGCATGGGGACTTTTGAGATCCTTACCTGTTCCCGAACGTCCCTGGAGAGAGATCTCTATGGATTTTATTGTGGATCTGCCATTTTCAGACAAGTTTACCACAATCCTAGTAGTAGTAGATCGCCTCTCGAAGATGGCACACTTCCTACCCATGTGTGGTACTCCCTCTGCTGTGGCTACAGCAAGTATTTTCATCAAGGAAGTCGTGAGGCTACATGGTGTCCCCTCCAATATCGTGTCTGATAGGGGAATTCAGTTCACCTCCAAATTTTGGAAGAATCTCTGCAAGGCACTGGAGATCAAGACCTCTTTATCTTCCGCATACCATCCACAAAGCAACGGGCAATCAGGACGAATCAAACGTTAGAGCAATACCTCCGTTGCTTTTGCCCCTGCTCCCAAGACGATTGGTCTTCTCTCCTGCCCTGTGCGGAATTCGCCTATAATAACTCTGTACATTCCGCTACCAACCAAACTCCATTTTGGGCGAACTATGGCTATCACCCTTCTTTCCTGCCAGATTCCGTCCCTGAAGTCTCCACTCCTGCAGTCCAAGAACAGGTAAAGTCAATTCAGGACAATTTCCTACAGATTCAGGAGGCCATGAAGAAGGCTCAAAGAGACTATGAGGTGTACTACAATAGAGGAAGAAGGAGTTGCCCGAGTTTCAAGATCGGGGATAAGGTGTGGTTATCTTCTGCCAACCTGAGTTTGCCATACCCGCCACGGAAGCTCGGTCCCAAGTTCATTGGCCCCTTCGAGATCAAAAGGGTGGTCAACCCAGTAGCTTTTGAACTGGCGCTACCTAGTTCGTACAAAATTCACCCGGTGTTCCATGCATCCCTATTAAAACCAGTGATTCCGAGTTCTTTCACCGGAAGACAAGTGGCACCTCTACCCGTCAAAGTCGAAGGTGAGGAAGAATTTGAGGTGGAAGCCATAACGGACTGTTGAAGAAGGGGAAGACGGACCCAATACCTGGTAAAATGGAAAGGGTATGCCCCTGAAGACAGTTCTTGGGAACCCTCCAGTAACATCCACGCTCCTCGCCTGATACGGGATTTTCACCGGAGACACCCCGAGCTACCAGCCAGATTGGGCATCCGGAGGCTGCCCTTTGGGGGGGGGGGGGGCACTGTCAGAGAATCACCAGACTTCAACGTCGGCACTTCCCTGTGCGCACACCGAGTGGCACACCGACGCACGCATATGCGTGATACAATACGATGTCGTATGCACATGTGCATACCTGTGCACACGGCTATGGGCCTTACCTGATTGGCCTGACAGGGCTATAAAATGCATCAATGTGCTCTGTGTCTTTGCTGGTTTGTCTCCTCAGCTCACCTGTGTTCCTCTGTTTCCTGTTCCTGTTTACCACTTCCAGTTGTGACCCGGATTACTTGAAGACGACTCTGATTCTCTCCTGATCTGACCTCTGGCTTGTTTAACGGACTTCCTGCTCTTAGCCTTACTGACTCCCAGACTGATACCAGTGTTTGACCCTCGGCCTGCCTCTGGAATATCCTCGGTCTCACGGACTGATACCTGTGTTTGACCCTCGGCCTGCCTCTGGAATATCCTCTGTCTCACGGACTGATACCTGTGTTTGACCCTCGGCCTTCACTCCAGGTGTTAGAACCCCTGTCTGGCATTCCCTTTTAACTAGTTCCAAGACCATCTGCACGGGCATCTCTTCCTTCAGAAGACCGTCCGCATAAAAGTCACCTGCTGGCAACCCGTGCCTCTCCGTGCCCTGTACCTACTTTTCCATCCTTAGGGGTACTGTGCACCCAGCTGCAAGGGAAGCCGCTCTCAGCACTTCGGCTCTGGTGAGTACCTGACAGTGGCACAGATTCCCCCCTGTTTAGACTCCTGTTATTTCACCACAGCCCCCTAATGAGGCTCTTAAATACAATTGAGAAAAAAGATAAAATTGTAAAAAAATTAAATAAATAAAAACTACTGACACTGTCCGCTGCCCTACTGACGCCCTCATTATATATCTATTATACATAATATATATATATATATATATATATATATAATATAATATAATATATATATATATATATATAATATATATAATATATACACACACAGGCAAATGTGTTTGAGCTTTGGGGTGCACACCCTAATGCAATAGGCTGTGCACATCTATGCACGAGGCATAGTGGGTACAAGGATGGTGAAAGTTATTGGGCACCAGACACTTCTTGGATGCAAAAGAGGTTTTATTTCTTTCGGCCCGTTCAGTGAGAATGCCGCTCCGGTACTTGCTTCAGTTACTCACTGTGGTCCCTGGTAAAGGTGGTTGGTCCCTTAGTGGCGACAGCTTCCCTTCCCTTCTACCTCTGACCACAACAGGTTCTCCAGTCGGCAGAACTGTCACTTTTGGTTGGACTGCAAGCAGTCCCGACCCTGCACTACCCTCTTACTTCTGGATAGGCCCTGACACAACCTGGCAGCCCGATGTCCCCAAGATAAAAATCAAAGACTTAGAGGTATTCAATACATTCCGCTGTGTGTAGCCAACATCCCAAAATTAGAAAATATCCAATGTTTTCCCCTAAAAAAGGGCGGGACTTTATAGGCATAGACTGTAAGACTTACAAAGGATTTGTAAAAAGTATAAAGTATCATGCCCCCAAGATAGGCCCAATCTCTGGCCTAGCAGCCCAGGGCGTAGGACACACGTCCCCCCAGTCAGCGATCCATGTGGCTCAGAACATAGATCACTTGACCTCATCCGAATATATTGGTTCTCCCAGCAGGCCAAGGTATTCAAGAAAATCCCTGCCCATTGGCTGAAATATACCATATACCCATAACCTGACCTTGGGTTGTCCTTCTCACATCTAGTACCACCAAGTTCCCGGCCATCTAGTGGTAGAAGAGAAAAGTGTAACAAGGCCAAACTTATGGAGAAATCAATAGATCTCTATCAATTAACCGTAGTAGCTACTCCAGACAAGGAATACGGTGAGGAGCTCCCTGACTAAACCCCAGGGAGCTACATCCTCACCCTGCCCAAGAAACTATGTCTCTGTGTTTGCAAAAAAAAACAATTTGAGCTCCCAAGCCTGAGAGAGAATGTCCTGGAAAAACTGGGATAGGTAAGGAAACAGGGAAAGAGTTAACAGTACAACAGTATAACAAAATGTATGTGGCGTACCACATGAATAAGCATTAGTATCAAACATGAAATAGTTAGTCATGTATGACATCCAGATATTAAAATGGTTATTTGCACTTTAACCACTAGCCAACTAGCCACCACAGTAATACTGTGGCAGGTTGGCACGGCTGCGCAAATCGCCGTAGTTGTGCGTTGCTACTTTAAGCAGGTGCATGAGTGCCACCACGTGTCCCCGGAGCCAATGCACGTGCCCGGAGACACCTGAAAGAGAGAAATCAAAACAATGCAAAAGCATCCTATACTATGAGAACATGGTGCAATATGTACACAGTGATTTGAACTGGTCCTCAGCCGAGGGCAGCATAAACGTAAGAACATCCTATACATGTTACATTTTGAAAACAGAACCCCATTTTCTTTAAGACCCCCTTTCATAATCAGTGTAGAACTATAAAACTTCAGCAATACTTTGATCCAAAACCAGTCCTGACAAATGTGTATGAGTCCATTATTTGAAGAAATTGGCGCTCATTTTCCGATCACGGCCTATTCTAACTAGCTACATGCTCAATGTCCATGACCAGTTACCATTCATTTGACTTTACTTCAGAGGGACTATATTTCCCAGCAATTCCTTTCCTTCTTTAAAAGGAACTCCAGGCACAGGGCATGACTGCATTTCAAGCAACAAGCAGTCAGGCTAAATTGCAAGGGACCACACTTCAGGACAGAGGTCCCCTTGCAAGAATATCTTCAGTCTGCCCAAATGGCAGCAAAAGACAGAAACTTTCTTCATTCTTTTGCAATCAACAACCTGCTGAAGTTCACAGATCGCTCTTCAGGTTAAAACACCTCAACAACTTTAATCTTTAGCCAACGTGGCTCAAATGATCGCTCCCTGTAACTGCCAGCAGTATTCTGTCCAGCACAGCTTTCTGGGATATTCCATTATGTATTAATAACATTTTAAATGGGTGTGCAAGGTAACTGTCAGCAGAGTGTCCTTGATGTCACACAACCCATATTTGTAATCCACAAGGTATCACTTTGACAAGACTTCACCAATAATATCTGGGATCTGGCAGTGTTACATCTTCCCCTTTTGGCATTTACAGTGACCACATGATATTTAACATCTCTTTTTGTCTGGTGTATGGAGGATTATACGGTCCAAATTAATTTTGCGGCCGTAGCCCCAGGTATTCAGGACTGAAAGGTGTTTCGCGGACATTTTGGGTGATAACTTTAGAAAGTCTATCTTGCAAGGTATTTGAAGAAATTCACAGATGGCCCCATCCACCCATTGCGTTTCCTTCTCCAGAATCTCCTTTTCCAGATGAGGAGGAACGTAGGGGTATAAATACCCAGAATTTTCTGCTATTTTCCTAATGATTATGCGCTGGATCTTGGACAGCCGAGGCAGGGTTTTAGGGTCTCCGTACCCAGATAGAACCCAAGCATCTGGGGCACGCTGAACTGGATACCCAGCAACCACCTCCGGCTTATGATTAGCTTTGGCATGGGTGTAATAGGCTGGGCTACGGGAGCCCACAGATTCCCTTAATCCTCCTCAATGTCCTGGCAATGCTAATCAGCGGAGCTGCACTGGCTGACAGCATAATCTGCACACTTGCAGTAGTAGTAGCAGGTGTCTTGTCTTCCTGCGCATTACTGGTTAATGCCTCATCTCTCTCTCCCCACTTCCCTGAGAAAGACAAAGTGTCTGAAAAGAGTACCGATAATCTATCAGACGAAACGTCCAAATCGTAGATGGTTGAACGCTCTTCAGCCGGGAGATAATTTCTCTTGGCTTTCACCTTAGCTGGCATCTCTATATCAATTCCCTTCATGGCCACCGGCCCCGGTACTTTTCTCTCAAGCAACTCAGTCATCAACGTGAGCAACCTGGTCCGACCTTAGCCCTTAGAAGCGGTCAGTGCACTGGATCCTGGGGTAGTCGCTGTGGTAGCAGCTTCCTGCACAACTTGTGTGACAACTGACAGGCTTTAAAGATCATTCTCCGAAGTGACAGCAACACTCTTGTCCCAATCCACTTGTAGGATCCATGGAGGTAGGGTTTGAGTGGCAACCTCGAACAGATACTCCCTGCAGCATCCACAGATGATCCAAGGCCTCAACTGCGTGGTCAGGCCAGAATATTTTACACATATCAATCCCAGAGACCCAGAGACTCATAACCTCCGGCCGTGTACACGGCAAGCTGACCATGCGGTATGCACTGCACTCAGGTATCGGTCACAACAGGTTTTTCGCCGCTCGGATCAATGTAGACGCCCAGAGCGTACTTTATCCAATCCACCATTTCTCCCATGAGCTGTGCCATCTCCTTCACTAACCCACAATCAGACACACGTGGTGGCACTTCCTTATCCTCCTCTGCAGAGCGGGAGCTCCTCCCCCTGCCAATGGATTGGTGCAAATGTTTTTTGAGAACTGTGGCACACGCCTCCTTCTTTCTGCTGCATCCCAAAACTGTAATGGAGTCCATTTTGGGGCCTGTTTTAACCCTTACAGCACTGGCGGGAAGTGTCAAAAGCCCAGGCTGATTCTTTCCAATGAGCAGTGAGACTTGGTGGTTCTTCCCTACGCTGATAGTACACACAACCACGCAGTCTATAAGAAGGGTAAATGTTACTTGCCACCTTCCCACGGAGCCAGGCAAAATCTCAATGGAGCTGAAGCCGGTTACAATGGGCAACTGCTGCAAGGACAACGCCTTAGCCCCATGTTAGGTGCCAAATGTAGCAAAGTCTTTAACCTCCAGCCTTCACTACAATGTCTACTTCTAGTTCTTCAGCCCCTTGAGCTCCTAGTCTCTCACTGGACTCTCTGATTCACTGACTCTGAATCCGGTGAGCTCCTCAAGGCTTTTGCGGTGGTATCTCCCTCAAGTGTCACCCATGTTTTCCTGTTGGGTCCCTAGCTTGGCACTCCAGATACATTTCAAGCTTCACCCCTGCTAACCAGTTCAGTCCCTGGATTGACACACAAGACTGCTCTGCAAGCGTCACCTCTGCTGGCTGGGTCCCTGACTTGATCACCGCCTGAAGTTTCCAGATTCTCCACCATGCCCGTTCAGTGAGAATGCTGCTCCAGTACTTGCTTCAGTTACTCATCGTGGTCCCTGGTAAAGGTGGTTGGTCCCTTAGATTCAACAGCTTCCCTTTTACCTCTGACCACGACAGGTTCTCTGGTCGGCAGAACCGTCACTTTTGGAAGGACTACAAGCCATAGTCCCGACCCTGCGCTGCCCTCTTACTTCTGGATAGGCCCTCACACAGCCTGACACACGTCCACCCAGACAGCGATGTGGATGGCACAGAACATAGATCACCTGACCTCACCTGACTATATAGGTTCTCCCAGCAGGCCAAGAGAATCAAGAAAACCACTGCCCATTGGCTAAGATACCCCATATACCCATAACCTGACTTTGGGTTTCCCTTCTCATATCTAGTACCACCAAGATCCCGGCCACCCAGTGGTAGAAGAGAAAAGTGCAGCAAGGCCAAACTCAGAGAGAAATCAATAGATCTCTATCAATTAACTGCGGTAGCTACTCCTGACAAGAAATTTGGCGAGGAGCTCCCTAAATAAACCCCATGGCGCAACAGTACTAATTGATCTTTTTTCTTAACAACAGAAATAGCATACATTGTGGGGGGTTGGCAGGGCAGGACATGGTGTTCTCTTTGGGTTGCTCATTGGAGTCTGCCTTAAAGTGATACTAAACCACCAGAAAAAAACTTTTGGCTTCTGGATTTTTACCATAATATGCAAGTATGTCCAGCATATTTGAACATTATGGCACACTTACGTAGCAAATGCTTCCCTTTCAGTGCTGTGATGTTAGCGTTGCCCCCAGTGGTGCCTCCAGTGCCGGAAACGCAGGGCATGTGCCTTGTATCTCCTGCGGTGCATCCCAAGTCCTTCATGGCAGGACTGCCAGTCAGTGCAGCCACCATCTCTTCCTGCTGGTTGCCTGTCAGAATGATATCTTTCAGAGCTGGGGGATTCTGCCCCTAGGCTTATCCTTGGCCCTGACATGTCACATGACTCAACACGAGGAGGAAATTGGGAGGAAGGGCATCCCTTGGCATTTTTCTTTGCTGTCTTTGAGGTCTGTAAGTTCATGGTGAGGTAATTGTTCTGGTTGCATAAGGACCTGGGGGAGGTAACAAAGATGTGTGCCTGAGGTAGAGCAGATTTGTGCTGACAGAAGGAATTTGGGAGGAAGATAATTTGTGCTGAGAGGAGTGATTGGGGGTGGGATATTTGTGTTGGAATTGGGAATTTGGGTAGGTAGAAGATAGTTTGTACTGGGAGTGGGGATTTTTTTGGGGGTGGTTGGTGCAGGGATTGGGTGGGAGAAGGTTTGTGCTGCAAAGGGAGATTTTGATTGGCGGAAGAGGGGCATTTGAAACAGAGGGGAGAGGATTTGTGTTTGAAGAAAGAGAATTTATGCTGGGAGGGCACACTCACTGTTTGTCACAGTGCACATAGCTTCCCAGATAGCAAGCAATTGTGCTGCAAGTTTGAAAATGACTTGCTAAGCTATTGCTAGACTTGCCAGGCTTCACAAGTTTGTCGAACAATTGCAGCAAGTCTGCTTTGCATGGCTCCAGATCAACTTTTTTTGAAAACATTCTGAAAGTCTGCTGCAAGTTCTGGTTCAGTTATGTTGTGCAATAGTCATCCCACCACAGGGGGCACTGTGGCTGAACTGTCATGCTGTAGACTTGCAGAGCTCCTGCTGCAGATTCACCACTTCAACTTTTCTCTTGCTAGATACTTGGCATGCAAAGTTGCTACAAATTGGAAAAGTGTCAACTAGAACTTGTACTTCAAGTGCTCTCCAAGTGCACAACTTGCCAGTGAAAATGTGCAGCAAGCTTATCTGACTTACAATTCAACATATCCTTGCTATCTGGGTTGCTGCATTATTACTTTCCTTCGAGTGCCTAAAGATGCTCCAGTTCTTTTACAATCCTAGCAATGCCCCAGCACTCTCATCTTCACCTGGTGTTTTTTTTGGGTTTGAAATGTTCAGCCTTTTTATTTAGCCAGGCTGGGATTATATAACTCCCAGAATCATGTACTCCCCAGAATCGAGACTGTACTGTGCATGCAAGGTTCACTGTACACTTGGGCTAGGTTCACACTTGTGCGAATGGTTGCAGGTGCGAGACAGTGTGTTATGCCGCGTACACACGATCAAACAATTGGGTGGAAAAGTCCGGCAAACTCAAGTCCGCCGGACAATCCCCCCGTGTGTAGCCTCCGGCATACTTTTTTGACCCGAAAGTACGGCGGACTTAGAAAGTAGTTTTGCACTCCAATCTTCCCGCCGGACTTGCATTTCGGCGGACAATCCGGCCGCTCATATGCCAGTCCGCCGTACTTTTGAAATGAACGGACTTTTCCCGCCCGGAGAAAAGTCCGCTCATTTCGAGCGGGTCTCCAGGTAGGCGGTGCCCGCATAGGAGACGTTGCTGGCCCCGCCACCTGGTATGGACTTAAAGCGGAACCCCAACGCCAAAAAAAATCGGCGTGGGGGTACCCCCCAGGTCCACATGATACCCTTGTCTGAGCACGCTACCCGGCCGGCCAGGAAAGGGGGGACGAGCGAGCGCCCCCCCTCCTGACCGTACCAGGCCGTGTGCCCTCAACATGGGGGGTGCCTTGGGGAAGGGGGAGGGCCGCGTGGCCCCCCCACCCCAAAGCACCTTGTCCCCATGTTGATGAGGACAAGGGCCTCTTCCCGACAACCCAGGCCGTTGGTTGTCGGGATCTGCGGGCGGGGGGCTTATCGGAAACCGGGAGCCCCCTTTAATAAGGGGGCCCCCGGATACCGCCCCCCCACCCTATGTGAATGAGTATGGGGTACAATGTACCCCTACCCATTCACCTGTGAAAAAAAAGTACAAAAAAAAAACAACACACAAGGGTAAAAATTGTTTATTGCACAGCTCCGGGGGTCTTCCGTCTTCGGGGGTCTTCTCGCTGGACTCCTCCGCTATCTTCTGCTAGCACTTTTACTAGCGGAGGAGCCCGGCTTTCTTCCTCGCCACCGCCCTCTTCTTCCGACTTCGAGGGCTTGTCCCCCTCTTCGGTTCTTCTGCCGGGCCACCGCTCCTTCTTCTAGCTCTTTTACAGGCGGTGGCCCGGTCTTCTGTCGCCGCTGTCGTCGTCGCCGCTTTCTGTTCTTCTGTTCTTCTCTTCAGATGTTGACTCGTCACTTCTGTGTTTGGGCGAGTCCGTTCATTTCAAAAGT
Organism: Lithobates pipiens; assembly: GCF_037356315.1. Classification (NCBI taxonomy): domain Eukaryota; kingdom Metazoa; phylum Chordata; class Amphibia; order Anura; family Ranidae; genus Lithobates; species Lithobates pipiens. Next base: position 56,421,480 of record NW_027507789.1, on the reverse strand, counting down.
AGGGCGGATAGTACGGCGGATTTAGTATGCCATATTAGTCCGCTGAAAAAGTGCCGTGTGTGGGCAAGTAGCCCGTTCAGAAAGTCGGACGGACAGTCCGGCGGGAAGTCCGCCAGACTAAGTCCGTCGGATAGTCGGCTACGTGTGTGCACGGCATAAATCACATCTGTTCCTGCACCCGCTACCAAACCACACTGCTCTTTTTCAGATGCGTGGGGCTGCCATTCATTTCTAATGGTACCTCCACACATCTAAAAATGCCTAATGCCGCATACACACGATCGGAATTCTCATTGGAAAAAGTCCTGATGGTTTTCCTGACGGAATTCCGACGGAACTCCGCTCAAGCTGTCTTGCCTACACACGGTCATACCAAATTCCGATCGTTTATAACGAGGTGATGTACAACACGTACGACGGGACTAGAAAAGGGAAGTTCAATAGCCAGTAGCTGGCTGGAATTAGGACAGCTAAATTCCGATGGAGCATACACACTGTCGCATTTTCCGATGAAAAGCTCTCATCTGTCTTTTTCTGGCCGGAATTCCGATCATGTGTATGCGGCATGACTCTGTCTAAATCTCTGCTGTGACCCGTTGCCAACTTCTGCTTGCCTTACCGACTCTGCTATTGTCTGCTGTACTCATCTGCCTGATCACCTGCCAACCCGGACTGTCCGACCTTGCTGTTTGCCTGCTGTGTTCACCTGACTATTGCCTGCCGACCCAGACTGTCTGACACTGCTTACTGCCTGTTGCCTTGTGTTGCTGTGTTCCAGCCTTATCATCCAGCTCCAGCAGCCGCTGTTCCTGCATCTCCTGCCATCCAGGTCGCTGACTGCCTCTGCCTTCTGTCATCTGCAGTCCAGCCATTCCTGGAGGATCTCCACTCCATTCCTGTGCCGGCCACTACAACTTCCATAAGGCACTCCTACCCACTGTGCTCGCGAGACCACTGTTCCCATTCTAGTGGCTCCTGAACCAGCGCAGTAACAAGGGTCTACTACAAGGCACCTAACAGTCTGAAATAGACTAAAAAATCTTAACACAAAGACATAAATAACCAGGACAGGATGGCTTACACATGAGAGACTTCAAAGAACTCAGGTTATATACAGACCACTATTCCTCATTTTTGGACAGCATACTGACAGGAATGGTAGCAGCTGATTGGCAAAGGGCCAAGGTGGTACCAATATTCAAAAGAGGGCCATCACATATACCTGGGAACTACAGACAAATCAGTCTAACATCAATTGTATGTAAACTATTGGAGGGGATGATAAGGGACTATCTCCAAGAATTTCCTGATGAAAACAGTATCATTACCGCGTTCCACCGAAAATAAGACCTACCCTGAAAATAAGACCTACTGCGATATTCGTGGAGGGCTGCAATAAAAAAGCCCTAACCCGAAAATTAGCCCTAGTTTAAAGTGGTTGGAAACTGCTAAAATCCTATGTATCCTCTAATGCAGGGATCTTCAAACTATGGCCCTCCAGCTGTTATGGAACTACATGTCCCATGAGGCATTATAAAACAATGACATTCACAGACATGACCAGGCATGAGGGGAATTATGGTTCCTGAACAACTGGAGGTCCTTATTTTGGAGACCCCTGCTAATATAAAAGATGTTTCTGTAATCTAATTGAGTCAAATAGCTTCTTATAGCGCAGAGCCGATCTACGCTGCTCTCCCCTTCCCTTCTCCTAGGTGTCAGTGGGGGATCTCCACCCCCCGTCTGCAGCGGAGCAGGGAACAGCTCAGGCAAGTCACTGAAGCACTGAAGCACTGAGTGACATTATAAGAAAGTATTTGCCTTCATTAGATTACAGAAACGTACACCTTTTACATTATATACTACTGTAATAGAGTGAATTCAAGCATAGAAAATGCATCTAGCATTTACATCCACTTTTACTTTTTACACTGGGGATTGCTGACAGTCAGGGAGGGAGAGGGGGAGAGAAGACAGCACATTAAATGGCAAGCCCTACCTCAAAAATAAGCCCTACTGGATTTATGGATTTATGAAAGGTCATTCTTGCCAAACCAGTCTGTTCAACATTCTATGAGGAAGTGAGCGGTCATCTAGATAAAGAAAGGCCAGTGGATGTGGTGTATCTGGATGTTACAAAAGCATTCAGTACAGTTCCACATACTGCACTTAACCTCCCTAGCGGTAATCCCGAGTCTGGCTCGGGTTGGGATTTTAATTACATAAGCGGTAACCCCGAGCCAGACTCGGGATCGCATCGCTCGATGCAGGGGAGGACACAGGGAGAGTTACTCACCTTGTCCCCTGGATCCAGCGATGTCCGCCGCGTTGTGTGATCGAGTTGTCCTCCGCTCGATTCACAGTGCCGAATGCCGCCGAGCTCCGTTCCCTGCGACGTTACGACGCATGGGAGCGGAGAACGGCGGCAAATTCAAAAAAGTAAAAACACACAAAACACACACAGCACTGTAATCTTACAGATTACAGTGCTGTATTAAAAAATACACACACCCTTTGTCCCTAGTGGTCTGTGCAATGCCCTGCATGCACTTTTATATTATAAATACAGTTTTTTCTGCCTGGAATTTGGAGATTGTCCATAGCAACCAAAACATGTCCCTTTTTCAGTTTTTTTGGGATTTGATTACATCATTGAATAATTTTTATTATTCTTTATTATATTATAAACTTTATCATACCCGGGATGTCCGCTAGACTCTGGTTTGAAGAGATTTCAGAGCGTTATTCCTAAGAATTACAGGACTACAAAATAAAAGCCAGATTTCTGTGCAAAATAATTGTACCGCTTTCAGCACCTAATTCCAGACTGAATCATACCGCCAGGGAGGTTAATTTACAAACTGAGGTTTGTAGGCATGGACCATAGGGTTTGTACATAGATAGAAGGCTTGTGGCAGGGGTACGTCCAAAGGGTGGTGATATATAGCGAGTACTCAGACTGTCTTAAGTGGTTAGTGGGGTACCCCAAGGCTCTGTCTTTGAACCAATTTTGTTTATTTTTTCTCTAGAGGTTGGTATAAATAGTTCAGTCTTAGTATTTGCTGATGATACAAAGCTAAGTAGGGCAATAACTTCACAGCAACATATGGAAACCTTACAAGAGGATTACAATAAAATAATGAGGTAGGCAAATATATCGCAAATGAGGTTTAATGTTGAAAAATGTGAAGTGATTCACTTGAGGGCTAGAAATTTGAATGCAAGTTACTCGCTTGGGGAAGAACCACTGGGGGAATCTAGGACAGTGATGGCAAACCTTGGCACCCCAGATGTTTTGGAACTACATTTCCCATGATGCTCAACTACACTGTAGAGTCCATGAGCATCATGGGAAATGTAGTTCCAAAACATTTGGGGTGCCAAGGTTCACCATCACTGATCTAGGATGTAGAAAGATCTGGGGGTCCTAGTAGATCACAGACGCAGCAATGGCATGCAATGCCAAACTGCAGCATGCTAGCAGAATATTAGCATGCATAAAATAGGGAATTTACTCAAGAGATAAAACTATAATCCTGACACTTTATAAAACTCTGGTTTGGCCACATCTAAAGAATTCTGTCCAGTTCTGGTCACCAATCCTCAGGAGGAAACTGGAGTCCAGAAAAGGGCAACACAATTAATAAGGTGACTGGAGGACCTCAGTTACAAGGAACGACTACAAACATTAAGCCTATTCTCTCTGAAAAAGAGACGCTTGAGAGGAGATATGATAATGATATACCTCAGTTGTGATTGTAGCATAAGTAATACAGGGATACCCCTCTTTTAAGTATACAATGGAACCAGAGCATGTATGTAAAATGAAAATTTACCTAAAGTGAAGCAATACCTTTTTCACTTCTCAGTGCATGTACTGCATTGCAATAGTCATTTACAGGCATAACAGATTACCTAGGCCAGTGGTTCTCAACCTTGTCCTCCAGTACCCCCAAACAGGCCATGTTTTAGGAATTTCTCTTATGCCGTGTACACACGATCGAATTGTCCAGCGGACAATCTTCAGATGACGACTTTTTTAGTTGAAACGCGTTGGGTAGACCTCTCTGCGGACACCGCTATTCCTATATTAATGTACATGTTGCCTTTTTGAAACCAACAAAATGTGAGTTTTTTTTCATTTTTAATTATTAAAAAAAATTTGATGTGACAATATTACGCTATATCGGGTCTCTGCTTTTATGGTTTTATGTACGAGACCATCATTCCATCTTGCATCGGACATTAAAGCTTTTCTCACCCACTTTGACATTGCGGTACAAGCTGAGTCCAAGGAATATTCATATCTATCGGATAAACCCCATATACAAAGCCTATACAACTTGGGGGACGTATGTCTCACTAAGTCCACATCCTCTGGTAAGCCTCCCCCATTCTCACGGTGGTGGTGGTGTTGCATGTTAGAAGAGCACGCACTGTTTTTGAAAATAACTTTTGCGAAAACAGACTTCTCTACAAATTCACCATTGGACATTACATGTTTTTGCGACTTCCTTGGCATAAGCACCTCTTTTCTGATTTTTTATTAATGAATATTTTCCACTTATATATTTTTTCACTTATACTGTATACTTTGATGTCTACCTAATTTCTAAATATGACTTTGATTCCGATGTTTAATTAACATTGCGAATAATCTTTTTCCCTTATCTGAATGATTTATATGGTGAATCGTATATTTTTATTTCATTGTCTTTATCATAGCGCTACACATTTATTTCTCTTCGTTTTAACACTTCTTATATAACGGAGGGCGGTGTCACCCGATGACCCGCCCCCCTCTGACGCACGGGGGCTTGATAGGGACTTCCCTATGGCTTTTCCCGTGATGTCAGAGGGGGTGGGGTTACATTCCGCCCTCCTCTGATGGTTATTTATGAAAGGCAAATCCACTTTGCACTACAAGTGCACTTGGAAGTGTAGTTGCTTTAAATAGGAGGGGTAGATCTGAAATGAGGGGAAGCTCTGCTGATTTTATCATTAAATCACAAGCTAAAATGCTGTTTTTTTATTTTCCTTGTATGTCATCCTCGGATCTACAGCGACTGCACTTCCAAGTACACTTGTAGTGCAAAGTGGATTTGCCTTTAGTAAATAACCCTCTTTGAGTTAGTTAACAGGCTTTGGATAATATTGTTTCGTTTTTGGGACCAAATACTATTTTTAAGTTAACGTTTAAGTATCTCAAGATGGCTGGACCATACAGATAGAATATTATAACATAAGATATAGGGGGTTATTTACAAAAGGCAAATCCACTTTGCACTGCAAGTGCACTTGGAAGTGCAGTCGCTCTAAATCTAGGGGGTACATCTGAAATGAGGGGAAGCTCTGCTGATTTTATCATCTAATCATGTGCAAGCTAAAATGCTGTTTTTTATTTTCCTTGCATGTCCCCCTCGGATCTACAGCGACTGCACTTCCAAGTGCAGTTTCAGTGCACTTTCAAGTGCACTTGCAGAGCAAAGAGGATTTTCCTTTATTAACCCCCATAATGTTCCTTTTTGGTAGATTGGTGGACTGTATATCAGAGCACATACCTAGAAAAGCTTTTTGTGAGCAGAATCAAACACAAATAGAATGAAGTATAGAAATATTATTGTTATTGAATTTTATTTAAGCTCCTCTAGATGGCGACAGATCATTTAATTAAAAAAAAAATACTAGACGTTTATTGTGTGTCTCTTCTGGCATCCTTAAAAATATTTCACAAAATATCAGTGCAGTGTAGTCACTCTTTGTTTATAATATTCAAGTAAGGAAACATGGTAAGCAACATTGCAAAGATGCAATACAAGGCAAAACATATTATGCTAGTTATATGGCAACTTAAATTTAAAACTCACAAGAGATATATGGAAATGAGAAGCGTCAGGAGATCGGAAGGCAGGATTGAAGATGGTATGAAGGTGAACCCATCAGGAGAAAATTAAATATTTTAATCAGTGCGTATTTGGACAATGGATCCCGTTTATAAAAAGAGGATAGGAAATATGTTTATGTTGACAGTGGTTCTTAACAGGTGAGACAGGCAAGAATCTCTGGATCAAAGACTGCTATATATTTATGGGTAGCTAAAAAATGTATAGAAATGGCAAGAGATTTACCAGGACAGTCTATCTTGGTTCTCTGTCCTGAGAATGAGGTTTTCTGGGATCACAACATACTCCCTATTTGATACTGAGTATGTACGGTAACTCAAAAAGAGATATCAACAGTGAGGGGGCAGTTCCTGCATAAATAGTGGGCATGATCTGGGCAGGACCACCTGGGAATGTGGGTCTTTTCTGGGTGAGACTGCCCAAAAATTGGACTTGTTGAGCACAGGCCAAGGGCAGGGTAACAAAGGGACTAGGGACTAGGACAAAAATGTTGGTAAGTAGGTTGCATGTTCCATCCTACCTGGACAACAAGATGACAATCTAGTGGCATAGTCAGGTAGGTTGATGGATGATATAAAGCACAACTAGACAAGAGATAATCTGCAAAGTCATACACATGTATTTTTAGGGCCATTCCCAATGATGCATTGTGGTAACTTTCAGTAACTGCAGAACGTGCTTTTGATTGCACCTGGCCATCACACAACAACGCATGTGTGTATTTGTGTGTGGGTGCCTGGGATCTCCTATGTCTACAACCTCAAGCTGTATATCTGCAGTGTGAGATCTGATTGCTAGTCTCAAGTGATTTGGTGTGTTGTCCTTGCTGGAGTCTGACAGGAGTAAGTGGACCATGCCTATACCAAGATGGCCACCTCCATACAGTGAAGAATAAGCCATGGTGAGTCAATGTAGCCATCTTTTGGGGGTTATGAGAAATGGCCCTCCCTTAACAGGATATTAAACTAAATCTGTTTGTAAGTAAGGAAATGAGAACCTTCACTAAGTGGAAGAGTGGGATTGATAATAAAGATGGCAGTGCCTCCATCCAGGACAGGGCCTCTGTGAACAGAAGAAATTCCCTTCCTGGGAAATTACCCAGTAATCTAATCAAAGTAATTTGAAGCAGAGGAACTATTGCAACCAGCATTTAACAGTAACCATAAGTATATAGCTGCACGCTAGCATGTACAAACAGGCAATATCGACAAAGATCCGATAAAAAAAAAGTCCTGGTGGAATTGTGCACATATATCTGAGTATAAATCAGAGGCGTAACTAGAACCTTCATGCTGGAAGAGTTATTCCTCTAGTGGGACTTTAAAAGGTAAACTACTCTATAAGTAAAGGTGTAAGGTATGAGTACAAGGTGTTTATTTAACCACTTTCAGACCGGACCAATTTGCTGGTCAAAGACCAGACCACTTTTTGCGATTCGGCACTGCGTCGCTTTAACTGACAATTGCGCGGTCGTGCGACGTGGCTCCCAAACAAAATTAACGTCCTTTTTTTCCCACAAATAGAGCTTTCTTTTGGTGGTATTTGATCACCCCTGCGGTTTTTATTTTTTGCGCTATAAACAAAAATAGAGCGATAATTTTGAAAAAAACGCATTATTTTTTACTTTTTGTAATAATAAATATCCCCCAAAAATATATAAAAAACATTTTTTTCCCTCAGTTTAGGCCGATACGTATTCTTCTACATATTTTTGGTAAAAAAAATCGCAATAAGCGATTGATTGGTTTGCGCAAAAGTTATAGCGTTTACAAAATAGGGATAGTTTTATAGCATTTTTATTAGTAATTTTTTATTATTTTTTTTTTTACTAGTAATGGCGGCGATCTGCGATTTTTATTGTGACTGCGACATTGTGGGGGACCCATCGGACATTTTTGACACATTTTTGGGACCATTGTCATTTATACAGTAATCACTGCTATATAAATGCAGTGATTTCTGTGTAAATGACACTGGCAGTGAAAGGGTTAACCAGTGGGTGGCAGTGTAGGGGTTAAGTGTTCCTAGGGGTGTGTTACTAACTGTGGGGGGGTTGGGCTTTCATTTAGTGTACACTGATCTCTGCTCCAATCACATGGAGCAGAGATCAGCGTCACTAGTTGCTAGGCAGAATGGAAAAATGTTGTTTATACAGCATTTCCTCCATTCGGCCGCTCCGTGAGACGATCGCGGGGATGCCCGCGGCGATCGAGTCCGCGGGTCCCGCGACCGGACTCACGGGGGTCCCGACCAGCGCGGGAGCCAATATGCCTGCCCGTGCCATTCTGTCGACGTACATCGTCGTGCACTGGTCGGGAAGTGGTTAAAGGTGCTGATAGAACAATACAATCTTCATATAGAAAAGTGAGAATACAAAATACAACAAGTGGGTATATAGGATGCACAAAATGTGGTCAAAGATAAACATGCAATACATAAGGTACAATCATGATTCCGTTGTATGTGGTTATACAAACAAAAAAAGGACCCAACGTTTTGAGTTTAGAATAGATAATACTCTTCTTCATTGCATGTTTATCTTTGACCACATTTTGTGCATCCTATATACCCACTTGTTGATTTTGTATTCTCACTCTTAATATGAAGATTGTGTTTTTCTATCATCACCTTTAAATAAATACCTTATACTCATACCTTACACCTTTACTTATAGAGTAGTTTACCTTTTAAAGTCCCACTAGAGGAATAACTTTTCCAGTATACATATTAATCGGGATGTGGGTAAATTTTTCTCTATGTGGCTAAACCAGCACCATCCCCCTATATCTAACTAGAACCTTCAGGTCCCTGGTGCAAGAAAACATGAAGAACCTTCAGGGCCCTTCCAGCTGATCCCTGGGCCCTTTAATCCCATCGTGGGACCCTTTATTATGGTACAGCAGCGGTCCCTCTTTCTACTATCTTGGGGCCCCCCCACGGTGGTGGAGCGCCATGACCTGGTCGCAAATGTGACCCCAGTAATTCCTCCACTCGTGTCAGTAATTTCTAAAGAGATCCCTGATGTTTCACCTTTAACACAGAGAAAGGAGATTGAGGACAGCTCAATCTCCATTCCTGCAGCCTCAGCAGCACAGAAGGAATAGCTCTGTACATAGGCTTCCCATTAATACATACTGAATCATAATAAATTCAGTTGACTATGCCTCAGCTATGAATTAAAAAAAAAAAAGAGACAAAGACAGTGAGCCTGACTCTATTCATTAGGACAAGGACGGAGCCAATAAATTACACATTTACTGTCTCCTTCCTGGGGGGGGGGGGGGGGTTGGGGGGGGGGGTTGGGGGGGGGCAGGGAGCACACAGGAGAAGACTGGGGCAGCAGGACAAGGATAGGGAGGTGGTGGGGGTGGCATGGAAAACAACCAATGAACTCTATTTCCTTCAGCAGCCGCTAAATATATGCAGGAAAGAGAGGTGGAGAAGTGGGCATTCAGCAGCTGCATAGAGGGATCAGTTTCTCTACATGCCTCTGCCCCTCCTAACCATGTATACAGGGGGCTGCATGGACCCCCTGGAGCATGGGGCCAGGTCACATTTCCCCTGTAACCCCTGTATGGGCAGGGCATTTTGGGAGTGCAATTTACAGTGCTCCCAAACCACCTCAAAGATGTTGCCTGCAGGAATTTTTGTAACATCCCACAAGCGCAGGGGGGATTTTTTCAGAGGCTATTTCTAGTGCTAAAGCGCCTGAAAACTGCCTCAGTTTGAAAGTTACAAAGTTACATAGATAGTAAGGTTGAATAAAGACAACAGTCCATCCAGTGTGAGTGTGGGTGTTTACAATTGTCCCCATCTCTGTACATTGTGTCTCATCTATTATATTAATATATATATGATTTCCCTGGGTCTGAACCAGGAGAAATGGCAGGTAGCTATTATCCCCGCTCTTCTTTGGGTTAGCTGTGCTGTCAGTCAGCATAATACTCAAACATGTCATGGTATAGTTTTAAAAATTCTACAGTAAGCAAAACACATATGCATGTTAATTGATTATATAATGTATATTGTCTCTCAATCCACTTCCTCCTTCCAGGATTTTTTCCCAACAACCCTAGAGTCAGCAAGTGACATACATAATTATACATTACGGTGTGATATTAGCAGTTGAAAGTAGAGGGCAGTGGTCCTTTGCCCTCTTCCTGCCTTTTTGTCCATGGCTTCCAGGGTTCTATTCCTTTTTAAAGAGAATGTCCATTAAAGCAGTGTTAATAATCGGACACTTACCTATCCCAGGGTCCAGCGATGTGGGGGATCAAAGCCCCACTCATCTCCCCCTTCCCTCAGCGACACCAGTATTTTAACTGTGGGAGCCAGGCACCCACTGCGCATGCGCATGCCGTGCGTGCCGTGTCTGGCTGCGCAATCATCAGGGACCAAAGGAGGCAGTCTATGAAGGACCCCCTAGCAACAGGCATTTAGAGGTGGGTAAAAAAAAAAAAAAAATCTCCAAATTATTATTTTTTTTTAACCCCCATAATATATAGATTTTTTTTGTTGGGGGGGGGGGGGGCGAATTTTAAGCTTAGTTGAATTTTAAATATTTGTATAATATAATTTCACTATGATTTAAAAAAAAAAAAGCTGTGAAACAGACTGTTTTTTATTGTCGGGAGAAACAAGGTAAAGTTTTGAATTTTTATTCATGGATGTGGTCACTCTTTTCTCTTCAGTTGTCAGAACCAGGAGAAATGTCAGGTGGCTTTATTCACTGCTATCCTATGTGTTGCCTGTGCTGTCAGCAAGCATAATATTCTCTCACTGGGTCTGAACCAGGAGACGTGGCAGGTGGCTTTATTCCCCACTCTTCTTTGGGTTAGCTGTGCTGTCAGTCAGCAATGCATAATACTCAAACATGTCATGTTCTAGTTTTAAAAATTGTACTGTAAGCAAAACACATATTTATTTAATTGGTTGTTCTTAAAGCTTACAGTAGGTAATTAAAACAATATCCTACCTTTCAGCTGTATAAAAGGGGGGATTTTTATATTTCTATATTAGTTTCTATTTTAAACCATTGCATAATAATAGAAAAAAATAAAAAAATAAAAAAAAAATAATAATAATAATATTATATATATATACATATACACACACACACACACACACATACAATATCTCACAAAAGTGAGTACACACCTCACATATATTTTATTAACATATTTTACTATATCTTTTCATGTGACAAGACTGAAGAAATTACACTTTGCTAGTAGTGAGTGTACAGCTTGTAAAACAGTGCAAATTTGCTGTCCCCTCAAAATAACTCAGCCATTAATGTGTAAACCACTGGCAACAAAAGTGAGTACACCCCTAAGTGAAAATTTCCAAATTGAGCACAATTAGCCATTTGGTGTTATCGCTCTCACTCTCTCATACTGGTCACTGTAAGTTCAACATGACACCTCATGGCAAAGAACTCTCTGAGGATCTGAAAAAAATAATTGTTGCTCTACATAAAGATGGCCTAGCCTATAAGAAGATTGCCAAGAGCCTGGAACTGAGCTGCAGCATGGTGGACAAAACCATACAGCTTTACAGGTTTAAACAGGACAGGTTCCACTCAGAACAGACCTCACCATGGTGGACCAAAGAAGTTGAGTGCACATGCTCAGTGTCATATATAGAGGTTGTCTTTGGGAAATAGATGCATGAGTGCTACAAGCATTGCTGCAGAGGTTGAAGGGGTGGGGGGTCAGCCTGTCAATGCTCAGACCATAAGCTTCACACTGCATCAAATTGGTCTGCATGGCTGTCATCCTAGAAGGAAGCCTTTTCTAAAAATTATGCACAAGAAAGCCAGCAAAACAGTTTGCTGAAGACAAGCAGACTAAGGACATGGATTACTGGAATCATGTCCTGTGGTCTCATGAGACCAAGATAAACTTATTTGGTTCAGATGGTGTCAAGCGTGTGTAGTGGCAACCAGGTGAGGAGTACAAAGACAAGTGTGTCTTGCCTACAGTCAAGCATGGTGGTGGGAGTGTCATGGTCTGGGGCTGCATGAGTGCTGCTGACACTGGGGAGCTACAGTTCATTGAGGGAACCATGAATGCCAACATGTACTGTGACATACTGAAGCAGAGCATGATCCACTCCTTCCGGAGACTGGGCCACAGGTCAGTATTCCGACATGATAACAACCCCAAACACACCTCCAAGATGACCACTGTCTTGCTAAAGAAGCTGAGGGTTAAGGTGATGACCAAGCATGTCTCCAGACCTAAACCCTATTGAGCATCTGTGGGGTATCCTCAAACAGAAGGTGGAGGAGCACAAGGTCTCCATCAGCTCTGTGATCTCGTCATGGAGGACTGGAAGATGACTTCAGTGGCAACCTGTGATGCTCTGGTGAACTCCATGTCGAAGAGGGTTAAGGCAGTGCTGGAAAATAATGGTGGCCAGACAAAAAATATTGACACTGTGGGCCCAATTTGGACATTTTCACTTAGGGGTGTACTCCCTTTTGTTGCCAGCGGTTTAGACATTAATGGCTGTGTGTTGAGTTATTTTTAGTTATTTGAGGGGACAGCAAATTTACACTGTTATACAAGCTGTACACTCACTACTTAACATTGTAGAAAAGTTTCATTTCTTCAGTGTTGTCGCATGAAAAGATATAATAAAATATTTTAAAAAATGTGAAGTGTGTACTCACTTTTGTGAGATTTTATATATATATATATATATATATATATATATATATATATACACATACATTATATATATATATCTATATATATATAATTTCCTGGACCTCCCCATGTTGGCCTACTATGGGTCAGCTCCGCTCTCTCTGACCCCTCTAGGACAACCTTTTCTTAGCCCATAAAGGACGGCTGTCAGCTTAAGACAATGTTCTTTTTCGTCCTCGCTCCGGACGCCTTTTAAAGGTTTTTTTATTTTTTTGTTCCCACATCTACCCTGCTAGGTTTCAGGCTCTCTCAATTCAGAAGACCCCCCCCCCCACCCCCATATAGGTTGTAAAGCTCCTAAGGGGGTGATTTCCCTTGGTGCTGGGATAGTGAAGGTATAGTATAAATTACTGTGTATTACTGGCGAGGTCACTAGCAGTATAAATTACTATATGTACCTTAGCTAGGCAGGTGCTAGCACTCCCTCCTCCCCAATGTTGTTGGTACGGGCAGTGGTTTGGCGCTCTGGGACCTGTAGTGCGCTGCCCCCATGCGTGGGTGACGTCAGAGGCAGCTTCCTCGTCAGGTTGCCTAGCAATGCTCACTGCTGATTTGCAGTGGGCTCTGTCTTCTAGGGGCAGGCTTTGGGCCGTTCTACAATTAGGAGGTCTCATTGCTGCTCTACTGCACTGTTCTCAGGCTCAGGCTGGTCGGTTTTCTGCTCTGCTCAGGTAAGCCTGGCTCCCGGGTCTCTCAATGCTAACTGCTGAGTTTTGTCTCTCGGAATTTTATATTATCCTATGCCCTATAAGTCTGTAGAGTTCTGCCTGCCTGCTTAGCTGCCTTTAGCACCGAAGATTCGGATGGAAAGGTTTCTTTTTATTTATTCATGTATTTATTTCATTATTTATTTATTTTAAAGGAAAAAAAAATAAAATTTGGTGTTTTTTAAAAGAGAGCACATCTTCTGTATCTTGCAGAGAGAAGAGCCCAGATTGGGATAAACGCCTGCAAAGAGGTTTCAAGTCAGCATCCCAGCCTCAAAAGTTAAAAAAAAGGGACTAGACATGGAAAGTTGCAAAGTGCCATGCAGCTGGATAGATGCCCGTCGTCACGGAATTCCAGGTCTCCCTCATCCTTACCTCACTGTAGTCGCTCGGACCTGAGCCAACAAAGGTTAAAGACATCGGAAAGCCTCTAAAAAGAGCAAATCTGGGCACAGACACAGAAGAAGATCCTAATCTTCGGGTATGTCTTCGTCACCTGCCCAAGTAGAAGAAAGATCCAATTGGGCCTGCTCAGCTGAAGTCCTCCCTAGAAAGCTTGTATGTGGATCTTGCTTCAAGGAGGCGGCTCGGGACAATGTGGCGGATGCACATCCTGTGAAGTCTCATATTAGGTCTGCAGTCAAGGAGTAACCCCTCCTTGAGCGTTTTCATAAAAAAAAAAAAATGCGCTCGCCATGCCCTTTCTTTGTCTTCCGAAGATTCAGACTGAGAAGCGTCAGTTTGTTTTAACCCGGAGGTTGATAGATGCTCTGATTCCTTTGATTTTGAATTTGAGCCTGAGTCGCATGCGTTTGATTTTTCATTGGTTCCTCTCTTGGTGGAAGCAGTTAAGGAAGCATTGCAGTGGCAAGAGGAGGCTTCACCTCCGAGGAAACAAAGGAAGTATTATCTAGATTTAAAGAAATCTTTGCCTTCCTTTCCTCTCATTTTTGAAATCCAGGAAGTGGTAGAAGATGAATGGGCAAGGCCTTAGAAGAAGCTAAACATCCACAATAGAGTGTTGAAGCCTTACCCCTTTAGCGCTAAGCATACAGAGTTATGGGACACTATTTCTAAGGTGTATGCTTCATTACAGAGGCTTGTCCAACATATTACACTTCCGCTGGATGATTCTGTTTCTTTTAAAGACCCCATGGACTGCAGAATTGATGCAGATCTAAAGATTTTGTATTCTGCTGCAGGGGCAGCATGTAGACCAGAGGTGTCACTTATTTCCGTGGCACCAGCCCTTAAAGTTTGGGTAGCGGAATTGGAGGACGAAGATTCAGGGGAGGAGCTTAGAAGTGGAAAATCATCTCCCCTGCAATCCATCAAGACAGTGGTTGAATTTCTGGTGGAGGCAGCTGTAGTCAGGTCGACAGCGAGAGTGATGGCTCATTCCAGGACAGGCCGCAGGGCTTTGTGGTTGAGGCATTGGTCGGCCAACAATGCATCTAAACATAGATTGTGTTCAGTGTCTTTCTACAGCAAGCTACTTTTTGACAAAGCTTTAGAAGCAGCGATCCAGCAGGGTCTCTGAGGGCAAATCAGGCCTGATTCCGTAGGAGAAAAGAAGACAGCGACAGCCCTTTCGAGAGGCGAGTTCCTACAGACCTGGCAGACCGTTCTTCAGACAATGGAAAGGAACAGGTCTGAGTTTCCGAAGCCTTCCAAGTCCAGGCTCAACCAAGCTCCTAAGGCCGCGTACACACGGGCGGATTGTCTGCCCAACTTAGTCCGCTGAACCGTGTTTCAGCGGACAATCCGCTCGTGTGTGGGCTTCAGCTGACTTTTTCAGCGGACAGTCTGACGGACTAAGTCTTTCGGAATTTCCGTAATTTTGTCCGTCCAAACTTGGTTTCAGCGGACAGTCCGCTCGTGTGTAGGCAAGTTGGACGGACTAAGTATGGCGCATGCTCAGAAAGGATTTACACGCCGAAGGTTGCATTGCAGTGTATTGGACGTCGTATTTCTAGTCCCGTCGTACGTGCTGTACACGTCATCGCGCAAGCTTTCAGCGGACTGTCTGTTCATCGTGTGTGGTCAAGTCCGTTCATTCAAAAGTTGAACGGACTGTCTGTCGGATTGTCTGACGAACTTAGTTGGGCAGACAATCCGCCCGTGTGTACGCGGCCTTAGGGTTCAGAAAGGACCTTCTGAAGGTGTCTCCGTCCAGTCCTTTCAAGTAGGACAAAGGTTAGCTCAATTTGGGAGGGTTTGGGCAGATGAGATACAGGATGCTTGGATTGTGAACATCAATCTAAATGGATATCATGTCAAGTTCAGAACAAGACCCCCCTCAATTCTTTTTTTTGTGGAAACCCGGCTTCCAGCATGTGCAGAAAAGAGGCAATATTTGCGAGTGTATATAGAGGAGTTATTCACAGCAAATAAGGAGAATGGGGTCAAGGGGCTTATTCCCCTTTGTTTTTGGTAACAAAGGCTTTGGGGAGTTTCAGGCCGGTCTTAGATTTAAAGGTGCTGAACCCCTACATGAAGATTCCACCATTCAAAATAGAATCATTGGAGACGATTATATCGGTGGTAAAGGAACAGGATTGGATGGCTTCCATCGATTTAGCAGATGCTTATCTACATGTATTTTTTGCAAATATAACATTTGTACAAATATTGCGGGGTCTAAAAAATCTGTATCACCTTCTTTTTATTCTAGAGGTCATATGCTTTCAAAAAAATATATGATTTTGGGGGTCTTTCACAAAATTTGAAAGCTATAAGTGAAAAAACATTTGAGAAATTTAGATATTTACATTTTTGCGTACGTTCGATTTTCACCATTTTGCAAAAAGGTGCAATGTAAAAATTTTAACTTTTTGTTATTTATTAACTCCATATAGATTATGTTTTTATATTTAGTAGGGATTTAGCAGGAATTTTGTAAAATTAGCTCTGTTTTTATCTGCTAATAATGGTTTCAATTAATTTTTTGTGAATTTATTGGATTGGTAAACATTTGCGCAAATACCGTAGGGTATAAAGAAATCAGTAGCACCTTCTTTTTATTCTTGAGGTCATATGCTTTCAGAAAATATGTGGTTTTGGGGGTCTTTCCCAAATTCTGAAATCTGTAAGGGAAAGATGAAAACCTTCAGATTTTTAGAGAAATTTGGATATTTACACTTTTGCTTCTGTTCAATTTTCACCATTTTGCAAAAAGGCGAAATTTAAAAGTTACAAATATTTGTTATTTATTAACTCAATACAGGTTAAGCTTTTATATTTAGTAGGACATTTTGTAAAATTCGCTGTGTTTTTATCTGCTAATAATGGTTTTAGTATGTTGTTTGCAAATATATTCGTTTGATAAACATTTACACAAATACTGCAGAGTCTAAAAAAAAACAGTAGCACCTTCTTTTTATTCTACCGATAATAATAATTCTGAAAGCAAAAGGAAAAATTGGAAAAATGCTCTGGCCATCTGAGTGTTTAAAATGGAGCACAGGGCCTTGCAGTGAAAGCGTTAAACTTCATTTGCCACATAGTTGCCCAATTAAACAGTGCAGTGAGGTCAGCTTGACATCCTGTAAGGGCGTTATTCCACTGCAGAGCTTGGTGTCATCTGCAAAAACCGAAATGGTACTTTTAACCCAATATAATTTATAAAGATATTAAAAAAGTAAGGGTCCAGCACTAAACCTTGGGGTACACCTCTGATAACCTTAAATTGGTTGTAGATTAAGGCTTACCTGTAGGTCCAAGAAATATCTCCCAAACCTATACGGTTTAGGAGATATTTGCCGAAAACGGGCACCGCTGTCTATGGCGCATGCGCCATAGACAGCGGTGCGTGGCATAGTCGATGACAAGGATGCCGCGCGTCTCGGCTCCCGCGCGCATGCGCGGGAGTGACGTCATCGCGGCTTCGCCAAATGACAGTGGCGGAGCTGCGAGACCCCACCGAGAAGATGGATGCGCCGGACTACAGGGGACAGCGGTGACTTCGCTGGCTCCTGTGTCAGGTAAGTGCCACATAATGGGCTACTATAATGGGCTACTATGAATTCTGTCTTTTAGCCAGTTCTATCCATTTACAAACTGATCTTTCCAAGCCTGTAGACTTTACCTTACACATGAGCTGTGTGTGAGAACGGTGTCAAACGCTTTTGCAAAATCCAAATATAAAAGTCTACAGCCACCCCCTGTCCAAGGTTTTGGACATAAAAAGAAATCAGATTTGTCTGACAACTTCTGTCTTTCATGAATCCATGCTATCTGTTTAAAATATTTTTTTCCAGCAAGAACTTCTCTATGTGTTCTTTTATTAACCACTTAGGTGAAGGATTTACCCCCTTAATGACCAGGCCATTTTTTGCAATACAGCACTGCTTCGATATAACTGACAATCGCGCGGTCCTGCAACTTTGTACCCAAACAAAATTGATGTCCTTTTTTCCCCCACAAATAAAGCTTTCTTTTGGTGGTATTTGATCACCTCTGCGGTTTTTATTTTTTGCGTTATAAACAAAAAGCCAGAAATTTTGAAGAAAAAACTATATTTTTTTAACTTTTTGCTATAATAAATATGCCTCCAAAAAAAATGTAAAAAATAAATTTATTCATCAGTTCAGACCAATATGTATTCTTCTACATATTTTTGGCAAAAAAAAAAAAAAATCACAATAAGTGTGTATTGATTGGTTTCTCAAAAGTTATGGCGTCTACAAAAAAGGGGATAGATTTATGGCATTTTTATAATTTTTTTTTTCTTTTTTACTAGTAATGGCGTTTATCAGTGATTTTTAGCGGGACTGCTGGTTTCTAGAAACAGACGATTACACGGTACTCCCCTCACAGAATGGGGATCTGCTTTGTTTACATTGGCAGATCCCCATTCTGCCTCTCTGTAGATCGATCGCAGATGCCGGCCATGTGCATCGGCTCCTACGCAGTGGCCGAGCGCCTGCTTTATCTATTACACCAAGTGCCGTACTGGTACAGAGATTCGCACAATAAAGCCACCCTGCCACAGTATAATTGTGGCAGCTGGTGGGCAAGTAGGTAAACTCTCCAGTATCTTCTCGGCTATAGAAGTTAAACTAACAGGTCTATAGTTACTTGGTAAAGACTTTGATTACTTTTTAAATATAGGTGCTTCATTGGCCCTGCACCAATCCAATGGTACCATTGCAGTCATTAGCGAGTCCCTAAAATTAGAAACAACGGCTTTAAAGTAACAGAGCTCAATTATTTTATGCTATGTGGGTGGATGCCATATGGTCCTGGTGCTTTATCCACCTTTATTCTGTCTATTAATATTATATTATTAATATTTCTGGACCATATCACTTTTTAAACCATTGTGAATCATGTACAAATTGCCATAGCTAAAGTTCAGCTTTTTAAGTTATTTTTGTGCAGTTGGATTTATTTGGTTTTCAGCCATATCCAAAATAAAGAACAAAGAATATAGAGACTGGTGATTATACAATGCAGTGCTAGGATTTAGGAACATCAATGTTGACCCTTTGTTTTAGTACTGTCAGAAAACAGATCATTTGCCACTTTAGTCAATTGTTTTAGAACTGAATACTCTATTATTTTCAACAAAGGGAGATGCTTTCTATTTTATGTCAAGTGGTGTTTCTAGCAGATATTGACAGCAGTCTGGAATCAGGGTTAATTTCTTAGTATGTGCTCTCTAAATAGTTTAAACAAGGTCAAGCACAAGTGGGTTTTGTGCATAGAGAATATTTCAAAACTGAAAAATGAATGGCAGTTCCACGAATGCAACACTCTTATTAACACAGTATAACAGTTTAATAGGATAAATAATTCTCAGGATGCCTTTTCTACTTTGTGCTGATTGCTTATATACATCAGTATTTGAGTCCATTGCTATAATGGGAACATTGGCAGACACATGGATTTATAGTGCACTCATGATACTTAACAGCAACTGGTGTGCCCCAGCTTTCCTTGGTGGTATTGGCAATGACATCACAGCATACAGCTCCTTCCTGTATTGCTTTGTATTTGATGTTGGCTTTTGATGCAGGATTTACACTTTAATCAATCTTTTATAGTGCATAATACATGTGTGCTTATGCGTGTTACTTTTACGGTTGCCACCTCATCCCTTTAAAACTAAACACATATGAATCACACAGGTTCTGTGGCTGATTAACCACTTCAATACAGGGCACTTTCGCCCCCTTCCTTCCCAGCCCAATTTTCAGCTTTCATCGCTCTAGCGCTTTCAGTGACAATTGCGCGGTCATGCTACACTGTACCCAAATTAAATTTTTATCATTTTGTTCACACAAATAGAGCTTTATTTTGGTGGTATTTATTCACGACTCCGTTTTTCATTTTTTGCGGTATAAGCGCAAAAAAAGTGGAAATTTGGAAAAAAAAACAATATTTTATTTTTTCTATTTTAAAAGAAATCCAATAAAATCAAATTTTGTCATAAATTTAAGCCAAAATGTATTCTGCTACATGTTTTTGGTAAAAAAAATTCCGTTAAGTGTATAATAATTGGTTTGTGTGATCACAGACATATGCACGCAAATGATCATGTACGTATGTGTGCAGGTGATCACATACATATGTGTGCAGATAATCATTGAGGCATGTGATTTTAGTGGGATTTTAGTGGGACATATGTGGGGGACATGTTTTTATTATTAGGGACATGTGTTTTTATTATTTGGGGACATGTATGTTTTGGGGACATATGTGGGGACAATGTATTTATACTGTGTGTGTGTGTTGTGTGTTTACACTAGACTGATGATCAGTGAGTAAAAAGCTGTAAAGCCGTGATTGGATACGGCCGTCATGTGATCAGGAGGGCCAATCACAGAGCCCTTCTGCCGATCTGAGATGCGCCGTGTCCGGGTGACACGAGCACATCTCCTTCTGAAGGACGTTCCTGAACGTCCTATCAGAAGTAGACGGCTAACACCCGGCCATATATGTGCATTGGCCGGGTGGGAAGTGGTTAAGGTGGTAATTCATCTCACTTGGTGCCTTATCTGCATTAAATCAGCCTCAGAATCTGTGTAATACATATGTGTTACGGGTTTAAAGGGATGAAGTGGCAACCCTAGTTACTTTGCATGTTAAGATGTGTTCCGTTAACCACTTTACGACCGGCGCACGATGATGTACGTCCATTTTTTGAAGAGGGATATCTCAGTAATGGCAACAGCTGCTGCCACAACCGAGATATCCATCTCTTCAGGCGCTGGTCGTGTGTGCGATAATGGTGGTCTCTGTGGTGGGTTTGCCGCGAGAGCACCGTTATCGGCAGCGGGAGAGGTGCCACCCCCCTCCCGCCCCTCTCCTGCGCCCTCCGGAGCCGTCAGTAGTGGAAGAGGTGATCGGGTCCTGTCTGTGCCTGGTTATAGTGACGAGTGAGGCTAAGATAGCCCCCACTCGTCTCTATACCATAGGAGGGCGGAAGGGCGTCAAAACTTCACTTCCGCCCATACCTCTTAAAGGCACATTTTTTCAATGTCATTTTTGATAATGTTATGACGTTTTGACCCCAGATCTGATATTTAAGAGGACCTGTCATGCTTTTTTTTATTACAAGGGATGTTTACATTCATTGTAATAGGAATAAAAGTGATCCATTTTTTTTTTTAAACAGTGTAAAAATAAATAAAATCAATTAAAATAAATAAGAAAAAAATAAAAAAATTTTTTTTTTAAAACACCCCATCCTAATGAGCTTTGGGCTCAGAAATGTAATGTGGTTTAAAAATGTACAAGCAAATGTACATTCTGCAATGCCGTGCACCAGAACACACAGCGCTGCAGTATGTTGAGCTCTAATGTACAATACATTGGGGTGGCATTCACAATAATTGGCACTGCAATGACCGCACATAGAGCAGCTGCATTCCCATGTGTTGCAGAAACATGCATTAACTCAAGCCGCAAATGTGAAATTACTTTGGACTTCTAGAGTGACCCCTTGAGATGGTGGCGCTCACATGATCTGACAGGTGCAAACAGTAAGCTGGCTGAGAGCAGAACTTTTTAAAAGCTTTCCCCAGATACCAGACATACCATCTTCACAGATTGACAAGGGTCTTGTGTAAATGTGTCCACAAATTTACAGAAGATGAGAGTCAAGTGCTGAATCTATTCTCCCACTGTCACTTATTCTGGGTACTAAAGAAGGGTTTTGGGACTTTAAATGACACGTATATAGCCATACGCCTCCATCCCTATATCTATTTATAAAAAAGAGGAGGGTTGGTACTTTGAATGTGACATGGCTAGCAAATTGGTCAATGTTTAAAAAAGCGTATGCTTATTCACTTAGAACAATAAGTAACATGACATATAGTAATAGGTACATACATGAGATTGTAAACATATCAATAACATGTTGCCAACCATATATAAATAACAATAGAGCATAGCACCTTATTCTGGGTACTAATCACCAAGGGCTCATTCACACTGGTGGTTGGAGGAGGAGGCAAATCCTTGTGGTTGAGCTGTGCTTTTACTGCCCCCCCCCCACCCCCTTTAGCTGCAGAGTAGGGATGAGCTCCGGCGTGTTCACATACTCCACATGCAGAGCCCGCCAGGAAGTCGGCGCAGCGCTGCGCTAATCACAGGCAGTGAGACATTGCCTGATCTCTGCAGCCGTGCATCGGGGCAATGTCCCACTGCCTGTGATTAGCGCAGCGCTGCGCTGACTTCCTGGCGGGCTCTGCATGTGGAGTATGCGAACATGCCGGAGCTAATCCTTACTGCAGAGGCAGCAGTCGGGGGTCTACACATGCCACTGCCACAGCAGAAATTATACTCCCTATTCCTTTTAACAGGCACTAACGCCCACTGAACATGACCCATTCAAGTGAACAATGCTGCCTTGCAACCGCATGCAATGCATGCAGTTGTGGTGGACTACTGCGGGGTTCAAGGGGTTAATACAATGCCTCCTCACCACCTGTCAAATGCTCTCTGGAGAGTGATCCAAATGCTGATTGCTCTAGAGCAGTGGTCATCAACCCTGTCCTCGGAGCCCACTAACAGGCCAGGTTTGCAAGATAACTGAAATACATCACAGGTGATATCATTTGCTGCTCTGTGATTGCAGTATTCTAGTCTGCATCTCCTCAAGGTAATACATGAAACCTGGCCTGTTAGTGGTCCCTGAGGACAGGGTTCATAACCACTGATCTAGAGCAGTGGTCATCAACCCTGTCCTCAGGGCCCACTAACAGGCCAGGTTTTATGTATTACTTGGGGAGATGCAGACTAGAATACTGCAATCACTGAGCAGCAAATGATATCACCTAGGATGTATTTCAGTTATCTTGCAAACCTGGCCTGTTAGTGGGTCCTGAGGACAGGGTTGATGACCACTGATCTAGAGCACAACACTAGTGTGAGCGAGCCCTGAAGAAGGTGAAATCCAGTTTGTAACCTTCAGATGATGTCTGCAGCGAGCACCTACCTCACTGCCTACCTCTCTGACAAGAAGACATGCAGAGTTTTCTCTTTGGCCAGAATGTTCAGGGGGTATTTGTTTCTGACCCCAATTGCATATTATAATCCATGAGAGAGCTCAGAACATCAAGTATTTCACTTTTTACCTGCATCTATATATCTATGCATAGGGAATATGTTTTTATACCTGGGCAATAATAAATGGGTGGACCCAAAACTTCTTCCACGGGAGTCCCTTTTTTGACTATTTCTGTCATTGGCCTTACTGAGGAAATGTAGCAAATAAAAGTATACAGTAGATTATCTATTTATATATATATATATATAAATATATATATATAAAACTATTTGTTGATTGAAAACTCTCGCTCATAACGCACTCTGGGCTCCATTTGCAACGCAGTATGTTTCCCCTTCAAAAAAGTTTGGCATTCACTAAAATACTGCATGAGTTATTTTATGAAGTCTTGCAGAATTAGTGAAAACATGTGGTAATGTAACGCCTGCCGCTAGCCAATGTATTCATTAACATGTAATAAATGTTGCAAACAATCGTGTTGTTAAGGAGCGGACGGCCGCCCGCTCTTTAACAACCAGTACACATTCCACACATAGCGCTAGTCTGGGCCACTACTTAATTTCCGCGTGCATTTAATTATTTTTTTCCCTTCTGTGAATGGATTTTAATGCTTTTCATGTGGAATTTACTGAGTGTTTCTCTGTAAATAGTGTATACCGGTCTAGTGACAGTCGGACAGTTTCAGGATTGCATGCGATATTTAGGCAAAATGTGTCCTGACACCTAAATACCTCATGCAAGTTAATTCTGTGGATGGAGCCCTCTTGTTGTAACATGCAACCTAAGCTAAGTAGTGTGACACTTCTGTTAGGGTTTTTGCTGTCAGAGCAGTGACTTGCACCTCCACATGGTGTGAACAGCCTAGCCCGAAATAGCACCTTCGCTCTCTTTTTGTAGCATCACACTTCCTAATTTTTACATCAAAGTGTGGTTCTTGTTTTGTGACAGCTCTGTGTTACTGGCAAAAGGTCCCATCTCTAGAGCTTCTCCTCAATGCCAAGAATATGTGGTGCAAATATTTTCTTTAGCAAACACTGTAATAGCTTAGCTCAGAAATTGTGGTGCTTCAGGTCTCTTTTACATAATGTGCTGAAACGTGCTTACAGATGAGAATTTAGAAAATTCAGACATTTCCACACCTTTTTATATTATAGGGTTTAACTTAAACCATTTCTATTGGCAATGTGAAACAAAATATAATAAGTGCAATACAGTATTCAAACTAAATGCAAATGAAATATTCAGTGCAACACAATATTAAACAAATCAAATGTCAATAGCCTACCACTAGGCATACATGATTTCTGCCAACACCTCTTAGCCCTTGTACACACGGTCGGACATTCCGACAACAAAATCCGTTGGATTTTGTCTGAAACTGGTCGGACAAAGTTGTCGGAAAATCCGATCGTTCGTAACGTGATGACGTTATTTAGTTACAATGGGACTACGTTGCGGCTAGTAGCCACAAGGTCCAATCGGAACATGTTGTCGGAAAATTTTATAGCCCTGCTCTAAAAACTTTGTCGGTCGGATATTCCGACGGAAACAGTCCGATGGAGCCCACACGCGGTCGGACTATACGACAACACTGTCTGATCGGACATTTTCCGATCGGAATGTCCAAGCTTGTGTACAAGGTCTTAGAGTGTATCCACATGTGACTCTCAATTGGATAATAATAAACAATAATAACAAACAAAAAATAGTGTAGCAAAACCAATATAAGCAATAAATAAAGTCCAAACAATGTGAAAATTCCACCGTTGTTCAACTCTAGATGACAGTTCATAGAATTGTTAATTCATATTATACAGTGACTTCAGTGACCACCCCCTCTAGCTGGTATGTCTGCTCACCTCCAAATAATGACCCCACTACAGAGTCACACACGCCTGGTATTATGAAACCAAAAGTAGGGTTAATAAAGTTAAATCTGAACTCCAGGAGCAAAACCTTACATTTTAAATACCATATTTATCGGCGTATAACACGCACTTTTCCCCCTGAAAATAGGGGGAAAATCCCAGATGCGTGTTATACACCAACAGCTTACCTCGGAGGGGAAGGAGGGGGACAAGTGCGGCCGGAATTCATCAGGCCATCATTTCCTCTCCACTCGGCTCTAATGTCACAGTCCCGCCTCCACCACCGGCATTGGACCATTGTTCTATCTACCACAGGAGCAGGTCCAATGCCGATGGCGGAGGCAGGACTGTGTATGTAACTGCCAACTGGGAGCCAAGGGAAACAGATGGTGGTTCTGAGATTTCCTATGAGAGATGGTGAGTTGCATTGATGGGGAGATGGGCACAGAATAGGCTGCAGATGGGCACAAAACAGGCTGCATTTAAGCTGCAGATGGGCACAGATCAGGCTGCACTGAAGCTGCAGATGGGCACAGAACAGGCTGCAATGAAGCTGCAGATGGGCACAGATCAGGCTGCAGATGGGCACAGAACAGGCTGCACTGAAGTTGCAGATGGGCACAGAACATGCTGCACTGAAGCTGCAGATTGGCACAGATCAGGCTGCAGATGGGCACAGAACAGGCTGCACTGAAGCTGCAGATGGACACAGATCAGGCTGCACTGAAGCTGCAGGTGGGCACAGAACAGGCTGCACTGAAGCTGCAGATGGGCACATATCAGGCTGTAGATGGGCACAGAACAGGCTGCATTTAAGCTGCAGATGGGCAAAGATCAGTCTGCACTGAAGCTGCAGATGGGCACAGAACAGGCTGCACTGAAGCTGCAGATGGGCACAGAAAAGGCTGCACCAAAGCTGCAGATGGGCACAGATCAGGCTGCATTGAAGTTGCAAATGGGCACAGAACAGGCTGCAGATGGGCACAGAACAGGCTGCACTGAAGCTGCAGATGGGCACTGAACAGGCTGCACTGAAGCTGCAGATGGGCACAGATCAGGCTGCAGATGGGCACAGAACAGGCTGCACTGAAGCTGCAGATGGGCACAGATCAGGCTGCATATAGGCACAGATCAGGTTGTATTGAAGTTGCAGATGGGCACAGAACAGGCTGCACTGAAGCTGCAGATGGACACAGATCAGGCTGCACTGAAGCTGCAGATGGGCACAGATCAGGCTGCACTGAAGCTGCAGATGGGCACAGATCAGGCTGCACTGAAGCTGCCGATTGGCACAGATCAGGCTGCAGATGGGCACAGAACAGGCTGCACTGAAGCTGCAGATGGGCACAGAACAGGCTGCATTTAAGCTGCAGATGGGCACAGATCAGGCTGCACTGAAGCTGCAGATGGGCACAGAACAGGCTGCAATAAAGCTGCAGACGGGCACAGATCAGGCTGCAGATGGGCACAGAACAGGCTGCACTGAAGTTGCAGATGGACACAGAACATGCTGCACTGAAGCTGCAGATTGGCAAAGATCAGGCTGCAGATGGGCACAGATCAGGCTACACTGAAGCTGCAGATGAGCACAGAACAGGCTGCACTGAAGCTGCAGGTGGGCACAGAACAGGCTGCACTGAAGCTGCAGATGGGCACATATCAGGATGTAGATGGGCACAGAACAAGCTGCATTTAAGCTGCAGATGGGCACAGATCAGTCTGCACTGAAGCTGCAGATGGGCACAGAACAGGCTACACTGAAGCTGCAGATGGGCACAGAAAAGGCTGCACTGAAGCTGCAGATGGGCACAGATCAGGCTGCAGATGGGCACAGAACAGGCTGCACTGAAGCTGCAGATGGGCACAGATCAAGCTGCACTGAATCTGCAGATGGACACAGATCAGGCTGCACTGAAGCTGCAGATGGGCACAGATCAGGCTGCACTGAAGCTGCAGATGGGCACAGACCAGGCTGCACTGAAGCTGCAGATGGGCACAGATCAGGCTGCACTGAAGCTGCAGATGGGCACAGAACAGGCTGCACTGAAGCTGCAGATAGGCACAGATCAGGCTGCAGATGGGCACAGAACAGGCTGCACCGAAGCTGCAGATGGGCCCAGAACAGGCTGCACCGAAGCTGAAGATGGGCACAGAACAGGGTGCACCGAAGCTGCAGATGGGCATAGATCAGGCTACATTGAAGTTGCAAATGGGCACAGAACAGGTTGCACTGAAGTTGCAGATGGGCACAGAACAGGCTGCACTGAAGCTGCAGATTGGCACAGATCAGGCTGCACTGAAGCTGCTTCATAGTGGTTTATTTGTTTCTCTGAAACTTCCCTCTTAAATTGGGGTGCGTGTTATACACCAGAACGTGTTATACGCCAATAAATAAAAATTCCTGGATATGTGCACCATATGTCTTTGTAACCCAAGATCCTATTTTGTAAAAGTAGTGGTGATATCATCACTGTGCTGTATATAACCTGTGCAGAGAGCTGTGGGAGAGACCCAGCAGGCTCCACTCACTTCAAGTGTCCTGTTGAAAACTACAGGAGGGGCATAAACAAGACCAGTCAGCCTGCACAAGGAGAGTGAGAAGCAGTGACAGGTCCTTATTACAGGAAGCTCCTGTAACAAAGTTTCACACTGGATTACTGCACAGATCTGGAAGAAATACACAAAGCACACCAAGATTTAAAAAGTATATACATGATAAATGTATTTAGAGATTTACCGTATTTATCGGTGTATAACACACACCCCAAGTTTAGGAGTAGTGATGGACGAACTTCCGACGGGACGTTTCGCGAACGCGAAACGCGAACGGACACAAACGTTCGCGAAAACGACCGTTCGCCGCGGGCTCCATTGACTTCAATGGGAGGCGAATTTCGCAAACCTTTAGGTCGAATTTGCGGCCACGGGGTAATTATTAGGGGGTAGCACGTAGTCCCACCACCTGGACAATAGCATAATACATGTATGAGGTGAATTTGGGATCGATAACTACAAGCATTTTTTTTTTATTTGGGAAATTGTTCTGACAATTCAGGACTATGGAGCTAATGAAGGCAATGGAGGAGAGGGAAGGTCAGGGACCAGGGTAGGCAAACAAGAGGGTGCAGGAGATACAGAGCACTGACAGCAGCACCGTAATACAGAGCACTGACATCAGCACCGTGACATACAGCGCTGACAGCAGCTCCGTGACATACAGCGCTGACAGCAGCTCCGTGACATACAGCGCTGACAGCAGCTCCGTGACATACAGCGCTGACAGCAGCTCCGTGACATACAGCGCTGACAGCAGCTCCGTGACATACAGCGCTGACAGCAGCACCGTGACATACAGCGCTGACAGCAGCTCCGTGACATACAGCGCTGACAGCAGCTCCGTGACATACAGCGCTGACAGCAGCTCCGTGACATACAGCACTGACAGCAGCTCCGTGACATACAGCGCTGACAGCAGCTCCGTGACATACAGCGCTGACAGCAGCACCGTGACATACAGCGCTGACAGCAGCTCCGTGACATACAGCGCTGACAGCAGCTCCGTGACATACAGCGCTGACAGCAGCTCCGTGACATACAGCGCTGACAGCAGCTCCGTGACATACAGCGCTGACAGCAGCTCCGTGACATACAGCGCTGACAGCAGCTCCGTGACATACAGCGCTGACAGCAGCTCCGTGACATACAGCGCTGACAGCAGCTCCGTGACATACAGCGCTGACAGCAGCTCCGTGACATACAGCGCTGACAGCAGCTCCGTGACATACAGCGCTGACAGCAGCACCGTAAGCAGCCCCAGGAGGAAGTCAGCACAGCACAGGGATGGTGTGATCCCCTCATAATAAGAACCCCCAGGAGGAAGTCAGCACAGCACAGGGATGGTGGGAGCCCCTCATAATAAGAACACCCAGGAGGAAGTCAGCACAGCACAGGGATGGTGGGAACCCCTCATAATAAGCAGCCCCAGTAGAAATATGACACCGCTCAACCTCTTCAAAGAGGAGGGTAGGGGCATATAGTACGGTGTGCTTTTTTGGGTCAGGGAAGTGAGCCAAATGAATTAAGAAGGTCTGTGTGCTTGATTCCAAAAATTGTTTATAGACATATACATGGTCTACTGATCACATGTGTTGAATTCCTCCGAGATCCATGCCTCATTCATTTTTAGAAATGTGAGGTAGTTAACACTGTGGTGAGCTAGGCGAGTACGCTTATCGGTCACAATCCCCCCTGCTGCGCTGAACGTCCTTTCGGACAGGACACTGGATGAGGGGCAAGCCAACAGTTCGATTGCAAATTGGGCAAGCTCTGGCCAGAGGTCAAGCCTGCCCACCCAGTAGTCTAGGGGTTCATCACTCCTCAGAGCGTCCACATCGGCCGTTAACCCAATGTAGTCGGACACCTGACGGTCTAGGCGTTCCCTGATGCTGGATCCGGATGACACCTGTCGATGGGTCGGCTGAAAGAATGACCTCATATCCGAAGTCACCAACACATCTTCAAACCGGCCTCTTCTTGCAGGCGCTGTTGGATTGGTACCCGCAAATCCTTCTCTGGGAGTGGGAATTGCTCCTCTGCCAGCGCACGCAAAAGCAGAATGCAGCATTTCTCGAAGCAAGGCCTGGAAGTGCTGCATTCTGACAGCCCTCTGCGACGGCGGTAACATTTCCGCCATTTTGTGTTTGTACCGGGGGTCTAAGTACGTTGCCACCCAGTACTGGTCCTTGACCCTCATGCTTTTTATACGGGGGTCCCTATTAAAACACTGGAGCATGAAGGCCCCCATTTGCACTAAAGTGGAAGCGGTGTGGTGGCCTGGCTCCTGCTCATCATCCAGGATAATGTCGTCCTCTTCATTCTCCTCTCCCCATCCTCGCACAACAGGGATCCCAGAAAGGTTTAAAGCATGCTCTTCTTGCTCCTGCTCATCCGCCCCGGCACCATCCTCCTCTGACTCCTCATCAGACTCCTGTTGTTGACTTGTCTCAGATAGAGTAGCCCCCCCTGGGAATTCATCCAGCATTGCGACTTCCTCATCTTCCCGCTCCTGCTCCTCCACAGCCTGATCAATGACACGACGCAATGCACGCTCCAGAAAGAAGGCATAAGGTACCATGTCACTGATGGCGCCATGGCTGCGACTGACCAGTTTGGTGATCTCCTCAAATGGCCGCAGAAGTCTGCATGTGTCGCGCATGAGCAGCCACTGGCGCGGTGAAAAAAAACCCAGCTCCCCAGAACCGTTTCTTTCGCAGAGTTCATACAGGTAGACGTTAACTGCACGTTTCTGCTGGAGCAGCCTATCAAGCATATAGAAGGTTGAGTTCCATCGCGTCGGGCAATCGCAAATAAGACGTCTGACCGGCAGATGGTGTCGCCGCTGAATGTCAGCAAGGCGAGCCATGGCCGTGTAAGATCTTCTGAAATGGGCCGAGATTTTCCTTGCCTGCCGCAAGATGTCCTGGACCCCAGGGTATTTGACAAGGAATCGCTGCACGACCAAGTTTAAGACGTGTGCCATGCACGGCACGTGCGTGATTTTGCCCTGTTTCAATGCGCTAAGCAGATTGGCACCGTTGTCACACACCACTTTACCAACTGTCAAATTGAGCGGTGTTAGCCACTCATCTGCCTGTGAACGCAAAGCTGAAAGGAGTGCCGGGCCAGTGTGGCTCTTTGCTTCCAGGCACAACAGACGCAGCACGGCATGGCAACGTCTCACCTGGCATGTGGAATAGGTTCTGGGGAGCTTGGGCGGTGCAGTGGAAGAGACGCTAGCAGCGGAAAAGGAGGAGGCAGCTGAGGAGGAGAGGGAGGAGGATGGAGTAGGAGGAGGAGAAGAAGAGTCAGGCCTGCATGCAATCCGTGGCGGTAAAACCAAATCTACACGGGTGCCACGGGTTACATGCTTGACGGCCGTCAGAAGGTTCACCCAGTGGGCAGTAAAACTGATATACCTTCCCTGCCCGTGTTTGCTAGACCACGTGTCTGTGGTCAGATGTATCTTGGCACCGACACTGTGTGCCAGAGATACATTCACTTGCCGCTGAACATGGCCATATAGCTCTGGGATGCCCTTCTCTGAGAAATACTTCCTTCCTGGGACCTTCCATTGTGGTGTTCCAATGGCCACAAATTTGCGAAAGGCCTCCGAGTCCACCAGTTTATATGGCAGTAGTTGGCGGGCTATGAGTTCTGACAAGCCAGCCGCCAACCGTTGGGCAAGAGGGTTATCCGGCGTCATCATTTTTTTACGCTCAAACATTAGGCCCACGGAAGCCTGCCTTTTTGCAGAAAAATGTGAGCTTGGCGTGATGGAAGGTGGAGTGGAGGACAATTGTGAGGAGAGAGGAGAAGGAGAAGTAGAAGACGAGGCTGGACGGTGAGAGCCTGCAGTGTGGCTTTGTGTGTTCCGTTGCTCCCACTGGGCTCGGTGATGGCTGCTCATGTGCCTTCTTAAGGCGGTCGTCCCTAGGTGAGTATTGGGCTTACCGCGACTAACGCGTTGACTGCAAAGATTGCAGATGGCAACGCTATTGTCAGCAGCGGACACGTTAAAAAAAGCCCACACTGCGGAGCCATGTGCCGGTGTCCTGGGAGCGCCAGATGTGACCGTACATGGTCGATGACTCGCTCCTGATACATTTGCAGTCTGCTTTGTCCCTGCTGTGCAATGTAAGTCATTGCTGCTTCTCCTCCCTATCTGCTGGTCCATATCTCCCTCTGAACTCCCCTCCTCTTCCTCTCTTGTGGGCACCCACGTGACATCACTAGACACGTCATCATCAACGTCACCTTCCCCACCGCTATAAGTAGAGTAGGCAGCAACACCGGGGACCAACCTCCTCCTTGGGCTGATCTGGGTACTGGCGTCAGACTGCTGAGTAGCGCTTGTTGCTACCTCCTCTTCCTGATCCAATACCAAGAGTGGCTGCGCATCAGAAATGTCCTCTTGATATGGATCGGAAAATAATTCCAGTGACTCAAGCGGAAGGTATGTGGTGGTGGTGGTGGTGGTCGTGTTGTTGGTGGTAGTGTCTTTGGGGGTGCACATAGCAGAGAGTGAAGAAGAGGGTGCAGATCGAGAGGATGAGGAGGGTGCAGAAGAGTAAGGCTGAGCGAGCCACTCAACCAAGTCTGGTGCATCCTTTAAAGTAATTGAACGCACCTTCTGCAACTTCCCACTTTGGCTCAAGCCTGTTGCTCCTGCCCTACCCCTACCACCCCTGCGGAAGGGCCTGCCTCTTCCTCTGCATGTCATTTTTTAAATGACCCTGTGACAAAACTCTTAGTCCCTATACCGCTGAAGGACTGCTGCAGTATAGGTGAGCGGTCAGCAGTGGTGCACGTCAACCCTATCTATTGTGGACCGATAGCGGTCCTTACAGAACAGCAGACTGTACCGCACTCAAGCCTATGTACCGTAGCACCCTATACCAAGTTACCAGTCCTTATAAGAACTTTTGTGGACCAAGCAGGTTGTGTATTAGTGTTTAGCAGACTGTACGTCAGTCCCTATACCGCTGAAGGACTGCTGCAGTATAGGGCAGCGGTCAGCAGTGGTGCACGTCAACCCTATCTATTGTGGACCGATAGCGGTCCTTACAGAACAGCAGACTGTACCGCACTCAAGCCTATGTACCGTAGCACCCTATACCAAGTTACCAGTCCTTATAAGAACTTTTGTGGACCAAGCAGGTTGTGTATTAGTGTTTAGCAGACTGTACGTCAGTCCCTATACCGCTGAAGGACTGCTGCAGTATAGGGCAGCGGTCAGCAGTGGTGCACGTCAACCCTATCTATTGTGGACCGATAGCGGTCCTTACAGAACAGCAGACTGTACCGCACTCAAGCCTATGTACCGTAGCACCCTATACCAAGTTACCAGTCCTTATAAGAACTTTTGTGGAACAAGCAGGTTGTGTGTTAGTGATTAGCAGACTGTACGTCAGTCCCTATACCGCTGAAGGACTGCTGCAGTATAGGTGAGCGGTCAGCAGTGGTGCACGTCAACCCTATCTATTGTGGACCGATAGCGGTCCTTACAGAACAGCAGACTGTACCGCACTCAAGCCTATGTACCGTAGCACCCTATACCAAGTTACCAGTCCTTATAAGAACTTTTGTGGACCAAGCAGGTTGTGTATTAGTGTTTAGCAGACTGTACGTCAGTCCCTATACCGCTGAAGGACTGCTGCAGTATAGGGCAGCGGTCAGCAGTGGTGCACGTCAACCCTATCTATTGTGGACCGATAGCGGTCCTTACAGAACAGCAGACTGTACCGCACTCAAGCCTATGTACCGTAGCACCCTATACCAAGTTACCAGTCCTTATAAGAACTTTTGTGGACCAAGCAGGTTGTGTATTAGTGTTTAGCAGACTGTACGTCAGTCCCTATACCGCTGAAGGACTGCTGCAGTATAGGGCAGCGGTCAGCAGTGGTGCACGTCAACCCTATCTATTGTGGACCGATAGCGGTCCTTACAGAACAGCAGACTGTACCGCACTCAAGCCTATGTACCGTAGCACCCTATACCAAGTTACCAGTCCTTATAAGAACTTTTGTGGACCAAGCAGGTTGTGTATTAGTGTTTAGCAGACTGTACGTCAGTCCCTATACCGCTGAAGGACTGCTGCAGTATAGGGCAGCGGTCAGCAGTGGTGCACGTCAACCCTATCTATTGTGGACCGATAGCGGTCCTTACAGAACAGCAGACTGTACCGCACTCAAGCCTATGTACCGTAGCACCCTATACCAAGTTACCAGTCCTTATAAGAACTTTTGTGGAACAAGCAGGTTGTGTGTTAGTGATTAGCAGACTGTACGTCAGTCCCTATACCAATGAAGGACTGCTGCAGTATAGGGCAGCGGTCAGCAGTAGTGCACGGCAACCCTATGTATTGTGGACCGATAGCGGTCCTTACAGAACAGCAGACTGTAACGCACTCAGGCCTATGTACCGTAGCACCCTATACCAAGTTACCAGTCCTTATAAGAACTTTTGTGGACCAAGCAGGTTGTGTGTTAGTGATTAGCAGACTGTACGTCAGTCCCTATACCAATGAAGGACTGCTGCAGTATAGGGCAGCGGTCAGCAGTAGTGCACGGCAACCCTATGTATTGTGGACCGATAGCGGTCCTTACAGAACAGCAGACTGTAACGCACTCAGGCCTATGTACCGTAGCACCCTATACCAAGTTACCAGTCCTTATAAGAACTTTTGTGGACCAAGCAGGTTGTGTGTTAGTGATTAGCAGACTGTACGTCAGTCCCTATACCAATGAAGGACTGCTGCAGTATAGGGCAGCGGTCAGCAGTAGTGCACGGCAACCCTATGTATTGTGGACCGATAGCGGTCCTTACAGAACAGCAGACTGTACTGCACTCAGGCCTATGTACCGTAGCACCCTATACCAAGTTACCAGTCCTTATAAAAACTTTTGTGGACCAAGCAGGTTGTGTGTTAGTGTTTAGCAGACTGTGCGTCAGTCCCTATACCGCTGAAGGACTGCTGCAGTATAGGGCAGCGGTCAGCAGTAGTGCACGGCAACCCTATGTATTGTGGACCGATAGCGGTCCTTACAGAACAGCAGACTGTAACGCACTCAGGCCTATGTACCGTAGCACCCTATACCAAGTTACCAGTCCTTATAAGAACTTTTGTGGACCAAGCAGGTTGTGTGTTAGTGATTAGCAGACTGTACGTCAGTCCCTATACCAATGAAGGACTGCTGCAGTATAGGGCAGCGGTCAGCAGTAGTGCACGGCAACCCTATGTATTGTGGACCGATAGCGGTCCTTACAGAACAGCAGACTGTAACGCACTCAGGCCTATGTACCGTAGCACCCTATACCAAGTTACCAGTCCTTATAAAAACTTTTGTGGACCAAGCAGGTTGTGTGTTAGTGTTTAGCAGACTGTGCGTCAGTCCCTATACCGCTGAAGGACTGCTGCAGTATAGGGCAGCGGTCAGCAGTAGTGCACGGCAACCCTATGTATTGTGGACCGATAGCGGTCCTTACAGAACAGCAGACTGTAACGCACTCAGGCCTATGTACCGTAGCACCCTATACCAAGTTACCAGTCCTTATAAGAACTTTTGTGGACCAAGCAGGTTGTGTGTTAGTGATTAGCAGACTGTACGTCAGTCCCTATACCAATGAAGGACTGCTGCAGTATAGGGCAGCGGTCAGCAGTAGTGCACGGCAACCCTATGTATTGTGGACCGATAGCGGTCCTTACAGAACAGCAGACTGTAACGCACTCAGGCCTATGTACCGTAGCACCCTATACCAAGTTACCAGTCCTTATAAGAACTTTTGTGGACCAAGCAGGTTGTGTGTTAGTGATTAGCAGACTGTACGTCAGTCCCTATACCAATGAAGGACTGCTGCAGTATAGGGCAGCGGTCAGCAGTAGTGCACGGCAACCCTATGTATTGTGGACCGATAGCGGTCCTTACAGAACAGCAGACTGTAACGCACTCAGGCCTATGTACCGTAGCACCCTATACCAAGTTACCAGTCCTTATAAGAACTTTTGTGGACCAAGCAGGTTGTGTGTTAGTGATTAGCAGACTGTACGTCAGTCCCTATACCAATGAAGGACTGCTGCAGTATAGGGCAGCGGTCAGCAGTAGTGCACGGCAACCCTATGTATTGTGGACCGATAGCGGTCCTTACAGAACAGCAGACTGTACTGCACTCAGGCCTATGTACCGTAGCACCCTATACCAAGTTACCAGTCCTTATAAAAACTTTTGTGGACCAAGCAGGTTGTGTGTTAGTGTTTAGCAGACTGTGCGTCAGTCCCTATACCGCTGAAGGACTGCTGCAGTATAGGGCAGCGGTCAGCAGTAGTGCACGGCAACCCTATGTATTGTGGACCGATAGCGGTCCTTACAGAACAGCAGACTGTAACGCACTCAGGCCTATGTACCGTAGCACCCTATACCAAGTTACCAGTCCTTATAAGAACTTTTGTGGACCAAGCAGGTTGTGTGTTAGTGATTAGCAGACTGTACGTCAGTCCCTATACCAATGAAGGACTGCTGCAGTATAGGGCAGCGGTCAGCAGTAGTGCACGGCAACCCTATGTATTGTGGACCGATAGCGGTCCTTACAGAACAGCAGACTGTACTGCACTCAGGCCTATGTACCGTAGCACCCTATACCAAGTTACCAGTCCTTATAAGAACTTTTGTGGACCAAGCAGGTTGTGTGTTAGTGATTAGCAGACTGTACGTCAGTCCCTATACCAATGAAGGACTGCTGCAGTATAGGGCAGCGGTCAGCAGTAGTGCACGGCAACCCTATGTATTGTGGACCGATAGCGGTCCTTACAGAACAGCAGACTGTACTGCACTCAGGCCTATGTACCGTAGCACCCTATACCAAGTTACCAGTCCTTATAAGAACTTTTGTGGACCAAGCAGGTTGTGTATTAGTGTTTAGCAGACTGTGCGTCAGTCCCTATACCGCTGAAGGACTGCTGCAGTATAGGGCAGCGGTCAGCAGTAGTGCACGGCAACCCTATGTATTGTGGACCGATAGCGGTCCTTACAGAACAGCAGACTGTACCGCACCCAAGCCTATGTACCGTAGCACCCTAGACAGACCAAGTTACCAGTCCTGATAAAGAGCTTTGTGGAACAAGTGAGTTGTGAATGATTAGCAGACTGCAGCAGAAGGGCAGCAGTCAAGTATAATATTCTTTCTATATTTGGAAGAAAGAATATTATACGTGTACAAGCCTATTACCGTACCACTGATACCAGTCCTGAAAAGAACCTTTGTGGAACTAATAGTAACAGCAAGTCTTTAAAATTATCCTCACTGCCTGACACACTGCTTCCTGCCTGTCCCTATACAAATTGGCAAAAAAGAGTAGGCTGGAACGATTAGCTGGAACAGCTCTTTTGTGGACCTGATAGTAACAGCTAATGATGATGATGATGATGATGATGAAGAAAGACTAATCTGGCTGAGCTGTCCCTAAAATAGCAGCATACAGCGCTCTGTCCCTTTATCTAAACTGACAAAAGAAACTCAGGCTGCTGACCTAACACCTATACCAGTCCTGAAAAGAACTTTTGTGTACCAAATAGCTAGCGTTTTCTCTGTCCCTACTCCACACAGGATCCTTTCCCTACAGTGACAGAAGAAAGAATGTAAAATGGCCACCGGATCGGGTGTATTTATAGGTTAGGGGGAATGTCCAAGTGTCCATGAGCTGTCATGTCTCAATTGGTTGTCCTGTAACACATGATAAACGTGTCACGAAAGGTTAAAGTTCTTGTATACATTAAACACGTAAGTCCGCCGGGGCGAACGACGGAAAAAGGCGTTCGAACCCGCGGACGGCGAAAGTCGGAAATTCGCCGCGAAACGACCGCCGGGCGAACCGTTCGGCCATCACTATTTAGGAGGGACTTTTAAAGAAAAAAACTTTTAGGAGGGAAGTTTAAGGAAAAAAACTTACATCTAAATGCCCATTAATGCAGCCTTGTCAGTGTCATTTGCAGCCTTGTCAGTGTCTTTTGCAGGCTTGCCTTTTAAAAATGGTGCCGCCGAGATATAGTGGATGTCCTGTGTATCTCGGCGGCGCTCGGTAGCTTTTGGCCGGACTCGGCCATTCTCGGCGGCTTTTGGCTTTCCGAAAGCAGCCGAGAGCGCCCGAAAATAGCTGAAAGCCGCAGAGAAGCTGACAATCGGTGGGGGATTGGCGTATAACACGCACCCACAATTTTCCCCTGATTTTAAGGGGAAAAAAGGGCGTGTTATATGCCGATAAATATAGTAAGTAAAAATAACAAGTGGAAAAAATGTAATGTTACACCTAAGCAATTAACCCCCCCCCCCCCAAATATTGTAGAGCCCCCACTTACACACAGATATGAATGTGTAATTAATATGTGTTTGGTTTTAAAGGGGTGAGGTGGCAACCCTAGCTGCAGGGTGGTGGGGTGACCGCTTAAGCTCTATGTACAAACAGTAAAATTAAAAGATAATGAGTAAAAAAATAATTAGTAGAAGGAATTCACATAGGTTGGACTTGATGAACTTGTGTCTTTTTTCAACCTCACCTACTATGAATTCATTAGGGCGTTTTGGGTTACCTAATATTATAGTTTGCAGGTGTGCTACAGCTGAACATATAAAGCAGATTACAGAAATACCTGTCACCTGTATGTAACAGCTACAACCAATTACCCTGCAAAAATCTTCCACAACGATCATTGAAGAAAGGGCTGTCATCAGCAGTTTGTGCGCACGGACTGAAACTGACACATTTGGGGGAATTAAAATGAAACAGGAAAGTGGCAGAAGTTGTGTGTGCCACATTAACAGAACATATAGACCAGTTTCAGGTTTGTGTGCAGGTACAGAAACAACGATGCACACGCCATGGGGTTAACTGAATGCATTAAGGTTACCTAGTGTGCCCATGATTCACAAGGACTTTGGAGGTCTTATGATGCATATATCCTTGGCAAAATTCTATACCGTTATAATGTTTTGATTATACACAATACAATTCACAAAAATATAACCTTTTTATTACCACTTGTTGTTTGCTAACTTTGGAATACCATTTTTATTTAACAGTTTTATTGTACTGATGTGCTAAATTGACTACATGTATGATACATTATTTATTTTAAACCACTCCTTATGTAAAGCTTATCAGGTCACTGTTACTAACTCAGACTGCTTTTCTAATGAAGCCATGGGATCGTCTCAGCACTGAAATTATGAACAATGGCTTTCTTGATAAACAAAGCCAAACCTAATACTAAACATAATGGTAGCTCAATTGTAACCATATCAATAAAGTGTCATTGTATATCCATCCACATGCGCATCCATGCCACATGTATATTATTATACATACAGTATTTATATATACTGTATGTATAATAATAATATACATAGTTGAGTCACTTCACCATGTCCTATGCATGAAAACATAGGAACTGGGGTGCAGAAAAATGGCAGTGCTCTGTGGATAGATGGTCAAAATTAGACATTTTTGGCTGTAGCAGGAAGCAATTTGTTTGCCAAGGGTTTGAGAACAATAGAATAATGAGTGTCTGCAGGCAACAATGAGGCTCTGTTCACATCTAGACATTGCTATTTTTCAGGCGTTTTTTTGGACATTTTTGCAGTTTTTATTGTACAGGCGTTTTGAAGTTGACAAGTCACCAATCAAAACCAGTAAAACGTCCGTAATCTGACAAAATTGAAGGTTATGTTTTTTTTTTGAGCGACGGCATTTTGCTTAACCACTTTCAGACCGGACCATTTTGCTGGTAAATGACCAGAGGTCTTTTTACACTTTGGCACTGCGCTGCTTTAACTGGTAATTGCGCGGTCATGCAATGTTGTACCCAAACAAAATTTGCGTCCTTTTCTTCCCACAAATAGAGCTTTCTTTTGATGGTATTTGATTGCCTCTGCGATTTTTATTTTTTGCGATATAAACGTAAAAAGACCGCAAATTTTGAAAAAAAATGATATTTTCTACTTTTTGTTATTAGAAAAATCCAATAAACTCAATTTTAGTCATACATTTAGGCCAAAATGTATTCAGCCACATGTCTTTGGTAAAAAAAAAGTCAATAATTGTATATTTATTGGTTTGCGCAAAAGTTGTCACATCTACAAACTAAGGTACGTTTTCTGGAATTTACGCAGCTTTTAGTTTACGACTGCCTATCTCATTTCTTGAGGTGCTAAAATGACAGGGCAGTACAAAACCCCCCCAAATGACCCCATTTTGGAAAGTAGACCCCCTAAGGAAATTGATAAGAGGCATGTTGAGCCCATTGAATATTTTATTTTTTTGCCTCAAGCGATTGAATAATGACAAAAAAAAAATTTTATTTTTTTTTTTACACAAAGTTGTCACTAAATGATATATTGCTCACACATGCTATGGGCGTATGTGAAATGACACCCCAAAATAAATTCTGCTGCTTCTCCTGAGTACGGGGATACCACATATGTGGGACTTTTTGGGAGCCTAGCCGCGTACAGGGCCCCGAAAACCAAGCACCGCCTTCAGGCTTTCTAAGGGCGTCAATTTTTGATTTCACGCCTCACTACCTATTACAGTTTTGAAGGCCATAAAATGCCAAGATGGCACAAAACCCCCACAAATGACCCCATTTTAGAAAGTAGACACCCCAAGCTATTTGCTGAGAGGCATGTTGAGTCCATGGAATATTTTATATTTTGCCACAAGTTGCGGGAAAATTACAAACTTTTTTTTTTTTTTTTTTTTTTCACAAAGTTGTCACTAAATGATATATTGCTCATGCATGCCATGGGCATATGTGAAATGACACCCCAAAATAAATTCTGCTGCTTCTCCTGAGTACGGGGATACCACATATGTGGGACTTTTTGGGAGCCTAGCCGCGTACGGGGCCCCGAAAACCAAGCACCGCCTTCAGGCTTTCTAAGGGCGTAATTTTTTGAGTTCACTTCTCACTACCTATTACAGTTTTGAAGGCCATAAAATGCCAAGATGGCACAAAACCCCCACAAATGACCCCATTTTAGAAAGTAGACACCCCAAGCTATTTGCTGAGAGGCATGTTGAGTCCATGGAATATTTTATATTTTGCCACAAGTTGCGGGAAAATTACAAACTTTTTTTTTTTTTCACAAAGTTGTCACTAAATGATATATTGCTCACGCATGCCATGGGCATATGTGAAATGACACCCCAAAATAAATTCTGCTGCTTCTCCTGAGTACGGGGATACCACATATGTGGGACTTTTTGGGAGCCTAGCCGCGTACGGGGCCCCAAAAACCAAGCACCGCCTTCAGGCTTTCTAAGGGCGTTACAGTTTTGAAGGCCATAAAATGCCAAGATGGCACAAACCCCCCCCCCCCAAATGACCCCATTTTAGAAAGTAGACACCCCTAAATTTAGGGGTACACTAGTGAGACTAGGTAATAAATGGCGGGTGCCCTGAAACTATAAAAAAATAACTAACCAACCAGCGTCACCTGTAACAGTTATATGGTGATCACTGGTGAAAGGGTTAACTAGGGGGCAATCAGGGGGCTTTATGCGGTAGTATATGGGGGTCCCTGGCGCTATAAAAAGCTGCGGCGAACCTAAATACCTACCTGCCTAACTAGCGTCACCTGTGACACTAATACAGCGATCAGAAAAACGATCGCTTATTAGGCTGGGTTCACACTGGAGCGATGCGGGAACGCCACGAATGCGCGGCGGGTTCCCGCATCGCATGCCTCCCGGCGGCAGTTCACACTGCCCTATGCGAACTGCTGGGAGTGTCAGTGAAATGTTAATGACACCCCCAGATCAGTTCGCATATCGCAGTGCGATCTGCAAACTTGGATCGCATGGTGTGAACACCCATGCGATCCGATTCTGCTGCGGACCAAAAAAAGGGTCCCGTGCGAGTTTGCGGCGGGTGCGACACGAATTCAGCCATACTATCTGTATAGCTGAACTCGAATCGCACAGAGATCGGATGTGATTTGCACTGCAGTGCGGTGCGAATCACATCCGTTCTCATAAACCGCTGCAATGTGAACCCAGCCTTAGTGACACTGGCGACGGGGGGTGATCACGGGGTTAAACCTTTATTGGGGGGGTTAGGGGGGTACCTTAGAACTAAAGGGGGCTAACCCTAACTGCCCTAACAGTTATTAGTCACAAATGACACCTGCCGGGTGATCAGGGGGTTAAACCTTTATTAGGTAATAAATGGCGGGTGCCCTGAAACTATAAAAAAATAACTAACCAACCAGCGTCACCTGTAACAGTTATATGGTGATCACTGGTGAAAGGGTTAACTAGGGGGCAATCAGGGGGCTTTATGCGGTAGTATATGGGGGTCCCTAGCGCTATAAAAAGCTGCGGCGAACCTAAATACCTACCTGCCTAACTAGCGTCACCTGTGACACTAATACGGCGATCAGAAAAATGATCGCTTATTAGGCTGGGTTCACACTGGAGCGATGTGGAAACGCCGCGAATCCGCGGCGGGTTCCCGCATCGCATGCCTCCCGGCGGCAGTTCACACTGCCCTATGCGAACTGCTGGGAGTGTCA
The DNA here is from genome assembly GCF_037356315.1 of Lithobates pipiens. Classification (NCBI taxonomy): domain Eukaryota; kingdom Metazoa; phylum Chordata; class Amphibia; order Anura; family Ranidae; genus Lithobates; species Lithobates pipiens. Next base: position 56,379,648 of record NW_027507789.1, on the reverse strand, counting down.
GTGAAATGTTACTGACACCCCCAGATCAGTTCGCATATCGCAGTGCGATCTGCAAACTCGGATCGCATGGTGTGAACACCCATGCGATCCGATTCTGCTGCGGGCCAAAAAAAGGGTCCCGTGCGAATTTGCGGCGGGTGCGGCGGGTGTGGCGGGTGCGGCGGGTGCGGCGAATGGCTGAACTCGAATCGCACAGAGATCGGATGTGATTTGCACTGCAGTGCGGTGCGAATCACATTCGTTCTCATAAACCGCTGCAATGTGAACCCAGCCTTAGTGACACTGGCGACGGGGGGTGATCACGGGGTTAAACCTTTATTGGGGGGGTTAGGGGGGTACATTAGAACTAAAGGGGGCTAACCCTAACTGCCCTAACAGTTATTACAGTCACAAATGACACCAATGCAAAAAAAAAAAAAAAAAATGACATTGGTGTCACTGTGACTGGGGGGCAGGGGTAATTGGGGGGGTGATCGGGGGGTAAAGGGGGGGTGTGAGTGTGCCTGGCATGTTCTACTGTGTGTGGGATGTGTTGGTGCAACTCACTGATCCGCTCTCCTCCGTGTCGGAACGAAAAATACCGACACGGAGGAGAGAATACATCACTTCCTCTCCTGTGTTTACATTACAGGAGAGGAAGTGATGTCACCGGGGATTTCCATTCGTCGGGAGCGATCGCGAGGGGGTGGCCATGAATGAATGGCCGTCCCCTCGTCCGGGATCGCTCCCGAACGAAAACCGACCGCCGCAGGCACCGGGCGGGGGCCCGATCGGGCCCCCGACCCGCGGGAGGCAAAGGACGTACATGTATGTGCTTATGCCTGCCCGTGCCATTCTGATGACGTACATCGGCGTGCGGCGGTCGGCAAGTGGTTAAGGCAACAGAACGCTCAGATGTGAATAGGAGCCATTGAAATGAATGGGATTTGTCTTGTTGGGCAATTTTACAGCTGAGGCTTACAGCAGAAAAATGCCCAAAAACCCTAGATGTGAACAGAGCCTTAAGCTGGGTGGTGTTTTTTTGCAAATGAAGTTGAAGACTTGGTCAGGATCAATGGTGTCCTTAGACCCCTTTCACACCAGGGCGTTTTGCAGGTGCTATAGCATTAGAAATAGCACCTGCAATCTGCCCTAAAAAAGCTGCACCATTGTCTGTAGTGTGAAAGCCCGAGGGCTTTTACACTACAGCGGTGTGCTGGTAGGACGTCAGGGAAAAGTCCTGCCAGCAGCTTCTTTGGACCGGTGAAGGAGTGGTGTGTTTACCGCTCCTCCACCGCTGCTCCCCATTGAAATCAATGGGGCAGCGCTGTAATACCGTCGGCAAAACGCTGCTATTGCGGCGTATTGCCGGTGGTTTTAACCCTTTCTCGGCCGCTAGCGGGGGGTAAAAGCACCCCGCTAGTGGCCGAAATGCGCTGCAAATCCAGCGGTAAAACGCCACTAAAAATAGCGCCGTTCTACCGCCCACGCTATGGGTGGTGTGGTGTAAAAGGGGTCTTAAAGTTGAAGTAAACCCATCGATTTAAACATTTAAAAAAAAAGCATGCTGGGAATGCTAACTACACATTGGCTGTGCTCTCAGCCAAACTATCAAACCATCCAATGGCTGGTGTCATAACGAATCACATGTGCAGCACCATAGCAGTTGATGATTAAACAGAGGCAAAGATGGCAGCTTCCTTGGCTGAAAACGATAGGGGAGTTTACTTCCACTTTAATGCTAAGAAATACAGGCAGATACTTTCCCATCATATTATACCATCAGGGAGGCGTGTTATTGGCCCCAACTTTATTCTGCAGCACTACAACGACCTCAAACATACAGTCAATGTGATTAAGAATTACCTTCAGTGAAAAGAACTAGGCTTCCTGGAAGTGATGGTTTGTCCCCCACAGAGCCCTGATCTCAACATCATTGAGTTGGGATTACATGAAGAGACAGAAAGATTTGAGGCAGCCTACATCTACAGAAGATATGTGGTTAGTTCTCCAAGATTGTTAAAACAACCTACCTACCAAGTTCCTTCATAAACTGTGTGCAAGCGTACCTAGAAGAATTGATGAATTGATCCTGTTGTGAAGGCAACGGCTGGTCCCACCAAATAGTAATTTGATTTGGATTTTTCTTCTGTTCATTTGCTTTCAATTTTGTTAATTGATAAAAATAGGAAAGATTTGTCATTGAGGCAAGTGAACTTTTTTTTTATTTTTTATTATTATTACAAACATTGGTGCTTTATTGAAACAATAAAGATGAAAATTTATATAAAATGAGTCGGTGCATCAGCTTTACAATTTGCATTGAATAATACAACTAAAACATAGACATAAAGAGATGACAGGATCCAGTGTGGGTGCACTACCCACTAGAGTCAGTGTTGACCTAATTTCAGGACATGGTACATTGGGGGTTATTTACTAATGGAAAATCCACTTTGCCCTGCAAGTGCACATGGAAGTAAAGTCGCTGTGGATCCGAAGGGGACATGCAAGGAAAAAAAAAAAAACATTTTAGCTTGAACATGATTGGATGATAAAATAAGCAGAGCTTCCACTCATTTCATATCTACCCCTTAGGCCCCTTTCACACATGCGGACAGTATGTCCGTATTTCATCCATCCGTTTGCGGATGAAATACGGACATACATGCATTCCTATGGGGTAGCGGGTGTTTGCGGATGAACATCCGCAGACAACCACTATTGTCCGCCTCCGCAATTGTCCGATTCTGCAGACGGAGGAAAATCCTATTTTTTCTATCCGTCTGCAGAGCAGGTCGGATGAACACGGACAGACACGGAGCTCCTCCCCTCACATCCAGCTAGATATGGAGACAGGGAAACCCTTCTCAGCCATTAGCCATGCACAGGTGGAGCCTACCCACCAAGTGGTGTGAAAAAAACAAGGCAGCCCAGGGAGCACACCATGCACCACCCAGTGGACCAAAAAGACAATGAGAGCCAACATGTTTACAAAAAACAAAAAAAAAATGAAAAACCATGGCAATTTTAATACCAAATGGACATAAATAACAGTATTATAAATCATCCATATTACATGCATGTAATTATGAAGACAATAGTGCAATCACAAAACTGTACTGTGAGAAATATATCAAAATATAAAGATTCTATAGTGTTACTAATTAAAGTGTCCCCATGATGTCAAAGAGGCACTCATATAGCTAGTTAATATGTATAGCCATAGTGTGAAAAATATAGCACAGAACAGGGAGGTTAAAGATTCGCTAGAAATGCTATGTCCAGTACTTTGGAAAAGGAGCTATAAATTTAATTCACAACCCTCTGAGACAAAGCCTAGAAGAAAAGATTTAAAGTTAAATGCCTCATTTAGGCCGGGTGGTGAAGTGGCCTGTAAATTAAATATCCATCTCAACTTGCATTGGAGGAGACACTTGTTAAAATCGCAACCTCTGGAGTTGAAATGTATACGATCAAGTGCCAAAAAGTATACCTTAGGGATAGATTCTGGGTGAACCAGTGCCATATGGCGAACAATAGATATATCAGAATCTCGTTTGCGTATGGTGGATAGATGTTGATATATTTGTTTCCAAAATCCATTCATAGTCTTCCCGACATGGTAGCACCAACATTCACAGGTAGGTACACCGAGGAAGTGGTCAACATCATGTCGAGCATGCCAATTTAACTGACATAGGGTGAACTGGTACTGCCATCTTTTTCAGTTGTACCCCCCTTGACTGAATAGACAGAGATATATATTTTTTAAATATGTATGTTTTAACATGTTGATGTTAATTAACCACTTGCTTACTGGGCACTTAAACCCCCCTCAGTCCCAGACCAATTTTCAGCTTTCAGCGCTGATGCACTTTGAATGACAATTGCGCGGGCATACAACACTGTACCCAAATGAAATTTCTATCATTTTTTTCCCACAAATAGAGCTTTCTTTTGGTGGTATTTAGTTACAGCTCGGAGTTTTATTTTTTGCTAAACAAACAAAAAAAGATGCAAAAAAAAAAAAAAAAAAAATCATGTTTTAATAGTTTGTTATAAAATTTTGCAAACGGGTCATTTTTCTCCTTCATTGAAGTGCGCTGATAAGGCAGCACTGATAGGCTGCATTGGTGGGCACTGATGGGCTGCATTGGTGGGCACTGATAGGCTGCATTGGTGGGCACTGATAGGCTGCACTTGTGGGCACTGATAGGCATAGTTAAGGCGGCACTAATAGGCACAGATAAGGCGGCACCGATGGGCACAGATAAGGCGGCACTGATGGGCAAAGATGGGCACAGATAAGATGGCACGGATGGGTGGCACGGATAAGTGGCACGGATGGGTGGCACGGATGGGCACTGATAGGTACCACAGATAGATGGGACTGATGGGCACTGATAGGTGGCACTGATAGGTGGCTCTGATAGGTGGCACTGCTGGGCACTGATGGGCGGCACTGCTGGGCACTGATGGGCGGCACTGCTGGGCACTGATGGGCGGCACTGGGGTGCAGCACCTTTGAGGCAGATTGGGTGGCACTGTGGGTGGCACTGTGGGTGGCACTGTGGGGTGGCACTGTGGGGTGGCACTGTGGGTGGCACTGTGGGTGGCACTGTGGGGTGGCACTGTGGGCATTATGGGCACAGACGGGGGGCACTTACTTTTACTTTGTTATTTTTCAGGATGGCACTGCGGGAGGCAGGTGGGCACTGGCAGGTGGCATGTGGTGCCTTTCATTGCTGGCCGTGATCGGGACTGATGTCCCGATCACGGCCGCCGGTGATCGGCTTTTTTTTTTTCTCCTCGCGCTGTCAGCGCGAGGAGGAATAATAGCCGATTACCGGCTCCGTTCTATCACATGATCAGCTGTCATTGGCTGACAGCTGATCACGTGATAAGGGGTCGGGATCGACCCCTTACACGGATCGGTGATCAGGCGAGTCTCACGGACTCGACGATCACAGAGCGCGCCGCGCGCGCCCCTCAGGGGGCGCGCAGGCCGCTCGTAACCAGGACGACGTCAATAGACGTAGTCCTGGAAATCTAGGTCCGCGCTAATGCCGTCATTCGGCAATAGCGCGGTACCCAAGTGGTTAAATAAAAATGTACTTGTTTTATACTATTGTGTATCTTAAATTGTTACGGTACCATTAAAGTCCACTAGCCTCAACCACAAATCTTTCCACTTTGATAGCACGCAGGTACTCTTTTCTATTCATTATTCAACTTTTCGCACTCCAATTAACAATTGATAAAAATAAACTATCAATGCTTTTATTTCTGAAAGCATTCTTAATTTACAGCATTTTTTCACACCTGTCTAAAAAATTTTGCACAGTACTGTGTATATACCGTATATATATATATATATATATATATATATATATATATATATATATATTGATATATATTGATATCTATATCTAAAATTGCCCTCATTAGCTTTGTGATTTCGTTTTTTTTTTTCACAGGGAGAAAAACAGAAAACAAAAAAAGCAAGCTAAATATTTTAAGCAAAAACAACAACAAAAAAAAACCCAATGCACAAAAATAAACAAAACTCAAACGCAGAGAACACTAAATAAAAAATAAAGTCAACTCCTCTAAATGCACAAAAAACCCTGCTAAACAGTGGTGGCCCATCCATACCGGTTGCTGGCCCTAATCCATGCGTCTGGCCCCTAATCTACAAGCAGCGTGCCGGACGCATGGATTTCAATAGACCATATTGACTGCCGTAGAGGAACCTGCCGAAAAGGAGGAGATGCGGGGGAAGCCACAGGAGGAGGAGATGCAGGAAGGAGCCGAAGATAACTGCGACCTAGATGGGGTAAATGCAGGGCTGGTGGGTGGACAAGTGAGCGTCAGGGGGGTGGGGGGATCGACTGACCGAGTGACAGGGAGGTGGGGGGATCAACCAAACAGTGTGGGGGGGGTTGGATTTTTTTTGTTGCCCACCCCCCACAAATAAAATGGAGCACCAGCTGCTAAATAATAATTTTCAAGAAAATTTTGCCTAAGCTTAATCAGCAAAACTGACACTGAGTTTCCTGCTTATCCATATGTAAATAGGTGAAAAATGTTATTAATAAAATACAAAAGGCAATAATTATATATTGAAATTATAATGAAAACATCCACATACAGCTATTTAAGTCTTTTTCACAATAGCGTTCCTTTAACCCAGAGCCTTATTTCTCAGGGATACTAGACTAAAGCTGCATAGATTCATCATTCAAATCAGGATTTTTCATATTCCACCGAGGTCTTCCATCATGTGTCAGGCACTTTCATATGTAATTCAAACTCTCCACTATTCATCAGACTCTCACACGTAGAGCAGAACCTCTATCATTCACACTGTATCATCCATATGATTCCTTTTACCATACCGTACATCCAAGAGGTCGTTCTCTATTGACTACACTTTCATTACTGCTTATGTCTCCTGCACACATGCCGCTTTGTTAACCCACTTAAAACGATGAATATGCAGTACAAACACATGTTAATCTTGGGATCTCAATGTGGGCCTATTTATTTTAAACAGCCCCCATGCATCTTGTTTGTCTAATAGATTTCCAGGCTGTACGAGTAATTTGAAAAGTACACTCTTAGAATATGAACAGGCTGTGGGTCGATTGGCTGGAGTAACATAAAACACGCTTTCTTTTACACCTGTTTGTATGTAATGTAAGTCTGTGAGCTTTTCTTTAGGGTCTCATGTAGATGGGCTTTGTTTCTAAATGTTGTATTTTGTGTTTAAATGTAGTGCTGGCCTTTGTTTCAAATGCATACATACATTTCAGCAATGCTTTACCTGCAAGTCCTAGGACAAACACAAGTGCAGGGGTTGTGTTTGATTTCCTTTTGTCTGTGATTGGGGAAAAGCAGCAGGAATGGATCTCAATAGGACTGGCCATGGGTGGTTGTACTATTTTTGCACACTGCAGATGCATAAGGGTCCTCTGGGGCTTAGGGGTCCATTTATATTAGTTATAAATTAGGCATGTGATGGGAATCCCTTCTGCTGTTACGTAGATCTGGGCACTGCTCAATTCCAGGGCAGGTTAGATGCAAAATGCATTTTACATGATACCCAAATTGTTCTTCAAGTTTATTAGATCCATGTAGTGGTCAGCAGTAAGCACCTCTTTAACATCCTGCCTGTCTGACCCTGACATACAGATTGCTTCTCTTCTTTGCTCTTGATGTTGTTTAGGCAAAATCTAAAGATTTTCACTGTTTGAACTTAGACCAAATTATGGATCCATCATGATAGAGTTCTAGATACCCCCAATGTTTTATTTCTTCTATCTTTACGTAGTGAATAAACATGGTCACACAGTAATGAATTTTGGACAGCTCCCAAGGAATCAGACAAAATTTGCTCACTCGGTGGCTCTGTCAGCCTCCATCTGCCCAACAGCCCTTGATTGAAAAAATCAAGGTGCCAGGCAGAAAGCTCAGATGCAACGATTTTTCTAGTATTTTGACAGCCGGTGGGGCCAGCTGTCAAAATACAGTAGCTGTAGCGGGAGATTTGCCCATCTGCATGGTTAGCATAGATAGAGAAACTGCTAGTTTTTTATTTTTTGTTCAGACTTGTACATGACACAACCAAAGCTGGAGAACAACATCTTGGTTGTAAGGTGCTATGATCATTGTACAGTCTCAGTTAAATAGAACGTTGGATTAAAAAAAAAAATGAAAGAAATGCTCTTTTTAAGTTGTAAATTTATACCCCAACAATGGCGATACCCATACCCCCTGAACACTATCCTCATGGATAAAACAAGTGAACTTAACCTTGCCTAGAAAGAAGCTTATTTATCAACATAGAGGTTGCCTTCAGGAATTTCTGAAGTTATGGCAGGGCTGGCTAGCATTGCCTACTCCAGCTCCGCCACCCCTGCTATTAAACCACTTGGTAAAATAAGCTCTCATTGTATGATTACGCATTGTGCAAACTCCATATTTATTTATAAGATAAAGAACACACAAATATGGTTCATGGAATCTGTTTATTTGTACAATTACCGTAATGTCAATGGCATAACAATGTCTGCTGGAGTATGTATTAACATTTTGAGTGCCTCATAATAATGGTATAATACTGTAATGCTATGTTATCATGTTGTAAATAATGCTATAATTCAGCATACTTTACTGCATTTTATTCCCTTGATTCTGGGAATCCTAGTGTGTTTTAGCCCCTGTACACACGGTCAGAGATTTCGACAACCAAATCCGTCGGATTTTGTCCGTCGGATCTTGTCCGAAACTGTTGCATACACACGGTTGGACAAAGTTAGCGAAAAAATCCGATCTTTCAGAACGTGATGACGTAATTTCGTTACGATGGGACTACATTCAGGCTAGTAGCCAATAGCTTTGATGTAGGAATTTGATCTGAGCATGCGTGGCACTTGGTCCGATCACATGATCGGAGTATGTCCGATCGGCCCAGTTGGTCGGGAAATATTTCCAACAAGTTGGAAAATTGGGTCCGATGGATATTCCGACGGAATCAGTCCGATGCATACCACACACAGTCGGATTATCCGACAACAAGGTTTGATAGGACACATTCCGATGGATTCTCCGACCATGTGTACAAGGGCTGACACATATTTGGAGGGGTGGGATGGGGTATGGAGGAAGGTGGGGTTTTTCAAGAGTTAGATTTGTATTGTAAAGCTTTGTGAAGTATTCAATAAAAATGAATTGATGTAAAACATGAATAAGGGCTTGTTAAATGAAAGGTCCACAAGAAGTAAAGCTTATCCATGTCTATACTTTAAATGTAGAGATGGAAAGCAGTCATTGCAACTACTACATACCAAGGTACAGCATAGGAGCGTTCATGCAAATGTATAAGTAAATACCAGCAAAGGTAGAGGAATGCTATTAAAAGAGCCATGTAGTACCTAAAACACATTTAAGACACAAACCTGAAATTTGGCCCAAAATCTATTACAGACTTTTATCTGTGCATGCAGCCGGGCTAGCTAGGAACAAGGTACCCTGCCACCCCCCAGTAAAGGACTTTGTACCCATGTTGATAAAGAGAAGGGCCTCTTCCCCATATCCCTGTCCCTATGGATGTGGGCCCCCATATATCCACCTCACATGAATATTTAAAGGGTACCCCTAATTATAAAAAAAAAAAACAAATACAATGTAAATAAACACACCTCATGTTTGATAAAATCCTTTGTGTAGAAATAGTGTCCCACAGTACAAATTAATCGCCAGTCATGCCAATTCGTTATGTAGATCCACATCAATCACAATGAATGATACCCATTGAACCAAAGGATCTAGTAAGGATTTTTGGAGGGACCTCATGCCGCGGATAGTAGCTTGTGACATCACCTTAGTGGAAACCCCACATTGTGGGTCCCCCTCAAAACCATACCAGGCCTTTATCTAGGATAAGAGTCAGCCAAGTCAGCCAAAAAATAAATAAAAAATTGTCAGGGAAATGTCATTTAGAGGCGATTTTTTTTTTTGTAAACTGACATTTGCTGCAGTATATTGAACAGATATGTCGCTGTACAGGCAGGTTTAAAACAATTCTCATGCCTGGTATTTATAAGAATTTTTAATGTTTCACTTTAAGCCTTAGCTTAAAGTGCCTACTCCCCATGCCCTTTGTTTGACAATTGTCTCTATTGTCATCTTGTTCTTGTCTATCAGCCTTGAACATGAAGAGAATTGATTTTCAAGCCTGGTATTTAAAGTCATTTTTAATGTTTTCTTTTAAGCCTTAGCTTAATGTGTCTACTCCCCATGCCCTTTGTTTGACAATTGTCTATTGTCATCTTTTTCTTGTCTATTAGCTTTGAACATGGAGAGAATTGATTTTCAAGGTTCTCCTCAGATTGACATTAATGACATTCACATAAAGTTCACCAATAGTGCCAGTGATTTGAACTCAAACAGATTTGCCCATCAATATATAAGATATGCACACCCTGACATAGCAATAAAAAAGTCTAAAAGAAGAATTGTCATATTGTTTATGGCACCCAATCTACCACTCTAGTTCTTGTTTAAAAAAACAAAATGAAACATGGGAACATGAAAGGGAGAACCTAAATGAATGCTAAAAAATAATGTTGGGTCTTACAGTTATTTCATGTCACAATAACCAGTACATTCGTTGCTTTTGTAATTATGTTTTGTTTCTATGACCATTTTAGCTGTATACAGAACTTACATACATTTTTAGAAGGACTTTATTTGTATTCTAGATAAATCATTGACTAAAACTGGCCTTGAATTGTATACTAAAAGCCAAGCTATATGGAGAAACTTTAAATTCTTCTGTGCAGCTAGTAAAGACAGTTAATAGAGCAAAATCTCACAATTGAAGCAGTTAATTATGAAAACATTGGTTAGATTAGAGCTCTTCAAGTATGAAAGCAAAAGTGTGCGGTACTGGTAATGTGCAGAAATTACACAAACCATTTAAGATCAATAGCAGGCTTTTTTCGGAAAAGAATCCAATCCTACCAGCAAATATACTATATCCCAAGAGACTAGCAGAAATAAGGTTCCATGTACAATAGCAAGATAAGTGATTTAAAATTAATACCTTTACAAAATATTTTTATTGAATGTGTTCAACTGAAAAGACATCTATTGGGTTGTGTGCGTCTCTGGATAATCTCATTAATAAAATCCAGATTATCTCATTAGTAAACTGGAAGAACAAAGCAGTTAACCTTTTTATTTGTTTGGAACTCATAGATGCAGTAAACTTAATAGCTAATTGGGAAATGTTAGATCTAAATGGATAAAAAATGATCCATTTTAATGGTAGAAAACAGATATAGATCAATGTTTATGGGCAATTATCAGATATTTAATGACATAAATTGTAGATGAGGTCAGATAAACACTACAGATGAGCCTAGCAAAAAATGACCAGTATCGGCTAAAGTCTATCCAAAAAATAAAACTATAATGCAGCTCGCCAGTCCTTAGAAGTGCCGTGTAGTCAAAGGCAGTCTGTCCACCCCACTGCAGGTGGCAATGGACCAAAGTGACAATGAAGAAGGGGAAGGCAGTTATGAAGAACTTGGTTCCCCCATGATTTCCTGTGGTCACAAGGAGACAGCTGTCCGATTGGACTCTGGCACTCCACGTGACTTCATCAGCCATCTTGGGTCAGGCAGAGTCTAGATAACTTTTGGCGCACTTTCTGTGAGTGGCTAGTGTAGGGACAGATTCCCCGCCTGGCAGAGATAGTGCTTAGAGGTAGGGAGAGGTTCTAGGGTTGTAGGGACAGTGCAGGGACTATGTCTACCTCGCTTCAGGAAGCCTCCCTTTTGGGTGTGGGCTGTCCAGGCCGCATTTATTTGTCGGCAACTTTCATGTCTACAGACTGCTGTTATAGTTAGTAAGTGGCTCTGGATGGTAGTGCCTTCCTGTTGGGCCTAGTTGTATTGTGTTGGATCTTTCTACTATATATTGCTATTTCCTGACATGGACACAGTGTGTTTACTGTCAGCCTCACCACTAAACCTTGTTCTCATTTTGACAGTCGGCAGGCTATGCCCCTCTTTGCAGCTGGTGTGGAAAGAGGATAACAATGGCACCATTAGATGCAGTCTTGGCGTCCAAGTTTAATGAGTCATACGTCTATTTATCCGAGTGGAAGGAAAGACTGGAGAGTGCTGCTTGGCTATATCAGGTTTCCACACAACTAATCAGGGAGCTGGCCGCTAACTCCTTAGAGGATGATGCCTGTCAAGTGGTGATGGTGCTACTGTAAGATTCCCAGGCAAGCCTAGAACAGATTGTGGTCCACCGGGAGGGCCTGTTTGGGGAAAACATAAGTCCTGGAACTCAGATGTTGGTTCTTTGGCCACAGACAGCAGGAGGACGCAAGCCTCAGGCCAGCCCCATTAGGAGAGCCCTGCAAGAATGAATAAAGGCTCAGCCCTCCCTCACTTTCAAAGACACTGTCGTGAATGCGGTTGAACAGGAACGGGAGGATGCTGAAGCAACTGTGGCCATGATAGAGACATGAACCACTACATGTAAGGGAAGAGGCCTTGGCACCACCTCCCCTGTTGGCCATGCAGACTGCTATCAGGGAACTAACCTAGAACATGGCATCCACAAAAAATGATCACTTTAAGAGCTGGCCCACCTCTCCAGGGCTGAGAATCTGCTGCAGTAGGATCCAAATGAGGACTGTAAATGCTGGTGTTGTGGGCACTTTGGACATCTAGCCAGAAACTGTGGCTGGTCCCTGAAGGCTGCTGAGAGTCTGTATAAATACTCTGAGACACTGAGTTGCTGGGTCTTTTCCTGCAGAGGATCAGTCCAGTCTGGCGGGCTACTGCTCTCCAGTGCCACGCTGCCCTGTTCATAAGGCCTTAGGTGGGAAACCTAAGGGTCTGGATGCAAACCTGGTCTGGTATCATTGGATAAAGGTGTCGCTTGGAGGTTGGAAGAAGGCAATCAACTGTCCCTGGACATTTTGCGAGGAAACAGGCTGCTGTGAAAGATCTTAGAGACTTTTAGGCTGCTACCACTGCTCTTGGGCTGGAGAATCAGCTGTGTATGTGTCCCAGTTACTCCAAAAATAAAAACAACAAAAAGAACACCTCTAGACTTGTTATTGAGCCAAAGAGTGACCGTGAACGTATGCCTGGCTGTGGGGCAATCCACTGGAAAGAGAACCTGGGCACATTTCCAGTGGCCCTTTTGGGGTTAGCACTACATTGCTATTGCCTAACTTGGACTCAGTGTTTGCTGCCTTCCACACCACATTGCACCTTACTCTCATGTGGCTGCATTAGTTTTCTATTATCAGACTATTATTCATTAATTTTCTCCTGGTCACCCTATCAGCAGCACACTTCCTGTCCTAGCGTGCCTTCCTATCCATTGCCATAACCAGTCAGGAGGAGTTGCAGTACTAAATATAATCATCTTTCAAGAAATTGTATGAGCATGTGCTTAACAATGTCTGAGTGCACTTAAGGATCAATATATTCTTGGGATATATGCTGCTTTGAATCTTGACCCATAGTTGCAGGGCTTCTCAGTTTCAATTGTCAATCAACAGTACATTGCAATGCAACGACTCTTTCTCATTTTTGCATTCATCTCCAAAACATGGACAGCAGCTTGCTAACTGGCAGGTCTAGATTTCCCTAGCTCCTATTACTTCTTACTTCTCCTTTCTTTGGTGTTGGTGACCTGGTCATACATGTAGGCTTGGACATGGTCAGTCTCTTACCAAATTACAAAGGAGCAATCATTTTTTTTACATATTAATATAGAAACACTGCCGGTATCAGAGGCGTAACTGGAACCTTCAGGGCCCTGGTGCAAAAAAAACTTGGAGGGCCCCCCACTGAGCCTGGGGCTCTTTACTCCTGTTGTGGGGCCCTTTATTAAGGCCCCACAGTGGTACCCTTTCATGTGTTCTGCAGTGGGCCCCTTCCTTTCATCTTGGGCCCACCCCATGATGGCAGAACGCAATAAATGTCACAAGCACACCAGAAAACTCCATATAAGGGTCCAAAGCAGTGGCAGAATTACCAGGGTTGCAAAGGTCACCCTTGTGACCAGGCCCTGGCATTCTGCCACCATGAGCATCCCCAGTCTCCTCTTGATGTCATGCCCCTGCTATTGATAGTGCTGGTCTGGTGTCTCCATCTCTATGGCAGCAGTCTATTAGGACCCAGTGCTGGTTACATTATGGGTCTGATGGGTGCATGAGGGGGGGGGGGGGGGGGCTGCCACTATTAGTTGTAGACAGCGGAGCCCCCCGCCGATCACCTAGCAGCAATACTGATGCATAGCCTTCTCTGTTGTCATGCCGATCAGGATGCGATCAAGGTGACACTCCTAATCAGATATAATAAACGCAATATTTTTAAGAAACAAGAGTACAATCACGTACAGTATATATCAACCAATATTCAAACCAAAATCAATATGTTCTGCAGCCATGTGGGCTCCATGCCAGTAAGGTGATCAATTAAATCAATCTCATATTTAATATTAGATACAACACAAAAAAGGGTTAGGTTGTACTATACAATCACTTAGAGCACCCATTAGTGAGCATTACCATGGAGCGTCCTATTCAAATGAGAAAGGACTCTCCAATGTGTCAAAGCATTTCAAGCAAATACATTTGGGTGACGTGTCTGCATTTGTTTTTTATGGTTTGGAGAAAATTAAGATTCCCCTTCAAGGGGGGGAGGGAGAATATCCACTCCTAGACTTCTAGAGAGGGAAGTTTATTGGATATTTAATCTCCAAACCAGGATACCATCAGGACTGAATTTGAGATGTGGATCTGTTTCTTCGTTAATTACATCTATTTACTCATATTATCTATTGAATATATAATGCTTTTTTTCTTTGTATATCTCATATATATATATTAGTCCTTAATCTTTGTTATATTAACCGGATAATATATATATAAAGGGAAATGTAGGTGTTTGTTGATTTAATATGTGTATCTTTTATAAAAAAAAAGTTATAATTTTTTCTTTTACACTGTATTTGTACTCCCTCATCTAGATCAATTGTCCAGATCATTGATTTTAAATGATTGTGATATATTCAGAGAAAACTTCCCACCCGGAATCTGCAAATTCACATCGGTGTTTCCAATTTACTATAATGGAATGATGTCAATTAAGTAATGGGAGGGACTCTCTGATCACTTGTAATCTGTGTGTGTACATACAGTATATATATATACATATATGTTGTTTTTCTGGCTTAAATGTGCTGTGATCAAGGCTAGAGTTGCCGAAACGTGTTAGCCGTTTGCTTTTACTGAACCATATTTCAATAAACTTTAAAAGGTATTCCAAATTGGCCGGCTCTCCATTTGTTTGTTTGCCTGACATATTTAATATTAGATCTGACTGAGAGCATCACCTGGATTGCATCCCGATCAGCATTTCAGAGACGGTAAATGCAGTGCTACCACTGCTAAGTGACCTGCACAAGGCTCAGCTGTCTACAACCAATTGTACTCGCACTTCTGCACATGTGCCCATCAGCCCTATAAAGTAACCAGCACTGGATCCTCATGTGCTGCCATGGAGACAGAGACCAGCGCTGTCAATTACAGGGGCAAGACTGCAACCCTGGTTGTTCGGTCACTGGTCCACAGTGGAAGGATTCCCCATCCACCTGGAATGTGTAGATGGGGGAATTGGATCATATTTTTTTTTTTTTTTTACAATTTTTTTCAATTGATATATTTGCTGCATAAGTGTTAAATGGAACTTGGAAGAACAGGTGGGGGGAGGGAGAGAGATAGTGGCGAGAAGGGCGGGAGATAGGGACAGTTCGCTAATCAAAATGTAATGCAGTGCTCACTCATTGGAGGGCTCAGACTGGAAGTTGGTGGCTCAGGCATCGTTCATACAGCTTGGAATGTGTAGCTGTACCTGCTGTTCTTCATATTTCCCACACACATTTCTGTTCTCTCAGGCACAGCTACACTGCTCGAGCCTCCCCCCCCCCCCCCCCATGGTGCTGGAACTCCAGGGCCCAGTCGCAAGTGCGACTGCTGCGACTCTTTTAGTTCCGCCACTAGCCTGTATTCTATAGTATGTTATTTAATCTAAATCGAGTGAAGGTGAATCGGACACATGCTCTCCCATGCACATTTTGGCTAGTAATTCTTATCTTTTTTTCAATTCTGATTTGCATTGTTATAGGGTAACAAATACTACACTTGCTCTATTATGCTTTTCTAAACTTCTTCTGACACAAAATAAAAAACAGAGATGAGTGTCTTGATCTGTTGAGTTTGAGGTTTGTGATAGAACAGGCAGTTTACAGCCAGCAGAAACCCTTCAATAATTTCTCATAAACCAGATTTATTCTGTGCTAATAGTGCAAAACATTAATGCATAGTTGCCAACATTATCAAAAAATGTATAGGGCGGTGTCTTGTTATAATTAGGAGGTGTGGTATTCATTTGTAGGTATGGTGTAGCGGGGTGAAAAATGGGCGTGGTTCAACTACTTACAGACTGCCCACTGTGGATATACGTCGGTACTTTGATGTTAAATACCGTGGTTATGGCAGCAGATAGCTGTCAACACCCAGGTATTTTTTTAAACAACAGGCGGTCCTCTTTAAGATAAAAGTGGTCTCCGTGGCAGATTCACTGCAAGATCACTTTTATGGGAGCGGGAGAGGTGCCCCTCCCGCTGTGTCCCGGGCATCTCCACCACTTACCGGAGTCATTGGTATTGGCGGAGGCGATCCGGTCCTGTGACCTGATGAGCAGGAAGTCAAGTGAGGGCATAATGGCCCCCACTCAACTCTATGCCCTTGGAGGACTACAGCAACATCAAACGTCACTTCCACCCAATGGCCTTAAAGAGACATTATTTTTTATTGAAAAAAAAAGACTTTTTTTTTTTTTTATTATTGCTTTTAAGTGTAAATGTGAGATCTGAGCTCTTTTTGATCCCAGGTCTCACATTAAAGAGATCCTGTCATGCTTTTTATTTTATTTTTATTACAAGGGATGTATGCATTCCTTGTAATAGGAATAATAGTGATGCTTTTTTTTTTAAAGGAGCAGTGTAAAAATAAAAAGCAAAATAAATAAGATTTTTTTTTTAAAGTGCCTTGTCCCTCCGTGCTCACACGCAGAAGCGAACATATACATAAGTTGCGACCGCATATGTAATCGGTGTTCAAAGCACACATGTGAGGTATCCCCACAATCGTTAGAGAGAGTAATAATTATAGCAAAAGACCTCCTCTATAACTAAAACTGGTAACCTGTAGAAATTTTTAAACGCTGCCATTCCACGAGCAGGTGCAATTTTGAAGCATGACATGTTGGGTATCAATTTACTCAGCGAAACATTATCTTTCAATATATATATATATAAAAAAAATTTGAATAGATTTATTATATTATTATATTTATAATTATTTTTACCAAAAAAATCAAGATACCTGATGCATTTGTAAGACCGCTGTGCAAATACAATGTATTACAACAGCCACCATTTTATTCTCTATGGTGTCTGAAGAAAAAATATAAGGTTTGGGGGTTCTAAGTAATTTTCTAGTAAAAAAAAATGATTTTAACTTGTAAACAACAAGTGTCAAAAATAGGCTTGGTCCTTAAGTGGTTAAACTAAATATTGGGCATGGCTTAAATGGGGTGTGGTTAGAGTCTAAGATGAACGAGGGATGGAGGGAGAAAGAAAGAAAGAAAGAAAGAAAGAGATAGGCAGGGAAGAAGATAGAAGGAATTAAAGAAACATGGATGGAGGAACAGCATGCCCAGATCCTACACCACAATAACAATATCATCATGCCACTACGGTTGATATGGTGTCAGGACAATTGAAGTGCATTATTTCTATTATTACATTATAATATACAATTAAATAGTTCAACTCAACATAATGCTGAATCAGTGGGAGCCCTGAGCGTGTCACTTGCCACGTCAGCTGCCATCAGATGCAGCTTGTCCCCTGATCTGCAGCATGTCCCCATATGTAGCTTATCACCAGATCTGCACCATGTCACCATATGCAGCTTGCCACCACATCTTCAGCTTGCCACCAGATCTGCAGCAGACCTGTGGCATGTCACAAGGGGGCGACACTGGTGATTTGATCTCCGCCGCCATTTTACAGAGAAGACCAGCTCTCGTGGAGGCCAAGGGGAAGAAACAAGAAGTGGGGCCAGGTGGCTGCCAATAGAAATGGAGCTGCCGCCAACCCCCTCCCCATTGCCATTACCACAATAGGTCACTGACGGGCAGCAGGCTGTGGGCTGGGGGGTTGGAGACAGCTCCGTTTCTATTGGCAGCCATCTGGGCACCGCCTCTTTTCCTCTGCCTTCACAAGAGCTGGTCTTCTGTAAAATGGTGGGGGAGCTCAAATCACCAGTGCCGACCCCTGATCTCTAGCGGCAGTGGCACAAAGCTGATTTCCAGTGATTTTTCCTGGGACTGTTGACATGTATGTTAATGTAAATAGGTGTTATCCTGTGTTATTCAAATGTAAAATCATTGATTTAAAAGGGAAAATACCTAATTTGAACACTACTTGGAGCTAAGTATAAGCTAAGTATAAGAAATTCCTAAGATACTTATCTCCATCTAAAGGCCAGATGTGGTATTTTCCATTTTAAATCAGTGAGCAGCACAGGATATAGCCTATTTACATTCTTTTGTTGCCCATTCACACAGAGCAAATGTATATGCACTTTCACTGGGCAAATGGCTATGTAAATTCTTTATAGGTCAGCCCATTAGTCTGCTTATGTTTCATCTAAGTTTTCTTTTTTAAACTTTTTAATGATTTTAAATTGTACAGTATGTTTTCCTCCCCAATAATGTTCAGTATGTTGGAAAATAAAAGACACGCTGTACATGTTTGTAATACATGCACATTAACCCATGTGAATGCCGTTTAAAAAAATGCAGCAAGTACAGAAAAATACCAGTTAATCCTCCCAAACTCCAATGAGCTCATAACTTCCGGTAGTGAGCTGACAACACTGCTAATGCTGTTTTGAAATCCCAAGCAGTGTTGTCAGCCTTGTCTGAGCTTGACCGACCCTTCCTGTAGCCCTCAAATTAACTCTGCTGCCGCATACACATGACTAGACTTTCTGGCAGAAAAGGTCCAACGGTCTTCTTGACAGAGTTCTGACAGACTTCTGACCAAACGGACTTGCCCACACATGAACGGACCAAAGTGCGTTTGTTTTGAACATGATGACGTACAACGGGACTAGCAAAGGAAGTTCAATAGTCAGTAGCCAATAGCTGCCCTTGTGTCGTATTTGGTCCGTCAGACTAGCATACAGACAAATTGTTTTCCCGATAGAAATTGATTCCGTCGGACAGATTTGAAACATCTTCTATTTCTAGGTCCGTCTGAATTTTTTAAGAAAAAAGTCAGATGAAGCCCACACACGATTGTAATATCTGACGGAATCCCATCAGACTTTTTCTGCCAGAAAGTCTGGTCGCGTGTACGCGGCATTATACTCCTCAAATGAACCCTCCCTGTATCCCCAGCCATAATGCTACCCTCCCTAATGTAAACCTAACACCTTGGTTTGCATGCTTAACACTCTTGCACCAGGACCATTTACCTTGAGGAACATCCCTTACTGCATGGAAAGGAGCATGACCTAGCGAAATTGTTTTGTTCAATGTTTGAACAATGTTTTGTTCAAATATGGGTAATCTAGAAGAGTTTTGCTGGTTCACAGTTGGAGCTTAAAGTGATACTTTTAACAGCTGATGTAATCACTTACTGAGTATGCAGCCTCCTTATCTTTTAATCCTTGTGCTCCAGTTAAACTGGTGCCATGCCCGCTGCTCCAGGACTCCTGTTTCAGGGTGCCTCTTTTCTCTTGCAGCATCCTATGGAGCCACCCTTGACTACAGGTACTAGAGTTGTTTCCCCCTACACTGTGTGCATAAATAGAAACACACAGCCCCATAGGCTAGAATGGCAAGGCACTTCCCTGCTCCTTCCTCCTCCTCACACTCTCTTCTCTAATCTAACAGGTTTACTGGAGACACAACAAGTGGAAAGACATTTTTTACCTTAATGCAGGGAATGCATTAGGCCCCTGTCACACAGCGCGGACACGGTTTTTATGAGTAGGGAATCTGTCTGCTGATCCCCTGCTGATCAGAGCAGAGCGGGTGGATGACAGGTCTGTGTTCTCTCAGTTTCTGCAGAGCGCGTACGGACAGGGTCCGCTCTGCTCTATGAACGGCCGTGTGTAAATGGACTCCATTGCCCGTTTACAACCGACTGCCCTCTGATCTGATCTGCCTAGATAGAGGAGGATGAATCCCCTTTAGTATTATGTTAGCGGACCGGATAGGGGGTAGGCTGTTGTAAACGGACACAAGTTAGGTTACACCTGCAGTCCATAGGGGTGAATGGAACATTCGATCAGGCCCACTGAAAAACTGACAGGCGGACCTGATTGGACCCTTTTGTGTAAAAGGGGCCTGAAGGTAAAAAAAAGTTTTAACTTCAGAAACACTTTAGGTGTTCTTAAAGTGGAGTTCCAGCCTGTAAAAAAAAAATTAAAGTCACCAGCTACAGTATTTGTAAGTTTTAATATAAGGACACTTACCTGTCCAGGGATCCCGCAATGTCGGCTTGAATGAATGAATGAATGAAATACTTATATAGCGCACAATGCGAACTGAATCGCCTCTAGGCGCTGTGGCGAGCTTTGATCATCTGCTAAAAGAGGAAGGTCTTGAGTTTTTTCCTAAAAGCCAGGTGATTTTCTTCCAGGCGGATGTTGATTGGTAGAGCATTCCATAGCCGAGGCCCTTGGACAGCGAATCTCCGATCACCCTTGGATTTATACCGGGCTTTGGGCACGAGGAGGAGGTTTTTGTTGGCTGATCGAAGACTGCGGTTTGGTGTGTAATGATTTATTTTCTCCATTAGGTATTGCGGAGCTTCTCTATGCACGCATTTGTGGGTGAGGCAAAGGGTCTTGAACGTGATCCGATTTTTTACGGTTAGCCAATGTAAGCTCCTCAGTGAAGGAGAAATGGATTCCCAGGGTTTTTTTCCTGTTATCAGCCTTGCCGCCGTGTTTTGGATCAGTTGTAATCGCGCAAGTTGATATTGTGGTAATCCTATGTAAAGCGAGTTTGCGTAGTCCAGTCGTGAATTAATGATTGTTCCAACTACCACTGCTTTGTCATTCTTTGGGATAAAAGGGATGAGTCTGCGAAGCATTCGCAGCAGATGGTGAGATCGACTGACTACAGATCCTATTTGCGCATCCATTGACATTTGTGCGTCCAAAATAACCCCGAGACTCTTCGCTTTGGTCTTTGGGGAGATAGTCTGCCCAAAAACGGTTGGTGGAGACCAGGAGGTTTTGGTTGCGGGCTTATGATTTGGGTGTAAGATAAGAAGCTCTGTCTTTGATTGGTTCAGCTGGAGGGAGTTGGTGGTCATCCAGTCCTCTATTGATTTGAGGCAGTTTTCAAGTTGTTGTTGGTGATCTTTTTTTCCATTGATCCGGAAATAAAGTTGCGTGTCGTCAGCGTAAGAGTGGAAGCAGAGATCTGAGCATCTGATGATTTGAAGGAGTGGGCGAATGTAAATGTTGAAGAGAACGGGTGACAACGGAGAGCCTTGAGGGACTCCGCAGGTGACTAGGAATTTTCCTAGTTTCACTGTCTGTGACCGATTTCCTAGGAAGGACGCGAACCATTGGAGATCTATGTCTTGGACTCCGGCTACTTCTGTGAGGCGGACGAGTAGAGTATTGTGATCTACTGTATCAAACGCTGCACTTAGGTCTAGCAGTACGAGGAGACACGGCTCTCCGTCATCTGCTGCTTCGAGGGCGTCATTCCAAATCTTGAGGAGAGCTGTTTCTGTTCCATGACCCGGGCGGAAGCCTGATTGCAGCGGGTCCAGGAGTTTGTGAGTATCCAGGTGAAGTTGTAGCTGATGTACTATAGCTTTCTCCATGATCTTAGAAATGGTGTTGAGGCTTGTAATTGGCCTACGGTTGTTTGGATCCTGAGGGTCCAGGTTTGGTTTCTTGAGTAGAGGTTTTACGATGCCTTGTTTGAGGATGCTGGGAACAATCCCTTCATGGAATGATCGGTTTATGAGGTGGGTTATGGTTGGAGCCACGATGTCGGAGCATTCTTTCAGTAGTTTTGTGGGGATGATGTCAATAGGTGAGGTACTGTCACGCAGTTTATTAATGATGTTTTTTGCGGTGTCTACGGTAATTGGGGATAGTGAAAATTTTGGCGGTTGCGGTATGTTGGTGCGGACATCCTCTTTATGTATTTGCTGGCTGAGGTTGGATGTTTTCTTCTGACAAATTGTTTCCCTGATGGTTTTGACTTTATCGATGAAAAAATCCGACAATTTGTCACAGTAATCCTGGGATTCGCTTTCTGGGGGTTCTAGGCACACCGGATTCATTGATTGATTAACCAGTTTAAACAGTTCCTGTGGTTGGTTTGCGGCCGTTGAGATTGTATATGAGAAGTGGTCCTTTTTGGCTTTGAAGATTGCTTTCCGATAATTCTCTGTCAGACCTTTGTAGTTAAATAGGTTTTCCTCGGTGGGATTTCTTCTCCATGTTCTTTCCGCTCTTCTGCGTTCTTGCTTTAGTACGGAGAGGGAGCTATTAAACCATCCAGCATTTTTCTTCCTGTTGAGAGCCCTGCGTTTTGGTGCTACCAAGTCTGCTGTTTGCAGTAATGCCTTGTTCAGGGAGTTGAGTGTTTCCTCCGTAGAGTGGTTTAAGGTTATTGTAGATATTTTTTTGGACAGAGTGGTTTTGAAGGCTTCGGAGTACAGTTTTTTATGTGATCTGGTCCAGTGCGTTGTTACAGGTTTCCGTTTTGCGTTGGTCATGTTGGTAGTGATTTTGAATTTGATGGCGTGGTGATCCGTCCATGGCAGAGTTATGTTGTCGAGTATGTTGACGTCGATGTTCTGTTTGAAAATTAGGTCCAGGGTGTGTCCTGACCCATGCGTGGGAGTCTTTATCAGTTGCTGTAGACCCAGTTCTTCTAGTTGATTGATGCAGGCAGTTGCGATGGGGTCTTTAGGCTCGTTTGCCCAAAGGTTGAAATCTCCGAGTGCCAGGAAATTTTTGAATTTTAGGGTGTGCATTGCAAAGGATTCCGTGAGGGGTGAAAGAAGATTGGACTTTGGTCCCGGTGGTCTGTAGCACAGTAGAATATGAGTGGTGTCATGGGGTGTTGTTTGAAAATGTAGCGTCAGGGTTTCCATAAAAGACACTGGGTTCTGAGATGATGGTTTAGTGAGATCCAGGTGACCTTTAAAGATCACTGCTAGGCCTCCTCCTTTTTTCCCTATCCGGTGTTCGGTTAGGATCCTGTAGTTTTCCGGCACCAATTCGGTGAGGATGGTGTTGCAGTCAGAGGTTAACCAGCTTTTGGTGATGAAGAGGCAGTCTACATTGTTCTCGATGATGAAGTCGTGTACTTCCAGTCTATGTTTGACTGCAGACCTGGCGTTAATCAAGGCGCAATCTAATTGTAGTGGTCGAGTAGATGTCTTCCTGTGGTTGGGAGCTGCTTGTCGTCCGGTTTTTAATAGTTGTTCTCTTTGAAGTATTTTTTGTATGGAAGATGGCAATGTGGTGTTGATGTTCCTTAGTCTGTGCAGAACTTCAGCTGAGTATTTGAAGTAGCACATGGTTTGTGGATGCTGTTGATGGTACTATGGGCCTAAGATGATGATCCTGATCAGGGTATTGATCCTGAGGTGGGGCTAGGTATCAGACTTGCCGCCGTGCTTGAGGCTATTAGCGCGCAAGTTGATCAGGGGATGCCTATATGGATGCGGAAGGAGTTGTTGTATTCGGTTGCTGGCTGTTCCAGCTGCCTTTACTTAAGGTGGAGGTCTCCGCTTAGAAAAGAAGTCTGGCTGTGATCTGGAATAGTCGTCCTAGGATAGCGTAAAAAATGGAAAGGAGGCCGGAGGTAGGGGTATGCTAACCTATGGTTGTTCCAGAGGAAGGCGAAAAAACCCCTGACAGTAGCAGCCAAATGCACCAGTGGGCAAAAATTCCTTCCTGACCCCCGTAGGCGGTCGGACGGAGTCCCTGGAACAATCACTGGGGGGGGGGGGGAGTGGAGGTGCAAGCTTACCTGGCTGCGGTTGTCCCCTTTAAACACTCTGGTTTCGGTGAATCTGGCTTGCTGTCAGCCTGACATTTCTGGAAAGCTGTCTGGTTGCCCCTTGCAGTGGGATCTTTAAAATGGAGGGGAGGATGGAGGTTAGAGACTCCTGTCTTAACTCCTGTTTTCAACTCCTGGTTATTAACTCTCCACTTTAGTTCAAAAAAATCCACTTGTGTTCAGAAAATCCACATGCAAGCCACAATCAGGGAGCAAGCTCAAGGGGGAGTTTGTATAACTACCTTTATACACCTGTGAACAATTAACCCCTCCCCTAATTTGGTAGGAAGAAAGAGGGGAAAAAAATGCTATTTAAAAAGTGTCAGAAAAAAGGTCTTTTAAAAACTGCTAGCAAATGTATCAAATAAAGGAGGGGAGAAAATAAAACACCCCCAAAAACAACACTTGCAAGCAGAAGCAGTCAAGCAGAAGCAGTCAAAGCACAACTCCTGGTTATTAACTCTCCACTTTAGGCTTGAGGTGCAGGTACCAGCATTGCAAGTAAGGAAAATTGGCAGGAACATTGAGACAAATAGTTTCTCCAGGTAAGCGTAATGATCCATAAAAAAGGATGGGCTAGGTGCTAGCCCCGGCTCTCAACCGTTAGCATATGGACCAAAAAGGAAAGAATGGCAGCACACCAATGCCCATCCAATGGGTTTATTGAAAGACTGCCACCAGGACTATGACAATAGACCAAAGGGAGACGCGTTTCACACATACATTGTGCTCAGGGCCGTCTTTAATATTGATTGGACCCTGGGCAAAACTTTTCTTGGGGCCCCCCCATGCAGTTTTGCTCTCCACCTGCTCTGAGACATACAATAAATAGTAGCTAGACTCAAAATCAGTTTACTGAATCAGATCAAGCAGCTATTGTGATTGGTTGCCAGAGGTGATACAGTGTATCATTACCACTCACTAACTGGTTGCTGGAGGTTACAGCACAGATTACGGCTCACTGATTAGTTGCTAGAGGTTACAGCACATGATTTCTGCTTGTTGACTGGTTGCTAGAGAATGCTGTGGATATGAACTCGGGGGCATATCAATGCCGCACCTATTTACATATGATTGGTGCCGATATTACATATGAATGCCAGTAATGTACATGTAAATTCAGGGTCTGCAGGTGAGTCATCTTTACACAACAATAGGGCAGAGCTGGGCAGCATTAGTAGCAGCACTTCACACATCGGGACACAGCACAGGACTAAAACCTCAAGGGACGAGGGAATTTAAACCAGGATAGTTGGCAAGTATGAGGCAGCTGCTTTGGGCCCCACAACAATGACAGGGCCCAGGGCAGCTGCCCCTTTTGCCCTGCCTTAAAAACGGCCCTGATTGTGCTTCTTCAAAACCCAGGAAGGAAAATCGGCAGTGAACCCTTCAGCTTTTTCTGTATAGTCTCATCATCACACACAGGTCCCAGAAGGCACCGGGGGAAGGAGGAGGGGCCTAACATGGCACAACCAGGTACCCGCTCCCCCACAAAAAGTGACAAATGTGGCCGCGGAAGGGGGGAGAGTGCGAACGAGCGAAGCTTCCCCTTTTAGGTGGAGCTCCACTTTAATTTCTCGGATCTGTACAAGTTTCAACAAAATTTTCAGTGTTGGGTTTAATTTTTGTTTTAAAACTTTTCTGTTAAATATGTGATATCTCACAAAGTACAAATCATATTTGATGCTGTGATCATTTCCACCATATTTTATCTTGTTTTGATGTACTTCCAAGCTCTGGATAATCCTCTCTTTGGACCTGATGCTGCTTGCTTAAACAATTTCAGTGAAATATAGTTCAAAACAGACTCATCAAAAATATAACCCGCATGGGAAAATGATTACTCCGTATTAATTTATACGAAGAAACAAAAATCCAAACCTCCCCCCAGGACTCCCCCTAGGAGGGTATCGTTGTATGGACATTAAGCATGACACCAGGCAGAACCAATGCATATGTCTCCAGCCTAACATATTCATTAATTAGCAGGATTCTGTATAGCATCCCGTTCCAATTATTCTCCATGGCTGATCATACATCAGGGCAATTGATTGCCTAACCTTCGCTCTAATCAATCATTTTGTCTAGACTGTCTCAGAGTCCACCAGTTTTAAAAGAATAATATCTTTCAGCCGGTTACATCCCCTTTTAATAAAAAATGTTGGCTATCAATAGCCGGGAGACTCTGGCAAGCTGTTTAGCTGTCTTTTATTTTTTTATTAATTTTTTGCTCTATTGTCTATTGTTTTACCATATTTTCTCCATTTCATTTCTGCCTCTTTATCTTCCACTATCTCTCATTTCACTGATTTGTGTTTGGGATATTTTATAACTCTCTTCCTGAGAAATTTTTCACCAGTCAAGCTACAAGTTGCTGCTTTCCATCTGTTTTATTGAGATACTCGTCCGCTGGGTGAAGTGAAGTCAGTCTCTTTACTACTAGAAAATTAAATTAGTGGGAAATAATGTGCAGTTTTGGCAGACATAGGATGAGGGATAAGAATGTTTTTTGTTGAACATATTTACGCGGTTAGCTGTGTATTGGGTAGGGATGATGAAAAAAGGATGTGCGCTGTGTGCAGGCAGTATATGAAGGATCAGACATTTGCAAGACGCCAGCCTGGGGACAGCATCATTATAAGCTCAATATTACATTTCCAGCAGGGGCAAAGGGTTTGTGTGTGTTTGCGTGCGTGTTTGGGTACATACACAGGATGATAGAGAAGGCAGTGTTCAGCTGAAGGATGTGACAGTGATAATGTGAATGGGTGACACAAGTTACATTGCCGCTGGATGGATTATACCGTGCTTCACCCACTTCACTTATCTATCTAGGTGGCAGATGCAAATAGTTTAGGAAATGAGATTGCTGGGTGTTCATTTCCCCAGATCAGCAGAGTAACAGCAGCTCTGCCTGCTCTCTGCCAGGAGCCTTTGTACCATCCATCACTTCACATCCAATAAATTAAAGTGCTATTAAAATTCAATGGTAATTGTTTTTCATGTTTCAGAGACAGGAGCCCTTAAATTTCAATTTGTTTAGTAGATGATGAATCCGTGTTGAACACGGTTTCTTGGTGGGGGTATGAAATGAGTGAACGGGTGAGCACAGCCTATCTTCAGATGTGTCACTGGCACTTTCGGGCCCATTTATCTAGGTCACCCGTACAGTAAGTACACATACAAAAAAAAAAAAACTGAGGTACGAGGCAATAGGAAGACAAGAGACTTTACTTTCGTTTAGTATTTAATTATTTAGAATGTTGAAGACTTCAGAAAGGTAGGTGCCGTGCACTATATTTTTATGTCTCGGTATTTCTGAAAATATGCAAACCCAATCAAGTATCATGCAATCTTTAAAAAAAAAAAAAAAAAAAAAAAAAAGTATCATGCAATCTTTAAAGTTTTAATGCAATTTTAAAAGCATTGTTTAAGGCCTCGTTCACATGGCCATTTACATCCATGTCTCATGCAGAGCTGTGTTTTGCCAGCTCAGGGATGCACAGGTGTTGCATGCATCACCCTTGCTGGCACTTCCATAAATGTCTATTGGGAAACAGCCACTGCATCCTAATGTTACATCTGTGTGGATGCCCGGGTGCATTCAGGGCCATGCACCCTCATGGAGGTCAGATTGGGACACAACTGCTGTGTTCATGCAGCTGCATCTCTCATTAGCCATCTATAAGATTGCCAGTACATGGATGCATGCAACATCTGTGCATCCCCATGTTAGCAAAACACAGCAATGAATGGGAAACGGGAAGTAATCGGCCATGTCAATAAGCCCCTTCCCTGCATTAGATTAAAAATGTAGGGCTGTGGAAATTAAAGATTAATTCCTCGATCAATCGATACATTTTTTTGATCGATCAAAATTATTTTGATCGGTACTCACCTCTCCACCGGCTTCCCGGGTCTTCAGGGAGTTCCATCATAGATCCAGTGACGTCACCCAGATATCAGTGTCACTGGACTCTTCCCCCCTTCCCCAAGTTCCTCTGTCTACTAAACGAGGGAAGGGGGAGGAGTCCGGTGATGTTGAAGTTCTTATTGAACATAACGCGTACGGAGAGGAGCTACGCATGACGCCACCCGCTGCTACCCTACGGAATTAACATGATTGTCGGCTTTACATGCTGTGTTTTTATAATCTTTTTGTGAGTAGTTTGTGTTTGAACACAAAAATGTAATCGTATACTTAAGAGGTGAGCACTTAGATCTTTTCTTTCTACCCATGACCCCGCGTTCTTGCTGAGATCTAAGGAGACGTGAAAGACATTTATGGTCCATGTTAACCCTTTTGATACCCGCTTGCATGACCACCTATTTGCACAGGGGTCCATGCCATAAGGTGAGAGTGATTAGTTAGATTGGAGGTGAAGGGATTGTCACGCTACTGTGGAGAAAAAAATTACTAACGACAGTGCTATAGTTTGAATTTAAAACGTATTTGTGTGAACTGTGAAGTAAAGTCATGGATTGTGAAAACAAACTAGTGTCGGGTGATTGTATACAGTGTATACCACATTTACCACTGACAAATGCAGAGTTGCAATACAAGGAGATCAGCTAAAAGTAGTTGGATCTGTATGTGCATTATAATTAATCTAAATTAGTCGATTAATCAATAAAAAAAAAAGAAACGGTTAACCGAACAAAAAATTTTTAATCAGTAACAACCCTAAAAAAATGTGATCATATCGCCCTCTATCCCTCCTTATACTTACCTGAGACAGCAGCGAGGGTCACTGGCTCTTGCTGCAGTCAATCAAATCCTGAGTAAAGAGCAGGGGGTGTGGTCTGTGTCTGTCAATGGACACACGCAGCCTGGCTCAGGAACAAGCCTGCAGGTGTGCCACTATAGGAAGTGGCTTCCAACTGTGGCACACAGAGAAGAGGAGGAGCCAAGAGCATCAGCGGGGGCCCCAGGAGAGAAGGATCCAGGCTGCTCTTTGCAATACCATTACACAGAGCAGATAAGTATAACATGTTTATTATTTAAAAAAATATGCCATTTACAACCGCTTTAATTGGTATGTGACAGGAATGCATCGATACCATTTTTTTAATCAATGAGTAGGAGTACCGAACATCTTACGGAGCACTGTTTAATCCATCATCTGACAATGGAACGAGTATGGCACAATTACCAAGACATGGCCATCCACCTAAACTGACAGGCAGGGCAAGGAGAGCATTAATCAGAGAAGTAGCCAAGAGGCCCATGGTAACTCTGGAGGAACTGCAGAGATCCACAGCTCAGGTGGGAGAATCTGTCCATAGGACAACTATTAGCCGTGCTCTCTACATGAAAGTTAAAATTCTGGTCTCATCTGACCAGGGCACCTTCTTCCACATGCTTGCTGTGTCTCCCACATGGCTTCTCGCAAACTGCAAATGCGGCTTCTTATGGCTTTCTTTCAACAATAGCTTTCTTCTTTTAGCCGTGCTCTCTACATAAAAGTTAAATTCTGGTCTCATCTGACCAGGGCACCTTCTTCCACATGCTTGCTGTGTCTCCCACATGGCTTCTCGCAAACTGCAAATGCGGCTTCTTATGGCTTTCTTTCAACAATAGCTTTCTTCTTGCCACTCTTTATGGAAGAACCTGCTTTCTTTTTGGACTTCTTTTCCACTTCTATCTCTCTTTGAACAGCAAACCACACACATCCTGGTAGGTGCTGCCTTTTTTGCGGTGGATGGTATGCAGTCCATAAAGTGACGACCTGTTAGCCCCTGTACACACGGTCGGACATTCTGCCAACCAAATCCGTTGGATTTTGTCCGACGGATTGTGTCCGAAACTGTTGCATACACATGGTCGGACCAAGTTGTTGGAAAATCCGATCATTCAGAAAGTGATGGCGTTATTTCGTTACGACGGGACTACATTCAGGCTAGTAGCCAATAGCTTTGGTGTAGGAATTTGATCTAAACATGCGTGGCACTTTATCCGATCGGAATTCTCTACACATGATCGGAGTATGTCCGATCGGACCAGTTTGTCGGAAAATATTTCCAACAAGTTGGAAAATTGGATCCGACGAAATCAGTCCGATGCATACCACACACAGTCGGATTATCCGACAACACGGTCCGATAGGACACATTCCGACGGATTCTCCAACCGTGTGTACAAGGGCTTAGGCGTTCTGGGTTGGCAACGTCAACAGCATGTTGTCCAGGTCTGTTCGCAGCTCCTGATGGTGTCTGGTGTTTGACGAAAATCTGCTCAGCTACCTTCCAGGTAAAATCGGCATTAATAAGAGGATTGTCACTCTTTGCTCTGTATAGAACATATGCATTCCAAAGGCATTGTTCCAGAAGATGCCGGAAAATCTTTTTATAATATGTTTTTTGCTGTTTGCGCATAGCTGGATAAAATGTCATTGCCTGATCGGCTCTGTCGACACCTCCCATAGTGCAATTATAGTCTATCACGACTTGCGGCTTCAGCACATCTTTCCCACGTTTATTGTGGACCATGGCAGTGGAGGTATTGTGCACAGTGCTCATGTGACACACGTCCTTCTTGTGTCGCCATCGCATTGCCATCATCTTACCCTTCTGCCAGGCAACCATTTCTCCGGTTTTTAGCTTTTTCCTGGAGAACATAGATGGCATGTCACGTCGGTTAGGCCTAACAGTACCATACGCATCGGTCTTGTTTTGTAGAAGAACCTCAAAAAGTTCCGGAGACGTATAGAAATTGTCCATGGTCACACAATATCCCTGGTTCAGCAATGGCTCCAGCTGTGCGAGGACTGATGATGTGGCCATCCCATAGCCGCTGTACCTGGGGTTGAACTTCGTACCTTTAGTGGTGTAAATAACCGAATTCCAGATGTACCCGGTGGATGACTCGCAGAGCATGTAGGATTTTATGCCAAACCGTGCTCTTTTGGATGCAATAAATTGTATCCAGCTCAGGCGTCCCTTGTAGGCTATCAAGCTTTCATCCACGCAGACATCCCTTTCTGGCACGTAGGTCCGCTGGAAATTGGTCAGGATAATTTGCCATACCTCCCAGATTTTTTTTAGTTTGGGTGCAGGATGTGTGGCCTCATCAAACTCGTCATTGTTTGTGAAGTGGAAATACTTCATGATGAGGTAAAAACTGTATTCAGACATCACGGCGCCAAAAAACGGAGTGGCCAGTAATTTATTGGTGGTCCAGTACCATTTCTGGAGCGGTTTCCCCACCACCCCCTGAAGAATAATGAGTCCCAGGAACTGCCAGATGTCCTCTTTGGTCACTGGCTCCCACTTTCTGTTTCGGGAAAACCTGGCATGCAGCGTAGCGGATTGCTGTTCTTGGTAGCGATTTCTCACTGAGACAATTTTTTCAATTACATCTTCAGTGAGGAATAATTGCAGGTATGCCAGACGGTTGTATTGCTCGACATCTATCTTCATCCGAGGTGATACAGTGAAGGGGAATCTTGGCGGCACTATCTGGTCTGTATCGCAGTCGATAGGGCACCAATTGCGCACATCGCTGAGGTCAGGTGCAGGATCATCACCGCTGTCACTTGTCAGGTCAGTGTCAGACGACAATTCTCCCCACGACACACTATCGCTAAATTCTGCAAGCAACTCTGTGTCGCTGCCGCTGTCACTCAGCTGGTCCAAAGGCAATTTTGTAGCGAAGTGGCGCTTTTTTGATGCCATGTTAGATTTTATTGGCTATTTTATTAGAGGCAAGGGCCACTGTACAGTTATCAGTCAGATAAAGAGATGATACAGTGTAATCCTCTCAGATTACAGTGTATCACCTCTTTTTATGTGTTTGTGTTATGTTTCACTTTTTAAAATTCCCATCCAGTTCCACTCCCGCGCACCGCTGCTGCTCGCAGGGAACGGAGCCAGGAAGTGAGATACTGGTCATCGCGTCGCCGACCACAGGGGAGGACAGCGGAGAACATCGCTGGAGCGCCAGGAGAAGGTAATATCTCCGCTGGCCGCTCTGCAATGTTACCCCGAGCATGACTCGGGATTACCGCTTCTACAAGAAAAAATCAAACCCGAGTCACGCTCGGGGATACCGCCAAGGAGGTTAAAGCCGAGCTTCACCCAAAGGGGAAGCTCCGCTTGTTTGCTTCCTCCTCCCCTCCAGTGCCACATTTGGCACCTTTCGTGGGGTGGGGGGGAGGGGGGAGCGTTGTTTTTGACAGGTACTCGTCTCCACTTCCAGGAGACCTCGCCGCAGACCTCACTACAGGCAGTCTGGCCTTCCTCCGCCGCTGTGCCAGTCCGAAAGGCTTGACTGCCGGTTACCCTTACCACAAATGGCGGTGGCAGCACCCGAAGCTGATCGTAAAATCGGCTGGAGTGCCAACAGGTAAGTGTCCCAATTAACAGTATTTGTAGCTGCTGACTTCAAATGTTTTGGTGGGGGGGCTGGACCAGCTATTTAAATTTTTTTTAATAAACTGCCCACTAGATGACGCTTCTCTTTCTACACACACACACACACACACACACACACACACACACACAGGAGCGATTGGGGAAATCGCATGCGATTCTTTGCAGTGTGACTTGTGCCCATTCATTTTGTATTGACGCAAATCGCACCACAAAATATCAGTTTTGGTATCAGGAGCATTTTCACGAGTACTTGTGGAAATGCTCGGCATCAGTACAGATGCTGGTATTGGTGCATTTATAGATGTAATCATAATAAAAGTGGAAAAATCATATAGACCAACATCTTGGAAAGAAAGTCTGCATGAAAAATCGAATAAACTAGTTGTAGCACAGGGTTGCTACTAATGTTATTATGTTGAATAGTTCATTGTTTCTTAAGTAAGGGTTTAAATCCCTCTAGGTACCGCTGAAACTTTATCAGGATCTTTCCTTCATTTAAGAAGCAAACAGTTATGCATTGTGGGATATATAGTTTGATGAGGAAGTGACTTATGTTGTTAAATCAGTCTGGGAACTACTCGACTTACAATGCCAAATCACAGAACAGCCTGCTGGGTAAACAGATAAAAGGACAGGCATGGCCTGCTTTCAGTCTCTCCGGACGCCATTCAACAACCAGCAGGAGGTCTGTGTGTGTGACCTGGGCTGAGAGACTGTGGGCTACAGCGGAGAGCGGATCGCCCGCCCCAGAGGGATCCTTGTGAGCAACCTGCTAATCGAGCAGGAGGAAATGCTTCATATGCTCTGCGCTTCAGAGCATTTGAAGCCATCTGCCTTCCAGCACACCGGGAGGAGCAGCATGGTGTGGCGGCACCATCTTCATTGACAAAGACATCTGCAGGAGGTTCCGGATGGAGTCTACAGCCAGCTGGGATCCATAGTGGTGAGAAGGCACCTGCCTATCCAAGTAGTGACTGCAATATTTCTAAGTGAGTTTCTTCCATACAGACCTGTAGTTCCATGGCTGTGCTTTTTGTTAGTGGTTAGAGACAGGACCCTGCTCGTAAAGGACAGTGTGCCTAGCACACGGAGTGGTTCCAGTGGAGGAGGGACAGAGTAGGGACATCAAGTCTGGGCTGTCTGTGGGAACTTCTGCTGCTTCAGTTACTCCACACCTCTATACAGTCTCCTCCTTCCTCCTTCATCAGATGCTGCCGGGTACAATAAGATGCTTAGTGTGTCTTCTACAGTAGAGAGAGTTGTTATGCGCCTTGCTGTAAGGCTCTACTGTAAAGGGTTCTGCTGTATCGTTTAAGCCTGCTGGCCAACTTCTTGGTCCTTTGTGTTAATACATTGTGCTGCATTCTCATCAGTTTCCATGTGCACCTACTCACCGTTGGTGTACTATACACTGGCCCCACCTACAGATATGCCAACACAAATTGTTTAGGTATGGTCCACTGCTTTAATCATCAAGAACCTGGTTCATAGTAGGGTTGAGGTTCTGGTTTGATCTGAACACAAGTTTTGGAAAGAATTTTACTTGTTCAGGCATTCGGCAGGAGCCAAACCTTAAATATGGTAGCAGGTTTTTCCTGCTACTATATATGACAGGTACTTTGAGACATAACTCCTCAACATCTATAGCTACTAAAATGGCAGATGAGGGTACATGTATTCCCTCCAAAACTTGTAATAAATGAATAGTGTCTTGTGTATACCAAGGAAGACTCATCACATGTGGGCGTAGATGTTTGTCCACTTAACGATCTACATTTTCAGTTAGTGATCCGTTACCTGAGATGATTGGTCTTCCTGGTGGATAGCTCTCATTTTTGTGTAATTTAGTTAGGGAATAAAAAGTGGGAGTACGTGGGAAAGTGTTTTTCACAAATTCCCACAGATTTTTTGTAATAACTCCATTAAGGTAGGACTCGGCCTAATTACAATTACTAATTGTAATTTGATTTGAAACGTATCTATCAATGTACCTGAGATGGGACGATACCAGGACGTGTTTGATAGAATCTTCTGACACATTTCTACATATTAATTATTGTACATAATCACTATGTTTCCCTCTTTACCTGAGGGCTTTATAGCGATATTGGCATTATCAGATAGGGATTGTAAACCCATTTTTTTTGGTTGGTAAGATTACCTTCCCTATGGTTACATGTAATTTTCTACATTTCTTCACTGGTCATTTTTACAAATGCCGCTATGTTGGAATTAAGATTTATGATGGAAAAAGATCTGATTTCTTTTTTAGGCTGAACATAGCTAGCTGGGGTAGAGTGTAAGGTGTATCGTCACAAAAAAGTGCAGCGCTCTCCTTTAATAAAGTGCAGCTAAATTGTAGTTCATAAATAAATATCTGAAAACAGTGTAAAAATCATCAATATATAATACATTTTTGTGAGTCTATCTTTTCTTTTTAAATATATATATATAGTACATCAATAAATGATTCAATGTCCATAAAAAAATAAATAAAATAATGCAGTCCCATACACCAACAGCTCTTCAGTAATTGCCTCTGATCACTACAGTGCCCTTCACCCATTCCACCTATGGGTGTCTGCTTGAATGGACCTAACTAATTACAGGAGGTATTTATGCACTTTGCAGTGTTATAAATGGCACTGCGCCCACTGGCTGTACACTCCAAAGCCATGGTTCTCAGCAGCTTTCAGCATGGTGTCAATCATGGTGGCAAGAGGAAAGAAACATAGCGCTAATAAAAAGTATTTATTTCCATATAAAAATCCACTCACATTTCAGAAATAAAAATCGAGCATTTCACAATACAATCCTCTTGTATACAAAAGTTCCACCTAGTCTCAGCAAGATTGCGTCACCGCCCACCTCACGTTTAGCGCCCAGTGAGCTTTCTCAAAAGGTCCAGGCTACTTTTTTCACATCTATAGTGGAAGGCAGGGACGTTGCTAGGTCTACAAAAGATCTACAAAAGATCTGGGGTTGGAGCCCATAGCAGCAAAGTAAAGAAAGTCATACGCTTGGGCAGGCATACACATGTGTACAGTATACATGAGTGTTTGTATAATTTATATATATATATATAATATAGTTACATATCTGAGTGCGGATTCCCCTTTACATCACGGTCCCCAGAGCCCCCCTCATTACATCAGGGTTCCCCAGAGAGCCCCCCTTACATCAGGGTCCCTAGAGAGACTCCCTACTTACAGCAGGGTCAACAGAGATCCCCTTCCTTACATCAAGGTCCACAGAGTGCCCCAGAAATCAGGAGTGCAGTACATAAAGAATGCAGGGCCCAGCTGTGCCCATCTATGCAGCCTCACCATTGCCCAACACTGCACCCCCCACTGTAGTGTCCTCTGTGCCCTGCACCCCCCACCCCACTGTGGTGTCCTCTATCCCCTGCACCCCCCATCCCACTGTAGTGTCATCTATCCCCTGCACCCACCACTCCATTGTAGTTTTCTCTGTCCCCTGCACCCCCTACCCCACAGTAGGGTTCTCTGTCCCCTGCACCCCCCTGTAGTAGCCTCTGTCCCCTGCACACACCCACCCCACTGTAGTGCCCTCTGTACCCTGCACCCCCCACTGTAGTATCTTATGTCCCCTGCACCCCCCTACTGTAGAATCCTCTGTCCCCTCCACCACCACACAGTAGTGTCATCTGCCCCCTGCACCCCCACCCCACAAACACACACTGTGTAGGTACTCTCCTACCTTACACAGGTATACAGCAAGCAGAGCATAAGAGATCGGCATCATGGGGCTGGATGGGGGGCAGGAACTACTGAAGTTAACTTTTCACATTAACAGGCTGGTGACTGGTTGCTAGGATCATCCGGCAACCAATCACCTGCTGTGTAATGTAAAAAGTTTACTCCAGCAGTTCCCGCCTCCATCCAGCCCTGTGATACTGGTCCCCTGCTCAATGAAGAGGACAGTGGCGAACATGTCCGCAGGCCAGGTGTCCGTATTCAGTGGTGGCAGGTCGTGTGCCCGTATTCAGCGGTGGTGGGCCAGGTGCCGTATTCAGCAGTGGTGGGCCAGGTGCCGTATTCAGCAGTGGTGGGCCAGGTGCCGTATTCAGCAGTGGTGGGCCAGGTGCCCTATTCAGCAGTGGTGGGCCAGGTGCTGTATTCAGCAGTGGCAGGCCAGGTGCCATCCCCTGTACTAGAGACTCGGGGCTATGGGTCCCAGATTTGCGGGCTCTAGCTCCAGTAGCCACCCCCTAGTGATGCCACTGGGGGAAGGTGTATTTTTGTCAGATGGTAGTTGTTCCAAATCAATCCGATCTATAAGTTTGATTGTTTTCTCTTCTAGAAGGGAATGAATCTAAGTGTTTAATGTGTCAGAATCAGCATATTCATTCTGTGTCATCTGTCCTGTTTTGTTTTTGGAGTACATGATTTTTAATGTCAGTTTCCTTGCAAATAATTGTATGTCCTTAATTGTTTCGAACTTGCCAATATTTGCATCTGGACAAAAACTGAGTCCTTTGGTGTGGACTTCTATTTCTGTGTCGAATAAGACATACAGTAACTTGACAAATGAACAATTTCAGTGTATTCTTTAAATGTGCAGGATGACGTCCTGTGGTGTTTACTGGGTTGTCATTGGGGAGCCTTGGTTGACTGCTTTAAAAAAAATCTCTTTCTGTGTAGTAGATGAAGTCAAAGAGGATGTAGCAGATGTGTCTTGGGTGCCAGAGTGAAGTGAATTAGTGGAAAAATAAGTGCTCAAAGAGGGTTCACCACTTACCACCAAAGATGCATCATTATTATAGCTCAATGTGGATTGTTCTACTGTACACCCTTTATGCATTTGTCCATGTGATCCATCAACATGAGGTCATTGTTTGTTTTTGCGTGATTGATTGTGCCATGGGTAACCTTAAGAAAACAGAGGTGTTAGAAGCATATGAAGCTACATCGTCAGGCAACCCTCTACTTTGTCGGGGCCTGATTTGTCTTTCTTTTCTTTACCAAATAGTATACAGTACCTCTTGTACATCATTCACTATGTTCTTTTAATTCTTTGTCATAAGTTAGAAACTTTTGATGATTTTTTAGTGGGGTCAATTTGGAATTGATTTCATCTATTTCTTTATAACGTTTTAACTGGAATTATATTAATCTATTAAAGTGGAAGTAAACCCATCGATTTAAACAGTTAAAAAAAAAAAGGCATGCCGGGAATGCTAACTGCACATTGGCTGTGCTCTCAGCCAAACTATCAAACCATCCAATGGCTGGTGTCATAACGAATAACATGTGCAGCACCATAGCAGTGGAAGATTAAACAGAGGCAAAGATGGCAGCTTCCTTGGCCGAAAACGATAGGGGAGTTTACTTCCACTTTAATAGACTCATTAGACTTCTCAAACACGTTTTGAGGGCCTGTTCCCATTCATCTTTAAACTTTGGGCTGAGATTATCCAGGGTAGGAAACATTTGGACGCAAAGTCCAAAAAGATTGAGGTCTTAAGACCTGGATATAGTTATTAAACTGTACATTCAAGTAGTATGAAGCCTTTTTCCCTAGGATTTTATTTAATTTTGATAAAAGAGAGGATAGATTGGAGTCTTTTTGTTTTTTCTGGCCAAATTTATTGTATGGACAAGTCATAAGAACTCCCAACTCTTTTCCTTGGTAGTTAGTCATAATAATTAAATAAGGAAAAAATTGGAAACAGTACACAAGGGGCTGTGAATAGATTAATAGAACAGATGGGAATAGAAAGGAGGGAGAGGGGGAAGTGATGATTATTATTATTATTATAATACAGGATTTATATAGCGCCGGCAGTTTACACAGTGCTTTACAACATTAGGGCAGACAGTACAATTACAATACACTTCAATAAAGGGGGGAATCAGGGGGCCCTGCTCGTTAGAGCCTACAATCTAGGAGTGAGGGTCAAGTTATACAAAGAAACAACTGTGGGGGATGAGCTAATTGAGAAAATAGTGCAGTTTTTAGATGGAGGCAGGATAGGCTTCTCTGAAGAGGAAAGTTTTTAGGAATCGCCTAAAAGTGGATAAATTTAGAGACAGTCTGACAGATTGGGGTAACGAATTCCAGAGGATGGGCGAAGGCTCGGGAGAAGTCCTGGAGGCGGATATGGGAGGAGGTGATGAGAGAGCTAGAGAGCAGGAGGTCTTGGGAGGAACGAAGAGGGCGATTAGGTTGGTATTTTGAGACTAGGCTAGTGATGTACCCGGGGGCAGAGTTGTGGATGGCTTTGTAACTTATTGTTAGTATTTTGAATTTAATTTGTTGGGCAAGTGGCAGCCAATGGAGGGATTGACAGAGAGGGGTTGCAGACACTGTGCGGTTTGTAGGGTAGATGAGTCTGGCAGCAGCATTCATGATGGACTGAAGGGGGGATAGTCTGTTTAAAGGTAAGCCAATGAGGAGGGCGTTTGCAGTAGCCAAGGCGAGAGATAACCAGGGAGTGAATCAGGAGCTTTGTGGTTTCATTGGTTAGAAAGGCATGTAGTTTAGAGATGTTGCGGAGGTTGAGGCGGCAAGCTTTGGAAAGTGATTGGATATGGGGCCGAAAGGAGAGATCAGAGTCCAGGATAACACCTAGCACGCAGACATGTGGGGAGGGGTGGATGGTTGTGCCATTGCTCTTGACAGATAAGTCAGGGGAAGGGACATGTGTGGGAGGAAATATTATAAGCTCGGTTTTGGACAAGTTGAGTTTGAGGAAGTGGTGTGACATCCATACAGATATGTCTGTTAGTAAGTTAGTAATGTGTGAGGAGACTGATGAAGTAAGTTGAGGGGTGGAGATATAGATCTGTGTGTTGTCGGCATAGAAATGATGATCACCTGACCCAGGGAAGAGGTGTAGATTGAAAATAAAAGAGGTCCAAGAACAGGACCTTGGGGGACCCCAACGGAGAAGGGAAGAGGAGTGGAGGAAGTAGAATTGCAAGTAACAATGAAGGTGTGTTGGCATAGGTAGGATGAGAGCTACTGAAGAGCACAGTCACGGAGACCAAGGGAGTAAAGATTTTTGAGGAGGAGGGGGTGGTCACCCATGTCAAAGGCAGCTGAAAGGTCCAGAAGTAGGAGTACAGAATAGTGTCCATTTTTTTTTTGCAGTTAGTAGGTAATTTGTGAGTTTTAAAAGAGCAGTTTCTGTGGAGTGTTGAGGGCAAAATCCAGATTGAAGGGGATCAAGAAGGTTATTCTTAAAGGGATGGTCAGTTGGTTGTAAACCAGGCATTCAAGGAGTTTAGAGGAAAAGGGGAGCAAGGAGATTGGGCATAGGTTGTTAAGATTGGTAGGGTCAAAGGACAGCTTTTTAAGTATGAGGGTGACCAGTGCATGTTTTAGAGCATTGAGGAAAATGCCAGAGGTGAGGGAGAGATTGAAGATGTGGGTTAGAGAGTGTAGGATAGAATCAGAGGGCCACCGTAGTATTTGAGAGGGAATAGCGTCCAGGGGGCAGGTGGTTAGGTTGGCGTTAGGAGTTTAGCAACTTAGTCTGTAGTAGCAGATTTGAATAAGTGTCAATTGTACCTGTTGACATGGGGTCTTAACTGGGGGAGATTCCTGTAGAGTGGAGATTTCATCACAGATTGTATCAATCTTGTTTTTGAAGTGATTAGCAATCTCCTGGGCAGTGAGTGAGTCAGTGGGTGGATTCGGTGGAGGACGAAGTAAAGAGTTGAAGGTAGAGAAAAGTTTACGGGGACTGGATGAGAAGGTGTTAATAAGAGTTGTAAAATAGGTCTGCTTGGCAGTGTGGAGGAAAGAATAGTATTTTTGGAGGGCAGAATTGTATTGGTTGAAGTCTTTGAGAGACTTAGTCTTGTGCCACAGACGCTCAAGAGCATGACTATGTTTTTTGAGAATTTTAGGGTCATCTGTTGGCCAGGGTTGTAGGGGTCGAGGCCTGATTCTGTGTGTAGTGAGGGGAGCGAGCTTGTCCAGGGTGGAGGACAGGGATTTATTGTAGATGGAAGTGGCTTGGTTGGGGCAGGAAAGGGGAGAGATTTTGTCATAGAGGTGGTCAGGAGCAGAAGAGAGGAGAGAAGAGTTGAAGTTGTAAAAGGTTTCTACAGGTGATGGTTAGGCGATTGGAGGGAAAAGTGGTGGAAGACAGGGAGAGAGAGAAACTAATAAGGTGATGGTCGGAGAGAAGAAAAGGATTGTTGAGAAGTTGCATGGAGTGCATAGGTAAGAGGATACAAGGTCAAGGGTGTTTC
Organism: Lithobates pipiens; assembly: GCF_037356315.1. Lineage (NCBI taxonomy): Eukaryota > Metazoa > Chordata > Amphibia > Anura > Ranidae > Lithobates > Lithobates pipiens. The sequence goes on along the minus strand of NW_027507789.1, from coordinate 56,339,339 downwards.
CATCAGGGTGAGTAGAAGCCTGTACCCAGGTCAAATGAAGAGGTTAGACTAAGAAGTTTAGAAGTAGCAGGAGTGTTTGTATTAGCAGGGATGTTGAAATTTACCGAGAAGGTTTGTGGGAATTTCAAAAGAGAGAAAGTAGGGTAGCCAGGCAGAATACTCATCAAGGAAACTCGATAATGGTCCAGGGGGGCGGTAGATCACAGCAATTCTTAGGGAACTTGGAGAAAATAGACGTATACAAGGACCTTCAAATTATTAGAGGGATAAGGGAGGGAAGGTGCTTTGGCAGGATAGGAGGAATCCCACTCCACCTCCCTTGCGTCCATTAGGCCTAGGGGAGTGAGTCCAGTGAAGGCCACCCTGGGAGAGGGAAGCAGGAGAAGGGGTGTCAGATTCGTAGAGCCAGGTTTTGGTGACAGCAAGTAGATTAAGGAATTAGTGACAAAAGGTCAGGAATGAGGAGAGCTGATGACTTTAGGAAATCCAGTGGGAGGTTATTATTTTCGTAGAAAAAGGACCAGAATTGTAATATAAACAAATACAACACAAGACCAGAAGGAGCAAGGGACAGGTATTTTCTGTGTTCTGTGTCACCTGGACAGCTGTCTGGGTGGACGTGTGTTGTGTTGACCTGGGCTGTTAGGCCAGAGCCCGAGGCCTATTCTGGGGACATCTGGCTGTTAGGCTGTCTGAGGGCCTATGCAGAAGTGAGATAGCAGCATAGGGTTGGTACTGTGGCTTGCAGTCCAACCATAAGTGGCAGTTCTGCCAGCCGGAGAACCTGTTGTGGTCAGTGGTAGAATGGAAGCTGTCGTCTCTAAGGGACCATCCACTTTATTACCCAAGACCACAGTGAGTAGCTGAAGCAAGTACCGGAGCAGTATTCTCACCAACCAGGGACGGTGAAGAATTGGGAAACTTCAGCAGGTGTTAAGCCAGAGACCCAGCCAGTGGAGGTGACGCTTGCAGAGCAGCCTTGTGTGCCAAGCCAGGGACCAGGCAGGTCAATGGGGTGACGCTTGAGGAGTATCTGGGAGTGCCAAGCTAGGGACCCAGCCAGCGGAGGTGATACTTGCAGAGCAGCTTTGTGTGCCAAGCTAGGGACGGAGCAGGCCAGTGGGGTGATGCCTGAGGAAGATACTCAGTGAGAAGTTTGGAAGTGTATCAGCAAGTCTAGTGAGAGAGACTGGGAGCTCAGTGGAGTGAAGATCTACAAGAAGTGACTGTAGAGGAAGGACAGAAGTTCATTACAACTTGTTATAAGACTGGTGTCTTGCTGGATGCCTTTCCCTGCATGGCTGTCTACCTATAGAAGTCTCGGAGTCTTCTAATTCACATTGCAACTACTAAAAGGTGTGCTGGCCATAAACCCTCTCTCCCACAGTTCTGTTCAAGAGAAAAAAAATCTCTTTGCATTCAAGAAGTGTCTGGTACTCATGAATCTACCTTGTATTACACCCACTATGCCTTGTAACCCACTCTACACAGAAGAATGTCAGCTGTCCCTAACTCTGGATACCTTGCTACAACAGCATTTTTCTACAAAAATCTCAATCTTATATTACATTTGGAGAATGCTCATATAGTCGTTGCTCTTATTTCTTGTTTGCTATGTATACAATATATACATTAATTGCAATTAATTGTTTGCATTTTTTTTTAAACAACAATAATATTTTTAAATGTAATAAGGATTCAGTCACATTAGCACGTTTCCAAAGTAGCACAATTTCCAGTGCGACTTTGGATAGTAATAATAATAATATAAATAAAAAAATATATAATAAATAAAATAAAATATAGCAGTAAGCAATGCAGCAGGAAATATATTGGCATGTGTTAAAGCAAAGAAACAAGGCTTAATGTAGGAAAACAATAGAAGAAAGGTATAAAGTGAGGATACAAATATGCTGAACAGTGTGGTCAATGGTGGAAAAAGTTCAAGGAAGTAAAATATACTGAGCAAAGAAAATAAGGTTTGGAAACAAATGCAGAAAAAAATTGAAAATGCAACATAGTAAAAAAAGATCAGAAACTTCAATAAAGATGTAAGAGCACAAAAAGCTAGCCTCCAACTGAGAAGTGTTGTGATCAGAATGTACAGTTAATGGGAGATGACAGACAAATAAGGCAGTTTTCGAATAAACTTCTTAAAACACATGTACAAGCATAACTTATGTTTACTTCAGAAACTCTATACCATTACACCATAGGTGTGCACAGCTTATTGTGTTAGGGTTTGCATGCCAAGGCTCAAACATGCGTGCATGTATGTATGTATAATAAATAAATAAGTAAAAAAAAAAAAAATATATATATATATATATATATATATATATATATATATATATATATATATATATACACATATATATATATACACACACACACACACACACACACACACTCTTAATATAATAAAATAAAATATGTAAAAAACAGTAGGGCAGTGGATGGTGTCAGTAGAGCAGTGGACGTGCCACCAGGGAAGAGGTTGGTGTTAGTAGGGCATTGTCAGTCATTTTATTATTTTAATTTTGTGTTATTTTTTACAGTTTTATTATTTTTATTATATTTAAAAATAAATATATTTTTTTACAATTTTTTTAGAAGCCCCATTGGGGGGCTTTTGTAAAATATCAGCAGGGGAAGCTGCGCTGGACAGGGTGATTAGGGTGTGCCCAGGCACATCCAGGACACCCCCCGTGCACGCCTATGCATTACACTATTATAATGAAGTTGCTCTTTAAGCATACAAAAACTTTCCAAAAGCATTTTTTTTTTTTTGCCTCCCCCTCCACACTATTCTGTTCTAATCTGTTCTAATACACTCTTCACCTCCTCAGCGGCATAACTACCATGTTCAGTCCAACAGGTTTCCACCACAATGTATACATGAGGGCAGCAGGAAGAAGAAGGTTGCTCAGCTGTGCCAGAACCTAGTAGGAGAAAGATAGTGGATTTGATCAGCACTGTTTTCTTACACTTTAAGGTAGGCTCTCAGACAAAATATTAATTCTATGTCTATAGGTAGGCTCAGACAAACTGTATATAAAAAAAGTGCTAAAATCAAATATATTTAAAAAGTGTTGCATTAAGGCCAAAATACATCAAAAACAGTGAACAGTGATAACATTCATTAGCAAATCAAAAGAAATATTGAATAGTCCATAAAAAAGTTCCAATACTAAATTTAGCATGAACAGCCACCATCACCAAGTGTGTGATAAAGTGGCTGCTTACCAAATAGATATGACCCCCTTTCTCAAGAGAAGTCATGTACTACATATATGGTCATGGTACATATATGGTCACTTCAAGGCTGTCACTCTATAACTTCAACGCTCCCTGATCACCCAGAGTCCACCACTAAACATGCTAACTAAGACTCAAGATAAGGGTAACTGTGTGTAGAAAGGAAAAAAAATATGCCTCTCTCTGCAATAAAAGACTGATTCCTTATTTATTTAATAGAGATACATTCACAGTGGTCAAAATAAACATGCAGAGATTCCTGGTTCTTAGAATGCGGTTCTTAGACGTCGGCACGAGGCTCAGACAAAACATTAGCTCTATAATCTGTGTACAAAGGGTATTTCATGGAAAAATTATTTTTTTAAATGATTCTTTGTCCTGAAGTTTACATGTGTCTGTGAGATTGTCATTTATGATACAGCAATTAAGGCATACATTGCTGGTATAAGGACAGGGCAAATGTGTATAGTGTATAACGTAAATAGTATTAAAGTGTATTTCCACTTTTGCAGCCAATTCAAATTGCTTCTACTTTATATTTGTTACATATACCCATTCAAATAACATAACATTAAAAAATCATTTAAAAATTGCTATTCGCCGTTATAGAAACTCTTTTCTGATAACTCCAGCACTGACAATCGTACATACTTCTTTGTGTTTATGATGAGGTTGAAGAGCTGTGTTTGCCATAATTAACCCTAATTATACTATGCTGGCAGATCATATTATCAGATGTAAACTAGATTTAAAACACAGTTTGTCCTAACAAAGGGTCAAAGATTTAGAGGAAACGTAGCTTGTCCTTGAGACAGAATCCCTCTGAAACTGTTCAGAGATGCTTGTGCTCTACCATGACACATTTTCCTGAGAACGTCTGAAATAAATATTCATTATAAACAAATTAGTTATGCTCTGTGAATGGGTACACATAATAAGTATATAGTGGGCTTTTCTAAAATTTGACTGCAAAAGCCACTTCCACTGTTCCATGCAATCTTACTGATAGCATAATTACTATCCCGTTTGCCCAAGGATGCCCCAGGTCTTTCACAGTCCTAGCAACTCATTAATGTATATACAAGTTAGAGAACCCTTCTTTGAATGGCATCAGTAAGTAGTGCTATATTATAAATCACAGAGAGGTAGCATGAGTATATGGTGTGAACTTTCATCTGTTGTTCTTTTAAAAAAAAGTTTACAACAGAAAGTTGGGACACAGAGAGAGAGTAAGTTTGTTTCCAAGAAAGTCCTGGACAGAATCTGTATCTCTCCCAGCCTATGTATGGGTGCCTGATCCACTGGGTTTCAGACACATATCCTGCCCATGGCTGTTTAAAGTGGTTGTAAACCCTTACAAACCACTTTGACCTACAGGTAAGCCTAGATTAAGGCTTACCTGTAGGTCCAAGCAATATCTCCTAAACCTATATGGTTTAGGAGATATTTGCCCGAAAACAGGCACCGCTGTCTACGGCGCATGCGCCGTAGACAGCGGCGCGCAGGCGCACTGAGCGCGGCATTCTCAGCGACGGAGCTGCCGCGCGTGTCGGCTCCCATGCGCATGCGTGGGAGTGACGTCATTGCGGCTTCGCCGAATGACAGCGGCGGAGCTGCGAGACCCCACCAACAAGATGGATGCGGCGGACTACAGGGGACAGCGGCGACTTCGCTGGCTCCTGTGTCAGGTAAGTGACACATAATGGGCTACTATGTGATGCATAGTAGTCCATTATGCTTTGCCTTTGCAGTGAATGAAAGAGGAAGTAAACTCATCAGGGTTTACTTCCTCTTTAACTGTAGCTGCCTAACTTCTTGATCTGAATCCTAGTGACAAACAAGTCTCTGTCCAATTGTTTTTATCTCACATGCACAGTGCCAGATAGCTAGGTCTATGCTACTGTATATATGTAGCAGTCACCTTCCAGTATATTAGTATGTGAACCTGTTTATTGCAATAGAGTTTATATGCAACTCCTTTTATTTTAATTACTGTATATGCAGCATGGTATTTATGTAATCCGTTCCCTTTGGGTCTGGTTTTCTATAGTTAGTTTAAGTTTATGGCCACCTCTGTTAATTAGAAGTCCGGATGCATTTCAGGTCAGAAACTACTAGGGAGGGACTAAAGCACAGAGTTGCTAGGCTGACTCTAAATTTAAGTGCTACACTACAGTTTCTGCGTGTGAGAAGCTGTGTTCCAGGCTGGTTGGACAACAGTTGAAAGACCTTCCCAGCACTGCTGATCTTGTCTTCAGAACTCCGATACAAAGATGAACGCTACATCATGATCATTTTCAATTGAACTTTGCTGCAATATTTATCTGGAGGTGTCTCTGTAAATAACTATATATACAACCAATTACAAAGAATTGGCTGCCCTATGTGGGACACGCAATAATCGTGTGAAAATCTCCCACACAAGTTCCTGTTATGTGAAGTGTGAATTTGGCCTAGGAGAAACTTCTGAGATTATTCATTATTTATTTGAGGTATATTTGATCTATAAGTGGATTTTACATTCCCATAGGCTTAAATGGGAATGCAAAACCAATATGAAGCAAACATAAAGCCTTTCAACACAGACCCTACAAATTGCTTTCCTGCTAGAGTATGCAGACAGCACTGTTACAATACCATAATTAGTAGAGTCTGGTGGAAATAATAGAAAGTTTTCTGCAAACATTTAAGAAAGCAGACCTGGATATGAACAGTGCGCAGACTGAATATATGATAGGCCGCAGATAGAAATCAAGATGGAGAAGCACTGATGACTTGTAGAACCAGTCTGGAAGCTTCCATATAATTCAGTATTAAAGAGGGATTCCGCCCAAAAAAAAAATATTAAAAGCCAGCAGCTATAAATACTACAGCTGCTGACTTTTAATAAATGGACACTCACCTGTCCTGGGTTCCAGCGATGCCGGCAGCCGAGGCCGATCGACCGCTCGGGCCTCGGCTGCTGCCGCCGCCATTCGAGGTGAGGGAATCAGGAAGTAAAGCGAATCGGCTTCACTTCCCGGTTCCCTACTGCGCATGCGCGAGCCGCGCCGCGCAATAGGAGATCTCCGCGCTGTCACTGGGACCCGTGTGTGTCCCAGCAGACAGCGCGGCAGCTCAGGAAATGGCGTAGACTCCCGTGGGAGTCTATGCCCGGAAGTGGGTGAAAATACCTGTCTTTGACAGGTATCTCCACCCCCCTCCCCCCTGAAAGGTGTCAATTGTGACACCGGAAGGGGGGGGGGGGGTTCCGATCAGCGGAGGTTCCACTTTAGGGTCCCCCTTGCATGTGTACTCACAGTTCTGAAGGCAGCTTCTCATTCCTATCTCCGTCTCATGGGATAAGAGGCAAGTGATAAGGGGAGAGAGGAAGGAAAGTCTGTCGGATGTCTTCCCCTGCAGGCTGGAGGGAGCAGGCAGCCTAATCCTCTCTCCAGCCAGGGGCGGATCCAGGGGAGGGGCAACAGGGCAATTCCCCCCCCCCCCCGAGTTGCGGGTGAGTGAGCAGATGTTAGCTCAGCAGTTGGGTGAGTAAGCGGGCTGCATGGTGGGCAGGTGGCTCGGTGGGTGAGCGGCTCCATGTTTGAGTGGGTGGGCCAGTTGGCAGATCAATCAGGGGGTCGGCCTGCATCCCTGCATTTCCACCCTCACTGTGCAGGTAGCCGCGGGCAGCAGAGATATTACATGATCTCTCTGCTGCCTGACTTCACTCTGGGACACAGGAAGTGACAATCCCCACCTTAGCAGGAAAGTGAGAATTGTAACAGGCAAGCGAAGTGACAATCCACAACGTGGACATCATTGGACGTACTTTCCAGGCATTAGTTCTGTCACATATGTCTATACAATCTATAATACAAAAATACACTCTATTTTTGAAGGACATCCCTTCACCACGCAGACAAAACAGTAGGCTTGCGGCAGTGCAAGTGTTAGCAGGCCAAGCATACGTCACCCACTACAGACCGCAACATTCCTATGTAGGCCGTACAAGACTTCATCTCCTCGCCACAGTACGCCCTGGGGTTCTGGTCTTTAGATTTGTGCTTGCCACAAACAGGCACCTGAGCTATCGGTTTTCTGGCCAGTCACCTCCTGGGCCACCTCGGTCACCTGGCACTCTTCTGAGTTTTCAAAGTTTTCACTCCACATAGTTCTGCCACAACAAGACACTGTCAGCTCCTGTCTACGCCTATCATACCTTTTCTTGTACTTCTCTTTTTCTTGCTCTCCGAGTTTTCTCTTTACCACTCTGCCCTCTATCCTACGGCTATGTCTCTTATTATCGTGAGCGCCCCTACCTTTTGTCTTTTAGCTGGAGCCATGTCACAGGCTGGCAGCGAGGATTCCACACCTGCCTCTCTGTCACCCTTCGCGGGCTCAGAGCACGGAAGCATACAGTCTCTCAGGGAATGGACCATCCTCATACTCATTTCTGAGCTGAGGCACAGGGATATTCCCTTTCCAGCTACGGCCAGGAAGGCAGAGCTTTTCGGGCTCCTCTTCCTGCCTCTAGCTGCAACCGGGCCCAGCACCAGTAGACATCCCTGCAATCCATCTCCGGGGCCATTTCCGAGCTGCATTCTTTGGTCTCCTCCTGAACAGCAACAGTTTTGGAGGTCCAAACCAGAGTCACACTTTTGGAAATTTCACCCACGGCCCTCCCTGATCCTCTCTTGGTCCTGATGACAGCTTCTCCTTCTGCAGGTACACCAGGCACTACACCTGTCGTCCTCCATACTCATCTTGTCCCAGCCAGCATCAGGAAGGATATACTAGAGGGCAAGGACGTCAATTTGACATTCCTGCTCATCTCAGCTCACGACTTAGCTGACAACAATTCTTACGCCTGGGGGGGCCTATCAGTAGTTGTCAAGTTGAAAGACCCCAGGCTCAGTTGTAAGCTGTCACTCACCGAGTTTGCACTGGCCTTCGGGATGTTCAGAGACGTCATCTTCAACCACCCCCAGCAGGAGGGAGGAGCGGGACTTTTACCTCCATGCAGTGCTAAATCTTGCTTGCAAATATGGTGGCTTTGCCTTCAACGTCTACCATTGGTCATTCTCAGGCAAAACAGCAGCAAGACTCACCCAGTTCCAAATGAGTACTGACTGGAGAATCTCAGACACGGAACTGTTTTGTCGCCACTTTGCTGGTCTTCATTCCTCACACAGCAAATTGGTGCTCTGAGGCAGCCACAAGACGCCCCTTCAGTTTCCTTCCACCTCCAGCTTCAACCAGGGCCAATCAGGCCCACTTCAACAGCAGCAGGTAGAGAACTTGGGATGACCAGTCTTTTCAGTGGGGGGCACAGCAGTATGCAACAACTTCAACCAAGGCGGGTGCTCCTTTAGCCAGTGCCATTTACTGCATGTCTGTACTTCATGCCACAAGGTAAACCCAAAGACCACTTGTCATCTAAAGCAGCTAAACAAATCCTGACTAAGCCGGGTAGATGTCTGGTGGCTGGACTTCTACCTCTCCACACACCCTACCCCTTTACTGACCGTATTCCTGCTACACGGCAGCATTCCACACTGGCCTCATCACCTTACCCCTCTCCACTCTCGAGTTCAAGAACCTGCAGTCAATGGCTATCGATGATCAGGCCATAGACACCCTCTTACAGACGGAGTTAGATAAGGGGTCCCTTGCTAGACTAGAGGGGTGTTTTTGATTGCAGCAGTTTAGTGACACAGCGCTACACCTTTTTGTCAAACATAGGTTGTTAGCCCCTGTTGCAAGCTGACACCATATAATCACTTTCTTTTCTGGGTGATCTTTATATCGCAAACAGGGATTACCATCTCTCTCTCTCTTCCCATTTTTGGTTTGCCATCTGATTTTTAGTCAAACACTTAGGGAGATCAATTGCACATGAATCAACCTATCAAAATACCTCTGTCATCCATATTTTTCGGTGCCCCTCCTTTGATACTGGTTTTAATATATATTTGTCTTTGTCTGCCCCCTACAGCCATAGCTGCGGCACAACGCTGTTTACCAACGTGTGATATCTCCCTCTCGTCACGAGTCCATCTGGAGCTAGTGGAATCTACTCTTTTGGCACAGGCATATATAATTTCCCTGAGGAAGCCAATGCTTTGGTGAAACATGTAGGAATTGATTACCTGTACTATCCACTGGCCTTGCCAACATCTTGGCCTGCTCTTTTATTATCTCATTTAAATTTATGTGCCATATGTGCTCACACCCTTGAATGTATATGTATTGATACATTTTTGTATATATGTGTATATGCAATAAAGTAAATAGATTTTTAATGAATTTTTCCAGAATACTCTTACATTCCTTTATATTTGGCACTGCTATAATCCCATCTCTCAGTCCTTATCCTACCAATTTTTTGCCATATTTATGGGATGAGGTGCTACATACTCTAAGGATTCCCCAGCCATACCCCCTCTTTTTCTGCCAAGTGCATCATGTCCATCAAACAGAGTACAAGAACTGTTGCCGACTACGCCATTGAATTCCATCCTCTGGCAGCAGAGATTGCTTGGAACAATGAGGCCCTCGTGGCTGCTTTTTCTCATGTTCTCTTGGACTCCATCAAGGATGAGATAGTTGCCCAAGATATACCCACTTAGCTGGAGAAGTTGATCATGTTTGCCATCCTCATTGACTTCAGACTCAGAGAGACTCTTTTTTTAAGGAGAACTTGCGGAAGCCTCCTGTAGGTTTGCCTCCAAGCTTTGCAGTCCCACCCGTGCCTTCTTCACCTCCCATGCCTCCTGGTACCTAGTCAGACAGTGAAGATGAACCCATGCACTTGGGCTTTGCGCATCTCTCTGCGGATGAGAGAAACTTTAGGAGGAGGGAGAGATTGTGCCTTTATTGTAGCCAGGCAGGTCACTTTTTGAAGTCTTGTCCTACCCATCCCGGGTAACGCCTGAACCTTGAGGTCCTGTTAGGTGGTGTTACACGCTCCACCTTGTCCAGAGAATACTTTGCATTTATTGAGAAAATGCAAATAAAATTCCAAATGGTGCCCATGCCAAACTGATATCCTCCTTTGTAGTGATTTATAGCTTCCACAGGGATCTAACAGGTGTGGTATATGCATTGTTACATTGATCCAAACAACTGGACCACTGCGACTATGTCCCTACCTGGAATTCTTCTTAAAGACTTTTAAACGGTTGTGCTCTTTTACAATTGTCCAAATGTGCTTTATATCCTGGAAGTCATTCTAAAATTATTTACAGTGAAATATAGAAATATATATACCATATATACTGTATATATATATATATATATATATATATATATATATATTGTACAGGACGCCAAGGTTGGGTCCTGGACGGGTACTATGTGGCGCCTATATTCGGGATGTGGTCCCTTTAAGGGAATCATGGTAGGCCTCAGGGGGTCACCCAAAAATGGGGGACAGATTCCGGGTGTAGTTTTCGGGAGAGGACTGATTCGCGGTCCTCTCTATATTTTAAGGGAGATAGTTGGGACCTGGAATTTTGGAGGCTCTAAAGTGACATTTGGGTGGGAAAGAGCCTCCCTCCCTGACCACAGGGGGTTAATGGCCTCTAGGAAGACAGACAGCCTATAAAGACAGGAAGTAGACAGAGAGGTGGTGGTGAGGAGGAGAAGGAGATGAACACCTGTCTGAGGAGCTGTCTGGCTGTGTTGTATTTGCTATTTGCTATTTGCTATTTGCTATTTGCTATTTGCTGTTTTGGAGGCTGCAAAAACATCTCTGCAAGGACTTTTTTTGGTGAAAGACCTGTCTACAGAACTGTAGGTGCTTTTCTTTTTTTGTATTATTTTGTGCTGAAGATAAGCGGGCTTTAATTTACAGTTTTTATATACTGAAGAAAAGCTTTATTTTTGATTTGATTATAAATAAATATATTTTGGTTTCACCTGACAACGGTTTATGCACTTAATCCCGCGGAGCTAGTATCCCCAAACGTCACTATATATATATATATATATATATATATATATATATATATATATATATATATATACAGTGGTGTGAAAAAGTGTTTGCCCCCTTCCTCATTTTCTGTTCCTTTGCATGTTTGTCACACTTAAGTGTTTCGGAACATCAAACCAATTTAAACAATAGTCAAGGACAACACAAGTAAACACAAAATGCAATTTGTAAATGAAGGTGTTTATTATTAAAGGTGAAAAAAAATCCAAACCATCATGGCCCTGTGTGAAAAAGTGATTGCCCCCCTTGTTAAAACATACTATAACTGTGGTTGTCCACACCTGAGTTCAATTTCTCTAGCCACACCCAGGCCTGATTATTGCCACACCTGTTCACAATCAAGGCATCACTTAAATAGGAGCTGCTTGACACAGTAAGGTCCACCAGAAGATCCTTAAAAGCTACACATCATGCCGAGACCCAAAGAAATTCAGGAACAATTGAGAAAGAAAGTAATTGAGATCTATCAGTCTGGAAAGGGTTATAAAGCCATTTCCAAAGCTTTGGGAATCCAGCGAACCACAGTGAGAGCCATTATCCACAAATGGCGAAGACATGGAACAGTGGTGAACCTTCCCAGGAGTGGCCGGCCGCCCAAAATTACCCCGAGAGCGCAGCGACGACTCATCCAAGAGGTCACAAAAGACCCCACAACAACGTCCAAGGAACTGCAGGCCTCACTTGCCTCAGTTAAGGTCAGCGTTCATGCCTCCACCATCAGGAAAAGACTGGGCAAAAATGGCCTGCATGGCAGAGTTTCAAGGAGAAAACCACTGCTGAGCAAAAAGAACATCAAAGCTCGTCTCAATTTCTCCACAACACATCTTGATGATCCCCAAGACTTTTGGGACAACATTCTGTGGACCGATGAGACAGAAGTGGAACTCTTTGGAAGGTGTGTGTCCAAGTATATCTGGCGTAGAAGGAACACTGCATTTCATAAAAAGAACATTATACCAACAGTAAAATATGGTGGTGGTAGTGTGATGGTCTGGGGCTGTTTTGCTGCTTCAGGACCTGGAAGACTTGCTGTGATAAAAGGAACTATGAATTCTGCTGTCTACCAAGAGATCCTGAAGGAGAATGTCCGACCATCTGTTCGTGTACTCAAGCTGAAACGAACTTGGGTTCTGCAGCAGGACAATGATCCTAAACACACCAGCAAGTCCACCACCGAATGGCTGAAGAAAAACAAAATGAAGACTTTGGAGTGGCCTAGCCAAAGTCCTGACCTGAATCCTATTGAGATGTTGTGGTATGACCTTAAAAAGGCCGTTCATGCTCGAAAACCCTCTAATGTAACTGAATTAGGACAATTCTGCAAAGATGAGTGGGCCAAAATTCCTCCAGGACGCTGTAAAAGCCTCATTGCACGTTATCGCAAACGCTTGGTTGCAGTTGTTGCTGCTAAGGGTGGCCCAACCAGTTATTAGGTTTAGGGGGCAATCACTTTTTCACACAGGGCCATGATGGTTTGGATTTTTTTTCACCTTTAATAATAAACACCTTCATTTACAAATTGCATTTTGTGTTTACTTGTGTTGTCCTTGACTATTGTTTAAATTGGTTTGATGTTCCGAAACACCTAAGTGTGACAAACATGCAAAGGAACAGGAAATGAGGAAGGGGGCAAACACTTTTTCACACCACTGTATATATATATATACATATATACATATATATATATTGTGGTAGTACGGAATCTCCAATCCTGGGACCGGGTTTTGGGACCAGCCAGCAGTCTGGCTGGATGATTGCACAGGTGGGTCTTGGGCTTAAAACAAAGCCAACACCATGGGTCTGGGCTCCACCCTCCCGAGGAGTCCAGGCGTGTAAGGGAGAAGAAGTGTGCATGTCTGCACAGGTCGGTCTGTCAGAGCAGACAGAGGGTCCAAGCTTGTGGGCTGAAAAAGAAGCTAGTAAAGAGTGCTGAGGTACTGGGTGTACAGGAACTCTGTTAAAGAGCCAAGAGGGCTGCAGCAGAAGTCTGAGCAGCAGTGCTGCTAAAGAGAGACAGGTGGCTTGGTATTTTTGGTTCTACGTACATTATTGCTGTGAAAAGCTGAAACCCCTGTGTGGGCAACTATTTTGTTATCGGACTTTTCTTTCTTTAATAAAAGTGGGCCTACAAGCCCTTAAAACGGCATATCTGGCGTGGACTCAGCTCACTGGTAAGCTCTACCTTTAAGCTAAAATAACCCCCAAATATTACAAGTGGTGTTCGAATGCGGGCAGAAGACGGTGGAATCCGGGTCCTTGCCCTACAGTAAGTTCAAGTCAGGAACTATTGGCTGTGTGTGGAAGTGCAGCCAGGCAAAAGGCATTGCTTGTTGCAGGTGGTGTACCTGTGAATGAAAAGTCAAATTTTTTTTTTTTCTTGCTATGAACTGTGTTTGTGTGCATGAGACAGCACAATCAGTGTGTGCAATGTGCAGGTGAGGAAAGCTTGCATGAAGAGAAAAGCAACTTGCTTTAAAAGAGACACTTTCATTTTCCTGGACTGTTTAAAGTTGTTCTGGAGTCTCTAAGTATGGGGCGGTCAAAGCTCCTAAAAGAAGCAAGGTTTGCTGAAATGAGAGACAGAGCTCTGTGGTTGGAGGGGTTGTTACCACCCAAACGAGCCCCATACATACCTGATCAGAGTGTATCAAGGAGAAAAAGGGCTGGGGTTGTCCCTAGCAACCCTGGTGCAATGAGTGCACAGGTGACTGCTGTTATGGAGAGTCCACCAGCATTTGAATCTGCAGTGGATTGGTGCAAGCGGCATTTAGCAGCACTGGACCAAGCTACAGAGGAAAGGAAGCCAACCCCCAGTGCAAGGGGAAAGCCGCTGGATGTCCATAACTGGAAGAGGGCTGTTGTTGCCCCTGGCAAAGCTGATGCAGTTAAAACAGCTAATGTGAAAGATGTGAATGTGTCACAGCATGAGACGGGATCCAGCAGAGAGAAGCCCATGCTATATGCAAGGAGAGAGGCTGATCAAAGGCTGAGGATGAGAGTGGTTGCCCATAGCAACGCAGAGGAAGCCAGTCGGGCTGTCTCTGTACCATGGGCTATGTCTAATAAGGATCGTGGAAAGTGGCTTACGGAGGAGCCAATTTATCATGTTGGAGAGAGCCAGCAAAGTTCTGCTGGGAGAGTGCGGTCTCCCATGGCAACCGGAGTGAAATTTATGCCTGAAAAGAGCTGCAGTAGAGGTTTGGTTCAGCGTCCCCACAAAGAGGCCTGTGCATTCCGGCCAGCTGGGAATCACCAAGAGAGAATCGCTTTGGGAAAAAATCGTCCAGTACCATGCCTGGAATGTGGCCAGCTGAGGCATGGCAGGTTTTCTTGCCCTAGGTTGTGGAATACGGCTGGAGATAATGTTGCTGAGAGTTTTGTCTGTAGGCCCAGATTCCGGTGAAAATATGTTTGCAGTCACCCCTAGCAACAAGAAGTTTCCTGTTGTGCCTGCAGGGGGTGCTAAACGGTGGGAGATGCCTGCTGTAGTTTCATCCCATGGCCACCAGGAGGAATTGGCCAGTAAAAGTGCAGTAGAGGACTGGTGCATAAGACGACGTACTCAAATGAAGATGGTGACACCAACTACTGCGGTGGGTAAGACTGTCTTTAATGAAATGATGGCTGGAACTGCTGATTTCATGTATAAAAGGACTAGTTACGAGACTGTCCATGATGATGTGAGAGTGACTCCAGTTAGTGGGGCCACTGAATGTGCACTTGAGAATGACTTTTCCCTATATAGTGGGAATGCAAGGGTTAAAATCCAAATAGAACCTGTGTTGATGTCTAAAAGTGTTGTGTCTAATGACTATCAGGCTCAAGTTGACCATGGGCTAGGACAGCCTACAAATTTGAAAAATGCTATAAGTGTTACTGTTAATGAAAAGTTTAATGCTGTTGGGAAAACTTTTGCTCTGAAAGAACCTGGGGTTATCAAAAATGGGCAGTTGCCTGTAGCAACTGGTGGTAAGACAGCACAGTTGTCCACAGGAATCTCCAGGGAACTTCATGTGTTGGAGTCAGAGGTTGCCCTGGACAACTGCGATGTCACTCTGGTGGGACAGAATGGAACTGTACCGTGTAATGGTAATGTGTTAGTGCAAGCTGCTAGTACTAAAAATGTGCAGGTATATGGTGTATTGCAACCTGTGCTACCACAGTCTGACATGATTTACAATGACTGGTGTAATGAGTCTGCAGCTGAGCCAGTCTGTTCTTATGTGTCTCCTTGGGCAGATGGATCGGTGCTGAGGAATACCGCAGAAGGGAGCGCACATACAACAGATTGGGATAGTTGGAGCAAAAATCTTATCTCCCTGATAGATAGGGCTTTTATGCACAAAGATAAGGTGGACACGGTTTCTGCTGGGCCAGCAGGAGGGGCTGCAGAACAGCCTGTACCTGAGGGCGCGGTGGCTGCTGCAGGAGTTAACCCTGGTGAGCAGGATGAACCAAATAAGGGCACAGCAGAGACATTGTCCGTGACCCACAAAACAGAGGTTGACATGGAGTGTCAACGTGACGTCACTGGTAATATTCTGGAGCAGTTCACTGATGCTGAGCCTAAGAAGTTGGGTATGAGTCCAGCAATTGGCAGCGCTCTGGTGGAGCACCAGGCTGTGTTTACCTCCAGCCGGGAGGAGGTTCCGTTACCCTTTGCAACTTTTCAAGTCTCAGCAAGTGAGTCTCTCTGCATCCCCAGTGTCATGAAAATCCCCAGGAAGGACTTGGGTCTGGAGTCAAGGGCCTGGTTATTAACCAAAGCATTAAAAGAGATGCTTGAACTTTGGGATGTACAGCCAATCTATACTAGTGTGTCTCCTCCACAGTCTGATGGGCTGGTACTGCGCAGTACCACTAGGTGGAGCACTGTATGGCAGGCTGTACAGAGCAAAGCAAAACAGGACAGGAATGGTTTATTCCTAAATTTGCTACTTTTGTTAAAAGTTGCCGCTACGTATGCTGCTAGATAAGATCCAGAAGAAATATTTGAGACAGACGTTGGAGAAGTTGAAAATAAGCCTAAATTGCCTGTGGTTACACCTCCTAACAGCCAGATGGGAAGCATTTCTGCTGCTATGGTCCAGTGGGGTCAGTTGGTGAAGGGCGTGTATACTGCACCAGTAGAAAAACCACATGAGGTGGAAGGGCCATGTGTGGACCTGAAAGCAGCAGAGATCCTGACCAGGGCTCAAACAAAGGTGGTTAAAGAGACTGGGGTCCCCAGTCCAGTGGTTGGTTTAGGTGACAAACCTAATAAGGTCCCCGGGACAGGGGAATGGGCAAGGAGCGTGGTAAAAATTGTATGTGGATCAGACGAAAGCTGGCCTGTTCCGGTGGATAAAAATACAGATGGCATCAGAACGGGTCAAGTGGTAGGACAGCTGCCTGCAGAGTGGGTGAACCCAGGGGAGGTGGCGTCCTGTGAGGTTCCTGTGGGTGATGGCGGCCCTCCAGTATGTGTGCCCTCTGTAGACTCTGCCCTAGCAAATTTTGAAAAAAAAGGCATTGGTGACATGTGCAACATTGAGAGGTCTAATGTTGGTTTGAATATGTCTGTCAATGATGAACCAAATAATGTGTTAATGGTACATGATAATGTGGTGCCCAAAGGTACAGGTAAACCTGGTAATCAATTAGTGACTGCTGAGTCAGGTACCAGAAATAAGAGGTGGGTTTCCGTTCTAAACACTATAGAAATAGGCCCCCTACAGTCTCAGAACAGTACTGCTGAGAAAGTTTTGGGTAAACCTGGGAACCTGAAGCGTGGAGGCAGAAGGGTTGGTAGGAAGACCAACGGGAACCCATTAAGATTTCAGGAAAGGAAGTGCTTATGGAAATTCACTCGGAAGAAAAGTTGGGAAGGTCGCATCAAAACTCATAGCAGAGTGACAGTAAGGCTTAGAGGGAGACACCAAAGGAGGCATTGGGTAGAGTTCCCCGTTAGGAGAAGCGAGGTTGGACAGGAGGGTACTTCTGTAAATGGTATCTGGCACAGAGGTGCCAAAAGTAACTTGGGTGTTCCGCCCTCTGGGTCGAAACAAAGGGGGGGGATATGTGGTAGTACGGAATCTCCAATCCTGGGACCGGGTTTTGGGACCAGCCAGCAGTCTGGCTGGATGATTGCACAGGTGGGTCTTGGGCTTAAAACAAAGCCAACACCATGGGTCTGGGCTCCACCCTCCCGAGGAGTCCAGGCGTGTAAGGGAGAAGAAGTGTGCATGTCTGCACAGGTCGGTCTGTCAGAGCAGACAGAGGGTCCAAGCTTGTGGGCTGAAAAAGAAGCTAGTAAAGAGTGCTGAGGTACTGGGTGTACAGGAACTCTGTTAAAGAGCCAAGAGGGCTGCAGCAGAAGTCTGAGCAGCAGTGCTGCTAAAGAGAGCCAGGTGGCTTGGTATTTTTGGTTCTACGTACATTATTGCTGTGGAAAGCTGAAACCCCTGTGTGGGCAACTATTTTGTTATCGGACTTTTCTTTCTTTAATAAAAGTGGGCCTACAAGCCCTTAAAACGGCATATCTGGCGTGGACTCAGCTCACTGGTAAGCTCTACCTTTAAGCTAAAATAACCCCCAAATATTACAATATATATATATATATATATATATATATATATATATACATATACATATACACACACACCATATATTGGCGTAAAAAAATTGAGACATTGCACAAGTATAATGGTCACGAATACCATTTGAAAAGTGATAATTTATTTTTTTCCTGCCTAGCAAATAATTTAAAGTTTAGCTAAGAATGTATAGAAAAGTAGAGTTTCCCTTTAAATGTTTAACCGAGTACATAAACACTAAAATGACACTGGATATTACTCTAATATTTGCAGACATTGCAGCATTATTAAGAATTACTGTCATATGTACTTGGCACATTTGATGAGACTTGTACTTGGAATTATGCTGTGCTTGCTGCAGTGGTTGTAAAGTTTATCCTGTGATCATCCAGCCATTCCATGCACTGATCATAAGATTAAGGGCATGGTAAACTACTTTTACTAATGGCTTGGAATAATCCTTATGGCAGTTTTGATGGATGCATGCAGGCTTTCAGTTGCTCTTTACACATAGCTGAATTCAATATGCCAGTAAAACCA
The DNA here is from genome assembly GCF_037356315.1 of Lithobates pipiens. Taxonomy (NCBI): domain Eukaryota; kingdom Metazoa; phylum Chordata; class Amphibia; order Anura; family Ranidae; genus Lithobates; species Lithobates pipiens. Next base: position 56,320,988 of record NW_027507789.1, on the reverse strand, counting down.
TAATACAATCTGCAGCAAAGCTGTTCTTCTATTGAACATACAATACCAATAGGTGAATTTATCAAAACTTGAGCAGACAGAATCTGAATGGATGTGCATGGCAACCAATCAGCTTCTAAATGTATTTTTTAAAGCTTAACTGAACAAACTGATGACAGAAGCCGATTGGTTGCCACGCACAGTTGCGGGAGATTTTTTCTGCTCTAATTTAGCTAAATTGTTCCAAAAGCTGATTGGCTTTTGCACATGCACGGCTTCACCAGATTTTGCACTCCCCATTTTAGTTATTGAGCCCCTTTGTGTTTGCTAGAAAGAGAAAGAACAGAGAGAGCAGTAGTGCTGTTGACAAGGTAACCAAGTTGCTCAGTTGCTTGCTTTGTGAAGTTGAAACCTCTGCAATAGCAACTAGCTGCCATCTAGATAACGGATGACCTGTAGATGTGGTGTATCTGGATTTTGCAAAGGCATTCGATACAGTTTCCCATAAATGTTTACTATACAAACTAAGGTTCTGGGGTCCTGTTAGACAGGGGCAGAAAAACTGGGCCTTGGGTGGTGGTGGTGCCCTAAACCAAAAATATTGTTGGAAGCTAGCATCATCAAGATTGGGGAAGAATTGGATAGTGTAGGGGATCAGAGGGGTGAACAGCTGGCTCAAAGACAGTTTTTATCTTTATTTTGGGCCATCCACTCAAGGGGTGCATGATCTGAAACTAACTTGAAGGGTCGGCCCAATAAGTAGTAGCGGAGTGTCTCCAAAGCCCATTTTATTGCGAGAAACTCACTTTCCACAATGGAATAATTCCTCTCAGCTGGCGTGAGCTTCCGGCTCAAGTACACAACGGGGTGCTCATCCCCCCAATCATCTGGGACAGTACTGCACCCAGACCCAACTTTGAGGCATCTGTTTGTACCAGGAACTCTTTTTGTAAGTCAGAAGCTACTAACACTGGTTCCTGGCACAAAACTTGCTTCAACCGGTAGAACGTTGCTTCTGCACTCCACTGAATAACAGTTGCGTTCTTTCCCTTAGTGAGATCAGTCAGAGGCGCTGCTAGACTGGCAAAGATGGGGACAAACCTCCTATAATAGCCCACAATGCCAAGGAAAGAACGCACCTGCCTACAACATACCCCAGGTAGTGGGCCTCCTCCAACCCAACCTTGCTCTTTTCCGGGTTCACTGTGAACCCCGCCCTTTGTAGTGCATCCAAGACCAACTCGACCTTCGGTAAGTGACTCTGCCAGTCCTGACTAAAGATGACAAAGTCATCAAGATAGGCTCCTGAGAATTCCTTATGAGGTCTTAGGACAAAGTCCATGGCCCTCTGGAAAGTGGCTGGGGCCCCATGTAACCCAAACGGCATTCGGACATACTGCCATAACCCTTCTGGTGTGGCAAATGCAGTTTTTTCTTTAGCCTCTGGGGAAAGCGAGATCTGCTAATATCCCTTGGTTAAGTCAAGAGTGGTGATGTAACGGGCCGGTCCTAATCTCTTGACTAACTCATCCACCCAGGGCATGGGATATGCATCTGGCTTGGAGACTTAATTTAACTTGCGAAAGTCATTACAGAACCACCAGGTTCCATTCGGCTTGGGTACAAGGACTATGGGGCTGGACCAGCTACTTGAAGACTCCTCAATGATCCCAAGGTCCAACATACTCTTAAGCTCGGTCGAGACAATATTCCGGTGAGCTTCGGGTATGCGGTAAGGTTTGAGGTTTACTTGGACGGCAGGGTCTGTGTTGATATTATGTTCAATTACCGACGTTAGGCCTGGCAAGTTTGAAAAAATGTCTCAATTCCTCTGCAAAAACTCCCAGGACTCCTGTTTTTGAGAAGGTTAGAGAGCCTCTGCAGTCCCTACCTTCTTAATCTGAGCATCAGGGTCTTCTGGGACCTTCAGACTGACTGCCAAAACCTGTCTATCTTTCCATGGTTTGATCAAGTTGACGTGGTAAATCTGGTAGGGTTTACTTTTGGTGGGCTGATGGACTTTTTATAGTTAACCTTGCCCACCCTCTCAACTATCTCAAAGGGTCCTTGCCACTTGGTGAGAAACTTACTCTCCACGGTAGGCACTAAGACCAGCACCCAATCCTCAGGTTTAAACGCTCTAATCTTGGCAGATCGGTTGTATACGCGACTCTGGGCATTCTGCGCAACCTGCAAATGTTCCTGTACTATGGCCATAACTTTTGCTATTCGGTCCTGCATTTGAGACACGTGTTCTACCACACTCTGATACAGGGAAGCTTTGTGTCCCCACGTCTCTTTCATTATATCCAGTAGTTCACAGGGTTGTCTCCCATAAACCAACTCAAAGAGGGAGAATCCCGTGGAGGCCTGGGGTACCTCTCTTATGGCAAACAACAAGGGAGGCAACAAGCAATCCCAATCCCGACCATCCTCCTCAACTGCTTTCTTTAGCATTGCCTTTAAGGTTTTGTTGAACATCTCCACTAACCCATCAGTTTGTGGGTGATACACTGAAGTCCGCAAGTGTCTAATCTTAAACAGGTTACAGAGTTCCTTCATCACTTTTGACATGAACGGGGTACCTTGGTCTGTCAAGATCTCGGATGGGAGCCCTGTTCTAATGAACATCTGAAACAACTGCCGTGCGATGACCTTGGATGAGCAATTTCTTAAAGGGACTGCTTCTGGGAAAACTGGTGGCATAGTCAAGGACGACTAAAATGTATTGGTGTCCCCTAACTGACTTAGGTAAGGGGCCCACCAAATCCATGGCTATGCGATCAAAGGGAACCTCGATAATTGGAAGTGGTACCAGCGGACTGCAAAAATGGGGCGTTGGAGCGGTTCTTTGTCATGTAGGGCAGGACTCACAGTAGTCCTTAATTTCCTGATATACACCAGGCCAAAAAAAAGTTCACAAGTTTTAGCCACTCCAAGGTGACCCCCAAGTATATGACTAGGAGCTAAATGCAACACCCTAGACCTAAAAGGTTTGGGTACCACCAGTTGTTCCAACACTTCTTTATTGACTTTAGTTACTCGGTACAAGTCATGATTCACAGCAAAATGAGGGAATTTCACTTCTGCCCCAGGGTGCTGTGGTTCACCGTTTAAGACTGTGGCCTGTTCCCTGGTGGGATCAAAGTGGGGTCCCTCATCTGAGCACTAAGGAAATCTTCCCGGAAGCCCCTGAGATCGGACATATCTGGCTCAGAGGAGGAATTTTCCCGCAAACACCTCCAGGGGATTGGGCTCACTTCCTGCAGGTTCAGCAACCTGGTACTGATCCCTAGTAACCACCTCCTGCAACACAGTACTATTTAACACCTCTATGGGTTCTTGCTAGTTTTTAACATCACCATGCACACAGATGACCCCAACCTGTTCCCTTGGTACCAGCTTTCTTGGCAACCCGTCCGACCGAAACAGGGTAACAACACTCTCAGAGTCAAGGGCCCAGAGTCCTGCAGGTTCAGAAACCTGGTACTGATATTTAGTAACCACCTCTTGCAACACAGTATTATTTATTTTTTATCAGAAAATACATTTTTATTTCTTTTGTTGCACAGTACATGGTATAAAATAGGCAGTGTACAGAAATACATAAAATATAAAACACAAAACAAGAGAAACATTGGAAGATGGAGTGAGCCTTAAACGGAGTACTTCCGCAATATATTCCCTTGCATTTTCACATATAGACTCTTTTGTTACCCATACTTATTTTTCCCTTTTTATTACTCTCTCTCCTTTCTTTTTCCTTCATACCTTTGTTCATCTATCCATCTACTGTGCAGCAACTCCAGAATCATGTAACGTATACAGATAAACCATAACAGATGTCATACTGAAAGAATTATGCATACACAATTGACCCTTGTAGATCTCTTAATTTCTTGTGTTCATATTCCATATTAAGTCAACTATAGTAACGTACTATTGTGGTGTTCCTTCTTCCATCGGCATAAATGCCAGGTTTACGTTTTGCATTTTTCGTTTGACTGCTGGTGATAGCCGGGTAACTGTGCTCTGAGTATCTATCACAGTATCAACCTGAGTTGTTTGTTACGCCATATGGGTGTACAGTTCATGTATCCTTTCAACCCAAGCATCTTTTTGATGTATGGCCATAGTGTGTTCAACAGTTTCACGGTAGGAGCCGTTGAATCTAGGTGTGTATAACCCGCCTCCAGCCTTGTATCTAGTATCCTACAAATAGGGTTGGTCAGATCTATTATTCCCCACCCCCCTAACTGTTGCAGTTGGGATGCTAAAAAGTAAGTCCTGGGGTGTGGGACAGCCATCCCCCCCTTCATCTTTATTATACTGAAGGGTTGACAACTTAATCCTAGCTGATTTTTTCTGCCATATCAATTCCCTAAATTGTGACTCAATTCTTTCAAACCATCTCCTGGGGATCCACTTCGGGGAGTTATGGAATATGTATAATAATTGTGGTGCCCATACCATTTTAATTAGGTTTATTCTCCCAGTGACTGATAGAGGCAGTTTGCACCATGCTGTGCATTTATCTCTAAATTTGCTAAGAAGGGGGGATAGGTTTTACGATCGAGATATTGGGATGGGTCTGGGGGTCACCTGAACACCTAGGTACTTGACTGCAGTTACTATCTGGACCGTTTCTGCACACTTGGGTACCGGGACGGCCAGGGGGTCTAATGGCATCAGTACCGACTTATCACAATTGATGGCAAAGCCTGACAGCTCCCCGAATGCTTTAATAAGGTCCATGACTGCTTGCAAAGTGCCCTGCGTGTCTCCCAGATACAACAGGGTATCGTCAGCGTATATGGACACCACGTCTGTGCCCATGGAGCGTCGAAACCCAATTATGTCGGTGTCACCATGTATTCTAACCGCCAGGGGCTCCAGTGCCAGGGCAAACAGCAGGGGTGATAGAGTATACCCCTGTCTGGTGCCCCTGTACAGTAAAAATGGCTCTGACAGTTCCCCATTCACTCTAAGTCTTGCGGTGGGTTTTGCGTAAGTAACTGAACCCATTTAATGAAGGTGTCACCCAGACCCACACACCTCAACACCTTCCACAGGTAAGGCCACTCGACACTGTCGAAGGCCTTAGCTGCGTCTAGGGAGAAGATTTCCCTGTTGCCAGTATTGTCCGTTGGGACCTGCAGGTTTAAGAAGAGCCTTCTAATATTTCGTGCTGTGGATCTAGAAGGGATAAAGCCAGATTGGTCTTTGTGTACTATTTTATGTATTACCTTAGCCAGTCTGTTCGCCAGTACCCTAGCCAGTAATTTGACATCAGCTGTCACTAAAGATATGGGCCTATATGAGCCTGGGGAACTGGCCTCCTTGCCTGGCTTCAGCAAGATGACAATGATTGCCTCGTTCATGGAGCCTGGCAAGGACCCTTTTTTCAAGAGCCTCAGTATAAACTTTTAAGAGGGTGGGAAGTAGAATGCCGGAGTATATTTTATAAACTTCGGATGGTAGACCGTCCATCCCTGGTGACTTGTTATTTTGGGAATGTGTCAGGGCTATATATAATTCTTCTTCTGTCAGTGGTGCGTTAAGCATGTCAGTATCTCCCAATGCTAAGATTGGGAGCTCGCATTTTTCTAAAAATTCCTCAATCTCCACCTCCGTGGGCCTCACTTTAGATGTATACAGGTCCTCATATAAATCTTTAAAAATCCAAACAATGTCTGGGGTAGAGGAGTATTCGACACCCTGGTCATCACAAATAGCCAAAATGAGGGCTAAGGACTGTTGTGCTTGCGCCATAACCGCTAGCACATGTCCATTTGCTTCGCCTTCCTCAAAATGTGTCTGTTGCAAAAAAAAAATGTTTATTTTCCGCTAACTGTAATGCCAGTTGCCTAGACATTGATTGTGCCCCCAACCACGCCCTTTTTGTGTCATCTGTGGGATTGGCAATGTACTTGTCTTCTGTTTCGGTGACCGCCCTGAGCACCGTCATCTCCCAAGCTTTAGTGTCTGTCTTAATGCGATTTATTATTTGTATGCATTGCCCCCTCATATAGGCCTTCATTGCATCCCACACCATCCCCAGGTTCGTAGTGCCAGTGTTATCCAGTAGAAAAGATTTAAGCATGTCTTGAAGTGGGTCAGGCTCAGGAAACAATGAAAGCCAAAAGGGATTAACCACTTTCAGACCGGACCATTTTGCTGGTAAATGACCAGAGGTCTTTTTACAATTTGGCACTGCGCTGCTTTAACTGGTAATTGCGCGGTCATGCAATGTTGTACCCAAACAAAATTTGCGTCCTTTTCTTCCCACAAATAGAGATTTCTTTTGATGGTATTTGATTGCCTCTGCGATTTTTATTTTTTGCGATATAAACGTAAAAAGACCGCAAATTTTGAAAAAAAATGATATTTTCTACTTTTTGTTATTAGAAAAATCCAATAAACTCAATTTTAGTCATACATTTAGGCCAAAATGTATTCAGCCACATGTCTTTGGTAAAAAAAAAGTCAATAATTGTATATTTATTGGTTTGCGCAAAAGTTGTCACATCTACAAACTAAGGTACGTTTTCTGGAATTTACGCAGCTTTTAGTTTACGACTGCCTATCTCATTTCTTGAGGTGCTAAAATGGCAGGGCAGTACAAAACCCCCCCAAATGACCCCATTTTGGAAAGTAGACACCCTAAGGAAATTGATAAGTGGCATGTTGAGCCCATTGAATATTTTATTTTTTTGCCTCAAGCGATTGAATAATGACAAAAAAATTTTTTTTTTTCTTTTTTTCACAAAGTTGTCACTAAATGATATATTGCTCACACATGCTATGGGCATATGTGAAATGACACCCCAAAATAAATTCTGCTGCTTCTCCTGAGTACGGGGATACCCCATATGTGGGACTTTTTGGGAGCCTAGCCGCGTACGGGGCCCCGAAAACCAAGCACCGCCTTCAGGCTTTCTAAGGGCGTACATTTTTGATTTCACTTCTCACTACCTATTACAGTTTTGAAGGCCATAAAATGCCAAGATGGCACAAAACCCCCACAAATGACCCCATTTTAGAAAGTAGACACCCCAAGCTATTTGCTGAGAGGCATGTTGAGTCCATGGAATATTTTATATTTTGCCACAAGTTGCGGGAAAATTACAAACTTTTTTTTTTTTTTTTTTCACAAAGTTGTCACTAAATGATATATTGCTCACGCATGCCATGGGCATATGTGAAATGACACCCCAAAATAAATTCTGCTGCTTCTCCTGACTACGGGGATACCACATATGTGGGACTTTTTGGGAGCCTAGCCGCGTACGGGGCCCCGAAAACCAAGCACTGCCTTCAGGATTTCTAAGGGCGTTACAGTTTTGAAAGCCATAAAATGCCAAGATGGCACAAACCCCCCCCAAATGACGCCATTTTGGAAAGTAGACACCCCTAAATTTAGGGGTACACTAGTGAGACTAGGTAATAAATGGCGGGTGCCCTGAAACTATAAAAAAAAATAACTAACCAACCAGCGTCACCTGTAACAGTTATATGGTGATCACTGGTGAAAGGGTTAACTAGGGGGCAATCAGGGGGCTTTATGCGGTAGTATATGGGGGTCCCTGGCGCTATAAAAAGCTGCGGCGAACCTAAATACCTACCTGCCTAACTAGCGTCACCTGTGACACTAATACAGCGATCAGAAAAACGATCGCTTATTAGGCTGGGTTCACACTGGAGCGATGTGGGAACGCCACGAATGCGCGGCGGGTTCCCGCATCACATGCCTCCCGGCGGCAGTTCACACTGCCCTATGCGAACTGCTGGGAGTGTCAGTGAAATGTTAATGACACCCCCAGATCAGTTCGCATATCGCAGTGCGATCTGCAAACTCGGATCGCATGGTGTGAACACCCATGCGATCCGATTCTGCTGCGGACCAAAAAAAGGGTCCCGTGCGAGTTTGCGGCGGGTGCGACACGAATTCAGCCATACTATCTGTATGGCTGAACTCGAATCGCACAGAGATCGGATGTGATTTGCACTGCAGTGCGGTGTGAATCACATCCGTTCTCATAAACCGCTGCAATGTGAACCCAGCCTTAGTGACACTGGCGACGGGGGGTGATCACGGGGTTAAACCTTTATTGGGGGGGTTAGGGGGGGTACCTTAGAACTAAAGGGGGCTAACCCTAACTGCCCTAACAGTTATTACAGTCACAAATGACACCCGCCGGGTGATCAGGGGGTTAAACCTTTATTAGGTAATAAATGGCGGGTGCCCTGAAACTATAAAAAAATAACTAACCAACCAGCGTCACCTGTAACAGTTATATGGTGATCACTGGTGAAAGGGTTAACTAGGGGGAAATCAGGGGGCTTTATGCGGTAGTATATGGGGGTCCCTGGCGCTATAAAAAGCTGCGGCGAACCTAAATACCTACCTGCCTAACTAGCGTCACCTGTGACACTAATACAGCGATCAGAAAAATGATCGCTTATTAGGCTGGGTTCACACTGGAGCGATGCGGGAACGCCACGAATCCGTGGCGGGTTCCCGCATCGCATGCCTCCCGGCGGCAGTTCACACTGCCCTATGCGAACTGCTGGGAGTGTCAGTGAAATGTTAATGACACCCCCAGATCAGTTCGCATATCGCAGTGCGATCTGCAAACTCGGATCGCATGGTGTGAACACCCATGCGATCCGATTCTGCTGCGGGCCAAAAAAAGGGTCCCGTGCGAATTTGCGGCGGGTGCGGCGGGTGCGACACGAATTCAGCCATACTATCTGTATGGCTGAACTCGAATCGCACAGAGATCGGATGTGATTTGCACTGCAGTGCGGTGCGAATCACATTCGTTCTCATAAACCGCTGCAATGTGAACCCAGCCTTAGTGACACTGGCGACAGGGGGTGATTACGGGGTTAAACCTTTATTGGGGGGTTTAGGGGGGCACATTAGAACTAAAGGGGGCTAACCCTAACTGCCCTAACAGTTATTACAGTCACAAATGACACCAATGCAAAAAAATAAAAATAAAAAAAGCAATTGGTGTCACTGTGACTGGGGGGGCAGGGGTAATTGGGGGGTGATCGGGGGGTAAAGGGGGGGTGTGAGTGTGCCTGGCATGTTCTACTGTGTAGTGTAGTGCTTGTGCAACTCACCGATGCTCTCTCCTCGGTGCCGGAACGAAAAATACCGACACGGAGGAGAGAATACATCACTTCCTCTCCTGTGTTTACATTACAGGAGAGGAAGTGATGTCACCGGACATTTTCATTCGTCGGGAGCGATCGCGAGGGGGTGGCCATGAATGAATGGCCGTCCCCTCGTCCGGGATCGCTCCCGAACGAATACCGACCGCCGCAGGCACCGGGCGGGGCCCCGATCGAGCCCCCGACCCGCGGGCAGGCAAGGACGTACATGTAAGCCCTTATGCCTGCCCGTGCCATTCTGTCGACGTACATCGTCGTGCGGCGGTCGGCAAGTGGTTAAGCTTCCAGACTGGACTCTTAACTATGTCGGGGAACGATACACAGATGCGGAGCGAGAAGTGGTCGGAAAGGTTTCTGTCAGCATAGTCCAAGTTTATAATATGTTGCAGCATCCTGTCATTGCCCAGGCCCAGGTCTATTCTAGATAGGCCTCCATAAGAGGCCGAATGACAGGAATACTTTTTAAGGTCTGGGTGCCTGCTACGCCATACATTGGTCAGCCCCAATTCCTCGAGGACCTTGGCAAAAGGTGTGCGGCTCGTTGTGCCGGGCGCGATATTACGGGTTATGGGGAACTTGTCTTTGGTGTGATTTAGGTAATTATTGAAGTCTCCCACTGCAAGCAGGGGGACCTCTTGGTATTGTGCCATCAATTTTGCCAAACTCCCAAGGACCCCTGCCGAGTACAGCGGTTGTACGTATATATTAGCCAGTATACAGGTTAACCCATACATTTTACACAGTAAAAAAACGTATCTACCGCCCGGAACAATCTGGGTCTTAGAACATTGCAACCAGACTCCTTTGCGTATAAGTATGCTTACCCCCCTGGAATATGAGGAATACGTGGAGTGGAACTGTACATCATACATGCGGGGGCTCAGACTAGGAGGAGGATCAGCCAAAAAATGCGTCTCCTGCAAGCATACAATACTGGCATTCATTGATTTTACATGTCTCAAAACTGCTATTTTCTTCACTGGAGTACCCAGACCCCTCACAGTCCAAGTGAGGACATTTAGTTCAACCGCCATATGGGCTCACTATAAATATTGTCAGGAGTAAACACAATGTTCGGCACAATTAGTTATCCAAGAAGATTGTAACTCTATCCAAAAAAATTACTGTTCTTAGATCATTAACGTTACCCGGTATGCAGATAATTAACTGTACGTAATTCAACTTCACAATTGCAAGAAGTAGTATTATGGAAGAGTCAGAACAAGGACTTGAGAAACCTATGTAGGCATTGTGTCTACAAGCGGCCATCAAACTAGACCTTACTTGTGGGGCCAACAGGACCCCCAGCCTTTTGGGCTGTGTAACAAACAGACCCCCTGCATCCGCTGAGGGGGGGGGGGGGGGAGGTGGAGGAAGCTCCTATGAAACCCTTGGGTTAGTTCACCTAGGAGCTTCACTTCAATGGCACCTGCGGGGCGCACCGTCTCGTACAGGGTATACCGTGATGGTGGATCTCCCTCTGCCGCCTCGCTCACGATAGAGGACATAGATCAAGTGTAAAGAAAAAATATAGTAGAGCGAACCTTTGAGTAACAGCATCAGAGTCATGGGTGACTTCGTCAGGACAGCCGACGGTCCCAGGCCCCTTAGGGCCCTCTCTTCAATCCGAGGAATTGCGTTGCGTGCGATTAGCTTTGAGTGCTCTGTCCTCTCTATCTAGCCATTGCGCTGAGTTGGTGGGTCGTATGGGAGGTTGAGCTCTCTCAATCTTTTCTTCACATCTATGAACTTTGCACGTTGCTTCTGCAGCTCAGTAGAAAAATTGGGGTACAAGGATACCTTAGAATTGTCGATAGCCAGCGTTCCCCCCAAAATTTTGGCCTTGGACAATATGGCATCTCTGTCTTTGTAGTTAAGCAATTTAAAGAGGAAGGCCCGGGGTGATTGCCAGGTGGTAGAGGTCTGGATGGGACTCTGTGCGCACGTTCAACTGCAAAAAGTGGGGAAAAGGCCTCCTTGGCGAACGTAGTGATCAGCCAGTTTTCAATGAATGCAACAGGGTTTTTGCCCTCGGCCCTTTCAGGGATGCCTATGGTGCGTATATTGAGTCGCATGCGATTTTCTAGCTCATCTAAGCGGGTCGCATGCTGTGCAGTAAGGTGGCAGTAATATTGCAAGTCCCTTTGCATGGGGGGAATGTCATCCTCTATAGCACTCACCCTGCCTTCAATGGCGGCTGTGCGTTCCCTTAGTTTTTGCATGTCCTGCCGCACATAGGAGATTTCAGCTTTCACCCCTTTCACTTCATTAGCAAGTGCTGAGATAGACATGTTGCAAGCAGTCACAGCAGAGTAAATATCTCTACGGGTGGGTCCTGTGCTATCAGATGGAGGGGGAGTAGATCTAGGCCCCACAAACATGTCCCTTGGTGTACTCACAGTATTCCAGACAGGAGACAATCCCTCAGCATCCTCCAGCGGGACTGTGTCATCTGCAGCTGACTGATCGCCTGTGGCTTCCCCTGGGCCGGGGGGGGGGAGATGACATCTCTTTTGGAGCTTTCCCTCCATAGAGGAGTTTCTGGGCTGCCTCCCTGTACTGAGTCGGCCTGCATGCTCCGGGATTCCCTGCTGCCCCTGGACATGGATTTGAGCGTTCCCGAGCTCTGCGGGAGGGATCGCCATCGCCACGGTATCGTGGTGGTTTCCGGTGGGGCTCGTTCCGCATCGGGTCCTCTGTGTGGCCAGAAGATTGCCAGGATTTTCAGCGGAGCAGAGAGGAGTGTGACCGTCTACATGTGCTGCTCAGCCACGCCCCAACACAGTATTTTTATTTTATTTTTGGGGAAAACCCCCGAACCTTTGAGCTTTTGCTCATACAAGTCCCAAAACATGGGGCAGTCTCGCCCGATAAGTAAATCATGAGGTAATCCCGGGACCGCCCCAACTTTTAGTGTAGCCGTTCCTGCTGGTGTACACAGGATTACACATGCCACCGGATAGTTTTTAACATCACCATGCACATAGATGACCCCAACCTGTTCCCTTGGTACCAGCTTTCTTGGCAACCCGTCCGACACTCCCAGAGTCAAGGAGCGCTACCACCTCCTGTCCATTGACCTGCACCACACACTCATGCGGATTTAGGCTGGTTGCAGAACATAATGCATGGGCATACATGGAGCGACGACAGCCCATGTCGCACTCCATGGGTTCTTCCCGACTTGGGCACTGGGCCGCCAGATGGCCCAGTTGATGGCAGGACCAACAGCGAACCTCACGGGGCTCCCCCTGTCGGTTTCCTGGAAGCTTAGGTTCTGGGGTGCTCCTGGTAGTTGTATTATCCCTCTGAGCAGCCACTATGCGATCAACGGGTGCCACACTGGTGCTGGAATGCACTTCCTTAAAATGGGCCAGCTCTCTTGTGACAGAGGATCTCTCCTGGAACTTTTCTGCACAACTGTAGCGCTCAACAGCTGTAGCCATCTCATCCAGGGACTGAGGCTCGGACTGAGCCACCCACTGTTGGAGCTCTCTGGGTAGTCCATACAGGAAATGATCGAGTGCAACTCTTTCCACAATCTGAGTGGGTGTCTTTTCCTAAGGGTTTCAGCCTAGTGCATAAGGTGGTAGAGCAAACACCTCCAGGGGTTTGGGCTCACTTCCTGCAGGTTCAGCAACCTGGTACTGATCCTTAGTAACCACCTCCTGCAACACAGTATTATTTAACACCTCTGTGGGTTCTTGCTTTTTGGGAAAAACCCCCGAACCTTTGAGCTTTTGCTCATACAAGTCCCAAAACATGGGGCAATCTCGCCCGATTAGTAAGTCATGAGGTAATCCCGGGACCACCCCAACTTTTAGTGTAGCCATTCCTGCTGGTGTACACAGGGTCACACATGCCACCGGATAGTTTTTAACATCACCATGCACACAGATGACCCCAACCTGTTCCCTTGGTACCAGCTTTCTTGGCAAGCCGTCTGACCGAAACAGGGTAACGACACTCCCAGAGTCAAGGAGCACTACCACCTCCTGTCCATTGACCTGCACCACACACTCATGCGGATTTAGGCTGGTTGCAGAACATAATGCATGGGCATACATGGAGCGACGGCAGCCCATGTCGCACTCCATGGGTTCTTCCTGACTTGGGCACTGAGCCACCAGACGACCCAGTTGATGGCAGGACCAACAGCGAACCTCACGGGGCTCCCCCTGTCGGTTTCCTGGAAGCTTAGGTTCTGGGGTGCTCCTGGTAGTTGTATTATCCCTCCGAGCAGCCACTATGCGATCAACGGGTGCCACACTGGTGCTGGAATTCACTTCCTTAAAATGGGCCAGCTCTTATGTGACAGAGGATCTCTCCTGGAACTTTTCTGCACAACTGTAGCGCTCAACAGCTGTAGCCATCTCATCCAGGGACTGAGGCTCGGACTGAGCCACCCACCATTGGAGCTCTCTGGGTAGTCCATGCAGGAAATGATCGAGTGCAACTCTTTCCACAATCTGAGTGGGTGTCTTTTCCTCAGGTTTCAGCCAAGTGCATAAGGTGGTAGAGCTGCACACTGGCAGGCTTATCCTTGTCAAAGTGCCAGCCATGGACTCGGTTCACCCTTAAAGTGACAGTCATCCCAGCCTTGCTAGGATTTCTGCTTTCAGGAGCTTATAATCACGTGCTGATTCAGGGGCCAAGTCACAGTACCCTTGTTGGGGGTCTGCGGTCAGGAAAAGAGCCAGTACATCTGCCCAGTCTTTATCAGGCAGACCTTCCCTTGCTGCAACCCGCTCAAACATCGCTAGGTATGCTTCCACATTGTCTAAGGCCATCATCTTTTGCAAGGTCCGCTGCACTGCCTTCCGGGGGTCACTCTTTTCAGCGGGGTCACCTTTCATTATTTCAGCCTGCTGGGTCACTGCCTTTTGTAATTCCCCTATCTGTTCACTTAATAAGCAATTTGTTTCCTGTTGTACAGCGACTGTCTCCACCAGGATCTGCTCCTGCCGAGCCTGTGCTTGTACCAGGGCCTGCTGGGCCTCCTGATGGCAGGCCTGCGCTTGTGTATTAGCCAGTACCAGCTGCTTAACCACATCCTCCATGGCTTGTTCAGAAGATTTCACTGTCTGTACAGCTTTAACCCAGGACATAGGATTGGACTGGACCCCTCAAACTGCCCAATGCATTCTCTGCCAATTGTAGGGGATCAGAGAGGCGGAGTACCAAATGAAGCACTTAGTGCTAGCATGCTGCATACTTCACAACTTTTTAAAGAGAAATGCTCCTAATTATGTTGCGTCAGTTGGGTCTGAGGCCGGACTTCCTGAAACTACACTGACAGCCCTGGAAGCTGGCCATCCTGGCTTGCCCCCCCAAAGCGCCCGTGAAGTGTGGCAAAAATATGTTCATTATTTCACACGTAGGGGGCCATTGCTATGCCAGCAAATTTGTAAATATTTTCTATTTGAAAACAAAATTTTATCTGATAAAATCTTGATTTTGATTTACTGCTTGTGTTTCTTTTAGCTGTCTCCTAGGTTTTCCTAGTGCACTTGTAGTGCCAAGTGGTTTTTCCATTATTAAATAACTCCCATTATCATTGTAAACACCAACTTAACTTTGGTATTGAGCATCGAAAGAAGAAGCCACACATTGTTGAGTATAAAACCTTTTACTCTGTGCACATGTGCGTTATAAAACATTTTTGTGTAAAAAAAAAAAAAAAAAAAAAAAAAAAAAAATCTTGTTTTTTTAAAGAGTAAGAAGGGTAGTGGTGCGCTGTACACAAGGAGGATATATCTATTGATAAAAGCAGTATATAAAATTCGCAATGGGGGTCTATCCAGTAAACAATACAGGTCTGGGTATGTCTGTGTGACTAGTTTAAACAGCAACACTCATTTCTACTAATAGTCCACAACATAAATACATAAAATAGTGAAAATTCATATAAAATCCAAAGTGCAACGTGTTGCGATCCTGTAGTCGCATAAAAGTGCAAATATTCCAATGTGACGCTGTGGCTGATAAAACAATAATGTTCGTTGCTATTAGTGTAAAATCTACAACATAAAACCGTGAAATAATAAAAACAAGAAAAAAGAAGAAAAAACACAATATAACATTCAAAATTGCAGCATGTTGCGATCCTAAAATCGCATAAAGTGCAGGTGTTCTGCTGTGGTGCACATAGGCAAACCTTCAAACATAAATAATAATTAAGTGACAAAAAATATAAGTGTATCAGACAAAAAGTCAGTTTTCAGTGCAAAGTGCTGCGATTATTCTCAAAATCGCATAGTATGTGACTTCTTCAACAAGATATACGATGTGAAGCTGTTGCAATGGGAAGGGCAGTGGTGCTGGTGGAAGGGGATGTGGCCTTGGTGGTCCCGTATATACCAGTAATGGATGTCCCCTTACCTTACCGCTGTAAGGTAACAGCGTATATATAAAGAGCTTTTTGGGATCCTTTAGCGGAATTTTCCCTTTAATGTGGGGTGCCCAGGTCCTGACCAATGATATGGTCCCTTTAAGGGGGTTTCCTCTGTGGTATTGCAGTCAGGGTTCCTCAGTGGTATGGCATATACATGGGTTTAAGCAGAGATGGAGGAAGAATACTCCATAGTGTAAGATGCTTCAACAGGTTTATTGTTATTAAAACAGTTTAAAAATACTCACAAACAAACAGTCTGTACAAGCAGTGCTGCGGGCTCGGTCTACGTCACTTTCTGGTTGCTGTGTCCCGACGCGTGTTCGTCACGGGTCACATGACTTCATCAGGGGATAAACACAACAGTAGGAAGTGTCCTTAAATAGCTTAAACAGTGCTAGTATATGGCAGCCATTATTATGGAGACCCGGAAGTCAGCCGGCGGCCATTTTGTTGTTGATAATGTCGCCGGACAGGGCACCACGGCCATTTTTTTGGTGTCTGGCATACTTATTGTGTTTTAAAACCCGGAAATGGATAGAAGGCACCCGCCCATCTATCCATTAAACAGGAAATGCGGCCGACGCCATTGATATGGTTAGTTATATGTCACAGAATGGTTAGTGAACATACTGGATATAAAGGACCGTTTTACATATGTAAATATAAATAAAGAAATGTGAACACAGATAAAACAAATAAGATTGCTAGTTAAGGGACGTATTGGAGTTATGTGGCACTGAATAAACCGTTAAAATATGAAAAATATATTAATAGATATGTGTATGTATATACCAATAGGTATATATATAATTATAAGGGGAAAATAAAAATCCAAATAAAAATACATTTAATATAATCGGAGGGGAAAGGAAAGAAATTATTAAAAATTCCTGGAAAAAATCTTTAAAATATTAGAGGAATTTTTTAAAATTAATAAAGCACTAGCGTAAAAGTCGCATAATTAATAAATATATCAATTTTTTTAATATAGACGTACCCGGAAATGACGTATATCGCCGAGTGAATAAAACCATTCATCTAACAGTTATATTAAAACGTGAGAAAGATAATGGACATAATAACAATCATTAATCATAAGAGGGGGGAGGGGGAGGGGAGGATAACTATAAAAAGACGTGAAAAGCCTATCCATAGTGGGGGGAGTGCCCCAAAATATTCCTACGATTCTCCTATATTCAATAAACCACCTGAGGCAAAGTAGATTGATTTTCCTGTAAAAAAAACTTGCTGGTGCGATTTTAAAAGTCGCTAATAAAACAATTGAAGCCTATCCATAGTGGGGGGAGTGTTACGAAAGTGCCTACGATTCTCCTATATTCAATAAACTACCTAAGGAAGAGTAGGGTGATTTTTCTGTTTTCCTGGAAAAAACTTGCTGGTGCGATTTAAAAGTCGCTAATAAAGCAATTGAGGTCAAACTCAATGTTCAATCCATTTGGCGTCAATGTATCTAATGTATATATCCATTTGAATTCGAGTTGGCTCAAGGTGCGGACCTTATGTCCACCACGCCAATGTTTCACGTAGGGCTCAATCCCCCAAAATTTTAGTTGTGACGGGTCTTTGTTGTGGTGGATTAAGAAATGTTTGGACACATTGTGTTTGTCGAAGCCTTTTAATATGTTTTGCACATGTTCTTTTATGCGTGTTCTTAGTGGTCTTTTCGTGCGCCCAATGTACTGCAGTCCACAACTGCACTCCAAGGCATATACGGCACCCACTGTGTTGCAGCAGATTAATTCATTGATGGTATAGGTATCACCAGTGCTTGTGGAAGTGAACTCCTTTTTCTTTTCGTTGGGGCGCTTAGTTTTTGTGCAGGCAAAACACCTCTTACAGGGGAAGAAACCCTTCCCTGTGAAAAAAGTAAGTCCTCTCCCTGGGGGATCTGGGATGCTCTTCACAATCCTGTCCCTAATGGTAGGGGCTCTTTTATAGATGAATTTAGGGAAAGTGGGTAAAAGGTCATTCAATAGTTTATCGGCTTTTAGTATTTTCCAATTGCGCTTAATAATCCTTTCAATCTGTTTATGTTGGATGTTATAATCCAAGATAATTGGAATCGTATTCTGTGGTGTCACTTTGTTGGATTTCTCCTTTATCAGGTTTTCATGACTTAGTTTTGTTACTTCTGTAATCTTTTGGTCGATAATCTTTTTTTATAGCCTTTTTCTATAAATCTTTGTCGCATGTGTGCGGCTTGATCAAAGAAGTGGCTATCCTCCGTTGCAATTGCGTCTTAACCGCATTAGTTGGCCTTTCGGGATATTAAACAGCCAGTTCTTATGATGGCAACTTTGTAGTGGGAGGTAGCTGTTCCTATCCACACTTTTGAAGTGTGTTTTAGATGAAAGTCTATTATTGTTTTGTCCTATCTCCAAATCTAGGAAGGTTATCGATTCACTGCTAGTTTCCCAAGACAGTTTAATATTTCTATCGTTTCTATTCAGTTTTTCTAAGAAATCGTTGAGTTTGGTCTGTTCACCTTTCCACAGGATTATGACATCTATATATATCTTTTATATACACGTAACTCCTCTGGGGGGTTGGTGAAAACGCTTTCTTCCTCCCACTGTGCCATAAAAAGCCCTGCAACGCTGGGGGCGAATTTTGCTCCCATGGTGACGCCTGTTTTTTGGTGGTAATAATTGCGGTCGTACCAGAAGTAATTGTTTTTAAGGCAAAAATCTAAGCATTTAACCAGGAATTTTCTCTGGATGCATGGTAGCTTTGTGTGCTTCCTAAGTCCCCACTTTGTTGCTTCGCAGGCCTGATGGTGTCGTATTATTGTGTAAAGTGAAGCGACATCTGCCGTGGCTAGCCACCATGGCCCATCATCTATTGGTACATTGTCGATAATTTGTAGTACATGTTTTGTATCCCTAAGGTATGCCTGGGTTTCTTGTACCGCTGGTTGCAGGTAATAGTCAATATATTGGCCCATTCTTGACGTCAACGAGTCGATCCCATTTACTATTGGCCTAGGAGGTGGATTTTCTTTGTCTTTATGTATTTTTGGGAGAGAGTAAATGATGGGGGTTCTACATGATTGTGGTATAAGGTAGTTTGCCTCTTTTTTTTATTCAAGATCTCTTTTTTAAGACCTAGATGTACAACCTGCTCAAGTGCTTTCCTGCACTTGAACTTCGGGTTGCTAAGGAGCCGAGTGTATGTCTCTTAGTCTTCCAGGAGCTTGTTCATACTTAGATGGTATTGTTCTTTAGATAGTATGACTATACCACCCCCTTTGTCCGCTGGGCGTATGACAAGGTCATTCCTTTTCGTAAGTTTTTTGATCCCGCTTTTGATATGTTTGGGTTCATATTGCTTCTTAATCTTCAGATCTTTGAGTTCATCCAGTACAATTCTTTTAAATACCTCAATGTGTTTATTGTCTTTTGTCGTAGGATTGAAAATGGATTTGTTTCTTAGGTTACTGTGTATGATGTTTCTGTTAATTTCGTAGTTCTTGGTATACATGGATTGGCAATTAGATATTTCTTTATGTTCAAGGTTCTAACGAATTTTTGGATCCCAACATAGGTTTGAAATTTATTAGGATTTTTTGCTGGGGCATATTTCAAACCCTTGTCCAGGACTCCAATTTCCTCATGGGACAGTTCATGTCCACTGAGGTTGAAAATACCTTCCCCTTTTACTCTCTTTTTCTTTTGTGATCTCTTCCCCCCTCTGCATCCTCTCTTCCTTCTGGTGTCCTCCTTTGGTATCTGGGGTTCTCGTTTCTCCCTGGTGGATCGTTCTCTCTGCCCCTCTCTAAAAATGATCTCTCATAGTCCATGTCAGACTGTCTGTGTCTGTCTGACCTATCTTCCTCACGTCTCTGATCGAGGGGTGCATAATAGTTGTAAGTGGGATCGGGCTTCTATCATAGGGGTAGTGGGGTCCCTGGGGGGAGGGGGATTGTGTTGTCCGCCCCAACCTCTTTCTTGCTGTCTATAGGGGCTTCTTCCTCTGGGTGTATGGGTATCTTGTGGACGTCCTCTATTGTCATTATGTGGTCCTCGATTATCTCTCTGTTGGTGGTATGCCCTATTGTCGTAGTAGGGTCTTGGACCATTATTTCTCTTATTGTTCCTCCAGAAAGGTTTTTTCCATCCATTCCTGGGTGTTCTGTCTTGATGGTATGGTCTCCTCTCATTCCTATAGGGACTATGGCCTCTGTTGTTTCTCTGGGGGGTATGTTGATAATGATTCTCATATCTTCTTTCCTGGCTCATATTTTCAGGTTTTGTTCTGCCATCAGCATCATATGGTCTGTTTAGAGTTTCATAGCCTACTTGTGTGTTGGTATACTCGGATTGAACTCTTACCGACTTCTCAGGGGTCGAGTAAGTTGAGATCGGGTCAGTGGACATGAACTGTCCCATGAGGATATTGGAGTCCTGGACAAGGGTTTGAAATATGCCCCAGCAAACAATCTTAATAAATTTCAAACCCATGTTGGGATCCAAAAATTCGTTAGAACCTTGAACATAAAGAAATATCTAATAGCCAATCCATGTATACCAAGAACTACGAAATTAACAGAAGACATCATACACAGTAACCTAAGAAACAAATCCATTTTCAATCCTACGACAAAAGACAATAAACACATTGAGGTATTTAAAAGAATTGTACTGGATGAACTCAAAGATCTGAAGATTAAGAAGCAATATGAACCCAAACATATCAAAAGTGGGATCAAAAAACGTACAAAAAGAAATGACCTTGTCATACGCCCAGCGGACAAAGGGGGTGGTATAGTCATACTATCTAAAGAACAATACCATCTAAGTATGAACAAGCTCCTGGAAGACCAAGAGACATACACTCGGCTCCTTAGCAACCCAATGTTCAAGTGCAGGAAAGCACTTGAGCAGGTTGTACATCTAGGTCTTAAAAAATAGATCTTGAATAAAAAAGAGGCAAACTACCTTATACCACAAGCATGTAGAACCCCCATCATTTACTCTCTCCCAAAAATACATAAAGACAAAGAAAATCCACCTCCTAGGCCAATAGTAAATGGGATCGACTCGTTGACGTCAAGAATGGGCCAATATATTGACTATTACCTGCAACCAGCGGTACAAGAAACCCAGGCATACCTTAGGGATACAAAACATGTACTACAAATTATCGACAATGTACCAATAGATGATGGGCCATGGTGGCTAGCCACGGCAGATGTCGCTTCACTTTACACAATAATACGACACCATCAGGCCTGCGAATCAACAAAGTGGGGACTTAAGAAGCACACAAAGCTACCATGCATCCAGAGAAAATTCCTGGTTAAATGCTTAGATTTTTGCCTTAAAAACAATTACTTCTGGTACGACCGCAATTATTACCACCAAAAAACAGGCGTCGCCATGGGAGCAAAATTCGCCCCCAGCGTTGCAGGGCTTTTTATGGCACAGTGGGAGGAAGAAAGCGTTTTCACCAACCCCCCAGAGGAGTTACGTGTATATAAAAGATATATATATAGATGTCATAATCCTGTGGAAAGGTGAACAGACCAAACTCAACGATTTCTTAGAAAAACTGAATAGAAACGATAGAAATATTAAACTGTCTTGGGAAACTAGCAGTGAATCGATCACCTTCCTAGATTTGGAGATAGGACAAAACAATAATAGACTTTCATCTAAAACACACTTCAAAAGTGTGGATAGGAACAGCTACCTCCCACTACAAAGTTGCCATCATAAGAACTGGCTGTTTAATATCCCGAAAGGCCAACTAATGCGGTTAAGACGCAATTGCACTGAGGATAGCCACTTCTTTGACCAAGCCGCACACATGCGACAAAGATTTATAGAAAAAGGCTATAAAAAAGATTTCATCGACCAAAAGATTACAGAAGTAGCAAAACTAAGTCGTGAAAACCTGATAAAGGAGAAATCCAACAAAGTGACACCACAGAATATGATTCCAATTATCTTGGATTATAACATCCAACATAAACAGATTGAAAGGATTATTAAGCGCAATTGGAAAATACTAAAAGCCGATAAACTATTGAACGACATTTTACCCACTTTCCCTAAATTCATCTATAAAAGAGCCCCTACCATTAGGGACAGGATTGTGAAGAGCATCCCAGACCCCCCAGGGAGAGGACTTACTTTTTTCACAGGGAAGGGTTTCTTCCCCTGTAAGAGGTGTTTTGCCTGCACAAAAACTAAGCGCCCCAACGAAAAGAAAAAGGAGTTCACTTCCACAAGCACTGGTGATACCTATACCATCAATGAATTCATCTGCTGCAACACAGTGGGTGCCGTATATGCCTTGGAGTGCAGTTGTGGACTGCAGTACATTGGGCGCACGAAAAGACCACTTAGGCCGCGTACACGCGGGCGGATTGTCTGCCCAACTAAGTTCGTCAGACAATCCGACAGACAGTCCGTTCAAAATTTGAATGAACGGACTTGACCACACACGATGAGCAGACAGTCCGTTGAAAGCGTGCGTGATGACGTGTACAGCACGTACGACGGGACTAGAAAAACGACGTCCTATACACTGCAATGCAACCTTCGGCCGTGTAAATCCTTTCTGAGCATGCGCCATACTTAGTCCGTCCAACTTGCCTACACACGAGCGGACTGTCCGCTGAAACCAAGTTTGGACGGACAAAACCAAATTTGAACGGACAAAATTACGGAAATTCCGTAAGACTTTGTTCGTCAGACAGTCCGCTGAAAAAGTCCGCTGAAGCCCACACACGAGCGGATTGTCCGCTGAAACACGGTTCAGCGGACTAAGTTGGACAGACAATCCGCCCGTGTGTACGCGGCCTAAGAACACGCATAAAAGAACACGTGCAAAACATTTCTTAATCCACCACAACAAAGACCTGTCACAACTAAAATTTCGGGGGATTGAGCCCTACGTGAAACATTGGCGTGGTGTACATAAGGTCCGCACCTTGAGCCAACTCGAATCCAAATGGATATATACATTAGATACATTGACGCCAAATGGATTGAACATTGAGTTTGACCTCAATTGCTTTATTAGCGACTTTTAAAATCGCACCAGCAAGTTTTTTCCAGGAAAACAGAAAAATCTATCTACTCTTCCTTAGGTGGTTTATTGAATATAGGAGAATCGTAGGCACATTCGTAACACTCCCCCCACTATGGATAGGCTTCAATTGTTTTATTAGCGACTTTTAAAATCGCACCAGCAAGTTTTTTTTCCAGGAAAATCAATCTACTTTGCCTCAGGTGGTTTATTGAATATAGGAGAATCGTAGGCATATTTTGGGGCACTCCCCCCACTATGGATAGGCTTTTCACGTCTTTTTATAGTTATCCTCCCCTCCCCCCTCTTATGATTAATGATTGTTATTATGTCCATTATCTTTCTCACGTTTTAATATAACTGTTAGATGAATGGTTTTATTCACTCGGCGATATACGTAATTTCCGGGTACGTCTATATTAAAAAAATTTGATATTTTAAAGATTTTTTTCCAGGAATTTTTAATAATTTCTTTCCTTTCCCCTCTGATTATATTAAATGTATTTTTATTTGGATTTTTATTTTCCCCTTATAATTATATATATACCTATTGGTATATACATACACATATCTATTAATATATTTTTCATATTTTAACAGTTTATTCAGTGCCACATAACTCCAATACATCCCTTAACTAGCAATCTTACTTGTTTTATCTGTGTTCACATTTCTTTATTTATATTTACATATGTAAAACGGTCCTTTATATCCAGTATGTTCACTAACCATTCTGTGACATATAACTAACCATATCAATGGCGTCGGCCGCATTTCCTGTTTAATGGATAGATGGGCGAGTGCCTTCTATCCATTTCCGGGTTTTAAAACACAATAAGTATGCCAGACACCAAAAAAATGGCTGTGGTGCCCTGTCAGGCGACATTATCAACAACAAAATGGCCGCCGGCTGACTACCGGGTCTCCATAATAATGGCTGCCATATACTAGCACTGTTTAAGCTATTTAAGGACACTTCCCACTGTTGTGTTTATCCCCTGATGAAGTCATGTGACCCGTGACGAACACGCGTCGGGACACAGCAACCAGGAAGTGACGTAGACCGAGCCCGCAGCTTGTTTATACACTGCTTGTACAGACTGTTTGTTTGTGAGTATTTTTAAACTGTTTTAATAACAATAAACCTGTTGAAGCATCTTACACTATGGAGTATTCTTCCTCCATCTCTTCTTAAACCCATGTATATGCCATACCACTGAGGAACCCTGACTGCAATACCACAGAGGAAACCCCCTTAAAGGGACCATATCATTGGTCAGGACCTGGGCACCCCACATTAAAGGGAAAATTCCGCTAAAGGATCCCAAAAAGCTCTTTATATATACGCTGTTACCTTACAGCGGTAAGGTAAGGGGACATCCATTACTGGTATATACGGGACCACCAAGGCCACATCCCCTTCCACCAGCACCACTGCCCTTCCCATTGCAACAGCTCCACATCGTATATCTTGTTGAAGAAGTCACATCCTATGCGATTTTGAGAATAATCGCAGCACTTTGCACTGAAAATTGACTTTTTGTCTGATACACTTATATTTTTTGTCACTTAATTATTATTTATGTTTGAAGGTTTGCCTATGTGCACCACAGCAGAACACCTGCACTTTATGCGATTTTAGGATCGCAACATGCTGCACTTTTGAATGTTATATTGTGTTTTTTCTTCTTTTTTCTTGTTTTTTATTATTTCACGGTTTATGTTGTAGATTTTACACTAATAGCAACGAACATTATTGTTTTATCAGCCACAGCGGCACATTGGAATATTTGCACTTTTATGCGACTACAGGATCGCAACACGTTGTACTTTGGATTTTATATGAATTTTCACTATTTTATGTATTTTTATGTATTTTTGTGGACTATTAGTAGAAATGAGTGTTGCTGTTTAAACTAGTCACACAAACATACCCAGACCTGTATTGTTTACTGGATAGACCCCCATTGCGAATTTTATATACCGCTTTTATCAATAGATATATCCTCCTTGTGTACAGCACACCACTACCCTTCTTACTCATTATTCCCCGGGGTTCAGATATTTCCCTTTCAGTGTATGCAGCAGTACCCTATTTCCCTGACGTGGCGCAGGAATACTTCTTTTCCACTGCTTGGTTTTTTAAAGTTTTACCTTGAACATTTTTTTTTTTTTTTTTAGTACATGTTTCAAAATTTAACATACACAACTCAGGAACTTACAAAGTTCAACATTTAAAAACTGAAGGCAATAACAGACATAATAGTGTCAAAAATGTCTTGATCTTGCCTTCATCAGATGGGGTGATGTCACCCCTGTAAAAGCCAAATTTTGAAGACGCACAGAATTTGGAAGTCAAACTGGGGATTTCCCTCCTGATCCCATGCCTATTGTCAACATGTGTTATCTCCCATCATGGGGGATCAAAGGACATGTTTTGCATACATTGATATCCCCTGATGGCAGATAGCATATGTTGACACACTGTGTACATCTTCAAAATTTGGCTTTTAAAATGTGTCAATTTTTTGTAAATTGGTCCAAAACAAAAAAAAAAAATTGTGGCATTTTGTTGTTATTTATATTCTCCCTAATACATCAATCATGTTCTTCAGTTTTTGTTCAATCTCATTGTTTTTTTGCTTTATGATGTCCAAATCCCGACTACACAACATTATCTCCTGGATTATGATTTGTGCACTTTCACTGGTGAAATGAAGAGCTTGTTCTTTCGCAACATGCACATCACCTAAGAGAAAAGATACACACCATGTCTTATAAAAATGCAGGCATACCTCTATTACCTGAAGCTGTGGTGTCAGACACTCACCTGTTGTGGTGACAATTTCAACCACGTCATCCGCCTCTCCTTCCTCCACATCCTGAGGTTGTGGTGTCTCTGTTCCCCTTATTTAAGAGGTGGGGGGTCCCTGGTGTCCTCAGATGTCCCAAGTCTTTTCTCCCCTATGAGAATGAAACAAAAGGTATACTTATCACACAGATATTTGAGGCCTGAAATAGGAATATGAAACATTGCTTGGAAGTGGGGTACAGTCGTCTGTTTTGGCAGAGTTCCAAGCTGAAGACATGATTTTTTCCCTTCCCTTTTTTTGTACAAGTTTCACACATGGAGACACCCCAAGTATCCACTGGAGTACCTGTGTGTGACACACTAAAAAGGGTGTTCTGGTGTCCCACACTAGTGCTCCTGAGTCCAGATGTGTAAACAGCTGCTGAGTGTCCTCTCCTTACATTACACTGAATCAAGTATGCAATTCATTCTAGTTTTAAACACATCTAGACAACAATGTGCTAAACTTCTTTTAATACAAATTAGCATGACCAAATGTAGTTAACCCTGTATCTGCCAAAAACATTGTATTTAGTTGGCAAATGAACAATGTTTACTGCGGCAGATTACTGTGCTCATGAACATGAAAGTAGCCATTAAAAAACTGTACAACAGTAAAGAAAAGCACATGGAGTAGCATGCAAGTAATAATAAGAATAGAAACACAGGACAACTACTTACTTTTTAAAAGCACTTTGTTGATCCTTCTGTACTGATCCGGCTCCCTCAATTTGAGGTCTGACCAGCGTTTCCTCAATTGCTCCTTGGATCGTTGTACCTCAAAATTCCTACGCAGACTCTTCACAACTTTAGTCATGATCTTGGCCTTTCTCACGTTTGAGTTTATGTAAGGTCCATACTTCCCATCATAGTCGGCCCTCTTCAAGATCTCCACCATCTCCGCCATCTCACCAAAGGACATATTTGAGACCTTAAATCTCCTCTTGTATCGGGGTGTTTCTTGTTTCGGGCTTTCCTCCTTGTTAATGCTATTACGCACCTGCAGTGTCTCCGCCATGTTCCTCTCCCACTGTGATGAAAGAGAAGGGGTGGGGAATATTCTAGAAAGAACATCAGGGACGGGCGAACCGGATGGAGTTTCACGCATGCGCAGTGTATATAAAGCTAACACGTGCGTGTCGTACATACGCTCGGTGTGCGGAGGAAGGAGGATCGGAAGCGCCGAACGTTCTAACGAAGGTAATATTTTAACTTGGGGAAATCAGTGGCCTATACTGATTCGAGATTATATGGACTTCTCAGGCTACTGATTTTTGTTTACAAAGAGTTGATGTGTGCCTTTGTAAATTCAAGCAGTTTCTCCAGCGTTGCCTTCCTTTTTTATTTTGTTATGAACCAGAATAAATGGAGATTTTTTTTTTATATGAAAATACTTGCCTATGGGTTTTTCTTCAAATAGGATAGTTTGTTTGTGAGTAGGCAGGTACATTTCAAATATATAATGTCAAATTAACAAGGGACACCAACCAAGACAAGATAATAATGTTTTTGTGGAAACTTGACACACACAAAGAAATTTATAATAACATGTAGATCACTAGAAAATTATTTAAAAATAATCAAAAAAACAGGAGATCTTGATTAAAAAAAAAAGATGACTATAAAAAATTATTCTAAATATTATTATGGAGATCTGGCTTTAAAAACAAAAAACATTATTCATGAGATCACGAGAAATAATAAAGAAATAAGTTTGTGAGAACTCTTTGTGAATATGAGCAGCAAAACAACTTCATTCTTCTAGCATTATAAAGAACAAAAGAATGCGCTGCATTAAAAGATCCAAAAATTGACAGCGTGATGAATGTGCTATCTCCATTAAAAACATTAGTTTTACCAACCCGATTGCTTCTGCCTCGTAATTGATTCTGAGCATGCGTGTTTTTTTGCATGTCCGAATTGCAGATGAACGCATTTTACGATAGGAACTTTTTCCAACTAAAAAATAGAGAACCCGCTCTCAATGTTGGATATGGCTAACCTTAGCTATAAACAAAGCAATAGGTGGGGTTTAATATTGTTTCCACAGTTCTAGAATACAACTTCTGGCTGTTACGTAGTAGCTAATATTGATACATAGTAAGAAAAATGCTGGGTTGTCCAGTATTGGAAAATGTATGAACACTTGGACAAATTGTGTACCTCAACCCAAAAGGCTTGAACAGCAGGGCAAGACCAGAATATTTGTAATATGTCATCGGGTGTGGCTCAGCGTCTCCAACAAATTCATTGTAGTGCCTGTGGGGTCCTATACCATCTCAAATGAATTTTAAAGTTAGGCCGCGTACACACGCGCGGACTGTTGGCCCAACTTTGTCCGTCCAACAGTTTGAGCGAACAGTCCGCTCAAACTTAGCATGGACGGACATGGCCACACACGACGGACGAACAGTTTGCTGAAACCGTGCGCGATGACGTGAACGGCACGTACGACGGGACGAAAAATACGACGTCCTATACACTGCAATGCAACCTTCCGACGTGGAAATCCTTTCTGAGCATGCGCGAGACTTAGTTGGCCGAACAAGCCTACACACGAGCGAACAGTCCGCTGAAACCTTGTTTCAGCGGACAGTTTTTCGGAATTTCCGTAAGACCTTGTTCGGCCAACTGTCCGCTGAAACTGTCCGCTGAAGCCCCACACACGAGCGGACTGTCCGCCCAAATACTGTTCAGCGGACAAGGTTGGGCGAACAGTCCGCGCGTGTGTACGCGGCCTTAGATTAATGATATTTTGTGCATAATGACATTTTGTGCAGGTATTGCATTATTTTGTCCCTGCTCTGTGAAGTTAATTGTAGTTTTAAATCCTGTTCCCGCTTCATCAAGTATGGAGGTGCAAAGACTTTTTAGGTGGTAAATTTGGCATATTATACATTAACCACTTTAAAGTGGTTGTAAACCCATGGGGGGGTATGGGAAAGCAACCTGCAAGGCAAAGGCATAATGAGCTAGTATGCATAGCATACTAGCTCATTATGAATAACTTACCTGAGAAGGAAGCCCCCGAAGCAGTCCTCCGTCTTCATGTCTGCTGCTGCCATGGATCCCGGAGTGACTTCCGCATCTCGGAGTGCCGGAGCAGCGATGACGTCACACCCACGAATGCGCACGTGAGCCGACACTCGCGGCATATTGTCGCGATCTGCGGCCTGCCCAGTGCGCCTGCGCCCCGCTGTCTACGGCGCATGCGCCATAGACAGCAGTGGCTGTCTTTTTGGAAATATCTCCTAAACCGTAAAAGTTTAGGAGATATTAGTTGGACCTACAGGTAAGCCTTAATCTAGGCTTACCTGTAAGCCAAAGTGGTTTGTAAGGGTTTACAACCACTTTAATACTGGGCATTTTCACCCCCTTCCTGCCCAGACCAATTTTCAGCCTTTAGTGCTGAAAATTTTGAAAAAAAACAAACACTTTTTTTATTTTCTATTACAAAATTTTGCAAATAAGTTCAGAAATTTGTGCCAACATTTATACTGCTACATATCTTTTGGTATGGCCCTGAAATGTCAAGACAGTACAAATGTCCCCCGAATTACAACTTTTTGGAAAGTAGATAGTCCAAGGTATTTAGTAAGAGGCCTCGTGAGTTTTTTGAAGTTGTAATTTTTTTCTCACAATTCTTGCGAAAATTAGGAAACTTTTTTTTTTTTTTTTACACAAAATTGTCATAATAACAAGTTATTTCTCACACACAGCATATGCATACTTCCAATCACACCCTAAAATACATTCTGCTATTCCTCCTGAGCATGGGGATACCACGTGTGAGACTTTTACACAGCCTGGCCACATACAGAGCACCAACATGCATGGAGCACCATCAGGAGTTCTAGGAGCATAAATTACACATATAATTTCCTGACGACCTATCACACTTTTGAAGGCCCTGGAGCACCAGGACAGTAGAAATACCCCCAAATTACCCCATTTTGGAAAGAAAACACCCCCAATGTATATTCTATGAGGCAGGGGCTGCAGATAGGTACTCAGGTACTCTGATGGGCTGCAGATAGGTACTTGGGTACTCTAATAAACTGGAGACAGGTACTCGGGTACTTTGAGAGGCTGCAGATAGGTAGTTTGGGTTGGACACAGGTACTTAGATACTCTAAAGGGCTGGATACAGGTACTCTGGTACTCTGATGGGCTGGAGACAGGTACTCCGATGGGCTGCAGATAGGCACTTGGGTACTCTGAGCTGGAGACAGGTAATCAGGTACTCTGGGCTGGAAACAGGTACTCAGGTATTCTGATGGGCTGGAGACAGATATTCAGGTACTCTGGGCTACAGATAGGTACTCAGGTACACGGGTACTCTGATGGTCTGGAGATAGGTACTCAGGTGCTCTGATGGGCTGTAGATCGGTACTCAGGTACTCTGATGGGCTGCAGATAGGTACTCTGATGGTCTGGAGATCGGTACTCAGGTACTCTCATGGGCTGTAGATCGGTACTCGGGTACTTCAATAGCCTGGAGACAGGTACTCTGGAATTCTGATGGGCTCGAGATAAGTACTCTGGGCTGGAGACAGGTACTCAGGTGTTCTGGGCTGGAGACAGGTACTTGGGTACTCTGATGGTCTGCAGATAGGTTCTCAGGTACCCCAGATGGGCTGGTGACAAGTACTCTTTATTACTAGGGCAATCTGTGTGCTTTTTACTGTGCACTGTAAGCAGTAACTAGCTGTTACTACAATTTCCTCCTCACATAGGATCAGTGTGTTAGGAGGAGAAACCAGTAACAGCTAGTTACCGCGGTTTGTTGAAATGTATGACCGGCTGTGATTGGTAATGGTATCATGTGGTAAAGAGATAATTTCATTGGCTTTTTACCCTGACCCCAATCGCCGTACCCCCCTCCCCCCGGGGCACACACAAGCGGCGTGCACAGACAGTGCATGTGACCGGCTGTAATTGCACACAACCAATAATGTGGTAAAGAGCAATTTGCTTTGGCTCTATACCCTGATTAGGGATGGGCTGTATCTCGAGGGACACACCTCATCCCCGATTGGCCCTCAGGGGCACATGAGAGCGACTGCCTGGAGCGAGTGAAGGTTCCTGCCGGCGTCATTTTATAATGCACCAGTAGGAAAGGGGTTAAGGAAACGGTACATTGAAGAGGATCCCTGTGCCCACATTCCTTTATTCCTTCTTAAACCACCTGAGTGGTCTGAAAAATTGTCTTCTGGAGACATGGTTTGAATTAAATGTGATAGTTGTGCTGTCTTTCAAAAGCGTAGGGAAATTAAATGAGGATCCACCAGCAGATTTTCTAAAATGGGCCACTTAGCAGAAACATTTAAATCTTGGGTTCTACTCCATAAACCCATAAATGCAAGGCCAGAGCTACCACTAGGCAAAGTAGGCAGCCGTCTAGGGCACACTACTACCTAGGGCACAGCTACGGCCTCTGTCCCAGTGTCAGGTAGGTCAGTGTATGTGTCAGGTAGGTAGGTCAGTGTATACGTTAAGTAGGTCAGTGTAGGGGTCAGGTAGGTCAGTGTAGGGGTCAGGTAGGTCAGTGTAATGGTAAGGTAGGTCATTGTAGGTGTCAGGTGGGTCAGTGTAGGTGGTAGGTAGGTCAGTGTATATGTCAGGTAGGTGGGTCAGTGTAGGTGTCAGGTGAGCAAGTGATCGCTCCGTCATTTGTGGGTGCGATCATGTGGTAAACGGCCGCTACCAGCGGCCATTTACCACGATCCGTCATGCGCTGGGTCTTCCCGTCCCTGCAGCCACAGATGTTTGCCCAGGGGGCGTGCAAGAGCAAGATTCTGGGAGGATGTCCATGGACGCCCTCCCAGAATAAGCCGACCGTGCTGTAGCCATCTTTTGGCTATAGCCCGGTAGGCAAGTGGTTAATATACTTCACCTTCCAAACCATGTGTCAGGACCTGGTTCACTTGCTCATGGCACAGCAGTTCTCTGGACTTAAAGCTGTAGCTCCAGTAAACCACCAGCAGGTGTCTCCATGTAGCCAGCAGGTTCTTGCAATCAGCTCCTGTCACGTACCTGGTGGTTGAGCCCACGGATGCTGGGAGCGGCTACTCGTATTCCTCCAGCTCAGGAACTCCTGGTAGAGGAGACAGAGGTTCGAGAGCGCGGAAGGGGCACAAGTGCCAAGCAGGACACTGGTGTCGGGACTGATCCGGCTCCGGGTACTGGAGAGGAGCAGATGTGACAGGAACAGAGACCAGCAGGAGGTGGGAGCCGCGGAAGATGCACACGCTGAGGCAGCGGGGAAGGTGTCCTGTAGTACTGTTTCTCACAGCAGACCCACAAGCAAGTAGAGCAGGATACTGGAAGGCTGGAACCGCAGAGGAACAACAGACTGGACGAAGTAGTGGACAAGCCGGGTCAGGAACAGGCAGGCAGATATGTACCGAATCAGCAGGCAGAAGAATCGTCAGACAGGCCGGGGTCGTGGGCAGGTAGCAAACAAGTAGTCGTCAGGGTAAGCCGGGTCACAGGAGTAAACAAGAATCAGGCAGGTACCAGGGGATCACGACAGGAATGCTGTAGGCCGGACAGCAAGGATGCAAGGTAACAGGTCCCTTTAAATAACCCCTTTGGCGCCAAGAGCTGTCACGCCGCACGCACACCAATCTCTCCGCGTACCAGCGCGCGCTCAACATCACCAGCGCGCACCCGCGTGTGCCCATCTGCGTTAACACGCACCCGTGTGCGCCCATCAGAACATCCACGCACCCGCGTGCGTCCACCTGCGTTAGCGCGCACCCGCGTGCGTCCACCTGCGTTAGCGCGCACCCGCGTGCACCGACAGACACCTTTAACAAGGGCTTTACGGCCCGAACCTCTGGGGGCAGTCGGATGACTGAGCTGACCTTCTTGACATTGCCCCCGCCCCCCCCCCCCCCCCCCCAAGGAGCAGCCCCCGGATTCCCAACTGAGCCAGCTCAGCTGGGTGTGTTCTCTTGAAGGCCAGAATCAGGTTCTCAGCATGAATGTTACTTTCCGGCTCCCAATAATTATCTTCAGGACCGTATCCTTTCCATTTCACCAGGTACTGAACCTGTCCCCGTCTCCTCCTGCAGTCCAGAATTGATTCTACTTCAAATTCGACTTCTCCGTCGATCAGGACAGGTTCAGGTGGACCAGCATCTCTGCCAACGAAGGGATCTGGGACAGCGGGCTTGAGAAGAGCCACATGGAAGACCGGTGGATTCGGAAAGACTCTGGTAGTTGCAACTCGTACGCCACACTGTTGATCTTCCTCTTAACCGGAAATGGACCAATGAACTTAGGACCCAGTTTCCTGGAGGGACATGCCAGTTTTAAATTCAGGGTTGACAGCCAAACTTGATCCCCAGGCTCCAGGCTAAGTTCCCCTCTCCTCTTTTTATCAAAGATTTGTTTATAATACTCATGAGTTCTGGACATTGTTTCCTGAAGAAGCTTGTTGTTGTTACTGAAGAATGCCAAAGTTTCCTGAGCAGCAGGCACCGAGCATTCCGGAAGGTTATTTGTTAGAAACAGGGGGTGAAATCCATAATTCCCAAAGAAAGGAGTTTGCTTGGTGGCAGAGTGGACAGAATTGTTGTAAGCAAATTCAGCGAGAGGTAAGAGAGACCCAATCATCTTGAGAGGAGGAGAAGCAACGTAAGTACTGTTCCAGAGTTTGATTCGTTCTTTCCGTCTGGCCATTAGTCTGTGGATGATAAGCAGAGGAAAAGGAAAGGTTGATCTCCAGGGAACCACATAATGCCCTCCAGAACCTTGAAGTGAACTGCACTCCCCGATCAGAGACAATATCCACAGGAATCCCATGAAGCCTCACAATTTCTCTAATAAACACCTTAGCAGTCTCGGCAGCGGAGGGGGTACCTTTCATGGGAAGGAAATGCTCCATCTTTGAGAGCCTGTCCACAACTACAAAGATGGTAGAATGGTCTTCAGAAGGAGGCAGCTCAACAATAAAATCCATGGAAATCATCCTCCATGGTCTTTCAGGAACAGGCAGCGGTTTCAGCAGACCCCAGAGGAGGAGAGACATGGTGTGAGGCCCGTTTGATTTGATCCAGCAGGTTTTCCTGAATTTAACAGGAAATTCCCAGAAGACAGGATGGTATCCGGGGGAGAAGAGGCCTCAGATCCCCAAAACATCCTCGAGAGGGCATCTGGCTTGGTGTTCTTTGACCCAGGTCTGTAAGTTATGTGAAAAGAAAATCGAGTAAAAAAGAGTGCCCACCTGGCCTGATGTGGTTTTAACCTCTTAGCGACCTTCAGAAAATCGAGATTCTTGTGATCAGTAAAAATGAGGATGGGGTGTGCTGCTCCCTCCAGAAGGTACCTCCATTCCTCGAGTGCCGATTTGATGGCCAACAGTTCCCGATCTCCCACATCATAGTTCCTTTCAGCTTCCGAAAGCTTACGGGAGAAGAACACCACCGGATGAAGAAGAGCCTTGGAACCTTGTCTCTGTGAAAGAACTGCCCCAACCGCAATTTCAGAAGCGTCGACCTCTAAGATGTAAGGCAGAGCCGGATCAGGATGCTTCAGGATTGATGCCGAGGTGAACAGCTTCTTGAGGGCCACAAAAGCTTCCTGGGCTTCGGAAGTCCAGTGGAAACAACAGCCCTGCTTCGTGAGCTTTGTCATGGGGGAGATGATGGTAGAGAACCCCCTGATTAATTTCCGGTAAAAGTTGGCGAAGCCCACGAAACACTGAACGCCCTTCTTATCGGAGGGAGCGGGCCAGTCCAGAATGGCGGAAACTTTCTGTGAGTCCATTTGAATACCTTCCACAGAGATGATCAAGCCCAGAAACTGGATACTCTGCTGCTCAAACACTCATTTCTCTGGTTTCGCATACAGGCCATGACAACGTAGTCTGGTTAACACCTTTTTAACGTGCTCACGGTGCTCGGGCAGAGAAGGGGAAAAGATCAAAATGTCATCAAGATAAATAATAACAAACAGGTCAAGATAGTCCCTGAAGATGTCATTCACAAAGTGCTGGAATGTATCAGGTGCGTTGCATAGTCCAAAGGGCATGACCGGGTACTCAAAGTGCCCGAACCGGGTGCGAAAGGCAGTCTTCCACTCGTCGCCACTTCGGATGCGGACTAAGTTATAGGCCCCGCGAAGATCCAGCTTAGTGAATACCGCCGCCGTCCCTAGTCTCTGGAACAGTTCGGGTACCAGAGGTAGAGGGTACCGGTTCTTGATAGTTATTTTATTCAGCTCCCGATAATCGACACAGGGGCGCATCGAGTGGTCTTTCTTCTCCACGAAAAAGATTCCGGCTCCCGCAGGGGAGGTAGAATGTCGGATAAATCCCCTCTCCAAGTTCTCATCAATATACGTCTTCAAGGTGCCCAACTCCAGCTCAGTTAGAGGAAAGATCCTTCCGAAGGGAATTTCGGCTCCAGGAAGGAACTCGATCGGACAATCGTAAGGCCTATGTGGAGGGAGAGTTTCTGCACCTTTCTTGTTAAAAACGTGCAGGAACTCGTGATAGACCTTAGGGACAGATTGGTGGATCTCCCTGTCAGCTTCCAGGCACAGCAAAGAGGGGGAAACATCGGTAGACTTAATCAA
This sequence comes from Lithobates pipiens, assembly GCF_037356315.1. NCBI lineage: Eukaryota > Metazoa > Chordata > Amphibia > Anura > Ranidae > Lithobates > Lithobates pipiens. The sequence goes on along the minus strand of NW_027507789.1, from coordinate 56,285,940 downwards.
GCAATGCTGGTTACAATAGGAGGAGGAGAAGTTGATCTTCCCGGTGCGCCAGTCAATCTGAGGGTTATGGGCTTTCAGCCAGGGCATGCCAAGGATGATTGGGAATAAAGGAGAATCAATAATATCTAGGCATAAAAGTTCTTGATGATTCTCGGAGATGGTGGTCAACAGGAGTCTTGTTTCCTGTGTAACTGGCCCGGACTAAAGAACAGAACCGTCGGCCAAGTGTACTGAGAGTCCCTTCGCCCTGGGTCGTAGGGGAACGTGATTCTTGATGGCAAAGGTCAAGTCCATGAAGCCACTGCAAGCTCCAGAATCAATAATTGCGGTGGCCCAGATACTCCTTCCTGGAAGCTGTAAGAGAGCGGAAACAGCCAGATGAGAAGCGTAATCAGGTAAGGTGGATACAGGAACAGAAGTAGCGGCTTGGCACTTATGGAGCTTGGCTGGGCAGGTCCTTACATAATGTCGGGGTTCCCCGCAGTACAGGCACAGGTTATTAGTCCACCTGCGCAGACGTTCTTCTGATGTGAGAGAGGGCCACAGGAGGCCAAGATGCATGGGTTCAGAAGAATCGGAGGAAGAAGACACCGGAGCAGAAGAAGCTGGTTGAGGGTAGCTGGTGACTCGTGGAAGCATCCAAACTGGACGGGAGGGAGCGGCAGAGCGTTCTGATCTCCGCTCTCTTAACCTCCTGTCGATCTGTATGGAGAGGTTAATGAGAGCTTCTAAAGTCTCTGGGATACCCACTCGGGCCAGCTCGTCCTTCAAGTTTTCAGAGAGACCTGCACGAAATTGGTAGTGCAGGGCCAGTTGGTATCGGAACTCCAGCGCCTGAACTCAGATACATAGTCCTCTACAGGTCTGCGGCCCTGCTGTAAGGAGTGCAAGGCCGCCTCTGCGGTAGCTGTCAATTGAGGGTCCTCATAAAGCTGGGACATAGCCTGGAAGAATAAGTCCAAGTTGTCAAGGGAGGCGTGCTTCTGCTCAAGAAGACGGTGGGCCCAGGACTGTGGTTCACCCAGTAACAGGGAAATGACGAACCCCACCTTAGTGGATTCAAGCCAGAAAGTCCGAGGTTGCCGGGCCAAGAATAAACTGCAGGCATTACGGAAAGCCCTGATATTGCTTCGATCCCCCGAGAAACTCTCAGGCGTGGGGACCCTTGGTTCGGGTGGCATCATTACCATGGAGGGAGTGGAAGCTGGTCCTGGTGAAGGAGATGAAGATGCCGACAGAGCTTGAACTTGACCCTCCAGATGGTTGTACCCTCTTCACAGCCTGAGTGAGTCCAGCAAGATGACGGCAGAGTTCATCCATCAGGGATGCTGGGAGCGGCTACTTGTATTCCTCCGGCTCAGGAACTCCTGGTAGAGGAGACAGAGGTTCGAGAGCGCGGAAGGGGCACAAGTGCCAAGCAGGACACTGGTGTCGGGACTGATCCGGCTCCAGGTACTGGAGAGGAGCAGATGTGACAGGAACAGAGACCAGCAGGAGGGGGGAGCTGCGGAAGATGCACACGCTGAGGCAGCGGGGAAGGTGTCCTGTAGTACGGTTTCTCACAGCAGACCCACAAGCAGGTAGAGCAGGATACTGGAAGGCTGGAACCGCAGAGGAACAGCAGACTGGACGAAGTCGTGAACAAGCCGGTTCAGGAACAGGCAGGCAGATAGGTACCGAATCATCAGGCAGAAGAATCATCAGACAGGCCGGGGTCGTGGGCAGGTAGCAAACAAGTAGTCGTCAGGGTAAGCCGGGTCACAGGAGTAATCGAGAATCAGGAAGGTACAAGGGTATCACGACAGGAACGCTGTAGGCCGGACAGCAAGGAGGCAAGGTAACAGGTCCCTTTAAATAACCCATTTGGCGCCAAGAGCTGTCACGCCGCGCGCACACCAATCTCTCCACGCACCCGCGTGCGCTCAACATCACCAGCGTGCGCCCATCTGCGTTAACGCGCACCCGCGTGCACCCATCAGAACATCCACGCACCCGCGTGCGCCCACCTGTGTTAGCGCGCACCCGCGTGCATCCACATGCGTTAGCGCGCACCCGCGTGCGCCGACAGACACCTTTAACAAGGGCTTTACGGCCCGAACCTCCGGGGGCAGTCGGATGACTGAGCTGACCTTCTTGACAGCTCCACCTGGCCCCAGCTGCTGGGAGGGTACTTAAGTCCCACCTCTGATATTGCTCCTTGCATTTTTTGATTGCTGCCAGATGCTTAAAGTGATTAGAAACCTTGTAAACAATCCATTCAGTTTAAAATAGAAATAAAAGACAAAACATTTGTGTATATATATTAAAAAACTTTATCAATATGTTTTTTTTTCCCATTTTCATAAGTGATCACATTCCCTATGTTCCCTCTGTTCTCAGCTGTATAAGAGCTGAGGGGAGGTGTAGCAACAGGACACTGAGCTTACCAGTGAAAGGTTTCTGGGGGAGGGGGGTGTCAGGAAACGTCTGAGTTCCCAGCATAGTTCGAGAACTGACCACGCAGTTTTCTCCTGCTTAGTGTGGTCAGTTTTTTTAATAGCAAAGCAGAGGGACTGTCAAGAACACCAGGGATTTCACACAAAGGAAGTGATTCAAAGAGAACATAATACTTTTTCATACAAGTACATAGCACAGCAGGTACATATCAGGAATATGAAGTGCAGGGGTAACAACATTCCCGTTCTTTAGCTAGCCTTGCATCCTGTGCCCTACTTCTCCTCCCCTTGTTCCTGTACCCAGTCCTGATTCCCCCTCTTTTCTTGCATCGCTGGTATTTCCCTACTCATGCTTCCCATCTTGTTTATATTTTGTACACATTGTATATAGATAGCTTGTTAGGTTTCTGTTATTTATGCATTTTGGTTTTGGGTCACATGTTTTTTATGTTCACTGTTTGCTGGTATGTGCCTCCTTTTTTTTTTTTTTTTTTTTTTTTACAATTCCTTTATGCATTGATTTTGCACAAATAAGGTAAACAGTAGGGATGAGCTTGGGCGTGTTCGCACACTCCACGTGCAGAGCCCGCCAGGAAGTCGGCACGGCGCTAATCACAGGCAGTGAGACATTTCCTGATCTCTGCAGCCACGCATCGGGGCAATGTCTCACTGCCTGTAATTAGCGCAGCGCTGCGCTAACTTCCTGACGGGCTTTGCACGTGGAATGTGCGAACACGCCGGAGCTCATCCTTTAGCAAACAAGTAGACAGTTCACCTTCATTATTAAAGATTCCGTCATGCAAACAGTGGTATCAGGACTGCCATATTCAGTAGGGAAGAGGCACAATAAATATGCAAGTCTTTTACTTTGCTGTTTAATACATTTACTTCATTATATATTGTCTGGTCCCAGTTGTGTAGCTACACTGATCTGGTCATCTCAGCCACAGACTCCTGATATAAAACTGACGCCCACTAACGACCAGATCAGCTTCACGTTGGAAGGGAGCCATTTTATCTGCGTATTGCTGTCTTATGTTAAAATGCTTCTAGGAGAGGCTATTGCTCAAGTGATATTGGCCCTAGACAATAAAGTTCTTTGTGGGAAGATTTCAGTGGGGAAAAGCTGTTGGAATGTATTCAAGTAACACATGCTTTAGTTGTTCAGGGCAGATTCTCACTAAGCCCTTGTACACACGGTCGGAGATTCCGACGGAATGTGTCCTATCGGACCGTGTTGTCAGAAAATCCGACTGTGTGTGGTCTCCATCGGACTGTTTCCATCGGAGTATCCGACAGACCAAGTTTTCCAACTTGTCCATAAAATTTTCTGACAAAATGCTCCTATCGGACATACTCCGATCATGTGCAGCCTACTCTGACGGACAAAGTGCCACACATGCTCAGATCAAATACCTAGACCAAAGCTATTTGCTACTAGCCTGAACGTAGTCCCGTCGTAACGAAATAACGTCATCACGTTATGTACAATCAGATTTTCCGACAACTTTGTCCGACCGTGTGTATGCAACAGTTTCGGACAAAATCCGTCAGACAAAATCCAATGGATTTGGTTGTCAGAATGTCCGACCGTGTGTACAAGGGATAAGACCTCTTTCACACTGAGGTGCTTTATGATCGTTTTTGCTCTATAAGACCCCTTTAACACTGGGGCGTTTTTCAGGCACTTTAGAGTTAAAAAAAAGTGACTGTAAAGCACTTGAAAGAAGCCTCATCTGCAATCCCAATTTGAAAGCCCGAGTACTGCTTTCACACTGAGATCCCTTTCACACTGGGGAGTTTTTCAGGCGCTTTAACTTTAAAAAAAAGCGCCTGTAAAAGCGCCTGAAAAAGCGCCTGAAAGAAGCCGCAAACTGCAATCCCATTGTGAAACCACGAGTGCCTTCACACTGAGTTGCTGCGCTGGCAGGGCATCAAAAAAAGTCCTGCAAGCAGCTTCTTTGCAGCGCTTTTGGAGTGGTGAATACACTGCTCCTAGAGCACCCCTTCCCATTGAAATCAATAGGAAGCGCCTGCAAAGCGCTTCTGGCAGCGTCGCTTTGTGGGCACCTTTAACCCTTTATTTGGCCACTAGCAGGGGTTAAAAGCGCCCCATTAGTGCTTGAAAAACGCTGGTAAAGCACCGCTAGTTTAAGCATGCTTTACGAGCGTTTTCGGGTGCTGGCAGTGTGAAAGGGGCTCTTAAAGCACTTGGGCTTTCACATTGGGATTGCAGATGAGGCTTCTTTCAAGCGCTATACAGGCGCTTTTTTTAACGCTAAAGCGCCTGAAAAACGCCCCAGTGTGAAAGAGGTCTAACTACTGTGTGTAAAGCGCCTTTTCTGTAGCCCTAATGTGAAAGCCTGAGCGCCTTCACACTGGTGGGTGCGCTTGCAGGACAGGAGAAAAAGTCCTGCAAGCAGCATCTTTGGGGCGGTGCGGGAGCGGTGTATACAGCGCTCCTCCCCTGCCCATTGAAATGAATGGGCAGCGCATTGAAAGCAACAAAAAGCAGGCGCTTTTAACCCCTTTTTAACCCCTTCTGGGGTGTTAAAATTAGGGTTGTCACCTCATCCCTTTAAACCTGGACACATATGAATTACACAGGTTCTGAGGCTGATTTATTGCAAATAAGGCATCAAGTGAGTTTAACCACTTCCCTACCCGCCCATAGTAATATGATACCCGTGGATGGAATCTCCCATCCTGGACGGGCGTCATATGACGCGCTCCTCTTCCCGGCCGTCTAGGAGCGTGTTTGCCACGTCACTCAGGACCCGGGCACCCGCAATTACCCGGGAACAGAGCAGGACCGTGGATCTGAGTTTGTCCTGCCAGAGGAGAAGAGACCAATGGTGTGTTCCCAGTACAAAGGAACACCGATCGGTCTCCTCCCCTTGTGAGTCCTCTCCCCCCACAGTTAGAATCACTCCCAGGGAACATAATTAACCCCTTGATTTCCCCCTAGTGTTAACCCCTTCCCTGACAGTCACATTTACACAGCAATCAGTGCAATTTTATAGCACTGATTGCTTTATGAATGTGAATGGTCCCAAAAATGTGTCAGAAGTGTCCGAAATGTCCGTTACAATGTCATAGTCATGAAAAAAACAGCAGATCGCCGTCATTACTAGTAAAAAAAAAATATGCCATAAATCTATCCCATATTGTGTAGAAGCTATAACTTTTGCGCAAACCAATCAATATACCTTATTGTGATTTTTTTTTTTGATTTTTTTACCAAAAATATGTAGAATACATATCAGCCTAAACTGAGGAAAACATTATTTAAAAAAAAAAAATTGGGATATTTATTGTAGCAAAAAGTAAAAAATATTGTGTTTTTTTTCAAAATTGTTGCTCTTCTTTTGTTTATAACGCAAAAAATAAAAACCACAGAGGTGATCAAATACCACCAAAAGAAAGCTCTATTTTTGGGAAAAAAAGGACGTCAATTTTGTTTGGGTGCAACGGCACACAACCGCGCAATTGTCATTCAAAGTACGACAGCGCTGAAAACTAAAAATTGGTCTGGGCAGGAAGAGGATGAAAATGCTCTGTACGGAAGTGGTTAATTGCCATCTTAATCAGCCACAGAACCTGTGTAATTAATATGTGTTTGGGTTTAAAGGGATGAGGTGGCAACCCTAGTTAAAAGCGCCCCGCTATAACAATGTTAAAGAACCGCTAAAACCAGCAGTGCTTTACCACTAACGCCCGCACCGCTCCAGTGTGAAAGGAGTCTTGATGAAATATAGGGGTTTATTTACTAAAGGCAAATCCACTTTGCACTACAAGTGCACTTAGAAGTGCAGTCGCTATAGATCTGGGGGGGACATGCAAGGATAATAAAAAACAGCATTTTAGCTTGCACATGATTGGATGATAAAATCAGCAGAGCTTCCCCTCATTTCAGATCTTCCGCTCAGGTCTACAGCGACTGCACTTCCAAGTGGATTTGCCTTTAGTAAATCAACCCCATAGCCTTTGGTGCAGGTCTGTTCTGAATTAGCTTTGCCTGCTACATCTCATGGCCATGATGTTTGCACTCCTCCCTTTAGCGACCTTCAGGTTCCATTTTTTGTGTGGGTGCTGGACAATGGCACAGGTTATTTCTTTCAACAGTAATAAGCTAATTCACAACAGGTGCTGTTAGATCATATCTCTGCTGTGCACTCTTTAATAGAGCAAGGGAGATGCAAACCGACCTTAGTTCAGCCTCTGCTCCAAGCTTGGTCAGAGATCCTATCCTCAGTTTTAAATTATTCATACGAGGTCAGATCTGCTGCTAGACATAAAAAATCTCTTCACGTATTAAGCCTTGTACACGCAATCAGATTATTGGACGAATTTTTTTGTTGCATGCTAGTCTCAAATCGAAAGTGAAGAGGTTACTCACCATCAGAAACATTTTGTACAACAGAATTAAACTTCTGACAAGTGATGTAATGTGTTGAATTGTTTTGTATGTGTTCTTTCATTTCTGAGCTTGCCTAGTCTTGCTCTTCAGATTATTATTTTTTTTTGGGCAAAAACCGTACTAATGAAAAGAAAATCGGACGTTGCGGACACATCAGACAAAAATTTTGGAGCCTGCACATCAGGATTTTGTCTGCAGTATCTTCCCCTGCAGTATCTTTACCCATAGCAACCTTTCAGAGCTCTTCTTTACTTATGTTACTCTTTCCTCTATGCTCCCCAGTACTGTTACTACTTTTCCATCAGCAGTACACTCTGCTCTCCTCCCGCCAGCTCTTAGACTACTTTCACACTGGGGCTGCCTGTGCGTTAGTGCTGTTTAAGAGGTCCTTTCCAGCCACTAGTGGGGGAGCTTTTAACCCCCGCTTGCAGCCGAAGAAGGGGTGAAAAGCACCCATGTAGCGGCACTTAGGAAACGCTGCCCGTTCATTTTAATGGGCAGGGGCATTTTAGGAGTGTACAGCCCTCCCAAATCGCCCCAAAGACGCTGCTTGCAGAACTTTTGCTTGCTTTCACACTGGGGCGTCCCGCAAGCACACCGTCCCAGTGTGAAAGCATTCGGGCGGCACAGGAGGCAGTTTTCAGGCACTTTACAGGCGTAAAATGCCTGAAAACTGCCTCAGTGTGAAAGGGGTCTTATGTAGCTGAGAACAGCGGGAATGTGATGATTTAATTAGACCCCTTTCACACTGTAACCTGCCCTGCACTTTGAACGCCAAAGAAGGGGTTAAAACCACTCGAAATGCACCACTTCCGAATAGTTTTGCAGGAGCTTCAGCATCGCTGCCCAATGATTTCAATGGCAGGAGTGGGTTAGGAGCGGTGTATACAGAGCTCCCGTATCGCCCCAAAGATGCTGCTTGCAGGAAAAAAATTTAAGTCCTGCAAGCGCACCGCCCCAGTGTGAAAGGCTTAGGCTTTCTTTAACACTGGAAAGGCTTGAGATGAACTTTTCAGGCGCTATTTTTAGTGCTAAAACGACTGAAAAGCACCCCAGTGTGAAAGGGGTCTTAGGCTGCTTTCACACTTCAGCTGCCCGAGTGGGAGCGGGGCACTTTTAACCCCCAAGAAAGGGTTAAAAAGGGAGTTAAAAGTGATTCCAATGGGCAGGGGCAGTCTGGGAGCGGTGTATATACCACTCCTAAACCACCTCAAAGATGCTGCTTTCTAACATTCTGCAAGTGCACCGCCCCAGTGTTACAGCACTCTGACTTTCATACTGGGGTGGCAGTTTTCTGGCGCTTTTTCTATCGCTAAAATGCCTGAAAACTGCCCCAGTGTAAAATGGGCAGTCAGTTGTGTTGTGTGCTGATGGACACTGATAGGTGGCACTGACAGGGCTATGAATATCAGTGTAAATGACCCCTGTGTGCCCTATCAGCATGAGGAGAGGACTGCTGATAACCGGCAAATACTGTGTACACTGTGAGCAGCTGTGATTGGACACAGCTAGTCACATGGTAAAGAGCCGCTGTGATCAGCTATGTCAAGTGGCTTGAATGGGTTGTCTGTCTGGTCCAAGATCCCTATTGTTGCCTGTCCTACGTTTCTTTGGCAGCCATTTGCAGTCAGGAGTTCCAAATACCCACTTTGAAAGTAAGGACTGTACCCACTATTACTGCCCCAGTAGTAGGAAGAGCAGAGTTCCATTTGAGTCTTGTTCTGACCTAGTGGGTATCTCTGCAATCCCAAGTGCATTTGGAGACCCAGATTGAGTAACCTGTGGGTGGCAGTTAAATTGTGTGGCAGTCTCTAGCTACCTAAATGTGATAGGTACAGTTGTAACTTGTAATGAGGCACTCTGGCGTCAGTGTACCTGTATGGGCGAAGGACTCTGGTGTTAGGCATTCATGATGCCTTTGGAGTCCCAGCATTAAAATCTGTGCTGCATTCGGGAATTGTAAATTCCAAATATTGCATCTCCTCAGGGATCATCATCTGACCAATATGGAGCCCAGACAGTTTTTGGACCCTAGCGGTGGGATACCAAGTTAGCTTCCAAATCCTAGTGGTGGGACGCGGTGAAGTGCCTGGAGGACGTTCCTTAACCACTTGAGGACCAGGCCTCTTTTTCAGACTTGGTGTTTCCATGTTTAAAACATTTTTTTTGCTAGAAAATTACTTAGAACCCCCAAACATTTTATATTGTTTTTTTCCTAACACCCTAGAGAATAAAATGGCGGTCATTGAAATACTTTTTTTCACACCGTATTTGCGCAGCGGTCTTACAAGCGCACTTTTTTTGGAAAAAATTCACTTTTTCACTTTTTTGAATAAAAAAATAAGACAACAGTAAAATTAGCCCAATTTTTTTTATACTGTGAAAGATAATGGTATGCCGAGTAAATTGATACCCAACATGTCACGCTTCAAAATTGCGCCAGCTCGTGGAATGGCGTCAAACTTTTAGCATCAAAATCTCCATAAGCGACATTTAAAAAATTCTACAGGTTGCATTTTTTGTGTTACAGAGGAGGTCTAGGGCTAGAATTATTGCTCTCGCTCTACCGATCGCGGCGATACCTCACATGTGTGGTTTGACCACCGTTTTCATATGCGGGCGCTACTCACGTATGCGCTCGCTTCTGTGCGCAAGCTCGTCATAACGGGGTGTTTTTAAAAAAAAAATTTTTTTCTTATTTATTTTAATTGATTTTATTTATTTTTACACTGTTTTAAAAAAATAAATAAAATGGATCACTTTTATTCCTATTACAAGGAATGTAAACATCCCTTGTAATAGAAAAAAGCATGACAGGTCCTCTTAAATATGAGATCTGGGGTCAAAAAGTCCTCAGATCTCATATTTGGGCTAAAATGCAAAAAAAAAAAAAAAAAAAAAAAAAAAAAGAAAATCTGACATTTAAAAAAAAAAAATACCTTTAAGAGGTATGGGCGGAAGTGACGTTTTGACGTCGCTTCCGCCCTCCTATGGTATAGAGACGAGTGGGGGCCATCTTAGCCTCACTTGTCTCTATGCCCAGCAGATGGAAGGACCCGATCGCCTCCGCCGCTACCGACGGCTCCGGTAAGCGGCGGAAGGTGCGGGAGGGCGGCGGGAGGGGGGTGGCACCTCTCCCGCCGCCGATAGCAGTGATCTCGCAGCGAATCCGCCACGGAGACCACCGTTATCGTACAGCCGACCGCCGCCTGAAGAGATGGATATCTCGGTTGTGGCAGCAGCTGCTGCCGTTACCGAGATATCCCTCTTCAAAAATAGGACGTACATCGTCGTGCGGCGGTCGGCAAGTGGTTAAAGTGGATGTAAACCCACCACTCATCATTACAAACCATAGTACTAATCTATATGTGTATACATGCCTCCTGCACGTATACCTACTTGTGAAATGTCACCCCCTTCTGCACAATGAGCCCTGAAAATCTCTGGAATCGATGGGCGTGTTCATTTTACGGTGTTTGGTGGGTGGAGTTGTTGTGTTACCAGACTCTCCGCCCACCCCTACACTTCCCTTGGCTAGGCAGCGTCATGAGGATGAACCTCGCACTTGTTCAGTGAAAGTGCATGCACAATAGAAACAGAGAGCGTTCTGGGAAGAACCAGAGCACGCTCAGGGCCTCCTGTCCCTCCTACACATGTGTGATACACTGTTAGAAGAAAGGAGGGAGGATGGGACTGCCCGTGCATGAGATAAGGAAACGAGCTGTCACTGACAGCATGGGGGAAGAAACGGTACACATTTATCTGTGTTTGTTTGTTTTTTCTTACTGAAAAAAGATAAGAGTATTGCTCAGAGCTGGATTAACTCTTAACAGGGCATAGATGACATGACATCCTCTATTGTACCAGGTAGAAGTCTTATTTAAAAAAAAAAAAAAAATCGGGTTTACATCCACTTTATGGTGGGGGAACTCCCAGGACCTCGTTCATCTGCTGGTGGCATTATGGTTCTCTGGGTTGAAAGCTGTAGTTCCAGTAACCACCAGCGGGTCTCCCACCAGGTTCCTGCAATCAGCTCCAACTGGCCTCAGCTGCTTGGAGGGTACTTAAGTCTCACCTCTGCTAGTGCAGGAGTGTTTTGATTGCCTTGCTTGCTGCCAGATTCTTAATGCCTGTTTATCCTGCTCTTGAGCTAGCTTTGCATCCTGTACCGTGTCCTATTTCTACTCCCCTTGGTCCTGTACCCAGTCCTGATTCCCCTCCTTTTCTTGTATCGCTGATATTTCCCTGTTATGCATGCTTCCCATCTTGTTTATATTTTGTATATAGTTTGTTTTTTAGGTTTCTGTAAAGCCTCATACACACGATCGGACTTTGTACAAACTTTCCCGTGGACTTTTGTACAAAGGGCGTAGTCCACAAGTTTGTATTGCATACACACGATCGGACTTTTTGACAACAAACACGAACGTAGTGACGTCGCAACGTACTGACGACACTTCAAAAGAGGACGTTCAATGACTCCTGCGCCACCTTTGGTCAACTTCTGTATTGTAGTCGGATCTTTTGCATTGGTTCTTGGCATGCGTGTTTGTACCTTGTACAAAATTCCGATGCTTTGCTCCATCGGACTTATGTTGTCAAAAAGTTTGTCCGTTCGCACAGCCAACAAAAGTCCGATGAAAACAGAAAAAGTTTGTCCGATGGAGCGTACACACGGTCGGACGTTGCTCCAAAACAGCTAATTTGCATGTTTGTTGTCAAAAAGTCCGACCGTGTGTACGGGCCTTTAGACATTTCTGGTTTTGGGTCACTTGTTATTTATGTTCACTGTTTGCTGGTGTGTGCATATCTTTTGCATTGCTGTTTAATAAATGTACTTCATATATTGTCTGGTCTCAGTTTTTGTGTAGCTATGTAGATCTGTTCATCTCAGACACCATGAGAAATGGTTAGGTCTTGATTGAGTAAATTCACAGCTAAGTTAATTTGTTTTTTTTCTGCTAAAATCCAACTCCCCTATGCAGTGGCAGCTGGTGAAGTTTTAGGATGGGGGCGCCAGACCCGCCCTTCCTTTTTGACCCCTCCCACTTGGTGAAAATGTGCATGGTTTCAGCGAAATAGTGGGTGTGGCTCTAAGGTGGTGTGGTTAGCGTCGATGAACGAGGGAGAGGGAGAGAGGGATGGAGGGACAGCAGGCCCAGATCCTACAATAGAAATATGTGTATTCTAGAAAGTTTAACAATCAGCAGATATAGATATTCCAAACAACTGGTGTTAGCACTTCAATCATCCCGGCACAATGCTTGTTATGGTGTCAGGATAATTGACGTGCATTATTACTATTATTACATTGTAATATAATATTAAATCATTAAACTCACCATAATGCAGAATCAGTGGGAGCCCTGAGCGTGTCACTAGCCACGTCGCCTGCCACCAGATGCCATCAGGTTTCCCCAGCGGAGTCCATCCTTACATGCAGCCTTTGTCACACCATATGCAGCCTCCTGTGTCCCCCAAATGCAGCCCCCTGTGTCCCCCAAATGCAGCCTCTTGTATCCCCCCAAATGCAGATTTTTATGTCCCCCGAATGCATTCTCCTGTGTCGCCAGCGGAGTCCTTTCTTACATGCAGCCTGTGTCACACCAAATGCAGCCTCCTGCGTCCCTCAAATGTAGCCTCCTGCGCCCCCCAAATGCAGCCTCCTGTGTTCCCCAAATGCAGCTTTGCCTGTGTCACATCAAATCCCCCACCCCCGTTCTCCGCGAGAGCACAGCGGTACTACTTACCTTGCTGTGTTTTGTCCTCTCCTGTCCTGCAGTGTTCTCTTCCACAACGGCGGTGTCCTCTCATACTTCCTGTTTCTTTTCTCCCGGGGGCAATGGGAGAAAGAAAAGAGGAAGTGGCATCAAACTGAGATGTCAATCAAACTGCCCGGCCATAGTAATAGATAATACAAGCACTGGGCGGAAGCTACTCGGCGCTTCGGAAAGTGCTGCAAAGCAGGCTGAGCACCCGCAAATGATGCACCACATCTGCAATTTTGTGATTGTAGTGCACTTAAGGACCTTTTTTTGTATTTTTTTTTTAAAGGGCCAGTATTAAAAAAAAATTATTGTTTTTTTACTTTTTTTTTGTGACTGCCTGGGGGAGGGGGGGATAGGTGGTGAGTATGCGCCCCCTATGGATGGGCCGCCACTGCCCCTATGTACCATTTATGGAAAAAAAAAAGCTTTCTTTGATTTTTAGAACAAAGCTTTACCTTAGACCCTGTTGTGTTCATAGAAAACGTCATGACTTCCTGTTGTGATGTTTTAACACCAAGCATAAGCAGACAGCAAGGAGCTTGAGCATGAGCCTGGTGTTTTTTCAGCAGCATCCATCTTACAACTACCACAGATCCCCACCCCCAGATCACTGTTAAGTGTTTCCTAAGATGCAAAAGGGACTAGGCATAACAACTGAACTTGAAGTATAACATAAAGCCTACACATCATTACACCTGGTATGTAGATTTGGAACGTGAGAGCCAGTAAAGCCTCATACACACGATAAGACTTTGTACAAACTTTCCCTTGGATTTTTGTACAAAGGGCGTCGGCCCTGAACTTGTATTGCATACACACAGCAGGACTTTTTCAGCCAACTTTCACCAAATCATGTGGTTTTTCTGCTCTTTACCGCCACCTTTGGTCAACTTTTGTATTGTTGTCTGATCTTTTGCATTGGTTCTGAGCATGCCTGTTTGTACTTTGTACAAAAGTCCTATGGTTTTCTGTACACACGATCAGACTTTGCTCCATAGGACTTTTGTTGCCAGAAAGTTTGTCCGTTCGCACAGCCAACAAAAGTCAGATGAAAGCCAAAAAAGTTTGTCCGATGGAGCGTACACACGGTCGGATGCTGCTCCAAAACCGCTAATTTGCATGTTTGTTGTCAAAAAGTCTGATCGTGTGTATGGGCCTTAAGACACAGGAAGCAGTTTGCCAGCTGACCTCATTAGCACACGCTATGCACCCATCAACTAGGTTTGTGCAGCATCCCTCCATGCGTGCATTTTCCTGCCTATTCAAGGTAAGCTGCCACATCTGCTATGTTTGCACGCCATCCCCAGCATCTGTGCAGACGGGCCTAAGCCACACTTTAAACTCTCTGGGGCCCCATGCATCACGCAGGTTGGACACCCCTGATGTAGTGTGAGCCTGTGAGGGCATGATGTGATTGGATAGATAGGTGGGTCCTCCTATTCCATAGATTTGGTAAATCTAAAGGAAATTGTACAAAGATTGTATAATCTATGGCCACCTTTATATACCTAAAATGAACTAGTTGTGCTTTCAGTGCTATTAATTATTTTTATTTTTTTTATGAATGAATGAATGAAATACTTGTATAGCGCACAATGCGAACTGAATCGCCTCTAGGCGCTGTGGCGAGCTTTGATCATCTGCTAAAAGAGGAAGGTCTTGAGTTTTTTCCTAAAAGCCAGGTGATTTTCTTCCTGGCAGATGTTGATTGGTAGAGCATTCCATAGCCGAGGCCCTTGGACAGCGAATCTCTGATCACCCTTGGATTTATACCGGGCTTTGGGCACGAGGAGGAGGTTTTTGTTGGCTGATCGAAGACTGCGGTTTGGTGTGTAATGATTTATTTTCTCCATTAGGTATTGCGGAGCTTCTCTATGCACGCATTTGTGGGTGAGGCACAGGGTCTTGAACGTGATCCGATTTTTTACGGTTAGCCAATGTAAGCTCCTCAGTGAAGGAGAGATGGATTCCCAGGGTTTTTTTCCTGTTATCAGCCTTGCTGCCGTGTTTTGGATCAGTTGTAATCGCGCAAGTTGATATTGTGGTAATCCTATGTAAAGCGAGTTTGCGTAGTCCAGTCGTGAATTAATGATTGTTCCAACTACCACTGCTTTGTCATTCTTTGGGATAAAAGGGATGAGTCTGCGAAGCATTCGCAGCAGATGGTGAGATCCACTGACTACAGATCCTATTTGCGCATCCATTGACATTTGTGCGTTTAAAATAACCCCGAGACTCTTCGCTTTAGTCTTTGGGGAGATAGTCTGCCCAAAGACAGTTGGTGGAGACCAGGAGGTTTTGGTTGCGGGCTTATGATTTGGGTGTAAGATAAGAAGCTCTGTCTTTGATTCGTTCAGCTGGAGGGAGTTAGTGGTCATCCAGTCCTCTATTGATTTGAGGCAGTTTTCAAGTTGTTGTTGGTGATCTTTTTTCCCATTGATCCGGAAATAAAGTTGCGTGTCGCCAGCGTAAGAGTGGAAGCAGAGATCTGAGCATCTGATGATTTGAAGGAGTGGGCCAATGTAAATGTTGAAGAGAACGGGTGACAACGGAGAGCCTTGAGGGACTCCGCAGGTGACTGCCCGAGTTTCGGAGAGGAATTTTCCTAGTTTCACTGTCTGTGACCGATTTCCTAGGAAGGACGCGAACCATTGGAGATCTATGTCTTGGACTCCGGCTACTTCTGTGAGGCGGACGAGTAGAGTATTGTGATCTACTGTATCAAACGCTGCACTTAGGTCTAGCAGTACGAGGAGACACAGCTCTCCGTCATCTGCTGCTTCGAGGGAGTCATCCCAAATCTTGAGGAGAGCTGTTTCTGTTCCATGACCCGGGCGGAAGCCTGATTGCAGCGGGTCCAGGAGTTTGTGAGTATCCAGGTGAAGTTGTAGCTGATGTACTACAGCTTTCTCCCATAAACAAGAAATGCTTTAATTGAGACAATGGAGATACAATATAAAGTCATACACAGTGACATGATACAATGCCTGACATATCCAGCAAATAAGACACATAGAGGAAGAGTACAGTTGAATGAGAACACAATGATATTACCAAGAGTATAGATAATGCAATGAAATGTTTCTTAGACGGTAGCAAGGATGAGGTGCACTAAAAAATTTAAAAGGGGGGGAGGAGGGGAAAGTGCTATTAATTTTTAATGGCACCCCAAATGCAGAAGTAAACACACATTTTGCCAGGTGAAGAAAACGAGTGTCAAACGCAGAAAAACGCACAGAAAAAAATGTGCAAACTGCAACACGCCAAAATGTATCATGTGCTACTTTGCTGCACGTAGGGTAGCCCACTGAAATCATTTTGGTTTGCTCTATGCACGTTGCAGGAAAAATGAGCCCAAAAAAATGTACGATGTAAATGGGGCCTGAAAGTTACATTGGTATGTTTACACAAGACCAATGAGGCTCCATCCACATTTACGCGCTTCTGAACAAAAAATTTGCACTTTCACATGCTTTGCGGAAATGTGCTTCAAATGCAAAAGGCGCTTAAAAAAAGAAAATGTTATCATTAAATGTTAATGGCACCCCAAGTTTCAGGCGCATGTTTGTCCGTGCATTTTGTCGCATGACAAACATACCGCAAATGCACCAAAAGCCAGGTAAAGAAATGCACCATGCTCCACTCATCAAAGAGTTTTGGAGTTATTTGGAGCATTTGTCATGCATAGGGCAGTACATTCAAGTGAATTGGCTGTCTGATGAGCAAAAAATCTGCAAAACGGCTCAAAAAAACAACAACCCATACAGAGATGAAAATGGGCCTGACAGTTGAGTGACTCCATCCTATGTGCATGTATAAAGGTGGGAAAAGAAGAAGAAACTGCACTACGGAGTGAGAATGATATTGGTCGGAAGCTGTAATTCAAATGTACACCAAAAATACACAAAACAGAAAGAGAAAAAAGAGAACTGCGCTAACCTCAAATGCCCAAAGTGAATGGGGTATGTGTATGTGCTAAACCCACGATATAAGCCTTAGTGTCTTAATGTCTCTAAGGCCACCTGTATATTATTTGGTCTTTGTGAAAGTTATAGCATCTACAAGCTATTGTGGCAATCATTGAAAATTGATCACACCTGATGGCCTATCCCATTTCTTGAGACAATAACAAGCCAGGAAAGTACCCTTTTGGAAAGTGAAAAGACCCCTTTTTGGAAAGTAGACATTCAAATGTATTTACTATTTAGTAAGAGGCATGGTTAGTTTTTTGAAGTTGTCATTTTTTCCCACAATTCTTTGCAAAGTTAAGATTTTTTTTTCACAAAATTGTCATATTATTTCTGTCATATGGCATGTGCATACCACAAATTACACCCCAAAATAGATTCTGCTACTCCTCCTGAGTATGGCGATCCCACATGTGTGAGACTTTTACACAGCCTGGCATACAGAGGCCCAACATTGAAGTAGCACCTTCAAGCGTTCTAGAAGCTTAACCACATGCCGACCGGGCCATAGCCAATGACGGCTACAGCGCGGTCGGCTTATTCTGGGAGGGCGTCCATGGACGTCCTCCCAGAATCTCACTCGTGCGCCCCCTGGGGTGGGCACCCAGGAACGTCCGTGACCACCGGGTCCTTTGGTGATGCTGATCGCTGCCATTTACCACGTGATCCAGAGCGATCACCTGTAAACAAACCAGTGTCACGTCCCCTCTCTATACGGTACAGTGAGAGGGGAGAGGGGGAGAGATGGCGCTGTGGGCTGGATGTGTAGTGCCCACAGCGCTGCTCAGTGCCAATAATCTTCAGTACTCTGCCCATACTGTGCAATAATCTGCCAATACTCGGCAACATTGTGCAATACTCTGCCAATACTCTGAAACGCTGTGCAATACTCTGCTAAACTGTGCAATACTTTGCCAATACTCTGCAACACTGTGCAATACTCTGCCAATACTCTGCAACACTGCAATACTCTGCAATAATCTGCCAATACTCTGCCAATACTCACCAATACTCTGCCAATACTCTGCAATACATTTTAAAAGATAATTTTCAGTCTTTTTTGATTAATAGCACAAAAAATAAAAAACCCAGCGGTGATTAAATACCACCAAAAGAAAGCTCTATTTGTGGGAAAAAAGGACAAAAATGTAATTTGGGTACAGTGTTGTATGACTGAGTAATTGTCATTCAAAGGATGAGAGCACAGAAAGCTGAAATTTGGTCTGGTTAGGAAGGGGGTTTAAGTGCCCAGTGTTCAAGTGGTTAAATTACACATCTTATTTCTTAACCAGCTATTACACTTTTAAAGTCCCTGGAGCACCAGGACAATGGAAACACCCACAAGATGACCCCATTTTGGAAAGCAAACACCCCAACATAAAATCTTAGAGGCATATACAATCTGCTACTCCTCCTACACATGGCGATACCACATATGTGGGACTTTTACACAGCCTGGCCACATACAGAGGCCCCACATCCAAGGAACATCATCAGGTGTTCTAAGGACATCAATTTTGCATCTAATTTCCTGACAACCTATTACATTTTTGAAGGCCCTTCATATTTCTAACAAATTGCATGTACATACCAAGACTTACACCCCAAAATTCTGCCAAGCAAAGGGTAAACAAAAGATTACCTGTGGTTTTAGTAGTGCAGTTGTCCACAGGAGGAGAGCACTGATCCAGGCAGCAGGCATGGACCCGGTCATTGACAGCAAACTAAATTGTCCAGGCAGCAGGCAGGAATATTGTTCATAGTCAGTACAGGCAGGGATACAGTGTCCATATACAGTTCAGGGTCAGTGCAGGTAAAGATTTTGCCAGCAGTGCCAAAATATTCGTCCTGGTAGTAAGCAGGAACATGGTCCATAGTACAGGTAGCAGGCCAGGAAAGAATGGGGAAAGGGGTAGAGGATTCTCCAACCCAAATCACTTTGAAAAAAATTGTTTTCTTTATCAAGAAAAACTATTCTGAAGCCCCTCACATATGTAAAACTGTGTTATAACTCCCACTACTCCAGTAGCAGGGTAAAAGATAAGTCCAATAAGCAGGCAAAAAATGTGGTCAAACAGTCCAGGGTCAGTTCCAGAGCAGGCAGAGGTATGTACAGTTTAACATTAGACAGAATCGTGGTCATATAGCAGGCCAGGGTCATTTCCGGAGAAGGCAGCAGTATGTACAGTTTAGAGCAGTAAGGGGTGCGGAAGTAAATACTTATATTGTAGAGAAGTATGGTAACAGTGGAAACTCTACTCACTGAATCAGAGCAAATTATTTCTGGTGGGCCTTCAGGGTACAATAGGGCGGTGATAATTTCTTCTTGGGTAATGAAGATAGGATATGGGGGTCTTGGTAGATTTTTGGTAAATAACATAACTGTTATACATGGCCAAACTGAAAAAATAAAGAAAATTTTTGTACCAATGGCGTGATTTTCTTGTGAGAAACTAGGGTTAGATTATCTGATCATTAAAGTTGACTCCCACCCCCATGAACATATTATAGTGGTTTCTGGATTGGGCCATTTCTTCTGGGGATTTACACGTAGGTGTCGCCATGAATCAGTGAGAGCATGTAGACGTTTTGTCTGTCCCTCCACTTGATAGCCAATATCTCATCATTCCGCAAAGGCGCCGTCTCCCCTCGTTGTAGCCTTTCATTAATGAGCCTTTGTGGGAAGCCCTTTTTATTGGCTCTCACTGTAAGATTTGCGGAAGAGGGGCAAGCTCCTATAGAAATTACCCACATATAAATGGTATCCCTTTTTTAAGGAGTGGATAGACAAGCTCCCAGACAACTTTTTTTTCGCTGGCTCGAATGTACTTTAGGTATTCAGGGTCTGGGTGTCCTTCCCTTCATACACCAGGAAGGCATAGATGTACCCTGTGGCTTTGTTACAAAGTTTGTAGCACTTAACCCCATATTGGGCCCTTTTACTGGGGATAAACTGCTTGAAGCCCAGCCTGCCTGTGAATTTGACAAGTGACTCATCAACGGAGATATTTTGGTTAGGGGTATATAACTGGGGGAATTTTTAAGAGAAAAAAATTAGAAGTGGCTGAATTTTAAATAATTTGTCATAAGCTGGGTCATTTTGGGGAGAGCACTGGGTGTTGACATTATAATGGAGGAACCTGCATAATCATTACGTATCCTGACCTTGGCATAAGGGATGAGAAGATTGGCATGTGGTGGATGGGGTTGGTGGACCAGTAGGAGTATTGCTTAGTTTTTTCTTGTGAGTCCCATATTAAAAGTTAGGCCTAAACAAATTCTCCACAGTAAGTACTCTCCACTCAAAGGGTTGCTTGTTATGAACTGTTGGGCATAGAGGTTGCACTGGACCACAATGGAAGATAATAGGTCTTCGGTAAAAAAAACAAAAAAAACAATAAGGGCAAAATTATCTGTGTTCACCTGGACACATGGCTGGGCGGTGAAAGGGGGATGTTTGCTGCTCTTGAATTAGGGGGAAGCCACAGAGGGTTTTGAAGGGCATAGGGAAGTCTGTCATGGGCCCTAACCCTTTGGGGCTGAGATGATACCTCACTAGTGCTTGACCTTTGTTGCAGTGGTACTCCATTTCTCATGGATGGCACTGCGCTAGAAGTGGATGGCACTAAGCTGCTGGTTATTCCACAGCTCAACTTGTAGTAGGCTGCTGCTCCTCGCCAGAACACCTTTGTTTCATCGGCACATATTCTTCTTCCTCCGATTCTGTAACAGACCCACTACTTAAAATGAGTTCATATTCCGAAACAGAATCGGACGCAGACTCAAAGAGCTCCCCGCTGCTCTCGTCACCCAGGCTAAGAAGCTGGTATGCCTCCTCACTGGAAAAATATTTTTTTGCCATACTGGTGACTGTGGGCTGTGGAGTGATAGGGGCACTAGGACAGATGTGGCTGCACTGATGGGTGTTGATGAGGTTGGTCTAATAAAGGAGCATTGCAGGGTGCTTATGGCACAGATGAGCACTGTAGTGGCACTTATGGGCACTGTAGTGGCATTGGTGGCAGTGATGGCACAGATGAGCACTGTAGTGGCTCTGGTTGCACTGATGTAGCTCTGTAGGGGCACTGATGTGGCACTGTAGTCACATTGTAGTGACACAGGTGGCACAGATGTGGCACTGGTGGTACAGATGGCACATTAGGGCATCAAAGAGCACTGATGTAGCACTGCTGGGCACAGTTAAAAATGCAAAAAACTCACAGCTGGGCACACAATCTCTCTCCTCTCCACACATGCTGTATCGGTGCCAGGAGAGGAAAGAGTTGAACCCCTGGATGACACCGCATTGTTTACATTCTGATCGCTCCATAATTGGTAAAGGGCCTCTGTCATAGGCCCTTTACCGTGATCTGTGATGTGCTGATTCACGTGAACCTGGCGATCACAGACAGTACTGTGTGCGCACCATTCTGGGAGGACATCATAGTGCACCCTCCCAGAGTTATCCGACTGGGCTGTAGATGTCATTCGGCTATGGCTCGTCGGTAAGCAAAGACGATCTTTGGTTATTTGAAAAATAAATCAAATAAAAGTCAGCAGCTACAAATGTTGTAGCTGCTGACCTTTAATAAACAGACACTTACCAGTCTAGGGATCCAGCACTGGTTCTTTACCCGTCTTCGGGGCCACTATGACGCTTCACAGCCAGCTCTCGACTGCACAACACGTGACCCGCACAGCGCTCGTTAAATGGTCCCGCAGCCTCCAGGGACCTGTGACGTGTCCTATGGGGCTGGGGGCAGTAGGGGGGGGGGGGGATAGCTAAACTTGTCAAAACTAGGTACCTGCTCCAGCAAATAAAATGTTTGCATTAGTAGTGGCAGAGGAGCGGGAGAGGAGTAGGAACAGCAGAACGTCCAGTTTTAACTGAATTTCCACTTTAAAGTGTTCGTTGCCTCAACATTTCATATTCCTGATACAGTACATGTTTGTTGTACCATGTACTTGTCTTAAAAAGTATCCTGTTCTCTTTGCACTTCTTCCTTTGTGTTAAATACATGGTGATCCTGCATGCCTCCTGGATTTCCTATATCAAACTGACCAAGGTAGGCATAGAAGCACATCCATCTCAGCATGGTCAATTAACCCCCCTTGCTAACAGAGATTATGTGATCATTTATTTAAAAAAAATAATAATAATAAATAAAAAATAAAAAAAGATATTTATAATGTTTATTTACTTTATATGTAGCACTTACCCTCATAGGAGCCTCTGAAAATCGTGCCTAAGTTCTTCCCCAGTGGATTGCCCCACAGCCAGGCATTCGATTTCAGCCACACTTTTCCATAATAACCAGTCTAGGGATATTGTTTTTTTTTTTTTTTTTTTTTTGGGAGAACTTGGATAGGGTTGAGGGAATTGAGTGGGATACTCCAAAAACTATGTACAAATTGAGGACAATGAACTCCTTTCTAAAGCAAAAGGCCTTGCATATAGCAAACTGAAGGCCTCTTGAGTCCCTTAGTGAAAGAGAGCCTTGACTGGTAGGTGCATGGCCAGGGCGGGACAATGTGACTGAGGGGATTGGTTGTTAGGGGGACAGGATGGGCCTGAGCTCTGTAAGGGTCTTTGGGTCTTTCTGGAAACGTGTTAGAAACAGTAAAATTGTTACTAAACTCAGGACCCTGCACTTACTATATCTGGCCTTCCACAGAACAGTACCGTACACAGAACATGGAAATGTGATTATTTTAGTAAATATAAACTGCTAAATACCTTTTCTCATTAGCAGTATATAGCAGTCGAGTGACTTCTATCAGTGTCCGGCCGAGCACTGGTTAAAGCTTGTAGGAGGAGTTTTCATTCTCCTCTGACTAACCTATGATGCTTAACAACCCCTGACCATCTGTCTGGACAGTGCTGATTGGCCCTGTGCTGATCACATGGACAAAAAAAACTCTAGCAATACACACCAGAGCATGTGCAGAGTGCCTCCTAGGGCTCTGTACTATCAGTAGATGGATTGGGGATAGTGGAAAAAGGGGAGGATCAGAGAAGACATGATCCTTTTTACACAACGCAGAGGATTAACCCCTTAGGTTGCTCAGTAAGTATAACAAGCATGCTTTACTGCATATGGTGTATAGACTGATTTTACTGTTGTGGGTTTAGAGAGATTTTAAATGTAGAGCTGAAGCAAAAGTCCTTGCATATAGCAACCCTCCCGCCAAAAATAGGCCATGTCCTCATTGGTATATACAGCCTATATGATAGAGCCCTACCAATATTTTAGAGTATTAGCAAATAATACAAGAAAAGCTACAATTGCACCTCCTGCCAAACAAAATTGAACAGGGGGGGGGGGACCTAGAAAGCATACAGTATAAATACATTATCCTAACTAATCCCTATTGCTAACTAAGCACTAGGGATGAGCCAAACACCCCCCGGTTTGGTTCGCACCAGAACTTTCGAACGGACCGAAAATTTGTGCGAACTTTAGAACCCCATTGAAGTCTATGGGACTTGAGCATTCAAAATAAAAAGTGCTAATTTTAATGGCTAATATGCAAGATATTGTCCTAAAAATGGTTTGGGAACCTGGCTCCTGCCCCAGGGGACATGGGTCAATGCCAAGAATTTTTTTTTAAATGGCCATTTTTTCGGGAGCACTGATTTTAATAACGATTAAAGTGAAAAAGAAGTGAAATATTCCTTTAAATATCATGCCTGGTTGGTGTCTATAGTATGAAGTGGCATGTGTTTCCCGTGTTTGAATGAATGAATGAAATACTTGTTTATTGCACAATGCGAACTGAATCGCCTCTAGGTTTAGAACAGTCCCTGCACAAATTGACATTTAACGGAAAAAAAGTCATTTAAAACTGCTTGCGGTTTTAATGTAATATCTGGTTCCGGCAATATGGATGAAAATCATTGAGAAAAATGGCATGGGTAGCCCCCCCTGCCCATTACCAGCCCCTTTGGGTCTTGTAAAGATATTAAGGAGCAACCCCATACCCATATTAAAAAAAGGAAAGGTGTGGGGGCCCCAGGCCCTATATACTCAGAACAGCAGTATACAGGTGGTGCAAACAAGACAGGGACTGTGTAGGTTTGTTGTGTTAAGTAGAATCTGTTTGTAATTTTGAACTGGTACATTTTTAAAGTGTAGCTCTAGTCAAAAAATCTATTTTTAAGATATTTGGAAAACATAGGGAATGGTTATCACCCCTGTATAATTTTTTTTGCCATCCGTCTTTTTTCTTTTACAAAGGTTTTTATTGCAAATGAAGTATTACAAAAGTGTACAAAAAAATTACTGGTTACAGTACACATCAGACAGCATCATTTATATAGAAATACCAAAAAACAACAAAAAAGACCCGACATCAAAACGTTGGCTATAGTGAGCTGTGTACATAACGCTCATGAAGAGGAAATGAAAATCCTAAACGATTCTGAATGACTTAATCATCGGCAAAAAAAAATATATCTAATGTAGACAGAGCGTATGAAAAAAAAAAAAAAAAAAATAAATAATAAGTACACATTGGAAAATAAGATAATTAAGAAGTGCAATATAGCCCGTCGGGTTCGGATATTTCAGTCCACCATAACCATCAGAATTAACTTGGCTCCGTCTCGGCCAAAGTCTTTAGAGAAAAAAAAAAGACTAAGGCAGAAAAGAAGAGATAAATGAAAGTAGGAAACAGAAAGAGAGCAGAAAGAGTAAAAAGAAAAGAACAGAGGAGGGGAGGAGGAGTCCATTCCACTAAAGGGAGCGGGGGGTGCACACGGAGACCCTAGATGGACAAAAGTTGGCTGTTGAATCTGGAAGGTTGGACAGAGGATATCCAGGGCCCCCAGGTTCTGAGAAACTGGTCATGGGTATCGAAAGCCAAGGAGGTAAGTTTTTCATTTATCATGATGTCGCTCATACGGTTTTTAACTGCCTCGAAGCTGAGTGTGGGCGTTTTCCAAGACTTAGCAATGATCAATTTTGTTGCATTAAAAAGGTGTTGGGCTAGTTGACGCTCTGGGCGGAGAAGTTCCGGGATAGGTTTACATAATAGAGCTGCATAAGGGTCTCTTCTCAGGTTGGTATGGAACATATTTCTTAACAGGGCGTATACCCGAACCCACAATCTGCAGGCTCTAGGGCAGGTCCACCAAATGTGGGCCATGGACCCTGGTACCGGGCAGCCCCTAAAACAATTAGGGGAATGTGAAGGAATGAATCTTGCCACCCTCTCAGGCGTGTAGTACCACCTATAAAAGACCTTATATGCATTTTCTAATATGAGAACATTCCTGGAACTTTTCATGAGATTTGTGGTCATAATCTGCCAATCTGCCGGATCCAACCGTGTCCCTAGTTCTTTTTCCCATTGGAGATGATATTTGGTTGTTGGGGGTTTGTTGGTAGAAATAATGGAGGAATATATCAATGATATTGTCCCCGGGGAATGAGGAGTAGCCCTACATACCTTTTCAAAGGGAGTTAGTGAGTACGGGGTTGGCTGAGCCCGATGGAGCTGTTGTATGAAATGTTTGAATTGTAGGTAACTGTAATGTTCCCGTAGGGGAATGTCGTGAGAAGAACGTAGCATAGCAAATGTAACTACTCTCGTGGGAGTGAGCAAAGAATGGACATCCGTGAATCCATTAGTGGCCCACCAAGAAAACTGACCAGGATTGTCTCTACTAGGGGGGAATAATGGGCAATAGGAGAGGCGTAGCAAAGGCAGGTGAGGGGATATGAGCCCAGCCGAATATTTTATCGAGTCCCAGATGCGAAGCAAGTGGGCCATACACGGCCCTACGCCTGTCGGCCGCTGCGAGGGAGGGAGCCATGGCACAGAGGAAATGGGAATAGGGTGCGAATCCACCAGATCAATAGTGGCCCAGAGAGGCATTTGATAGTTGTCATGGAAACGAGTGATTTGGGCAAGATTGGCCGCCATATAGTACGCTCGGAGGTTGGGGACCGAGAGACCCCCTTCAGACCGCCTCGCGTACATAATCTGCTTATTAATTCGGGGGCGAGAAGCAGCCCAAATAAATTTCAAAAGTTTACGCTGATGGATACGCAATATATGGGGGGGAACTGGAACGGGCAAAACTCTAAAAAAATATAACAACTTTGGGAGATAAGTCATACGGATTGCAGTGATTCTACCGAACCAGGAGATCGGGTAATGGGACCAAGAAGATAACAGGGTGTCTAGCTTACGAAAGAGGGGGGGGGAAATTAGCCTGGTACAAACCATCATATTTGGGGGTGATACAAATTCCCAGGTAGGGTAGTGAGGGAGGCCATTGAAAGGGGAAACTTTCTTTTATGGTTGACAATTCCGATGGGGAAAGGTTTACTGACATAGCTTTAGACTTTGAGGGGTTAACACGTAGACCGGACAGGGACGCAAATGTCTCCAGGAGAGAAAACAAATTGGGAAGCGAAATTCTAGGTGACGTCATGGTCAATAATATATCATCCGCAAAAAGCGAAATTTTATGCGGAAAACCTGCTACCTCCACGCCTCTGATATCTGGATGTGAACGGATCGACTCCGCCAGCGGCTCCATGGCCAATACAAATAAAAGAGGCGAAAGCGGGCAGCCCTGACGAGTGCCCCTTCGTATAGGGAACACATGGGATTCAAACCCATAGTATTTAACCTTAGCTTGGGGGACATCGTACAGGGCTGCCAACCAACGCAGGAAGGAGGCCCCGAAACCGTAATGGCGGAGAATGGTCATAAGATATGGCCAAGACAACGTATCGAAAGCCTTGTTCACATCCAGCGACAAAAGCATGGTTTCGATGGATCGACTGTGGGCAATATGCTGTAATTGGATAATTCTACGAATGGCATCTCCAGCCTGTCTCATCGGAACGAATCCTACTTGGTCCTTTTTAATGAGCCGAGGGAGAAACGAATTTAAACGGTTGGCCAAAATTTTCGTAAGGATTTTCATATCAATATTAATTAAAGATATAGGACGGAAATTCGCCCAGGAAGTATGGTCGCGGTCAGGCTTCGGCAACATCACTATATTAGCTGTCAGTAGGTCTGATGAAAGGCTCTGCCCTTGCTTGACGGAGTTATACATGGCCGCCAAGGGGGCCGCAACTACATCCACCATTTTTAGATAATATAGTGCCGTGAAGCCATCCGGGCCTGGCCGCTTCCCGACCTTGAGGTCCTTAATACTTTCTCTGACCTCGGTCTCCTGGATATCACGGTCCATAAGAGTCATCTGGGCCTCTGCTAAAGTGGGCAGGGCTATTCGTTGGAGAAATTCCGTCCTATCCTGTTTGCCATCCGTCTTTTTTCATCTCACTTCCTGTTGTCTCCTTCCGTTTGCAAGTAGTAGATATTTGTAAGTTGGATGTTTGAAAGTAGGGGCCTGCCCTATATGCTCTGCAGAAATGGGGGCCTAAGGTGTTGGTGTTGCCACAACACTGTAAGCCCTCAAAGTTAATCTTGGTGGGTTGTCATGGTTATGCAATAGAGTTCGTCTGCTTACCTGTCTGCATGTGTTCATTTCTAGAGACCAGCCGAGCCTCACCTGACTGCTTTTATAATCCATCCTCTGGCATGGCTCCACCCTAGCTCCTATCAGACAACTCTATATTAATCTGTGCACTGCTAGCCTATCCTGCTGATCAACCTTTGTGTGTTAGCTTCCTGTTTCCTGCCGTGTGCTCTGCTACTGTTTTCCGTTACCGACTTTGGCGTGTCTTGACTATCCCTGTTTGCCTGTGACCCTGACCTTTTGACATGTACCCGACTATTCTTGTCTGCTTGTGGCCCCGACCTTGGCTTTGTCCCTCACCATCCCTATCCTCCTGTTGCCTACTGTGGGTGTGAGCTGGGGGACCCTGGGGGTTGCAACCTGGAGCCAGTTGCAGCCAAGTCCATCCTCACCACCAGAGGCGCTGGTGAACACCTGCTGGCTCTTAGACTCCACGCCCCAGGGAATCTTACGCTCTAACCCCAGTGGGATCTGTCCCCCATCTGCAGCAGTCAGCCGTAGGGTCCACAACCTTGCGGTGCATTCCTAAACCCTACGGTGTGCATCTGTCACCTGGGTTCTAGGTGACCTGACATGGGTGCTGGAGCGCCCTGCTGTGAACGATTATATCAAGAATTGTAATTACATGCCATCGTTGAACAGTGGTAGAAAAATTGGGCCTTTGGTGGCTGTGGTGGTGGTGGTGGTGCTGGTGCCACAACACTATAAGTCCTCGCAGAGTTACTCTTGGTGGGCGCAGGAACGAGCCCTGCTGTGAAATATTATATCAAGAATTGTAATTACATGCCCCTGCTAAACAGGGGCTGACAAATTGGGCCTTAGGCATTGCTTGCTGGTGCCACAACACTGCAACCTCTCCCAGATACTCTAGTTAGAGTGCAGGAATGAGCCCTGCTGCAAAGCATTGCATCAAAAATTGTAATTACACGCCCCTGTTAAACAGGGGTTGAAAAATTGGGCCTTAGGCACTGGTGTTATTGCCACGACACTGCAACCTCTACCATATACTCTAGTTGGAGTGCAGGAATGAGCCCTGCTGCAAAGCATTGCATCAAAAATTGTAATTACAGGTCCTTGTTAAACAGGGGCTGAAAAATTGGGCTGGTGGCACCACCCAGAACCAAAAATGTTCTTCCAAGATATCAGCGGGATCATTGAGGAGGAAGAGGATTGTCAGTCAACAAAACAGGACAGTCACTCAGCATCAGCATAGGCAGTCTTGAAGGGATGTGACATTTCCAAAAAATTATTCGGTTACATCAGCTTCAGGTGCTTGGTAGCTGGTGGTGATCCAAGACTGATTCATCTTTATGAAGGTCAGTCGATCAACTGAGTCGGTTACAAAGCCACCAGCAGCACTGAAGGTGCGTTCCCGAAAGAACGCTGGATGCAGGACAGTAGCTCAATTGCATACTGTGCAAGCTCTGGCCAGTGATCCATCCTCAAGACCCAGTAAGCCAGAGGATTTTCGGTGGCAAAGGTGTCCAAGTCTGACCTTACCCCTAGGTATTCCTGCACCATGTAAATCAGACGCTGGCGATGGTTGCTGGAACCGATCATACCTTGGGGCTGCGGACTAAAAAATTGTCTGAACACATCGGTCAGACGGCCACCTTCTCCACCGCTCCTTCTAACTGAAGCCTCAGCAACACGTTTTCCAGGACCAGGAGTTTGGAACCTCCCAGTCTCTGGGAACGCATTGCACAGACCTTTCTGCAAGGCCTCCCAGAGATGTCTCATCCTCTGCTCCCTCTGCGACGGCAAGATAAGGTCCGCAACCTTATCCTTGTACCGTGGCTCGAAGAGAGTGGCCAGTCAGTAATGGTCCCTCTCCTTGATACGAAGAATATGAAGATCCTTCCGCAGGCTTTGCAGGATCAGGGAGGCCATGCAGCGTAGGTTAACTGAGGCATTCGGTCCGGAGTCCTCTTGGTCACTAAGGACAACATGATCCGCAACCACCTCCTCCAAGCCATTTACAAGTCCACTAGTTGCTTGGGACTGTAAATCATCCCTAAAAGACTGCTGCTGCTGATGCTGAGTGACAGGCTCCACCTCCATGCTGACACAATCCTCCTCCTCCTCTTCCTGTGTGATGGGTGGGACAGCAGGAACACTGTCTGGATAAAGGGGGCCTTGAGAGGCAAGGAAGTCCTCCTCTTCCTGCCTCTGTTCTGCCTCAAGTGCCCTGTCCATTATTCCACGCAACGTATGCTCCAACACGTGGACAAGAGGTACAGTGTCACTGATGCATGCACTGTCACTGCTCACCGTTCTTGTGGCCTCCTCAAATGGTGACAGGACAGTGCATGCATCCCTGATCATGCGCCACTGGCGTGGTGAGAAAAAACCGAGCTCCCCTGACCCTGTCCTGGTGCCGTAGTCGCACAGGTACTCATTGATGACCCTCTGCTGTGTGTGCAGCCGCTGCAGCATGGACAACGTTGAGTTCCACCTGGTGGGCATGTCACATATAAGGCAGTTCTTGGGCAGGTTCAACTCCTTTTGGAGCTCAGCCAGCCGAACACTGGCATTAAATGATCAGCGGAAATGCACACAGACTTTCCTGGCCTGCCTCAGGACATCCTGTAAGCCCGGGTACCTGCCCAAGAACCGCTGCACCACCAGGTTAAGGACGTGAGCCACACAGGGCACATGGGTCAGTTGTCCCTGTCGGAGGGCGGAGAGGAGGTTGGTGCCATTGTCGAATACCACCATTCCTGGCTTAAACTGGCATGGAGTCAACCACCTCTCGGCCTGCCCCTGCAGAGCTGACAAAATATCTGCCCCAGTGTGGCTCCTGTCCCCCAAACAAACCAGCGCAAATACGGCATGGCATCTTTTTGCCTGCGTACTTGCGTAGCTCCTTGAACGCCTATGGAGCACCTCTGGCTCTGAGGACAGAGCACTGATAGAGGCCATGGAGGAAGAAGAAGAGGAGGGAGTGGAAGAGAGAGGTGTGTCACAACCAATAGTAGCATTTTGGAAGCGTGGGGGCGGAACAACCTCCAACACTACTGCACCTTGTCCTGCATCCTTCCCAGCTGCCAGAAGAGTGACCCAATGGGCCGTGAAAGATAGGTAATGTCCCTGTCCATGCCTGCTGGACCATGAGTCAGCGGTAATATGCACCTTAGCGCTGACTGCCCTGTCCAGCGAGGCATGGACATTGCCTTCCACATGCCGGTAGAGAGCCGGAATCGCCTTCCATGAGAAAGTGGCTTTTGGGGACCTGCCACTGAGGAACCGCACATTGCACAACCTCACGGAAGGGGGCCGAGTCTACCAACTGAAAAGGCAGCAGTTGAAGTGCTAGCAATTTAGCCAAGCTAGCATTCAACCGCTGGGCATTTGGATGGCTGGGAGTGAACGTCTTTCGACGGTCCAGCAGCAGGGGCAGGGAAATTTGCCTGCTAAAATCGGATGTGTGTGTACTGCTAGCAGAGTGCCCGCAAGTACTTGGCTGTGACACACCTAATTCTACACCTTCATTCGTCTCAGTGCAGGTTTCAGAGAGGACTGAAGGTCTAGTGGGGTTGGAGATGCCAGCTGATGAGGAGCAAGGAGAGGTCTGCTTTTTTTCTTTGGTGTGGGTCTTTAAGGTACGCTTGCCAATGAGCTGCATGGCACGTCAACATATGTCTGGTCAAGCATGTGGTGCCCAAGCGGGCGATGTTTTGGCCACGTGAGATACGCTTAAGACATATGTTGCAAATAGCAGCGGTGCGATCTGATGCACTTGTCTCAAAAAAGGCCCGCACCAAAGAACTTTTGGAATAACGCGCCCTGCACAGGCAGAGCTCTGCGGTGTGATTCAGTCGGTGTGCTGCCCCTAAGCTGGCCCACGGAGGGCATCCTGCCTCGTTGGAGATGTGCCTCCTCCTCCTCCTCTCTCCTATCAGGCACCCAGGTGGAGTCAGTGACCTCATCATCCCCTCCCTCTTCATCACTGGAGCAAACCTGGCAGTATGCTGCAGCTGGTGGAACATGACTGCCAGATTGCTGTCCTTCTTGAGCATCCCCTCCCTCTGCGCTCATGCTACTGCCTTCCTCTAGCTGGGTATCATCATCAGTGCCTTCAAAACACTGGGCATCCTCCTGGAGCATGTACCCAACACTGTGCTCAACAGTTTGGGGGACTCCTCAGGAGGATATGGTGGGTCTAGGGAAGGAGTGACTGATGATGACATTGAGACGAGGGAAGAGGATGCGTTGGTAGCTGCTTTGCTAGTACCCTGAGCCTAGGTGAGAGAGCATGAGGAGGATGAAGAGGGCTTGGTCATCCACTTTACCAAGTCTTCGGCATGACGCAGCTCAACACGATAACGATGCACCGTGTCCACGACCAGCACTGTTGTCTCTAGACACAGAGCCTGCTTGCCCTCTTTTATTTACTTGTGACTGTCTGCCTCTCCTTGTTGGCCTTCCAGACATAGTAATGGCCTGCAGGGAGATGGGAAAACCAGCAATTTGGTAGTGTATATTGTGATGGAGGCACACAACACCCACTAACTCCTGCAGATGCCTGTATGAGAGAACACCAGCAATAAAGGGTAGATACAGGTGTATACTGTGCTGGAGGCACACAACACCCACTAACTACTGCAGATGCCTGTATGAGAGAACACCAGCAATAAAGGGTAGATACAGGTGTATACTGTGCTGGAGGCACACAACACCCACTAACTCCTGCAGATGCCTTTATTATAGAACACCAGCAATAAAGGGTAGATACAGGTGTATACTGTACTGTGCTGTGCTGGAGGCACACAACACCCACTAACTCCTGCAGATGCCTTTATTATAGAACACCAGCAATAAAGGGTAGATATAGGTGTATACTGCGCTGGAGGCACACAACACCCACTAACTCCTGCAGATGGCTGTATTAGAGAACACCAGCAATAAAGGGTAGCTACAGGTGTATATTGTGCTGTGCTAGAGGCACACAACACCCACTAACTCCTGCAGATGGCTGTATTAGAGAACAACAGCAATAAAGGGTAGATACAGGTGTATACTGTGCTGGAGGCACACAACACCCACTAACTCCTGCAGATGGCTGTATTAGAGAACAACAGCAATAAAGGGTAGATACAGGTGTATACTGCACTGGTAGCACACAACACCCACTAACTCCTGCAGATGGCTGTATTAGAGAACAACAGCAATAAAGGGTAGATACAGGTGTATACTGCACTGGAGGCACACAACACCCACTAACTAATGCAGATGGCTGTATTAGAGAACAACAGCAATAAAGGGTAGATACAGGTCTATACAGCGCTGGAGACACACAACACCCACTAACTCCTGCAGATGCCTGAGAAAAGAACAAACTGTACCTGCCTATCCTTCTCTCCCTGCACGCCAGAACACACTACACAATGCCACCGCGCTGGCGTCCTTATAGAGTATGGGGTGTGTACTAAACCCCCTGAGCTATAATTGGCCACAGGCATCCTGCCTGTGGCCAATTATGGCTCTCCTTGCTGCTGTGATTGGCCAAGCATGCGGAGTTACAGTACATGCTTGGCCAATCATGAGCCATCAATGCACTGCGATGGCGCAGTGCATTGTGGGCTTTGGGCGCCACACGAATTCGGCACGAGCGGCCCACAGAGTTCTGGCTTCGCCGAATGGGCAAACAGCTGGTGTTCGAGTCAAACATGCATTCGACTCGAACACCAAGCTCATCCCTACTAAGCACACACATATTTTACAATAATAGGTTAGTACGGAAGCCAAAGTTCATCTAGAAGAAAGCAAAATTAGTATATCCTAACAAACTGATATGTACAGTCTACTAATTGTAAGTAGGTTATCCAGGATAACCATTCAAAAGTTCACAATACTACAACATAACATTCCTGACCCTAAATGTTATATCTGAATCTAAAACCAATGCAGGTATGCACACATCTACTCTAATTGCATAAATCATTATACCAAATACCATCACATCTTACCCTCAGCAAACTGAGCCACCTAGTGGCCTAAGTACACTACCAAGCCCCCACTGGGCACCACAGATCACTTGTCATATAATTACTGCAAATGAGCAACATACAGTATGTACATATGTACAGAGCTCTGAAAAACAAAGCATAAACAGACATCCTAGCTACACTAAGATATCTGCAATGAACATGTTTTGCTATGGAGTAGATCTCCCTAACAGGGATACTTATCGACACATAGCAACAGTAGAAGAGTTATTTAGGAATGTTTTGGGTTCAGACTAGCCAAAGTTTATAAAACCACATAGAAGATGTGGAGATCAGCTTAACTGACAGCTTAACTGACACCTAGTAGTGCCGTAACCTTTGCAGCATCAGGAGCACCAACTCCTTTTAACCTTTAAGGTAGTAGGTTAAACTTGGCAGGGAATCCTTCCCCTGCTGAGCAGAAAGTAGTTTCTTGTTGTCAAGAGTCTCCTATAATATGCCATTGCCTGCCACTAACAACAGCTCAAAACAATGTCTGTTGATAATTAGCAAGGGATGTCCGCACTGTTGGCAACAGTTCAGTTCCTAATTGTAGAAGTTGAAGAATTAGGATCTTCTCTTTTGCATGGTAAGCCGTTGCCCTCGCTCAAAGCAACAACTTACCCAAACTCACTTCAGCGTGGTATGCCCGTGCATGAACCAAAGTACTTTTTTCTTGTATTACAATGTCAAGGCTGGGCTCAGCCCTTCCTTCTCTGAGCTGGCCGCTCAGCTGTCAGCTAATTGCCAGCTCCCATCTCTCTCCACAGTTACTCAGCTGATGTTGATATCCTGCTCGTCTGTCCTGCCTTCTTAGGGCCGGTTCACACTGCAGGCGAGGCGAGGCGACTCCGACTTGCCTCGCCGCGACCTGCCGCGACCTCAGCGGCAACTTGCAGATGACTTCTGTATAGAAGTCAATGCAAGTCGCCCCGAGGTCGCCCAAAAGTAGTACAGGAACCTTTTTTCTGAGTCGGAGCGACTCGAGTCGCTCCTCTCAGAACGGTTCCATTGTACAGAACGGGGGCGACTTGCGAGAGCGAGGCGAGGCGAGTCGTGTCGCCTCGCATCGCCCGCTGTGTGAACCGGCTCTTAAGCTGTCCAGTCCAGAGGAGCTCTGCCTTCGCCTTGGTCAACTTCACTAGAAACATCTCCTGCGTTCTTTTTTAAAGACTGGCTTTACTGACATCCCTTCTGGCTCTGGATCCTGCTTGCTGTTTCACTACTTTGATCCCTGACTTCTGGCTTGGCTGACTATCCATTCGGGTTACTGAACTTTTGCTATGTTTTGACTACTTTTGTTCTTTTTACTTTTATTATTAAACAAGTGTGATTTTACTGTACTTCTGTCTCGGTCCGATTTCATGGTTTCTGACATACAGGAAGATAAGGGAAAGGGATTTAGAATCTGCGGATTGCCCCCTTTAAGTTGCAGTTCAGATCAACACTTGAAACTGAAACTTGAAAACTGGACTGGAGAAGCTTTGGAATAAAATCTTTCCTCCTCTGCACTGTTGTAGAACTTTAGTGAGCAGCTCTCCTTTGCCACAACAGCAGCTCACATAAACTTGACTTAGAGAAGGATAGTGGCCATTTTAAGCTTGACAGTTCAACTTTCTGCAACACCAGACCGACGTTAAAGTAGAACAAACATAGGTACGAGTGCATCTTCCTTTAATCTTTAGCTGTAAAACTCAGGATTTGTGTTCAGTAGCTGCCTTTAGAGTTAAAGTCAGAGGTCCTGACAGCTGAAATAGACTGCAGGTAAATTTTGGTCGGGTGACCTGATTTCTATGTCATGGTGCCAAGATCCACATGAATGATGGTCTGCGGGTACAATCGCGGCCGGTTCCGCGGGTACCAGCGCGGCCGGTTTCGCGGGTACCATCGCGGCCGGTTCCGCGGGTGCCAGCGCGCCCGGTTCCGCGGGTGACTGTGCAGAGTGGACGGGTGAGGGGGGGCAGCTGGGCGGCTTAGGAGGGCTGCTGGCCAATCAGGAAGCCAGCGGGCAGGGGAGCAGAGAGATGACATCATCTCTCACTGCCCTGCATCCCTCCAGTTCCGCCCTCACTGTGCAGGAAGCTGTGTGCAGCAGAGAGATTACATCATCTCTCTGCTGCCTATCTTCACTCTGGACTCAACAAACGAACACCTTAGCAGAAAAGTGACACAGTAGGTGACAATCCGCAATGTGTGGCAGGCTACGTGGCAAGTGGCAATCCGAAATGTGTGGCAGGCTACGTGGCAATCCGCAATGTGTGGCAGGTGACGTGGCAAGTGACAATCCGCAATGTGTGGCAGGTGACGTGGCAAGTGGCAATCCGCAATGTGTGGCAGGCTACGTGACAATCCGCAATGTGTGGCAGGCGACATGGCAAGTGGCAATACGCAATGTGTGGCAGGCTGCATGTCAATCCGCAATGTGTGGCAGGTGACGTGGCAAGTGACAATCCGCAATATGTGGTAGGTGACGTGGCAAGTGGCAATCCACAATGTGTGGCAGGCGACGTGGCAAGTGACAATCAGCAATGTGTGGCAGGTGACGTGGCAAGTGACAATCCGCAATGTGTGGCAGGCTATGTGGCAATCCGCAATGTGTGGCAGGTGACGTGGCAAGTGACAATCCCCAATGTGTGGCAGGTGACGTGGCAAGTGGCAATCCGCAATGTGTGGCAGGCTACGTGACAATCCGCAATGTGTGGCAGGCGACGTGGTAAGTGGCAATCCGCAATGTGTGACGTGGCAAGTGACGTGGCAAGTGACAATCCGCAATGTGTGGTAGGTGACGTGGCAATCCGAAATGTGTGGCAGGCTACGTGGCAATCCACAATGTGTGGCAGGTGACGTGGCAAGTGACAATCCGCAATGTGTGGCAGGTGACGTGGCAAGTGGCAATCCGCAATGTGTGGCAGGCTACGTGACAATCCGCAATGTGTGGCAGGTGACGTGGCAAGTGGCAATCCGCAATGTGTGGCAGGCTACGTGGCAAGTAGCAATCCGTATTTGGTGACAAGTGACGTGGCAAGTGGCAATCCGCAATGTGTGGCAGGTGACGTGGCAAGTAACAATCCGCATTTGGTGGCAGGCGACATGGCGAAAGACACCCTCAGGGCTCCCATTGATTCTGCATTATGGTGAGTTGAACCATTTAATTTTATATTACAATGTATTAATAGAAATAATGTGCTTCAATCATCCTGACACCATAACAACCATGGTGCCGTAATGATTGAAGTGCCAATACCAGCCATTTCCCATATAAATTGCCCCCAAAAAAACATATTTTATAGAAGTGCCCCTCCCGAGACTGGACTCTGGATCCGCCCCTGCTCCCAAGATACATTGACTCATGCATCTAGCCACAATTCTGGGCCTTAAAACTTGGAAGGCCTGTAATGCACAGTGAGTGCTCTGGACAGTCTGAGGAGGCCTGTAATACACACAGTGCTCTGGACAGTGGTTTGAGGAGGTCTGTAATGCACAGTGCTCTGGACAGTGGTCTGAGTAGGCCTGTAATGCACAGTGCTCTGGACAGTGGTTTGAGTAGGCCTGTAATGCACTCAGTGCTCTGAACAGTGGTTTGAGGAGGCCTTTAAATGCTGCACAGTCAGGGCTGTTCCTAAGGTCACAGACACCTGGGTATAGAAATATTTAGGGCACCCCAACATGAACGTGGTTATCTTCATGGCTGAAACAACTAATCGATTAATCGACAACTATTCGATTATGAAATTAGTCGATTACTATTTTCAGAATCGATTAATCGGCCAGTAACAAAATGGGGTTAAAGTTAATGAGTCTGATGATATTTACTAGATTGACCCTTTAATAGTATAGCTCTTCTCTAATAGTATATACACTATATCTCTCCTATAATAGTATATACACTATATCTCTCCTATAATAGTATATACAGTATATCTCCTCTAATAGTATATGCAGTATATATCCCCTCTAATAGTATATACATTATATCTCTCCTCTATTAGTATATACAGTATATAGCCTCTAATAGTATATACAGTATATCTATCCTCTAATAGTATATAGCCTCTAATAGTATATACAGTATATCTCTTCTAATAGTACTGGTATATACAGTATATCTCCTCTAATAGTATATACAGTATATATCCCCTCTAATATATATACAGTATATCTCTTCTGTCTGTTATTCTCAGCGTGGATTAGATATTTTGCTCCCTAACCATATAGTTGGTTATTTATATTTACTACTGCATAGAGATATTTAAGAATAAATTGCTTTTAAAACTTTACATATTAACTAAATTATACACCACACTTTTTATTTATTTAAGGTTATTAACCGATTAATCAAAACGATAATCGGCCAACTAATCGATTATGAAAATAATCGTTAATTGCAGCCCTAGTTATCTTACTAACTCCTCCTCTTTACAAATGTTTCTATGGCAAGGAGTCTATGGAACAACACCTGAGAATAATGCTCAACAGCTTATCACTGATAATTCTAAACTTTTGCGTTTACAGTTGTTTCAGTAAACCTAAACTACAAGCATGCCAACCACATCCTGAATTTTTACCAGCATTAACTAATCAAAGCTCCACTACTTAGCAATTTAGGGATTTGGAAACCAGAAATAAAGTACTTGAATGCAGTAAATGTATACAGCTCCCTTTGGCTCCTTTTAACATTTTTAACACTGATAAAGGAAAATGAAATAATACTTTCAAAGGACATACATAGAATAGAACTGCACATGTTGTTAAAAATGATTGCAGTATATGCATGACTCATGTACAACATATATGCGTCATGCTACAACCTATAAACACTCCCCTTTCTTATCACCTCTAAAATAAATACCATACCACTTCTTTTGGAGTAAAATAGGCCGTAGCAGCCTTTAACTTTATTATTAACAAAAACCATATAAAACTCTCAAAAATATATATATATCTCTTTTAAATAACGTAAACAAATAACATAGAAAACACATAACACACAACATTTCTGACTACTATCAGCTCCACCTAGTTTTGGGCTTTGCAGGTCCACCAATCAGAAAACCATCTGTAACCAAATATAGACACTGCGGTCCCTCTGCCGTGGGTTATTAGGCCTCAAGCCGACATGCTGACTCAAAGACGCCCACTTACCGCAGTGTCCACATCCCATTTTCCAGCTAACCTTAGTCAACTGGGTTACCATCCTCAGGACCCATACCACCGCCAGGTCCTGACTCTGCATTCCGAACTCTTTTTCTTCACCTGCAAAGACCAAAACACCAGCCACTGCCACGACTTCCATCTTGACCTGAAACACAAAACAGACACAAAACACACAAAGAGAAAGAAACAACCTGCACTGCCACTACCATTCCCAGGGAGGGAGGGTGGGAACTTTCTTGGCGCTCTGCTGCCTATGGGAGGGAGGGGTTTACACTTTCCTCTGCTAAACCCCTCCTTGCCTCAACTCCTAGCCAATCGCTGTTCCCCTTACACTAAAAATCCCTATCTGCCAATGACTGTCATGTTTTCAAAGTCATGACAGCCCTCTGCCTATGGGTTGTTAACCCTCTCGGCGCCGGGCTTGTCTGGATATTGGGAAATAACAAACTTTTTTTTGCATTGATATCTATTACAGATTTCATGTGTTCTGCAAGCAGAAGAAGCCTCGTGGAGCATTTTTTTCATATGAAACATCAGTTTATAAATATGATGTGGAGGGGGGGAGGAACTCTGGTGACCAGAGACTACCTTCCTCAGAGTATTACACTAAGGTAAGCGGGGTTACTGATATAAGGGGGAGGTTTATGTCAGTGCCCCTTTAGAATATTGTATTCACTTACATCAGCAACCCCCCTCAGACTTGCCTGGCGGCACTGTCACTGACCTTCTTTCAGGTGCACCTCACAGGGCTCAGTAAGTTGGCTCCACCTTGGTGGCTCTGGTTTTATCCTATAGTTTCCTCTCCGCAGTCCACACAGGTCTGACACCTCCTGTGACCCCCATCCCAGTGGCGCTCCCAATCTTGACTCCTCTCCAGACTCCCCCTCAGAAACGGCAGACATAATAAAAGACAAGAGATGGTGAGAGATTGCGGACATGATACAAGAGATGGTCAGAGACTGCAGACATAGGATGTGAGATGGTCAGAGACTGCAGACATAGGATGTGAGATGGTCAGGGACTGCAGACATAGTATGTGAGATGGTCAGGGACTGCAGACATAGTATGTGAGATGGTCAGAGACTGCAGACATAGTATGTGAGATGGTCAGAGACTGCAGAAATGGTTTATGAGATGGTCAGAGATTGCAGACATAGTACAAGAGACTGGGAACATGCTATATAAGTTGTTGGAGACTGGGACATGCTTCAGGAAACGGTCATAGACTGGAGACATATTACATGAGACTAATAGAAACAAATCACTACTATAACAGGGCAATAGTGAAACACAGATTAGTGTCTGCATGCAGCCCCTGGGTCACAGGTTTGGCACCAGGGCGTTACACTGAGAGCTACAAATATCTGCTGCATGCAACACCTGTATGCCATTATGTCACTGCACATGCACCACCCGATCGAGTGTGTACGAGCTTTCCCAAGCCCAGCAAGCTTCAGAACAATGCATGTGCAGCTGCACTGTTGGTCCACAGCTTTTTTTTTTTTTACGGGCCAAAAATGGGCTGAAATTTACAGGATGTCCGTAAATTACTGGGTGGTTGGCAACACTGTTCGACGCTCCCCCCTGCCTCAGCTCCTGGTGTCTGGGCACGGTACACCCTGTACACCCACCCAGTTTTGGCCCTGTGCATTTTGTTTGAGGAGGCCTATAAACGCTGCACAGTGCTCTGGACAGTCTGAGGAGGCGTATAATGCACACACTGCTCTCTGGACGGTTGTCTGTTGAGGCCTATAATGTTGCACAGTAGTCTGGACAGTCTGAGGAGGCCTGTAATGCACAGTGATGCAAATTATTATACTCCGCGCTGATCCAAATTAATATTCTTAATAATCAATAAATATATCCTTAATAAACAAAAATTGTGCAAAAAAGTGCAAAACTGCAAAAAGTACTTTCAAAACAAAATACACGTGTAGACTTGTGCTTGTGAGAATTAAAGTGCCACTCTGTGCTCCCCTCCTGGGTTCCCACTCACCAGTAGGGACGAGCCGAACACCCCCCTGTTCGGTTCGCACCAGAACCTGCGAACAGACCTAAACTTCGTGTGAACTTTAGAACCCTATAAAATCTATGGGACTCGAACGTTCACAATCTAAAGTGCTCATTTTAAAGGGTAATATGCAGGTTACTGTCCTAAAAAGTGTTTGGGGACCCGGGTCCTGCCCCAGGGGACATGGATCAATGCAAAAAAAAGTTTTAAAAACGGCCGTTTTTTCAGGAGCAGTGATTTTAATAATGATTAAAGTGAAACAATAAAAGTGTAATATTCCTTTAAATTTCGTAGCTGGGGGGTATCTATAGTATGCCTGTGAAGGGGCGCATGTTTCTGGTGCTTAGAACTGTCGCTGCACAAAGTGTCATTTGTGCAGGAAAAAAAGTCTTTTAAAATCACTTGCGGCTAAATTGTCGGGTCTCCGTAATACAGAGAACACTCAATGAGTGTTCTCTGTATTAGCCGACAATTCATTCATTCATTGATTAAAAAAAAAAAAAAAAAAAAAAAAAAGCGTGGGGGTTCCCCTAAATTCAATTACCAGGCCCTTCAGGTCTGACATGGATATTAAGGGGAACCCCGTGTCAAATTAAAAAAAAAAATTTACGTGGGGGTCCCCCCAAATATCCATACCAGACCCTTCAGGTCTGATATGGATATTAAGGGGAACCCCGCATCAAATTAAAAAAAAAAATTGACGTGGGGGTCCCCCTAAAAATCCATATCAGACCCTTTATCCGAGCACGCAACCTGGCAGGCCGCAGGAAAAGAGGGGGGGACGAGAGAGCGGCCCCCCCCTCCGTCCTGAACCGTACCAGGCCACATACCTTCAACATTGGGAGGATGCTTTGGGGGTCTGTGACCCCTCAAAGCACCTTGTCCCCATGTTGATAAGGACAAGGGCCTCATCCTCACAACCCTGGCCGTTGGTTGTGAGGGTCTGCGGGCGGGGGGCTTATCAGAATCTGGAAGCCCCCTTTAACAAGGGGACCCCCAGATCCCGGCCCCCCCCCTGTTTGAAATGGTAAGGGGGTACAAAAGTACCCCTACCATTTCACAAAGAAAGTGTCAAAATGGTTAAATAAGACAAACACACTTTTGAAAAATTCCGTTATTAAAAAAGAAAAAAAAAAAAAAAAAAAAGATTCCAGCGGTGCTAATCCACTCTTGCTATCCAGCGACGGGTCTCCGGGGTCCAGCGATGGATGATCATATCCAGCGACGGGGGAATCTCTCAGTTCAGCGCTGTCCATACATCCTTCTTCTGTCTCCTCTCCGGAGACACTGCAGAGAGCACAGCGCTGACGTTTCTTATTTTGGGAGGGCGGGGAAACCCGTCACCTGACCCCGCCCCTCTGACGCTGCAGAGGGAAGCCAGGGGTTCCCCAGTGACGTGTGGGTGACCCCGCCCCCTCTGATGTAACGCAGGTTTCCGTTACATCAGAGGGGGCGGGGTCACCCACACGTCACTGGGGAACCCCTGGCTTCCCTCTCCAGCGTCAGAGGGGCGGGGTCAGGTGACGGGTGGCCCCGCCCTCCCAATATAAGAAACGTCAGCGCTGTGCTCTCTGCAGTGTCTCCGGAGAGGAGACAGAAGAAGTATGTATGGACAGCGCTGGACTGAGAGATTCCCCCGTCGCTGGATATGATCATCCATCGCTGGACCCTGGAGATCCGTCGCTGGATAGCAAGAGTGGATTAGCACCGCTGGAATCTTTTATTTATTTTTTTATTTTTTTCATTTTTAATAAAGGAATTTTTCAAAAGTGTGTTTTTCTTATTTAACCATTTTGACACTTTCTTTGTGAAATGGTAGGGGTACTTTTGTACCCCCTTACCTTTTCAAACGGGGGGGCGGGATCTGGGGGTCCCCTTGTTAAAGGGGGCTTCCAGATTCTGATAAGCCCCCCGCCCGCAGACCCTCACAACCAACGGCC
Organism: Lithobates pipiens; assembly: GCF_037356315.1. Taxonomy (NCBI): domain Eukaryota; kingdom Metazoa; phylum Chordata; class Amphibia; order Anura; family Ranidae; genus Lithobates; species Lithobates pipiens. Next base: position 56,243,753 of record NW_027507789.1, on the reverse strand, counting down.
AGGGTTGTGAGGATGAGGCCCTTGTCCTTATCAACATGGGGACAAGGTGCTTTGAGGGGTCACAGACCCCCAAAGCATCCTCCCAATGTTGAGGGTATGTGGCCTGGTACGGTTCAGGAGGGAGGGGGGCCGCTCTCTCGTCCCCCCCTCTTTTCCTGCGGCCTGCCAGGTTGCGTGCTCGGATAAAGGGTCTGATATGGATTTTTAGGGGGACCCCCACGTCAATTTTTTTTTTAAATTTGATGCGGGGTTCCCCTTAATATCCATATCAGACCTGAAGGGTCTGGTATGGATATTTGGGGGGACCCCCACGTAAAAAATTTTTTAAAATTTGACACGGGGTTCCCCTTAATATCCATGTCAGACCTGAAGGGCCTGGTAATTGAATTTAGGGGAACCCCCACGCTTTTTTTTTTTTTTTTTTTAATCAATGAATGAATGAATTGTCGGCTAATACAGAGAACACTCATTGAGTGTTCTCTGTATTACGGAGACCCGACAATTTAGCCGCAAGTGATTTTAAAGGACTTTTTTTCCTGCACAAATGACACTTTGTGCAGCGACAGTTCTAAGCACCAGAAACATGCGCCCCTTCACAGGCATACTATAGATACCCCCCAGCTACGAAATTTAAAGGAATATTACACTTTTATTGTTTCACTTTAATCATTATTAAAATCCCTGCTCCTGAAAAAACGGCCGTTTTTAAAACTTTTTTTTGCATTGATCCATGTCCCCTGGGGCAGGACCCGGGTCCCCAAACACTTTTTAGGACAGTAATCTGCATATTACCCTTTAAAATGAGCACTTTAGATTTCTCCCATAGACTTGTATAGGGTGTTCCGGCTTTTCGAATTTGCTGCGAACAGCCCAAATTGTTCACTGTTCGCTGAACAGGCGAACAGGCAATGTTCGAGTAGAACATGAGTTCGACTCGAACTCGAAGCTCATCCCTACTCACCAGCTATAAACTATACACACGCAAGGTCTTTATCCAACAACGATCAGGATGTCTCCTTTCACCATTAGTTATAAAGGGCTCCACAAGCCAAGATGTCTCCTCATTATTCCATTAATAGATCTCCATTGTGGTAATATGGACAATGCATGTGCCAAATGAAGAAAGAGATGCACATAGCGTAATAATGCTAAAATGTATTATTAAAATCACAAAAGAAATGCACTTACATCAAAAGAAAGACATACAGACAAAAAATTGCCGCCTCGGCATGCTGCCAGCTGTCACTGAACCTCTTGTGTGTCGTCCTTGCCCTTTTTTGTTTTGAAAGGACTTTATGCAGTTTTGCACTTTTATGTATTTAATTGCACTATATATTATGTTTATTAAGCATATATTCATTAATTATTAAGAATATTATTTGGAGCAGTGCTGAGTATAATAATTTGCATCACTACTATTTGTTTTTTTTACCTTACACGTCATCATCAGCCCAATCACATTTCATTAATTAATTGATTATTTATTATTTATACACCATAGCGTGGGTATTTATAATTTTTTTCTGTAATACACAGTGCTCTGAGGAGGCCTGAAAATGCTGCACAGTGCTCTAGGTGGTCTAAGGAGCCGTGGCCTTTAATGCACACAGTGTTCTGGATGGTTGGGAGGCATGTAAATTCTGCATGGTGCTCTGCGCAGTGGTTTGAGGAGGACTGCAATGCATACATTGCTCTCTGAGTGGTCGTTTGAGGAGGCCTGTAATGCTGCACAGTGTTCTGGACAGTCTGAGAAGGTCTGCAATGCACAGTGCTCTGGACAGTGGTCTGAGGAGACAAGTCCTTTATTAAAAAATAAAAAATAAAAATGTCCCATGAAGTCCATTCATCTTCTTCTCTCACTCCGCCGACGGACCGAAAAAAACAAAAAAAAAATATGCAAGCCGCCACCAATCTGCCTCCATGGCACCCGCTATATGACGCGTCCTCGCAGGTGACAGTTCTTTTTTAACTGAGGGCACGCGGTGATGTAACCGTTTGAACCCACCCCCTCTGATGCACGGGGACTTCCCCATGGCTTTCCCGGGGCGTCAGATGGGAGGGACCACCCGTTTACGTAAACGGGTGGCCCGCCCCCTCTGGTGCAACGAGGAAGCCGTTGGGACGTCCCCATGCATCAGAGGGGGCGGGGTCACTGGGGTACGTCACCGTGTGGCCCTGCCCTCAGGTATAAAAGAACTATCAACTGCAAGGACGCATCATACGACGGGTGCCTCCCATGGCGGCAGATCGGTGGCGGTTTGCAGGGTTTTTTTTTTTCCAGTCCATCGGCGGAGCGAGAGAAGAAAATTAATGGACTTCATGGGACATTTTCATTTTTTTCTTTTTTAATAAAGGACTTGTCTCCCCAGAACACTGTCCAGAGCACCGTGCATTGCAGGCCTTCTCAGACTGAAAAAACAAAGATAATCAACTCACAATTATAAACTTGTTAAAAGCATTGAATCCCCAGTTACTCAGTGCTGTCACTAGAAGACCCTCTGGTGCTTGCTTGCCACTGCTGGAAGAAAGATAGGCAGCTGATGGGTAACGTGGTTGCTAGTGATGGACGAACTTCCGACGGGACGTTTCGCGAAAGCGAAATGCGAACGGACCCAAACGTTCGCGAAACCGAACGTTCGCCGCGGGCCCCATTGACTTCAATGGGAGGCGAACTTTGCAAACCTTCATGTCGAATTTGCGGCCACGTGGTAATTATTAGGGGGTAAAACGTAGTCCCACCATCTGGACAATGACATAATACATGTATGAGGTGAATTTGGGATCGATAACTACAAGCATTTTTATTTTATTTGGGAAATTGTTCTAACAATTCAGGACTATGGAGCTAATGAAGGCAATGGAGGAGAGGGAAGGTCAGGGACCAGGGTAGGCAAAGAAGAGGGTGCAGGAGATGATCACCAGCAGCGTGACATACCGGAATGACACATGCACCGTGATAGAGGCATCTGACAGCAGCACCGTAATAGCGGTCAGCAGTGGTGCACGTCAACCCTATCTATTGTGGACCTATAGCGGTCCTTACAGAACAGCAGACTGTACCGCACTCAAGCCTATGTACCGTAGCACCCTATACCAAGTTACCAGTCCTTATAAGAACTTTTGTGGACCAAGCAGGTTGTGTATTAGTGTTTAGCAGACTGTACGTCAGTCCCTATACCGCTGAAGGACTGCTGCAGTATAGGGCAGCGGTCAGCAGTGGTGCACGTCAACCCTATCTATTGTGGACCTATAGCGGTCCTTACAGAACAGCAGACTGTACCGCACTCAAGCCTATGTACCGTAGCACCCTATACCAAGTTACCAGTCCTTATAAGAACTTTTGTGGACCAAGCAGGTTGTGTATTAGTGTTTAGCAGACTGTACGTCAGTCCCTATACCGCTGAAGGACTGCTGCAGTATAGGGCAGCGGTCAGCAGTGGTGCACGTCAACCCTATCTATTGTGGACCGATAGCGGTCCTTACAGAACAGCAGACTGTACCGCACTCAAGCCTATGTACCGTAGCACCCTATACCAAGTTACCAGTCCTTATAAGAACTTTTGTGGACCAAGCAGGTTGTGTATTAGTGTTTAGCAGACTGTACGTCAGTCCCTATACCGCTGAAGGACTGCTGCAGTATAGGGCAGCGGTCAGCAGTGGTGCACGTCAACCCTATCTATTGTGGACCGATAGCGGTCCTTACAGAACAGCAGACTGTACCGCACTCAAGCCTATGTACCGTAGCACCCTATACCAAGTTACCAGTCCTTATAAGAACTTTTGTGGAACAAGCAGGTTGTGTGTTAGTGATTAGCAGACTGTACGTCAGTCCCTATACCGCTGAAGGACTGCTGCAGTATAGGGCAGCGGTCAGCAGTGGTGCACGTCAACCCTATCTATTGTGGACCGATAGCGGTCCTTACAGAACAGCAGACTGTACCGCACTCAAGCCTATGTACCGTAGCACCCTATACCAAGTTACCAGTCCTTATAAGAACTTTTGTGGAACAAGTGAGTTGTGAATGTTTAGCAGACTGCAGCAGAAGGGCAGCAGTCAAGTATAATATCCTTTCTATATTTGGAAGAAAGAATATTATACATGTACAAGCCTATTACTGTACCACTGATACCAGTCCTGAAAAGAACCTTTGTGGAACTAATAATAACAGCAAGTCTTTAAAATTACCCTCACTGCCTGACAACACTGCTTCCTTCCTGTCCCTATACAAATTGGCAAAAAAAGAGAACGATTAGTGGTTACTGGAACAGCTCTTTTGTGGACCTTGATAGTAACAGCTAATGATGATGATGATGATGATGATGATGAAAGACTAATCTGGCTGTCCCTGTAGCATACACCGTCCTTTCCCTTTCTCTAAACTAACAAAAGACACTCAGGCTGCTGCAAGAATCAGCAGCACAGCAAACCTATCAACACCTAACACCTATACCAGTCCTGAAAAGAACTTTTGTGTACCAAATAGCTAGTGGTTTATCTCTCCCTACTCCACACAGGAACCTGTCCCTATCGTAACAGAAGAAAGAATGTAAAATGGCCACCGGATCGGGTGTATTTATAGGTTAGGGGGAATGTCCAAGTGTCCATGTGCTGTCATGTCTCAATTGGCTGTCCTGTATCACATGATAAACGTGTCACCAAAGGTTAAAGTTCTTGTATACATTAAACACGTAAGTCCGCCGCGGCGAACGACGGAAAAAGGCGTTCGAACGTGCGGACCGCGAATGTCGGAAATTCGCCGCGAAACGACCGCCGGGCGAAACGTTCGTCCATCACTAGTGGTTGCTATGCTTTAGTGTGGCAGTGGTGATAGTCCAGTGTCACACTATATATTTTTATACTGAAACACATTGGCATCTTTTACTGCTTTTAGGAAAACGAACATTTCACATACGTTTTTTGACACTCTTCACTACTTGGATCACACCAAAAGATGCTTGAGCTATGACTTCTTTGGTTCAAAAACAGCCTCTGAAAATGTTGCTGGTATGTTTGGCAAAATGAAAGAAATCCAGTTATCAGACATGATACATTGCTACCATGCTGTATATTTCTATGAATTAGTACTGCCACCACCACCTCCATTCTGTTACCCAGCCACCACCACAACCATGTCATCCTACCCAGATACCCATTAAGAAGTATTTTCCCTGGATGTTTATCATCTTTGTTCTTTCCCCCTGTCTAGGCCTTAGTACTCAAAGGGTGTTGAATATTGGAAAATCAAAAGCAAAGCCCAGCTAGCGTCCTCCCCCCAATAAAATGGAATCATAACTCATACTGATGTACTGGTTCACAGAGCTAGTATACATAAATATAAAATACAGCCTTGACAATGGTTACATAACAGTTACCTTGCATGTAAAAATAAAATATTGGCTGTATTTCGAAAAATCACCTAACAATAGAATTTTAGTGTATCGCTACTAAACATTCCATTGCTCAATTTATATTAGACTTAAAAAGATATCAAAAAGTTAAACATAATTTAAACAGCTCTGTAAATCCCCTAGATACATAAAAAAAACCCGCTGTGTAAATTGAATCATCTTCATAAAATGGTTTATGTGGAAGATAACACGCAAAGGATAAATTATATACATTTTTAGGAAATTCCCGGAGAAAATCTGACAGAAAAAAAGTATATTTGGTGATTTGTTTATTAAACAAAAATATTATTTAACCACTTGACCACTGGGCACTTAAACACCCTTAATAACCAGACCAATTTTCAGCTTTCGGTGCTCTCGCATTTTGAATAACAATTACTCAGTCATGCAACACTGGACCTATATGAAATTTTTGTCCTTTTTTTCACACAAATAGAGCTTTCTTTTGGTGGTATTTAATCACCGCTGGGTTTTTTATTTTTTGTGCTATAAAAGAAAAAATACGAAAATTCTGTAAAAAAATGAATTTTTCTTTGTTTCTGTTAGAAAATTTAGCAGATTAGTAATTTTTTCTTCATAAATTTTGGCCAAAATTTATACTACTACATATCTTTGGTAAAAATAAGTACAAATTGGTGGATATTATTTGGTCTTTGTGAAAGTTATAGAGTCCACAAGCTATGGTGCCAATATCTGAAAATTGATCACACCTGAAGTACTGACCTCCTATTTCAATTCTTGAGACCCTAACATGCCAGAAAAGTACAAATACCCCCCAAATGACCCCTTTTTGGAAAGAAGACATTCCAAGGTATTTAGTAAGAGGCATGATGAGTTTTTTGAAGTTGTCATTTTTTCCCACAATTCTTTGCAAAATCAAGATTCTTTTTACTTTTTTTTTTTTTTTTCACAAAATTGTCATATTATCAGGTTATTTCTCACACACAGCATATGCATACCACAAATTACACCCCAAAACACATTCTGCTATTACTCCCGAGTATGGCGATACCACATGTGTGAGACTTTTACACAGTGTGGCCAAATACAGAGGCCCAACATGCATGGAGCGCCATCAGGTGTTCTGGAGCACCCAGGACAATTCTGACATTTCTCTCCTACATGTAAAAATCATCAATTATTTGCTAGAAAATTACATAGAACTCCAAAATATTATATATGTTTTTTTAGCAAACACCCTGGAGAATACAATGGTGGTCTTTGCAACTTTTTATCTCGCACGGTATTTGCGCAGTAATTTTTCGAATGCTTTTTTTTGGAAAAAAAACAGTTTTGTGCTTAAAAAAAAAAAAAAAAACACAGTAAAGTTAGCCCAATTTTTTCATAATGTGAAAGATGAAGTTACGCTGAGTAAATAGATACCTAATATGTCACTCTTCAAAATTGCACACGCTCGTGGAATGGCGCCAAACGTCGCTACTTAAAAATCCCCATAGGCGACGATTTAAATTTTTTTTACTGGTTATATGTTTTGAGTTACAGAGGAGGTCTAGGGCTAGAATTATTGCTCTCGCTCTAACGTTGGCAGCGATACCTCACATGTGTGGTTTGAACACCGTTTTCATATGTGGGCGGGACTTACGTATGCGTTCGCTTCTGCATGCGAGCACATGGGGACAGGGGCGCTTTAAAAAAAAAACATTTTTTTTATTGTTCATTTTACTTTATTTATTTTAGTTTGACATTTTTTTCCCCAAAAATAATTTTTTTGATCACTTTTATTCCTATTACAAGGAATGTAAACATCCCTTGTAATAGGAATATGGCATGACAGGTCCTCTTTACAGTGAGATGTGGGGTCAATAAGACCCCGCATCTCACCTCTAAGCTGGGAAGCCTGAAAAAAAAAAAAGATTCTGGCTTTGATCGTATTAGCGATTCGGTAGAAGCACCGGAGGGCGGAGGGCGGCGGGAGGGGGGGGGATGTCTATGGCTGGGTATTGCAGGGTATCACCGACTATGGCTGGGTATCTCAGAGTATGGCGTTGCAGAGCATTGCAGGGTATTGGCGGGTGTTGCAGAGCATTGCAGAGTGTTGCAGGGTATTGGCGGGTGTTGCAGAGCATTGCAGAGTGTTGCAGGGTATTGGCGGGTGTTGCAGAGTGTTGCGGCGTGTTGCGGCGTGTTGCGGCGTGTTGCAGGGTGTTGCAGGGTGTTGCAGGGTGTTGCAGGGTGTTGCAGGGTGTTGCAGAGTATTGCAGAGTGTTGCAGAGTATTGCAGGGTATTGCGGAGTGTTGCAGTGTTGCGGAGTGTTGCAGTGTTGCAGAGTGTTGCAGAGCGTTGCAGGGTGTTGCAGGGCGTTGCGGAGTGTTGCAGGGCGTTGCGGAGTGTTGCAGGGCGTTGTGGAGTGTTGCAGGGCGTTGTGGAGTGTTGCAGGGCATTGCGGAGTGTTGCAGGGCATTGCGGAGTGTTGCAGGGCATTGCGGAGTGTTGCAGGGCATTGCGGAGTGTTGCAGGGCATTGCAGAGTGTTGCAGGGCATTGCAGAGTGTTGTAGGGCATTGCAGAGTAATGCAGAGTAATGGCAGGGTATTGCAGAGTAATGGCAGGGTATTGCAGAGTAATGCAGAGTAATGGCAGGGTATTGCAGAGTAATGCAGGGAATCGAGGGGTAATTTTCGGTGAGCAGCGATGTGGGCACTGCAGATGCAGCCCACATCGCTGCTGACACCGATCTCTTCCCCCTCCGCTGTACCGATCGGTACAGAGAGGGGGAGGGAGGAACCGGCGTCATAACATGACGCCGGCTTGTTTACAAGTGATCACTCCGTCATTTGACGGAGCGATCACGTGGTAAACGACCGCGATGAGCGGCCGTTTACCGTGATTCGTGATGCGCCGGGTCCACTGGACCCAGCGGTCACGGAGCAGAATTCTGGGAGGCCGTTAATTAACGGCCTCTCAGAGTTAAACAACCGCCCTGAAGCCGTTAATCGGCAATGGGCGGTTGTTAAGTGGTTAAAATACAGTTGATGTAAACACTTAATTTTGACTTTTTTGTAATCCCCAGTATAATAACATTGAGACTGGGGGAGGGGCAACATACATGCATATGTGCTGACAAGGAATATGCGGACAGAAGAAGAGAACAGAGGGGTGAACTCATCAGTCTGCTGATGCTTCTTCACTGTCCACTCACAGGCTGGGGGCAGGTAGGTGACTGTGAAGGAATGTAATGTACATACTGATAATCAGAAAATGTCTATTTGCTTATGTGTATACATGTTTCTATGCAACTCTTTACTTATTATATAGTTGACAGGAACCATGAAACAGACAGAGACAGAAGTACAATCTAATCACACTTGTTTATTAATAAAAATAAAAAGATAAATAGGAAAAAGCGTAGTCAAGCAAGCCAGAGTCCAGTAGCAGATCGGATAGTCAGCCAGTCCAAAGTTCATAAACCAGATCGGGTAATCAGCTAGTCCAGACGTCAGGGATCCACGGAGAGCAACTGCAAGCAAGATGGAAGCCAGGAGGGATGTCAGCAAGCCAGTCTTGAAACAACAGCAGGAGGATGGTTCCTTGTGATGTGACCAAACATGAAGGCAAAGGAGAAATGAGCTGGGAGACTTTAGGCAGGCCAGACGAGCATCATCGGGAACAGCTGGTAACTGAAGAGAGAGAAGAGAGCTGGCAATTAGCCGACAGCTGTCAAAGGGCCAAAAGGCATTACCAGGTATTCATAATGGCCTGTTCTGGTATTAAACGCAGTCTTCCACTCTTCGCCCTCCTTAATGCGCACGAGATTGTATGCCCCTCTCAGGTCAAGCTTCGTTGCTCCCTTGAGGCGGTCAAATAACTCGGTAATAAGTGGAATCGGGTAGGCATTCTTAATTGTGACACGATTGAGACCCCTATAATCTATACAAGGTCTCAGTTCACCGCTCTTCTTTTTCACAAAGAAGAAACCAGCACCAGCAGGAGACGAGGATTTGCGGATGAAACCTCAAGAAAGTGCGTCAGCAACATACTCCTCCATGGCCTTATCCTCCAAGACCGACAAAGGGTAAACCCGGCCACGAGGAGGTATGGCACCAGGTTGAAGGTCAATTGCGCAACCATAAGACCGGTGTGGAGGCAAACTACCGGCTTGACCTTTATCAAAGACATCACCAAAATCATGGTACTCCTCCGGCAGGGAGGGGAGTGAAGTGATGCACAGGACCTTGGATACCTTCAGGAAGCATGTCTCACTGCATTGTGGTGACCAGGAGAGAACCTCAGCACAGAGCCAATCAAAAGAGGGGTTGTGCCTCTGTAACCAAGGATAACCAATAACCAGCGGAAATCTGGGTGAGGAAATAACTTGGAATTGGATTATCTCATGATGAAGAGCCCCTATGGCCATGGACAACAGAACAGTCTCATGAGTCACGTGGGCAGGCTATAAAGGTCTATCGTCAAGAGCCTCAATGGCAAGTGGAGTGTAACGCAGCTGCAGTGGAATCGAGTGCTGCGAAACAAATGCAGCATCAATGAACAGGCCTGCAGCCCCAGAGTCGATTAGAGCCTGTATCTCGATGGACGACTCAGCCCAAGAAAGAGTGACCAAAACCAGGGGCTTATCCTTCTGGATAACTGGGGACGAAACAACGCCACCTAAGGTCTGTCCATGACAGGACCTCAAGGTTCGGGCGTTCCCTGGACGGGTAGGACAAGACTTCAAAAAGTGACCTGCCTGGCCACAATAAAGGCACAATCTCTCCCTCCTCCTAAAGGCTCTCTCATCCGCAGAGAGACGCGTGAAGCCCAGGTGCATAGGTTCATCTTCACAGACCAACTCGGTACCAGGAGGCATGGGAAGTGAGGGAGGCATGGGTGGGACTACAAAGCTCGGAGGCAAATGTACAGGAGGCTTCCGCAAGCGTTCCTTAAGAGAAAGTCTTTCTCTGAGTCTGGAGTCAATTAGGATGGCAAACTAGATCAAGCTTTCCAGCTCAGTGGGTATATCTCAGGCTGCTATCTCATCCTTGATGGAATCCGAGAGACCATGAAAAAAAGCAGCCACGAGGGCCTCATTGTTCTAAGCAAGCTCTGCTGCCCGAGTACGGAATTCAATGGCATAGTCGGTAACAGTTCTAGTACTCTGTTTGATGGACATGAGGCACTTGGCAGCAGAAGCTGAGCATGCGGGAACGTCAAAAACCCTTTTAAAGGAGGCCACAAACTGAGGGTAACTCAAGACAACAGGTTTTTGCGTCTCCCATAGAGGGTTAGCCCAGGCCAAGGCTCTCTCAGAAAGCAAAGTTATCATGAAACCTACTTTGCTTCTGTCCGTGGGAAACGCCTAGGGCAGCATTTCGAAGTATATCTCAACCTGATTGAGAAGCCCTCTGCATTGAACTGGATCGCCCCCAAATCGCTGGGGAAGCGGAGCAGAACCAGACATACCTCTTGTAGAGGTAATACTTGAGGCGGGTGCCTGCACAGAGACTGGCGCAGCAGCAGGGATGGCCTGCGACTCAGGTTGTACCGGAGCAGCCACCGTGGGGGATTCCAGGTGAGCCGTGCGATTCAGGAGCGTTTGAAACGCCAAGGCAAACTGATCCATGCGGTGATCTTGCTCATCCAATCTGGAAAAAATATTACCAACAAGTGGATTGACTGTATCTTCTGAATTCATGGCCTTCACGTACTGACAGGAACCATGAAACAGACAGAGACAGAAGTACAATCAAATCACACTTATTTATTAATAAAAATAAAAAGATAAATAGGAAAAAGCGTAGTCAAGCAAGCCAGAGTCCAGTAGCCAGATCGGGTAGTCAGCCAGTCTAAAGTTCATAAACCAGATCGGATAATCAGCCAGTCCAGATGTCAGGGATCCATGGAGAGCAACTGCAAGCAGGATGGAAGCCAGGAGGGATGTTAGCAAGCCAGTCTTGAAACAACAGCAGGAGATGGTTCCTTGTGATGTGACCAAACGTGAAGGAAAAGGAGAAATGAGTTGGAAGACTTTATATAGGCAGGCCAGACGAGCATCATCGGGAACAGCTGGTAACTGAAGAGAGAGAAGAGAGCTGGCAATTAGCCGACAGCTGAGCGGCCAGCCCAGAGGAGGACAGAACCAGCTTCAATCAACCTTCAAGCATCAAGTTTCTCCATTTCTCTTGTATTTCAACCAATGAGATGTACCTATTAGACTGACATAGCAATGACGTATCTTTGTGTATAAAACATGAACACTGCCCAGGAATAAAGCAGTGTAAGAAGTAACCAATCTGAATGTTGTGTTAGAGAATTTTTTCTTCTAGAAAGCATGCATGTACACTTTTTAATTAGAAACAGCAGCAGATAACCTTGAACTAGATTGTAGTTCTTATCTATTACATGACCAAGCTGTGTTGCGTAACTCCAGTAACAAAAAGTCAAGTCACCGACCATCTATGGTGTGAGTTGTGAGTTCCAAGCTAACCTTGGAACTGGATGGACAGAAATGCAAATGTTTTGGCAGGTACAAAATCTTCCATATGTATAGGAAGGGAAGAGAGGGAGGATACTCCGAATTATAGAAGCTACTTGCAGAATGTTCATTGCTAAATGTCAGTGAGAAGTCTCAGATTGGCACTGGGAGTGAGGTGAGATGATGGTTGGGCTGGAGAAGTGGGATACAGGCTCTCCTCAGAAGTGCTGCTCTGCATAGGACAAGTTTAAGTACAGTTCAAAAAATGTGACTCACTGTGCAACATACACAAAGAGTTAAATGTGCTGCTAGTTGTTTGCTCGACCCTAAGCCAGGAGTACTGCCTTAAAGTGTTACTAATCGAACAACAATGAAATCAGTCTGTATATGCAGTAAAGCACTCTTGTTATACTCATTGTGGAACCTAAAGGGTTAATCTTTGCATTGTGTAAAAAGGTTTGATCCTGTTTTTTCTGGTCCTCCCTATTTACTGTCCCCAATCCATCTGCTGATAGAACAGAGCCTTGGAGGTGCTCTGCACATGCTCAGTTTGGCGTGTAGTGCTACAGAGTTTTTTTTTTTTTGGGAGGGTGCATGTGATCAGCAAATAGCCAATCAGCACTGTCCAGACAGAAAGTCAGGGTTCATTCAGCCTCATAGGACAGTCAGAGTAGAATGAAGACGCCTCCTACAAGCTTTAACTAGCGTTGGCTAGACACTGACAGAAATCACAAAACTGATGTATACTGTTGATGAGAAAAGGTATTCAGCAGTTTATATTTACTAAAATAATGGCATTTCCATGCTCTGTGTATTGTGGGAGACTGGATATAGTGAATGCAGGGTCCTGGGTTTAGTAACACTTTAATGCTGAATTCCTATGGCCACGGTCTCCGCCTGCCTGTGCGGACATTTGTGAGCGCTGTAAACAGTGTAACCAATTTGGAGCGGTAAGCCCCGCCTACATGCTGTTATACAATTTACACCCTTCTTCTGTACATACTACCTGCAGTCACACTCTGCACTCCTTTCTTGTACATACTAGCTGCCATTATACACTCTGCACTCCTCTCCTTTACATACTACCTGCCATAATACACTCTTTACACTCTTTGCTCCTCTCTTGAACATATTACCTGCCATATTACACTCTGCATTCCTCCCCTGTACATACTGCCATACTCATCACCTGTACATACTAGCTGCTTTTATACACTCTGCACTCCTCTCCTGTATGTACTAGCTGCTGTCATAATCTCTGCACTCCTCTCCTATACATACTAGTTACCGTCACATACTCTGCACTCCTCTCCTGTACATGACATGTGAAGGACCTAACCCACAGTCACTTCCTCCACCCGTTAACCATAATATCTAACCCTCTCCAAATCCCTTCACAAATTACATGACAAGATTTTGGATTAAATGGCCTTGATGGCCTTTTATTAACAATTACTTTGAGATTAAATAAACAACATTTAAAATAACTCATAACCAACTTTTTGTACTTTTGGGGTCTTTGAGGGGAACCCCACCCCACTGGTCACTGCGACAAACTTCTTTTTACTTTAGGCCTCCAGTTGCAAATCCCCGGACCCGGAGACGGTACTCAACTTTTGCAGTGACCCACCTTTTACCCCTTCCAGGTTAACCCCTTGTTAACCAGAAGGTACCTGATAACCCCATCCACAGATGGGTACCAACCATGTTATCCCCATACCACAGATGGGTACCAACCATGTTATCCCCATACCACAGATGGGTACCAACCATGTTAACCCCATACCACAGATGGGTACCAACATGTTAAACCCCCATGCCACAGATGGGTACCAACCATGTTAACCCCATACCACAGATGGGTACCAAGCATGTTAACCCCGTACCACAGATGGGTACCGACCATGCTAACCCCATCCCACAGATGGGTACCAACCATGTTAACCCCCATCCCACGGATGGGTACCAACCATGTTATATATGCATATAACATCCATATTCTCCTCCTTCAAAGATCCAACCACTGCCACAGCACGAAAGGGGTAAAACCTTACCCTTGCGTGCACCTCCACACCCTCCTCGCTCGATGTATGCCTTCCGCAAACCTAGAGCCCAAAGACTGGTACCACTTCGTTACAGCGCACCCCCATCGTTCCCAAGATACCTCCAAGTATCCACCTCCAGCTCACCATGACGTACAGCCATACCCCCGTTCCTGCTCACAAGCCTACTCACTTCCATGTTCTTACCCCCCAGAGTCCTATAAACCTTTTCCGCAGGCCAAGATGACTGCCCACCATATCTGACCAAGCCATGACCATGCTGGCTGAGCTGCCCCATTGCACACCTATTAGCCGAACATTTGATCCCCTGGCCCACCCCAGTAAACCTATGAGTGACCCAGGATCAACACTGGCCAACTTCCCCAATGCAAACAAGAAAATGACAACCCAAAACAGTAAGTTCCCCCTTCCGTAATGCTAAGATAAAGGCCCGAAAGCCGCATCCTTAGACCCAAATCTGCAACGAATATGGGCGAATATAAAAAACTCAAATCCATCCCTGAGTCCCACCTGTCCAAGCACTTATTTGTAACATCACTTGGAGCTGGGCCTGGCAGCCCCCCGTGACCACCCCAATTCAGAACGACTGGGTGGCATAACTTCGTGGCTCATAGCCACCGCTGTCAACCAGTAGTGAAACCCAGCTACGAAAATTGTTCCGTAAACAATGTGCTCCTCTTACCGGCCACCTATGCGTGACCCCTGAATCCGGAACCCCTCCAGACGCCTGTCCGTAGCGGTCCGATCAGTTCGACCGCCTTCCTCACCTTCTGACGGAATCCCGCAAATAACCTACAAACCCACACCATCTGCCCTACTTTATGACCGTTAAGAAAGGCTGTCCATCTCGCGTATCCGTAATGTCACCCACGAGAGCCGGCGAGAAGGCCGTGCGGAACAGGGCACGTTCATGCTCTGAATTACAACTGTCGCTCGGCCACCAAAATGGGCTGTGTAGCATGTCAACGGAAAACCGGGCGCCTCGTAGTTTGAAAGAAACTCCAAGTCCGCCAATGCCGATCGATGGCGGCAGCCAAAATATCTCTCTCCAATCCCCTGATAATACAATAGCGACCCGCGTGGGTTACCTCTCGACCCTCGGAGGCGGTACCAACCCTGTACCGAAATGCTGCACATTCCCGCCTCACCTTGAAGTAGCCCCCCACAAATTGTCCTATTAACGGATCAATGAATCCCCCCATGCCGTGATCCACAAGGCAATGTCCCACCCAAGCCATGACCGGTGTTGTTCCGCATCTGGTGCTAACTCCCGGCAACCGACCAGTTGAAAACGAGACCACGCATTCACCACGGTGATACCCAACCTTGGTACATATACTGCATAAAGAAAGCAGTCCCTTGGAAACAGCCCAACACCCAATGTCTCACCCCACCGGGCCCCCGCATAAACTGTACCGACAAGCAGATGCCACCCAGACCCCCCCCCCAGGTTGTCACAAAAGAGACACACCTTTAGGTACGGAAGGATTCCCACCACATTTACCTCGCTACCACAGTCTGAAACCGTCCCAGATGAACCAAGTTCCTCCAGAACCGAGCCTCCCCCCTCGCTGGGGGACCAGGGCAGCGCTGCCTTTCCCGAAAAACAGGCCCCCATAGCCCACGGGGCCCACAGCCTACGTGACAATCCCCCTAGAATATACCGATGGGCCCAGACCACATTAGAGTATGCCCCATAAAACGACTCCAGGATGTCCTGCCACCCCTGCAAGTCTCCCCTGGGCTCACTGTCGAGACTTCCGAAATCCTGAGGGACCTAGACTAGCTCAGAGTCTGCCGCCAGCCGGCGGCAAAAACCTGCCCATGGAAATTCAAGCCAGCAAATTCTCATGTATATGTTTAATTATGTATGTGTCCAACCCACAACGTTTGTAGCTGATGAACAATAACTCTCGCTTAGCAATGGTCCACGCCGTCAGCCTTAAACGTTCCCCACTTGTCCCTCGATAATCGCATTCCCTTCCCATTGAATCCACGTCCATGCCCTGAAAAAACCGTGGCAGACGTGAGGCCCTCCGCCTTACCCATTGTTAGCGGGACCCCGAAATGTTCCGCTATATGTCGCACGGTCCCCAACGGGACGGCGCAAATGGTGTAACCCGGTTGGCAAATGCATCTGAAGTCCACCAGATATTGAATGACCCAGTCGATCGCAGTGATATCCCGCACCACCCGTTCCCAAAAAACGGAACTGAACGTTGTGAAGAAAACGCATGGGAAGGAGCATCGCATGGGGCACAATGATCCACAAAGCACACCACCTGCCACGTACAGTCTGGCAGACGGAAACTGTCTGGATGAACCGGCAAAAGCCGGAAAGCTGATTCACTATCAGCGTCCGACCCCGTGACCCCCACCCATCACCCGTGATACCGCTGCACCCCAACAAGTACCTGAAAACCGCATGCTCCCCCTGAGCCATCAAAGCCTTAATCAAACCACACTCTGGATGGGAAAGGTGGTGAATCCCTCCCAACATAGTGGGCTCATTTCCGGGAACCGGGGGCGCGTGGTAATGTGACCGCTCGCGAAACCCGATTCCCACACCTGAGCCGATTACCGGTCGGGTACTGCTGGGAAAAAGGAAGCGTCAAAACCATCCACTGTCGTCGTCCCTCCACATCCGAACCACCTTCCAGCGCCCGGGAACCCCCCGTGGCCAGCACGAGCGTCCAAAGCAACAGCTCGCCCAGCAGTCACTTGTTCGTGGTCGGTTGTCCCGAGGCTGCGGGACCTCAGTCTCCTGCCTGAAACGGATTAGGAGCCCGCTCCGCTGTCATAAGCTGCATGCACTGGCAACGATCCGAGTGATCCCATCGCAGTGTCTGTCAGACACCCAATCGTTGTCAAAAATTAACTGTCCCGCAGCCCAGCCCTACCGCCATACGCCTGACGCTACAGGCTGCCAGGTATCAGAACCGCATCGAGCCGTGTTAGGGGGGGGGCCTCCTTCCCGCCCCCCCCCACTCGCCTAGATGGCGAACGCCTGCAACCCAGCGCGAAGAAGGGGGGTGTGTAGAAGAAAGCAGCCAATCTCTGTGATCGTCGCACCCAGGCTGAATCTCCCTATCGGCAACAATCAGAAGATCTCCACCCATTCCCCTTTCCACATGTCCCGTTACCTCAGTCTTTAGATGGTCATCCCCCCTGGTATCCCCCCCGAAGCCAGCTGTGTAGCCGCCGTGGCACGCTCCTTACGTGTGCGGTGCCTGGGATGTTCTGCACGGGGCCTATCACCGCCTGCCCCCTAACAAACTACCCCCCATCGGGGGGCCCTGCTGTCCACCCCGATCTACCACTAGGTATAGAAAGAGAAAACCGAAAAGGAAGAATTGCACTCACCGGGCTGTCCAGGACTGGGCCCACCAGCCGCCACTCTGGAATCCACCGCTGCCGAATGTCCCCGGTCCTCGTCCCTCTCCGACCCGGACGGTTCTCCCTCCGATCAGCCGCCGTCCTCCTCCGTCCGAAAGGCCACTGGCCGCACCCCCCAGAGGGTCCTACTCAGGTTGCTGGGGTTCGGTGATGTCGCTCCCATCCTGCTCACCGTCCTGTCACACCGACCCGCTTGGTGCCCGCATAGCTGGGCTCCCGGTCTCCGCAACAGCAGTCCGAACTCAGACCACGCTCCCCACCAACGCCACGCTCTTCCTGTCCTCCCTCAGGTCGCGTGGGACAGCGGGCCTGCCCTGCTGCCTGACCCACCACCCGTGCCGCTGTGCAGACCTGCTCCGTCAAAACTGGCCGCGTGCACCAGGCCTCTGCGACGAGTAATGGGGACGGGGGAACGGAACGGAGCTATGAGTCGTGTAGGGCTCCCCCCCCCCGCACTCCTGCAACTGCGTGCGTCTCACACCCCCCCTGAAACCCCAGGGCTTCTGTTCGCCGTGGGGGAGGGGGGGGAGAGGTGTGATGCTCTCTCTCACGTTCCCATCTAGCCGCACTCGCTGGCACCGAGCCCTGGTGAGGTGGCAGGCTAAAGTGCTCCGGCTGTAGCGACCGCCGAGCACGTGGAGACCCTGCTGGCCACAGAGCCCCGTTGAAGTATCTGGCTGAGGTGCTCCGGCTGGAGAGCCAGCCGAGCACATGGAGTCACAGGTCCCCCCCGTCTGCCATTCGTCCCGTCCTCCGCATACCGGCCCCCCCGCCCGTGCTTGCAGCCGTGACATACCTCTGTGCCACCGCTGCAGCCGCTCGTAGCTGTGCAGGAATGACTCCTCCGCCGCCAACACAGCCGTCCATGGATCGAGGAGGAAGAGCGGTGAGGGTGTGTGGAATCTTTTCCTCCGCCGCTCACTACTGACGTCACTCTCCTTCCTGCCTAATAGTTTTCTAGCCCGAGCGCCTCCCCTGCTCCGGCCACTCCCCTTTTCTTAAAGGAGACAAATTATTTTTTCCTTACTAGCATGACTGTGCTGTCCACACCTGTCATGCCGTCCCTACGCTTATCCTTTTCTCTCCTTCTGCTCCGGGACTCTCTTACTACCTGCCTTCATATAATCTACACTTCTCTTGTGTATATGTTATATGACCTGCTGTCACAGACATCTCAAGTCTCCTGCATTTCTGCAAGCACCTCCTGATCTCCCGGGAATGATCGGTGCAGTGAGGATCAGCTGACGGCTAAAAAGCTATAGAGGGAGATCTGTGATAACAGCTGTCCCTCCTGCTGCTCACTGATCATACCCAGCTCTGATTAAAATCTAGTCGAACCAATTACCTTCACAAGTCACCTAATTAGTAAATAGAGTCCATCTGTGTGTAATTTAATCTCAGTATAAATATAGATTTTCTGTGAAGCCCTCAGAGGGTTGTTAGAGAATCTCAGTGAACAAACAGCATCATGAAGGCCAATGAATACACTAGACAGGTCTTGGATAAAGTTGTGGAGAAGTTTAAAGCAGGGTTAGGTTATAAAAAAATATCCCAAGATTTGAACATCTCACGGAGCACTGTTCAATCCATTATCTAAAAATTGAAATAGTATGGCACAACTGCAAACCTATCAAGACACGGCCGTCCACCTAAACCGACAGGCTGGGCAAGGAGAGCATTAATCAGAGAACCAGCTAAGAGGCCCATGGTAACTCTGGAGAAGCTGCAGAGATCCACAGCTCAGGTGAGACAATCTGTCTACAGGACAACTATTAGGCGTGCACTCCACAAGTCTGGCCTTTATGGAAGAGTGGCAAGAAGAAAACCATTATTGAAAGAAAGCCATAAGAAGTCCATTTTGCAGTTTGTGAGAAGCCATGTGGGGGACACAGCAAACGTGGAAGAAGGTGCTCTGGTCAGAGGAGACCAAAATTGAACTTTTTGGCCTAAAAGCAAAACGCTATTGTCCTGTACACACAATAGGATTTTCCGACAACAAATGTTGGATGTGAGCTTGTTGTCAGAAAGTTTGACCGTGTGTATACTCCATAGAACATTTGTTGTCGGAATTTCCGCCAACAAATGATTGAGAGCAGGTTCTTACATTTTCTGACAACAAAACTTGTCTGAAATTCCGAGCGTGTATACACAATTTTGACGCACAAAACTCCACGCATGCTCGGAATCAAGTAGAAGAGCCGCACTGGCTATTGAACTTCTTTTTTGTTGGCTCATCGTACGTGTTGTACCTCACCCCGTTCTTGACTTTCGGAATTTTTGACAACATTTGTGCGACCATGTGTATGCAAGACACGTTTGAGCCAACATCCTTTGGAAAAAATCCACAATTTTGTTGCTGGAAAATCCTATCATTTGTACAGGGCATATGTGTGGCGGAAGACTAACACTGCACATCATCCTGAACACACCATCCCCAATGTGAAACATGGTGGTGGCAGCATCATGTTTAGGGATGCCTTTCTTCAGCAGGGGCAAGGAAGCTGTTAAAGTTTAATGGGAAGCTGGATGGAGGCAAATACAGAGCAACTTTAGAAGAAAACCTGTTAGAGTCTGCAAAAGACTTGAAACTGGGGCACAGGTTCACCTTCCAGCAGGACAAGGACCCTAAACATACAGCCAGAGCTACAATGGAATGGTTTAGATCAAAGCATATTCATGTGTTAGAATGGCCCAGCCAAAGTCCAGACCTGAATCCAATTGAGAATCTGTGGTACGCCTTGAAAATTGCTGTTCACAGATGCTCTCTATTCAATCTGACAGACCTTGAGCTATTTTGCATAGAAGAATGGGCAAAAATGTCACTCTCTGCATGTGTAGAGCTGGTAGAGACATCCCCAAAAAGACTTGCAGTTGTAATTGCAGTGAAAGATGGTTCTACAAAGTATTGACTCAGGGGGGCTGAATACAAATGCACGCCACACTTTTCACATATTTATTTGCAACAAATGATGAAAACCATTTATCATTTTCCTTCCACTAATGTGCCACTTTGTTTTGGTCTATCACAAAAAAATCTTAATAAAATACATTTAGGTTTTTGGGTGTAACATGACAAAATGTGGAAAATTTCAAGGGGTATGAATACTTTTTCAAGGCACTGTTTATGATCAGGGGTTGTGTAACTGCTTATTCCATGTAAAGTTATCTTGCTTTCTCTATCTCAAAAGACCAGTATAAATGCAAAGTGCATTATAATGCAAAAAGCAAAGTCATTCAAGGGATCCCTTCCACTCTGATGCCGCGTACACACGACCAGACTTTCCAGCAGACTAGGTCCAACGGTCTTCACAGTGGACTTTCTGCGGAGTTCTGACAGACTTTCCGAATGAACGGATTTGGCCACACACGAACGGACTTTCGAAAGACCTTTCATTTTGAACATGATGGCGTAAACGGGACTAAACAAGTAAGTTCAATATTCAGTAGCCAATAGCTTCCCTTGCATCGTATTTGGTCTGTCGGACCAGCACACAGACGAACGGTTTTCCCGATTTTAGTCGGAATTGAGTCAGTTGGATAGATTTGAAACATGTTCTATTTCTAGGTCTGTCCGATTTTTTTTATTTTTTTTTTGAAAAACGATTGGACTAGCCCACACACGATCGAATTGTCTGACGGACTAATCCCTTCGGACCTAGTCTGCTGTAAAGTCCGGTCGTGTGTACGCGGCATGACAAGCAGTGAATTAGGAAAAGTTTTGACATACTATATTTTAGGTGTAGTGCTACCCCTGATTTACTGTCCATTGGGTTCTTTCTCTAATCCGTGCAGGCAGCTAGGCATATAGCAATATCTCTTCCATATAGGTTTAATGAACAGTCCAGAGAAGCACGGATTCAGAATGAAATGATATAAGGAGTGCTGGACATGACAGTGTGGATGAGGGACACAGAGGGTTAAGCTTTATGGGTGGAGTTGAGGAAAAGGTTTGCAGGAAACAAGTTCAGTGTAGGGGAGGGGTCATATAAAAGGGAGGGGTGTGGCTTTAAGGGATCATTTGGAGCCCAGTGTGACACAGAGGAGGCAGTTTTTCGCTGCTCCTCTGCTATGGCGGATCTTGAGGGACTCTTCGCGCGGCTGCGACGGGCGGCGGAGGTGCACGGAGCGGACTGGCTGCGGGAACGCGTGGGTGACCTGGCGGACGGCGATTTGGACGGCGGCGGGACAGGTGAGGTTCCACTGCGCGCGCGGAGGTCTCGGCCTCCGGCGCGTTTTTCTCCTGGGCCTACTCCTCGGCCGCCTCGTGACTCCCGGAGCCCGGGGGAGGACCGATCGGTCCCCCCGGCGAAACGAAAGGTTCTCGGCTCCCCCCGGTCCGGGCGGTCGTTGCGCCGCCGATCGGAGGGGGGCGGGGCTTCGCGGCCGCATGGCAATGGCGCCGGGACTGCACGGGGCCCGGTGGAGGTGGGGGGGGGGTGCGGATGGTTCTGGGTGTGTGGACCAGGGGGGGGTGCACGTGGCGGGGGATCCGCGGCATGCTGGGTCAGGGGCCAGCATCCGCGCGGTGGGGGGGAGGGGGGCGCAACGGGGGGGTCGCATGCTGGAGGGGGGGGAGGGAGGGTCGCAGAAGGCCGCCAAGGTGCCTGGCAGGGCTGGTTTTATACGCCGGCATGCCGGGGGCGGAGGTGGGAGGAGGACATTGCCTGCAGTCCCGGATCGCAGGGACCGGACGGACCGCTCGGAGCACAGGGGGATGGCTGCATCCCCGGTGCGTGCTGGTGAGGTCGGTTCGGAGAGCGAGCTGTCCCAGGAGGAGGAGGTGTCCTTTTCTGCACCCGGACCGGTACCGGTCGCCGAGGCCCCAGGGGGGCCGGGTAAGTTGCGGGAGTCTACATTGCTGGCGGATGCTTTACGGGATCTGATGGGGGTGGCGCAGGGGGGTGCGGTGCCCACGGGATCCCGGGATGTCGTAGGGGGGGTTTCGGCTGGTTCGTCGCAGGGGGCGGGGCCAGTGGCCCCGGGGGGGCCGTCAGGTCCGTTGCAGGAGCTGTTGGAGGGGCTGCAGGCCCTGGTTGGTAAGTTCGCTGGGGGCTCGGGGTCGCCGCAGGTGGCCCCCTGGTTGGGTACTGGGGGGGGGGGCCGGGGGGGGCGGAGGCTATGCCTGCGCAGGATGCACCGCCTGCTGCGGTGTCAGGGGGCCTGGATGCGGGGGCTGTGGGCTCGGGGGTCCCCCCGGTGCCCGCGGACCCGGGGGCGCGGTCTGACCTGGTTAGGATCGCGGATGCTGCCCGGTGCGAGGTCTATGTTTGTTTTGAAGGCCCGTTGGGGGCGCATTTGAAACAGGAAGTGCGGGACAAGATAGTCAAGGGTGAGTATGTGGAGATTTTCTCTTTGCTCCCCCTCGAGAAATTTAATTTGGACAGGGTCAAGCCGGACAGTTCCAAGAAGGACGACGAGGAGAAGCGTAGGTATCGGCTGATCCCCCGCACATTTGCGAATTGGCTTCAGGCGTTCGCTATCTTGGCTAGCGTGATAGGGGAAAAGAACCCCGAGCATTGCTCGGCGTTATTTTGTTACCTGGACGCGATTGGTGAGGCTCATTGGGTGTACGGGGGGCTGGCGTGGCTGCGCTATGATGAGCAGTTCCGTCAGCGTAAGGCAGTGCGGGCTGACCTGCGCTGGGATCACAAGGACATAAGCCTCTGGATGAGGCTTATGTCTGCCCCGCGGACGCCCACTCCGTTTCTTCAGGGGGGGGCCGGGAGTGCGTCTTCCTCGGGGCTGCCGGCCGGAAAGAAGTGGGGGGTGTGCTGGCCCTTTAATGAAGGGGCTTGTAAATTCGGGGGCGCGTGCCGTTTCAAGCATGAGTGCTCCGGGTGCGGCGGCACCCACCCCCTGTCCCGCTGTTTCAAAAAAGGTCAGCGCGCCGGTGCCGCCGGTCACAAAAGGGATGACGCCGGTGAACCTGGGAAGGATGCTTCCTTTCCTAAATAGGTATCCGGATGGTGAGGCGGCGCGGGGGTTGATTTCGGGTTTTCGGGACGGTTTTAGGATTCCCTGTTCTTTGGGAGGGGTGCCGCCGTTGGCCAAGAATTTGCGATCGGCTTTAGATCACCCGGGGGTTGTGGATGAAAAATTGGGTAGGGAGGTGGCGATGGGCCGGATGGGCGGGCCTTTCGAAGTGCAGCCGTGGGGGGACCTGGTGGTCTTCCCGTTGGGTGTGGTTCCTAAGAAGGAACCGGGGAAGTTTCGCTTGATTCATCACCTATCTTTTCCGAAAGGGGGGTCGGTCAATGATTTCATTGACCCGGAGGCGTGTACGGTTTCCTACACGTCTTTTGACGCGGCGGTACGGTGGGTCAGGCGGTATGGTCGTGGGGCTCTCATGGCCAAGGCGGACGTGGAATCGGCGTTTCGTCTTCTGCCGGTCCACCCGGACAGCTTCCGGCTGTTGGGATGCCATTGGCGGGGCAAGTTTTATGTAGACTTGTGCCTGCCCATGGGTTGTTCCATTTCATGTGCCTATTTTGAAGCTTTTAGCTCATTTTTGGAATGGGTGGTGAGAGATGTTTCGGGCCTGGAGTCGGTCATCCACTATTTGGATGATTTTCTGTGCGTGGGCCCGCCTGCCTCCAGTGTGTGTGCGATTCTTCTGTCCACGTTGCAGCACATTGCGGGCAGGTTCGGGGTGCCGTTGGCGGGGGATAAGACGGAAGGCCCGGTGACGGAATTGAGTTTTTTGGGGATCGTGATTGATTCTCTGGCAATGGAGTGTCGCTTGCCAGAGAATAAATTACGGGATCTGCAGGCGGAGCTGGCAGGTATGCAGGGCCGGCCGAAGGTTCAGCTTCGGGCCCTGCAGTCCCTGTTGGGCAAGCTGAATTTCGCTTGCCGGATCATCCCTATGGGCCGTGTGTTCTGCCGACGGCTGTCGGGGGCCACCGCCGGGGTAACCGCCCCTACCCATTTTGTGCGGTTGTGAAGGGAACACCGGGAGGACCTGCGGGCTTGGCATGAATTTTTGGAGTCGTATAATGGGCGGGCTATGTGGATGTCGGGGCCAGTGAGCAACTTCGATGTGGAGTTGGTTACTGACGCGGCTGGTTCTACGGGTTATGGGGCATTTTTCCGGGGCCGGTGGAATGCGGAACCTTGGCCACGCTCATGGGAGGTTGCGGGGTTGTTGGGTAATTTGGTTTTGCTAGAATTGTTCCCGATAGTGTTGGCATTGGAGCTGTGGGGGCAGGAGTTTCGTAATTTGAAGTTGCGCATCAATTGCGATAACATGGGGGTGGTTCAGGTCATCAATCGGATGACTGCTTCCTCCCCCCCGGTCATCCGGCTGCTGCGACAGCTGGTCTTTCGCTGTTTGCGGCTCAATGTTTACGTTTATGCTGTGCACATACCTGGGGTGGAGAATTCTTTGGCTGACTCGCTCTCTCGTTTTCAGTGGGACAAGTTCCGGCAGCTGGCGCCGGGAGCGGAAGAGTCGGGGGCGCCCTGCCCCGGGTGGATGTGGGAGCTTCCCTTGGAATCGCCGCAGGTTGGTTAAAAAGGTCGTTGAGTGAGGCTACATGGTCCGCCTATTCTAGAGTGTGGGCGGAATGGTGGGCGTTCCTGCGGGAGGTTGGAGTGGCTGGTCGGGGATCCGACCGGCGCTGGGTGGTATTGTACTGGGTGGCCCGGAACATTGAGACGGGCTTGTCTCCCGCGTCGATCGAGCGGAAGCTGGCGGGGTTGGCCTTTTTGTTCCAACTGTGGGGGGAGCCGGACGGGACTAAGGATTTTTGGGTGCGGCAAACGTTGAAGGGGTACAGGAGGGATTGGAAGGGTCGGGATGCGCGCCGGCCGGTGTCTTTTGACAATTTGGTGGCAATTTGTTCTCGGCTGGTGGACGTTTGCTCGTCTGCTTACGAGACCGTTCTGTTTACGGCAGCGTTTTCGTTGGCGTTTTATGGGGCGTTTAGGATAGGGGAGTTGGTGAGTCGCTCAAAACGGGTGGCTGGGGGTCTGTTGGATCAGGATGTGCAGGTGGTTGCGGATCGGGTGAGTATACGGTTGCGTAGGTCCAAGACTGATCAACGGGGCAAGGGAGTAGCAATTACGCTGCTCGCCCTTCCGGGCTCGGTAGTGTGCCCGGTGGCGGCGGTACGGGCCTTTCGGGCGGTACGGCCCGCGGGGGCGGGCCCCTTTTTGGTGCACGCGGAGGGCTCTTTTTTTATCCCGGTTTCAGTTTGTGTCGGTCTTTCGGCACTGCCTGAGGGCGGTGGGTTTGGATGAGCGGGAATACGCGTCCCACTCTTTTCGGATTGGGGCGGCTACGGAAGCGGCTCGATGTGGGCTGGAGGAGGCGGTGGTTCGCCGGATTGGTAGATGGGAGTCCCGGAGGTTCCGGTCCTATGTTTGGCCGCAGTTGCTACTGGGGTAAGGTGGGTGCGGCTGGGGGTGTTGTTTGCTGTTGGTTTTATGGGGGGGAGGACTGTGCTTGTAACATTCCTTTGGTTGTTGTGTTATTTCTCTCGTTTTCATTCCAGATGGAGGTTCTCAACGCCTCGTTTGGATCCTGGGGCACTCGTACGTCTGCTGGGGGGCCAGGAGAGGTGATTCTCTACCAGCAGGCAGGCAATTGGGTATCCCCAGGCGGGTAGCTAGGGTGATGTGGTTAGGTTTCCCGGGCATGAGGTGGGAGCGTGTCATGAGGGAGGTGGAGCGCTTCGCTTTTAGGGATAGGCCCCCGGATGTGCTGGTTGTTCATGTGGGGGGCAATGACCTGGGAGTTCGGAAGGTTAAGGACATTTTGGCGGATATTAAGGCTGATGTGTTGCGCATGCGAGTCCTTTTCCCGGGCACCATTTTGGTGTGGTCGGACATTGTGGCCAGAACGGTGTGGCGGGGGGCTAGGTCTTTAGCCAGCCTTGAAAAAACTAGGATTAGGGTTAATAAGGTAGTTGGGCGGTTTGTAGTGCAGAACGGGGGCATTGTGGTTAGACATCGGGAATTGGAGGTGAATGTGGGGCTTTATCTTCGGCAGGATGGCGTTCACCTATCAGATGTGGGGATTGACCTCTGGTCCTTTGGCTTACAGGAGGGGATACAGAAAGCTCTTCGGGTGTGGGGTGGCCCTCAAGGTTGAGGGGGTCACCCTTTCGGGCTGTGGCGGTGTGTTTTCTGGTGGTTTCTGACGGTAGACAGGTACTCAGAAGGGATCTGAGGGTGTGGGGGGCTCATCTAACGATCGGCCCCTCTGGGTATTCCTGAACGTTGGAGGGAATACGGTTATGTTCACTGGCGGAAGTTGTCTCCGACCGGTCACAGGTGGAGGCCTTTGGGAAGTTGGTCAGGTGTACCGCAGTGATTTGGTATTGGCTTAAGTGGGGTCACCGTCAGAGATCACCAGAATGGGCAGTTAATGTTATTTAATGTGGTTTAATGTTAATAAAGTTATTTATATTTATATATATTTATATATTTTCATATTTACAAGTTATTGGAGTGAATTTTGAGTTATGTTTAATAAAGGCTGTTGTGGCCAGTTTACTCCAACCTATGGTGTGGTCTCGTTTCTAATAGATAAGGAATAGTATAAGGGGAACATTCAGACTACACTAGTCAAGGGTTGTCTTTTTCTAAAAAATATATTTGCTAAGTAACTGATAACAGAAAGGCAGTGGGGTATGATACTCCAAACACAAATTGCAGAGGACTCTCTATTGCTTATGCCGCATCCACACGATCGGAAATTTGGCCAGCAAATGAAAGGTTTTGGTCGGAAAATGCGACCGTGTATGCTCTTGCTGGCCGAAATCCCCGCCAGCAAAAGATTGAGAGCGGGTTCTCTTATTTTTTGGTCAGAAAAAGTTTTGATCGGAAATTCCGATCGTCTGTAGCAATTCCGATGCGCAAAATTCCTACGCATGCTTCGGAACAATTTGACGCATGCTTGGAAGAATTGAACTTCATTTTCTGGGCTTGTCGTGGTGTTTTATATGTCACCGCATTCTTGACAGTCGAAAGTTCAGCAAACTTTTGTGTGACCGTGTGTATGCAAGCCAAGCTTGAGCGGAATTCTGTCGGAAAAACCATCCAACATTTTTCCACTGGAAAATCCGCTCATGTGTATGCGGCACAAGCGGCAACGATACTGTATTCTTTCCCAGTTGGGAACCAGGGGGGGTTGTTGGATAAGTTTAGCATGAGCAGACTGAAATGATCTAACTCAGGAGTCCTCAAACTATGGCTCTTCAGTTGTTCAGGAACTACAATTCCCATCATGCATAGTCGTGTGAATGTCTGAATTTTCCAATGCCTCATGGGACTTGTAGTTCGGCAACAGCTGAAGGGCCGTAGTTTGAAGATCCCTGACAACGTCTAGCAGCTGCAGGACCATCAGACACTGCACACAGACGTTTGCCTCTACTCACAGATCCTTGTAAAGAGCAGTAAAGGGAGACAACCTCCAGGGTTCCTGCCCATTTAACAGTAACCCAGCCACCATCTGGGCACACCTCCCCGGGGATTGGCTAGGCCCTACTAAAAATTTAAGCTGGGAATTTGAATCCTCCTGTCCTAAGCTAATGAAGCCTTTTCTAGAGGCAAGGGAGGTAATCAAACTCTGAGCCTGTGAAACCCCAAACAGAATTTACTAAACAATTACTGACTACAGTAAAAGCCAACACTAGATTTGCTTAAAAGCCTAGCTGTGAGGATGCAACATAGGATTCTTTCCTTCTGAGTGTCCAATTCAGTGGACTAGGGTTTCTTCACAATGCAGCACATTTAAAAATGCATGGCGAAATTGTATCATAACAAGCATTGCAACATTGATTATGGTGTGAACAAGCCCTAAATAAGCACCCACACATATAGATAAAGACTTGACCATTTGCTGTATACATAGTTTTAATGCATGGTAAATCTTATCATGTGTAATACTTCCATAAGCTATAAGGGGCAATACAGAAACTTGTATTTGCCTTTATCTTAGCTTAACAACAATTGGAATCAGTGTGCTGAAAATTGGTATTTGTGCACTCATAGTCATGCAACACTGCTCAGACCAACTTCCTGCATGAATAAACAGGCGCATATTAAATTATACAGGGTAAAAAAACAAATCTTTGATTTCTCTGCTACTTATATTTAATATAGACATTGCTTATAGCACTACGTATTCCTGTACTGAATTATGTTTACAGTTAATTTAATTTTTACTTAGGCCAGTCAAAATCGCCTGCTAATGAGCATTACTGGGGCTAAGGTTCTTAAAGCTGAACTCTAGGCACAAAGTGTAAATATCTGAATTTGACTTGGTATTAGTCTCCTGCAGTCCCTGTATAGTAGGAGAGGTAATCAGTTAATGTGTTGACATGACGTACACTGACAGGAGGAGAGAGCAGAGTGACAGAGAGATGCGCTCATTACTGTGCTGCTCCCTTTTTTCACACTCCAATGACAGGTTAGGATGTGTTGAGGACATCCTGGATTCAGAGGAAGAGGGTAAAATGATACTGGCAATCAGACTGAGGACATCTGGTGGCAGAAAAACGTACTGAGGAGTGAGGATTTTTGGACTGAAGCTGAATATTGCAGACAAAGTTGTTTTCATTTAATTTTTTAACGGGCTATTAGATGTTATCTTCTTGATTTTGGCTGAAGTTGCATCCTAGTAATCTAGATTAAAATGCTGTGGGGCTTGCAGCATACATGCAGTGTAGCGCTACTTCGTCTCCCACCCTGCACAGCCAGTCACATGAATTTCCAAAGAAGTCAAGGAGAAGTCCTTTGCACTTTGTTGTTTTTTTTTTGTTTTATTAGCAGCATTAAACTTGGATGGGGAAAAGGGGTACATATGGGATGCCCACTTGATTGAAGAAATATACGTAGGGACCAAACTATATACACCACTGGTATATACAACCTTTTCTCTTTAACCTCCTGCACATACACTTGCTTGCAGACTATCATTCCCAGGACCAGCTAGTACTGATGTAGGGGCCTGACACTAACTCTGTCAGGCCTAAAGTAAATGTCCTTTGCAGGCAGGGACCATGGGCCCTTATGGTATATGGTTGTCCTTGGTGTCAGCTGTCCTACTGCTCCCAGTGCCACCTCTTCAGGCCCTGCCAGCTCTCCTGGCTGCAGCTGCCTCTTTCCACTGCTCATGCCACCACAGTCCTCCTGACTGGCTCTGCACCCATCCCAGTCCTCTCAGGTGTACCTCCCAGTCCTCCTGACTGTGGGACACTCACCCCAGCCATCCTGGCTGTTCTTGTTTCTCCTGGAGACTTGCCTGGCAGTCTTCTCCCGCTGTCATCTTCTTGCTCTCAGTGCCTCCTGGCCAGGACACCTCCTTTGTTCTGGGAAGGTCCTGTCTGCACCCAAGCCCAGGCCCAAGGTCACCCCTCCCCCACAGACTAGGGCACTCCCTTAAAGGCCACGACAGCCTAACACTTCATCTCCAGCTTCCACACAAACTCTTCTCCCTCCAGCTGGGCTGACCCTGAGTATTTGAGGGGGCCTGCCCCTTGCCAATCAAAGTTGGGGATTGGTCAGGGCCCTCAGAAGACTCCAGGCAGCTCCACCTTACCTCCCCTTCAATCTTTCTAGAAGGTTCCAGCACATTCTAGAAATGGGGGGTGGTCTCGTGCTGGTGTCTTTTGAGTCATCCAGCTCTCCCTGGATTTCTGCCCAAACCAGGACAAAACACAGACAGGCTTGGCTGCCAGCTAAGCCTGCAAAAATTCACCTACACTTACACAAAAATAAACTATCTACACTTCTAGCACTAGAGGGTGTTACACAAGACCAGTTTTCCCATCGGAATAAGCTTCAAAGGTTTTTCCAACGGAGTTCCGAAGGTGACGTACAACAAGTACGACAGGACTAGAAAAATTAAGTTCAATAGCCAGTAGCCAATAGCCTCCGTCTCTTACTTGCTTCAGACCATGCGTCGTTTTTGGTCTGTCGGTACAGCCAGGGGCGGACTGACCGTTGGGCTGCTCGGGCACTGCCCGAGGGCCCCGTGCCACTAGGGGGCCCCATCAGGGTTGCCAGCCTCAGTAAAACCAGGGAAAGTATGTCAAAATCTGTGGTTTTTTTTTTACATCTGTCTCTGAAATGTCCCTTACCAACATCCTTTTGGTCTACAAATCCTTAGATTATAGCTACCCCACCTCTCCAGTACCTTCTCAGCCAATAGAAACATGTCTGTGTATACTGTGTGATTGTATACTGTGTGTGTGTTTGTGTATACTGTATGGCCCCATAATGTCTGATTGCCTGGGGGCTCCATAATCTCCTATTGCCTGGGGCCCCATGAGTTGTCAGTCCACCCCTGGGTACAGCATACAGACGAGTGGTTTTCTTGATAGGAATTGGTTCCGTCGGAAATATTTAAAACATACAAGGTGGATGCAGCATCGGATACAGGTGGATGCAGCATCAGTCTAAGAATGGTGACTGTCAGTCACTGCTGTCTGCTCTGCCCCCTCTCCCATCCCGTACTCACTGGAGTGCTGGGCTGTGGAGAGGGAAGAAGCAGCTGGCTCAGCCTCTCAGCAGCTCACAGAGAGACTGAGCCAGGTGCCGGTCCAGGGTTGTGGGCGGGTTCCTGACTTTATTGTCGCAATCTCCTGTGATCCACGGGAAAAGTACAGCTTTGGTTGTACTTCTCCTTTTAACCACTTATGGACCATCCGCTGTCGTTATATGTCGACTGTTTGAAGAGGAATATCGTTGTTATGGCAGCAGATAGCTGCCATAACCCCGGTATCCTCTTCTTCAGCTGGAAGTCCGCTTTCAGATAAAAGTGGTCTCTGAAGCAGATTTGCCGTGAGATCACTTTTATCAGGGGTGGGAGAGGGCCCCCTCCTGCCACACCCTGGTGGTCTCTACCACTTACCGGAGCCGCCGGTAGCTGTGGAGACAATCCCCTCCTCTCATGTCCACTTCCTGGAGCCAAGTGAGGGGAAGATGGACATCATGCGGCTCCATAGCATTGAAGGGCGGAATCGATGTCAAACGTCACTTCTACCCAATGCTCTTAAAGGAGACTTGCATTTTAGTGTAAATATGAGATCTGAGGTCTTTTTGACCCCATATCTCATATATTTAAGAGATCCTGTCATGCTTTTTGTTCTATTACAAGGGATGTTTACATTGCTTGTAATAGGAATAAAAGTGACCCAATTTATTTTTATTTTTTTTAAAAGACAGTGTAAAAATAAAAAAATAAAAAGTAAAATAAATAGGAAAAACAACAAAAAAAAATTAAAAGCACCCTGCGGAGCTCGCAGGCAAAAGCGAACGCATACGTGAGTCATGCCGGTGTTTTGTCACATATGGCGACCCATAACATTTGGCTACCCACTGGACTGCGCATGCACGACACCGCCATATGCGTTCCACCCCTGAGTCCAGGTGCAAGCCCCACCATCCAAGTGGACATTAGAGTTAGATTATAATCATGCCAAGCGAATGCATATGCATATGGCAGTGTTGCGTGTGCGCACTCCAGCGGGTAGCAAAATGTGATGGGTAGCCAAATGTGACCTGACGCCGGCATATCGTTAGAGCGAGAGCAATAATTCTAGCCCTAGACCTCCTCTGTAACTTAAAACATGTAAGCTGTAGACATTTTTAAACATTGCCTATGGAGATTTTTAAGGGTAAAATTTTGTCGTCATTCCATGAATGGGCGCAATTTTGAAGCGTGACATGTTGGGTATCAATTTACTCGGCGTAACAATATCGTTCACAATATAAACATTTTTAAGACAAAAAAGTGTTTTTTTTCCAAACAAGTGCGCTTGTAAGACTGCTGCGCAAATACAGTATAACATAAAGTATTGCAATAACCGCCATTTTATTCTCTAGGGTGTTAGAAAAAGGCGGTTCTGGGGCGTGTCCGGACGGAGAAGACATCAGACGCACCTTGCAGAGGCTCCCTCACTCCGGACCTAATCCAGAGCCATCCAGCGCCATCGGACAGCCCTGCGAGTTCACAGACCCACCGCACTGTAGTCCGGGCTTCCCCTGACCGGATCAGTGCCAAATTACCCACCGCCCCGCATTTTAACTCGGCCCGCGGCCGGCGCCTTCTCCGGACCTCCGGCCGCCATCTTGCGGCCTATGAGGCCTCCGTGTCCACCGGGCTAGATTTCACCGCTCGGCTGGACCATCGGGGATCTCCATCATCAGCGGCGGCCCCCTGACGACAGACGGTCTTCTTGGCACCGGACGGCACAATCACTTTACGCCCCGGCTCGCGGCCGGATCCATCCCCCAACACACGGCCTCCATCCTGCGGCCATCGGGGCCTACTGCAGACTCCAAGCCTGTTGTAGCCACCATCCGGACCTACAGCTACCCTTTGCTAACAGCGCCCGCACTACGACAGGTGATCAGGGGGCTCTGCGCCCTAAGGCTGCTGACACGCTCATACATCATGCCTTCAGGCGCCGTCCACCATTTTGCGGCCTACCAGGCCTCCTCTAGGCCTATTTGCTGTGCTCCGTGGGGTTTGCGGCGGCCCCCCTTTACTCTCCCGCACCAAAGGTCCAGCATCTCATCTCCCTTGAACCCCAAGGTCGGCTGGAGGATCAACAGCAGAGCATCACATCTGAACATCAAGGTGAGAGGCGGCCATCTTGGTACACCCTGATCCACCTGTAGCCCCTCTGCCCCATCACAATCAGATCCTCTCCCTGATATATCACAGCAATACATCACCTTGGGGGCTCTCCCGGGCCAAGGCGCAGACAAGTCCACACCCCCTCCCTACCCTATCCCCACTACCAGCTGCAGCCACCACCTCTCTACCCCATAACAGTCCGGAATTGCTCTCTGTGGGTCCCCAAGAGCAACCCCCAAGTTTATCTTCTTGGAGAGAACTCCCTTTTGTGTTGCGACCAGTGACCGCTATTACTCTACATCTCCCGGACTGTTTTACCACAAACCCTGGCTACTGGTTCTTACCCTATACTCATCAGGCAAAATGTAGCCGCACAATGATCCAGATACAGGCTATAACCCTGAGACCGTGAAATAAAATGAACTGAAGATATATTCACATACAATAGGGGACGCTTGCGAGCCGCGATGCAGTTCAGCATACGTATCCAATAACCCCATTGATTCAGCGAGGATTCAATACGAAAGATAGTGTTCTATTGCCTTTAATAGTCATATTTCATATAAAAATCCATACATTTCATACTAGTGCATGCCGTCGGGCAGGAAGGCGAACAATCGCCGTGCGCAACAGCACTTATTAACCACATACCCACTACGCAATAAAGAGCAAAGGAATATGGCTCAAAAAGGCACCAGCTCATCACAGGAGCAACCCTGCACGGCCGCTTCTGGCCCTCAAGTAAAGTCTCCTTCAAAACAAAATATCAGCGATCTCCCCTCCCAGATCACAAAGGCTGACCTAGATTCCAGTTTAACCAAGATCTACGAAAAACTTGTAGACAAAATACAGTGCGAACTCCAAAAGACTACAAACACACTTACTCAAGAAATTGCTACTCTAGGAAATCGCACAGATGTTCTAGAAACCAAACACGACGAACTCTCACTCGCGCACAACGATCTTAGAAGGGACTTTGAACTCTTGGCAGAAAACCACACTTACTTACAATCACAAGTGGAGGATTTGGACAATCGCAACCGCAGAAATAACCTGCGGATTCGTGGCATCCCAGAGTCTGTCACGGAATTGTTACCTGCGGTGTCCAAGCTGTTCCACAACCTCCTCCCAGATTTACCTCCGTCCTCATTCACGTGTGATAGGATTCATAGGGCCCTGCGTCCCAAGCCTCCCCCAGATAAACCCTCACAGGACATTATACTTTGCATGAAAGACTTCATAGTAAAAGAAAGTATACTTAGAGCATCTAGGAACATGCAAAATATTGAATTAGATGGCTCAAGAATCCAAATATTCCCAGATATCTCACAAGCCACCCTGGAGAGGAGACGCAAAATGAAAGAGATAACATCGGTATTACAATCAGCTCATATCAGGTACCGGTGGGGTTTCCCATTTAAATTAACAGTCCCTCACAATGGTACTACCTACACAGTCTTCAACATCTCAGAAGGCAAAGATCTTCTAGTAAAGTTGGGACTCCTGGACCCGGGCACAGTTGCAAGACCACCTTCTACTCCTCATACCTCACCTATCTGGGCCACCCCAGCCACACGTCGAGGACAAGGAAGATGGCGCCCCTCACTCAGAAATTTAGACCCCTGAAGCTATATTTGCGCTCTGCCGACTGCTTTGTCTCCATTCTTTTACAGGAGCAGTGGAAACCCTCCCCCCTTTTTTTTTTTTTTTTTTTCTTTTTTCCTACGCTTGATCCTAAGACCAACTTTTATAGTTTTTTATTGAGCAAGTACTAAAGTTTGACTTATTGCGATTGGTACTTAGCAGCTCTATTCCTTCAGAAATTATCAGTTCGGTATTTACATAATCTTTTCTATGGGATTTCATGTGTTTGTATACACTTATCACATCCCCCTCCTTCCCCCCCCCTTTTTTTTTTTTTTTTTTTCTCCCCCATTCCCTACTGGTCCCTAAAACATAACCTTTATAGCCCAAATGATTCTAAATTTTAATATTTGTATTATTATGATCTATATTTAGCAGTTACACACCGTTAAGATTTTTCAAGTTGGTTTTATATAACCCCCTATGCATGTTTCTATATGACACTGTGCACCCGTGGTATGGTGAAAGAGAAGGGGAATTTCCTAAAGATAAAAATATAATTTTTTTTTTTTTTTTCTCTTCCCCTTTTCTTCCTCTCTCCATAGGGTAATAGCACACTCTTGGTTTATTCTTTTTATAGTTTATAAAATCCTCGCTGAGGCTGTTCTTCTCCGCCTCTGCTAGTTTGTTCCCCTACTCACAAAGGACTCCATAAGCATGATTCACCTGGTGGATATGCTTCTACTAATGAACCTGCTTTCCATTTTTTTTTTGGAGGATGCTCCATTTGTGAGTTATGGACATTATTGTCCACAGCAATTTTCTTTTTGGTCAGTTAGTGCTTCTCACACTGACCCCCATGTTATTAATGACTATAATTCATTTATTTACAGTATTATACTTTATGTTCTGATACATTTGATTAGGTCAAACAAATATTCTCTACGTTATTTAATGCAATATGATGGTGAGGTTTTATGCTGGGTAGCACTCACACTGTTCAGGATCTTAGAATTTGTTTGGTTCTACACTTTAAGAACCCCTATGTACATTGTTTACGGGTATAGGTACAATATATCTCTTACTAAAAGAATAACTAGAATATACATACACAAGGTTTTGATGAAGTATTTAATATATACACTTGATATCACAGTCGGCCACATAGT
Source organism: Lithobates pipiens (assembly GCF_037356315.1). NCBI lineage: Eukaryota > Metazoa > Chordata > Amphibia > Anura > Ranidae > Lithobates > Lithobates pipiens. The sequence continues at coordinate 56,208,110 of NW_027507789.1, read as the reverse complement.
TACCACAGAATTCCTCCCTTCGTTAGGTAGTATCTCCATCTTGCTTTACACCTTGTTGAAGGAATCAACCACATCACCAATATCAAATCAACTCAGCCTGAGATCAATCCCTGGGCCCCATGACCCCCTGCCACTATTTAATAACCTCTGTAGCCTATTAATGCCTCCACAATGGGTCTCAGGGTGATCTCTCACAATGCCCAGGGCATTAACTCACCTCATAAGAGGAAGAAAGCCTTTCGCCACTACAAAAGATTGGGGGCAGACATAATCTTAATGCAAGAAACCCATTTTGCTACAGAAAAACACCCCACATTTTTTGACAAAAGCTTTAGTCAATATTACTGTACTACTTACAACACGAAATCTAGAGGAGCGGCCATATTCATTAGAAACTCAGTCGTTTTTGAAATTCAGAGTCTCTATAAAGACCCTGATAGTCGTTATCTAATTCTGAAAGGCTCAATTAAGGGCCGCTCCATCACCATCGCTTCGATTTATGCTCCCAATAACGCCCATTCAAACTTTTTCAATACATTTTTTGACACTCTGGATAAATATCACTCCACGCACTTAATTGTGGGAGGTGATTTCAATCTAGCTGCCCATTCTGCCCTTGACAGAAGTAGAGTTGTCCCATCTTCAAAAGCCTTCCCCAAGACTCTTAATAAATTATTATATAACCACCAATTAATAGACTCTTGGAGAGCACACAATGTTGGCATCAAATCCTACACATTTTATTCCCACCCACACAACAGCTTCGCCCGTCTAGACTATATCTTCTGCTCCCCAATCCTACTTGCCAACTCCTCCAAGGCTGACATCCACACATGCTCCTGGTCGGATCACCACATAGTTTCTTTTGACACCTCTTGCATAGGTCTAGCCAAAACTACACATTCATGGCGAATTAACGACTCTATACTTACTGACCCTTCATGCATCCAGCAAATTCGATCTCACCTTGAGCAATATTTTGCAAATAATGTAACACCGGACATGTCTCCTTCAAATGTTTGGATGGCACATAAGGCGGTGATTAGAGGCCATTTGATTAATATCGCCTCATTCAAAAACAAGTCCAAGCTAGCAGACATCGGGTCCCTCACAAAGGATCTAGACCATCTATATCATAGAAATAACCAGAACCCGTCTAGCGACCTTCTTAAACAAATCCAGGAGAAACGCACAACTTTAGACTCATTATTAACCTCTGATACTGAAAAAGCCCTTAGATGGTCTAAAGCTAGATTTCTACTTAACAGTAATTCATATTCCACTATGTTCGCTAGAAAATTAAATCAATCCATGAAACCACCCCACACATATAAATTAAGAAATACATCTGGAAACACAGTGTCTCACCCTAAAGAAGTCATGAAACTGTTTTTAGACTACTATAAAAATCTCCTCTCTACTCCACAACCCTCTCCTAATCAAACCTCTTTAGATTGGCTTAATGACATTACACTACCTACCCTCTCCACGGAACAAGTTGAATCTCTCAATGCCCTTTGCACTGACACTGAAATCAATAAAATCATTGGCACTTTAAAGATATCCACAGCCCCTGGCCCAGACGGCTTTTCCACGTCATATTACAAAAAAATTTTCTCTATTATTACTCCACACCTTACTAAACTATATAACAATATTTTACAAGGCGCCCAATTTCCATCTGAGATGCTCTTAGCCAACATGTCCCTTCTTCCCAAACCAAATAAAGACCATACGGCCCCCCAAAACTACCGCCCAATATCAGTGATAGATAATGACTTGAAAATATTTGGTCGTATCTTGGCAGATAGACTATCCAGAGTTATCTCTCCTTTAGTCGACCCTGATCAAACAGGCTTCATTCCAAACAGGAAAATTACAGATAACATAAGATTGACCTCAAACATTATTCAAGATTCCAACTTACATTCCAAACCCACCCTACTACTTAGCCTAGATATACACAAAGCTTTTGATAGCGTATCCTGGTCATATCTAGACATTCTACTTCCCAAATATGGCATTAACAATAACTTCGTTCATGGATTTAAGGCTCTGTATCACAACCCACAAACACGTATTAAGCTCCCTGGCAACAATTCTGAATTCTTCCCCCTGACCAAAGGCACAAGACAGGGATGTCCCCTTTCCCCTCTACTTTTCGCACTTGCAATAGAACCCCTAGCCTGCGCTATCAGAAACAACCTAGATATTAAAGGATACTCCAAAGGAACCAGAGAATATAAATTAAGTCTTTATGCTGATGACGTGCTTCTATTTATAACCGACCCTCTCATCTCTCTTCCCAACCTTACAAAAACCCTAGACATCTTTCATGACTTGACAGGTCTTTGTGTAAACTTGTCCAAGTGCTCGGCTTTACCGATTAATATTCCCCCAACCTTAATTTCTTTGCTTAAAGACAATTTCTCATTTAACTGGAATGAGGACTCATTCAGATATTTAGGTATACAGATTACACCATTATATAAATCACTATACCAAGCAAACTACCCCTCATTAATCAACAAGATTAAAAATCTACTTAAACTTTGGTCGTCATACCACATCTCATTCTCGGGCAGAATAGTTGCCGTGAAAATGATGATTTTACCAAAATTATTGTTTTTTTTTAGAGCTCTTCCCATTGCATTAGCTAAAAAAACATTAGACTCCCTACAAAGGGACATCAATAAATTTATTTGGCTTAACAAAAAAAATAGATTTAGCAATTCTCTTATGTTTAGACCCCAAATAAAGGGAGGTCTAGGTATCCCTAACCTCTGGCAATATTATCTTTCGGCCAGATTCACCCAATTAGCTCAATGGTATGCACATTCACCTCATATCCCTTGGCTTCGCTTTGAGGAAGAATCTATCCTACCCTATAATCTACAAGGACTCCTCTGGTCCAAATCTATTCCTCCACAGAAACTAAGGCATTTAAACTCTATCGTCACTCACACTCTTTAACTATGGAATAAACAGGTCACTAAATTTAAATTATCCTCTGATACTCCCCCCCTTGCTTCCTTTCTAGGCGACCCTCGCTTTTCCCCCCCAGAAAGAGCTCAAGATCATAATTCTCTATCTCATTGGAAGCTACATAATCTAACGCACCTAAAATCACTCTCTCACAATAACTCATTTCTCACCTTCACTAGTCTACAAATAAGATATGATCTCCCACCCTCGGAATTAGAGAACTATACCAATATAAAACACTTCTATCAGAAATTTTATTCACTCACACTCCACCCCCCTTACACACAATTAGAGCAAATTTGCATTTCCTTCCCTCGAGATAGGGGCATAATATCCAAGATTTATAAGTGCTTAAACGAGTCCAATATGCCTGAGAAAACACTCCCCATGCTACAGTGGGAATCTGATCTAAATACCACATATACTTCTGAGCAGTGGGACTCTATCCTTACAAACCTACATAAATGCACAAAAACAACCTCAATTAGAGAATCTTCCATCAAATTGTTACATAGATGGTACCTTACCCCTGCCAAACTTAACACTTTCTATCCCTCAATTTCTCCTCTCTGCTTTAGGGGTTGCCCCTCCCAGGGAACCCTATTACATATCTATTGGGATTGCCCTCACATAAAAAACATTTGGCATAAGGCCAGCAAAGTTATAGAAAAAATAGCCGGTAAAAAGCTCTCTCTTACGCCCCAAATATGTCTCCTATTCTTCCCTTTACAAGATATCCCAAAGAACAACATTACCCTAATCCATACATTCCTAAGCACAATACATTGGGCCATAGCCTTTAATTGGCGCTCCACTACGGTACCTTGGCCACAAATCCTCAACCGCATGATGAACATCAAACTTTCAGAAAGAATTCACCACATGCTATACGACTCAATGCCCCTTTACCAAAAGAAGTGGATGCCATGGGATACCGCTCTTTTAATTTAAGAGAGAATGGGAGGTATGGGGTGAGAAAAGGGGAACCTAGGCTCAGCTTTTTACTATCTTCCACCCCCCCGCCGCAACATTCAAGTATCAATTGCTATATAACCCTTTCCCACCTCTACCACTTATATATAGCCAACAATACAACAATGTGCAAATTTACAGATTCTTTTCTATTATTCATTTAACCATAATCCTTGTTACCGTATATACTCGAGTATAAGCCGAGATTTTCAGCCTCTTTTTTGAGGCTGAAAGTGCCCCCTCGGCTTATACTCGAGTCACCGCTGTCTGACTGCTCGATCAGCGTATCGAGCAGACAGACGGCGGACATTAAAATTTAAAAGCCGCGCCTCCTTCTCCGCCTCCGCCTGTGATAGGCGGAACACTGAATTTCCCAGCAGTCAGTGTTCCACCTATCACGGACATCCGCTCATTCTCATACTACGGACGAGTATGAGAGGATGTCCGTGATAGGCGGAACACAGGCTGCTGGGAAATTGAGTGTTCCGCCTGTCACAGGCGGAGGCGGAATTTTGAATTGTAGAATGGCCGCCGAGAAGAGCGGCGATCCATCGGCACGGCACGGGACGGAGGAGGCACGGGACGGAGGAGGCACGGCACGGGACGGAGGAGGCACGGGAAGGAGGAGGCACGGCACGGGACGGAGGAGGCACGGGACGGAGGAGGCACGGCACGGGTCGGAGGAGGCTCGGGACGACGGCGGCTCGGGACGGAGGCTTGGGACACAGGTAGGCTGGACACACACACAAGGCTGCACGGACACACACACACACACACACACACACACACACACACACACACACACACAAGGCTGCACGGACACACACACACACACACACACACACACACACACACAGGGATGGATGGATGGATGGATACACACACACACACACAGGGATGGATGGATGGATGGATACACACACACACACACACACACACACACACACACACAGGGATGGATGGATGGATGAATACACACACACACACACACACAGGGATGGATGGATGGATGGATGGATACACACACAGGGATGGATGGACGGACACACACACAGGGATGGATGGACACACAGGGATGGACGGACACACACACAGGGATGGACAGCCATGTCTCACCCTCGGCTTATACACGAGTCAATAAGTTTTCCAGTTTTTTGGGGGTAAATTGGGGGCCTCGGCTTATATTCGGGTCGGCCTATACTCGAGTATATACGGTATATTCCTGTACTACATTTATTGTTATTATCATATACTTTTATACCTGTACCTTCGCTTAACTGTTTTATACTCTGACCTTACAAATAATAAAAATCGTTTGTAAACAAAAAAGAAAAAGGCGGTTCTAAGTAATTTTCTAGAAAAAAATATATTTTACTTGTAAACACAGAGTCTGAAAAATACGCCCGGTCCTTAAGTGGTTAAGCCATGCAGGGAGTACCATTTAATATTTTTTTAAATACTGTTTGTAGCAGATCCTGGTTTAAACGTTATATATTATACAACATAAAGGTTTAACCCAGTCATGATGGTAATTTTGTAAAAGCTGATATGCCTAAAACTAAAAATAAAATGAATCATGATTTCTAAAGAAAAAAAAAAACATCAATGAATAATAATAAATGATCTCCAAATAAATTAAACTGAACATAATGTTCCAATGCTGTGTTGTGCGTAGAATGTATAATCTCATTGCTAATCAATAGATATTATCAGTAAAGTGAAAAGAAAAATGCAAAGTACAGGTAAGAATGGAAATACAGTAATTCCCAGATGAAAGATGAACACATAGATCAAAAGAATAAAGTAAAAGAACTGCCCTTAAGGGTCAGCTCACAAAAAACTGATATAGTATTTATGGGTGGATGCTGGCATTTTATGACTTATTTGGCAACCGCTGACCATTTTTTAGGTATGTGGGTGTTTAAAGCTGAGAATTATGACAAACACTTGCTGTCAATTGTTGCAAATACTTTCAGAAATTAGAAGCAACTTGATTTGTACTTTACAGGCACCTGAAAATTTACCATCAGGGCCCATTAATATCACTGTGCTGTATATGCAGCATTGCATGTCACATATGTCAGTGTTCTGCAATGCTGTTCTATGTGAATAGCACCCCAATGCAGCTGCTTTGCAGTGCATCACATCCTAGAGAAAAAGCTGCAGGGACATTTTTTTGGTCCATAGTAGAGCATTAGGTAGCCTATTCAGATAAATGGCCTTCTTTAAAGAGGAAGTAGGGGGGCGTGTCCGGATGTGAAACAGGGAGGACGTGCCGCTGTAGAGCTCCGCTCATCCTCATAGAGAATCCTCTGCCATCCTCCCTGTTCGGCGACCCGAGGAGCCTGGAAAGTTCCCCTGCCTTTCTTAGGGCATCCGTGGTACCGGAGGAGCCGGTTATTGCTGGGCTGAGCGCCTCCGTGCGGAACCTGCGGTCACGGCCTACTCAGCCTGGTGCGGCCGGCCACCATCTTGAGGCCTGTGCGGACCAGTGAAGCCTCCGGAAGACCGCTCTAAAGTGCGGCGATCGCGGCGCGGAGGGCTGCGGAGTGCGGGCGTGACCGAGGCAGCCCCTGTGGAGGAGCGGTTGTGAGGAGGGACGGACGATTAGCTGGCTGCCGCCGTCCGCGGCCGGCAGCATACCGCCGCAAATCGGTGCCTTATTGAGGCCTGTGGAGCCATCCTACCTTGCCAGGAGGGGAGGTGAGTCCTAACTCTGGGGCCAGGATCCAGCTCTGCCGGGCAGTGTCTTTGCATAGGGGACAAGGTGACCTGCTGTGAAACAGTCCCTGTTTATCTCCTTATGAGCTGTGCTTCTCTACTGTGAACTCTTAAAGGGGAACACCCTGTTGTTTTAAACTTTATCCTGCACATTGTTGGTCTACTTGCTCATGCCATCGAGAAGTAAATCTGCATCTAAGAAGGCCTCCACTCAGCCTGCACCTTGCCCCAGTGACATTCTGAATCAATTTAAAGCACTGTTAGCGGACATGGAGCAGGCGGTGCCGGCATCGGCTGAGCCTTCAGTGCGGCAATTGAACAGAGCAGAACCTCATTGTTGGTCCGCATTGATCATCTAGCGGAGGAATGCAATCTCATCAGAGCAGACCTAGACAAATTTAGGGGTAGACTCTCTGAAACTGAGTCGCGAATATCTGCCACGGAGGACATTACTGCCCGCCATGATGTCGCCATTCATACCCTGCAGCGCACTGTGCAATCGCTAGTGGCCAAATCCGATGATGCTGAGAATCGCATGCGAAGGAATAATGTCAGGGTCCTGGGTCTCCCGGAGGGGGCGGAGGGGGATCACCCAGCCGAATTCGCGGAGGCCTTCTTTAAGACTCTTCTCAAGTTGACTGAGGTACCTCCTACATACGTGGTGGAAAGGGCACATAGGGTACCAACGGGTCGGGGTACCTCAGGGGCCCCGCCGAGGCCCTTCCTTGTGCGATTCCTCAATTACCGGGACCGGGACTGCATCCTCCGGGAGGCTCGGAAGCATCCAACTCTGCCCTTTGAGAATACGGTGGTACATCTTTATCCTGACTTCTCTGCGGATCTCCAGAGACGACGCAAAACCTTTACGGATATCAGAAGACGGCTGAGGGAACGGGATCTGAAATACTCCACGCTCTATCCTAGTCGCCTACGGGTCCAGCATGAAGGCTCAGTGAAGTTTTTTGATTCTCCTGCGGAGGCAGATTCCTGGTTGCTGTCCCTGAGATAATTGTTTGGGCCCACCTGTCCAGTTGCAGCCTCGGCGGCTGCTGTTTTTTTTTTCTGGTTTCCCTTCATCAGGTTTGTTACTCATGTTCCAGTTTGAGTACCCCCGAGACCTCCCCTAGGTATTTAAAGTTGAGAATATTTTGACTTATCCTGTCCGGGGTGGGGGGGGGGGAAGAAGTGGGACATGGTTATACTTCTCCTTCATACTCAAGTTTCGGGGTGCCTTCTGTCCGCACCTCAAGGGGACTCCTGTCGTGTCATATGCTCCTCCATCACACTGGGACACCTACAAAGCCTGGAACTGAGGAGGGACGCACCTTGTGCTGCCCATTTGGGTGAGTTACGGGTCGCCGACAGGCATCGGGGAGCTCTATGGACGCGGACACTGTGTTTATGCAAGTTGAAATTTTTGCATTTTTTGTTTCTGTGTTTTTTCTCTTTTTGGGAACGCTGGTTCGGTTGACCTGTAGTATGGTCATGCCCTTCAGAAACTTTTTTGGACAAGGTTTGGGAAAAAGCTGCGTGTACCTGTTGTTTTGGTTTGCTACACAGCGGCAGGGAGTTTGCGGGAATAAGGGGTTAGGTTACTTAGTATGTGCAGCCTTCCATGTAAATTTTTTTGTTATTTCGCAGATCTGTTGTATGACTGAAAATCATAACCAACTGTATTTCCTCCTATCCTTACAAGGGTACCGTTTTAATGTTTATTAAGTTGACAGGTAACAATGGCAGGGTCTATGGTTAATGTGGTATCTTGGAATATCCGAGGCCTGAACGACAAGTTTCGTAGAGCCTTAATGTTCCAATATTTGAAAACGATCACTCCGCATGTGGTGTTTCTGCAGGAGACACATCTGGATGGGAGCAGAGTGCTGGCTTTGCGCAGAGCTTGGATACAGAGGGCGCTGCATGCGACATACTCCACTTATTCTAGGGGTGTGTCTATTCTTATTAGCAAAGCGGTACCCTGCACCATTCATCATGTCATCTCGGACCCGGGAGGCAGGTTTTTGATTGTTGTTGCTGATCTCAGTAATTGCAAGATGGTTTTGGTTAACGTTTACATACCTCCCCCTTTTCAAGTACAGATATTGTATGATCTATTAGGCAAATTGGCACCATACCTACATCTTCCACTTCTTATAGCAGGAGATTTTAATGCCATACTCTCTGCAGCGTTGGATTCCTCTAATACGTCTAGGGTGGCATCGGTTGACCTTTCTGCATGGGCGGCTACGGCCTCCCTCACAGAATTATGGCGGTGGAAGAACCCCTCCACTAGATGCTATTCTCATTTGTCCAAAACGCATAGATCCTCCTCCAGAATCGATTTGGCTTTTGCTAATGCATCCATGTTGCAGTTGGTGGGTGGAGCCAAATATTTGGCAGGGGGCATCTCAGATCACACGCCACTTTCGGTACACATTCTTCCTCCTTTGGTTTTTAGAGGAGGGGCATGGAGATTGAATCCGGGCTGGTTAGAGGTGGAGGAGGTATCATCCCAGGTGGCCCCACATTATGCTAACTATTGGAATGATAATGTAGGGTCTGCTGCTCCCACAGTGGTGTGGGATGCTTTTAAGGCATGTATGCAAGGCCATTATATTTCAGCCATTAAGCAGGCACGCAGGTCCCATAATCAGAAAGAGCAGGAGTTGCAGGATAGGGAAAGGGTTTGTGCACGGGCTCACGCCAACGACCAGTCTGATGTCACGTATGAGGCCTTGTTGGAGGCCAGGCGCACACTCGCACTCCATTTCGCTGACTTGACACATACCTCTAGAACAAAATCTGCAGAATCCCTTTTTGAGCAAGGGGATAAAAATGGTAAACTACTGGCAATGTTGGTGGCAGAACAGAGAATACAAACCAATATACCCTGTATTGGGAATGCTAGGGGGGATGTACTCACTAACCCTACTGATATTATGGACACGTTTGTGGAATATTACAAGACACTGTATGCTCCTATTCCGGTCTATGATTCCCAAGAATTGGATGCACTGTTGACATCCCTTGAAATCCCTGTGCTGTCGGCGGGGGATAGGGAGGCGTTGGAGGCTGACATAAACGAAAAAGAAATTGAGGCAGCTATAAGGGCTTTCCCCCCTCACAAATCTCCTGGGCCTGATGGTTTCAGTATTGAATGGTATAGGCTGCATATGGAGGACTTAGTTCCTAGGCTTAGAACCCTGTTCTCTTACTGTCTCAAGCACCGATGCCTCCCTGATTCCTTAGCTGAAGCGCAGGTGATTCTTCTTCCGAAGCCAGGCAAGGATGTTTTGTCCTGTTCATCCTATAGACCCATAGCGCTGTTGAACCAGGACCTAAAAATCTTGACAAAGGTTTTGGCTACCAGACTCTCCCAGGTCATTACCACCTTGGTTGACATAGATCAGACGGGTTTCATACCGCAAAAATCTACTGACACAAATCTTCGCAGACTGTTTGCTCATTTGCAGATGGAACACGATAGGATGGGTACTAGGGTGGTGGTGTCTCTGGACATGGCCAAGGCCTTTGATTCTGTGGACTGGCAGTATATGTTGGCAGTTCTACGACACATGGGCTTTGGGGACGTCTTCATGACTTGGATCTCCTTACTATACAGTAACCCTCAAGCGGCCATAAAGATAGGCACCTCAGTTTCCTCTCAGTTTCCTGTGGGTAGGGGCACGCGCCAAGGGTGCCCGCTGTCCCCATTTTTATTTGCACTCGCGATAGAGCCCTTGGCCATAGCATTGAGGAGGTCATCCGAAGTGGGGGCGTTGGAGGTAGGGGGCATCCGGGAATGCATTGCACTTTACGCAGACGACATTCTTCTTTTTTTGCGTGATGCAGGGCCGTCATTGGAAGCGGTGTTCGGGGTGCTTGACAAATTTGCCACGTTCTCCGGACTCCGAGTTAACTGGGAGAAGTCCACGGTGATGGCTATTGACTCGGGTGCCAGGGCTCTTGCATCCAGCAGGGTCCCCATAGCTTGGGTGGAGGAGTTTAAGTATTTGGGGATACATATATCACCCCGAGTGGGGGACTTTATGTCTCTTAATCTTCTACCATTATTGACCAGGGTCAAAGTACAACTGGAGGCATGGAAACATCTGCCGCTGTCTCTGATTGGTAGGGTTAACCTACTTAAAATGAAAATCCTGCCGGTTTTTCTCTACCTTTTGCGGAACACTCCGATTTGGATTCCCTGTTCTTTTTTTCGACGGGTTAATAGTCTTTTTAACTCCTTTTTATGGGCCGCTGGACATCCCAGGATAAGTTTGCGTACTTTACAGGAACCCTGGGGTCAGGGCGGATTGGCGCTACCTGATCTTTTCAAATATTTTATAGCGGGACAGATGGTGATTGTTAGGCGCTGGTTGACGAAGGACGCTGGGGACTCAGCGACGGTATTGGAGGCAGCCCGTCTAGGTTCTTATGAGAGTTTGTCTTATCTAGTCTATAGGGGCCCACAGACTGCCTCACCCTTGACCGCCTCCATGCGAATGACAGTACGCGCGTGGGATAAGGCACAGGCTTTGATGAAAACAGAGGCAGGGAGCTGGTCACAGGACACCCCTCTCTGGTTTAATCCCAGACTGTCTCATTTTGGTGCGATTCTGGATCCAGTAATTTGGGCCAGAATCGGCATCAAACAATTGAAACATATAGTGGGGGGAACAAGGCTGTACACGTTTGATCAACTGAGAGAAAAATATACCCTCCCTAATTGGTATTTCTTTTGCTACCTCCAGTTGAGGCACGCCTTCCTTACTCAGTTTGGTTCTGATGCTTTGGAACTGGGTGTGTCTCCCCTGGAGAGCATGCTGCGAAGGGAGAACCTGATAAAACCCCTCTCTGCAGTTTATAAAGAACTGTTTATGGAAAGGCCAAAAATGCTTACAAAGTGTAGAGACACATGGAGTGCATTGGTTACGGATTTCGGGGGGGAGGATTGGGATGATATGTGGGATTACCCATTTAAGACGCTAGTATCAGCCAGAGATAGGCTCATTCAATTTAAGCTTTTACACAGGATGTACTATACCCCGGCAAGGATAGCTGGGATATATGGCACAGATGCGGCGGTGTGCTGGCGCTGCCCGGACAATCATGCTGACTTCGACCATGTGTTCTGGCAGTCCTGGCAGATACAGGTATTCTGGAAGGGGGTGACACACACTATACAGACGGTGCTTTCGGTGCCGATTCCTGTTACGGTAGCGATCTGTTTACTCGGGCTGGTGGAGGAGTTGGCGCCCAGAAGGGCACAAAGAATTATGATTTCTCTTTCTTTGTTCTATGCCCGTAAGGCTATTCTGTTGTGTTGGAAGAGTCCAGAGCCACCCACGGTGTCATTCTGGAAAAGTATAATTAACAAATCACTACCAATGTATAAAGCTACTTACTTGAGCAGGGGATGCCCTAAAAAATTTGAGAAAGTGTGGCAATGTTGGCTAGATGCTAATGGTACTGTGAATTAATCCATTGTGTTGGGGCTGGGGTTTTTGATTTTAGGTTTGCTATGCTGGGCGGGGGAGTGATATGAGTATGATATTTTTCTGTATGCGGGTTGGATGGTACTGTTATGGATGTCTTAGACATGTAATATTTGTTATAGTTGGAAATATGGAATGTGATTTAGTATTGGTCGGAAGGCTGCACAGGGGCTTAAGGGGGGGGGGGGGGGGGGGTTGGTATATGTGTGTTGTACTGTGTGTGTTGATAAAACTGTTAATAAATAAAAATTTACAAAAAAAAAAAAAAAGAGGAAGTAAACCCTGATGGGGTCTCCCTGCAAAGGTAAAGCATAATGGGCTACTATGCATCGCATAGTAGCCCATTATGTGTCACTTACCTGACACAGGAGCCAGCGATGTCACCGCTGTCCCCTGTAGTACGGAGCCTCCATCTTCTTCCCGTGTATCACTGCTCCGGCCACTCACAGCGCCGGAGCAGCGATGACGTCACTCCCACGCATGCACACGGGAGCCGCCACTAATGACATATCGTGCCGCTGCTAACGGCTATAGTGCGCCTGCACACCACTGTCTACAGCAAATGCGATGACTGTCTTTTAGTAAATATCTCCTAAACCGTGTAGGTTTAGGAGATATTTCATGGACCTACATGTAAGCCTTAATCTAGGTTTACCTGTAGGTCAAAGTCATTTGTAAGGGTTTACAACCACTTTAATGCAGCACACTTTAACAAGCAACATAACACACTTTAACTGTACACAGTGGTGTAGTGGTTAGCACTCTCGCCTAGCTGGTTTGAATTCCAACCACGACACTACCTGCCTGGAGTTTGCATGTTCTCCCTGTGCTTGTGTGGGTTTTCCTCCGGTTTCTCCAGTTTCCTCCCACACTCCAAAGACATGCAGGTAGGTTAATTGGCTTCTGTCCGAAATTGGCCCTAGTATATGAGTGGGGGCCTTGGATTGTGGGCTCCTTGAGGGTTGGGACCGATGTGAGTGTGCAATGTACAGGGATAGGGACAATTGTAGACACTCAGGTGGAACTGGATGGACTGGTGTCTTTATTCAACCTTACTAACTATGTAGCAAGAGATCGCTGGCTTGGTGTAAATAGACCCCCAATGTTCTTATGTGTCAGAGGAATCAATGTGCGCTTGCAATATTGTATTTAAGAAAGTGAAAACCTGAAACATGTTTGCTTTACAGATGACAGCATGACAGAATAATATGCGTATTAGTACAGCGATCAGTACATAGATTGGACCGATAGAAGATCAAAGACTGACGAATACCCCATACACACGGTTGGACATTCTGACCACAAAATACAATAGATTTTGGCCGCAACTTGTCTTGCATACATATGGTCGCACAAAGTTGTTGGAAAATCCGAACGTTCGGAATGAGGTGACGTACAAAACATACGACGGGACTACATAGAGGCCAGTAGCCAATGGCTTTCGCCTCCAATTTTTTTCTGACCATGTGTAGCACTTTGTGCGTCGGAATTCTCTACACGCAATTGGAAAATGTCCGATCTGATTTTATTGTCAGAAAATTTTAGATCCAGCTCTCAAACTTTTTCCGTTGGAAATTCCGACAGAAAAAGTCTTATAGAGCCCACTCACAATCGGATTTTCCAACAACATAATCTGATCGGACTTTTTCCGTCTAAATTTCTGACCGTGTGTATGGGGCATATGTGTTCAGAGGAATGCTGAACACAGATCGGACTAATAGATGTCCAAACGCTGCGTATGTACCAAAGGCACCCCCAACAGGACCATTTTCTAACTACTTTTATTAGCAGCCCTGATGAAGGTGGAGTCCGCAGTTGAAAATGCCAATGCGTTTCCGATCGCCACGATGCGCGACCCTGCATGTTATCCTGCTGGACATCATATGACTGTGGCAAAGAACAAAGCAAATTAACGGCTTCTATGTGGGTAGCGCAAACCCTGTTTCAGTGGGCCTAGGCAAGCCTTGCTGGATGCGGACACCCAACAATTTTGGAGTTGCCAAGTTGTTTTGTGTTGGCGCTTGATGCAGCCCTTTTTGCTTTGGGTCACAGGTAGGGATGAGCTTCGTGTTCGAGTCGAACATACGTTCGACTCGAACATCGGCTGTTCGCCCGTTCAGCGAATTCCGAACGTTATGGGCCGTTCGCGCCAAATTTGTGTGGCGCTCACGGCCCACAATGCACTGCGTCATCGCATTGCATTCCTGGCTCATGATTGGCCAAGCATGCACTGTGACCCCGCATGCTTGGCCAATCACAGCGCCAACAGCGAGGAGAGCCATGATTGGCCACAGGCAGGATGCCTGTGGCCAATCATAGCTCAGGCTGTGTAGTACACGCCCCACACTATATAAGGCCGCCATCTCTGGTATCTCTGGTCTTCTATAATAAAGGCATCTGCAGGGCTTAGTGGGTGTTGTGTGACTCCATTACAGTATACCCCTTTATCTTTGGTGTTCTATAATAAAGGCATCTGCAGGAGTTAGTGGGTGTTGTGTGCCTCCAGCACAATATACACTACCCAACTGCTGTTTTACCCAACTCCCTTCAGGCCATTACCATGTCTGGAAGGCCAGCAAGGAGAGTCAGACAGGCGCGAGCCGATAAAAGAGGGCAAGCAGGCTCTGTGTCTAGAGACAACAGTGCTGGTCGTGGACGCGGTGCATTGTCATCAGCACGTGGCCATGGGACACGCTTGTCCTTCTTTTCGGCAGCTGGACATGTTGAACCGCAACATGCCAATGACTTGGTAGAGTGGATGACCAAGCCCTCTTCATCCTCCTCATCCTTTCTCACCCAGTCTCAGGGTACTAGCAAAGCAGCTGCCAACGCATCGTCTTCCCTCGTCTCAATGTCATCATCAGTGACTCCTTCCCTAGACCCACCATGTCCTCCTGAGGAGTCTCCTGAACTCTTTGAGCACAGTGTTGGGTACATGCTCCAGGAGGATGCCCAGTGTTTTGTAGGCTCTGATGATGACACTCAGCTAGAGGAAGGCAGTAGCGTGAATGCAGAGAGAGGGGATGCTCAAGAAGGACAGCAATCTGGCAG
The DNA here is from genome assembly GCF_037356315.1 of Lithobates pipiens. NCBI lineage: Eukaryota > Metazoa > Chordata > Amphibia > Anura > Ranidae > Lithobates > Lithobates pipiens. Next base: position 56,192,886 of record NW_027507789.1, on the reverse strand, counting down.
TCATGTTCCACAAGCTGCAGCATATTACCAGGTTTGCTACAGCGATGAAGAGGGAGGGGATGATGAGGGCAGTGACTCCACGTGGGTGCCTGGTAGGAGAGAGGAGGAGGAGGAGGAGGCACATGTCCAACGAGGCAGGATGCCCTCCGGGGGCCAGCTTAGGGGCAGCACACCGACTGAATCATACCGCAGAGCTCCGCCTGTGCAGGGCGCTGCCTCTGCGCGTTATGCTAAAAGTTCTTTGGTGTGGGCCTTGTTTGAGACGAGTGCATCAGATCGCACCGCTGCTATTTGCAACATATGTCTCAAGTGTATCTCGCGTGGCCAAAACATCAGCCGCTTGGGCACCACATGCTTGACCAGACATATGTTGACCTGCCATGCAGCTCGTTGGCAAGCATACCTCAAAGACCCACACCAAAGAACAAAGCGGACCTCTCCTTGCTCCTCATCAGCTGGCATCTCCAACCCCACTAGACCTTCAGTCCTCTCTGAAACCTGCTCTGAGAGGAATGAAGGTGTAGAATTAGGTGTGTCGCAGCCAAGTGCTTCCGGGCACTCTGCTAGCGGTACACCCACGTCCGATTATAGCAGGCAAATGTCCCTGCCCAAGCTGCTGGACCGGCGAAAGAAGTTCACTCCCAGCCATCCACATGCCCAGCGGTTGAATGCTAGCTTGGCTAAATTGCTAGCACTTCAACTGCTGCCTTTTCAGTTGGTAGACTCGGCCCCCTTCCGTGAGTTTGTACAATGTGCGGTTCCTCAGTGGCAGGTCCCCAAACGCCACTTTTTCTCACGGAAGGCGATTCCGGCTCTCTACCGGCATGTGGAAGGCAATGTCCTTGCCTCGCTGGACAGGGCGGTCAGCGGTAAGGTGCATATTACCGCTGACTCATGGTCCAGCAGGCATGGACAGGGACGTTACCTGTCTTTCACGGCCCATTGGGTCACTCTTCTGGCAGCTGGGAAGGATGCAGGACAAGGTGCAGTAGTGTTGGAGGTTGTTCCGCCACCACGCCTCCAAAATGCTACTGTTGGTTGTGACACACCTCTCTCCTCCACCCCCTCCTCTTTTTCTTCCTCCATGGCCTCTTCCAGTGCTCTGTCCTCAGAACCAGCGGTGCTCCGTAGGCGTTCCAGGGGCTATGCAAGTACGCAGGCAAAACGATGCCATGCCATGCTTGCGCTGGTTTGTTTGGGGGACAGGAGCCACACTGGGGCGGATGTTTTGTCAGCTCTGCAGGGGCAGGCCGAGAGGTGGTTGACGCCACGCCAGCTTAAGCCAGGAATGGTGGTTTGCGACAATGGTACCAACCTCCTCTCCGCCCTCCGACAGGGACAACTGACCCATGTGCCCTGTGTAGCTCACGTCCTTAACCTGGTGGTGCAGCGGTTCTTGGGCAGGTACCCAGGCTTACAGGATGTCCTGAAGCGAGCCAGGAAAGTCTGTGTGCATTTCCGCCGATCATTTAATGCCTGTGCTCGGCTGGCTGAGCTCCAAAAGGAGTTGAACCTGCCCAAGAACCGCCTTATATGTGACATGCCCACCAGGTGGAACTCAACGTTGGCCATGCTGCAGCGGCTGCAAACGCAGCAGAGGGCCATCAATGAGTACCTGTGCGACTACGGCACCAGGACAGGGTCAGGGGAGCTCAGTTTTTTCTCACCACGCCAGTGGGGCATGATCAGGGATGCATGCACTGTCCTGTCACCGTTTGAGGAGGCCACAAGGATGGTGAGCAGTGACAGTGCATGCATCAGTGACACTGTACCTCTTGTCCACCTCTTGGAGCATACGCTGCGTGGAATAATGGACAGGGCACTTGAGGCAGAACAGAGGCAAGAAGAAGAGGACTTCCTTGCCTCTCAAGGCCCCCTTTATCCAGACAGTGTTCCTGCTGTGACACCCATCACACAGGAAGAGGATGAGGAGGAGGAAGAGGAGGAGGAGGATGATTGTGTCAGCATGGAGGTGGAGGCTGGCACTCAGTATCAGCAGCAGCAGCAGCAGTCTTGCAGGGATGATTTACAGTCCCAAGAAACATGTGGACTTGTACGTGGCTGGGAGGAGGTAGCTGCGGATCATGTTGTCCTTAGTGACCCAGAGGACTCCGGACCGAATGCCTCAGCTAACCTACGCTGCATGGCCTCCCTGATCCTGCAAAGCCTGCGGAAGGATCCTCGTATTCTTCGGATCAAGGAGAGGGACCATTACTGGCTGTCCACTCTCCTTGATCCACGGTACAAGGGTAAGGTTGCCGACCTTTTCTTGCCATCGCAGAGCGAGCAGAGGATGAGACATCTCCGGAGTCCTTGCAGAAAGGTCTGTGCAATGCGTTCCCAGAGACTGGGAGGTTACAAACTCCTGGTCCTGGACAACGTGTTGCTGAGGCATCGGTCAGAAGGAGCGGTGGAGAAGGTAGCCGTCTGACTGATGCTTTCAGACAATTTTTTAGTCCGCAGCCCCAAGGTATGATCGGTTCCAGCACCCATCGCCAGCGTCTGATTTACACCTTTCCCACCGAAAATCCTCTGGCTTACTGGGTCTTGAGGATTGATCACTGGCCAGAGCTTGCACAGTATGCAATTGAGCTACTGGCCTGTCCTGCATCCAGCGTTCTTTCGGAACGCACCTTCAGTGTTGCTGGAGGCTTTGTTACCGATCACAGGGTGCGCCTGTCCACCGAATCAGTTGATCGACTGACCTTCATCAAGATGAATCAGTCTTGGATCACCCACAGCTACCAAGCACCTGAAGCTGATGTAACCGAATAATTTTTTTTGAAATATCACATCCCTTCAAGACTGCCTATGCTGATGCTGAGTGACTGTCCTGTTATGTGGATTGTCTATCCTCTTCCTCCTCCGCTGATATGTTGGAAGAACATTTCTGGCTCTGGGTGATGCCATCAGCCCAATTTGTCTGCCCTTGTTTAACAGGGGCGTTTAATTACAATTTTTGATGCAATGCTTTGCAGCAGGGCTAATTCCTGCAATAAAACTAGAGTATATGGGAGAGGTTGCAGTGTGGTGGCACCAGCACCAGTGCCTAAGGCCCAATTTTTCTGCCCCTGTTTAACAGGGGCGTTTAATTACAATTTTTGATGCAATGCTTTGCAGCAGGGCTAATTCCTGCAATAAAACTAGAGTATATGGGAGAGGTTGCAGTGTGGTGGCACCAGCACCAGTGCCTAAGGCCCAATTTTTCTGCCCCTGTTTAACAGGGGCGTTTAATTACAATTTTTGATGCAATGCTTTGCAGCAGGGCTAATTCCTGCAATAAAACTAGAGTATATGGGAGAGGTTGCAGTGTGGTGGCACCAGCACCAGTGCCTAAGGCCCAATTTTTCTGCCCCTGTTTAACAGGGACATGTAATTACAATTCTTGATATAATATTTCACAGGAGGGCCCATTCCTGTGCCCACCCAGAGTAACTGTGAGGACTTATAGTGTTGTGGCACCAGCACCAAAACCACTAAAGGTAAATTTTTCTACCACTGTTCAACAATGGCATGTAATTACAATTCTTGATATAATCATTCACAGCAGGGCGCTCCAGCATCCACCAAGAGTCACTTTGAGGGCTTACAATGTTGTGGCAAAACCAACACCTTGTTCTGCCATTTCTACAGAGCATATAGGGCAGGCCCCTACTTTCAAACATCCAACTTACAAACATCTCCTACCTGCAAACGGAAGGAGACAACAGCAAGTGAGATGAAAAAAGATGGACGACAAAACAAATTATACAGGGGTGACAACCCTTCCCTATGTTTTCCAAAAAGCTTAAAAATAGTTTTTTTGACTGGAGCTACACTTTAAAAATGTACCAGTTGAAAATTAGAAACAGATTAAACTTAACACAACAAACCTACACAGTCCCTGTCTTGTTTGCACCGCCTGTATACTGCTGTTCTGAGTATATAGGGCCTGGGGGTCACACGCATTTCCTTTTTTTAATATGGGTACTGGGTTCCTCTTAATATGCGTACAAGACCCAAAGGGGCTGGTAATGGGCAGGGAGGGCTACCCATGCCATTTTTCTCAATGATTTTCAACCATATTGCAGGAACCAGATATAACATTAAAACCGCAAGCAGTTTTAAATGGTGTTATTTCCGTTTAATGTCATTTTGTGCAGGGACTGTTCTAAACACGGGAAACACGTGGCACTTCAAAGGCATACTACAGACACCCCCCAGGCACCATATTTAAAGGAATATTTCACTTATTTTTTTCACTTTAATCGTCATTAAAATCAGTGCTCCCGCCAAAACGGCAATTTTTAAAAACATTTTAGGCATTGACCCATGTCCCCTGGGGCAGGAGCCAGGTCCCCAAACCCTTTTAGGACAGTATCTTGCATATTAGCCGTTAAAATTAGCACTTTTAATTTCGAACGTTCGAGTCCCATAGACTTCAATGGGGTTCTAAATATCGTACGAATTTGGGGTCCGTTCGAAAGTTCTGGTGTGAACCGAACCGGGGGGTGTTCGGCTCATCCCTAGTCACAGGATGTGTCCATGTCACTGGATTATAACCACATGGCTTTTCTAATGAGAGAGAACAGCATAAGCCTTCACAATCTCTCTTTAATTGAAAATCTGTATGGTCGATCTGAACAACCAGGCAGGATAGGGCAAGGAGGAAAATAAATAATTTCTCTGACTTACTCAGTTGTTTGCCTACAGTTCAGCTTAAGGTGAGATTTATTGTTCTCTATTTTATTATATTACTCTTTAGTCACAAATATGCTTAAAAAAAAAGAGTTTTAAAAGGAGCTTTCCTCTAATGCCTACTGCTACAGTCTTAGTACCTCATAATTACAATGAGCAGTGGAGCTTTGTGAGCGGATGAGGTATGCAACTTATCATAAACCATTTAAATCATGTATTAAATCCACATTTCTACCAACCTGATTTCTGAGACATTCAGAGGGGGAGGATATTTCCAATCTATCAGTACTGGATTGTTATGCTGAAAAGTAATTTTTTCTGCATTAATGTTAATAAGGTAACTGCAGCTGTTCTAACGTATACTGTGATACTGATGCCACGTACACACTATCAGACTATCCGGCGGACTTGATCCGGAGGAAAATCATTTTGAACGCGGCTCCAGGTAACCGGGACTAGCGAAGGAAATTAATGTCACCGCCTACGGCGGCGAGATTGATACGTCGCTGGCCCCGTCACCTGGTATGGACTTAAAGGGCAAGCCCTATGCCGAAAAAATGGCGTGGGGATCCCCCCAAAGTCCATATAAGACCCTTATCCAAGCATGCAGCCCGGCCGGTCAGGAAATGGGATGGGGCCGCACAGCCCCCCACCCCAAAGCACCTTGTCCCCATGTTGATGAGGACAAGGGCCTCTTCCCGACAACCCTGGCCGTTGGTTGTCGGGGTCTGCGAGCAGGGGGCTTATCGGAATCCGGGAGTCCCCTTTAATAAGGAGGGCCCCAGATACCGGCCCCCCATCCTATGTGAATCAGTATGGGGTACAATGTACCCCTACCCATTCACCTGGTGAAAATTTAAAAAAAAAACACCACACAAGGGTTTAAAATAATTTATTGGACAGCTCCGGGGGTCTTCTTCCGTCTTGGGGGGTCTTCTCGCTGGACTCCTCCGCTATCTTCTGCTAGCTCTTTTACTAGTGGAGGAGCCCAGCTTTCTTTTTCGTCGCCGTCCGGGGGTCTTCTTCCGACTTCGGAGGTCTTGTCCCCCTCTTCAGTTCTTCTTGCCAGGCCTCCGCTTTCTTCCTTTAGCTCTTTTACTAGCGGTGGCCCGGTCTTCTGACGCCGCCGCCTCTTCTTCCGATTTTGGGGGTCTTGTCCCCCTCTTCGGTTCTTCTTGCCGGGCCTCTGCGCCTTCTTCTAGCTCTTTTACTAGTGGTGGCCCGGTCTTCTATCGCTGCCGCCTTCTTCTTGTTCTTCTTCTTCTTCCTTGAGATGTTGACTCGACGCCCTCTCTGGCCACAATGACAGGGACGCGGTGTGTGGCGACTTATATAGGGGCATTGCCGGGTGATGTCCCTGCCCATTATGATGTCACAGTCCCAGCAAAGTCCGGTTGTGTGTGGGCAGGTCTGCCCGTTCGGAAAGACCGGCGGACTTTCCGGCGGCTAGTCCGCCGGACAGTCTGATCGTGTGTACGTGGCATGAGAGTCACAAGAACTAAAACTCACAATATTTGCACCCTTGCTTCTCCTAATGTCAGATGGAATCATTTCATCGGATATTCTGAACGTGTACGGGCTTCAGTGGACTTTGTTTTTCAAAAAGTCTGACGGACTTAGAAATAGAACATGTTTTAAATCTTTCCGACGGAATCAATTCCTATCGGGAAAACCGGTCATCTGTATACTAGTCCGACAGACCAAATACAACGCAAGGGCAGCTATTGGCTACTGGCTATTGAACTCGCTTTTCTAGTCCCATCATATGTCATCGCGCTCAAAACGAACGGACTTTGGTGTGATTGTGTGTAGGCAAGTCCGTTCAGTCGGTACTCTGCTGGAAACTCAGTCGGAAAGACCGTCAGGGTTTATTCTGACGGAAAGTCCGGTTGTGTGTACACGGCATAACAAACCAAGTGTCTGTTCATTGAAAAAAAATATTGCAGTTCTGAAAATTCTATTTTCACTTACTTTTCTGAATTGGCAAAGTGCTGTAAGATTCATCTCTACGTGTCCTGTTCTGTTAAAATAGAAAGACAAATGTGCAGGTTCACCTATAGTAGCCACCTTTCCCGTATGGCTAGTATGCCTATCGGTACTTGGATGCCCCCAGGACTTAAGGTGGAGTGCTATATTCATAAGACCAGGAGGCCCCTACAAACCTCAGAGAGACAGAAAGAGGGTTCATGTATGGTATCAGATGACTTCACAATATCCAAAAGTTATCTGGACTAGAGACAGGCAGGGTACCAAGCGAGTAGTGGTTATACTCAGGACTGGCTAGTAGTAGGCAGAGAAAGTCCATTATTTTAGCAAGGGTCAGGGAAGGCAGTAATCAGTATCATATCTATTACAAAAGGCAAGGGTCAGGGCAGGTAGCAATTATAAAGTCATCAACTATCCAGGCAGTGGGCTAACAAAAAAAAATCCAGAAATGACAAGACAAGACTAGGCTACGGTACAAGAGCCAAGTAGCAAACACTATAAAGTGACACTTTGTTGTCACAGTCAATCAGGGGGAAAAGGCTGGGTGTATAGAAGCAGGTCTGCTGCCTCGCACTGGGGATGCCACTAAGAGAAGGGAGGGGGAGAGGGAAGTGAGACCAATAAGATGATTTTGGAAAAAAGAGGAGCATATTTTAGGAAGAGGTAGAGCATGCCAATTACTCCTAACATATCCTCACCTTCCAAAAGAGGGAAATCTAGGCCCAACAAATTAGGCATATCAAAATTAAGGTACTGGAAACTCCTAACCAGATGATCAGCATGAAAAATGAAAGGCACAAACCCAACAATGTCCTCCTAGGCAAAACCCCTTCTAGTGGATGAGGTATTGAACCAAGTTCTGAGTAGTCCTGTAGTCTAAAGCCCTATACACACACTATCAGATTTTTTGCTGATTTTTGTCCTCAGATTTACCAAAACCATATAATATAAGGTCAAACCTTAGGAGTTTCAATTTGTATGCAATCAGGCAGGCCCTTGCACTACATGATTTTGGCAAATCTGAAGACAAAAACCAGCAGAAAATCTGATAGTGTGTATGGGGCTTAAGATGGTTTTTTACCTGAAACTCCTCCTGACCAGAAGTTTAGAAGAAACATTGGTAACTGGGTTCACAGGTTTCAGCAAGGAAACATTGAAGGAGTTGGGCATTATCATGGAGAAAGGAAGTTTTGGATGGAAACAAACAGGGTTGATCTGTTTGATGATTTTAGAAGGGCCAATACATCTTGGTGCTAGTTTCTGAGAGTGGACTATGAGAAAGACATTGTGAATGGATAGCCACTCTAAATCACCAACCTTGATGGTGGGAGTAGCTAAACATCAGTTATCAGAAGAGGCTTTCTGGAAGGCACACACAAGGTGGTTATGCAAGGATTTTCAAATAGTACAAAAATGGTCTACAAGCTTGTTCACCTCTGAAAAATCAGAACCGTGAGAAAAAAAGAAGCAGGCCATAAATATAAAGAAAGGGTGAAAATCCAAAGTGTATGTCTAATTGTTATGGACAAATTCTGCCCATGGGAGAAAGGAGGTCATTCAGTTAGGTTGTCTGAGAAGAAGCAGCAGAGAAGCCTAGAGACTAATTAGTGCACTAATTTTGCCTGTAAGAGAGTAAAATGGGTTATATACAAAAGAGACTAAAAACCTTCCAAAAATGAGATCCTTGGTCAGAAAGAATGTTTATCTGAATGCCATGGAATCTAACAATTTCTTTTTTTTTTTTTTATTCGTTTTTTTTTTTAAAGAAAAGTTTTCCATACAAACAACAAAACATACAATGAGGTGCAACAAGAATGCAAACAAGTAATTCCTACATATTAGTACTGCATCAGGTTTACAATAGGAATTGTCAAGGAAAACAAAACAAAAACCAGTAACATAAAGGTAAAAACATCAGAAGATATGTGAGCGTACCTCAAAGGGAAGAGGGGGTAGAAGAAAGGGAAGGAAGAGAAGAAAAGAAAATGCAGAGAGAAGAGAAGATTATATAAGAGCTGTGAGCCCATTGTTATAGTACGGTTCAAACTTGGACATTGTTTCAGACATAGAAAAGTGTTCACATCAAATAACAGGTTACGTTTCAGGGAAAAGAACGTGACACTACCATGCACATTTCCGGGGACTACGGCTTGGTGTTTTTTGCCATCCATAATTTACAGTGATCATCAAAGGTGCGAACATGGCCTTGCCTACATGCTCATATATATACGTTCGAATGTCGAGTTATATTGCACCATGTTAATCACTTCAAGCACACTAGGGGCCAGGTTTGTCTTCCATATTCTAGTGATGAGCAATTTAGCTTCTAGAAGGATGTGGGTAACTATTCTGTGGCAATCAGGTGGAAACTGTTCTATGCCAATATTGAGAATGGCCAGGGCCGCCGTAGGAGGGATAAGGATACTAGTTATGTCTGAGATGACACGGAACAACTTGTTCCAAAAGCTTGTCAGGTGCTTACCAGTCCAGAAAATGTGCATGATCTTTCCCACTTCCCCACATTCCCTCCAGCACAGTGGGGATTGCGACAGGAGGAACTTAGACATTCTATACGGAGTAAGATACCACCTCAAAGTAATTTTGTGTGATAATTCCCAATGATTAGCGCACTTAGAGGCCTGGTACACAGATTTAAAGGCCGCAACCCATTGGGCATTGGTAAATGAGGACCCTAGCTCCGACTCCCATTTCATATGTGGCACAGCTTTTTGGAAAAAATCTAACAATTTCTTGTGTGAACAGTTCTTTGGCAGAAGGCAGTTTGGGTAATGCCATGAAATGGGCCATCTTGTTGAAGTCGTCCACCATCATCAAAGCTAAAAATCCATTGATAGATGAGTCCACAGATGTTTTAAGACAGAAGTAAGAGTGAGCCAAGACACTTAGTGCTGGCAGATTTTAACCATTTACACCTCTTGCAGACTCCGATATAGCATCCTTCCTGAGAGCTGGCTGCCAGAGTTAATAGGCGAAAAGTGTAATGGTCCTGCAAATGCAAGATTGGCTAGCAGGCTCAAGTACAGGGCTCACTGATGCAGCAGCAGGAACCCTGGGCTCTGAACTGGTGCATGGACCTGGTGGTTCCGCTTACAATTTTTATTTGCAAATGACTATGCATGAGTAGGATCCATCTACAGGGTGTGAGGTTTGTAATAATGTAAGGTTCACCTGTTCTGCAAAAAAAGTGAGACCAATGTGCAATGTCACCTATAGCAGCCACCTTTGCTTAAAGAAGAACTCCATCTTTTCCACCCCAAAACAATAGATGCATTGTGCATGTAAATGAATCACAACCCCACTGTCAGTTTGTGTGTAACTTATGTCTTTTAGCTGTTTGTGTGTCTGTGATATCACTTCTCCTCCTGACGTCCCGTTTCCTTCCTTTTCCAGTCCTGATACTACATGTCACATGATCCTTTGAGCCTCTATAGCTTCAGGATGGGCTTTGGGAGTCACTTGCACCAGTTCTGGAAGTTGATGTGGGTGGGTCCTAGGGTTACTGGGGGTGTTTCTGGGCCTTCATGTGGGTAGTGGAAGATGAAAATGTGTCACACCTTCTTCTGTGTCATTCCTGTCTTTGACAAAGAATTATGGCTTACTGCAAGACTACAGAGGAAGAGCTATGGGAGCTTATAAATAAGGGTGTTTCCTGCATATGTAAATTAATCACTAGAGCAGGGTGGGATCTGAGGGGTGGGTCTCTCCCTGTTCACACTGGTCGGCACATTTAGCTGGACAGGATTGAATTGTAATTGTGATCCGTTCAATCCTGTCCAGCAGCAGCACAGCTAGCTTTCAGAACAGCCTGTGTATTAAGGTGTTTCCTACTTAAATAATGCGGTTATCCGTGAGGCTGGACCTATGAGGTTTGGACTCTTCCTGTAGGTGTGACTGGACAGGACTGAAAGCTAATTAGGATGTATTTAATCCCACCCAACATCAGAGCTGTGAAGAAAATTACATCATTTGCAATGTCTGAAAAGACTACAAAGGGGAGTGCACAGACTCTAGCTGCTGCAGGAAGTGGCTGTGGAAGGAACAGAGTCAATCATCAGGATATACAGAGTGTCACATAATACAAAGCCATAACTAAACCCAGAATATCAGAGGATCTGCAGACAACAAAGCAACATAATACAGAGGTGTGGTGTAGGCTGGGATTGATCATTCCATTCAGTTCTAGTGAAAAGAAAGTTGGAGTTCAGCTTTAATGCCCTGTACACATGGTCGGAAATTCCGACAAAAAAGGTCTGATCAGATTATATTGTCGAAAAATCAGATTGTATGTGGGCTCTATCAGACTTTTTCCGTCGGAAATTCAGACGGAAAAAATTTGAGAGCAGGATCTAAAGTTTTCCGACAAAAAAATCCGATCTGAATTTTTCCGATCATTTGTAGAGAATTTCGACGGACAAAGTGACACACATGCTCGGATCAAATTACGAGACCAAAGCTATTGGCTACTAGCCTTTACGTCAGCCTTTCTCAACCTTTTCAACACAGAGGAACCCTGGAAATAATTATCCGGTCTTGAGGAACCCCTGCTAAAAATGAAAAATCTACAACTCATCATACATTAGTGTGATGGTCAATGAGAAGAATGCTTCTTACACTTGTGGTTATTGGGAAGAATTACCCCCTTACAGATAACTAAAAAGACCAATGGTGTCCTTGAGAACTTACCTGAGAGGCAGAAATTGACCATTGCTCAGAGAACCCCTAGCAACTTCTAGAGGAATCCAAGGGTTCCACGGAACCCTGGTTGAGAAACCCTGCTCTATGTAGTTCCGTTGTATGCAACAAACGTCACCACTTTCTGAACGATCAGATTTTCCGACAACTTTGTCCGACCGTGTGTATGCAACACCAGTTTCTGACAAAATCAGTCGAAAAAAATCAGATGGATTTTTTGGTCGGAATGTCCGACCGTGTGTATGGCGCATAAGGCTAAGATGCCCTAGGACTTAAGGTGCGATGCAACCCTCAGAGAAAGGTCATGTACAGTGCTAGACAACTTCATAGTGTGGAACAGGTTTAAGGAAGGTACCATATACAGCAAGGACCAGTGACTGGCAGAAAAGTGTTTCAGTGGTCAGAACAGAGTCCAAAACAAGGGTCAGGGCAGGCAGTAATCCAAGAGTAGTTTGTTTATACAAGCAAGAGTCGGTACAGGGGACTCTTAGAGAGCAGTTTGTTATTCAAGAAATGGTTCAGCAACAGGAGAATCTAGAAACGGCAAGACTGGGCTTACAGGAACAACAAAGCAAGGCAAGAGTACAGGGGCCTAGTAGTCAACACCCTGAGCTTGTAATGTTTAACCACTTAACCGCCCTATAGCCGAATGACGTTCTCCCAGAATTCCGCTCTAGAGAGCATCCGTGACCGCCGGGTCCACAGGACCCGGCGCATCACGGATCACGGTAAACGGCCGCTCATAGCGGCCGTTTACCACATGATCGCTCCGTCAAATGACGGAGTGATCACTTGTAAACAAACCGGCGTCATGTTATGACGCCGGTTCCTCCCTCCCCCTCTCTGTACCGATCGGAACAGCGGAGGGGGAAGAGATCGGTGTCAGCAGCGATGTGGGCTGCATCTGCAGTGCCCACATCGCTGCTCACCGAAAATTAACCCCCTCAATTCCCTGACAATACTCTGCAATACCCTGCCATTACTCTGCATTACTCTGCAATACCCTGCAACACTCTGCAAAACCCTGCAACACTCTGCAATACCCTGCAACACTCTGCAATACCCTGCAACACTCTGCATTACTCTGCAACACTCTGCATTACTCTGCAACACTCTGCATTACTCTGCAATACTCTGCAATACCCTGCAATACTCTGCATTACTCTGCAATACCCTGCAACACTCTGCATTACTCTGCAATACTCTGCAATACCCTGCAATACCCTGCAATACTCTGCATTACTCTGCATTACCCTGCAATACTCTGCAATACCCTGCAACACTCTGCAACACTCTGCAATACCCTGCAACACCCGCCAATACCCTGCAACACTCTGCAATGCTCTGCAACACTCTGCAATGCTCTGCAACACCCACCAATACCCTGCAACACTCTGCAATGCTCTGCAACACCCGCCAATACCGTGCAACACTCTGCAACACCCTCCAATATCCTGCAATGCTCTGCAACGCAATACTCTGCAACGCCATACTCTGAGATACCCAGCCATACTCTGAGATACCCAGCCATACCCAGCCATAGACACCCCCCCTCCCGCCGCCCTTCGGTGCTTCTCCCGACTCGCCAATACGATCAAATCCAGAATCCTTTTTTTCTCAGGCTTCCCAGCTTAGAGGTGAGATGCGGGGTCTTATTGACCCCATATCTCACTGTAAAGAGGACCTGTCATGCCATATTCCTATTACAAGGGATGTTTACATTCCTTGTAATAGGAATAAAAGTGATCAAAAAATTTATTTTTGGGGAAAAAAATGTCAAACTAAAATAAATAAAGTAAAATGAACAATACATTTTTTTTTTTTTTTTTAAAGCGCCCCTGTCCCCATGTGCTCGCATGCAGAAGCGAACGCATACGTAAGTCCCGCCCACATATGAAAACGGTGTTCAAACCACACATGTGAGGTATCGCTGCGAACGTTAGAGTGAGAGCAATAATTGTAGCCATAGACCTCCTCTGTAACTCAAAACATATAATCAGTAAAAAAATATTAAATCGTCGCCTATGGGGATTTTTAAGTAGCGACGTTTGGCGCCATTCCACGAGCCTGTGCAATTTTGAAGAGTGACATGTTGGGTATTGATTTACTCGGTGTAACTTCATCTTTCACATTATGCAAAAATTGGGCTAACTTTACTGTGTTTTTTTTTTTTTTTTTTAAGCACAAAACTGTTTTTTTTTCAAAAAAAAGCATTCGAAAAATTGCTGCGCAAATACCGTGCGAGATAAAAAGTTGCAACGACCACCATTGTATTCTCCAGGGTGTTTGCTAAAAAAACATATATAATGTTTTGGGGTTCTATGTAATTTTCTAGCAAATAAATGATGATTTTTACATGTAGGAGAGAAATGTCAGAATTGTCCTGGGTGCTCCAGAACGCCTGATGGCGCTCCCTGCATGTTAGGCCTCTGTATGTGGCCACACTGTGTAAAAGTCTCACACATGTGGTATCGCTGTACTCGGGAGTAATAGCAGAATGTGTTTTGGGGTGTAATTTGTGGTATGCATATGCTGTGTGAGAAATAAACTGATAATATGACAATTTTGTGAAAAAAAAAATAAAAAAGTAAAAAAAATCTTGATTTTGCAAAGAATTGTGGGAAAAAATGACAACTTCAAAAAAATCATCAATACCTTGGAATGTCTTCTTTCCAAAAAGGGGTCATTTGGGGGGTATTTGTACTTTTCTGGCATGTTAGGGTCTCAAGAATTCAAGGCCGTCAGTACTTCAGGTGTGATCAATTTTCAGATATTGGCACCATAGCTTGTGGACTTGTGGATAGCTTGTGTTACAGAAACAAAGAAAAATTCAATTTTTTACAGAATTTTCTGTATTTTTTCTTTTATAGCACAAAAAAAAAAAAAAAACTGAGCGGTGATTAAATACCACCAAAAGAAAGCTCCATTTGTGTGAAAAAAAGGACAAAAATTTCATATAGGTCCAGTATTGCATGACTGAGTAATTGTCATTCAAAATGTGAGAGCACCGAAAGCTGAAAATTGGTCTGGTTATTAAGGGTGTTTAAGTGCCCAGTGGTCAAGTGGTTAAATAAAGCACCATGACCCTGCTAACCAATCAGAGGAAAGAGGTTAGGCAGACAGAGCCGACCTGCTGTCTAGCAAGAAGGGTGCTGCTTAAGGAGAGAGCCTCCGCCAGCCAATAGCTGAGGAGGAGGCATTGCCCGGCAACCAACACTGGGGGGAGAGACCAAAGAGGCGGTCACAGAAAATGGGCCCCAGATTCAGGGCTATAGCCCCAAAAGCCACCGCCTAGTGACGCCACTGCCACTAATAAAATGCATTAAGTCACAAGCATAATTGTTTTCTACCATTAGAGACCCAACTCATTAAAAAACAGCCAAGCAAATATAAGCTACTGCTGTTCACATGTGACACTAATTGAAGCAAAGCAAATATTTATGATCCTGGAAAGTTTACCTTGCCACCTGTTTCAAGCCACATACGTCAGGTTTGCATGACACTCAGTATTGTTCTACTCACTTTAACCACTTCAGCCCCGGGAGATTTTTCCCCTTTAATGACCAGGCCATTTTTGCGATATGGCCAGGGGCGTAACTATAGGGGGTGCAGCAGTCGCGACCGCAACCGGGCCCTGTGATGCAGGGGGCCCATGCAGCCCCCTCTACACATGGCCGACAGCAGCATAGGCAGCTAGCACATACTATCACATACCCCCTCCATATCCCCCTGGGGACAGGGACCCCTTCTCACGTGGGGACAGGGACCCCCACCTCCCCTGGGGACAGGGACCCCTTCTCACCTGGGGACAGGGACCCCTTCTCACCTGGGGGCAGTAACTTCATCTGCCCTGGAGAAAAGAACCTCATCTCTTTTGGGGACGGGGACCCCATCCTGCCTAGGGACAGTCCCCCAATGGGGCACCTAAAAATGTAAAAAAATAAATAAATAAAAACTGCTGATACCAGTGGTGGAACTACAGGGCTCACAAAGGTCATACCTGTGACCACCCCCTGGAGTTCCACCGCCGGACTCGGAGGGAAGGGCCCTGGCTGGGGTTCAGGGGGGCCCTTCATGGTTTCTTGCATCGGGGCCCTGAAGGTTCTAGTTACGCCACTGGATATGGCACTGCGTCGCTTTAACTGACAATTGTGCGGTCGTGCAACACTGTAGCCAAACAAAATGGACGTCCTTTTTCCCACAAATAGAACTTTCTTTTGGTGGTATTTGATGACCTCTGCGGTTTTTATTTGTTTGCGCTATAAACGAAAAGAGTGACAATTTAAAAAAAAAAACAACAATATTTTATACTTTTTGCTATAATAAATATCCCCCAAAAAATTTAAGAAAATTAATTTTTTCATCAGTTTAGGCCGATATATATTATTCTACATATTTTTGGTAAACAAAATCGCAATAGGCGTATATTGATTGGTTATAGCGTCTACAAAATAGGGGATAGATTTATGGCATTTTTATTTATTTATTAAATTTTTTACTAGTAATGGCAGCGATCTGTGATTTTTAGACGGACAGCGACATTGCAGCGGACAGATCAGACACTTTTGACACTTTTTTGGATAATTGACATTAATCCAGAGATCAGTGCTAAAAAATGCACTGATTACTGTGTAAATATCACTGGTAGGGAAGGGGTTAACACTAGGGGGCAATCAAGGGGTTAAATATGTTCTCTCATGTGTGTTTCTAACTGTGGGGGGATGAGACTGACTAGAGAAGGAGACAGATCGCTGTTCTTGATTAGTAGTCTCTCCTCTCCTGTCAGAATGGGGATTTGTGTGTTTACATACACACATCCTCATTCTGGCTCTCGTTCCTGCGATCACCGGTGGGTGACAGACATTACAGCCACCGGCCATGTGCATCGGGTCTCCCACTGTGCAGAGGCATGCTTGTGCCTGCTATCGCCCTTAAAGGTGGCGATGTACACCTATGCCGATTTGCGGGAACAAGCCAACCTGGTCGGCCGCAGCTCGGCTAGTGGTTAAGGTCAACTTAGTTACAGAAATTGATAACTTGCTAGGGCAAGGTATACAAGTACATTTAATGCATTGATGCATTGAACGTGGACTATACTTACTGTACCTGTGATCAGATCTCTAAGGTCAATGAATTTTACATACTGAAGTTAACAAAAGTTTCTGATCACTGGTCTTCACTACCAGACTAGGTAGGCTAAGGTAAGAAAAACAATTGTCTAAAGCCCCGTACACACGAGAGGACTTATGTCCGACAGACTTCCGAAGGAGTTCTGCCAGAGTTCCGACAGAATTCTGATGGACTTTTCGACTGAGCAGACTTGGCCACACACAATCACACTAAACTCCGACGGATTCGAACGTGATGACGTACGACTCGACTCGAATAAGGAAGTTCATAGCCAGTAGCCAATAGCTGCCCTAGCGTCGGTTTTAGTCCGTCGGAATAGCATACACACGAGCGAATTTTTCGAAGGGACCGGGTCCGGCGGAGTTCCCTCGGAAAAATTTGAAGCATGTTCCATATTCTAAAGTCCGTCAGACTTTGGCGAATCAAAAGTCCGTTGCAGCCCACACACGATCGAATAGTCTGACGGAATCAGTCCGTCGGAATTTGGATGTTGAAAAGTCCGCTCGTGTGTACGCGGCATTAGATTTATTTTTTTATGTGAATAAGGAGGGTGAGGTTGGAGGCATTAGGGTTTTTTTATTTATTTTTTTCAGAGATGGGCTTTAATTAATTTGCAAATGTAGAAGGCAACTGAGGAAAGAACACCTCAATGTGTAATGCATTGGCCATAATCTGAAGACGAAATTTTACCCCGGGGGTGTCCATGGCTAAAAGAGGGAATCGAGAATGAACATCAGGTCTCAGTCACTTTTGTCTTTTTAAATATTTATTGCAGAATGGTTAAGGCCATGAGGCCATGAGGGTTAGGGGTCCCAGATACTGTAGCAGATGAACCGGTAGTGCAAAGTTGTTCTGGATTATCTTTTTATCTTTATAAACTTGGTAGATTCCAGTATGTTTTGCAGTTGTCTTTCATAAATGTCCTTGGAAGCAGCCTTTACTGCTAGAGTCTCAGTACATAGTGAGGCGTATTTGCTAAAGAAGTAAAGCATGTTCACTTTGCAAAATGAATTTTCACTTAGCAAGGGAATTTTCACTTAGCTTAGTAAAAAAAAGGTAATACTGCACTAAAATCTACCGTACATTCATGTGCAGGCAAAGAATATATATTGTTTTTATTGTCCTTGCATGTGAGTGGGTATTCTTTGCAATGTGAGTTCTCACCACACTCATTAAAGTGATAATTCCTTTGCAAAATGAACAAGCTCTTCTTTAGTAAACCGGTCACACTATGTTAATTAATGCATATATATCACCACCCTGACTGCTCAGAGACGTGATGGCACCTCCAGAGGCCAGTATTTCACCCCAGGGACGTGTCCATGGCTAAAATGGGGGATCGAGAATGAACATCAGGCATCAGTCAATTTTGTCTTTTTAAAGATTTATTGCAGAATGGACAAGGACGTGAGGGTTAGGTGTCCCAGATACCATAGTAGATCACTTACAGACTCTCCAGGTCCAGGTCCAGATTCACAGTGCCAAAACCTTTAAGTCAACCCAGCAAGGCTTTAGACCAGGGGTCTCAAACTGGTGGCCCTCCAGCTGTTGCAAAACTACAAGTCCCATCATGTCTCTGCCTGGGGGAGTTATGCTTGTAACTGTCAGCCTTGCAATGCCTCCATGGGCGTCCGTAGCAGGGGGCAAGGGGGGTCAAGTGCCCCCCCCTGGAATCCCCAAGGTGTTGCCACTGCCGCCGCCGCCACGGTGCATTATTTTTTTTTCTGAGTCCGCTCTCTCCTCTGGATCACAGCGCTGGATGGCTGTGTTCGGCGGCCGCTCTGTAACACAGTCCCGCCCCCCCAGACCATCTCGTGTGATAGTAGAGAGAATCAACGCTCCGCCTATCACATGAGCCGGTCTGGGGAGGGAGGGCGGAACTGTGTTACAGAGCAGCCGCCGAACACAGCCATCCAGCGCTGTGATTCAGAGGAGTAGATGTCCATCCGTGCTACAGTGCCTGGATAGGAAGATCGAGGGGGGAGGGGGGGCTGCAGTGTTCTCCTCCACCACCGCACTCTCCTGCCCCCCGTGCTCTTCTCTTCCACCACCGCACTCTCCTGACCCCCGTGCTCTCCTCCACCACCACACTCTCCTGACCCCCCCCAGTGCTCTCTTCCACCACTGCACTCTCCTGCCCCCCCCCCCCCAGTGCTCTCCTCCACCACCGCACTCTCCTGCCCCCCCCAGTGCTCTTCTCTTCCACCACCGCACTCTCCTGCCCCCCGTGCTCTCCTCCACCACCACACTCTCCTGCCCCCCCAGTGCTCTCTTCCACCACCGCACTCTCCTGCCTCCCCCAGTGCTCTTCTCTTCCACCACCGCACTCTCCTGCCCCCCCAGTGCTCTCCTCCACCACTGCACTCTCCTGCCCCCCCCAGTGCTCTCCTCCACTACTGCACTCTCCTGCCCCCCCCAGTGCTCTCCTCCACCACCACACTCTCCTGCCCCCCCCCAGTGCTCTTCTCTTCCACCACCGCACTCTCCTGCCCCCCAGTGCTCTTCTCCACCACCGCACTCTCCTGACCCCCCCAGTGCTCTCTTCCACCACTGCACTCTCCTGCCCCCCCAGTGCTCTCCTCCACCACCACACTCTCCTGCCCCCCCCAGTGCTCTCTTCCACCACCGCACTCTCCTGCCCCCCAGTGCTCTCCTCCACCACCTCACTCTCCTGCCCCCCCCCAGTGCTCTTCTCTTCCACTACCGCACTCTCCTGCCCCCCAGTGCTCTCCTCCACCACTGCACTCTCCTGCCCCCCATGCTCTCCTGCCCCCCATGCTCTCCTCCACCACCACACTCTCCTGCCCCCCCTCAGTGCTCTTCTCTTCCACCACCGCACTCTCCTGCCCCCCAGTGCTCTCCTCCACCACCGCACTCTCCTGCCCCCCCAGTGGTCTCCTCTACCACCACGCTCTCCTGCCACCCCCTCCAGTGCTCTGCTCCACCACCACACTCTCCTGCCTCCCCCCAGTGCTCTCCTCCACCACCGCACTCTCCTGCCCCCCCCAGTGCTCTTCTCTTCCACCACCGCACTCTCCTGCCCCCCAGTGCTCTCCTCCACCACCGCACTCTCCTGCCCCCCCCCCAGTGGTCTCCTCTACCACCACACTCTCCTGCCACCCCCTCCAGTGCTCTCCTCCACCACCACACTCTCCTGCCTCCCCCCAGTGCTCTTCTCCACCGCCACCACACTCTCCTGCCCCCCCCCCCAGTTTTCTCCTCCCCTGTTCTTGCTGCTCTCCAGCTCTCCCCATCCTTCTCTAGCCACCATCCCAGTGCTTTCCCCCCCAGTGCTCTCCGCCCCTGTTCCCCCCAGTGCTCTCCCCCAGTGCTTTCTCCCCCCAGTGCTCTCCTCTCTCCCCCTGTTCTTTCCCCTCCAGTGCTCTCCCCTGTTCTTCCCCCCCCCCCCCCAGTGCTCTTCAGCTCTCCCATCACTCTCTAGCCCCCACTCCAGTGCTCTCCAGCCCTCCTTACTCCTCACCCCTGTTCTATCTGCCCCCCTGGTGCTCTCCAGCCCCCCCCCCAGTGCTCTCTACCCTCCGTGCTCTCCACCCCTGTTCTTTTTGGCTCCCCCTTAGCACCCTCCACTCCCCACCCCTGTACTCTCCTCTCCCCCTGCATTTTGCGCCCACCCATGTGCTCTCCACCCCCCATAGTGCTCTCCAGTCCCCCGTGCTTTCCACCCCTGTTCTTTCTGGACCCCACTGGTGCTCTCAAGTTCCCCCCCCATTGCTCTCCACTCACCCCTGCTCTTTGTGCCCCCCCAGTGCTCTTCACCACCCCACACTCTTAGCCCCCCCAGTGCTCTCAGCCTACCGTGCTCTCTACCCCTGTTCTTGTTGCCCCCCCAGTGCTCTCAAGTTCCCCCCAAGCGCTCTCCGCTCCCCACCCCTGTGATCTCCACTCCCCCTCACTCTTTGTCCCCACCCATGTGTTCTCCAACCCCGCCAGTACTCTTTGCTTCCCCTTCTCTCCAACTCCCACTCAGTGCTCTCCACTTCCCCGGGACCAGAGGGCAGGCTGACTGTGGCCAGAAAATGAGGATGGCTGAAGGTGCAGGTGGCCATGGACCACTCCATCTCACAGCAGACAGATCCTCTGGAAGGAGCACTGTCCCCATCCAAAACGAGAACAGACCCTGCCTGCTGCTGGCCGTCATGGATATCCTGCTGGCATGCAAGGTACTGTACCGAGCATAAACAACACACATTCCCACAGACAGGGACTGCAGACTGGGACATGGGGCACAGGAGGGGCTGCAATGATGTGCACAGTGAGACTGCATTTACGGCACAGTAAAGCTGCATTTGATGGACACAGTGAGGCTGCATTTGAAGGGCACAGTGAGGCTGCATTTGAAGGGCACAGTGAGGCTGCATTTGGTGGGCACAGTGAGGCTGCATTTGATGGGCACAGTGAGGCTGCATTTGATGTGCACAGTGAGGCTGCATTTGGTGGGCACAGTGAGGCTGCATTGGTGGGCACAGTGAGGCTGAATTTGATGGGCACTGGTGAGGCTGCATTGAGCTCTTGCATCAAGTCTGCAGTCTCTGTCCATCTCCTGTAGCATGTCTGAAGTCTTTGAGGGAGTCTGGAGAGGAGTCAAAAGTGGGAGCACCACCGGGATGGGGTTCATGGGAGAAGTCAGACTTGTGTGGACTGTGGATAGGAGACTATAGGATAAAACCTCCAAGCTGGAGCCGACTGACTGAGCCCTGCACAGTGCACCTGAGAGGAGGTCAGTGAAAGCACCGCCGGCCAGTCGGGGGTCACTGATGTAAGGGAGGAGTGAATACGATAATGTAAGGGGCACTGATATAAAGGGTTTCCTCCTTATATTAGTAACCCACCCCCCTTACCTTAGAGTATTCTTTCTGCAGAAGGTGGTTCCCCCCCCCCCACGTTCTGAGTTTCTGGGGTCCCCCTTGATGATTGATCACTTACCACTATTAACTGGAATTTGAATATATTATATATATATATATATATATATATATATATATATATATATATATATATATATATATATATATAAAGCCCTATGTGATTTCATATCTATATCTAATACTCTCTTCATCAAATGTGCTTTACCACTTGCCGACCGCCGCACGACGATGTACGTCGACAGAATGGCACGGGCAGGCATAAGGGCTTACATGTACGTCCTTGCCTGCCCGCCGGTCGGGGGCCCGATCGGGCCCCCGCCCGGTGCCTGCGGCGGTCGGTATTCGTTCGGGAGCGATCCCGGACGAGGGGACGGCCATTCATTCATGGCCACCCCCTCGCGATCGCTCCCGACAAATGAAAATGTCCCGTGACATCACTTCCTCTCCTGTAATGTAAACACAGGAGAGGAAGTGATGTATTCTCTCCTCCGTGTCGGTATTTTTCGTTCCGGCACCGAGGAGAGAGCATCGGTGAGTTGCACAAGCACTACACTACACAGTAGAACATGCCAGGCACACTCACACCCCCCCTTTACCCCCCGATCACCCCCCAATTACTTTTATTTTTAATTTTTTTTTTTTGCATTGGTGTCATTTGTGACTGTAATAACTGTTAGGGCAGTTAGGGTTAGCCCCCTTTAGTTCTAATGTGCCCCCCTAACCCCCCCAATAAAGGTTTAACCCCGTGATCACCCCCCCTCGCCAGTGTCACTAAGGCTGGGTTCACATTGCAGCGGTTTATGAGAACGAATGTGATTCGCACCGCACTGCAGTGCAAATCACATCCGATCTCTGTGCGATTCGAGTTCAGCCATACAGATAGTATGGCTGAATTCGTGTCGCACCCGCCGCACCCGCCGCAAACTCGCACGGGACCCTTTTTTTGGTCCGCAGCAGAATCGGATCGCATGGGTGTTCACACCATGCGATCCGAGTTTGCAGATCGCACTGCGATATGCGAACTGATCTGGGGGTGTCATTAACATTTCACTGACACTCGCAGCAGTTCGCATAGGGCAGTGTGAACTGCCGCCGGGAGGCATGTGATGCGGGAACCCGCCGCGCATTCGTGGCGTTCCCGCATCGCTCCAGTGTGAACCCAGCCTAATAAGCGATCGTTTTTCTGATCACTGTATTAGTGTCACAGGTGACGCTAGTTAGGCAGGTAGGTATTTAGGTTCGCCGCAGCTTTTTATAGCGCCAGGGACCCCCATATACTACCGCATAAAGCCCCCTGATTGCCCCCTAGTTAACCCTTTCACCAGTGATCACCATATAACTGTTACAGGTGACGCTGGTTGGTTAGTTATTTTTTTTATAGTTTCAGGGCACCCGCCATTTATTACCTAGTCTCACTAGTGTACCCCTAAAGTTAGGGGTGTCTACTTTCCAAAATGGGGTCATTTGGGGGGGGTTTGTGCCATCTTGGCATTTTATGGCCTTCAAAACTGTAACGCCCTTAGAAAGCCTGAAGGCGGTGCTTGGTTTTCGGGGCCCCGTACGCGGCTAGGCTCCCAAAAAGTCCCACATATGTGGTATCCCCGTACTCAGGAGAAGCAGCAGAATTTATTTTGGGGTGTCATTTCACATATGCCCATAGCATGTGTGAGCAATATATCATTTAGTGACAACTTTGTGTAAAAAAAAAAAATATATATATTTTTTGTCATTATTCAATCGCTTGAGGCAAAAAAATAAAATATTCAATGGGCTCAACATGCCACTTATCAATTTCCTTAGGGTGTCTACTTTCCAAAATGGGGTCATTTGGGGGGGTTTTGTACTGCCCTGCCATTTTAGCACCTCAAGAAATGAGATAGGCAGTCGTAAACTAAAAGCTGCGTAAATTCCAGAAAACGTACCTTAGTTTGTAGATGTGACAACTTTTGCGCAAACCAATAAATATACAATTATTGACTTTTTTTTTTACCAAAGACATGTGGCTGAATACATTTTGGCCTAAATGTATGACTAAAATTGAGTTTATTGGATTTTTCTAATAACAAAAAGTAGAAAATATCATTTTTTTTCAAAATTTGCGGTCTTTTTACGTTTATATCGCAAAAAATAAAAATCGCAGAGGCAATCAAATACCATCAAAAGAAAGCTCTATTTGTGGGAAGAAAAGGACGCAAATTTTGTTTGGGTACAACATTGCATGACCGCGCAATTACCAGTTAAAGCAGCGCAGTGCCAAATTGTAAAAAGACCTCTGGTCATTGACCAGCAAAATGGTCCGGTCTGAAGGTGGTTAAAATGCATGGTTTTTCCCTTTCATGAACAAGAAAATAATGACGTTATGCTGTTGGGCTGGTATAATAATGCTGTGAGGCTGGTATGAAATTTTTTACAGGGCTGGTTTTTGAAAGCATGGGCGTCCGCAAGGTTACTCAGGTGGCTGGGTACCATGCCTATATAGCCTAGAGAATGTACATCTTTTTACATTGCAATACATCTGTTGTTGCCATATTTTTATCTTGATGAAAACAGCCTATACAGTGATAGTATGAGATCAAAATATGGCCACAACAGATGTATTGCAATGTAAAAAGATGTACATTCTCTAGGCTATATGGGCATGGAACACAGCCGCCAGAGTAACTTCCAATACAAAGTGAACATGAATTATCTGTTATATAACACATATGTATTACCAGTGTAAAGATTTTCATGAGATTGTCGAAAAGGGGCGGAGCATGAGTGGCCTTGAAATGATGCCCCCCCTTGGAAAAAGTTCTGCGGACGCCCATGAATGCCTCATGGGACTTGTAGTTTTGCAACAGATGGAGGCCACCAGTTTGAGATGCCTGCTTTACACAGTAATTTATCTGGTTCACAGACTTTGCTCTCTCTTCATTTCCTGGGCTTAATGCGTCCTCCAAGTGAGACACCAGGCTCTCTTAAGAGACCAGCCTTCTTCCTGGTTCTCTCCAGCGAGGGTCCTTCCCTGGGTCTTCTCCTTGGCAAAACTTCCTTGCACACATTAGACCCCAAACAGTCTATTGACCCTAACAGAAGAGCCATATCCATCAGCACTTACCCAGGCCTTAGCCTGGGGGAAAATAGAGAACACATAGCCTGTCCCAAATATTTATACCCCCCAGCATGCATCAATGGCTTGAACCTCCCACTGGGTTGGCTGAAGAAAATATGAATATTCAGAACTCAGTCCTGTTTGTGAAATATCATTCTATTGCCAGTGGTACCAGTAACAAATATTGGTGGCAACAGTAAGATATCACTACCCAACTGAGCTTAGGGAAAAATTAGGTGAAAAACTACACATCAGTCTGGGCTAACTACTCCCAAGCCAAAAACTAAATGTAACTAGTACCCCTGTTTAGGACAGGGGGTCTACACATATATGTATTTTCCCTTTCCATTTGTTAAATAGTCTCTTGGTTAATTAGCATGCAATGCTGAGTAACAATTACAGTAACACTGCTGCAAATTATAATGGCATTTGATGCTTCAAGCCTCGGGTTTTATTCGGTAAATGTAATGAGCTAGGGTGGAAACTATACAATTAAGCCATTTTTATCTGACCTATTGTAATGTTAAAATCTAAAGTTTAGCTGTAGCAGACATCAAAACCACAAAGGAATTTTAAGCTGCTGAACTCTTCGTTCAGAGGGGGAACTCTCCAGAGTGTATTCTTGTTCACAATGATCCTGTAAAGACACTTGCTAAGTTGGAGGGCTTCCCAGTCAACTTCCGTTCATCTTTGGCACAGGCAGATGAACAGCTTGCACACCTCCCATCCCATTCTCAGATTATATCTCCAGCTTCATGATATATTACATTAGAAAAGTGTTTCAGATGTTTTTGTGTTTTTTTCTCCCTTTCCGTTCACATAATTATTTTCTGCTGGAGGAACTCAAATCCATTTAACTTTTCATATTAATGTCTGACAGATAACCGAAAAACAGACAAGACTGATATTTTTTTGTTAAGGCCCATCACATCTTTCTGTCGTCTAGTTTCCTCTGAAAGTCTAATAGATCAGTTAGGCTGACTATCAAAATCTCGCTGTTTCTGGCTGCAAATTTATCATCAAAGCCTTTCAACATTTTTTTTTACAACTGGGACGTTGATGCTACCTATTTTAAGCTTCCTGCGTTAGAATGGCAAAAGGAAAATATATGCGTATACGTTACATGTAAGTAATATTTCATTAAAATAAGTTATTAATATATTGTCCATGACTATTGCTGGGGTTGAGAGGCCTCTTCTTTAAAATGTTCTAAAAAAGAGTGCGCATGCGCGAGGCTTCCAAGATGGCCGCGATCATCTAAAGCTCCGCTGCCTCGCGGAACAACGGAACCCCTACCGCACGGCACGGCTACCCTTCCGCTTCCCGAGCTATAGGGGCGGAATCCCGAAGTGTTGGGGCACATTTCTGAATGACCGGTGGACTGGCTAAACGCAATCTCGGCCCGCTGTTCGCTTCATTGGACGTGAGGGAGAAATCCAAGATGGCCACCGCAGCACAGCTCCTGTCTCAGGATCACAGATCCGCAGGCACAGTGGATTTCAGGTCAGATACAGACTTTCCTCCCCTCCACGCCACCCCAGGCAACCCCAGGGGTCTCCCCAAGGAAGCCACACCGTCCCCGGCCTCCACGGTCTCTCTGCTGGAACGCACCATCCAGGAGTTCTCTCCCTCCCCAGCGGGGACCTACAGAGTTACCCAGACCGCCATGGCCCCCCACGAGGCTGCTCATACAGACCCAGTCTCCCACATGGATGCCCTGTTTGGCAAATTCTCTGAATTATTAGAGAGGGGCCTCTCCCAAACTGCTTTGCAAATCACGGGGGAATTGAAAGCTGATTTTATTAACCTAGGCTCCCGGATCGAAACGATCGAACATAAAATGGAGGATACCATAGCCAGATCCATCCAAAACTCCAGACACATCTACTCAGTACAGGAGCAATTGGACATAGCCATGGCCCGTATAGATGACCTCGAAAATAGGTCACGCAGATATAACGTCAGAATTCGCGGGCTTCCAGAATCAATAACTGATGTGTCCAGGGCGGTGCAAGACCTCATTCAACAGCTAATCCCTGACATCCCAGCTACTAAGCTTGAACTTGACCGGGTCCATAGAACCCTCGGCCCCCCTAGGAAGGATGGCACCCCGCGAGATGTTCTGGCCAAGCCACATCACTTCTCGGTGAAAGAAGAATTCATGAAGAGAGCCAGATCCCTGCAACACGTCAATTACCAGGGTCACCAGGTTCAGATCTTTGCGGACCTCTCCCCCTCCACGATACAGAGACGAAGAGCTCTAAAACCCCTCTTGCTTGCAATGTCCCACAAAGACATAAAATACAAATGGGTATTCCCTTTTGCGGTCAGGTTCACGGACAAAGGGAAGTCTTTTGCCTTCTCCACTTTTCCCGAGGGGGAAAAGCTCCTCACCAAGCTGAAAATCATCTCTCAAGAAGCTGACATGGACACTTCTAACCCTAGCCAGGGATCTAACAAACGACCCACTCCTAACAGCCCACAATCCCCGTTGTGGACCTCCGGAAGAGCCAAGAAGGTCAAGGATAATGCACCCACCTGAGCAACTTCCAATCCCATTATCAGTCTCTCCATTTTGTGACTGACCGTCCGAGGTCCTGGAGAGGGCCGGAGGACTGCTCCCCAAACTTGGAAAGTTTGGCCCTCCAACCCTTTTTGCCCTCCCCTTGCCTAGGACTTGTGCTACCCTGGTTCTACCCTTATCCCCATTGCCTCCAATAATCCGGGACGCTATGCAGTACTTTGTCCATCTACTGGACTGCCCATAACCCCGCATATATTTTTTTTTGTTTACATACCCTCGAAATGGGCCCTAAGGTTGCTTTGAGGATTTCCCAGGGGGCTGCATTCCTCAGCACCCCCCCTGGACGTACCATCCTTCCTTATGCCTTAAGAACAGAGTTCATTTCTTAGCCCCAGTGTCTTTTAGGCATTATGTTTAGCCGTGCCTCACAAGAAAAGTTCCTTTTTATGTATATTGCAGCTTTTATGTTATTGCTATTTAAAGTTGATTTCACAGTTCGGGTAGTTACCCGACTAGGGGTCCCCAGTTCCGCGAGGGACCACATGTGTAACTCTCCCTCCCTCGGCCTTTCCCAGGCGTCTGAGGGTCGGGACTCCTGACCTTATGGGTCGGTTGTCTTCATTGTGTTTGCTTGGGATTTCGGGGGGTGTCTCCTGCCCTGATCTCCTCCTTCTCTTCTCAGGAACCCTTTCTTTCCTTGCCCTCTCTCCCCTTCTCTTCCCCCTTGATGGTAAGCTTCCCCCGTTGAATGTTTGCATGACACTATTTTTTTTCTCCTCAGGTTGGGCTGAGCCAACCCAGTCGACATGGTATCCTGGGAGACATCCTCGGGCCACCGTTCTCAATGCCCTTACCAAGAACCCAGCTATAGATTGGGTAAGTGAGGTCGTTTTCAGATGCTGGGCTCCCCCTCTGCTCCATGGCTGATCCACAGGCTGCTAGGCTTAAGATAGCCTCCCACAACATTCAGGGTCTTAATTCCCCCATCAAACGGAGAAAAGCCCTCGATTACTACAAATCCCTGAAACTAGATATAATTCTGCTTCAGGAAACCCACTTTCCTATCCGGTATAGTCCCAAGTACCTACATGCCCACTTCCCTCAGTTCTTCTTAGCCAACGCGGAATCCAAGACCAAGGGGGTGGCCATTTTGATGGCCAAAACATGCAAATTCAATAAGAGTTTTGAAAAAGCGGATCCGGAGGGCAGATTTTTACTTGTAAAGGGCACTGTGGGGGACCAACTTTACTCCTTGGTCTCCTACTATGCCCCGAACACGGGTCAGGCCAAATTTTTTGAATCCATGCTACGTATCTTAGCACCTCTTTTAGAGGGGACGGTTATTATCGGAGGAGACTCTAACGTCGCCTTTGATCAAGGACTTGATAAATCCTCCCCCTCACGTCCCCGCTTAACCAGGCCCACAAAGGCAAGCTTACGGATTGCCAAATTGCTACACGCTCATGGGCTATCCGATGTCTGGCGGGAATTAAACCCCACAAAGAGAGACTACACTCACTTCTCAGCGCCTCACCAATCATATGCACGCATAGACCACATACTTGTCCCCTCCTCGCTCCTTCCCAGGATGCTCAAAGCCTCCATCACTGACACAGTGATCTCAGATCACTCTCTTGTAATTGTGACGGCCCTGGGGGGCTCGAGTGGGAGACATCCTAGGCATTGGAGGTTAAATGAATCCCTCCTTTCGGAGCCATCACGAGTTATAGATCTCGACAAAGCATTGAAGGAATATTTTTCTATTAATGCGACTCCTGATGTCTCCCCCGAGACCCTGTGGGCGGCGCACAAAGCTTACATTAGGGGAAAATTCATGCAATTGGGTTCTCAAATAAAACGGGAAAGGCAATCAACCATCCTGAAGCTAGAAGAGGAATACTCTAAACTCAGAGCTCTTCACAAAAAGGACCCCCTCCGTACCCCCACGGCCATACTAGACAGGACTCGCTTAGAACTAAATCTCGCCCTCACCACGAAAGCTGAAAAATCAGTTAGGTGGGCTGGCCACAAATTTTACTCACAGGCGGATAAAATAGGCACTCTCCTGGCCAATAGACTCTCCCCTAGAACCAAGCTGAGCACCCTCCCTCGGATCAGAAGCGCGGGACTCCCGCCCACGTCTAATCCGGTCACAGTTCTGAATGCCTTTCAGAAATTCTACACCTCTCTCTACAGTAGCTCCCCACCCCCCAAAGATAACCTCCTCCCAAAGTTTTTGGAGGGTCTGCCCATCCCGGCCTTATCGGACGTTCACAAACAAGTTATGGAAGCCCCCTTCCAGACAGAGGAGATACTGGAAGTCATTAAGACTCTTAAAAAAAGCTCCGCCCCTGGTCCCGACGGCCTTTCGATCCCTTACTATAAAGCCTTTGCCAACACACTAGCTCCCCACCTGGCCAATCTCGGTAACCATAAAGCTAATGGAGACCCCCTGGATCCCCACCTTAACACGGCGTATATCACGGTCATCCCCAAACCTGGCAAGAACTTGGAAGATGTCAGCAACTACAGACCGATTTCCCTTATTAATAATGATCTCAAAATTCTTACGAAAGTTATGGCCAATAGGTTAGCCTCCTTTATTGGACGCTATGTCCACAAGGATCAAGTCGGTTTTATTCCCGGCAGACAGGGACCTGATCAAATTCGGAGGGCGATCGACATTATCTCCATTTTGCAGTCTAATTGGGAAGGGGGATCCGGACAATCTGGCTTCCTCCTTTCCTTAGATATTCAAAAGGCTTTCGACTCGGTCTCATGGCAGTACATCTTCCAGCTCTTTGACAGGTGGGGATTTGGGGCTCGCTTCCTTGGCTTATTACAGGCCTTATACTCCCAGCCGAGGGCCCAAATTCGAATGCAGGGATACCTTTCTGAGCCAATTCCCATCACCAGGGGGACCAGACAGGGGTGCCCCCTATCCCCCCTCATATTTGCAATAGCCATTGAAACACTGGCGATCGCAGTCCGCCACAATATGGACATTAGAGGTGTCCAATGCGGTAGTCAAACGCACAAATGTGGACTCTTCGCGGACGACATACTGTTGTTCCTCACTTCCCCCCTCACAACCCTACCCAACTTATCCCGGGTATTGGACGACTTTGCCAAGGTCTCAGGCTTGAGGGTTAATTACTCCAAGTCTGTGGCGTTGAATGTTTCTCTCCCCACTCACCAAGTCCTCTCACTCAAACAATCCTTTCCGTTCCAATGGAGTGACACTGCCATCCAATACTTGGGTATCTCCCTCACACCTAAAATAGAGATGCTATATGCCCACAATTACCCCAAATTATACAGACAGCTGGAAACCGACCTCTCCTCATGGTCTAAACATGAATTATCCTGGCTTGGCCGGATTAACTCCATAAAAATGACCCTTCTCCCCAAAATCCTTTACTACTTTCGAGCCCTGCCAATACCAGTTCGGAAGGACCACCTGTGCTCTCTGCAAAGCAAAATACTGAAATATATTTGGGGTAATAAGGGATACCGTCTACCGCAAAACACGCTCTTCCTGCATAGACGCAGAGGGGGGCTGGGTCTGCCTAACCTCCACAAATACTACCTTGCAGCTCGCCTAGCCCAACTCTCCTCGATCTACTCCAAATATGAGAAACCGGACTGGCAGTCCATAGAACGCTGTGCGGTACCCTCCTATACACTAGATTTTTTATTATGGTGCCCGCCCAAAGCCAGGCCGCCCATTATGTCCCCATCCCTTTCTCACTCCTGTGCCCTATGGGACGGCCTTCGCAAAGGGCCTTCCCTAGTCTCCACTATAAGACCCCTTGCTCACATGTTCCGTAATCATGACTTCCCCCCCGGTCTGAACATTGAGGCCTTCAGATGGTGGTTGGACAAGGGACTATACCGGATAGGTCACTTTTTTAATTCCAGGGGTCCGATTTCCCTAGCTTATTGTATCGAACACTTAGAGCTACCAAACACAGAGAGGTTCCGCTTCCACCAAATATCTCACTACTTGAACTCACTTTGGAAAAACAAACCCCTTCCTCCTCCCTTTACTGAATATGAAGCCTGGTGTGGTGGAGTCGGGGAGCAGAGGGGTGGTATTTCAGTGATCTACACGGCTCTCACTTCCCCAACGGGTAAATCCCCCTATATGACGGCTTGGGAATCTGATCTCCAGACCTCTGGGAGTCTCGAATCCTGGCAGCTGGCCTTAGCCAGATCCTTTCGTGGGATCCAGAACACCTCACTAATGGAGGCTAGCATCAAATTGATAACCAGGTGGTACCTCACTCCAGTAAGGCTAGCCAGAATATATCCCACGGCTAATCCCTTATGTTTCAGGGGGTGCCAACTTCGTGGCTCCATGATCCACATCTGGTGGGAATGCCCTAGACTCCGTTCGTTCTGGACTAAAATATTCAATTTGATTTACTTAGTCACAGGCTGCCGGGTTTCGAGAACTCCAGAGGTTGCGTTACTCAATACCCCGATTCCTTTGATGTCTGGTAACATTCAGAAACTAACTTATTTTATTCTATTAGGAGCCAAAATTGCGATTGCCTCCGCATGGAAGCAACCCAAACCCTCCTTCCTCGCAGTTAAGAGGAAGATATCGTGGATAATGTCCCAAGAAAAACTATCAGGTATTCTGTCAGACACCACACCTAAATTCCGAAAGGTGTGGGACCCTTGGGCCCGTTACATGGGAATCTCTCTGCTGCCGGGGGTTCCCCCAGGCCCTCCCCTAGGAACCAGACCTCACCCATAAAGCACCCATTCTTACACTGATTGTGAAACATTCCCTCGCTTTATCCTTCCACCCTTTCAGGACATAGCTTACCTCCCCCGACCCCTCTGTTCTCCTCTTCTCCTCCTTTCTTCTCTTCTCTGTCCTTCTAGTCGTTCTAAGATTTTGGTTTGCTCAACAGAGCTGTAATTGACAGGTTCACCATACAGTCCAATTTAATGTTGCGGTACCCACGGCAGACGATCCTCCGACTGTTTTTCCCCTCTGCGAGGGAGGGGCCTGGGAGGATACTCCCTCATCCTGGCACAGCAAGTTCCCTATTAGGGGTGTCGGGATGGGGGCTCCTGGGAGTTACCCTAATAGTTCTACCTGGTGGGCTCTCCCGGGGGGGACACCCTCCGTTTACCTCTTATTGATGTAGCCCCTCGATAAGGAAGGGCTAGCCGACTGTACATGACTAGTGTAGTCTGAATGTTCCCCTTATACTATTCCTTATCTATTAGAAACGAGACCACACCATAGGTTGGAGTAAACTGGCCACAACAGCCTTTATTAAACATAACTCAAAATTACTCCAATAACTTGTAATATGAAAATATATAAATATATAAATATATATATAAATATATAAATATAAATAACTTTATTAACATTAAACCACATTTAAATTAACATTAACTGCCCATTCTGGTGATCTCTGACGGTGACCACACTTAAGCCAATACCCAATCACTGCGGTACACCTGACCAACTTCCCAAAGGCCTCCACCTGTGACCGGTCGGAGACAACTTCCGCCAGTGAACATAACCGTATTCCCTCCAACGTTCAGGAATACCCAGAGGGGCCGATCGTTAGATGAGCCCCCCACACCCTCAGATCCCTTCTGAGTACCTGTCTACCGTCAGAAACCACCAGAAAACACACCGCCAACACGAAAAACTTTCAGCTGCCGTGACAACCGATGAAACCTGCAAAAGAAGAAAAAGACCAGCAACAAAACACCACAAAACAAACACATAACAATAGGGCGGGAGGGTGGGAAAACTGCCTCCTCTGTGTCACACTGGGCTCCGAATGATTCCTTAAAGCCACACCTCTCCCTTTTATGTGACCCCTCCCCTACACTGAACTTGTTTCCTGCAAACCTTTTCCTGAACTCCACCCATAAAGCTTAACCCTCTGTGTCCCTCATCCACACTGTCATGTCCAGCACTCCTTATATCATTGTATTCATAATCCGTGCTTCTCTTGACTAGTGTAGTCTGAATGTTCCCCTTATACTATTCCTTATCTATTAGAAACGAGACCACACCATAGGTTGGAGTAAACTGGCCACAACAGCCTTTATTAAACATAACTCAAAATTACTCCAATAACT
Organism: Lithobates pipiens; assembly: GCF_037356315.1. Classification (NCBI taxonomy): domain Eukaryota; kingdom Metazoa; phylum Chordata; class Amphibia; order Anura; family Ranidae; genus Lithobates; species Lithobates pipiens. The sequence goes on along the minus strand of NW_027507789.1, from coordinate 56,159,753 downwards.
TGTAATATGAAAATATATAAATATATAAATATATATATAAATATATAAATATAAATAACTTTATTAACATTAAACCACATTTAAATTAACATTAACTGCCCATTCTGGTGATCTCTGACGGTGACCACACTTAAGCCAATACCCAATCACTGCGGTACACCTGACCAACTTCCCAAAGGCCTCCACCTGTGACCGGTCGGAGACAACTTCCGCCAGTGAACATAACCGTATTCCCTCCAACGTTCAGGAATACCCAGAGGGGCCGATCGTTAGATGAGCCCCCCACACCCTCAGATCCCTTCTGAGTACCTGTCTACCGTCAGAAACCACCAGAAAACACACCGCCACAGCCCGAAAGGGTGACCCCCTCAACCTTGAGGGCCGCCCCACACCCGAAGAGCTTTCTGTATGCCCTCCTGTAAGCCAAAGGACCAGAGGTCAATCCCCACATCAGATAGATGAACGCCATCCCGCCTGAGATAAAGCCCTACATTCACCTCCAATTCCCTGTGTCTTACCACAATGCCCCCGTTCTGCACTACAAACCGCCCAACAACCTTATTAACCCTAATCCTGGTTTTCTCAAGGCTGGCTAAAGACCTGGCCCCCCGCCACACCGTTCTGGCCACAATGTCTGACCACACCAAAATGGTGCCCGGGAAAAGGACTCGCATGCGCAACACATCAGCCTTGATATCCGCCAAAATGTCCTTCACTTTTCGAACTCCCAGGTCATTGCCCCCCGCATGAACGACCAGCACATCCGGGGGCCTATCCCTCAAAGCGAAACGCTCCACCTCCCTCATGACACGCTCCCACCTCATGCCCGGGAAACCCAACCACATCACCCTAGCTACCTCCCTGGGGATACCTAATTGCCTGCCTGCTGGTAGAGAATCACCTCTCCTGGCCCCCCAGCAGACGTACGAATGCCCCAGGATCCAAACGAGGCGTTGAGAACCTCCATCTGGAATGAAAACAAGAGAAATAACACAACAACCAAAGGAATGTTACAAGCACAGTCCTCCCCCCCATAAATCCCACAGCAAAACAACCCCCAGCCGCACCATCCTTACCCCAGTAGCAACTGCGGCCGGACATAGGACCGGAACCTCCGGGACTCCCATCTACCAATCCGGCGAACCACCGCCTCCTCCAGCCCACATCGAGCCGCCTCCGTGGCCGCCCCAATCCGAAAAGAGTGGGACGCGTAGTCCCGCTCATCCAAACCCACCGCCCTCAGGCATTGCCGAAAGACCGACACAAACTGAAAACGGGATAGAAAAGAGCCCTCCTCGTGCACCAAAAAGGGGCCCGCCCTCCCAGGCCGTACCGCCCGGAAAGCCCGTACCGCCGCCACCGGGCACACTACCGAGCCCGGCAGGGCGAGCAGCGTAATCGCCACTCCCTTGCCCCGTTGATCAGTCTTAGACCTACGCAACCGTATACTCACCCGATCCGCAACCACCTGCACGTCCTGATCCAACAGACCCCCAGCCACCCGTTTTGAGCGACACACCAACTCCCCAATCCTAAAAGCCCCATAAAACGCCAGCGAAAACGCTGCCGTAAACAGGACGGTCTCGTAAGCAGACGAGCAAACGTCCACCAGCCGAGAACAAATTGCCACCAGATTGTCAAATGACACCGGCCGGCGCGCATCCCTACCCTTCCAATCCCTCCTGTACCCCTTCAACGTTTGCCTCACCCAAAAATCCTTCGTCCCGTCCGGCTCCCCCCACAGTTTGAACAAAAAGGCCAACCCCGCCAGCTTCCGCTCAATAGATGCGGGAGACAGGCCCGTCTCAATGTTCCGGGCAACCCAGTACAATACCACCCAGCGCCGGTCGGAGCCCCGACCAGCCACTCCAACCTCCCGCAGGAACGCCCACCATTCCGCCCACACTCTAGAATAAGCAGACCATGTAGCCTCACTCAACGACCTTTTTAACCAACCTGCGGCGATTCCAAGGGAAGTTCCCACATCCACCCGGGGCATGGCGCCCCCGACTCCTCCGCTCCCGGCGCCAGCTGCCGGAACTTGTCCCACTGAAAACGAGAGAGCGAGTCAGCCAAAGAATTCTCCACCCCAGGTATGTGCACAGCATAAACGTAAACATTGAGCCGCAAACATCGAAAGACCAGGTGTCGCAGCAGCCGGATGACCGGGGGGGAAGAAGCAGTCATCCGATTGAGGACCTGGACCACCCCCATGTTATCGCAATTGATGCGCAACTTCAAATTACGAAACTCCGCCCCCCATAACTCCAATGCCACCACTATCGGGAACAATTCTAGCAAAACCAAATTGCCCAACAACCCCGCAACCTCCCATGAGCGTGGCCAAGGTTCCGCACTCCACCGACCCCGGAAAAAGGCCCCATAACCCGTTGAGCCAGCCGCGTCAGTAACCAACTCCACATCGAAGTTGCTCACTGGCCCCGACATCCACATAGCCCGCCCATTATACGACTCCAAAAATTCATGCCAAGCCCGCAGGTCCTCCCGGTGTTCCCTTCGCAAACGTACGAAGTGGGTAGGGGCGGTTACCCCGGCAGTGGCCCCCGACAGCCGTCGGCAGAACACACGGCCCATAGGGATGATCCGGCAAGCGAAATTCAGCTTGCCCAACAGGGACTGCAGGGCCCGAAGCTGAACCTTCGGCCGGCCCTGCATGCCTGCCAACTCCGCCTGCAGATCCCGTAATTTACTCTCTGGCAATCGACACTCCATTGCCACAGAATCAATCACGATTCCCAGAAAACTCAATTCCGTCACCGGGCCCTCCGTCTTATCCCCCGCCAACGGCACCCCGAACCTGCCCGCAATGTGCTGCAACGTGGACAGAAGAATCGCACACACACTGGAGGCAGGCGGGCCCACGCACAGAAAATCATCCAAATAGTGGATGACCGACTCCAGGCCCGAAACATCTCTCACCACCCATTCCAAGAATGAACTAAAAGCTTCAAAATAGGCGCATGAAATGGAACAACCCATGGGCAGGCACAAGTCCACATAAAACTTGCCCCGCCAATGGCATCCCAACAGCCGGAAGCTGTCCGGGTGGACCGGCAGAAGGCGAAACGCCGATTCCACATCCGCCTTGGCCATGAGAGCCCCACGACCATACCGCCTGACCCACCGTACCGCCGCGTCAAAAGAAGTGTAGGAAACCGTACACGCCTCCGGGTCAATGAAATCATTGACCGACCCCCCTTTCGGAAAAGACAGGTGATGAATCAAGCGAAACTTCCCCGGCTCCTTCTTAGGAACTACACCCAACGGGGAGACCACCAGGTCCCCCCACGGCTGCACTTCGAAAGGACCACCCATCCGGCCCAGCGCCACCTCTTTACCCAATTTTTCATCCACAACCCCCGGGTGATCTAAAGCCGATCGCAAATTCCTGGCCAACGGCGGCACCCCTCCCAAAGAACAGGGAATCCTAAAACCGTCCCGAAAACCCAGAATTAACCCACGCGCCGCCGCACCATCCGGATACCTATTTAGGAAAGGAAGCATCCTTCCCAGGTTCACCGGCGTCATCCCTTTTGTGACCGGCGGCACCGGCACGCTGACCTTTTTTGAAACAGCGAGACAGGGGGTGGGTGCCGCCGCACCCGGAGCACTCATGCTTGAAGCGGCACGCGCCTCCGAATTTACAAGCCCCTTCATTAAAGGGCCAGCACACCCCCCACTTCTTTCCGGCCGGCAGTCCCGAGGAAGACGCACTCCCGGCCCCCCCCTGAAGAAACGGAGTGGGGGCCCGCGGAGCAGACATAAGCCTCATCCAGAGGCTTATGTCCTTGTGATCCCACCGCAGGTCAGCCCGCACTGCCTTACGCTGACGAAACTGCTCATCATAGCGCAGCCAAGCCAGCCCTCCATACACTCGGTGAGCCTCCCCAATCGCGTCCAGGTAACAAAATAACGCCGAGCAATGCTCGGGGTTCTTTTCCCCTATCACGCTAGCCAATATAGCGAACGCCTGAAGCCAATTTGCAAATGTGCGCGGGATCAGCCGATACCTACGTTTTTCCTCGTCGTCCTTCTTGGAACTGTCCGGCTTAACCCTGTCCAAATTAAATTTCTCGAGGGGGAGCAAGGAGAAAATCTCCACATACTCACCCTTGCCGATTTTGTCCCGCACCTCCTGCTTCAAATGCGCCCCCAATGGGCCTTCGAAACAAACAGACTTCGCACCGGGCAGCATCCGCGATCCTAACCAGGTCAGACCGCGCCCCCGGGTCCGCGGGCACCGGGGGGACCCCCGGGCCCACAGCCCCCGCATCCGTGCTCCCCGACACCGCGGCAGGCGGTGCATCCCGCGCAGGAATGACCTCCGCCCCCCCGGCCCCCCCCACAGTACCCATCCAGGGGGCCACCTGAGGCGACCCGGAGCCCCCAGCAAACTTACCCACCAGGGCCTGCAGCCCCCCCAACAGCTCCTGCAACTGACCTGACGGCCCCCCCGGGGCCACAGGCCCCGCCCCCTGCGCTGAACCTGCCACAACCCCCCCCAATACATCCCGGGATCCCGTGGGCACCGCACCCCCCTGCGCCACCCCCATCAGATCCCGCAAGGCATCCGCCAGCAATGTAGACTCCCGCAACTTACCCGGGCCCCCAGGGGCCTCGGCGACCGGTACCGGTCCGGGTGTAGAAAAGGACCCCTCCTCCTCCTGGGACAGCTCGCTCTCCGAACCGACCTCTCCAACGCGCACCGGGGACGCGGCAATCCCCCTGTGCTCCGCGCGGTCCATCCGGTCCCTGCGATCCGGGACTGCAGGCAATGTCCTCCTCCCCCCGCCGCCCCCGGCATGCCGGCGTCTAAAACCAGCCCTGCCAGGCACCTTGGCAGCCTTCTGCGACCCACCCTCCCCCCCCTCCGGCATGCGACCCCCCCGGAGCGCCCCCCTCCCCCCCACCGCGCGGATGCTGGCCCCAGACCCAGCCTGCCGCAGATCCCCCGCCACGTGCACCCCCCCCCCTTGGCCTGCCGACCCAGAGCCATCCACACTCCCCCCCACCTCCACCGGGCCCCGTGCGGTCCCGGCGCCATTTTCATGCGGCCGTGAAGCCCCGCCCCCCTCCGTTCGGCGGCGTAACGACCGCCCGGACCGGGGGGAGCCGATAACCTGTCGTTTTGCCGGGGGGACCGATCGGTCCACCCCCGGGCTCCGGGAGTCACGAGGCGGCCGAGGAGTAGGCCCAGGAGAAAAACGCGCCGGAGGCCGAGACCTCCGCGCGCGCAGTGGAACCTCACCTGTCCCGCCGCCGTCCACATCGCCGTCCGTCAGGTCACCCACACGTTCCCGCAGCCAGTCCGCACCGTGCACCTCCGCCGCCCGTCGCAGCCGCGCGAAGAGTCCCTCGAGGTCCGCCATAGCAGAGGAGCAGCGAAAAAACTGCCTCCTCTGGGTCACACTGGGCTCCGAATGATTCCTTAAAGCCACACCTCTCCCTTTTATGTGACCCCTCCCCTACACTGAACTTGTTTCCTGCAAACCTTTTCCTGAACTCCACCCATAAAGCTTAACCCTCTGTGTCCCTCATCCACACTGTCATGTCCAGCACTCCTTATATCATTGTATTCATAATCCGTGCTTCTCTCTCTTGATAGTATCTGTTTTTCACTAATGTCTCATGTTTTTTTTACTTACATTGTGACAGCAGGCCCTCCCTGCTACTGCTAGTTTGTGTACTGTTTTACGTATGTAAGTGCCTTTAATATAAAATAAAATATTTTGAAAGTAAAATGTTCTAAAAAATTGAAAAGAATAAAATATTTTTCAATGAGGGGATAAGGGCCAGTTGCAAATAAAGCTACCCACACAACATTTCTTCCTTGGCACCAGCTTCCTTGCTCTGATGAAGAAGGAACCTTCTTCAAATATACGTTACCCTTAGTGATGGACGAACTTCCGACGGGACGTTTCGCGAAAGCGAAATGCGAACGGACCCAAACGTTCGCGAAACCGAACGTTCGCCGCGGGCCCCATTGACTTCAATGGGAGGCGAACTTTGCAAACCTTCATGTCGAATTTGCGGCCACGTGGTAATTATTAGGGGGTAAAACGTAGTCCCACCATCTGGACAATGACATAATACATGTATGAGGTGAATTTGGGATCGATAACTACAAGCATTTTTATTTTATTTGGGAAATTGTTCTAACAATTCAGGACTATGGAGCTAATGAAGGCAATGGAGGAGAGGGAAGGTCAGGGACCAGGGTAGGCAAAGAAGAGGGTGCAGGAGATGATCACCAGCAGCGTGACATACCGGAATGACACATGCACCGTGATAGAGGCATCTGACAGCAGCACCGTAATACAGAGCACTGACAGCAGCACCGTGACATACAGCGCTGACAGCAGCACCGTGACATACAGCGCTGACAGCAGCACCGTGACATACAGCGCTGACAGCAGCACCGTGACATACAGCGCTGACAGCAGCACCGTGACATACAGCGCTGACAGCAGCACCGTGACATACAGCGCTGACAGCAGCACCGTGACATACAGCGCTGACAGCAGCACCGTGACATACAGCGCTGACAGCAGCACCGTGACATACAGCGCTGACAGCAGCACCGTGACATACAGCACTGACAGCAGCACCGTAAGCAGCCCCAGGAGGAAGTCAGCACAGCACAGGGATGGTGTGATCCCCTCATAATAAGAACCCCCAGGAGGAAGTCAGCACAGCACAGGGATAGTGTGATCCCTTCATAATAAGAACCCCCAGGAGGAAGTCAGCACAGCACAGGGATATCATAAGCAGCCCCAGTAGAAATATGACACCGCTCAACCTCTTCAAAGAGGAGGGTAGGGGCATATAGTACGGTGTGCTTTTTTGGGTCAAGGAAGTGAGCCAAATGAATTAAGAAGGTCTGTGTGCTTGATTAAAAAAATAGTTTATAGACATATACATGGTCTACTGGTCACATGTGTTGAATTCCTCCGAGATCCATGCCTCATTCATTTTTAGAAATGTGAGGTAGTTAACACTGTGGTGAGCTAGGCGAGTACGCTTATCGGTCACAATCCCCCCTGCTGCGCTGAACGTCCTTTCGGACAGGACACTGGATGAGGGGCAAGCCAACAGTTTGATTGCAAATTGGGCAAGCTCTGGCCAGAGGTCAAGCCTGCCCACCCAGTAGTCTAGGGGTTCATCACTCCTCAGAGCGTCCACATCGGCCGTTAACCCAATGTAGTCGGACACCTGACGGTCTAGGCGTTCCCTGATGCTGGATCCGGATGACACCTGTCGATGGGTCGGCTGAAAGAATGACCTCATATCCGAAGTCACCAACACATCTTCAAACCGGCCTCTTCTTGCAGGCGCTGTTGGATTGGTACCCGCAAATCCTTCTCTGGGAGTGGGAATTGCTCCTCTGCCAGCGCACGCAAAAGCAGAATGCAGCATTTCTCGAAGCAAGGCCTGGAAGTGCTGCATTCTGACAGCCCTCTGCGACGGCGGTAACATTTCCGCCATTTTGTGTTTGTACCGGGGGTCTAAGTACGTTGCCACCCAGTACTGGTCCTTGACCCTCATGCTTTTTATACGGGGGTCCCTATTAAAACACTGGAGCATGAAGGCCCCCATTTGCACTAAAGTGGAAGCGGTGTGGTGGCCTGGCTCCTGCTCATCATCCAGGATAATGTCGTCCTCTTCATTCTCCTCTCCCCATCCTCGCACAACAGGGATCCCAGAAAGGTTTAAAGCATGCTCTTCTTGCTCCTGCTCATCCGCCCCGGCACCATCCTCCTCTGACTCCTCATCAGACTCCTGTTGTTGACTTGTCTCAGATAGAGTAGCCCCCCCTGGGAATTCATCCAGCATTGCGACTTCCTCATCTTCCCGCTCCTGCTCCTCCACAGCCTGATCAATGACACGACGCAATGCACGCTCCAGAAAGAAGGCATAAGGTACCATGTCACTGATGGCGCCATGGCTGCGACTGACCAGTTTGGTGATCTCCTCAAATGGCCGCAGAAGTCTGCATGTGTCGCGCATGAGCAGCCACTGGCGCGGTGAAAAAAAACCCAGCTCCCCAGAACCGTTTCTTTCGCAGAGTTCATACAGGTAGACGTTAACTGCACGTTTCTGCTGGAGCAGCCTATCAAGCATATAGAAGGTTGAGTTCCATCGCGTCGGGCAATCGCAAATAAGACGTCTGACCGGCAGATGGTGTCGCCGCTGAATGTCAGCAAGGCGAGCCATGGCCGTGTAAGATCTTCTGAAATGGGCCGAGATTTTCCTTGCCTGCCGCAAGATGTCCTGGACCCCAGGGTATTTGACAAGGAATCGCTGCACGACCAAGTTTAAGACGTGTGCCATGCACGGCACGTGCGTGATTTTGCCCTGTTTCAATGCGCTAAGCAGATTGGCACCGTTGTCACACACCACTTTACCAACTGTCAAATTGAGCGGTGTTAGCCACTCATCTGCCTGTGAACGCAAAGCTGAAAGGAGTGCCGGGCCAGTGTGGCTCTTTGCTTCCAGGCACAACAGACGCAGCACGGCATGGCAACGTCTCACCTGGCATGTGGAATAGGTTCTGGGGAGCTTGGGCGGTGCAGTGGAAGAGACGCTAGCAGCGGAAAAGGAGGAGGCAGCTGAGGAGGAGAGGGAGGAGGATGGAGTAGGAGGAGGAGAAGAAGAGTCAGGCCTGCATGCAATCCGTGGCGGTAAAACCAAATCTACACGGGTGCCACGGGTTACATGCTTGACGGCCGTCAGAAGGTTCACCCAGTGGGCAGTAAAACTGATATACCTTCCCTGCCCGTGTTTGCTAGACCACGTGTCTGTGGTCAGATGTATCTTGGCACCGACACTGTGTGCCAGAGATACATTCACTTGCCGCTGAACATGGCCATATAGCTCTGGGATGCCCTTCTCTGAGAAATACTTCCTTCCTGGGACCTTCCATTGTGGTGTTCCAATGGCCACAAATTTGCGAAAGGCCTCCGAGTCCACCAGTTTATATGGCAGTAGTTGGCGGGCTATGAGTTCTGACAAGCCAGCCGCCAACCGTTGGGCAAGAGGGTTATCCGGCGTCATCATTTTTTTACGCTCAAACATTAGGCCCACGGAAGCCTGCCTTTTTGCAGAAAAATGTGAGCTTGGCGTGATGGAAGGTGGAGTGGAGGACAATTGTGAGGAGAGAGGAGAAGGAGAAGTAGAAGACGAGGCTGGACGGTGAGAGCCTGCAGTGTGGCTTTGTGTGTTCCGTTGCTCCCACTGGGCTCGGTGATGGCTGCTCATGTGCCTTCTTAAGGCGGTCGTCCCTAGGTGAGTATTGGGCTTACCGCGACTAACGCGTTGACTGCAAAGATTGCAGATGGCAACGCTATTGTCAGCAGCGGACACGTTAAAAAAAGCCCACACTGCGGAGCCATGTGCCGGTGTCCTGGGAGCGCCAGATGTGACCGTACATGGTCGATGACTCGCTCCTGATACATTTGCAGTCTGCTTTGTCCCTGCTGTGCAATGTAAGTCATTGCTGCTTCTCCTCCCTATCTGCTGGTCCATATCTCCCTCTGAACTCCCCTCCTCTTCCTCTCTTGTGGGCACCCACGTGACATCACTAGACACGTCATCATCAACGTCACCTTCCCCACCGCTATAAGTAGAGATCTCGGAGTAGGCAGCAACACCGGGGACCAACCTCCTCCTTGGGCTGATCTGGGTACTGGCGTCAGACTGCTGAGTAGCGCTTGTTGCTACCTCCTCTTCCTGATCCAATACCAAGAGTGGCTGCGCATCAGAAATGTCCTCTTGATATGGATCGGAAAATAATTCCAGTGACTCAAGCGGAAGGTATGTGGTGGTGGTGGTGGTCGTGTTGTTGGTGGTAGTGTCTTTGGGGGTGCACATAGCAGAGAGTGAAGAAGAGGGTGCAGATCGAGAGGATGAGGAGGGTGCAGAAGAGTAAGGCTGAGCGAGCCACTCAACCAAGTCTGGTGCATCCTTTAAAGTAATTGAACGCACCTTCTGCAACTTCCCACTTTGGCTCAAGCCTGTTGCTCCTGCCCTACCCCTACCACCCCTGCGGAAGGGCCTGCCTCTTCCTCTGCCTGTCATTTTTTAAATGACCCTGTGACAAAACTCTTAGTCCCTATACCGATGAAGGACTGCTGCAGTATAGGGCAGCGGTCAGCAGTGGTGCACGTCAACCCTATCTATTGTGGACCGATAGCGGTCCTTACAGAACAGCAGACTGTACCGCACTCAAGCCTATGTACCGTAGCACCCTATACCAAGTTACCAGTCCTTATAAGAACTTTTGTGGACCAAGCAGGTTGTGTATTAGTGTTTAGCAGACTGTACGTCAGTCCCTATACCGCTGAAGGACTGCTGCAGTATAGGGCAGCGGTCAGCAGTGGTGCACGTCAACCCTATCTATTGTGGACCGATAGCGGTCCTTACAGAACAGCAGACTGTACCGCACTCAAGCCTATGTACCGTAGCACCCTATACCAAGTTACCAGTCCTTATAAGAACTTTTGTGGAACAAGCAGGTTGTGTGTTAGTGATTAGCAGACTGTACGTCAGTCCCTATACCGCTGAAGGACTGCTGCAGTATAGGTGAGCGGTCAGCAGTGGTGCACGTCAACCCTATCTATTGTGGACCGATAGCGGTCCTTACAGAACAGCAGACTGTACCGCACTCAAGCCTATGTACCGTAGCACCCTATACCAAGTTACCAGTCCTTATAAGAACTTTTGTGGACCAAGCAGGTTGTGTATTAGTGTTTAGCAGACTGTACGTCAGTCCCTATACCGCTGAAGGACTGCTGCAGTATAGGGCAGCGGTCAGCAGTGGTGCACGTCAACCCTATCTATTGTGGACCGATAGCGGTCCTTACAGAACAGCAGACTGTACCGCACTCAAGCCTATGTACCGTAGCACCCTATACCAAGTTACCAGTCCTTATAAGAACTTTTGTGGAACAAGCAGGTTGTGTGTTAGTGATTAGCAGACTGTACGTCAGTCCCTATACCGCTGAAGGACTGCTGCAGTATAGGTGAGCGGTCAGCAGTGGTGCACGTCAACCCTATCTATTGTGGACCTATAGCGGTCCTTACAGAACAGCAGACTGTACCGCACTCAAGCCTATGTACCGTAGCACCCTATACCAAGTTACCAGTCCTTATAAGAACTTTTGTGGACCAAGCAGGTTGTGTATTAGTGTTTAGCAGACTGTACGTCAGTCCCTATACCGCTGAAGGACTGCTGCAGTATAGGGCAGCGGTCAGCAGTGGTGCACGTCAACCCTATCTATTGTGGACCGATAGCGGTCCTTACAGAACAGCAGACTGTACCGCACTCAAGCCTATGTACCGTAGCACCCTATACCAAGTTACCAGTCCTTATAAGAACTTTTGTGGAACAAGCAGGTTGTGTGTTAGTGATTAGCAGACTGTACGTCAGTCCCTATACCGCTGAAGGACTGCTGCAGTATAGGGCAGCGGTCAGCAGTGGTGCACGTCAACCCTATCTATTGTGGACCGATAGCGGTCCTTACAGAACAGCAGACTGTACCGCACTCAAGCCTATGTACCGTAGCACCCTATACCAAGTTACCAGTCCTTATAAGAACTTTTGTGGAACAAGTGAGTTGTGAATGTTTAGCAGACTGCAGCAGAAGGGCAGCAGTCAAGTATAATATCCTTTCTATATTTGGAAGAAAGAATATTATACATGTACAAGCCTATTACTGTACCACTGATACCAGTCCTGAAAAGAACCTTTGTGGAACTAATAATAACAGCAAGTCTTTAAAATTACCCTCACTGCCTGACAACACTGCTTCCTTCCTGTCCCTATACAAATTGGCAAAAAAAGAGAACGATTAGTGGTTACTGGAACAGCTCTTTTGTGGACCTTGATAGTAACAGCTAATGATGATGATGATGATGATGATGATGAAAGACTAATCTGGCTGTCCCTGTAGCATACACCGTCCTTTCCCTTTCTCTAAACTAACAAAAGACACTCAGGCTGCTGCAAGAATCAGCAGCACAGCAAACCTATCAACACCTAACACCTATACCAGTCCTGAAAAGAACTTTTGTGTACCAAATAGCTAGTGGTTTATCTCTCCCTACTCCACACAGGAACCTGTCCCTATCGTAACAGAAGAAAGAATGTAAAATGGCCACCGGATCGGGTGTATTTATAGGTTAGGGGGAATGTACAAGTGTCCATGTGCTGTCATGTCTCAATTGGCTGTCCTGTATCACATGATAAACGTGTCACCAAAGGTTAAAGTTCTTGTATACATTAAACACGTAAGTCCGCCGCGGCGAACGACGGAAAAAGGCGTTCGAACGTGCGGACCGCGAATGTCGGAAATTCGCCGCGAAACGACCGCCGGGCGAAACGTTCGTCCATCACTAGTTACCCTACCTGGTCTGCACTTTTGAATTACTAACCTATCAACATATTATGAAAGTATAGGAACTGCCATTACTGGGCTCCTGCAAAATTTCAGTTTTCTGGCTGTGCCTAGCTTCGGTACTTTTGGATCACAAACCTGGCCACAAGCATGCTATCAATAAATGTCAAAAAAGTTTGTACTTGTTATACTGTATCTATATTTGATTTGTGTCAGAGACTCAGAAAACATTAAAGCTAAAGCATCAGCATGACAGTTTGGGAAACCACCATTCACAAAATGAGTGGTTGGAGATAGAAGCCTACAGATTTATTTTATGACAGGTTTATTATAATAAACAAACTCACCCCTTTCTTTGTCCTCAGTGGTATTTTGCTTCAAACTGTTATAACCTAGCCTTTGTGGATTTGGCTTAGGGCAGGGGTGTCCAAACTTTTTTCAAAGTGGGCCGGATTTGTTGAAGTGAACATGCCTGAGGGCCGACCATTTTGCCTGACATTCTTTGAACCATTGAAAATTCGGTCTAAGTGTGTCCATCCGAGCGCTAATACACAGCCCAACAAGAATTCTTTTGCCTTTGTCGCACTCGTTCCCAACACACAGACTAATGCTCTGCACTTTAGGGGGCACCGTTAATTCTTAATGGTACCCCACACATTGGAAAATGTAGGGTGCTTTTGGTGCAGTGCAATAAAAAAAAAAAACACACACACAGACACATGTGCACACACACACACACACATACAGACACATGTGCGCACACACACACACACATACAGACACATGTACGCACACACATACAGACACATGTGCACACACACACACACACACATACAGACACATGTGCACACACACACATACAGACACATGTGCACACACACACACACATACATACACATGTGCACACACACACACACATACATACACATGTGCACACACACACACACACATACAGACACATGTGCACACACACACACATACAGACACATGTGCACACACACACACACATGTGCACACACACACACATACAGACACATGTGCACACACACACACATACACATGTGCACACACACACACATACAGACACATGTGCACACACACACATACAGACACATGTGCACACACACACATACAGACACATGTGCACACACACATACTTACAGACACATGTGCACACACACATACATACAGACACATGTGCACACACACACATACAGACACATGTGCACACATACACACATACAGACACATGTGCACACACACACACACACACACACACATACAGACACATGTGCACACACACACACATGTGCACACACACACACACACATACAGACACATGTGCACACACACACACATGTGCAAACACACACATACAGACACATGTGCACACGCACATACATACAGACACATGTGCACACACACATACATACAGACACATGTGCACACACACACACATACAGACACATGTGCACACACACACATACAGACACATGTGCACACACAGACACATGTGCACACACAGACACATGTGCACACACAGACACATGTGCACATACAGACACATGTGGACACACACACATACAAACACATGTGCACACACACACATACAGACACATGTGCACACACACATACAGACACATGTGCACACACACACACAGACACATGTGCACACACACACACAGACACACACAGATGTGCGCACACGCACACACACACATACAGACACATGTGCACACACACATACAGACACATGTGCACACACACACACATACAGACACATGTGCACACACACACACATACAGACACATGTGCACACACACATACATACAGACACATGTGCACACACACACACACACACATACAGACACATGTGCACACACACACACACATACAGACACATGTGCACACACACACATACATACAGACACATGTGCACACACACATACATACAAACACGTGCACACACACACATACAGACACATGCGCACACACACACACATACAGACAAATGCGCACACACACACATACAGACACATGTGCACACACACACACATACAGGAACATGCGCACACATACAGACACATGCGCACACACACACATACAGACACATGCGCACACACACACATACAGACACACATACAGACATACATGCACACAAATACAGACACATGCATACACATACATACATACACACACATGAATAAAGGCCTTTTTAACACTAATCTAGCTTGTAGCATAGTACAGTACCTTTGCAGCTGCCTCATTCAGCCGGGTACTGCACTGTAGGGGGAAGCAGAGAGCACAGCACACTCCTCTGCACTTTACTTTCACTTTTGAAGCTCACGGAGCTTCTCACAGTGCCAGGGATCGGCTGATCTGACAGCCCTGATCCTGCAGCACAATAAATTGAGAAAGACCAGGCAGGCCGTTCAAAACCGGACCGCGGGCCGCAACTGGCCCGCGGGCCGGACTTTGGACATGCCTGGCTTAGGGTGTCTTAGGGCCACTATTACACTCACCTGTTCCTTTCCCCAGTGCCAGGTCTTACTCTCTGTGTATAGATGCCAGCTTCCTGCTTGCTCTGGTGTTGTGGCCAATCACAAACGAAAAACGGTCTCAAAGGGCTTATGTGCAGGTTAGTTGGTGTTGGGGTTGGAGCACTCATATTCAGCTCTCCAGTGATCCCCAGTGCCTCTAAGCTTTGCCTCTGTGGCCCAAACATTCAGTGCCACCTGTCTCTCCAGTGATCCTCAAGTACTTTAACCTGCATCCAGCCTTGTCATCCCTGTGCATCCCAAATTGTACCTTGAGCCTCTGTCCCTGAGCCTGATCCTGTGATTGTGTTCCCCAGTCTGCATCCTGTTCCACTAACTCTGTGTATCCATACCAGCATCCGATCTCCATTCATGACTGTCTCCCTGTTCAATCCAGTCAGCTACCTGATCCTCTGCACCAGCTTTATTTCTTGTGATTTCCAGTGAGCCTCTTGTTACCAGCACCTGTGCACCCAAAGTTTTCCACCAATATGTGGTTCTCCAACGCTCATACTAGTTTGGACTGTGTACCCTACAGACACAAGCATCTCAGAACTACAATTATTCTGACAGGGAGTAAGATGCATATCTGCTCTCAGTAAATGCCTGCTCAGGGATGTTGGAGGGCCACAACCTGGGTGTCAACTGCTGTCAAACCCATCTCTTCTTACAGGATGTCATGATGTTTGACCAGATAGTATGGACTGCAAAGAGGAAACCAAAAAGTGAATAAGAACGTTTATCTAAGACAAGTGATATAAATAAGTAAACACCCCAAATACAAATAGTGCTCAACCAACCAACAGAAACCCACAGACAGCAGATAATATGTACAGCCAAAGGGAAATACTGAAATCAAACACGTTAGCAAGGCCAGGGTCATACACAGGGGATCAGAAAATGAACAAGGGCAGGACAAGAGAGGGAGATAATGGATGGGATCAGGCTTACAAGGGAACAGGAACACAAGAGGGACAGGATCAGGATGGGATTGGGTGCAAGCTCAGGTTCCAGGGTTCCAGATACAGGTCGAAGGTACAGACCAGGGCACAAGGAAGAAAGATACCAAGGCAAGCATGTGAGGCTTGCCGGGTATTTATGGGACTGCCAGTGATTGTCCTGAGCGCAGGGAGTATTGTCTGCTTCATACTGCCAGTATCCATCCGCTGGTGGACGTCAGTACTGCAGCCCAATGATGACATAACACCAGCAGGGAAAGACTCTCCTGACAGTTCCAAACTGCCAGGAGACACCTGTTGGTGGACCTCAGTACTGCACAATAGCGGACGGACCTTTTCCTGACACAGGAACTCTAGTAAAGTCAAGGTTGCTCCTTAGGTTCTGTGATTTGGCCCTTCTTTTGGGTCCCCTCATCACTGTATGTGCAGGCACACTGGGTTTTTCTTTTGGTGCCAACAGGTACCCTGCTTCTCCAAAACTCCTCGCAGTTCACTGTGACTGCTCAATAGCCACTGCTGCTACTTAGCAGTAAAACACATTTCTGGTAAGCCAGTCTGCACGGAGAAAGGTATCTTGCTGGCATCCATATAAATAATAAATATAATTTAATTTGGCTTTTTACTGATTAATTTATACATCATGCACTTTGAAGATTTGGTCTCCTGCAACCCCCCCCCCCCCCCCCAAGTCTTTTTGGAAAAATTGCTTTAGCACTATTGAATTGGATGGAAATAATTTGTGAGCTACAGTGTTCGCGAATTGACACAGCATCTTAGCTGGATTAAGGTTTGGGCTTAGTTTTCAACAGCACCAGTATGTTTGCTGTGCGTTTAAGGTAATTTCCCTGGTGGTAGGTGAATCTCCATCCCAGACTAAAGTATTGAAACAGGTTTTCCATGTGTTTGACTTTAGCCTTCCATCTTAGCCATCCGTCCTCAGTCTTAACCAACTTCTTGCTGCCCGCTGTTGAAAAACATCCTCAAATCATGATACTACCATCATCCTTGCTTCATCATGGGGAAGGTGTTTTCTAGTTGATAAGTAGTGTTGACTTTCTACCACACATAGGGGGTCTATTCAAACATGTTTCACACAACTTCCCAATTGAATTTAATTAGAAAATGTGTAAATCTTGGGCAAAAGTTGCATGGATTTTGCATGGATTTTGTTTGAAATAATTTTAAATAGACCTCATAATGTTTTGCTCTAAGGCCAAATTTTGGCTTCATCATACCAAAAAACCTTTATTGTACATCTTTGTTGTGCCTTTTACATGCCTTATGGCAAACATCAAATGATTAGATGTGTTTTCAACAGTGACTTTTTTCTTGCCGGTCTTATATAAAGCCCAGTGTTCAGGGTTTACTCTTTCCACAAATTGTTTATCCTAACTTTTTTGTGGATCTCTGTAGCTCATGTAGATTTACCATTAACTATCTTGAGTTCTTCTCTTAGTAAGCCCCTTAATTTTCTTATGCCGCGTACACATGATCAGTCTATCCGGCGGACTTAGTCTGGCAGACAAACCGCCGGAAAGTCTGCCAAATTTCGGAACGAGTGGACCTGCCCACACACCAGGGGAGTCTGCCGTACTTTTGAAAATGAATGGACTTACCCACACACGGAGGAAAGTCCGTTAATTTTCAATGCGGCTCCAGGTAGACGGGACTAGCGCAGGAGGTCAATGTCTCCACCTTCGGCGGCGAGATTGACACGTCGCTGGCCCCATCACCTGGTATGGACTTAAAGGGGAAGCCCTACGCCGAAAAAAACGCGCGGGGTCCCCCCAAGGTCCATATAAGACCCTTATCCAAACACGCAGCCCGGCCAATCAGGAAAGGGGTGGGGAATAGCGAGCGCCCCCCTCCTAAACCATACCAGGCCACGTGCCCTCAACATGGGGGGTGCTTTGGGGAAGGGGGAGCCGAGCGCCCCCCCACCCCAAAGCACCTTATCCCCATGTTGATGAGGACAAGGGCCTCTTCCCGACAACCTTGGCCGTTGGTTGTTGGGGTCTGCAGGCGGGGGACTTATCGGAATCCGGGAGCCCCCTTTAATAAGGGTACCCCAGATACTGGCCCCCACCCTATGTAAATGAGTATTGGGGTACCATGTACCCCTACCCACCCCCGGGCGGTGGCGACGAAGAAGAAAGCCAGGCACCTCCACAAGTAAAAGAGCTAGTAAAAGAGCAGAAGATAGCAGAGGAGTCCAACGAGAAGACCCCCCCATGACGGAAGAAGACCCCCGGAGCTGTGCAATAAATTATTTTAAACCCTTGTGTGTTGTGTTTTATTAAAAAATTTTTTTACAGGTGAATGGGTAGGGGTACATTGTACCCCATACTCATTCGCATAGGGTGGGGGGCCGGGATCTGGGGGCCCCGGCATTCCGATAAGCCCCCCTCCCGCAGACCCCGACAACCAACGGCCAGGGTTGACGGGAAGAGGCCCTTGTCCTCATCAACATGGGGACAAGGTGCTTTGGGGTGGTGGGGCCATGAGGCCCCCCTTCCCCAAAGTACCCCCCCATGTTGAGGGAACGCGGCCTGGTACGGCTCGAGGTGGGGGGGGGGGCGCTTGCTCGTCCCCACCCCCTTTCCTGACCGGCCGGGTAGCGTGATCGGATAAGGGTCTGATATGGACCTGGGGGGGACACCCACGCCGTTTTTCCAGCGTAAGGGTTTCCCTTTAAGTCAATACCAGGTGACGGGGCTAACGACATGTCAATCTAATCGAAGGCAGCGACATTGACTTCCTTCGCAAGTCCCGTCTACCTGGAGCCGCGTTCAAAATGAATGGACTTTTCTCCATGCGGAAAAGTCCGTTCATTTCAAAAGTACGGCGGACTAGCACACACATGGCCGTATCTTGGGTAAAAAAAAATCAGTCGGAGCCCACACACGGGCGGATTCCGCCGGACTTTTCCGCCGGATAGTTTGATCATGTGTACGCGGCATTAGTCTGCCTTATCTAGACAAAGTAGCAGTTGTATTTTACTCATTTCATTTATTTCATTTATAATAAAAGATATAACAGTGCCCTATTGAGTGATCATATTTTTGCTTCTCTGAACATTTATTCCAGAGTTCTTGTAATGGCTCTTTGATTTTCACAATGTTTTTTGTGTGCTAATGCTCTTTAGCATTCTCTAGGACCATACAGTAACAACCAAGGTTATTTTGAGATTCTGTGACACTCTAATTGCATGCAGGTCCACTCATCTAATTATGTGACTTATGTTATAAATGGTCATGGTCAATAGTAGGGAACACAGAAACAAATGTAGCCTGAAAAACTTGTGCACATTTTACTATATTTATCCTATTGAATCCTTTCTTTTGATAAACCTGCAGGTACAGAATATATCTGTTAATCTGTATTCAGCTTCTAATTGCTGTTGTGAGTTGGATTGTCAATATACAGCATTCTTTTGTTAAACTACTAAAACTCTCCCACTCTTCCATCTCTATAGCATAAAGGCAAATCCTTCTGCTTTCTCAAGGTAAGAACTAGAAATGCAAATTACTCTCCTTGAGATAACAACACAGGAAGTGGGCAAAAGACACATGGCAGCTCTGAATTACTAACATGAGCAATGATTTCAATGGTATAGTTAATAGTCCAGAAAAGGGCATAAAACAGAATTTCAGCGTTAGAGTTTCTGTATATTTAAAGTGGAGTTCCACCCAAAAATGGAACACATTTGGCGTGTCATTTTTTTTTTAGGGGGGGTGAGCAGGTACACTGTTTTTATAGGAACCCAGCTCCCACTTCCTCCCCTGGTGCCGCCAGAAGGAAAATCACCTCTCCCGCTCCCTCCCTGCAATTTCTGGGACACGTCACTGGTCCCAGAGGATTGCCCAGTCAATCACAGCACACAGCACGGCTCGTGCATGCACAGTGTGTGCCCAGCTGTGAAGCCACAGCCAGGCGCCCACATTTAGAATGCTGATGCCGCAGGGAGGAGGGAAAGAGGAGCGGGGCTTCATGCGCCCGCATCACTGGACCGTGGGACAGGTAAGTAAGTGTCTGATTATTAAAATTCAGCAGCTACACATTTGTAGCTGCTGACTTTTAAATGGGCGGAACTCCGCTTTAAATACATATAATACAAATACAGTAACAGTAGTTCTGTACAAAGCCTTACTCCAAAAGTTTTGCAAGTTGAGAAGTTTTGTATTTTTTTTGGTCCTCTCATAGATAATAAGCAACATTTTTATTTAATTAAGCACTTATTTATACAAGTCTGTTCACCTGCATGCATATTAATGATGTTATTATGATACTTAATGGAGAACTGCACTGACAGAAATAAATTAGGCTTAAGTACCATTAAAAAAAAGTGTGAACTTGCCTTGTCAATATTCTTTGTTGTGTACATAGAAACAGTAACTGGGTATTTTTATATCTTAGTAAAGAAATCCCACTAAAACTATTGTTAGCCAACCTAATCAGAATATGGTTGCGAATACCATTAACGTGGATACAAACCCTAACCAGATGACATGTACCCAAATAAAATCAATGTTCTTTTTTCCCCACAAATAGAGCTTTCTTTTGATGGTATTTGATCACCTCTGCATTTCTTTTTGCGCTATAAAACAATAGTTTTTACTTTTTGCTATAATACATATCCAATAGAAAAATGGAAAAAAAAATCAAGTTTCTTCATCAATTCAGGCACATATGCATTCTGCTATATATTTTTGGTAAAAAAATCCCAACAAGTGTATATTGATTGGTTTGCACAAAAGTTATAGCATCTACAAATGATGGGATATTTTTATGGAATTAAATTTGTTTTATTTTTTTTTTTTACCAGTAATTGCGGCGATCAGGAGTTGACACTTTTGACACTTTTTTGGGGATCAGTGGCACTAATACTGTCTTCAGTGCCAAAAGTATGCTCTGTTACTGTACTAATGACACTGGCAGGGAATGGGTTAACACCAGGGGCGATCAAAGGATTAAGTGTGTCCCTAGTAGGTGCTTACTAACTGTGTGGGGGTTGCTATGACTGGGAGAACACAGAGATATGTGTTCCTGCTTAGCAAGAACACAAGATCTATCTATGTTCTCCCCTGTCAGGATGACAATCTGCCTTGTTTACATAGGCAGATTTCTGTTCTGCCTCTCTGGGGAATGATTGCGGGTGGCCGGCAGACATTGTGTCTGCTGGACCCACTGGGAGGCTCCCCCTCTGTCCATTCAGCTCACCTGCACCCCCAGAGGCTACTGCATAAAGCAACGTACAGGTACATCAATCATGATTGGTGCTGGTGGGTCCGGATTATGGCCAGGAAAGGGGTCTGGTACTGCAGGCTTTAGCAGAGATACTTCGCAAAAGTTCATAAGCTGTTGGATTTATTTTTCTTTTTACAGCAAATGGACCAATGTACTTGGGGGACAATTTTTTGGAAAGACTGGCCATTTTCAGATTAGTGGTTTAAAACCATACCTTGCCCCCTGGCTTGAGATCCAGACCATCCCTTCTTTTATTATTGAAGAATTTCTTGTTGTCCTGTTGGGCCTTGGCAATAGCTTCCTGCGGAACTTTATTGTTGATTTGCAGAAACATCAGTCGCTCCTGAACTGTTGAAAAAGATGAATCAAAGACTGAATCTAGTAAGAAAGAAGGATTAAATCCAAAGTTCGCAAAGAATGGATAGGACCTGTAGCCGAATGGACAGAATCATTGTAGGCAAACTCTGCTAGAGGAAGAAGCAAAGCTCAGTGTCACGTACCTGGTGGTAGAGTCTGATATGTAGAGGCCCCTGGTAGAGTAAACAGGAGGCACAGGAGTGCAGAGTCTCACGAGTGCCTGGCAGAGTTGCTAGTAGTGGAGTTGGACTGGAACTAATGGTAGAGATGAGATGGGACCAGGAACAACTGTCAGGCTGGAGACTGGAGTAGGCTGGTACTTACTGTGGAAGCCACGGGCAGGAGCGTGGATATAGCAGCTAGCAGGAACAATATCAGCGTGGATTGGAGCTCACGCAGGTGCAGGTAGGCTGGCTGAAGACACTAATAAACAAGTCGAGAACAGACGTGGATACAGGAGCAGAAGCAGACAGGTTCGGCAACAGGCTGGCAGCAGAAGGAGCAGGCAGGAACATAGTCAAAGACAAGCCGAGGTTGGGTACAGGCAGATAGCAGGAATAGTCGGGGACAAGCCAGGTAGGTCAACTGGAACAGGTACAGACAAACGGATATCAGGAATCACGGGGAACGCTGTAGACCAGAGAGCACTGATCCTGGGGAATGAGTCAGTTTAAATAGTCTGTTTGGCACCAAGAACTGTCACAGGGCTTGTACGTGCACTTGTTGGCATTCCGTTCTGCATTGGCATGCGCAGCCCTTCTCGTGGGACATACAGTACAGGGAAACTTCTGTGGCCGCCATCTTGATTATTGGCGTGCCCTTCCTGACACCCAGTCATCCTGCGCGAAAGAAGAAAAACACTGAAGGTATTGATCTAGAGCAGTGGTTCTCAACCTGGCAGTCGGGACCCCTTCGGGAGTTAAATGACAATTGGCTAGGGGTCACCAAATCCTGGGCTGTTCCTGAAGCCTGCACCACTCTCCCAGTTTGTCCCTGGAGCCTGTGGCCACCCAGCAGGGCCCACTCAGCCTCTACACAGCCGTCCATTCAGTTCACGGCTTGGCTGGGGGCAGAGACTAGTGGTCAGCTGACTGGTGAGGAATGTAAAGTGGGAGGGGCTGAATGAGACCCTATCTCCTGATTTCGGCATAGGTGTCACTACTGTGAGACATCACAAAGTCGGAGACACAGTGACGCCGGAGACACAGTGAGTAACACTACCTGTGATTATATTTGCCAATAAAAGTCCCCACTACAGTTCTCAGATCAACAGATGACTTTGATCAAGAGCACCTAAGTTGGCTGATCAGAACTCCCTGCCAGCACTGCCAGCACTGCCACTGCCAGCACTGCCACTCATCGCATTTCGCCCTCCCCCCCACCAAGGAGTAACAAAAGGAATACAAACAAAGAACACATGGAAGGGAGAGGAAAAGAGGGGAGGAACAAAGAAAAAGGGAGAGAAAGAATGAGAGAAAGAACAAAGAAGACGGCAATAGAGGGGGGAAAAAAACAAGACATTAGCATAGCGAGAGATAAAAGGGAAAGAAAGGAGAACAAAAAGAAAGAGTGGTACATCCTAAGTGGAAGGGACTCAGGAAGCTCTAAATATCCGTGGGTTAGGGGTGTAAATTACTTGTTTTGCCTTGGGTGCTGACAACCCACGCTACGAAAATAATTTTACTGTTGGGGGTCCCCACAACTTGAGAAATTTTATCAAAGGGTCATGGCACTAGAAGGTCAAGAACCACTGATCTAGAGTCTGATTTGTTCGTTCTCTCTGACCATTCATCTGGGGATGATATGCTGAAGATAACCACATCTCAATTTAAAGTGCTTTGCAAAGTTCTTTCCAGAATTTGGATGCAAACTGAACCCCTTGGTTAGAATGGGCGGCACAGTGGTGTAGTGGGTAGCACTCTCACCTAGCAGTAAAAAGGCTTGCTGGTTTGAATCCCAACCGTGACACTAGCTGCCTGGAGTTTGCCTGTTCTCCCTGTGCCTGCATGGGTTTCCTACGGGTTTCCTCCCGCATGCCAAAGAAATGCTGGTAGGTTAATTGGCTTCTGTCTAAAATTGGCCCTAGTATATGAATGTGAGTTGGGGACCATGGATTGTGGGCTCCTTGAGGGTAGGGACTGATGTGAGTGTGCCATGTATGTGTGGATCACTGCGCAAATTGACGGTGCTATATGGATACCTTAACTAAATCTTAATGAGACACAATGTACAGGGATAGGGACAATTGTAGACATGCACCCACACTCATATAGGTTGAAATGGATGGACTGGTGTCTTTATTCAACCTTACTAACTGTGTAATTGTAAAGTTTTCAGAAGGTGAGAGCTTGACAATAAAGTCCATGTTTATCATCTCCCAGGGCTTTCTAGGAATGTGCAAGGGCCTTAACAAGCCCCAAGCTTTGTTTTTTTCTAATTTGCTTTGGATTCAAATATCACAACTCCTTACATAGTTCTGGCAATCAGGCCTCTGGCTAGGCCACCAAAAAGATTGTTGTAAAAGCTCCAAAGCCTTGCGAATCCAAAATGCCCTGCCAGGGGATGGTCATGGCAAAGATTTAAGATTGACTAGTGCAAACTTTAAAGGTACAAAAACTCTTTGCTCATGGAAGAACAATCCATCCCGTTCTTGCAATTGAGAGTCATGCTGTCGACCTTCCTCCCTTGATGATTTAAGTTGTGACAACAAATCTCCTTGCACCATCAGAGAACTTTGGGGAGATAGGATGGTATTGGGTTGAGTGACTTCCTTTTCTTCCGGAAACATGCATAACAAAGCGTTGGGTTTCCCATTCTTAGAACCTGGTCTGTAGGTTATATGAAATGAAAATCTTAAGATAAACAAGGCCCACCTGGCCTGGCAGGGTTTCAGATGCCTAGCTGTACTGAGATGTTCTAAATTCTTGTGGTCTGTGAAAATGATGATTGGGTGACTCTCTCTCAAGCAGATAATACTATTGGGTCTCATCCTGAGACGTACATGCTCCTGTACTTTTCTACACTTTCCATATATATTTTACCCTCAAACCTGGTGCCCCCCTGAGGGGCAGGGGTCGTTCAGGTGGGGGTACTGTCAGGGCTGAGCTCTTAGCATCTTAGCAGCTCCCTTCTCTGTGCTCAGGTTGCTCAGATGCTGGATAATTGTGAGCAATTTTTGATACCTCTGTGGCTCACCTGGTTATCATTATCTGCTCGTCAGTCCCTATTCAAACTGCCTCATTCATTTCTTTCCTGACTTCGTCTTGGTCAACATATCTAGAGATTCTCTGCTGTGTTCCTGTGAAAGACTTTGCCTGGCTGATGTCCCTTCTGGTTCCTGATCCTGTTCTTCTGCCTCTGACTTCTCTGATTTCTGGTTTCCTGATTACTGGCCTGTCTGACTACCCGCTTTGGTTACCGATTTCTGGCTTATGTTTTGACCATGTTTACTGATCTGTACCATTTTTACCATTATATTAAAAAGGTGTGATGTTTACTGCATTTCTGTCTCAGACTGATTCATGGTTCCTGACAGGTCTGTTCCCTGCAGCACACACTCCTCACCCTGTGCTATGTGTGTCACACATTGCTGAACTGTGCATCCTGTATCATCTACATTTCTGAACTTTGTGAGACACACACCCCTGAGCCCTGCACTATATACACTATGTTGTGTGTCTCACTCTATATGCTTTAACATATTTCACATATTTCTGACTAAAGTGTTTATTGTCCCAATGATTGCTGGTTGCCAAGTAGCCCCTCTTCTCTATGTCAGGTTGAAAAACATATGTAATGGGTTGGGAGAAGGGAGTGCCTATTCACTGAGAAAAAAAAGACATGGCAGCACATTCTGTGTCACTTCGCATGCAGGTTTAAGACATTCCCCAAACATGTTAGTTAAAACAATTGTATGTTTTTAATATTTAGCTTTAATTTCTATTTAAAGAGCTGCTTCCAAATGAACAGTATTTTTTAAACTTTTTTTTTGCATCGGTATGTGTCTGTCTTAGCAGTGCCAAGCTCCCCATGTGCTTTGACAATTCTTTGCTTATTATGCCGTGTACACACGAGCGGACTTTTTGACTACAAAGGTCCGACGGGACGAGTCCGACGGACAATTCGATCTTGTGTGGACTCCATCGGACCTTTGCTTGCCAAAAATCCGGCAGACTTTAGAAATAGAACATGTTTTAAATTTTTCCACCGGAACTCCGCCGGACCGAGAAATCTGTT
The DNA here is from genome assembly GCF_037356315.1 of Lithobates pipiens. NCBI lineage: Eukaryota > Metazoa > Chordata > Amphibia > Anura > Ranidae > Lithobates > Lithobates pipiens. Next base: position 56,134,001 of record NW_027507789.1, on the reverse strand, counting down.
TGTGTGTATGAACTTCCTTATTCTAGTCTTGTTGTACGTCATCATGTTCGAATCCGTCGGACTTTGGTGTGATTGTGTGTGGCCAAGTCCGTTGATTCGGAAAGTCCGTCGGAACTCCGCCGAAAAGACCGTCGGACCTAGTCCCTCGAAAAGACCGGTCGTGTGTACACGGCATTAGTCTTGAAAATGGAGAGAGTTTGATTCAACTCCCATTTACTTTAGGACATTTTTGGATTTGTCCTCTCAGCCAATACGGAAACGCAAGTTGAACCTGACCATATCCCCCCCCCCTCACTATTTAGGTACTTGAAACCTTTAGCCTGGAAGTCCTTGTTTTTTTTCTTTAACGTCTAACAACTCTTTTCTCTGGATATAAGCTAGCTAAGGGACTCATATTGCAAAGAAACACTAAATCACCAGGTTGCAAGTCTTTGTAATGAACTTTGGCATCAAAGTGTCTTTTGTCAGCTGCATTTATTTTTGCAGCATCTTCCTCAGCCATCTTAAAACTATTTTGACTTTGATTTTCCACTCCATTAGAAGTGGGGGGCTGGGTCAGAAGTACATGTTTGGGCTACACCCTTCTTCTGCACCCAAGGAGTCAACAACCGGAAACCTAGGCTGTCTGGAGAGAGCATTAACCCCAGTATTCATGGTCCTGGCATGTACTTGAGGGTTATTTGGAAATTAAACAAGACAGAAAACCACCTATGACTAGTGGCAGGTTGGCTGTATTCAAAATATACGTAAGAAGGTTGTTGTCAGTCCTCATTCAAACTGAGCACAATACAAGTAATCGGGCAGCTTTTTAACCAAACAAAACCATTTCTTCAGGGCAAGAAATTCCAGTTTGTTTACTGAATGGGCCCAGACGCTTAGAGATGTAAGTATTAGAACTTAGTCCTGGATACTCCTGATCAAGGACTGATCCTCAAACATCATAACAGATATCCGCATATAGAATGTATGGCTTTTATGGGTCTGCATAAGCCAACACAGGCTTTAGTTAAATTGTAGAAAAAGCTCCCTCACAAGCAGAAGTCAACTTCTCATTGAAAGTTTTGTTGATTTTGTCAGTGGCGGGTTTATTTTAGCATGTTGTTTAGAGGTTGCTCAATCTTGGAATAGCCTTAAATTAAGCAATGATGGTAGCCACATAGAGCAAGAAGATCCTTGGGTCTGTCTAATTTGTAGGATGAGACCAGGTCACCACAGTCTCTGCCTTAGCAGGATCAGTTTTTATCTCTTCTACAGATAAAATGTGGCCCATAAAGTTTACAGAAGAGCAAGAAAACATATTTTTGTCATGGAAGAACTGGCAGGCTTTCTCACTGAATAGCAATATTAGGGACACATCATTGGACGGTGTCCATTTGGATCTCCCTGTAAAAGGAGTTCTATCTGTTAGGCAAATACTTTGGTGTATGCTTTTAACATATCTGACAGCCATGTCATCAGTAGAAAAAAACTAATATTTTTAATTGGATTCAACTGCAACTTTGGCTAGGCTTAGTCTCCCTTTCTGTTCAGTAATTTTTAATTTTAGAAAATCATTAAGTTTGCTAGAAATAACATTTTACTTTTGCAGTCTGTCCAAATACATTTAGCATTTTTTGGAAACATAGATCTTTTTTAATATGATTCAGTAACTTTTCTTTATCTATATATTTTATTCTGGAAGAATTAGAGAGAAAAACTAAAAATATTATCTACTGGCAAAACACTTGGGGGTCTGTTCATAAATGTTTTCACACGGATAACACAAATTTAAGCCAGCATTCAAACATTAAATAGGAAAATGTTTAAAACCTGGGTAAATATAGTGTGATTCGTCTGTGAAAACATTTATAATTCCTCTTAAGGGCCGGTTCACACAGCAGGCGAGGCGAGGCGACTCCGACTTGCCTCGCCGCGACCTGCCGCGGCCTCAGCGGCGACTTGCAAATGATTTCTGTATAGAAGTCAATGCAAGTCGCCCCGAGGTCGCCCAAAAGTAGTACAGGAACCTTTTTTCTGAGTCGGAGCGACTCGAGTCGCTCCTCTCAGAACGGTTCCATTGTACAGAACGGGGGCGACTTGCGAGAGCGAGGCGAGGCGAGTCGTGTCGCCTCGCATCGCCCGCTGTGTGAACCGGCACTAAAGCATTAGCACAACCCTAGTTATTTACTCCAAAGCAAATCATAGTTAGATACTTGACAAGGTTGATAAAAAAAAAACTGATCTACATAAAGTTCATCCTCCCACATGTCTGCAGCCTCGGTCCAGAGAATGCAAAATAAAACTTAAAAAAAAATCTCCAATCCCACAAAAAGCAGCTTCACATCCCTAGATCAAAATGTTACATTACTAGCTTGTAGTAATTATAACTATAAATTATTAGTTGCAAAAAATAATCAAGTCTTTTTTTTTTTATTGCATTTTTTAGCAATTTTAACCACCTCATACTGTAGAACATTTTACATGTTACCTGCCTTTGCTGTAAAGAACCACTTTGTAAACTAATGGGAAAAAATCTTCCATATAGAATTAATATCTCCTTCTCTTTTGCATAATTCCTGAGATAAAAAAAGTTAAATTGATGTGGATATACAGTACCGCGCAAACGTTTTAGGCAGGTGCAAAGAAATGCAGTAAAATAAGAATGCTTTCAAAAATACTTAAAGCGTAACTCCACTTTTGTTGAGAAATAAAAACATTCCCCCTGGGTGATCTATGAACATTGCAAGGACAACCTTTGTTGGAATGAATGGCACTCCTGCGCAAATCGCTGTAGCTGTACAGCGAGCACTTTAAAATGTATAGGGGACGTGAGCGCACTACCACCACGTCCCTAAGGAGATGATGCGCATGCATGGTGGATGCGATGTCTGCCGGTCACCCGCGATCGCTCCTGACAGAGTGAGAACAGGGATTTGTGTGTGTAAACACACAAATCCATGTTCTGTCAGGGGAGAGAAGAGCGATTTGTTATTCCTAGTATATAGGAACAACGATTGGTCTCCTCCCCAAGTCAGTCCCACCCCCCCCCCCCCTCCATAGTTAGAACACACACTGAGTGAACAAATTTAACCCCTTGATCGCTCCCTAGTGTTAAACCCTTCCCTGCCAGTGACATTTATACAGTAATCAGTGCATTTTTATAGCACTGATCACTGTATAAATGTCAATGGTCCCAAAAATGTGTCAAAATTGTCTGATCTGTCCGCAGCAATGTCGCAGTCCCGATAAACGCAGATCACCACCATTACTAGTAAAAAATAAAATAAAAAATGCCATAAATCTATAAACTATTTTTTAGACACTATAACTTTTGTGCACACCAATCAATATATGCTTATTGCGATTTTTTTTTTTACCAAAAATATGTAGAAGAATATATCGGCCTAAACTGATGAAGTAGTTTTTTTGCTTTTTTTGTACATTTTGGGATATTTATTATAGCAAAAAGTTAAAAAAAAATTGTTTTGTTTTTTCAAAATTGTCACTCTTCTCTTAGTTCTTTTGTTTCTTTGTTTTCAAAAAGTAAAAGCCGCAGAGGTGATCAATAGAGATGGCCTTGCGGTTCACGGCGAATTTTGCTAGTTCGCGATTCGCCAAACCGGTGGACTTATGACGCTGTTTGCGCGGCGGACATATGCGTTTACATTGTGAAAGAACTTTGACCCATGATGACACATCTATCATGGGGTACAGGACAGCCAATTGAGACATTTCAGCACATGGACAATTGGACATTCCCCCTACCTTATAAATAGACCTGATCTGGCGGCCATTTTACATTCTGTCTTTTGTCAGTGTAGGGACAGGACGCTGTGTGGAGCAGGAACAGTCAGTTTAATCACTAGCTATTACTATTAGGTCCACAAAAGTCCTTTTAAGGACTGGTATAGGTGTACAGTATATAGGGTTGTAATACACTTAGAATATACTTTCTTTCAAAGATACAAAGTATATTCTGGTGCACTGCTGTTGACTGCGGTGTCATATTTTTGGGTCCCACAGCGAGTTGCTGGTATCAGTGCTGGTGTCAGTGCTCTCTATCTCGGTGCTGGTGTGGTGTCAGTGCTCTCTATCACGGTGCTGGTGTCAGTGCTCTCTATCTTGGTGCTGGTGTCAGTGCTCTCTATATCGGTGCTGGCGTGGTCTCAGTGCTCTCTATCACAGTGCTGGTGTCAGGGCTCTCTAACACGGTGCTGGTGTCAGTGCTCTCTATCACGGTGCTGGTGTCAGTGCTCTCTATCTCGGTGCTGGTGTGGTCTCAGTGCTCTCTATCATGGTGCTGGTGTCTGTGCTCTCACGGTGCTGGTGTCAGTGCTCTCTATATCAGTGCTGGTGTCAGACAGTGAGGGAGATAGCAGCAGAGAAGCCAATCAGCAGGCAGTGCCAGCACCATGGCTAAGGATCAGCACTGGAGTGGCACCTCTGGACCACCTGCATAGGTGGGGAAAAGGGCCGGGCAGAGGGAGGGGCTCAAGCACATTTTGGCACACTGGGACACTGCCACAGGACTCCGCTGCCCTGACTGTGGCACTGATTATCTCCTGCACCCCCTTCATAGCCTGGCCTGACCTTGCTTCTCCTCCATGGCCTTCATGCACTCCTGAATTGTCAAAATGTCACAGATAAAAAAAGAATGCTTGTCGTTGTTGATCCCAGATTCACTTAATACTTTTGTTATGTCAGTGGGACTATGTGTGCACAGCTAGTAAGTATTCTGTGGCTGAAAATATGACCTGCAGGTGTTTAAGATTCGCCTGCCATTAAAGTCAATGGGGTCCACCGTGAACCTTGCGGTTCACAAACTTTTGGCCGCGTTCGCAGTTAGCGTTCGTGAAACGTCCCGTGGGTAGTTCGTCCATCACTAGTGATCAAATACCACCAAAATAAAGCTCTATCTATTGGAAAAAAGGACATGAATGTTTTTTTTTTGGTACAGCATCGCACGACCGCGCAATTGTCAGTTAAAGTGACACAGTGGCGTATCGCAAAAAATGGCTTGGTCAGGAATTGGGTAAATCCTTCCGGGGCTGAAGTGGTTAAAGCAATATTGGAAAAAACAGCCAATGTAATGTTACGATAAGATTGATGCAGGTTTGTGTTCAGTGGAATTACCATATATAGTTGCATTGGTAACTTTGATATTGTAAAAATGCTAAATGGTATTTTGTAATGGTAAATAGACATGTGCGATTTGCTTCATTCCGAATTAATATTTGGAGATTTGGATATATCCGAATACCCAAATTACAATATAAACACATTTTACCAAATGCTCCAAATAGTGAATCGAAATTCGTCCAAATTTTGGAAATTCGGACTGAAATTCTAATTGAATTTTACATCCAACTTCAGTCGCATTCTAACTGTATGCATATTGCTGAAATCAAAGCCCTTGTACACACGGTCGGAGAATCTGTCGGAATAAGTCTTATCGGACTGTGTCGTCAGATAATCCGACTGTGTGTGGTATGCATCGGACTGATTCCGTCCGAATCTCCGTCCGACCCAATTTTCCAACATGTTGGAAATATTTCCCGACCAACTGGGCCGGACGGACCTAATCCGATCATGTGTAGAGCATTTTCATCGGACCAAGTGCCACGCATGCTCAGATCAAATTCCTACATCAAAGCTATTGGCTACTAGCCTGAATGTAGTCCCATCGTAACGAAATTACGTCATCACGTTCTGAAAGATCACATTTTTCACCAACTTGGCCGACCGTGTGTATGCAACAGTTTCGGACACAATCCGTCAGACTAAATCCGACGGGCAAAATCCGACGGGCAAAATCCGACGGATTTGGTTGGCAAAATCTCCGACCGTGTGTACGTGGGCAAAGACTGTGTGTGTCATTAGAGTGCTATTTTGAAATAATGCTGTTTTAGTTAAGCCAAAGGTGATTTAAAGAGTCATTGTAATCATTTAATGAACAATCTTCTTTTGTTTGTTCACACATAGGAATTGAGAAAAACAAAAACGAAGGATTTCGATTTGACCGATTCGAAATTTATCGGTTAGAACATTTTGAATTGAAAAAAGCTTGGTAAATTCAAAAAAGTCTCAATACGAATCCGTTGTCAACCTGTGTTTGTTCTAAAAAAATATCCTGTTGCAAGTACATCAAGGGAGCAGGGCCTTTTTTTTAGGTTTCAACAAAACCCCTCGTTTTCGACGAGGAAAAGTGCTTCTGGCTCCTCTCTCCTTTCGAGTGCCCCCACAGCAAACAGCTTGCTATGGGTGGAACCTGAGCTGAGCCAATGCTCTGTGTTTTCATTCACACAAGGAGCTGTGTTTCGGCCCTGCCCCCTCCATCTCCTGATTGGCTCACTGGCTGCCAATGGCTCCCACTGCTGCCAATAGTAAATCAGGAGTGCGAGTCTCTGGAGAGACAAGGCTCTCATGGATATCGCTGGATCTTGAGGGGGCTCAGGTAAGCATTAGGGGGGACAGGATTTTTACCTTCATGCATAGAATGGGTGAAGGTAAAAACTCTTGTGCCTTTTTTAATCACTTTAAAGTAAAAAAAAAAAAAAAAAAAAAAAAAAAAAGAAGAAGGATGGGATGCTCCAATAGACAGTGGCGTTTGTCCAAACTGAAATTGGGCTTTATAGGTTTTTTAAATGCATCTCTAAAAAAAGCCAGAAAACTACCTAATTTATAGCAAAAAAGGGAATGGAGCGAGTAAAAAAAATATTAAATGCATCCCAACATATTATAAGTTAAATTCAAAAGAAAAAAACAACCCCCCCCCCCCCTGAAATAAAGGTATGCTTAAGTTTAAGAGAATAAAAAGATCGGAGGGGGTTCTCCAAAGAAAGGTGGGGTTTATTCAATATGAAATTGGGCTTTAAACTGTGACTGGTAACATCTTGAGTATGCTGTCCAAGTCTGGTCACCAGTCCTCAGGAAGGATGTGCTGAAACTGGAGAGTGCACAACAGTGTTAATTTTGTCAGCAAATTTCGATTTAATTTTAGTCTTAGGACTAAAATGGCATTTTAGTTTTAGTCCAATTTTAGTCTTCTGTGAGTGTTTTCGTTTTAGTCTACTAAATCTCCAGTACATTTTAGTCGACTAAAATGTCCTACATCGCAATATATAACTATCAAACTGGTGATTCTAGCATAGGAAGAAAACTATTTGGTCTCAGATTGCTTAAGAAGACACATGGCCACTCATTGAAGTTGGATGAGAAGCCGTTTAACCTTAAAAGATGTTCTTTACTCTCAGAGCAGTAAGTAAGGATATGGAACTACCTTCCATGGTTGAAATTTTTTAGATGGGCATCCTAGAAAATGCAATATACAGGAACATGGTAAATGATAGTGACATAAACACCTTACATACACACAGGTTAACCTGGACAGACTTGTGTCTTTATTCATCCTTACCAGCTATGTAACTATTTTGGATTTTAGTGACTGGGTTTACATATACATTAATTAATAATCTTGTCATTGTTAAAGGTGAGTAAATATTTTTTTATTTATTTTTTCAAAGAGAAATAACGTTTAGGAGTTTCTTTTGCTGAGGAAAGATATTTTAAGTATATCTTTATCTCTTTTCCATTGCAGATTGTCCATAGAATCTCTGCCCAGAATATCATTTATAAGGACGCAGACAGTGTCATCTGCACAAACTCTACTCTTCCCCCATTCGGTATTTATCCTGATTTGCCATAAGCTCAAAAGAAAAATGATGTAGATGTTTAGATGTGACAAAGAGACAGGTTTATTTTTAATAGATGCTGCCAGGTGGCACATGTCTCCACTGAAGGTCTGCATATTCTGATTTGAAATCTTTGTTAGTTTATAATTTGTTATTCATGTTTGTGATATCAGATCATGGAAATAGAACAAGTACACCATTCTTGCTTGCATCAGCATTGTTTTATGTCGTTCACAGCTATGGGCTAACTGGACTTTTTCTTTTAGATTTTTTTCATTTCTAACTTCAGATAAATGTATCTGTTGCATATACATTTTTGTTTTTTAAAAATATGCATGACAATAATTAAATGTATCTATATAAAAGCTAGTCTAGAGCTTTATACAGCCAGCATATGGAGGGGACACTGATAAAGCACCCTGAAACCTGTAAAGGAATGCAATCTGCAATCCAGGCCTTTCTTCCTCTGACACTTTGTGAGGGTACACAGTGACAGCACCAAGCATACCACATCATTCTTCCCACAAGATCCAACTGCACCCTCTCCATCTGAAAGCATGGGTGCCATTGGGATTCCCCTGGGTTGCCGTGAGCATGAGACCCAGTTTACCCTGGATCAGCATCACAACTTGCTATGGTGCGTGCAGGCTAATGTGATGGGGGGACTCTGTCATGGAGGTACTCTGATGTGATAGGGGCTGTATAGGGGACTGTGACATGATGGGAAGGCTTCAGTCCTGACATGAAGGAGACAGGTCAGGTTTGATACGGTAGCTGCTTAGATAAGGGGCAAAAAGGTAGGTGAACAGGTCAGGTATGAGGAGGGAAAGTAGGTGGTCAGGTCAGGTATGAGGAGGGATGGTAAGTGGACAGGCAATATTTAAGGAGCTAAGTGGACAGGTTAGGTATGAGAAGGTAGGTGGGCAAATAAGGTATGGGGGTAGGTGGACAAATCACGTATAAGGTGGGTAGTTACAGCATTTTACAAAAGTGAGTACACCCCTCACATTTTTGTAAATATTTTATTACCATATTTATCGGCGTATAACATGCACATTAATTTTAAGAGGGAAGTTTCAGGAAAAAAAAAACTTACATTTTAAATAAGGAACTTTGAAGCAAAATAAGTGTCAGTGCCCATCTGCAGCCTCACCATTGCCATCAATGCAGCCTGATGAATGCCCATCTGCAGCCTCACAAGTGCCATCAATGCAGCATCCTCACCAGTCCACATCAATGCAGCAGCCTCACCAGTCCACATCAATGCAGCAGCCTCACCATTGCCATCAATGCAGCAGCCTCACCAGTCCACATCAATGCAGCAGCCTCACCATTGCCATCAGTGCAGCCTGATCAATGCCCATCTGCAGCCTAGAGGGGACAAAGAGGGGGGCAGGACGAGCGTCGACAGATTACATACAGGAGAATCTCCTATGATAGACAGAACAGTGGTCCAATGGTGGTCCAGGAGATGGGACTACCTATTACAGAGGCAGGAGATTCTCACTGTATGTAATTTGACAGCTCTTGTCCTGCCACCCCCCCCCCCCCACCCCCCCCAGGCAGCTAAAATTGAAGTATTGGCATATAACACGCACTTATTTGGTTCAGACGGTGTCAAGCGGGCAACCAGGTGAGGAGTACAAAGACAAGTGTGTCTTGCCTACAGTCAAGCATGGTAGTGGAAATGTCATAGTCCGGGGCTGCATGAGGGATCCATGAATGCCAACATGTACTGTGACATACTGAAGGAGAGCATGATCCCCTCCCTTCGCCTTCGGAGACTAGGCCGCAGGGCACTATTCCAACATGATAATGACCCCAAACACACCTCCAAGATGACCACTGGCTTGCTAAAGAAGCTGAGGGTAAGAGTGATGGACTGGCCAAGCAGGTCTCCAGACCTAAACCCTTTTAAGCATTTGTGGGGCATTCCTCAAACAGAAGGTGGATTAGCGCAAGGTCTCTAACATCCACCAGCTCAATGATGTCGTCATGAAGCAGTGGAAGAGGACTCCAGTGGCAGCCTGTGAAGCTCTGGTGAACTCCATGCCCAAGAGGGTTAAGGCAGTGCTGGAAAATAATGGTGGCCACCCAAAATATTGACACTTTGGGTCAAATTTGGACATTTTCACTGAAGGGTGTACTCACTTTTGTGAGATACTGTAGGTACACAGGTCAAGTGTAAGGAGGTAGGTGAACACATAAGATAAAAGGCAATAGGTGGACAAGTCAAGTATGAGGAAAGGAAGGTGGGCAAGTCAGGTATGGGGGAGGGGGACAAGTCCAATATGAGGGGGGGAAGTAGGTATACAGGTCACATATGAGGAGTTAGGTGGATGTAAAGGTAGGTGGATGGACCCGGTATCAAAAGGGGAGGTAGGTGGACAGGTCAGATGTGAAAAAGGGAGGTAGATGTACAGGTCAGGTATAAGGAGTTGGTGGATAGGTAAGGTATGAGAAAGGGAGGTAGATGGATGGGTCAGGTATGAGGAGGTAAATAGACAGGTCAGGTATGAAGAGGTATGGTATAAACATTTTTCTAGGGTATGGTATTGCATTGACTGCAATTTCAATATTTCTTTTTCTTTAGAAATGTCAGTTTTGCTGTAGCAGGTTCTTTACATGATACAGATGCACCACATTACAGGCAGTGTCACGTACCTGGTGGTTGAGCCCACTTATCAGGCAGCGGCTTCTCGTATTACTCTGGCTCAAGAACCCCTGATAGAGCAGACCAGACAAGGGCTCAGGAGTGCAAAGGGGCACAAGTGCCTTACAGGTCGCAGGTGCGGACTGGAGCCGGGACCAGCAGGAACAGCCTGTGAACTGAGAGCTGAACTGGAGTAGGAGGTGTATCTTAGTCCAGAAGCGGAAGCCGGAAGCTGAAGACTGCAGACAGCAGGGTGGTATAGCAGTGCAACAGGAACAGCAGGGAGGACCAGACTGGAAGCTGGAGGCAGCAGCAATTGGGAGGTGTTCTGTAGTCCAGGACACAAGCAGGTCACAGGCAAGCCGGGTCAAACACTGGCTGGCAGGAACAGTACCCAAACAGCAGGCAAGGCATAGTCGTGAAGCAAGCCGGGTCATACACTGGCATGCAGCAACAGTACCGAAGCAGCAGACAAGAGAAGTGTCAAGACAGGCCGGGGTCAGAGGCTGGCAGCAATCAGGGAATGGTCAAAGTCAAGCCGAGTAACAGGAATCAGATCAGCAGGCAGTATAACAGCAGGGGGGTCTCAGGAACGCTGTAGACGGACAGCAAGGAGGCACAGTGACAGATTCCTTTAAATAGCCTCTTTGGCGCCAAGTGCAGTCACCCGTGCATGTTCGCATGCGCCCGTTCACATCGCCGCGCACCCGCGTGCAACCGTTCGTGCTATCGCGCACCCGCGTGTACCCGTTCGTGCTATCGCTCACCCGTGTGCGCCTATTGCCACTATCGCTCATCCGCATGCACCCATTTTCACTAACGCATACCACCGCACGTCGGTTCGCTCTTCTGCTAGGAATTCTGCAGACAGGTCTTCCAGGAACAACCGGATTACCAGAATGCCTTTGACAGGCAGACTATGGGAACCCCCCAGGCACTGTATATAAATGAAAAAAAAAATCACTACTCCTGTAAAAACTATCCTTTTTAAAAACAATTTTTGCATTGATACATGTCCCACAGGGCAGTACCCGGACCTCCATATCCTTTTATGGCCAAAAACTTGCATATAGGACTTAAAAATGGACACTTCTGATTTTTCACATTCAGGTCACATAGACTTTAATAGGGTTTGGAGTTTGGTTCTAAATTTTTGCGATGTTCGAAAGTTCGGCCCAACCCTACTGCAGAAGTAGTGTGCCTAGGCACAGGAAGTACATTTCTATGCTCAGAAGGAAACCAAGACAAAGGGTACATTTTCAGGGTACTTCTTGGGCATAATTAAATTGTATGTACAGCCATTTTTTTTTTCAGTTTTTTTTAGACTAGGGAAAGAATAAAACCCCTGCTAGTTTTTTTTTTTTTTTTACTGTTTGTATATAATTGAGGAAATTTTACTTGTCCATGAAGCACAACAAGAAGTGAAAGCAAAGCTCAAGTTCATGGAACAGGTACCTCTGTTGCAGATTTACTGTTCTTTGTCTTATCCCTTTCTTTCTTGGTCATAATGGTCACCAGTACAAAGGAAGGGTGATTCTCTCTATGAGGACCCAGACAGCAACAAAAACTTGACAGTGGATCTAAGCCTTCTCCTATAGCTACAGTCTAACATTTATAGATATTCTCTATAACATAACAAATCTTCACCTTTTTAAGTTCAGGTCCATTTCAAAAGCAACTTTACACATTTGTGGCTTTACTGTGAAAGCCTCTTGAGCCCCCCTAGGGAAAGAGAGCCTTGACTGATGGGGGCATGGCTAGGTGCATGACAAGGGGAATGACTGGTTGGGACAGTTGGGATGGAATGGACCTGAGGGAACATGTGCCCCAGGGAATTCTAGGTCTTCTGGAAGAGTCGTTTGAGAGCTGCCCACCCTCCCGGCCCTTTTTTCCTATATCATGGTATGTCACAGCTTGCTGTGGTTTTCTTGACCTTGCCAGCAGTTAAAGTTGCTGTAATGGGCTATGCCCTTGATTGAAAATTGGAAGTAGGCTGTCTGTCCAGCACTTATGGTAAGGACAGGTCCCACTTCCCTCTTTTGGTTAAGTGCTCACAGTAAGGCTGTGACTGGCACTGGTTGAATATTTTCACTAGGGATGAGCTTTGAGTTCGAGTCAAACTCATGTTCGACTCAAACATTGCCTGTTCGCTGAACAGCGAACAATTTGGGGTGTTTGTGGCAAATTCAAAAAGCCGCGGAACACCCTGTAAAAGTCTATGTGAGAAATCTAAAGTGCCAATTTTAAAGGCTTATATGCAAGTTATTGTCATAAAAAGTGTTTGGGGACCTGGGTCCTGCCCCAGGGGACATGTATCAATGCAAAAAAACTTTTAAAAAAGGCAGTTTTTTCGGGAGCAGTGATTTTAATAATGAGTGAAACAATAAAAGTGTAATATTCCTTTCAATTTCGTACCTGGTGGCTGTTTATAGTATGCCTGTGAAGGGGTGCATGTTTCCTGTGCTTAGAACTGTCCCTGCACAAAGTGCCATTTCTGCAGGAAAAAAAGTTATTTAACCACTTGCCGACCGCCTAACGCCGATGTACGTCGGCAGAATGGCACGGGCAGGCATAAGCACGTACATGTACGTGATTTGCCTCCCGCGGGTCGGGGGCCCTATCGGGCCCCCGCCCGGTGCCTGCGGCGGTCGGTTTTCGTTCGGGAGCGATCCCGGACGAGGGGACGGCCATTCATTCATGGCCACCCCCTCGCGATCGCTCCCGACGAATAGAAATCCCCGGTGACATCACTTCCTCTCCTGTAATGTAAACACAGGAGAGGAAGTGATGTATTCTCTCCTCCGTGTCGGTATTTTTCGTTCCGACACGGAGGAGAGCGGATCAGTGAGTTGCACCAACACATCCCACACACAGTAGAACATGCCAGGCACACTCACACCCCCCCTTTACCCCCCGATCACCCCCCCAATTACCCCTGCCCCCCAGTCACAGTGACACCAATGTCATTTTTTTTTTTTTTTTTTTTTTTTTTGCATTGGTGTCATTTGTGACTGTAATAACTGTTAGGGCAGTTAGAGTTAGCCCCCTTTAGTTCTAATGTACCCCCCTAACCCCCCCAATAAAGGTTTAACCCCGTGATCACCCCCCGTCGCCAGTGTCACTAAGGCTGGGTTCACATTGCAGCGGTTTATGAGAACGAATGTGATTCGCACCGCACTGCAGTGCAAATCACATCCGATCTCTGTGCGATTCGAGTTCAGCCATTCGCCGCACCCGCCGCACCCGCCACACCCGCCGCACCCGCCGCAAATTCGCACGGGACCCTTTTTTTGGCCCGCAGCAGAATCGGATCGCATGGGTGTTCACACCATGCGATCCGAGTTTGCAGATCGCACTGCGATATGCGAACTGATCTGGGGGTGTCAGTAACATTTCACTGACACTCCCAGCAGTTCGCATAGGGCAGTGTGAACTGCCGCCGGGAGGCATGCGATGCGGGAACCCGCCGCGGATTCGCGGCGTTTCCGCATCGCTCCAGTGTGAACCCAGCCTAATAAGCGATCATTTTTCTGATCGCCGTATTAGTGTCCCAGGTGACGCTAGTTAGGCAGGTAGGTATTTAGGTTCGCCGCAGCTTTTTATAGCGCCAGGGACCCCCATATACTACCGCATAAAGCCCCCTGATTGCCCCCTAGTTAACCCTTTCACCAGTGATCACCATATAACTGTTACAGGTGACGCTGGTTGGTTAGTTATTTTTTTATAGTTTCAGGGCACCCGCCATTTATTACCTAATAAAGGTTTAACCCCCTGATCACCCGGCGGGTGTCATTTGTGACTAATAACTGTTAGGGCAGTTAGGGTTAGCCCCCTTTAGTTCTAAGGTACCCCCCTAACCCCCCCAATAAAGGTTTAACCCCGTGATCACCCCCCGTCGCCAGTGTCACTAAGGCTGGGTTCAGATTGCAGCGGTTTGAGAACGGATGTGATTCGCACTGCAGTGCAAATCACATCCGATCTCTGTGCGATTCGAGTTCAGCCATTCGCCGCACCCGCCACACCCGCCGCACCCGCCGCAAATTCGCACGGGACCCTTTTTTTGGCCCGCAGCAGAATCGGATCGCATGGGTGTTCACACCATGCGATCCGAGTTTGCAGATCGCACTGCGATATGCGAACTGATCTGGGGGTGTCAGTAACATTTCACTGACACTCCCAGCAGTTCGCATAGGGCAGTGTGAACTGCCGCCGGGAGGCATGCGATGCGGGAACCCGCCGCGCATTCGTGGCGTTCCCGCATCGCTCCAGTGTGAACCCAGCCTAATAAGCGATCGTTTTTCTGATCGCTGTATTAGTGTCACAGGTGACGCTAGTTAGGCAAGTAGGTATTTAGGTTCGCCGCAGCTTTTTATAGCGCCAGGGACCCCCATATACTACCGCATAAAGCCCCCTGATTGCCCCCTAGTTAACCCTTTCACCAGTGATCACCATATAACTGTTACAGGTGACGCTGGTTGGTTAGTTATTTTTTTATAGTTTCAGGGCACCCGCCATTTATTACCTAGTCTCACTAGTGTACCCCTAAATTTAGGGGTGTCTACTTTCCAAAATGGGGTCATTTGGGGGGGGTTTGTGCCATCTTGGCATTTTATGGCCTTCAAAACTGTAACGCCCTTAGAAAGCCTGAAGGCGGTGCTTGGTTTTCGGGGCCCCGTACGCGGCTAGGCTCCCAAAAAGTCCCACATATGTGGTATCCCCGTACTCAGGAGAAGCAGCAGAATTTATTTTGGGGTGTCATTTCACATATGCCCATGGCATGCGTGAGCAATATATCATTTAGTGACAACTTTGTGAAAAAAAAAAAAAAAAAAAAAAAGTTTGTAATTTTCCCGCAACTTGTGGCAAAATATAAAATATTCCATGGACTCAACATGCCTCTCAGCAAATAGCTTGGGGTGTCTACTTTCTAAAATGGGGTCATTTGTGGGGGTTTTGTGCCATCTTGGCATTTTATGGCCTTCAAAACTGTAATAGGTAGTGAGGAGTGAAGTCAAATATTTACGCCCTTAGAAAGCCTGAAGGCGGTGCTTGGTTTTCGGGGCCCCGTACGCGGCTAGGCTCCCAAAAAGTCCCACATATGTGGTATCCCCGTACTCAGGAGAAGCAGCAGAATTTATTTTGGGGTGTCATTTCACATATGCCCATGGCATGTGTGAGCAATATATCATTTAGTGACAACTTTGTGAAAAAAAAAAAAAAAAAAAAAAAGTTTGTAATTTTCCCGCAACTTGTGGCAAAATATAAAATATTCCATGAACTCAACATGCCTCTCAGCAAATAGCTTGGGGTGTCTACTTTCTAAAATGGGGTCATTTGTGGGGGTTTTGTGCCATCTTGGCATTTTATGGCCTTCAAAACTGTAATAGGTAGTGAGAAGTGAACTCAAAAATTTACGCCCTTAGAAAGCCTGAAGGCGGTGCTTGGTTTTCGGGGCCCCGTACGCGGCTAGGCTCCCAAAAAGTCCCACATATGTGGTATCCCCGTACTCAGGAGAAGCAGCAGAATTTATTTTGGGGTGTCATTTCACATACGCCCATAGCATGTGTGAGCAATATATCATTTAGTGACAACTTTGTGTAAAAAAAAAAAAAAAATTTTTTTTTTGTCATTATTCAATCGCTTGAGGCAAAAAAATAAAATATTCAATGGGCTCAACATGCCTCTTATCAATTTCCTTAGGGGGTCTACTTTCCAAAATGGGGTCATTTGGGGGGGTTTTGTACTGCCCTGCCATTTTAGCACCTCAAGAAATGAGATAGGCAGTCGTAAACTAAAAGCTGCGTAAATTCCAGAAAACGTACCTTAGTTTGTAGATGTGACAACTTTTGCGCAAACCAATAAATATACAATTATTGACTTTTTTTTTACCAAAGACATGTGGCTGAATACATTTTGGCCTAAATGTATGACTAAAATTGAGTTTATTGGATTTTTCTAATAACAAAAAGTAGAAAATATCATTTTTTTTCAAAATTTGCGGTCTTTTTACGTTTATATCGCAAAAAATAAAAATCGCAGAGGCAATCAAATACCATCAAAAGAAAGCTCTATTTGTGGGAAGAAAAGGACGCAAATTTTGTTTGGGTACAACATTGCATGACCGCGCAATTACCAGTTAAAGCAGCGCAGTGCCAAAGTGTAAAAAGACCTCTGGTCATTTACCAGCAAAATGGTCCGGTCTGAAAGTGGTTAAAAGCACTTGCGGCTATAATGAATTGTCGGCTCCCCGTAATACAGAGAACAGTCATTGAAATTCATTGATAAAAAAAAAAAGCGTGGGGTTCCCCCCAAATTCAATTACCAGGCCCTTCAAGTCTGGTATGGATTTTAAGGGGAACTCCACGCCAATTATTTAAAAAAAAATGATGTGGAGTTCCCCCCAAAAATTCATACCAGATCATTTATCCAAGCACACAACCTGGCAGGCCACAGAAAAAGAGGGGGGACAAGAGAGCGCCCCCCCCTCCTGAACCATACCAGGCCACATGCCCTCAACATTGGGAGGATGCTTTGGAGGGCCTCGTCCCCACAACTCTGGTCGGTGGTTGTGGGGGTCTGCGGGTGGGGGGCTTATCAGAATCTGGAAGCCCCCTTTAACAAGGGGACCCCCAGATCCCACCCCCCTGTTTGAAATGGTAAGGGGGTACAAAAGTACCCTGACCATTTCACAAAGAAAGTGTAAAAAATTGTTCAAAAACACACACGCCGTTGGGAAAAGTCCTTTATTAAAAATATAAAAAATAAAAAAATGATTCCAGCGGTGGTAATCCACTCTTGCTATCCAGTGATGGGTGATCTCTTCTCCGGGGTCTAGCGATGGGTGATCTGATCTCTTCCTCCCAATGGTCCAGCACAGTGTATCCATCCTGTCTCCACCGGAGACACTGCGGGAATCCCGGCAGCCTGACACGTCTTAGCTGAGCCCGCCCCCTTCTGACGCAAGGGGAAAGCCGGGCTTCCCCAGTGACATGCGGGTGACCCCGCCCCCTCTGATGCAACGGAAACCTGTGTTACATCAGAGGGGGGTGGGGTCACCTGTACATCACTGGGGAAGCCGGCTTTTCCCTTGTGTCAGAGTGGGCGGGGTTGGGGGACGGGTGGCCCCGTCCTCCTCAGCTAAGACGTGTCAGGCTGCCGGGATTCCTTCAGTGTCTCCTTTGGAGACAGGATGTATGCGCTGCGCTGGACCATCGGGAGAGATCGCCCATTGCTGGACCCGCATCGCTGGACCCTGGACAAGAGATCAGCCATCGCTGGATAGCAAGAGTGGGTTACCACCGCTGGAATATTTTTTTCCCAACAGTGTGTGTGTGTTTGTTAAAGGGGGCTTCCAGATTCTGATAAGCCCCCCGCCCGCAGACAACCACCGACCAGGGTTGTGGGGATGAGGCCCTTGTCCCCATCAACATCAGGACATGGTGCTTTGAGGGGTTACAGACCCCCCCTGGTACGGTTCAGGAGGGGGGGGGCGCTCTCTCGTCCCCCTCTCTTTTCCTGCCGCCTGCCAGGTTGCGTGCTCAGATAAAGGATCTGGTATGGATTTTTGGGGAAAAAACCACGCCATTTTTTTAAAATTTGGTGTGGAGTTCCCCTTAAAATCCATACCAAACCTGAAGGGTCTGGTATGGATATTTGGAGGGAACCCCACGTAATTTTTCTTTTTTTAAATTTGACGTGGGGTACCCCTTAATTTCCATACCAGACCTAAAGGGCCTGGTAATTGGATTTGGGGGGAACCCCACACTTTTTTTTTAATCAATGACTTTCAATGACTGTTCTCTGTATTACGGGGAGCCGACAATTCATTATAGTCGTGAGTGCTTTTAAATGACTTTTTTTCCTGCAGAAATGACACTTTGTGCAGAGACAGTTCTAAGCACGGGAAACATGCGCCCCTTTACAGGCATACTATACGCACCCCCCAGGTACAAAATTTAAAGGAATATTACACTTTTATTGTTTCACTTTATTATTAAAATCACTGCTCCTGAAAAAACGGGTGTTTTAAAACTTTTTTTTGCATTGATACATGTGCCCTGGGGCAGAACCCAGATCCCCAAACACTTTTTAGGACAATAACTTGCATAGAGGTCTTTAAAATTAGCACTTTTGATTTTGAACAATCGAGCCCCATAGACTTTAATAGGGTTCTAAAGTTCACATGAAGTTTAGGTCTGTTCGCAGGTACTGATGCAAACCGAACCATGGGGTGTTCGGCTCATCGTTAATGTTCACATGTTATGTGTTGGAATTTAATAAAGCTGTGGCCTTGCCCTTTCCAACCTAATGGTTGTAAGTATCTTATTTAATGGGGTAAAGGGAAAGGGTAGTGGGGGACCTGATCCCATTGTGTTAAGTTAATTGGGACCTAAGCTCATTGCGCCTCAGCAGTCATGAATTCAAGCATGTTGTAACACCATGCAGTGTGTGTGTTACCATTATGTTTATTGGTACATGGATGTGCATATACAGAGGCACACTGCAACAATGCCAATCCACCTGGCTCACTTATCCTGGAAGTTACACAAAAACCTGTAGGTACTGTAATTTGTGTGTATTGGGTAAAACGTGTGTTGCCACAGCTACAGATGAAGGCTTCACTATACTGTAATATAATATCTGTGGCACAAACTATTTAATTTAACTGATCACCTGTTTTTCATGCAGCCTCCAATATGTAGGTTGTACCACTCCGTTTAGTACAGAATTCAATACAATTAGGAACATTGTTTCCAAACATTTGCCAGAGTTATTTAATGATCCTATCTATGCAAAAATCCTTGTTAATGGTATCAAAACTATATCCCACAGAGCTCCCACATTAGGAGGTACTTTATCACCAAGTCTATATACCAGCAAACGTTCTTGCAAACACTGGTTACAGTTTAAAGGTACATTTGGATGTGGACAAAATGGTTGTCCCTGTTGCCCCCATGTTCTTAAAGGAGATATAGTCCAAGCTACTGCCGTTAACAAGAATCACTATGTTTGTTAATTGCAACACCAAGTATCTGGTCTACATCATCACATGCAAATTATGCCATATACAATACGTCGGGCATGCTACTCGCAGATTGAGTAATCACATGTATGGCCATTTGTACGATATTCAGAAAGACCATAACACAAATGTAGCTAGACATTGGAATCAAATGACATCAAAAAGACACTTCCAGTTTAGCGATCCAGGTAGTTCAGATGATATTCATGTCAGCCAGGGGAGGAGACAAGTTCAGAATGTTATGTAGGAGAGAGGTATACTGGATTTTCTTTTTTAACACCAGAAAGCCGGAAGGTATGAATCATGAATGGGACATTTCTTATTCCAGACTTTTTTTGGGCTCAGAGTTTTATGAACATACCGTGGCTCTTAAATAATATCCATGAGTTGTTCTGTCACTATATTAATTATAACTAGATTGGCCATTGGATTGGTTGGATTCTGGCATTTGGTTTGTTCTATTACATACATATCTATAAGGCAATATTGGTTATATGGTTTCAACTCCAAAAGAAAAACAAACAAAAAGAAATTGATACTAATACACCCTAAAGAGTTAAATTACCAACATTTATTAAGCTATCAATAGCAAAGATAAACAACAAGCATATAAAAATCCCTAAATCCCCGATACTGACTCCATACATAAAAATCCCTCTACCACCATCCCTATATAAAGATGTGACCCATTCCCCAATAAACCATATCTGTATAAAATGTTAGACATAAACCACCCTCACAAAGGAGGGGAGGAATACATGATCCAGTGGATGATTACCACCCTCTCCTGATATTTGACACCCCCAGTCCAACATCTATCACTGGCGCGCCATCTTGACAGAGGGAGCCGCAATCAAACCCGCTGGATCTGTGCTAGCAGGGGACTTCTTCCTCACTGGGGCGGGAGGCTTCCATCGCTAGCCCGCCGCGAGCGTCTCAGCAGGACTCCCGGGTGCCCCGCTATTGGTTAGCTCCTGGCAGGGCGGCGGGGGGTGTGGTCTCCCGCTGTCCCCTCAGCACAGTGACAGGGGCTGCTGGGAGTGACACCTTAAAATGGGCGGCACAGTGGTGTAGTGGGTAGCACTCTCACCTAGCAGTAAGAAGGGTCACTGGTTCGAATCCCAACCCAGACACTACCTGCCTGGAATTTGCATGTTCTCCCTGTGCCTGCGTGGGTTTCCTCTGGGTACTCCGGTTTCCTCCCACACCCCAAAGACATGCAGGTAGGTTAATTGGCTTCTGTCCAAAAAAATTGGCCCTAGTATATAAATGGGGACCTTGAATTGTGGGCTCCTTGAGGTTTGGGGCTGATGTGAGTGTGCAATGTACAGTGATGGGGACAATTGTAGACACTCAGGTTGAACTGGATGGACTAGTGTCTTTATTCAACCTTACTATCTATGCATCTATGTCAGGGCCATCTTTAATATTGATTAGACCCTGGGCAAAAAATTTCTTGGGCCCCTCCCCCATGTAATTTCACTCTCCATCTGCTCTGAGACATACAATAAATAGCAGCTAGACTTAAAATCAGTTTACTGTATCAGATCAGGCAGCAATTGCGATTGGTTGCCACATGTTACAGCATGTCATTACTGCTTACCGACTGGTTGCTAAAGGTTACAGCACACATAATGGCTCACTGATTAGTTGCTAGAGGTTACAGCAAACAATATCTGCTTAATTGCTTGCTAGAGATTACTGTACAGTAATACTGCTCACTGATTGGTTGCTAGAGGTTACAGCAGATTGTCTCTTCACTGCAGGGGGGCATGATATACATATATATTTACATATCAATGCCGCTGGCCACAGCTGTTTACTTATGAATGCCACCGCTATTTACATATGAATGCCGGTTATTTACATGTAAACACAGGCCCTACAAGTGAGTCATCTGTACACAACAATAGAGCAGAGCTGGGCAGCATTAGTAATTAGTAACAGAACTTCACACTTAGATATCGGGAAACAGCACGGGACTAAAACTTTAAAGGACAAGGGAATTTAAACTGAGATAGTTAACAAGTATGAGGCAGCTGATTTGGGCCCCACAACAATGACAGGGCCCAGGGCAGCTGCCCGTTTTGCCCTGCCTTAAAGACGGCCCTGATTTATGTACCTATATACCCACAATCCACCTATAATGCAAGCAGAATCTGTACAATTTCAGAAGGCAGCAGTGTAACTCCAACACATGGATGTCAATCAACGCTATTGCCTTCCAAAATGGCCTGGGAAACAGTAATAATAAGTCAAACAGTCAGTGGTCCATCAAGAGATATCTCCAGCTGGAAAAGAGACAGTTCCTTCTATAGGAGAACAAGCATAAAATGCTATATAAAATGTTCTTTTTCTCCTGATAGTCCTCTGTTGTAAGATGAAAACTTCTTGTATATATTAACAAAATAAATTTCTTTTAGTGCAATCAGACTGAACGAGATTGAAAAGCAGGCACTGCATGGTTATACTGACTCATCACGATCTTTGCCATAGTAGGGACAATGACTGCTGCTCTCATCCTGGTAACCATATGCCAAAGTTCCCACAACTTGTAGGTATATCCTCTAAGCAATATTCAAACAAATTATTCTTGGTTACTTACTGGATGTTGACCTCACAGATTTTGTCAGTCCAAAAAGAGGGATTTATATTGCCCATCTGTGTCACATGGCATTAGCTCCTTGATCAACAAGCTGTCGGTCTGCATAAATAGTATAGATGCTTACCACAAGTCCATCGCCAGCTGCCTGTACAAGTGCCTGCATTTAGTATTTCAACAAATGTCTCTCCAGGGTCATTTAATGCTGTTCAACCCAGAAAACTCATATATTGCACATTGTTCTCTCGCAAAGTCGTAATATTTGGTCTTGATAAGGGGGAGGTGAATTGAAGAACTCCGGGGTGTCAGTCCAACCTAAAAGCTTACATGTTTCATTCCTTAAGTGTCCTCAAGATAGGACAACAGTTGGCATTTAAATATCTGGGATATACATATATTTTTTAGAAAAACAATGTTAATTAAAGTCTCTTTATCTCACAGAACTTTCAGTATTTATACAGTGTGTGCTTATATGAAAATGCAATGCAGATATAAATCAGGATTGTCACAATCATAATTATGGTGTCAATGATCGAAATCTTAGATTGCATATTCACGTGGCAACATTGGTCATGGGGTTAATAACAGCTTTTTTGCTGTATTGTATGGTGAGAGTCCTGTCTACCTGTAAGAGTTCTGACAGAGAACAATTGTTGCAGGTTTTCTTGCTCACTTATGTATGCGTGAGAGCCATATATATTTTTACAATTCCCTCTTTACATTATATATTTTGTGAGGGGTTAGCTCGGCAGCGGGTGTGTGTGACCCCCTGGATGGGTTCACAACACAAAATCAGGCACAGCAGACAGCGTTGTAGGTGCAAAAAACAAAAGATGCGGTTTACTTATGCTACATGCAGTGATACATATAACAGCCAAACAAAAATAAAACATGAAAATAAATCCTGGTCAGCTTGACCTCTAACTACACACTTAGATTCCCTGTCTAACAACTGAGTGCAGCCTTGTGCTGCACCAGTCCCTGTCTCTGTTGTAGAGGTTTGCCACACAGGCGTTAACTCACCGCACAGAACAAAACAGATATCACACTCCCCAGTCTATACAATACAAAACTGGTTCCAGGATGGAGCATCTCCCTAAGCATGCTGGGGTTTTTTGTAGAGGTCTTAATGAGCCCACTTACTTTAGCTGGGCTCATTAACTCTTCCCCTCTAATTGTAAAAGTCTGCATAAAGCCTGAATCTAGGGCACACATATTTCCCATCCTGGATACAACCAGGTGACTTTACCTGCATGCTGCCACAATATATATATGTGTTTTGAAAACTCTCAGGTGGGGCATACTCTGCCATAACACCCCATGGATATTTAATTAAGGAATATATATATACATACATATATGTGTTGACATTTTTAAATTACATTTTGTTCTTAAAATGATTTTTCAGGTGGGATGTTTACCACTAGTTTAGGTTTTCATTATGTAATATGTTCATTATTGTTAAACATTAGGCTCACAATTTTTATTTTTATTGCTTTATTTCTCTCTCTTAAGGAGCCATGTTTGATGTTCACACAGAAGAGACGTTCAGCTGATTCACTTTAACATTTTGTTGTGGGTGTATACGACTTCTAATTGAGCCAATCTTCAGCTGTGTCTGTATATATATATATATATATATAAAAAAATATATATATATATATATATATATATATGTAGCGCCGGTACTCCTAACGAGTATGTGCTATGTATTTAAATTTAGTTTTTGCTAAAAACTGTAGTAAGTTTTGGGGCTAATTGTGTTAAATTGTACTTTGGCATCAGTTTGGCTGGGCTGTATAGAAGTTCTGCCTGGCCATAGGTGGGGTTGTACACCTGTGGGAGGCTTTAGAACGCAGTCTGGTTGGACGCATTGGGTACCAATCTCCATCTCGGAGCCAATCAGTGGGTGTGTTTGTCTCACTGTGTAATCCGGGAGAGGGTACTTAAGGTGCAGAAGTCATGTGGTTCTGGGTTCCGGTCCAGAAGTTGTTGCTGACTCCGTGGTCCTGGTCCTCCTGACCAGCCCCCAGGGGCCCTCATGGCCTAGAGTGCAGATCCATCCATTTCCGAGCTGGCTAGTTTGAGGCGCAGTAACTGGAAGGAGAATTCTAAGGTGTTCCAGTGCCGTCTCGGTTTGGAGAGGCCCAGCAACTCTACACGCGACCAGGGGAGGACTCTTCAGTAAGAGAGCCACGGACAAGGCTGGCTGCTCGGTAAGAGCCTGGAAGCTGAGTTGCCATGGACATTGATTGAATCCACAATTCTTACAGTATCGCCGGACCGGGTGAAAGATTCTGGTACAGTAAGAAAAGTTCCTACTTCTACCCTTCCAGTTGTAACTAAGTTTCCAGCCAAGTCTGTATGAGAGATTTTGAAAAGCTAGAATTACCTGTTGGCTGCTAAACCCAAACTTAAGGATTTATCCAACAGTTAAAGAATCCAGTTGTGAGTGGCTATTCCCTGGATTGTGTACAGAGAGAGAGACTTTTATTGGAGTCAGCAGTTCCAAGCACCTGAGCTAAACTTTACCCTGATACCCTCTATTCCCAACTTAGAGACTGAGTTTGTTCAACTGTTTTATGCAAAATAAAAATTCTAACAAGGAAATCAAGTGTCGGTCTCTACAGTTACTGGGTCATCAACCCTGGGAACCCCTAGACAAGAACAACGAGTATGAGCAGATGGAGGTAATCGGTAAACCCAGGAAAATTCAGCAGCTCCTTCGTGGGTTAGTGCTATATATATATATATATATATATATATATATATATCTATATATATATAATCTTTTTTAGTATTTTAAAACTTAGCTATGAATAAGCACCTGTCTTGATGGTGTGAAAAGCGTTAGCGTGTTTTATCCTTGCTGCATGGATTTACATTAATGAAGGAATCATTTGTCATTGGAGTGCGGCCGCTCGGACTTTTGTTTTGCTTTTCTTGCATGTGGTTGCATATTGAGCCGCACCCACACGCGGGTTTTTCTTTTTTGTACCACACATACTTTGGGAGCCCCTGTTGGGGAACATTATCGTGACACAAATAATCCGAATTCTAGAAATATTTCAAATGTAACTCGTCACTTTAGAGAATGTCATCAGGTCGATCTTTCCTCATTTTGCTTCTGGAATAGAACGGTTGTCTCACTCACCCAGAGGAGGTGATAGGGAGAGAAGGCTACTGGGGAGAGAAGCATGGTGGACTTTGAGATTAAATAAGGGATCCCATTGTACATTGATCCCATAATGTAGATTTGCATCTACATTAGGATGCCTCTCCCCAGTGCCCTTTCTCTCTTCTGTTTTTTTCCCCCACATACCTGGATTCTTATTTCCATCATTTCTTATTTAATATTTGTCTTTTGAATTTGATGGTGCTTTTTTTATGCATATGTGTAAATGTATATGTGTATGAATATATGCATGTGTGTGTATATATATATATATATATATATATTATTGTATGTGTGTAGCTACACGTGCATATTATCACCACAAAGTGCAGAGGCGTAACTAGACCCTTCGATGCAAGAAACCATGAAGGGTCCCCACCAAGGGCATGGCTAGGTCTACAAAAGATCTCAGGCTAGAACCAATAGCAAGAAAAGAAAGTCATACGCTTCGGCGGACATACACGTGTGTGCATGTCTATATATATATAAATTATAAAATATTGTTACATATCTGAGTGTGAATCCCCCCTTACATCAGGGTCCCTAAAGAGCCACCCTACTTACATTAGGATCCCCAGATAGTCCCCCCCCCCGCACTGACATCAGCAGCGTGACATAAAGCACTGACACCAGCACCATGATATACAGCACTGACACCAGCACCGTGATAGAGAGCACTGACATCAGCAGCGTGACACAGCAATGACACCTGCATCGTGATAGAGTGATCTGACACCAGCACTGTGATAGAGAGCACTGACATCAGCAGTGTGACATACAGCAATGACACCTGCACCGTGATAGAGTGGTTTGACACCAGCACCGTGATAGAGAGCACTGACATCAGCAGCGTGACATAAAGCACTGACACCAGCACTGTGATATACAGCACTGACACCAGCACCGTGATAGAGAGCACTGACATCAGCAGCGTGACATACAGCAATGACACCTGCACCGTGATAGAGTGATCTGACACCAGCACTGTGATAGAGAGCACTGACATCAGCAGCGTGACATAAAGCACTGACACCAGCACCGTGATATACAGCACTGACACCAGCACCGTGATATACAGCACTGACACCAGCACCGTGATATACAGCACTGACACCAGCACCGTGATATACAGCAATGACACCTGCACCGTAAGCAGCCCCAGGAGGAAGTCAGCATAGCACAGGGATGGTGGGAGCCCCTCATAATGAGCATAGCACAGGGATGGTGGGAGCCCCTCATAATATGCACAGCAGAGGTACAGCCCCAGGAGGAAGTCAGCACAGCACAGGGATGGTGGGAGCCCCTCATAATAAGCAGCCCCAGGAGGATGTCAGCATAGCACAGGGATGGTGGGAGCCCCTCATAATAAGCAGCCCCAGGAGGAAGTCAGCACAGCACAGGGATGGTGGGAGCCCCTCATAATGAGCATAGCACAGGGATGGTGGGAGCCCCTCATAATATGCACAGCAGAGGTATAGCACCAGGAGGAAGTCAGCACAGCACAGGGATGGTGGGAGCCCCTCATAATATGCACAGCAGAGGTACAGCCCCAGGAGGAAGTCAGCACAGCACAGGGATGGTGGGAGCCCCTCATAATGAGCATAGCACAGGGATGGTGGGAGCCCCTCATAATATGCACAGCAGAGGTACAGCCCCAGGAGGAAGTCAGCACAGCACAGGGATGGTGGGAGCCCCTCATAATAAGCAGCCCCAGTAGAAATATGACACCGCTTAACCTCTTCAAACAGGAGGGTACGGGCATATAGTACGGTGTGCTTTTTTTGGACAAGGAAGTGAGCCAAATGAAGAAAGAAGGTATGTGTGCTCGATTAAAAAAATCGTTTATAGACATATACATGGTCTACTGGTCACATGTGTTGAATTCCTCCGAGATCCATGCCTCATTCATTTTTAGAAATGTGAGGTCGTTAACACTGTCGTGAGCTAGGCGAGTACGCTTAACGGTCACGATCCCCCCTGCTGCGCTGAACGTCCTTTCGGACAGGACACTGGATGAGGGGCAAGCCAACAGTTCGATTGCAAATTGGGCAAGCTCTGGCCAGAGGTCAAGCCTGCCCACCCAGTAGTCCAGGGGTTCATCACTCCTCAGAGCATCCACATCGGCCGTTAACCCGATTTAGTCGGACACCTGACGGCAGGCCCGGACTGGGACAAAAAATAGGCCCGGGCATTTTAGACCGAGCAGCCCGGGGGGGGGGGGGGCTCACGGCGGGGGGGCTTTGTGGGGGCGGTTGATGATGGGATGTGGGGTTCCAGCACCTTGCACCTCTGGACCCCTTTACATTACACGGCGTCCTGCACCTATGGATCCCTTTACAAGCACCCTGAACCTCTGGGCCCGTTTACATTACACAGAACCCTGAACCTCCAGTTCTGGACCCCCTGCATGTTACACAGACCCCCCTACAGTGCAGATGCCCTCTCTACAGTGCGGACCCCCTCCCTTCAATACAGAACCCCCTCTCACTACAGACCCTCCTACAATACAGACCCCCCTACAAATACAGAACCCCCTTCATTACAGACACCCCTACAATATAGAACCCCCCTACATTACAGACCCCCCCCTCCTACATTACAGACCCCCCTACACTACAGAACCCCCTACAATACAGACCCTCCTACACTACAGAACCCCCTACACTACAGAATGCCCCTTACAATACAGACCCCCCTACATTACAGCCCCCCTACATTACAGACCCCCCTACACAACAGAACCCCCCTCACATTACACAACCCCCCTCACATTACACAACCCCCCTCACATTACAGACCCCCCTACACTACAGAACTCCCCCTACAATACAGAACCCCCCCTACAATACAGAACCCCCCCTACAATACAGAACCCCCCCTACAATACAGAACCCCCCCTACAATACAGACCTCCCTACAATACATAACACCCCTACATTACAGCCCCCACCTACATTACAGACCCCCCTACACTACAGAACCCCCCCTACACTACAGGCCTCCCTACACTACACAACACCCCATACAATACAGACCCCCCTACACTACAGAACCCCCCATACAATACAGACCCCCCCTACACTACAGAACCCCCCTACACTACAGACCCCGCTACATTACAGACCTCCCCTTCAGACCCATAAGGTACCTGAGTCTCAGGTCCTGAGATCAGCACAGGACTGCATGTCGAGTCCCCTCCCCCTGTGTAGACATGGAGGAGGAGGGGTAGGGGGAGGCGGCTTCACTCTGCTTGGCTGTAGGAGACAGCCGAACCGAGACTGATCAGAGCTGCTTCCACCGTGCCAGAGAGAAGGGGAATAGTTGCGGGTTCCGACCCCCCCCCCCCTTGTGCCTACGTGTGTCGCTCGAGTGTGACTTCCGAGGCTAGCATGCACCCATCCCCCACTGCAAACAGCAACTACAGCTCTCAAAGAGCCTGTCACTGGCGGCCCACCCCCACTTATTACACCGCTGGCGGAACATCAGCGGCCGGTGTTAGAACCCGGGGCCGACTGCATATCCCAGACATGCAGCCCAGCGGCCCCCGGCCCACCGGGCAAATGCCCGGTCTGCCCTATGGCCAGTCTGGGCCTGCCTGATGGTCTAGGCATTCCCTGATGCTGGATCCGGATGACACCTGTCAATGGGTCGGCTGAAAGAATGACCTCATATCCGAAGTCACCAACACGTCTTCAAACCGGCCTCTTCTTGCAGGCGCTGTCGGATTGGTACCCGCAACTCCTTCTCTGGGAGTGGTAATTGCTCCTCTGCCAGCGCACGCAAAAGCAGAATGCAGCATTTCTCAAAGCAAGGCCTGGAAGTGCTCCATTCTGACAGCCCTCTGTGACGGCGGTAACATTTCCGCCATTTTGTGTTTGTACCGGGGGTCTAAGTACGTTGCCACCCAGTACTGGTCCTTGACCCTTATGCTTTTTATACGGGGTCCCTATTAAAACACTGGAGCATGAAGGCCCCCATTTGCACTAAACTGGAAGCAGTGTGGTGGCCTGGCTCCTGCTCATCATCCAGGATAATGTCGTCCTCTTCATTCTCCTCTCCCCATCCACGCACAACAACAGGGATCCCAGAAAGGTTTAAAGCATGCTCTTCTTGCTCCTCCTCATCCGCCCCGACTCCTCTTCAGACTCCTGTTGTTCACTTGTCTCAGATAGAGTAGCCCCCCCTGGGAATTCATCCAGCATTGCGACTTCCTCATCTTCCCGCTCCTGCTCCTCCACAGCTTGATCAATGACACGACGCAATGCACGCTCTATAAAGAAGGCATAACGTACCATGTCACTGATGGCGCCATGGCTGCGACTGACCAGTTTGGTGATCTCCTCAAATGGCCGCAGAAGTCTGCATGCGTCGCGCATGAGCAGCCACTGGCGCGGTGAAAAAAAACCCAGCTCCCCAGAACCTGTTCTGCCGCAGAGTTCATACAGGTAGACGTTAACTGCACGTTTCTGCTGGAGCAGCCTATCAAGCATATAGAAGGTTGAGTTCCATCGCGTCGGGCAATCGC
Organism: Lithobates pipiens; assembly: GCF_037356315.1. Taxonomy (NCBI): domain Eukaryota; kingdom Metazoa; phylum Chordata; class Amphibia; order Anura; family Ranidae; genus Lithobates; species Lithobates pipiens. The sequence goes on along the minus strand of NW_027507789.1, from coordinate 56,104,354 downwards.
AAATAAGAAGTCTGACCGGCAGATTGTGTCGCCGCTGAATGTCAGCAAGGCGAGCCATGGCCGTGTAAGATCTTCTGAAACGAGATTTTCCTTGCCTGCCGCAAGATGTCCTGGACCCCAGGGTATTTTACAACGAATCGCTGCACGACCAAGTTTAAGACGTGTGCCATGCATGGCACGTGCGTACTTTTGCCCTGTTTCAATGCGCTAAGCAGATTCACACCGTTGTCACACACCACTTTACCAACTGTCAAATTGAGCGGTGTTAGCCACTGATCTGCCTGTGAACGCAAAGCTGAAAGGAGTGCCGGGCCAGTGTGGCTCTTGGCTTCCAGGCACAACAGACTCAGCACAGCATGGCAACGTCTCACCTGGCATGTCGAATAAGTTCTGGGGAGCTTGGGCGGCACAGCGGAAGAGACACTAGCAGCGGAAAAGGAGGAGTCAGCCGAGGAGGAGAGGGAGGAGGATGGAGTAGGAGGAGGAGGAGAAGAAGAGCCAGGCCTGCATGCAATCCGTGGCGGTAAAACCAAATCTACACAGGTGCCATGGGTTACATGCTTGACAGCCGTCAGAAGGTTCACCCAGTGGGCAGTAAAAGTGATATACCTTCCCTGCCCGTGTTTGCTAGACCACGTGTCTGTGGTCAGATGTATCTTGGCACCGACACTGTGTGCCAGAGATACATTCACTTGCCGCTGAACATGGCCATATAGCTCTGGGATGCCCTTCTCTGAGAAATACTTCCTTCCTGGGACCTTCCATTGTGGTGTTCCAATGGCCACAAATTTCCGAAAGGCCTCCGAGTCCACCAGTTTATATGGCAGTAGTTGGCGGGCTATCAGTTCTGACAAGCCAGCCGTCAACCGTTGGGCAAGAAGGTTATCTGGTGTCATCATTTTTTTACGCTCGAACATTAGGCCCACGGAAGCCTGCTTTTTTGCAGAAAAACGTGAGCTTGGCATGATGGAAGGTGGAGTGGAGGACAATTGTGAGGAGAGAGGAGAAGGAGAAGTAGAAGACGAGGCTGGACGGTGAGAGCCTGGAGTGTGGCTTTGTGTGTTCCGTTGCTCCCACTGGGCTCGGTGATGGCTGCTCATGTGCCTTCTTAAGGCGGTCGTCCCTAGGTGAGTGTTGGGCTTACCGTGACTAATGCGTTGACTGCAAAGATTGCAGATGGCAACACTATTGTCAGCAGCGGCCACGTTAAAAAAAGCCCACACTGCGGAGCCATGTGCCGGCGTCCTGGGAGCGCCAGATGTGACTGGTCCATATCTCCCTCTGAACTCCCCTCCTCTTCCTCTCTTGTGGGCACCCACGTGACATCACTAGACACGTCATCATCAACGTCACCTTCCCCACCGCTATAAGTAGAGATCTCGAAGTAGGCAGCAACACCGGGGACCAACCTTCTCCTTGGGCTGATCTGGGTACTGTCGTCAGACTGCTGAGTGGCGGTTGTTGCTACCTCCTCTTCCTGATCTAATGCCAAGAGTGGCTGCGCATCAGAAATGTCTTGATATGGATCGGAAAATAATTCCTGTGACTCAAGCCGAAGGTATGTGGTGGTGGTGGTGGTGTTGTTGGTGGTAGTGTCTTTGGGGGTGCACATAGCAGAGAGTGAAGAAGAGGGTGCAGATCAAGAGGATGAGGAGGGTGCAGAAGGTAAAGTAAGGCTGAGTGAGCCACTCAACCAAGTCTGGTGCGTCCTTTAAAGTAATTGAACACACCTTCTGCAACTTCCCACTTTGGCTCAAGCCTGTTTCTCCTGCCCTACCCCTACCACCCCTGCGGAAGGGCCTGCCTCTTGCTCTGCCTGTCATTTTTTAAATGACCCTGTGACAAAACTCTCAGTCCCTATATGGATAAAGGACTGCTGCAGTATAGGGCAGCAGTCAGCAGTAGTGCACCTCAACCCTATATATTGTGGACCTATACCAGTCCTTAAGGAATAGCAGACTGTACCTCACTCAACCCTATGTACTGTAGTACACTATACCTTACCAGTCCTTATAAGGACCTTTGTGGAACTAGTAGGTTGTGACTAGCAGACTGTACCTCAGTCCCTATACTGATAAAGGACTGCTGCAGTATAGGGCCGCAGTCAGCAGTAGTGCACCTCAACCCTATATATTGTGGACCTATACCAGTCCTTAAGGAATAGCAGACTGTACCTCACTCAACCCTATGTACTGTAGTACACTATACCTTACCAGTCCTTATAAGGACCTTTGTGGAACTAGTAGGTTGTGATTAGCAGACTGTACCTCAGTCCCTATACTGATAAAGGACTGCTGCAGTATAGGGCCGCAGTCAGCAGTAGTGCACCTCAACCCTATATATTGTGGACCTATACCAGTCCTTAAGGAATAGCAGACTGTACCTCACTCAACCCCATGTACTGTAGTACACTATACCTTACCAGTCCTTATAAGGACCTTTGTGGAACTAGTAGGTTGTGATTAGCAGACTATACCTCAGTCTCTATACTGATAAAGGACTGCTGCAGTATAGGGCAGCAGTCAGCAGTAGTGCACCTCAACCCTATATATTATGGACCTATACCCGTCCCTGAGGAATAGCAGACTGTACCTCACTCAACCCTATGTACTGTAGTACACTATACCTTACCAGTCCTTATAATGACCTTTGTGGAACTAGTAGTTTGTGATTAGCAGACTGTACCTCAGTCCCTATACTCATAAAGGACTACTGCAGCAGAAGGGCAGCAGTCAAGTATAATATTCTTTCTATATTTGGAAGAAAGAATATTATACGTGTACAAGCCTATTACCATACCAGTCCTGAAAAGAACCTTTGTGGACCTAATAGTAACAGCTACTCATTAAACTGACTGTCCCTCACTGCCACACACAGCTTCCTGCCTGTCCCTATTTAAACTGACAAAACACAGGCTGCTGCAACAATAACTTGAATAGCACTCAAAACTATATCCTGTACTACTTTACTATACCAGTCCTGAAAAGGACTTTTGTGGACCTAATAGTAACAGCTAATGATTAAACTGACTGTCCCTGCTGCACACAGAGTCCTGTCCCTCTCTCTACACTGACAAAAGACAGGCTGCTGCAACAATGACTTGAATAGCAGTGCCTCAAACCTATATCCTGAACCACACCTAACACCTATACCATACCAGTCCTTAAAAGAACTTTTGTGGACCTAATAGCTAGCGATTTGGGTCACTGCAGTCTCTCCCTGCTCCACACAGCAACCTCTCCCTATAGTGACATACGAAAGAATGTAAAATGGCCGCTGGATCGGGTCTATTTAAAAGTTAGGGGGAATGTCCAAGTGTCCATGTGCTGTAATGTCTCAATTGGCTGTCCTGTACCCCATGATGGATGTGTCATCATAGGTCAAAGTTCTTTTACACAGTAAACACGGAAGTCTGCCGGGCGAACAACGGCAATAGTCCGCCGATCGGGCAGACCGCGAACACCCGAAATTCGCCGCGAAACGACCGCCGGGCGAACCGTTCAGCCATCCCTACTCATGAATGCCTGTTTGACTCCTAAACTGTATACTATACGAGTCCACCAAGTCTGGAAAGTGTGCCACCTTATCCTTTGCTTATACACACGATTCAGTTTGGCTTCACCAGGAGGATTGCGAGAGACTTTTCCCTACACAAGATTTACCTTTGAGCTGAATTATCTTGTTTATTCAAGAACTTTTTTATGTTTTTAATTCAATCACTTTTAAAACATTCACCTTGAGTTTATTTTGTTCATATATTGTTATATTCATTTATATGATATTGTTGCTACAGGTTTGTTTTTTCTCGTTTATATTTTTTGTTACTAACAATTTTTATCACTATTGCCACATTATTTTATTTTTATTTGTACTTACACTTTATGTCTAGTGGAGATGTTGTCAGCTTACTAGATTTATGCACAATTTTTCTATTCTTATATTATATTTCCCTGTACATGCGTGTATGATGGAGTACTGACAGTATAGAGGAGACTTGTGCAATCAAATAAAAACAACGGGGACAGTTAAAGGAGAAGCAGTTGATCTTATGCAAAGCGCTGATAATATATTGTTCTGGTGAGTGTGGAAACAAAGGAGTAGAACACGAAGTGTTGCACATAAAGTACGGGGTTTATATATTTGTAATCACTGAGCAATTTTGAAGCATATGAACTTCATACATTTAAAGACATTATTGAATTTACATGCATTTATTTATTCACAAGCACGGAGTACTTTTATACGCGATTTTCTGTATATGAATTTATATAGTAGTAGTAGAGTAGTTTACACATTTTGGGCGAGATCACAAAGCACCTTATCGTTATGTGTTGAGTTGATTCACATACTTTACCATGTATTTAGGGGTAACATACCTGTTGTTGTTTTGTGATTAATATTTTACCAGGGGTAATCATGGTGCCAGCAGCTACATTCAGCGTAGCGAACGATCTTATTATATACAGTAGGCAACCTGCCTACAGGGTAGAGAGATCATGTAGCATGGCCATGATGATACCTGGGCTGTGTGGCTCTGAACAAAAGAAGCCACACATGATGATAACTTGCAATTCTGTAGGAAGAGTTCACCAAAAATGACCTCCACATAGTTGAATGAGCCTGTGAAACCATAAATGTTTGCAAAATTTTGAACACATGTGCAATGGAAAACACACCTTCATTTAGTTAAAAACAAAATCTCCCAATTCTTCATCTTCCTTAGTTATCAGATACTCTCATTAGGCTTTACATGAACATTTCACTATTCATTCCTCAGTAGGGATGAGCCGAACACCCCCCGGTTCGGTTCGCACCAGAACTCTCGAACGGACCCCGCGTTCGTAACGAACGTTAGAACCCCATTGAAGTCTATGGGACTCGAACGTTCGAAATGGAAAGTGCTAATTTTAACGGCTAATATGCAAGATATTGTCCTAAAAAGGGTTTGGGGACCTGACTCCTGCCTCAGGGGACATGGGTCAATGCAAAAAAAAAAGTTTTAAAAATGGCCGTTTTGGCGGGAGCACTGATTTTAACCACTTCCCACCCGGCCAATGCATATATACGGCCGGGTGGGAGCCGTCTAATCCTGATAGGACGTTCAGGAACGTCATTCAGGAGTAGCGGGATCGCGCGCCCGCGCAGCGGCGCGATCCCGATGTGCTCGTGTCACCCGGACACGGCACATCTCAGATCGGCAGGAGGGCTCTGTGATTGGCCCTCCTGATCACATGACGGCCGTGTCCAATCACGGCCGTCATGTGATGTAAACAAACAGCCGGTTGCTAGGCAATCGGCTCTCCTCTCCTCACACGGAAGTCACCGCTGAGGAGAGGAGAGCAGAACGCTGCAGCCGGCTGATGATCAGTGAGTATGGGCTGCTTTTTACAGCTTTTTACTCACTGATCATCAGTGTAGTGTAAACACACAACACACCACACAGTACAAACACAGTCCCCACATATGTCCCCAAATAATAAAAACACATGTCCCCCACATATGTCCCACTAAAATCACATGTCCCAATGATTATCTGCACACATATGTACGTGATCACCTGCACACATATGTACATGATCATTTGCGTACATATGTCCGTGATCACACAAACCAATTAATTTACACTTAACGGAATTTTTTTTACCAAAAACATGTAGCAGAATACATTTTGGCTTAAATTTATGACAAAATTTGATTTTATTGGATTTCTTTTCAAATAGAAAAAAGAAAATATTGTTTTTTTCCCAAATTTCCGCTTTTTTTGCGCTTATATCGCAAAAAAAAAAAAAAACGGAGTCGTGAATAAATACCACCAAAATAAAGCTCTATTTGTGCGAACAAAATGATAACAATTTCATTTGGGTACAGTGTAGCATGACCGCGCAATTGTCACTGAAAGCGCTAGAGCGCTGAAAGCTGAAAATTGGGCTGGGAAGGAAGGGGGTGAAAGTGCCCTGTATTGAAGTGGTTAATGACGATTAAAGTGAAAAAAAAAAAGTGAAATATTCCTTTAAATATGGTGCCTGGGTGGTGTCTGTAGTATGCCTGTGAAGTGCCACGTGTTTCCCGTGTTTAGAACAGTCCCTGCACAAAATGACATTAAACGGAAATAACACCATTTAAAACTGCTTGCGGTTTTAATGTTATATCTGGTTCCTGCAATATGGTTGAAAATCATTCAGAAAAATGGCATGGGTAGCCCTCCCTGCCCATTACCAGCCTATTTGGGTCTTGTACGCATATTAAGGGGAACCCCGTACCCATATTAAAAAAAGGAAATGCGTGTGGCCCCCAGGCCCTATATACTCAGAACAGCAGTATACAGGCGGTGCAAACAAGACAGCGACTGTGTAGGTTTGTTGTGTTAAGTTGAATCTGTTTGTAATTTTCAACTGGTACATTTTTAAAGTGTAGCTCCAGTCAAAAAAACTATTTTTAAGCTTTTTGGAAAACATAGGGAAGGGTTATCACCCCTGTATAATTTGTTTTGTCGTCCATCTTTTTTCATCTCACTTGCTGCTGTCTGATGTTTGCAAGTTGGATGTTTGAAAGTAGGGGCCTGCCCTATATTCTCTGCAGAAATGGCGGAACAAGGTGTTGGTTTTGCCACAACATAGTAAGCCCTCAAAGTGACTCTTGGTGGGCGCTGGAGCGCCCTGCTGTGAACGATTATATCAAGAATTGTAATTACATGCCATTGTTGAACAGTGGTAGAAAAATTGACCTTTGGTGGTTGTGGTGCTGGTGCCACAACACTATAAGTCCTCACCGTTACTCTGGGTGGGCACAGGAAGGGGCCCTCCTGTGAAATATTATATCAAGAATTGTAATTACATGTCTCTGTTAAACAGGGGCAGAAAAATTGGGCCTTAGGCACTGGTGCCATCACACTGCAACCTCTGCCATATACTCTAGTTTTATTGCAGGAATTAGTCCTGCTGCAAAGCATTGCATCAAAAATTGTAATTAAACGCCCCTGTTAAACAGGGGCAGAAAAATTGGGCTGCTGGCATCACCCAGAACCAAAAATGTTCTTCCAACATATCAGCGGAGGAGGAAGAGGATAGACAATCAACATAACAGGACAGTCACTCAGCATCAGCATAGGCAGTCTTGAAGGGATGTGGTATTTCAAAAAAAATTATTCGGTTACATCAGCTTCAGGTGCTTGGTAGCTGTGGGTGATCCAAGACTGATTCATCTTGATGAAGGTCAGTCGATCAACTGATTCGGTGGACAGGCGCACCCTGTGATCGGTAACAAAGCCACCAGCAGCACTGAAGGTGCGTTCCGAAAGAACGCTGGATGCAGGACAGGCCAGTAGCTCAATTGCATACTGTGCAAGCTCTGGCCAGTGATCCATCCTCAAGACCCAGTAAGCCAGAGGATTTTCAGTGGGAAAGGTGTCCAAGTCTGACCTTGCCCCTAGGTATTCCTGCACCATGTAAATTAGACGCTGGCGATGGGTGCTGGAACCAATCATACCTTGGGGCTGCGGACTAAAAAATTGTCTGAAAGCATCAGTCAGACGGCCACCTTCTCCACCGCTCCTTCTGACTGATGCCTCAGCAACACGTTGTCCAGGACCAGGAGTTTGTGACCTCCCAGTCTCTGGGAACGCGTTGCACAGAGCTTTCTGCAAGGCCTCCCGGAGATGTCTCATCCTCTGCTCCCTCTGCGATGGCAAGATAAGGTCGGCAACCTTACCCTTGTACCGTGGATCAAGGAGAGTGGCCAGCCAGTAATGGTCCCTCTCCTTGATCCGAAGAATACAAGGATCCTTCCGCAGGCTTTGCAGGATCAGGGAGGCCATGCAGCGTAGGTTAGCTGAGGCATTCGGTCCGGAGTCCTCTGGGTCACTAAGGACAACATGATCCGCAGCTACCTCCTCCCAGCCACGTACAAGTCCACGTGTTTCTTGGGACTGTAAATCATCCCTATAAGACTGCTGCTGCTGATGCTGATGCTGAGTGCCAGCCTCCACCTCCATGCTGACACAATCATCCTCCTCCTCCTCTTCCTCCTCCTCACCCTCTTCCTGTGTTATGGGTGGCACAGCAGGAACACTGTCTGGATAAAGGGGGCCTTGAGAGGCAAGGAAGTCCTCCTCTTCCTGCCTCTGTTCTGCCTCAAGTGCCCTGTCCATTATTCCACGCAGCGTATGCTCCAAGAGGTGGACAAGAGGTACAGTGTCACTGATGCATGCACTGTCACTGCTCACCATCCTTGTGGCCTCCTCAAACGGTGACAGGACAGTGCATGCATCCCTGATCATGCCCCACTGGCGTGGTGAGAAAAAACCAAGCTCCCCTGACCCTGTCCTGGTGCCGTAGTCGCACAGGTACTCATTGATGGCCCTCTGCTGCGTGTGCAGCCACTGCAGCATGGCCAATGTTGAGTTCCATCTGGTGGGCATGTCACATATAAGGCGGTTCTTGGGCAGGTTCAACTCCTTTTGGAGCTCAGCCAGCCGAGCACAGGCATTAAATGATCGGCGGAAATGCACACAGACTTTCCTGGCCTGCTTCAGGACATCATGTAAGCCGGGGTACCTGCCCAAGAACCGCTGCACCACCAGGTTAAGGACGTGAGCTACACAGGGCACATGGGTCAGTTGCCCCTGTCGGAGGGCGGAGAGGAGGTTGGTGCCATTGTCGCAAACCACCATTCCTGGCTTAAGCTGGCGTGGCGTCAACCACCTCTCGGCCTGCCCCTGCAGAGCTGACAAAACATCTGCCCCAGTGTGGCTCCTGTCCCCCAAACAAACCAGCGCAAGCACGGCATGGCATAGTTTTGCCTGCGTACTTGCGTAGCCCCTGCAACGCCTACGGAGCACCGCTGGTTCTGAGGACAGAGCACTGGAAGAGGCCATGGAGGAAGAAGAAGAGGAGGGGGTGGAGGAGAGAGGTGTGTCACAACCAATAGTAGCATTTTGGAGGCGTGGTGGCGGAACAACCTCCAACACTACTGCACCCTGTCCTACATCCTTCCCAGCAGCCAGAAGAGTGACCCAATGGGCCGTGAAAGACAGGTAACGTCCCTGTCCATGCCTGCTGGACCATGAGTCAGCGGTAATATGCACCTTACCGCTGACCGCCCTGTCCAGCGAGGCAAGGACATTGCCTTCCACATGCCGGTAGAGAGCCGGAATCGCCTTCCGTGAGAAAAAGTGGCGTTTGGGGACCTGCCACTGAGGAACCGCACATTGTACAAACTCACGGAAGGGGGCCGAGTCTACCAACTGAAAAGGCAGCAGTTGAAGTGCTAGCAATTTAGCCAAGCTAGCATTCAACCGCTGGGCATGTGGATGGCTGGGAGTAAATTTCTTCCGCCGGTCCAGCAGCTGGGGCAGGGACATTTGCCTGCTATAATCGGACGTGGATGTACCACTAGCAGAGTTCCCGGAAGCACTTGGCTGTGACACACCTAATTCTACACCTTCATTCCTCTCAGAGCAGGTTTCAGAGAGGACTGAAGGTCTAGTGGGGTTGGAGATGCCAGCTGATGAGGAGCAAGGAGAGGTCCACTTTGTTCTTTGGTGTGGGTCTTTGAGGTACGCTTGCCAACGAGCTGCATGGCAGGTCAACATATGTCTGGTCAAGCATGTGGTGCCCAAGCGGCTGATGTTTTGGCCACGTGAGATACGCTTGAGACATATGTTGCAAATAGCAGCGGTGCGATCTGATGCACTCGTCTCAAAAAGGGGCCACACCAAAGAACTTTTAGAATAACGCGCAGAGGAAGCGCTCTGCACAGGCGGAGCTCTGCAGTGTGATTCAGTCAGTGTGCTGCTCCTAAGCTGGCCCCCGGAGGGCATCCTGCCTCGTTGGACATGTGCCTCCTCCTCCTCCTCCTCCTCCTCCCTCCTTCCAGGCACCCACGTGGAGTCAGTGCCCTCATCATCCCCTCCCTCTTCATCGCTGTAGCAAACCTGGCAGTATGCTGCAGCTTGTGGAACATGACTGCCAGATTGCTGTGCTTCTTGAGCATCCTCTCTCTCTGCGCTCACGCTACTGCCTTCCTCTAGCTGAGTGTCATCATCAGAGCCCACCAAACACTGGGCATCCTCCTGGAGCATGTACCCAACACTGTGCTCAAAGAGTTCAGGAGACTCCTCAGGAGGACGTGGTGGGTCTAGGGAAGGAGTCACTGATGATGACATTGAGAGGAGGGAAGACGATGCGTTGGCAGCTGCTATGCTACTACCCTGAGACTGGGAGAGAGAGGATGAGGAGGATGAAGAGGGCTTGGTCATCCACTCTACCAAGTCGTTGGCATGTTGCGGTTCAACATGTCCAGCTGCAGAAAAGAAGGACAAGCATGTCCCATGGCCACGTGCTGATGACAATGCACCGCGTCCACGACCAGCACTGTTGTCTCTAGACACAGAGCCTGCTTGCCCTCTTTTATCGGCTCGCGCCTGTCTGCCTCTCCTTGCTGGCCTTCCAGACATGGTAATGGCCTGAAGGGAGTTGGGTAAAACAGTAGTTGGGTAGTTTATATTGTGCTGTAGGCACACAACACCCACTAACTCCTGCAGATGCCTTTTTTATAGAACAGCAGAGTTAAAGGGGTATATACAGATGTATACTGTGCTGTGCTGGAAGCACACACAACTTCCAATAACTTCTGCAGATGACAATTGGGCCCAAATAGAGAACAGCTATGTAGGTGGATTATAGCGGTATGTACTGGGTACAGAGCACGCAGAATCTCCTGAGTGACACTACTGACTGCAAGCTCTATTGTTAAAGATGGACCACTAGCTATATAGGTGAGGTGAATATCACGGTGTATACTGCGGTCAGGGCACGCAGACAATAACCAGAAAACAGCTATGTAGGTGGATATAGTGGTATGTACTGGGTACAGAGCACGCAGACAGCATGCACTAACACTACTGACTGCAAGCTCTATTATTAAAGCTAGATCACTAGCTATATAGGTGAGGTGAATATAGTGGTGTATACTGCGGTCAGGGCACAGACAGTAACCACTACACAAGAGCAAGATAGTAAATCAGCCAAAAACGATTGGTGTGTAACTGTGTTGAAGGTACACAGAACACCCACTGCTTCAGATGCTAACTAACACACTACACGAGGCCGCCTCAAAGGCGGCCTTATATAGTGTGGGGCGTGCACTACACAGCCTGAGCTATGACTGGCCACAGGCAGGATGCCTGTGGCCAACCATGGCTCTCCTCGCTGCTGGCGCTGCGATTGGCCAAGCATGCGGGGTCACAGTGCATGCTTGGCCAATCGTGAGCCAGCAATGCATTGCGCCATCGCAGTGCATTGTGGGCCACACGAATTTTGCGGCGAACGGCCCAAACGTTCGAACGACCAATGTTCGAGTCGAACTTACGTTCGACTCGAACACGAAGCTCATCCCTATTCCTCAGTCTCTTCACCTGATGTTCTGAGAAAATTATAGACATAAAAAGTTCCAACAAAGCTTTACTCCACACAGTCCCCCATCTCACTGAATGGAGAGATCTCTGATGTCTTCATGCTCTTTTCCAATCATGTGATCCTCAGAACCTCTTATGCCACGTACACACGATCTGAGTTTTCGTTGGAAAAATCTTGGATGGTTTTTCTGATGGAATTACGCTCAAGCTTGGCTTGCATACACACGGTCACACAAAAGTTCTCTGAACTTTCGACCAGTGTTGTAAAATTTGAAAACCGCTCACCCCGTCACTTCCGGTGCGGCTCCGTCACTGAAACAGCTGACGGCGGGCCTGTACTACGCATGCGCCAATCCCCTGACATTAACAGCGCATGCGCAGTATATTTATTTTCACAGTGGAGAAAAATTCTAGCCTCAAGTGGGCGGAAACTTGCGGGTGGGCGGGCGGAGCTGAACAGATGGTTAGAACGTCAGCAGCAGCCCCGCCCACCCCACGATTTTCTTCACTGGTCAAGAAAAATTATGGCTTCAAGCTGTATTAGCGCATGCACGGGATATTTGTTCAGCGGTCGACCAAAATTATGGAATCAAGCGGGCGGAGACTTGCTGGGAGGGAGAGATAGAGCGGAGCTTAGAGAGGGGGCGGGGCCCATGCATAGCACCGACTACATATAAAGTACATTGTTCTGCCAATAAATACGCCTCACTGTGCCCAGAAATCGCCACCTCACTGCGCCCAAAAAATGCCGCCTCACTGTGCCCAGAAATCGCCGTCTCACTGCGCCCAGCAAATGCCACCTCACTGTGCCCAGAAATCGCCACCTCACTGCGCCCAAAAAAATCGCCGCCTCACTGCGCCAAGCAAACGCCACCTCACTGCGCCCAAAAAAATCGCCGCCTCACTGCGACCAGAAATCGCCACCTCACTGCGACCAGAAATCGCCACCTCACTGCGACCAGAAATCGCCGCCTCACTGCGACCAGAAATCGCCGCCTCACTGCGCCCAAAAAATGCCGCCTCACTGCGCCCAGAAATCGCCACCTCACTGCGCCCAGAAATCGCCACCTCACTGCGCCCAGAAATCGCCACCTCACTGCGCCCAAAAAATGCCGCCTCACTGCGACCAGAAATCGCCGCCTCACTGCGACCAGAAATCGCCACCTCACTGCGCCAAGCAAACGCCACCTCACTGCTCCAAGCAAACGCCACCTCACTGCGACCAGAAATCGCCGCCTCACTGCGACCAAAAATCGCTGCATCACTGCGCCAAGCAAACACCCCCTCACTGCGCCCAAAAAATGCTGCCTCACTGTGCCCAGCAAATGCCTCACTGTGCCCAAAAAATGCCCCTCACTGTGCCCAACAAACGCCACCTCACCGTGCCCAAACGCCTCACTGCGCCCAAAAAATGCCGCCTCACTGTGCCCAGCAAACACCTCACTGTGCCCAGCGAACACCGCCTCCCCGTGCCCAGCAAACGCTGGCTCACTGTGCCCATCAAACGCAACCGCTGTGCCCATAAATTGCCACCACTGTGCTATCAAACACAACCACTGTACCCATCAATTGCTGCCAGATTGTCAAGCCGTAGCTGAGCTCCCTGGGGATATGCTGATCACCCATCTGTGCTGCTGGAGGGAGCCCAGACGGGCATAAATGAGGGACCTGCATGTCATGGTAAGTGAGACCATCCCATATCCCACTCCATCTTTCCCGAGAACAGGGACACTCTTCCAACCCCCCCCTCCCAGGAGAGGGACCTCCTCCCCCCTCTGAGGACAGGGACCTCCTCCCCCCAAGACAGAGACCCCCCTTCTCCCTCTGAGGACAGGGAAACCTTCTCCCCCCTGAGGACAGGGACCCCCTTCTCTCCTGAGGACAGGGACCCCCTTCTCTCTTGGGGGCAGGGATCCTCTTCTCTCCTGGGGACAGGAACTCCATCTCCCCTAGGAACGGGGACTTTATCTCACCTAGGGACCCCATCTGCCCTGGGGATCAGGACCCCACCTCCCCTAAGAGCAGGAACCTGATCACCCTGTGTGCGCCAACCTCACTGCCCTGCCGGCCATGTGTCCTGTGTGAGGGCCCTCCTGTGACAGCTCTTATAAGGACTTCACCCCACTGTGTGATCCCCCTACATGACTGATCCCTCTGTGTCCAAAACTTACACGGGGAACCCCTCTGTTTGCTCCCCCTACATGTCTGTATACTCTGACCACCACCTGTACCATTTCCACATCCACTGACTGCCTCCTGTATCCTGTGCACATGTTCTGACCACCTCTTGTACCATGTCTGTAGCCTCTAGCCACCTCCTGTGTCCTTTCTGCAATCTCTGACTATCTCTTGTCTTTTAACGTGTCTGCAGTCTCTTGGGGGGAGTCTGGAGAGGAATCAAGAGTGTGAGCACCGCCAGGATTGGGATTACGGGAGGAGTCAGATGTGTATGGACTGTGGAGAAGAGACTATAGAATAAAAACCAGAACCACCAACCTGGAGCCGTGTAACTGAGCCCTGCAAGCTGCACTGGAGAGGAGGTCAGTGACAAGAGGGCATTGATATAAAGGTTTCCCATCATCTCAGTAACACCCCCCCCCCCCTAGTGTATTCACTCTGCGGAAGGTGGTCTCTGGTAACCAGAGTTCCCCCCCCCCATAACATTTCCCGCCATTCTCCAGGGATGGAGGTCCAGAGACATGTCCAGATTACACAGAGGATACATGGGATAGATTAGAAGGGATGGAGGCCTCCTCTGTTTTCTCTGGGCCTCCATCCCTTCTAATCTATCCCATGTATCCTCTGTGTACTCTGGACATGTCCCTGGGTCTCCATCCCTTCTAATCTATCCCATGTATCCTCTGTGTACTCTGGACATGTCCCTGGGCCTCCATCCCAGGTATCCTCTGTGTACTCTGGACATGTCCCTGGGCCTCCATCCCTTCTAATCTATCCCATGTATCCTCTGTGTTCTCTGGACATGTCTCTGGGCCTTCATCCCTTCTAATCTATCCCATGTATCCTCTGTGTACTCTGGACATGTCTGTAGGTCTCCATCCCTTCTAATCTATCCCATGTATCCTCTGTGTACTCTGGACATGTCTCTGGGCCTCCATCCCTTCTAATCTAACAGGGGGAACTCTGCGAACCCTGATGCAAAGGGCAATGCTGCAGACCCTGATGTAAGTGGCACGGGCAGGCATATTGGCGTACAGGTACGTCCAATCTCTAATGCCGCTCTGCCATCGCGAGCGCACCGCCACCGGCGCACTCGCGTGTTGGTCGGGACCCCCGTGAGTCTGGTCGCGGGTCCCGCGGACTCGATGGCCGTGGGCATATCCGTGATCGTCTCACGGGGTGGCTGAATGGAGAGATGCCGTTGTAAACAGCATCTCACAGTTCTGTCTAGCAACTAGTGATGCTGATCTCTGCTCCATGTGATTGGAGCAGAGATCAGTGTTCACTAAATGAAAGCCCAGCCCCCAACAGTTAGTAACACACCCCTAGGAACACTTAACCCCTACACTGCCACCCACTGGTTAACCCCTTATCTGCCAGTGTCATTTACACAGGAATCACTGCATTTACAGTGCCTTGCGAAAGTATTAGGCCCCCTGGAACTTTTCAACCTTTTGCCACATTTCAGGCTTCAAACATTTTTTGTGAAGAATCACCAACAAGTGGGACACAATTGTGAAGTGGAACGAAATCTATTGGATAATTTAAACTTTTTTAGCAAATAAAGAACTGAAAAGTGGTGCGTGCAAAATTATTCGGCCCCTTTACTTTCAGTGCAGCAAACTCACTCCAGAAGTTCAGCGAGGATCTCTGAATGATCCAATGTTGTCCTAAATGACTGATGGTGATAAATAGAATCCACCTGTGTGTAATCAAGTCTCTGTATAAATGCACCTGCTCTGTGATAGTCTCAGGGTTCTGTTGAAAGCGCAGAGAGCATCATGAAGACCAAGGAACACACCAGGCAGGTCCGTAATACTGTTGTGGAGAAGTTTAAAGCCGGATTTGGATACAAAAAGATTTCCCAAGCTTTAAACATCCCAAGGAGCACTGTGCAAGCGATCATTTTGAAATGGAAGGAGTATCAGCCCACTGCAAATCTACAAAGACCTGGCCGTCCCTCTAAACTTTCAGCTCAGACAAGGAGAACACTGATCAGAGATGCAGCCAAGAGTCCCATGATCACTCTGGATGAACTGCAGAGAACTACAGCTGAGGTGGGAGAGTCTGTCCATAGGACAACAATCAGTCGTACACTGCACAAATCTGACCTTTATGGAAGAGTGGCAAGAAGAAAGCCATTTCTCAAAGCTATCCATAAAAAGTCTTGTCTAAAGTTTGCCACAAGCCACCTGGGAGACACACCAAACATGTGGAAGAAGGTGCTCTGGTCAGATGAAACCAAAATCGAACTTTTTGCCCACAATGCAAAACGATGTTTAGCGTAAAAGCAACACAGCTCATCACCCTCAACACACCATCCCCACTGTCAAACATGGTGGTGGCAGCATCATGGTTTGGGCTTGCTTTTCTTCAGCAGGGACAGGGAAGATGGTTAAAATTGAGGGGAAGATGGATGCAGCCAAATACAGGACCATTCTGGATGAAAACCTGTTGGAGTCTGCAAAAGACCTGAAACTGGGACGGAGATTTATCTTCCAACAAGACAATGATCCCAAACATACAGCAACATCTACAAAGGAATGGTTCACAAATAAACGTATCCAGGTGTTAGAATGGCCAAGTCAAAGTCCAGACCTGAATCCATTCGAGAATCTGTCGAAAGAGCTGAAAACTGCTGTTCACAAACGCTCTCCATCCAACCTCACTGAGCTTGAGCTGTTTTGCAAGGAAGAATGGGCAAGAATTTCAGTCTCTTGATGTGCAAAAGAGATAGAGACATACCCCAAGCGACTTGCAGCTGTAATCGCAGCAAAAGGTGGCTCTGCAAAGTATTAACGCAAGGGGGCCGAATAATTTTGCACACCCCACTTTTCATTTTTTTATTAGTTAAAAAAGTTTCAAAAATCCAATAAATTTCGTTCCACTTCACAATTGTGTCCCACATGTTGGTGATTCTTCACAAAAAATAAACATTTTATATCTTTATGTTTGAAGCCTGAAATGTGGCAAAAGGTTGAAAAGTTCAAGGGGGCCGAATACTTTCGCAAGGCACTGTATATAGCAGTGATTGCTGTATAAAAGACAGTGGTCCAAAAATGTGTCAAAAATGTCCGATGTGTCTGCCATAATAAAAATCGCTGATCGCCGCCATTACTAGTAAAAAAAATAATTATTAATAAAAATGCCATAAAACTATCCTCTATTTTGTAAACGCTATAACTTTTGCGCAAAATCAATAATCACTTATTGCGATTTAAAAAAAAAAAAATATGTAGAAGAATACGTATCGGCCTAAACTGAAAACCTAAAAAACCTAAATATTTTTGGGGGATATTTATCATAGCAAAAAGTAAAAAATAATGCGTTTTTTTCAAAATTGTCGCACTATTTTTGTTTATAGCGCAAAAAATAAAAACCGCAGGGCTGATCAAATACCACCAAAAGAAAGCTCTATTTGTGGGAAAAAAAGGACCTCAATTTTGTTTGGGAGCCACGTCGCATGACCGCGCAATTGTCAGTTAAAGTGACGCAGTGCCGAATCGCAAAAAGTGGTCTGGTCTTTGACCAGCAAAATGGTCCGGGGCTGAAGTGGTTAAACTTGGGTCAGGAGCAATACATATTTAAAATGTTTTTCAGGGTGTGGTGTGCACGCTAGCTTCAATCCAGTACCAGTGGTCCTAGTTTTTTTTTTTTAAACAGTTAGAGTCAATTTGTATCTCTGCCAAGTCTTCCAGCCTGCCAACGCTGATGTTTCTATTAAGCATTCACCACTGGTACCAAAAAGCAGAGGCGTACCAAGTAGGGGGCGGGGGGTGCGGGCCGCCCCGGGTACTACACACTGGGGGGGGGGGGGGTGTCAGGCCGGCACCCCCCTCCGCGATTATAGCGGTGGCAGCGCTGCGGGATAGCACAGTGACAGGCGCAGGGAGAGGAGAGCTTGCCAAGCTTATCTATCGAGTTGTGATGCAAGGGGGAGGGGGTGTGCGGGGGGTGCAGGGTGACAGCGGTGCTCCTTCCATCCCCTCCTCTCACGGCCGCGGGCTGTCTGTCTGTGCGATCACGGATGTCACACAGGCAGGCACAGCTGAGCAGCCGCCTCCCTCTCCTCTCTGTTTATGTGTAAACAGGGGGAGGGGGGGGGGATCTACTGACTCAGATCCCCACCCAGTGCTGAGCATGTGCCGCCGCGCTGATCTGAGGTACTGAAAGGGGGGGGGGCTGCACTGAACGGGGGGGGGCTGCACTGAAGAGGGGGGCTACACTGAATGGGGGGTCTGCACTGAAGGGGGGGTCTGTGTAACATGCAGGGGGTCCAGAGCTGCAGGGTGCTGTGTAATGTAAAGGGGTCCAGAGGATCAGGGTGTTGTGTAATGTAAAGGGGCCAAGAGGCGCAGGGGGCTGTGTAATGTAAAGGGGTCAAGAGATGCAGGGTCTTGTGTAATGTAAAGGGGTCCAGAGGTACAGGGTCTTGTGTAATGTAAAGGGGTCCAGAGGGGCAGGGTCTTGTGTAATGTAAAGGGGTCCAGAGGGGCAGGGTGTTGTGTAATGTAAAGCGGTCCAGAGGGGCAGGGTCTTGTGTAATGTAAAGGGGTCCAGAGGTACAGGGTCTTGTGTAATGTAAAGGGGTCCAGAGGGGCAGGGTGTTGTGTAATGTAAAGGGGTCCAGAGGGGCAGGGTGCTATGTAATGTAAAGAGGTCCAGGAGGGCAGGGTGCTATGTAATGTAAAGGGGTCCCAACGTGCAGGGTGCTGTGTAATGTAAAGGGGTCCAGAGGTTCAGGGTGCTATGTAATGTAAAGGGGTACAGAAGGGCAGGGTGCTATGTAATCTAAAGGGTCCCAGAGCTGCAGGGTGTTGTGTAATGTAAAGGGGCCCAGAGGTGCAGGGTGCTGTGTAATGTAAAGGGATCCAGAGGTGCAGTTGTGGAGAGAGGGTACGCAGTAGTGACAAAGAGAAATTGAAGGATGCAGGGGGCACAGTGGGGCATTTTTTAAATTTTAATGGGGAGGGGGGGGGGGTGCCAGATATAGGATCTGCCCCGGGTGCCAAATGCTCCAGGTACGCCCCTGCCAAAAAGATAAGCATTTTTGCAGTTTTCATATTAGTTTGACTAAAAAGCAGCAGGTGTAGTAGAAGAGTAGCTAAAGGTTCATTCTGACTTTGTATCAACTTTAAAGTTAATTTCTTTTTAGAAAGAAAACTTTTACATACCATTTTTATCTAGACTGGCCATATATCTTAAGCTCTGTGTAATTTCAGGAATTCTATGACCCTTTGCTTGGTAACGCACTGTTTACGAGTCTTTCACAGTCAGGCACAGAAAGAAGAATTAGAAATGAATTCAGAATGTGTGTGTTGCCTCTACTCTTCTTCAGTATACTGTAATTAAGGAGGATTGTAATAGGCAAAAAAGCTCCTCTCCTATGCTGCAATGCAATTGGGGGTTTCCTTATTTTTCACTTTGCAGACCACTAGCTGTAAGCGAGTAGGTGTAGTCTGAATGTTTCAAGGCATCAGGCAATGGCCTATAGCAGTGATGGCGAACCTTGGCACCCCAGATGTTTTGGAACTACATTTCCCATGATGCTCAACTACACTGCAGAGTGCATGAGCATCATGGGAAATGTAGTTCCAAAACATCTGGGGTGCCAAGGTTCGCCATTACTGGCCTATAGCTTTGTTTCTTTCCCAAAGAAAATACAAATTGTTATATTACAGCTTTGGATGTTAACGACCTTCCCAGCAATGCCACACCCTCTGAAACACCAAGGCTGAAGAGGGAATATTTATTTGTGCAACACACACACCAAATTACAAAGAGGGGGAAGTAGAAACAGTTACCAAGGCTACAATGAAAGGGAAAATGGACTATCTCGGTACCAACCAGTGGTGGCTACTCAGCATATGAAACTGTCAAGTATTGTAACTGCTTGCAGAGATCAGCTGTCAAAACTCAGTGGTGATGTCGGGGTGGGCGGGACCGAGCAGTTTTCAAACAACTGCCAGTTGGATGGGGGCTGGGCGGGCCACTCCATGTATGTGGCTCTGCACCCTTTCTTAATCAGCCCAATTATTAGCTGGTGTTTGATAGGTGTTCGGTTACGCCCACCCCCGACATCACCGTCGAGTTTTGCCAGATGGTCTCTGTAAGCAGTTACAATACATGACAGATTTACATACTGAGCAGCTCTTACAAGCCTCGCCATCTGTTGTTCAATGTGAAATTCCCCCTCTCCTCTATCAGTGCCCATCAGTATTGCCTATGAGTGCCAATCAGTGCCCATCAATGCTGCCTATGAGTGATCAGTGCCAACCATTGCCACCTATCAGTTCCAATCAGTGTTGCCTATCAGTGCTTCCAATCAGTTCCACATAACAGTGATAACCAGTGCCCATCTATCAGGTCCAATCAGTCCTGCCTATCAGTGCCATCTATTAATGCCCATCAGTGCTGCCTATCAGTGTTTCCAATCAGTGCCATCTATCAGTTCTGCCCATCAGTGCTGCCAATCAGTGTTGCCTATCAGGGTCAATTAGTGACATCTATCATTGCCAACCAGGGCCAACCAGTGCACTGATGGGCACTTATTAGTGCCAACCAGTGCCCACCATTGCTACGTATCAGTGCCACCTATTAGTGCCAAACAGTGCCACCTATCAGTGCCAATCAGTGATTCCAATTAGTGTCACCAATAGTTGCTGCTTATCAGTGCTGCCTATCAGTACCCATCAGTGCTGCCAATCAGGGTTGCCTATCAGTGCCATCTACCAGTACTCATTAGTGCTGCCTCAGTGCCCCCTATCAAAGCCCATCTGTGCTGCCAATCAGTGCCCATCTGTAGTGCCTATCAGTGCCCATCAGTGCTGCCAATCAATTTTACCTATCAGTGCACGAGTGCTGCCTATCAGTGCTGCCAATCAGTTCCCATCAGTGCTGCCTATCGGTGGCAATCAGTGCTGCCTATCAGTGCAGCCTATTATTGCCAATCAGGGCCCATCAGTGCTGCCTGTCAGTGCCACCGATCAGTGCTGACTATTAGTGCCAATCGGTGCTGCCTATTATTGCAAATAAGTGGCACCTATTAGTGCCAATCAGTGCTGCCAATCAGTTTTGCCTATCCGTGCCAATTAGTGCATATCAGTGCCCATGTGTGCTGCCTATCAGTGCACTAAGTGCAGTAATGGGGAGATGAACTCAGCAGCCAGGTACATGTGGGGCACAACTGAAATGAGGCAATGTTTATTAATGCCACATGCCAATCTTTAGTATAATAGGTAATCACCACACTACTTTTTATAATAAACTACTGGAGGTAAAATTAAAAAAAAAAGTGTTAGTAAAAGGCATGCTGTTAAGCACTGTTATATGTTCTGTGACATTGGTAGATGCATTTTTTAGTCCACATCAGTCAGGCGTGTATGGTTAAGGGCCT
Source organism: Lithobates pipiens (assembly GCF_037356315.1). Classification (NCBI taxonomy): domain Eukaryota; kingdom Metazoa; phylum Chordata; class Amphibia; order Anura; family Ranidae; genus Lithobates; species Lithobates pipiens. The sequence continues at coordinate 56,083,367 of NW_027507789.1, read as the reverse complement.
GGTAGCCCACGTTTATTAGAAGAAAACAAAATATTAGTCCATCCAGTAATCCCACGCAGGGGTCCAAGCTTAAATTAAATACAGCAAAATCAGAACGAAAATGCTAGCCCACCTGGCTACTCTTCAGCAGTACTGCTGCTATAGGTACTTGCCCCGTCCAACAAACTGCTTGGACGCACACAGCTTCCAACCCTTCGACACACAGCACACGGCTCCTTGGACGCACACAGCTTCAAGTCCTTCACACAGCTTTGGACATGCACAGCTTCAAGCAGCAAGCTGCTCACACACCACCATCCTACACAAATCCCCTCGTTATATGGGCTGTGTGCAGCTGGGCACACACCCTGCTCGCTAGCCTCAAGACCCGGACACAGGGTTGGAGATCCCGTCCCACCCATAACTCTCAGGGATCTCCAAACTACAGAATCCCATCTGGAGCTAGCAAAACCTGGAGAAAACTGACAGAGCAGTTTTCTCCATTTAAACTCTACACTCTGTAGTCCTGCAGTCCGCAGATATGCAAACTCTGTGTCTCCTTTACCTCTAATTTCATAGGGACAGAGCCTCGCTCTGTCACATATCCCCCCCCCCTTTGTTTCGATCCGGAGGGAGGAACACCAGCACCCATCATGATGGTTGGGACACCTCTGTGCTGGCTGTCAGCCACGTAGGCCCAACCCTTTTTCCGGGTGCGCTTCCAGGAACATTCCCCCCTGGATCTTAACAGGTTCCTATATTGTCCTATACTCAGCCTTCCTCTTCTTTTGGGGTCCCTGGGCTTATTCACTTTTCTTGGGGGAACTCTGCCTTCCTTGAGCCCTCCTTTCAACTTACAAATACCCATTTTACCCTTCACCATCGGTATTTCAGGTTCAAAACTGTTTTTCTTGGTACCCACTGCAACCAAATCATTGTTTACAGAACGAACTCTTAACAGATCACAGCTTTCCATATCATCAGTGCTTTCCAATTCAGTGTTTGTTAGAAGAAGACCTGAGGAGGGACTACGTCCGACGGGACCATAGCACAGCTCCACCTTACCCATTGTCAAACACTCCATGGGTACCTGTTCTAACAAACTACCCTGACCCAAGCATAAACCATTTTTTCCAGGTGTACACATTACATTGTTACGGCAACCAACATTAACACTTTCTCCCATAGTGTCTCCGGGCACCTTAACTTGTACCCCTGGGCCAGTGACAGAAAGCATCTCTGCTACTGCTGAGTCCATTCTGGGCCCTTCCTTCTCATGAGGCCTAGCGGGTAAGGCAGTATCTGCGCCCTCTACTGACCACTGCTCCGCCGCACCTCGGACCACACCAGCAGAGATTTTTCTAGTCACAGCCCCAGACGGAGAGACCTCTGATATCTCAAGCAGTTCTCTCGCGTGCCTTCCATACCAATCAATAACTAGAAGTACGCTCACAGAGAATCTGGAGATCCTGTGCCAAATGGTTAACCATTGGTCCCACCAATTCCACTGTTGGTCATGGTTTCCCAGCACTGCCTGTACCACTTGGCTCCACCCATTGGTGCTACGCAGCACCACCTGGTCCAACTGCGGTGGAGATACCCAAGTATACAGTAAGTTCATTTTTACCAACTCTAGCATTTCCAGTAAGGTTTCGGCCATCTCTAAACATCCCATGTCTAAACACCAGAACTTTCTAGGGTCTTTTACCCTGTCCAAGACATGGAGGGGCTCAGCGACTGCAGGTTGAGACATTTGAAGAGACCTCATCCTCCTTGGAGGTACCCATCATCACAGCTTGTTGCTCCCCTGGAGAGCTGTCAGACACATGTCTCACACTTATCCATTCTGCACCAGTGTTGGTGAGCCTCTGCAGGTCATTACAAGTCACACTATCACTTTGATACTCAATATCATTTAGCTGTGGGGCTGTGGACAACACATCAGCGATGCCAGTGCCCTGAATTTTTTTCCTCAGACTGGAGGGCAGCAACCTTTTCAGGGGCCAAGACGCCCTCAACCACTGGCGGCTCTGCGATCTCCCTGTCTTGCATAGCAGTTGTGTCCACACCCTTGTTACTTAAGCTAGCCTTACCCAGCATGGCTAGCAATTGTTTGGCCCAGCTGTCCCAGTCCATTGTGGTTCCACCATGGGCGTTCCACAGCGTTGCATCACCTGCTGTAGAAGGCCGCAGAGAAACCTGGGATTCATTAGCTTCAACTGCACATTCGTCACTTCTATACAGATCATTTTGCAACACCATACTTTTACCAATGTTGCATTGGCGTGATGCTTCGTCACCTAAAGCTTGGTGCAGCACATCATTCTGAACACCTTTTTCTGGTGGCACTACAGACACATCCAGCTTTGTACACTCAGCTTTTGCAGGCTGAATTAACCCCTTGCCCACTGGGCTACATGTAGGGTTGTGGGGCTGCGCCCACATGCTCTCACTGTGTGAATTAGTCCCCCCTTGTTCCACCAGCATAGCACCAGAGCCATCCTGGACAGCCTCTGACTCCAACACATGGAGACCCCATGAGACTTCCATGGACAATCCTGTGCATCTGCCTGTCATGGGAGATCTCCTACTCTCATCACTGGTAGTGAACACATTACCAACCTCACTCTCAGCTATGACATTACAAGAAATACATGTTACAATGTCATTACACTCATCACGTTTACCAATAGTATCACTTTTGTTAGTACGATCATTAGCATTCTCATTATGTGTAGACATAGCTACTGCTTTTGTGGGTTGTCTATGAGCCACCATAACCTCTGAGCAACTCTTCACAGCACCCGCTCTCTGTAAAGGGGCACTCTTGCCTATTTGGGCAGCTCCATAGCTGACCTGGGAAACTCTCTTCTCCAACACTGCAAGCTCCTTGGAAGTTTCCCTGGGTAACCCTGCAGCAGCTGTCACTAGGGAACATGGTACCAGCACTGTTTTGGTCACCCCTAGCTCAATTTTCCCAGCCATCTGCTGGATCATAGCAGGCATATGCAGAGTCCCCATGTCCTTTTCAGTCTTTAGCCCTGCGTCTAGTTGGGCTTTACGCTGCACCTCCCCACTGCTCTGGGTAGCACACTGCAGAAAGTCTATGTCAATTTGTACTGCGGATCTCCCCACTGGACATACTCCCACTTCACTGGGTTCAGCATCATAAACTGAAACAGTTTTACCAGTTCCTGCAGCTGATGTCATAGCTTTCACTTGAGTGCGTTGTCTCACTGGTGTGGTGTCTCCATAGGCTGACTCCCCCATGTGGCTATGGAGCAAAACTGCAGCCTTTCTGGACCCACTGACGCCCCCTGTAGGTAACACAAGATCCTTGTTGATAGGGGTAACTGCAGACTTGCGCTCCAAAGCTGGTTGGCTATAACTCATGCAGGATTCAGGCTGATGTACTCTCCTTTCGGGACTGACCCCTTTGCCTAAGCGGCCATGACAGAAAACTTTACGTTTCTCTGGATTTCCATATCCTAGGTCTTCCGGCGACACTTCTCCCGTCCTGGAGCATTGCTGGCGGCCCGTGATACGATGGAACTCTCCTCGAAGAAGGATTTCCTCTTTAAACTTGCTGTAGTCATCCTGGTCCCCATCCATCAAATGGTAAACCGACCGGAACTCTATCCGCAATAAGGTTTGCAGCAGTTTTGGCCACCGGTCCCTAGGCCATTTTCTCTTTACAGCAACTTTTTCAAATTTTACAAGGAAGTCTCCCACCTCCTCTGTAGGCAGCATGGGTTGCACATAGTCAGAGGCCAAGATCTCAGCCCCTTGCAGTGCACCCCACTCTTTGCGATTCCGCTTGAACCATGCATTCACTGTCTCACAAATCACTGGCCCCTTTTGACTGGCCCTACAAGGTGGAGACATCCTCTCAGGCCATGCTGAGCTCACGTCCTCTTTAACTTGATTAAACATAAACTTCTTGCTTTTTGACTGCCTCATCCTTGCAATCACATGCACACAGCAGCTTATAACAGTTCTCAGCAGAGAAATAAAAAATAAAAAATCTGATGTTTGATTCTTCCTTCACAGGTACACAACCTGCATGCAACACAGTCCATCAAATAAACGTATACGCAATGCTGTTCGCCTGGCTGCCACACACAGCTAGCAGTAGTTCCTGATGCGACTCACCATGGAGCAAGGACCCGGATTCCACCGTCTACATGCCCGCATTCGAGCACCACTTGTGACATTGGGGTGATTAGCTCAATTGGTAGATGCATTTTTTAGTCCACATCAGTCAGGCGTGTATGTTTAAGGGCCTGGTAGCCCACGTTTATTAGAAGAAAACAAAATATTAGTCCATCCAGTAATCCCACGCAGGGGTCCAAGCTTAAATTAAATACAGCAAAATCAGAACGAAAATGCTAACCCACCTGGCTACTCTTCAGCAGTACTGCTGCTATAGGTACTTGCGCCGTCCAACAAACTGCTTGGACACACACAGCTTCCAACCCTTCGACACACAGCACACGGCTCCTTGGACGCACACAGCTTCAAGTCCTTCACACAGCTTTGGACATGCACAGCTTCAAGCAGCAAGCTGCTCACACACCACCATCCTACACAAATCCCCTCGTTATATGGGCTGTGTGCAGCTGGGCACACACCCTGCTCGCTAGCCTCAAGACCCGGACACAGGGTTGGAGATCCCGTCCCACCCATAACTCTCAGGGATCTCCAAACTACAGAATCCCATCTGGAGCTAGCAAAACCTGGAGAAAACTGACAGAGCAGTTTTCTCCATTTAAACTCTACACTCTGTAGTCCTGCAGTCCGCAGATATGCAAACTCTGTGTCTCCTTTACCTCTAATTTCATAGGGACAGAGCCTCGCTCTGTCACAGTTCACACATAACAAACAAAGGTGTAGGGGTAACTTACTGATCAATAATTTCACAATAATGGTGGAACCCACTGATGTATGGAAATCTCAATAAACCTCAATATTACCACAATATCGATCTCTGTAACATGTAACGTCATATATAATAAACATCAAACTGAAAAAAGACATACAATGTAAACTTAGCAGGGATGGTGGAAACCCCTCCTATAGATATTTGCCACACAGATTAACTTCAAGTGCAATAATTCCAGCAATGTGTAATTCCACATGTAATACACATTAAAATGAGAATAAGACGTTTGCAATGCAAAATAACTTCAAGTGCAACAACTTTTTAGTTGGGGGGTTCACACCATTATAGCACTCTGGATTTTTATTTTTAATTGTTACACTTAATTCTATATGTTTAAGTTACTATCATAATGTCATTTTTTGCACTTGAAGTTAATTTTCCACCTCCCTTGCTAAGTCTATGTCTTTATGGACCTTGCTTTGTGCACTAGCGTGCAATCATGTTTTAGCAGTAAGGGGCAATCCCCAAACTGTTCCCACAAAGTTGGGAGCATGAAATTGTCCAAAATTTCTTGGTATGCTGACACCTTAAATGTTCCCTTCACTGGAACTAAGGGGCCAAGCCCAACCCCTGAAAAACTACCCCACACCACAATCCCCCCTCTACCTTCACAGAGTCCTAACCTCAACCCAACAGAACACCTTTGGAATGAATTAGAGCGGAGACTGTGAGCCATGTCTTCTCGTCCAACATCAGTGTCCTCACAAATGCGCTTCTGGAAGAATGCTCAAATATTCCCATAGACACACACCTAAACATTGTGGACAGCTTTCCCGGAAGAGTTGAAGTTGTTATAGCTGCAAAGGTTGGGCCAACTCAATATTGAACCTTATGCACGAAGACTGAGATGTCAATAAAGTTAATGGGTGTGTAAAGGCAGGTACCCCAATACTTTTGGTAATATAGTGTGTGTATGTATATGTGTGTGTATATATATATATATATATATAATATATACACACACAATATATATACATGCATGTGTGTTTTGAGCTTTGGGGTGCACACTCTAATGCAATAGGCTGCGCACGTCTATCCCAGCCTGCCCCTTTGTTAGTCACATAATTGCTGCTCAGCCTGATGATCTGGTGCCTGATGGCCAGCTTGCCTCTGGCGGGTTCAGTGCCTAATACCCAGGCTGCCTTTGGCGGTCTGGTGCCTGATGCCCTGGCAGTCCAATACCCAGCCTGCCTCTGATGGTCTGATGCCCATCCTTCAACTGACAGTCTGGTGCCTGATTTTGCCAATTCTCTGCCTGACGGCTGATTCTATGCCTGCTGTCCAGTTGGACATTGCTGATTCCCTGCTAATTGCCCAGTCAGGCTCTGAGAAGAGGGTTGGGTCCCACCTACTGATGGGTCTAAAGCTTCTGAGTTTCTATTGTTGTGTCATGTGTCTTGCATGGGTCACCTGTCTGGCCTGAGATTCTTCCAGTAGTCAGCTTATTCAGGTCTCTCTTGCAGTGTATTGCTCTTGTTGTGCCAAAGCATAGTTGTCTGGACGATTCTTCCACAACTGGTAGCTGCATTTGCCATAATTGCCCCGGCAGTAGTGATCCTCTGGAGAGTGAAAAAGTACCATTTGTGCCTAATTATGACCCAGAATTGCTGCAACTTCAGATGCTTTAAAGTACCCAAGATAACCAATGCCTTGGAAAGACCAAATAGCCATTGATGTGCAGAATAGGTCCTGGGAACCAGACAGGATACATGATTATAGCAAGACATCCTAGTGTCAGGGTTCTGATATTGACAAATAACCCCAGAGCTGAATCGCTCAATAATTGGATATCCTACCATTGTGGTACCTGCTGCCTTGAAAGACTTGAAATATTGAGTTTCGTATCACTCCAAAAATTGGGTTGGCACCCAGAGGGGGGGGGGGGGGGGGGGCAGCTGTCATGAACTGGTTTGCCTGTTGGTGGACCTTTGTTTCCAGTGTCTACCAGCAAGAGTCTCCCAGCTGCCAGCAGTTCCAAGCAATTAGTCTTCACCAGATTCTGGCTTCTGGGAAGGTATTTAGGCCCTCCTCTGTTATTCCATTTGCCTCAGTGTTCTGCCTGTGTGCCCCATGTACCTTGCTGCCTGTGATCCTGGTCCTGAACCTGATACTTCTCCAGCCTGCTTGATCCTGTTTACATTCTCCCCATCCTTGCTTATTCCTTGATCTCCTTCTTGATCCTGCTTTTGAACAAAACTGGGGCATGACGGGAAAAGGATGGGTGATATCTGGCTGACTAACAGCTTTTTTTGCTAGTGTCTAATTTCTTGTAGGCAGCAGTATAACCCTCCTAAATCTTAATCACTTACTTTAAATAATTTTACTGTAAGTACAAACATCATGTTATATTACAGCTTACCTGTCAGGAAAGGTTCCACCCGCTGATGATACTGTCTGACACTTGGCGTGCAGTACTGTGGTCCACCAGCAGGTGTCTCCTGGCAGTCTGGAACTGCCTGGGGAGCCTTCCCCTGTTGATAGTATCATATGATCCTTGGGCCGCAGTACTGGTGTCCACCAGCGGGTGGTTCCTGGCAGTGTGGGGCCAACATCATCTCCTGCAATTAGGTGTCACCTGAGTAATTGCAGGAGGTGTGTATAAGTACCCGGCAGACACACTGATGCCTTGCCTTGGTATCTTCCTTGCGCTGTGAACCTGGTCATTTCCTGAACCCTGGACTTTGAGCCTTGTACCTGATCCGTCCCTCCTATGACCCATCCATCCTCTCCTTGTCCTGTTTCTCTTCCATCCCCAGCTGCTGAACCCCCGTTGTCGACCCTGGCCTGGCCCTGTTTATGATTCCGGTATTCCCCTTTACATGTATATATTTGTCTGTTACTATTTGTGGGTTTCTGTTGGTGATTGTTTAGTTGCACATTGTAGTATATTGGAGGTGGTTGTGTTTATTCGCTTATCTTAATAAATTATATATTTTCACCTTATCTGCATTTGTTCCTCTGTTGCTGTCCACACCAGATACGTGACATTACCAGTGCTTAGATAAGGCAGCTGCATATGTTTTGTTTTTCCAGGCTTTGCTTGCTTTATTTTCACCTGGTGATTCTGCCAGTGACACAAATATTGTCTTGAATGCAGAGCGTCACTGCGTATGCACAAGTGAAGTCATTATCTATTGCGTTTAGTGCACGTTTAGGAGAAATTAGTGTCCTTTCAGGTAAGCCTTATTGCAGGCATGTCCAAAGTCCAACCCATGGGCCGATCGTGTCCCACGTTCTGGTTTTGAATGGTCTGACTGGTAATTTGGACATATATATCTTTTGTGGCCCCCAATGATCTCCCAGTGCCGGGGCCACAAAAGATGTATATGCCTTGGAGGGGACAGGGAGCAGGCGGGACGAGTGCCATACACACACAGAGATTTTTCTGGCCTCTATAATAGGAAGTACCGTCTCCAGTGCTGCCATTGGACAACTGTTCTGTCCATCAAAGGAGGCGGGGCTTTCTATTAAAGAGGCCTCCATGTAAACAGGAGATTCTCCTGTAGGTAAACTTTGGCGCATGTGAGTGCATTCCTGGCAATGGTGAACTCATTCCTGGCAGTGGTTAGTACATTCCTGGCGATGGTGAGTGCATTCCTGGCAATGGTGAGTGCATTCCTGGCAACGGTGCTGCATTCCTGGCAATGGTTAGTGCATTCCTGGTAATGGTGAGTGCATTGCTGCCAATGATGCTGCATTCCTGGCAATGGTGCTTGCATTCCTGGCAATGGTGCTTGCATTCCTGGCAATGGTGCTTGCAATCCCGGCAATGGTGGGTGCATTCCCGGCAATGGTGGGTGCATTCCCGGCAATGGTGGGTGCATTCCCGGGAATGGTGGGTGCATTCCCGGGAATGGTGGGTGCATTCCCGGCAATGGTGGGTGCATTCCCGGCAATGGTGGGTGCTGCATTCCTAGCAATGGTGAGGCTTCATTCATGGCAGTAGTGGGTCTGCAGATGGGCACTGACCCTTATATTGATTCACAGTTATTTATTTAAAAAACATTTTTTTCCTGAAACATCTCTCTTAAAGTGAAGAAGGTGCGTTTTATATGTCAATAAATACGGTATATCCAAATAATACGCCCAAGCTCATCTCTTTACTCACACACAGCCACAAAGGCAAGAGAATTCTTGTTGGGTAGTGTATTAGTGCTCGAACGAACACACTTAGCCCTTGTACACACGGTCGGAGATTCCGTCGGAATGTGTCCGATCGGAGCGTTTTGTTGGATATTCCGACTGTGTGTGGTCTGCATCGGACTGTTTCTGTCGGAATATCCGTCGGACCAACTTTTCCAACTTGCCGGAAATATTTTCCGACAAAATACTCCGATCGGACATACTCCAATCATGTGTAGCCTACTCCGACTGACAAGGTGCCACGCATGCTCACAATCAAATTCGGACACGGAAGCGCTCGCTCAGGTAAAACGACTGCTCGTAATCGATATAGCACATTCGTCACGCTGCAATGTTAAAAACCCTTTCATGAAGCGCATTCTCTTGTTCTTTACAATGCTGCAAGAAGGAACTTCTTTTGATGCTCAGTCACACACACTTTTCCTGACTCTTTTTTTACTCATTTCAGCAATACAATTTTTGAATTCGTCACATCTATACAATTTTATATTTTGTTTATTCTTTTTTGGGTGAATTTTTATTTTTTATTTTTTTCCTAAACATCTCCTTTTTTGACAGTTTGCTTATCTTTCCATTTTTTGGGGTGTTTTGAGTTTCAACTTACCAAAACAACATTATAATATTTTTTAGATTTTCTTTTTCTTTTTTAATCTACAGGAGGTTGTTTAGTGTTGGTGCCCCTTCTTATTCATTTCACTTTGTATTTTTGAAATGTACTTGCCTGCTCACAAATAAACTGGCCTTTTGGAATGAAAACACATACGCAAGTATTTCTTCAAACAAAAAAATCCTTTATTTAGGTCTCAATAAACTAAAAAGAGGAAGGCAGCGCTGGAGAAACTTGTTACTTTGGCACAGCCTTTGGCCCCCCAGGGCAGACATGAACTAATTAGAAAAAGAAAAATTGGTGGCCTGAGGAGTACATATATGAGGGAGAGAAGTCTGGTCCAGAAGTCCTAGGCCGCGTACACACGCGCGGACTGTTCGCCCAACTTTGTCCGTCCAACAGTTTCGGCAAACAGTCCGCTCAAACTTAGCATGGACGGACATGGCCACACACGACGAACGAACAGTTTGCTGAAACCGTGCGCGATGACGTGAACGGCACGTACGACGGGACGAAAAATACGACGTCCTATACACTGCATTATAGCTTTCGGCGTGAAAATCCTTTCTGAGCATGCGCGCAACTTTGTTTGACGAACAAGCCTACACACGAGCGGACTGTTCGCTGAAACAAGGTTTCAGCGGACAGTTTTACGGAATTTCCGAAAAACCTTGTCCGTCAAACTGTCCGCTGAAACTGTCCGCTGAAAGCCCACACACGAGCGGACTGTCCGCCCAAACACTGTTCAGCGGACAAAGTTGGGCGAACAGTCCGCGCGTGTGTACGCGGCCCTAGAGATCAGGAAAATCAGATGCCATCTATGTCCCCAGGATGTGGTTCTTCAAGAGGCTGCATCTTCTTTCAGACCAGACTGAACCTAGGCCATCACTCTCTCGTCTTCCTTAGGCACTTCCCACCAGGCATCCTTCGAGGCTATGGCTGGGCTCCTGTAGTTGTGGCAGGAGGAGGAGAAGGAGGTCATTGTTCGACCTCCTGGCTGCCACTTTCCACAGCCTCCCCCTGACTGAGGTCTTCCTGTGTATGAAAATGGGACATCGTTTTAGTTTTTTGCTCATCAATCACATCATTTTGAGCTCATGACTTTTGCAAATTGAATGTTACCAAATAGAACAGACTATCATTCTGAGCCCAGCATTTTTCATTCTCGTCCCAATCATTTTTGGTCACTACTGTCTATTTAATAGGTAAACCACTTTGTTAAATCACAACTTACTGATCAATAAGAGCATCTAGTTAACATCATTAAATGTACCACAAGAAATATGTTCAACAATGCAATACCTGTCTCAAGCTGGGCCCCACCACATGTTGCTGCCTGGAAGGCCCAGGTTGGATGTTGGAAGCCTCAGCTGGGGGTGAAGGAAGCCTTGAAGGAAGACTGGAGAGTGGTGGCCTGGGTACCCCCTGGTCTACCAAAAAATGCAGCCTCTGGAAGTAAACCATCCTGGGGTAATAAATGGCATGTGGATCTCCTGATCTCAAGGACTCCAGGTGCTTCTTTCTCTCCCTAAGATATGTACTCTTCATTACACCATTTTCCTAGTCACATAGGCCATGTCTGCTGTGTGGACCATGATCCTCACCAAAGAAAGAAGTTTCTCCAGCGCTGCGTTCCTCTTTCTTCTGTTGTAATAAAACTGGTTGTTGATCTGCCACAGGCAGGGCATCTCCCTGTACAGTTCCAGGAATAGACCCATAAAATTGTAGTTTTTGAATGGATCCATCTTCTCTGCAAGACACAACACAAGACAAACCCTAAAATACTAATAATGCCATGATCAACCCTCCTAATCTTGTCCCAACATCGGCCTAGATAGAAGCAGTCTAGTCTAGTGATGTACCAAGTTCAAAATTTTACCTTCGTTTGCATGATCGTCGCGTCAGCTCTTCACTCTGTTCCCAGATCGTACGGACGACACATGCGTGTTGCGTTTTATATACAGTGCACATGCGTGAAACTCCGCCCGCCCCTGATGTTCTTTCTAGACTATTCCCCACCCCTTCGCTTTCGGCGCAGTGGGGAGAGCACATGGCGGAGAGAACGCAGGTGCGCAATCACAGTTCCACTAACGAGGAGGAGGGTGAGGAAAGCCCGGAGCCTGAAACGTCCCGATTCAGGAAGAGAAGATTTAAGGCCTCAAATATGTCTTTTGGAGAGATGCTGGAGATGGTGGACATATTGAACAGGACCAACTATGATGGGAAGTATGGACCTTACCCAAACCCAAATATCAGAAAGGCCAAGATCATGACTAAAGTTGTGAAGAGTCTTCTGAAGAATTTTGGGGTACGCCGATCCAAGGATCAACTGAGAAAACGCTGGTCAGACCTGAAACTGAGGGAGCACAATCAGTACAGAAGGATCAAGCGTGTTTTTCAAAAAAGTAAGTAGTTGTCGTGTGTTCATATCATTATTCTTGCTTGCATACTGCTCCATGTGGTTTGATTTCATGTTGTGCATTTTAAAATGGCCACTTTCAAGTTCATGGTTTCATTCATTCGTAAGAAACATCGTTCTGCAGGTAAGTATTCCAGCTTAACAAAGTGTCCCAAATAATGTTCTCACCTGGGAACTCGGCCAAAAAACACAATTGTACAACACTTCCAAGCAATGTTTCATATTCCTATTTCTGCCCTCTGTGTGCTATATATTCTTTTTTTACATTCTCATAGGGGAGAGAAGACTCGGCAAGTATGAGGACACCAGGGACCACACCCCTCCCAAAGAAGGCAAAATTCCAAAACCAGAAGCGGAGGAGGAGGAGGAGGAGGAGGAAGGAGAGATCATTGAAGTTGGACAAATTGTCACCACAACAGGTGAGTGCCGGAGAACACAGCTTCTGGTAAGCTCATCAATGTATGTCACCATATTTTTAATACATGGTGTGTTTTTTTGTTTTGTAGGTAATGTGGAAGAAGAATCCCATTTTACCAGTGAAAGTGCCCAGATCCTGATTGGGGAGATAATGGGGTGCAATCGGTATTTAGAAAATATACCGCAAAACATCAATGATGTTAAAAATAAAATGAAGAACATCATTGATGTTTTGGGGAGAGTGTGAAATAGCCCAAACTAGCTAGGGTTTTATTTTTTGGCTTTTAATCCACAACTTTTGTATTTTTTGAAAATCCAAATTTTGAAGATGCGCAGAGTGTGTCAACATGCGCTATCTCCCATTATGGGGGATCAATGTACGTGTTTTGTGGAAAGTGGCTGAGATGAAGAGGTTGCAGCCCCAAAACATGTACATTGATCCCCCATGATGGGAGATAGCACATGTTGACACACTGTGTGCATCTTCCAAATTTGGATTTTCCAGGGGTGACACCCCATGTGATGAAGGCAATATCAGCCCAGTTTGTACATACTCATGTCTGATATTGTCTTCACTTTTCAAAGTTGAACTTTGTAAGTTCCTGAGTTCTGTATGTTACGCTTTGATACATGCCTGTTTACACAAAAACACCAAGTAAACAAAAATTACCTGAAATAATGTTTTTGATACACCCAATTTGTTGGTTTGTTGTAAAACCCTTTTCTAAACGCACATGTGAGTGTGCTTTGATTAAAAATTAAAATTATGATCAATGTGTGGCTTCCTTTTTCATTGCGCAAATGATGTATTTGGAGTAAAATTGTTGTTTTCGGTGAGAATGGGTGTTATTTACTAAAGGTAACTCCACTTTGCACTCCAAGTGCAGTTTCAAGTGCACGTTTGCAGTGCACTTGTAGTGCATAGTGGATGTGCCTTTAATAAAAAAACACCCACAGTGATGTGTTAATTTTCCCAATCATGCCATTTTCCTGCCATGGTGCTGAAAATGAGCACGATTTTGGTCAGTAATGCACTAGATACATTAGACCCATTATTATGTTGTGGGTCTGCTACACACACACACCAAAAACAAGGTGTGTGTGTAGCAGACCCACAACATAATAAGCTTATCTGAAGAAAAGACTGTCCCCTCATCTCGCTCACAACTTGGGTTTGCACTGTTGGTGAAAAAGGCACAAGAAAATACATACATTTACATAGGAGACACCTAAAAGCAAGCCAAGCAGTAAATGAAGGAGTTTCAAAGAAAAATGTATTCTTAAAATGCCGCTCAGACATTGTCTGGCATATCAACGGCCCCCCTACCCACAAGGTAGTCCATGTATTGGGTTCTAACCTCACGGGCGCTTTGGGGGGGCAAGCCAGGATGAGCAGGTTCAAGGCCCGTGAGGTTATCATTTTCCAGCAAGTCTGCTTCTTGTTGGACAACTGAGACCGCATAGTTTGCAGAATGTCTTTTCGAAAATTTTGAAGAACACAGCAGGCCAGCACAATGTGATTTAGTTTGTATTCCGCCATGTGGATAGGCGTTAAAAGGCGGAACCGGCTGGCCAGTATTCCAAAGGTGTTCTCCACCACTCTTCGGGCTCTGGACAGGTGGAAATTTAAAAATCCTCTGGTCCGGGGTGAGGGTCCTCATCGGGAAAGGCCGCATCAGATGGTTCACCAGGGAAAACGCCTCATTTGCGACGAAGATGAACGGAAGTCCTTCCTGATTCTCCTCTGGGGGGGGCAAGCCCAGACTGGCACTCTGGAGACGCCAGTAGAACTCCGTCCGTGTGAACACTCCACCAACCGACATCCGTCCATTTTGCCCCACGTCCACATACAAAAACTCATAGGTTGCAGACACCACCGCCAACATCACGATACTATGAAACCCCTTATAGTTAAAATAGTATGACCCCGAGTTGGGTGGTGGGACGATGCAGACGTGCTTCCCATCAATTGCACCTCCACAATTGGGAAAGTCCCAACGACTGGCAAAGTGAGAGGCCACAGTCTGCCATTCCTGTGGCGTTGAAGGACACTGTGGAATGAAACAAGACCAAAAATGATTAATTTTAAAAATCAACATTGCAAGCCGATTAGACACAAACATTTTTGTCCAAGATTAGTATAACATTTTGGGAACTGAGTATTTAAAGCCTAAAGTATAAGGTCCCCTTATCAGAGTCAGCATCCCCCCCATCTGATGGGCCCTTGCTAAAAAATTAGGGGGGGGGGATGTTTAGGACAGGTAACCCTCTCCACTTGATTGAGAGCTGAATGCCTAAATAATGTGTGATACTTTGGGAAGCCCCTCCTTACTTACACTATTGGCAGCCCACCGGACAGGTAATAAGTGTCATAATAACAAAAAGAAAACAAAATGGAAGCACATTTTGACATTCTGCTATTACATATCAAGATAATAATAGGGGAAAAAAATTGCATTTGAAAGTATTGAGGCAGGCCCTTGCACTACATGCTTTGGTGAATTCATCCATAAATGTGACCATCAAAAAGGTAGGTATAGTGTGTATTGGGTTTGGTAAAGTCAGCAGATAGAGGATTGCTAGCAGCTGAGCTAGCAGTTGGGGGGAGGGGGGTTCCTAATGAGTTTGCCACAACCAAAAAAAAAAAAAAATGTCACTGTGCATGAGTTGAAGCACACACATAACATTTGTAGACATTTTAGGGGGTGTTTAGGGGTAAGCAATACTATGGAGCTGACAAAAGACATTGGTAAGTGACTAGACTATCGTTTTATGGTCCAAGAAGAGCATGGTGGGGAAGTTAGTGAGGCAAATATGCATGAGGACAAAGGGGCAGAGCATATGAATTAGAGCATATTGCAATGATGGTTATTAGGGAATGAGGAAAGAAATGCAAGACATTAGCAATCATGAAATACATAGAATGCGATGTTAAAGGATAAAACTTACCTTCATATAGTCCTTCTGCAGGACCTGAATGATGGCAGAACAGAGCCTGGGGGGAGATGCCTGAAGAGAACCTGAGGTCCTGAAGGCTTCTACCAGTCGCCAAGTAACGCAACGTGGCGATGAGCCTCTGCTCCGGAGTGATGGCTTGCCACATGCAGGTATCCTGCCTGGTGATATAAGGGGTCAGCAAAGCCAGCAGACGGTGAAAAACGGGGTCCGTCATCCGGAGATAATTCCTGAAATCATCAGGATTATTCTCACAGAGCAAAGGCATTTGCGAGAACTGGTCACGCTGGCGCAACCAATTCTTGGTCCACAAACGCCTCCCCTCCCTGTTCATGGACCGGGCTTGTGTCAAAGTAAGAACCCCAACACGAAGCCCCTGCACAGCACAAACTCTACGACGAGTACATAGATGAAACATGGTTTCAAAACGGTCGGCTGGTCAGAACGCACAACAGAAAGCACGATAAACAGCAATGCCTGAAAGAACGAACTGAATAGCAGAAGCAAGCAGACAATAATAAATGCAAATCAAAGCGTACTATACCAAGATATAGTCCACAATGAGAAACAAATACTTACTGATTACACGCACTGATTATCAGATACGCAAAGACAAGCAGAAACTGAAGAGCAGTAGCGATCTGAATCACTAATCTGAAAAGCGCGAATCGTCTCTCACCAAACTTCTACTAACACGCGATACACACAAGATCAGCAGAAGGAGCCCAAAGGGTGCCAGACGTGGTGCTGAACTTCCCTTTTCTAGTCCCGTACGCGGCTTACATCACCACATTCTTGGCAACCGGAAATTCCGACAACTTGGTCCGACCGTGTGTATGCAACATCACTTCTGGACCTCGTCCGGAATTAATCAGTCGGAATAACTCTGATGGATTTGGTCGTCGGAATCTCCGACCATGTGTACAAGGGCTTAGGCCGCGTACACATGGGTGGACTGTCTGGCCAACTAAGTCCGTCAGACAATCCGACAGACAGTCCGTCCTACTTTTGAATGAACGGACTTGACCACACACGATGAACAGACAGTCCGCTGAAAGCTTGCACGATGACGTGTACAGCACGTACGACGGGACTAGAAATACGACGTCCAATACACTGCAATGCAACCTTCGGCCGTGTAAATCCTTTCTGAGCATGCGCCATACTTAGTCCGTCCAACTTGCCTACACACGAGCAGACTGTCCGCTGAAACCAAAGTTGGACGGACAATATTACGGAAATTCCGAAAGACTTAGTCCGCCAGACTGTCCGCTGAAAAAGTCAGCTGAAGCCCACACACGAGCGGACTGTCCGCTGAAACACGTTTCAGCGGACCAAGTCCGTCAGACAGTCCGCCCGTGTGTACGCGGCCTTAGACTGAATTTTAATGCTTCAAAGAATGTCAGGAAAAATGGTCACCCTTCAGGCATTTTCACTTCATCAAATCTGGCCCTCTTTGAAAAAAGTTTGGACACCCCTGCCTTATTGTAAACTTACCTGTAGCTACAAGTTCACATACAGAGTTAACTACTGCTTTAATATAATATATTTAACACTCTCAGTAAAAAATTTATCGAACCATGCATTGACCAAAAAATAGGAGAGTTGAAGTGGAAATAGGGACAGAAAGAATGGCTTCCAGTACAGTGGTCATCTTTGCAAAAGTGGGACAGCTGAAATTATGAATTTTCATATTTTAGCATGCACGCATGGCCTGAAGTTGTTCCTAATGAGAGTTCTTAATGCTCTTAATGATGAGTGGAATGATTTCAGTGAAATTGATTTCTCCATGCAATTACAGAATTCGTTTGCAAAATCTCCATGAAGCAGAAACTCCCCATTTCTCTCACTGAGCTGCTTAGGTGAAATTTATGTAAAAATAATATTAACCTACTTGTTTTTATATCATGATTAGAAGTTCTGTTGGGTCTTTCAAGGGTGTATTTAGTTTACTTCATTTAGTGTTCCTTGCATTTGTGTATTTTTCCTATTAATACATTTTTTTATTTCATAATTAATTGTGTACTATTGCGTTACATTTTTTATTTTGCTGGTTTTACTCCAAAGCCCATTTTACATGGGGCAGATTTAATTCTGATCAGTCTGGGATCAACTCACAAACCCCCTGGTGATCGGAGAAGAGCGGGTGGATGATACATCAGTGTCTGTTCATTTTCTACAGAGCGAATACGAACAGAACCTGCTCTACTCTATGGGCGATTCAGCGTAAACGGACTTCGCTGTCCATTTACACCCGAGTACCCTGATCCGATCTGCCTAACTGGAAAAGGATGGATCATGTTGTAAAGCGCTATGCAAACTGTTGGCGCTATATAAACCCTGTATAATAATCATACTAAGAATAATAATAATCTTCTACTGATTTTTATTTTTAAAGCAGACTGGAGTAAACCTGGAGGTAGGCGAGTGTAAACAGACACCTGCCTGTACATGGGAATGCATGGACCTTCCGATCAGGTCTGCTTGAAAAACTGGTCATCAGATCATTCCGTGTAAAAGGGGCCTAGATTAAAAAATAAATAAAACACTGAGCCTAATAGGGTCTGATTTCTGGCACAAATCAGATCTGGAATAATTAAAAGGAACTTTTGTAACCCTAATGCCCCGTACACACGATCGGATTTTCCGACAACAAATGTTGTATGCGAGCTTGCTGGTGGAAAGTCGAAGCGTGTGTATGTTCCATCGAACATTTATTGTCGGACTTTCCGACAACAAATGTTTGCTAGCGGGTTCTCAAATTTTCCACCAACAAATGTTTGTTGTCGGGCTTTCCAATCGTGTGTACACAAGTCCGTCGGACAAAAGTCCACTCACACTCGGAATCAAGTACGAGCCAGAAGCGCTCAGTCTTGTAAAACTAGTGTTTGTAATGGAGATATCACGTGTGTCTTGTACGTCACTACGTTCATAATTGTTGGCCAACATTTGTGTGACCATGTATATGCAAGACAAGTTGGAGCCAACGTCCTTCGAACAAAAATCCATGGTTTTGTTATCAGAAAGTCCGATGGTGTGTAGGAGACATCAGAAGTAATTTAAAGTCCATTGCAATTTTGCCCTCTCTATTGACTCACATGCATTTTGCCAAAATGGTGGAAAAAGAAACTGTTAATTTTGTCTCATCTGTGGAACCTAGGTATCAGTTTACAAGAAATCGTGACAGTATTTTTTTCATGTAGAAGATAAAGCACTTTGTATTGCCAATGTGAGGAATGCATGGGGCTAAGGTCAGTGATAGTTTAGATTTACAAGATTAAAACATTTTGAGCTGCCTCAAAACAATTATGTTCTTTAGGGGGTACTCTTTTTTCATTATAACACAACTAAGAGCAGGAACACAGCGACATCCGTAAAATATTAACTCCTGCTGCTTTCTGACGTGCTAGACGTAAAAAACATCCGCTTGATGTACTATCACAGATACTATAACTTAGACTAACAGGGCAATTTTCCCTTAATTAGAAAGATTTTAGCAGTACTAAAATACATATATGTGTGTCTAAAATGGCTAATATGTCATCTTCACACTGAGAGAATCTCACAAAGCAACAGCGGTTGTTCCTCAATGAAAACAAGCCTGCTTTTGACTTTAAGGTGTACATGAAGCTTTCTCAAGTGAGATAATCTTTGTTTTTGCTTTGAGTATAAATGCTATAGAAGTTGTTCTCCACTGTGAACGAGACCTTCTTACCACGGTCGTTTACTGGGGCATGAGAACACAGGAAACCACACAAAGCTATCTTTAATAGCCCTGCTGACTGACGGCTAGTTACTCTCATAATTCATAACTAAGAAAGAAAAGAGCAGAATATAAAAAATAGTCTCTGGATACTAGATATACACATGCAAGCATATTTGTACTTGATTCTTTTAAGTGTACGGCACTGTGTCATTTAACTGAAAATTGCGCGGCCATGCAATACTGTACCCAAATAAGATTTATGTCCTTTTTTCTCCCATAAATACAGCTTTCTTTTAGTGGTATATAATTACTTCTGCATTTTTTATTTTTTGCGCTATAAACCAAAAAATCGAAAAAAAAAAACAATATTTTTTACCTTCTGCTATTAAACATATTCAATAATTATTATTTTTTTAATCTATTTTTTTTCATAAATTTTAGGCCAATATGTATTTTGTTAGATTTTTTTTTTTTTACTAGTAAAGTGACTTATGACGATGTATAGTCTACAATGCCACTGGTGTGTGGGTTATAACAATCACCACTTTTTAGCAACTCTTCTCTTTCTCAGGATTGACAGTAGAGGAAAATATCACACTAAGCCCCTGTACACACGGTCGGAGATTTCGACAACCAAATCCGTCGTATTTTGTCCATCGTATTTTGTCCGTCGGATCTTGTCCGAAACTATTGCATACACACGGTCGGACTAAGTTGTCGAAAAATCCGATCATTCAGAACGTGATGACGTAATTTCGTTACGATGGGACTACGTTCAGGCTAGTAGCCAATAGCTTTGATGTAGGAATTTGATCTGAGCATGCGTGGCACTTGGTCCGATCAAAATTCTCTACACATGATCGGAGTATGTTGTCCGATCGAACCAGTTGGTCGGGAAATATTTCCAACATGTTGGAAAATTTGGTCCGACGGAATCAGTCCGATGCATACCACACACAGTCGGAATATCCGACGACACTGTCCGATAGGACACATTCCGACGGATTCTCCGACTGTGTGTACAAGGGCTAAGTCTTCCCTAGGGGCAGGACCCCCACGTAAGGCTGACCTATACAATGGGGCTCGTTTACTAAGAAGAATGCGCTGCACCGGTTCATACCTTGATTAGGGCGCCGGATAAATCATTAATTGAGTGTGTGAACCGGCGCATGCATATGCGCAGCAGCAATAATAATATGCCATTGATAATTGCGCACGCTGTGTGACAGTTCTCTTCTTCTAACACTTCTTATATAATGGAGGGCAGAGCCACTCGGTGACCACGCCCCCTCTGACACACAGTTCCATTATAGAAGTGTCAGAAGAAGAATAGCGTCACACAGCTGGAGCCTCCCATGGATGCAGAGCGGCCCAAGAACGAAGCGGGGAAGAAGACGCCGTGGAGGAAGATGCCGGACAAGAACACCGGAGCAAGAAGCAGGGATCGGAGGAGGAAGCAGAGGAAGATGAAAATGGAGGAAGAAACCGAAGAATGAAGGAAGAAAGAAGGAAGAAGACCCGAAGAAGATGGAAAGAAGAAGACTTTAAATAAAGGAATTGTCAAAAACTGCCTCTTGTCATTTTTAAAATTTTTGACACTTTTTTTTTAAATGGTAGGGGTACATTTGTACCCCATTATCATTTCACATGGGGGGGCCGCAGCCCCCCACAACTACCGGGCAAGGGTTGTGGGGATGAGGCCTTTTTCCCATCAACATGGGGACAAGGTGCTTTGGGGGGCTACCTCAAAGCACCCTCCCAATGTTGAGGGCCTGAAGGGCCTGGTATGGAATTTCGGGGGACCCCACGCATTTTGTTTGCAATTTAGTTTTTTTTTCTTAATGCTGCTTTTAACAATTAATTTTTATGTGTATTGCCGGCTCATCCCTAATGCTAACATGACCTGTGTGCAAATATCCTTAAAAAAACATAAAAGTGAACCAGCGTAACAAAAAAAAAAAAAGTCAAGTTTAGAGGTGCACCCATTCAACCTATGAATGCATTTATGTTGCTTGACATTTACTAAGATTTTGCTGGCGCAGTGAACCAAAGCATTTGAACGTGCGCAAATGTCGCTTGTGCATTCGCAGTGCATAAATTGACCTCACGCAGTTCTAAGTGTGCTTGCAGGCGCAGCAGGCTTGTTCAGAAAAAGTTACTTTCTCATTCTATTTTGGCCATATTTGTTACTTGGGCAGTTATTACTATACTTCCTCACATCACACATATCACCCCCATAATATTGGCACTCCAAAATTCTTTAAATTTTGAGTTGAAGATGCCGTGCGCCATGTCTATAGTGGCACACCAATTGCCTCCTCCCGTGCACTGAGAATACTATAATAAATGGGGAATTGCGCTGTGTTACAGGTGCAAATGTTTTGTAAATAAGAAAATGGCCGTTGCGCATCAGCGTGTGCTGCAACTCATGGCGCAAACTGTTCGTAAACCAGCCCCGATTTGTTGGACAGGCATTGTATAGGACAGCCTTATGCTGAGGTGTGTGGTGCCCTGTCAATGCACCACAGGACACCTGACACCTAAGCAAATAGGTAGAGAAGGCACATGCACAGCGTCCCTCTATGTAGGTCGCTTAGGCATGTGCCTACTGTGTCTAATTATAAATCTGGCCCTGCATATTGGTTTAGGAAGTGTTGTCAATAGTAGTAAATACTATTCCCTGGTATTGGCAGCATTCATAGCTCTTTTGTCAAATTTGTCAATGCTAAGAGAGAGAGAGGACCCTGGAGAGTATCTATTTGCACTGATTTGTGGACAAAAAAAGGCCTCCCCAATTCAATACTTGTTATAAGTGCATGCTACTTTTGTGTTGAACAAAATAAACCTGAACATATATCATTGACCCTTGAACAATTAGACCTACACACTGTGAAGTCAATTAAATCATGTGTATAAATGCTTGCAAGCGTGGGACTGGACATACCAAAGAGGAAGATCCTTACAGTTATAACAGAAAATAGGAGTAATATGGTGGCAACATTTAGGTCTCATGTACACTGCTGCTGATAAACGAATATTTAGGAGCAGTTGGACATTTTTTTCAGATGTCCCTTAACTCCCCTCTATGTTATCTTATCTGTCCACGTACACAGGGTCCTTTATAGTCATAGGCAGTTGAGTTTAGAAGCTTTTTTTGGAAAGCAAAAAAAAATTATTCAGGACGGATGTTCAGAGACATTTGAAACGTTAAATGCCTGTAACACCTTGTAAATGCGTGTAAATGCTGTAACTCGTGTTTAGCCATGTTTTGTTTACTTTTTTTGTAAATGTGGCACAACAGGCGTTTTTTCAATTACTATCTATCAAGTTAAATCATTTAGGAAAGGTTTTAAAATGTCCCGTGTACTTGAAACCTAAACAAACCACAGCAGCAGCAGCAGAACCACTCAGCTCTAGCGGGGAAAATTCCACCAATGACGGAAAGTGACTGAGTCCAAAGTTGATGATTTGCGGTGAGCCATTTTTATTTGTTATTATTATTTTGCATGATGACAGTCAATTATCACATGGATATGAAAAGATTGATATTGGGACTGTCTGCTCTGCTCTTAAGATGTTGAGAATTAAAATAGAATGCAAACAGTAACCTATTCTATACTTTATGCTTTTTTGGCTGTGTTGCTCTTGTTAGGTACCAACAGATCAACATGGACCAGCCACCATGTTTAGAAGGAGGCAAGGGGTTAGGAGAATCCTTGATAAAACAAAATCAGCAGTGAACCTCTTATACAAGCCTTCCATTGCGGTGGAGCGGGTACCTGGTTTTGGAAGGTAACACAGAACTTTGGGCCCCTTCTCCTTCCCCCACCATTGGGCCACTCACAAAGCACAGCATTTGTAGCTGCTGACTTATATATTTTTAGTAGAGAGAGGTCTGGAGCTCTGCTTTAAGCAGACCACTAGCTAAGAAGACCTTGCCACAATTACACAGAAAATTAAAAGGAATGTGAAAAAGCGTTTTCATTCATTCTTAGATCCAGCTGATGAAATGTTCTCGCCACTTGCAGCAGCTACTTGTTTTGTTAACCCTACTGTCTGTGAAAGTAACCTTTGTTGATACGGCTGATGATAATAATCAGGAACTGGAAAGGCAGAGGAATATGCCTGTGCTGTAAGAAAATTCACATTGATCCACTTACAAGGTGAGGATCTGTCTGACTCTGAAGATGATGTGGAAGAGGAGAATATTAAAAAATCACAGGAAGTGAAAGAAGCACCAAAATGCTGCAGAAGACCCAGGCAGAGAATCTTCCCAAGCAGCATAGAACTGGAGATCAGTCTGACTGGTAATCCAGTGCACACAGTCCAATTTTCTATGGCCTCCTCCCTAAGATCAGTGGCCTGGCCTGTTGTTCCTTAGAGTCAATTTTGTATTTTGAAGCAGTTAAAGTGTTACTAAACCCACAAAAGTAAAATCAGTCTGTATATGCAGCATAGCATGCTTGTCATACGCACTGTGAAACTTAAGGGGTTAATTCTCTGCATTGTGTAAAAAGGCTTTTTTATCCTGTATGCATAGGTCCTTCCTCTGCACTGTCTATCTGGGGAAGGCCAGCTAACTCAGGAAGGGTAGCCAACCTCATTCTTCTTATTCTCATTTTTACATTTATTTTTATTTATTATTATTATTATTATTATTATTATTATTTTTATCTCATTCGCTATTCCCCTCATTTTACCATTCCAACAATCCATATCTTAGCTATGTTTATTCTCATGTATGTATACTTTTTCCCCCATCACTCTATACTCATCATTATCATTAGCGTTGTCCTTTTTTATATAGAGCCCTTCTTGTTACTTCCTGTTTCTTATGCTGCTATGGTAACAATCACATGACCTGGGGGGTAAAAAAGGACCTTATCTACTTCCTGTTTCTTATGCGGCTACTTCCTGTTTTGTATGCTGCTATGGTAACAATCACGTGACATAGGGGGTATAAAAGGACCTTATCTAAGATGGTCGCCATAAAGCCTGAAGAAGGGACACGCATGTCCCAAATGCAAGCTCTTCCCCGCTAACCGGGAAGTGACACCAATCTCTGCCAATGCTGGTGCCTAGTGTTTGCGCTCCACAACCACCAGAAACATCGTATCCAGCGGTGTTTCCGGGCCTGGGACCATCCACATCATCTATCCCTCTGCTGGATTTACAGCTGATGGCCTCTCCTCTCTGACGGCGACTAGCGGATGCTAAAATTATTACAGTGCCCATCTATGAACCACTTTTGTGAGTGTATTGATTTTTAAAATTTTATTAAAATTTACAGTTTTACTGCACTGAGAAGGCGCCGTTCCTCTTCCATTTGTCTTTTTCAGGGTAGCCAACCTGCACATGCTCAGTTGTGTCTTTTATGCTGTTCTCAGAGCTATGTAGTGTTTAATGTAGGTTTTTTTCTGATGGTTAACCACCTGACCTATCATTATGAGCCTCATGACACCCAGATCCAAGTACATTTAAATTTTGGCAGTATACTATTTAGATCTGATGCTGGGAATTGTGTCAATTTTAAGAAATTATATATATTAAAATGTACTTCTTTATGGCCGTGAAGGGACCATAAACATAGGAAATATCTAGAATAACTGGGTTACACATATGTTAATTGTTACATATAGTGTTTTTCATATTTTAAATTTATATTAGAGATTTTCGCCCATTGAGATCTTGGCCTAATTTTGGCCTGATCGCAGTGTGTATGGTGGTGGTATAGCTAGGGGTCTGTGCAGGCCCGTCTTTGATTGCTGTGCGGATTTGTTACACCTGGTGGCCTAATATTTATTTTATGGCGTTATTTTTATTGAGTTGTATTTTAATTCAAATACTACTAGGTGGGGTATTGCTTGGAGCCCACATCTTCTTCCTGCCTCACAATCGTATTGGCATGGTGGACTCTGAGTTTTGTGTCGTTATGACGGTGCCACATATTCTTTTTCTCTCTTTATTATATCAAAAGGTTTGAATTGCGCTTATCCCCCACTGCGGAGGTTAAGTGTAATGTTAGTGAAAGGGAAACCGGAAGTTCATCTTCCGACGTTTGATGGACGGATAGCCAATTTTAATCATATTTTTTATCTTTTTATCTTTATTTTTCGAGCCACCTTTCATATATATATGATTGGTATAGGGTGTCTCTTTGGAGAATCCCTACATTGTAGTGGAGTTCTTTCTTTGATATAGATTGCCATTACTGATGCTGTTCCACCAGTGACTGAAAGACGCTCGCATGACTGACAATTAAATCGTGTAGATGCGATCGGGATTGGAGGTTCAGAGTGAGGCTTGGTTAGGTGGTAACCGCTTATAGGGAGGTGATGCAGCGCGGCGCCCGTGCCCCTTGATGGCGTAATATATTACAAAATGCGTAGGGTGGAGCGACGTGCGGACGTCACCTCGTTTCTGTAGACGAATGCTCAGGAGGAGCGGGTTTGTCCGAGTGTGTATCGGCCGATGCACCGGACTAGAGGCTCTTTTGAACTTATGCTTGTAAGTGTTATTCTTTTTTTATACAATAAATCCATGGGTTTTACACTATCGGAGCTCTTTTGTTTTTTATGTTGCAATGTCAACGTCCGTTCGGACCAAAGATTGTTTGACCGGAGAGCACCAAAGGGGTTTCCACTGTTTGGAGGCTGTATACTATAAGGGAACTTCGGGATTGTGCAGGGATCTGGAAGATCCACTATTGTTGCAGGCTTTCTATGACCTTCTGTAACGGGGGGTCATAGACATCTGGTAAGCAGCCAATCTTTATGTTTTTGGTGGTGGATCGGTCATAGCACCTATATATGAAGATTTTTATATCTTCTCACGGGTGTTTTATATATATATTTTTTATATGGACTTGATGAATTCGGTATTTATTTATACCATTCCCATATGGGCACGGATTAATAATTTTTTCTTCCATATATTTTTGAATGTTTATTTTTGTTTTCTGATGAATGAGACATCTGTTCACTACATGTGGGATTATATACAACGAATTGATGTACTTAAACGTATTGTGATTTATAGTTGTAGATGACACAATTGTTTGGGTAATTTTTTCACAAAATTTCCTGAGAATTTCTTCACATAATGTTTTGCACATTGTTAATTTGGGTTTAGCGCAGCTCTGTAGTTTTTATTCTGTTCTCAGAGCTAGCCAGGTCACATGATATTGACATCACACATGTGGGTGTGCATACAGGCTTTAGTGGAACTCTCCTCCCACCTGAACACTCAGCAATGGCAAACTGTGCAGTTTATCATGTAACAGTGGTATACAGATCATCCAAACAGGTATATAGTGGCAATATGTGAATGTAAAAAGAAGATTTATAAGCTGTGGGCACTGTGGGGGGCAGATGAACTATTTTCATACTACTGGTTTTAGTAACACTTTAAAAGAACAGTTTAAATAGTTTGCTGGTGCACTGGTTTGTCTTGGTCTGTCATTGGAGGTTTTCTGTATCTGTATCTGTGGGGATGAATTAGGGGGGACTTGGAAGGCCTGTAATCCACAGTGAGTGCTCTGGCTGGTCTGAGGAGGTCTGTAATGCACACAGTGCTCTAGACGGTGGTCTGAGGAGGCCAATGTAGCCAGGAGTTGGCTCGAGTTGCCTGTATATTCAGGGGACATTCTGCAGTGTTGCCACAGTGAGACTGTTTCCTCTAGTGCCCAGCCCGGACTGAAATCAGAGTGAATGAGAACTAAGAATGGAGCAAAGAATCTTGGGGCATGTAGTCAAAGGAGTCAAATTCTATATTTAGTCAGACTGATATGGACTACAAATCTCAGCCGGCTATGGAAGTAGAACGAGATGCTGGGAGAAGCAACAAAAAGCCTGTGTGGGGACAGAATCACTCTTTTGGCACCATGGCCTGGATCTGCAAGCAGTAGTTCAGTGCTATACTGTCCTGTGGCCAGGTCACAGCGTGCGCAACAGGGAGGAAGAGAGTCATCCCTAGCAGGTGCGGGAGCATCCGCTGCTAGCCAAGCATATCATTAAAGATCTAGCTGAAGACTAAAGGCCTTTCTTTCTTCTGAGAGACTACAACATATCCCCCCCCAGAAGGGATAAATGCCATTGTGCCAAAAGGGCCCATACTTTCACTCAGGACTCTATCAACTAAAAAGAGTGGGTCTAAAGACCTAAGCGTCATAACATTTGTTTTGAACTAAATACAGGAATTATACAGTTCTTTGGGACTGTGGTGTCAAGGGACAGAAGGGTGTGGTCTGACATGAACCTGGTTATTCCTGTGCACTGCCAAAAACTTTGTTAGTTTTAGTTTAATTTGTCAAAAAGAAATAAAGGTGAAAACTATGCTAAGGTAAGTGAACAATATATACCAAATAACTTTCAAATGACTGAAATCAGCTGCGGCTCAGCTGTATCACATATTACAGAAAAACAATTAGAGAAAATATATATATATATATAGAGCCGCGCTAAGTGCACTCTAACAGATTAAAGTGACGGTATAAAAACAATATGAAGACAGTGTTATTCTACCCCCAGCCAATGGGGAAATAGACAATATAGATGTTCTTCCCAGCCACACCCTTAAGTGGGCAGGTCACAATTTAGTGTACAAAAATGATATATATCATATATCAGGTGATCACATCTGAAGACACCCGTGAACTAAAAAATCTCCAAATAAACACAAAATATTTGAACAAATGAAAAAAAGAGTCCAGTCATGATGGATTAGATACGAGTCCTCTATGCACAAAAAGTGTTCAATCCACCACCATGTATCTGAAGTTACTTCTTACCGGAACTTCATGATCCCCCACTACAAAGGAATCCTTCCTGTTCACCTTTACATCACCCTCTCCATATACGGTGAGCATATAAATATAAGGTTGTCCCCCACTCCAAAGGAATCCTTCCTGTTCACCTTTACATCACCCTCTCCATATACAAATGGCTGGATGCGTTTTTCATAGGATACTTCTCACAAATTTGGAAGGCTCAAAAGCGTACACCATGGAAAAAGAAAAAGGGCTCCAATAGTGTAAAAACCCTTTATTAAAAAAACTTTAAGAATATAAAATAACACTTACAATATCATTGAAGTTTCAAAGCCTTAAATCTGTCGCGCCGGCCGGACGCACACGGACAAACCCATCCTGCCTGGACACTGAACATGAGGTGATGTTTAGCGTGACGCTCAGCCCAGTTAGTTTCATTTGTTTCTGTTTTTTTTTTAGTTTTCAGGTCATCCATTATGATCGAAATTTGTTATTTTGAATAAATTTGTACATTTGAAAATTCAGAAAGTTCTTTCAAAATGCTGCAGAAGGCCCAGCATTTTCCAATTCTCGAATTTTCACATTTTTTGAATTTATGAATTTTGGATGTCTGGATTTTAGAATTTTTATACTTTTATAACTTCAGATTTTCACATTTTTGGATTTTCTAAAATTTCTGAAAAACGTGTTAAACAGGTTTTT
Organism: Lithobates pipiens; assembly: GCF_037356315.1. NCBI lineage: Eukaryota > Metazoa > Chordata > Amphibia > Anura > Ranidae > Lithobates > Lithobates pipiens. The sequence continues at coordinate 56,054,730 of NW_027507789.1, read as the reverse complement.
GGTTAATTCAAATATTTTGAAAAATGAATTCAGAACGAAACAAATTGCCCTTATTCTGCCTGTATCCATAGAGCTCAAATCAAAATAGAGTTGTTTGTTGTACAGAAGTTTTTATATTATACTGCAATCAGTTATCATTCTCTGACTGTTTCTGCTGTTAGGGCCAGTTCACACCACAAAAACGCGCACTCCAGATCTGTTCTGGATGCGTTTCTGCAGGCACATTTTTAATATGTTTTTGATTAATTTTGGTACGTTTTTGGTGCATTTTTTTCTTATTTTTTATTGTGTTATTTTTTACAAGGGGATCCCCAGATCCCAAATCCCCCTATGTGAATTGGTAATGGGGTACATTGTACCCCTACCATTTCACAAACAAAAGTGTCAAAAATGGTTAAAAAGACAAGAGACAGCTTGGGACAAGTCCTTTATAAAAAAATAAAAATAAAATAAAAATGTCCCATGATGTAAATTCATGGACGGACCAAAATGTCCCCTGGGGCAGGACCCAGGTCCCCAAACATTTTGTATGACAATAACTTGCATATATGCCTTTAAAATTAGCACTTTTGATTTTTCATGTTAGTGTCCCATAGACTTTAATGGTGTTCTAGCGGCTTTCAAATTTTCCCGCTAAAACCACATATTGTTCGCTGTTTGGCAAACAGGCAAACGCCCGATGTTCGAGTCAAACTTATATTCGACTCGAACATCATTCCTAAGGATCAGTGGGAAAGACTTAATATAATTAGTGCGGGGTATAATACCTCCGGGTGAAAATTTGGCTCGGTGTGAAGGAACGATTTATGTCCTTTACCCACTTTTTCAGGTACAGTAAGATTTTTTCATCTGAAGGGGTGATCGGTAAACTATACGTTATAGAGAGTGCCTGAGGCAGTGCACCCTCATCAGAGCAGTATTCTTTAAAAAATGGTCAATGGACGGCCCAATTCCTGAGGATTTGGCAGTGAGTGTAGTAAGTGGTGCAACTGAAGGGCTCTCCAGAATGCTAAGTGGAATGGGCCTGCGACATCCATTAAGGACATAATAGAAGACCATCCACCTGCTGTCAGGAAATGAGAAGCTCTTTGTCTCCTGTTGTATCCTGTATGCTGGGGAGAAGCATGGATTCCCTAAAATGGGGAATAGCAAAAAAAGTGAGTGCATTTGTTTAAAGTAACTGAAGGGTAATGCTATTGGTAATGTTTGGAACAAATACAGAAACTTTGGTAAAATACAAATTTTGAAAAGATTGCATTGCCCAAACCACGAATGCAGTCCACAGTTCCATGACTTCAACAAGACACGAATCCTGTGTAAGAACAAGGGGAAAAGTTTAAGTCTAGCTTAGGTGGGATATATGTACCTAAGTATTTCAAGGCTGAGTTCATCCACTTGAACTTGAAATTGTATTTCCTAGTTTGAAGAAGAGGTGGTAGAATCCCAACCTCCAAGCCTCTGATTTGTTAAAATTGATTTTTCAGACAACATTCCATATGTATCGAATTCCTGAAGGAGATTTGGGAGGTAAATTGAAGGCTTGATTAAAGAAAAAAGCAAGTAATCTGCATAAGCTGAGACTTTGTGTTGGACTCCATTAATGGTCAATCCCATAATGTCCGGGCTTAAAAGTATTTTACATAGGAAAGGTCCAAGAGATGCAAAAAGAAGGGGTGATATGGGGCATCCCTACCTTGTCCTGTTAGTAATAGGAAAGGGGACGAGGAGAACCCCATTAGCTTTTACCTGAGCAGATGGGCCAGCATATATTTTGCCAATCCACTTAACCATGGTTTCCCCAAAGCATACGTGATGTAAGACTGAGAACATGAAATTCCAATTGACATGGTCGAGCGCTTTTTTAGCATTCGTACCTATGAAAACACAGGGAGTGTGAGTTGTATTTGCCATATGAATTAAGTTAAGAACTTTAACTGTGTTATCACGGGCTTCACAAGGAGGAATAAATCCTACATGATCCAAATGAGTTAACTGTTGCAAGTGGTGTTGGAGATGGGACGCCAACATTTTGGTGAATAGTTTGAGATCAAGTTTAATATTGAGATGGGTCTATAACTGTCACAGGAGGCAGAGAACATGTGTTCTCCAGGTTTCTCTAGGAAGTGCTGTTTCCGATCCAAGTGCATTAAATAATCTTACTAAGCATGGGCCAAGGCTGGGAAGGAACTGTTTGTAATATTGTAATATGAAGCCGCCAGGGCCCGGGACTTTATCTGGCTTAGTTGCACCAACAGCCGATTGAAGTTCCTCCAATGTGATAGGGGCTTCAAGTTCTCTCAGGTCTGAAAATATTTGCAGCATTTAGGATGAGGTAAGATCATTTTCTAGTTGTGTTTGTGAAGGGGATGGTATTGGCAGATTATTTAGAGCCTCTAAATTCCCATATGATCTGTTTAGCCAGGACAGCTTTCTTGCCATTCATAGACCAAATGTAAGGAATATAGGTAGCCAATTTTTGACCCTGGACCAATTTGGCCAATATCCTGCCACATTTATTGCCCGATTCGTAACACATTGCAGGAAGGTCTGATTGATGAAGAGACTAGGAATTTTCTTTATTCAGAACATCCTACTACTCCTGAAATTTACATGTTACCTAAAATACACAAGGATTCTTAAAGTCCTCCTGGGCACCCCATAGTGGCAGGAAAGAATTCAATGATGGCTCCCCTTGCCAAATATTTGGATAGATGTTTAACATTAATCTTTGATTACTAATACTTATGCCGCATACACACGACCAGACTTTTTGACAGCAAAGGTCCAACGGAACGAGTCCGTCGGATAATTCAATCTTGTGTGGGCTCCATCGAACCTTTGCTTGGCAAAAATCCGGCGGACTTTAGAAATAGAACATGTTTTAAATTTTTCCACCGGAACTCCGCCGGACCGAGAAATCCGTTCGTGTGTATGCTAGTCCGACGGACAAAAACCGACGCTAGGGCAGCTATTGGCTACTGGCTATGAACTTCCTTATTCTAGTCCAGTCGTACGTCATCACGTTCGAATCCGTCGGACTTTGGTGTGATTGCGTGTGGCCAAGTCCGTTCATTCGGAATGTCCGTCGGAATTCCGCTGAAAGTCCGTCAGAAAGACCGTCGGACCTAGTCCCTCAAAGTCCGGTCGTGTGTACGTGGCATAACTCTTACATACAAAATACTGGACATTTTTTGGATAAGGTTGCTAACATACAAGTAAATCCTGGATGTTGTCTTGCCACTTGGGATGTTTCAAGTTTATATACGATCATTCCTCATGATTTAGTAATAGAGGCATGCTGCAACTTATTGATTGATGCCAAAACACACACTCACTTGGCTCCTGCCAAGGTTATTGCAAGCCATTTGGGATTGTTTCTTAATAGTGCTGTATGCATCTTTTTGCTGTAAGTGTTCTGTACATAATACATTTGTTTATGATGGTTTTACACTATGTGCGATTGCTTGGTGTATTTTCACAAATGTGTATGATTTGAGAGAGAAGGCTAGTGCAAGTGCAGTCCATTCACACCAAAATCGTGGGTATATGAGAGATCCATCCATAGAAAATGCACAAAAGACCAGGTAAGTGTACCCATACTGTCTATGGTGGTGAATATTGTCGCGCTGGTGGCTGTCACTATTTACGGATCATCATTTCAATCCCTTATGAGAACTTATTTTTGCATGGATACAATGTTGGAGGCCTCCTGTGGACACGTTATTTCTATTTTTGAATACTAAGTCTTTGTGACTTAAAATCTTCCAATATTTTCTTTTATGTATCTATTTATTGAATCCTATTTTACTATATGGATTATTTAGTGCAGCACTTTTATGCTTGAGCCAAAACACACACACATTTACAGATTTCATTCCTTTTGAAGTTTTTAGAGATTGCCTTAGAGAAAAACGTATTATATTTACAGCATAGAGGCTCTGCGATGGGCTCTAATGTTACTCCCCCCCCCTCCTCCATGCAAACGCTTTCATGAAAATGTGTTTATTTGTAATAATATTTTGTTCCAGCAAAATTGTCTTTGCTGGTTAAGATTTATTGATGACGTGTTTGCTCTATGCATAGGGTGCATTAAGGAGAAAAAACACAAGGGTTTACAACCCCTTTAAGATCAAAGAATATTTTACATGCCAATCCTCATTTGTTATATATATCATTTAATGTCCTTGCAATTTACTCTATGTGGGTGAGACTATCCAGAAGGTGAATGATCATATAGCTCTACATATATAAACCGATATATATATATATATATATATATATTCCATCAGAGACAAAATGACATAGTTGCCTTTAGCAAGGTATTTTGTTGAGAAGGGACATACAGTATCACAACTAAAGTTCATAGTCATAGATGGCGTAAGGAAGAACAGACAAGGGGGTGGGGATTGTAAATTGGCTTTAACCGCTTGACGGCTGGGCGGTGTGGCTCTTGTTCTGGTGGACGTCATATGACAGCCTCCCAAAACAACCGGGGTGTGCAGCGTGGCGATAGCGGGCGTGCCATGGTGCTAGGACACGGCGTGACCCAGATCTGTGCAAAGAGCCAAGGCCGTGACTGGCTCTTTAACCATGTCATCGGCTGTGTCCAATCACAGCCAGTCACATACAAACACAGAGATGCTGGTAATCTACGCTCCTCGCCTCACACTGAGAGAGTGTGAGGAGAGGAGAGCCAATAAACAGTATCTCCTCACAGAGGACATCTAGGGATGTAATCAGGGCACTGATCATCAGTGCCCTGATTACAATTAAGTGCCAAACAGTGCCAGCAATGCCACTGCCAGCAATCAGTGCCATCCAGTGCCCACAACTGGACCCAATCTGTGCCCACAAGTGCCAGCAATCAGTGGCCACCAGTAATATCAGTCAGTGCTGGCTATCAGTGCTGCCCATCAATGCCCATCACTGCTACCCATCAGTGCTCATCGCTGCTGCCCATCAATGCCACCCATCAATGACCATCAGTTCTGCCTATCTGTGCCCAGTTCCCACCAGTGCTACCCATCAGTGCCAGGTATCAGTGCTCATCAGTGACACATATCAGCGCCACCTATCAGTGCCCATAAGTGCGGCATATTCGTGCCTCCTCATCATTGCCACCTAATAAGTGCCGTCTCATCAGTGCAACCTCATCAATGCCCATCAGTGCTGCCTCATCAGCGCCCATCAGTGAAGGAGAAAAATTACTTATTTACAAAATGTATTCACAAAAACTAAGAAAAACTTTTTTTTTTCAAAATTTCTGGTCTGATTAAATACCACCAAAAGAAAGCTCTATTTGTGTGAAGAAAATGATAACAATTTCACGTGGTTAAAGTGCAGCATACCTGCGCAATTGTCATTCAAAGTGCGACAGAGCTGAAAGCTGAAAAATGGCCTGGGCAGGAAGGGGGTGTAAGTGCCCTGTATTGAGGTGGTTAAAAAAACTAGAAGTACAATGGATACATCGATCAGACATTTTAATCCCCAGCAAATTGAATTCAGATTTTGATTCTATTTATTTTTGTGAACGGAAGATTACCATGATCCTGTTTGTACTAGTATAAAGGGGTTTTAAGACAATTTTCAAATGATTTGCAATTACTGATGCAGATCTGAATAGTGAAAGAAGGGCTTAAAGAATATTTCATTAATCCCGTGGTTTCCAACTGTGTATATTATCATTAGTAAATTGTTGGTGCTTTATTAATAATATTATTCTTATTTTTATTTATGTTTTCAAAAAAATGTTTTGTTTGATACTTTGTTCTAATTCTGATTATGTTGCAGATCTTAGTAGTGAAAGAAGGGTTTAAAGAATATTGCATTAATCCTATGGTTTCCAACTGTGTATATTATGGTTAGTATATTGTTGGTGCTTTATTAATAATATTATTCTTATTTTTATTTATATTTTCAAAAAAAATGTTTTGTTTGATACTTTGTTCTAATTTTAATTATGTTTCATAACAGATTTTCTACAGGATTTTTTTTTCTCCTCCTTGGTAGTGAGGAATGAATGTCACCTGATAACTACAGTGCCTGGAAAAAGTATTCATATCCCTTGAAATTTTCCACATTTTGTCATGTTACAACAAAAAACGTAAATGTATTTTATTGGGATTTTATGCGATAGACCAACACAAAGTGGCACATAATTGTGAAGTAGAAGGAAAATTATAAATGGTTTTCAATTTTTTTTACAAATAAATATGTGAAAATGTGGTGTGCATTTGTAATCAGTCCCCCAGAGTCAATACTTTGTAGAGCCTACCAACTTTGCACATCTAGAGTGAGATATGTGCCCATTCTTCTTTGCAAAATAGCTCAAGCTCTGTCAGATTGGATGGAGAGCGTAAGTGAACAGTAATTTTCAAGTCTTGCCACAGATTCTCAATTGGATTTAGGTCTAGACCTTGACTGGGCCATTCTAACACGTGTGTAGTAAAATGTGCTGCGCTAATAATAAGTGGTGTAGTAAGCAATGGCCCGGACAGGACTTGACCCATTGTGTACTACATGTTCTTTGCAATTTGGATGTATTGATAAGTGTTTTACTACTTGTTAAATGTATGTGTTTTGAACTTTTAAATAAATATCCATTGTTATGGTTTTACACTATGTGGAGATCATTGTTCATTTTGGCAGCAAATTTCAATTTAGTTTTAGTCTTAGTCTTTTGACTAAAATGTCATTTTAGTTTTAGTCCCATTTTAGTCATCTGAAATTGTTTTGGTTTTAGTCGTATTTAGTTGACTAAAACCTCCAGTATATTTCAGTCCACTAAAATGAAATGGGTTTAGGTAAATTGTAATGCATTATTTAAGCATTTCTCTACAATTTCCAAACTCAGTATATACTCCTGGAGTGAAAAATCGAATATGTTATCATTTATGGTATTAAGATTTGAACATGCACTACATACACAGATTGAGTCATTATGTAACGTCTTTAAGGTAAACCAAGTTTTATTACAAGAATATTGCTTTTTTTTGGCAGAAGTGTAAGGTTAAAATAAAATTGATAAATAGATAAAAATAAAAACTCTTTGCATGATGATGCCACCATGCAGTGCACATTTACATGAAATTGTCTGTCTGCTTTCAGAGAATATATCAGCTCTAAAGCTAAAAACAGCTCTGGCCGCAAAGGGGTTAATCCTGCACAGATCAGACAGTGTGCTGCTCTTCTGTAGTGAACAAGCTGTGAAGCCTATTGACAAAGAGCAGGTCTCCTTCAGGAGGCCTCTATATATCAGTATAAATTGTCTACTAGGGTTGCCACCTGTCCGGGATTCACCCGGACAGTATGGGTTTTGAATCATGTGTCCGGTTTTCAGTCTCCCTGGATCCCGGACACATAATTCATTCAGATCAGACTGTGGAAGCTGGGGGTCGGGGGAAGGAACATAGCTAGTGCTTATTGAGGCAGCAGCTGGGGGCTGAGGAAGGAACAGAACTAGTTAAATCAGTCAGCAGAGCACTAAAACTTGTACAGCGGCTCCCGACAATTAAACTATAGTCCCGGTCCCACTTGTGTATATCAATCCGCCGGGGCATGTAATTGCCGGGTGCCGCAGTTACAGTACAAGGATTACACCGACGGGACTATTTGATGATTTTCGTGCACAGGTGAAGTAATCCCTGTGCTGCGGTTCCCGGTGTCCTATCATATATGGTCCCCCATCGGATAGTGTCCGCTGTGTACTGCGCATGCGCAGTACACAGCACACACAGATTCCGAAAATAGCCGAGGATGAACGACGCTTGCGCCGTGAGTCCAGGTTCTATCCCCACCATCGAAGTGGACATAGAGTATGAATATACAAGACCCGAGCGCAGCGAGGTCGAGCCCGAAGCGTGGCGAGCGAAGCTCGCCCGCGAGGGGCCCTCTAATTTTCCCAACCCTATGTCCGCTTGGATGGTGGGGCTACCACCTCCACTCACGGCGCAGGCGCCGTTCATCTTCAGAGATTTTCCGAAGCTTCTTCTGCCCCGTACTGCGCATGCGCAGTACAGGGCAGACACTATATGATGGCAGGACACTATCTGCCAGAACACGGGCAATTACATGCCCGGTGGATTGATAGAGAAATGGAGGTCTGGAGCGTGACATAAAGATTGCTGCTGCCAGATAAGGATTAACTACTTCTGTTCTTTCCCCAGCCTGATCAGACTCATGTATCCTGGTAACCTGGTTGTTAGATTAGGAGGTGAGGAGTTAATGGGGGGTCTTTGCCTTGCTTATCTCTGCTGGTAAGAGGAAGGGGAGGATGTGGGGGTGCATGGTGGATAAAAAACTGAACTCAGGGGCTGCCTGTGTGCATCTGTGAGGATGTGAACCTGGGGCAAGGGGGGAAAGGGGCAGAATGGACAAGACTGATGTGCACAGTGACTGCCTGTGACTGTGTGTGGGCCACTGATGGTTGCCCTCTGTATTACATATTACCTCTGCCATACTACTGACTTCCACCTTCTGCTTTTTTTTACATGCCCCGGGGGATTGTCGGGACTCTGATTTATTTGTCAGAACCACTGAATTAAGGATTACTCTGCTGCTCCCTGATAAGCTTTAACTAGTCCTGCTAAGGTGCCTGAACAACTTCTGCATCTTTTGTTACCTTAGAAAGTTTAAGGGAATGTCCAATTCACTTTAGGCTGGGGTGACACCTATGCAAATTGAATGAGGGTTTCCCCACATCTAATTCGCATAGCAGGAGAATGTGACCGGCTCTCTATGAAACCGGTTCACATATCTCCAGGGTGGCCGAGGAGCACACTGCGCATCTTTGGCTCTGTTTCAAGCCCGAATTCAGGCATAGATTCATTCCTGATTTGTTCCTGAAATGGTTAAGAGGGAGCACAGCGTTCCTCTGCAATCCTCAGCCGGCTCCAGTGTGAACCAAGCCTAAAGCCAGTGGTAGTACATCCATAAATGGCGCCGCATGAATCTATCGATGGTTGCCGCTGCCGCCCCCTATTCAGGTGTCCAGCCCCTTGTCGGGCATCTGAATTCCAGTGGCGGGTAAATAGCAGGCGCAATGCTGTATGTTTGCTGTTTACACAGTGTTGTGTTATTAAAGCGATTTCTTCCCTTCCCTAACACTGACCCACCTCTCAACCAATCAGCATACTCGGGTGTGGTTACCTGTCACCTGATTGGCTGAAGCGGCAGGCGCTGTGATTGAACTCCTATCGGGCGTCCAATCTTAGCAGAGGACAGGAAGAGGACAGGAGAAGACATTGAGGACTCGGAGGAAGCTTGGAGGCCATCAACGTGACCCGAGACTCGTAAGTGCTGGGCAGGGGGCACACTGTCAGCAACTAATGGACACGGTGGCTGCAATTGATGGTTTTTTTTTTCAGTTTGTTTGCGCCCCCCCAAAAATTTTGAGCACCAGCCGCCACTGCCTAAAGCCCAACTCCAGCTTCTATTCCTCCCTGCCCTAATTTTCTTAAAGTCCACCTCCAGTAATGTGCTGTAAATTAGCAATTAAACTGTTCAAGGAAGGCAAAGCACTAACAGCTGATGGCTACATTCACCTTGGCGATTAGGGCTGGTGTGAATAGTAGCAGCAGGTATTAGAGATTCCTGTGGCAGCTGTTATCGAGTAGGTGCGGCAGCAGGCCTCCTTCACTATAATGACATTTCACCAGGGGCCACAGCTATTCGTTCCTCTCTGAATGGCCAATAATTACCTGTGCTGATCCCTGTTGGACGCCGGACTGGCAAAATGTCACTATAGTGAAGGGGGCCAGCAGCCACACCTAGCTGCTCAGAGCCACATCAGGAACTGTTACAATTCGCAGCAGCTCTAATCGCCACTGTGAAAGTAGCCTAAGGACCCTTTCACACTGATGCATTTTTACTTTGCAATGGGGCTTATTTACACCACTGCGCTGTGGGTGCAGTGCGTTTTGAAAAGTCCTGCATGCTGCATATTTGGTGCGGTGTTGAAAAACCACACCAAGTTTTTGGTGGGTTTTTGAGTCACGTGTCCATTTTTCACAGGTACAGGCAACCCAAAAACGCACAAGAAACACAACAGGAAACACATCTGAAACATAGAAGAATCTTGCTGCTTGCAGATTTTGCTTCACCGTAGTGTTAAAGGGCCCTAAATAGTCCCGTTCCTTCCCCCAGCTAAGTAGATGGGGCCCAGGGAAGTTTTTTTTGTAATTGGTGCAGACCATGAGGTTACTGAGCAATGTCCCAAAGTAAACATTAATAGTCCTGTTCCTGTGCCCAGTTATCTACTGAATTGACAGAAAATACTGGAATGGCTGAACAGACATAGGGCTCATTTACACATGTAGGGCCCTCTGAAAAGCACTCGATTCAATGGAATGGGTTAAGCGAGCAGTAGTTAGGGTTGCCACCTGTCGGAGATTCACCTGGACAGTCCAGGTTTTCAATCGTGTCCAGTCTCATACTGGTGTCGTCCACTAATCTACTTCTACCATCCACTGTCCTGCTGACTGACACTGTCCACTTTTAAGGTTAATTAAGTTCATATATTTACAGTGACATTTGTTTTTTTAATCTAAGAAAATTTTATGAATACAAAAATGCTTTTGTTTTATTTAACCATGCCACTATATAAGCCCCTCACACTGTTAATACAATTTGGACACACCTACTGTTCGCCATGGCGCGTATAGCACGCTGCATTACTACTCTCATTGGGACACCCAACAGTGCCCCAGGTCTTTTACAATCTTATAATGTATACTACAAAAAAAAATTGCCTTACGGCACTAAAATGTTCGGGTTTGGCTTGAAGAAAAGGTGGCAACCCTAGTGTCCACAGACAGCAGAGAGACCACAGTTCTTGTAGGATCAGTGCGATCAGAGCACCCCGTCTTCCAGGACACACAGCCCTTACCTCACTAGACTAGTAGAGATTCTATCAGCCCTGCAGGCGTGTATCTACAGAGGCAGTGTGTAAGAGGGTTAACGACACAGCCAAGCACCACCATCCTAATAGAACATCCCCCTTCAGGCTGCAGATAATGGCCATTGATGGTCCAACCATTCGCTCAGACAGCCTCCTATCTATAAATGCCGGGCTCTATCCAGAGGAAGCAGGCAGAGCACAGTGAAAACTGGAAGTTCCAAAGGTAAATTTCCCCGCCTCACATTTTCATTTTGTTTTTCTTTGTTAATGAAAACGGAATTGATTTTCGTCAGTGGATGAAAATGTGGAGTACTTTTCGTTTGGTTTTCCTCACTGCAAAAATTACACTGATGAAAATGATGACAAAAAAGTTTATGTTGACGAAATTAAGACTGGTGGAGATGTTTTGCCCTATTTGGGATGGATGACCGTTGTTATGTAACTAAGAGAGAGGTGACCCGACTGTAATGGTGGAACTGTTGCCCCGGGAAGTTACCATTTGGATTGTCCCCTAGGAAGCTGCTACTGAAGTGTTCCCTCATTGATATACTGTATATATATTGGCCTGTTTGACTCAGAGTCAGAGACTTGAGTCCTCGAGCTTTGGTAAGCGCATTTAACCCCCTATGTATCCCGCTTACATCAGAGTCTGCCTTTCATTAGGATCCCCAAAGTTATCCTCCTTACATCAGGGTCCTCAGAGCCCCCTTACATCAGGGTCCCTAAAGCAACCTTACAACAAGGTCCCCAAAACCCCCTTACATCATGGTCCTTAGAGCCCATTCCCTTATAATAGGGTCCCCAAACTTATAAGGGAAGAGCAGAGTGGGGTAAGGAGAGTGGATGGGGTTTACGAGAATAGTTGGGTAGTGCAAGGGAAGAAGGGAACACTGTGAAGACCCCAGATTACATCAGGATCAGTTCCTTCTCATTGCAGCAGTTGGCTACATGACAGGTTGAAGCTGGAAGGCTGGACACTGAGACCAGATAGGTTTGGTGGAGGGAAGTTCCTCCACCTCTGAATCCCGGGGCATGGGGAAGGGGCAATGACATATGATTGGTTGCTAGGACATGGATGGTCCGGCAGTGGATGCTGTCAGTTGCCATACATTCAGGGACAGTTTTCATTGTTGCACAGCCTGTGCTGTTGCTGAGCACCGCAGCTGTGGCAGGAGATATGCTGACTGGGTATTTGAGCAGGATGCTCTCGGGGGGGTTTGTACCCAGCAACAACTGGCCATGGCTGTGCCCTACTTGGCTGTCTAGTTTGTGGTAACACTGACTTGCTGTAGACACTCAATATAGCTGTCTGCTTGTACCTCACATATGGGCAGACAGTTACTGAACTGCAGTTAGAATCAATGAGCTATGAGTGCACTCATCGGCACCTTCACAGTTCATTGAGAGCTGCAACCTGTCTGTTGCAGTGGGAAATTGAACTTGTGGTTCATTCACAAAACTATGTGAATAAATGATGCTGCTGTGTGGGCAGAGGCAGCACAGCTGCGCTATTTTTAAATTGTGACAGCGGGTGCAGGGAGAAAAACACCCGCCTGCTGTAAGAGAGGGGGATTAGGGGGTCCAGGGACCGGAGCACAGTAACATGTTACATGTTATACCCTATATATGAGCATATGTTATAAAAGCTGAACCTGTCCTTTAACCCTTCCACTGCAAGGCCCTGCGCTCCACTTTTAAACTCAATTGGCCAGACCATTTTCAAAATTTTTCCATTGCTCTTTTATTTTTCTCTTACAGCTTTTAGCAGTGGCGACTGGTGAAGTTTTAGGATAGGGGGGCGAAAGATCCCGCCCTTACTTTTTCATCCCGTCCACTTCTCATAAGCCACACCCCTTTATGCAATTTTTGATGATCAAAGTAACAAGTCTTTAGCCAGCTCAACCTTCTTTGACATATTCGACATTAAAGGCTCCAACATTCCCTACTCCTTAAGAACTTTTGCAAAAATAGTGGCGACAGCAGGGAGAAGAACATCTGGCTATCTAGGCGAGTCTTTTGATGGATAAACATGCCTGTCCCTACTAACTTTTATTGACTGCAATCAGATCCCTAATCACAGCTCAGATAGTCTGAATCCTTGGGAGAGATATCGTATGAGTCCATAAAGTGAGAGCTCAAATTAATGGTCTTCACAATGCACCCTATGCCCAGAAGTTAGACCTATGATGGGTCATTATAGGGGGACCCCAGCAGTCTCAAGACTTCATAATCCGCACTGTGCAATATGAAACTTATGCCAAGGAGATTGACTGTATCCTAAAAAGTAAATCAATTCCCACTGACAGTGCTCTGCAAAACTTGATCCATTTCTTCATCAAAATGGCCTTGTCACCAAAACTCTGCCGGAGTCAAAAAGTCAAAGTTTGCAGGAACAAAGAAGCAAGTGTCTGGTCTTACTGTTTTCTTCTGAAGACTCAAATAGTGGTATTCATTGATACCAGGCAGGGAGTGTCCTGCCTCCAGCAGGATATTAATTAAGATGTTTGTCTGCAATATCAGATTTGGCCACAAGCTGGAGCCAGTGGTAAATGTAATGTTTTTGCAGAATCGAAAAACTGTTCAGCTTTAACAAAAATACCCATCATTCTTCAATCTAAGGCAGACATCCCAACTCTCCCGCATTTGACTCCGGCTCCCGGACACCCGCGAGTGCCGTGCGATATCTTGGCTGAGCCTGTCACTCAGCTACATACAGAAGACAGAGCAGCCAAATCGAGTACGGCCACTGCACTGCTCAGGCTGCTCTGTCTTCTGTCTGTGGCTGAGTGACAGGCAGATGTGATGACATCCTCGCCAGGGAAGACCAGTCTGTGTGAGGAGGAGGACTGTACCAAAGTCCCATCTCCTAGATAGATGGAACATTGATCCAATGCCAGGACATTGAATGAGTGTGACATGTATCATAGGAGGCAGAACTTTGTTACAGTGGCCGCCGGGATATTCGATTGAAGGTCCGTGACAGAGCTTTGTGTGATCAGGCTGCATTTCATTGCCACTGATAAGGCTGCATTTCATTGCCACTGATAAGGCTGTATTTCATTGGAACTGATCAGGCTGCATTTCATTGGCACTGGTAAGGTTGGATTTCATTGGCACTGGTAAGGCTGCATTTCACATACTGACTCCTACCACCATAACCACTTCAAATCACTGAAGTGGTCATGGTGGTTAGAGTGTTCCTTTAATATCTCTCAGAAGAAGTAAACCCCTGTATACTGATTCCACTAGAGGATTTCATCATCCTCTAGTTGTGTCAAATTGGTGGGGGGGAAACGAAGCGCCACCTCCCTGAAATTAGTTTGCCACCTCCCTAAAATTCGTTTTTGCAGGTTGAAATGTCTGCTAAAGAAGAGAGACAGGTGCATCCTGGGAACTCAGATTCCATCTTAGTGACTGAAAGAAGGAACCAGCTATGTTGGACTAAAACATGCATCTGCTCCCCTAAATTCAGCATTGTTGGTGAGAGTTACTGTACTCATTGCCATCTACAGCCGTTTTAATTCTATGCATTTGTACTTGTCTTTTCTCAGTAGTTTCCCCAACTCTGTTTTGTTAATAAAACTTCAAGATTACACTCAGTCTGGCTTATTGCAGGATAGGATGTCAAGCTCCACACAGGGAAAGATGTAGCGAGGACAGAACATTCCTGCTAAATTTCTACTAAGGCCTCATTCATATGGGATGTTCTAAAGTGTATGCCCATGGACAGCTGTATGAAGGGCCATGTTTACCTCCATGGGGATTCACAGAACATATGTGCAGGAAGTCCCATTCACCTCATTTGAAATGCAGCGGCTGCAAGGACAAATCTGGCATCACTACGAGTGTAGGTACATGTCTCCAAACGCAGACAGTGTGTCATAAACCATGAATCAGACCAAGACAGAAGTACAATTCAATCACACTTGTTTATTAAATAAAAATATAAAGGTAAATAGAGTAAGCGTAGTCAAAGCATAGCCAGAGTCCAGTAACCGGATCGAGTAGTCAGGCAGGCCAGAGTTCAATAACCAGATCGGGAAATCAGTCAGGCCAGAAGTCAGGGATCCAAGTGGAGCAACAGCAAGCAGGATAAGGAGCCAGAAGGGATGTCAGCAAACCAGTCGTAAAACAGAACCGCAGGAGATGGTTTCTTGTGATGTGACCAAGACGAAGGCAGAGATGAAGTGAGTTGGACAGATTTAAGTAGGCAGGTCAGACGAGCAGGATCAGGGACAGCTGGGTAATGAGAGCTGGTAATTAGCCAACAGCTGAGCAGCCAGCCCAGAGAAGGAAGGGCTAAGCCAGCCCTGACACAGTGTGAGTTCAGGGATATACACCCACACAGATGTCAAGTTGGAAGCAGTGGCCGTGCCAATGCAGCCAATGTGTCTCAATTGAGAAACAAACATAAATCTGTTTACATCTGCTGCTCCATAGAGGATAGAGAAGGGTCCGACTGGGTATGCCTAAAAACTGACAGGCAAACACGATCGGTCCACCCATGTGAAAGGGGCCTTACTATGGGTGAGTTGTGGACACTGAAGGGGGGTCCTATTGGCAGGGGAGGAATAATTTATTATTTTTAATCTGTGACTCCAATCCAATCCAATTGCTGGAGGGAGAGGCAGCAGGGGAAGCCAGTAATTGCATCTGAGCCACAGAGGAGCGGAGTTGCCGAGGAGGGAGGGCGGGGGCTCCTGGTTGCTAAGGGTTAGAATCAGTGCTGGGGGGATCATGGCATAGGAAGGGGGTAGGCAATAGGCATTTTAGCCAATGCAGCAGATCACGTGGAAGGGCAGGAAGCAGAGATGAGATGCAGAGAAGAAGCGAGGGCATGGGGGGAGGGTGGTATTTTAGGTAAATAGCTCTGATCAGTGGTTTGTTAGCTGCTAATCTGAGCTATTTTTTGTTTGGCAGAGTCTGCTAAACTGTTTATAAGTTCATATTCACTGGAGTGACCATGAGCCTATCCCAGAATGAAGAATATCCGGTCTGTATGGCTGCCCAGCTGGAAGCAGTGCTGTAGGTATGTATGCCATACGAGTTAAAGAACTCATGAGAGATATTAAAATTTTGTGTCAAATTATTGTGACCACATACCTAAAAATTTGACTCAAGCAGAGAGGAGTTGCACTAAGTTGGGTTTATATAAAGATGTGGTTTTAAAGCCAGCAGTTCCGTAGTCATTATGGGTGAAGACTTGTATGTAAAAGAAATTAGCAGACAGTTGGAGGATACATATAAAAAATAACTCTTGATCCAACATAGAGCAATTAAAATGAAAATTGAGTAAATTTCAATTACAGCATTAAGAGATGGTATTATTGATCATGAGCCATATGATTTTTTGTTACCTGGGTGTACCTGTTTTATATACTTTACCTAAGGTTCACAAGAACAGAGGTTGCTTGCCTGAATGACTGACTATACATTTCTAGAAAATGACACTATTTTCCTGCCAATATAATAATTTCTTGATAGTATTTTGGCTCCTTTGATCCAAAACATGAAATCTTACATTAAGGACACCAGTAACTTTTTACAGAAACTAAGATCATTACCCAAGTGCCTTGGCGGAGAGATCCTGGTCACATGGGGAGTTAATAGTCTCTATAAGTCTGTGCCACAGAGGGAAGGCATCGTTGTTACAATTGATTTGATTAGGAGCAGGCAATACACTACAGCACAGATTTCATGGTTTGAAAAACTGTTTGAGTTGATACTTACTAAAAACTTTTTTCTTTTCCAGGATGGCTTTTATTTGCATCTTAACCACTTAAGCCCCGGACCAATTTGCAGCCAAAGGACCAAGCCCCTTTTTGCGATTCGGCACTGCGTCGCTTTAACTGACAATTACGCAGTCATGCGACGTGGCTCCCAAACAAAATTGGCGTCCTTTTTTACCCACAAATAGAGAATTGCCTTTGGCCAATTATGGCTCAGGGGGACTAAGTCCACACCCCACACTATATAAGGTTGCCTGCACGGCTGCCCTGTGTAGTGTGTTGTTGGCATGGATGGAGAGAGAGTGTAATTTAGATTGAGCAGGCAGGCAGGTTATTCAGTTAGCTGCAGTGTAATTAATATATATATATATATATATATATATATATATATATATATATATATATATACACAAACACACACACACACACACACACTGCATCCAGTGTAGCTATATCTGACTGCAGGCCATTCCTGGTGTACCTTTTCTAATATATACAGTCAGTCATGTGTGTGTACATATATATATATATATATATATATACACTGCATCCAGTGTAGCCAAGTCTATATCTGACTGCAGGCCATTCCTGGTGTACTTTTTCTAATATTCTTCAGTAATATGCACCCATAGTACAGTTGCTACTACTTTTCTGGTGGTGTACACAGTACACAATGCAGTGCACCCATAGTTGTTATTACACTTCTGGTGGTGTACACAGTACAGAATGCAGTGCACCCATAGTTGTTATTACACTTCTGGTGGTGTACACAGTACCGTGCACCCATAGTGCAGTTGCTACTACTTTTATGGTGGTGTACACAGTACACAATACATTGCACCCATAGTTGTTATTACACATCTGGTGGTGTACACAGTACCGTGCATCCATAGTGCAGTTGCTACTACTTTTCTGGTGGTGTACACAGTACACAATATAGTGTGGTGTGGTTTTGCTAAACAAAATTTACAGCATGTCTGGAAGGCCACCAAGGAGCGGCAGACACTCACAGGCCACTAAAAGAGGGCAAGCAGGCTCTGTGTCTACAGTCAACAGTACTGGTCATGGACACTGTGCATCCTCAGCACGTGGCCGTGGGGCGCGCTTGTCCTTTTTTTCTGCAGCTGGCCGTGTTATTGAGCCACAACATGCAGAAGAGTTGGTGGAATGGATAACAAAGCCGTCCTCATCCTCTGTCACCCAGGCTCAGAGGAGTTTGCCTGCCAATGCAGCTGCCAAAGTGGCCTATTCCATTGGCTCCATGCCAACAGTCACTCCTTCCCTCGCACCACCATCATGCACAGAGGAGTCCCTCGAACTATTCGACCACAGTGTTGGGTACATGCTGCAGGAGGATGCGCAGTGATTTGCAGGCTCTGATGATGTTACCCAGGATGAGTAAGGGAGTAACGGGAGCCTAGAGAGAGGGGGTGCCCAAGAAGGACAAGAAACTGGCAGTCATGTTCCCCCAGCTGCAGCATACTGCCAAGTTTGCTCCAGTGATGAGGATGGAGGGGATGATGAGGTCACTGACTCTACTTGGGTGCCTGATAGAAGAGAGGAGGAGGCACATCTCCAATAAGGCAGGATGCCCTCCAGGGCTTAAGGGCAAACAAGATATTTGGGGGGCACACCCTAAAAAATGCATAAAGATGGTGCTGCCAATAGACCATACAACAGAACAAAAATATTACAGCGCACACATGGAAAACTGATAAAGCTTAAGGGCAACCACCCTATTGCATCACACCGCAGAGCTAAGCATGTGCAGTCCGCTGCTGACTCCCTGCATATTTTGAGAAGCTCTTTTGTGCGGGCTTTTTTGACATGTGTGGAGCAGATCGCAACGTTGCTGTTTGCAACATATGTCTGAAGCGTATCAAGCATGGCCAAGACAGCAGCCGCTTGGGCACCACATGCTTGACCAGACATATGACGATCTCCCATGCAGTCCATTGGCAACAGCACTTAAAAGCCCCACATCAAAGAACAAGGCAGACCTCTCCTTGTTCCTCATCAGCTGGGATATCCAATCCCACTATACTTTCAGTCCTCTCAGAAACCTGCACTGAGAGAAATTAAGGTATAGAAATAGGTGTCCTAAGTACTTGCGACCAATCTGCTAGTGGTACACCAACATCGAATTTAGCAGGCAAATTTCCCTACCCCAGTTGCTAAACCGTCGAAGACGGTCCCAGCCATCCACATGCTCAGTCTCTGAATTCTAGCTTGGCCAAATTGCTAGCACTGCAACTGCTGCCTTTTCAGCTGGTAGACTCTGGCCCCTTTCGTGAATTTGTGGACTGTTCGGTATCTCAGTGGCAGATTTCCAAACGCCATTTCTTTTAACGGAAAGGCCATTCTGACTCCCTACCAGCATGTGGAAGGCAATGTCTTGGCCTCGTTAGACAGGACAGTCAGCAGTATTACCGATGACTCATGGTCCAGCAGGCATGGACAGGGACGTTACCTTTCTTTCACGGCACACTGGGTAACTCTGCTGGCAGCTGAGAAGGATGCAAGACAGGGTTCAGTATTGTTGGTGCTTGTTCTGCCACCACGCCTCCAAACTGCTAGTGGTGATTCTGCCACAGCTCTCTCCTCCACCCCCTCCTCTTCTTCTTCCTCTATGGCCTCTTCCTCTGCAGATTTGTCCTCTGAACCAGCGGTGCTCCATAGGCATTTAGGGGCTATGCAAACACTCAGGCAAAAAGATGCCATGCGGTGCTCTAGTTGCTTAGGGGACAAGAGCCACACTGGGGCTGAGACTTTTTCAGCTCTGCAGGGGCAGGCTCAGAGGTGGTTGGCGCCATGCCAGCTTCAGCCAGGAATGGTTGTATGCGACAATGGCACCAACCTCCTCTCCGTCCTCCGACTGGGACACTTTACCCATGTTGCCTTTTTGGCTCACGTACTGAATTTGGTGGTGCAGCGGTTCTTGAGCAGGTACCCGGGCTTACAGGATCTCCTGAGGCAGGAAAGTCTGTGGTCATTTTCATATAATGCCAGTGCTCGGATGACTGACGTTCAAAGGGAATGAACCTGCCCAAGAACCGCCTCATTTGTGACATGTCCACCAGGTGGAGCTCAACGTTTGCAATGCTGCAGTGGCTACACACACATCAGACGGCCATCAGTGAGTACTTGTGTGAGTATGGCACCAGGACAGGGTCAGGGGAGCTTGGCTTTTTTACGCCACGCCAGTGGCTACTGATTAAGAGGACTCAGGATTGAATGCCTCTGCAAACTTACGCTGCATGGCCTCCCTGATCCTGAAAAGCCTGCGAAAGGACCCTAGGTGATATCAAGGAGAGGGATCATTACTGGCTGGCAACTCTTCTTGATCCACGTTACAAGGATAAGGTTGAAGACCTTATCCAGTCTTTGCAGAGGATGAAACATCTTCGGGAGGCCTTGCAGAAAGGTTTGTGCAATGCGTTTCCAGATCCTGGGAGGTTACAATTTCCTGTTGCTGGACAACGTGTTGCTGAGGCTTCGTTCAGTCACAGAAAGAGTGGTGGAGAAGGTGGCCGGCTGACTGATGCCTTCAGACAATTCTTCAGTCTTCAGCGCCAAGGTCTGATCAGTTCCAGCAACCATCGCCAGCATCTGAATTACATGGTGCAGGAATATTTAGAGGCAAGATCAGACTTGGAGACCTTTCCAACAGAACATCCACTGGGTTACTGGGTCTTGAGAATGGACCTCTGGCCAGAGCTTGCTCAATATGCAATTGAGCTACTGGCCTGTCCTGTACCCAGCGTTCTTTCTGAACGCACATTCAGTGCTGCTGGAGGCTTTATAACCAATCACAGAGTCTGTTGATCGGTTTACATTCATAAAAATGAATCAGTCTTGGATCACCAGCTACCAAGCACCTGATGCTGATGTAACCGATTGATTTTTTTATGGATGTGGGATCTCTTGAAGAATGCCTATGAAGAATGACTATCCTATTATGCTGAGTGCCTATCCTATTCCTCCTCAGTCTTCATGATGATAGCTTCTAAGAATAATTTTTGTTCAGGACACCACCACTACTGTCTAAGGCCCAATTTGTCTGCCCTTGTTTAACAGTGGTATGTAATTACAATTCTTGATATAATATTTCACAGCAGGGCCTGTTCCTGCGCCCTCCAAGAGTGAGGGCTTACAATGTTATGGCACCACCACCAAAGGCCCAATTTATCTGTCCCTGTTTAACAGTGGCATATAATTACAATTCTTGATATAATATTTCACAGCAGGACCCGTTCCAGTGCCCACCAAGAGTAACTGTGAGGGTTTACAGTGTTCTGGTACCAACAAAACCTTAGGCCCAATTTTCAGCAGAATATATAGGGCAGGCCATATAGTATATATAAGCGGTCCCCTATTTTCAAACATCCGACTTACAAATGACTCCTACATACAAACAGAGAGAGACAACAGGAAAGTGAGAGGAAATCTACCCCTAGGAAGGGAAATTCTCTCTTGCAAGACTTAAAATGGGAAAAATGATGCTTTATCACCAATCCTTGTTTCCCTAATAACCCACATTTTTCAAAATTGTCATGGGACAGAAACTAAGGTGAAATCTTCTGAATTGGGGCACAAACAGCAAAACAAATGTTACAGGGGTGATAACCCTTCCCTATGTTATCCAAAAAGCTTAAAAATTGATTTATTGGCTGGAGCTACACTTAAAAAATGTACCTGTTCCAAATTATAAACAGATTCAACTTAAGAAAAAACTTACAGTCCCTATCTTGTTTGTAACCTGGGGACTGCCTATATACTGCTGTTCAAAGTATATAGGACCTTGGGGCCTCAAGCCTTTTTTTTTATTTGGGTGTGGGGTTCCTCTTAATATCCATACCAGACCCAAAAGGCCTGGTAATGGGCGAGGGGGGGGTTGCCATTTTTCTGAATGATTTTCATCTATATTGCCGAGACCCGACAATACATTACAGCCGCAAGCAGTTTTAAATGACCTTTATTCCTTTAGAAATGTCATTTTGCTGCATGGACTGTTCTAAACAAGGGAAAAATGTGCCACTTTACAGGCATACTATAGTCACCCCCCAGGCATGATATTTAAAGGAATATTTCACTTTTATTGTTTCACTTTAAGCATCAATAAAATAACTGCTCCCGAAAAAAACTGCAGTTTTTGTGACTTTTTTTGCTTTTATACATGTCCCATGGGGCAAAATCCGGGTCCCCAAACACTTTTTATGACAATAACTTGCATATTAGCCTTTAAAATTAGCACTTTTGATTTTTCACATTCAGGTCCCATAGACTAACGGTGTTTGCGTGTTTGCACAAACTTTTTGTCAGTTCGCAATGTTCTGCCGCGAACCAAACCGACGAGTGTTCAGCTCATCCCTATCCGCCACATTTTTTTAGGTCAATTGTGCAGAGTTCAAAGGATTGTGAGTTAGAGTTTACAATGTAAAAAGCGTTTGGGAGAGTTGTGTCAAAAATTTCCCAAAAGGTTTATAAAGCAGGAAAAGAGCAAATTAGAACAAGGCTGGATTAGATTTAAATCAAGTTAATTTAAATCATTATTTAAATCACTAGTAAAAAGGCTTGATTGAAAGTAACACTTTTAAAAAGTAACTGTCATTTCTGTCCTGCAGTGGCTCCTCCTCTGACCCGCTATTGACTCACCGACAGTCCCATTCACTTTAATGGGACGGCTAGTGATACGGCAAGGTGAGGGATGTGGCGGCAGCAGGTGAGTGAATGCCGCTAACAGGTGCTGCCACGATGGATCTAAAATGACAGGTGCTCTTTCACTTTAAGCACTAATACTTGCTGGTAATCTTTGGAACTTGGAACTTGCCCAGTCTCTTTCTTATTGTTGAATCATGAACACTGATCTTACCTAAGGCAAGTGAGGCCTGCAGTTCTTTAGATGTTGTTCTGGTTTTTTTTATGACCTCCTGGATGAATCGTCGTCATGCTCTTGGAGTAAAAAAAAATTGTCATTAGGCATAGTTCATTCATGATTCAGCATGGGAGGGGGCAATTACTTTTTCACACAGGGCTTGGCAGGTTGGAATAGCTTTTTACCCTTAATAAATGAAATAATAATTTAAAAATATCTTGGATTTACTCGGGTTATCTTTGTGTAATAAAATTTGATGATCTGAATCATTTAAGTGTGAGAAATATGCAGAAAAATAAAAAATCAGGAAGGGGACAAATACTTCTTCACAGCACTGTATTTTTATGAAGACTATAACAATATAAATTGGCATATTGAGTGTGTGTTTTATATATATATATATATATATATATATATATATATATATATATATATACACACACTCACGCTGCAAGTGAGTGCAAATCAGTAATGCTAGTGATTGCAACTGCTGTACACAGCATGTGTTCTAAACTTTTTTATTAAAAGAAAAAATATGTTTTCATTATAATGGGTATTTATCTATACATTGGGGCTTTTGACTATGTCTATATTGATCAGGGACCCCAGCAATTGGTACAAAATATAATACATTTAGTAAAAATATGATTAATTAATATCACACACAATGGATGTTTATATAAATAAATGCATGACTCCTGCATATCCTGCATATGGTCATAGTTGTGATCTAGAGTCCAATATAGTATTTGAGTTACCTATGATCACATATATTTATCATATTACATGTGTACAGGTTTTAAATGTCCAAACCATTTCTCCTGTCAGACAATTTAGGCACTGTTCAGAAATTTGTGCCTGTGTGTCATTTGGTGTAACATTAACTTTGTGTCTCAGTCATTGTCTGAGGGAAAGCTTGAGTCAACATTGGGGTTTGTCTAAGGAGGAAATTTCATCCTTGGAAACAATGGGGTTATTTACCCAAGTTTTTTTCTTTAATTAAAGGTTTTGTAACTTCGGTCTGAAAACACACATTTTGACCATACTCAGCTGGTTTCGTATCAGATTCATGTTTACTCAGCTTCGACAGAGGTTTTGTCTCCTTACTTTAGCTCTTCAATAGATAGTATAACTTAATCAGCCATTTCTGTTGGGAGGGGTGAACGCTCTCCTGGAGGGATGATTCCTGATCTGAAAAGCTCCATGAAAAAAATATAATAATTGCATTTTAGCTTTGTGCACCACTCGCAATCTAGCAGGATAGAGCATACTATATAGCAAACTGCATTCCCTCAGGTTTTGCTTCACACTGCATGTTGCTTTTGTGTAGTTGCAGAAAAGTCTGGAAAGATGGTAATACAGTTATTGTTGTACATCAATTCAGCATTGTGCGGGCCTTGTGCAGAATAATTTCCTTATCTTTGAAGTACAAGAAGTGGGCTAGCATGGGTCTGGGGTATCTGTTTGGTGGAGGGGCACTCAGGAGACTCTATGAGCCCGTTCTATGGCAAACAGGTGGGAGAAGCTGTAGTTTCCAAAAGTTTGCTTGAGCCAGGATAGCAGGAATTCCTCAGGACGTTTACCTTCCAATCCCTCCGGGAATCCCAGGAACTGGAGGTTATTCCTTCAGAGCCAGGCCTCAATATCTCCCAATTTAGCCTCCTGGGAATTGTGGTCCGCTGACACATCCCACACCTCCACCATCAGAGGGTTAAGATCATCCTCCACAGAGCTAATACGTTGTTCCCCCGTTGGTGACCCTGTGTCTGACCTTATGCACATCATCTTTCAATATGGCAAAGTCCACCTGTATGGTATCTATCTGTGTAGATAGTGCTGTGTGGCAGCTTTTAATGGTGTTTATTATCTGCATGAGTGTGGGCTCTCTTACCTGTGTACCAAACCCTCTCTCCCACAGTTCAGGTGAGGGAGAGGGCAGGGGATTTGCTAGAGGGTCTGATGGATCCAACCAGTCTGTGTTCCCCCTCGGGTCCACAGGCGGCCATCAGGAGCTGGAGAGCTGTGGTGTGCAGCCGCTGACTGGGCACCATCTTGGTTCACCTCATGGGCAAAGCGAGCAAGCCTCTCAGCTGGTGTTACTTTTAGACTGTATATTACCATTTTTATATGCCTGATGTGTTCCCCAGTTGGGTCTGGTATGTGGAGAGAAAAATTCCAAGCCTGGGGCTTGTCAGGATATTTGCGGGATTACAGTGCGGTCCGGAGCTCTGAGAAAAACCTCCTCACATACCGGAAGTTGGACACACCCTCTCAGCTAGTGTGTTTAGGGGACAGGAACCACATCGGAGCAGAGATTCTTGCAGCTCTGCAGGGACAGGCCCAGAGGTGGTTCACACCACACCAGCTTGAGCCAGGAATGGTGGTGTGTGATAATGGTTTAAACCTCCTGTCTGCCCTTAGACAGGGAAAGTTGAGACGTGTCATGCCTGGCACATGTCCTCAATTTGGTGGTGCAGCATTTCCTAAATATGTACCCAGGGTTATTAGATGTGCTAAAGCTGGCCAGAAGAGTCTGTAGCCATTTCAGGCAGTCATACGCAGCCTGTGCTTGGTTGGCTGAAATTCAGTGAGAATTCCACCTGCCCGTAAACCACCTGATTTGTGACATGCCCACCAGGTGGAACTCCACGTTGGCAATGCTGCAGCGGCTATACATGCAGCAGAGGGCCATCAACGAGTACCTGTGCGAGTACGGCACGAGGACAGGCTTCTTTTCCCAATGCCAATGACTGATCATTAGGGATGCATGCACTGTATTGTCACCATTTTAGGAGGCCACAAGGATGGTGAGCCGTGACAGTGCATGCATCAGTGATACAATCCCTGTTGTGTTCCTGCTGGAGCAGACTCTACATGGCATTATGGACAGGGCACTGGAGGCAGAGCAGCGGGAGGAAGAGGAGACTTCCTTTGCTCTCAAGGCCCACTTTATCCAAACACCATCATTCCTATGTAACAGAACACACAGGAGGTGAGGGGGGAGGAGGAGAATTCTGGCACATTCATAGGCTTCGAAAAAGAAGAAGATGTGCCAATCCGTAAGTGATGGCTTTCCAAACCCAGGACCCTTGGGAGTAGTACATAGCTGAGAGGAGGAAGTTCCAGATACTGTCATCCTGAGTGATCCCGAGGAGTCTGCTTCTCAAGCCTCTGAAAATTTGAGGCGCATGGGCAACCTCATGCTTCAAAGTCTGCAAAAGGACCCAAGAATACATGGTATAAAAGAGAAGGATGATTACTCATTGGCAATCCACCTTGACCACCATTATAAGGGGAAGTGTTGCCTAGGTGTCCCTGCCAGCACCGCCATTCAGCCACTCCATGGTGTCCCCCCTGTCCAGGAGGTCAGCTAACAGACGCTGCACCTCTCGATGTTCCCAGCTCCATCAAGCCCCATCCCTCTGCTGCGCACACACAGACACACAGCACCACACCAGAGGGACATGCTGGAGCAAAGGCATGTGAGATATTCCTGTGTGAGGATATGTGATAGCGGGGCGCTCAGTGGGACATTGGCGTCACGCAGCGGATGTGTTCCCGGGACAGCCTGCCCAGCACTGAACAGGGGCGAGCTCACATGGCCTGGAGCTTCACTGAGACAGAGGCCATGGCTGTGCCCTAGGTGGTATTGTGCCCTAGGCGGCTGCTTACTTTGCCTAGTGGTAGCGCCGGCCCTGCCCTGACCCCTCTTACTCAAGTCCCTGACCCCCTTCTACAGCCCCTGATACCCCCTCTACAGCCCCTGACACCCCCACTACAGCCCAGAAGGGAAAAAAGGTATTGCTTCTTCTTTCGTTTTACATACATGCTCTGGTCCCTTTGTGTACTTAAAAGTGGGGTATGCCTGTACTTTATACCGTAGAGTGAAAATAGATGCCTTAACCAGAATAATGTGTCCTTCTGAACTTGTACGGATTTTCCGAAAGCAGTGGAGGGTATTAATTAAATCATTTAACTTTCTATTTCTTTTATGTTATATTTTGCTAATAGTTTCATTCATCATTAGTAAAATACAATAGGTATTCAATGCATTGTAGAGCTCCTGATGTTGGGAATTAGTCTTTGTACTTTTCCTTATTTACCTCTGTAAGATATCTCCAAAAATAGATTTTTTTATTGGAGTGGATAAAAAGAAAGGTAGAAACAGAGGAGAAAATGCTCTATAGTGTAGTAGACAAAGTGATAATAGGATCGGTTGATTATCATCATGAATCTGTACGGACATCTATTTAGTTACTTTGAATGGTTGTAAAGGCTCAAGATTTTTTACCTTCATGCATTCTATGCACAAAGGTAAAAACCTTCTGTGTGCTGCTCCCCCCCAAGCCCCACCCAATACTCACCTGAGCCCCCTCTTGATCCAGCAACATGCACAGGAGCCTCGACTGTCCCAGGTCTCTCTCTCCTACTTGGCAGAGATACTGCAGCAGGATCCATTAGCTCCCACAGTTCTCAATCACGGTCAGTGAGCCAATGAGGATAGAACAAGGGGCAGGGCTGAGCTGCATCTCTATGTGTTTTATGAACACAAAGAGCTGAGCTTGGGAGCTGGCATGCACTAGTAACCCCCATAGCAAGCGATTTGTTATTAGGGGCACTGGTTAAGGGGGAGGAGCCAGGGGCCTTGACAGGGAACCCCAAGAGAAGAGGAGGGTCAGGGTTGCTCTCTGCAAAACTATTACACAGAACAGGTAAGTATGACATGTCGTTTTTTTTTTTTTTTATTACTTTGCTAAGTAATAACTATTTGTTATTACTTTTTTTTAAAACAGACGCTTTAATATCACTTTAAACCAAAAATATAGTTATGAATTTGTCAATGTGCTTCAGGTAAATATTTGTCTTTAGGATTGTTTGTTCTTCACTCCAGTAAGGGGCCCTGGGAACTTCTTGGAAGAGATCTATGTGTGTGTGGTCCTGGTGATTGATGATGCTTGGATAGTGGAAATATCCCATTATTCCTAAAAATGGGGAAACTGGGAGATCGGTCCCCAACCAGTGGCCCAAAACAAGAAAAAATAGACTATCTCGGTACTGGCTTAAAATTGACGTCCTTTTTTTCCCACAAATAGAGCTTTCTTATGGTGGTATTTGATCACCCCTGCAGTTTTTATTTTTTGCGCTATAAACAAAAATATAGCGACAATTTTGAAAAAAACGCATTATTTTTTACTTTTTGTTATAATAAATATCCCCCAAAAATATATATATAAAAAAATGTTTCCCTCAGTTTAGGCCAATACGTATTCTTCTACATATTTTTGGTAAAAAAAAATCGCAATAAGCGATTATTGATTGGTTTGCGCAAAAGTTGCAACGTTTACAAAATAAGGAATAGTTTTATGGCATTTTTATTAATAATTTTTTTTTTTACTAGTAATGTCGGCAATCAGCGATTTTTATTGTGACTGCGACATTATAGCGGACACATCGGACATTTTTGACACATTTTTGGGACCATTGTCATTTATACAGCAATCACTGCTATATAAATGCAGTGATTCCTGTGTAAATGACACTGGCAGTGAAGTGGTTAATCAGTGGGTGGCAGTGTAGGGGTTAAGTGTTCCTAGGGGTGTGTTACTAACTGTTGGGGGCTGGGCTTTCATTTAGTGAACACTGATCTCTGCTCCAATCACATGGAGCAGAGATCAGTGTCACTAGTTGCTTACGGGGAGATGTTGTTTACAACGTCATCTCTCAGTTCAGCTGCCCCGTGAGATCGTGGGTATGCCCTGGTCGGGACTCATGGAGGTCCTGACCAGCACGCGAGCGCGCCACCGGCGGCGCGCTCACGATGGCAGGTCGGCAAATTTAAAGGGACGTTCAGGTACGCCCATGTGCCTGCCCGTGCCATTCTGCCATGCCACAGCATAAATTCAGATTGTATAAGTAAATAAATTATTTTCTTAATACAAAATGATCACACAATTAAAAACACATTGTTTGGTACACTATAGAGATGCATAACAGCAATCCATGTGTATCACCAGCATAATGTTTTCCTGGGAGGGAGGATCACATTGGGGTGATTGTTCACGGCCGAGTAACATATCTCAACATTTTTTGCGGCCTGAATGCTGCTTCATCAGGGAGCATCTGCAATTTGGTTGATAAACAATAAATATCATGAGAATACAAGTTATGCAAAGTTTATTAAATTAGCAATAAAAAAAAATATATATAAAGGGGGGGAAAAGGAGCAATGTTGCTTACCCGAAACCCAGGTCCAACCAGAGCAGCAGCGCTACCAGGGTTCCCAGAGCGGCAGCTAGGGGGGGACATACAGACAATGGACATATATGAAAGTTAAATAATGATATATGTCCACATACACTGACCCACACACTGGCCCACCTACCTGGCACATACACTGACCCACCTACCTGACTCCTATTTCCTGCATTACTCACCCCCCATCCCCCACACACATACAGATCGATGTAGATGAGAAGGATCCATCCTCCTCCTTACCTCTGCACTTCATCGACCATCACATCAGGGCTCTCCATAGAGCTGGGCGGACTGTATTGCCTAGGTGTCCCTGCCAGCACCGCCATTCAGCCACTCCATGGTGTCCCCGCTGGCCAGGAGGCCAGTTAACAGACGTTGCACCTCTCAATGCTCCCATCTCCATCGAGCCCCATCCCTCTGCTGCACACACACAGACTCACAGCGCCCCACCAGAGGGACATGCTGGAGCCAAAACCTGGACACAAACTAGCTACCCCTGTCCAAGATGATAACCTTGGGTAGCCAATGTAAGTGAAAGATCTCCCAAGCAAAAATGGAAGCCACTTCGTTGGATGTGGGCAACTTCTTAAGTGGAATACAATGAGACATTTTCGAGAACCGCTTACCCACCATATAAATAACTGTGTTGCCCTGAGAGTTGGGTAACTCCACAATGAAATTCATAGACAGGTGGATCCAAGGCCTCTCTCCATTGGGTATGGGTTGTATGAGGCCCACTGTAAGACCTTGTACACGCGGTCGGAGAATCCGTCGGAATGTGTCCTATCGGACCGTGTCGTCGGATAATCCGACTGTGTGTGGTATGCATCGGACTGATTCCGTCCGAATATCTGTCGGACCCAATTTTCCAACATGTTGGAAATATTTCCCGACCAACTGGTTTGATCGGACATACTCCGATCATGTGTAGCGAATTTTGATCGGACCAAGTACCACGCATGCTCAGATCAAATTCCTACATCAAAGCTATTGGCTACTAGCCTGAATGTAGTCCCATCGTAACGAAATTACGTCATCACGTTCTGAAAGATCGGATTTTTCGACAACTTAGTCCGACCGTGTGTATGCAACAGTTTCGGACACAATCCGCCAGACTAAATCCGACGGCCAAAATCCGCCGGATTTGGTTGGCAGAATCTCCGACCGTGTGTACAGGGGCTAAGGTGTTGTGATGTCTAAAGCCCTATACACACTATCAGTTTTTCTGCTTAGTTTTTCCTTCAGATTTACCAAAACCATGAAGTAAAAGGGAGTGCCTGATTGCATAGAAATTGAAACTCCTAAGGTTTTAACTCATATTATATGGTTTTGGTAAATCTGAAGGAAAAACGCAACAGAAAAACTGATAGTGTGTATGGGGCCTTACTCTGAGCACACATGGAACAAGCAACTACGAAGGAGGCTACATCAGCGCATAGACTAGGCCACCAGAATTGTTTGGAAATAACCCAAATTAGTTGATTCCTCCCTGGATGACCAGCAGCCTTGGGAGAATGGAGCACGGCAGTGTGGAGATTCTCTGGGACAAAGCAGTGGTCACAAGGTTTCTCAAGAGGAGAATAGCAGCAAGAATTCTGTCATCCAAAGGTGAAATGAGACTGCTACGAACCCTAGCCAGAATACGATCAGAAGGAATAACAGGAACAGGAACCGACTCCATTATGGAAGCGGAGGAAAACTGTTGCGACAATGCATCAGACCTTACATTCTTAGTACCAGATAATAAAGAAACTATGTAATTGAAGCTTGACAAGAAAATAGCCCATTGCGCCCTTTTGGGAGAGAGGCATTTAGCCTCAGACAAGAATGAGAGATTCTTATAGTCATTCATAATAACTGGCACAGTGGTACCTTTGAGGAGATGCCTTGATTCTTTAAGGGCTAAAATAATCGCTAACAACTCTCTGTCCCCAATCTTATAATTGCATTCTGCAGCTGACAATTTCTTGGAAAAGGAGCCACAAGGATGTATAGAGCTCTCAGAGGTAGGACGTTGAGACAGCAGGGCACCAACTCCAGTCTCAGATGCATCATCCTCAAGGATCAACAGTACCGTAGGATCAGGATGTACCAACACAGGAGCAGAAACAAAGGCAGCCTTGAGACTATCAAAGGCATTAATGAAATCCGGAGACCAATTCTGTGGGTTACTGTCCTTTCTGGTCATCTCAGTCAGGAATTTGACCAGAGACAAGGAGTTACGAATAATCTTCCAATAACAATTGGCAAAGTCAAGAAAACGTTGCAATGGATGTAAACCCACAGGTCGGGGGTCACTGTAGAACTGACGAAAGTTTCTCTGGGTCTATCGAAAAACCAGCAGTGGAAATGACATAACCCAGGAATTTAACCTGTTCACGATGTTTCACAATTCTAGGGAATTGGAAAATATGAGGAGAAGATAAACCACCACACATAGCTGCAACAAATCTCAGAGGACATTGTTGATAAATCCCTGGAAAACTGCCGGAGTGTTGAAAAGACCAAACAGCATTACAAGGTATTCATAATAGCCAGTTCTGGTATTAAACAAAATTTTCGATCCATCGCCCTCCTTGATCCTCACGAGATTGTATGCCCCTCTCAAATCAAGCTTCGTGAAAAACGTTGCTCCCTTGAGGCGGTCAAATAACTCCATAATCAATGGAATCAGATAAGCATTCTTAATTGTAAGGTGATTAAGACCCCTATAAATCAATACAAGGTCTCAGTTTACCACTCTTCTTTTTCACAAAGAAGAAACCAGCATCAGCAGGAGATGAGGATTTATGGATGAATCCTCGGGAAAGTGCGTCGGCAACATACTCCTCCATGGCTTTGTCCTCCGAGACAGACAGAGGGTAAACCCGGCCACAAGGGGGTATGGCACCAGGTTGAAGGTCAATTGCGCAATCATATGACCGGTGTGGAGGCAAACTACCAGCTTGACCTTTGTCAAAGATATTGCTAAATTTGCGGTACTCCTCCGGCAGGGAGGAGAGTGAAGAGGTGCACAAGACTTTAGGCACTTTCTGAAAACATGTCTTCCTGCATTGTGGCAACCAGGAAAGAACCTCAGCATGAAGCCAATCAAAAGGGTTTTGCCTCTGTAATCAAGGATAACCAATAACCACCTGTAAATGAGGTGAGAAAATTACTTCAAATTAGATTATCTCATGATGAAGAGCCCTTATGGCCATGGTCAATGAAGCAGTCTCATGAGTCACATTGGCAGGCTGTAGAGGTCTTCCATCAAATGCCTCAATGGCAAGTGGAGTGGCACGAAGCTGCAGGGGAATCAAGTGCTTAGACACAAAGGCACCATCAATGAACAGGCTTGCAGCCCCAGTCGATTAGAGCCTGTATCTCGATGGACGACTCCGACCAAGAAAGGGTCACCGGAAACAGGGGCTTATTTTTCTGGATAAAAAAGAGGAGATAAGGGTGCACTGATGGAGCTGGATAGTTGGTCAGAGTGATGAGATGGCACTTCTGGCAGCACTTTGGTTAGAGGAGAAGCAATTGTGAAGATATAAAAAAGAAAAGAAAGACGCCTCTAAGTGCAGTATGCAAAATTTTATATAGTGCACAAAGGGTTAAAGCACTTACAAAATCGTTGAGTGTTAAAAAAAATGATAAAATCAAGAGTCCTCATTTGTGGCATGTGTCCATTCTCTGCACAGTGGTAGAGAGCAGTGTAGAGCCATCCAGCAGGTGTAAAGCGTTCTCATACGTGTTGGAGAAAGGAGGCAGCAGGGAAGCCTGTTTTCACTGCGGGACACACAAAGCTGATGGCGTCAGTGGGTAGAAAGAGGCAGTATTGCATTTCGGAGTATGTGTGGCTCCTTCATCACACTTATGCCACGTACAAACGATCAAAAAGTCAATCCGCCCGTGTGTGGGCTCTGGCGGACTTTTTTTACCCAAAAGTCCGGCGGACTTAGAAAGTAGTTTTGTCTCAAAAACTGACAATACAGCCATGTGTGTGCTAGTCCGCCGTACTTTTGAAATGAACGGACTTTCCCGCACGGAGAAAAGTCTGTTCATTTTGAGCGCGGCTCCAGGTAGTCGGAACTAGCGAAGGAAGTCTATGTCGCTGCCTTCGGTGGCGAGATTGACACGTTGCTGGCCCCGTCACCTGGTATGGGCTTAAAGGGGAAGCCCTACGCCGAAAAAATGGCGTGCGGGTCCCCCCTAGGTCCATATCAGACCCTTATCCGAGCACACTACCCGGCGGGTCAGGAAAGGCCGTGTGGCCCCCCCACCCCAAAGCACCTTGTCCCCATGTTGATGAGGACAAGGGCCTCTTCCTGACAACCCTGGCCGTTGGTTGTTGGGGTCTGCGGGAGGGGGGCTTATCGCAATCCGGGAGCCCCCTTTAATAAGGGGGCCCCCAGATCCCGGCCCCCCACCTTATGTGACTGAGTATGGGGTACAATGTACCCCTACCCATTCACCTGTGAAGAAAATGTAAATAAAACACAACACACAAGGGTTTAAAATAATTTATTGCACAGCTCCGGGGGTCTTCTTCCATATTGGGGGGTCTTCTCGCCGGACTCCTCTGCTATCTTCTGCTAGCTCTTTTACTATCGGAGGAGCCCGGATTTCTTCTTCGTCGCCGCCACCCGGGAGTCTTCTTCCGACTTCGGGGGTCTTGTCCCCTTCTTCGTTTCTTCTTGCCAGGCCTCCGCTCCTTCTTCCAGCTCTTTTGCTGGTGGTGGCCCGGTCTTCTGTCGCCGCTGACACCACTGTCTTTGCCGCCTTCTGTTCTTCTCTTCTTCTCTCCTCATCAACATGGGGACAAGATGCTTTGGGGTGGGGGGCCACGAGGGCCCCCTTCCCCAAAGCACCCCCCATCATGTTGAGGGCATACAGCCTGGTATGGCTCGGGGGGGGGCGCTCGCTCATCCCCACACCTTTCCTGACCGGCTGGGCTGCGTGCTCGGGTAAGGGTCTTATATGGACCTGGGGGGGACTCCCATGCCGTTTTTTTCGGCGTAGGGCTTCCCCTTTAAGTCCATACCAGGTGACGGGGCCAGTGACAGCGCCTAGAGGCGATTCAGTTCGCATTGTGCGCTATACAAGTATTTCATTCATTCATTCATTCAGCGACGTGCCAATCTCGCCGCCAAAGGTGGAGACATTGACTTTCTTCGCTAGCCCCGGCTACCTGGAGCCACGTTCAAAATTAATGGACTTTCCATCGTGTGCGGGCAAGTCCGTTCATTTCAAAAGTATGGTCCGTTCATTTCAAAAGGACTACATCCACCGGACCTAGTACGCCGAAAAAGTCCAGTGTGTGGGCAGGTCCGATCGTTTGGAAATTGGGCAGACATTGCGACGGTTTGTCCGCCAGACTAAGTCCGCCGGATAGTCTGATCGTGTGTACGCGGCATTAGAGACACCTTTCTTATCCTTCTGGATAAATGGGGACAGAAAAAATGCCTCCTATGGTCTGTCCCCTACAGGACTTTAGGTGCAAGCATTCTCTCAGACGGGTAGGACAAGACTTCAGGAAGTGACCTGCCTGGCCACAATAAAGGCACAATCTCTCCCTCCTCCTAAAGGCACTTTTATCTGCAGAGAGATGTGTGAAGCCCAATTGCATGGGTTCTACCTCACTGGCAGACACGGTACCAGGAGGTATGGTAGGTGAGGGAGGCATGGGTGGGGCTGCAAAGCTCGGAACAAACCGTACAGGAGGCTTCCGCAAGTGCTCTTTAAAGGAAGGTCTCTCTCGGAGTCTGGAGTCAATGAGAATATAAATACAAATATGTTCAACCTCAGCTCAGTGGCTATGTCTCGGGCTGCTATCTCATCTTTGATGGTATCCATCAGAGACCATGAGAAAAGGCAGAGCTACCAGGGTATGGAATTCAATGGCATAATAAGCAACAGTTCTCATATTCTGTTTGATGGACATGAGGCTCTTGGCAGCAGAAGTGGAGCGTTTGGGAACATCAAATACCCTTTTAAAGGAAGCCACAAACTCAGGGTAACTCAGGATGACAGGGTTTTGTGTCTCCCATAGAGGGTTTGCCCAGGCCAACAGAAGGCAAGGAAATCACAAAGCCTACTTTGCTTCTATCCATGGGAAACACCTGGGGCAGATCAAAGTATATCCCAACCTGGTTGCGAAACCCTCTGCATTGAACTGGATCACTCCCAATTTGCTGGGGAGGGGAATCAGACATACCTAGAGGTAATATTCGAGGAGGGTGCCTGCTCAGAGACTGGAGCATCAGCAGGGACAGTCTGCAACACAGGTTGTACCGGAACAGCCTCAGTGGGAGGATCAATGTGAACAGCGTGACTCAGTAGTATCTGTAACGCTATGGCAAACTGATCCATGTGTTGATCCGGCTCATCCAATCTGGAAAAAATATTAACAATAAGTGGATTGCCTGCATCTTCTGAATTCATGGCCTTCGCCTTCCATCGGGAACCATGAATCAGACTGACATAGAAGTTTAGTAAAAGTCACACTATTTAATGAAATAGTAATATGGTATAAACAGATCAAATGTAGTCAAATCATACCCAGAGTTTGGTAACCAGGACAGAACAAGCCAGAAAAATGGGAGTCCGGAGATCAACAAAGATGGGTGCAGCAAACAGGATCAGGAACCTGAAGGAAAGTCAGCCAAGCTAAAGTCTTTCACAGGAAAACACAGCAGAGAGAGTCCAGATATGTTGACCAAGGCGATGGCACAGTAGATCTGATCCATGCAGTTTAAATAGCTAGAAGAGCTAGTTGATGAGCAGGAAATGAAGACCAGGTGAGTCACTGTGGAATAAAGCATGCTGGCAATTAACCAACAGCTGAACACAGAGCTCTGAGAAGGAGGGGCTGAGCCCAGCCTTGACAATACCTAGCTTAAGCTGATTGCCGCCATTACTAGTAAAAAAAAAAAAAATTATAAAAATGCCATAAAACTATCCCCTATTTTGTAGATGCTATAACTTTTGCACAAACCAATCAACAAATGCTTATTACAATTTTTCAAGTAAGTTTGTCTCTGGAACAAGAAGGAATAGACAAAAAAATATTGTCAGAAGTTCTAGCCCTTACCCACTCTACTAAAATGTGTTTTTGTTTTTCTTTGTTTCCCTTGCAGGAAATAAGGGGAAATATCCACCATAAAGTCACCGACGCCAAAAAACAAAATGAGGGATGTATCAACCCTTCTATTTGAAACAAATAAAACTTTTTTTTTTTTGCTATAGTTGGGCTTTAAACTTTACCCATAGCCATTTTTTGGATAGAGTAGGTATGGTTTAGATCCCTTGTCAAGCTAAGTAGATTACATAAAGTGATGAGAAATTCAAGCTATCCAAAAATCTAGCAGTTTGGAAATTTCCCCACTGTGTGCCTTTTTAGGTTTATAAAGAAAAAAAAAAATCAGGACACAACTCCTTTTGTAAAAATAAGCACTTAGTTCATCAAGTGGTAGATTTCACTCATATCAGATGAACAATCAAAGTAAAGATTTGTAATAAGTGTGCGGTATTTTGCATATGTAATTTTGGGCATCAATGTTGGCTTGCAACTCAATTTCTATAGGGAAAACCGTTTGTCTGTATGCTATTCTGACAGACCAAAAACGACGCAAGGGCAGCTATTGGCTACCGAACTTCCTTTTTCTAGTCCCGTCATACGTCATCGCGTTCTAAACGAATGGACTTTGGTGTGATTGTGTGTAGGCAACTCCATTTCAGCGGAACTCCGTCGGAAAGACCATCAGAGTTTATTCTGATGGAAAAAACAGTCTTGTGTACGTGGCATCAGAGTTCACAGATGTACTGAAGTTGCCATTCTCTTGGCAGCTCAGCTCTGTGTTTACATTTGAGATACCAACTGTCATGTACCTGGTGATGGAGCCTGATGTAGAGAGGAAGGCAATCTCTTACACCTCTGGCTCGGTATGCTTGATAAGGAGGCATGAGAGCCTGGAGTGGCACGAGTGCCTGGCAATTACTTATGACGACACCTGAATGAGAAGTCTGTGTGCACAGGGATGCAGACTGAACCATAATGCAGGGCAGCAGGCACTTGACAGACTGGCAGGTCACAGACAGAAGGCACTTGACAGGCTCGCAGGTCACAGACAGCAGGCACTTGGCAGGCTGCAGGAGAGAGGATGGCAGCCACAAGCTGGACACAGAGCAGGATCAGGCAAGCCGGGTCAGACACTAGCAGGCACATAAGTAACAGAGCAGCAGGCAGGAGAGAGGTCAGGTTCAGGCTGGAGTTGGCAATAGTAAGCAGACAGGTAGAAGGATCAGGCCAAGACATGGTGAAGAGCAAGCCAGGGGTCAGTTCAGGCAGAGTTCAAGCAAGGTCAAACGGAGATCAAGCACAGGAACAGGTAGCAGGTAACAGAACACTGTAGACCATAAGGCAAAGTCCTAGTGCAGCAACGATTTTTAAATAACCCACTAGGCAGTGGGCACCAACATAGTGGCAGGTCCGGCTAACAGGAATTATCCATCTGCGCAAAAATATGCCCCTGGGCATATTTCACCTTTCTTGACACTAACACATCCATCCTGAAGGGTGGTCAACATATCTCTGAGATTTTTAAGGTGAACTCTCTCTCATAAAAAATACAACTGGCACTTTAGTTATACAAAAGACATTTATTCAATTGGACTCAACCTATGGGACAGTGAGGCCCGGAACGGAAATGACAGAAAAGAAAAAGTAGTGCAGGGCCGGGCATGACCATGTGTTTAGGGGAGACAATGCATGGGTTAATATGAAGAGATTAGAGGGGAGGGGACAGTGAGAAAAGTCCAAGGGGGAGTGGTAATATATAAGGAGGAGGCGGGGCTGGGCTGGGAAACAGAAAGTTGTGGAGAAAGAAATGAGGAGGCAGTTTTTTGCTCTGCTCCTCCAACATGGCTGAGATGTCATTCGGATGAGGGCCTTTATGGATGACCAGGTGAGCGGATGGAGGCTGGGAGGTGAGGGTTGCTGTGCATGCAGAGTTTGCAGCCTCTGGCACTCTGTTTTCACCAGGGCCCTTATCTGGGACCATGTGCCAGGCAAGGAGCCCTCTGGGGGGAACAATCCGGTCCCCCAGCAAAGAATAGCCAGCCGTCTGCCTGAGCAGGGTCTGGGTGGACTCCACGCCACCAGCCCAGCTCAGTAGGCAGGGCCACGGGCTGTTATGGTGCCGCTTCCCCGCCCATGAATCGCAGGACTACTACCTCCTCTGCCTGCATCGCTGCGCGGGGAGGAAGGCTTGGTGAGGGAGACTTATTAGTATGGCCATCAGGCTGCTTATACAAAAAAAAAGGGGGCGGGGTTCCGCGAGTGGGCGTGGCCTATACCGGCGGCTTGAGATGGCACAAGATGGCGGTGGAAGGACGAGGTTGACCTTCCAGGTCACAGTATGTGAGGGCATGTGTGGAACTGTGGCAGGAGGCGGAGCTTCGGGGGTGAGACAGGCAGTACAAAGGAGGGACTCCACGGCCCCCAGGACCTCTTTGCCTGGGAGGCTGATGACACCACCGGTCCTGGTCTGGGACCACAGGTCGGAAAGCGAGCTGACAGTGTGCGAGGAGGAGGAGCCGCAGGAATGCGGGCCAGCGATGGAGGCAAGCGAGGCGGCTGTTGGGGTTCCAGTCAAATAATGTCTAAATGTTTTTCGTTTAAGTTGCATTGCAGGATTTGTTGGGGGGTTGGAAAGGGGGGTGCAATGTCGGCAGTAGTTGCTTCTCCTTGAACAGAGGTGGTGGATGCTAGCCCACAAGTGGCGGGCGGTGCACCTGCCAGTTTGGGGACAGTGGTGCAGTGGTGGGGTTGTCAGGTAAGGGTAGGATGGAGATGGTAAGGATTGCAGATGCAAAAAAATAAATAAAAACAAATAAATAAAAACAAACTAAATAATAAATAAAAATAAATTAAAATGTGAGATGTACGGGTGCTTTGAGAGTCCCCTGGGAACACAATTAAATAGGGGGTCCGGGATGCGATTTGAAAAGGCAAGTGTGTGGAGATCTTCTCGTTATAGCCACCTTTAAAAAAAAGAAAGAAAAAAAAGGGGGGGAAGGAATTTACATTTTAAGTGTATAGGGTCAAGCAGGAAGATCAAGGGAAAAAGGATGAAGGTAAGAGGAGGTACCGATCGCTTTTGCCGACGGCAGTCGCCATTATGCGATTGTCATGGGGGAAGAACCCGAACATGGTTCGGCGTTGTTCTGTTATATGTAGGCCATTGGTAGGTGCACATGTTAAAAAGGGGGATCTGATTGGCTACGGGATGACGAGCAGTTTAGACTGCACAGGTCGGTATGGCTGTTTCTTAATGGGGATCAAAGGATAGCAGCTTCTGGATGCGGTTTCTGTAGTAGTAGAGGCAACTATACCCCCCTCTGGATGGTCGGCTGAAAAGAAAGGGGTGGGTTGGCAGTGCAATGTGAGCTCCTGTCAGTTCAGTTAAGCACGAGTGTTAAAAAGGGTGGGGGGACCCATCCATTGTATTGTGGCTTCATGTGAGGACAATGTACAGGCGAGCCTAGTCACACAAGTGATGACTTTTGGAAGGGGGTGAAAAGGTTGCAGCCTTTCATAAGTAGATACGGAAATAGCGAGGCTGCTTGCCTACGGGGTTTTTAATGGGGTCTACAGCGGGGGTGGTGCCTGAGAAGGAACCAAACAAGTTTTGCCTCGTTTCCCCACTTATCTGTAAAAAAAAAAAAAAAGAGTTCTGTCATTATCCGATGCGGTGCACTGTGTCCGATACTTCACGTACACAGCTATAAGGTGGGTTAGGTGTGGAGGAAAAGGGGCGCCTATGGCAAACTAGGATCCGTGCTTCCAGTCTATTCGGAGAGCTTTGGCTGCTGGATAGATGCTGGCAAGAGGAGTTTTTTTTTATTTTATTTTTTGTTTTTTTTTACTTGGAACGATGCCTGCCCATGGGTTTCTCAATTTAGTGGGCTATGGTTAGATGTTTAGTTCTTTACCGGAGTGGGGGGGTAGAGACGTGTCGGTCCCTGATTCAATCATACATGGCTTGGACGTTTGTGTGTTGGGCCGCCTTCCTCCTATGTGTGTGCGATTATACTTTATACATTGCAGCACATTGCAGGTAGGTTCATTAGTGCCATTGGCTGCAAAACACAGGGGGCCGACAAAGGATATTGTACTATTTTGTTCTGGCATTGTGATTGTTTCGGGGGTTACGGAGGGTTATCTGTCGGTGACCAAGTTGGAGGTACTATAGAAGGGGGTGTCTGAGGCCCAGGGATGGCGTGAGGTACAGTTGAGGACTTTGCATTCATTGCTGGGTAAGTTCAATTTCACCTGTCGGTTTTATTCCAATGAGCGGGTTTTGGCCGACGGCTGCCGTCTGCTACAATGGGGGTTTCAGGCCCTGGATAATTTAAACAGTTAAATACGGAACATAGGGAAGGTTAGAAGGTTTGGTACGAGTTCTTGGCCACATATAACGGACGATAGGTGGATGCCAGGTCGATGGGAAAAGAGGTCACGAACACAGCGGGGTAAACAGGTTTGGGGGAAATTTCTCTTTCAGGGGCAATAGAGTGAGGAAATTTGGCCCCAATTTTGTTGGGTGGAAGTGGGGTGTTCATTCGTAAACGTGTGGTATTAGAATTTTTCCAGTGGTTCTGGCTATGGAGCTGGGGTAAGGGTCAGGCAGGAACCTGACACGGAGTTGAATTGTGATTATGTGGGTGTGGTTACGTGGTCAACCACATGTCCGCATTGTCACAACTGGTCATACGGCGGCTACGCCATTTTGTGTTGCGTTAGGTGCAGTTGAACATTTTCTATATGCTATTCATCTTGCAGGCTTCGGAAACACGGGGGGCTTACTCGTGCATCTATTTTCGGTGGGATAGGTTCAGAGAGTTAGCCGGACACAGAGGGGGAGGAGTTCTCTACTCGGGCTGGATAGGGGAGATGGCATTGGAGTCACCACGGGAGGTAACAGGGCAGTCAGCCAGTGAGTCCACATGGGCGGCTTATGTGAAGGTATGAAAAGAAGGGTGGGTTGTTCGGTGCAGGAGTCTGAGGTCGAACATGGCTGTGTGGGGGGTAAGGTTGTTGGTGGTACTGTGGTTCCAGGAACTTGGTAAATGGGGTCGGTATCTGCCATTGAGCGGAAACTGGTGGGTTTTTGGCTTTGGGTGGATTGAAAAAAGGAGTTTGGGTTGGACAATAAAAAAAAATTTAAAAAAAAATGATCAAAGGGTTAGAGGGGTGGAGGTGCTGCTGTTTGTGTTACCAGGATTCAGAGTAATAAAAAATAAATAAATCATAAAATAATAAGAAAAAAAAAAAGGGATAAAACGGTTAGGGAGTTTCTAGGGTTTGGAACAGATGGCATGGGGGGCAGTTCATGTGGCACAAGGCTGGGAAGTATTGGTTGAGGTTCCAGTTCAGGTGGATGTTCTGAAAATGCCACTGGGACGCAAGGTTGGATGGTGCAGAATACGCTTCACACTCCTTCCACATCGGGGCAGCTTTAGAAGCTGCCAGATGTGGGTTGGATGAGGCGGCGGTGAGGAGGAATGGTAGGTGGGAAGCAAAGCGATTACGCACTTACCTATGCCTTCATGTGGTGGTGGAATAAATAAAAATAATAAAAATAAAAATAAACACAGTGGGGGAGTAGTCTGTACATACAAGCTGTGTTGTTTGTGGTATGGGGTTACATTGGTTTACTTTAAAGTTGGTGCTGCCTTTGTTTGCCTTTTTTTTTTTTTTTTGTCCAGATGGAGGACTTATACGCCTTGTCTGGATTTTCTTTGTTATCTGTATGTTTGTTGGGGGGGCCAGAAGAACAGATGTGAGATCGGTTGGCAGACAGTTGGGTAGTTAGAGGAGGGAGGCATGTGTTCACTGGCTAGGTGTATGGGGGTTGAGGTGCAGCAAGGTGATATGGGAAGTGGAACGTTAGGCGCAGCGGGATAAACCGCCGGCCGTTTGGGTTATGCATGCAAGGGGTAATGCTTTTGGGTTCGAATGATCAGGGAGCTGATCTCGGACGTTAAGTCAGATATTTTATGACTTCTTACAGTTGTCTAACACTCAGGTGGTGGGGAGGTTGTGGCTCAGAATGGGGGGCCTGGTGATCAGGAAAGTAGAGGGTGGAAACTAATGTGGGCCTGTAATTGAGGGTGTTAGAATACACCTCTAGGTAGTGGGGATAGTTTTCTGGGCTCTGGGACTCCAAGATGGGATCCAGCGGGCCCCAGGGGGTGTGGGGGAGCCCTTAAGGGTAAGGTGTCATCCTTGCGGGCTGTAGCGGTGTTTTGTTGGTCTTTGACGGTGGCAGTAAACATATGTGATGGAAAGGGGTGGGGGGGATCATCGGTAGTATGTGCCCCTCCGGTGTATTCCAGCGAAAGGTTAGCTGGAATACTGTAATGGTTGCACTGCGGGAAGGGGGTTGTCTCCAAGCTGATTATCCGCTGGAGGCCTATCGTGTGGAAAAAGGTCCCGCGGTGTATTGGTGGAATATGTGTTGGAGTTCCGGGGTGCCGTCAAAGACCAATAGACTGGAGTTGAACAAGTTGTTACGGAGGTGATATTTTGGTATATATTTGATATTGGAGTTATTTATATGGTGTGAATAATAAATAGGCTGCTATTGCCATTTATACTCCAAAATTAAGGTGTGGTCTCATCATTTTAGAAGGGTAAGAAATGGGGATGGTGGAGTACAAGTGGTATAGCAGTAAGAGGCAAGTTGGGTACCTCTGAACTACACTGGTCAAGACTTGTTAGTTTCTTTATACACAGGATGTGGTGAGTAACCATCCAAAAGTGAACATTTGGCAATATATTTCATCTTTACATTTGAGATAAGATTGCTGGAAGGCTGCCGGGTTTATGTTGGGAGGGGGAGCTAAACTGGGACTTAGAATACATCAGTGCTTCTGCTCTTAAAACTGAAGATGAGCTGCACCACAGGGCCTGCAGCTACAGAGACCAGAGGGCGCTTGTTAGACTGACTATTACCTTAAAAGTGAAATATAAGCTTCTCTGCAATAAAAGTTTATACTGTAATATTCAGGGGTATAGCTTCATGGGACCATGTACAAAGCCTTTTGTCTTAACCTTTTTGCATTGGCGCCTCCCGGCCCTTTCAGAGGTTGATGACTCTGGGGGCAGGGTTTAAGATCACGTGAACACCATGATTGGCTGTCACGGTGGTCACTTGATAAAAAACCTTTGATTAGGCACTGGTAACTGTGCCGGGAGCATGTAGTGAGCATGCTCTTGGCACAGCTCGAGTGACAGCAATACACACAAATATGCAGCCTCTCGGTGCCAAGTACCAAGCGCCAATAGGACACATTGCGTGCGGCCATAAAGGTGTTTATTTATCTTTAGACAAACACAAAAGAGCTTACAGCAGCGAAACAAAATGCAACAGAAAACGGCTGCTTATCTTTAGCACACAGCATAAAGGAAACATAAGGAAAGGCAAGGTTCATAGATGGGATTTACCTCAAGGTTAGCACAGTTCCACTCTGGCTATTTGGCAGCTCCCAGCACTCCAACAGGTCTCTCTTTCCAACTCCTACTCACACCACCACACCTAATACTGCTTCCTGGAGGCTGCTTAACTTTGTAGGGACAGGAGTCCCTGTAGTCAGGAGTAGAGGTCCTTTTTCCACCCGAATATCACTTCAGGGCCTCCAAAATTCTGGGTCCCAAATACCTCTCTACTAATACCTAGTGAACTGAAAGTCAGTCCTCTCCTTTACATGGGTGAATCCCCCGAGTACACTTCCCTTAAAGGGACCATAACCCGAATATTGGTGCCACATAGCACCTGTCCAGGACCCATCCTTGGCATCCTGTACAATACTCAAATATTCCATGGCCTCTTCTTGGAATAGTCACTCTTTTGAAGTGTTATGCCTCCTGAAGAATTGCCCCTCCCCCCCCCATCCCATACTGCAACACCAACTCTACATTGTAATTAGTATTATGAATTTTTCTTTTAAAATTGCTTCACCACAATTAATCTTCAAAATTCCTACACAGCTCTAGAGAAAAAAAAACATTTTGTATAGTAATTGTAATGGTTAGAACATTTCTTAGGTTTTCTATTACCGCCTATGTCCCTGTTGCGGAGTTTTGTCAGGGAAGAAAGTGGAAACATTTTCCAACAGGGACATCAACAAAAACATGAAACTCTTTTAGTAGAGATGAGTAGGGATGAGCTTTGAGTTCGAGACGAACATGAGTTCAACTCGAACATCGGCTGTTCGATTGTTCGAAGATCGAACATTATGGGGGCATTTGCTCCAAATTAGAGGGGTGCGTCAGGCCCCATAATGCACTGTGTCATCGCAGTGCATTGCTGGCTGATGATTGGCCAAGCCTGCACTATGACCCACATGCCTTTGGCCAATTATGGCTCAGGGGGTTAAGTCCATGCCCCACACTATCTGTATATACAACCCGGCTTTGCATATATATATATATATATATATATATATATATATATATATATATATATATATATATATATTAGAGCTCCACAATTAATCGTCAAGAATTGTTATCACAATCTTGTCTAAAGTGTTTCACAATTCTTTCTATGCAAAGAATTCTCTCTGCTCTTCTGAAGCCACAACCTTCAAAAGAAAGGAAGAGAAAAACTGGTCAGTCTGCCAAAAATC
This sequence comes from Lithobates pipiens, assembly GCF_037356315.1. Taxonomy (NCBI): domain Eukaryota; kingdom Metazoa; phylum Chordata; class Amphibia; order Anura; family Ranidae; genus Lithobates; species Lithobates pipiens. Next base: position 56,010,296 of record NW_027507789.1, on the reverse strand, counting down.
AAAACATTCTTTCTCAGTTGAACTTAAAGCGGAGGTCCACCCTAAAGTGGACCTTCCGCTCATCGGAACCCTCCCCCCCTCCGGCGCCACAATTGGAACCTTTCAGGGGGGAGGGGGGTGCAGATACCTGTACAGTACAGGTATCTGCACCCACTTCCGGGATAGCTCTCTGCGGAAAGGGGCGTAGATTACGCCCCTTTCCGCAAGTGCCCGCCTCTTTCTGCAAGTGCCCCGCCGCCTGCTGGGAAACACACAGATCCCAGAGGCAGCGGGGACCGTCCTTATTGCACAGCGCGATTCGCGCATGCGCAGTAGGGAACCGGGAAATGAAGCCGAAAGGCTCCATTTCCTGATTCCCATACCCAAGATGGCGGCGGCAGCACTCGAGAGACGATCTAGAGATCGGCTTTGGGTGCCGACATCGCGGGCGCGCTGGACAGGTAAGTGTCACTATTTTAAAAGTCAGTAGCTGCAGTATTTGTAGCTGCTGGCTTTTAAAAAAAATAAAAACGTGGAGTCCCGGTGGACTCCCGCTTTAAGTATAAACATTGTAACAATTTGTTAATGGAAATGACTGTGTGTAAGTGAAAAAAGTTTAACCACTAAACCTTTTTCTGACATTTGTTGGTTTTAAGTTAAAGTCATTTTTTTGCTAGAAAATTACTTGGAACCCAAACATTATATATATTTTTTTAGTAGACACCCTAGAGCAGTGATGGCGAACCTTGGCACCCCAGATGTTTTGAAACTACATTCCCCATGATGCTCTGGCACTCTGCAGTGTACTGGAGCATCATGGGAAATGTAGTTCCAAAACATCTGGGGTGCCAAGGTTCGCCATCACTGCCCTAGAGAATAAAATGGTGGTTGTTGCAATATTATAAAAAAAAATACTTTAATGAATTAAAAAAAAAAAAACAGTAAAGTTAGCCCATTTTTTTGTATAATGTGAAAGATTTTATGTTGCGAGAATTTGGCAAAGAATCCTCATCTTTTTATTCTAAGCAAAAAAATTGTGATTCTCATATTGGCCAGAATCGTGCAACTCTAATATATATACATCCTGGCTTTGTATATAGTGTGTGTGTGTATATATATATGCACTGTATCCTGTGTAGCTGGATCTCACTGCAGGCCATTCCTGGTATAGGTTTTCAAATACACTTTCAGGCAAGCGGGCAGGCGATTCAGTGATCTGCAGTGCATTATATATATATATATATATATATATATATATATATATATATATATACATAATCACGGTCTCCTACATATTTATCCACCGCATTCTAGTCAAGCCAAGCCTATACCTGACTACAGGCCATTCCTGGTATATGTTTTCAATGACACTTTTAGGCAGGCAAGCCAGGCAGGTGATTCAGTCATCTGCAGTGCATAAAGATATATATACAGTCTCCTACATATATATCCACTGCATTCTTGTCTAGCCAAGCCTATATCTGACTTCAGGTGGTTCCTGTTTTACATTTTCAAATACAGTTTCAGGCAGGCAGGCAGGTGATTCAGTGAAAACTTTCCTCTTCAGAGAAGCCTATCCTGCCTCCATCTAACAACTGCACTATTTTCTCCATGCGCTCATCCCCCACAGCTATTACCCTTTTGTATAACTCAACCCTCCCTCCTAGATTTTAAGCTCTAACGAGCAGGGCCCTCTGATTCCCTCTGCTTCCCCCTGTATTGAATTGTATTGTATTGTAATGTCTACCCTAATGTTGTAAAGCGATGCATAAACTTTTGGCGCTATATAAATCCTGTATTATAATAATAATAGTCTAGCCAAGCCTATACTTGACTGTAGGCCATTCATGGTGTAATTTTTCTAGTAAACTTCCGGCGGTGTTTTGCTAATCCAATTTTTCAGCATGTCTGGAAAGCCACTAAGGCAAGGCAGATGCTCACAGGCCACTAAAAGAGGGCAAACAGGCTCTGTGTTTACAGCCAACGTTGCTGGTCAGGGTTACGGTGCATCTTCAGCACGTGGCCGTGGGGCATGCTTGGCCTTTTTTTCAGCAGCTGGCTGTGTTGAGCCACAACATGCAGGAGAGTTGTTAGAGTGGATGACAAAGCTGTCCTCATCCTTCATCACCCAGGCTAAGAGAAGTTTTGCTGCTAATGTAGCTGCCAAAGTGGTCTATTCCATCAGCTCAATGGCATCAGTCACTTCTTCCCTAGCCCCACCATCATGTCCTGAGAAGTCCCCCGAACTGCTCGACCACAGTGTCGGGTACATGCTGCAGGAGGATGCGCAGAGTTTTTAAGGCTCCGATGATGGTACCCAAGTTTAGGATAAAGGCAGTAACGGGGACCCAAGAAGGACAAGAAACTGGCAGTCATGTCCCCCAAGGTGCAGCATGCTGCCAGGTTTGCTCCAGTGGCGAGGAGGGAGAGGGGAGGATGAGGTCACTGACTCTACGTGTGTCCGATAGAAGAGAGGAGCAGGAGGAGGCACATCTCCAATGAGGCAGGATGCCCTAAAGGGGCCAGCTTTGAGACAGCCAACTAACTGCATCACACCGCAGAGCTCCGTATGTGCAGGGCGCTGCTGAATCCGTGCGTTTTTTCAAAAGTTCTTTGGTGTGGGCCTTTGTGAGACGTGTGCAGCAGATCGCACCGTTGCTGTTTGCAAAATGTATCTGAAGCGTATAAAGCATGGCCAAAACAGCAGCCACTTGGGCACCACATGCTTGACCAGAATATGTTGTGCTCCCATGCAGTTCGTTGGCAACATTACTTAAAAGACTTACACCAAAGAATAAGGAGGATCTCTCCTTGCTCCTCATCAGCTGGGACCTCCAACCCCACTATACCTTCAGTCCTCTCAGAGACCTGCACTGAGAGGAATGAAGGTGTAGAATTAGGTGTCCCAAGCACTTGCGGGCAATCTGCTAGTGGTACACCTAAATCCGATTGTAACAGACAAATTTCCCTACCCCAGTTGCTAAATCGTTGAAAGAAACTCCTCCCCAGCCATCCACATGCTCAGCTGCTGAATGCTAGTTTAGATACATTTCTAGCACTCCAACTGCTGCCTTTTCAGCTGGTAGACTCTGCCCCCTTTCAAAAATGTGTGGAATGTGCGGTACCTCAGTGGTAGGTTCCCAAACGCAATTTTTTCTCTCGGAAGGCCATTCAGACTCTCTACCAGCATGTGGAAGGCAATGTCTTGGCCTCATTGGACAGGGTGATCAGTGGTAAGGTGCATATTACTGCTGACTTATGGTCCAGCAGGCATGGACAGGGACATTACCTGTCTTTCACAGTGCACTGAGTAACCCGGCTGGCAGCTGGGAAGGACATAGGGCAGGGTGCAGTAATGTTGGAGCTCCAAAATGCTGGTAGTGGTGATTCTGCTTTTCAATGGGGCACAGACACAAATTAAAATTGTGCAAAAGTTTGCAAACCACTATATATGTCCCTAATAGGTTTTATTAGTTATAGCAGTCAAAAAAATCACCTACATGTTACAAAGGTCCCCCTTATTTAGGATTGGGTAGGGCTGAAATGTACTGTACTTGTTCCAGCCAGCTGTTTAATTCCCAGATGTCTGACTGGAACAATTGCATTTAGACTTCTAAAACACAAAAGATGAGTGACATCTTCAAAAACTGGTCACGTCATACCTGGACTGCACTCACTCAGTTCTTCATCCATGACAAGGTGTTATTTGTACAAGTATTTTACTGAGCAATTTATTTGAAATACTTGTTACAATGGGTGGTCGCTGGGCAGGGGGTAGGGTGGTAAAAACAGATGGTTGATCCATATTCTTATCCCACCCGGCCACCAGCTGACAAGTTAGCATTGCATTTGGATAGTGCTGCACACAGTGGCATGGCTGTGATGATTTGCAGTAAAAATTATGCACTATTGAGGTGAATGTAAAATATTTAAAAAAAAGAGTAATTCAAGAGGCGACAGTATCGCCTACTGAAATGCCTGGAAGCCGCTGCTCTATTGCCTTCTGAAATGTGATCCACTGTGTGAATGAGGTCTTTGTATTATTAGTAATAATTTGTAGATTGTCGCTGAAGAATCAAATACCTGCTAAAGTATACAACATTTGTCACCAGCGACTAATTTTCACGGTAGCCTTAAAATTTACTAAAGGAAATAAACTTTTTTGTGATAAAAAACTAAATACACAGTAAACAAGCTTTCAATTACTTACACAGTAATATTACAGTAAAGATTATTGATGGTGTCACTTTAATCATTAGTAGCGTTTTAAAAGCCGAAAGTCCTTGATTACATTCTGCTGAATCTACATTCCATAAATGAATACCATTTTGTAGCTGTGTAAAACTCTCCGCACCTCTGAATTGTATTTGAGACCACAAGGGAATTATTAAGTGATGTTTATTTTGCTAGCATGCCGTCTAATACAATTATATGCACTAAAAGGAGGATACACACATTGCTTCTCATTTATATTTAGTATGGTTGCTGTGGAGCTGTGAGACTCATCGTCTTTTACTAATGAGCTCCATTCATGCTCATTGCTGCTTAGCAATGGAGTAGAAGAGTGAAAAAAACATTGTAAAAAACAAAAAAAACAAAAAAACTTTTCGCATTTTTCCTCTGATTTTGTCTACAGCATAGATACAGTATATTCATGTAATAATCAACTATATTAGGATTGCAATTCAAGATGAGCAAACTTTTTCAAACCCTGGCTTTTTTTTATTTTTTTCAGCGGAATAGACATTTAGAATGGTCTCCAGATAAAAATATTACAAAGGAAATGTGTGTTTTGCTAAGGGTATTGAGTAAATCACTTATAAGCATCTGTATCTCAGTTTGCTCAAGAAAGCCAACAATTAAAATGAAAACTGAAAAAAAAAAAAAAGCATACAGGTTAGCAATCTGCAAGGCAGAGTAGGGACTGCCCAGAGAGGGATCACTTTGATGCACTTGGCCAGCTTGAACAAGTATTGTAACATATGCAAGCAAAGAATTTCTGTTTTGTAAGCAAGTAATTGCTATAACTATGTATTGAATAACATGTGGTTACAATGCTTTAGTATCTCATGTGTGTTGTATATATGGAATTCAAGACCTGAGCACAGACATTTCAACATTCTTACTGCATAGTGCAGTCCAGTAATTAAAAGAGCAATTCCAGCAAGGACCAGGAACTTTTTTTTAAAGCAAAGGAATTATTTTTATTTAAATAGTATCGCCTAATATACCATAATGGAGTATTAAAGAGGAAGTAAACCCTGATGAGTTTACTTCCTCTTTCATTCCCTGCAAAGGCAAAGCATAATGGACTACTATGCATCGCATAGTAGCCCATTATTTTTCACTTACCTGACACAGGAGCCAGCGAAGTCACCGCTGTCCCCTGTAGTCCGGCGCATCCATCTTCTCGGTGGGGTCTCGCAGCTCCGCCGCTGTCATTCGGCAAAGCCATCACTCCCGCGCATGCACACGGGAGCCGAGACACGCGGCAAATATCGCGGGCAAATATCTCCTAAACCGTATAGGTTTGGGAGATATTTCTTGGACCTACAGGTAAGCCTTAATCTAGGCTTACCTGTAGGTCAAAGTGTGTTGTAAGGGTTTACAACCACTTTAAGTCTGAGAGACAGTTTTGGGCATCCCCACCCTTCCTCAAGTTCACACCTAAGCGTGAGGAAGCGTGAGGATACCTGAAAATGTCTAGCCCCCTGGGTATGTGCTGCACAGCCTCTCTGTTGGACTGATTCTCTGCTTTTGATATACAACTCATGCACACTGTATGTCGTCATCGTCCCCCCCCCCCCCCGATGCCTTTGCTCCAGGGGTGAAAACAAAGCTGAAAAAATGCACTTAAAGCTGCATTTTGCATGCGCATTTGGTGTTATAACATTCTATTGGTTAGAATAACAGAAAATCTCCAATCCTATCAAATACTTACCATAATTTTCATTTCCTGATGGACTCCATTGCAGCATACGTTTGGGTAGCCCCGCCCTCACTTCTATCCCATAGGACCCCACTCCCATAAATTTTCAGGCTGAGCCAGAGACTGCGTTCCGTAACTAACCTACTGCTGCCATGGAGTACATCAGGAAAGGAAAATGATGATAAGTATTTGATAGGAAATGTTCTGTTTTCCTGACAGACTTCCATGGCAGCATACATTTGGGAACTAACTAGCCCAAAAAACAATGGTGGGATGAGGAAATAAGTAGGGTTTCAATCATAGCTTTTAGCCAACAGAAACCCCATGGATAGATTTTAACTATATAAGGAAGTTAGCTACCCCCCACAACGAGCCAGAACAGCCCCTAAAATGATTCTTGGCGCCCTTTCACAGGGAGCCCACGCAGCCTACACACTCCTGGTTGAGTGTGTGGTGACCGCTTCTGTAGAAACCAAGTCCTAAGCTCTATAAGCCTAATGGCTAGCTGGAATGATCCATCCAGTGATGATTCTGGATGATATCTCCATCCCGCTGATTCTGCTAGAAAGAGTGAAAAGTTGTTCTAAAACTCTGAGCAAAGCTGTAGCTTGAGAGCATACTTGAAGTATCCCAATATCCATGGCACAGAACCAGTTATCTTTGGTGGTTCTGCATATGGGAAAAACAAAACTATTGTTCTCATAGGATGCCAAAGCCACCTCAGATTGCAAACCAGTATGGATATAAACACTACCCATACTAGGCAGAATGCCAACAAGGAACTCTCATGTCATAAGGCCCAGATCCTGGAAAACCTCCTGACTGAGGAAAAAAGAACTCTTAAAAAGGCTGCCTTCATGACTGATCCTACATCAAATCTGGACTGAAAGAGATCCCATCTAGAGCAGCAAGCAGCCAAAGGGTCCTAAAGGCCCTGATTCTGACAAAGCTTCCTGCTGAGGATGTAGCCCTAAGAGAGATTGACATAATGGCTCAATCCATACTCCAACTGGACTGGAGGTGATAATAAATAGTGCTGTAAGTAACCAAAGGATCATTCCTAGCCTAAAGCTTTGATCTTGGTAAACTTCCTGGCTGCTGAGTTAGCCCTTAGAGTGCATGTCTTAATAGTTCACTTTTTACCCAAGCTAGACTGAAAATAGATCTCATCTGGAGCTGTCAAGGAAGTCTAGAGCAAATAGTAAATCCCACCTAGAGAGTCTTGGCTCTCTTTCGAGTCTCAGATGCAGCCCCTCATCAAAGTATTGGATGAGTAAGGGATAGGCACCCATGAGACATTGGATATGACAGGGACTGCAGAGATTTGCCCTCTAAGAGAGCTTAAGATTAGGGATGGGTGAACGGTTCGCCCCGAGCATAAGTTTGGGTCGAACTTTTGTTGTTTGGACGTTCAGCGAACATCCAAACAAACGGGTAATTCGACCACAATGCATTGCAGCGCTGAACAGTACATTGCAAGCTCTGATTGGCTTAAGCAGTGAAAGCTTTAGCCACTCAGGACGCAGAGCACTGTCATCATGACTTTATCCAATCATGGCTCATTCCCACCCCACGGTATAAAAATATTCTTTCAATGGCAGCCATTTTCTGTGAGATTTTGGTGCAGAGAGAGATAGAACAGGGCTCTTTTCAGTGCTATTAGTTAGTGTGATATACTGTGGTATTTTGCTTCAATTGTCAGTGTAGAATATTAGTTTAGTGTCAGTCTAGGGATAGTGTGAGTGTAGTGAGGAGGACCATCATTCAGCTTTGCATAGTGTGCAGCTAGAGTAAGGACAGCTCAGATAGTTTCACTGTAGTGTAGTGAGACCGTGTCATTCATACATACATTAGTGTAGAGTAGGGACAGCTCAGATAGTTTCAGTGTAGTGTAGTGAGACCTTGTCAGTTTAATGCCATATAATTCTGTATGTGTTACTGCCAGTTTAAAGCCATATAGTTCTGTGTGCGTTACTGTCAGTTTAACACCATATATTTCTGTGTGCATTACTATCAGTTTAACACCATATATTCCTGTGTGCATTACGGCCAGTTTAACGCCATATAGTCTTGTGTGCATTACTGCCAGTTTAATGCCATATAGTTGTGTGTGTTACTGCCAGTTTAATGCCATATAGTTCTGTGTGCGTTACTGCCAGTTTAATGCCATATAGTTTTGTGTGCGTTACTGCAAGTTTAACACCATTTACTTCTGTGTGCGTTACTGCCAGTTTAACACCATTTACTTCTATGTGCGTTACTGCCAGTTTAACGCCATATAGTTTTGTGCGTGTCAGACACACCCTAAGCGTTCAAAGGGCTAAAAGGTGCCTCGCAGTGCTTCAGCTGGTGTGTTTAGGGGACAGGAACCACACCAGAGCAGAGATTCTTGCAGCTCTGCAGGGACAGGCCCAGAGGTGGTTCACACCATGCCAGCTGGAGCCAGTCTTGTTCACAGCGCACTACATTGTGGCGTCATCATACACACTGGATACCCAGCTGTTGTTGAGCAAAATAAAGGCAGCTTGCAGGGAAAAATGTATTTTATTTTGGCTTTATAAATGCAATTATTGCTGCAGCAGATTCTAGACATGGTACAGATCTGACACTTTACAGGTAGACTATGGGGACCCCTCAGACACTATATAGGAAGGAATTTTTATTTTTTATGCTTTCATTTAAAAAAATCAAAAAATCACCACTCATTTAAAAATGACATTTTTCACATTTTTTTTTTTTTATTGATACATGTCCCCCAGGGCAAGACCCAGACTCCTATAACCATTGTATGCCCAATTACTTGCATATAATCCTTCAAAATAGGCACATTTGATTTTTGTCGTTCAGGTCCCATTGACTTTAATGGGGTTCGTTATTCGGGTCCGAACTTTTGCGGTGTTCGAAAGTTCTGGTGCGAACCGAACAGGGGTTCGTTTGGCCCATCCCTACTTAAGATCAGTTAAAGACCAGAATGTACCTGACCAGGGGACTGGAGCAAACGGAAACAAAGCAGTCCAAATTGAACAAGCTTTATACATATCCTTTTGTAGGATTTATCGATATTAGCTTAGAGAACAACTGGTTAGCCTGATCAGTCACTTCTTCTCAGGACAAGAAAATGGAAGAGATGAACAAGGGTGAAGCATTCTACCTGCACTGAGACAGAAGATCTCACCCAAGAGAAAGAACTTAAGTCTGATAAGTCGGTATCAAAAGCAGGAACTGAGGCCTGATTGGGCAATGGGGAATTACTGCAATATTTGTCCGGTCTTTAGGAATAGACCCCAAAAAACTGTACATGGATCTGACTGGAGGGAAAGCATATAGCTTGTGAGACCTTTTCTGATCTGTCACATCATCCACACCCAGGGCTTAGCCCAGACCCCTAGGGAAAAAGCTTTCCGACTTGTAATACATCCCGCAGTGCAGGTAGAAGTGTCCTGGTTGGCGTTTAAACTGAGCAACCCAGTGCTGCAAAGGGAAGACCACTAAGAAATTCTGCTGCTCTGATATTCTGTTGAATTTGCACCCCTCTTCAAGTATGAGCTTCTAGCTTAAACATCATAGTGAAAAAATGCAACACATTTATCTGAAAGTGCTAAGAATACTTACATTGCAGGTACCCCTTGCGTCATCTTCATCTGCATGTTCCTTTTAGGAATTGTTTGAAGAGGGTTAAATTGCCCAGTTGACTGGTCCTGCAAGGAAAAAGATTGATATTGTCAGAGTAGAAAATCCTTGCCCAGGAAGAGTTGTAACAGACTCCTTTAGAGTGTCTTGATTATTTGTGGCAACCTGTTGGTCGTTTTCATCTTCCTCCCTGGATGTCTGAACAAAGTAGGAAATTCATACAGGGTTTTGCTGCCAAGGCATGAGCAGCAAAGACCCAGATTACGGTGTACATAATAAGTGCCAACCTGGAGAGGCTTAATAGCAAGTGTCCATTAGTCAGCCTCCCATACACCAGCTTTAGGAGGTCCGCAGAAGGGCTGACAATCCAGGAGACAGTAGCAGTATGGAAGACATTGCCCTCCCTCCAGCTATAACCTACATAGAGGGATTAGACTGCCCACTGCACAAAGACCTGTTGGGTTTTAAGGGAAAATAAATCTTATGTACAGTTGCTACTCAAGCCATGTAGTAACCTATTAAAAAACCTTCCCAATTCAAACTGCAGCTGCTGAAGATCCCTAAACTGTCCAAAAAAGACAATGTAACAGTTGTTTCTGTTAGCTAAATGAGAAAAACTCCTAATGCCTAGTACACGCGATCGGAATTCCGGCCAGAAAAAGACAGATGAGAGCTTTTTATCGGAAAATGCGTCTGTGTGCTTGCTCCATCATAATTTAGCTGTCCGAATTCCCGCCAGCCAAAAATTTATAGCATGTTCTCAATTTTCCCGACGGAAAAACTTTCTATCGGTAATTCCGATCATGTGTATGCAATTCCAACATGCCAAAAATCACGCATGCTCAGAATCCAGTATGAGACGGAACCACTCGGTCTGGTAAAACTAGCGTTCGTAATGGAGATAGCAGATTCTTCACACTGCAAATTTTTAAATTGTTCAATGCCGCACATTCTCTTCTTTATATTATGCTAGAAGAATGAAGTTGTTTTGCTGCTCATATTTACACAGAGTTATCACAAACCAATTTTTTTTATTATTTCTAGGTATCTCCTGAATAATCTTTATTTGAATTTAAGCCAGATCTACATAATATATATATATTTTTTAAAGTCCTTTTTTTTTTCTTTAACCACTACAATACAGGGCACTTTCACCCCCTTCCTTCCCAGCCCAATTTTCAGCTTTCAGCGCTCTATCGCTTTCAGTGACAATTGCGCGGTCATGCTACACTGTACCCAAATGAAATTGTTATCATTTTGTTCGCACAAATAGAGCTTTATTTTGGTGTTATTTATTCACGACTCCGTTTTTTTTTCTTTGCGATATAAGCGCAAAAAAAGCGGAAATTTGGAAAAAAAACAATATTTTCTTTTTTCTATTTGAAAAGAAATCCAATAAAATCAAATTTTGTCATAAATTTAAGCCAAAATGTATTCTGCTACATGTTTTTGGTAAAAAAAAATTCCGTTAAGTGTATAATAATTGGTTTGTGTGATCACGGACATATGTACGCAAATGATCACGTACATATGTGTGCAGATAATCATTGGGACATGTGATTTTAGTGGGACATATGTGGGGGACATGTTTTTATTATTAGGGACATGTGTTTTTATTATTTGGGGACATGTATGTTTTGGGGACATGTGTGTTTTGGGGACATATGTGGGGACTGTGTTTGTACTGTGTGGTGTGTTGTGTGTTTACACTACACTGATGATCAGTGAGTAAAAAGCTGTAAAAAGCAGCCCATACTCACTGATCATCAGCCGGCTGCAGCGTTCTGCTCTCCTCTCCTCAGCGGTGACTTCCGTGTGAGGAGAGGAGAGCCGATTGCCTAGCAACCGGCTGTTTGTTTACATCACATGATGGCCGTGATTGGACACGGCCGTCATGTGATCAGGAGGGCCAATCACAGAGCCCCCCTGCCGATCTGAGATGTGCCGTGTCCGGGTGACACGAGCACATCGGGATCGCGCCGCTGCGCGGGCACGCGCGCGCGCGATCCCGCTACTCCTGAAGGACGTTCCTGAACGTCCTATCAGGAGTAGACGGCTCCCACCCGGCCGTATATATATGCATTGGCCGGGTGGGAAGTGGTTAATATACATTTTTGGATTATTTTATTATTTTCTCATGCTCTCCTTTTTATTTTTTTACGTCACGTTTCCACAACACCATTATTATGTTGTATTTGTAAACCTGTTTGGTGTTGGTGTCCCTTGTTAATTTTGACATTGTATTTTTTAAATGTAACTGCCTATTCACCCCAAAAAATTTATATTTGCTATTTGAAGAAAAACACATAGGCAAGTATTTTCTGGAAAAAAAAATCACAATTTATTTAACATCATAATAACAAAATAAAGATGAAGGCAACGCTGGAGAAAGTGCTTGAATTTGCAAAGCCTTTGGCCCCCAAGGCACACTTCAACTTTGTGGCTCAAAAACTAGGTAACTTGAGAAGTCCATATAGAAAGGAGGTCAATCTGGTCCAAGAATCCCAGAAAACAGGAACAGCAGCAGATGACATATGTACCCAGGCTGTGGTACTACAACAGACTGCGTGTTCTATCAGACCAGACTGCGTGTTCTATCAGACCAGACTGTCTTCCGTACAGCCTTCCCTGCAGCCTTCCCTGGAGGCAATGGCTCTGGAGGTGGACTTGTGGCAGGAGGAGAAGGAGGAGGATGAGGGAGCGATCACAGGTGGTCGTTGTCAGTTAGTTCACCACTCAACCCCTTGTGGATGGTTGAAATTTTTTTTTTTCACATTTGCGCCATTGGCACTCCTCCATTTTCTGTAAATTGGAGGCTATGTAAATGCCATAGGCTTCTACAGCATCGAGGGGGGATTTCAGGGCATCATTAGCCTCCTTTATGAGGGCCAGTGTTGCCTCCTCTGTTTTAGTCCCCTTCCTGGGCCTTTTGTATGGAAGAAGGAAAGGAGGCACCTGGGATTGGGTGTTACTGGGCCCTGCACACCTCCTAGCTGACACTTTCCCCCGCCTCCTCTTGTGTGCCACTTGCCAGAGCCTCGTCCTGGCTGAGGTCTTCCTGTGTATGAAAAAGGGACATAGTTTTCGTTTTTTGTTCATCAAACACACAAATTTTCAGCTCATAACTGTTGCAAATTTAATGTTACTAAATAGAAAAGACTATCATTCTGAGCCCAGCATTTTTCATTCCTGTCACAATCATTTTTGGCCCCTACTGTCTATTGATATGTGAAACACTTTTTGTTAAATCATTAATTTATTATCAATAATAGCATCTAGTTAACAACCATCATTTTCACATAAAAAAATTAGTATAAAAATCCTATACCTGGCTCCAACTGGGCTCCTCAATCTCTTCCTGGGTGGAAGGCCCAGGTTGGTCCACGGAAGCATCAGCTGGGGATGAGGGAAGGCTGGATGGAAGGCTGGATGGAAGGCTGGAGGGAAGGGGTGCCGGAAGAGTTGAAAGCATTTCCCTGCCCTCAATCTGGTCATCAAGAAAACACATTCTGTGATAGTACCACAGACTGGGTACATACACCTGATCTGCTGCTGCTCCTGACCTCAGGGACTGCTGGACCTTCTGATATTCCTTCCTATAGGTGCTTCTCAAGCTACCAATTTTCATTTCCAGAGACCTCATGTCTGCATTGGGGGCTCGGGTCTTTACAAATTCAAGCAGCTTCTCCAGCGTTGCCTTCCTAGCTGCTTTATTGTGATATAACTGTTTTTTCACCTCCCATAAATTGTGCATATCACATTATTTATCCAGGAATTCGCCCAGGAATTCTTGGTCTTTAAATGGATACATTTACTCTGCAAGACCAAACAAAATACAAAAACACTCATCTCAGGATAATCTTTTAAGCCAATATAGGCATAAATCTAGATTCAGTATAGTCCGCTCATGTCACCAAAGTTAAAATCTTACTTTTGTTATAACGTTCGTCGCTTCCGTTCCTCCTTCCTCTGCACACAGAACATAGTTACGACACACGTGTTTAAGCTTTATATACACGGCGCATGTGTGAAACTCCACCTGCGTCGCCCGCCCCTGATGTTCTTTCTAGAATATTCCCACCCCATCTCTTTCGTTGCAGTGGGAGAGGAACATGGCGGAGACACAGCAGGTGCATAATAGCAGTAAAGAGGAGGAGGAAAGCCCGGAGCCAGGAACGTCCCGATCCCGGAGGAGATTTAAGGCCACATATATGTCCTTTTCTGAGATGTTGGAGATGGTCGACATCTTGAGGAGGAACGACTATGACGAGAATCATGGTCCATACCCAAACCCAAATCTGAGAAAGGCCAAGATCATGACTAAAGTAGTGAAGAGTCTGTACAGGAATTTTGGGGTACGACGATCCAAGGATCAATTGAGGGAGCAGGATCAGTATAGAAAGATCAAGAAAGTTCTTTGAAAAAGTATTTGTTGTGTGTTCCTATTATTATTAATATTTTATTAATATTGCATGCTGCGCCATGTGTTTTTCTTTATGGTGTTGTACATTTAAAAATGGCTACTTTCATGTTCATACCCACAGTAATCGGTCGTAGTAAACATTGTTAGTTTCCCAAATAAATACAATGTTTTCCCAGATACCTGATTAAATATATTTGTTCCTGCTAATTTTGAATTTAATAAAAGTGGTTTAGGACATTGTTGTCTAGATGTGTTTGAACCTAGAAGGAATAGCAAACTAGATTCAGTGTAATGTATGGAGAGGACACTCAGCAGCTGTTTACACATCTGGACTCAGGTGCCCACAAGAACAAACTTTTTAGGGTGTCAAACACAGGTATTCCATTGGATACTTGAGGGTCCAAAAAAAGTAAGTATTACAGCTTTAGTAAGGGAATAAATCATGTCTTAAGCTTGGAATACTGCCCAAACAGACAATCGTACCCCACTTCCAAGCAATTTTTATCATTCCTATTTGTTGCCTCAAATATCTGTGTGCTAAGTATACTTTTTGTTTCATTCTCATAGGGGAGCAAAGTATCTGAAAATTTGAGGTCACCAGGGACCCTCCTCCCCACCTCCTGAACAAGGGGAACAGAGGTCACAACCAGAGGATGTGGAGAAAGGAGAGGTGGTCGAGATTGAGACCACAACAGGTGAGTGTCTGATACCCCAGTATCAGGTAATAAGAGATGTATGCTTGCATATTTCTAATACATGGTGTGTTTTTTTATTTTTAGGTGATGTACAGGTTGTGGAAGAACTATCAGATCATTTCACCAGTGACAGTGCCCAAAGACTAATCCAGGACATAATGTGGTATAGTCAGGATTTAGACAAAAAAAAAAACTATGGATATTGAAGTAAAACTTAAGATTGATGTCCTTGGAAGAATTTAATTTACAAAAAAAAAATGGCACCATTTTGTGTTTTTTTTTTCAAAAATTTTGACAAAATTAAAAAAAAGCCTAATTTTGAAGATGCGCACAGTATGTCAGCACGTGCTATCTGCCATCAGGGGATATCAATGTATGCGTTTTGTGCCTGCAACCCCTTCCTCAAAACTCAAGTAGGTGAGAGGAAGGGGTTGCACCCCCAAAACAAGTCCATTTATCACCCATGATGGGAGATAGCACATGTTGACATTAGGCATGGGATCAGAATTTAAATCTCCAGTTTGACTCCCAATTTGTGTCCATCTTCAAAATTAGGCTTTTACAGGGGTGACTTCACCCATCTGTTGAAGGCAAGATCCACACATTTTGGACAATATAATGTGTGATCTTGCCTTTAGTTTTTCAATGTTGAACTTTGTAAGTTCCAGAGTTGTGTATGTTCTGTTTTGAAACATGGCTGTTTATGTAACCTTAAAAAAATATGTAGATAACTCAAAATGTTATACTTTTTTACAAACAATGTTTTACAACGCACATGTGAATGTGTACGGAGTAAAAGGATTTTTACTCAACAATGTGTGGCTTCTTTTTTTCAATGATCAATACCATTTTTTGTGTTTTAAATTGGTGTTTACAGTGTCAATGGGTGTTATATAATAATGTACAAACCACTTGGCACTACAAGTGCACTAGGACAGAAAAAAGAAACACAAGCAGGAAATCCAAATTCAAATTTTTGCAGATTAAATGTAAAATGTATTCAACATGTGCTGGCAAAGCAAGGCCCCACCACCCCTAGCCAACCCCCCCCCCCCCCCCCGGAAAATAGTCCAAATAATTTTGTCACACTTCACGGGCGCTTTTGGGGGGGGGGGGCAAGCAAGGATGGGCCACTTCCAGGGACGTCATTGTTTGCTGAAGTCTGGCGTCAGGCCCAACTGTGACCACATAATTTGGGTTATTTTTTTTTCAAAAAGTTATGCAGGATGCAACAAGATAACACAATGGTATTAAGTTTGTATTCCGCCATATTAATGGCCATTTGAAACAGGTGGAACCAGCTGACCAGAATCCCAAACGCATTCTCCACAACTCTTCTGGCTCTGGCCAGCCGGTAATTAAAAACCCTCTTCTCCGGGGTGAGGGTCCTCTGGGGGAATGGCCTCATGACATGGTTTCCCAGACCGAAAGCCTCATCTGCTAAAAAGATAATTGGCAGTCCTTCGACATTCTCCTCCAGGGGTGGCAATCCCATGCCACCACTCTTGAGACGTCTGTAAAACTCGGTCCGGGTAAATACTCCTCCATCCGGCCATTCCTCCCCCCATCCACATATAGAACCTCATATGTCGCCGCAATCACCTCCATCAACACGATACTATGAAACCCCTTATAGTTAAAATAGTATGACCCTGAATGGGGTGTTGGGATGATGTGGACATGCTTCCCATCGATTGCCCCTCCGCAATTAGGAATATCCCACCGCTGGGCAAACTGGAAGACCACAGTCTGCCATTCCTGTGGCGTTGAAGGAAACTGTGGAGTCAAACAAGAAAAATCGAATTAGTAATTTTGCACAGAAACATTACAAGCAGATTATACAAAAACATTGTTGGCCAACATCAGTATATCATTTCTTTTAAAGAGTATTTAAAGGCTAAAATATAAGGTCCACTTATCAGATTCATCACCCCCTCTGATGGCCCCTTGTAAATATTTTAGGGGGGGAGGTATGTTTTGGACAGCTAACCACCCTCTCCACTATGTAACAAAGTAATGTGTGTTACTTTGGCCAGCCTATCCTTAATTACACAAAAAATGTAAACAGTAGCATTTGAAAGTTTCGAGGCAGGCCCATGCACTAGGTATATTGTGTATAGTGTGGGTTTGGAAAAGTCAGCAGATAGAGGATTGCTATCAGCTCACTTAGCGGTTGGGGGGAGGGGGGTTCCAAATGGTTTTGGGCCCCCCCAAAAAAAGCCTCTTGCACTCTGCATGAATTTAAGGACAACAATAACATTTGTACACATTTTAGGGGTCTTTAGGGTAAAGCACTACAATGGAGCTGACAAAATACATTGTTAATTGACTAGACTAGGAGTATATGGGCCCCGGATAGCATGCTGGGGGGGGGGGGGGGGGGGGGGGTTAGTGAAGGCAAATATGCATGAAGGACAAAAAAGGAGCATACAAAAATCCAACATGCATGAGGACAAAGAAGAAATTCCCAGCTTATTACAATTATGCTAATTGTAGAATGATGAAAGAAATACAATACATTAGCAAACAGTAAATAAATATAATGTGACCTTAAAGGATAAAACTTACCCTCATATATTCCTTCTGCAGGATCTGGATGATGGCAGAAACAGTCTCTGGGATAATGATCCCCAGAGCCTGGTGGGAGATGCCCGTCGAGAACTTGAGGTCCTGGAGGATACTCCCAAGTACCGCAACATGGCGTTGAGCCTCTGCTCCGGAGTGATGGCTTGCCTCATTCAGGTATCCTGCCTGCTGATATAAGGGTTCAGCAAAGCCAACAGATGGTGAAAAACGGGGTCCGTCATCCTGAGATAACTCCTGAAATCATCAGGATTATTCTCATGGATCTCACGTAGCAAAGGCATGTGCGAGAACTGGTCACGCTGGAGCAACCAATACTTGGTCCATGAACTCCTCCCCACCCTGTTCATGGACTGGGCTTGTGTCAAAGTAAGAACCCCAACACCAAGCCCCCGCACAGCACGAACTCTATGACGAGTACGTACACGGCAACATGGCTTCAAATCGGTCGGCTGGTCACAACAGACTAACAGGACGCACTGATAAAAAGCAAGGCCTGAAAGAACAAAATGCAAATCAGCAACGAGCGGACAATAAGCACTGAAAATCAAAGCGTACTAAATCAAGATATAGGCCGCAATGACAAACAAATGCGAACTGACTACACATACGCCGACAAGCACAAACTGTCGAGCAGGAACGATGTGAAGCACAAGTCTGAAAAGCGTGAATCGTCTCTAACCAAACTTCTACTAACACGCGATAAACACGAGATCAACAGAAGGAGTCCAAAGGGTGCTGTACGTGGTGCTCAACTTCCCTTTGCTAGTCACGTTGTACGTGGTGGACGTCACCGCGTCCTTGGCGGTCGGAATTTGGTGTGACCGTGTGTAGGCAAGACAGCTTGAGCGGAATTCCATCGGGAAAACCATCAGAGCTTCTTCCGATGAGAATTACGATCGTGTGTACGTGGCATAAGAGTTGGTTCACGCTGAAGCAGCACAACTGGTTCAGGCAACCGGCATCCGACTTCAGCGGCGGCTTGCATAATGACTTCTGCATAGAAGCCAATGCAAGTCACCTGAAGTCGCCCCAAAAGTAGTACAGGAACCTTTTTCTAAGTAGGAGGGACTTGAGTCGCTCCTATTAGAACAGTTCCATTGTACAGAACAGGATGCGACTTGTCAGGCGGCTAAGTCGTCTGACGAGTTGCCCCTGTGTGAACCGGCTCTAAGGGGTTAAATACCGCTAAAGGAATACTGACACTGCAGTTTTTCACCTCAGAGCACCACTACAACAGATGATTCATTAACCACTTTAGCCCCAGAAGGATTTACCCACTTCCTGACCAGGCCATTTTTTGCGATACAGCACTGAGCCGATTTAACTGACAATTGCGCAGTCGTACGACGTTGTACCCAAACAAAATTGATGTCCTTTTTTCACAAATAAAGCTTTCTTTTGGTGGTATTGGATCACCACTGCGGTTTTTATTGTTTGCGCTATAAACAATAAAAGAGCGACAATTTTGAAAAAACTCAATATTTTTTACTTTTTGCAACATTAAATATCCAAAAAAGAAAAAAAAAACAGTTTAGGCCAATGAATGAATAATTTGTATAGTGCTACATATGCAAACTAAATTGCCTCTGGGCCCAATAAGAATTCTTCTACATACTTTTGTTAAAACAAATCGCAAAAAGCATATATGGATTGGTTTGCCCGAAATTTATAGCGTCTACAAAAATGGAGATATATTTATGAAATTTTTATTATAAAATTTTCTTTTTAGTAGTAATGGCGGTGCTTGGTGATTTTTAGCGGGACTGCAACATTTTGGCAGACAGATCGGACCACTGGGACCATTGACATTTATACAGCGATCAGAGCTAATAATAGCCACTTATTGCTGTATAAATGTCACTGGTAGGGAAGGGGTCAACACTAGGGGGCGATCAAGTGTTCCCTAGGGAGGTGTTTATAACCGTGGGCGGAGCGGACTGACTGGGAGTAGAGAGGATTGCTTTTCCTGATCACTAAGAACAGCAGATCTCTCTCTACTTCCCTGACAAAATGGGGATCTGTCTGTTCACATTGGAGTGATCACAGGTCACTGGTGGACATCGCGGTCGCCAGCCATGCAAATCGGCCTAGGCCGGAGGCAGACGCACACCTATGGCAGTTTGCGCAGCCGTAATAACCTGCCGCAGTAGAATGGAGAAGAATAATGGGGAAGCTGTTTTAGGTCCCCCTTTCCTCATGGGATCGTGGCATCGGCATTTAGGAAGCATTTAAAGGGGTTTTAATTGAATTTTAAAACTGGCTGGCTAATTAGAGTCAGGTGATCCAAAGGGTTATGGAAGGTTAGTAGAATGGTTGGAGATTGGTCAGCTTGGGTCAGGTGTCATAGAAGATTCTGGAAGGTCAACAGTTTAGTTAGGGATTGTTCAGTTAGGGTCAGGTGTTTTAGAGGGTTCTAGAAGGTTAAGAGTTCAGACAGTGATTGGCTAGTAAAGGTCAGGTGACTGTTTAGAATATTCTAGAAGGCCTTTTTTTGGCCTTTTTGAGGAGCTGTTCCATTAGGGTCCTTGCCAGTCGCCAGAGAAAATACAGCGCAAAGAGCTCCCCGTCCTTATCCCCCTCCACCCCCCCCCCCCCCGTCGCGGCCGATTTATGTGGTGGCTCCCTTTGGTGAATAATCAACGGGAAGATTAAAGAAAAAGGTTTAACGATAAATGCTGAGTCAGCTCGAGTCTCAGTGGCTGGGCTGAGTATGGTTTATTGCTAAATAATTTTTGGCTGAGAATATGATTTTATGAAAATAAGATTTGATGTTATAATCAAAAAAATAAATAAGTAATATACATATATATATATATATATATATATATATATATATATATATATATATATATATGCGCGTGTGGTGAATTGGTGTATTTTTTATTATTAATCTATGCATGTTTGTTGGTTTGCATGATGCCTGCGATCCCATGATGGTGGCTTGTCACCAAGTGGTTAAACAGAGCCTGCAATACAGAAAGAAAAGTATTATGTGTTATGTGTTCAGGACATAAAAAAGGCAAACTGCACGAAACTTTGATAAAATGCTGCAATGCACATTGATCACCCAGAGCATAGTCATCTCCGCATGTTTTCAGGAAACAAGCACACACATCGCTTCAGGCAACAAAAGTGGACACACCCAGGTTCAAGGTGCTAATCCTGCCTCACCACGTCAGTAGTATAAGGAAGAAGAGGAATTGATTGCACACTCAAATCCAAAGGGTGTTGCTAAAGCATGGTTCTATCATGTGAAATGCGTCAACTATACGTTCTTGCAAATTTGTCTGGCTTATGACAGTAATGAAAACTTTAGCAGCATCCTTTGAATTCGAGTATGCAATCAATATTTCTCTTCTTCCTTCCACATGTTTTCATTTTGGCAATTATTTTTATTTTTTTTAACATAAGTGGTGTAACTCCCATCAGCCCGCATGGCATCTGGTCACTTCTGCTGACCTTGAGCCAAATATACTCATTTATCCTGGACCTATCCCAGAGGCAGGAACAGCAGATGCAGCAACCATGCTGGGCACACTTAATGGTCACCCGCTGATAGCTGGGCATCTGACCAGTGCAAACAATGACCAGGCCCCACGCTTCTCCAGGCATCAATCCTCTGCGAATGTGTACCATAATACCACCCCGCTGATAGCTGGGAACTCAGTGACCACTCGAACCATCCTGGAAGACTTCTGGATACCACAGGATGCACCTGACATCCACGTGGCTGTCCCGCACGAGACCCGGACGCCGATACTTCCAAAAGGTAGAAAACTTCTTACAAAATGGTCCTATGTGTGAGGAGGACAAAAAAGGAATGCGGCCTCTGGCTCAACCTGAAAATTTATGGGAGTGGGGTCCTATGGGGTTGGAGCAAAGGCAAGGCTGCCATGGAAGTCTGTCGGAAAATTAATTTATGCTGGGCATTAGAATGCATTAGTGTGCAAATGAGACTGAATGCACTAGCATTAATGCATGTTTGTTTTTTTTCTGCCCAAATGCTCCTCTCCTAAATGCACTGGTGGTGCGTTTCTTTTTCTGCCTCTAATCACTCCTGTCTCTAAACACCTGTAAATGCCTCTGTGTGCATGAACACATATGCTAACATAGAGTGGCATTTAGAGGCAGAAACCAAAAAAAGTTAAATGCCTGTAAAAGCATTTTCCCCTCCTCTGTACATGAGGCCTTTGATTTCCAATCTGCATCTCTCTTGTCTGTCATTTTGGACTGACGTTGGTCTGATTTAGGTGCATCTTTTTTCAGGATAGACAGACCTAGACACACATTTTCAGTCTGGTCTCACAAACAGTCTTCCACAGGAGGCCCTTAGGGCTCTTGCACACTAGTGGCCAAGAGGCAGTAAAAATAGGTGGCCAACCCCCAGTTTTACTGCTCCTCAGCTGCCAACCAGAATTCTGACATTACAGCCTGACAGGGCTCTACACATGTCCCAAACACAATGCTTTGCTTTACGGACTTGGCACAACCTGTCAATCTCGCTCACTGAGATCAATTGGGCCACACCGCAACCACAGGCTAAATGCTTGCCTCACAGTTGCAGCATAGTCCTGCAATGTAATATTGTCCTTTGGCAATTAAAAAAGAAGGGAGTAAAAAAAAAAAAAAAAAGAGATATCAAGAGGAGACAGTAGCACCTCTAGGACGCCTGCCAGTTGCTGTTATGTACTGCCCTCTGAAAAGGATCCATCGAGGATCACTATTCAGAAGGTAAGCAGTTCCATCAGTGTGAAAGAGCCCTTTCCGAATGCAACCTTTTCCTATTTGTGTGCAAAACCAACCTGTTCTACCTGTTATGAGCATCAGACACGCTTTTCCTGGGACAACTGACTCCACGTGTCCTTGGTCCTATTTACATAGTGGCAGCTGGTGCATCCGACACAATACATTTTTTTAAATAATCCATAAATTTGGCAGTTACACTTGAAATCACAGACTTCCACCCTTGGATTAGGAAAGGAGATTATTAATGAAAAAAGAATGAATCCTATTCTAGAAAACAATAGAACATATACAAATTTGATTCCAGTAGCTGAGAAAAAGGACATTTTTTTTAAATGGAGGATTGTCATTCCTGGACCAAACAGAAATGCTAATGATGATGAGGATGATTTTTTTTTATTATTATACAGATGAGTAAGAGCCAGTAGACTTTGAAAAATCTACAGAGAATCAAGGCAGTCATTAGCAGATGATTAGAAAACATCCAAGTTAGATTCTTGTTTTTTTTGGATATATTTTCATGATTTGCAGTAATATCCTATCAAATATTGAAATGTGTACTAGACAAAGCTGCCAACAATGAACATGAAACAATTTTTCAAAACAAATATTTTCAGTAGCATCGTGATCTAAATAAATGTTCTATTTAAAAAATCCAAAGATGAAAAAGAATGTAATTTTGTTCTCTCTTTTTTACTATTATTGTGAGCCAGAAAACATGTGGATTGGAAGCATCATGTTAGCCTTGAACAGATGATTTAAAATTATATTAATTTAAAAAAATATGAATTTCTGAAACCATTGACATAATTGCCTTTAATCATAATAGAGTTGATAACAGATCATTTATAAAGAGAAATTGTTTCACAGGTATGGTAACCCCACAGCATTATCAATAGTGGACATATACCTTGTGGTTGACAGGGTAGCCAAATAAGTTTAAAATAAATAAATACCGTATTTATCAGCGTATAACACGCGGTGGTGTATAACACGCACCCCAAGTTTAGGAGGGAATTTTAAGGAAAAAAACTTTTAGGAGGGAAGTTTAAGGGGAAAAAAAAAACTTACATTTATATGCCCATCAGTGTCCATCTGCAGCCTTGTCAGTGTCATCTGCAGCCTTGTCAGTGTCATCTGCAGCCTTGTCCACCATTGCAGCCTTGTCATGCAGCCTTATACAGCCTTGTCCACCATTGCAGCCTTGTCATGCAGCCTTGTCATGCAGCCTTATGCAGCCTTGTCCACCATTGCAGCCTTGTCATGCAGCCTTGTCATGCAGCCTTATGCAGCCTTGTCCACCATTGCAGCCTTGTCATGCAGCCTTGTCATGCAGCCTTATGCAGCCTTGTCCACCATTGTAGCCTTATGCAGCCTTGTCCACCATTGCAGCCTTATGCAGCCTTGTCCACCGTTGCAGCCTTATGCAGCCTTGTCCACCATTGCCACCTTGTCTATTTTATTTGCCTCTTTTTTATTTTTTAACAATGCCGCCGCCGATATACAGAGCCGGATGTGTATCGGTGAGCGGTAGTTCTCGGCTCTTCTCGGCAGCTTTCGGCCGTTCTCCGCAGCTTTCGGCCGCTGAGAACGGCCGAAGGCGGCCGGAAGCCGCCAAGAAGAGCCGAAGGCAGCCGAAAGCCGCCGAGAACGGCCGAAGGCGACTGAAAGCTGCCGAGAACGGCCGAAGGCGGGCGAAAGCTGCCGATAATGGCAGAAGGCGGACGAAAGCTACCTTGAAGAGCCAAAAGTGGCTAAAAGCCACCCAGAGGCTCAGAACTGCGGGGGATCGGTGTATAACACGCACCACCGATTTCCCCCTGCTTTTAAGGGGAAAAAGTGCGTGTTATACGCCGATAAATACAGTATTTATTTCTGGGGGGGGGGGGGGGGTAATGGCATGTGGTATTCTGTATATGTAGTTCATTGACATTGCTGGTAACCAAGGTGACCCACTGGTCTGTGCAGGACAAATACTGCTCCTATTTGATATTTTATAAAACTTTCTACACCACAAGCATCACAAATCAGCTGAAATGATGAGGTGTCACCGATGGTTCCACAAGCTGTAGATTGTCCTTACCTCCTTGCTACAGTGGTTCCCAGGGCTTTTTTTCTCAGAGAATAGGTGCAGGAACTCAACCATGCCCGCTACACACACATACCTGCCAAATGGCATCAAATAGTAGCTCTATCCTTTGCATAAAACCCCCTCCCTCCACTGCCCTCATCTTCTCCCCCCTCCTTAAAAGCTCCACCATCTGTCACATGTCTTACCTTTGTTGCAACTGTAGCACTGACCCCCGAAGGAGCTGCTGGATTTTAATTGGGCTTACCTCACCTGCTCACTTCTCTGTGTCAGGGGTCCCATTGAAAAGTAAACCCAAAGAATGTTAGCAGTGACACTTAGTCCCTTTTCCAAGATTTATAAAAAGATTTGCAATAGGGGGATAGAAGGTTAAGGGGAGTTCGGGTACCTGTTAATTGCAGGTTAGAGGTATTTTCTTGATCCAGAGGACAAACAGCTTCCACAGACTGGATATAGCAATCACTGGATAGGCCTCTCTCACTGACCTAGCAGCCGGTGGGATGCTTAAACAAAGTCTCTGCCACAGACTTGTCAATTTAAATGAACTTCTTGAGAAATTAAAGAACTGTCACACAGTACCAGTTTCCTTCAGCTGGTCCGCCAATACTGTGTGGTTAGTCACCCGGGTTGCGTCCTCCAACTAAGTTTCCAGGCTCCTCCAGAGATACCAGCCTTGTGCTTGGTCCTCTCCTGGAAAAGTCCTCCCCAGGATCCTCCAGTCGCTTGGCTTCTCCCCGCAGGCAAGACAGCACAGGACCACCCCTGGATCAGTAGGCCCCAAGACTTTTGGGCCTACCCTTCAATTGTAAAGCCTCGGGTCAGCCGGCCCCAAGGGACAGGAACAGACAGCGCACACCCCAGGCCAGGAGGGCCATGAGGTCGGGATAGCAAACCCTGGAAAAGAGAGACCCCACAAAATGGCGTCAGTACCTTAAATACCCCCACCCAGAATGCACTGCGGGTACTCCCACTGGGCTAGTTCCAAGTAAAAGTGGTATTCAATGCATCCAGCCTGTTGCATTTACAACACTTACCGGTGGTGACAGCGACACCCACGGTCAAGTGGAAACTAGCACAACCCAGCTAAACTGGTACAGAGACCAGAACATTGAAAGAATTAGCCTGAGCCAAACTGCAGCTTCAGACAACTTAAATTTGAAAAAAAAAATAGCGTCTGCTCATTAGGAGCAGGATGCTACACAACATTAAGCTGAAACACCTATCCAGCTGTAGTACCTCCCAGCATACTATACTATACTATACTATAGTCACTTGCAAGAGAGATCATGCAGTAGGAGCATCAACAACTGGTCACCAGGGAACAAAATGGAGACCACAGAGGGTGCAGCCTTGTAAACACAGAAGCTGGACTTTAGTATTACCAAGTGATATGGTGAGCAGGGAGCAGAAGACCTGAGCCAGAGGTGGTGCAACTGAGTTCCCCTAGTTCCTGCTGAAAAAAAACCCTGGTGGTTCCACAAGTGGGTGCTCTTTTCTTGCTTTCTTGCTAGATGCGGCTAAGGTAGGACCAGCCTCACCTGTTGATTCATATACCTTGCTCCATGTTCACCTACTGCCCACCCTCCCAGTCTTCTTCTTAAGTCATGCACAGATCAGCTCCCAGTGCCTGAGCATAGGACACTTAGCCCAAGGCCAACGTTACAGAAGTTCTTAGCACCAGCCTGTGTCCTGGTTCCATTCCCTGTTTCTAGTTCCTGATCTCTTTGTACCCCACCTGTAAGGGTGTGTCCATGTGTTTTCTTTAAAGACCTACGATTGAATAGTTTTACACCTGTGCTAGAATCACCATTTGGATATTTGTATACTGTGATCATATCTCATCTCAAACGTTTCTTCTCCAGGCAGAATAAGTTCAATGTTTGCAACCGTTCCTTGTAGCTGAGGTCCTCCAGTCTGCTTATTAGCTTTGTTTCCCTCTCTCTCTGGACTATCTCCAGTGCCAGCACATCCTTCCTGAGGATTGGTGACCAGAGCTGGACAGCATATTTAAAGAGTAACTCCACTTTTGTTGAGAAAACAAATTCCCTCTGGGTGATCTATGTGCTTTGCAGGGATTTTAACCTACTTGGTTGCTGCTTCCTACCTTTTGTTATTCTGAAGAAATAACTGTTTGTTTCTCTGTTTTTCTCATGTGCAGAGTGGATCTGTATGAGAGTGGTTTTATCATTATCAATCAGCTGCTTCAGTTGGAGGACTGTATCCCTTTAGCCGTGATTTTCCTTTGGGAGTATCACATTTTTGTTGCATGGGATGCTAAAAATATGATTTATATCTTAGTGCCGACTTCTGGCAAAATCAGTAAGCTAATCACATAAGCAGGAAATTACATTTCTGGGGGCGTTCTCTACACCATCTGAAAAAAAGATTACATTGCACACATACAAAAATTACATTTAACTCCTGCAAAGCTATTTAGAAACACCCGGCGTCTAGCAACCAGTGATGTTGGCTGAGGGCCGGCTGACACGTGGGCACTGCAGTCAGTGT
Organism: Lithobates pipiens; assembly: GCF_037356315.1. NCBI lineage: Eukaryota > Metazoa > Chordata > Amphibia > Anura > Ranidae > Lithobates > Lithobates pipiens. Next base: position 55,983,714 of record NW_027507789.1, on the reverse strand, counting down.
GGGCACCCACTAGATGGCTGGGCGGCACGCCTGAGAGGGAGAGCAGCCAGCCACAGACAGACAGACAGACACCACACCACCAGACCAGACAGAGCACAGTCCCTTACTGCTGTTAAGGATCATTCAGCCCAGCCTGTGCCGTTGGCGTGGCTGTTTCGGTCCTGAGTCCCGCTTGCAGTACATTGCAGCAGCCAGCGATATCCCCGACTGCCTGAGGTGGGCCCCCCACGCTGACCCGCTGAGAAACAGGTAACTGCTGGGCAGCATCTAATGGGGCACAGTAGCGGCAATTGACGGCACACTGGCAGCATCTGATGATGGGACACAGTAGCGACAATTCATGGGCACACTGACAGCATCTGATGGGGCACAGTGGTGACAATTGACCGGCACACTGGCAGCATCTATGACATCATGACAGTAATGAAGGAGAAGGTGATACAAACGAGGGACCGTAAAGAAGCTGTCAAGTGAGGTTATATGAAGGTAACACAATGGAACAACTGAGAGAAATGGTAATGAAGGTGACGCTAATAAAGGTGACACACAGGGAACTGAGAGGACATTGATAAAGTGAATTGAACTAAGTGACTTAGTTAAAAAAAGTATCAAAAATCATCTTTTTTTGGGCGGGCGTGGGTGGTTGTGGGGGGGGGGGGGGTGTCCCTGAATGGCAGTTTGGAAATGTGGTCACCCTAGCTCCAGTCCAAAGGGATTTGGTCAGAATCCATAAACTAGACAAACAAAGATTTGGACACCCTAAAAAATGCATAAAAGATGGTGCAGCCATAAGACCATACAGACATAAAAAAAGATTACAGCGCACACATACAAAAAAATTACATTCAACTCCTGCAAAGCTATTTAGAAACACCTAAGAATATTCAGAAAATATGGGGATTTACACCATCTGTGTACAGAACTCCTCCAGGTAGTCATATTGCATTCCATTTTACAGAAAATGACAGCTGCAGATTGAAAAGGAAAGGTCATTTTTAATAACATTCAATTACAATACGACCTGTGTCACAATTGTATATGCTATAATATATTTTTTCCATTTACTATTTTTTTTCCCATGAAAGTGGAGTTACCATTTAACCACTTTCAGACCGGACCATTTTGCTGGTAAATGACCAGAGGTCTTTTTACACTTTGGCACTGCGCTGCTTTAACTGGTAATTGCGCGGTCATGCAATGTTGTACCCAAACAAAATTTGCGTCCTTTTCTTCCCACAAATAGAGCTTTCTTTTGATGGTATTTGATTGCCTCTGCGATTTTTATTTTTTGCGATATAAACGTAAAAAGACCGCAAATTTTGAAAAAAAATGATATTTTCTACTTTTTGTTATTAGAAAAATCCAATAAACTCAATTTTAGTCATACATTTAGGCCAAAATGTATTCAGCCACATGTCTTTGGTAAAAAAAAAGTCAATAATTGTATATTTATTGGTTTGCGCAAAAGTTGTCACATCTACAAACTAAGGTACGTTTTCTGGAATTTACGCAGCTTTTAGTTTACGACTGCCTATCTCATTTCTTGAGGTGCTAAAATGACAGGGCAGTACAAAACCCCCCCAAATGACCCCATTTTGGAAAGTAGACCCCCTAAGGAAATTGATAAGAGGCATGTTGAGCCCATTGAATATTTTATTTTTTTGCCTCAAGCGATTGAATAATGACAAAAAAAAAATTTTTTTTTTTTTTTTACACAAAGTTGTCACTAAATGATATATTGCTCACACATGCTATGGGCGTATGTGAAATGACACCCCAAAATAAATTCTGCTGCTTCTCCTGAGTACGGGGATACCACATATGTGGGACTTTTTGGGAGCCTAGCCGCGTACAGGGCCCCGAAAATCAAGCACCGCCTTCAGGCTTTCTAAGGGCGTAAATTTTTGATTTCACGCCTCACTACCTATTACAGTTTTGAAGGCCATAAAATGCCAAGATGGCACAAAACCCCCACAAATGACCCCATTTTAGAAAGTAGACACCCCAAGCTATTTGCTGAGAGGCATGTTGAGTCCATGGAATATTTTATATTTTGCCACAAGTTGCGGGAAAATTACAAACTTTTTTTTTTTTTTTTTTTTTTTCACAAAGTTGTCACTAAATGATATATTGCTCATGCATGCCATGGGCATATGTGAAATGACACCCCAAAATAAATTCTGCTGCTTCTCCTGAGTACGGGGATACCACATATGTGGGACTTTTTGGGAGCCTAGCCGCGTACGGGGCCCCGAAAACCAAGCACCGCCTTCAGGCTTTCTAAGGGCGTAATTTTTTGAGTTCACTTCTCACTACCTATTACAGTTTTGAAGGCCATAAAATGCCAAGATGGCACAAAACCCCCACAAATGACCCCATTTTAGAAAGTAGACACCCCAAGCTATTTGCTGAGAGGCATGTTGAGTCCATGGAATATTTTATATTTTGCCACAAGTTGCGGGAAAATTACAAACTTTTTTTTTTTTTTTTTTTTTTTCACAAAGTTGTCACTAAATGATATATTGCTCATGCATGCCATGGGCATATGTGAAATGACACCCCAAAATAAATTCTGCTGCTTCTCCTGAGTACGGGGATACCACATATGTGGGACTTTTTGGGAGCCTAGCCGCGTACGGGGCCCCGAAAACCAAGCACCGCCTTCAGGCTTTCTAAGGGCGTAATTTTTTGAGTTCACTTCTCACTACCTATTACAGTTTTGAAGGCCATAAAATGCCAAGATGGCACAAAACCCCCACAAATGACCCCATTTTAGAAAGTAGACACCCCAAGCTATTTGCTGAGAGGCATGTTGAGTCCATGGAATATTTTATATTTTGCCACAAGTTGCGGGAAAATTACAAACTTTTTTTTTTTTTCACAAAGTTGTCACTAAATGATATATTGCTCACGCATGCCATGGGCATATGTGAAATGACACCCCAAAATAAATTCTGCTGCTTCTCCTGAGTACGGGGATACCACATATGTGGGACTTTTTGGGAGCCTAGCCGCGTACGGGGCCCCAAAAACCAAGCACCGCCTTCAGGCTTTCTAAGGGCGTTACAGTTTTGAAGGCCATAAAATGCCAAGATGGCACAAACCCCCCCCCCAAATGACCCCATTTTAGAAAGTAGACACCCCTAAATTTAGGGGTACACTAGTGAGACTAGGTAATAAATGGCGGGTGCCCTGAAACTATAAAAAAATAACTAACCAACCAGCGTCACCTGTAACAGTTATATGGTGATCACTGGTGAAAGGGTTAACTAGGGGGCAATCAGGGGGCTTTATGCGGTAGTATATGGGGGTCCCTGGCGCTATAAAAAGCTGCGGCGAACCTAAATACCTACCTGCCTAACTAGCGTCACCTGTGACACTAATACAGCGATCAGAAAAACGATCGCTTATTAGGCTGGGTTCACACTGGAGCGATGCGGGAACGCCACGAATGCGCGGCGGGTTCCCGCATCGCATGCCTCCCGGCGGCAGTTCACACTGCCCTATGCGAACTGCTGGGAGTGTCAGTGAAATGTTAATGACACCCCCAGATCAGTTCGCATATCGCAGTGCGATCTGCAAACTTGGATCGCATGGTGTGAACACCCATGCGATCCGATTCTGCTGCGGACCAAAAAAAGGGTCCCGTGCGAGTTTGCGGCGGGTGCGGCGGGTGCGACACGAATTCAGCCATACTATCTGTATAGCTGAACTCGAATCGCACAGAGATCGGATGTGATTTGCACTGCAGTGCGGTGCGAATCACATCCGTTCTCATAAACCGCTGCAATGTGAACCCAGCCTTAGTGACACTGGCGACGGGGGGTGATCACGGGGTTAAACCTTTATTGGGGGGGTTAGGGGGGTACCTTAGAACTAAAGGGGGCTAACCCTAACTGCCCTAACAGTTATTAGTCACAAATGACACCTGCCGGGTGATCAGGGGGTTAAACCTTTATTAGGTAATAAATGGCGGGTGCCCTGAAACTATAAAAAAATAACTAACCAACCAGCGTCACCTGTAACAGTTATATGGTGATCACTGGTGAAAGGGTTAACTAGGGGGCAATCAGGGGGCTTTATGCGGTAGTATATGGGGGTCCCTAGCGCTATAAAAAGCTGCGGCGAACCTAAATACCTACCTGCCTAACTAGCGTCACCTGTGACACTAATACGGCGATCAGAAAAATGATCGCTTATTAGGCTGGGTTCACACTGGAGCGATGCGGAAACGCCGCGAATCCGCGGCGGGTTCCCGCATCGCATGCCTCCCGGCGGCAGTTCACACTGCCCTATGCGAACTGCTGGGAGTGTCAGTGAAATGTTACTGACACCCCCAGATCAGTTCGCATATCGCAGTGCGATCTGCAAACTCGGATCGCATGGTGTGAACACCCATGCGATCCGATTCTGCTGCGGGCCAAAAAAAGGGTCCCGTGCGAATTTGCGGCGGGTGCGGCGGGTGTGGCGGGTGCGGCGGGTGCGGCGAATGGCTGAACTCGAATCGCACAGAGATCGGATGTGATTTGCACTGCAGTGCGGTGCGAATCACATTCGTTCTCATAAACCGCTGCAATGTGAACCCAGCCTTAGTGACACTGGCGACGGGGGGTGATCACGGGGTTAAACCTTTATTGGGGGGGTTAGGGGGGTACATTAGAACTAAAGGGGGCTAACCCTAACTGCCCTAACAGTTATTACAGTCACAAATGACACCAATGCAAAAAAAAAAAAAAAAAAAAAAAAAAATGACATTGGTGTCACTGTGACTGGGGGGCAGGGGTAATTGGGGGGGTGATCGGGGGGTAAAGGGGGGGTGTGAGTGTGCCTGGCATGTTCTACTGTGTGTGGGATGTGTTGGTGCAACTCACTGATCCGCTCTCCTCCGTGTCGGAACGAAAAATACCGACACGGAGGAGAGAATACATCACTTCCTCTCCTGTGTTTACATTACAGGAGAGGAAGTGATGTCACCGGGGATTTCCATTCGTCGGGAGCGATCGCGAGGGGGTGGCCATGAATGAATGGCCGTCCCCTCGTCCGGGATCGCTCCCGAACGAAAACCGACCGCCGCAGGCACCGGGCGGGGGCCCGATCGGGCCCCCGACCCGCGGGAGGCAAAGGACGTACATGTATGTGCTTATGCCTGCCCGTGCCATTCTGCCGACGTACATCGGCGTGCGGCGGTCGGCAAGTGGTTAAAATGCGGCCAAACCAGAGTTTTGTAAATTGGTAGAATTAAAGTTTCATCTCTTAATTAAATCCTGTTTTTAAATGCAAGCTAGTCTGGCCTGGCTTGCTGCAGCGTGGGTGAGTCTGTCATCTACTAGGATTCCCAGATCCTTTTCCATCATTGATTCCCCCAGAGGTTCACCAACTACTGAGTAACCTGTATTCATATTTTTATCTCTAAAGTGCATTACTTTACATTTTTTTCTCATTGAATCTCATCTGCTATATAGCTGAGTGCCCCACTATTTTATTGAGGTCTTCCTCAATGTCCATTTCTGTGACATATCACTTTGATGTACTAGTAGAATCTTTGTCGTGAAATGCCACAATCAAGATTTTACAGGCAAGTCCACAGCGTTTAGCTTCCATCACCAAGTCACAGGACCTGCAGCTCAGAATCAGGGGGATGAGAGTGCTCTCCAGTGGCGTCTGGTGCTCAAAATTTTTGGGGGGGCGCAAACAAGCTGAAAAATACTGAACCCCCCATCAATTGCAGGCTCACTGTGCCCATCAAATGCAGCCATTGTACTCGGAGTCAATCTGTGGATAGTATGGCAAGGAACAAAGAACAACAAAGAACATAGACCTGAAGTGTGCCGGGGTCACGTGGTCAGTATGCCTGAAAGGGGGCAAAAAATACAGTAAGATGAAAGCTTTAATAACCAGATTACACTATGAATTGACATTTAACCTGGGGTGGCGGCAACAAAAGTATGAACCTAGCTGCAGAAAGGGGGAGCGTTAGGAAAGGCAGCAGAGGACCATCCTAGGGTTTGGCAAATGTAACACACAAGCTGGTATAAACCAACCCGAGCATCCCACCTTACTAGGCTCCAAGAACCTGATAACAGAGCCACCCCCGAAAGCTGAATCTCGAACATACAGATGTAACAGAAAGCCGGGGTGCAAATCAGTTGATTGACTAAAGTAAGCGAGACTTTGGGCCAGAAGCACCACTCCCCCTGGCCCTAGGAACAACAAAACAGCTATAGCCCTGCCTTGAGCACCAGGCTGGTAAACCAACGCACAAGGAGACCTGAGAGTATGACAGATATGTCACGAAAATAAGACCCACAATGGGAGGTCAGCTGAGCACAGTTGGGGGACTACTCTGCTGGATCCCCTGAGGATGGCTTCAACCGGAAGTGCCGAAAATAAACCAACCTGATCGGTTACCCAACCTGAAATGGTGAGACTCAACTCGATCTGACCTGAAAGTGCTGTGGCCTGATACGAGCTGGAAGAGGCCAAAAAGAAACAGAAAAGCAAGTAGGAACTGGATGTTTAACCATCAGGACTGGAAACCTAGACCAGAAAACATGCCAAGCAGTGACATGAGACAAACCTAACCTGTGACAAAAAAGAAACCTGCGTGAAGGAAACATGACTGGACAGGAAACAAGAGTAACGTGAGCTGAAACAACCGAGAGCAGCAAAAGAACTGAGGCTGCAAGAAAACACCATCTGCATAAGAAACGCAGTTTGCATGAGAACGTGAATTGATGAAACAACGAGAAAAACCTAGGAAAAAAGAGAGAAACCCAGGGACACGAGAGGGAAACCTGGGGACACGAGAGGGAAACGTAACATAGCAAGAGAACCATAATATTCCACGAGAAACAATTTGCATGAAAACGTACCTGCATTAGAACAAACCGCATGAGAAATGTGAGTTAAAAATAAATGTGAGTGGTGAAAGAACAGATGAGGAGACTTGCCACCGAACAAGCCAATTAAAACGATCACCTCAATCTGTTAAACCCATAACCCATAAGTGATGGATAACCCGCGGTGGAAGAAGATGGACAGCCCAGCTGTGTGAAACAACCAGAGAACATGATAGACCACCTACCCATGACATAACCAGCCCCCTGGTATCTGCTAAATATAAGGACGTGGGTGTTGAAATTACAGGACCAACAGCGCATGAATGTGACCCTAATGACACCACCCTAGTGTATGCAGAAGTGAGCCCAAGCAACCTGCAGCGCTAAGACAGGAAATTAAAATGAACACTCAGGGCTAAAGTACCCACAGACCGTGGTGGGTAGTAGAAGAGGTATAAAGGTGAATGTAAAGTATGACGTACGGACTACAGGCGAGAAGATTGTGGGACGACAATCAATCAATAACGAAACCTCAGCCCGTAAGGACCTGTAAACGTGACAGACCCTGGATGCAAGCACCAGCTAACAGAAAAGCAGTGAACGAAGGGCAATGACAAGAAAAGCATAAGACATGAAACGTGCGGCATATAGGAATACGTAAGAAACATGAGAAAAGGCAAGAAAATACGAGAAAAGGCAAGGAAACACGAGAAAAGGCAAGAAAACACGAGAAACAAAAGAAACATGGGAAACGCGAGAAGATGCATGAGACACGCAAATAGCATCAGACACGTACAATACATCCGGCACGTAAAAACCATGAGGAACGTAAAATGCCTGAGAACCATGAAATTACACAAGGGCAATGACATGAAAGGCATAAGACATGAAACGTGCGGCACATGGGAAACACGTAAGGAAACACAGGAAACACGTGAATACGTCAGAACCATGGGAATACGTCAGAAAACGCTAGAAAAACATGGGGAAACGTCAGAAACATGGGAACAAGAAGTTGCATGAGACACGTAAATTACAATAGACATGTACATTACATCTGATAGGTAAATTGCATGAGAAACGTAAAATGCCTGAGAACCATAAATTAATGAGAACCATAAATGCGTAAGAACTGTAAATCGTCAACTGCCTGTGAAACGCAAAACACACGAGAAACCATAAAATTGCATGGAAAACCGTCCATTGTATGAGAAACACCAACTTCATAAGAAAAGTAAATCACATGAGAGACCCAAATCGCATGAAAAATAAAATTGCGTAAGAACCGTAACTTACATGAAAAACATCAACTGCATGAAAACCGTGAATTGCATAAACTGTGAATTGCATGAGAAACGGCAATTGCATGTGAAACCGTAAAAACAAGTAAGAAACATGCGTGAAAACATAAAGCATGAGAACGTCAAACCGAATGAGAATGAAAAACTAAACGAGAACATAACTGCATGAGAACGTAAAACGAATGAGAACATAACTGCATGAGAACGTAAAACGAAACGAGAACATAACTGCATGAAAACGTAAAACGAAACGAGAACGTAAAACGAAATGAGAACATAACTGCTTGAAACCGCAAATGCATGAAAACGCAACTGCATGAAAACGCAACTGCTTGAAAACGCAACTGCATGAAAACGCAAATGCATGAAAAACGCAACTGCATGAAAAATGCAACTGCATGAAAAATGCAACTGCAAGAAACGCAACTGCTTGAAACGCAAATGCATGAAGACGCAAATGCATGAAAACGCAAATGCATGAAGACGTAATCGCTTTGAGAACGTAATCGTCTTGAGAACGTAATCGCTTGAGAACGTAATCGCTTTGAGAACGTAATCGCTTGAGAACGTAATCGCGTGAGAACGTGAATGGCCTGAGACTGAAATGGCCTGAGACCGAAATCGCATGAGACCGTAATCGCATGAGAAAACCATTAAAATGCACAAGAACGTAAAATTGCATGAGAACGTAAATAGCACATAGTACGTGGAGCTCAGGCAGGGGGAGGCCCGCCACGTGGAGTTCAGGCGGGGGAGGCCCGCCACGTGGAGCTCAGGCAGGGCGGCCCGCCACGTGGAGCTCAGGCGGGGGGAGGCCTGCCACGTGGAGCTCAGGCAGGGGGGGGGGCCCGCCGTGTGGAGCTCAGGCAGGGGGGGAGGCCGGCCACGTGGAGCTCAGGCAGGAGGGGGGAGGCCCGCCACGTGGAGCCAGACCCACCACGTGGAGCTCAGGAGGGGGGTTCAGGAGGGGGGGGACCCACCAGAGGCCCTTTATCCATTGAGAAAAAACAAGGTTTTTCCCTGAATAGTGACAAAGGATTAGTCAGAGGAGGAGCAGAGGTAAAAACATTTCTCCAAAATCCCTTGAATTAACATGACATTACTGCCTGACTTCTGTATATCCAGTGTCAAATTATTTAATATTAAAGGATGAATTCCATGACGCATCCTCCCCCCTCCCCCCGGCGGAACACCGGGAGAAGGAGGCGGGCGGAAGAAACGGCTCCCCCGCAGCCACACGGCAGGCTAACGCGTCCTCCCCCTCCCCCCGGCAGAACACCGGGAGAAGGGGGCGGGCGGGAGAAGGGGGCGGGTGGGAGAGGCGGCTCCCCCGCAGCCACCCGCGAACAAACCCCCCCTCGGCAGGCGAAGCATTCTCCCTCCTCCCCCCGGTGGGACACCGGGAGAAGGAGGCAGGCGGGAGAAGCGGCTTTCCGTAGTCCCCCGGTGGACGACCCCCCCTCCCCGGCAGAAGCAGACCACCGGGAGAAAGGAGGCTGGCGGGAGAAGCGACCCCCGCCACCGCTCAAAATACCCAGCAGAACACGTGGAGCCAGACGAACCTCCCCCTCCCCCGGCAGCATGCCAGGAGAGGGAGAAACAAACAGATGTCCTCTCGTGGAGCTGGACGAGCCGACATGAGAGCCGGCGTCCACGAGAGGAGGAGGCAGAGGAGGGCAGGCTTTATGCAGGCTGACTCCTCCTACAAACACAGGCTGCCCTGCGGTCAGCCTTACCTTTGTACTCATCAAATGCAGCCACTGTGACCATCAATTGCAGCCATTGTGCACATCAATTGCAGCCACTGTGCCCATCATATGCATCCACTGCGCCCATCATATGCAGCCATCGTGCCCATTATATGCAGCCACTGTGCCCATCATATGCAGCCACGGTGCCCATCATTTGTGCCCCATCAAATGCACCCACTTGTGCCCATCAAATGCAGCCACTTGTGCCCATCATATGCAGCCACTGTGCCCATCATATGCCGCCACTGTGCCCCACCATATGCAGCCAATTGTGCCCATCATATGCAGCCACTGTGCCCATCATATGCAGCCACTTGTGCCTGTCATATTCAGCCACTTGTGCCTATCATATGCAGACACTTGTGTCCATCATATGCAGCCACTTTGCCCCACTTCAGGCGACTTGCATTGACTTCTATACAGAAGTCGTTTTGCAAGTCGCCGCTGATCGTGTGCAGGTCGCGGCGCTGCAAGTCGTGCCGCCCCTGTGTAAACCGAGCCTAAGTCGCAGGACAAAGTCGGATCCTGTTACTTATGTGGTCACACCCCTTTTAAATCCATTAAATCAATGTTTCCTAAACAGATACCCATTTTGAGTTTACCTACACGTGAAGGTGATATAGTCTAGAGATTAAATATTCTTGCATCATGTGCTGTGAAGATGATCTTTGGAAGACAAGTGACAAGTTCTAAGACGCTTATGCTCAGCATTAATGTTTAGCATAAGACATAAAAGATATCTTTATAAGCTGCACAATGCAGTGTTGGATTTATTTTCAAAAACCAAATTCCTGTTCATCTTTTTTAATCTTTTATATTGTTTCACTTTCTCACAGATTTTTATGCTGTACTTTCAGGTTCCTTTAATTTGCACTGCTCATGCTTATGCTACTTTCTTTCCTTCCTAGGGCAGCTGTGTTTATCTGTAACAATAAAACTAATTTTATGTTATTCAAAATGTATATATATAAATCAAGGTGACTTTCATAAAGAGAAATATCTTCAGTCGCTTTCCATTTGCATAATCCAGGCAAGCAATATGATAATGATGTTTGTTAAAGACAGAGGACAATAAATTTATACTGTTAAGTTTTCACAGCAAAATGCAATGCAGAGAATTTACTACAACCACCACTGAAGATGTTTTGAAAGTTTAATGGATTAGATTTTTGGCACGGCAAATGATTTTTCCTGACAAATATTCCATTTATAGCCTGGGATATTCTGTGGTTGCAAACAGCGTTAATCACTTTCTAAAGGACTGAGATCCATGAACACAAAATCAAGCTAGGTTATGGGGTGATTTTTATGTGAACTAAAATTTTAAAATCAATTGGAATAATAAACATAAAATAATAAATAAAAAAAACACACACACATTTTACAAATTGTAGGTCATCCAAATAAAGAAGAACGAAAGACCAAAATATGCTCCAACAAAACTTTCAGTTGTAGCAATCATGAATAATAAAAAAAAAAAAAATATATATATATATATATATATATATATATATATATATTTAATAAATATATTGATAAACCAGCCACTTGCTGTATGAACAAGTTTAAAGAAAGTCTTTTGCCATAAAGATCACTGACGACAACATAAAAGCACAAATACAGTAATCCCAGGGCATGTAAATAAAGGACTGGGATGGTGGCTAACATCACTGACTAAATATGGACATGGATTTTTTTTTCTTTCTATGTATGTTTTACTATTGTCCTTTTTTTATTAATAAGTGAGGGTACAATCTACATATGGGAGGAGATGTTTGCCAGTGGATATCTGGTTATCTTAAAGGAGACCTCCAGATAAGAGTATGTTTTCCTCCATGCACTCTCACAACCACCGATCTACGTTTGGCCAATCCCTTCTCTTGTGGACTATTTTCTGAGACTTTATGAAAATAATATTTTTTATTCAAGCAAATAGAAATACATTTATTCAGGTCAACTTACTAAATTAAAGTAGGAACTACTTGTGATTTGTAATGTTTGGGAATACCATGTCTGGCTTCTATGAGGAAATAATATATAAAAATGTATCTCTTTATCTCTAAATAAATAGAAGGTAATTATGCTGTGGTGTATTATGTTTATTGGTGAGATTAGCTGTAGATTGTAACAATTTTATTCCAGAATGATATGATGGGCATCCTCACCATACATGGTCATAGGTCTAGTCTAGTATAGGAAAGTAATAAATGAAAAATCCTATGAAACTTTGTAGGACTATAATACCACCAGTGTGTTTATAGTTATTCTCTTGTACTTTGCAGCAGATGTAGAATGTATGGGTGAGAGTTAATGACTTATGTCAGTCTTCAATTGAGATGAGTGTTTGGCAATTGCTTTCCCATTGAAGTCGAAAGGAAGTTGGGGTGGGTTCTTTATAGTGTTGTTTATATAGTAATAAAATCATACAGTGTGTTGTGGTAGTTGGCAGTAAGCCCTTGTACACACGGATTTTGTCCGATACTGGTGTTGCATGCACACGGTCGGACAAAGTTGTCGGAAAATCCGATCGTTCAGAACGTGATGACTTTATTTCATTATGATGGGACTACATTCAGGCTAGTAGCCAATAGCTTTGGTCTAGGAATTTGATCTGAGCATGCGTGGCACTTTGTCCTATTGTAATTCTCGACAAAAGATCGGACAAAGTCCGATCGGATCATGTTGTCGGAAAACTTTATAGCCCAGCTCTAAAACTTTGTCGGTCAGATATTCCCATGGAGACAGTTCGATGGAGCCCACACACGGTCAGATTATCCGACAACACGGTCCGATCGGACATTTTCCATCGGAATGTCTGACCACGTGTACAAGGGCTAAGAGGGTTTTAAAAGTAATGAGTAAGCAATAAAAACAACATACTGCTCCTGCTGGAGAAGAGATGTTTAAGTTCCTGATATGAGTAAGTCTGTAGCGTGAATGTGTTTCAATGGATCCAAAGGGATTCATTCACCACTCCATTTCCTGCAGTATGGAGGCTATAAGGGAACTGGCGATTATTCAAGGAGGGAGGTAAAGGATCTTGGGATGGTGAAGAGACCATAGCCTTCAAGCGATCTGAACCAGCAGTGAATTGCAACTGTTGTTAAAGTGGAGCCAGGTGACAATTCATGTTTATTTGGTTTTCCGTTTCATGGGAATGCTTTGGGGAGAGGTCAGAAATTCAATAGTGACCCATTGTTTATGAAAATCTTTGTGGAACCACTCCAGGACTTACATGGGAATACGTGGGAATATGGCTATTCTACCATAGGGACCAAAGTCTGCGAGACCTATTCCACCATTCTCTTTACAGGGTGTTAGGGTCACAAATTTGATCCTGGTTTGGCTAGTGTGCCATATAAATGTATTAACATTGTATAGCAGTTTATGTAAGCACATTCTAGGAGTGGGAAATTCGAATAGTTTGAAAAGTATATAATATTTTAGGTAGGGTATGTATTTTGAGAATATTGATTTTGCTGAACAGGATAATGAAAAGGAAGACTAACGTTAGAGGTCAAATTTAATATGATTAAATGCTTTCATATAGTAAGGGAGTTAATTGTGAAAGGTCTGAGGGGATTTTTACTATACTATACTATACTATTTAAGTATTTAAATATTTGCTGGCTTTTGAAGGAGAAGGAAGTCAATGTAGATACTCTCACCAGATTCAGATTTAAATGTAAGTTTAGGCTGATTTCACACTTGTGATTCGCACCGCATTGCTGATGCAGATCACATGCAATGTATGTGTGATGTAAATTCAGCCATACATATTGTATGACTGCAATCACATCGCAAATGTTTCTTTGGCATTTTTTTGGTCCACACTGGAATCAGATCGCATTAGGGTTCACCCCCATGCGATCAGTTTCCTGAACCATTTCACAGTTCGCACTGCAATCTGCAAACAGATTTGGGGTTGTCATTAACTTTAAATTGACACCCCCAGTGGATTGTAGATGTCAGTGTGAACCAGTGTATGATTCAGGTGCGATGCAGAAGCCGGCACTAAATCGCAGGGTTTACCACATCGCACCAGTGTGAACCGGGATTAAAAGTGCTCATCTGTGCCGAACACCAATTTATAGCCAATTTATATTCTGCAGAGCCAATGTTAACACCCTGTTGCAGACGTGTTTTTGTAGAGAGATTTTGTAAGGTGGTCCATTGTGAGCACATGAAAAAAGGGGAGCATTGCCCTGCCAAGTCCCATTAGAAATAGGGAAAGTGGAGGATAGGGATCCATTCATTTTGACCCTGGCTGAGGGTAAACTATAAAGTGCCATCATTTTAGAGATCAAGTGTTCTCTCAAGCCTATTTATTTTCATGGTGAATTGAATTACGGTATCTTTTTTTCTTTTTTTTTGGTTTTTAGAATAAGAAAGTAGATGAATGGTTTGGTTGGTATTATCACATACTTGTCTTTGTGATGCAAATCCCACCTGGTCTGTATGTAATAGGGAAGGACAGAGGTGTTGTAGATGGTTAGCTATTAATTTTGAAGAGAGCGTAATGTCACTATTTAATAAAGAAAGATTAGCCAGGCTCAGTGTCTTCTTTGCCAGGTTTTAAAATTATAGAATAACTGGCTTCTAAAGCTTGAGATGGGAAAGTGTGTTCATAAGAAATTGCACTGAAGGACTACAGTAAAAAAGCTGTCAAAAGTTTTATAAAATCTATTTGTAAAACCATTTGATCTCTCAGGTAGATGGAGATTTTGGTTAATTTCTCGTTTTCAGATCGTAAACTGAAATTATGGGTTATAAATTAGAGTAATAATCTTTAGAAGTGTGAAGTATAACCCAAATTTTGTGTATCCTGTCTTTTGAAAAGCACTTTAATGCCGCGTACAGACGTACTCCGGCAGAAAAGGTCAGACAGAATCATTTTGTTGGATATTCCGATCGTGTGTGGGCTTCATCTGACTTTTTTTTTCAAAAATTCTAATGGACCTAGGAATAGAACATGTTTTAAATCTTTCCGGCGGAATCAATTCCTATCGGGAAAACCGGACCAAAAACGACGCAAGGGCAGCTATTGGCTACTGGCTATTGAACTTCCTTCTAGTCCCGTCATATGTCATCGCGTTCTAAATGAACAGACTTTGGTGTGATCATGTGTAGGCAAGTCCGTTTCAGCTGAACTCCATTGGAAACACCGTCAGAGTTTATTCTGACGGAAAAACTGTTAGTGTGTACACGGCATTAGGATTAAGTTGGAACCACATATAGCACACTCCTAGATAGGTGCCAGGATTAGATAGATAGATTTACTGTTGGCTTACAGTGTTTTCAATAGGTAAATTTAGCTTGTCACACTGTATATAGTGTGACGGCAGTTGCTGCATTAGGTAAATTTAGTTGCTCACTGTATTCAGTGCAACTGCCATTGACTAGTTAGGTCTGCTCAGTGCTCTCAGCTACTGCTAGTCTGTTTACTACCTCTGCTGTCCAGAAAAGCTCTGAGAACCCTCTGGACCATACAATAGGTGTGGAGTTATGCAGATGGCAGTATGAATATGTATACAGCCCTGGCCAATCCCAGGGAGCAGGGCCTTGATGGCATGCTGAGTAACTGTATATATTCTCTAAGCACACCAAGCTCTGGGTCTTTTCCTGGAGAGGATCAGTCCAGCCTGGAGAACTTGCTCCTCTAAAGGGCAAAGCCGCCACATGCTTGCTGTCTGTGAGGCCTCAATTGGGTGACCTAAAGGGCTGGATGCTGGGACCCCAGAGAGCTGACTAATGCCACGTACACACAACTGGACTTTCCGGTAGACTAGGTCCGACGATCTTCCTGACGGACTTTCGGTGGAGTTCCAACTGATTTTCTGAACGAACGAACTTGGCCACACACGAACACACTAAGGCCGCGTACACACGCGGGGACTGTTCGCTCAACTTTGTCCGCTGAACAGTGTTTCGGCGGACAGTCCGCTCGTGTGTGGGCTTTCAGCGGACAGTTTCAGCGAACAGTCTGCTGAACAAAGTTTTTCGGAATTTCCGAAAAACTGTCCGCTGAAACTTTGTTTCAGCGAACAGTCCCCTCGTGTGTAGGCTTGTTCGTCAAACTAAGTTCCGCGCATGCTCAGAAAGGATTTACACGCCGAAGTTTGCATTGCAGTGTATAGGACGTCGTTTTCCAGTCCCGTCGTACGTGCCGTTCACGTCATCGCGCACGGTTTCAGCGGACTGTTCGTTCGTCGTGTGTGGCCAAGTCCGTCCATGCTAATTTTGAGCGGACTGTCCGCTGAAACTGTTTGACGAACAAAGTTGAGTGAACAGTCCCCGCGTGTGTACGCGGCCTAAGTCCGTTCGAAAGCCTGCTTGTTTTGAATGTGATGGCGTAAACGGGACTAAACAAGGAAGTTCAACAGCCAGTAGCCAATAGCTGCCCTTGCATCGTATTTTGTCCATCGGACTAGCACACAGTCGAATGGTTTCCCTGATTTTAGTCCATCGGAATTGAATCCGTTGAATAGATTTGAAACATGTTCTATTTCTAGGTCCTTCTGATTTTTTTTTTCAAAAAACGAATGGACTTGCCACACGCACAACACATGATCAGATTGTCCAACGGACTGATCCCGTCAGACCTAGTCTGTCAGAAAGTCCAGTCGTGTGTATGCAGCATATGGGACTGTCTGCTGAAGATCTAGTCTGGTATCACTGGAGAAAGTTGTCGCTTGGAATTTGGAAGAATACCACCAGCTGTCCTTGGGCCTTGTGTGAGTACAGATGGTTCTGAGACATTTTAGAGACTTTTGGGCTCCTGCCACCCCTTTGGTGATAGAGAGAGAGTCAACTGTTGGCCTGTATAAAGGGGATACCAGCTGCTGTCTTGAAGATCTTACTCTACCCAATCCTCTATAAAGAAACGCTGAACTTCTGGCTTTAAAGAAAAGTGTGTGCGTTTAGGTACTGCTACTCCCTCAAAGTCCACTGTTGCAAGTATGGAATTTACTATAGCCTTTTCAGAATTTCAGAATATATAAAAATACTCTGTATATATTGGGAACACAGTTAACCCCTTGATTGCCCCCTAGTGTTAGCCCCTTCGCTGCGAGTTACATTTTTACAGTAATCAGTGCATTTTTATAGCACTGATCGCTGTATAAATGACAATGGTGCCAAAAATGTGTCAAAAATGTTCGATGTGTCCGCCATAATGTAGCAGTCTCGATGAAAATCATAGATCGCCACCATTACTATTAAAAAAAAATAATAATAAAAATGCTATAAATCTGTCCCCTATTTTGTAGACGCTATAACTTTTGAGCAAACCAATCAATATACCAAAAAATAAATAAAAAATACTGCGCTAAACCTAAATCAACACTAGCACAACTAAGGCCGCGTACACACGCGCGGACTGTTCGCCCAACTTTGTCCGTCCAACAGTTTCAGCAAACAGTCCGCTCAAAATTAGCATGGACGGACATGCCCACACACGACGAACGAACAGTTTGCTGAAACCGTGCGCGATGACGTGAACAGCACGTACGACGGGACGAAAAATACGACGTCCTATACACTGCATTATAGCTTTCGGCGTGAAAATCCTTTCTGAGCATGCGCGCAACTTTGTTTGACGAACAAGCCTACACACGAGCGGGCTGTTCGCTGAAACAAGGTTTCAGCGGACAGTTTTTCGGAAATTCCGAAAAACCTTGTCCGTCCAACTGTCCGCTGAAACTGTCCGCTGAAAGCCCACACACGAGCGGACTGTCCGCCCAAACACTGTTCAGCGGACAAAGTTGGGCGAACAGTCCGCCCGTGTGTACGCGGCCTAAGAATTTCTGCAGCTCAGTTTTACAAGATACACATAAACACAATAAGATAACAAAAGGAAAAAGCCGTGCACATACATAAATATAGTTTCATAGTTAGTTAGGTTGAATAAAGACACCAGTCCATCCAGTTCAACCTGAGTGAGTGTCTACAATTGTCCCTACTCCTGTACATTGCACACTCATGTCGGTCCCTACCCTCAAGGAACCCGCAATCCAAGGTCCCCATTCATATACTAGGGCCAATTTTGGACAGAAGCCAATTAACCTACCTGCATGTCTTTGGATCGTGGGAGGAAACCCACACAGGCACAGGGAGAACATGCAAACTCCAGGCAAGTAGTGTTGTGGTTGGGATTTGAACCAGCGACCCTTCTTACTGCTAGGTGAGAGTGCTAACCACTACACCACTGTGCTGCCCATTTATAAGTATTTATATATAAATAAAATTAAATATAAACACCTATAAGTGATTAATTAATTGATTGCATTAGTAGTGAGACAAGTTGATCTACCCCTCTAATAAAGCAAACATTCCATAATTTATAAAATGAATTATAAATAACAAGAGTTAATAATGAAATTCGAAAAATCCCAGTGAAGTGATACAAAAGTCCAATAAATGAAAAATAGTCCAATGAGAACTTAATAAATACCAAAAGGCAAGCAATTTCATGCCCATAGTCAATCTCCACAGCACCTCCTCAGATGATGATCACAGTAGGCTCGCTTATTGAATAAAACAGGCCAGGACCGTCAACAGCAGCACATGAAGCAGAAAGGCAGTACTCAGGATCCCAGGGAAATAGAAAGAAGACTCACCATACTGTAGCATAATTCCGTATAACAAATTTAATAAAAGTAAAGAAATACACTTACATAGAAAGCAGTAAAAACGCCCATAAAAAATGCCGGCCGGCATGCAATCGCCTGTCCAACCTACGCTGTATCGCGATGACGTCAGCACGTCTGCCACTCGACGTACGTTTCATCGTAAAAAGAGTTATTCGTGGGGACGGATATAATCAATATATGCTTATTACAATTTGTTTTACCAAAAATATGTAGAAGAATACATATCGGCCTAAACTGAGAACAAATTAGATTTTAATTTTTTTTTAAAATGGAGATATTTATTTTGGCAAAAAGTACAAAATATTGTGTTTTTTTTTCAAAATTGACACTTTTTTTGTTTATAACGCAAACAAAATAAAAACCACAGAGGGAATCAAATACCACCAAAAGAAAGCTCTATTTGTGTGAAAAAAGGACATCAATTTTGCTTGAGCACAGTGTCACATGACCACGCAATCGTCAGTTAAAGCGACGCAGTGCCAAATCACAAAAAATGACTCGGTCATTCAGCAGCCAAATCTTTCGGGGCTGAAGTGGTTAAGATAAAGAACCTTCTGCCTTTACAATCTCTTTAAAGTGGTTGTAAACCCTTACAACACAATTTGACCTACAGGTAAGCCTAGATTAAGGCTTACCTGTAGGTCCAAGAAATATCTCCTAAACCGTATATTTGCCCGAAGACAGGCACCGCTGTCTACGGCGCATGCGCCGTAGACAGCGGCGTGCAGGCGCACTGAGCGCGGCATTTTCAATGACGGAGCTGCCACGCATGTCGGCTCCCGTGCGCATGTGCGGGAGTGACGTCATCGCGGCTTTGCGAATGACAGCGGCGGAGCTGCGAGACCCACCGAGAAGATGGATGCGCCAGACTACAGGGGACAGCGGTGACTTCGCTGGCTCCTGTGTCAGGTAAGTGACACATAATGGACTACTATGCGATGCATAGTAGTCTATTATGCTTTGCCTTTGCAGGGAATGAAAGAGGAAGTAAACTCATCAGGGTTTACTTCCTCTTTAATGTGTAACTGAACCTCAATTTTGAGATGATTATTCACAGAAGTTAACCCTTAAGGGTTTGGTATGTATTTGAGGACTTTAGGGGGTTCAAATGCCATGTTTTACTAAAAAGGAGCCAGTAAGAAAATGTAAAGCACTGGCATTTTGTTCTTTGTCTTTGTAAACTATCACAATAAAGATCGAAAAAACAAAAATGACATGTGTTAATGGCACACAGCGGGATTCGGGAGTGCTCCCGCATGGGTGCTCCATGGAAGTCGGCTCTCCGTGGGGGCACCCGATGAAGAGGAGGGGCCATTAGCGCCGGCAGGGCACCCCAGAAGAGGAGGATCAGAGCTGCTTTGTGCAAAGCCCTTAAACAGCACAGGTAAGTATAGTCGTATTTGTTATTTTTATTAAAAAGAAATCAAACCTTTACAACTCTTTTAACCACTTCCCGCCCACCAGCTGTCAAATGACAGCTGGGGGGCGTGGCTCTTGTTCTAGGTGGACATCATATGACAGCCTCCCAATGACCACTCTCACGCGCACGGGCGTGCATCGCGGCAATCGGTGGTGTGGTGTGTCAGTCTGACACACCGCTACACTGATCTCGTTAAAGAGCCTCTGAAGGAGGCTCTTTACCACATGATCAGCCATGTCCAATCACGACTGGTCACGATAACAACAGGAAGAGCCGTTGATCGGCTTTTCCTCATTTGTGTCTGACAGACGCTGGTAGAGGAGAGCCGATCGGCTACTCTCCTGACAGGAGGGGGTCTGTGCTGATTGTTTATCAGAGCAGTCTCCCCTTCGGATGCCCACCCAGGACCACCAGGAAGCTGCCAGGACCACCAGGGATGCCACCACACTGGACCATCAGATATGCCATCCTAGACCACCAGGGAAATGCCAATCAGTGCCCAGGCAGATGCCAATCAGTGCCCATCCCCAATGCCTGCCAGTGCCATCACTGATGCCTATCAATGCCATCTATCAGTACTACATATCAGTGCCTATCAGTGCCCATTGCCCATCAGTGCTGCATATCAGTGCCACCCATCAGTGCCGCCTACCAGTGCCCCCTCATTGGTGCCACCTCATCTGTGCCGCCTTATCAGTACCCATCAGTGCCACCTAATCAGTGTCCATCAGTGAAGGAGAAAACTTACTTATTTACAAAATTTTATAACAGAAACAAAAGAAAAACTTTTTTTTTTTTTTCAAAATGTTAGGTTTTTTTAAATTTATTTGTTTAGCAAAAAATAAAAAAATGCAGAGGTGATCAAATAACACCAAAAGAAAGCTCTATTTGTGGGAATAAAATGATACAAATTCTGTTTGGGTACAGTGTAGCATGACCGCGCAATTGTCATTTAAACAGCGACAGCGCTGAAAGCTGAAAATTGACTTGGGCAGGAAGGGGGTGTAAGTGCCCTGTATTGAGGTAGTTAAACAATTTTGAATTACTTATTCTATCTGCTTTCCTGTTTCCTGTTTATACTAATATAACACAGTGCACTAACATAAGTCACAACTTTACATGTACTCTACATCATTTTTCCATTTTCTCAGAAAATGTTATGGAGTACAACACCGCAGTTATAAATTTGAGACTTTAAATTGATCTGCTTCAGTAGCCGACATGCACATAACGTAACAGCAAGATCATCATTTTCTTAACACCTCAGTGAATAGTATTTAAGGTCAAATAAGCACACTATTTTTAGTTATTAATAAAGATGCTAAATGAGCCATATGTAACCCTCGGGATCAATTGATATGCATTAATTTTTCATTTTGTTGTTTATAATGTTGAGAAATATTCTATTCTTACAGTTTGCTTAAACTACAACTACTCATGCATCTCATCCTTCAAGCTTTGGACAATTTTTTCTTTAGTTATGTAAATAACTATTCTAGAAACCATTTTTATTTTCCTGATATTTCATTTTCATACTTCAAATAAGTGCATGTAATTATCAACAACATTGTTGCTCCTTTCACAGATAGAAATGGTATGGACATTTTTGTCCATGGAATTACACCTTAACATTTGGGTAATGCTTCATTGTGTTGATGTGTTCTACAATTACAGAAGCAAGCTAAAGGCAGGTCTTGGCACAATTTAGGTTCTCAGATAGGTAACCTGGAGCCAATCTATGTGTTAATGCCATGATTAGGGATGAGCCGAACACCCCCCGGTTCGGTTCGCACCAGAACCTGCGAACAGACCGAAAGTTCGCACGAACGTTAGAACCCTATTAACCGGTTCCCAACCAGCGCAACCGATGTACGTACAGGTACGTCCAATCTTCAATGCCGCCCTGCGCGCTCGCGTGCCGGTCAGGACCCCCGTGAGTCTGGTCACGGGTCCCGCAGACTCAATCGCCGCGGGCATACCCGCGATCATCTCACAGGACGGATGAATGGAGAAATGCCGTTGTAAACAGCATTTCTCCATTCTGCCTAGCAACTAGTGACGCTGATCTCTGCTCCATGTGATTGGAGCAGAGATCAGTATTCACTAAATGAAAGCCCAGCCCCCACAGTTAGTAACACACCCCTAGGAACACTTAACCCCTACACTGCCACCCACTGGTTAACCCCTTCACTGCCAGTGTCATTTACACTGGAATCACTGCATTTATATAGCAGTGATTGCTGTATAACTGACAATGGTCCCAAAAATGTGTAAAAAATTTCCAATGTGTCTGCCATAATGTCGCAGTCACAATAGAAATCGCTGATCGCCGCTATTACTAGTAAAAAATAAAAAATGATTAATAAAAATGCCATAAAACGGGGGCGCATGCGCGCAGCTCGACGTGATGGACGTCTGCCACTAGAGCTCCGCACTCCCCGCAACGATCCCGGGACTTTCTGAGGCTATCGCTATCTTCACACCCAGGCAACCCGTCGGTACGGCTCACCGATACCGCCGTGCACCCCCCGGGATGGTCCTGACAGGCCATCGGGGTAAATCAAAGCCGAAGCCGATCAAAGAGGCACTCGCGCGGGCCTCGTCCAAGATGGCCGCGAAAGCACAAGCACAAGCTCTGGCTCCCTCGCAGCGTTCCAGCTCTCCCGCTGACACGGCGGATCCTCACAGCGAAGATTCAGATGAGGAAGGTGGGCGCAATAAAGAGGACTTCCCTGCACTCCCTAAGCCAGGTATGCCACAAACTGACCTCCTTGCTCACTTTGAAAAAATGCTGCATAAGGCCTTGAAAGTGACCTCAGAGCAAATTACCACCAAACTGACTCACGAGATACGTGAATTAGGTCAGCGCACTGCTGACCTTGAGACCCGTGCAGACGACATGGAACTGACCCTTAAAGAGCACGATCAAGAACATCTAGCTCTTCGTGAGGAAAACGCAATGCTCCTTTCCCGGCTAGAAGATGCCGAGAATCGCTCAAGGAGGGCAAATTTGCGCCTCCGCGGCATTCCGGAAACGGTGCAAGATATACAATCTTTTACTACAGCCCTATTCCAAGAGCTTTCTCCATCGATACCGATCGAGCGTTTGGAATTTGACCGGATACACAGGGCCCTGACACGCCGGCAACCTGATGGCCCCCCACGGGATATCATTGTGAAACTTCACTTTTTCAGGTCCAAGGAACAACTTCTCGCTGCTGCCCGCAGCAAAGAAGACACCCTCACATTCCAAGGGCATGCATACCAGTTATTTACTGATTTGGCCCCTCTTACAATTGCAAAGCGGAGAGCCATGAAGCCGCAGCTACAAGTACTTATTCACCATCAAATCAAATATATGTGGCGTTTTCCTTTCGCTCTTCACTTTACCTATAACGGTCAACAATATACCTGTACCTCTCCGGAAGCTCTCCAGCGCCTCCTTGAGTCTCTGCATCTAACACTGCAAGAACAATCAACTAAGACCTCACTCCCACGCACCCCTGCTCGTCTCACCCCATATCCCCACGCGATGACCCCTAAACGAGACCCCAGGGATATACGCTCTCCAAGATCCATCCGGAAGGGTACACCGGCGAGGGCCTCTGCAACAAATCTCTACAGCCCTAGAGTGTTCGTACCTCGCTGACCGGACTCTGCCGCCCTTCTGCTTGTCATTTTGTTTTTACCCACATTTCGGGCGCTCTGAGCCTTAGCCCGGTGGTTCAATTTACCTGTTATGGTTACTGGTCACCTATATACTTGGTGCAATTTTGACCTTGTTTTTTGGTTTTGCTTTTTGCTTTTTGATTTTTGACTTTTGACTTTTGATCTTTGACTTATTGTTTTTTGATTCTAGATTATTTGCTTTTGATTTTCGAGATACTTTTACGTGGTATTGCAGGTCCCTTCTCCTTCCACTGTATTACACCCATGGACCCCCTTGTGAGCTATGCTAAAAATTTTTTTTTTTTTTTTTTTTTTACTTATCATGGGGGTCCATGTAATCTGAACCTGAGTTAGCCATGGAGAATGCACCTGCTCAATTTACTGTTTCTCCTCAATGTCCCCATTATAGTTGATCTACCTCTACCCCTTTCCATCCCTCCCCTTCCCCCTCCCCCTCCTCCCCCCCCTCCCTATCCCTCCCTCTTCCCCCCCACCCCTCCTCCTTCCCCCCCCCTTAGGATCTGACATTGATATGTTTTTTTCTTTATTTTTACACCACTCTATGTTCCATGAAGGTTATAGTTAGAGTATACTTTTTGACCTAACTTGAACGGCTCTCGGTTGTTTTGGTATGTTTTATATTATATTATTTGCAATGCTTCTCCCTGTCCCGGTGTGTTGCGGGGGACAGTCACTGCTTCCCCCCACCTAGGTGCGCTCTCCCCATGGCGGACTCCTCTGCTGTCGGGACCACGCACGTTAGAGTCGGGCGATTCAGACTTTTCCGACTCGCACTAGTCTACCTAATTTTCGCCTTACATATCTACTCTGATGCCTCTCTATCTTTCTTCCTGTTCATTCGTTTATCTCCTAACTCACTCTCTCTCCAAACCCTTTTTCCTATTTCTGGTCGGTGGGCCTGGGGGGACCCCGGGTCACGCTATAGTATTTTCCCATGTCTTAGCCCATGGCTCCCTTAAATATATTATCACTTAATGCCAAAGGTCTCAACTCTCCTAATAAAAGGGTTAAAGCATTTCGTTCTTTCGTATCCTTAAAAGCGGGTATAGTAGCGTTACAAGAAACGCACTTTTCTACAAATAATACTCCTAAGTTCTTCAGTAGCAGTTACCCCTTGGTGTATACAGCCTCTGCGGCTACAAAACAGCGGGGGGTCCTCCTGGCGCTCCATCGTTCCCTTCCGTTTACGTTTGCCTCAGCTATCCGAGATCCTGAGGGACGCTATATTATCCTGTCTGGCCTTTTACAAGAATCTGAAGTAACTTTAGTTTCTTACTATGCCCCTAATTCCAATCCCATTCCCTTCTTTTCTCATCTTTTTCAAGTCATTAAGTCTCATCTTAAAGGCACATTGATTATGTGTGGGGACTCAAACTTAGTCATTCACCCTTCTATTGATAAGTCTCCTTATATGCCAGACCACCATTCGCTATCGGCTAAATTTCGATCATTGCTCCAACAATACTATCTATTGGACACGTGGAGGGAATGTAATCCCGCAAAGAAAAATTACTCCTTTTTCTCTAATCCTCACAACTCATTTTCCAGAATTGACCACATATTTATCCCAGTAGCATCCTCTCCCGTCCTGCTCCAATCTCTTATTCACCCAATCACCTGGTCCGACCATTGTGCAGTGATTACCACTATCTCTTCACTTGTGCCACAGTCCAGCGACAGACTTTGGCGCATGAACGACAAATATCTCACGAACGAATCTTTTCGACTTGACATCGAAGTAGCATTACGTGATTATCTCATGCACAATGCCGTCCCAGGCACTTCCCCCGTTCTTCTATGGGAAGCCCATAAACCTGTCATACGGGGTAAATGCATTTCTACAGCCTCCTTCCTCAAAAAAGATAGACTTGAGCATATACACTATTTAGAATCCGAATACCAACGCCAGTTTCTGCTATTTCAAACTACTCCCTCAGAGTCGAACAAGTCTAAGTTAGATAACATCCGTCTTGAATTGGACTTGCTCTTTTCTGAAGCTGCTGACAAATCTTTACGTAGGGCCTATCACTCTATCTACACGAAATCTAACAAGCCTGATACATTTTTAGCTCTCCGCCTTAGACAGCCGGAGCGTATCCACAAACCAATCAGACTCAAACTCCACAATGGGACCCACACTAGCAACCCAGCCAGAATAGTGAATGAATTTTCTAAACGCCTCGCCAAACTGTATGAATCCCCTGCCTCTTTTCCTCTTGATAAAGCTGAGGCTTTATTTCGTAACTTACAGATTCCCTCCCTCCCTATCCCTGTCCGCAGCGCCTTTGAGGAAGAGATCTCGCCATTTGAGGTAACTCAAGCTATCAAATTACTTAAACCCAATAAGCAACCCGGCCCTGATGGTTTCACTGGGCTGTACTATAAAAAGTTTGCGGAAGTTCTGTCCCCTCTCTTGGCGAATTCCTTTAATGCTCTGTTGAAAGGGGGCGTCTTCGGTGCCGAGACGCTTACGGCTTCGGTCTCTATGATACCCAAACCTGATGCTGACCACTCTGTATGGTCAAATTACAGGCCCATATCACTCTTGAACCTAGACGTAAAACTTTTAGCAAAAATTCTGTCCACACGATTAAACCCACATATTGGAGGATTGATTCATAGAGATCAGGTAGGATTTATTCCTAAACGTCAAGCTAGCGATAACGTACGCCGGGTCATTCTATTGCAGCACTTAGCGAGAACTCTGGGTATCCCTATGCACCTCTTGTCCCTCGACATTCGGAAGGCGTTCGATACCGTCTCTTGGCCTTATCTTACATATATATTGTCCAAATGGGGTTTTGGCCCTCACTTCCTTCGTTGGATTGAGGCGCTATATGCTAATCCCCAAGCATTCGTTAGATACTCCGGCTTTAACTCTGTTAGATTTCCTATCCAGCGTGGCACTAGGCAGGGGTGCCCTCTCTCACCCCTGCTCTTTGCCCTTGCTATTGAGCCCCTTGCAGCTTTGATCAGGTCTAATCCTGACATTAGGGGATTAGAAATAGCCTCCACGATGCACAAATTATGTCTCTTTGCAGACGATGCCCTATTATTTATAACCTCACCTCATACAACTCTACCTAACTTGTTCAAACTCCTTGACTTGTTTGCGCTAATCTCAGGCCTTGAGGTTAACCAGGCTAAGTCTAAGGCTTTAGCAATATCCCTTTCTACAGACGCACTTCAGATTTTACGCACGAACTATCCATTTCAATGGTCCACCTCCTATATTCCCTATTTAGGAGTGAAATTAACTAGTAACCCTGCCCATCTATACCAAACTAACTACTTGCCCATGCTTCGTAGCCTAACATCCCTCCTTAATTCTTGGCAACCCTTATGTGTTTCTTGGCTCGGTCGTATTGCGGCTGTCAAGATGTCTTTGTTACCTAAGTTGCTGTACTTATATAGAACCCTTCCAGTTATGGTCCCTCTATACTTCCATAAGGCTATTCAAAGTCGAACCTTTAAATATATTTGGGGTAATGTTAGACCTAGGGTCTCTAAGGCTGTTCTTTTTCGACATAAACTCCGCGGGGGCCTGGGTATTCCATGCTTTAGAAACTACTATTATGCAGCGCAGATAGCCCAATTGACCTTATACCATGCCAAATCTGAAATCCCGCTGTGGGTCAGTCTAGAAGCAGTGGAGGCACATCCAATCTCTGTTTCCAACTTACTTTGGCTTACCCCACTGGCATGTAGATCACTTACGAACCCCATTACAAGCCACTCCCTTAAAATTTGGCATAAGGTAAGTATTCCCTTTAAATTGCTATCCCCACATCGCCCTCTGCTCTCATTTTTGGGTCACCCGAACTTTTATCCGGCCCTTACGGAACCGAACACTTTCTCAACCTGGACACGAGCAAACCTAACTAGAGTTTGTGACTTCTCCTCGAGAAGATCTCTCGCTACATTTTCCGCCCTACAGGCACAAGCTCATCTGCCCCCCACAGAATGTTTTCACTATCTTCAAATAATCCACTTTTTCCGGGCACATATTACCCCTGATTCTAATTCTAATTTTAATTCCATGACCCCGTTTGAATCAATATGCTCCTCTGACCCCCATGCCCCGGGCATTATTTCATGTCTATACTCTTGCCTCTCTAATATAGCTGAAGACCTCCCGCCCTATGCTATCGCATGGACCAGGGATTTGTCACTTAACCTTGATGCGGAATCCTGGTCTGATATTTGGACCAACACCAAAAATTCATCGCAAAATGTTGTGGCATCTGAAGCAAGTTACAAGGTTCTGATGCGATGGTATCTAGTACCCTCTAGAATCTCTAAATTTGTTCCTGGCTATCCACCTGATTGCTTCAGGGGCTGCAACGAGCGGGGCACCCATCTCCACATTTGGTGGACTTGTCCCATTGTGGCAAATTTCTGGTCTTCAATTTTCCATATGCTAACCACATTGTTGCAATATCCTGTGACACCAGACCCAGCGTCAGCCCTGTTAAATTATCTACCTCAGAACCTTACTAAAGCCCGAAATAGACTCTTCCTTCAGGTGCTAACTGCGGCCAAACAAACGATCGCGAAGGCATGGAGGACCCCGTCACTGAATATAACTGAGACCAAACATAGAATCACTCAAGCGATGATACACGCTAAAATTGAAGCTATAGTGCTGGATAGAATTCCTTTATTCAATAGGATTTGGCAACCTTGGGTGGACCATTTTCTACCAAAAGATTTCGATACACGTCTTATGGCCCCTTAATTCACGTTGATTATTATCCTAGACCCTGTGGGTCTCCCGGGCACTCCGACCATACCTTTTTCTCCTCTTCCTCTGCTTTTCTCCTTGTCTTATGTCTTTGTTCCAATTCTCCTTTCCCCCTTTTATCTTCTACTTTCCTCTGTTTCCTTCTCTCTCTTTCTGATCTATGTATACAATTCTCTCAGCGGAACACTACTCTACAATATCACCTGAAGTGACTGCTGCCATCATAGCATTGTCTATTATATGTTTCTCCTCTAAATGGAAGCGGTTAATTTTCTTTTGCTTTTTTATCCTGTTATGACTTCTTACTTGGATGCTTCTCGTTTGCGAACTCTAATATCTGGAGGGTTTACGAATGCGCTTTAGTACTGTTTGTTCTATACCCTTTGGCAATAATTGGTAGCAGCCTACTAAACTATAATCTGTAATGGTTGTTAAAGCAAACTGTTCTGCTTATTTCTATGTGCCTTGTTTAATTTTCCAATAAAATATTTGAAACAAAAAAAATGCCATAAAACTATCCCTATTTTGTAAACGCTATAACTTTTGCGCAAACCAATCAATAATCGCTTATTGCAATTTATTTTACCAAAAATATGTAGAAGAATACATATAGGCCTAAACTGAGGGAAAAAATGTTTTTTTTTTATATATTTTTGGGGGATATTTATTATAACAAAAAGTAAAAAATAATGCGTTTTTTTCAAAATTGTCGCTCTATTTTTGTTTATAGCGCAAAAAATAAAAACCGCAGGGGTGATCAAATACCACCAAAAGAAATCTCTATTTGTGGGAAAAAAAGGACGTCAATTTTGTTTGGGAGCTACGTTGCACAACTGCGCAATTGTCAGTTAAAGCGACGCAGTGCCGAATCGCAAAAAGTGGTCTGGTCTTTGACCAGCAAAATGGTTCGGTCTCTAAGCCCTTGTACACATGGTCGGAGATTCCAACAACCAAATCCGTCGGAGTAATTCTGACGGATTAATTCCGGAAGAGGTCCGGAAGTGATGTTGCATACACACGGTCGGACTAAGTTATCGGAAAATCCGATTGTACATAACGTGATGACATTATTTCGTTACGACAGGACTACGTTCAGGCTAGTAGCCAATAGCTTTGGTCTAGGAATTTGATCTGAGCACTTTGTCTGTCGGAGTAGGCTACACATGATCGGAGCATGTCCGATTGGAGCATTTTGTCTGAAAATTTTATTGGCAGGTTGGAAAAGTTGGTCCGTCGGATATTCCGACAGAAACAGTCCGATGGAGACCACACACAGTCAGAATATCCGACAAAACGGTCCGATAGGACACATTCCAACGGAATCTCCGACCGTGTGTACAAGGGCTAAGTGGTTAATTACAATGGACGCGAACGTTCGAAATCTAAAGTGCTAATCATACTGGAAAATATGTTATTGTCCTAAAAAGGGTTTGGGGACCCGGGTCCTGCCCCAGGGGACATGTATCAATGCAAAAAGAAGTTTTAAAAACTGATGTTTTTTTTGGAGCAGTCATTTTAATGATGCATAAAGTGAAAAAAAAGTGAAATATTCCTTTAAATATCCTACCTGGGAGGTGTCTAAAGTATGACTGTGAAGTGGTACGTGTTTCCCATGTTTAGAACAGTCCCTGCACAAAATGACATTTGTAAAGGAAAAAAAGCCATTTAAAACTGCTTGCGGCTTTAATGTAATGTCTTGTCCTGGCAATATGGATGAAAATATTTGGGGAAAAATGGCATGGCTACCCCATCACCCCCCTACCCCAGCCCATTACCAGCCCCTTTGGGTCTTGTATGGAAATTAAGGGGAACCCCACACCCAAAATATGTTATGTTAATGTTAGGCAGATGCCTCTGTTGCACAAATCAACTACACAACACCAGCAATGGGGGGGGGGGGGGGTAGATTCAGGTGTATGCTGTGCAGGAGGCACACTACACTCACTGTAACAGCGCTAGGTTAGGAAGCAAAGCAAAGCTGGCACTGTCCCTGCCTATCCTGCTCTCTCCCTGAACACTACACTCACTGTAACAGCGCTATCTAAAGAAGTAAAGCACAGCTGACACTGTCCCTGCCTATCCTTCTCTCTATGAACGCCGCAACACACTACACAAGGCCGCCGCTCTGGCGGCCTTATATAGTGTGGGGCGTGTACTAAACCCCCTGAGCTATAATTGGCCACAGGCATCCAACCTATGGCCAATTATGGCTCTCCTCGCTGCTGGCGCTGTGATTGTCCAAGCATGCGGGGTCACAGTGCATGCTTGGCCAATCATCAGCCAGCAATGCACTACGACTGGCGCAGTGCATTGTGGGCCTTTTGTATCACACAAATTTGATGCGAACAGCCCACAAAGTTCTGGTTTCGATGAACGGACGAATGGACGATGTGCGATTCGAACATGGGTTCAAATCGAACACCGGGCTCATCCCTAGCCATGATAATACAAATGTTTCAGGGATGGTAGAATAAGCTTTTAAAGTGTTTCTAATGCCAAATCTTTTTTAGTGTTAGGTAGAGTTGTGAGTGTTTAAAACACCTGTCAGATTTTAGTACTGTCTGCAGGGCTTTTTTCAGGGGGAACTTGGTGGAACTCAGTTCCACCACCTCTGGTTTAGACCCTCTGCTCCCTGCCCACCACTATCACTTGTAAACACAAAAGTCCAGTTTCTGTGTTTACAAGTGACAGCTCTGCACTCTGTGTGTAATGCAATGCTGGTATTTAAAGACCTTTAAGACCCTCCTACTGTTTGTGAAATTTGACTGACCACACCCACTATTTGATGTGATTTGGAGGGTGTGTGGAGGGGAGTGGTTTTGGGGGGGTCGTGGTTGAGTTCCAGCACCTATTGTTTGAGAAAAAAAAGCCCTGTCTGTATATGAAACATACCAGACCACCTGCCTCCAAAACATTGGGGGTACCTTGCCAGAAGGCCCCACCCTTGCAACGGACCTTGTTCCCATGTTGATGAGGATGAGGGTCCCTTATTGTTAAAGAGGGCTTCCAGATTCTGATAAGCTCCGGCCTGCAGACCCCCAAATCCTCGGGCAAGCCGCTGCACTGTTGTACATAGTATAAACAGGAAATACAAATCCTTACATAGTTGAATGACTAGGCCTTTAAAAAAAAGTCCCTGGATGTACAGTCAGGTCCATAAATATTGGGACATTGACACAATTCTAATCTTTTTGGTTCTATACACCACCACAATGGATTTGAAATGAAACAAACAAGATGTGCTTTAACTGCAGACTTTCAGCTTTAATTTGAGGGTATTTACATCCAAATCAGGTGAACAGCGTAGAAATTACAACAGTTTGTATATGTGCCTCCCACTTTTTAAGTGACCAAAAGTAATGGGACAGATTAACAATTATCAATCAAACTTTCAATTTTCAATACTTGGTTGCAAATCCTTTGCAGTCAATTACAGCCTGAGGTCTGGAACGCATAGACATCACCAGACGTTGGGTTTCATCCCTGGTGATGCTCTGCCAGGCCTCTACTGCAGCTGTCTTCAGTTCCTGCTTATTCTTGGGGCATTTTACCTTCAAGTTTGTCTTCAGCAAGTGAAATGCATGCTCAATTGGATTCAGGTCAGGTGACTGACTTGGCCATTGCATAACATTACACTTCTTTACCTTAACCACTTGCATACTGGGCACTTAAACCCCCCTCCTGCCCAGACCAATTTTCAGCTTTCAGTGCTCTCACACTTTGAATGACAATTACTTAGTCATGAAACACTGTACCCAAATAATTTTTTGTCCCTTTCTTCATACAAATAGAGCTTTCTTTTGGTGGTATTTGATCACCTCTGGGTTTTTTATTTTCTGCGCTATAAATGAAAAAAGATCGAAAATTTGGGGGAAAAAAAAGCATTTTTCTTTGTTTCTGTGATAAAATTTTGCAAATTAGCAATTTTTCTTCATAAATTTTGGCCACAATTTATACTGCTACACATCTTTTGTAAAAATAACCCAAATTTGTGCATATTATGTTATCTGTGTGAAATTTATAGAGTCTACAAGCTATGGTGCAAATCATAAAAAAATGATCACATCTGATGTACTGAGGCCTATCTCATTTCTTGAGACCCTAACAAGCCAGGAATGTACAAATGCCCCCCAAATGACCCCTTTTTGGAAAGTAGACATTCCAATGTATTTAGTAAGAGGCATGGTGAGTTATTTGAAGTTGTAATTTTTTCCCACAATTCTTTGCAAAATTAAGATTTTATTTTATTTTAATTTATTTTTTCACAAAATTGTCATTGTAATAGCTTATTTCTCTCACACGGAATGTGCATACCACAAATAACACCCCAAAATACAGTCTGCTACTCCTCCTAAGTATAACGATACTTTTACACAGCCTGACCACTAGGGATGAGCCGAACACCCCCTGGTTCGGTTCGCACCAGAACTTTCGAACGGACCCCAAATTCGTACGAACTTTAGAACCCCATTGAAGTCTATGGGACTTGAACGTCCGAAATTAAAAGTGCTAATTTTAACGGCTAATATGCAAGATACGTTCCTAAAAAGGGTTTGGGGACCAGGGGACATGGGTCAATGCCTAAAATGTTTTTAAAAATGGCCGTTTTGGCGGGAGCACTGATTTTAATGACGATTAAAGTGAAAAAAAAAAAAAAGTGAAATATTCCTTTAAATATCGTGCCTGGGGGGTGCCTGTAGTATGCCTGTCAAGTGCCACGTGTTTCCCGTGTTTCCCGTGTTTAGAACAGTCCCTGCACAAAATGACATTTAACAGAAATAACATCATTTAAAACTGCTTGCGGTTTTAATGTTATATCTGGTTCCTGCAATATGGTTGAAAATCATTGAGAAAAATGGCATGGGTAGCCCTCCCTGCCCATTACCAGCCCCTTTGGGTCTTGTACGCATATTAAGGGGAACCCCGTACCCATATTAAAAAAAGGAAATGCGTGTGGCCCCCAGGCCCTATATACTCAGAACAGCAGTATACAGGTGGTGCAAACAAGACAGGGACTGTGTAGGTTTGTTGTGTTAAGTTGAATCTGTTTGTAATTTTCAACTGGTACATTTTTAAAGTGTAGCTCCAGTCAAAAAAACTATTTTTAAGCTTATTGGAAAACATAGGGAAGGGTTATCACCCCTGTATAATTTGTTTTGTCGTCCATCTTTTTTCATCTCACTTGCTGTTGTCTCCTTCCATTTGCAAGTAGGAGCTGTTTGCAAGTTGGATGTTTGAAAGTAGCGGCCTGCCCTATATGCTCTGCAGAAATGGTGGAACAAGGTGTTGGTTTTGCCACAACATTGTAAGCCCTCAAAGTGACTCTTGGTGGGCGCTGGAGCGCCCTGCTGTGAACGATTATATCAAGAATTGTAATTACATGTCCCAGTTAAACAGGGGCAGAAAAATTGGGCCTTAGGCAATGGGGCTGGTGCCACGACACTGCAACCTCTCCCATATACTCTAGTTTTAGTGCAGGAATTAGCCCTGCTGCAAAGCATTGCATCAAAAATTGTAATTAAACGCCCCTGCTAAACAGGGGCAGAAAAATTGGGCCTTAGGCACTGGTGCTGGTGCCACCACACTGCAACCTCTCCCATATACTCTAGTTGTAGTGCAGGAATTAGCCCTGCTGCAAAGCATTGCATCAAAAATTGTAATTAAACGCCCCTGCTAAACAGGGGCAGAAAAATTGGGCTGATGGCATCACCCAGAACCAGAAATGTTCTTCCAACATATCAGCGGAGGAGGAAGAGGATAGACAATCAACATAACAGGACAGTCACTCAGCATCAGCATAGGCAGTCTTGAAGGGATGTGATATTTCAAAAAAAATTATTCGGTTACATCAGCTTCAGGTGCTTGGTAACTGTGGGTGATCCAAGACTGATTCATCTTGATGAAGGTCAGTCAATCAACTGATTCGGTGGACAGGCGCACCCTGTGATCGGTAACAAAGCCACCAGCAGCACTGAAGGTGCGTTCCGAAAGAACGCTGGATGCAGGACAGGCCAGTAGCTCAATTGCATACTGTGCAAGCTCTGGCCAGTGATCCATCCTCAAGACCCAGTAAGCCAGAGGATTTTTGGTGGGAAAGGTGTCCAAGTCTGACCTTGCCCCTAGGTATTCCTGCACCATGTAAATCAGACGCTGGCGATGGTTGCTGGAACCGATCATACCTTGGGGCTGCAGACTAAAAAATTGTCTGAAAGCATCGGTCAGACGGCCACCTTCTCCACCGCTCCTTCTGACCGATGCCTCAGAAACACGTTGTCCAGGACCAGGAGTTTGTAACCTCCCAGTCTCTGGGAACGCGTTGCACAGACCTTTCTGCAAGGCCTCCCGGAGATGTCTCATCCTCTGCTCCCTCTGCGATGGCAAGATAAGGTCGGCAACCTTACCCTTGTACCGTGGATCAAGGAGAGTGGCCAGCCAGTAATGGTCCCTCTCCTTGATCCGAAAAATATGAGGATCCTTCCGCAGGCTTTGCAGGATCAGGGAGGCCATGCAGCGTAGGTTAGCTGAGGCATTCGGTCCGGAGTCCTCTGGGTCACTAAGGACAACATGATCCACAGCTACCTCCTCCCAGCCACATACAAGTCCACGGGTTTCTTGGGACTGTAAATCATCCCTACAAGACTGCTGCTGCTGCTAAAGCTGAGTGCCAGCCTCCACCTCCATGCTGACACAATCATCCTCCTCCTCCTCCTCGTCCTCTTCCTGTGTGATGGGTGGGACAGCAGGAACACTGTCTGGATAAAGGGGGCCTTGAGAGGCAAGGAAGTCCTCCTATTCCAGCCTCTGTTCTGCCTCAAGTGCCCTGTCCATTATTTCACGCAGCGTATGCTCCAAGAGGTGGACAAGAGGTACAGTGTCACTGATGCATGCACTGTCACCGCTCACCATCCTTGTGGCCTCCTCAAACGGTGACAGGACAGTACATGCATCCCTGATCATGCCCCACTGGCATGGTCAGAAAAAACCGAGCTCCCCTGACCCTGTCCTGGTGCCGTAGTCGCACAGGTACTCATTGATGGCCCTCTGCTGCGTGTGCAGCCGTTGCAGCATGGCCAACGTTGAGTTCCACCTGGTGGGCATGTCACATATAAGGCGGTTCTTGGGCAGGTTCAACTCCTTTTGGACTCAGCCAGCCGAGCACAGGCATTAAATGATCG
The DNA here is from genome assembly GCF_037356315.1 of Lithobates pipiens. Taxonomy (NCBI): domain Eukaryota; kingdom Metazoa; phylum Chordata; class Amphibia; order Anura; family Ranidae; genus Lithobates; species Lithobates pipiens. The sequence goes on along the minus strand of NW_027507789.1, from coordinate 55,948,143 downwards.
GCGGAAATGCACACAGACTTTCCTGGCCTGCTTCAGGACATCCTGTTAGCCCGGGTACCTGCCCAAGAACCGCTGCACCACCAGGTTAAGGACGTGAGCTACACAGGGCACATGGGTCAGTTGTCCCTGTCGGAGGGCGGAGAGGAGGTTGGTGCCATTGTCGCAAACCACCACATATGTTCAACTCGAACACGAAGCTCATCCCTACTGACCACATACAGAGGCCTAACATTGAAGTAGCACCTTCAGGCATTCTAGGAGCATAAATTACACATCTCATTTCTCAACCACCTATTACAGTTTTGAAGGCCCTGGAACACCAGGACAATGGAAACGCCCAGAAAATTACCCCATTTTGGAAAGCTAACACCCTAACATATAATCTATGAGGCATAATGAGTCTTTTGAATGGTTAATTTTTTTCCAGAAGTTTTTGGAAAATGTGGAAAAAAATGAAAACGCATTTTTTTTTTACACAAAGTTGTCCGTTTATAAGATATTTGCAATACATAGCATTTACATAGAAAAAATAACACCCCAAAATACATTCTCCTACTCCTCCTGAGTATAACAACACCACATGTGTGAGACTTTTACACAGCCTGACCACATACAGAGGCCTAACATTAAAGTAGCACCTTCAGACATTCTAGGATCATAAATTACACATGTATTTATTTATTTTTTTGATTTTCAAAAGGCTTTATTGAAAATAAAGAAGAAAGTACAAACTAAGATGTGAAAATTGCGGACAAAACATAGGCAAATTACAATGTCCATAGAAAAGTAATAAAGGGTATATAGCCCAAACAAGTACACAGAGCTTAGGGTTTATTCCAGTTCCCAAAGAAGGATTCTGGAGGGGGGGTGGGGGAGGTATGGGGGGAAGAAGAGGAGTAGAGGGGGGGTGGATACCATTAGTATTCAGTTAGTAAGCTGTTTAGCCTGTCCTCGTGCCATTCTTGTCACAATGGGCTCAAAGTACTCTGGTGTCAGATAGCCAGGGCTTCCAGTGGTAGAGGAATTTCCTCAAAGTCATTTGTGTTTTTGCAAAAAGGTATTCCATCAGCAAGTGTTCATTTAGGATTTCGATAACATTACTGATAGAGGGTGCAATGGGTTGTTTCCAGCGGCGGGCAATAGCCAAACGGGCCGCTATAAAAATATGTGTGACAATAGGATGGAATTGTGAAGGCCAGACTGAGATGTCCAGGCCAAATAGGGCCATATGCGGGGTAATGACACGAGGCAGACCGGTAACCTTATGAATGAGAGTGGAGATGTCCGTCCAGTATACATTTATAAAGGGACACCCCCACCAAATATGTAAAATACGACTGTCCATATTGCAGTTCCTCCAACATTTGCTGGAATGAGTGGGAAAAATGCGGGCCAGTTTTACGGGGGTATAGTACCAGTTGTATAAAATTTTTATTACAGTCTCCCAATGGGAAAGATGGAGAATGGAGAGCACCGCAGGGAGGCGAATGGCCCGGTACCAGAGTGATGGGGGGAATGTGAGTGTGCAGTTTGGTTTCCCAGTAAGCAATTGCCGGAGGGCTTTCTTCTTGGGTCGGCTTCGTTAGGAGAGCATAGAAATAAGAGATACCGCAAAGTTTGCTAGTGGGTGAGCAAAAAAGCTGGATGATGTCTTTGGTGGAGTTGTGAGTGGAGGTTGGAGTTGAGGAGAGAATGTGGCGTATTCTCAAGTAGATGTAGAAATCCTTTTGAGAGATGAGGTATCGATTTGAAAGTTGATGAAAGGAGAGGAGATGGTTGTCTTGGAAAAGGTCTCCAAGAGTTCGGACGCCTTGCGATAGCCATTTCTGTATTGGTAAATCTGGGGAGAGAAAGGAGATGGCTGCAAGAGCCAGTTGGTAAAGAGCTTGGGGGTGTATTCCACCTGAGACTTGTGATATAGATTTCCAGGTATTTAAAGTTGCATTCATGGTAGGTAGAGAGGCATGTGTGGGGTGAAAACCCAACCATACCGCTGCTAGGAGATGCGAGGGAGTATGCGCGATGTCTGCCGCTTCGATTAGGGTCCAAGGCTGTAGGGAGGACATATACCAAAGTTTTCTGGTTTGGTCAAGTAAGGTTGCTTTGTAGTATAGTCTGAGGTTGGGCAATTCCAGTCCAGCATATTTCGTAGGTGTGTACAGCAAGGAGGCCTTAACTCGTGGTTTACGATCTGCCCAAATAAAGTTGTTGATAAGTCGCTGGAGTCCAGCAATGTCAGATTGGAGCATTGGTATTGGTAAGTTCTGAACATTATAGGACGTGTGGTAATAGAAACATCTTAGATAGGGCTATCCGGCCTGCCTAGGAAGCCTTCACATGTAGAAGCGAATTGGTTAAGGCCTGTAGCTTCTGGGTAAGTGCAGCTATGTTAGTACGTAGTATTAGAGAAGCGGGGGAGGTCAGCTAGATGCCCAAGTAGGTCATAGAGGAGTTGAGGGCCCAGGAAAAAGGGGATGCGGAGGAGATGTTTGTTCTAAGCTGTGGGGTTAAGGATATCCCCAACATAGCAGACTTAGAGTGGTTCAATTTGTATAGGGAGATCTGACTAAATTGGTGTAGGAGATCACAGAGTGGGGGCAGGGACCGTAATGGGTCGGTGAGCCAGATAACAATATCGTCGGCGTATAGGCCTATTTTATGGGCGCTTTGATCAACCGTCAGTCTGGCTATTTCTGGGTGCGTTCTGATCGCCTGTGCTAGTGGTTCAATCACCAGCGCAAAAATGAGTGGGGAGAGGGGACAACCTTGGCGGGTTCCATTGGTGATGGAAAAAGGGGAGGACAGTAGTCCCGATGTGTGAACTTTTGCGCTTGGGGTAGAGTAGAGACCAAGAAGGGCTTGTCTGAATGGACCACGTATGCCAAATTTTTGTAGGACAAGGTCTAAATATAGCCAGTTAACCCGGTCGAATGCCTTCTCTGCGTCAAGCGAGATCAGCAGAGAAGGCACTCGACGGTGCTCCGCCCAGTGGATCATGTCGGTGAGTCTGCAGGTGCCATCTGAGGCTTGTCTGGAAGGAATGAAGCCTACCTGGTCTAGATGTATTAGGTTGGGAATATACGAAGCTAAACGGGTGACTAGCAATTTGGCGTAGAGTTTAGTGTCCGTATTAAGGAGCGAGATGGGGCGCTAACTAGCAGAGTCATGTGCAGGTTTACCAGGTTTGTGAATGGTAATTATTGACGCTTCAAGGGATTCTGAGGGGATCTCACCAGTGTTTAAAAAACTATTAAAACTATAAAAACTATTAAGAAGTTGCATAGGTGGGGTGTGATTTGGTCCCTGTAAGTTTTGTAGTATTCATTTATGTAACCATCCGGATCAGGGGCTTTATGTAATGGAAGCTCTCTTATAGCTTTGAGGATTTCTAGGTGGGAGAATGGCTTGGCTAGGTCTTCAAGTTGCGAGGGGGATATCGAGGGGAGCTGGAGAGGAGTAAGGAAATCACGTATTAGTTGTGCGGTGGGCTGCGGTTCCGATGTTGATAGGGAGAGGTTATACAATTTTGAATAGAAGGCACCGAATTCATTTTCAATATCTTTGGGGTTTGACAGTTTGTGACCTTGCTGGTTTAACAAAAATGGGATTCTGCTTTCCGCTGCTTTCTTTTTATATTGTTGGGCCAAGTGTTTCCCTGCTCTATTGCTCTGATAATACCAAGTTAGGCGAAGACGCCTAAGGTAGAAATCATGTTTTTTTTTAAGGAATGAACTGAGTTCATTCCTTAAGGAGCTAAGATCTTTTGCATTGGCCGGAGTGGGATTTTGTTTGTTCAGGATTTCAATAGCTTGGATACACTGTAGGAGGGAGTTTATTGCGAGTGTTTTCTTTTTCTTTTCCTGGGCCCTCAGCTGGAGAAAGATTCCCCGAATGACCGATGTGCATTCCAGAGTGTAGTTGGGTTGGAGACAGAGCTATAGTTAGTGGCAAAGTAAGAAGTAATCTCGGATCGAATCCGTTCCCGGGTCTCCTTTCGCACTGAGTAGTGCTCCGTTTAAACGCCAGATTGTATGTCTAGAGGTGGGGGGTGAGAGAGAGATGCTGATGGAGACTGGAGCATGGTCTGACCATGTGATAGGGCCGATAGTTGCTTTGTTAATTTTTTGTAGGAGGGACTTGGAGACCAGAAACAGATTGTTCCGAGAGTAAGATCTTTGGGTATGGGAATAGAAGGAGTAGTCCCTCTCAGTACCGTGCAGACATCGCCATGGATCATGGAGATCTTCCATGTAAGCTATTGAGGATAGGGCCGAGGTCGTCTTGCGTTTTGGGTTGGAGGAGTCCATCTGGTTATCTAAAATCTCGTTAAAGTCTCCACATATTATAATTTCATGTTTTGGGTAATGTTGGATCTTATGAAGCACTGCTTTATAGAAGGATTTCTGGCGGGTATTAGGAGCATATATATTAACTATGATGAGTGGTTGGTTGTTGAATGTGGCCGACAGGATAAGGTATCTGTCCGCAGGGTCATATTCTGCGTGCCTAAGGGTAAAGGATATCGAAGAGCGGACTGCTATCATTACCCCCCTCGTCTTTTTATCAGCGTGGGCATGAAATCAATGGGGGAATAGTCTATGAGTGCATAGTGGGGGGTTGAGATCGGAAAAATGAGTCTCCTGGACCCATAATATGTCCGCCTTCTGATTCAAGGCTTCGCGCCACAGGAGAGACCTTTTAAAGGGACTGTTGAGGCCTTTAGCGTTTAAGGAGACAATTGTGAGCGACATTTCGCTGAAATTGGGAAGTCAAATATCGGATGGTTGCACTGTACTGGGGGGGGGGGGGGCAGGCTCCAATTAAAGAAAAGGGGGGGGATGGGATGGAAAGGGTGTAGGGAGGTAAAAGTATCACAGAATATTACTAAACACAATGGTATCTATGAGCAGTGCTGGGTCAGATCAGGTAGGATAGACCTAATCTGAGCAAACAATGTTAGAACTGTGCAGATACTAGAATAGGATAATAACGTATCTTATAAAGCAAAGTCAAACGGTACGTTTGAAAACGTAAAAGTGTAAACCAATAAATGTGCTCAGCACATCAAAAGGTATGGAGCGTGGAAGGGATAACATAACTGCTTCCACTCCTCCACACAACTAACACATATGATAAACATACTGATAATGAATAACCAGCAATAAACTGTAGATGCTTCTAGAAATATTCGGAGTGCTGCGTGATGCAGGCGGGTGACTTGCGACTAAGTTAGAGCGTGCAATTCCCACGGGTTGGAGATCTTGGAGGATGGCCTTGCAGGCGGGGTGCGAGGAGGTGCTTGGGTTAGCAAGCCCCAGTTGAGGAGTTGTTTGAGACCTTCCTTGGGAGATAACATAGCAACTTGTTGGTTGCGATGGGTCACGGTGAGCTTAACAGGGTGGCCCCATTTGTAGGCAATTTTTCGTTCGTTCAGTATGCAAAGGCCTGGGAAGTGGCCGCTGAAATGTCATTATATAGTGTCACTCCATGGAAGGGATCTGGGAGTGAACGCAAGGAACTTGCTGCGTGCATAATCTCTTCCTTGACATGGAAAAAGTGTACCCTTGCCAGGATGTCTCTGGGAACAGAGGCTGGGAGATGCTGCGGTTTATGGATCCTATGTGCTAGATCTATGAGCATGTCCTGTGTCGTCAGCGAAGGCACTAGTTTGTGGAACAATTGCTGCAAATATGGCATTATTTCCGTGGCTGCAAGAGATACAGAGACCCCTCTCACCTTAATATTGTTCCGCCTCGAGCGGTCTTCGAGGTCTGCGATTTTTAGACCAAGCTGGGTGACCATAGCAGCCTGCTCATCTTGTAAGTCAACCATAGTCTTGTGAGCTTTGGTGGCTTCAGATAAGTGTTGCTCTATGTGGTCCGTACACTGCTCTAAGGAGGTGACCTTCTGCATCTGGCTAATAGAGATTTTTAAATCCCTATGCAGTTCCATTTGTAGGGAGAGTAGCATGGCTTTTAGTGAGTGCTCAGATGCTGGGTTGTCTGTGGTGGGGTAAGCAGCAAGTGACTGTGTGGCTAATTGAACTGTAGTGGTGGGACTACAGGTCCCAGCGCCATGCTGCTTCTTAAAGGGAGGCTGCTTATCTGGGGAGTGTGTGGGGAACTCTGCAAGCCCCTTACCTCTGTCCCCAGGGGAGATGGAGTGCTCGCTCGTTTGGTCCATGCCTTCTTCCAGCGCGTGGAGCGGAGAGGAGGCCGCCGCAGGGCTGTTAGGCGGGAGCCCCTGGTTTCCCGAGTCCTGGCCGGCGCCATTTTGAGGGTCCTGCTGTGAGGGCTTCATGTAGAAGTCCAAGAGTCTGCGGGGTCCCTTGAGCCTGCCTTTCTTCTTGGACATAGTCCGGAGGCTGTCCGGTGTGCAGGAGGCTGTGCAGCAGCTCGTCTGATCAGCGGGAGGTGGCTGGTTATGCTGGGCTACAGTGTGGAGGAGCGGAGCGGTGGATTCATGCGGCCATCTCGCTCAGCGGCCAGGCCACACCCCATAAATGACACATTTCGTTTCTCAACCACCTATTACAGTTTTGAAGGCCCTGGAACACCAGGACAATGGAAACGCCCAGAAAATGACCCCATTTTGGAAAGATAACACCCCAACGTATAATCTATGAGGCATAATAAGTCTTTTGAATGGTTAATTTTTTTCCAGACGTTTTTGGAAAATGTGGAAGAAAATGAAAACGCATTTTTTTTTTTACACAAAGTTGTCCGTTTATAAGATATTTCCAACACATAGCATTTACATAGCAAAAATAACACCCCAAAATACATTCTACTACTCCTCCTGAGTATGGCAATACCACATGTGTGAGACGTTTACACAGCCTGGCCACATACAGAGGCGCAACATGCAAGGAACACCGTCAGGCGTTCCAGGGACACATAGCATGCACATACCAATTACACCCCCAAATACATTATGCTGAGCAAAGGGTAAACAAAAGATTATCTGTGGTTTTAGAAGCTCAGTTGTCCTGAAGGAGGATATCACTGGTCCAGGCAGCAGGCAGGGACTTGGTCAGCAACAGCGAACACAATTTTTCAGGCAGCAGGCAGGGATACTGTCCATATACAGTCCAGGGTCAGTGCAGAGATATTGTCACCAGTGCCAAAAATATTGGTCCTGGTAGTAGGCAGGTCCATGTGGTGTCGTCAGTGCGGCTTGACGGCAGTAAATCCTACAGGCAGCAGACAGAAGTAGGGCCTCGTTCAGGACAGAATGGGGATAGGGGTAGAGGCTTCTCCCACCCAAATCTCTTTGAAGCCTCGGAGTCTCCAGACCCTAATCTAGGAATGAGAAAACAAAGAAAATTATTTTCTTCATCCAGAAAAACTATTCTGGAGCCCCTCACATATGTGAGACCCCTGTGTTAAATCCCACTAGTCCAGTTGCAGAATACAAGATCAGTCCAAGAGGCAGGCAAATATCATGGTCAAACAATCCAAGGTCAGTTCCAGATCAGGCAGAGATATGTACAGAATCGTTAGACAGAAGCATGGTCAAATAACAGTCCAGGGTCAGTTCCAGATCAGGCAGCGGTATGTACAGAATCGGCAGGCATAAGAGTGGTCGAATAACAAGCCAGGGTCAGTTACAGAGCAGGCAGTGGCATAAGGGGTGTGAAGGTGTATGAAGGCAGGAACTGAGGATTATGTTTACCATACTTCACTAATAATTTATTGAAGTATGGTAATGGAAAAAACAGTCGCTTATGCAGAGGCCTGGTTGGGAAGGACATTGTGCACAATAATAAGACGTGTCTCTTCTGACTCCTGCTCTGGTACACACCTTACATCTTTTTTTGACGTCTTTAGCCTGTTGGTTTGGGAGGGATTTTATCGGGAACGTGGCGCTCGGAGAGTCGACTAACAACATCTAAACGGATATTTTCTGGTGGGCTGTTTGGGAAAACAAGGGCAGTGAAAACTTCCTCCTGGTAGCCAAAGAAGCTTTTGGGGTTTTGGGTGGAGTTGCGGTAAATTACAAATGAATTGTATATGGCCAATTGAAAAAAATAAATTGCTACTTTTTTATACCAATGGTATGTTCGTGACAAGGTATGGTTCCATCATTTGGTCATTGAAGTCGACTCCCCCTATGAACAAATTATATTCATAAATGCATTTTGTTTTTATAGGGCCATTCCTTCTGGGGATTTCCACGAATGTATCATTGTGGATAGAAGACAACATGTATAAATCCCTTCTGTCCCTCCACTTCACTGCTAGAATCTCCTGGTTTCACAGACTTGCCGTTTCTCCTTTTCTCAACTTCTTATTGACAAGACTTTGAGGAAAGCCCTTCCGATTCCTTTTTACAGTGCCACATGCTGGCGTCTTCTTCTGGTGAAGGTTGTGGAACAGGGGCAGAGATGTGTAGAAGTTGTCTACATACAGGTGGTAGCCTTTATCCAGTAGGGGATATATGAGGTCCCAAACAACTTTCCCGCTGGATCCCAAGTAGTCCGGACAATTAGGGGGCTGCAGCTGGGTGTCCTTCCCTTCGTACACTATGAAGGAATATGTGTACCCTGTGGCTCGGTGGCATAATTTGTACACTTTCACCCCATAGCGGGCCCTTTTGCTGGGGATAAATTGCTTAATTTTAAGCCTGCCACTAAATTTAATAAGGGACTCATCCACACATATGTGTTGGTCCGGGATAAACAATTTGGGGAATGTTTCTGAAAAATAATTAAGTATTGGACAAATTTTATAAAGCTTGTCGTAATTTGAGTCATTTCGGGGAGGGCACTGGGTATTGTCACTGAAATGTAGGAACCTCATGATCATCACATACCTGGTTCTGGGCATTACCGCTGAGAAGAGCGGCATGTGGTAGAGGGGTGGGTTAATCAATAGGTACGCAATTGATTTTTTTTGTTGAGTCCCATATTAAATGTGAGGCCTAAAAAAAACTTGAACTCCTCCACTGTTAGGTCTCTCCATTTGTAGGGACGGACATAATTGGATGTTGGATTTTTCAAAATAAATTGTTGTGCATATAGGTTGCACTGGGCCACAATTGACACCAACATGTCCTCCGTAAAAATTAAATGAAAAAAATGTATTGGGGTAAAATTCTCCGTGTCCACCTGGACTCCTGGCTGGGCAGTGAAAGGGGGAACATTGGCCTCTCTTGAATTAGGAGGAAGCCACAAGGGGTTCTGAAGCGCATAGGGAAGGCTGGCATGGGTCCTAACCCTTTGGGGCTGAGGTGACACCCCACTGGTACTTGGCCTTTCTTGCCGAGGCACTGCGTTGCTGGGGGATGGCACTTCGGTACTGGTGGATGGCACTGCGGTGCTGGTGGACGCCACTGCCCCCTCACTAGAACGCCTTCGTTTGATGGGCCGTATATCTTCCTCCTCTGATTCACTCAGTGTTTCACTACTGAGGACTGGCCCATAATTTATGTCAGCTTCAGAATCCGAATTTGAATCTGAAAAAGAGAGCTCCCTGTTGCTCTCGTTGGCCGTGGAAAGAATTTGGTACGCCTCCTCGGCAGAAAAGCCTCTTTTAGACATGGTTGGTTGCTGGTGGTGATGAGACTGCACAGGTGTGTGCTAAGCCTGCACTTATTGACACTGATGAGGTGGCACTGATTGATGGCACAGATGTGCACTGATGAGGCAGCACAGATGGGCACTGATCGCACAGATGTGCACTGATGAGGTGGCACAGATGTGTACTGATGAAGCAGCACAGAGGCGGCACATATATGCTCTGAGGTGGCACAGATGGGCACTGATGAGGTGGCACAGATGGGCACTGATATGCACTGATTTATTGCACAGATGTGTACTGATTTTACAAATGTGCACTGTTGAGGTGGCACAGATGGGCGCTGTTGAGGGGGCACAAATGGGCGCTGTTGGGGTGGCACAAATGGGCACTATTGAGGTGGCACAAATGGGCACTGTTGAGGCGGCACAAATGGGCACTGATGGGTCGGCACAGATGTACACTGAATGATTGCACAGTTGTGCACTGTTGAGGTGGCACAGATGGGCACTGCTGAGGCGGCACAGATGGGCACTGCTGAGGTGGCACAGATGGGCATTGATGAGGCGGCACAGATGTGCATCTTATTGATAGCACAGATGTGCACTGATGAGGCGGCAGATGGGCACAGATGGGTACTGATTGGTACAGATGGGCACCGATTGGTACAGATGGGCACCGATTGCAGACAGGCACTGATTACAGACAGGCACTGACGGACACTGGTGGGCACTGACGGGCACTGGTGGGCACTGGTGGGCACTGACAAGCACAGATGGTGCACAGATTGGGCACAGATGGAGCACTGATGGCACAAGTGGACACTTCTGCGCACAGGTGGGCACAGATGGCACTAGATGGGTCACTGGGCACTATTTGGGCACACTTTGTTTTTATAAGCAGCTACCTTTAACTCACAAATTTTCTCTCCACACACACTGTCTCTGTGTGAGGAGAGAGATCTGGCAATGAGAGATGATCTCAAATGTTTACATTTGAGATCATCTCTCATTGGAGGCGGCGATCGCACTGTAAACGGCCGCTGTGATTGGCCGTTTACAGTGATCTGTGATTGGCTGTGTCCAGGGGACACGGCCAACACAGATTTTCCCCGATGCGCGCTCGCAGGAGCGCACGGGGAGCCAGGAAACGAGACGACATCAATAGACGTAGTCCCAGCAATGTAGATCCACGCTGTAGCCGCCATTCGGCTATAGCGCGCATCTCAGGAGGTTAAAAAGCTCTTTGGTTGCTTTCACAGTATGCTTTGGGTCATTGTCCAATATGTATGGACCTGACTGTATATCCATTGTTAACACATTCCAATTCCAATGACAGCTTGCCCCTAGCCAACAAGCCCTATTTGCAACCTCAAAACACTCAATAAGGAGATAGTAGATGCCTGGACTAAACTACGTGGCATGTTCACCAATGCCAGGAGTCTGGCAGGCAAGATGGGAGAACTAGAGCTACTGTTGTACGAGGAGGATTTAGATTTTGTGGGAATTTCAGAGCCTTGATCCAACAGCTCTCATTAATGGCTGGCAGCCATTCAAGGATATTTCCTATTTTGCAGGGATAGGGAGGGTAAAAAAGCGGGAGGGGTATGCTTGTATATCAAAAATGATGTACAAGTGAATGTGAGGGATGACATCACTAATGGAGCAAGGGAAAAGGTAGAATCCTTATAGGTAGAGCTACAAAGGGAGGAAACTAAGGGGAAAGTATTACTAGGCTCTCTAACCAGAGGGAGGAGGGGGAGGCGAACGTCCAATCACAGTTTGGATTTAGAGGTAAGGATGGGAAGTGTCATTATAATGGGGGATTTTAATTATCCAGACATAGACTGGGCAGAAGGAACCACACATTCATCTAAAGTTCGCCATTTCTTAAATGTCTTGCAGGACAATTTCATTGGTCAGATGGTAAATTCATCCCCTCCCCCATGAGACTTTCACTTACTTTCTACACCTGTGACACACGTATGAGAAGTGTAAAATAAAATACTCCTATTTCCCATTGCTTTCTGCGTTTATAGAAAGTGACAGAAAATTTTACCAATAGGGACACAGATAGCAATAGAAATCTTACAAATGCTCCAGGTTTTCTGCGCTCTAACCAAAATTATAAATTTTTTAAAAAATTGCTTGAAGTTGGGCTTTAAAGTGAACCTGTGCTCAGACCATGTACACTAAAGTATATAATGTACCTCTTATGAATGAGCAGTAAAAGCACTTTCAAACAAGTCTTCTTTCACCTCTGTGGCTATAAGCATTTTAGAGAAATTATTTTTCACGTTTATGCAAATTAGAAGCTTCAAAAAACACCAGAAAAACACTCATATTAAGAATTTTTTGTTCCGGCGTAGAGCACTTTTTGTGCCAGTGATTAGCTGCACCTAGCTGATTGTTAAGGAGTAATAAAGTAAAAGGGAAAACACTGCGCTAAAGTTAAACCTATAACAAAACGGCCACAATGGCCATAAATAGCAGCTAACACTAAAAACAAACAAAGTTCAGCATACAAAGGAAAAAATATGTGTAGCGCTTCAATATTACTAAATGTAATCAACATAAAATAATTAGTGTGTAATCAACATAAATTGTAGAGTAATTAAATACAGAAATTCATATAGTTAATAATTTGAGAAAAAGAGTCCATAAGATGGGCACCAGTTTCACAATGGGGCTGGTATAGAGATGACTGGACCGTCATAGAGCAAAAACAGGTCACTGGGCAGATATATTCATGTAGGCCAGCTTGTTGTAAACGTCAAAAGAAAGTAGATAAATACTTCTTACCAGCTCTGTTGGACTCACAAAGTCATATGACAGTTGAGTCTGAAAAGCCCTTTCAGACTCAACTGTCATATGACTTTGTGAGTCCAACAGAGCTGGTAAGAAGTATTTATCTACTTTCTTTTGACGTTTACAGACAAGCTGGCCTACATGAATATATCTGCCCAGTGACCTGTTTTTGCTCTATGACGGTCCAGTCATCTCTATACCAGCCCCATTGTGAAACTGGTGCCCATCTTATGGACTCTTTTTCTCAAATTATTAACTATATGAATTTCTGTATTTAATTACTCTACAATTTATGTTGATTACACACTAATTATTTTATGTTGATTACATTTAGTAATATTGAAGCGCTACACATATTTTTTCCTTCGATTGTTAAGGAGTGGCTTGGCAAGCCGGTTGCCGTGTCCTTAACAACCTGATGACGCATCAACTTTCAGCCAGCGGGATTCCTGCATTAACCTTTATTTTTTTTTTCTATTTAACTGCCTGGGGGTTCCTCCCAATCTATACCAGGCATTTCGGGTCTGGTACAGATTTTAAGGGGAACCCCATGCCAGAATAAAAAAAAAAATGGCATGACCCCCCCCCTAAAATTCATACTAGACCCTTATCTGAGTATGCAGCCAGGAAATGGCTTCTTGAACCATACCAGGCCACTTGCCCTCAAAGCACCTTGTCCCCATGTTGATGGTGCAAGGTTCTCTTCCCCACAACTAGGGTCTGCGGGCAGGGGCCTTTAACAAGGGGGCCTCCCAGATCTCAGCCCACTCCCATGTGAAGGCCATACTACCCCCACTCATTCCCCAAAAAAAGAGTATAAATAAAGACAGGAGCCAGTTTTTGAAAAATCCATTATTGAAAAAAAAGAAAAGAAAATTGTCCCCTTGATGTAGATCCAGTGTCAATCACAATGAACGCCTGTTGCCGACCCCCCCAAGAAAAAAAAGGGCCGCCCCCAACATTGGCTCCTGCTGAATGACACCTCCCGCTGCTGTATAATAAATGAAGGAGTGGGGCTGCCTGATGACATCACCGGATGACCGTCCCTTGTGATGTAATCACCCGGGGCATGCTGGGTCAGTGATGTTATTGGGTGGTATGACCCCCCCCCCCCCTTAGTGTCCTGCCTTTATTTACATTACTCTTTTTTTTTTGGTGTATGGTTAGTAGCATTATGTACCCCATACTCATTCATATAGAGCTTGTTAAATCTTCCAGGATCGATAAGCTCGCAGATCCCCACAACCACCAGTCAGGGTTGTGGGGAAAAGGCCCTTCATTAAAGGCTCTCCATTAACATGGGTAACAGGGATGGAGACATATGACATATCATTGCCTCATTTAAAGTCCCAAAAATCCCCCCTTTCTAATGACTGATTTAGGGATGGAGGTGTGTGACTGCATTTGGTACCTCTAATGATAGCTTGATTGTTGCTATCTCAGTCATTAGACCACAATTTTTGTGGTCTTAAATGTATTTATTTTTTAAATGTGTGGTTTTCACAGTGCTGTTTTTGTTTATACTCATCTACATGCCTTTTTCTTAAAGTGGAGTTCCACCCAAAAATGGAACGTCTGCTTTTCCAGTTCCTCCCTCCCTCAGGTGTCCCATTTGGCACCTTTCAGGGGGGAGGAGGGAGGAGATACTTGTCTAATACAGGTATTTGCTCCCACTTCCGGCGATAGATCGCCGCAGAATATGCGGCGATCTATGCCATGTCTGTCCCCTCTTCCGCCCCCCACAGTATTCTGGGAGACACACAGGTCCCAGAAGACAGCAGGGACCAGTCAGGATGTGCAGCACGACTCGTGCATGCGCAGTAGGGAACCAGGCTGTGAAACCACAAGGCTTCACTTCCTGATTCCCTTACTGAAGATGCTGATGCCTGCACCCAGGAGTCGAGGGACGTTCGGCTTAGGGTGAGGACATTGTGGGCTCCCTGGACAGGTAAGTGTGCTTAAATTAAAAGTCAGCAGCTGCAGTATTTGTAGCTGCTGACTTTTAATTTTAAATTTTTTTTTGGCAGAACTCTGCTTTAAAATTTTGAGTTTTTCCTTCATTTTGCAGGTTACACGTGATGTGGATTTGTAGGGCTGTGTGGTTCTGTCTGTCTCTGGAAGCTGCAATGTGCTCCAGGGGCCACCCCATCTCCTTTTTGCGGGGTTTTAGGCGGGCCTTTGCAATTGTGCATCGGCGCCATGCCTCCCGCGCATCACCATCTTGAACATTATACTCCTTTTCCTTATCTTTCCTCCCTCACACTGGGGAAGTTTGCACCGCATCCTGAATTATGGCTATACCATATTTATCCACACTTTTTTCCTTTTTGGCTTTTTTACTGTTCGTCACTAGCCCTTTCTAGGGGTAATTCCATTATGGTTTCACATTTTTTAGCATCTATAGTGTTATTTTTCCTCATCTAATTTAGGAATATGTCCATTTACACACTCTCCATTCTATTTCATTTTTTGTGCTCCACCGGGTCTTTGGTATTTTTACTTCTTTCCAATATGTATATACATATACAGTATCTCACAAAAGTGAGTACAACCCTCACATTTTTGTAAATATATTAATTTATCTTTTCATGTAACAACACTGAAAAAATTACACTTTGCTACAATGTAGTGAGTGTACAGCTTGTATAACAGTGTAAATTTGCTGTCCCCCTCAAAATAACTCAACACACAGCCATTAATGCCTAAACTGCAGGCAACAAAAGTGAGTACATCCCTAAGGCCGCGTACACACGCGGGGACAGTTCGCCCAACTTTGTCCGCTGAACAGTGTTTCGGCGGACAGTCCGCCCGTGTGTGGGCTTTCAGCGGACAGTTTCAGCGAACAGTCTGCTGAACAAAGTTTTTCGGAAATTCCGAAAAACTGTCCGCTGAAACTTGGTTTCAGCGAACAGTCCCCTCGTGTGTAGGCTTGTTCGTCAAACTAAGTTCCGCGCATGCTCAGAAAGGATTTATACGCCGAAAGTTGTAATGCAGTGTATAGGACGTCGTATTTTCCATCCCGTCGTACGTGCCGTTCACGTCATCGCGCACGGTTTCAGCAAACTGTTCGTTCGTCGTGTGTGGGCAAGTCCGTCCATGCTAATTTTGAGCGGACTGTTTGCTGAAACTGTTTGACGGACAAAGTTGAGCGAACAGTCCCCGCGTGTGTACGCAGCCTAAGTGAAAATTTCCAAATTGGGCCCAAAGTGTCAATATTTTGTGTGGCCACCATTATTTTCCAGCACTGGGTATGGAGTTCACCAGAGCTTCACAGGTTGTTACTGGAGTCCTCTTCCGCTCCTCCATGACAACATCACGGAGCTGGTGGATGTTAAAGACCTTGTTCTCCTCCAACTTCCGTTTGAGGATGCCCCACAATTGCTCAATAGGGTTTAGGTTTGGAGACATGCTTGGCTAGTCCATCACCTATAACCTCAGCTTCTTTAGCAAGGCACTGGTCATCTTGGAGATTTGTTTTGGGGTTGTTATCATGTTGCAATACTGCTCTGCGGCCCAGTGTCTGCAGGGAGGGAATTATGCTCTGCTTCAGTATGTGACAGTACATGTTGGCATTCATGGTTCCCTCAATGAACTGTAGCTCCTCAGTGCCGGCAGCACTTATGCAGCCCCAAATCATGACATTCCCACCACCATGCTTGACTGTAGGCAAGACACTCTTGTCTTTGTACTCCTCAGCTGGTTGCTGTCACACATGCTTCACACCACCTCAACCAAATAAGTTTATCTTGGTCTCATCAGACCACAGGACATGGTTCCAGTAATCCATGTCGTTAGTCTGCTTGTCTTCAGCAAACTGTTCGCAAACTTTCTTTGCATCATCTTTAGAAGAGGCTTCTTTCTGGGACAACAGACACGCAGACCAATTTGATGCAGTGGGCGATATATGGTCTTAGCACTGACAGGCTGACTTCCCACCCCTTCAACCTCTGCAGCAATGCTGGTAGCACTCATATGTCTATTTCCCAAAGACAACCTCTGGATATGACACTGAGCACATGCACTCAACTTCTTTGGTTGACCATGGCAAGGCCCGTTCTAAGTGAAACCTGTCCTGTTAAACCCCTGCATGGTCTTGGCTACTGTGCTGCGATGTAAAGGGGAGTTGTGATGTAAAGGAGGGGGGGGGGGGGGTACACTGCTGAAATGTGTTATAGTGCAAACATGATATTCAGACCTCTGCCATATGAATATTTTACTACCTGGACCTCCATAAATTTTAATTCAAGACCCCTGGTATATACAGGATATTCTTAGGTAAAAATAAATCATTCTCTTGCTTTCAGCTTCCTTCAGATCTCCCTTTTTTTGCTGCTGCAATCTGACTTTCTATTAGAGGGTGTATAAGTTCCTTCTTCATGATCCTACTGTACAGTATGAAGGAATTTAGCCACCCTGTTTTGCTCACTCCTAAGATGGACTATTGGATGTTTACTGTGCATAGAGCAGTGTACATGGCTGCAACTAACATGAAGGCGAAAAGGAGAGATTTGAGAGTCTGGCATTTTACTACTGAATGTTACAACATTTACTGAAAGCTAATAAGAGACTGCACAGAACATAATTTATTATTTTAATGCAGGTGTCAGTCATATCTATTTTTTGAGGAGTCTGTGAGCCCTCAATATGTCCAAACCTCTGAGTGGTTCACAAAAGTGAAAAATGAAGCAGGAGCTGGAGTTAAAACTATGCAGAATGCAAAAAACAATTGGTAAAACCATATTCGTGTTATTATTGATACAGCCAAATATTCTAAACTGGAGGGTCCGATTGACCATAAAATGCAACAACAGATTGATGAGCTGACAAGCTATGGTCAAAACCTAGTAAAACATTTGCTTAGTGTCATCATTTTTCTTGGCAAACGAGGATTGGCTTTTAGAGGAGATGACCAAGTTATTGGATCCAAACACAATGGCAAATATCTCGGTATTTTGGAATTACTGTCGGAGTATGATGCTTTCCTAGCACAATACAATCAAACAAAGGCAAACAAAAGATTTTTGAACATGTCATCAACCAGGTTAAAATGGCAAAGTACTACTCGGTATCTGTAGATTCATCTGAAGATTATTCCCAGACTGATCAGTTCAGTGATTGTATGATACTTAGAAGGAAATCAACCTGTGGAGCTTTTCTAACCTTTTTACCCTCAATTGGGCATAAAGGAGAAGAAATAGCGAATGGACTCCTAAAATTCCTTAATAATGTTGGACTTTCCATACAAGAATTCTGTGTACAAAGTTCTGACAAGGCAAGCAACATGTCTGGTCACTACAAGGGTATGCAAGCAAAAATTGTTAATCTGAATAAATATGCAAAGTATGGAATATAGCTTGTGCTGGACACTCACTAAACCTTGTTGGAAATGATGCTGCAAGTTTGTGTAGTGAAGCTGTCAAGTTTTTTATTTCATACAAGCTCTGTATGCATTCTTTACTGGCTCAACCAGGAGCTAAAAGAAGCTTAAAGACTAGTTTGTCCATGCCGAAAAAGTGACACACATTGTTGTGCTGATGCTTGTCAGGCACTAGTCCATGGCTATCAAAATATAATGGACATTTTGTTGGAAATTTCAGATGACTGTGAAGAAAGGTGCCGTATTATGGCAAAAGGATTGTTTGATCAGATGAGCAAACTTGAGACCGGGATTTTTGTAGAATTCTGTAACACTTTTTTACAGCACTTCAACAGCAGTAGCAAAACTTTGCAGTCCGTTTAATTCAGCATTTGGCATTTTGAAATCATTAAAAGATTTTAATAATGAACAACGTACTAAATTTGATGCATTTGAAGTGAAGTCATTGGCTCCTGCTGCTGTCAATAAAATCCAATGACAGGGCGTTTTGGGGGGGGGGGGGGGGATGGGGGGCCGAGTCTGGCATTCTGTATCTATGGATGCAAATACTGGACCCGGGAGCACACCCACACGGTAACCCCCAGGGAGAGTGCTTCTCCTAGTGGGTTTACTGATGTGGGGAGGAGCCACGAGCGCCATGGGGGACCCCAGAAGATGATGATCAGGGCCACTCTGTGCAAAATGAACTGCACAGTGGAGGTAAGTATGATATGTTTGTTATTTTATTTTTTATTTTTAAATAAGGGTTTACAAGCCCTTTAAAGACAGCCCTGGGCATAAGTGACGAATATTCTAGTTGCAAAAGGGTGGTGGATTTTGTCCTGTCATTAGCAACTGGTTTCCCACATACTGGGACCGACCTAGCGGCACAGAGAACTTAGTGACCTATCCTGGGAGTAATGAAGAGATAGAGATAAAATAATGAGGCCTTGGGGAGGAGAACAAGCATGGAACTATGGAGAAGTGCACTTCTTGTATTTATAAGTAACATACAGGACATTTTTACTGGGTATGAGGTGATGGGACTTTTGGAATGGTAGAGACTGGTACATGGTCCACAGTACTGGCTCGGAAATGCTACACACCTGATCAGTGGCAGTGGCGTTCTCTATCCGAAGTTGTGTCTTACAGTATGTGCTTAATGTTAAGGGCCGGTTCACACTGCAGGCGAGGCGAGGCGACTCCGACTTGCCTCGCCGCGACCTGCAGCGGCCTCAGCGGCGACTTGCAAATGACTTCTGTATAGAAGTCAATGCAAGTCGCCCCGAGGTCGCCCAAAAGTAGTACAGGAACCTTTTTTCTGAGTCGGAGCGACTCGAGTCGCTCCTCTCAGAACGGTTCCATTGTACAGAACGGGGGCGACTTGCGAGAGCGAGGCGAGGCGAGTCGTGTCGCCTCGCATCGCCCGCTGTGTGAACCGGCTCTTACAGTGTGAGAAGTTTGGCCGTGGATTACAAGGAGTTAACTGAAGATGCAAGAGTATTGTGCTTGCTTCTGAGTCTGGAGTTCTGCCCTAATGTTGATTTCAAATGACCGCAGCTCCTGCCTAAGATTTAGACATTAGCGAGTGCAGTTCCACAATGTCCCAATGTCCACGCCCAAAACTATACCTGTGGTCTGAGCTCCATGTGAGTTAAACTTTGAACTGAAGTTTCATGTTGCAGGTTCTGGACTAAAACTAGGAGAGACTAAAATGGCAGTCCATTAGGGACTGCCTAAGCCTATGGTAGCTGGGCTTCATCAAACAGGGAATGTACCAAGCTTCTGGGAAAGATTTTAGGCCTCTTTTACACTACCGATCCGTTCAGGTCCGCCTGTCAGTTTTTCAGGCGGACCTGAACGGATGCTCCATAGAGGTCTATGGAGCGTCGGATGTCAGCTGTGACAAGTCCGCTAACATCTGACCCAGTCTGATCCAAAAAAGTGTGACGGAGGAAAAACTTACTTTTCCATCTGTCATCGGATCGGGTGACAATGGACACTGCGGTCCATCGTCATCCGATCTCCAATAGGGGAGAGCGGCGCTCTGACAGGTCTGTCCCTGCGCAGTGTGCAGAGACAGACCTGTCATCTTCCTGGTGGATCATCACTGAAAGGACCCTTAGTCTAAATGGTGCATAGGCTGCAACTGTTCTGGAAAGTGAGCAATTATTTTTGTAAAAATAGGCTTGCAGTGACCTTTCTGGAAAGAGAGCAAAGTGTTTTGTGAAAAAAGGCTTGTCATGTGACTTTTGCCACTGTCATGTGAATCTTTTAAGCGCCTCTTCCTGTTTTAGAGACTGGTGATGCTGTGCTCCAATCCAGGCCTGACCAGTCTTGTTGCCAAAATGGTACATTTATGTTTTTATTTAAAGGATTTAAACTGAAAAATGAACATTTTTATAGGAAAAACATGTCTTTTTTCCTATAAAAATAGGTAAAATAAACCATGAATTGACAATATATCCAGCTAATATTCTAACAGCAAATTTAGCTTTGACCAGTTGATTGAAAGTCACCAGTACCTCACTCCACCAAAATGCAAGGTGCTCTCTGAATAGTTGCTGTGCTCTGCAGTTACTATTGGTGCTTTACAACTTCCTCAGAGGCAGATCATATATTGCATATGTAGATTGTACCACGTTAGCCCAATGTATGTGTAGCACTGACCCCCAGAAGGAGCTGCTGGTTTTGTTGGGCTTACCGTTACCTTTTTGACCTCTTCTCCGTCTAGGGGTTCCCGTGGTAGATAGCCCAAAGAAATGTGGAAACTGACACTGAATCTTCTTTTGGGTTATTTATTTGAACCAGAAACAGAGTCTTTAGACAAAGGTAGGGGGTTAGGATGGAGCTCAGGTACTTTTAGACTGCAAAAATGGAAAGTCTCTTATAGGAAAAATCCAGAGAGTAGCAACCATTTCACAGCTGGATTTTACAAGCCTCGGATAGACCTCCTCTCACTAGGCCTAGCAGCCGGTAGGGTGTTAAGCAAAGTCTCTGCCACAGACTTGAGCATAGAATATCTTAGAAAAGTCTCTGCCACAGACTTGAGTGTAGGATATTTGAGAAAAGACTCTGCCACAGACTTGAGTGTAACTGAGGGACATAGACAAATTTAAAGAGCTATCATACGGTACCAGTATCTCTCAGTCAATCCGGCGATATCTTATGAGTGTAGATCCATGTAGTGTCCTTCAACTAAGCCTCCAGGCTCCTTCAGAAAAGCCAGCCTTGCGCATGGCCTTCTCCTGTAGAGTCCTCCCCTGGGTTTTCTCCAGTTGCTGGGCCTCTCCCTTGGATGAGACGGGACTGGAACACCTTTGGATCAATAGGCCCCGAAATCCATTCTGGCCTGTCCCTGCAGTTGCGTTGCCTCGGGCTAACCAGCCCCGAAACTCGAATTGCATGGTTCTGCACCCCAGGCCAGGAGGGCCATGGGGGCTGGTCAGGAGGACCAGAACCAAAAAAACTGAAAATACTCTCTGGAACAGAACAGGACAGAACCCCGAAGCACGTGATGTCAGTACCTTAAAAACCACCTTCCAGAATGCACAGCAGGAGAACACGCCCACTGGGCTGGTTCCGAAAGAACAGTGGCATCCAATACACCCAGCTAGACTGCGTTCTCAACCTTGCCGGCGGTGACAGCGACACCTGCGGTCAAGGAGAACCCAGTGCAACCCAGCTAGACTGGTACTGAAACCAGTAATTTAGAAAATTAGCCCCAAAACCCAACTGTGGTTTCAGGAAAGTTAAGTTTGAAAAAAACCATAGCGTCTGCTCATCAGGAGCCAGCGCTACATATGCATAACAATGATATAATTTTTGGAGCTTAACTGTAAAGGTTATCTTTAGGACTTTGTATGCAAAGGACATGATGTTACCAAGGTACAGTATACCAATGGTACTATTGACACAATTACAAATGCACCACAGTAACTTAACTATATGTAGCACCCTGGTATTAGGCAGGGTTGCTAACAAATTTAGTTATGCTAAGTGGTCATTAACCTGGCTAATTGGTAGTTGTATCCACTGATTTTTTTTGCCCAAAAGCCTGAACCTGGTGTATTTCTCTCTTCTGTCAATAGGTGGCACTGCTGCCTTTGGCATTAGAATGACAAGACCACAGGGAGTTTCAGGTTGTGAATAGACATCATTTCTCAGCCAATCATATTTGTGGCTAAGCATGCTGGGATAGTCTGTTTAAGGAGAACGAGTCAGATGATCAGTGTTCTTTGAGGCCTGGAGGCTGTATGTGAAGAATC
Source organism: Lithobates pipiens (assembly GCF_037356315.1). Lineage (NCBI taxonomy): Eukaryota > Metazoa > Chordata > Amphibia > Anura > Ranidae > Lithobates > Lithobates pipiens. The sequence goes on along the minus strand of NW_027507789.1, from coordinate 55,926,194 downwards.
AGCTCAAGGTTAGGCTTAAGCCTGAGGCCTAGCCACGTGTGTAGAGGTTCAGCCCGAGGATAGACTGATCGCTGCAGAGGTTCAGCCGGACGGTGAACCGAGTGTTGCCAGAGGTCAAGGAGAAGCAATTGACACATGGGATGACCACTCCTGTTACTAGAGGAAAGTAAGAAGCAGAGGTCAGAGATAAAGTGGACAGTAAGGGACAACTACTCCTGTTATCAGGGGCTGGGTTTGCGAAGTCTGAATAAGTACCAGAGAGCAGCCTTTTTCACTAGCCGGGGATGGCAAACAAGTTGGGAAAGCTTCAGCGTTCAAGTCAGGGACCCAGTGGGTAAGCATGGGTGACACTTGAAGAGGATTCAGCAGGTTAGCTGAGAGTCAAACCAGGGACCCAGCAAGTAGCGCGGGTGACACTTGGAGTGTACAAAAGGTTAGCTGTGGAAGAGTTCTGTGGATCTAGCGGGTAGGTGGGATCTGAAGGTCTGGTGAGAAGACTGGGAGCTCAGCGAGAAAAGAAACAGCGAGAGGCTGTGAGATGGAGGCCGGGTCCTACATAATGGTAATACTAAGTCTGGTATGTGTACAGATCTGTGTTGAAGTCAACCTACAAGTTCAGTTGCCAGGAGACAGCAGTTCTACAAATACAGTGCTGCAACCAGCTTAAAGGGGAGGGCCACCCTGAAAAACAAAAAAATGTTAAAAATTACAAAAAATCTAAAAAAAAAAAATGAAAAACATTTTTTTTTTTTACTTACCAGAAATGCCTGTTGCTAGGCACTTTCTCCTAATCTTCCTCTTCCTCCTCCGCGGAGATCTTCTGTCTTCTCTCTTCGTCGCGGCGTCTTCTGGGTAATGAGTCGCGCTGTGTTCTGGGAACTGTGTGTTCCAGAACACAGCGCGTCCCATTCAGAAAGCGCTGCGGGACTTGCGCATGCGCAGTAGCTGCGGGACTCGCGCATGCGCAGTAGCTGCGGGACTCGCGCATGCGCAGTAGGAAACGGGCAGTGAAGCCATAAGGCTCCGCTGCCTGTTTCCCTTACAAGGGATGGCGGCGCCGGGACCCGAGAGCCGAGGGACGGGTCGGCCTCGGGCGGCCGACATCGCGGGCGCCCTGGACAGGTGAGTGTGTTTATTAAGTCAGCAGCTGCAGTGTTTGCAGCTGCTGACTTTTTTTTTTTTTTTTTATAACCGGCCCTCCGCTTTAAAGGCCCTCAACCTGTATAGCTATCTACCTATTGAAGTCTCGGAGTCTGCCAATTGCTTTTGCACCTGCCTAAGGGTGTTCAGGCCATAACCCTCTCTCCCCCCAGTTCTTGTTAAGAGACAATAAATCTCTTTTATTCGCATTCAAAAAGTGACTGGCACCAAATTATTCAGTAACCCACTCTACAAAGAAGGATGTCAGCTCTCCCTGACCCTGGACGTCACCATTAGGATTTACTTTGAGTGATTTACTTTACCATGTATTCTAATTACAATCAATTAGCAGGTAACACACAGATAGATCCCAGTAAAACAGAAAATCTCCTGCTTTTGAAGTTAACTCCCCACCATATGTTTTAAAGCAAAAATATATGATTCATTATTTATATCCACAACAGTGACTGTGCACATTTCCCTCGATCTTTCACAGTTAAAAAGTGTGAATTGGATACGGTTTCCACTGCATCCAAGTCGCATGACAGGGCATTGTGACTGGCTCTCTATGGAGCTAGTTTACACATCTCCTTGGCGAATGCGGAGTGGCTTGCACAGGAGTCCAGTGCGTCTTTGGCTCAGGCAAAGATTCGGCCCTCAATTGTCCCTGAAACGGAGAACGAGAAACGAGCCGCATGCGGCAGCAGTGTGAACTCAGCCTTAAAGCGGAGTTCCACCTAAAAATAGAACTTCTGCTTTAAGTACTGGTGACCCCCTGACATGCCACATTTGGCATGTCATTTTTTTTGGGTGGGGGGGGCGGGTACGCAGTTTTGACAGGCATCCAGCTCCAACTTCCTCCCCTGTCACTGTGGTGCCGGAAGGAAGTTCACTTCTCCCCCCTCCCTCCCTGCAATCTTCTGGGACATGTCACAGGTCCCAGAAGATTGCTTGGCCATTCACATCACGCCAGCAGTTATAATGCCAGCGCTGCGGAGAGAAGGGGAACAGGAGCGAGGCTTTGTGCACCCACATCGCTGGACCGTGGGACAGGTGAGTGTCTGTTTATTAAATGTCAGCAGCTACACTTTTTGTAGCTGCTGACTTTTAAATGGGTGGGACTCCGCTTTAAGGTAGAACTAAACTCCAAGTGGAATGACATTTCTTTTATGGAAGCTCTGTGTATCTTAAACAATTACTTTTTTTGTTATGTAATATTATTTTCACTTTATTTTTTAAATCAAATACAATTTATTGCCATGTTCACATAGTTGACCACAGAAAGTTATCAACCATTCAATGTGATAACTTGACTCATCCAGCCCTATATAGAGTAGAGCTACTCTTAAAGTATGTAACCAGCATATAAGTCAATCATAATGGTTTTCATTTTTCTTTCATCCTTTTGCAAATTAAAAAACACATGGTACCTTTTACTTTTTGGGGAAAAAGTAAAAAACAAGAATTCTGATTGAATTGATTGAATTTCACCAGTTTTAATGAATTAGCCCATATGTGTTTGTATGACTATGGAAGTAGAGCAAGGTTGTGAACTACATTGATGCATGGCCAGTGAATATGGTGGTGAATATAGTTTAAATTGTGTTGTAAAATATTATACCCAGTTGTTTTATTCAGAAATGCTTATTAGTGATGGGCAAATCTGCCCAAGTTCAAAACTTCTCTTGTTGAACTCGATCTTAAAGGGGGTTGTAAAGTCAGAAGGATTTTTTATCCTAATGCATTCTATGAATTAAGATAAAAAGCCTTCTGTGTGCAGCAGCCCCTGTCAGTCCCCCTAAGCCTCTATACACATGGTCGGACTTTCCGACAACAAAATTCGTCTGATTGTTTCCAACGGATTTTGTCCGAAACTGGTGTTGCATACACACGGTTGGACAAAGTTGTCAGAAAATCCAATCGTTCGGAACGTGATGACGTTCATTCGTTCTGACGGCACTACGTTCAGGCTAGGAGCCAATAGCTTTGGTCTTGTAATTTGATCTGAGCATGCGTGGCACTTTGTCCGATCGGAATCCTCTACAAACGATCGGACAAAGTCCGATCGGATCATGTTGTCGGAAAATTTTATATCCAACTCTCAAACTTTGTTTGAGATCCGACGTAAAATGTCCGATGGAACCAACACACGGTCGGATTATCCAACAACACGGTCCAATCGGACATTTTCGGGCGGAATTTACGACCGTGTGTACAAGGGCTAATACTTACCTGAGCCCCATTTCTATCAATCGATGCACAGGAGATTCTCGGCCGTCCAAGACTCTCCCTCCTGACTGAGTGAGACACAGCAGTGGTGCCATAGGTGCCTCCTGCTGTAAGTCGAAGTCAGTCAACCATTCAGGAGATAGAGGGGGTGGGGCCAGGCCACAGCTCCATGTCTGAATGGAAAAAGGGAGCTGTGACTTGGCTCCAGTGCCCCCATAGCAAGCTGCTTGCTGAGGGGACACTCAACAGAAGGGAGGGACCAGCAATACAGAAGAGGGACCCGAGAAGAGGAGGATCCTGGCTGGCCTGTGCAAATCCACTGCACAGAGCAGGTAAGTATAAGATGTTTGTTATTTTTAATTGGAAAAAAAAGGGACTTTACAATCACTTTAAAGCTGGTTACACACTATACAGTTTTTATACAATTTTCTTGTACAACTTTCCTTTAGATTTACCAAAACCATATAATACGAGGTCAAACCTAACACTTTCAAATTGTATGCAATCTGGCAGGGCCCTGCACTACATAGTTCAAGATTAATCTAAAGAAAATTGAACAATAAAACATGTATAATGTGTATCTATCTTTAGGAAGGCAAATCTCAAAAAATTCTGACCATTTTTAGACAAATTACTGTTAAAAAGGCACGGAAAGCTGAGCATTGACAAGGAGGACATGTATCAATTCACAAGAAAATTTAAAAAATGCCCTAGAGCAGAAGGAGAGGGTGTTTTTGTGCTGCTTCGAGATTGAAAATATACAAATCCTGTAAATAACATGCTTGGGGGTGCCTTAAAGCTGTTCAGGATGTTACAGAGCAGTAACATTTTTACCAGACGGTTTAAGGGACAGCATACACTGTCAACGCATACTTGGCTGTGCAATTCATTTTTTTTTTCCTTTACTAATTGCTTGGCATACATACATCAGCAGAACCCCGATTTGATTTATTTCAGTTTGACACAAAAGGCTTTGTTAGGTAGCTCTGGTGGCACACATGCTTTTTAATAACAAAATAACAGACCCACTTTGACTAACAGGAAAAAATTGGCTAGTAGTTGGTGTGGCTGTCGCTAGTACCACTGATGAAAACTGTCCTGCTGCTGGCCAATTTTTTGATGGCCATTAAAATGAAAAGACTGCAGATGATGCAGCAGTATATAATTAGCCATCAGTAGGATATTTTTAATGAGGGAGAATTGGCTAAGATGCACTTGAAAAAATAGTACAGTGATGTGCTTTACCACACAAATTAAGAATTAACAATGAAACTAATAAACAGAGCACCAAGCAATCATCTCAAAAGTCCATAATAGATTATTATTGGTGACAACAGGAAGAGCACTGGTATTCAGTGTATTTCCAGGATGAGTAATCCCCTTTCATAGGGGCTGGGGCCTAATGCCAAAGTTTCTCAGCTAGATTCTAAAGAATGCCATGGAGGGCATTCTCTTAGCCCTTGTACACACGGTTGGACATTCCGACGGAAAATGTCCGATCGGACCGCTTTGTCGGATAATCCGACCGTGTGTGGGCTCCATCGGACTGTTTACGTCGGAAAATATCCGACCGACAAAGTTTTAGAGCTGGGCTATAAAATTTTCCGACAACATGATCCATCAGACTTTTTCCGATCGTTTGTAGGGAATTCCAAACGGACAAAGTGCCACGCATGCTCAGATCAAATTACAAGACCAAAGCTATTGGGTACTAGCCCCGTCGTAACAAAATAACGTCATCACGTTCTGAATGATCGGATTTTCGGACAACTTTGTCCAACCGCGTGTATGCAACACCAGTTTCGGACAAAATCCGTCGGACAAAATCCAACGGATTTTGTTGTCGGAATGTCCGACCGTGTGTACAAGGGCTTATAGAGGAAGTAACCATGTCACCTCATTTGGCTTTTAAATCAGGATTTTGGTTTGTTTTGGATGCAAGAATTAAGAGACCATAGATGACACAGCAGTGTTAAACTGGACAGCATCTGGACAAAAGAAATGGCAAGACTAGGCCCAAATTGACTAGGAAAAAAGAGCACAGGCTGAGGTTGTACTAAGGCAGCCCAACCGAGTGCACTCATGGTTTCCAGTGATATGAAGAGAAGAGAGCAGGAATCAACCGGCCCAAGAGAGTCTATTAAGAGAGCAGAATGCGGCCTGGCCATCTTGTGCTTCTCATGGTTTAGCCCAGAGGAGTCGCGACCCTACACTTTCCCTCCTTGTCAGGAACCTTTTGTGTCACTAGTACTGTCTCTAACATACAGGGTACCTTTCCTTACACTAACCACCCATGTAAAAGTGCACCAAACATGGGAGCCAGGGTTTTAAATTGGCTCTGCTTGACTCAAGATGGCTCACATGGGGCAGCAACTTCCACCTGGGGGGCAGCAACTTCCAACTGGATAGCTTTCCCAGTGACCCAGGAAACCATAGAGGAACCATGTTTCTTGACTTCCTCTCCAGCTGCAAGACCACTGCAGGTGAGCACCAACACTGAAGGGTACATTAGGATGTTTAAAAATATCTTGAAAATAAATAAATGGATAAAAAAAAGAAGAATAAAGGCCTATGAGTACAAACTCACTGTGCTCTATGTTTGACAAGGTAACAAACACTATATTATTGTATTTATTATAATTATATATAATTTTATGAAACTCAACAATTATAGGTAACATCCTACAAATACTTGAATGAAATAATGATATGCATGCTTAAAGAAAGAAATAATACAAAAAGCAAAAAGAGGTTTGGCTGCCCACAGAGGCTCGTAATCACAAATAAAGTTTAAATTTGTCCGCTTTCTTTTTGCTTTCCAAAGAACAGCTGCTAATTCACTGACACTAGCTGCTCTGTGCCCCATCCCCCTTTTCCTGCCCTGTTTATAGCACCTCTAGTGGCCATTGATGAGCCATGTCCCATGCCTGGACCTGGGCTACCTTCTCCTTGCAGTTTTGGTAATTGTCACCACTATGTGAATGGGGCCTATCAGGTTGTAGATGGCCGAATTCCCAAGAATAGAAGCAACCTCACAGTCCATGGTGGTTTAATTGGTTCACACTTGCATGTGCAGAGACCTAATGTGTACAAAGCTTCCACTGGACAGCCTATCTTCTTCTCTCTTTATATAACCCAAGGCAGCAGCAGAATCCTCAACACTTTGAATGACACCCTGAGGACCAAGGTAAAGTTTCAGGTAGCCTGCGTTTGCTGTACACAGGACTCTGCAAGGGTCCCAGCTCGTTCAGTAATGGAATGTCCAGCCAGGGAACTTGGCTTTTTGTCTTTCTTTTAGGCCCCTTTCACACGGACGATCCGTTCCTCTATGGAGCATCCGTTCAGGTCCGTCTGAAAAACTGACAGGCGGACCTGAACGGATGCTCAATAGAGGTCTATGGAGCGTCAGATGTCAGCGGTGACAAGTCCGCTGACATCCGACCTGCTCCGATCTGAAAAAGTGTGACGGAGGAAAAAGCTATTTTTCCATCCGTCATCGGATCGGGTGACGACGGACACTGCGGTCCGTCGTCACCCAATCTTCCATAGCGGAAAGCGGCGCTGTGACAGGTCTGTCCCTGCACAGTGTGCAGAGACAGACCTGTCATCTTCCTGCTCAGCGGAGATCGCTCCGGCGATCCCCACTGAGCAAGCGGATATCCACGGGGCAGATCAGCACTGATCCACCCTGTGTGAAAGGACCCTTAGCCTGGGCTCACACATGTGCAGTGCGAATTGAAGCTCAGGTTTCCCTGCGAAGAGAAAACTCAGTTGTTCAGCGTTTCATGTCAGTTTTTGATCAGTATCAGCTCAGGATTGTTTCAGTATCAGCGAATCATATGCGTGCCCATAGAAGATAATGGGCCTGAATTCGCACCTGAGCTGGACCGTACTGCCTAGAAAACGCACATTTTTTTTTTGCAATGCGGAATGCGAATGCATCGCAGATATGTGAACTAGCCTCATTAAAATGAATGTATTTTGAAATGTCTTGCGAATTGGATGCGGTGTAAGCCGCATCTAAATTGCATAGGTGTGAACGGGTCCTGACTGAACTGATTAAGCAGCACTACAAAGTCCAAATAACATCTACAATAACAAATATCTCTCAGTATGATCAACAAGCCTACTCATAATGGCCACAGGTGGTTAAAGAGGAAATAAACTCTGCCACTCTGATGCTTCTTTTCATTTAGTCCATTATAATAAGTCATTATCAGACTATAGCCACTGTAATCCAGCCCAAATTGCATATTACTTACTGTTTAAAGAAACTTTAAAAAACTTGTTTCCAGGGGTTAGGAAGCGCCATCTTAAGTATTGTTTTCTGAGTCCACAGTGGAGTGTATTTCCGCCCTTACATTGAGCACTTCCTGTGCTGTTAACCAAGCCTCCTTCTCAATCCAATGTTTCTATGGCAACCCTGCTTCCCTGTTCATAGCTTACTTGTTTATTTCATAGTATTTACTTGTGTCGATGTCTAATGTTTCCCTTTGTTAGACTTATCAGCTTCAGCTGATAAGACTGCAGTAATGGCCAAGTTTAGACTGCATGTCATGTCACATGGTCACATGGTGTGTAGGAGGAAGCTCTGAGTGATTAGCAGAGTTCAGTGTTGCGCCGTAGGAAGTCCTGATAACAGATAGATAAGACATAGAGAGTGTGCCCTAAATCAGGGGAGATCTGGGCATGCTCAGTGACTTCATTCTACAGAACAACAAGGATTACAACAATACTAAGCAAGTAAGGAGATATCTACAAGCAGTGTTCATTAGGGTTTTTTATGCTGATTTACATGGGACAAAGTTGTGGGAGAGGGTTTACAACCACTTTAAAGTCTCTTTGCTCTGCCATAGGCTACACCCTCAGATATCTTCCCATATATTGAGTTTGTTATGCCCAAAGCAGGGAACCCACTGAGGTTAAACCTGATGCCTGCTTGCCACTATCTGCTTGAGCTCTCCATCCATACACCAACCAACTTAACAGCTCCACCCCTAGTTTACTGTATATATTCTAGTACAGGGCTCAAGATTTAAAGTCCTTTAAAGTCCTTTAAAGTTTTTTTTAGTTCAAAAAGTTTTTATTAGCATAGGAAACATAGAGTGCATAGGAAACAGCATTTTGTCTTGTACACAACGATGAAAGATAGTAGCAAAATGTACTCTAGACCATGTCAGGTTACAATAAAGTTGACAAATTAGCAATATGAATTACATCTGTCTGAAACCTAATATACATTAATCCTAGACACCAGAGCATATAAGCATATATATACAGCATACAAAAAGGCTAGGACATTATCCTATAAAAAAGTGCAGGAGAACCAGTTCTGTGTATACAGAAAGCTACAGAACATTCACACCGTAACTAGCGTTACCCAAAATCACCTCCAGGGTGAACGGTTATTGTGATTGGGTACATTAATAGAGTGGATAATAAAGTACAAGGCAAGAAAAGTAGAAGGAGAAAAAGAGGAAAGGAGGGAAAGACTAGGAAGGAGATGATAAGAAGGAGAGGAAGAGAAAGGAAAGGGAATAGAGGAGGGATGGGGGAAGAAGAAAGTGAATAGGCGAGAGTTTCGGTCGGCCGGCTCCCACTAAACAACTATAGGCCAGCAGTTAACCGCTAACCCAGGAAAAACGTTACTATGGATCCAATAGATGGTGATCAAAGTGCAGGGGTAGGTAGTGTTCAACCCATGGGTGCCAGATTTTAGAGTGTCGGGGGACAGTATCTTGAACAGTTGCTTCGATTTTGCTGTGTATCATTGCCTGCGTAACCCTGTTCTTGGTTTCAGCCAAGCGCAGGGTGGGAGTTTTCCAGGCTTTGGCTATTGTTTGTTTGGCTGCCGTGGTGACCTGCAGAGCCAGACACATCTGCGCCTTCGTGTACAAATTTGGATAGAAATTGAGGAGGGCCAAAGCCGGGTCAGGATCTATTGTTTTATCGATCAGAGTGGATAAAATCAGAAAAATCTCAGCCCAGAAGCGTTGAACCACTGGGCAGGTCCACCAAATGTGCAAGTGTGTGCCCTCTCGCTACAGCCACGAAAACAGTTTGGGGAGTAAGAGGGTAAAAATTTTGCTATTCTATCTGGCACTAAGTACCAACGCATGAGAACTTTGTAACTCGCTTCCAGGGCCACAATATTCTGTGAGGAAAGTTTAGTGTGTAGCCAAATATCAGACCAGTCGTGTCCATCCAAGTTCAGATTCAGGTCCCTGGACCAACACTGCGCATACGTCGGAAGTGTCGAAGGTTGGGAAGTAAGATGTGCATATAATTGTGATATGGTACCCGGGGCATGCGGATCAGAGTTGCATATAGTTTCAAATATTGTGTATGTGGTTCTCCCCCTGGTCAAGCCTATAGTCTGTCGCACAAAGTGTGAGATTTGGAGATAGCAGAAATATTCACTGTTTGGTAGTTGCTTTTGGGCTTGCAGGGAAGAGAACGTTATGATTGAACCAGGTCACATATGCGAGTTAAATCTGTCTGCACCCATGCTCGGAATGAGGAAGAAGAAGTGTAAGCAGGATAGAACTTAGGGTGACCAATGTAAGATAGTAAGGGGGAGTGTGGGGAGATCAACTGAAACGTTTTGCATAGCTTATCCCAAAGTTTGACAGAGTCAGAGGTCAAGGGGTTGGAAATGAGGCCTCGGGCAGCAGGGGGGAGCCAAAGAAGGTTAGTTAGGGATATAGGGTGGAGATCTACCGCCTCTAGACTTACCCAAATGGGAACCTCAACTGTGGCATGGTAAAGCCTTATTTGAGCAAGCTGGGCCGCGTGGTAGTAATGTTGGAAATTGGGTACTCCTAGACCACCGGCCCTATAGTGACGAAGTAAGGTGGGTCTAGAAATCCTAGGTTTCGTGGAGCCCCAGATATAAAGGAAAACCCGGCTTTGTATTATACGGTGAAAATAAGGGGGCACTGGAATGGGGAGAACTTTGTATAAATAAAGAAGCTTGGGGAGCAAAGACATCTTGACGGCGGTAATACACCCTATCCAAGAGATACAAAGGGGACGCCAATCTTGGAGTAAAGATGAGAGGTGTTTCAGCATTGGGAGATAGTTCGCTCGGAACAAATCTGCAGGATCACTGGTAAGTTTTATGCCTAAATACGGGATAGAGGAGCTAGACCATTGGAATGGGAAATTAGTCCTAAGAAGTGCCATGGTATCGTCTGGCAGTGACACATTAAGGGCCTTGGATTTTGCCTGATTTACTTCTAGGCCGGAAATTTTTGAGAATTTGTCAAGGAGGTCGAGCAGATTAGGGATGGTAATGTGTGGGGAGGTAATAAACAATAAAGCGTCGTCTGCAAATAGGCACAATTTTTGAGCAGTAGAGGCAACCTCCAATCCCCTAATGTCCGGGTGTGCTCTAATAAGCGCAGCCAGGGGCTCGATTGCCAAAGCGAAGAGTTGCAGCGACAGGGGACATCCCTGGCGCGTCCCTCTTCGTATTGGAAAGTTTTGAGAGCTAAACCCTGAGTATTTCACTGACGCCTGGGGGTCAGCATATAGCGACATAATCCATTGAAGGAAATGGGGACCAAAACCCCAGCGCTTTAAAATGAAATGTAGATAAGGCCAGGAGACCGTATCAAATGCCTTTCTGATATCTAAGGATAGGAGGTGCATGGGGATTGAACGCGCTTTCGCTAGGTGTTGCAGCAAGACGACTCGATGGATGTTATCACTAGCCTGCCTACGGGGAATAAACCCTACCTGATCTTTGTGAATCAATTTTCCTATGATCGGATTAAGGCGTAGGGCAAGGATCTTGGCTAAGATTTTTATATCTACATTAAGTAGGGATATGGGGCGAAAATTAGACCACAGGGTGTTGTCAGAGTTGGGTTTGGGAATCATAGCTATCGTGGCCATTAAGGAATCTCTACCCAAGGCTTGCTGCCTTAATAAGGCATTAAACGAATTCGCTAATAGGGGAGCCAATACATCCGAAAATTTTTTATAATAATTACTAGGTAAACCGTCGGGACCAGGGCGTTTATGGGGTTTGAGGGACTTTATAGCCGATAATACTTCCTCCGTCGTAATCAGAGTATCTATGGAATCTCTAGCCGAGTGGGATAATTCAGGTATAGACAGATTCTGAAAAAGGGATTCAGCATGCTGATGGGAGAACTGGGTTTTGTCTGAGTATAGGTCAGCCAACTTCTCACGAAATTCGGCTAGTACTTTAATGGGGTTACTAGTATAGGAATTCTTAGCAATTTTAAGTCTAATTGGTTTACAGATCTTGTCAGGTTGATGAAGACGTAGGGCCAGAAAGGTATCAGGTTTATTTGCCTTGGTATATATCTTATGACTAGTTTTACGAAGGACTTTGTCCGCTGACTCGGCTAATAGAAGATCTAGTTCCAGTTTAGTTTTTTCAAAAATAAGCCTATGGGGTTCCGTAGGTGAGTTTTGAAACTGGAGAAAGTGTAAGTGGTACTCTTCCTCCAGTTTTTGCTGTCTGCGTTGTCGGTCTTTTTTGATATGCGTGGCTAGGGAAATGCAGCTGTCCCGAATTACCGGCTTATGGGCTTCCCAGAGAAGAACCGGGGATATGTCTGCAGAAACGTTGTGACGTAAGTAGTCTGTAAGAGCAATACGAATATCAAGGCAGTAGGTTTGATTGGTAAGATGTGCTTCGTTCATACACCAGGACCTTTCCCTAGCTCTGGGAATCAACAAGGTGATAGTAGTGATAACGGCGCAGTGGTCAGACCAGGGAACCGGATATATGTTGGACTGGAGCACGACTGGAAAGGAGGCCACCGGAGTCAAAATATGATCGATCCTAGAGAACGATTTGTGAGGGTACGAATAGAACGTGTAGTTCTTTTTCGAGGGATTACATTCCCTCCAAGTGTCTAGGAGGGATGCCGTATGGAACTGTTTCCGAAGCTGAGCCGAGAGGGAGTGGCTTTCAGGCGTATATGGTGATTTGTCTAGGTGGGGATGTAGGGTTAGATTGGAGTCCCCACAAACAAAAAGCGTACCTTTGCAGTGAGTTTTGATAACCTGCAGGAGGTGTGAAAAAAAAGGGTTAGGGTTGCCATTCGGGGCATAATAAGAGACTAGTGTGGTTTCAGTATCCTGGAGTAGACCTACCAAAATAATATAGCGACCCTCAGGATCTTTAATTTCCGCAGTGGGTGTGAAGGGTAAAGAATGATGGAACGCTATCAAGACACCCCTATGTTTGGTAGCTGCTGAAGCCGTAAAGACCTGAGGGTAGCGGGAACTAAAAAATTTGGGGGTTTGGGATATCGCAAAATGTGTTTCCTGAAGGGCCACTATCCCAGCTTTCATGGAGTGGAAATTTCGGAAGGCCTTAACTCTCTTGTTGGGGGAGTTAAGACCCTTGACGTTCAAAGATAGTATGTTCAAGGGGGCCATCTATAAGCAGAGTGGGAGATATTATAGGATAGTGTATGGGGTGTAGGAGCCGACCGACCTGAAAGAGATAAAGGGAATGAGAAAGAGGAAGCAAAGGGGGGAGAGAAGAAGAAGAAGAGGGAAATTCCGTCTGCAGGGCAAACCATGAGATGGCAGGAACCGTCAGACACCGAGATGGTTTGCTCGGCCAGGCAATGCTCAGTCCCCAGGGCCCAAAACGGGTGACCCAGGAGAGAGTGCATTAGAAGAGGGGGGAGCAGTGACTGCTCTCCGCCGCCGCAGGGGCAACATTAGTACATAAACAATACAATTTGCTAAACCAAGCAGTAATCCAGACAAAAACAAACAAAAGAAAGGGAACAGAAAGAGAACATAAGGAACTAGTCCAATTAACAGAACCACAAAAAGTAATGGGTATACAATTAGGCTGGTGTATAATATCCCAATACAACAGTGCTACAGAGGCCTTTGAATAGTCAAGAGGACGGGGATGGGGTAGATAGGGAAGAGGAAGAGGGCACGTCAGGGTAAAAATGGGGGGAGGGGGGTGAGAGCCAGGAAAAGAGACGGGAGGGGAAGGAGGAATAAGGAGGGATGAAGTGGTATATGCTAGGCCAATGAAAAAACTGACATCTTTCAGTAATAACTATAGTGGGGTCGTGGAGACACGATAGTTATAGGCATAACCAGATTACACCGAACAGTAGTACAGTAAGTATAAGGTGCCAGTGTTTCATAGCAAAAATAAACTAAGACGTGAAGAGTAATTATGAGAGACTGGTTATAATGAAGCATATAGGCAAAAGTCATAATAAAAGGCTGTAAGTCAGGGGCCATCGATACTGAAAAAACCTGGGAGAAAATAAAAATAAAGATGGGAATACAAAGGAAAGTACATACGGAACAGCAGGTAGGAAGGATTCGGTGGAAGATGTCCTCCGGAAGAGAGGCCAGTAGTCGTCTTCCGCACGGATGTCCGAATCCTAGAAATTCTCACAAGGGGACATAAAAAAAAAACTTAGGAATATAAAGTAAGAGAGAAAGAAAACTCCTAAACAGTCAGTTCAACGCGGTGGGCGAGACTTGGGAGTAGAAACAATACCATCCGACAGCCTGGCGGGGGTTCCTCTGCGAACAGACACAGGGCCTGGTTGGTTGCGGTGTGGTGTAGTCGAATAAGGATGAGCCGCCGAACGAGCTGGTGTGCGAGGCAAGTTGGACTCTGTATGCGGATCCGGATGGGTAAGATGGAGGCCCTCCAGCAGGCGCTGTAATGATTCCGGAGACGAGCAGGTGTGCTGTTGTCCTTGGTAGGAAAACTGTATCGCGAACGGGAATCTCCAGGTGTACTTTAATTGGTGGTGAAGTAAGATCTGTAGCTGAGGTTTCATGGCTCGGCGCTTGGTAATAGTAAGGGGAGCCAGATCTGAAAATAGTTGGTATGTGTGCCCCTGGAATTGCAAGGAATCCTTGTTACGGGCTGCACTGAGAAACTGTTCTTTTGTGTGGAAAAAATGTAGCCTAACAATAATGTCCCTGGGAGGGCCATCTGCTTGTCTTCGAGTAAGGGCTCTGTGAACTCTGTCGAATTCTAAGCGCTCAATAGGTATGCCCGGGGCTAATTCTTGAAACATGGCCGTTACAAAGGACTGAACATCGTCCACAGATTCGGGAATGCCTCTTATTCTCAGATTGGCTCTACGTGAGCGGTTCTCAGCATCTTCCCAACGTGAGAGAAGGGTGACATTCTCTTCCCGGAGAGCAGTTTGTTCCTGGGCTTGTTCCTGCAAAGCGATTTCGCTATCATCTACCCTGGATTCTAAGGCAGCAGTGCGCTGGCCTATATCGCGTATCTCCCTCGAGAGTCTATCGGTGATCTGCTCCGAGGTAGCGTTCAGGGCCTTCTGCAGCATGGCCTCCATGTGCTTGAGAAAATCGCTGGTGATCATCCCCGACGGTAGTGGGGATGCTTCTGTGGAGTCTTGTGCGCTTACCTCTCGGTCGTCTTCGCTGTCCGAGGTTTCTCGGCTGGGGGCGGAGGTCGCTCGCTGGATAGCAAGGGCCTTCGCCGCCATTTTGGACGAGGCGCGGGCGAGGGCTTCCTTGATGGGTTTTGGCTTGTTCTTCCCTCTGTGGCCCATCAGCACCATTCCACTAGATGCCAGGGCTTGTGGGAGTGAGGTACGATCCAAAACGGAGGTTGTTTCGGGTTTGGTTTAGCGGTTAAGTCCCGAAGCGGCGGCGGAGAGTGCGAAGCCTTAGCAGGATGCGTCCGCCATGCTAGACCTCGCGCATGCGCCCCGTCCTTTAAAGTTTTTAAAGAGCTACTAGCCAGGCCTTAAGGGTTACTTGCCACCAGTTGCCTCGCCCAACCCCTACCTTGCCCTGCCCCGAATTCCACCCCTAAACACGCCCTCATAAATTATCTCATGAAATGACACTTAAATGTTTTATGCAGAATTAGTTACAAAAATAAATAAATAAAGTGATTGAATCTGCAAATAAATTCACTGGGATTGTGAATCTCCAACATGCTTGGATTCGCCTAGAATCCATGGTAATGGCAAACCCTATACTTGCCTTGAATGGCTGGCACATCCAGTACTGCCATTTTTGTTAGTGCAGAGGTGCTGAATGACCCAGAAGATTTCCTATTGATGTACAATAAAGGAAAACTTTTGGAAACAGCCATTCTTGTGCAGGAAAATGGTGCATGCATGCCCAGATGTGTTGCAAAACATGAGCAGATGTGCTGCACAGCTCAGTCCAGACCCAAAGCCCTGTGGCACATCTGAGGGGACACAAATGTTATTCTCGCCTAGGCGAGAAATGCATAAGTGCTGCTTTTCAGCCAAGTGGGACTGGGGAGGCAGGGCAAAATGAAAGTTATTTTAGGTTGAAGGTCTGCTTTGAAGTAAATATTCTACCTGAAAAGCATTTATCTCTTATATCACCATGCCATATTTCATCCTGTATTTTCATCCATTGCTGCTGATCTCCTGCAGCCACTTTGCACTTCCTGTCTACATGCACCCCAGTGATGGATACCTTCCCATCAACTGCCCCAGATACCCTGTGACTGTTTTAGGATTTCTACAAATTGGGCTAGGTCTGTGTCCAGGAGCCTAGTGCTGGAATTTTCCTTCTAGCACCCGTCTTCCGATCTAAGCAGGAACTATTTTGTGGACTGATTTCCTGTCTGACAGTATCTTCTATTTCCAGCAAAGAGGACTGGGAGATTGTGCCAGCAGTGCAGTGCATATTTTCCCTTCACAGTCACCAATTTTGATTTCAAAGTGGAGTTCCACCCCAAATTGGAACTTCCGCTTATTTGTCTCCTCCCCCTCTCCAGTGCCACATTTGGCAGCTTTCAGGGTGGAGGGGGAAACAGGGACCTGCTTTTGACAGGCCCCCTTCACCCCTTCTGAATAATGTGCCGTGGTGAAGCTCGGCCCCATCCTCCTTCCTCTGCCGCCGGGCCAATTAGGAAGCACAGCGCGCTTCACGCATGCAGTGGTGTGGAGAGTTAATAACCAGGAGTTGTGCTTTTGACTGCTTCTGCTTGCAAGTGTTGTTTTGGGGGTGTTTTTATTTATTTTTTCCCCCTCCTTTATTTGATACATTTGCTAGCAGTTTTAAAAGACCTTTTTTCTGACAATTTTTAACAGCATTTTTTTTCTCTTTCTTCCTGCTAATTTAGGGGAGGGGTTAATTGTTCACAGGTGTATAAAGGTAGTTATACAAACTCCTCTAGGAGCTTGCTCCATGATGGTGGCTTGCATGTGGATTTTGTGAACACAAGTGAATTTTTGAACTAAAGTAGAGAGTTAATAACCAGGAGTTGAAAACAGGAGTTAAGACAGGAGTCTCTAACCTCTATCCTACCTCCATCCTCCCCTCCATTTTAAAGATCCCACTGCAAGGGGCAACCAGACAGCTCTCCAGAAACATCAGGCTGACAGCAAGCCAGATTCACCAGAACCAGAGTGTTTAACGGGGACCACCGCAGCCAGGTAAGCTCGCACCTCCACTCCCCCCCCCACTAGTGATTGTTCCAGGGACTCCGTCCGACCGCCTACGGGGTCAGGAATGGAATTCTTGCCCCACTGGTGCGTTTGGCTGCTACTGCCAGGGTTTTTTTTCGCCTTCCTCTGGAACAATCAGGAACAACCGTAGGTTAGCATACCCCTACCTCCGGCCTCCATTCCATTTTTCACGCTATCCTAGGACGACTACTCCAGATCACAGCCAGACTTCTTTTCTGAGCGGAGACCTTCACCTCAAGTAAAGGTAGCCGGAACAGCCAGCAACCGAATACAACAACTCCTTCCGCATCCATATAGGCATCTCCTGATCAACTTGCGCGCTAATAGCCTCAAGCACGGCGGCAAGTCTGATACCTAGCCCCTCCTCAGGATCAATACCCTGATCAGGATCATCATCTTAGGCCCATAGTACCATCAACAGCATCCACAAACCATGTGCTACTTCAAATACTCAGCTGCAGTTCTGCACAGACTAAGGAACATCAACACCACATTGCCATTTTCCATACAAAAAATACTTCAAAGAGAACAACTATTAAAAACCGGATGACAAGCAGCTCCCAACCACAGGAAGACATCTACTCGACCACTACAATTAGATTGTGCCTTGATTAACGCCAGGTCTGCAGTCAAACATAGACTGGAAGTACACAACTTCATCATCGAGAACAATATAGACTGCCTCTTCATCACCGAAAGCTGATTAACCTCCGACTGCAACACCATCCTCACCGAATTGGTGCCGGAAAACTACATGATCCTAACCGAACACCGGATAGGGAAAAAAGGAGGAGGCCTAGCAGTGATCTTTAAAGGTCACCTGGATCTCACTAAACCATCATCTCAGAACCCAGTGCCTTTTATGGAAACCCTGATGCTACATCTTCAACCAACACCCCATGACACCACTCATATTCTACTGTGCTACAGACCACCGGGACCAAAGTCCAATCTTCTTTCACCCCTCATGGAATCCTTTGCAATGCACACCCTAAAATTCAAAAATGGCACTCGGAGATTTCAACCTTTGGGCAAATGAGCCCAAATACCCCATTGCGACTGCCTGCATCAATCAACTAGAAGAACTGGGTCTCCAGCAACTGATAAAGACTCCCATACATGGGTCAGGACACACCCTGGACCTCATTTTCAAACAGAACATTGACGTCAACATACTCGACAACATAACATTGCCATGGACGGATCACCACGCCATCAAATTCAAAATAGCTACCAACATCACCAACGAAAAACGGAATCCTGTAACAACAACGCACTGGACCATAAAAAACTGTACTCCGAATCCTTCAAATCCACTCTGTCCAACAAGATAACTACAATAACTTTAAACCACTCTACGGAGGAAACACTCAACTCCCTGAACACGGCATTGCTGCAATCAGCAGACTGGGTAGCACCAAAACACAGGGCTCTCATCAGGAAGAAAAACTCTGGATGGTTTAATAGCTCCCTCGCAGTACTAAAGCAAGAACGCAGAAGAGCGGAAATAACATGGAGAAGAAATACCACAGAGGAAAACCACTTTAACTACAAAGGTCTCACAGAGAATTATCGGAAAGCAATCTTCAAAGCCAAAAAGGACCACTTCTCATATACAATCTCAACGGCCGCAAACCAACCACGAGAACTGTTTAAACTGGTTAATCAATCAATGAATCCGGTGTGCCTAGAACCCCCAGAAATTGAATCCCAGGATTACTGTGACAAACTGTCGGATTTTTTCATCGATAAAGTCAAAACCATCAGGGAAACAATTGTTTGGAAGAAAACATCCAACCTCAGCCAGAAAATACATAAAGAGGATGTCTGCACCAACATACCACAACCGCCGAAATTTTCACTATCCCCAATTACGGTAGACACCGCAAAAAACATCATTAATAAACTGCGTGACAGTACCTCACCTATTGACATCATCCCCACAAAACTACTGAAAGAATGCTCCGACATCGTGGCTCCAACCATAACCCACCTCATAAACAGATCATTCCACAAAGGGATTGTTCCCAGCATCCTCAAACAAACAAGGCATCGTCAAACCTCTACTCAAGAAACCAAACCTGGACCCTCAGGATCCAAACAACCGTAGGCCAATTACAAGCCTCAACACCATTTCTAAGATCATGGAGAAAGCTGTAGTACATCAGCTACAACTTCACCTGGACACTCACAAACTCCTGGACCCGCTGCAATCAGGCTTCCGTCCGGGTCATGGAACAGAAACAGCTCTCCTCAAGATTTGGGATGACGCCCTCGAAGCAGCAGATGATGGAGAGCCGTGTCTCCTCATACTGCTAGACCTAAGTGCAGCGTTTGATACAGTAGATCACAATACTCTACTCGTCTGCCTCACAGATGTAGCCGGAGTCCAAGACATAGATCTCCAATGGTTCACGTCCTTCCTAGGAAATCAGTCACAGACAGTGAAACTAGGAAAATTCCTCTCCGAAACTCAGGCAGTCCCCTGCGGAGTCCCTCAAGGCTCTCCTTTGTCACCCGTTCTCTTCAACATTTACATTCGCCCACTCCTTCAAATCATCAGATGCTCAGATCTCTGCTTCCACTGTTACGCTGATGACACTCAACTTTATTTCCGGATCAATGGAAAAAAAGATCACCAACAACAACTTGAAAACTGCCTCAAATCAATAGAGGACTGGATGACCACTAACTCCCTCCAGCTTAACGAATCAAAGACAGAGCTTCTTATCTTACACCCAAATCATAAGCCCGCAACCAAAACCTCCTGGTCTCCACCAACCGTCTTTGGGCAGACTATCTCCCCAAAGACCAAAGCGAAGAATCTCTGGGTTATTTTAGATGCACAAATGTCAATGGATGCGCAAATAGGATCTGTAGTCAGTGGATCTCACCATCTGCAGCGCATGCTTCGCAGACTCATCCCTTTTATCCCAAAGAATGACAAAGCAGTGGTAGTTGGAACAATCATTAATTCACGACTGGACTACGCAAATTCGCTTTACATAGGATTACCACAATATCAACTTGCGCTATTACAACTGATCCAAAACACGGCGGCAAGGCTGATAACAGGAAAAAACCCTGAATATCCATCTCTCCTTCGCTGAGGACCTTACATTGGCTAACCGTAAAAAATCGGATCACGTTCAAGACCCTTTGCCTCACCCACAAATGCGTGCATAGAGAAGCTCCGCAATACCTAATGGAGAAAATAAATCATTACACACCAAACCGCAGTCTTCGATCAGCCAACAAAAACCTCCTCCTCATGCCCAAAGCCCGGTATAAATCCAAGGGGGGTCGGAGATTCGCGGTCCAAGGGCCTCGGCTATGGAATGCTCTACCAATCAACATCCGCCTGGAAGAAAATCACCTGGCTTTTAGGAAAAAACTCAAGACCTTCCTCTTTTAGCAGATGATCAAAGCTCGCCACAGAGCCTAGAGGGGATTCAGTTCGCATTGTGCGCTATACAAGTATTTCATTCATTCATTCATTCATGCACAGTAGGGAAACGGCTGTGAAGCCGAAAGGCAATGGTGGGCAGCTGCATCGGACAGTTGATCCAAAGATCAGCTGGGGTACCAACATCTTGGGCTCCCTGGACAGGTAAGTGTCCATATATTAAAAGTCAGCAGCTGCAGTATTTGTAGCTGCTGACTTTTAATTTTTCATGGGGTTAAGGTGACACTAAGTAATATGTTTTTTCTCCAAAAAAAAAACCATAAACATCCACTACTTGATAGACCTGCAATCTGATTTTTATTAAAATAGTTTTTAACTGCTTTTTTCTGCTTTCTTGTAACTTCTTCCTTGAGCTCTTGAACCTCATCTTTTACTCACGTCTGTTTGCTTGTAATGGGTAGTGCACATTAATTACGGTCATGTGCATGACTCTATGTACACTACACATCCCATAGTACATAGTCCATCTCAGGAGCGAGCAAGAGAGGGTGGCTATGTTCCTACATATAATGGGACCATAGAGAACAAATATAACCACACTCTCACAAGGATTCAGATTACAGCAGCAGAAAAAACAGGGAATCTGAAAATTTGGAGGCAGCTTACAGCAACAGAAGGTACCTTTTTGACTTAAGAATACATAGCTGAATAGAATTGTTGGGGGTAAATTGGTATCACATTAATTGGTTTAATTTACAAATACTTTATTTGACTATTAATTAAACCTACATGATAAATATATAAAAAAGGCATGGTTAATCTGTTACCCTTATAGACCTAATCTACGTGTCTTCGTGAGGGGTGACAGATTAACAGACTAGGCCCATCTAAGAAGTGAGGCATGCGGAAGATCGATTGTGTGGGTAGCTAGACTGTCCTCATCCTCAGCCACCTGACTGTTAACTGTAGTGTAGTGTTTGCTGTGGTCTGACTCTGTGCTATAGAGACAAGTCTTTAGCTTTCTGGTAAATTAATTGACAATGCTGCTGACTGGGCCTGTGCCGTGACTGTCTCTTTGCCGGACTGGGCTGTCTTATTGCTGGATTGGGCTGTCTCTTTGCTAGACTGGGCTGTCTCTTTGTTGGAAAATTTCTCTTGCTGAATATAGGACTATTTCTTGATGAATATGGGACTGTCTCTGGCTGAATATGGGACTGTTTCTTTGATGGATATGGGGGATGTCTCTTGCTGAATATGGGACTGTCTCTTGCTGGGTAAGGGGACAGTCACTTTGCTGGATGGGGATGTCTCTTTGCTGGATATGGAGCTGTGTCTTTGCTGGATATGGAGCTGTGTTTTTGCTGGATATGGGGCTGTGTCTTTGCTGGACAGGGCTGTTTCTTTGCTGGACAGGGCTGTGTCTTTGTTGCATATGGGGGCTGTCCCTTTGCTGGATATGGAGCTGTGTCTTTGCTGGATAAGGGGCTGTGTCTTTGCTAGACAGGGCTGTGTCTTTGCTTGACAGGGCTGTGTCTTTGTTGCATACGGGGTCTGTGTCTTTGTTGGATGTGGGGGCTGTCTAGAAGTGCTTCTGAGCACTGGATATGACTAATGGTTTGTACATTTGCTTTTAATAACAAATTCCAGACAAACGATCTTGTATATCCCCAAAATTATATCTGGTTCCCTGTTCTAAAGGGGGCGGTGCTAGATATGTGTAGGGGTGGCCCTGACAATAGGTATCAGTTCTGCTCATCTTTGCAAGCTCTAAACTAAATATATAAAATTGAAACTTAGGCAATATAGTAAAAAGCTAAAACAGAAAAAACACAAAGTACACGTATATTTCTATAAATTTTGCCTCTATAAAACAGCTGCAAGTACAGAAAAAATACCAGATAAGCCTGCCTGGAAATCCAGTTTTCACCTTTTTGTATTGTCTGTGCACTTTTCTAGCCCACTAGTTATCGACCCTGCCCAGTTCACATCTGTGTACTACAGAACATTTGTTGTGTGACAATGATGCTTCTTCACAGATACAGTAAGGCGAGTAAGTGTTGGTACCCTAATGCAGGAATATATATTATTGGAAAGGTTAAAATAAAAGGAAGAAATTCTGAAAAAAGCTACCACATCTAGCAACTGGTAAGCTGCAATAAATATAAAATGTCAAATGGTGCGGAAAGGGGAATGGGGAAAATTGGGACATTAAATGAGGTCATAGCCTCCATCCCTATTATTATAAAGCATAAATTAAAAACAAGAACAAATCGGGACTCTATATGAAGCATGGGGTTAAGAAAATAATGCAAAAATAGCTAATGGGAAAATTTTATTTATCTATCAAAACATGATTTCATACATTGAATGAGGTACGCAAACATACATATTATTAGCACCAATTTTTCTTTACACTCATGGTAACTGATAATCAAAGGATTGTTAGAGCATACCTCAATAGTATATATAAATGGCCACCGATGGTGGTGATGGAATAGACAATTAATACATTACAGCTACATGAATCTATGACTTCATGATTCTTACAATGAATAAAACAAATGTATATAGAGTACACTATTGAAGAAATTAATGCTGTTAAAGGTTGGAATACCAAAATGCACGGCAACTGGTAGCTCTATGCATTTCGCGGCTTAATACCGCTTATCAGGCGCAAGCTCGTGATTGGTCTGAAAATACAGGGTGATATTCAATTAATGTTTATAATAAATAAAGCAAAAGGGGGTTCTTGTTTTTAAAATATAAAATGTGTTCTTGTGTTTAGATAAGGGGAAAGTGATGGCACAGAAAGAAAATCCCAGTGATTTTTTACAGTGATTTTTTACAGTGCAGGTACCTGTTTAAAGCCCAAGTGGAACTTGAGCAAAAAATAAATAAAAACAATAAAATTTGCACTAAAAAATAAAAAAGCAGCTCTGCACACTAGGGGTCGACCAATATCGTTTTTACGGGACCGACTGATTTTCAGCCTCCTTTCAGGCCGATAGCTGATAACAGGTGTCAATATTCTGTACATCACCATCACCTGCCACCAGATGCAGCATTTCACTTGCCAGTGTCACCTGCCACCCAATATGCAGATTTTCACTAGTTACACTACTTCTGGCAGCCTCTCCCCAGCTGCGTCCGGGGCGGGTAAACTACCACATGCGGGCGGATAGGTGGTGAGAGATGACGTGACTACTCCCCTGCTTGCTGGTGGCTACAGCTCTGTCAAGAGCAGCCTTTGCGACCCTGCTGTAGGGGTGGAACATTGGTGACGCAAGGCGGGCAGTGAGAGATGATATCATCTTTCTGCTGCCGCACCACTGACAGAGATTGGCAGAGACTTCAGCGTGAGCGTCGCATCACATGGACACAAGTGGAGGAGGTCTGACCAATATCAGTAATAATGGTACGTTTCTGACCAATACCGATTATTTGAAAAATTTGAAAATCAGCCCCCAAAAATTGGCCACTCCAATAATTGGTCGACCCCTACTGCCCGCTGTACTCACCAATCAAGCAACAACTCTCTTCCATATTGAATGATGCCCAGCATCTTTCAGTCTACTTTCTGTAAACCCGGGGCATCAAAGCTCCAGACTCTATAGAAGTTATTACATGGTGCTGCTCTCCACAACATTTAGGATCTGCTCACTGCTGGAGGAAGAAGAGGATGAAGAAGACTTCTGATGTCACTGAACTGGTCTATGGATACTCTGAATAAGGTAAAAATAAAGAAAAAAATACAGCTGGGGGGGTCTCCAATGGGTGGATGGAGGACCAATGATGGGGTGGGTGAGATATGAGCCTGTAGTTTATCAAATATTTGCCTTTGTGTTACCTTCCACCACCTTCATTACAATACTGTGGAATAGCCTGGCCCAATTTGAATTAAGTAAAAAAATAATTACAACTTATGATTAACATATCTATGCAGAAAAGTGTAATAAAATATAATAAAAGTCTTTAGAAATTTCAGAGTGAACACGAATCATATAAATCAACTTCACAGCTCTCAGGGTGATAACTGATGTCTTTATCGGAATCCAGAATTAGTGATCCTAAACTGTGAATCCACAGCGGATCAGTAGAATTGTCAGTACTGATTAACACATTTTTCACTTTTTCCAGAGATATGTTCTCCTTAAATACAAGTTCATGAGTGAGTTCTGTGTGACAGTATTCAATTACTATGAAGTCTGTTCACAGCAGGGCAGACAGAACTGTTATTGGGAAGGCTGTAAAACTGGCTGAACCCTACAGGGATTGCAGCTGTCGGTATACACTGTGATTCACAGTTAGATCTTTGTTTAACCACTACAATACAGGGCACTTTCACCCCCTTCCTTCCCAGCCCAATTTTCAGCTTTCAGCGCTCTAGCGCTTTCAGTGACAATTGCGCGGTCATGCTACACTGTACCCAAATGAAATTGTTATCATTTTGTTAGCACAAATAGAGCTTTATTTTGGTGTTATTTATTCACGACTCCGTTTTTTTTTTTTGCGATATAAGCGCAAAAAAGTGGAAATTTGGAAAAAAAACAATATTTTCTTTTTTCTATTTGAAAAGAAATCCAATAAAATCAAATTTTGTCATAAATTTAAGCCAAAATGTATTCTGCTACATGTTTTTGGTAAAAAAAATTCCGTTAAGTGTATAATAATTGGTTTGTGTGATCACGGACATATGTACGCAAATGATCATGTACATATGTGTGCAGGTGATCACGTACATATGTGTGCAGATAATCATTGGGACATGTGATTTTAGTGGGACATATGTGGGGGACATGTTTTTATTATTAGGGACATGTGTTTTTATTATTTGGGGACATGTATGTTTTGGGGACATGTGTGTTTTGGGGACATATGTGGGGACTGTGTTTGTACTGTGTGGTGTGTTGTGTGTTTACACTACACTGATGATCAGTGAGTAAAAAGCTGTAAAAAGCAGCCCATACTCACTGATCATCAGCCGGCTGCAGCGTTCTGCTCTCCTCTCCTCAGCGGTGACTTCCGTGTGAGGAGAGGAGAGCCGATTGCCTAGCAACCGGCTGTTTGTTTACATCACATGACGGCCGTGATTGGACACGGCCGTCATGTGATCAGGAGGGCCAATCACAGAGCCCTCCTGCCGATCTGAGATGTGCCGTGTCCGGGTGACACGAGCACATTGGGATCGCGCCGCTGCGCGGGCACGCGCGCGTGCGATCCCGCTACTCCTGAATGACGTTCCTGAACGTCCTATCAGGAGTAGACGGCTCCCATCCGGCCGTATATATGCATTGGCCGGGTGGGAAGTGGTTAAGGTAAAATGGCATATAGCAAAGCTATGATATTAAAGGGTGCAGCATAAAAAACTAAGGATGTGTTATAACCAAAATCTGTATGTATACTGTATATACCTATTTATACGTACATGCCAGTTGCAGTTACTGGGAATACTAAAATATGCATAAAGTTCACAGGGGCATAGATAAGTAGGAATATGGGGGTCTAAGCTTCTTCCAAAGTGTCCTGGCATGTGGTCACTTTAAGGCACTGAAGCCACTCAGCCCAATTACACTCCCATTTCTTCCCACTGCTGACCCCCTGTTTGATGGCCACACCATCAAAAAAACAAACAAAACAGGCAGGATCACCTTCCGAATGCCTATAATCCACTACTGTGCTGCTCTCTGAAAAGTGATCCACGTGGATCACTTTTCAGAGTCCCATATAGGTATAGATGGCTTAAATTTTAAGTCCTTATCTTCTTATTTGGTGGTGATGTTGGCCCATCCTTCCTTTTGGACTGAATGCACATGCATAAAGTAATTCATGCTCCATTCATCTGATCACACTAAATACTGGAAGCAAAATCGTAACTTTTCATTATGGGTAGCTGTATATAACTGCTTTTTGCATGTTATTAAATTTGAAGTAGCACAATTTTAAAGCCACAGGTCATTGAGATTTCAGGTACGACTTGCCTGCAATCTGTGTGACTTCATGCACAGATGTCTATGCATGTCTTTTCAAATCGGTGTGGCACCTCAAAGTCGGAGTCACACCGATTTGAACAGTTTCATTGCTGACAATACGGCGCAGCATTTCATGCAATTTTAAACTCGCAAATCGCATGAGAAGTCGCAACCAGTGTGAACGGGGGCTTACTCAGTCTCCTCTTCCCCAACCCCCCATGATCAGGATGCAACATTAAGGCTCGGTTCACATTGGTGTGATGCGGGAAGCCCTCCAAATCCACTGTGGGTTCCCGCATCACACCCGACTCACAGGCAGTTCACACTGCCATATGCAAACCACTGGGAGTGTCAATACAAAGTTAATGACACCCCCAGATCGGTTCGCATATCACAGTGTGAACTGTGAATTCGGACACCCATGCGATTCGATTATGGTGCAGACCAAAAAAAGGCTCCTACATGACTTTGGTCCGAATGTGATGCAAATGGCTGAATTTGCATTGCACAGACATCACATGTGATTTGCACAGCAGTGCTGTGTAAATCACATGTGATGTCAAACAGCACACTAATGTGAACCCAGCCTGAAACTATGTAGGAAGTCACAAGGGGGGTGCCTGCAGCTGGATCAGTGAAGGCTGATTTACATCAGCAAATTAAGAACACAGCCAAGAACTGCACAGGCACAAGGATTTAGGACTCATTTACATCAGCAGAATTGGGGCTGCATTGTTCTATAGTTTCAATTCACACAAATGGGCTGCATTGGTGTGTGCTGCATTACATACAATACATTGTTTTGCATTGCAAAGTGTAGAAATAGAAGTTTAAATCAAAGTTTAAAATGGCAAGCATTTTTAACAACAATGCAACATGTGACAATACATGCTCACAGCTCACGTGTTACACCCATTGTTTGCTGTAAATAAGCCCTTACATTTGTAACGTCCCCGAAAGGGCCTGCTGAGTGGTCCCAAATGTTCTCTCCCAGACCTGTGCATCCCCAGCCAGGCACTCAGTCAGTCTTTTGGCTCAGTAATTGGTCTAGGGCTATTCTTTTTCTGATACTTTATAAACTTGAACTTGGACGGGTGCGGGGTAACTATCACATAATCCAGTAACATTAAATCGCAAGTTAAGGACACTCATCACTTTCTCAAAGCTTCCTAGCTCAGTCCTAGCTCAGCACCATACTCACAAATGTCCTTGGATATTTGTATGCCTCCTTCTAGTATCAGCCAGACATGTTTCCTGTGGGCCCTTCATACCAGATCCCAAGAAAATACCTTAATCAGCTTTAGCAAAATTCAGTAGGTTGGGCCTCCCCAACTCGGCTGCAGCTGGGACCTCAATGAGCAAAAGGAGAAATGCAACTGGACTGCCCATAAGGGCAGTAGCCCTTTACTTTAGACTGGGATCTTCTCCCCTTGGACAAGAACCTCTCTGCTCCAGGCCTTAGCCTATTTATACACTCTCCCAGCCACCTACCGGGTGCCCTACCCCGGGGAATAACTGGAACCACATAAATATTCAGGCTGTAGATTTGATTTTCCCAGCCCACTACTTTTTAGAGCCATCCAGGTAGCAGGATGTAGCAGTCAAAAACCACAAGCTGTAAAGTTAGCATCTAACTAGGAGGGTGCTATATATGTATATGTTTATCATTCACTTTTGATCCAGCATGTCATTCCGGGTAATGGATCCTGACCTTAGCGATGCTTGAATCAAAATGGCCCTGTCCTTCGGGGGGGGGGTACTGTAATCCCTGTTATCAGTAATAAGGGAAGTGCAACACCTACACAGCATGCATGCACTAAATATAAAAAAAATGAGTGTGTATCTGAAGCTAGGTTTGCTATATAATATAAGATCTTAAAGCAAAAATATGGATTTGTGAGTTAATTCAGCAGCAGGATGGATTTGCTCCATGCGGCCCTATTGTCTTTGGCACCACACAATCCTACCTCTGGAACACATTGCTTTTCAATGGATTTCCAAGGCTAGGCTATAGCGGCACAGCACAACTCATGTTAAAAAGCAATGTTTGCATTGTGTTTAAGAAGGGCAAGCAACTCTTTTTTAACTCCTTTATTTGAAAAATCCTGTTATTCTGCTTGCTGTTGTGACTTTTTCATAATGTTTACCAAAAAAAAAGGAATTTCTATGGCATTGCCTTTCATGCCCTGAACACCCTTGTTGTTGGTCGGGTCGAATTACTACCTAGCCAATATTCAGCATGGCCTAATAAATCTAGGCCACTGCTGTACTTGCCAGTGCAATCCATTAAAAGTGGATGTAAACCCTCACATATACCCAGCGAAGTAAACTGCCTCAGATGATACACAGGGATGAAACAAATCTCCCTACATAAGTTTTACATGTATATCTTCTGTCTTCCCCTTGATATACTGTTTACAAAGTTCTCATTCTGTTAGAATTTTCACTTCCTGATTCCCCTGTAGGAGGAGATCATTGCTAGACACTGTGAGTGACTGTGAGAAAGCTGATTGGAGGAAAGGCACACACTCCCTCCCCACACATGCATAGGTTGCCTGTGTATAGTTTAGCAGTGTGCTAATCCATTTATAGCAACATTACAGATGTATGTGCCCAGCTCAAATTTCATGAATCGGGTTTACAACCACTTTAAGCACCTTCTTTTTGATGTCCTTATACATACATTGCATAGCTGTTGCTAGAAAAGTATACTGTGCACTTACAGTTCACCAGTGGCATTGGTGGGGTGCTGGTGGTCATAATGTGAATTATTAGCCCAGAGGGTTTGCACAGAGAGTGGGGATCGATCTCTTGTGTACCCGGCGAGGTCGGGTGACATACAAAGTCCCGCCTTCGGGACCCGGCTCCTATGATGGACATCACACTGGTCCAATGCCGGGACACCAGGTCCAGGAGGCGGGAGTGACACTGCGGCCACGCCGGGTGGAAGATCCTCACTCTCCCTCTATGTAAACCAGCGGGCAGCTCTCTTACCCTGCCTGCTGTCTGATCATGCATGGGCCACAGCATCATCCCAGCACACACACAGGTAAGTGTGCCTACTACAGCTGAGATCTCCTATGTGCTCTCTTTATCAATGTTCTTACCTAAGGTTTATTCCACATTCACATTCACACATCAGAGACAGCTTCTTCTTTATAGTTACTGCCTTTGTAGTTTGTATACGAGTTTATAACACATTATTGATGCCTTTTTGAGGGTAAGATTTTTTTTTTTATTTCAATTCATTCGCTGCATTTTTTTAAAAATCATTTTAGATCTGAAGATTAGTCACCCCCCAAGTCACACATTATTGGTACAACAGCTTGTCAAGTGCAAAAATACACTAAAGCTAATTTTAGTGCACAGAAACACTATGTACAGTGCCCTGAAAAAGTATTCTTACCGCTTGAAATTATTCACATTTTATCATGTTACAACCAAAAACGTGAATGTATTTTTTTGGGATTTTATGTGATCGACCATGGGTGCTCAACCTGTGGCCCTCCAGCTGTTCTGGAACTACAAGTCCCATCATGCCTCTACATGTGGGAGTCATGCGTGTAACTGTCAGCCTTGCAATGCCTCATGGGACTTGAAGTTCTGCAACAGCTGGAGAGCAACAGGTTCAGCACCCATGTGATAGACTAACACAAAGTGGTGAATTAATTGTGAGGTGGAAAGAAAATGATAAATGGTTTTCAACATTTTTTACAAATAAGGCTGGGTTCACACTGATGTGACTGTGGGGCATAGCAGGGGTCCGGTGTGTCTCTGTTCACAATTCAGGTTTGAATCAGGTCCAAATTTTTCCAGAATTCGCACCTGAGATGGAGCCAAAGACGCACAGGATCCTTTTCCTAGGTGGATTACCCCCGAGGTTTATCAAATATATCGGCCTGAACCACCTGGTCTTTTTCCCACCTAGCAACACCCCTGCAATTCACCCACCCTGTCTTTGTACATATAAAGCTCAGCTGCTAGCATTAGGGATGAGGCGAACACCCCCCTGTTCGGTTCGCATCCAGAACATGCGAACAGGCAAAAAATGTGTTCAAACACGCGAACACCGTTAAAGTCTATGGAACTCGAACGTGAAAAATCAAAAGTGATCATTTTAAAGGCTAATATGCAAGTTATTGTCATAAAAAGTGTTTGGGGACATGGGTCCTGCCCCAGGGGACATTTATCAATGCAAAAAAAGTTTTAAAAAGGGCAGTTTTTTCAGGAGCAGTGATTTTAATAATGCTTAAAATGAAACAGTACAAATAAAAGTGTAATGTTCCTTTAAATTTCATACCTGGGGGATGTCTATAGTATGCCTATAAAAGGGTGCATGTTAACAGTGTTTAGAAAAGTCCCTGCAAAACGTCATTTCTAAAGGAAAAAAAAGTAATTTAAAAGTACTCGCGGCTATAATGAATGAATTGTTGGGTCTTGGCAATACAGATAAAAGTCATTGAAAAAAAACGGCATGGATATTCCTTCCAGTCCATTACCAGGCCCTTTGGGTCTGGTATGAATATTAAGGGGAACCCTGAACCAAAATTAAAAAAAAAATTGCATGAGGGTCCCCCCAAATTCCATTACCAGTCCCTTCAGGTCTGGTATGGATATTAAGGGGAACCCTGCAACAATTTTTTTTTAAATGGCGTAAGGGGCCCCCCTCAAAATCTATAAAGCTGGCAATATAGGTTGATATACTAACACCTTATATATTATACAACAGTGAAAATAGCAGTATCTCACAAATAGTGTATGAGAATACCATCAATATCAAATATCAAATGTATCAAATAAGCAATATAACAATAAACAATAATAATAGTGCAAACTGAAAAATCTCCATCCTTGAAAATTATAAGATAGATCATTATATGATAGACATTATATGATAGACTCTGATACCAATATATCTTCCATGTGATCTTCCACAATCGTGCAAATGAATATCTGTCTTAACTACTCAGTAGTATAAAAAAATTCAAACTCGCCAGAACCAAATGCTGCCAAATTCCAAGCAATAAACCATCAACACATCCAGGTCCTCTATTCCTCCATTAGGGAAATAGCAATCCCTGGTCACTGTATAGAAAGCTCACATAACAAAGCGAAGCAAAAGTATCATAGTGTAGTATTTAAAGTGATATTAGGCTGGATTCACACCTATGCATTTTTAGTGCTTTTGGCATTTTGCAGATTTGTACTATAGAATGTGTTCCATAGTGAACCATGGTAAATGGATGTAGTGCAAATCTTCAAAATGCATAAAGCACTAAAAATGCATAGGTGTGATTGCAGCCTTAAAGGTTTGTTTAAAAAAAAAAAAATAACAAACATGTCATATTCACTTGTTCTGTGCAGTGTTTTTGCATAGAGCATCCCCGATTTTCCTCTTCTTGTGTCCCCTGCCTTTGCTCCTGGCCACTGCCTCCTGTCAAGTGCCTTCAGTGCAAGCATCTTGCTTTGGGGACACCCAAGCAGCCTCGCTGACAAGCCGCTACTCTGCATCTTCATTCACACACAGAGCCGCGTCTTGGCCCCACCTCCTTCCTCTCCCAGTGCCACACAGAATCCGATGTGGCAGTATGATGTCATACAGTATGTGACACCTAGGGATGAGCCAAAACACCCCCTGTTCAGTTTGCACCAGAACATGCAAACAGGCAAAAAATTTGTGCAAATACCATTAAAGTCTATGGGACACGAACATGAAAAATCAAAAGTGCTAATTTTAAAGGCTTATATGTATGTTATTGCTATAAACATTTTTGGGGACCAGGGTCCTGCCCCAGGGGACATGTATCAATCAAAAAAAGTTCTTAAAAAAGTGATGTTTTTTTCAGGAGCAGTGATTTTAATAATTCTTAACCGGTTCCCGACCTGCTGCTGCAGTTTTACTATGGCAGAATGGCATGGGTGGGTGAAACGACGTTACCTTACGTCAGGCACACGGCCATTTCAGAGCCAATCAGGTTCCAGGCCCAGGCTAATGATTTCTGGCCTGGACCTGCTAATTAGTTCTGATGAATAAAATTCTTCCCCTGCCTGTGTTTACACTTACAAGTAATGTCATCTCCCTCTCTGCAATTCTTTTCCGTTCCAGAGAAAGAAGAGAGGACATCCAAACGTGAATTGCACCAAGACTACACTGACACAGCACACATAGGCACACATTTCACCCCCTGATTCCCCTCCCCCCCCCCCCCAGTTAATCCCTTCACTCCCTGTCGCTGTGTCATCCAGTGCAGTGTTCATATTTTTCTTGATCACTGTACTGGTGCAATTTGTAAAACTAATGAGTGTTAGGGTACTTAGTAGTAGACCCAGATAGGTATAGGAACCCCCTAAACCCCCCTAATAAAGGTTTAGCCTCTTGATCACCCCCTGTCACCAGTGATCACCGTATTAGTGTTACGGGTGACGCTGGTTAGTTAGTTATGTTTTATAGCATTGGGGCACCTGCCGTACATTACGTAATAAAAGATTTAACCCCCTGATCACCCGGTGAGTGATATCAGTTAGGTTTTAGCATCAATTAGGGTATGCATCCCTCCAGGCAGCATCAGATTAGTGAAAAAATATATGTGTAGTGAACCGCACTATACCGTGTGACCCTTGAAGACATCAGACATGCTGACGATACACGTAGGGTCTGGTCTAACGTGATACGTCACATTCGCCCATAATGGAACACAGGTGGAGTGCACCACGGCGTCCCCGCGTCCACTAGTTTGTTTTCAACCTTGCTATTTTGCCAGTTGACGTTTAAAAAACATTTTTTCAAATAAAACCACAATTTTTTATATACTTCACCATGGGAAATTGTTCTTTATCCTATGTCTAACCGGGATACGTGGGGCTATTCCTTTGGAGACATTACCGGACCTGTAGTGACAGATCTCCAGATGCAGTTTGATTATCCAAAGGCTGTTATGAGGCTGTAATAGGGAGGGATCATGTTCATCTGGTGAGTAGGCTGTTTGCTTGGTGTTGGTGGTCACTCAAGCATTGGAATAGTCACCCTCAAAATCTGAACACATTGGATAACCCTCTGTTTTTTGCACTTGAGCATCTTGTTATGTTTATATTTTTGATTATTTGGACTCTTATATATTTTCTGCACAACTGATGATATGTTTGATTACAATTACCTATGCACAATTGTTGATTGATTATGCATATTCCATTGGAGTTATCCAGTGGTTCTTCAGTTTTACCTATTTGTACTGTTAGCACTTTATAATTAATTATTTATTAGAGTATAGCATGGTTCACTACACATATATTTTTTCACTTTATTTGTTTTCACAACCTTTGGAACGAGCAGCTGATTTCACAATCTATAAATCTCATATGCGCGGGTAGGGAGCACCTGTTCCCCTATTACACAGCGTCAGATTAGTGGCAGTAGCGCTAACACCCACTCACACACCATACACCTCCCTTAGTAGTATAGTGTCTAAACAGATCGATATCTTTGATCTGATCAGAACTATATTAGCTTCCCCAATAGTTTAGGGTAACCAAAAATGCAGCATTAGTGGGATCAGCCCAGATACCTTCGAGCACCTGTATTTAGCCCCTCCATCCAGTCCAGCCCACCCAAGTGCAGTATCAATTGATCACTGTCACTCAAAAAACACTAAACACATAACTGCAGCATCCTGATCAGTCAGGCCTGATCCCTGAAAACGCTAACAGTTTTTTTGGTAGCGTTTGAAGCATTCTCTGACAGTCAGGTGCTCTTTTTACTTGTGAGTCTCACTAGTTGTACCAGTAAATTTAGAGGCCAAATGTCCAATCGAAGGTACACTAGCGAAGAGGCCTACACGTTTCTGAGCATGACAGATGAGAGTGAAGAGGAAGCTACTCGGCGCATCGGAAAGCGCCGCAAGGTGGGACAAAAGCCAGCAAATGAAGCGCCGCGTCTGCAATCTCATGATTGCATATGTGTTGCTTCCCATAGGTGCACTGTGTCCGGTGTCCGAACACAGTGCACTTAAGGACCTTTTTATATCTATATCAGGGCTGTGGAAATGTGGAAATTAAAGATAAATTCCTTGATTAATCGATAAATTTTTTTGATCGGTACTCAAACCCCCGCCGGCTTCTGGGTCTTCAGGGAGTTCCATCGGAGATCCAGTGACATCACGGACATCGACATCACTGGACTCCTCCCCCTTCCCCAAGTGCCTCCACCTGCTAACGAACGCAAGGGGGAGGAGTCCGGTGACGTTGAAGTTCTGATTGAACGTAAGGCGTACGGGGAGGAGCTACGCATGACATCACCCGCTGCTGCCCTACGGAACTAACACGATTGTCAGCTTTACATGCTGCGTTTTTATCATCTTTATATGAGTAGTTTGTGTTTGAACACAAAAATTTAATCTTATACTTAAGCGGTGAGCACTTAGATCTTTTCTTTCTACCCATGACCTGGCATCCTTGCTGAGATCTAAGGAGATGTGAGAGAAGTTTATGGTCCTTGTTAACCCTTTTGATACCCGCTTGCATGACCACCTGTTTGCCCAGGGGTCCATGCCATAAGGTGAAAGTGATTAGTTAGACCGTAGGTGGAGGGATTGTCATGCTACTGTGGATAAAAATTACTTACGTCAGTGCTACAGTTTGAATTTAAAATGTTTTTGTGTGAACTGTGAAGTTAAGTCATGGATTGTGGAAACGAGTGTCGGGGGATTGTATATAGTGTATACCACATTTACCACTGACTAATGCAGAGTCGCAATGCAAGGAGGTCAGCTAGTTGGGTTTGTATGTGCTTTATAATTAATCGAAATTAGGCAATTAATAAATTTTTAAAAAAATGATTAATCGAACACGAAAATTTTAATCACTAACAGCCATAATATATATATATATATATATATATATATATATATATACACACACACATATATATATATATATATATATATATATATATATATATATATTTTTTTTTTTTTTTTTTAAAGGGCCAGTTTAAAAAAAAAATTATATATTTTTTTGTTTTTGTGACTGCCTGAAGGGAGGGAAGCGCCCATGTGCCCCCTATGGACAGGCCGTCACTGCTACTCTATCTAAAACTGTACATTTAAGTTTTTTGGTATGCATACACTTTAGGCTTTGATCTAAGTTTTAATCAGTGCATCCATAATTCTTCAGGCTTACTCATGTTGAGTTGAGAGTAACCGCAGCTTCTGCAGCTTCTTGTATCATGGGAATAGCTTTGGATTTACATGGCTCAGCAATTGTTGCTTCTAGAATATTAGATTACTGGAAACAAGGCCAACAGGGACTGTATAGTGTTTTTATAACTCTTTAAAAAAGGAACTTCATAAAGTGCAATTAAAAATCTTCAAACAGCAGCCGCATACCAACTAGAAAAAATATTTCATATATTATACAAAATGCAATAGATATATGAACAGTTAGTTATAGAATGAGTCAATGGCTATTCCAAAATAGTTTTTGTGGTATATAATGGGAAAATCAAGATTCCATTGCAACTGTATTGCACCATCTTTTTAGGTATTCAAGCCATGATAGTCTTGTGTTTGACATATCTACTACACCTAAATGATTCTGCCTTTGTGACTGGGGGATGGGGGGAAATCCTTCCACTGCGCAGGAATTAAAGAACAAGCATCTGTGAGAAAATGATTAATACGTTTATGCTCTGTTTTCATGACAGATTATAAATGTGAGGATATAGGAAATGTTATCCACAAGCAATCTAGTCCCTGACCCTCGTATAATAGATGGGCTAATATCCCCCATATTGTAAACCATATATCTTAAACCACTGCTACGTCCCCATAATCCCCCCAGAAATTGAGACCACACCAATCTGGAGTAAATAATTGGCCGTAGCAGCCAATTAACTTTTTTATTAAATATTCAAATAAATTAACATCAATAAACATAACTGTATAAAACTGTAATATCAGTTAACTCCACCCGTTGGACTTTGCAGGAAAAACCCACCACTCTAACCACCATCTCCAATCCGGCACTGCGGTACCTTAAAACTAAAATAGGCCTCCAGCTGACCTGCTGGCTCGGAGACACAAACCACTGACCGCAGTGCACCCGGTAACCACCTTCCAGCTAAACCACCGTTAGCTGTACCACCACCCACGGGCCCCATACCACCGATGAGTCCCGCCCTCTTCCATAACTGGGGTTTAACCTCCCCCCACAAAGACCAACACCACGCCGCTGCCACGACATCCTGGTATCTGAAATGCAAACTATAAACATTAATAACAACAACAAACCCCCCCAAAGATTAGGGAGGGAGGGTGGGAAGCTCGCTCCTTGTGACTAGGGATGAGCCGAACACCCCCCGGTTCGGTTCGCACCAGAACTTGCGAACGACCCCCGCGTTCGGTACGAACGTTAGAACCCCATTGAAGTCTATGGGACTCGAACGTTCGAATTGGAAAGTGCTAATTTTAACGGCTAATATGCAAGATAGTGTCCTAAAAAGGGTTTGGGGACCTGCCTCCTGCCTCAGGGGACATGGGTCACTGCAAAAAAAAGTTTTAAAAACTGCCGTTTTGGCGGGAGCACTGATTTTAATGACGATTAAAGTGAAAAAAAAAAGGGAAATATTCCTTTAAATATGGTGCCTGGGGGGTGTCTGTAGTATGCCTGTGAAGTGCCACGTGTTTCCCGTGTTTAGAACAGTCCCTGCACAAAATGACATTAAACGGAAATAACACCATTTAAAACTGCTTGCGGTTTTAATGTTATATCTGGTTCCTGCAATATGGTTGAAAATCATTCAGAAACATGGCATGGGTAGCCCTCCCTGCCCATTACCAGCCTATTTGGGTCTTGTACGCATATTAAGGGGAACCCCGTACCCATATTAAAAAAAGGAAATGCGTGTGGCCCCCCAGGCCCTATATACTCAGAACAGCAGTATACAGGCGGTGC
The DNA here is from genome assembly GCF_037356315.1 of Lithobates pipiens. NCBI lineage: Eukaryota > Metazoa > Chordata > Amphibia > Anura > Ranidae > Lithobates > Lithobates pipiens. The sequence goes on along the minus strand of NW_027507789.1, from coordinate 55,889,034 downwards.
AAACAAGACAGGGACTGTGTAGGTTTGTTGTGTTAAGTTGAATCTGTTTGTCATTTTCAACCGGTACATTTTTAAAGTGTAGCTCCAGTCAAAAAAACTATCTTTAAGCTTTTTGGAAAACATAGGGAAGGGTTATCACCCCTGTATAATTTGTTTTGTCGTCCATCTTTTTTCATCTCACTTGCTGCTGTCTCCTTGCGTTTGCAAGTAGGAGATGTTTGTAAGTTGGATGTTTGAAAGTAGGGGCCTGCCCTATATTATAGCGGTATGTACTGGGTACAGAGCACGCAGACAGCACACACTATCTCCTAACACTACTGACTGCAAGCTCTATTATTAACCACTTGTTAGCCCAATGTTTGCATAAAGTGAAAGATGAAGTTATGCTGAGTAAATAGATATCAAACATGTCACTCTTCAAAATTGCACATGCCCGTGGAATGGCGCCAAACGTCGCTACTTAAAAAATCCCCATAGGCGACGCTTTAATTTTTTTTTACTGGTTACATGTTTTGAGTTGCAGAGGAGGTCTAGGACTAGAATTATTGCTCTCGCTCTAACATTCTCGGCGATACCTCACATGTGTGGCACATGCGAGCTCATGGGGACATGGGCGCTTTAATTTTTATTTTATTTTTTTATTGTTCATTTTACTTTATGTTAGTTTGAAATTTTTTTCCCCAAAAATATATTTTTGATCACTTTTATTCCTATTACAAGAAATGTAAACATCCCTTGTAATAGGAATATGGGGTGACAGGTCCTCTTTACAGTGAAATCTGGGGGGTCAATATGACCCCACATCTCACCTCTAGGCTGGGAAGCCTGAAATAAAAAATAAAAAAAAGATTCTGGCTTTGATCGTACTGGCGAGTTGGTAGAAGCACCGGAGGGCGGTGAGGGGTGGGGGGCGTCTATGGCTGGGTATTTCAGGGTATCACCGAGTATGGCTGGGTATCTCTGAGTATGGCTGGGTATGGCAATTTATGGCAGGGTATTACAGAGTATTGGCGGGGTATTGGCGGGGTACTACAGAGTAATAGCAGGGTACTGCAGAGTATTGGGGGGTACTGCAGAGTATTGGGGGGTACTACAGAGTAATGGCAGGGTACTGCAGAGTATTGGGGGTACTGCAGAGTAATGGCGGGTACTGCAGAGTAATGGCGGGTACTGCAGAGTATTGGGGGGTACTGCAGAGTAATGGGGGGTACTGCAGAGTAATGGCAGGGTACTGCACTGCAGAGTAATGGCAGGGTACTGCACTGCAGAGTAATGGCAGGGTACTGCACTGCAGAGTAATGGCGGGGTACTGCAGAGTAATGGCAGGGTACTGCAGAGTATGCACTGGTATTGCAGAGTATTGGCAGGGAATTGAGGGGTTAAATTCGGTGAGCAGCGATGTGGGCACTGCAGATGCAGCCCACATCGCTGCTGACACCGATCTCTTTCCCCTCCGCTGTACCGATCGGTACAGAGAGGGGAGGGAGGAACAGGCGTCATAACATGACGCCGGTTTGTTTCCAAGTGATCACTCCGTCATTTGACGGAGCAATCACGTGGTAAACGGCCGCTATGAGCGGCCGTTTACCGTGATCCGTGATGCGACCCGGCGGTCACGGATGCTCTCGAGTGCGCACACCTCGGGGCACGCGAGAGCAGAATTCTGGGAGGCCGTTAATTAACGGCCTCTCAGAGTTAAACAACCGCCCTGAAGCCGTTAATCGGCAATGGGCAGTTGTTAAGTGGTTAAAGCTAGATCACTAGCTATATAGGTGAGGTGAATATAGTGGTGTATACTGCAGTCAGGGCACAGACAACAACCACTACACAGCAGCAAGATAGGAAATCAGCCAAAAACGATTGGTGTGTACTGTGTTGAAGGTACACAGAACACCCACTGCTTCAGATGCTAAGTAACACACTACACGAAGCCGCCTCAAAGGCGGCCTTATATAGTGTGGGGCATGCACTACACAGCCTGAGCTATGATTGGCCACAGGCAGGATGCCTGTGGCCAATCATGGCTCTCCTCGCTGCCGGCGCTGCGATTGGCCAAGCATGCGGGGTCACAGTGCATGCTTGGCCAATCATGGGGCAGCAATGCACTGCGCCACCGCAGTGCATTGTGGTCCGCGCGCGCGTCACTCGAATTTTGACGCGAACGGCCCAAACGTTCGTAATTCGCCGAACGGCCGAACAGCCAATGTTCGAGTCGAACGTACGTTCGACTCGAACACGAAGCTCATCCCTACTTGTGACCAGACTGAGCTTGTGTATGCAGCCACTCCCCCCTCTAGATGCCTGCTCCTCCGCCCCCTCTCAGCTCTGCTCCCATCCCCTCGTGACCAAAGCCAGTCTTATTAACCCCCTCTTAACTCCGTCATGCCCACCCTGCGCTTAGTATTTTTCTTTTCCTTTGCTCTGGGCTCTCTTGCTATAGAAATGTGTAAAATATTAGAAACTTCTTCCAATATAGAAACCTCACATACTGAACATAGCATCAGCATAGGGGTGACGTTATTAAAAAAACATCTTTGGCAAGCGTACAGGCATTGTGATATGGGGGTTGTTTAGCTCAGTTGTAGTTGCTTTCTGTGAGTCCATTCCAGTTAGGGACTTCCAGGTCCACTATTATTAAACAAATGAAGAGAAAGTTCACAAAAATAGTTGCCCACGCAGGGGATTTACACAATTAAAATAGGTGATGAAAATGCCAAACCTGGCTTTCTCTTCAGCAGATCTGCTGCTCTCGTCAGGATCCTTAAGACTGGGATGAGCCGAACACCCCCCAGTTCGGTTCGCACCAGAACCTTCGAAAGGACCAAAAATTTGTATGAACTTTAGAACCCTATTAAAGTCTATGGGTACTCGAACGTTCAAAATCAAAACTGCTAATTTTAAAGGCTAATATGCAAGATATGCAACAGACAACACCAGCAATCAGGGGTATCTTCAGGTGTATACTGTGCTGAAGGCACACAATACCCACTTTAACTCCTGCAGATGCCCATATTAGAGAACACTAGTAATAAAGGGTAGATACAGGTGTATACTGTGCTGTGCTGGAGGCACACAACACACACTAACTCCTTCAGATGCCTGTATTAGAGAACACCAGCATAAAAGGGTAGATACAGGTGTATACTGTGCTGGAGGCGCACAGCACCCACTAATAGAGATGGACGAACTTCCGACGGGACGTTTAGCGAACGCAAACCACAAACGCAGCCAAAAGTTCGCGAACCGCAAAGTTTGCGGTGGGCACCATTGACTTTAATGGCAGGCAAACCTTAAAAACCTACAGGTCATATTTTCAGCCACAAAATACTTACTAGCTGTGCACACATAGTCCCACCACATGGACACTGACATAACAAAAGTATTAAGTGACTCTGGGATCGACAACGACAAGCATTCTTTTTTTATCTGTGAAATTTTGACAATTCAGGAGCGCATGAAGGCCATGGAGGAGAGGAAAGTTCAGGGCAGGCTATGAAGAGGGTGCAGGAGATGATCACCAGCACTGTGATAGAGAGCACTGACACCAGCACCGAGATAGAGAGCACTGACACCAGCACCGATTTAGAGAGCACTGACACCAAACCAGCACCGTGATAGAGAGCACTGACACCAGCACTGAGTTAGAGAGCACTGACACCACACCAGCACTGTGATAGAGAGCACTGAGAACACACCAGCACCGAGATAGAGAGCACTGACACCAGCACCGTGATAGAGAGCACTGACACCACACCAGCACCGTGATAGAGAGCACTGAGACCACACCAGCACCGTGATAGAGAGCACTGACACCAGCACCGTGATAGAGAGCACTGACACCAGCACCGTGATAGAGAGCACTGACACCAGCACCGTGATAGAGAGCACTGAGACCACACCAGCACAGAGATAGAGAGCACTGAGACCACACCAGCACTGAGATCGAGAGCACTGACACCACACCAGCACCGAGATAGAGAGAGAGCACTTACAGCAGCACTAATACCAGCAACTCGCTGCGGGACCCAAAAATATGACACCGCTCAACCTCTTCAAGCAGGAGGGTACGGGAATATAGTACGGTGTGCTTTTTTTGTACAAGGAAGTGAGCCAAAGGTAGAAAAAAGGTCTGTGTGCTCGATTAAATAATTGTTTATAGAGTTATGCATATACATGGTCTACTGGTCACATGTGTTAGATTCCTCTGAGATCCCTGCCTCATTCATTTTTATACATGTCAGGTAGTCAACACTGTCGTGAGCTAGGAGAGTGCGCTTATCGGTCACGTTCCCCCCCGCTGTGCTGAACGTCCTTTCGGACAGGACACTAGACGAGGGGCAAGCCAACAGTTCCATTGCAAATTGGGCAAGCTCTGGCCAGAGGTCAAGCCTGCCCACCCAGTAGTCCAGGGGTTCATCACTCCTCAGAGCGTCCACATCGGCCGTTAACCCGCTGTAGTCGGACACCTGTCGGTCTAGGCGTTCCCTGATTCTGGATCCAGATGACACCTGTGGATGGGTCGGCTGAAAGAATGACCTCATAACAGAAGTCACCAACACATCTTCAAACCGCCCTCTTCTTGCAGGCGCTGTTGGATTGGTACCCGCAACTCTTTCTCTGGGAAAGGGAATTCCTCCTCTGCCAGGGCACTCAAAAGCAGAATGCAGCAGTTGTCGAAGCAAGGCCAGGAAGTGCTCCATTCGGACAGCCCTCTGTGACGGTGGTAACATTTCCACCATTTTGTGTTTGTACCAGGGGTCTAAGTACGTTGCCACCCAGTACTGGTCCTTGACCCTTATGCTTTTTATACGGGGGTCCCTGTTAAAACACTGGAGCATGAAGGCCCCCATTTGCACTAAACTGGAAGCGGTGTGGTGGCCTGGCTCCTGCACATCATCCAGGATAATGTTGTCCTCCTCGTTCTCCTCTCCCCATTCACGCACAACAACAGGCATCCCAGAAAGGTTTAAAGCATGCTCTTCTTGCTCCTCCTCATCCGCCCCGGCACCATCCTCCTCTAATTCCTCTTCAGACTCCTGTTGTTGACTTGTCTCAGATAGAGTAGCCCCCCCTGGAAATTCATCCAGCATTGCGACTTCCTCATCTTTCTGCTCCTCCACGACTTGATCAATGACATGACGCAATGCACGCTCCATAAAGAAGGCATAAGTTACCATGTCACTGATGGCGCCATGGCTGTGACTGACCAGTTTGGTGATCTCATAGTTCGTACAGGTAGTCATTAACTGCACGTTTCTGCTAGAGCAGCCTATCAAGTATATAGAAGGTTGAGTTCCATCATGTCAGTCAATCGCAAATAAGACGTCTGACCGGCAGATTGTGTCGCCGCTGAATGTCAGCAAGGCGAGCCATGGCCGTGTAAGATCTTCTGAAATGGGCCGAGATTTTACTTACCTGCCGCAAGATGTCCTGGACCCCAGAGTATTTGACAACGAATCGCTGGGCGACCAAGTTTAAGACGTGTGCCATGCATGACACATGCGTAATTTTGCCCTGTTTCAATGCGCTAAGCAGATTAGCACCGTTGTCACACACCACTTTACCAACTGTCAAATTGAGCCAGTTTACCAACTGTCAAATTGAGCCACTGATCTACCTGTGAACGCAAAGTTGAAAGGAGTGCAGGGCCAGTGTGGCTCTTGGCTTCCAGGCACAGACGCAGCACAGCATGGCACCGTCTCACCTGGCATGTCGAATAGGTTCTGGGGAGCATGGGCGGCGCAGCGGAAGAGATGCTAGCAGCGGAAAAGGAGGAGTCAGCCGAGGAGGAGAGGGAGGAGGATGAGTAGGAGGAGGAGAAGAAGAGCCAGGCCTGCATGCAATCTGTGGTGGTAAAACCAAATCTACACGGGTGCCACGGGTGCCACGGGTTACATGCTTGACAGCCGTCAGAAGGTTCACCCAGTGGGCAGTAAAAGTTATATACCTACCCTGCCCGTGTTTGCTAGACCACGTGTCTGTGGTCAGATGTATCTTGGCACCGACACTGTGTGCCAGAGATACATTCACTTGCCGCTGAACATGGCCATATAGCTCTGGCATGCCCTTCTGTGAGAAATACTTCCTTCCTGGGACCTTCCATTGTGGTGTTCCAATGGCCACAAATTTTCGAAAGGCCTCCGTGTCCACCAGTTTATATGGCAGTAGTTGGCCGGCTATCAGTTCTGACAAGCCAGCTGTCAACCGTTGGGCAAGAGGGTTATCCGGCGTCATCATTTTTTTACGCTCGAACATTTGGCCCATGGAAGCCTGCCTTTTTCCAGAAAAACGTGAGGATGGCATGATGGAAGATGGAGTGGAGGACAATTGGGAGGAGAGAGGAGAAGGAGAAGTAGAAGACGAGGCTGGACGGTGAGAGCCTGGAGTATGGCTTTGTGGGTTCCATTGCTCTTACTAGGCTCGGTGATGGCAGCTCATGTACCTTCTTAAGGCGGTCATCCCTAGGTGAGTGTTGGGCTTACCACGACTTATGCATTGACTGCAAAGATTGCAGATGGCAACACTATTGTCAGCAGCGGACACGTTAAAAAAAGCCCACACTGCGGAGCCATGTGTCGGCGTCCTGGGAGCACCAGATGTGACCTTGCTCCTGATACATTAGCAGTCTGCTTTGTCCCTCCTGTGCAAGTTCCGCCTGCTTCTCCTCCCTATCTGCTGGTCCATATCTCCCTTTGAACTCCCCTCCTCTTCCTCTCTTGTGGGCACCCACATGACATCACTAGAAACGTCATCATCGACGTCACCTTCCCCACCACTATAATTAGAGATCTCGGAGTAGGCAGCAACAGCAGGGACCAACCTCCTCCTTGGGCTGATCTGGGTACTGTCGTCAGACTGCTGAGCTGGCGGTTGTTGCTACCTCCTCTTCCTGATCCAATGCCAAGAGTGGCTGCGCATCGGAAATGTCTTGATATGGATTGGAAAATAATTCCTGTGACTCAAGCAGAAGGTATATGGTGGTGGTGGTGGTGGTAGTGTCTTTGGGGGTGCACACAGCAGAGAGTAAAGAGGGTGCAGATCGAGAGGATGAGGAGGGTGCAGAAGAGTAAGGCTGAGTGAGCCACTCAACCAAGTCCGGTGCGTCCTTTGACGTAATCGCACGCGCCTTCTGAAATTTTCCACTTTGGCTCAAGTCTGTTGCTCCTGCCCTACCCCTACTACCCCTGCGGAAGGGCCTGCCTCTTCCTCTGCCTGTCATTTTTTAAATGACCCTGTGACAAAAGTCTCTAGAGAAGTGCAGTATGTATGTGGAAGAAGGTATATAACACCCCGCTTCAATCTGTCGTTTTTGGGGGCCACTGGTCTATCGCACCAGTTATAATACTTTTTTTTTTATTACGTTTGTCACTCTTTGTAGTATCGCTGCAGAACCACTCAGCAGTCACAATGCTGCACAGTGGAAATGCCCTATACTATGCTTTCTATATGTGCAAGTATTTTATATTTATAGGTATTACACACCTATATACTGCACACCAAATAGTACACCTATACCAGTCCTTAAAAGGACCTTTGTGGACCTAGTAGCTAGTGATTTGCAGACTGTCCCTTAGTCCCTACACCGATAAAAGACAGCTGCAGTATCGGTCAGCAGTCAAGTATAATATTCCTTCTATATTTGAAAGAAAGTAGATTATACATGTACAAACCTATATAGTGTACACCTATACCAGTCCTTAAAAAGACCTTTGTGGACCTAGTAGCTAGTGATTTGCAGACTGTCCCTCAGTCCCTACACTGATGAAAGACAGCTGCAGAATCGGTCAGCAATCAGCAGCACAGCATTCAGCAGCAGTGCACCACAACCCTATATATTGTACACCTATACCAGTCCTTAAAAGGACCTTTGTGGACCTAGTAGCTAGTGATTTGCAGACTGTCCCTCAGTCCCTACACTGATAAAAGACAGCTGCAGAATCGGGCAGCAATCAGCAGCACAGCAGTCAGCAGCAGTGCACCACAACCTTATATATTGCATACCTTTACCAGTCCTTAGAAGGACCTTTGTGGTCCTTAACCATTTAGTTCCTTAAAGAACTTAAATTTCCTTAACCATTTTCTATAGACGTTTATGTTTAGTTCACATGCTGCCATCTAGTGACCTTTGTGGTAATGCACTTGTTTTATTATGCTCTTTTTGCCTTATGTTATGACACACTTCCTTTGCATGTAATGCTCCACTCTTCTTCCTGTTATTGTACTTGTTGTGTCGTGGATGCAGCTACAAGCCACGTGTAGCAGGGCACTTGTATTCTGCATTGTAAGCTGCAGACAATATCATCTTTTGACCGCATAAATAACACAACCTATTCATCTGTTTGTATCCTGTCATCTGCTGTAACCTGATGTTCAGAATAAAAGCATCTTGTGGATGGAATCAGTATTTGGGGAGTTCAAACTATCTGATGAGGATTGTCCTCAGTGATTATATCTTATACAAGCCAGGCATAGAGGTCTCACACAGGATAGTCGCTTCACAACAATCGGAGTCAGAATACCAATCTTTTCTTTAGTTTGTATTTGTATACACACAAAACCCTGTACATTCCGACTATGAAAGGGTTATGCCCCGTACACACGGTCGGATTTTACGATGGAAAATGTTCGATGGGAGCTTTTTGTTGGAAATTCCGACCGTGTGTAGGCTCCATCAGACATTTTTCATTGGAATTTCCGACACACAAAATTTGGGATCTGGATCTCAAATTTTCCGACAACAAAATCCATTGTCAGAAATTCCGATCGTGTGTACACAATTCCGACGCACAAAGTTCCACGCATGTTTGGAATCAAGCAGAAGAGCTGCACTGGCTATTGAACTTCATTTTTCTCAGCTTTTTGTACATGTAGTACGTCACCGCGTTCATCACGTTCGCAATTTATGACAAACTTTGTGTGATCGTGTGTATGCAAGACAAGTTTGAGCCAAATACGTCGGAAAAAATACATGGATTTTGTTGTCGGAATGTCCGCTCAATGTCCGATCATGTGTATGGGGCATAACAGTGTTAGGATCCTTCCCCAGCTTTAGTAATGCTACTATTAATGCTTTAAGCATTTCCAAGGAAAAAGAGGAAGAGGAGGCAGCATTATTATAAATTTCTGCTAAGTGTGAGGTTAGTATGGATTTAAAGAGGAAGTAAACCCTGATGGGTTTACTTCCTCTTTCATTCCCTGCAAAGGCAAAGCATAATGGACTACTATGCATCGCATAGTAGTCCATTATGTGTCACTTACCTGACACAGGAGCCAGCGAAGTCACCGCTGTCCCCTGTAGTCCGGTGCATCCATCTTCTCGGTGGGGTCTCGCAGCTCCGCCGCTGTCATTCGGCGAAGCCGCGATGACGTCACTTCCGCGCACAGGAGCCGACACGCACGGCATCTTCGTCATTGATGATGCGGCGCTCAGTGCGCCTGCGCGTCGCTGTCTACGGCGCATGCGCTGTAGACAGCGGTGCCTGTCTTCGGGCAAATATCTCCTAAACCGTATAGGTTTAGGAGATATTTCTTGGACCTACAGGTAAGCCTTAATCTAGGCTTACCTGTAGGTCAAAGTGGTTTGTAAGGGTTTACAACCACTTTAAATGTCTTATGCCCCGTACACACGAGCGGACTTAAATCCGAAGGAGTTTCCGCCGGAGTTCCGCCGGAGTTCCGACAGAGTTCCGACGCAACGGACTTGCCTACACACGATCCCACTAAAGTCCGCCCGTCTGGTCCGCTGTGACGTACACCAGGTCCGACGAGACTATAAAACGGAAGTTCAATACCAAGTGCGCCACCCTTTGGGCTCCTTCTGCTAATTTCGTGTTTATCTCGTGTTAGTAGAAGTTTGGTGAGAGACGATTCGCGTTTTTCAGACTCGTATTTTTCAGACCGTTTTTCACTGCTTTTCAGTTTGTGCTTGTGAGGTTTGTATCTGTTTTTTAGTGCGTGTAGTCAGTTCGTGTCTGTATTTTGCAGTGCGATCTAACTGCGCTCGCTGACTTTCAGCTCGCTCTTCACAGGCCTTGCTGTTCTTCAGTGACGTCTGTTAAGTCCGCTCTGACAATCCGACCGTTTTGAAGCCATGTTGCGTGTACGTACTCGTCGTCGAGTTCGTGCTTTGCTTGCGCTTGGTGTTGTAGTTCATTCTGCAACCCAAGAACAGTCCTTGGACGGGGTGTTGAGGAGTTCATGGACGAAGAATTGGTTGCTCCAGCGTGACCAGTTCTCGCACATGCCTTTGCTTCGTGAGATCCGGGAGAATAATCCTGATGATTTCAGGAATTATCTCCGGATGACGGACCCCGTTTTTCACCGTCTGCTGGCTTTGCTGACCCCTTATATCAGCAGGCAGGATACCTGCATGCGGCAAGCCATCACTCCGGAGCAGAGGCTCGTCGCCACGTTGCGCTACTTGGCGACAGGGAGAAGCCTTCAGGACTTGAAGTTCTCGACAGGCATCTCCCCCCAGGCTCTGGGGATCATTATCCCAGAGACCTGTTCTGCCATTATACAGGTCCTGCAGGAGGACTATATTAAGGTAAGATTTAGCATTTAACATCACATTTTATTGTCTTTAATGTTTGCTAATGCCTTGTATTTCTTTCCTCAATCTCTAATTACCATGATTGCAATATGCTGTGAATGTCCCCTTTGTCCTCATGCATGCTGCAATCTTTTAATGCTCCTTTTTTGTTTTTCATGCATATTTGCCTTCATTAAACCTCACCAACATGCTATGGTAGGCCCATATCCACCTAGTCTAGTCACTTAAAATGTCTTTTGTCAGCTCCATTCTATTGCTTTATCCTAAAACCAAACATTTTAAAGCTTATTCCAAATGGTCTGTGTCCCCTTAACTGAATCCCCCCCCCCCCCCCCCCTTAATAGTATCCCAAATGGTCTGTGTGTCCTTTAACTGGATCCCCCCCCCCCCCCCCACACACACTTAATATAATTCCAACGAGTCTGTGTGTCCTTAAATTAATGTTGAATTATATATTGTATTTTTAACACACTTCAACCCTGGAATGATTTTCCCCCCTTCCTGACCTTCATCACTTTTTTGGGTGATTTGGCAGTGCGTTGTTTGAATTGACAATTGTGCGTCCTTGTAACATGGCTCCTCCTAGTAAATTATCTTCATTTTATTAGCACAAAGCGATTTTGTATTTGGTTGTCTTTGATCACCTCTGCTTTTTTAGTTTTGGTGATTAACCACCAACAAACCCAAAATGCATTTTTCTAAATATGCATTTTTTTCTCTCTTTTCGCTCTAAAGAAAGATAGGCACAAAAATATATCACCATGATTTTTTGGGACATCATTTGATGCTGATACGTAGTCTTTTAGTAAACAAAAATGTGTTAAAATGAATCACAATTTAAGCGTTTCTTGATTGTTTTGGTTAAAAGTTCAATCGTTTCGTAAATATGGTCTATTTTGCTGGCATTTGTAAAATGTTGCCATTTTTGAAAATAGTAATGGCGTTGCTAACCGTTTTTTTTTTTGTTTTTTGTTTTTCTGGTGACTGCCACATTATGGCGGACACATTGGCCAATTTCCAAACATTTTTGTGACCATTGTCATTAATACAGTGATCAATGCTGTCAAAAATTGTCTTGATTACTGTAAAAATGTCACATGCAGTGAAGGTGTTTTATTAAGCACAAGGGGGCCAAGGAATGGTTTAAAGTGTGTTCTGGGTGAGTGTTTTTCTTAACTGTCTGGGGGATGGGCTAGCAGTGACATGACCCTGATCACTGCTCCCAATGACAGGGAGCAGACGATCGGTGTCATGTGACTAGGCAGAAGCGTGAAATAAAGTTTGTGTTGTAATGTACAATGTTTAATGTGCAAAAGTACTTATTTTGTTTTTTTTCTTCTTTTTGCCTCCCCAGTTTCCTTCATCGCCACAGGAATGGCAGACTGTGGCATCCCATTTTGCCACCCGGTGGGACTTTCCTAACTGCGGTGGTGCCATAGATGGGAAGCACGTCCACATTGTGCCACCACCCCATTCGGGGTCATACTTTTTTAATTACAAGGGGTTTCACAGTATTGTGTTAATGGCGGTGGTGTCGGCACAGTATGAATTTCTCTATGTGGACGTGGGGAAGAATGGCCGCATGTCGGATGGAGGAGTCTTCGCCCAGACGGAGTTCTACCGCCGTCTACAGACAGGTGGCCTGGGCTTGCCACCTGATTCGGAGAATGTGGAGGAACTACCCTTCGTATTCATCGCGGATGAGGCTTTTGCTCTTGACAACCACATAATGCGGCCATTCCCCCAAAGAGCCCTCACCCCGGAGAGGAGGGTTTTCAACTACCGGCTGGCCAGAGCGAGAAGAGTGGTGGAAAATGCTTTTGGAATAATGGCCAGCCGGTTCCGTGTATTTCTGACGGCTCTAAACCTAGCGGAATACAAACTGAACTATGTCATCCTTACGTGCTGCATTTTGCACAACTTTTTGCACAAATACTCCAATACTTACTTATCAGGAATAATGCCGGAGGCTGGAGTTGGTCCAGAATCCATGACAGGCCTGGATACTGGCCGTACTGGCTTGGCCCCCCAAAGTGCACGTGAAGTGCGCGAAAGATATGTCACTTATTTTAACGGTAGGGGGGCCATTGCAATGCCACCCAATATTTAATTTTTAAAAAGAGGAAAATAATAAAATAACCTCAAATCTGAAATGTGTTTTCTTGCTTGCTTTTGGTTTGTGCTGTCTCCTATGTTATCCTAGTGCACTTGTAGTGCCAAGTGTATTTTCATTAAATTCAATAAGGCCCATTGTCACTGGATACACAAAATCCCTTTTCCCAAACTGGTATTAAGCATTGAAAGAATACGCCACACATTGTTGATTATTCAAAATTTTAATTTGGCCACATTCACATGTGCCATTGAATATTTAGTGATCTAAATTTTTTTTTTGGGTTTATTTAACTTTCTTTGCCAAACATTTTTTGGTTTGCTTTTTTTTCAATTTTTTAAAAACTTTTTTTTTTTTTTGTGCTTTTTATTTTTCTATAAAAAATATGAAAAATGTATAAAACAACAATCAGCCACAATCGTAAAAATTGGTGAAGTAACAATCTTTGAACTAAAACAAGGGAAATGAAGAACATGATCGATATTATGGAGAAACGGATTATATTCTCCCCAAAATATCGATCATGTTCTTCATTTCCAGCTGCATATTGTCAATCTGAGTCTTCATGAGATCCAGGCTAGTTCGCATGTCATCTAGTTCCCCATTCCAGCCCATTATCTGGCCAATCAGCCTTTGTGCGCTGTCACTGGAAAATGGGGCCCTTTCCACAAACAGAACATCACCTACAATAGATGGGAAAAATTGGGTCAAAAATTATGCAGTCATACATGGATTTCAACAAGCTGGGGTGTCAGACACTCACCTGGTGGGGTGCCCAGCTCCCCTACTTCCTCCACCTCTCCTTCCTCAACCTCTCCTTCCTCGACATCCTCGGGGGGGGGGCACTGGTGCTTGGAAATGTGTCGCTTTCCACAACCACAACATCACCTAAAATAGATGTAAAAAAATGTGTTTGGAAATATGCAGGTATACATCGATTACCTGAAGCTGTGGTGTCAGACACTCACCTGGTGGGGTGCCCATCTCCTCTCCTTCTTCCACCTCTCCTTCCTCCACATGCACATCCACGGGGGGGATGGGGCTAACCTCACATTCCTGCTGGCAAGGGTGGCGGTCCCTGGGATCCTGCTTTGTGAGGCTTTTCTCCCCTATGAGAAATTAACAAACAAAAAGGTATACTTTAGCACACAGATATTTAAGGCCAGAACTAGGAAGATGAAACCTTGATTAGAAGTGTTGTACAATTGTCGGTTTATGAAGAGATGCAAAATGTGAAGACATGAGAAATCAATTCACTTTGACAAAAAAGCAAATAATTTGCTTTTTGTGCGAAGGTTCACACATGCCCAACCCCCCCCCCCCCCCAAGTATACCAGGGAACCCCGTGTGGCGTGTGGTTTACCCTAATAAATGTTCTCTGGTGTCCCACACCTTTGCTCATGAGTGCAGATGTGTTTTTACCCAGCTGCCAAGTGTCCTCTCCTTCAATTACACTGAATGTTCTTTTCTAGTCATTGTATTTTGAAACACATCTAAACCACAATGTCCTAATCATTTGTTGTGTCCTAAAAATTACACACCCAAAAAATGCTGTTCAAACCCTGTATCATAAACGAGGTTTGCCACGAACAATTTACGAGGGTTTAAAAAAAACCGATACGATTCTTTTACTGTATACAACATGAAAGCAGCAATTTTTTACATTGTACAAAGGTAAAGCATATGGATCTGTATGCAATAATCATAAAATAGGAACACACGACAAGTACTTACTTTTTTTCAGAACTTTCTTGATCCTTCTGTATTGATCCGGCTCCCTCAATTTCAGGTCGGACCACCGTTTCCTCAATTGGTCTTTTGACCGTCGTACCCCAAAACGATTATGCAGGGTCTTAACTACTTTGGCCATGATTCTGGCCTTGCGCAAGTTCGGATGGGTGTATGGTCCATGCTTGCCATCATAATCCTTACTTCGCAAGATTCCCACCATCTCCACCATCTCTTGAAATGCCATATTTGAGGCCTTAAATCTCCTCTTTCCGGATCGGGACGTTTGTGGCTCCGGGGATTCCTGACTACTGGAGTCGTTCATATCAAGCACCTGTTGTGTTTCCGCCATGTTTCTCCTACTGCGCACCGTAGAGAAAAGGGGGCGGGAAATATTCTTGTAAAAGAACGTCATGGGCGGGCAAAGCAGGCGTAGTTCTACGCGTACGCACTGGATCTTACGCCAAAATCACACGTCGTACGTACGTTAAGTGCGCAGAAAGGGCGGGAAACCATGAACTTGACTAAAAGAACGTCAGGGGCGGGCAACGCAGGCGTAGTTCTACGCGTACGCACTGGATCTTACGCCAAAATCACACGTCGTACGTACGTTAAGTGCGCAGAAAGGGCGGGAAAACATGAACTTGACTAAAAGAAAGTCAGGGGCGGGCAACGCAGGCGTAGTTCTACGCGTACGCACTGGATCTTAAGCCAAAATGCACATGTCGTACGTACGTTAAGTGCGCAGAAAGGGGCGGGAAAACATGAACTTGACTAAAAGAACGTCAGGGGCGGGCAACGCAGGCGTAGTTCTACGCGTACGCACTGTATATAACGACAAAAATCACATGTCGTATGTTCGTTTGCGAAAATAGGAACAGAAGTTGGGAGCAAGAAAAACGAAGGTAAGTTTAAACCATTTCCCCAAATAAGTGGCAGATCCTGGAGTCTATCTTGGGCTAAGATTAGGAGATTCTGAGCTAACATTATGTTTTTTGGCTTGTGTATTGTCTTGCAGAAAAATGAATAAAAAATTCAGGGATCCAGAATTTTTAAGTCTGTTTATCGACAAGTATAAAGAGATGTCAAATCTGTGGCATACCAAGCACAAGGATTATTTTAATAAACAAGTAAGGAGGGCAACACTGGAGAGATTTGTGACATTTGTGCAGACTTGGATCCCAGAGGCAGACGTGGACTTTGTGGATAAGAAAATTCAAATATTGCAAAATATGTTCCGAAAGGAAAAGAGGAAAATCGCTCAATCCCAAACATCAGGAGCAGCACCAGGTGATGTATATGTACCCAGGCTGTGGTACTTTGAAAAGCTACGGTTCCTGGACGACCGGTGTAGACCCAGGGAGTCGCTTTCTACTCTTCCCTCCATCCTTCCCTCCACCCTTCCCTGCAGCATTCCCTCCACCTCAGCAGAGGCTGATGAGCCTTCCATCCTGGAAGAAGCGGATGCACCCAGCTGGAGCCAGGTATTTTTTTACCAAAAATAGTGATATTCAGAATATTAATGATGTTAACTAGATGTTATTCGAATTTGTACGCTATTATTGATGTTAAAAAATAGTTAAAATTTGGACATATCAATTTACAGTAGTGGCCACAAATGTTTGTCACCAGCAGAAACAAGAAATAGTGGTGTCATAATGATACTCTTTTATATGTATTAACAGAATTTTGAAGTCAGGAGCTGAAAAATGTTTAGGATTGATGAACAAAAAACTAAAACAATGTCCCTTTTTTATACACAGGAGGAGCTCAGCCAGGAGGAAGGTGGGGAAAGTGGCAGGCAGGAGGAGGCTATGCCCACTCTCAGCCAGGAGGAGTCCATGCCCTCTGTCAGGCAGGAGGTGGCCGGGCCTAGTAGAAGCATGACAACATCTCAAGTGCCTCCCCTCCGTCTTCCATCCAAAAGGGCCAAAAAAAATACGCAGGCCCAAGAGGAATCCCTGCGACTAATTAGAGAGGCTACTAATGTTTTAAACAGCCCCCCTGACGCAGAAGAGGCCTATGGCTGCTACATCGCCAGCCGGCTCCAGCAACTAGAGATGGGCCAACGTCTACACTGTGAAAGGCTCATTTTCCTGGCGTTACAGAAGGGGTTCAGTGGAGAATTATCTGCCAACAGTAATATTGTGGAGCAAGTTCCTCCTGTTCCTCCTCCTCCTCCTCCTCCTCCTGCCACGAGTCCACCACCGGAGACACAGCCTCCCAGGAAGGCTACAGGGAAGTCTGCAGGGAAGGGTGCAGTGAAGGGTGGAGCGAAGAGAAGAAGGTGATGACCTGGCTTCACTCTGGTCCGACCAACCACAGCCTGGGGACATATATACCATCTGATGCTGCTCTTGATGTCTGGGATTCTGGGACCATATTGGATTTTGTAATATTTGAATTTTCTTGTCCACATAGTTTCACGTTTGCCCTGGGGCCAAAAGGCTACACAAATGTCACAATTTTCTCCAGTGTTGCCTTCATTTTTATGTTTGTAGAACCAGAATAAATGGATATTTTTGTTTGAAAATATAATTGCCTATGTGTTTTTTGGTCAAATACCTTTCTAGAAAAGACAATGTGAAATTAACAAGGGACACTAACCTCCTTGAGGTTATAAACAAAATAAAAATGTTATTGTGGTAATGAAAAAAAAATAAAATAAAATAAAGTTTTTGGTTTTAACTTGACGGAACAATTAAATATGGAGATCACAATAAAAAAAAAAATGGTAAAGAATTGTACCAAAAATATGTAGGCCAAAAATTAGTCACCAACATTTTTTCTTGTTTTTTTTTATTTTTTTGGAGTAATTTTTTCATCAATATTTTTGGGTGAAATCATGAACATTTTTATTCTTGTGATCTCCATATTTAATTATTCGGTCAAGTTAACAACTTTTTTTTTTTTTTTTGGTTTTAATTGACAGAATAATTAAATATGGAGATCACAAGAAAAACATGGTAAAGAATTGTACCAAAAATATGGAGTAAAAAAAATTATTAAAAAAAAAATAAAAATAAAAAATATTGAGATGGGGCTTTAAAATAAAAACAAGATCATTCATGAGATGAGGAGAAATAAAACAGAAATGTGTTTGGTGAGAACTCTGTGAGTGAATATGAGCAGCAAAGCAACTTCGTTCTTCTAGCATTATAAATAAAAAGGCTTCGTTCTTCTAGCATTATAAAGAAGATGCGCTATACATTTAAACGAGCACAGAATTTGCAGCATGACGAATGTGTACTTCCAATACGAACTGGAGTTTTACAAGACCGAGCACTTCCGTCTCGTACTTGCTTCAGAGCATGCGTCGTTTTAGGACTGTCGGAACAGCATACAGACGAGCGGACTTCTACATCGGACCTGGGTCCGGCGGAGTAGCGTCGGGAAAATTTGAAGCATGCTTCATTTCTAAAGTCCGTCAGACTTTTGCGAAGCTAAAGTCCGTTGCAGCCCACACACGAGCGGATAGTCCGCCGGACTCAGTCCGTCGGAGTTTGGATGTCGAAAAGTCCGCTCGTGTGTACGGGGCATTATAGTATTCCCCTGTAAAGCCATCAGGCCCAGGATATTTATTGCTGGGAAGAGAGTCAATGGTTTTGGAAATCTCTGCTTCTGAAAACGGGGAGTTGAGTTTCTCCAATTGGGCCTCTGATAAGTGAGGGAGTTTGATCTTGTCAAGAAAGTCTGAGATCATGGAATTTGTAGGTTGGATCATGTTTGGGTCATCCCATAAATTATAGAGAACTGTAATAAGATCTAAATGCATTAGCTATAGCCTGTGGGAGTTGTAACTTTTCTTTGAGTGATGGTGTAACTTTTCTTGAGTAGTGGGGTGTATTACATAGGGGATCTTTGTTTTGTGCCTCTGCCGTCTGAGATGATTAGCTAAAAGTTTCCCAGATTTATTGCTATTTGTGTAGTAAGTCATTTTGAGACGTTTAGAAGCTTTTTTCAAAATCATCAAGTAGAATTAGGTGTAGTTCATACCTAAAATGCATTAGTTGTTCCGATACTAATGGGGAAGTATTCGTTTTGTTAGGTTCTTATAGAGTGTGGATTTTAGAGGTGATATCCTGGATACGCTGCCCCCTCTGTCTCTTAGCCCTTGCTCCCAATTTTATTAGAATCCCTCTCATATACACCTTATGAACGTTCCAAGTAACAAAGGGGTCTGACACAGAAATGTATATTACATAGTTACATAGTAGGTGAGGTTGAAAAAAGACACAAGTCCATCAAGTCCAACCTATGTGTGTGATTATATCTCAGTATTACATTGTATATCCCTTTATGTTGCAGTCGTTCAGGTGCTTATATAATTGTTTTTTGAAACTATCGATACTTATAGTTACATGATAAAAAAATTGTTAGATCTTTCTGAAGTGCAGTTTTGGAGGGATCAGCCTTTAAAAGCCTTGGGTTGGACCGCCAAATGAATTTATTATTAACATTTGGTGAATCATCAACCAAAAGTGTCACTGAGGCGTGATCCGACCAGGTGATGGTGTTGATCAATGAAGCTTTGATTTTAGGTATCAACCATTTTCCTGTGAGAAATAGGTCAAGCCTTGTTTAGGTTCTGTGGCTTGTAGAGAAAAAAGAATAGTATTTTTCCGTGCTAAGGAGGCATCTGCAAGCGACAGAATTCAGGAGTGTGCAGTAGTGGTTGTAGCGAGTGTTGATGTCTGTCTGAGCAAGACTTAAAGTCTCCACAAACTAGGGGAAAGCCTTTTTTCACCTGACGAACCTTCTTGCGAACCTGCCATGTAAAACGTGGTTTGTGTTTATTGGGCGGTTAGACATTGACCACCATATATGTGGTAGAAAAAACAAAAAATGCAGCGCTAAAAGTGAAAAAAATCACCTACTTGTGGAAAAGGTGAAAAAAAATGTCTGCACAGTGGCATAGAATAAGCCAAGCATAATAAAAATAACACAAATGCAATATGTATAGATAAACAATACAGAAATCCACGCGAACAATATGTAAATATCCCCACAATATATGTGGATGAATAGTAAAGAGATCCACGTGAACCACGTAGATCAAACAAATAATGTGAAAAACACAAAACAAACAATAGTCCTATGACATGTAAGAAAATAATCGTCCCCTTAAGCAACAACTAGTTCCTCTTGAGTAAGGAGTGATCCAAATTGACAGGAGTGCCCAACTGGCTCTAATATCCAAACCCTCCAACAGAATAATGGGGAGTCTGGGTTTCTGTAGGGCTTGGTGTGCTGAGGTATTTCCAAACCTCCTCGTCTCCTGTCTCCATTTTTCAGTTTCATTCTTGACAGCTTCAGGCACATAAGGATACTCCAAAAAATATTTAAGTGCCATGCTCTTTTGAACAAGTCTTTGTTGCTGGAATAAGTGATCCAGCTTCTGAATATCTCCTGTCCCTTGTTGTACATAGGCATCTACAGCCTTCTGAATCAAATGTCGGTGAGCTTCGTCCTGAATAGGGATGAGCCGAACACCCCCCGGTTCGGTTCGCACCAGAACTTTCGAACGGACCCCGCGTTCGAAACGAACGTTAGAACCCCATTGAAGTCTATGGGACTCGAACGTTCGAAATGGAAAGTGCTAATTTTAACGGCTAATATGCAAGATACTATCCTAAAAAGGGTTTGGGGACCTGACTCCTGCCTCAGGGGACATGGGTCAATGCAAAAAAAGGTTTTAAAAACGGCCGTTTTGGCGGGAGCACTGATTTTAATGACGATTAAAGTGAAAAAAAAAAAGTGAAATATTCCTTTAAATATGGTGCCTGGGGGGGTGTCTGTAGTATGCCTGTGAAGTGCCACGTGTTTCCCGTGTTTAGAACAGTCCCTGCACAAAATGACATTAAACGGAAATAACACCATTTAAAACTGCTTGCGGTTTTAATGTTATATCTGGTTCCTGCAATATGGTTGAAAATCATTCAGAAAAATGGCATGGGTAGCCCTCCCTGCACATTACCAGCCTATTTGGGTCTTGTACGCATATTAAGGGGAACCCCGTACCCATATTAAAAAAAGGAAATGCGTGTGGCCCCCAGGCCCTATATACTCAGAACAGCAGTATACAGGCGGTGCAAACAAGACAGGGACTGTGTAGGTTTGTTGTGTTAAGTTGAATCTGTTTGTAATTTTCAACTGGTACATTTTTAAAGTGTAGCTCCAGTCAAAAAAAAACTATTTTTAAGCTTTTTGGAAAACATAGGGAAGGGTTATCACCCCTGTATAATTTGTTTTGTCGTCCATCTTTTTTCATCTCACTTGCTGCTGTCTGATGTTTGTAAGTTGGATGTTAGTAAGTAGGGGCCTGCCCTATATGCTCTGCAGAAATGGCGGAACAAGGTGTTGGTTTTGCCACAACATTGTAAGCCCTGAAAGTGACTCTTGGTGGGCGCTGGAGCGCCCTGCTGTGAACGATTATATCAAGAATTGTAATTACATGCCATTGTTGAACAGTGGTAGAAAAATTGACCTTTGGTGGTTGTGGTGCTGGTGCCACAACACTATAAGTCCTCACCGTTACTCTGGGTGGGCACAGGAAGGGGCCCTCCTGTGAAATATTATATCAAGAATTGTAATTACATGTCCCTGTTAAACAGGGGCAGAAAAATTGGGCCTTAGGCACTGGTGCCATCACACTGCAACCTCTGCCATATACTCTAGTTTTATTGCAGGAATTAGCCCTGCTGCAAAGCATTGCATCAAAAATTGTACTTAAACGCCCCTGTTAAACAGGGGCAGAAAAATTGGGCCTTAGGCACTGGTGCTGGTGCCATCACACTGCAACCTCTGCCATATACTCTAGTTTTATTGCAGGAATTAGCCCTGCTGCAAAGCATTGCATCAAAAATTGTACTTAAACGCCCCTGTTAATCAGGGGCAGAAAATTTGGGCCTTAGGCACTGGTGCTGGTGCCACCACACTCCAACCTCTGCCATATACTCTAGTTTTATTGCAGGAATTAGCCCTGCTGCAAAGCATTGCATCAAAAATTGTAATTAAACGCCCCTGTTAAACAGGGGCAGAAAAATTGGGCTGCTGGCATCACCCAGAACCAAAAATGTTCTTCCAACATATCAGCGGAGGAGGAAGAGGATAGACAATCAACATAACAGGACAGTCACTCAGCATCAGCATAGGCAGTCTTGAAGGGATGTGGTATTTCAAAAAAAATTATTCGGTTACATCAGCTTCAGGTGCTTGGTAGCTGTGGGTGATCCAAGACTGATTCATCTTGATGAAGGTCAGTCGATCAACTGATTCGGTGGACAGGCGCACCCTGTGATCGGTAACAAAGCCACCAGCAGCACTGAAGGTGCGTTCCGAAAGAACGCTGGATGCAGGACAGGCCAGTAGCTCAATTGCATACTGTGCAAGCTCTGGCCAGTGATCCATCCTCAAGACCCAGTAAGCCAGAGGATTTTCAGTGGGAAAGGTGTCCAAGTCTGACCTTACCCCTAGGTATTCCTGCACCATGTAAATTAGACGCTGGCGATGGGTGCTGGAACCAATCATACCTTGGGGCTGCGGACTAAATAATTTAGTGAAAGCATCAGTCAGACGGCCACCTTCTCCACCGCTCCTTCTGACTGATGCCTCAGCAACACGTTGTCCAGGACCAGGAGTTTGTGACCTCCCAGTCTCTGGGAACACGTTGCACAGAGCTTTCTGCAAGGCCTCCCGGAGATGTCTCATCCTCTGCTCCCTCTGCGATGGCAAGATAAGGTCGGCAACCTTACCCTTGTACCGTGGATCAAGAAGAGTGGCCAGCCAGTAATGGTCCCTCTCCTTGATCCGAAGAATACGAGGATCCTTCCGCAGGCTTTGCAGGATCAGGGAGGCCATGCAGCGTAGGTTAGCTGAGGCATTCGGTCCGGAGTCCTCTGGATCACTAAGGACAACATGATCCGCAGCTACCTCCTCCCAGCCACGTACAAGTCCACGTGTTTCTTGGGACTGTAAATCATCCCTATAAGACTGCTGCTGCTGATGCTGATGCTGAGTGCCAGCCTCCACCTCCATGCTGACACAATCATCCTCCTCCTCCTCTTCCTTCTCCTCACCCTCTTCCTGTGTGATGGGTGGCACAGCAGGAACACTGTCTGGATAAAGGGGGCCTTGAGAGGCAAGGAAGTCCTCCTCTTCCTGCCTCTGTTCTGCCTCAAGTGCCCTGTCCATTATTCCACGCAGCGTATGCTCCAAGAGGTGGACAAGAGGTACAGTGTCACTGATGCATGCACTGTCACTGCTCACCATCCTTGTGGCCTCCTCAAACGGTGACAGGACAGTGCATGCATCCCTGATCATGCCCCACTGGCGTGGTGAGAAAAAACCAAGCTCCCCTGACCCTGTCCTGGTGCCGTAGTCGCACAGGTACTCATTGATGGCCCTCTGCTGCGTGTGCAGCCGCTGCAGCATGGCCAATGTTGAGTTCCATCTGGTGGGCATGTCACATATAAGGCGGTTCTTGGGCAGGTCCAACTCCTTTTGGAGCTCAGCCAGCCGAGCACAGGCATTAAATGATCGGCGGAAATGCACACAGACTTTCCTGGCCTGCTTCAGGACATCATGTAAGCCGGGGTACCTGCCCAAGAACCGCTGCACCACCAGGTTAAGGACGTGAGCTACACAGGGCGCATGGGTCAGTTGTCCCTGTCGGAGGGCGGAGAGGAGGTTGGTGCCATTGTCGCAAACCACCATTCCTGGCTTAAGCTGGCGTGGCGTCAACCACCTCTCGGCCTGCCCCTGCAGAGCTGACAAAACATCCGCCCCAGTGTGGCTCCTGTCCCCCAAACAAACCAGCGCAAGCACGGCATGGCATCGTTTTGCCTGCGTACTTGCGTAGCCCCTGGAACGCCTACGGAGCACCGCTGGTTCTGAGGACAGAGCACTGGAAGAGGCCATGGAGGAAGAAGAAGAGGAGGGGGTGGAGGAGAGAGGTGTGTCACAACCAATAGTAGCATTTTGGAGGCGTGGTGGTGGAACAACCTCCAACACTACTGCACTTTGTCCTGCATCCTTCCCAGCAGCCAGAAGAGTGACCCAATGGGCCGTGAAAGACAGGTAACGTCCCTGTCCATGCCTGCTGGACCATGAGTCAGCGGTAATATGCACCTTACCGCTGACCGCCCTGTCCAGCGAGGCAAGGACATTGCCTTCCACATGCCGGTAGAGAGCCGGAATCGCCTTCCGTGAGAAAAAGTGGCGTTTGGGGACCTGCCACTGAGGAACCGCACATTGTACAAACTCACGGAAGGGGGCCGAGTCTACCAACTGAAAAGGCAGCAGTTGAAGTGCTAGCAATTTAGCCAAGCTAGCATTCAACCGCTGGGCATGTGGATGGCTGGGAGTAAACTTCTTCCGCCGGTCCAGCAGCTGGGGCAGGGACATTTGCCTGCTATAATCGGATGTGGATGTACCACTAGCAGAGTTCCCGGAAGCACTTGGCTGTGACACACCTAATTCTACACCTTCATTCCTCTCAGAGCAGGTTTCAGAGAGGACTGAAGGTCTAGTGGGGTTGGAGATGCCAGCTGATGAGGAGCAAGGAGAGGTCCGCTTTGTTCTTTGGTGTGGGTCTTTGAGGTACGCTTGCCAACGAGCTGCATGGCAGGTCAACATATGTCTGGTCAAGCATGTGGTGCCCAAGCGGCTGATGTTTTGGCCACGTGAGATACGCTTGAGACATATGTTGCAAATAGCAGCGGTGCGATCTGATGCACTCGTCTCAAAAAAGGCCCACACCAAAGAACTTTTAGAATAACGCGCAGAGGAAGCGCTCTGCGCAGGCGGAGCTCTGCGGTGTGATTCAGTTGGTGTGCTGCCCCTAAGCTGACCCCTGGAGGGCATCCTGCCTCGTTGGACATGTGCCTCCTCCTCCTCCTCCTCCTCCCTCCTTTCAGGCACCCACGTGGAGTCAGTGCCCTCATCATCCCCTCCCTCTTCATCGCTGTAGCAAACCTGGCAGTATGCTGCAGCTTGTGGAACATGACTGCCAGATTGCTGTCCTTCTTGAGCATCCCCTCTCTCTGCGCTCACGCTACTGCCTTCCTCTAGCTGAGTGTCATCATCAGAGCCCACCAAACACTGGGCATCCTCCTGGAGCATGTACCCAACACTGTGCTCAAAGAGTTCAGGAGACTCCTCAGGAGGACGTGGTGGGTCTAGGGAAGGAGTCACTGATGATGACATTGAGAGGAGGGAAGACGATGTGTTGGCAGCTGCTTTGCTACTACCCTGAGACTGGGTGAGAGAGGATGAGGAGGATGAAGAGGGCTTGGTCATCCACTCTACCAAGTCGTTGGCATGTTGCAGTTCAACATGTCCAGCTGCAGAAAAGAAGGACAAGCATGTTCCATGGCCACGTGCTGATGACAATGCACCGCGTCCACGACCAGCACTGTTGTCTCTAGACACAGAGCCTGCTTGCCCTCTTTTATCGGCTCGCGCCTGTCTGCCTCTCCTTGCTGGCCTTCCAGACATAGTAATGGCCTGAAGGGAGTTGGGTAAAACAGTAGTTGGGTAGTTTATATTGTGCTGGAGGCACACAACACCCACTAACTCCTGCAGATGCCTTTTTTATAGAACAGCAGAGATAAAGGGGTATATACAGATGTATACTGTGCTGTGCTGGAAGCACACACAACTTCCAATAACTCCTGCAGATGACAATTGGGCCCAAATAGAGAACAGCTATGTAGGTGGATTATAGCGGTATGTACTGGGTACAGAGCACGCAGACAGCACGCACTCTCCTAACACTACTGACTGCAAGCTCTATTATTAAAGCTAGATCACTAGCTATATAGGTGAGGTGAATATAGTGGTGTATACTGCGGTCAGGGCACAGACAATAACCACTACACAAGAGCAAGATAGGAAATCAGCCAAAAACGATTGGTGTGTAACTGTGTTGAAGGTACACAGAACACCCACTGCTTCAGATGCCAACAAACTACACGAGGCCGCCTCAAAGGCGGCCTTATATAGTGTGGGGCGTGCACTACACAGCCTGAGCTATGATTGGCCACAGGCAGGACGCCCGTAGCCAATCATGGCTCTCCTCGCTGCTGGCGCTACGATTGGCCAAGCATGCGGGGTCACAGTGCATGCTTGGCCAATCATGAGCCAGCAATGCACTGCGCCATCGCAGTGCATTGTGGGCCACACGAATTTTGCCGCGAACGGCCCAAACGTTCGGAATTCGCCGAACGCCCGAACGACCAATGTTCGAGTCGAACGTACCTTCGACTCGAACACGAAGCTCATCCCTAGTCCTGAACTAGGGCTCTAGTGAAGGTACAAGGGGTGGGCATATCTACACACTTCTCCAAGCTTCACTCAGGTGTAGACCCTTGGCGCTCCTTAACCACTGTCTTTCCCAAGCCCTCATCCCATTTCCTAGAGAACTCCTGGCCTCCCGCTGTTCTATGCTGTCTCCCCTGGGCCACTGCCGCTTCTTCCTCCGCTCTACCGGCTGATCCCAGTTCACTTTCCCCCTCATTGATCTCTACCACAGGCTTACCTTCCTTTGTATGAGGCAATGCTTTCTCCAGTTCAGTAGCAGCAAGCTCACTAACAGTTGCAGGCTCCTCTGGTTCAGCAACCATAGGCTGAACCACAGGCACCTGTTCAACCTCACTGGCAGGTGTTGGCTTGGTAACACAGGCCTGCAGGTTCCCTGGAGAGGCTCTTCTTTACCTTGCCAATAATGTCCCCATAGTCCTCGGTCCTGAAGTAATTGTGAATATACAGATGAGATATCCTACCTAATAAGGGATACATTTTATTGGAAAAATATATTTAATACAAAAAGGGGCCAAGCTGCATCACGCTTCAACCATGCATGCACACACCTCTAACACGTCTATTGTTAATTGGAGTAAGTAATATTTATGGATCAGATTAATGATCTCAGTGATATGCACCATACGTAACAAAGTCCATCCTGTCACTGTGTTTAAATAGAAACCCTTTTAACAAAAGACCCCTGTTAAAGGGTAGTTGATTGTCTGAGTCAAAATACTGAGTCAAAATATTAAATATATTTTTCTAATAAAATGTATCCCTTATTAAGCAGCATGGTTCGCCTCTGTCTCTTCTCAGTGGGAGTCTTTCCCTTGTAAAAAAAAATTCTCTCCATAGTATTTAGGCACAGAGGCCGTACTTATTACTGGTGAGCCTGCAAATTTTGGGATATCACACAGGTATATTTAACACCCAGTGTTGTGGTAACTAATAGTGAGTACTGATTTCCAACCAATTTTTTCAAGATATCCTACCTCCAGGTATGCTGTACTTAGGTGTTTCCGTGCACATCCTCTAACTCCAGTCTACCCTGAAGGTGGTGGGCAGCAGATTGTGCAGCAGGAAATCCATCAGTGGTTCCGCACAGCGTCCACAGCAGCTGCAGACTCTCAACAGTGTAAGGTAGATATTCCTGCGCTAAAAGGAAAAAGGGAATCTGCATATATTTTTATAGGTGCTGCATACAACGTTAGGACCAAACTGATACCCACATGTGTAAAGAAAGATGAAAATAAGTGGTGTTGCGCTCCCAGAGGATAATTTCGCTAGCGAATGCTCAGTGAGAGTTAAAATTTCTGATGTAAAATATCAAAAGGTCCAAATAAAATACTGCCTGATTTAACTATAGTATTACAATAATAAACAATGTGGAATTCATATGTAATCTAAAAAGTATTCCTGGAAGAACCATTTCTGGTGCGCTAAAAAAAGCCGAATGTTTACTTCCGGTGGCGGGGCTGGTGACAGATTGATACAGAGTGAAAGAGAACGGAAGGATTGCCCAAGGACCCCCCAGGCTTTTACTGCATACCCAATAAGGGACGCACAGGAACATCACAGCTTGAAAGAGTGCAAACCCCTTCCTCCTTTTCTACATGCTGTTTACCTTACAGCAGTAAGGTAATAACCTAGCACAGCCACGAGTGTCAATTGACACTGAAGAGTGTATTTCTACACTAAAAGTCACACTGTCACCTGAAGAGCATTATAATTATACCCAGTGTCTTTGAAAAACACTGCTACACTAGCACTTTCTAGCACCGTGGACTGTTTAAAAAACCCCCACGTCCCATTTTGGGATTTATTTATTTGCACATTGCATATTTTGCATACCCCCACTATATATTTGTTTTTTTGCACTTGTTTGCTTGCTTGCACATCTATTTGTGGCACTGATTAATATTTATATACTGTGTTTATTTGCCTTAAATTACTGTCTAATGCTATATACTTTATATACATAGATTTCCAATTTGTATATATGTTTGTACATACTTTTTAGATTACATATGAATTCCACGTTGTTTATTATTGTAATACTATAGTTAAATCAGACAGTATTTTATTTGGACCCTTTGATATTTTACGTCAGAAATTTTAACTCTCACTGAGCATTCGCTAGGCTCTCAACAGTGCTGTGGGCCTCCAGCAACTCCTGCAGATGAGACACAGATGTTCAGTTTCCTGGACAGTGCCCAGAGCGAAGCATCCCTGGTCCACCAACCTCTCACCCATGTCAGTCAAATAGACTTAAGCCTCAGCCAGCTGGTCAAAGCACCGTAATGCAGTGGGACCAGGGGCGGATCCAGAGCCTAGTCTCGGGAGGGGCACTGCGAGAAAATATGTTTTTTGGGGGCAATTTATCGGGGAAATGGGTGGTATTGTCGCTTCAATCATCACGGCACCATGGTTGTTATGGTGTCAGGATGATTGAAGCGTATTATTTCTATTATTACATTGTAATATTAAAATAAATGGTTCAACTCATCATAATGCAGAATCAGTGGGAGCCCTGAGGATGTCACTTTTCACGTCACTTGCCACACACTGCACATTGTCATTTGTCACCAAATGCGTATTGTCACTTGCAACGTCACCTGCCACACATTGCGGATTGTCACTTGCCACGTCACCTGCCACACATTGCGGATTGTCACTTGCCACGTAGCCTGCCACACATTGCGGATTGTCACTTGCCACGTAGCCTGCCACACATTGCGGATTGTCACTTGCCACGTAGCCTGCCACACATTGTGGATTGTCACTTGCCACATAGCCTGCCACACATTGCGGATTGCCACTTGCCACATAGCCTGCCACACATTGCGGATTGCCACTTGCCACATAGCCTGCCACACATTGCGGATTGTCACTGGCCACATAGCCTGCCACACATTGCGGATTGTCACTTGCCACATCACCTGCCACATATTGCAGATTGTCACTTGCCTCGTAGCCTGCCACATATTGCGGATTGCCACTTAGCCTGCCACACATTGTGGATTTTCACTTGCCACATAGCCTGCCACACATTGCGGATTGTCACTTGCCACGTAGCCTGCCACATATTGCGGATTGTCACTTGCCACGTAGCCTGCCACACATTGCAGATTGTCACTTGCCATGTCGCCTGCCACAAGTTGTGGATTGCCACTTGCCATGTCGCCTGCCACACGTTGCGGATTGTTCCCAGAGTGAAATTAGGCGAAGAGAGATAATGTAATCTCTCTGCTGCCAACTGCTTCCTACACAGTGAGGGTGGAAATGCAGAGATGCAGGGAAGTGAGAGATTATGCCATCTCCCTGCTCCCCTGCTCGAACACTGAGCCACCCAGCTGTCCCAACCTCACCTGCCCGCACTGTCACCCGCTGAGCTGCCCGCCCGTAACAACACCCGTGGAACCGCTCGCGGGCTGTCAGACACGGAGCTGCCCTCCCAGAATGACACCCGCGGAACCGCCCGCGGGCTGTCACCCATGGAGCCTCCCGCCAGGAATGACACCCACGGAACCGCCCACGGGCTATCACCCGCGGAGCTGACCGCCCGATCACCCGCATTCTCGGAGGGGGCAATTGCCCTGTTGCCCCCCCTGGATCCGCCCCTGAGTGGGACTTCCTGTCCCTAGTATCGTTTGGGTCCTAAAATAGTGGAATTGCACCATATTGATGCTCTCACTCCACATACTGTCTCTGTCTCTCAGGCAGTCACTCCCCTCTGCAAGTACTGAGGCTCCACTTTTTTTTACCGGCCTCTCTCTTGTGCCAAAGGTCTCTCCTAGCTAGGCAGTCTCCTCCCACGCTAGGTGTTAACACCTTGTTGCCCCCAGAAAATGCATCCTGTACTGGCCACAATCTTCTTGGGTAAACTCTGATTTCCACAGCAAATAAACACTGCAATGACCTCCTGTTGCATATACACCAAACAGTCTGTGGAAGTACCCCAATGCTCAGTCTTCTGTCAGTTGCTACTGACAATGGCAACATGTACCACAGGGATATCCTGGATGAGCCCTCACATGTAGTGCTCACCCCCTGGAGGGGCTGCTGAAAATAAACTGGTTTCTTCAAAGTAGTACAGAGGCTGCCAGTCATAGAAGCTCATTCCTATGCACACGGACAATTTATGCTCAGTTTAGGGTCTTTTTAGTATCTATTGCTGAGGAGATGTTTAGAGTCACAGGATTTTCCAAAATGATCAGTAACAACAAGCAGGTAAAAATTCTCTTTAATCTTTCAATAGCAGTTTTCTGAAAGTGGCAAGGAATTGCCAGCATATTTGGAACCCTAACATGGCAGTTCATAAAGCAACGTGTGCCACTTAGTTCCCTTGTGGCACTTGCATAGCTAACAGTCCTCAGCAAGGTCTTTACTCAGTGTTCCAGGAGCTGTCTGCCATCTGGCATCCGCAGGTAAATCCTTAGTGAGGGAGATAAAAAGATCCTGCTCCAGACCAAGGAATTTAGTGCAGTGCCCTCCAAATGTAATCCTCATACAATCTTCCCCAGGCCCTCAGCCCAGCAGCTGTTGAGGCCTAGACTGCAGTTTCTTGTATTAGTGGAACTGCCACCAAGGGCAACAGCCCCAAGAGATCTGGAACTTTCCCCGGAGGGTTCCAGAAAAGAAAAGAACATTCTGTTCAGGCCTCATGCACATTTATCACCTCCCTAGCCACCTTCCAGATGCCTTCTACTAGGGATTGACTGGAGGATAATAAATATTTAACTTCAAACTTCTTCTAGAGGCAGGTGGGAATCATCAAACTCTTAGCTCAGGAGACCCTAAACACCAACGCAATCATTAACTGCTCCATTCATTACAATAAAGCCAAAAACTAAATTTCCCTAAGAGCCTAACTAGAAGAAGGTGCAAAACTGGAGACAGATAGCATGAGAGCTCTGCTATTACAGCCCATTCACAGATTAAATTTATTACATTTGTGCTCCATATAGACTAAAAGAAAAAATGGTGGTGTTGCGCTTCCAAAAAAATGGGACCTTACACGAAAATGTTATAGAGCTAATTATTCAGATGGAGATATGTCAGATGTTATATATTCAAACTAGTATGGTAAAGTAGTAAGGGAGGACTCTTATCCTAATGTAAAAATTCTTCTATCAATAGTGCTTGCAACAGTGTGTACACAATAATAACTGTCACAATCCCAAGTGCAACTTATATCTCTATGATATAAAAATAGTGCTAAGTGCAAAACCACATACAGTGGTCTAACTATAAATCAGACTTCTATGACAGAAAGTGCTGAGTGCATCATAGCAAAACCAAAGTGACTGAAATATAAACAGTTACTGGCTACGTAAGCGCAAACTAGTGACAATAATAAAGTGCAAAAAATGCAAAACTACAGTGCAAAAAATGCAAGCAAGCAAAAATAAAGTGCAAAAAATGCAAACAAAGTGCTTAGTGTAACACAAAATATTAATAAAAAAACATATAATAATCGAACTATAGAACAAAACTCCATAAACAGAAAGTGCTGAGTGCAAAAAATTGGACTATATCCAGCTGTTAATGACGTGAACATAGTCCCGTGATGATGTCACATAAACATCTAAAGTGATTCTGTGCTGGGAAATATCTCAGAGGTTCTTCCTCCACATACCGTATATACTCGAGTATAGGCCGACCCGAATATAAGCCGAGGCCCCCAATTTACCCCCAAAAAACTGGAAAACTTATTGACTCGTGTATAAGCCGAGGGTGAGACATGGCTGTCCATCCCTGTGTGTGTGTCCGTCCATCCCTGTGTGTCCATCCATCCCTGTGTGTGTGTCCGTCCATCCATCCCTGTGTGTGTATCCATCCATCCATCCATCCATCCCTGTGTGTGTGTGTGTGTGTGTGTGTATTCATCCATCCATCCATCCCTGTGTGTGTGTGTGTGTGTGTGTGTGTGTGTGTATCCATCCATCCATCCATCCCTGTGTGTGTGTGTGTGTGTATCCATCCATCCATCCACATGTGTGTGTGTGTGTGTGTGTGTGTGTGTGTGTCCGTGCAGCCTTGTGTGTGTGTCCAGCCTACCTGTGTCCCAAGCCTCCGTCCCGAGCCGCCGTCGTCCCGAGCCTCCTCCGACCCGTGCCGTGCCTCCTCCGTCCCGTGCCTCCTCCGTCCCGTGCCGTGCCTCCTCCTTCCCGTGCCTCCTCCGTCCCGTGCCGTGCCTCCTCCTTCCCGTGCCTCCTCCGTCCCGTGCCGTGCCGATGGATCGCCGCTCTTCTCGGCGGCCATTCTACAATTCAAAATTCCGCCTCCGCCTGTGATAGGCGGAACACTCAATTTCCCAGCAGCCTGTGTTCCGCCTATCACGGACATCCTCTCATACTCGTCCGTAGTATGAGAATGAGCGGATGTCCGTGATAGGTGGAACACTGACTGCTGGGAAATTCAGTGTTCCGCCTATCACAGGCGGAGGCGGAGAAGGAGGCGCGGCTTTTAAATTTTAATGTCCGCCGTCTGTCTGCTCGATACGCTGATCGAGCAGTCAGACAGCGGTGACTCGAGTATAAGCCGAGGGGGCACTTTCAGCCTCAAAAAAGAGGCTGAAAATCTCGGCTTATACTCGAGTATATACGGTAAGTGATTCCACGCATAAGTGTGCACGCTGGGTAATTACCTTCTCGCTATATAAAATATAGCGTATATGCAGCCTCCTCTTGGATATACCAGGAGTCCCAGGAAAGGGGGTGGAAGGGGGGGCCTCAGGGGGTCACTCTCAGATCTCCATCACAGTATACTCCAGCAAGATGTTCCAATATAGCTCAGAGAATAAGTATAAGAGCAACCATAGTGTAGTATGTTTTTAAAAATCACTACTTTATTAAAAGGTTAAAATTACTCACAAACAAAATGGGGTAAATAGGCAGCATTAGCAGCAAAACAGTTCAGATCGGGGGAGAATGCCGGACTTCTGGTGGAGAGGAGTGTGTGAGTGAATGAGCGACTGATGCCGTCTCCCCCGCTCTCGCTAGGAAGCAGTCTCAGCGTGATGCCCGACCTACTTTCCTATCCCCCAGACGGTGACGATGGAATGACTGGCTAGTGGCAAGCCTGTGGGTATCTTCTGCAAGGTTGGAACGGTCCTACCTTCTCTCCTTTTTCCCCCGGCTTCCTCCCTTTTCCTCACCCGTTGGCGTGGTGCACCGGCTATCTGGACTGGTGGAGACAGGGCGATACACAGCAAGTATCAGAGCACCAGGGTGGTGAGTTGAATGGGAGGAGGCGAGGATCTCGCGAGACTTCGGGAGGCGTCCTAGTACGGAGCTACGAAAGGGAGAGAAGACTGTACTGCTAGCAGAGGCTGAGCCGGACCCTCGATATGGATTCTGCCCTGACGGTGGAGCGAGTCTATGTGCCCCCTGTCTACCTGGATTAACGAGGAAGAAGCAACACCCCAGAGAGCAACCCGGAGAGCATCAGAAGAGAGGGTGAGAGTGAGTCTACTATTATACTTTCTATGGGACAGTAACTTTGCTGATAGACCTGATCTACCCTGAACGTTTAAAAAAAAAAATTTTTTGGGGCCGTATAAGTATGTATATATGGGAGCATGGACTTTAATGGTGTGACTCACAGGGATTGGGTTGCAAGTGAGCCCAGGTATATATCCCCATATACACCTATATGTCGGAATTTGCTTTTGGCTGCTGAGATAGGACCATAGGACCCCACGCAGACATACCAAGGAAAGAAATGGTAAAAGAGAGACTGCTGGAAAACCCCACCATGATAGAACAAAATAAAAGGGGCTCTGAGGGGGTAGAGACAGAAAGTATAAATATAGAATGGGACCTTAGAGAGCATATAAAAGCTCTCCCCACGAAGGCGGACATTCAACAGCTAATAGCTACAGTAGAGAAATCATGTAAGCAAGCAGTGGAAGAATTAAGGGAGGAGGTGGTGGCAGTAGGCAACAGAGTGGAAGGAATTGAAAATACCCAAGAAGAGATTGCACAGGCGGTAGCAGAGGCCCAGGATACTATTAAATACCATGAGGAAGTAATGAATAATTATAGAGACCAAATGGATGAATTTGAGAACAGGGATCGGCATCAGAATATACGTATACGAGGACTACCTGAAAAATACCATAGTAGTGACCTGCCAATGGTGGTTCAAAAGTTATTTTGTCAAATTATGGGAACAGCTGCGCCTGAATTTATTGAAATGGATAGAGTTCATCGTGTCACCTCTTATGGTATTCAAAACAAAGACAAGCCTAGGGATGTGATATGCAAACTGCATAAGTATACTATAAAGGAAACAATAATTAGGATTGCACGGGACACTCCCACAATTGAATATGAAGGAGCTCATATCCTCTTGTTCCCTGACATATCCCGCCGCACATTAATGCAGCGTAGAATGGTCCGACCACTATTGGAAGCTTTACAGGCAGCGGACATTAGGTACCGATGGGGGTACTCATTTCGCTTAATAGCATCAAGGAACGGGAAAACAGCAGTACTCCGTACCAGAGACGACTTAAAAGAGTTCTTGGAAATATTAGAACTTCCATTTATAGATTTCCAGGACTGGAGAATAGCTAATGTTAAGACACTAATGCAACGACCTGAGCCTTGGTCTCAAGCGGGAGGAAAAGGCTAATGAAAGACCTTAGTATACCTTAGTATAAGAGATCGAAGGTAGGGAAAAGAAGAGAGACTCAGTAAAAAATTGAAATAAGCGAAGCCAGGAGGGAGTGGGGGGAGGTATGGGCCAGTTCTCAAACTCACTACTTAACTTTATTGTGTGTTTTTTTTTTTCTCTCTCTTTTTTCTTTTTTTTTTTCCAATTAGGCGGGTCCCGTTGAAAGGGACTGACTAACCTGCAATATGCAGGAGGGGGGGAGGGCTCGGGAGGAGCAAGGAGCAACCAAGCGGGCTCACCCTACCGATAGTTGGTACATTTTACTAAGTAAAGTGTTAGGTTGTGGTTGTGGTCGGTATGGAATTTTTCTGAGGTTCTTTTGTAGGTGTACATGGAGGTGGGGAAGACGAGATACGCAGCAACAGATTAAGAATGGTATATATCTATCCAGATTAAAGAAATGGCTAAAGTATTAAAAATAATGACTTATAATGTAAGGGGATGGTGCTCACCCCAAAAAAGGGGCCGTTTATGGCAGGAATTAAACCACCAAGCTGTAGACATAGTTTTTCTACAAGAAATACATTTTATGTCAGGATCCGTACCAAGGCTACCGTTATTCCCATACAACCAGTGGTTCCATGCAGTATTGCCCATTGCGAGAGCTAGAGGAGTATCGATAGCCTTTGGGAACACGTGCCCCCTGACATCCATAGTGGTGAATATAGATCCAGAAGGGAGGTTCCTCTTTATTAAGGGAATACTGCAGGGACAAGGGTACACATTTGCTTCAATATATGGCCCAAATACTCACACAGTTGACTTTCTGGAAAAAACACTAAAAGCGTTAGAAAAATTTAGGGAAGGGTTCTTGATTCTCGGAGGGGATTTTAACATTATTGTTGATACTAAACTAGATACAACAACAGGGAAAACACCACTATCATTTAGAGCACTTAAACATGTAAAAAAATTATTCCAAGCTTTACATCTGGTAGATAGCTGGAGGGCATTAAATGGAGAAAGAAAAAACTATAGTTACTACTCAAAGAGCCATAATACCTACTCCAGGCTGGACTGGATCTTGGTAGACCATTATTATTTAGAATATGTAAAAACAGTAAGTATTGAGCCAATAACGATCTCAGATCATGCCCCGGTAGTGGCGGTGATTTCCCCTGCATACGCGGGTCATAGGGAACGAACGTGGAGATTAAATGAATCATTATTGGACGATAAAAAAATACTAGAGGACCTTAAACATAAATTGGTGGAGTATTTTGATTTAAATACATCAGAGGAAGTATCGGAGCAAACTGTGTGGGAAGCTCACAAAGCGGTAGTTAGAGGAGAATTAATAGCACATGGAACACGAGTTAAAAGGGAAAAAAGAAAAGAGATAGAAGATCAGCTGGAAAAAATAAATGAACTGGAGATCAAACATAAAAGCACTTGTGAACCAGGAGATGCCAGGCAGCTGGGGATTATGAGGGAGGAGCTTTCCAGGTGCCTGGATAGAAGGGTCAGGGATAAATATAGATTCTTAGCACACAGGTTCTATGAGCATGGGAATAAATGTGGCCGATTACTGGCTAGACAATTAAAAAAAAAGAGAGAACTATCACACGTACACGAGATTAGAGTGAATAATAAACAAGTAAAGGATACGAAACTAATAGCTACGGAATTTCAACAATTTTACAAGAAGCTATATGATATCCAACCCATTCTGAGGCAGGCGGAAGATAGGGGGAGGATAGAAGAGATGAGAGAATATATTAGTAGTTCTACAATACCAACGTTCCCCCCCCAGGATAATAGAAAAATTAGAAGAACCAATAACTAAAGAGGAAATAATTGAGACTGTCATAAGGGAAAGGGGGACAAGGGAAAGGTTGGGACTTTGTATGAAGCATGTAGTCTCCAGGGGCAACCAACTATCAATAATAGAATTTTTAGAGAAAGTATCCATTGAGACCATGTTCCATAAAATTGCCTAGATAAGTGGTAGTGGTACTGTAACCTCTGGGAAGAGTCTGAGAATGCCAAGGCATATATATATGGTACATCATCCCAGGGAGGACCTACTATCAATCTTAATAATGCAATTCTAATTGTTGGTATACAGTAAACATGATTGGTACAGTACAAACAGTTTTTAATAGTGGTAGCATAGCCCCTAAATTCATACATATACACGTACACATCAATCATTTACATGTCAAACAGTATTTACAAAAATGGAAATTCTATTAACCCGCTGATCCGCCATATAGCTCCAAGAAAGGGGCTCTAGATATGGTGTCTCCATCTTATATCAAAATTAAATATAAAAAAATAATATATACAATATATAAATCCAGGCATAGCTTTGAATAACTCATATAAGTGCAAACACAGCTTCAATTAGCTCGACGCGTTTCGTGGTTTGGTGGAACCACTCATCAGGAGCAAGCATGTGATGACATAGACTGGTCTGCTGTGTGTACAAGGCATGGCTTTAAACGCTGGATAAACGGAAAACCACCGGTAGATGTCCGGCACGGGAACTGAGGGGGCGTGTATAGAACAGGAGACCCGAACACAAA
This sequence comes from Lithobates pipiens, assembly GCF_037356315.1. Lineage (NCBI taxonomy): Eukaryota > Metazoa > Chordata > Amphibia > Anura > Ranidae > Lithobates > Lithobates pipiens. Next base: position 55,852,127 of record NW_027507789.1, on the reverse strand, counting down.
AACCTGCCAAGGAGGGACATAACTCACTAGGGTACAGTACTGTGTAGAAAAATTGAGAATATGTGAAACCAGTGTCTAATTGTCAAATGAGAAAAAATTATCTAACTCGTGAATAAGATGAGAAAAATAATACAAAATACCCCAGTAGACTATGTCTCACAGTAGTGACAAAAGATAAAAAATAATAAAATAAATAAAATATTAGACATACAGGTATATTATGGCTAGTGGCCAAGCCTCTAGAGTAAGAACATAAAAGAGAATAATATTATAGCATAAAAGAATATCCAAGGAAGTGAATTAGGTAGTAGAAACAGCCCTACTGGTAATACCTTAAATGGGGAGTGAACGGCTTCAATTCCATAGAGCGCAAAGTGCAATGTGTGTACAGGGCTGGGACCAGGGCGAAAGGCAGACAAAGACAGGGCTATATATGCAGGTACAACCATACCACGCCCCCAACGTCACGCAACGTGCAGGAAGAGGAGGGGTGCGCCATCACCCAGGCAACAAACAATGCTTTGTGTTTGGCGCTTACCTCCTCACAGCACGCAGATGGATACAGACAGCCTATGCACCAGTGCTTTTTTTGTGTTCGGGTCTCCTGTTCTATACACGTCCCCTCAGTTCCCGTGCCGGACATCTACCGGTGGTTTTCCGTTTATCCAGCGTTTAAAGCCATGCCTTGTACACACAGCAGACCAGTCTATGTCATCACATGCTTGCTCCTGATGAGTGGTTCCACCAAACCACGAAACGCGTCGAGCTAATTGAAGCTGTGTTTGCACTTATATGAGTTATTCAAAGCTATGCCTGGATTTATATATTGTATATATTATTTTTTTATATTTAATTTTGATATAAGATGGAGACACCATATCTAGAGCCCCTTTCTTGGAGCTATATGGCGGATCAGCGGGTTAATAGAATTTCCATTTTTGTAAATACTGTTTGACATGTAAATGATTGATGTGTACGTGTATATGTATGAATTTAGGGGCTATGCTACCACTATTAAAAACTGTTTGTACTGTACCAATCATGTTTACTGTATACCAACAATTAGAATTGCATTATAAAGATTGATAGTAGGTCCTCCTTGGGATGATGTACCATATATATATATGCCTTGGCATTCTCAGACTCTTCCCAGAGGTTACAGTACCACTACCACTTATCTAGGCAATTTTATGGAACATGGTCTCAATGGATACTTTCTCTAAAAATTCTATTATTGATAGTTTGTTGCCCCTGGAGACTGCATGCTTCATACAAAGTCCCAACCTTTCCCTTGTCCCCCTTTCCCTTATGACAGTCTCAATAGACAGGGATGGAGCTATATGACCTAAATGGTCTCTACCTCATATAAAGTCCCAAATAGATACTATATTTTCCTAAAGAGGAAATAAGAAAAGCAATAGAGAACCTGCCGAGGGGGAAAAGCCCAGGACCCGATGGGTTAACTAATACATATTATAAGAAGTTTGCCCAAATTTTAGAAACACCCTTATGTAGATATTTCAATAATATTACTGCCTCTAACCCAATGTCCTCAGAAGCACTGCTAGCATACATAACAGTTTTACCAAAACCGGGGAAGGACCCACAGGAATGTGCCAATTATAGACCCATATCATTGCCTAATTCAGATACTAAACTAATGGCAAAAATCATAGCTACTAGAATACAAGAAGAGGTAACACAATTGGTCCATCGTGACCAAACGGGTTTTATGAAAGGCAGAGAAACCAAAGATAACACCATACGAGCCTTACATATACTTTATTGGATGCAAAATGGCCCAGATAAACTACCTAGAACAATGCTATCAATGGATGCTGAAAAGGCATTTGATAGAGTGGACTGGGATTTTATGAAGGAAGTGCTGAAAGTAATAGGTATGGGAGATCGAATGATGGGATGGATAGCAGCCCTATATGCAAAACCCAGAGCAAGAGTCAAGGTAAACGGTACTCTATCAGGCCGCTTTGACATACGAAATGGCACAAGACAAGGGTGTCCCCTATCCCCAATACTGTTTGCCTTAACTCTGGAACCATTTCTGTGCAGGGTGAGAGAAAATAAGGGAATAAAAGGGATTAGAATAGGATCTGAAGAGCACAAGGTATCAGCATATGCTGATGACCTACTATTCTATCTTTCAGAACCACAGGGATCAATAAGGGCAATAATGGAGGAGGTCCAGAGATATGGAAAAATGTCCAACTTTAAAATAAACATGGAAAAATCCATAATATTACCTTGTTATGTACCTCCATTGATGTTAATGTTAATGAAGAATAACTTGCCATTTATGTGGGAAAAGAAATCATTATATTATTTGGGAGTACATATCACAGCAGAGGCCAAATCTTTATATGAACTTAATTATGGATCTCTAATAACAGAAATAACCAAAGATTTAAACAGGTGGGAGGGTCATTCATTGACATGGTTCGGAAGGATAAATACTTTGAAAATGAATATATTACCTAGAATAATATATATCTTATATACTGTACCTATAGCAGTGCCTCAGGTCTTTTTTAAGAGAATACGTAAAATGTTTATATCTTTTATATGAAATGATAAAAACCCTAGGATAGCATATGATATCCTGCACAGAAATAAGAAGGAAGGTGGAATAGGGCTTCCAGATGTCTTTATGTATTATAAAGCAATGTCTATGGTACGAATACTAAACTGGTGCCACGACTCCTTAAATAAGGCATGGGTTTCGGTAGAAGAAAGTATAGCGGGCAGAAATCTAGCAGGGGCTCCATGGATACAGGCCACGAATAGAGCGTTATCAAAGTGGACATCACCATTAACACGGAACACGTTAGCAGTATGGGACAGAATGAACAAAAATGGAAAATATGCCCCACGCACATCACCGCTAGCCCCATTAGGTGGATACCCATGGTTTCCACCGGGGGAAGAAAAGGGAGCATTAGGTTCCTGGGGCTCAGGGGGGAATACAAGGTGTCTAAGATATGCTCCATTAGGAAGTTTACTCCCCTTAACAGAGTTAGTATCATCACAAGGAGATATACATATGTCGAGATGGAGATATTACCAAATGAGAGATTTTTTTAACAAACTAGAACCTCAAGTAAGACCTCTGAGCTCCCTCACGACATATGAGAAGATGTGCATGAAAATGGAAAAACCAAGTAATTTACTATCTCAGATGTATAAATTAGTTCTTAGTGAACAAAGTAGCACAATTCCTTACTTTATAAGAGAGTGGGAGAAGGAATTAAGATGCACATTTATACCAACACAAATAAAAAAACTTATGGAAATGATGCACTCGACATCAATAAGTGCAGCAATACAAGAAATGTCATATAAGTTTATAGCCAGATGGTACCGAACCCCAGCCAGAATAGCAGAGATATATCCAACAGCGGATGGGCATTGCTGGAGAGGATGTAAGGATAAGGGGACATATCTTCATATATGGTGGAATTGCCCAAAAATTTGGATTTTTTGGGAGGGAGTGGCTATATGGATAGGGAGGATAACAGCAAAACCTATAGAAATGACACCCCTACAATATCTGTTTCACGGGACAGAGGGATCCATCAAATCATACAAAAAAGGAGTCATACCACATCTGCTGAATGCAGCAAAAATATTAATACCTAGATATTGGAGGCAGATAGCATGTCCCACTTTATTGGAATGGAAGGGAGAGGTAGATAAAATAATGGAGGCTGAAAAATGGATATATGATATAAAAAAACAACAAGAAAAATATAAAAACATGTGGGCAGGCTGGAAGCACTATTCCCGAGAAATAGAGAAAGAGTAAGTTATACCAGATTAAGAATTCTGATAATCCCTCCTGAACCTCCCAGAGGTCCCTAAAGGGAGAGGGAGGAAGGAAGGGAAAGAAAAATCGAGAAGCTGCTGCGTAAGCTCGTGTCCTTCAAAGGCGCATCATAGAAAGGGTAAAGGGGAAGAGAAGGGAGAAGGAAAGAAGAAAGAGAAAGAAATGAAAACCGAACCACAACCTTTAATTTATTTTTTTTTGTTGTTGTTTGTAGTGTGTCTTAAGGTATATGGGAAGTGAATAAGTGATGGAAATGTTATTAGAGGGGGGAGGAGGAGAGATAACCATCGGTGGAGACACAAAAATAAATAACACCATTTTTAGAAATCATAAAGGAAGGCTAAGGATCTCCTTAAGCACAAAAATGTAAGTAACACACCAAAGTAAGGACACAAATGGAACAAAATCACGTAATAATGACTAAATGATTAAAAAATGGTCAAAGGCCAATAAATATAGAGAAAAGATAAACACAATTTTTTTTTTTTTTTTTTTTTTTTTTAAAGTAAAGGAATCACAAGGGCATAATAAAAGCACATAAAGAAGGGAAATAACACAGGGGGCAAATTTAATTCTCCCCCTTTTTTTTTTCTCTCACAGGATGTCTCTCCTCCAGTATTCCCTCCCCCAGGCCACCATCTAGTACTGTTATAGATATGTTATGGATAAGTATGTATGTAAATGTGAAGACATTGAGGGACTTGTGTAAACCTCAATGCCTTAGGATCGAATGTAATTGTTTGTCGAACTTTATATAAGAAAATAATAAAGATGATTTAAAAAAAAAAAAACAGTTCAGATCGACCACTCTGGTGCGAGCGTCACTTCTGGTCTCCGTATCCTCCGGTCTCCGTATCCTACGCGTTACACTTTCAGTGACTTCAACTGTGCTCCATATAGACTTCTTAACCACTTCAGGTCCACCCCATAACAGTTTTACTACTACTGAGTGACACCTGTGTGCCGGATCACGTATATATATGTGATCCGGCTCTTCTGGGGTGGGCGGGCACATACGTTAAACATTAGTTAAACAAGGCAGATTGACGTTCTGTCAGTAGGGAAGGCCTTGATCCTGTGTTCCTGCAAAGCAGAAACACGGATCTATGCCTTCCCTTAGTAAAAGCACCTCCTGCACAGTACACAAGCACTGGCTAGGAACACATTTACCCTCATTGGGATTTTTTAAACAGAAATATGTAGCAGAATACATGATGGCCTAAATTGATAAAGAAATTTGATTTTTTAAATTTGTTCACTGAATATGTTTTATAGCAAAAATTATTAAAATATTATTTGTTTGTTTTTTTCAAAATTGTCTGACTTTTTGTTTATAGCGCAAAAAAAAAAAAAAAAAACTTCAGGAGGTGATCAAATATCAGCTCTAGAAAAGAAAGCTCTATTTGTGGGGAAAAAAATAACACAATTTTGATTTGGGTACAGCATCGCACGATCACATAATGATTAGCTAAAGTAATCACAAAAAATGGCCTGGTCAGGAAGGGGGCTAAATCTTCCAGAGGTCAAGTGATTAAAACTATTTGTGTCACAAGCAGAGAAAAGGGAAAGATAGCACAGGAAAAGGTACAATATTTCAGAATAAAACATTTTTGCTACCATTTAACATTTAGAACCCAATCAAAGAACATTTCAACCTTACTGGCTTCACTAGTAAACACTGGAGTAGGAAAATATAGTCTGCTAAATGCAGGACCCTCAAGGGCCACAGGACAGAAAACCAACTGACAATCTAATGGAGATTTTGTAATCAGATTGTGGGAAAAAACACCTGAAAAAAAGCCACCTTAAAGGGGTTGTAAAGGTTCGTTTTTTATTTTCTACATAGGTTCCTCTAAGCTAGTGCATTGTTGGTTCACTTACTTTTTCCTTCGATTTCCCTTCTAAATGTTTTTTTTCTTTGTCTGAATATCTCACTTCCTGTTTCTCCTCAGTAAACTTCTCACCATCATCCGAGCGGTGGTTAGTCAGCCAGAACAGCTTACTGAACAGCTTACTGAGGAGGAACAGGAAGTGAGAAATTCAGACAAAGAAAACAAAGAAAAAAAACATTTATAAGGGAAATCAAAGGAAAAGGTAAGTGAACCAACAATGCACTAGCTTATAGGAACCTATTTAGAAAATAAAAAACGAACCTTTACAACCCCTTTAAACCTATGTTGTTAGTGTTCTAGGTGGGACCTGAGCCCAGAACTCAGAACTTCAATTTAAGAGTGCCAACCACTTAGCTGCTGCTTTTGACACTTTAAAACTTCAGTTTCATTTAGGTAATTTTTAATTGTGACAATCCGGGAATAGACAGCCTAATTCAAGATAACACCAGTATAACATTTAGTTGATTAATGGAAAATTAAATAGGTATAAAAAGTAGGATTTTGCAAGAACATGCGAAATAGGTCTTATCATAGGAGATTCAGATATTTTTTTTTTATATCATTGACATGACAGTAACATGTATTTGAAGTGGAGCTATGTAATGCAGCATTCAATATATTCATAGTTCATTTTTCTTGGCCTTAGTTAGTACTGAACTGATGTTAAAGAACCTTTCTGAAGCTTAACAAGCCTGGTGTGCATAGCTTCTTAAGACCTTAAAGATAGGCTTGTAACTGACCTCTAAATACTTCACTTTTCCTGTGACATTTCTGCCCACACTTCCACTCCATATCATAAAGATTACATCATGAAAAATGGAGTATTGTGAACAGGTTATTGTTCAGCACTGAAATATAAGAATAGAAAGCAATCAACTCAATTACTATTATTACCTGTTGGGGGCCTGTTCTTGTTTCAAGAATGTACTGTAGAAATAATAAAAGATTAGCAGTGTGTGAATAGGTAAATCAGAAAAAAAATTGTACTTAGTTATTAACTTAACTATAGCTTCCAAAAAATCCTTCTTCACCCATATTAGTGTAAAAAACAAGCCAATTATTAAGATAGAAGAATAAGGTATTTAGGAAGTTCTAGCACTGCAATAGCATACAAAGCTATCTGGAAATGTTTATATATATATATAGACAGATCTTTTTAAAAAAGGGCAAGGAATGTAAATACTATTGCCCCGATTTAATAACTCCTCTTGAGCTGACCATCTTAGGTTATCCTACAGGTTTGCCTTCAAGGACTAAGTCAAATAACGGCAAGCATGTTATCTACTTTCAAACACAACTCTTACAGCTGCAATTAAAAAAATATTGCTACATATATTTCATGAAATGCAACACTTGGTTACTTGTCTTCTAATAATCAAACCCATTGGAACCAAACTGCAGACAAACAGTTATCCTACCTATGGATTTATATTCCTGGTCATACATTCCTGAGATTTACACAGACTTGCTAGGCAGGCTGGTAACAGATAAAAAATACAGCCTGTGACTAAAGAGTGAATGAGCAACAGCAAGCTGATAAACTCATCCCTCTTTTCACTCTGCTTTCTCCTCCAGTCAGCATGTTCTTTCTCAGTACGTGTGTATGTAGCACATCTGATGGATCCTTCTGTTTCCCAGACCGCACTGCATGGTACAGGGAATTACAAGAGACTGACAGTTAATCAAATTCTGGTACATACTGTACACTAGTTTAAAAATGCATTTATTATTTTCATAATAAATATATTAAAATGTGTGAGCACTGCGCTCACAGAGTGAACAAAAAAAATCTTTCCGTGCTGCTATTTTAAATAGAAATAAGCAAATACAATTGGTGAAATAAAATACATATATAGACACTCATACATTTATTAAAAAAATTTATTTGAAAAATATTTTATTAATCACCCTTTAAATTCTACTAGTAGGAATACAAATAACAATGTTGGAGTTGATAGTGGATTATGAAATAAATCCTCTTTAACCCCTTAGTGCCAGGTAACCACTATGTGGAAGTTTTGTAAAAGTTGGTGTTGAGGGATTGGAACAAATTACTCCAAAAAGAGGAGGTGAATCCAAGACATATTAGAGAGGGATTGAATCCCTGGAAACATGAAAATAAATTATAGTGAGACTTGCTGATAAAGGAGGAGGGGTGGTAATCCTCGATAAAGAATTTGATCATCAACAGATGACATAAAATGCTGTCTGATGAATGTACATGTAAAAAACTGTTAAAAGACTCCACTCTGGCCTTTAAAGATCAGCCAAATCTTATGATAGATTATGGTTATAGAACACATGTATTAAACAAAAAGAGAAAAAATACTTGGTCCCTAGTGTATGTAGAATTCCTATAATTTACACCTTGCCGAAAGCACATAAAAATTCATCCTGTTCCCCTGACCGTCATTGTTAATGGGATAGGGTCAGGTTCAGCAGGATTAGTGGAATATCCTGACAAGTTCCTACAGCCTAGTGTCTTGAAAACTCTAGCGTAGTTAAAAAACACCAAGGATTTATTACTGGCACTGAATTGGGCATTAAGTCAGAGGGAAGATCTACCCTATGCGCAAAAAGTTTTTTTTTACAGAAAGCGTTAGATTTTTGTTTATCACACAATTATTTTTGGTACCAAAGTGTTTTTTAAAAAAGGTGTTGCGATGGGTGCCAAATTGGCTTTCAGGCTTGCCAATATGTTTATGGTAGAGTGGAAGGATAGATATGTTTTCAGCTAATCTAGACCAGAGCTACATTTCTACAGGAGGTTCATTGACGATTTGCTATTCATTTGCTGTGCCACTGGGGTCTCCTCTTTTAGTTTAATGCTTTTAAGGTTTTCACTGATTCTTATTCAGAGCTGGCATTTAGTCTTGCCTACATAGAGCTTTTTGCATGGATATTAAAGAACATACAATACTCAAGAGGTGGCACAGTTAATAAACTGTTGAATTTTAAATTCTTTCTTCCTTGAAGAATCAGTGAACACCTCAGAGTGATCCACGTAACGACACATGCCGCAGTGGCCAGAGGGATGCATACCCTGGAGTCGGGCATATCTGTGAGCCAACTGCAGTTAACCCTGTTGATATGTTCAGAGTGAACCACAATATCATTCAAATTACTGGCACGTTTGGCCACCAAATGTGGCCTTGGACCCACAATATCCGTCATACCAACAGGGAGTGTAAGAATATATCAATGATTCCACAATATAACATCTATCTCTTTCCATTGACCTCCATATTGCATGATTACTCTAAATATAACTGGTCCTTCAAAGGCATTGGGAATCAGTTCTTCAGGGGAGAGAAAGTTGGTCCTAGTTTTACTTGTGGCTATTTTATGTGCTCGACTTAGGGTGCGGTGTGACTAACCCCTTTCTCTAAAACGGTTATATGAATCCGATTCTCGTCTAAAGTCATCTTTGGTGGAGCAGTTCCTCCTGATTCTGAGGAACTGATCCACCGGAATACTTCTAATTAAAAATTTAGGGTAGTGACTATCAGCAACCAACAAAGTATTGGCTGCTGTCGTTTTTCTATAGGTCTTAGTCAGCAATTTTCTTTCCTCTAAATGTATAGAGAGGTCCAGAAATGAAATCTCAATTGGATCCACTGTAAAAGTGAGGTGTATATCTCGGGAATTATGGCTCAACTCATCCGTGAACTGAGTCAGTTCCATGTGAGAGCCAGTCCATATCAACAGGATATCGTCGATGTACCTGAGCCAGTTGCATGTGTGGCCCAGGTACATTTATGCAGGTCTTGTGTTTAAACAAGGTCAACCAAGTATTTACACCATATAGCTGTTTTCTATGAACTTTCACAGCAACTTTGTCTGAATATCTGCATCAGCTGTGCTCTGGAAATGGTCTACAGTCATTAATTCACACATTTCATGTTTTACTCATTGACCTATCACTATGCTAATAGTTCTCAGTTGACATTTACCTCTTTAAAAATTGTGTCCTAATTCTAAGTATCCAATTTTAATGTAATATTATTTTAATTAATACACAACAGTACTACTCAGGTTGTGTTCTTTCCAGCTGGATGTATATATAGAAGTGCATGTGTGTGGGGCCTCTCGGTCTTGGTGTGACAACATTGTAATTTTTTCACTGTTTTGTATGTATGTTTTTATTGATGGGTTTTGATAGGGTAAGATTCCTCACATGTGTCATGTTACATTTAGTGGAATTTTACTTTCAATCTGTTTTTATTTTCAATAAGGCACTTACAGATATGTAGAAACAACATTTTACAATTTGCAGTAGGGTAGGACTCCTGCCAAAAGTGAATTAGACATTAATCTAGAGTCAACATAAACATGGGTAAACATCCAAGTAGTGAACAGTATAGAGCTCTATGTGAGCAACTAGGTAATAAAATGATCTAGCGACCTGGCCCATCCCGAAACCGGTATAACAGCTGGAGGGGTTGAGGGTCCCCCTCCTCCCCGACACCCCTAATGGGGATCTGACTGTGTCGGTAGAAGAGTGGAGGCCCCCAGGGCCCCCCCCAATACCCTTCGTAATGCTGACATCTGAACCACTGCAGGATGGGGGTTCCCCTAGTGAGAATCAAGTCTGCACTTAGTTTATGTTGATCACGGACCGATCTGAGTGGTCAACATTAGCAGGCTATAGAAAAGAAATTATAGAACAGAAAGAGAGAAGGGGTGACAGAGGGATGGGGAGGGGGGGCGACTTCAGATTAGTGGGGATGAGAGATGAAAGGAATGAATATTTGCCGAGCGGTAAGCTATCAATGCTATTTATGGAATCGTGAATCACAGGAAGAGCGAGGAGGCACTCCCGGTATGAGAGAGCCTCCGACATATCTGCCCATGGCTCCCAAACCCTGCAGAATTTAGTTGAGGTATCCAGCAAGATACTGGACAGTTTTTCCTTGGACATGATCCATGATATTTTCCTCGTGACTGCATGGAATGAAGGCCTTGGTTGTTTCCATGCTGCTGCAATTGAAATTTTAGTGGCTAAAAGGATGAAGTGGATCAATTGCTGGACTGCTTTTAGCAGTGAGGGGGATCGAGCATTTAGCAGAGCTACCTCTGGGGTTCTGGGGACCTAGCAGCCCGTGACCCTGTATATCATATTGAAGATTTTTATCCAAAAGGTGCGAAGCCTAGGGCATTCCCACCATATATGGGTCATGGATCCTAGGTGTTGACATCCTCTAAAACATAAAGCATTTGTCGTTGGATAAATTGCGGCCAATTTGGTGGGAGTAAGATACCATCTAGTTAACAGTTTAACACTGGCCTCCATGAGAGATGTGTTCTGGATACCTTGAAAGGATCTGGTTAGAGCGGCTTGCCAGGTCTCCAGACTGTGATTGATTTGGAGGTCTGCCTCCCAGGCTGTCATGTAGGGAGTTTTATCCCTTGGGCAAGTGAGGGCCAAGTAAATTACCAAAATGCTGCCCCTCTGCTCCATAGCCTGTCCACACCATAACTCATATGCAGTAAATATGGGCGGGAGGGGCTTTTCCTTCCAAATCGAGTGGAGAAAGTGAGAGATTTGGTGAAAGTGGAATCTTTCCAAGTCAAGGAGCTCCAGGTGTTTGATAAAATAATTAAAAGTAAGCGGACCCTTGAAGGTGAAATAGTGCCCTATGCGGTATAGCCCCTTGTCCAGCCACCATTTGAAGGCGGATATATTTAGGCCAGGAGGAAAATCCGGGTTGTGAAAAAGATGTGCTAGGGGGTGCCCGGCGGAATCCAGAATCAGTAGTAGGTGTAGGGAGTCCCACAAGGAGCATGAGAGGGAGAGGGTGGGTGAGAGGATGGGAGGCCTAGTTCTGGGGGGGCACCATAGTAGAAAATCCAGGGTAGATGAGGGGGTGGCCTGGCCATTTAGTGGAATTTTAACATATCTTTTGATACAACAATAAAGCTTACAATTTATTATGGTATACCGTGGTTGATTCTCCGTAAGGGCTTGTCAGGGGGCCCCACTTGGCCCCATCCTCAATAATTTTTTGTCAGTGCTTTTCCATTGCTTTGGAGGTATCCCGTCCAAAATAGTGACAAAAAGGTAACCATTACCTTTAGCTGTTGCTATTACAGCAGTATATTAGATTTATGCGTGTTTTTATCCCCCTTTTTTCATTGATCTATTACACCTCATCAACATAGGTCAACAATTACATTTAATGTTTGTTGGAGATTGTTCAACCTGGCCATATATAAATTGTATCCAGTTGATGCAGGGTTCATTGCACAGACGATTGATAATGCGAGCATGACATGTACTATGTGAGGTTGATGTCGACTAAGTACATGAATAGTTAAAATGGGGAGGATGAGGATGTTTAAGCTCCATTGCTGTGCCCGGCAGCCACCCTGTGACAAAGTCAAAAGTGATGAAATGCATTGGGTCATGGCTACACGGCATTTGGATCTGACGCCGAGACGTGACCTAGGGAGTGCAGGCGAGGTGATGGTGAGATCGCAGCACTGAGGCACCCAGCATATGATATCTTTTAATCATGAAGGCTATTTTAAAACTTTTTTGGCATAAGTGCATTACTTTTAAATAAAACTGGTACCTTAAAGGTGTTTTACACTATTGGAGGGTCTGTCTCGACTTTTATCCTTACATGTGGAGATTGATACATCCTTACATGTGGAGAATGATACAATCAAGTTGCAGTTTGGAAGTTTCCAATGCTCTTGAACAAAACAATATCAAAAAGCGAGATTGGCCAGACACGTGAGACGTAACAAGGAGAGATCCAGATCCCGCCACCCCATCTGAATTGGTAACAGGTACATTGCACCCCTACCAATTCACAAAAAAAGTGTCAAAAATGTTAAAAATTACAGGAGACATTTTGGGACAAGTCCTTTATTAAAAAATAAAAAATAAAACTGTCCCACAATGTAAATCCATCTCACGCCACTCGATGGCCCGAAAAAAGAAAAAATCACAACAGCTCCACCTCAATCGGAGGCTCCCGCTGAATGATGCTTTTTCTCAATGACAGCTGTTAAATAGCTGAGAGCGGGTCACTCAGTGATGTAAACAGGTGACCCCGTTCTCTGATGTCTCATGGCGTCAGAGGGGGCGGGGTAAACTGTTTAATTCATCGGGTGGCACCGCCCTCAACTATATAACAGCTGTCCTCGAGAAGGAGCGCTACTCGGTGGGAGCCTACCGTGGAGGCGGAGCTGTTGTATTTTTTTCTGGTTCATCAGGCAGCGTGAGATGGATTTACATTGTGGGACATTTTTATTTATTTATGTTTTAATAAAAGACTTATCCCAAAATGTCTCCTGTCATTTTTACTATTTTTGACACCTTTTTTGTGAATTTATAGGGGTACAATGTACCCCTACCAATTCACATATAGGGGGCAAGTGTAAGTGTATAGTAAGTATAGTAAGTGTGTAGTAAAATGGATGAACGGTCAGGCCAACCAAATCATCAACAAGACAAATTTTAACTCTATTACTTAAACACATACAGATTGCATGACAACCCGTAATAATTACTTACTTACTAAATGTGTAAACCATCAAAAAAATGAATGAAAACTAATAAAAGTACATAAACATATGTTTGTAATTCAGTCAGTTTAAAGGTTTTCATGGACCTTCAAATAAGCCAATAGACGTGTATGCACCTCTTTTTGCTTTGTAAAGTTCATTAGGTATCATTGTCAGACATTGCTTTGATGATTGGGTAAAGTACATGCTAATCAGCAGTGACTGTTTATGAATGAATATGCACATGTGTGAGTAAGTCTGCCATATCATATTTACGTGTATCTGATGATATTAGTTGCAGAATAGTGCATGCTAGGAAGTAAAAAGAAAATAAACCCTAAACTTGCACCACTCTAATCTAAATTTTTAAAAATTCTATATTTTAGGCATTAACATTAAGCTGTGGGATGTTATCCGATAAGAGTTTCCATTAAAGCTACTGTACAGGTCAAATAAATTGGAATAAAATAGCCTTTAGGGGATAAACAACACAGCATAGCCATAGAATTATAGAACATAGCCTAGAACTCACCTGCTGGTAATGCTGAAAGATCCACTCAAGGCTTCTGGCTGCCCCTCACTTACAGAAAGCCTGATGCAATAATTTCCAGTATTAACATGTGTAAGCTACCAATCAGATTCAAACCTGCCTTGGACATTTAAATGTGACGTCTAATACAGTAGACAGAGAAAGCAAAAAAGCAATCACAATTCCCTTCTACTCATCCTGTAAAGATGTGAGTGTTAAAAGCAACCACCCTATCCTAGCAGCCCATCAACATTGTATCTGTAAAGTCAAAAGCATATACAAACCTCTCCTTCTGCCCACACACGACTCTTATCCTGAGAAATCCTTCTCTAAAATCTTCCTCAGGTACAAACACTTCCAGAAGTGTTAATCTCCTGGACCTCTATGTCGTTACTGTGTCCTTGTGTCTCTCAATCCCAGCTGTCAATGATAGCATTGGTACTCAAACATGATAGAAAACCAGTCAAAGTAGATAACAATCATGTGATCATGTTAGAAATGAACGCATGCAGACTAGAGACTTCTTTGACAAAATAAGCTTGCAGATGAACACCGTTACTTTTAGGCAATATAATATATTTAATACTGTAATTGTTAACTACAATAATTGAACAAAGAAAAAAAAAATAGAAAAAAAAGTTAAAACATAGTTTGTCCATTTGCACATTTGTCCAAAAAGATGGGTTTTAATAAAAAGAAAACCTGTGCTTCAAGTCAACTGATGCATGTTGATACTACTGATTTAAAATACTTAGGGAATACAGAGAATTTAGATGAAGATAAACTGAGTAAAACCACATGACTTTAGCACAGATACATAGTTTGCTGGATGCCGTTAGAAATTCACTAAATGCTTTCACTTATTGACTGGATTTGCAATGTACCTGCATTGATTTGAATAGTTTAAACTGATGCCTAAAATACTCCTGGCACAATATTTGTGAATATGAAGTGTTTAATTATCACATTTTAGTTCAACATCAACAGGAATTTGTGTATGATTTGAAGGTAACGTCAATAAAATAAATATCAGCATTTAAAGAGGTATTTAACATAAGCCTCATAAGACATGGGTTTATATTAAATGCTTGCTAGCCGTTGGTATGGTTAATTCAACAAATAATGAATCATAACCTATATACTATCCTATTAATCTGTATATACTGAGTCAATAACATGGACTATATTTCTACATTTTTTCCTATGCATTTATTAAATTGCATTCTCTTCTGACTGCAGTTCACATAAGAAATTGCCTGAAATGGTTTCATAAATATGGAAATGCATTTCCCTTCAGACTTCCCTTTTCATGGACTGTTCATGAAAACTCTATTGCAGAGTAACAATTCTGTCTCACCGATATTCAGCATCGACCCAAATCCAAAGTGCTCCCTGGTTATTTTATATGTAAGATATGCACTTCTCTGGCATGTTCATACACAAGGTGGTGGCTTATCTTGGTTCAGTTAGGAGAGAACTAAGTAGGCCAATATTTTGTCCATTTAATCTCCTGAGTGTGCACATTACATATTGTTGGGTTCCGTGGTTTATGGATTATTTTTAAATTGATGAATGCATGGATCAGACATAGGGGGTAATTTACTATAGCCCAGCGGAGCTAATTAGCGATAATCTTAGTAATTAGTGCTAAATCTGTATTCACTATAGCACTGGTGAGAAAATACTCCCAAAATCAAATTTACTATAGTTCCCTAAAACCAAATAGTGCCCAGACCCTTACTCTGCTAAAACCTGGAGAATTGCACATGGAAATATTGTTTAGTGCATGATATAATTGCCTAAATAGTACTGAAATATGCAATATATTATTTAAAGATAATCTGTTTTTAAACTGTGTGAAAAAGTGATTTCTACACTGAAATATCTTTAAAAGTCTGAGAAGAGATAAATTCCCTGTTTTTGTACAACTAGGTTCCAACACAACTGAACATGCTCAGACCTGCAAATAGCTCTCATTTTAGCTCCAATGTCTTTTTTACAGGGCGCTATAGTAAATACGAAAATGAGCGGTGTGTTAAAGAGCGTTTTTTGGAAGTGAAAATCGGCACTATTATAATCCAATGCTAGTTTTAGCCATTGATTCTAATGGAATAATTGTAACTTTCACAAATAAATCCTTTTAATGTTGAGATGAAATGTACCTTTCTCTGAAATAATTTTTCCTTTACAACATTGTTGCTTCTACTTTAAATATTTAGTTTTTAAGAATGCTAGAATGTGGAATGTTTTGATGTTTTGGTAAAATATATTTTCCTCTCTCATTTTCACTTGTTACTCTCCATCTCACAACAATCTTTACCCAAACTGACACAGGTGTCTTTAGAAAGCACAAACAATACCATTGCTGATTCAAATTTAAAATGAGTCAAAAATTTTTGTGCTTTTTATTATTTCCAAATAATCATAATTTGAGCCCAAAAAATATATACCAAATATCAGAAATCAAAATGTAATTCCCAAAAATTTGAGGGTAATATCACTATTCTACACTGACCCACAAAGAAACAACACATATCACAGAATAAATAAAGAAGAATAACTCTCGAGTAATGTAATTCCATCACCTGTATGTCCAAAAAAAATGCAGTTGGGGTTCAAATCCCAAACATGCCACTTCATATAGAGAAGTTGTCTCATCTCCCAGGTCCTAAGATTATGTTTAACCACTTCAATACCGGGCACTTATACACCTTCCTGCCCAGACGAATTTTGAGCTTTCAGTGCTGTCGCACTTTGAATGACAATTGCGTGGTCATGCTACACTGTACCCAAGCTAAATTTTTATAATTTTGTTCCCACAAATAGAGGTTTTTTTTTTGGTGGTATTTGATCACCTCTGGGATTTTTATTTTCTGCTAAACAAATAAAAAAAGGCCGAAAATTTGGAAATTTTTTTTTTGTTTCAGTTACAAAACTTTGTAAATAAGTAAGTTTTCTCCTTCACTGATGGGCACTGATGGGGCCGCAGTGACTGGCACTGATAGGCGACACTGATAGATGGTACTGATATACGACACAGATAGACACTGATAGGTGGCACAAATAGGCACTGATAGGTGGCACGGATTGTCATGGATAGGTGGCACGAATTGGCATGGATAGGTGGCACGGATTGGCATGGATGGGCACGGATGGGCACTGATAGGCGGCATTGATGGGCACTGATAGGTGGCATGGACGGGCACTGATAGGCATTGTAGTGTACAGTACTGTATAGGGATGGATGCCAATCAGTGCCAAACAATAATGCATGCCAATCAGTGATGCCCATTGTGGGCACTGATTGGCACCCATTATGGGCATTTATTGGCATCCATTTGGGCACTGACTGGCATCCCTGGTGGTCTAGGGGGGCATACCTGTTGCTGGGCATCCCTGGTCTGGTGGCGTCCCTGGTGGTCCAGTGTGGGCATCCACAGGGGGGCTGGGTTGATAATCGATCAGCACAGACCCCCACTGTCAGAAGAGCAGCCGATCGGCTCTCCTCTATTCGCGTCTCACAGAGGCGAGTGAGGAAAAGCCAATCACCGGCTCTTCCTATTTACACTGTGATCAGCCATGATTGTACACGGCTGATCACATGGTAAAGAGTCTCTGTCAGATCGTAGTTGCGGGTGTCAGAACAACGGGGTGCCACAACAACGATCGCCGCAATGCGTGCCCCCGGGGGTGCGCAGCGGCTTAATATCCTGATCGAGTCATATGACGTCCGGTCAGGATATTACAACCACTTTGCCACTGTCATTTTGCTATATGGCAGGCGGCAAGTGGTTAAATGTAGTCTTTATGTGTAGGAGGGTTCCACTGCTATTGTAAATCTTGCCACGTACACAATCTAGTCAAAAGTATTGTTACACCTGCCTTTACACACACATGAACTTTAATGGCAGCCCAGTCTTAGTCCGTAAGGTTAATATTTGATTTGGCCCACCCTTTGCAGCTAGAACAGCTTCTGGGAAGGCTAGGAAGGCTGTCCACAAGGTTTAGTGTGTCTATGGGAATATTTCACCATTGTTCCAGAAGTGCATTTGTGAGGCCAGGCACTGATGTTGGATGAGAAGGCCTGGCTCACAGTCTGCTCTAATTCAGCCAAAATGTGTTCTATTGGGTTTAGGTCAGGTCAGTCAAGTTCCTCCACCCCAAACTCACTCATCCATGTCTTTATGAAACTTGACTGGTCTGGACAGAGTCCTGACCTCAAAACAACAGAACACCTTGGGGATAAATTCAAGCGGAGACTGTAGGCCAGACCTTCTCACCCAACGTCAGGGCCTGACCCTACAAATGCATTTGAAAGAATGGTCAAATATTCCCATAGACACACTCCTAAACCTTGTAGACAGCCTTCTTAGAAGAGTTGAAGCTGTTATAGCTGCAAAGGCTGGTCCAAATGAATTTTGAACCCTACGGACTAAGACTGGGATGCCATTACAGTTCATGTGCGTTTAAAGGCAGGCTCAACAATATTTAGGCCAATATATTGTATATTGCTTGTGACACTGAGCATGGCTATGGACTTTGAGCTAGTTCACATCACAGAGATGCCGAGAACATGTGTGAGGCTGGCTAAGTGGGTAGCAATTCTGTCTAGCACCACTGGGGTTGCTGGTTCTATTCACCAACATGAAAATGCGTGTGTCAAAGTTCATATGTTCTCCCTGTGTGGGTTTCTCACTACAATGCAAAGACATGCTGGCATTTTATTTGTCTCCTGTCAAAATAGTCTCTAATGTAAGAAAGTTCATTTTGGACATGAGATTGGAAGCTCATTGCAGCCAGGGACTGATGTTAATGTTTGTTAGCACTAATCATGCCCAGGGACTTGGACATTTAAAATGGTAGGGTTTACACTGTACAGGTACATATGCTTAGAAAACTGTTGCTTTGTTTATGTGCATGCAAATGGACTTTGATCTTTGACGTGTAGTTGGAGATTTAACGCACATAGCTAAGGGCTAACACAGTTGCTCATCAGGTGCAATCACACATAGATAGACATACTAGAAGACACAGATTGAAATATATTGGTGGGCATGTAATTCTATTGGGCATGTGACAGTGTGCTAACAATACAACCTATCTTATATAAAGGGCTGCAGTAGGGGCAGTTTTTTTGGCCTGAGAAGGCCAGTTTTTTGCTGTGATTTGTGGGGGAAAAGAAATTAAATTGGGCATATTGACAAATGTTCAACTAGGGTTGTTTGCTGAAATTCTTGTGCATTATGTTTATGTTGACATGCTGTCAATGTTGTATGTGTATTGTTTCTGTCTGACCATGCAAACATGGTTTGGGAGCATGTGATAACTAAGGATGAGCCGAACACCCCCCCAGTTCGGTTCACACCAGAACCTGCAAACAGACCTAAACTTTGTGTGAACTTTAGAACCCTATTAAAGTCTATGGGACTCGAACGTTCAAAATCAAAAGTGCTAATTTTAAAGGCTAATATGCAAGTTATTTTCATAAAAAGTGTTTGAGGACCTGGGTCCTGCCCCAGGGGACATGTATCAATGCAAAAAAAAGTTTTAAAAATGGACGTTTTTTCGGGAGCAGTGATTTTAATAATGCTTAAAGTGAAACGATAAAAGTGTAATATTCCTTTAAATTTCGTACCTGGGGGGGGGGGGGGGGTGTGTATATAGTATGCCTGTAAAGGGGCACATTTTTCCTGTGCTTAGAACTGTCCCTGCACAAAGTGTCATTTCTGCAGGAAAAAAAATCATTTAAAATCACTCGCGGCTGTAATGAATTGTCGGCTCCCCATAATAGAGAGAACAGTCAATGAAAGTCATTGATAAAAAAAAAAATTCTATTACTAGGCCCTTCAGGTCTGGTATGGATATTAAGGGGAACCCTGCGTCAAATTTAAAAAAAAATGACGTGGGGGTCCCCCCAAATATCCATACCAGACCCTTCAGGTCTGGTATGGATTTTAAGGGGAACTCCACGCCAAATAAAAAAAAAATGGCGTGGAGTCCCCCCTAAAAATACATACCAGACTCTTTATCTGAGCATGCAACCTGGCAGGCTGCAGGAAAAGAGGGGGGACAAGAAAGTGCCCCCCTTGAACCGTACCAGGCCACATGCCCTCAACATTGGGAGGATGCTTTGGGGTCCCCCCAAAGCACCTTGTCCCCATGTTGATGACCCTGGCCGGTGGTTGTGGGGGTGCGGGTGGGGGGGCTTGTCAGAATCTGGAAACCCCCTTTTAACAAGGGGACCCCAGATCCCTTCCCCCCCGTTTAAAATGGTAAGGGGGTACAAAAATACCCCTACCAT
The DNA here is from genome assembly GCF_037356315.1 of Lithobates pipiens. Taxonomy (NCBI): domain Eukaryota; kingdom Metazoa; phylum Chordata; class Amphibia; order Anura; family Ranidae; genus Lithobates; species Lithobates pipiens. The sequence goes on along the minus strand of NW_027507789.1, from coordinate 55,832,049 downwards.
TTCACAAAGAAAGTGTAAAAAATAGTTAAAAAACACACTGTCACGTACCTGGTGATGGAGCCTGATATGCAGAGGACGGCCTCTCTTACAACTCTGACTTGGAGCCCCTGATAGAGCTGACAGGAAGCACTGAGATGCAGAGTCGCACAAGTGCCTGGTGGGATGTAGAGGTGTCTGTAGAAATCCCAGAGCAGTGGTAGACAGGTAGCTGGAACAAGTAGACAACTAATCCCCACAGGCAGAAGTGCAGATGCAGTAGAAGGGATGGTGGCACCCTTAAGGCTGAAGAGAAGGCAAGTACAGGCAGGCCGGGTCATACACAACAGGCACATCAGGAACAGGGGCTGAAGCAGAAACAGAATCAGATTACAGGCTGGGTCGTCAACAGGCTGGCAGCGGAGTGGCAGAAGGAGCAGGCAGGTGTGGAGCAAGCTGGGGTCGGATGCAGGCAGGAAACAGGAACATCAGGAAGCAAGCCGGGTCACAACAGGAACAGAAGTCAGGTAGCTAATTGCAGGTTACACAGGGAACGCTGTAGAGCAGACAGCACTGAGCCTGGAAACTGGCTGAGTTTGAATAGCCTGTTTGGGCGGAAAAAGCTGTCACATGGTGCGTGCACACCAATGGCATCCTGACAGGGGCAGAGGTAATAAGTCATCTTCTTCTGCAGCCACCTTGGGTGCTGGCATGCCCTTCCTGACACTGCCCCTTCCCAAAGGGCAGCCTCCGGATGCCCAACTTGGCCCACTTGTCAGGATGGGAGTTCTTAAAAGCCTGAACCAAATCTTGGGCATGAATATTACCTTCGGGTTCCCAGGAGTGGTCCTCTGGCCCATATCCTTTCCATTTTATCAGGAACTGGATCTGATTTCTTCTCTTCCTGCAGTCTAAGATTGTTTCTACCTCAAACTCTTCCTCCCCGTCAATAATTACAGGTTCAGGTGGGCCGGAACTTCGTCCTGGAAAGGGGTCAGGAATGGCAGGTTTCAACATGGTTATGTGGAACACAGGGTGGATTCAAAATCACTCAGGAAACTCTAATTCATATGCAACCTCATTGATCCGTCTCTTCACCGGAAAGGGTCCTATAAATTTAGGGCCCAGTTTCTTTGAGGGACAGGCCAGTTTCAAATTAGTAGTTGCTAGCCACACTTGGTCACCATGGTTCAAGTTCAATTCTCCTCTTCTTTTCCTGTCAAAAACGTCCTTATTGTATGCCTGTGTCTTGGCCATTGTTTCCTGTAGCAGTTTGTTATTGGCGTTGAAGACATTTATAGTTTCGGAAACAGCTGGTACAGGGGAATCTGGAATTGTATTAGACAAAAAAGAAGGGTGGAAACCGTAGTTTGCAAAAAATGGAGATTGCTTTGTAGCAGAGTGTACTGAATTGTTATAAGAAAACTCGGCCAGGGGAAGCAGAGAAGCCCAATCGTCTTGAGAAAATGAGGGGAAACATCGCAGGTACTGTTTGAGGGTCTGATTAGTCCTCTCTGTTTGCCCATTCGTTTGTGGGTGATATGCAGAAGAAAATGAAAGTTCAATCCCGAGCGAATCACATAAGGCTCTCCAGAATCTGGATGTAAACTGTACCCCACGGTCGGACACAATATTGGCCGGAATCCCGTGAAGCCTTACGATCTCCTTGACAAAGGTTTGAGCTGTTTCTCGAGCAGATGGTGTGCCCTTCATGGGCAGGAAGTGTGCCATCTTAGACAGCCTATCGACAACTACAAAAATGGTGTTGTGGCCCTCAGATGGGGGGAGTTCTACAATAAAATCTATTGAGATCATCTTCCAAGGTCTACTGGGAACTGGTAAGGGTTTTAGAAGACCCCAGGCTCTGGATCTGCTGGTTTTATTGTGGATGCAAGTGGTACAAGATTCTACATTTTTCTTACAATCTTTCTCCACCCCCAGCCACCAAAATGTCTGTTGTACTAATTCAGTTGTCTTGCCAATGCCAAAGTGACCTGCCAGCACGTGATCATGGCATCGCCCCAGGATGGCCATTCGGAGGTCTTCCGGCACAAAGACCTTGTCTTCGTGCCAAAGTAGCCCATCCTTTGCCAGTAGAGAGACCCCAGCTGGTGAAGGGTTCCTTACTAGAGTTTGTTTAATTTGTTTTATTAACTCTCCTTGAAGCAACATGAAGTTCCCAGGGGATAGAATGGTATTGGGAAATGAGATTTCTTCAGGTTTGCTGAACATGCATGATAGCGCATCGGGTTTTGTATTCTTTCGATCCGGGCCTGAATGTTAAGTGGAAAGTGAATCTAGAAAAGAATAGTGCCCACCTGGCTTGTCGGGATTTCAATCTTTTTGCTGTTCTTAAATACTCGAGGTTCTTATGATCTGTATAGATCAAGATTGGGTGTGCAGCCCCTTCTAGCAGGTGCCTCCATTCCTTCAGAGTGGCTTTGATGGCCAAAAGTTCACGGTCCCCGACGTCGTAGTTCCTTTCAGCATTTGACAGCTTGCGGGGGAAAAAAGCAACTGGATGCAGTAGAGCCTTAGCTCCCTGCCTCTGAAATAATATTGCTCCGACCGCTGTTTCTGAGGCATCTACTTCCAAGACATAGGGCAGGGCTGGATCAGGGTGTTTCAGGACAGATGCAGATGTGAAAAGTCTTTTTAGGGTGTCAAAAGCTTTCTGAGCTTCCGGAGACCAAGAGAATCTTGTGCCTTTCTTGGTTAAACTTGTAATGAGGGATATGAATCTGATGAATTTTCGATAAAAATTTGCAAACCCCACGAAACGTTGGACACCCTTCCTATTACTGGGAGCAGGCCAATCCAGGATGGCTGTAACCTTCTGGGGATCCATCTGGATGCCTTCAGTGGAAATGATTAAACCCAGGAATTGGGTGCTTTGGCGTTCAAATACGCATTTCTCTGGTTTTGCATAAAGTCCGTGTTGTCGAAGGCGACTCAATACATTTTTGACGTGACTACGGTGGTGATCTAGAGAGGGAGAGAAGATTAGTATATCATCAAGATAAACTACAACAAAAAGATCCAGGAAATCTTGGAAGACATCGTTGATAAAGTTCTGAAAAGTAGCGGGAGCATTGCAAAGTCCAAAGGGCATTACGAGGTATTCGAAATGCCCAAACCGTGTGCGGAACGCTGTCTTCCATTCATCCCCCTCTCGTATGCGAACCAGGTTATAAGCACCCAGAAGATCCAATTTTGTGAAAATAGTGGCCGTACTGAGTCGCTGGAATAGTTCAGGCACAAGTGGAAGAGGGTAATGTTTTTTTTACAGTGATCTTATTAAGTTCACGGTATTCCACACAGGGGCGTGATGAGTGGTCCTTTTTTTCTACAAAGAAGATCCCCGCACCGGCAGGAGATATGGAAGGGCGAATTAACCCCTTTTTAAGGTTCTCATCAATGTAGTCTTTCAAAACAACAAGTTCAGATTCAGATAGAGGAAAGATCCTGCCCAAAGGAACTTCAACCCCAGGGAGGAGCTCAATTGGACAATCATAGGCCCTGTGAGGAGGAAGCGTTTCTGCCCCCTTTTTGCTGAAAACGTCCAAAAAGTCATGGTATGCCACTGGAACAACTTGGCGCGCTTCGGACTCCACATCGATGCACAGCAGGTTCTGATGATTCTCTTGCCAGCAATGCTGAAGGCAATAGGGGGAAAGAAACTTGATTTCTTCCGTAACCCAGTTAATGTGAGGGTGATGAGCTTTTAACCAAGGCATACCCAGAATGATTGGGAACAGAGGGGAGGCAATGGCATCTAGGCGTAGAAGCTCTTGATGGTTCTTGGCAATGGTGGTGGATAACGGGATGGTTTCTGTCAGGTCACCTAGAGCCCAGGTGACAGGTGCACACCGTAGGGTTGGGGGTGCACCGCTAGGCTGTGGACCCTACGGCTGACGGCTGCAGACGGGGGACAGATCCCACTGGGGTAAGAGCGTAAGATTCCCCGGGGCGCGGAGTCTAAGAGCCAGCTGGTGTTCACCAGAGCTTCGGGTGGTGAAGATGGTCTTGGCTGCAACTGGCTCCAGGTCGCGACCCCCAGGGTCCCCCAGCTCACACCCACAGTAGGGAACAGGAGGATAGGGATGGTGAGGGACAAAGCCAAATTCGGGGCCACAAGCAGAACAGAATAGTCGGGTACACGCCAATAGGTCAGGGTCACAGGCAAGCAGGGATGGTCAGAACACGCCAAGGTCGGTAACGGAAGTCAGTAGCAGAGCACACGACAGGAAGCAGGAAGCTAATACACAAGGGTTGATCAGCAGGATAGGCTAGCAGTGCAAAGGTTAATATAGTGTAGTCTGATAGGGGCTAGGGTGGAGCCATTCCAGAGGAAGGAAATAAAAGCAGTCAGGTGAAGCTCGGCTGGTCTCTAGAAATGAACACATGCAGACAGGTAAGGAGAACAACTCTAATGCATAACCATGACAGTACCCCCCTTCTTACGAGGCCTCCCCCTCCCCCGCCTGGGACCAGGTTTAGAGGGGAACTTCAAATGAAACTTCCTCAACAGACGAGGAGCAAAGACCTCGGAAGCCGAAATCCACGACCTCTCCTCAGGACCAAAACCTTTCCAGTGCACGAGGTACTGGAGAATGCCTCTACAGAGTCGGGAATCCAAAATTTGGCTAACCTCGTATTCCTGATCATCCTCAGAGACCGGTGCTATGGTAGGGGAAGGACGAGAGAACTTATTGAGGACTAACGGCTTAAGAAGAGCAACATGGAAGGAGTTAGAGATTTTGAGGCTTTTGGGAATCTGGAGCTTGAAACAAACCGGATTCAGTTTAGAAATTATGGTGTATGGACCAATGAATCTTGGGGCAAATTTGAGGGAAGGAACCCGGAGTTTGATGTTCCTGGTGGAGAGCCAGACTTTGTCTCCTGGCTGAAAAGAGGGTGGCTTACGCCTGCGACGGTCAGCAAAACTCTTGAATTTGTTGGCAGCTTTCTGGAGGGAATCATGAACGTCAGCCCACATGGAATTGAATGATTCCTGAACAGTAGCCAAAGCTGGAATGTCAGAAGAACAAATCATAGGAAGGGGAAGCTGAGGATGTCTTCCATAAACAGTGAGGAAGGGTGTTTTCTGAGAACTGACGTTAACATGATTATTGTGGGAGAACTCAGCCCACGGTAATAGTGATGCCCAATCATCATGATGGGCAGAGACCAAGGTACGGAGAAAGACCTCTAACTCCTGATTAACTCTCTCAGTCTGGCCATTGGATTGGGGATGATAAGAAGAGGTAAAATCCAAGGTAATGTCGAGGGATTTGCAAAAGGCTCCCCAAAAACGAGAAGTAAATTGCACACCCCTGTCAGAGACAACATGCGAAGGAACACCATGAAGGCGGAAAATCTCTCGTACAAAAATGGGAACCAAGGCAGGGGCAGAAGGGAGACCAGGAAGAGGAACAAAATGAGCCATCTTGGAGAACCGATCGATTACTACCCAAATGGCCGTATTATTCTCCGATAGTGGAAGATCAGTGATAAAATCCATGGCGATATGAGACCAGGGCTCCTTAGGAATGGGCAAGGGCATGAGAAGACCAGCAGGGGCTTGAGTGGAAGATTTGGACTGAGCACAGACGTGACAAGCCTTAACATAGTCTTTAACATCCGAGCGGAGATTAGGCCACCAGTAGTGACGACTGATAAGCAGGAAGGATCGGAGGAACCCAGCATGACCTGCCATCTTGGAATCATGTCCCCAACGAAGGATCTTGGTTCTTAGCTCCGTGGGAACAAAGGTCTTACCAGGAGGAATCTTTGATTCCAGGGTGGTAGAATGGGCAACAATGCAAGAGGTAGGAATGATCGGCTCAGGATCAGGGTTGGACTCCTCGTCCAAGGTGTCAAATGACCTAGAGAGCGCATCAGCTCGACCGTTGCAGGAACCAGGTTTGTACGTAATCGTGAATTTAAAACGAGAAAAGAAGAGACTCCACCTGGCCTGTCTGGGGTTCAGACGTTTAGCATTTTGTAGGTACTGTAGATTCTTATGATCAGTAAAGATCGTTATGGAGTGAGGGGAACCTTCCAAGAGATGACGCCACTCCTCCAACGCCAATTTAATTGCGAGAAGTTCCCGATCACCAATGGCATAATTTCTCTCTGCCTGAGAATTTTTTTTGGAGAAGAACGCACATGGTTGACGTTTCTTCTCAAAGTCCTGAAGAAGCACAGCTCCCACCCCCATCGAAGAAGCGTCTACCTCAATAAAAAATGGGTCTTCAGGATTTGGTCTCCTCAAGAGGGGTCCAGAGACAAAGGCCTGTTTCAGATCGTGAAACGCAGAGACAGCCTCGGAAGACCAGTCTTTGGCATTAGCACCCTTCTTGGTCAAAGCGATAATAGGTGCAGCAATGGAAGAGTAATTCCTTATGAACTGCCTATAATAATTTGTGAAGCCAAGGAAGCGCTGTGTGGCCTTGAGGCTAGCAGGAAGGGGCCAGTTGGTAATGGCAGAGACCTTTCCGGGATCCATGCGAAGACCCTCACTAGAAACATAACATCCCAGAAACAGGACCTCGGAACATTCAAAGGAACATTTCTCCATCTTGGCATAGAGATTGTTCTCTCTAAGGCGCTGAAGTACGGTGCGTACATGGTTTCTGTGAGCAGGCAGATTTTGGGAAAAGATGAGAATGTCATCCAGATAGATGACAACAAACTGGTACAGTAGATCCCTGAATATTTCGTTGACAAAGTTCTGGAACACAGCTGGAGCATTACACAAACCAAAAGGCATAACCAAGTACTCGTAATGCCCGTCCCTAGTGTTAAATGCGGTCTTCCATTCGTCACCTTCTCGTATTCGAATGAGGTTGTATGCACCTCTGAGATCCAATTTAGGGAAAATGGAAGCCCCCTTCAACCTGTCAAATAGCTCAGATATTAGAGGTAAGGGGTAACGGTTTTTAATAGTCACAGCGTTTAAACCTCTATAGTCAATGCAGGGCCTGAGGGTGCCATCCTTTTTGGCAACGAAAAAGAACCCTGCTCCTGCAGGCGATGAGGATTTCCGGATGAAACCTCTCTCCAAATTCTCAGCGACATACTCAGACATGGCTTGGGTCTCTGGAATGGATAAAGGGTAGGTACGACCCCTGGGCAGGGTTGCTCCAGGGACAAGGTCAATAGCACAGTCAAAGGATCTGTGAGGAGGAAGCACCTCAGCAGACTTCTTACAGAAGACATCCCGGAAATCGCTATAAGCCGCAGGAAGATCGGACGAGACAGATGTGGTAGCAATGGGAAGTTTCCTCTTGGGGGTCACCTTGGAAAGACAAGACGAGAAACACGAAGGACCCCAGGCCAGGATCTGCCCAGATACCCAGTCCACATGTGGCGAGTGGAGCTGCAAACAAGGAAGACCCAATACAATGGGGGTAGAGGCCTTGGGTAGGATGAGGAAGGAGATCCACTCCTGGTGGAGTATCCTTACCGACATCCTAATAGGTAGCGTCTGGAAACGGATAGGACCCCCTGGGAGCACAGTGCCATCAATTGCCGAGACTACTAGCGGAGTAGCAAGGGGAGAAAGGGTAAGCTTCATAGAAGAGGCAGTTCTCCAGTCCATAAAATTGCCGGCAGCCCCGGAGTCCAGATATGCTAGGACTGATTGGGGAGAAGTGCCTACATGGAGGAACACCGGAAGAAGGAGACGAGAAGGTGATGTTTCTGGGTCCAATACTCCACCTTCCAAATGTATTAGACCCGAGCGTTTCCCGGACGGAGCGAGCAGGAGTCACGAAAATGACCCTTTCCGCCACAATAAAGACACAAGCCCAGAGTTCTGCGTCTAGCACGTTCTTCGGGGGTTAGTCTGGTCCGGCCCAGCTGCATGGGCTCCTCAGCAGACGGAGGATGCTCCACAGGGCGACGGGGAAAAAGCTCAGGCTGACTAGAACCTGGGGGGTGCTGGCGTCTTATTTCTAAGGACCTCTCCTGGAAGCGAATGTCAATTTGATTACATAAGGAAATGACTTCGTCTAGACCGGCGGGGATAGCTCTTCCTGCTAATTCGTCCTTCACTCGGTCTGAGAGGCCATGTAAAAAGGTTGCGACCAAGGCCTCATTGTTCCAGCTCAATTCCGCTGTAAGGATACGGAACTGAAGTGCATATTGGCCCACTGAACCAGATTCTTGGCGAAGGCGTAAAAGGGCACAAGCCGCAGAAGAAACCCGAGCTGGCTCCTCAAAGATGTTACGAAAGAGCTTCAAGAAGTCGGACAGGCTGGAAACCACTGGATCATTTTTCTCCCACAGGGGGGCAGCCCAGGCTAAAGCTTCACCGGAGAGGAGGGAAATGATATAGGCTACCTTTGGCTGAGGAAGCCCCTGCAGGCCTTGGAGTCCCCAGAGAAACGGGACGGAGCAGGCAGTACTAAGGAATGCGTGGATGCGACTGGTGCGATAGGTGCAGTCGCAGACTGTACTTGAGGCTGCGGGTTCGGGGTTCCCAAGGAAGCCTGTAGCTGCTCGAAGCGAGAAGCCAGATCCTGGAGGAATCGCATCACCTGAGTCTGATTAGATTCCTGGGTCTCGAGTCTCCGCACTATGCCCTGCAAAGGATCGACTGCAGGGAGCGGCACGTCAGCCGGGTCCATGGCTGATCAAACTGTCAGGTCACCTAGAGCCCAGGTGACAGGTGCACACCGTAGGGTTGGGGGTGCACCGCTAGGCTGTGGACCCTACGGCTGACGGCTGCAGACGGGGGACAGATCCCACTGGGGTAAGAGCGTAAGATTCCCCGGGGCGCGGAGTCTAAGAGCCAGCTGGTGTTCACCAGAGCTTCGGGTGGTGAAGATGGTCTTGGCTGCAACTGGCTCCAGGTCGCGACCCCCAGGGTCCCCCAGCTCACACCCACAGTAGGGAACAGGAGGATAGGGATGGTGAGGGACAAAGCCAAAGTCGGGGCCACAAGCAGAACAGAATAGTCGGGTACACGCCAATAGGTCAGGGTCACAGGCAAGCAGGGATGGTCAGAACACGCCAAGGTCGGTAACGGAAGTCAGTAGCAGAGCACACGACAGGAAGCAGGAAGCTAATACACAAGGGTTGATCAGCAGGATAGGCTAGCAGTGCAAAGGTTAATATAGTGTAGTCTGATAGGGGCTAGGGTGGAGCCATTCCAGAGGAAGGAAATAAAAGCAGTCAGGTGAAGCTCGGCTGGTCTCTAGAAATGAACACATGCATACAGGTAAGGAGAACAACTCTAATGCATAACCATGACAGTTTCATGAGTAACCAATCCAGATTTAATGGTGGATCCGTCTGCCAGATGTACAGAAAGTCTCTGAGCTTTGGGTAGTAGAGGAATGTGATGTTTGGCAGCAAAAGCTAAATCTATGAAACAGCTGCAAGCTCTAGAGTCAATTATAGCGGGAGTCTGGATAACTCCTCCTGGGAGCTGCAACAAAATGGAAAGAGCAAGATGAGCAGAGTTATTGGGTAGAGATGGAGGAGAAGCGGATGTAACTGAGAGGCCCATTTACGGATTTTGACTGAGCAAGACCTCACATAATGTCCTGACCCTCCACAGTACAGGCAAAGATTTAGCTGGCGTCTGCGCTGGCATTCTTCCGTAGTCAAAGAAGGGTGGAGGAGACCAAGCTGCATGGGTTCAGATGCATCTGAAGCAGATGCGGCAGGAGCAGGTGAAGCGGGACTGAAAGAACCAGGCACTCTTGCAAGCATCCATACTGGGCGTGACTGGTCGGTGGCTCGTTCCGACCTACGTTCCCTTAGGCGACGGTCAATCTGGATTGACAAATTTATAAGTGTCTCCAAGGTGGAAGGAACACCTGTTCGTGCTAGCTCATCCTTGAGCTGATCAGAAAGGCCCATGCGAAACTGGTAACGCAGGGCAGCATCGTTCCAGCTGGTATCGGAACTCCATCGCCTAAATTCAGAAACATAGTCCTCCACGGCCCTGCGACCCTGCCGAAGCGTGTGAAGAGCAGCTTCCACAGTAGCGGCTTGCTGGGGGTCTTCATATAACTGAGCCATGGCTCCAAAAAAAGAGGCTAAGTCCGTCAGAGATGTGGCCTTTTGTTCAAGGAGCCGGTGGGCCCAGGCCTGCGGTTCCCCCTGAAGCAAGGAAATGACAAACCCGACCTTGGTGGTTTCCAGGGAGAAGGTGCGTGGTTGTAGCGAAAAATAGAGTTTGCATGCGTTGCGAAAGGCTCTGAACTTGTTGCGTTCTCCTTGGAACTTTTCAGGAGTTGGAACTCTGGGTTCAGGTGGTAGCATAACAACTGCGGGCGTTGCTGGCATCCCAGAAGTGGAAGGTGCTTGAGCAGGAGCAGGGGCAGACAAGGTCTGTATTTGGCCTTCCAGCTGGGTATAACCCTGTTGTAAGTATTTTACGGCTTGGGTAAATCCGGCTAGGTGTTGGCAGAGTTCCTCCATAGGAGAGGGTCCTCGCACAGGCTTGGACATGGCTGTCTGCTACTGTCACGTACCTGGTGATGGAGCCTGATATGCAGAGGACGGCCTCTCTTACAACTCTGACTTGGAGCCCCTGATAGAGCTGACAGGAAGCACTGAGATGCAGAGTCGCACGAGTGCCTGGTGGGATGTAGAGGTGTCTGTAGAAATCCCAGAGCAGTGGTAGACAGGTAGCTGGAACAAGTAGACAACTAATCCCCACAGGCAGGAGTGCAGATGCAGCAGAAGGGATGGTGACACCCTCAAGGCTGAAGAGAAGGCAAGTACAGGCAGGCCGGGTCATACACAACGGGCACGTCAGGAACAGGGGCTGAAGCAGAAGCAGAATCAGATTACAGGCCGGGTCGTCAACAGGCTGGCAGCGGAGTGGCAGAAGGAGCAGGCAGGTGCGGAGCGGGGGACAAGCCGGGGTCGGATGCAGGCAGGAAACAGGAACGTCAGGAAGCAAGCGAACAGGAACAGAAGTCAGGTAGCTAATTGCAGGTTACACAGGGAACGCTGTAGAGCAGACAGCACTGAGCCTGGAAACTGGCTGAGTTTAAATAGCCTGTTTGGGCAGAAAAAGCTGTCACATGGTGCGTGCACACCAATGGCATCCTGACAGGGGCAGAGGTAATAGGTCATCTTCTTCTGCAGCCATCTTGGGTGCTGGCATGCCCTTCCTGACATGAAGTGGTAACAGGTCGTCTTCTTCGGCAGCCATCTTGGGTGCTGGCATGCCCTTCCTGACAGACACACACACCGTTGCAAAAGTCCTTTATTAAAAAAAAAAATAAATAAATAAATTCCAGCGGTGGTAATCCACTCTTGCTATCCAGCGACGGATGATCGTCTCTCCGGGGTCCAGCAATGGCTGATCTGATCCAGCAATGGGTGACCTCTCCCTCCAGTGCAGCGCATCCATCCTCTGTCTCCATCGGCGGAGACACTGTGGGTATCACGACAGCCTGACAATTCTTATATGAGGAGGGCGGGGCCACCCATCACCTGACTCCGCCCCATCTGACGCAAGGGGAAAGCCCGGCTTCCCCAATGACGTGTCCCCCATCCGATGTAACAGAAACCTGCGAGTAGTTTTAAATGACTTTTTTTCCTGCAGAAATTACACTTTGTGCAGGGACAGTTCTAAGCACAGGAAACATGTGCCCCTACACAGGCATACTATACACACCCCCCAGGTATGAAATTGAAAGGAATATTACACTTTTATTGTTTCACTTTAAGCATTATTAAAATCACTGCTCCTGAAAAAACTTCAGTTTTTAAAACTTTTTTTTGCATTGATACATGTCCCCTGGGGCAGGACCCAGGTCCCCAAACACTTTTTATGACAATAACTTGCATATAAGCTTTTAAAATTAGCACTTTATATTTCTCTCATAGACTTGTACAGGGTGTTCCACATCTGTTCGGATTTGCAGTGAACACCCCAAATTGTTCGCTGTTTGGTGAACAGACTAACAGGCAATGTTCGAGTCAAACTCATGACCTTCTATTCTTTGATCTCATTGCTTAATCATGTACACAGAAATGCAGCTTTCAGCAGAAAATGGTCACCTATGTATATTTGTGGAATGTGGACTGGTGGTGGGTATTATACTTTGAATATATGCCTTTTTTAATATGATGTTGGAAAGCTTTGTAAGAATGACTGTTAAGTATGTTTCTATAATCTTGCAGATAAAAATTATGTGGGCTGGTGGGTGAGTTGTACTATGAAATGTTACCTGTTATACACTGAAAGTAAAGCTGTGTCCACTCTAAGGTTTAGACAAATTTTAGATTGTAAGATCCCTTAAAGTGGCCCGGAGAGGAAGAACACAACAGTAGAGATGTAGGCGGTGGTGAGACAGACAGCACCAGGAGAAGACGGCGGGAGACACAGCTCGGGGGAGAATACCAATCAGAGCTATTTTACAATAAAGGAATTGTCAAAAACCGGCTATTGTTTTTTGTCACATTTCATCGCACTTTTTTTGGTGAATGGGTAGGGATACAGTGGAACTGATACCCATTCACATGGGGGGCCATATCTGGGGGCCCCTTTATTAAAGGGGGCTTCTATATTCCAATAAGATTCTGCTAAGACACCCACAACCACCAGGCAAGGGTTGTGGGGATGAGGCCCTTGTCCCCATCAACATGGGGATAAGGTGTTTTTGGGGGTACCCCAAAGCACCCTCCCCATGTTGAGGGCATGTGGCCTGGTACGGTTCAGGGTGGGGGTTGCTCTCTCACCCCCCTCTTTTCCTGCGGCCTGCCAGGTTGTGTGCTCTGATAAGGGTCTGGTATGGATTTTGGGGAGGACCCGTAAGCTATTTTTAAAAACAAATTGATTTTAACTCTATATTGCCGGGAACCAGCAATTTATTACAGCCGTGAGCAATTTTGAATGAAATGTTTTCCTTTAGAAATGTCATTTTGCTGCGGTACAGTAATAAACACAGGGAAGGTGTGCAACTTTACAGGCATAATATACACACCCCCCAGACACGATATTTAAAGGAATTTTTTATTTTTATTGTTTCACTTTAAGCATTATTAAAATCACTGCTCCTGAAAAAAATGCCCTGTATGCATTTTATGAAAAAGAACTTGCATATAAGTCATCAGTGAGAACTTTGGATTTTGCAGGTTCGAGCCCAATTGACTTCCACTATTCCTGCATATGAGATCTGACAGGCATTTTTGCCCGCAATAGCACTGCTTTCCATTTGCATTAGTGCTCAGTTTCTGAGAGTTGAAGTCTTAATTGACCTTAATTGGGCGCTATTTTCTGGGACTGCAGGATCATTTTTCAGCGCTATAGTAAATGACCCCCATAGTGTAGTCCATACAATGAAGCCTCATATTAATTGGTATCAAAAGCACCCATTATTTCATTGTGACCTGTAATGCCACATACACATGAGCGGAATGTTCGTCAGAAAAAGTCAGACGGGAGCTTTTCATTGTATATTCCAATAGTGTGTATGCCCCATCAGACTTTTTACGTCAAAAATTCTGACGGACCTAGAAATGGAACATGTTCTAAATATTTCCAAGGAACCAATTCCTATCAGGAAAACCCCTCGTCTGTATGCTGTTCCGACGGACCAAAAACGACACATGCTCTGAAGCAAGTACAAGACAGAAGCTATTGGCTACTGGCTATTGAACTTCCTTTTTCTAGTCCCGTAGTAGATGCTGTACATCATTGCGTTCTTGATGGTCAGACTTTGATGTGATCGTGTGTACGCAAGACAGTTTCAGCGGAATTCTGTCGAAGCTCCGTTGGAAAAACCTTCAGCGTTTATTCTGACAGGAAAACCGGTCGTGTGTATGGGGCATTAAAGAAATTTGTAGGTTTTGTATATAATTGTATTCTATTTTGTATGTATTGCAGCCTGCACTCATTGCGCGCACGGCACTAATAAAGTTTTCAGTACATGTTTGCATTCTTTCAAGTCATGATTAGAATTAGCCTGCCTATGTTACACCCCTTGTTACCATAAAAGTACAATTGTAATATTAATGTGATACCTACGTAATCGTGTTAAAAACCTTCAATTGCATCATAATAAAACAGAATGGTTATTAAAAATTATGCTGATTGTATCTTGTGTGTCTGTTCCCTACTGCAGTAGTTATTATTTATTTGGAACCACTAATCAATATGAGGATAGGAGTTGCCTATCTATAAAATATCCCCTTTTTTCCAAAAAAACTTTTTTCAATTATTATTAGGATGTGGCACATATTGTATTTAGGGTGTTTTTGATTGCAACCCTAGGGCTTAGCAATCATACTTTTTCTCTTTTTCTATAAAATATCCAGGACAGATGGCGAGCCAGCCAGGTGGGGATTTACAGGTGACCCTTAGAATCCAAAACGAGGAGTTTCAGGCGATCCGTGAATTTCTAATAATCAGCCGGCTGAGGTAAACCCTTTGCTTACATTTGAGTTATCAGACTTCCTTGATCGGTAAGGCATTTTTGGGACAAAGGGTACCTATTTTACTCCCTGTGATTTAACTGTATTGATTGGTGGTTATATGTTATGTCGTCAGTATCTACGGTCAATCAGAGTGTTATAGATAAGAAAAGGAAGAATAAAGATGTTCACAGTTATATGTAGTACACATCTGCTAAAGTAGTTTAGCGGCAAGAGGGTATAGGCACAAGTAAAGAAGACTGGCCAGTCATTATGGGAATTACATTTAAAGTGGAGGGCCACCCTGAAAAATGAAAATACATTAAAAATTAGAAAAAAATCATTAAAAAAAAATGAAATTTTTTTTTTTTTTTACTTACCAGAAATGCCTGTTGCTAGGCACATCATCCTAATCTGCCTCTTCCTCCCCCGTGGAGATCTTCATTCTTCTCTCCTCCGTGCAGCGTCTTCTGGGTAATGGGTCGCGCTGTGTTCTGGGAACTGTGTGTCCCAGAACACAGCGCGTCCCATTCACAAAGCGCCGCGCGACTCGCGCATGCGCAGTAGGAAACGGGCAGTGAAGCCGCAAGGCTCCACTGCCTGTTTCCCTTACCCAAAATGGTGGCGCCAGGACCCGAGACCGAGGGACGGGTCAGCCTCGGGCGGCCGACATCGCGGGCGCCCTGGACAGGTAAGTGTGCTTATTAAAAGTCAGCAGCTACAGTGTTTGCAGCTGCTGACTTTTAATTTTTTTTTTCAAAACCGGCCCTCCTCTTTAAGTAAGGGAATGAAGGGTAAGAGACCCTCAAAAATGCCCAGCGCAAAAGGAGAGCTAGAAAATATATGAACCGAAGGTGTGGTTCCGCCTATACTGAGCCCCTAGATACATGGTTAGCGTGGACAGGGATCCCCAATGGGTAATAATGTTACCAAAGTCCACAGGGACTAAAAATGATGCAGATTAAAAAGCTAAAGAAACAGCTATCTATGTGAGCAGGATGGTTGAAGGGTGACAGACAAATTAGCACTAGACATGAAGTTGTGGGATGAATTTACGGTCAGGCAATACAACTAGTAAATTCTAGAACATGAGAAAAAAGCCAAAATAAAGAAATGAGAGTCAAAACAGAATACTTTATATGTTGTTAGAGAGGGAAGATGGGATGAGCACAACTGTCTGACTGCCTGTCTGATCATAGGAGCTAGAGTAATATGGGATTACATTACATGGGATGCAAGGGATATTAGAACAAAATAAGGAAAGCAGAATTTATGGAGGTAAAACTAATTTAGGCAGGGAAATATTAAAGAGAGTTAAAAGATAGATAGATAAAACATTATTAATGCTGCGTGTTTATCCATGGGTTGTGTACAAATGGGAAAAATGTAAGTGATTTTAGAGAGATAATCGTGTATGCGTGTGAATGCTGGAACTTTTATGCCGCGTACACACGATCGGACTTTCTGGCAGACTTGGTCCACCGGACCGGAATCCAGCGGACAATTCGATCATGTGTGGGCTCCGTCTGACTTTTTCTTCCCAAAAGTCAGACGGACCTAGAAATAGAACATGTTTTAAATCTTGGTCCGCCAGACCCAGTTCCTATCGGGAAGCCCATCTGTCTTTCTACTGGTCCGACGGACCAAATACGATGCAAAGGCAGCTACAGCACCTGCTCGTGAGAAAGTTTCCAGCGTGAGCCTATCAGTTCTCGGCTGGAGGATGCTGTACATCTCATGCTCGCTGCAATAGGAAAAACACATTTTCCTATTGCAGTGAGCACAAGAGATAGGCGTCAATGTCCCTCTCTGGTATGGATTTTAAGGGGAACCCCCTACGCCAATAAAAACAACATGGGGGCCCCACCAAAGTCCATACCAGACCCTTATCTGAGCACGCAGCCCGGTCGGTCAGGAAAGGGGGTGGGGACAAGTGAGCGGCCCCCCTCCTGAACCATACCAGGCCGCATGCCCTCAACATGGGGGGTGGGTACTTTGGTACTACCCCAAAGCACCTTGTCCCCATGTTGATGAGGACAAGGGCCTCTTCCTGACAACCCTGGCCGTTAGTTGTCGGGGTCTGCCGGTGGGAGGCTTATCTGAATCCGGTAGCCCCCTTTAATAAGGGGGCCCCCAGATCCCGGCCCACCACCCTTTGTGAATAAGTATGGGGTACATCGTACCCCTACCCATTCACCTGCGGGAAAAAGTTTCAATAAAAAAACACACTACACAGGTTTTTAAAGTATTTTATTAAGCCCCCCGGCCACAGACCCTGACAACCAACAGCCAGGGTTGTTGGGAAGAGGCCATTGTCCTCATCAACATGGAGACAAGGTGCTTTGGGGTGGGGGGCCCAGGGTGCCCCCCTTCCCCAAAGCTCCCACCCTCCCATGTTGAGGGCATGCGGCCTGGTACGGTTCAGGAGGGGGGGGGCGCTCGCTCATCCCCACCCCCTTTCCTGACTGGCCAGACTGCGTGCTTGGATAAAGGTCTGGTATGGACTTTGGGGGGACCCCATGCTGTTTTTCAGCGTAGGGGTTCCCCTTAAAATCCATACCAGGCGACAGGGCTCTCAAGGTGTCAATCTTGCCAATGAAAGCTGCGAGATTGACTTCCCTTTCTAGTCCCGTCGTACCTGGAGTCACGTTCAAAATGACCGGACTTTGGTCCGTGTGTGGGCAAGTCCATTCATTTTTGAAGTCTGTTCATGTGTGCGTAAGTCCACTCATTTGCAAAGTCTGTCAGACCTCCGCCGAAAGACCGTTGGGAAGACCGTTGACCTAGTCCAGTCGTGTACACAGCCTTAGTTCTACATCTTGTGTGTGTGTCATGTCAGCACTGTGCCAATGTGGCGCCCTCCCTTGCCCTCCTTCTTTTTCTCTTTCTCATGAAAGGAATGTACTAGGATGAGACATCAGTGATAAGCTGGAAGGAGACCCATGCTAATGTCTGTTTTTTAGACAATGCATTCATAACAAAATGCCAATTTGATTAATCTAATGATAAACAATGTGAACACAATTATTTTGAATCTGTTTTCCAACCATGATACAATGAAGGTTACATTTAAATGTGTATTACACAAATTGAATATCCTTTGATAGTGGAAAAAAAGGGGAAATTAAAGAGGAACTGCAATCTGCATAATTTGTAATACGAACATCTTTGCCATTTTGAAGCTTACGTTCAGCCACTTTGCATATTATCTTATATATATATATACTGCGATTCTGTACTTGCTAAATATGCTTCAGAAATCTCCCTCCACTGAGTCTGGCTGCAACCATTTTAACTGTAGGCAGCTGAAGCTGCTGCCTGTTCACTTCCTGGATTTACACGCACACACACACACAGACAGGCACACTTCCAGCTCTGCAGTCCTGCAGCTCTCATTAGCCCTCTTATGACTCATCCCCCCTTCCAGGCAAACTCTCATGAGAGTTAGATTGTACATGATGTCATAAGCCTAGGCTTTTTAGCAAGCAAGAAACAGGAAGTGGGCTGTATAAGGTATTTACTGGCAGAAAAAAAATGTTTTACTATGCAAAGTTAAAACAACAAGGGCAGGGGATTCAATAGATGAAAAGTTGAAAAAAAATTACTGAAGGTCCGCTTTATATAAAATATCCTCCTTTAAGGAACTATATCTGTGGATATACATATTAGATTTAAGGTTGAACATAGTTTTTATTATTATCACAAGGTCAGTGTAAATAAGGAGTACAAAATGGCAGTATATTTCCAAAGGTACATAAACAGCGAGGTACAAGTGTAAAAGCATAAAAAACTGCGTAAATGACAAAGCTGATTAATACCAGTATAAGTGATAATAAAGAAAGAAATCAACCGGTGGAGGGGAAGGGGAGGGGGGAGAAGGGAGGAGGGGGGAAGGGACAGGGGAAGGTGAGGGAGAGGAAAGGAGGGAGACAGGAACCTCAAAAACTGAAATCATATTGGGCCGTATTGCAGCCGTCAACATGGATCCAGGTCAGTGGCCCGACGTCCAACCTATATCGCCACATGGGGGGGAGGGAAGACAGACGGGGGCCAGCCAGAAGGTGGTGTGCAAAGGGAAGTAAGAGCACAGGCCCATTAGCTGTGCAACCCCAAAGGAGTATCACAGGTGAACAACAAAAATACAGGATATAGCATTGTCCTATCGAAGGCCATTAAGGAAGCCCGCTGAGGCCAAGTGATTGCGCCAGATAGACCACAAAGCAGTAAATTTGTCATATCTGTCGTCCACCTTCGCCTGCAGCTCCTCCATGACCATCATATCGTTAAGAAGCTCAATCCATCGAACCACCGGCGGGACCCGATCTGTCTTCCAGGAGAGGGTGATGTTATGACGGGCAGCAGAGAGGAGGAATCTAAGAAGGCAAGACTTGTGCTGTTTAATGGAGCCCGGTATAATGGACAGTAAGGCAACCAAGGGCGAGGGGGATAAGGAAGCTTGATACATAGCATTATACGTTTCAAAAACTTTATCCCAAAAAGGGCGAACCATAGAACACTCCCACCAGACATGAAAGAACGTACCTGTCGCACCATGGCACCGCCAGCACACATCCGTTGAACCGGGGAACATTCTGCATACCGAGACTGGAGCCCTGTACCAGCGTGATAACAATTTATAGTTTTTTTCCTGAGTGAACCCTGATCTAGAGGATTGGTGAGTGAGGATAAAGGAGGTATGCCATTGTGATGGGGAGATTTCGGCTCCGACGTCAGCAGACCATTTATCAGTATAAGTGGGAAGTGAGGTGTAAGTAAGAGATTGGAGTTCTTTGTAAAGAAGAGATAACGTGTGCCTCGGTGTGTGAGGTAGAGTACAAAGTTCTTCAAATAAGGTGAGGGTTCTATGAATTTTACCGGATAGGAAGAGTGAGTTGCAAAATTGATTGATGGACCGCTCAGAGAGCCAATCCAGGTCCGGTAGGGGAGACGATGTCGCCAGAGCTCGCAAGCGACCAGTGGAGGGGTGGACAAATTGATTAGCTGTGGGCCAATCCTCCCTGCGGTATGCCCTAATGTGGGTAGCCGAAAGGAGAGTGGGGAGAAGTGGGTTGTCAAAAAGGGAGGAAAGAGGGCCAGGATCCGTGGACAGGCCTGTCGTACCGGAGACGGCGTACCATTTGGTCAGAGCTGCGATCGTCAGGGGGGAGACCCCACGAAGCGAGCGGAACACGGCGTGATGTCCCCATAACAGGGCCCTAAGGTCTCTAAGGGCCATATCTTGTTCAATAGTCACTGTAAGTTTGGGTAGGGGTCTCGGGAACCATTCTAACAGTCTAGACAGCAAGGATGCCGTGTGATATAGTTGAAAGTCAGGTAGTCCAGTCCCCCCACGGAGTTTGGGGGCGCATAGGATCCTATGTTTCAGTCGAGGGGGGTGGCGGAGCCATACAAATTTAATTATCTCAGATCGGAGGGAGAGGAAGAACGTCCGGGGAAGAAGTATAGGAAGAGTTTGGAACAGATACAGAACCTTGGGCAGTATGTCCATTTTAATGACGTTCATCCTCCCCCACCAAGTAAGTTTCAGATTATACCAGGAGTCGAGGGAACGCTTAATGTTGGTCAACAAGGGGCTATAGTTAAGGGAGTAGATGTCCTGTAAATCTCTAGGAACTGCAGTCCCTAAATATTTAATGGAACGTGATTGCCATCGGAACGGATAGTCCCTTTTCAGGGCCGCCAGGTCCCGCTCCGGCAGAGAAATATTCAGGGCTTCGGTTTTGTCTATATTAAGTTTAAAATTACTATGGGTACCGAAGCGGTCCAGTTCCTCGAGAATATGTGGTAGACTAATGCGGGGGTTTGTGACATATAGAAGTAAGTCGTCAGCGTAGAGTGACAGCTTGCGGGGAGCCGAAGGGGTAGGAATACCGTGAATAGAGGTATTGTTACGTATAGCCTGTGCCAGGTGTTCCACTGCGATTGCAAACAGTAAGGGCGAAAGAGGACAGCCCTGTCTGGTACCGTTACTTATTCGGAATGGCGTGGACGATTCCCCGTTAGCTGAGACCCGAGCAGTGGGGTGAGAGTAGAGAGCCATAATCTTGGAAATTAAGTTAGGGCCTAAGCCTATTTGTTGCAGGGACGCACGAAGAAACTGCCAGCTCACCCTGTCAAATGCCTTCTCGGCATCACAAGCCAAGAGGCAGGCGGGGATATTGTGTGTCTTGGCGTAGGCGATCAAATGTAGTGTTTTCGTGGTGTTGTCCCTGGCTTCACGGCCAGGGACAAACCCCACTTGATCCCCATGGATCAAAGAGGGAAGGAGAGGGGCCAGGCGTGTGGCAAGGACCTTGGCGTAGAGTTTCAGGTCAACATTCAATAGGGAGATGGGGCGGTAATTACTGCAGAGTGTAGGGTCCCTCCCAGGCTTGGGTATCACTACAATCTGAGCTTGCAGGAGTTCAGTAGAGAGCGGATGGTCGTCGCCAACCTCCTCAAATGCTCGTGCCATCAGTGGAGCCAATTGGTGGGCATATTGCTTAAAGAATAAAGGCGTGTAACCATCGGGACCCGGGCTCTTGCCCTGTTTGAGCTCTTTAATGGCAGTCAAAAAGTCAGAAGTAGTCTACATATTAGATTTAAAGGGGTTGTAAAGGATTGTGTTTTTTCCCTTTAATGCATCCTATGCATTAAGGTGAAAAAACACCTTGCAGTCACTAGCCCCCCGTTTTACTTATCTGAGCCCCAAATTTCCATTGGCGCGTCCCCACCATTCCTCTCTCAATGGGTTCCCAGCTCTTGATTGGATAGATTGATAGAAGCGCAGCCTTTGGCTCCCACTGCTGTCAATCAAATCCAACGATGCCGAGTCCTACATTTGACCTCTATGGACGCCGAATGCTGGACTCGGGAAAGTGCCTCTCCAAGGGGGTTATCTAATGCAGGGAGGAGCCGCAAGAGCTGCTGAAGGACCCCAGAAATGGATGTTCAGGGCCACTCTGTGCAAAACGAGTTGCACAGTGGAGGTAAGTATGACATGTTTGTTATTTAAAAAAAAAAAAAAGTTATCCTTTAGTATCACTTTAAGGTGTGATAATGAGATTATCACTTGCATATTAATTTCTGATATGAGTTAACCATTTTATTAATAATATAGATAAATTGTAAGACAACTGTTTAGACAACCTTTGGTTGGAAATGAAATACAGGTTACTGGGAAAACTTGTAATATGGGGTTATGTTAGATTAAGATGAGGTTGTTAATTATAATACAGCTGCCATAATATTTAGCAAAGTCAAGATGAATGGGATACATAAAACGTTTTTGTCAGGGCTGGGCTCAGCCCTTCCTTCTCTGAGCTAGCGGCTCAGCTGTCAGCTAATTGCCAGCTCACATCCCTCTCCACAGTTTCTCAGCTGTTGATGATCCTGCTCATCAGTCATGACTACTTAAGCCACCCAGTCCAGAAGAGCCCTGCTTTCGCCTTGGTCACATCACAAGAAACTATCTCCTGCATTCCTGTTTAAAGACTGGCTTTCCTGACATCCCTTCTGGCTCCAGATCCTGCTTGCTGTTCCACTACTTTGATCTCTGACTTCTGGCTTGGCTGACTATCCGTTCCAGGTTACTGAACTTTGGCTATGCTTTGACTGTTAGTTCTTTTTACTTTATTTATCCCTTTCATGACTAAGCCTATTTTTGGAATTTGGTGTTTACAAGTTAAAATCCATATTTTTTGCTAGAAAATTACTTGGAACCCCCAAACATTATATATATTTTTTTAGCAGAGACTCTAGAGAATAAAACGAGAATAAAACGGCGATTGTTGCAATATTTTATGTCACACGGTATTTGCGCAGTGGTGTTTTAAACGCAACTTTTTGGGAAAAGGGACACTTTCATGAATAAAAAAAAACAAAACAGTAAAATTAGCCCAATTTTTTTGCGTAATGTGAATGATAATGTTACGCCGAGTAAATAGATACCAAACATGTCACACTTTATAATTGCGCGCACTTGTAGATTGACGACAAAGTACGGTACGTAAAAATCTCAATAGGCGACGCTTTAATTTTTTTTTACGGTTACCAGGTTAGCCTTACAGAGGAGGTCTTGTGCTAGAATTATTGCTCTCGCTCTGACGATCGCGGCGATACCTCACATGTGTGATTTGAACACCGTTTACATACGCGGACGCGACTTCCGTATGCGTTTTCTTTGCTTCGCGAGCTCGCGGGGACGGCGGGCGCTTTAAAAAATTTTTTTTTATTTATTTTAAAATGACTAAATTGTTTAAAAAAAAAAATTGATCACTTTTATTGCTGTCACAAGGAATGTAAACATCCCTTGTGACAGTAATAGGTGGTGGCAGGTCCTCTTTATGGAGGGATTGGGGGTCTAAAACCCCCCACCCCTCCTTTACACTTCAATGTATTCAGATCGCTGAAAACGGCGATTCTGAATACCGGATATTTTTTTAAAACTGGAGCCATTGGCAGCCGAGTAAACGGGAAGTGACGTCATGACGTCGCTTCCGTGTTTACGATGAGGAGACTGGAACGAAGCCGATTACGGCTTCGTTCCAGTTCCTCCCCAGCAGCCGGAGGCGTCGGATCACTAATCGGTGCTCCCGATCGAGCGGGAGCACCGGTAACAGCGGCGAGAGGCGGCGGGAGGGGGGGACGTCCCCTCCCGCTCCTCCGGCATAACAGCCGAGCGGCTTTAGTGCACAGGTTAATATAGAGTTCTCTGATAGGAGCTAGGGTGGAGTCATGCCAGAGGATGGATTACAAAAGCAGTCAGGTGAGAACATGCCTAGGACACTCATACATATTTTCTGGTCATGCCCACGCATAAAACAAATCTGGTCCAAAGTAGAAACACTAATACATGAAGTTCTGCACCTATACATTCCACTTACTCCTCATCTGGCGATCCTCAATATCACCATCAATGGTATTCCACCCGACCTATGTTTAATCACCACACACATTCTCTTAGCCACAAAACTCTTGATAGCAAGGAAATGGAAGACAACTGCAGCCCCTTCAGTAGACGAAATTATCATGATAGTCCAAACTCACTATACATATGAGATCGTCCTCTCTAGAGGGAAACACAACCATCATCGCATTAAAACTCTCTGGTATCCCTGGACAGTATGGTTTGACCATTACCGCAATGTTTGATTAATTCTTTGATTCTGGATAATACCACAGCTCTCGTCCTCTCTTGGATACAGGTAAGCAGACAAACACTATTGCAAAACCATGACAGTGGGCGCTGGAATGGGCCCTGCTGTGAAACATTAGATCAAGAATTGTAATTACATGTCCCTGTTGAACAGGGGCAGAAAAATTGGGCCTTAGGCACTGGTGACACAACACTTCAATACCTCACAGAAACTCTAGTTGGAGCGCAGGAATGAGCCTTGTTGCAAAGTATTGCATCAAAAATTGTAATTACACGCCCTTGTTAAACAGGGGCTGAAAAATTGGGCCTTTGGTGGTGGTGTTGCCACAACACTGTAAGCCCTCACAGTTACTCTTGGAGGGCGCAGGAATGGGCCCTGCTGTGAAATATTAGATAAAGAATTGTAATTACACGTCCCTGTTGAACAGGGGCAGAAAAATTAGGCCCAGTGATGTAACTAACAGAGTTAAAGTAAACAGCATTAGTTAATGCCATTACTTTAGAGGGTAACGAGTAATCTAACTGATTACTCTTCCCCTCATGGTAACGGCGTTCCCATTACTTGGACGGCGTTACCGCAATTACACTAGGGGTGCACCTACCACGATCCACGGAGCGTTCCGTGGCCTCGGCCTTAGGAAAGGCCACGGCTTTGGCCTAGCTCCAGAGCCGTGGCCATCTTGGTGCACCCGCTGGCCGTTTACAATGTGATTGCTCAGTCAAATGACGGAGCGATCACTTGTAAACAAACCATGATGACGCCGGTTCCTCTCTCCCCTCTGTGTACAGATCTGTACAGTGGAGGGGAGATATTGGATGGCAGCAGCTGCTCTGCTCTGTGACAATTGCAGTCACAGCCATCCCTCCATACCCTGCCAATACTCTGTCATACCCTGCCAATACTCTGCCATACCCTGCCAATACTCTGCAATACTCTGCCAATACTCTGCCATACTCTGCCAATACCCTGCCAATACTCTGCCAATACCCTGCCAATACTCTGCCATATCCTGCCAATACTCTGCAATACTGTGCCAATACTCTGCCATACTCTGCCAATACCCTGCCAATACCCTGCCATACACTGCAATACCCTGCCAATAATCTGCAATACCCTGCCAATACTCTGCAATACACTGCAATACCCTGACAATATACTCTGCAATATCCTGACAATACTCTGCCAATGCTCTGCAATACCCTGCCAGTACTCTGCAATACCCTGCCAATACTCTGCCATACCCAGCCAATACTCTGCCATACCCAGCCAATACTCTGCCATACCCAGCCAATACTCTGCCAATACCCTGACAATACTCTGCAATACCCTGACAATACCCTGCCAATACCCTGCCAATACCCTGCTATACCCTGCCATACCCTGCCATACTCTGCCATACTCAGTAATACCCTGCCATACTCTGCAATACTTGGTAATACACAGCCATACTCTGCAATACTGGGTAATACCCAGCCATACTTGGCGATATCCAGCGGTACCCAGCCATGCTCAGCCGTACCCAGCCATACTCGGCCAATATTACAGTGGGGGAGATGACATGGATATTACAGTGGGGGAGATGTATATTACAGTGGGGGAGATTGTGGATATTACAGTGGGGACTATATGGTGGTGGAATTTTCACAGGTTTTTGCAAATCCAATTATTATTTGCTGATCTGAAAAATTATCCGATCCGTGACTCTGATCTGAGGAACAATCCGATCCGAACCGTGAGTTTGGGGGGGACAGATGTACAGAGGGAAAACAGATCTATGTGTGTGGGGGGGATGACAGACGTGTAGTGGGGTACAGAGGGGAAACAAATATATGTGTGGGGGGGGAAACCGACATGCAGGGGGGTACAGAGGGGAAATAGACGTGCAGGGGGGAATGCACCCCTTGCTTACAGTAATACTAGACCCGCCCCTTAGAATATAAAAAAAAGTCACAGTTACTCTGAGTAACTAATTACTTTTCCAATGTAGTAACTGAGTTACTAACGCAATTACTTTTTGGGATAAGTAATTTGTAACTTAACTAATTACTTTTTTAAAGTAAGATGACCAACACTGCTGGTGCCACAACACTGCAACACCTCACAGAAACTCTAGTTGGAGCGCAGGAATGAGCCCTGCTGCAAAGTATTGCATCAAAGTATTGCATAAAACATTGTAATTACATGCCTCTTTTAAACGGGGGCTGAAAAATTGGGCCTTAGTTACTGGTGCTGGTGGCACAACACTGCAACCCCTCACAGATATTGTAGTTGGCGCAGCAACGAACCTGTCAGGAAAGGGTCCGTCCGCTGGTAAGATCTATCAGTGCAGTACTGAGGTCCACCAGCAGGTGCCTCCGGCAGTTTGGAACTGTCTGGAGAGTCTCTCCCTGCTGGTGTTATGTCACCATTGGGCCGCAGTACTGACGTCCACCAGCGGATGGATCCTGGCAGTATGGAGCAGACAACACTCCCTGCGCTCAGGTGTTACATGAGGAGAATCACTGGCAGTCCCATAAATACCCGGCAAGCCCTCACATGCTTGCCTTGGTATCTTTCTTCCTTGTGCCCTGGCCTGTACCTGCGACCTGTATCAGAACCCTGTAACCTGAGCCTGTACCCGATCTCATCCTGATCCTGTCCCTCCTGTGTACCTGTACCTGTCACTTTTCTTAAATAAACATTATTCTTATTCACTTACATGCGTTTTGGTTTTTGGTCTTTGCAGTCCATACAATCTACACCTGTTCATGACAGTATACCAAGGCCATCTCTGACCAGAAGTGGCTGCACAGGGGAACCATTTTGGTTCTGTTTCACGTTGCTGGGATGAATGCAGATATAATTGTTTATTATGCTCTGCAGGCAACAGAGAGTTCTGAATATCTCCGCCAGACATTGAAAGGCTGGTCCAGTGATCAGCTGCTGGAGATTATTCATTTAGCTCACTCTGTGGTCGATCAGGGCAGTGTACTGTTTGAGGATGTTCAGCTTTTGATTGGAATGTGTACAGAGCTGGCTCTGCCCTGTATCCCAAAGGGCCATGATGACTTTTCTCCCCCGTTCAGCATTAACCAGGTTGCGTCCTTAGTATGGCTGTTGGAGGATGACTCTGCATCCTTTTTGGAGCAGTATTCGGTGTGTCCCAAACAGTTGATGAAAGATTGTATAGATGAAGTGCAGTCCCTGGTCAGATAGAGGGTATGTGAGACCACTTTTGTGCTACCTGTACTTCAGGCATGGTCAGACCTGTTATGCCCAGCTTCTGTCAGCTCTCCACAACCCAGACCTGCTACTAAACACCTGCCTGCTCAGACGTCCTTTCTCCCATCACCCCTGGCAACCTCAGCTACAGTCCAATATACCCTGCTCCCCACCAAGTATCAATACCCTGTTTCTACTTATTGCACCTATCCTGCCTTTAACCCACCTGCCTCTTCTCTACTACATGCAACTTCCCCACAAAAACTTCCTCTGGCCGCTGTTACCCCTTCCTTGCCATATCCCAGCTCTTCATTTCAGTATGCCTCACCTCCTACCTACAGTCCTACAGCCACCTACAGATCTCCAGCAGTTAAGTCAAAGAAGAAACTGAAGTTCTTCCCCACTCACACGATCCTGCCAGTAACCCAACTTGCTTGCACACCAACAAACCTGCTCCAGTCTGCTTGCATGCCAGCTTCACCTGATAACCCACCTGATTCTGCCAAACCTCAGTCTGTTCTCCAGCCAGTGTCTCCCCCTGAAGTTCCTGAGCCCCAATCTGATGTTCCTTTGTCCATGTTCCACTCCAATGTTTCAATACCTGCCGACCAGTCTGATTTGCCTCTGTCTGCTGCCCAGCCCAATGACCCGGAGTCTGCTGCCCAGCCCGATGACCTGGAGTGTGCTGCCCAGCCCGATGACCCAGAGTCTGCTGCCCAGCCCGATGACCCTGAGCCTGCTGATCAGCCTGCTGCCCAGCTTGATGACCTGGAGCCTGCTGCCCAACTTGATGACCCGGAGCCTGCTGCCCAGCCTGATGACCCGGAGCCTTCTGCCCAGCCTGATGACCCAGAGCCTGCTGCTAAGCCTGATGACCCAGAGCTCGCTGCCCAGCCTGATGTGCCACTGTCCGCTGCCCAGCCTGATGTGCCTCTGTCCACTGCCCAGCCTGGCGTCCTTTAAGGGGGGTACTGTCAGGAAAAAGTCCGTCCGCTGGTAAGATCTATCATTCGGCATGTTTGGAACTGTCAGGAGAGTCTTTCTCTGCTGGTGTTATGTCATCAATTGGCCACAGTACTGACGTCCACCAGCGGATGAATCCTGGCAGTATGGAGCAGACAACAGTCCCTGCGCTCAGGTGTTACACAAGGACAATCACTGGCAGTCCCATACATACCCAGCAAGCGCTCACATGCTTGCCTTGGTATCTTTCTTCCTTTTGCCCTGGCCTGTACCTGCAACCTGTTATTATTTGTTGTCTGTGGGTTTCTGTTGGTTGAGCACTATTTGTATTCAGGGTATTTACTTATTTATAAAACTTATCTTAAATAAACATTATTTTTATTCACTTACATGCGTTTTGGTTTCCTCTTTGCAGTCCATACAATCTGGTCACATCTGTTCATGACAGAACCCTCCTGCAAAATATTGCATCAAAAATTGTAATTACACGCCCCTGTTAAACAGGGGCTGAAAAATTGGGTCTTAGCAACTGGTGGCGGCGCCCGGAACCAAAAATGTTCTTACAAGCTATCAGCATGATCATTGAGCATGATCATTGAGGAGGAAGAGGATAGTCACTCAGCATAACAGTATAGTCACTCAGCGTCAGCATAGGCAGTCTTGAAGGGATCTGACATTTTTAACAAAATGATTTGGTTACATCAGCATCAGGTCCTTGGTAGCTGGTGGTGATCCAAGACTGATTCATTTTTATGAAGGTCAGTCGATAAACCGAGTGGGTGGACAGGTGCACCCTGTGATTGGTTACAAAGCCACCAGCAGCACTGAATGTGCATTTCAAAAGAACGCTGGATGCAGGACAGGCCCTTAGCTCAATTGCATACTGTATAAGCTCTGGCCTGTGATCCTTCCTCAAGACCCAGTAACCCAGAAGATTTTTGGTGGGAAAGGTGTCCAAGTCTGCTCTTGCCCCTAGGTATTCCTGCACCATGTAAATCAGATGCTGGCGATGGTTGCTGGAACCGATCATACCCTGGGGCTGCATCGGTCAGACGGCCACCTTCTCCACCGCTCCTTCTGTGACTGACCGAAGCCTCAGCAACATGTTGTCCAGGACCAGGAATTTGTAACCTCCCATGCCCTGGATACGCATTTCACAGACCTTTCTGCAAGGCCTCCCGAAGGTGTTTCATCCTCTGCTCCCTCTGCGATGGCAAGATAAGGTCCGCAACCTTACCCTTGTAACATGGATCAAGGAGGGTTGCAGCCAGTAATGATCCCTCTCCTTGATCCGACGCATAGGAGGATCCTTCCGCAGACTTTGCAGGATTAGGGAGGCCATGCAGCGTAGGTTAGCTGAGGCATTCGGTCCAGAGTCCTCTGGGTCAGTAAGGACGACATGATCAGCAGCCACCCCTCCCAGCCACGTACAAGTCCATGGGTTTCTTGGGACTGTAAATGATCTCTTAAAGACTGTTGCTGATGCTGAGTGCTAGGCTCCCCCTCCATGCTGATACAATCCTCCTCCTCGTCCTCTTCCTGTGTGATTGGCAGGCCAGTAGGAACACTGTCTGGATAAAGGGGGCCCTGAGAGGTAAGGAAGTCCTCCTTTTCCTGCCTCTTTTCTGCCTCAAGTGCCCTGTCCATTATTCCACACAACGTGTGCTCCAACAGGTGCACAAGAGGGACAGTGTCACTGATGCATGCACTGTCACTGCTCACCATCCTCAGTGCATGCATCCCATGTCCCCCAAGCACACCAGCGCAAGCACCGCATGGCATCTTTTTACCTGCATACTTGCGTAGCCCCTTGAACGCCTACAGAGCACCACTGGTTCCAAGGAAAAAGCACAGGAAGAGGCATGGAGGAAGAAGAAGAGGAGGGGGTGGAGGAGAGTGGTGTGTCAGAATCACCAGTAGTAGCATTTTGGAGGCGTGGTGGCAGAACAACCTTGTCCTGCATCCTTCCCAGCTGCCAGCAGAGTCACCCAATGAAAGATAGGTAACGTCCCTGTCCATGCCTGCTGGACCATGAGTCAGTGGTAATATGCAGTTTACCACTGACCGCCCTGTCCAGCGAGGCCAAGACATTGCCTTCCACATGCCGGTAGAGAGCCGGAATTGCCTTCCTTGCAAAAAAGTGGCGTTTGGGAACCTGCCACTGAGGAACTGCACTGAGGAAGGGGGCAGAGTCTACCAACTGAAAAGGCAGCAGTTGAAGTGCTAGCAATTTAACCAAGCTAGCATTCATCCGCTGGGCATGTGAATGGCTGGGAGTGAACGTCTTTCAGCGGTTCAGCAGCTGGGGCAGGGAAATTTGCCTGGTACAATCTGACGTCGGTGTACCGATAACAGATTGCCCGGAAGTACTTGGCTGTGACACACCTAATTTTACACCTTCATTCCTCTCAGTGCAGGTTTCAGAGAGAACTGAAAGTATAGTGGGATTGGAGATACCAGCTGATGAGGAGCAAGGAGAGGTCCACTTTGTTCTTTGGTGTGGGTCTTTTAGGTACGCTTGCCAACGAACTGCATGGCAGGTTGACATATGTCTGGTCAAGCATGTTGTGACCAAGCTGCTGATGTTTTGGCCATGTGAGATACACTGAGACATATGTTGCAAATAGTAGAGGTGCGATCTGATGCACTCATCAAAAAAGGCCCACACCAAAAAACTTTTGGAATAACGCACAGAGACAGCAGCGCCCTGCACATGCGGAGCTCTGTGGTGTGAAGCAGTCAGTGTGCTGCCCTTAAGCTGGCCCCTGGAGGGCATCCTGCCTCATTGGAGATGTGCCTCCTCCTCCTCCTCCTCTCTCCTATCAGGCACCCACATGGAGTCAGTGACCTCATCATCACCTCCCTCCTCATCACTGGAGAAAACCTGGCAGTATGCTGCAGCTGGGGGACTGCCAGATTGCTGTCCTTCTTGGGCACCCCTCTCTCTGGGCTCACTTGGGCTCACTTACTGCCTTACTTTAGCTGGGTACCATCATCAGCGTCTTCAAAATACTGGAGCATGTACCCAACACTATGCTCAAACAGTTCGGGGGACTCCTCAGGAAGATGTTACTGATGCCATTGAGCCAAGGGAAGAGGCCGAGTTGGCAGCTGCTTTGCCAAAGTACCCTGGGCCTGGGTGAGAGAGGATGAGGAGGATGAGGACGGCTTGGTCATCCATTCTACCAAGTCTTCGGCATTTTGCGGCTCAACACAGCCAGCTGCTGAAAAAAAGGATGAGCGTGCCCCACGGCTACGTGCTGATGAGGATGCACCGTGTTCACGACCAGCACTGTTGCCTCTAGACACAGAGCCTGCTTGCCCTCTTTTATTGGCTCGTGACTGCCTGCCTCTCCTTGTTGGTCTTCCAGACATACTAATAGTCTGCAGGGAGATGTAGCTGCACAAAGCTGGGATATATATATATATATATATATATATATATATATATATATATATACTGAGGAGGTATGAGGAGGTAAGTAAAACTTTGGACAGAGGGGTGGCAGTGGACGTGGTATTCTTGGATTTTGCAAAAGCATTCGATACTTGTCCCCACACATGGCTCATGTGTAAGGTAAAGTCTACAGGTTTGGAAATATCAGTTTGTAAATGGATAGAAAATTGGCTAAAAGACAGAATTCAGAGAGTAGTGGTTAATGACTCTTACTCTGAATGGTCTAAGGTTATCAGTGGTGTACCCCAAGGTTCAGTGCTGGGACCCTTACTTTTTAACATCTTTATAAATGATATTGGGTCTGGGATCAAAAGTAATATTTCTGTCTTTGCAGATGACACCAAGATATGCAGTGGCATAACGTCCTTACAGGATGTCTCCAATTTACAAGCCGACCTCAATACACTGTCTAATTGGGCGACTATGTGGCAGATGAGGTTTAATGTTGATAAATGTAAAGTTATGCACTTGGGGCCTAAGAATATGCATGCATCATACATGCTAGGGGGAGTACAACTGGGGGAATCCATAGTGGAGAAGGATCTGGGGGTTTTGGTAGACCATAAGCTCAATAACAACATGCAATGCCAAGCTGCTGTTTCCAAAGCGAGCAAAGTCCTTTCTTGTATTAAGAGAGGTATGGACTCCAGAGAGAGAGATATAATTTTGCCCCTGTTCAAATCATTAGTAAGACCTCACCTGGAATATGCCGTTCAGTTTTGGGCACCAGTTCTCAAAAAGGATATCAAGGAACTGGAAAAAGTGCAGAGAAGGGCAACCAAACTGATAAGAGGCATGGAAGAACTCAGCTATGAGGAGAGATTAGAGGAACTAAATTTATTCACTCTTGAGAAGAGGAGATTAAGGGGGGATATGATCAACATGTTCAAATACATTAGGGGTCCATATAGTGAACTTGGTGTTGAGTTGTTCTCTGTACGGTCAACCCAGAGGACACGGGGCACTCTTTACGTCTAGAGGAAAAGAGATTTCATCTTCAAGTACGGAAAGGTTTCTTCACAGTTAGAGCTGTGAAAATGTGGAATAGACTCCCGCCAGAGGTGGTTCTGGCCAGTTCAGTAGATTGCTTTAAGAAAGGCCTGGATACTTTCCTGATGGTACATAATATAACTAGGTACTAACATAGGTAAAGTTGATCCAGGGAAAATCCGATCGCCTCTTGGGGGATCAGGAAGGATTTTTTTTCCCCTGCTGTAGCAAATTGGAGCATGCTCTGCTGTTTTTTTTTTCGCCTTCCTCTGGATCAATTGTGGGCATAAAATTGGGTATATGGATTGTACGATTATTTTTTATTTTATTTATTTGTTTTTAAGGTTGAACTGGATGGACTTGTGTCTTTTTTCAACCTGACTAACTATGTAACTATGTAACTATGTAACTATGATTATACTGCAGCTAGCAGAATCAACTGCCTGCCTGTAGTATTATTAGTATTGGAACACCGGCAATTGTATTCAGGTAAGCTTTAGGTGCACACTGTGCAAAGGACACTAAAACAAAATACTGCAGCTCCCTGCCTATATTTGTATGAGAACACCGGCGATTGTATTCAGGAAAAGCTTTAGGTGCACACTGTGCAAAGGACACTAAAACAAACTACTGCAGCTCCTGCCTGTATTTGTATAAGAACACCGGCAATTGTATTCAGGTAAAGCTTTAGGTGCACACTGTGCAAAGGACACTAAAACAAAATACTGCAGCTCCCTGCCTGTATTTGTACGAGAACATGGGCAATTGTATTCAGGTAAAGCTTGGGTACATCTTCACTGACCAACTCGGTAGCACATGACAGACATCTGTGCGGTGGTTCTCCAGGGACTTGGAAAATATGAGGATATCGTGGCTTTAAGGTCTTTTCTAGATGGTACAAGACACCCTTTCGACTACACAAAAGTTCTCCCATCATACCCCCAACTTTTGGAGATGCTCAGATGAAGAAGGATCATTCCTTCATTTATACTGGTCGTGTCCATTATTCCAAAACTTTTGGAAAGACATCCATCGCCTCACAACTCAAATTACCACCTATCCGATAGACTTTACCCCAAATGCTTTTACATCATCCCCAAAAAATATATAATCGATCACTAGCCCTGCACCTCCTGAACGCTGCGAAAAATGTGTATTCCAGACCAATGGAAATTGACCAATCCCCCAACCATTGCAAATTGGATCAGACACATAAAGAAAATTGCAGAATTGGAAGACCTGGTGCATCAAGCTAAAGACACCCTCCAAATTCCAGAAAACTTGGTCTTGCTGGCAGCATTTCCAAACAACTGAAGAATACTCCCACTTACTTTCTCAGTGATATCTGAGGATATACGTTGTCAGGTCGGAGGAGGAAAGGAAAGGCCCACCCTTTTCCCCTCTCATCTTTACCTTTTCCTCTCCCAGCAACCCCCCCCTATGGGTTTACAGTTTTATTGTCCTAAAATTCACCCCTCTATAGAGACAGATATATATATTTCTTTTTCCATAAAGATTTTATTAATATTTGCATAGAACAGCGTATACAATGAGAACATAACAGATGTTTTATGTGAAATTCCAGGGCACAGATAGCAATAATAAATATGAAATGGTTATCAAACCTACTGGAAATCTAGCTCCACAGTTCAAGACTAATAAAATGTAGCAGTAGGATTGGAAAAGATAGTGAGAAGAGAAAGAATCAATGGGTTCTATTGAAGAAGAGAGAAATTGGGGAAATACAGTATAGAGAAGGAGAGAGAAAGAGAGTGGGGGGGATAAGTGCGAGAAGGAAGGAGAGAGAACGAGAGAGTGGGAGGAAGAGCGAGAAAAGAGAGGGAAAAAAAGGGGGGTGGGGGAATGACACACAAGGGGGGGATTTAAGGTGTAGGAGTTATCAGAGACCATGTTCATTCTCCAGTGTGGCTTTACTGCTTCAGTATATTTTCTTTTACCACCTACAGCTAAAGTAGTGGCAGTTTAAGAGCTATAGGCTTGGAAATGCTGTGTTGATTCAAAGTGGGTCCAGCAAGCCAACTTTGTCATCAATTTTTGGTTAGCTCTTGAGAAATGTGAACTAGCTCTTCCATTTCCGCTATTTTAGAAATCCTCAAGAACCATTCGCCAATCATCGGAGTTTGTGTGTATCGCCAGTGTACCGGAATGCACAGTCTCACCGCATTTACCATATGCATGGCCAGGGACTTATAGTATTCAGTTTTGGTTAGATGGGTATGGTGTAAGAGATACTGTGCCGGGGAGTAATCCACGGTGTACGTAGTGATGTGTGCAATAACCTCATGTACCTCTTTCCAGAATGGCTGGAGGGAGTCACAGTCCTACCAAATGTGAAGCATGGTTCCCCTTGCCTTCCTGCATCTCCAGCACGTATCTGGAATAGATGGGGAGAATTTATGTAAGTGTGATGGGGTCCTATACCAGCGTGTTTCAATTTCATAGATGTTTTCCTGGATGGCAACATGGAGGGACATATACATTAATGAGGGCTCAATCATCATCAGTGAGGGAGACCTGAAGGTCAGACTCGCAGGCTATGCGTGCTGAATGTAGGGTGCTGGAGGTATCCTCTATGAGTATGCTATAAATACACAAGATCAGATAGAGACAGCTATTTCACCCATCCCCTCCCCCTCTCTACACTTACTACCACCTCCCCCGCTAATAATTCCCAATACCTTACCCCTCTACCACAAGGAGTCTCCTCTTCTGATAACCCACCTACCTCCCCATTCACATAAGAGAATCCCTCCACCACCTTACTTGAGCAATTTGACCACTGATTAAGCCTGCTAGAACCGCCTTTCTCCGCGTGGGTTGCTAGCGGTCCGGTGACCGCAACCCTACAAGGAAATAACAGATATGGAGACAACAGGCTGCTAACCACTGAAAACATAGTGTAACCAATAATTGACATTGGACAATCAGCCCAGGGCAACACCCCATACAATGAGCCAGCACATGATTGTTCCTAACCCCAACATCCTACATGATCTGTACCCCCGCCTATACAACTGACATGGATGTTTTATACAAGATATAGAGGAGGTCATTAACTATAGTGCTGCAGCGCTACTAAGCGCAAATTAGCGCTAATAGCGCTAATTAGTGCTAAAACGGTATTCACTATAGTGCTGGTAAAAAAAATACTCCCAAAATCTAATTTAACAATAGTTCCCTGAAACCAAATAGCGCCCAAACCCTTATCCTGCTAAAACTTGGAGTAGCACATGGAAATAATGTTTAGAGCATTATATAATTGCACTGAAATAGGCAGTATATTATTTAAAGATAATCTGCTTTTAAACGGTGTGAAAAATGATTTCTACACTGAAATATCTTTAAAAGTTTGATAAGAGATAAATTCCCCACTATTCTACAACTAGTATAGTAAATACCAGAATAAGCGCTATGTTATCCACATGCCAATCAGCCGCTGCAGTTGTACTGCGGCAGCATGACTCGGCTGCGCGAATCGCTGTTATGTTACGTCGGTAACATAAACGGCCACTAGGGGGCGCACACATGCCCCCACTCACTCCCTGAGCTGATGCGATCAAATACTACCAAAAGAAAGCTCTATTTGTGGGAAAAAAGAACGTTGCACATCCGCGCAATTGTCAGTTAAAGTGACGCAGTGCCGAATCGCAAAAAGTGGTCTGGTCTTTGGCCAGCCAAATGGTCCGGGGCTTAAGTGGTTAAAGAGCATTTTTTGGGAGTGAAAATTGGAGCTATTATAGTCCAATGCGAGGTTAAACTATTGATTCTAATGGTACAATTGTAACTTCCCCAAATAAATCCTTTTAAAACGGAGTTCCACCCAAAAATTTTTTTTTAAAGTCAGCAGCTACAAATACTGCTGCTGCTGACTTTTAAAATAAGGACACTTACTTGTCCAGGGCATCTGCGATGTCCCCACCCGAAGCCGATCTGTCCCTCAGCTCTCGGGTGGAAGCACCGCCATCTTTGGTAAGGGAATTAGGAAGTGAAGCCTTGTGTTTCTCAGCCTGGTTCCCTACTGCGCATGCGCGAGTCACGCGGCACGTCGTCACTGGTCACTGCTATCTTCTGGGATCTTTGTGTCTCCCAGAAGACAGCTGGTGGAAGGAGGAGGGGCTGGACATGGCATAGATTACCACAGAGCCTGCGGCAATCTATGCCTGGAAGTAGAAGAAAATACCTGTATTAAACAGGTATCTGCTCCCCCCTGAAAGGTGCCAAATGTGACAGCAGACGAGGGGAGGAATCCGATCAGCGGGCGTTCCATTTTTGGGTGGAACTCCGCTTTAATGTTGAGAAGAAATGTATCTTTCTCTGAAATAAATTTTCCTTTGCAACATTGTTGCTTCTACTAAGTGTCCGTTCACACAGGGGGCGACACGACTTGCAGCGCGACTCACAGACGCAACCTGCACACGACTTCAGCGGCGACTTGCAAAATGACTTCTGTATAGAAGTCAATGCAAGTTGCCTGAAGTCGCCCCAAAAATAGTCCAGGAACCTTTTTGTAAGTCGGAGCGACTTGAGCTGCTCCTATTAGAATGGTTCCATAGTACAGAACGGAGCGCGACTTGTCAGGCGACTAAGTCGTCTGACAAGTCGCGGTAGTGTGAACGGGCACTTAATCTATTTTGTTTTTAAAAATGCTAGAATGTGGAACGTTTTGATGTTTTGGTAAAATAAATTTTCCCCTCACCGCCCTCCGGTGCTTCTACCAACTCGCCAGTACGATCAAAGCCAGAATCTTTTTTTTATTTTTTATTTCAGGCTTCCCAGCCTAGAGGTGAGATGTGGGGTCATATTGACCCCCAGATTTCACTGTAAAGAGGACCTGTCACCCCATATTCCTATTACAAGGGATGTTTACATTCCTTGTAATAGGAATAAAAGTGATCAAAAATATATTTTTGGGGAAAAAAATGTCAAACTAAAATAAATAAAGTAAAATGAACAATAAAAAAAAAAAATTTTTTTAAAGCGCCCATGTCCCCATGTGCTCGCATGCAGAAGCGAACGCATGCGTAAGCCCCGCCCACATATGAAAACGGTGTTCAAACCACACATGTGAGGTATCGCCGAGAACGTTAGAGCGAGAGCAATAATTCTAGTCCTAGACCTCTTCTGCGACTCAAAACATGTAACCAGTAAAAAAAAAATTCAAGTGTCGCCTATGGGGATTTTTTAAGTAGCGACGTTTGGCGCCATTCCACGGGCATGTGCAATTTTGAAGAGTGACATGTTTGATATCTATTTATTCAGCATAACTTCATCTTTCACTTTATGCAAACATTGGGCTAACTTTACTGTTTTTTTTGTTTGTTTTTTAAGCACAAAACAATTTTTTCCCCCAAAAAAACGCGTTTGAAAAATTGCTGTGCAAATACCGTGTGAGATAAAAATTTGCAACGACCACCATTGTATTCTCCAGGGTCTTTGCTAAAAAAATATATATATATATATAATGTTTTGGGGTTCTCTGTAATTTTCTAGCAAATAAATGATGATTTTTACATGTAGGAGAGAAATGTCAGAATTGGCCTGGGTGCTCCAGAACGCCTGATGGCGCTCCCTGCATGTTGGGCCTCTGTATGTGGCCACGCTGTGTAAAAGTCTCACACATGTGGTATCGCCGTACTCGGGAGTAATAGCAGAATGTGTTTTGGGGTGTAGTTTGTGGTATGCATATGCTGTGTGTGTGAAATAACCTGATAATATGACAATTTTGTGGAAAAAAAAAAAAAAAAGGAAATAGGCCGTCAGTACTTCAGGTGTGATCAATTTTCAGATATTGGCACCATAGCTTGTGGACTCTATAACTTTCACAAAGACCAAATAATATCCACCAATTTGTACTTATTTTTACCAAAGATATGTAGTAGTATGAATTTTGGCCAAAATTTATGAAGAAAAAATTACTAATCTGCTAAATTTTATAACAGAATTTTCGGTCTTTTTTCTTTTATAGCACAAAAAATAAAAAACTGAGAGGTGATTAAATACCACCAAAAGAAAGCTCTATTTGTGTGAAAAAAAGGACAAACATTTCCTATAGGTCCAGTGTTGCATGACTGAGTAATTGTCATTCAAAATGTGAGGGCACCGAAAGCTGAAAATTGGTCTGGTTATTAAGGGTGTTTAAGTGCCCAGTGGTCAAGTGGTTAATAATAGAGCTTGCAGTCAGTAGTGTTAGGAGATAGTGCGTGCTGTCTGCGTGCTCTGTACACAGTACATACCGCTATAATATAGGGCAGGCCCCTACTTTCAAACATCCAACTTACAAACATCTCCTACTTGCAAACGCAAGGAGACAGCAGCAAGTGAGATGAAAAAAGATGGACGACAAAACTAATTATACAGGGGTGATAACCCTTCCCTATGTTTTCCAAAAAGCTTAAAAATAGTTTTTTTGACTGGAGCTACACTTTAAAAATGTACTGGTTGAAAATTACAAACAGATTCAACTTAACACAACAAACCTACACAGTCCCTGTCTTGTTTGCACCGCCTGTATACTGCTGTTCTGAGTATATAGGGCCTGGGGGCCACACGCATTTCCTTTTTTTAATATGGGTACGGGGTTCCCCTTAATATGCGTACAAGACCCAAATAGGCTGGTAATGGGCAGGGAGGGCTACCCATGCCATTTTTCTCAATGATTTTCAACCATATTGCAGGAACCAGATATAACATTAAAACCGCAAGCAGTTTTAAATGGTGTTATTTCCGTTTAATGTCATTTTGTGCAGGGACTGTTCTAAACATGGGAAACACGTGGCACTTCACAGGCATACTACAGACACCCCCCAGGCACCATATTTAAAGGAATATTTCACTTTTTTTTTTCACTTTAATCGTCATTAAAATCAGTGCTCCCGCCAAAACGGCAGTTTTTAAAACTTTTTTTTGCAGTGACCCATGTCCCCTGGGGCAGGAGGCAGGTCCCCAAACCCTTTTTAGGACACTATCTTGCATATTAGCCGTTAAAATTAGCACTTTCCATTTCGAACGTTCGAGTCCCATAGACTTCAATGGGGTTCGAACGTTCGTAACGAACGCGGGGGTCGTTCGCAAGTTCTGGTGTAAAACGAACCGGGGGTTTTCGGCTCATCCCTACTCATGAGTAATGTAATTCCATGACCTGTGTGTCCAAAGAAATTTAGTATTTATGTGTAGGAGGCTTTCATATGTGGCTTAGAGATTTGAACTTCTGCTTAGCATCCTTGAGTGTCTGGGTTCAATTCCCAGACATGCCGCTTCATGTAGAGAAGCTGTCTTATCTCCCAGGTCCTAAAACTATGTTTAAATGTAGTATTTATGTGTAGGAGGCTTCCACCACCATTGTAAATCTTGCCAGATATACTATATAGTCAAAAGTATTGGGACACCTGCCTTTACACACACATGAACTTTAATGGCAGCCCAGTCTTAGTCCGTAGGGTTAAAAACAGACTTGGCCCACCCTTTGCAGCTAGAACAGCTTCTGAGAAGGCTAGAAAGGCTGTCCACAAGGTTTAGTGTGTTTATGGGAATGTTTGATCATTCTTCCAGAAGTGCATTTGTGAGGCCAGGCACTGATGTTGAATGAGAAGGCCTGGCTTGCAATCTCTTCTCTAATTCAGCCAAAATGTGTTCTATCAGGTTGAGGTCAGGACTCTGTGCAGGCCAGTCAAGTTCTTCCACTCCAAACTCACTCATCCATGTCTTTATGGACCTGGTGTGGAGTCAGTTGGAATAGGAAGGGGCCATACCTGAACTGTTCCCACAAAGTTGGGAGCATGAAATTGTCCAAAATGTCTTGGTACGCTGAAGCCTTAAGAGCTCCCTTCACTGGAACTAAGAGGCTGAAAACAACCCCACACCATAATCCCCCCTCCACCAAATGATTTGGACCAGCACACAAAGCAAGGTCCATAAAGATGTGGATGAGTGAGTTTGGGTTGGAGGAACTTGAATGTCCTACACAAAGTCCTAACCTCAACACAACAGAACACCTGGTGGATGAATTAAGCCAGACCTTATTGTCCAACATCATTGCCTGACCTCACAAATGCACTTATGGAAGAATGGACAAACATTCCACACACTCCTAAATCTTGTGGACAGCATTCCCAGTAGAGTTGAAGCTGTTATAGCTGCAAAGGGTTGGCCAAATGAATTTTGAACCCTACGGACTAAGACGCCATTAAAGTTCATGTGCGTATAAAGGCAGGTGCCCCAATACTTCTGATAATATATTGTATATTGCTTGTGACACTGAGCATGGCTATGGACTTAGGGCTGGCTCACACTACAGAGATGCAGACAACATGTGTGAGGCTGCCCGCTGGCTAAATGAGTAGCAATTCTGACAAGCAGCACTGGGGTTGCTGGTTCAATTTCCCAACATCCTAATTCTTCTGTTGTAGTTTATATGTTCTCCCTGTGTGAGTTTTTCACTACAATCCAAAACCATGCTGGTATTTTATTTGTCTCCTGTCGAAATAGTCTCTGATGTAAGAAAGTTTGTTTTGGACTTAAAGAGGGATTCCACCCAAAAAAAAAATATTAAAAGCCAGCAGCTATAAATACTACAGCTGCTGACTTTTAATAAATGGACACTCACCTGTCCCGGGTTCCAGCGATGCCGGCAGCCGAGGCCGATCGATCGCTCGGCTCTCGGCTGCTGCAGTCACCATTCTAGGTGAGGGAATCAGGAAGTGAAGCGAATCGGCTTCACTTCCCGGTTCCCTACTGCGCATTGCGCGAGCCGCAACGCGCAATAGGAAATCTCCGCGCTGTCACTGGGACCCGTGTGTGTCCCAGCAGACAGCGCGGCAGGGCAGGAAATGGCGTAGACTCCCACGGGAGTCTATGCCCGGAAGTGGGTGAAAATACCTGTCTTTGACAGGTATCTCCACCCCCTTCCCCCCTGAAAGGTGTCAATTGTGACACCGGAGGGGGGGAGGGATCCGATCAGCGGAGGTTCCACTTTAGGGTGGAATCCCGCTTTAAGATTGGAAGCTCATTGCAGCCAGGGACTGATGTTAATGTTTGTTAGCACTAATCATGCTCAAGGACTTGGACATTTAAAATTGTAGGGTTTACACTGCACAGGTACATATGCTTAGAAAACTGTTGTTTTGTTTATGTGCATGCAAATGGACTTTGATCTTTTGCCTGTAGTTGGAGATTTGATGCACATAGCCAAGGGTTAACACAGTTGTTCATCAGGTGCAATCACTTTAGACATACATGAAGACACAGATTGCAAGATACTGGTGGGTGTGTACTTCTATCGGGCGTGTGACAGTGTGCTAGCAATACAACCTATCTTATATAAAGGGCTG
Source organism: Lithobates pipiens (assembly GCF_037356315.1). Taxonomy (NCBI): domain Eukaryota; kingdom Metazoa; phylum Chordata; class Amphibia; order Anura; family Ranidae; genus Lithobates; species Lithobates pipiens. The sequence continues at coordinate 55,790,566 of NW_027507789.1, read as the reverse complement.
CAGTAGGGGTGGTTTGTTTGGCCTGAGAAGGCCAGTTTTTTTTGTTTGCTGCTGTGATTTGTGGGGGGGGAAGAGGCATGATGGTATGCATATTGACAAATGCCCAACTAGGGTTGGTTGTTTGTCGAAATGCTTGTAATTTTTTTCCATCAAAAGTGGATTTATGTGGCCATGCTGTCAATGTTGTATGTGTATTGTTCCTGTCTGACCATGCAAACATGGTTTGGGAGCATGTGCTGACCTTCTAATCTTTGATCTCATTGCTTAATCATGTACACAGAAATGCAGCTTTCAGCAGACCATGGTCACCTATGTATGTGTGTGGAATGTGGGCTGGTGGGGGTGTTATACTTTGAATATATGCCTTTTTAAATATTATGTTGGAACACTTTGTAAGAATTATGACTGTCATTGTTTCTGAGTTGTAGTATGAAATGTTACTCATTAGACACGGAAAGTAAAGCTGTGTCCACTCTAAGCTTTAGACAAATTTTAGATTGTAAGCTCCTATGAGCAGGGCCCTTAAAACCCAATTGCTAACTGTTTTGCTAAATGTAGCACCATGTATCCTGTATATTTTTTATTTTATTTTTTTGAAGCTAGAAAATGAATGTACATAATTTTTGTCTCTGCTAGCAAAATAAAAGTACATTTATTGAGTTTGTTGTGTTTTTTTTTTTTTTTTTTCTTTTTAACCACTTCTCGCCCACCCTATAGCCGAAAGACGGCTACAGAGTGGACGCTATCTGCCGGGAGGCCGTCCCTGGACGCCCTCCTGTTTACTTCCGCAATGCGCGCATCGGGGAAGTTCTGTGCTGGCCGTGTCCCTCGGACACAGCCAGTCACAGATCGCTGTAAACGGCCAATCACAGCGGCCGTTTACAGCGCGATGGACCTATTCAATGAGAGATGATCTCATATGTAAACATATGAGATCATCTCTCAGCGCCGCTCTCCCTCCTCACACAGACAGCGTGTGAGAAGGGAGAGATGAACTGATGCAGCAGCCGTAAGTAAAAAAAAAAAAAAAAAAAAAAAAGTAAAAAAAAGTGCATCCTCGCCCAGTGCCACGTGTTTGTGCTATCTGTCCCCAGTGCCACGTGTTTGTGCTATCTGTCCCCAGTGCCACCTGTCACGTGTCATCGGTGCCACGTATTAGTGCCATTTGTCATCAATGCCACATATCAGTGCCATCTGTCATCAGTGTCACGTGTCATTGTCCTGGTGCTCCAGGGCCTTCAAAAGTGTAATAGGTAGTCAACAAGTTAGATGTGTAATTTATGCTCCTAGAACACATGATGGGGCTCCCTGCATGTCGGGCCTCTCTATGTGGCCAGGCTGTGAAAAAGTCCCACACATGTGGTATCGTAATACTCAGGAGGAGTAGCAGAATTTTTTGGGGGGGTGTCATTTGTGGTATAAACATGCCACGTGAGAAAAATAACCTATTACAATTTTGTGGAAAAGAATTTAAAAAATAAAAAATCTTAATTTTGCAAAGAATTGTGGGAAAAAAATGATAACATCAAAAAGCTCACTATGCCTCTTACTTAATACCTTGGAATGTCTACTTTCCAAAAAGGGGTCATTTGGGGGGTATTTGTACTTTTCTGACATGTTCGGGTCGCAAGAAATGAGATAGGCCACCCGTACATCAGATGTGATCAATTTTGTATGATTCGCACCACAGCTTGTAGACTCTCTAACTTTCACAAAGACCAAATAATATCCACAAATTTTGGTTATTTTTACCAAAGATATGTAGCAGTATAAATTGTGGCCAAAATTTATGAAGAAAAATTAATAATTTTCATAATTTTGTCACAGAAACAAAGAAATTTTCGGGCAGGAAGGGTGTTGAAGTGCCCAGTAAGCAAGTGGTTAATTAGTTCTGGGGGTGGTGGTTTTGGGGGAGGGCAATATCTATCTTTTATACCTTATAATTTCTATATGTATTTGTGCACCAAAAAAACATTGATGCATAGTAGTCCATTATGCTTTGCCTTTGCAAGGAATGAAAGAGGAAGTAAACTCATCAGGGTTTACTTCCTCTTTAACAACCAATGAGTCATCAGCTGTCAGCGGCTTCCCCACTGAAAGTAAAAAAAAAAAAATCCAGCCAAAGAAAATCGCAAAATATCTGCATGAGGTCCCCCCCCCCCGGGTCTATACCAGGCTCTTCAGGTCTAGTATGGATCTGGAGGGGACCCCCCCATGCCATTTTTTTTAAATTCCCCCCCCCCCACATCCATATCAGACCCTTATCCGAGCATGCAACAAGGTAGGGTGCAGGAAAAAAGGGGGACAAGAGAGCTGTGTATGAAGGGCCTGGTATGGATTTTGTGGGGATCCACCACGTACTATTTTTTTTTCGTGCGGGGTTCCCCTCAACATTCATACTAGACCCAAAGGGCCTGGCAATGGACTGGGGGGGACTCACACCATTTTTTCAATGATTTTTATCTATATTGCCGGGATTACAGCCGCAAGCAATTTTAAAAGACATTTTTTTCCTTTAGAAATTTAATTTTGCTGTGGTACTGTTCTAAACGTGGGAAAGATGGGCTAATTTACTGGCATACTAAGGACACCCCCCAAGCATGATATTTAACCCCTTGCCGCCGAGCATACGCAGATATGCGGCCTCGGTTTTAGGGGGTTATATCGGTATCGGTTATATCGGTACCGTTTTTTAGAGCGGACGGTCGGCTATATTTTTTTTAGTGCTAAAAGCCGCTCGGTTGTTATCCAGGAGGATAGGGAGGGGACCTCCCCGCCACCTTCCGCTGCATCTTTCACATTATATAAAATAATTGGGCTAACTTTACTGTTTCATGTTTTTAAAATTAATGAAAATGTCTTTTTCCCCAAAAAGTTGCATTTAAAATACCGCTGCACAAATACCCTGTGACATAAAATATTGCAACAATCGCCATTTTATTCTCTAGATTCTCTGCTAAAAAAATATACATAATGTTTAGGGGTTCTAAGTAATTTTCTAGCAAAAAGTACAGATTTTAACTTGAACCAAATGTCAGAAATAGGCTTAGTCGTGAAAGGGTTAAATGAATATTTAATTTTTATGGTTTCACTTTAAGCATTATTAAAATCAGTGCTCCTGAAAAACATCAGTTTTTAAATCTTTTTATTGCATTGATACATGTCCCCTGGGGGAGGACCCGGGTCCCCATACACTTTTTATGTCAATAACTTGCATATAAGCCTTTCAAATTAGCACTTTTGATTTTTCATCTTCGTGTCCCATAGACTTTAACGGTGTACACACACATTTTTTGCCTGTTCATAAGTTCTAGTGCGAACCGGGGGTGTTTGGCTCATACCTACTCAATAGCCAATGGCTCATGAGCATAGTTGGTACTATAATATTATTGCCTCAAATGCAAAACATTATTGTATACAATGAAAAGAATCAAACATTAGTAATAGTATTTTCTACAGATGGTTGTGCTCAGCTCCATAGCATAGTGGTATGCCTTGCTACCTTCAAAGGGTCAAGTCATTGGTTTGAAACCCACCAATGGTATAACCTCTTGAAAGCATACATTGTACTCAGCTGCATAATTAGCGAATGCACATCTGTTTGGTTTATTCCATCATTTTAACTCTTCAAATGCATGCAAAGGTATGTAATTATTCAAAAATAATATGGTGTGGAATTCCAAAAATCCAGCTATTTAAAAATCAAGGAAAAAAACAGCGTAGGGTCCCCAGTGCATGCCAGGCCCTTTGGATCTGGTATGGACTTTAAGGGGAACCACACGGCAAAATGAAAAAAGAATTGACATGGGGTCCCCCCAAATTCCATACAAGGCCCTTCAGGTCTGGTATGCATTTTAAGGGGAGTCCTGCTCCAAAATTAAAAACAAAAAGGGGGAAGGGGTCCCCCCAAAATCCATATCAGACCCTTATCCGAGCACATAACCTGGCACCTCAGGAAAGGGGGGGGAGCGAGTGAGCGCTCCCCCTCCTTAACCATACCACATGCCCTCAACATGGGGAGGGTGCTTTGGGGTCCCTCCGAAGCACCTTGTCCCCATGTTGATGGGGACAAGGGCCTCATCCCCACAACCCTTTCCCGATGGTTGTAGAGGTCTGCAGGCAGGGGGCTTATCATAATCTGGAAGCCCCATTTAACAAGGGGGCCCCCACATCCCACCCCCCCATGTGAATGAGTATCGGGTACATTGTACCCCTACCCATTCACCTAAAAAAGCAGTGAAATGTGACAAAAGACAATAGCCAGTTTTTGACAATGTCTTCATCTGTCCCCCACTTCTTCCCGCCATCTTCCTCTGGTCTTCCTTTAGTTTTCTCCTTCTTTCTCCAACTGCTTCTTCCTCCATCTCCCTCTGCTTCTTCCTCTGGCTTCTTCTTCCCCTGCTTCATCCTCCAGTCTTTCTCCTCCGCCGCTCCCGACACCGACCCGCTGAACATGACAAACAACGACCATCCTACAACTCTGCGGCCAGCTTATCTGTCTGCTTCCATAGTGCACATTTCATATATAGCTATGGGGTGTGGCCGCTGGATGACATCAGCAGGAGACCCCGCCCCTTGTGACATACTGTAACTGACCCATCATGCCCTGGATGGTGAAGTCACAAGGGGCGGGGATTCGGAGTGACGTCATACGCCCCATCGCTGCATTGGAGGAGGTTTGTTTTTTTGAATGTTCAGCAGGAACGGCGGTGGGAGCGACAGAGGAGAAACACTGGAGGACAAAACGGGGGAAGAAGAAGCCGGAGGAAGATGGAGAAGACCGGAGGAAGAAGTGAAGGAAGAAGTGGGGGGAGAACCAGCTGGAGGAAGAAGGAGAAAACCGAAGGAAGGAAGGAAGGAAGACCGGATGAAGATGGAGGAAGAACCTGGGGAAGGAAGAAGACAGTTTTAATAAAGGAATTGTCAAAAACCAGCTATTGTCTTTTGTCACATTTCACTACTTTTTTGGTGAATTTGTAGGGATACAATGTACCCTATACCGATTTACATGGGGGGCAGGATCTGTGGGCCCCCTTGTTAAAAGGGGCTTCCAGATTCCAATAAGCCCCCCGCCCACAGACCTCCACAACCACGGGCAAGGGTTGTGGGGATGAGGCCCTTGTCCCCATCAGCATTTCTACGCCATTTTTTTTTCAATTTTGGCATGGAGTTCCCCTTAATATCCATACCAGATTCGAAGGACCTGATATGGACTGGTGGGGGCAACCTACGCAGGTTTTTTCTTTGATTTTACTCTATATTGCCGGGAACCGGCAATTTATTACAGCCGCAAGCAATTTTGAATGCCATTTTTTCCCTTTAGAAATGTCATTTTGCTGCGGTACAGTAGTAAACACGGGAAAGATGCGCTACTTTACAGGCATGCTAAGGACACCCCCCAGGCATGATATTTAAAGAAATTCTTAATTTTTATTGTTTCACTTCAAGCATTATTAAAATCACTACTCCTGAAAAACAGTCGTTATAAAAACATTTTTCCAGTTGATACATGTCCCCTGGGGCAGGACTCAGGACCCCATACACTTTTTATGGCAAAGAACTTGCATATAAGCCTTCAGTGAGAACTTTGGATTTTGCAGGTTCGAGCCCCATTGACTTCAACCATTCCCACATATGTGATCTGACAGGCATGTTTTCCGGCAATAGCTCCTTTCCTCCCCCTCCCCCCTTTTTTCTTTTTTTTTTTACCTCTCCCCCCACAGAGTCTGTCTATATTGTTATATGGATTTGAGCCTTTGTTTTTTATAGGAGTTGTTTTATGTCATGATGCTTTCTCAAATGATCCCACTGAAATTGAAATATCTTCTCCCGGTGTGCGGCGGGGAATAGTCACTGCTCCCCCCTACGTCAGTGCACCTTCTCTGTGGCAGGCTTTCCGGTCATGGAGACCACGCACCCCAAGGTCGGGCGATTCAGACTACCCCGTTTCGCAACAGCTTTTATATGCTTCACCTTACGCAGTTGTTTTCTCTTCTCCCTTTTCTTTCTTTTCTTTCCTTGCTTTTTCTATTGCCGTTCCCCTTCTGCCTCCACTCTCCCTTCTGGTCGGTTGGTCCGGGCGGATCCTGGGCATGGTTGTAAATCCTATCCCCATACTGACATATGGCCCCCCTGAACATACTAACATTAAATATTAAGGGCCTTAACTCCCCTAACAAGCGTGTTAAAGCATTCCGCACCTTTATATCCTTAAAAGCTGGCGTAGTGGCACTGCAGGAGACGCATTTCTCCGCTCACAATACCCCCAAATTCTTTAACAACAAGTATCCTTTAATATATACGGCCTCTACAGCCACGAAGCAGCGAGGTGTCCTCCTGGCTTTCCACCGCTCTCTGCCATTTATTCTCACCTCTGAAATTAAGGACCCGGAGGGCCACTATATAATTCTAGTAGGCTCTCTCCAAGAATCAGACGTCACTTTCGTTTCTTACTATGCCCCCAATTCAAACCCTATTCCTTTCTTCTCCCACCTCTTTCATGTGATTAAAACCCACTTGAAAGGCACTTTGATCATGTGTGGTGATTCTAACTTAGTCACACATCCGTCCCTTGATAAATCTCCCTATACCCCAGAACGCCAATCACTATCAGTTCAATTCTGATCCCAGCTCCAACAAGCTTCACTGTTAGATACTTGGAGAGAATGTAACCCTGTAAAGAAAAACTACTCCTTCTACTCTATCCCTCATAAGTCATTTTCCAGGATCGACCATATTTTTATCCCCGTCGCATCTTCCCCAATACTGGTTCAATCTTGTATTACCTGGTCTGACCATTGTGCAGTAATCACTACCATTTCCTCACTCATACCTCAATCTAGGGATAGATCTTGGTATATGAACAATAAGCATTTAACCAATCAATCTTTTTGTCTTGACATTGAGATGGCACTGCAGGATTACCTCCTACATAATAATACTCCGGAGATCTCTCCCATCCTCTTATGGGAGGCCCATAAGCCTGTGATCCGAGGCAATTGCATTTCCACTGCCACCTTCCTTAAAAAGGATAGACTGGACGGTCTCCAACAACTGGAATTAGATTTCCAACATCATTTCTTACAGTTCCAGTCTACCCCATCGGAAGCTAACAAGTTAATCATGGATAGGACACGATTAGAGTTAGATTTACTCCTGTTAGAAGCAGCGGACAAAACCCTTCGTAGAGCCAGCCATACCATATATACGAAAGCTAATAAGCCCGACACCTTTTTGGCACTCCGCCTCAGACACCCCGAGCAAGCCCACAAACCAATTAGTCTTAAGGTGAACAAAGGGGTCCATACAAGCAATCCAGTTAGAATAGTGGCTGAATTTAGTAGATGCTTAGCCAAATTGTATGAACCTGCCTCCCCTTTCCTCCGGAAATAGCCGAGACTTTATTTCACGACCTTCAGATCCCCACGTTATCCGCTACAACTCGCGCCACCATCGACGCACAGATTTCGCCTCTTGAGGTGCTGCAGGCTATCAAAACTCTAAAGCCTCATAAGAGGCCTGGCCCAGATGGGTTAACGGGCCTATACTATAAAAGATTTGCAGGCACCCTGGCCCCTTTTCTGACGAACTTGTTCAATGCACTGTTAAAAGGGGGGACCTTTGGTAGAGACACACTTACGGCCTCCGTTTCCATGATACCGAAACCCAATACCGACCATACCCTCTGGTCTAACTATAGGCCCATATTGCTCTTAAATGTCGATTATAAAACTTTTAGCGAAGGTTCTGTCTACACGTTTGAACCCACACATCGGAGGGTTGATCCATAGGGACCAAGTGGGCTTCATTCATAAGCGCCAGGAGAGTGTTAACATACGTCGGGTCATCCTCTTACAGCACCTAGCCAGATCACGAGGCATACCCATGCACCTTCTATCTCTCTACATACGAAGCTTTTGATACTGTGTCCTGGCCCTATCTTACATATATATTACAAAGATGGGGATTCGGCCCACACTTCCTCCTCTGGATGGACGCTTTATATACTCGCCCCCAAGCTTTTGTACGTTACTCCGGTTTTTGCTTGGACAGGTTTCCAATCCAACGTGGTACTAGGCAGGGTTGTCCTTTGTCCCCTCTAATTTTTGCACTTGCCATTGAGCCCTTAGCAGCCCTGATTAGATCAAAGCGGGATATCCGTGGATTAGAAATAGCCTCCACGACACATAAATTGTGTCTCTTCGCGGACAACGCTCTTCTTTTTATCACTTCGCCCCACACCACTTTGCCAAATCTTTTTAATGTTCTTGACGTGTTTGTCCGGGTCTCTGGCCTTGAAGTGAATCAAACTAAATCTAGAGCCCTTGATGTGTCCCTCCCGGTAGAGGTCCTCCAACGTTTACGTGAAAACTATCCCTTTCAATGTTCCACATCCTCTATACCCTATTTAGGAATAAAATTGACTAGTAATCCAGCCCAACTATATCAAGCAAACTACCTGCTCATGTTGCGTAATCTCTCATCACTCCTTACTGTCTGGCAGTCCCTGTGTGTCTCCTGGTTGGGACAGATTGCGGCTGTGAAAATGTCCCTACTACCCAAATTATTGGACCCGTATAGAGTGCTCCCTGTAACGGTCCCACCATACTTCCATAGGGTCATCCAGAGTGAAACTCTTAAATACATCTGGGGAAAAACAAGGCCCAGGATCTCTAAAATAGTTATTTTCCGCCACAAACTTAGAGGGGGCTTGGGAATACCAAATTTCAGAAATTATTATTACGCTGCCCAACTTTCGCAAATGGCCTTATATCATGCTAAATCAGAAATCCCCCTGTGGGTCAGTCTGGAAGCAGTAGAGGCCCACCCTATATCAGTCTCAAATTTACTTTGGCTCCCACCTCAGGTGCGTAAATCACTCACCAATCCCATTACCTGCCATTCCCTCTAAATTTGGCACCCGGTACGCATCCCTTTTAAATTACAATCACCGCACTTGCCCTTGCTTTCGTTCTTAGGCCATCCGAACTTTTTTTTTTTTTCCCTTCAAACAGGTAATATTTATTGAACATTAGTGCAAGAGTACAGTCATAAAGGTACATATCAAACATTAAAGAGGTGTTGCATCATAGCCATAACAGTAAAGGAAATACAGTTCTCCAAACCAGTAGTCACCATACATCACAGACAAAGAACAAAGGATCCCAATAGTGACATGTTATTCATCGTAACAGAACATCAAGTTCCCTCATCACACGTGGCAACCTCCTGCAACCATTTATCCCAGATTCTATGGTATTTAGCTGGACAACCCCTGTTTTTATACAAAAATTTTTTATATGGGAGAGTAAAATTAACTTCCCGCTTCCAGTCCTCAATTCGGGGTGGAAGGGGCCTCATCCACTGTCTAGTGTGGTAGTTCGGAATCTCCAATCCTGGGACCGGGTTTTGGGAACAGCCAGCAGTCTGACTGGATGATTGCACAGGTGGGTCTTGGGCTTAAAACAAAGCCAACACCATGGTTCTGGGCTCCACCCTCCCGAGGAGTCCAGGCGTGTAAGGGAGAAGAAGTGTGCATGTCTGCACAGGTCGGTCTGTCAGAGCAGACAGAGGGTCCAAGCTTGTGGGCTGAAAGAGAAGCTGTTAAAGAGTGCTGAGGTACTGGGTGTACAGGAACGCTGTTAAAGAGCCAAGAGGGCTGCAGCAGAAGTCTGAGCAGCAGTGCTGCTAAAGAGAGCCAGGTGGCTTGGTATTTTTGGTTCTACATACATTACTGCTGTGGAAAGCTGAAACCCCTGCGTGGGCAACTATTTTGTTATCTGACTTTACTTTCTTTAATAAAAGTGGGCCTACGAGCCCTTAAACGACATCTGGTGTGGATCCAGCTCACTGGTAAGCTCTACCGTTAAGCTAAAATAACCCCCAAATATTACAAGTGGTGTTCGAATGCGGGCACAAGACGGTGGAATCCGGGTCCTTGCTCTACAGTAAGTCGCATCAGGAACTATTGGCTGTGTGTGGAAGTGCAGCCAGGCAAAAGGCATTGCGTGTTGCAGGTGGTGTACCTGTGAATGAAAAGTCAATTTTTTTTTTTTTTTCTCTTGCTATGAACTGTGTTTGTGTGCATGAGACAGTACAATCAGTGTGTGCAATGTGCAGGTGAGGAAAGCTTGCATGAAGAGAAAAGCAACTTGCTTTAAATGAGAGACAGAGCTCTGTGGTTGGAGGGGTTGTTACCACCCAAACGAGCCCCATACATACCTGATCAGAGTGTATCCAGGAGAAAAAGGGCTGGGGTTGTCCCTAGCAACCCTAGTGCAATGAGTGCACAGGTGACTGCTATTATGGAGAGTCCACCAGCATTTGAATCTGCAGTGGATTGGTGCAAACGGCATTTAGCAGCACTGGACCAAGCTACAGAGGAAAGGAAGCCAACCCTCAGTGCAAGGGGAAAGCCGCTGGATGTCCATAACTGGAAGAGGGCTGTTGTTGCCCCTGGCAAAGCTGATGCAGTTAAAACAGCTAATGTGAAAAATGTGAATGTGTCACAGCATGAGACGGGATCCAGCAGAGAGAAGCCCATGCGATATGCAAGGAGAGAGGCTGATCAAAGGCTGAGGATGAGAGTGGTTGCCCATAGCAATGCAAAGGAAGCCAGTCGGGCTGTCTCTGTACCATGGGCTATGTCTAATAAGGATCGTGGAAAGTGGCTTAAGGAGGAGCCAGTTTATTATGTTGGAGAGAGCCAGCAAAGTTCTGCTGGGAGAGTGCGGTCTCCCATGGCAACCGGAGTGAAATTTATGCCTGAAAGGAGCTGCAGTAGAGGTTTAGTTCAGCGTCCCCACAAAGAGGCCTGTGCATTTCGGCCAGCTGGGAATCACCAGGAGAGAATCGCTTTGGGAAAAAATCGTCCAGTACCATGCCTGGAGTGTGGCCAGCTGGGGCATGGCATGTTTTCTTGCCCTAGGTTGTGGAATACGGCTGGAGATAATGTTGCTGAGAAAGTTTTGTCTGTAGGCCCAGATTCCGGTGGAAATATGTTTGCAGTCACCCCTAGCAACAAGAAGTTTCCTGTTGTGCCTGCAGGGGGTGCTAAACGGTGGGAGATGCCTGCTGTAGTTTCATCCCATGGCCACCAGGAGGAGTTGGCCAGTAAAAGTGCAGCAGAGGACTGGTGCATAAGACGACGTACTCAAATGAAGATGGTGACACCAACTACTGCGGTGGGTAAGACTGTCTTTAATGAAATGATGGCTGGAACTGCTGATTTCATGTGTAAAAGGACTGGTTACGAGACTGTCCATGATGATGTGAGAGTGACCCCAGTTAGTGGGGCCACTGAATGTGCACTTGAGAATGACTTTTCCCTATATAGTGGGAATGCAAGGGTTAAAATCCAAATAGAACCTGTGTTGATGACTAAAAATGTTGTGTCTATTGACTATCAGGCTCAAGTTGACCATGGGCTAGGACAGCCTACAAATGCAAAAAATGCTATAAGTGTTACTGTTAATGAAAAGTTTAATGCTGTTGGGAAAACTTTTGCTCTGAAAGAACCTGGGGTTATCAAAAATGGGCCGTTGCCTGTAGCAACTGGTGGTAAGACAGCACAGTTGTCCACAGGAATCTCCAGGGAACTTCATGTGTTGGAGTCAGAGGTTGCCCTGGACAACTGCAATGTCACTCTGGTGGGACAGAATGGAACTGTACCATGTAATGGTAATGTGTTAGTGCAAGCTGCTAGTACTAAAAATGTGCAGGTAAATGGTGGATTAACACAACCTGTGAAAAATGCAAAGGTGTGTGAGGCTTATGAAATGCAAGCTGAGCAAGGTGGTGAATATGGTGTATTGCAACCTGTGCTACCACAGTCTGACATGATTTACAATGACTGGTGTAATGAGTCTGCAACTAAGCCAGTCTGTTCTTATGTGTCTCCTTGGGCAGATGGATCGGTGCTGAGGAGTACCGCAGAAGGGAGCGCACATACAACAGATTGGGATAGTTGGAGCAAAAATCTTATCTCCCTGATAGATAGGGCTTTTATGCACAAAGATAAGGTGGACACAGTTTCTGCTGGGCCAGCAGGAGGGGCTGCAGAACAGCCTGTACATGAGGGCACGGTGGCTGCTGCAGGAGTTAACCCTGGTGAGCAGGATGAACCAAATAAGGGCACAGCAGAGACATTGTCCGTGACCCACACAACTGAGGTTGACATGGAGTGTCAACGTGACGTCACTGGTAATGTTCTGGAGCAGTTCACTGATGCTGAGCCTGAGAAGTTGGGTATGAGTCCAGCACCTGGCAGCGCTCTGGTGGAGCACCAGGCTGTGTTTACCTCCAGCCGGGAGGAGGTTCTGTTAACCGTCGCAACTTTTCAAGTCTCAGCGAGTGAGTCTCTCTGCATCCCCAGTGTCATGAAAGTCCCCAGGAAGGACTTAGGTCTGGAGTCAAGGGCCTGGTTTATAACTGAAGCATTAAAAGAGATGCTTGAACTTTGGGATGTACAGCCAATCTATACTAGTGTGTCTCCTCCACAGTCTGATGGGCTGGTACTGCGCAGTACCACTAGGTGGAGCACTGTATGGCAGGCTGTACAGAGCAAAGCAAAACAGGACAGGAATGGTTTATTCCTAAATTTGCTACTTTTGTTAAAAGTTGCTGCTACGTATGCTGCTGGACTACGTGCAGAAGAAATATTTGAGACAGACGTTGGAGAAGTTGAAAATAAGCCTAAATTGCCTGTGGTTACACCTCCTAACAGCCAGATGGGAAGCATTTCTGCTGCTATGGTCCAGTGTGGTGCTGGTCAGTTGGTGAAGGGCGTGTATACTGCACCAGTAGAAAAACCACATGAGGTGGAAGGGCCATGTGTGGACCTGAAAGCAGCAGAGATCCTGACCAGGGCTCAAACAAAGGTGGTTAAAGAGACTGGGGTCCCCAGTCCAGTGCTTGGTCTAGGTGACAAACCTAATAAGGTCCCCGGGACAGGGGAATGGACAAGGAGCATGGTAAAAATTGTATGTGGATCAGACGAGAGCTGGCCTGTTCCGGTGGATAAAAATACAGGTAGCATCAGAACGGGTCAAGTGGTAGGACAGCTGCCTGCAGAGTGGGTGAACCCAGGGGAGGTGGCGTCCTGTGAGGTTCCTGTGGGTGATGGCGGCCCTCCAGTATGTGTGCCCTCTGCAGACTCTGCCCTAGCAAATTTTGAAAAAAAAGGCATTGGTGACATGTGCAACATTGAGAGGTCTAATGTTGGTTTGAATATGTCTGTCAATGATGAACCAAATAATGTGTTAATGGTACATGATAATGTGGTGTCCAAAGGTACAGGTAAACCTGGTAATCAATTAGTGACTGCTGAGTCAGGTACCAGAAATAAGAGGTGGGTTTCCATTCTAAACACTATAAAAATAGGCCCCCTACAGTCTCAGAACAGTACTGCTGAGAGAGTTTTGGGGAAACCTGGGAACCTGAAGCGTGGAGGCAAAAGGGTTGGTAGGAAGACCAACGGGAACCCATTAAGATTTCAGGAGAGGAAGTGCTTATGGAAATGCACTCGGAAGAAAAGTTGGGAAGGTTGCATCAAAGCTCATAGCAGAGTGACAGTAAGGCTTAGAGGGAGACACCAAAGGAGGCATTGGGTGGAGTTCCCCGTTAGGAGAAGCGAGGTTGGACAGGAGGGTACTTCTGTAAATGGTATCTGGCACAGAGGTGCCAAAAGTAACTTGGGTGTTCCGCCCTCTGGGTCGAAACAAAGGGGGGGGATATGTGGTAGTTCGGAATCTCCAATCCTGGGACCGGGTTTTGGGAACAGCCAGCAGTCTGACTGGATGATTGCACAGGTGGGTCTTGGGCTTAAAACAAAGCCAACAACATGGTTCTGGGCTCCACCCTCCCGAGGAGTCCAGGCGTGTAAGGGAGAAGAAGTGTGCATGTCTGCACAGGTCGGTCTGTCAGAGCAGACAGAGGGTCCAAGCTTGTGGGCTGAAAGAGAAGCTGTTAAAGAGTGCTGAGGTACTGGGTGTACAGGAACTCTGTTAAAGAGCCAAGAGGGCTGCAGCAGAAGTCTGAGCAGCAGTGCTGCTAAAGAGAGCCAGGTGGCTTGGTATTTTTGGTTCTACATACATTACTGCTGTGGAAAGCTGAAACCCCTGCGTGGGCAACTATTTTGTTATCTGACTTTACTTTCTTTAATAAAAGTGGGCCTACGAGCCCTTAAACGACATCTGGTGTGGATCCAGCTCACTGGTAAGCTCTACCGTTAAGCTAAAATAACCCCCAAATATTACACTAGCTATCACCTTTCGAACAGAAAACAAAGTTTCCTGTAAGAAAGTGCTAGTAATTTTATCCAATACGTCAGGAAATATCCCTAGTAGACAGGGTTTGGGATCGAGGGCCAAAGGGGAACCCATGACATCATGTAGAAATGACACCACCTGCTGCCAGAGTTCCTGCAGTTTGGGGCAAGCCCATATAAGATGGAAAAAACGTCCCAGTCTCAAGGGAACACATTGAGCAGAGCGTTGATTGATTCGCATTATATTTAGCAGTTCTGAGTGGGGTGAGGTATGCTTTATGTACTATGTAGATCTGAGATAGCCTGTCCTGGAGCCTAGGGGATACCAATTTGCACGTTTCCAGAGCCTCCTCCCATTCCTCATCTGTCAGAGCACCCACATCGCCCTCCCAGCGGGACTTGAGAGCATACGCTAGTCTCGCCGAGACGGGGGCCGTAAGCATACCATAGAAGCACGAGATTAACTTTTTGGGATCATTATCCTTCACTATGGCGACAACAGGATTGGGAGCAGGCCGAGGCAATGACTGCGAAAATTGTGCTCTAAGTGCATGTCGAACCTGTAGGTATTGAAATAACATAGTGTTTGGAACATTAAATTCCTCCTGCAGTGCCCGAAACGTTTTAACAACACCCTGGTGAATTAGGTGGTGTAGGTAGTATATTCCCCTCGATATCCATAGCTGTATACCCTGGAGCTTTTGAAGTTCCGGCAAATGTTTGTTATGCCAGAGTGGGGTATAGTCATTCGGCGATGCCACATTCAGTTTAGTGGATGCCAGATCCCAAATCTTTCTATAATGAAAGAGCATGGAATGTTTACCGGGCTCCATGGCAGAGTTCCCCGCTCCCGTCAAAATAGCGCAATCGGGTCATCTGCAGTTTGTGCCCAAGTGGGGCATAGAAGAGTTAGAAAACGTTGTTTATCAGTCTTGTCTATGTGAAAAAGTTGAGACAGTTGTGAGGCAACATAGTAAAGATTCAGATCTGGAAGGGCCATGCCCCCCATATCAGTCGGGCTTTTCAAAGCCTGCCAAGCAAGCTTGTGTCTAGCAGTTCCCCACACAAAGGGCCTAAGGAGACTTTCAAGGGATTTAAAGTATTTCAATGGCAAATATACCGGGGCATGCCACAATACATACAATAGTTTAGGTAATAGGACCATTTTAATCAGATTAACTCGTCCCCAAACCCCTAGGGGGAGACGGGACCAGGCCTGAATCTTGGTACGTACCAGGGCAAACAATGGTTCTACATTCAACACAATGTAATCAGCTGGGTTCCTAGAGACATAGACCCCCAAATATTTAATAGTGCCAACTCGCTGAAGAGGCAGACTGGCCTGAGACTCTGACTGTGGAAAACTGTCAATAGGTAAAATTTGGGATTTTTCCCAGTTTATGCGGGGACCGGAAAAGCTACCGAACCATTCTATCATGCGGAGGGCCTTTGCAAGGGAAGGGCCAGAGTCCGCTAGATATAGCAGCGTATCATCAGCGTATAGACTGATTTTCTCGATAAGTCGACCCATCGCCAGTCCCCTGATCTCAGGGTCGGCCCGAATCGCCACCGCTAAAGGTTCAGCCGCCAAGGCATATAGTAGCGGGGACAGTGGGCACCCCTGTCTGGTACCCCTACCGAGGCCAAACGCCCGGGAAGGCCATCCATTTGCCACCACCTTAGCCGTTGGGTGACGGTACAACAGTCTCACCCACCGAATAAAGTTCGGGCCGAAGCCGTACCCTGCTAGACACTTCCATAGATACTCCCATTCTACTGAGTCAAATGCTTTAGCCGTGTCAAGTGACACTACCACGCGCTCACCCATCTCCTCATGGGTTGCCTGAAGGTTTATATATAGCCTACGCAGATTGAACGACGTATTCCGCCCCGGCATAAACCCCGCCTGGTCAGCCTGAATCAGACTGAGAATCACTACGTTCAATCTGGTAGCAAGTATTTTGGCCAGAATCTTAACATCTACCTGTAATAGGGATATTGGGCGGTAGGATTCCGGGAAACCCGGATCTTTTCCAGGTTTGGGAATCAAAACTATCGTTGCCTCCCTCATAGACGGAGGCAATGTTAGCGTGTCAAAAAGATTCCTATAAAGGTCGAGAAGCCTAGGCACCAGCATATCTTGGTAACGGGAATAAAATTCAATGGGAAGACCATCTGACCCTGGTGACTTGGAGTTTGCAAATCCCGCAATAGCTTCTACTATTTCATCGGTGGTCAGGGGGGCCTCCAGAGCCTGCACCTGCTCCTCCGAAACCTGAGGGAGGGAAACCTGAGCCAAAAAACGGTCCATCGGGGTGGTGTCATTTGCAACTGTAGTGGTGTATAAGTCCGCAAAAAAGTCCCGAAACCTCTCTGTTACCGCAGAAGGGTCCGTGATGATCTCATCACCCTGGCCCCGCAAAGAAATAACAACCGGGGGTCTGTCTTCCCTGTGGACCAAGTATGCCAGCAACTTACCAGCCCTTTCTCCGGATTCAAAATATTTTTGTTTGGAAAAAAAAAGTTTCTGTCGGGCCTTGTCATGGTGCAGCTGAGAAACCACTCTCCACTGTAATCTAAGGGCATCTGCATTTGCCGTAGACGGGTCATCGACGTAGGTGCGTTCCCTGGAGCTCAGTTCTGCTTCAGCCTCAACAATAACAGTGGCAGAGTCAGCCTTGAGTTTATTAATGCGGGCAGTTGGTACCGATCGGGCGTGTAATTTAAACGTGTCCCACACTGCCGGAACTGATGCCGTGTGGTCATTATTCTCGAAAAACGTTTTCCATTCCGTCTCAATAGTGTCATCATCGGGCAGTAATGTCAGCCAGAACGGATTCAGTCGCCACGCCCGCAGGGGTCTACCTAGGGGTACGTCAAGCACTACAGAGTAGGGACTATGGTCCGAAAGTAGTCTGGGGCAAAACAATACTTCCTTAAGTCTGGGAGTGAGTTGTTTAGATATTAGTATAAAGTCAATCCGGGAAAGAGAGCCGTGTGTGGGTGAGAAGCATGAATACTCCTTCTTTTGAGGAAATTTGTATCTCCAAGTGTCCACAAGGTGAACAGTAGTTATAAGCCTGGACAGCCTAGTGGACCCAGCTTGCCCCATCATCAGTTCAGGGGGCTTGAGCCTATCAAGAGAGGGGTTAAGCGTAGTGTTGAAATCCCCCAGCCAGACAACAGGAACCGCCTGGTGTCTGGACATAAAAGACAGTCCTTCAACCACCAACGTCATGTTAAATGGGGGGGTAATGTAAAAAGCCATAATAAGGTAGGGTTCCCCATAGAGTTTAGCATGTAAAAAAACAAACCTGCCCTGTGGGTCAGTAAGAATTTCGCAAAGTTCAAATTGGACAGACTTAGCTACAAGTACCGAAACCCCCCGCGAATGAGACGTGTAGGTGGAGTGAAATGCCCACCCAATCCAAGGGCGTTTGAGGGCCATCTGCAGTCCACCCTCTACATGCGTCTCAACCAGAACCATCACCTCCGCCCTTTGTTTTTTGAGGAACGTGAAGGCTGCCGCGCGCTTAAATTTGTCACGCAGGCCCCTCACGTTCCAAGTAAGAAACCGTATAGACGCCATATGGATACATAAAAAGTAACAAGTGCAGGCAACCCACCGCCACACCACCCTCCCATAAACACACCCCAAAGCAGTTGTGCTAGGTCAAGCCCGAGCAGAGGCTTCATAGACAGCAGTAGTAAAAAACATTCAGGGAAAGCAACACTTAATTTAGATACATACTCTAACACATTTATAGTAACCTTCTGCATGGAAACCCCAACCAACTCACCCCCCTCCCCCCACCCTACCCTGCACCAACCCCAACTCGTGCGGGTATATTCCCTGAAAAACCAAACACGTCTGGCTGGGAAAACCAGTTTCATGACATCAATAAAACAGTTAAGAACATAAAGTCTGAGAGAGGGCTGTGGCCACCGGTACCAGAGGGCAAGGTAAAATAGAACCCCCTGTATAGTGGTACACAGTGTTGAACAAAAAAGTGTGTCTGTTGCTGTCCAGCCCCGGTGACCATCTCCCTCATAGCAAAAAAGAGGCCCAGCAGACAGTGGAGCAGTCTTCCGCTGCACCGTGCAATTAGACCGTAGGTCCAACATGTCTCCCCTTGCTCCGGGAGAAAAAAGAATAAAAAAAGTAAAAGTATAAACCAAAAAAGTTTTGAAACAAAGCAAACAGGAATGTACTGCAGAAAGGGTCCCTCGTCAGGGACACTAGACAAAAAAGGGAAAGAGTTGATGCATATACGTTGACACCAGCAGCATGTGCATATGTTCCAGATTCAAGAAGTTCAGCAGGTCACACTGCAGTAAGAGTTTAAAGAGAGAGAACATACGCCCCGGGTGCAGGCTCCCTGAGCAAAAATAGAACAGTACAAAAAGATCAGGCAATCTGTCAGAGTTCCAGGAGCCCAGGGGTGGGATAAGAAAATTGGTAGCTTACATGTCCCAAGGAGTCTCAGGCGGCTCCATCACGAGGTGCCCTGCGTTCCAGCCATGCTATGACCTCTCTGGGTTGTTTAAAGAAGAGCGCCCGGTCCCCTGCCTCCACTCTGAGGCGCGCAGGGAAAAGCATAGAGTATTTCACTTGCTGTGCACGCAATAATCGTTTGGCCTCCATGAAACCCTGCCGGCGTTTCTGGACGTCCGCGGAGAAATCAGGGAATATTGCAACTTTAGTATTGCCCACCGGGATATTACCCTTTTCCCGGGCCATGCGGAGGGCAGCATCTCTGTCCTTATAGTTCAGGAGTTTTGCAATAAAGGTGCGTGGGGGTGCACCCTGAGGTGGAGGCCTGGCAGGCATGCGATGTGCGTGTTCAACCGCCAGCATGGGGGAGAAAGACTCTCTACCATAGGTGCTTATCAGCAATTGCTCCAAAAAAGTTGTGGGGTCCTTACCTTCAGCCCCCTCCGGAAGAACAATCAGTCGGATATTGCATCTGCGTATGCGGTTTTCCATTTCGTCCTGTTTAGTAGTCAGGAGGTCTATTTGCTTCTGCATGTGGTCAGTGTCATTTTGCAGAGGTGAGAGAGCATCTTCCACATGGCTGATACGGGTCTCAGTGTCCCTCACCCGGTCCCGCAGCTTCTGGAAATCTTGTCTTAATAAAGAAATGTCCATTTGCACCTCCTCAATCTGGGATGTAAGGGACGTGCGGCATAATGTAATTGCTTCAAGAAGCCTGTCTGTGTCTCCCGCCACACGCGGCCCTCCCGGGTCCTCCGCGCCGCCATGTTCCTCCCCCTCCTCACTCACATGTCGGCGGTACTGGGACAGCCGTGCCGCCGCTGATCGCTGAGATTTTGAGGGAGACATATGCTCCGGACTGAAGGGATGCCTGCCAGAAGTATTAAGGTGAGTATCGGTGCTGTGGTGTCACAGGATCAGCGTGGGAGACAGGATTCCTCGGCGGAGCTCCGGAGACACGCGTCCTACTCCATGCAGGTTCAGGCCACGCCCCCGGCCATCCGAACTTTTATACAGCCTGCGTGGAACCAAATGCCTTTTTTTTTGGCGAGGTTCCACGCAGGCCTGACTCGTGTATATGACTTTATTGCGTTTCCGGACTTGCAGGCCCAGGCGCAATTACCCCCTAAAGAGTGTTTTCGCTATCTCCAGAAATTGATCAAACCCTGTCCCAACCTCAGCACACTGACTCCATTTGAATCCATATGCTCCTCAGACCCACATGCCCCGGGTATTATCTCATGCCTTTATACTCACCTATCCTCTACACCGGACAACCCACTGCGTTATGCTGCACAGTGGGCTGCAGACCTATCGATCAACCTTGATGCGGAGTCCTGGACTGATATATGGGCCAATAAAAAAAATTCCACGCAGAATGTTGTCGCTTCTGAAGCCAACTATAAGGTTCTAATGCACTGGTACCTGGTCCCCTCCAGGATTGCCAAATTTGTGCCCAACTACCCACCAAACTGTTTTAGGGGCTGCAAAGACCGGAGCAACCATGCCCATATTTGGTGGACTTGCCCAGTAGTGGGCAACAATATTCCAAATGCTATCCTTCCTGATGCAAAGCCCCATAGACCCCGACCCAGCAATGGCCCTATTGAACTGGTTACCTCACAAACTTACTAAAGCCCAAAATCGTCCTTTTCTCCAGGTGACAACGGCAGCCAAACAAACTATTGGGAAAGCCTGGAGGACACCAACTCTGAATGTCTCTGAAGTGAAGCATAGAGTCACGCAGGCTATGATCCATAGCAGGATAGAGGCAGTAATCCTTGACAAAATACCCCAATATAATAAAATATGGCAACCCTGGACAGAACACTTTCTACCAAACGATTTTGACACTCGCCTCATTGCTCCCTAGCCCAGAATGGATGCCGACTGGGTGTGATAGACGCTGCCTGGGGTTCGCGTGGGCCATCCGACCACCTCCCTTCTCCCACCCCACCCCTCTCTCATGTACCTCCCCCTCCCCTATATGTCTCTACATCTCTTCTCCAACTATTCCTTCTCCTCTTTCTCCTTTCATGTATGTAAAACTCGACACGCGGAACTAGACCATCACTGGTTACCCTCTTGAACTAATGCTCTGAAGATGTTAATTACATGCCCCTCTATTCTCTGAGACTTTAAGTTTGTTCCAACCCAGCTTCCCAGTTGGGTCCTTCATAACGGATATCCACTGTATCTATATGGTTTTTCAGATCCAATCAGGATCTTTTTACGTAACTTTACTCACGATGTTAAGATGATGTATATTTTGTTACTCTTCATTTCTGCAACTAATGTAAAAGTTTCTGCTCTTTATGTTGTGCATTATTTGATCTCTTGATAAAACTATTTGAAAGTAAAAACTGGCAAACCAAGCATTAATCCTTACTGGGTCAGTTAAGAGAGTACAATCTGCATCCCTGATATGCTGTCAGGAAGGTTGGCTGAGGACAGTGGTCCGTCACCTGTCTGTGCGCACCTGCGGGTGCCTGGGCGCATGCACAGGAGCGCGCGTTCGCGTACGGCAGCACGTGTGCGCGCGAGGTGGGCTATTTAAACCCAGTTCTCCCTTCAGATCTTGCTGCTTGATCTACAGCGTTCCTGAGTTTATTGCCTGAATTTGATCTGCTCATGTGTTGATCTGGCCTGTGACCTTTCTTGCCTTCTGCCTGCCTCTGACCTCTGGCTTGTCTATGACCCTGCACCCGCCTTATCCTCTGGTCCATCAGTGCTCATCCGTTACTGACCCAGCCTGTTCCACGATTCTGCCTCTGCCTGCTGCATCTGTTCCTGTACTAATCGTCTGGTTTGACCCGGCCTGCCCGACTCTTCTGTGTGCCTTCTCCTGAGTGATCTACCTGTTCCTGTGGGTTCCCTGCTATCTGCTTGTTTCCTGTTCACTGTTTCTGAGGTCTGCTTATCCAGCTACAGTTCCTGAAGCCTGCCTGATCCATCCTTTGGCTGTTGGTCCTGCCAGGCACTCGTGCTACCTTTGACTCCTGTGCTTCCTGTCACCACCATCAGGGGCCGTGAGTCGGGGGATGCAAGAGAGGTCTTCTTCTGCATTCCGGGCTCACCACTAGGTACGTGACAGTATCAAGCAGCCATGTCTGAGCCCGAGCAGGGGGCCTCTCTTTTGGATGAGCTATGTTTGCATTTGGCAGGCTTGGCCCAGGCAGTTAAGAGTCTCCAAGAAAGCTACTCCCGGCTGGATGAATGTGTTCAAGCTCTCTCTCTGCCTGCTACTACCCAGGGGTCACCATCCACCTCTGCCATCATGCCTGTTCCACCAGCAGTAGTGATGTAACCCCCCCAAACCTCGAGTACCCATGCCTGAGAGATTTTCTGGTGAACACAGCAAATTCAGGACCTTTCACAACTCCTGTGAGCTGTACTTTGCCCTTCAGCCACGGACATTTTCTTTGGAAGCCACCAAAGTGGGCTTTGTAATCTCCTTGCTTGAGAACGAGCCCCAGCTCTGGGTGCATCGCCAATTTTAACAAAAGGCTAATGAACTTTCCAACCTGACCACATTTTTTGCGGCTATGGCCCGAATCTATAAGGACCCTCAGCTCTCAGCAACAACCGAAGCCGCTCTCCATGCATTGCAGCAAGGCCGCAGGGCTGCAGAAGACTACGTTGCAGAGTTCAGGCGTTGGAGTGTAGATACCAACTGGTATGATGTTGCCCTTCACTACCAGTTCCGGTTGGGTATGTCTGACCCCCTTAAAGATGAACTTGCTTGTGCAGGGGTTCCTCAGACCCTGGATGAACTTATCAATCTAGCCATACAGGTTGATAGATGCCTATGTAAATGCAGGTCAGAGAGAACCACAGGTCCGTCACGTCCAACCTGGATGTTGCCAAGAGTGCCCAGTTACTCAAACACCATGTCACCAGCTCAGCCTAACCCTACTACAGATGTGCCGGAACCTATGCAGCTGGGTATGCTACGACCTACGCTCACACCTGAAGAACGCCAATGACGCTGCATGAATGATCTGTGCATATATTGGGGGGAGCCTGGGCATTATGTGAGATCCTGTCCCACCAAGATCTGTGGCTTCCTCTTTCTGCTGATCAAGTCCTCGCAGTCACCAATGCTTCCCCTCATCTTTCTCTTTCCATTTTATTGCAGCTCCCCGGAAAGAACATCCATCGTTGATTCGGGAGCATGCAGCTGCTTTATGGACTCTGCTTTCACAGCAAAACACTACATTCCTTTACGCCCCAAGACCCGAGGACTACTTATACATCTTGCCGATGGATCTGCCATCCAGTCTGGTCCAGTCACCTAGGAAACCATTCCCATCTATGCCAGCATATCCAATCTTCACCATGAACTTTTATGTCTTGACATCATCTCTTCATCCTTGTTTCCAGTTATCCTGGGTATGCCCTGGTTCCAGGCCCACAACCCCTGCATTGACTGGACTACCAGAGATGTTACCTTTCCTTCACCTTACTTCTTCCAACACTGCCTTCCAAAGACCTCCAACCAGCCCACAGGCTGGATACTAAGCTTGCCAATTAGTCCCAGAGGCATACCACGACTTCATGGATGTCTTTAGTAAGAAAGGTGCAGAGACCTCACCGGGTCTATGACTGCCCTATCGAGCTCCTTCCTGGAGCCGAAGTACCTTTTGGAAGGATTTTTCCTTTAACTGAACTGGAACTGGCAGCTTAAAGACTATATTGATGACAATCTTAAGAAAGGATTTATCTGCTCTTCTACATCCCCTGCAGGAGCTGGCATTTTCTTTGTGGAAAAAAAGAACCATACTCTTCGGCCATGTGTCGAACATCGGGAGTTAAACAAGGTGACCATTAAAAACCGCTATCCTCTCCTTTTGGTGCTTGAACTTTTCCAGAGACTGGGAGCAGCAGTCATTTTTACTAAATTAGACCTATGGAGGGCCTATAACCTGGTTCGCATAAGGGAAGGCGATGAATGGAAAACAGCTTTTCGTACACGATTCGGACATTTCGAATACCTTGTGATGTCATTTGGGCTCTGCAACGCCCCTGCCACCTTCCAGCATTTTATAAATTACATTTTCAGAGACTACCTGGACTTATTCATCATCATCATCTACCTAGATGACATTTTGATTTTTTGTGCTTCCATCAGTAGCCATCGCCAACACGTCAAGGGTGTGTTAGAGTGACTTCGACAGCATGGCCTTTGTGCAAAGCCTGAGAAATGTGAATTTGAACAACAGAGCATACGGTTTGTGGGCTTTTCGAACTTTTATCGGAAATTTATTAAAGGATTCTCAGCCATCATCTCCCCTATTATCCAGCTGACCAAGCAGGGAGTTTGGTTTCATTGGACCCCCGAAGCACAAACTGCTTTTGACACCCTCAAGAGACTTTTTACCTCTGCTTCTGTGCTGAAACACCCTGACCCGACTCTTCCGTTTGTCTCGGAGGTCGATGCATCTGAAGTTGCTGTTGGGGCAGTACTCTCACAGCGACAAGATTCCAAGGCTCTTCTGTTTCCTGTTGGCTTCTTTTCACTCAAGCTAACTGCTCCTGAAAGAAACTACGATGTGGGGGACAGAGAACTATTAGCAATAAAAGCGGCTTTGGAGGAGCGGCGGTACCTTCTGGAAGGAGCGGCTCACCCAATCCTGATCTATACGGATCATAAAAACCTGGAGTACCTGAAATCTGCAAGAAGGTTGAAGCCGCGTCAAGCCAGGTGGGCACTGTTCTTTTCCAGGTTTGCCTTCCATGTCACCTACAGAATAGGTTCTAAAAATGCCAAACCAGACGCCTTGTCCCGCAGCATGTTCAATGATCCCAAAGTACCTACCTCTCCGGACACCATTCTGTCGGCAGAAAACTTTCTCCTTCTTCAAGAAGATCTTTTAAGTCGAATTAAGCAAGCTTCCAGTGAAACACCCCCCCCCCCCCCCCGCAGAAGCAGGGCTGCTTGCGAAAGATGGTCTGTCCTGGCTCGAGGACAAAATCTTCATTCCAGAAAATCTTCGGGTCACCATACTCGAGCTCTGCCACAATCATGTACTAGCTGGGCACTTCGTTGTCTCCAAAACATCTGATCTAGTGCAAGGCACGTTCTGGTGGCCGCAAGTTGCAAAGGACTGCAAAAGATACGCGGAGTCTTGTATAGACATGTGCAGAGTAAAATATTTCGTTTCGGAATTTCGTTTTCGTCCGAAAACTTAATTTATTTAGTTACTCCCGAAATTCGTTTTTATTTATTTCGTTTTTTGTTCAAAAATTGCATTCGTCCGAAAATCCACATGAATTACGGTCGAATCTGTCTTTGAAGGCTTATGGTGTCTGTCGAATGTATAAAGAAGATTCGACGGAGCTAGTATATAGCATACTTTAGAACCCTATTAAAGTCTATGGGACTCCAACGTTCAAAATCTAAAGTGCTAATTTTAAAGGCTAATTTGCAAGTTACTGTCCTAAAAAGTGTTTGGGGACCCGGGTCCTGCCCCAGGGGACATGGATCAATGCAAAAAAAAGTTTTAAAAACGGCCGTTTTTTCGGGAGCAGTGATTTTAATAATGATTAAAGTGAAACAATAAAAGTGTAATATTCCTTTAAATTTCGTAGGGGGGGGGGGGTTGTCTATAGTATGCCTGTGAAGGGGCGCATGTTTCCCATGCTTAGAACTGTCCCTGCACAAAGTGTCATTTATGCAGGAAAAAAAAGTCCTTTAAAATCACTCGCAGCTATTATGAATTGTCGGCTCCGTAATACAGAGAACACTCATTGAAAGTCATTGATAAAAAAATAAAAAAAATAAATAAAAAAGCGTGGGGGTCCCCCAAATTCAATTACCAGGCCCTTCAGGTCTGGTATGGATATTAAGGGGAACCCTGCCTCAAATTTAAGAAAAAATTTGACGTGGGGTTCCCCCTAAATATCCATAACCAGACCCTTCAGGTCTGGTATGGATATTAAGGGGAACCCCGCGTCAAATAAAAAAAAATTGACGTGGGGTTCCCCCTAAAAATCCATACCAGACCCTTTATCCGAGCACGCAACCTGGCAGGCCGCAGGAAAAGAGAGGGGGACGAGAGAGCGCCCCCCCCCCTCCTGAACCGTACCAGGCCACATGCCCTCAACATTGGGAGGATGCTTTGGGGGTCTGTGACCCCTCAAAGCCCCTTGTCCCCATGTTGATGAGGACAAGGGCCTCATCCCCACAACCCTGGCCGGTGGTTGTGGAGGTCTGCGGGCGGGGGGCTTATCAGAATCTGAAAGCCCCCTTTAACAAGGGGACCCCCAGATACCGGCCCCCCCTGTTTGAAATGGTAAGGGGGTACAAAATTACCCCTACCATTTCACAAAGAAAGTGTAAAAAATGGTTAAATAAAACAAACACACTTTTGAAAAATTCCTTTATTAAAAATAAAAAAATAAAAAAAAGATTCCAGCGGCGGTAATCCATTCTTGCTATCCAGTGACGGACGGTCATTTCTCCAGCGATGGCTCATCTCATCCAGCGCAGCGAATCCTCCGTCCTTCTTCTGTCTCCGTGGAGGAGACACTGCAGGCATTCCGGCGGCTGACGTTTCTTATATACGGAGGGCGGGGCCACCCTTCACCTGACCCCGCCCCCTCTGACGCAAGGGGAAACCCGGGGTTCCCCGTGACGTATGGGTGACCCCGCACCCCTCTGATGTAACACAGGCAGGTTTCCGTTACATCAGAGGGGTGCGGGGTCACCCATACGTCACGGGGAACCCCGGGTTTCCCCTTGCGTCAGAGGGGGGCGGGGTCAGGTGACGGGTGGCCCCGCCCTCCGTATATAAGAAATGTCAGCCGCCGGAATGTCTGCAGTGTCTCCTCCACGGAGACAGAAGAAGGATGGAGGATTCGCTGCGCTGGATGAGATGAGACATCGCTGGAGAGATGACCGTCCGTCACTGGATAGCAAGAGTGGATTACCGCCGCTGGAATCTTTTTTTTATTTTTTTATTTTTAATAAAGACATTTTTCAAAAGTGTGTTTGTTTTATTTAACAATTTTTTACACTTTCTTTGTGAAATGGTAGGGGTACTTTTGTACCCCCTTACCATTTCAAACAGGGGGGGGCGGGATCTGGGGGTCCCCTTGTTAAAGGGGGCTTCCAGATTCTGATAAGCCCCCCGCCCGCAGACCTCCACAACCACCGGCCAGGGTTGTGGGGATGAGGCCCTTGTCCTCATCAACATGGGGACAAGGTGCTTTGAGGGGTCACAGACCCCCAAAGCATCCTCCCAATGTTGAGGGCATGTGGCCTGGTACGGTTCAGGAGGGAGGGGGGGCGCTCTCTCGTCCCCCCCTCTTTTCCTGCGGCCTGCCAGGTTGCGTGCTCGGATAAAGGGTCTGGTATGGATTTTTAGGGGGAACCCCACGTCAATTTTTTTTTCATTTGACGCGGGGTTCCCCTTAATATCCATACCAGACCTGAAGGGTCTGGTTATGGATATTTAGGGGGAACCCCACGTCAAATTTTTTCTTAAATTTGAGGCAGGGTTCCCCTTAATATCCATACCAGACCTGAAGGGCCTGGTAATTGAATTTGGGGGACCCCCACGCTTTTTATTTTTATTTATTTTTTTATCAATGACTTTCAATGAGTGTTCTCTGTATTACGGAGCCGACAATTCATAATAGCTGCGAGTGATTTTAAAGGACTTTTTTTCCTGCATAAATGACACTTTGTGCAGGGACAGTTCTAAGCACGGGAAACATGCGCCCCTTCACAGGCATACTATAGACAACCCCCCCCCCTACGAAATTTAAAGGAATATTACACTTTTATTGTTTCACTTTAATCATTATTAAAATCACTGCTCCCGAAAAAACGGCCGTTTTTAAAACTTTTTTTTGCATTGATACATGTCCCCTGGGGCAGGACCCGGGTCCCCAAACACTTTTTAGGACCGTAACTTGCAGAATCTTTTCTCTCTGTCAAATCTTTTTTCTCTGTTGAATATTTTCTCTATATAATCTTGGACTAATAGAGGTAAGGTTAGGCACATTCGACCACAGGTTCTATAGACACAGATTGTTGTCAGAGTCATGTTGAATCTCCTATTCTATATCGAACTGTTGTAACAATGAAAACGAAAATAAAGCATTTATTTATGTCGGATCTTTCGTTTTTCGGATTTTGTGCTTTCGTTATCGTTTGTCAAAACGAAAAAGAAAATAGCTGAAATTCGGACAAAAATGCATTCGGACGAAAACGAATGCACATGTCTAGTCTTGTACCACCTGTACTCACAACAAGGGTAATGAGGCGAGGGCTTTGGGCTTGCTCAAACCTTTACCTGCTCCAGAGAGACCTTGGAAGTTAATCTCCATGAACTTTATTGTTGAACTCCCCCCTTCAGAAGACCATACTGCCATCTTTGTGGTAGTGGATCGGCTGTCCAAGATGGCACACTTCATCCCCTTGAAATGAACACCCTCTGCACCGGAAACTGCACAAGTTTTTATCAGGGAAGTCGTCAGACTTAATGGAGTACCAGCCAACATCATTTCGGATAGGGGAGTGCAGTTTACCTCTCGGTTCTGGAAAGCACTATGCAGTTCCCTTGGCATCGAGTTATCGTTTTCTTCTGCATACCACCCTCAGACAAATGGGCAAACAGAGAGAACTAACCAGACTCTCGAGCAGTATCTTCGCTGTTTTTCCTCCTTTACTCAGAATGACTGGTTCTCTCTGTTGCCACTGGCTGAGTTTGCATATAACAATTCTACCAACTCTACCATCAAGCAGACCCTGTTTTTTGCCAATTATGGTTACCACCCATCATTTCTACTTAACTCTGTTCCCAAATGTTCTGTACCAGCCGTTCTCAAGACTGTGGATTTTTTCAGTACCAATAATAAACTGCTGCAGTAAACCATGACCAGAGCACAAGAACTAAACAAAGAGACTTTTGATAAAAAGAGACGGGAGGAATTGATTCTGAAACCTGGAGACCAGGTTTGGCTGTCTACGGTTAACCTTTGACTTGCTTGCCTTTCGAAGAAATTGGGCTCTAAGTTTCTGGGTCCCTTCTCAGTTAAGAGGAGAATCAATGAGGTGGCCTATGAACTGGAACTGCCAGAATCACTTTGGGTACACCCCGTTTTTCATGTTTCTCTCCTGAAACCTGCCATCTCTAATCCTTTCTCTGGGCGAGCCATGGATCCCCCTGCTCCTATAATGGTCAATGGTGAAGAGGAGTTCGAAGTGGAGGCAATAATGGATTGCAGGAAGAGAAATAACCGTGTTCAATTTCTCATCAAATGGAAAGGGTATCCTTTAGGGTCATAAGCAACAGAGCATGGTCCAAGATAGTCCTTTTGAGTACAAAGTCTTCCCACATCTTAGCTAATAACTCAGTGGACACATACTGTATATAAGATCAATATGAGACATAGTATCGTGGGTAGAAGAAAATCAGGTATATTGACTATCCCCAGGGGTGTTTCCAATGCCAGGCGTCATGGAGCCCATATATCTCTGCCAACTTAGACAATGCAAAGTCACTAGTGGGATATGAGGTCAGCTTAACAACAACGGGAGAAGGAGGAATATCAAAAACACTACTGCAGCGATCAGAAAAATGATCGCTTAGTGACACTGGCAAAAGGGGGTGAAAGGGTTAACTCTAGGGGCAATCAGGGGGTTAAATCTTTATTGGGGGGGGCTATAGGGGGCTACCCTGGACCTAACACTAACTGCCCTGACAGTTTTTACTTTTACAACTGACACTGAATGCAGTGATCAGTAAAGAAATGTGACCGGGGGGGGGGGGGGTGCGGGGGGGCGATCGGGGGGGGGTTGTGTGCCTGTGTGTACCTACATGTCAGTGTAGTGTTGGTGCACACTTACTTTGTGTCTTCTCCTCGTAGTCCGATCAAAAAGACCGCCCCGAGGAGAATGACATCACTTCCTCCTTCCTGTGTAAACAATACACAGTGGGAGGAAGCTTGTCATTGGCCAGGAGCGATCCAGAGGGGGTGGCCAGAAACCAACGGCCATCCCCTCATCACGGATCGCTCCTGGAGCGAACCGGACCACCGTATCCAGCGGGAGGGGGTCCGATCGGACCCCCACCCGCTGGAAGGCAGGCACATACATGTACGTGCTTGTGCCTGCCTGTGCCATTGTGATGACGTACAATGGCAATACGGCGGTCCTTAAGTGGTTAAAGCTCTCACTTTTCCAAAACCTAGTTTCACCGAGCCTAGAGTACATATATTCTGCAGGTGGCTTATCATATAACAGATATTTTTTGCAATCTTTTAGCAATAGGGGAGTGAAATGTTATTACTTTGCTGAAAATTTTGCAAAATCAGGAACATTTTGGCAAAAATTTGCCATTCGTTTATATGTAGTTGCTAGTGTGTGTCTATTGGCAGCTTCTGCACAATCAGAAGAAGAACTCTGACCATCATCATCATCTGTATGACTGTATTTTTACATGGCTGACTTTACGGTTGACTTGGTCATGGATAGTGTTTCTAGGTTTGTGGGCTAGGCCGCTTCATCAGGAAAAACATCTGCAATTTAGTAGACACAAGATCAATGGCAATATAGTCAGATAATATTTTAAAAAAAAAATATATATATATTTTGTACACTTCAGCAAAATATATGTTTACCCAAGTCCTGGTGTGCACACAGCACAGGGTGTCACTAGTGTAGTCTCCCGCGGCGACTGGAGGAGATTAACAAGTCAAAGGGCTGAAATCTGGCAGGGCAAAAGGAGCAGTTGCCCTGGGCCTCATCATTGTAGTGGGGCCCAAAGCAGCTGCCTCATACTTGCCAACTATCCCAGTTTAAATGCCCTTATTTCTTGAAGTTTTAGTCCCGTGCTGTGTCCCAATATCTCAGTATAAACTTCTGTTTCTGCTGCCCAGCTCTGCCCTATTTCCATGTTCAGATGACTCACCAACAGACCCTGTGTTTACGTGTAAATAACTTGCATTGATATGTAAATAGTGGTGGCAATAATATGTAAATAGTTGTGGACCACTGCATTGATATGTAAATAAAGGCAATATTCATATGTATATTGTGTCCCTCTGAGGTCACATCCACCATCACTTCTGCTGAATGCTGCCCACTGGGGAGGTAAAGGAGAACGCTTGAAAGTCCTGCCTGTGACTGTGACTGTGGTCATTAAGCTTAACATCAGCTTGTTTTGCAAAAGTAAGCAAATTGGAGGTGGAACCTGTCTTCAAAATAACATGGAGCCACAGCACCCTGAATTTTGGTGCATGTGAATACGCAGACAGGCAGTGAGGAGATGATGTGCTATAAACTTTAGCAAACAATCAGTGAGCAGTAATAATGTGCAGTAACATCTAACAACCAATTAGTGAGTGATATAGATGTTCAGTAATCTCTAGTAATCAATCATTGAGCAGTATTGATGTACAGTAATCTCTAGCAACCAATCAACAAGCAGAAGTCATGTGCTGTAACCTCTAGAAAATAACAGTGAGCCATAATGTGTGCTGTAACCTCTAGCAACAGTCAGTTAGCGGTAATGATACACTGTAACCTCTGGCAACCAATCGTAATCGCTGTCTGATCTGATTTAGCAAACTGATTTTGAGTCTAGCTGCTATTTATTGTATGTCTCAAAGCATGCGGCGAGCGAAATTGCATGAAAAAGGGGGCCCAAGAAAATGTTTGCCCAGGGTCCAGTCAATATTAAAGACGGCCCAGATCTGAGTAAAGGTAACCAATCTAATTTGAAGTGCCATATTGTGCTTTATTTACCATTAAAGTGAGGACATTCTCAGGTTTGGAATCCCCTGAAAGCAGCTTGAATAAAGTATTGAGAGCTGCATTGCTCTCAAATCTCAGTTATTGATCTCTAGTTGATTACTTGATTATATATCTGTTATCCTTCCACATAAATATTGCAGTAAAGACAATTTCTGTGTTTTATCATAACGTGTGTGTTTCTCATTGGTCATTGCACTTACACTATTGCCCGGTGTACCAGAGGAGGCTGTTATGTGACTTGGTTCACGCCGGGGCGACTTGTCAGGCGACTTAGCCGCCTGACAAGTCGCGCTCCATTCTGTACAATGGAACCATTCTTACGACTCAAGTCGCTCCGACTTAGAAAAAGGTTCCTGTACTACTTTGGGGGCGACTTGCAGCAACTTGCATTGACTTCTATACAGAATTCGTTTTGTAAGTGGCCACTGAAGTCGTGTGCAGATCGCCTGAGGCAGTTGAGCTCTTAGGGTTGAGAGGCAGAGTAACGGTCTGAACATACTTAAGTAGCCCCTTTGGGGGTATCGCTACACACACATAATATATATATATATATATATATATATATATATATATATATATATATATATATATATATATATGAATATATTGTGGCAGCAGGCAGGTAAAGTCACCTGGTTGTATCCAGGATGGTAAATATGTTTGTCCTAGATTCAGGCTTTATGCAGACTTTTACAATTAGAGGGGAAGAGTTAATGAGCCAAGCTGAAGTAAGTGGGCTCATTAAGGCCTCTACAAAAAACCCCAGCATGCATAGGGAGATGCTCCAGTTTTGCGTGTATAGACTGGGGAGTCTGAGATCTGTTCTGTGCGGTGAGTTAACGCCTGTGTGGCAAACCCCTACAATAGGGACAGGGACTGGGGCAGCACAAGGCTGCACCCAGTTGTTAGACAGGGAGTCTACGTGTGTAGTTAGAGGTCAAGCTGACCAGGATTTATTTTCTTGTTTTATTTTGTTTGGCTGTTATATGTATCACTGCATGTAGCCTAAATAAACCGGATCTTTTGTTTTTTGCACCTACACGGCTGTCTGCTGTGCCTGACTTTGTGTTGTGAACCCATCCAGGGGGTCACACACACCCGCTACCGAGCTAACCCCTCACAGTTGGTGGAGAATTTTGGCAGTTTTTTTTTCAATTTTTTTTTTAAAGGCCAGCATGGAGGAGATACTGAGACAGCTGGCTCTAGCAAATGCAAATCAGCAGCAAGCAAATGCAAATCAGCAGAAAACAAATGCAGCTTTACAAAAGAGCCTTGCAGCTCAACAACAAGCCCAGCAGCAGGCAAATGCAAATCAGCAGCAGACAAATGCAACTTTGCAGCAGAGTTTGGAAGCCCAGCAGCAGGCAAATGCAAATCAGCAGCAGACAAATGCAACTTTGCAGCAGAGTTTGGAAGCTCAGCAACAAGCCCAGCAGCGATCTGAAGCCCGCTTCATAGACCTGTTGCAGAAGCAAGAGCAGATAGAGACAACAGCAAATAGAGACATTGATACAGCAACTTCCGCAGACCAATGAAGCAAGTGGTTACAATAATACCGCATCCTTTGGTGTGAGCCGTTTACTGACAAAAATGACTGGAGAGGATGATCCGGAGGTGTTTTTGACCACATTTGAAAGGACTGCTGAAAGGGAAAAGTGGCCTAAGGAGCAGTGGGCTGGACTGGTGGCCCCTCTGTTAACTGGGGAATCGCAGAAAGCTTATTATGACCTGGAGCCTGACCAAGCAAAAGACTATGTGGTACTAAAAACAGAAATATTGGCACGGCTGGGTGTCACCCTGGCCGTCCGGGCTCAGCGTGTGCATAATTGGACTTT
Source organism: Lithobates pipiens (assembly GCF_037356315.1). Classification (NCBI taxonomy): domain Eukaryota; kingdom Metazoa; phylum Chordata; class Amphibia; order Anura; family Ranidae; genus Lithobates; species Lithobates pipiens. The sequence goes on along the minus strand of NW_027507789.1, from coordinate 55,757,204 downwards.
TCAGGTTGGAAAACCCCCCAGATCTCAAATGTATGATCTCATTCACCTGAGCAGGAAGTGGCTGCAGCCAGAGATTTTGACCGCACCAAACATTGTGGAACGTGTGGTTATGGATCGTTTCCTGAGAGCTCTTCCTACTGCCATCCAAAAATGGGTAAGCCATGGAGACCCAGAAAATGCAGATAAACTTGTGGATCTGGTTGAGAGGTACTTGGCTACAGAGAACCTGACCACCTCTTCCAGGGACTCACGGACTTTCCCCCCTAAGACCAGATCATCCCCAGTGGCGGGTAAGATGACTCCAAGGGGTGAGGGTGGAGATAGTGAGAGGGTGGGAGTTCTACCTAAGGTCTGGCGGGAGTAGCCCAGGAAGCCCATGCTGCAAGAGGCAGCGAAAAAGTTTATTTGCTACCGCTGCCGGCAAGAGGGACATATTGCAGCCAACTGCCCAGTTGTGGATGAGCCTATGCAATGTGACTTTATAAGGGAGAGACGTCAGTCGCTGTTTGCGACAGTTGCATGCACTGCCATTCGGGGACCTGAGAAACATTTATGTAAAATGTGTATTAATGGTAGAAATGTTGATGTGTTGCTGGATTCAGGTAGCCTGGTAACGTTGATAAAAGCTGAATTAGTTACTACAGAGGTCTCTGGGAAGAACAGGGTGGCTGTTATTTGTGTGCATGGGGACACCCGAGAGTATCCTGTAACTTCAGTGTTTTTTGAGACCCCCAAAGGTAACCTTTCTCATCAGGTGGGGTTAGTGTCTCACTTACCACATGATGCTATTGTGGGAAGGGATTTTCCAAAATTCTGGGAACTCTGGGATTGTCCTGAGCCCCCCACTGGTGCCCCTATAAACCAGGAAGATGACCAGAATTCCTCTAGGGGTGGTGAGGACTCTCCTGAATTTCCCTTGTCGGTATTGGCGGGGGAAACTCGAGAAACTGGGGAGGAGCCAACATCCTCAGATGAAAACATGCCGTCTGTGGAGTTTTCGGATCTTGAGGTTCACAGGGAAAATTTTGCCACAGAACAGTTAAAAGACCCCACCCTAAGAAAGGCACGGGAAAATGTGGTGAAAATAGAAGGCGAGTTAGTGAACCCAGATAAGACTTGCACTTATCCTTACTTCACTATGGAAAGGGACCTGCTGTATCGAGTGGCTCAAAGGGCAGAAGAAACCATTGAGCAACTTGTAGTGCCCAAACCTTACAGGAAGTTGGTGTTAGAATTGGCCCATGGGCACATTCCGGGAGGTCATCTGGGGACAGAGAAAACCAGAGAGAGGGTATTGCAGAGATTCTATTGGCCTGGGGTCATGAAGGAAATAGAAAATTATTGTTCCTCCTGCCCTGTGTGTCAGAAGTCGGCACCTATGCCACATTTCCGTAACCCACTGGTACCTCTTCCTATCATTGAGGTCCCCTTTGAAAGGATCGCAATGGATTTGGTAGGTCCGATAATGAAGTCCGCCAGGGGGCATCAGTACATTTTGGTTACATTGGACTATGCCACCCGTTATCCGGAAGCAATTCCTCTCCGAAATACCTCGGCCAAAACCATAGCCAAAGAGCTATCTCTTGTTTTTAGCCGCGTGGGTATTTGTAAGGAACTGCTTACGGACCAAGGTACACCCTTTATGTCCCGGGTTATGAAAGAATTATGCAAGTTGTACAAAGTGAAGCATTTGCGTACATCTGTGTATCACCCCCAAACAGATGGGTTGGTTGAAAGATTCAACAAAACCCTAAAACAAATGTTAAAGAAGGTGGTGGATAGAGATGGAAAGAATTGGGATTGTCTAATACCCTATCTGATGTTTGCCATTAGGGAGGTACCCCAATCCTCTACGGGTTTCTCACCCTTCGAGTTGCTCTATGGGAGACACCCAAGAGGGCTGCTGGATATCGCCAAGGAAACTTGGGAAAATGAGAGTTCTCCTCACAGGAGAGTGATTGAGCATGTCGCCCTGATGCAAGATAGAATTGCACAGGTAATGCCAATTGTAAAGGAACATTTAACCCAAGCGCAGTTAGCACAGCAGAGAGTGTACAACCGTGGGGCCAAGACACATACTTTTTCCCCGGGGGATAGGGTCTTGGTGCTAGTCCCTACGGTTGAAAGCAAATTTCTGGCCAAATGGCAAGGTCCATATGAAGTAATTGAAAAAATTTGTGAGGTGAACTACAGGGTTAGACAGCCAGGAAGGCGAAAGCCGGAGCAGATCTATCACATCAATCTGCTGAAAGCCTGGAGGGATAGGGAATCCCTAGTCGCAGAGACTTTGTCACAAGTACAGCCTAATTGCTTAGTTCCTGAGGTTGGAATAGCAGACACCTCATCGAAAACCCCAACAACAGGAGGTTAAAGAGTTTGTACTTCGTAACAAAGAGATTTTCTCTGATCTTCCGGGACAAACATCTGGCGTAGAGCATGACATTATCACCCCGCCAGGAGAAAGGGTAAAACTAAAACCTTATAGAATACCAGAGGCCCGACGGGAGGCAATACGTGGGGAGGTTCAAAGGATGTTGGAATTGGGTGTGATAGAGGAGTCCCAGAGTGACTGGTCCAGTCCTATCGTACTAGTGCCCAAATCTGATGGGAGCTAGCGGTTTTGTAACGATTTTCGACAATTGAATAAAGTTACAAAATTTGACACCTACCCCATGCCGCGTATAGATGAGTTGATTGACCGGCTGGGAACAGCCCGATATATGACAACTCTTGATCTCACCAAAGGGTATTGGCAAATTCCCCTGGCCGAAACGGCCAAGGAGAAAACTGCGTTTGTAACCCCAGATGGGGCACTCCAATATAAGAGAATGCCGTTTGGGTTACAGAATGCACCGGCAACATTCCAACGGAAAATGGATAAGATTCTGAGGCCCCATCAGAAATATGCTGCAGCTTACCTGGAGGATGTGATTATCCATAGCACAGACTGGGTCTCACATTTGCCAAAAGTACAAGCAGTCCTAGACTCTATCCGGGAAGCTGGGTTTACGGCCAATCCAAAGAAGTGTACCATTGGACAGGAGGAGGCCAAATATCTTGGGTACACTATTGGGAGGGGGGTGATAAAACCCCAAGTCAATAAAGTCGAGGCCATACAGAGTTGGCCACGTCCCAACAGCAAGAAACAGGTACGAGCCTTTCTGGGAATCGCTGGCTATTATCGACGCTTCATTCCCCATTTTGCTTCTCAGGCTGTGCCCCTCACCAACCTGACAAAAGGGAAAGAGTCGGTCATGGTTAAATGGTCCCCAGAGGCTGAGGAAGCATTTCAGTCCTTAAAAACAGCCTTATGTAGCCAGCCAGTGTTGTACTCACCAGACTTCTCTAAGGACTTTGTTGTACAAACTGATGCCTCAGACGTTGGGTTAGGAGCAGTGTTATCCCAGGTCTGGAACGGGGAAGAGCACCCAGTCATTTACCTCAGCAGGAAGTTAAAGTCCCATGAGGTAAATTACTCCACGATTGAGAAGGAATGTTTAGCAGTGAAGTGGGCTCTAGATTCCCTTCGGTACTATCTGCTAGGTAGGCACTTTGACCTGGTGACTGATCACGCTCCTTTAAAGTGGATGGCTCAGAACAAGGAGACCAATAGAAGGGTAAATAGGTGGTTCCTGGCCCTACAGGAATTTAACTTTACAGTTAAGCATCGCCCTGGTGTTAAAATGGGGAATGTGGATGCTTTGTCTCGGATACATGCGTGTCTGACTGCTGGTGTTACAACCCCAAGGTTGAAACAAGAGGGGGGGGGGGTATGTGGCAGCAGGCAGGTAAAGTCGCCTGGTTGTATCCAGGATGGTAAATATGTGTGTCCTAGATTCAGGCTTTATGCAGACTTTTACAATTAGAGGGGAAGAGTTAATGAGCCCAGCTGAAGTAAGTGGGCTCATTAAGGCCTCTACAAAAAACCCCAGCATGCATAGGGAGATGCTCCATCCTGGAACCAGTTTTGTGTGTATAGACTGGGGAGTCTGAGATCTGTTCTGTGCGGTGAGTTAACGCCTGTGTGGCAAACCCCTACAATAGGGACAGGGACTGGGGCAGCACAAGGCTGCACCCAGTTGTTAGACAGGTAGTCTACGTGTGTAGTTAGAGGTCAAGCTGACCAGGATTTATTTTCTTGTTTTATTTTGTTTGGCTGTTATATGTATCACTGCATGTAGCCTAAATAAACCGGATCTTTTGTTTTTTGCACCTACACGGCTGTCTGCTGTGCCTGACTTTGTGTTGTGAACCCATCCAGGGGGTCACACACACCCGCTACCGAGCTAACCCCTCACAATATATATATATATATATATATGTGTTTTATATATAATGGTAAGTGATGTAAAAGGACACATGTGAAGGAATCATAAACCCTCCTCCACTCTGAATGAGTGTAATCAGTGTATAGCTGAGCCTTTTTAGAACATATTCATATGTCTCATTTCATTGCATATCCTCAACATAAGAGGATTATTCCACATTTCAGGATGCTGGTTTGAACCATGCTAACTATTGCTTTATTTTCCAATGGCCAACTGCACATCCATAGCTACACATCCATCCATCTGCTGGTATATACAGGTAGTACAGATACAGCCTAATATTAAAGAGCTGCTTATTGGCATACACCTGTTTAGGCTTGCTGTCTCCAATGGAGTATATAATTCGTCAAAGAAATACAGAATTTTTCCTTCATGTTTATAACCATATATTTTTTCTGCTTTTCTTCTCTTTAACTAAAATGTATACCTTTGCAAGGAAAAAAAACAAAATATAAAGATGTTTTCTGATAAATGTTACAAAAGCAGACGGTAAAGACCATGTATAGCCTTAAGTTCCTCCTTGGCAACAGCAGTCTTGTTGCTCCCCGGTTGCTATTTGAATGATCTTTGTAGGGTTATTTAAAACACAACTACAGCCACAAATAATACAAAAAATGATCGCTAACAGCTCTCTGTCACCAATCCCGTAATTGCACTCGGCAGGTGACAATTTCTTGGAAAAGTAGCCACAAGGAAGCATGGCTCTCTCAGAGGTAGGATGTTGAGACAGAAGGGTGCCAACTCCAGTCTCAGAAGCATCAGCCTCAAGGATAAAAAGTAATGTAGGATCAGGATGTGCCAACACAGGAGCAGAAACAAAGGCAGCCTTGAGACTCGCGAAGGCCTTAATGGACTCCAGAGACCAACTCTGTGGGTTACCTTCCTTCTGGTCATATCATTCAAGGGCTTGACCAGAGACGAGAAGTTACAAATAAACTTCTAATAGTTGGCAAAGCCAAGAAAACCCTTCAGAGGACGTAAACTCATGGGTTGGGGCCACTGTAGGACTGCTGAAAGTTTCTCTGGGCCCATCAAAAAACCAGCAGTGGAAATTAAATAAACCAGGAATTTAACCTGTTCACGATGGAATTCACGCTTGTCCAATTTACAATAGAGATTATTCTCTCTTAGTTTCTGAAGCTGTGTGGTGGCTCTCCAGGGACTTGGAAAATATGAGGATATCTATGAGATAAACCACCACACATAACTGCAACAAATTTTGGAGGACATCATTAATAAATTCCAGGAAAACTGCCAGGGCGTTACGAAGGCCAAAATGCACTACGAGGTACTGGCCTGTTCTGGTATTAAATGCAGTTTTCCACATGTCGCCCTCCTTAATCCTCACAAGATTATATGCCCCTCTCAAATCAAGCTTTGTGAAAATCGTTGCTCCCTTGAGGCAGTCAAATAACTCCGTAATCAATGTAATCGGATACCCATTTTTAATCGTGAAACGATTGAGACCACTATAATCAACATAAGGTCTCAGTTCACCAATCTTCTTCTTCACAATGAATAAACCAGCACCAGCATGAGACGAGGATTTGTAGATTAAACCTTGAGAAAGTGATTCTGCAACATACTCCTCCATGGCCTTATCCTCCAAGACCGACAAAGGGTAAACCCAACCACGAGGGGTTATGGCACCAGGTTGAAGGTCAATTGCGCAATCAAATGACTGGTGTGGACGCAAACTACCGGCTTTACCTTTGTCAAAGACATCGTTAAAGTCGTGGCTACCTTCTGGAAGCATTTCTTACTCCATTGTGGTGACCAGGAGAGAACCTTAGCATGGAGTCAGTTAAAAGAGGGGTTGTGCCTCTGTAACCAAGGATAATCAATAACAAGCAGAACCTTAGGTGAGGAAATAACTTGGAATTGGATTATCTCATGGTGAAGAGACCCTACGGCCATGGACAATGGAACAGTCTCATGAGTCACATGGGCAAGCTGTAGAGGTCTCCCGTCAAGAGCCTCAATGGCAAGCGGAGTGTCACAGAGCTGCAGCGGAATCAAGTGCTTCGATACAAAGGCAGCATAAATGAACAGGCCTGCAGCCCCAGAGTCGATTAGAGCCTTTATCTCGATGGACGACTCAACCCAGAAAATGGTAACCAGAACCAGGGGCTTATCCTTCAGGATAACTGGGGACAAAACAATGCCACCTAAGGTCTGTCCATGACAGGGCCTCAAGGTTTGGGCGTTCCCTAGACGGGTAGGACAAGACTTCAAAAAGGGACCTGCCTGGCCACAATAAAGGCATAATCTCTCCCTCCTTCAAAGGGTTCTCTCATCCACAGAGAGACGTGTGAAGCCCAAGTGCATGGGTTCATCTTTACTAACCAACTTGGTACCAGGAGGCATGGGAGGTGAGGACTGCAAAGCTCAGAGACAAATGTACAGGAGGCTTCCGCAAGCGCTCCTTAAAGTGCTTGTAAACCCTTACAAACCACTTTGACCTACAGGTAAGCTTAGATTAAGGCTTACCTGTAGGTCCAAGTAATATCTCCTAAACCTACACGGTTTAGGAGATATTTGCCAAAAGACAGGCACCGCTGTCTACGGCGCATGCGCCATAGAATGCGGTGCGCAGGCACACTGAGCGTGTCGCAATTAACGGTGATATGCTGCGAGTGGGGGCTCCCGTGCGCATGCGCGGGGGTGACATCATCACGGCTCTGACAAATGACAGCGCCGGAGCAGCGAGACCCACCGAGAAGATGGACGCTCCAGACTACAGGGGACAGCGGTGACTTTGCTGGCTCCTGTGCCAGGTAAGTGACACATAATAGGCTACTATGCGATGCATAGTAGTCCATTATGCTTTACCTTTGCAGGGAATCAAAGAGGACGTAAACCCATCAGGGTTTACTTCCTCTTTAAAAGAGAGTCTTCCTCTGAGTCCGGAGTCAATGAGGATGGTAAATGTTATCAAATTCTCCAGCTCAGTGAGTATATCTCAGGCTGTTATCTTATCCTTGATGGTATCCAAAAGACCATGGGAAAAAGCAGCAAAGAGGGTCTCATTGTTCCACGCAACCTGCTTCCAGAGTACAGAATTCAATGGCGTAATGGGCAACAGTTCTTGTATTATGTTTGATGGACACGAGGCACTTGGCAGCAGAAGTGGAGTGTGCGGGAATGTCAAATACCATTTTAAAAGAAGCCACAAACTCAGGGTAGCTCAATACAACAGGTTTTTGTGCCTCCCATAGAGGGTTTGCCCAGGCCAAGGCTCTCTCAGGAAGTGAAGATATAGTGTTGCTTCTATCTGTGGGAACCACCTGGGGCAGCATCTCAAAGTATATCTCAACCTAGTTGAGAAACCCTCTGCATTGGACTGGTTCACCCTCAAATTGCTGGAGAAGTGGAGTGGAACCAGACATACATCTTATAGAGGTAATACTCGAGGCGGGTGCCTGAACAGAGACTGGAGCAGCAGCAGGGACGGCCTGCAACACAGGTTGTACCAGAGCAGTCACAGTGGGAGATTCCAGGTGAGCCATGCGACTCAGGAGCACTTGTAACGCCATGGCAAACTGATTCATACGGTAATCCTGCTCATCCAATCTGGAAAAAATATTACCAACAAGTGGATTGGCAAGTGGATTGACTGTGTCTTCTGAATTCATGGCCTTCACCTATTGTCAGAAACAATGTATCAGACTGAGACAGAAGTACAGTTAAATCACACTTGTTTAATAATAATAAAAAAGGTAAACAGAGTACACATAGTTAAAACATAGCCAGAGTTCAGGAACCGGAACAGATAGTCAGACAAGCCAAAATGTCAGGGAGACAGAGATTCAGGGTCAGATTCAGAGTCAGGGAGAGAGTATTGTAGAACAGCAAGCAGGATCTGGAGCTAGAAGGAGTGTCAGCCAAGCAAATCTTTAACAGGAACACAGGAGAGCGTCTCTAGAGCTGTGACCACGGTGAAGGCAGAGATCATCTGGGCTGGATGGCTTAAGTAGGCAGAACTGATGAGCAGGATCATCAACAGGTGAGTCACTGTGGAGAGATAGGAGCTGGCAATTAGCTGACAACTGAGCTGCCAGCTCAGAGTAGGAAAGGCTGAGCCCAGCCCTGACACAACCATTGCCTGGTGAAGACGGGAGGGGGTAGCATTGGCAAACACGAGGTCTGCTACACAGCATACAGAGACAGGCACTCTGTGTCTGGGACAGATCACTGCTGCCCGCGGGATGTGCAGACACATTTATTAAAAACACTCTAGAGGAAATCTTTATAAATTCATCTGAATGTGCAGAACCCATAGCAACCACTCAGAATATATATATATATATTTATGGTTCAGAGCCCTATGTCCGATACGTATAACGATGACAAACAGGGTTAACATAAACTTACCACTTGAAATAGACCTGAAGGTGTGCCCTGGTCTAACGTACGGTATACCAAAATAAGGAGGCATACCCTAGATAAGAAATGAGGATTAAATGAAATGAACATGAAATGAAGTGAAATGAGTACTCTGTGAGGAGTATGATGCCTTGAGAAATGCCCTAAAAAGGGGATGGGAGGGTGGGTATTGCACACAGGAACCGACAAGGAACACAGCAGAATGGGCTGATTAAATACCCCTCCGGGCTCCTCCCATAAATTCCGGCCACTGTACTGGCTGATAAGGAACACAGCTGAACGGGCTGAACAATTACTCCTCCGGGCTCCTCCCATAAATACAGGCCACCATACTGGCCTTTCAACTTATGGTTCAGAGCCCTATGTCCGATACGTATAACGATGACAAACAGGGTTAACATAAACTTACCACTTGAAATAGACCTGAAGGTGTGCCCTGGTCTAACGTACAGTATACCAAAATAAGGGGGCAAAAACATACTGGTAGGGAATTGCTCTTTATCGATTGAGTTTGATCACTGACTGAGTTTAACAGATGCCTGAGCTATTTCCACCTGAGGATTGTGGCTGTACTGGGTGAAGCAGGCAGACTCCTACCTGTCTAGCTATTCAATGACGTTGTCTGGGGACCCGCTGTTACCGATTCTGTAAAAGTGGATGTCTACGCTGGAGCTTACTTGCTGCTCTTTGAAACCGCTAGGGGAAGTACGAAGTGTATCAGGCTAAGTAGCGTCTACATAGCTCTCGGCCTGCTGGATTACCGCAGGTGAACTTTCCAGGTCACAGGAACCTGTAGTAGGCCAACACCTGGCTGCTTGTAGGACCATGCTAGGGGAGAGAACAAACGAGGGGATAGTCAGGATGGTCGGAATACCCTTAAGGATGTCACCCGTTCGGGTAAGCATTTGTCACGACCATCGGTTGGATTTCCTGGACTTCACGAAGCATGGTTCAACCAGCGTGGGACATGAATAAAGCAGGTTTGCGGGGTCTGGCAAGGACAAGAAATGTTGCCTGCCGGCTAGGTATAGCCGAACAGTGTTATGGGATAGGCAGCTGGGTATGACAGTATGACGGAAAGGCCAGTAACTGCCTGATGTTGGAGGTTTCATAGGAGTGGTGTGTCCGGAATTTCTGAAGGCCCTCCAGGCCGTCTGGTAGGTTGAGCATGTTGTGAGAAAGTGAGACGTTTACGAGTTTGGTCACTGTTTGTAGATATTGTACTAAACCGGGGTTTAGGTGAGACCGACCAAGGACAATGGCTGACACTGGATCGGCTCCAGTCAAATACGACAGCGCATCTGCTACGAGATTGCTCTAGGCCAGGAACAATGTATAGTCAACTTTAAACTGAATTATAACGACAGCTGTACCGGCCTACCCAGGCAGGACATGACTGCTAGGGATTTAGACCTATCTTGCAATAATCTCCGCTGGTTGCCTGATGGTGGCCAAAAATTGCAGCGAAGCCTGTGATGGTCGCTACATCTGTCCCTAGCTGGGGTGATAGGGGCGAGATAGACGGTATAAACATGATATACTGATCTACGCAGTACGGAACCTCTGATATTGAAAGATCCGTGGCATCCAGATTAAGGGTCTGACAGGGGCCCTGAATCTGGGAGGGGAAGACGAGGATGCATGACATATAGACCAACCCTGGGGAATGACCATATTGCAGAACTGAGCATACCCGAAACAGACTGAAGCTGCTTCTAGGTATACCCCTGTGTGTGGGTGAAGTGTTTGAAAAACTGACCTGGTAGGGTCAGCTTGTCAAGGGGGAAACTGGCGTGCGAGGATGTTCTACATGTCCCTAAAGATGGCAGTTGTGATGGGCAAGCGTCTAGCGTTGGCTACGGGCAGATGTTTCTGGATACCCGTTAGAGGGGATCTTACTGTATGGGCCATCAACAGAAGGCTCACCGGGGTCCTGTAAGGATAGAAATGGCCAAATGAGTACCGCTGAAAATGATGTGTGGCTGAGTGCCAACAAAATGCTTGCAACGATCACAAGTTATGCTAAGTTGCGCGCCTAGCCGTGATAGCAAGTGTTGCATTTAAATGTGTGCTCACAATGATAGCAAGGGAGTTAACGTCACTGGAGATGTGTTTGTTGGTGGCTGGACTCGGTGGTGTCGCAGACGTCCGGACACAGGGCTGTGAGCAGTATGACCTGAAAAGGCTAAATAAGTTATGCCAAGATGCGTGCTTGCTACGATTGCAAGAAGTTATGCTAGGATGCGTAGTTAGCTAGGTTGAAAAGACAAAGTCCCCCCAGCCCACGACAAAATCAATAATTTAGACAAACAACATTGCACAACCTGACACACCCAATGCTATCCCCACAGCTGATCCAGAGGAAGGCAAAAAACCCCCGCAGAGCATGCTCTAATTAGCTACAGCAGGGGAAAAAATTCCTTCCTGACCCCTCGAGCGGCAATCAGATTTCTCCCTGGATCAACCTACCTACAATATAGCACCCCGTTATACTACGTACGTTAGGAAGATATCCAGGCCTTACCCAGCAATGCACTGAGCCAGCCAGAACTGCCTGCCAGCAAGGATAGTACTACGTTTGTGCCTGGGGCTTGCTAGCGACAACTGCAAAGTTTATGCTAGGATGTGTGCTAGCAACTATTGCAAGAAGTCTATGCTTGGATGCGTGTTTGCAACGATTGCAAGAAGTTTATGCTTGGATGTGAGTCTGCCACGATTGCAGGGAGTTATGCCTAGATGTGCTTGTGGTGACTGCAGGATGTTTGTGATTGGATGCGTGCTAGCAACAAGCTTGCACAGAGTTGTACTTGGATGCGTGTGAAATGAATCCGATATGAACCGGATGTAGGTGTGAAATGAATCCTATGAATTGGTTATGTGATAATCTGACCCAAACGATCGTGGAGTAGATGACAATGAATCCGATATGAATTGTTGAGTTATACCCATGAGGCTGAAAAGACGGGTGCGGATTAATGCGTTGCTGGTTTGAGGGATTTGAGTTGGTAAGCGATGAATATGTGGAATGAAATAAATGAAATGTTTGCCGTGATGTAGACGAGAATTGGTATGTTTATGATTAATGATGAGTTGGAACTGCGGAGCAAAGAACGAAATGAGGTCAAGACACCTGGGGCATGCCTCGATGAATCAGTGCATGGAGGGTGCTACTGGACTTGACTGACCTGTAAACACAAAGGCCAAACCAGTTGAGGATTCCATACCTGTCATAGACAACTGGCCAAATGGTGACTCCTAATGGGAGTGGTGAGCTTTGAAATAAAACTAAATGACATAAAATAAAATGAAATGAGACAAACAAACACAATGAAATGTTTTTTTTTTTTTATATATTTTTTTTTTCCTTTTTCTATTATTATTATTTCTTCCTTTCCCCCCCTTTTTTTTTGAAATGAAATAAAATGAAATGAGACGAACAAACATAAACGAAATGTTGCCTTTGATGAGAACCTGCCATGGCAGAAGCGCAGCTCGGTCGTGTCACAGGCGCCACTGACAGCGAGCCGGACTCTGGAGCATGTACTGAAATGAGGCAATTAGTGAAATGAGGCCAAATGAGCATGGCCCCCTGTCCAGAACCCGAATTTGTAAAACAACTGGGTTTTGAACCGAGGTGCAGGAGGTGACAGTGAGATGAGTGAAATGAGTGAATCCGCCATGACAGAGGCCCGAATCGCCATGCCGTAACTTTGCGACTGAGCACGAAACGGACTCTGGAGCATGTACTGAAATGAGGCCAGTCCTGGGGCACGCCGAGACGAATTAGAACATAGGTGTGACTATTCGTGTCGGAGCGTGATAGGTGAAACGAAATGATACCCATGACAAAGACAGGGATCAACGGCTGCGCTCAAGAATCAACGGTGAACCCTGTCTCTGGAGCATGTACTGAAATGAGGCGAAGCAGCTGGGCACACCGGAACGAATCGGTGCACATAACTGCGACAGGATTCGAATCGGAGCGTAATAAGTGACATACCATGACAGAGACCGGAATCAACGAGTGGCCCACCGATTCGGTAAAGAATCCGTCTCTGGAGCATGTATAGAAATGAGGCCAAACAACTGGGCGTACCGAGGCGAATCGGTGCATCGATATAATGCGACTGGATTCGTAACGGGGCGTGATAGGTGACCAGAAATGATATGCCATGACAAAGACAAGAATCGAAAACCGTGGCTGAACCTGCGAATGATTCTGTCACTGGAGCATGTATTGAAATGAGGCCGACAACTGGGGCACACCGGAGCGAATCGGTGCATCGGAGATGCGACTAGATTCGAATCGGAGCGCAACTCGTGACCGAAATGAAATGATTGAAATGATCGAAAATGATTGAAATGATCGAAATTATAGAAATGATCGAAACGATTGAACTGATCGAAACGATTGAAATGATTGAAACGATTGAAATGATTGAAACGATTGAAATGATTGAAACTCTCCGGTTAGTTAGAATTTAGGACGTCTGTTTGGGAATTTTCGAAATGATCCGAACGATTCGAACGTAGGGACCCGTGATTTGGTCGGTATGCGGAAGGTTTGAAAAATGAAATGCTCGATGTGGAGTCATGAACGAGTGACCACGACTTCTTTCGAGAAGAATGAAATAAAATGCAATGATTACAACGATTAAAATGAGCCGGTTAATTAGAATTTAGAACATCTGATTGGGAATTTCGAAATGAACCGGACGATTCGGACGTTTCAGTAGAGACCAGTGATTTGGTCGGTATAGCGGGTTTGTGAAATGAAATGCTCGATGTGGTGTCACGAACGGATGACCACGACTTCTTTCGAGAAGCAAGGAGCACGAATGTTTAGAGGTAACGGATGCGTGAACGATATCGGAAAAATACGAAGGTGATATTTCAGTGAGTGGTTCGTGAGTTCAACAGATCACAGTTTAGTGACATGAAATAACATGAAATGAGAAATGGGAGCCGAAGCCCTACCCGTGACCACCGAACCAGATGCGTTGCACGATACCGGCAGTTTCGAGTTGTTGCGCCTCAGACAATACACGAACGCTCACAAAGGCAAAACCGACTGTAACACGAGGATGAAGACAGGACTTCAATGAAGACGGAACTCACGAACACTGCACTCCTTCTATCGAACGGTCTCGAAAAGTCGGCCCTAGATCTGTGGTATTGCACACAGGAACCGACAAGGAACACAGCAGAATGGGCTGATTAAATACCCCTCCGGGCTCCTCCCATAAATTCCGGCCACCGTACTGGCTGATAAGGAACACAGCTGAACGGGCTGAACAATTACTCCTCCGGGCTCCTCCCATAAATACAGGCCACCATACTGGCCTTTCAACATATATAAAAATTTCTTTGGTGATCAGACTTCATTAAAAGGAATTCCTATTGACTGATGTTAGTTATTGAACTGTGTGCTGTGCTTTTTGAACTGTTTATTAAAAAGGCAATTGATGTTAATTCTGGTTTAATTGTTGTTTTGGTAGTTTCGTTCATTTTCACCCAGACCTATTGTAGTGTATTTTCATCTGACTGTGATGGGGTATTAAATAAGCTACTGTACACCTTCAAGGGCAGGGAATCTGCATCAGATAATTTGTATACTTTGCTTAATAAATATCCACAATGATATAATTCTATACATTACATATTTTCTTTTTTCTTCTGCATGCACAGCATGGGAGTAAACTGCATAGATAACCCGCCAGACCATTAGAATTCTCAATAATACTGAACATATAATTTGCAAAATTACAGCTTATATTGAGTGTAATGGACTCATTTCCAAACAGTTAACCAGTGAGATACCTAAGGTATTTTCTGCTAACATGCAGTAAAGCCTCGTACACACGATCAGATTTTCGGAGGACTATTTGTCCGCTGTTTCTTGCATGCTAATCTCATGTCGAAAGTGAAGAGGTTACTCACCATACGTAAATTCTTGTATGACAGAATACAACTTCAGAAGTGATGTAATGTATTGACTAGTTTTGTATGTATTCTTTCGTTTCTGAGCATGCGTAGTCTTGTTCTTATGATTTTTTTTCATACAAAAATCGTACTAATTAAACAAAAATCGGACGTTGAGTTCACGTACAACAACAATTTTATAGTCTGCACAACCAGCTTTTGTCGGATGAAAAAACGGAATTGGCTTTCGAAAACGCCGCACTAACAATTTGAAAATCGACAGATCGTTCGTCGGACAAAAATGTTCTTATGATTTTCGTATCGTGTGTACGGGCCTTAAAGCTGAGCTCCAGGCAAAAAGTTAAATACACAGTTGAAATACACATGTAATCTGTCTTGTTTGACTTATAATTCTGTCCACTTTTGTGATTCATACACATCTATCAGACAGCACAACCAGGAGGCTGATACATTTTCTATTTGTCTGTTTTTATTATTTGTGTGCGCTCCTACTGCAGAAATTCCCAACACCTCCGGGGGGGGAAGGGACAAAGACAAAAAAAATGGAATTAAAATATTGTCACAAGTGTTAACCCTTCCAACTGCTACTATCTCGGAATGTACTTTCTATTTTTACATGGGTATGACAGGAACGGGAGGTGAAGGAAAATATAATCAGTAGGGTTATGCCGGCTATACATGGTTCGAATTTCAAAAGAATTTTCTTTCAAAAATCGTATCTAAGAATTTTCGTATGAATTTCGCACCATTAGTGGGCTGCAGCAATGGCCGATTTTCGTGCGGCAATCAAATTTGTGGAATCGGACATGTTGGAATTTTTTTGAAAAAAAAATTATTTTCTAATCAATGATGGGAAAATCGTGCGAGAAATGTAATAAGAAAAAAAAGTGCATGTGCAAGAAAAGAAAATTTACGGAGAGAAAAGAAGATTTCTGGCCACAAAAATTATTTTCTGTAGCAACATGAAATTGTAGGCTCGGTCAGCCGAATTTCGAAAATCAATGGTGGCATCATCGGATCACAAAAAAAAAAATTCTGATTTTGAAAAGAACATTTGTTTAAAATTTTACCATGTATGGCCTGCATTAGAGAGAGAAATCTAAACTGAAGGGTGCAAGGAGGAAAGTATCAAACTGTAAAGTTCAGAAGTGATTTTTACTGGGCGTCACCTTCAGTAAGAAATCCAATGTAATAGGGGGGACTCATAGGATCCCTTTATCCAGGCTGAGCAAAATGCTGGCAAAAAAAAAAAAAGAGTATCCAGGAATAAAATGTCAAGAGCAATCCTAAAAAGTACTTTTTGTCATGAATATGCATGGTTGTTGGACCTGCTGGTGGTACTATAGTTCAGAAGCCCCAATAGTGCACTTCTGGTGTCCCTCAGTGTGTCTTTCAACAGCCAACAGAGCTAAGTAATTATGCATCATCTGAGTTTACTAGCCTGCATCCAAAACAATGAGTCTGGTTCTTCTCTGATCTCTGATCCTTCTGCTGTCTGCGTTAGGCTCGGTTCACACAGGGGGCGATGCGAGGCGACACGACTTGCCTCGCCGCGACCTGCCGCGACCTCAGCGGCGACTTTCAAATGACTTCTGTATAGAAGTCAATGCAAGTCGCCCCGAGGTCGCCCAAAAGTAGTACAGGAACCTTTTTTCTGAGTCGGAGCGACTCGAGACGCTCCTCTTAGAACGGTTCCATTGTACAGAACGGGGGCGACTTGTCAGGTCGCGGCACGGCAAGTCGTGTCGCCTCGTGTCGCCCCCTGTGTGAACCGGCCCTTACTGTTAGAACTGTAAACCAACACCTCAGCCTCCCAGGAGATGGCTCAACCTCCTTCCTACAGCGTACAACAGGTGACTCATAGATTCAGCCCTCTGTTTTTCTGAGCCTGTTAAGGGGGGTGGCCCTAAAGGACTTGTCAAGCATTTCTAGATTCTGATAAGCTCCCCCTTTTCGCAGACCCCCACAACCATTGGCCAGGGTTGTGGGGAAGAGGCCCTTGCATCCAGGGCCGTCTTTAATATTGATAGGACCCAGGGCAAAAACTTTCTTGGGGCCCCCCTCCCCCATGCAATTTCAATCTCCACCTTCTCTGAGACATACAATAAATAGCAGCTAGACTTAAAATTAGTTTACTGTATCAGATCAGGCAGCGATTGCGATTGGTTGCCAGAGGTTACAGCATATCATTACTATTTACTGACTGGTTGCTAGAGGCTACAGTACACATTAAGGCTCACTGATTAGTTGCTAGGTTACAGAACATGATTTCTGCTTGTTGATTGGTTGCTAGAGATTACTATACAGTAATACTGCTCACTTGCTGCTATAGGTTACAGCACATCTTCTCCTCACTGCAGGGGGGCATGATATATATGAATGCCACCTTTATTTACATATCAATGCTGCCGGCCTCAGCTATTTACAAATGAATGTCGGTTATTTACATGTAAACACAGGGTCTGCAGGTGAGTCAACTGTACAAAATAGGGCAGAGCTGAGCAGCATTAGTAGCAGCATTTTACACTGAGATATCAGGACACAGCACAGGACTAAAACTTCAAGGGACAAGGGAATTTAAACTGGAAAGGTTGGTATGTATGATGCAGCTGCTTTGGGCACCACAACAATGACAGGGCCCAGGGCAGCTACCCCTTTTGCCCTGCCTTAAAGACGGCCCTGCTTGCATCACCCATATGGGGACAAAGTTATTTGCCAGAGAGGTCTCCACTGTCAAAGCATGCCCCCCATTTTGAGGGCATGTGGCCTGGTATGGTCCAGGAGGAAGGGAGAAGGACACACTCTATACTCCCCCACACCTGGCCACCCAGGCTGCATGCGCAGATTAGAAGATTAGAAGATTAGAGTCAGGCATATATTTTTAGGGAGACCTCACATGTTTTTTTGTTTTGTTTTTTGACCATGAGGTTCTACCTGAATATTTATATTTTACTTGCAGCATCTTACTGAGAGGGATTTTGTTAACAGGAGGATGAGATCACCCCCTGCACTACAGTAGCCAGGGAAAGCTGAGTATATTGTCTAACTGCTTTTCCCTCCACAGGTTAGTTCTGGCACTTGCAATGTTTATAGAATAGGGACCACATGCAATAGTCAGATAGAAGGTGGAGAGGACCATATTAAATATTTGAATGACCATGCTCTGTTTCCCATGTACCTTTTCCCTTGTATCTCTTACTTTGTATACAGTACAGGGTATTTCACTTTGCATTCGTTTGTATACCTGGTTGTATTAATGTTGTGTTCATTTGTGTTGATGCGTTTCACAACTACCTGCCCTAATTTCTCTTTAGCAGTACTGTGGTTAGTGGTATATCTTTGGTCAAGTCAAACTTATCTGGTCACACTATATAACAAAAATAAATCAACATACAGTATGTATATACAGTGCCTTGAAAAAATATTCATACCCCTTGCAATATTCCACATTTTGTCATGTTATAGCCAAAAACGTAAATGTATTTTAATGGGATTTTATGTGATCGACCAACACAAAGTGGCACATAATTGTGATGTGGAAGGAAAATGCTAAATGTATTTCAATTTCTTTTACAAATAAATATCTGAAAAGTGTGGCATGCATTTGTGTTCAGCCCACCTTAGTCAATACTTTGTAGAACCACCTTCGCTGCAATTACAGCTGCAAGTCTTTTTGGGTACGTCTCTACCAGCTTTGCTCATCTTAAGAATAAAATAATTGCCCATTCTTCTTTGCAAAATACTGTAGCTCTGTCAGATTGAATAGAGAGAGTCTGTGAACAACAATTTTCAAGTCTTGCCGCAGATTATCAATTGGATTTAGGTCTGAACTTTGACTGGGCCATTATAACACATGAATATGCTTTGATCGAAACCATTTCATTGTAGATCTGGCTGTATGTTTAGGGTAGTTTTCCTGCTGGAAGGTGAACCTCCACCCCAGTCTCAAGTCTTTTACAGACTCTAACTGGCTTTCTTCTAAGATTGACCTGTATTTGGCTCATCCACCTTCCCATCAACTCTGACCAACATCCCTGTCCCTGCTGAAGAAAAGCATCCCCACAACATGATGCTGCCACCACCATGTTTCACAGTGGTGATGGTGTGTTCAGGGTGATGTTTAGTGTTAGTTTTCCGCCACACATAGCGTTTTGCTTTTTGGCCAGAAATTTCAATTTTAGTCTCATCTGACCAGAGCACCTTCTTACGCATGTTTTCTGTGTCCCCACATGGCTCCTCGCAAACTGAAAACGGGACTTATTTTGACTTTCTTTCAACAATGGCTTTCTTCTTGTTACTCTTCCATAAAGGCCAGATTTGAGGAGTGCATGACTAATAGTTTTCCTGTGGACAGATTCTCCCAACTGAGCTGTGGATCTCTGAAGCTCCTCCAGAGTTACCATGGGCCTCTTGGCTGCTTCTCTGATTAGTGTTCTCCTTGCCTGGCCTGTCAGTTTAGGTGGACGGCCATGTCTTGATAAGTTTGTAGTTGTGACATACTCAGTACATTTTCGGATGATGGATTGAACAGTGCTCCGTGAGATGTTCAAAGCTTGGGATATTTTTTTTGTAACCTAACACTGCTTTAAACTTTTCCAGTTTTATCCCTGACCTGTGTGGTCTTCATGATGCTGTTTGTTCACTAAGAGGGCTTTGCATAACAGTTGTATTTATACTGAGATTAAATTGCACATAGGTGGACTATTTACTAACTAGGTGACTTCTGAAGGCAATCGGTTCCAATAGATTTTTGTGGGTATCAGAGTAAAGGATGCTGAGTACAAATGCATGCCACACTTTTCAGATATTTATGTTTATTAGATGTTTATAAACCAGTTATTATTTTCCTTCCACTTGACAATTATTTGCCACTTTGTGTTGGTCTATCACATAAAGTCCCAGTAAAATACATTTACGTTTTTGGTTGTAACATGACAAAATGTGGTAAAAATGGGATATGAATACTTTTTCATGGCACTAAAAAATCGATTAAAATTCCCAAAATTCACTTCCACTTCTAACCGCAAAGTGACTCCCAACAGTAAAAGTCCTCCTGCTGGTGAGTGAACCCTGTATGCCGGTGCTGCAAGTCCTTTTATACATTAATGTGCATCACCACACGTGATTCAGGGTGGACCCTCACCTTCAGGCATTGTCCTTTAGATTACAGGTCAGTGGACGCCTTTGCCCTTCCCTGGGGGTTATAGAAAGGCCTATCAATGGTATTAGTCCCCATCTCTCTTCCACTGCTCATACGGTATCTGTATCCTTAAGATTCACTGTACCACTGTAGTTGTTCTGTAAGGTGAACTCAAAGCCACATAGAAGCCACGATAGTGTAGTACATTAAAAACACCAATTTGTTTATTAAAATTGCACTCCTGTGTATAATGAGAAAACTTGCATAGTATATCAAATAGAGATGCTGGGCTCCAGACTGCAAACACTGAGTGTCCTGCAGCACCTCCTGTTTCCTGGCTCTGTTGCCTCACCTCCTCATCTCAAATCGTAGTACCGGGTTTAATTAACCACTTGCCTACTGGGCACTTTCACCCCCTTCCTGCCAGGCCTATTTTCAGTTTTCAGTGCTGTTGTACTTTAAATGACAATTGTGTGGTCGTGCAACACTGTACTCATATGAAATGTTTAGAATTTTTTTCATAAAAACAGAGCTTTCTTTTGATGGTATCTAATCACCACTGTTTTTTTTTGATAAACAAAGGAAAGAATACAATTTTTTTTTTCTTAGTTACTGTTATAAAATCTTGCGAACAGGTCCTTTACTGATGTGCGCTGATGAGGCTGCACTGATGGGCACTGATGAGGCAGCACTGATAGGCAGCACTGATGAGGAGGCAGTGATGGCACTGATAGGCAGCGCTAATGGGTACTGTTGGGGCTGCACTGATAATCAAGACACTGAGGATCAGTGCCTTGATTATCACTGTAGATGTTCCCTTTCACACTTGCCAGTTGTTGCTGTGACAGCGTGAAGAAAAGGAATGCCAATAACTGGCAAGTGCGTTTACATTGTGATCAGCTCTCATTGGAAACAGATATTCAGAGGGTCAAGGTGGGGGGGGGCATCATTCTGGAAGGATTTCAATGGATGTCATCCCATAACTGGACATTTGCCTATAAAGCAGTTGGCAACCCAAAAGACTGAAAATATTTTGTGGGAAAAGTGAACATCTGTAGTAGACAGCTTCAGATAGATGGTGAGGATTGCAGCCTGAGTTGCTTATTATTGTAATCACTGCCTAGGTGCCCAATTAATAATAAAAATGTCTGCAGTACAGTTGTCTAAAATCTAAATGTTTGCTCAGTTGCTTTTCTTCATACCAACATACTGCATTCTTAGCTACATTTGTGAACCATTGAACATGCTAATAACAAGTCCCTAGTCTCTTAAATGCTCTGACATTTTTAGTATTCAGTATTTAGGAAAATGATGAATAAAAAAACCTTAGCCATTCACTGCAAGTTAAAATTGCTTTTAAATAGCTATTATTATTTACATTTGCTATAGAGGAAGAGTTATTACAATATAGCAAAATGCTAAATAATTCCCATAAATCCATATTTTCTGATTGAAATGCACTTATCACACCTTAAAAGTGGTCTCTTAAGAGACAACGCAAATTTAGGAGAGGCAGACATTGGTGCACTTCAACCAAATGATTTGGAAGTTGGGAACTGGCCGCACGCCAGGCTCAGCTGTCTATTTTAGGAAGAGATAATTTTTATGTTGAGGAGATCAATCCACCTCACTTATCATTAAAAAAAGAAACAGCTCTGAAATATACTAATCTTTATATAGAAAAGCAGGCAACAAGCATGCATCGTGACAAAGAGCTCGGAGAAAACACATGCCACAAAGCAATAATTAAATTATTATTTAAACTTAACTGCCTATCGTTCTCTGTCATAAAGTATTTATTTGGCTTTACTGTTCTTTGTTTTCTATCACGCTGAGCTGCATTAAAGGGAAAGCACAGTACATTTGTGCATGAATGAAAATAATATATACTGTATATTTTAATTAGTGTATTAAATCTAGAAATTTGTGGACTAGCCAGTAGAGGCAGATCTCAATGTCTCAGTACTATTATTTGTCTAAACTCTTAAAGTGTACTTTTTTATACTGAGCGGATGGTCAAAGTGCAAAAACTCTCAAAAACGAAACACCATGCCAACCAAAAAAGTAAACACATACAAAAAAGAGCACATGATGTGTCAGTGGTCCACTCCTGAAGAGGAAGAACCTCCTTAACCTCCCAGGGTGCAAGACTCCTGAAGATACAAGGCACTTTGGACCAGATAGACAAAAGCCTGGCAGACCCCTCTGCTCATGGCTAACCAAAGCTGACCACCAAGAGCTAGGTAAGGGACTTTCCCAAGGATAGACCTCGAGGCAAGGGAGGAAATAACCTAAAGGCCACACATCCTCCCCATAGACTTCAGGACAGGCCCAAAAACCCACACTACCATCCATAGTGAGTTAAAAAAAGAGACATACATGTAAAGTGCAGAGAGAACTATGAAGAAAAATAAAAAGTGCTAGTTTATATACAATGGCTATGCCTTGCAGGCTGGTAACAACAATTGCCCTGGTCTCAGCCAATAGCCTAGCAATATTCAGAAAAAGACTAGTGGTGTTGTGGTCTAGTGCTCGTTCTCACAGTGAGGTCCTGAACCCAGAGTGATACCAAGAGCACCCCTGGGTCTTGGCTCCCAGGGGTGCATAACACCACAAGCTTTCTGCTTTCCCAGCCTGACAAGCTAGCACTGCTCAAATCAGGAGGCACTTGGCCCCTTCACACTAAGAAATTAATACAGACCACCAATAATTTGGATGCCTTCTTAGGTTGGGCTATCCCGGCCAAAAGACCATAACGATATCAGAATACCCCTACTGGAGATTGATGAGAACAGATAATACACTTAGGGATGGGCAAAAAGTTTGGACTGAGCATGAGTTTGGGCCAAACGTTAGTTTTTCGGCCATTTGACGAACATCCGAATTATCGGGGCTTTCGGTCGTTTGCTTGGCCCTCCAAATGACCACAATGCACTACGCCACCGCACAGTGCATTGGAATCCCTGATTGGCTGAAGCAATGAAAACGTTGCCCAATCATGGCACAGAACAATTTCAGAATCATGATTGGAACCAGTCATGATGACTCTATCCAATCATGGCCCATTGCTCTTAGTGTTGCCCCACACTATAAAAGTATTCTTTCCATAGCAGCCATTTTTTGTGTGATATCGGGATGGAGAGAGATAGAACAGGGCTCTGCTCAGTGCTACTAGACAGTAGTGTGCGATAGTGTGCTATTCTAATTCTAATGTCCGTGTACAATATCAGTTTAGTGTAAATCTAGTGATAGTTCAGTCAGTACATTTAATTTTAGTTTTAATTGTCATGATATAAAATAATGGATGTGGGGGACTTTTGGTGGGTGTGATTTTTTGTTGGGGGAGCAGCATTTGATTCTTTGACCCAGTCAGCACAATGTCTTGGACCAGCCCTGCTTAGCAATATGGTCTAAGCATCCACATTGCCAACATTTTGGGCTCCTCTGATAAGAATTATTACCATTCAATGATTTCCCGTTAAACAGCTGTCACCACCTGTCTAATGGAGACATTTTACAGTATAGACAATGGAGAGGGAACTGCTGTGTCACCAGTTGCCGAAGGCAACACACTCCCTTGGGCAGCTGTCAATCATGCTCCTTTAGCCTCCTGATCATGTTCTATACCATTTTGAAAAACAACTATAACAAAAAAAAAATCTATTTTTTCTAAGTCAAACTTTCAGTGCCAAATTAAGTTAAATAGAGAGAGGGAGGATGAGAGAGTGAGAAAGGGGATGAGAGAGGGGTGAGGGTTAAGGGAGGGAGGATGAGAGAGAGAGAGAGAGATGGGATGAGAGACAGAGAGCATGCGCATGAACATGCGTGGGCATGACAAAACGCAGCCCGGGCAAGGCAAGTGACCGAAGGCACAAAACCCAGAAGGAAGACTGGGTAAAGATGGAAGCGCCAGGGACCCGCTGGATTTATCACAGTGCAGCACTGAGGGGGCTTTGTCTGACAGGTAAGTGTACCCTAATGTGCTAATATGCTGTGCATACGTGTACATTATGGCATAACCTACCTCAGGGCCTCCAAAACGTAGTAATGTTAGCTAAGTTTACTACCACTTTAATATTACAGGATCCCAGAAGCCTCTCATGGGGCCCCCTACTGACCAGGTGGCCCTTGGGCAGTGCCCAAGTGCATAGTTGGCAACATTTCAAAAATATAATAATAGGGACACTTTTTTTTACCAGTGGTATATTTAGAGTAGCTGACATACCCTGTGTTCCTCTATACATCACAACAGTAATCACAAAATTAAATGAGTACTAATAATGCGCAGAACAAGTATGAGGACTGAGAAGATTTTCTTTAGTTGAACTAACAAAAGTGTGCCCATTTTAGAGCTGGTAGCATTGAGGATATTCAATAAAATATTAAAGAACTGTTTTTGTGGGTAAGAGGCATAGGGGAGGATATGAAGGGTATAAAAGTGGAAAGTATGTGCAGGTGATAAAGAGAGGAATGTGGAGGGTATAACAGTGGGCACTATGTACAGGAGAGGAGTGTGGAGGGTATGACAGTGGGCACTATGTACAGGAGATGAGTATGCAGGGTATGACAGTGGGCAGCATGTACAAGAGAGGAGTATGGAGGGAGTGACAGAGGGCAGTATGCACAGGAGTGTAGTGTGGAGGGGATAACAGTGGGCAGTATGTACAGGAGAGGAATGTGGATGGTATGATGGGGGCAGTATGTACAGGAGAGGAGTGTAGAAGGTATTATGGGGGAAGTATGTACAGATGAGGAGTGTGAAGAGAAAGACAGTTGGCAGCATGTACAGAAGAGGAGTGTGGAGGGTATGATGGGGGCAGTATGTAGAGGAGAGGAGTGTGGAGGGTATGACAGTGGGCAGTATGTGCAGGAGAGGAGTTTGGATGGTATGAGAGTGGGCAGTATGCACAGGAGAGGAGTGTGCAGGGTATGACAGCTGGCACTATGTACAATAGAGGAGTTTATGAAAGCGGGCAGTGTGTACAGCAGGGCAGTGTGTAGGGTATGATACTGAACAGTATGTGCAAGAGAAGTGTGGATGGTAAGACAGTGGGCAGTATGTACAGGAGAAGAGTGTGGAGGATATGATAGTGGGCAATATGTACAGAAGAGGAGTGTGGAGGGTATGACAGTGGACACTATGTACAGGAGAGGAATGTGGATGGTATGATGGGGGCAGTATGTACAGGAGAGGAGTGTAGAAGGTATTATGGGGGAAGTATGTACAGATGAGGAGTGTGAAGAGAAAGACAGTTGGCAGCATGTACAGAAGAGGAGTGTGGAGGGTATGATGGGGGCAGTATGTAGAGGAGAGGAGTGTGGAGGGTATGACAGTGGGCAGTATGTGCAGGAGAGGAGTTTGGATGGTATGAGAGTGGGCAGTATGCACAGGAGAGGAGTGTGCAGGGTATGACAGCTGGCACTATGTACAATAGAGGAGTTTATGAAAGCAGGCAGTGTGTACAGCAGGGCAGTGTGTAGGGTATGATACTGAACAGTATGTGCAAGAGAAGTGTGGATGGTAAGACAGTGGGCAGTATGTACAGGAGAGGAGTGTGGAGGAGGGTATGACAGCAGGCAATATGTACAGAAGAGGAGTGTGGAGGGTATGACAGTGGACACTATGTACAGGAGGGGAGTGTATGACAGTCGGCAGTATGTACAGGAGAGGATTGTGGGGGGTATAAAAAGCAGACACTATGTACAGGAGATAAGTGTATGACAGTGAGCAGTATGCACAGCAGAGGAGTGTGGAGGGTTGACAATGGGCAACATGTACAAGAGAGGAGTGTGTAGGGGATGACAGTGGGCAATATGCACAGGAGAGGAGTGTGGAGGAGATGACAGTTGGCAGTATGTACAGGAGAGGAGTGTGGAGGGGATGATGGGGCAGTGTGTACAGAAGAGGCGCGTGGAAGGTATTATGGGGGCAGTGTGTACAGATGAGGAGTGTGGAGGGTATGACAGTGGGCAGTATGTACAGGAGAGAAATGTATGACAGTGAGCAGTATGTACAGGAAAGGTGTGTGGAGCGTATGACAGAGGGCAGTATGTACAGGAGAGAAGTGTGGAGGGTATGACAGTGAGCAGTATGTAAAGGAGAGGAGTGTAGAGGATATGACAGTGGCCACTATGTACAGGAAGGGAGTGTGTGACAGTGGGTAGAATGCACAGGAGAAGAATGTGGAGGGTATGGCAGTGGGAACGATGTACAGGAGAAAAGTGTATGACTACTGGCATTATGTATAGGAGAAAAGTTTGGAGGGTATTACAGTGAGCAGTATGTACAGGAGAGGAGTGCGGAGGATATGACAGTGGGCACTATGTACAGAAAAGGAGGGTATGACAGTGAGCAGTAAATACAGGAGAGGAGTGTGGTGGGTATGACAGCAGGCACTATTTACAGGTGAGGGGGATGAAGGAATCTAGGAAGGAAAAATGTAAAGGTTTGTGGAAGGATGTTTAGGGACTGCGTAGTGGTTAAATGGGCCATACATGAATTGAAATTAAGCAGAGACCAGCCATAGTCGATCTATATATGGACTAGCTGGTTGTACACTCTATTAATTTACTTGAATACAATCAGCCTGTCAGGTTTTTGCCAAAACAATCAGTGCTGCCAGCTATAGTTAGAAACACTGATCATTGTGTTCTGGTAGGGAAGGCTCCCCACTGGCAGAACACAATAACACTGTGGGAGTGACTCCCCCATCCACAGGTCAGAAGGTGAGGGGGTGTGTGTGTACAAGCTGGGGAGAGAGGTCTGTCAGCATGGGGGTGTGAGGTGGTTATGGAGGGATATCAGTCAGGTTGGGAAATGGTCATCTGTAATATAAGTTGAAGGGAGGTGGCTAACGTGGGAAGTGGCTGGGGAGTGACCTGGTTGGTGGTGAGTGTGAAATGGATGATGTGTTTCAAGTTTCTTTCACATTTACGGTAATGCTTACTGCCCTCTGAAAAGTGATCTGTGGTGGATTGCTTTTCAATGAGTGGTATTGTAGCAGCTGACAGGCGTTCATGAGGTGCTACTGCCACCTCCTTGTTTTTGTTTTTTTACATTGCTGAATGATATTTTTACATTGTTGGACTATGCTGCTACTGAGAGCGAGTTTGGCTTGCCGTTGCAGAGTGGCCCCATTGAAATCAATAGGCGAGTTTGACAGCCGGTGCTGCCTGTCAAACTCTGCAGGCTGAGTTAAAGATGCTGCCACTAAAGAAATTACAAAAAGAAGTCACAGCTGTGAAGTAAAGCATCACAGCTACGGCATTCGTACTGCCTGTCCAAATGTATTTTTAAGATTTGGGTCAGGTATGTGCGGTGAGGTCAGTGACTGGTGAGGCACTGGCTAGAATCAGTGCCAGATACACACAGGTTAAATACGCCACGAACATTAGAGCCACAGCAATAATTCTAGCACTAGACTTCCTCTAAACATGTAACCTGTAAAAAATGTTATGGAGACTTTTAGGTACTGACGTTTGGTGCCATTCCTCAAGTGTGCACAACTGTAAAGCGTGACATGTTAGGTATCTATTTACTTGGCGTAACATCATCATGGGTAGTAGGAAAAAGTGGGGTGAATGGCGCTACCCTAAAATCGAGAGGGATATACCACTCTCTAAACCTTAACAGATTGTGTCATCCAATAAATGAATAAATGTGTTCTAAATGTGATAATAATGGTATTACAAAGACTCATATAAACCACAATGAATAACTTAGTAGAAAAAGTGCAATAACACATACACCATAACCTCTACTTAAGACCTTGGTTACAAATGAATCCGCAATATCCAGAGTGTAAAGGGATTCCTATCTGTGAGAAACACCATATACTATATACCGTATATACTCGAGTATAAGCCGAGATTTTCAGCCTCTTTTTTGAGGCTGAAAGTGCCCCCCTCGGCTTATACTCGAGTCATTGCCGTCTACCTGCCCGATCAGCGTATCGAGCAGACAGACGGTGGCCATTCTACTATTCAAAAGCCGCGCCTCCCTCTCTGTGATAGGCGGAACACTCAATTTCCCAGCAGTCAGTGTTCCGCCTATCACGGACATCCGCTCATTCTCATACTATGGACGAGGATGAGAGGATGTCCATGATAGGCGGAACACTGACTGCTGGGAAATTGAGTGTTCCGCCTATCACAGAGTGGGAGGCGCGGCTTTTGAACAGAGGAATGGCCACCGTCTGCCAGGAGGAGAGCATGGCACACAGAGAGGCTGCAGATTGGCACAGGTAGGCAGGGATGGATGGACAGCACAGCACAGCGACGGACGGGACACAGGGACACAGCGACGGACGGGACACAGCGACGGACGGGACACAGCGACGGACGGGACACAGGGACACAGCGACGGACAGGACACAGCGACGGACGGGACACAGGGAAGGACGGGACACAGGCATGGACACAGGGACACAGGGATGGACACAGGGACACAGGGATGGACGGGACACAGGGACGGACGGGACACAGGAATGGACACAGGGATGGACGGGACACAGGGATGTCTCACCCTCGGCTTATACACGAGTCAATAAGTTTCCCAGTTTTTGGGGGGTAAATTGGGGGCCTCGGCTTATACTCGGTCGGCCTATACTCGAGTATATACGGTAATTAATTAACTTCAATAGTGAATATAGGTATCAGACCTACAGATATGCAGATCATATATAAATAGAATAAGTGTTTATATATAAAGACCAATAGTCCATCAAACATAAGGTATGTGCATCAATAAAAAACTGAAAAAGAAAGAAATAATATATAGTTTCACACAAATAATGTGCAAAATTTCTATTAAAGTTGCCAGGAGTTTCTAAGGTGACAAAAGTGCTCAGCAGATCATGTGACTTTTATGCTCCCCCATATGTGTCCCCACTAGGGATGAGCTTCGTGTTCGAGACGAACATACGTTCGACTCGAACATTGGCTGTTCGTCCGTTCGGCGAAGTCCGAACATTTTGGTCCGTTCGCGCCAAATTCGTGTGGCGCTCACGGCCCACAATGCACTGCGATGGCGCAGTGCATTGCTGGCTCATGATTGGCCAAGCATGCACTGTGACCCCGCATGCTTGGCCAATCGCAGCGCCAGCAGCGAGGAGAGCCATGATTGGCCACAGGCAGTATGCCTGTGGCCAATCATAGCTCAGGCTGTGTAGTGCACGCCCCACACTATAAAAGGCCGCCAGCGCGGCGGCCTTGTGTAGTGTGTTGGCGTCTGAAGCAGTGGGTGTTCTGTGTACCTTCAACACAGTACACACCGATCGTTTTCGGCCGATTTTCGATCTTGCTGTTGTGTAGTGGTTATTGTCTGCGTGCCCTGACCGCAGTATACACCGCTATATTCACCTCACCTATATAGCTAGTGATCTATCTTTTATAATAGAGCTTGCAGTCAGTAGTGTTAGGAGCTAGTGCGTGCTGTCTGCGTGCTCTGTACCCAGTACATACCGCTATATCCACCAACATAGCTGTTCTCTATTTGAGCCCACTTGCCATCTGCAGGAGTTATTGGAAGTTGTGTGTGCTTCCAGCACAGCACAGTATACATCTGTATATACCCCTTTATCTCTGGTGTTCTATAATAAAGGCATCTGCAGGAGTTAGTGGGTGTTCTGTGTACCTTCAACACAGTACACACCGATCGTTTTCGGACGATTTTTGATCTTGCTGTTGTGTAGTGGTTGTTGTCTGCGTGCCCTGACCGCAGTATACACCGCTATATTCACCTCACCTATATAGCTAGTGATCTATCTTTTATAATAGAGCTTGCAGTCCGTAGTGTTAGGAGATTGGAAGTTGTGTGTGCTTCAAGCACAGCACAGTATACATCTGTATATACCCCTTTATCTCTGGTGTTCTATAATAAAGGCATCTGCAGGAGTTAGTGGGTGTTGTGTGCCTCTAGCACAATATACACTACCCAACTGCTTTTTTACCCAACTCCCTTCAGGCCATTACCATGTCTGGAAGGCCAGCAAGGAGAGGCAGACAGGCGTGAGCCGATAAAAGAGGGCAAGCAGGCTCTGTGTCTAGAGACAACAGTGCTGGTCGTGGACGCGGTGCATTGTCATCAGCACGTGGCCATGGGACACGCTTGTCCTTCTTTTCGGCAGCTGGACATGTTGAACCGCAACATGCCAACAACTTGGTAGAGTGGATGACCAAGCCCTCTTCATCCTCCTCATCCTCTCTCACCCAGTCTCAGGGTACTAGCAAAGCAGCTGCCAACGCATCGTCTTCCCTTGTCTCAATGTCATCATCAGTGACTCCTTCCCTAGACCCACCACGTCCTCCTGAGGAGTCTCCTGAACTCTTTGAGCACAGTGTTGGGTACATGCTCCAGGAGGATGCCCAGTGTTTTGTAGGCTCTGATTATGATATTTAGCTAGAGGAAGGCAGTAGCGTGAATGCAGAGAGAGGGGATGCTCAAGAAGGACAGCAATCTGGCAGTCATGTTCCACAAGCTACAGCATACTGCCAGGGTTTCTACAGCTATGAAGAGGTAGGAGATGATGAGGGCACTGAATCCACGTGGGTGCCTGGTAGGAGAGAGGAGGAGGAGGAGGCACATGTCCAACGAGGCAGGATGCCCTCCAGGGGCCAGCTTAGGGGCAGCACACCGACTGAATCACACCGCAGAGCTCCGCCTGTGCAGGGCGCTGCCTCTGCGCGTTATTCTAAAAGTTCTTTGGTGTGATATGGGAGATCGCACCGCTGCTATTTGCAACATATGTCTCAAGCGTATCTCATGTGGCCAAAACATCAGCCGCTTGGGCACCACATGCTTGACCAGACATATGTTGACCTGCCATGCAGCTCGTTGGCAAGCGTACCTCAAAGACCCACACCAAAGAACAAAGCGGACCTCTCCTTGCTTCTTATCAGCTGGCATCTCCAACCCCACTAGACCTTCAGTCCTCTCTGAAACCTGCTCTGAGAGGAATGAAGGTGTAGAATTAGGTGTGTCACAGCCAAGTGCTTCCGGGAACTCTGCTAGCGGTACACCCACGTCCGATTATAGCAGGCAAATGTCCCTGCCCCAGCTGCTGGACCGGCAAAAGAAGTTCACTCCCAGCCATCCACATGCCCAGCGGTTGAATGCTAGCTTGGCTAAATTGCTAGCACTTCAACTGCTGCCTTTTCAGTTGGTAGACTCGGCCCCCTTCTGTGAGTTTGTACAATGTGCGGTTCCTCAGTGACAGGTCCCCAAACGCCACTTTTTCTCACGGAAGGCGATTCCGGCTCTCTACCGGCATGTGGAAGGCAATGTCCTTGCCTCGCTGGACAGGGCGGTCAGCGGTAAGGCGCATATTACCGCTGACTCATGGTCCAGCAGGCATGGACAGGGACGTTACCTGTCTTTCACGGCCCATTGGGTCACTCTTCTGGCAGCTGGGAAGGATGCAGGACAAGGTGCAGTAGTGTTGGAGGTTGTTCCGCCACCACGCCTCCAAAATGCTACTATTGGTTGTGACACACCTCTCTCCTCCACCCCCTCCTCTTCTTCTTCCTCCATGGCCTCTTCCAGTGCTCTGTCCTCAGAACCAGCGGTGCTCCGTTGGCGTTCCAGGGGCTACGCAAGTACGCAGGCAAAACGATGCCATGCCGTGCTTGCGCTGGTTTGTTTGGGGGACAGGAGCCACACTGGGGCGGATGTTTTGTCAGCTCTGCAGGGGCAGGCCGAGAGGTGGTTGACGCCACGCCAGCTTAAGCCAGGAATGGTGGTTTGTGACAATGGCACCAACCTCCTCTCCGCCCTCCGACAGGGACAACTGACCCATGTGCCCTGTGTAGCTCACGTCCTTAACCTGGTGGTGCAGCGGTTCTTGGGCAGGTACCCCGGCTTACAGGATGTCCTGAAGCAGGCCAGGAAAGTCTGTATGCATTTCCGCCGATCATTTAATGCCTGTGCTCGGCTGGCTGAGCTCCAAAAGGAGTTGAACCTGCCCAAGAACCGCCTTATATGTGACATGCCCATCAGGTGGAACTCAATGTTGGCCATGCTGCAGCGGCTGCACACGCAGCAGAGGGCCATCAATGAGTACCTGTGCGACTACGGCACCAGGACAGGGTCAGGGGAGCTCGGTTTTTTCTCACCACGCCAGTGGGGCATGATCAGGGATGCATGCACTGTCCTGTCACCGTTTGAGGAGGCCACAAGGATGGTGAGCAGTGACAGTGCATGCATCAGTGACACTGTACCTCTTGTCCACCTCTTGGAGCATACGCTGCACCCTTGCCTCTCAAGGCCCCCTTTATCCATACAGTGTTCCTGCTGTGCCACCCATCACACAGGAAGAGGATGAGGAGGAGGAAGAGGAGGAGGAGGATGATTGTGTCAGCATGGAGGTGGAGGCTGGCACTCAGCATCAGCATCAGCAGCAGCAGCAGCAGCAGCAGCAGTCTTGTAGGGATGATTTACAGTCCCAAGAAACACGTGGACTTGTATGTGGCTGGGAGGAGGTAGCTGCGGATCATGTTGTCCTTAGTGACCCAGAGGACTCCGGACCGAATGCCTCAGCTAACCTACGCTGCATGGCCTCCCTGATCCTGCAAAGCCTGCGGAAGGATCCTCGTATTCTTCGGATCAAGGAGAGGGACCATTACTGGCTGGCCACTCTCCTTGATCCACGGTACAAGGGTAAGGTTGCCGACCTTATCTTGCCATCGCAGAGGGAGCAGAGGATGAGACATCTCCGGGAGGCCTTGCAGAAAGGTCTGTGCAACGCGTTCCCAGAGACTGGGAGGTTACAAACTCCTGGTCCTTGACAACGTGTTGCTGAGGCATCGGTCAGAAGGAGTGGTGGGGAAGGTGGCCGTCTGACTGATGCTTTCAGACAATTTTTTAGTCCGCAGCCCCAAGGTATGATCGGTTCCAGCACCCATCGCCAGCGTCTGATTTAAATGGTGCAGGAATACCTAGGGGCAAGGTCAGACTTGGACACCTTTCCCACCGAAAATCCTCTGGCTTACTGGGTCTTGAGGATGGATCACTGGTCAGAGCTTGCACAGTATGCAATTGAGCTACTGGCCTGTCCTGCATCCAGCGTTCTTTCGGAACGCACCTTCAGTGCTGCTGGTGGCTTTGTTACCGATCACAGGGTGCGCCTGTCCACCGTATCAGTTGATCGACTGACCTTCATCAAGATGAATCAGTTTTGGATCACCCACAGCTACCAAGCACCTGAAGCTGTTGTAACAGAATAATTTTTTTTGAAATATCACATCCCTTCAAGACTGCCTATGCTGATGCTGAGTGACTGTCCTGTTATGTTGATTGTCTATCCTCTTCCTCCTCCGCTGATATGTTGGAAGAACATTTCTGGTTCTGGTTGATGCCATGAGCCCAATTTTTCTGCCCCTGTTTAACAGGGGCGTTTAAGTACAATTTTTGATGCAATGCTTTGCAGCAGGGCTAATTCCTGCAATCAAACAAGAGTATATGGGAGAGGTTGCAGTGTGGTGGCACCAGCACCAGTGCCTAAGGCCCAATTTTTCTGCCCCTGTTTAACAGGGGCGTTTAATTACAATTTTTGATGCAATGCTTTGCAGCAGGGCTAATTCCTGCAATAAAACTAGAGTATATGGCAGAGGTTGCAGTGTGGTGGCACCAGCACCAGTGCCTAAGGCCCAATTTTTCTGCCCCTGTTTAACAGGGGCGTTTAAGTACAATTTTTGATGCAATGCTTTGCAGCAGGGCTAATTCCTGCAATAAAACTAGAGTATATGGAAGAGGTTGCAGTGTGGTGGCACCAGCAGCAGTGCCTAAGGCCAAATTTTTCTGCCCCTGTTTAACAGGGGCGTTTAAGTACAATTTTTGATGCAATGCTTTGCAGCAGGGCTAATTCCTGCAATAAAACTAGAGTATATGGCAGAGGTTGCAGTGTGGTGGCACCAGCACCAGTGCCTAAGGCCCAATCTTTCTGCCCCTGTTTAACAGGCGCGTTTAATTACAATTTTTGATGCAATGCTTTGCAGCAGGGTTAATTCCTGCAATAAAACTAGAGTATATGGCAGAGGTTG
This sequence comes from Lithobates pipiens, assembly GCF_037356315.1. Lineage (NCBI taxonomy): Eukaryota > Metazoa > Chordata > Amphibia > Anura > Ranidae > Lithobates > Lithobates pipiens. The sequence goes on along the minus strand of NW_027507789.1, from coordinate 55,723,370 downwards.
CAGTGTGGTGGCACCAGCACCAGTGCCTAAGGCCCAATTTTTCTGCCCATGTTTAACAGGGGCGTTTAATTACAATTTTTGATGCAATGCTTTGCAGCAGGGCTAATTCCTGCAATAAAACTAGAGTATATGGCAGAGGTTGCAGTGTGGTGGCACCAGCACCAGTGCCTAAGGCCCAATTTTTCTGCCCCTGTTTAACAGGGGCGTTTAAGTACAATTTTTGATGCAATGCTTTGCAGCAGGGCTAATTCCTGCAATAAAACTAGAGTATATGGAAGAGGTTGCAGTGTGGTGGCACCAGCAGCAGTGCCTAAGGCCAAATTGTTCTGCCCCTGTTTAACAGGGGCGTTTAAGTACAATTTTTGATGCAATGCTTTGCAGCAGGGCTAATTCCTGCAATAAAACTAGAGTATATGGAAGAGGTTGCAGTGTGGTGGCACCAGCAGCAGTGCCTAAGGCCAAATTTTTCTGCCCCTGTTTAACAGGGACATGTAATTACAATTCTTGATATAATATTTCACAGGAGGGCCCCTTCCTGTGCCCACCCAGAGTAACGGTGAGGACTTATAGTGTTGTGGCACCAGCACCACAACCACCAAAGGTCAATTTTTCTACCACTGTTCAACAATGGCATGTAATTACAATTCTTGATATAATCGTTCACAGCAGGGCGCTCCAGCGCCCACCAAGAGTCACTTTCAGGGCTTACAATGTTGTGGCAAAACCAACACCTTGTTCCGCCATTTCTGCAGAGCATATAGGGCAGGCCCCTACTTTCAAACATCCAATTTACAAACATCTCCTACTTGCAAACGGAAGGAGACAACAGCAAGTGAGATGAAAAAAGATGGACGACAAAACAAATTATACAGGGGTGATAACCCTTCCCTATGTTTTCCAAAAAGCTTAAAAATAGTTTTTTTGACTGGAGCTACACTTTAAAAATGTACCAGTTGAAAATTACAAACAGATTCAACTTAACACAACAAACCTACACAGTCCCTGTCTTGTTTGCACCGCCTGTATACTGCTGTTCTGAGTATATAGGGCCTGGGGGCCACACGCATTTCCTTTTTTTAATATGGGTACAGGGTTCCCCTTAATATGCGTGCAAGACCCAAATAGGCTGGTAATGGGCAGGGAGGGCTACCCATGCCATTTTTCTCAATCATTTTCAACCATATTGCAGGAACCAGATATAACATTAAAACCGCAAGCAGTTTTAAATGGTGTTATTTCCATTTAATGTCATTTTGTGCAGGGACTGTTCTAAACACGGGAAACACGCGGCACTTCACAGGCATACTACAGACACCCCCCAGGCACCATATTTAAAGGAATATTTCACTTTTTTTTTCACTAATCGTCATTAAAATCAGTGCTCCCGCCAAAACGGCCATTTTTAAAAACATTTTAGGCATTGACCCATGTCCCCTGGGGCAGGAGCCAGGTCCCCAAACCCTTTTTAGGACAGTATCTTGCATATTAGCCGTTAAAATTAGCACTTTTCATTTCGAACGTTCGAGTCCCATAGACTTCAATGGGGTTCTAAAGTTCGTTCGAATTTGGGGTCCGTTCGAAAGTTCTGGTGCGAACCGAACCGGGGGGTGTTCGGCTCATCCCTAGTCCCCACTCACCGACTCCTATTACCCTTACAGGGGTAGATGGCATGTACAGGTAACCAGAGATTAGGTGTCCCTTGGTGTATCCTCATTTAGAGCACATTTATTTGTTTTTTTGGATGACACAATCTGTTAAGGTTTAGAGAGTGGTATATCGCTCTCGATTTTAGGGTAGTGTCATTCACCCCACTTTTTCCTACTACCTATATTTAGCCCCTTAGGGGAGTCTATTAGGGGAGGCTGCACACCCTTGTTCGGTCCTACATCTTCTTCCATAATATACAAAAAAACGGGCTAACTTTAGTGGTTTTTTTTTCTATTCACGAAACCGTTTCTTTCCAAAAGAAAAATTGCTGTGCAAATACCGTGTAACATAAAAAGTTGCAACAACTCTTTTTTTTTTTACCTAGGCTGTCTGTTAAAACAATATATATAATATTTGGGGGTTCTGAGTATTTTTCGAGCAAAAAAATTATGATTTTTATATGCAGGAGAGAAGTGTCAGAATTGGCCTGGGTGGCAAGGGGTTAATTACCATAAGTAATATACAAATACTTATTATATATTGTTTTTAAGGTAATTTACTATATTTTCGAAAACTGTAATCAATTAATCAAGCAGGTGACTTAGCAGACAGATTACTGAAGTTTGAAGTTATAACTTCAAACGAGTAATTTCACATAGATAATTTCACATAGATAAATAATAAATTGTTATCTCATAAAGTATAGCATAATAATATATGAATTAGCTTGATTAAAACAGTACCTTTTCAGCAGCAAAAGATTCTCATTCTCCCTCTTAACTGTGTGAGAAAAATATGGGATTATGGATAAATCTTATACACATAAACCCATGCTTTTTCCTTGTAGTTAAGAGAGCTGGGCTGGAAGGGAGCATGTGTCTTTTAGACACATGCCTCTTCTATGACACTGCAGTGAGAGGACAGCCTTCATTGCAGCATTTTTATTGGACAGCTGGGGCCAATGGTACTTTATCATTGGTCCAATGCTCCAAGCTGTCCATTGAGCTCAGTGCCTCTGACAAGAAGTGAGAGACACTGTGAGCTCATCCTCTCAGTCTACTGCAAACAGAGTGTGCTAACTTGTATTTAAACTGGCTGCTCTGTATGTAGCTTCTGACAGGCTGCACAAGGAGCCTCGTATCTCCTTAACCATAGCTCCTAGGAGCCCCGATTTTGACCAGTGGTGGTGTAGGTGTTCAGCTACATACAAAACTTTTTTTTTAGGCAAATGGGCCTATCTTAACCATATGTAGTGAGGTCATTTTTGGGGTCGTAAACATGTAGTGAAGACCCACCCATATCAGATCAAAAAGATATGTCCTGGAGTGCCAGTCCTAATTATATAGTAGAAGAAAATTGTAAAGTGGGCATTAAACGGTCAACTCCAGACATATGTGTAAAGACACACAGGGCCGTCTTTAAGGCAGGGCAAAAGGGGAAGCTGCCCTGGGCCCTGTCATTGTTGTGGGACCCATAGCAGCTGCCTCATACTTGCCAACTATCCCAGTTTAAATTCCCTTGTCCTTTGAAGTTTTAGTCCTGTGCTGTGTCCTGATATCTCAGTGTGAAGTGCTGGTACTAATGCTGCCCAGATCTGTCCTATTGTTGTGTACAGATGACTCACCCGCAGACCCTGTGTTTACATGTAAATAACTGGCATTCATATAATAGTGGTGGGATTACTAAGTAAACAGCAGCGGCCGGCGGCATTGATATGTAAATAAAGGCACCATTCATATGTATATTATGCTCCCCTGCAATGAGGAGACGTTGTGCTGTAACCTCTAGCAACCAATCAGTGAGCAGTATTACTGTACAGTAGTCTGTAGCAACCAATTAATAAGCAGACATCATTTGCTCTAACCTCTATCAACTAGTCAGTGAGCCGTAATGTGTGCTATAACCTCTCGCAATCAGTCAGTAAGCAGTAATGATATGCTGTAACCGCCGGCAATCAATCACAATTGCTGCCTGATCAGATACAGTAAACTGATTTTAAGTCTAGCTGCTATTTATTGTATGTCTCAGAGCAGGTGGAGAGTGAAATTGAATGGAGGGCACAAGAAATTTTTTGCCCAGGGTCCAATCAATATTAAAGATGGCCCTGAAGACACAAATATATATATATATAAAATTAGACATTTTATTATAAACTACATCAGGTATGCAAAGGGGAATATATACCATACATATACATAAAAAAGTGGGAGAACTAGTCCCCAAAAGTACAAGAAAGTAATACACATACAGTATATATTGCATAAGAGCAAATGATGGCTGACATGTTTCACGGTTGTAATCTATAGCCGCTTCATCAAGGCTTGGTTACTGTATAGTTTAGTCATCATCTAAAACAAAAAATACAAAATCTACAAAGTGCATACATATATACTTTACAGTCCATATACAAAGGAAAAAAAAAGAAAAAATATATCTACCTAGTGGACATCTGAGGCGTCCGGACTAAGGGGAGACCAAAATGCGCAGTACATGCCATGCTCAGAGTCTGAACTTCGTGGACAATACCTCCAAGTAGTGAGGCTAATGGGGTCAATACTGAATGGATAAATCCAAAAAAACATAAGTTAGTGACAATGCTAATACATATATGTAGATTGCATGTATCCGGTAATAGTAGGATATGCCAACCTTGATAGACATTAGTAGTCCGATACTGCATTACTAGAGATGTTGAAATGTCACACAGTATTCACAAGGATCCAACAGCCTCCAAACAGGAGCGAATCCTATAATATGAATAGGGCACACATAAATGAAGGCAAGAAAAGCCAAAAGGGAGGGAAAGGGGGGAAAGGCGAAAGAGGAAAAGACCAGAATAAGTTGGAATAGTATCTATACAAACTCAATTGGAAAGAAAAGGGGCATAACTAATAAATCCATTAAGGCCTGGGGCATGGTATGGCTTAAGTGTAAAGATCCAACGAGATTCTGAGCGAAGGACAAAATTGTCTTAGTCACCACCACCGGGGGAACCCTGGTGTACTCTATCCAGAGCTCGGAATCTCAGAATATCTATGTTGCAGGACAGACAATCAGCAAAATGTCTGGCTAATAGGGATTTTATCCTTAATGTCTGCTGCATGTTCCTTGACTCTTTGCCAGAGCATACGTCTGGTCTTCCCAACATAAAAAAAGCGTTGAATCCACCCGTGAGCAGATAGACCACCCCCTTAGTTTCAGTTAAAAGTTAAAGTGCCTAGGATCGATCGAGGTGGATCATATATTAAAGCTCTCATTGCAGGCTGGATGTAGCAGCAATAGTCACAGTGCCAACATTTGTATGTGCCCTTTGGGCGAGTGCCACATGGGTCCTGGCCCACCTGTCTGTCAAAGTGGCTAGCTATAAGAGTATCTCTGAGTGACCAATTTCTTTTAAATGTAATATGGGGATTTGAGTCCACAAAGTGTCTCACCACAGGATCCTCGGTTAATAAATACCAACGTTCAGCCAAAATCGTCACTCTGTTTAGTATATTTAATAATGGGTCTGGTATTGATATGCTCCAATCCTTTCTCATCCTGAAATAATAATAAATCCCATGGGCTTTCAAGAGCCTTCTTGTATGCTTGTTTAAGAGCCTTATGGCTATAGCCCCTCCATAGAAACCTGTTCCTCAAGGCATCCGCCTGCATTTTGAAGTCCTCATCATTATAACAATTGTGTCGGACTCTCAGATACTGTCCAACGCGTATGACCCTGATTAAGTGTCTGGGATTGGCACTTGTAGCTTAAAGTAAATAATTCCCAGCCGTGGGCTTTCTAAAGAAACTTGTGCTAATGGACCCATCAGCCAATTTGCTGATGGTAAGATCCAGAAAAGGAATAGTCGATCTATCTATGTTTAGAGTAAAACACAGATTAAATGAGCTGTCATTCTGTTGTTGTTGGTCCTGTCCAGAATATGAGGATATCATCAATGTACCTCCCCCCACAAAGACACGTGGTGGAAGTACATTGATAAGTCCTCAGATCCATCCAGATTATACTGGAATATAATACTTCCACATCAACCAACACTAATAGGGTCTCTGTTCCGATATTGAGGCCATCGAGGATCATCAATAAGTGCTCAGTATTGCATCCTTAACCACTTACCAACCGGCCCATAGCCGAATGACGGCTACAGGGAGGTTGGATAACTCTGGGAGGGCGTACAGTGACATCCTCCCAGAATCCTGCACTCGTGCTTCCCCTGGGGCGCACACCTGAGAACATCCGTTACCACTGGGTCCACAGGACCCAGCGCATTACGCATCACGGTAAACGGCCGCTGATCGCGAAAGTGTATTGCATCCTTAAGATAGGTGGGCAAGCTTTCTACATGGGGGCATAAGTATTCATCCATTAAAACACTATTGTTTGGGTATAGAGATGGATTGAGTCACTGTGTCTTGATATATATTTTTAATAAGGGCATCAAAATAAACCTCCCCACTTTCTTATGACAGTGTCTTTAATGCTCTATATTCAACGTGAGTGAATTTGCATGATTTCAAAATCAAAATTGAAATTCAAAATCATTACATACTTTGCACAACTAAGAAATCAAGGGCTTTTTTGTCAATATCTGGAGGCTAAAATTATACCCCTGGGTCTGAGAATACAAATATTTCCTACCATCTCAAGAACTTAAAAATAAATGAGAACATAATCTCACAGAAAGTTCTCTAAGTATGATTGGGATACTGAAACAATATCATGAAGCGGAAGTTATAAGATTGAATAGGGAGGTTCAAACCATTCTGGGCAAGATTGGGGGCCATTTTGAATCCGCAATATACAAAGAAGAAAATGCTAAACTTAAGGAAAATCTAGTACGTTTCAATCAACCTATTATCCGTAAGAAAGACAAGAAAATCACAATGTATAAAGTTGCTTTTGAAACAGGACGAGCCTATAGATGGCAAAATACTAGACGAGGCCGTGGATTTAATCATCACAGATTTTGACAGGGAATATTCTGACCACTCATCTGTCTCTATCAGCTCTTTCTCTTCAAGGTCATTCCAACTTTGGACGTCGTGGCTCCCATCGTCGCTCACGTAGCCGTCGGGGCAGATCAGGTGGCGGTGAGTCACGTGGTGATTTTAACCGGACTCCCCATCCAACCAAGCAAAAGGATCCTCCATAAGTCCATCAAACATATGGGCACCAATAGAGGCGATGGTGTAGTGAGAAGGAAGGACATGCCGGGTGCAGTTGGCCCTTTAGTCCTGGATGAGGCCTAATTGGACCTCACACCCACAGACAAACTACGTCAAACCAACACGGTACAGGGCAAGATGGACGTCTACATAACTAGTTAGAGGTTAGCAGGGGATGGCTTGGATGTAATCAATCTAACCCCCCACCGCTTTACAGCTGAGGAATTGTCACTCCTTGGTTTGGGCTTAATTATTTCCCTGAAAGCAATATGGACATTTTTGATACGGTCAAGGATCTAAATGTATTCATTAGGAAAATAAACCTTAAATGTTTTTTTGAAGGCTGTCCATATGCGACGGACCTACCCCAGGACGAGTCATACATTTTCAAATCACGCAAATTCACTTGCGTTGAATATAGAGCATTAAAAACACTCAATGAACTGGTACAAGAAAGTGGGGGGGGGGTAAATTTTGATGCCCTTATTCAATATATAGATCCAGATACAGTGACTCAATCCATCTCTATACCCAAACAATACAAAAATAAATCCACAAAATTTCCTACCTCAACCAATCCACAGGTCAACCTTTTTCTCCAATCAGTTACGAGAGACCTTGAAAATCTCATAAGAAAGAGAGACAGATTGTTTCATCTTGATGACCTTCAAAAACAAACATTATCCAACCTTTTGGAAAATAATGACATCATTATCAAGCCCTCTAATAAGGGCGGTAATGTTGTTATTATAGTAAAAACCTTGTATATTAAAATATGCTCGGATATTTTATCCAATAAGAACTGGTACTAAAAAAATCTCACCCTTAATGATTACCTCCTTTCAAAATGAATTTCATAATTTAGTAGGTAGAGCTTACGGACTGGGTCTTATCAGTAAGGACACCAGGACTGACTTTGTATGCGCTGCCAAAGATGCAAAAGCATATACATAATGCTCCAGGTCATCCTATAATTTCTGGTATTAGGAGTATCACTTCACAAGCCAGTGTTTTAGTTGATAAATACTTATGCCCCCATGTACAAAGCTTGCCCACCTATCTTAACCACTTGACCACTGGGCACTTAAACCCCCTTCCTAACCAGACCAATTTTCAGCTTTTGGTGCTCACACATTTTGAATGACAATTACTCAGTCATGAAACACTGTACCTATATGAAAATGTTGTCCTTTTTTTCACACAAATAGAGCTTTCTTTTGGTGGTATTTAATCACCGTTGGGTTTTTTATTTTTTGCATTATAAAAGAAAAAAGACCAAAAATTCTGTAAAAAAATTAAATTTTCTTTTTTTCTGTTATAAAATTTAGCAAATTAGTAATTTTTCTTCATAATTTTTGGCCAAAATTTTTACTGCTACATATCTTTGGTAAAAATAAGTACAAATTGGTGCATATTATTTGGTCTTTGTTAAAGTTATAGAGTCCACAAGCTATGGTGCCAATATCTGAAAATTGATCACACCCGAAGGACTGACGACTGAAGGACTCATTTCTTGAGACCCTAACATGCCAGAAAAGTACAAATACCCCCAAAATGACCCCTTTTTGGAAAGAAGACATTCCAAGGTATTTAGAAAAATGCATGGTGATGTTTTTTTTCCCACAATTCTTTGCAACATCAAGATTATTATTTTTTTTTTTCACAAAATTGTCATATTAGCAGGTTATTTCTCACACCCAGCATATTCATACCAATAATTACACCCCAAGACACATTCTGCTATTACTCCCGAGTACGGCGATACCACATGTGTGAGATTTTTACACAGCGTGGCCACATACAGAGGCCCAACATGCAGGGAGCACCTGCAGGCGTTCTGGAGCACCCAGGACCATTCTGCTATTTCTCTTCTACATGTAAAAATCATCATTTATTTGCTAGAAAATTACATAGAACCCCAAAACATTTTATATGTTTTTTTTATTCTGGACAGGGCCTATGGATCTACTTGTTAGCTTTATCCAATAACTGAATGACAATTATTTTAATCTGAATTTTACGCTAAATGCAGATAGATCGACTATTCCTTTTCTGGATCTTACCATCAGCAAATGATGGATCCATTAGCACAAGTTTCTTTAAAAAGCCCACGGCTGGCAATTCTTTACTTCATGCTACAAGTGCCCATCCCAGACACTTAATCAGGGCCATACCTGTTGGACAGTATCTGAGAGTCCGATGCAATTGTTCTAATGATGAGGACTTCAAAATAAAGGCGGATGTCTTGAGGAACAGGTTTCTACGGAGGGGCTATAGCCATAAGCCTCTTAAACGAGCATACAAGAAGGCTCTTGAAAGCCCATGGGATTTATTATTATTTCAGGATGAGAAAGGATCATCGTTTATCAATACCAGACCCATTCTTAAATATACTAAACAAAGTGAAGATGTAATGCAGATTATGTGCGAACATTGTATTTATTAACTGAGAATCCTGTGGTGAGAAACTTTTTGGAATCAAAACCCCATATTACATTTAAAAGAAATTGGTTACTCAGATATACTCTTACAGATAGCCACTTTGACAGACAAGCGGGCAGGCAGGCACTGCATTGATTTAACTTACAATTGCATGGATGTGTGACATTGTACCCAAACAAAATGTATGTACTTTTTTCCGCACAAGTAGAGCTTTCTTTTGGTGATACTTGATCCCCTCTGTGTTTTTTACTTTTTGCGCTATAAATAAAAGAAAAGTGAAAATTTTGAAAAAAAACTATTTTTTTTTCACTTTTCGCTATAAAAAATATCTAAAAAAAAAAAAACACAGCTAATGTCTTCATCAGTTTAGGCCATTACATATTTTTCTACATATTTTTGGTAAAAACAAAATGCAATAAGAGTATCCACTTAAAGACCAGGCCTCTTTTTCAGACTCAGTGTATACAAGTTAAAAACACTTTTTTTGCTAGAAAATTACTTAGAACCCCCAAACATTATACATTTTTTCCCCTAACACCCTAGAGAACAAAATTGCGGTCATTGTCATTTTGTCACACCGTATGTGCGCAGTGGTCTTACAAGCACACTTTCTTGGAAACAAAATATTTTTTTGAATAAAAAAAATTAGACAACAGTAAAGTTAGCCCAATTTTTTTTTATATTGTGAAAGATAATGTTACGCCGAGTAAATTGATACCCAACATGTCATGCTTCAAAATTGTGCCTGTTCGTGGAATGGCGTCAAACTTTTACCCTTAAAAATCTCCATAGGCGACGTTTAAAAAAATTCTATGGGTTGCATGTTTTGAGTTACACAGGAGGCCTACTCACATATGCGTTTACTTCTGCATGCAAGCTCGTCGGGGCGAGGCCCTTTCAAAAAAAAAAATTTCTTATTCATTTTATTTTATTTTATTTATTTTTACACTTTAAAAAAATAGAAATAAATTGGGTCACTTTTATTCCTATTACAAGAAATGTAAACATCACTTGTAATAGAAAAAAGCATGACAGTTCTTCAGATCTCATATTTGGACTTAAATGCAATAAAAAAAATAAAAAAAAATGGTCATTTGAAAAAAATGACAGCAAAAAAAATGTGCCTTTAAGAGGTATGGGTGGAAGTGACGTTTTGACGTTGCTTCCACCCTGCTATGTTATGGAGACAGTTGGGGTTATGGAGATGGATGGGATTCATCTTAGCCTCACTCATCTCCATAACCAGGCTCCTGTAAGCAGCAGAGGGCACGGAAGAGCAGCTGGAGGGGCAGTGTCACCTCTCCCGCCATTGATAATGGTGATCTCGCGGCGAATACGCTGCAGAGACCACCATTATCGTAAACAGAACCGCCGGCTCTAAAGATGAATACCTTGGTTGTGGCAGAAGCTGCTGCCATTACCGAGATATCCATCTTCAAACTGCCAACGTAAATGTACATAAGCTGGTCGGTAAGTGTTAAATTGATTGGTATGGTGCAAAAGTTATAGCATCTACAAAATAGGGGATAGATTTATGGCATTTTTATTGTTTTAATTTTTTTTCTAGTAGCTGCGATTAAAAATTGGGATTGCAACTTTGTGGTGGACAGATCGGACACTTGACACATTTTTGGGACCATTGATATTTATACAGCGATCAGGGCTATAAAAAATTATTACTGTATAAATAGAAAGAGAGCGCAACCGGGGAGAAAAGGGATTATTGCGGTGCCAGATTCAAAAGAAGAATAGAAAGAGAACCATAGATAATATTATCACAATTTTTAATAAATATCACACAAGATAAAAAAGTATAACAATACAATAGACAATATAAATCCAACGTAGACAATGACACAATTACATACTAAAACATACAGTATATATATTCTATCCAGTTATCAGACAGCCTTAGATATATAGCATGTTGGGCACAGATGGTATTGGCCTTTAGATTCTGTCTGATCAATCTTTCCCTACATGTTTCGCCATACCAATGGCTTCCTCAGGGGTTAATAGAAAACAAATCCAAGGAGGACAGTAGAAGTTCTATATAAAACAGAATATAGAAAAAAAGGGAAAACAAACAGAAAAAAATAAAAAACATATACTGATTAGAATATATGAAAAAAGAATATTGTACAATACATATGGGCCAACGACACAGGTCTGACCCTAACCCTAACTGTGCGGGGATGGGACTGACTTGGGGAGGAGACCGATCATTGTTCCTATATACTAGGAACAACAGATCAGTCTCCTCACCCCTGAACTGGGATTTGTGTGTATACACACACAAATCCCCGTTCTCGCTCTGTCAGGAGCGATCACGGCTGCTCATTAGACATTGTGCCCCCTACACTCCTTAAAGCTCCCGCCATTAAGCTACATCATCAATTGACGGCAGGCAGTCGGCAAGTGGTTAAGGTAAGGGGCCTGGATCTGCAGCTCCAATAGCCCCTATGTTATTCCGGCCCTGACTGCATCCAAAGTGCGCCATTCCCTTTCAGGCAAAACTAACAGTGCCCTGTGGGCCCCACCCACCAGGGAATTGATGGTCGGATCAGGAAGGTGTGCAGAAGTTACTTGATACATATGAGCAGAGATTATCACTCATTCTGCCCAGTCTGTGAAGGGAACGTTTGTGCCATTATATTTTGGAATTAGTTATATGGCCACTCCTATTGACACCATAAATGAGCTCCCAGATGCCACTGAAAAAAGTAGAGGGTTGTTTTGACATCCTGCTGACTATGCCAAATATGTGGCTGGTGCTGCTGGGGTTACATGAGAACACAAGGACAATCAATTTTCCAGAAACACTTGATTCAGTAAAGATTGCTTGACCAGTGCAATTTCAGCAGGTTTAGAATACAGAGATGTCCTCCAGGTGTTACAGAGCAGCAGAAATTACCAGAGGTTGACCGTTGACCCCCCCCCCCCCCCAAGCTCTCAGTTCCTCAAAATACCGAGTTTCACTTGGCATTTCTCACAGATCCACTTAAGGTTTTGAGTGCATCGGTAAGGCATATGCTAGGAAAATTCTTCCAGGGAACAAAGTACCTGGCAATGCCCTTGCACTTTGCTCTACTTCCATGGTTTTACACTTCTCTAGATCCTCCACCTGCTCAGACTGTAGGGGTGTTAGAAACCATGAATCAGACTGAGACAAAAGTACAGTTAAATCACACTTGTTTAATAATAATAAAAAAAGGTAAACAGAGTAAACATAGTCAAAACATAGCCAGACTTCAGGAACCGGAATGGATAGTCAGACAAGCCAAAACATCAGGGAGCCAGAGATGAGCATAGTAAAACAGCAAGAAGGATCTGAAGCCAGAAGGAATGTCAATCAAGCAAGTCTTTAACAGGAACACAGGAGAGCGTCACTAAAAATGTGACCAAGGCGAAGGCAGAGATCATCTGGACTGGACAGCTTAAGTAGGCAGGACTGACGAGCAGGATATCATCAGGTGAGTCACTGTGGAGAGATAGAAGCTGGAAATTAGCCGACAGCTGAGCGGACAGCTTTGAGAAGAAAGGGCTGAGCCCAGCCCTGACAGTACCCCCTCCTCAATGACTCCTCCCCCTCGGAGGACCACCAAGCTTAAGGGGAAAACATCTATGGAAATCACGGAGGTGGACAGGGGCATGTATGTCCAAGGATGAGACTCAAGAGCGTTCCTCCAGACTGCATCCTTTTTCCAATGCACCAGGTATTGTATGCACCTACGGAACCTACGGGAGTCAACAATGGACTGTACTCCATACTCCTCATGGTTCTCAACATGTACAGGGTGAGGACAAGGCACCAAGGTGGTAAAGCGGCTGCAGACCAAAGGTTTTAATAAGAAGACATGAAATACATTTCGAGATACGCATATTAGAAGGAAGGTCTAATGCATAAGCCACTGGGTTAATCCTGCGAAAAATACGGAAAGGCCCAATAAACTGAGGTGCAAACTTCACTGCCTTGTTCTGAATGCTGTGCAGCACATTACATACTCCACATTATTTCACTCTAAATACTGTGTCCTATATTATATACTCTGTAGCACTGTTTCTCAACCTTTTTTCACTCAAGGCACCCTTTAAAATTATAGACAATCTTAAGGCACCCTTTGAAATTATGGACAGTCTCGAGGCACCCCGTTCTAAAATGTAAAAAATGATTCTAATAGTTTTACACAATGCAGCAATATCCACCCGTAGGCCACCCAGAGTTAGAGGTGATTTATTCTTCCAAAGCAAAAACAATTTTGCACACTGGTGCTGACTATTATTCCAATGTTTCTCTTCTCCCTTAATTTCTCTCCATCAGTCAGCTAATGTGACCCCAGTGTTGAGGGAATGGGGGCACAGAAGTGTCAAAAAAGGATGTTGTGGAGAGGATAGACATCTTCCTTATCAACTGATGACATCACTAATTGTTGGGATGCCAATGTCCAGAAAATCATAATGGTGCATAATGAAAACCAGGCGCTTTGTGTAACTAAAAGGCAGGCTTAATCCACCTTCTGGCTTTAGGCATTAGCCAAGGCACACCTGAAGAAACCTCAAGGCACCTTGGTTGAAAAAGGCTGCTCTAAATCATTAATAATCACTGACATATTGGGAAGCAGAAGTTATTTGTACCATGGCTACTACTGAATTCTACCCCTTTTATATAAGCAGGCACACATTTGCTTGTTCTACTAACTGTAGTAACAAATACATCAAGTATGTACAAGTTGTGACACCTATATCCAAGTTTAAATACTTGTTAACATAATTATACGAGATTTCTAGTTCTTAGCAGCCCTCAAATGCATATAGATAATATGTAAAAGTAAACAAGCCAGTAACTTTTCTGAAAAATGACAAGTTATGTACTTACAGGCGGCAGTTGTCACAGACTTGCAGGTGATTTAACTGCTCACAAAACGACCTACTCGATAATTAATGTTTTTTTTCTGGACAACACCATGCTTAGACAGAGGAAGCACCATATACAGCTATATTAATTGCCACATTTCTCTAAATAAATAGGCTGAAAGGACTTATTTAGTTTCATATGACATATTAGAGATTGCACATTTATGCTAATTCTGCTTTAATATCTTAACTAAGGAGGTTTTTCCTGGGCAAACTCAGCTCATTACACAAACGACTAAGTTTGTCACAATTAATGGATGTAAATGTATATATTTGCCTTGATCTTAGAGTAATTTGAAGATGAAAATAAACATTATTCTACGCCTAATTCACCTTTTAAATCTAGCGTATAAGGGGAAAATAATGAGGGAAACAGATGCACAGTGCAATCACCTCCAAGATACCATCCTGTCTAAATTTTACCATACTTGTCATGATATAAGTAGCTCGCCAAGAAAACTGAGGTTGGTGGTCACACATATCTATGCACTACACACTGTTAATGTATCTCTTATCTCTGCACAGCAATTTTGTTTATATGCAAATAGGTTATCAGAAACATTGTAACTAATTAATGTAATAAGATATTGGTAAGATTTCTGCCGGGATGCGGAGCTTAATTAACCCAGATATGACCTTACCATTTGTTAGGGAAATGACTCAAGTCATCACTTTAGTTAATAAATGCAAACAGTTCCTAAGAATATGTTGGTTTTAAAGGAGACACGTGATTTTTCATTACCTTCTGTCAACCTCCTTCGACACTAATCTTATGATCTAAAGCACAACGCGTCTTGAAAAATAGTCTCTTAAAATATTGTTGTAGTTGTTTCTCATGTTGTGCATATTATTTGGAATGTCTATGAAAAAATAAAACTATTGATCATTTATCATGCTGCAATTGGTCATCAGTGAAGAACAGCCTCAGAAAGTCATGTACAGTCTACAAATATTAGCAAATGTAATTAATATTTGACATCACTGGACAAATGAATATAATTACAAAATCTGCATGTAAAATTAAAGATGTTACTGAGCAAAATGTTTTTGCTCAATAGCAAATAACATGGGATATATTTGAGCAGAACCTGACCAAAGAACCAATGACTAAAGGAGGAAAAAAGATGGTAGATAGAGAGCTATTTAAAGAGGAATAGATAGACGGATGGATAGTTTTATTCATGGTCTGAACTCCAGGAAAACAGCAAAAAGTATATACAATATACAAAAGTTGTCTTACTTCCAAAATAATTTGTATTTTTGTCAATTTAATCCAGACATTTACACAGGAAAAGGAGACAAGGTGCGCCAATCTAAGCATAGTATTAAGAACAATTTAATGGGAATATTTAAAAGGTGGCCAAACGGCTACTCACAATTTCTCAATGAAAATTAGGCATGTAGACTTATGTATAATGTCCATAGTGGAAGTCCACGGCTGTTCACAGTGGAGCATCCCAGTGATGTTAAGAAAGACTGTCCAGTTGATGATGGAAGAGGTAGGGCGGTGTTGGAATCAAACAGGAATTAATATTATACATCTACACAGCTGTTTGTACAGCCAAACTCAGCCATATTGATGCCATGCAGTCTCACATGTTTAAAAGCAAGGAATGTGACACCAAGACACAATTTGAATAGCAGAATGAGTTCTATTCAGCCCACCTGGAATGTACTGAACTTCAAAGACAATATGGTGCCGGCTTGTCTGCAAGAACAAAGGACAGTTGGTGAGCGGGAGGGACGTCCGAGATCGAGCCACAAGATGGGAATCCAGTCGGAGCAGTTGCAATTCATGGGCAGACACTGCCCCCCAGAGGCCAAGTATGGCAGGACTGTCCGAGGTAATTAGCCTGGGGGAGGAAACGCCCCAGAGACGCTGATTGGTCTACGGGAAAAGTAGGATGGGCTATGGGGTGTGGTATGGCTGAGGTATGTTTAACAAAAAGGGTTGCAACCATGAGTTTGGTCTCTCTCTCACTTCCATCATGAGGCTTAGCTGCGAAGGTCGGATAAGTATGGCTTATATTGTACTTTGATTGTATGCTATGTATTATTGTAACTTTATGCACGCTTTCTTATTTCCTTGGGAAATAAATGAGATTTAATTGATCTTAGACCGTGTATTGATTTCATAGCCAATGGTGATAATATTGTGATATTAACGATAACATGTGCTTGGCGTGTTGGTTGATAGCTAAACTATAGGGACTAGACAAAGTAATACATAACTGATAATAATAATAATAGATTGAATTGATCAGTTACTTCATTTGGCACCCCAGAAGGCGTGTAAAACGTATTTTTACACAGAATCCACGAAAATCTAATGTATTTTTGTTTCTGAGTCCCTGTAAGTCACGAGGACCCTCAAAGACACCCAGAACTGAAAGTCATCTCTAGTGTGGACAAGATTGGCGCTGGCTCGCGAATTCTGAAACCACGCTTGGATGAGCAGGAAGAGTCTGTGAGATATTTCACTGGTAAAACGCACGCGTAAAACCTGGTGAGAACTGTGACTGATATATATATATATATATATGTACGTATTGTTGTGTTTGCTGCAAACTTGTAACCAGAGGGCAAATTGGCGCACTGGCGAGATAAGGGACTGATCATCCCTGGTTATGTGATATAACCGCAGATTGACAGGATAAACCATACAATTTTGAGGGAAAAGTGGAAATATCCACGTGAGTGTGGCAAAGCTCGGTCCCAAGAGAAATTCCCTATGGCCTGCTATCGGATAGGAGGGCATTGAATAAGAGTGTGTTCTCCTAAAGAAATTCGTGGGTAAACGGATTTGTATTTGTTTTTTTTGTTTTTTTGTGTAAAAAAAAAAAAAAAAAAAAGTGGGGGAAATATAGGTTTTATTTCTACCCACGTGAGATTGAAATAGCTCTGGTAAAATAACCTGCAGCCTAAGGCTAAGTGTGCCTTGTGTCTTGTATGCTGTAGAACCACAAGTCACTGGAAATGTAAACGGTTGGAATCTATTTTTTTTTTGTTTGTTTGTTGGTAGGAATCTGTCTTTGTGGGGGTTATCTAGTTGTTTGTCTGGTTTCTATTGTCTAAGCAACTGGTGGAGCAACCGTAGTGTGGATAGGCTAATTAGCATATCAATGGAAGCCATTGAAGGTTTCATTAGCAAGCATGGTGGGATTAGATTTCAACTTACTCACAAAAGTAACTTAACATATCAATTCAATGAACTTTTGAGACAATGTAATACACATAACAGTCTCATAAGTAATAAATCAAAAAAAGGCAGGAAAGAGAGAATGGCCAATGCCTTATGCATGTTAATGAGAATGAAAGAAATTGCGGAACAAAAAGAATTAGAATGGTTTGCTGATAGAGAAAAAGTGATGGAACAGGTAAGTGATATAGCAATGAGGATTGAAAAGGCTGATGCAGATGCTCGTAGTCGGATTAAACAATTAGTGACTGAGAAATGTGTATTGCAACAGAGATTAGATGAATTAGAACAAACGTGCAAATTAAGAGAAAGTTGTATTGCCTCTTTGAATCAAAGGGAGGCTGAGAATTTGCAGGTTATCACAAGGCTTAAGGCACAAGCAGCCATAATGAGTTATCCTCCAAGTGTGCAATAGTGGAGGTACCCTCCGCACATGCTCAGTGTACAGAAAAGCTAGAAGTGAAACATGAAGAAAACCCCTATGCTATTATCACTGCAAATGATAGTACTGTGATGGGAATCGATGTGGAAGAAGCAAATAAAGGTGGGATAACTGCACTTGAAATTGACTCAGGAGTTGAAACTTCTGATGACTCCTCAGACAACGAAAGTATAAAGTCTGTGCATTCCAATCGCAGTAATAGTATCCAGCAGTGTGGGTTGCCAGCGCCATATGCTAAAAAAATGGCCTACGCAGGGAAACCAGAACTAAAATGTTTTTTGTGTAAAAGGGGGGGTCACATTTCAAAATATTGTCGGGCGGCGAATAATGATATCGAAAGGAAATTATACCCGAAAACGACCCCAAGGCTTCAGGTGTGTTATTCAGCAAGGTGGGGTAGCCATCCAAAGCATGGAACCCATAGTAATCAAACCCATTTCCCGTGTAAAACGCAAATGCGGGGTCTACAAACTAAAAAGCAATATGTAGGACAGTTGCTTAGAGTCAAAATGGAGGTAGACGCATGGTTACTCAAATATAGCACTGGGGGAAACGATGTTAGCAGAACTTAGTGAGCTGCAGGTATGGTAAGAATATTCTGGTCAATGTTTCCCGGCTATGAAAAAGGTTTGATGTAAGTTTCAGGTTCAGAATATGATAGAGGACCTTGATATAGATATACATTTTTTTTGTTTTTGTTTTTTTTGTTTTGTACTTTCAGGGATAAACCTCTGAATTGGTATTGTGGTTTTTCTTTTGTGTGGTTAAAAGATGTTTCAGTTATGAGTATTGTTTTTCTTGTGTTTCTTTAATCTTCTCTTATTGTCAGTCTTTATAAACTTTTCCTGAGTAAGATCCAATACTGCTGATTAACATAAGAATTGTGTTTTTCAGTGACCAGGAAGAAGTTAAACTGGTTCGTATACGGACATTTGCATTTGTTTGCAGGTCTCTCAAAGTGAGAACAGTGGGTAAAATATAGCAGAACATGGGTTAGGTTATTGTAAATGCATAATCGATTATCACATGGTACCATGAGCTCATTAGTTAGTAATTGTTTGCAAACAATGAAAAATAAATAGTACTAAAAAGAGTTACAAATGAAGCTAAAATGTTGTGATGATACATATGCTTTGTTTTGTTTTTGTTTTCCGTTTTCCCCCATTAACTAATTGTATTTCAGATTGGAATAAGCACTCTTTGCAGGAGAAAAGTCCATGGATGTTAACTAAAAGTTGAGTGTTTGTCATTGTTTTATGGTGGTTGTCTTGTCATGTTGTTTGTGTGATCATGGCCAGATTTTTAATTTTTTTTTTACATTTTTTTTTATTTTATTTTTTTTTTATTTTTTCTTCTTAAAAAATTTTTTTGATATTGGTTTAGTTCTCTATTTTAGTTATATTTTTATTCAGGTGGAAAAGTAGTAGGTCTAATCCACCTGAAAGGGGGGGAATTGACAATGCCCTCAGTTAGAACCAGTCACCTGAAAGGGGGTAGTGCATACATCGTAAAGATACAGATAGATGCATTGTTTTTGTAGCTTGTAAAATTTGAAGTTTTTGAGAAGCACCACTGACGTTCAGTTTTAAACATTTTTGATCATACCATGGGGATCCATTTTACAGTGGGTTCAGCCTAAAGAGGTCATGGTTGTTTGGATAGTTTGGTCAGAGTTGCAGAAGCCAGGAATACTGAGATCCTGGGCTCCAAGGAGGGAACTATAAGTAAACATGGTAAGCGAGCAGATATTGTGGATAAGAATTTGATACTGCTCTTGTTTTTCACTTCCAGAATCCAAGTGGGGCGAGAATTGGAGAGGCTTCTGGAACATGGATGACAGATGATCATCTGGTTGGCAGTTTGTCTGTGCCACACCATACCACAAATTAGTTCCGATAAACATCAGGAGAGAAGGAAAACTGAAAGATTCAGATTAATACCTGTTTTTTCGTATGGACAATTTGGTGCTAATGCTGAATCTGAAAGACTGTGCCTAGCAAGAGAACTTGTGAAATATTTTTGCTGAAGTCTCTCCTGATGAATGCAAACATGTTATGTATACATGTGCAATGGGTTGGAGGTTGGGGAAGAATTATGACACATCCAATCCGTCAAAACATGAAAATGTAAAACATGTGTTTTTTTTGTTGGAAGGAGGAATTGAAGGAAGAAAGGTTTTAATGTATGACATGTATTGGTGTAACGGAGTTAATATGGTGCAGGTACCTAGGAGGCAGGCTGGCACTTATGCATAATAAGGTAGCTGTTGGCCAGACTAAAGGGTGCCAGGTGACACATCAATGGGGTGAAAACTTCCTCGTAGGGGTGGTGTCTCAATCCTAGCGGTCCTAGAGAGAAGCTTTCGGTTACAGGACATGCGGGACACCAGAACTAGACATGAGGAAGATACGCCCGGTTGGTGTCTCACCTGAGAGGTTGAAACCCTGCACAGATAATGCCAGTAAATACACACAGGAGCACGCTCTGTTAAAATAAAGGGAACAAACGCTGGCTACCAGGGTACCATAGGACTTCACCACATGGCGCTGCAACATCTCACGGTGGTTGACAAAAAAAAAAAAAAACCTACCACCCTATATGTGCTGAGTATACACTGAATCAAGTGCGGTCATTGCACCAGTGACTTACTCCCAGAGAATGAGGTCCATGCAGGATGCTTATTTCTGAGGAGTAACCCGAAAGAGGAGGGATGTATTCAGCACTATATTGGGGGGGGGGAACCATAGCTGGGATGGGTGGTGTTAATGGAGGGGACATCGGCCTCCTGAGGAACAAACTCACAGCCATAGCTTCAGAGAAGGAGTGTGACTTTGTTACCCCGGGAGATTGGTGGCATCCTTGATAACATTCAATGAAGTCACAGAAACACTCAGATTAGAATGGCTCCAGATTTTGTCAACCATGTTGAGAGGTTGGTAGAGAGGACAGAAACATGTCATTGGCTCTGGCGCGCACTCTGTGGCAGGTAGAAATATCAGCCAACATCAAGCTGATTGTACCGTCTCTGTATGAGGGGCAGTGGCCTGATGAGTTAGCATCACCGCTCAGTAAGATTTTGCCAAAAGACGTTGCTTACACTAATCCAAAGTAGTAGTCGAATGCCTGTATGGGCTGTACTAAGTTGGATTGTGAAAGGTGTTATGCTGTATGTTCTCATATACAGAAGTGCAGACTCGGTCTGTATATTTGGTGGCATCAATGGGCTTACTGACCGGGGATTCTATCTTGTTGCATTTGAGGCTATATCACACATGTGATCAGAGAAGATGAATGCTGGAGGCAGGTGGATATTTCCCTTTGTCGGAAGCATGACCATGATGTCATTTGTATGCCAGGTCAATACGTGGGGATGAACGAGTGATGTTGGGAAGTTATTTCTCTCTGTGTTCTGGATGGAGAGATCATTGCTGGGAAGAAGACACCCAGGTATTATTTAGGACATAGGCGAGTTTGTTTCTTTGTCCTAAAGAATACCGGTGTAGTGTTAGTCATGGAACTAGAGGGTTCCTTGAACCTAACCGTAGGTAGAGGTGCATGGTATACAATGGGCATGATCTCTGAAATCCAGGCACAGGGGTGGAATTGTGTGGGTTTGTTCATTGTTGTAAACTTATATGTGTAATTAAGCGATATTTATCTAGAAGGGTCTCCCATTTGTCTATGCAAGTTGAGGGACGATTTGACGGTAAGCTCTCTGTGTACAAATTGGAGACGTTGCTGCCAAGTCAGAGCCCTGCAATGCCGCTGCGAGCAAGCCTGCCTAATCCCGACCCGTATTTACAGTAAAAGGTTATAGGAGGTTGGGAGCGGGGTGCGTAATACATATATATGTATATATATTATGGTAATAAGTTGATTTATGTTTGTGGTAGAGTGACCTATGGGTATTGTAGGCTAGTAATATGGGCAAGAAAGGCCCTCCTCAAGACTCTGGGTCTGAAAGCTGGGTGATATGTTGCTCTGAATGGGTGCTGGTGAATGGTGAATGAATGGGCACCTCTTGCCTGTACTGCCGTCCTGAAGATACCCAAGGTGCAGAATGGTGACATGGAAGCTGTCGCTGAAGAATGGTGGAGATGTGTCACTCAGTGGCAAAGCGGCACGTGTTGGGAAACATCACATGGTAAAACAATTATGGACTTCTCCATAGGACCTGTTTCTGCACACGTTGAAAACCCAGTGTGGTAAGACAATTGTGTACTGTTCCATGAGAGATGTCTCTGGAGCGCTCGTTGAAAACAACCACGTGTTACACAAGCTAAGGACTGTGCCACAGGTACTGGTTCAGAAGCACATGTTGGGGAACTACACACGTTAAGACAGTTATGGACTGTTCAATAGGAGCCGTGTCTAAAGAAGGGTGGTGTGCGCCTTTTAGGCGCAAAGCGGAATATGTTGGAATCAAACAGGAATTAATATTATACATCTACACAGCTGTTTGTACAGCCGAACTCAGCCATATTGATGCCATGCAGTCTCACATGTTTAAAAGCAAGGAATGTGACACCAAGACACAATTTGAATAGCAGAATGAGTTCTATTCAGCCCACCTGGAATGTACTGAACTTCAAAGACAATATGGTGCCGGCTTGTCTGCAAGAACAAAGGACAGTTGGTGAGCGGGAGGGACGTCCGAGATCGAGCCACAAGATGGGAATCCAGTCGGAGCAGTTGCAATTCATGGGCAGACACTGCCCCTCAGAGGCCAAGTATGGCAGGACTGTCCGAGGTAATTAGCCTGGGGGAGGAAACGCCCCAGAGACGCTGATTGGTCTACGGGAAAAGTAGGATGGGCTATGGGGTGTGGTATGGCTGAGGTATGTTTAACAAAAAGGGTTGCAACCATGAGTTTGGTCTCTCTCTCACTTCCATCATGAGGCTTAGCTGCGAAGGTCGGATAAGTATGGCTTATATTGTACTTTGATTGTATGCTATGTATTATTGTAACTTTATGCACGCTTTCTTATTTCCTTGGGAAATAAATGAGATTTAATTGATCTTAGACCGTGTATTGATTTCATAGCCAATGGTGATAATATTGTGATATTAACGATAACATGTGCTTGGCGTGTTGGTTGATAGCTAAACTATAGGGACTAGACAAAGTAATACATAACTGATAATAATAATAATAGATTGAATTGATCAGTTACTTCAGGCGGTGTGTGGTCTTTAGCTGGTGCCGGTGAGAGCACTACCATTGGAGGTACAGGTATAAGCATACCTTCCTTAGAAGGAAGGTAGCATGAGAGAAGTTGATGGGGCAGGACTGTAGATAGACATATGGAGAGATTCGGGGGGTTGAGGAGGGGGATTATGGGGTAGAGGGTGGTAGTATTTTTGAGACAAACTGACAGTTTCCCTTGCAGGCAATGGCGGCGGCAGCAACAGAGAGCCTATAGAAACATCAGCTAGGGTGCTGACATAGATGGATTCCAGGACAGGTAAGTGTCCTAATATTAAAAGTCAGCAGCTACAGTATTTGTAGTTGCTGACTTTGAATTTTTTCATGAGGGGGCTCGAGGAGCAGAACAGGAAGCTGGCCGCGGCAGCCTAAAAAATTGATGAGTCATAAGCTGTCAATAGGCCTCCTCGCTGACAGCTGAATAAAAAAAAAAAATGCAGGTAAAAAAACAAACAAATCCATACTACTTAAGTGTGACCTCTCATAAGGCATATTTTGTGGCCCCAGCCAGTCTTGGATTGCGACGCCTGTGGTGGAGCCCGGAGCCCTGTCTGTTTTGTTTATTGAGTTGTTTTTTTCTTTTCTTTTTTCTTTTTCCTTTTTAAGTGAGAAGTATTCCTCGTGGAACTAAATTGTGTTACCATTTGGATACATTTATGGGGTAAATATATATATATATATTTATGTATGTGAGGATATTATGTTAAACATTGTGTGTAGAAAATAATTGCTATACATTTTCTTAACAGCATGTCCCTCTGAGGAAGACCCAATGTGGGTCGAAACGCGTCAGTGGCCATCTGTACTTGACATCTTTGATCTGCACTACTTGATGTGAATTTTTCAATGTAATGCCATCTGTATTTTACATTTTGTACTAGTCTATGTGGATATGTAAATGTTCATGTGCATTTGCTTCTCCTTTCTTTATTTGTGTTTTTAACATTCTGTTGCTATGGGAACTCATGTTTTTATTGCCAAAAAGTGTTCCCTGTGACACTGCGCTATCCCAAAAAACAGAAAAAAGCTGCTCACACAATCACAAGGATAAAACAGTGAATAGTAAACAAATATCAAATCAAAGTGTAGCGCTTAACAGAGTGATGAATGATCTAATTAGTACATCATCATACAATTTAACCCAGACACCTTAAGTGTGAAATTTCTCAATAATATATAAACATAAAAATAAAATTACAAATTCGAAAAAACTATAAATGAATTAAAGTCTCTATATGAAAAATTGATCCAGTCCAAACGTGAAATACGGGTCACCATCCACCTTCTTAGATGAGACTAGCATGCAGACACCCTGTGATATTCCCGTCACCTTTAGAAATAAAGGCTTACCGGATATTATGGATCCAAACGAATATACATTCGAAGGATCATGCAGGCTTATACA
The DNA here is from genome assembly GCF_037356315.1 of Lithobates pipiens. Lineage (NCBI taxonomy): Eukaryota > Metazoa > Chordata > Amphibia > Anura > Ranidae > Lithobates > Lithobates pipiens. The sequence continues at coordinate 55,698,949 of NW_027507789.1, read as the reverse complement.
TTTAGAAACCAAGATCGTAGATGTAAATTTTCAGGGAAGTAACAGGTCAGACTCCTCATGTGGTTGTCCCAACTAGTTGTTAAATCCACATCGGTACACTCCAGCTCAAAATGTTGAACTCATACAAAGGAAAATAAGGAGCCACAATAGTGTAAATCCGTTTAAAAGAAAAAAATTTAATAAAAAGTAATGAACTCACATGAAACCAAAGAAATCAAGCGCTTAATCCATAAAAACAGTGCTACAGCAGTAGTCCCGACGCGTTTCGTCCTCTACAGACGTCTTCTGGGGTAGCACTACACTGTAGCATCATCACTTTTATAGCAAACAATCAATTTGGGCAAAAATTCCATCTGTCTGTGTCACCGCGTGTCATTTCCGGTTTAAGATGGCGCCCGGCGTGCGTTCCACGCCTCGTTATAATGTTATAATATAAATCAGCAGGCAAACCATGCTAAAACATATATGGAATAAACCAATAAATGAAAGCTAGGTTGGCCCAAACTGAAAATTAACCACATGTAAAAAATTGGAATATGTTCCCCTCTATAATAATTATTGATAGCATTTCCGGGTCACGATTGAGCTCGTAAGGGGCGTGGATATAAATCCAATAGATATCCCACTATCAACAGAGCCAACCACACTCCAGGGAAATACTAACATAGTGGGCGTGTCATACAAAGACCACCAATGCCTTCGTCCAGCGGTGCTGGAACGCACCGCGTACCGGAAGCATCGGCACTGCACGCACGTCCGACGCGAGAGGCGGCGTGTAAGGAGACACGTCACACCAATCAGAAAGCATCGGACATCGGAAGTGACGTAAAGAAAAAATACGTCACTTCCGGCCAGGGTGTATCCGACAACAGGAAGTGATGTGATGAAAATACATCACTTCCAGGTGTCAAGAAGGACGCATGTAAACATACGCCGGACCGCACAACCAAAAGAGGCTGTGCACCAAAAAGCACCCCCATTACCCAATGAAAAAATTCATATATGGAGTGGAATGGGAGCAGCCATATATGTACAAGAAAAAACATCTCAAACAGTTTTCTTTTAATACACAGTATATAACAGCACCGGCACAACGCATGTCCGAACATGCATTGTGATAAATGCTGATACCATCTAAGGCAGATAGAATTCTGTCCCAAAATCAGTAATAATAATACACCATAAACAACAATGGTAAAAAAACCTATCATTTACATAAAAAACTTGAGACAAATAAACAAAATAAATTAAAATAAAATAAAACACTGAAGTAAAATATTGTCAATGCACATACTAGCCATTATCAATGAAGGCATTAATATCCCATTCTATATTTAAGCCGAATGGCGAGTAAGAGCGAATCATGTATATCCAGTAGGTTTCTAGCCTGGAAACACCACGAGTCATAGCACCACCTCTCCACGGAGGTGTATACTTATCAATAGCTAGAAATTGGGTCCCTGTTGGGTCACTATTATGGTGTTCCCTATAATGTCTGGGGACTGTGTGTTTAGAAACCTTGCTCTTTATTAAAGCTATGTGTTCCCCTACTCTAATCGCAAACGTCCTTGTCGTCCTCCCCACATATTGTTTGCCGCATGGGCAAGTGATCAGATATACTACATACCGGGTACTGCAGGTACAAAATGATTTTATAGTATGTGTTCTATTAGTTGTTGTTGATGTGAACTCAGTTGTTTTATATCTCCCAGCTATATTGAACTGGCATACTACACATTTTTTACAAGGGTAATAACCTGTTAAATTGTGAAAAAATGATGGACGACAGGGAGGGTTAATGACATTAGGGGCAATATAGTTCCGTAGGGATGGTGCTCCCCTGAAGAGTACTTTCGCCCGCTCAGGTAACTTTGAGCTGAGGACTGGGTCACTTCTTAGTACGTCCCAATGTTTATTAATAATGGTCTTGATTTGTTTATGCTGTACCGAAAAAGATGTAAGCATAGACCATCTGTAAGTGTCCTCGGGTTCTTGACGGGCTTTCTCAATCATTAAGCTTTCCCTACTAATGTCAGTAACTTTCTGTATCTCTACATCAAGAGTTCTAGCATCATAACCCTTATCCTCAAATTTTTGTTTGAGGAATACTACTTGTGTCATAAACGTATCAAGGTCAGTGCAATTCCTTCGCAGTCGTAGGAACTGGCTGCGTGGTATCGAACTCAACCATGATCTATGATGGCAACTGTCGAGGGGAATGAAGCTATTCCTATCAGTCGGTTTGAAGTGCGTTTTGAACACAAATTTATTGCCTACCAATTCAATCTCTAGATCAAGAAAAATTATCTTAGAATTATCTTAGAAAGGCTCATTTCGAACGACAGAGAAATGCCCCTATCATTATTGTTCAAATTCTTAAAGAATTCAGTCAGCGAATCCGATGAACCATTCCATAGGAGGAGGATGTCGTCTATATACCTAGCCCATAGGACCAAAGAAGGGTTCCCCTGTAGTCGCTCTCCCCCTCTACACCCTCTCTTGGGTCTTGATCCCTTTTTCGGATATTTGCCCCCAGTCTTGCTAATTTATTCATGGCTAAATGGGAGGAGGATGTCGTCTATGCCCAGGGGAACCCTTCTTTGGTCCTATGGGCTAGGTATATAGACGACATCCTCCTCCTATGGAATGGTTCATCGGATTCGCTGACTGAATTCTTTAAGAATTTGAACAATAATGATAGGGGCATTTCTCTGTCGTTCGAAATGAGCCTTTCTAAGATAATTTTTCTTGATCTAGAGATTGAATTGGTAGGCAATAAATTTGTGTTCAAAACGCACTTCAAACCGACTGATAGGAATAGCTTCATTCCCCTCGACAGTTGCCATCATAGATCATGGTTGAGTTCGATACCACGCAGCCAGTTCCTACGACTGCGAAGGAATTGCACTGACCTTGATACGTTTATGACACAAGTAGTATTCCTCAAACAAAAATTTGAGGATAAGGGTTATGATGCTAGAACTCTTGATGTAGAGATACAGAAAGTTACTGACATTAGTAGGGAAAGCTTAATGATTGAGAAAGCCCGTCAAGAACCCGAGGACACTTACAGATGGTCTATGCTTACATCTTTTTCGGTACAGCATAAACAAATCAAGACCATTATTAATAAACATTGGGACGTACTAAGAAGTGACCCAGTCCTCAGCTCAAAGTTACCTGAGCGGGCGAAAGTACTCTTCAGGGGAGCACCATCCCTACGGAACTATATTGCCCCTAATGTCATTAACCCTCCCTGTCGTCCATCATTTTTTCACAATTTAACAGGTTATTACCCTTGTAAAAAATGTGTAGTATGCCAGTTCAATATAGCTGGGAGATATAAAACAACTGAGTTCACATCAACAACAACTAATAGAACACATACTATAAAATCATTTTGTACCTGCAGTACCCGGTATGTAGTATATCTGATCACTTGCCCATGCGGCAAACAATATGTGGGGAGGACGACAAGGACGTTTGCGATTAGAGTAGGGGAACACATAGCTTTAATAAAGAGCAAGGTTTCTAAACACACAGTCCCCAGACATTATAGGGAACACCATAATAGTGACCCAACAGGGACCCAATTTCTAGCTATTGATAAGTATACACCTCCGTGGAGAGGTGGTGCTATGACTCGTGGTGTTTCCAGGCTAGAAACCTACTGGATATACATGATTCGCTCTTACTCGCCATTCGGCTTAAATATAGAATGGGATATTAATGCCTTCATTGATAATGGCTAGTATGTGCATTGACAATATTTTACTTCAGTGTTTTATTTTATTTTAATTTATTTTGTTTATTTGTCTCAAGTTTTTTATGTAAATGATAGGTTTTTTTACCATTGTTGTTTATGGTGTATTATTATTACTGATTTTGGGACAGAATTCTATCTGCCTTAGATGGTATCAGCATTTATCACAATGCATGTTCGGACATGCGTTGTGCCGGTGCTGTTATATACTGTGTATTAAAAGAAAACTGTTTGAGATGTTTTTTCTTGTACATATATGGCTGCTCCCATTCCACTCCATATATGAATTTTTTCATTGGGTAATGGGGGTGCTTTTTGGTGCACAGCCTCTCTTGGTTGTGCGGTCCGGCGTATGTTTACATGCGTCCTTCTTGACACCTGGAAGTGATGTATTTTCATCACATCACTTCCTGTTGTCGGATACACCCTGGCCGGAAGTGACGTATTTTTTCTTTACGTCACTTCCGATGTCCGATGCTTTCTGATTGGTGTGACGTGTCTCCTTACACGCCGCCTCTCGCGTCGGACGTGCGTGCAGTGCCGATGCTTCCGGTACGCGGTGCGTTCCAGCACCGCTGGACGAAGGCATTGGTGGTCTTTGTATGACACGCCCACTATGTTAGTATTTCCCTGGAGTGTGGTTGGCTCTGTTGATAGTGGGATATCTATTGGATTTATATCCACGCCCCTTACGAGCTCAATCGTGACCCGGAAATGCTATCAATAATTATTATAGAGGGGAACATATTCCAATTTTTTACATGTGGTTAATTTTCAGTTTGGGCCAACCTAGCTTTCATTTATTGGTTTATTCCATATATGTTTTAGCATGGTTTGCCTGCTGATTTATATTATAACATTATAACGAGGCGTGGAACGCACGCCGGGCGCCATCTTAAACCGGAAATGACACGCGGTGACACAGACAGATGGAATTTTTGCCCAAATTGATTGTTTGCTATAAAAGTGATGATGCTACAGTGTAGTGCTACCCCAGAAGACGTCTGTAGAGGACGAAACGCGTCGGGACTACTGCTGTAGCACTGTTTTTATGGATTAAGCGCTTGATTTCTTTGGTTTCATGTGAGTTCATTACTTTTTATTAAATTTTTTTCTTTTAAACGGATTTACACTATTGTGGCTCCTTATTTTCCTTTGTATGAGTTCAACATTTTGAGCTGGAGTGTACCGATGTGGATTTAACAACTAGTTGGGACAACCACATGAGGAGTCTGACCTGTTACTTCCCTGAAAATTTACATCTACGATCTTGGTTTCTAAATGTATAAGCCTGCATGATCCTTCGAATGTATATTCGTTTGGATCCATAATATCCGGTAAGCCTTTATTTCTAAAGGTGACGGGAATATCACAGGGTGTCTGCATGCTAGTCTCATCTAAGAAGGTGGATGGTGACCCGTATTTCACGTTTGGACTGGATCAATTTTTCATATAGAGACTTTAATTCATTTATAGTTTTTTCGAATTTGTAATTTTATTTTTATGTTTATATATTATTGAGAAATTTCACACTTAAGGTGTCTGGGTTAAATTGTATGATGATGTACTAATTAGATCATTCATCACTCTGTTAAGCGCTACACTTTGATTTGATATCATGTTTTTATTGTCAAACTAAGGGGGTTTTGTCTTGTTCCCCTTTTTTGAATAAATATAAAACACTTTTTTACATTATTACCCTATTGTGCTATTGCTTATTTTTTCATCTTGCTGCCTAAAAACCCTATTTTCTGGGGAGTTTTTCCATTTAACAAATCCATACTAGACCCTTATCCCAGCATGCAGCCTGGCAGGTCAAGAAAGGGGGGGAGGGGAGGCAAGCCTTTCCTGATCTGCCAGACTGCATGCTCAGATAAGAGTTCAGTTGGGTATGGATTTTGGGGGGGGGGGCGTATGCGTTTTTTTTTTTTTGGTGTGGGTTCCCCCTTAAAATCCATACCAGACCCAAAGGGGTGGATCTCATGCCATTTTTTTCAATAATTTTTTTTCAATAGCCGGGTTTCGGAAATTGCAACCGGAAATCAGTTTAAATGGGATTTGACTATTTTTTTTTTCTTTAGAAATGTCCATTTTACTGCAGCACCTTTTATATATGCTACAAATGTGCCATTTTACAGGTAGACTACCCCCCCCCCCCCCACCACTATATAAAAAAGGAATTTTTCATTTTTATTGTTTCACGTTAAGCATCATTAAAATCACTGCTCCTGCAAAACGAATGTTTTTTTTAATTTGCATTGGTACATCTCCCCCGACCCCATAGCCATTTTATGGCCAATTACTTGCATATAAGCCTTCAAAATAGGCACTTTTGATTTCTTGTGTTCGGCTCCCATAGAATTCAATGGAGTTTGCTACTCGTTGCAAAACTTTTGGATACTTGCTACCACTTTGTTTATGGAAAGGGGGCAGAGAATACTCCGAATACCGTGAGATAGACCATAATGTGATAAAGTGTGGAGTGGCTACTTACATTTACATGTACGTTCCGCGGTCTCCATGACCGTGACCACAGGTGCCTGTGGACTTGATGTCCACCGGGTGCCCGCAATCGTGACATGGAGAGGTAGAATGGGAGTTGCTTTTGTAAACAAAGCAATTACCTGGTCTTTCTAGTGACATAACAGAGATCACTGCTCTTGATGACAGAGAGCATCACTGTCATGCGTGTTGATGCCCCTCCCCCCACAGTTAGAATCACTCCCTAGGACACACGTACCCCCTTCATCACCCCTAGTTGTTAACCCCTTCACTGTCAGTGTCATTTACACAATAATCAATGCATTTTTATAGCACTGATTGCTGTATAAATGTCTGATCTGTCCGCCATAATGTCGCAGTCCCAATAAAAATCGCAGATCGCCACCATTACTAATAACAAAAAAATTAATAATAAAAATGCCATAAAACTATGGCATTTTTTTGTAGACGCTATACATTTTGCACAAACCAATCATGCATGCTGTTGTTTGGATGGCCAGGCCTCGTGATCAGAACGAGGCTTGGTTACAACACAGGATGGATGCTAATATGAGGCCTGGCCTCATAATCAGAGCGAGGCTTGGTTTTCAGAACGAGGCTTGAATATGCTGCATGCTGTTGTTTGGATGGCCAGGCCTCGTGATCAGAACGAGGCTTGGTTACGACACAGGATGGATGCTAATATGAGGCCTAGCCTCATAATCAGAGCGAGGCTTGACTATGCTGCATGCTGGTGTTTGGATGGCCAGGCCTCGTGATCAGAATGAGGCTTGGTTATGACACAGGACAGATGCTAATTTATGCCCAAGATGGGGAAAATCTTTCATATCCAAATATTCTTAGTCTCGTTTATGTTTTGGATATTTGGCGGGCATCTCTGATGGGGATGATGCTATATGTAAGGCTAATAAATATACATGGAGGAGTTTTTAATATATACACTTCCGGAACATGTGACCGGAAGTGGCAAGTGCTTTCGGGGTCATAATTTATTTTGGGGTCATTTTGTACTTATAAGCGATGCTGTTTGGGGGGGTCCACACCCCAGAGGACGGCTGTTTAGTTGAAACGCGTCCGGTGGATCCCCTTACAGACATCGCTACTTTCTGACTATGTTATTACGATTGAAGCAAATGTGAGTGTAATTTTATTATTATTTTTTAATAAATTGGATGTTAAAACGGTATCACGCTATGCTAGTTTTCTACTTCCATGGTCTTTGATACCTGAGCCCTCTATTTTCGTGGGATGAGCACTATAGGAGGATCGCTACGGATGATTTCATGACCTGAAGACTTGCTGGAGATTACATACTAGATGTATGATTATCTGGTTTGCTAACCTACAGGCCCATATGACTCGAGAGGCGTAAGCCTTCCTCTGAGTCCATGTCATTTGGTAAGCCTCCTCTCCCCTTCTTTATCACGGTGGTGGTGGTATTATTCTACACATCAGAAGTTGAATTTCACCTTTTTTCACGTCACCTCAAGTTTGGAATTGTGATTGATATTATACATTTCAAGGACTGTTAGACGTTCACTTGATGGACTGTATATGTTAAATTAATTTTATTTACCTGAACCTTTTGTGTGCATGAGGTTCATGCACTCTTCCACCTGGGAGTAAGAGCTCTTGATATACAACGGAATTTACACATATTTTCTTTTTTTAAGTGTATGTAATTTTCTTTGCTTGAATTAGTGCCTTACTGGTTCATGTGGTTTGTTGCCACCTAAGCGCCACACTTTTTTGTTAAAATTTTTGCACAAACCAATCAACATACGCTTATTGCCATTTTTTTTTACCAAAAAATATGTAGAAGAATACATACCGGCCTAAACTGAGGAAAAAAATTATTTTTTATATATTTTTGGGGGATATTTATTATACCACTAAAAGAAAGCTCTATTTCTGGGAAAAAAAGGACATCAATTTTGTGGGGGTACAACGTCGCATGAAAGGGCAATTGTCAGTTAAATCGACACGGTGCCGAATCGCAAAAAGTGCTCTGGCCATTAAGGGGGTAAATCCTTCCGATGCTGAATTAGGTTAAACTACAATGCATTTATTGCATTACCTACCTGAAAAAGTGTGCTAAAAATTATCAATAATTTAAATCACTTGTATCCTACTGGTTATCCACATTCATAATGCTGTAAATATCATAAACAATTGAAAAAAAATACAATAAATATGTGCTACAATACCATATACAAGTGAAATTAATACCCTACTAGGTATTAATCTTAACAATATAGTGCTGCAAATATTATGGTTGAATATATTTTTATTGCGTGCCAAACAGAGAAAAATAACAGTTACAAACAGGCAATTGCATCATATACGTAGCCTGGGCACCAAATAAGGCATTGCAATATAAACAGAATGAAGAGAGAAAAGAAAAAAAAAAAGGGGGGGGGGAAAGCAGAGGAAGCGGGTATACCAGGGAGAAGGAGAGAAGGGGCAGGGGGGGAGGTAGAGATAGACAGTAAGAGCTGAAAGAGAGAAGAGTAGGATGGGGAAGAACAAGGAGAAGCACAGCATTCGTATTAATAGAAGCAAACCTGTGCAAAATACACCTTATTGTTATGCACTCACTTTACAACAAAAATGTTCAGTACAAAAGATGGCAGTAATCAAGTTGTTAAGGTTTGGCCGCTAGGCCACAGATGGTCATAAGAACGACACCTTCCCCCAACCAAACCCGGCAGACAACCTGCTCATGAAATCGTAAGGTTGTTAAGGAATGATTCCGTCTGCGAGTGGTGTCGCCAAATGGACCATAACATGGTAAACCTTTCATAAGCGTCATCCGCCTTCGCCTGCAATTCCTCCATGAGCATTGTGTCATTAAGGATAGCCACCCACGCCGAAACAGGGGGGGTGGAATATTTTTTCCAGTAGAGAGAGATGGCGTGACGAGCCGCGGAGAGAAAAAAGTTCAGGAGATTGCATTTCTGCGACCGTATCGACCCAGGGAGAATGGATAAAAGTGCAGACAAAGGCGATGGAGGCAAAGAGGTCTGATACATGTCATTGTAAATTGTAAAAATCTTACCCCAAAAAGGGCGTATTCCATCACATTCCCACCAGATATGAACATATGATCCCTGTGCTCCGTGACAGCGCCAACACACATCAGAGGTGGACGGAAACATCTTGTGTACCGAGACCGGGGCCCTGTACCACCTCGAGAGTAGTTTATAATTTTTCTCCTGTGTAAACCCTGACCTGGAGGATTGATGCGTATGAGTAAAGGAGGTGGACCATTGTGCGGGGGAGATCTCTAAGTGCAGGTCCCTAGACCAGTGGTCCGTGAATGCAGGGAGAGTAGCATACAGTCGGGTTTGGATGTCTTTATAGATGTACGACAGGGTATGTCTTGGGGTTTGAGTCAGGTTGCAGAGATCCTCAAATGGTGTGAGCGGTCTATGCGTTTTTCCGGAAAGATGGAGATCTCTGCAAATCTGAGTCAGCGAGATAGTTGTGAGCCAGTCCGTCTTTACAATGGACTGGGGATGTGGAGGAGGGCGGAAATGACCGGTAGTAGGATGAACAAATTGATTGGCTGTGGGCCAGTGCTCACGGGTATAGTTCCCGCAGTGTTGCTTAGCAGCAAGGGCCGGGAGGGCCGGATTGTCGAACAGGGGGGTCAACGGGCCAGGGTCCGTGGATAGGGCATAAGGGACAGCTTTAGCATACCATATTGTGAGAGCTGCCCTTGTTAGAGGGGAAATCCCCTGCATCATCCGGAACCTGGCATGATGACCCCACATAAGGGCCCGTAGGTCCACTGGGGCCATATCTTGTTCAATAAAGGTGGAAGGTTTAAGGCGAGGTCTCGGGAACCAGTCCAAGAGTCGGGATAGTATCGCGGATGTGTGGTACAGTCGGAAGTCAGGGAGGCCTGCTCCCCCTCTGAGTTTGGGGGCATTTAAAACCTTATGTTTGAGTCTAGAGGGGTGGTATTGCCACACAAACCTACCCACCATTGCTCGCAAGGCCAGAAAAAAGGATGTCGGTAGAAGGATGGGAAGGGTCTGGAACAAATATAACGCCTTCGGGAGGACATCCATTTTAATAACACTCATTCTCCCCCACCAGGAGAGCTTGAGAGTGTGCCATTTTTCAAGAGAGCGCTTAATGGAAGTCAACAAAGGGCTAAAGTTTAGCGCGTACACGTCGTTAAGGTTAGCAGGAATCTCCGTACCGAGATATTTGATCGCACGAGATTGCCATTTGAAGGAGAAGCGTTGCTGGACAAATTTTAGGTCGGTCTGGGATAGAGATACATTTAAAGCTTCCGTTTTGTGTAGATTCAGTTTAAAATTACTATGAGCACCAAACCGATCAAGCTCCTCGAGTATGGCAGGAAGGCTAATGCGGGGTCGAGTGACATACAATAGTAAATCATCTGCATAGAGAGATAGCTTACAGGGAGCCGAAGGGGTGTCGATCCCATGAATAGAACTATTATTCCTGATGGCTTGAGCCAGATGTTCGACCGTTATCGCAAACAAAAGAGGCGATAAGGGGCACCCCTGTCTGGTACCGTTCCGGATTCCAAAGGCTTCCGACGTTTCCCCATTAGCTAGGACCCTGGCAGATGGATTCTCGTACAGAGCCATAATTTTGGAGAGCATGCGTGGACCCAAACCTATTTGCAATAGGGAGGCCTGGAGAAACTTCCAGTTCACCCGATCGAACGCCTTTTCGTCATCACAAGCTAAGAGACAAGTGGGGATATTGTGTGATTTGGCGTACGAGATAAGGTGTAGGGTTTTAGTGGTGTTGTCCCTGGCTTCACGGCCTGGGACAAATCCCACTTGGTCTCCATGAATGATCGAGGGGAGCAGGGGGGCTAGGCGTGTCGCCAGGATTTTGGAATAGAGTTTGAGGTCCACGTTTAATAGGGATATAGGCCTATAATTTCCACATTGTGTGTGATCCTTCCCTGGTTTGGGTATGACCACTATTTGGGCTTGGAGAATCTGCGGGGAAAGGGGATGCGTGTCGTCTATTTCCTCGAACGTCTTGGCCATAAGCGGGGCGAGTTGGGGGGCAAATTTCTTATAAAAGAGCGGAGAGTATCCGTCGGGCCCAGGGCTTTTACCATTCTTCAGACCTTTTATTGCTATAAGGAAGTCATTCGTAGTCAAGGGCAGTTCTAGATTAGAACTATCAGCAGAGGAAATGGCAGGTAAGGCCGTGTCCCGAATATATTGCGATAAATCGGGTGGAGAGACGGAGGGGGGGGGAGTACTCGGGGAGGGGAGATTGTAAAGTGAGGAATAGAAGTCTCGGAACTCCGAAACAATCTCAGAGTTCCGGAACCTCTTCTGTTGGGCAGAGGAAGAGAGGTAGGGGATGTGTTGCCTCCGCAGTCTGGGACTGAGAATGCGCGCGAGATGCCTTCCGCACTTGTTCGCCTGCGAGTAGTGAATGTGACGGCCCTTGTGGAACGCGTTCAATGACTTGGCTGAGAAAATCTGAAGTAGATCCCGACGAGCATTCGAGAGTTCCGTGAGAGTGCGCGGTTCTAGAGTGCGTTTATGCGAGGCTTCCAGGGAAGCTATCAGGGAGAAAAGTCAGCGTATATCGTCAGTGCGCGCTCGCTTCAACCTGGAGCCGTGCTTTATAAAAACACCACGGATGACGCATTTCAGGGCCTCCCATTTGGTCATGTTGCTAGTCTCATCATGGGCATGATCAGTAGTAAAGTCCGTGATGACTTGGGACACCTCAGAGATACATAAGGTATCTGTCAGCAAATTGTCGTTCAGCCTCCATGCGCCTCGACGGAGGCAGCGAGGAAGGTTCCCGAGGGTCAAGTGTACTGGAGCGTGATCCGACCACAGCCGCAACCCGATCTCACATTGAGGGGTAAAGTCCAAAAGGTTTTGGCTGAGGAGAATGTAATCAATCCTACTATAAGAGTTATGTGCCGGGGAGTAATAAGTGTAGTCCCTGTCAGATGGGTGTAATAGCCTCCAGGCGTCTACTAGTGTCATGTCTGCTAAAGTGGCTCTGAGCTTGGTCAACGAGGTGGGTGACAGGTGGGACTTACCAGTGGAAGAGTCGAGTCTCGGCACAAGAGGGACATTCAGATCGCCCCCTAGGATCAGATTAGTGGTTCCGAAAGATTTGAGGCGAGCGGTCACGGAGCACAGGAACTGGAGTTGATTCTGATTGGGGAGATAAACATTGGCAATAGTCAATACATTTTCAAAACACTGCAATTTTAAAAATAAAAACCTGCCATGAGGGTCTATGTCGCTCTCAAGCACTTGTGGTGTAAAAGAACTATGAAATGCAATCGAGACCCCCTTGGAGCAAGCAAGAGGGTTCGTGCTGTGAAACCAGGTGGTGTAATGCCTGTCTGGGATAGAGGGTACTTTATCAGTTCTAAAGTGAGTCTCCTGTAATAATAGAACTTTCGAACCAGCTTTATGAAAGTGACGTAAAATCTGTCTACGCTTTTCAGGAGTGTTAAACCCTCTACAATTAAGAGAGGAGAACTTAAGATCTATCCCAGCAGACATATCGTACGGATGTAGGCGGCATGATAATTGGGTTCAGCAAGTGCGGCTAAGCAGAAGAGTGTGGAAAAGAGCTGTGCAGCAGGGGTGAGGAAGAGAGGAAAAACGAAGAAGAGCCAGGAAGGAGAGAGGTAAAGAAGGTCAGAGCGCTGAAGAACGACAGAGGAAATGTGAGGCCCTAGGAAGGCTAGGGACATGTAGTGCAGGTAAAAGTGTGAACAATGGTCCAGGAACAGCATGAATTGATGGTCGCTTAATAGCAGAAGATGTAAAATTGTAGGGAGAATGCTCCCTCTAGTGTCTATATGAGGGTAAAAGTGATAGACACTACAACAAAAGAGACTAAAGAATTAAACAGAAACAAAGTCACTAAAGACTCTGTACACCCTATCGTGGGGGAACGTGGGTGGGGTTAACTCAGGGGCTCCGCCCCACCTACAATAAACTGTACTAAATGCTAAACAGACAAACAGCACACAGCGCCTGAAAATATAAGTGATAGATGATGTGCGTTACCGAAATCAGATAGCAAAACTACAGGACGGGCAACCGTCCACTAATGTTTGAAGGGCACATGACATCAAGCCAGGGGAGCAAAATTAGTAGGCTTAGTATAAAAAACATATGAACCGAACAGTCAACCTGAAAAAAGAAAAAAAAGGAAAAACAAGGGATCAGATGTTTGACTTTCAGGTCAGAGGTTGTAAAGGGACGACCCGGGTACCAGGAGTCCAATAAGGCAGCCGTAGAGAACGGAGAGGTAGTCACCCACTGTCAAGTGGGGCTGAGAACGTTCATCCTGGAGGAGATCTGGTGGTACGGGAGCGGGACCTCTTCTTCTTGGTCTGCTTCTCCCATGCAGAGGTGCTGGGCAGGCCAGGGGTAAAGGCAGTAAGGGGCCAATCCGGGATCCTGGTTTGGGGCAGTTCAAAAGTGCCAAGGAAGTTGGGCAAGTCCCCTAGCGTGCGGAATGTAGCAGATTTACCCTCATGGGAGGCGAAAAGGTGAAAAGGGAATCCCCATCGATACTTGATCTGTTTGGCATGCAAAGCGTCAGTGACTGGCTTCAGGGCCTTCCGCATCAGCAGTGTCTGCTTAGAGAGATCCGTCAGGAGCATAACCGGTGTGCCGTTGAACAAGATGGAGTCCTGTGCACGCGCGGCTTGCATTATTTCAGCTTTAATATTAAAGAAATGGACGCGGCAAATAACGTCTCTGGGGTGATCAGGGCTAGGATTGCGAGGACCAAGAGATCTATGAATCCTATCGATTTCAATCGGCGACTCCTTAGGTTTATTCAGCAATTGGTTAAACATGGCGGTGGCAGCCGATAACAGATCCTTGTTTTCAATCTTTTCAGGTATACCGCGAATGCGGATATTGTTTCGGCGGCTTCTGTTTTCCTGGTCATCAACGCCATAGAATAAGTGCTGAATCTGGTTAGTATGTTGCTGTAAAATATGATCATGTTCCTTGAGTCTATTCGCAGACTCCTCAGCATGGAGCTCAATGTCCTCAAAACGCTGACCAATGTCTTGGCGCAGATCCTTAAGTTCCCTTCTATAGGACCTCTCTAGTCTGGTTATATAGGCTTCAATGTCACCTTTAGTGGGGAGAGCTTTAATATAGCTCTCCATGTCCCATCCTCTGCTCTGCTTGCCTGTGGCTGGAGAAGGGCTTCTGGAGGGTGTAGGGCTCTCTGGGCTCCCATCCCGCAGCTCGGGGCACCTTGGGGAGGACGGAGGTGAAGGGGGCCGGGAGGCCTGTACCTTAGAGGCAGTGTGAGCTGCCTGTGCTGCCGCCGAGCGGGTCGCCGCCATCTTGGATTCTGGCGCGGCCTTGTTGTTCGGTCCCCTCGCGGGGAAAAAGCTGTCGATGTCCCCCGGTTTTTGGGTCCCCGAGGTGCGGGGGGTGTGTGGGGCTCCTCTCCTGCTCATGGGGATGTCCGGGGAAGCCCGAGGTAGCGGCGCTGTGTGCCGATGGGAACGGTGGAGCGGGATCTGAGCTCTCACGCGTCCTACTCCTCCATGCGCCGTGCTTCAAATATTAAACCAAATTTGCATAAACATATATATCTAAATCATTTGCTAAATAGTGTCCATAGAACGTAATTTCCAGTGATTTCCACACCGTGTCAGGTAAAATTGACACACATGAACTATTCATTCCACCTTGATATGTGAAATGGCCGCTCACCTTAATTTCAGACCTATAATTCCAGTATTCCTCATATGGTATGGTCTTTCAACAAAGAGTACAAAAAGTATTCAGTGCAATATTGGATGTAGCACTCTGATGTTTAGGCAGGGTTTCTCCAAAAAAATTTTTTGTAAATTGTGTATTTATTAAAAGATTTTTACAAAGATACCTAAAGGTAAACGAGCAGATATATGAATTCAAATCGTGAGTCTTATGTATGTAGTACCCTCTACCAGAAGGTAGGTGCTAGAATAGGATTTTTCTTGGTCTATGATTTCAGTGTAGGCACATTTAGACAGACCTGTGCCTTAGGTTAGGCCTGTTTGTTTTGATTTGAGATTGGCAGTGTTTAGTGTAGTGGTGGGTGTGACCACCTGTGCTTTGACTCAGAGATGCCTCCCCTGCTTTCAGGAAGATTGTTCTGGAACAGAGGTTGGACCTGAGATTTGAGTGGCAGGCAGCTCACGTGAGGAGCTCTGACCAATTACCATTCGGTATTGGCAGGGGGCAGGCCTCCCATATAAGCTGGGGTCACATGCTGCCAGGGAGGTTCTGATGGTGGAAAACACAGAACTTGCCCTTTGGAGAAGGTCAGTGTGAAAGAAGCAAAATGAGAATTGTTGAGAGTAGTGCAGAATGCTGTGGCCAGAGAACGCAGCGTTTGCAGTTATGGACTTGCTGGGAACAGTAGTCTGCTTATTGTCATGTGCTAGGCCGTCGGGGAGAGGTACAGAGTATCTCTGGCCTGGTAAAGCACTCTGGTAATATCATTCAAGAGACTGTGTAGCTACCAAATTCACTGAGCCACCGGGGAGAGGTACTGTATGCCTCTGCCTTATTGATTTGCTCATGCAACACAATTAAGATACTTTAGTACAGTAACAAAGTACAGCTAGCAAGCTGGGGTTATTCAGAGTGATCCCATCTTGTCTTACTGGAAGTGAAGCAACAGGAATAGGGATGAGCCGAACACCCCCTGGTTCGGTTCGCACCAGAAATTTCGAACGGACCCCAAATTCGAATGAACTTTAGAACCCCATTGAAGTCTATGGGACTCGAACGTTCGAAATTAAAAGTGCTAATTTTAACGGCTAATATGCAAGATACTGTCCTAAAAAGGGTTTGGGGACCTGGCTCCTGCCCCAGGGGACATGGGTCAATGCCTAAAATGTTTTTAAAAATGGCTGTTTTGGCGGGAGCACTGATTTTAATGACGATTAAAGTGAAAAAAAAAAGTGAAATATTCCTTTAAATATGGTGCCTGGGGGGTGTCTGTAGTATGCCTGTGAAGTGTCACGTGTTTCCCGTGTTTAGAACAGTCCCTGCACAAAATTACATTAAACGGACATAACACCATTTAAAACTGCTTGCGGTTTTAATGTTATATCTGGTTCCTGCAATATGGTTGAAAATGATTGAGAAAAATGGCATGGGTAGCCCTCCCTGCCCATTACCAGCCTATTTGGGTCTTGTACGCATATTAAGGGGAACCCTGTACCCATATTAAAAAAAGGAAATGCGTGTGGCCCCCAGGCCCTATATACTCAGAACAGCAGTATACAGGCGGTGCAAACAAGACAGGGACTGTGTAGGTTTGTTGTGTTAAGTTGAATCTGTTTGTAATTTTCAACTGGTACATTTTTAAAGTGTAGCTCCAGTCAAAAAAACTATTTTTAAGCTTTTTGGAAAACATAGGGAAGGGTTATCAGCCCTGTATAATTTGTTTTGTCGTCCATCTTTTTTCATCTCACTTGCTGTTGTCTCCTTCCATTTGCAAGTAGGAGATGTTTGTAAATTGGATGTTTGAAAGTAGGGGCCTGCCCTATATGCTCTGCAGAAATGGCGGAACAAGGTGTTGGTTTTGCCACAACATTGTAAGCCCTGAAAGTGACTCTTGGTGGGCGTTGGAGCGCCCTGCTGTGAACGATTATATCAAGAATTGTAATTACATGCCATTGTTGAACAGTGGTAGAAAAATTGACCTTTGGTGGTTGTGGTGCTGGTGCCACAACACTATAAGGCCGCGTACACACGGGCGGACTGTTCGCCCAACTTTGTCCGCTGAACAGTGTTTCAGCGGACAGTCCGCTCGTGTGTGGGCTTCAGCGGACAGTTTCAGCGGACAGTCTGACGAACAAAGTTTTTCGGAATTTCCGTAAAACTGTCCGCTGAAACTTGGTTTGAGCGGACAGTCCGCTCGTGTGTAGGCTTGTTCGTCAAACTAAGTTCCGCGCATACTCAGAAAGGATTTACACGCCGAAGGTTGCATTGCAGTGTATAGGACGTCGTTTTCTAGTCCCGTCGTACGTGCCGTTCACGTCATCGCGCACGGTTTCAGCGGACTGTTCGTTCATCGTGTGTGGTCAAGTCCGTTCATGCTAATTTTGAGCGGACTGTTTGTCAAACTGTTTGACGAACAAGGTTGGGCGAACAGTCCGCGCGTGTGTACGCGGCCTAAGTCCTCACCGTTACTCTGGGTGGGCACAGGAAGGGGCCCTCCTGTGAAATATTATATCAAGAATGGTAATTACATGTCCCTGTTAAACAGGGGCAGAAAAATTTGGCCTTAGGCACTGCTGCTGGTGCCACCACACTGCAACCTCTCCCATATACTCTAGTTTTATTGCAGGAATTAGCCCTGCTGCAAAGCATTGCATCAAAAATTGTACTTAAACGCCCCTGTTAAACAGGGGCAGAAAAATTGGGCCTTAGGCACTGGTGCTGGTGCCACCACACTGCAACCTCTGCCATATACTCTTGTTTTATTGCAGGAATTAGCCCTGCTGCAAAGCATTGCATCAAAAATTGTAATTAAACGCCCCTGTTAAACAGGGGCAGAAAAATTGTGCTGATGGCATCAACCAGAACCAGAAATGTTCTTCCAACATATCAGCGGAGGAGGAAGAGGATAGACAATCAACATAACAGGACAGTCACTCAGCATCAGCATAGGCAGTCTTGAAGGGATGTGATATTTCAAAAAAAAATATTCGGTTACATCAGCTTCAGGTGCTTGGTAGCTGTGGGTTATCAAAGACTGATTCATCTTGATGAAGGTCAGTCGATCAACTGATTCGGTGGACAGGCGCACCCTGTGATCGGTAACAAAGCCACCAGCAGCACTGAAGGTGCGTTCCGAAAGAACGCTGGATGCAGGACAGGCCAGTAGCTCAATTGCATACTGTGCAAGCTCTGACCAGTGATCCATCCTCAAGACCCAGTAAGCCAGAGGATTTTCGGTGGGAAAGGTGTCCAAGTCTGACCTTGCCCCTAGGTATTCCTGCACCATGTAAATCAGACGCTGGCGATGGGTGCTGGAACCGATCATACCTTGGGGCTGCGGACTAAAAAATTGTCTGAAAGCATCAGTCAGACGGCCACCTTCTCCACCGCTCCTTCTGACCGATGCCTCAGCAACACGTTGTCCAGGACCAGGAGTTTGTAACCTCCCAGTCTCTGGGAACGCGTTGCACAGACCTTTCTGCAAGGCCTCCCGGAGATGTCTCATCCTCTGCTCCCTCTGCGATGTCAAGATAAGGTCGGCAACCTTACCCTTGTACCGTGGATCAAGGAGATTGGCCAGCCAGTAATGGTCCCTCTCCTTGATCCGAAGAATACGAGGATCCTTCCGCAGGCTTTGCAGGATCAGGGAGGCCATGCAGCGTAGGTTAGCTGAGGCATTCGGTCTGGAGTCCTCTGGGTCACTAAGGACAACATGATCCGCAGCTGCCTCCTCCCAGCCACGTACAAGTCCACGTGTTTCTTGGGACTGTAAATCATCCCTACAAGACTGCTGCTGCTGCTGCTGCTGATGCTGAGTGCCAGCCTCCACCTCCATGCTGACACAATCATCCTCCTCCTCCTCTTCCTCCTCCTCATCCTCTTCCTGTGTGATGGGTGGCACAGAAGGAACACTGTCTGGATAAAGGGGGCCTTGAGAGGCAAGGAAGTCCTCCTCTTCCTGCCTCTGTTCTGCCTCAAGTGCCCTGTCCATTATTCCACGCAGCGTATGCTCCAAGAGGTGGACAAGACGTACAGTGTCCCTGATGCATACACTGTCACTGCTCACCATCCTTGTGGCCTCCTCAAACGGTGACAGGACAGTGCATGCATCCCTGATCATGCCCCACTGGCGTGGTGAGAAAAACCGAGCTCCCCTGACCCTGTCCTGGTGCCGTAGTCGCACAGGTACTCATTGATGGCCCTCTGCTGCGTGTGCAGCCGCTGCAGCATGGCCAACATTGAGTTCCACCTGGTGGGCATGTCACATATAAGGCGGTTCTTGGGCAGGTTCAACTCCTTTTGGAGCTCAGCCAGCCGAGCACAGGCATTAAATGATCGGCGGAAATGCACACAGACTTTCCTGGCCTGCTTCAGGACATCCTGTAAGCCGGGGTACCTGCCCAAGAACCGCTGCACCACCAGGTTAAGGACGTGAGCTACACAGGGCACATGGGTCAGTTGTCCCTGTCAGAGGGCGGAGAGGAGGTTGGTGCCATTGTCGCAAACCACCATTCCTGGCTTAAGCTGGCGTGGCGTCAACCACCTCTCGGCCTGCCCCTGCAGAGCTGACAAAACATCCGCCCCAGTGTGGCTCCTGTCCCCCAAACAAACCAGCGCAAGCACGGCATGGCATCGTTTTGCCTGCGTACTTGCGTAGCCCCTGAAACGCCTACGAAGCACCGCTGGTTCTGAGGACAGAGCACTGGAAGAGGCCATGGAGGAAGAAGAAGAGGAGGGGGTGGAGGAGAGAGGTGTGTCACAACCAATAGTAGCATTTTGGAGGCGTGGTGGTGGAACAACCTCCAACACTACTGCACCTTGTCCTGCATCCTTCCCAGCTGCCAGAAGAGTGACCCAATGGGCCGTGAAAGACAGGTAACGTCCCTGTCCATGCCTGCTGGACCATGAGTCAGCGGTAATATGCACCTTACCGCTGACCGCCCTGTCCAGCGAGGCAAGGACATTGCCTTCCACATGCCGGTAGAGAGCCGGAATCGCCTTCCGTGAGAAAAAGTGGCGTTTGGGGACCTGCCACTGAGGAACCGCACATTGTACAAACTCACGGAAGGGGGCCGAGTCTACCAACTGAAAAGGCAGCAGTTGAAGTGCTAGCAATTTAGCCAAGCTAGCATTCAACCGCTGGGCATGTGGATGGCTGGGAGTGAACTTCTTTCGCCGGTCCAGCAGCTGGGGCAGGGACATTTGCCTGCTATAATCGGACGTGGGTGTACCGCTAGCAGAGTTCCCGGAAGCACTTGGCTGTGACACACCTAATTCTACACCTTCATTCCTCTCAGAGCAGGTTTCAGAGAGGACTGAAGGTCTAGTGGGGTTGGAGATGCCAGCTGATGAGGAGCAAGGAGAGGTCCGCTTTGTTCTTTGGTGTGGGTCTTTGAGGTACGCTTGCCAACGAGCTGCATGGCAGGTCAACATATGTCTGGTCAAGCATGTGGTGCCCAAGCGGCTGATGTTTTGGCCACGCGAGATACGCTTGAGACATATGTTGCAAATAGCAGCGGTGCGATCTGATGCACTCGTCTCAAAAAAGGCCCACACCAAAGAACTTTTAGAATAACGCGCAGAGGCAGCGCCCTGCACAGGCGGAGCTCTGCGGTGTGATTCAGTCGGTGTGCTGCCCCTAAGCTGGCCCCCGGAGGGCATCCTGCCTCGTTGGACATGTGCCTCCTCCTCCTCCTCCTCTCTCATTCCAGGCACCCACGTGGAGTCAGTGCCCTCATCATCCCCTCCCTCTTCATCGCTGTAGCAAACCTGGCAGTATGCTGCAGCTTGTGGAACATGACTGCCAGATTGCTGTCCTTCTTGAGCATCCCCTCTCTCTGCGCTCACGCTACTGCCTTCCTCTAGCTGAGTGTCATCATCAGAGCCCACAAAACACTGGGCATCCTCCTGGAGCATGTACCCAACACTGTGCTCAAAGAGTTCAGGAGACTCCTCAGGAGGACGTGGTGGGTCTAGGGAAGGAGTCACTGATGATGACATTGAGAGGAGGGAAGACGATGCGTTGGCAGCTGCTTTGCTAGTACCCTGAGACTGGGTGAGAGAGGATGAGGAGGATGAAAAGGGCTTGGTCATCCACTCTACCAAGTCATTGGCATGTTGCGGCTCAACATGTCCAGCTGCCGAAAAAGACAAGCGTGTCCCATGGCCACGTGCTGATGACAATGCACCGCGTCCACGACCAGCACTGTTCTCTCTAGACACAGAGCCTGCTTGCCCTCTTTTATCGGCTCGCGCCTGTCTGCCTCTCCTTGCTGGCCTTCCAGACATGGTAATGGCCTGAAGGGAGTTGGGTAAAAAAGCAGTTGGGTAGTGTATATTGTGCTAGAGGCACACAACACCCACTAACTCCTGCAGATGCCTTTATTATAGAACACCAGAGATAAAGGGGTATATACAGATGTATACTGTGCTGTGCTGGAGGCACACACAACTTCCAATAACTCCTGCAGATGGCAAGTGGTCTCAAACAGAGAAGAGCTATGTAGGTGGATATAGCGGTATGTACTGGGTACAGAGCACGCAGACAGCACGCACTAGCTCCTAACACTACTGACTGCAAGCTCTATTATAAAAGATAGATCACTGCTATATAGGTGAGGTGAATATAGCGGTGTATACTGCAGTCAGGGCACGCAGACAACAACCACTACACAACAGCAAGATCGAAAATCGTCCGAAAACGATCGGTGTGTACTGTGTTGAAGGTACACAGAACACCCACTAACTCCTGCAGATGCCTTTATTATAGAACACCAGAGATAAAGGGGTATATACAGATGTATACTGTGCTGTGCTGGAGGCACACACAACTTCCAATAACTCCTGCAGA
This sequence comes from Lithobates pipiens, assembly GCF_037356315.1. Lineage (NCBI taxonomy): Eukaryota > Metazoa > Chordata > Amphibia > Anura > Ranidae > Lithobates > Lithobates pipiens. The sequence continues at coordinate 55,677,093 of NW_027507789.1, read as the reverse complement.
TGGCAAGTGGGCTCAAATAGAGAAGAGCTATGTAGGTGGATATAACGGTATGTACTGGGTACAGAGCACGCAGACAGCACGCACTAGCTCCTAACACTACTGACTGCAAGCTCTATTATAAAAGATAGATCACTAGCTATATAGGTGGGGTGAATATAGCGGTGTATACTGCGGTCAGGGCACGCAGACAACAACCACTACACAACAGCAAGATCGAAAATCGGCCGAAAACGATCGGTGTGTACTGTGTTGAAGGTACACAGAACACCCACTGCTTCAGACGCCAACACACTACACATCCTGCCTGTGGCCAATCATGGCTCTCCTCGCTGCTGGCGCTGCGATTGGCCAAGCATGCGGGGTCACAGTGCATGCTTGGCCAATCATGAGCCAGCAATGCACTGCGCCATCGCAGTGCATTGTGGGCCGTGAGCGCCACACGAATTTGGCGCGAACGGACCAAAATGTTCGGACTTCGCCGAACGGACGAACAGCCGATGTTCGAGTCGAACGTATGTTCGACTCGAACACGAAGCTCATCCCTAAACAGGAATCAGTTTTGCAGTAGAGGATTCGTACAAGAAGAGAGGAATCTAGAGAAGTGATAATCTGCAGGAGTGAGTGCAGAGGAAGAGGAGCAATAGTCTGCAGTGGAGATGCAGAGGAAATAGACTGTGAATGTTAGAAGTGCATCATTTTTCAGGGCTAAAGCTGCTAATGACAATTCAATACGTACTATGGGCATCCCATATCTTCCTTTACCCCAACCAAGTTGTATCCCGCAATATATGCAACAAAACTATGTAAATGGCTGCTCATTATCTCAAAGGTGATAGATGGGGGTCTGGCAGCAGGGTGATTTGGTGGATGTTAGTAACTAGTGTTTACCAACCGCTACATGTATAAAGAAAATACAGTCATCAACAAAGTACAAATCATATAGATATAACATAGAAAGAAAGGAGAGTACAATGCTACCTAAAACTGCAGCTGCATGGTATTGCAGCCTGTCTGATTGGGAGGAGAGAAGGGGGGGAGGATAGGGGAATGGGAGAGCAGTCGGCATGAACAGAGCAAGATATTTCACACAAGGAGGGTGTGGTGCTCCTCAAATCAAAGGTTGGTGGGACCGCCTGGGTGGCCGAATGAGAAATGAGGATACTTCACAGGGGACCCATCAATGGGGAAAGATGAGGGTGGAGAGGGAGAGGGAAACACCATGGTTAAGTAAAATGAGGGAGATTAAGGGATCAGAAGAGGCTTGGGTCAGAATTTAGTCCAAGTATTCAGTGGGGGACAGAACCTGTACAATGTAGCAGTATGGTTCCAGGGTTGATCTCTGCATGGTCCCACATGTCCCAAATTTTGGAGAACTGAGGGTGTGCGTCATGTATTGTTGCGGTGAGATGCCAGAAGGACATAAGCAGCCAATCTCTGGGTGTGCTTGGGGATGCAGGCCTAATAGGTAATGGAGTGGGTCTGGGGGAGGGATATTTCTAGAAGGTCTTGTAAGAAAGTTTGAATGGAGGCCCAGAATAGTTGAATAATGGGGCAATCCCAGAACATGTTTAAATGGGAGTCTATGTCGCCCAGACACCTCCAGCACACCCTTGAAACCTTAGGGTCATATTTGTGTATTACCGCTGGGGTTCTATACCAGAAAAACAGTATCTTATGAGCCGTCTCCCTCTGCTCCAAACATCTTGATGATTTGGAAACAGCCTCCCAGATCCTCTGCCATTGAGGGAGGGGTATGGATCGTTGGGTGGCCTGAGAGCATTTCTGCATATATAAGTGTTGGGTATTAGTGAGTGGATGGACTTCATGGAGAAACCTATAGATATCCATAATAAGGTGGGTTGGATGTGGGCCTTGAGAACATAAATGTTCAAATGGGGTGGGTTTATCTAGGTAGGGGACTTAGAGGAGAATTAGTGTTTGAATTGGAGGTAGGAGTAAAATAGTTGTTTAGGAATCTGATTTTTTTTATGTCCACAAATGGCAGGAGGGTACGGGTGAGTGGGTGCACAATGTTCCGGAGCTGAAAAATTCCAGCTTGTGTCCAGGGTAGCATTTGTATGTAGGATAGACTGTCTGGAATCTCGGGATTAAAGAGCACATTTAACAAGAGTGGGCATGAGGAGGAGAGAGAGAACCGTTGGGAGCATTTCTGCCATATAGAGAGAGTGAATATCATCGGATGGAGGCATAATCCTCGTAGTTGGGTCATAGAGGATTCCAGACTCAACCAAATCATGGAGCATGGGTGGACTGGGCTTGTTATGCTCATTTCTATCTCAGACCAAATGCTGGTCGCCATCCTGGTGCACTACACAATATTTGGCTTGAGATAGGTGGCAAAATAGTATTTTATAAGGTCTGGTGCTCCCATGCCACCTCTAAGGCGGGGAGCTAGCAATACCGAACTGGCAACTTGTGGGCTTTATTAGGCCATATAATATTAATAAATGATCTTTTCTGTGGCTTTGAGTTGTGACATAGGGATGGGGACAGGTAGAGTTTCAAGCAGGTAAAGGAGTGTCGGTAGGATGGACATCTTCAGGACATTGACTCAGCCCAGGAGAGATAGGGGGAAAGCGTCTCATTGCCGCAATCAGTGTAGCAGAAGAGTGGAGGAAAGTTAGCCTAGTAGAGGGAGGGATGGGATAAGAGGAGGTGAAATGTATCCCTAGGTATTTAAGGGAGTGTGGGCACCAGCGATAGGAGTAGCTTCATTGTAGGGTGGTAAGGAGTGGGGGTGGGATATGTAGCAGTAGGGCTTCCATTTTGCTTGTGCTGATTTTATAACCTGAAATTGAGCCAACGTTTTTTTAACAAGTTGTGGGGGTTTGGGAGGGATGTGTGAGGGTTGGTCAATATCAGTAGAATGTCATCGGCGAATAAGGAAAGTTTATATTCTCTTTGGCGTAACAAGACCCCACCAATGTCAGAGTGGGTGCGAATGGCTTCAGCTAAAGGCTCTAAACATAGAATAAAGAGTGGGGGGTAATGGGCAGCCTGCCTAGTTACTTAGGGAGAAGGATAAATAGGAGGATAGCTGAACTTAGGAGGAGGGTCTGGAGTATAAGGCATATAGCACTGCTACAAAGGGGCTTGAAATCCATATTTGGAAAGGGTGCCAAACATAAAGGGCCAACTAAGCCGATCAAATGCTTTTTGTGCATTGAGACATAGTAGTAGAGCTGGGTGGGTTATCTTATTTAGTAAATCATTGAGGTCAATGTTAATTTTGGCAGCAAATTTTCATTTAGTTTTAGTCTTAGTTTTAGGACTAAAATGGCATTTTAGTTTTAGTCCCATTTTAGTATTCTGCAATTGTTTTAGTTTTAGTCGTATTTAGTCGACTAAATCTCCAGTAAATTTAAATGACTAAAATGTCCTATGATTTAGTCGACTAAAATCTCCAGTATATTTTAGTCATCTAAAATCGAATGGGTCTAATTCAATTGTAATGCATTAGTTAACAATTCTCTACAATTTTCAAACTCCTTATATCCTGCTGAAGTGAAAAATAGAATATGTTATTTATGTTATGTTATTTATTATTACATTGAGGTATGAACATGTACTACAGACCAGTGTTAATTTTGAAGTCAAATTTCAATTTAGTTTTAGTCTAAAGCCCCATACACACTATCAGATTTTCTGCTGACTTTTTCCTTCAGATTTACCAAAACCATGTAGTACAAGGGCCTGCCTGATTGCATACCAATTGAAATTCCTAAGGTTTGACCTCATATTATATGGTTTTGGTAAATCTGAAGGAAAAACTCAGCAGAAAAACTGATAGTGTGTATGGAGCTTTAGTCTTTTGACTAAAATGGCATTTTAGTTTTACTTTCAAAATATTTTATTTTCGAATACAGCATAAGAAACAAGATAAAGGCCCACATGGCCAACAGACGATTTAATACAGCACTTGAACAATGCATAATAATACCATTAATCAAAACAACCTTATGCAAAATTGTGTCGGATCCACCCACCAAAGGTTACATGAGGACCAGTGATACTACATTAGCCAGTACTCTATCAAGGGAGCTTCCGCCGAGATACCAGGTCAAGGCTGCTCCATGGTAACAAAAGAGAAAAGAAAAAAAAATTAAATAAAAGAGGGGAGACGCAACTTTAGACAAAAGATTAGATAGCAGATCCAACCCCCCAAGGGGATTGCCTTGATACTGTAAGAGTACTGACTAAGGTAGGGGCGAAATCCAGTGGTGGCAACTGAAAATCCCTGCCCACGGGGCCGGGGAAGAGCCCCAGTGGCCCCTGGGTCACTCGACACCCCTCGCGGGATCATGCTGTGCCGAGTGAGGGACCTAACCAGAGAGCCTCCGCTCACGGGAGACCATCCATCCCACCCCTACAATCGCCCATCGGATCCCTTCTGTTACTACTACTTGTACTTATGTAAAATTTGAGGTCAACTGTCGGTCTTCCGGGCCATGTATGAAAATAAAGAGGAGAAAAGAAAGAAGAAGAAGGGGTAGAGAGGGAAAAAGAGGGAAGGAAGGGGGACATAGTAGAGTAAAACCAGAGGGGAAAAAAAGGACCGTGCTACCTGCCCGAGAGCCAATGTTCTAAACCCAATTGCAAGTGTTCATCGCCCCATTGGGGTGTGAGTCAAGGAGATGCCCATATGAAGAGCCCACGGTTCCCAAACAATGTCAAATTTGGAGCGGGAATCAGAGAGTATACTAGACAGTTTTTCTTGGGCCATTATCCAGGAGAATTTTCTCTGAGCGGCCTTGACAGAGACGGAGGGTTGTTTCCAAGCTTTTGCAATGGTGAGTTTGGCTCCTATCAGGATAAATTGTATCAATTTCATAGTATGTCTGGAGGTCTTAGGAATTGGTTCATTAAGGAGAGCGATGGTAGGGGACCTGGGGACACGGCACCCGGCGACCCCATCAATAATTTTAAAGATTTTTCTCCAAAAGGGGCGTAACCTGGGGCACTCCCACCAGATGTGGATCAGAGTGCCCGTGAGGTGACAGCCTTTGAAGCACAGCGGGTCTGCCGAGGGGTACATGCTGGCCAACCTGACTGGAGTGTAGTACCATCGTAGAATGACTTTTAGACTGGCCTCTGCTAGAGACGTGTTTAGGATCCCTTTGTAGGACAAAAAGATCGCTGTGTGCCAGGACCCCAGGTCCCAATTAAACTGCAATTCCTCCTCCCATTTGTGCATAATTGAAGACTTAGATTTGGGCTGCGTCAGTGAAGAGAAAATGCTGGAGATACCTCCCCTGAACCCTGACCACACCAAATCTCATACTCTGTGAAGCTAGGAGGGAGAGGTTTTTCCGTCCAAATGGAGTGTAGAAAATGAGAAATTTGATGGAATCTGAATCTCTCCGTCAGTGGTAGATCTAGTTTCTTAATGAAGTGTTTGAGAGGGAAGGGGCCTGTCCTAGAGAAGAAATGCCCAATCCGGTACAGCCCTTTGTCCAGCCACCATTTGAAAGCTGAAATATTTTGACCAGGGGGAAAGCCGGGTTATTGAACAGGTGTGCTAGCGGTGTAATAGGAGACGAGATGGAGCTCCAAGTGCGTGTCCTGTCCAAGAGGGCTAGAGAGTGTGATAGAGTGGGTGCTAATATCGGGGGTCTCTCTTTTGGGGAAGACCACATTAGATAGTCTAGAGTGTGGCGTGGGGTAGCTTGTCTCTCTATCCCAACCCAGTCCGGTTTTTCAAACTTTGAGTAAATTATCGAGATCTGTGTTAGCCTGGCCGCAACAAAATAGTGTTGGAGGTTGGGAAGACCGAGTCCTCCCCTCTTCCTATGATGATATAAAATGCTTTGGGGGATCCTGTACCCCTTCTTGCCCCATACGAACTGAAGCAGCTTACTCTGGAATGACTTAATATGCTTTCTGATGATTGGGATGGGCAGGGAACGAAATAAGTATAGGAGTCTGGGCAGAAGGGTCATTTTGATAGAATTAATCTTCCCTAACAATGAGACATTGTGACCGGCCCAAGTGTTAAGATCTGAGGATAGCTTGGAGAGCATTGGCGGATAATTGGTGTTGTACAAGGATTCGATTTTAGGTGTTAAGTATACCCCTAGATATTTGATGGCTGTGTCATTCCACTTGAAGGGAAAGGACTGACGCAGCTGGGTAACCATTTGCGGCGGTAGAGAAATGTTCATAGCTAGGGATTTGTTATAATTCACTTGCAGTCCAGAGATCTTAGAGAATTCTCCAAGGGTTTGGAGAAGATTCAGAAGGGAGGTGATAGGGGAGGTGAGGAATAAAAGGATATCATCCGCGTATAGCCCACATTTATGTATTTGCGACCCGCAGTTTACCCCTTTTATATTTTGGTTTTCCCTCAGAGCGATAGCAAGAGTTTCAATTGCTAGGGTAAATATCAACGGGGAGAGAGGGCAACCCTGTCTGGTCCCTCTCGCAATCTGTATAGGCTCAGAATAATGGCCCTGTAGCCTTATCCTGGCTTGGGGGGTGGAATATAGGGATTTGATCAGCCCCAGAAATCTCTAATTCTATCTCCGAATCCCCACCTTTCCATGAGCACCAGGAGGTAGCTCCAAGATACCGAATCAAAGGCTTTTTTTAAGTCCAACGAAAGGAGCATACCCTCTTGTTTAGGCCCACCGTCCCAATTAGTTTGTAAGATCGAAATAATATCAATGGCCCTTCTGATTTGGTCTGGCCCTTGCCTCCCAGGTATGAATCCCACTTGATTTTTATTGACATGTAGGGATATGAAGGAAGCCAGTCTGTTTGCTAGCATTTTAGTTAGGATCTTAAGATCACAATTAATAAGAGAGATCGGGCGATAATTGTCTACTATTTCCGGGTTCTTGTCTGGTTTGGGGATCACGGAGATAAAAGCTGAGTTAAGGAGTGGGTCAAGCGGGTCCCCTTTGGTCTTGTAATTACAAAATTTGACCAAGTGCGGGGCTAAAGTGTTTGCAAACTTTTTGTAGTAGGTGTTAGATAACCCATCTGGCCCCGGGGCTGAGTTGCCTTTTAACCCCTTAATAGTGTCAAGTACTTCCTCTTCTGTAAAGGGGGCCTCAAGGATGTCCTTGTGTTCATTAGAAATACGAGGGATTGGTAGCGTGTCTAAAAAGGAGTTAATGTCCCCCTTATGTGTAGACTGGGGAGCAGAATAGAGATTTGAATAAAAGTTTTGGAAGGCTTCCAGAATTTTCACTGGATTGGATGATAGGCCTGACCCCGGGAGTCTTATACGGGGCATAGTGTGAGATCTCGGTTTGGGGGACAGTTTGGAAGCAAGCATAGTACCTATTTTATCCTTTTGAGTGTAGAATTTATTTCCGCTCCATCTGATACTTTTTTCTGCCCGGGTCGTGAGGGCCAGGTTGAGTTCCAGCTTTATTTTATCTATTTGAGGGATGTTTTCTCTTAGAGGGTTTTTTTAATGTTTTGCTCTCAGAACTGCATAATCTTTTTCTAGTCTATCTATGTCGGCGGTTCTTTCTTTTTTCAATTGTGTGGCCAACTTCATGAATTCACCCCTAATAACAGCCTTATGCGCCGCCCAAACTGTCTCCATAGACGTGTCTTTAGTAGTGTTCAGTTTGAAGTATTCCTGTAGGGCTGATTCTATACTGGGGAGTCTGCTAGGGTTTGCGAGGAGGGATTCATTTAGTCTCCAGGTTTTGAAGCCCAGGGACAGGTTTGTGAGGTGTAAGTATAGCATCACTATCGCGTGGTCTGAGAGAACAGTGTCTCTAATCAGCGAGCGCTCAGCAGAGGGAAGTGAGTGACTTTGAATGAGAAGGTGGTCTATTCTGGCAAATGTGTTATGAGGAGCCGAGTAATGTGTGTAGTCCCTGGCGGTCGGGTTCAGTTCCCTCCATGCATCCGTCAAGCCCTGAGAATGCAACAGTTTTGCTATTCTATGGCTGACTTTGCGCGGGCGAATGAGCTGTTGTCCCAATGGTTTAGTTCTATCTAGTTCCTGTTCAAAAGCAACGTTAGAATCCCCTCCAAAAATTACTTTACCTTCAAGCATGGGGTTGAGGGTTTGGAACAGTTTCGCAAAAAACTTATCTTGCCCCTTGTTCGGGGCATAGTATGACACTGAAGAGTACATTTGCCCTTCCACCAGGCCTTTTACCAAAATAAACCTGCCTTCAATGCCCCTGAAAACAGAAAGCAAAGAGAAGCCACAGTCCCTATAGAGAAGAACCGCTACCCCTCTTGTCTTGTTCTCGGCATTCGCGAGGAAAAAATTAGGATAGTGAGTGTGCAGAAAGGACGGGCTGTACCGGATTGGGAAGTGCGTCTCCTGTAGGAATACAATATCCAATCTAAGGGATTTATACAGGCTGAACAGTTTCTTACGTTTAAGGGGAGAATTTAGCCCTTGCGCATTATGAGAGGCCAACTTCAATAACTTAGGAGTGGTATTAGCCATGGGAGCAGAGGGTCAGATCGCGTGAACATTCACCTTCACTTACCATTGGTAGAAAACTTTTGGGACCGGTGAAGGACCTCCCTGACTCCGTGGGAATCGGGCTGTAAAGCATCTCTAGTGGAAGAACATCTGTAAAGAATACAAAAATTATTAAAGGCAGTATAGCTAGCGGATAGCACTCTAACTGGGGGGGGGGGAGGAGGAGTAGAGAAAGGACTCCCAAGAAAAGCGCCGACCTCTGGAGGGGAGAGAGAAACTCCGGGGACGGATATCTCCAAAAAGGATAGAATAATCACCGAGAGAGGACTCTCGGAGGTCCTAGCCCCTGGAAGCCCGAAGGATTACAGGGGATAGGCAAAGGCACATGTGTACCGCCCCGGACCAAGGGGCTCCTGAAAATTGAATTAGCATATTACTAAAACGGCAAAGAAGAAACCTATACTTATAAAGTCTACCAGGGTAAAACGCAATATAATTGGAAAGTCACTGTAATACGGCTTATGCAAATAACCCCGCAAAAAGAATTGGTAGCAAAAACAGGCAAAGCCACATAAAACAAGAGAAAAAAGAAAAAAAGGGTTCACAATCTGCTAGCACGAGGACCGAATCGATTCTCGTACGTGCACAGACTTCTTTAGCTAACAGTCATGAACAGCGTAGAAATATACCTTGAACTCAAAAAACAAAAACAAAAAACAAAACAAAAAAAAAAAAAAAAGAATCCCAGTGGCAGAGTAGGGACACAGGCCCCCTCCAAAAATGGGAAACCAATAAGATGAGGCTACCCAGGGGAAGTCAACAGGGGGTGGGTCTGGTTATGCGACCTTCCCCGAACAGGTATGTTGTTGTTGGAGGTCTTGTCCAAGGAACTTCAAGTGTGACCAGTGTCTCCAGAGCGTCTCGATTTGGGTTTGGACCAAAGTGGGATTGAAGGGCTGACTGGGGGAGGTCTTTTCGCAGAGCTCGGTGGGGCAGCCGACGTATCCATTCTGGCGTCTTGGGAGATAATTTTCAAGCGAAGAAGGATTTGTTCACCAGAGGTAAAATTTGCGAAGGAGTAGTTTAGGCCCTTGTGTGTGAACTTTACCGCAAATGGGAATGCCCATTTATATTTGATGTCCTTCTGTATTAGAGCATTCAATAGTGGTTTCAAGGCACGTCTGCGTTGAATGGTGGAAGGGGCCAGATCTGCAAATATTTGAATCGCATGGCCTTGGCATGTCACCTGGGGAGCAGACCGGGCCTGCTTCATCACTTCCTCCTTAACTGCATAGTGACGCGGTTTGATGATTATGTCTCCGGGGAGGCCATCCTGCCTGGGGGGTCCCAATTCCAGACGTTGAGGGTCAATATTGGGCAATAGCGATTTGATCAGGTCTTGAGTTGCAGCAGTCACGTCCGTGATTGATTCAGGCAACCCTCTGATTCTGAAGTTATATCGTCTCGACCTGTTCTCAAGGTCGTCAATACGCGATAGAGCAGTGTCCAGCTGGTCCTGCATCGAATGGATCAAATCAGAGTTCTGATTAGCAACTGCGGCTGTAACGTCCAGCTTAGATTCAATTGCCTCTATTCTATGGCCAATGTTTTGTAGGTCTGATTTGATCTCTCCGGTAATTTTTGCTGCTGTAGAGGCCAGACCCCTTTCCAACAACATAGAAAGTTTTACAAAAAGGTCCGCTGTGGATAGGTCTTGCTCCTGGGGGAACTGTTCTGATGTGGGGGGTCCCTGGAGTGAAGGCCTGAAAGCCTCCGTGGGAGACAGGGCCTGGTCAGCCATGGACAGTCCTATCAGGGACTCTGTAGAGGCCGGCGATGGGGTTCCCAGTTGGGGGAAGTTCCCATGGAGGATAGGAGTGGCCGGGGATAGAACTTGCCTGTGTTCCAAGTTGTGATCCACGCTGTGAGCATGAGGCTGCCTGTGTGCATCGGCCGCGGCGGCCATCTTGGTACACCCCGCTCGTGAAGCCGCTTCAAATTGTGGCACCAGATCGCGCCTAGTTGCGGTGGCGGACATTCAGGGGGATTCCCTGGGTAGTCGGGAGACAGGGGCTACGGGGTGTCACCTCCCCGGTTCGCTACTTGCCTCTCTGAGAGCTCTGTTGGTCCGGTGTGGTGCGGAGGATCAGGCGCTGGCGGCCATCTTGGATCCCTCGTGCATGCGCACTGGCATTTTAGTTTTAGTCCCATTTTAGCCTTTGGACTAAAATGCCATTTTAGTTTTAGTCATATTTGAGTCGACTAAAATAATATGCATTTAGTTGAGTAAAATGTTTAAGTCGTTTTAGCACTGGTCTAGTGTTGTCGCCTGCATGTCTGGCTGGTACAAAGCCTACTTGGTCTTTATGTATGAGGGTAGGAATTATGAGAGATAATCTGTTGGCCAGAATTTTTGTGACTATCTTGTAGTCAGAGTTAAGCAAAGCAATGGGTCTGTAATTGTCAGGGAGGGAGAAGTCCTTACCAGGTTTCGGAATTACGGTTATGTGGGCATGGAGGAATTGGGAATGAGCTTCAGTGCCTTTGAGCAACGGAGTGTATAATGCTATCAGATGTGGGCTAAGAATTGGAAGAAAAGTTTTGTAATAGGAATAGGGCGGACCATCTGGGCCAGGAGATTTATGGGTGAGGAGATTTTTGATTACTTAAACTAATTCCTCGGGGGAAATCGCAGGAGTTTAAGGAACAAAGGTGGTCAGGAGAGAGCTTAGGTAGGTGTAGGGATTCAAAAAAGTAGTCACATTTTTCCTGTGTAAATTGGCAATTGGGGTCTGTTTGTAGGCAGTTATATAGTTTGTGATAGAAGTCCCCAAATACTTTGGACATAGTGAGAGGACAGTAGGTAGGGGTGCCATTGGTCTGCATGAGAGAGTTAGGAATGGAGCGAAAGGGGCGAGGCTTTAATTTATTAACCAATATTCTAGGTGGTTTATTGGAGAATTCATACAATTTCTGTTTAGACCACAAAAGTGATTTGTCGATTTTTTTCATGTCTAGGGACCTTATTTGATTACGGAAAAAGATAACAGTTCAGAGCCTAGCCACCGTGGGGGAAGCCACTAAGAGTCCCTCAGCCTTGTGAAGCTTAGTCAGGAGAGAGGAACGTTGGAAAGCTGCATCTCTTCTCAGACGAGACCCCGCAGAAATGCAGTGCCCCCCCGGAATGCAGCTTTGTGCACCTCCCACAGGGTAGAGGCCTCAGGGACCGTGTCCGCGTTGAGTTGGAAATAGTCAGACTATTTGATAGGCGTTCCCTAGTTTCTGGGATGTGCAGTATGGACTCATTGAATCACCAATGACATGTCCTGGGGGCAGCCTAAGACAGAGTGATATCTAAAGGTACAGACTAGTGATCTGACCATGAGATGGGGTTTATTTGTGAGGACACCTTGGATGTCAAATGGGTGGGTAAAAAAATGGTCTAGCCCGGAGTAAAGCTTATGGGGATGAGTGTAGAATGTCTATTGCCTATGTGTGGGGTGTTTAATTCTCCAGATATCCAGGAGGTTATAGGCCCTTATAAGTTTACGGAAAGATTTGGAGAGCTTTAGTGGAAGTTGTGGAGGGAAATGGAATACGTCTGTCTCTGTTAGGTGACATGGTCATGTTGAAATCTCCACTTATAACGATAAAGGGTTGGGAAAATTTGTCTAGGGTATCAAACATTTTGGATAAAAATTGAACCTGGCCAGAGTAAGGAGCATAGACATTCACTATAGTGAGAGAGTGGGTTAGAAACAAACAATCAAGGACAATGAATTTGTCATGGGGGTCCAAGTGTGAGGATTTGATATGTAAGGGACATGAGCGATTAATCAAGATTGCTACACCTGCCTTCCCAGATGGGTCGGAGGCCATAAAAGTGGTTGGTAAATTTTTGTTGGCAAATTTAAAGGAACCCCCAGGGCGGAAGTGTGTCTCCTGGATCAAAATTATGTCAGCCTTAGAAGATTTAAAACTCTTTTAAAGCCATCCATCTCTTCTGAACAGAGTTTAAGCCTTTGACATTACAAGTCAGAAATTTCAATGCCATAGTAACATGAAATGTTGGGGAAGCACATGATAAACTATGTAATCGACATCAGGTGGAAAGTTCCATAGTGTGTATGACATAGAAAAAATATGAAGTATCATATTGAAACTGTAAAGGTCAGTAGCAATGTAACAGGAATATATTATATCAATGGAATGTAGCAACCACGAGTCAAAAAAAAGACCTGAAAAAAAAACATAGAAGAGAAAAGAACAATAATTTAAAAAACACAGAAAAATGATCATTTTATCCAAAATGAAACCTGGAAAGCAAGGTGTCTCCAGGAAGCCCAGGCCACAGCCGTGGGCAAGGGAGAAGCACATCCGGGTCTCCAAAAAGAAAGGAGGGAGGGTCCTCCATCCTCCCCCGGAGTAGAAAGCCTACAACAAATAAAAACTGTGAAAAGTTGGTAACACAAAACTTCGAACCAGGATGTGGTAAGCGCAACAGTCAATGCACCCCACGGGCAGGGGTGAATGGGTCCCCTAAGGGGGGGGGGGGGCACTGGCCATACATGAACGTCAGGGGCCAGGTAACAATAAGGCTTTCAGCTAGAGTATGAATCAGAAGTCCTCAGGTTGGGAAACTGGAGAGAAGGCATCTCTGAGGCGTGAAGGTGGCCTTGTGTTGCTTCTGTCTCACTGGGGTCCAGATGTGACTCAGGGCTGTCAGTGGCCTGGGAGTGGCAGGGAGCGGCACAGGTCCTCATCAGGGAGGGGTGGCAAGCCCAGGTTGCGCAGGAAAGAGTCACTTTGATGAAGGTCACGTAGGAAGTACTGTATGCCATTTTGGGAGGCAGAGAGGCGAAAGGGAAATCCCCACCGGTATATTACTTTGTGGGTCTGGAGGTGCAATATCACCGGGCGAAGGTTTCTCCTTTTAGCCAGTGTTATGGGAGAAAGGTGACGAAGATCTGGATTCTGGATCCTTTGAAACCAAGCCTGGATTTATTGCGGGTGGCTATGGTTAAGGCCTCTTTGCTGTCACAGTAATGAAAACGGACTGTCACGTCCCTTGGGTTGGCTCCTGCTGGTGGTTTAGCAGCGAGCGACCTGTGGGCTCTATCCAGGCACCAATAAATGTCAGGGATATTGGGAGCTATAATGTTAAACAGGCATAGTAGGTAGGAACGTAAATCTTGATCTTCCACTGTTTCTGGATTACCCCTGATCTGCAAATTTTGTCTGCGTTCTCTATTTTCCAGGTCCTCCTGCTGGGCTTGGAGCTGGGTGACCGAGTGTTTAATAGCAGCATTGTCCTCCTCGAGAACGTGCACATACTGTATAAGTTCATCAAACTTTGTCTAAGGATGTCAGTGCGTTACCCCGAGTTGTACTATTTACCCTCTCGTCTCCTTGGCTAGTTTCCCCACTTCTTGTGCAATGTTATGGGTGAGGGCCTGAAGCAGGGATTGCAATTTTGCATCCAGGATTGCTGCTGTCAGTGGGGGGGAAGGTTCCAGTGCTGGGGTATGGGGAATATCTCCTGGATAGCTCCTGGAGCTCCGGAGGGTACGGCATGACCTCCTGGGTACTCGAGGCCGCAGATGCAGGAGGTAGCTGTCCATGTTGGAGTAGGCCCGAGGCTGAAAAACTGCAGCATAGTTACGTCTCTGATGTCCAATTTTTCCCATGGGGTGCACGGCTGCCGCGTGGGAATGTGACTCCTGTGGCTATCGGTGCTACATATCGGGTAACGGGAGTCCCGGAGTGCCGACGGTGAATGGAGCACAAGCCTCACACTTCCCTCACGTTCAGAAGCTGTGCATGCGCCCCGTTGCTCCTAAATTTACCTGCCAGGTATAGTTGCCTTGGCCAATTGTTAGGGATCAATTACTTTCACCCTAAGTCTGGAATTGCTGCACTTCTCTCTTCTGTCGCTGGGTGGCCAGGTACCTGGTGACATTAGATAAGATATGGGCGAAGCAAGGACAGATTAGGAGTATATGGTGTGGGGTGTCTCAGCCAATAGGCATGGGATTTCTTGGCCCCTTAGCCTGCTGGGAGAACCTATATATTTGGGTGGAGTCAGGTGATCAGGGTTCTGTACCACCTGGACAGCTGTCTCGGTGGATGTGTTGTTGGCTGCCTGGGCTGCTAGGCCGGAGTTTGGACCTATCCCGGGTACATCTGGCTGCTAGGCTCTGAGGGCCTATCCAGAAGCAAGCGAGCAGCGCAGGGTTGGAACTGCCACTTGCAGTCCAACCAGAAGTGGCGGTTCTAACGGCTGTAGATCCTGTCAAGGTCAGAGGTAGAGGAGAAGCTGTCACAACTAAGGCCTTATTACCAGTGACCACAGTGAGTAACTGAATTAAGTACCGGAGCAATGTTATCACCAACTGGGAATGGTGAAAAATCTGAAAAACTTCAGCAGGTGCCAAGCAAGGGGCCCAGCTAGAGGGGTGATGCTTGAGGAGTATCTGGAGTGCCAAGCCAGGGACCCAGCAGGGAAATGGGGTTGACGTTTGAGGAAGATACTGAGTATGTAAGAAGATTGGAAGAGCTCACGGAATTCAGTGACAGTGAATCAGCAATTCTAATGAGAGAGACTGGGAACGCAGCGGGCTAAGAATCTACAAGAAGTGATTGTAGGAGGAGTAAAGGAGTTTGTTTCAACTTCTGGTAGGAACTGTTATAAGACTGTTGCCATAGGAGACAGCACTCCTACACATGCAGATGTGGTGTCTTTCTGGGTGCCTTCCCTGCATGGCTGTCTACCTGTAGAAGTCTCGGAGTCTGCTAATTATCATTGCAATTACTATGGGATGTCCTGGCCCTGAACCCTCTCTCCCACCGTTCTGTTTAAGAGACAATAAATCTCTTTGCATTCAAGAAGTGTCTGGTGCCCATCAATCTATCTTGCACTTCACCCAGGGCTCAAGTCCTGTGGGAACGCATGGGAACGGAGTTCCTGTACTTTTTCCACAACAGGAACTCGGTTCCCGTTAGCAGCCGCGTCCTGCAAGACTTTGAAATATGCGAGGTGTGTGACAGGTGCTACACCAGCAGCCACCGACACGGCTTGCAATAGTAAGTACCGCACACCAGGGGTGGACTGACCATTCAGGCATTGCCAGTAGGGGGCCCCATGACAGCTTCCTCTTCGATCTACCTGTCAATCACAGCTAGTTGACGGGTAGATCAGGTCCCTGCTGCTAAGAGATTGTATTTAGTCAGACCTCTCATGATGCGCTCCTCCCCACCGGCCCCTCCTGATTTTCTGTCTCCCCATCCCCCCCCCCCGTCTCCTGCATATTTGCTCTGTGTGTCCCGCTGAATCCCCCCTCCTCTATCTTCAGTGCCATATAATGAGAGAACCCAGAGGAGGAGCACAGCTATTCTGCTCACAGGACATGCAGGGAGAGAGGTGAGCTGAGGGAGGAACATCACTTTGGGTTGGTAAGCTGAGAACAATACCTGGCAAAGTTTAATGCCAGGAGGGAAGTTTATGTGGAAATATGTGAAAGGTTAGAATAGCAGCGAGTGTGTGTTGGAGCCCTGCAGAGTTTGCAGCCCCCCAAGCTAAAATACATCTCCTAAGCAGGAACACATCACTATCTCCCTAAGTATTCTGTCCAGATAATGTGACCTTTCCGTTTTATGACCTTTCCATTTAACTCTGTGTTATCCAAACTTTGTTCAATGAAAAGTGTAAACTCACCACATAAACACTCTATATACAAAATAACATTCCCCAATAAAGATTAGAACATGATGTTCACATTTGCATGGAAGCATAATTGAATGAATGCTGATTATTCAGAGAATTACCGTATTTATGTTTATTGAGGATTTTTTTTATTTTATGTGCTAACAGTTAAGCTCACTCCACCTCACTCACACACAATAGGAAAATTGGCTGAAAAATACCACTTTTGAAGTGTTCGTGTATATTAGCGTATCCTTTTTCTTTTTTTTTTGGTGGGGGAGTGGATCTTGGGTGGGAGTTCCCACACTTTTTTCCCCAGGACTTGACCCCTGACTACACCCATCATGCCACCCACTCTACAAAGAAGGATATCAGCTATTCCTAACTGTAGAGGTTCTCATTAGACTAAAGGAGGCCTGGGACCTTGCTACATGAACACCTCTTCAATTACTGGGGAATGTTTTAAGGAAGAGCTTAGAGGAAGTGATATTTTTAACTCTTTGTTGAAAGACCATGCCATATGAGGAATTTTGTGGGAAGCGGGGAAGTGCGACAGAGGAGTTTGGAAGTAAAAAAGACTCCTCAAGGAGCCTTTACACAAGTGCTTTACAGATCTCTATCAGAATATAGGTCTCAAATTAATGTGAGCAGCCATTGCACACAGTGTGGAGCACTCTATTTTAAGGCATATCAAGGTGGAGTGAATAGTTCCTGTGTGGACTGTCAATATTCATAGTTTCATAGTTAGTAAGGTTGAATAAAGACACCAGTCTATCCAGTTCAACCTGAGTGAGTGTCTACAATTGTCCCTGTACATTGCACACTCGCATCAGTCCCTACCCTCAAGGAGCCCACAATCCAAGGTCCTCATTCATATACCAGGGCCCAGTGGCGTAACTAGAACCTTCAGGGCCCCGATGCAAGAAACCATGAAGGGCCCCCCTGAACCCCAGCCAGGGACCTTCCCTCTGAGTCCGGCGGTGAAACTCCAGGGCGTGGTCACAGGTATGACCTTTGTGAGCCCTGTAGTTCCACCACTGGTATCAGTATTTTTTAATTTTTAGGTGCCCCATTGGGGGACTGTCCCTAGGCAGGATGGGGTCCCCATCCCCAGAAGAGATGAGGTCCTTTTCTCCAGGGCAGATGAAGTTACTGACCCCAGGTGAGAAGGGGTCCCTGTCCCCAGGGGAGGTGGGGGTCCCTGTGCCCACGTGAGAAGGGGTCCCTGTGCCCAGGGGGAGATGGAGGGGGTATGTAATGGTGTGTGGAGGATGGGGTCCTCTCACTCACCATGACCAAGCTGCAGGCCGTGCACTCATCCATGTTGGCCTGGGCTCCATCCAGTGTGCTGGACGGGTGATCAGCATATCTCCCAGAGAGACCTTTCATCATCTGTGTATGACGGGGGAGGAGGGGGGCTGGCAGACAAGCCTGCAGTGTCCTCCAGGGGGCTCTCATAGGGCTGCACTGCATCTGTGTGCTTAAAGTTTGTTTACCCGGGAGAAGTATGCAGTGCAGTGTGGGCCGGACTCGGGGGGGGGGGGGGGGACTCTGGCTGGGGAGAACAGACATCGGACTGAGCGGCAATGCATGGAGCAGGAGAGGGGTACTCTGAGGACACAGGTCATGCGGGGAACGCACAACTAAAGAGCAGCCAGTGCGATAGTCGAGCATGGAGCTCTGCTAGTCACCCTCCACCTCCAGCCACCCGTGTGCATGGTGCACTGGTACCCCTAGCTGCCTATGCTGCTGCCGGCCATATGTAGAGGGGGCTGAATGGGCCCCCTGCATCACAGGGCCCGGTTGCAGTCGCAACTGCTGCACCCCCTATATTTACTTCCCTGCCAGGGCCAATTTTGGACAGAAGTCAATTAACCTACCTGCATGTCTTTGGATTGTGGGAGGAAACCAGAGCACCTGGAGGAAACCCACGCAGGCACAGGGAGAACATGCAAACTCCAGGCAGGTAGTGTCGTGGTTGGGATTCGAACCAGTGACCCTTCTTTCTGCTTGGTGAGAGTGCTAACCACTACACTACCTGCCTGACACAGTGTGGAAATCACTGGAAATCACTGGAAATCACTGGAAATCACATTCTATGACACTATATTGTTGGAATTAACACCTAGTAGGGTATATGGGATATATTTTTATTGCACTTATTTCACATGTATATATTATAAAGAACATTTTTTTTATAATTTTTTTTCACCTGTATATGGTATTTACAGAATTATGAATGTGGCTTCACTAACCAATAGGATATAAGTGATTTACATTATTAATAATTTTAGTACACCTTTTCAAATAGGTAATGAAATTAATGCATTGTAATTTAGGATTTGATCAACGATTGTATGGGCCAGAGCAGTGGGAAACAAAGTCTTACTTTGGAAGTTTGCAGTCAGGGTGTCCAAGCTGAGGTGTCCTCTCACACACAAATAGACAAACGGTCATCGATTAAAAGCAGCCGGAAACGCCATGCCATCAAGCGTATTTATTTTCAAGCTTTCACAGTGAGTACAGTCAGCACCAGACTAGTCTCGTGATAAGCCTTGTTCACAGCAAGACTTATCGCCAAAACTAGTCTGCTGCTGACTGTACTCACTGTGAAAGCTTGAAAATAAATACGCTTAATGGTATGGAGTTTCCGGCTGGTTTTATTCGATGACTGATTGTAATTTAGGATAGCACATGATATTTAATATTTTCAGTTTTATATTGAAGTTTATTTCTTGTATTAGTAGCAGGGCTTTTTTTCAGCTGAAACTTGGTGGAATTAAGCCGCGTACACACGGGCAGATTGTATGGCCTACTTAGTCCGTCATACATTCGAATGAACGGACTTGACCACACACGGATGCACAAACAGTCCGTCGAAAGCTTGCGCGATGACGTGTACAGCACGTGCGACGGGACTAGAAATAGGAAGTCCAATACACAGCAATGCAACCTTCCGCCGTGTAAATCCTTTCTGAGAATGCGCCATTCTTAGTCCGTCGAACTAGCCTACTCACGAGCGGATTGTCCGCTGAAACCAAAGTATGACGGACAGTATTACGGAAATTCCGAAATACTTAGTACGCCAGACTGCACGCTGAAAAAGTCAGCTGAAGCCCACACACGAGCGGACTGTCCGCTGAAATGTGTTTCGGCGGAGTAAGTAGGCCATACAATCCGCCCGTGTGTACGCGGCTTTAGTTCCACTACCTCTGGCTGAGGCCTTTTGCTCCCTTCCCTTCAAGTCCGGCTTCTGTGTTTATCAATGACAGCTTATCTCTCAACTGCTCTCACAGATCTGATCTTCTGAAGAGGATCCGACAGAGTGCAGGATGGGGACAGGGGATATGAAGGTACCTGGAGTGCAGTGCAGATTTCCAAAACCCCTGCTGGATGATCTCCCTGCAAATGATAGAGGCAGAGCCACCTACAGTATGTGGGGAGGTACTAGAGCCGGTTCAGTGCTTCAACTTAATACAGCAATGCAAGTAAGACATGTGGAAGATAGTGGAGCTTCTAAGGAGGGAGAAGGAAGATGGGAGCAGTGGAAGGGGGGTTGCATGCAGAGACCAGAGCTGAAGAGGGGTGAAAGTGAGATGTGGATAGGGTATGCAGAGGCAAGCAGCCATGGAAGAAGGCAAAATGCACCCCGAACACTGCACTCTGTATGCAGAGCACCCCTTACCTCTGTACAATGTATGTATCACACCCCCAAATTCTGCATGTAGCACACCCCTGAACTCTGCACTCTGTGTTAAACACCCCCTACCCCCTCCCAACTCAGCACTCTGTCCGTAATGCACGCCTGGTATTTAATGCACCTTAAAGATCACATCATTTGATGCGGTTTGGAGGGTGTATATGGGGGGGGGGGCAGTTTGGAGGGTGGTGGTTAAGTTCCTGCATCTATTTTCTGAGAAAAAAAGCCCTGATTAGAAGTTATCCATAGCTTTTGGTTACATTACTACAATGTAAATTGTTGATCTATGGCAGGGATATGCAATTAGTGGACCTCCAGCTGTTGTAAAACTACAAGTCCCATCACGCCTCTGCCTCTGGGTGTCATGCTTGTGGCTGTCAGAGTCTTGCTATGCTTCATGGGACTTGTAGTTCTGCAACAGCTGTAGGTCCATTAATTACATATCCCTGATCTATGGTAATGAGAGTTTCCTTCTTAGCAAAACTAGAACGCCACATTAATTTAGCCATACAGTGATATATTGAATTATGTACATAATTTGTTCCAGAAGAATGCTTGTAATCCAAAGCACTCATATATCAAAGCAGTTTCCCCATAGGAAACCAGAGGTGGGGGGGTGGGGCGCCGGAGACATTGGGAAACACTTGGAGCCACTCGGATGCACTCGGAGAGGCTCAGAGACACTCGGGAATGTAGTGTTTCTGAGTGTCTCCGAGTGTCCCCGGGGCCCCCGCACCCCTGGCCAAATGTGGTTCTGCACACCCCAGAGGCTCACTCATTGTGCACGTTAATTATTGTTTATTATTTTATATGAATTTTTCACTTTGCAAAGTATATGTTATTTGCAACCTTTATTACCATTATTTATAAAGTAACACTACTGCTAATCTCAAAAGATTTGAAGTGAGATTTCGTGATCACACTATTGAGCTGCTGACTGTTCTGCTTGCTGGAGAAGAATCTGTACCCAAATATCTGCAGAGCAAAGATCTCCCTGCTTTTGCTTCATTCTGTAAATTAGCACTTTATGCACTGAAAGACATTATGTGCTCTACAAACTATTACTACCTTGTCTCTTCCCATAATTATCTAATTTATAAAACCCTACTAAGCACACTGATATAAAGTTACTTATGAAAACACACACATTGCTGCTAGTAAAACACTATCTTATTTATTTCCCATTAAATTAGGAAAGCTAACATAAAGTAATAAAAGGACATTACAATATCACGCAGCTTACATTCAGAACATACAATACAATAATATGAAAGATACTTATCACACGGTCCTCTGCGAGGCTTTGCTGCATCAGCTAGGCTCAGACCAGGACAGGGCCTTCACCATGAGGTTTAGGCCGGAGCCATCTCCCAAAGTAGGCCGAGTCACCACGTGGCAGGGTCTCACAGCAAACAGGAAAACATTGTCTGTGTGTGAGCCTTTTCATACAAACATACACACCCACTCGTAGCCACCCCCATTTGCCTTCCATCCAATAGATTTCGCCAAGAGGCATTCCTTCACATGTATGTCCATTCTTCAGGAAGCATGCTGTATTGTATTTTACTCCCTTTGAAGCCTGCAACCACACACACATCACAGCAGGGGGGGTCCGAGTCCAGCTATTGTTCTTCTGATTACAAAGCTTTCATGTGCTTCATTCATTTGAGGCTAAGTGGCTACCTCAACAATGAACAGATAACATAAGTATTATATGAATTCAATCCAACATATGCCGCTTTGCGCCTGACAGGCGCATACCACCCCTCTTCAGACACGGTTCCTATTAAACAGTCCATAACTGTCCTAACGTGTGAACCAGTACCTATGGAACAGTCCTTAGCTGTGTAATGTGTTGTGGTTTTCAACATGTGCTTCAGAAACAGCTCCCGTGGAACAGTCCATAATGGTCTTACCGTATTGTGTTTTTCAACATGTGCAGAAACAGGTTCTATGGAGCAGTCCATAAATTGTGTTACCGTGTGGTGCTTCCCAACACGTGCCGCTTTGCCACTGAGTGATACACCACCATCATTCTTCAGCGACAGCTTCCATGCCACCATTCTGGATCTTCGGTATCTTCAGGACGGCAATACGGGCAGGGGGTGTCCATTCACTCACCAGCACACATTCAGAGTAACAGATCAACCAGCTTTCAAATACCGAGTCTTGAGGAGGGCCTTTCTTGCCCATATTACTAGCCTACAATACCCATTGGTCACACTCTACCACAAAAATAAATCAACTTATTACCATAATATACACATATGTATGTATTACGCACCCCGCTCCCAACCTCCTATAACCTTTTACTGTAAATACGGGTCGGGATTAGGCAGGCTTGCTCGCAGCGGCATTGCAGGGCTCTGACTTGGCAGCAACGTCTCCACTTTGTACACAGAGAGCTCACCGTCAAATCGTCCCTCAACTTGCATAGACAAATGGGAGACCCTTCTAGATAAATATCGCTTAACTACACATATAAGTTTACAACAATTACCAAACCCACACAATTCCACCCCTGTGCCTGGATTTCAGAGATCATGCCCATTGTATACCATGCACCTCTACCTACGGTTAGGTTCAAGGAACCCTCTAGTCCCTTGACTAACACTACACCGGTATTCTTTAGGACAAAGAAACAAAAACTCGCCTATGTCCTAAATAATACCTGGGTGCCTTCTTCCCAGCAATGACCTCTCCATCCAGAATACAGAGAGAAATAACTTCCCAACATTATTCGTTCATCCCCATGTATTGACCTGGCCTACAAAGGACATCATGGTCATGCTTCCGACAAAGGGAAATATCAACCTGCCTCCAGCGTTCATCTTCTCTGATCACATGTGTGATATAGCCTCAAATGCAACAAGATAGAGTCCCCAGTCAGTACGCCCATTGATGCCACCAAATATACAGACCAAGTCTGCACTTCTGTATATGAGAACATACAGCATAACACCTTTCACAATCCAACTTAGTACCACCCATACAGGCATTCGACCACTACTTTGGATTAGTATAAGCAACGTGTTTTGGCAAGATCTTACTGAGCGGTGATGCTAACTCATCAGGCCACTGCCCCTCATACAGAGACGGTACAATCAGCTTGATGTTGGCTGATATTTCCCCCTGCCACCGAGTGCACGCCAGAGCCAATGACAGGTTTCTGTCCTCTCTACCAACCTCTCAACATGGTTGACAAAATCCGGAGCCATTCTAACCTGAGTGTTTCTGTAACTTCATTGAATGTTATCAAGGATGCCACCAATCTCCCGGGGTAACAAAGTCACGCTCCTTCTCTGAAGCTATGGCTGTGAGTTTGTTCCTCAGGAGGCTGATGTCCCCTCCATTAACACCACCCATCCCAGCTATGGTTCCCCCCCCCCCAATATAGTGCTGAATACATCCCTCCTCTTTCGGGTTACTCCTCAGCAATAAGCATCCTGCATGGACCTCATTCTCATCTCTGGGAGTAAGTCACTGGTACAATAACCGCACCTGATTCAGTGTATACTCAGCACATATAGGGTGCTAGGTTTTTGTCAACCACCATGAGATGTTGCAGCACCATGTGGTGAAGTCCTACGGTACCCTGGTAGCCAGCGTTTGTTCCCTTTATTTTAACAGAGCATGCTCCTGTGTGTATTCACTGGCATTATCTGTGCAGGGTTTCAACCTCTCAGGTGAGACACCAACCGGGCGTATCTTCCTCGTGTCTAGTTCTGGTGTCCCGCATGTCCTGTAACCGAAAGCTTCTCTCTAGGACCACTAGGATTGAGACACCACCCCTACGAGGAAGTTTTCACCCCATTGATGTATCACCTGGCACCCTTTAGTCTGACCAACAGCCACCTTATTATGCATAAGCGCCAGTATACCTCCTGGGTACCTGCACCATATTGTCTCCGTTACATTAATACATGTAATACATTAAAACCTTTCTTCTTTCAATTCCTCCTTCCAACAAAAAAAAAACACATATTTTACATTTTCATGTTTTGACGGATTGGATGTGTCATAATTCTTCCCCAACCTCCAACCCATTGCACATGTATAAATAACATGTTTGCATTCATCAGGAGAGACTTCAGCAAAAATATTTCACAAGTTCTCTTGCTAGGCACAGTCTTTCAGATTCAGCATTAGCACTAAATTGTCCATACGAAAAAAACAGGTATTAATCTGAATCTTTCAGTTTTCCTTCTCTCCTGATGTTTATCGGAACTAATTTGTGGTATGGTGTGGCACAGACAAACTGCCAACCAGATGATCATCTGTCATCCATGTTCCAGAAGCCTCTCCAATTCTCGCTCCACTTGGATTCTGGAAATGAAAAACAAGAGCAGTATCAAATTCTTATCCACAATATCTGATCGCTTACCATGTTTACTTATAGTTGCCTCCTTGGAGCTCAGGACCTCAGTATTCCTGGCTTCTGCAACTCTGACCAAACTATCCAAACAACCATGACCTCTTTAGGCTACACCCACTGTAAAATGGATCCCCATGGTATGATCAAAAAACGTTTAAAACTGAACGTCAGTGTTGCTTCTCAAAAACTTCAAATTTTACAAACTAAAAAAAACAATGCATCTATCTGTATCTTTACGATGTATGCACTACCCCTTTTCAGGTGACTGGTTCTAACTGAGGGCATTGTCAATTCCCCCTGTTTTGCTTTTAAGGACATTTTCCCGCACAATATTTCCTAAGTAATTTTTAACGAAGAGATTTTTAAGATACAGAATCAGTCTATATGACACAGTCTATATATGTGAAACGTATTCACGGAGACGAGTGATCATACAAAATAGTTACATTTATTGGTTGACAGAAAACAAATATTTACATGAAATATTAAAATACAGATTACATTACTTGATCATTTTGACAATTTCTGGGGACACCCTCAAACTGGGCGTAGTAGTACCTTGGACACAATTATCACCATTATCATTTCTCGGTAGAATCAATAACCTTTTGATAATTGACAATTAAACAGAATGTCTGTATTTCACACATCCAACCGTTACTATACTGCAGGTAAGTAAGTGGTTAACAATGTGAAATAAATTAGACATTTGTTTGTCAATAAAATTGGCATCTATGCAAAAAGAAATGTATGAAAAATTTAATTTAGAGAAAAATCTAAAAGGCGGTTATTGATTCGGGAGAAGTATTTCAATAATAGAATATTCAAAAACATCAATATTTAAGAGAACATAAAATAGATGATAAACATATATTTACCCATTTCCAATATGGCTATTAGTGTGGAGTATTAGTTACCAGGAATTTTAAGATGGCTGCCGTGGCTTCAACATTCCAAGGAGCAGGGATCTTCATGAATGTAAAAATGTGTATTCATGCATGTCTTCCAGTGTCCCTTCTCAGGGAGGGGGGGTCCCTAAGCTTCCCCCTGACTCTCACCCCCAGCTCTCCTCCGAGCTTTCTCTTTTTCCCTTTTCTCCATCTTTCTAGTTTCTTAAATATCCTCTTCAACAAAAGGATTATAAAATTATACTAAGTTCTGCCCAGAGGGTATGTGTTCCCCCCTCATTGGCCGACAGACTTAATGGTTAGCTTTCCCGGGAGTCTCGTGATTTTAAGGTAATAGCACCTTCCACCACCAGGTGTCTTCACCTGTGTTTGGTGTTTTATTTCTTTAAGTTAATATTTCCTATTTCTGTAATGTGCGCTCGTTATTTATATATGTTCTAACGAATATATTTTGAGTGTTCACGAATTATGTCATAATATAAAATACTCTTTAACATAAAGTTCAATAATCACTTGCATAAATTGTTGATATATATGTATATCAATGTATATCTGTTATTCTTTAGTCCGTTTAGAAAGGACACAGGTTAGATATATCACAAACAATATCACATACAATTATTATCTATATGGATCCATGTATAATTTGGGTATCCAATCAATATTTGTTTATCTAAACATAGGTTACATTCTTATACAATTCTAATCATGATTATATGTTTTTTATAATACTAATTTGTTGCTAAAACACTTCTACTTATAATCATACTTTCATATATAATTTCTTTGTGACCAAGTTCTTTAGATCATTAGATACTAAAATGATAATCTCAGTTGTGACCTATGTAGAATTTAAATGGCTTAGAAAAATATGGATGATACTGGTATATGAATCTTACAGCAGGTTTTGAGATGAACTCTATAGTAAGATATCATATCCCGGCTTCTCATATACGTATATTATGATGTAAAAATGCACACAATTTTCAATGTTTTCTTGTAGTGTCTTCAATGGCCTTCAGGATACCATTCCACTATTTACTTTCTAATATAGGTGTCTTATTTGTCTTGTTGGGAAGATCTTCATTTCGTATGTTTAGTCATTGTCTCATTGACATCTGAGTCCATATTGAGGTTGACTTTAGGATATCTGTTCACTCTCTAATACAATGGGTTTATTTATTTAAACTTTCCTTGACTTAAAAGTTATCGTGGCTCCAGTCTGAGTCAGCTTGAGACTTTTGTTTGTCGCAGCCCATCTTTTCAAGGGGTCATATAAATTGGTCACCTAATTCTGATGGGAGGGGAAAGTGGTCCTTTGGTTTGCTGATTTAAATGTTACCAGGCTCTCTGACAGAAAACATTAAATGTATTATTATTATTTTTTCTTAATGAATTCACAACACCCCCCTTTCAGGTGGATTAGACCTACTACTTTTCCACCTGAATAAAAATATAACTAACATAGAGGATTAAACCAATATCAAAAAAAAAAATTTTAGAAGAGAAAAAAATAAATAAAAATAAAATAAAATAAAAATAAAAAAAAATTAAAAAAAAAATGTAAAAAAATTAAAAATCTGGCCATGATCACACAAACAACATGACAAGACAACCACCATAAAACAATGACAAACACTCAACTTTTAGTTAAGATCCATGGACTTTTCTCCTGCAAAGAGTGCTTATTCCCATTACACAAAACAAAGCATATGTATCATCACAACATTTTAGCTTCATTTGTAACTCTTTTTAGCACTATTTATTTTTCATTGTTTGCAAACAATTACTAACTACTGAGCTCATGGTACCATGTGATAATCGATTATGCATTTACAATAACCTAACCCATGTTCTGCTATATTTTACCACTGTTGTTTTCACTTTGACAGACCTGCAAACAAATGCAAATGTTAGTATCTAATGCCATTTAACTTCTTCCATGGTCTGTGGAAAAAAAACACAACGACAGTGATTACACACAATTATCATGACAATTGACTTTTTAAGTCCCCAAAGCCTTTCCCATTAATGCAATATAGTTGCCATACCTTTCTATACTACACAGTGGTATTGGAAACCTTTGCTATATTACCCAAGAAAAATGTCAATGCCATTTGTGTCCAATTACATACAAGCCAAAATGGTAGATTAGCCCAGGGCGCAAATACTGGAATGTTCATCCAGTCTTGTTGCTGGCTGTGCTTAGGGTGTGAACTGTCATTTCTGATCTCTCCTTCAGAACTGTGTAATCTGTCCTGGCTGCTATCTTTCATATCAGGCCTTTGAGTTACGCTGTCCCTGTCCTGGGTGCGGGTTTTCATTGTAGGTACCTGTATTGCTGGGATTTCCTGTTCCATGCTAGCAATTTTAAGGACTTTATGAAATCTATGTCTATGCCTATTCCATTTCCTATGTCTGAACTTTCTCTGCCTTCCTGTACCTCTGCTTATTACGGATACATCTGCCTTTGACCCATACTCCCTTTCCCTGGACTCTTGACAGAAGTCTCTGAGAATATTGACAAAATTTTGGTAGGATCTAGCATTCCTCAGAGCCATTCTAGTTGGATAGCTTACATAACACTTATTGGCCATTGAGTATATGAAACTTGCATCGTCCTCCAATAAGTCAGGACAGTTGAACACTTTCATATACAATGCAAGATACTCACTGCAGAACAAAATTGGGTCATCTCCTCTCCTAAATTTCATTCGTTGCAAATCACTCATACCATTATCACGACTGTCCACAATACGCTGCAACTCTTTCCTCCGCACCTCTGCATCTGCTACGTTATCATTAACTTGTGCTGATAACTGACCTACCAAAGGTCCTGGTAGCCATGCTTTCAGAAGAGAGCATGCATCCTCATTACTCAAATGGAATTTAACTACTAGAGCTTCAAATTTATTGGACAGACTCATTGGTGATTCCAGGGCATTAAATTCACCCAAAATCTGGCACAAAGTAAGTCTCTCTTGGATTGTAATCAAACTCTCATTCTGCCTTGAAGCTATAGGTGCCATAGCAGACTGTGTTTCATCACGGCCCTTCTCCTCATTGATCGTGCAGATATCGGCCAATTGGCATGTTCCTTTGTGCTCATTGAGCGATACCATAACTTTCTCTGTAGTAAGAAGCTGGGAGCGTACATTTGCTAATTCTCTTTCTAAAGACATAACCAACTCTTCCATCTCTGACAATTTCATTCGCAATGACTCTACAACTTTGCTCTTCATATTACAGTCCATCCTGTAACTGTGGAGCTGTTCTTGTAGTTCACCGTTTCTCTCTGACAAATCTCTTGCTTTTGCCTGCAATTCATCCATCTCATCACTGGAGGCTGTTGCAATCTTTAGAAGGTTTTCACTGACTTCCGCTATGTCCTCACCCAGATGCCTCCTCTCTACTTCCCACTTCCCCCCCATTTGCTCAGATATAACTTTATTTCTGAGCAAAACTGCAATTTCATTAGCCAACTTTTCTTTCTTAACTTTTTTTAGCTGTTTGCCCGATACTCTGCTATTATGTTGCTGACACTGAGATAATAGAATCTTATACTGGCTTTCAAGAGTTTCATCTGCACATGAATGGTAACTGGCAGAGGCATACTTTTTAACATATGTATACACAAGTTCCATTTCACAACCATACAATCCACACAATACACACTTCTATTTGTACTAACGTACCAACACTGCATTGAGTACTAAATCAAACTCAATTATCGTTAGCTCTTACAACTCACACAAAACAAAAACAAATCGCTCTTCTAGCATTCACTATTCTTAATTCGTTACCACTTTTACCTGATATCATTCAAAACCATTCAATTTTTGCCTATCCATAGTACAGATTTACCACACTTAATGTGGCATTATCAGCTGCCTTGTATCCGAGCACTTCTGTCCTGTAAGTTCTATGCAGCTTTTAGGATTGCCACATGTTATCTGGGGTGCCAAATGAAAGACATTATGTGCTCTACAAACTATTACTACCTTGTCTCTTCCCATAATTATCTAATTTATAAAACCCTACTAAGCACACTGATATAAAGTTACTTATGAAAACACACACATTGCTGCTAGTAAAACACTATCTTATTTATTTCCCATTAAATTAGGAAAGCTAACATAAAGTAATAAAAGGACATTACAATATCACGCAGCTTACATTCAGAACATACAATACAATAATATGAAAGATACTTATCACACGGTCCTCTGCGAGGCTTTGCTGCATCAGCTAGGCTCAGACCAGGACAGGGCCTTCACCATGAGGTTTAGGCCGGAGCCATCTCCCAAAGTAGGCCGATTCCCCACATGGCAGGGTCTCACAGCAAACAGGAAAATATTGTCTGTGTGTGAGCCTTTTCATACAAACATACACACCCACTCGTAGCCACCCCCATTTGCCTTCCATCCAATAGATTTCGCCAAGAGGCATTCCTTCACATGTATGTCCATTCTTCAGGAAGCATGCTGTATTGTATTTTACTCCCTTTGAAGCCTGCAACCACACACACATCACAGCAGGGGGGGTCCGAGTCCAGCTATTGTTCTGCTGATTACAAAGCTTTCATGTGCTTCATTCATTTGAGGCTAAGTGGCTACCTCAACAATGAACAGATAACATAAGTATTATATGAATTCAATCCAACATGCACCATCATTCCTGCTTCTACCTGCTGGGGAATATTACCCCAACAGCCTTCAAATCACCAGTCGTCAGGCAGGCAGGTCTGCTCATCAATTAGGATAGTCATCAGAGACATAGTGCAGATGAAAACATAGTAACACATAGTAACACAGTAACGGGGATAAAAATCAACCGCAGGGAACTTACAAGTATTACTAGTGACTCAAATTGCATTCTGGGCACAGTTTGCACATCACAGTTTGCACAGTACAGGTCCTCTTTCTGATGGCCCTAGATATTGGAAAGCAGTCTCCTCCTCTGACTTTTTCAGATAGTCTAATGTCTATGCCGTGAGCATCACACAACTGTTCTCAGGGGATTGGATACTCAAGCAGATATGTTGTCTGATCGATATTAATATGCCATCTCCAGGGCTCTCTGCTCCCTGCAAAGCCCTCCCTCCTCCACCATTCTCCATTGCTTAATCAGGAATGCTTTTGTGACCACAATATTCCTGTTCAGTGAAGCTATCCTGTCCTGTAGCTATCCAGAAACCCTTAAATTATGCTTACACGTTTCATTATTCCCTATGGGCAGCTTTAAGTTTTTTGTTTATAAGCTGCAAATCATGTATTTGTACTTGAGCCCCAAAAGACAATCACTTGATATATCTAATAGTCAACCTTCCTGTAAGAGAAATGTGATTAAATTAATAGAATTAAACTTTATATATTCAAAGTCTTTAAATGTTTTTTCTGCTGATATTACACATTGTTAAAAACACCCCTGAGCACTAATATCCTATAAATTTGAATAGGTTGTTGTTCCTGCAACACTGGTATATCCCAATCAAGTTAATGAGACGTTATTGTACCGGCTAGGATCTAGAGAATGCCAGACTCTGCCGCGGTCAGAGGATGTAAGTCAGCTCCTGTGAGGGACGATTTAGCTTGAAGTGTTACTAAAGGCAGAACTTTTTTTCTATTAAAAATAACAAACATGTTATACTTACTTACCTGTTCTGTGCAGTGGTTTTGTACAGAGCGGCCTGATCCTCCTCTTCTCAGGTCCCTCGCTGGTGCTCCTGGCCCCTACCTTCTGCCAAGTGCCCCCAGAGCAAACAGCTTACGGCGAGGGCACCCAAGCAGGCTCGCTCCTGAGCTGCTGCTCTGTGTGTCCATTCACACACAGAGCTGTGGCTTGCCCTCGCCCCTCTCATCTTCTCATTGGCTCACTGACTGTGTTTGACAGCAACAGGAGCCAATGGCTCCCGCTATGGTCTCAGCCAATGATGAAACTGTGTTTCTGGAGAGTCGAGGCTCTTGTGCACATCGCTGGATTGTGATGGGGCTAAGGTAAGTATTGGGGGGGTTGCTGCACACAGGTTTTTTTTTACCCTATGAATGAAGGTTAAAAAAAAACCTTTAGCCTTTACAACCACTAACATGGTAACTCCATGTTTGTAGGAAATATTGTAATTAAATGTTATTAAAAAATACCTTTCCTTTTCAATCTGTGGCTCTGTAATTCTCTGTAAAATGCAATGCAATATTGCTACCTGGAGGTATTCTGTACACAGCATGTTTACAGTTTGCCCCCCAGAAACATAATTTCCTGCTTGTGTGATTGGCTTACTGATTTTCCCAGAAGTCTGCACTAAGATACAAGTCAGATATCAGTCATCCCCTGCAACAAAAATGTTCTTTTTGGTGAGGCGGTGAGATACTTCCAATAGGAAATCACACCTAAAGGGATGCAGACCCTGCAATTTTCCTTGTTAGAGCCCTGCAGGTGCAGAAGCTGACTGATATTTAAGAGACCACTGCCATTAGATTTACTTACCACTTGGACACAAAAGAAAAACACATACTGATTTCCTCAGAATAACAAAAGGTAGGAATGTACAGCAAAGTTTGCTAACCACTTGCTTTCTAGGCACTTAAACCCCCTTCCTGCCCAGACCAATTTTCAGCTTTCGGTGCTCTCACACTTTGAATGACAATTACTCAGTCATGTAGCACTGTACCCACATGAATTTTGTGTCCTTTTTTTCCCACAAATAGAGCTTTCTTTTGGTGGTATTTGACCACCTCTGAGTTTTTTATTTTTTGCGCTATAAATTAAAAAAAGACCGAAAATTTGGAAAAAAAACACATATTTCTTTGTTTCTGTGACAAAATTATGCAAATTATTAATTTTTCTTCATAAATTTTGGCCACAATTTATACTGCTACATATCTTTGGTAAAAATAACCCAAATTAGTGGATATTATTTGGTCTTTGTGA
This sequence comes from Lithobates pipiens, assembly GCF_037356315.1. Lineage (NCBI taxonomy): Eukaryota > Metazoa > Chordata > Amphibia > Anura > Ranidae > Lithobates > Lithobates pipiens. The sequence goes on along the minus strand of NW_027507789.1, from coordinate 55,645,059 downwards.
AAGTTAGAGAGTCCACAAGCTGTGGCGCGAATCATAAAAGATTGATCACACCTGATGTACTGGTGGCCTATCTCATTTCTTGCAACCCGAACAAGCCAGGAAAGTACAAAGACCCCCCAAATGACCACTTTTTTGAAAGTAGACATTCCAAGGTATTTACTAAGATGCATGGTGAGGTTTTTGATGTTGTCATTTTTTTCCCACAATTCTTTGCAAAATGAAGATTTTTTTTTTTCTCACAAAATTTTCAATGTAATAGGTTATTTCTCTCACATGGCATGTGTATATCACAAATGATGCCCCAAAATACATTCTGCTACTCCTCCTGAGTATTACGATACCAAATGTGTGAGACTTTTATACAGCCTGGACACATACAGAGGCCCAATTTTGAAATAGCACCATCAGGCGTTCTAGGAGCATAAATGACACATCTCATTTCTCAACCACCTATTACACTTTTGAAGGCCCTGGAGCACCAGGACAATGGTAAGCTAACACCCCAACGTATAATCTATGAGGCATAATGAGTCTGTTGAATGGTTCATTTTTTTTCCAGAAGTTTTGGGAAAACGTGGGAAAAAAAATGAAAACGCATTTTTTTTACGCAAAGTTGTCCATTTATAAGATATTTACAACACATAGCATGTACATAGCAAAAATGACACCCCAAAATACATTCTGCTACTCCTCCTGAGTATGGCAATACCAAATGTGTGAGACTTTTACACAGCTTGTCAACATACAGAGGCCCAACATGCAAGGAACACCATCAGGTGTTCCAGGGACACATAGCATGCACATACCAAGAATTACACCCCAAAATACATTCTGCTGAGCAAAGAGTAAACAAAAGATTACCTGTGGTTTTAGCAGCACAGTTGTCCACAGGATGATAGCACTGGTCCAGGCAGCCGGCAGGGAATTGGTCAGCAAAAGCAAACACAATTTTCCAGGCAACAGGCAGGTATACTGTCCATAGTCAATATAGGCAGCAGGCAGGGATACTGTCCATATACAGTCCAAGGTCAGTGCAAGCAGAGATTGTCAGCAGTGCCAAAATATTGGTCCTGGATAGTAGGCAGGAACATGGTCCATCCATGTGGTGTGGTCAGTTCATATGACAGGCTGAGGCATGATGGTATAGGTCCTACAGGCAGCAGGCAGAAGTAGGGCCTCGTTCAGGACAGAATGGGGATAGGGGTAGAGGCTTCTCCCACCCAAATCTCTTTGAAGCCTCCGAGTCTCCAGACCCTAATCTAGGAATGAGAAAACAAATGAAATTGTCTTCTTCATCCAGAAAAACAATTCTGGAGCCCCTCACATATGTGAGACCCCTGTCATGAATCCCACTAGTCCACTGGGAGGGTACAAGATCAGTCCAAGAGGCAGGCAAGAGGCATGGTCAAACAGTCCAGGGTCAGTTCCAGATCAGGCAGAGGTATGTACAGAATCGGTAGGCAGAAGCGTGGTCAAATAACAGTCCAGGGTTAGTTCCAGATCAGGCAGAGGCATAAACAGAATCAGTAGGCAGAAGCGTGGTAGAATAACAAGCCAGGGTCAGTTAAGGAGCAAGCAGAGGCATAAGGGGTGTGAAGGTAAATGGCAGGAAGTGAGGGTTATGGTTACCATACTTCACTAATAATTCACTGAAGTATGGTAACGGCGGAAACAGTCACCTATGCAGAGGCCTGGTTGGGAAGGGCATTGGGCACAATGATAAGTGGTGTCTCTTCTCAATCCTCGTTTGCTGCACACCCGACATTTTTTCTGAGGTCTTCGGCCTGTTGGTCTGGGAGGGATTTTATCAGGAAAGTGGCGTTCAGAGAGTCTGCTAATTACATTGGATCAAATATTTTCTGGTGGGCCATTGGGGTTTATAAGGGCAGTGGTGATTTCCTCCTGGTAGCCAAGGAAGGATATGGGTCTTTCTGTGGATTTTCGATAAATTACATACGTGTTGTATATGGCCAAATTAAAGAAATAAATTGAATTTTTTTTATACCACTGGTATGTTCTTCTTGTGGAAAGGTAGGGTTCGAGCATCTGGTCGTTGAAGTCGACACCCCCCATGAACATGTTGTACTCATGGATACAAGTTGGCTTTTGTATTGGGCCATTCCTCCTGGTGATCTCAACGAATGTATTGTTGTGGATCGAAGAAAGCATGTACACATCCCTTCTGTCCCTCCACTTCACAGGCAAAATTTCCTCGTTCCGTAAACTCGTCGCTTCGCCTTTTCTTAACTTTTTGTTGACGAGGCTTTGAGGAAAGCCCTTCCGGTTCGTCCTTATGGTGCCACATGCTGGAGTGTTCTTTCTATGGAGGTTGCGGAACAGGGGTAAACTTGTGTAAAAGTTATCCACATAGAGATGGTAGCCTTTCTCCAGGAGTGGGTTTATGAGTTCCCAAACAACTTTCCCACTCGATCCGATGTATTCGGGGCAATTAGGGGGATGTTGCTGGGTGTCCTTCCCTTCGTATACCATGAAGGAATATGTATACCCTGTGGCTCGGTCACACAATTTATGCATTTTCACCCCATAGCGGGCCCTTTTGGAGGGAATAAATTGTTTTATGCCCAGCCTGCCAGAAACTTTGATCAGGGACTCATCCACACATATGTTTTGGTCTGGGGTAAACAACTGGGGGAAGATCTCAGAAAAATAATTTATTAGCGGCCGAATTTTGTAAAGTTCATCAAAATTTGGGTCATTTCGGGGAAGACACTGGGTATTGTCGTTAAAGTGTAGGAATCTCATTATCATGAGATATCTGGTCCGGGGCATTATTGAGGAAAAGACGGGCATGTGATAGATGGGGCGGGGTGACCAATATGCACGTATTTCATTTTTTCTGTTTAGTCCCATACAAAATGTGAGGCCCAAACATTTTTTAAACTCCTCCACTGTTAGGGCTCTCCACTCGTAGGGACGGGCATAATAGGACGTTGGATTACTTGCTATGAATTGTAGTGCATACAGGTTGCACTGGGCCACAATCGATGCAAGTATGTCCTCGGTAAAAATTAAGTGGAAAAAGTCCATCACGGAAAAATTGTGCGTGTCCACCTGGACTCCTGAGTTGCCAGTGAAAGGGGGAACGTTAGCTTCTCCTGAGTTAGGAGGAAGCCACAAGGGGTTCTGAAGGGAATAGGGAAGGCTGGCATGGGACCTAACCCTTTGGGGCTGAGTTGACACACTGGTACTTGGCCTTTGCCGAGGTATTGTGGTGCCGGTGGATGGCTCTGCGGTGCTGGTGGATGGTACCGCCTCCTCACCAGTACGCCTTCGTCTGATGGGCGGACTATCATCTTCCTCCTCTGAGGCTGTCTTTGTACCACTGCTGAGGACAGGCTTGTAGTCCACGTCAGACTCACAATCTGAATATGAGGAGGAATCCGAAGCGGAGACCTCCCCATTGCTCTCTTCGGCTGCAAGAATATCGTATGCCTCCTCGGCTGAATATAATCTTAGTGACATTCTTAGTGATCACAAATGGCACTGACAGGTGACACTGATGTGGCAGATGACACTGACAGGTGACGCTGATGTGGCAAGTGACACTAACAGGTAGCACTTATCACAGGGGATGCTGATGTGGCAAGTGACACTAGCAGGTGACACTAACAGGTAGCACTGATCAGAGGTGACACTGATGTTGCAGGTGGCACTGACGTGGCAGGTGGTACTGACGTGGCAGGTGGCACTGACGACACATGGCACTGACACTTGACACTGACAGATGGCACTGGAGGCAGATTGCTCTGACAGATGGGGCTGGCAGATGGGGCTGGCAGATTTCTCTGGCAGATGGCACTGGGGCTGGCAGATGGCACTGGCAGATGGCACTGGCACTGACAGATGGTGCTGGCAGATGGCGCTGGCTAATTGCTCTGGCTAATTGCTCTGGCAGATGGCACTGGCAGATGGCACTGGCAGATGGCACTGGGGCTGGCAGATGGCACTGGCAGATGGCAGATGGCACTGGGGCTGACAGATTTCACAAACTGCAACACAGTAACACTATAGCACTCACAGATCCTCTCTCTCCTCACACGCTGTCTCTGTGTGAGGAGAGAGAGACAGGGCAATGAGAGATGATCTCATATGTTTACATTTGAGATCATCTCCTATTGGGAGCTGCGATTGCGCTGTAAACGGCCGCTTTGATTGGCCGTTTACAGCGATCTGTGTTTGCCTGTCTCCAGGGGACACGGCAAACACAAAACTTCCCCAATGCGCACCCGCGGCGGCGCGCATTGCGGAAGTAAACAGGAGGACGTTCAGGAACGGCCACCCAGCAGATAGCGTCCGCTCTGCAGCCGTATTTTGGCTATAGGGCGGGCGCGAAGCAGTTAAAATCCTTGCAATGTACATAGATCAATCAGAGGGGAATGTTGTTTTCACTTTAACCACTTACAGACCGGAAGATTTTCTCCCTTAATGACCAGGCCATTTTTTGCGATACGGAACCGTGTCGCTTTAACTGACAATTGCGCGGTCGTGAGGCGCTGAACCCAAACAAAATTGACCTCCTTTTTTCCCACAAATAGAGATTTCTTTTGGTGGTATTTGATCACCTCTGCATTTTTATTTTTTTTTGGTTACAAACAAAAAAAGAGCGACAATTTTGAAAAAAATATATATATTTTTTACTTTTTGCTATAATAAATATCCCCCCCAAAAAAAGAGTAAAAAAATGAATTTCTTCAACAGTTTAGGCCAATATGTATTCTACATATTTTTGCTAAAAAAAAAAAAAAAATCGCAATAAGTGTATATTGGTTGGATTGCTTAAAAGTTTTAGCGTATACAAAATAGGTAATAGATTTATGGCATTTTTATTATTATTCTTTTTTTTTACTAGTAGAAGCAGAAGTTGCCCAAAGGGTGGCGCTCAAGAGCCCGCATATGAAAACAGTGTTCAAACCACACATGTGAGGTATATCACTGCGATCGGTAGAGTGCAACCTGTAGAATTTTTGAAATGTCACTTATGGAGATTTTTATGGGTAAAATTTTGTCACCATTCCACGAGCAGGCGCAATTTTGAAGCGTGACATGTTGGGTATAAGTTTACTTGGCGTAACATTATCTTTCACAATATACAAAAAAAAAAATTGGGCCAACTTTAATGTTGCCTTATTTTTTTATTCAAACAAGTGTATTCTTTCCAAAAAAAAGTGCGCTTGTAAGACCTCTGCGCAAATACGGTGTGACAAAAAGTATTGCAACGACCGCCATTTCTAGTCATTTTCTAGCAAACAAAAATTTTTTAACTTGTAAATAACACAGCTAAAGAAGAGGCTCAGTCCCTAAGTGGTTAAATAAAAAAAAAAAACTAACATTGTATGGACAGCTTAAAAATATCTCCTTAAACAGAACATGTCGCCTTGTGATAGAAATAAAGTTAAAGTGGGGCATCACTCTCTCAATCAATATTGACTATTTTTAATCCTTATGCTGCTAGCATTAATACAATGGATAGGAAAGTACATGGGCAGCCCATCCATTAAGGACGCATGGGCTCAGCCCTCCCCCCCATCCGCCCATCGCTGCCTTCGCTATCCATGCGTCCGGCCCCTTTCAGGACCCCGGCGCATGGATTCCAATGCGGGGGGGAGGCTGATTTTTTGAAGCATCGATTAGATCCAGAGGCTCTAATAAGCTTCAATATAGGGTGGCGTTGCACCAATTCAGACTGTGCCATTGCCGGCTTAAAGCTTTTAAAGCATTGCTTAGGGAAAATTTTGGGTACTGTAGTTTTTTTGCCATTTCGCGTACATTTCGCGTACATTTCGTGTACAGTTTTGACATGTTTAGCGCTGTTTACTCGATGCAACCCCATTTTTTATCATTGTGAAAAATTGGGTATTATATTGTGTTTGTGTGCACTATATTTTAAGTGAATTTTTTACTGAAAATATGAGTTTGATAAACAGTAGCACTAATATGTGGGACATAAAAAAGTGCACCTACCACCATTTTATTCTTGAGGATCTCTGTTTTCATAACCAATGTTTTGAGAGTTTTAGGTAATCTTCAGTCCTAAAATTTGCCTTTTAACATTTTTTTTTTTTTTTTTTAAATGACTCTGGTAGTGAAAAGTTTAAATGACAGTCCTTTGTTACCCATGTGAAATCTTCTATCAAATCTAAGGCAGCTGGTAGAAGTAAAGCAGGGTCAAGTCGTTTCTAATCTAGTTTATAGTTTCTTTCTTAAGCCTCGTACACACAATTGGATTTTCGTCCAGGAATTGTGTGATGACAGCAGGGGCAGCCCGTGCACCCACAATCCCTGCCACTGAGTCCCTATCGATGCGCCCGGTCCCTTTCAGGATGCCAGACGCATGGACTCCTGTGGCAGCTTGGGAGGGGGTGTTTTTTTTTTTTTAAGCACCTGATCAGAGCCTGAGGCTCTAATAGGCTTCAAAAAAGGGTGGGCTTGAGGCGCAGAGAGTGCGCACAGATCCCACCCTGTACCTCCCCGCCAATCAGGAGGCAGATCAGTGAGACCTGTTTCCCAATTGACCAAAGTGACGGGCATTCTATTGGATGCCTGGTGCTTTGGCAGAAGAGACACACAGGGGAGGAAGCTGGGGGATCAGACTCCACTGCCGCTGCTGACACAGAACCCAACAGCCCAGTAAGTGCCAGACCTCCTCCTGCGAGGTACTGCCGGTGTGCGTGCCCTGCGTAATGGAGGAGGAGATGCACGGGAACCATGGAGGATACAGGACCCGTCGCCTGCCCATCTCACAGCTTGCTGCCATCCCCTGGATGGGGTAAATGCTGGTCTTATGGCGGGCGAGCAAGGGGGGTCACAGTGGCTGCATATTATGGGCACAGAAGCTGCATGTGGTGGGCACAAAAGCTGCATATGATTGGCACAGAAACTGCATATGATTGGCACAGAAGCTGCATATGATTGGCACAGAAGCTGCATATGGTGGGAACATAAGCTGCATATGGTGGACACAGAAGCTGCATATGATGGGCACAGAGTCTGCATATGGTGGGCACAGAAGCTGCATATGGTGGGCACAGAAGCTGCATATGATGGGCACAGAAGCTGCATATGATGGGCATAGAAGTTGCATATGGTGAGCACAGAAGCTGCATATGATGCACATGATGGGCACAGAGGCTGCAAATGATAGGCACAGTGGCTGCAATTGAGGGCACAGTAAGTCAACGTTTTTCAGAATTTTTCAGTTTGTTTGCGCCCCCCCCCCCCCAAACAAAAAAACGGATTGTTTGCCTAAAATCCAACCACTAGTACGCTCCATCAGACAATTGTTGTCCAACTTTCTGCCAACAAATGTTGGATGGCAGGCTAGTACATTTTCGGCAGACGTCTGTTGTCAGATTTTCCTATTATCTCTACACAAGTCTGTCACACAGTTGAAAACTACAAACACACATGCTCAAAATCAATGCTCACCAAACACGACATTAGCAGAAGTTGCCCAAAGGGTGGCGCTCAAGAGCTTAAATTCCTCATAGTATGTCACTACGTTTGTGTTTGTTGGCCGAAAATTGTATACCGTTTGTATGCAAGACAAGTTCCTGGCACATGCCCTTTGGATAAAAGTCTGACGCTTTGTTGGCCAACAGTCTGATCGTGTGTACGAGGCTTAATGTAACAGGTTTTGTAATCTCCAGCTGCCATTACCAGTAAATTTTTGAAAAGGAATTAAATTACATTTTATAATTTGTCTTTTCAGATGAGATTTTTTTGAAGGATCCTTAAAAAAACTTGTCCTTGTCCTTTTGAAGGCTCTGTAAAAAAAAAAAAAAAAAAAAATATATATATATATATATATATATATATATATATATATATATATATATATATATATATATATATATATATAAACAGTGTTATGCATCTTTTGCCACAGTTAAGTTTGTATAGTAAAGTGTCATTTTTACATTTTACAAAATATATTACATCTAAATATACTGATGTGAAATCTCCATTTCATAAAAAAATATGCAGAAAATCATGTCCTGCAGCACCGATAGAAAACAATTATTCTTTTGAGAGCTTGCTTTATTTCACTTGTTCCAGTACTTTACATCCCGTGAAATTTCTGTTGCATTATGACTGCAGTTTTTATTCACTCTAGATGGCAAGGAAGATTTTAGTTTACATGGGTTTTTTGTCAGTTTTCTTACCATATTTTATGCCAGTCTTTACAATTACAAAGTGAGTTTAACAGTTTTATAAAAGACCTATTTTCATGTGACCAAGTCAGCTGCATATTTTACTAATGGCCCAAGGCTTGCTAAAAGCCAGAGCAGTATGTGAGCTTTCAATGCCAGGAGATCAGTTCAGTATGTAGTTTGGCATGTATAATAGTAATAATTACTGTTAGCGCAAAAACACAGTGACTGAGCATAGAGATGGATCATAAACATACGGTCTGTAGACAGTTCATCAGTCCAAAGGACAGGATGGTGAGGTGGTATGATAAAGACAGCTGCTATCCTCAGAGAGAGTTAACTCTGTATGCAGAAAAGAGGGGAAGCCCCTCTAAAACCCCCTCCAATGTAGACTCTCTCTCCAAATTGTTCCGCAGACTTATCAGAGCCCGACGTTTATTAGATATATAGAGGATTAAACACCCCACTCAGAAACACTATACTTTCTACTCCCACCCTTATAAATTCTTCTCTAGATTAGACCATTTTTTCATCTCCACACCCCTTTTGACGGCTGCAGTATCCTCGGAAATGAATCCCGTCCCCTGGTCGGATCATTCCTCTGTACATCTGGAACTCTCCCTATCCTCAGCCTTCCCCCGCACCTGTCATTGGCGGCTCAATGAGACTCTTCTGCGTAACCCTGAGACTAAGGCTCAACTGTTCGCTTGCCTTACTGAGTATTTTAAGCTCAACACTGGCACCATCTCCGAGCCCTCGACCCTGTGGGAGGCACATAAACCTGTGTTCAGGGGGCATTGTATTGCAATAAGCTCCCGACTCAAAAGAGATGCCACACACCAACGAGCCTCGGCTCTTCTCAGGCTTCGCAATGCCGAAGACCGTTTGTTCTCTTCTCCCATGGTGTCAGGGCTTAGGACTGTTGTCTACTTACGCAACCACCTTAGATCACTTGATATGCAGAAAATAGATAAATCCCTCCAATGGTCTAAACAGAAATTTTACGAGTACTCTAACAAGCCCCACAGGATACTAGTAAACAAACTGAAACCTAGGCCCTTTCAAACATATCCTGATTCCCTTAAACAACCTGATGGTTCCCCCTCTTACTGCCCTCTCACAATGTCCAAAATATTTGGCCAATTCTACCATAAGCTGTATAACTGCTTACTCACTGATGATCAATACGCTTTCACCCAGGAGAAATTTAACTCCTTCGTGGAATCGTTGCCCCTTCCCAAGCTCTCTCCTGACCACCTCCCATCCCTGAACTCCGCTATCTCCCCTGAGGAATTGGCTGAGGTGGTGGAGAATCTTCCCAACCAAAAAGCCCCTGGCCCTGATGGCCTACCATATTCCTACTACAAAACCTTTCTTCCGTTTCTGAGTCCACACCTACTTTCCCTATTCTCCTCCTTACTAAAAGGCACCATTCCTGACCCCCAGTTTCTTCATGCCCACGTCTCTGTGATCCTGAAACCGGGTAAAGACCCCTCCCTCCCTGATAATTATAGGCCTATTGCGCTGCTAAATTCCGATTACAAAATCTTCACCAAGATCTTGGCGAATAGGTTATCCCGTTTAATACCACAGCTCATCCACAAGGACCAAGTAGGTTTTGTATTGGCTAGACATGCAGGGAACAATACCAGACGTACCGTAGATTTGATTGACTTACTAAATAAAACGAACCGCCCGGCTCTAATACTGAGCCTTGACGCTGAAAAAGCGGTCGATAGACTCAGCTGGCCATTTATGTTTGCCACGCTCTCTCACTTTGGCACTGAAGGTCCCTTTATTGCCTGCCCTAAGGGCACTGTATTCCAGACCCTCTTCGCAAGTCCAGCTATTCTCCTACCTATCACCTTCCTTCTCCCTCAGTAATGGCACTAGGCAGGGCTGTCCGTTGTCCCCCTTGCTCTTTATTCTCTGTTTGGAACCTCTGGCAGCTGCTATTTGTAATCACCCTGATATTCGAGGGGTGACGCTACGCCAAACAGAGTATAAATTGTCTCTATATGCTGACGATATTCTGCTGACCTTGACCAGACCCCACACCTCCCTTCCCTCTCTCCATGCCCTCCTGCACCAATTTAGCTCTCTCTCTGGATATAAAATCAACACCAACAAGACAGAAGCTTTACCTATCCTTATTCCCCCCGCAGACCTTGCCCTTTTGCAGCGTAACTACACTTATCATTGGTGTACGGATTCCCTCAAATACCTAGGGGTTAACCTTACATCTTCCTACCCTAGTCTGTATCAAGCTAATTTCCCACCACTCTTTCGAGACATTGACCGACTCTTGCGACAATGGGACTCGTATCCCATTTCTCTCTTGGGTCGCATCAATGTCTTGAAGATGTCTATTATGTCACGACTTTTATACCTATTTGAAACGTTGCCGATCCCCGTTCCCATGTCCCAACTTAAAGTGACCCAGAGGTCCTTCCTTAACTTCATCTGGCGCTATAAGGCTCACAGGATAGCTAGTTCCGTAGTGCTCACTCCCAGAGCTGGAGGTGGACTGGGGGCCCCGGACCTCCTTAAATACTATTTTACTACACACTTGAAACCGGTCATAGTGTGGTCACATAGGATGTCGTCCAGTGTGTGGTCTGACATTGAAATGAGCATCACTACCCCGGTCCACCCCTGCTCGATGATTTGGGCAGAATTGGAAACTTCCATACACCAGCTTAGGACCCTTTGCCTACGCCCCATGCTCTTTACTCTTTCTATATGGAAGAAATGTGCCCAGCGTTTCTCCCTGGCCTCCTCATGTTCCCCATTATTAAATATATTGTTTAACCCTGACATTCCGGACAGCCTGTCTTACTCAGGCCGCGTACACACGCGGGGACTGTTCGCTCAACTTTGTCCGTCAAACAGTTTCAGCAAACAGTCCGCTCAAAATTAGCATGGACGGACTTGCCCACACACGACAAACGAACAGTTTGCTGAAACCGTGCGCGATGACGTGCGCGATGACGTGAACGGCACGTACGACGGGACGGAAAATACGACGTCCTATACACTGCATTACAACTTTCGACGTGTAAATCCTTTCTGAGCATGCGCGGAACTTAGTTTGACGAACAAGCCTACACACGAGGGGACTGTTCGCTGAAACCAAGTTTCAGCGGACAGTTTTTCGGAATTTCCGAAAAACTTTGTTCAGCAGACTGTTCGCTGAAACTGTCCGCTGAAAGCCCACACACGGGCGGACTGTCCGCCGAAACACTGTTCAGCGGACAAAGTTGGGCGAACAGTCCCCGCGTGTGTACGCGGCCTCACGCATGCTCCCCTGGACACGTGCGGGTATCTTCCAGCTTCGTAATTTGGTACACCCACTTACACATTCGCTTCTGTCCTTCGCTTACATCCAACGTAAATTTCAGGTCCCCAAAGGTCTATTTTACTCCTATCTTCAAATCAGACTCTACTTTAGCTCCAAAAACCCCACCCTTACCTTGAACAACCCTACCCCTTTTGAGCTTTTTTGCTCCCAAGGTCCATACCAAATGCGACTCATCTCCGAGATTTACAAATACCTACAGGCCTCTCCCTCTCTTTCTGGCCCAGGTCACCTCTATATGCACAAATGGTCTCGGCTTCTTGGCCAGACCATTACCACCCCCCAATGGCGGAAAATTTGGGAGACAGCCTCTAAATTGTCTCGATGTGTAGAACAAAAAGAGACAATCTATAAAATTCTAATGTTTTGGTACAGGACCCCAAAGATCCTACATAAATACGATCCTGGGGTTTCCCCACTCTGCTGGAGATGTCGGAAGGCTACTGGATCTCTTTTTCACATTTTCTGGGAATGTTCTGTCATCCAACCTTTTTGGTCCTCTGTCCATGCATATTTGCAAGACCTTTTCGACACTACCCTCCCTCTAACACCAATCCACTTTCTGTTAGGCTTACCCTTTCCTGACCTGCCTGCAAACGTCCAGAAACTTTTAGGTTTTATTCTACTGGCAGCGAGATGGGCCATACCAGTCAGATGGTTATCGCAGTCTCCGCCAATGCTCCCACAGGTATTACAAACTCTGGAACAGATCCATAGAATGGAGCACCTTACCGCTGTTATTCACGACACACTGCCTAGGTTCTTCCGAGTTTGGGACTTATGGGACCATTCCCAGCTTAATCCAGGACTTCCTACAGCCCCCCTAGCATTGCTGACCCTCTTGAGTGGAGGTACGGAGGGGCAGTCCCATTGCCCCCTACCTATAGACCGTTCAAGATTCCTTGATGTTTTCCCTTACCCTTCCGCCTGTATGTGTCTCTCCCCAAGGCTGCCTCAGTCTGGTATAGGCTCCTCCGGGAAATGAGCGTACCCCAGATCCGGTGGTTGGCTATGCTTCCTTTGTAGACACCCATGTATCTGGCCTACCCACCCATTGTTCCGCAATAATTTTTGCAAACAGCTTTATATCCGAATTCAAGAGGGATATTGGTCTATAGCTTTCAACTGCCATGGGGTCTTTTGCCTCCTTCAGAATTAATGCTATATGTGCCAGCATTGTTTCATCTCTAAACTTACCCCCCCCCTCTCCCACCGCATTGAAGTACTCACATAATTTTGGCGCAAGTTGTTTTTGGAATTTCTTATAATATAAGATCGGGAACCCGTCCGGACCCGGACATCCTCCCACTGTTGTATTTTTAATTGCTCTTTCCACTTCCTCAATCGCAATTGGGGCTTCTAACGAGGCCATTTCCTCTTGCGTTAGTTTATGTAGATCTAGCCCCCTCAGGTAATCGCCTATTTCCTCTCGGGTCGCACCCTCCCCCCCATGTTCAATATTATAGAGAGCACTAAAGTACGCATGGAAGGTGTCCATTATCTTTTCCGGGATAGTTTGTACTTCTCCCTTCTTATCTCTTACCTTTGGAATAAAAGTTCTATTTTTTTTTTCCTTTACCTTCCTGGCCAACCATTTTCCTGATTTATTCCCCCAAAGATATCTCTCCTTTTCTAGCATGTGATAAGCAGCCTTCCTCTCTTGCTCCAAACATTCTTCTAACTCACTCTTCATTTTTTTCAACTCCTGACTCTCCGGGTTTCCCTCCATCCTTCTGCTCTGTTCCTCTCTCTGTATTTCCTCATACAATAGTCGCTTCCTTCTCTCCCTCTCTTTTTTCTTTCCAGCCCCAATCCCAATTAGTATACCTCTCATTACGACTTTATGTGACTCCCACAATATTGAGATAGAGACTTCCGGGGTATTATTTAACCTAAAAAATTGTTCCATTTCCTGTTCAATCCTATTTATTGATTCCTTATCTTGTAACAATAATTCATTGAGCCTCCAGCTTGTCCCCGGCTCACGCACTCCCCCCATCTCCAACTGGATCACCACTGGCGCATGATCAGAAACCGTTATTGATTTTATTTCAGCCTTCCTCAGAGCTGATAGGAGATGGTACTCTAAAAAAAATTTAATCAATTCTAGAGAAAGAGCCGTGTACCTGGGAGAAGCAGGTATAGTCCTTGTCCCTTGGGTGTAATGCCCTCCAAGCATCCTGCAGTTGACAACCTGCTAAAGCTTTTACCAACTTCCTCTGTTTGACCCTAGGTGGCCCATTTCCTGTCTCCCTGACGTCCTCCTTCTTCGCGTCCATGTTCCAATTAAGGTCGCCTGCTAAGATCAGGTTCCCTTCCTTAAAATCTTCTATCTTTTTTAACAGTTTGCTTAAGAATTTATCAGCATTCTTGTTCGGAGCATAAACATTGACAATTGTACATTTGATGTTTGATAACATCCCTTTTACACACACATATCTCCCCTCTGGGTCCACTAGACGCTTTTCTAGCTCAAATCTTGTTGCTTTACCAAAACCAATCGCCACTCCTCTAGAGTAAGCGGAGGGAGAATCCCCGTATATCCACACCGGGAAGTCCACTGTGTTAATCTTTATGCCTGAAGTGTGTGTTATGTGTGTCTCCTGGAGACACACCACACTTGCTCCCATATGCCTTAGTTCATCATTAATCCTAAATCTTTTCCTTTTTGTATTTAAACCCCTTACATTATAGGTAACCACATTCAGTACTTCCATATTTTGGTTGCAAATTGAAAAAGGTTAATTTCCTCTCTTTCTGACGCGTCCAGTGGTCCCAGCTACATCTACTCCTACTGACTCTAAGGAAGGATCGAGTGAGAGCCCCAAAAAAAAACCCCCCATTCCCACCCCCCCCATCCACTCCCTCCCCCCACCCCCCCCCCCCCTGTCTTATAACGGAACATCTCAAAGGATTGGGTAAGACAGCCCTTTTCCCGTTATTACTATGGTTCTGGACGGCCTCCCCACCTGGTCGGCCCACCTCCATAGTTTCCCTAGGGTTCATTCAAGCCCACAACCATAGGAGACCCCACCTCACTCGCCTCCCCCCCCCACCCTCCCCATCCCCCGCTAAACCCCCTCACCATTAGTTACCCCTCTTCCTCTCTGCCTGGTCCAGGGCTCCTGAGTCCTCCCATTTTTAGTAGTTTTCCCTATCGACCCTACCTCCTCGTCCTTTTCCCATTCTAACTGCGGGAGAGGATTTAGACCTAACCGCTCACAGAAATCCTGTAAATCCTCGGGAAAACGGAGCACCGCAGACCGTCCCTCTTTCTTTCCGATTAAACATGATGAAAATCCCCATTGATAAGGGATATTTGCTGCCACCATCATTTCCGTGAGCGGTTTAAGTCGTCTCCTTCTTCTTAGGGTCTCTGATGCCAAATCTGAATAGATCTGCAGTTCTACACCCCCATACGACAGCCCTGGCATAGTTCTAATCTTTCCCATCACTTGAGTCTTTTCCTCCACATAATGAAACCTCACTAATACATCTCGCGGAGATTCTGACCTCATTCCTGAAAATCGTGTTATCCTATGAATTCTATCTACAGTGGTGTGAAAAAGTGTTTGCCCCCTTCCTTATTTCCTGTTCCTTTGCATGTTTGTCACACTTAAGTGTTTCGGAACATCAAACCAATTTAAACAATAGTCAAGGACAACACAAGTAAACACAAAATGCAATTTGTAAATGAAGGTGTTTATTATTAAAGGTGAAAAAAAATCCAAACCATCATGGCCCTGTGTGAAAAAGTGATTGCCCCCCTTGTTAAAACATACTATAACTGTGGTTGTCCACACCTGAGTTCAATTTCTCTAGCCACACCCAGGCCTGATTATTGCCACACCTGTTCACAATCAAGGCATCACTTAAATAGGAGCTGCTTGACACAGTAAGGTCCACCAGAAGATCCTTAAAAGCTACACATCATGCCGAGACCCAAAGAAATTCAGGAACAATTGAGAAAGAAAGTAATTGAGATCTATCAGTCTGGAAAGGGTTATAAAGCCATTTCCAAAGCTTTGGGAATCCAGCGAACCACAGTGAGAGCCATTATCCACAAATGGCGAAGACATGGAACAGTAGTGAACCTTCCCAGGAGTGGCTGGCCGCCCAAAATTACCCCAAGAGCGCAGCGACGACTCATCCAAGAGGTCACAAAAGACCCCACAACAACGTCCAAGGAACTGCAGGCCTCACTTGCCTCAGTTAAGGTCAGCGTTCATGCCTCCACCATCAGGAAAAGACTGGGCAAAAATGGCCTTCATGGCAGAGTTCCAAGGAGAAAACCACTGCTGAGCAAAAAGAACATCAAAGCTCGTCTCAATTTCTCCACAACACATCTTGATGATCCCCAAGACTTTTGGGACAACATTCTGTGGACCGATGAGACAAAAGTGGAACTCTTTGGAAGGTGTGTGTCCAAGTATATCTGGCGTAGAAGGAACACTGCATTTCATAAAAAGAACATTATACCAACAGTAAAATATGGTGGTGGTAGTGTGATGGTCTGGGGCTGTTTTGCTGCTTCAGGACCTGGAAGACTTGCCGTGATAAAAGGAACTATGAATTCTGCTGTCTACCAAGAGATCCTGAAGGAGAATGTCCGACCATCTGTTCGTGTACTCAAGCTGAAACGAACTTGGGTTCTGCAGCAGGACAATGATCCTAAACACACCAGCAAGTCCACCACCGAATGGCTGAAGAAAAACAAAATGAAGACTTTGGAGTGGCCTAGCCAAAGTCCTGACCTGAATCCTATTGAGATGTTGTGGTATGACCTTAAAAAGGCCGTTCATGCTCGAAAACCCTCTAATGTAACTGAATTAGGACAATTCTGCAAAGATGAGTGGGCCAAAATTCCTCCAGGACGCTGTAAAAGCCTCATTGCACGTTATCGCAAACGCTTGGTTACAGTTATTGCTGCTAAGGGTGGCCCAACCAGTTATTAGGTTTAGGGGGCAATCACTTTTTCACACAGGGCCATGATGGTTTGGATTTTTTTTCACCTTTAATAATAAACACCTTCATTTACAAATTGCATTTTGTGTTTACTTGTGTTGTCCTTGATTATTGTTTAAATTGGTTTGATGTTCCGAAACACTTAAGTGTGACAAACATGCAAAGGAACAGGAAATGAGGAAGGGGGTAAACACTTTTTCACACCACTGTATTCTTAGAGGTTCTGAGATTTCTCTATCTAAAAGTGGGTTGAATATTTGTTGGGCCACTTCTTTAAGTGTTAGGCTGTTGTGGGACTCAGGGAGGCCTTTTATCCGTAAGTTCCTTCTCCTACTGCGATTTTTCTGGTCTTCTAATTTATGCATTAATGCCCTGTTTCCCTTCCGTAATACTGTGACCTGCTCCCGTATTTCTTCTAATTTCTGCTCATGGATCTCTACTCTGTTTTCTATTTCCTCTACTCTCCCTAATACTTGCCCGATATCTACCCTTATTGTGGCAATTTCTATTTTAAGGGAGGTTTCCATTTTTGCAAACATCTCCCCAAGCATATCTTTTAAGTGTGAGGTTTGTACTAAGGGTGGCGGCCGACCGTGATCTCCCGGGGGTATCCCTCCTTCCTCCGCACCTTGCCTCTCCTCCTCCTGCACCTCTTCCTGTCTACCCACAGCCCCCTGTGTAGCCCTTCCATTTTTCTGGGTCTCAGCTAAATTTGTGGGGATACTCCTCTCTATTCTGCTTTCCCCCCCTCTCTGTCTACTGGATCCCGCCCGTGTGGATTTCTCCACTCTAGGGCTTCCACTCTCCTCTTCTCTTATAGTGGAATTTGCCGCCATATATCTTTGAATCCCTACCGGGCTTGAGACTGGGGTAGTCGATTTTGTTTTACTTGATTTCCCCTTCATGCTACAAAAACAAAAAAAAAAGAGGAAGGGCTAGGGGGGGAAGGGGTTTCTAGTACACACTGAACCCCCACTAATTTCTCCAACTAACCATGTCTTACCCCGCCTCACAAAAAAAAAAAAAAAAAAGGGGAAAATACCCTTAACCAATATATTATCAAATATAAGTCCAGGAAAAGTATGTAGATAAACTTCTTCTGTCCACCTGCTCCGAGAGAGGGTCAGGAGCACTTGATGAATTTTTACTTAGCACCATAAGAAATTTTACTTTCAGGATACTATCTCACAGTCTCCAGTGTTACTTCACCGCCGATCCAGAAGGTGGATTTAGGCATTCCCATTACCCATTATTCTCCTTCAGGGTAAGCGTAAATCAATGTTCACATGGACCCCTTAAGTTGAGTCCCCCGCCTTAATCCATGAGAAGACATATACAATAAGAACTACAGCAATACAGGGACTTCAGTAATACAGGAACATCTTGATACTTGGATACTTCTTCGTTATAATTCCCATATCAGGTACAGATACAAATACCTCTCTTCCGGGCTACCTTGTGGGGGGTCGCTGTCAGGCCTTTACTTTCACCGTGCAATTCCCCAAACCCAGGGTATCTTCCCCCTGTCCCTGCTACCACACTCACCACCCAGGCACCCAGACACCCCCAGCACCGTAGGAGGTATTACTTTCGGTGTACCCGTCATAGATAATCTCCAATATTATTAGTCCACTGATCCAGCAGGTTCACATAAGGTAATACCAGACACTGTTGTTCTCCTTCAAAGTCTATTATTTCATCTCAAGATAGACATAAGACGATGTTCACCATAAGTTCTTTTGCTTATATCTCCCACATTCCTATATGAGGCCGTACCCCCCCCCCCCCCTTTTTCTTTCTTTTTCTTCTTTCCCGCTGTTTACTCTAAGGGGGCTTCGCAACACATATGCAATGTTGAGACTTCGACAGTACAAGAACTTCAGCACTATAGTGATATCTTGGCTTTTAAATGGTCTTCAATATAATTTCCATCTAGGATACTGATACCCTTCTTCCAGAGTATCTATGGGGGGTTGCTGTCGGATCCTTACATTTCCTGGGGCACTCTCCAGTCTCAGATCTTCCTCCACCTGTCACTGCCACCCAAGCTCCCCTTACAGATACCACCAAGCAAGTATACTATATAGCTGACTTTAGCCCTCACAGGCTGATAAGCTTACCACCTCCCTGGTGCAGCCATGCAGGGTCTGTCCCGGCGTCCCGCCGTCAGCATTGTCTTCCAGAGACTCTCTTTCGTCACAGCGCTGCTTGGGGAAGCGAGGGTCGACGGGGATGTGGGAGTGTGGATCATTCACCCGGCATATGCAGAGTTAGCAGCAGACGGAGAACGGTGGTATCCTACTTCGTCATCCCGGTATATCCCCGGCGCCTGTGTCTGCTTTCCGGTCCGCTCGTTTTCTCCATCCAGACAATGCCCCCTCCGGTGTCCGTATCAGCAGTCTGGTCCGTCTATAAGACCCGTGCGCCTGAGCAGTCCGCCGCGCTCCATGCGGCGTGAGGTGAGGGGAAGCGAGGGAGAGCGGGGAGGACACGGAGGAACGAGCTACGAAGCCACGCCTCCTACGTCATGACGCTATCACGCCCGGCCTACCCACCCATTGGATCTTCCCTACCTCCCCCCCCTCCTCCTGATGCTCCCCCCCCCGTCCCCCTTTTTTTTTTTTCCACTTGATGGGTGAATTGATACTTTAAATGTGCTTGTGACTAGATATTGCCTGACCATTACATTTTTTGTGTTTATTTTATTTTTCTTGTTCTTTGGCCTTTTGTCTGTAACATTGTTGACACTGACAATTGTTTGTTGTTGTACTTCCCTTTGTATATTCTCTCTGAAAAATTTTTTCAATAAAAATGCAATTGATAAAAAAAAGAAAAGAGGGGAAGAATGTGTAAACTTCCAGTTCTGGCGCCTCGTGTTAGAAACAAGTTGCAGAAATGTCATATAAAGCTGCTCACTGTGGCCTGCCGGAGCTTCCCTGCCTCACCGCTCTCCCTCCACTACCTCTGGGAACCAGCGGATGGAACGTTACCTAGTCCACGGTGGCTCCAGCACTACTGCTGCCTCCCACTCAGACCCAGATCCCCCCGCTGGAGGAAGGCTAAAGCCCACTTAGCTCTATGGGCGGATTCTCAGCAAAGGATTCATAAATCTTTGTCAGATCTCCAATATCACAAATTTGGAAATAAGGCAGGAAAGTTGGCACGCATGTGCAAGGGACCCCATATCTCTACCCACATTCAAGCTCTGAAAGACACCCAAGGGAAACTTACCTCAATTCCCAAGGACATTAACCGCATCCTTGAGTGCTTCTACACTAATCTATATGGCCAGGACCCCATAAATGACACCACTGCAGAAGATTTTGTGGCTCAAGTTACCCTCCCAAAGGTAGATCAGGCACTCCTAAACCAACTGAAAACCCCTGTAACCTTCATTGAGGTCTCCTCAGCTATTGCAATGTTGGCTAATGGCAAGGCTCTGGGCCCTGAAGGGTATACGTCGAAATTCTACAAATTAGCCTTATGCCCCGTACACACGAGAGGACTTATGTCCGACAGACTTCCAAAGGAGTTCTGCCGGAGTTCCGACGGAGTTCTGACAGACTTTTCGGCCGAACGGACTTGGCCACACACGATCACACTAAACTCCGACGGATTCGAACGTGATGACGTACGACCCGACTCGAATAAGGAAGTTCATAGCCAGTAGCCAATAGCTGCCCTAGCGTCGGTTTTAGTCCGTCGGAGTAGCACACACACGAGCGAATTTTTCGAAGGGGACCGGGTCCGGCGGAGTTCCGTCGGGAAAATTTGAAGCATGCTTCATTTCTAAAGTCCGTTGCAGCCCACACACGATCGGATAGTCTGACGGACTCAGTCCGTCGGAGTTTGGATGTCGAAAAGTCCGCTCGTGTGTACGGGGCATTAGGCACTGTCTCTCCGATGCTAGTCTTAGTGTATCAATCAATCCTAGCTGCAGGACTAGGGGGAAAAAAGGGAGAAACCCCACAGAACCAGGATCATATTGCCCGATCTTTTTACTAAAAAATCAACTCCAAAATACTTTCCAAAATTATCGCCAACAGGCTAGCCTTAATACTGCCAACACTGATTCACCCAAGGCAGACTGGATTCATAAAAGGGCACTCAGCCACAGCTAATATCTGCAAAGTACTCACAGTTTTGGAACATGCAAGGACCAACACCTCCAGTGGTGTAGCTATTATCACACTTGATGCAGAGAAAGCATACAGTATCTCACAAATGTGAGTACACCCCTAACATTTTTGTAAATATTTTATTATATCTTTACATGTGACAACACGGAAGAAATGACACTTTGCTACAATGTAAAGTAGTGAGTGTACAGCTTGTATAACAGTTCAAATTTGCTGTCACCTCAAAATAACTCAACACACAGCCATTAATGTCTAAACTGCTGGCAACAAAAGTGAGTACACCCCATAGTGAAAATGTCCAAATTGGGCCCAATTAGCCATTTTCCCTCCACGGTGTCATGTGACTCATTAGCGTTACAAGGTTTCAGGTGTGAATGGGGAACAGGTGTGTTAAATTTGGTGTTACCGTTCTCACTCTATCATACTGGTCACTGGAAGTTCAACATGGCACCCCATGGCAAAGAGCTCTCTGAGGATCTGAAAAAAAGAATTGTTGCTCTACATAAAAATGGTCTACGCTATAAGAAGATTGCAAAGACCCAAGACCATACAAAGGTTTAACAGGACAGGTTCCACTCAGAACAGGCCTCACAATGGTCAACCAAAGAAGTTGAGTGCACATGCTCAGCATCATATCCAGAGGTTGTCTTGGGAAATATACGTATGAGTGCTGCCAGCATTGTTGCAGAGGTTGAAGGAATTGGGGGGGTCAGCCTGTCAGTGCTCAGACCATACGCTGCACACTGCATCAAATTGGTCTGCATGGCCGTCATCCAAGAAGGAAGAAACTTATAAAGATGATGCACAAAAAAGCCTGCTGAAGACAAGCAGACTAAGGACATGGATTACTGGAACCATATCCTGTGGTCTGATGAGGCCAAGATAAATTTAATTGGTTCAGCTGGTGTCAACCGTGTGGGGCGGCAACCAGGTGAGGAGTACAAAGATAATTGTGTCTTGCCTACAGTCAAGCATGGTGGTGGGAATGTCATGGTCTGAGGCTTCATAAGTGCTGCCCGCACTGGGGAGCTACAGTTCTTTGAGGGAACCATGAATGGCAACATGTACTGTGACATATTGAAGCAGAGCATGATCCCCTACATTCAGAGACTGGGCCACAGGGCAGTATTCCAACATGATAACAACCCCAAACACACCTCCAAGATGACCACTGCTTTGCTAAAGAAGCTGTGGGTAAAGATGATGGGCTGGCCAAGCATGTCTCCGGACCTTAACCTTATTGAGCATCTTGGGGCATCCTCAAACTGGAGGTGGATGAGAGCAAGGTCTCTAACATCCACCAGCTCTGTGATGTCCTCATGGAGTAGTGAACGAGGACTCCAGTGGCAACCTGTGAAGCTCTGGTGAACTCCATGCCCAAGAGGGTTAAGGCAGTGCTGGAAAATAATGGGGGGCCACACAAAATATTGACACTTTGGGCGCAATTTGGACATTTTCAGTTGGGTTGTACTCACTTATGTTGCCAGTGGTTTAGACATTAATGGCTGTGTGTTATGTTATTTTGAGGGGACCGCAAATTTACACTGTTATACAAGCTGTACACTCACTACTTTACATTGTAGCAAAGTGTCATTTCTTTAGTGTTGTCACATGAAAAGCTATAATAAAATATTTTAAAAAATGTTAGGAGTGTACTCATTTTGGGAGATACTGTATATCCATTCTGTACTCAGCCCTATCACCGTTTGTGATTACCATGGGTCCCATCTCTAACAAGATCCAGCTACACAAAGGCACTAGGCAAGGGTGCCCCCCGTCCCCCCTCCTTTTTAACCTAACCTTAGAACCTCTGTCCCAATATCTCTTGTTTCATTCCCGTCTACCATGGACAATCACAAACTCTGCAAAGCATTATTCGCGGATGATATCCTCATTTTTACCTCTAACCCCAAGTCAGATATGTTTCACATCCAATAAATTTTCTCTCGCTTCCGGGGCCTATCCAGGGTTAAGAATGAACTTTTCCAAGAGTGAAATATTGGGGCTGTTACTGATTAAAATGTTTGTGTTCGATTAATCGATTTTTTTTAATCGAGTAATTGACTAATTTAGATTTAATTATAAAGCACATACAGATCCAACTACTTTTAGCTGATCTCCTTGCATTGCAACTCTGCGTTAGTCAGTGGTAAATGTGGTATACACTATATACAATCACCCGACACTAGTTCATTTCCACAATCCATGACTTAACTTCACAGTTCACACAAATACGTTTAAAATTCAAACTGTAGCACTGACGTAAGTCATTTTTTTTTATTAAACTTTAAGAAAAACTTAGAAAGTTAGTTTAACTTTAATTATAAAATGTATCTAGTCTATTGACTATCAGTCACTTTATAGTAGGCAAGTAGGCATCACTTTAGACCGTTTTGCAGACATACCAGAGTGTTTACATTTTTTTTTTTTACAACAATGTTAAAAACTGAGGTTATCAAATTTGCCTACACTTAGCTCACTGAATGATCCCAGTTAACCACATCCATATTTACCATCACTATCCAGGCTGTCCAGTGATGTCACGGATATTGACGCCACCGGACTCCTCCCCCTTCCCTTCGTTAGCAGACAGAGGCACTTAGGGAAGGGGGGAGGAGTCCGGTGACGTTGATGTTCCGTGACGTCAGCGGAACTCCCCGAAGACCCGGAAGCTGACAGAGAGGTGAATACCGATCAAAAGAATTTTGATTGAGAAAAAAAATTAACAATTAATTGAGGAATTAATCTTTAATTTTCCCAGCCCTAATATAGATATATACATTTTTCTATAAAATTCCATATTTCTATTATCTTTCCAAAGTCCACTGTTAGAAGGCAACATGGTTTAAAATCTGATTTTTGGATTTTTCTTTCTGGTTGATACAGCCAGGTGATTTAAGTTGGAAGTTGAATGTTGACCCAGCAGGGTGTTGATTCATGCCTCTGGCAGGAGGAATATGGTAATAAAAGCTTGGCTCTAGACCAACTGGTGTGATAAGATTGTGGTAAGATTGAAATCCCTGAGTAACACTCTGTAAGCAAGCTTCAAAGAGAGCCATTGCTACCAAGATTATTGATGAAGTTGAGCTACAGAAGATCAAAGGGCCAGCTAACACCGAAGATGACCCAGGTCACATAGCGATGATTTATGGATGAATACTGCCCCTAGAGGACAATACAGCAGGATGTTTTATTAGGCAGTGTGTTTGTTTTCATAGCTAACCTACTGTATATCATTTTACTATCAACAGTAACATTATCAGAGTTTTAATAGACTAGCTAACTATAGGAATAGACAAGTTAATACATAGTTATAATAAATAGGTGGAATATCCATATAACCACCTAGAATTAATTTCATCCACCTCACTAATCCCCTAGGCCGCCCCATAGTGTTACTAGTCCATTTTCCATTTATATTGATCAGTTCCTTCAGCCCATAGCACAGGGCCTACGATCGTATACACACGATGGCCCCCACTTACTTGATATGCTCCAGCCCTACACATGGGAGTCCACCTATTGGTGGCTCTCGTCTGGATGTATCATCCTTGTATACCTCAATTCCCCACGATGTGGGGATATGGGGGGGGGTCGAACATTTTTTGGTGAAGGATCCCAATAATAATCCTTGATAAACCCACTTTATCTTGGAAGCCCTACAGTTTTGCCCTAAACATAATTATTTTGAATCAGATGGGATCCACTATTTGCAGATTAATGACACAGCTATGGGGGCTAATTTTGCCCCCAGCTATGTGTATCTAACAATGGGCTTCTGGGAACATATGTGCCTTTTGCCTGATCATCCATTTGCTGCCCATGTGGTCTACTATGGATGTTACATTGACAACATAGTGATCATGTGGGACAGATCATCCCAGGACATTCACACCTTTGTAAAGTATTGCAACCAGAACTCCTTGGGCTTATCCTTCACCCTTCCCCCATGTTCTTGCTCCCAATTCTCTTTCCTTTTTGGACTTGGATTTATGCCATGAAAATTAAAAAATATGTGCAAATAATAATAAATAAAAAGCTAATTCTGCTGCCTCCACAGAAATGCCCTAGGGACATGAATTATAATAATCATGGCCAACATCTTTTACAAAAATTTCTGGATATAGGTTTACCGGCTTCTCTAGTAGAAGAAGCTTTTGATAACTAACGCACCTTACCCACTCGCCCTCGTACATCACCACTTCCTGTTGCCAAACACCCTACTTGATTTATTACACAATGTCCTGCTAAATATTAAAAAAAAATTAAAAATCTTTTCTGCACATTGGTCAATATTGCTTGAAGACCCACATCTGAAGACAACATTGGTAACCAACCTAAAATAACATATAGGAAAGTGAGAAACATTAAAAGTAAGATTGCTAGCAAGATCAAGCCCACTCCATCTACCCCCAAACGTCTGGTCCTTATCCCACTAGTGGGGATGTACCAGTGTAAAATAAACTCTCTGCTTGAAATTTTAATTTGTTCATCATGGGCAAAAAATTTTTTACTGTTAAAGGGAAAACACATACCCTTAAAGAATTTTACAATTGTTCCACAGCTTATGTCATATATTGCCTCACTTGTCCACATGGACTATTCTATGTGGGAAGATCTATCAGGGCCCTTAGGGCAGGTTTTGTTGAGCACAGACGCTTCATTGAGGGTTGGCGGGGGTAGTGACCATTATAGTGTTCCGAAGCACTTCTTAGTGCATCCCAATCAATCAACTGCTGGCCTCAGGGTGTGGGTCATTGAATCTATCGCTGGGACTTTCCCTGCAGCCAACTATTATAAACATTTGTGCCAACAATAAACATTTTGGATCTATTCCTTAGGTACCTTAGCCCCAGGAGGGTCAACAATGTGTTGTGAACCTCCTCTACCTCTTGAGATCCTCTTTTTATTTTATATGGGGCTGTTCCCCATCTGTGAGAATCCATTTTAAATAACATTTCCTTGCTTCTTTTCTAGCGGACCCTTATGGTCCCACCCTCCTATCCACATCTATGATTTACAAGCATAGTAAGTATAGTGTTCTCCAAGCCCATATGGCACCTATAGCAATCTGAAATCATTCTTATTTCCATCTAACTTTTAATTTTTCATTTTTAGTCTTTGATTTTATATACCTCCTATGTCTAAGTCACCCTGTGTCCATTAGGGGCACAGGGTGACTGAGGAAATGTGACTTGGATTACTTAAAATGGGACAGTAACATTTATCCACAATATCTCCCAGGATATATATAAAGACTATTCTTGGTTTGTTTGATTCTAAACTTGACATGTTAATTGAAAGAGCTGATTACATTGCCTCTGTACAATGTAGGAGACGGGCCGACTCCTTCTGGTGTCATGTGTTTATACTTAAAATAATGTATAATCTACTGTGTGAAGCTCGGTGACAACAAGTCTGAACTGCAGTGAAATCCTGATTAATCACAATAATGGCCAGGTGGGCATGCAGTCAACTTGGCTGCTTTAAGGGACTAGTTAATTAGCTCATGTTAATTTATGTTTCTTGTTACAAGTGAATTGTTAGAGTAATATGAGCAGGAGGAGGGTGAAACCTCCTCTTCAAATGTATATAAGACTGTATTCTTGTTCTAATAAACAGTTAATGGTGAGCAACTAAACGAGTATTGCCTTGTTTGTGGTTGTCAGTGGTTGGAATATTTGATATCTATATTCATACTGGAAGGATGCAGTGTACTGACGGAAGCACTCAAGCGGAGTGTGATGGGGATCTGTTATATCATTGGTATCTTTATGGGTGTGTGTATATGATTGTATTACCATTTTTTAGCACTTTTATTTTTAAGCATTGGAAATATATGTTTTATCCATGTAATGTGTTTTTTACCCTTCCCCTTCCCCCCTTTTTTAAACAACCCCCCCTTTCTCCTTCTGGGGATGTATGCATATATATATATATATATATATATATATATATATATATATATATCACAATTTTTCAGTTCATTCATTTTGCTCATGTGGATTTCAGCTGCTTTATCATCCACTGCCATAGTTAGGCCATTGAAGCCTTGTCTGGATACTTGGAGCACCAGGATCCCACTATACCACCCGATAACAGATGAGACCATGTTTTTACTTTTTCTTGAGAGTATTATACGTTAACTTGCCATTAAAAATCTTATTGTAATCCTGCACATAGGTGGCACTTCCTGTGTTCTCCACTCTAGTTTGGCATGAAGCTTTAGAAAAAAAAAGTGAATTTGCTAAACGGCAGTGGATGTCTAACACCTTTTTACTCTTTATAGCTTTGTTATGATTTTAAATGTAGAATTGAAGGCAAAACTTTTTTTCTTTATTTTGAATAGATTAAAGTTTTTTTGCCATCTGTGATTTCTTTTCACTTCCCTTCCCATAGTCGCAAGAGGATGTGAGAGGAAATCTCTCCAATATGAGAGATATCCCCGGAAGTTGCCAGAACCAGGGTCCCCATAAGAAGATGTTCCTTTTCCTGCTCTGGTGATCACTCAGAATTTCAGGGTTTTTTTTCACTTTCACTTTTGTTCACCCGTTCGACGAATTCCGAACGTTATGGGCCGTTCGCGCCAAATTCGTGTGGCGCTCAAGGCCCACAATGCACTGCGATGCACTGTGACCCCGCATGCTTGGCCAATCACAGCGCCGGCAGCGAGGAGAGCCATGATTGGCCACAGGCAGGATGCCTGTGGCCAATCATAGCTTAGGCTGTGTAGTACACGCCCCACACTATATAAGGCCGCCAGCGCAGCGGCCTTGTGTGGTGTGTTGGCATCTGTAGCAGTTAGTGGGTGTTCTGTGTACCTTCAACACAGTATACACCGATCGTTATCGGCCGATTTTTAGTTCTTGCTCTTCTGTAGTGGTTGTTGTCTGCGTGCCCCGACCGCAGTATACAACGCTATATTCACCTATATAGCTAGCGATATATCTATCTTTTATAATAGAGCTTGCAGTCAGTGTTAGGAGATTGTGCGTGCTGTCTACGTGCTCTGAACCCAGTATACACCGCTATATCTACCTATATAGCTAACTATCTTGCTCGTTTTAAATAGAGCTTTCAGTCAGTTTTAGGAGATTGTGTGTGCTGTCTGCCTGCTCTGAACGCAGTATACACCGCTATATCCACCCACGTCCGATTATAGCAGGCCTGGACCGGCGAAAGAAGTTCACTCCCAGCCATCCACATGGCCAGCGGTTGAATGCTAGCTTGGCTAAATTGCTAGCACTTCAACTGCTGCCTTTTCAGTTGGTAGACTCGGCCCCTTTCCGTGAGTTTGTACAATGTGCGGTTCCTCAGTGGCAGGTCCCCAAACGCCACTTTTTCTCACGGAAGGCGATTCCGGCTCTCTACTGGCATGTGGAAGGCAATGTCCTTGCCTCGCTGGACAGGGCGGTCAGCGGTAAGGTGCATATTACCGCTGACTCATGGTCCAGCAGGCATGGACAGGGATGTTACCTGTCTTTCACGGGCCATTGGGTCACTCTTCTGGCAGCTGGGAAGGATGCAGGACAAGGTGCAGTAGTGTTGGAGGTTGTTCCGCCACCACGCCTCCAAAATGCTACTATTGGTTGTGACACACCTCTCTCCTCCACCCCCTCCTCTTCTTCTTCCTCCATGGCCTCTTCCAGTGCTCTGTCCTCAGAACCAGCGGTGCTCCGTAGGCGTTCCAGGGGCTATGCAAGTATGCAGGCAAAACTATGCCATGCCGTGCTTGCGCTGGTTTGTTTGGGGGACAGGAGCCACACTGGGGCGGATGTTTTGTCAGCTCTGCAGGGGCAGGCCGAGATGGTGGTTGACGCCACGCCAGCTTAAGCCAGGAATGGTGGTTTGCGACAATGGCACCAACCTCCTCTCCGCCCTCCGACAGGGACAACTGACCCATGTGCCCTGTGTGGCTCACGTCCTTAACCTGGTGGTGCAGCGGTTCTTGGGCAGGTACCCCGGCTTACAGGATGTCCTGAAGCAGGCCAGGAAAGCCTGTGTGCATTTCCGCCGATCATTTAATGCCTGTGCTTAGCTGGCTAAGCTCCAAAAGGAGTTGAACCTGCCCAAGAACCGCCTTATATGTGACATGCCCACCAGGTGGAACTCAATGTTGGCCATGCTGCAGCGGCTGCACACGCAGCAGAGGGCCATCAATGAGTACCTGTGCGACTACGGCACCAGGAAAGGGTCAGGGGAGCTCAGTTTTTTTCTCACCACACCAGTGGGGCATGATCAGGGATGCATGCACTGTCCTGTCACCGTTTGAGGAGGCCACAAGGATGGTGAGCAGTGATAGTGCATGCATCAGTGACACTGTACCTCTTGTCCAACTCTTGGAGCATACGCTGCATGGAATAATGGACAGGGCACTTGAGGCAGAACAGAGGCAGGAAGAGGAGGACTTCCTTGCCTCTCAAGGCCCCCTTTATCCAGACAGTGTTCCTGCTGTGCCACCCATCACACAGGAAGAGGATGAGGAGGAGGAGGAGGAGGATGATTGTGTCAGCATGGAGGTGGAGGCTGGCACTCAGCATCAGCAGCAGTCTTGTAGGGATGATTTACAGTCCCAAGAAACCCGTGGACTTGTACGTGGCTGGGAGGAGGTAGCTGCCGATCATGTTGTCCTTAGTGACCCAGAGGACTCCGGACTGAATGCCTCAGCTAACCTACGCTGCATGACCTCCCTGATCCTGCAAAGCCTGCGGAAGGATCCTCGTATTCTTAGGATCAAGGAGAGGGACCATTACTGGCTGGCCACTCTCCTTGATCCATGGTACAAGGGTAGGGTTGCCGACCTTATCTTGCCATCGCAGAGGGAGCAGAGGATGAGACATCTCCGGGAGGCCTTGCACAAAGGTCTGTGCAACGCGTTCCCAGAGACTGGGAGGTTACAAACTCCTGGTCCTGGACAACGTGTTGCTGAGGCATCGGTCAGAAGGAGCGGTGGAGAAGGTGGCCGTCTGACTGATGCTTTCAGACAATTTTTTAGTCAACAGCCCCAAGGTATGATCGGTTCCAGCAACCATCGCCAGCGTCTGATTTACATGGTGCAGGAATACCTAGGGGCAAGGTCAGACTTGGACACCTTTCCCACCGAAAATAATCCTCTGGCTTACTGGGTCTTGAGGATGGATCACTGGCCAGAGCTTGCACAGTATGCAATTGAGCTACTGGCCTGTCCTGCTTCTAGCGTTCTTTCGGAACGCACCTTCAGTGCTGCTGGTGGCTTTGTTACCGATCACAGGGTGCGCCTGTCCACCGAATCAGTTGATCGACTGACCTTCTTTAAAATGAATCAGTCTTGGATCACCCACAGCTACCAAGCACCTGAAGTTGATGTAACCGAATAATTTTTTTTGAAATATCACATCCCTTCAAGACTGCCTATGCTGATGCTGAGTGACTGTCCTGTTATGTTGATTGTCTATCCTCTTCCTCCTCCGCTGATATGTTGGAAGAACATTTCTGGTTCTGGGTGATGCCATCAGCCCAATTTTTCTGCCCCTGTTTAACAATATAACAATTTTTGATGCAATGCTTTGCAGCAGGGCTAATTCCTGCACTACAACTAGATCATATGGGAGAGGTTGCAGTGTCGTGGCACCAGCACCAGTGCCTAAGGCCCAATTTTTCTGCCCCTGTTTAACAGGGGCGTTTAATTACAATTTTTGATGCAATGCTTTGCAGCAGGGCTAATTCCTGCACTACAACTAGATCATATGGGAGAGGTTGCAGTGTGGTGGCACCAGCACCAGTGCCTAAGGCCCAATTTTTCTGCCCCTGTTTAACAGGGGCGTTTAAGTACAATTTTTGATGCAATGCTTTGCAGCAGGGCTAATTCCTGCAATAAAACTAGAGTATATGGCAGAGGTTGCAGTGTGGTGGCACCAGCACCAGTGCCTAAGGCCCAATTTTTCTGCCCCTGTTAAACAGGGACATGTAATTACAATTCTTGATATAATATTTCACAGGAGGGCCTGTTCCTGTGCCCACCCAGAGTAACTGTGAGGACTTATAGTGTTGTGGCACCAGCACCACAACCACCAAAGGTCAATTTTTCTACCACTGTTCAACAATGGCATGTAATTACAATTCTTGATATAATCGTTCACAGCAGGTCGCTCCAGCGCCCACCAAGAGTAACTTTGAGGGCTTACAATGTTGTGGCAAAACCAACACCTTGTTCCGCCATTTCTGCAGAGCATATAGGGCAGGCCCCTACTTTCAAACATCCAACTTACAAACATCTCCTACTTGCAAATGGAAGGAGACAACAGCAAGGGAGATGAAAAAAGACGGACGGCAAAACAAATTATACAGGGGTGATAACCCTTCCCTATATTTTCCAAAAAGCTTAAAAATTGTTTTTTTGACTGGAGCTACACTTTAAAAATGTACCAGTTGAAAATTACAAACAGATTTAACTTAACACAACAAGCCTACACAGTCCCTGTCTTGTTTGCACCGCCTGTATACTGCTGTTCTGAGTATATAGGGCCTGGGGGCCACACCTATTTCCTTTTTTTAATATGGGTACGGGGTTCCCCTTAATATGCCTAAAAGACCCAAAGGGGCTGGTAATGGGCAGGGAGGGCTACCCATGCCATTTTTCTCAATGATTTTCAACCATATTGCAGGAACCAGATATAACATAAAACCGCAAGCAGTTTTAAATGACGTTATTTCCGTTAAATGTCATTTTGTGCAGGGACTGTTCTAAACACGGGAAACACGTGGCACTTCACAGGCATATTACAGACACCCTCCAGGCACGATATTTAAAGGAATATTTCACTTTTTTTTCACTTTAATCATCATTAAAATCAGTGCTCCCGCCAAAACTGCCGTTTTTAAAACTTTTTTTTGCATTGACCCATGTCCCCGGGGGCAGGAGCCAGGTCCCCAAACCCTTTTTAGGACAGTATCTTGCATATTAGCCGTTAAAATTAGCACTTTTAATTTCGAACGTTCGAGTCCCATAGACTTCAATGGGGTTCTAACGTTCGCACGAATTTGGGGTCCATTCGAAAGTTCTGGTGCGAACCGAACCGGGGGGTGTTCGGCTCTTCCATATACAGGAGCTACAACTGCTGCTGTATTTTCACCAAGACCAGAAGTAGAGACTACTAGTCAAGTATTCCTATGATCTAATAGTTTAACTGCAGCTGCCCATAGCTTCCTGAGTGTGTATCCCTGTGACAGACTTCTTTCTGTCCTATTGTTACTATCTCAGATGCATAGGGCTAGATAGCCACGTATGTGCTACTCTATTTGTATAGTGGTCACTTTTCTGTATATTGATATGTGAACCTGTTTATTGCAATACAGTTTATGTGCAGCTCATAGAAAAGTGACGTCAGAAAAAGATCGAGTATTTCATCGAGTCTTCCCATTTTTATTTTTGGTCTTTTTTATTTTTAATTATTTATTCTTTACATAGTTACATAGTTAGTCAGGTTGAAAAAAGACACAAGTCCATCCAGTTCAACCACAAAAAAAATAATAATAATAATAATATCATACAATCCCATATACCCAATTCTATACCCACAGTTGATCCAGAGGAAGGCAACAAACCCCAGCAGAGCATGATCCAATTTGCTAAAGCAGGGGAAAAAATTCCTTCCTGATCCCCCGAGAGGCAATCGGATTTTCCCCGGATCAACTTTACCTATAAATGTTAGTACCCAGTTATATTATGTACATATCTATGTACATTGTGTATGTCGTTTTATTGTCTGAGTATAAATCTATGTTTATCCCAAGCATGTTTGAAGTCATTTATTGTTGTCTGCCTCACTACATCTGCTGGTAGTTTATTCCAAGCATCAACAATCCTTGCATTAAAATAATACTTTCTAAGACTAGCTTTGAGCTTTCCACCAGTTAGTTTGGGGTCATATTCCTGTATTCTTGATTTTGGTGTTATATTGAAAAAACTGCCCTCCTGAACCTTATTCACCCCCTTGATGTATTTAAAGGTTTCAATCATGTCTCCCCTTTCCCTTCTTTCCTACAAACTGTACATACTGTATTAAGTTCCTAAAGTCATTCTCAAGATGTTTTTTCCCCCAAACCTTTCACCATTTTTGTTACCCGTCTCTGAGTGCGTTCTTAAATAACTGGGCTCCTGTTATTTTTGTTAACCCTGTCTCCTCTGGCCTGGGATTCTATAGCTAGATTTAGCTCCAGGCTAGCATCCAACAGACGCTTCTGGTAGTTAGAGGTCTGATTGCAAGACAGATTAGATGTTGCTAGAGACTAAGCGCAGAGTATATAGGCTGACTCTGAGTTCCAGATTCACAATATAGTTCCTGCAGGTGAAAAGCTGCATTTCAGGGTGGTTGGACAATGGCTGGAGGGCCTCATCATCATCACAGATCTTGTTTTCAGGTCTCCGACACCAAGATGAATGCTGCATCATGATCATCCTCAGGGGCTCCTGCAATGGGACTTTGTTGCAAAATTCATCTGTAGGGAGTCTACTTAAAATATATCAACCATCTTATAAGACATAATTCTTATTGAATTAATCAGTCATATCGGTCTCCCAGATACAATATGACTTTATGACCTTGTATTTGTCTAACTGCAATAAAAATGTGAATTATGAAAAAAAAAAAAAAAAAAAAGAAAAAAATTCATCAGAAGGTATCTTTAATAATAATGACATAAACTGGGCATATGTGCATAATTCCATCAGGGCTCCTATCAGGTCCATTGCTAAAAATAACTATTTGTACAGTGGATTTATGCCCTGTTCTAGGAGGAGTCACTGCCAACTTTATTATCAAATCCACTTCTAGCAAAGGTTCTGAATCTCTTGGTTACCTAAAGGTTTAGTGCGTTATCCTGTTTGGGGAGAGCCATTTGTTAAGACCCCCCCCCCCCGCCACAAAGAGGGTTGCAAACCTCCAAATATGTATTACCATGATCATATCACAGCAGTAAATTGTGCCATTTTGGGGCCACGCAGGACCCCTTCATTAGGCACGTGATGATGAAGAGGTTCTGATGAAGAGGTCCTGCAGGGCCCTGAAACATCAGATAGATATTGCTACTGTGATGTGATTTCTTTAATACATTTGTGGATGCTATTTTGATGATCCATGGTGTGCTGTACATACATGATTTGTCTGTCACAGTGGTCAGATGATTGAGAGCTTGTCCCATTGGCTCCCAATTATAATGAAAGACAGAGAGCTGCCTATGCCATCTTGGTCACTCTGTTGGGAGCCTGCAGTAAGCCTGCTCTCAGTACAGAAACCTGCATTAAGTAGGCAGCAAGAAGTTAAATAAAAGGGGGTTAATTTGCTTAAGGAGTATAAGCTATTACACTTAATGAAAGCCATTTTTTCACTTAGCTCAGTAAACGAGTTGAAGCTCTTCAGTTGAAGACTTCAGTTATCCACTCATGTAAAGGCAAATATCAATTTATTAAAAAAAATTGTTGTTTTCCATGCATGTGACTGAAGAAGTAAACACAACTTTACCTTATTCACTAAGCTAAATAAAATAAAAATAACTTTACAAAGTGAATGCCCAAACGTTTTGTATTTTGATGATAAATAAGTCTGTATAAAATGAAATCTGGGCTTTATGCATTCTGCTTTTGGTGCTTTCCGTCTCACACACCCAATCAGATAGATGAGAGGCTGTTCAGTGAGCCTCAAATATAAATGAATGATAGCAAGGGAAAATTACTGAAGGTTATTTGAATGACAGCTCTGAGTCTGCCTGGGGCTGCTGATGTCACATCGAAGATAGCGGCACCTAGCAGCAGTCTCAGGCCTGTTCAATATCATAATATCATTAATAATAACAGGGAGATTAAATGCACGCAACAAGATAAACTGACATATATTCTTATGGGAAGATCATTGCTGATATTATTAGTATGGGAACAGGGCCTCTTTAATGTAGATTTAAACCTGGTCACTAAAATATATTTTCTTTAACATAGAAATGTAATTTCAAAAGTCATTTTTGATTTATTTAAATCTGTCGTTTTCATTAAAATAATACTTGGTGGACCTGTCACGAAGACCCTCATTTAGGCACTTTCTTATATAGGATGACAATGCTCTGTTGCGGTCTCCCAGTTGTCACTTTGTCACATGTGCTTCCAATGGAGACTCTAAGCAACTTTGGCAATGCTCATTGCACAGACATGTTCCACCATTGTCACTGTCACCAAGTCTGCCCTGAGAAATGACATGCAGCTGGCACTGGAGTGCATGCATGTAGACTGGAAATGGCCCCAAAGAGGTTGGAGCAATTCATCATCAATGAGATGTAATAAAAGATGAAAAAGTATTTAACAGCAGTGTTTTCTAAAGGTAAAACAAAAAGTATGGCAACTGCTTATCATACATATGGCATCAGAATCAGGGCCATCTTTAAGGCAGGGCAAAAGGGGCAGCTGCCCTGGGCCCTGCCATTGTTGTGGGGCCCAAAGCAGCTGCCTCATACTTGCCAACTATCCTGGTTTAAATTCCCTTGTTCCTTGAAGTTTAAGTCCTGTGCTGTGTCCCGATATCTCAGTGTAAAGTGCTGGTACTAATGCTGCCCAGCTCTGCCCTATTGTTGTGTACAGATGACTCACCTGCAGACCCTGTGTTTACATGTAAATAACTGGCATTCATTTGTAAATAGCGGTGGCATTACTAAGTAAATAGCTGCGGCTGGCGGCATTGATATGTAAATAAAGGTGGCATTCATATGTGTATCATGCTCCCCTGCAGTGAGGAGATGATGTGCTGTAACCTCTAGCAACCAATCAGTGAGCAGTATTACTGCACATTAATCTCTAGAAACCAATTAACAAGCAGAAATCATTTGTTGTAACCTCTAGCAACTAATCAGTGAACCGTAATATGTACTGTAACCTCTAGCAACCAGGCATTAAGCAGTAATGATATGCTGTAACCAATGACAACCAATCGCAATCACTGCCTGATCTGATACATTAACCTTATTTTAAGTCTAGCTGCTATTTATTGTATGTCTCAGAGCAGGTGGAGAGTGAAATTGCATGGGGGGGGGGGGGGGGCAAGAAAATTCTTGCCCAGGGTCCAATCAATATTAAAGATGGCCCTGATCAGATTGGAGTTTAGAACTCTGTTAAGTATTTTAGGTGCATCTGTCTTTCTGACAAGTATGTAAAGCAGGGGTCTCAAATTGGCGGACCTCCAGCTGTTGAAAAGCTACAAGCCCCATCATGCCTCTGTCTTTGGGAGTCATGATTGTAACTACTGTCAGCCTTGCAATGCCTCATGGGACTTTAGTCGTTTTACAACAGCTGAAGGGCTGCCAGTTTGAGATTCCTGATGTAAAGTGTGGATTCCTGCAATCAGGGTAAAGATATCTGCCTATATGGTGAAGTATGTGCACATTCAGCACAGGAGCTTGTAAATACAGCTGTGATATGCATCAATGCAAGTCTTTAGGGAGCTGCACTTTAAAAACTGGCTCAGGATACAGGTCTTTGCCCTTTGGGATAGAGATCTGGTCACACAATCTATGCACCTTGTTAATCGGTCACCTCTTCTGAACTATTACAGTATAATGCAATAGCATTATGTCTAGGTACAGAGTAATCCCAATCCCAATGGATTAGCAGTACCAGCAATGAACACATTCATTGGATGGGCTGGAAATGTTTTGTTATAAGTCAAGCCTGGTGGACCAAAGCAGAGTATTTAAAGGGGAGGTTGAATTAAAAAAAAAAAAAAAAACAAAGACTCACGTATCCCTGCATCAACGCAAGTGATGTTAATTCAGGAATCTCTCCTGCTGTGCCTTTATATTCTGACAGTGATGACTCCCCCCCCCCCCCATCAGATTATATACAGATCAGCGCTTGGAGCCAATCGACTAAATTCTGTAAAGGCCCCCAGGCAATTGAAACCTGGGGGCCTCCCTTGCAGGTTTCTGGAGGTTTCTTGTGCTCGTGTTGTAGTCAGATAACATTGAACTAAGTAGTATGCACGTCAGCCGCTAGATAGAGATCATCATCCCTACTGTACATTATATTTACCTAAGTTGTTCCAAACATTTTTTACAAACTGCCAGCTGAAAGATGATGAGCTTTTAGGAGACAAACTGTAACATAAACCTGATGTCTCTGGTTTACGTACTTTAATTTGGTATTGGGTATATTACATTAATACAGTATTTTCATAGTATTGAGTTGATTAATTTTTTCTATGATTTGTAAACAATTTAGGAAAGCTTCATTGTAATTTTTTTTCAAGATTAAATCCGTATTATTTTGATCTGTTGTCACGGGGGCCCTTAAAAGCAGGTCTACTCTGCTTATTTGGTAATCCGGCACTGGCTGCAAGTGCTAATCTAATGCTAGTTTTCCAGCATGACCATTTGACAGATGTCTATTGAACAGACTGAGGCCGCGTACACACGCGCGGACTGTTTGCCCAACCTTGTTCGTCAAACAGTTTCGGCAAACAGTCCGCTCAAAATTTGCATGAGCGGACTTGCCCACACACGAGCGGACAGTTTCAGCAAACTGTTTGCCAAACAGTTCGCTCAACTTTTGAAATGAACGGACTCGCCCACGTAAGGAGGAGGCAAATCTGCCCATTTCGAGCGCGTGTACAGGTAGGCGGGGCCCGCGAAGGAGACGTCGCGGGCTCCGCCGCCTGGAATGGGCTTAAAGGGGAACCCCAACGCCGAAAAAAATCGGCGTGGGGGTTCCCCCAAAGTCCACACCAGACCCTTGTCCGAGCACGCTACCCGGCCGGCCAGGAAAGGGGGGCGAGCGAGCGCGCCCCCCCTCCTGAGCCGTACCAGGCCGCGTGCCCTCAACATGGGGGGGTGCCTTGGGGAAGGGGGGGCCGCGCGGCCCCCCCACCCCAAAGCACCTTGTCCCCATGTTGATGAGGACAAGGGCCTCTTCCCGACAACCCTGGCCGTTGGTTGTCGGGGTCTGCGGGCGGGGGGCTTATCGGAATCCGGGAGCCCCCTTTAAGAAGGGGGCCCCCGGATACCGGCCCCCCACCCTATGTGAATGAGTATGGGGTACAATGTACCCCTACCCATTCACCTGTGAAATAAAGTACAAAAAAAAACACAACACAGGGGAAAAAATATTTTATTGCACAGCTCCGGGGGTCTTCCGTCTTCGGGGGTCTTCTCGCCGGACTCCTCCGCTATCTGTGTGTAGCTCTTTTACTAGCGGAGGAGTCCGGCTTTCTTCCTCCCCGCCGCCGGCCTCTTCTCCCGACTTCGGGGGTCTTGTCCCCCTCTTCGGTTCTTCTGCCGGGCCACCGGCCTTCTTGTAGCTCTTTTGCAGGCGGTGGCCCGGTCTTCTGTCGCCGCTGCCTTCCGTTCTTCTGTCGCCGCCTTCGGTTCTTCTGCCGGGCCACCGCGCCTTCTTGTAGCTCTTTTACAGGCGGTGGCCCGGTCTTCTGTCGCCGCTGTCGTCGCCGCCGCCTTCCGTTCTTGTTCTTCTTCTTGTTCTTCTTCTTCTTCTCCTGGAGATGTTGACTCGACGAGCTCTCCGGCCGGAATGCCAGGGACACGCTCCGCTGCCACTTATATAGTGACAATGGGGCGGTGTCACATGGTATATGTCACATGGGTTGGTGTCACATGGTGACCCCGCCCCCTTACGATGTCATAGTCCCCATGTGACATCAACCCATGTGACCAACCCATGTGACATATACCATGTGACACCGCCCCATTGTCACTATATAAGTGACCGCACAGCGCGGCTCTGGCATTCCGGCCGGAGAGAGCGACGTGTCAACATCGCCTGGAGAAGAACAAGAAGAACAAGAAGAAGAACAAGAACGGAAGGCGGCGACGGCGACAGCGACAGCGGCGACAGAAGACCGGGCCACCGCCTGTAAAAGAGCTACAAGAAGGCGCGGTGGCCGGCAGAAGAACCGAAGAGGGGGACAAGACCCCCGAAGTCGGGAGAAGAGGCCGGCGGCGGGGAGGAAGAAAGCCGGACTCCTCCGCTAGTAAAAGAGCTACACACAGATAGCGGAGGAGTCCGGCGAGAAGACCCCCGAAGACGGAAGACCCCCGGAGCTGTGCAATAAAATATTTTTTCCCCTGTGTTGTGTTTTTTTTTGTACTTTATTTCACAGGTGAATGGGTAGGGGTACATTGTACCCCATACTCATTCACATAGGGTGGGGGGCCGGTATCCGGGGGCCCCCTTCTTAAAGGGGGCTCCCGGATTCCGATAAGCCCCCCGCCCGCAGACCCCGACAACCAACGGCCAGGGTTGTCGGGAAGAGGCCCTTGTCCTCATCAACATGGGGACAAGGTGCTTTGGGGTGGGGGGGCCGCGCGGCCCCCCCTTCCCCAAGGCACCCCCCCATGTTGAGGGCACGCGGCCTGGTACGGCTCAGGAGGGGGGGCGCGCTCGCTCGCCCCCCTTTCCTGGCCGGCCGGGTAGCGTGCTCGGACAAGGGTCTGGTGTGGACTTTGGGGGAACCCCCACGCCGATTTTTTTCGGCGTTGGGGTTCCCCTTTAAGCCCATTCCAGGCGGCGGAGCCCGCGACGTCTCCTTCGCGGGCCCCGCCTACCTGTACACGCGCTCGAAATGGGCGGACTTTCCGAGCGGGAACAGTCCGCTCATTTCGAAAGTACAGCGGACAGGCCCACACACGGGCGGACTGTTCGCTCAAACACAGTTTCAGCGGACAGTTTTTCAGAATTTCCGAAAGACTTTGTCCGTCCAACTGTCCGCTGAAACTGTCCGCTGAAAGCCCACACACGAGCGGACTGTCCGCCCAAACACTGTTCAGCGGACAAGGTTGGGCGAACAGTCCGCCCGTGTGTACGCGGCCTGACTGAACCGGCTGACTTTCAATACTTGTATACCCAGCTTAAGTCAAGCTCTGGTTTCTGTTGTGTTTTGACCATTCAAACAATGAAATCTTTGTGCCTTAATTCTATTTCTGTCTACCTGGGAGTTTGGGATATCTCTATTCTTGCCACTGCAAGTTCCAGGATGTTCTGCTGAATTTTCTATATAAAGTGTAAAGATGGGGGTTTCTGAATCCCAACTCATGGTTATTTGTAAGTGTTTTGAGTATTTACAAGGTCTAACTTGGAGATTGTTGTTCAGTGACTTTCAATTTCACATTACCTGCCAGTCACTCTGTGGAGGAGGCGGTAGAGTTTTGTGTTAGAGGTGTGGGACTGGGAGTTTTGTCTATTTGTTGAGTTTGTCACCAGTGGGATGGAACAGACCTCTGCAAAACAGCTGAGCCTTCTTCGAAAAGGGTCCTTAGTTAGCCTTCTCTCCTTGAGAGAGTGTCCTTGTTAGTCCTTCTTCACTGTGGATAAGAGATATATGGCAAGCCTGTGTGCCCGGTTTGAAGCCCTGGGGGTTCGAGGGTATTGCCTCTTCTTGTGATTAGGCTCTGTGCCTGGAGACCATGTGAGCCTAAAGTTCTCCATACATTAAAATTCATCAGGCTATTATATTCATGAAAGCATTGAAACCTACAACATACTTTGCCCAATCTAACTTATTTTTTATGTATACAAACAAAAAAACAATACAAGTACATAGACATTTTACAAATACTGTATGTTTCACAGCAAACATTCTTCCCACCCTACTCAATATCACTTGACTTCTTTATTCTTGCAGTAGCGGCTGGGGTTTTTTCTTTTGGGGGAGTGGCAAACAGGCACCCCCCTGGTCGGCAGTGGCATGAATAGGGAGTGGCTGCAGCAGCCTTGGATAGATTGATGCTATCTACTATAGCTACTGCCGGAAAAAAAAGGGAGAAGAAAAGGGAAGAACAAACATAAAAAGGAATTTAATAAAAATCAGACTCATAATAAAGCAAAACATATGTGGGGTCTCCAGAATAATACATTTTATAGTTGTTTATAGTTTTACAGAATCTGAAGAAGTGAAGTATTTGGGACCCATAAAACTTGTTTTGATAAAATCATTCAACTCTCCCCTGCCAGAATTTCATATTATTGAGTTCAAGCAAAAATAAAAAAGTCAAGTGATATTGAGTAGGATGGGAAGAATAATGATGCTGTGAAATATTTGTAGAATTTCTATGTACTACAGTACATGTTTGTACATGTAAAAAAGAAGCTATGTTGGACAAAGTATGCCATGTGTTTTAATGCTTTTATAAATAAAATAAACCGATTAATTTTAATTGTGTATTGTGTGATTAGGCACCTTAAAATTCCCATTTAGTTATAATTTTGGGGATGATAATGCCTACCCAATCCACTGTGACAACATATATGTATATGACATTTTGAAGCACTTTCTTTTTGGTTTACAAAAGTTTTTATTAAAATCTTGACAGACAAAATTGGTACACAATGGTCACTTTGACACAAAGAAATGAAGTCATACAAAGTATTACATATTTTAAATAGTTAAGTCAAAAAGATGCACTCAAAGCTGTAATTCCAATCAAGAGTGAAGTAAGAGAAACAATGTAAGAAGGCCAGGAAAAATTTGAAAGGGTCCCAGTATGACCATTTTTTATTAAAAATATGCATATTATCATGGGTGTGATAAATTCTTTCAGTGAGCTTGATGGTTTCCATTCTGGAAAGAACTTGAGACAAATAAGGTCTTTAGATTTCCAATTTAATGCAATCATCCAATGAATGGCATTGAATAAAGAGTGTATAAGTCTGATACAAGACTTTGGAGTATTTGGAATGGAAGCAAAAAGGAGGCATATAGTAGGTGTAATATCAATTGTTCGTCCTGAAATTTTATTAATAATATTATTAGCAGCTTGCCAAGTTGGTTTGAAGAATTTACACCCCCAAAAAATGTGTAACAATGTTCCAGACTTGGAACAGCCCCTAAAGCAATTAGGGGAGACTGTAGGGTAAAAATTATGTAGTTTTTGAGGGGTGAGATACCACCTGGTTAGAAGTTTTATAGGAGTTTCTCTTATTGACATAGCACGATTACTCTTGTGGAGATTGTCAGACATAACATCCCAACATTGGGTTGAAAAGGTGCAGTCAAGGTCAGATTCCCATTGAAGCATGGGTCCTGATTTCTCTGGGATGGAGGTACTTTTGAAGCACTTTCAAAGTACATTCATCAAGCCGTCAAACTCTATTAGTATATGGCCATTTTTAGTTGAGGGTATATAATTTCTGGGGCTGTTACTGATTAACATTTTTGTGTTCGATTAATCATTTTTTTTTAAATCGATTAATCAACTAATTTTGATTAATTATAAAGCACAGATCCAACTACTTAGCTGATCTCCTTGCATTGCAACTCTGCATTATTTAGTGGTAAATGTGGTATACACTATATACAATCACCCGACACTAGTTAGTTTCCACAATCCATGACTTAACTTCACAGTTCACACAAATATGTTTTAAATTCAAACTGTACCACTGACATAAGTAATTTTTTTTATTAAACTTTCAGAAAAATGTAGAAAGTTGGTTTAACTTTAATTATAAAACTTATCTAGTATATTGACTGTCAGTCACTTTATAGTAGGCAAGTAGGCATCACTTTAGACAGTTACGCAGACATACCAGAGTGTTTACATTTTGTTTTATTTTTTACAACAATGTTAAAAACTGAGGTTATCAAATTTGCCTACACTTAGCTCACTGAATGATCCCAGTTAACCACATCCATATTTACCATCACTAACCAGGCTGTTCGGTGACATCACAGATATTGACGTCACCGGACTCCTCCCCCCTTCCCTTCGTAAGCAGACAGAGGCACTTAGGGAAGGGGGGATGAATCCGGTGATGTCACCGGAACTCCCCGAAGACCCGGAAGCTGGCGGAGAGGTGAATACTGATCAAAAGAATTTTGATCGATCAAAAAAATTAACGATTAATCGAGGAAATAATCTTTAATTTTCCCAGCCCTAATAATTTCCTATGTCATTCTGTTCTGTAAAACCTCAAGTTACAAGAAATGCTTTGAAAAGCTACCTCTAAATGTGGACCTACTTTCCTTCAAGGACAAGAAGGTATGAAACATCCTGGAGACTAGAAACGTCCAACAGAGAAGTATTTTATTCACATGACCCCTTCAGAGGAAGGTACATCAGGGCAGTAAATGTATGAACTCTTAGTTCAAGTTTAAGATCCCCTAAAGAGAAATTTGGAACACGTAATCACGGCCTCGGCTGGTGGACAAAACCAGGAACTCATGCACAGAAATCTTTCAGATTCTAAAGGTAAGCAAATAAAACCAAAAGGCAATGCGTAGGACAACAATAGTGAAGTTGGGTTGTTCCAAGAAAGATTTATGTTCCACAGCTGACTGCCTGTTCATTATTATCTTGTCAGTGATAACATATTGCACCAGATACATTTGTAATGCTAATGTAGTTTTATCGTAAAAATGCTATTTCCAATTCACATATTATTTCTGTTTTCACTATTTACCTTTCCTTCCTGACATCAACAACACAATATGGTTATATAAAAACCTGTATATCATTTATGAGCACACAGCTATTTTATGGGAAGGGTTGTAATTAAGTACTTGAGGAAAAACATTACTGAAAGAGTTTGAAGTAAATGTACATATTGATTTGTGTACTGAAGTGCGACATTTAGATCACTGTAAGCACACATCTAAAAATTCAGAATACAATTTGCATCAAGTTTTCAGTAGCAAATTATTCTAGGTTACAAGTTTTTATGTATGC
Organism: Lithobates pipiens; assembly: GCF_037356315.1. Classification (NCBI taxonomy): domain Eukaryota; kingdom Metazoa; phylum Chordata; class Amphibia; order Anura; family Ranidae; genus Lithobates; species Lithobates pipiens. The sequence continues at coordinate 55,601,737 of NW_027507789.1, read as the reverse complement.
ATGTAAATATTCAGCAACCAATCCTGAAATATGGACAAGCCCTTTAATTTGAACAGGCCAGGCAGGTTATAGCAGAACTCCAGTAAAAAAAAAAATGGCCCTCTAAAAGGATAAAATAAAAAAGCACATTTATTCTGGATCTGTCCTACATTGGACATGAACTATTGACTATTGATGAGCTATTTTCTAATCCATCCAGCTTCCTGCACCACAACACTTATAAACATGGGGGTGGGACCCTGGTGATGTCAGTGTTCATATTTAGAAAAACCAAAGAAAGAAAATTGGATTTTTTAGGTGTTGAACCCTTCCCACGGAATTAACCTACCTGAGGATTTCTGCAGGCTTCATCTTCTATTATTTATATAGGGGGAAAAAACGGACTTTACAATCATTTTAATGCTTTGACATTGACTAAATATGGGTACTGAACAAAACTGATAATAGATTCAGTTTAACTGCTCAACACCACATCCCAAAAATATATAGAAAAAACAAAGAAAGAAAGAAAATAGGATTTTTTTAGGTGTTGAATCCTTCTCACAACTTACAAACACATATATTTATAAAAACAACAATTTATATTACATAATTATATTTAGGAATTGGGTACAACGCACCTAAAAGACCATACATAGTGGTGGAGCAAGCCACAAACAACTTTAGCAGCCCCCCAGAAAGGCACCCACATCTCTTGTTCATAAATATACTTTGACACCAGCAAGTTGTGGCAAATGAACAAACAAATATGTATCCAAGAAGGGTGCAACTACCCACCCCTCTTGGATACATGTTTGTTCATTTACCATAACTTGCTGATATACCCAGGGGCGACTGACCATTTGGCCACTCGGGCACTGCCCGAGGGCCCCAGGCCACTAGGGGGCCCCATCAGGGTTGCCAGCCTCAGTAAATCCAGGGACAGTATGTAAAAACTTGTGTTTTTTTTTTTACATCTGTCTCTGAAATGTCCCTTACCGACATCCTTTTGGTCTAAAAATCCTGAGATTATAGCTGCCCCACCTCTGCAGTATCTTCTCAGCCAATAGAAACATGTCTGTGTATACTGTGTGATTGTATACTGTGTGTGTTTTTGTCTACTGTGTGGCCCCATAATCTCTGATTGCCTGGGGGCCCCTTAATCTCCTATTGCCCGGGGGCCCCATGAGTTGTCAGTCTGCCCCTGGGTATACCTGTACAGTGTCAAAGTATATTTATGAACAAGAGATGGGGTGCCTTTCTGGGGGGCTGCTAAAGTTGTTTGTGGCTTGTTCCACCATTATGTATGGTCTTTTTTGGGCGTCGTACCCCAATTCATTTTAACTGAAATTATGTAATAAAAGTTGTTTTTAGAAATATATGTGTTTGTAAATTCATTCTGTGAGAAGGATTCAACACCTAAAAAATCCTATTTTCTTTCTTTCTTTGTTCTTTCTATATATTTTTGGGATGTGGTGCTGAGCAATTAAACTGAATCCATTATCGGTTTTGTTCAGTACCCATATTTAGTCAATGTCAAAGCATTAAAATGATTGTAAAGTCTTGTTTTTTTTTTCCCTATAAAAATAAATAAAGATGAAGCCTGCAGAAATCCTCAGGTAGGCCTACAGTCTTTACCAAGCTTGCTCATACAGAATTATGGCCAGATAAAAATTAGGTCACTGGCTTAGCTCAGGGATGGCTTGATCACAAGACTGGCTGGATTCAATAATTTTTTATTTTTTTTGCAAGTACAGCTGTTTATGTATATGTATTATAACTGTGTATTTCTCTATGTGACAGGTTTAGCTGTCATGATTAAAAAAAAAAATGAAAATGTTTTGCTTAAGGCTGGGTTCACACTATTACGAATTGGATGCCAGTTTCCCCGCATCTAATTTGCATGTCAGGAAATTGTGACCAACATCTCCAGAGTGGCACTGGAGTAAATTGCACAGGGGTCCTATGTGACTTCTGGTCCATATTCAGCCAAAAATGCGGACTGAAATCGGAGCTGAAACGGTGAACAGGGAAGCACCAGACCCCCTCTGTGAGCCACTCTGTGCGGCAGTATGAACTTAGCCTAAAGCACCCGTAAGAAGCACTCCCTGGGATCACTGGACCCAGTAGGGTGTATGTCCTAAAGACCGTGAACCTACACTTTGGACCATTGATGGACAGAAAAAGTACAATTATATTACTACTATATATTGTAATAAGTTGGCTCTTTTTAGTTCAAACAATCATCCATATTAAATGGTTATCCTACACACATTGGTTTAGATAATGTACTTTCATACAATGTATCCAATACCAGTAAGCAAAAATGATTCTCTTATATTTACTATACAGTATGTTCTCAGATAAATGTAAAGTTATATAGTTTGCGACAAAAAGTGCAAAAGTATGGCTGCTGCATTTCTGCAAACCCCTTTAGAACAGGGGTAAAAAAATGTAGTAGCCATTTTTTGGGAAACGACACTAAGTCACTTTAACTAACAATTGCACAGTCGTGGGACGCTGTACCCAAACAAAATTGATGTCCTTTTTTTTCCCCACAAATAGAGCTTTCTTTTGGTGGTATTTGAGTTTTATTTTTTGCACTATAAACAAAGAGCGACAATTTTGGAAAAAAATAATAATAATTCTACTTTTTTCTATAATACATATCCCAAAAAAATATTTAAAAAAACAAATGTATTCATCAGTTTAGGTTGATATATATTCTTCTACATATTTTTGTTAAAACAAATTTGCAATAGGCATATATTAATTGGTTTGTGCAAAAGTTATCGCATCTACAAACCAAGGTACAGTATAGATTTAGGGACTTTTTATTTATTCTTTTATTGTTTTTAGTAATGGCAGCGATCTGCGACTTTTAGTGGGACTGCGACATTGCAGTGGGCAAATCTGACCCCAAATGACACTTTTTTGGGGACCAGTGACATTATTACATTGATCCGTGCTATAAAAATGCACTGGTCAATGTAAAAATGACACTAGCAGGAAAGGGGTTAACACTAGGGGGCGATGAAGGGATTAAGTGTGTTCCCTAGGTGTGTTCTAACTGTAGGGGGAATGGGCTCACTGGGACATGACAGAGATCACTGTTCCCGATTACTGGGAACAGTACATCTGTCATGTCTCCTGTCAGAGCGGGGAATCGCCTTGTTTAATCGGTAGTTCCTCATTCTGCCTCTCTATAAGGCGAGTTTGTCCAACCCGGGGGCACGTTCCCGCAGCAGAAATGCGAGCTTGCTGTGTCCCCGTCCGCAACTGCATCTGCACGGGTTGTCGTACAGGTGAGCTGGTTGGATAGGAGTTAATGGACATTGTGATTGTCGTAGATTACTTTGCTGGATGATGTAATTGATGCTGGATTACATCATGAGAAATTAACATTTTTATTGTATTTATTTTTATTTGAATGTATTCTTTTTTTACATTTACAGCTTTGGGAGTTAAATAGAAACTCACTTTATTGTAAAGAAATCTTCCAGATTCCACACTAAGTGCCCCTATTTTTACATCTACATCTTTCCTTGTGGCAGAGACCCTTGTTCCTCAACATTGGGATATGGTGCCTTGCAAGGGGGAGGCTTTGTAACCCCCTTTTTGCTAGGTAACCCCCAATGTTGAAAAACATGTGGTCTATTCTGGTGCAGGTAAGGGTGTACCCTCTCTGTTCTGTTTGCTGTTCTCACCAGGAGTGAGGGTCAAAGAAAATCCCACAATTTGGGTTGCCACTAGAGCAGGAATAAAAGGTACATCTTCCAATGGTGACACTAGTTCCAGTGATCCTGGTAACCAAAAGGGGTTTCTGAACTTTGGAGGAATTTCTTGGGAATCCCTTGGGATACAGATGACAAAAAAATAGACAGGGGTTATAATCCTCCCTTACTTTTCAAAAAGAAAAAAAAATGCTGCCTTTAGAATGATATTTTAAAAAAATCAGGAAAAAAAAAACAGCGTTGAAGTCCCCCTGATATTCCACCCAGATCTTTACCCTGGGTGGCCAGGAAAGAGGACAGTGAGCTTGTATCCACCTCCCCTTCTTGTACTAAACCAGACTACTTGACTTACACCATTCGCAAAGCCTCCCCACCTTGCAAGTTACCTTTTCTCATTGGTAAGGGACAATGGCCTCTGTCTCACATTTAATGCCCAAAAAAGGATGTGTGGGGGTAATATGGTTAGGACTTATAGTAGAATCTTTATACTAAGGGGCCCCCAGATATCAACCCCTTGCAAGGGGAATGATTACAGGGGGTACATTAGTACCTCTTACCCACTCCCAAAGAGTTACATGCAATTAAATATACACACACCATCTTTTAATTACTAAAGTCCTTTAAGGACATTACAATAAAAATAGATAAAGCAAGAGGTTATAAATGTCCCCTGGGATCCCCAGCATTGTGTTTACATTACATTAGCTGTAAATTCTTGTGGATGAAAGGTTGCAAAAATTCAGCAAATCAGTGAAACATGAGCAGGCTGGGTTCTTCTTGAAACCACATCCAACCCAAATCTAAATCTCATCTCTAACCAGCAGGAACATTTTGCTTAAACACTCGGTACACACATGTCCGGCCGTGGTTTCAGAGCAATTTTTAAAAGAAATCCAGGTGTGAATTTTTACTTGCACCTGAACCAGACTGGAAAACGTACAGTACTCTTTTTAAAAACACACCACGGCCAGCCCACAGATATGTGAAATAGATCCACAGAGAAGGCTGTCAGTTCACATGTCATGCAAAGTAGATGCGTTTCTAAACACATCCAATTTACATGTATGTGAACCCAGCCTTAGGCTGGTCATACATTATACCAATGTTCTTGTACAATTTTCCTTTAGTTTTACCAAAACCATATAATATGAGGTTAAACCTAAACACTTTCAATTTGTATGCAATCTAGGGTTGCCACCTTTACTTCAAGCCAAACCCGAACTCTTCAGCGCCTAGAGGCGATTCAGTTCGCATTGTGCGCTATATAAGTATTTCATTCATTCATTCATTCAGTGGGGCTTGGCATTTTTTTTTGTAGCATAGAATAGAAGATTATAAAATACCTGGGACCCCTCTGTGTGCCCTAAGGAAGTAGTAATGCAGCAAGCGCAGTGGTAAACAGTGGGTGTAGCCAATTGCAAATAGTGCAGGCATGTGTAATGTACAATATAGTGTATATGTAGTGTGTAATGTTTGGTGGGGAGCCTCCCAGTGTAATTTTCCTGTAAGGCATTGGCTGTGCATGATACATGAGCCTAAGTATGTATGCGTATTGTATGGGGGGGGGGGGGAGTGACTCTGGTCACCATAGAGCACCTTCTGTAGAGTGAATGCAATAAGGTAAGGTGGGGGGGGGTTACTGATAAAAGGGGTAACCTCTATATCAGTGCCCCTTTACCTTACTGTATTCACTGACCCCTACATCAGTGATCCCCTTCAGACAGGCCTTGCTATGCTGTCACTGACCACCACTCAGGTGCACCATGCAGGGCTCAGTCAGTTCCGGCTTGGTGGCTCTCGTTTCATCCTATATTAGATTAAGAGACTGCGCTGCCATAATACAAGAGATGATCAGAGGCTACAAACATAATACAGGAGATGGTCAGAGACTGCAGACATGATACAGGAGATGGTCAGAGAGTGTGTGGACATGGTATAGGGGATGGTCAGAGACTGCAGACAAAGTACAAGAGATGGTAAGAAACTGCAGATATAATACAGGAGATGTTAAGAAACTACATACATGATACAGTAGATGGTCAGAGAGTGTGCGGATGTGGTACAGGAGATGGTAAGAGACTGCAGACATAGTACAGGAGATGGTCAGAGACTGCAGACATAGTACAGGAAATGGTCAGAGACTGCATACATGATACAGCAGATGGTCAGAGAGTGTGTGGATGTGGTACAGAAGATGGTCAGAGACTACAGATATAGTACAGGAGATGTTAAGAAACTGAATACATGATACAGTAGATTGCCGGAGAGTGTGCGGACATTAGGGATGAGCCGAACACCCCCCGGTTCGGTTCGCACCAGAACTTTCAAACGGACCCCGCATTCGAAACGAACGTTAGAACCCCATTGAAGTCTATGGGACTCGAACGTTCGAAATGGAAAGTGCTAATTTTAACGGCTAATATGCAAGATACTATCCTAAAAAGGGTTTGGGGACCTGACTCCTGCCTCAGGGGACATGGGTCAATGCAAAAAAAGGTTTTAAAAACGGCCGTTTTGGCGGGAGCACTGATTTTAATGACGATTAAAGTGAAAAAAAAAAGTGAAATATTCCTTTAAATATGGTGCCTGGGGGGTGTCTGTAGTATGCCTGTGAAGTGCCACGTGTTTCCCGTGTTTAGAACAGTCCCTGCACAAAATGACATTAAACGGAAATAACACCATTTAAAACTGCTTGCGGTTTTAATGTTATATCTGGTTCCTGCAATATGGTTGAAAATCATTCAGAAAAATGGCATGGGTAGCCCTCCCTGCCCATTACCAGCCTATTTGGGTCTTGTACGCATATTAAGGGGAACCTCGTACCCATATTAAAAAAAGGAAATGCGTGTGGCCCCCAGGCCCTATATACTCAGAACAGCAGTATACAGGCGGTGCAAACAAGACAGGGACTGTGTAGGTTTGTTGTGTTAAGTTGAATCTGTTTGTAATTTTCAACTGGTACATTTTTAAAGTGTAGCTCCAGTCAAAAAATACTATTTTTAAGCTTTTTGGAAAACATAGGGAAGGGTTATCACCCCTGTATAATTTGTTTTGTCGTCCATCTTTTTTCATCTCACTTGCTGCTGTCTGATGTTTGTAAGTTGGATGTTAGTAAGTAGGGGCCTGCCCTATATGCTCTGCAGAAATGGCGGAACAAGGTGTTGGTTTTGCCACAACATTGTAAGCCCTGAAAGTGACTCTTGGTGGGCGCTGGAGCGCCCTGCTGTGAACGATTATATCAAGAATTGTAATTACATGCCATTGTTGAACAGTGGTAGAAAAATTGACCTTTGGTGGTTGTGGTGCTGGTGCCACAACACTATAAGTCCTCACCGTTACTCTGGGTGGGCACAGGAAGGGGCCCTCCTGTGAAATATTATATCAAGAATTGTAATTACATGTCCCTGTTAAACAGGGGCAGAAAAATTGGGCCTTAGGCACTGGTGCTGGTGCCATCACACTGCAACCTCTGCCATATACTCTAGTTTTATTGCAGGAATTAGCCCTGCTGCAAAGCATTGCATCAAAAATTGTACTTAAACGCCCCTGTTAAACAGGGGCAGAAAAATTGGGCCTTAGGCACTGGTGCTGGTGCCATCACACTGCAACCTCTGCCATATACTCTAGTTTTATTGCAGGAATTAGCCCTGCTGCAAAGCATTGCATCAAAAATTGCAATTAAACGCCCCTGTTAAACAGGGGCAGAAAAATTGGGCTGCTGGCATCACCCAGAACCAAAAATGTTCTTCCAACATATCAGCGGAGGAGGAAGAGGATAGACAATCAACATAACAGGACAGTCACTCAGCATCAGCATAGGCAGTCTTGAAGGGATGTGGTATTTCAAAAAAGATTATTCGGTTACATCAGCTTCAGGTGCTTGGTAGCTGTGGGTGATCCAAGACTGATTCATCTTGATGAAGGTCAGTCGATCAACTGATTCGGTGGACAGGCGCACCCTGTGATCGGTAACAAAGCCACCAGCAGCACTGAAGGTGCGTTCCGAAAGAACGCTGGATGCAGGACAGGCCAGTAGCTCAATTGCATACTGTGCAAGCTCTGGCCAGTGATCCATCCTCAAGACCCAGTAAGCCAGAGGATTTTCAGTGGGAAAGGTGTCCAAGTCTGACCTTGCCCCTAGGTATTCCTGCACCATGTAAATTAGACGCTGGCGATGGGTGCTGGAACCAATCATACCTTGGGGCTGTGGACTAAAAAATTGTCTGAAAGCATCAGTCAGACGGCCACCTTCTCCACCGCTCCTTCTGACTGATGCCTCAGCAACACGTTGTCCAGGACCAGGAGTTTGTGACCTCCCAGTCTCTGGGAACGCGTTGCACAGAGCTTTCTGCAAGGCCTCCCGGAGATGTCTTATCCTCTGCTCCCTCTGCGATGGCAAGATAAGGTCGGCAACCTTACCCTTGTACCGTGGATCAAGGAGAGTGGCCAGCCAGTAATGGTCCCTCTCCTTGATCCGAAGAATACGAGGATCCTTCCGCAGGCTTTGCAGGATCAGGGAGGCCATGCAGCGTAGGTTAGCTGAGGCATTCAGTCCGGAGTCCTCTGGGTCACTAAGGACAACATGATCCACAGCTACCTCCTCCCAGCCACGTACAAGTCCACATGTTTCTTGGGACTGTAAATCATCCCTATAAGACTGCTGCTGCTGATGCTGATGCTGAGTGCCAGCCTCCACCTCCATGCTGACACAATCATCCTCCTCCTCCTCTTCCTCCTCCTCACCCTCTTCCTGTGTGATGGGTGGCACAGCAGGAACACTGTCTGGATAAAGGGGGCCTTGAGAGGCAAGGAAGTCCTCCTCTTCCTGCCTCTGTTCTGCCTCAAGTGCCCTGTCCATTATTCCACGCAGCGTATGCTCCAAGAGGTGGACAAGAGGTACAGTGTCACTGATGCATGCACTGTCACTGCTCACCATCCTTGTGGCCTCCTCAAATGGTGACAGGACAGTGCATGCATCCCTGATCATGCCCCACTGGCGTGGTGAGAAAAAACCAAGCTCCCCCGACCCTGTCCTGGTGCCGTAGTCGCACAGGTACTCATTGATGGCCCTCTGCTGCGTGTGCAGCCGCTGCAGCATGGCCAATGTTGAGTTCCATCTGGTGGGCATGTCACATATAAGGCGGTTCTTGGGCAGGTTCAACTCCTTTTGGAGCTCAGCCAGCCGAGCACAGGCATTAAATGATCGGCGGAAATGCACACAGACTTTCCTGGCCTGCTTCAGGACATCATGTAAGCCGGGGTACCTGCCCAAGAACCGCTGCACCACCAGGTTAAGGACGTGAGCTACACAGGGCACATGGGTCAGTTGTCCCTGTCGGAGGGCGGAGAGGAGGTTGGTGCCATTGTCACAAACCACCATTCCTGGCTTAAGCTGGCGTGGCGTCAACCACCTCTCGGCCTGCCCCTGCAGAGCTGACAAAACATCCGCCCCAGTGTGGCTCCTGTCCCCCAAACAAACCAGCGCAAGCACGGCATGGCATCGTTTTGCCTGCGTACTTGCGTAGCCCCTGGAACGCCTACGGAGCACCGCTGGTTCTGAGGACAGAGCACTGGAAGAGGCCATGGAGGAAGAAGAAGAGGAGGGGGTGGAGGAGAGAGGTGTGTCACAACCAATAGTAGAATTTTGGAGGCGTGGTGGCGGAACAACCTCCAACACTACTGCACCTTGTCCTGCATCCTTCCCAGCAGCCAGAAGAGTGACCCAATGGGCCGTGAAAGACAGGTAACGTCCCTGTCCATGCCTGCTGGACCATGAGTCAGCGGTAATATGCACCTTATCGCTGACCGCCCTGTCCAGCGAGGCAAGGACATTGCCTTCCACATGACGGTAGAGAGCCGGAATCGCCTTCCGTGAGAAAAAGTGGCGTTTGGGGACCTGCCACTGAGGAACCGCACATTGTACAAACTCACGGAAGGGGGCCGAGTCTACCAACTGAAAAGGCAGCAGTTGAAGTGCTAGCAATTTAGCCAAGCTAGCATTCAACCACTGGGCATGTGGATGGCTGGGAGTAAACTTCTTCCGCCGGTCCAGCAGCTGGGGCAGGGACATTTGCCTGCTATAATCGGATGTGGATGTACCACTAGCAGAGTTCCCGGAAGCACTTGGCTGTGACACACCTAATTCTACACCTTCATTCCTCTCAGAGCAGGTTTCAGAGAGGACTGAAGGTCTAGTGGGGTTGGAGATGCCAGCTGATGAGGAGCAAGGAGAGGTCCGCTTTGTTCTTTGGTGTGGGTCTTTGAGGTACACTTGCCAACGAGCTGCATGGCAGGTCAACATATGTCTGGTCAAGCATGTGGTGCCCAAGCGGCTGATGTTTTGGCCACGTGAGATACGCTTGAGACATATGTTGCAAATAGCAGCGGTGCGATCTGATGCACTCGTCTCAAAAAAGGCCCACACCAAAGAACTTTTAGAATAACGCGCAGAGGAAGCGCTCTGCGCAGGCGGAGCTCTGCGGTGTGATTCAGTTGGTGTGCTGCCCCTAAGCTGACCCCCAGAGGGCATCCTGCCTCGTTGGACATGTGCCTCCTCCTCCTCCTCCTCCTCCCTCCTTCCAGGCACCCACGTGGAGTCAGTGCCCTCATCATCCCCTCCCTCTTCATCGCTGTAGCAAACCTGGCAGTATGCTGCAGCTTGTGGAACATGACTGCCAGATTGCTGTCCTTCTTGAGCATCCCCTCTCTCTGCGCTCACGCTACTGCCTTCCTCTAGCTGAGTGTCATCATCAGAGCCCACCAAACACTGGGCATCCTCCTGGAGCATGTACCCAACACTGTGCTCAAAGAGTTCAGGAGACTCCTCAGGAGGACGTGGTGGGTCTAGGGAAGGAGTCACTGATGATGACATTGAGAGGAGGGAAGACGATGTGTTGGCAGCTGCTTTGCTACTACCCTGAGACTGGGTGAGAGAGGATGAGGAGGATGAAGAGGGCTTGGTCATCCACTCTACCAAGTCGTTGGCATGTTGCGGTTCAACATGTCCAGCTGCAGAAAAGAAGGACAAGCATGTCCCATGGCCACGTGCTGATGACAATGCACCGCGTCCACGACCAGCACTGTTGTCTCTAGACACAGAGCCTGCTTGCCCTCTTTTATCGGCTCGCGTCTGTCTGCCTCTCCTTGCTGGCCTTCCAGACATGGTAATGGCCTGAAGGGAGTTGGGTAAAACAGTAGTTGGGTAGTTTATATTGTGCTGGAGGCACACAACACCCACTAACTCCTGCAGATGCCTTTTTTATAGAACAGCAGAGATAAAGGGGTATATACAGATGTATACTGTGCTGTGCTGGAAGCACACACAACTTCCAATAACTCCTGCAGATGACAATTGGGCCCAAATAGAGAACAGCTATGTAGGTGGATTATAGCGGTATGTACTGGGTACAGAGCACGCAGACAGCACGCACTATCTCCTAACACTACTGACTGCAAGCTCTATTATTAAAGATAGATCACTAGCTATATAGGTGAGGTGAATATAGTGGTGTATACTGCGGTCAGGGCACGCAGACAATAACCAGAAAACAGCAGAGTTAAAGGGCTATATACAGATGTATACTCTGCTGTGCTGGAAGCACACACAACTTCCAATAACTCCTGCAGATGACAATTGGGCCCAAATAGAGAACAGATATGTAGGTGGATTATAGCGGTATGTACTGGGTACAGAGCACGCAGACAGCACGCACTACTTCCTGACACTACTGACTGCAAGCTCTATTATTAAAGATGGACCACTAGCTATATAGGTGAGGTGAATATCACGGTGTATACTGCGGTCAGGGCACGCAGACAATAACCAGAAAACAGCAGAGTTAAAGGGGTATATACAGATGTATACTGTGCTGTGCTGGAAGCACACACAACTTCCAATAACTCCTGCAGATGACAATTGGGCCCAAATAGAGAACAGCTATGTAGGTGGATTATAGCGGTATGTACTGGGTACAGAGCACGCAGACAGCACGCACTATCTCCTGACACTACTGACTGCAAGCGCTATTATTAAAGATGGGCCACTAGCTATATAGGTGAGGTGAATATCACGGTGTATACTGCGGTCAGGGCACGCAGACAATAACCAGAAAACAGCAGAGTTAAAGGGGTATATACAGATGTATACTGTGCTGTGCTGTGCTAGAAGCACACACAACTTCCAATAACTCCTGCAGATGGCAATTGGGCTCAAATAGAGAACAGCTATGTAGGTGGATTATAGTGGTATGTACTGGGTACAGAGCACGCAGACAGCACGCACTATCTCCTGACACTACTGACTGCAAGCGCTATTATTAAAGATGGACCACTAGCTATATAGGTGAGGTGAATATCACGGTGTATACTGCGGTCAGGGCACGCAGACAATAACCAGAAAACAGCAGAGTTAAAGGGGTATATACAGATGTATACTGTGCTGTGCTGGAAGCACACACAACTTCCAATAACTCCTGCAGATGACAATTGGGCCCAAATAGAGAACAGCTATGTAGGTGGATTATAGCGGTATGTACTGGGTACAGAGCACGCAGACAGCACGCACTATCTCCTGACACTACTGACTGCAAACGCTATTATTAAAGATGGACCACTAGCTATATAGGTGAGGTGAATATCACGGTGTATACTGCGGTCAGGGCACGCAGACAATAACCAGAAAACAGCAGAGTTAAAGGGGTATATACAGATGTATACTGTGCTGTGCTGTGCTAGAAGCACACACAACTTCCAATAACTCCTGCAGATGGCAATTGGGCTCAAATAGAGAACAGCTATGTAGGTGGATTATAGTGGTATGTACTGGGTACAGAGCACGCAGACAGCACGCACTATCTCCTGACACTACTGACTGCAAGCGCTATTATTAAAGATGGACCACTAGCTATATAGGTGAGGTGAATATCACGGTGTATACTGCGGTCAGGGCACGCAGACAATAACCAGAAAACAGCAGAGTTAAAGGGGTATATACAGATGTATACTGTGCTGTGCTGTGCTAGAAGCACACACAACTTCCAATAACTCCTGCAGATGGCAATTGGGCTCAAACAGAGAACAGCTATGTAGGTGGATTATAGTGGTATGTACTGGGTACAGAGCACGCAGACAGCACGCACTATCTCCTGACACTACTGACTGCAAGCGCTATTATTAAAGATGGACCACTAGCTATATAGGTGAGGTGAATATCACGGTGTATACTGCGGTCAGGGCACGCAGACAATAACCAGAAAACAGCAGAGTTAAAGGGGTATATACAGATGTATACTGTGCTGTGTTCGAAGCACACACAACTTCCAATAACTCCTGCAGATGGCAATTGGGCTCAAATAGAGAACAGCTATGTAGGTGGATTATAGTGGTATGTACTGGGTACAGAGCACGCAGACAGCACGCACTATCTCCTAACACTACTGACTGCAAGCTCTATTATTAAAGCTAGATCACTAGCTATATAGGTGAGGTGAATATAGTGGTGTATACTGCGGTCAGGGCACAGACAGTAACCACTACACAAGAGCAAGATAGGAAATCAGCCAAAAACGATTGGTGTGTAACTGTGTTGAAGATACACAGAACACCCACTGCTTCAGATGCCAACACACTACAGGAGGCCGCCTCAAAGGCGGCCTTATATAGTGTGGGGCGTGCACTACACAGCCTGAGCTATGATTGGCCACAGGCAGGACGCCCGTGGCCAATCATGGCTCTCCTCGCTGCTGGCGCTGCGATTGGCCAAGCATGCGGGGTCACAGTGCATGCTTGGCCAATCATGAGCCAGCAATGCACTGCGCCATCGCAGTGCATTGTGGGCCACACGAATTTTGCCGCGAACGGCCCAAACGTTCGGAATTCGGCGAACGCCCGAACGACCAATGTTCGAGTCGAACGTACGTTCGACTCGAACATGAAGCTCATCCCTAGCGGACATGGTACAGGACATGGTCAGAGACTGCATACATAATACAGGAGATGGTCAGAGCGTGTGAGCACATGGTACAGGAGATGGCCAGAGACTACAGACAAAGTACAAGTTATGGTGAGAAACTGCAGATATAGTACAGGAGATGTTAAGAAACTGCATACATGATACAGTAGATGGTCAGAGAGTGTGCGGACATGGTACAGGAGATGATCAGAGACTGCAGACATAGCACAGGAAATGGTCAGAGACTGCATACATGATACAGGAGATGATCAAAGAATGCATACATAATTGGGCTGAAATTACACCCGGGTATCATGTGAATCGGACATCACGTTCCTGTGTTTTCATAGTGTGAACCTGCCCTGTGACCTGGAACCCACACTTTGCTCCACTAATTTGCCTGGGGGGGCACTAGTATGGGCACCTGGAGCAATTTTCCACATCTCTTGTGGGGTGCCAAGGGCCATCCCCTCTGTGGCAGACATCATCTCTTTAATATTGGAAGTGGGGATATGTGCTAAGGGGGGTGGATTTCATATCCAAGCCCCCTTGTAGCACAGTTACTTAAGTGCCCCCTACAAGAACCCCCCCCAATCACTGAAAGTGAACGGCAGGCTAGTTCCCCCCTCACCCTCTTGTTGATGCCCCCCCCACCTCTGGAAGACTCGCTGTGTGGATTAGTTGATAGATGAGCTCAGTCCAGAACTACTGTTAGTGGTTCTCAAGTCCATTTTTGAAAATTGTGGCAATCCAGAATGAGAATAAACTAGTAGTGTAGCTGACCTTCAATGTTTACTTCTGGATTATTTTCATTTTTTCATGTCCCTAAAAAGAGAGTGTCTTTGGATCCCCCAAGCACCTTGAATACTTTTTAAAGTTGTATCTGAACCTCTTATCAGTGTTGTGATTTACATTACAAAGCCAAGGAGACTGTAGAGCTCTTCTGGGATGTAGAAGCCCAGGATCTGGAGTATTTACATCAACATCAATACTTTAGGATAGCAATACCAATAAAATAATCTTATGAGTCCGGTGTTATTTCTACACTTTCCTCCTGTATCTTATTGTTGACCGTGATGTCTTGCCAGTGACTGACTTTGTTAGCTTTGAATTGAAGCACAACTGGTTCCTAACTTACCCACCAGCTCCCACTTTTCCATATTTTATCCGGATCACTTATCCTGTTCCTTGACTAGTGTAACCCAGATAACTTCCTTCTAACTGTTACAGACCCATCATACCCCTTTTACCTTCTTTAGAATAAGAGACCACACCGTTCTTATGGAGTATAAATGGCCATAACAGCCTTTTATTAACCAGATAACATAAAACTCCAAAATAACTTTATAAAACAAAGTAATAACAACCATGAGAAACAACATGTTTCAACCCCCGTTTATTGGTCAGTGACGTAGCTATCTCCTCTTTCACCGAATATATATATATATCCCTCTAAATCACACCAGTACACTGCGGGACCTTTATCAACCATCATAGGCCTCCAGCTGTGCCGCTCGGAGACACCCCCTTTTCCCGCAGTGCAACCACCGGTATTCACCAACCATTTGATGAATACACCGGAGGGGCCATACTACCGATGAGCCCCCCACCCCCATTTTGTCACCTCCGTTACCGCTCCCGTCACTGACCAACAAACAAAAACACCGCCAAAACTCTCCCCCCAGCTGTCATGATGACCTTCCGTACCCATACCTGCAAGAACAAAAACAAAATAAAGGTTAAACAATCCAACACAAAGGAAGGGTGGGTGGGAAAAACCGCCTCCTCGCACGCTGTCCTGCCGACTGGCTTTCCCCTAGCTCCGCCCCCTCTAATATATGGCCTCTCCCCCCGAGCTCCTCCCGGAACTCCTCCCCTGGGCGTGACTGGGCACCTCATCATGCCCAGCCCTGCACTAGGTTCCCCTCCGTGTCACCACGCTCCGGGCTTCCCTAACTAAGGTTTTCTTTGGTGCAACACTCAAAGTGAATGATTCTCCTGTCTATCTGCTACTATTCAACCATTGCACATTGATATCGATAAGGATATAATGCTTTTGAGTAGTTTCTTTTATTCTCGTGGATTAAAATGGATTCATGCATAGCACAACAATAAGATTTGGACCAGAAAAACCATATCAATGATGCCCATTTATTTCTGTCCCAAATCCAGTTTTGAAACTGGTTATTAATCTTGTGCCATGAATAAAGTGAATTATTTTGCCAATGGCCGTATCCTTTCTGCATGCTTTTCCAAACCAGAATCTGCCCTCTTGATTGATTTAGTGAACTGATTAGGCTCTAATTCTATCCCTATTAGTGGGGATTTATTGTTTTCAGACATAGCAATTCATCAACGCTATTGTAATTTATTTTCTTTTATTGTTCATGCACATTCTTTTTCTTGAGTGCTGTATTTTTCTGCTTTGTGAAGTTGCATCGTGTACTGAAAGGATGATTTTAGGGGTCAGCAAAGTGCTTTGAGGGATATCAGTCAGCAGGAGGCTGTAATTGTGAATGTATAGATGTCAGTAGTTGATTTCTGTGGTTCAGACATTTACAGAAAATTGTATCCTATTTATAAATCTGTTATTTTCACTTTTCTTTTCTATATGTGCTCTGAAAGACATACTTTTTGTCTGTCCCTTTGGCATTTTATACTAGAAAACTGTAAGTGCATTTCCTTTTTAAAACAGAAGGAATAACTTCAAAAGAAACGTTTTTAAGGTGCAATTTCAGCCCAAACTTTAAGAACCTCTCTCAAGTTTTTATTGCTGTATGACGTCTTGTCAGAGAGATTTTCCCCTACTTTCTGTCCTATTGGCAGCGTTTAAGAAGTGAGTGGAAATTTCACAAGATACATGCAAGGACAGATAAAAATCTATGGGAGAAAATTTCTGGAAAGATGTCCACCGCCTCACTACTCAAATTACCACACACCAGATAGATTTCACCCCAGCCCAAATGCTCTTACACCACTCCTCCACCCCTAAAAAAAGACTATTAACACTCCCTACTCTCTACTACACCTCTTGAATGCTGCTGTCCTGGTCCACTGGAAATCCGCCAATCCCCCAACTATTGCATATTGGAGCAGATGTATAAATAAAGTTGCAGATATGGAGGATCTGGTACAGCAAACCAAAGACTCACCCACCAAATACCAATTAATGTGGGCATACTGACATCACTTCAAAATGACTGCTGAATATCCCCAATTTATATCTCAGTAATAACTGAGGATACTTGATACCAGGTCAGAGGAGGAGGAAGAGACCACTCTATCACCCTACCATCTATACCTCTCCATCTCCCACTTCTTCTCACCACATCCCTGTATCCACTTACTACAGCTGTAAACACTGCCCCCTCTCAGATATAGATATCCAAACCACCTCCCCATCCATATACTGCTTCCCATCCCTTGCTGCACATCTGTATTATCTTTCTCCTCTCCTACATGGAGTTTCCTCCTAGGAGAACCCCCTTCCACTCTACTTACATACTGTAACAAGTTCTCCAAACCGTCTCACGTGAGATTCTTAAATTCTGATCGAGCCTACTGGATTTGTTCATTCCCTGTGGAATGCTAGAGGTCCGGTGACCGCAATCCCATGGGGAATCGGCTTATCTAGAGATAGTAGGCTACAGACCACAGAAAAAGGGAGTCCCAGAGCAAAGACAAAGGGAAATAAGCGCAGGAACGGCATGACTGTGCTGGACTGCGCAATTATCGTTTTAAGAGTGTAGGATGCTTTAAGAAATAGGGAGGAGTTGGAGGCTGGGCGGAGCCTATGCAGGAGAATAGTGAAGGAGAAAGGGGAAGGGACGTCAGTCACAGAGAGGAGGAGGAAGCGTTTTCCACCCTCCCGCCCTATTGAAGGGTTAGGCTGGAATGGGGTCCTTGCTAAGGCAGCTCTTAGGGTTGATGGAAGAGGAGATCTGAGAGGTACACGTTTAAAACATGCTGTACCCATCCATGTGATGGGAGTGGTTTATGTTACTTCAAGGTTACAGGGGGTACCTGGAAGGGTTAAAAAGGGGTAGGCCACTGCTAGGTTTGGTAACGCCTCTGAGTCAGGGGATTCCGACTGGAGGCATAAGGTTTGAAGTTAAAACATGTGTTAGCAGTGACCAGTGGTTTGTTGTTTCCCCCACCCCTGATCCATTTTAAATAAGTTTAAAGTTGATGTTAAGGTTAAATATGTTATTTATTACATTTTATATTTGTTAATAAAATAAGGCCGGCTGGCCATTTACTCCAAAACCTAGTTGGGTCTTTTGTGAAGAGGGTTTTGGAGGGTGGTGTTAGGTCATGGATTAAAAAGTATTAGGTCACTGGGCCTAAGTCCTACAAAGGTCATGCCAAGAAACTAAGGAAAGACAACATACAGTACACTCATGAGGGCACCACGTACTGTGAACTGACACTATACTACTCCAGACACCAACATTCCCCATGACCCACGTTCGGAACCTACATAAACACAGCAGAAGCATCTCATGGGTTGCAATGGCTTGACTGTACACTAAGGGTCCGTTCACACAGGGGCAACACGACTTGTAGGCGACTTGAGTGAGGCAACTTGGACACGACTTGAGTTTAGATCACAGCGCGACTTGGGACGACTTCAACACGACTTGTGATGACTTCAACCTGACTTGGGACGACTTACAAGTCGCCCCAGGCCAGGCGACTTTTGCCGTGGCCAATCAGAGAATGAGCTCTGAAGGGGGAACTCCACGCCAAATTTCTGAAAAAAAATTGGCGTGGGTTCCCCCTCCGAGAGCATACCAGGCCCTTAGGTCTGGTATGGATTCCAAGGGGAACCCCCTACACCGAAAAAACGGCGTGGGGGTCCCCCCAGATCCACAGCAGACCCTTATCCGAGCACGCTACCCGGCCGGCCAGGAAAGGGGGTGGGGACGAGCGGGCGGCCCCCCCTCCTGAGCCGTACCAGGCCGCGTGCCCTCAACATGGGGGGGGTGCCTTGGGGGAGGGGGGGCGTGCGGCCCCCCCACCCCAAAGCACCTTGTCCCCATGTCGATGAGGACAAGGGCCTCTTCCCGACAACCCTGGCCGTTGGTTGTCGGGGTCTGCGGGCGGGGGGCTTATCGGAATCCGGGAGCCCCCTTTAATAAGGGGGCCCCCGGATACCGGCCCCCCACCCTATGTGAATGAGTATGGGGTACAATGTACCCCTACCCATTCACCTGTAAAATAAAAGTACCAAAAAAAAACACAACACAGGGTTAAAATATTTTATTGCACAGCTCCGGGGTCTTCTCGCCGGACTCCTCCGCTATCTTCTTGTAGCTCTTTTACTAGCGGAGGAGTCCGGCTTTCTTCCTCCCTGCCGCCGGCCTCTTCTCCCGACTTCGGGGGTCTTGTCCCCCTCTTCGGTTCTTCTGCCGGGCCACCGCGCCTTCTTATAGCTCTTTTACAGGCGGTGGCCCGGTCTTCTGTCGCCGCCGCCGCCTTCCGTTCTTCTTCTTCTTCTTCTTCTTCTTCTTCTTCTCCAGGAGATGTTGCCTCGACGATCTCTCCGGCCGGAATGCCAGAGCCACGCTGCGCGGCCACTTATATAGTGACAATGGGGCGGTGTCACATGGTATATGTCACATGGGTTGATGTCACATGGGGACTATGACATCGTAAGGGGGCGGGGTCACCATGTGACACCAACCCATGTGACATATACCATGTGACACCGCCCCATTGTCACTATATAAGTGGCCACGCAACGCGGCTCTGGCATTCCGGCCGGAGAGATCGTCGAGGCAACATCTCCTGGAGAAGAAGAAGAAGAAGAAGAACGGAAGGCGGCGGCGGCAACAGCGGCGACAGAAGACCGGGCCACCGCCTGTAAAAGAGCTATAAGAAGGCGCGGTGGCCCGGCAGAAGAACCGAAGAGGGGGACAAAACCCCCGAAGTCGGGAGAAGAGGCCGGCGGCGGGGAGGAATAAAGCCGGACTCCTCCGCTAGCAAAAGAGCTACAAGAAGATAGCGGAGGAGTCCGGCCAGAAGACCCCCGAAGACGGAAGACCCCCGGAGCCGTGCAATAAAATATTTTAACCCTGTGTTGTGTTTTTTTTTGGTACTTTTATTTTACAGGTGAATGGGTAGGGGTACATTGTACCCCATACACATTCACATAGGGTTTAAGCCTTGTACACACAGTTTGATTGTTGGATGACCAAGCATCTGATTTTTTTCAAAAGCGTGTGTGCAGGATTTTGTCTAGCAATTCGCAAATTGACGTTTGACAAACACGAATGTAGTTACATACTATGAGAGTATAAAGAGGAAGTTAATTTCTTAAGCGCCACCCTTTGGGCCCCTTATGCTAATTTCGTATTAGTAGAAGTTTGGTGAGCGTTGATTCGCAGTTTTCAGAGCTTAAAAAAACAAATGCCTTTTAAAATACATTTGGCATAACTACATCAGTATCACCAGTAAAGCAGCTTCATTATTATCCCCTTAAAGAAGATGAGAATGTGCGCTGCATGTCTAGATTTCATCAATTGCCGCGTCACGAATGTTAATTTTAGATTATAAACGTTAGTTTACAAGACCGAACTCTTCCCAGTCGTTCCTTGACTCCGGGCATGCTTGTTTGTACTTTAGACTTTTGTGTGATGATTTCTGTACTGACCATCTGAAAATCAGATGTTGCGTTCACATCCAACAAAAATTTTATAGCCTGCACATATAGCTTTTGTCTGATGTAAAAGTCAAATCGTCTGTCGAATGCACCGTACTAACAATCCGAAAATCCGAAGACAGCTCGTCTTTAGACTTTTCCCTTCTGATTTTTGTACCCTGTGTATGAGGCTTAAGGTCTGACCTCATATTATATAGTTTAGGTAAATTTGAAGTCAAAAATCTGCAGAAAACCTAAAGCCCCGTACAAACGTTCAGAAATCCCACCAGCAAAAGTCCAATGAGAGCTTTTCGATTGTCTGTAGCAATTCTGATGCGCAAAATTCCTACACATGCTTGGAAACAATTTGACGCTTTCTTGGAAGCATTGAACTTCATTTTCTCGGCTTGTTGTAGTGTTGTACGTCACCACGTTTTTGACAGTCGAAAGTACAGAGAACTTTTGTGTGATCGTGTGTATGCAAGCCAAGCTTTAGCGGAATTCTGTATGAAAAACCATCCAGGTTTTTTCCAACGGAAATCCAATCGTATGTATGTGGCATAATAGCGTGTATGGGGTTTTACTCCTTGTACACACTGTACGATTGTTGGCCAACTGAGCGACTGATTTTTGTTAAAAGGGCGTGTGCCAGGATCTTGTCTTGCATACTAAGGTTACACAATTGTCGTGCCACAAACACGAATGTAGTGACATACTACGAGGAATTTTAGCTCTTGAGCGTCCCCCTTTGGGCCCTGTCTGCTAATTTCATGTTTGGTGAGTAGGGATGAGCTCCGGCATGTTTGCATACTCCACGTGCAGAGCCCGCCAGGAAGTCGGCGCATTGCTGAGCTAATCACAGGCAGTGAGACATTGCCCGATCTCTGCAGCTGCTCATCGGGGCAATGTCTCACTGCCTGTGATTAGCGCAGCACTGTGCCGACTTCCTGACGGGCTCTGCACGTGGAGTATGCGAACACGCTGGAACTCATCCTTATTGGTGAGTATTGATTCCGAGCATGTGTGTTTGTACATTCAAATTTTATGCGATGGATTTGTGTTTGTGTACTGACCATACAAAAATCTGATGTCAAACTGTTGTTGAAAATATACTAGCCTGCCATCCAACATTTGTTGGCCAATAATTGGACAACAATTGTAAAAAGGAGCGTACTAACGGTAAGATTTTAGTCTGTCAACAGACAATCCCCTGCCAACAATTGTAACGTGGCTTTAGAGTGGGAAGCACACTGTGAGCAGCAGCTGGGAATTCACTAACACACCATTTATTTTTTTAATTGTGAGTTCCATAGCGCAGGTATTTTTATAACAAGTTACATTCACACAGCAGTTTTGCAGCGGCCAGGGGCAACTTCCGGCAAGAATCAGTAGATTAATGCTGGAAATTGTACACTCTGTGTGCGAAACAGCTGCAGCCATCAGCAGTGGTTGTCAGATTTGTACTCTACAAATCAATGGCTGGCATCTCTGCAGTTTGTATCTAATCACTTATATAACTGGTTACATATGAAAAGAACCTCCAAGTGGCTCTGGAGTCTGGACATAGGCAGACAGCGTGTGGTTGATTTACTAAAACTTAAAGAGTACAAAATCTGGTGCAGCTCTGCATAGAAACAAATCAGATTCCATTTTTTTATTTTTTTTTGTCAAAGCCTAATTGAACAAGCTGAAGTTAGAAGCTGATTGGCTACCATGCACAGCTGCTCCTGATTTTGCACAGTTTTCGTAAATCAACCCCTGTGTGTCTAGGGTTGGCATTTCTGCAAAGTTTTGGACACACACACACACACACACACACTGCATTTAGCCATCTCTGAATGCAGCCTACTATCAGCTCCTAAATTGCTGTGTGAATGTAGACTTAAAAAAGGAGCTCCAGTCATATTTGTGTTTATTAAAAGTCAGCAGCTACAAAAACTGTAGCTGCTGAGATTTTTTAAACATACACTCACCTGTCCCAGAATCCAGTGATGTGCTTACCCGATTGGTGTTCCCCAGTCCCGGCATCTCAACTGTGGGCACCTTGCTGTGAAGGCTAACGGCTTTACAGCCGGGTGCCCATTTCTCATGCGTGACTCGCGCTGTGCTTTGTGAATGTTCCCCCAGTTTTTTGGGACCTGTGACATGTCCCAGAAGACTGCAGGGAGGGAGGGGGAGAACTTCTGCTCAGAGCAGACGTGGAAGCAGGTACCTTTAAAGAGGAGGGTGGAGCTCTGCTTTAAGGTGCTTATAGGTCTGCACATTGTCCCTTTTACATTTTGCTGGCAAGTGTTGTGTTTCAGAACCAACATTGAAGGGGATTTTGTTCTACGTGTTGTCTGTTTCTTAATGCCTACTATAAAGGTGAAGTATGTAAAAACATGAACTTTCATAACTATAAGACCTCATTTACACTTGCAGTTGGATGGGCAATAAAAATAGGTGATTGAACTGCATTTATCTGCCCCCACAATCACCCCCTTAACCGCAAGGACAGTTAGACAGGGCTATACACACGCAAAAATGATACCCCCTGTCACGTTTGGGGGTCACCACCACTGCCAAACAAAACCATTCAGGTTAACAGGGTTAATACAGGTGGTGAGAAGGCAATATATAGCCAGGTGGTGAGAAGGTGATATATCCACAATGGATTAATGCCGCATACACACGACGGGACTTTCCGGCAGACTAGGTCCGACCGTCTTCCGACTGACTTTTGGCGGAGTTCCGACGGACATTCCGAATGAACGGACTTGGCCACACACAATTACACCAAAGTCCAATGGATTCGAATGAGATGACGTACTACTGGACTAGAATAAGGAAGTTCATAGCCAGTAGCCAATAGCTGCGCTAGCGTCGGTTTTCGTCCGTCGGACTAGCATACAGACGAGTGGGTTTCTTGATAGGAACTGGGTCCGGTGGAAACATTTGAAACATGTTCTAATTCTAAAGTCCGTCAGATTTTTGGACAACAAAGGTCCGATGGAGCCCACACACGATCGAATTGTCTGACGGATTTGTTCCGCGGCATAAGATATAGCACAAAGTTTGCACCGCTCAAGGCAAAATCTGAGATCTCCCCTGAGACCTCAGTGCTAAGCACAGGTGTGTGAAATGCGTTTGCTGAGGCCACATGAGTATCGTGTTTCTGATTTTTATGAAACTTTAATAAACTGCAATTATTTTAAGGTGGTGGTGCTGCCACTTTCCTTCCTTTTTTGCTATCCACCATGGATTGTTTTTAAGGCTTGATTCACACCTATGCATTTTTAGTGCTTTTTGCATTTTTGCACTACAGCCCATTTATCATGGTTTCCCATGGGACACATTCTGTAGTGCAAATCTGCAAAATGCAAAAAGCACTAAAAATGCATAGGTGTGTATCAGGCCTAAAGGAGGGGTGCCACTGCCAAGGTCTTCAGCAAATG
This sequence comes from Lithobates pipiens, assembly GCF_037356315.1. Lineage (NCBI taxonomy): Eukaryota > Metazoa > Chordata > Amphibia > Anura > Ranidae > Lithobates > Lithobates pipiens. The sequence continues at coordinate 55,577,998 of NW_027507789.1, read as the reverse complement.
TAAACTTAGGCTAGCCATGCACAATTCAAGTCTTGGCTGGTTCAGCAGAAGCCGGCCGAGATTTGAACCATTAATGGGCAGGCTGAGTGTACCAAGTTGATTGGTCATTCAACTTGGGTACAACCAGTCTGCCGGATTTGCTTGCAATTATCACAAGTGGCTGCTATAGCCACTAGCAATAATCACTGTCTTCTCCCGGCGGGGATGGCTTCTCTCTCCTGTCCAAGCCTCCCTACCCCCCCCCTGTCAGAAGAAGACAATTGCTCCGCAGGAGGGATTCACCTGTCAACACTGTCTGTGTTGATGGGGGAATCAAGTGAATTTCTTTCCTGGTTGCAGGAAAGAAATTTGCATCGTCTATGGCATGGGTGCCTAAAATTCCCATCATGCCTCTGCATTTGGGAGTCATGCTTGTAACTATCAGATTTGCAATGCCTCATGGTAATTTTAGTTCTGAAACAGCTGAAGGGCCAGGTTGAGCATCCATGGTCTATGGCCTGCCTTTACCAAAAAGTGACTTGTACAACGCAGCACTTCCTTGTTTTATTTTTCTTTTTTCGCTTTTTTTTTCTTTCTGGGATACAGTCCAGAATTAGAAAAATTGTCATTCTGAATGTGTTTTTAAATTCCCAGAACAGACCATGGTGTCTTGGTGTTTGTTTAGTTGAATAAAAAGAAAACTTTTTTAAAATGTTATTTTTTTCTCTGACAACAATAAAAGAATAATGTACAAAATTGCTATGCATACCCTATAAGTACAACTTTGCCTTCCTGAACTGGAAATTTTTTAGATTCCTGCCATAATTATGTGATGGTAATGATGACATGTCTAAAAACACAATAAGGGGGATTTATCAAGCACATTCCTGACAGAATTGGGCACATAATTAGTATAAATTCAGCTGCTTCTCATTGAGCAAATAATTTCTGACAGTACTATGTGTGTCTGCGCCCCCCGTGAAGGAACCAGTGGGGAACCAAACCTTTATCAGTCACAAACAGTAGTGGGCCAACATATTGGAGTGCTCATAGAACAATGAATGTGTGCAACCAAGATAATTGTATATTACTAAATTTGGCTGCAGTAAGAAAATCTATTATTCTTGCATTGTTTCAGGAACTTAGATATGCAATCTCCACACAAATATTGTTAATCAAAGTAAAGAAAAACAATTATAATTACTGCTGCTAGGTTTTATATGTTGTTCCTGACTGTTGTGCCTTAAATTGTAACTAAACCTGAGAACAAAAATGTAATATATTGCAGGCTACCAGTCCTTTGATGAGGTGGCTGCATTTTTCTTTTTTTTAAAGATTTTTTTTTTTTCTTATTGTAGCACTGACCCCCGAAGGAGTGGCTGAATTTTTCGGGGCTTACTGATTACCTCCTCCAGCTCGCACTCGTTGTCCTTGTCTAGGGGTTTCCAGGGTTTGTAACCCAGTAACTGTAGAGACCAACACTTGAATTCCTTGTTAGGATTTTTATTTTGCATAAAACGGTTGAACAAACTCAGTCTCTAAGTTGGGAATAGAGGGCATCAGGGTAGAGTCTAGCTCAAGCGCTTGGAACTGCTGACTTCAATACAAGTCTCTTTCTATGTACACAGTCCAGGGAACAGCCACTCGCCACTGGACTCTTTAACTTGGATAAATCCTTAAGTTTTGGGTTTAGCAGCCAACAGGTAATTCTAGCTTTTCAGAGTCCTTTTCACAGACCTGGTTGGAAACTTGGAAACTTAGTTACAACTGGAAGGGTAGAAGTAGGACCTTTTCTTACTGTACCAGAATCTTTCAGCTGGTGTGGCGATACCGTAAGAATTGTGGATTCAATCAATGTCCATGGCAGCTCAGCTTCCCGGCTCTTACTGAGCAGCCAGCCTTGTGCGTGGCTCTCTTGCTGGGGCTCTCCAAAACCCTAGACGGCACCGTAACACCTAAGAATCTTCTTTCCAGTTACTGTGCCTCGAACTAGCCAGTTCTGAGGCTCGGAAATGGATGGATCCGCACCCCAGGCCATGGGGGACCCTGGGAGCTGGTCAGGAGGACCAGGACCACGGAGTCAGCAACAACCTCTGGACCAGAACCCCAAACCACGTGACTTTGGCACCTTGAGTACCCCTTCCCAGATTACGCAGTGAGACAAACTCCCACTGATTGGTTCCGAGACGGAGATTGGCACCCAATGCGTCCAACCATACTGTGTTCTATAGCCTCCCACAGGTGTACAACCCCACCTATGACCAGGCAGAACTTCTATACAGCCCAGCCAAACTGATGCCAAAGTAAAATCTAGCGCAATTAGTCCCACAACCCATTACAGTTTTGGGCAAAAACGAAATTTAAACATATAGCGCGTACTCGTTAGGAGTACCAGCGCTAAACTATATATTTTACCTGATGATCCTGCCAGCAGAACATATCCTGCTCTAGGGTGACAATACTCACTCTCTGTACTGTATCTAGGAAAAATCAGCATCATCAGCCTAGGACAGAAGTACAGAATGCCTTTCCCATTCCTCATTTCTATAACATTTGGTGGAGGTTTTCTGTAAGTGAACAGGCCTAATAACACTGCTTGGGATTCTAATGCACAATAAGCTATGAACTCTCTGGATTACTGTCAAGATCAACAGGTATTTTTTGCATTTGCGGTATTTTTAAATATATAGACCATGTGGAAATATAAATGTACTGGAGTACTGGGGAGATGAATATCTGAATATATATACATATAGATTTTATGTACAGCATAGATGCTTAGGGGGTTGATTTACTAAAGGCAAATAGACTGTGTACATTGCAAAGTGCAGTTTGATACTGATGACCACCCAGTCCTTCTCAATAGACTCCATTCTCTTGGCCTCCAAGATTCTGCTCTATCCTGGTTCTCTGTCCACCTATCACAGCGCTCCTGCGGTGTTGCCTACAACTCTGTCTCCTCCTCTCCATTGCCCCTTTCTGTGGGGGTCCCCCAAGGCTCTGTTATTGGACCCCTTCTCTTCTCTATTTACACCTCCTCCCTTGGTCACTTGATAACCGCCCACGGCTTCCAATACCACTTATACGCCGATGACACCCAAATCTATCTGTCTACTCCTCACCTCACTCCTTCAGTCTCTTGTCGCATTACTAGCTTACTAACTGACATATCAGCACCACTTTTTTAAACAAAATCTCTCTAAAACCGAGCTATTAATATTCCCGCTCACCCGTGCCCCCCTCCATGACTTTTCCATTAAAATCCATGTATCCATGTAATTCTAGACTCTGACTTGTCCTTACAGCCTCAAATCCAATCCTTGTCAAAAGTTTGTAGAATTCACCTCTGTAACATGTCTAAAATTCACCCCTTTTTTAACAAATGAAACTACCAAGCTCCTCATTCAATCGCTTGTTATCTCTCGCCTTGACTATTGCAACTCCCTTCTCATTGGTCTGCCTCTCCATAGGCTATCTCCTCTTCTGTCTATCATGAATGCTGCTGAAAGGCTTATCCACCTTACCCATCGTTCAGCGTCTGCAACCCTCTCCTCCAATCCCTACACTGGCTCCCAATCACCCAGTGAATTAAATTCAAAATACTAACCACAACATACAAAGCCATTCACAACTCTGCCCCAAGCTACATCACCAATCTTGTCGCCAAATATCACCCAAACCGTCCTCCCCGCTCCTCCCAAGACCTCCTACTCTCAAGCTCCCTTGTCTCCTCCTTCCATGCTCATCTCCAGGATTTCTCCAGAGCCTCTCCCATCCTCTAGAACTCACTACCTCAACCTGCCCAGCTATTCTCTACTCTTGCTACCTTTAGGGGATCCCTGAAAACCTAATCTTTTACCATTTCCTTCAGCTCATTCCCCACAGTTAAAACATTTTGCACCACCTGCCCCACCCTATTAGATTGTAAGCTCTTCTGAGCAGGGCCCTCTTAATCCTCTTTATTGTATTATAACTGTATTGTCTCGCTTTTTATATTGTAAAGCGCTGCATAAACTGTTGGCGCTATATAAATCCTGTATAATAATAATGAGGTAAAGCTTCACTTTGCAAAGAATACCCAATCACATGCAAGGAAAAAAAAATTTTTTTTGCTTGTTCATGATTGTATCAGATACATCTGGATGAGAGGTGTTGACTGTCAAGGGTTGAGTGAGCTCACTATCCACCCTTATCTGTGACTGAAGTCTCCCCCTTCTCTCTCCTGCCTCTGAGTGAGTACACTAAGGTAGTGTTCCCCCTTACATCAGAGTCCTCTCTGTGCATCAGAATTCTCAGTGTTCCCCCTTAAATTAGGGTTCCCAGAGCATCCCTTATGTTAGAGTGCCCAGAGCTCTCCCTTACATCGGAGTCTGCAGAGTCCCCCCTCACAGTTAATGGGAACTCTGTGAGTTCAGATGTAAAAGGGGAACTCTATGGACTCTGATGTAAAGGGGGACTCTTGTTATAAACTTCATATGAATTGAAATGTTATTCAACCACTTCCGGACTGCTGCACGCCGATGTACAGCCCTACTTTGGGGACAGATATTGTTGTTATGGCAGCAGCTAGCTGCCATAACCCCGGTATCCCTGTTTACATTCGGCGGTCCTATACAAAATAAAAGTGGTCTCTGCGGCGGATTTGCCGCAAAATTACTTTTATCTATGGCGCCACGATCCGGTGCCCTCCACCGCTTACCGGAGCCATCAGCAGCGGCGGAGGCAATTGTGTCTATCCCCTGGGCTGACATGGAGACGAGTGAGGGGAAGATGGCCCCCACCCGTCTCCATGACACTGCAGGACGGAAGCGACATCATAACATTACTTCTGCCCATAGCTCTTAAAGGGACATTTTTTTTTTTTTTTTTTTTAAACGACAATTAAAAAAAAAAATTCTTGCATTATAGTGTAAATATGAGATCTGAGGTCTTTTTGACCCCAGTTCTCATACTTAATAGGTCCTGTCATGCTATTTTTCTATTACAAGGGATGTTTACATTCCTTGTAATAGGAATAAAAGTGACAGATTTTTTTTTTAACAGTGTAAAAATAAAAAGTAAAAGGTAAAATAAATAAGAAAAAAATTTAAACGCAACCCCGTCTCGCGTGCAGAAGCTAACGCATACGTGAGTAGTGCCCGCATATGAAAGCGGTATTCAAACCACACATGTGAGGTATTGTCGCGATTGGTAGAGCAAGAGCAATAATTCTAGCCCTAGACCTCCTATGAAGCACAAAACATGCAACCGGCAGAATTTTTTAAATGTCGCCTATGGAGATTTTTTTCCAAATAACATTTATTTTATTATCAGCTTTTACAGTACACAAATAAATAGGCTGAGAATGTACAGTTCGTATTGAACAATAGATTGACAAACATGTAGACAGTACTTACTGCAGTATATTCTAAGTTGTCTGCTTTTTCCTATCTAAAGTTATCAGATATGCATTGTAACATTGTGTAGTAACTTAGAACATCTTATATTGATTAGATTGAGTCACCAGAATACTCCAAGTATAGGAGAAGAAAGAAAAAAGAAAGGAAGGAATGGGGGGGGGGGGGAAAGAGGGCTACCATAGTAGCTCATTCAACTGGTAAGGGTGGGTCCTCCGAAGATGCCATAGCACCCACAGCTTGTTATGAGCCTCTAGCCTGTCCTGTATCCTGGCCGTCATCTTCTCCATCAGCTCCACCCCTTTTACTCTGGCATATAATGCCTCAGGGGCGTTTTTTTTCCAGTTTATGGCAATAAGACAGCGTGCTGCTGTGAGGATGTGACGTACCAGTTTTTTGTGGGGAGTGGGGAACCTTAGTAGCGATAGGCCTAATAGAGCAAATTTGGGGCTCATGGGAACAGGCATGCCTAGGAGGTTGGTCAGCGTAGTTGGACCACATTCCAGAAAAGGATGATTATCGTACAGCTCCAATAAATGTGGAGGAAGGTGCCTTTATCCCGCTGACATCACCAGCATCAATCCAAGCTAGTAGGGTATATGATGTGGAGTACATCTGGGGTCATGTACCAGAAGAATATAATTTTACATGCATTTTCTTTATATAGTGTGCAAAGTGAGCTCTTCGCTGCCTGTGACCATATCACCTATCATTGTTCTCTGGAGATGTCCTCTTGGAGTGTCTTCTCCCACTTAAGCATATAAGCATGTTTACCTTTTGTATCCATTGTATAGACATTCAGTAGTTTGTAGATTTTGGAACTGAAGCCCCTCTGAGCCAAACCTTCTAGGACTAGGCTTTCAAATGGAGTCGGGCAGGAAAATTGTAGGTCGGGTGCTATAGTCAGGGCATAATGGCGAATTTGTAGGTAGCTATAAAATGCCTGGCGAGGGATATCATATTTGGTCTGGAGTTTGGGAAAAAGGCAACAGCTTGCGTGATCTCGGGTCTTTCAGCTTTTCGTAGTGAAATAAGTTTAGTGGTGACCATGGGTTAGACATTTGGTGTGTGAGGCTATCTGGCACCCCTGGGGTTACAGATAAACGAGGTCAGAGGCGATCTGTCTGAGGATAGGCCATGCCTGGGCGATAGTTTGCGCCAAAGCCAGAGGAGCTGAGACATAGGTCCAAATAAGCATTCAGGGGGCACCTCTGCATTCACAGTCCAGAGCAGGTTATTTGGGTGGGTCGGGGCTATCCAAATTTTTTCAATTTCTCTCCACTTATTGTATGACCTTTGGTTGAACCATGATGCTATTGCTCGGAGTTGGGCTGCTTGGTAGTATTTGATGAGGTTAGGGAAAGCGAGGCCTCCATCTGAACGGGCTAATATTAGGACTGATTGGGGTATTCTATGCCTTTTGTAGTTCCAAACAAATTTGAGTAAATCAGATTGGAGTTTTTTCAGGTGTTTATATGGGACCGGGATGGGTAGGGTTTGAAAGAGGTAGAGTAATTTCGGAAGGATCATCATCTTTATCGATGCGATCCGGCCTAAGAGGGATATATGATGCTTTTTCCATGACAAGATCATGGTTCTAATCGAGCGAAAGAGGGGAGGGAAGTTCTCCTGGTATAGTGTGGTGTATTTTGGGGTGATGTGTATTCCCAGGTATTTCAGGGAGGTACGCTTCCAATGGTAGGAGAAGTTTGCCTGCGGGTGTGTGACTTCCTCTTCAGGGATGTTAATTGGGAGGGCCTCCGATTTAGATGTATTAATTTTGTATCCCGAGACAGTCCCATATCGGTCTAGTTCTGCATGAAGATTTGGGAGGGATATTCTAGGTTGTGTCAGGGAGAGAATGATGTCATCGGAAAATAGCGAGATTTTAAATTCTTTGTCCCTGACCGGTATACCCCTAATGTTTGGGTTGCTTCTGATAGTGGTGGCTAGGGGTTCTACACATATCGCGAATAGCAGGGGTGAAAGTGGGCATTCCTGCCTGGTGCCGTTGGTTATAGAGAATGAGGGGGATAAAGCAAAGGGAGTCCTCACCTGGGCCATGGGGTGGGAATAGAGATGTTGGATCGCCCGTAGGAAGGGTCTTTTAAAGCCTGCACATTGGAGCATGGTGAACAGGAAGGGCCAACCAAGAGGGTCAAAGGCTTTTTCGGCATCCAGGCTAAGTAGCAAAGATGCAGAGTTCTCCCTGTTCACCATGTCCACCAGATCGATCACCTTCCTGGTGTTGTTGCCTGCCTGCCTGAGTGGGACAAAGCCCACTTGATCTTTTGTGATTGAGATATAGGAGGTCTACGTTCAGACGGGTTGAAAGTAGTTTTGTGAAGATTTTTAGGTCTGAGTTCAGCAGGGCGATGGGTCTGTAGTTGGCGCAAAGGATGGGGTCCTTGTCTGGTTTGGGTATCAACGTGATGAAGGATCGTTGCATGTCTTCTGGTATAGGAGTGTCACAGAGGAAGGCGTTGAAGAGTTTGCTCATGTGGGGAATCAAGAGGGGGAAGAAGGTCTTATAGTATTCATATGGTAGTCCATCTGGGCCTGGGGATTTGCGGGGTGGTAGTGCTTTAATAGTCTGTTCTATTTCCTTGTCGGTGACTGGTGCATTTAGGGCTTCTAGGTCCGTGAGTTGGAGTCGGGGACCCCACTTCATTCGAGATATTGATGCTTACGTTGGGAGAGGTCGGGAGAGGGGGGGTTGCTTGGGATGTCAGGGTTGTTATAGAGGTCTGTGTAGAATTCTGCAAAAGTGTGGGCTATATCTTTGGGATGGGTCAAGAGGCAGCCTGATTTATTCTTGACTTGGTGGGGGGTGGACATTAGGGAGTTGTCACGCAGTTTCTTTGCCAGTAAAGAATGTGTTATATTGCCTTTATCGTAGTATGTTTATTTTAGTTTAAGCAAAGCCTTTTCTACGTGGCCTAGTGCAAGGTCACTAAGGGTCGTCCATAGTTTTGTGATTTTCCTAAGGAGGGGTATGGTAGGGGACAGTTTCAGTCGGCCCTCAAGGGTCCTAAGTTCTTTTTCGGTATGGGTCTAAATGGCCTTAGCGTCTTTTTTCATAGTGGACGACAGTGCCAGGCATCTGCCTCAGATAACCGCCTTATGAGCTTCCCAGAGTGTGGGAGGGGAGATGTTGGGGGTGTCATTCTCCATGAAGTAAAATTTTAAGGTGGAGGTTAACTCCGATGTTGATGGAAGGTGTTGGAGCAGAAATGTGTTTAGTCTCCAGTTGCAGGGCCTTGGTTGAGGGAGCCCAGATCTAAAGTAAACAGGATAAGGGCATGGTCCGACCATGAGATCGGAGTGTCCGGGCCTCACGTGTTATTCTGAGTGTGGAGTTATTGACAAAAAAGTAGTCAATACGGGAGTGAGTTCGGTGGGGGGCTGTGTAGAAGGTTTACTACCCATCCCCCGGGTGGAGAGCCCTCCAGGCATCAAACAGAACATATCGTCTAGAGAGCTGGCGAAAAAGCTTAGAGTCCCTAAGAGCTCGAGCCGAGGATGCCCAGGGGCTTAACACATGGCGATCAGCAGTCACAGAGTGCGCAAGGTTAAAGTCGCATCCCACCACTAGAAGCCCGTGGTCAGACTGAAAGAGGCGAGTGAACGTTTTAAGAGAGGAATCTATACTGTTTAATGTTTGGGGCATATAGGGCGCATAAAGTCATGTCCTGGTCATGCCACCTTCCTTTGAGGATAATGAAATGGCCTTGTGGGTCACTGTAGTGTTGCATACCGGTAAATGGTTGCCCATGTTTGATAAGTATGGCAACCCCAGCGCGTTTGTGGAGTCCTGAAGAAAGGGAAATGGGAAATGTTTAGAGGCGAATGCTAAGGAGCCCTCCCTATCGAAGTGTGTCTCTTTGACAAATATAATGTCTGCGCCTGACTTTCTAAACTCCCTCAGTGCCAGATGGCTCTTTTTGGCCGTGGACATTCAGGGAGAAAATCTTAGCCATGATGTCGGGTGGGGGGGGGGGTGCTTTGAGTATCTTACCTGAGGTGGAGGTGATGGTCCCAAAGACGACGGAGGCCAGGAGCAGACACACATTGGGAGGAGGTTCAGGCAAATTCTGCGGTCTGCACGTTGAGCTACACGGTGCTAGGGAGGAGGGGGAGAGAGGAGAGGAAGGTGAGAAAGAAAGAAAGAAAGAGAAGTTAGCACATAGTAAAACCAAATAAATCAAAGCAACTATTGCCACCTGACCTTGGGAGGCTCTCCAGCCTAAGCCAGTACAGTTTCCCAGGGATCCACCTACCCCTATTCCCAAGGGATGGGCTAGGTGGATGTGATGGAGCACTTGGCTGGAGATGTAAAACAAAAACAGTAAGTTTATTGTGATTGTAATCACTTAACTGGGGGGGTGGATGAACATGAAGGTTCCTACTCTCTCGAGTCTCAACATGCCCATAAAGTAAACTTAGCATTTAAATTGGGGCAGCGGAGGGGACAAAATATTCAAGAATGTCCAGGACAGATCCATCGATTTTTCTGTGTGGGTGGTTGGTCTTCTAGGGATTTGCTCCTGGGGAAGAGGTGTAGGTGGGTCCGCCGTTCCTGTGTTTGGCACTATTGCGGGATGCGTCCGTATTCCGAGAACAGTTGGACGTGGGGACCTTCTGCCAAATTGTAGGAGGGGGAGGCGGTGTGGCCACTAGGTCCCATTCTGGGAGTTGGGGGATAGGGATCCCCAGGGTGTCATAGAATACGTTTAAGTCCTCCGGGTATCGTAAGACAGCGGACTTGCCCTGATATTTAGCTGTCAGACTAAAGGGAAATCCCCAGAGGTAGGGGATGTTTTTATCTTGTAGGTTATGCAACAGGGGTTGTAAAAGTCTCTGTTTTTGCAGAGTTATCCATGAGAGGTCTGGGTACAGTTGCAGTTTGGCGTCATGGAATGTCACTTTGTGGGTTAGGCGTGCTTGCCGCATTATCTCTTCTTTGATGTGGTAGGAATTAATCCTACAGATGATATTTCTGGGCTTGGAAGCAAGGTTCTTAGGGTGTAGGGCTCGATGGGCCCTGTCCATTTCAATGAGGTTGGTAGCCAGTAAGGATGAGTCGAACACCCCCCGTTCAGTTCGCACCAGAACCTGCGAACAGACCTAAACTTCGTGTGAACTTTAGAACCCTATTAAAGTCTATGGGACTCGAAAGTTCACAATCTAAAGTGCTAATTTTAAAGGCTAATATGCAAGTTACTGTCCTAAAAAGTGTTTGGGGACCTGGGTCCTGCCCCAGGGGATATGGATCAATGCAAAAAAAAGTTTTAAAAACTGAAGTTTTTTCAGAAGCAGTGATTTTAATAATGATTAAAGTGAAACAATAAAAGTGTAATATTCCTTTAAATTTCATACCCGGGGGGTGTCTATAGTATGCCTGTGAAGGGGCGCATGTTTCCCGTGCTTAGAACTGTCCCTGCATAAAGTGTCATTTCGCAAGGAAAAAAAGTCTTTTAAAATCACTTTCCATTGTCGGCTCCCGTAATACAGAGAACACTCAATGAGTGTTCTCTGTATTAGCCGACAATTCATCCATTGATAAAAAAATAAAAAATAAAAAGCATGGGGGTTCCCCTAAATTTAATTACCAGGCCCTTCAGGTCTGGTATGGATATTAAGGGAAACCCCGTGTCGAATTTTTTAAATAAATTGACGTGGGGGTCCCCCTAAAAATCTATACCAGACCCTTTATCCGAGCACGCAACCTGGCAGGCCGCAGGAAAAGAGGGGGGGACGAGAGAGCGCCCCCCCTCCTGAACCGTACCAGGCCACATGCCCTCAACATTGGGAGGATGCTTTGGGGGTCTGTGACCCCTCAAAGCACCATGTCCCCATGTTGATGTGGACAAGGGCCTCATCCCCACAACCCTGGCCGGTGGTTGTAGGGGTCTGCGGGCGGGGGGCTTATCAGAAACTGGAGGCCCCCTCTAACAAGGGGACCCCCAGATCCCGCCCCCCCCATTTGAAATGGTAAGGGGGTACAAAAGTACCCCTACCATTTCACAAAGAAAGTGCAAAAATGGTTAAATAAGACAAACACACTTTTGAAAAATTATTAAAAAAAAAAAAAAATCCACTCTTGCTATCCAGTGACAGATGATCACCTGAAGGGCCTAGTAATTGAATTTAGGGGAACCCCTACGCTTTTTTTTTTTTTTATCAATGAATGAATTGTCGGCTAATACAGAGAACACTCATTGAGTGTTCTCTGTATTACGGGAGCCGACAATGGAAAGTGATTTTAAAATACTTTTTTTCCTTGCGAAATGACACTTTGTGCAGGGACAGTTCTAAGCACGGGAAACATGCGCCCCTTCACAGGCATACTATAGACACCCCCCAGGTACGAAATTGAAAGGAATATTACACTTTTATTGTTTCACTTTAATCATTATTAAAATCACTGCTCCTGAAAAAATGTCAGTTTTTAAAACTTTTTTTGCATTGATCCATATCCCCTGGGGCAGGACCCAGGTCCCCAAACACATTTAGGACAGTAACATGCATATTAGCCTTTAAAATCAGCACTTTAGATTTCTCCCATAGACTTGTACAGGGTGTTCCGGCTTTTCGAATTTGCCGCAAACAGCCCAGATTGTTCACTGTTCGCTAAACAGGCGAACAGGCAATGTTCGAGTCGAACATGAGTTCGACTCAAACTTGAAGCTCATCCCTAGTAGCCAGTTCTCCTAGGAGGTTGTTAAGCACACTCTGCAAAATGGTCTGGGTGTGTTCAGGGCCCTCAGTTTCCGGGATCCCTCTTAGCCCTTGTACACACGGTCGGAGAATCCGTCGGAATGTGTCCTATCGGACCGTGTCGTCGGATAATCCGACTTTGTGTGGTATGCATCGGACTGATTCCGTCGGAATATCTGTCGGAACCCAATTTTCCAACTTGTTGGAAATATTTCCCGACCAACTGGGCCGATCGGACATACTCCGATCATGTGTAGAGAATTTTGATCGGACCAAGTGCCACGCATGCTCAGATCAAATTCCTACATCAAAGCTATTGGCTACTAGCCTGAATGTAGTCCCATCGTAACGAAATTACATCATCATGTTCTGAAAGATCAGATTTTTCGACAACTTTGTCCGATCGTGTGTATGCAACAGTTTCGGACAAGATCCGACGGACAAAATCTGACGGATTAGGTTGTCGAAATCTCCGACCGTGTGTACAGGGGCTTACACGGATGTTGTTCCTGCGACCACTGTTGTCCAGGTCCTCCACGTGGCGTTGCATGTCTCTTAGCATGTTGTAGTGTTCTGTGCCTTGAATTTGGGTCCTATGGACTGCCAGCTTAGTCTCCTGAATTTCTTCTTCTGCCATTTCCACCCTATCTGGCGGGTGTTTAAGGCCAGATTGTAGTACTTGTATTTATGAACGGCATGTGGATTTTACATCTGCTATCATTTTTTTAAGTCTTCCTGGGTGGGCATCGCTTGTAGGTACGAGTGCCATTGTGAGGGTACAGGGTAGGCATAATCTGGCAATGGGTTTTGAGGTAAGTGGGGTGGACGTGGCCCAGGGTGAGAGGCAGCATTGCTCTGGGCAGAGAATGTTGGTCCTGGTGTCTGGCTCCAGGGATCTTCCCAGGTCAGTGCCTGGGTAGGCATGGGGTCTCTCGTGCCACCTGCATTGGGGGACAGGAGATTACACTTTTTGAGCATAGGTGAATGGGGGTGCCTCCTGGTCCCTGGAGGCATTAGGGGCCTCTGAGCGTGCCAGTCTCTGTATCTTAGGTGAAGATGGGTCAGTTATGCGGTCACTGAAGTCTGCATGGGTTACCACAGGCTATTGATGTGTCTGGTTGGCTGGGAACATAGGGCCTGGTAGGACTGGGTAATCTGCGGAATAATCTGAGGAGGCCGGTGATTCGGGGTCCCCCTCATTTTTCCCGGAGTCCAATGCTGTCCTGAGCAATTGGGGGTATGCATCCGAGCACTGGGTACACTGTGGGGGAGGGGGGGCAGGCAATAGCGGACTGCACTCCATGTGGCGTCATCCCCGGGGAGACGAAATGGGGAAGACTCTCCACTCCTAGAAGGGAAGGGGTGTCTGTGGTGCTCCGTGGGTCTGGCGGGGGACTCTTCGGGTTTTGGTCCGGCATTTGTGCTGGCGGGGAGGGCAATGGAGATGTCCGGGAGCGGCCCGCGGAGGTCTCCGGTGCCATTTTGTCTGTCCCGCCGGGGGATATGGCCGAGGGCGGGAAGAAGGATCTAAGGTCCATGGAGGAACCTGGCGGAGTTGTGATGTTCCCTTGGTTCTTGCGGATCTGGTGGTCCTGGATCTGCCCATTAAATTGCAGCGTAACGTCCCCAAATCTGCCTGTTATCACAGGCTGAGAAAGAGCATGAGGATCAGGCTTCCGTCCAGGACGGCTTCCGGTCACGCCCCTGAAGTATGGAGATTTTTAAGGTAAAAGTTTGTTGCCATTCCACTAGCAGGCGCAATTTTGAAGCGTGCCATGTTGGATATCAATTTACTTGGCGTAACATTATCTTTCACAATATAAAAAAAATTGGGCTAACTTTACTGTTGCCTATTTTGTAATTAAAAAAAATTTTTTTTAAAAACAAGTGCACTTGTAAGACTGTTGCGCAAATACGGTGTGACAGAGTATTGCAACGATCGCCATTTTATTCTCTAGGATGTTAGAAAAAAAATGATAATGTTTGGGGGTTCTAAGTAATTTTCTAGCAAAAAAACCCTGTTTTTAACTTGTAAACACCACATCTAAAAAAGAGGCAGGTCTTAAAGTGGTTAATAGCAAAATATATATATAGTTTATACAACAACAAAAAATGGCTGTGAGCCACTAAAGTGTTCGGGTTTGACTTGAAGAAAAGGTGGCAACCCTATCTTACAGCCATCTTCTCTTCCATAAGGACTGTCTTAATAAGGACTACTCCACTGTTAGTGTGCTCTGTACAGAATTTATAATAGTTTCATTTTGCAATTACTTTGGTTGATTTGATAGCACTGCACTGTTTATAATGAATCTATTTATAGCAACCTTACTTGACACAAATTTCAGTGTGTACAGAGAACGTGTCAGAAGTTATCATGCTGATAATAGAGCAACAAAACAGCAGAAAGACACAGGACTCAGGGCTTTGGGCACTTTAAAGAGTAATACAGTGTGCTGTGTATGCCATGGCGGACAGAGGGTGTAGTCACATTGCATTAATCGTGGCAGGGGCCTAAATTAGCCCACCCCACCTACAACTACTATCCACTGCAGCCCAACCTTCCACTAACAGTCCAAAGAAGCCCATGCTACCTATAGGAACCCACACTATCAACACCATACCAAAGTGGCCCATTCTATCTACAACACCCCAAATCAGTCCATCATATCCAAGGCACCCCAAAGTGGACCGCCCTAACCACAGTACCACTAAGAATCCCACACCAGCAGGATGGACTGGGGGGGGGGGGGGTAGTGAGTTGACTAAGGGGCAGAAGGATGCACAGGGGAGGCAGCAGGGAGGACTGGTGGGGCCACAGAGTAGTCAGAGGGGCAGTGGGATGGACAGGGGGTCAGCAGGGTGGTCAGGAGGGTAGTGGGTGGCACAAAGGGTCAGCTGGGTGGACTTGACAGTAGCATAGTGGACAGGGGGCAGCGAGGTGAACGGGGCCCTGGGATGGACAGGGAGGCAGCAGGGTGGGCAGGTGTGGCACTGGGGTGGACTGGAGAGTAGCGGAGTTCCCATCTCAAAATGTTGGGAGGTATGGAGACCAAATATAGGGAATGCAGGGTCCTGAGTTTGGCAACACTTTAACCACTTGCTTACTGGGCACTTAAACCCCCCTCCTGCCCAGACCAATTTTCAGCTTTCAGCGCTGATGCACTTTGAATGACAATTTCGCGGGCATACAACACTGTACCCAAATGACATTTTTATAATTTTTTTCTCACAAATAGAGCTTTCTTTTGGTGGTATTTAATTACAGCTGGGAGTTTTATTTTTTGCTAAACAAACAAAAAAAGATGCAAAAAAAATAAAAAATCATGTTTAATAGTTTGTTATAAAATTTTGCAAACAGGTCATTTTTCTCCTTCATTGAATTGCGCTGATGAGGCGGCAATGATAGGCTGCACTGGTGGGCACTGATAGGCTGCACTGGTGGGCACTGATAGGCATAGCTAAGGTGGCACCAATAGGCACAGATAAGGTGGCACTGATAGGCACAGATAAGGTAGTACTGATGGGCACAGATGGGCACAGATAAGATGGCACGGATGGGTGGCACGAATGGGTGGCACGGATGGGTGGCACTAAGGGGCACTGATAGGTACCACTGATAGATGGGACTGATGGGCACTGATAGGTGGCACTGATAGGTGGCACTGCTGGGCACTGATGGGCGGCACTGATGGGCGGCACTGATGGGCACTGACGGGCACTGGTAGATGACACTGATGGGCACGGATATGTGGCACTGGGGTGCAGCACCGTTGTTGAGGCAGATTGCGGGCACTGATGGGTGGCACTGTGGGCACTGATGGGTGGCACTGTGGGCACTGCTGGGTGGCACTGTGGGCACTGCTGGGTGGCACTGACGGGGGGCACTTATTTATTGATGAGGTGGCACTGGCAGGGGCAAGTGGGCACTGGCAGGGCTGGCTGTGATCGGGACTGATGTCCCGATCACGGCCGCCGGTGATCGGCTCTTTTTTTTTTCTCCCCGCGCTGTCAGCGCGAGAAGGAATAATAGCCGATTACCGGCTCCATTGTATCACATGATCAGCTGTCATTGGCTGACAGCTGATCACGTGGTAAGGGTCGGGATCGACCCCTTGCTCGGATCCGTGATCAGGCGAGTCTCATAGACTCGCCGATCACAGAGCGCGCCGCTCGTGCACGGGACGACGTCAATAGACGTAGTCCCGGCAAAGGAGGTCCACGCTGTAGCCGTCATTTGGCTATAGCGCGGATCTCAACTGGTTAAGCATAACTGTCCCTTATTTGGCACAAAGTCCCTCTGTCCTTCTTTCCTCCTAATTTGTCTCTCATTTTGGTCTGATCTATATAGTTGTATATAAAATACACATTTTGTTGTTCAAAAAGTGTTTCTCAGTGCTAAATCTTTCTTCCGAAATTCGAAATGACTGCAGTATAAAGGAATAGTAGTGGTAAAAAAAAGCACTTCTTGGTTTAACTAATAATTTTTTTTTTTGGTATAATTCTCCTTTAAGGGGGTGTGGCAGGGGGGTGTGTATTAGGCCTACACACTTTTGCTAATAAGTGTCCTTCGTTCCCATTTCACAAATTTGGGAGGTATGCTTTAAAACTGCATGTTCTCCCTGTGCATGCATGGGATCGTATTCTGATTGGTATCTTGGTAGATTAATTGACTCCTGCCTAAATTGGCCCTAGTATGTGCGAATGCATGTGTGATAGGGACCTTAGATTGTAAGCTCTTTGAAGGCAAAAACTGATTGGAATGTACAGCATGTAAAGCGCTGATTAAAATGTTAAGCAGTACATCAATACCAATAATAAATACATAAATAAATAAAGGTACTCTAGCACAAAGTAAAGCATTCTTTCTCTCGAATATTAGGTTAGAAATTAATTGAGAATAACTATAAGGCTGCTTTCACATTTGACATGGAAATGCAGACAGAAATGCGTGTTTCTGACCACATTTCTGGAAATGCAAGAAAAAAACGCTAAAATGTGCATCGTGCTTGTGATGCCATTGTCCCTTAATGGCACTCCAAATGCAGGTAGCAGTTACGTGTTTTGTCATGTACTTTCCATGCGAAAAATATGCACAAAATTTGCTCTTGACTCTTCTTTGTCGCACTTGTCACAAAAGAGGCAGTGTATTTAAGTCAATAGGCTGTCGTACAAAAAACGCACAGCGCAAAATGCAAAATGTTGCTACACTCAGCTGAGAATATAGCCTTTGGTTTGTCTATTCTATGTACATTATGGAAGTTTATACAATTAGTTTTAGTTATTACAAATACAATTAGTAATACTGTATCTGTAATTGAAGGCTAAACATCACCCATGTTTTGTATTATTTCTTGTTTTAAATAAATGTAGGTTTCATTACATTTCTGGCCACTGAAAAAAAAAAAAACTATTATTTCAAAGTTGTTTTCATTGCACATTTTATCAAATATCATATATTATGTTTTTTCCTGTTGGTTTTGCTGTGAAATTTTGTGTGTAATTTATTTTTTTACCTGTCCTTCTTACAGTAAATTGGAGTTCTGACTTTCAAGCTACAGTGATAAAATCTATTATTCTTGCAGTGTTCTCAGTCATACAGTCACACTTAGAATAGTCTCAAGTAGAACTGAAATTGTAAATTAAATTTTACTATGGGGCTTCCATACATGTAGAGTTAATATTAAATAAAGAATTCCTATTATGCAGCTTACACACGATCAAACTATCTGGCGGACTCAGTCCAGTGGACAATCCACCAGACTTTGCAGCGGAGGTCCTCCGGACTTTCCAAACGAGCGGATTTGCCCACACATGCCCACACACGACCGGACTTTTCCGGCGGACAATCCGCCGGACCTTTGGCGGGGGTCCGCTGAACTTTTGAAATGAACGGAATTACCCACACACGGAGTAAAGTCCGTTCATTTTGAACGTGACTCCAGGTAGACGGGACTAGCGAAGGAAGTAAATGTCGCCGCCTCAATCAACGAGATTGACACCTCACTAGCCCCGTTGCCTGATATGGATTTAAAGGGGAACCCCTACGCCGAAAAAACGTCGTGGGGGTCCCCCCAAATTCCATACCAGACCCTTATCCGAGCACGCAGCCCGGCCAGTCAGGAAAGGGGGTGGGGATGAGTGAGCGCCCCCTCCTGAACCATACCAGGCCGCACAAAAGTCCACACATGCTCTGAATCCAGTACGAGCCGGAAGCGCTCGGTCTTGTAAAACTAGGGTTCGTAATGGAGATATCACATTCATCACATGGCAAATTATGAAATCTCCAAATGCAGTGCACATTCTCGTCTTCTTTCTAATGGGATAATAATGAAGCTGCTTTGCTGGTGCTATAGACAGAGTTCTGCTAAACTTAATTCAAAGGGCTTTTTTTCTAGTTATATCAAGAATAATAATGTTTTCTTTTATTTTTTTATTTTGTGTCAAGTTACCAGAACACCATTATTATCTCATAGTTTTTAAGCTCAAAAGATACAACTACGTTGGTGTCCCCTGTTAATTTGACATTGTATTTTTGAAATGTACCTGCCTACTCACAAACAAACTGTCCTTTTTTAAGTAAAACACATAGCCAAGTATTTTTTAATTTTTAATTTTTTTTATCTTTAATCGGGAGCACAAGAAGCTCATATAAAAATCATGAGGAAGGCAGCGATGGAGAAACAGTTGGAATTGGTGAAGCGTTTGTATCCCAGGGCAGACATCAATTATGTGAAGCGCAAAATTGGGAACCTGAGGAGTCCATTTAATAGGGAGCACACTATGGTCCTGGAATCCGAGATTGGAAGCAGCAGCAGATGACATATATATCCCGAGGCTGTGGTCTTACAACAGCCTGCGTTTTTTGCCAGCCCAGACCGAACCCAGGCCATCGATCTCAACACTTCCTTCCACATCGGGTGAGGCCATTTTTTTCTTGTGCATTCTTTAACAAATCCTTGTCATCCGGGGCCATACTAATGGCAGTGGTTGCATTGCTGAGGAAGGCAGCCGTGGCCTCATCCAGGTTTCTGGTCTTCCTGGCCCTTTTAGTAGGAGGGCATAGGGGAGGAATCTGCGACCCTGTTTGGCTTCTGGTCATGGCCTCGTCCTGACTGAGACTTTCCTGTGTATGAAAAAGGGACATATTTGTGTTTTTTTTGGTCATCAATCACACACAATTTTAAGCTCATGACTGTTGCAAATTAAATGTTGACAAATAGAAAAGACTATTAATTCTGACCCAATCATTTTTGGCCACCTACCATCTATTGATATGTAAACCAATAACGTCTAGTTAACATTATTCTATTTTTGGCTACAAATATGTTCAACAATGCTATACCTGGGTCAAGCTGGGCTCCTCCACATCTTCTTCCTGTGTAGAAGGACCAGGGTGGATCTCAGGAGCTGTGGCCTCAGCCGATGTGGAAGGAAGTGTTGGGAGTGATGGGCGTGGTTCGATTTGGTCGGACAAAAAATGCGGTAGTACCACAGCCTGGGGACATATATGTCATCTGCTGATGCTCCTGATCTCTGGGATTCCATGACCTTCTTATGCCCCCTATTATATGTACTACGCAGGCTACCAATTTTAGCCATCAAATAATTTATGTCTGCCATGGGGTACAGAGGCTTCACCAATTCCAAGAGTTTCTCCATCGCTGCCTTCCTCTTGATTTTATTTGAGTAATCCCTACTCTTGACTTTCCATAGACACAGCAGTTCCCATAACTGCTCTATAAATTCTGGCAAAAAGTCTGGCGCTGTGAATTTATCCACCAATGTGAATTAATAAATTAGCAGATCCCTGCAAGGCAGAACACATGACGAACCCAAATGTCAGGCTTAACTCATAAAATATCTGGCCTCAATATAGGCCTCAATCTAAGCAGTATAGGCCACTAACCACTGATGCCCCAATTTACAACTGTGCCTTTTGTTTTATGTTTCCTTTTGGCGATGTTGATCATTCGTCCTCCACTCCCAGATCGTTCCTACGGCCGTTACATCGACTGCGCGTTATGGCTTTATATATGCATGAAACTCCGCTCTCAGTGCGTCATGACGCTGGGGCGTGACCATCTCTCTTCTGAATGCGACACACACTGCGGGAGATTCGAGAATGTGACAGCATGGCGGACCTCTTTTTGGGAAAGGTCATCGCCATTTTGGAGGTCGAATTTTTGGTCAAACACAAAAAAACAAAGGACCAAATCCAAAAGTGATGGTCAGATTTAAAGCAAGAGCAGATGGCGTCCATCCTTCACATAATCAAAAAAGTAAGCAATATTTATCTAAACAATAAGCATATGTGTAAATTAGCTGTCTGTATATATGCTTTCTTCAAATAGGTTTTTAAAATTCTAGATAATGTTTTCTCTAATCTTTTGTCTGAATTTTTTTTATTTAACTTGAAGTTAAATATAAAGCAGATATGAACTTTTTTATTTTTTTGCCATTTTTTTAATTTAACCACTTTCAGACCGGACCATTTTGCTGGTAAATGACCAGAGGTCTTTTTACACTTTGGCACTGCGCTGCTTTAACTGGTAATTGCGCGGTCATGCAATGTTGTACCCAAACAAAATTTGCGTCCTTTTCTTCCCACAAATAGAGCTTTCTTTTGATGGTATTTGATTGCCTCTGCGATTTTTATTTTTTGCGATATAAACGTAAAAAGACCGCAAATTTTGAAAAAAAATGATATTTTCTACTTTTTGTTATTAGAAAAATCCAATAAACTCAATTTTAGTCATACATTTAGGCCAAAATGTATTCAGCCACATGTCTTTGGTAAAAAAAAAGTCAATAATTGTATATTTATTGGTTTGCGCAAAAGTTGTCACATCTACAAACTAAGGTACGTTTTCTGGAATTTACGCAGCTTTTAGTTTACGACTGCCTATCTCATTTCTTGAGGTGCTAAAATGGCAGGGCAGTACAAAACCTCCCCAAATGACCCCATTTTGGAAAGTAGACCCCCTAAGGAAATTGATAAGAGGCATGTTGAGCCCATTGAATATTTTATTTTTTTGCCTCAAGCGATTGAATAATGACAAAAATTTATTTTTTTTTTTTACACAAAGTTGTCACTAAATGATATATTGCTCACACATGCTATGGGCATATGTGAAATGACAACCCAAAATAAATTCTGCTGCTTCTCCTGAGTACGGGGATACCACATATGTGGGACTTTTTGGGAGCCTAGCCGCGTACGGGGCCCCGAAAACCAAGCACCGCCTTCAGGCTTTCTAAGGGCGTAAATTTTTGAGTTCACTTCTCACTACCTATTACAGTTTTGAAGGCCATAAAATGCCAAGATGGCACAAAACCCCCACAAATGACCCCATTTTAGAAAGTAGACACCCCAAGCTATTTGCTGAGAGGCATGTTGAGTTCATGGAATATTTTATATTTTGCCACAAGTTGCGGAAAAAATTACAAACTTTTTTTTTTTTTTTTTTTTTCACAAAGTTGTCACTAAATGATATATTGCTCATGCATGCCATGGGTATATGTGAAATGACACCCCACAATAAATTCTGCTGCTTCTCCTGAGTACGGGGATACCACATATGTGGGACTTTTTGGGAGCCTAGCCGCGTACGGGGCCCCGAAAACCAAGCACCGCCTTCAGGCTTTCTAAGGGCGTAAATTTTTGAGTTCACTTCTCACTACCTATTACAGTTTTGAAGGCCATAAAATGCCAAGATGGCACAAAACCCCCACAAATGACCCCATTTTAGAAAGTAGACACCCCAAGCTATTTGCTGAGAGGCATGTTGAGTCCATGGAATATTTTATATTTTTCCACAAGTTGCGGGAAAATTACAAACTTTTTTTTTTTTTTTTTTTTTTCACAAAGTTGTCACTAAATGATATATTGCTCACGCATGCCATGGGCATATGTGAAATGACACCCCAAAATAAATTCTGCTGCTTCTCCTGAGTACGGGGATACCACATATGTGGGACTTTTTAGGAGCCTAGCCGCGTACGGGGCCCCGAAAACCAAGCACCGCCTTCAGGCTTTCTAAGGGCGTTACAGTTTTGAAGGCCATAAAATGCCAAGATGGCACAAACCCCCCCCAAATGACCCCATTTTGGAAAGTAGACACCCCTAAATTTAGGGGTACACTAGTGAGACTAGGTAATAAATGGCGGGTGCCCTGAAACTATAAAAAAATAACTAACCAACCAGCGTCACCTGTAACAGTTATATGGTGATCACTGGTGAAAGGGTTAACTAGGGGGCAATCAGGGGGCTTTATGCGGTAGTATATGGGGGTCCCTGGCGCTATAAAAAGCTGCGGCGAACCTAAATACCTACCTGCCTAACTAGCGTCACCTGTGACACTAATACAGCGATCAGAAAAACGATCGCTTATTAGGCTGGGTTCACACTGGAGCGATGCGGGAACGCCACGAATGCGCGGCGGGTTCCCGCATCGCATGCCTCCCGGCGGCAGTTCACACTGCCCTATGCGAACTGCTGGGAGTGTCAGTGAAATGTTAATGACACCCCCAGATCAGTTTGCATATCGCAGTGCGATCTGCAAACTTGGATCGCATGGTGTGAACACCCATGCGATCCGATTCTGCTGCGGACCAAAAAAAGGGTCCCGTGCGAGTTTGCGGCGGGAGCCGCGGGTGCGACACGAATTCAGCCATACTATCTGTATAGCTGAACTCGAATCGCACAGAGATCGGATGTGATTTGCACTGCAGTGCGGTGCGAATCACATCCGTTCTCATAAACCGCTGCAATGTGAACCCAGCCTTAGTGACACTGGCGACGGGGGGTGATCACGGGGTTAAACCTTTATTGGGGGGGTTAGGGGGGTACCTTAGAACTAAAGGGGGCTAACCCTAACTGCCCTAACAGTTATTAGTCACAAATGACACCCGTCGGGTGATCAGGGGGTTAAACCTTTATTAGGTAATAAATGGCGGGTGCCCTGAAACTATAAAAAAATAACTAACCAACCAGCGTCACCTGTAACAGTTATATGGTGATCACTGGTGAAAGGGTTAACTAGGGGGCAATCAGGGGGCTTTATGCGGTAGTATATGGGGGTCCCTGGCGCTATAAAAAGCTGCGGCGAACCTAAATACCTACCTGCCTAACTAGCGTCACCTGTGACACTAATACGGCGATCAGAAAAATGATCGCTTATTAGGCTGGGTTCACACTGGAGCGATGCTGAAACGCCGCGAATCCGCGGCGGGTTCCCGCATCGCATGCCTCCCGGCGGCAGTTCACACTGCCCTATGCGGACTGCTGGGAGTGTCAGTGAAATGTTACTGACACCCCCAGATCAGTTCGCATATCGCAGTGCGATCTGCAAACTCGGATCGCATGGTGTGAACACCCATGCGATCCGATTCTGCTGCGGGCCAAAAAAAGGGTCCCGTGCGAATTTGCGGCGGGTGCGGCGGGTGTGGCGGGTGCGGCGAATGGCTGAACTCGAATCGCACAGAGATCGGATGTGATTTGCACTGCAGTGCGGTGCGAATCACATTCGTTCTCATAAACCGCTGCAATGTGAACCCAGCCTTAGTGACACTGGCGACGGGGGGTGATCACGGGGTTAAACCTTTATTGGGGGGGTTAGGGGGGTACATTAGAACTAAAGGGGGCTAACCCTAACTGCCCTAACAGTTATTACAGTCACAAATGACACCAATGCAAAAAAAAAAACAAAAAAAAAAAAAAAATGACATTGGTGTCACTGTGACTGGGGGGCAGGGGTAATTGGGGGGGTGATCGGGGGGGTGTGAGTGTGCCTGGCATGTTCTACTGTGTGTGTAGAGTGTTGGTGCAACTCACCGATCCGCTCTCCTCCGTGTCGGAACGAAAAATACCGACACGGAGGAGAGAATACATCACTTCCTCTCCTGTGTTTACATTACAGGAGAGGAAGTGATGTCACGGGGGATTCCTATTCGTCGGGAGCGATCGCGAGGGGGTGGCCATGAATGAATGGCCGCCCCCTCGTCCCGGATCGCTCCCGGACGAAAACCGACCGCCGCAGGCACCGGGCGGGGGCCCGATCGGGCCCCCGACCCGCGGGAGGCAAGGGACGTACATGTACGCCCATATGCCTGCCCGTGCCATGCTGTCGACGTACATCGTCGTGCGGCGGTCGGCAACTGGTTAAAAGATATTTTTTAACTCTTCTTTCAACAGGGAAGCACAAAAAAAGGAGGCTACAGACAAGCCACCAGAGGGGACAAAGGGAGGCTACCATCGCCTGGGCCCCAACAGGGGAGACAAGAAGACCATCTTCCCCAAAATCGTAAGTGACAACTTCAAATACACTCATTTAGCCAATGACAGAGGTGATTCTATGTGGACCAAAGGCTATGGGCGGAACTTAAGGGGTAAAGAACACTTTCTAGTTGCTGCCTGGCTCATCAGTCCCCATTAATGCAGTCTTGCCAGGGTAGACATGGGTAGAGGAGAGGCCTCGTGGATCACAGTCACACAGAGTCACGCCTGCTAGAATGAGCCTCATATATCCCCTATCTCATAGGAGACAAGAAGAGTGGGGTGGCAACTGAATGAGTTTTTCAATGTTGGCACTTGTCCAGTGTTTCCCCTCTGTAAAATGACAACATCTTCCCTTTTTGATACATTTTTAAGGGGGAAAAAACACAGTGCAGCAAGGTATAGTCCACTAGTCATGAGCAAACATTGTCCCCAGTGCAAGGTTGGTCAACTAATACAGCAAAATGGATGCTAGAAACATATGTGACTTGGGGGGAGTAATGAATGGTGTATTATTTCTAGAGGACAGTGAGTGCATTCAGCTGAACCAGGATGTTGGTTTCCAGGTGTTGGATATGACACCTGGACCCAGCACAGACCTTCCTATTGTGGATGTAACATCCCCTGATGCAAGTCAAACAAATGGCCAAAGAGACCCAGAAGTGGAAGAAACTATTTGTGAGCCTCTTGTTTGCGCAAGTATTTGTTTGAATCTGGCTTCAAATGTGTATACGTGTCATATGTTTAGATGTCCAAAAGAAACACCCACGCCACACATTAGCAAAGTATGTAGTCCCTTAACATTAGCATGGAGAAGGAAGAGGTGAAAGATGCTGGCAGTGTTGCTAGGTACCAGAGTTTTGTAGACCCAGGCACCAGGGCCAAGATTACAGAGTAGTTTCAGTGTGTACATTCCTAGTAGTGTAGGTGTCTAAAGAGCAAGAAGGTTGCAAGCAACAATAGATTGGGTAGGTATTTCCCCAATTTGACTAGTAACTTGACCATAATTCATTATGTAGGGCCTCAGCCACTTGACCATCAATCTTAATACTTTTTTTTCTTCCTACAAGGACACAAACTTCTAATATGCACAATTGGCTGTATAAGTGCAGATATGATGAAGACTTTGATTGATCTAGAGCAAATAAAGGAGGCGGCCACTGCTTTACAGAGAAGAATACATAAGTTATGTCGACATGCTTGCGAAATTTTAAGTTCATCTGACCAGAAGTTTGCTTCCACTTGTTGACTCGTGTTTGCAGTTTTACTATTTCCCTTGTTTTTATTACTTTTAAGCCCTGGTTCACATTGATGCTACTTTGAAATCGCACTATTTCACTTGAAGTAGCGCAATTGCTAAGTAGCAAGGTCAGTGAAATTTCAGGTGCTACTTGATAGACATTTGTGTGTCTTCATGCAGATGTCTATTTAAGTCGCACCTAAAATTGGAAAAAGTAGTGCAGGAACTACTTTTGCAAATTGTTGTGGCGTGGCTAAATCAGTGTCGCACCGATTGGAACAGTGCCATTGCCTCAAATAGGCTGTGACTTGCCATGCGATTTGATTAATCAAATCATATGACAAATCGCTCCAATGTGAACCTAGGCTTTATAGTGTCTGAGGTCAGAGTTTATCTGCTCCACTTCTCTAGGTGCACTACCAGGTCCCGTTTTCTTTATTTTCCACATGATAAAAACGAATGTGTGAATTACTAACCTTGAAAATGACATCATCACCTGTGCCAAAAAATATAGAAAACATGAACTGGAAATGCATCTGGAAAAGGAGAGTTGTGAAACATTGCCTTAAGTAATGTTTTAATTCTAATCCTTATGTGTTTTTAAGAATCGCAAAGACAAAAATTGAAGATGCACACAAATTGGCCCACAAAATTCTGATTTTCCTCATGATCCCATGCCTAAAATGTGTGTCTTTCCCTACATCTAGTTTGCTAAAGCCACACAACACACAGTGGGGGTTATTTCCGAAAGGACAATCCATTTTGCACTACAAGTGCAATGCAAGTGCACTTGCAGTGCACTTGTAATGCAAAGTGGATTTGCCTTTCCTAAATAACCCCCTATGTGTTTTGGGGCTGTAGAAAATAACTTGTTTTTACCTACACACATTTTAGGCTGGGGATCATAAGGGACATTTAAAAGTTATGCCTCTACATGTACGTGGCTTCAAATTTTGGCTTTTAGAGGGGTGAGATCACCCCATCTGAGGAAGGCAACATTAACACAGTTTTTGGCATACTAATGTCTCATATGGCTTTCACTTTAGCAAAGTCGAACTTTGCAAGTTCCTGAGTTGGGGATGTGTATCTTATGTTTTTAAACATGCCTGTTTAGCCCCAAAAAAGTCAAAATAATGGCAAACATACATATTATACACCAAGATGTTGGTTTGTTCAAAAACATTTTAAAACACGCATGTAAATGTGCTTGGAGTAAAATGTTTTATACTAAACAATGTGTGGCTTCTTATTTCAGTGCTCAATACCAGTGTATTTGTTAAGTTTGTGTAGTTACAGTTACAATGTGCTCTAAAATGTGTCAAACTCAGGCAATTTTAAGGCCTTAAAGAAATTAATTAAAATAGTCAAATATTTTTAACATTAAAGCTGTTCTCCACCCTAAAGGGGAAGTTCCGCTAATCTGATCCCTCCCCCCCTCCGGTGCCACAATCGGCACCTTTCAAGGGGGAGGGAAGTGCAGTTACCTGGATAATCGGGCCGCACAGCCGCAATGCTTCACTTCCCGATTCCCTGACAGAGGATGGCGGCGGGGGCAGCAGAGAGACGAGCGATCGCTCGTCATCTGCCGCCGACATCGCTGGACCCTGGGACAGATAAGTGTCCATTTATTAAAAGTCAGCAGCTGCAATATTAGTAGCTGCTGGCTTTTAATATTTTTTTTTTAGGTGCAGAACCGCTTTAATGCATTAGATACATTAACAATAGCATTGTGTGTGTAGCAGACCCACAGCACAACATAATAGTTAATTGAAGAAAGATTAAGGCAATTTGAGAACTTAGGAGACAGATAATAAACACAAACAGTAGATCTAATGAAATAGGAGTTTAGTATCAAATCAAAGATTTATTAGTGATCAGCAACAATTTGCCAAGCCACTGCCCCTCTACCCACAAAGTAGTCCATATACTCTTGCCGGACATCTAGGGCAGTTTGGGAGGGTAACCCAGCATAGCCAGTTTCAAGAGCCGTCATCACACCAGGATCAGCTGGGCCTGACCCTGAAAGGTCAACCTCACTTTTTAGTGAGGTACGGTAGCTGCTTGCATTCCCACATAAGTAATTGTGCAGTATGCAGCAGCCAAAGGCATTTTCCACAAACCTTCTGGCACGAAAGAGCCTGTAATTGTAGATCCTATACTCTGGGTTGGGGTTCCTCATAGGAAAGGGCTTCATTAGATGTTCTTCCAGAGAAAAGGCCTCATCTGCCACGAAGACAAATTTGAGGCCATCAACTTTCTCTTCAAGAGGTGGCAAATGTAAGGTGCCATTCTGTAGCCGATGGTAGGATCCGGTGTGCAGCTATGGGTGTCGCCAGCTTTACCTGTTGCTTAATATATCATTCCTTCCTGCTACTTCCTGTCCTGCCCCCCATGTGCTTCTCTATTCAAATCAACATTTGTTTCTGAGCTCCCTTCATGTAACCTGCTTTAACCTAACTTCTCGTGAACTGATTTCTTGTGTACCGACTCTAGTTCTGATTATGTTGTCTGCTGCCCGCCCTGGCCTTGGCTCGCTATCCGGCTCTCCTTTGCTTCATCCATCCATCCATCCTTGTCTGACAGTGTCTTCCAGTACTCCCCTAGCGAGCATGGTGAACCCGGGGGTGAACCCGGGGGTCGTGACCTAGGGTCCCTGGCAGAATACCGTCTGGCCCTTAGACTCCACGCCCGGGGGATCTCGTGTCACCTGCTAGCCTGTGGGCTCACTGCAGTAGTACCGTGACACCAAGTCTGATCTTGCCCCTAGATATTCCTGCACCATGCAATTCAGATGCTGGCGATGGTTGCTGAAACTGATCATACCTGGGCGCTGCGGACTGAAGAATTGTCCAAAGGCATCGGTCAGCTGGCCACCTTCTCCACCGCTCTTTATGTGACTGGACGAAGCCTTAGCAACACGTTGTCCAGCACCAGGAAATTGTAACCTCCCAGGCTCTGGAAACGCATTGCACAAATTTGGTAATATAGTGTATGTTTTGATTAGAGTTGAGCATAAAGTTTAATTGTGGTCAGGCTGTAAACATACAAGGTCTATTTGCAATATACTATATGTGTTGGGCTGCGTTGGACAACATTGCACATCTCAGTCCCAACAAATAACAGGACAATTTGCTTTATGTCCTATTATTTCAGTTCACAGCAATACATTGTGGTTGTGTATATGAAAAAAAGTAGGACATGCTGCTTTTTTTTTTTTTTAATCAGCACAGTGTGTTGCAATATACTATACCAGATTGCAATGCTCTGATGTGCACAGAAATAAATAAAATTTAATTTTGTGGAATTTGAATTAAGATAAAAAAAGAAACAATGTGATTTGTTGTAACAATACATTCTGCTGCTCCTTCACAGTGCACACCAGTGGGCGCGCATTATACAGAACATAATGCTTCCCTACTGGTGTGAATGTGCCCTCAAATATTCACATATTCTTACTGAGCAGTAAAAAAAAAACCTTAGAGGGGTTGTAAACCTTTGTGTTTTTTCCCCTTATGCATCCTATTCATTAAGGGGACAAAACACCTGGCAGTGACCGGCCCCCCAGACCCCCCCTGACCCCCCCTTATATTTACCTGAGCCCTGGAACTTGACCCGGCGGGGATGCTCTCTCTGCCTGGGGTTCTTGGCTCTTGATTGGATAGATTGATAGCAGCGCAGCCATTGGCTCCTGTTTCTGTCAATCAAATCCAATGACGCGAGGGCGGGCCGAGCCATACATTCGGCGGCTATGGACACCAAATGCTGGACTTGGGAGCGCACCAGCAAAGTAACCCCCTCGGGAGAGTGCTTCTACCTAGGGGGTTATCTGATGTGGGGAGGAGCCCCGATGGTCACCGGGGGACCCCAGAAGATGGGGTTCGAGACCACTCTGTGCAAAACGAGCTGCACAGAGGAGGTAAGCAAGATATGTTTGTTTAAAAAAAAAAAAACGTACCCTACTGCCGCGTACACATGACCGAACTTTCCGGCAGACTAGGTCCGAAGGGATTAGTCCATCGGACAATCCGATTGTGTGTGGGCTAGTCTGATCCTTTTTCGAAAAATAAATCCAATGGACCTAGAAATAGAAAATGTTTCAAATCTATCCGACGGACTCAATTCCGACAGACTAAAATCGGGAAAACCATTAGTCTGTGTGCTGGTCCGATGGACCAAATACGAAGCAAGAGAAACTATTGGCTACTGGCTATCGAACTTCCTTGTTTAGTCCCATCCCATCACGTTCAAAACGAACAGACTTAGTTAGTTCGTGTGTGGCCAAGTCCGTTCGTTCGGAAAGTCAGTCGGGAAGACCGCCGAACCTAGTCTGCCAGAAAGTCTGGTCTTGTGTACACGGCATTACAATCACTTTAATATAAGCTTTACCAACTTCCCTTGCTGTATTCACTGTGACATATTTTGTCCTCTATGTTTGCAGAAGAAACTTTCTAGTTTTTCTTTCACTTTCTTTTGGTACGGCAGCTTCCCCTGCCAGCAATGTCATGGAAGCCGTCAAACCTTCTAATTTCTATTGTAAACACAGAAGCAGGAGGCCGCCAGGAACCGCCCGGCCTGAGCAGCGGAGGACTGTCTGGAGTGTATCGGGGAGGTGAGCCTACATTTTGACTGTTCTTCTCTTCCAGGATCCTCCTCGTTGCCCCTTAATGTTATTACCTACATCTGTGCCGGGTTTTATTGCGCCCACTGCTGCTCTATATCTGTTTCTCCTTAGTCTACAAGTTATTCCTTTTTTTTTCTTCTTATATTTCCACCGTTTTTTTTTTCTCACCATTGGTGCCTATGGGCTTCACGCCCTCTGCTGACTGTCCTGTGATGCCATGCGGACTACGAACGGCTCTACCTCTTCATCGGGCACCAGGACTATTGCTAAAAGTGAGGTGACTTTGCTTTTCCAGGAGGGGGGGGGGGGGGGAGGGTAAGATTTATGCCTTAATCCTCTGTTCTCTTTTCATATTTTGCTGTTGCTCTATTGTTGCTGGTAATAACTTCTATGGCACATATTTGAGATGGCGGTTATATATAGTTCACGGACATCGTGCAATGATTCTGGACTTTTTTATGTTTTTTTTTTTATTCTGCCTTTCTACCGGGTTGGGGGCGGGGGCGGTTGGCTCTATTGCTCCTATGGGCTTATGGTATAGCCACAGTCGCCGTCTCAGCGAGTGGTCGTCCTCTGCTAGGGTGGGTACCACTTGAGCCGTGTGCGCAGGAGACTGTGCGGGCTGACAGGCGGCGGCTGCTCGGCTGTCCCTGTGCGCATGTCGAGGGGTCGGGGATCTATTAGGTTGGGGATAAATGCTCCGGCTATGTTGGGGAGGCTGAGGGCTGGGTGGGGGTGGGAGGGGGGAATTTGTTTGCAGTTCTGTTCAAGGTAGTGTTTTTGGTGGTGCTAGTGAATATCTCTGTAGCGTGGGATTTCTCATATGTTTTTTGTTTTTCTTTATTCTTTCTACAATGTCATACTAGGGGGAGAAGGGAGGGTTTGTTTTGGAGGTCAAACTGTATGCCCTGGTCCGTGACTGTGATTCTGTGGGTACATGTCGGCCGTTAAATTTTTGACGTGGAATGTCCCCGGGATCAGAGACAAGCTTAAACGCACTGCTGTCTTTGGCTGCTTAAAGGCATACAGGGCTGACATTGTTGTGCTGACTGAGACGCATGTGACCGGCCAGCTCCGGCTCGCACTTCGGCGGCCCTGGGTTGGCTGGGTGTACCACGCGACTCATTCTCCTTACTCTCGTGGTGTCTCGGTCCTTGTGGCTAAGACGTTACACTTTGGTCTGATCTCCCTGCGGACAGATCCACTGGGTCGATATGTTTTTATGCACTGTAATATTTATGGCAAACCGTGTCTGATTATAGCCCTATATATACCACCCCCATACTCTGCATGCCTGGTCACGGAGGGACTGCTGTATATGGCCCAATACCCGGGAACCCCGGCCATTTGGCTCGGGGACTTTAACATGACTCTGAACCCCCGTAGGGATAGGTTACGTGGTGACTTGGACCCGACCACTCCGACTGAAACTAGACTGTCCCGCACTCTCGGTGAGTTCTCCTTGACTGAGGTATGGCGTCATAGAAACCCTGATGCCACTGCCTTTTCCTGTTTCTCAGCCTCCCATACCACTATGTCCCGGATTGATTATATCCTTGTGTCTGATGTCCTCCTCTCACGGGTGGAGGACGCGGGATACCATGCTAGATCCCTTTCGGACCATGCCCCCTGTTGGGAAACTATATGTCTGGCCCCTCAGTTAGGGCCCCGATTTTGGCGCCTCAACCCCTTCTGGCTGACGGCGCTGGGGGAGGAGGGTGGGGGCCTGGCGGGGAATGGCAGTATTTCTTTGAGGTTAATAGGGGCACAGCCACGGTGGGGACGGTGTGGGAGGCGTTCAAACTGCATGCTCGCGCGGTTCTAATTAGCTGGATTAATAGATTAAAGCGGGCATCCCAGGAGACCTTGCGACAGGCGACGGTACAACTAGAATCGACGACTAACGCGTTTATGTCTATTCCCACACATGCCAATGCCTCGGCACTTAAACTTCAAACGCACGTGGTGGAGCAACTACACTTTGAACGGGCTCGGCGTAAGCATTTTTTCTCGAAGCAGCGCATTTTTGAACAGGGCGAAAGGGCTGGGAAACTATTGGCCTATTTGGCCCACCAAGATGCCAGGCCACCGGTGGTGGTCTCGCTACTGGACCATAATGCTGCCCTGACATCTGACCCGCTAGCTGTAGCAGACCTGTTTCGACGGTATTATGCAGACCTATATACGTCCAGAACGTCAGCCACGGCACAGGAGACTCAGGCGTTTTTGCAGACTGTCCCATTTGCACAACTGTCTGTGGCTCAGACCGCTGAGTTGGAACTCCCCTTTACTAAGGAGGAGGTGGAGGCTGCGGTTTTGTCTCTGGCGGCTTCTAAGGCCCCTGGGCAGGACGGTCTACTGTTGGACTTTTACGTGGCGTATCTGGAGGTGCTCGCCCCTGAACTCCTCCGACTATACAATTTCCTATTTGAAACCGGATCCCTTCCCGACTCCCTTCGACAGGCGACGATAGTGGTTATCCCGAAGCCGGGGAAGGACCCCGTCCTTCCTGACTCATACAGGCCAATCTCTCTGCTCCAGGTTGACACCAAGATCAAGGCTAAAATTTTGGCATCCCGACTGAACCCGCATATTCTCTCCCTGATTCATCCGGATCAAACCGGGTTTATGCCAGGCAAGAACACGGCCATGAATGTCCGCAAATTGCACATGAATCTTCAGGCATGTCATGAGGGGACGGGTGCCCGGGTTGTGGTGGCATTGGATGCGGCCAAGGCATTCGATTCCGTGGAATGGGAGTATTTGTGGGAATGCCTTGGATGATTTGGGTTTGGCCCTAACTTTATTCAGTGGGTTAGGGTGCTATACTCCTCCCCGGAGGCCAGGGTGGCGGTGAACGGGCAGATGTCGGAGTCCTTGGTCCTGGGCCGGGGGACTAGGCAGGGCTGCCCACTGTCTCCTCTCCTCTACGCCTTGGCGGTGGAGCCGCTCGCGGCCTTCCTTTCGCGCAAGTGTTCATGTCCAGGGGCTACGGTCGGGTCCCATCACCGAGAAGGTAAGCTTGTATGCAGACGACATGCTCCTTTATCTGGCTGATGAGGGACCATCACTGCGGGCTGCTCTGCGGATTATTGAGGACTTTGGGGTTCACTCGGGCCTACGGGTTAATTGGACGAAATCCCAGATCTTACCCATAGATATGTCTCCCCCCACCTGCGACGCAGCATCCCTCCCTCTTCGTCGTGTATCGTCCATCCAATATTTGGGAGTCCAGATTACCAGGGAGCCTCTAGATTATGTGAATCATAACATCTTACCATTGCTCCCCTATCTCAAAGCAAAGACCCAAACATGGGCCAGACTTCCTTTGGGGGTAATGGGAAGAATCAACCTCATAAAAATGATTATTTTACCCAAGGTCCTGTATAAAATGTGGCACTCGCCTACTTTTATACCCCTTAAGATCTTCAAAACAATAGACACAATCCTTAACACTTTCGTTTGGGGATCAGGCCGCCATAAGCTGGCATGGAACACATTTAAAAATCCCATGGACTCAGGGGGGGCGGTGCTCCCCGACCTGCGTTCGTATTATATTGCGGCCCAGCTGTCCCATTTCCACCACCTGCATAAGTCGGATGGCCCCCAGTATCATGCGCTGATATGTGGGAAAGTCCTTGACCCTACACATGCTCCCCTACAGGTTCTGTTTCGAGGACGTGCATGGGGTGGGAGCGGGAAGGGCGGTATGCCCCTGCTGGACCAACACAGGCGTGTCTGGGATGTCGCTCAGGGGATGGTTGGGGCTGAGAGGGTGCACTCGCATACGCCACTGTGGCACAACCCTCAATTGGGGGAGCTCAGGTCGTTACCGGGAGTACGGCAATGGGCTTCCAGGGGGGTGCTATATTTACACCAGGTGGTCTCCCCGATGGGAGTCCGCAGCTTTCCTGTACTACAAGCTGAATTTAGACTCCCCTCGCACATGGCTTTTTGTTATGCACAACTCTCACACGCCCTCCGAGCCCAGTTTGTGGACGGGTTCCCCAATACTCAAGAAATGCCCCTGGTGGGGGTTATAGTGGGGGAGGATCCCGCCAAGCTTATTTCGAATATATACACCCTACTTAGATCACGCACGGTTACCGGGATTGCGGAGGTAGCTAAACATAGGTGGGAGGAAGATGTGGGCCCATTAGACACTGAAGACTGGGAGGACATCCTCACCAATGTTGGACTGGTTTCCCCTAGATTGTCTGACCGGCTAACCCAACTCTACATTAAACACAAGGCTTACCTCACTCCACTAAGACTGAGCAAGTTCCGCACGGCCCATGACCCGGGGTGTCCACGTTGTGGGGATCACCCGTGCACATTTTACCATTTACTATGGGCTTGCCCAGACGTTCAAGCCTTTTGGCTGCATGTCATCCGATTTTTACATGACCACATGGGTTCTCCGTTACAGGCTGACCCCAAAATTTGCCTACTTGGTCTTCTTCCTGATGCACAGACCAATCGCTGTCATGCTGCCTTTCTGCACGAGACCCTGTTTAGTGCTAGAAAACTGATCGCTAAGCAGTGGCTGCGCACCGTACCACTCACAGTTAGAGCGTGGATACTTGAGGTGAATCTGTCGCTGCCTATGAAGAAGGTCATATATGCGCATAGGGGTTGCCCCAACAAATATACTAGGATATGGGATAGGTGGCTTGCCAGTCCAGACACATGTGTGGAATCCGCTTAATGTT
This sequence comes from Lithobates pipiens, assembly GCF_037356315.1. NCBI lineage: Eukaryota > Metazoa > Chordata > Amphibia > Anura > Ranidae > Lithobates > Lithobates pipiens. The sequence goes on along the minus strand of NW_027507789.1, from coordinate 55,543,056 downwards.
GTACAGTGGGCGCCCTGCTGACGGTTGAGATTCGGAAACTATTTATGATTTACGATCCCAGTCCACTGGCGGAGCTGACCGGTGGGTGGTGGAGATGGGGGGGTGGGACGGGACTGCTGATGGTATAACACTGTCCTGTACTGTTTAGGGGCGCGGCCTCTCGGGCGGTTCTGCTCCCTGGGCCATATTGCCGATTGATTGGTGGTTTTGAGGGATGGGTTGGTGGGGTGGTTTTGAAGACTGTTTGACCAACGTAGTTGTAATGTTTATCGATGCTCTGTATGACATCTGTATCTTTACTCGGATAGCCATGTTACTCCCAAATGCTTTGTATGCTGTATGACTTGTTAATCTAGTCCACCAATAAACTTGCTGTTTTCAAAAAAAAAAAACACAGAAGCAGGGGAAAAAAGTGGAGAGGGAAAAGTGCAAGTCCAGACTTGAAGGACTGAACACCTTTTGTTTTGAATGTTGAGAATGAATTGTTAAAGCGGAGTTCCACCCACATTTGGCATGTCATTTTTTTGGGGGGGGGGACGGGCACCCAGCTCCCACTTTCTCCCCTGGTGTGTGTCGCTAGAAGGAATATCGCCTCTCCCTCCTCCCGCCCTGCAATCTTCTGGGACGCGACACAGGTCCCAGAAGATTGCCCGGCCATTCACAGTGTGCAGCGTGGCTCGCACATGTGCAGTGCGTGCCCGGTTGTGAAGCCACAGCCGGATGCCCACAATTGGAATGCTGGTGCCGCAGAGAGGAGGGGGAGAGGAGCCGCGCTTTGTGCACCAACATTGCTGGACCATGGGTCAGGTGCGTGTCTGATTATTAAAAGTCAGCAGCTACACCTTTTGTAGCTGCTGACTTTTAAATGGGTGGAACTCTGCTTTAAAGTGTTACTAAACACAGGACCCTGCATTCACTATATTTTACTTCTCACAAAGTACTCAGAACAAGGAAATGCAATTATTTTAGTAAATATCAAATATTAAATACCTTTTCTCATCAGCAGTATATAGCAGTCTTGTGACTTCTATCAATCTCCAGCAGAGCACTGGTTAAAACTTGTAGGGGGAGTTTTCATTCTCCCCTGATTGTGCTATGAGGCTGCAGGGCCCCTGACCCTCTGTCTGGACAGTGCTGATTGGCCCTGTTCTGAACACATGCAATCCACACCAAATTGAGCATGTGCAGCTTGCCCCCAAGGCTTTATTCTATCATAAGATGGTTTGGGAACAGTGGAAGACAGGGAGGATCAGAGAAGACAAGATCCAACTGACTTTTACACACTGCAGATTATTGACCGCTTAGGTTCCACAGTGAGTAGGGATGAGCCGAACACCCCTGGTTCGGTTCGCACCAGAACCTGCGAACGGACCGAAGATTTGTGCGAAATTTAGAACCCCATTAAAGTCTATAGAACGTTCGAAATAAAAAGTGCTAATTTTAAAGGCTAATATGCAAGTTATTGTCCTTAAAAGGGTTTGGGGACTTGGCTCCTGCCCCAGAGGACATGTATCAATGCAAAAAAGGTTTAAAAACTGACGTTTTTTTTTGGGAGCACTGATTTTAATGATGCTTAAAGTGAAAAAAGTTAAATATTCCTTTAAACATCGTGGTTGGTGGGGTGCGTATATAGTATGCCTGTGAAGTGGCACGTGTTTCCTGTGTTTAGAACAGTCCCTGCACAAAATAAAATTTCTAAAAAGGCCATTTAAAACTGCTTGCGGTTTTAATGTAATGTTTGGTTCCGGCAATATGGATGAAAATTATTGAGAAAAATGGCATGGGTAGACCACCCTGCCCATTACCAGCCCCTTTGGGTCTTGTAAGGATATTAAGGGGAACCTCGTACCCAAATTAAAAAAAGGAAAGGCGTGGGGCCTCCAGGCCCTATATATTCAGAACAGCAGTATACAGGCAGTGCAAACAAGACAGGGCCTGTGTAGGTTTGTTGTGTTAAGTAGAATCTGTTTGTAATTTTGAACTGGTAGATTTTTAAAGTGTAGCTCCTGTCAAAAAATCTATTTTTAAGCTTTTAGGAAAACATAGGGAAGGGTTATCACCCCTGTATAATTTTTTTCGCCATCCATCTTTTTTCTTCTCACTTCCTGTTGTCTCCTTCCATTTCAAGTAGGAGACGTTTGTAAGTTGGATGTTTGAAAGTAGGGGCCTGCCCTATATGCTCTGCAGGAATTTGGGCCTAAGGTTTTGTGTTGCCACAACACTGTAAGCCCTCAAAATGACTCTTGGTGGGCGCTGGAATGCCCTGCTGTGAACTATTATATCAAGAATTGCAATTACATGCACCTGTTAAACAGGAGCTGAAAAATTGGGCCTTAGGCACTGGTGCCACAATACTGCAACACCTTACAGAAACTCTAGTTGGAGAGAAGGAATGATCCCTGCAAAGTATTGCATCAAAAATTGTAATTACACGCCCCTGTTAAACAGGGGCTTAAAAATTGGGCCTTAGGCACTGGTGCCATAACACTGCAACCACTCACAAATATTGTAGTTGAGCACAGCAACGAACCGTCCTACAAAATATTGCATCAAAAATCGTAATTACACACCCCTGTTGAACAGGGGCTTAAAAATTGGGCCTTAGGCATTGCTGCTGGTTCCACAACACTGCAACCACTCACAAATATTGTAGTTGAGCGCAGCAACAAACCCTCCTGCAAAATATTGCATCAAAAATTGTAATTACACGCCCCTGTTAAACAGGGGCTTAAAAACTGGGCCTTAGACACTGCTGCTGGTGCCACAGCACTGCAACCACTCACAAATATTGTAGTTGAGCGTTAGCAACGAACCCTCCTGCAAAATATTGCATCAAAAATTGTAATTACATGCCCCTGTTAAACAGGAGCTGAAAAATTGGGCCTTAGGCACTGGTGCTGGTGCCACGACACTGCAACCCCTCACAGTTTGAGTGCAGGAATGAGCCCTGCTGCAAAGTATTGCATCAAAAAGTGGGCCTTAGCCACTGGTGGTGACGCCCAGAACCAAAAATGTTCTTCCAAGCTATCAGCAGAATCATTGAGGAGGAAGAGGATAGTCAGTCAGCATAACAGGATAGTCACTCAGCATCAGCATAGGCAGTCTTGAAGGGATGTGACATTACAAAAAAAATATTTGGTTACATCAGCTTCAGGTGCTTGGCAGCTACTGGTGATATAAGACTGATTCATCTTTATGAAGGTCAGTCAATCACCCTGTGATCGGTTACAAAGCCTCCAGCAGCACTGAATGTGCGTTCCGAAAGAACGCTGGATGCAGGACATGCCAGTAGCTCAATTGCATACTGTGCAAGCTCTGGCCAGTGATACATCCTCAAGACCCAGTAACCCAGAGGATTTTCAGTGGGAAAGGTGTCTGACCTTACCCCTAGGTATTCCTGCACCATGTAAATTAGACGCTGGCGATGGTTGCCTGAACCGATCATACCTTGGGGTTGCGGACAAAATTATTTTCTGATCGCATCGGTGAGGCGGCCACCTTCTCCACCGCTCCTTCTGTGACTAACCAAAGCCTCATTAACACGTTGTCCAGGACCAGGAATTTGTAACCTCCCAGTCTCTGGGAACGCGTTGCATAGACCTTTCTGCAAGGCCTCCCGAAGATGTCTCATCCTCTGCTCCCTCTGCGATGGCAAGGTCCGCAACCTTACCCTTGTACCATTGATCAAGGAGAGTTGTCAGCCAGTAATGATCCCTCTCCTTGATCCGCTTAATACGAGGATCCTTCTGCAGGCTTTGCAGGATCAGGGAGGCCATGCAGCGTAGGTTAGCTGAGGCATTTGGTCCGGAGTCCTCTGTGTCACTAATAGGGATGAGCTTGGAGCTCGAACATTGCCTGTTTGCCTGTTCAGCGAACAGTGAACAATTTGGGGTGTTTGTGGCAAATTTGAAAAGCCACGGAACACCCTGTACAAGTCTATGGGAGAAATCTAAAGTGCTAATTTTAAAGGCTAATATGCAAGTTACTGTCCTAAAAAGTGTTTGGGGACCTGAGTCCTGCCCCAGGGGACATGGATCAATGCAAAAAAAGTTTTAAAAACAAACGTTTTTTCGGGAGCAGTGATTTTAATAATGATTAAAGTGAAACAATAAAAGTGTAATATTCCTTTAAATTTCTTACCTGGGGGGTGTCTATAGTATGCCTGTGAAGGGGCGCATGTTTCCTGTGCTTAGAACTGTCCCTGCACAAAGTGTCATTTCTGCAGAAAAAAAATTCATTTAAAAACACTCGCAGCTATAATGAATTGTCGGCTCCCGTAATACAGAGAACACTCATTGAAAGTCATTGATAAAAAAAAAGCGTGGGGTTCCCCCAAATTCAATTAGCAGGCCCTTCAGGTCTGGTATGGATATTAAGGGAAGCCCCGCGTCAAATTTAAAAAAAAATTGACGTAGGGTTCCCCCTAAATATCCATACCAGACCCTTCAGGTCTGGTATGGATATTAAGGGGAACCCTGCGTCAAATTTAAAAAAAATTGACGTGGGGGTCCCCCTAAAAATCCATACAGACCCTTTTTCCAAGCACACAACCTGGCAGGCCGCAGGAAAAGATGGGAGGCGAGAGAGCCACATGCCCTCAACATTGGGAGGATGCTTTGGGGGTCTGTGACACCTCAAAGCACCATGTCCCCATGTTGATGGGGACAAGGGCCTCATCCCCACAACCCTGGCCGGTGGTTGTGGGGGTCTGCGGGCGGGGGGTTTATCAGAATCTGGAAGCCCCCTTTAACAAGGGGACCCCCAGATCGCAGCCCCCCCTGTTTGAAATGGTAAGGGGGTATAAAAGTTCCCGAACCATTTCACAAAGAAAGTGTAAAAAATAGTTAAATAAGACAAACACACTTTTGAAAAATTCCTATATTAAGAATAAAAAAAAATAAAAAAAAGATTCCAGCGGTGGTAATCCTCCCTTGCTATTCAGCGATGGATGATCATCTCTCTGTGGTCCAGCGATGGCTGATCTGATCCAGCACAGCGCATCTATCCAAGCACAGGAAGAGGCCATGGAGGAAGAAGAGGAGGGTGGAGGAGAGAGGTGTGTCACAACCAGTAGTAGCATTTTGGAGCTGTGGTGGCGGAACAACCTCCAACACTACTGCACCTTGTCCTGCATCCTTCCCAGCTGCCAGAAGAGTCACCCAATGCACCGTGAAAGATAGGTAACGTCCCTGTCCATGCCTGCTGGACCATGAGTCAGCGGTAATATGCACCTTACTGTTGACCACCCTGTCCAGCGAGGCATGGACATTGCCTTCCACATGCGGGTAGAGAGCCGGAATCGCCTTCCGTGAGAAAAAGTGGCGCTTGGGAACCTGCCACTGAGGAACCTGCACATTGCACAAACTCACGGAAGGGGGCCGAGTCTACCAACTGAAAAGGCAGCACTTGAAGTGCTAGGAATTTAGCCAAACTAGCATTCAACCGCTGGGCATGTGGATGGCTGGGAGTGAACTAATTTTGACGGTCCAGCAGCTGGGGCAGGGAAATTTGCCTGGTACAATTGGACGTCAGTGTAATGCTAGCAGAGTGCCCGCAGGTACTTGGCTGTGACACACTTAATTCGACACCTTCATTCTTCTCAGTGCAGGTTTCAGAGAGGACTGAAGGTATAGTGGGGTTGGAGATCCCAGCTGATTAGGAGCAAGGGATACGAGATAGGCTTGAGACATATGTTGCAAATAGCAGCAGTGCAATCTGATGCACTCATCTCAAAAAAGGCCCACACCAAAGAACTTTTGGAATAACGCGCAGAGGCAGCGTCCTGCAGAGGTGGAGCTCTGCTGTGTGATTCAGTCGGTGTGCTGCCCTTAAGCTGGCCCCTGGAGATGTGTCTCCTCCTCTCTCCTATCAGGCACCCACATGGAGTCAGTGACCTCATCATCCCCTCCCTCCTCATCAATGGAGCAAACCTGGCAGTATGCTGCAGCTGGTGGAACATGACTGCTAGATTGCTGTCCTTCTTGGGCATCCCCTCTCTCTGGGCTCACGTTACTGCCTTCCCTTAGCTGGGTATCATCATCAGAGCCTTCAAAACGCTGGGCATCCTCCTGGAGCATGTACCCAACACTGTGCTGTCCCATGGCCACATGCTGATGACGATACACCGTATCCACAACCAGCACTGTTGTCTCTAGACACAGAGCCTGCTTGCCCTCTTTTATTGGCTCGTGACTGTCTGCCTCGCCTTGTTGGCCTTCCAGACATATTAATGGCCTGCAGGGAGATGAGAACACTAGCAATTGGGGTAGCTTTAGGTGCACACTGAGCAGATGACACAGTACACTGACTATAATTACTGCAGCTGCCTGCGGTATAGGATCTGAAGAACACAAGCAATTGGGGTAGCTTCAGGTGTACACTGTGCAGGGGGCACAATACACGACTGTAACTGCTTCAGCTGCCTGTGGTATAGGAGCAGAACAACACCAGCAATTAGGGTAGCTTCAGGTGTACACTGTGCAGGTGGCACAATACACTGACTGTAATTGCTGCAGCTGCCTGTGGTATAGGACCAGAACAACACCGGCAATTGGGGTAGCTTCAGGTGTATACTGTGCAGGGGGCACAATACACCAACTGTAACTGCTACAGCTGCCTGTGGTATAGGACCAGAACAACACCAGCAATTGGGGTAGCTTCAGGAGTACACTGTGCAGGGGGCACAATACACCGACTGTAATTGCATTAGGCTGTCTTCTCGCTCTTTTGCTATGTCTTCCCCGCTGTCTTCTCCCTCTGTTCTTCTTCCGATGTTCACTCAATGCTCTCTCCCATTCTAATGCTGGGTGTGTGGTGTGCCGAGGGAGAAGAACAGACGAGGGCTATAAGAGATCAGCGGAGAGCGGAGAAGACCCGGAGAGGGGAGAAGAAATCAGAAGTGACACTGGTGCTAAATAAATTACTTAAAAACCTGTGTTTTATTTTTGACACATTTTTAGGTGAATGGGTAGGCGTACAATGTACCTGATACTCATTCACATAGGGTGGGGCTGGGATCTGGGGAACCCCTTGTTAAGGGGGGCTTCCAGATTCCGATAAGCTTCCCACCCGCATACCACAACAACCAACGGCCAGGGTTGTCGAGAAGAGGGCCTTGTCCTCATCAACATTTGGACAAGGTGCATTGGGGTGGGGGGCAGGGCCCCCTGTCCCAATGCACTTACCCTCCCATGTTGAGGGCATGTGGCCTGGTATGCTCTTGGAGGGGAAACCCATGCATTTTTAAATTGTCTGTGGCATTCCCCCTAAAGATTCATATCAGACAGTGCCTGGTATTGTCAGGGATCAAAGTCGGATACCTGTTTATTGAAGTCGGACACATGTTCGACTTCAAATCGCAGGGCAAAGTCGTGTCCACAGTTCTATAAATGACGTGTCGTGCAAGTGTGAAAGGGGCCTTACAGAAGCTTTAGATACAAAGGTCAGTGGGGGCTAGTTTTAAGTGATTGTAAATGAAGGTAAATAAAAAAAATGTCTATACTAAGGCTAGGTTTCCACCATTGCGACCCCAAAGTCGTGCAATTTACAGTGCAACTTTGCAATGTGATTTTTGATGCGATGTCATGCGACCAGTGAGAATCATGTGAGAACAATGTGAAGATATTTGCCAGCACACCACGGAACGACATAGATAGCATCCAAACGGGTGATTTATTGCATGATCACAACACAAGGAAATCCTTGTGTTGTGATCATGCAATAAATCACCCATTTGGACTCTATCTATGTCGTTCCATGGTATGCTGGCAAATATCTTGACTGTGACTTGAACCAGTATCCAGCTGGTTGTTGCTACAGCACCCAAACTTGAGAGCTCATCCAGGAATGTGTGCAATGGGAATATGAAGTACTTCATGTGAGAACAAGTTGCACCAAAGTCAGAACAAAGTAGTGAAAAATTAGAACGGGGACCATTGAAATACATGGGTTTTGACTCGTCATGCAACTTTTCATGTTTCAAGTCGCACAACAACTTGCAGTAGAGGAAACAGAGCCTTACTTGCTCTTTGCAATGGACCCAAAGGTAATAGAGATCCCTCTGTTTGGCCTTCCTCTCCTTCCTTTCCTCAGCTCCTGCCTAGAAGCAGAGCCCCCAGACCTGGGATCCCTTCCCAGGCCACATGACAGCAACCTAAGCACTCCATCTTCCACCTGTCTTCTCTGCTGCTCAGGCTCCATGCAGAGGTTTAACTAGAACCTTCAATGACCCGGTGCAAGAAACCATGAAAGGCCTCCTATGGATCAGTGGCAGCGGTGGTGGGGAGGTGGGATCAATGACAGAGGTGGTGGTGGTGAGGGGAGTGAGATCAGTCCACTGATGGGGGAGGGGGGAATCAGGCCTCTGATGGTGGTGGGATGATTGGATCAGCAAAAGCAGTGTTGGTGTGGATGGGATCAGTCCAATGAGGGTGGTGGGGGATGGGATCAGTGGCAGTGGTGGTGATGGGGATGGAATCAGTCCAATGAGGGTGGTGGGGAGAGGAGATCAGTGGCAGTGGTGGTGGGGGGTGGGATCGGCCCACCGATGATGGTGAGGGGGATGGGATCAGTCCACTGATGATGGTTAGGGGGGTGAAATCAGTGGCAGTGATGGTGGAGGGGGATAGGATCAGCCCACTGGGGGTGTTGCGGGGGGATCAGTGGCAGTGGTGGTGGTGGGGATGGGATCAGTCCACTTGGTGTGGTGGATGGAATGGGATCAGTAGCAGCAGTAGTGGTGGTGGGTATAGGGATGACATCAGTGGTGGTGGTGGGTATAGGGATGACATCAGTGGTGGTGGTGGGTAAAGGGATGACATCAGTGGTGGTGGTGGGTATAGGGATGACATCAGTGACGGAGGTGGGATAGGGATGACATCAGTGGCGGTGGTGGGAATGGGAATGGCATCAGTGGCAGTGGTGATGGGGACAGTGATAACATCAGTGGCGGTGGTGGGGATAGGGATGACATCAGTGGCTGTGGGGACAAGGATGACATCAGTGGCAGTGGTGGGTATAGGGATGACATCAGTGGCTGTGGGGACAAGGATGACATCAGTGGCAGTGGTGGGTATAGGGATGACACCAGTGGCAGTGATGGTGATAGGGTTGACATCAGTGGCCGTGGTGGGGATAGGGATGACATCAGTGGCAGTGATGATGGGGATATGGACAACATCAGTGGTGGTGGTGGGTATAGGGATGACATCAGTGGTGGTGGTGGGTATAGGGATGACATCAGTGGTGGTGGTGGGTATAGGGATGACATCAGTGACGGAGGTGGGATAGGGATGACATCAGTGGCGGTGGTGGGAATGGGAATGGCATCAGTGGCAGTGGTGATGGGGACAGTGATAACATCAGTGGTGGTGGTGGGGATAGGGATGACATCAGTGACTGTGGGGACAAGGATGACATCAGTGGCAGTGGTGGGTATAGGGGTGACACCAGTGGCAGTGATGGTGATAGGGTTGACATCAGTGGCGGTGGTGGGATATGGATGACATCAGTAGCGGGGATTGGGATGACATCAGTGGCCGTGGTGGGGATAGGGATGACATCAGTGGCAGTGATGATGGGGATATGGACGACATCAGTGGTGTTGGTGGGGATAGGGATGACATCAGTGGTGGTGGGATAGAGAGGACATCAGTGGCAGTAGAAGGGATTGGGATGACATCAGTGGAGTTAGGGATGACATCAGTGGTGGTGGTGGAAGGGCTAGGGATGACATCAGTGGAAGTGGCAGTGGGGACAGTGATGACATCAGGGTGGCGATGGTGGGGATAGGGAGGACATCAGTGGTGGTGGGGATAGGGATAACATCAGTGGCAGTGGTGAAGGGGATATGGATGAAATCAGTGGCAGTGGTGGGGATAGGGTTGACATCAGTGGTGGTGGTGGGATAGAGATGGCATCAGTGGCAGTGGGGATAGGTATGACATCAGTGGCGGTGGGGATAGGTATGACATCAGTGGCGGAAAAGGGATAGGGATGACAACAGTGTTGTTAGGGATGACAACAATGGTGGTGGTGGAAGGGATAGGGATGACATCAGTGGTGGTGGGGATAGGGATGACACCAGTGGTGGCAGCGGGATAGGGATGACATCAGTGGTGGTGGGGATAGGTACAATGTTAGTGGTGGTAGAAGGGATAGGGATGACATCAGTGTGGTGGTGGGGATAGGGATGACATCAGTGGTGGTGGTGGGGATAGAGATGACATCAGTGTGATGGTGAAGATAGGGATAACATGAGTTTTGGTGGGGATAGGTACAACATAAGTGGCAGTAGAAGGGATAGGGATGACGTCAATAGGGATAGGGATGACATCAGTGGTGATGGTGGAAGGGATAGGGATGAAGTCAGTGGTAGTGAGGATACGGATGCCATCAGTGGTGGTGATGGGGATAGGGATGACATCAGTGACAGTGGTAGTGAGGATAGGGATGACATCAGGGGTAGTTTTGGGACATAGGGATGACATCAGTGATGTGGTGCGGATAGGGATGACATCAGTGGTGGTGGTGATGGAGGGATAGGGATGACATCAGTGGCAGTGGGGGGGGGATAGGGATGACTGCAGTGGTGGTGATAGGGGTGACATCAGTGGCAGTGGTGGGGATAGGAATGACATCAGTGGCGATGGTGGGGATAGGGGTGACAGTGTCCACTGCCACTGATGTCATCCCTATCCCTCTCATCACCACTGTCTGATGGGAGGGGGGAGGGGGGTGGGATCAGTCAGAGGCAGTGGTGGTGATGGGGGGAAGGGTTAAGTGACACTGGAAAATAAGCTGAAGGCTAGGTGGAGGGCTGGGCATGACTAAGGCTAGGGGAAGGAGCGTAGTGGGTTAATGAGCTAGGGAAAGACAGGGGAGGAGCGGAGAAGAAATGAATGGAAGGGGGTGGAGCTGTATGAATTTAAGGGGAGGGTGCTAGCAGGCAAGTGTGGAGCAGAGCGAGTGCGGAGTTGTTTTTCCGGTTGTCTGTGTTTTGTTTTTTCTTTCAGGGATTGATGATGCGGGTCGTCATAGCAGCTGTAGCGGCGGTGTCTTTTGGTCTTTGATGGGGCAAAAGAAAACTGAGATGATGGAAGAGTGGGGGGGGGGTGCCTCATAGTTTTATGGGCCCCCTTTTGGTGTATCCCAGCGGAAGGGTAGGCTGGAATACGGGATTTGGTGGCACTGCGGGAAAGGGGGTTGTCTCCGGGTTGATAAATGGCCGCAGGCCTGGTATGGTAAACTGTGGTCCCGCAGTGTAATGGTGGAGAGTGTCAAGTTTAAAGGTGGAACGTGGTACCGTCAAAGACCAACTGACTGGGAGTTTAAAATTGCCATTGCTAAATAGTGTTTATATATATATTTAATAAAGTTATTTAAGTTATTGGTTGAAGAGTTGTTAATAAAAGGCTGTTATGGCCATTTATACTCCAAAACTCCTGTGTGGCTTATTTATTGGGGGAGGGAAAAGGGAAAAGGTAACAGGGGTAAATGGGGAGTGTGAAGAGGTAAAGGTGAGGCCAAGGGATAAAAGGGTACGGAGAGGTTATATCCCGAATGCATTGGTCAAGGGTCCTATACTTACAAAAAGTCATCCCCTACTAAACTGATGTCTGAGCCAGAGTGAATGGACTGTTTCTGTGTGCCTGGCTGCCTTTGCACTGGTTTGGGAAAGAACCTGTCTTACCAGCAGTTCTTATGGGGGTAGCACTACAATATGTACAGGATATATTTCCTCAATCCTATGCTCCCTTCAGAGGCGGCTCTCTAATTAGGCAAATTAGGCGGCCGCCTAAGGCCTCGCCCTCACAGGGGCCTCGTGGCCGCCTAATTTACCTCTGCTCGATCACTGGACTAAACAACAGGCTCCAGGTGCCATCTGTAAAAGCCGTGCGGGCAGCCATAGGGCACACCGGGCGGGCCGCAAGTCCACGTGGGGCCCTAAAGCAACTGAGCTGCTCCTGCAGCCCGCGCCGCTCACCCACCTGGCTTCTCCGCGTCTGGCCGGCTGCCTATTGGGGTCAGGAGTCCGGCCAGGCTGCGGAAAATATCCCTGCCCTATGACTGTGAAGGGGAAGGAGGAGCTCCGGTGATCCCATCCCAGCGCCTGCTGCAGTCTGGCCGACTACCCCCAGAGATCGTGAGTGCCCGGCTGTGCCGCCCTCCTGTGTGCCTGGATAGGAGGAGCGGCGGGGACAGCTGCATATAGAGGAATTGAGCTTTCTATATTCCTCCTGCAGCCGCTGAATGACCGCTTCTTCTGCGGGCATTCACCGGCTACAGAAAGAATATGGAAAGCTCAATTCCTCCATATGCAGCTGTCCCCGCCGCTCCTCCTATCCAGGCACACAGGAGGGCGGCACGGCCGGGCACTCACGACCTCTGGCGGGGGTCGGCCAGGCTGCAGCAAGCGCTGGGATGGGATCACCGGAGCTCCTCCTATCTAACTCTTTTACTGCCACGATGCTTCCTGGTTCCTCACAGTTCTCCCTGCATACCCTCTCTGCTTCCTAGCTCCCCCCAGTGCTCTCTGGTCCTCCGTGCTCTCCCACTGTGCTGTCCAGCCCCCCCACTGCTCCCCCCATGCTCTCCCCCCACTGTGCTGTCCAGTCCCCCATTCCTGTGCTCCCTCACAGTGCTCCCCCACAGTGCTCTCTGGTCCCCACAGTGCTCTGTGCTCCCTGGCTCCCCCCATGCTCTCCCCCCACTGTCATGTTCAGTCGCCCCCCCACTTCTCTCCACCTCTCCCCCAGTGTTCTGTGCTCCCTGGCTCCCCCCCACTGATTCCCCCCCCCCAGTGCTCTCTGGTCCTCCCTGTCTCCCCTATACACTCCCCCCAGTGCTCTCCGACCACCCCGTGCTCCCTGGCTCCCCCAACAGTGCTCTCCAGCCCCCCAGAGCTCTCTGCTCCCCGTGCTCCCTAACCTTTCCCAGTTCTAACTGCACCCCCAGTGCTCTCTGCCCCCTGTGCTGTCCAGTCCCCCCCCCAGTGCTCTCTGCCCCCCATGCTCCCGCTGTGCTTTCAACTTACCCCTGTGCTCTCCAGCTCCCCCCACAGTGATCTCCAGCTCCCCTTTGTGCTTTCCAGCCCCCACTATTCTCCCTGGCTCCCCCCATGCTCTCCACTCCACTATGCTATCCAGCTCCCCCCAGTACTTTCCAACTCCCCCCAGCTCCCCCTGCTCCCTGGCTTCCCCCATGCTCTCTACCACACTGTGCTATCCAGCTCCCCCGGTGCTCTCCACCCCCCACCCTCCCTATGCTCTTCTGCCCCTTCCCCAGGTCTCTCTGGCCCCTATGCTCTCCATCACCCCCCCATGCTCTCTGCCCCTGCCAGGCTCCCCACTCCCGCCAGTGCACCCCCCCCCAGTGCCCTAGCTCCCCCAGTGCTCTCTTCCCCCTAGTGCTCATGCCCCCACACTCTTGCCCCCCTGCTGCTCTCAGCCTCACTCCAATGCTCTCCGCCACCTCTGTTCTCTTTCTGGCCCCCTCACCCCCGGGCAGCTCTGCTGGGTTTCCCCTCTTTTCACTTAGGCTGCTGCAGGGGTCTCTCAGGCTGGGGAGTGGGGCAGGGACCGCTATCATGGGCTGCTCAGTCTATTTTTTGTCCCAGTCCGGGCCTGGTGGGCAAGTTGAGCAGTGAGACTTGCAAGGATCGATAGTCCTGGAGACGAGCTCTAAAGACTTCCCAGGACTGGAGTACAGGCTGACTGGGGCCGGAAAACGAGGACAGATGGAAGGTAAAGGTGACCAGGGACCACTCCATCTCACAGCAACCAGATCCTCTGGAAGGAGCAGGACACTGTCCCCACCCAGACTGAGAATGGACCCTGCCTGCTGCTGGCCGTCATGAACATCCTGCTGGCATGGAAGGTACCGTACCGAGCAACACACACAGCTTCCCATAGACAGGCACTGCAGACTGGGACATGGTACACAGGAGGGGCTACAGACAGGAACGGAGCTAGAGATCTCTCTCTCCACCTTCCTCCCTCTCCCCCTCTCCCCACCTTCCTCCCTCTCCCCCTCTCCCCCTCCCCCTCCCCCTCTCCCCCTCCCCCTCTCCTTCCCTCTCCTGCCCCCTCCCCCTCTCTCTCTCCCGCTCCCCCCTCTCTCTCTCTCTCTTCCTCCCCCTCTCTCCCGCCTTGCCCCCTTCCCCCTCTCTCTCCCTCCCCCCTCTCTCTCTCCCTTCCCCCCTCTCTCTCTCTCTCTCTCTTCCCCCCTCTCTCTCTCCCTTCCCCCCTCTCTCTCTCCCTTCCCCCTTCCTCTCTCTCTCCCTTCCCCCCTCTCTCTCTCCCTTCCCGCCTCTCTCTCTCCCTTCCCCCTTCTCTCTCTCCCTTCCCCCTTCTCTCTCTCCTCCCTCTCTTCCCCTCCCCCCCTCTCTCTTTTCCCCTCTCTCTTTTCCCCTCCCCCCCTCTCTCTCTTCCCCTCCCCCCCTCTCTCTCTTCCCCTCCCCCCCTCTCTCTCTTCCCCTCCCCCTCTCTCTCTCTTCCCCTCCCCCTCTCTCTCTCTTCCCCTCCCCCTCTCTCTCTCTTCCCCTCCCCCTCTCTCTCTCTTCCTCCCTCCCTCTCTCTCTTCCTCCCTCCCCCTTTCCTCTCCCTCCCCCTCCCTCCCTCTCTCTTCCTCCCTCCCCCTTTCCTCTCCCTCCCCCTCCCTCCCTCTCTCTTCCTCCCCCTCTCTTCCCCCCCCTCCCTCCCTCTTCCTCTCTCTCTCTCTTCCCCTCCCCTCCCCCTCTCTCTCTTCCTCTCTCTCTTCCTCCCTCTCTCCCCCCTCTCTCTCCCCCTCCCCTCTCCCTTCTTCCCTCTCCCTCTCTCACTCCCTCTCTTCCCCTCCCCCCTCTCTCTCTCTCTCCCCCGCTCCCTCACTCTCTTTCCCTCCCTGTCACCCTCCCTCACTGCGCTGGGATCCCCCCACTCTCCTTCCTCTGTGGATGTGGAATGATTCAATGACACCCCTTCCCATTCTCCCAAGGCAAAGGGGGAAATCCTAGAGGGCTTGTCACCTGTCCCAGATGTTGTATTGGCTGCATATGTCTGAGGAGGGTGCCCTGGAGGTGGTGCTGATCGCCTGTGGGCTAGATCCACGCATCTTTCTGCAGCCATTTTTACTTGCTTGAATTTTTTTTTATCCATTATGGGCGTGAGTGGGGCCTCGTGTCGAAATTTTGCCTAAGGCCTCACAAAACCTAGAGCCGCCTCTGGCTCCCTTACTCACATCGTCAATCTCTCCCTCTCTACTGGCACCTTCCCCTCCCCTCTAAAACATGCCCTGATCAACCCCATATTTAAAAAGCCCCCACTGGATCCCACCAGCCTGAACAACTTAAGACCAATCTCCTTGCTCTCGTTTGTGTTGAAACTTTTAGAACGCTTAGCATAGCACCGTCTTAGCTCCTACTTCACTGGCATTCTTGACCGCTTACAGTCTGGCTTTCGCTTGCTACACTCCACTGAAACTGCCTTCTGGCTCTTCTACTACCTATCACAGCACTCCTTCAGTGTGACTTATAACTCTGTTTCCTCCTCTCCACTTTCTCTTGCTGTCCACATCCTCTTGCTCAAGGTTCTGTCCTCTGACCCCTTCTCTTCTCCATTCACATCTCTCCCTTTTTAATAAACTCCTGTGGCTTCCAGTACCACCTCTATGCTGACGATACACAAATCTATCTCTCTACTCCTCACCTCACTCCTTCAGTCTCCTCTCGCATTACTAACTTACTAACTGACAAATCAGCATGGATGTCACACCACTTCCTCAAACACAATCTAAAACAGAGCTCATAATTTTTACTCCAGCCTGTGCCCCTTCCCCAGACTTCTCCATCCAGATCAATAAAAAACCCTCAGTCCCTCCACTTATGCCAAGGTACTAGGTGTAATCCTGGATTTTGACCTGTCCTTTCAGCCCCAAATCTAATCCCTATTCAAATTGTCCAGACTTCACCTCTGAAACATCTCCAAAATAAGCCCCTTTCTAACCATTGACACCACTAAGCACCTTATTCTCTCTCTTGTTATCTCTCACCTTGACTATTGTAACTCTCTCCTCATTGGCCTCCCTCATGAATGCCGCTGCCAGACTCATCCACTTTACCAACCATACAGTATCCGCCACTCCTCTCTGCCAATCCCTCCACTGGCTTCCCATTGCCCAATGAACACAATTCAAAACACTAACAATAACATACAAAGCCATTCACAATTCTGCTCCGAGCTACATCACCAATATTATCTCCAAATATCACCCAAACCATATTCTCTGCTCCTTCCAAGACCTTCTGCTCTCTAGCTCCCTTGTCTCCTCCCATGCTCATCTTCAGGACTTCTCCAGAGCCATCCTCTGGAACTCACTACCCTAATTTGTCTAGGTTATCTCCTACTTTGTCCACTTTTAGGCGATTCCTGAAAACTCATCTCTCCAGGGAGGCCTATCCTGCCTCCAGCTAACAACCAAATCTTCTACTCCCCTCATCAGTCCATCCCTCACAGTCCCTACCTTTTGTTTCACCAGCCCCTCCCTCTTAGATTGTAAGCTCGCAGGAGCAGGTCTCCTCTAACCCTCTTGTTTTGAATTGTACTGTTGGTGTAGCGTCCCTCCACATTGTAAAGCGATGCGCAAACTGTTGGCACAATATAAATCCTGTATAATAATAGTATTTTCTCATTCCCAATTACTGATGGGTAGGTAAGAGAAGGAAAGATGAGTATGTGCTGCTGGCAAAGCAGTGTATTAAAATGAACCAGTTGCTTTGTTCTATACAATAAAAGCACAAGTTGGCATTAAGAAAAAAATAGTCCTTTACCAAAAATTCCTGTAACTGTTCATTTGAATGAATAAGTTAAGAATTGGATTTGGTTCAAGGTTTAGAAGACTCCTTTCTAAAAATGAAGAATTATTAAGCTGAATTCAGAACTTGTTTATGGTGCCACCCAAAGCCCATGTCTTGTTTGCTTTGTATTCCAGCACCCCAATCTGCTTCTGTCTCCCAGTGTGATGCTGCAATTAAATTTTAAATGGCTTTGAGACGAGGGGGGAGGGCGAGCCTGCTCCCTATGTGGCAGTTCGGTTCCCTAGCAGTTATTTCTATGTGAATAATTTATTTCCCATAATGTATTTGTATTGTGGTGTTTGTTAAAATGAGAAATCACATTGTACCTTGTGGCACTTTAAAAATATGCATGCAAAAATTATACATACAATATGAAGGCAACAGGAACCAGACTATGCACCATAATGACAGCTGACAGTCTATGAATAGTAATACTTGGAAGGCGAAGTCAGAAAAAGTGTAACAATGGATAGTTCCTCTTGCAAACCTCAATATTGAACATGCACCAGAAGAATCAATGGAGCTAAGCATTCAGACAGGGAACGATCTCCCTGGGGACATACAGATAACACAAGTGCTCACATTCAGAGCTGATTCATTAATGCAGGATTTATGTTCTGTGGGTCTTAGAAAGGATGCAATAAGCCAGACAAAACCATCTTATTGCAAGTTTTTTGGCAGTTCTTTTTCCTGGAAAGAAGTCCATATACCTGCAGGAAACAAGTCGGTATTATGAACTTGTACAGATTTTAAAAGAACTATCTATTTTTTGGTTTACATTTTTCTTTTTTTATGTAAATGATTTACCTGCGCTGTGTAAGCTTAATCATATAATTCTTCAAAAAAGTACAAAGAAGAATTCCAGGTAACGCATTTTTTATATAGTTACCATCTTATAATAAGTATTTATATGCCATACATGTGGGATCCTCATGGAAACTGGAAATCACTGCTTCTACAGGGATCTCCATTAGCTTCTGAGTCCCGTGCCAAAGCCAAGCAGCTGCCCCGGTGCTTTGTGAAGACGAGAGGTTGGCCTTTTGGCGCAGGGCCATCCAGGGAAGGGTTTGCATTTTCTCAATGATTGCAAAATATTCTTTCGTTGGACGGGGTGGAGAGCTTGACATTACTGCCACTCCTCCACTCAGAGAAGGCTTTACATTCATTGAGAAAATGCAAAGTGATCTCTGAATGGGGCCCATGCCAAGAGGGAAACCTTCTGTGTTCACAAAGTAGCAGGGCAGCCACTTGACATGGACCCAAAATCAAGTGGAGATCACTAGAGCAGTGGTGTCTACAACAGTGATTTCCAGCTTCTAGAGCAATGGTCTCCAAACTGCTGCCTGAGGGCCAGATGTGGCTCTTTACTCGCCTTTATCCAGCCCTTGGGGCACTATTCCTCCCACTAATGATACTAATCTGCCATCTAAAACTGGCAACGGAGCACCATTATTTCCACTGACACCAATAATAGGTCCCTATTCCTCCCTGTGATAACCATGATGATACACTATTCCTCTTAATACCAAATGTGGCAATATTTACTCAAACTGATGCCAGGAAAATTTCCATTGTCCGCTGGTCACCATCTGGTCCACCTAGAGTCTGAAAGTTTGGAGACCCCGATTCTAGAGGGATCTCACAGATATGGTATCAGTGTTATCAACCATCACGATTTTTCCTGGCAGCCCTTTTCTCCAGCTAGTAAATGCCAGTGACAGGAAAAGGTTGCCAATAACAAACATGGGCATGACGCCCAGCCAAGGCCATCTGAGTGCCTGCTACAGATGATAAATCAGCATACCATGTGATGTCATGGTGCAAGGAAGCTGAGTGGATTAGTTGGAGCCTTGTGTGTGGCTCTGTGGTACTGGAGCAAGGCAAGTCGGGAGCAGAACTGTCAGTGCTGTTTGGACTGGACCATTTGGCGTGGAGAGAGACTGTCATTGTGACTCAGAAGAGGACATGTCATGTTGGTGATCTGTGCTGCTGCACACTGCTATCAGTGTCACTGTGAGAGTCAATTTCATATGTGTATGCCTGCCCATTCTAATTTCTTGCCCTCCTGAGTCCTGTCCCAGAGCTACTTTCTTACTATATTGAAGATAATATAAGAAATATGTTTTTAGCTAATTTTGCACATTGCTAATAGCATATTGTACTAATTTGTAGCCTAAATACTGAAATTTGCACTTAAAACTGTAATTTTGTAACTTTTGGAAATGCTAGTAAAAACTTGGCTGTGCCAGTAAGTTTTGGGTGTCAGTAAATTTAAGTCTGGTAGATTGGCAAGACTGTATGGTATATGTATAGTTACATTGAGTCACGCTGGATGTAAAAAAATTCCATACCTAAAATTCTTCTTTAAACAATGGAAACATCCCTTTTTTTTGCTATTCGCATATCTCCACTTGTGCACCTCTGCTGGGTAATGCAATTCTCTGTGCAAACGGGAGATACTTATGGCATGCGCAGTTAATCATTTTTATTTTTTATTGATTTATTAGTTTTTTGGCACATTCCTGAGATCAGTAGGCAACACTGCATTGGAACTGCAGCCTACGTTGGCGGTGCACATGAAAAGGTTACTGACATTTTAAGCCACTGGGAGTAAATGGAAATCACTGGGAGTTGCTAGATTCATTGCTTACATATGGCTATGGACTCTTTCTGTTATAGTGCTGATTGGCACAGTGCTGTCTTATGCCTCTCCAATTTTTGAAATTGGAAGGAGGATCACTATGTAGCATATAGTATGTAGAGAAAATAAATACTCCTACTACATTTCCAATGATGCGGACCACAATGGATTAAAGTGAAATTTAACAATATCCTTATTCTCCAAAAATAACCCATACACATCCACTACTTAATGTCCCTGTAATCTATTTTCACAAAATTTGTTGCTTACTTTGTATTTCTGCCTCCTTCTAAGCTTCTCCGTGAGCTCCCAAACCTTTCCTTTTAACCTCTCACTTCTATTTGTTTGGAATAAGCAGTGCAGTCATGTGCACTGCAACAACATGTTCCATAGCTCATAATCCATCTTGGGAGCCATCAAGAGAGGGTGGCTACGTTCCTACATAAATTGGGACCATGGAGAATGAACGTATCCACTCTCTAACGAGAAGTCAGATCATAGCATTAAAAAGGAATTTGGAGATCTGGAGGAGGCAATAGAAGGGTCTTTTTTAAGTTAAGAATATACTGGAATAATTATTTTTTAAAACCAGGATTTAGTGTCATGGAAAAAACAAGTGTTCATGATGATCAAGAGGTGAACAAGTATATAAGTAAAAAAGTAACAAAGTTTATTTAAATGGTAACAATTTCATCCAACACAGGACATGACCATGGGTGACAAATTCATAAAAACAGCAGCATAAAATGATAGTCCTCTAAGCATAACCATAATGATATAACATCACAAAGTATAATATAGATATGCATGGTACATCTCTAACCCTACGCGTTTCCCAAGCTTTCCTCGCTTCCTCAGGGGCTGATGTGCATATCTGATGTCTGTAGAAACAAATAAGGTATATATTAAAGTATATGTTAAGGTTTGGATAAGAATATGAAGCCTGAACCAATCATCCCATACTCACTCGGCAGACGATTGGCTTCAAAGGCTGATCCCAGGCAAGGGTCAGCAGAGAACCTCTCCCCCGGAAGCTGAAAGGACGGAAACCACAGCATGGAGGACCAAGGGCAGGGTAGGCATGGCAAAGATTTAGAAAAGGAAGTGTGGGCCCAAGCATCTCCCATAAATCTTGCAGGGCGTACTCACTGTATAACATATATGAGTATAACTTTATATGTAAAATGTAAATCTAACTGGTTGAACTGGATAGAAAGTCCCATGGGCGATTGCTGTTTTTTCCATGTAATATAGGGATGGAGGTGTTTCATGTTAGGGGGCAGTTTTCAGACTTTATTTTCTTTTCAGGATTTAGTGTCACTTCACTAATGGCGGCACAGTGGTGTAGTGGTTAGCACTCTCATCTAGCAGTAAGAAGGGTCGCTGGTTCAAATCCCAACCACGACACTACCTGCCTGGAGTTTGCATGTTCTCCCTGTGCCTGCGTGGGTTTCCTCCGGGTACTCCGGTTTCCTCCCACAATCCAAAGACATGCAGGTAGGTTAATTGGCTTCTGTCCAAAATTGGCCCTAGTATATGAATGGGGACTTTGGATTGTGGGCGCCTTGAGGGTAGGGACCAATGTGAGTGTGCAATGTACAGGGATGGGGTCTATTGTAGACACTCACTCAGGTTGAACTGGATGGACCGGTGTCTTTATTCAACCTTACTAACTATGAAACTATGAAACTATAATACAGAAAAACATGATTTTTTATACCCACACGTTTTTTGTTTTTTTTCCACAGGAGTGTTCCTTATCCCATACTGTGCTCAGTGGTATAATCTACCAACCCCAAAATCAATACTGTGTCCTGATAGTCGACTAGTGGGAGGAACCAGGAGATCAACACCACCAGAATTGTCATGTTCTTCAGGATCTTGTAAAGGTTATTTTTCTTAAATTGATTGTAAGGGTTTTTTCTTTTTTTTTTAATAACAAACATATTGTACTTACCTCCACTGTGCAGCTCATTTTGCACAGAGTGGCCCCAAATGAGCCAATGGCTGCGCTCCTATCAATCTATCCAATCAAGAGCCGAGAACCCTGGGCAGAGAGACAACGTGTCCTTGCCGCATCAAGTTCTAGGTCTCAGGTAAGTAAAACGGGGGGGGGGGGGGGGAGGATTGGGTGGCTGGTTACTGCCAGGTGTTTTTCTGAGGTGCTAAGCAGAAGCAGAAGAGGTAAGTAGTCAATGTCTTGACTAGGGCAGTCAGATACCTTACTACCCCAAACCAAACATGTTTACAGACTTAACATTATTATTAAAATAATGACACTGACACTTGCTGGATGTAAATGGCCTGTTCGGCCTTTATTAACAAAAAAACAAATAAACTGTAAACCGTTATTTACAAAACATTCCAGCTCCAATCCCAATACCTTGGTTGCCAGTCCCTGACGACCCCATCTTCAACTTTTTTGGTCTGTAATACCTTTATGTTAGCATCTGTCCCCAGCCGCCAGAAATTGCCTCGGGACCACTAACTGACCATAGACCCCCACCAACCAACTTATTACCCGGTAGTCTATACTTCAACCAGACCAACTGGGAGAACTCCATACCTGAAATGGGTCCCACCATTTACTCAATACCTCAATACCTTATATATTTAGTCACTGTCGTCAAGGACCCAACCGAAAATCCCCCCCCCTTTTTTTTTTCTTTTCCGAATTGGACACCTAACCAATTTCTTAATATTAGGGTGAGAGGGAGGGAACTTTTCACCTTGCTTATTCCTCCAAGACTGCTGACCTCTGATCTACCCCTTCCTGGACATTAACTACACTCCTCCCCAACTACCACTGCCCTCCAATCTGGTAAGACCATAACTTTTCTTAGCCTCTCCTATTCTTAACCAATTGCTGATATATGCTACTTACACCCTGTCATGTATGTCCTGCGCCTACTCTGCAAATTGGCTGTGTACATGTCTTCCATGCAGGGAGCCCTGTACAGTTTTAGTTTAATGATGGGATTTTAAAGTAATATGAAATCCTTTTTCCTGAGCACTCTGTACATCTGAGTGTATGACTGTAGTTTGCCTACCTTTCCTGTCCCATATTGATGGACACTGTCACGGCTGCATTTAGGATGGACAAGCAAGGCCAATGTCCTCTCCATCTGTCCAGGTTATCACCGATACCTCCCTCTCAGGAACGGTATGAGGTCCCACCGTGCACCTAGTGCAGACTCCATGTGTGCAATTCACTTAACTCTTTCTCTTCCATACCTGTGTACAGGTTGAGGGCCCTGTGAGATGGATCGCGACTGAAAGAGTGCTGACAACATCTCCCTCACTGCAAATGTCTATATCACCTGCCACATGTACACACTTAACGACAGGCTACTTGTGAAACCTTCCTTACCCTTTGTAACTGCTTGCGTGGAATTTCTCTGTTTAATTCTAATGCCCCGTATACACGGTCGGATTTTCCGACGGAAAATATTAGATGGGAGCTTGTTGACGGAAATTCCGATCCTGTGTACCGCACTGGCTATTGAACTTCAATTTTCTCAGCTTGTCCTACATGAGCGCGTTCTTGACGTTCAGAATTTCCGACAACATTGTGTGACCGTGTGTATGCAAGACAAGTTTGAGCAAACATCCGTCGGGAAAAAACCCATGGATTTTGTTCGGAATGTGCGGTCGTGTGTACGTGGCATTACGTACCTTGTGCCTAGACGTACATTACGTCTTCCTACCCCACAGTGTGACGGACACCTGCATTGCACACCTTTATTAAAGAGGTTGTAAAGGTTTGTTTTTTATTTTCTAAATAGGTTCCTTTAAGCTAGTGCATTGTTGGTTCACTTACCTTTTCCTTCGATTTCCCTTCTAAATGTTTTTTTCTTTGTTTTCTTTGTCTGAATTTCCTGTTCAGTAAGCTGTTCAGTAAGCTGTTCTGGCTGACTAAACACCACTTGGATGATGGTGTGAAGTTTACTGAGGAGAAACAGGAAGTGAGAAATTCAGACAAAGAAAAAAAACATTTAGAAGGGAAATCGAAGAAAAAGGTAAGCGAACCAACAATGCACTAGCTTAAAGGAACCTATTTAGAAAATAAAAAACGAAGCTTTACAACCCCTTTAACTTCAAACCAGGCAAAGCAAAGTTTCAAAGCTTTGCTGAAAAAAACAGACAAGCAGCACTGACAGAGCAAAAACCAGTAGCTGTGAAAGTTGTAAAATGCAAGCGCTGTGGTAAGAATTTTAACAAATAGTTTACTTGGGAATGTTGCTCAGTGTGTTAAGCTCAAAAACACAGAGGACTCAATACTACAGCAGTAACAAACTAAAAAGCAAACATTTATTATTTTGCAGCTTACCAATTCTTAGATGTGATGGCTGCATGTGTTTTCTGTTTTTAGGTTTTCTTTCTTCTATTTTCATCTGGTGATCTGGCTATCTGCGCTGTTGTTTTTTTCAAAAGAACAAGCTCTCTTCTAGATGTATCGGTTTACAGGGATAAAAAAAACATTTACCACTGTCAGGGGCTTTTATAATGAAGAGCTTTTATTTATTTATTTATGTAAAACCTTTATCCCAAAAGGGAAAATACAATTCGTTGAAGTTTGGCTTCAATGTGTTAGTATATTTAAATCTGTATATATACTCCCCCCAGACTGATAACACTGGGGTCCAAAGGTGCACCCTGTTCTCATTCATACAGAGTGTAGGCACTCTAGCACAGTAGGTGTTTTACTGGCAATATTACCAGGTGAAAACAGAGGGAAAAAAGGGCTATAAAAGAAAACAAATGCAGCCACCAGCAATCTAATAATTGGTAATCTGTGAGATATATAAAATTTTAGTTTTTGGGTTTAATACTGCTTTACGTTTTTCCAGGAGATGGGATTTAATGCTACCACAGTGAGTGCCGTGAGACTAATGCCGCGTACACACGGGCGGACTGTATGGCGTACTTAGTCCGTCGAAACACATTTCAGCGGACAGTCCGCTCGTGTGTGGGCTTCAGCTGACTTTTTCTGCGTGCAGTCTGGCGTACTAAGAATTTCAGATTTTTCGAAAATTCTGTCCGTCGTACTTTGGTTTCAGCGGACAATCCGCTCGTCAGTATGCTAGTTCGACGGACTAAGAATAGCGCATGCTCAGAAAGGATTTACACGGCGGAAGGGTGCTTTGCTGTGTCTTGGACTTCCTATTTCTAGTCCCGTCGTACGTGCTGTACACGTCATCGTGCAAGCTTTCGACGGACTGTTTGTGCATCCGTGTGTGGTCAAGTCCGTTCAGTCGAAAGTACGACGGACTGTCCGTCGGATTGTATGACGAACTAAGTACGCCATACAGTCCGCCCGTGTGTACGCGGTATAAGACCCCTTTCACACTGGAGGCATTTTTTAGGCGATACAGCGCTAAAAATAGCGCCTGCATAGTGCCTGAAAAAAGCCTCAGCTACAAACCCAGTGTGAAAGCCTGAGTGCTTTCACACTGGGGCACCATGCTGGCAGAGTGTCACAAAAAGTCCTGCCAGTGGCTTCTTTACAGCGGTGTAGGAGCGGTGAATATACCGCTCCTGTCCATTGAAAACAATGGGGCAGCTCCGCCATACCTCTGGCAAAGCAATGCTGCTGCTGCGTTTTGCGGGCAGATTTAACCCCTTTTCAGCCGCTAGTGGGGGTTAAAACCGCCCCGCTAGAGGCTGAATAGTGCTGCTAGAACAACGGTAAAGCGGCGCTAAAAATAGCACCACTTTACTGCTGATGCCCGAGGCGGCTCAGTGTGAAAGGGGTCTAAGCCTCACCCTCTAAGCCGGCACTGAGTTGCAAGAGTAGAAGAAGTATGGGATTGTAAAAAGAAAAAACACAAGAATATTCACCTAGATGGATGCTGCATCTGTCCCTCTCCAGCTCTAAGGTTGAGAACAGAGTGATCAAACACCACTGATCGCTTGATTTTCAGCCTTCAGTGAGCAGAGAGCCAGTGACAATCAGTCTCTGGCTCTCTGCTCTCCCCCAGTGCTCACTGGACTGCTGGGCTGTGGAGCGGGCGGGAGCGGCTGGCTCATGCCCTCAGCGGCTCGCTGGGATGCTGAGCTAGGTGCGAGTCCAGGCTCATGGGTGGATCCCAACTATATGGTTGTGATCTTTCCCCAGCCTGGACTGGCTGTGTGATGACAGCTGACAGCGGACTTTGGCCTGCTGTCAGCTGAAAACATGTCACAAGACTGGAGAACAAACTGTTCCTGTGATCCATAGGAGAAACATAGCCAAAATAGCTTTGCTTATACTTCTTTAAATGTATGCAGTCACTCAACACACAGTTATAGCAGAATATGGATAGTGAATAATATTTACAAAGCTCTCAATTTCCTCTCTTACAATTTTACATTAGCCAGAAATGAATAGACATGTGCATTCGTTTTCGTCCGAATGCATTTTCGTCCGAATTTCAGCTATTTTCGTTTTCGTTTTGACAAACGATAACGAAAGCACAAAATCCGAAAAACGAACGATCCGACATAAATAAATGCTTTATTTTCGTTTTCATTGTTACAACAGTTCGATATAGAATAGGAGATTCGACATGACTCTGACAACAATCTGTGTCTATAGAACCTGTGTTCGAATGTGCCTAACCTTACCTCTATTAGTCCAAGATTATATAGAGAAAATATTCGACAGAGAAAAAAGATTTGACAGAGAGAAAAGATTCTGCAAGATACTGTCCTAAAAAGTGTTTGGGGACCCGGGTCCTGCCCCAGGGGACATGTATCAATGCAAAAAAAAGTTTTAAAAACGGCCGTTTTTTCGGGAGCAGTGATTTTAATAATGATTAAAGTGAAACAATAAAAGTGTAATATTCCTTTAAATTTCGTAGGGGGGGGTTGTCTATAGTATGCCTGTGAAGGGGCGCATGTTTCCCGTGCTTAGAATTGTCCCTGCACAAAGTGTCATTTATGCAGGAAAAAAAGTCCTTTAAAATCACTCGCAGCTATAATGAATTGTCGGCTCCGTAATACAGAGAACACTCATTGAAAGTCATTGATAAAAAAATAAATAAATAAATAAAAAAAAAAAAGCGTGGGGGTCCCCCAAATTCAATTACCAGGCCCTTCAGGTCTGGTATGGATATTAAGGGGAACCCTGCCTCAAATTTAAGAAAAAATTTGACGTGGGGTTCCCCCTAAATATCCATAACCAGACCCTTCAGGTCTGGTATGGATATTAAGGGGAACCCCGCGTCAAATTTAAAAAAAAATTGACGTGGGGTTCCCCCTAAAAATCCATACCAGACCCTTTATCCGAGCACGCAACCTGGCAGGCCGCAGGAAAAGAGGGGGGGACGAGAGAGCGGCCCCCCCTCCCTCCTGAACCGTACCAGGCCACATGCCCTCAACATTGGGAGGATGCTTTGGGGGTCTGTGACCCCTCAAAGCACCTTGTCCCCATGTTGATGAGGACAAGGGCCTCATCCCCACAACCCTGGCCGGTGGTTGTGGAGGTCTGCGGGCGGGGGGCTTATCAGAATCTGGAAGCCCCCTTTAACAAGGGGACCCCCAGATCCCGGCCCCCCCCCTGTTTGAAATGGTAAGGGGGTACAAAAGTACCCCTACCATTTCACAAAGAAAGTGTAAAAAATGTTTAAATAAAACAAACACACTTTTGAAAAATTCCTTTATTAAAAATAAAAAAATAAAAAAAAGATTCCAGCGGCGGTAATCCACTCTTGCTATCCAGCGACGGACGGTCATATCTCCAGCGATGTCTAATGTCATCCAGCGCAGCTCAGCATCCTTCTTCTGTCTCCGTGTAGGAGACATTGCAGGCATTCCGGCGGCTGACGTTTGTTATATACGGAGGGCGGGGCCACCCGTCACCTGACCCCGCCCCCCTCTGACGCAAGGGGAAACCCGGGGTTCCCTGTGACGTAGGGGTGACCCGCACCCCTCTGATGTAACACAGGCAGGTTTCCGTTACATCAGAGGGGGGCGGGGTCACCTATACGTCACGGGGAACCCCGGGTTTCCCCTTGCGTCAGAGGGGGGCGGGGTCAGGTGACGGGTGGCCCCGCCCTCCGTATATAACAAACGTCAGCCGCCGGAATGCCTGCAATGTCTCCTACACGGAGACAGAAGAAGGATGCTGAGCTGCGCTGGATGACATTAGACATCGCTGGAGATATGACCGTCCGTCGCTGGATAGCAAGAGTGGATTACCGCCGCTGGAATCTTTTTTTTTTTTTTTTTTTTTTAATAAAGGAATTTTTCAAAAGTGTGTTTGTTTTATTTAAACATTTTTTACACTTTCTTTGTGAAATGGTAGGGGTACTTTTGTACCCCCTTACCATTTCAAACAGGGGGGGGGCCGGGATCTGGGGGTCCCCTTGTTAAAGGGGGCTTCCAGATTCTGATAAGCCCCCCGCCCGCAGACCTCCACAACCACCGGCCAGGGTTGTGGGGATGAGGCCCTTGTCCTCATCAACATGGGGACAAGGTGCTTTGAGGGGTCACAGACCCCCAAAGCATCCTCCCAATGTTGAGGGCATGTGGCCTGGTACGGTTCAGGAGGGAGGGGGGGCCGCTCTCTCGTCCCCCCCTCTTTTCCTGCGGCCTGCCAGGTTGCGTGCTCGGATAAAGGGTCTGGTATGGATTTTTAGGGGGAACCCCACGTCAATTTTTTTTTAAATTTGACGCGGGGTTCCCCTTAATATCCATACCAGACCTGAAGGGTCTGGTTATGGATATTTAGGGGGAACCCCACGTCAAATTTTTTCTTAAATTTGAGGCAGGGTTCCCCTTAATATCCATACCAGACCTGAAGGGCCTGGTAATTGAATTTGGGGGACCCCCACGCTTTTTTTTAATTTATTTATTTATTTTTTTATCAATGACTTTCAATGAGTGTTCTCTGTATTACGGGAGCCGACAATTCATAATAGCTGCGAGTGATTTTAAAGGACTTTTTTTCCTGCATAAATGACACTTTGTGCAGGGACAATTCTAAGCACGGGAAACATGCGCCCCTTCACAGGCATACTATAGACAACCCCCCCCTACAAAATTTAAAGGAATATTACACTTTTATTGTTTCACTTTAATCATTATTAAAATCACTGCTCCCGAAAAAACGGCCGTTTTTAAAACTTTTTTTTGCATTGATACATGTCCCCTGGGGCAGGACCCAGGTCCCCAAACACTTTTTAGGACAGTAACTTGCAAATTAGCCTTTAAAATGAGCACTTTAGATTTTGAACGTTGGAGTCCCATAGACTTTAATAGGGTTCTAAAGTATGCTATATACTAGCTCCGTCGAATCTTCTTTATACATTCGACAGACACCATAAGCCTTCAAAGACAGATTCGACCGTGATTCATGTGGATTTTCGGACGAATGCAATTTTTGAACGAAAAACGAAATAAATAAAAACGAATTTCGGGAGTAACTAAATAAATTAAGTTTTCAGACGAAAACGAAATTCCGAAACGAAATATTTTACTCTGCACATGTCTAGAAATGAATAGAATGTTGGATGTAGACAATCTAATATTCCATAGGCATGAACAGCTGTTTCAGTCACTGTCTTTAGAAACAATTTTCTGCTGGCGCCTTCATTGTCCAGCTCTGCCAACCCAGACAACCTCTGGCCTGAAGTTGGTGATCTGGAAATTTTGGCCATGATGAGGTCAGTAAAACAGAATGACACAATTTCCAACAAGTAACAGTTTTTCAAGACTGGATGCGCTTCACAAGACATGTCCGCGCACACAGGGCCATAAGCCGGATGGCGGGATGTGTCTGGTGACAGCTGTGCAGCATCCCTGTTATTGCATTCATGCTCTCACTCAGCTTTTCGAAACAAAGTCCCTTGATAGAACTCCATAAGCGATGTTATATCAGAAATAGCATGGATAGCATGGGTAAACACAGAACGAAGGACCACAGGTTAGAAAATCCTGGCATTCTCCTTATTCCTCTACAAGTATTGTCGTCAGAGCAATGACTATCAGGTTGTACATTTGTGAATCCCCCTTTAATGGGAAAATATTCATCTCTATTCTGTTTGGATGACTTCACTGGTTAGTAAATATAACATGAAGCTGTGAGTCATCTGTACTTTTACGTTTGATGTTCGGACTGTCTTTGCATTGCATTTGTAGAACAAAAATCAGCAGAAGTACATTGCTGTGTAATACAAAAGTTTTGCATCTCTAGGGGTCCTTTGGGGCTCATTTACAATTAAGCATTCAACTTTAACCACTTGCTTACTGGGCACCTAAACCCCCCTCCTGCTCAGACCAATTTTCCACTTTTAGCGCTGTCACTCTTTGAATGACAATTGCACGGTCATACAACACTGTACTCAAATTAATTATCTTTTTTTCCCCATGGGTGGTATTTGGTCACCTCTGGGTTTTTTATTTTTTGTTAAGAAAAAATGAAAAAGACAGAAAAAAAATATATACAAAACCGTTTTATATTTTATTAAAACATTTTGCAAACAGGTAATTTTTCTCCTTCATTGATGTACGATAATGAGGCTCCACTGATGGGCACTGATAGGCTCCACTGATGGGCACTGATAAGCTGCACTGATGGGCAATGATAAGCGGGACTGGTGGGCACTGATGAGGTTGCACTGGTGGGCACTGATAAGTGGCATTGTTGGGCACTGAAGGGCATTGATAGGTGGCACTGAAGGGCACTAATAGGTGGCACTGATAGCTGGCACTGATGAGTGGCAGTGATGGGCACTGATCGGCACTGATAGGTGACACTGATAGGCAGCACTGCTAGGTGGCACTGATTGGCACTACTGGTGGGCATTGATAGGTGGCACTTGTGGGCACTGATAGATGGCACTGATTGCTGGCACTTACTACTGTGGGCACTGATTGGGGGCACTGTGGGCACTGATTTGTGGCACTGGCAGTTGGCACTGGCAGACGGTACTTGTGGGCACATGTGAGGCAGCTTTGCCTTCCCTTCAAACAAAAGCCGGCGTTTTTGGCTTCTCTTCTTCTCACGCTGTCAGCATGAGAAGGGAAAAAAAAGATTACCGATCCTCTGTTTGCATCACGTGATCAACTGTCTTTGGCTGATAGCTGATCATGTGGTAAGGGGTCGGGATCAGCCCCTTACTCAGAACTGTGATCATCCAAGTCTCATTGACTCGGGAGATCACAGCGTGCGCTGTGAGCCCCCTTCAGGGGGGCGTGGTCAGCTTTGAAAGGGGAGGACATCAATAGAAGTCCCCCTGGCAAAGTAGATCCGCGCTGTAGCCGTCATTTGGCTATAGTGTGGATCTGAACAAGTTAAGTGCATGTTGATGTGTGTTTTCTTGGAGGGTTGATGTACATTGTGTTTGAGCAGCCCATTCATTACTTATTGGACCTTAAAGATTTTGAATGCACCAAAAATTGTACTTGACCCATTTATTGC
The DNA here is from genome assembly GCF_037356315.1 of Lithobates pipiens. Classification (NCBI taxonomy): domain Eukaryota; kingdom Metazoa; phylum Chordata; class Amphibia; order Anura; family Ranidae; genus Lithobates; species Lithobates pipiens. The sequence continues at coordinate 55,512,180 of NW_027507789.1, read as the reverse complement.
TACTGCAGCCTGCAACAACACGTGTGCTTGACTGCGTTGAAGGGTCAGGCACCTTGTTTACTGAGCTGACATGCAATGAGCCCTTAATTAATGCAAGGTTCCAAAATGCATGTACAATAGGGATGAGCTTCAAGTTCGAGTCAAACTCATGTTCTACTCGAACATTGCCTGTTCGCCTGTTCAGCGAACAGTGAACAATTTGGGCTGTTCGCAGCAAATTCGAAAAGCCGGAACACTCTACACAAGTCTATGGGAGAAATCTAAAGTGCTCATTTTAAAGGGTAATATGCAAGTTACTGTCCTAAAAAGTGTTTGGGGACCTGGGTCCTGCCCCAGGGGACATGGATCAATGCAAAAAAAAGTTTTAAAAACGGCCGTTTTTTCAGGAGCAGGGATTTTAATAATGATTAAAGTGAAACAATAAAAGTGTAATATTCCTTTAAATTTCGTAGCTGAGGGGTATCTATAGTATGCCTGTGAAGGGGCGCATGTTTCTGGTGCTTAGAACTGTCCCTGCACAAAGTGTCATTTGTGCAGGAAAAATAGTCTTTTAAAATTACTTGCGGCTAAATTGTCGGCTCCCCGTAATACAGAGAACACTCAATGAGTGTTCTCTGTATTACCCGACAAGTCATTCATTCATTGATAATAAAAAAAATAAAAAAAATAAAAAAAGCGCTGACGTTTCTTATATTAGGAGGGCGGGGCCACCCGTCACCTGACCCTGCCCCTCTGACGCTGGAGAGGGAAGCCAGGGGTTCCCCAGTGACGTATGGGTGACCCCGCCCCCTCTGATGTAATGAAACCTGCGTTACATCAGAGGGGACGGGGTCACCCACATGTCACTGGGGAACACCTGGTTTCCCTCTCCAGCGTCAGAGGGGCGGGGTCAGGTGACGGGTGGCCCCGCCCTCCTAATATAAGAAACGTCAGCGCTGGGATCTCCGCAGTGTCTCCGCACTGGAGACTGAAGATGGATGTACGGACAGCGCTGGACTGAGAGATCCCCCATCGCTGGATATGATCATCCATCGCTGGACCCCGGAGATCCGTCGCTGGATAGCAAGAGTGGATTAGCACCGCTGGAATCTTTTTTTTATTTTTTTTATTTTTAATAAAGGAATTTTTCAAGAGTGTGTTTGTCTTATTTAACCATTTTTACACTTGCTTTGTGAAATGGTATACCCCCTTACCATTTAAAACAGGGGGGGGGCCGGGATCTGGGGGTCCCCTTGTTAAAGGGGGCGTCCAGATTCTGATAAGCCCCCCGCCCGCAGACCCTCACAACCACCGGCCAGGGTTGTGAGGATGAGGCCCTTGTCCTCATCAACATGGGGACAAGGTGCTTTGAGGGGTCACAGACCCCCAAAGCATCCTCCCAATGTTGAGGGTATGTGGCCTGGTACGGTTCAGGAGGGAGGGGGGCCGCTCTCTCGTCCCCCCCTCTTTTCCTGCGGCCTGCCAGGTTGCATGCTCGGATAAAGGGTCTGGTATGGATTTTTAGGGGGACCCCCCACGTCAATTTTTTTTTTTATTTGATGCGGGGTTCCCCTTAATATCCAATAAGACCTGAAGGGTCTGGTATGGATATTTAGGGGGACCCCCACGTCAATTTTTTTATTTAAATTTGACACGGGGTTCCCCTTAATATCCATGTCAGACCTGAAGGGCCTGGTAATTGAATTTAGGGGAACCCCCACGCTTTTTTTTATCAATGAATGAATGAATTGTCGGCTAATACAGAGAACACTCATTGAATGTTCTCTGTATTACGGGGAGCCGACAATTTAGCCGCAAGTGATTTTAAAAGACTTTTTTTCCTGCACAAATGACACTTTGTGCAGGGACAGTTCTAAGCACCAGAAACATGCGCCCCTTCACAGGCATACTATAGATACACCCTAGCTACGAAATTTAAAGGAATATTACACTTTTATTGTTTCACTTTAATCATTATTAAAATCACTGCTCCTGAAAAAACGTCAGTTTTTAAAACTTTTTTTTTGCATTGATCCATGTCACTGGGGCAGGACCCAGGTCCCCAAACACTTTTTAGGACAGTAACTTGCATATTACCCTTTAAAATGAGCACTTTAGATTTTGAACGTTCGAGTCCCATAGACTTTAATAGGGTTCTAAAGTTCACACAAAGTTTAGGTCTGTTCGCAGGTTCTGGTGCGAACCGAACAGGGGGGTGTTCGGCCCATCCCTAATGTACAATGTGTATCATGAAAATGCATGACATGAAGTTAGCCTTAAGCCCCATACACACAATCAGATTTTCTGCTGATTTTTGTCTTCAGATTTACCAAAACCATGTAGTGCAAGGAACTGCCTGATTGCATACAAATTGAAACTCCTAAGGTTTGACCTCATATTATATGGTTTTGGTAAATCTGAAAGAAAAAATCAGCAGAAAATCTGATAGTGTGTATGGGGCTTAAAAGAGGTTTTAAAGTCAGAAGATTTTTTAGCTTAATGCATTCTAGGCATTACACACACAAAGCCGCAGCTCAGCTTGGGTGCCCCCATAACAAGCTGCTTGCTGCAGGGGGCACTCAACAAGAGGGAGGGGCCAGGAGTGCCGAAGAGGGCGGATCTGGGCTGCTCTGTGCAAATCCACTGCAACAAAGCAGGTAAGTATATATTATTTTTATAGGAAAAAAAAATACAAGACTTTACAATCCCTTTAAGATACAACATTAATTGAATAGACAAAAAAAATCAATCAACATGGAAACATCTCCCTAGTCACTACCATAAAAAACACCATAGTAATTAAGGGGACTGTCCAAAGGGATATTAGTGAGTAATTCCTAGTGTGTTGTATTCATAAATTCATAAATAATAACCAGATGAACAAACATAAATCATAGTATAGTATAGTGACTTTGTCATAAACATATATGATTGCAGGTAAAAGCACCATAAAACCATGTATTTTAAACCCTAACTTGCAGCATTTTTCTTTTCCAGAAATTATTTTTATTGACTTGGACCGTGCTTCTGAACTTGTAGAAAATTTGACGACTCCAGAAAGAGTAAATTTCCTTGTACTTCCCCCTCTCTCCTTGGTCGGCATGGCCCTCTCCTATTATGGAAGTGTCTAATTACTGTCTGTGCTGGTCCAGCTCCTCAACCCCTTACCTAACCTCCATATATAACCTTTTATGTAGCTGCCAGGAGAGAAGAGAAGGGCAATATTATAGAGCATCACTTGTAAAAGCTCTCAGTCTGTGGGGCAGTTGACATCACATAGAAGATGGAGGCACCCAACAGAAGTCTTTGGGGTTTTATATGGGTATGCAAGGGAGGCATTTGGAAGTAAATAACATACCTAAAATGCATTAACCTAAATTTTTACCATCCCCTAGTTCTTACCATCCACCAGTTTTTACAATCCCTCATATCTGTTGTTGGAAACCTCCAACCCATTTATTTACCTTCCCCTGAGTTTAGATATAAATGCCAATCCTACCTTTACCATTCAAAATTCCATCAATATATAGAAGTTTCCTTCCTTGTTAGGGGTACGAGGAGTCAACCCCCACGGGCTCCCCAGGCTTTACCCCTATCAAGCCGGCCATTGACGTTTTACAGGTGCAGTTTTAGATATTTAATTTTTTTTTTTTAACTTTCCCTTGTTGTTTTTCTTTTATTTCCTCCCCTCCTTTTTTTTTGGGGGGGGGGGGGGGGTTTCCCGTGAAACACGTAGGCCATATACCCGGATTTTCCAGTTGGGATAACAACACCCTGGACAACCTCATTGTAACTGTTTTTTTTTTTTTTTTTTTTTTTTTTTTAATTAGTTTTTATTAAAGAGAAGGAGTACATACAGGTGATCGCATACATAACAACAGAGGAGCGGTACAACCAGTAAGCAACAACCACCCAAAGAAAAACTTAGACTCCAACAGGATTAGCTAAAAAAAAAAAAAATGTACATGACTCCCCTCAAGTTTAACCAGAAGAGGAAAAAGAGAAAAGGAAAGTCCAGATAGAGGGAAGAAAGCAGGGGGGGGGGGGTCCCAAGCGCCAGACTGATAATTCAGAGAATAAAACAGGATATACATATCTCATCAAAACAAATCAAAACAAAACCCGAACATGGCTACAGCACATTACACAGGTCGGGATACCATATCCGCATACGGAGGTGTATACTTAAAGGCGACCCAGCAGGCCCATATCTTTTTTGCAAGGTCAGACTTGCCTCTCAGAGAGAGTGTCATGTCTTCCATATAGTATAGGTGATCAACTTTGAGCAACCAGCAACGGAGCGTGGGAATCTTCCTCTGTTTCCAGTATCTCGGGATAAGAGTCTTTGCCGCATTGAGGAGATGGGGCGTAATAGAGCGTTTATATGAGCCTGCTGGCTGACCCGAACAGTGAAACAACACATGCCATGGATCATTAGGGACCTCCCGACCCTGAATTTGCTGGATCCAATATAGAACTGCGAGCCAAAACGGGCGTATTCGTGGGCAGTACCACCAGATGTGAGCGTGGGAGGCTCGCTCACCGCACTCTCTCCAGCAGAGCGGTGAGGTCTGGGGGAAAAACCGGTGCAGTGTTACAGGCGTATAATGCCACCTGGTCAGGAGCTTGTAGGACATCTCAGCTGTTCTGGCGGACCCCGAAGTGGCGTGCGCCCTGTGAAGAATGGTAGATACTTGGGCAGGAGTGAGTTCCTTATCTAAATCCAGCTCCCAGTTGCGGATAAAAGTAGGTGTCCTGTGAGATTCTAGGGATATCAGCAGGTGGTAAAAATAGGAGACGGGTCTCTCCACAGGTAAGGCACCTGAAAAAGCAGATTCCAGCGGTGTAAGATCGGACACGGAGCGTAGTGGTTTAGGAAGAGATCGAACAAATGCCGACAGTTGACAGTATTTCCACCGATCCATGAATGAGATAGGTGACTCCCCCATGATGGTGGGGAGAGGGAGAACCCCGGAGGGGCCGGTGAACTGATGAAGGAGAGTCTTGTCCCCGAGGCTCCAAGGGACACGTGAGCAAGGTCCCATATTACCAGGTGGAAAATAGTTGTGGCCTGACAGAGACAGCAAAGGTGAGTTATAGAGCCCGGAGCTTTTTTTATACAAAGAGTCCCATACTGCCAGAGAAGAGGTTGTTAGAGGTGAAGAATCGGTAGACAAAGCCCTATATTGCTTTGGAAGCCACATAAGGTTAGAAAGGTCAGTCCCACCCAACATCATTTCCAGCTCGACCCACAACTTAGTATTTACACTATATTTCCAGTCTGAAAGCCTGGCCAGCACAATGGCCCGGAAATAGAGTCGGAAATCCGGCACCGCCAGGCCCCCTGCGCTCCGTGGGCGCATAAGCAGGGACCGTGGGAGTCGGGGTTTCCTCCTATTCCAGATATACCTGTAAACCATCGAGTGTAATATAGTGAAGAAACCCACCGGCACCCCGAAGGGGATCATTTGCAGCAAAAAGAGCACCCTGGGCAGCAGGTTCATCTTCACTACCCCAATCCTACCCATCCAGGAATGACCTAACTGGGACCACTTCTGGAGGTCTGATCTAAGCGTATTAAGAAGCGGGAGAAAATTGGCCCGGAAAAGAGCAAGTGGATTGGACGTTAGGTAGATACCTAAATATTTCAGGCGCCGTGTCTGCCAAGTGAAGGGGAAAGATTGTTTAAGATTCGTTGCTACAAGGGGAGGGACCGTTAAATTTAGAATTTCAGATTTAGACATATTTATTTTGAAATTAGAAACCCTGCCATAAGCGGTAAATTCGGCTATGAGGTTAGGGAGAGAAATCAGGGGCTGTTGCACATAGAACAAAATATCATCGGCATAGGCCGCATATTTGTGTTCCGTCCTACCCACTAAAACACCGTGTATGTTCTGGTTACGACGGACAATAGACAGGAAGGGTTCCAACGATATTGCGAATAGTATGGGCGAAAGCGGGCAGCCCTGGCACGTACCGTTATGTAGAGTAAAAAGGTCACTGAGAGTACCATTAACCCGCAACTGGGCCGTGGGATGACTATAAAGAGCTAAAATTTGCGATCGGAGGGCAGGGCCAACCCCGAGATGAGACAACGTCGCCATAAGAAACTCCCAGTCCACCCTGTCAAATGCCTTCTCAGCATCCGTGGAAAGCAACAGGGTGGGCTGGGACCGACGCCGTACAAGCGACATTAGTGTGATGGTGCGTAGAGAATTGTCGCGAGCCTCTCTCCCTGGTATAAAACCCGTTTGGTCCCGTGTAATCCATTGTGGGACCAGAGGCAATAATCTATTCGCGATTGCCTTAGCGTAAATTTTGGCATCAATGTTAAGCAACGAGATAGGGCGATAGCTTGCACAATCGGCCGGGTCCTTCCCGTCCTTAGGTATGACCGTAACATGGGCATGAATAGTCTCCGGACGGAGAACACCGCCGGACAAGGTCACATTAGCGTAATTAGAAAGGTGGGGGAGCAACTTATCCGCATAGAAGCGATAATATGCCACTGAAAGGCCATCTGGGCCGGGTGCTTTGCCCTTCGCCATATCTCGTAGTGCTCTCAATAATTCCGTCGATGTAAATTCCCCTTCCAGAGCAGCGAGGGCCACAGCGGGGAGCTGAGGGAGGGCAGCTCGGTCCAGATACTCCTGAATGAGCCGCCGCCTATCGTCCCCGTCGGAATCCATGCGGCGGACATGATAAAGATGCTGGTAGAAATCCTTAAATTCCTTAGCTATCTGAGGAGTTGCGTAGGCCATGGACCCCCCCGGGGTTCTAATTTTAGGTATAAACGCAGCGGCTCTCTGTCGCCTAATGGAAGCAGCTAACAGCCTACTAGGCCTATCCCCCCACTCGTAAAAGCGCTGGGCCACCAGCCTCGATCTAGACTTCTGCTCCAAGTGTAGGAGGGACTTCAGGGATTCTCGCTTCGCTGTAAGGGTGTGTAAAATGGGGACTGAGAGGCTCCGCTTATGAATCCTCTCTAGGCTCCTAATCTCCGCAACCAACTTAAGCTGTTGTGCCAACCGTTCCCTCTTCTTCCTGGCCCCCATTTCAATAAGTTTACCCCTAATAAAGGCCTTGTGCGCTTCCCACAGCACGCCCGGGGAGATCTCGCTACACATATTAGTCCGAAAATAGAAATCCAACTCCTCACCCAAGACAGGGGAGAGGTTTCAATGGCCGACTTAACTAGGAGTGGCAGGTGCTGGCATTGTAACTGTTTTTAACTAGTTCCTTTAGAACTTTTTTTTTTATAATAAATTATGTGTATGTATATAGAAAGATATGTTTATTTTTATATAAACTTCTATGATTTGTGTTTTCGTTAAACCTTGCAATGTACATCTATTTTGGGCTGGTTCCTTAGTAAGGTCATAATTGTCTCACACTCGTCCCCCGTACCTGTTTACTACATAATATTTGGTGTTTCAATACACCGTTTCAATGTATAGGGGGTGTGTGATAATTAGTTACATTTGAAAATGACTAAAAATGATTCATGTTTGGTTACTCATCTTCACTATTACTTTTCTTTTGATTATCCTCTTATTGTTCAATTCAGGTTACGGGCGATAGTGGGCTCTGTTTGCAGTTCTATTTTTTTATGTTCTCATGTTTTTTTCTTGCTTTCCCAAGTATTACTTAATCTAAAAGGCATATTGTTCCAAGTAACCATGACAGACTACTGTGCAAGTGCATGCATAGATCAAATGACCAAGATAAAAACAACAATCCTAGTAGAGAACATCCAGGTTTTATTGAAGTCTCCCCTTTTTGCCCAATTGAAATAAATTCTGGAACATAAATCCAGATTCTATTGGCAAATTTTTTCAATCCTATATAGACAACAAAGTGGTCCTCATTCGTCTAAGCCCTTGTACACACGGTCGGAGAATCCGTCTGAATGTGTCCTATCGGACCGTGTTGTCGGATAATCCGACTGTGTGTGGTATGCATCGGACTGATTCCGTCGGAATATCCGTCGGACCCAATTTTCCAACTTGTTGGAAATATTTCCCGACCAACTGGTTCGATCGGACATACTCCGATCATGTGTAGAGAATTTTGATCGGACCAAGTACTAGCCTGAACGTAGTCCCATCGTAACGAAATTATGTCATCACGTTCTGAATGATCGGATTTTTCGACAACTTAGTCTGACCGTGTGTATGCAACAGTTTCGGACAAGATCCGACGGACCAAATCCGATGGATTTGGTTGTCGAAATCTCAGACCGTGTGTACAGGGAATAAGAATTCATATCTTTCCAACTTTGAAAAATCCATCGAGTTCAATACGCACTCAATGGGAAGTCAACCTTACCACCTGCTCACTCAGTAGGCTTAAAATGTTAAAGGATCATTATGACTCAAAAAACAAGAAATTAGAAGCTGAAATTCAAGCCATAAAAAACAAACTTAATCCATTTCAACAAACGGCCACCTTCCGCTCTTCTGAAGAGGGAATGTGGCAATTTGTTGATGACTATAATAAACAGTTAGTACAGAATAAAGATAAAAAAATTTGCTAAAGACTCTGGGGCATTTAAACTAGGACGAGCATATAGGTGGAACAAAACAAAAAGCGGTAACCATTGAGGATGGTAACATTTCTGCTACATCAACTGTTTCCTCTTCCTCCTATAAATCTCAAACCCAATTGTACACATCAAGGCTCAGAGAGACCCTCTACACCCCATCCAAACCCCACAGGTCTGGGTGATGCTGCACGTGGGAACACTGACACTAACCGCATGCAGGCAGAGAAATGCAAGACTCCCCCACCCTCAGATGGTGAGGATAATGATCACACACTAGCAGACTAGAGCTAAAACACACCCCAATGAAGTGGCCTCCGGAGCCACTCCAAAATACCCTAAACCTTTAAATTTTCACTTAACAGCCTCCAAAGCACCAACGACATGGAGATCACACAACACCACAGCATAGAGCAACATGTAGTTCAGTCCACATAACCCAATCACGCAATTTGATGTCATTAATCTGACACATCACACTTTCACTTCCACAGAACTTGATGTTCTGGGATTAGGACTTAAGTTTTGCCCCCACACGATCTTGACCACTTTAAATGCATTAAAGATAGCAACCTATTTGCCAGAAAGTTACATTTTAAATCATACTTGCACAATCAAACAACTTGCATCACAGATAACTCTTATGTAAAATAGTCTAGAGCAGACTATAGGATGTTAAAAAACCTGAATCAATTGGAAATAGAAGGATGATTTTGGAATTACCCCAAAGAAATGCACCGAATACTAACTGACTCAGAGGACACAGCCACCTCTAATTTCACTCCCCCTGAGTACAAAAATTAGTCACGCAAATTCCTGGCTTTCTCTAACTCTAACTTAAAAATTTTTGTTGAACGTGTAACCCATGATGTCCAAACAATACACCGTACCTCTAGAAATTCCAATCTAATATCTACACAAAGATTTGCCCTAAACCAACACAAAGCAAGACAAGATATAATCATCAAACTCTCGGATAAAGGGGTAATCTTGTTATTCAAACTATTAAAGATTATATGGCAATATGCCAGAGAATCTTGGGAAATTCTTCTTAATATCGCAGAATTCCTGCATCCATCATTCAGGAGTACCAGCAGGAGTTCTTTGCTATTATAGACAGGGCATATGGTAAAAACATAATATTTAAAAACACTAGGGACTATTTAAGAGTTAAAGGGTTAAATAGTATGTTTATATTTTCTCTATAACCCCTTTTACGGATAAGGTAGAGGGTTGTTTCAATTTTTATTCTTTAGGGGTGCGACTATCTCTCTCCCACTCAATTTAACACTTTAATCACATCGCTATGCCTCTATAAATTCAGATTATGTGTGCCTTGTAGCTCTCCAAATCAAAGTATACCTGCATTGTTTCAAAATGTTAATGTTTCACGTATATTTTCTTCTGTATGTTTTTGAAAATTCATAAATAAACTATTTAAAAAAAAAAGAATTCCAGAATGCGCCATTGCAGAGGGTTTTCCGACCAGCACAGATGTGAGAGGGTTGAGCAGATCCTGAGATATTTAAAACAAGTCCTTGGAGGAAATGTTACAATTATGTTGCAGATGTCGGAAAGAGATAAATTAGGAGTTTTGATATAGGACTCCAATAGTCTGTAGGCCAGCAGAGAGCCAGTTTGATATTGAGAAGTCAGGGCTGATAAGCTGTGGGGCCGAGAGGGAAATGAGAGGCAGTGGGGTTAATTTATTGAAGGCAAATAGACTGTGCACTTTGCAAAGTGCAGTTGCACTGTGCAAGCGCAGTTGCTCTAAAGTTTAGTAGATGAGGTAAAGCTTCACTTTGCAAAGAATACCCAATCACATGCAAGAAAAAAAAAACATTTTTGCTTCAACATAATTAAATGATGGAAGTCAGCAGAGCGTCCGCTCATCTACTAAGCTCTGTAGCAACTGCACTTGCAGAGTGCATCTGCACTTTGCAAAGTGCACAGTCTATTTGCCTTTAGTAAATCAACCCCAGTGTCCGGTAGGGTATGCCTGTTGAATGTTGGTAAATTGCTTTTCATGCTCTGATGGTCGTGTTGATGGTGCCTAGGTAAGATTACTGTTCATGTCCTAGGAGTAAGGCGCTGAAGAGCATTTTTGAACAGGTTGCTAATACCGTTCTTTCAATTTGGAGCCATGTGTGCTGTGCAGGGACGGACTGACAACTAATGGGGCCCCCAGGCAATAGGAGATTATAGGGCCCCGGGCAGTAGGAGAAGATTATGGGGCCCCTGGGTAATAGGAGATTATGGGGGGCCCCCAGGGAATAGGAGATTATGGGGCCCCCAGGCAATAGATTATGGGGCCACACAGTATACACTCACATACAGTATACACACACACACCCAATATACACACACAGTATACACACACAGAATACACATACACATACTGAAAAGTTACTGGAGAGGTGGGGCAGCTATAATCTTGGGATTTTTTTTTTAAAACTGTCCCTGGTTTTATTGAGGCTGGCAACCCTGATGGGGCCCCTTAGTGGCATGGGGTCCTTGGGCAGTGCCCGAGTGCCCGAATGGTCAGTCCGTCCCTGGTGCTGTGACTTAGTTTCCCACCAGGATTTAGCTTGGTCCCGGATTGTTGCTTTCAAGTATGCTGAAATGTTTTGTGCTCCCATTCCCCCAGTGGATGTGCACAAGATAGAGCGTTTGATACTAGGGTACTCCCCATTCCAGATGAAGGAGTTTACTATGCCTTGCAGTTTGTGGCAATGTGATTGTAGAAAGGGGATAGGTAGAGTCCGAAATGTATAAAGTACCTGGGTGTAAAAGTTACATTTTAGAGGAGGCTTGTATATGTTGCAAGTCATGTACTGTTTTCTGACGTTTGGAGATGAGTTGAGAGAAGTTGAGAAGGATTAGTCAAGAAGTAGGTGTGACCAACTGTATACCTAGGTAGGAAAGAGTGGAATCTGGAGCCCACGAGAAGGAGGTAATTGGGTCAATGCTACATTTTGTATTTGATTCAATATTAGCACCAATTATGAAGGATTTGGAGAAATGTATCTTGTAGAGAGAGGCTTTGCTGAAAAGATCTAGGCTGAGGTGGAGGCGAGGTAATGATTGTACTGGGTTGGTTATGGAGATGATCACATCATCTGCGTATAGGCCAATTATGTGAATGTGGTCACAGACTTCAATACCGGAGATGAGTAGGTTCATTTTAATGGAATGGGGCAATGGTTCCATAAAAAGGGTAAACATTAGGGGGGAAGGGGGGCACCCCTGAAGGGTTTCATTTGAGATACAGGAGTCAGAAAGAATACCAGAGTTTACAACCTTGGCGCTAGGGTTGGAGTATAGTGCCATGATGGCTTGAAGAATTTGGCCCGAGAAGCCTAATTTTTCCAGAACTACTTTGAGGAAGCTCAAGTCGAATGCCTTTCCCACATTTAAAGAGATGAACATAGAAGGCGTTCTATGGTGTTTTACCCACTGTAGTAGGTCAATGTATCTACATGTGCCATCAGACGCTTGTCTACCAGGCACAAAACCCACCTGATCAGGGTGTACTAGATATGGAATGATGCTAGAGAGCTGTATGGCTATCAGTTTGGCATACAGCTTGGTATCTGTATTTAGTAATGAGATGGGTCTGTAGCTGGCAGTGTCGTCCAATAGTTTGCCAGGTTTAGGGATAGTCGTGATGATCACTTCAAGAGATTCTGGGGGGGGATGTGGCCTGAGGAAGCAATATAGTTGAAGGATTGACAAAGATGTGGGGCAAGCAAGGTGTAAAATTGTTTGTATTCATTGCTGAAGCCATCAGGGCCAGGGGCTTTGTGTAGTGGAAGAGAGGTGACAGCTTGCTCGACTTCAAATATATGGAAAGGGTCTGAGAGTGTTTGGATTTTTTCTGGGGACAGTGATGGCAAATGTATGTGGGCCAGAAAGTTAGCAATTTCTTTGGATGTGGGGGCTGGGGCTCCACCAGATGCAGTAAGGTTGTATAGATTAGCATAAAATGAGCTAAATTGGCAATACCTTTTGTGGTTTGCGCTACGGGTTTGAGAGGGGGAGGTGAGATATGGAATGTTAGAGTGTATTAAGCGACGTTTAAGTTGTTTTGCAAGGCAGGCCCCTGGTTTGTTATTGTGTGCATAGAAGTGTAGGCGGAGTCTTTTCAGGGAAAAGTTGAACTTTTGATGAAGGTGTTCACTAAGATTTTGTCTTGCTGTTCATAGTTCAGAGTCAAGGTGTAGGGAGGGTTGAGTTTTGTTAGCAGATTCAAGGATGGAAATTTGCTCCAATAATTTATATGTGGTAGCACTGCATTGTTTCCGCTTGTGTACTCCTATCTTAATAAGGAGGCCTCTAAGGCAGGCCTTGTGAGCATTCCATCAAACTGTAGGGTTAGTTACGGAATCAGCATTAAGCAAAAAATATTGTTCAATCTCAGATGTGACCTGTTTCTGGAGATGTGGATGGGATAGGGTGTGTAAAGCCTCTACATTGTCCCCCTCTCTGTAGAGTGAGGAGGGAATAAGAATAGGAGCATGACCATCTATCTTGGTTTCTTGGACTGACTGGAGGATGTGTTTATCAACAAGAAAAATAGGACTATTGCGGTGACTTGGGCAAACTCTCTGAGTTTTTGCGCAGTAGCAGCAGATATATCTGTGTAGAGAGCAACAGCAGAGTAGGGATCAGGCAGCCTGGAGCTGGAGAGAGCTACTGCCATGATTTTTTATTTTACTTGAAAGAAATGAATGCGCGCCATGACATTGCAGGGTACAGAGGCTGGAAAATGATTAGGTTTAGCAATCCTGTGTGTGTGATCAATGGTGATGTCAGCTTGAGAGAGTTGTGGGAGGAGCTTGAAGAAGAGTTGTTGTATATAGTGAATCAGATCAGGGGGTCTAACAGTTTCTGGGATACCTCTGAATTTTATATTGTTCCATCTGGAACGATCCTTGAGATCTGCCACTTTAGCACAAAGGAAGTTCCTTAGAGTGCTAATGATATGCTTCAGTGACCTCATGGTAGGTATTGGCATGATATGTCACTTGCTTTTCTAGGATATCTGTAAGTTCCTCCACTTAATCTATTCTAGAATGTATGGAGGAAATGGAGGAATGGAGCTCATTGTGGAGATCTCTCTGCAGGGACAGGAGCATATGCTTCGGTGTGTGTTCTGAAGCGGGCTGATCACTGGCTCGATGTGCAGCTAATGATTCATGGCTGCTATCCTGCTGCTATATTTCGCCAGGGGCATCCCAGTGATGCTTCTTAATAAAGGAGCTTTAGTGGGAGAAAGCACTGGTGATTGTGCTGCCGGCTTACCTCTGTGGGAGAGCCATGGTGTGAAGCCAGAGCAAATTCCTTGCTATCCATTTTCTCTGAGGTATTTGTGGAATGCATGGAATGTAGCTTGTTCTCCTGCAATTGCTCCTCTGCTGAAATGTGGGGATGAGGTGTCACTTGGGCTCCACCTTTTGGCTTCTGCACTGCCGTTGTGAGGAAAAATCTGTGAAGCTTGGAGTCAGAACGATTTTTCTTTCTGGACATACCGTCCAGGTGTCACATGTACCAGCTCTCTCCCTGTGTAGTCAAATGGGGATGAGAACTGCTGTAAAGGGCAGATAGTTGCTTCAAGTCCTGAGGCTGAGCGGAGCTGGTGAGTCAAACGTCCATCTTGCTCCATGGCTGGCACATATCATGTTCACCTTCCATGTCTCCCACTACCTCCTGGTGCAGGGAGTGGTGATGGGGACCAAGTGTGCCCTGTCGTATGCTAACCTGTACCTGGGGGGTGGGAACGTGAGGTGTTTTTGCGTCGGATTGCTACTCGATGTACCTGAACCACAAGTCATTGTGGCGCAGGTGCATTGATGATGTACTTATCTTTTGAACAGGCCCTTGTGAACTTTTGACGACCTTTATTGAGGCATTGAACTGTAATGACTTCAATTTGTCTTTTACTCTCAACTGGCATGTTGACACCTTACCGTTTTTTGGATTTGATCATTCACAAGGACCCAAAAGGTGATATGTTTACCAATCTTTATAGAAAGGATACAGCTGGTAACTCCGTTTTACATTTTCAAAGTGCCCATCCCTCGCACTTAATTAAATCGATACCCAAGGGTCAGTACTTATGGGCAAAATGAAACTACAGTGATGAAGCAAATTTTCAAACACAGGCATCAAGCCTGAGAGAACAGTTTATGGACCGTTACAGTCAAAAGTCCCTTAAAAAAAGCTCACAGAAAGGCACTAGACAATCCCCGTGACCTTTTACTCTTTCAAGGCAAAATGCCTCTTTCATCCAATTTAAAAATCTATGTCCAATTACCAAATATATTAATCAACATTCCACTGTGAGACACATTCTTAAAAAACATTGGCATGTTTTGAAAGATGATCCTGCGCCAAGCCTATTTATAGAATCTGAACCACACATTACATTTAAATGGAATCAATCGCTTTGTGACATTTTGGTATCCAGCCATTTCTCTACACCCAAACATCGAGACCCTTGTGGCTGGTTTTCCCCGTGGTACTTATTGTTGTGGTGCATGTGACTACTGCAAATGTATTAAACCAGGCAAAAATGTATGTTTACCAACTGGTGAAGGCTTAGCTATGTACCACTTTGTCAATTGTAATACCATCGGTATAGTGCATCTGATCACTTGTAGCTGTGGAAGCCATTATGTGGGCAAACTAAACATATATAATATTTGGAGATGGATTAAAGATCATGTCACGGACATACATGGGGGCATTACAGAAAAAACAATACCAAGGCATTTAGTTGAGTTTCATAATTATGAAACTGACTCTCTTACATTTCAAGTGCTAGCAAGAATTAATCCCCCAGAAAGGGGAGGAGACATTGATCAAAAGATTTTACAAATAGAAGCCAAATGAATTTACAAATTAAAAGCTATTTATCCACCAGGGTTAAACATGCTATCAGTTATGCCCCCTTTTTATAGATAATAATAACTGATGGATACTGAATTTCCACAAACAGACCATTTAACCATTAACCTGTTTGACACATTGTTAAAATTATTATTTTTTTATGATTCATTTTGTTATATTTAGTGTTATACCACATCTATTTTTAGCTTGTGTTGTAAGTGCACTGTGGTAAATATGGGGATTTTCTGAGCGAGAGGAGATACGGTGCAATTATATCTCTATTAATTATTTATGATATATTAATTACATACTACCATTATCATTATTATGCTTATTATCATTTGCTGTTCCATTCCCATTTGCTTTTGCTGCAATGTGTTACTTAGATTCAATTAGCCTATTCACAGTGTATTGCGCTTGGTGACCTTTCCAATAGTGTAACTATAGTGTCATTATTATTTATCCAATTTTCTCTTTTTCTTTTGTTCACCGGCAGTGATGGTACTAACCATGCCCATGTCTCCCCACTGCCTGTGGTTGTAAGAGGAGCTGATGATTTAGCAGCCATCCTTCCATAGATCCCTGTGTTCCAATTGAGATCCCATAGAGGCATCACCCAGACAGAAGGTCTATACCATCAAGCTCTGGAGTGACGCTGTGTTTCATCTGCCTCACTTCCGGTTGCATACTTCTGCCGGGTGGAATGCATAGCACCGGGACACATCTTGTTGATTGCGTCATTCCCGGTGCACTGCCAGTATAGGTCCTCTTCCCAGAGGTCCACCACAGTGTTCTATCCTCCCTGTTTGTACGTGTATGTATGTGCACCATAGGCAAGGTTTACACCCACACTGGAATATTCACTGGGAAGATGAGCCCGCTCCAAACCCTCCAGATTTATTATCCGGCCAATGGGGGTAGCCTCAGAGGCTGCTCCTCCCACCTTACACCGAAGGATACTCCCCTATACTGTAAATACCATCACCTGAGGCAGATGGAATATGGCTGACCATCCATGTGGAGACACAGGTGGTATTAAATTATCTATTTAGACAAAGAGAAAGGAAAATGGTCAGCAGGACTATTTAGGTAAGAAATCCTTTGTAATCTTGTTGCAATGTTATGGTCTGTGCATGATTATTCTCCATGCACTGCTTACCTATCATTGCATTTGTCCTCATCATGATTTCTTGTCTCTTATATTCATTCAGTTATCAAGGGTTGTTTGAATAGTCCTTTATTGATCTCTACATAGATCCATTTAAGGTATTACCAACTCTGAAACAACTGGCAATATCTATGTAGTGGTTTTAACCACCTCTCCCTTGTCCCTCGATCTATGATCTGAGATGCTTATTGATATCTATGATTCTTTAATGTAAGGTTTCCTTATTTTCCTCCCTTTCCCATCTCTGTCCATGTTTCCCTTCCCTCCACCTCCTCTTCCCCTCCCTTCCCCTTGCCCATCATTCCTTTTCCTTTTCTTCTCCCTTCCTCTCACCCCTCCCCCTTCCTTCCCTATCTTCTTCCCCCAACTCTCCCTTTCTTTCCCTACTTTCTTTTTCCCCTTCCCCCTTCTTCCACCCCACTTCAATCCCTTTCCCCTTTTATTCCTCCCCTCTCATCCGCCATCCTCTAGTTCTTACCATCCGCCAGATATAACTGCCAATCCTACCTTTACCATTCAAAATTATATCAGTATATAGGAGCTTCCTTTCTTTTTAGGGGGACAAGGAGTCAACCCCACGGGCTCCCCAGGCTTTACTCCTATCAAGCCGGCCATTGACATTTTACATGTGCACTTTTAGATATTTAATTATGTTATTTCTTTTCTTTTCTCCCCTCCTTTTTATTTTTGTACATATTTCAAACTCAGGAACTAGTTACATTATAGACTATATGGGTACTTTTTTATAGGTGCTCACCTTGCTTCTCTCTATCCCACAGTGTGCCATAGTGCAAATAACAAAGCATTGGAATGCATTTTGTAGATTTATTAATTGATTATTAAAGGTGATGTAAATTAGATGTGATATTATTTATTACATTTTTGAAATATACAATGAACATATATATTTTTCTTCATATATGTGTTCTATATGATTTTTTGTGTTAATAATATGTTTATATATCATTACATTATATAGATAATCTTTGTTATAATCTGAGGCCCTGATGAAGTGGGTTTTCCCATGAAATGCGTAGGCCATATACCTGGATTTTCCAGTTGGGATAACAACACCTTGGACAACCTCACTGTAACTATTTTTAACTAGTTCCTTTAGAACGTTTTTTATAATAAATTATGTGTATGCATAGAATAAAGATATGTTTATATTTATATACATTTCTATGATTTGTGTTTTCATTAGACCTTGCAAGGTACATGTAAAGTCCCACCTTATTTTGCTCTAATATGGTATAAAATGCATTAATACCTTCCTGCCCAGCCTATAGCAGATTGAAAGGCAGGTATGAATCAATGAATGAATGACTTGTATAGCTCTGCAAATGCAAACTGAATCGCCAGACATCACATGACGTCTATTCAAAAGGCGCCACTTGCGTGGCACAGTTTGTCACCTGCTATGTCCACTGGACACAGCTGAAGACTGATCAGTGTACCAGCTCGCTGCCGGTACCATGTCACCGCTGTAACCAATCACAGAAGATCACATGACAGTTATAATCAATGGATGGCTCCTTTCATGCCATCCATTGTACGAATGTGTTGCTAGCTGTTATTGGGCAATGTAATCACATGGTACAGACAAGGCTAATCACAGCCCACCTGTACCATGTGATTAGCTCTGGCCAATCACAGCTAATCACAACAAAACAAACTGAATTAATCAGTTTCATTCACTAAAATTCTTATTTGCATGCTAATTACTTCCCCAGAGTAGTACATTGTTTCTATGGTAACAATATATTGCTCTGGTCACTGTGTGTTACAAAAAAAAAAAAAAAACATAAGAAAACATGTAATAAGAAATAAAAAAATGAAAAAAAGGTTGAATTTTTGTTTCCTTACTGTCACCAGTCAGTGTCCGTGAGCACCATCACACCATTTATATGAAGATGCTATACTGCACTGCTGACAGTATGTAAAAAAGAAAAAAACATTTTTTTTATTATTATTTATTTATTTTTCAAAAAATTAGGAATAAATTGTCTGGTGACAGGGTTTCCTTGATCAAGTATCAAAACATTATATCAACTAATTATACCATTATCCCCACCTAGTGTCAGTCCTGAAACTCAAACTGCTTCAGTGGATTAGATGATGCTAAACTGTGGAACTTAAAATTTTTAATGAAACTAACGTATATACCTGCGGTTTATACTGGCATTTACTATACACTAGCACTCAAACTGAGAAAGGGAAGAGCAGCACTACCAACCAATCAAATAAGATTTGTCAAGTGTTTTTTCAGAGCAAATTAGGCCTTCATCTGGTGATAAATGGTAATGGATAATTACACAAAACATTTTAAAAATACATTTTAAAAATGTGGCTGTATATTTTTTGCCATTACCATGACTCACACTACTTGTTTATGGCATACATACCATATATATATAAATATATACAGTGTATATATTTGTTGCTTGTACCTGTAGTAGGCCATAAAAAATTGCTTTTTTTTTCTCCATAAAACACCCTGACACTAACCTCAACCCTAACACTGTCCTTGATCCTGACCCTATCTTAGATCAAGCCCTGATCTATTTATTCAATCCTTATTTTTTTTTACATGCAGACTTTTTTTGTTTACATTCTTTTTCTCTGGCTAGAATGTACCCTTTTCTCCATTTAGAGGTGAAAGAAAATTCAGGGGTGGGTTTTACCCACCATGATCACCATGATCACCATGGCAGTCAATTACAGGCTATCGCAGAGCTCATGTGATCGACAGCAGGTCACCCTGGCTCCTGATTGTTAGTACAAGACCAAGATATGTCAGGGACAGTTTGTTCTGCTTGTTGGGAGCACGTTAGGGAATACACCTCCAGCACAAATGCCAAAGTGCATACAGGTGCATTTCATAAAATTAGACTATAATCAAAAAGTTAAATTATTTCAATAATTCAATTCAAAAAGTGAAACTCATATTTTATATAGATGTGTTACACACGAAATGATATATTTCAAGCATTTCTTTCTTTTAATTGTGATGCTTATGACCTACAGCTAGTGAAAACCCAGAATTCAGTTTCTCAGAAAATTTGAATATTAAATAAGACCAATAAAAAAAGGATGTTGGCTTACTGAAAAGTATGTCCATGTACAGTGTAGTATGCACTCAATACTTGGTTGGGGCTCCTTTTGCATGAATTACTGCATCAATACAGTGTGGCATGGAGGTGATCAGCCTGTGGCACTGCTGAGGTGTTATGGAAGCCCAGGTTGCTTTGATAGCGGCCTTCAGCTTGCCTGCATTGCTGGGTCTGGTGTCTCATCTTCCTCTTGACAATACCCCACAGATTCTCTTTGGGGTTTAGGTCAGGCGAGTTTGGTGAGACCAATAAAAAAAAAGAATTTGAATACAGAAATATTGAATTACTAAAAAGTATGTCCATGTACAGTATAGCATGGATTCAATACTTGGACTTTGGACTTGATAAAACACAGTGGACCAACACCAGCAGATAACATGGCTCCCCACGAATCACTGACTGTGGGAACTTCACACTGGACCTCATGCTACTTGGATTCTGTGCCTCTCCACTCTTCCTCCAGACTCTGAGACCTTGATTTCCAAATGAAATGCAAAATTTTCCACAGTCCGTAATGATTTGCGGAGCCATGTCATCTGCTGGTGTTGGCCCACTGTGATTTATCAAGTCCAAAGTCAGCGCAGCCCTCTATCAGGAAATTCTAGAGCACTTCTTGCTTCCCTCTGCTGACCAACTTTATGGAGATGCTGATTTCATTTTCCAGCAGGACTTGGCACCTGCCCACACTGCCAAAAGTACCAATACCTGGTTTAATGATCATGGTATCACTGTGCTTGATTGGTCAGCAAACTTGACTGACCTAAACCCCATAGAGAATATTTGGGGTATTGTTAAGAGGAAGATGAGGGACACCAGACCCAACAATGCAGGCGAACCTGAAGGCCGCTATCAAAGCAACCTGGGCTTCTATAACACCTCAGCAGGGCCATAGTGATCACCTCCATGCCATGCCACATTGATGCAGTAATTCTTGTTCAATATTTTTATTGAAAATTTTTCATCAAAATAACAAAACAATGGAGAAATAAATATCCCAAACCGGGAGCCAACATAGCCCTTCAGTAGGGTTTATCAAAAACAAAATTTAGGAAGGTAACAGCGATGTTAATGTAACAACATATTTATAACATAACAATGCTAATTAATGCCCTGAAGGGTTGTGATAAACCATTGATCAGAGCAAATTAGTGACAATAAATTCTTTATTTGCTATAGAATAATAAGATTGAGCAGGGGTCGGCAGAGTATCAAAATCTGATTTTGTTCCAGAGGGAACAAGGGAGACACGCAAGCCACCCCAACTGGGATCTAGCTGTGAACTGTACGTGTCCCCCCGATCCCCCCTGAAATTTCTGTTCTGCCCTCCGCCCCCTCCCAATTAATTAAATAAATGTAATAACTGCCTAGGTGCATTACTCCAAGTGATGTAGTTAATAATAGATGACTATTGATCAAATGGCATGCAAAATAATGTTTTTATGATAAGTAAAAAGAGAAGAGAGTAATAGGAAAGGAAAGAAAAAAGAGAGAGAATAAGTGCATCTGTGATGTGATTATCAAAAAGGAGCGGAGGAGGAAACCAATTATTTGAATCAATCGTTGAGAGAAATTAAGGTAAGTGGCCCGGATATAGGGGAACCTTGACATAGCGAGCCCAAGGATCCCAAGTAGCTTCAAACTTGGGCACCCTGTCTAATAATTTTGCAGTGATTTGTTCTTGGGTCATAATCCAAGTGATTTTCCGCTTGGTGACTATCAAAGAAACCTTGTTTGTTTTCCACGCTCTTGCAATAGTAAGTTTTGCTCCTAGGAGCATAAAAAAAATAAGATTATTGGTGTGTTTGGGAGCACCTTCTATTCCGAGGTTCAGTAGTCCAATAGTAGGAGTTTGTGGAATTCCAATGCCTGTAACTTTCCGTGCCATGTGGAAAAATCTGTTCCAGAAGCCTCTTATACGTGGACAAGTCCACCAAATATGGTGCATAGTACCCACCTGCTTACAATCCCGAAAACATAGAGGTGAGGTATCAGGAAAAATCTTAGCAAGCCTGGAGGGGACATAATACCAACGTGTGAAAACTTTAATATTTGCCTCTATTAGGTTTATGTTGAGTATTCCCTTATAAGATTTCTGGAAGAGATTGTTCCATTTATTCAGCTCCCAAGACAAACTCAGATCAGTCTCCCATGCCTGAGCATATGGAGGCAAGCTATGTTTACTCGCCAATAAGGCGTAGATCAGCGAGATACCACCCCTCTGATCCGCGAGTGTACCACACCACTGTTCATAAGCTGTTGGTTTTGGGGGAATGGATTTATCTGTCCATAAAGTGTTTAAAAATGTCTTAATTTGGTTAAATCTAGAATTCTCAGAATTTGGCATTTCCAATTTGTTAATACATTCATTCAGCGTGAGAGGACCCGATGCTGTTAAGAAATGTCCTATTCTAAACATGCCCTTATTTAACCACCACTGGAAAGCTGTGTTCAATCCTGGAACAAAGTCTTGATTATGAAAGATATGGGCCAATGGTCTCAGGGAAGAAACCAACGAATTCTGTTTATGGAGCGTGTCACAAAGTACCATCGAGTGAGAAAGTGTCGGGGCCATTATTGGGGGTCTCTGTTTCCGGGGGCACCATATCAGAAAATCTATTGTATGGAGTGGAACCGCCTGACTCTCCATGGATATCCAGTCTGGTTTTGGTCCCTTAGAGTATATAGAGGAAATTTGTGCTAATTGAGCTGCCTGGTAGTACCACCATAGATTTGGAAGACCTAATCCTCCTTGCGTTTTGGGACGAAAAAGGACCTCCCTTGATAAACGGTGTCCCTTCTTTCCCCAGACAAAATGGATAATGCGTGATTGGAATTTGTTCAGGAAATGTTTGGGTATAGGGATGGGCAGTGAACGGAAAAGGTATAAAATACGAGGCATCAGAGTCATTTTTTGATGCAGTAATTCATCCAAAAGGAGCCCCGACCAAGTATTGAGCACATACTATACTGTACATGGACATACTTTTCAGTAAGCCAACATTTCTGTGTTAAAAACCCTTTTTTTTATTGGTTTTATTTAATATTCTAATTTTCTGAGATACTAAATTTCAGGTTTTCACTAGCTGTAAGCCATTATCATCAAAATAAAAAAAAAGAAATGCTTGACATATATCACTCTGTGTGTAACGCATCTATATAAAATATATGTAAATGTAAAAGTAAATAGATAAAGTCGCGCTACGGACTACCCCCTCTATCTGTAACTAAAATAAATGAATTAAATGAAAACCTGTGAATGGGGATATTAATAAGGGGTTAAAGCTGCCTATGCCTAGATCCTCCACCCCTTAAATGGAGGGGGGGGGGGGGGTGAAAGATAGAGAATTAAATAATGGGCTATGGCGCTAAAACCCAATGCTTGTGCAACTCTCTGCATAAAAATATATGTAAATTTAATTAATATAACAGTGCTATCAAAATTCTTTTAATATGTCTAGTGTGTGCATATATGTGCTAGTATTACAGTAGCCCATACATATACTTTGCTTATACTAATAATAACAAATTCATAGAAATTCCTGGGAAATTCATAAAAACATCCAAAAGAATCAAAAAATGTGCAAATTAATTAATCTCAGCAAACATGCAAAAATCGTGCAAAATATTTAGTCCCAAAATATTTTGCACGATTTTTGCATGTTTGCTGAGATTAATTAATTTGCACATTTTTTGATTCTTTTGGATGTTTTTATGAATTTCCCAGGAATTTCTATGAATTTGTTATTATTAGTATAAGCAAAGTATATGTATGGGCCACTGCAATACTAGCACATATATGCACACACTAGACATATTAAAAGAATTTTGATAGCACTGTTATATTAATAAAATTGACATATATTTTTATGCACAGAGTTGCACAAGCATTGGGTTTTAGCGCCATAGCGCATTATTTAATTCTCTATATAAAATATATGAGTTTCACTTTTTGAATTGAATTACTGAAAAAAATTAACCTTTTGATATTATTCTAATTATATGAGAGCAACCTGAAGAAGGCTCACATATATGTGTTAGCTCGGTGGAACAGGTTAAAAAACAAAACAAAACAGAAAAATATTAGATTGCAAGCTCCTTGAGGGCAGGGGCTGGTGTGACTGTACAATATATATGTAAAGAGCTGCATAAATTTACAGTGTTACATAAGTATCTGTAATAACTAAAAACAAAATAAACTGCTTGAAATTACAATAAAATGTTTTTATAAGAAACCTCATTGGGTTTAGATCTAGTTTAAGCATAAGGAAAACTCTCATTTTTAAGCTTATAGGCAATGGATTGACAGAAGTGTCAACAGTCCAAACTAAAAACAAAAATATATTTATTATATAAACCAATGTAATAAAATAATTCGGGTCTTCTATATAAGCTCCAACACTGTGCTTCCTAAAGTGCAACCTGCTTCAACTCTTGTCAAAGTGCTTCACCCGAAGTGATATATAATTGTGCTCACCAAATATATTTGGCCACGAAGTGACCACCAGGCATGTAAAATGAAAGGAATCCTTCCTTCGTTGGCTATACTCTGTCAAGCCTCCTACTCACGGAGCTCCCAGCGGGTCGCGTGCGTGCCGCAGGCGGTACGCACATGACCACACAGCGACAAATTCAAAGGGATGTACCTGTACGCCCATTTGCCCAGCCATGCCATTCTGCTGACGTAAATGTACATGCGGCCGTCGGCAAGTGGTTAATCATTATTTTTCATGTCTTATTAGTTATTATTAATTTTGGGTGCTGCATTACAATATTTCAGAGTAATTTTATTCACCCCACCAAAATAGACACATAGGAATGGTACATAAATCAGCCTTGTTGGGTCTAAATGGTCACATAAGATAAATGTTAAGGGAATGTCTGTCTATACCAACTGCTAATTTAAACAATGCCTAAGGCCTAATGACACAGGCTGGAAAGTGCACAAGTTTATTGCCGTTTTTTATCAATAATGTAATGACCCGCACTTATAAACTGAACAATGCTACTAGGCATTTTCTCCAGCTTGTAGTGCTAAGGTGGACTTCCCAAAAAGTCTACCCTTAATCCAATACACTGAGCACAGACCAAATTGCTTCATACAGTTATTTTCTGATTTGAGGGGCTTTTGGCTGTGAATCTTCTTCCTATTAGTTTATGTATGAAATACTATAGCATAAGCTATTGAGTGTAACTTTCTGTTTCAGTAAAGTGGCTTTTTCTTTGAAGTTCCTATCTGCTATAATGAAACCTACATCCTGTACATATAGACAAATGAATATAAGTGAAATTATATTACTGTAGCACACAATCACTATATTACACATTTAAAGTAAAACTATTGTTTTTTTTTTTTTCAATTTTCATTTTGTGTTGTTATGGTGACACTTACTGTGAAATAGCTTTTTGACTGATGATAAAATGATTGCACATTTGTTTTCTATATAGCGGCTCTATCATATTTTTCATGAACACATTTCTTATGTAAATTTGTTGGTTTGGTCCCTTGTGGCAATCTGTATGTCAAGCCATAAGTTACATTGCAAGACAACTGTTAAAGAGCGACTTCAGGCAATGAGAAAATGCATTTATTCAGCTACTTATGATATCCGGTAAATACAACAACTGAACTAAACAAGACGCTTCATTCAATTTAGCAAGCTTTGACTGGGTATTCCAACATCACCAACAGATGTGTTCCAGGATCCCCCAATCACTGACAAAGGGGAGTGGAGTAGATGAAGGCAGTGAATTAAGGTTTGGATGAAAACCTGAACAGCAAAGTAGATTGGCTATGCTCCCCTGTTTTTATTGCCAGTCAACTGTAGAGTTAAAGCAGTATTAAAATAAAAATGAAACATTTATAATATTCTTACCAGGGCTTTTTTTTTTCAGCAAGAACTAGGGGGAACTGAGTTCCACCACCTCTGGCTCAGATCTTCTGCTCCCTGCTCACCGCTATCACTTGGTAACATTGAAGTCCAGATTCTGTATTTACAAGTGATGGCTTATCTCCCAGTAGCTCCTACAGGTCAGATCTCAGGTGTAGATCCCACTGAGTGCTGAACAGGGACAAGGGAGATACAGAACAGGCGCCCAGGGTTCAGTACAGTCATGGGCAGGAGAGGGTGTGTGGTAGGCTGCACCCTCTGTGGTCTCCATTTTTTTCCCTGGTGACCAGTTGTTGATGCTCCTACTGCATGATCTCCCTTGCAAGTGACTGTAGTATAGTATAGTATAGTATAGTATAGTATAGTATAGTATAGTATAGTATTCTGAGAGGTACTACAGCCGGATAGGTGTTTCAGCTTAATATTGCAACAAAGGTAATACATGTAACAGATAATAGAGCTTTTAAGGAGGGGGGAGAAGGTGAGGGCAGTGGAGGGAGGGGGCTGTATGCAAAGCAAAGAGCTACTATTTGATGCCATTTTGCAGGTATGTGTGTGTGGCGGACATGGTTGAGTTCCTGCATCTATTCTCTGAGAAAAAAAAGCCCTGATTCTTACTAATTATTATACAAATTCTTAAATGTGATTGCTGTATTAGCTTTATTTTTTAGACTTTCTTCTATTTTCATCTGGTGATTGAGCCAGCAAGTCTGTTACTTTTCAAAATCACATATATCAGTTTACATGGAAACCACTTAACGTTGGCAGAGATGCTTATAATGATAAGCTTTTTCTTATTTATACAAAACCTTTATTCCCAAATGAAAAAACTGTTTGCTGTAACTGACTATAACATGTGAACTGGGGTTTGGCTTTAATTTGTTAGTGTATCTAAATCTACTAAATCTGCTAACAATGCAGACATCTACTGTGCCTCTATTCATCCAGAGTTGTGTCTCACTAATACAGGAGGTTTGTTACTGGCTAGATCACCAGGCAAAAACAGAAATAAAGCCAAAGAAAGGAAATGCAGCCATCACTTCTAAAGATTGGTAAGCGGCAATAAAATGCATTTATGGTTTTGGGTTTGATATCGCTTTAAACACTTCATCCCCGGAAGGTTCTACCTCTTTGATGACAGGGCTATTTTTTGCGATACGGCACTGCGTTGCTTTAACTGACAATTGCGTGATCGATGCGACCCTGTACCCAATTTTTAGCGGGACTGCGACATTGTGGCGAACAAATCTGACACTAAGTGAAACTTTTTGGGGACCAGCGACACCAATACAACGATCAGTGCTAAAAAAAAGAATTTACAGTCAGTGTACAAATGACACTGGCAAGGGAAGGGTTAACATCAGGGTCAATCAAAGGGTTAAATGTTTTCCCTGGGAGTGCTTTCTAACTTTGTGGGGGATGGTTTAACTGAAGAAAGCAGAGATCGCATGTTCCTGCTTGGCAGAAACACAAGATCTCTATCTTTTTTTTCTATAACAATATATTTTTATTATAAATTTCCACGAGAATTACAGCAGGGATATACACACAAATATGTGAACATACAAAGTATCAAGAACATACAAAAACAGCAATGAAGTAGTACAAAGAATAAAAAGAAACAAAGTACAAAGGTTCGGCCATAAAATTATTCCTGGAAAGTGAAGGATCGTTCAAGCGTAGTATTCCTAACAAGAACAAATATAGGTCAAGGCATAAGTTGAATCGTAAGCAAGGTAATATAATCTAGTGGAACCGTTTGAGGACTCAGCTACCAGATAGAAACCTGAAGCAAGCGTACTAAAGAGTATAACACAAGGAAGCGGGGGATAATGATCAGGGGAACTGCGTCCAACCGCCCCGGGCGCCCCAACTGGGAACAAGCTGCACCCGGGTCGACCGAGCGCACCCCCCCCAACCCTAGCTATGAAACCACTTCCCCTCAGGGATTCAGTTAAACCATATGTCTCTTATACCAGTTCAACCATGGTTCCCATTCTGTGTAAGCCTGAGTATATTTGCCCAAGGATGAGGCGAACATTAGTTCATAGGAGATATGTAAGTGAGTTGTCTGGAGCGCATCAAATAGCGATGGAGTCGTTGTCGACCTCCACCTTCTGGCCAGTTCCAGGCGCACGCCTAGAAGAATATGAGTAATAACCTTCCTTAGACTGGGAGGGAGAGTATCAATGCCTAGAGATAAAATAGCCAGGCCTGGGCATGGGCGCACAGTAGTGTTGGAGATCAAAGATATTACGTTGAATATAGCATTCCACAAGGATTGGATTGCTGGGCATTCCCAGAAAATATGGAAGAGCGTGCCTCTATATCCGCAATTCCTCCAGCACGTTGATGAATTCTGGGGGGTATAGCAGGCCAACCTAGAAGGCGTCAAGTACCACCGCAGCAACAACTTCTGGTAAAGTTCCCACAAGTTGGCGCATCTAGTGGCCTTATAGGTAGAAGATACAGCCTTACGCCATTGATCAATGGAGTAGGATTTGGACAATTCCAACTCCCACGACCGCATGGAAGGGGTTTTAAGAAACGTTGTTTTCTGCTGCAGAAGACCGTACATTAGCGAGATACCCCTAATGGACGTGGTGGGTTTGGTGTAATACAGATGGGCCCTCCATGGTAAAACGATAGACAGGTTTGGGAGAGTTGAGAGTAAGTGGGAGACTTGGTTATAGGTAAAAATGTCGCCCGGCAGCAAACCGAACTCCAATTGGAGTAGCCTAAAGGACTTTGTGGCTGGACCCATCTGTAAAGCACCAACAGTAGTGACACCCCTGACCAACCAGTGTTTGATATTTAGGTTTGGAATGAGAAGTTGAAGACACGTAAGGTGCATTGGGATGGATTTAGAGGGAACATCGGCCAGTGGAGTGTGAAGTAGAATGTTCCAAGCTTCAATGGCCGCTACCATAGGTGGAGAGATACCAGAGGGTAGGGTGGACATAAAACTAGCTGCTAGGAGTAGGTCTAGCGGGTTTCTATAAGGGCATATGTATTTTTCTAACTCAATCCATCTAGCCCCGGCTCCGCCCTGAAACCACTGTCTAATTTGTGCTAGACAAGCTGCCAAATAGTAGTCCTTTAATGCAATATGTCCTATTCCCCCTGACAATCTAGACTTGATAAGCTTATGGAATGCACACCTGACCTTCTTCCCCTGCCATAGAAATTTATTCAGCATAACCTGAGCTTTGGTAAGGTAGGAGTCAGGGGTTGGAATAGGAAGAGTACGAAATAAATATATAAATTGAGGGAGGACTATCATTTTGAGTGCCGCCAAACGTCCGGACCACGTTTGTGCCACTTTGGACAAGGAATGTAGTTTATGATCCAACTGTTGGAGAAATGTTGTGTAATTCGCCTCAACTAACTGTGCAGTTCTAGTTGTTAACGTAATGCCCAGGTACTGAATCCCGTTGGTCTCCCATGAATAAGGATACGTTTTCGCCAGACGAGCCTGGACAGCCGGGTCCACACCCAGACTAAGAATGTGGGACTTATTTTCATTAACCTTATAATAAGATATTTGATTAAATAAAGTCAAAGCCTCAGAAATTGCCGCCAGGGAAGACTCCACCTCAGTCACAATCAGAATGATGTCATCGGCGAATAAGCTGATGACATGGCTATCAGCGCCTACCGGAAAACCCCTGATTGTAGGGTGGTTCCTAATATAAATGGCCAGAGGTTCCATTAACAGGTTAAATATTAATGGGGATAATGGGCATCCCTGTCTTGTACCATTAGAAATAGTGAAAGCAGTGGACAGGACTCCGGAAGCGCTCACCTTGGCCGAAGGGTTGGAGTATAAAGCAAGGATGGCTGAGAGTATAGTGCCGGTAAAACCAAAAGCCTCCAGGACTCTCCTCATATAAAGCCAGTGTATGCGGTCGAAGGCCTTCTCTGCGTCCAAAGTCAGAAGCAGAGAAGGCCTTTGCTGTTGTTCGGCTATGTGGATGATATTAATCATCCTGCGGGTTGCATCCGAAGTCTGTCTACCCAGGGTAAACCCTGTTTGATCCGGGTGAATAAGTGTAGGGAGTAGCAAAACTAGGCGTTGAGAAATCAACTTCGCGTACAACTTAATGTCAGTATTAAGGAGTGATATTGGTCTGAAATTAGAGGGGGTATCTGGAGTCTTCCCTGGTTTGGGTATAGTAACAATAGTTGCTGCTAACATTTCAGAGGGGAAAGAGGCAGAGGCAGCCGCATCATTAAAAACTTTCACCAGAAAAGGGAGCAATATTGGGCCAAATTCCTTATAGTATTCACTCCCGAAACCGTCTGGACCCGGGGATTTGTTAAGAGGTAGGGAGGCAATGGCTTTGAGGACGTCAGTGTCAGTAAACGGTTCGTTTAGGGATTGCAGTTGGCTGGCAGACAATCTGGGGATGGAGATAGACGACAAAAAGTCATTAATTGCACCTAGTTGTGGTTGGGGCGTCAAGGGATCGTTTTGAAGATTATATAAGGACTCATAGTAAGAGCTAAATGCATCTGCTATTTGTTGCGGATGATAGACTTTTTGTTTAGTCACAGGGTGGGTTATGTAGGGAATCTTGTCTTTGTGCCTGCCACCTCTTAGGTTGTGCGCGAGGAGTTTACCTGCCTTGCTACCATGAACATAGTAGTTAATTTTCACCCTTTTGGACAAAATCCTTTTCTCAAAATCCTCCAAAAGTAGGAGTCTAAGGTCATGTCTGAGTTGAGTCAATTTTTTGTACAAGGGTAAAGTAGTGTGGGACGTGTTTTGCGTTTCAATGTCAGCGATTGCCGCGGTTAGCTCGTTAAAGCGTCGTAGCCTCTGCCTCTTTGCCCTCGCACCCAATTGTATCAAAATCCCCCGCATATACGCCTTATGGGCGGACCATAACATACAAGTATCTTTTACAGTACCATTGTTATTATCAAAGAATTCGCGAAGGCGGGTGTCTACAGTGGTTCTAGAGTCCTTCTGTTGGAGAAGATAAGTGTTGAGTTTCCATAGCGGACTCTTCTGCGCTGCTGTTGGATCGGCGATAGACAGCACCACCGGGGCGTGATCTGCCCAGGAAATGGTACCAATGGAGACCTCCTTTGACAACAACAATACTTTATGGTCAACCAAAAATAGATCTATACGTGTGTAAATTCGATGAGGTGAAGAAAAAAAGGTGAAGTCTCGTTCAGTCGCATGGAAACAACGCCAGGCATCATATAGATTGTTATTGTGAATAGAGGGAAGTAGTGCAGCCGCCCTTCGATGAGAAGTCGAGGTGGAATCACACAACGGGTCTGGAGATGCATTAAAGTCTCCGCAAATCACCAGGGAACCTTTTTGGACTTTTCGAATTTTCTTAATAACCTTGTTGAAAAAGTGAACTTGATGTACGTTGGGGGAGTAAATTGTGGCAATCGTGTAAGTAGAGGAATTAACTTCACAGATCAGGACCAGGAATCTGCCGTTAGGGTCCTTGATTTCCTGATGTAGCTTGAACGCTACTGTATCCCTGATAGCTATGAGAACACCTCTAGACTTGGAGTCCGCATTAGCTGTAAAAACATAAGGATATTTGCAATGCAAACATTTGGGAGGGGCTGAAGAACTGAAGTGTGTTTCCTGTGCGCAGACAATGTCACTGTCATGGAGTAGAGCTTCCTTCCAGAAGGACTTCCGTTTTACGGGGTGGTTGAGGCCTCTAGCATTAATAGTAAGGAACCTCAGAGCCATACTTTATTGGTATCGTGTGGTAGGGAGTAGCGATGGTATGGGAGTGAGGTAGAGGTGCAGACCATCGATGTGAAACAAAAGTTCAAAATTGTAGAAAGTGCTTTAGACATTAAGAAAGAAGGAGTACTCACGTTGCCAACCGCTGAAGCATAGGAGCGTATTGAAGGACTCAGAAGAGAGGTGTACCAGAAGTCCAAATATCCTGATGGCATGACTCCCAGTTGGTTCACAAGGGCTTCCGCTGCTTTAACCGTTAGATGACTCGTGGAGCAGAAATAATACAAGGTAGAAAAGAAAAGAGAACAAAACGTGTAAGAAAAGTAAGAAAAAAACATAATTCAGCACCGTCGAGCACCAACAGGGCACTCCTTTAAACAAGTAACAAGTCAGTCGCAGCGTATAACCGCTGTTATTTGTGGGGGTTTAGTCCGACCAAACAGGTCACGGCCCTGCACTTCAGGGACAAATAGCGTTACAAGACCAACCAATAAGTTCAAGTGTGAGATCGAGCATTTTTACCAGTAACCTCTTTCCAGACTCTGTCAACTGGTCTGGGAGTGCTGGTGGGAGGGGAAGGGGTCGACTCCTCAGTGACAATATTCCAGTCCCGCAGGAGAGCAATACTCTCCTCCAGGGAGGATATCGCATATGTACGATTGTCTCGTGTCACAACAAGTTTCGTAGGATGGCCCCATTTGTATGCGACTTTGTGATTGCAAAGAGCCTTCGTAACTGTGTTCAGGTTCCTCCTTTTCTGCAAGGTATATTGGGATAAATCAGCAAAAAATAGCAGGTTTTGATATTGTGCTGGTACGACCTCACGTTTTCTCATAAAAAGCATGAGGTTTTCTTTAACATGAAAAAAGTGTAAGCGTAGGAGAACATCTCGAGGTATTTGCTCAGATAGGTGGGAAGGTTTGGGTAGCCGGTGTATTCGATCAATGGTAACGTCCAGATCCGTGAGATCAGGAATGAGGGTTTTAAATAACGTTGTGGAGTAGGAGTTTAGATCAGATTGTTGTACTGATTCAGGGACACCCCGTATTTTTAAGTTATTTCTTCTAGATCTGTCTTCCAAATCGGCCAATTTTGCTTTGACCCATGCAGTGTCACTCTCTTTTTCCTCATATACATCCACCAAGTCATTAATCGTATCAGCGTATTCGCCCATTTTCACCTCAATGTGGTCAACTCTGTCACCCAGATCACGAATGTCCCGGTTAAACTTAGACATGCAGGACGCCATATCTGATTGTATGGTGCTTCTAAGGGACAGCAACATGTCTTTTAACACAGTGTCCAGTACCGGCTGATTAAGCGTAGGGAATGATTCGATCGATTCCGGTATGTCCCTTGTGTCATCACCGGAGTCTGGGCCTGGGCTGTCCACGGTTCGCAATCCGTTGTCATCCAGCCTGGGTTTGGACTTGACCGGGCTTCTGGTAGCTGGGGAAGGCGGAGGGGAAGGTCTGAGGTCAGGTATGAGGGTCAGTGTAGCAGGATTCCCTGTATTGTGAAGACTCTGCGTCGTTAAGGTCGCCGGCCCGGGGTAAGCCTCGGCGCCATCTTGCCTGCTCTCCATACCTTTTGTGTGGAAGAAGTCCGTCAGCCGGTGCGGGTGCCTGGAGTTCCGCCGTTTGTTAGGCATGATCTCGGTTGTTGCCCCCACCAGGACGCCGGTATTCCGAGTAAAATCGGTGCACGGAAGGTCTGCTGTTAGCCGCTGAATCCCTGAAGCGCCGGAGCTCTGGTTCTATGCGACCATCCGGCTCCCATCTCTATCTTTTTTACCAGCGGAACTGCGATCTGCCTTGTTTATATAGGCAGACCGCCGTTCTGCCTCCCTCCGAACCATCGCTGGGTTTCTGGTAAACATCGGATTTGCCGGACCGCTGATTCGCTTAATTGGTCCAATTGACAGACCAATTGCCAATTGGACCAATTATCTAATTGCCTCCGAGCACTTGAAAGAAATCACGTACAGTTACATGATTTCATGCTTAACCACTTACAGACCGGACCATTTTGCTGGTCAAAGACCAGACCACTTTTTGCGATTCGGCACTGCGTCGCTTTAACTGACAATTGCGCGGTCGTGCAACATGTCTCCCAAACAAAATTGACGTCCTTTTTTTCCCATAAATAGAGCTTTCTTTTGGTGGTATTTGATCACCCCTGCGTTTTGTTTTTTTTGCGCTATAAACAAAAATAGAGCGACAATTTTGAAAATAACGCATTATTTTTTACTTTTTGTTATAATAAATATCCTCCAAAAATATATAAAAAAACATTTTTTTCCCTCAGTTTAGGCCGATACGTATTCTTCTACATATTTTTGGTTTAAAAAAAATCGCAATAAGCGATTATTGATTGGTTTACGCAAAAGTTATAGCGTTTACAAAATAGGGATAGTTTTATTGCATTTTTATTAATAATTTTTTTTTTTTTTTTTTACTAGTAATGGTGACGATCAGCGATTTTTATTGTGACTGCGACATTGTGGAGGACACATCGGACATTTTTGACACATTTTTGGGACCAATGTCATTTATACAGCAATCACTGCTATATAAATGCAGTGATTCCTGTGTAAATTACACTGGCAGTGAAGGTGTTAACCAGTGGGTGGCAGTGTAGGGGTTAAGTGTTCCTAGTGTCACTAGCGTCACTAGTTGCTAGGCAGAATGGAGAAATGCTGTTAACACGGCATTTTCTCCATTCTGCCGTCCCGTGAGACGATTGCGGGTATGCCCGCGGTGATCAAGTCCGCAGAACCCGCGACCGGACTCACGTGGGTCCTGACCGGCATGCGAGCGCGCCGCTGGCGGCGTGCTCGCGATGGCAGGGCGGCATTGAAGATGGGCGTACCTGTACGCCAATATGCCTGCCCGTGCCATTCTGCCGACGTACATCGGCGTGTGCTGGTTGGAAACCGGTTAAGGGCCGCCCTGCCACAGTAAATGTACGACCGTTCATTCAATTTAGAAAGCTTTGATTTGGTATTCCAACATCACCAATGCTTGTGTTTTGGGATCCCCTGACCACTGACAAAGAGAAGAGGGATATACAACGGCAGCAAATTAACCAGCCCCGGAGGATTTTACCCCCTTCCTGACCAGAGCACTTTTTGTAATTCGGCACTGCATTGCTTTAACTGACAATTGTGCAGATGTGCGACGTTGTACCCAAACAAAATTGATATCCTTTGTCCCCACAAATAGAGCTTTCTTTTGGTGGTATTTGATCACCTCTGCGGGTTTTTATTTTTTGCACTATAAACAAAAAAGTGTGACAATTTAAAAAAAAAACGCAATCATTTTTACTTTTTGCTATAATAAATATTCCCCAAAAATACATAAAAAAACGATTTTTTTCCTCAGTTAAGGCCAATGTGTATTCTGGTAAAAAAATCCCAATAAGCGTATATTGATTATTTGACGCCAAATTTATAGCGTCTCCAAAATAGGGGATAGTTTTATGGCATTTGTATGTTAATTTTTTTTTTATTATTAGTAATGGCGGCGATCAGCAATTTTTTTCGGGACTGTGACATTATGGCTGACACATCTGACATTTTTCACACTATTTTGGGACCATTGTCATTATTGACATTTTTTTTACTAAAGACATGTGGTTGAATACATTTTGGCCTAAATGTATGACTAAAATTGAGTTTATTCGATTTTTCTTATAA
The DNA here is from genome assembly GCF_037356315.1 of Lithobates pipiens. NCBI lineage: Eukaryota > Metazoa > Chordata > Amphibia > Anura > Ranidae > Lithobates > Lithobates pipiens. Next base: position 55,477,174 of record NW_027507789.1, on the reverse strand, counting down.
CAAAAGTAGAAAATATCTTTTTTTTTCAAAATTTTCTGTCTTTTTCCATTTATATCGTAAAAAATAAAAATCGCAGAGGCAATAAAATACTATCAAAAGAAAGCTCTATTTGTGGGAAGAAAAGGACTCAAATTTCGTTTGGGTACAACATTGCATGACCGCGCAATTACCAGTTAAAGCAGTGCAGTGTCAAATTGTAAAAAGCCCTCTGGTCCTTAGGCTGACAATTGGTCCGGGGCTTAAGTGGTTAAAGAAAGTACCTTATTTGCTTTAGAAGCTTCAGATTGGCATTATATTCTGCTATTGAGAGTTTGATCCACCAGGACACCTGAATCTATCATTGTTTCATACAGTTTTACTCCCCCTATATTATAAAATGAATTCATGTTTTTAGCCCCAAAATGCTTAACTTTACCTTTATCAACAATGAAAAAAACTAAAATAGGAATAGAGTGTAGATCGTGCTGGACTGACTCTATCAGTCACTGCTGTAGGGTATGCAAAAATGTGGACAGATAGGAAGGCTTTGTTCCCAGTGGTTCATGTCCAGTTTGAGAAAAAGATGGTGGTGGGCCCTATTAGGGCCTGGGCTGCTACTTCGGGGGTTCAACCTTGTGGTCGACTCTGCATATGCTTAAGTAGAAGTGAAAGTAAAGGAGTGCCCAGTATCCAATAGATGCAGGTTTTAAAAACATTTTGTATATGACACCATCAAACAAATCATAGGCCAGATGGACAAGGTCTTACTCTCTAATTCTTGGCAAAGCCTTCAGTCCAAATATCAGTCCAAACATCAATGGGTCACAATTCAAGTCTTGTGGACAGCAAGGAACCAACAACAGCTGGCAGTTTATTTAGTTAAAACTGCAATTGAATAAAATAAGACAATCTTATTCTCCCCTCCAAAAAAACGCTCTAAGTATGATTTGCCAACCCTCATGTTTCAGGTTTATCCAGAATTCTATTAGATATATAAGATATTGCACAGCTCATGGCATGTTTATTTATGTAATGTCATAGAATGTAGTGTCATAGTACTAAGATATACATTTAATAAAACAAGATACATATAATAAGAAATTGAATTAGCTGTGGTTACAAAGCCAATGAGTTCCAGCTGCCTATTTCAGCAGTTGGCGTCAATGAACCAAGACCCATACTGAGAGCTACAATAGTCCTGGTATGAGGCTATGAGATATTCAGATGACGTTCCATTATATATCTTACAAGAAGTAGGTGTAACGTATTCTTCATTAAATATCGATAACAACTGCACTTTTGACCTTACAAGACAAATAATATAAATTATAAATGAGGAATATACCTTAATCAAGGAAGCCTAATTATGTGAAATATAATATATAATGTAATAATTAGAAAGTGCATGATCTTAACTGAAGATGGTAATTTCCCCTAATTTGTGATAGTTTATATTATGTTAATCTTGAAACTATCAAGATTTTTCATGTGAAGCATTAACTTATGCTTCCACCGCAAACAGCTTAATGCAGAAATGTGCTAATTGTATTTTTTTACACTGTATGGGCAGAGCCATTGGCTTTCTATTATTGCCCTCCTCTGTACAAATTTGAATTGAACATTTTTTATTAATTTACTGAAAGTGGTTGTAAACCCTTACAGACCACTTTTACCTACTGGTAAGCATAGATTAAGGCTTACCTGTAGGTGCAAGAAATATCTCCTAAACCTACACGGTTTAGGAGATATTTGCAAAAGACAGGCACCGTTGTCTATGGCGCATGCACTGAGTGTGCCGCTGCTAACGCCGATCATGCCGTTAGTGGCGGCTCCCATCGCGGCTCCAGTGCCAGAGCCACGATACCCAGAAGGAAGATGGATGCTTCATGGAAGGGGGGACATCTGTGACATCACTGGCTCCTGTGCATAGGTTATGCTTTACCTTTGCAGGGAATCAAAGAGGAAGTAAAGCAGGGTTTACTTCCAATTGAAATTCTATGTAGCCTACTAAGGCTCTTGATTTTGCTCATTAACCACTTGCAGACCACCTGCCCACAACGTACTGTGGACGGTTGGTGCATCGCTGCCTTTTCCCGTGTTTAGGGCGCTTGCGGACACACGCTGTGATTGTGCACAATGGGAGTCTGTCAGCAGGTCCAGGTCAATGATTCATGGCCGAGACCTGCTGATTGGCTGTGTCCAATCTCAGCCCAGAGCCCTGTGTTGACAATCAACACAGGGCTCTATACAGAGAGAATGGCCTCTCTGTTTCTTATCCCTGCAGAGCAGGGATAAGAAATAAAGACATCTTTAGTAAAAATCAGAACTCATTACACCTTTTTAGGCACACATTTAACGCCTTAATTACCTTAGATGTTAAATCCCTTCCAAGTCAGTGTTATTAGTGCAGTGACAGTGTAAAGTATTTGGACTGATCTCTGTATTATTGTCACTGGTGATGCCAGTGGCAGTTAGTCAGTTCCCCCCAGCGTCAGTTAGTGTCAGATTTCAGACTGCATAGTTTCATTATAAGTTGCTGATCACAGCCATTAACAGTATAAAAATCCAGTATATATGCCATAGTTTGCAGACTCTATAACTTTCACGCAAACCAATCAATATACACAATCAATATACATTTACTGGGTTTTTTTTTTTTTTTTACAAAGACATGTAGAAGAAAACATTTTGGCCTACATTTATGAAGAAATTCGATTTTTGAATTATTTTTATTGGATATGTTGTATACCATTAAAAAAAAATTCTTGCCATTTTTTCATTTATATAAAAAAAAAAACAGTGGTTAACAATTACCACCAAAAGAAAGCTCTATTTGTGTGAAATAAACTATATACATTTTGTTTGGGTACAGCATTGCATGCCCATGTAATTGCCAGTTAATATAGAGCAGCAAAAAATGGCCTGGACATGGAGGGGGTAAAACCTTCCAGAGCTGAGGTGGCTAAAGCAACATTAAACTATATCTTTATTTACCAGGAAATCATCCATACACATCCACTTCTTAATGGCTCTGTAATCTATTGTATAAAAAATTGTTCATTAATCATTTCTTACTGTAGCATCTCAAATCTCTTTTTTAACTGAATGAGCAATGCACGTTAGTTGTGTTCATGTGCACTGCTCTATGCACACCACAAATCCAGTAGTCCATAGACCATAGTCACTAGTCTATATCGGTGTCAGAAACCATGAATCAGACTGAGACAGAAGTACAGTTAAATTAGGCTTGTTTAAAGAGCCTGATGAGTTTACTACCTCTTTCATTCCTTGCAAAGGTAAAGCATAATGGACTACTATGCATCACATAGTAGTCCATTATGTGTCACTTACCTGACACAGGAGCCAGCGATGTCACAGCTGTCCCCTGTAGTCCGGAGCATCCATCTTCTCGGTGGGTCTCACTGCTCCGCCGCTGTCATTCGGCGAAGCCGCGATGACGTCACTCCCGTGCATGCACATGGGAGCCACCATGCGTGGCATATCGCCGTTGACGCATATCGCATGCGCCGTAGACAGCGGTGCCTGTCTTTCGGCAAATACGGTTTAGGAGATATTTCTTGGACTTACAGGTAAGCCTTAATCTAGGCTTACCTGTAGGTCAAAGAGTGTTGTTTACAACCACTTTAATAATAATAAAAAGAGGTAAACAGAGTAAACATACTCAAAACATAGCCAGAGTTCAGGAACCAGAACGGACAGTCAGACAAGCCAAAACCTCAGAAAGCCAGAGGTGAGCTTAGCAGACAAGCCAAAACGTCAGGGAACCAGAGATGAGAGTAGTAGAATAGCAAGCAGTATCTGGCGCTAGCAGGAATGTCAGCCAAGCAAGTCTTTAACAGGCACACAGGAGAATGTCTCTAGAGATGGCTTAAGTAGGCAGGACTGACGAGCAGTATATCATCAACAGGTGAGTCACTGTGGAGAGATAGGAGCTGGCAATTAGCTGACAGCTTTGAGAAGGAAGCAACAAAACAAGTCATTTGGACGTTTGGAAGAGGCTGAGAGCAACAAAAAGGTATGTTTCTGAGTAAAAAATACATACATGAATAGATTTTTCCAAACCACAGTTGAATGTCAAGTTAACAATACTATGCACCTGAACAGTTCAATGATTAGCTGTAGAAGCACCCGTGCAGCCAGAAAGTATTCACAGAGCTTCACTTTTTCCACATTTTGTTGCTACAGCCTTATTCCAAAATGGTATAAATTCATTATTTTCCTCAAAATTCTACAGACAATACCCCATAATGGCAATGTGAAAGATGTTTGTTTGAAATATTTGCAAATTTATAAAAAAAAAATAGAAAAATTAAAAGAAAAATCACATGTAATCACATGTTAGTATTCACAGCCTTTGCCATGACACTCAAAATTGAACATCCACTGATGTTTCCACTGATCATCCTTGAGCTGTTTCTAAAACCTGATTGGAGTTCACCTGTGATAAATTCAGTTGATTGGACATGATTTGGAAAGGCGCACACCTGTCTATATAAGGTCCTACAGTTAGCAGTGCATGTCAGAGCACAAACCAAGCCATAAAGTCCTAGGAATTGTCGGTAGAGCTCAGAGACAGAATTGTATAAAGGCACAGATCTCGGGAAGGGTACAGAAAAATTTCTGCACCACTGAAGGTCCCAAGGAGCACAGTGGCCTCCACCATCCGTAAAGGAAGAAGTTTGGAACGATAGGACTCTTATTAGAGCAGGCCACCCAGCCAAATAGAGCAATCAGGGGAAAAGGGCCTTAGTCAGGGAGGTGACCAAGAACTCTGAAGACCCAAACAAACTATCGGATTTTCTGCTGATTTATTTTATTCAGATTTACCAAAACTATATAATATGAGGTCAAACCTTGGGAGTTTCAATGTGTATGGAATCAGGCAGGCCTTTGCACTACATGGTTTTGGTAAATCTGAAGACAAAAATCAGCAGAAAATCTGATAGTGTGTATGGGGCTTGACAGAGCTCCAGCATTTCTCTGTGGAGAGAGGAGAATCTTCCAGAAAAACAACCATCTCTGCAGCACTCCACCAATCAGTCCTGTATGGTAGAGTGGCCAGAAGTAACTCCTCAGTAAAAGCCACAGGACAGCCCACCAAAGGGCATCTGAAGGACTCTCAGACCATAAGAAACAAAATTCTCTGGCCTGATGAAACAAAGATGGAACTCTTTGGCCTGAATGGCAAGCGTCATGTCTGGAGGAAACCAGGCACTGTTTATCACCTGGCCAATACCACCCCTACACTGAAGAATGGTGGTAGCAGCAGGAACTCGGATTGAAGGAAAGATGAATGCAGCAATGTACAGAGATATCATTGATGAAAACCTGCTATGGACTGCAGACTGGGGCAAAGGTTAATCCTTCAACAGGACATCCATCCTAAGCACACAGCCAAGATAACAAAGGAGTGGCTACGGGACAACTCTGTGAATGACCCTGAGTGGCCCAGCCAGAGCCCAGACTTGAACTCAATTGAACCAAATTGAGAGATCTGAAGATGTCTGTCCACCAACGCTCCCCATCCAACATGGTGGATCTGGAGATGTCCTGCAAAGAAGACTGGGAGAAACTAGCCAAAAATAGGTGTGCCAAGTTTGTAGCATCATGCTCAAAAAGACTTGAGGCTGTAATTGGTGCCAAAGGTGCTTTAACAACGTATAGAGCAAAGGCTGTGAATACTTATGTGATTTTTTTCCTTTTTTATTTTTAATGAATTTGCAAATATTTCAAACTTCTTTCACATTATCATTATGGGGTATTGTTTGTAGAATTTTGAGGAAAATAATGAATTTAATCAATTTTGGATATAAAAACAGAGGAAAAAAAATAGTGGATTTTGTAATAAAGCTGTAACATAGCAAAATGTGGAAAAGGTGAAGCGCTGTGAATACTTTCTGGATGCACTGTACTGTATGTCCTGTTTTCATAGACAATAAATAAACCATACATTGAGCAAATATGCCTTATCCACTTTACAAGCAGGGACAAGTACATACAGTAACCCAAAAACCTGTCTAGAAGCATAGTGGACCATACATGGGTAATGTGTTTTGAAACAACCATTTGTGGTCTCCATTTGAAGTCTGTCTGACAGGGTTTTAATGCAAGAGCACAAATAGGAGAGAGGGCATTATCACATTGCAACAGGAAGGGTATGAACAAGGGTATTCATGGCAGGATCATCAAGTATTATTTCAAAGAATGCTGCAAATTTAAAAGACATTTTAAAAAGCGTGAAAATGACTTTTGAAATATGAGATTTTAGTAATGTGATCTAAATTTACTTTAAATAATACAATTTCTCATACATTTTATTTACAGGAAGTTAATGCATTTCAATTTCTTGTGAATATACATCGTGTTAGTTCAGGCAGAGAAATAATGCTGCATTTTATCTAAGCCATGAGAAATCCGCAGTAGGTATCTTCTGACATCACTGTTCATGGTAATTCATTTTTGCGGTGCTTACTTTATCTTCTTTGTTACTCTGTTGCAGGACAAGAACAGAAAAATTGTTAAATTCAATATTCAGTCCCATGATACCGAGGTTGCCAAATCGCTGATAGCAAGCTTAAGTAAGTTTGGAGATGTCCCTTCCATAAACATTTGCTATTATTCAGTAGGATCACATTTCGGTACATCATGGGAGCTGTCTTAATGAAATCATGGTTCTTCAAAGCTTGTCATGTTTCACGACCAATCTGTGACTGGGGGGTGGTAGTGATTCCTGGGCACCTTTGTGGGAGAAGGATATGGCAAGAAAAATTAACGTCAGTTTTAAAGCTGATTCAGATAAGTGTGGTCAAATTCAATCACCAAGAATAACATTTGAGCAGAACAGGAAATTGATGAGCAGACTGCCCTTGCAAATCCACTTTAAATATCCATTTTTCTTTTACACAGATTATGTCTGCTTGTAGCAAAACCGCAGAGAGAACAATGACCCTGAAAACCTGGAATTTCAGTTTTATCATACAACTGCAGATCTGATGTATCAGTCATTTCTAATATACTGTTATTAAATGGAACAAATGTATTATTATCTATTGAGGCATAGCTTGCTACTGAGTAATAATGTTGCATTCAGCGTTTAAAGTGGACCTTTTAATAACTTTACAAGTACATAAATACATTTCTGATGTTTCACACCATGCGCCAAAAGAATACTTTTTCAAAAAAGCTCCACTTTTAATCACCAAATAGCTCTCCTTAAGCTCTAGTGAAGTGACTTTGTCATGGCTGAAATCATGCTATCAGTCTGCTGCAGGTAATAGAAAGGATTTCCTAAGTCTCCTCTCCCCGAGTGATCATACGGCAACACTGATCAGACTGAAATACAGCAATATAATGCCTTCTCACCACCAGTTCTAACCCCATAAATGTAGAAACCAACATGTCGCAACCACTTGCATTGCATGTGGTTAAGGCACGCACCTATTCACTAGAATACATTGCATCCAGCTAACTGCAACAGGGGAATAATAAAGCAAAGCATCCTGATCATGACATGTGAAGATCCCTGTCTTCTGCCTTCACAGCTTAAAGGCCCCGACCCCCCCATCTACAAGCTTAAATGAGCTCTAACTTTGTAGCATCAGGATTCAAGTAACTGTGTCATCTCTGAGGAGGTATCTCAGTTTAGGAAGTACATAGGGAACTTGGTTGATGCCTGAACAAAAATGGTCTAATTTTTCGGGAGAGAAAAGCAGATTAAAGAGGACATTGTCTTATTATAACAAGACACTAACGTGTTTCGGCTTACAACTCCTTAGTCATAGTTAGCTATGACTAAGGCTTTGTAAGCCAAAACACATTAGTGTCTTGTTATAATAGCAGACTGCTTGGATTTTAGTATATAAAGATTTTGTATATTTGGACTCCAGCACTGACCTTTTCTCGTACTGAGATACTGAGAGGAAATGGCTCACAGGAGTCTGGCTGTGAGACCAACACTGCTTGACTGGAATAGGTGGAGGGTAGTAGAGATATGCTTCAATAAGTGTTCAGGTCTACTCAAAGCCAACAGTCATTTTATTGCTAAAATAACTAGTTTCTGTCAGGGAATTAGTAGACCAGACTGTGTGGACTGCACAGAGGAAACCAAAAACGCATGTAAATTAATGATAATGATGTTTATAAAAATAGGTGACAAGTAAGTGTATACAAACAGTGCACAACCAACCACAAGACCCACAAACAAATAGTATGTACAATAAATAGGAGATACCGGAATAGTAAACAAAAGCCAGGCCGGGGTCATACTCAGGGACATCAGCAGATGGGTAAGGACGTAAAATCAACAGGACAGGGAGAGAATAGATGGATAAGGCTGCAGGGCAGGGATCCAAGGTAATCAGGTAACAGGAGGGACCTGGTCCAGGATGGGCTCTGGATAGGGATCGGATGAGATGAAATCAGGTCAGGTCAGGCCAGGCCAGGTGCTAGTTCAAGGTCAGGATTACAGGCAGTGAGGTCAGGGCACAGGGAAAGAGTTACCAAGGCAAGCATGTGAGGGCTTACCGGGTATCTATGAGACTGCCAGTAATTGTCCTCACGTAACACCTGAGTGCAGGAAATGTTGTCTGCTCCATACTATCAGAATCCATCCGCTGGTGGACGTCAGTACTGCGGCCCAACGATGATATAACACCAGCAGGGAAAGTCTCCCCTGTCAGTTCCAAACTGGCAGGAGACGCCTGCTGGTGGACTTCAGTACTGCCCGCCAAATAATAGATCTTACCAGCGGACGGAACCCTTTCCTGACAGTTTCTTTCATCTCTTGAGGACTTGATGTGACCTGTGTACTTGAGTTACCTGATCTTGATTGCCTAGCTCCAGTCACCTAAAAAAACCTGTTATTGACCGTGGTAGTTGGCTACTGGCTGGGAAAGGCTGGAAAATGTTACTATATATTTCTTTCACTTCACTATCATTTATTATTTTCCACACAGGACGGGATGGCTTTAGGCATAGAAGTTCCTGAGGAGAGGTAAATATGAAAAAGTGGGGTTAAGCCTAGACGCAACCTAAGCTTTTATTTTCCTATAAAAGCTTAGGTTGCTAAGCTTTTTTTAGCACTATAGCTCAAAGCCTTTAGTGCCACTTGTGTCTCTATGGGAAAATGTCGCTGAATTCCTCTCAGGGCAGGATGTCCAACCAAAAAAAGTGAGGGGGTTCAAACTGTTTATATTGCTGTCTATGCATTCTTATATAGGAGACAACTGATTCATTCATTTATTGTACCGGCCTCACAGGGGAAATAAAAATCTTGCAAAATATTAACTCTTTCTGTCTTTATACAAAACAAAAGAAGTGCAACTACAATTTAAGGGAGGGTAGTGTTAGGGTTATGAAGAAAGAGGAGAATGCTGCTTTTACAGATGTTTTTTTTTCTGATTGTAAACTCTATGTAATGTGTGCCAACCCATGTCTGTACACATATAGGCATTTACAGGCATATTAGAAGAGGAGCATTTAAAGGCAGATAAAAAAAACAAAAAACACCATCAACGTATATAAGTAAATTAATATTCAGGCTAATGAAATCCATAAACATCCAAATGCTTGACATGCCTAAATGAGTGTGCAAAATGCAGTTTTAGGCACATTTTTTTGGCAACTTTTCTCCTACCTGGTGTTCAGGAATCTGAGAAAATGCTCATTGTGCATGAGGCCTTAGGGTTCCAGGGAGAGTTGATGTTAAGGTTGTTTTAGGGTTACAGGGAAGAGTATTGTTAGTGGACCATGGAGTGTTACTATTAGGATTGCAGGGAGGGTTAATGTTATGGTTGGAATTACAGGATGGGTAGTTTTAGGGTTACAGGCAAGGTTAGTGTTCGTGTTAGCCCTTGTACACACGGTTGGACATTCCGATGGAAAATGTCCGATCGGACTGTGTTGTCGGATAATCCAACCGTGTGTGGGCTCCATCGGACTTTCATTCGGAAATATCCGACCGACAAAGTTTTAGAGCTGGGCTATAAAATTTTCTGATAACATGATCCGATCGGACTTTGTCCAATCGTTTGGAGAGAATTCCGTTCAGACAAAGTGCCACACATGCTCAGATCAAATTCCTAGACCAAAGCTATTGGCTACTAGCCTGAACGTAGTCCCGTCGTAACGAAATAACGTCATCACGTTCCGAACGATCGGATTTTCCGACAACTTTCTCCGACCGTGTGTATGCAACACCAGTTTCGGACAAAATCCGTCTGACAAAATCCGACGGATTTTGTTGTCAGAATGTCCGACCGTGTGTACAAGGGTTTATAGCAGGGGTGCCCAAACTTTTGAAGCGCGAGGGCCACTTAAGCAACTTGGTAACCGGTCGTGGACCACAATGAGAAGAGCAGGCAGATGTTAGGTCCGTGCAGAACGGACACAGTCCACACTACTCTATGGGTCCTCGATCCGATCCGCCCTGACGGATGGGAATTGATCCCCTTCTGTTTATTTTTTAGTGATCAGATTGGAGGTAGGTGGGTGTAAAAGGACACAAATCTGTTTACATCTGCCGTGTCATAGAGGTGAATGGAGGGTCCAAATGAGTTGGACCGGTTATGTGAAAGGGGCCTTTCACACTAATGCAGCGCAGTGCACCTGTGTCTTTCCTGCGGGTTAGCTACACTTTGCCCTAGACTTCTATTTTATTCTGCAGGTGTGGTGCACTTTCTAAAAACTCACCAAACCCGCAGGTAATAACAGAAGTCTATGCCTCAGTGCAGGTAACCTGAAGGTGCATTGCACCTGCGGGTCAGTTTGAAAGCAGCCCAGTAACAACTGTGCAGATATTTTAGTAATAAGCTGACCTTTAATAACAGTCTTTCATTCAGGTATCACCTGCTGTTGCTGTCCCCGGCAGAGTGCATTTGGTATCACTCCGCCTGTGGGAAGATACGGTGCTATACAGGAAACCTCAGCTAATACAGCTCTGCTCCGCAGCTGCTTGCTTTGCCAGCTTCATTAACAACACGGATTCTCTGGGATGTCCAATCTGCCTTCCCACAGAAGGAGGTCGCGGGCCACATCAGAGGGCTCCGTGGGACACATGTGGCCCCCGGGCCACTGGTTGGGCACCCCTGGCTTATAGGGACTGTTGGGGTTGCAGGAAGATTGGATTTAGGATGGGATTACAAGGTGGCTAGTTTTACAGATGCAGGGAAGATTAGTTAGCAGTACAGGAAGTGTTAATGTTCGGTCTGCAGTTAGGATCAAAGCGTTGCTAAACCCAGGACCCTGAACACAGGACATGGAAATGCAATAATTTTAGTAAAAATAAACTGCTAAATATCATTTCTCGTCAGCAGTATATAGCAGTCTTTTGTGACTTCTATCAGTGTCTGGATAAAGATTGTAGGAGGAGTTTTCATTCCCCCTGAATGTCCTATGAGGCTGCAGGACCCCTGACCCTCTGTCTGGACAGTGCTGATTGGCCCTGTGCTGATCACATGCACATGTACTATTGGGAGTTGGATTGGGGACAGGGAACAGAGAAGACAGATCAAAACAGCCTTTTTACACAATGCAGAGGATTAACCCCTTATGTTCCACAGTGAGTATAACAAGCATGCTTTACTGCATAAAGACTGATTTTACTGTTGTGGGTTTAGTAACACTTTACCTACTTGACCCCCGGAAGGTTTTACCTCCTTCTTGACTAGGGCATATTTTGCTATTCAACATTAACTGGCAATTGCTCAGTCATGCAACACAGTTTGTAAATGACTTATATAATTTCTTCACACAAATAGAGTTTTTTTTTTGTTGTATTTGTGCACCACTGGCGGTTTTTATTTTTTTATTTTTTTTTGCTATATAAACAAAAACACTGAAATTTTTTGCATTTCTTTGGTAAAAATAACACAAATACGGGTATATTCAGTTTATATTATTTAGCCTGTAAACCCCTAAATGACAAATTTTTGGTATTCCTATGAGTTTTTCTTTGTTTCTGTTACAAAATGTTGCAAATAAACAACCTTTCTTCATAAATGTAGGTAAACATTTATTCTTCTACATTTCTTTGGTGAAAATAACCCAAATCAGTGTATATTTTACATATCTGTAGGAAAGTTATAGAGCCCACAAACAATGGTATTTATCTGAAAATTGATCAATCCTGATGTACTTGAGGTCCAAAAATGCCAGGACAGTACAAATATTGGAAAGTAGACAGTCCAAAATACTTAGTGAGAGGCATGGTGAGTTTTTGAAGTTGTAATGTTTTGTAAAATTAAGAAATTGAAAAAAAAATTTTCACAATTGTTTTTACATACCAGTGCAGTAAAGCTTCATCATATGTCTGGTATGGCAATGATCAAGGATACTGACTGGGGACAGTAAAAATAAATTATTGTTTTTTCAAATCTTTATACTTTCTTTTTTTTTTCTTTTTTTTTTTTACTTATTTATGCATGCTTTCATCTGAGTAGCTCACTGGGCAGGTTATGACAGATTTTTTTCTGTTATTGCTTATTACAGTGATGATCATTGTTATAAGCAATAAACAATGAATTTTATAACCACGGGCAGCCCACTATAATTACCATTCTTTAATTAAATAGATATAGAGAGATTGTATGGGACATTTAAGGTGCAAATAAGATACAGTGATCTCAGAGAGTAATATAACAAATACATTTTATTTAAACACAGATACAAATAGTTTAAAAACAATTATGGCAGTACATGGAATACAGCTTTTATGGATACAGCCCTTTTAGATGGCATTTCCAACATGTTTCACCCACATTCTGGGCTTCCTCAGGGGATGCTGTCCATATGAAGTACAACCCTATTATTGAAAGAGGATATATATAAATCATAATATAAAAGAGAAGGTATCTAGAATAGGTGTGACAGCTGAGTGTCCAGCTCAGAGAAAGAAGGGCTGAGCCCAGCCCTGACCATACCTCCTCCTCAGCAGAGGACCATCAGGCTTGAGGGAAAAACATCTATGGAAATGATAAAGGAGGACATCTACATCCGAGCATGAGACCCAAAAGCGTTCTTCTGGACTGTACCCTTTCCAATGCACCAGGTGCTGTATGCGCCCACGGAACCTACATGAGTCAACAATGGACTTTATTTCATACTCCTCATGGTTCTCAACCTTTACAGAGGCACCGAGGTGGTAAAGTGGTTGCAGATCAAAAGTTTTAATAAGGAGACATGAAATACATTTGAGATACGCATATTAGAAGGAAGGTTTAATGTGTAAGCCACTGGGTTAATCCTGCAAAGAATATGGAAAGACTCAATAAACTGAGGTGTGAACTTCAGAGATGGAACAAGAAGTCAGAGGATGCAAGATGGAAGCCAGACCCTGTCCCCAACCTGTTAGGAAGGCACAGGCAGGCATCTGCGGTCAGCATGGAGTCTGTACCTATCATAAGCATGTCGCAAAGCCTCCTGTACTTATCCCCAAGTGGAACAAGGACCACAGAGATGCTCCTCTAACGCAGGAATACTCTGCGGAACAAATGAGTCAGGCAACATGGAAGATTGGAAACCAGAGTTCGCCATAAACATGGACAATTGGGAAGCAAAAATCCAGGCACTTTTGTGAGCAACTCCACCCATGGTAAGAGGTCTGACCAGTTATTATGATGGTCAGAAATATAGCAATGTAGGAATTGCTCCAAGGACTGATTGGCTCGTTCTGTGGCCCCATTAGACTGTGGGTGATATGCAGAGAAATGAAAGCATGCTGAATTCCCAACTGTGCACAAAAGGCTCGCCAAAACCGGGACACATCTGACTACCTCTGTCCGAGACAATTACCTTGGGCAGCCCATGTAAACGAAACATCTCCCGAGCAAAAATGGAAGCCAGTTCCTTTGAAGTGGGCAACTTCTTAAGTGAAATACAATGAGACATTTTGGAGAACCGGCCAACCATCATTAGGATAACTGTGTTGCCCTGGGAGTTGGATAACTCCACAATAAAGTCCATAGACAGGTGGGTCCAGGGCCTCTCTCCAATGGGTATAGGTTGTAGAAGTCCCATGGAGTCTTACTCTGAGCACACACGGAACAGGCAGCTACAAGGCGGTTACATCAGCACATAGACTAGGCCACCAGAATTGTTGGGAAATGCAGCAAAAGAGTTGATTCTTTCCAGGGTGGCCAGAAGCCTTAGGAGAATTATAAGTCTGTAGCATGGCAGTACAGAGACTGTCTGGGACAAAGCAGCGGTCACAAGGTTTCTCAGGAGGAGCATAAACCTGAACAGCAAGAATTTTGTCACCCAAAGGAGAAGTTAGACTGGTGCGAACCGTAGCCAGAATACGATGAGGAGGAATCACAGGAACCGGAACCGACTCCATCTTGGAAGTGGAGGAAAATTGTTGTGACAAAGCATCAGCCCTTACATTCTTAGTACCAGGTAAGAATGAGACAATGTGATTGAAACTAGACAAGAAAAGAGCCCATTATGTCCTTCTGGGAGAGAGACGTTTAGCATCAGACAAGAATGTGAGATTCTTGTGGTCAGTAAGAATGAGAACCGGCACAGTGGTACCTTCAATGAGATGTCTTCATTCTTTCAGGGCTAAAATGATCGCTAATAGCTATTTGTCACCAATCTCATAATTGCACTCCACAGGTGACAATTTCTTGGAAAAGTAGCTACAAGGATGCATAGCGCTCTCTAAGAGGTAGGATGTTCAGATAGAAGGACACCAACTCCAGTTTCAGAACCATCAACCTCAAGGATACTGCCATACTACCAGGTTTGCTCCAGTGACGAGGAGGGAGGGGATGATGAAGTTACTGACTCTACGTGGGTCACTAATAGAAGAGAGAAGGAGGAGAAGAAGGCACATCTCCCACGAGGCAGGGTGCCCTTCAAGGGCCAGCTTAAGGGCAGTCACCCGACTGCATCACACCGCAGAGCTCCACATGTGCAAGGCGCTGCTGACTCCCCATGTATTTTGAAAAGTTCTTTGGTGTGGGCCTTTTTTGATATGTGTGCAGCAGATCGCACCGTTGCTGTTTGCAACATATGTCTGAAGCCTATCAAGCGTGGCCAAAACAGCAGCCGCTTGGGCACCACATGCTTGATCAGATATATGACGCCCTCCCATGCAGTCCGTTGGCAACAGTACTTAAAAGACCCACACCAAAGAACAAGTAGACCTCTTCCTGCTCCTCATCAGCCAGGATCTCCAACCCCACTATACCTTCAGTCCTCTCAGAAACCTTCACTGAGAGGAATGAAGGTGTAGAATTCGGTGTGCCAAGTACTTGCGAGCAATCTGCTATCGCTACACCAACATCCGATTGTAGCAGCCAAATTTCCCTACCCCAGTTGCTAAACCATCGAAATAAATTTGGTCCTAGCCAGCCATATGCTCAGCGGCTGATTGCTAGCTTGGCTAAATTGCTAGCAGTCCAACTGCTGCCTTTTCAGCTGGTAGATTCTGCACCCTTTCATAAATTTTTGGAATGTGCGGTACCTCAGTGTCAGGTTCCCAAATGCCATTTCTTTTCACGGAAGGCCATTCCGGCTCTCTACCGGCATGGGGAAGGCAATGTCTTGGCCTCGTTGGACAGGGCAGTCAGTGGTAAGGTGCATATTACCACTGACTCATGGTTCAGCAGGCATGGACAGGGATGTTACCTTTCTTTCACGGTGCACTGGGTAACTCTGCTGGCAGCTGGGAAGGATGCAGGACAGGGTGCAGTATTGTTGAGCTTGTTCCACCACCACGCCTCCAAAATTCTAGTAGTGGTGATTCTGCCACACCTATCTACTTCACCCCCTCCTCTTCTTCTTCCTCTATGGCTTCTTCCTCTGCAGATTTGTCCACAGAACCAGCGGTGCGCCGTAGGCATGTGGTGCTTGAGTTAGTGTGCTCAGGGGACAGGAGCCACACTGTGGCAAAGATTCTGTCAGCTTTGCAGGGGAAGACTCAGAGATGATTGACACCATGTCAGCTTCAGTCAGGAATGGTGGTTTGCAACAATGTCATAAACCTCCTCTCTGCCCTTTGACAGGGATACTTGACCCATGTTCCCTGTTTGGCTCACGTCCTTAATTTGGTGGAGGCAGGCCAGGAAAGTCTGGGCATTTCCGCCAGTCATATAATGCCAGTGCTCGACTGGCTAACCTTTAAAAGGAATGCAACCTGCCCAAGAACTCCTTCATTTGTGACATGCCTACCAGGTGGAACTCAACGTTGGCAATGCTGCAGCGTCTACACACACAGCAGAAGGCCATCAATGAGTACCTGTGTGAGTATGGCACCAGGACTGGGTCAGGGGAGCTTGGCTTTTTTTCGCCACGCCAGTGGCTACTGAGGATGCATGCACTGTCCTGTCACCATTTGAGGAGGTCACGAGAATGGTGAGCAGTGACTGTGCATGCATCAGTGATATTGTCTCTCTTGTCTTCCTGTTGGAGCATACGCTTCATGGAATAGTGAACAGGGCACTTGAGGCAGAACAGAGGGAGGAAGAGGAGAACTTCCTTGCTTCTCAAGGCCCCCTTTATCCAGACAGTATTCCTGTGGGCCCCCCGATCACACAGGAAGAGGAGGAGCATGAGGATTGTGTCAGCATGGGGGTGGAGCCTAGCACTCAGCATCAGCAGCAGTCTTCAAGGGATCGTTTTATGTCCCCAGAAATCCACGGACTTGTACGTGGTTGGGAGGAGGTGGCTGTGGATCATGTCATTCTTAGTGACCCAGAGGACTCCGGATCGAATGCCTCAGCAAACCTTCGCTGCATGGCCTCCCTGATCCTGAAAAGCCTGCGAAAGGACCCATGGTATCAAGGAGAGGGAACATTACAATGTGTTGCTGAGGCTTTGATCCGTTACAGAAGGAGCGGTGGAGAAGGTGGCCATCTGACCGATGTGTTCAGACAATTCTTTAGTCCACAGCCCTAAGGTCTGATCGGTTCCAGCAACCATCGCCAGCGTCTGATTTACATGGTGAAGGAATACCTAATGGCAAGATCAGACTTGGAGACCTTTCCAACCGAAAATCCACTGGGTTACTGGGTGTTGAGGATGGATCACTGGCCAGAGCTTGCACAAAATGCAATTGAGCTACTGGCCTGTCCTGCATCCAGTGTTCTTTCTGAATGCACATTCAGTGCTGCTGGAGGCTTTGTAAGCGATCACAGAGTGTGCCTGTCCACAGACTCAGTTGATCGGCTCACCTTCATAAAAATGAGTCAGTCTTGGATCACCAGCTACCAAGCACCTGATGTTGATGTAACTGATTTATTTTTCAATGAATGTGAGATCCCTTCAAGACTGGCTATGCTGAGTGACTATCCTGTTATGCTGAGTGACTACCCTATTCTTCCTCAATGTTCATGTTGATAGCTTCTAAGAACAATTCTAAGGCCCGATTTTTCTGCCCCTGTTTAACAGGAGCATGTAATTACAATTTTTGCTGTAATATTTTGCAGCTGGGCTAGTTCTTGCACTCAACTAGAGTATCTGTGAGGGATTACAGTGTTGTGGCACCACCACTACTGCCTAAGACCCAATTTTTCTGCCCGTTTAACAGGGGAGTGTTATTACAATTTTTGATCTAATATTTCACAGCAGAGCCCGTTCCTGCGCCCACCAAGAGTAACTGTGAGGGCTTACAGTGCTGTGGCAACACCACCACACCACCACCAAAGGCCCAATTTTTCTGCCTCTGTTCAACAGGGGCATGTAATTACAATTCTTGATATAATATTTCACAGCAGGGGCCGTTGCAGCGCCCACCAAGAGTAACTGTGAGGCTTACAGTGTTCTGGTACCACCAACATCTAAGGCCCAATTTTCTGCAGAGTATATAGGGCAGGCTGTATAGTATATACAGGCGGTCCCCTACTTTCAAACATCCGACTTACAAACAACTCCTACTTACAAACGGAGGGAGACTACAGGAAATGAGAGGAAATCTACCCCTAGGAAGGGAAATTCTCTCCTGTAAGAGTTAATATGGGAAAAAGGTGTCTTCACTGATGCTTTATCACCAATCCTTGTTTCCCTAAAAACCCCAAATTTTCAAAATCCAATTATCATTGAGACAGAAAGTGAGGTGTCTTCTTCTGAACAGGGGCACAGACAGCAAAACAAATGTTACAGGGGTGATAACCCTTCCTTATGTTATCCAAAAAGCTTAAAAATATATTTTTTGGCTGGAGCTACACTTACAAAATGTACCTGTTCCAAATTACAAACAGATTCAACTTAAGAACAAGCCTACAGTCCCTGTCTTGTTTGGACTGCCTATATACTGCTGTTCACAGTATATAGGGCCTGGGGACCCTACGCCTTTCCTTTTTTTAATTTGGATGCAGGGTTCCCCTTGATATCCATACAAGACCCAAAGGGCCTGGTAATGGCCTGGGGGGGTAACCATGCCGTTTTTCTCAATAATTTACATCCATATTGCCGGGACCCGACATTACATTACAGCTGCTAGCAGTTTTAAATTACTTTTATTCCTTTAGAAATGTCCTTTTGTGCAGGGACTGTTCTAAACACAGGAAACATGTGCCACTTTACAGGCATACTATAGTCACCCCCCAGGTACGATATTTAAACGAATATTTCACTTTTATTTTTTCACTTTAAGCATTATTAAAATCACTGCTTCCAAAAAAACTATAGTTTTTAAAACTTTTTTTTGCATTGATACATGTCCCCTGGGGCAGGACCGGGGTCCCCAAACACTTTTTAGGACAATAAGGACTTTTTAGGTAGTAGGCTTGTACCTATACCTTATACCTTATACCCATATGGACAGCATCCCTTGAGGAAGCCCAGAATGTGGGCGAAACATGTTTAGAATTCCATCTAAAAGTGCTGTATCCATAAAAGCTGTATTCAATGTACTGCCATAATTGTTTTTAAACAATTTTTATCTGTGTTTAAATAAAACAGATTTTTTTTATATTACTCTCTGAGATCACTGTACCTTATTCGCACCTTAAAAATCCCATAACATCTCTCTATAACTGTTATAAGCAATAGTTAACTGTCATGAATGTCTTTCCATTCATGATAGATTGATTACTGTTCACATCCTGTGATTGGCTACAGCTAATCACATGGGACAAGATGCTGTGATTGGCCCAGGTACCATGTGATAGCTGTGGCCCAATCACAACAGTAAGCAAAACAATAATGAACGGAAGGGGAAGCTATTCATGGCGTTTTTGTTTACATTGTAATCATGTGAACGTTATGACCAATTTTAGCTATCACAGGATACCCCAGCCGCTCACAGCATGCTATCACACTGCTGTGTGCCCCAGGGGGTTCTAGGGGATGTACCAGTACTTTGCCTAGCCTGGCTTTGCCACTCTAATGTTAGGGTTGTGATTACAGGGAAGTTAGTTGTGGGGTTACAGGGAAGGTTAGTGTTGTTGTTATAGAGAGTATTAGGTTTCCAGGGAGGGTATTTGTTAGGGTGGGGGGGGGGTTACAGGGTTAAGTGTGAATCAAGCTCCTGCTTAAAGAGGAGCGCCACCTTAAAAAAAAAAAAATTAAAGTCAGCAGCTACAAATACTGCAGCTGCTGACTTTTAATAAATGGACACTTACCTGTCAAGGGGTGCCCGTGATGTCAGCAGCAGATGACGAGCAATCGCTCGTCTCTCGGCTGCCCCCGACCGTCATCCTCGGCCAGGGAATCAGGAAGTGAAGCGTTGCAGTTTCACTGCCCGGATCCCTACTGCGCATGTGCGAGTCGCGCATCTGCGGCTACCTGAGGCTAGCTATTCCCACGGACTTGTACGTGGTTGGGAGGAGGTGGCTGTGGATCATGTCATTCTTAGTGACCCAGAGGACTCCGGATCGAATGCCTCAGCAAACCTTCGCTGCATGGCCTCCCTGATCCTGAAAAGCCTGCGAAAGGACCCATGGTATCAAGGAGAGGGAACATTACAATGTGTTGCTGAGGCTTTGATCCGTTACAGAAGGAGCGGTGGAGAAGGTGGCCATCTGACCGATGTGTTCAGACAATTCTTTAGTCCACAGCCCTAAGGTCTGATCGGTTCCAGCAACCATCGCCAGCGTCTGATTTACATGGTGAAGGAATACCTAATGGCAAGATCAGACTTGGAGACCTTTCCAACCGAAAATCCACTGGGTTACTGGGTGTTGAGGATGGATCACTGGCCAGAGCTTGCACAAAATGCAATTGAGCTACTGGCCTGTCCTGCATCCAGTGTTCTTTCTGAATGCACATTCAGTGCTGCTGGAGGCTTTGTAAGCGATCACAGAGTGTGCCTGTCCACAGACTCAGTTGATCGGCTCACCTTCATAAAAATGAGTCAGTCTTGGATCACCAGCTACCAAGCACCTGATGTTGATGTAACTGATTTATTTTTCAATGAATGTGAGATCCCTTCAAGACTGGCTATGCTGAGTGACTATCCTGTTATGCTGAGTGACTACCCTATTCTTCCTCAATGTTCATGTTGATAGCTTCTAAGAACAATTCTAAGGCCCGATTTTTCTGCCCCTGTTTAACAGGAGCATGTAATTACAATTTTTGCTGTAATATTTTGCAGCTGGGCTAGTTCTTGCACTCAACTAGAGTATCTGTGAGGGATTACAGTGTTGTGGCACCACCACTACTGCCTAAGACCCAATTTTTCTGCCCGTTTAACAGGGGAGTGTTATTACAATTTTTGATCTAATATTTCACAGCAGAGCCCGTTCCTGCGCCCACCAAGAGTAACTGTGAGGGCTTACAGTGCTGTGGCAACACCACCACACCACCACCAAAGGCCCAATTTTTCTGCCTCTGTTCAACAGGGGCATGTAATTACAATTCTTGATATAATATTTCACAGCAGGGGCCGTTGCAGCGCCCACCAAGAGTAACTGTGAGGCTTACAGTGTTCTGGTACCACCAACATCTAAGGCCCAATTTTCTGCAGAGTATATAGGGCAGGCTGTATAGTATATACAGGCGGTCCCCTACTTTCAAACATCCGACTTACAAACAACTCCTACTTACAAACGGAGGGAGACTACAGGAAATGAGAGGAAATCTACCCCTAGGAAGGGAAATTCTCTCCTGTAAGAGTTAATATGGGAAAAAGGTGTCTTCACTGATGCTTTATCACCAATCCTTGTTTCCCTAAAAACCCCAAATTTTCAAAATCCAATTATCATTGAGACAGAAAGTGAGGTGTCTTCTTCTGAACAGGGGCACAGACAGCAAAACAAATGTTACAGGGGTGATAACCCTTCCTTATGTTATCCAAAAAGCTTAAAAATATATTTTTTGGCTGGAGCTACACTTACAAAATGTACCTGTTCCAAATTACAAACAGATTCAACTTAAGAACAAGCCTACAGTCCCTGTCTTGTTTGGACTGCCTATATACTGCTGTTCACAGTATATAGGGCCTGGGGACCCTACGCCTTTCCTTTTTTTAATTTGGATGCAGGGTTCCCCTTGATATCCATACAAGACCCAAAGGGCCTGGTAATGGCCTGGGGGGGTAACCATGCCGTTTTTCTCAATAATTTACATCCATATTGCCGGGACCCGACATTACATTACAGCTGCTAGCAGTTTTAAATTACTTTTATTCCTTTAGAAATGTCCTTTTGTGCAGGGACTGTTCTAAACACAGGAAACATGTGCCACTTTACAGGCATACTATAGTCACCCCCCAGGTACGATATTTAAACGAATATTTCACTTTTATTTTTTCACTTTAAGCATTATTAAAATCACTGCTTCCAAAAAAACTATAGTTTTTAAAACTTTTTTTTGCATTGATACATGTCCCCTGGGGCAGGACCGGGGTCCCCAAACACTTTTTAGGACAATAAGGACTTTTTAGGTAGTAGGCTTGTACCTATACCTTATACCTTATACCCATATGGACAGCATCCCTTGAGGAAGCCCAGAATGTGGGCGAAACATGTTTAGAATTCCATCTAAAAGTGCTGTATCCATAAAAGCTGTATTCAATGTACTGCCATAATTGTTTTTAAACAATTTTTATCTGTGTTTAAATAAAACAGATTTTTTTATATTACTCTCTGAGATCACTGTACCTTATTCGCACCTTAAAAATCCCATAACATCTCTCTATATCTGTTATAAGCAATAGTTAACTGTCATGAATGTCTTTCCATTCATGATAGATTGATTACTGTTCACATCCTGTGATTGGCTACAGCTAATCACATGGGACAAGATGCTGTGATTGGCCCAGGTACCATGTGATAGCTGTGGCCCAATCACAACAGTAAGCAAAACAATAATGAACGGAAGGGGAAGCTATTCATGGCGTTTTTGTTTACATTGTAATCATGTGAACGTTATGACCAATTTTAGCTATCACAGGATACCCCAGCCGCTCACAGCATGCTATCACACTGCTGTGTGCCCCAGGGGGTTCTAGGGGATGTACCAGTACTTTGCCTAGCCTGGCTTTGCCACTCTAATGTTAGGGTTGTGATTACAGGGAAGTTAGTTGTGGGGTTACAGGGAAGGTTAGTGTTGTTGTTATAGAGAGTATTAGGTTTCCAGGGAGGGTATTTGTTAGGGTGGGGGGGGGTTACAGGGTTAAGTGTGAATCAAGCTCCTGCTTAAAGAGGAGCGCCACCTTAAAAAAAAAAAAATTAAAGTCAGCAGCTACAAATACTGCAGCTGCTGACTTTTAATAAATGGACACTTACCTGTCAAGGGGTGCCCGTGATGTCAGCAGCAGATGACGAGCAATCGCTCGTCTCTCGGCTGCCCCCGACCGTCATCCTCGGCCAGGGAATCAGGAAGTGAAGCGTTGCAGTTTCACTGCCCGGATCCCTACTGCGCATGTGCGAGTCGCGCATCTGCGGCTACCTGAGGCTAGCTATTCCCAGAAGTGGGTGCAGATACCTGGGTTATACAGGTATCTGGGCCCCCCTCCCCCCTGAAAGGTGCCAATTGTGGCACCGGAGGGCGGGGGGAATACGATGAGCTGAAGTTCCCCTTTAGGATGGAATTCCGCTTTAACCGTCCAAATTTGGATCAGTCTATGATTTATCTTTCGTGTTAGAGAGACCTTAGTGTGTGGTATTGATGTTTGTGGCAGGATTTCTATGTTGAAAAATACCAGCACTGAGCTTCTGTCTTGAAATCATGCTTTGCTTTCTCCCCTGTGTCCTAAAGCTGAATCAAGATCGTATACATTTTCTCGTACAATTCCCTTACTCCAGTCTCAAGAAAAACAATCTTTTATTGTGTCATGATCACATCATTATTAGTATTGCAGTATAAGTGATTTTTACCACTGGGAGGAGGGAACATTGAGTTGTGCAAAATTACATTCTATTCCTGTTCAGTCACTTCATTGAATTACAAATTCCATGATGCTTCAAAATATTTATGCAGACAAAGTAGAAGGCACCGACTGGGAATCTCAGCAATCTGGGATCTCCTACTACAGAAAAGTAGTTACATAATCGATGGTTCTTGTGTCAATTGTGGATATTTTTAACTGATACATGACAAATGTTCCTTATACATTTGTAATAATATCTCTCACCCACAGGTGGTTTAGTGAGTAAGCTTGTGTTTAAAGATGGCTGCCACATATTCAATTGACCATGTGGTTTTGGGGGGAAGTGCAACTATGTCTTTGCTAACATCACTCACAAAACAACCTGTGCAGGGCTGTTACTACCACTAGGTAGCCCCCTAGGGCGCACTGCTGCCTAGGGCACAGCCATGGCCAGTTCTGCTGGGTCCAATCCCCCCCCACCCCCAGAGCATCCTGCCCAAATACCCAGTCAGCGTCCCCAGCGCAGCCTGTGCAGCAATCAGAACTGATCCTGACTGTATGGTGGCTGACAACATCCACCGCTGGCTGCTGTTCTCAGCTCCAGGGTTTGGTTGCTAGGACTGCCCATATCCTAGCAACCAATCCAATGCTTGCCCCTCTCCCAGGCCCTGGCATTCAGAGGAGGAGGAGGAAGAAGTTCCTCCTCCAAACCTATCCAGTCCCAGTGCCCAGCCTCCCAGTTTCCACCTGTCCTGTAGCTGACTGCTGAAATGAGAAGGAATGGATCTTGATGTAACTAATGGGATCTCACACTACTCCCCTCCTCCCCTTCCACTACCCCAATTATTTTCTTTAACAGCATCCACTCTCCTTACCTCACTCTGCTCTTCCTTTCTAATATTGGGGACCCAACTGAAAGGGAATGGGCTCTAGGGACCATGATGTAAGGGGGTTTTGGGGGACAGGGATGTAAGGTCACTTTAGGAACCCTGATATAAGGGGGCTTTAGGGACTCTGATGTAAGAGGGGCTCTGGAGACCTTGATGTAACGGGGTGACTTAGGGGATCCTAATAAAAGGGGTAAAAGGGGGACTTTGATGTAAGGGGGAAATCTGGGCATCCTTGATTTAAGGAGAGGGGACTCTTGGGACCTTGATCTAAGGGGGGAGAGACTTTGGGGATCCTAAAGAAAGGGGTAAACTTTGATGTAAGGGGGGTGGGCTGTTCAACACACAAAGCACCAATGTTCCGAATACTGCTGCAGGATTGGGTGATGTTAGCTGGAGATGAAGCCATCTCCTGCAAACTTCAGCCATTTTTTGCATAAGGAACATTATGTATTTCGATGTCAAGTTTTGTTTTATGCTTTTTATCAAAACTGCTCTTGGTGTGTCTGTTCCTTTTAAATATTCACTAAATATTTGAGTGATTGTTCAGTATACTGTACCTGCATTTTTAATACCATATTTATCGGCGTATAATATTCACTTTTTTCCCCTTAAAATCAGGGGAAAATCATGGGTGCATTATACACCGATCTCCGCCGATCTCCACTGTTCTCCGCCGATCTCCTCTGACTGTGAGCGGAGATGAGCGAGCGCTACCAACATACAGAAAGCAGAGTGTATTCGGCTAGACTCGGCTCCTCTTGCAGTCCCGCCCCTGACTGTGAGCTGAGCCGAGTTTAGCCGAGTACACTCAACTTTCTGTATGTTGGCGGCGCTCGCTCATCTCCACTCACAGTCAGCGGAGATGGGCGGGACAGCGAGAGGAGCCGAGTCTAGCCGAGTACACTCGGCTTTCTGTATGTCGGTGGCACTTGCTCATCTCCACTCACAGTCAGCGGGGATTGGCGCCAATTTTAAATAATCAGCGGCTGCAAAGGCACTGGCAATGCTGCAAAGGCACTGGGCAATGCTGCAAAGGCACTGGGCAATGCTGCAAAGGCACTGGGCAAGGCTATAAAGGCACTGAGCAATGCTGCAAGGGCACTGGGCAAGGTTATAAAGGCACTGGGCAAGGCTGCAGATGGACACTGGGCAAGACCGCAATGATGGACAAGGCTGCAGGCGGACACTGATAAGGCTGCATTGATAGGCATTTAAATGCTAAACTTCCCTCCTAAAAGTTTTTTTCCTTAAAATTCCCTCCTAAACTTGGGGTGCATGTTATACGTCAGTGCGTGTTATACGCTGATAGATATATATTGGGCTGCAACAACTAAGAGCTAATCTGCTCAAGTGTATATTTGTTTCATATATTTTGTTGTTTCTCACTGTTATTAGATTAATATTTATAATCTAATAACAGTCTTCCACTCAGATTAACAATGTTGCTGTCCAAAGGTGCCCTCTGTCCTTTTTTATCCAGAGTGGAGGCACTCTAAGCCCCTGTACACATGGTCGGACATTCAGACAGAAAAGGTCTGATCGGATTATATTGTCGGAAAATCCGATCGTTTGTGGGCTCTATCAGACTTTTTCCATCGGTAATTCCGCTGGAAAAATTCGATCTGACTTTTTCAGATCGTTTGTAGAGAATTCCGATTGGACATAGTGCCACGCATGCTCAGATCAAAGTACGAGAGCAAAGCTATTGGCTACTAGTTCCGAACCATCGGATTTTCCGAAAACTTTGTCCGACCGTGTGTATGCAACACCAGTTTCGGACAAAATCCATTGGAAAAAATCGGACGGATTTTGTGGTCAGGATTTCCAACCGTGTGTATGGGGGCTAATACTGGAGATGTGTTACTGGCCAGACCACCAGGTGAAAACAGAGAAAAAAATAAAATAAAAATTAATGCAGCCACCACATCTAATAAATTGTAAACTGCATTTTTGGTTTTGATTTTCATACTGTTTTAACTGAATGAAACACAGACGCCATATTGATATAAATTAGAAGACTATTGCAAAGATGTTTTAATACTTCTGAACCAGAGCTTTAATCATATCATACAAATATCATATCATACAGTGATAGAAAGCATTGATCATCATTTTTTTTTTTATACAATTACTGTATATTCAGACACTTCCTTTCATTGGTAGTCACACTGTACACTAACTATCCTGTTACAGTGTGCACTAGGGACTGCTCTCATGCATCATCGTCCTCAGACTCCTCACATCGCTGTCACAGTGCATTTGCTAAATTGCAACGTTCATTAGAGCTGTCACTAATATTTCTTACTTCCCTTTTCTATAAACCTCATTCATCACAGTGCACTGGATGTCCCATGGTCCCAAACAAATCATCAGAGATGATTCTTTGTTCAATGCTACCATACCATAAACACATTTTTTTTTTAAATATAATTTAATTCCACTCTGCTTGTTTCAGGACTCAGAATCCATCACTGGTAATGCTTTGCCTTTTAAAAAAATAAAATAATATACTCATTGTTGGCCTCTCCACCAAATTTGGTTTGGTAGTTCTCCACTGAAGGGAACGTAGGTTGCTGTGGTCTTGCAGCATCCTGTTAGAAAATGTTTAATTTTTACTGTTGTTGCCTTTTGTGTGCAAGATTGGGAATCTGACACATTCTTGTGCACTTACCAAAACCTTTTTTTTTTTTTATTGTCAGCTTCTCTACCTGGTCCAAGATATGGATTGTATCCAGGGCTCGAGTCCTGCAGGAACGTGTGGGAATGGCGTCCCTGCACTTTTTTTACAGCAGGAATGCAGTTCCCTTTGCAGGACTAAAGCCGCCCAAGCCGATCCTTCACTAAGCAGCGATGAACAGCATCGCTGCATAGTGAAGGATGGCGTCCTCCCCTCCCTCGGTCCTCTTCCTCCAGCAGCCGCGGCTATACGATACAGGACCGTGCCTGCCAATCTGCAGCGCTAGATCCCCACTGCAATACTGTCATTGGCTGCTAGAACCGCCATTGACCTAACAACCGATGACATCAGCTGTGCTTCCCACCTGGCCTTTGCCCCCCTGCTGCATGCTCCTTCGTCAAGGACTTATCCAGGTACACGTTTTTCTACTTTGTAATGGCTCAGTCACCACTCTGATGGAAAACTCTGGGGACACTCTGATGGGGGGGCTCTCTGATGGAGATACGTGCTCTCTGATGGGGGACACTCTGATGGGAACACCTGATTTCTGGTGCAAGGAATAGTCTCCCATCATTTGTGTCAGTGGGAGGAATCGTGCCCCATCATCATCATTGGTGTCAGTGAGAGGAATAGTACCCCATCATTGGTGTCATAGGGAGGAATAGTGCCCAGTCATGGATGTCGGTTGGAGGGAACAGGGTGTATTTGTGTTAGAAATTCTTTGCAAGGAAAAGATCATCACCCATTGTGGTGATTATTCTGTTAGTTTGACAAGTTAACTTATTTTGTTTTTGTAAACTGGCACTTTAAAATAAATGTTGCACTGTATTTTCTGTGAAATATATATGCATAAGAGCGTATCATTTTTTTTTTTGGTGGGGGAGTGGATCTTGTGTGGGAGTTCCCACATTTTTTTCCCCAGGACTAATTGTATCAATTAAGGGTGAATGGAGCAGGGGCAGACTGACAACTCATGGGGCCTGCGAGCAATAGGAGATTATGGGGCCCCCAGGCAATCAGAGATTATGGGGCCACACGGTATACACAAACACACACACAGTATACAATCACACAGTATACACAGACATGTTTCTATTGGCTGAGAATGTACTGGAGAGGTGGGGCAGCTATAATCTCGGGATTTTTAGACCAAAAGGATGTCGGTAAGGGACATTTCAGAGACAGATGTAAAAAAAAAAAAAAATGTTTTACATACTGTCCCTGGTTTTACTGAGGCTAGCAACCCTGATGGGGCCTCCTAGTGGCATGGGGCCACTCGGGCAGTGCCCGAGTGGCCCAATGGTCAGTCTACCCCTGGAATGGAGTGATTTTGGTGAAAATGATTTCCATGTCAGCAAAAATGTGAAGTTGGGAGGATGAATTTGAGGTAGATTCGTTTATTATATTTAGGTCCTGTTCATATCTGAGTAATGTGGAAAAGCTACTCATTGAGGTTGGCTGTACCCTGCTCTCCGGGTCCAGACAGGGGCAGATCTAGAGTCTAGTCTCTGGAGGGGCACTGCCAGAAAATATGTTTTTTTTGCGGGGCAATCGCTGGTTTTAGCGCTTTGATCATCACTGAACCATGGTTGATATGGTGTCCAGATGATTGAAGCTCCTTATTTCTTCTTTTTTTTTTTTTTTATCAAATGATTTTTATTAAATTTTACAAAGAATACAGGTTACAAGAACAATATTGTAACACAGAATGAAAAGAAATGAAATTTAAGGAGTACGCAGACTCCGTCTCCAACAGTAAATTATAGTAAAAAACAAAGAAACAGAGTAAGTCACCGCACATGAGTTTAAGGAATGTACCAACAGTCATCAATGTTTACTAAATATAGGTTCCCAAAGTTGCCATCTCTTAAAAAAGGACTTAATATTGTTTTCTTTGAAAGCTGAAGCTCCTTATTTCTATTATTACATTGTAATATAAAATGAAATGGTTCATCTCACCATAATGCAGAATGAGTGTGTCACTTTCCACGTTCCACAAATTGCGGAATGTCACTTGCCACACGTTACTGATTGTTACTTACCACATCACCTGCCACATGTTGCTGATTGACACTTGCCACGTCACCTGCCACACGTTGCTGATTGTCACTTGCCATATCACCTGCCACACGTTGCTTATTGTCACTTGACTGCTAAGGTGCAGACTGTCACTTGCCAGTGTGAAGACGGGCAGATGATGTAATCTCTCTGCTGCTCGCGGTTGCACAGTGAGGGTGGAAATGCCATTATGCAGGGCGGGCGGTGAGAGATGATGTCATCTCTCTGCTTCCTCTCTTGCTGGCTCGCTGACTGGCAAGCACCTCCAGTCATCTGCCGACTGGTCTGCCAGCCTGCTCACTCATCCGTTGACTGCCCCACCCACCTGCTTACTCACCTGCCGACCCTCGCTGACTAGCCCGCCTGCATATTAACCCTCATTCACACTCACCCACTGACTGGCCCGCCCACTCGTTAACCCACCCACTCACTCAACGGCTGACTGGCCTGCCTGCCAGCCCATCACTAATTTCTAGGGGGGCAATTGCCCCATTGTCCCCCGATCCCCCTGGGTCCAGAGGGTCTGCCTGAGGGCTGAAGGAGGCACCACAGCAGGTTTTTGGAGCCATTGTGGGACAGGAAACAATAAAGCCTGAGGGAAAGCTGCAGGGGGAGGTGGGTGAACTAGGGTCTCCCTGAGCCAGGATTGGAGGTGTATCAGCAGTGGGCAGGACTACCCTCAGCCAGCAGAAGTGTGGTGTGAATATAGCGGCTCCAGGCACCCCAAAACTGACCCCAAAATCATCTCCTCCCTACTTCTTCCCTGTGTGAAGTACCCCAGTCCAACAGATCGGGGGGGAGGGGGGCACTGTGCTGGCACCAGATATGTGCAACTATTACGCCCCACACACACTATCAGTTTTTCTGCTGAGTTTTTCCTTCAGATTTACCAAAACCATATAATATGAGGTCAAACCTTAGGAGTTTCAAGTTGTATGTGATCAGGCAGGCCCTTGCACTACATGATTTTGGTAAATCTGAAGGAAAAACTGATAGTGTGTATGGGGCTTTAGAGGATACCAGAGATCTCCAGAGGGTTATTGTCCATTGTTCACATGGGGCTGTGCAGGCAGATCCGTCCCGGAGCTGTGATCCCCTCCTTGCTGGACTGTGATCTCTCTACTGTAAATTCCCATGAGCCAGAGAGTGGCAGGCACAGCCATTCATTAGTGCACCCATGGATGATACGCCCCTACCCCTCTGGTTAAACCAATGCCCATAGTAACTGAGAAAGATATTGAGGGGAAATGCTAAAGAGTCGTTCACAGACAAAGCAGTAATGGGAAATCTTCTCATTGGGACACCTGTTCCAGGGACCACTGTCTTTGACAAGAAGTGAATGGGAATTTCCCAAATTATCCTGCTGGCTAGTAACTCTCCTGGTCCAACAATCCACTTCCTTACATTCAATAGATGTACAAGTGATCTAAACAAGGCAAATTGTCTGTCTGATAGGAGGGAAAGGATGGAATTTATGTCCATGCAAAGAAGAGAATAAATTCTATCTCTTCCCTTAGTAAAAGCACCTCCCACAGTACACATAAACACTGGTTAGGCACACAGGCTGGGAAGGGGTTAACCCCTTCCCAGCCAGTGTCATTAGTACAGTGATAGTGCATAAGTGTCAGTTAGTGTCAGAATGTATATAATGAATATACTGTAACACTTCCCCTATTGTTTGCTAATCATCTCCAGTACTAGTAAAAAAAATTTATATATATATATATATATATATATATATATATATATAGTTGTGCTCATACGTTTACATACCCGGGCAGAATTTATGATTTCTTGCAATTTTTAAGAAAATATGAATGATAACACAAAAACTTTTCTTTCACTTACGGTATCGCCGGACCGGCTGCAAGATTCTGGTACAGTAAGAAAGTTTCTACCTCTATCCTTCCGTTTGCAACTAAGTTCCTGTGAGCATCTAAGTTTTCAACCAAGTCTGTGGCAGAGACTTTGCTAAACTAAAATTACTTGTTGGCTGCTGGTATCCATAAACAAGGATTTGTCCAACAGTTAAAGAATCCAGTTGCGAGTGGCTATTTCCTGGATTATGTAAAGAGAGACTTTTATTGAAGTCAGCAGTTCCAAAGTACCTGAGCTATACTTCATCCTTATACCCTCTATTCCCAACTGAGAGACTGAGTTTTGTTCAACTGTTTTATGCAAATAAAAACCCTAAAAAGGAATGCAAGTGTTGGTCTCTGCAGTTACTGGGCCATCAACCTTGGTAACCTCCTAGACAAGACTGGTGGGCTGGAAGAGGTAATCGGTAAGCCCAGAAAATTTCAGCCGCTCCTTCGGGGGTCAGTGCTAAAATATATATATTTTTTCAAAATTGTCAGTCTTTCTTTGTTTATAGCACAAAAAATAAAAAACACAGAGGTGGTCAAATACCACCAAAAGAATGCTCTGTTTGTGGGGAAAAAAGGACATATGTTTTATTTGGGTACAGCGTCACAGGACTGCGTAATTGTCAGTTAAAATAATGCAGTGCTGTATCACAAAAAATGGCCTGGTCATGAAGGGGGGCAAATCTTTCGGAGGTCAAGTGGTTAATTTAGGTTTTTCTACTTTACCTGAAGCCCTGATGAAGGGGAATATTTCCTGACCTCATACAACGCGTTGGGTGTCTTTTAATGCAAACCACTGACTCTTCTATCACTTTGTCTGGCACTCTTTTAATGGTACTTTTTTTTTTTTTCTGGTAACCTGCTGGATACCCACTGATGGTTGCCATATCTGTTGCAAGCAGCCTAACCTTAGCCAGTGAGCTCTCTGAATTTTTTTCCCCCTCGCTAACTTATATGAACTAAGATCTCACCACCTCGTAGATACTTTTTTTTTTTATGTTGTTGCAAAAATATAACTCGCAGGGTTTTTAACTCTTCCCTACGCTACTTAACACTACAAACACTGCAAAAAAAGTTTGCTTATAGATGTAATTAAAATAAAATAATATATTTGTGCAAAAGTCTATGCATTATACCAAAATGTATATGTATATATTATAAAATATTCCAATATTTATTTATACATGTTGTTTTAAACATACATAAGTCCATCCTCATTTCATAAAAATGTTACATAATGAAATCATATAACAAATAATCCCCCTCCTTGGGGAGACTGTCCCATAAATGTCCACTTTCTTACTCTGTACAAGACATGCATTGGTTATTACAGGGATTCACTTTAATTAAGTGTTCATAGCATTTCACATTCAACTTTCATCAGGAAAACGAGAAGCAGAAGACTTCTTGCATCATTAAAATAAAAAAGAACTGTAGTCAAGGATTCCATTTATTCACATAACATTTTGCATTTAATGTCTCCTAGTATATTACTTACATCAGTATGCTGGTCATTTGTTCATTACCAAATATGTGCATAATTTAAAACGTGCCTCCCCTTTCACCTTATATTCACAGACATGAAAGAGAGGGAAAAAGAAGGGGCCTGGGATAACTAAGTGGATGCTGCAATTTGGTATTGTATGGGTTTGATACCTTATTATTACACGTTCTACTACAAAAATATATACATTATATAACCAAAAGCATAAGGATGCCTGCCTTTACACGCACATGAACTTTAATGGCATCCCAGTCTTCACCTGTAGGATTCAATATTGCGTTGGCCCACCTTTTGCAGCTATAACAGCTTCAACTCTTCTGGGAAGGCTGTCCACAAGGTTTAGGAGTGTGTCTATGGGAATGTTTGACCATTCTTCTTAAAGTGCATTTGTTAGGTCAGGCATGGATGTGGACAAGAAGTCTTGGCTCACATTCTCTGCTCTAATTCATCCCAAAGGTGTTCTATTGGGTTGAGGCCATGACTCTGTGCAGGCCAGTCAAGTTCCTCCACCTCAAACTCACTAATTCATGTCTTTATGGACCTTGTTTGTACACTGGAGTGGCACAGTGGTGTAGTGGTTACCACTCTGACCTAGCAGTAAGAAGGGTTGCTGGTTCGAATCCTAACCACAACACTACCTGCCTGGAGTTTGCATGTTCTCTCTGTGCCTGGGTGGGTTTCCTCCGGGTACTCCAGTTTCCTCCCACTCTCCAAAGACATGCAGGTAGGTTAATTGGATTCTCTCCAAAATTGGCCCTAGTATATAAATGGGGACCTTGGATTGTGGGCTCCTTGAGGGTAGTGACCGATGTGAGTGTGCAATGTACAGTGATGGGGTCAATTGTAGACTGGTTGAGCTGGATAGACTGGTGTCTTTATTCAACCTTACTAACTATGTAACTGGAGCACAGCCATGTTGGAACAGGAAGGGGCCATCCCCAAACTGTTCCCACAAAATTGGGAAGCGCTGAAATTGTCCATAATGTCTTGGTATGCTGACAAGCCCAACCCCTGAAAAACAACCACATACCATAATCCCCCCTTCACCAAATGATTTGGACCAGTGCACAAAGCAAAAAAAGGTCCATAAAGACATGGATGAGTGAGTTTGGGGTAGAGGAACTTGACTGGCCTGCACAGAGTCTTGACCTCAACCCGATGGAACACCTTTGGGATGAATTAGAGCGGAGACTTGAGCCAGGCCTTTTCGTCCACATCAGCGCCTGACCTCACAAATGTGCTTCTGGAAAAATGGTGAAACATTCCCATAGACCCACTCCTAAACCTTGTGAACAGCCTTCTCAAAAGAGTTGAAGCCGCTATAGCTGCAAAGGGTGGGCCAACTCAATATTGAACCCTACGGACTAAGACTGGGATGCCATTAAAGTGTAAAGGCAAGAGTTCCAATACATTTGGCAATATAGTGTGTGTATGTGTGTGTATATATATATATATATATATATATATATATATATATATACACACGCTACATATATATATATATACACATACATACACACACACAATATATATATATATATATATATATATATATATATATATATATATATATATATATATATTAACTTTCCCCATATGTCCCAAAAAGAGGAATAACTGAGTGGGAAGTGGGACAACAGGATTTAATTGCTAAAGAGAGCCAGTCTGTCCAAATGAAGGACAGTTAGAAACTATTCAGTTGACATAACTGGGCTTGGCCCATGGATTTCATCCCCATTTGCTATGCAAAAATATGTACATTTCAGTAAATCTAGGTGAATTTTTTCTTCATTGACTTTTTCACGTAGTTCCCCATGGATCAGCCTAAAATAACATCCCCGTTTCCAACAGTAAAAATACAGATAAATGTATTAACATACATAATAATAACTCATTCTGTGTATTTTAAGACACTGCTAATTGTGTCCCAGAAGAAGAAATGCTGGCGCATTCCGTCATGTCCCAACCTTAGCCCTACAAGTGTTTAGCGGCTCCCTGGTTTGCGAAGCCTGCAGGGATTAGCTCTCTATCGTTTCTGGGATCTGTGACAGTAACAGCTGGAGAGTGAGACAGAAAATGTATATTCTAATTGCAAATTCAAGGTTTGATTTAAAAACTTGACGGGGAGAAAGTTTCATTAAAACAGATTTATTCCTGCGTAAACATTTATTGCTTTAATTGCAAAGCACTCAGACTTAAGTAAACTGTAGTAAAGACTCAATTTATGTTGGAGTAATCCCAGGAGGTTGGGAGTTGAATAGGTTGTATGTAAATAAACACATGTGTGCAAAGATTTGTGGTTAATGCGTGTGCAACGTAGTGTGTAATTCATGTGCTGTGGAGGATTGAATGATTTCAGGGGCTGGAGTAAAATGTGTGACAGCGGGTAATGTGCGCGGCTAGGATATGTATAACTTTAGCTTTGCAGATACACAGCGACTAAACCTTTCATAATAAGTCTGCAGCGCGGAATGTTGATGTGGCCTTCAGCAGCCCACAGCAGATGGGGTTGTATCTATCGCTGTCTGGTGTCTGCACTTTATTAGAATTGGCACAAATTTATGACATGGGTGGTGGTGAGTAATCTGTTACACATTAGGCATACTAGACCCATGCATAAAGCGCTGATATTAAGGAACAAAATGGAAATGTTTTTACATTAATTTTGATTTTGTACTGACTTTTTCTTTTTATAAATGAAATTATTTCTAGTAAAAAAAAAAAAATACTGGAATACGCAGTATTTTATGCTTTTAAAAAAATCAGTTTTATTTATCTATTTCTTAAATTTATAGCACTGTGCAAAATTAGGCAACACATTACAGTGTATAGAAAACCATGACTATGTCTTTATATATCTTTATGAAAATATGTCTTTTCACTGCTATACCAAGAAACTCCACCTTTTCCCTATATTAAAAAATAAAATAAAAAATACCTACATCAAGGTTTGATCTAGAGTAGTGCTAGGGTTAGTGTTTGGGTCAAGTAAGGGTAAAAGGTCAATGTCAGGGTCAATGGTTATATCAGTATATTTTGGGCAGGACTTTTTAAATTAGTATCAGTGTCAGTGTATTAAAAAAAAAAAAAAGCAAAATGCCCACTATTATTTCTGGGCTGTACTACGGGTACATACCACATATGTGTATGTTAGTTGTTGTATCTCTGCAATTGATAGTAACAAGAAATATACAGCTAAATGAAAAAAAAAATGTTTTGTTTTTTTTACTATTTTGAGCCAGTTTTCATATAATAATAAAATAAAATCAGGAGATATCTATAACCATTTACCACCAAATGAAAGCCTGGACACACAAAGTACTTGTGTTGATATGTACGGTTTTACTAACACATGTCAAAGTTGCAAAATGGCATTAACATTTGTTTTACCCTCAGGTTGGAAGGGGTTAAACGCAGTACAATGCATTACAATGTATCACAGTATGCTGACACACACATTAATAAGAAAGTCTGATCATTATCCCCCCCCCCCCCATTTTTCAGTTTTTCCAGCCTTTCCTCTTTTGGCCTCACCAGTGGGGTCGGCTGGGTTGAAGCAGTGAAGTGTATGCGCCATAGGGCACCCACAGCCTCCTAATGTGAACAAAAACCCATGCATCAATGCAACACATTAAAAGAATGTAGATAAGTACAATGTGTTCAAAAAAATTAAGTCAATGCATATCAACTGAAGTGTATTAAGAATTCATCAATCAACATAAATGCAATGGAAGTGGTATGGATTCAGCCCTACACACACTCAGGCCATTGCTTTAGGATTGTGGGGATGTCAGGGAGTCAGTCAAAGCCCATACCGGACAAAGTAAGTCGATCAAAATTTATCAACCACTTGCTTATCTGGGCACTTAAACCACCTTCCTGCCCAGGCCAATTTTCAGCTTTGGTATTTATTCGCTGCTGGGTTTTTTATTTTTTGCTAAAAAAATTAAAAAAGAGAAAAAAAAAAAAAGGTTTCATAGTTTGTTATAAAATTTAGCAAACGGGTAATTTTTCTCCTTTATTGATATGTGCTGATGAGGCAGCACTGATAGGCTGCACTGATGGGCACTGATGAGGCAGCACTAGTGGGCACTGATGGTTGCCACTGAAGGGCACTGATAGGCGGCACTGATGAACACTGATAGGCACCGATGGGCAGCACTGATAG
The DNA here is from genome assembly GCF_037356315.1 of Lithobates pipiens. NCBI lineage: Eukaryota > Metazoa > Chordata > Amphibia > Anura > Ranidae > Lithobates > Lithobates pipiens. The sequence continues at coordinate 55,440,761 of NW_027507789.1, read as the reverse complement.
GTGGCACTGATGGGCATTGATTGGTGGCACTGATAGATGGCACAGGTGGACATTGATAGATGGCACTGGTGGACACTTATAGGCAGTACTGATATGCACTGGTAGGTGTCACTGGTGGGCACAGTGGGTGTCCATGTGCGGGACCGATGTCCCTCTAACAGAAGCCGGTAATCGCCTTTTTTTTTCTCCTCCTGTCAGCTTGAGGGGAAAAAAAGCTGATTATTTCTTCAGTTTACATCACGTGATTAACTGTCATTGGTTGACAGCTGATCACGTGGTAAGGGGCCCCTTATTCGGATCTGTGATAAGACGATTATTTGAACATTCTCCCTGCTGTGGATGTATGTTATGGCCACATCTACTGGGATACCTGTGACTACCCATTTGAAGTTACCATCTACCACCATAACTATAGAAGAGGGACTTTTTAAAGGGCTATTCATTTTTAATTAGTTTTTGCTGGAGTTCTGCTTTAAAGTAGATGTAACCCTAAATAAATGACATTTAGTTGGCTAAAGCTCATAAATAGGACAGGTATACTGAAGTAATAGTAAGCCCTTTAAGAGGAGCCTGTTGGTAACTGCAGGCCCTGTGATAGCAGTCAGACAGATCTATGACCCTGTAAGAGCAGTCACAGTCTTTCCTAAGTTGCAGTGGTTTTCTCTCCAATCGATCTAGCTCTTCAGCAGTAAAAACAAAATCTGATGATTGGTGGTGGATAAATACTTCCTACAATGTCCAGATGGTAGCTTCCACCCAGCTCCTCTGTGACACTCTTCATCAAGAAGATACTTTTCCAGTTCGATTTCCTGCAAATATCCTCTTATCCTCTCCAGCAGATTTTTTTAAACGGATTGCAAAGGCTCAAAACATTCTGTGTTCAGCAGCCCCCCCCCCCCCAGCCCCCCTTATACCTACCTGAGCCCCATCTCGATCCAGCAATGTCCACGAGAGTATTGTCTCTCTGGGGACTCACACTCCTGATTGGCTTTTGGCAGCAGTGGGTGGGGCCGAGTCATGGATCCGTGTGTGAATGCGCACACAGAGCTGCGGGTCAGGACAACCGGCAGGAGGGAGGGGCCAGCAGCGCCGGCATGAGCCCCTAAAAGAGGAGGGTCTGGGCTGCTCTGTGAAAAACCATTGCACAGAACAGATAAGTATATAAAAAAAAGACTTTTAAATTTTTGGACCACTAGCACATGCCCCTGTTTGAGCAAGGCCCAAGTAGAAAGACATTCTAAACACACATTTATTCCAGGCAAAAGCCCAGATGGTACAGAACACTTTGGATAGGTGACCCAAATATTTATCATCTCCCTAAATATACCTCTGAACCAGGACCTCAAGGATTGGTTGGGTCAGATACATGATCACCAGGGGTGGACTGACAACTCATGGGGCCCCCGGGAAATAGGAGATTATGGGGCCCCCAGACAATCTGCATTATGGGGCCACACAGTATACAATCACACAGTATACACATGGGAAAGTATGTAAAAATCTGTGCTTTTTTTACATCTGTCTCTGAAATGTCCCTTACCGACATCCTTTTGGTCTTAAATTCCCAAGATTATAGCTGCCCCACCTCTCCAGTACCTTTTCAGCCAATAGAAACATGTCTGTGTATACTGCGTGATTGTATACTGTGTGTGTGTGTTTGTGTATACTGTTTGGCCCCATAATGTCTGATTGCCTGGGGGCCCCATAATCTCCTATTGCCCAGGGGCCCCATGAGTTGTCAGTTCGCCCCTGCACAGTATACACAGACATGTTTCTATTGGCTGAGAAGGTACTGGAGAGGTGGGGCAGCTATAAACTTGGGATTTTTAGACCAAAAGGATGCCGGTAAGGGACATTTCAGAGACAGATGTAAAAAAAAACACAGATTTTTACATGCTGTCCCCGGTTTTACTGAGGCTGGCAACCCTGATGGGGCCCCCTAGTGGCACGGGGCCCTCAGGCAGTGCCCGAGTGGCCCAATGGTCAGTCCTCCCCTGATCATAACTCAGTAATTCTCTTTCCCACTCTGATTACTGGAACCACCGTCACAGAGGGAGAAGCAATCAACCAACTGAGCTTAGCAAAGATCTGCAGAGCCTAGGAAAAGATAAACAGATGCTCAGGCTGGTTACAGCCTAGCAGCAAAACATACTATATTTATTAACGGACACAACAGCTTATAGCAGGATTCCTACAAAATGTTTGACTGATTTAGAATTTGCCTTTTAAAGCGGAAAAGTGGAACTTCCGCTCATTTGTCTTCTCTCCCATTCCGATGCCACAATTGGCACCTTTCGGGGGGGGGGGGGGGTACAACAAGATACCTATCTTTGACAGGTATCCTGTTCCCACTTCCAGGAGTCCGGGCCGCGGCCCGTGACATAGCCGTGGGGCTCCCTCCTCCTCTCCCTGTCACCGGGCCAGTAGGAGAGGGGAGCGGGGCCTCACGCATGCGCAGGAGGGTTCAAGGCGTGAAACCATAAGGCTACACTTCCGGGTAACCCTGCAGTACCGACATCATTGGACTCCAGGACAGGTAAGTGTCCTATTGTTAAAAACCAGAAGCTGCAGTATGTGTAGCTGCTGGCTTTTAATTTTAATTATTTTTTTGGGGTGGAACACCGCTTTAACAGGCTCAACTGTGCATTAACCAAAGAGAAGAACCCCACTATTCTACATCGCACCCACTCTTGCTTAAAGGGTAAGAAAACGTTCCCAAAAAGTCTCCACCTATTGATCTACCAGCCCCATAAAAGTCAATGTAGCTGAACTGCGCTCACATGGACATTGGATCAAGAAAGAGGAATATGAGCCCCATTAGCTTGAACATGACGAGTTTCATTTTTACCGTGGCTGCATCATGTGTGGCTCTGAGTGGCTGCATATCCTTATTTAGGTGAGCAATTGAAGGGGGGTAAAACCATGGCTAAACTGCCCCCTTTTGCTGCCCCTTAGCTGAATGTGTGAAAAAAAAACATAATATACAAGTATGCAAAACACAGCTGATTTGAAAAATATAATTTGAGCAAACAATGAAATACACAGTGAAATAAGCTTGATGCTTTGTGACGGGAACTAGTACTTGGAACTAAAGTGTTCAAACAATGGAAGAAAAATGGTATATAGTTGTTCAAAATAATCAGCCAGGCTCTTTATTTCATTCTCTAACATAGACTAGAAAAATGACAGCTGGCAACTTATTGTTTGTGCAACAAGAACACTTTCCACCATTCTTTATATATGATTACCATTCAGCTGTAATGTCTTTTTCTTTCTCCCATACTGGTCCCCACAGTCCTGCACTCCCTAAATTGTAAAGCAGTTCTTTACATGGTGTACAGTATAAAAGAGAAAATTGGTGAACATGTCTCTTGGCAATATTTTTCCCGAGGAGAAATAATTTTATTAGCCTTTTGGGTATACTAAGCTTTCTGAATAACAGATGCTATACCTGTAATTAATCTGTAATTCATTAAAGCTGCACTCTAGGCAGATAATAAAAGTTGGCTCATCATTTAATCCAGTTATGTATTTATTAAGAATCCTTAAGAGTATTTTTTAAAATATTGTTAGCAAAGTACAAAAATCTGTCTTTTTATTAGCTTTTAGTAATCTCCTTTATATCACAGTGGAAGAGAAAAGGTTTGAACTGTCATATAGGTAGGAACGATGACATGCACAGTATTATCAGTCTAAAATTGGCCACCTAACTGAACTATTAAATTTCAAACTCTTCAATTAGGTCGTTGCACTACATTTTACAATCAATATTGTACAATCAAATAGTAGCATAGGGCCAGGTGGCAATTTTAGTGACGTTACACTTACTTTACAGCCGTGGCCAAAAGTTTTGAGAATGATACAAATATTAATTTTCACAAAGTCTGCTGCCTCCATTTTTATGATGGCAATTTGCATATACTCCAGAATGTTATGAAGAGTGATCAGATGAATTGAAATGAATGGCAAAGTCCCTCTTTGCCATGCAAATTAACTTAATTCCATAAAATAAAATAAAAATGACACTGTATTTTGTGAAGAAGGCTTCATGACTCCCAAGAAAATTCAATAAGTGCCAGGACTGTCTCCTACAGTTGATTCAGCTGCGAGATCGGGGCTCCACCAGTGCAGAGTTTGCCCTGCAGTGGCAGCAGGCAGGTGTGAGTGCATCTGCATGCACAATGAGGCAAAGATGTTTTGAAGATGGCCTGGTGTCAAGAAAGGCAGCAAAGAAGCCACTTCTCTCCAGGACAAACATCAGGCACAGACTGATATTCTGCAAAAGCTACAGAGATTGGACTGCTGAGGACTAAGCTAAAGTCATTTTCTCTAATGAATCACCTTTCCGATTGTTTGGGGCATCCGGAAAAAAAACTTGTCCGTAGAAGAAAAAGCGAGCGCTACCATCAATCTTGTGTCATGCCAACAGTAAAACATCCTGAGACCATTCATGTATGGGAAGAAAAAATTGGGCATAGTATAGCCCATAGGTCGGACTTTAGAGGCACAATGGACAGTAGTAGATATAAAAATATATATTTTATTTATAACAATACGTGGTACACAAAGAGCAACAAAAGGTAAAGAATTAAAAACATATGATACACTCTATACACAATATATGACAAAATTCATCATGCATAGTCTACATAATAGTGAGCCCCTGCGCGTCAATGCGTTTCACTGTCTAGCTTCATCAGGACACACTCAGGGATTGTTGGAGAAAACAGGTCTCACTATCTAAAATAAAAAACATAAATAAGACTTCATATAATAGCAACATATATTAAAAATTGATCATCATCATGTCTGAGCGACACATATGGCACACACATAGAAATACTATTACTATTCAATATAATACTATATTGGTCCCATAAAGACTGAGGAAGGACATCTGGTTACAAAGGTTGGGATGATGGCGAAGTTATTGAATTTATTCTTCTCCTCAGTCTTCACAAGAGAATCGGTCAGTAAACAAAACTGCAGTGTTTATCCTCATGACACATCACAGGAAGCACCTCCATGGTTAACAGAGGACAGAATTAAAATTATACTTGGGAAACTTAACTTTAATAAATCACCGGGACCAGATGGCTTGCACCCGAGGATACTTAGGGAACTCAGTCAAGTAATTGCCAGACCATTGTTCCTAATTTTTACTGACAGTCTACTGACTGGAATGGTACCAGCTGATTGGAGTAAAGCTAATGTAGAACCAATATTTAAAAAGGGCCCAAAATACATCCCTGGGAATTACAGAGCAGTTAGCCTAACATCAACAGTATGTAAACTCTTGGAGGGAATGATAAGGGACTATATACAAGATTTTAGTAATGAGAACGGTATCACTAGCAGTAATCAGCATGGATTCATGAAGAATCGTTCTTGCCAAACCAATCTATTAACCTTCTATGAGGAGGTGAGTTGCCATCTAGATAAAGGAAGGCCTGTAGATGTGGTGTATCTGGATTTTGCAAAAGCATTTGACACAGTTCCCTATAAACGTTTACTCTACAAAATAAGGTCTGTTGGCATGGACCATAGGGTGAGTACATGGATTGAAAACTCGCTACAAGGTCGAGTTTAGAGGGTGGTGATAAATGGAGAGTACTCGGAATGGTCAGGGGTGGGTAGTGGGGTCCCACAGGGTTCTGTGCTGGGACCAATGCTATTTAATTTCTTCATAAACGACCTGGAGGATGGGGTAAACAGTTCAATCTCTGCATTTGCGGACGATACTAAGCTAAGCAGGGCAATACATTCTCTGCAGGAAGTGGAAACCTTGCAAAAAGATCTGAACAAATTAATGGAGTGGGCAACTACATGGCAAATGAGGTTCAATGTAGAAAAATTTAAAATAATGCATTTGGGTGGCAAAAATATGAATGCAATCTATACACTGGGGGGAGAACTTCTGGCGGAATCTAGGATGGAAAAGGACCTAGTAGATGATAGGCTCAGCAATGGCATGCAATGCCAAGCTTCTGCTAACAAAGCAAACAGAATATTGACATGCATTAAAAGGGGAATTAACTCCAGAGATAAAAACGATAATGCTCCTGCTCTACAAGATTCTGGTCCGGCCGCACCGGGAGTATGCTGTCCAGTTCTGGGCATCGGTCCTCAGGAAGGATGTATTGCAAATGGAGTGAGTACAAAGAAGGGCAACAAAGCTAATAAAGGGTCTGGAGGATATTAGTTATGAGGAAAGGTTGCGAGCACTGAACTTATTCTCTCTGGAGAAGAGACGATTGAGAGGGGATATGATTTCAATATACAAATACCATAGTGGTGACCCCACAATAGGGATAGAACTTTTTTGCAGAAGGGAGTTTAACTAAACTCGTGGCCACTCATTAAAATTAGAAGAAAAGAGGTTTAACCTTAAACTACATAGAGGGTTCTTTACTATAAGAGCGGCAAGGATGTGGAATTCCCTTCCACAGGCGGTGGTCTCAGTGGGGGGCATCGATAGTTTCAAGAAACTATTAGATAAGCACCTGAACGACCGCAACATACAGGGATATACAATGTAATACTGACATATAATCACACACGTGGGTTGGACTTGATGGACTTGTGTCTTTTCTCAACCTCACCTACTATGTAACTATGTAAGACCCATGAGGGGGCAACTTTGATCAAAGGGTTCTACAGAAAGAAACCCAATGGGTATACAACTTACATGCTACATCTTTCCTGGGCCTAAATGATGTTTTGAGCTTCAGACCTTTTCTATTGGGGGGATTTGATATGTCTTCCTCTTTCATGTGCTCACTCCAAATGAACATAGGTTTTAGGATCTGTTTGACCATTGTTTAACCTTTTCCCATTTTTTGTCTTCTATAGTTCAAATGCCAACATATTGACTCATAATAGGGGTATTATTTCTCTTTTTTGATAAAAGTTTAACAATATATGACAATATATGTAATATTTAGCTTATTAAGTTTATGACATGCTTACAGTATATATCTTTGGACAATGATTTATGTATTCATTGATTATACATTTATATGATGATATTTGAGCATGAGCAATATAGCTTTTCTTTTATATGTATTATCAATGGCATATCTCTGTGACATGTTTGTGGCACTCTCTTATCTTATATATGGATGCCACTTATTGCATTGTAGTGTGTAGACCTTGTCCAACAAAAACCGCCCCCCCCCCCCTCCTTTTTTCTTGTCCAAAATAGGTAATAGTTGGCTTTGTTCTTTGAGCAGAGTTGTCGGTGTTTAGGTGTTTATGCAGTTCATGTGTGCCGTGGATTTCCACGTGCTTTGCAATGTGGCCGGCTATGAGTGTACTTAGAGGGCTATAAATAGTTTCCTCCATCTTATCCCAGTGTGGTGAACATGCGGTTCTCTGGGGGTATGCTGAATGGACTTTTAGCTATGTAAAGTACAAGCAAGGTGAACTCCATTAGTTTATGCAACCTCATAAGCACGGTGCCTGTTTAAAATATACTTACTGTATGCTATATTACTCTTCTTTCCTATTAGATGGCCCTGAGGGACTGTTGAACCTGACTTAATTTGACTTCTGCTTTGCTGATCGCAGCCTGGGCTCCTTGCTTAGTATTCATGTATATGTAGCCAGCTTTAAATATATGCTCACACTATTAAGGTTTTCGGCAAGTCCATACCACCATTCACTCTCTTTTTGGTTCTGTCTTCCTGAGTTTTTCCATTTGCCAATATTGTTATTATAGGTGCTACTTGGCACTTTGAGCCAGTGAGTATCTCATCATCCTTTAATCACAGTATTTTTTGTTTGAACATTTGGGATGTTTTTTGTCTTCTTAATGACTTATGTCATTATATGAACTGTTCTAGCTGGCTCTCTGTTATGAATACCCAAGTACTTGAAATACTCTATATGAGAGTACTTAAAGCCTAATGGGTGAGACTATTTTGCATGAACTCCCTTGCAAGGTATTTCTATGTTATGTATATGTCATATATGTCGCTCAGATATGATGATGATCCATTTTAATATATGTTGCTATTATATGAAGTCTTATTTAGGTGTTTTATTTTAGATAGTGAGACCTGTTTTCTCCAACAATCCCTGAGTTTGTCCTGACGAAGCTAGACAGTGAAGCGCAACAACGAACAAGGGCTCACTACTATGTATACTATGCATGTTAATTTTTGTCATGTATTGTGTATAGCGTGTATCATATGTTTTTAATTCTTTACTTTTTTTGCTCTGTGTGTACCACGTATTGTTAGAAATAAAATATATATTTTTATATCTACTACTGTCCATTGTGCCTCTAAAGTCCAACCTTTGGGATATTCAATGCCCAATTTTTTATTTTGTTATATCAAATCCTTACATGGATGTGGCCATAGTTGTATCTCCTTCATATTTTCCATTCGTGTATGGGGTTGCTTCTCAGCAAAGGGAGTGGGCTCACTCACAAGGGCCACGTATAAAGAACAATACAAAAACATCCTCCGAGATCAACTTATCCCAACCATCCATGAACAGTTCAGTGATGAACAATACCCTTTCCAGCATGATGGAGCACCTTGCCATAAGGCAAATGTGATAACTAAGTGGTTTGGGGAACAGAACATCCAAATTTTGGGTCCATGGCCAGAAAACTCCCCAGACCTAATCTCATTGAGAACTTGTGGTCAATCCTCAAGAGGTGGCTGAACAAACAAACCTCCACATATTCTGACAAACTCCAAGCATTGATTATGCAAGAATGGGCTGCCATCAGTCAGGATGTGGTCCAGAAGTTGATTGACAGCATGCCAGGGCGAATTTCAGACGTCTTGAAAAAAGATGCATCGACACTGAAAATATTACTCTTTGCATAAACTTAATGTAATTGTCAATAAAAGCCTTTGCCACTTATGAAATGCTTGTAATTATATTTCAGTATATCATAGTGACATCTGACAAAAAGATCTAAAAATACTGAAGCAGCAGACTTTGTGAAAATGTATATTTGTGTCATTCTCAAAAATTTTGACCATGGCTGTATATCCAGAGCTTTTTTTCCCTAAAAGAATAGTTGCAGGTACTGTAAACCCCCCCACGCCTGAGTCACCCCTTGTCTATACCCCATCCAAGCACTGTCCCTTGTCTCCACCTCTCTATATGTCCCCCTGGCCCCACCCCTTTTTTGAGAATACAAGACCAAGTATCATTTTGTGGTGCTAAGTAGTTTTGTATGGAATTTATTATTGATAACAAGGACGGCAGTAAAATAGATCTTTACACCCAGCAACATTCGACCTCCAGCAACAATACATCCCCTCCAGCAGCAATAAAGTCACACCAGTTTAGCGCCCACTAGGTAGGTGTTAGGTTGTTAGGGTATGTAAATTGGTCTGGCTGAGAGCCAGGCCTGGGTTGAATCTGGGTCAGAACTGAATGACTGAGGGAGGCTGGATGACTCAGCAAGCAGCACCTCTGGTAACTCCTCCTGCTCTCTGGAATCTTGGAGTATTGCTGAGAGCCCCAGCCAATATCCCCAGCAGAAATTGTTGCCAGAGATCAAGTACCTCTTAAATACTCAGGTCAGCAGGGGCAGTTGGGTGAAAGATGGAGATGGAGTGCTGAGGAGGCTGTCTGTGGCCCTTGAGGGTGCCCCACAGTCTGGGGGGGGGGGGGGTGACCTGGGGCCTAGGTGCTAAAGGGACCCTCTACAACACATTGAGGAATACTTTCCTGGATGCACAGGAACAAGTGTGAGCCCAGCAGGAGAGAGAGAGAGTCTGCACATAAGGGAGATCTCCTGACCATCAGTCTGGATGACTGGTGAGTGTCAGTCTGGGAGGACTGTGGAGAAGTAGCCAGGCAGGCTAGAGAGAGGCATGTGCAGCCAGGTGGGCTGGCAGTGCCTGAATAGGTGGTGCTGGGATCAGTAGCCAAAGGGATGTGAAGCTGGACACTGATTTTTTGCTACACAACAAAGGGGCCTGGGGTCCCTGCCTGTAATGGGCTATTGCTTTTAAAATTCTGACTGAGAGTTGTGTCAGATTTTCCAAACAGTGTGCCAGCTGGTATTCTGCAAGCAAGTTAGTGCTAGAGGAAGAGAAGGAGTGTATATACAGTATCTCACAAAACTGAGTACACTCCTCACATTTTTGTAAATATTTTATTCCATCTTTTCATGTGACAAAACTCAGTAATGACACTTTTCTACAATGTAAAGTAGTAAGTGTACAGCTTGTATAACAGTGTACATTTGCTACCCCCCAAAATAATTCAACACACAGCCATTAATGTCTAAACCACTGGCAACAAAAGTGAGTACACCCCTAAGTGAAAATTTCCAAATAAGGCCCGAAGTGTCAATATTTTGTGTGACCAGCACGTACACTCAACTTCTTTAGTCGACCATGGTGAGGCCTGTTCTGAGTGGAACCTGTCCTGTTAAACCACTGTATGGTCTTGGCCACCATGCTGCAGCTCAGTTTCGGGGTCTTGGTAATCTTCTTATAGCTTAGGCCATCTTCATGTAGAGCAACAATTCTTTTTTTTTTTCAGATCCTAAGAGAGTTCTTTGCTATGAGGTGCCATGTTGAACTTCCAGTGACCAGTATGAGAGAGTGAGAGCGATAACACCAAATTTAACACACCTGTTCCCCTTTCACAGCTGAGACCTTGTAACACTAATGAGTCACGTGACACCAGGGAGGGAAAAATGGCTAATTGGGCTCAATTAGGACATTTTCACTTAGGGGTGTACTCACTTTTGTTGCCAAAGGTTTAGACATAAATAGCTGTGTGTTGAGTTATTTTGAGGGGACAGCAAATTTACACTGTTATACAAGCTGTACACTTACTACTTTACATTGTAGCAAAGTGTAATTTCTTCAGTGTTGTCACATGAAAAGATATAGAATAAAATATATACAAAAAGGAGAGCACTGTGCTCCAAACTTACCCACTTGTGACATTAGCAAATCAATACTCGCTATTGTCTTCTGGATTCTCCTCCCGGTTAATCAGGACAGGAGGGTGAATCTCAAGACCCGATTAGGAGAAGCTGGGGAAGCCACGACTGTGGATAGGGGGAGTGCGGACCTGGGGGGGTATGTTTGCCGCCCCCCCCCCCCCCCCCCAAAAAAAATTGAGCACCAGCCTTCACTGCTGCTTATATTAAAGTTTATTCTACTTCAGATCTCCCTGGCAGTCTACTATATTGCCCACAAAGCTGCAGTCCTATTTGTCAAAATCTTTCGAGCCATGCACTGTGCATTCTCCATTCCATTTTAGGAAAAATTTGTACTCTGTGCTCCAGTGGAACTCTCCATAGGATTGCATTGGAAATAAACAGTTCATGTGGTTATACAGAATAATAGCCAGGTAGAGGTCAGCCATGCAATCCCCATATTTCAATCAGTACAAGTTTTCTTGAAAGCATACATAAATATAAGGAGGATTAAAAATCTTCTCTCTTTCCACGTTGAGTATCCAATTATGCAGCAAAGAAGGAAAATTAAAAGAGGAACAATTAATAACGTATTTACAATAATAGATTTAAATGTATTACAATCTGTATTAATGCTTTTCGAATGCAACATTTAAAATGTATAAATTCAAACATTTATGAAGACTCCCCTGCTGCTTTATCTCTACTTTAAGCCTGTCAGTCAGAAAAAACATTCACTACTGCAATCCAGGATTCATATAATGATGTGTTGAATCTTATTTGTCACTCATTATCAACAGTAGTGAGGAAGAGAATATCCCTGACCTCCTACAGAACATTAGACAGTAGCAAGACACAAATCATGGTTTTGCCAGCTTTTCTAAGACTTTTTTTTACCTCTCTCAGTTATGCTCATCTAGTGTTATCTAGTGGCTATAATTTAGTCATCCAGACTTATGCAAAAATAGAACTGAAGTCACAGAAAAAGATAATCAGTCAGATAAGCATTATGCCTTACATAGTCTTAGAACCTCTTTGGAGGCCAAGGAAGTTAAGGACGTTCAATGTGCACTCCACTAACTTCAATGAAATGTATTTCAGACATCAGAGGTCTAAAAGACCCCTGATGACTAATGAAAGAGAACCTGCCTTAAAAATATTATATCATATAGGAGACTTTTGTCTCTTATGGAATACACAGTGTCTTGAAAACGTATTCATACCCCTCAACATTTTCCACATTTTGTCATGGGTCAACCAAAAATGTAAATGTATTTTATTGGGGTTTTATGTGATAGACCAACACAAAGTGGTACATAATTGTCAAGTTGAAGGAAAATGATAAATGGTTTTCAACATTTTTTACAAATATATATCTGAAAAGTGTGGCGTGCATTTGCATTCAGCCCCCCTGAGTCAATACTTTGTAGAACCACCTTTCACTGAAATTACAGCTGCAAGTATTTTTTGGTATGTCTCTGCCAACTTTTCACATCTAAAGAGTGACATGTTTGCCCATTCTTCTTTGCAAAATAGCCCAATATCTGTCAGACTGGATGGAAAGCATCTGTGAACAGCAATTTTCAAGTCTGCCACAGATTCTCAATTGGATTTAGGTCTGGACATTGACTGGGACATTCTAATGCCCCGTACACACGATCGGAGATTGATGAGACTTTCCGACAACAAAATACATTAATTTTTTTCGAACGGATGTAGGCTCAAAATTGTCTCGCATACACATGGTCACACAAAGTTGGTCAGAAATTGTGAACGTCAAGAACACAGTGACGTACAACACGTAGGACGAGCTGAGAAAAATCAAGTTCAATAGCCAGTGCGGTTCTTCTGCTTGATTCCGAGCATGCGTGGAATTGTGTACACATGATCAGAATTTCCGACAATGGATTTTGTTGTTAGACAATTTGAGATCCAGATCTCAAATTTTGTGTTGGAAATTCCGATGGAAAATGTCCGATGGAGCCTACACATGGTCAGAATTTCTGACAAAAAGCTCCCAATCGAACATTTTCCGTCTAACAAAATCCGACCTTGTGTACAGGACATAATACATGAACATCCTTTGATCTAAACCATTCCATTATAGCTCAGGCTATATGGTTTAGGGTCATTGTACAATAACACTTTTTGGTCGTAACATGACAAAATGTGGACAATTTCAGGGGGGAAATATATTTTTTCAAAGCACTGTAAATACTATTTTAGTGAAAATGAAAAATGTAAAAAAAAAAAATACGCCTAAATACTTAACCCCCCTCCCCCCAATTCTTTTTAGTCTGTCCCAGACTACACGCACGCACAAATGTAAATGCCCCCACTGGGGCGCTTACATACAAAAATGTTGCTTGCGATACACATTACATATTGCCGTGCACACTGGAGTGAGAGCAATCATTTTATGGCCAATATACATGGCCAATGCCAAACAGATGATCTGTAGGGGCTTTCAAAGCATCACCTATGGAAATATTAGGGTACAGAAGTTTGTTGTCAATTTGCAGCGCTGGACATGTCAAATTTATCATTTGACATGTTCATTGCCTATTTACGTGGCATAAACTCATCTTTTATATTTTACAAAAAATGGGTAATATATTGCGACTGTGTGCCCAAAAAAATGGACTTTACTGGAATTTGGTGCTTGATAAACTGTTGTACAAATATTGTGTGAAAAAAAAATAGATCTACCACTATTTTATTGTACATGGTGTCTGCTTTTAGAAAATATATAATATCTGGGGGCTTTAACTAATCTTCAGGCCTAAATTTTTATAAAATGTGTGCAAATAAACCCCATAAAAAGGCTCTGGCAGTGAAAGGGTTGAATAAGATCTAGCATAATCATTTTTATTTTTCAGTTTTGTCCCATATGGAATTAAGTACATGTACAATTTTGTCCCATATTTCTAAGTGCTTTATAATTCTAGTCATAAGTGCCACCTGCCCCTCCTCCCCTCTTGCTGTGGCAAATCTGACAACAGCTATGAAGGAGATGGCCGATTCATATCTGCAGCTTTTTTCTGCTCTGAGCACTTTCACAAGGAAGGCAAGGGCAAGAAGAATGCAGAGGCTGACACATCCCCCCTCCGTCTGCATTCTGTACAGTTAAAGCGGAGTTCTGCTTAAAAAAAATAAGGAAGTGGGAGCTGGGACCTTCTGAAAAGAGGGTACCGGCTCCCAGCCCAAAAAAATGACATGCCAAATGTGGCATGTCAAGAGGTCACCTCGCTCAAAGTGGAAGTTCCATTTTTGGGTGGAACTTCGCTTTAAGTAGCTTTTTACTGTATATATCGATTAATGAACTGTGATTGTTGTATGTGGTTCTCCTTTAATCTGACTACAGAAGTAAAGGTTGCATTTAGAGCTTCTGTTTAAAAACACAGCCGACCACTACAAGCACTACACCATAGGCTGCATATTGGAATTTATACATTTTTAGGACAATGTTACTTTTGCCTCCAGGTCTATTCTGAAAATATACAGTTTTAATAAAACTTGCTAAGATCTTCTATAAACCAATAAAAATAAAATTCGGATCACGGACAAACTATGCACTATAATTAAGTATAAATTTTAGTGTACATTTTCTGCTGGAAAGCCATGGCTATTTTGGGGTTAGTTTTTGAAATAGCTGTGAGCAGATTTTAAAATGATGTTCAGCTATAATTGTAAATTACTCCTGGCAGAACTTGTGCCTAGTCAGCTATATAAAGGTTAAATCCACCTTTTATACTTTCAACGCTGCAATCATTTTAGATTAAATGCTTTTTTTTCTCTTCAAGTACAACCCCACCTACTTCATGTCATTTTCATGCTATAAATTTATTCTTGACTACCTCAGAGCTCTATATGACTTTAGTCTGGCCTGGTTACTCTTTAGTTCTTTCACTTCATTTTCAGACTTTCCTTCAGTCTAGAGTAGTTATTCTTATGTTTCCCTCTATGAGAATCATGTTCCATGGTGTAGCAACATAGATTGCAGACACATTTTATATGGTTGTGGACACCAGGCATCACCATGCCTGTGAACTTGCTTGAATTTCACGTTGCCTGGTCACTACTAGACCTGTCACAATCTCCAGAATGTTTGTAAACGTGTTCCATGACATGCTGCTTGCCTAACTCCACCACAGAGAGAAGTACGGGAAGGGGTGGCATGCATGAGCAGTCGTAATAGTGACAGCACTGTTTACCATTGATGACCAGGCTGGCTGGTACTAGGAGGTGGAGTATGGAGCAGGGTGGGACAAGGTTTGGGTCACTGGAGTGAGGAAGACAGGTTGGAGGGAGGAGGGCAAGAAACTAAGAAGGAGTAGAGTGGCCTTCCAAATGGCAGTTGTAAACCAAGGGAGTAATGGCACAAAGGTCTCTGGGGATATAGCCATGTACCCTGCACTTTGTATTATTACACACTCAAGACTCCATTAATATATGTGTTACTCCCCCCAGACCACTGCACTATGTACTGTAGCTTACCCAACCCAGACCTTTGCACGATGTACGTTACCCAACCCGAACCTCTTCACTGTGTATGTTACCCAAGCCAGACCCCTGCATGATGTACGTTACCCAATCCGAAAACCTTCACTATTTATGTTACCCAACTCAGACCTCTGCATAATGTATGTTACCCAACCTGGACCCCTTCACTGTGTAGCGGCCATAACCCTTGGCAGGGTGGCCTTAACTTTTGGGCTCACCGGTTACCTCCACTTGGCTGGTTATTCCACGTCTAGGGGTTCCCAGAGGTAGTACCCAACAACTTTGGACGCTGACACCATAAAAGTCCTTTAGAAAAGGTTTTTATTTGCAAGGGTAACATCCAACAACACAGTCTTGTATGGGAACAGAGGGCAAGGGTGAAGAAACTCAGGCACCTTGAACTGTTAATATCAGAAAGTCTCTAATACCACCCACAGAGTAGCCACTCGCAGCTGGGCGCTTCAAGGCTGAATAAATCTCTAGCCAGAGATTATGGCAGTCAGCACTTTGATCCAGAACCTCTGAAATGTTTGACCTTGAGTAACTGGTAACAGAAGTGAACAGGAACCTTTTTCCTCAGTACCTGGAACGTTCTCTGTCTCCTTGGCAGTACTGGAAAAAGCTTGAATTCGTCATTGTCCTTCACAACTCAGCAACCAGGCACTTCTCAGGATCCCAGCTTGTTGGCCCTCCTCCGAAGAGTCCTCCCCCGGTCGCCTACACGAGCTTCGGTGCCCCTCCAAGCCAAGAGCACACCCGGATGCCTTGCATCCTCCAAAAAAGAGGGGATTGGGGAAATTGGGACTTTGAGTGAAGCCATGGCTGGGTAGAGTCATGTGCCTCCATCCGTATCATTTGAAAATAAAAGCTTCACCGCGGCAGGAAGCAGCGGTGGTGCAAAAGGAAGGAAGTGGGACTTTAAATGAAGCTCAGGCTGACAAAAATGAGTAAAATGGTGCAAAATAAAGATTTAATGATGCGTAAAAACAAGTTTACATACAATTCATTCCATGTACACAGAAATGCACCCATATCATGGTGCCAATTTGTAACCTGGCAATAATTGATAACATGTTTACAACCATTGATATTCAAGATAAAATAAGAGGGGCTCCCATACTCATAGTTGGATACATATGTTGAGATAATAACATCTGCACTATTAATAGACTTAAAAACCCAAATATGTTAGAAGAAGTATAAACACATATCATGATGGTTGTGTAGCTCGTACACCAGTAGCTTGATGCGTTTCGCGGCTTTTAACCGCTCTTCAGGAGCAGACATGTAAGATATCTGTAATAGGAAAATATTTGTAGGTAAGTATACTAAGTCAGGGTGGGGGAGGATGGATAAAGCCCCCCAAAACCCGTATAAAACAAGATGGCTTACAAATATGTGTGTGCTGGAAGGCAGGACGCCAAGGACCTCGAGCCACCCCAGAGCATTAGTGTCGGGAGCCGAGAGGGCATGTATAGGGCGGCGTTCATCACAGGCAGACGTACCTGTGTTAGAAGGGAAGGAAATCAGTCCATAAATAATGTGAAGCCAATGTGGTGGAGTGCTCAGAGAAACTCAGAGCATCCCCGGACCACCGCCCATAAATACACGCCACCACAGCCACGCCCCCTACGCCACAGACATGAAGGGGGCCACGAGGATGTCAACGCCCGGACGTAGATACGCCAGGCAGTCGGCGCCACCCCAGCCCCACCTACAGTCGGGAGAATGGATAGTACTGGGCCGGAAGGACCACGCGACAGAGGCGCCGCACAACCGACGCGTACATGTGACGTCGACACACAGTGGTGGCAGATCCGCCCCCCCGAGCGTCAAATGTGGGCGGGCGGGGGGAAAGCCCCAGTGTGCGTCACGGCTCCCGCACCAATTGAACACGAGCAGCAAAAAAGCCGAGACTTTCAGACAACCAGTGTACACAATATTGGAAGTAACCGTATACAATGTTATACCATAAGATAACCGCAGTAGTAATCGGTAAAAATATTATACACTTAAAATAATTATGCAGATAGTCAGGGGAAAGCGAATATTGAGCCAGTAAGGCTAGGGGCAGAAATGACAGTTACAACAATAAACCTTGCCTTGCATCCTCCCTCAGTTACTGCACCTCGGACCAGCCGGTTCCGAGACTTGGGAACAGACGGATCCTTACCCCAGACCAGGCAGGTCTATTGGGGTCAGCCAACCGAAGCATGTTGCGGAGCGACAAACGCTCCCATGACCCCTCGCCGGGCTACCACGGTCCAGAATCAGGAACAGACCACTAGGACCTCACAAACTAACCTAGAACATGTGACTTCTCAACATCTTAAGTACCCTTCCCCAGACTCCTCTGCGGGGCCCGGCGCACCCACTGATTGGCTCCGGGGAAGCTGATACCCAAAACGTCCAATCAGGCCTGGTTCTGAGCCTGTCATGTGCACCTAACTGTACACATGACCAGGCAGAACTCTAATACAGCCCAGCCAAACTGATGTCAAAGTTAAACCTACACAATTAACCCTCAGAATCCCTTTACTGTTCTGAGGCAAAAACGAAATTTGTACATGATAGACACTTTGTCCAAAGTGTCATCACTACAACTGTGTATGTTACACAACTCAGTCGCCTACACTATGTATGTTACATATTTCTGACTCCTGCACACTGTCCATAGGCTCAAGTTTTAATCCCCTCCCACTGTTAGCAAAATTTTTCCACACCCACCTTTCACTGCAGCATGGTACATATGGCACTGTTAGCTCTGCCCACCACTCCACCTTGTTCCCTGCCCCCATAAAAAATGCTAATTTTAATGGCTAATATGCAAGATACTGTCCTAAAAAAGGCTTTGGGGACCTGGCTCCTGCCCCAGGGGACATGGGTCAATGCCTAAAATGTTTTTAAAAATGGCAGTTTTGGCGGGAGCACTGATTTTAATTTTCCTTTAAATATCATGCCTGGGGGGTGTCTATAGTATGCCTGTGAAGTGCCACGTGTTTCCTGTGTTTAGAACAGTCCCTGCACAAAATGACATTTAACGGAAAAAAGTCATTTTAAACTGCTTGCGTTTTTAATGTAATATCTGGTTTCGGCAATATGGATGAAAATCATTGAGAAAAATGGCATGGGTATCCCCCCTGCCCATTACCAGCCCATTTGGGTCTTGTACAGATATTAAGGGGAACCCCGTACCCATATTAAAAAAAGGAAAGACGTGGGGCCCCCAGACACTATATACTCAGAACAGCAGTATACAGGCGGTGCAAACAAGACAGAGACTGTGTAGATGTGTTGTGTTAAGTAGAATCTGTGTGTAATTTTGAACTGGTACATTTTTAAAGTGTAGCTCCAGTCAAAAAAACTATTTTTAAGCTTTTTGGAAAACATAGGGAAGGGTTATCACCCCTGTATAATTTGTTTTGCCGTCCGTCTTTTTTCATCTCACTTCCTGTTGTCTCCTTCTGTTTACAAGTAGGAGATGTTTGTAAGTTGGATGTTTGAAAGTAGGGGCCTGCCCTATATGCTCTGCAGAAATGGCGGAACAAGGTGTTGGTGTTGCCACAACATTGTAAGCCCTCAAAGTGACTATTGGTGGGCGCTGGAGCTCCCTGCTGTGAACGATTATATCAAGAATTGTAATTACATGCCATTGTTGAACAGTGGTAAAAAATTGACCCTTGGTGGTTGTGGTGCTGGTGCCACAACACTATAAGTCCTCACAGTTACTCTGGGTGGGCACAGGAACGGGCTCTCCTGTGAACTATTATATCAAAAATTGTAATTACATTCCCCTGTT
Organism: Lithobates pipiens; assembly: GCF_037356315.1. Lineage (NCBI taxonomy): Eukaryota > Metazoa > Chordata > Amphibia > Anura > Ranidae > Lithobates > Lithobates pipiens. Next base: position 55,421,550 of record NW_027507789.1, on the reverse strand, counting down.
AAACAGGGGCTGAAAAATTGGGTTGCTGGCACTGGTGGCACGCAGACAGCACGCACAATCTCCTACAACTGACTGCAAGCTATATTAAAAAAGAGCAATATAGCTAGCTATATAGGTGGATATAACGGTTTATACTGCGGTCAGGGCATGGAGACAGCACGCACAATCTCCTACAACTGACTGCAAGCTCTATTTAAAAAGAGCAAAATAGCTAGCTATGTAGGTGGATATAACGGTGTATACTGCGGTCAGGACACGCAGACAGCACGCACAACCTCCTACAACTGACTGCAAGCTCTATTAAAAAAGAGCAAGATAGCTAGCTATATAGGTGGATATAACGGTGTATACTGCGGTCAGGGTATGCAGACAGCACGCACAATCTCCTACAACTGACTGCAAGCTCTATTAAAAAGAGCAAGATAGCTAGCTATATAGGTGGATATAGCGGTGTATACTGCGGTCAGGGCACGCAGACAGCACGCACAATCTCCTACAACTGACTGCAAGCTCTATTAAAAAAGAGCAATATAGCTAGCTATATACGTGGATATAACGGTGTATACTGCGGTCAGGGCACGCAGACAGCACGCACAATCTCCTACAACTGACTGCAAGTTCTATTTAAAAAGAGCAATATAGCTAGCTATATAGGTGGATATAACAGTGTATACTGCGGTCAGGGCACGCAGGCAACACGCACAATCTCCTACAACTGACTGCAAGCTCTATTAAAAAAGAACAATATAGCTAGCTATATAGGTGGATATAATGGTGTATACTGTGGTCAGGGCACGCAGACAACAACCACTACAGAAGAGCAAGAACGCAAAATCGGCCGATAACGAACGGTGTATACTGTGTTGAAGGTACACAGAACACCCAATAACTCCTACAGACGCCAACACACTACACAAGGCCGCCGTGCTGGCGGCCTTATATAGTGTGGGGCGTGTACTACACAGCCTGAGCTATGATTGGCCACAGGCATCCTGCCTGTGGCCAATCATGGCTCTCCTCGCTGCCGGCACTTTGATTGGCCAAGCATGCAGGGTCACAGTGCATGCTTGGCCAATCATGAGCCAGCAATATACTGTGATAGCGCAGTGCATTGTGGGCCGTGAGCGCCACATGAATTTGGCGCGAACGGCCCATAACGTTCGATATTCACCGAATGGGCGAACAGCCGATGTTCGAGTCGAACGTATGTTCGACTCGAACACGAAGCTCATCCCTAGTCTGTGGGATTCTGTGCCCATTCTGCTAAAAGAGCATTTGTGAGGTCAGATCTTGATGTTGGAGTACATGATCTGGCTTGCAATTAGTGCTCCAATTCACTCTAACGGGGTTGAGATCAAGGCTCTGTACAGGCCAGTCAAGTTTCTCCAAGCCAGACTCATCAAACCATGTCTTTATGGACCTAGATTTGTAAAAAGGGACAGTCGGATGAAAGAGCACAATTGTCTAAAATGGCTTTGTATGTTGTAGCATTAACAGTGCTCTTCACCTGAGCTCAAACAATTGGAGGGGACACGGTTGGTAGTATGATGTAACAACTATTACTAGGCCTAGGATCCAGTAAAACCCAGCTTTGACATGTATTCATAAATGTTATTTTGTATTTTTCTGCCAAACATTATTTTAAGATTGTAACCTCTAATGAGCAGGCCCCCGATTCCTTTTGTATTGAATTATATTGCAAACTGTAGTGCCTGCCTTCATTTCATAAAGCGATATGCAAGCTGTTGGCACAAAATACAGTATATCTTGTATAATAATAATTTCTGGTGGGCACACAAAATTTTTGTAAAACTAAACTCACCAAAGGCACTAATGTTTACTTAGATTTAATCAAGTGAATATTATGTTCTTCTGGTTTTCTAGAGTATCATAATGCAGCCTCATAATTAACATTAAAAATCTTGGTGGGCCTATTGTCTTGGTGAGATGTTTTACTCCTTTATTAAAGTCGCTATGCTTCCCAATAGTCCACCTTCATCTGATTTTGTCATTGGATGGATGGCAGCATGCTTTTTAAGGAATTATCTTGGGATAGCATCTACTTTCCAAGTGAGATGCTAGATTAAAGATGACACACAGTCAGGTAAATCCAGGTGTTTGTGCATTCAAGCTCTGCTGCAACTTCTAATCTTGTGACTTGCTTACAGTGTTGCAGTCTGAATTCCGGGGAGAAAGGATATACTTTTTAATGATAAAAGGTTTAACTTTTCTTCTTTTTAACTTTTTTTCATTATGTAAAGTAACTGAAAGGTACACTTTGATGAGTACCTGAGTTGTAGAAGTTAGATAGCTTGCAAAGGGAAAATGTCTAGTCAACAATAGGGTCCCTGCAGCTGACCTTTTCCCCATTACTAATGCACTCTGCCTTATTTCACGCACAGTCTTCTCTAAGGGGGTGATCATCTTGGTAGAGGCAAGAACTTGCGTCTTCATTTCAGAGCTACCCCCTTGGCGATTAATGATTGGTATGTGAATGGTCAAAGAGCATGAGCAGAAGTGGAGGAAGCACAGATCCACAGAATGAATAAAACAAACGCAGGGAGATCCTTGTACTGAAGATCCTCATGTACAACTTTCTTTCCAGCAAGGATAACAGAACAGCACAGTGGTGACACTATACTCACTGCAAATCTCATAAGCAGGACTAAGGTTCTCCTTACATGAATAAATGTGAAGTGAAAACTCCCAAAAAATGGAAAAAGTTATAAAATCCTGATAGAAGTTTTCTCCTCTCTACTAAAAAAAAATATTTAAGTTTTTTGTCCCCATTGAAGAGTATTTTCCTCATTCAGGCACAGCAGGAAATAACAGTTGAAGTGTAGCTAAAGGCAACTCTTTTTTTTATGTGTCGGCTGAGTAGAGAGGTATTATAACATCTGTCAGGTTTTTAGTGTGGTCTGTGAATAGATATTTACTTTCTCTACAGTATTTATCCTGTTTACCATTATAACAAGAGTGAAAGTGAAAAAAAATAATCCAAATTTTGGTTTGTCACCAGAACAGGAATAGAGGGGAAATTTTCCAATTTCCTCTGACTGCTTTTTTTGTGACTATTAGCGCTTGTACACAAGGTCGGACACTCTGACAACCAAATCCGTTGGATTTTGTCCGACGGATCTTGTCCGAAACTGTTGCATACACACGGTTGAACAAAGTTGTCGTAAAATCCATTTGTACGTAACATGATGACGTTATTTCGTTACGACGGGACTACGTTCAGGCTAGTAGCCAATAGCTTTGGTCTAGGAATTTGATCTGAGCATGCGTGGCACTTTGTCCATCTGAGTAGGCTACACATGATTAGAGTATGTCCGATCAGGGCATTTTGTCGGGAAATTTTACGGACAAGTTGGAAAACTTGGTCCGTCGGATACTCCGACGGAAACAGTCCGATGGAGACCACACACAGTCGGATTATCTGACAAAACTGTCCGATAGGACACATTCCGTCGGAATCTCCGACCGTGTGTACAAGGGCTTAGACAGGAAATAAAAGGAGTTCTCCCCAAAGGGACACAGGTGGCAATAAAAATTGGCAGAAGCTATAACCCTCTATCCAAAATAGGCAAAACGATTTTGTCTTTAGTTTTACTTAAATTTTCCTAACTAGCACATACAAAACACTAGGAAAAAAAAAAAAGATCTTGTCTCTTCTAGCTTATGAAAAAATATCTTTGGGTTTCTCTAACACGCTGTCTGCCACATAGGTCAATGTCTATGATAATGGTGTGGTGCTGCCACATCCCAGACAAAGATACTTTTTAATAAATAAATGTGTCCTTCTACTATCCAAAAAATAAATAAAATAAATAACAAACTTTCTTTCTTTTTAAATCTTATACCAGTTGTTTAATTGATGCCCTTGAGAGGATGAAAACCTTTCTAGTACAGACTCATCCTAAAAAAAAGTCTACTGAATAAACATGCAATGATGTGATAAGATACAGTATATGTCCTTGAACTTTGTGAGCACTGAACCATCTCTATTTTGAACATAATATTTTAGTATTATTCCTGCATAACAATGTCAAAGTGCTTTTTTCTTATTTCAGCAAATATTGACTTGTTAACCGCTTGCCTACTGGGCACTTAAACACCCTTCCTGCCCAGACCAATTTTCAGCTTTCGGTGCTCTCACACTTTGAAAGACAATTACTCAGTCATGCAACACTGTACCCTAATGAATTTTTTGTCCTTTTTTTTGCCACAAATAGAGCTTTATTTTGGTGGTATTTGATCACCTCTGGGGTTTTTATTTTTTGCGCTATAAATGAAAAAAGACCAAAATTTTAAAAAAAATATGCATATTTCTTTGTTTCTGTGGCAAAATTATGCAAATTATTAATTTTTCGTCATAAATTTTGGCCACTATTTATACTGCTACATATCTTTGGTAAAAATAACCCAAATTAGTGGATATTATTTGGTCTTTGAGAAAGTTAGAGAATCTACAAGCTGTGGTGCGAATCGCACAAAATTGATCACATCTGATGTACTGGTGGACTATCTCACTTCTTGCGACCCGAACAAGCCAAGAAAGTACAAATACCCCCCAAATGACCCCTTTTTGGAAAGTAGACATTCCAAGATATTTAGTAAGAGGCATGGTGAGCTTTTTGATGTTGTCATTTTTTCCCACAATTCTTTGCAAAATTAAGATTTTTTTTTCCACAAAATTGTCATTGTAATAGGTTATTTCTCCCACGTGGCATGTGTATACCACAAATGACACCCCCAAAAAAATTCTGCTACTCCTCCTGAGTATTACAATACCACATGTTTGGGACTTTTTCACAGCCTGGCCACATAGAGAGGCCCAACATGCAGGGAGCGCCGTCACTTGTTCTAGGAGCATAAATTACACATCCAACTTGTTGACTACCTATTACACTTTTGAAGGCCCTGGAGCACCAGGACTATGACACGTGACACTGATGACAGATGGCACTGATACATGGCACTGATGACACTTATACATGGCACTGATGACACGTGGCACTGATGACAGATGGCACTAATATGTGGCACTGATGACAGATGGCACTTATACGTGGCACTGATGAAAGATGGCACTTATACGTGGCACTGATGACATGTGGCACTAATACGTGGCACTGATGACAGATGGCACTAATACGTGGCACCGATGACAGATGGCACTGATACGTGGCACTGATGACACTTATACATGGCACTGATGACACGTGGCACTGATGACAGATGGCACTAATATGTGGCACTGATGACAGATGGCACTTATACGTGGCACTGATGAAAGATGGCACTTATACGTGGCACTGATGACAGATGGCACTAATACGTGGCACTGATGACAGATGGCACTAATACGTGGCACCGATTACAGGTGGCACTAATACGTGGCACCGATGACGCGTGACACTGATGACAGATGGCACTGATAAGTGGCATTGATGACACGTGACACTGACAACAGATGGCACGTGACACTGACAGGTGGCCCTGATGACAAATGGCACTGATACATGGTACTGATGACAAATGGCACTATGTGGCACTGATGACATGTGGCACTGATGACAGATGGCACTTATACGTGCCACTGATGACAGATGGCACTGGAGACAAATGGCACTGACAACAGGTGGCACTGGGGACAGATAGCACTAACAGGTGGCACTGGGAACAGATAGCACTAACAGGTGGCACTGGGGGCAGGTGGCACTGGGACGGATGGCACTGGGGGAGGATGGCACTGGGGGAGGATGGCACTGGGGAGGATGGCACTTTTTTTTCCTTTTTTTTTTTTTTTAAACTTACGGCCGCTGCAGCCGTTGATCTCTCCCTTCTCACACGCTGTCTGTGTGAGGAGGGAGAGCGGCGCTGAGAGATGATCTCATATGTTTACATATGAGATCATCTCACATTGGACACGCCGATCGCGCTGTAAACGGCCGCTGTGATTGGCCGTTTACAGCGATCTGTGACTGGCTGTGTCCGAGGGACACGGCCAGCACAGAACTTCACCGATGCGCGCTCACGGGAGCGCGCATTGCGGAAGTAAACAGGAGGCCGTTCCTGAGTTAGCGTCCGCTCTGCAGCCGTATTTCGGCTATAGGGCGGGCGCGAAGCGGTTAAAGTAAACAAACGATTGCCATTTTTTTATGAAACTGTATTTTTTTTATTTTTGTTACATCTCAGGGTTGCAGATCTCATGCAGCTTCTTACATGCATGTACTACAGCAATTTCTATTCACATTTCTCAGGGTGGGTTTCCTATGGTGACAACAGTGGACCAAGTAGGCATAATGTGTGTTGAAATGGCCACTGGTAGTCTCCATGAAAAGCCAAGATGACAATGCAAGAGCACAACTGAATGACAGGAACAGAATGTTACCATGTAAAAGGAAGTGCCTGAACAAGCACTTTAGGATCACTGAGGGGTATTTTGCCAGTTAAAACTTATATGCTATTTTAATGATTAGGTTTACCTATACTTTAACAATAAATGCCTAGTTTATTTAAATCCAATCCCCCAAAAATCCTGATGTTTCTGTATGCTTGGTGCAAACCACTGGAATAGGCAATGTAGCTGCCCCTAAAGAGTACTGAATGGAAAACAAAACATATTGTTCAAAGACAAAGCTACTCAATAAACAAGATGTAGTGTACAATATGACTGTATGATATATATATTTTTTTTATATAATTTTTCAGTTTCCTTCTAAACTGCCAAAATTCTAATTCTTGCAACCATATCAACACCACCTGGTTTCTACCAATAATTCTTATCCCCTTTCTACAGTATGTAATCGGCCCCTTTAAAACTCTGCACAAAGCTTGAATTCAAATGACAGGAATCCCCAGTAGGGAGTATGATCTTTTTTATATGAACAGGGAGAGCCACATGAATCACTGGCATAGTCAATGTTAGCACATTTGCTTGTCTCCACTCCTAGGTCATCAATTTATTTTTTATCTTCAAAAATACTGTAAAGACTTGAATAGCTTCCAAAACATGAAATGCATTAACGTAAATACACTTGGAGTAATTTATAAAAAGCGTCTGAGATTCTCTTTAGAATCCTATCGTTCCTTTGCATGGCAAATGTTGGCGTGGGCAGCAAATTCATGGACCTGTTATAAACAGGTCCATGAATCAGGCACATGCCATGTCCAGAGGTACACTGAGACCTGATTGTCCATACACACATTCCATTATCAGCGTAGCTGAGCTCCCTCCTGTTGAGGATTTTGAAGCTGGGTGGGGATTAACATCAAGTCGGCTCCCCTTGTGTCTGACAGCAGATTGTGCGTGGATCCATAGCCAATACACAGCCTATTACTGACTATAGAATCTACCCAATTCCTGCAGTCAATCACAAGGAAAGAGTGCACCTGTTAGGGAACTAGTCAGTGGCACCGCCCCCCTAATCCATGTGCCCAGGCCCTAATCTACCTACAGGGTCCAATGTTTTTTTTTTAAGCACATTATTAGAGCCTGAGAGCACTGCACCCTGAGCCCACTCAGTTTTGTGAATTAATATTTGCTATCGCCTTCCTGATTCCCCTCCCAGCCAATCAGGAAGTGGGGGCCCATGACCCAATTGGCCAGGGAGTCCCGTCTTCCCATCCATCTTCCGTGGAGGGGGGTTGGCGTTGATTTCTCTCCCCCCAAAATGTTGAAAAAACTAATAATTGAGCACCAGTCGCCACTGAAACTAGTCTTTGAGCTTCCCCATTAGGCTGTAACCAATGTCAGAGTCAATGGTAACTAGGAGCCTGTTGGCTGTGAAGCTGACAGTGTCTTTAACAACCAGTGCCAGCCGGGGTGGGAAGATGAGGGGTAGCAGCAGCAAATGTACTGCTTGCTACCCAGTGTACAGAGAAGGGCAATCTGCCTGTCTCTGTACGCCAGCTTAGGCTGGCTTTACACCTGTAGAATTTTGTTCAAAAATTGTTGTTTTCAGAATATTCATTTGATTATCTAAAAATTAAAGGGGACAATTCGACAATAATTTTTGACCAGAACAAGCTAAAAAAAAAACAGATGAAAATATGTTGTTGGATCCAATGGGAACAAACACATTTCTAATCAGTGATTAGAAATGTGTTTGTTCCCATTGGATTCAACAAATAGTTTTCATAATTATTTTTTTTTAGCTTGTTCTGATCATAAATGATCGTCAATCTTTTTGCAGATGACATCCTCGTCTTCATGGCACATCCCCACACCTCTGCCCCAAATTTGTTAGCTATATTGGATAACTATATTGACCACATCAACCCCAAGAAATCGAATGCACTTAACATTTCCTTATCACAACCAGAGCCCCCACAGGCTATGTCCTCCCTGCCATTCAATTGGGTGACTCATCAACTCCCTTACTTGGGGATACAACTCATGGCCTCGTTATCTGACCTCTTTACAGCAAACTACTTACCTTTATTGCGACAGGTGACTAACCTCATGACTCAATGGTCCTCCCTTCCATTATCCTGGCTAGGAAATGCCCCGAAAATGACAATTCTGACTAATTTTTCTTTTATCTGTTTAGAGTTCTCCCAATCCCATTACCATCCTACTTCTTACGCCTAACCCAACAAAGAGTGATGTCCTATGTATGGGGGGCACCAAGCTTAGTATCCCGAAATCTACCCTATTTCTCCACAAACTGAGTGGGGGCTTAAGCATTCCCAATTTCTCATCTTACTGCTATGCTGCACAGCTTGCCAAACTTCGCAAATATCACACGACAGTTGAAATGCCACTATGAGTTGCTATTGAATCAGTTGGCTGTGTCCCCATTTCGGTAGTGAACATGCTCTGGCTACAACCTAAGGATAGAGCTTGCATCTACAACCCAGTTACTAAACATTCCCTGACCATCTGGGACAAATTCAGGAATTCTCGCAATTTCCAATCCCCTCATAATCCCCTCCTATCCTTTTTTTAGAAATCCAGTATTTTATCCAGCTTGGGAATCTTCGTCTGCTTTTGCGGCATGGTCTAAAACAAATCTATTTAGATTCCGCCAACTAACCTCTCATAACACAATTCTGACTTGTCTTACCCTGTGAGACCTTTGGACTACCTAGAGCCGTTTTCTGCAAATGAAAAATTTCTATATTCCACTCCTCCAAGCGGGATCTCCACTGAATCAGCTGACCCAATTCAAATGCATCTGCAAATGTGACCCAAAATCAGAGGACTAATATCGACCCTATATCAACACTTGTCTAATATCCCTGACAATGCACCGCCTTCTTACACCATTAAATGGGCAAGTTCGAGACTGCAGATTGGTCTGCTATATGGCTAGCTACCAAATCCTGTTCCCCAATTGCACAGCAATTGAAAATAACTTTAAAGTCCTAGCACACTGGTATGTTGTTTCTGCGAGGATTGCAAAGTTTGTCCCATCGTATTCAGGGAACTGTTTCCAAGGCTGCTCAGCCCTAGGCACCCGCATACACATATGGTGCCAATGACCGGTGGCCCAGGACATTTGGAAAATGATTTTCTCTATGGCATCCAAAGCCTTAGACTAATATCTCTCCTGACTTGGCTACTACCCTTTTAAACCTGAAACCAGCAGAGCTTACTCATACTCAATTATGATTACTTATCCAACTTACCACAGTGGCTGAACAAAAAATAGCCAAAGCATGGAAATTGCAGACCTTGGTTGTGGCTGAAGCAAAACACAGGATGAATAGGGCCCTTGTCTTTACTAAAATGACTGCCATCAAATCCGGTAAAGTGAGGAAATTTGAAAAAATATGACAACCCAATTTTCAGCGGCCCCATCACCCCCTACTTCCTTTCTCACCTTCCCCCACTTTCCTATCCTATCCTTGAACCTGTTGTTTATTTCAATGGGATATCCCCTCTCTTGCAAAGCTATTTCCCGTGATAAGGTTGGGATTGGAATATAGCAACTAATCCTAAACTGTTGGTTACCACTTCTGCACCAGTAACCAATATATAATGATTGACTGTAGTACCTGTATGGGTGGTTCCCTTCTAACCCATAATATCCATACCCCCAGGTACCACACTTTATCCTAGGACTTATCCTATAGTGTCTTGCCAGATGTGCTCCCATCTGTCCACAGTTTGTTCCCATTAGGGGTGGATGGATGTAACGAAGGACATTCCTTAGGGACCAACTCATTAGATCTACTCGAGTCCCTTTCTCCCCTATATACCCCTGAAAATTCAAAATCAGTCATACCATGTTGTTTGCTTCACTCGATTCCAACTGATCATACATGATTCGCATAGCATTGCTGTTCACGTTCTACTTATCCCATTGAAAGTTTGTAAACTTATGCCGTGTACACACAATCAAATTGTCCGGCGTACTTAGTCCGCCGAAACGCATTTCACCGGACAATTCGATCGTGTGTGGGCTTCAGCAGACTTTCTGAGCGTAAAGTCCGGCAGACTTAGAAAGTATTTTTGCAGTCCAATCTTTCCGCCAGACTTGGGTTTCAGCGGACAATACGTTCGTCAGTATGCTAGTCCGGCGGACTAAGAATGACGCATGCTCAGAAGCAAGTACGAAAAGGAAGCTATTGGCTACTGGCTATTGAACTTCCTTTTTCTAGTCCTGTCGTCTTTCTGTGTGTCCGTGTGTGGCCAAGTCAGTTCGGTAGAAAGTCTGCTGGACTATCCGCCAGATTGTTTGCCGGACTAAGTACGTCTGACAATTCGATCGTGTGTACGCGGCATTACTGTCATATTCATGTAAATCCAATAAAAATCTTTAACAAAAAAAAAAAGATTGTTGAATTGTCCCTTTTAATCTTTAGATAATCAAATGAATATTCTGAAAACAGTGATTTTTGAATTAGTTCACAGCCAAAATCCTAGCTAGTCTTACGAGCATGCAGTTTTTTAAAGTTATTCCATAAGAAGAATGTTCATTCTACGAAAAACGTGGACATGGTATTCAAATGAAAATTCATAACCATCAGAAAAAGTGTTGTTAGAGCGTTATTGCATTCCCACATTGTTTTGTGTTTATTTAAAATTATTTCCCATGATCACATTAGAAATTATTATTATTGTTATTACTGAGCAGACTATGTATATCCTATATATCAATTGAATAGCATTGCTATTTTTACTCAGAAAAGTGCAGTTGACTGCAGTGGCATGAAAGAATGCGGTGATATATATAATTCAATAGTAAGTAAAGTGCAAAGTGTCGATAATGGGTGTAAGTACTGCGAAGAACTGCTATACAAACAAGTAATAAGTGCTCTGAGCTATGTAAGTGTACACTACTGCTATGGATTAATGGTATTTATTCAGAGTTTTGAGATGAAATTAGAATGCTTTTGAAGCACTGTAAATGAGCAGTGACACAAAACAATAAAATGGGATTGTTGTTAGGGGACAAGGTTGCATTGGTAGATATTTTACTATGCAACTTTAAAACAAGCATGCATACTGCACTGTACATCATGCAAAAAAGATTTTTTATCTCTGATAAGCATAATGTTTATGAGTCAAGAGTACAGAAAAAAGGTCTCTGCGACTTTTATTGAATCCTGAAATAACACCAAGCATAACATACTGTTATAAGGGCACAAATAGCATTTTAACTACTGGAAATACACAAAGGAAATTCTAGCTAGAATACTGGGTAATATGTGTTGGCAACACTCCAAAGACAAAATATAATAAGACACATGATTAAATATACTTTATGCGTTCTCACTGTTATTACTTGCTTTAAAGTTTCACATTTAAAATGTGAATTAGGGAGTGCAAATCTTCTGACCAATTCATGTTGCCAGTAAATGTCCCTTCCTTTCAAAAACAATGATTAATAGCAGATATTTGCAAGGCCTGAAAGTGCTAACACATTTCTAAATTCAGTTTAAAATATAAAAAGGGGCTTGTGTAGTCAAGCATTGTTGTCAAACAATTCTTTCATACGAACGGAGCACTTATAACGTGAGTTGTTAAAGAAGCTCCCCCTAGTGGCTGGGATATGACTATTACCAATATGTTATCAGTGCCACCCCTTCCAGCAGGTTGTTAAAGCAGAGTTCTATCCACTTTTTTAAGTCCCCTCTCTGCATTGGTGATCACATTTCCATTGGTCATTGAAAGTTTTTTATTTTTTTTAAGCGGTTACCTTATTTGTCCACCAGAATGGTCCTCTTTTGTTGTACCTCGCCGCAGCAAGGTATGTAATATACGGCCGCCCATTGGCCCTGGGATATGAGTGTCATCAATCTGAGGAAGCAATAGGCGGCCTCTGCTTCTATTTCCATAGGCATGCTTTGCACGCAATGTGCATGTGCGAGATCGGGAGGTGCATGCTGGGTAGCCAGCAGCATCGTATCACAGGAAGGAGCAAAGAGTGGGCTTCAGATACCCACACTGAATATGGGAGCATGCCCGCTAAGGAGAGCACAGAGAGTTTTTTAAAGAACAATCTGATAATAAAAATTACATTTAGTAAGGGGTGTTTTTTAGTAAAAAAAGGCTCAATCTTTAACCACTTGACCACTGGGCAGTTAAACTCCCTTCCTAACCAGACCAATTTTCAGCTTTCGGTGCTCTCACACTTTGAATGACAATTATTCAGTCATGCAACACTGTACCTATATGAAATTTGTGTCCTATCTTCACACAAATAGAGCTTTTTTTGTTGATATTTAATCACCGCTGTGTTATCTATTTTTTGTGCTATAAATCAAAAAAGACTGAAAAATCTTTGTTTCTGTTAAAATTTATTGCAGAGTATTGGTGAGTATTGGCGAGTATTGCAGAGTATTGCACAGTGTTGCAGAGTATTGGCAGAGTATTGCACAGTGTTGTAGAGTATTGGCAGAGTATTGCACAGCATTGGCAGAGTATTGCACAGCATGGGCAGAGTATTGCACAGTATTGGCACAGAGCAGTGCTGTGGGCACTACACATCCAGCCCACAGCGCGTCATTTGACGGAGCAATCACATGGTAAATGGCCGCCATCAGCGACTGTTTGACACGATCCGTGATGCGCCGGGTCTTCCGGACCCGGCGGTCACAGATGTTTCCAGGAGCGTGCCCCAGGGGGCGTGCGAAAGCAAGATTCTGGGAGGATGTCCATGGACACCCTCCCAGAAAAACGTGACCGCGCTGAAGCCATCTTTCAGCTATGGCCCGGTTGGCAAGTGGTTAAGTCAGTTCCTGCTGGAGAGCTATCTTCTTATCAGGCAGTCAAGAAGGTCAAAAACCAAGTCACTTAAAGTGGAACTTCACTCTCTCAATCAATATTGACTATTTTAAACCCTATGCTGCTAGGTAATTCCATAGGAAAGTATATCATATTTACTTCCTTAACCGCTTAAGGACCACCTCACGCCAATATACGTCGGAAGAATGGCACGGCTGGGCACAATCACGTACCTGTACATTCCCTTTAAGTGCCCAGCCATGGGTCGCACTCGCGACCCGGTTCTGAGCTCCGTGACCGTGCCTGCAGGACCCGTGGACCCGATCGCCGCCGGTGTCCCGCGATCGGGTCACAGAGCTGAAGAACGAGGAGAGGTAAGTATAAAAAAACCTCTCCTCATGCTTCCTACTGAGGCTGTCACTGATCGTCTGTTCCCTGTTATAGGGAAAGACGATCAGTGACGTCAGATGCCAAGCCACGCCCCCATACAGTTAAAAAAACCACACACACACACACTTAACCCCTACACTGCCCCCTAATGGTTAACCCCTTCACTCCCAGTGACATTTTTACAGTAATCAGTGCATTTTTAATTGGGATATTTATTATAGCAAAAAGTAAGAAATTATTTTTGTTTATAGTGCAAAAAATAAAAACCCCAGAGGTGATCAAATACCACCAAAAGAAAGCTCTATTTGTGGGAAAAAAAGGACACCAATTTTGTTTGGGAGCCACGTCGCACGACCGCGCAATTGTTAGTTAAAACGACACAGTGTCGAATTGCAAAAAGGGGATTGGTCATTTAGGTGGAATATGGTCTGGGGCTTAAGTGGTTAACTTCCTAGTTTTATGCCTAGGCAAATTATGTCATACATCCTAGGTATCTTCAGGAGAAGTGGAGGGGTTTGTTCAGCTAAGCATATCCACCTGCCTGAATGCCTGAGCTTAGGGCAGATGGATTCTAGGAAGTAAATGCTACATGAATCATCTGCCCTTACTCAAAATGGCCTCAGCCAGAAATGCTATGACATGAACTGGTTTCTCAGCAAAATAAAGCATGGAGACATGAGTTTGCTTTGAATAATAAAAATGAATTAAATATTGCTTTTGGATTGTGGTGTTCAGATACAGTGTAGTACTGCTTTAACTGAAGGTTCACTTCTACACAGCTTCAGTGCTGTCAGGGAAACAATTACTTTGAGAGGCCTCTCTTCACACTGGTAGCCCCAGGCAACTGGCCGTAGGGTTCCACTGCAGCAGGCCCATTGACACAGTAGGGCACAAGGTTTACAGTACATTTCAGAAGAAGGTGAACCCATGCACTCCACAGCAGTAGCAAATCACTGACAGGTCATTTTCCCCATTTTAAACCAGAGCCAACACTGTTGCCGAGCACTAGGGATGGACAAACAGTTTGGTCCCGAGCATAAGTTCAGGCTGAATTATGGTTCTTTGGATGTTCGGCAAACCCCAAACAATATGCGGTGTTCGGGGCAAATTCGAAAGCCGCAGAACACAGTTAAAGTCTATGGGACACTAACATGAAAAATCAAAAGTGCTAATTTTAAAGGTTTATATGCAAGTTATTGTTATAAAAAGTTTCTGGGGACCCGGGTCCTGCCCCAGGGGATATGTATTAATGCAAAAAAAAGTTTTAAAAACTGCCATTTTGGGAGCAGTGATTTTAATAATGCTTAAAGTGAAACAATAAAATGAAACAATAAAAAAGAAACATTCCTTTAAATATTGTGTCTGGGGGGTGTCTATAGTGTGCCTGTAAAGTGGTGCAGTTTTCTGTGTTTAGAACAGTACCACAGCAAAATTACATTTCTAAAGGAAATAAGTCATTTAAAACTGATCACGGCTGTAATGAATTGTTGGGCCTCGGCAATATAAATAAAACTCATTGAAAAAAAACAGGCAATTACCAGGCCCTTTGGGGCCTAACATCTCTTTCCTAGAAAAATATTGTAGTTTATTGAGAAGCAAAACAGCTCCCTAAAAGGGATGGTGTTGCCAAATGCTAAATGCAGCAAAAGGTTGAGTTCTACTTGCAATGCCAATAAATATCAAGAGGACCTGATGCATCTAAACAACATTAAAGTACATAGGATTCTGCTGACCTGTGTTTGACTTGTACTTCAATCGACTCCCATCTAAACTCTAATGCCCTGTACACACAGTCGGAAATTCTGACTGAAAATGCCCGATCGGATTATGTTGTCAGAAAATCCAATCGCGTGTGGGCTCTATCGGACTTTTTCTGTCGGAAATTCCCGACTGAAAAAGTTTGAGAGCCTGATCTAAAGTTTTCCGACAACAAAATCCGATCTGACTTTTTCCAATCATGTGTAGAGAATTCCGAAGGACAAAGTGCCACGCAAGCACAGAATAAATTATGAGACGAAAGCTATTGGCCACTGGCCTCTTTATAGTCCTATCATATGTGTATAACCTCACCTCGTTCCGAACGATCAGGTTTTCCGACAACTTTGTCTGACTGTGTGTATGCAACGCAAGTTTCGGCCAAAATCCGTCGGAATAAATTTGATGGATTTTGTGGTTGGAATGTCCGACCGTGTGTACAGGGCATAAATTATCCAGGTTTCACAGCATATTCCCAGATGTAAGTAGTATCTTTGTGAACAAGCCAGGAGTGGGGAAACATGTCAAGAAAGGTTGTTTCTTAGGTGGAGATGTTGTTTGCAGCCACTTTGTTGACCAATAATACATATGGCAAGAGGAGCTATGAGTGGCGTGTGGCTGGTAAATGTTTTCATATTTCTAGTAGGGGATTAGAATTTATCAACTATTACCTCTTGATTGCTCTATTAACAGGAATCATAGAGACTGAGTTCAGTCATTCCATGCTGAAGCATAAAGGGAACCTGGGAATGTTTCATACTCAGTAAAGGTTTAAGTTCAGCCCCAGAAGATTTTACCCCCTTCCTGACCAGAGCACTTTTTACAATTTGGCACTGCGTTGCTTTAACTGGCAATTGTGCGGCCATGCAATATTGTACCCAAATAAAATTTTCATTCTGTTTTCCCCAAAAATAGAGCTTTATTTTGATGGTATTTGATCACCTCTGTGTTTTTTATTTTTTGTGCTATAAACAAAAAATGCGAAAATTTTGAAAAAAAAACAATATTATTGTATTATATATTATTATATATTTTTACTTTTTGCTATAATAAATACCCCCCCCCCCCAATTTTTTTTTTAAAAAACTAATTTCTTCATGAGTTTAGGCCAATATATACTCTTCTACATATTTTTGCAAAAAAAAAAAACACAATAGGCATCTACAAACTATGGGAAAGATTTATGGTATGTTATTTTTTTTTTCACTAGTAATGGTGGTGATCTGCAATTTTTAGCGGTACTGTGACATTGTGACCAACAGATCGGACACTTTTGACACATTTTTGGAAGCACTGACATTTATACAGCGATCAGTGCTATAAATATGCACTGATTACTGTGTAAATGTCACTGGTAGGAAAGAGGTTAACACTAGGGGGCAATTAAGGGGTTAAAGCGGATATCCACACAAAAATGGAACTTCCGCTTTTTTGGTTCCTCCCCCCCTTTGGTGTCACATTTGGCACCTTTCAGGGGGGAAGGGGGATAATACAGGTATTTTCTCCTACTTGCGGGCAAAGATACCCGAGCCACCCGCAGGTATCTACGCCACTTCCCACCCCCCCCCCCCTGTATTCTGGGAGACACACGAGTCCCAGAAAACAGCAGGGACCAGTTGGATAGCGCAGCGTGAGTCGTGCATTCGCAGTAGGGAACCAGTAAGTGAAGCAGAGCATGCCGTCCATGCGCATCAGGTCCGCCGCTGTTCAGCAGGCGTGCGTGCGCCCTCTGACGGCTTCTAAAGGGAAAGCTGTACCCGTATGGGGTTTCCCCCAGGAGAGACATTGTGCCTCAGTATATCTGTGTGAGATGGTCAGGAACTGGCTAAACTATCTCTAGAAGAGGAAAACTGCCACATACGGTATATGGAACCAAATGCACATCAAGCACTGAAAAAGTCTAAAGTGTGTTTAAAGGCATTGGCCAAATGTATCCCCAAACCTCACTCCCCCCCCCCACCCCCCAACTAATGCCCAGCATTACTTCCTTCCTTTACCATGAGTATCTATTGAAAAACACTGTTTCCCCTGCCTGTGACATCACCACTAGGCTTGTAAAATTCTAGTGAGCACCTACTGACATAGGCATACTACATCTAATGCCGTGTATAAAGGATCGGAAATTCCACCAGAAAAAGACAGATGAGAGCTTTTGGTCGGAAAATGCGACCGTCCATCTGACTTTTGCTGGCGCAATTGCTGCCAGCAAAAGATTGAGAGCAGGTTCTCTATTTTTCGGTCGGAAAAAGTTCTGATCGGAGAATCCGAGCGTCTGTAGCAATTCCAACCTGCAAAATTCCTACGCATGCTCAGAAACAATTAGACGCATGCTCGGAATCGTTGAACTTCATTTTCTCAACTCATCGTAGTGTTGTACGTCACCGTGTTCTTGACGGTCGAAAGTTCAGAGACCTTTTGTCTGACCGTGTGTATGCAAGCCAAGCTTGAACGGAATTCCGTTGTAAAACCATCCAAGATTTTTCCGATGGAAATTCCGCTCGTGTGTACGGGGCATAACAAGTTACTTTCCTGTGGACTGGCTTTTGGAAGTCAAGGCAGCAGCATTGTTTTGCTAGGAAGGAAATCAATGTATGCAGATGGAGAGGGACAGAGTGGAGTGATGGATAAGCAGAATTTTTTAATCCAGCATGTAGGGCTGACAACACTGGGATAAAACATGAGAAAATGAATGTATTGCAGAGAGGTACTGAATGTGCTTGTTTTTTTTACATCATATATGACCCTAAACATGAGTACCACTTGGTGGAGCATTCCTCCCAGTCCAAAGGCAGCATATTTCAGCCTGCCATAGACTTTAATAGGTTGCAGGCAAGGGGCTGAACACTGAACCTGTGCCTCCTACGTGCACAAAAATGCAAAACTACTCCACATCTTCTGGGATTTTCCGAAGCTGGCCCCATTCTGGTAACAGGTCCTGCAGATTGCTTACAATCTTACTAACGTTTCCCTTTAATGTCCAGAAAGTAAATCCCTACTGAAACATCTTCCGAATATAGCTAGGACATGCATCCCCAGCATGTGGAAACAACAATCTTCACCTATGGTGTCACAATGGTTTGCCAGGGGGAATGATATTCAGCAGATGGAACACCTGACAGCTGCACTTAGGGATAGGACAGAGGAACACAGCACACGCTGGTATACTGGGACATGTTCCTGTTCTCGGATCAATACTTGACACATGCTTAAGCAGCTCCCATCATGGGATTTTGACACCTTATGCCGTCGACCCCGCCGAAGCTCTTCACTCTTCCTCCTGTCTTACTTCTTTCCTACTTTTACCTCTCCTTCTTACTTCCCTCCTAGACACCTAGGATGTCGTCATTTTTCTCTACTACACAGAGAAAAATCTCTCGGTATGCTTTGATCATTAGGTGCTGTTACTGTGAGGACGGGACTGACAGACATATTTCATGCATCGTCCACGTTTTGCTCCCTACCTTACAATGGTTCGGTACCTGCTAGTTACTGTTTTTTCCATTTTATTCATTTTTTCTCCTGGCATGTTCATGACAAATAAATCTATCTATTGGTCTTCATCCACACTACAGGTTACAAAACAGTAGACGTGCACTGCCAAAAAAATGTGTTTGTTTTGATTTAATTCATTCATTTTTTATTTTTGTTTTTCGGGTCATTTGTTATGATCCAAATTCTTTATTTTGAAATCCGAAAATGTCAAAGTTCGAAGATTTGATAATTTGAAAATTCAGAAATTCTAAAATTCTAAAATTCTAAAAAAATCAAAAAATAAATAAAATTTGAATATCCAAAAATTCCAAAAATCTGAAATAACAAATTAATAATAACTAACTATTAAATTATAGGTATTGGAATTTCCTTTAAAATTTGGCTGTTAGTGAACATAATGAATACGAATGGATCCGAAGTTATTAATTATCTGAAATACCGAATGCGGCATCTAAACGAATGGAACATAACAAATTAATAATAATAAATAATAATAATAGTAAAAAAGTTTATTATTATTATTATTTTGTTACGTTCCA
Organism: Lithobates pipiens; assembly: GCF_037356315.1. Lineage (NCBI taxonomy): Eukaryota > Metazoa > Chordata > Amphibia > Anura > Ranidae > Lithobates > Lithobates pipiens. The sequence goes on along the minus strand of NW_027507789.1, from coordinate 55,402,191 downwards.
TTTGTTTAGATGCAGCATTCGTTATTTCAGATAATTCAGAACCTCTGATCAATTCGTATGTGTTACATTCACTAACAGCCATATTTAAAAGGAAATTCCAATACCTATGACTTATTAGTTAGTAGTAGTTATTATTAATAAGTTATTATTTCAGATTTTCACATTTTCTGGCTTTCTAATTTTTGGATTTTCGTTGTTATTTTTGGATTTTCAATTTTCCAAATTTTCAAATTTCCGAATTTTTGAATTTTCAAATTTGGAAATAATGTGTTAAACGGGTTTTGGTTAATTTGAATATTTTCAAGTTAATGAATTTGTCGAATTTTGCCGAAAAACTATTTCAGAACAAAATTATTTACACATGTCTATTGTAGTGCCCACAGTTTACAGATATCTTATATTGCTGTACTGGAACCTTGCCTGTTATTTTGTTGATATCCATTGGTTCTTTCATATGGTTGTATTACTGTCTATTAATGGATTTCATTGACTATGGTATGTCATGCCTAATATTTTCAACCGCATACCTTAACCCTTTCAAGCCTAAGCCCATTTCTGACATTTGGTGTTTACAAGTTAAAGAGGGATTCCACCAAAAAAAAAAATATTAAAAGCCAGCAGCTATAAATACTACAGCTGCTGACTTTTAATAAATGGACACTCACCTGTCCCGGGTTCCAGCGATGCCGGCAGCCGAGGCCGATCGATCGCTCGGCTCTCGGTTGCTGTCGCCACCATTCTAGGTGAGAGAATCAGGAAGTGAAGCGAATCGGCTTCACTTCCCGGTTCCCTACTGCGCATGCGCGATCCCGCTTTAAAATCTAGAAAATACTAGAAAATTACTTAGAACCCCCAAACATTATATATATATATATATATATATATATATATATATACATTTTTTTAGCAGAGACCCTAGAGAATAAATTGGCGATTGTTGCAATATTTTATGTCACACGGCAGTGGCGTTTTAAACTCAACTTTTTGGGAAAAGGGACACTTTCATGAATTTTAAAAAATGAAACAGTAAAGTTAGCCCAATTTTTATGTATAATGTGAAAGATTATGTTACACCAGTAAATAGATACCAAACATGTCATGCTTTATAATTGCACACACTCTTGGAATGGCGACAAACTACAGTACCTAAAAATCTCCATAGGCGTCACTTTAAAAAAATGTTTACAGTCACCAGGTTACAGTTACAGAGGAGGTCTAGTGCTAGAATTATCGATCTCGCTCTGGCGATCACGGCGATACCTCACATGTGGGATTTGAACACCGTATACATATGGGGGTGCGACACCCACATGCATTTTCTTTGCTGCGTGAGCTTGTGGGGAAGAGGGCACTTTATAAAAAAAATTCTTATTTATTTTATTAATTTTTATATTATTATATTGTGTTTAAAAAAATAAATACATTTTGATCACTTTTATTGCTGTCACAAGGAATGTAAACATCCCTTGTGACAGTAATAGGTGGTGACAGGTACTCTTTATGGACGGGAGGCCTGGTCAGAGCGGCGGAAGCCGGCGGGAGGTGGCGGGAGGGGGGACGTCCCCTTCCGCTCCTCCGGGATAACAGTCGAGCGGCTTTTAGCCACATTGGTTCTTATCCCTGGATAGCTGATCGCCCGCTCTAAAAAAACAGTACCGGGATGATGCCTGCAGCTGCGGGCATCATCCCGGTATAACCCCCGAAAGCCGAGGCCGCATATCTGTGTAAGCTTGGTGGGAAGGGGTTGAATAAAGAATAAAAAATAAATAAAGATGAGCAGAGAGAGGGGGTAGCCCTGTCTCGTTCTGTTAGAGATGTAAAAGTACTTGGAGCGGAGCTTATTCCCCCGATGGTATAGAGTAGACATGTGGGGACCTAGGCCGATGTGGCGGAAGGCGGCCTGCAATAAATGCCAGGCCGTCCTGTCGAAGGCCTTCTCTGCATTTCTGGAGAGAAGACGGAAGGGACACTTTGAGGTGCAGGCTGCATAGATGAGGTTGAGGACATGGGTGGTATTGTTCCTACCCTCCCGAGTGGGGGGGGGCAAAGCCTTCCTGGTCCAGGTGGATTAGCTGCGGGATATACTGGAGGAATCTGTTGGCTAGTATGTTTGAAAATAATTTCAGGTCCATGTTTAATAATGCGATGGGCCTATAGAGCCCACAATTTTAGAATACTTTCCACCCACTCTTTATATTTGAATTAGTAATTTTTTTAGTAAGTTGCTTAATTTTTAAGTTTTCTGTAACTTTCATTTTCAAAGTGCAGCGTTTGACATTTGCACATTTTTAAGAGTTTGTTTTCTTTGTGTGCCAATAACTTTAGTATGATTTAACAGAAAATATTATTTTAATAAGCATGCAACTGCTGAATTGTACAGAATCTCTGGTGTTGTTTTTTTTTTTTTCTATAAGTCCAGAACCTTTATAAATGACAGGTTTTAGAAGATCTCTCATAGCCTTTCAAGTTTGCATGAGAAAAACTGCAAATTTGGTTCAGCTGCTTGAATTGCAAAATAAGTGGCATTAAAAGGGTTAAACCAGATGACATAGGAATAGTGAACGATAAGGGAAATCCTGTGCTTTTTTTTTTATTTTTAAAGCGGTTTATATCTCCAAATCCTTTGATATTCTCAGAAAGCTTCTATGAAAACTGCAGAAGATGGGAACAAAATCTGCAAGTGGTGCTTGTAAGTACCCAAAGGAAAAGAAAATAGCATATCTGCTGCACAGCATAGGTGAAGAAGGATTAGAATTGTATTACAGCAAACAGCACGCTGCAAACATGAGAGGGTCGTTGCCAGCATTTAGAAAATATAACAACCCCAGAAAAATCAGCATGTTTCAAAGATACCGGTGGTGGTCCAACTGAACATCAAACACTAGTTCAGACGCATTTCTAGAGTAAAGCTAGACTGTAACACTTGAAAACACTAAAGATTTAATTGGTCAAGATAAAGTTATGTCCAACGTTATCAATACTTTTGTTACCAGATCTTACCTTAAGCCTTGTACACATGACGAGATGAATGATCATCCATTTTTCTTTTTGCATGCTAGTCTCATATCGAAAATGACTAGGTTACTAAAGCTATAAAAAATTTCGGACGACAGAATACAACTTCGGAAGTGGTGTAATGTGTTGTATTGTATTGTAATAATTGTTTTTGGATGGATACCGTACTGATTAACCCCACCGATCAGTGGCTCTCCTTACGGGTGTTCTGCGCTGATTGTTTATCAGTACAGCCCCCCCCCCCATGGATGCCCACACTGGACCACTAGGGATGCCACCAGGACCACCAGGGAAGCCCCGTGGATGGCCAGGTATGTCTTCCATGGCCACCATGGAGGCCACAGCGTGCCCAAAATATGCAAATCAGTGCCCACAAATGGTGACAGTCAGTGCCCATTATGAATCCCTGCTAGATCTGTGATGCCCAGAGGTGCCACCCATCAGTGTCCATCAGTGCCACCCATCAGTGTCCATCAGTACCACCTATCAGTGCCCATCAATGCTCATCAGTGCCCATTAGGGATGAGCTCGGTGTTTGAGTCGAGCTGGCTGTTCGTCCGTTCGCGCCATAATCATATGGCACTCACGGCCCACAATGCACTGTGCCATCTCAGTGCATTGCTGGCTCATGATTGGCCAAGCATGCACTGTGACCCCGCATGCTTGGCCAATCACAGCACTGGCAGCGAGGAGAACCATAATTGGCCACAGGCAGGATGCCTGTGGCCAATTATAGCTCAGGGGGTTTAGTACATGCCCCACACTATATAAGGCCGCCAGCGTGGTGGCCTTGTGTAGTGTGTTGCGGTGTTCAGGGAGAGAGCAGGATAGGCAGGGACTGTGTGTTCTTTTCTTGTGTGTGTCACAGCCAAGTACTTGCGGGCACTCTGCTAGCAGTACACCGACGTCTGATTGTAGCAGGCAAATTTCCCTACCCCAGCTTCTGGACCGTCAAAAGAAGTTCACTCCCAGCCACCCACATGCCCAGCGGTTGAATGCTAGCTTGGCTAAATTGCTAGCACTTCAGCTGCTGCCTTTTCAGTTGGTAGACTCGGCCCCCTTCTGTGAGTTTGTGCAATGTGCGGTTCCTCAGTAGCAGGTCCCCAAACACCACTTTTTCTCACAGAAGGCGATTCTGGCTCTCTACCAACATATGGAAGGCAATGTCCTTGCCTCGCTGGACAGGGCGGTCAGCAGTAAGGTGCATATTACCGCTGACTCATGGTCCAGCAGGCATGGACAGGGACATTACCTATCTTTCACGGCCCATTGGGTCACTCTTCTGGCAGCTGGGAAGGATGCAGGACAAGGTGCAGTAATGTTGGAGGTTGTTCCGCCACCACACCTCCAAAATGCTACTACTGGTTGTGACACACCTCTCTCCTCCACCCCCTCCTCTTCTTCTTCCTCCATGGCCTCTTCCAGTGCTTTGTTCTCGGAACCAGCGGTACTCCGTAGGCGTTCCAAGGGCTACGCAAGTACGCAGGCAAAAAGATTCCATGCCATGCTTGCGCTGGTTTGTTTGGCGGACAGGAGCCACACTGGGGCAGATATTTTGTCAGCTCTGCGGGGGCAGGCCGAGAGGTGGTTGACACCACGCCAGCTTAAGCCAGGAGGTTTGCGACAATGGCACCAACCTCCTCTCCGCCCTCCAATAGGGACAACTGTCCCATGTGCCCTGTGTGGCTCAATCCTTAACCTGGTGGTGCAGCGGTTCTTGGGCAGGTACCCGGGCTTACAGGATGTCCTGATGCAGGCCAGGAAAGTCTGTGTTCTGCCGATCATTTAATGCCAGTGCTCGGCTGGCTGAGCTCCATAAGGAGTGGAACCTGCCCAAGAACTGCCTTATATGTGACATGCCCACCAGGTGGAACTCAACGTTGGTTATTCTGCAGCAGCTGCCCACGTAGCAGAGGGCCATCAATAAGTACCTGTGCGACTATGGCACCAGGACAAGGTCAGGGGAGCTCGGATTTTTTTCACCACGCCAGTGGGGCATGATCAGGCATGCATGCACTGTCCTGTCACCATTTGAGGAGGCCACGAGGATGGTGAGCAGTGAAAGTGCATGCATCAGTGACACTGTTCCTCTTGTCCACCTGTTGGAGCATACGCTGTGTGGAATAATGGACAGGGACTGGGAGGTTACAAACTCCTGGTCCTGGACAATGTGTTGCTGAGGCTTCGGTCAGTCACAGAAGGAGTGATGGAGAAGATGGCCGTCTGACCGATGCGTTCAGACAATTTTTTAGTCCGCAGCCCCAAGATCGGTTCCAGCAACCATCGCCAGCGTCTGATATACATGGTGCAGGAATACCTAGGGGCAAGGTCAGACTTGGACCCCTTTCCCACCGAAAATCCTCTGGCTTACTGGGTCTTGAGGATAGATCACTGGCCAGAGCTTGCACAGTAGGCAATTGAGCTACTGGCCTGTCCTGCATTCAGCGTTCATTTGGAACGCACCTTCAGTGCTGCTGGAGGCTTTGTAACCAATCACAGGGTGCGCCTTTCCACCGACTCGGTTGATCGACTGACCTTCATAAAGATGAATCAGTCTTGGATCACCCTCAGCTACCAAGCACCTGAAGCTGATGTACCCAAATCATTTTTTTTTTAAATGTCACATCCCTTCAAGACTGCCTATGCTGGTGCTGAGTGACTGTCCTGTTATGTTGACTGACTATTCTCTTCCTCCTCAATGATCCTGCTGATAGCTTGAAAGAAAATGTTTGGTTCTGGGTGATACCACCAGTGGCTAAGGCCCAATTTTTCAGCCCCTGTTTAACAGGGGCATGTAATTAAAATTTTTGATGCAATGCTTTGCAGCAGGGCTCATTCCTGCACTCCAACTAGAGTATCTGGGAGAGGTTGCAGTGTCGGGGCGCCAGCACCAGTGCCTAAGGCCCAATTTTTCAGCCCCTGTTTAACAGGGACATGCAATTACAATTTTTGATGCAATGCTTTGCAGCAGGGCTCATTTCTGCACTCCAACTAGAGTATCTGGAAGAGGTTTGCAGTGTCATGGCACCAGCAAGCAGTGCCTAAGTCCCAATTTTTCAGCCCCTGTTTAAGAGGATGTAATTACAATTATTGATATAATATTTCACAGCAGGGTCAGTTCCTGCGCCCACCGAGAGTAACTGTGAGGACTTATAGTGTTGTGGCACCAGCACCACCACCAGCACCACAACCACCAAAGGACCAATTTTTCTACCACTGTTCAACAATGGCATGTAATTACAATTCTTGATATAATCATTCACAGCAGGGCGCTCCAGCTCGCACGAAGAGTCACTTTGAGGGCTTACAGTGTTGTGGCAACACCAACACCTTAGGCCCACATTTCTGCAAAGCATATAGGGCAGGCCCCTACTTTCAAACATCCAACTTACAAACGCCTCCTACTTGCAAATGGAAGGAGACAACAGGAAGTGAGATGAAAAAAGACAGACGGCCCAAAAAATTATACAGGGATGATAACCCTTCCCTATGTTTTCCAAAAAGCTTAAAAATAGATTTTTTGACTGGAGCTACACTTTAAAAATGCACCAGTTCAAAATTACAAACAGATTCTACTTAACAAAACAAACCTACACAGTCCCTGACTTCTTTTCACTGCCTGTATACTGCTGTTCTGAGTATATAGGGCCTGGGGGCTGAACCCTTTCCTTTTTTTAATTTGGGTACGGGATTCCCCTTAATATCCGTACAAGACCCAAAAGGGGCTGGTAATGGGCAGGGGGGCTACCCATGCTTTTTTTTCTCAATGATTCTCATCTGTATTGCCAGAACCAGATATTACATTAAAACCGCAGTTTTAAATTACTTTTTTTCCATTAAATGTAATTTTGTGCAGGGACTGTTCTAAAGATGGGAAACACGTGCCACTTCACAGACATACTATAGGACGGAATGTATATATATAATATGTGTATGTATATATATAAATATAATATACATTAGGACGGAAACAAAATAGAGGCTGCTCTTACCTATATTACATTATATTATATATACTCTCTGTTTAACAAATTCCATAGCGCGCCCTATCCTTTTATTTTTATACTATAGACACCCCCCAGGCATGATATATAACTTGTTTACAATGTGATTTGGTTTCTCCCTCTGTCCTTACTAACTATTTCGGGCTAATTAGTTCAGTCCTAGCTAGACCCTCCCAGTTTCTTCTATGCTCCCTCCATCAGTGTTAGTACTTTGCAGATATAGGACTTAGGAAGTCATTGTGTTCTTATACATGTAGTACTCCTTTGGATGAGTTATGAGAAATTACCCCATCCAAACAGGATCGTGACTAAACATGCAGATAAATAAGAGAACCAGAACCTTTGCTAAGTGGAAGTATGTGATTGATAATCCAGTTGGCATTGCCTCCATCCAGGACATGCCCTCTGTGAACAGAGGGAACTCCTTTCCTGGGAAATTAACCAGTGATCTAAAAGTAACTGGCAGCATAGCAACTACTGCAATCCACATATAATTTGAACCATACGTATTTCACACCAATATGGAAACAAAAAGCTTTATATAAGAAAAGATTAATAATAGTACAAACTGGTCATTCAAATCTTGAAAGCTTAAAACTATAGCAAAGTCCTGGAAATACTCGTCACTCTGTCTCTTGGAAATAAGAATAGGGTTACCCAAGCCATGAACTACAGAAAGATTGAGGAGACCATATTAAACAAGATCGCACATCATTTGGCAACCTTAGGTAGATCATTTCCTCCCTCCACACCTTGACTCCTCGCTCTTGGAGCTCTAGTCTTAGAAACCTCCAGTATAGCAGACGGATGACCCCCTGCGCCAGTGCGGAATTGGAGACCTCCCTCCATCCCGTTCCTTTTTTCTTTCTTCTTGCTGTTCTGCTAGCTCTTTTACTTAATTTCTTCTTCTGCTTTTTATGCTCAGGACATGTAGTTATGGTTTTTCTTGACTGCTCCTCAAGTTCTTACCCACTGTTCGCAGTCGCACTGCCTGCATCTCCAGATGTAATGGGTACTTTTGTCATCCACACAATATGGGGATTACCCCACTCCCACTACCCATTCTTCTTGATATCACCGAACCATTTTGATTCTTGTGTATGTTCTACTTTCTACTTTATTTGAATAAAAAAATATTGAACAAGAAGATTAATAATAGTACATACGGGGGGCGTGGCTTGGCGCGCAACGGAGATGGCAGCCTAGAGGGAGAGCTCCGTCGGAAAGCGGCCCCAGCACGTCTGATTACAGCAGCAAACGGCGCAATAATGAGCAAGCAAAATAAGCACCAGCATCAAACTCGTCCCCGCCGCTCGGTGGCAGTTAATCCCGGCCGGGATATCTCTGACATTTTCAAGAACCAGGCCTCAGCACTACAGGCCCCGGAGGAGGACAAGATGGCGCCGGTCCATGCGGACGAGGACTACAGCGAGGACTCGCAATCAGCCGCCGAGGACAACGGTAGGCACAACTCCCGTTCCACGCACCCACTTACCTACGAGGATATGTCTGGTTTTGCTGCCGACATTAAGGCCTCATTCTCCGCAGCAATCACGGACTTAAAAACCAGCTTCCTGGTAATGCAGGAAAAAATGGCGGCTGTGGAGACGGCGGGGAAGATGAGAGACAGGTCAATACACAGACTTGACGAGGCTGTCACAGCTCACTCCCTACATTTCATAGAGATGAACAGACATTTAGAGGACCTGGATAACAGGGGGAGACGTAACAATATCAGGGTACGCGGCATACCAGAGTCCGTTGCGCCTGACCAAATCACCTCAGTCTTACAGAGGGTATTCAATACTCTACTCGAACGTCCGGAGGACTCTGCCATTGACTTTGTCAGAGCGCACAGGGCACTCAGAGCGAGAGGCCCCGATACCCTCCCCCCGCGCGATATCATTTGCTGCTTGCAGAGCTTCACACTTAAAGAGGATGTAATGGCTAAGGCTCGCAGGAACGACCAAATAGTGTTCAATGGGGAGAATATAAAACTTTTCCAAGACCTGTCCCAAATAACTTTGAGAAACCGAAGGGCTCTACGTCCCCTGCTTGATAGGTTAAGGGAGAAAGAAATGCGATACTCTTGGCGCTTTCCCTTCGCTTTACTGGTCGCACATGGAGGTAAGCAACATATCCTATGAACGCCTGCAGAACTCCCCGAATTCTGCGCTGCTCTCCAGCTTGACCCGATCGTTCTACCCGACTGGTATCAGGAGTTCTCCATGCCAACTAAGGACAGAAGCCCACCTTTCTCACCGTTCGCCTCGCCGGAAAAGCACCACACCAAACGACAGAGGCAGGGACGAGGAGACTTCTCGCCAAGGGGAACTCCCCGAAGTCGTCCACACTCCTCCAGGAATCTGATGGAAGCTTAAGATTTGTAATGCGCTCGTACCTACCTACTGCCCGGAAACATCAATGCTGCTCTTTTCCCAGCTAACCACCATCTAGCCTTTGGGGGTTCCATGTTCCACGTTCCGCCATCGCCAACCACAGAGCATTTCTACATAACTGCTTACATACCGCAGAAGCGATTCCCTCTGAGACAATGCTCCGTTTGATTTAACCCCGATTCTTAGGTGTTTCTGAGGAAATTACCTCACCAGTACTAAACAACTACAACTTTGGGGTATTTAGGCTGTGGGACAATGGCTGATTTTCTGAGTGATGCAGCCCTAGAGGGGTGATGGTATTTAAGGAAATGTGTCTATGGGCGGGGATACCTGCATGGGGCAGCACCAGCCCTCTCAGCTCGTTCTCAAGCGGGTGGCGGGTGGGCATGATGCATTTGGCGGTTGAATGTGCCTTAATTTATCATTTATTGTTGTTTGCTAGGCTTGCTTGTTATATTTCGGGGTTTTTTAACCCTGTTTTGGATTTAGTTTACTGTTTTTTTATTTTATTAATCAGATACCAGTTTGCATTTAATGTTTGCTGCTGTGACAGACCATTTAGCACCTGCCATAGGCTTCTTGGGGCCGCCCACGACGGTTCTTTACACTTACAGTTGAGTTACCGCTGTCGTAGACGACGGTGCGGTGCCTTTGGATACATACCCTCTCAGTGCAGACATCGGGTTCATTGACCTGAGGTGGCCTGCACGGTGAGGGTTGCTGTCTCCGGGGAGGGCCTTCCCGAACCCCACAATAGTGCTCCAGGCGGGTTACTTAGGGGCCAGTCTCACGCACTAATTTTGACCCCCTTGAGACGGTTATTTGATCTTAAGGGGGTGTAACCTACAACTCCGTTTTCATCTAACTTCATCTTCTTTATTTTCTTCACTGCTTTCTTTCTCTTTACTTCGCCTTGCCATGATACAAACGTTAGTGCAATATATTGTATGCTATTGATTATTGTGTACATCATAACTTTCTGCTATCTTGTCAGGAGTGTTCCAGCAGGTGCCGGATCCCACGCCTCCCTGAGTCTGAACCATGGCATATTCTGATTTGGGACGTAACGGTAGTTTCTCACAATGTCAAAGGGCTTAACATTCCCGAAAAAAGAACCACTTTACTAAGAGAACTTAAAAAAGGTAGGCCCAGTTTTGTATTTTTACAGGAGACTCACTTTAAGACAGGACACACACCAAGATTGACCGACTCTTACTTTAGGGACGCATACCATGCCACCAGCCCTGGGTCCAAATCAAAAGGGGTCTCCATACTGGTGAGCAGGGATGCCGACTTTGAGGTCACAGATACACTGGTCGACCCAGAAGGGAGGTTCCTCTTCCTCAAGGGGAAATGCAGAGGGATTCCCTTGACTCTGGAAAACGTATACTTTCCCAACTCGGCTCAACTCACTTTTTGCCGTAAACTGACAGATGAACTGAAATGCTTCGGTTCGGGTAGACTGATTTTGGGCGGAGACTTCAACGTACCCCTCATACCGACTGAGGATACCTCTAATGGCAAAACCGCCATTCCTTACAGGGCTCTTAAAAGCATTAAGAAGCTCCTGCATACCCTGAGTCTGGTGGACTCATGGCGTCACCTGAATCCTGAGGGCAGGGACTATTCCTTTTTTTCCATTCCTCATAACCGCCACTCGCGAATAGATTATATCTTCGTTTCTCAGAGAGACTTGCCACGGCTGAGTGCTGCACACATTGGGATACAATCAATCTCTGACCACGCTCCAATATCTATGACATTAGACTGGACAAATGCCCCGACCGGACATAACACGTGGAGACTAAACTCGTCACTACTAACAGACCCCGCGCTACTACCGGACTTGGTCTCCTCATTGACTGAATTCTTTAAGCTAAATGACACACCCGGGATGAACCCCTTAGTGATATGGGAAACTCATAAATGTCACATTAGGGGTGAGCTGATACGCATGGGATCTCGGAAAAAACGGGAGAGAGATAAAATGATTAATGACTTGACCGCAAAAATAAGATCCCTTGAATCGTTACATAAACGTTCCCTTACGGTACACTCAGCAGAATCATTACTTGAGACACGGAAAGCCCTTAAACAGATTCTAGACAATACTACCAGACGGTTCTTATTTTTTAGAAGGAAAGTCTACTATGAACATGGGGACAAAACGGGTAAAGTTCTGGCGAGGGCCCTGAACACTCGAATAACACACAATCACGTCGAGGGTATCACTGGTGGGGATGGGAAGACAGATATCGAAACTGAGAAGATTGCCCAACACTTTCAAAACTACTATACAAACCTATACAACCTTCCGAACCAGCAGAGACTGCCGGATCTGGGGGGAGACAGGGCCCAAGCGATTCGGAATTACTTAGACGCAGCTAACCTCCCCAGACTTAACGAAGAAGACAGCAAACAGCTGGACAGACCCTTTGACGACTCCGAAATTAAGACAGCTATAAGAGAGTTGAAGACGGGCAAGAGTCCGGGACCTGATGGGTTCAGTGCCATTTATTATAAGACATTTACCGAAATTTTACTCAATCCCTTTAGAAATGCAATGAATTCTCTGACATCCCAGAGACCGAACTCAAACGACTTCTTGTCCGCCTTTATTACTGTTCTTCCCAAGGAGGGGAAGGACCCACTTAACTGTTCCAGTTACAGGCCTATATCCCTCCTAAATACGGACGTGAAACTGGTAGCAAAGATCTTAGCTAACAGACTGAAACCCCTACTCCACGAATTGATTGGACCCGAACAGGCTGGATTCATGCCGGGTAGGGAGGCAAAAGGCAATGTGACGAAGTCCCTAAACCTGATACATATGGCGCACCAGCGAAAGATCGAGGGCTTTCTCCTGTCAACCGATGCGGAGAAGGCCTTCGATCGAGTAGCTTGGGATTATATGTTCGAGGCGTGTAGGCGTACTGGCTTAGGTCCCGGCATGATGGCTTGGATGTCGGCACTGTACTGGAACCCTTCGGCTAGGCTTAAAGTGAATGGTTCACTCTCAGGCGCAGTGCATATCAAGAATGGCACAAGGCAGGGGTGTCCATTGTCGCCCCTGCTTTTCATTATCGCACTAGAGCCATTCATAAGACACACCATCATGAACCCATCGATCAGGGGATTCCAACTCAAAGAGAGAGCTTTCAAAATCGCGGCTTACGCCGACGACTTGTTGTTCTTTTTAACAGAACCCCACACTTCTATTGCCTCTCTTTTACACGAATTTGCAAGATTTGGATATGTCTCCAACTTCAAAATAAACTACTCTAAATCGATGGCCATGAATGTGTCTCTTCCCGAAGCCCGACTGTCGGTGGCCAGAGCCGGTACCCCCTTTAAATGGACAGCCTCAGCTATTAAATACCTTGGAATTTGGTTAACCCCCAGACTCTCATTGACGTATGCGCAGAACTTTCCCCCCCTACTTAAAAGCATCACACAGGACCTCCAGAGGTGGGGATTGGGTTATTTCTCATGGTTTGGCAGGGCGGCCATATGTAAGATGGCTATACTACCAAAGGTACTTTACTTGATTCGCACTTTGCCCATTAGGATACCCATGAGCTTTTTCAAATCCTTACACTCTCTTCAAACAAGTTTTATCTGGTCGGGAAAACCCCCCAGATTGAAAAAGTCTCTTCTGACCAAGCCCAAAGACAGGGGTGGCCTAGGCTTACCTGATTACAAACTTTATTACTATGCAGCGCATATTGCGCGTATTATAGATTGCCACTGCCACTCCCAGGTTAAAGACTGGGTTTTCTTGGAAGAGGAAGCCAGCACGATCAATCTCCAGTTCTCCCCCTGGATCCCGCGGCTTAGATGCCCCAGATCTATGCTATCCCACCCCACTATAGGCACTACTCTCAATATTTTTCATATATTAGCTAAACAACCTGAATTCTCCACCCCTCTGAGCCCCTTAACCCCTATCCGACATAATCCGGATTTTACGCCGGGTTTACAGAACCCAGTACTCAGACTACAGAGACCGAAAAGACCGCTCTTAGCGTTGGACTGTTTCACCGGCAACCTGATAAAAGATTTCTCAGATCTCAAAGTTGACAGTGAATTGCCACGACTACCACTCTGGACATACTTCCAACTTAGGAGCTACTGCAACGATGCCACACGTAGACCACACTTCACAAGAGCAGTGACAGACCTAGAATCAGTTTGCTTGAAGGGTGAACCCACCCAAAAAACCACTACGCTTGCATATGCCTGGTTAAGATCGCTGGGTCCACGAGAGGACCACGGGCTCAGGGAGAAGTGGGCTCGGGCTCTAGGTACGCTGATTTCGGACGACCAATGGGACAAGGCCTGTATTTTAGCACACAAATGCTCATTGAGCACGAAAATGCAGGAGACATCCTACAAATTGTTGACTCAGTGGTATGCCACTCCGGAGAGAATTCACAAATGGTTCCCGCATTCATCTGATAGGTGTTGGAGATGTGATCAAGAGGAGGGCACTTTGCTACACATTTGGTGGCAATGTGACCGACTACAGACATATTGGTCAGGGGTGAGGGAGCTGATCGGGCGGATCACGGAGACCAGTCTAGGGCTGGATGCGGCATGCTGTTTGCTCCACATCACCAATACCTCCTTTAAGAAATACAAGAAGTCGCTTTCCAGACATATGATAAATGCAGCCAATTCTCTAATTCCACTATATTGGAAATCCAAAACTACCCCTACTATAAGAGAATGGCTGCTTAAAATTGCTCTTATCTGTGAAATGGAGGACACGGCAGCCCAATCTGATGAGCGAGTAGATGGTTACCATAGGACCTGGTCTCCGTGGTTTGCTTTCAAATACTCTCAGTCTTTCGGGGAATACACGGGCCGAAGCCTGACAGCCTGATGTGAGGCGGTATCCTGACAATACGTTCTCTATTACTTTAATACCACACTAACATTGCTCCTGTTAACTTACTAGAGTTTCTGGAACAAGGCGCTCTTCATCCTCTTCTTTCCTTTTTCTCCACTCTCCATCCCACTTCTTGTCTATCCCTATACTAGGTTTCTTCGATAAGCAACTAGTTTTCCTTGATATGTCTTTTGGCTGTTCATTGGGAATGAATGATTCCTTATGGAACCCGGGGTTGAATAATGATCTGCCCTCCTAGGTCCGGTAGGGCCCGCAATGGAGGGACTTGGTTGTATTAGAAGATACCCCAATAGCCGACTAAGAAATGTTATTGACACAGTTTTGATCTTGTTATGCATTGTTTCGTTTGTACAGTGTCTATTGCATACCCATGTAATTTGTGTCTTCATTTGCCAATAAATCTTTTTGAATGGGAAAAAAATAATAGTACATCCATCCAATGTACAAACAGGTATTATCAGTAAAGGGCTCAACAAGAGTCCTGGTGGAATTGTACACATATGCCGGTGTATACTGTATATAGTTATTAATAGAGATACCGCCAGATTAATGTTGAAGCAAAGTATGGTTACAGGAGCTTCTGAGGATTATCATGATTCAGCATCCATCTCTGTGTCTGCTACCTGAAGACAAGATCAGCGGTGATGGGAAAATTCTCCAGCTGTTGTTCAACCAGCCTGGAATGCAAATTTTCACACGCAGAAACTGTGGTGTGGCACTGGAACTTAGACTCAGCCTATCTACTCTGCGCTTTAGTCTCTCACCAGTAGTTTCTTATCTGACAATCAACCATACCTCCATCTACCAGAAGTCACTAATAATGACAGAATGTGTTTCCTGTGCATAAGTGTGATAGCCTGGTACAGGTTTAAAAGATGACACCACGTCATTAGGGGATACTTCAAGCCTTGCTGCCCTCTAGGACTCGGGCTGTCCTGAAACCACTACAAAAAAACAAACAAAATGGAGTCACACCAGCCTAGTGCATTATCCCACAGCATTTATTTAAGATCAACTTCGATGAGCTCGATGAGCTATTTTATTTCACATGCTTGTGCATATTATTCTTATTGATCTTAAATAAATGCTGTGGGATGCTGCACTAGGCTAGTGTGCCCTCTTTTGATTGAAAGAACAGCAAGGTGCTTCAAACGAAGTGTAGTAAGTTGAGTCAAATGGGAATTTATTAAAAACATCAACCAAATGACTACTCAGATAGTATAGAAGAGGAGTCCTTGGTCACTAAGGGAAGCCCCGGGATGTGTCACAGCAGATTCAGCAGTGTTTCGGCAGGGTAGATGGATAAGCCAACCACAACCCTGCCTGACGGTGTGGGAACCAGCGTGGAACGCACTCGGAGCGGTACCAGAAGTGATGTCAGATGCACTTCAAAGCACTTTTTCATAAGATCTATTGGGACTGTCAGTCTTATATAGGCTTGCCCAGGACTGAGCCGGAAGAACAATACAGGTGAAATGTGTAAAGCCTGATTTTAAGGGACCATCATATATATATATATATATATATATATATATATATATATATATATATATACAGTATCTCACAAAAGTGAGTACACCCCCTCACATTTTTGTAAATATTTTATTATATCTTTTCATGTGACAACACTGAAGAAATTACACTTTGATACAATGTAAAGTAGTGAGTGTACAGCTTGTATAACAGTGTAAATTTGATGTTCCCTCAAAATAACTCACAGCCAATAATGTCTAAACCACTGGCAACAAAAGTGAGTACACCCCTAAGTGAAAATGCCCAAATTGGGCCCAATTAGCAATTTTCCTTCCCCAATGTCATGTGACTCGTTAGTGTTACACGGTCTCACTCTCTCATACTTGTCACTGGAAATTCAACAGGGCACCTTATGGCAAAGAACTCTCTGAGGCCGCGTACACACGCGCGGACTGTTTGCCCAACCTTGTTCGTCAAACAGTTTCGGCAAACAGTCCGCTCAAAATTTGCATGAGCGGACTTGCCCACACACGAGCGGACTGTTTGACGAACAAGGTTGGGCAAACAGTTCGCTCAACTTTTGAAATGAACGGACTCGCCCACGTAAGGAGGAGGCAAGTCCGCCCATTTCGAGCGCGTGTACAGGTAGGCGGGGCCCGCGAAGGAGACGTCGTGGGCTCCGCCGCCTGGAATGGGCTTAAAGGGGAACCCCAACGCCGAAAAAAATCGGCGTGGGGGTTCCCCCAAAGTCCACACCAGACCCTTGTCCGAGCACGCTACCCGGCCGGCCAGGAAAGGGGGGCGAGCGAGCGCGCCCCCCCTCCTGAGCCGTACCAGGCCGCGTGCCCTCAACATGGGGGGGTGCCTTGGGGAAGGGGGGGCCGCGCGGCCCCCCCACCCCAAAGCACCTTGTCCCCATGTTGATGAGGACAAGGGCCTCTTCCCGACAACCCTGGCCGTTGGTTGTCGGGGTCTGCGGGCGGGGGGCTTATCGGAATCCGGGAGCCCCCTTTAAGAAGGGGGCCCCCGGATACCGGCCCCCCACCCTATGTGAATGAGTATGGGGTACAATGTACCCCTACCCATTCACCTGTGAAATAAAGTACAAAAAAAAACACAACACAGGGAAAAAATATTTTATTGCACAGCTCCGGGGGTCTTCCGTCTTCGGGGGTCTTCTCGCCGGACTCCTCCGCTATGTGTGTGTAGCTCTTTTACTAGCGGAGGAGTCCGGCTTTCTTCCTCCCCGCCGCCGGCCTCTTCTCCCGACTTCGGGGGTCTTGTCCCCCTCTTCGGTTCTTCTGCCGGGCCACCGCGCCTTCTTGTAGCTCTTTTACAGGCGGTGGCCTGGTCTTCTGTCGCCGCTGTCGTCGTCGCCGCCGCCGCCGCCGCCGCCTTCCGTTCTTGTTCTTCTTCTTCTTCTCCTGGAGATGTTGACTCGACGATCTCTCCGGCCGGAATGCCAGGGACACGCTCCGCTGCCACTTATATAGTGACAATGGGGCGGTGTCACATGGTATATGTCACATGGGTTACAAGTTTTATTTCTTCAGTGTTGTCACATGAAAAGATATAATAAAATATTCACAAAAATGCAAGGGGTGTACTCACTTTTGTGTGATATTGTATATGGAAAAAGACTACAAATTCCACAACACTAAACTAAATAAACATACTTAACACATAATAAGTACATAACGGTACCAGTATACTGATATTCATAAGAGATGATAAATTAGTTAAAGCAATTAAAACCACTAAAAATCGTTCACAAAAGAAGAAAATATAAGAAAAGCAAAATTCCAAAAACACAAGAAGATTTAAATTGATACATTTCAATAAAAGGGAAAATAAAAAGATAGGAGGAACAGTAATGTATATGGCCTAATTAGTAATAAATTATATGAACGTTAATAAAAGGAATATATATTTTTGTAAGACCCCTTTCAAACTGAGGCGCTTTGCAGGCACTACAGTGCTAAAAATAGCGCCTGCAAAGCTCCCTGAAAGAGCCGCTCCTGTGTCTCCAATGTGAAAGGCCGAGGGCTTTCACACTGGAGCGGACGCTAAAAAAGTCCTGCTACCAGCTTCTTTGGAGCTGTGAAGGAACAGTGTGTATACCGCTCCTCCACTGCTCCTGTCCATTGAAATTCATGGGCAGCACAGCTATACCGCTGGCAACGTGCTGCTGCAGCAGCGTTTTGTGGGCGGTTTTAACCCTTTCACTGTAAAAGCGCCCAGCTAGCAGCCGTATATCGCTGCAAAATTGGCGTTAAATCACCGCTAAAAATAGCAGCGCTTTACAACCGACGCACCCACCGCCACAGTGTGAAAGGGGCCTAATACTTAGGTAGCTCGGCCAATCACGTTGGCAACTATTAATAACAACAATATTTATCATTTTAAGCTGTTTACTTACCACTGTACAGGATGCAGGTGGTGAAGTTGCAAGAGATGGAAAATGACCCCAAACCTCTGAAAATTTATGTAAAAGTATCAGTGGAAGAATTATACATAGGGGACCAATGTAATGAAATTCTAAAATATGACACAAAGGCTATTCAAATAACTGTGTTTATTTCAATTTCCTTGTTGAGGACTTATGGACCCAAAGTATCTAGGGTGTAAATCCAAAAGGTTTCTTGTTTACATAAATGGTGGAAACGTTCAGGTGGTAAATATGTTTCTGGTATAGACTCAATCATCCATACCTGTAGTTTAGCAACAGCCTTATGATGGTGTTCAGCAAAATGAGGTGGGACACTATATTTGGGATTGCCTTCCTGGACAAGCCGTTGGTACTCTCCGAACCTTGCCTGCAATGTCCTCATGGTTCAACCAACATAGAGCATACCTCTCAGGCAGGATAGGCAATACACAACATATGTCTTGACGCACTTGTAAAATGAATAAAACACTTGCCCACTGGGCACTTAAACCCCCTTAAACCAATTTTCAACTTGCAGTGCTCTCACACTTTGAATGACAATAACTCAGTCATGCAACAATGTACCCATATGAAATTATTGTCCTTTTTTCATACAATAAAACCTTTTTTTGGTGGTATTCATTCACCACTGGGTTTTTGATTTTTTGCGCTATAAATGAAAAAAAACTGAAAATGTAAAAAAAAATGCATTTTTCTTAGTTTCGGTTATAACATTTTGCAAATTAGTAATTTTTCTTCATACATTTTGGCCAAAATTTATACTGCTACATAAAAATAACCAAAATAAGTGTATATAATTTGGTTCTTTGTGAAAGTTATATGGTATACAAACTATAGTGCCAAAAATTGATCACACCCGATGTACTGACAGCCTTTCATTTCTTGACTAACAAACCAGGAAAGTACAAATACCCCCCAAATGACCACTTTTTGGAAAGTAGACATTCAAAGGTATTTACTATGAGGCATGGTGAGTTTTTTGAAGCTGTAATTTATTCCTATGATTCTTTGCAAAATTAAGATTTTTTTCTTTTTCACAAAATTGTCATAACAAGTTATTTCTCACACATAGCATATGCATACCACAAATTATACCCCAAAATACATTCTACTACTCCTTCTGAGTATGGCAATACCACACGTGTGAGACTTTTTTTTACAGCCTGGCCACATACAGAGGCCCAACATGCAGGGAGCACCATCAGGCGTTCTAGGGACATAAATTAAAAAATTAATTTCTTACACTTTTGAAGGCCCTTGAGCACAAGGACAATGGAAACGTCCAAAAAAATTATCCCATTTTGTAAAGTAAACATCCCAACGTATAATCTATGAGGCATAATGAGTCTTTTAAACATGTAATTTTTTTCCACAAGAATTTGGAAATGGGTAAGGTATTTCTAACAAATAGCATGTACATTGCAAAAATTACACCCCAAAATACCTTCTGCTACCCCTCCTGAGTATGACAATACCATATGTGATTTTTACACTCACAGGCCACATACAGAGACTCAACATACAGGGAGCACCATCAGGTTTTTTAGGAGCATAAATTACATGTCTAATTTGACTACTCATTACACTTTTGTGAGACACTGATGGGCACTGTATTGGCACTGTAGTGGCATGGATGAGAACTAATGTGGCATGGATGAACAGATCCCGCCCCCCCATGTGAAGCCAGGATTGGCCAAAGACACCCTGCCTATAACGTATGATAATAAGGAACTATGTGATGTACAGTGGTGTGAAAAAGTCTTTACCCCCTTCCTCATTTCCTGTTCCTTTGCATGTTTGTCACACTTAAGTGTTTCGGAACATCAAACCAATTTAAACAATAGTCAAGGACAACACAAGTAAACACAAAATGCAATTTGTAAATGAAGGTGTTTATTATTAAAGGTGAAAAAAAATCCAAACCATCATGGCCCTGTGTGAAAAAGTGATTGCCCCCTAAACCTAATAACTGGTTGGGCCACCCTTAGCAGCAACAACTGCAACCAAGCGTTTGCGATAACGTGCAATGAGGCTTTTACAGCGTCCTGGAGGAATTTTGGCCCACTCATCTTTGCAGAATTGTCCTAATTCAGTTACATTAGAGGGTTTTCGAGCATGAACGGCCTTTTTAAGGTCATACCACAACATCTCAATAGGATTCAGGTCAGGACTTTGGCTAGGCCACTCCAAAGTCTTCATTTTGTTTTTCTTCAGCCATTCGGTGGTGGACTTGCTGGTGTGTTTAGGATCGTTGTCCTGCTGCAGAACCCAAGTTTGTTTCAGCTCGAGTACACGAACAGATGGTCGGACATTCTCCTTCAGGATCTCTTGGTAGACAGAAGAATTCATAGTTCCTTTTATCACGGCAAGTCTTCCAGGTCCTGAAGCAGCAAAACAGCCCCAGACCATCACACTACCACCACCATATTTTACTGTTGGTATAATGTTCTTTTTATGAAATGCAGTGTTCCTTCTACGCCAGATATACTTGGACACACACCTTCCAAAGAGTTCCACTTTTGTCTCATCGGTCCACAGAATGTTGTCCCAAAAGTCTTGGGGATCATCAAGATGTGTTGTGGAGAAATTGAGACGAGCTTTGATGTTCTTTTTGCTCAGCAGTGGTTTTCTCCTTGGAACTCTGCCATGCAGGCCATTTTTGCCCAGTCTTTTCCTGATGGTGGAGGCATGAACGCTGACCTTAACTGAGGCAAGTGAGGCCTGCAGTTCCTTGAACGTTGCTGTGGGGTCTTTTGTGACCTCTTGGATGAGTCGTCGCTGCGCTCTTGGGGTAATTTTGGGCGGCCGGCCACTCCTGGGAAGGTTCACCACTGTTCCATGTCTTCGCCATTTGTGGATAATGGCTCTCACTGTGGTTCGCTGGATTCCCAAAGCTTTGGAAATGGCTTTATAACCCTTTCCAGACTGATAGATCTCAATTACTTTCTTTCTCAATTGTTCCTGAATTTCTTTGGGTCTCGGCATGATGTGTAGCTTTTAAGGATCTTCTGGTGGACCTTACTGTGTCAAGCAGCTCCTATTTAAGTGATGCCTTGATTGTGAACAGGTGTGACAATAATCAGGCCTGGGTGTGGCTAGAGAAATTGAACTCAGGTGTGGACAACCACAGTTATAGTATGTTTTAACAAGGGGGGCAATCACTTTTTCACACAGGGCCATGATGGTTTGGATTTTTTTTCACCTTTAATAACAAACACCTTCATTTACAAATTGCATTTTGTGTTTACTTGTGTTGTCCTTGACTATTTTTTAAATTGGTTTGATGTTCCGAAACACTTAAGTGTGACAAACATGCAAAGGAACAGGAAATGAGGAAGGGGGCAAACACTTTTTCACACCACTGTATTTATTACTGTCATGAGCGGATGCTCTTATTATTGAAGAAATATATAAATCAAAAAGTTATAAAAAAATAAATATAAAAAACGATTGCATTTCCTTATTCTGTGTATTGTGGGAGACCAGATATAGTGAATGCAGGGTCCTGTGTTCAGTAACACAAAGGAGATGTTTGGAAAAAAGCATGTTGAAATGTGGCATATAAAATGATTTTGTGCTCTGTAAATATACGCTGTTCACTTCTTTACCTTTGCCATGTATGCCATTCATCAATAATACAGAATAACTATGTACAACAAAATAGAACTTATAATTTGGCAGGGTTTTAACAGCTCTCACTTTCTATGCAGACCCTTTTCTGCTAAATGTTTCAGGCAATTTCACAATTATACTTTACAGATTTGCACTGTGCCTCTCTCAGGGGACGGTGTGTCCATCTATGACAGCGGTTGTTAAAATTTTTATTCATCTCTCAGACACAGTGTTTCTGCTTAATAATGTCATTTTTCAGTCAATCTGCTACTGATTTAATGGTTCGCCAGCAGGCATTAAATGTTGATCTGTCTTTACGCAGAGCGTGAGTGAAAGTCATATCCAGACTCTGCTGCCACATTAAGAAGGGCACACACACCTTACATAAGGCCAACATCAGACCAACGTCATTGTGTCTGCTCAGAGCAGCTAAGCAACAGGAGGCTTGGCAAATAAATGAACATGGATCTCAGCTGTGTTAGAAAAGCGAATGAATATTCACTTTCCTAACACTAAACCGCCTCTCCGCCAATCAGGTGCTCGGGTCTGTTACCTGTCGCCTGATTGGCTGAAAGGACAGGTGTCGCTATTGGATGCCTATCACGAGGAGAGAATGGGAGATGAGAATGGCAGGAGACGCATGAAGGACCTCGCTCGTCACTGTCACCCACTGCCCCACAAAGACAGGGTAAGTGCCGGGCAGACGGCGAGCGGGGGGGTCACAGTGGGGGCATTCAAGGGCACACTGGCGACATTTAATGGGTAAACTGGCAGCAACTGATGGGTACATTGGCAGCAGTTGATGGCACAGTGGCAGCATTTGATGGGCACAGGGCAGCATTTGATGGGCACAGTGGCTCCAATTGATGGCACAGTGGCTCCAATTGATGGTACAGTGGCAGCATTTGATGGCACAGTGGCAGTGTTTGGGCACAGTGGCAGCGTTTGATGGCACAGTGGCAGCATTTGATGGGCACAGTGGCAGCGTTTGAGGGCACAGTGGCAGAATTTTATGGGCACAGTGGCAGCACTTGATGATTTTTCTTCACTGCTTCAGGGTCCACAAATAAACATGCCCTCTAAAAGAAGCAAGAGGAACTTTTTGCACCAATGACTGGCCCCTGTTGCTACGCCAAGAGGCTGTTGTAGTGGAGCTGAAAGAACTGTTATGTTTGTGTTAGGAACTGTTAAAGAACTGTTGCCATAGGAGACAGCATTCCTGTATGTGTAGAGTGGTGCTTTGCCTGGGGCCTTTCTCTGCACGGCTGTCCTCATATTGAAGTCTTGGAGTCTGCTAATTGAATCTATAACTACTTGAGGGTGTCCTGGCCCTAACCCGCTTTCCCCCAAAAATACAAAAAGGACTGTCAAAAAAAATAAAACCTCTTTTACATCCAAGAAGTGTCTGACAACTTCACCATCTTTGCACCTATTATGCCTTACAACACACTACATGTTGAAGGATGTCAGCTATCATTGGCCTTGGAGGTCCTCATTAGACTGGACAAGGCCGGAGACCTTGCTATATTTACGTACCCAGAAGTGTGGAATACTTGAAGAAGCTGATTAGCAGCAAAGTGCCAAAGTTTTAAGACAATGTCACCCAGAAAGCTTTTTGTGGTCTGATAGCATACTCTGTGCTTACTGCATACAGTCCTGCGTCGACCAAAACAAAATAGGAAATGTTGTATAGTTCCCAGGATACTGGAAAAACGTGCAGTTCACACATATCCAGAACACTGCAGTCACAACTCTATTTGACGCCGAAGATTTCATGCAATTCCCTGCTACAGAAAATGATATGTATCCTACACTTCAGTATTAATAGACCTCACAGGTTAACAGATATATTGTAGAGTAGAAACTCTACTTGTGACAGCAGTAATAAATCCCTGATCTAAAGGATTTATAATTTAAAATCTGGCAGTTGAAATATTGCTCATATTCTAGTCTTATTATCCTTCTCTGCTAATTTTAATAGGAGTTTATGTGTTGCACAAATGGAGATCTCAATATGATTCAAGTCATTTAATTCATACAAGTAAAAATGTAAAGAACTTTTTTACAGCCACTGGCAACATGATAAATCTTACATTTTGAGTGCAGCCCATTTGTGGTTTTATCCATGTCCCCTGCCATGCCCAAATTAGGGCACATTGTTTAAAAAACACTTCAATACAGGGCATTTTCACCCCCTTCCTGCCCAGGGCAATTTTCAGTTTTCAGAGCTGTAACATTTTGAATGACAATTACGCGGTCATGCAACACTGTACCCATATGAAATTTATAAAAAAAATTCCCCACAAATAAAGCTTTCTTTTGGTGGTATTTGAACACTTCTGCAGTTTTTATTTTTTGCGCTTTAAACAAAAGAAGAGCGATAAGTTTGAAAAAAACACAATATTTTTACTTTTTGCTATAATAAATATCCCATTAAAAAAAATAAAAAAATTACAGTTTAGACCGATATGTATTCTTCTACATATTTTTGGTAAAAAAATTGCAATAAGCGTATATTAATTGATTTGCGCAAAAGTTGAAGCACCTACAAAATAGGGGATAGATTTATCGTACTTTTATTTTTTTTATTTTTTTTTTACTAGTATTGGCGGCGATCTGCGATTTGTATTGTAACTTTGACATTGCGCCTGACATATTGGACACTGATTACTGTGTAAAGTTCACTGGCAGAGAAGGAGTTAATACTAGGGAGCGATCAAGGGGTTAAATGTGTTATCTAGGGAGTGATTCTAACTGAGGGGGAAAGGGATTGACTTGGTGAGGAGACCAATCAGTGTCCCAATATACAAGGTCGGTCTCCTCTCCCCTGACAGGAGATGGATCTGTGTGTCCTGCTCTGTAATGAGCAACCGCGAGTGCCTATCGGTCATCGCAGCCGCCGTGCACAGGCATTGGCTCCACGGTGACGTGCACCCCCCCAATACCACTGGGAAGCCGAGGACATCATGTGACGCCCGCCCAGGATGGGAGATCCCATCTGCGGACGTCATTTGTCTATGAGCGGCATAGGGTAGTGGTTAACATAAAAAAATTGTCATGTTTTTACTCATTTTTATTTTACAATAAAAAAAAAAACTGTTAAAAAAGCCTTTCAAAGCCACTTTTACTCACCTGATTCTGCCATAACATAACCTTTATCTTCACTCCTTCAGGATGAAGACCACCCCTGGAGTCCATGCAGTCCACTGCAGTCCTGGTCTTATTGGCAGCCTTTGTCAAGATGTCATCATGCCACTGTGACCATATCAGGACCACACTGATGGGAAGCCAATGGGAAATGTCCACATGCAAGACGAATCCTCCCATTCTGCAATCCCAAAGAAAGAAGACTCTTGACAACAGTTTCAGAAAAGTAAATGGAGCATTGTATCTGGGGAAGAAGTGGGTGAAATTTACTTGGTGGTGAGTTGCCCAATATAAACTTTATATAAGTTGTATTTTGTAGTTTGCTATTACTTAGATGTGGCAACACATTTTTTTATTTTTTCAGGCCTTTTCCCTTTATTTTAACCTGGTGATCCTGCCAGTAACACACTTCTTGTCCTAGGGTTACAATGCTCACTCACTCACTGTATCTATGGAGGAGCAGAGTTGTCACCCTAGGTTGCTCTCCTGATTGGGACCAAGACACCTCACCTTCTCCTCTTTTCCTCTTCTCCAATCCCCATAACATAGGGGCAATGTAGTTATTAACAGTGAACTGGGGTGAGCCGATAACATTGTCTGAGATTTCAGTTTAGTGCACAGGAAAATATAAGGGCATTCGATTTCTGGCAGGATCAACATGTATTTTTCTGTTAGGTGAACCCAACCCCTTTCACCACTAACAGGCCAGACTATATCCTCTTCAATTCCCTGCAATCAGCTGGGTGCTGAGACCCTGGAGTCCACTATTTCTCCACTGCAAACCACATCCAAAAAAACTGGTCGCACAACGGAGACATTCAACTACAGCCATTTATTGCAATACAGCACGTCACTCTCTCCCACCCAAAGCCATGCCACAAACATGTTTCCTCTACAGAAGGATTTAATCATGGGAAAACCTTGGCTTGAGTTGAATGTCTTCTTTTGCAGCCTACTATTTGGATGGAGGCATTTTTCTTTACTTTCTTTTAAAAAAAAATATGTATTCAGCCGGGAAAAAGAAAATGAATGCGACCACTATGTCTAAGAACTTGAAATATATTGCAAACTTTATTTTATGTTGGAGACTCAGATCTGCTTATGACACATGCCTGAATGTTGCCTATCTGATCTTTGTGACTATATAAAAAGATCCCAAACGGGGGGGGCGTGGTCTGGATGGCAGCGAGGAGAGACGCACGGCACTGAAGCTCCTCTCCTGGCCTGCCTATATTACTGATTGCCGGCACCTTTTTCAGCTGAATATGGGCAAACAGAAGCGCCACAGGGAGCCCAGCTCTCAGGGCCTGAATACGCGGTCCTCCGTGGCCCCTCCGCCGCTCATCACGGAATACTTTAGCCCGGAGGCAGCGGGACACCACGAGGCCAAGATGGCGCCGGAAGACGCGCCGACGGCAAGCTCCCCTGCATCGCGCCCATCCGAAGGGCCTGGCGATGCGGGCTGTGATTCGGGGGGGCTCCCGATGTCCACGGGAGGCACAGATGGCACTCTTCATCCCCGCGCTGCACGTGTATCCTCCGCGGGAGACTGCCGAGGGGACGGCCGGCCGGCGCAACAGCTCCTATCCCACACGACACAGGCAGTGCTCTCTTCAGGCTTTTCTACAGGACCTGGTGCCCCGAATGCTGACTGCATGGATGGAGGTGAGAACACTGGCTATGCCACTGATTATCCCCCTCTTACCCGCAGGGGAGAGGGGTCATTACTTGGAGCCCATCCACCTGACAGCCTGTCCCAGTCATTCCCCCCCTGCCTGCTTGCTCCTATGTCACCCACTCAAGGGCGACCGGATCTCTCATCCCACTCTGCTTCATCATGGGACTCCCCCACTCCAGCATGGGATCCGTGCCCCCTCCCTCAGCGGTCCCAGGGAACCAGGACACCGTCTGCTCCCCCAGAGCCCCTCCACGGACCGCGGTCTCAGCCTAGGGCTCACTCCGGGGCATCGCGGCCTATGGACTACCATGAACCTCTCCCCCGGCCCGGTCAGACCCATGGTCCCTCGGCTCAATTACCTCGCCGCCCTCCCCTTAGCCCGTCGGCCCCGGGGGTTGGTGCAGTTCGGGCTGCTCCTGCGGGCCTGCAGGGGGATCCTCAAGAGGGTGACTCTGATCCTGAACCGTGCACCTCGTGGAGAGACTATGTTCGTTGTATGCCCACGAAGCACGATTTTCGTATGCTCATCCAAGAGGTCCGTGAAACTTGCAGGTCTGAGATTAGTATGCTACGTACGGACTTGCACCATCTTTCTACCAGGGTGTCCTCCTTGGAAGATGAGAATGAGGGCACTAAACTTGAGATCTCCCACATCCACTCCCAGCTGGCTTCGCAGGCGGGTACCCTCCGCGACTTTCAGCGCCATCTTGAGGACCTAGACAACAGGGGCCGGCGGAATAACATTAGAGTCCGCGGCCTCCCAGAAGCGACTCAAGATGAGGACCTATCCATCACGCTTCAAGCCATCTTCAACAATATCCTAGGCCGACCGGAACGCCAAAAGATCAAGCTCGATCGGGCTCATAGAACTCTCCGACCGCGGGGACCGGGTTCTAAACCACGCGATGTGATCTGTAGAGTCCATAATTACTCTCTTAAAGAAGAGATTATGAGAAAGGCCCGCAACATGCACGCTATTGATTTTGATGGAGCCTCCATTCAACTCTTCCCAGACCTGTCATGGCTAACTCTCCAGCAACGGCGTTCCCTGCAACCTCTTTTGTCCCTATTGCGTGATAATGACTTCCGTTATCATTGGGGCTTTCCTTTTAGTCTCACGGCCAAGAAAGATGGGAGATCTACAACGCTCCGATTCCCAGAAGAACTCCAGTCTTTCTGCAGAGACCTGGACATTCCCGTCCCTCCCACTCCCGGCTGGGAGCCTCTCCCGGTCCCGCCACCACGTCCAGTTCCTTGGACCCAGGTAGTGGGTCGAAAACGTGTGGGTCCCGGTCCGGCTGGAACCCCCCCCATCGTCCCGGGGACGACGGGCTTAGGCCCTTAGCGTGATCACCATTATATTCTGGAACTTGTACTATGGAATGCCTGTTGCCTTCTTAACGCTGGTCCTTTAGCGGGTTTATGTTGGGATTTGACGCTGTGAGCCCTCCCCTCCTGGGGCGGTCCCCCTTCAAGGGGGGTGCTGTCCTGGGGGGGGGCTGTCAGCGTTGCTGGTTATCATTTGGTTTTTGTTCTTTTTTGTCTGTTTACTGTGGGATGCCCTTACCAAGCCCAATACCCCGCGGGTGGGAGTTGTTTTACTTGGAGCTGTTCTGTTGAGGGTCCTCCTCTGCCGACGCTCCTCTTGGGGGGCGCCGGCTCGGAGGACCCCTTTATGCTCTGCCGTGCGGTCCTGGGCCCCTCTGGTTTTTCCCCAACTTTCCTAGTTCTCCCCCAGGGGGACTGCCATCCTGTTGAACTGTTCCCTGGTTCTGTGGTTTGTTTGTTTGGCTGGGTGGGACTGAGGTTGGGGCTTAGCTAAGGGGGGTAAGGGAGGTGCAGCCCATCACATGCTGCTTGGGCCAGGTGCCGGCCCCTATCCTCTTTTTTGTGTTTTAGCTTTATCTGTAGGCAGGCCGGGGAGTTGTGTATCTCTTCCCTGCTCATTTATTTCACCCCCCTCGGAGTTTCCCGACTGGCCTCCTATCTGGCGATTTTGCTAGTTAGGCCACCTTTCGGCGGGCGTGAAGTATTCGCGCCCGTGCGAGAGGGCCCCTCGGGAAGCCCCTCAATGCCACCGGTTTTAGGTGGATTACATGCTGGCGTATTTATGTCGGCTGTGTTGCTATTGATTGCTAGTACGCCATTTGTTTGGTTTATTGTTATGTTTTCTCCCTCTTTTCTGGAGCTCAGCCTCCCCTTCTCTTTGCTTTCTTTCTCTCATATTTCTTTGGACGCCTTCTTACCTAGAGACTTGGACTCTTTCTGGTTTGCTCCGACCCTACACTCCGGGCTCCCTTGGATGGATTTCTGGCAGGAACCTTCGCCACTCTGGTCCGGGAGAGGTAGGTGGGATAAGCGATGTTTTGTGTTCTCTTTTTGGTCTCCACCATGATTGAGATTCTGTCGTTAAACGTAAAGGGCCTGAACTCCAATATTAAACGTAGTCTGGCCCTTCGTGAGTTCAAGCGCTCAAAGGCGGACATTATCTTCGTCCAGGAGACTCACCTCCTGAAGTCAGGCACCTTGTCGTTTGCCCACAGACACTTCCCACAGACGTACCTAGCCTCCAACACACGCAAACGGGCTGGCGTGGCGATCCTTTTTAAACAAGGCTCCCCCTTCCAGCTACATTCACAATATGCGGATCCACTGGGCCACTACCTTATTTTGCGAGGCGCGTGGAAGGGGTCCAACCTAACTTTATGCAATATTTATGCACCCAACACCAACCAGGTTCCCTTCCTCTCCAAAGTGTTTAAACGGTTGTACTCCTCTCCCCACCAATTTTTGGTGGTTGGAGGGGACTTCAACGTAGCCTTCTCCCCGACTTTAGATAGGCTTTCAGTTACCACGGGGAGGACCGGTGTTATGGAGGATAGGAAGTCCACCTCGTTCCGCCAGCTGACCAGAAAGTATGCCCTGTTCGACGCATGGCGCACGATGTACCCTTCCGCTAAACAGTTCACGTTTTATTCTCACCCTCACAAGTCCCACTCCCGCATTGATCATTTCTTTGTGAACGCACCTACGCTCCGCACATGCACGAGTTCAGACATTCAAGCGATTTCATGGTCTGATCATGCGCCAATTACTCTATCACTGGCCCTGGCTCCAGGCTCCTCACGTGCTTGCCACTGGCGGCTTAATGAATTCTTACTCAAACATGATCCTTCCAGGTCTGAACTGGAGAGTACTTTGAGGCTCTACTTTGCCGAAAATACCTCTCCTGAGGTGTCTCTGACCTCGGTATGGGAGGGCCACAAGGCAGTGTTTAGAGGTCAGTGTATTGCGCTATCTACGGCCCTAAAGCGGAATGCGAACAAGGCGAGACAGCTTCTACTCCACCGGTTACATGCTCTGGAGGCCACCCTCCTGCGATCCCCTACGGTTCGCACGCTTAGGGCTTTAGTGAGCACCAGGGCGAGCTTACGGGACCTAGAGGTTGGGAAGACGGAGAAGGCTCTTCTCCGTCTGAGAACTTTCTATGATAAAGCGAACAAATCCCATACACTTTTAGCAAGACAACTCCGTGAGAGGACTGCGGCCACTGCACCAGTCTCCATCAAAGATGCGACTGGCACTTTACAATCACACCCTTCTAAAATCACCCAACTTTTTCATGACTATTATTCCACCCTTTACAATGACCCGAGCGTTCCCCATAACCCTCCGACACCCGCCTTGGCCCAAGCAATTGACGAATATCTGTCAGACTGTGACCTCCCAAGGCTCTCCCCCACGGCTCTAGCTAGCCTTAACTCTCCAGTTGTAGATGAAGAAGTGGAGGACATAGTTAAAGCCCTTCCTAACAACAAGGCCCCTGGACCTGATGGCCTGCCTTACCTTTACTATAAATCTTTTCTGCCGATCCTGCTTCCCCGACTTACTTCACTATTTAATGCTTTCATGTGCACGACAACCATCCCGAGGGATATGCAAACGTCCTTCCTGACCATGCTTCCCAAACCTGGGAAGGACCACACTCTATGCTCTAACTATAGGCCAATAGCTCTCCTAAATTCAGATCAAAAATTTTTTACTAAGGTATTGGCCAACAGACTGAATGCTTTTATGCCCTCATTGATACATAAAGACCAAGTGGGGTTCATCCCCGGTCGTCAGGCAGGGGATAATACCAGGAGAGTGATTGACCTCGTGGAAGTGGCGAACAGGAACAATACGGAAGCAATACTCCTTAGTTTGGATGCTGAAAAGGCCTTCGATAGGCTAGGGTGGCCCTTCCTGTTCGCCACGCTCTGGAGAGCGGGGGTGGACGGCCCTTTCCTACAGGCTATCTCTCACCTCTACTCCTCCCCGCTGACCCTGGTTAGGACCCAGTTTGCCCTCTCTCCCGCGCTACCTATCACTAATGGAACTCGGCAGGGATGCCCTTTATCCCCTCTCTTGTATGCCCTGTGCATCGAACCCCTTGCTGCCCGTATAAGGCTAAACCCGAACATTCATGGCATCCCGGTCCGGACAAGGGACTTTAAAGTGTCCCTGTTTGCGGATGATGTCCTCCTATCCTTGACTCAGCCACATATTTCCCTGCCGAATCTCCATAAAGAATTGGACGCTTACAGCCTTCTCTCGGGCTACAAAATCAATAGTTCAAAGACGGAAGCCCTTCCCCTTAATATGACTCCGAGGACTTTGTCCACTCTGTCTCACTCCTTTCACTACGCTTGGAAGACGTCCTCTCTAAAATATTTGGGGGTACATCTTACTCCGTCCTATGAGACTCTTTACAAAGCTAATTTCCCCCAACTTTTTAGGGACATTAGGGCGTCCCTGGCCAAATGGAAATTACTAAAACTGTCCCTCTTTGGCAGGTTAGCGACCATTAAGATGACCATCCTCCCTAGACTTCTCTACCTCTACGAGACTCTGCCCATCCCTATCCCTCTGGCGCACCTTAGATCGCTACAGGGTGACCTTCTACGTTTTTTTTGGAACTATGGAAGGCATCGATTAGCACGGTCTGTACTATTTGCCCCACGCTATCAGGGGGGTCTAGCCTTCCCCAATATAACCAAATATTATTTAGCGGCCCAACTTAGGCCGATAGCTTCGTGGAGTACGCTACACGCCTATAGCCGCTGGTCCCAAATCGAGAAGTTGTGGCTGGCCCCTACGCATCCTAACTCCATGTTGTGGAGCACGGAAATTAGCCTTAGTAAATATCAAACATTGGGACCAATAGCGTTGGTTCGCACTTTATGGCTCCGCTCCAAAAAAGTGTATCCGCTGTCCTCATCAGCCTCCCTGGCCACCTCTTTTTTGTTCACTCCCAATGTTCCGGATAGTCTGACATCTCGAATGTCCCAACCCTGGTTTAGTAGGGGTCTCTTTCGTTTTGGTCAGCTGGTGGACACTAGGACTAAGTTACTTCGATCATTCCAGGAATTAAAGGATTCATATGATTTACCTAAACAAGCATTTTATAGCTACCTGCAGATCCGCCATTTCGCACAGTCTTTTACACCGACCCTACATTTCTCCCCTGTAACTGAATTTGAAAAAGTATGCCTGGAGGGCTCATCTCCGAAGGGCATGATT
Source organism: Lithobates pipiens (assembly GCF_037356315.1). Lineage (NCBI taxonomy): Eukaryota > Metazoa > Chordata > Amphibia > Anura > Ranidae > Lithobates > Lithobates pipiens. Next base: position 55,369,940 of record NW_027507789.1, on the reverse strand, counting down.
TCACGTACCTACCAAATTCTAATAGCGGATTCCTCTTTGACGGGTCCGCGGCACGCGTATATGGATAAATGGGACAGGGATTTGGGGGAGGCCGTACCCTTGGAGACCTGGCAGCGGGTCTGGTCACGTGCAGCTAAAAGCTCCGTTTGCACTTTGTATAAGGAAAATCAATACAAGGTTATGCTGCATTGGTATCAAACTCCGTCCCTGCTCCATTCTATTTACCCCTCCGCGGACTCCCGCTGTTGGCGCTGCCGTAGTGCAGTTGGGACACTGTTCCATATTTACTGGACTTGTCCACGAGTTGTCCCCTACTGGGAAATGGTTAGGACCTTATTATGTACCATCTTTGAAGCACGAATACCGTTAGACCCCAAGCTGTTTCTCCTGGGCCTACCTCCTGCCACATTATCCCGACCCTCCCAATCCCTGTTGGCCCACGTGCTGACGGCTGGGCGCTGCCTAATTGCCCTAAAATGGAAGAAGCGGGAGATTCCTTCACTAGTGGAGTTGCACACTAGAATTAGAGACGTCAAACGTATGGAATACCTTACAGCTTCCCTAAACAACACACTAGACAAACATAACAAGGTATGGGATCTCTGGGATAAGTTGGAGACACCCGCCCTCTGAGTGTGGAGGGGGAGGGGGCGCGGGGTGGGTGGGTCGGAGGGGCGTCCTCTACTTTGCTTTTCTTTCTTTTGCTTCCTCTTTTCATTTCTTTCTTCTTTATCTAAAAAGGTTTGTTATTTTGACCGGTAGCAGGCTGCAGGAATCTATCCTTCCCGGTAAATGAGTGTTGTTATATTGTAATGCTTGAACTGATGCAATGCTATATTTTTTTTGCCTTTGCTTACCGTGGTCTGTGACCGCTTATTTCTACTGCCTGTGCCTTAATGTTCCTTCTTTGATTTCTTTGTTCCACTTGAAATTTCAATAAAATGTCAGTTTTCAAAAAAAAAAAAGATCCCAAACAAAGCAAATATGCGTAAAATATAATATTATAACCGTATAAGAGTAGAGAGGCTGCAGATTCCTGTTCTGAAGAAGTATGAAGCCTGTAAGCTATGATGACCACACACACACATTACAAGGTGATTGTGCAATCTGTGTATAATTTATTTGAAATGATGTAGTATGAGTATATAAACAACAGGTAGGCCTTTGTGCTAAATACAGTAGCTTTTGGTAAATCTAAACGAGACTGTACTATGATACTCTCCATATCTCCAAAGGATAATTTTCGTTCATATGGAATAAAGCCTCTGGATAAGCATAACGACCAGAGAAGTCATACTTTCAAAAGGAGAGGCTAGCATTGGCAAGCCTCCGTACATCCAAGATAGCAGGCAATTGTGCTGAAAGTTGGAAATTACTTCCCAAGCTATTGCTAGACTTGCCAGGCTTCACAAGTTTGTTGCACAATTGCAGCAAGTCCACATTGCAGGACTCCAGATCAACTTTTTTTGCAAACTCTGCAAGAATGCTGCAAGTTCTGGTTCAGTTATGTTGTGCAATAGTCATCCCACCACAGGGGTCACTGTGGCTGAATTTTCATGCTGCAGACTTGCTAGAGACTTGCCACGCACATTTTCTACAAATTGGGAATGTGTCAACTAGACATTGTGTGCCAAATGCTCTGCAAGTGTACAATTTGCAAGTGGCAATGTGCAGCAAGTTAATAGACTAATGCCGCGTACACACGATCGGACATTCGGACAACAAAATCCCATGTTTTTTTTCCATCAGGTGTTAGCTCAAACTTGTCTTGCATTAACACGGTCACACAAAGTTGGTCGGAAATTCCGAACATCAAGAATGCGGTGACGTACAACATGTACGATGAGCTGAGAAAAATGAAGTTCAATAGCCACTCTACTGCTTGATTCCAAGCATGCATGGAACTTTGTGTGTCAGAATTGTGTACACACAATCAGAATTTGAGTGAACGGATTTTGTTGTCGGAAAATTTGAGAACCAGATCTCAAATTTTGTGCAACAGAAATTCTGATGGAAACTGTCCAATGGAACCTACACATGGTCGAAATTTCCACCAAAAGGCTCCCAGCGAACATTTTCCATCAGAAAATCCGACTGTGTGTTTGAGACATTAGACTTACAATTCAACACTACCAAAAATTTGTGGCAAGTTATCCTTGCTATCTGGGTTATTCAACACAGGAAATAAAGGAAACCTATACTGGGAGAAATGAAGAGTTTGCCACCAAGAGTGCCCATGCCATTGACACAGCACACCATCCAGGGAAATAGAAGCTTCAGAAAAGGTCAATAGTGGAAACTCCCACATCAATGAGGATTGCTTTTAGTATGTAGAAAAATAATATATGGATTTTTTTCCTTGAGTTCCCCAAACAATCCCCAATTTTAGTTCCATGCATCTCTAGTGGCATCTAACTTAACTTGCAGACTCTTCAGCATTCATCAGTTCTAGGGGTGTCATATGACTGTGAGTGTGCCTCACCATGTGCTGTGGTTTCTTTCTCCAGTCCCTACATCACCCTACAGGACACAGCAAAGACATGAGGTCAGCGGGTAAAACCACAGCATACAAAGGGTAAATCAGACATCCAACAGTCTTGGAAGTATTGAATGCTGTAGAGTATGATAGATACTGCAGGTCTAAAATTGAGGAAAGGTAGAAGGTGTAGTGGGTTTGTTTTGACTTCTTCTGCATTAACTGTGGGTGGATGGTTCCGTATATGGATGTTTTCTTTTTTATTTATTTTTCTATCGGTTGAACTAGATCCCAGATAGCAAAGATGACTTGCCACAAATTTGTGGCAGTGTTGAATTGTAAGCCTGTTAACTTGCTGCACATTTTTACTGGCAAGTTGTACACCTGCAGAGCACTTGAAACACAAGTTCTAGTTGACACTTTTCCAATTTGTAGCACATTTGCGTGGCAAGTCTCTAGCAAGAGCAAAGTTGCAGTGGTGAGTCTACAGCAAGAGCTTTAAGTCTATACCATGGAAATTCAGCCACAGTGACCCCTGTGGTAGGATGACTATTGTACAACATAAATGAAGCAGAACTTGTAGCAGACTTGCATAATTTTTGCAAAGTAAGTTCATCTAGAATCATGTAATGCGGACTTGCTACAATTGTGCAACAAACTTGTGAAGCCTAAGGCCCCTTTCACATGGTTGGCTGTTCTGCCGCACTTTATCATGTTTATTTTTTTCTGCAAAATTCAAGGCTCCAGGCACAGCGCTCAAGCTGCGTTTGTACAGTGCGATTATCGGCATTTACGTGCGTTTTTGTGCGGTTGCGTTTAACTGCAGTTTTATTCCCAAAGCAACCCTTTTATTTATTTATCTTTTTGGTCCCTGGAATGTACCCATGATGCATTTCTGTCCTCTGTATTTCAAACCTGTTTCTTTGTTCTCTGGTTGAGTGTGTGTTGGAGTTTTGCAGGGAGAGGAGTGTTCAGTTTTGTGCCAGAGTTTTTTTGAAAAAATGAATGCAAATATGGGTAGTTTGCTTGCAATGCTCATATTGCTGATGATGAGGATGAAGACGAGAAGAGCGATCCAGAGTAGGCGACGTCCTCGTCGTTACTGGGTCCATCCCTTAACGTCCCAGCGTCTATCGATCGGCTACTTTGCCCTCATGTTCGGTGAGCTGAGGACTCATGGGGACAAGTTCCATAATTACATCAGGATGTCAGTGGCGTGCTTCGATAAGCTGTTGGGACTTGTTAGAGGACGCCTGGCCAGAACCATGACCAATATGCGAAGAAGCATTAGTCCAGAAGAACGGCTGTTACTTACTTTAAGGTAGGTTTTCCATATGTTGAACAAATGCTTAAATTCATGTACATGCAGGTTTAGCCAATATTGGCAATAGTGTGTATGTGTGTATATATATATATATATATATTGTGGTAGTACGGAATCTCCAATCCTGGGACCAGGTTTTGGGAACAGCCAGCAGTCTGGCTGGATGATTGCACAGGTGGGTCCTGGATTTAAAACATAGCCAAGACCATGGTTCTGGGCTCCACCCTCCCGAGGAGTCCAGGTGTGTAAGGGAGAAGAAGTGTGCATGTCTGCACAGGTCGGTCTGTCAGAGCAGACAGAGGGTCCAAGCTTGTGGGCTGAAAAAGGAAGCTGTTAAAGAGTGCTGAGGTACTGGGTGTACAGGAACTCGGTTACAGAGCCGAGAGGGCTGCAGCAGAAGTCTGAGCAGCATTGCTGCTAAAGAGAGCCAGGTGGCTTGGTATTTTTGGTTCTACGTACATTATTGCTGTGGAAAGCTGAAACCCCTGTGTGGGCAACTATTTTGTTATCGGACTTTTCTTTCTTTAATAAAAGTGGGCCTACAAGCCTTTAAAACGGCATATCTGGCGTGGACTCAGCTCACTGGTAAGCTCTACCTTTAAGCTAAAATAACCCCCAAATATTACAATATATATATATATGTGTGTATATATGTTCTTGCATAATATATATATATATATATATATATATATATATATATATATATATATATAGAGATAGATAGATAGATAGATAGATTAATCTATGACCTAATCTATATCACAACAGCGATTTTTCGCACATTACTACCATTACCATTATTTTTTATCCTTAAAAACTATCTATCGTGCCCTGCAGAGTCCGTTTTTTTTTTTTTTCAAATAGGAAACATCATAATATTTCAGTAGTTTATAATTATGTAGGTGAGCTCTAAACACAAAGGCAGAATTTTGCATTAACAAGCAAGGTACCACCAAATTATTTTTTTTATTAGACCCACCCAGCACAAGGCTTCCTGTTTGGATGCCAGCACCTACTACCAGAGCCGAGGGATGTTTCATCTTTGGGCTGCGATGTGTTAAAAGTCAGCAGCTTATATAGGTGCTGATGTTTATTTGTTACCATGTAGAACTCCATATGTATATTGATTTTTTTTTTTTTTTTTTTTTTATTTTACTATTTTTTATATTTTCTGAATTGTTATCAATTTTGTATTGCAGATACCTTGCCACTGGTGCCAGTTTCACCTCCCTCCCTCATCAATTTCTGATGGGAATTTCCACCGTATCCACCATAGTGCACGATACCTGTCATATTATATGGGAAGAACTGAAAACATCAGTCATGCCGGAACCAACATCCAATCTGTGGGAGGAAATAGCGGAAGAATTTTGGGAGAAGACCAACTTCCCAAACTGCATTGGGGCATTAGATGGGAAACACATCCGGCTCATCAAGCCTCCAAAATCCGGTTCCTGCTTTTTCAATTATAAAAAATACTTTTCCATTGTGCTTCTGGGACTCAAATATGAAGTTCATCGCTGTGGATGTTGGAGCGTATGGGAGTTCTGGAGATTCTAGAATTTTCAGAAATTCCATAATGGGCCGGCGGTTTCAATATGGCGAATTTCAGGTGCCACAGTCAAGGCCTCTCCCTGGTACTGCTGGACCGGATCTTCCATTTGTAGTGCTCGGAGATGAGGCATTTGCCTTATCTACTCACCTGCTCAGGCCCTATACCAGGCATGGTCTCACTGCCAGGAGGCAAATTTTTAACTATCGACTCAGCAGAGCTAGAAGAATGGTTGAGTGCGCATTTGGGATTTGCACTGCCAAATGGAGTGTTTTGATGACAGCCATGCATCTAGAAGTCGATCATGCCGTCAATGTGGTTCTGGCATGTTGTGTTCTCCACAATTTTTTGAGGGGTAAGGAGATCGTGGCCACGGAAACCCCTGTTTCTGAGGAACCCATGGGTCATGTTACTGGCACTCACCCAAGTAAACAGGCCCTACAAGTCCGTGAACATTTCACAGATTACTTTCTGACTGAAGATGGACAGCTGCCATGGCAATATGATTATGTGTAAATTTGTTACCGGTGTTGCATGGACCTTACATGTCAAAGTTTTTTTATCACAGTTTTCAAGTTTTTGTGTCAGTTTTCACGTTTGCCTTAAATAAAGTAGTCGACAATTTTCTACAATTTAAATTGTTTTTATTTCTATCTTTTGCTACGCACAGGGTGTATGAAAAATAGACAAACCTTAGAAAACATTGAATGCTTGCAAGTATAGAAAACTGTTTTTAATTCCTTCGGAATATATATAAAATTTCCTTTTAGTTTCAAGTATTGAATTTCAAGTGCAACAGATAACGAGTCCCCAAAATCTCCCACCCCCCTCCTAAAAATAAAAAAAAAGAATACAGTATTCCTGAAGTGCTGTAAAGCCCCTTTCACACGGGGCGGATCAGTAATGATCCGTCCCGTGATGATCCGCTCGCTCGGCGGGGATTGCTCCATTGTCCCCGCTGAGCCGGTGGCAGACAGGGTGGTCCCGGCACACTGTGCTGGGACCGCCCTTTCAGCTCTCCGTTCTCCTCTATGGTGATCGGAAGAGCACGGACCGTCTGTCTGTGTTCATCCAATCCGCTCTGCAGACAGCTAGAAAAATTGGATTTTCTTCCGTCTACAGAATCGGACAATTGCGGTGGCGGACAATAGCGGGTGTCTACGGATGTTCATCCGCAGACATCCGCTATCCCATAGGGATGCATGTATATCCGTATTTCATCCGCAAACAGATGGATGAAATACGGACATAATGTCCGCATGTGTGTAAGGGGCCTTATACATTTTTTAGACTTTAAAGATGGACACTGAGTGCAGTAAACAGTTCTGAAATATTTGGCTAGATGGAGAAAGTGCAAAAGATGTCTCCATGTACACTGCACTGTGTAGATGGGGTAATCTCCCACTGGGCCAAGGCTCTCAACCTAAACAATGCTAGCACCCAATCAGAATGTTCAGGTATTGTGAGAGCAAGTGGGGCCAAGTAGCAACATGTATAAGCTTGGGACAGTGGGAGATTCTTCCGTGCGTACAGTTCAGTGTAGATGGAGGAATCTGGGGTTGGTTGTAAACATTAGTTCATGTAGGTAACAATAGCATTAAGTAACATTAAATTAACACAACAAGAAAAATAAAACTGTCATATGACTGCCATAGGAATAACAAATTAGAAGGACAAAACTATAAGTTTTCATACATTGGATAATTAGGGTTACGCAGGGAAGAGTGGCTTGGTTCACTGCCAACATCTACGGGTGATCCTGAATGGGAAGATGAGGGTGAAGACACTGGGTGTGGCTGCACATGCATCCTTTTGGTAACCAGGATTAGATGGGTAAGGTGTATACAGTGGTGGGGGTCCTGCATAAGGGTTAATGGCAGATGTTGTGTCATGGCACTACTGACTGGGCATTGGTCTACTGAAAGAGCCACTAGGTGAATTAAAACCCATAGCCCATGGCTGAAATTTAGGATATGGGCGTTGCTCTTTGCAAGCGGACACGATATACGTTAAATAGGCATGTATATCACCCCTGACCTCAGTGCGCAGGAATCTCCCTGATTACACAAAGCAACATTCTCAAGAACATAACATCTGGGTCTGAGATGTTGAGGAATTCATCATCTTTGGCCTGGTTTTGTGATTGGTTTCTAATTTCTTCAATAATACGGTTGAAATATTCCTCAAAAGGTGTCTCTTGTTGAGTAAGGCGTGTTCGACGGGTGGTGGAAGTAGACCGGACTCTCCTATCTGGATTTGCCTGCAATAGTTAGAATATATAGATTATGCTTCTTCAAATTCGTACAAATTTTTGGAACCCCATTGAAGTCTATGAGACTCGAACGTTCGAAATTAAAAGTGCTAATTTTAACGGCTAATATGCAAGATGCTGTCCTAAAAAGGGTTTGGGGACCTGGCTCCTGCCCCAGGGGACATGGGTCAATGCCTAAAATGTTTTTAAAAATGGCCGTTTTGGTGGGAGCACTGATTTTAATGACGATTAAAGTGAAAAAAAAAGTGAAAAATTCCTTTAAATATCGTGCCTGGGGGGTGTCTGTAGTATGCCTGTGAAGTGCCACGTGTTTCCCGTGTTTAGAACAGTCCCTGCACAAAATGACATTAAACGGAAATAACATCATTTAAAACTGCTTGCGGTTTTAATGTTATATCTGGTTCCTGCAATATGGTTGAAAATCATTGAGAAAATGGCATGGGTAGCCCTCCCTGCCCATTACCAGCCCCTTTGGGTCTTGTACGCATATTAAGGGGAACCCCGTACCCATATTAAAAAAAGGAAATGTGTGTGGCCCCCAGGCCCTATATACTCAGAACAGCAGTATACAGGCGGTGCAAACAAGACAGGGACTGTGTAGGTTTGTTGTGTTAAGTTGAATCTGTTTGTAATTTTCAACTGGTACATTTTTAAAGTGTAGCTCCAGTCAAAAAAACAATTTTTAAGCTTTTTGGAAAACATAGGGAAGGGTTATTATCACCCCTGTATAATTTGTTTTGTCGTCCATCTTTTTTCATCTCACTTGCTGTTGTCTCCTTCCGTTTGCAAGTAGGAGATGTTTGTAAGTTGGATGTTTGAAAGTAGGGGCCTGCCTATATGCTCTGCAGAAATGGCGGAACAAGGTGCTGGTTTTGCCACAACATTGTAAGCCCTCAAAGTGACTCTTGGTGGGCGCTGGAGCGCCCTGCTGTGAACGATTATATCAAGAATTGTAATTACATGCCATTGTTGAACAGTGGTAGAAAAATTGACCTTTGGTGGTTGTGGTGCTGGTGCCTCACAGTTACTCTGGGTGGGGACAGGAACGGGCCCTCCTGTGAAATATTATATCAAGAATTGTAATTACATGTCCCTGTTAAACAGGGGCAGAAAAATTGGGCCTTAGGCACTGGTGCTGGTGCCACCACACTGCAACCTCTCCCATATACTCTAGTTTTATTGCAGGAATTAGCCCTGCTGCAAAGCATTGCATCAAAAATTGTAATTAAACGTCCCTGCTAAACAGGGGCAGAAAAATTGGGCCTTAGGCACTGGTGCTGGTGCCACCACACTGCAACCTCTCCCATATACTCTAGTTTTATTGCAGGAATTAGCCCTGCTGCAAAGCATTGCATCAAAAATTGTAATTAAACGTCCCTGTTAAACAGGGGCAGAAAAATTGGGCCTTAGGCACTGGTGCTGGTGCCACCACACTGCAACCTCTCCCATATACTCTAGTTTTATTGCAGGAATTAGCCCTGCTGCAAAGCATTGCATCAAAAATTGTAATTAAACACCCCTGTTAAACAGAGGCAGAAAAATTGGGCCTTAGGCACTGGTGCTGGTGCCACCACACTGCAACCTCTCCCATATACTCTAGTTTTATTGCAGGAATTAGCCCTGCTGCAAAGCATTGCATCAAAAATTGTAATTAAACGCCCCTGTTAAACAGGGGCAGAAAAATTGGGCCTTAGGCACTGGTGCTGGTGCCACCACACTGCAACCTCTCCCATATACTCTAGTTTTATTGCAGGAATTAGCCCTGCTGCAAAGCATTGCATCAAAAATTGTAATTAAACACCCCTGTTAAACAGGGGCAGAAAAATTGGGCCTTAGGCACTGGTGCTGGTGCCACCACACTGCAACCTCTCCCATATACTCTAGTTTTATTGCAGGAATTAGCCCTGCTGCAAAGCATTGCATCAAAAATTGTAATTAAACGCCCCTGTTAAACAGGGGCAGAAAAATTGGGCCTTAGGCACTGGTGCTGGTGCCACCACACTGCAACCTCTCCCATATACTCTAGTTTTATTGCAGTAATTAGCCCTGCTGCAAAGCATTGCATCAAAAATTGTAATTAAACGCCCCTGTTAAACAGGGGCAGAAAAATTGGGCTGATGGCATCACCCAGAACCAGAAATGTTCTTCCAACATATCAGCGGAGGAGGAAGAGGATAGACAATCAACATAACAGGACAGTCACTCAGCATCAGCATAGGCAGTCTTGAAGGGATGTGATATTTTTAAAAAAATTATTCGGTTACATCAGCTTCAGGTGCTTGGTAGCTGTGGGTGATCCAAGACTGATTCATCTTGATGAAGGTCAGTCGATCAACTGATTCGGTGGACCCTGTGATCGGTAACAAAGCCACCAGCAGCACTGAAGGTGCGTTCCGAAAGAACACTGGATGCAGGACAGGCCAGTAGCTCAATTGCATACTGTGCAAGCTCTGGCCAGTGATCCATCCTCAAGACCCAGTAAGCCAGAGGATTTTCGGTGGGAAAGGTGTCCAAGTCTGACCTTGCCCCTAGGTATTCCTGCACCATGTAAATCAGACGCTGGCGATGGTTGCTGGAACCGATCATACCTTGGGGCTGCGGACTAAAAAATTGTCTGAAAGCATCAGTCAGACGGCCACCTTCTCCACCGCTCCTCAGCAACACGTTGTCCAGGACCAGGAGTTTGTAACCTCCCAGTTTCTGGGAACGCGTTGCATAGACCTTTCTGCAAGGCCTCCCGGAGATTTCTCATCCTCTGCTCCCTCTGCGATGGCAAGATAAGGTCGGCAACCTTACCCTTGTACCGTGGATCAAGCCAGCCAGTAATGGTCCCTCTCCTTGATCCGAAGAATACGAGGATCCTTCCGCAGGCTTTGCAGGATCAGGGAGGCCATGCAGCGTAGGTTAGCTGAGGAATTCGGTCTCTAGTCCTCTGGGTCACTAAGGACAACATGATCCGCAGCTACCTCCTCCCAGCCACGTACAAGTCCACGGGTTTCTTGGGACTGTAAATCATCCCTACAAGACTGCTGCTGCTGCTGATGCTGAGTGCCAGCCTCCACCTCCATGCTGACACAATCATCCTCCTCCTCCTCATCCTCTTCCTGTGTGATGGGTGGCACAGCAGGAACACTGTCTGGATAAAGGGGGCCTTGAGAGGCAATGCTGTGGCCAATCATGGCTCTCCTCGCTGCCGGCGCTGTGATTGGCCAAGCATGCGGGGTCACAGTGCATGCTTGGCTAATCATGAGCCAGCAATGCACTGCGCCATCGCAGTGCATTGTGGGCCGTGAGCGCCACACGAATTTGGCGCGAACGGCCCATAACATTCGGAATTCGCCGAACGGACGAACAGCCGATGTTCGAGTCGAATGTATGTTCGACTTGAACACGAAGCTCATCCCTAGTTGTAAACCTTCAAGGTTTTTGACCTCAATGCATTCTATGCATTGAGGTGAAAAACCTCCTGTAATGCTACAGCCCTCCCCCCAAGCCCCCGTTTTACTTACCTGTAGCCCCTCTATCTTGTCCCGGGGACAAGCACACCAGCAAAAGCCGGTGTCTCCAGTTCTGATTGGATGGATTGATAGCAGCGCTGCCATTGGCTTCCGCTGCTGTCAATCAACTCCAATGGCAGGGGGCGTGGGGCCAAGTCATACATTCGGTCATACATTCGGCTTCTATGGACGCTAAGTAAATCGAGCACGCCCGCAAGGTAACCTCCCTGGGAGAGTGCTTCTCCTAGAGGGTCATTCAATGTGGGGAGGAGCCACGAGAGCCGCCGAGGGACCCTTTAAGAGGATGCGTGGTGCCACTCTGTGAAAAACGAGCTGCACAGTGGAGGTATGACATGACAAAACAAAGCTTTAGTGTCACTTTAAATGCTTTCTTACTTCTGGCTTACAGTGGCAGTCTTTTCTAGACAGAACTCTTCCCTGGGCTTCTCAATGCTCTTCAGTTTTCCCTGATGGACTTGAATAGGGCAGTACCAAATCACTAGAAGTGCTAGCACGATGGCCCTATTTATGTCTACAGGGATTCACAGCAGAGTCATCACCAGTCCAGAGAAGATTTTGGGATGGCGGTGGCTAAACACCAAAGAAGACGGCAGCTCTCTGGAAAGGTAAGTTACCACCTGGGTGGTGGGGGGTATCTGGCCTATTATGTTGAGCATGTGAGTTTTGTATAAAATACAGTTGACTTTAAAGCGACTCTGTCAATGCCCCAAACAATTTAGGGTGCTAGGCAGAGTGGAATTTTGTCTATAGCTGTTCTTTTAACATTGTATTTCCTTTTTTTTAGCTTTTCCATTTTATGGTTCTGTGAAAGCCAGGAGTGTGTGAATTGTCAGCTCAGGCCTTTGCAGATCAAACCGGCTGATTTATACAGATTAATTTATGTTACATTGGTAGATGCTTGTACTGCAGTCTTTATTTGATTCTGTCTGATATTCTGGGGGATTCGCACCACCTGAAAACACTCATCTGAGGAAATCTTGGAAACGTTTTCTTCGTTCTTTTCCCATAACCTATTACTCAACCTGTTTTTTTTTTTCCTCAGGATTAAATAAATTCAGCCACTATCTCCTCAGCTAGTGTGTAGAAATGTCATCCTGCAGATCTCTGCATTACATCTGGCGAGGCGCCATCTACCTCATATCCGCACTGTGTCATGTCCAAACCATTCATAATAAGTGTGACCCCACCATCACTTCTCTGCAGCATCAGACTAATTCTGTCCCTGGCCACAGACAGTCAGCAAAGAAAGTGATTTGGTTGCTATCTCCATCGCCAGGCCGAAGTGAGCTGTGCTAATGCTGTCATTTAAAACACAGAGGCGTCTTAATATTGCCAGTGGCTTCAGAATGGACAGCGGACTATTGATTTACTAAGGAACAGAAGGGAGTACCGCTAATTCAGGGAAGTGTTGAGTTTAAAGCAGAACTCCTGCAAAAAATTGCAAGAAAAAAACTAGTAGACTATCAAAAGCTAAAATAAAAAACAGCGTTTGCTTCAATATTTTTCTTCAGTCCCCACAGTACTTTTTTCTGCCACCAGATGTCCAGCATCATTCAATCCACTTCTTCTAGACCAGGAGTCAGCAACCTTTTCCTACTTAAGGGCCAGATTCAATGTATGTGAATGCATGGAGGGCCACATTCACCGGCTAATAAATGAAGATAATAACCTGAACCCCTTTACATTACACAGCCCCCGCACCTCTGGACCCCTTTACATTACACAGCCCCCGCACCTCTGGACCCCTTTACATTACACAGCCCCTGCACCTCTGGACTCTTTTACATTATACAACCCCCCTGCGTATTACACAGCCCCCTTGCATATTAAACACCCCCCTGCATATTACACAGCCCCCTGCCTATTACACAGCCCCCCTGCGTATTATACAGCCTCCCCTGCATATTACATAGTACCCTTTATACACACCCCCTGCATATTACACAGTCCCCCTATGCACACCCCATACATATTACACAGCCCCCCTCCCCCGCAGCTTTGCCCTTTCCTACCTTGCCCCATGCAGAGAGGGAGACCGGGCAGAGCAGGAAGCTGAATGAGAACACGTGAGAGACACACAGCAGCACTGATAAGACAGCGGGAGCTTCCAGAGTTAATTTTTCATATTAAAAAGCTGGTGACTGGTTGCTAGGACCACCCAGCAACCAATCACCTGGAAAGTTAACTTTGGAAGCTCCCCCGTCTTATCAGTGCTGCTGTGTGTTCCATGTTCTCATTCAGCTTCCTGCTCTCTGCTCCGGTCTGTTCTTAGATAAAATCTCCATGGGCCGGGTGCACGTGAATTCATCACATGCACTGACGGGCCCGGACATTTAACGGCGGCGGGCCGGGTGCGGCCTGTGGGCCATAGGTTGCTGACCTCTGCTCTAGATCCAGATCATGCTGGACCCACCCCAGACTGTGATGGACAGTCATTAACTCATCTCTGCTCTCTCCTTCTATCAGCATGCTTCTTGTCAGAACATGAATTGATTGGCTCCTTGTGCTGCTGCTTCGTCTGCATATCTGATGTAGAGAGAAAGCAAGAGGCTGATACTACTGTAAGTCAAATTCAGGTAAATATTCTGCTTGCATTAAATAATAATAATAACGATGTACTAATGATTACAGAGGTACATTACAGTATTTTATATCTACTTAGAGTTCAGCCTTGAAGCATAACTAAAGGGAATTTGTTTTAGTTTTGGACAGAGTGCAGAAGGGATTGGAACACACGTCGGGATTTTATTGCTGTTTGTGTACTTTTTGGGGAAATCCACCATCTCTACTTGTCCTGTTTACCCTTATCCCAAAGTGAAAGACAATAACAAATTTTGGGTTGTCACCAAAAAAGGAATATAGGGGAAATCTAGCCTGGACACAAGTTCTGGTGACAACCAAAGATTCCTTCATTGGAAAAATTTCCTCTTTCTGTTGTGGCTATGGGACAGGAAATAAAGGGAACTCAATGGAATTTAGAAAAAAAAAACTGACAGTGGTTATAACCTACCCTTACCCCATCCAAAATAAAAAAAAGTTTTATCTTCAGTAGACCATATTTTCTCGTTTTTGCTAATACCGTTTATTTATCAGACAGGCCGGTATGCATCTTTTTCTTTACGATCCAAAACACCCCAAAATCATGAGATTTTAGTTCATATGTTGGCTAACAAATGTAAGTTCACGCCTTGAGGAAGTCACGTGACAAGTGACAAAACGCATTGGAGCGGGGCTCAGTGACGTCATTGTGCCTGAGCAGAAAGCTTTCCTCTATCTCACCAGAGTTAAGTTTCAGCAACATCCAAGTGACTTTCAAGGGGCCTGCACATCCCATATGTGTCACGTGCATTGCTTAGGTGTTTACACTTTTAAGATTTGATAACAAAATTGTTTTTAAGCGATTCAGCACTATGTCAGCTTTCAGATTTTTTTTTATGAGCATCTTATATATGGATTACCATATACTGGAACGAGTGTACCTGGATTAGGACCCTAGAAACTAACCAATGGATTTGTACACCTCTTAAAGGGAAAGGCTTATAGTAACCTGCGAAAGGTCTGTACTTGAGGTGAGTACATTGATTCATACTAACAAACACCTGATTCACAGAAGATTTTGGTTACTGTATTTATTGGCGTATAACACTCACTTTTTCACCCTGAAAATCGGGTGCAAATAGCGTGTGCATGTTATACGCCAATACTTAAATTTTACCTGCCTCGGAGGGGACAGGGAGGGGGCGGGGCGAGCGTCGTCAGATTACATACAGTGAGAATCTCCTGTTTACTTGGCGGCCTCTGTAATAGGAAGTCCTGTCTCCTGAGCCCCCTTTGGGCCACTGTTCTGTCTATCATAGGGGATTTTCACTGTTTGTAATCTGTTGGCGCTCGCCCCCCCCCCCCCCCCGTCCCCTCTAGGCTGCAGATGGGCATCAATTATGTTGCACTAATGGCAATGGTGAGGCTGCAGATGGGCACTGACCCTTATTTTGCTTCAAAGTTCCTTATTTAAGTTTTTTTTTCCTGAAACTTCCCTCTTAAAATGAATGTGGGTGTTATACACCTGTGCGTGTTATACGCCGATAAATAAGGTATATTGTTTACTGCTTTACATTTTGAACTTTATCACATGGAGTGTAACCACTAAGCGGTGTGATATCATTTGATGTGTTTGCAATTATTTATTATGACACTTTTTCCCTTGGAATTCTTTATGGTTCACGCTACCTATTAATGGTTTGGATTCATATCACACAGTATTATTATTTGATTACTAATTAGCAATTATTGCCCTAGTTGTTGTGTATAAAATTCAACATTGGGGTTATTGTTGTGTTTAAAATGTAATATAGGAGTAGCGCTTTAATATTTACCACCCATACCTGATATATAAATGGTATAGGCGACACCAAAAACCTGTTTTACAAGCGTTGAGCATCCACGATTGCATTCCCTGTTTTTGTATTTTAGTTAGTTTGTTTTTGTTAACAATAAAAGGGTTTTTGTGGATGTGATTTGAGCCCATACCTAAAACCCATCAGCTATTTGTACTCTATGAAGCATTAAGCTAGCTGTACATTATTAGAATTTGGGCTAATTTAGATGAAATGTACAAAATTTCAACAGCGGGGGCCCTGCTGGCTTGGCAAAAGTCAGCTACTCATTCAAGTTACGATGATCAAGTGAAAAGATGTGTTTAAAATCTGTGAAGAAGAGGAGGGAGTCGCATGCATCCAGCCCTACCCAAAAGTATCAGAACGCTTTGCTTCCCCAGGCCAAGATACTCTGTGCATGATCTGACACCTACGGGTCTGGGGCGCACGTGCCACTGGCGCTCCCACTGTGATTGGACGCAGCAGGAGGCAATCAGCGGGTCCGGCGGACTCAACGTTTTCCCAGGGACCTGACGATCATCCGGGACAGTCAAATGCAAATAAGGCAGATTGTCGTTCTCTCAGTGGGGAAAGCTTTGATCCTGTGTTTCTGCAAAGCAGGAACAGAGATCTTTGCCTTCCCCTAGTCAAACCACCTCCCCCACAGTGAGTAAACACAACCAAGGCATACATTTATCTCTTTGCTCACCCCTAATGGTAAACCCTTTCCTGCCAGCGTCATTAGTACAGTAACATATGTATATGTTTAGCACTAATCACAGTATTAGTGTCACTGGTCTCCAAAAAGTGTCAAAAGTGTCAGTCAGGTGTCCGTTTTGTCCGCCGCAATATCGCAGTCCTGCTATAAATCACAGAGTTTATAGACGCTATAACTTTTGCGCAAACCAATCAATATATGATTATTACGGGTTTTTTTCTTAACCAAAAATATGTAGCAGAATACATATTGGCCTGAATACATAATTGATAAAGAGATTAGATTTTTTTTTTTTTATTATTGGGTGTGTTTTATAGCAGAAAGTAAAAAATATAGTTTTTTTATTTTTCTAAATTGTCTTTTTTTTGTTTTTAGCGCAAAAAATATCAAATACCACCAAAAGAAATCTCTATTTGTGGGAAAAAAGGAAAAATATGTTATTTGGGTACAGCGTCACACGCGCAATTGTCGGTTAAAATAACGCATTGCCGTATAACAAAATATGGCCTGGTCATGAAGGGGGTAAAAACCTTACAGAGCTGAAGTGATTAAAGTGGAACTTCACTCTCTTAATCAACTATACTTAAACCTTATGCTGCTAGAATCAGTTAATAGATAGAAACGTATATAATATGTACTCGTTTTAACCTTTTTTTTTGTACATTTCTTCAGTTACTTCCTGGTTTCTGGCCTAGGCAAATGATGTCATACATCAAAGTGATTTCTCAGCAAAATAAAGCATGGAGACAAAGGTGGATGGGGGAGTTTGCTTTGAATATTAAAAATTAATGTAAAACATTTGTGGTGCTCAGATACAGTATAGTTCTGCTTAAAATTTTATCATATAGAGTGATGCGTGAGATTTTGTAGTCATCAAAAACCTCTGGTTTGAGATTTACCACACACGCTTTGTTCTTTCACAATAAGTTAATTTATCCTTCCAGAACTAGACAATACATCATGCATTATTAAAACAAATTAAATTAAAATTTTCATCAACTGAATTCCATAATTCTGTAGAGCATGCTGTCAATGCAACATTCTGATTCAGCTGCACATGATATGGAGGAGAGAGTACAGTGGCTAATTTCAAGGAAGAGCCATTTAATGCAATAGACACACTCTGTAACTGTCAATCTGATGTTCTTCAACAGTCCACTATCAAGCAACAGCCTGTGGTTATTAAAAAACAGTACAAAGGGAATAATAAAAGTTCTGATTTTCCTAACTGCCATTTAGTAATAAAAATGTTAGACATGCCTCTAAATGTTGTGCTATAATAAAGAAATTAGTTTATTTAATTTGGCAATGCAAAGACCAATAAAGATCAATGGTCAATGGCAGCAAATTAGATTCATGTTCCATGAGTTAAGAGCATTTAGAGAAAAAAAGCTGGTTGCTGAGGGTTATTGCATGCTGTGTCTTAATTAATCAACTCATGTTAATTGCAACTTTTTCTCGGTTCAGGGGTTTTAATATTGTGTTTTGGGCTCACTAATGAATTCCAATGATGGAAATAATGTCCTTGGGACAGCTGTGACTCGTGCTGGACATAAAGGATCTGATGGCACGATCTGGGTAAAATATACCTTGTATACCCAAATACGATGAAGTTGTCAAGGTTATATTGACTTTTATGCTAAATATATATTTTTTAGATGTTTACACTTTTGTGATATTAAGAATATTTTTTTACAGTAAAGATATGAATAATGATATTCATATATTTAAGGGGTTACAATGTGGCATTTGTCATTAAACAAAATCTAAAGCCTTTTTCTTAATTTTAGAAAAAGTGCAGAATTTTGTTTCATGTGTTTTTTTTTTTTTTTTATTGTGTGTCAATACCATAGACAGCATCTGTCAAAGAAGGGGGGGCATGTAGGCATGTGCAGTTTGTACCCCCCACTGACACTCCACCGAAGTGCCCATGCAGAGGGGGGAAGGAAGTAATGAGGAATTTGGTTCCTCTTTGGCTTTCTGCAATTGCCAGGGAAACGGCTCCCCATCTGCCCTCATGACCATCTTGGGATTGGTGTTTTTCCAAGTAAGGGGTGTGATCGGGGCCATGAGTATGAAGTAGTGGTGAATAAACTGCTTATAATAGACTGTGAAGCCCAGGAAGCGCTGGGTAGTCATGAGGCCCCTAGCCAAAGGCTAGTTGGTGATAGTGCCAACCTTTTCAGGGTTGATGGAGAGTCCACGCTTAAGGACAATATAGTCCAGTAAGGGTACTTGTGGAAGTTCAGAGAGACACTTTTCTACTTTAGCCTATAAAGCCTATTGTTCCGAAGACGCTGTAGGACACTATTAACTTACTGTCTATATGCAGTTCTAGAGAATAAAGGAAAATATCAACCAAATAGATGACCACACAGACACAAAGAAGGTCCCAAAAGATATAATTCACAAAATACTAGAAAACTAAAGGGACATTGCACAGGTCAAATGGCATCACAAGATATAAAAAATGCGTTATGTTGAACGCAGTTTTCCACTCATCATGTTTTTTGTGTGAAATAGATTGTGAGCTCCCCTAATTAAAATTTTGTGAAGATTTAATCTTCATAGAGCTGGCCAAACAATTCAGAAATTAGTGGCAATAGATAACAGTTATTTATTGTGATAACATTCGGGGTTGATATACTATGCCAGTGATTCTCAACCAGGGTTCCGTGGAAACCCTAGGGTTCCCCCAGAGGTTGCTAGGGGTTCCTTCAGCATTGGGCCATTTCTGCCTCTCAGATAAGTCCCCACGACACCATTGATCTTTTAAGCTATCTGTAAGGAGGTAATTCTTCCCAGTGACCACAGGTATAAGGACCTTTCTTCCCACTGACCATCACACTAATGTATCGTGAGTTGTAGATTTCTAATTGTTAGCAGGGGTTCCCCGAGACTGGAGAACTATTTCAAGGGTTCCTCTGGGTTGAAAAGGTTGAGAAAGGCTGGTCAGCCATGGAAGTAGATTTCCGAATAAATCAATTTTCAAGGCTTTGAGAAGGGACAATATATTCAGACATGGCCTTGGTCTTGGTAAGGCTGAGAGGGCATACCAGACCTCTAGGGACATTGGCAGCAGGAACAAAATCAATGGCACAGTCATAGTGTCTGTGGGGTGGATGCTTATCTCACTTATGTTTAGAAAAAAACATCTGAAAAATCTGCATATTGAGCAGGCATGAGTCTGGAGATCTTGGAAGATGCCAAAATAAATGGTTTAAGCGAAGACATTTGGCAAGGCATTTGGTATGACAGAACTGGCCTCAAGGCAAAGGGTTATAGGAGATCCAATCGAACCAAGGAGAATGCCGTTAAAGCTATGAGAGACCCAAAACAAATGTAGAGGACGCTTCCGTTAACACTAGGAAAGAAATGGTATCATGGTGAAGTACACCCACCTGGACTGTGGTAGGCTGGGAACAAATTAGTCTGGAAGAAACAACAGTTCCAACGATAGCGGAAACTTGCACAATTTGGGTAAAAAGGTTCAAGTGTCCAGGCAAGTTTCTGTTTAAGGCTAAACATAACAATAAAAAATATAGTTAGATCCAGGGAGGTCCAGTATATGTAGGGTCAGCCATAGAGGAGTATCGGCACACCTTTAAATGTATAGGTGGTGCCCCCTAGAAAAATTACATAATAGACAGTAAAAGAAGTCGAGAAAACCCATTATTGTTCTATGCACTGGACAAACTGCAATATCTCATTAAATATCTTTATTAACAATCAATATATGAAAATCATGTGCAAAAAGGTTGGTGACACAAAAAGAATTAAAATTGACAACGTTGTCATTAAAACACCCCAGGGTCCCATCTACACCTATACTTAAACCAATCAGTTAACAGACAAGCTGTATTAATACATGTAATGATTAATGCTAAGGGTTTAGAAGTAAAATCCTGGGAAAATACCCTGTAATTGCATTAGCCCAAGCACTGCCATACAAATCAGTGAGTAATATCCAGGTTCACTATGTCATCCATAATGGACACAGAAATGATACAGTTAGAACGTCAAATAAATAAATGGTTTCCCACTAAATGTCTTTCCATGGTGTCAGAACAGGGGCAAAAGAGAGTGTGGTAGTAGTTCTTAGATGTGCTTATGCATATATTTTGCAGGATAAAGAATGCATAATGTTGATGAGTTATCACATCCTGTGATAGACCGCAATTGCGTTTTTTGCATATGCTGAATATATGGTAAGCTTGGGTCACCAGGTAAATGCTTTCATCTATTAGGGATGGTCCCCGATGTTTGAATCGAACGTAAGTTCAACTCGAACATCGGGTGTTTGCAAACGAACCGAATATATGGGGCATTCGCGACAAATTAGAGTGCCACGGAGTGCCCCATAATGCACTGTGAGATCACAGTGCCTTGACGGCTGCTGATTGGCCAAAGCATGCACCTGACCTGCATGCTTTGGCCAATCACAGCACGATCTGCTGTGAGAGCCATGATTGGCCAAAGGCAGGGTGCCCTTGGCCAATCATGGCTCAGGGGGCTAAATTCACGCCGCACACTATATAAGGCTGCTTACACAGAGCCGTATGTAATGTGATAACATGGAGATTGTGCAGACGATATATATACAGTGCAGGCAGTGTACTAATATATATATATATACCGTGTAATATATATCATCTGGGTCCCAAGGTTCTGTTCTTGGACCTCTTTTATTTTCAATCTACACCTCTTCCCTGGGTCAGCTGATGACTCTCTCACGGCTTTCAATATCATTTCTATGCTGACAACACCCAAATCTATCTCTTCCCCCCTCAACTCACTCCCTCAGTCTCCTCACGCATCACTAACTTACTAAGAGACATATCTGTATGGATGTCACATCACTTCCTCAAATTCAACTTTTCCAAAACGGAGCTTATAATATTTCCTCCCCCACGTGCCTCTTCCCCTGACTTATCAAGAGCAATGGCACAACCATCCACCCATCCCCACATGTCAGCGTGCCAGGTGTTATTCTGGACTCTTAACTCTCTTTTTGGCTCCACATCCAATCACTTTCCAAAGCTTGCTGCCTCAACCTCTGCAACATCTCTAAAGTACGTCCTTTTCTAACCAATAAACCCACAAAGCTCCTGATTCACTCCCTGGTTATCTTTCGCTTTGACTACTGCAACTCCCTTCTCATTGGCTTACCTTCAAATAGACTATCCCCCTTCAGTCCATCATTAATGCTGCTGCCAGACTCATCCACCTTACAAACCGCTCAGTGTCTGCTACCCCTCTCTGCCAATCCCTCCATTGGCTGCCACTCACCCAACAAATTTAATTCAAAATATTAACAATAAGTTACAAAGCCATCCACAACTCTGCCCCCAGCTACATTACTAGACTAGTCTCAAAATACCAACCTAATCACCCTCTTCGTTCCTCCCAAGACCTCCTGCTCTCTAGCTCCCTCATGACCTCCTCCCATATCTGCCTCCAGGACTTCTCCCGAGCCTCGCCCATCCTCCGGAATTCCCGGAATTCAACTGCATTATTTTCTCCATTAGCTCATCCCCCACCGCTTTTACCCTTTTGTATAACTTGACCATCCCTCCTAGATTGTAAGATATATATATATATATATATATATATATATACATACAGTATCTCACAAAAGTGAGTACACCCCTCACATTTTTGTAAATATTTTATTATATCTTTTCATGTGACAACACTGAAATAATGACCAAAGGAGTTGAGTGCATGTGCTAAGCATCGTATCCAGCGGTTGTCTTTGGGAAATCGACATATGAGTGCTGCCAGCATTGCCGCAGATGTTGTAGGGGTGAGGGGTCAGCCTGTCAGTGCTCAGACCATACGCCACACACTATACCAAATTGGTCTGCAGAAGGAAGCCTCTTTTAAAGATGATGCACAAGAAAGCCTACAAACAGATTGCTGAGCACAAGTAGACTAAGGACATGGATTAAATGGAGCCATGTCCTGTTGTCTGATGAGACCAAGATAAACTTATTTGGTTCAGATGGTGTCAAGCGTGTGTGGTGGGACCAGGTGAGGAGTACAAAGACAAGTGTGTCTTGCCTACAGTCAAGCATGGTGGTGGGAGTGTCATGGTCTGGGGCTGTATGAATGCTGCCGGCACTGGGGAGCTACAGTTCTTTGAGGGAACCATGAATGCCAACATGTACTGTGACATACTGAAGCAGAGCATGATCCCCTCCCTTTGGAGACTGGGCCGCAGGGCAGTATTCCAACACCAAGACAGAAAGTTTTGGCAAATCCAAAATGATATATGTAGCACCCTCCTAGGTAGTTGCTAAGATTAGTGTATAATAGTTTTTGGTTTTGCTGCTTAACAGAAAGACAGCGAGGTAACTTTAATTTCTGTCTGCTTAACAGAGAGAGGTGATTGATTAGTGTAGTCTGCTCAGTGTGCTTTGGTGCTACTCATGCTGTCTTGAAATGTCACTGTATCCTAGCAACTAAGGAAAGTGCTGGATAATAGGCAGCATCCATGCAGATGGGAGCATGGATATTCATAGAGCCCTGGCCAATTATGAGGGGAGTGCCCCTATGCATGCTGAGTGCCTGTATTTATATTCTAGGAAAACACAGAATCTTGGTCATTCCTAGCAGAGGATTGGGCAACCTGATGGCCTGGATTGAGAGAGATTGTGCTGCCATGTGGCCTCAGGTGGGAGTCCTTAGGGCCTGAAGTTAGTGAGAGTGACCCTGGTTCTGCAGAGAGCTGGCTGAAGGGTTTGTCTAATCAAGATCTGGTCTGGTATCACTCAAAGTTGGAAGGAGGCTACCGGCTGTGGACATTTTGTGAGTACAGACAACCTAGAAGATCTATAGACTTTGAACCCCTTCTGGTGTGCTATACAGTCAGCTGAGGGTCTGAACAAAGGGAACATTAGCTAGTGTTCTGAAGAGTTTGCCCAACTATTGCTACTGCATAGGATTTGCTCAGTTCTATTACTTTGGGACTGCCAAATAAGGCAGAGCCAAACACACCCCAATTCGGTTTGCACCAGAACATCTGAACAGGCAAAAAATTCAGAAGAACACGTAAACACTGTTAAAATTTATGGGACACGAACATGAAAAATCAAAAGTGCTAATTTTAAAGGCTTGTATGCAAATTATTTTCATAAAAAGTGTTTGGGGACCTGGTTCCTGCCCCTGGTTTTCGGGAGCAAAACGCTGCCACATTTTTTTTTAAAATGCTGTAGGGGTCCGCCCAAAATCCATACTGGACCGTTCAGGGTCATGGGGAAACCCCTATGGCCTCAGAGGGGGGCAGGGTCACCCGTTTACATCACCAGGTGGCCCCGCCCTCAGCTATATAACGGCTGTCGCCAATGGGAAGCGTCACTCGGCAGAAGCCTCCCATGGAGGCGGAGGTTTTGCATTTTTTTTCTTTATTTTTTTGGCAGCATGATAGAAGATGATTGGACATCATGGTACATTTTTATTTTTTTTATCTTTTAATAAAGGACTTGTCCCAAGCTGTCTCTTGTCTTTTTTTACCATTTGTGACACTTTTTTGTGAAATGGTAGGGGTACAATGTACCCCGTTACCAATTCACATTGGAGTGTTGGGGTCTGGGTGTCCCCTTGTTCCAGATTCCAATAAGCCCCCCGCCTGCATACTCCACAACCCGCAAGGGTTGTGGGGATGAGGCCCTTGTCCCCATCAACATGGGAACAAGGTGCTTTGGGGTGAGACCCCAAAGCACTCTACCCATGTTGAGGGCATGTGGCCTGGTATGGTTCAGGAGGAGGGTGCACTCTTGTCCCCCCTCTTTCCCTGAGGCCTGCCAGGTTACTTGCTCGCATAAGGGTCTGGTATGGATTTTTTTTGGGGGGGGCTTTGCCATTTTTTTCAAATTTTGCTCAGGGTTCCCCTTAATTTCCATACCAGACCCAAAGGGCCTGGTATTCATTTTGGGGAGGGTCCCCATGCAATTCTTTTTTTAATTTTTGGGTTGGGGTTCCCCTTAATATTCATACCAGACCCAAATGGCCTGGTAATGGACGGGGGAGGGGGCCCCATGCCATTTTTTCAATGTGTTTTATCTATATTGCAGAGACCCGACAATTCAGTTTCAAATGACAATTTTTCAGGCATACTATAGACACCCCCAGTCATGATATTTAAAGGAATATTTCCTTTTTATTGTTTCACTTTAAGCATTAAAAAAAATCACTACTCCCAAAAAAACATTTGTTTTTAAAAAAAAAAAATTTGCATTGATACATGTCCCCTGGGGCAGGACCCAGGTCCCTAAACACTTTTTATGACAATAACTTGCATATAAGCCTTTAAAATGAGCATTTTTGATTTTTCATGTTAGTGCCCCACTTTAACGGTTTTCACACCGCATATTGTTCGGCGTTCGCCCAAACAACCAAAGTTCAGCCCGAAGTTATGCTCGGGGCAAAACGTTCGCCCATCCCTACTGCCAAACAGTCTACCATAACTGGCTAGTACCTGAGGAACTTTGTCCTGCTACTACTACTACTACTGAGAGATTTTTCTCACTTCTGAAACTACTGTGTGCAGTGGCGGAATTATAGGGGTCGCCAAGATCGCCATGGCGACCGGGCCCCTTGCTGCAGGGGGCCTTTGAGGGCCCCCTGTACTCTTCGATAGGAGGGGAGGCTGACAGGAGCTCCCCGATCATCAGCCGAACTGAAATCGGCACTGCGTGGGGAGCTCCGTTCTCACATTAGCCTAAGTAAAAGCACAGTGTGTGCTCTTTGTCTCCCCCTAGAGTGCAGTACCCAGCAGGAAAAGCAGAGGTAAATGTCTGCCGTTTTTTTTTGTTTTTTTTTATAATTCTATCTACTGTATTTGTCTTTATGTGTGTGTGTGTGTGTGTGTGTGTGTGTGTGAGCATGCCTGTATGTGTGTGTGTGTGAGCATGCTTGTATGTGTGTGTGTGAGCATGCATGTATGTGTGCGTGTGAGCATGCATGTATGTGTGCGTGTGAGCATGCTTGTGTGTGTGTGTGTGTGAGCATGCTTATATGTGTGTGTGTGAGTGTGTGTGCATACTTGTATGTGTGTGTGTGAGCATGCATGTATGTGTGCGTGTGAGCATGCATGTATGTGTGCGTGTGAGCATGCTTGTGTGTGTGTGTGTGTGAGCATGCTTATATGTGTGTGTGTGAGTGTATGTGCATACTTGTATGTGTGTGTGTGAGCATGCATGTATGTGTGCGTGTGAGCATGCATGTATGTGTGCGTGTGAGCATGCTTGTGTGTGTGTGTGTGTGAGCATGCTTATATGTGTGTGTGTGAGTGTGTGTGCATACTTGTATGTGTGTGTGTGAGCATGCTTGTATGTGTGTGTGTGAGCATGCTTGTATGTGTGCGTGTGAGCATGCTTGTATGTGTGCGTGTGAGCATGCTTGTATGTGTGCGTGTGAGCATGCATGTATGTGTGCATGTGAGCATGTATGTGTGCGTGGGAGCATGCATGTATGTGTGTGTGTGAGCAGTGAGCATGCATGTATGTGTGCATATGTGCATGCTTGTATGTGTGTGTGTGAGCATGCTTATATGTGTGTGAGTGTGTGTGCATGCTTGTATGTGTGTGTGTGTGTGAGCATGCTTGTATGTGTGTGTGCATGCATGTATGTGTGTGTGTGCATGCTTGTATGTGTGCGCGAGCATGCATGTGTGTGTGTGTGTGTGAGCATGCTTGTATGTGTGTGTGAGCATGCTTGTATGTGTGTGTGAGCATGCGTGTATGTGTGTGTGAGCATGCTTGTATGTGTGTGTGTGTGTGAGCATGCTTGTATGTGTGAGCATGCTTGTATGTGTGTGTGTGAGCATGCTTGTATGTGTGTGTGTGAGCATGCATGTATGTGTGTGTGTGTGAGCATACATGTGTGTGTGTGTGAGCATGCATGTATGTGTGTATGTGTGTGTGTGTGTGTGTGTGTGTGAGCATGCTTGTATGTGTGAGCATGCTTGTATGTGTGTGTGCGAGCATGCTTGTATGTGTGTGTGTGTGAGCATGCTTGTGTGTGTGTGAGGATGCTTATATGTGTGCGTGCGAGCATGCATGTGTGCGTGTGAGCATGCATGTATGTGTGTGTGTGTGAGCATGCATGTATGTGTGTGAGCAGTGAGCATGCATGTATGTGTGTGTGTGTGTGTGCATGCTTGTATGTGTGTGTGTGAGCATGTATGTGTGCATGTGTGTGTGTGCATGTGTGTGCATGTATGTGTGTGTGAGCATGCATGTGTGTGTGTGTGTGTGAGCATGCATGTATGTGTGTGTGTGAGCATGCTTGTGTGTGTGTGTGAACATGCTTGTATGTGTGTGTGTGTGTGTTCATATATGTATGTGTGCATGTATATGAGTGTGCATGTATGTATGTATGTGAATGTGCATGTGTTTATCAGTGGCGGAGCATCCAAAAGGGCGCACAGGTACCGCCCCCTCTCTCCAGCCACCCCCTCTATGACCAATGGATAAATTCATGCATAGCATAGCATGAATCTATCCATGGCCACCGCTGCCACCCCCATATTTAGGTGTCTGGTCCCTTTTGAGGTGTCGGGTGCCTGAATTACAGCAGCAGGGGGTGTTTTTGCAGCACCTGATTAGAGCCATAGGCTCTAATAGGCTTCAAAATAGGTGAACTGCGAGCGCCATGCTTGACGCTCACAGTCCACCCAGGTGTGTTAGAAAAGTGAATTAATATTCACTTTCCTAACACTAAACCGCCTCTCCACCAATCGGGTCTGTTATCCATCACCTGATAGGCGTCCAATAGCTGCACCTATCATTTCAGACAATCAGAAGGAGAGGACGGGAGATGAGGATGGCAGGAGATGCATGGAGGACCCCGCTAATGGCCGTTACCCGCTGCCCCACCAAGACAGGGTAAGTGGCAGGCAGACAGCGAGCGGGCGGTGGGGATTCACAGTGGCAGCATTTGATGGACAGACCAACAGCATTTGATGTGCTCAGTGGCGCCATTTTATGGCCACAGTGGCAGAGCTTGATGGGCACAGTGGCAGAGCTTGATGGGCACAGTGGCAGCATTTGATGGGCACACTGGTGGCATTTGATGGCACAGCGGCAGAGTTTGATGGGCACAGTGATGACATTTGATGGCACAGTGGTGGCGTTTGATGGTACAGTGGCTGTAATTTATGTTTTTTTCTGAATTTT
Organism: Lithobates pipiens; assembly: GCF_037356315.1. NCBI lineage: Eukaryota > Metazoa > Chordata > Amphibia > Anura > Ranidae > Lithobates > Lithobates pipiens. The sequence goes on along the minus strand of NW_027507789.1, from coordinate 55,342,527 downwards.
TCAGTTTGCTTGCGCCCCCCTAAAAATTTTGAGCACCAGCTGCCACTGGTTTATATGTGTGTGCATATGTGAATTTTCCTTCCTGCAGCCGCTGAATGCCTGTGGGTGGGAGAGGAGAAAAAGTGGGGGGAAATGGAGAAATCGGTTCCTTTATAGGGCAGCCACCCACTTGGGACCGGGCCCTGGTGTTCCACCATCGGGCTCGGAGAAAAGAGCTCTGTACGGAGGTGGGGGGGGGCCCTCCATGGTTTCTTGCATCGGGGCCCTGAAGGTTCTAGTTACGCCACTGACTGTGTGCTATATCTAACGAGAAGTCTGCTATTTGCTTTCAGCAAGGACTTCACCAGAGATTAAACCGAGAAGACTCAGGCAAACTACCAATGGCTTCTGCAGGAGGTAACGCTACATACAGTTGTTACCAAATTAAAGACTGTGGAGATACCTTCCAATGTTGTGTGAACAACTGTCTAAGATGGTAATTCCCCTCCACTTTATAGTAATTGCCTCTCATGCTCTATTGTGTCTTTGGGACAGAAAATTAAAGTATCTCCAATAAGACACAAAGAGCAAAATGAAAAAAATTGCAAAGCTAAGAAAAAATTGTTTGAACACTAGATTTCTACATACAATGCCAATTTTATGTATTTTGAAAAGAAATAAACCTATTTAAATGTAAGATAAATTGGCAGGCTTGTAGGTTCAGACTGTCTAGTACTTTTTTGTCTTGGGTCCCTGTAGTAAAACTGAAAAAAACTAAAGCCGCAAGGTCAAATGTAAAGACAGAAATGATATCATTGGCATCAACGTATCATGCCACATGGCTTACAGACATCTTTTCCCAGGTGGCCTAACTGACAGGTGCATGATAAAAAAGAGACAAAATTATCACTTACAACACTAACAGAGGCAGGAATTGCGCTTAAAGGTTTAGTCCAACTTTATGATGATCATGTTTCATGTTGCACCCATATTTAGGGTGTAACATTAAAAACATGATTACAGATATGGTCACACAGTGGAGGTATCACTACCACCACTAAATTAATTATTTCCTGCTCCTTGCTAGGGCGTGGACTCCTGCATCTTAGCAACCAAAACATTGTATAGTCTGGTCCCCTGCATCCTAGCAACTGATGACATCATTTGTTTCTAGCCACACAGTCATTCATATGGTGCACCATAATAAAATAGAAGTGAATAAAAATTCAGCAGGAAAATAATAATTTAGTTACATAATTGGTAAGGTTGAATAAAGACAATAGTCCATCCAGTTCAACCTGTGTGGGTGTGTGTTTGTGTAAATAATCATTTCTTATATCCCTGCATATTGTGTTCTCCAAGATGCACGTCCAAGAGTCTATTAAATCATTCAATAGTTCCTGCTGACACCACTGATTGTAGAAGAGAGTTCCACATCCTTACCGCCTTGACAGTGAAAAACCTCCTACACACCTTAAGGTTAAACTTCCAATCTCATTGTGTAGCCATGTGTCCTCTTACACTCCCTGAGACTGAATAGTTTCCTGCTTACACTGGGATTACCAATAGAGATAATTGTATATTGCCATCAAATTTTTACGTTCTTCATAATTGAGGGCCTCCAGCCCCCTCAATCATTTTGTTGCCCTTCTCTTGAACTCTCTCTAGTTCCAGCACATACTTTCTGAGGATTGGTGACCAGAACTGGACAGAATACTCTAGATGTGACCAAACCAGAGTTTTATAAAGTGATGAAATTATTTTACCTCTGGAGTACATCCCTTTTTTAATACATGCTAATAGTCTGCTGGCTTTGCTTGCTGCAGCTTGACAATACACGCTATTGCTCAGTCTGTCATCTACTAGGACGCCCAGATCCTTCTCCATCCTGGAATCCCCTAGAGCTTCTCCCCCTAGTAAATAAATTGCATTTATATATTTTTAACCCCCAAGTGCATTACTTTACATTTTCAATGTTAAACCTCATTTGCCATCTAGTTGCGAACTCCATTAATCATTCAGTTATTTAGGTCCTCTTATAAGGTTTCAATATCGTGCTATGATGTTATTGCCCTACTCAGCAAACAATAAAATTTAGCTATTTATTCCATCTTCTATATAATTTATTAATAAATTAAATGGAATTGGTCCCAGGACAGAGCATTGGGGTACCACTAACCACTCTAGATCATTCTGAGTACACTTTATTTAACATCACCTTTTGGAAGTGCCCCTGTAGCCAAACCCATGCACCGGGTAAACAAAATACTATTTGGCGATCACGGTCTTTGTGATAAATTGCCCTATCTGTTCCCGTAATAATTGAGTCCCCTACTACCAGTACCTGTCTAACCTTGACTATGTCCTCGCCCCCCCCCCCCCTTCTTACATTAATTCCCCTGGCCAGGGCCAGATTAAGAACATCATGGGCCTGGTGCTGAGGATTTTGGTGGGGCTTTTTTAAATAAAATAAAAAATAATAAATAAAAATGCAAACAATTTTTTGTTATAACAAATTGAATTAAATAGAGAGAGGGAGGATGACAGAGAAAGAGAAAGGGGATGAGAGAGGGGTGAAGGGTAAGGGAGGGAGTATGAGAGAGAGAGGATGCGCATGAGCATGCATGGGAGTGACAGCAATGCAGCCCGGCCAAGGCAAGTGACAGAAGGCACAGACCCCAGCAGGACAACCGCATGAAGATGGAAGTGCCCGGAACCTGCTGGGTTGATCACCACGCAGCGCTGGAGGGCTCAGTCTGACAGGTAAGTATACCCTAGTATGCTTTGCATACTATTACATTATGGCATAACCTACCTCAGGGCCTCTAAAAAGTAGTATTGTTAGTTTACTACCGCTTTAATATGACAGGATCCCAGGAGCCTCTCATGTGGCCCCATACTGACCCGGTGCCCCTGGGCAGTACCCAAGTGCATAGTTGCCAACATTTCAAAAATATTTTCAGGGACACTTACTTTTACCATTGGTATATGTAGAGTAGCTGACATCCCCTACGTTCCTCTACACAGCACAGTAATATCACAATAATCACAAAATTAAATGAGTACTAATAATAAGCAGAACAAATATGAAGACTGAGACGATTTCCTTTAGTTGAACTAACAAAAGTATGACCTTTCTAGAGCTGCTAACATTGAGGATATTCAATATAATTTTAAAGAACTGTTTTTGTGGGTAAGAGGCATAGGGGAGGAGTATGTATGGTATAAAAGTGGGAAGTATGTGCAGGGGAGGGAGAGGAATATGAAGGGTATAACAGTGGGCACTATGTACAGGAGAGAAGTGTGGAGGGTATGGCAGTGGGCAATATGTACAGGAGAGGAGTGTGAAGGGTATGATGGAGGCAGTATGTACAGTAGAGGAGTGTGGAGGGTATGGATGTGGGCAATATGCACAGGAGATGAGTTTGCAGGGTATGACAGTTGGCAGTATGCACAGCAGAGGGTTGTGGAGGGTATAACAGTGAGTACTATGTACAGGAGAGGAGTATGAAGGTTATAACAGTGGGCGATATGTACAGGAGAGGAGTGTGGAGGGTATAATGGAGGCATTATGTACAGGAGTTGGTCCATACCTGTACTGCAGCCATGACCACCCACACAGAAAAACAAGCTGATGCTCAGGAGATGCGTAGGAAAACCATTAATCCTAATGGCAATCTCTGCACTGGGAACCATACTGCACTATGTGGTTTCTCTGCAGCTGGTTTTTCTAAAATGGTGTAGGGATTTTTTTCCCAGTGTTTTCAGTGGGTAGACTAGCCCATTCAAATTAATGCATGAACAGCCACAGGGAAACCGCACAAGTGTGAGTAGCTTTAAGCAGAACTCCAACTAAAAGACAGCAAGATAAAAATTAATAGCCAAAAAAAAAGATAACATAAATAACAAAACCAGTGGTTGCTTTATCCATTTCAGCCATAGGAGGTTTGCCCCCCTTCATGACCAGGCCATTTTTTGCAATACAGCACTGCATTACTTACTGACAACTGCACACTCATTGGCTGCCGCTGTGTCCAATCACAGTGGGAGCAGGTCACCGGTGGCACGCTCCCCAGACCCCATGCACGAAATTACATACAGGTTTGTAATTTCGTGCAGGAGGGCCGCCCTGCCGCAGTATATCTGCGTGGGGCAGGCTTTAAGTGGTTAATATTCCTCTTCAATTCCAGAGATTTTGCCTCCAGTACTTTTTCCTGCTGCTATATGTCCTCAGTCTGATGGCCAGCATCATTCAAACCACTACCTCTGAGCTCAGGCCATCCTGGACTCACCTGCAGACTGTGACTGAACAGTGATAGGAGAAGCAGCACAGTAACAAGCTCATCTCTCTGTCACTCTGTTTTCCCTTTTTATACACATGCTTCTGGTCAGCACATGACTTTGTGTGCCGTTTTTTTTGTTTTTCATTCCAGGCCTGCTGTACAGGGACTGCAACATGCTAATCCCAGGTCCAATTCAAATACCGTATTTCCCGACCCCCTAATTTTACAGTTATTATTTGCCTGTACTTACCTTATAAGAAGACCCCCCCTTCCGAGGCTTCCGATGCTTCAGATTTCTTCCTTCTTGCTGGAGCTGGCACCATATCCTTCTTCCTGCTTGCTTGAGCCAATCACGGCCAGCGATGTATTCTATTAATGAATACAAGCCTGCTTGGATTGGCAGATTCTGTAACATCATCAGCCCGCGCCTCTCTGACTCTCAAAGCCAATCCGAGTAGGCTATTCTATGTAGCCTGCTCGGATTGGCAGAGATTGTTTCTCCAATCTGAGCAGACTCTGTATTCATTTGAATACTGTACATCGCTCATCGGGATTGGCTCAGCGATATATACTGTATGTAGCCGAAGCTACATACAGTATTACTGAACACCCAGCAGACATCCGAGGGGCTAACCCGGCGTATAAGACGACCCCTGCTTTTGGCCAGTTTTTTAAAGTGTAAAAGGTATGCTACTTGATGAATTTAATGATGTATTAACAATTACATGGGTGCATTAATGTGTGTCTTTTATGGTCTTTAGTCTTTTGTGTGTCTTTTATAGCTGCCTAGAGTTTAGCTTTAATGTAGGCTTTTGGCACAGAAAGAAAAAAATCCAAATCTACCAACAGAGCTAAAATTGGGTTATAGAGAAATCTCCACCCTCTCCCTATTCATGAAAAGACACACATCTGCTAATATATCTAAAGTGTAAGTGCACTTATAGCACACTTATCCTTAGTGGCCACCCTCACCTCTTCTTGCATGTTTGTAATTGCATTTACTTACCTGTAACCCTGTTTAGGACTATAAGTGCACTTAATGATCTTTTAATGAATACATAACTGGATTAAATGATGGTTGTTTATTATGTGTCTAGAATGCAACTGTAAGGTACTCAATTCACACCATAGGGCCCAGTACCTGCTGTACTCCTTCTGACCCCATAATTCCATAAATTGAAAATGCGCAGTTAGTAACTACTCACCTAGAAGATCATGGCCGTATTACACAATGGACCATTAATAAAGCAAGGCTGAAAATGTCTTATAGATAATGTCACTGGCTGGAGAACAGAAAGATGACTCTATAATGAGGAGAGAGGAATTAGCTTTTAACAAAGGAGTGGTGATAAAAGTATTAAGCAAAGCTCTATTACTCCCTTTTATGAATGCGCCTTGTATATGTGATACATCATGTGTAAAGCAAATGCCCCTTATACTTGTACGATAAATTAAAGTGCTTATCACTCACACTGGCTGATCCACAGGAATAATTTCCATCTGGAATAGAACTAGCAAAAGGTAGCCCTGCTTTCCTCACTATTCCAATGAATTTCGTTTGCCCTTTTGGTGACAAGTATGCCACTGATTCATGGTTGCAAGCTGAGGCTTAAACACATTGCAAATCAATTAGTGTAAATGTGATCCATTTAATTAATGACTGGTTTTGTGAATCTCAAGAGTAGCTTACTGCATACCAAACCCCGTTTTAACAACTTACTTCATTATATTATGCCCTAAGAAATAGTTAATAGCCACTGGTCTCTTGAGCAGTTTATTTCCTTTTTTGACATTTGTTTTTGCTGACTTTCTCAATATTCCTGGGCCTTTGCGTAACTTGTCCGCAAACCTGGCATGTTTCCACAATGTTTACTGCCTAAAGTGCAGCGAGCGGGGATGAAAATGAGGTGAAAACTGCACTAGAGAACAATATGTCATGTGGCACATAACAATGGTAAGCAGACAAAAATAGTTCCAAAACTATGTAATTACAGACCCGTGTTTGTCGAATTTATGCATTGTCTTTCCTTTTTCATTCTGAGCCATTTGCACAGATTGACTAATGGAGCAAAAAGACTTAGCTACTGTAAGTGAAGGTAAAGCTGTGTTCACCCTGAAATCTAATTATGTACAAGGGAAATGGGGAAAGGATAAAAACGCCCATGTAGTGCGTGGGGGAGCCCACATGCTAATTTTTGTCTGGGGTATTGTTAAAAGGCACTTTTACTTACTGTATCGGTAGTTCCCCCAGCAGCTGGCACTCTTCTTTTCCTTCTGACGCTCTAAATTGTGAGTGGGCGCTCTGTATCCGTACTTACAGCGCAGGACTATTGAACCTACAATGAACAAGCAGGCATCAGAGTGTGAGCTTTGGGGGGACTGGTTGATCAGAAAGGAGGAAACCTGCAGCAGCAAGGAATATGGTAAGTAGAACTGCATTCAAAGGTACCCTAGACAAAAATTTGCTTTTAACCCTTGCAGTGCAGGGGTAAGCTGACATTTTCAGCTTTAAATTGTATGTAATGTCAAAACGATTTAAAGTTTGGATGGAATGGGAGAGGGTTTTAACTCTCATCATGTGTTTATTGCTGTCTGTGTCCAGACAGATGCTGGGCATATTCAATCTCTGTCATGGTCCAGATCTGAACCTGGGACCTCTGTGGTGTCTGGCTGTATCTCCTCTCACTGTACCACCTGGGATGATGGAAAGCTCCCCGTTTAACCTCATGGGCAATTTTGCCTTGTATCTTGTTTCTGGTGACCCTTGAACTCTTTGCTCCTCCCGTGAACTTCCTGATTTAAGCCATGTTTCCTCTGCACTCTGTCATTCCGGCGGAAACTAAGATCATGAGTCCCTTCAAGGTATAAGCATCTTGTTTTCCATATTATTGAGCTCTCCAGTGGATATCTTGCTCCTTGCGTACCTACAGTTGTCCTTATCTTTGCTACAATTTGTTTGCAACCTTTAACTTGTTCCTTGACTATTCTTCTGCTTGATCCCAACCTGCAACCACTTGTTACTGACCTTTGGCTTGTTTACTGACTACGCTTCTGCTTGATCAGTGCTACATCTTTTACTGAATTCTGGCTTGCTTCTCTCCTGGTGAGGCAATCCTGAGGACGGTGACCTGGCACTAGCTTGTATCGAAACCCATATTCACCAGCAGAAGCTCTGGTGAAGACCAGTTCGAGCTTAGACCCCACTCCTTGGCTAAGCCTTTGTCATCCGCCAGGGTGACCTGCTCATGTACTTATCCTGTTGGTCGATGTGAATCTCTTTACTGTTATTGGTTCCTGAGCCTGTCCCCTGACCCAGACAATCTCTTGATCCTGGTAGTAAATATCTTCGGTACAAAATGTGATGGGAATTCTAAATGTATTAATCTGACAGAGAAACAGGTGAGGGGAAATCTTCCAATGGAGAGACATACTGTATGTAGAGACATATTTGGGTGGCAGATATCTAAGCCCCTGTACACACGGTCGGAGATTTCCACAACCAAATCCGTCGGATTTTGCCCGTCGGATTTTGTCCGTCGGATCTTGTCTGAAACTGTTGCATACACACGGTCGGACAAAGTTGGCGAAAAATCCGATCTTTCAGAACGTGATGACGTAATTTCGTTACGATGGGACTACATTCAGGCTAGTAGCCAATAGCTTTGATGTAGGAATTTGATCTGAGCATGCGTGGCACTTGGTCCGATCAAAATTCTCTACACATAATCGGAGTATGTCCGATCGGCCCAGTTGTTCGGGAAATATTTCCAACGTGTTGGAAAATTGGGTCGGATGGATATTCAGACGGAATCAGTCCGATGCATACCACACACAGTCGGATTATCCAACGACACGGTCCGATAGGACACATTCCTACGGATTCTCCGACCGTGTGTACAAGGGCTAAGAGGGGATATCCCCTTGCCTTGGAGAGGTCTCTTTTGACTTCCTGCTTTGTCTCTGGGACAGGAAGTGATAGGAAAATCACCACAATAGGAAAAAAAATTCTACCTGGGGTAGTAATCATCCCCTTGTCTATCCAAAACTAAAAACAATAAAGCTTAGGTTTTGCATGCTTTTAAAAAAAATAAAATATATTATTTTTTTATTTTTTATTTTTTGCACAATTCAATAACTGAAATAAACTAAATGTTGCTTATTTATTAAAAATAAGATAAATATATTGTTCCCATAAATATCTTTTAAATATACCCATCTGGTGCCATTCAGCATGAACACCATGCCGCGCGCCAGAACAAGCATACTGAATCTGACTGTTGTGGGGTGCATGCACTTTAACATGCATAGGTGCAAGGTTGCGTAGGTGTGATTGAAGCCTTAAGCTCTGAACATTCCCTTTGCTAGATGAAAAATCTCTACTCTTTAAGAAAATCAACCCAATTATGTTGTATTTTTCCTGCTGTACCAACTGTAAAATGTTACTAATTGCCCAACAAATGTTCGCTTCTGATTTTGCTAGGAATTCTTATCGCTAATTTACTGTTTACATCTGTAGCATTTAATACACCATCTGAAGTCTTAGTAATTACACATATCTCATAAAACAAAACAAATTAGCATTATAATGACGCACAATAAAAACAAGTCTTGATATATGAGAGTTCAGTGGATTTTATATAGGACTATGCTGGGATTCAGCTGAAGATCAATAGGACATGTCTGAATGCTCCCTTGGAGGGCAAATTTTGTGGCTGTGTGCTATACTAGCAAGATATATTTTTACTGTCATTTTTCTCAGGGACTAGAAACAAGCAAACATTTTAAACCCTACTGTACCTCAAATTCAGCAGAATTGAATCCACAATCTGTTTTGCGGGGAGTAATCCTCTCAAGAATCATGATCGTTATGATTTGCTAAGGTGGCACCGGGGAATGATTTCAGATATAAAGAGCACCAATAAAAAAAAAATAATAATAATATTTTTAAAATTCGTACAATTTCTCTGGAAGCAGTCTAAAATTTTTAAATAAGTGGCAAATGTCAACCTTCAGCAAATGTTACACCTAGTAAAATTCCTACATAAATATATATATTTTTAATACAACCGGGGCAAGTGGCAACTGTCTTCAGAAAATTTCTCCAGTAATAATTCTCTTTTAAATATTCTTACTGAGTGTGCAGTACTGGCAGCTCCACATCATTAGGGAATTATTTCAGACATGAGGGATTCTAGAATAAAAAAAAAAAATGTGTGCATATCTTTTTTATCTTTATTTTCCTGGAAACTGTTTAAACTGTAAAAACAAATGTAGCAAGAGATAAGCAGAAGATTCATCAAGAAAAGCTTACCTTTACACATGGTAAGTATTAGTTGTGTCTGTAAAGGTCATGTTAAAGGTAGTATTAGTTTGATACATTCAGCTGGACTTGTTCTGTAATTTTAAAGGCACTTCTCCATGTCACGCATTTGGTTCTAAAAAGTGTCAGGAAGATATTCCTGCATTTACATCCACACAGACAGCATTGACACTTTAATCCAATCACTGTGTAGATGTTGATTGTCCAAGTACAAGATGGGAGGCATGAAAGTTGTTCAACATTACAAACGACTTACTAACAGCCAAAACCAACGGTCATTATTACGTACTCTTACTCTTGGACCTTTCCGCTGCCTTTGATACAGTTGAACACCCCCTCCTCCTCAAAAAACTAAATTTGCTTGGTCTCCGTGGCTGCACTCTCCGTTGGTTCGAATATTACCTATCTCATTGCACCTTCAGTGTCACTTACAACTTCACTTCCTCCTCTCCAACTCCTCTTACTGTTGGGGTCCCCCAAGGTTCTGTCCTTGGACCTCTACTAGTCTTGATCTACACGTCTTCCCTGGGTCAGCTAATAGCCTCCCATGGCTTCCACTGCCATTTATATGCTGATGACACCCAAATCTATCTCTCTGCCCCTCAGCTTACCCCACTAGTCTTGATCTACACGTGCTCCCTGGGTCAGCTAATAGCCTCCCATGGCTTCCACTGCCATTTATATGCTGATGACATCCAAATCTATCTCTATGCCCCTCAGCTCACCCCATCAATCTGCTCACTCAGAGGCTTAGCTTGAAGCTTGTGGGTCCCTCCCACTACTTCCAACGTGAATGCAGATACATCCACCACACGCCAAGATACTCAAAGTAGCTTAAGAGCTTTGAGTTCCCAGAGTTCCTCTTTACATCAGAGGACAGGGATTACCGCTGGAGAATCATAGGATAGGGACCCCTGGCAGGTCACTTGGCAGAGCTAATTTCCCATCCCAGCACTGTATACACCCCCCCCCCCCCAACTACACAGGGCTGGAATCACATTCCTTTACACACAGTCTGTTAGTCTTCACAGGGTGTATCTTGCTTTTATGTTGCCCTTCTAACCTGTGAAATTCTCTGGTCGGAACGGCAGTGTAGTTGCAGTAGGCAGATATACCCTGTGCAGATCATGGCTAACTGGCTGTGTTGTAAAGGAATGTGATTTCAGCCTTGCGGAGGAGGAGCAGTATAGAGTGCTGTAATGGGAAAGGAGCTCAGCAGCTGATCATAGCATGCAGGGTGAAGGGGATGGTCAGAGGGCTTTGGGGGAGGCAACTTAGATGTGGGAGGGCAAAGCCATGTTACACACAATCTGCAGCCTGTAGCCCTTCAGGGGCCACCCAAGGAGGTGTTAAGGGATTTATTTTAGCAATTTCTGAAGGTTTATCTGTCAGTGCTGGCAGGTGTTGGGGGAAGGTCCCCTCCCGGGGGTGTGTGTCTTTTGTCCAGTTGTCAGGGAAGTGGGGTAAGTAGACATCCCTGGGTGGTGGGGTACAGAGAATCCCAGTTGGTGACTAGGAGACACTAAGCAGTGCCATACCTCACCAGTGACATCGGTCCCATCGTGGCTACAGGATGGCACTCTCCTTCTCTTGCCTTGCTGAGCACAGTTACCATTCCATGTTGCCAGCGCACAGCACAGACACTTCCCCATCCTGGGCTGTTCTCACCGTGTGCTCCTCTCCATTCAGGAAATGGCTCACAGCTTCTCCCCAGCCAATGGGAACAGAGGAGTGTGGACTGTGGAAGGCAAAGTAGAAGCCCAGTACTGGAGCGTGGCTGTGGGGCCCTAGGGCATATCGGAGCTGGATTTTGTGGAGGATATGATAATATGACAGGGAGGCTACAGGGGCCCCCTGGAGCTAGGGGTGGGGTTGCGATTGTGACCCCTGCAACCCCTTATGCTATGCCCATGTCCTCACGCATCACTGATTTACTAACACACATATCAGCCTGGATGTCAAACCACTTCCTCAAACTGAATCTAAGCTCTTAATATTTCCTCCCCCATGAGCCCCTTCCCCTGACTTCTCTGTCAAGATCAATGGCACATCTATCAGTCTGTCCCCACATGCCAGGGTGCTAGGGGTAACCTTAGTTTCTGAACTGTCCTTTCAGGCCTACATACAACCCCTGTCTAAATCATGCCACCTTAGCCTCCGCAACATTTCCAGAATAAGCCCCTTTTTAACTAATGACACCACCACGCTTCTAATTCACTCCATGGTTATCTCTTGCCTCGGCTACCGCAACTCCCTCCTCATCGGCTTACTTTTACATAGACTATCCCCCCTTCAGTCCATAATGAATGCTGCTGCAGGACTCATCTACTTTACCAACCATTCAGTGCCCTCCACCCCTCTCTGCCAATACCTCCACTGGCTTCCACTCACCCAACGAATAAAATTCAAAGTACTAACAATAATTTTCAAAGCCTTCCATAATTCTCCCCCAGCTACATCACTAACCTAGTCCCAAAATAGCAACCAAGACGCTCTCTTCGGTCCTCCCATGACCTCCTGCTCTCTAGCTCCCTTGTCACCTCATCCTATGCTCACCTCCAGGATTTCTCCAGAGCTTCCCCATCCTTTGGAACTCCCTACCCAAATCTGTCCGACTGTCCCCTAATCTATCCATCTTTAGGCAATCCCTGAAAACCCTTCTCTTTAAAGAAGCCTATCCTGCTTCTAACTAAAGTCACGTACACACGATCAGACTTCAAACTTTCCCATGGATTTCTGTCCAAAGGGCGTTGGCCCGTGAACTTGCATTGCATACGGCAGGACTTTTTCAGCCAACTTTCACCAAATCACGTGTTTTTCTGCTCTTTACTGCCACCTTTGGTCAACTTCTGTATTGTTGTCTGATCTTTTGCATTGGTTCTGAGCATGCATGTTTGTACTTTGGACTGTCCGATGGTGTTTTGTAAACTCGATTGGACTTATGTTGCCGAAAAGTTTGTCTGTTTGCAAAGCGAACTTTTGTCCGATGAAAACCGAAAAAGTTTGTCAGATGGAGCGTACAGACGGTCGGATGTTGCCTTAAAACATCTCATTTGTATGTTTGTCATCAAAAAGTCAGATCGTGTGTACGAGGCTTAACACTGTTTTACTTCGTCCATCAGCTCACCCCCCACAGCTATTACCTTTTGTACCAATTGACCCTTCCTTTTTAGATTGTAAGCTCTAATGAGCAGGGCCCTCTGATTCTTCTTGTACCAAATTGTAATGTAACTGTAATGCCTGCCTCTATTTTGTTAAGCGCTGCGCAAACTGTTGGCCCTATGTAAAACCTGTATAATAATAATTATAGAATAAGTCCAGATGAACATGACTAACTACTACTAGCTAGTAGTAGTAGTTAGTCACATTCTGAACCCAGTTAAATGTGACTAACTATTACCTGTACCATGACTTGAATACCTGAGAACTATCGAAGACCTGTTCCAACAGAAATAAACTAGCAAAAGTGTGTTAGTTAAATGGGGTGTAGTACTGGTTGCAGTGGTATATCATTTTTAGCAATTAATGACCGTACTGTACACATAGCCATGTGCATGGGGTGTGGGGCCTGGGCCCACTCTAATCACCCCATGCGGTGCAGGTTCCCCCTACTGCCCGGGCCCCCTCCCGCAGTGCTGCTGACTTCCCTCTTCTCCTGCTGCTGCAAAAAAAAGGACTGAGGAATCTCCGTCCTTAGTCCCTTCCTCTGTCTCAAAAGTTATTTACTAAAGGCAAATCCACTTTACACTACAAGTGCACTGCAAGTGTAGATCTGAGGGGGGCCTGCAAGGAAAATAAACACTATTTTTGCTTTCACATGATTGGATGATAAAATAAGCAGAGCTTCTCCATCATTTCAGAGCTTCTCCCCAGATCTACAGCGATCTACAATGACTGAACTTCCAGATGTACTTGCAGTGCACTTGATTTGCCTTTAGTAAATAAACCCCTTGGGGTCTGTTTAGACCCTTGATATTTCACCAAACCCCCCCAACTGGGCACCTAACAAAATTGTAAAAAAAAAAAAAATTTTAATACAATTGTAAAAAATAATAAAAATACCGGTAATAGTAAAAAATAATAACATTATAAAAAAAACTACCAACACCATTTACTGCCCTACTGGCACCAATCTCTGCCCTACTGACATCATCTTCTGCTCTACTGACTGACACCATCCACTGTCCACTGACACTGTCAACTCTCTTACTGACACCAGCCTCTGCCCTACTGACACACGTCCATGTTTTTATACTGTTTTTATACATTGTAAAATGTTTGTTTACATTTATTTATAAGTAGATGCAGTCTCTCTGTATAATATGTGTTGAATGCCTCCTTTTATATGGTTTATTGCAAACTGATTTATAGTCCTGAGATAAGAACTGGGAGGGCTGAACAGACTCTTTAATATAACATAATAGAGTAAACAAAAAAGAGAAGAGTGTGTCGGCCTATTAATAAAATCTGTAAGCCCTTGTACACATGGTTGGAGAGTCCGACTACCAAATCCGTCGGAGTAATTCCGGAAGAGGTTCGGAAGTAATGTTGCATACACACGGTCGGACTAAGTTGTTGGAAAATCCGATTGTACATAACGTGATGACGTTATTTCGTTAGACGGGACTACGTTCAGGCTAGTAGCCAATAGCTTTGGTCTAGGAATTTGATCTGAGCATGCATGGCACTTTGTCCGTCGGAGTAGGCTACACATGATCAGAGTATGTCCGATAAGAGCATTTTGTCGGAAAATTTTACCGGCAAGTTGGAAAACTTGGTCCGTTGGATATTCCGACGGAAACAGTCCGATGCAGACCACACACAGTCGTAATATCCGACAAAATGGTCCGATAGGACACATTCCCTTGGAATCTCCGACCGTGTGTTCAAGCGCTTAGAGTAGACACAAAAGAGTTAAAAACACAAGCATGTATCAAATCCCCAAAAAACAAGGGGAGAGGCTCCTCTAAGTGTAGGATTAACCGGCTCTCGACCAGCGCACACTGATGTACATCGGCAGAATGGCACGGGCAGGCAAATGGGCGTACCTGTACATCCCTTTAAATTTGCCGCCCTGCCATCTGTGCTGGTCGGGACCCCCATGAGTCCAGTGGCAGGTTCCACGGACTCGATCGCCGTGGGCATACCTGCGATCGTCTCACGGGGTGGCTGAACAAGGAAATGCCGTTGTAAACAGCATCTCCCTGTTCTGCCTAGCAACTAGTGACACTGATCTCTGCTCCATGTGATTGGAGCAGAGATCAGTGTTCACTAAATTAAAGCCCAGCCCCCAACAGTTAGTAACACACCCCTAGGAACACTTAACCCCTACACTGCCACCCACTGGTTAACCCCTTCACTGCCAGTGTCATTTACACAGGAATCACTGCATTTATATAGCAATGGTCCCAAAAATGTGTCAAAAATGTCCGATGTGTCTGCCATAATGTCGCAGTCACAATAAAATCGCTGATCACCGCCATTACTAGTAAAAAAAAAAATATTAATAAAAATGCCATAAAACTATCCCCTATTTTGTAAACGCTATAACTTTTGCGCAAACCAATCAATAATCGCTTATTGCAATTTTTTTACCAAAAATATGTAGAAGAATACGTATCGGCCTAAATTGAGGGAAAAAAGTGCTTTTTTATATATTTTTGGGGGATATTTATTATAACAAAAAGTAAAAAATAATGTGTTTTTTTCAAAATTGTTGCTCTACTTTTGTTTATAGCGCAAAAAATAAAAACTGCAGGGGTGATCAAATACCACCAAAATAAAGTTCTATTTGTGGGAGAAAAGGACGTCAATTTTGTTTGGGAGCCACGTCGCATGACCGCGCAATTGTTAGTTAAAGCGACGCAGTGCCGAATCGCAAATAGTGGTCTGGTCTTTGACCAGCAAAATGGTCCGGGGCTGAAGTGGTTAAAGCAACTTTAATGATAACATCCAATTAGCAACTCACGTGTACAAAGTACAATGGGCACATCAGTTGTAGGGGGTCCCAAGGGGTGTCATCGGTGGAAATCTTACTCCGCTCCTCTGCTCTTTCCTTATGGCTGCGCTATATGCCTCACTGCTTACTGCTGTAGTTGGTGAATGGCCATGTGGTGGCTTTTAGTCTTAAGTTTTTACGTTTTGTACGTTTTTTCTTCTTCTCCCTGATCATTAACTTGTGGAGTTTCTATAGTAATTTGAGTTTTGCTCCTGTTACTTGTCTTGACCTCTTCAGTGCACCACAACAAAATTCAATAAATACAAGTAGGCTGCTGTGTTTCAAGGGGCAAGCCCTCTTTCTCAGAGCTCTTCTATTTTGTTTATTTAGTACTGAAGGTTTTACCAGTCTGATTAGTGCTTCAAACCTATGAGTGGGCCAGCAAACAAACAGCCTTTTTTCCTGTCAAGACTCTTTGCTATATTTTTAAAGAACTTGAGCACTGACAGTGAGTTTGGTTAAAGGATAATTATGTTCACCTTGAAAAAATTTACTTTTTTTTTTCCAAGGAGTTTAGCAAGCTTTGCACCAGAGATCAGCAGATCACTGGTGCCAGGCAGGACTCCTGCAGACTGTCAGTGTAAGCTGTCTGCCCCTACATTGTACAGCCAGGCAGTTTCACACTGACAGGAAGAACCAATGAACTGCCACAGCACTCAACAACAAAGGAAGTCTGTACTTGTAGTTCATTCATTCACAGAACTCTGTGAATAGTGACGTGGCCGTGCGGACACAGCCCGGCATGACTGTGCTTTTTTAAAAAGTGACAGCTAGTATGGGAAACTTCTCCCTGTACTGCTGTCAAACAGAGGGCTCAGATCGCCGAGCTACTGCAGAAGAGGAAACATGTTACATGTTCCACCTTAAAACTGGGTGGAACATGTAACGTGTTCATGAATCCTTGAACAGAACCCAGTAAGCATACAGAGAACACAGGACAGCTCCAAATTTTTGACAAGATCAACAATCGTTTTTGCACTTAATAAAACAATTATAACAAAATTCTTTCAATTTATATATTTCTAAAGCTAAAATGGAGAAAAAAATAAGTTCTTTGTTAGGGTTTACATATACTTGAAAACATTTTAAAAATGTGTAAAAAATAATGCAGCAGGGCTTTTTGGTTCCTTTAATCCTGTCTCACCATAACATGCTGTGTTATATTGTGTCAATGGGTCCCAAGCTGTAATCCACAGAAGCCACTGTTTTTATTGACTGCAATAATGATGTTCAAAAAGGCCAAAACAGCTCTAAGCCATTTGGAAAAAAATGGTTCTATAACAGGGGTCTCCAAACTTTCTAAACACAGGGCCAGTTTATTGTTCTTCAGACTTTAGGGGGGCCGGACTGTGGCCATTGGGAGAAGAAAGTGTACTGGGGTCAGTGAATGTAAACAATGCATCTTTGGTATTAGTGGGAGGAACAGTGCCCCATCGTTGGTGTCAGTGGTACAAAACATGATATACTTCCCCGCTCTGTGTAATGTTTTTCACAGAAAACCCCTAATCCTCCTCTTCTCGGGTCCCCTGATGGCACTCTTGGCTCCTCCTCCAACTGGGGCTCATTCCCAAGCCCCACTCTGTGTGTCCATAAGACTTGGCCCTGCCCCCACGCCCTCATCAGTGGCCGTGATTGACAGCAGCAAGAGCCAATGGCTCCTAATACTGTATCTGAGCCAATGAGGAGGGAGAAAACTGACAGAGCCTCAATCGCTGGATTGAGATTGGGCTCAAGTATGTATTTAGGGGGGATATGGGGGGAGCTGCGTGTACCTTACTGCAGAAAAACCTTCTGCCATTGCAACCACTTTAATTTCGGCAATGTTAAAACTCTTATGCCGTGTATACACGGTCGGACTTTCCGGCAGAAAAAGCCCCGATGGAATCACTTCATCGGATATTCCGATTGTGTGTGGGCTTTAGCGGACTTTTTTTTTCGAAAATTCTGACGGACCTAGAAATAGAAGATGTTTTAAATCTTTCCGATGGAATCAATTCCTAAAAACTGTTCATCTGTATGCTGTTCCGACGGACCAAAAACGAAGCAAGGGCAGCTAATGGCTACTGGCTATTGAACTTCCTTTCTCTAGTTCCGTCATACGCGTTGTACGTCACCGCGTTCTAAACTATTGGACTTTGGTGTGATCATGTGTAGGCAAGTCAGTTTCAGCGGAACTCCGTCGGAAAAACCGCCAGAGTTTATTCTGATGGAAAAACCGGTCGTGTGTATGCGGCATTCGTTTGGCTTGTCCCTGGTGTCTACCTGTTCTGCATTTCTATTTCAAAATATGTTCATAACTTCACAAACTGAAATGTACTAATCCAATAGCATTATTTACAATAGCTTTGCAGTTTCTACACATGATATATGGAACCAGGTCATTACCCCCAAAATGTCTTTAGGTTAATTACAATCCAGCGTTCCATTTTTCAACCAATTTCAATACGATAGCTACGTGCTATAGGTTGCTTTTGTCTGCTGCCTATTTTTTTTTTTTAAAGACAAATTGAAGTTTAGCAATTGGCGTCAAACATCTGCATATGTTTCCACTCCTTTCAGTAGACAAAATTGCTTGATTTTATCACTCTATTTTTGGAATAATAGGACCTATTCTTCATGATTATGTGCAGGAAGCTTCATGCGGTGCTGTCAGTAGCTGCACAGAATTAATGGAAACAGCAGATCCCAAGCTGCATCAGCCAAGACCCAGATCTTGCCCTGCTTTCCCCCCTCCGAGAACACATTGCAAGACATTGCTACCCCTTGCTGTATGCAGCAATCAAGCCACATGCTCTCCCCCCCCTCCCTTCCATACCTGCTCATAATAATTAAACGGTCAATTAGCTGCACCTGCTGGGTTATCCTGGCAGCACTGAACTCTGCTAATAAGGTCATTAATGGAGCACAGGAGGTTACACGCCTTTATGGGAAATATTCCGTTTAGCCACAGACATATGCAGCTGCTCTTTCACGTAATGCACACACAATTTACCGTATTTAGTGCTGCTGTCCAAGAGCCTTTCTGTGTCGTAGAAAGGTTCGACATTGTTCCTATTCTAATCTTCCTTCTCTGTTTGAATAATGTTTTGAGGGCATTTGGAAGGGTGATTTTCACCCGAGGAGTTCAGTTTCTGGCACCAAGATAGTCAGCGAAGCTGAAGACCTCGGCAATTTGCATTTGAACGCCTTTTGTTCTAATTAGTGATTTTCACATCTAGAATCAAACAGGGCTATATAAAGTAGCTGCCAGCACCGTCACTAACACGAGCAACATTAAGATATCTGTTGCAGTTTATGTGAGCTGTTAATCACCCTGCAAAGCTCTCATTGTATTTAATTACTGCCAGTTATCAAATGGTCGCTTTTTAGTAATACTGCAGTCTAAACCTCACACATAATACATCACTTCATCTCATACATAATATGCATAATTCTTTTTTTCCAATACTCATTAAACATTAAAAGAATATTATTTATTCTGTTTATTGTATAAACAAAAAAAAAAAAGACTCAGTAAACCTAAAATATGAGTTCTTTTTATATTACAGAGCTAATCATAACATTCAGAAATATGTTTCTATGGCTATACAGTGGATGAGATATTTTAGACTAGAAGAGGCTAGCTTCTATGTTTTTGTATATATATTTTTTTATTTGTTTATTATTTATAGGATTAAAAAATGCCATTTTATAAAATATGTTATTAGTTATTTTTTTCAGAACAATATGAAATATTGCATATGAATATTTAGTATTTTCATATTCAACTTCAATATTTACAAGACTAATCTAGCTGTTTTGCTGAAAAGAGCTTGTTTATGGAGCTTAATGTGATTGTAAAGGAAACATTTTTATTACAACATAACATGCATGTCATACTTACCTGCTCTGTGTAATGGTTTTGCACAGAGCAGCCCCGATCCCACTTTTCTCAGGTCCCCCGCCGGCACTCTGGGAGCCCCCTCCTTGCTGAGTGCCCCCATAGCAAGCCGTGGGGACACTCATGCATGCTCACACCCAAGACAGCTCTCTGTATTCATAAAACACAAAGAACGTGACTCAGCCCACCTCCTTCTCCCACCTCATTGGCTGTGAATGATAGCACTGGGAGCCAATGGCTCCTACTGCTGCATCTCAGCCAATCAGGAGGGAGAGAACCTAGAGAGCCTTGGGTCTCATGCACATTGCTGGATTGAGATTAGGCTCAGGTAAGTATTAGGGGGACTGAGGGGGGACCTGCACACTGAAGGTTTTTTACCTTCATGCATAGAATGAATGAACCTTCAGCCTTTACAACCACTTAACCACTTAATAACTCAAGCTCTGTTTATGTATACATTCTATAGGAGTAACTCATCCCCCGATTCCTTCCCCTACTCTGTATAGTTCCACACAGAGTTACACTTAGGTACATACAGTCTGAAAGCAAACAGCTTCTGCTGTGTTCTTTATTTAGAAAAATAAGTATCATGGCTGGATGCCCATAACTGTTCATAAAATACATTATATCTACAGTATATACATGTATTGTAATGGTGATAGGCTCAAATGGTATTGAGAGCAGTCAACCATGCCTGGGACAGAGAAACCCATGAACAGTCCAAGCAGTTTTTATTCAACAAGGCAGTAAACAAACATAGTATTGATGCAGGAAGGCTTTGTACAGCAAGTCAATAGCATAAAAGGAAATAGCTGTTTGTCAGAGACACTAACTAAGTGCTTAAAGGGGTTGTGAAGGTAAATATTTTTTCACTTTAATGCATTCTATGCAGCGCGGGGGGGGGGGGGGGGGCGGGGCAGAGTGATACAGCAAGCGGCTATAGCCACCGGCTGTATCACGAAAGCGTGCCCACAAATGCTTCTCACGATGCGAGGGAGCTTGCATGAACATGAGAAGTACTTGCGGGAGGAAGCCGAGACAGCTGCCGAGGAACCCCAGAAGACCAGGTTCGGGGCCACTCTATGCAAAACGAGCTGCACAGTGGAGGTAAGTATAAGATATTTATAAAAAAAAAAAAAAAAACTTTACAACCCCTTTGTGCACTTTTTAGTGTCAATGGTCAGCCATTTCACCCAGAAGCAGGCTCCCAGAGCAGATAGAGAGAGGGAGCCCTGAGCATCAGCCAGCTCACATAAAACAGTGCTGTGCGTTGCTAAAACGAATTAACCACTTAAGGACCAGGCCTCTTTTTCAGACTTGGTGTTTTCATGTTTAAAACAGTTTTTTTTGCTAGAAAATTACTTAGAACCCCCAAACATTTTATATTGTTTTTTTTTCTAACACCCTAGAGAATAAAATGGCGGGCATTGAAATACTTTTTTTTACACCATATTTGCGCAGCGGTCTTACAATCGCACTTTTTTTGAAAAAAATGCACTTTTTTGAATAAAAAAATAAGACAACCGTAAAATTAGCCCAATTTTTTTTTATATTGTGAAAGATAATGGTACGCCAAGTAAATTGATATCCAACATGTCACGCTTCAAAATTGCGCCCGCTCGTGGAATGGCATCAAACTTTTAGCCTCAAAAATCTCCATAAGCGACATTTAAAAAATTCTACAGGTTGCATTTTTTGCGTTACAGAGGAGGTCGAGGGCTAGAAATATTGCTCTCGCTCTACCAATCGCGGCGATACCTCACATGTGTGGTTTTACCACCGTTTTCATATGCGGGCGCTACTCACGTATGCGCCCGCTTCTGTGCGCAAGCTCGTCGTGACGGGGTGTTTTTAAAAAAAACATTTTTTTTTCTTATTTATTTTAATTGATTTTATTTATTTTTACACTGTTTAAAAAAAAAAAAATGGATCACTTTTATTCCTATTACAAGGAATGTAAACATCCCTTGTAATAGAAAAAAGCATGACAGGTCCTCTTAAATATGAGATCTGGGGTCAAAAAGTCCTCAGATCTCATATTTGGGCTAAAATGCAAAAAAAATAAAAATAAAATAAATCTGACATTTAAAAAAATATATACCTTTAAGAGGTATGGGCGGAAGTGACGTTTTGACGTCGCTTCCGCCCTCCTATGGTATAGAGACGAGTGGGGGCCATCTTAGCCTCACTTGTCTCTATGCCCAGCTAGGAAGAGGACCCGATTGCCTCCGCCGCTACCGACGGCTCCGGTAAGCGGCGGAAGGTGCGGGAGGGCGGCGGGAGGGGGGGTGGCACCTCTCCCGCCGCCGATAGCGGTGATCTCGCGGCAAATCCGCCGCGGAGACCACCGTTATCGTACAGCCGACCGCCGCCTGAAGAGATGGATATCTCGGTTGTGGCAGCAGCTGCTGCCGTTACCGAGATATCCCTCTTCAAAAATAGGACGTACGTCGTCGTGCGGCGGTCGGCAAGTGGTTAAGAAGCTGGCTAACAGGTAAGATCTGGAACCTAAGATTAGAGGCTGTATACCATCCATAGTTCTACAAATCCTCTGGACTCCAGAACTCAGACTAGGACTTGTTAAGATCTGAGAACACAACAGTGTTTGCTCCCTCCATAGCCATCCCTGGAGTCCTTGTGTAGGTGAGAAACCTAATATATACATTTATATACATATACAGTACTTTATTAAAGAGGGATGGAAATTGGCCAGTAGTTTCCTGTGGTTGTCCATCTTCTCACTGATGCAAACTGCCCTGCCTTGCCCCTGGCCATTTTCTATTACAATAATTAAGAGACCCTGAATAGTGATGGACGAACTTCCGAACGCGGACCGCAAACGCGGCCGATAGTTTGCGAACCGGAACGTTCGCGGCGGGCCCCATTGACTTCAATGGGAGGCGAACTTCGCAAACCTACAGGTCAAATTTGCAGCCACAAAATAATTAATAGCTGTGCAAACATAGTCCCACCACATGGCCAATGATATAACACATGTATGAGGTGAATCTGGGATCGACAACTACAAGCATTCTTTTTTTATATGGGAAATTGTTGTGACAATTCGGGACTGTGGAGCGCATGAAGGCAATGGAGGAGAGGGAAGGTCAGGGACCAGGGTAGGCAAAGAAGAGGGTGCAGGAGATGATCACCAGCAGCGTGACATACAGCAATGACACCTGCACCGTGATAGAGTCATCTGACAACAGCACCGTGATAGAGAGCACTGACATCAGCAGCGTGACATAAAGCACTAACACCAGCACCGTGATATACAGCACTGACAGCAGCACCGTGATAGAGAGCACTGACATCAGCAGCGTGACATACAGCAATGCCACCTGCACCGTGATAGAGTCATCTGACAACAGCACCGTGATAGAGAGCACTGACATCAGCAGCGTGACATAAAGCACTAACACCAGCACCGTGAAATGCAGCACTGACAGCAGCACCGTGATAAAGAGTACTGACATCAGCACCGTGATATACAGCACTGACACCTGCACCGTAAGCAGCCCCAGGAGGAAGTCAGCATAGCACAGGGATGATGGGAGCCCCTCATAAGGAGCATAGCACAGGGATGGTGGGAGCCCCTCATAATCAGCATAGCACAGGGATGGTGGGAGCCCCTCATAATGAGCATAGCACAGGGATGGTGGGAGCCCCTCATAATAAGCAGCCCCAGGAGGATGTCAGCATAGCACAGGGATGGTGGGAGCCCCTCATAATAAGCAGCCCCAGGAGGATGTCAGCATAGCACAGGGATGGTGGGAGCCCCTCATAATAAGCAGCCCCAGGAGGATGTCAGCATAGCACAGGGATGGTGGGAGCCCCTCATAATAAGCAGCCCCAGGAGGATGTCAGCATAGCACAGGGATGGTGGGAGCCCCTCATAATAAGCAGCCCCAGGAGGAAGTCAGCACAGCACAGGGATGGTGGGAGCCCCTCATAATGAGCATAGCACAGGGATGGTGGGAGCACCTCAAAATATGCACAGCAGAGGTACAGCCCCAGGAGGAAGTCAGCACAGCACAGGGATGGTGGGAGCCCCTCATAATATGCACAGCAGAGGTACAGCCCCAGGAGGATGTCAGCACAGCACAGGGATGGTGGGAGCCCCTCATAATAAGCAGCCCCAGTAGAAATATGACACCGCTCAACCTCTTCAAAGAGGAGGGTACGGGCATATAGTAAGGTGTGCTTTTTTTGGACAAGGAAGTGAGCCAAATGAAGAAAGAAGGTCTCTGTGCTCGATTAAAAAAATTGTTTATAGACATATACATGGTCTACTGGTCACATGTG
This sequence comes from Lithobates pipiens, assembly GCF_037356315.1. Classification (NCBI taxonomy): domain Eukaryota; kingdom Metazoa; phylum Chordata; class Amphibia; order Anura; family Ranidae; genus Lithobates; species Lithobates pipiens. The sequence continues at coordinate 55,318,762 of NW_027507789.1, read as the reverse complement.
TTGAATTCCTCAGAGATGCATGCCTCATTAATTTTTAGAAATGTGAGGTAGTTAACACTGTCGTGAACTAGGCGAGTACGCTTATCGGTCACGATCCCCCCTGCTGCGCTGAACGTCCATTCGGACAGGATACTGGATGAGGGGCCAACAGTTCGATTGCAAATTGGGCAAGCTCTGGCCAGAGGTCAAGCCTGCCCACCCAGTAGTCCAGGGGTTCATCACTCCTCAGAGCGTCCACATCGGCAGTTAACCCGATGTAGTCGGACACCTGACGGTCTAGGCGTTCCCTGATGCTGGATCCGGATGACACCTGTCGATGGGTCGGCTGAAAGAATGACCTCATATCCGAAGTCACCAACACATCTTCAAACCGGCCTCTTCTTGCAGGCGCTGTTGGATTGGTACCCGCAACTCCTTCTCTGGGAGTGGGAATTGCTCCTCTGCCAGCGCACGCAAAAGCAGAATGCAGCATTTCTCGAACCAAGGCCTGGAAGTGCTCCATTCTGCCAGCCCTCTGGACGGCGGTAACATTTCCTCCATTTTGTGTTTGTACCGGGGGTCTAAGTTCGTTGCCACCCAGTACTGGTCCTTGACCCTTATGCTTTTTATACAGGGGTCCCTATTAAAACACTGAAGCATGAAGGCCCCCATTTTCACTAAACTGGAAGCGGTGTGGTGGCCTGGTTCCTGCTCATCATCCAGGATAATGTCGTCCTCTTCATTCTCCTCTCCCCATCCACGCACAACAGGGATCCCAGAAAGGTTTAAACCATGCTCTTCTTGCTCCTCCTCATCTGCCCCGGCACCATCCTCCTCTGACTCCTCTTCAGACTCCTGTTGTTGACTTGTCTCAGATAGAGTAGCCCCCCCTGGGAATTCATCCAGCATTGCGACTTCCTCACCTTCCCGCTCCTGCTCCTCCACAGCTTGATCAATGACACGATGCAATGCACGCTCCATAAAGAAGGCATAAGGTACCATGTCACTGATGGCGCCATGGCTGCGACTGACCAGTTTGGTGATCTCCTCAAATGGGCGCAGAAGTCTGCATGTGTTGCGCATGAGCAGCCACTGGCGCGGTGAAAAAAAACCCAGCTCCCCAGAACCGGTTCTGCCACAGAGTTCATACAGGTAGACGTTAACTGCACGTTTCTGCTGGAGCAGCCTATCAAGCATATAGAAGGTTGAGTTCCATCGCGTCGGGCAATCGCAAATAAGACGTCTGACCGGCAGATTGTGTCGACGCTGAATGTCAGCAAGGCGAGCCATGGTCGTGTAAGATCTTCTGAAATGGGCTGAGATTTTCCTTGCCTGCCGCAAGATGTCCTGGACCCCAGGGTATTGGACAACGAATCGCTGCACGACCAAGTTTAAGACATGTGCCATGCATGGCACGTGCGTGATTTTGCCCTGTTTCAATGTGCTAAGCAGATTGACACCGTTGTCACACACCACTTTACCAACTGTCAAATTGAGCGGTGTTAGCCACTGATCTGCCTGTGAACACAAAGCTGAAAGGAGTGCCGGGCCAGTGTGGCTCTTGGCTTCCAGGCACAACAGACGCAGCACGGCATGGCAACGTCTCACCTGGCATGTCGAATAGGTTCTGGGGAGCTTGGGCGGCACAGCGGAAGAGACGCTAGCAGCGGAAAAGGAGGAGTCAGCCGAGGAGGAGAGGGAGGAGGATGGAGTAGGAGGAGGAGGAGAAGAAGAGTCAGGCCTGCATGCAATCCGTGGTGGTAAAACCAAATCTATACGGGTGCCACAGGTTACATGCTTGACGGCCGTCAGAAGGTTCACCCAGTGGGCAGTAAAAGTGATATACCTTCCCTGCCCGTGTTTGCTAGACCACGTGTCTGTGGTCAGATGTATCTTGGCACCGACACTGTGTGCCAGAGATACATTCACTTGCCGCTGAACATGGCCATATAGCTCTGGGATGCCCTTCTCTGAGAAATACTTCCTTCCTGGGACCTTCCATTGTGGTGTTCCAATGGCCACAAATTTGCGAAAGGCCTCCGAGTCCACCAGTTTATATGGCAGTAGTTGGCGGGCTATCAGTTCTGACAAGCCAGCCATCAACCGTTGGGCAAGAGGGTTATCCGGCGTCATCATTTTTTTACGCTCGAACGTTAGGCCCACGGAAGCCTGCCTTTTTGCAGAAAAACGTGAGCTTGGCGTGATGGAAGGTGGAGTGGAGGACAATTGTGAGGAGAGAGGAGAAGGAGAAGTAGAAGACGAGGCTGGATGGTGAGAGCCTGCAGTGTGGCTTTGTGTGTTCCGTTGCTCCCACTCGGCTCGGTGATGGCTGCTCATGTGCCTTCTTAAGGCGGTCGTCCCTAGGTGAGTGTTGGGCTTACCGCGACTAATGCGTTGACTGCAAAGATTGCAGATGGCAATGCTATTGTCAGCAGCGGACACGTTAAAAAAAGCCCACACTGCGGAGCCATGTGCCGGTGTCCTGGGAGCGCCAGATGTGACCGTACATGGTCGATGACTCGCTCCTGATACATTTGCAGTCTGCTTTGTCCCTCCTGTGCAATGTAAGTTATTCCTGCTTCTCCTCCCTATCTGCTGGTCCATATCTCCCTCTGAACTCCCCTCCTCTTCCTCTCTTGTGGGCACCCACGTGACATCACTAGACACGTCATCATCAACGTCACCTTCCCCACCGCTATAAGTAGAGATCTCGGAGTAGGCAGCAACACCGGGGACCAACCTCCTCCTTGGGCTGATCTGGGTACTGTCGTCAGACTGCTGAGTAGCGGTTGTTGCTACCTCCTCTTCCTGATCCAATGCCAAGAGTGGCTGCGCATCAGAAATATCCTCTTGATATGGATCGGAAAATAATTCCTTACCAGTCCTTATAAGGACCTTTGTGGAATAAGTAGGTTGTGAATGATTAGCAGACTGTACGTCAGTCCCTATACTGATAAAGGACTGCTGCAGTATAGGGCAGCGGTCAGCAGAAGTGCACCTCAACCCTATGTATTGTGGACCTATACCAGTCCTTATAGAATAGCAGACTGTACCTCACTCAACCCTATGTACTGTAGCACGCTACACCAGGTTACCAGTCCTTATAAGGACCTTTGTGGAACACGTAGGTTGTGTGTGACTGATTAGCAGACTGTACGTCAGTCCCCATAGTGATGAAGGACTGCTGCAGTATAGGGCAGCGGTCAGCAGTAGTGCACCTCAACCCTATGTATTGTGGACCTATACCAGTCCTTATAGAATAGCAGACTGTACCTCACTCAACCCTATGTACTGTAGCACCCTAGACAGACCAAGTTACCAGTCCTTATAAGGACCTTTGTGGAACAAGTAGGTTGTGTGTGGCTGATTAGCAGACTGTACGTCAGTCCCTATACTGATGAAGCACTGCTGCAGTATAGGGCAGCGGTCAGCAGTAGTGCACCTCAACCCTATGTATTGTGGACCTATACCAGTCCTTATAGAATAGCAGACTGTACCTCACTCAACCCTATGTACTATAGCACCCTACACCAGGTTATTACCAGTCCTTATAAAGGACCTTTGTGGAACAAGTAGGTTGTGAATGATTAGCAGACTGCAGCAGAAGGGCAGCAGTCAAGTATAATATTCTTTCTATATTTGGAAGAAAGAATATTATACGTGTACAAGCCTATTACCATACCACTAATACCAGTCCTGAAAAGAACCTTTGTGGACCTAATATAGTAACAGCTACTGATTAAACTGACCCTCACTGCCTCACACACTGCTTCCTGCCTGTCCCTATATAAACTGACAAAACAGAGGCTGCTGGAACAATAACGGGTTACTGGAATAGCACTTTTGTGGACCTGATAGTTACAGCTAATGATTAAACTGACTCTCCCTGCAGCACACACCGTCCTGTTCCTTTCTCTAAACTGACAAAAGACACTCAGGCTGCTGCAACAATCAGTAGCACAGCAAACCTATATACACCTAACACCTATACCAGTCCTAAAAAGAACTTTTGTGTACCAAATAGCTAGCGATTTGGGTCACTGCAATCTCTCCCTGCTCCACACAGCAACCTCTCCCTATAGTGACAGAAGAAAGAATGTAAAATGGCCGCTGGATCGGGTGTATTTATAAATTAGGGGGAATGTCCAAGTGTCCATGTGCTGTAATGTCTCAATTGGCTGTTGTCACGTACCTTTAAGCAGAGCCTGGAGTGCAGGGAGTGGCCTCTCGTAGACCTCTGACTCGAGAGACCCTGGTAGTGGTGACAGGGGCTCAGGAGCACAGAGGGGCACAAGTGCCTGACTGGATAGCAGGTGGTAGAGGCAGAAGACCGTTGAAGGAGGAGGTGTATTGTAGTCCGGTGTCTGAATGCAGGCAAAGGTGAGATAAGTTCCAGCAGACAGCAGAAGGGTTCCTGTAGTCCAGCAACGGCATACAAGTGATTGCAGGAAGTGACAAACAACGGAGGGGTATTGTAGTCCAACAACGGATGCAGGTGCAATAGATAAGCGGAAGAGTCCAGTAGTCTGCGGCCAGAGGTAGAAGGCTACAAACGCAGAAGGAGTACAGCCAGATATTGCGGAGGACTGGGAGGTGTCCTGTAGTACAACAGCAAGCAACTTACAGTTGACGGATGGTGTAACAGTCCAGGTCAGGCACAGGCGGGCAGATCAGGTACAGAAACGGAATCCAGAAGAGTAGTCGGGTACAAGCCAAAGTCGGGGGGCAGGCAGCAAACAGCAGAGTCGGGAACAAGCCGGGTTCGATACGGATCAGGGTACAGGTACAGATACAGGTACAGGTTCAGGTTCAGATTCAGATACGGATCACCAGGACGCACAGGAACGCTGTTGATCAGGCAGCAAGGCAGTGAGGCATGGATCCAGTTTAAATAGCGCTATTGGCGCCAATTTGCGTCAAACGGCCGCACGCGCACGCGCGCACCGCCGATCGCGGTAACGCTCCTGGAACTGGGCAAGAGATCTTCTGCGACTTTCGCCGCTCGGACGTCCGTGAGGAGGATCTTCCTGACATTGCCCCCCCCCAATGGGCAGCCTCCGGATGCCCAACTGGGACATCTTACCTGGGTGAGATCTTTTAAATGCCAGAACCAACCTCTTGGCGTGGATGCCAGTCTCTGGTTCCCAGGAGTTCTCTTCTGGACCATACCCCTTCCACTTCACCAGATACTGTACCTGGTTGCGTCTCTTTCTGCAATCCAAAATTGCTTCTACTTCAAACTCCTCTTCACCATTAATAAGCACAGGTTCAGGAGGGCCCACGTTCCGATCGGTGAAGGGATCCTGGATTGAAGGTCTTAAGAGGGACACATGAAACACTGGGTGAATACGCAGCGATTCTGGTAATTTCAGCTCATAAGCCACATTGTTAATTTTCCTGGAAATTGGGAAAGGACCCACAAATTTTGGGCCCAGTTTTCTAGATGGGCATGTTAATTTTAGATTCAGAGTAGATAACCAAACCAAATCTCCGGGTTTTAGGTCGAGCTCCCCTCTCCTCTTTCTGTCAAAAACTGCTTTGTTGCGTTCTTGAGTTCTTGCCATCGTTTCTTGAAGCAACTTGTTATTGGTGCAGAAAAAGTCCAAAGTTTCTTGAACTGCTGGAACCGTGCATTCTGGGATATTGGCTGATAGGAACTGAGGGTGAAAACCATAGTTCACAAAGAAGGGAGATTGATTAGTTGCAGAATGAACAGAGTTATTGTAGGAAAACTCGGCAAGTGGTAAAAGGGATACCCAATCGTCTTGCGAAAAAGAAGAATAACACCGCAAATATTGCTCAAGGGTCTGGTTCGTTCGTTCGGTCTGGCCGTTGGTCTGGGGATGATAGGCAGACGAGAATGAAAGATCAATTTTCAAGGACTTACATAAAGCTCTCCAAAATTTTGATGTAAATTGTACCCCTCGGTCGGAAACAATGTTCGCAGGTATACCGTGGAGTCTTACAATCTCCTTAATGAAGATCCTTGCGGTCTCAGGGGCAGAAGGTGTACCCTTCATGGGCAGAAAGTGAGCCATTTTGGACAATCTGTCGACCACCACAAGGATAGTGGTGAAGCCTTCTGACGGAGGTAATTCTACAATAAAGTCTATGGAAATCATTTTCCAAGGCCTTTCCGGGATGGGGAGTGGTTTCAGCAACCCCCAGGCTTTGGTCTTGCTACTCTTGTTCTGGGTACAGGTAATGCAAGATTCAACATAAAGTTTACAGTCTCTTAGCAGCTGAGGCCACCAGAAGGTGCGTTGGAGAAGTTCGGCGGTCTTGTGTACCCCAAAATGACCGGCCAATTTGTGGTCGTGGCAAGACTTGAGAACAGCAACCCGTAGTTGTTGGGGCACGTAGATCTTGTTTTCATGCCATAACAAGTTATTGCTAGAGAGTAAGGTGGTGTTTGAGGGATGTGGAGCTGAAGATGAAGCCTGCTTAAGTTGGGATAGAAGATCTTCCTGGAGCATAAGGAAATTTCCGGGCGCAAGGATGGTGTCTGTGGGTTGAAGAACTTCGGGTTCGCTGAACATCCGGGATAGCGCGTCGGGTTTGGTGTTCTTTGATCCGGGCCTATAGGTTATGTGGAAGGAAAATCTTGTAAAGAACAGTGCCCATCTGGCCTGACGCGGCTTCAGCCTCTTAGCAGTCTTTAAATACTCTAAGTTCTTGTGGTCAGTGTATACCAGAATGGGATGGGCTGCTCCCTCCAGGAGATAGCGCCATTCCTCAAGTGCGGCTTTGATAGCGAGTAACTCCCTGTCCCCGACATCATAATTCTTTTCCGCTTCAGACAATTTACGTGAGAAAAACGCCACTGGGTGCAATAAAGCCTTTGGGCCCTGTCTCTGAGAAAGGACTGCTCCCACTGCAACTTCGGATGCATCCACCTCAAGGATGTAGGGTAGCGCAGAATTAGGATGCTTCAGGACAGATGCTGACACAAACTGTTCTTTAAGGGAAGAAAATGCGGCCTGTGCCTCCGGAGTCCACCGGAACTTGATACCTTGTCTCGTTAATCTGGTGATTGGAGCGATGATTGTAGAAAATCCCTTGATGAATTTTCGATAAAAATTCGCAAACCCCACAAAGCGTTGAATTCCTCTTTTATCAGTAGGGGCTGGCCAGTCCATGATGGCCGAAACTTTTTGCGGATCCATCTTGATTCCATCCACCGAAATAATCAGCCCCAAAAACTGAATGCTGCGACGTTCAAACTCGCACTTCTCAGGTTTTGCGTACAAGCCGTGTTGGCGAAGCCGAGTGAGAACCTTCTTAACGTGTTCCCTGTGAGCTGGCAGAGAGGGGGAGAAAATTAAGATGTCGTCCAGATATACTAAAACAAACAGGTCGAGAAAATCTCTAAAGATATCATTCACAAAATGCTGGAAAGTCGCAGGAGCGTTGCATAGCCCAAAGGGCATTACGAGATATTCAAAATGTCCGAAGCGGGTGCGGAAGGCAGTCTTCCATTCGTCCCCGCTTCGGATACGGACCAAATTATAGGCTCCGCGAAGATCCAATTTTGTGAAGATACTAGCTGATCCAAGGCGCTGGAATAATTCGGGTACCAAAGGCAGTGGGTACCGGTTCTTGACTGTAACTTTATTTAAGTCCCGGTAGTCAACACAAGGGCGGAGAGAATGGTCCTTCTTTTCTACAAAAAAGATTCCTGCCCCAGCTGGGGACGTAGAAGGACGTATGAACCCCTTTTTCAGATTGTCATCAATGTAAGTCCTGAGAGTCTCCAATTCCACTTCTGTTAAGGGAAATATTCTCCCGAAAGGGATTTCGGGTCCGGGAAGGATCTCAATTGGGCAATCGTAGGGTCTATGAGGGGGAAGTGTTTCTGCCCCTTTCTTGCTGAACACGTCCAGGAAGTCATGGTAGGTCTCAGGAACGTGCTGGCGAGTCTCAACATCGGTCTCCATACACATTAAATGGGGTGAAACCTTAGTTGATTCTTGAAAGCAGTGTTGACGACAATAGGGGGAGAAAAAGAAAATGTTTCCGGTGGACCAGTCTATTTGCGGGTTGTGTGCCCGAAGCCAGGGCATACCCAGTATGATAGGGAAAAGGGGAGATTCAATAATGTCCAGGCAGAGTTGTTCCTGATGGTTACCGGAAATAGTAGCAGTCAAAGGACATGTCTCTTGTGTCACTGGTCCTGATTTGATAACTGACCCATCGGCAAGGTGTACAGACAACCCTTTCGCCCTGGGCCGTAAGGGCACTTGGAACTTTTGGGCAAACGATAAGTCCATAAATCCACTGCACGCTCCAGAATCAACTATTGCGGGGACTTGAATGTTCCCTCCGGGTAGCTGAAGAGAGACGGGAACAGCCAGGTGGGTAGCATTACTAGGCACAGCAGGTAAAACAGGAGAAGATACAGAAGAATGCTTACGGAATTTGGCAGGACAGGATCTCACGTAATGTCCGGGTTCTCCACAGTAAAGACACAGATTGTTGAGCTGCCGGCGTTGTCGTTCCTCGGTGGTGAGCGTTGGTCTAAGTAAGCCCAGTTGCATGGGTTCAGGCGTGTCAGCAGCAGGATGTGCAGGGGGATTAGGTACACGGGGTAACATCCAGACTGGTCGGGACGGCCCGGCAGTGTGTTCTGTTCTCCGTTCTCTCAAACGTCTGTCTATCTGGATGGAGAGGTTGATAAGGGCTTCAAGAGTTGCTGGAACACCCACCCGGGCCAATTCATCCTTTAGAGGTTCAGAGAGTCCCATGCGAAACTGGTATCGCAGAGCAGCATCGTTCCAGGTAGTATCGGAACTCCAGCGCCGAAATTCAGACGCATAGTCCTCTGCCGCTCTGCGGCCTTGCTGAAGAGAATATAAAGCTGCTTCCGCTGTGGCCGCCTGTTGAGGATCCTCATAGAGCAAACCCATGGCTTGAAAAAATGTATTCAGGTTATTAAGGCAGGCTTCCTTTTGCTCCAAAAGGCGGTGGGCCCAAGCCTGGGGCTCACCCAGTAGAAGGGAGATAACAAAACCCACCTTAGTGGATTCTAGAGAGAAAGTTCTGGGTTGAAGTGCAAAAAACAATTCACAGGCATTGCGAAAAGCTCTATACTTGCTGCGATTTCCCGAAAACCTCTCCGGAGTTGGGACCTTGGGTTCAGGGGGTAACATAACCACTGATGGCGCAGAAGAAGTTCCCGACACGGTAGGGCCTGTGGTAGATAAGACCTGGACACGCTCTTCCAATCGAGAATAGCCTTCTTGTAGAGATTTAACAGCCTGGGTAAGTCCAGCAAGATGACGGCATAAATCATCCATGGCCGAATCTCCCTGCGTGGGCTCAGACATGGCTGCCTGATACTGTCACGTACCTTTAAGCAGAGCCCGGAGTACAGGGAGTGGCCTCTCGTAGACCTCTGACTCGAGAGACCCTGGTAGTGGTGACAGGGGCTCAGGAGCACAGAGGGGCACAAGTGCCTGACTGGATAGCAGGTGGTAGAGGCAGAAGACCGTTGAAGGAGGAGGTGTATTGTAGTCCGGTGTCTGAATGCAGGCAAAGGTGAGATAAGTTCCAGCAGACAGCAGAAGGGTTCCTGTAGTCCAGCAACGGCATACAAGTGATTGCAGGAAGTGACAAACAACGGAGGGGTATTGTAGTCCAACAACGGATGCAGGTGCAATAGATAAGCGGAAGCGGAAGAGTCCAGTAGTCTGCGGCCAGAGGTAGAAGGCTACAAACGCAGAAGGAGTACAGCCAGATATTGCGGAGGACTGGGAGGTGTCCTGTAGTACAACAGCAAGCAACTTACAGTTGACGGATGGTGTAACAGTCCAGGTCAGGCACAGGCGGGCAGATCAGGTACAGAAACGGAATCCAGAAGAGTAGTCGGGTACAAGCCAAAGTCGGGGGGCAGGCAGCAAACAGCAGAGTCGGGAACAAGCCGGGTTCGATACGGATCAGGGTACAGGTACAGATACAGGTACAGGTTCAGGTTCAGATTCAGATACGGATCACCAGGACGCACAGGAACGCTGTTGATCAGGCAGCAAGGCAGTGAGGCATGGATCCAGTTTAAATAGCGCTATTGGCGCCAATTTGCGTCAAACGGCCGCGCGCGCACGCGCACGTGCACGCGCACGCGCGCACCGCCGATCGCGGTAACGCTCCTGGAACTGGGCAAGAGATCTTCTGCGACTTCCGCCGCTCGGACGTCCGTGAGGAGGATCTTCCTGACAGCTGTCCTGTACCTCATGATGGATGTGTCATCATAGGTCAAAGTTCTTTTTCACAGAAAACACGGAAGTCCGCCAGGCGAACGGCGGCAATAGTCCGCCGATCGGGCGAATCGCGAACAGCCAAAATTCCCCGCGAAATGACCCCCGAGCGAACCGTTCGGCCATCACTAACCCTGAATGATACCGCAGTGTAAAACTGACTAGTAGAAGGACAGCTTAATCAGCAATAATAAGCCAAATGTACCAGAGACAAAGATATAGGCAGGCATTTTACTACAAGAATAAAAAGTTTGTGGATTTTACAATAGTATAAAATTGGCCAGCAGCAAAACAATTTTATTAAGCAATGCTAGGCCCTAATCTACTAGAGATGAAATTAACATACAGGGGTTTTATAACAAGAATAAATATACTTTAGTGAATACAGCAGTGTAAACGTGGCCAGCAAGAGGACAGTTTTAGTTGGGGATAGTAGGCCTAACTTATGGGGTGGGGGTGGAGGGTGCATTGAATATATTGTGAAGTTTTTTAAGTGAACACTGTTTTTGCACTTAGCTTTTTTCTTTGAAACCATGTAATGACTTGCCGCAAAAAAAAAAGGCTTCCCCCATGAACTTATTGTTAGTAACAAGTGAATGCCTAAAATATTCTCCATTTAGATAATATAATGAAAAACGAACAAAATAATATAAAACCCTAAAATAACATCCCTGAAACAAAAACCCACTTTTTTAAAGTAAGGTTTTCAGCCACAAAAAAAAGCAGCTTAACTTAAAATGAAGGCCCTAAAAAAAAAAATATATATATATATATATATATATGTATATATATATGTACCCCGAAATTAAATGAAAATCCAAAAGTACCAACAAAAGCCCATTTTTGAAAGGGAAGCATTGCAGTTAAACAAAAATGTAATCTGGACAGGACAGCAACTAAATGTGAACTCAGACCTCAAATCAACCACCAAATTTGGTGATAGGCAGAATAATAATAATAATAATAAATAGAAGACAGCAAAGGAGTTGATTGTCCAAAGCCATCAAAATTAAAGTCAACATTTCCTAACAGCCATAATCTCCTCCTATGGAGTTTCTCAGCTTTCTGTATGCTTTCCTTGCAACAACTTCCAAATCACTGAAACTATCTCTGCCCTGAAAAGGGGGACCATCTCCTGAAATGTGTCAGCTGGCTATATAACATAACATCCATTACGAACTAGAGAAATTCTATTGCAAGACAGACCAATGGTTCTTGGTTTACTTACAATGCTGTTATCATTTTAGATTTCGTGAGTATGCACTCTTTTTATCCTTTAATAAAGTGCTGTGGATAATGTACTTGGCATTTGTGCCCTTAGTTCTATTTTGTCTGCATAGTTACAAGATTTCTTTTTCTGAAGAGGGCTGCATCATCTATACCAGTGTTCCTCAACCTTTTTTCAGTCAAGGCGCTCTTTTTTAAATTCTGCAAAATCTCAAGGTACCCCATTCTAAATGTTAAAACAGTTAAGCTAATAGCACCAACATCCACACATGTAGGACACCCAGCGTTAGAGGTAATGTATTATTTTAAATACACCAATGCAGGGGTGGGACAAAGAAGGATGCTGTGCACATGCCCAATGTCCTCCTTATCAACCGATGATGTCACTGGTTTTTGGAATACTGGAAGGCAGGCTTGATCCACCTACTGACTTGTAAACAATTTTTGGGCAATGTTTAATCATTTTGTCAAGGCACTCCTGAAGAAACCTCAAGGCACCCCAGGGTGCCTGGTCAACCTGGTTGAAAAAGATGGTCTATATCATCCAGTTTTAATTGTGCAGGGACAGCAAATACTTGTGGCACTCAATTCAGGTTCTCTGGAATGCTTTAGCACTACAGTGTCAAGTTATTTATCTCTACTTGGTGCCTGCCTTTTATAGTAAGGGGGTTGGCCTAACTAAAAGCCCCCTTATTGGCCCTTCCAAACCTGTTGTGATGCATTGGCATGCAGTGACTAGGGATGAGACAACTTTGACTTTTTCAGACATTTGGACAAACACCTGAACGTCAGCCCAGTTGGCCCCCTGTTAAGCGGGAGCTATGCATCATATATAGAAGCGGTGTTTCTGCTACTTATATGTATGACAGCTTCCTGCTGTCGCTGGTGCCTAAGAACTCACATCACTGGGAATCCTTGCTCTTTTTAAGCAAATGGAAAGGGATATCAGTCACATTACTGCCCAAATATGTCCATAAGTTATGAAAGAAAAATATACAAAACAACTACATTTTATCTTCAAGGTTATCTCTGTAGCTGTTTACGTCTAAACTGCATCCTTATATTATCAACCAGTAGAGTGTGATGCTTTAAAAAATGTTGGCTTTTTCAGGAGAGGACACATCCTAAATATAATAACTCTTTGCTTCATATGCAAAAATCATGTATCTAAACAAATCTAAACAATAAAACTGAAGTATATTGTTTATTAGTAATACTTTTCAATAAAATGTCAAATAATTATATTTTTCACCAATTTAATTGTTTACATTAGACGTGTAAGAAGCTTAGACACCAGATATTTTTCTATTTTATAAATGATTTTTAAAAATATTGGACACCCCTTCTCCCCGAAACTTCATGAACTTATTAGAGGCACCTAACCCTCTAGGTCTTGTTTTTGAAGAACAAATGATAGAGAAACTCCAGGGCATTAACAACTAGCTCTATGCCAGTGATGGCAAACCTTGGCACCCCAGATGTTTTGGAACTACATTTCCCATGATGCTCAGCTACACTGCAGAGTGCATGAGCATCATGGTAAATGTAGTTCTAAAACATCTGGGGTGCCAAGGTTCGCCATCACTGCTCTATGCTAACACCAAATACGCAAACAAAATAAGTGGCTAGCGTGCCAAACATTTATGCGTCTATTCAGCTGGTGATATGATCACATCACTGCCACACTGCACCGCTATTAAGGTGACTCCAGTATTTCCTAGTCCAGCATTACAACTTCTCGTCTAGCCTGTCTGATTATTGGACAGATGTAATAACACCAATTTATTTTCCAAATTGCAAGCTGAAGGAGGAAAAGTAACAAAGGAATCTGCAAAGCTGAAATAGAAAAGGTTGGTCTCGCCTGCCTGGCTGTGTAGGTTTGCTAATCACAAGACTGGCTGAACATACTTACAAATCCTTTTGTAGGTTAAACCATTTACATACAGTACTTACATTTCAAACCATTTGCCAGGTCTCCCCCTTTAAAGGTTATTGGGAAAAAAGCAAATATATTCCCTTCTCTGTTTCTGCCTTGAGCTGACAGGTCAGCTACAGTAATTTTTCTTGTAATCTTCAACACTTGTAGGCTGGGGTTAGTCATTATAATAAATAGGTCCTTTAACAAAGAGATACATTTAGGAGTACACTTAACCCAGTGTTATAGCCTCCGTTGTTAATGTTTTGCAATATTAACCATGCCAGTTTTCAAAGAAGTACCACGGGGCCTCTTGTAAATCGATTCCGTAGTCAGAATATGCTCTAAGACAAACATTTTATGAAGCTAAAGATGTATAAAATAAGTGCATTTATATCTTAGATGTTCACCCTGGAGGAACATACAACATACAAAGCTTCCTTGCTGCTAGGAATTTGGCTTCCAATGCTGTACAACATATGTATTCCGTTAAAAGAATTGCTGTCTGGTTTCTGTGCTTATAGCTTCAACTGCGTAATTTCTGTGCCCCATAGGGTGAATGCCACATTAGTGTTAGTGTAGGCGGTAGGGCGGAAAGGGTCCTTTTTTACTAGCGAGTTAGCATCTTTTTGGTTGATGTAGCGGAAGGAACATCTTGACAGCACCAACAATGTGCTCATCTTACAGGAATTGTGTAAACATGTTATGCTCTGTAAAGTGAAAGCTATATTACAGAAGAGATGGTCCAAGCCTCAAACCTCAATACCCAGACTGTAAGGGCTTGAAGGACTCCTTAAAGAGGAACTGCAGTCTCCTCACATAATTTGTAATAAAAACATCTTTGCCATTCTGTAGCTTCCCTCAAACCACTTATTTTATATATACTGTCATTCTGTACTTGCAAAACAGACTGCAGAAATCTCCCTCCACTGAGTCTGGCTGCATTTTAACTGTGGGCAACTGAATCTGCTGCCTGTTCACTTCCTGGATGAGACAGACACACAGAGGCGCACCTCCAGCTCTGCAGCTCTCGTTGGTCCTCTTATGACTCATCCCCCTCCCTTCCTGGCAAACTCTCATGAGAGTGAAAGAGAGAGCTGTGCATGATGTCATAAGCCTAGGTTTTATTACCAGACAAGAAATAGGAAGTAGACTGCATAAGGCAGTGATGGTGAACCTTGGCACTCCAGATGTTTTGTACCTACATTTCCCATGATGCTCAACCACACTGAAGAGTGCATGAACATCATGGGAAATGTAGTTCCAAAACATCTGGAGGGCCAAGGTTCACCATCACCGGTATAAGGTATTTACTGGAAGAAAAAAAATATTTTACTATCCAAAGTTAAAACAGCAAGGGCAGAAGATTTAATAGATGGAAAGTTGAAAAAATTACTGAAGTTCCACTTTAAGTCTAGCCAAAGGACTTTGAAAAAAATGTTACTAGATTGGGTTTGGATTGGTTACATTGCTGGCAATTTTTATTGATTTAGCAAATTGATCACAGAAATTGTGTTGTTTAGCAGGGAAGACAGATGTCCTCCAAAATTTAAAATAACAAAACACAAGACCAGTTTAAAAAAAAAAAAAAAAAAAATTCTGATGTATAATTCCTCCAGATCAAAAGAAGTAAGCTAGAGAAGCAAATACTTAAACCGGAGTTCCGCCGAAAAAAATAAATAAAGTCAGCAGCTACAAATACTGCAGCTGCTGACTTAATATTAGGACACTTACCTTTCCAGGGCGCCCGCAATGGCCTCATCCGAGGCCGATCATGCGCCAGCTTTTTCAGCAAGGGAATCAGGAAGTGAAGCTCCACAGCCTGGTTACCTACTATGCACGCGCGAGTCGCGCTGCTCGTCCTCATTGGTCCCTGCTGTCTTCTGGGACCCGTGTGTCTCCCAGAAGACGGGGGGTGGAGGAGGGGGCGGTCATGGCATAGATCGCCGCAGCATCTGCAGCGATCTATCACCAACAGTGGGAGTAAATACCTGTATTATACAGATATCTGCTCCCCACTGAAAGGTGCTAAATGTGACACTGGAGGGGGGGAGGAACCGGGAAAGCAGAAGTTCCACTTTTGAGTGGAACTCCGCTTTAACCCAGTGCTAGGCTGGTGACTGGGAAACTGTTCCATCGCAAATAGTCTCTTCAAAGTCAGATGCAGTTAATGAGATAAAGTCTTGAGGTCAGTGGAGTTGTTAGACCCAGGCACATATAATGGCATCTACATGTATTCATTACATATGTAGACCCCGCTTCCTAACTAACTTTACACAGTGACTGTGGTTTCAATAAGCCACAGAGCAGGCAAGATCCAACTAAACCAAGATTTTCTATCAGCTATTAGGTCTATCAAGCAATCCACCACTTCCACCCGCCTCTCAAGGGAGAAATAATATTGGTTATTTCAGAAGGAAAAGTTCTTACATTTTCAACCAATCTGCCAAACATCGAGCTATCATTTTATCTCTATGAGTACCCCTAAAGTGGAAGTATGGGGGTTGAACAAAAATATGGATACCCCCCCCCCCCATAAAAGAACAAAACTGTTACCTAATATGGTGTTGAACTGCCTTTGGCAACCAAGATGGCCTGAATTCCCCTGGGAATTGACAAATATACGTCTTGGATGGTGGATAATGGAATCTGATACCACTCTGTCTTCATGCAAATTTTGACCATAGTGGCTCTCTAATATTAAGGTCCAACGACTGTGGCAACCAGGAAGGTGCAAGACTTTGCCTGCATGCTTGTCAAGCAATGAGCAGCTGTGTGAATCGGAGCATTATTGTCTTGGTAAATGACGCTGTCTTTGGTAAACAATGTCTGCATCATGGGGTGTACATCATTGGCCAAAATGTGTACGCTGGTAGTGACTTTCAAGGTGATGATGTGGTCTGCATAATACCAAGATATGGCTGCCCAAAATTATGATTGTGCCACCACCATACTTTACTGTTAGCCCAAGACAGGCCTGGTCGTAGGTTTGGGATGGTGTTTGCCACACATAAACACGTGGTTAGGAACAGGTTAAGAACAATCCATAAATTCTCAGTACCCTAGTTAAGGAGAAGGCAGAGGGCACCGCTGCTTTACAGTTTTTAAGTATTTATTGATTAAAAGCGTTATAGTGAATTGTTAATTGTTTAGATTTGTGAATACCAATTAACAAGGCTGTGGCCTTATGCTGCTTACAAACGCATATTACATCACTCCCGCTTTCAATACGAAACACTTTAATACCTGCAAATCATGTAGTGTTTCCAGATTTTTGTCCAACCCCTGGATGTGTTGGGACTGAAAACTGCTCTGGTGACAGTTGTCTATGTGTCATGTGGCCTGATATGGTTCAAACGGTGCTCTCTCACCCCCCCCCCCTTTCCTGGCCTGCCATGCTGCATGCTTGGATAGGGGCTTGGTATGGATGGGGGGGACCCCACGCTGTTTTTTTTCAGAATTTTCTATTGCCACCATTCTTTTGTTTACATTTCAGCTCTCAGCGGCTGTTAACCACTTTCAGACCGGACCATTTTGCTGGTAAATGACCAGAGGTCTTTTTACACTTTGGCACTGCGCTGCTTTAACTGGTAATTGCGCGGTCATGCAATGTTGTACCCAAACAAAATTTGCGTCCTTTTCTTCCCACAAATAGAGCTTTCTTTTGATGGTATTTGATTGCCTCTGCGATTTTTATTTTTTGCGATATAAACGTAAAAAGACCGCAAATTTTGAAAAAAAATGATATTTTCTACTTTTTGTTATTAGAAAAATCCAATAAACTCAATTTTAGTCATACATTTAGGCCAAAATGTATTCAGCCACATGTCTTTGGTAAAAAAAAAGTCAATAATTGTATATTTATTGGTTTGCGCAAAAGTTGTCACATCTACAAACTAAGGTACGTTTTCTGGAATTTACGCAGCTTTTAGTTTACGACTGCCTATCTCATTTCTTGAGGTGCTAAAATGGCAGGGCAGTACAAAACCCCCCCAAATGACCCCATTTTGGAAAGTAGACCCCCTAAGGAAATTGATAAGAGGCATGTTGAGCCCATTGAATATTTTATTTTTTTGCCTCAAGCGATTGAATAATGACAAAAAAAAAATTTTTTTTTTTTTTTTACACAAAGTTGTCACTAAATGATATATTGCTCACACATGCTATGGGCGTATGTGAAATGACACCCCAAAATAAATTCTGCTGCTTCTCCTGAGTACGGGGATACCACATATGTGGGACTTTTTGGGAGCCTAGCCGCGTACGGGGCCCCGAAAACCAAGCACCGCCTTCAGGCTTTCTAAGGGCGTAAATTTTTGAGTTCACTTCTCACTACCTATTACAGTTTTGAAGGCCATAAAATGCCAAGATGGCACAAAACCCCCACAAATGACCCCATTTTAGAAAGTAGACACCCCAAGCTATTTGCTGAGAGGCATGTTGAGTTCATGGAATATTTTATATTTTGCCACAAGTTGCGGGAAAATTACAAACTTTTTTTTTTTTTTTTTTTTTTTTCACAAAGTTGTCACTAAATGATATATTGCTCACACATGCCATGGGCATATGTGAAATGACACCCCAAAATAAATTCTGCTGCTTCTCCTGAGTACGGGGATACCACATATGTGGGACTTTTTGGGAGCCTAGCCGCGTACGGGGCCCCGAAAACCAAGCACCGCCTTCAGGCTTTCTAAGGGCGTAAATATTTGACTTCACTCCTCACTACCTATTACAGTTTTGAAGGCCATAAAATGCCAAGATGGCACAAAACCCCCACAAATGACCCCATTTTAGAAAGTAGACACCCCAAGCTATTTGCTGAGAGGCATGTTGAGTCCATGGAATATTTTATATTTTGCCACAAGTTGCGGGAAAATTACAAACTTTTTTTTTTTTTTTTTTTTTTTCACAAAGTTGTCACTAAATGATATATTGCTCACGCATGCCATGGGCATATGTGAAATGACACCCCAAAATAAATTCTGCTGCTTCTCCTGAGTACGGGGATACCACATATGTGGGACTTTTTGGGAGCCTAGCCGCGTACGGGGCCCCGAAAACCAAGCACCGCCTTCAGGCTTTCTAAGGGCGTTACAGTTTTGAAGGCCATAAAATGCCAAGATGGCACAAACCCCCCCCAAATGACCCCATTTTGGAAAGTAGACACCCCTAAATTTAGGGGTACACTAGTGAGACTAGGTAATAAATGGCGGGTGCCCTGAAACTATAAAAAAATAACTAACCAACCAGCGTCACCTGTAACAGTTATATGGTGATCACTGGTGAAAGGGTTAACTAGGGGGCAATCAGGGGGCTTTATGCGGTAGTATATGGGGGTCCCTGGCGCTATAAAAAGCTGCGGCGAACCTAAATACCTACTTGCCTAACTAGCGTCACCTGTGACACTAATACAGCGATCAGAAAAACGATCGCTTATTAGGCTGGGTTCACACTGGAGCGATGCGGGAACGCCACGAATGCGCGGCGGGTTCCCGCATCGCATGCCTCCCGGCGGCAGTTCACACTGCCCTATGCGAACTGCTGGGAGTGTCAGTGAAATGTTACTGACACCCCCAGATCAGTTCGCATATCGCAGTGCGATCTGCAAACTCGGATCGCATGGTGTGAACACCCATGCGATCCGATTCTGCTGCGGGCCAAAAAAAGGGTCCCGTGCGAATTTGCGGCGGGTGCGGCGGGTGTGGCGGGTGCGGCGAATGGCTGAACTCGAATCGCACAGAGATCGGATGTGATTTGCACTGCAGTGCGAATCACATCCGTTCTCAAACCGCTGCAATCTGAACCCAGCCTTAGTGACACTGGCGACGGGGGGTGATCACGGGGTTAAACCTTTATTGGGGGGGTTAGGGGGGTACCTTAGAACTAAAGGGGGCTAACCCTAACTGCCCTAACAGTTATTAGTCACAAATGACACCCGCCGGGTGATCAGGGGGTTAAACCTTTATTAGGTAATAAATGGCGGGTGCCCTGAAACTATAAAAAAATAACTAACCAACCAGCGTCACCTGTAACAGTTATATGGTGATCACTGGTGAAAGGGTTAACTAGGGGGCAATCAGGGGGCTTTATGCGGTAGTATATGGGGGTCCCTGGCGCTATAAAAAGCTGCGGCGAACCTAAATACCTACCTGCCTAACTAGCGTCACCTGGGACACTAATACGGCGATCAGAAAAATGATCGCTTATTAGGCTGGGTTCACACTGGAGCGATGCGGAAACGCCGCGAATCCGCGGCGGGTTCCCGCATCGCATGCCTCCCGGCGGCAGTTCACACTGCCCTATGCGAACTGCTGGGAGTGTCAGTGAAATGTTACTGACACCCCCAGATCAGTTCGCATATCGCAGTGCGATCTGCAAACTCGGATCGCATGGTGTGAACACCCATGCGATCCGATTCTGCTGCGGGCCAAAAAAAGGGTCCCGTGCGAATTTGCGGCGGGTGCGGCGGGTGTGGCGGGTGCGGCGAATGGCTGAACTCGAATCGCACAGAGATCGGATGTGATTTGCACTGCAGTGCGGTGCGAATCACATTCGTTCTCATAAACCGCTGCAATGTGAACCCAGCCTTAGTGACACTGGCGACGGGGGGTGATCACGGGGTTAAACCTTTATTGGGGGGGTTAGGGGGGTACATTAGAACTAAAGGGGGCTAACTCTAACTGCCCTAACAGTTATTACAGTCACAAATGACACCAATGCAAAAAAAAAAAAAAAAAAAAAAAAAATGACATTGGTGTCACTGTGACTGGGGGGCAGGGGTAATTGGGGGGGTGATCGGGGGGTAAAGGGGGGGTGTGAGTGTGCCTGGCATGTTCTACTGTGTGTGGGATGTGTTGGTGCAACTCACTGATCCGCTCTCCTCCGTGTCGGAACGAAAAATACCGACACGGAGGAGAGAATACATCACTTCCTCTCCTGTGTTTACATTACAGGAGAGGAAGTGATGTCACCGGGGATTTCTATTCGTCGGGAGCGATCGCGAGGGGGTGGCCATGAATGAATGGCCGTCCCCTCGTCCGGGATCGCTCCCGAACGAAAACCGACCGCCGCAGGCACCGGGCGGGGGCCCGATCGGGCCCCCGACCCGCGGGAGGCAAATCACGTACATGTACGTGCTTATGCCTGCCCGTGCCATTCTGCCGACGTACATCGGCGTTAGGCGGTCGGCAAGTGGTTAAGGATGCGGAGGCCTCCTTTCCGGCCCTCTTCTTAAAGTGGTAATAAACAAAGCCCTCCACTGGTGTGATTTCACTGCTGAGAGGGCTAACCTCTTCCCTGGTCTTCCTTCCAGGTTTGCGGCCTCCGGCTACTTGAGTGGCAGCGGATGCATGCGTGCGAGACCCACTGTTTACGGCATAGGCTCTGAAGGTCTGGCACTGTAAGCTGGACCCTCAGAGTGCATGCATTGTTGAGATCATTGGCTGCATGCACTCTGAATATCTCCTAAGCTGTGCAAGTTCAGTATATATTCACAGTACCTACAGGTAAGCCTTATTATTGGCTTACCTGTAAGTACAAGTGGTGTAACAGAGTTTACTACCACTTTATCAACCAGCTATTCTTCACACTGAATTCAAATTGGGCAATCATTTTTCAAACAATTTGAATCAAATATTTGAAATTCATTAGAAAATTAATAGCCAAAACAAAATTAATCCCTAAGGGGTTATAACGGGGTGATGCCTACAGCTCGGCTGTTATCCTAAAGGAGCAGGAGGGGACGTCCCCCCTCCAGCCACCTTCTGCCGCTCTTCCTGGGCCTGCCGTCCCACCGGGAGACCAAAGCCACCAGCCAGCGCGTCTGCCGGCTAGGCTGAGACCTGAACAAAGCGGGATTCAGCTCTGATCGGATCTCTGATGTAAAATCCCGGAAGCAACATCACAACATCACTTCTGATTTACTCGGCTGCCAATAGTGCCAATTTTGGCGATCTGAATGCTTTTAATTGCAAAGGAGGGATTTGGGGTCTTTTAGACCACTTATCCCTCTATAAAGCGTACCTGTCACTACCTATTACTATCACAAGGGATGTTTACATTCCTTGTAACAGCAATAAAAGTGATCAGAATTTTTTTTTATGGGACAATGTAAATAAATAAATAAAGAAAAAAAAGGAATAAAAAAATTAAAGCTCCCCCGTCCCCACATGCACACGCAGCAAAGAAAATGCATATGTAATTTGCGCCCGCAAATGTAAACGATGCTCAATTCACACATGTGAGGTAACGACGCAATCCCAGAGTGAGAACAATAATTCTAGCAAAATACCTCCTCTGTAACTCTAACCTGCTAACCATAATTTCTTTTTAAAGCGTCGCCTATGGATATTTTTTAGGTACCGTAGTTTGTCGCCATTCCACGGGTGTGTGCGCAATTTCAAAGCATAACATTTTGGGTATCTA
This sequence comes from Lithobates pipiens, assembly GCF_037356315.1. Taxonomy (NCBI): domain Eukaryota; kingdom Metazoa; phylum Chordata; class Amphibia; order Anura; family Ranidae; genus Lithobates; species Lithobates pipiens. The sequence continues at coordinate 55,296,961 of NW_027507789.1, read as the reverse complement.
TTTACTCGGCATAACATCATCTTTCACATTACACAAAAGAAATTGGGCTAACTTTACTGTTTCGTTTTTTTAATTCAAGAAAGTGTCTTTTGTTCCCCAAAAAATTGCGTTTAAAAGACAGCTGCACAAATACCGTGCGACATAAAATATTGCAACGATCACCATTTTATTCTCTATAGTCTTTGCTAAAAAATTGTGTATGTATATATATATATATATATATATATATATATATATATATATATAAAATATGTTTGGGGCTTCTAAGCAATGCTTTAGCAAAAAATATGAATTTTAACTTGTAAAGCAACAAATGTCAGAAATAGTCTTAGGCATGAAAACTAATCAATGAAACAAAATTAGTAGCATAATAATCTAAAAGGAAACAAATTTTTCCATTCTGCACATATCTACTAAGGAGGTGGATTAGCATAAATTGTTTATGACTGTCATTTTTAAGTCCATCATTTTGTGGTGGTAGCACTGCTGCTGCCAAATGACAGACTCTTCGGTTGGTCTTTTGGTTTTGAGGCGCTAGTACTATGGGTAAACATTGTCAGATGGTGGGTCAACACTGCCTGCCCAGGAGAATCCACTTTTCTGGAAGACATAATTGACATTTTGCTGTGGGCCTTTTTAACCACTTGCCCTCCAGAAGATTTACCCCCATTCATATATTTTTTTTCTTTTTGGCCCTGCATTTATTTCACAATTGCTCGGTCATGCAACACTGTACATAAATTACATTTATATTGTTTTTTTCCCACAAATAGAGCTTTCTTTTGCTTTGTATTTGATCATCTAAGTTTTATTTATATTTTTTGCAATATAAACAAAATAGACAGACAATTTTGAAAAAAAAATATATATATATATTTTTACTTTCTGCTACAGAACATATCCAATAATTTTTTTTTCAAAAATGTAATTTCTTCATAAATTTAGGCCAATGTGTATTATGCTACATGTTTTTGGTAAAAAAAATCCCAATAAGCGCATATTGATTGGTTTGTACAAAAGTTATAGCGTCTACAAACTATAGTGTGTGTATATATATATATATATATATATATATATATATATGTATATATGTATATGTCATGGTTATGCAGTGATCTTCCTGTGTTTGCTTACCTCCCTTCATGTGTTCAGACTAGAGGCCAGCCACTTCCACCTGGTGGTTTTTATAACCTCTCCTCTAAGTATGGCTCCACCCCAGGCCCTATCAGGGAGCCCTATATTAACCTGTGCACGGCAGGCCATCAGTGCTGATCAACCATTGTGTATTCCTTTGTGTGTTAGCTTCCTGTTTCCTGCCGTGTGCTCTGCTTCTGTTTTCCGTTACCGACTTTGGCGTGTCTTGACCATCCCTGTTTGCCTGTGATCCTGACCTTTTGGCGTGTACCCGACTATTCTTGTCTGCTTGTGGCCCCGACCTTGGCTTTGTCCCTCACCATTCCTATCCTCCTGTTGCCTACTGTGGGTGTGAGCTGGGGGACCCTGGGGGTCGCGACCTGGAGCCAGTTGCAGCCAAGTCCATCCTCACCACTGGAGGCACTGGTGAACACCTGCTGGCTCTTAGACTCCGCACCCCAGGGAATCTTACGCTCTAACCCCAGTGGGATCTGTCCCCCGTCTGCAGCAGTCAGCCGTAGGGTCCACAACCTTGCAGTGCACTCCTGATCCCTACGGTGTGCGCCTGTCACCTCGCCTCAAGGTGACCTGACAATATATATATATATATATATATATATATATATATATATACTGGAATTTGTATTTATTTCTTTTTTTACTAGTAATGGTGGTGATAAGCGATTTATAGCAGGACTGCGGTATTGCGGCTGACAATCTGACACTAACACACTTGTGGGAATCAGTGACACTAATACAGTGAACAATGCTAAAAATATGCTCTGTCACTGTTCTAATGACACTGGCTGAAAAAGGGTTAAACACTGGGGTGACCCAAGGGTTAAATGTGGGCCTAGCCAGTGTTTTTGTGTTTACTATGTGCTATTTTTATTAAGGTATGTGGTGGATTTTCTTTGCTGCTTTGCAGGTAAACAAAGTTCACTACATTCCTACTGGCAGAACAGAGCTCTGCTTTGTTTACATAGGTAGACGTCTGTTCTGTATCTCTCCTTGTCGATCAGTGGGGGCCTCTGGACATCTACAATTTCCAAACTCATCATATACTACTGCTGGAGTGAAACATCTAATATATTATTATCTATGGTATTAAGGTTTCAACATGCACTACAGACACAGATTCAGTCATCATATAATGTCTTTATTTAAGTAAAACCATTTAGTCAAGAATATTGTTTTTTGACAAAGGGGTAACTTAAAAAAATAAAGATAAATAAAAACTCTTTGCGTGATCGTGATGATGCCACCAACCATGCACTGCACAATCATTTACATGAACTTTAACAGTTCAATAAACTCAAACTGAACAACAGAACACAACAACACATTTCAGCAGCTTGGCCTGGTGTCAAATAGGACAGCAAAGAAGGCCAGACCACTATCTCACAGGAAAAACATCTGTGACAGACTGATATTCTTCAGAGGTAGACTGGAGTAACGTAATTTTCTCTGATAGATGCCCTTTCTGATTGTTTGGGGCATCAGGAAAAACCCTGTACAGAGAAGAAAAGGTGAGCGTGAGTTTTATCAGTCCTGTGTCATGCTCATGCCAACAGTAAAGCACCCTGAGTCCATTCATGTATGAGGGTGCCTCTCAGGCAAGGGAGTGGGCTCACTAACAATTTTGCGTAAGGACACACAGCCATGAATAAATGGTACAAAAACATCCTCAGGCTCTGATAAGAACTTCTACTAACATCCAAAAACAGCTTGGTGATGAACAATGCCTTTTCCAACATGATGGAACAGAATACCTTGCCATAAGGCAAAAGTGATAACTAAGTGGCTAAGTAACTAAGTGGCTTGGGAAACAAAACATGGATATCTTGGGTCCATGGCCAGGAAACTCCCCAGACCTTAATTCCATTGATAACTTGTGTTCAATCCTCAAGAGACGAACGAGTGAATAAAAAACCCCCCACAAATTCTGACAAACTCCAGGCATTGATTATGCAAGAATGGTCTGCCACTGCCAGTGCCATTAGTCAGGAATCAGGATGTGGCACAGAAGCTGATTGATAATGACAACATGCCAGGGTGAATTACAGAGGTCTCGAAAAATAAGGGTCAGCTCAATACCGCAAATATGGACTCTTAAAGGGGTTGTAAACCCTTGTGTTTTTTCACCTTAATGCAGCAGCCATTGGCTCCTGCTGCTGTCAATCAAATCCAATGATGCGGGTGCTGGGGGGCGAGATGAGTCCTGCTGCTTTCTGTGTGAATAAATGCAGAAGCACAGTTATCCACCAAGGAGAGCGCTTCTCCAACGTGGACACCTGTTGCATTGAGGAGCTACCAGCGCTGCCGGGGGACCCCAGAAGAGGACAATCAGGGCCACTCTGTGTAAAACGAACTGCACAGTGGAGATAAGTATGACATATTTGAGGGTTTACAACCCGTTTAATGTAATTGTCAATAAAAGCCTGGGACGGCAGGCCCAGGAAATGCTTATAATTATACTTCAGTATACCATAGTAACATCTGACAAAAAGATCTAAAAACACTGAAGCAGCAGACTTTGTGAAAATTAATATTGTTGTCATTCTCAAAATTTCTGGCCACAGCTGTACTGGTACAAGGCCAAACACAGCATTATTTTACCAGATCTAATTCTCAGATACATAAAAAAAAAAGTCCACAGTCTACAATAATGCCATTAGTGTGTGGAGTATAACAGTCACCACATTTTATCAACTCTATCGCCTCTCTCTCTCAGCATCCGCAATGACAATAGAGGTAAATATCACACCAAAAAGACTACTGGGGCAGGACCCCGACGTAAGGTTGCCCTTTTTGACCGTTACTGATCTGTTTTTCTTTTTCATTAGTGTTATAATTACCTCTATTGTCAAATTTTTCAAAGCTAAGAGAGAGGAGTTGATGAAAAGTGGTGGTTATTTTTCCACATAATAATGGCATTTGTAGCCTCGGCCTGTGCATTTTTCCTATGAATTTAATTGACAATTAAAACTGTTGTTGAACTATTGATTCTTCCTATTGCAATAAGCACAAACCACACGTATTAGGTACTGTATGCTTCTTATGTTAGAAATAGAAATACCTGGAGAATAAAACACTTCTATTTGCTTCAATTCATTTTAAGGAAAGCGCTTTGTGCCAACATGACCCTTGCTTTATTCCGCTGGCCTTTAGAGGGGTCACCTGTGACACTGAATACCCTCTCTGCAAAGGCTTGAGAAGCTGGCATAGTTATACTTATAGATAAATATCTGCTGGTTGAGTAAAATTAGTTTTCTGGCAGCAAAAGAATGCTGCATTTCAAACTTCTCAACCAGGGATTTAAAGGGAAATGTCCCATCGCATTCCATAGAGTAAAGCGAAATGACCTTTACTACTGGATTGATTCAACAATTTAATATAATCAATAATAAGGTATTTTATTGAACCCTTTAACCTTATAATAATTGATATTAATAAAATTTATTTTAATTTTATAAGTATTTATTCATTCTATTTAATTTGTAGTTTTCTGTTTGGCCCCAGACGAACATTTAACACTAGTCTTCATCTGCATATCTATATGTAAGGAGAGGAAAATATAGGATTCCGATCCACCATCAACCAATTCCTTCTTGAATCCTGTTTTCAACAAAATTGTCATGAAGTTTTGATCAGGTAATGGCTTCCCCTGCCTCACCCTTTTTTTTTCTCTCTCCTCCTTCCCTCTCCCCTTCCTTTTCCCCAAATGTATTATATTTACTATATCCATTACATTCATTATGATAATTTATTTTTGTATTTGTATTCAACACATGATCTGTATAATCTGTATATGCAATGCACAATTAGTATTTTTTCAAAATCTTTTTTTATATAAAATTATTTATTATATATATTTAATATATTTCTTGTTGCTTGTATTTTCAATAGCCACTACGCATTGTCTCCTGAGGAAGCTCTTTTGGAGCGAAACATGTTGAGAAAAGAGTGGTATTGATATTTTATGTGTAAAGTCTTAGGAAGTGCAATAAGAAAACGTTTTTTGTAATGTTTCTTTTTGTAAAGTTTGTAATAAATATTGTAATATTTAATTTATGTTGAATTTTTTGCTATAAATGTGCTAAACATGTAATCAAACACCTAAAAAGTCCCGAGGTCTAGTGACCTCTAAGTCCCTTCTGTTTTCAAATTGTCTAATTGAGATGTGGTGTTTTTTTATTTTTGGCTTTCTCTCTTGTTCTTGCTTTCTGTCTATATGGCATAGCCAGCAGTTCTAATGCACAAGGTTTAAGCTAGTGATAAAAACTGTCACTCTTTGACAGCCAAAATTCTGTTGCGGTGTCCTCACTGAGGGTGGCAACTTGGTGCAAAAGCTCTTATATTTTCTAAATTGCTGCTCTATGTTATTTTGGGAAATCCTCTGCGTGGGTCTTCTGCAGCATTTAGAAAGAAACCAAAAGACGGGCTGCTTAGATGTGGATGCAGATGGCAGTGCTTCTTCCACTTCCACTTCCTGCGATAGTACCACATCATAGTACCACATCATCTTCTTCAGACAATTCCTCATGTTGTGTGCGTGGCAATGTGGATTTTCTTAAGGCATATTCCTCTGTCTTTTTAAGCAGTTCCTGAATATTCTCATTCGCCACATCAAAAATGGTTTCACAGACAGTAGGGTTGACAAAACAAGCAGCTGCTGCAAGTGGCGAGAACATTTCATCAGTTGGATCTAAGAATGAAGCAAAACGCTGGTTCACACTCCCTTTAATTTTCTGTGCAATTGTGGCAAGGTCTTGGTAGCTAGGGTTCTATTTAAAGTCCTCAAGGTGCCTGAGAAGCTCAAAGAGGGCAGGGTCAGCCAGGGACATGGACATGGTGTCACTCTGGAGGGTTTTTGTATGTTCTGCAAAAGGCAGCATTAGGTCATGCAGTGATGTAAGCTTTAGCGATTCACTAGGGAGCAAGCTGTCCCATCCCATGTTGTTTGCAATTTGGTAGACTGAGGCCGCGTACACACGGGCGGACTGTTCGCCCAACTTTGTCCGCTGAACAGTGTTTGGGCGGACAGTCCGCTCGTGTGTGGGCTTTCAGCGGACAGTTTCAGCGGACAGTTTGACGAACAAGGTTTTTCGGAAATTCCGTAAAACTGTCCGCTGAAACCTTGTTTCAGCGAACAGTCCGCTCGTGTGTAGGCTTGTTCGTCAAACAAAGTTGCGCGCATGCTCAGAAAGGATTTTCACGCCGAAAGTTATAATGCAGTGTATAGGACGTCGTATTTTTCGTCCCGTCGTACGTGCCGTTCACGTCATCGCGCACGGTTTCAGCAAACTGTTCGTTCGTCGTGTGTGGCCATGTCCGTCCATGCTAATTTTGAGCGAACTGTTTGCCGAAACTGTTTGACGGACAAAGTTGGGCGAACAGTCCGCCCGTGTGTACGCGGCCTGACTCTTTCTGTTTGATGAGTCTTGTGATCATGTTGAATGTACTTGACCAGCGCGTGGAGCAGTTATTTAAAAGATTAAGGCCACAATGCTCCAATAGCTTCTGTGTTGCAATTGAAGACTTGCGGAAAAGGTTCACTATTGATCTTGCTTTATCCAGTATTCTCTTCACACTTGCCTCCTTCTGCAAAATGTGGACCACAAGTTGCAAGGTAAGCACCACCAATAGCATCCAGTCCATGCTGATCTGTTGGTACCTAACAAGTGGAACACAGTCAAATAAGCATAAAGTATAGAAAAGGTTACTGTTCCATGCTATAATTTAACACTTTAGATCTGATGGGATTACTTTTACACAAGACTACAAATAAAGTGGAAAAATAACAAAGATGCACCCATAGAGCAGATAGCACCCTCATATTAATCATTTCATATCCATGTGATAATTGACTGGTGTCAACCGTGCCATCATGTAAAAGAATAATTAAAAATGGCTTACCACAGATCATCAATTTTGGACTCAGTGTCACTTTCCGTCACTGGGGAGACTTCCTCACTAGAGCTGAGTGGTCCTTCTGCTGCTGCTGCGGTTTGTTTAAATGCTGCCACCATATCACTGTAAGGAGCTTGCTCATTGCTATGTCCCACTCTTGCATGCAATTGTCCACACATGATTTGATTGAGTGTGCAGTGTGTGGGTGGGCTACTTGTTCAAGGGCCAACAATATGTGTTCAGGCTTATGTAATTCAACACAAAAGTAGCATGCACTTATGGCAAGGAATGAAGCTGGGAGTCCTTTTTTGGTCCATAAATCAGTGCAAATGGATACTCTCCAGGCAGCAGCCAGTTTCTTTTTGAATTTTTGTTTTTCATCTTCATACTGTTTGTCAATCAGATTGCTTATTTTCGTTTTCTTTGGGACAATCAGCTTCCTACCTACTGCCTCCATCATGCTAATAAAGTCCTCATCTTCAATCGTTCTGACTGGTAATCCAGTGCGCCCAATCCATCTGGCTATGGCTTCCTCCCTGGCCTGTTGTTCCTTAGGATCAATTTTGTATTTTGAAGCACCAAAAAGAGCATTGCAAATAGTTTGCTGTGGTGCACTGGCTTGACATGGCCCATCATTTGAGGGTGCTGACGAAAACTTTGACGAAAATGTTTTCATTGACAAAATGAACATTGTTTCTTTCTTGTTGTGTTACCAAAGAAAAAAAGTATTGTAAAAAGTGATTTTGGTTTGTGCTCTTCACTGGACTGTCATCATTATCAGGAAAACCTGTTATTAATGTAAAGGGATCATTCTTCATTCTCACATTATAAATAAAACTTTAAATTGGTATTATCAAACATATTCATATATGTAGCACTGGTATTTTCAATACCGATGCTAGTATTTTTCTAAATTTAAGTTTGTCTGAAACTGCAGTTTGGTTGAGACTAATTATGCTAAGGTTCTGGCTTCTGTACCAGTTTGGCTGGTTTGTGCTAATTTCCACTTGACCATGGGTGTCGCTGTCAACAATGGTAAGTGTTGGAAATACAACAAGCTAAATGTATTGGGCACCCCTTTTACTCAGTAACAGCCCAGTGGGAGTGGTCTACCTGCTGTGCATTCTGGGTAAGGATACTTAAGGTACTGATGCCATTTTTATGGGTTTTTCTTTCTCTTTTTGGGGTTGGGTTTCCCTGACCTCATGGCCCTCCTGGCCTGAGGTGTGTGCTGCCTTCATCAATGTCTCAGGGCCGGCTGGCCTGAGGCTCCGCAACTGAAGGGTAGGTCCAGAGGCTCTGGGGCCTACTGGTCCAGAGATGATCCTGTGCTGTCTTGCCTGCGGTGAGAAGCCAAGCAACTGGAGGATCCAGGGGAGGACTGAGCAATAAAGCTGGTGCCTCATGGAGAAGCCTGGGACTCCGTTGGAGGATGCATCCTGAGTTGCTTACCATACAGTATCTTTGGGTCGGCTGAAAGATTCAGGTACTGTTCTGGTTGCAACCAGAAGCTTATCGTGCCTTCCTGTGGCAGAGGATTGCATACCAAGATCGCTAAACTTATCAAGTCTGTGACAGAGACTTTGAGCATCTCTCCGGCTGCTATGTCAGTGAGAGAGGCCTATCCGGTGATTGCTAGATCCAGCTTGTGGAAATTGTTTGTCCTCTGGTTGAAGGAAATACCTATAACCCGCAAAACTACAAAGATACCTAAATCCCCCTTACCCTCTACCCCTCTATTGCAAAAGTGTGTGTTTTTGTTAAATAAACACCCAACAAAAAAAGGACTAAGTGTCAGAGCCATATTCTTTAATCCACTTTACAACGGCACCCCTAAGACAGACACAGTGAGCAGGTGAGCTAACGGTCAGCCCAATAAAAAAAACAGCAGCTCCTTCTAGGGTCAGGGCTACATATATAATATCTAATATCTTGTAAGTTGGAAGTACGTTTCCTTTTATCAGTATGTGTGGTGCTCTCTCTCTTCTCTCTAGGAGAGTATAAAATCTGTGAGATGTTAGAAAGAAGTTCATTGTTTTTATAATTCTAATGATTTTTTCTGTCTTCCTTTTTATTATGATATGTAGAGATTAATTATCTAATACTGTGCGTTAAGTATAGCTAAAGCTAAACTTTTTTTTTTCTTCCGAAAGCTGAACTCCAGGCAGAGATTAAAAACAAAAATTAATGCAGCCCTGTAATCATTAATACATCATTAAATGTACATTTTAAATGCAAGCAGTGTAAGTACATTGATCGGTATCGGTCTCTTGGAATCCCTGTACATTAAAGCACGGGGGGGGGGGGGGCGAAACAAAGGGTCAATCGTTTTACAGTGCAAGGAACAGAACATGCTGATAGTGTTGGATAGCAGAATGATATTGACATGAATGTCACGTCTACCTCAATGCAGGTGGTCACACATTATAGCTAGCTACAGGCGTTCCCCTAGTTACAAACATCCGACTTACAAACAACACCTACTTACAGAGGGAGACAACAGGAACTGAGAGGAAATCTACCCCTAGGAAGGGAAATGCCGTCCTGTAATGCCGCTTACACACAACCGGACTTTTCAACGGACTAGGTCCAACGAACACAGACAGGGAGAAGGCAACAGCCAACACCTGGATACTGGAATGGGAAGCAGTAGCACTTCAGTGATCCTGACAGATATAAAGATGTAATGTACCAACTAGTGGGCTGCTTATCCTTTTACAGTCTAGTCACAAACTGGGGGGTAGAGAGTAGACCTGTGAGTGAAAGTGAAACTGCAGCAACAAAAGATCAGGTCCCCACCTCTGACTGACCATTGCCAGGCAGGACTGTGTTGCGTGGCAGACCTCTGTAATGCCTGGTACACACAATGAGATTATCGGATGAATGATTGTCCATTTTCTTATTGCACGCTAGTCTCACTTATGAAAATTCTCGTACGACAGAATAAAAATTCAGAAGTGATTTAATGTGTTGTAGTGTATTTTCAAGTATATTTACAATTGTACTGAATAAACCAAAATCTTACGATCTGTTATTGTACGAGAAAAAATTTCGTGCTTGTCTCATCGGATAATTTTGCATGGGGTTTAAAACTAAGCTCCAGGCAAACATAAAATTCATGCAATATTATCCGATGGGACAAGCACGAAAAAGTAAAGAAAGGTGAACTAAACCTTTAAGTGTGTCTGCTGGGGTTGTGAAGCAATTTATGTGCCAAGAGGAAGTATTATAAATTAGACTCTAAAGTCCGGTCTACGTGGGGTACTAACTAATAGAATAGAATAATAATAATAACAAAAATTTTAATTTAAGTGCCTCTGTTGGGAACTTTGACAATTAATTTCACCACAATGCCTTTTCTTACAGACAAATAAAAGCATGTTTTAAAGTGCGTTTACTGCTCAGAATACATAAATAATACTTTAGTGTGCAAAGTCTTGGCACAGTTTGACTTTTAAAGAGACCCTGTCACCAGACTATTTAGAGTCATATATAACCAGGGCATTTTTTTCAGGGGGAGTGCAGTTCCGGCACCTCCAGCACTGAATGTATATAATGGCAAGAGGTGCTGGGGGTGTGCTGGAGGTTATATTGATGCTTGCTGCTGAGGAATCAATTGTTGCTGCTGGATATTTATTTTTGTGGGGGGGGGGGGGGTCTATTGTTGCTGGGGACGGATCTATTTGTCAGGTCACCTTGAGGCGAGGTGACAGATGCACACCGTAGGGATCTGGAGTGCACCGCAAGGTTGTGGACCCTACGGCCGACTGCTGCAGATGGGGGACAGATCCCACTGGGGTTAGAGCGCAAGTTTCCCTGGGGCGTGGAGTCTAAGAGCCAGCAGGTGTTCACCAGCACCTCTAGTGGTGAGGATGGACTTGGCTGCAACTGGCTCCAGGTCGCGACCCCCAGGGTCCCCCAGCTCACACCCACAGTAGGCAACAGGAGGATAGGGAAAGTGAGGGACAAAGCCAAGGTCGGGGCCACAAGCAGACAGGAATAGTCAGGGACACGCCAAAAGGTCAGGATCACAGGCAAACAGGGATAGTCAAAGACACGCCAAAGTCGGTAACGGAAAACAACATAAGAGCACACGGCAGGTAACAGGAAGCTAACACACAAAGGTTGATCCGCAGGGCTGGCCTGCAGTGCACAGGTTAATATAGAGCTCCCTGATAGGAGCTAGGGTGGAGCCATGCCAGAGGAGGGATTACAAAAGCAGACAGGTGAGGGTCGGCTGGTCTCTAGATGAACACATGGGAACAGGTAAGCAGACAAACTATTGCATAACCATGACACTATTGCTGCAGGGGGAAGGGTCTTATGTTGCTGGGGGCAGTCAGTCGTTGCTGGGAGGGATCTACTGTTGAGACAGGGGTCTATTGTTGCTGGCTGCTAGATGGTCTATTGATGCTGGCTGTTGGGAGTCTAATGTTGTTGGGGTGGATCTATTGTTGCTGGAAGATCCATCGTTGCTGGCTACAGGGAATCTATTTTATTGTCTTTATTGTTGTCATTAACAAATTCCATACAAATTACTTAGCACCACAAAATGATTCTTGGCTCTGTATTCTCTAAAAGGGGCGATACTGGAAGGTGGGGTGGAACCAAGGAACAGGGCTCAGTATGATGGGCAGGGACAAGGGGTGAGTTCCTGCACCTATCCTCTGAGAAAAAAAAGCCCTGTACAGTTGCAATAAAAAGTATGCGAACCCTTTTGGAATGATATGGATTTCTGCACAAATTGGTCATAAAATGTAATCTGATCTAAGTCACAACAATAGACAATCAGTCTGCTTCAACTAATAAAACACAAAGAATTAAATGTTACCATGTTTTTATTGAACACACCATGTAAACATTCACAATCCAGGTGGAAAAAGTATATGAACTCATAGACTTATGAGATCTCCAAGAGCTAATTGGAGTGAGGTGTCAGCCAACTGGAGTCCAATCAATGAGATGAGATTGAAGGTGTTGGTTACAGCTGCCCTATAAAAAACACACACCAGTTCTGGGTTTGCTTTTCACAAGAAGCATTGCCTGGTGTGAATGATGCCTCGCACAAAAGAGCTCTCAGAAGATCTACTATTAAGAATTGTTGACTTGCATAAAGCTGGAAAGGGTTATAAAAGTATCTCCAAAAGCCTTGCTGTTCATCAGTCCACGGTAAGACAAATTGTCTATAAATGGAGAAAGTTCCGCACTGCTTCCACTCTCCCTAGGAGTGGGCATCCTGTAAAGATGACTGCAAGAGCAAAGCACAGACTGCTCAGTGAGGTGAAGAAGAATCCTAGAGTGTCAGCTAAAGACTTACAAAAGTCTCTGGCATATGCTAGCATCCCTGTTAGTGAATCTACGATACGTAAAACACTAAACAAGAATGGATTTCATGGGAGGACACCACAGAGGAAGCCACTGCTGTCCAAAAAAAACATTGCTGCACATTTACAGTTTGCACAAGAGCACCTGGATGTTCCACAGCAGTACTGGCAAAATATTCTGTGGACAGATGAAACCAAAGTTGAGTTGTTTGGAAGAAACACACAACACTATGTGTGGAGAAAAAGAGGCACAGCACACCAACATCAAAACATCATCCCAACTGTGAAGTATGGTGGTGGGGGCATCATAGTTTGTAGCTGCTTTGCTGTGTCAGGGCCTGGATGGATTGATTTCATCAAAGGAAAAATTAATTCCCAAGTTTATCAAGATATTTTGCAGGAGAACTTAAGGCCATCTGTCCACCAGCTGAAGCTCAGCAGAAGATGGGTGTTGGAACAGGACAACTAACCAAAGCATAAAAGTAAATCAACAACAGAATGGCTTAAACAGAAGAAAATACACCTTCTGGAGTGGCCCAGTCAGAGTCCTGACCTCAACCCGATTGAGATGCTGTGGCATGATCTCAAGAAAGTGATTCACACCAGACATCCCAAGAATATTGCTGAACTGAAACAGTTCTGTAAAGAGGAACGGTCAAGATCAATAATTACTCCTGACCGTTGTGCACGTCTGATCTGCAACTACAGGAAACGTTTGGTTGAAGTTATTGCTGCCAAAGGAGGTTCAACCGGTTATTAAAGCCAAGAGTTCATATACTTTTTCAACATGCACTGTGAATGTTTACATGGTGTGTTCAATAAAAACATGGTAACATTTAATTCTTTGTGTGTTATTAGTTTAAGCAGACTGTGATTGTCTATTGTTGTGACTTAGATGAAGATCAGATCACATTTTATGACCAATTTGTGCAGAAATCCATATCATCCCAAAGGGGTTCACATACTTTTTATTGCAACTGCATAAAACATGCACAAATAGGTAAATTGTCTTACTTTCCTACCATTAGAGAACAATATAATATATGATGGATCTTTTGTTTACACTTTGTTTGCACAGTTAAAATAGAAAAGTGTCACAAAATAGCAATCAGAGGTCTCTACCACAAATTTAGTCTGTTAGCTGCCTGTGTTGGGTGCTCTTGGAATATTTACCATTCTCTGTATCAGTGTAACTACTGCTATAAACTAAACCGTGTTTCATATAGTTATTGCTTTTACTGGAAATCGTCATTTCTACTGATTAAACCACATTTCCTTACAAATTTATTGGTGAACCTACTGCCCTATGAGCATTCATGCTGAAGATAAATGTTAGCAGACACTTGCAGGTTGATTTTACAAAAAAAAAATTTAAGAAATGTAAAAAGCAACCTATCACAATGCATTTGTCAATTTGTAGAGCAGGCTATAAAGATAAGGAAAGGACAACACTGCTTTTATTTCATGTAGTTTTTATATTTCATTTAAAGTGGCCCTGTGACTGCACCAAATAAATTAAAGTCAGCCTGAAAAAGAAGAGTACTTTACAGTCTCATAAAAGGCAAATAAATGACAAATCCAATCGTTACTCTTCTGTAAAGCCATGGTCCCCCCTGTTAGCCAATACTTTGGGTGGAATGAATTCTGTGCCCCCTGCTGTGTGATTTGGCTTTACCTATTGGTCACTATTGGTATGTAGTGGTTGGCGTGCGAAACTACGTCATGCAATGGTGGATCAGACATACAGTATGGTTAACAGTGTTTATGTGATCATTACAAGGCAACATGGTTTGCACTACATGTGCATCAGATCATGTAAAATTACTAGGGCTGTTACTGATTAAATTTTTCTTGTTTGGTTAATCGTTTTTCTTTTAATTGATTACTCGACTAATTTTGATGAATTATAACACACATACAGATCCAACTACTTTTAGCTGATCTCCTTGCATTGCAACTCTGCATTAGTCAGTGGTAAATGTGGTATACACTATATACAATCACCCATCACTAGTTAGTTTCCACAACCCATAACTTAACTTCACAGTTCACACAAATGTTTTAAATTCAAACTGTAGCACTGACATGAGTAATTTTTTTTTACCACAGTAGCGTGACAATCCCTCCACCTCCGGTCTAACTAATCACTCTCACCTTATGGCATGGACCCCTGTGCAAACAGATGCAAGCGGGTATCAAAAGGGTTAACACGGACCATAAACTTCTCTCACGTCTCCTTAGATCTCAGCAAGGACGCCCGGTCATGGGTAGAAAGAAAAGATCTAAGTGCTCACCACTTAAGTATATGATTTAATTTTTGTGTTCAAACACCAACTACTCACATAAAGATGATAAAAACACAGCATGTAAAGCCGACAAACGTGTTAGTTACGTAGGGCAGCAGCGGGTGACGTCATGTGTAGCTCCTCCCCCTTATGCATTACATTCAATCAGAACTTCAACGTCACCAGAATCCTCCCCCCTTCCCTTCGTTAGCAGACGGAGGCACTTGGGGAAGGGGGGAGGAGACGTCACTGAATCTTGGACAGAACTCTCTGAAGACCCGGAAGCCAGTGGAGAGGTGAGTAAAAAAGAATTTTGATCGATCAAAAAAATGTATTGATTAATCGAGGAAATAATCTTTAATTTCCACAGCCCTAAAAATGACCTCATAAAAAAATTAACTGACAGTTGGTATTTGAAATTGTGGATAGAAGCTCCCCTTTTCCAATCATAAAAGGGTCAGTCCATGCAAAATGTAGTTGATAGGTAAAACCTGGTGGGCTGATCAGCCTTTTGTATATTTAAGGTACTCCAAAGTGATATCTCTCAGTTACTGAGTCTGAGTCAGTGCCAGGGGCGGATCCAGGGGGGGGGGGCAACAGGTCAATTGCCCCCCCCGAGATAGTAGCAGTGAGATTGAGTCGTTGCAGCTCTGTTCGTTTGTGTGCCGCTGCCTGTGTCTCTCTCTGTCACATAACCCGATCAGATCATCAGCGGGCAGCGGCGCAGAGAGAGAGAGACTTGTACTAGTTACGCCCAGCCAGCACTGCAGCCTCGCATCCTCATTGGCCAGCAGATTCAGATAGGAGGAGGAGGAACAGCGGTGGGTGGAGCCTCTCTCCTGCACTCGTTGCTAACGCCTGGGCCGCTTGGCGTCTAGCAACGAGTGACGTCACGGTCACGCCGGTCACCTGGGGGAGGGAGACAAACACAGCGGAGCAGAGCTGCCTGCTGGAGCCTGGAGAACAGATCAGGCATCCGCAGCAGCGCAGCCAGGGAGAGCTCAGCCTCAGAGCAAGAGCAGACTGACTGAGGCAATGTTATGCCAGTGACTGTGATAATCAATCACAGTCACTGCATTTGAGCTGTTTAACTTCAGCTAAAAAACGAAGTCTTCCTTTCTGCAGAGTGGCACTTGCAAGTTGCAGCAATCTTAGTTCTGGAGTCCGCCCCTGACGTTGTGGTCCCACCCACCCAGCTCCCCCTCCATCTTGTCCACGCTACAGGCCTCCGCTCTGCCACCCCTGAGTTAGTTTTAGCTCCACCCACCTCCTCCATCTTCTCCACCGGTTTCTGCAGTGCAGTACAGAGTGAATTCTACAGAGGATATTGAGAAGATTACTGCTGGATCCATCCATCCCATCCATCTCCACTCCATTGCTCCTGCATGGGAACGGTACCCATCCCCTCACCAGACTACCAAAAGAATTGCCTAAACGTGAGTATAAATGAATGTTATGTGACAAATCGCAAAATACATGTGTGCCATTATGTATGATTATTTCTTGTGATCCTGCGCTGCGTTACTTTGGCTGATAATTGCGCGGTTGTGCAGTGCAATCAATGCTGTACCGAAATTAAATTGATATCCTTTTTTTCCCACAAATAGAGCTTTCTTTGCTGGCATTTGATCATCTCTGCGTTTTTTTTTATTTTTTGCGATATAAACAGAAAAAGAGCAAGAATTTAAGTTATATGTGGTTAAACCTATCTTGTCTGTTTGTAATGTAATAATCTAATCTGGAATGATAAAAGTATCACTGTTTTAAACAAGTTTAGGACTGTACGATACGTTCGAGTTCTGTAAGCAACACCTTCGTTTCTGGCAGTGCCCCTCCCGAGACTTGACTCTGGATCCGCCCTTGGTCAGTGCCCCTGTGATTTTGAGTGTTCCTGTCCAACCTTGTGTGTTTAAGGTCAAGATCCCAGAAACCCTTGATGATGGTCAAAGCAGATATTTTAACCCAAAAATTCAAGAGCAAAGAGTCCCCAAGATATATAGGAAACCGTAAAGCCATTTAATTATGCAGCACCTACCAAGAAATTACCAATCAGTTTGGGGGTTTTGGGCCTTTTAACCTTAGTCAATCTAGGGAAGTTTGTAAAAAAAGATTTATCAAACTACAGTATATCACCATATCATATTATTTCTTTTTATTTCTCTGGATGGTTATAAGTAATTTATATAATGGTATTAATACCAGTTATACATGAAATTCGGCTCCCGCTGAATGTGTAAATATTTGCGCGTTTGTCCAAACGCCTGAAAAGCCAACGTTCAGTCTGCACCTATGTTCGGACCAGACCTTAAGCTTTCCCTCCTTTCTTCACGAACTGTAACTGGACAATGAAGGAAGAAGCAGCACACTGATTGGCTCCTCTCTCCTCCTATTCACATGCTTTTTGCACTGTGACACAACTGCTTGACTCAAATTCAGGTACATATACAGCTTAAATTAAAAATTACATTTTGTGATGTATTAACCACTTCTAGACCACCTCGCTCTGATTTAAGCCCTTAATTTGAGGACGGATATCGTTGTTATGGCAGCAGCTAGCTGCCATAACCCCGGTATCCCTGTGTTCGGCTGGCGGTCTGGTACAAGATAAAAGTGGTCTCTGCAGTGGATTCGCCGCAAAATCACTTTTAGGGCCCCCACCACAATCCAGTGCCCTCCACCGCTAACCGGAGCCGTCCGCATCGCTGAAGGCGCTTGGATCCTTCCTGTGGCTGTGCATGGAGACGAGTGAGGGGAAGATGGCCTCCACCTGTCTCCATGACACTGCAGGGCAGAAGCGACGTCAAAACGTCACTTCCGCCCATAGTTCTTAAAGGGCAATTTTTTATTTATTTTTTTCATTTTTTCAAATGACGATTTATTTTATTTTTTTATGCATTTTTGTGTAAATATGAGATCTGTTTAGTATAATACTGGATGTGACACACAAAGTTGCAAAAAATTCCCGTTCCATATATATTGTTTCAAATATGATATCTGAGGTCTTTTTGACCCCAGATCTCATATTTAAGAGGTCCTGTCATGCTTTTTTCTATTACTATTGATTTTTACATTCCTTGTAATAGGAATAAAAGTGACACTTTTTTTTTTTTTAAAGTGTAAAAATAAAAGGTAAAATAAATAACAAAAAAAAGTTTTTAAACGTGCCCCATCCCGCCGGGCTCACGTGCAGAAGCGAATGCATATGTGAGTAGCGCCCACGTATGAAAACGGTATTCAAACCACACATGTGAGGTATTGCCACGATTGGTAGAGCAAGAGCAATAATTCTAGCCCTAGACCTCCTCTGTAGTGCAAAACACGCAACCTGTAGATTTTTTTTAGATGTCGCCTATGGAGATTTTTAAGGGTAAAAGTTTGTCGCCATTCCACGAGCGGGCGCAATTTTGAAACGTGACAAGTTGGGTATCAATTTACTCGGCAAAAAATTATAATTCACAATATAAAAAAATTGGGCTAACTTTACTGTTGTCTTATTTTTTAATTAAAAAAAGTGTATTTAAAAAAAAAGTGTGCTTGTAAGACCACTGCGCAAATACGGTGTGACAGAATGTATTGCAACGACCGCCATTTTACTCTCTAGGGTGTTAAAAACTTTTTTTTATAATGTTTGGGGGTTTTAAGTAATTTTCTAGCAAAAAAAAATGTTTTTAACTTGTAAACACCACATCTAAAAAAGAGACCCGGTCTTAAAGTGGTTAATAACAGACATGCATTCATTTGTGTCTTTTATATCTGTCTGCAGATCAGCCTTAAGCCCCGTACACACGAGAGGACTTATGTCCTACAGACTTCCGAAGGAGTTCTGCCGGAGTTCTGCCGGAGTTCCGACAGAGTTCTGACGGACTTTTCGACTGAGCGGACTTGGCCACACACAATCACACTAAACTCCGACGGATTCGAACGTGATGACGTACGACTCGACTCGAATAAGGAAGTTCATAGCCAGTAGCCAATAGCTGCCCTAGCGTCGGTTTTAGTCCGTCGGAATAGCATACACACGAGCGAATTTTTCGAAGGGACCGGGTCCGGCGGAGTTCCTTCGGAAAAATTTGAAGCATGTTCCATATTCTAAAGTCCGTCAGACTTTGGTGAATCAAAAGTCCGTTGCAGCCCACACACGATCGAATAGTCTGACGGAATCAGTCCGTCGGACTTTGGATGTTGAAAAGTCCGCTAGTGTGTACGCGGCATAACACATCCTTCTATGCTGGTAGGCTTGTATTGATTGTAACCACTTTCCCTTTCCCATTGGTGACATGTGCTTTTGCTATTTTTGAGATTATTACCCTCTACAACTGCAGATCAAGTACCAGCTGTGGAAAATAAGCAATAATAAAAGATTTGACTGTGTAGTTAGACCTACAGTAGACAGGCTAGGATGCATTTTTTGAAAGCATACCTACTGCCATTACTATATATTTACACTGTTTATATACTGTTTGTATTTCACAAAAGTGGGTACACCCCTCACATTTTTGTGAATATTTTATTATATCATTTCATGTGACAACACTAAAGAAGTAACACTTTGCTACAATGTAAAGTAGTCACTTTGCCCTGCGACTTGAAGCTGACATATGTCCTACTTTCAATGGACAGGGATCTGACTTGGATCCCCGCCAATACCAGGCACTGTGTTTGGTATGAATTGTGAGGGGGAACTCCACGCCAAATTTTAAATAAAAAACCAGCATGGGTTCCCCCTCCAAAAGCATACCAGGCCCTTGGGTCTGGTATGGATTTTAAGGGGAACCCCCTACGTTGAAAAAATGGAGTGGGGGTCCCCCCAAAATCCATACCAGACCATTATCCAAGCACGCAGTCCAGCCGGTCAGGAAGAGGGGTGGGGACAAGCGAGCACCCACCCCTCCTGAACCATACCAGGCTGCATGCCCTCAACATGGGGGGTGGGTGTTTTTGGGCAGGGGGTACCCTGCGGCCCTCTGCCCCAAAGCACCTTGTCCCCATGTTGATGAGGACAAGGGCCTCTTCCCGACAATCCTGGTCATTGGTTGTCAGGGTCTGCAGGTGGGGGGCTCATCGGAATCTGGGAGCCCCCTTTAATAAGCCCCCACCCTATGTGAATGAGTATGGTGTACATTATACCCATTCACCTGGGGAAAAAAGTGTCAATTAAAAAACCACACTAGACACTTTTTTAAAGTAATTTATTAGGCAGCTCCGGGGGTCTTCTTCCGACTTCGGAGGTCTCTTCCGACTTCTCTGCGTTCTTCTCCCGATCTCCGGTATCTTCTGCCGGGGCTCCTCCGCTATCTTCTGCTCTTTTGCCCACTCTTTTGCTAGCGTTGGCCCGGTCTTCTCCATCACCTTCTTCCTGCCTGTCTTTTTCTGATGTTGACACGTCACTCTCTCTCTCTGTAATGCTGTGCGCGCAGTGCGCAACGACTTATATAGACATGGGGCACCCGTTATGCACCACTTTGTGTTGGTCTATCGCACAAAATCCCAATAAAATACATATACATTTTTGGTTGTAACATTACAAAATGTGGAAAATTTCAAGGGGCATGATACTTTTTTAAGGCACTGTATATATATATATATATATATATATATATATATATATATATATATACATATATGTGTGTATATATATATATATATATATGCAGTATATTGATGCATGCATCATCTACCCAGAAGCAAGTAAAACTTTGGTTAGAGGATAATCACAAATAATTCATAAAGCAACATGATTTTTATGATCACCATCTCAAGCCTGTCACATGATCATTTTTTAAAGCCTCATTCATCCCTCACAGGCCTGTAAGAGCAAAGCTTGAACTGGCCAAATATGTTAGTCAATCCGCTGACACAGATCCTTCTTATGAAAAGCAATAAATATAAAGCTCATCTTCTTTTTATGGTAAGTATTCTGATGTTATTACAGACATGTTCTTTTGTTGAGTGGCCTGAAAATAGACAATAGACCTTTTAACTTTGTTGAACAGCTTCAATGTCACACATAAAAACAATGTATGGCAACGGGAATAAAATACAGTTATTCCTTGCTGCAATCTTTCATGAAAATTAATCTTGAATCTTAAAAAGATTTCAAAATTTATGTCATCAAATGCCAGTGGCATAGTGAGATTCCAGATGAAACAGGACCTGTGGTCCTAGGAGGCTCAAGGGGCTCCATGTTTTCAGACTCTCTCTGTTCGTCTGCCCATTCTATTAATATTTGAAGTAGATATAAACCCAGCCACTAACGTTTCACAAACATTTTAATGTGTTAATGGGAATTTAGAAGAAATGTCAGTCTTTTTTTTTTAAACTGTGGCTTTCACTAAAATAACGCCAGGAGGTCCTACCATAAAGGACCTTTTTCAGGTGCTTTCTATTATAGGTTGATAACACCCTGTTCCCTTCTCCCAGGTGTGCTTCGGTGTGGTTGCCTGGTCATACTGGCCATTAAAACACATATGCTATAAATATAATTTGGTTTGGGTTTACATGGACTGCTTTAAACGTGAAATGGCACTCAGGCTGTTTGTAATATTACGTATCAAAGGGAAAATATAATGGCTTTGGGATATTTTTATTTTAGTTTTTTTTTTTTTATTATTAGATATATACTTTTTTAAACTGTTGCTTTATATCTGTCCTTACTATATGAAAATAATCTTTGTTTTACAAATAAAAATTTTATATTTGATAAAGGATTCCCAAAGCACTGCGGATTAACTAAAACAACAGGAGATCAGAGGTGTTTGCTTGGAGGTCAATTTTGTTTGCTTGAAATGTCAGACCAACTGACTAATGCCCTGTACAAACGGTCGGACATTCCGAGGACAAAATCCATTGGATTTTTTCAGACGGATTTTAGCTCAAACTTGTCTTGCATACACACGGTCGCACAAAGTTGTTGGGAAAATCTGATCATTCAGAATGAGGTGACGTTCAAGACATACGACAGGACTATAAAGAGGGCAGTAGAAAATAGCTTTCGTCTTGTAATTCATTCTGAGCATGTGTGGCACTTTGTTCGTCGGAATTGTCTACACACGATCAGAATTTAAATGATCGGATTTTGTTGTCGGAAAATTTTAGATCCAGCTCTCAAACTTTGTGTATTGGAAATTCCGACGCAAAAAGTCAGATGGAGCCCACACACAATCGAATTTTCCGACAACATGATCCGATCGCACATTTTCCATCGGAAAGTCCACCCGTGTGTACAGGGCATAATAGGAGATAAGTCACTGCAATCTGCTTGTCCCATCCACCACTGCACTGATCAGCTTGAATACTGAAGAGTGATTACTGCTTTCCAGCCCCTTGATATTTTCCTGCACTTTACTGAGAGGTAGTGCAAATCGCTAATCTGAACAATTGAGGATCTGTGCTATGAACGTGGGTGAAGTTTAAGTAAATTAAACTGAAATGTAGATGAGCTGGAAAGACTTGATGACTTTTCAGTCTCCCATCCAATCAATGAGCACATGGGTATTGGGGGCAGAATGCACTGAATGCTGGGAGTTGTAGAGCCGAGCTTATAGCTTGCAGCATACCCATTCTCTGAGAGGCGCATGGTTGACCTCACTCTAATCATGTATGTGGTCACCATTTTGAATGATTTCACAAACAGACTTGCTCTTGGCACCCCATTGGAAGATCAGAAAAAGTATAACATTTATACTTCAACTTTAGTGGCGGAGCTTTTTACAATACTGTTTTTTTTGTTTGTTTTTTAGCACAAAGGTGCAGTTGTACAACATAACACACTGCACTAGACTTAATTCCTAGGATATTACATTATAACATTATTTTACAAAAGTTACCTTTATTACAGTGAAGAAGCCCTTCAAGTCAGTTCTAATCAAAATTAACAAAGGACTGTCACTCTGCACCCATAAGATGGCGCAGGCACCTAAATGATCAATTGCCAAGTACCATCACTTAATAAAGAATGTTTGCATCAAATGTTCCTTTCCATGATTGTTTTTAGTGTAGGAAATGAGGAATGTTGCCTGGACTGACTGAAGACATAGGATGCATTCTGCAGAACAGTAACTGTAAATGTCAGCTTCTGTATAGGGAGTAGCAAGCAAATTCATGGCTAATATTGACTTGCCTTTTATAGAAAGCAGATTGAAATTTATTCAGGATGTCTTTTAAAGCAAAGCTGAACACTAAAAAAAAAAAAAAAAAAACATGCTTTTGCAAGTCTCTTTAGCCAAAGAAAACCTTTTACTATCAAGCTCTATTTTTCTTAAAGCTGGCCATAGAAGGATTGAAATTTGCCTGGTTCCACAGTGACCGGTCAAATTTCGATCCATTTGTTGCCACTCCTGTGGGACAGAGGTTGATATAACAATTGACTTCTGTTGAACAAGCTTGTTGAAACATTCCTCTCAATCAGTGGCTGCAGCCGTTGATCAGTGTCTTTTGTCACAGAGAGTCCATGCTGTCAGAATATAATGTTTCGGTGAGGAGGATTTGTCTATCCACCTCTATTGTGTGGATGGAGGAATCTGTTAATTTTTTTTTCATTGTGTCCTCTGGCTGAATGGAAAAAACAATCCATCCATGACCAGCCAAACACTGCCTGAGACATACATACGGAGCACAAAGTACACCCTCGGCATTTATAAGACACAATAGCGGTGTGCCTAGTACCAGTATAGTGCAATTCTATAGTGCATGCATGGGAGTAGTGGTTGTCCAATGATGAAAGGAGGCCATTCCTAGTACTATTAGGGGGCAATATAGTCTTCATCAACCCCTGCCATAGGTCCTCCAGTGCATTTCTTTGTGATTATAATAACATCTACTGCTCAATCGCTGGAGAAGGAGGAAGCCCTTTACCCAAAATGCATTGGCTGTGTTTTATGCTCTTCACCAAATGTTTAAACAGGCCTTTAAGCAATCTGAACTTTTGTTCTTGACACTCCTCAGTACCCATCCAAGAGTTTATTGTCTACTGAGCAATCCTTTGAATGTGATCGGAGCTGTAGCAAAAAACAAACAAGAGGATATCTTCATCTAGGTGTAGCGAATAAAATAAATTGCTACACCTAGATGGAGGCACCCCCTTGTGTTTGTTTTTTTATATGTGCATATATGCTGCATACATTTTACCTGGTGTTCCCTACCACTCTCCTGGCCTTTTTATGTGCTCCATTTAATGACGGCTGGGTTCCAGTCAGCGCAATAGCTTATTCATTTTCTTTTTATCTGAGAGGTAGCAACCTAGGAACAGGATGAGGCCCGCAAACACTATACTTTCATCACAGATCAGCTTATTTGTAGGAAGATTCACTTCATTGTTTTCCCACTAGAACCAGTTCTCACTTCTACTCCGATCTCCTTAATCCTAAGCTGTTACTGTTTACCTACCTGAACTCTGCTCCCCATGGGGCCCAAAATCAGAAATGGGCTCATATCAATTTGTTGACAGCTAGGAAAAGTCTTCTGAACACTTACTGTTATGCCCCCTACACACGATCGGATTTTCCCAAAACAAATGTTGGATGTGAGCTTGTTGGCAGAAAGTCCAACCGCGTGTATGCTCCATCAAACATTTGTTGTCGGACTTTACGCCAACAAATGTTGGCTAGCAGGTTCTCAAATTTTCAACCAACAAATGTTTGTTGTCGGACTTTACGATCATGTGCACACAAGTCTGTTGGACAAAAGTCCTTGCATGCTTAGAATCAAGTACGAGCCAGAGATATAACTAGCGTTTGTAATGGAGATATCATGTACGTCTTGTCCGTCGCTACATTTGTAATTGTTGGCCAACATTTGTGTGACTGTGTGTATGCAAGACAAGTTGGCGCCAACGTCCTTCAAACAAAATGCCACAATTTTGTTGTCGGAAAGTCTGATCGTATGTACGGGGCATAAGTCTCCATATATGGAGGTTAGGGGGCAGCGGAGCTGCTGAATCATTGGTGTGGAGGCAGTTGAACTACTTGAGTTACTGTTGGGAAAGAAAAGCAGAGTAATATAAGTTGCTAAATCACTATTGGTAGGCAGGGACAGGGGGATTTGAGCTGCTGAATACACGTTAGAAGGGGCCACAGGGTGATATGAGCTGCTGAGAGAACAACCTGAATGACTTCAATGCTTCTGCTGTGAATTATGCAAATTAATTCCTGTAGGTGCAGATGTCAATGGGCTCTTCCTTTTTAAAGCACATTTACTGCTTGGTATGCTTGAATGTCCATAGCCTTGCCACAAGTTTACTTTAAATTGAATTCTGAGCTCTGTTTTGTTGGAGAATATAATTTGCAGGCTTCTTATATAAATTCTATATTCTAGGTAAATTATAAACAGTGTGGAGGAAATTTACTCAATTTATACCCAAAAGTCTGCTTCTTCTCAAATAAATTGGGATAATTTTAAGGCCAAAGATAGTGATCAAAATATGATACAAAAGGAAAAAAAAACTACCTTCACAAAAATACTGTAAGCTATTTTTCTAATTTATTTAACTTGTTGATAATCAAACAGATAAAAGTAAATACTAGCATTTTTGGAATGTAAACAGAAATTCCAGACCATGGATAATGCAAAAAAAGCTATACTGATCAGGGCCAGCAAAGCTAAAATAGATTGTTCATCAAATAAAAGTGTCAGGTTTTTGTTGAATTTATTTTTTTTATTTTTTTATTTTTTTTCATTTATTTACATTTATTATAATGATCTTTCATAAATTACTCTGAGATAACTTTTTCAAATGCACTCATTCTCCAGTAACTGAACCCACCTAAACTTTGAGAGCAATTGAATATACTATAGACATATATATATATTTTTTTATTGTATTTTTATAAAATTTCAAAGCAAGCACAAAATAATCAAGCAATGAAATGATCAGTAAGCAGAAATAAACATAGATTATAACGTAAACGTTAACTATAGAAGTCAGATATTAATGTCCATAGATGCAGGCACAAAAGTGAACTGCATACCTGTTTCAGTTAAAGTAAATAACATACAGTTTATGAAAAACGAAAGTCGGTACGACAATAGGCCAGAGGCCAAAGGTAGACAAAGCAAAAAAACAGCCATAAGAACATCATGACAATTCTCAGGGGAAGGAGAGAAAGTTACCCGGACTGATACATATAGAAAGTTAATGGGAGGGAGAAAGGTGGGCGCAAAGGCCGGAAAGAAGGCACTACCACCGGCGACTGCAGCCGTTAAGGGTGTACAGACAGGGGGGACCCAAATTCCGAACAATCCCAGGGTTCCCAGACTTTATCAAACTGGGAAACCAAGTCATGTACCGAGGCCGTCAGGTACTCCATTCTCCGTATTTCGGACACCAATTGGAGAAATCTAGGCCAGGGGGGGTTTGCGCCAGACAACCAGCATAGCGGTATGAGCCTCCTAGCAGCTAAAAGAATATATGAGATCAGCCGGTTGATATTTTTGGGTAGGCCTAGGAGAGGGAGACCCAACAAGGGGGTCGATCGGAAGGGACACCCCCGTCACCCTCATCACCAACGACCCCACCTCCAACCAAAAAGGACGTATCAGGGAACACTTCCAGAAGAACAATGACCCGACGTCGAGCCCACATCTCCAGCATCACGGCAAGACTGAGGGATCAAATTTGTGGATGACATCGGGGGTCCTATACCAGAACATGAGAATTTTAATTGCCGTTTCCCTTTGCGTGGCATACTTAGAGGACTTAAAAGTAGAGGCCCAAATCTTATCCCAAGTCTGTAGGGGGATAGGTTTGTCTAACAACTGAGACCATTTACTCATGTACAGATGTGTAATTTCATTTAAGGGGGTCGACTCATGGAAGATTTGGTGGATAGAAGAGATTAGATGTAATTGGTGGGGACCCTGGGCGCAAAGGTGTTCAAAAGTCGTGGGATTTGCAAGGGTTAGGGTCGGAGATTTGGAGCTGAAAAAGTGCCTAACCTGTAGGTAAAAGTAAACAGGTCAGTTAGGGGTCAGACATTAATGGAGGGTGGAATGGGGATAGATGGGGGGTGGGATATGGCAGGTGACAAGAAATTTCCCATGTTGCAAACAGCCATTGAAAACTTTAGGGCAATTTGTACTACTAAAAATATGAAAAACACCAGAGCAAAATGTAATAATGCATTAAAGTGTTTGTACACCAATGCCAGAAGTCTGCCAAGCAAAATAGGTGAGTTGGAAGCTGTGGTGCATGAGGAGAGCTATGATGTAATCGGTATTGCTGAAACTTGGCTTCAATCCTCACATGACTGGGCTATTAATATTCCTGGCTATGCACTCTTTCAGAGAGACAGGGTAAAAAGGAAAGGTGGCGGGGTCTGTCTCTATGTGAGAAGTGATCTCAAAGCAAGTGTGAAAGAGGACCTGGTGGATGGAGAGTGTGATGAGTCTGAAGCATTATGGGTGGAACTGCATTTAGATGGGTGTAGTTCAAAGTTAATTGTTGGAGTTTATTATAGACCACCCAATGTTAATGAGGAGGTGGAGACTCAGCTCCTTGCACAGATGGAAAGGGCTGCAAGGGCTGGGACAGTGATAATAATGGGGGATTTTAACTACCCAGAAATTGACTGGAGTA
The DNA here is from genome assembly GCF_037356315.1 of Lithobates pipiens. NCBI lineage: Eukaryota > Metazoa > Chordata > Amphibia > Anura > Ranidae > Lithobates > Lithobates pipiens. The sequence continues at coordinate 55,269,734 of NW_027507789.1, read as the reverse complement.
ATGGCACTGCTGGGACAGTTAAAGGGCAAAAAATGATAAACCTATTACATGACAATTTTATGGTCCAGTTTATTGAGGCCCCAACTAGGAATGAAGCTCTGTTGGACCTGGTAATCTCAAACCATGCAGAGCTTATTACTAATGTCCAGATAAAGGAACACCTGGGTAGCAGTGATCATAACATGATTTCCTTTGATGTTAGCGCTAAACAAGAAATACATACGGGTAAGATAAAAACACTTAACTTCAAGAGAGCAAATTTTCCAAGGATGAGGGCTGCTCTCCAGGACTTAGACTGGGAGAGAATATTTGCTTCAATGGGCACAGAACAGAAATGGGAATTCTTCAAAAAGACTGTTTGGGACCTCACTGCAAAGTATATTCCCATGGGCAATACGTTTAAAAGGCTAAAAACAAAACCTATGTGGCTCACAGCCAAAGTTAAAAAAGCTATAAACTATAAGAGAAGAGCTTTTAAAAAAAATAAAAATGAAGGATCACTAGTGACATTTAAATGTTACAAAGAATTTAACAGAATATGTAAAAAGGAAATCAAGGATGCAAAAATTCAAAACGAACGACAGATTGCAAAAGATAGTAGGACAAACCCCAAAAAATTCTTCAAATATATTAATAGTAAAAAGGTCAAGTCTGAGCATGTAGGCCCTTTACAAAATAATCTAGAGTTGGTGACTGGGGACAAAGAGAAGGCTAATTTATTAAATACTTTCTTCAGCTCTGTGTACACAAAAGAGCATGGGGGAGCGCATGTCCATAATGGGGGTGATAGTGGCACAGCCCCAAATGATCCACAATGGCTCAAAAGTGATATGGTCCAGAAATATTTAGACAGAATAAAGGTTGATAAAGCACCTGGCCCTGATGGCATCCACCCACGGATCCTAAAAGAATTGAGTAATTTCAGAGCCATTGTATCTAATTTTTAGGGACTCATTAATGATGGGAATAGTCCCACTGGATTGGCGCAGGGCGCAGGGCGAACGTGGTGCCTATATTTAAAAAGGGATTAAAGTCTTTACCAAGTAACTATAGACCTGTTAGCTTAACTTCTATAGCTGGGAAGATACTGGAGCGTTTAATAAAAGACCACATCGACGAGTTCTTGCTGAACAAAAACACTTTAAGCAACAGACAACATGGATTCATGAAAGACAGAAGTTGTCAGACAAATCTGATTTCTTTTTATGAGGAGGTAGGTAAAACCTTGGACAGAGGGGTGGCAGTGGACGTGGTATACTTGGATTTTGCAAAAGCGTTCGATACAGTTCCCCACACACGGCTCATGTGTAAGGTAAAGTCTACAGGTTTGGAAATATCAGTTTGTAAATGGATAGAAAATTGGCTAAAAGACAGAATTCAGAGAGTAGTGATTAATGATTCTTACTCTGAATGGTCTAAGGTTATCAGTGGTGTACCCCAAGGTTCAGTGCTGGGACCCTTACTTTTTAACATCTTTATAAATGATATTGGGTCTGGGATCAAAAGTAACATTTCTGTCTTTGCAGATGACACCAAGATATGCAGTGGAATAACCTCCTTACAGGATGTCTCCAATTTACAAGCCGACCTCAATACACTGTCTAATTGGGCGACTATGTGGCAGATGAGGTTTAATGTTGATAAATGTAAATTTATGCACTTGGGGGCTAAGAATATGCATGCATCATACATGCTAGGGGGAGTACAACTGGGGGGATCCATAGTGGAGAAGGATCTGGGGGTTTTGGTAGATCATAAGCTCAATAATAGCATGCAATGCCAAGCTGCTGTTTCCAAAGCGAGCAAAGTCCTTTCTTGTATTAAGAGAGGTATGGACTCCAGAGAGAGAGATATCATTTTGACCCTGTTCAAATCATTAGTAAGACCTCACCTGGAATATGCAGTTCAGTTTTGGGCACCAGTTCTCAAAAAGGATATCGGGGAACTGGAGAAAGTGCAGAGAAGGGCAACCAAACTGATAAGAGGCATGAAGGAACTCAGCTATGAGGAAAGATTAGAGGAACTGAATTTATTCACTCTTGAGAAGAGGAGAATAAGGGGGGATATGATCAACATGTTCAAATATATTAGGGGTCCATATAGTGAACTTGGTGTTGAGTTGTTCTCTGTACGGTCAACCCAGAGGACAAGGGGGCACTCTTTACGTCTAGAGGAAAAGAGATTTCATCTTCAAGTACGGAAAGGTTTCTTCACAGTTAGAGATGTGAAAATGCATGCGTGCACCAGGTTTCTAAGTTGGAAAAGGGGAGGGGCCAACCACGTGAAGACCCTGCCAAAAGACAGTCCATCTGGGATACTGGGGTTGAACAACACATTCGTGAGGGGGGGGGGGCAGGGCGAGGAAAGGGAGTACTTTTTGTTGCATCTTTGCCATATGTCCAGGGTGAAGGACATTGGGGCCGTACATTGGCTCCTGAGGTTAGGATGCAGAGGGGAAGAGGCACCCCAGATCAAGGAGCAATGGTGCACCGGATACAGGACCCCCTTCTCAATGGCAGCCCACTGACTTGTGGCGTTAAGAGAGGACCAAGAGGTAATAATTCGTAAATGGGTAGCATGATAATATCTTACGATATCCGGAGCTCCCAGACCTCCCCGAGCTTGAGGTGCAAATACCACTGAACTGGCAAGGCGGTGAGATCTGTCAGCCCATATAAATTTTAAAAACCGTCTCTGGAGAAGTTTAAGCTGGGGGGTTGGAAGGGCAACTGGCAGTGTCTCAAAATGATAGAGCAACCTGGGCAAAACTGACATTTTAAGGACGTTGATCCTGCCCAAGAGGGATAGAGGGTATTTGGACCAAGAGTAGGGAGTTATTGATGTCTTGGAATGGGGGGGGGGGGGGGGAAATTAGCACGGAACAGGTGGGAATATGAAGGAGTCAAAAAAACACCCAAATATTTGAGTGAGTCCGTGCACCATCTATAAGGGTAAGTTTCTTTAAGCCTGGAGAGTTGTGTAGCGGGTATGTGTATGGGTAGAGCTTCAGTCTTTGAGGTGTTCATTTTGTAACCAGAGATCCCCCCAAAGGTTGAGAGTAATTTGTGTAGTGAGGAGAGGGAGACCAGTGGGTTGGTAATGGTTAACAAGATGTTGTCCGCGAAGAGTGATAATTTATACTCCCCCTGTCGCATCACCACCCCGCGGATATCTGGATGAGAACGTATGGACTCGGCTAGGGGTTCTAGGCATAAAATAAATAACAACGGTGATAAAGGGCACCCCCGCCGAGTGCCATTCATCAGGGGAAAGCAAGGCGACAAGAAGGACGACATCTGAAGCTGGGCAGTGACAGTTGAATATAAAGCTTCGAGTGCGTTTAAAAAAGGGCCAGTAAAACCGCAGACTTTAAGCGTTGCGAACATATAAGGCCAACAGAGCCTATCAAAGGCCTTCTGTGCGTCTAGACTAAGTAGCAATGCTGATTTGTTGGTCCTATCCAGAAGGCCCACTAGGTTGATTGTGCGTCGGGTGTTGCCTCCGGCATGCCTGCCAGGCACAAACCCCACCTGGTCTCTGTGGATACGTTTGGGGGCAAGGACTGACAATCTAGAAGCGAGAATTTTCATAAAAATCTTGTAATCCGAATTTAGAAGGGCTATAGGCCTATAATTGTCTGGGATAGAGGGATCCTTACCCGGTTTGGGGATCACTGAGATGTAGGAATGTGAAAATTGGGGGTGGGGGGGTGCCCCCTAGCAGGGAATCAAATAGAGTGAGCATGTGCGGTCCCAAGATATCCAGATAGGTTTTGTAATAGAAATAGGGGAGGCCATCAGGGCCAGGCGATTTATGCGAAGGGAGCTCCCGTATGATGGCCGAGAGCTCGTCTGCAGTTACAGATTTGTTCAGGGTTTCTAAATCAGTTGTTGAAAGCAACTTGAAAGTTAAAAAACAATTATATCGTTTGTGGTAAAATTCGCCAAAGGTGTTGGATATTTCACGAGGTCAATGGGTCTTGGTACCGTCAGGACGGGAGAGAAACTCAGGGAAGGAGTTGAATGGGTGCGGACGTAATTTATTAACTAATATTTTATGGGGTTTATTGGAAAATTCGTAAAATTTCTGCTTCGTCCAAAGCAGTGCTTTAGCAGCCCGATCAAGTTGGGCCGTTTTAATCTGTTCCCTGAATAGAGTGACTCTCCGCAGTCTATCCACCGTGGGGGAACCCAGAAGTAGGGATGAGCCGAACAACCCCAGGTTCGGTTCGCACCAGAAATTCGAATGGACTCCAAATTCGAACGAACTTTAGAACCCCATTGACGTCTATGGGACTCGAACATTCGAAATTAAAAGTGCTAATTTTAACGGCTAATATGCAAGATACTGTCCTAAAAAGGGTTTGGGGACCTGGCTCTTGCCCCAGGGCGGGAGCACTGATTTTAATGATGATTAAAGTGAAAAAAAAAAGTGAAATATTCCTTTAAATATGGTGCCTGGGGGGTGTCTGTAGTATGCCTGTGAAGTGCCACGTGTTTCCCGTGTTTAGAACAGTCCCTGCACAAAATTACATTAAACAGAAATAACATCATTGAAAACTGCTTGCGGTTTTAATGTTATATCTGGTTCCTGTAATATGGTTGAAAACCATTGAGAAAAATGGCATGGGTAGCCCTCCCTGCCCATTACCAGCCCCTTTGGGTCTTGTACGCATATCAAGGGGAACCCTGTACCCATATTAAAAAAGGAAATTTGTGTGGCCCCCAGGCCCTATATACTCAGAACAGCAGTATACAGGCGGTCCAAACAAGACAGGGACTGTGTAGGTTTGTTTTGTTAAGTTGAATCTGTTTGTAATTTTCAACTGGTACATTTTTAAAGTGTAGCTCCAGTCAAAAAAACTATTTTTAAGCTTTTTGGAAAACATAGGGAAGGGTTATCACCCCTGTATAATTTGTTTTGTCGTCCATCTTTTTTCATCTGACTTGCTGTTGTCTCCTTCCGTTTGCAAGTAGGAGATGTTTGTAAGTTGGATGTTTGAAAGTAGGGGCCTGCCCTATATGCTCTGCAGAAATGGCGGAACAAGGTGTTGGTTTTGCCACAACATTGTAAGCCCTCAAAGTGACTCTTGCTGGGCGCTGGAGCAGCCTGCTGTGAACGACTATATCAAGAATTGTAATTACATGCCATTGTTGAACAGTGGTAGAAAAATTGACCTTTGGTGGTTGTGGTGCTGGTGCCACAACACTATAAGTCCTCACAGTTACTCTGGGTGGGCACAGGAACGGGCCCTCCTGTGAAATATTATATCAAGAATTGTAATTACATGTCCTTGTTAAACAGGGGCAGAAAAATTGGGCCTTAGGCACTGGTGCTGGTGCCACGACACTGCAACCTCTCCCATATACTCTAGTTTTATTGCAGGAATTAGCCCTGCTGCAAAGCATTGCATCAAAAATTGTACTTAAATGCCCCTGTTAAACAGGGGCAGAAAAATTGGGCTGATGGCACTGATGCTGGTGCCACGACACTGCAACCTCTCATATATACTCTAGTTTTATTGCAGGAATTAGCCCTGCTGCAAAGCATTGCATAAAAAATTGTACTTAAACGCCCCTGTTAAACAGGGGCAGAATAATTGGGCTGATGGCACTGGTGCTGGTGCCACGACACTGCAACCTCTCCCATATACTCTAGTTTTATTGCAGGAATTAGCCCTGCTGCAAAGCATTGCATCAAAAATTGTACTTAAACGCCCCTGTTAAACAGGGGCAGAAAAATTGGGCTGATGGCACTGATGCTGGTGCCACGACACTGCAACCTCTCCCATATACTCTAGTTTTATTGCAGGAATTAGCCCTGCTGCAAAGCATTGCATCAAAAATTGTACTTAAACGCCCCTGTTAAACAGGGGCAGAAAAATTGGGCTGATGGCATCACCCAGAACCAGAAATGTTCTTCCAACATATCAGCAGAGGAGGAAGAGGATAGACAATCAACATAACAGGACAGTCACTCAGCATCAGCATAGGCAGTCTTGAAGGGATGTGATATTTCAAAAAAAATTATTCGGTTACATCAGCTTCAGGTGCTTGGTAGCTGTGGGTGATCCAAGACTGATTCATCTTGATGAAGGTCAGTCGATCAACTGATTCGGTGGACAGGCGCACCCTGTGATCGGTAACAAAGCCACCAGCAGCACTGAAGGTGCGTTCCGAAAGAACGCTGGATGCAGGACAGGCCAGTAGCTCAATTTCATACTGTGCAAGCTCTGGCCAGTGATCCATCCTCAAGACCCAGTAAGCCAGAGGATTTTCGGTGGGAAAGGTGTCCAAGTCTGACCTTGCCCCTAGGTATTCCTGCACCATGTAAATCAGACGCTGGTGATGGTTGCTGGAACCGATCATAACTTGGGGCTGCGGACTAAAAAATTGTCTGAAAGAATCAGTCAGACGGCCACCTTCTCCACCACTCCTTCTGACCGATGCCTCAGCAACACGTTGTCCAGGACCAGGAGTTTGTAACCTCCCAGTCTCTGGGAACGCGTTGCACAGACCTTTCTGCAAGTCCTCCCGGAGATGTCTCATCCTCTGCTCCCTCTGCGATGGCAAGATAAGGTCGGCAACCTTACCCTTGTACCGTGGATCAAGGAGAGTGGCCAGCCAGTAATGGTCCCTCTCCTTGATCTGAAGAATACGAGGATCCTTCCGCAGGCTTTGCAGGATCAGGGAGGCCATGCAGCGTAGGTTAGCTGAGGCATTCAGTCCGGAGTCCTCTGGGTCACTAAGGGCAACATGATCCGCAGCTACCTCCTCCCAGCCACGTACAAGTCCACGGGTTTCTTGGGACTGTAAATCATCCCTACAAGACTGCTGCTAATGCTGATGCTGAGTGCCAGCCTCCACCTCCATGCTGACACAATCATCCTCCTCCTCTTCTTCCTCCTCCTCATCCTCTTCCTGTGTGATGGGTGGCACAGCAGGAACACTGTCTGGATAAAGGGGGCCTTGAGAGGCAAGGAAGTCCTCCTCTTCCTGCCTCTGTTCTGCCTCAAGTGCCCTGTCCATTATTCCACGCAGCGTATGCTCCAAGAGGTGGACAAGAGGTACAGTGTCACTGATGCATGCACTGTCACTGCTCACCATCCTTGTGGCCTCCTCAAATGGTGACAGGACAGTGCATGCATCCCTGATCATGCCCCACTGGCGTGGGGAGAAAAAACCGAGCTCCCCTGACCCTGTCCTGGTGCCGTAGTCGCACAGGTACTCATTGATGGCCCTCTGCTGCATGTTCAGCCGCTGCAGCATGGCCAACGTTGAGTTCCACCTGGTGGGCATGTCACATATAAGGCGGTTCTTGGTCAGGTTCAACTCCTTTTGGAGCTCAGCCAGCCTAGCACAGGCATTAAATGATCGGCGGAAATGCACACAGACTTTCCTGGCCTGCTTCAGTACATCCTGTAAGCCCGGGTACCTGCCCAAGAACCGCTGCACCACCAGGTTAAGGACGTGAGCTACACAGGGCACATGGGTCAGTTGTCCCTGTCGGAGGGCGGAGAGGAGGTTGGTGCCATTGTCACAAACCACCATTCCTGGCTTAAGCTGGCGTGGCGTCAACCACCTCTCGGCCTGCCCCTGCAGAGCTGACAAAACATCCGCCCCAGTGTGGCTCCTGTCCCCCAAACAAACCAGCGCAAGCACGGCATGGCATCGTTTTGCCTGCGTACTTGCGTAGCCCCTGGAACGCCTACGGAGCACCGCTGGTTCTGAGGACAGAGCACTGGAAGAGGCCATGGAGGAAGAAGAAGAGGAGGGGGTGGAGGAGAGAGGTGTGTCACAACCAATAGTAGCATTTTGGCAGAGATGAAGTGAGCTGGATAGTTTTAAGTAGGCAGATCAGATGAGCAGGATCAGGAACAGCTGGGTAACTGTGGAGAGAGATGAGAGCTGGCAATTAGCCGGCGGCTGAGCACCCAGCCCAGAGAAGGAAGGGCTAAGCCAGCCCTGACACTGGCATGGTGTGAGTCTCCCCTGGGGTTTGGCCTGCGCGAAATCAGGCCGGGGTCTGATGCTGTGCGCTGCAGCCGGGGGAAGGTATCTGTACACTGTATGTATCAGGCAGGGGTCAGGCCCAGTGCAGCAGTGTCCCATGAGGCCCCGCTGACTGGGATTGAGTGGGTGCTGGGGGTGACTCACTGTGTCCATCGGTGGTGGTTGGATCCTTGATGCCATCCATGCAGACTCGGGTGAACACCATTGGCAAGCTGGAGTTTGAGAGGCAGGCTGCGGTGGAGTCAGCGTGTAAGAGATGGAGGCCACCGGCGCCATCTTGTCCGTCCCACCAGGCAGCATGGGAGGCAGTGAAAAATAGCTCCAGAAGGTCATGGAGGACTCTGGAGGAGGTTGGGATGATCCTTGTGCTTTGGAGGAGCGGGTTCTCCTGGATCCACCCATGTACGGGTGCAGAAAGTTCCCTTAAAAGGGCATGGAGCTGTGGACTATGAGAGAACTAGGAGCTCAGGCGTCCATGCAGGTCAACTTCCGGCCACGCCCCTTGCCTATGGAGGTTTTTAAGGGTAAAAGTTTGTCACCATTCCACGAGCGGGCGCAATTTTGAAGCATGACATGTTGAGTATCAATTTACTTGGTGTAACATTATCTTTTTACAATATAGGAAAAAATTGGGCTGACTTTACTGATTTATTACTTTTTAATTCAAAAAAGTAAATTTTTTACAAACAAATTTAGTTTGCTGCACAAATACGGTGTGAAATAAAGTATTGCAACGGCCGCCATTTTATTCTTTATGGTGTCTGAAAAAAAGAATATATATATAGTTTGTAAGTTAGTAATTTTCTACCAAAAAAAAAATGTTTTTTTAACTTGTAAACACTAAGTGTAATAAAAGGCTTGGTCCTTAAAGAGGAAGTAAACCCTGATGGGTTTACTTCCTCTTTTTTCCCCTGCAAAGGTAAAGCATAATGGACTACTATGCATCGCATAGTAGCTCATTATGTGTCACTTACCTGACACAGGAGCCAGCGAAGTCGCCGCTGATCCCTGTAGTCCGCCGCATCCATCTTGCTGGTGGCATCTCGCAGCTCCGACCAATGACAGCGGCGAAGCCGCGATGACGTCACTCCCGCGCATGCGCATGGGAGTCGCGTCTCGCAGCTCCGCCGTTGCCATTCGGCGAAGCCGCGATGACGTCACTCCCGCGCATGCGCACGGGAGTCGACAAATTAGGCAAATCCATTCTTGGACTTGCCGCATTTAGTGCGCCTGCGCGCCGCTGTCTACGGCGCATGCGCCGTAGACAGCGGTGCCCATTTTCGGGCAAATATCTCCTAAACCATATAGGTTTAGGAGATATTGCTTGGACCTACAGGTAAGCCTTAATCTAGGCTTACCTGTAGGTCAAAGTGGTTTGAAGGGGTTTACTTCCTCTTTAAGTGATTAAAAACTTGTTGATCCTAGCAGCTCCCCTTGGCTCCTGTTTCAATCTGACTATCCATAGAAGCATATGCATGCTGGCATGGTCAGTTTATATCCCTTGGCTTGCTGCTACAGGATGTCTTGTCAATACACAGCGTGCATGTATCTCCCAGTCAGTGTTTTGGGTCTCGCCCCCCACCTAGCCCTGCCTTTGTTGATTAACAGTGGCTCCCATCTGGAGCTTTGTTGCCTACCTGCCCCTGTGTGTGATGTAAGCTTCAGAGGGGGAATGTACTTCCCTATAAAAAAGGAACCAAATTTGGTTCTGCATTCACATGACAGACAAATAAAATTAACAAATACTTTAGGTTGACAAGCATTGTGTAAATTAAAGGGTCCTAACTAGTTGCCACACCCTCTCCCAGTCTGAATGCAGAGGAGTACTAAAGGCTGATATCACTCTAAAGCCTGGTACAGACGGGCTGCAGATCGACATCTGCCCATGTGTACAAGCAGCCTGTCTGACAGAAGGTGCCCGATAATCTGACTTCTGTCAAACGGGCATGCTGAAAAAAACATCTACCGATCGACATCCTGTCAGCACCAACCCATGTGTTCAGGCGGGGGCTGTCCCCCTGTCAGAATACAATAGCTCAGCTGGGACATCCCTGTACTAACATCACAAAGAACAGCAAGGCCCTCAGAATTTTTTTTTTTTTTTCATTCAGCTTGCTAAGTTGAACGAAAAAAAAACTACCTGTGTGTACCAGACTTAAGTGCTGGCCGTACATTAAATATCTGTATATTTAATGATCAATTTTAAAGCGATAGAATACTCAACTTTTTACCTTGTACCTACAGTTAAGCAAATGATAAGGCTTACCTTTAGGTATAGTGAATATCACCTAAATGTGCATTGTTTAGGAGATAGATGTGTTCGGTTCATTCCGAATTGAAATTCGGACACATTTTTCATAATTCGGATGTATCTAAATTTCCCAATTACAATAGTAATGGATTTAAACTAATCTGAAATAACAAATCAAAATTTTGGACGAAATTCGAATTGAAATAGTTTTCAAATCTAATTTCCAAAAAACAGGACAAAATAGAATAGAAAATAAAAGAACAACATGAAATAGAATAGAAAATAAAGGAATAGAATAGAATCAAATAAAAAATAGAATAACATGAAATAGAATATAACCATCTTCTGAAATTTTTATTTGAAATAGAATACATTTGAATAGAAAAGAATAGAATAGAAAATAAAAGAATATAACCAAATATGTATAATGGGAAAGGAAGAAGGGAATTGTCGTGGTGCTTACAGATAATAATGGAAACCGTATATTTAAAAAATGTACAAATTTAATGAGAATAAACTTAAAAACAAACAGGGCCAATGTGTTCAATAATATTCAACATTTCATGATGAAGGTGGTCATATGGTGAATGTTCAGCTTAAACAGAAGTTTCATATTCGTAGATTAGCCCAACATATTTTGCCTAATAGCTTCATCAGGGAATATACGAATCAGTCAGGAAATTCGTAAGACTGTACAAAAATACAAAAAAGAACAAAATTGTAAAATATCAAAAACATATATGTATCGTTAAATATAAAAAGGTATACATTATTTGCAAATGATGTATACCTTTTACATTGGCCAAATTGGCCCTGTTTTGGTTTTAACTTTATTCTCATTAAAATTATACATTTTTTAAATATATGGTTTCCATTATTATCTGTAAGCACAGCGACAATCCCCTTCTTCCTTTCCCATTTAACATATTTGACTATTTGGGATGAGGTGCCAAATACTTGGGTGTTCTACCTTTAGCCGGACGTACTTAATATAAAAAAAAAATATAACCATTTCCCAAAATTCTAATAAAATAAATTAGACTTTGAATAGTATAGAAAAGAATAGATTAGAATAGAAAAGAAAGTAAAAAGAATAGAATTGACCAGAATAGAAAAGAATTGGATAGAATGGAATAGAAAAAATCATGTAATAGAATAGAAAGAATATAACCATCCTCGGAAATTCAAAAATGTTTTATTTGAGAATTAAATTGAATTTAAAATAGAATTGACAGCAGAAAATAGTAGAATAGGAAGAATATAACAATATAACTGTTTTTCGAAATTCGACTTTCAAATTGAATTCAATTCCATTCAAAATCAAATTTATTCTAATTCGAATGCAATTCAAATGAAACTAGAAAAATTTGAATCAATTCAAATTCAAATACACAAAAGGAATTCTGAAAATGAATTAAATAAATTAAACGAAATAACTTTATGTAAATAATGAATTGAAATGAAACAAAACAAAACAATTTTTTTCATTCTGCGCATGTCTATTCAGATGTATAGCAGATGGTGATGTCACCGGTGCATGCTTACTGCGCTCTGAATGGACAGCACACTTGTTTATGCTGTCCAGTAAGAGTGCTGTTCCTCAACCTTGACTCCCGTATGCACAGTGATGCCATCCCGACTCGGCCATTCAAACACCCAGAGCCTGCAAACCCAGGCTAAATGAAAGACTGGGTGAAGATGGAATCCCTGTCAGCAGCGCCACTGGAGAAATCTGTCGGTAAGTCTTTCATAATGTGCTAGTATGAGGTACATCCTAGCACATCATGACATTAACTTGCAGGGGACCAATTTTTTCTTTTTTTTGGTTATGGTTTACTACCGTTCTAACAAATACATAACTAGATTAAAGGGTGTCTTTAAAAAAAAAAATGCCTGAACTTCTGCTTTTGTAAAGGACATTTCTGTAAAGCTATTAGAACTATATCATATTTTCCCAACTGTAGGAATGATTATAGACACTTTCTAAGAAACAGCACACACTACCATTAAACTTATTTGGCAAGATTAGGCTTTTTAAATTATTCTTTTTTCTAAATGTAGGCATTTGTTCTCCCTGATGATTAAGGACATTGACCTAATGTTAGTTAATTCTGCACTTTCAAACCTTGTGTAGTCCAACAAATGTCCAAGGATCTCAACAATTCAGCTGTGTCATGGCTTGGAGTAAAGATTGCCCTTTCCAGATGTTAAACAAATTCACAAAGCAGTTTTGATGAGACCTGTGCTATAATAATCCAGTGGGTGTTTAAACTTTGCTTACTAAAATTCAGTCTGATTCTTGATGGCTGTTACACCTTCTTAACTTTTACTTTAAGGATAACTAACTCAAAGAACTAAAATGTAATATAGTGCCCTTAGATGTGGTGATTGCATTCATTTTCTTCTTTCAGCCTAAGAACATTTTCAAGCATTACAGAAATGCATGTTGATCTTACAAGAAAGGCAGCATCCTTGTCACTTCCTGTGAGCCCAACAGATTGCAAAAACAATGTTCTCTTTCTTTTATAAACTACTAATCTCCCTATCCTTTATATCAGAGGTCTTTAAATTATTGTAGGAACTACAAGTCATATCGTGGTTCTGCCTCTGCGATTCGTGTCTGATGCCGCGTACACACGACCGGACTTTCCGGCAGAAAAGGTCTGACGGTCTTCCCGACGGAGTTTCATAGGCGTTACGGTGGACTTCCGAACAAACGGACTTGCCCACGCATGAATGGAATAAAGTCCATTCGAAAGTCCATTTGTTTTGAACGTGATGACATACGACGAGACTAGAAAAGGAAGTTCAATGGCCAGTAGCCAATATCTGCCCTTGCGTCATATTTGGTCCGTCGGACCAGCTTACAGACGAACGGTTTTCCCGATAGGAATTGAATCCATCAGACAGATTTGAAACATGTTCTGTTTCTAGGTTCATCTGAATTTTTTTAAGGAAAAATGATCAGACTATCACACACACGATCGGACTATCCGATGGAACGGAAAGTCTGGTCGTGTGTACGCGGCATGATTCTTGCAATGTCTCAGGAGACTTGCAGTTCCTCAACACCTGAAGGGCCTTAGTTTGGAGACCCCTGTATTAAATTGAGATGAACAGAGTTCCTTGAAGTCCAGCCTGGGTGGCAACCATGACTCCCTCTATAGATATAGTGTACAGTGATGAGTAAACATAGCCAACCAGGGACAGAAAATGTGTTATTTTCAGGATTGCTGAGTGAATGCAAAGAAACCGACTGTGGTCACAATATCTAAAGACTGGTAAGCTATGATATACTATACAATTAAAAATGCGTGCTGCTATGTTGTGCTATTGAGTGCTATAAGACTACAAAATTTACTTAGCGGATCGCTCACACCTATACACACTCTCTAAACGTGTATCAATGTGCAAAAATGTATCCACAAGTGGTGCCGCGCTTCCAAATGCTAATGTGCTAGTAATGTGCTAGTAATTTTACTTACCTCTAATAATGAGATACAGGCACTTTATCTTTTTGAGATTGCTTAGGTGGACCATAATGAATACAGATCATGTTACTCAATATTTAATGTTATGTTCCAAACTAAGGAGAGGTAATTTTTTAGCACAGGCATAGTATAGCTGAAAGGAGCAACTCTAACTCCCACTGCACACTTAAAAACCACCTAAAACCACCTCACATATGCCTATATCATTGACTTCAGTGAATTTTTCTGAAATGACAAATGTTGCTAAAAAGTTTTTCCTTACCATTCCTGCAAAGGACATACCCTTAATTTACTTACCCCTAGTAATGAGATGCAGGCACTTTATCTTTTTGAGATTGCTTAGGTTAAATATAATGAATACAGATCCTGTTACTCAGAAAACAGTATGAGAAAGGACATAACAAGGCAAACAACAGGCAACTATTTCTTCACAACAAAGAAGGTGTGAATTGGCAAAAAACTTTAACTTTAAAGCATATCGATCCCCAAAACCAATAATATAATATATAGTATATCATTGTATTCAAAAGTGGTGCTGCGCTCCCAAATGCTATTGTCCTAGTGTTCCTTTAAATATGTTTGCATAACAATTTTCAAACTCAGCATATCATATCAAACCATATATAACGTGATCAAAACAAACAGTGCATCTGTCCTTTGGTATGAATTTGCTTGCATATGATCAATCTTTCATAAAAAAAAACAGGCCTGTGTTCACATATTCAAACGACTGCTTCCTTAATTAGTGTTCACCACTATGTGCTCCAGTTATTCACATGCATTAGTGACAATCCCCTCATCCGAAGTGCCCTCACCTGGGGGATACCAATGGTCCATATGCGCATTTGTCCCTCTCTGAGGAACTATTTTTTGCAGCTTCACTTCTTTGCTGCCAATCCTAAGAATAAAATCCTCCTTCTCTTACACTTATCTCCATACGCCCATATCATAACGAGAGAAAGTTGTACTTTATGGTTTAAAACAACCGGTTTAATAAACAAAGTAAATTTTTGCAGCCAGTCTCAAACCACGCAGGAGACATTGAGAAATTTTGAAATATATATAAGCCCATGTATTAATATTGAAACTAAGAAAAGTGGAACTTGACATTGAACATAATATTATTACTTATTTCCTAACCACTTCAATATCAGGCACTTTCGCCCCTTCCTGACCAGGACAGTTTTCAGCTTTCAATGCCGTTTCATTTAGAATGACAATTGCGCGGTCATGCAACCCTGTACCCAAACTACATTTTTAGCATTTTCTTCCCACAAATAGAGCTTTATGTTGGGGGTATTTTGATCACCACTGGAGTTTTTATTTTTTGCTAAACAAACGAAAAAAGACCGAAATTTTTGAAAAAAACTAACATTTTTTTGTTTCGGTTATAAAATTTTGTTTTCTCCTTCCCTAACAGGCACTGATGAGGTGGCACTGATGAGTTGGCACTGATAAGGTGGCACCGATGGGCACTGATAAGGAGGCACTGATATGTAGAATTGATGGGCACTGATATGCAGCATTGATGGGCACCAATAGGTGGCACTGATATGCAGCACTGATGGGCACTGATAGGTGACACTGATGGGCATTGATAGGTGCCACTGATAGGTGGCACTAATGAGCACTGACAGGTGGCTGTGATGGGCACTGACAGGAGGCTGTGATGGGCACTGACAGGAGGCTGTGATGGGCACTGACAGGCAGCACTGATAGGCGGTACTTATTGGCACTGACAGGTGACACTGATGGGCAGCACTTAATATTGAGGTACTGATGAGGTACTGACAGGTGTTACTGCTGGGCACTGACTGGCAGCTAATGGTCACTTATTGGCAGCTGTGGTAGCACATCTGATGGGGAAGTGCTGATAACCAATGTGCTGATTATCAGCACAGACCCCCTCCCCCCCTGACAGGGAGAGCCACCGATCGTCTCTCCCTGTGAGCGCGAACCAAGAAATGCAATTTACCGGCACTTCCAGGTTCACGCGATGGTCAGCTGTGATTGGTCACAGCTGATCACGAGGTAAGGAGTCTCCGTCAGAGGCTCCATACCATGATCGGAGATGCAGTGTGTCACAGCACTTCTGACCATTGGACTGCGCGCCCCTGCAGGTGCGCACTGGCATGTCATCCCGCTGGACGTCATATGACACCCAGTCAGGATAACAGAATCACCGCCCGGCCATCATTCTGCTATAGGCCAGGCCGGAATTGGTTAAATGAATAACGCATATAATATTGCCATCTTTCTTCTGTATATTCCATATTAGAAGTTGAATAATAAAAGTAGATGATATGATCAAGTAAATTCTTATCATAAGTATTACTCGAGAATGCATATTGCTATATTTACATTCCATATTCAGAGAGTCTGAGACTTACTGGAGGGAGAGTAAATGTTGAGAAAACTGCAAGTTGTTGCGAAGGATTTAGTTAAGAGAAGTGATATGTATAGATTTAAAGTATGTTTTTATTACATGTTTATTGTTGAAAGGTTGCAACTACTGTTGGTATGTTCATGGAATGTGTTGGGCACATATTATTAAGCCCATGCCCAATGAACTGTTAATTGGAATCATATATGGAGAACATGACGGCACTCCTAAATTACATGTATTTAATGGTGCCAAATGTCCTCTTTTGAGGAATCTGATCAGATAATTAAGTAGATTAAAAAGTTTAAGATAATTGCAAAATACACATTTTTAAGAGTAACATTTTAAAGCGGTTCTGCACACATTTTGCTAAGTTTGGCTCAATCGTTTCTAAAAGGAGTAAAGAGTTCACAATGGACGTTTAATTATTTTTTTAAATCGTACCTGTTCTGGTTTTAAATGTTATTTTTCAGTCCCTGCGGCTGTGGGCGGTGTTTATTCGGGTATCTGCATCATATCTGGTGATCGCCGCACTGTCTCCTGGGATCTCGTGTAATTCATTCCAGGAGTCAGTGCGGAGGTCCGATGATTACGCCGCTCGGAGCTGTAGCCACTGAGCATGCCTGGGAACCAGCAAGGAATGCTGGTCCCTCCAAATCGATGGAAGGAGGAAGTGATTGCTTGTGGGCTTCAAATGCTCACAAGCAAGAGGACACCTGCCAAGAATGACTTTATAAACTAAAAACGGACTTGGATAATAGGCATCATCACTACAAATGAGTAAGATGTTAACAAGCAATGATTTTTAAACATTAAAAAAAAAAAAAAAGTCAGTGCAGAACCGCTTTAACTTATAGCTGAGGTATTTTGATTATTTCATTTAAAGTTTGACTTTAAGGGATAGTTTTAATTTTGCAATTGCCTATTCTCACATTGTTGAAGGTTTAGAGGGTATTTTTCAATATCAACACATGTACTATACTTCAGTTTGATATAATTGCCCTGGACTCCAAAGTGTACAATAAATGTCATCATAGTTTATGTAGAGGAGCCTAGGGTGGTGTTATATGTAGGAAAAATATGTTGTTCAAGATCAATTTAAAAAAATAGATTACATGTTTGAAAAGTAATTGTGGCAAAGAGCCCATTTGTTGATATTGAAATAAAAAAATGGGAACTTGACATTGCACAAAGACATTGCCTGTTACAAAACAAAGGGAATGGTTTATTTGTGCAAATGTTTTTTAGTTGTGTTTGAAAGATTGTAAAGTATCTTTTTTGTTTTTTTTCAAATGACAAACATGTCATACTTACCTCCATTATGCATCTTGTTTTGCAGTGAGTAGCCCGAACATCCTCTTCTGGGGTCCCCCGGAAGCACCTCCCCACATCAGATAACCCCCTAGGAGAAGTGCTCTCCCGAGGGGGTTGTTTTGCTTAGATACAGAGATGTAAAGAGTTAATTATATATGACATTATGATTGGTTAAATGCATGTTAAAGGAAATATGTAATTTGAACATATATCCCTTATTGGTGGAAAATGGTTGGTAACGCCCATCTTTCATTAAATCCGAACAGTGTATTGTGAATCAATCTGTGTTGTGTCAATCATTTATATACGCTGTTTCCTATGCATAGAATTTTTTGTGTGTGAACAATGGAATCGGCCGGCAATGAGGTAATTTATAATTAGATAATAAAGGTAAATAATCAGGACTAGTGATTATAGGAAAAGGTGCATCCTTACACTAAGTATACAAACACTCACATTTTCCTGGTGCTTAGAGTGCATCAAACTGTAGAAAGCATTTAGTCCTCACAGTGCGGGTATAAGACAATCAGACAGTATTTCCAAGGTATGTTCACAATGTGCGCCTCAGCGTGACAACCGATTGGCCCCTCCCCTACACGTTATGCCACAGGGTCACATGGCTTTCCCAGGGGGATAAGGAGAGTTCTAATCTCAGGGCCGACAGCAAAGGAGTGAAACAGCATAAAATAGATCCCCAGAGAGGGACAAAAGTGCATATAGACCATTGGTTGGTCTTATCCCCAGGTGAAGGCACATTAGATGAGGGGATTATCACTAATGCATGTGGATGACTGGAGCACATACAATGCCTTGCAAAAGTATTCACCTCTCCCCCTTGGCTTTTTACCTATTTTGTTAAATTACAGCCTTTAGTTCAATGTTTTTTAATCTGAATTATATGTGATGGATAAGAACACAATAGTTTAAGTTGAGTAAAATTAGAAAAAATATATACATAAAACTATTTTTCAGAAATAAAAAAATGATAAACGGCATGTGCGTATGTATTCGCCCCCTTTGTTATGAAACCCATAAAAAGCTCTGGTGCAACCAAATACCTTCGGAAGTCACATAATTTGTGAAATGATGTCCACCTGTGTGCAATCGAAGTGTCACATGATATTTCATTACATATACACACCTTTTTGAAAGGCCCCAGAGGCTGCAACACCTAAGCAAGAGGCACCACTAGCCAAACACTGCCATGAAGACCAAGGAACTGTCCAAACAAGTAAGGGACTATGTTGTTGCGAAGTGCAGGTCAGGGTTAGGTTATAAAAAAAAATATCCAAATCTTTAGTGATCCCTAGGAGCACCATCAAATCTATCATAACCAAATGAAAAGAACGTGGCACTACAGCAAATCTGCCAAGAGACGGATGCACACCAAAACTTACGGACCGGGCAAGGAGGGCATTAATCAGAGAGGCAGCACAGAGACCTAAGGTAACCCTGGAAGAGCTGCAGAGTTCCACAGCAGAGACTGGAGTATCTGTACATATGACAACAATCAGTCGTATGCTCCATAGAGTTGGGCTTTATGGCAGAGTGGCCAGAAGAAAACCATTACTTTCAGCAAAAAACAAAATGGCATGTTTTGAGTTTGCAAAAAGGCATGTGGGAGATGCCCAAAATGTATGGAGGAAGGTGCTCTAGTCTGATGAGACTAAAATTTTACTTTTTGGCCATCAAAGAAAAAGCTATGTCTGGTGCAAACCCAACACATCACATCACCCAAAGAACACCATCCCCACAGTGAAACATGGTGGTGGCAGCATCATGCTGTGTGGATGTTTTCTCAGCAGTGGGGACTGGGAAACTGGTCAGAGTTGAATGAAAGATGGATGGTGCTAAATACAGTAATATTCTTTAGCAAAACCTGTACCACTCTATGTGTGATTTGAGGCTAGGACGGAGGTTTACCTTCCAGCAGGACAATGACCCCAAACACACTGCTAAAGCAACACTTGAGTGGTTTAATGGGAAACATGTAAATGTTTTGGAATGGCCTAGTCAAAACCCAGACCTCAATCCAATAGAAAATCTGTGGTGAGACTTAAAGATTGCTGTCCAACAGTGCAAACCATCCAACTTGAAGGAGCTGGAGCAGTTTTGCAAAGAGGAATGGGCAAAATTATTGACTTTGGGGGGGTGAATAGTTATGCACATTGACTTTTTCTGTTATTTTTTTACCAATTTGTTGTTTGCTTCACAATAATAATAAAAAAAACATCTTCAAATTTGTGGGCATGTTCTGTAAATTAAATGATGCAAATCCTCAAAAAATCCATGTTAATTCCAGGTTGAGAGGCACAAAACACAAAAAAATGCCAAGGGGGTGAATACTTTTCAAGGCACTGTAGTGGTGAGCACTAATTAAGGAAGGAGTCATTTGAATATGTGAGCCTGTTTTTTATGAGAGAATGAGCATATGCAAGCAAATTTATACCAAAGGACTGATGCACTGTTTGTTTTGTTTACGTAATACATGGTTTGATATGATATGCTGAGTTTGAAAATTTCTATGCAAACAGATTTAAAGGGAGACTAGCTATCAGGGATACCCTGTGGCAAGGCAGATACTCGGGCGTGTGTGCGTGCTCACATATATTCCTACGAGAGCGTGCCATACTGGGCAACGGTGCACCTTTAAAAAGACAGCAGCTGCTCCAGTACAGTGCTGTCTGATCTGCAGCTTTACCTGAGTCTGATCCTGCACCTACTGTGATTACCTGACCCTGCTCCATTTGACCACTGCTGCCTTCTCCTTGCCTGACCTGGCCTGCCTTGACTCTGCTATATCTGAACCTGTTGCTCTTCCGTGGCTAAACCACTGCCTGTCTGCTGGCTACTCTTTGCCTGCTGAATTAACTACCCATTACGCATGCTGACTCGGCTTGTCTCACTCTCCTCCAGTCTGTTCCTGATCCAGTTTCCAACCTAGATCCAGGGGTCGTTGACCCACACCTGCAACCACCACCTCCAACTGCTGCTACAGTCCAGCCCTTCTGGTGGAACATCTCTACTCATCTGTATCAGCTACCATGGATCATACAGGCACCCCTACCTCATTGCTCTCCTGTACCACTGTTGAATCCCCAGTGGTTCCCGAGCCAGGGCTGTAAGAGAGGTCTCCTTCTATGGTTGGGCTCTGATACCAGGTACGTGACACTAGCACAATGGCATTTGGGAGCATGGCACCACTTTGTAATACAATGATATACTATTTACTTTATCATATTTTTGGGGATATTTGGGGATACATACGCTTTAGAGCCAAATTGCACTTTTGTTGAGAAAAAAATATATGATCATTACAAAAATTTTGCTAAATTTTTTGCCACTTCACACCTTCTTTGTTGTGAAGAAATAGTTGCTATTGTTTGCCTAGCTTTGTCATGTCTCATACTGTTTTCTGAGTAACAGGATCTGTATTCATTATAATTCACCTAAGCAATCTCAAAAAGATAAAGTGTCTGCATCTCATTACTAGGGGGTAAGTAAATTGAGAGTATGTGCTTTGCAGAAATGGTAAGGAAAAATTTACACTTTCTAGCAACATTTGTCATTTCAGCAAAATTCACTGAAGTCAATGGGATAGGCATATGCAAGGTGGTTTTAGGTGGATTCTAAGCATGCAGCGGGAGATAGAGTTGCTCCTTTCAGCTATACTAGACCTGTGCCTCTGCTAAAAAATGACCTCTCTTTAGTTTGGAACATGACATTAAATGTTGGTGTAGAACCCTCCCAGTTGGTGCTAGGTTGCCAGGTAAATTTAGTTATTTTGAAGCTCCTCTGTAATTAATGGAGCAGCTGCTGATTGCTTTGGACTGATTATGGTCCCACAGGCTGCATGCTTGATTGCTTCTCTCTACCTTCCAGAAAGCTCCAGAACATAGGAGTGGAGCAGATCAATGAGTTGCCTGAATATATATGGGGTCTCATCCAATCCCTGGGGAGGTGTGCCCAGTAGGTGGCTGCAGAGCACATAAATAGTCTGGGTCTAGAGCAATAAAGTCATATTATTACTGCTCAGAGTTCTGGAGTATCCAAAATATTCAGCAATAAATACAGAAAAAAGGCAACCCCTAAACTATTCACTGAGCCAGAGAAGGAATTCTGCTGTGTGCCTGGCTGCTGCTGCAATATTGAGAGATTAACCTGGGAAAAAATCAGCTGCCCTTTCAGAGGTAGCGCTACATTGAGGAAAAGGGGAACTTTAAACTGGTTTGCTTATCAACAAAGCCATGTGATCACTATGTAAGCTTTAACATGGCTGACCACATGGCTTTTCATATTTTTGAGTGTTAGGGCTGTTTCTTCGCTTTGTTAATTATTAATGTGTTAATTAATTAACAAAGTCATTAATCCCAATGTTAAATCTGTCATGATGATCATATGAATTTTCATTGGCAAAATTTGAGGCTACTTTCAACAACATTTTGGCAAAATTGATATCTTTAAGTCAAAATCAATTTTGGTAAGACTAGTCAACTCATACTTACTGCTTACATGATGATGAACATTATAACGGATCTCACGAAAAATGGAACTACTGTTGCAGGGAATGATTCAAATTTGACTTGTAGTTCAGTAGGAAGTGACAATGGAAGTTATAGACAATTTTATCATAGAATATTGAAGCAGCTGAAAACTGAAACGCAAAGGTAATTTTAATAGCGTTACATTACAAAAAGGCTTGCATGGCATCTACATATATGTTGTATCCTTTTTTTTTTCAATATTCAAATAAATATCCAACCATCCAATCATAAATCCATCAGTTTAATTTGTTCAGTTTTAGGATTTTCATCCATTTATTGCATATTAAAGGAAAACAATTTTTAACACTCAATGAAGTTTGTTCTCTCTGATATTCTGAGTAAGTTTTGGTTGCAATTTACTTTTGCTATTCATAGGGTTTGATCTATGTCTAACCCCCTACTATGTATATTAAATGACTCACTCTTATTAAATTTAATCTCCAAAGTTCTTCTGTTGAAGTAATCTCTTACAAAAACATATATTAAATATTACCTTTCCTACTATTCTAAAGTCAGTGCCCTGAAAGAAACCTCAAGGAGGTGGTCCCAAAGTTTCCAATTTGATATTTCAGCAGAAGCTCTTCAAAGGTCTCCAAATCGATTTAGATTTTATTTCTTACACCTGAATCTTTAAGGTAGCAGAATTTTTCACTAAGCCTACATACGTTTTGGCATACCTCATAATGGTGCTGTTGGCTGTCCAATTGATGTTACAAAAATAGATATTCAGTCAGAGAGACTTTATTCTATCAACCTCAATTTTCCTAGTCTTGCTGCCACTTTTCTTTTATAAAAAATGTACCCAGTGTTTAAAATTTAGCTATGCAGACCAATAGGCACAATTAAATACCCAGTTCACTCACAAGTCTGGATAAAGATACTTGCAATAAGAGGTGTAGGCAGGGCACTGTAGTGTGAGGGCATAAATCAGCATTAAGACCGATAAAAAAATATATATTTGAAAGTATTTCCAGGCAAAAATCAGTCACAAATCATGATATCCAAGTGGTAAGGGACTACAAAAATACAAAGATGACTTAATTTATGTCTTAATAAATGTCCAAAATGTGGTACATGCAAAATGTTTGTTCTATAGCTTCATGGGCTATCCCTCTTGATTTGGGGCATTAGTGGTCATTTTCAATTACGTTTTCTATTTTGGTTGGGGTCAGGGCTGGACTGGGACAGAAACTTGGCCCTGAACTTCATCCAGACCGGCACACTTACATTTTGAGTGTCCCATCAGCAACCCCTTACATCAGAGTGTCCCATCACCAGCCCCCTTACATCAGAGTGTCCCATCACCAGCCCCCTTACATCAGAGTGGCCCACTGAGCCATCGGCCCACTGGGAAACTCCTGGTAGTCCCGATGGCCAGTGCATGACTGGTTGGGGTAGATAAAAAGCTGTTGATGAACTAAAGAGCTATGAAGCATAGCAGTGGCAACAGAAGTGTATAGTTTAATGTTCTCATGCTTGTGGTGGATAATTTGAGTAACATGGGGTACTTCCTGCTATGCTGAATAAATGTATAGACGAGATACTAGATAGACTACTTGTCAGGAAAGCACCAAGATAGCAAACTGGATCACTTCATGGTCACTGGTGCAATTTGTATACCCCAACATTCCTTATGCTCCATGAGAGGGAATAGGTATGATTTGACAATTTTAATCAATGCTGATGGCAAAATGCAGCAAGGATATTGTTGTTGCTGTCATTGGTCATGTTGCTATTTTGGAGAAAACATAGGAAATGAATAACTCTTACCTATGCCCATCAGTACCAGTAGGGTCTGAGAGAACTTCACATGACAAATGGGAGGAGGATTAGTAGATAACTGTGTTGCTGTTGGGTGCACTGCAAAAAAAGTCTCTATAGATTGATATATGTGAACTAGTAAACCCTGGTATGTTGTCTCCAGCCAGAGAAAATAATTAAAGATAAAATATGTGGTGAGGCGATTTACTGAGCTCAACGAAGCTGTGCCCCCCCCCTACAATCAGCAAAAATAAAAACTTTAGTGTGTTTCTTTAGTATGCCAGCTTTGCTGAGTTGAATTACTCTCAAGAAAAAAAAAATTATGATCTTTAAAATTTGGGGTTTTTGAAGTACATACATAACAAACCAGAAACTACTTTTCTTACACATTTGCACCCTACCCCAAGTAACTAACTGACCCTAAATCTGACATCACATACTGTCAAAACGAGCAAATCAATGCAATTCAAACCAATTTGAATTGAGTATCGAACCAGCTCAATTGATTTGCTCAATTCTATCAATTCTAGTCAATGTGTAACATCCATGTGAGAATCATCAGCTGAAACCTTTAATATTAAGCTCACATACCAGTTCTGACAACGAAGCTTATCCTAGACTGAATATATAATCCACTAATAAATTAATCAATTGTAGGGCAGCTTCAATCATACAGATTCTCATAGATTATTTATTTTCAGATAGATGGCAGATAAAATTACAAAACTAGTTTTTGCTACAATATTCACATTAAATCCAGAGATTTCCCTAAAAGTAATTTTTTTCTGCAGATTGATATCCTCGGTCTGATGGCCGACATCGTTCAGCCCCCTTATGACCCATACACATGATAGGATTTTCCGATGGAAAATGTGTGATAGGACCTTGTTGTCGGAAATTCCGACCGTGTGTAGGCTCCATCACACATTTTCCATAGGAATTTCTGTCAAACAATAATTGAGATCTGGTTCTCAAATTTTCCAACAACAAAATCCATTGTCGGAAATTCCGATCGTGTGTACACAATTCCAACGCACACAATTCCAACGCCAGTGCCAGGCATGCTCAGAATCAAGCAGAAGAGCAGCACTGGATATTGAACTTCATTTTTCTCGGCTCGTCATACATGTTGTGCGTCACCGCCTTCTTGACGTTTGGAATTTCCAATCAACTTTGTGTGACCGTGTATGCAAGACAAGATTGAGCCAACATCCATCTGAAAAATCCCATGGATTTTGTTGTCGAAAAATCCTATCGTGTGTATAGGGCATTACTGTGAGGTTGGGTTATCCAGGATCCACCTTACTCTGGGTATTGAAAGGAGAAGTAGCACAGTAATGAATTTGTCTCTCTGTCACTCTGCTTTGTCAGTCAGCATGCTCATTGTCAGCACATGAACTGATTGGCTACTTATGCTGCTACTTCTCCTCACATTTCAGCCCTGCTGTACAAGGGCTGCAAGATACAGTTAATTAATTATTAATGGTTACAGAGTGTTTATACATCCTAGAACAAAAACTATATTTATCTAAAATTACACAATTCATAAAAGATTTGGATATATATCATAGGATATAAAATTCATTTAGAAAAATCTGAGTATTTATAACTATAAAATCGTAGTGAATATACACCATTTAGAAGGGACATTTTCACAGAGATTCCCATATTTGGGATTATATTTTGGCTAATAATTGGGATAAGATATAAGCCTTTAATTTTTCTCCTGCTGCAGATGCCATACTCAAACTATTGAAGAAATAGAATGGTTTTTCATTATCCTTAAGCAAGCAAGTAAGTTTAATAAAATCTAATATTTTACAAAGATTGACATACTTGATGAAATCCCTACCTTTTGTGATTTACGCAGGGGAATTAGGTTCTTCCTTTGGAGAGGAAAAAAAAGTATAATTAACAGCTTAATATAAAGCCCTAAGAGGATTGGATTTGGACTCACAAATATGGCATGGTACAATACTACTGCTATAGTAAGCAGTGCTTAGCTTGGCTTTTAAAAAATTATATCTTTATAGACCTGGATATAAAACAACAAAAAGGCACAGAGGATTTCTTCAGCATTCTTGTTATATGCAAATTAAAAGGAGTATTCAGGGATCATAAGCAGATCACCCTTCTTCAGAGGTACTTTGAGGCCTGGAACTTATTTTGGAAATATAAAGAGCAAAATCTTTAAGAATTTACGTTATTTGGCGTTTGGCGTGAACCCAATAACTAATAGCCTATACTTTTCTTACAGGCAAATAATCATTTGCATATTTAGAAATCGTAGGGCCCCCATAGCAATATTTTTATGAGCCCCCTAGCCAAAAAGAAAGAAAGAAAAAATGCAAATTAACAACACCTCAATTGCCACAGCCACATGGCACAAGCCCTGAATAAAAATATAAATATTTTTCTACCTTAATAGATTTTCTTTTTTATTGACCCCTGTTTATACTAGGGTCTAGTAGGATGTAAACAAGATTGGAGGAAAAACTACCCTTTTAAGGGGGCATTCTTTCTCCATCTGATCACAAATGTAAGGAGATAATCCTCCCACGATTACCAATTTAAGGAGTTTGTTGGTAAGTGGCATAAAGAATGCCCCTAGGGCCCCTGTGCATTGGTGGTCTCAGGATAAAAGTCTCCTCTTGGACTGGTACCTGTGGGAGTCCACATGCATTACTATAAGTGAGAATCCCACTGACACCCCTACATGCTTTTTTTGTTAGTTCTCTGCACAGTATTGTCAATATTCCCATCGTTCACGGTCCTAGAAATTGGCTCATCTGTAGCGGGTGCTACAGCAACTACCAGCTGAACACTGGAATCAATACTGATCATAGCTCATATTTGCCTGCACACCATGGATTGTCAAAGTCTCCCGAAGTTTTATCACACAAAGATCACATTATAAAGGACCAAGTGGTTGGTCCTTTGGGATGCGATCTTTCTGCAATAAAAGCTTCGGACAACATTTGACAATACATGATGTTCTGGTGGATAGTTCTCTGCAAAAAGCAAAATTACTAAAATACACAATAGGGTTATTTTCACTCAAGTGATCTGACAGAATAATTATGCATACCAGACTAAAGCAGTGATGCATGCAGCCAGGTAAGTATTTACGCTAGTCTCTTCTTTTGAGATTGCTGACTAACCTCGATCATAGATGTACCTTGCCACCAGTTGAAGGCACTGAGGTCTCAACGGTCTCGTTAAAAATATATATTTACTATGTATCACTATTGTCTGGTAGGGTGGATCCTGGCACGCATTACGTCTCATAACCAAACCATTTGTTTTAATTCCACTCTATATTCACCAACTTTAATCTCAGGGCTCCTTTAAAACTTTCCATGTGTGGCAACAGGAACTAGGTATCACATTTTTGTAGTTTTAGATATATTCAACTTAGACATGCAGCTGAATCTAAGTTTGGGCTATGGTGTGTTGAACTTTGCAATTCTAAATTAGAGAAAACCCTACTTCTCATGAAGTATTTACTCTCCAAAAATATGTATACAATCCCTTGTGATGTTAACTAGCGTTCACAGGGGGAGGAGGAGTCTAATAACTAGGGATTGTTTTAGATTACCTTTACGTCCAAGAAAGTTGTCTGGATTGTTTTTGGTTGCACTACAATTATTATTTCATATTTCACTTGTTTCAATGTATTTGTTTTGTACAACCCCAATTCCAAAGAATTTGGGACACTATGTTAAATCGACATACAAAACAGAATACAATGATTTGCAAATCTCAAACTCATATTTTATTCCCAGTAGAAATAAGAAAACACATCAAATGTATAAACTTAGAAAATTTTAAATTTTAAGAAAAAAATAAGGTAATTTTGAAATTTATGGCAGCAACAAATCTCAAAAAAGTTGGGACAGAGAAACAAAAAGCTGGAAAAGTAAATGGTTCTAAGAAGAAAGAGCTGGAAGAACATTTCACAAATAATTAGGTTAATTGGCCACAGGTCAGTAACATGATTGGGTATCTTAGAGAGCTAGAGGGGTTGATTTACTAAATGCAAATTGACTGTGCACTTTGCAAAATGCAGTTGTGCCAGAGCTTAGTAAATGAGGTAAAGCTTTATAAAGCTTTGTAAAGCCACATCAGATAACCCCATAGGTGAAGCTCTGTCCCAGGGAGGTTGCCTTGCAGGCGTGCTCCCGAGTCCATCATTCGGTGTCCATGTATGCCGAATGTATGACTCTACCCCGCCCCCCAGAACCCACGTCATTGGATTGACAGAAGCGGGAGCCAATGGCTGTGCTGCTATCAATCTCTCTAATCAAGAGCCAAGAACCCCAGGCAGAGGAAGAGTGCATCCCCGCTGAATGAAGTTCCAGGGCTCAAGCAAGTAAAACGGGGTGGGGGGGCTGGTCACTGCCAGGTGTTTTTTCACCTTGATGCATAGTAAGCATTAAGGTGAGAAAACACAAGTGCTCTTGCAGAGTGTTACTACACTTTTCAAAGTGTACAGTGTATTTGCCTTTAGTAAATTAACCCCAGAGTGTCTCAGAAGTAAAGATGGGTGGTTCACCAATCTGTAAAAAGCTGCACAATTGTCAAACAATTTCATTCAGCGTTAAATAGCAAAGAATCATCATCATATGAAATATCATAATCTGCAGTACACAATATCACTAAAAGATTTTGAGAATCTTTGTGTGCACAGAACAAGGCCAAAACCTAATATTAGATGCCTGTGACTACTTGCCCCCTGCCCAGCTTGTACAGGCACAGTCTCGACAGTGTGTTCCAGGTTCAGGCAAAAAGCCCCCCACCCAGCCAACTCCAGCTATGGTTGGTTTCAGCCAATGATTCATGTCCAATCACAGCCCAGAGCCCTGTATTGACAAACAACACAGATCTCTATACAGAGGTTTTGATATGTTTGTTTCTTTTGATCTGTTCGAGAAGGCACAAACAGATATTTAATTAAAAGCAGCGCACATTATATAAAAGCACACAGTTAACCCTTTGCTCTCCCTAGTTGTTAATCCTTTCCCTTATGAAGGGGTTTCCTTTTTGAATATTGCTGTGATCTGTGAGGCGGGACCTGGGAGGTTTGGACTCTTCCTGTGGGTGTGACTGGGCGAGAATGCTAATTAGGATGTATTCAATCCCAACCACCATCAGAGCTGTGAAGGAATTTACATAATTTGCAGAGTTTGAAAGAATACAGAGGGGTTTTAGGCTCCAGTTGCTGCAAGAAGGGGCTGTGGAAGAGATAGAGTCTATCAGCAGGATATACATAGTGTCACATGATTCAAAGCCACAACTAAACCCAGAATATCAGAGGATCTGTAGACAACAGAGTAGCATGGTGCAGAGATATGATCTATGCTGGGATCGATTGAGTCCATTCAGTTCAAGTGAAAAGAAAATTGGAGTTTAGCTTTAACATTCCTTTTGGCAATCATGGGTGCCATGTCCTCTTTAATAACGTGGAGAGGGACCTTTTGGATTATCGGCTCAAGTTCAAAAAGTTTTATAGTGCATTTATGACAACAGCATGGATTTGTAGTAGAGTCTGGGGGCGTCAGCACCACAATGATTTACCCTCTTAATGACCAGGTCATTTTTTGCAATATGATACTGCGTCACTTTAACTGACAATTGCACATCGTGCAATGGTGTACCCAAACAAAATTGATGGCTTTTTTTCCCCACAAATAGAGCTTTCTTTTTGGTGGTATTTGATCACGGTTTTTATTTTTCCGCTATAAACAAAAAAAGACTGGCAATTTTGAAAATATATATATATTTTTTTACTTTTTGCTATAATAAATGTAAAAAAAAATGTAAAAAAAAAATTTTCTTCATCCGTTTAGGCCAATATGTATTCTACTACATATTTTTGGTAAAAAATAACAAAAAGCATATATTGATTGATTTGTGCAAAATTTATAGCGTCTGCAAAATAGGGGATAGATTTATAGCATTTTATTATTATTATAATTTTTTTTAACTAGTAATTGCAGTGGTCAGCGTTTTTTTGCGAGACTGTGACATTGAGGCGGACAGCTATATATCCCGCTATATCTGTTGGCACTATATAAATCCTGTATAATAATAATATTATATCTCTTAAATGAACCGCCATAACGGTAAGGCGATTCACGCAATAGAGCCGACCTGCCACCATATATCGGCAACGGCTGGTCGTCAAGTGGTTAACTGGCCTACCTGCAGTCCAGACCTTTTACCAATTAAAAAATGTTGATGCATCTTTACAGAGATGTCATGAAGAAAGTACATGTGGCAGGTGGGATAGCTTCACTAACACCCCCTTTAACTGAAGCACATATTGTTGAGCACAAATCTATGAGCACAAAAATTTTAAACTTCTGAACTTTAATCTGATGACCCAGGCTCCTCTTTCTATGAATGGTTATTATAGGTTTCAGTTTGAACTTTCTCAAAGTAACTACATTCACCCACACTGTACCTAGTAACTCATCGTGGAGCCAGCTGTAGATATAAACAGAGCATATTTCAAATGAATGCTTTTCTCTTGTTCTCATTTGAAATTAAAAAAAGAAGACTAAAATATGTAATTTACAAAAATGGGCACCATTATGCCTTTAATGGCAAGTAAAATGAAATTACAACCTTGTTTATATAAATGGGATACCGATAAGATCCTAAATCCATAATAAAAGATTAAGAAGCTTATCAGAAGTGAATATATTTGAATTAAATTTCTGACCCTAATGGGAGATATTTTCCTATACACAGCTGACTTGCTATTAGTAATTCAATTTAAAAGCTTTGTAAGCCGTTTAGCACTGGTTATGCATTTTATACATGCAGTGGTTATTCTCAGCAGTCCTAGAATTGGAATGGTAATATTCTCTTTTCAAGCTAGATATACTAAAATGAACTGTGCATTAACAGATTATTTATTGGAAACCATATTGTGCAAATATGGATATGGGCCATATAGTAAATTTTGCAGAAAGTTTTTCACTTTAGGTGTCACATTCATTTACCTCACCCCAGTGCCGGTGCCTCTTCTGTTTCTGGAAGACACAGATGCTTCTAGGTCCTGCAATGTGTCACATGACCAGTAAATCAATTAGGGCTCGAGCAGAACGCAATGTCACAGCATTTAGTCAATGACAGTGCCTATGGGTTTTGCCCCAGCCTGTGCTGCTCAATATTCCTTTAAATATCGCACCTGGGGGTGTTCTTAGTATGCCTGTAAGGTAGCGCATCTTTCCTATGTTTATAACTGTGCCACAGCAAAATGACATTTCTAAAGGAAAAAAATGTAATTTAAAATGGCTCGTTGCTGTAATGTATTGTCAGATCCTGGCAAAAGAGATAAAAATACCTAAAAAAAAATGTAGTGGATGTCCCCCCAAAATCCATACCAGGCCCTTCTGGTATGGATATTAAAGGGAAACCCGCACAAATATTTAAAAAAACAATGGCACAGGGGTCCTCCAGGCACTATATACTCTGAACAGCAGTATATACCCTAGAAATAAGTTGGTCCACACTATCCCAGAGACACATTACTGTTAAAGGTACCTCATCCCCCAATAATTCTATAAATATTATATCCACGAATAGGAAAAAGGGAGGGGGGGGCCAGGGGATTTTTTAACGGTACATTAATTAAAGAGACAAAGATTTCTTAAAAAAGAATTCATAGCTTTAATGTTGGAAATATGTTAAAATTATTTTGGAGAAACCAAAATAGCAAAAATATAATAGCAAATACACATTTTATACAAAAAGTTACATGACACAAGATATAGGGGATCCTGAAATTGTTAGTTGCTGAGAATGATCATATATCCTCCCGACATGTTTCGCGTTTTTGCTTCTTCAGGGGAGTATGCAACTAACATGAACATAAACATAAAGAGAGGTTTAAGAATACAGAAAATACAATTATGCCATACAATTAGATACACATAAATTTCAGAACATTAGGTATGAAATTGGTCTCAATTTGCTCAGTCCAAATGCTTACCCAGATATAATCATTTCCTGCATCGCAGCCCACAGGCCAACAGATGGTGAAATAGATGACAAGAATTAGGTGACAGGATCAAATGCTAAAAACAACCCAGCCTCATGCAGGGCATAGATGGAGGTAGACAAGCGCTACAAAGATCAAAAACAAAATCCAGAGATAAATACCAAGTATGACAAGTCCAGCACAGGTATTAAAAAATGTTAGTTTGTAACAAAGTGGGTAAGTAGATATCAATCCCTAAATTATAAAAGGGAATTGGGGCTGAGAAACATGCCTCCATAGTAGGATATGAGATGCTTATTATCAGAGGGATGGAACAATTGATTTTAATTAAGCCTAATTAGTATAAGGGTTGAAAGAAGTGGCTACTGGGGGTATACTACAAAAATACTGTTAAAGAGAGTAGAAGGAATAAGAATTATTTTTACCTGCAGTTAGAATCAGAGATGAAAGAGTTAATTCCATATGATGGTATTGGTGCAATACAAATGCAACAAGTTACAAAAAAGGAATCAATTGATTCATTATGATGTTTTATAAGTTGCAGAGTGCAGCGATATGCTGCCACTGCCAGGCTGAACCTACAAGTAAATAAAAAGAAGGATGACTAAATATAGGTATAGAAAGATGAGAAGCGGTATTATAACAGTATAAAATTCAGCTAAAGAAATATATTTACCAAGAGGAAAAGTTAGCGTGGCGGTAGTATCTGTGCTGAACCTGCGCTACAGATGAAATGACAGCGCTGCCTATTTATATCCCCCATCCATCGAGCCGGCGTCTGACGTCACCGGCTCGATGCGGACAGCCATAGGTGGAAGCAGTGAGCATGTGCAGAGCCTTTCAAGTCGGCATTTGAACTACCAACCCCATAATGCCTCAGTGCTGACACGAGGTTAATTTGGACAAATGCTGATGGAGATGGGGCTAAGCTGACTCTCCGCCCTTGAAGGGGGCGGGAAGACACAAGTCAGCATAGAGGGCAGAAGAAACGACGATTATCATGGCTTTTAACCCTAGAGGGGATTACATGCTCACTGCCACCTCAAATCGGGCGCCGCCTGGGGATAATACCTAGCTGCGCCCTTGGGTGTCCATATGCCCTTGCATACTTGGAGCAAGGGAAGATAAAAAGCAGAGTATCAAGTCCAAATCAAAAAATATATGGCTTTGGATTGCGGTGCAGGGAAGGAGGGAGAAAGCAGAGCTCCTCAATGTGGGTGGGGCTCATAGAGAGCAACAGAGATCCCAAGTGTGCAAACCATGAAACCCACCTTGGGCCAAGCAAAGCGAGACATTAGACGGTATATATTACCGGTACAGCGTTAATAATAATTGATAATGACATTAATTGATGTACAGAGATATTTTTTTGATATAACATAAACATAAAAAGAAAATAAAATATTTTGTTGAAAACAAAAAGACAAAAAGAAAAAGAAAAACCAATGACTTGGGGAGGGGGTAGAAGGAAAGGAAGGAAAAGGGAAAAAGATGAACAAAAAAGGGGAAAAGGGGGATATCACCTCTCTCTCTTCATGCCAGGTTCCACGGGGGCTCACAGCTAAGGTAGGAGGGTTCATGAAACAAACAAACAGAGATTAGCTATAGAAAGGATCTGTAGCTTATATTTTCATTGAAACCAGGGTATTTAGTGGCTTTTAGAATAAAGATCCACTTAGCTTCAGTTTGTAAGAGAAGCTTGTCCACTGAGCCACCTCTTGAGTTTAGAGGTATATGGGCCAGGGTTGAGAAACGTATCCAGTTGGGGTCAAAAGCATGATAGGTGCCTATGTGCCTACTTATGGCTGTGGTGATTTTTTTATTAAGAATAGGTTTGATGTGGTCTTTTATGCGGATAGAAAATAGTCTTTTAGTTTTACCTACGTAAAATCCTCCACAACGGCATTGGGCCAAATATACAACGCCTGGAGTGGAGCATGTAACGTGAAATTTCGAAACAAAACGGTTGCCGTTTGGCAATCTGATCTTTTGAGAGTTATGTATATAGGGACACATGTCACATTGCCCGCATGCATAGGTACCTGGATATTTGGATTTAGTATCACCTGAGGAGTCCTGAAAGTGACTTCTAACTAAGCTGTCCTTGAGTGATTGAGGTCTCATATAGGTGATTGATGGTGCATCATTTATGTACTGATTAACAATAGGATCGGCTTTTAAAAGAGGCCAAAACTTATTGATTATAGCACGGAACGAATGATGTTGGTTAGAGTATTTGGTAATGATACGTACTTTGTTATCGAAATTTTTTTGTTTATTGGAGAAGAGAAGGGAAGTCCTATCTTTATTTTTTACTCTATTATATGATTTTTTCAGAGATACATGACTGTATCCACGTGCTCTGAGTCTATTGTATAAGTCATTGGCTGCAATCTTAAAGTCAGAGTCAGTACTGCAATTACGTTTGGCCCTTAGATACTGGCTGTAGGGGATACTCTTTAGGAGAGGTTTTGGGTGAAAGCTTGTCGCATGCAAGACCGTATTGCCAGCAGTAGGCTTTCTGTATAAGGCAGAATAAACATGTCCAGTGGCATCAATTTTAATAGTTAAGTCCAAAAATTCAATGGAGTTTTGGCTGTAATTCAACGTAAACTTTAAATTGAATGGATTCACAGAAAGTAAATTGAAAAAGAGTAACAAATCTGATTCTGATCCTGACCAAAAAAATAAAATATCATCAATGTACCTGTACCAGGCTGTGATGTTACTTAGAAAAGGGACGAGGTCTTCACGCGCGAAGGTATCTTTTTCCCACCCCCCCAGGTACAGGTTGGCATACGATGGGGCACATTTAGTCCCCATCGCAACCCCCTGCACCTGGAGGTAGTGGGATTGGTTAAATTGGAATACGTTGTGCTTTAAAATAAAATCCAATAGCTTCATAACAAATTCATTATAAGCGAAGAAATTTGAGCCTCTTTCTTGCAAATAGGAGCGTATTATTTGTAAACCTTTGGTATGTGGTATAGCATTATACAAACATTCCACGTCGATGGAAACCAACCATGACTGTGCCGGTAGGCTGATACCCTCGAGTATCTTTAGAAGATCGATGGTATCCTTTACATAAGAAAAAAGGGAAATGACGTGCGGTGTAAGGTGTTTATCTACAAGGCTACTTGCATTTTCTGTCAAACTATCACAGCTGGAAATGATGGGACGTCCCGGAGGATCAGTTAGAGATTTGTGCACCTTCGGGAGGGCATAGAAAGTAGCAACTTTTGGATCTTTAGAATTTAAAAAGTTCCATGTGCCTTTGTCTATAGTACCAGATTTGTATGCATTAAAGATTATCGAACGATATTGTGTGTCAAAATGAGAGATTAAAGACACAGAAATTGGTCGATACCAGTCAGAGTTTTGAAGAATCTTATTACACATATTGAGATATTGTGAAGTATTCATAATTACGATGTTTCCACCTTTATCCGCGGGTTTTATGATTATATTGGGATTAGTTTTGAGTAGTTTTAATGCCTTTAATTGATTATGCGTTAGATTATGTTTGTTGGTCAATGGAAAATGCGTTTGTTCGATTGCCTGGCAAACTTGTTGGGTAAATGCCCAAATATTTGGATTTGTATTTAGGAGTGGGAAGTTTGTTGACTTAGGTTTAAACATTTCTAAAGGGGGAAAAGAAACTGACTGTACCGATAAACCAGTGGAAGAGATGGTTATCTCATCATCAGGAGGTACTTGGCCCTCTTCCCATAGATCCATCAAATTGGAGAGGGCTTGTTGATCAGCACTATTTACCTCATTGGTGAGTTTCAATGTATTTATTTGTACAGTCGGTTGCTTGGGCTTATGAAAAAAGGTTCTAAATATCAGTTTTCGTGCAAATAAATGTATATCTTTTATCAGAGAGAATTTGTCCGAGCTTGAATCAGGGCAGAAGGTCAGTCCTAGTTTCAGAACATCGAGTTCGTGACTCGTGAGCACATAAGACGATAAGTTGACTATAGATAATTCATTCCCTGAATTTAGTTCTGGGTAGGTAGGAGAAGATTGGGTTAGGTATTGGGTGGTTGAGGGGAATCTTTCCCTAAAAAAATAGGGGCGATTCGGAGGTCCGCCGGTAGGGGAGCACCACTAGGTGAAATGATGATGTCATTAGTGTTGGTGATGGGTAGGGATGATGTCAAAGGGGCTGATTTTGTGAAGGAAGACGTGAGAGTGGTAGACATAGAAGTGTTACTGGAGGTGGAAATGGACAAGGATGTGTTAATGGGGGTGGGAGTGATGAGAGGTGGGGGTGGTGGTGGGTGATGGAACATCATTAAGGGACGAACAGGGACTTGGTTGGAAATAGGATGAGTTCGAGGTGGTAAAGGGGTACTGAGGTGTTGGTTGGGTGCTGCCATAGCGGCGCCCTCCAAATCGCTTTTTCTCCTCTTTGGGAGTCTATCTCCCGATAAATCACGATAAATTGTGGAATGATTGGATGGAAAGGAGGTTGATGAAGCACTCGATCTAGTTTCATCATCATTATAATCCCTCCTGTTAGAGGGGCGTGATGCTCTAAAGAACTTATTTTTATTTTTACCATCTGTTGGCCATTTGTATGCCGAACCGTTCGAGTAGGAATTACTATCACGTGTAAGTTTATTTTGTTTTAAACGTATTATCTCTAAGGTATAATTTTCAATGTGTTTGGATAATTCAGATTCCTTGCGTTTAAATTTAGAAGTGGAGGTTATTTTAGCATATTCATCGTACCATTTTTTAATGGAATTATCTATCAAGTCGATATCATGCGAATATTGGATGGCTAATAAAGTCATCATTGCAATCGAACACGTTTGTAGGTTTTCTTCCCATTTTTGCTTGATGAGATTGTCAATTTTGTTTAGATTGGGGAAAATTTGTATTCTAAGGCCAAAAGGCACGATTTGTTGATCAATGTATTTGTGGCCTGGGAGGGCCTAATGAACAAAGCCTCTGACCTTCAAAAGAATAGTGAACCATCGGATAAGGATCTTGACCTTGCTTTGCAATATTTGCAACGCCTCTTGGAACGTAAGGTTAGAATTTTTTAGCACAGAAAGTTTTTTCACAAATACATTGATCAACAAATCGTGCCTTTTGGCCTTAGAATACAAATTTTCCCCAATCTAAACAAAATTGACAATCTCATCAAGCAAAAATGGGAAGAAAACCTACAAACGTGTTCGATTGCAATGATGACTTTATTAGCCATCCAATATTCGCATGATATCGACTTGATAGATAATTCCATTAAAAAATGGTACGATGAATATGCTAAAATAACCTCCACTTCTAAATTTAAACGCAAGGAATCTGAATTATCCAAACACATTGAAAATTATACCTTAGAGATAATACGTTTAAAACAAAATAAACTTACACGTGATAGTAATTCCTACTCGAACGGTTCGGCATACAAATGGCCAACAGATGGTAAAAATAAAAATAAGTTCTTTAGAGCATCACGCCCCTCTAACAGGAGGGATTATAATGATGATGAAACTAGATCGAGTGCTTCATCAACCTCCTTTCCATCCAATCATTCCACAATTTATCGTGATTTATCGGGAGATAGACTCCCAAAGAGGAGAAAAAGCGATTTGGAGGGCGCCGCTATGGCAGCACCCAACCAACACCTCAGTACCCCTTTACCACCTCGAACTCATCCTATTTCCAACCAAGTCCCTGTTCGTCCCTTAATGATGTTCCATCACCCACCACCACCCCCACCTCTCATCACTCCCACCCCCATTAACACATCCTTGTCCATTTCCACCTCCAGTAACACTTCTATGTCTACCACTCTCACGTCTTCCTTCACAAAATCAGCCCCTTTGACATCATCCCTACCCATCACCAACACTAATGACATCATCATTTCACCTAGTGGTGCTCCCCTACCGGCGGACCTCCGAATCGCCCCTATTTTTTTAGGGAAAGATTCCCCTCAACCACCCAATACCTAACCCAATCTTCTCCTACCTACCCAGAACTAAATTCAGGGAATGAATTATCTATAGTCAACTTATCGTCTTATGTGCTCACGAGTCACGAACTCGATGTTCTGAAACTAGGACTGACCTTCTGCCCTGATTCAAGCTCGGACAAATTCTCTCTGATAAAAGATATACATTTATTTGCACGAAAACTGATATTTAGAACCTTTTTTCATAAGCCCAAGCAACCGACTGTACAAATAAATACATTGAAACTCACCAATGAGGTAAATAGTGCTGATCAACAAGCCCTCTCCAATTTGATGGATCTATGGGAAGAGGGCCAAGTACCTCCTGATGATGAGATAACCATCTCTTCCACTGGTTTATCGGTACAGTCAGTTTCTTTTCCCCCTTTAGAAATGTTTAAACCTAAGTCAACAAACTTCCCACTCCTAAATACAAATCCAAATATTTGGGCATTTACCCAACAAGTTTGCCAGGCAATCGAACAAACGCATTTTCCATTGACCAACAAACATAATCTAACGCATAATCAATTAAAGGCATTAAAACTACTCAAAACTAATCCCAATATAATCATAAAACCCGCGGATAAAGGTGGAAACATCGTAATTATGAATACTTCACAATATCTCAATATGTGTAATAAGATTCTTCAAAACTCTGACTGGTATCGACCAATTTCTGTGTCTTTAATCTCTCATTTTGACACACAATATCGTTCGATAATCTTTAATGCATACAAATCTGGTACTATAGACAAAGGCACATGGAACTTTTTAAATTCTAAAGATCCAAAAGTTGCTACTTTCTATGCCCTCCCGAAGGTGCACAAATCTCTAACTGATCCTCCGGGACGTCCCATCATTTCCAGCTGTGATAGTTTGACAGAAAATGCAAGTAGCCTTGTAGATAAACACCTTACACCGCACGTCATTTCCCTTTTTTCTTATGTAAAGGATACCATCGATCTTCTAAAGATACTCGAGGGTATCAGCCTACCGGCACAGTCATGGTTGGTTTCCATCGACGTGGAATGTTTGTATAATGCTATACCACATACCAAAGGTTTACAAATAATACGCTCCTATTTGCAAGAAAGAGGCTCAAATTTCTTCGCTTATAATGAATTTGTTATGAAGCTATTGGATTTTATTTTAAAGCACAACGTATTCCAATTTAACCAATCCCACTACCTCCAGGTGCAGGGGGTTGCGATGGGGACTAAATGTGCCCCATCGTATGCCAACCTGTACCTGGGGGGGTGGGAAAAAGATACCTTCGCGCGTGAAGACCTCGTCCCTTTTCTAAGTAACATCACAGCCTGGTACAGGTACATTGATGATATTTTATTTTTTTGGTCAGGATCAGAATCAGATTTGTTACTCTTTTTCAATTTACTTTCTGTGAATCCATTCAATTTAAAGTTTACGTTGAATTACAGCCAAAACTCCATTGAATTTTTGGACTTAACTATTAAAATTGATGCCACTGGACATGTTTATTCTGCCTTATACAGAAAGCCTACTGCTGGCAATACGGTCTTGCATGCGACAAGCTTTCACCCAAAACCTCTCCTAAAGAGTATCCCCTACAGCCAGTATCTAAGGGCCAAACGTAATTGCAGTACTGACTCTGACTTTAAGATTGCAGCCAATGACTTATACAATAGACTCAGAGCACGTGGATACAGTCATGTATCTCTGAAAAAATCATATAATAGAGTAAAAAATAAAGATAGGACTTCCCTTCTCTTCTCCAATAAACAAAAAAATTTCGATAACAAAGTACGTATCATTACCAAATACTCTAACCAACATCATTCGTTCCGTGCTATAATCAATAAGTTTTGGCCTCTTTTAAAAGCCGATCCTATTGTTAATCAGTACATAAATGATGCACCATCAATCACCTATATGAGACCTCAATCACTCAAGGACAGCTTAGTTAGAAGTCACTTTCAGGACTCCTCAGGTGATACTAAATCCAAATATCCAGGTACCTATGCATGCGGGCAATGTGACATGTGTCCCTATATACATAACTCTCAAAAGATCAGATTGCCAAACGGCAACCGTTTTGTTTCGAAATTTCACGTTACATGCTCCACTCCAGGCGTTGTATATTTGGCCCAATGCCGTTGTGGAGGATTTTACGTAGGTAAAACTAAAAGACTATTTTCTATCCGCATAAAAGACCACATCAAACCTATTCTTAATAAAAAAATCACCACAGCCATAAGTAGGCACATAGGCACCTATCATGCTTTTGACCCCAACTGGATACGTTTCTCAGCCCTGGCCCATATACCTCTAAACTCAAGAGGTGGCTCAGTGGACAAGCTTCTCTTACAAACTGAAGCTAAGTGGATCTTTATTCTAAAAGCCACTAAATACCCTGGTTTCAATGAAAATATAAGCTACAGATCCTTTCTATAGCTAATCTCTGTTTGTTTGTTTCATGAACCCTCCTACCTTAGCTGTGAGCCCCCGTGGAACCTGGCATGAAGAGAGAGAGGTGATATCCCCCTTTTCCCCTTTTTTGTTCATCTTTTTCCCTTTTCCTTCCTTTCCTTCTACCCCCTCCCCAAGTCATTGGTTTTTCTTTTTCTTTTTGTCTTTTTGTTTTCAACAAAATATTTTATTTTCTTTTTATGTTTATGTTATATCAAAAAAATATCTCTGTACATCAATTAATGTCATTATCAATTATTATTAACGCTGTACCGGTAATATATACCGTCTAATGTCTCGCTTTGCTTGGCCCAAGGTGGGTTTCATGGTTTGCACACTTGGGATCTCTGTTGCTCTCTATTAGCCCCACCCACATTGAGGAGCTCTGCTTTCTCCCTCCTTCCCTGCACCGCAATCCAAAGCCATATATTTTTTGATTTGGACTTGATACTCTGCTTTTTATCTTCCCTTGCTCCAAGTATGCAAGGGCATATGGACACCCAAGGGCGCAGCTAGGTATTATCCCCAGGCGGCGCCCGATTTGAGGTGGCAGTGAGCATGTAATCCCCTCTAGGGTTAAAAGCCATGATAATCGTCGTTTCTTCTGCCCTCTATGCTGACTTGTGTCTTCCCGCCCCCTTCAAGGGCGGAGAGTCAGCTTAGCCCCATCTCCATCAGCATTTGTCCAAATTAACCTCGTGTCAGCACTGAGGCATTATGGGGTTGGTAGTTCAAATGCCGACTTGAAAGGCTCTGCACATGCTCACTGCTTCCACCTATGGCTGTCCGCATCGAGCCGGTGACGTCAGACGCCGGCTCGATGGATGGGGGATATAAATAGGCAGCGCTGTCATTTCATCTGTAGCGCAGGTTCAGCACAGATACTACCGCCACGCTAACTTTTCCTCTTGGTAAATATATTTCTTTAGCTGAATTTTATACTGTTATAATACCGCTTCTCATCTTTCTATACCTATATTTAGTCATCCTTCTTTTTATTTACTTGTAGGTTCAGCCTGGCAGTGGCAGCATATCGCTGCACTCTGCAACTTATAAAACATCATAATGAATCAATTGATTCCTTTTTTGTAACTTGTTGCATTTGTATTGCACCAATACCATCATATGGAATTAACTCTTTCATCTCTGATTCTAACTGCAGGTAAAAATAATTCTTATTCCTTCTACTCTCTTTAACAGTATTTTTGTAGTATACCCCCAGTAGCCACTTCTTTCAACCCTTATACTAATTAGGCTTAATTAAAATCAATTGTTCCATCCCTCTGATAATAAGCATCTCATATCCTACTATGGAGGCATGTTTCTCAGCCCCAATTCCCTTTTATAATTTAGGGATTGATATCTACTTACCCACTTTGTTACAAACTAACATTTTTTAATACCTGTGCTGGACTTGTCATACTTGGTATTTATCTCTGGATTTTGTTTTTGATCTTTGTAGCGCTTGTCTACCTCCATCTATGCCCTGCATGAGGCTGGGTTGTTTTTAGCATTTGATCCTGTCACCTAATTCTTGTCATCTATTTCACCATCTGTTGGCCTGTGGGCTGCGATGCAGGAAATGATTATATCTGGGTAAGCATTTGGACTGAGCAAATTGAGACCAATTTCATACCTAATGTTCTGAAATTTATGTGTATCTAATTGTATGGCATAATTGTATTTTCTGTATTCTTAAACCTCTCTTTATGTTTATGTTCATGTTAGTTGCATACTCCCCTGAAGAAGCAAAAACGCGAAACATGTCGGGAGGATATATGATCATTCTCAGCAACTAACAATTTCAGGATCCCCTATATCTTGTGTCATGTAACTTTTTGTATAAAATGTGTATTTGCTATTATATTTTTGCTATTTTGGTTTCTCCAAAATAATTTTAACATATTTCCAACATTAAAGCTATGAATTCTTTTTTAAGAAATCTTTGTCTCTTTAATTAATGTACCGTTAAAAAATCCCCTGGCCCCCCCCTCCCTTTTTCCTATTCGTGGATATAATATTTATAGCAGTATATACCCTGTTTCCCCTAAAATAAGACCTAGCGTGATTGTCGGTGTTGGCTGCAATATAAGCCCTACCACCCAAATAAGCCCTACTCTGTTTTCTCAAAAATAAGCCCTACCCTGAAAAGAAGACCTACTGTCACGGAGGGGATGCCTAACACAGGCATCCAGCACAGAATAAACAGATCAATGGGCTGCACTGAGGAATGAGGCTCGAAAGGTAAGTGAAAATATAAATATTTATTAAGGAAAAAGGCACACCTGCAAACCAAACAAACACAGCAAACCATAAACAAGCAAGAACACAAATAATACACAGCAAACCATAAACAAGCAAGAACACAAATAATACACAGCAAACCATAAACAAGCAAGAACACAAATAATACACAGCAAACCATAAACAAGCAAGAACACAAATAATACACAGCAAACCCCAAAACCCTAAACTAACTAACTAACTAACTATATACATGGAAAGGGAACACATATATAACAAGGCAGGGATGAGAGACAAGGGGAACAGGAGGCCAGGTGGAGGAAGCGGAGCCAAGGCAGGGATCAGGGGACAAGTCACAGGTATAGGGAACAGAGTCTAGGACAGGAAGCAAATCAGGAACAGGTCTCAGGCAACAGGTCAGGCAGGGACAAGGCTAGCAGGAAGGATTCTGAAGCAATGAGCCTCAGTGAAGGGCGGGCTTATATACTTCCAAGCCATACCACTTCAGGTGCAGCTGGATTATTAGAATGTCTGTTTGCTGGGAGACACCCGCTGGTGACCACCAGAACTGCAACCTTTGATGGAAAAATAAACAGTGACACCAGCAGGCGATCCCAGCAACAACACCGTTCCTGACAGTTCCCCCCCCTAAGGAGTGGCCTCCGGACACTCCATTCTGCCCTTGACCTGACAGTACATGTAAATGGGGAAAAGTCCAGAAAAGTCTCCCCTGTGACTGCGGACTTCCTTGCGCTCTCCGGCCAGAGTCTCTTAACCAACTGGGAGGCATGCCACCCAAGTCCGACAATGGAACATGTATCCCACCACCAGGGTCTGGAAGTTTAGATCTGGAAATAAAAACAGGCTGAGCAACGTGCTTCGGGTCATCGGGCTGGGCAGCAAGCATCGGGTCATCAGGCTGGGCAGCAAGCATCGGGTCATCAGGCTGGGCAGCAAGCATCGGGTCATCAGGCTGGGCAGCAAGCATCGGGTCATCAGGCTGGGCAGCAAGCATCGGGTCATCAGGCTGGGCAGCAAGCATCGGGTCATCAGGCTGGGCAGCAAGCATCGGGTCATCAGGCTGGGCAGCAAGCATCGGGTCATCAGGCTGGGCAGCAAGCATCGGATCATCAGGCTGGGCAGCAAGCATCGGATCATCAGGCTGGGCAGCAAGCATCGGATCATCAGGCTGGGCAGCAAGCATCGGATCATCAGGCTGGGCAGCAAGCATCGGATCATCAGGCTGGGCAGCAAGCATCGGATCATCAGGCTGGGCAGCAAGCATCGGATCATCAGGCTGGGCAGCAAGCATCGGATCATCAGGCTGGGCAGCAAGCATCGGATCATCAGGCTGGGCAGCAAGCATCGGATCATCAGGCTGGGCAGCAAGCATCAGATCATCAGGCTGGGCAGCAAGCATCGGATCAACAGGCTGGGCAGCAAGCACTGGGTCATCAGCCT
The DNA here is from genome assembly GCF_037356315.1 of Lithobates pipiens. Lineage (NCBI taxonomy): Eukaryota > Metazoa > Chordata > Amphibia > Anura > Ranidae > Lithobates > Lithobates pipiens. The sequence goes on along the minus strand of NW_027507789.1, from coordinate 55,225,840 downwards.
GGGCAGTAGGCTTGGCAGCGAGCTCCGGGTCATCAGGCTGGGCAGCGAGCTCCGGGTCATCAGGCTGGGCAGCGAGCTCCGGGTCATCAGGCTGGAAGGCCGGGACATCAGACTGCAAGGCATCGGACTGGAAGGCCGGGACATCAGACTGCAAGGCATCGGACTGGAAGGCCGGGACATCAGACTGCAAGGCATCGGACTGGAAGGCCGGGACATCAGACTGCAAGGCATCGGACTGGAAGGCCGGGACATCAGACTGCAAGGCATCGGACTGGAAGGCCGGGACATCAGACTGCAAGGCATCGGACTGGAAGGCCGGGACATCAGACTGCAAGGCATCGGACTGGAAGGCCGGGACATCAGACTGCAAGGCATCGGACTGGAAGGCCGGGACATCAGACTGCAAGGCATCGGACTGGAAGGCCGGGACATCAGACTGCAAGGCATCGGACTGGAAGGCCGGGACATCAGACTGCAAGGCATCGGACTGGAAGGCCGGGACATCAGACTGCAAGGCATCGGACTGGAAGGCCGGGACATCAGACTGCAAGGCATCGGACTGGAAGGCCGGGACATCAGACTGCAAGGCATCGGACTGGAAGGCCGGGACATCAGACTGCAAGGCATTGGACTGGAGGGCCGGGACATCAGACTGCAAGGCATCGGACTGGAGGGCCGGGACATCAGACTGCAAGGCATCGGACTGGAGGGCCGGGACATCAGACTGCAAGGCATCGGACTGGAGGGCCGGGACATCAGACTGCAAGGCATCGGACTGGAGGGCCGGGACATCAGACTGCAAGGCATCGGACTGGAAGGCCGGGACATCAGACTGGAAGGCATCGGACTGGAAGGCCGGGACATCAGACTGGAAGGCATCAGACTGGAAGGCCGGGACATCAGACTGCAAGGCATCAGACTGGAAGGCCGGGACATCAGACTGCAAGGCATCAGACTGGAAGGCCGGGACATCAGACTGCAAGGCATCAGACTGGAAGGCCGGGACATCAGACTGCAAGGCATCAGACTGGAAGGCCGGGACATCAGACTGCAAGGCATCAGACTGGAAGGCCGGGACATCAGACTGCAAGGCATCAGACTGCAAGGCATCAGACTGCAAGGCATCAGACTGCAAGGCATCAGACTGCAAGGCCGGGGCATCAGACTGCAAGGCATCAGACTGCAAGGCCGGGGCATCAGACTGCAAGGCATCAGACTGCAAGGCATCAGACTGCAAGGCCGGGGCATCAGACTGCAAGGCATCAGACTGCAAGGCATCAGACTGCAAGGCATCAGACTGGAAGGCATCAGACTGCAAGGCATCAGACTGCAAGGCCGGGACATCAGACTGCAAGGCATCAGACTGCAAGGCCGGGACATCAGACTGCAAGGCATCAGACTGGAAGGCCGGGACATCAGACTGCAAGGCATCAGACTGGAAGGCCGGGACATCAGACTGCAAGGCATCAGACTGGAAGGCCGGGACATCAGACTGCAAGGCATCAGACTGGAAGGCATCAGACTGCAAGGCCGGGGCATCAGGCTGGAAGGCGTCAGGCTGGAAGGCCGGGGCATCAGGCTGGAAGGCGTCAGGCTGGAAGGCCGGGGCATCAGGCTGGAAGGCGTCAGGCTGGAAGGCCGGGGCATCAGGCTGGAAGGCGTCAGGCTGGAAGGCCGGGGCAGCAGGCTGGAAGGCGTCAGGCTGGAAGGCCGGGGCAGCAGGCTGGAAGGCGTCAGGCTGGTAGGCCGGGGCAGCAGGCTGGAAGGCGTCAGGCTGGTAGGCCGGGGCAGCAGGCTGGAAGGCGTCAGGCTGGTAGGCCGGGGCAGCAGGCTGGAAGGCGTCAGGCTGGTAGGCCGGGGCAGCAGGCTGGAAGGCGTCAGGCTGGTAGGCCGGGGCAGCAGGCTGGAAGGCGTCAGGCTGGTAGGCCGGGGCAGCAGGCTGGAAGGCGTCAGGCTGGTAGGCCGGGGCAGCAGGCTGGAAGGCGTCAGGCTGGTAGGCCGGGGCAGCAGGCTGGAAGGCGTCAGGCTGGTAGGCCGGGGCAGCAGGCTGGAAGGCGTCAGGCTGGTAGACCGGGGCAGCAGGCTGGAAGGCGTCAGGCTGGTAGGCTGGGGCAGCAGGCTGGAAGGCGTCAGGCTGGAAGGCCGGGGCAGCAGGCTGGAAGGTGTCAGGCTGGAAGGCGTCAGGCTGGAAGGCCGGGGCAGCAGGCTGGAAGGCGTCAGGCTGGAAGGCCGGGGCAGCAGGCTGGAAGGCGTCAGGCTGGAAGGCCGGGGCAGCAGGCTGGACAACAGGCAGAGACACTGGCACAACAGGCTGAACAGCAGGCATTGGAACATCAGGCGCGGAGGCAGAAGTGGGGGATGACAGAATGGTATGGGTTGGGAAAAACTTCCGTTTCTTTTTGGTTTTAGCAACTGAAGATTTGTATGTGGGTACAGGGCTGTAGGTAGTGGATGCAGCTGGTAAGAGCGAAGAGTGGAAGGATGGTAAAACAGAGGGAGCAGAACTTGAGGGGAGATTCAATGGAACTGATGAAGGCAGCTGAGAAGTAGCAGAGGGGTTAAAGGCTGGGTAGGTACAGCAGGAGGAAACAGGGTACTGGTACTTCATTGGTAGCAGGGTGTATGGGTCAGAAATTGTGGTTGTTGGGGGTAATAGAGAGGAAGATATCCCAGCAGGCTGGTATCTGGACACAGAAATGGGTGGTTGGGAGCTGACAGAAGCTGAGTACAACAAGCTTGACCAGGCCTGTAATAATGGTTGCACAAAATCTGGTTTGCACATGGTTTGTCTGACCAGAGACTGCACTGAATCAATACATGCTGCAAGCACCTGTTTAGGACAAGCTGAGTACTGCTCAAAGAAAAAGGCTGAGTCATCTTCCAACAGCCACACCAAAGACTCTACCTGAGCTGCACTAAAAGGGGGTGTATAGTCATCACCTCCACTAGAGGCATCAGACAGAGCCAACTCTGTACAGATCCAAATCAATGGTTGCACATCCTCAAACAGAAAACTGCCCTGATCAACAAAAACATGGGCTATACGGATACATTCCAGCAGTTGCTCTCTAGTGTATTCACCTAATGTCTGACGACAAAAATCTCTGTCATCTGTTGCCAGAAGCGAAAGATACAGGATATCATCCAGATGCATTTTTCTTGGCAATAGCAAGTGTCCAGATCCTATTCCCAAGTGCAGCCGATCTGTTAGTATGGCTTCAGAATTCTGTCACGGAGGGGATGCCTAACACAGGCATCCAGCACAGAATAAACAGATCAATGGGCTGCACTGAGGAATGAGGCTCGAAAGGTAAGTGAAAATATAAATATTTATTAAGGAAAAAGGCACACCTGCAAACCAAACAAACACAGCAAACCATAAACAAGCAAGAACACAAATAATACACAGCAAACCATAAACAAGCAAGAACACAAATAATACACAGCAAACCATAAACAAGCAAGAACACAAATAATACACAGCAAACCATAAACAAGCAAGAACACAAATAATACACAGCAAACCCCAAAACCCTAAACTAACTAACTAACTAACTATATACATGGAAAGGGAACACATATATAACAAGGCAGGGATGAGAGACAAGGGGAACAGGAGGCCAGGTGGAGGAAGCGGAGCCAAGGCAGGGATCAGGGGACAAGTCACAGGTATAGGGAACAGAGTCTAGGACAGGAAGCAAATCAGGAACAGGTCTCAGGCAACAGGTCAGGCAGGGACAAGGCTAGCAGGAAGGATTCTGAAGCAATGAGCCTCAGTGAAGGGCGGGCTTATATACTTCCAAGCCATACCACTTCAGGTGCAGCTGGATTATTAGAATGTCTGTTTGCTGGGAGACACCCGCTGGTGACCACCAGAACTGCAACCTTTGATGGAAAAATAAACAGTGACACCAGCAGGCGATCCCAGCAACAACACCGTTCCTGACACCTACAAGGACTTTAACTAGGGCTTATTTGGGGGGTAGGGCTTTTATTGCAGCTATCACCGACAATCACACTAGGTCTTATTTTAGGGGAAACAGGGTATACTATACATAGATAAACAGAAGAAAAATTGCAGATAGAAAAATGGATGAGCGGCCAACACTCCACTAGACACAAAGTGATACAACAGATATAAAAATAATAGTTTAGCACTCAAAAAAAATAAAAATGTTAAATAAAGACAATTGGTATAAAAAAATGGCATAGCATATCAGTCCATCTTGATTGAATATACCATGACGGGGGAAAATAAACATTAACACAAGTGTGAAGTCTAAGGTGATAAAACTTGAAGAAAGTGCTTGATCATGAAGTGCAATCAAAAAAAGTAATGTTGGTACGCTTACCAGATGGAGTGGACACATGGGATTGCCACGTGGCAATCGCTCTTTACCTTTTAAAGAACAAGCTTGTTTTTTTATCTACAATCCTGTAAGTGTGAACCCCTCTTTTTTAAAATAAAAGACCTTACAGTATTATGCTATGTGTATCCATTTGCTTTTCACGTTCAAAGCCAATGGAATGATTTAACACTTGCTGCATGCTTTGGAGCTCATTCGTCTGAAGTATGATCTTCCATCATCGATCCTTCCACCTGCTGCTTCACTCACACATAACTACATTGAGGGCGGAGTCCTACTATGCCTGTTTGACCCATATGCTGTAAGGTACATGTGTCCACCCCATCTGGTAAGTGTGCCATCCTTACTTTTTTTGGGCTGCACTTCATGATCAAGCACTTTCTTCAAGATTTATCACCTTAGACTTCACACTTGTGTTGATGTTTATTTACACCATCATGGTATATTCAATCAAGATGGACTGAGATGCTATGTCATTATTTTTATACCAATTGTATTAGTGGTTTATTTAAAACTTTACACAATTTTTTGAGCGCTACACTATTATTTTTATATCTGTGTACTACAATACGGCCTGCCCTATATACTCTGCAGAAAATCGGGCCTTAGGAGTTGGTGGTACCAGAACACTGGAAGCCCTCACAGTTACTCTTGTTGGGTGCAGAAAAGCGCCCTGCTGTGAAATATTATATCAAGAAATGTAATTACATACCCCTGTTAAACAGGCGCAGAAAAATTGGTTTTGGTGGCACCAGAACACTGTAAGCCCACACAGTTACTCTTGTTGGGCGCAGGAACGGCTCTGTTGTGAAATATTATATAAAAAATTGTAATTTACTTGCCCTTGTTAAACGGGAAGAAAAATTGGGACTTGGGTGGTGGTGCCACAACACTGTAACTCCTCAGAGATACTCGTGTTGGGTGCATGAATGGGCCCTGCTGTGAAATATTAGATCATAAATTGTAATTACATGCCCCTGTTAAACAGGGACAGAACAATTGGGCTTTGGGTGGTGGTGGTGCCACAACACTGTAACCCCTCTCAGATACTCTTGTTGGGTGCAGGAACAGGCCCTGCTTTGAAATATTAGATCAAAAACTGTAATTACATGCCCCTGTTAAACAGGGGCAGAAAAATTGGGCCTTGAGTGGTGGTGGTGCCCTAAATCAAAAATATTTTTGTAAGCTAGTGTCATCAAGATTGAGAAAGGGTAAACGGTCTTATCTCGGACGGGGTGATGAGCTGTCTGTGAGAGAGGGGAGGGACCCGATGACGGCGCTAGTGTGAGCAGATGGGGGGCGGTCCCGCCGATCAGCTGGAGCAGCGTGAGGGGAAAGGACGCTGAGCTCCATGAATGAAGCCGCCCGGTCCGTCCTATCCCATCCCACCCACATACTTAAACATACGGCCGGTATAAGCAGGAGAGCACAACCCCAGTGTGCTGGGGCTCTAACCGGCCGGTAAAGAGACCGCTGATTCCTCCCTCCACATCCTTGTATTGCGCTCGCTGTGCCTGCATGAGACCCAAAGAGGATACGAGCATAGCCTTGCTCCAGGACCAGGCAGACAGACAACTCAAATCAAAGTTTTAAGATGACCCTGGTGTATTGGAAGACAGCGGAGCTATAAGTGGACACTCTCTGCTTTCTCTCCTTCGGAGGCTGTATGGGCAGAGGAGCGATATACGGAACGTAGATTAAGGACTGAGCACCCTATAAGACTCTTCATCCTCCCCAGGTATTTATCTCTGTTTTTTGTTTATTTTGAACTACATATGCTGAATATATGCAGAATTTCATCCGAACCTGACCTGATTACCACCTGTTGAACGCTCACGGAGACCCGGGCTGGTGAGACTCTGGGGAATGAGGAGTGGAACAGAGTGGAACAGTAGGGGCTCAGTGAACCGATTCCAGAGAATTAAATATTGAAGATCAGGATGTAAACAGGATTAAATGGAGTATAATTATAAATGACTTGCAAGATGTTATATACCTACAAATTGATGAATCTGTCCCACGTATAAAGTATAGTGGTTGATCGCCAAAAATGCTAAGCGGGACAATGTGTGGCCCTTTTTGTGGAAGCGCACTGTAAATCTCATCTTGATTTCACTCGAAATTGCAGTAAAAGCAAGGAAGGGAGGGTTCTCCCCGCTTAAAATCACAGAGTAAGTGAGAGTGGATCTGGGGCTGGAGCTTTCAGCGCAGTGCAGGTGACACAATCAAGGAGAGACTGAACAAAGAATTTTTTTCTTTTTAATAATCCTGGGGAGGCAAAGGACAAAAGAGGGGAACATGAGGGGAAGAAATCAAAAGGCGAATGAACCAAAAGAGAATCTTAATACAAGTACGATTCAGAAGTACCTGAAGGAAACAAGTTTAAAAATCCCCGGAATAGAAAAAAAGCAGCAGGGGGTAAAGGAGAAGAAGAGAGAAGTATCCAAGACAGCAGGGGCCCTGGGGGCTAATTCAGGGGAGGAATCGGACTCAGACATGGATGGTAAATTGAGGGGACAGAGGGATATCGCTCAAATCCCCACAAAAAGTGAAATGTTGGAAATGTTCGCCAAACTTGAAAATACCATCAAAGTAGAAATTTCAAATGTCAGGACGGATATGGGCCACTTACTGAGGAGAGTGGAAGAGGCAGAGGAACTAACAGGAAAACAGGCCCATGAAATATTAGAACTGAAAACGCAAGTAAGGAAATTGCAAACGGATCAGCGGGACATTTTATATAAGCTGGACGAGCAAGAAAACCAGAATAGACGCCAAAACCTGAGGGTCAGAGCATTGCCTGAACAGCAGGGAGAAGATTTGGGGGTTAAGATGGGAAAAATATTCAACCCCATATTGGGAAGAGGGGTAGGAGAGGACTTAAAGATCGACCGGGCACATAGGGTGAGGAAACCCCCAGGTCTGAGGGAAGAGGTTCCGAGAGACGTAATTATAAAATTTTGCCACTATGAAGATAAAGCCAAGATATGGAGCAGGCTTAGGGGGTTGCCCCCGTTACAATATGAAGGGGTTTCTTTACAGATTTTCTCGGACCTATCGGCAGGAACACTGGCTCGGAGGAGACTTCTAAAACCTTTATTCGAACTATTGAGATCGGCAAACATCAGATACAGTTGGGGGTTTCCTGCGGCCTTACTGGTCCAGAGAGATGGAAGAATGTTCAGATTAAAATTCCTAGACGAGCTGGAGGTTTTCTGTAACAATCTAGGGATCCCAGTCCCAAAGATCCCCAAAGTTCCCTAATGGACTTACATAATGGACACTGATTCGGGGAGTCTGACTTTTTGAAGGTCTATTACTTGTTGCTTCCCTCCTCTTTTTTTTTCCCCCCCTTTTCTTGGGGTGGAGGGGGTGGGGGGAGAGTGGGGTGGGAGGACGGAGGTAAGAGGGTGGTGGAAGGATCAGGTGGGGCCCCGGGACATCACACCGTATCTGCGGGGGGACCCCCCTTCCCCTTAGGGGAAGGTGGCAGGGGGGACCCAGACACGGGGGGTCGTGGTCGGAGTCGCACCCTAGTGGGTAAAGTCTGCAGAATGGAGGAGATCCTCAGCTGCAGAATAGAGGTCAGGAGTTGGCCAGGGGGTGGGAGGGGGGGAGGTTGGGGGGGGTGGGGAGGTTTCTTGCAGAGCCAACCAAGGTAATACGTACCACGTTTCACTTCCTACTGGAAAACTATAGATGATAGAAGTAAATTTCTTGTCATACAATGTTAAGGGTCTGAACTCTTTGGCTAAGAGGCACAAATTGTTAAAGGAATTACAGCAGTATAGAGCAGAGGTGGTATTTCTGCAGGAGACCCACTTGTCTCAGGATACAAATATTAAACTATACTCGGTTAATTACCCAAACTGGCTATATGGGGATTCGCCGATAAAGAGGGCTAAGAGAGTGGCAATAGGGTTCGAGAAATGTATAAAGTTCACATTGATGGATAGGATGACAGACCCTGAAGACCGATACCTGTTTGTAAAGGGAAAATTAGGGGATAAGATTCTCACCCTAGCAAACGTATATTGCCCCAACAAAAACCCTATAAGATATTTGAAAACAGTATTGGGGAAGTTAGAGGATTTTAAGGTGGGGGATGTTGTCCTCGCAGGAGATTTCAACTTTTGTATGGAGCCATCTTGGGATAGTACGTCCTGGGCTAGGGGGTTAAATATGAATGCACTGAAGATGATTAAACTTTGGATGAAACAACATCAAATGATGGATGTGTGGAGGTTGCAGCATGATAAAATAAAAGATTACACCTTTTTTTCCCCCGTGTACTTCAGGTTGGATAACATACTGGTTGACCATAGGCTGTTGGATCTAGTGACGGAAACCAAGATAGGAATAGTTACACTGTCAGATCATGCCCCGGTGTCAATGAGGATGAGGATACTCGGAATACAAAGGCTACCGTTCACGTGGCGCTTGAACGAGAATCTCTTGCAGGACGAGAAAATTGCGGAGGCAGTATTAAAGGAAATCGAATTGTATTTTTCCGTTAATGATACAGAGGAAATTTCCGGTGCCACTTTGTGGGAGGCACATAAAGTATATATTAGGGGTATCCTCATCTCCATGGGCACAAGGAAAAAAAAAGAAAGACTAGAAAAAATAGAAAATCTGAAAGAAGAGGTTTATAAACTAGAACAGGCCCATAAAAAATTAAGGGGGCAACAGCAGAAATATCTCCATCTATTGGTGACTAAGAGGGATGAACTTAAAGATATGATGGAACAGGAATCAAAGAGGACATTGGACAGGAGAACTAGAGAGAGATATTACCTGGGAAATAAAATAAGTAGACATCTAGCCAGACAGCTGAAAAGGAAGAGTGGGAATAATTTTATCGATAAAATACAAGACAAGAATGGGAAGATGACCCATACATCCAGGGAGATATCGGAGGTATTCAAGCAATATTACGAAGCTCTGTATAACTTAGGACAGAAAGGGGCAAAAGATTTAGGGAAAATAGACAAAATTAAAGAATTCTTGAATAAAGTGAAATTACCGAGTTTAGCTGAGAGCGATAGATGTAACTTAGACAGACCCATTACTGAAGAAGAGATCTATAAGGCTATGAAAGATACCGCCTCCGGTAAAAGCCCGGGACCAGACGGATTTACGATTTAGTATCTGAAAAAATACAAAGAGATCTTAGTCCCCAAGCTTTGCAAGTATATGAACGGCTTAGGTAGAGAATTCGGGATGGGAGGAGAGGCCCTGCGGGCCTCAATTACGGTGTTGCTAAAGGAGGGGAAGGACAGTACGCTTTGCTCTAGTTACAGGCCAATCGCCTTACTAAACGCTGACACCAAATTATTTGCCAAGGTCTTAGCATCGAGGCTGAAGGACAGGATGACCGACCTGGTGCATCCGGACCAGGTCGGATTCATCCCTGAGAGGGAAGGTAGGGACAATGGAGTGCGTTCCTTGCTCCTACTACAGGCCTTAGAAACGAATGGGTCCCCAGGACTACTCCTGTCGATAGATGCGGAGAAAGCATTCGACAGGGTAGACTGGGGACTCATGTTTGAAACACTGAAAGTGCTGGGTCTTGGACCAAGAATGATGCAATGGATCAAAGTGCTATATAATCACCCTCAGGCGTCGGTAAAAGTTAATGGGATGTCTTCCTCCCAATTTCAAATGGAGAACAGCACCAGACAGGGGTGCCCTTTGTCCCCACTTCTGTTTGTCCTGTCCTTGGAACCGCTACTGGCCTCCATCCGAGAGAACCCAGACATAAAAGGGATTAAGGTTGGAGAAGAAGAGCACAAACTCGCAGCATATGCGGATGATGTGTTGTTCTATATCTCCAACCCAAGGATCACGATTCCGAACTTGCTGAGGTTATTGGAAAAATATGGGGAAATCTGGAATTTAAAAATAAACCTCAATAAGTCAGAAGTCCTAAATATTAATATCAAGGGACAGGAAAAGGTAAGACTCCGGGAGGAATTTCGGTTTCCTTGGCGAAAGGAGATCAAATATCTAGGAGTCTACCTCTCCAATACTATCAAGAAAATCTATGTTAACAACTACATTCCATTATTAGAGGAAATTAAGAAAGAAATAAAAAAAATCTCAATAAGTCACCTCTCCTGGTTAGGGCAGATCAATGCGGTCAAAATGGTTCTGACCCCAAAGATTCTATATAAGTTCCAAATGTTGCCCATATCTCTCCCCCTAGTTTTCTTCAGGACATTAAAGGGGTTGATCTCAAGGTATATCTGGCAACATAAAAAACCAAGAATTGCTTTTGCGGTACTGAGCAGAGAAAAAAAAAGGGGGGCCTTGCAATCCCGGATTTAAAAAAATATTATAACGCGGTGGTACTTACACGAGTGGTGGAATGGGGAAAAGAGGCAAATAATAAAAGGTGGGTAAGTGTGGAAAAGGCAATGAGTCAAGCACAGTTAGGACGAATAATTTGGAACCCTCCTCAGTATAGGTCAGTAGGTTTAAACACACACGAAATAACACGTATCGCACTTAAATTATGGGATCGAACACACGCACAAAATAAATGGAGTTATAATTCACCTTTGATTTTTTTAAAAGACAATGATTTTTTTATTCCGGGGAAACAGGAGGTGGGGGGAAACTGGATAATAAAAAATAATGCACAAGTAAAAGATATTATTTACAGAGGTAAAATAAACACGTTTCAAGCACTGAGGTTGGACACAGAACTTATGCGGATAGATACCTGGAGGTACCTTCAGTTAAGACACTTTATTACAAAATTGCCCTATCCAATTCGAAGTGACGAAGATTATAGGCCTTTCGAGCGGCTCTGTCTTAGAGATAAATCAAAAAATAACATAGGTCGAATCTATAAAATTCTATCAGAGGGGGAAGGACGGGATGGCCCGCCCTATATTAAAAAATGGGAAAGAGAGCTGGGGACTCAATGTAGTTTACAGACAATGGAGAAAATAATGAAATTAACGCATAGTGCGATGGTAGACCATAAGATGATTGAGTTAAATTATAAGTGCCTCGCAAGGTGGTATGCGACCCCAGACAAAGTGGGTATATTTGTAATTGCGCAGTCCCCAGAGTGTTGGCGGGGGTGTAAGATAATAGGAACCATGGCTCACATCTGGTGGGATTGCCTGATTATTAAAAAATATTGGAAGGAGGTGTTGGATCTAATAAAAGTTGTAACAAATAAATACATAGCAGAGGATCCCTGGACTGTATTGTTTCACGGGACCGAAAGCTCTGTGAGGCAATATATGTCTTCTTTAATCCCTCCCCATACTGCTCAGTGCCGCTAAAAGTTTAATCCCAAAAAAATGGCGGGAGACGGACAGTCCCAAAATACGGGACTGGATACTCCGGGTAAATGAAATACAGAATATGGAATGCCCAGAGGAAGAGGGGGAAGAATTGGTATCTAGAGAGGGGTTTAGGGATAAATGGATATCATGGATAGAATTTAAAAAATCATGGAGGTATGTAGAAGAAATGGTAAAATAAAATCGGGTATGATATACATAGTGTTGGCAAGGGTGGATACAACCCCGAACCCACTGCAAGAAGGGGAGGGGGGGGTTGGAGGAGGGATAGGAAATGTTAAGTTTGTTCGACTGTAAAAGATATTAAGAAAAGACTGAGTTTGTGATTGAATGTACTTTCTTTTTGTCTTTTGTCTTATTCTATTTGTAAGGAAAAAAAAAACGAAATAAAGAATTAAAAAAATAAAAAAAAAAGATTGAGAAAGAATAGGATAGTCAGCATAGGCTGTCTTCAAGAGATCCCACATCCATAGCAAATTCAATCAGTTACATCAGCAACAGGTGCTTGATAGCTGCTGATCCAAGACTGATTAATTTTTATGAGTGTGAGCCTATCAACGGAGTCTGTGGACAGGCTCACTCTTTGATCCGTTACAAATCCTCCAGCAGCACTGAATGTGCATTCAGAAAGAATGCTGGATACATAACAGGCCAGTAGCTCAATTGCATATTGAGCAAGTTTTGGCCACTGGTCCATCCTCAAGAACCAATAACCCAGTGGATGCTCTGTTAGAAAGGTCCTCAAGTCTGCTCTTGCCCCTATATATTCCTGCACCATATAATGCAGATGCTGGTGATGGTTGCTTGAACCGATCAGACCTTGGTGCTGAGGACTAAAAAATAGTTTAATGGCATTGGTCAGATGGCCACAAAGCCTCAGCAACACATTGTCCAGCACCAGGAAATGGTAACCTCCCAGGGTCTGGAAATGCATTGCACAAACATTTCTTCAAGGCCTGCTGGAAATGTTTCATCCTCTGCTCCCTCTGCGAAGGCAGAATGAGTTCTGCAACCTTACCCCTGTAACGTGGATCAAGAAGGGTTGCCAGCCAGTAATGATCTCTCTCCTTGATACCATGAATTCTAGGGTCCTTTTGCAGGCTTTGCAGAATCAGGGAGGCCATGCAGCGTAAGTTTGCAGAGGCATTCAATTCTGAGTCCTCTGGGTCACTAAGGATCACATGATCCATAACTACCTCCTCCCAGCCACGTACAATTCCTTGGGTTTCTGGGGACTGAAAATCATTCATTACTTGAAGACTGATGCTAAGTGTTATCCTCTACAGGATACAATCCTGACACAATCCTTCTCCTCTTCTTCCTGTGTGTTTGGCGAGCCCGCAGGAATGCTATCTGGATAAAGGAGGCCTTCAGAGGAAAGGAAGTCCTCCTCTTCCTCCTGCTGCTCTGCCTCAAGTGCCCTGTCCATGATTCCACAAAGTGTGTGCTCCAACAGGAAGACTAGAGGCATGCATTGTCGCTGCCCACCATCCTTGTAGACTCCTTAAATGGTGACAGGACAGTGTAAGCATCCTTGATCAGTAGCCACTGGCGTGGCAAAAAGAAGCCAAGCTCCCCTGACCCTGTCCTGGTTCCATGCTAACACAGGTACTCATTGAGGACTCTCTACTGTGTGTGCAGCCGCTGCAGCATTGCCAATGTTGAGTTCCACCTGGTGGGCATGTCACAAACGAGGCGGTTGGTGGGGGGGTTGCATTTCCCTTGAATGTCAGCCAGCCGAGCACAGGCATTGTTTGACTGCCGGAAATGACCACAGACTTCTGGCCTGCCTCAGGAGATCATGTAAGCCTTGGTACCTGGTCAAGAAACGCTACACCACCAAATTCAAGTGATGAGTCGGCTATATTTGACCATTTGCTTGTGCCACATCCAATATTACAGAAAAGAACAAAATCACCTTGTGGTGGACTTTAAAAGCACAAAAACTTTTTGGAAATGTTTATCTAGTTTGAAATATTTATTCAATATGAAAAGTACAAAACATGTATAATAAACATAAAATGTATTAGAACAAAGTTACAATGCTGTCATCATAACATAATACAAGTAATGAACGAGTAGTTCTTGCACCCGATGCTTTTCAGAGTACATATGTGTCTCTCCTTCTTCAGGGGTATAATTAAGCAAGAATACTTTATGTTCTAAAATAGAATTTTTGAGAGAAATGAAATAAGCATACAGATGTGCAGAATTACAGCAATGTGCATAAATATACAGACACGACTGGCAGGATTCCACTTACATATAATGGAATGGCAGCCCTTTCAAACCATGCTGATTAAAAACATATGAGTGAAAACGATGCTTCCAATTTGCTTGAGCCGAAGATCCAACAAAGATGGCGTGCCTCAAAGAGGGGTGCCTAGCCCAAAGTGCTGACCCAGCTCTCCCACATAAAGCAAACCCCAGGAGGGTCAGGCCAGAAGAGGAAAAAGACCCTGTAATCGTGAAATATAATTCATAAATATGCAAATGTTAAAATAAATATTTTTAAGAGAGTAAAAAACTTTGATAATTGTGTTTGACCTCCCTGGCAGTATGATTATTTCAGATTTTTGATGCTCAAAGCGGTACAAAGTTTTGCATGGAAATTTGGCGTTTTATATTGTAGGCCTGTAATTCATAGAAATAACACACTTAAATCTGTCCAGACAAGAGTCTAGTAGACATCCCGGGTATGATAAAGTTTGAAACGCTAAACCATAAATTATAATATATTAAATAACTATAAATAATTATAACAAATAATAATATAATAATAACAATAAAAAATATTCAATAATGTAATCAAATCAAAAACACAGATATTTGCTCAGTTGCAGAATTGTAGCTGTCATTACTTTTAGTGTTTGATGACGGATTTCCCCACACATCACTATCACTCAATTTTGCAAGTTTTTTTCCCCACTATAGAACACATAGATTCATCGTTTAAAGAGGCAGAGGGCATGGGGAAAAAATTTGACTGATTGCTCAAAGCATGATGTCCTTGCTAATAGATGAATACAAAAGAACTATTGTAAAAATTGATAAGGAATTGGAACTTTTATATACACAATTGTTACCTTTCAAAACACATGCATCCTTTATGCAATTAGATAATGATTTAATAGGGTCATCTTGGTCAAGAAGGAAAATAAATTCCAGAGGGACCGGACTTCCTTTATTGAACAAAAAGCATATAATTGGAAAAACACCTTGATGGTGAATCATAATGAAATAGAAATCTGGTAAGCAAATCTATACTTCCTTCTTCTAATATGCCTAGTGTGGACCTGAATGTGGTGAATTTGTCTACTTATAAACTTTCAAAATTAGAACTTCAGGTTCCTTCTCATTGTCTAAGCTTCTGCCCGAACCAGGATGTCAATAAATTTTAAGCCATCAAAGATCTCCAGTTATTTGCCTGTAAGCTAATTTTGAAACAATTGTATTCCAAGGAAATACCGACTCAAACTAATTTTGAGTCGCAAGAATTAAAAGCCCTGGATACACTAGTTAGCTTGCTGGAGGAAAAACAGAAAATTGTTCCATACTTACCGTAATTTTCTTTTCCTGGTGCCTATCCATGGCAGCATACCTGTGACAAGCTCCGCCTTGGCTCCTCCCTCAGGACTAGTGAATATTATAAAAGAAAAGGTTAGTACAGCCCCCGCATTCTCGTTAATATAGAATACCGAGGGTGGGAATGTATGCTGCCATGGATAGGCACCAGGAAAAGAAAATTACGGTAAGTATGGAACAATTTTCTGTTTTCCTGGTGCCTCCATGGCAGCATACCTGTGACAAATAACTAGCTGATACGGGTGGGATAATGCTTAGAGGTTTATTTAAAGAATTTATTATTTAGAAGAGGCTAAGGCCGAAGTGATTGCCTGTCTGCCAAACTCCACTGAGGAGAGAGCTCCTGGGTCCACCCTGTAATGTTTCAGGAATGTGTGTTGGGATGACCAGGTTGCTGCCCGACAAATAGTTTCGATCGACACATTCGCTCTTGCCGCCCAAGAGGCAGAGACCGCTCTTGTGGAGTGCGCCCTGACCGCTGAAGGGGTCTCTAGTCCCTTTGTCCTGTACACCTTGTGGATGAGTTTGACGATCCATGAAGCGATCGTTCTGGCTGATGCCTCCTTTCCTTTACGTTTTCCCCAGGGAATTATGAACAGTCTGATGGAAGCCCGGAATGGAGCTGTGGCTTGGAGATAGCATTTCAGAGTGGAGGCGATGTCTAATTCATGAAGAGTGACAGAGTCCTGTTCAGAAAATGTTGGGAGTGCCCAGGGTTCTGACATGCTCAAGGATGAAGCGACCTTGGGAATGAACCCTCGTATTGTTCTAAGTTCCACTCTATCTGGGTAAAAAATAATGTGATCCTGATCTGCTCCCAAAGCTTGAAGCTCTGACACCCGCCTGCCGGAGGTTATGGCTATCAGAAAGGCTAATTTTAAAGTTAGGTTCCAGAGTGATATTGAGTCCGAAGGGGCAAAGGGTGGATTGGCTAAGGACTCCAGGATGACAGTAAGGTCCCAAGTGGGAAAAGATTGTTTAGACGGTGGTCTGATCTTCCTGACGGCCTTAAAAAATTGGATTAACAATGGGTCCTCCGCCCATCTTCTACTGGTTGCTGCTGAGATCGCTGACACCTGTACCTTCAAAGTACTCAATGCAAGACCCAGGTCCAGGCCTGCCTGCAGGAACTCAAGAATTTGAGATGACGAAGGGGAACCTGGATCACAGTTTCTATCAAGCATGAAGGTCTTGAAGTTGTTCCATACTTTATCATATATGTTGTTTGTGGATGGTTTTCTTGCCTTGAGCAGGGTTGCGATCACCTTGTCGGAGCACCCTAGGGATTGGAACCTTTCCCTTTCAGTTGCCAGATGTGAAGGTCCAGCCTGCGGGGATCTGGGTGGGTGTGACATCCTTGCGACAGGAGGAGGGGTACTATTGGAACTTTGACTGGAGGACTGGTGCTCAGATCCATTGCCGTAGGGAACCAAGGCCTTCTTGGCCAGTATGGCAGAACCGCTATCACCATCGATGTCTCCCTCACGAGTCTTGACAGGAACCTCGGTATGAGGGGCCGTGGGGGAAAAGCGTAGGCCCGATTGCATGCCCACGGGGCTGATAGGGCATCTGTTGCCTCCGCCTGGGGGTGCGGAAATCTCGAGATAAACCTTGGAAGTTTGGTGTTGGATGCTGTCGCAAAGAGATCTAGCTCGATGGGCCCCCACTGGATCATTATCCAGTTGAAGATTTCCGGGTGTAAGGACCACTCGTTGGTGTCTGCGAACCTGCGGGAAAGGCTGTCTGCCCTTGAGTTGAGATGGCCGGGCAGATAGACTGCCCTCAGGTCCTTCAGATTCCTTTCGGCCCAGAGGAATATGGGCTCCACCTCGTTCAGGAGGGATCTGCTGGGCGTTCCCCCTTGACGGTGCACATAAGATACCGCGGCCCTGTTGTCCATCCTGAGGAGAACTGGTTTGCCCGAAATCTCGAACTCCAGGGCTAGCAGTGCAAGATAGGCCGCTCTGAGCTCCAGGACATTGGACACCACGCCTGCTGCATTGAAGGACCATCTCCCTTGTACTGAGGTCTTGTTGGAATGTGCTCCCCAACCAGCTGCGCTGGCATCGGTAGTAATTATGATCCAGTCGACATGCCCTAGCGGGCGAGACTTCAGAAGCGACTGTCTCTTCATCCACCAATGTAGACTCCTGAGCATCCGGGTTGTCAGGTGTATGGGTTGGGATAGATATCGTTTGTTCCACATTCTTAAGAACTCCAGCTGAAAATGTCTCAAATGCCAGTGGGCCCAGGGGACCATAGGGATGCATGATGACATCCGACCTATCAGGCTCAAACAATTTGAGGCTGTCAGGTAGGATCTCAAGCTCACCTTCTTCATCTGTTGGATAATGGAAGATACCTTCTGAGGAGGGAGAGACACTGATCCTTTTATTGTATTGAACAGGGCTCCCAGATAGACCATCTCTTGGGTCGGAGAGAGGAGACTTTTCTCGTAATTTATCTTCCAACCGAAATCCACTAGTGTTGTTAACAGGATATCCCTGTGTTCTAATAACTGGGTTGGGTTCTTCGCCAGGAGTAGAAGGTCGTCCAGATAGTGATACACCCGGAGCCCCAATTCTCTCAGAGGTGCTATGATGGCAATCAGGGTTTTTGTAAAGACTCTGGGTGACGTGCAGAGGCCAAACGGAAGGCTCCGAAATTGGAGATGCTTGCCCCACCGCAAATCTCAGGTATTTCTGGAACGTAGGGAGTATAGGTATGTGTAAGTAGGCGTCTTGCAGGTCTATTGACAACATCCAATCCCCTGGTTGGACTACGCGAATGATCGTCTGAAGAGACTCCATCTTGAACTTTTCCAGAAAAATGTAGCGATTTAGCCTCTTTAGGTCTATCACAGGTCTCCACCCTCCGTTTCTTTTGGGGACTAGAAACAGGGTGGAATAGAAACCTGAAAATCTCTCGGATGGAGGCACTGGAACTACTGCCCGTTGTTCCTGTAGGGAAAGAAGAAATCGCTTCAGAGCTTCCGCCTTTTGAGGAGATCTTGACACCCTTGTCGGAGAAAAATAGTCCTTGGGGGGTTGGTTTAGGAAGGACCAGGAATGACCGTGTTTGACTGTTGCAACTACCCAGGGATCCCTGCATTTTTGTTCCCAAATCTTTGAGAACTGTTTCAACCTGGCCCCCACAGGGATCACTTGGGCTGGCCTGGCGTCAAAAAGATTTTGATGGCTCCTGTGGGGTAGGTACCGGCCTCTGCCTCCTGGACTTGAGAAACGTCGACTGTGTGCTCTTCCAGTTGTGCCTGAAGCCTTTCCCTTGTCTTGATTGTCGGTAGTCCCTATTTTTGGAATATTGGAACCTTGGTGCAGAGGATCTGAAACGTCTAGATCGCCTGTCTTGAGGAAGTAGGCCTGACTTTCCGCCGGTGACCCGAGAGATGGCTTTGTCGAGTTTTTCCCCGAACAAGGCTTTACCGTCAAAAGGTATCTTGCACCAATTTTGCTTTGAGGCAACGTCCGCTGCCCATGGTTTTAGCCACAGTGCCCTTTTGGCCATTACTGTGTGAAGCATTGCCCTTGCGGAGCAACGAATGGAATCGATGGCAGCTTCTCCAATGAAGTCGGCTGAGAGCTTCAGCTCATCCAATGCCCTTATTATCTCTTCTTTAGGGATATCCTGTTGGATTGCCGACTCTATATTATCTGTCCAGACGCGTAGTGCGTTGGACACTGATGTCAGAGCTATTGCAGGTTTACAGGCATATCCTGCCATCTGATAGGCCTTCTTAAGGTCAAGGTCCATCCTTCTATCCAGAGGGTCCTTGAAGGAGGTTGAATCATCTAGGGGTAAAGTGACGTTCTTGGCCAGCCTTACCACTGCGGCATCTACCACCGGCGGGCCGTCCAGCATTTTGGAATCTGCCTCGGAGAGAGGGTATAATTTTCCCAATCGATTGGTGGAAAGTCTTTTGTCTGTCCTCCCCCATTCTTCCTCGATCACCTCCCTGATTTCCTCCATAAGAGGGAAGAAGGAGATCTGGCGCTTAAGGAAGGGGAAGTATGATTTGGACTTCCTGACCTCCACGTTGGAATCCTCCCAACCGATTGCTTGTTTAACGGCCTGCACATAGGGCTGGACCATGGCAAAGGCAAAGCCAGAGGCATCTGTGTCATCTGAGGAATCCTCTGAAATGGCCATTTCGTCCTGATGCTTAGAGGAGGAGGGAGGGAACAGACGACCACTTCCACTGGTGGATGGACCAGGAATGGAGGCCTCAGCCATCAGCTCCTGAGGAGGAGATGCCGGTTGTTGTGTCGGCCTTGTAGCGACCAATTCCGTAAGGGAGTCTTTTACTGCCTTTTTAAGGAGATCTGCCACCTGTAGGCTCTCAGACTCTCTGTCTGCTGCATAGTCTCTAAGGCAGTCTCGACAAATTAGTTTGTCCGGAAGTGGGGAGCCTCCGCTGGCCTGACATCTGGTAGGTCTAGGTCTCGGGGAGCGCGAATGACGGCGCCTCTTAGCTGAAGCTTTCCTGCCGCTTCTGTAATGCCCATGTCTGGGGGACCTGTCTCTGCTGTGACAGGAATCATCATCGTCATCTCCATATCGCCTTGAGGTCTTCTTAGACGTCTTCTGGCGTACAGGACTGAAATACAAAAGTATCGTCCTTAGTGCACTCTTTTTTTTTTTTTTTTTAAACTTACCTGGGCGTAGGTCCTTACCTTGGGAGTAGAGTAGGATCTTGAGCGGGCGGCGAAAGGCTCATGTTTAGGCGGCTTAGCAGAGGTAACGGCTAGGAAAGAGTCAGAGGAAAAAGGCGTCAACCAGTCGTGCGCTGATTCACGGAAAAGAAGGGAATTTGCCTACAAAAGTGACGATTCCCACCCCCCGTTACTGTGTGTTGTGTTTTTGTGTTTTTTTTTTTTTTTTTTAAATCCATTTTTTATATATTGTAAGGGATCTTCCCGGGGTAGGGTGTGTTTGGACACAGTTCACAGCAGACTTGGAATTTATAAAGCAGATCTTGGCGTTTATTCGTGGTACAAACAGTCCAGCAAACAAAATATACAGCAACACCGTGCTTTCTAAGTACAACAAAAATAAAAGTCCTAGCCCGGCTGGGCGCTTACTAACAGGTTCTGCTCACCTATCTGACACTTACAAACACAGCGTCTTTCGCCTGGATATCGCAGGGTGAGTTTTAGCTCCAGCAGTGGCTGTGCTTGCAGCTTCCTTCAACACACAGATTGTTCATTCCCTGGCTGAGAGCAATCACCTGCAGACCCTGCAGAGCCTTTAGCTTCCCAGGCTAATTAGGATCAAAGCTCACCTGATCCCAAACCCAGAACTGGATCGGGGGATGTGGAATGACAGGTCCCTCTACCAAACCTACCTGCCATTCCATATAAACCCAGGCCCGGCAAAATTAAATAACAACTCAGCAGCATATCGCTGCTGAGAAACTGATCCATCCTGGATTTACCATCTCACACTGTGTAGCAACCTAGGTGAGATGTACACCCCCTCGATCACTTCTCCAGTGACATGTCTACATATCCCCCCCCTCTTTTTCAGACCGGAGGGCTGAGCCTTTTGTCCCCACAGACAACTTACCCTTGACAATGCGTCAGCATTTGCCTGTAATTTCCCTGGCCTGTGTTCCACAGTGAAATTAAAGTTTTGTAGGGAGAGAAACCATCTAGTCACTCTTGCATTTCTCTCCTTGTTTAACTTCATCCATGTTAGGGGGGCATGGTCTGTCACCAACTTAAATTTCCTGCCTAGCAAGTAATACTTTAAAGA
This sequence comes from Lithobates pipiens, assembly GCF_037356315.1. Classification (NCBI taxonomy): domain Eukaryota; kingdom Metazoa; phylum Chordata; class Amphibia; order Anura; family Ranidae; genus Lithobates; species Lithobates pipiens. The sequence goes on along the minus strand of NW_027507789.1, from coordinate 55,204,794 downwards.
TTCTAGGGCCCACTTTACTGCCAAACATTCTCGCTCCACAATGGCATAATTTTTCTCGGCCGGGGTTAGTTTTCTACTCAAGTACGTCACTGGATGCTCCTCACCATTCACTACTTGTGAGAGTACTGCACCTAAGCCTGTGTTAGAGGCATCTGTCTGGACCAGAAATTCTCGCCTGAAATCGGGGGTAACTAAGACAGGTGGTTGGCACAAGGCAGACTTAAGGCTTTGGAAAGCCTTCTCGGCCTCTGGGGTCCACGTGACCATTGCTGTCTTTCCGCCCTTTGTCAAGTCAGTTAGTGGAGCAGCAACTGAGGCAAAGTTCGGCACAAATCTACGGTAATACCCCGTAATACCCAGGAAAGCTCTAACCTGTTTCCTTGTCAGGGGTCTAGGCCAATTCTGTATTGCCTCAATTTTATTTAGCTGTGGCTTAATCAACCCTCTCCCAATAATGTAGCCCAGATATTTGGCCTCTTCTAGGGCTAGAGCACACTTTTCGGCATTTATGGTCAACCCCGCATCACTTATGGCATCCAACACGGCCTGTACCTTACAGAGGTGACTTTCCCAATCAGGGCTAAAAATGACCACATCATCGAGGTAGGCAGCTGAGTAATCACGATGTGGTCGCAGAATCAAGTCCATCAACCTCTGGAAAGTTGCAGGCGCTCCATGTAACCCGAATGGCATCACTACATACTGGAATAGCCCATCAGGGGTGGAGAATGCAGTTTTCTCTTTAGCCTCACCAGAAAGTGGAATCTGCCAGTAGCCCTTTGTGAGATCGAGGGTGGTTATGTACCTGGCGTTACCCAACTTCTCAATCAACTCATCTACCCTGGGCATAGGATACGCATCGAACTTGGAGATCTCATTCAACTTTCTGAAATCGTTACAGAACCTCCAAGTTCCATTGGGCTTTGGGATTAGCACAATTGGGCTGGACCATTCACTCTGTGACACCTCAATTACCCCCAGAGCAAGCATACGTTTTACCTCGGCAGATACGGCTTCCCTACGTGCCTCCGGTATCCTATAGGGCTTAAGGTTTACTCTGCTTCTAGGCTCAGTTTCAATGTGATGGTGGATGAGGTGTGTACGCCCTGGGAGGTCAGAGAACTTGTTTTTGTTTTTCTGTAAAAATTCCTGAGCCTCCTGTTTCTGTGACACTGATAGAGTATCACCTACCTTGACTGGAGGGATTGGTTGTGACAAATTATTAACAGTATTTGTCGCCACCAAGGATTCCCTGTCTTTCCAGGGCTTGATCAAGTTTATGTGATAAACTTGGAAAGGCTTCCTTCTACCTGGTTGGTGCACCTTGTAGTTCACCTCACTGACCTTTTCAACAATTTCATAGGGACCTTGCCACTTCGCCAAGAATTTACTCTCAACAGTGGGGACTAGTATAAGGACCCTATCGCCTGGGTTGAATGTCCTGATTCTTGCGGACCGGTTGTAAATTCTACTTTGGGCCTCTTGAGCCCTCTGGAGGTGTTCCCTTACCAGGGGCATTACAGTGGCTATACGGTCCTGCATTTGTGCTACATGCTCAATAACACTCTTGTATGGGGTGGACTCATTCTCCCATGTCTCTTTTGCAATGTCCAGTAGACCCCTAGGGTGATGACCATAGACCAACTCGAATGGTGAGAACCCTGTGGACGCTTGGGGCACCTCCCTAATAGCAAACATGAGATAGGGTAATAAATGATCCCAGTCACGACCATCTTTTGCCACCACTTTCTTCAACATATGTTTCAAAGTTTTATTAAATCTCTCCACCAATCCGTCCGTCTGGGGGTGGTATACAGAGGTACGGATGTGTGAGATTTTAAATAGTCTGCATAATTCCTTCATTACTTTCGACATAAATGGCGTACCTTGATCAGTTAGGATTTCTTTGGGGATCCCCGTCCTAGAGAACATATAAAACAACTCACGTGCAATTGTTTTAGATGCAGTGTTTCTTAAGGGTACAGCCTCAGGATAGCGGGTCGCATAATCCAGGACTACCAAAATATACTGGTGTCCTCTAGCTGACTTTACAATGGGACCCACTAAATCCATGGCAATACGCTCAAAAGGCACCTCTATAATAGGGAGCGAAACCAAAGGACTGCGAAAATGTGACACTGGGGCACTAACCTGACATGTGGGGCACGACTCACAGTATTTTTTAATGTCATCATATATGGCCGGCCAAAAAAACCTCTGGAGAACCCTCTCTCGCGTTTTGTCAGTCCCCAAGTGTCCCCCAAGAACATGGTTATGTGCCATGTCAAGCACCTGACGCCGGTACGGCTTAGGTACCAGAAGCTGTTCCACAATCTCATCCTTAACCTTATTGACTCTATAGAAAAGATCATTAGTCACCGAAAAATGTGGAAATCTTTTTTCAGCGTCTGGTTCCTGAGGTACCCCGTTCATAACAGCAACCTGCTCTCTCGCATTTTTGAGAGTGGGGTCCTGTAATTGTGCAGTCCCAAAATTATCGCTAGACACCTCTAAGTCTAGTATATTTTGCTCAGTGGGAGGAGCCTCCTCCTCCCCAGCCAGGACCTGCAAAGGAAAACAATCATTTTCATCCTGTACACTTTTATCATTCACAGTGGACAAGGCAACCACCTTAGAGGTATCCTCACTCCTTTTGGGGATTTTTCTTTTTTCCCAGAGAGCCCAGAATAAAGGAAAATCGCACCCCAATATTACATTATGCATGAGGTTTTTAACCACACCCACTTCATATTGTACTGTGCCTTGTTCAGTCCCGACTTTAGCCAGCACTATAGGGTACACTTTTGTATCACCATGTATACACACAACGCTCATATGCTTTTTAGACTCTAAGTCCCCAGTCACCAGGCTAGCATGCACCAAGGTTACAAGGCTTCCTGAGTCCATTAACGCTTTAACAGGAAAGTCATTGATTGTGATGTTGCAGATTTGCGGTTCAGTCTCTAGTCCAGGAACTGCAGCACAAGATGGTTCCGCAAATAGCGACTGACGCCGGCTAGCGTCACATTCCATGGGTTCAGAGGTAAGAGGGCAATGGGCAGACACGTGTCCCGCCTCATGGCATCTCCAACACTGGATAGGGCCTGGTCTCTTTGGCAAGGAGTCCTTTTCAGAGCCCCTTAGCCACCCGGGACCATCACCAGTCTTTTGTCCCTGAGACACCACTTGAGCCCTTTTCCCTCCATCAGCACCCCTCCACAATCCCCCAATAGATGGAAGTCTCTTACCAGCTGACGGCACAGATCTGGCGCTCCGGGGAGGTGAAGATGCTGCAGGAACATCACGGAGGTAGTCCTCAGTCGCCTGGAACCTCTCCACAAGGTTGACAAGTTCGTTTGCATTCTTAGGATCACCTTGTCCCACCCAGCGTTGCAGGTCAGTAGGAAGTGCTCGGAGGTAGCGATCCATCACGACCTTCTCTAGGATTTGTGCAGGAGTAGAAGTGTCTGGCTCCAACCACTTTCTTGCCAAATGGATTAGGTCATACATCTGGGACCTCGCTGATTTGTCCAGACTGTAGCTCCAGTTGCGTACCCTCCGGGCACGGACTGCAGTAGTAACTCCTAGTCGGGCAAGTATCTCCTCTTTTAGCCGAGTATAGTCCTTAACCTCTTGCTCACTGAGGTCATAGTAGGCCTTTTGGGGTTCACCTGTTAAATAGGGCGCAATTACCTCTGCCCACTCAGCAGCTGGTAACTTCTCTCGCTCAGCCACGCGCTCAAATACTGTTAGAAAGGCCTCAACATCGTCCTCAGCAGTCATCTTTTGCAGCGCTTTCTGCACAGTCCTTCTCCCAAAAAAAATCTCTGGAGCGGCTCCCATCACTGTGGGTGGATTAGCAACCACAGGCGCCTCTCGAATTGCTATCAGGTGCTCGATAAGTTGTTGTTGTGCAGCCATGGACTGTTCATGTCGTTGCTGTTGTTGCAAACTCAGTTGCATAAACTGCTTCAGCATCTCCTCCATGTTGCTGGACTGTTCTTGGAGTGTAGTTGCAGCTTTCACCCAGGACATCAGCAGCTGTAGCCAAGTCTGTCTATACCGTTGCCCCTAGCAACCGACTTGCCCGCATTCGAACACCAATTGTAAGGGATCTTCCCGGGGTAGGGTGTGTTTGGACACAGTTCACAGCAGACTTGGAATTTATAAAGCAGATCTTGGCGTTTATTCGTGGTACAAACAGTCCAGCAAACAAAATATACAGCAACACCGTGCTTTCTAAGTACAACAAAAATAAAAGTCCTAGCCCGGCTGGGCGCTTACTAACAGGTTCTGCTCACCTATCTGACACTTACAAACACAGCGTCTTTCGCCTGGATATCGAAGGGTGAGTTTTAGCTCCAGCAGTGGCTGTGCTTGCAGCTTCCTTCAACACACAGATTGTTCATTCCCTGGCTGAGAGCAATCACCTGCAGACCCTGCAGAGCCTTTAGCTTCCCAGGCTAATTAGGATCAAAGCTCACCTGATCCCAAACCCAGAACTGGATCGGGGGATGTGGAATGACAGGTCCCTCTACCAAACCTACCTGCCATTCCATATAAACCCAGGCCCGGCAAAATTAAATAACAACTCAGCAGCATATCGCTGCTGAGAAACTGATCCATCCTGGATTTACCATCTCACACTGTGTAGCAACCTAGGTGAGATGTACACCCCCTCGATCACTTCTCCAGTGACATGTCTACAATATATATATTTTTTTTTTTTGGAGGCTCCGATTTAAATAATTTAATATATTAATAAATTAATTCTTTTTAAGTGAAAAGAGACATTCCATCAGAGCTATACCAATATATTCGGATGATCACATGTACAAAAACAAATGCATTAAAACATGCCTTACCTTAACAGGGGTGGGAATAGCCTGGAACTCTAGAGTGTAATTCTCTTGCTGACCACAGGCATTTCACTTGTGCTGCTGGGGAAATAAATAGGAGGAGGGGAAGTGATGTCGTGCTAAAGCTCCTCCTCTGACACTCTGAGGGCAAAAAGAACCATTCGCCCTCAAAAAAGATGGCCGCCGAAGCTTCCGACGCTACCGCGCACGCGCCGAACGTCAAAACTGACCGTCGAAACATACGACCCGCAGGCGCATGCGCAGACGACGGCGGGAACGCTAGACTATTATAAAATGACACAGACTCGCCGCGCGCGGCCCCTAGTGAGTCTGGGAGTGACAAACATACATGGGAAAGGAAAGGGGGGCCTGCTAGGACTATGGGGACCGCGGAAACAGAGCGCAGGAGAGAGGAAGGACAGATGAGACTGGAGGGAAAAAACAAACCTCAGGGACAGAGCAAAGCTGCTACCTCTGCTGCCATAGACTGGAGCCTGAACGCCCATACTGCAGGTAAAGCTCTTACTTAAGAGACAAACTGCTTGTCCCAAAAGATCCTACAGAAGGGACTTCCAACCTTATAAGCGCATTTAGCTGCCCAAGAGAAGGAACTGCGTCCGGGAGAGGCTTGAACCCGGACGGACGCTGCCGAATGCAGAAGGTAAGGACGCCGACCAGGATTCACTGCCATGAGGTATGAGGAAAAAAAGGAGAATGCGGGGGCTGTACTAACCTTTTCTTTTATAATATTCACTAGTCCTGAGGGAGGAGCCAAGGCGGAGCTTGTCACAGGTATGCTGCCATGGAGGCACCAGGAAATTAGGTTCCTGATCTGATTGACCAGATTGACCTGGAACACTTACAACGCCGATTTTATCAAACAGAACTCCCGGCAATGCCGAAATGTAAAAAAAAATTGGACAAATTCCCGCCATTAAGTACGAACTCTAATGTGCTGGCATTTGTCAAGCTAGTAGGCAGGGAGATATGTAAAATTCGGACAAATAAATCTGAGCAGGACAGTATGTCAAAGGATGAAAGGCAGGCCTTGAAAACACTGAAGGAACATCCAGGTATAACAATAAAACCCTCCGATAAGGGGGTAATATTGTTATTATGGATAACAACAGGTACATTGATATGTGTATGAAAAGCTTGGAAAACAAAAAATGGTATTGTAGAGTTAATGCGAATAAAATCACCAAGTTCACCCAGGAATTTTATTCCTTGGTTGACCAGGCATATCAACAATTATCATCACTAGGTCCGATTGTGATTTTATCAGGAGTGTATGAAACGTTCCACTGGAAGGCCCATAGTATTGGGTAATGGATCACTGGCTGAAAATTTGAGTACTTTCAGTGACGAGCATTTACGTCCATATGTGACCAGTCTTTGCAGATATCTACGGGATACTCTGCATTTGTTCATATGAGAGGGCCCACAGGATCAGTTGGATCTTTTTCTCAAATTGCTCAACCAAAATGACTTTATCATTTGTTTGTCATTTGCAATGACCTGGAACAGTTCCTCCATAACTTTTTTGGATGTTACTGTACACAAAGATGAGACAGGCCGTATTAATAGCAGTTTATTTAGGAAACCAACTTCTGGCAATACTATATTACTTGCCAGTAGCTTTCACCCTCCATTCCATTTAGTCAGTATCTGAAGATACACAGAAATTCCACTGATAACTTGATTTTTAAAAGAGAGCCCGACTTGCTAAAAGAGAGACTGCTTTTACGGGATTACTCAAAAACCTGTCTAAAAAAGGCCTACAATAGAGCAATATTTAGAACAAGAAGCCATTTGTTACATAATCCATCATGGAAAAAACAAAAAACAAAACCCATATCGATTGCAACTAGGTTTTCTAACCAACATGCAATTTTCATAAAAATCGCTAATAAATATTGACACGTTTTATCTATGGACCCGACCATTGATCCATTTGTAAGTAAAAGTCCATAATTTACTTACAAGCGTGCCAGATCACTTAAAGATTGTCTGGTGTCCAGCGAGTTTAACAATCTCAGTAGAAAAGATCCATGCAAGTACCCAGGTACTTTTACCTGTGGTGGATGCAACTACTGTCGCTATATGAACACAGCACGCAATGTGACACTTCCCAGTGGAGAATGATATAGCCTCATACACTATGCTAATTGCCAGACTGAGGGTGTTGTATACCTTCTTTGCTGTGACTGTTTCTGTTTTTATGTTGGAAAGACTATTCGGCCATTTTGGCGTTGTGCCTATCGACACATTGTGTCAATGAAGGCGTGTAATCCCAGTCTTCCACTTGAAAAGCATGTTAGAGACTTACACAGTGGGATCACCCCAAAAGTTTCCTTACTTATCTTGGATAGGATACATTCAGGAATACGGGGTGGGGATACCAACAAACTTCTTCTACAGTTAGAGCATAGGTGGATATTCCGCCTAAATGTGACTAAGCCACTTGGCCTTAACGGAGCAATCTCATTTAGACCGTTTTGGAGGGATTCTCCTCTGGAGGGTCTGAGTGGAAATCTCTAGAGTGATAAAATTTGTGGCCTATAAACCACTTTATAATTAAAAATGAAATCTCTATTCACAGATGTCTAGTATATGTATTTAATGATTTGTGATTATTTTCTGTTTTTTTTTTGTTATTGTAAATTGTTATATTTGATAATTTTTTTATTATTGTATATGCATTTGGGCTTTGTACTTAAGCATTACATTGTAATGTGGTGTTGCAATATTTGACAAATTTGTTTATAATGACAAATGGTTGATTGGTCACCTTCAGCTGCTTAAGGAAGGGAGGTTCTTAGGAGGTAGGGGGGTTACATTCTGTTCTTTCTCTCCCTCATCCCCGTTGCATCTGTAGTGTTCACTCAGGGGGGGTGGCTTGTGTACAGCCCTAGAGGCATGCCCTGCCTCCCTCAGTATTGGGCAGTATGTTTACATGGTTTCCATGTGAACGACGTGCCTCACCTGCGCTGTGGGACGTTGACGCGGGATGGCACCCCTAGGGCACCATGTCCGGCCCCCCTTTGGGTTGGCTCACATGCACATAGATGTCTTATGAGACATTGTTCTCCCTCTTTGAGGGGATGCACGGGGGGTGGCGCCTCACTCCGCTGTACTAGGGGGGCACCCCCCCAGCCACGTCCTACTTCTCCCATTGCTGGTCGCAAGCCTATCAGAGGGCAAGCTTAAACAAATACACAGCCTTTTTAAACAGATGTCCCCTGATTGCCTTTGGACTGCAGTATACCACAGACTGACATGCTAGCTGAATTCAGCTTGGTAAGCCTAGTACTGAACAGCAGTCATTATTCTTAGGATCATCCTGGGGGAGCACTCCTCCAGCCACGCTGTTAGGACCTGGACTTGAACCTGGGACCTCTGGTGTGTCTGGCAGTGACTCTGCTTGCTGAGCCACCTGGAATGCTGGACAGCTCCTTGGACAATTCCTTGAATGATCTTGTCTTGAATCTTGTTTGCCTTGAACCTTGAACCCTTTGCTCCTCCCATGAACTTCCTGATTTAAGCCATGTCTCTGCACTTCCTGGTTGCCAGAATATTGTGCCTTCACCAGCCAATATCTTGCTCCTATCTCTCCTGCTGCCGACCGTATCCTCGCTACCATTTGTTACCAACATTTGGCTTGTTCCTGGACTACGCTTTTGCTGAATCCCAACCTGCAACTATTTGTTACCGACTTTTGGCTTGTTTCTCAACTACGCTTCTGCTTGATCCCTACCTGCTATATCTGCTACCAGACCCCGGCTTGCTCACCTCCTGGTGGGGATATCCTGAGGGCCGCGACCTGGCACTAACACGCAGCCAAGCCCATCTCCACCTTCGGGAGCTCTGGTGAATACCGGTTAGTGCTTAGACCCCGCACCTCAGGTGAACCCGTGTCATCAGCCAGGGTGACCTGTGTGAATATCTGCTCTGCTGCTATAGCTACTGGCCTCTGAGCCTGACTCCAGATCGTGACACACACCCTACTCCTCCCATTGCTGGTTGCAAGCCTATCAGAAGGCTAGCTTAAATAATTACACAGCCTTTTTAAACAGATGTCCCCTGATTGCCTTTAGACTGACATGCTAGCTTGGTAAGCCTAGTACTGAACATCAGTCATTTTTCTTAGGCTCATCCTGTGCGGGATATTATCCCTATTTGGAGACACTAATATTTTGTTTTTTGCTATATGATTCTTAGATTAAACAAGCAGAATCCGCTTCTGATTACATCTATGGCTTTAGTATCACAAGTCAGTTATCTGGGTAGGTGTATTTAGTACTGATAGTACTTTTATCTGTAGACCTGCAAGTACATTTATATTTAATATAGTAACCAATATATGGGATATTTTGTGCTTTCTTTCCAGCAACTAGGGAGGGCTGGTTTTGGGCCATTGCTTTTGCGCTGGCTCTCTCCTGCCTGTTCGTGGAAATCGGGACGTATGTGGGGTGTAGGTGTCCCTTGTGAAGCTCTTGGGCTGATGTGGATTGTGGTCTTTTTGAGGGATTAGTGTCCATCTGTGGGATTGGCTTTGCCTCCCTGTTTCCCTTCCCCCCTCGCTTTTTCATCTTCCCTTGCTACGACTCCCTGATCTCTGTGGAGCTGCAGCTAATCAATCAATCATTGGATACGGTGTATGTCTTGGAGAAGCCCTGCTTTCATACATACAGGGTTAGTAATTGAACACATGTTTGTATAGTATGATTGTGATCAAAATGATAAATAAGGCTTTGCACACTAACAGTAATTTGATATTATAGTGAAAGTACTTGCTGCATGTACCTTTTTTTTTTTTTTTTTTTTTTTTTTTTTTTTTCCTTTTTTTTCTCCTTTTTTATTTGTCTTTTTTTTCCCCTTTTGAACTATAGACATAATTGTTGTTGCGACCAAGCCAACTACCCTTGAAGAAGAGGTTCACATATCAACACCTCAAAGTGTCGGGTTCTATCTATTGTATATCACTGTTTCAATAGTATAGGCTTTGTCCTTCATTTTTGTCCATGTATCCATTGTAAATACTCTATGTTGGTTTATATCATAGTGACTGATTTTATATTTTTCTAAATAAATATCAATTTTAATATAAACAATTTTTTTCTACTTCTACGCTATTATTTATTTGCAGTAGCCCTATGTAAATTCCCATTAGAGGATATACACTCTTTTTGAGTAAAAGGAATTTTTTCAGGCCTCACAAAGTGCCGCCATGGCTTGGCTAACCCGGGCGGCTTTGTGTGCCAGGAGGCCCCCTGGCACACACACAGATGGGAAAAGAGGGAGGGGGAGGTGGAACAGCACAGGGCAGAGGATGGAAAGTTGGAGATCAGGGAAGCAAGAAGCAAAAAACAAATTCAGGATGTGTGCCAAATATGGAACATGGGTCAAGTGTCCCTGTCGGAGGGCGGAGAGAAGGTTGGTGCCATTGTCACATACAACTATTCCTTGCTGAAGCTGGCATGGCATATACCCCCTCTGAGCCTGCCCCTGCAAAGCTGACATAATCTCTGCCCCAGAGTGGCTCCAACTCAAGCACGGCATCTTTTACCCTGACTGCTTGCGTAGCCCCTTGAATGCTTACGAAGCACTGTTGGTTCAGAGGACAAATCTGCAGAAGAAGCCATAGAGTAAGAAGAAGAGGAGGGGGTGGAGGAGAGAGCTGTGGCAGAATCACCACTAGCATTTTGGAGGCGTGGTGGCAGAACAACAAGCTCCAACAACACTGAACCCTGTCCTGCATCTTTCCCAGCTGCCAGCAGAATTACCCAGTGCTCCGTGTAGGAAAGTTAATGTCACTGCCCATGCCTCCAGGACCATGAGTCAGCGGTATTATGAACCTTACTGCTGACCGCCCTGTCCAAAGAGGCCAAAACATTGCCTTCCACATGCCAGTAGAGAACCGGAATGGCCTTCTGTGAAAAGAAATGGCGTTTTTTTTTGCTCTCTCTTTCTTACTGTTTTTTTTTTTTTGTCTTTTTAAGATAGATATCTAGGGCTATCCCTGGTTAAGGAAAATGCAATAGTGAGTAGAAGGTAATACGGAAGTGTAATAGAATAAAAATGAGGCACAAATAAATGATGAGTGTTTTGCATATAAATATGATAATCAAGATATAATTAGAAGTTAAATATAAGATGTAGTTGTTGATGGGCTTATATGCAACATTGTATCACTATATTGCGAAAAATAAAGAATAAAAAAAAAAAAATGGCGTTTTGGAACTTACCATTGAGGTAAAGCCTATTCCACAAATCCACGAAAGAGGGCTTACCAGCTGAAAAGGCAGCAGTTGCAGTGCTAGAAATTTGGCCAAGCTAGCATTTAGTCGCTGAGTACGTGGATGGCTGGGACTGAATTTATTTTTACGGTTCAGCAACTGGGGTAGGGAAATTTGCCTGCTAAAATCAATTGGTGGTGTACTGCTAGCAGATTGGCTGGAAGTACTTTGGACACCTATTGCTATACCTTCATTCCTCTCAGTGCAGGTTTTTGAGAGGACTGGAGGTATAGTATGGTTGGAGATCCCAGATGAGGAGCAAGGAGAAGTCTGCCTTTTTCTTTGATGTGGGTCTTTCAAGTGCTGTTGCCAATGGACTGCATGGCAGGTCGTCATATGTCTGGTCAAGCATATTGTGCCCAAGTGGCTACTGTTCTGGCCACATTTGATCTGCTTCAGACATAGCTTGCAAACAGCAACGATGTGATCTGTTGCACACGTGTCAAAAAAGGCCCACACCAAGGAACTTTTAAAGTCAGCGGGAGGTCAGCAGCGCCATGCACATGCGGAGCTCTGTGGTTTGATGCAATAGGGTGGCTGCCCTTAAGCTGCCCCCCTAGAGGGAATCCTGCTTCGGAGTTGTGCCTCCTCCTCCTCTCTTCTCTCAGGCACCCAAGTACAGTCAGTGACCTCATCATCCCTTCCCTCCTGGAGCAAACTTGGCAGTATGCTGCAGCTGGGGGAACATGGCTGGCCATTTCTTGTCCTTCTGTGGCACCCCCTCTCTTTAGGCTCATGTTGCTCCCTTCCTCAACCTGGGAACCAACATCGGAGCCTTCAAATCACTGTGCATCCTCCAGCAGCATGTACCCGACACGTAGTCAAATAATTCTGGGGACTCCTTCATGCATGATGGTGGGGCTACCGAAGGAGTAACTATGGACAAGAAGCTGGTGGAATAGGCCACTTTGGCAGCTGCATTGGAAGGCAAACTACTCTGAGCCTGGATGACAGAGGATGAAGAGGATGAGGATTGCTTTGTTATCCACTCCTCCAACTCTTCTGCATGCTGTGGCTCAATAACACAGCCAGCAGCAGACAAAAAGGCAAGTGTGCTCCATAGCCACCTACAGAGGATGCACCATGTTCATGACCACTACTGTTGACTCTAGACACAGAGGCTGCTTGCCCTCTTTTAGTGGTCTGTGAGCCTCTCCTTGGTAGCCTTCCGGACATGATGTATTTTTTGTTTTGCAACACCACACTACACTGTATTAGATACTGTGTACACCGCCTGAAGTGTAGTAGAAACTGTACAAACTGTATTAGATACTGTGTACACCACCTGCACTATATTAGAAACTGTACTATGGCTGCACTGTATTGTGTGATGTGTACACCACCAGAAGTATAGTAGAAACTGTACACACTGTATTAGATACTGTGTACACCGCCTGCGCTGTATTAGAAACTGTACAACGGCTGCACCATATTGTATACTGTGTACATCACCAGAAGTGTAGTAGAAACTGTACACACTGTATTAGATACTGTGTACACCACCAGAAAAGTAGTAGAAACTGTACACACTGTATTAAATACTGTGTACACCGCCTGCACTGTATTAGAAACTGTACAACGGCTGCACTGTATTGTATACTGTGTACACCACAAGAAGTGTAGTAGAAATTGTACACACTGTACTAGAAACTGTGTACACCACCTGAAGTGTATTAGAAACAGTACACCACAGAATGCACTGTAGATACAGCCTACACTGGATGCAGAGTATATGTATATATATATGAGATTATATATATATATATATATATATATATATATATATATATATATATATATATATATATATATATATATTAATACACTGCCTGCACCGACTGAATATTAAGTAAACACTGAATATATAGTCTATGCTTAATGCAGAGTATATGTATGTGTGTGTGTGTGTGTGTATATATATATATATATATAGTGGCAGCTTCTGAAGAGCACACGCTATGCCTTTTTCAAAGTTAAGGTTATGCTTAAACTGCAGTTTGGTTTAGGCACAATTGTCTAAATTTGGACTTTAGCATCAGTCTGACTGGACTATGAGATGTTCAGCCTGACCACAGGGGGCACTGTCTCTTCTGGCAGGTATGGAACTATGGTCTGGTTAGGTGCTTAAGTTACTCTCTCTCGGAGCCCATCCAGTGGGAGTGGCAGTCTTGCTGTGCTTTCTGGGAGAGGGTATTTAAGATGCAGACGTCACGTGTTTCAGTGTTCCGGTCCAGAAGGATGTATTGACTTCATGGTCCTGGTCCTCCTGACCAGCCCCCAGGAAAGCTATGGCCTGGGGTGTGGATCCACCTGATCTTGATGTCTCAGGGCTGGCTAGCCTCAAGGCAAGGAAACTAAAGGAGGATTCTGAGGTGGTTGGGTGCCATCTCCGGCTTGAGAGAGACCCAGTGACTTCAAGCATTCCAGGGGAGGACTCTTCAGAAGAAGACTACGTACGGGTTGGTTTCTTAGTAAGAGCCTGGAAGGGCTGAAGTACCCAAGAGAATCCGGTCTCGTGGATATTGTCAAGCTGGCTGAAAGATCCAGGTATCCCACAAGTGTCCTTGAAGTTTAGTTTCCCTACGTGTTCTACAACAACGTCTGTGGGAGAGACTTGTTCCTGAGTAAGCACCTTGTTGGCTGCTAGGCCTTGTGAGAGAGGGACTGTCCAACTTGAGTGAACATCCAGTTGTGAATGGCTATTCTCTGGATGCAGTCAAATTAAGCAAGTTCTTCAATATTTGACACTAATGCCGCGTACACACGACCAGACTTTTTAACATCAAAAGTCAGACGGAATGATTCCGGCAGACCATTCGATCGTGTATGGGCTGCAGCGGACTTTTGATTTGCAAAAGCCTGACAGACTTTAGAAATGGAACATGTTTCAAATTTTTCCGACAGAACTCCGCCGGACCCAGTTCCTACTGAGAAATCCGCTCATGTGTGTGCTAGTCCGACGGACAAAAACCGACGCAAGGGCAGCTATTGGCTACTGGCTATGAACTTCCTTATTCTAGTCCAGTCGTACGTCATCACGTTCGAATCAGTCGGACTTTGGTGTGATTGTGTGTGGCCAAGTCCGTTCATTCGGAAAGTCCGTCAGAACTCTGTCAGAACTCCGTCAGAACTCCGTCGAAAGTCTGTCGGACCTAAGTCCGGTCGTGTGTACACGGCATAAGAGTACCTGAACTTCCTTTCCAACCCTCTGATCCCAATTTAAGATACTGTTCCTTGTCTATGTTTTGCAAATAAAATCCATTCAAGTGGATCTGTTGTCAGTCTCTCGAGTTACTGGGCCATCTACCACGGGACACCTATAGACGTGAAGTGTGGAGAGAAGAAGGTAACGCTAAGCCCAAATCTAACCAGCAGCTCCTTCGGGGGTAGTGCTACATATATATATAAAACTCAAGCTATCTCTCTGTCCACACCAACAAGACTACACACGGCCACCGTGTGAACCAACAGCCTTATATAGTGTGGGGTGTGGACTTAGCCCCCCTGAGCCATGATTGGCCAAAGGCACCCTGCCTTTGGCCAATTATGGCTCTATCAGCAGAGCACACTGTGATTGGCCAAAGCATGCAGGTCAGGTGCATGCTTTGGCCAATCATCATACAGCAATGCACTGCGAGATGGGGCGTTCCGCAGTGCTCCAATTTCCCACGAACGTCCCATAATGTTCACTGTTCTGCGAATTGGCGACCAGCTGATGTTAGAGCTGAACTTATGTTTGGAAAAAAGGGGAAAAAACTGCGCTAAGGTGAGACACAAGAAACAATTATATAGATTGATCCTAGGCAGATCAGATTTGGCTGCGGCTTAACTGTGTCACATAACTACAGAAAAAAACTAAAGATAAAAATATAAGCTGTGCTAAATTCCACAAACATCAAATTGTGTATACATAAATAAAGTAACAATGAATTATGGGCTGTTCCCAGCCTCTAAACATAAATTAATATGAAATCAAACTATAAATAATAAATGCATATAAATATTACAAACTCAGACCATGCAAACCGCCTATTCCTTGCAGTATAGGACCAAGTCGCATGCCCCTATGTATAGCAATACAAACTCTAAATACACCCAGTGTATGGATTACAAGTCTATTTGTGTAAATCAAAAAAAAGTTCTTTCAAGAATGTGAATAAAGTCCTCCACAAATGAACCATAAGCGATCCACTGCTTTGTGCGATTAAGTAGTGCTTGATCCGCCACCAAAAAAATTAAATTTGCCGCTTACCAGAAAATCATGACCCCCCACTACAGAGAGTCACAAAAGGCATATGAATATATAATCGTCTCCCAATCCAGAGGGGTCCTCGATATTCTCCTTGCGCCACAACTCCAATATAAGGATTGTAGAAAAACGCTCCCAAAAAATCTTTCTCATAAATTCAGAGGGATTCAGGATAGGTATACTGTTCATCATATAGAGGACCACATCAGGACCATAGATAATTTTTTTTTCTGCCTTCAATTTTTAATTTTTGTTCAGCCTTTGAGACATTTGCTACAAACTCGATAAGGACACCAAAGACTGACTCTTTTCAGGGCCCGTTTTTGGTTAATGGGTAGGGGTAGACCGAAGAAAAAGGGGATTGAGGCTGCTCTATGATGTGCTTTTTTTTTTTTTTAAAAGAAAGTCTTCAATATCACTTTAAAGTTGGACTACAGGCAAAACTTATAAGGAAATGATGTTGGGCAGCTGCACTTCCAAAAATCCTTTTATTAAAGCTTCATATGACAAGTGGTTGACAGATGGAGCAGGGGACAAAGAGGTAGACGCTATTCGTGAAAATGTTCACACTTTGTCATTACCTATTGGAACTAGTCACCACAATCACCTATATACTGCTCTAATGTGTCATCATTAGGTTACAAGTGAACTAACCAATTAAAAACAGTACTCGGCTTGTACCACAAAGAAAACCCATCTGGAGAACATGGTACATACACTCTAATTTAAATTGAAGAGTTAAGTCCAGATTCACTGACAGAAAAAATCTGATACATCAATTAAACTTGAATCAAATTTGAAACATCTTCCAAAATTATTGTATAGTAACAACAACATACACAAAATAATAGAAAAAAAACATGTATATATGTATACATACACACAATCAAGTTGATGTTAAGGACAAATAATTTAAAAAAAAGCAAAGTGTTAGAACATCATGAGGACCAATACTAACATATTCTCAAAATGTATAAATATGTGTATAACCTTAGATGAACGTCACTGGCTATTTAAAGCTGCAAGAGATCCATTGAGACACAGGAAGGGAAATGTGCACTAATAGGTTGTAGGAGGCGCAAAAAATATATTCAAATTTGTCTGCAGTCTGTTAGTACCTATTTCCCTCCTATAATATTTTTTTTCTCCAGCTAGTTGCCCTCAGTCTATTAGTACTTACACCTCCCCCCCCACCCCCTGTTTTTTAATAGATTTTTTGCAACCTTCCTTTAGTTCATCTCCTGCAACCTATTAGTGCATGTTTCCCTTCCTGTGTCTCAGTGGATCTCTTGCAGCTTTATATAGCCAGTGACGTTCATCCAAGGTTATACACATATTTATACATTTTGAGAATATGTTAGTATTGGTCCTCATGATGTTCTAACACTTTGCTTTTTTTTTTATTATTTGTCCTTAACATCAACTTGATTGTGTGTATGTATACATATATACATGTTTTTTTCTATTATTTTGTGTATGTTGTTGTTACTATACAATAATTTTGGAAGATGTTTCAAATTTGATTCAAGTTTAATTGATGTATCAGATTTTTTCTGTGGGAGCCAAAGGAGGATACAGTGGACAGTTGGGGGTGATTGGTGCAGCAGTGGGAGGAGTTAAAATCACCGCTCTCCCTATGGGGATTTATTTTAAGCCACACAGGAAGATCGGTGATTATAACTGCCCCCACCGCCGCACCGATCATCTCTAAGCTACCAATCATATCTGAGGCTACCCAGGCATCAGATTAGTTATCGGAGCATTTGCACGAGTAAAATTACTTGTGCAAATGCTTAAAATTGGCATACAAATATACATGTTTTTCTTCTATTATTTTGTGTATGTTGTTGTTACTATACAATGATTTTGAAAGATGCGTCAAGTTTGGATCAAGTTAAATTGGTGTATCAGATTTTTTCTGGCAGTAGATCTGGATAGAACTCTTCACATTCGATTTGAGTTTACCTTGTACTTCAGACAGGTTTTTATTGTGGTACCAGCTGAGTACTGTTTTTATATGGTTAGTTCACCTTCAATGATGACACATTAGAGCAGTATATAGGTGAATGTGGTGACTACATTTGCATGAAACGTGTCTACCTCTTTGTCCCCTGCTCCATCTGTCAACCAGTTGTCATATGAAGCTTTAATAAAATTATTTTTGGAAGCTGGGATAGCACCTGACTAGTGTGTGTGGGGATTTACTACAGACTCACTCAACTGGAGCTGCTTTTTTGTTTCATTATAGGCAAAACTTTTTTTTTTCCATTTTGGATAGAGCAAGGGAGGGTTATAACCCCTGTTAGATTTTTGTCCCCATCTGTTTACCATTGTGGAGATTTTCCTTCACTTCTTGTCCCATAGCCAAGCAGGAAGTGACATGAAATCACTGCAAATGAAGAGAATTCCTCGGGGATGGCCCAGGTCATCAGAACTTAGTGTCCCCATTGGAAGATTTCCTCTCTATTACTTTTCTGGGGACAACCTGAATTTGGAATTTTCTTTTACATTTACTTTCAATTATAATGGTAAACAGGACAAATAGAGAGGTTTAATCTCCTTAACGTGGGGGCACAGACAGCAATAAAAATTGACAAGTGTTCTAATTTCTGTACACTCTATCCGAAACATAAAAAAAAGTTTGCTTTTAGTTATACTTTAAAGCCATTATTTGCATATTGGGAAACTCTCCGGGGACTCTGGAACAATGTGAAGGTACTTTTTTTTTAAATGTATATGTAATCTTTACTATCTGTCAGGTATGACAGATTTACTTTAAAGCATACTTGGATCCCTGAATGCATTTTCATCAATAAATGTATTTATCTACTACAGATTTCTCCAGGACAATTGTTTTCCTTGAAAAGTTTTCCTTTTTCTTGTAGCTCTGATATGGGTTTTTTCCTGCTGGTCCCTTTTTTACCTGTAAATGAATTCTAGTTTCCAGTTAACAGCGTGAGTTCTGATTCTTGAATACCTGTATGTAGACGAGTTAACATCAGTGTTTTATCTTTAAAGCCTGCAACTATGAACACATTTCCCTTTATGTATTTTCATTATTTAGTATAAAACATTTCAACCTCACACTTTTACTGGGCAATTGTTTAGTTGTTGGATTGATGGACCTAAAGTGAACCTGTGCTTAGATCATGCATATTTCGAGCAAGCGGTAAAAGCATGTTAAAACAAGCCCTCTTTCATCTCTGTATCTACAGCATAAGCATTTTGAAGAAATTGTTTTTTTTCTTCTATGAGAGTAGATCTTGACAGTTTGCCAGTCCCCTAATGTAAACAAACAGCAGGTGTTTCTAAGGCCGGCCATAAATGGTATTGAATCTCCGCCGGTTCTTCAAACTGAATGTACCCAAGTTGAACGATGGATCAGCTTGGGTACAACCAGCCTGTTGGATTTTACATGTGATTATTGCTAGCAGCTATTATAGCCACTATCAGTAATCACTGTGTTCTCCTAGTGGGGGCAGCATGTCCTTCCCCCCCCTGCCGGGAGAACACGATGGCTTCATGGGAGGGATTCCCCTGTCAACACGGACTGTGGATGCAGGAAAGAAAAACGCTCTGTCTATGGCCAACTTATGCTGTTAAAAACAGACTGAAACCTGACTTTGACCCCAGGGTCACATCCGGCTCTTTGGCTGTCCCATCCAACCCCTGATGCCTCCACTGTCAGCATGCCTCTCTAAACTTTCTTGCCGCGGAATCTGACAGGCTCAGAGAGGCACACTGACAGATGTCTGTGTGGGGAGCTGCAAGTACTGGAAGAAGAAGTTGATCAGTACAATGGGGAGGCTCATTTCTGGCAGGATAGCATTGCCCAGGAGACAACCCAATGCTCTCCTACCACTCTGCTTCCCAGTCTCTGCTGCCCAGTGAAGTTTTACTTTGCAAAGAATGCCTAATTAAGTGCAAGGAAATTTTTTTTTTTTTTGCTTGCGAAGGATTGGATGATGGAAGTCAGCAAACTTTACCTTATTTACTAAGCTCTGGGATAAATTCCTAAAGTGCGACTTATCCTTGCAAAGTAAACAGTCAATTTACCTTTAGTAAATCAACCCCATAGTGTTTACCTTGAAATTATTTTCTTGGTCCAAAAGATACTCTTAGCCCTTGTACACACGGTCGGACATTACGACGGAAAATGCCCGATCGGACCGTGTTGTTGGATAATCCGACTGTGTGTGGGCTCCATTGGACTGTTTCCATCGGAATATCCGACGGACAAAATTTTAGAGCTGGGCTATAAAACTTTCCGACAACATGGTCCGATCGGACTTTGTCCGATTGTGTGTAGAGAATTCCGATCGGACAAAGTGCCACGCATGCTCAGATCAAATTCCTAGACCAAAGCTATTGGCTACTAGCCTGAACGTAGTCCTGTCGTAATGAAATAACGTCATCACGTTCTGAATGATCGGATTTTCCACCAACTTTGTCCGACCGTGTGTATGCAACACAAGTTTCGGACAAAATCCGTCGGATTTTGTGGTCGGAATGTCCAAACGTGTGTACAAGGGCTTAGATGTGCTTTCAACCCCACACAAGGAGAAAGCAGCAGTGGCCAGTCTGCACCCCCTTAAGCTGTGAAGGAAGCAGACTGAGGTGTAAACATGGTGTGCCACAATGCAAAGCATTGCAGCATGGCAACATTTTTCCCCTGGTCGAGTCCAACAGGCAGTACTGAATGCTGATCACAACCCAATGGAAAAGTTCCACAACCGTCCCTGCATTGCATGTAGAGGAAGCATGGTGGTTAAGGATTTTAGGGGTTAAAACAGATAGATATGAGGTGATATAACACCTCCTCACTGCCGGTCAAAGCAACCAAAAAAGCAATCCAACACATATCACTTTTTAGAGAGCACCGCTAACATAAACAAGTCCTTAGAGGAAGCTTCTGTAAAGTTTCATATTGGATTATTGGATTGGATTATTGCACTCTGGCTCTGGTATAGGAATACACGTGGCTCTTGTATTTTTACAATATTTGCTTATTCTGGAGATAAGCTTTAAACTGTGACAACACCAGAATTGAACCAGAAATTACTCGATAGCTTGCTGATCTTGAAAATGAGATAAACCATATGCCATAACTATCACAGATACCAGATCTTAAACCAATTTAACACTAGTGGGAGTTGAGGAGCAGTACCATAAAAAAACATTTTCTACCTCTATTAGCAGATGGAATAGTAGAATCACAAGGCTTCAAACACATATAACATTTAAGGACGACTTTGTCAAAACTGCCCTTGTGATTCAGAGCACTGTTATTTCCAAATGGTGTTTTAGTAGTTTGGGAAAATGTGTTCAGACTGTTTATAGGGTCATTTTAGTAAACCTGTATTATAGTAGTTGTTAGCATATGAAACTCATTATAAGAACCTAGACGACAATGTCTAGCACAGTGATGGAGAACCTTGGAACCCCAGATATATTGGAACAACATTTCCGCTGATGCTCAACTACACTGCTGAGTGCATGAGCATCATGGGAAATGTAGTTCCAAAACATCTGGGGTGCCAAGGTTCTCCATCACTGGTCTAGCACATCCTTTCTCAACCTTTTTACACCAGAAGAACCCCTAACATAATTTTCAGGTCTCTTGAAACTCTTGCTAAAACGAATTTATTGGGGACAGTAAAAAATGCCTTTACCTTAGTGGTCAGAGAAGAGTACTCCCTTACAGAGGTACCCTAAGGATTCAGACAGACCGCTTTCTATTCAGTGCATCGGACCTCCATGGGTCTGCAACCCAGTATGTGCGTGGACCCATCTCTGCACCGCATACATGTCATTCTCTGGGCATCCAGGCCATCACCTGACAAGCACCAGCTGCTGCAACACCCAGCACTTCGGACGACAGCCAGACACAGCTCTGATCACCAGCAAGTAGACTGACTATTTCCATTGCCTGCATCTCTGTCTCTGCCATCTGATCCTGAAGGAAGGTCTGATGCTTGTTTGCTCTTCCTCTAAATCATAAGTGTATAGATTCAGAAGAGTCGACTTGGACAATGCCTTCTGATATATGCTTCAGCTGATTGAGGTGATCCCCACTCTATAACCCACCTGCAATGGTGATGAGTGCACTTTAAAGAAGCACAAAGATTTACTTTAAATGCATAAGAAACTTTGACTTCTGGTGAGTGTAACCCCTTAGGGGAGTGTGCCTCACGTGGTGAAGATTCTGGTGTTTGGTGAACGCTTTAACTACTACCTAGAATCGCCTACTATCTTCAGAATCTGAGTGCACTAATTGTCATCACACCGTATTATATGTTTTGGATAACATATGTATGTCAGATGGAATTTGGTGGACTGACATAAACACTGTTATAACATGGGACTGATACAGTGACCAAACTGAATTCTCTTATGTTAATATATTGTACTAAAAATTTTTATTTTTTTTTAACAGCAGGCCTTTTTTTCTTTATACGTGTGACCATTGGTAGTGGTTATAAGGATTATTAATGGTCTATGCTTTAATTTTTTTTTTCTCTATATGTTTATAACCTATAAGTAACGTGGTGCAGAGAGGTGTAGGTAGGCATTTTTCTACACTTACGTTTACACTTTTTTACACTTACGTTTTGATAATAGCGAGAAACATGCCTACAAAAACAACACGGTCTGACATTAAAAGCTAAATAACAAAAAATACAACATAAAAATAATACATATTGGTGTGAAAAACAAATGTTGATACTCAAAGTCATCCTGAATCATGGAACACATGTAATACAATCCTATTACAAATCATCAAAAGGAATGTAAGTTGCATATAATAAATAGGTCGACTTTGCCAACCTATATAAAATAAAGACTGGCTATGTACAGTATCTCACAAAAATAAGTAGACTCCTCACATTTTTGTAAACATTTTATTTTATCCTTTCATGTGCCAACACTGAAGAAATGACTCTTTGCTACAATGTAAAGTAGTTAGTGTACAGCTTGTATAACAATATACATTTGCTCTCCCCTCAAAATAGCTCAACACACAGCCATTAATGTCTAAACCACTAGAAACAAAAGCGAGTACACCCCTAAATGAAAATGTCCAAATTGGGCCCAATTAGCAATTTTTCCTCCCTGGAGTCATGTGACTCGTTAGTGTTACAAGGTCTGAGGTGTGAATGGGGAGCAGGTGTGTTAAATTTGGTGTTATCGCTCTCACTCTCTCATACTGGTCACTGGAAGTTCAACATGGTACCTCATGGCAAAGAGCTCTCTGAGATCTGCAAAAAAGAATTGTTGCTCTACATAAAGATGGCCTAGGCTAATAAGAAGATCGCCAAGACCCTGAAACTGAGCTGCAGCATGGTGGCCAAGACCATACAGCAGTTTAACTGGACAGGTTGCACTCAGAACAGGCCTCACCATAGTCGACCAAAGAAGTTGAGTGCATGTCCTCTCAAGAGTTTGTCTTTTCTTTGGGAAATAGACATATGAGTGCTGTCAGCATTGCTGCAGTGGTTGAAGAGGTGGGGGGGGGGGGGTCAGCCTGTCAGTGCTCAGATCATATGCTGTACACTGCATCAAATTGGTCTGCATGGCTGTCATCCCAGGAGGAAGCCTCTTCTAAAGATGTTGCACAAGAAAGCCCACAAACAGTTTGCTGAAGACAAGCAGACTAAGGACATGGATTGCTGGAACCATTTTCTGTGGTCTGATGAGACCAAGATAAACGTATTTGATTCAGATGGTGTCAAGTGTGTGTGGCGACAACCAAGTGAGCAGTACAAAGACAAGTGTGTCTTGCCTACAGTCAAGCATGGTGGTGGGAGTGTCATGGTCTGGGGCTGCATGAGTGCTGCCGCCACTGGGGAGCTACAGTTCATTGAGGAAACCCTGGATGCCAACATGTACTGTGACATACTGAAGCAGAGCATGATCCCCTCCCCTCAGAGACTGGCTGTATTCCAACATGATAACAACCCCAAACACACCTCCAAGATGACCACTGCCTTGCTAAAGAAGCAGAGGGTAAAGGTGATGGACTGGCCAAGCATGTCTCCAGACCTAAACCCTATTGTGCATCTGTGGGTCATCCTCAAACGGAAGGTGGAGATGTGCAAGGTCTCAAACATCCACCAGCTCTGTGATGTCGTCATGGAGGAGTGAAAGAGGACTCCAGTGGCAACCTGTGAAGCTCTGGTGACCACCATGCCCAAGAGGGTTAAGGCAGTGCTGGAAAATAATGATGGCCACAAAAAATATTGACACTTTGGGCCCAATTTGGACATTTTTACTTGGGGTGGGGTAATCGCTTTTTTTGCCAGTGGTTTAGACATTAATTATTATTTTGAGGGGACAGCAAATTGACACTGTTATACAAGCTGCACACTCACTACTTTACATTGTAGCCTAGTGTATTTTCTTCAGTGTTGTCACATGAAAAGATATAATAAAATATTTACAAAAATGTGAGGGGTGTACTCACTTTTATGAGATACTGTAAATAAATCACATCCTTAAAGGGGCCCAAATTATAATGTTAAGATATACCTCCAGATACAAGAAGGGTCTAAATCTTACCGCCTCATTAAGGCCAGGGGGGAGGTGGCTTCAAGATTGTGGATCCAGTGCAGTTCCAGGCTCCCCCTCTTGGACTGAAGCGGACACGATCAAGAATAAAAACTGATGAGCTTTTCAATAGTTACCTATGGACATTTTGAGTACAGGCATACGGCCACTTTTAAGTACACAATGGGGTTTATTTACTAAATCTGGAAAGTGCAAAATCAGGCTCACTTCTGCATAGAAACCAATGAGCTTCCAGGTTTTATTAACAAAAGCTTAATTGAACAAGCCGGGGTTAGAAGCTTGGTTTATATGCAGAAGTGAGCCTGATTTTGCGCTTTCCAGCTTTAGTAAATAAACCCCATTGTGTACTTAAAAATGGGGTATGCCTGTACTGTAGCTTTTCTCAATTTCACTGCATGCACAGTTTTAAACATATTTGTCAATTCCTCCCATATTTTGACAAATTTGGTATTCACTCCACTCCACTTTAACGAAATATTTGATATAGTGTTTGTGTGTCCTAAAATTTATTTGAGTGTATTTTTTATGCTGAAAATACAGATTTGATAAACACAATTATGGTGTAACATAGAAAATTGCAAATGCAAATTTTTTTTTTCTACGGGGTCTGCTTTAAAAAAATATATAATGTATTGGAGATTTTAGAGTCTATAATTTTAATATGTGGGGGAAAAAAAAAGTAAAAAAAAATAGAGGCATCCTAAACTGGCTAAGTACTGTAACTAGGTATCTGCATATACTCTCAGCACATATTAAGCACTGTAAACCAGAGCCAGGTTTTTAATAACCTTATTATGTTTTCTTCCATCTAAAAATGAAGGAAGTGAAAAGTGCACATTTAATTCTGTGAAGTGCCCATTTCATAAAGGCACTAAAATAATTTATCCAGTACAAATCATGGTAAAGTTATTTATAAACAAAATAGAAGCTGTTAAAAATTTGAGTTTTTTTTTTTTTAATGCAGCAAAAATAGACAAAACAAGAAACATTTCCATGCATTCAGAAAAAAACAAAACAAAGCTAAGGTTGAAGTGTTACAAATGAAAAAGGCTTACCTAAGGTTTAATAAGGGATTAAATAAAAACAACTTTTAATTTTTACCCCCTTTTTTTTATAATTACAGGTTTACTAATACAAAAATAATCAGCAGATCAAACAAAAAATATACAGAATAAGCATCATATACAGCATAAGCACCTTCATTCATACAGGAGCTGCTGTCAGCACACATAATACACAGGGCAGGACCAAGCTGTTAGACTGACATCTGAGCTCCACATTTAAAAACTAGCAGCTCTCCCTGAAATCTGTTGGATCCAATTTTCTTTTTTTTTTTTTTCAACTACCCACACATGAATGTCAAGTAGAGAGTGCTAGTAATCCTAAATTGCAACCTGATTGAAATTCAAGCTATCTTGCAAAACAACATGTCACTATTAGCCATGATAGAGGAGCTGACATTTACAATTACTATGCTTTCAACTATTGTAATCTAAGTGAGCCTAGAACATGCTACTTTCATGTTTTTCAGTGGCACCACTAACTAAAGGCCAACATTGAACTAAACTGGGAGTTTTTGCTTTGCTGAAATTTTTGTAAAAAAACATTTTTTTTGCCAAAATTTTAGCATTTGAATAAAATGCATTGTAATCAATGTAAAAGGAAATTATTTATAATTTGGTTAAAAATTGCATTGGGATTTAAAACAGACATCAAGATAAAATAAAAAAATGCAGAACATATTTGCTATACATGAACATTTCCTATACTTCGTCCTTGTAAGCACAGAAAAATACCACTTGATCTGCTAGAAATGCACTCAGCTTTAATACCTTGTTCCCAACTGGCAAAACACAGTCCTCAGTCCCTGGCAGAGTGATATCACTGCTTTTCCTGCTTTAGTAAGTAAATGCTGAGGAGAAGACAGGCTATGTCCCTGGGCTCAGTGCTTTCATTAGCTAGGAGAGGATGCCGTGTGGCATCAGGACAGATCCAGCAGTATTATCACTATCAGTGGGTCCAGCTGTCAGAAAAGTGGACAGTGGTAGGTTAGGTGGGCAGAGAAGTTGTGGAGAAAGCAGGGCTCTCCTGAGAAGGAGGGGCAAGTCAGGCTAAGTCATGCAGCAGATTGTCTCCTTTATAATCTGCATAATAATCTGGCTCATGTTTGAGGTAGGCATCTTCCTCTCTGCAGTCTGCACTTCACATTGGGGATCTGTGTGGCTAAGGCTGGCACTACTCTGGGTGTCCAGAACAACTCTTCACCAGGAAAATGTGACTTGTTTAAACTTGCTGAACTCCATAATGATGTGTCAGTTCTGCATCCTTCTTCTGCAATCCAGGCCAAGTATCTTTTTTGCGCCCCCTACTGGAGGGACAACACTGGCTGGGCTGAGTGTGAAGTGAGACCTGGCTGGGCTCTCTTGGTTTGCACGCACACATCAGTACCTCATTTGCATTATTTTTTATTTGGCTTTCTTTTTTTCTATTATCAGAGTCACTCCTACAGATCACCTCTGCACTTTGTAAGATGTGAATTTTGTGATTGCCACCTGAGCAATTTGAAGTGTGATTTTAAAGCCCAACTATGCAAAAACCTGAAAGCTATCCCTTGCAGTGGAACTGCACTCGCACTGCAAGGGCTAATTGGCCATTTAGGACTAGGAGACTTCCTTCTTGAAGTAGATTTAAATATCTGACCCTCCATTCCTCTGCACTGCTAGATCAGCTTCAGTAATGTCTTCTCCCTGAGGTCTATAGCCCTGCATTGGAATTGAAGACACCAAGGGACAGTCCACCAATGAAGTGTGGGGCAGCAAAAAAAAATAAAAAAATCACTTTTACTCTTCCCTAGGCTAAACATGCAATTAACGCTCACAAAAAAGTGTAACCCAACTGCAAGGGATAATTTCAAGTTTCCCAAAGTGACTGTGGGGAAACTCAGCGGGGCAGTGTGAAAGGGGCCTAAAAGTACTTCAGCACTCAACACCAGGATTTCCATTCTACTTAATGATCCAGCTCATTCACACTTTAGCGTAGTGTTGCTTTATGGCCTCCTTCACACAGCCATTTAGCTGCATCCACCAGATTTCAGTGCCAAAAATCAGTAGATTCTTGCCACTGGAATGACAGGTGCATGTGAATAGTGGTCCCCAACAAAAAGACTCCCACCAGCAGCAAGAGTGACTGGGGGGGGGGGGGGGGGGGGGGTTTGGGGTGGCCTTGTCAGGTAGGCTGTGCAGAAGCCCTGTCCCTTATACACACTGTACCAGCACTTCCTTGCAGCCTCTTCCTCCTCTATACTTCCACAATATTCAGAACTTACCAGACAGTGTCATATGAAAGTGACATCACTACTGCTCTGGGTCACTAACACCAGTCATTTCAGTGTCAACTGAGGGAAGCATTTGCTAAGACACTGTCAGTATGCCCTACATGGGCGAAATGTTCCTTTTAACTACCCTCGACCTGTTCTTGTGCCACAATATGTCAACACTAACAGTAAGGCCGCGTACACACGGGCGGATTGTCTGCCCAACTTAGTCCGCTGAAACGTGTTTCAGCGGACAATCCGCTCGTGTGTGGGCTTCAGCGGACTTTTTCAGCGGACAGTCTGACGGACTAAGTCTTTCGGAATTTCCGTAATTTTGTCCGTCCAAACTTGGTTTCAGCGTACAGTCCGCTCGTGAGTAGGCAAGTTGGACGGACTAAGTATGACGCATGCCCAGAAAGGATTTACAGGGCGGACAGGGCGGAAGCGCTCGGTCTTGTAAAACTAGTGTTCGTATTGAAGCTAGCATATTCGTCATGCTGCTAATTTTGTGGTTTTTTAATATAGCCCATTCTTTTCTTCTTCATAATGCAAGAAAAGTGAAGTAGCTTTGCTGCTTATATTCACACAGAGTTATACCAAATGTTTTTATTCATCCTCATCCTATGATTAATCTTCCAATTTTAGAAAAATATTTAAAATAAATAAATAAAAAAAAACAAAAAAATAAATCCAAATATATATATATATATATATATATATATATATATATATATATATATATATATATATAAAACAAAAAAAAAAAAATATATATATATATATATATATATATATAAAAAAAAAATATATATATATATATATATATATATATATATATATATATATATATATATATATATATATATATATATAAATATATAATATATATATATATATATATATATATATATATATATATTTTTTTTTTTTTTTTTTTTTTTTTTTTAAATTATAGAATTTATCTATTACTATATATTTTTGGAACTACTATTGTCAGTTAAATTTTTTTTTTTTTTTTTTTTTTTTTGTGGGGGGGGGTTTGAAACAAGATGGACTTGCATTTTTTTGGGCCAAGCAGGACTATGTAAGTAGAGATAGATAGATAGATAGATAGATAGATAGATAGATAGATAGATAGATAGATAGATAGATAGATAGATAGATAGATGCCCAAACCAGCACTTTAGCTTACACATGATTGCATGTTCAAAATCAGCAGAGCTTCCCCTCATTTCAAATGTTAAGCCTCAAATTTACAGCGACTGCACTTCCAAGTGCACTTGCAGTGCTTTAAAAATTGCACTTGAAGTTAGCATATTTATATTAACATGAACGTGTGTTTTGTAAATAACCCCCAGAGTCTTTTGACATGTACCTGCCTACTCACAAATAAACTCTGTTTTTTAAGCCAAAATAACAAAAAAAAACATACAATATTTTTGGAAATAATAAATATTTATTTTTCGTCAGAACAAAACTAAATCAAGAGGGAGGCAACACTGGAGACAATTTTGACGTTTGTGAAGTCTTTTGTCCCCCAGGCACACATCAAGTGAGTGGCCACCAAAATTCCGAACATGTGTAACATGTAAATAGGGAGCACAACATGGTCCTAGAATCCCAAAGACCAGGAACAGCAGCAGATGAGATCTATGTCCCCAGACTGTGGTACTACAACAGCTTGTGTCTTCTTTCAGAGCAGACTGAAGCCAGGCAGTCACTTGTGACTCTTCTGTCTAGCCTTCCCTCCACGCTTCGCTGGAGGCTGTGCCTCTGGTGGTGGACTTGTGGTAGGAGGAGGAGGAGGAGGAGGAGGAGGAGCAGTAGGGTCTGTGTTATACAGTTTGGTGGTCGGTGTTAGCTCACCCTTCAGACCCCGTTGAATGGCATAAAAAAAAATGGCTTCGCACAAGTTGCGCTGTGCCTTCTCCATTTCTAACAACCTGCTTGCTAAATAAGTACCGTAGGCCTTCTCAGGATTGGGGGGTTTGCTCAGCACTTGGGTGGCTTGGCGTATAAGTGCCAAGGACTCCTCCTCTGTACATGTCATCCTCCTGGGCCTTTTGCTGGCTAGGCGGAGGGGAGGGACCTGGCTTTCGGTCCGACTCCTGCTGGGCCCAGCTAGCTCCTGTGTGTGGCTGGTCCCGGCCTCCTCCTCCATACCACTGGTCCCGGCCTCCTCCTCCATACCACTGGTCCCGGCCTCCTCCTGGGTGAGCTCATCCTGTGTAAAAAAACAAAGAAATCAATAAATAAAATATGTCTATATTTTGAAATCATCAATCACTAACAATTTTACAGTTCTCACTTGCAAATACATTTGTCTTGAAATACAAAAGGCTATCATTTTGACACCATCATTTTTCCATCAGTTCACCAAGATTTGAGCCACATTTGTGGAAACTACTGTATCCTTATATCTAATTTAATTTGTGATGAAATCCTAGATTTGGAAGCAATTCAAACATTGAACTTTACATCATTAATATTTGAGCAATCCTAACTTTAGAAACTAAAATATACCTGGCTCCAGCTGGGCGCATCAACTTCGTCCAGCAAGGAAGGGTCTGGATCTTCCAGGGATGGCTCACCTGAGGTGGAGGTAAGGGTGGAGGGAAGGGTAGACGGAAGAGTGGAAAGTGACTGCCTGGCTTCTGACGTGTCATCCAGAAAACGCAGCCTGTCATAATACCACAGCTTAGGTACATAGACCTGACCTGCTGCTGATCCTGATGTTTGGGACTCTAGGATCTTTTTGCGTTCCCGCCTATACACGCTACGCAGGTTCTGAATTTTGGAGTTCACAAAGTCAGTGTCTGCCTGGGGGAGTCGGGTTTTCACAAACGTCAAAACTGTCTCCAGTGTCTTCCTCCGGCCAGGACGGCTGGAATATTGTGGGTGTTTGGAATCCCAAAGGCTCCTGTGTGATTCTATTAGATCAATAAATGTGGAGAGGAAGGCCTCCTCTTTAAAGGGGTCTGGGTTATACTTTTGCATTTTGATTTCTGAAAAACCAAAAAAAAAATAATAATAAAAAAAAAAATAATGTCAGACCAAATGCACACTATTTATATTGTGACAATGTAGGCAAGACACACACTACACCCACACACACACACACACTACCACACACGCTACCCCACACACACACACACACACACACACACACTACCCCCCCCACACACCCACACTACCCCACACACACACACACTACCCCCCCATACACACACACACACACTACCCCCACACACTACCCCCCCACACACACTACCCCCCCATACACCCACCTCCCCCCCCCCCCACACACACACACACACACACACACACTACCCCCCCCATACACCCACCCCCACCCCCACACTACCACACAAAACACCAACCCCACTCAACCACCAACCCACATAAAAATCAATTAACCATCAATAAGGTGAAATTTCACTATATACATTCCTAACGCAGGCTTAAAATTAAAATAAAATAAAAAGATAACTATCTTACCGTCGCGTGTAGCACTCGCTGCTTCCGTTCGGACAAGCGTACGGCCTCGCGGTAGCGCTTTATATACAGCGCATGCGTTCAAGCTCCGCCTGCGTCGCCCGCCCCTGACGTTCCGTGTGACCGTATTTCCCCGCCCCTTTTACCCTCGTTCCGCTGTGGGAGATTGATAGGTGAGAACGGCGGATGGAAATTCAGTGAGCAGCGCGGAAGAAAGCCCTGAACCCCATTCTTCCGGAGTAAGGAAGAGATATAAGGCCACAAACATGGCCTTTGAAGAGATGGTGGAGATGGTGGATATATTAAGAAGGGAGGATTATGATGGGGAAAATGGCCCGTACCCCAAACCCAATATCCGCGAAAGCGGCATCATGGATATGGTCGTCACAACTTTGCAGAGCAAATTTGGGGTACGAAGAGGCAAGGACCAGCTCCGGAAACGATGGTCCGACATCAAGTCCAGGGAGCCGGACCAATATCATCGCATCAAAAAGGCCCTGAAAAAAAGTGAGTAAACTCCGCGTTTATCGTGACTGTCGGACATAATCGTTCGTATAGGTATTATATGTAAATCTGGCGAATTTGATCGTGTCTGGCGGACATAATCGTAAGTATAGGTATTATATGTAAATCTGGCGAATTTGATCGTTCGTGTAGTTAATAGTTCATGTAATGAGCGCATATGCTTGTTCGTATATGTGGGCGTAAATAGCATGAATTTGTATATGGTGTAAATTTATCTGGTGTTGGATTAGATTTTAATTAGTTATTAATTTTTTTGTATTGTTCATGATAAACTGAATTGTCACACTCAGTTTAGGATATACATTTTTAATAAAGTTTCATAAATTTATTCAGTGCAATGTAGTCTCAATAAAAAAATGAGATAGATAGATAGATAGATAGATAGATAGATAGATAGATAGATAGATAGATAGATAGATAGATAGATAGATAGATAGATAGATAGATAGATAGATAGATAGATAGATAGATAGATAGATAGATAAAATGCTGGTTCAACATCTGGACTGGGAATCATTTAGTGTAGTTTGGGACATCATAGAAAATTTTTTGACATAATCACACACAGGTACTCCAGGGGATGATTCGAGTGTGTCCGTCTGTGAAACTTGGACAAAAGATATAAAGTATCACAGTTTGGTTAAAGGCTAGGTTCACATTGCTGCAATGTACGAGATCAAATGTGATTTGCACCGCACTGCAGTGCAAATCACATGTGATCTGTGTGATGCGATTTCAGCCATACATATAGTATGGCTGGCTGAATTCGCATCGCATCCGGCCCAAACTTGTACATGGCCCTTTTTTTAGTCCACAGCCGAATCGGATCACATGGGGGTTCACACCATGTGGTCCGATTCCTGTCCGAGTTTAAAGATTGCACTGTGATATGAGAAATAATTTGGAGGTGTCAATAAAACTTTACACTGACACTCCCAGCAGGTCACATAGGGCAGTGTGAACTGCCTCCGGGAGGCATGCGATGCGTGAAACCACAGTAGATTTGCAGCGTTCGCACATCGCAGCAGTCTGAACACAGCCTAACTAAAAAAATGTCATTTTAATGATGTATTAAACTAGAAGCTTGTAATAACCAGCTAATAATTGTACACCACTTCAAACCAATGTTTCATATTCAAATTTCTGAACTCAAATATCACTATGCTTAAAAGTATACCTTTTTTTTTGTTTTTTTCATTCTCATAGGGGAAAAAAGACTCAGACAAGAGGCGGAGCAGCCCAGGACCCCCCGACCTCACCAGCCTGATTGGGCAGTTAGCCCAAGCCCCGTGTCCATGATGGAGCTGCCCAGCCCCGTGTCCCTGAGGGAGCTGCCCAGCCCCGTGTCCGTGAGGGAGCAGCCAAGCCCCGTGTCCGTGAGGGAGCAGCCAAGCCCCGTGTCCGTGAGGGAGCAGCCAAGCCCCGTGTCCGTGAGGGAGCAGCCAAGCCCCGTGTCCGAGCTGGATCAGCCCAGCCCAGGGCTAGATGTGGAGGAGGAAGAGGTGGTGGAGATACACACCCCACAAAGTGAGTGTCTGACAACCCAGCTTAAGGTAAACAATTAATGGCTGTATATGTTAACCAATTTTTTATCTACACATGTTTTTAGGTGATGATCTGGTTGTGGAAGGACAACAAGCCGCAGAGCCATTTACGACCGACAGTGCCCAGAGGCTGATTGGGCAGATCATGGCCTGGAATGGCAGGATGGATTTAATGGAGAACAACATCCATGCCATGCAACAACAACTGGTCACTATGAGGCAGGAAATGAAGAACATGATCGATGTTTTAGGGAGAATCTAAGCCCCTTTTCCCTAAAACGAAAGATCATGTTCTTTATTTCCTTCCCAAAATTTTTTTAATGTTTTTAGAACATTGTTTTTAGAGGCCAAATTTTGAAGATGCACACGGTGTGTCAACATGTGCTATGTGCCATCAGAGGATCGCAATGTACACATTTGGTGTTTGCAAACCCTTCCTCATTCTAGTATGTGAGAGGAAGGGATTGCACCCACCAAACACGTCCATTGATCACTCATGATGGTACATAGCACATGTTGACATTACCAATTTTTGGTGTGCATCTTCAAAATTTGGCTTTACCCCTTGTTTTCTGTAAATAGTTAAAAATTAGATGTTATGTATTTTTTTATTAATTTATTTTATATATAGACATATCTATATATTTCTATGTTTCCAAAAAAAAAAAAAAAGAAAGAAAAATATCTAAAAAAGAGGCACTGGTTGGAATGTGCACTATTAAAAATTCAAAAAAAAAGATGTGTGTGTGTGTGTGTCTACTTCTTTCAATACTCAATACCAGTTTGGGAAGTCATTTTGTGTTTTCTGTCACAAAGGGCCCTATTTTACTATTGGCAAAAACCACTTTGCAATACAAATGCACTAGGACAGGAATATGCAATTAGTGGAAATCCAGCTGTTGCAGAACTACAAGTCCCATGAAGCATAGCAAGACTGACAGCCACAAGCATGAGACTCAGAGGCATGATTGACTTGTAGTTTTGCACCAGCTGGAGGTTGGCCAATTGCATATCCCTGAATTAGGAGAATGTAGGAGACAAGCACCGTGAAAAGCAAACAAGAACCAAACTTAAAAATTTGAACAGACAATACATATTTCAAGAAAAATAATTTTTTATTGGTCAGCTGGCATTGGAATAGCCCCCCTACCATTAAAATAGCTGACATAGCGGTCACGCACCTCACGTGCTGTTTGGGGGGCTAAGCCAGGAAGGGCATGATCCAGCCCTGTGAGTTCTGGTAATATTAGTCTGGCCTCAGGCCCAATAGGTTGCAGGTACTGGTTCCCTGAAAGTTTGCGGAGAAAATTGTGCAAAATGCAGCAGCAAAGAATCACATAGTTCAGTTTATACTCTGCTAGGTTGATCGCTGTCAGTAACAGACGGAACCGGCTGGCCATAATGCCAAAGGCACTCTCCACAACCCTTCTTGCTCTGGCCAGCCGGTAATTAAAAACCCTCCTCTCCGGGGTGAGGGTCCTTTGGGGGAAGGGTTTCATCAGATGGTCACTCAGACCGAACGCTTCATCAGCTAGAAACACAAACGGTAGACCCTCCACATTCTCGGCATCTGGTGGCAAGTCCAGGCCACCAGTGATGAGACGGTGGCAGAACTCGGTCTGCCTAAAGACTCCTCCGTCAGACATCCGGCCGTTCTTCCCCACATCCACATAAAGAAAGTCACATTGTGCTGACACCACCGCCATTAGCACCACACTATGGAACCCCTTATAATTCCAATAGTAGGACCCCGAATGGGGTGGGGGCACAATCCTCACATGTTTCCCGTCGATCGCCCCTCCGCAGTTGGGAAAGTCCCAACGGGCAGCGAATTGGGAAGCCACAGTCTGCCATTCCTGTGGCGTGGAAGGAAACTGGGGAGTCAAACACAGGAAAAAAAAAATTAGTCATTAAATAAAAACAATTCATAACAAATAAAACTCAAAAACATTTTGGAACAACAGTTAAACAGAAATATTGCAAATTTTTTTCTGCAAAAAAAAAAAAAATAGACGGCCCAATTCACAGATTAATCAGCCCTCTGATGGACCAGGGGACATTAGTTAGGTTGGTGAGTGGGGTGGGGGGACTAATTAATGAGTAGACAATACCTGCAACCAATTTGAGTGGGGTGGGGGGACTAATTAATGAGTAGACAATACCTGCAACCAATTTGAGTGGGGTGGGGGGACTAATTAATGAGTAGACAATACCTGCAACCAATTTGAGTGGGGTGGGGGGACTAATTAATGAGTAGACAATACCTGCAACCAATTTGAGTGGGGTGGGGGGACTAATTAATGAGTAGACAATACCTGCAACCAATTTGAGTGGGGTGACTAATTAATGAGTTGACAATCCATATATATATATATATATATATATATATATATATATATATATCTATATCTATATCTATATATACACACACACACACACAAAGGGTGTATACAAAGAGTATACAAAGGGTGGGGGGGCCAGTAAAATAGTACAATGGAGCTGACAATTTGAATTATAGAGAAAAACAGTCTCGGCTGTGGGTGTATAGGGGCCCAGGATTGAATGCTGAGGACGTTAGTGAAAGCAAATATGCACGTGGGACACAAAAAGGTAAAAAGCTCAAAAAAAACATCAAAAAAAAAAAAAAACATCAAAAAAAAAAAAATGCATGCATTCATATAAAGGGGACATTCACATCATATTCCTGTCATGGATATTAAAAGTCATGATGAAATGAATACAAACATACAATGCATATAATGCATATAATGCAATATTAAAAGAACAAACTTACCTTCATATATTCCTTCTGCAGGACCCGAATAATGTCAGAACAGGTCTCTGGAATAATGATCCCCAGAGCCTGGGGGGAGATGCCTGTCGAGAACTTGAGGTCCTGAAGGCTTCTCCCTGTCGCCAAGTAGCGCAACGTGGCGACGAGCCTCTGCTCCGGAGTGATGGCTTGCCGCAAGCAGGTATCCTGCCTGCTGATAGAAGGGGTCAGCAAAGCCAGCAGACGGTGAAAAACGGGGTCCGTCATCCTGAGATAATTCCTGAAATCATCAGGATTATTCTCACGGATCTCACGGAGTAAAGGCATATGCGAGAATTGGTCACGCTGGCGCAACCAATTCTTTGTCCATGAACTCCTCCTCACCCTGTTCACAGACTGGGCTCGGGTCAAAGTATTAACCCCAACACCAAGCCCCAATATAGCACGAACTCGTTCCCGAGTACGTCCACTCTCCATGGCTTTGAAACGGTCGGCTCGACAAACAAGCTCAACTGAACGCACTGAAGAACAGCCAGACCTATGAAGAACGACCTGAAACCCAGAAATGAGCGGACCAGAAGCGCCTAACAACAGGTTCGACTGATCCACGAGTACCGAAAGACAGATACAAACCTCACAGGTAGACTGTGCCGCAGTAAATGGACAAATTAAGCTGAAGTCTGAAAAGCGCGAATCGTCTCTAACCAAACTTCTACTAACGCAAAATCAGCAGAAGGAGCCCAAAGGGTGCTTTGCTGTGTCTTGGACTTCCTATTTCTAGTCCCGTCGTACGTGCCGTACGTCATCGCGCAAGCTTTCAGCGGACTGTCTGTTCATCGTGTGTGGTCAAGTCCGTTCATTCAAAAGTTGGACGGACTGTCTGTCGGATTGTCTGACGAACTTAGTTGGGCAGACAATCCGCCCGTGTGTACGCGGCCTAACTTTAAACCTGATATTATCCTTAGCACTAATCCAAATGCTTTCACCGAGGTTACTGATATACAATTAACGGAGGTCCAACCAGTAAAATTTTCTTCCAACCAAGGTCTGAATTACATGTTTGTGTGATTCTCAGATCCTGCACATCAAAGCTCTCTTCTCTTAAATCACAATACCATTCTTACATCACATCCTCTGTCCCCCTTGTATATGACAGTTTCCCCAGCAGTGGCATTCTTTGCCCTGTCTTCACATCACAGCCTCCACAGCGGTGTCCTCTACCCCCCTTTATATCACAGCACCAAAATCAGTGTCCTCTACCCTCTCTTCACCTCACTGCCCCCACAGCATTGTCATCTGCCCCTCCACTCATATCCCTGCCCCACAGCATTGTCTTCTGCCCCCCCCCATCATATCACTGCCCCCACAGTGGTGTCCTCTGCCCCCCCCCTTACATCACTTCCTCCACAGTGGTGTCCTCCCTCACATTTCAGCCTCCACAGCAGGGTGGGGACCACCACTCCGCTTTACATCACTGCCATTACAATGGTGTTCTGAACGACAAACAAGAGCCGACTTTTCTCCCAAGCCTCATCCGCTGTCATTGTCAGCAGAGAAAGAAGCTGGAGGCTGTACGG
The DNA here is from genome assembly GCF_037356315.1 of Lithobates pipiens. Classification (NCBI taxonomy): domain Eukaryota; kingdom Metazoa; phylum Chordata; class Amphibia; order Anura; family Ranidae; genus Lithobates; species Lithobates pipiens. Next base: position 55,167,592 of record NW_027507789.1, on the reverse strand, counting down.
TTCTGAGCAGCAAGGAAGAGCAGGAGCAGCCTGAGTTAACGTTTCTTATTAGCAAGCTGATTATTGGTTGCTAGAACCCCCTGTGTCCTAGGAACCAATCACCTGCTGGTTAACTTAAATGTTAACTAGTGCAGCACTAACCCCCATCTGCCACTCAGAACTGTACAGCCTTCTGCTCCTTACTATACTGACAATGACAGCGGCCGAGGCATGGGGAAAAATCCGGCTCATATATGGTGGGACCACTGAGGTCCACCATTCAGTGATGCCTGGCGTACACTAACTTCTAACCTAAAAATAATTCTAATGCCCTGTACACGCGGTCAGACTTTTCCAATGGAAAATGTACGATCGGAGCTTGTTGTCGGAAAATCTGACCATGTGTAGGCTCCATCTGACTTTTTCCATCAGAATTTCCAACACCCAAAGTTTGAGAGCTGGATCTAAAACTTTCCGACAACAAAATCTGTTTGCGTAAATTCTGATCGTGTGTAGACAATTCCGATGTGCAAAGTGCCACACATGCTAAGAATCAAGCAGAAGAGTAGCACTGGCTATTGAACTTCATTTATCTCGGCTCGTCGTAAGTGTTGTACATCACCGCGTTCTTGGCGTTCGGAATTTCTGACCAACTTTGTGTGACCGTGTGTATGCAAGACAAGTTTGAGCCAACATCAATCGGAAAAAATCCGATGGATTTTGTTGTCGGAATGTCCGATTGTGTGTACAGGGCATTACTCTATGTTTATAAACAAAGTTATATCATTGCCTTGTCAGTACGATCGTGGTAATCAATTTTTTTTTTTTTAATAAACAAAGACATGTTATACATCAATAGGTTATGATATGGCTTTGTTTATAACAAGCATTCACACAGCTAGGATGAGTGTGTGCTCCTTGCTTTAAAGTGTGGAATTTTTTTTTTTTTTTTAAGTAATTTTACCTAGCAATGCTGCATGTTTTATAGAAAAAAACAAGTTTGGCAAAATTGACAGCTTATCTCTAGCTGTGTGCAGTAAAATATATTTTCTTGTGGTTAAAATATCATCTTAATTATGGAAAACAGTACAAATATAGAAGGTTGCCATTTCAGAATATAATTTAGACAATATTCTGACAATGTAGGGAAAGTATTTTAATATACACAGCTGCCTTCCAGTTATTCTTATACCTGAAGCATATTCGATGCAAATATATTCTAATCTCTCATAATTTAGAATGGCTGGAAAGTGAACATCTCAATATTAATGGTAATTTAATTACTCCTGAGTATATAAAATTATATTTTTAAGAGGCATTTAGACTTAAGATGGGTGTTAACAGACTTAAACAGTTACAATCTACTCACTTAAAGAAAAAAATGCACATTTGCAAATTACATGTGTGATGATAGCAAATAATGTAGAAGCAATGCTTCGAAGGACAGAAAATGTGTATTGTGTCAGATTGTCTGATTATCTTGAAATAAATCTCTATCGAGAAAATTAGGAAGGCTGTGACTGCTGACCCCTATAGCCAAAGAAAGGCCAAAGATAAACAAAGCTTAAATTGGCTTATAATAAACATTATGGGAGGATAAAATGTAGAAACCTCTTGAGCACCTTGGGAGTCTGGTACCCTGGGCACCTGCCCATTCTGCACTTATGATAATCCTCCATTGCTATAGCCTATTTCATACGATACACATCAGCTGTAGCTAAATGAAAGGCTTGCACAGTGCCTATAGACCAATTATTTTTAAAGGTGCCCTTCAGCTTACCTCTAATTTACTTATAAGCTACTTTCTTCTCTGGTTTGTTGGCCTAATTGGCTTTATTAGTAACATGACTACATAGTAAATTGAGTGTTATAGCTCAACTAATTATTTAAAGGGTAACTCAACTTTCGTGGGGGAAAAAAATAGCAAATAAATAAAAAATAATATATCATTTTCCTTTTCAATATGCAGCCAATGTAATTTTCTGAGAATACATTGCAATATGGCTACCTGGAGGTATTCTGTAGACAGAGTGTGTACTGACCACTCCCCAGAAACATCATTTCCTGCTTGTGTGATTGGCTCACCAATTTTCCCAGAAGTCTGCCTAAGATACAAGTCAGATTTCAGGTATCCCTTGCAACAAAAATGTCATTTTTGAGAGATACTTTCAATAGGAACCCGTCTAAAGGGATGCAGGCCTAGCAGATTTCCTCATCTGTGCCCTATAGCTGCCACACCTGCCAGTTTATTATGAAACCACTCCCATTAGACCTACTCAGAACAGAGGCAGAGACAAACAAATGGATTTCTTCAGAATAACAAAAGGTAGGAATCTGCAGCAAAGTTTGTTATAATCCTTGCAATGTACATAGATCACCCACAGGGGAAAGTTTTTTTCTCAACAAAAGTGGAGTTACGCTTTAAACATTATTTTATTTAATCACACTGTTTAGCTGATTTTTTTTAGGTCTTCAAATGCATTTCTTCTAATAGTGAAAGACCATTTATGTTAAATCAGTCCCACTGATGCACTCACATACAAAAAAAAAATAGAATGTAAAAATGTGCTCACCATCATAAGCCCTTTCTTTTGTGAAAATAGGCAATTCTGTCCTCCCATCAAAACAAAGTGGGCATGAATAAAATATTTAACCCTACTTCTTAAAAATGCAACTATATTTTGGACAATGCCCCAAATTTTTGGCAAAATGCTTTTAAGTTGCCTCCCCCTTACCTCTGAAACAAAATTTGTGGGCTCAAGGGACTTTTGAGTTTTCCCAGATATGTGATTTTGCTGATTGTTTAGTAAGCCAGCCAGGCTTGCTCGCTTTCCCTTGAGACAATGTTGTTGGTTAACAGGCCTAACACACACCATAATTTAATTGGTGATACTTTGTTTGCACTGTTCAATGAACATGCACCATTTGGTTTGTTTTTTGTTTGACACATTGTGAACATCCATTTTACAAGCTTTAAATTGCTTCTATTTCCAACTGTCTTTTAATGAGTCCTGAATAGATATATGTTGCTCTTGCTGCTACTCCTCTTGTCTTTCCTGGATACTGTTATCAGCCCGTTGCTGCTCCTTCTTCTACAGTTCTTTCTGGCTTTGTGTCCTCCTTTTGATTGTACCAAATTATTTTATATGGGTACAGTATTCTGATTACAGGATGCAAATTGCTGTTTCTTTGGTTGGTATTTTGGTTTATTTGTTTCTTGCTGCTCTATTCATCAAACCTGTCCCCAGAATGTTCCTTGTTTACCCTGTTTAGTTCTTGTATGCTACTATCTTAGCTCAGTCACTTGGCTTAACTGAATTCTGGCTCCTGCCTGCTCTCAGATTATGAAGCTTCCTAATTGTGATCCCCTTGAACCTGCTGTCTCCTACATACAACCTATTGGAATCCCTCAATTTGGCTGTTGTGCTTGTCCCGACAATGCTAATTATTTGTGTGCTCTGATATTTGCAGTGTTCCTGACTATTTCTTTGATAATGGTGTCATTTTGACCCAGAGTGATGCTCTACCCTGACAATAAACTTTGGCAACTCTCTTTGACCATGTTTATCTCTATCCCTACAGCACAAATTCTACACAGCTGTCATAATCAAAGAATTTCTGACTACTCCATTTGTTAAGGCCCCTTTCAGACTCAGGCGCTTATAAACTGCCAGTAAAACACTGAGCGATGTGAAGAGCTTTTCAGGCACTTTTGAAGAGCTTTTCATTCATTTCAATGGAGAGGGGTGTTTTTTCACCACCTTGCCAGCGCACTGCCCCAGGGTGAAAGCATTTATTGATTTTAATGGAAATAGGTTTTCATGAGCTTTTCATTTAGTTGCCACATTGTAGTCAGTGTGGTTGTAATTTTGGATAAGGTAAAAGTGCAGTTTGGCTAACTGTACTCAGTGAGCTGGGATTGTTTAGTTAGGTCTGCTCTGTATTCAGGTAACTTGATAAGTTTCTTGATAATAGGTGTGGAGTGTGCAGATGGCAGCATAAATATTGATGCAATCCTGGCCTATCCCAGAGGCATGCTCTGATGGCATGCTGGGAGACTGCATATTTTCTGGGAGCACACAGAGCTCGGGAACTTGTCCCATAGTGGAGGAGTCCAGCCTGAGGGGCACGCTGCCCTCCCAGGCCAAAGCTGCTGCTGGCAGGGGGCCTCAGGTGGGTGATCTGAGGGGAGGAATGCTGAGACCCAGGTGCTAAGGAGAAGCTGACTGATGGGAGCTGTTTCCCAAAGATCTGTCTGGTATCAATGGAAGGTGTTGCTTGTGTAGCCCTGTTTTGGGGGGGTCATATAAAGTTGCCCTTTCCACACAGGCTATGGCGGTAACCAAAGGAGCCAGAGCCTTCACTAAAGGAAGAGTGGACTATGAATATATAATTGGCAGTGCCTCCACAGAACAGGGCTCCAGCGTATGTAGAGATGATCCTTTTCTAGGACAATAACTAGTAACTCACCCAAAATAACTGACAGCAGTAGTACTAATACACCCAGCCTAGATTTCTAAAAGTAGATATGCAAACATACTAGCACATGATTAGTGTAACTTTATATATGATAAGGTGATTACATTACATACAACTAAAGCAATAACAAGAAGAATGTACATATGTCTGCAAAGAACAGTGTATATATGTATCTATATATCCGGATATATAACTAAAGGCCTTTAACACCAATACCTCCAATTAAGCACTGTGGCACAGTTCATTTGCAGGGGCCCATGGTGAGCTGGCTTGCAAGGGGTAACACAATCCAGCTTGAGAGGATGAACGCTGATGCATCTGTTGAGCGATGGCTTCCTGGGGACGCTTATACAGACAAATAAGTCTGGAACATGCCACATGTAAGGCAAATCAGGCCTTTCTAAAATATCTCTTGGTCCCTAACCAAACTGACTATAGGCTATCAATGCAACTGGACCGCTACTTATCTAAGTGGCCATCGGAAGCCTAGTCTGTCACTACCCTGAGCGGTTTACTGTTCCTTAGGCTAATACTAGCAAGGAACCCCCTAGACCAAAAAAGAGACATTGTTGCTTTAAATAATGACGTGGCAGATATGCACTTAAATTCAAAACCAGCCACTTGATAGGTTATAATCAAATCATAACCAAAGCTTTGCTCCCATACACTTACTTGAGAGTAGCCCAAGTATATTGCAGTATGCAAATAGAAAGTTTCAGTGAATCAGAGAAGCCTATAAGCCCTTGTACACATGGTCGGACATTCCAACAACAAAATCCGTCGGATTTTGTCCGAAACCGGTGTTGCATACACACGGTCGGACAAAGTTGTCGGAAAATATGATCATATGTAACGTGATGACGTTATTTCGTTACCACGGGACTACGTTCAGGCTAGTAGCCAATAGCTTTGGTCTAGGAATTTGATCTGAGCATGCGTAGCACTTTGTCCGATCAGAATTCTCTACACACAATCGGACAAAGTCCGATCGGATCATGTTGTCGGAAAGTTTTATAGGCCAGCTCTAAAACTTTGTCCGTTGGATATTCCGACAGAAACAGTCCGATGGAGCTCACACACAGTCAGATTATCCGACAACACGGTCCGATCGGACATTTTTCGTCGAAATGTCCGACCGTGTGTACAAGGGCTAACAGATGCAGTATCTCTGATTCTCACACAGGAGTGAACGTAATATAACAAATAGTGAGCTACACAGTGCAGTAACACTTGCCTAATATATTGTTTGTCCCTTTTCAGCCTGGAGGGATGGCTGGATAAAGCACACGATCAGGTTGCAAAACCTCCTGGCTTTGCACAGTCAGCATGGGGCTGGTCACTCTGTCCCTTCACTTCACCTGTACTGCACCTGTAAGCAAAGACATATATAGCCTTAAGAGGTTATTTCCTGCCCTTGCTTAAAAGGTCAGGAAACCCCTTAACAGGAAGAATCAGTTTATAATAAGAACTCTGTGATAGGAACCAGGCATTAATGTAAAAAACCTCACAGGCAGTGTACAAAAGAACACTTCCCTACACTTGGAAGATTGGAAGGAGGCTACTGTCCTTGGGCCTTGTGAATACAAACACTTAAGGAACTTGGGCTACACTTGTGCTCTAGCTACCCCTTTCGTTACTTACAGTCAGCTGTGGGTCTGTTAAAGGGGACACCGATAGGTGTCCCGAACAGCACTGTCCAGATAATCTCTTACTTAAAGAGACTTTGCTCTTGTGGCTCTAACTACTATTACTTAAGCTGAAGTTGACTGTTTGTTTTAAGCCCGGACTTCATTATAGCTTGCTCACAAAGGAAGACCAAGTCCTAAAGTTGTACGTAGGTCTTGTTTTGTTTTGTTTGAGTATCCCATCACTTCCCTCAACCCTATCTAAGTTCTCCAAAAATAAAAAAATAAAACCAAAAAACAACATCCCTTATGCCGCGTACACACGGTCGGACATGCATCGGATTGATTCCGTCCGAATCTCCGTCGGACCCAATTTTCCAACATGTTGGAAATATTTCCCGACCAACTGGGCCGGTCGGACATATTCCGATCATGTGTAGAGAATTTTGATCGGACCAAGTGCCACGCATGCTCAGATCAAATTCCTACATCAAAGCTATTGGATACTAGCCTGAACGTAGTCCCATCGTAACGAAATTACGTCATCACGTTCTGAAAGATCGGATTTTTCGCCAACTTGGCCCGACCGTGTGTATGCAACAGTTTCGGACAAGATCCGACGGACAAAATCCGACGGGCAAAATCCGACGGATTTGGTTGCGGAAATCTCCGACCGCGTGTACAGGGGCTTAGACTGATCCTTGAAGAAAGAGTGAATGAGCCTGTTGTGTCCCTGCTGTGGGGCAGGGACATTTGGGAAGAGCTGGACAGTAATCCTACAGCTCTTATGGGAGTAGTGCTACATATGTGTATGGTTAAGGACTTAATTTGAGTTTTGGATGGGCACTTGTCACCTAACAGTTCACAATCTACTAGAAGTATCTGAATATAGAAAACTGAACTGACAGACCTACAAGCCAAATTATTCTAATAATCTTCACCAAGAGCAGACACCTCTGGCTGTGCACAGGAAATTTTAGGACAAGTGCCTCTTTAATAGCTCTTCTACTTTTTATCTCCTGTTAAAGAACGAGAACTGTGACGCAAATAATAATTCTCAAGTTTTTTGCAATGTTTTTTTTTAACACATTGGGGCCCTTTTTTAACACCCATATGGGAAATTCATATTAAAAATCTATTGTGCAGGCACAGTCTACAGGGCTTCCTATAATTTTTTTCCTTATTGTGTTAGCATGGAAATGCAATTATCTTCAAGTAGCATGTTGCTGCTCCACATATCCTTAACAATTCTTTTGATTACTAAACATACACAGACATATTCTAAAAAGAATTACAGTCAATAGTATAGAAATACTTGTATAGCATAATGTAGAATTAAAGCATATCTTCCACTTTCTACATAGCAACACATTTGTCATGTATCCAAACAGTTGCCTCACGGGAGGTAAATTAAAAAAGTGTGTATTTGAATTTGGATTTATTTGCCCTCAATTTTATGACAGGTTATATATACTAAACAACAGGTATATTTCAAAAACGGCCTATAATATACCACTCAGCGCAAAACAAGGACTACACACCAGATTCAAAAGAATATATCAATGTATATCCCTATGTATATGCCTGCATATGAGATACCAATAGAACCAAACAAACTGGATAAAATCTGTCAGGTCTGTTATGACCTAGCAGTCCAACCAATAATAGCAGCCATTTAAAAAGTATAGTAATTATATAAACCAGTAATACAAACAATTCATCAATAAAGGTCTGAGAATATCCATATTAAAACAGCACTCTATATAGAGTTCACAGTCTTTTCACAAATAATTGTGTATGAGCTCTAAAACAAAGAGAGTCCTTAATGTGCAAAAAGGGTGATAGTAGTGTAATCAACGTTGCGAGGTGATCAAAGTGCTGCTGACATTTCTTCCACCAATACGGATATTCTCAGACCTTTATTGATGAATTGTTCGTATTACTGGTTTATATAATTACTATACTTTTTAAACGGCTGCTATTATTGGTTGGACTGCTAGGTCATAACAGACCTGACAGATTTTATCCAGTTTGTTTGGTTCTATTGGTATCTCATATGCAGGCATATGCATAGGGATATACATTTATATATTCTTTTGAATCTGGTGTGTAGTCCTTGTTTTGCGCTGAGTGGTATATTATAGTCCGTTTTTGAAATATACCTGTTGTTTAGATTTACTTACGTAGAGTGATTTTCTCGGCTGCCATGGACGCACTACATTTTCTAAAAAACAGAACCATAGACATCAACAGCATATAGCAGCATTTGCAATTAGCGAACACACTTTCACCCAGGCTAACTACAATGTGGCAATGATGGCTCTAGGGAATGCCTTAGAGAAACAAGTCAGAACATGGTGGGACATCTGCACTTTGGAACAGTACATGAAAGAAAATATTATTGTTAGAAGTTTAAGGTGGGAGGTAACGCCCCAAGATGGGCTAGACGACCCTGATTCTATGAAAGAATGGTTAGAATTTTTTAATGGGGTGGGATTTAAATTACAGGATTTGGTTTTAAAGAGGAAACAGAGGAAGATGGCTAAATTAGAGGCAAGAATTAATGAGTTGAAATTACAACTAGACCCTATTAAAGATTCACAACAATTGATAGATTTCAATACACGTATTAAAAAGAAATTGGAGAAAGTGGATAAGGACACACAGAGAAAGAAAACAAAGACATTTCACAGAGACCTAGGAGATTTTCAAACAAATTCCATTTATGCATGGCAACAGACGAGTGGATGTCTATTAGAGGAGAATAAAGAAATAATTAGACAGGAGGAAGGTCCACATATGGAATTACAATATGTGGATAGTAATAATCATATCATTGGAACTCGCTCGACAAATGGTGGTCCTCTGCACCAACCGGTACATCAATCTACGCCGGTTAGGAATGCGACTAATAACATGAGAGGTCATAATGCGAGAGGAAAACCCCTGCATCTCCAAAGACATCCAACACAAGGTAACCATTACCAGGTACCTGTGCATAACAGATTTAATCCACTACAATATGATAGTGGAGAGTATCAACAATCACCGCGTCCTTTTTTAGGGAGAGGACGGGGTTGGCAGAAGCGAGGACGGGGTCGAGGATACCCCAGGAGGGGGAGACCACCGATGCACACCCATCCACTACAGGAACCCCACTGGAGGGACCAGATGCAATGGGAAAGGAATCAGATGCAATCTCCAGATTACAGGAGAAACGAACGAGAGGCTGCAGAGCAGGACGAAGGGTCCAGAAAAAGAAGACGCAAAAAGGACTAGGGGGGATTTTTAATCTAGCAGGAGCCTCCCTGACACATAAAGAAACTAACATACTAAATTTGGGATTAAAATGCGGCCTGAAGAGACCGATAAACAAATTTAATGTATTTATAGATGTACATAAATACATGAGGAAAATCAATATGAAGAAATATTTTTTGAATAAAAATTCCCAACCGGTTACTACGATCTCATCAGTACAGACTGATAGTGGTCTACGTAATAAGTCACTTTTTAACCCCGCTAATAGTGCTAATCAACAAATAGATGTTTTTAAAAACCTGGTTTTACGTGATTTAGAAACCTTAAATCCTAAGAAAGATGTCAATCCACGATATATCCATGAAGGCATTAAGAGTTTAGAAAAAAGAAAGGACCTGATTATAAGACCTGCTGACAAGGGAGGAGGTGTTGTTATACTCACAAAATAATTTTACCACAACCAATTAACAGAAATGCTCATGGAAGAAGATACTTATAAAAAAACTTGAAAAAGACCCCACTAAACAATATGAGTATGAGCTGAAGTCATTAATGAATTTCGGCGTTTCAACAGGGGTCTTAACTAATAGAGAGATGAAGTATCTAACCCCTAGCAGCAGTAGCATTCCTACTATCTACACTTTGCCGAAAATCCATAAGGATACACAGTGCCCACCCGGTAGACCAATTGTGAACGGGATAGGGTCTATTACATCAAGAATGGGCCAGTACTTGGATCTATTCTTGCACAAAAGCATATCTTCAGAACACTAAGAATCTTCTACAATTATTGGAAGAGGTTGATTTATCGGGGAAAGAAGAGGTATATCTAGTCACAGCTGATGTTGCATCCTTATATACCATCATCCAACACGATGATGCTATTCTGGCCCTCAATTGGGCACTTAGCCAGAGAGATGACTTGACACACAATCAAAAAGTTTTTTTAAGAAATGCCCTTGACTTTTGTTTAAGTCATAATTATTTTTGGTATGGCGGAAAATTTTACTCCCAAAAACGTGGCGTCGCAATGGGCGCTAAGCATAGCATAGCAAATCTTTTTATGGGAGGACAAGAAGATATTTTCGGTTAAGAGACAGGAATTATTATTATACAGACGATATATAGATGACCTGATCTTTATCTGGTCAGGATCAAGACCCTCTCTTACGGACTTTCTGGTCGAATTGAATAACAACACCAGCCATATCAAATTGACGAGTGAAATAAGCACTGAAAGCATTAATTTTTTGGATGTCAACATCTATAGACAGGGAGATAGACTGGGTACCAAGGCTTATTTTAAACCCACAGATTCAAATAGCTATCTACCAATACAGAGTGGCCATCACCCTGTCTGGCTTAAGAATATCCCTAAAGGGCAAGTGACCAGGATTAGAAGTAATTGCTCTGACGATAAGGACTTCTACACCCAGGTGAATATTATTAAAGAAAAATTTCTGGAAAAAGGTTACTGTGGTAAACAATTGGAAAGGGTGATAGAAGGAGTAGCATCAGCACCAAGAGATAATCTCTTGAATAATAACATTGTCAATCGGACCTCTAATAGCCACGAATGGAACTTTATATCAGGATTCCATTCACAATATAAGGAAGTGGAGGCTATATTTTTGGCACATTGGCATATCCTCTTGATGGATAAAACATTACAATCAGTTCTACCTGTAAAACCTGGTTTTATATATAGAAGAGCTCCCAACTATGCGGACAAAGTAGTGAAAAAAGTGTTAGATCCTCCTACCCATCCCCCCACCTTTTGGGAAAAAGATGGGTTTTTTGCCTGTAGACTATGCAGGGCGTGCAAAGAAGTTAATACACCAATTAGAGCCATGGATAGATTTGTGGCAACTGCGAATAATATGGAATTCAGGATTAAAAGTTTCATTACCTGTAACACATCGTATGTGGTGTACGCTATGCAATGCCCATGTGGGTTGATATATATAGGCCGGACTAAAAGACTTTTAAGGATTAGAATAGCGGAACATGTTGCTAATATTAAATTAGTCTTTAAGGACCACAATGTGTCCCTGCATTTTAAAATTTATCACAATCAGGACCCATCCGGACTTAAATTTTGGGGTATAGATCCCATGAAACCCTCCTGGAGAGGGTCTAATTTAGTACGAGAATTATCTAAATGCAAAACTGAGTGGATATATCTAGTAGACACTTTAGCACCAAAAGGGTTAAACGTGGACCTAGATATCAATTGCTTTATTAGTGATTATTAATTTTCCAGCATGCTGGCCCTGTTTATAAAATGGTATGCATTCTGTAGTTTGATGCGTGGATATGACATATGGGCAAAAGACTAATGGAGGTACAATGCATTACATGATATATACGATATAGATGCTGGGTTTCTAGCAGCATAAAATCCCTACGCTGGTCTGTATACATTTACACCAACATCTATTTAACCACTTCCCACCCGGCCAATGCACATATACGGCCGGGTGGGAGCCGTCTACTCCTGATAGGACGTTCAGGAACGTCCATCAGGAGGAGCGGGATCGCGTGCGCACGCGCCTGCGCAGTGGCGCGATCCCGATGCGCCCGTGTCACCCGGACACGGCGCATCTCAGATCGGCAGGAGGGCTTTGTGATTGGCCCTCCTGATCACATGACGGCCGTGTCCAATCACGGCCATCATGTGATGTAAACAAACAGCCGGTTGCTAGGCAATCGGCTTCTCCTCTCCTCACACAGAAGTCATCGCTGAGGAGAGGAGAGCAGATCGCTGCAGCCGGCTGATGATCAGTGAGTATGAGCTGTTTTTTACAGCTTTTTACTCACTGATCACTAGTCTAGTGTACACACAAATCACCACACAGTAAACACACCACACAGTATAAACACAATGTCCCCACACATGTCCCCAAAACATACATGTCCCCAAATAATAAAAACACATGTCACTAATAATAAAAACATGTCCCCCACATATGCCCCACTAAAATCACATGTCCCAATGATTATCTGCACACATATGTACGTGATCACCTGCACACATATGTACATGATCATTTGCGTACATATGTCCGTGATCACACAAACCAATTATTATACACTTAACGGAATTTTTTTTACCAAAAACATGTAGCAGAATACATTTTGGCTTAAATTTATGACAAAATTTGATTTTATTGGATTTCTTTTAAAATAGAAAAAAGAAAATATTGTTTTTTTTCCAAATTTCCGCTTTTTTGCGCTTATATCGCAAAAAATAAAAAACGGAGTCGTGAATAAATACCACCAAAATAAAGCTCTATTTGTGCGAACAAAATGATAAAAATTTCATTTGGGTACAGTGTAGCATGACTGCGCAATTGTCACTGAAAGCGCTAGAGCGCTGAAAGCTGAAAATTGGGCTGGGAAGGAAGGGGGCGAAAGTGCCCTGTATTGAAGTGGTTAATATGATCATATACACATAGAGGTGCATTTCTCTGTGTTCTACTACTATAATTCTTTTTGGGTTTATCATACTATGTATCACTGAATTTTGACACTGTATGATTATCATTATTGTCTTAAGAGCACTAATTTTTAAATGGATTGGGCTATACAATACTTTTAGTGTCATACAACCTGCTATTTTTTTTTTTAAATAATAAGAAAATTGAGAATGTCCCAAAACAAATTTTAACTAGAAGGGCAACCTATATATATATATATATATATATATATATATATATATATATATATATATATCTTTTTTTCTCAAGAAATATCTTTTTTCCTCCCAAGAAATCTTTTTGCTTGTTGATATATATAATATATTTATTCTCTCTTATCCCGATGTCAATCTCAGTGCTGCATGGGATACAGTTTTATATGGTGCTGCTTGGGGATGCCTGTCTGTATGTATATACATAAAATATATACACACTTTGCCCTAATAAGCATGGTATCTGTGAAGGACTTTATGTATACCCTTTGTTTACATTGGATACAATTCAGTGCTTCTATGGGTGTCCACATATATATTTACTATGTGATGGTATACTGTTCCGGTTTTTAGCCATCTTCTTTTGAATTATGCTTTTATACATATATTTTTTTAGTTAGTCTTAACTGTATTTTTAATGTTCAATATAATGGTTCAATGTGCTGTTCCACGTGTAATAATCGCCATGTTAGTATGACTAATTTTAGGCTACCTGGTCGGCGATCGAGTATGTTCACTTGTATATTTCTCCCCCTGTTTGTGGTAAAGGCTGATGGCGTCCGGTTACCATGACTATGTGCAGTGTCATGTGGGCCGGACACTGTGCGATTGCGCGATTGGCCAACACGGGCGGAGACTGGGTAATATAAGCTGGCCGCTGGCCTCGTGTAGCCACGCCCTCCGTTGAAGTCGGAAGTGACGAAACACATCAGGGCGTGGCCTACACGACATAAATATAAACATTAACAGGGAATGGGGAATTGGGGAGAAAAATAAAAAATATGAATAAAAGAACCTTCACATAAAAGACCTCAAAAGAAAAATTGTGGGTTCAGTTGGACTTTTTAGGCATAAAAAAAGTTGTGAACACAACCAATATATTCAAGAGGAATTATTTCTATTTATTATTAAGACAAAAATATAAACAAAAAATAATAATAAATAAAAATTCTTTTTACAAACACAAAAAAATTATTTCCTCTTTATAACTACACATTTGAGACCTGATTGACATCCTATCAAAGATAGTAAAGTCCACTCAAAATTTCCAAAGAGGAAAAACAAAGTACATATTTATATAAATATAGAATCAAGGATATCAACCATACAGTCGACAGTTACATATATTCTGGTGCTCTACATGTTTCGCGTCTATTAGATGACGCTTCTTCAGGAGCTAATAACAGTGTTCTATATTGTAAGGAGAAAGAATAAATAAATGAAAAGAAAACATATATGTATATAAAATACTAAAAGCATATACAAACATAAATATAAACTATATGTATCCAAATAAACATAACATATTTCATTATACCACCTGTCAAAATGCTAAGGTGTTTCATAGGATTAGGGAATGGGAAAAAAGGGGGGGGGCAGAGGGGGGGGGGGGAGAAAGAAAGAAGGAGGAGTGGGTATACTCTATAGACTCCTACCACTCCTCCTTTCTTTCTTTCTTTTTTTTTCTTTTTCCTTTGTATCTCTCGCTTATATATCTAATAACCTGATGTGAAATTTAGTCATTTTTTAATATATGGATGTTTATTCTCCTGTATTTTGAATTTTATTTATACCTCATCAGGATGTAATTAGTAATAAATTATTTAATTGATCAATGGCTTGTTAACTCAAATAGGATCCGTTTTTGTAATAATTTAATTTTATTTGTAATAACTATCGCATGTTTATTGTAACCACTACCTTATCAATGTTCAGGTGTTCCTATTACCAACAATACAGTCCTCCCCCTTTTTTTTTTTTTTTTTTTTTTTTTTTTTTTAGGAATCACAGTGTGCGACCACGTGAGCGCGACCCCCGATGATCCCATGGGATTTCCAATTGGGATGTGGGGTTTGGCGCTCTACCATGAGGGCCTGTTTGATCTATTACAGTCCCCTCTGGTATTGTCTCCGTCCGATGCATCCAAATTAGGGCCCTTCTTTCAGTTCCGCAGATCGGGGAGGAACATCTGTGATGCTCCTCCCTTATCAGGTGCATGTTGTTTATGACTGTGGCCGGACGGTTGTCTGGTCTACGGTCAAACACATGTGCCATGTGCGAGGACGCCGCACTTCCGGGTGCGGCGTCTTGGCCGGTCGAACGCATCGTAGGAGACGCTGGTCGGGTAGTTGAACGTCATTTCCGCCCATTGCGGAGTGACGTCACTACCGGGACGGACACACATAAAAGGACACACATGGCTGGTGTCCATGAACAGCGGCCATATTTTTTACAAATAATAAACACGATAGGGGTGAACGGGCTGAATAGTCTGCCTGCTTGGTTCCCCCTCTGCCTTCCCCCTTTACCCAGTGGGAACTTGTTTCGCTATATCTGTGGAGGGGATCACTGCACTTAAAGGTAATTGGTCTGTATAATTGTATGTTTCCCTTCCTTTCTTTACTCTTACTGGATGTACTTTTTAATCCCCTCCAAACTATCACGGCGGGTTTCCCCTAGAGCACTGGTAATATTCTACTTTTAGTTTCTATTGTATAATATTTTCTGCTGGCTCTTTTTCTCATCTTCTTTGGTGTTGGTGTTTCACCTGACCAATGGGTTCTAATCTATCTCACCCTGAGGGACACACTTTATGTTTGGATATTTATTTATTTTTTGTACCAAATTCTAAAACACCCTTTTTTATTATGCTTTTTCATACAGCTCAGGGGATACCCAGAGTACCCATCACCATTTAACTCCTGGCTACCCACATATTAAGAACACCTACTAAAACTAAATGTTCGAAGCCCCACGGGCTCAACACATTGTTGAAGTGATCCCACCAACTTTAAACCCATATTTGCATTTATTGTCCAATTTCTATTCTTCTCCCCCCCTTTTCCTTTTTGGAAAAATGGGTGTTTGAAAATTGTGCCAACTTTTCTACCCTCCTCCGGGAACGGTGGTTCCCTATCTGGGACACATTTTATGAAGGAATGTAAGTATTTACGGCTTAATATTTTAATCCTTTCATGACTAAGCCTATTTTTGGAATTTGGTGTTTACAAGTTGAAATCCATATTTTTTGCTAGAAAATTACTTGGAACCCCCAAACATTATATCTATATTTTTAGCAGAGACTCTAGAGAATAAAACGGCGATTGTTGCAATATTTTATGTCACACGGTATTTGCGCAGTGGTGTTTTAAATGCAACTTTTTGGGAAAAGGAACACTTTCATGAATAAAAAAAAACAAAACAGTAAAATTAGCCCAATTTTTTTGCGTAATGTGAAAGATAATGTTACGCCGAGTAAATAGATACCAAACATGTCACACTTTATAATTGCGCGCACTTGTAGATTGACGACAAAGTACGGTACCTAAAAATCTCAATAGGCGACGCTTTAAATTTTTTTTACGATTACCAGGTTAGCGTTACAGAGGAGGTCTAGTGCTAGAATTATTGCTCTCGCTCTGACGATCGCGGTGATACCTCACATGTGTGATTTGAACACCGTTTACATATGTGGGCGCGACTTCCGTATGCGTTTTCTTTGCTTTGCGAGCTCGCGGGGACGGTGGGCACTTTAAAAAAAAAAAATTTATTTTTTTATTTATTTTAAAATGACTAAATTGTTTTAAAAAAAAAAAAATAAAAATTGATTACTTTTATTGCTGTCACAAGGAATGTAAACCTCCCTTGTGACAGTAATAGGTGGTGACAGGTCCTCTTTATGGAGGGATCGGGGGTCTAAAAGACCCCCCACCCCTCCTTTACACTTCAATGTATTCAGATCGCCGAAAACAGCGATTCTGAATACCGGATATTTTTTTTAAACCGGCGCCATTGGCAGCAGAGTAAACGGGAACGGGACGTCCCTTCCGTGTTTACGATGAGGAGACTGGAACGAAGCCGATTACGGCTTTGTTCCAGTTCCTCCGCAGCAGCCAGAGGCGTCGGATTGCGAATCGGTGCTCCCGATTGAGCGGGAGCACCGGTAACAGCGGCGAGAGGTGGCGGGAGGGGGGGGCGTCCCCTCCCGCTCCTCCGGCATAACAGCCGAGCGGCTTTTAGCCACATCGGTTGTTATGCCTGGATAGCCAATCGCCTGCTGCAAAAAATGGTGCGGGCATCATCCCGGTATAACCCCCGGAAGTCGAGTACGCATATCTGCGTACGCTCGGCGGGAAAGGGATAAGATATGAAATAAGAATGTTGTATCCGCCCCCACACTGTGCCCCCCCCCTCCCCCCCCCCTCTGTCCCACCCTTTTTTCCCATTCCCTAATCCTATGAAACACCTTAGCATTTTGACAGGTGGTATAATGAAATATGTTTTTTATATTTTATATACATATATGTTTTCTTTTCATTTATTTATTCTTTCTCCTTACAATATAGAACACTGTTATCAGCTCCTGAAGAAGCGTCATCTAATAGACGCGAAACATGTAGAGCACCAGAATATATGTACGGTAACTGCCGACTGTATGGTTGATATCCTTGATTCTATATTTATATAAATATGTACTTTGTTTTTCCTCTTTGGAAATTTTGAGTGGACTTTACTACCTTTGATAGGATGTCAATCAGGTCTCAAATGTGTAGTTATAAGGAGGAAATAATTTTTTTGTGTTTGTAAAAAGAATTTTTATTTATTATTATTTTTTGTTTATATTTTTGTCTTAATAATAAATAGAAATAATTCCTCTTGAATATATTGGTTGTGTTAAAAAGTCCAACTGAACCCACAATTTTTCTTTTGAGGTCTTTTATGTGAAGGTTCTTTTATTCATATTTTTTATTTTTCTCCCCAATTCCCCATTCCCTGTTAATGTTTATATTTATAAAGTGATAACCAGGACGTGGCATTCTGTTTAATCTTTCTAGTGTATCCACAGACACCACCCTGTGACAGATACACATTTTTTCATTTAAATATTAGTGGCCTACACGACGCTCCCGGAAGTGAGGTGTGCGTTTCACCGCTAACCGAAGACAAGGAAGTCATTCACAGTGTATACAGCGGAACACAGGTGGACGTCTCTGGAATCTGGAAAACCGGTGAAACACACACATTTTGAATGCTTGTGATGTTTTTAATAATGTACGCAGATATTTAAATGGGGATTTTATTTGTTTGAGCAATCTTTTTAAAAAAAAATAAAACGGTATTACGCTATGTGTATACTTTGTTTTGTTTTATGACAAACTTGGAGTATTGCTGGAAACGTGACCCCTGAGTGAAGACGTAGGATTTTTTGGTACACCTAAAAGAGTGACTACTCCCTAAGGCTGGTTTTATCAACGGTGTCTGGTGAGTTTAACCCCCTGTGGGGGATGCATCGCATGCGGTGAAGCACTCCCATTTTATGGTGGAAAAAATGTCAGCAGCACTTTGATCACCTCGCAACATTGATTAAAACACTACTATCACCCTTTCTGCACATTAAGGACTCTCTTTGTTTTAGAGCTCATACACAATTATTTGTAAAAAGACTGTGAACTCTATATAGAGCCCTGTTTTAATATGGATATTCTCAGACCTTTATTGATGAATTGTTTGTATTACTGGTTTATATATACTGTATATTTTTCCATAGCAATTGCCATTTAGCTCTGGTTCACATTGATGCGATTTGACATGCGATTTGACATGTCAAATCGCATGGCAAATCGGCGGCAATTGCCGACAATGCATTTGTGGCGCCGCACCGATTCCCAAAACAAGTTTCTGTACTACTTTTGGCAATTTCAGGGTGCGATTTCCATTGACATCTGTGCAGCAACCCGCACAGATGTCTCTGAAATCTCTCCCCAAAGTCGGGACTGACATGCGGGAATGAAATTGCTGAACTCACACAATTTCATTCCCGCTGTCAGTGTAAAGCTGGGCTGAATGCAGAACTTTTAATCAGACTTTTAATGCAATGAGTACACAGTAAATACAAACTTAGATAAGAATGCATGGCAGGTCTCTTATGCCGCGTACACACGTAGCGGACTATCCGGCGGACTTAGTCCGCCGGACTTTCCGAACGGGCTACTTACCCACCCACGGCACTTTTTCAGCGGACTAATACGGCGTACTAAGTCCGCTGGACTATCTGCCGTACTTTTGAAATGAACAGACTTGCCCACACACGCGGAGGAAAGTGAGCGCGTCTCCAGGTAGGCGGGGCTCGCAAAGGAGACATCGCTGGCCCCGCCACCTGGTATGGACTTAAAGGGGAACTCCAACTCGGAAAAAAACGGTGTGGGGGTCCCCTCCAGGTCCACATCAGACCCTTGTCCGAGTACGCTACCCAGGCGGCCAGGAAAGGGGGGGACGAGCGAGCGGCCCCCCTCCTGAGCTGTACCAGGCCACATGCCCTCAACATGGGTGGTGCCCACCCCAAAGCACCTTGTCCCCATGTTGATGAGGACAAGGGCCTCTTCCCGACAACCCTGGCCGTTGGTTGTCGGGGTCTGCGGGCGGGGGACTTATCGGAATCCGGGGGCCCCCTTTAATAAGGGGGCCCCCGGATACTGGCTCCCCACCCTATGTGAATGAGTATGGGGTACAATGTACCCCTACCCATTCACCTGTAAAAAAAACACAACACACAAGGGTTCCTCTAGCAAAAGAGCTAGAAGAAGATAGCGGAGGAGTCCGGCGAGAAGACCCCCGAAGACGGAAGACCCCCGGAGCTGTGCAATAAACTATTTTAACCCTTGTGTTTTTTTTTTACTTTTTTTTTACAGGTGAATGGGTAGGGGTACATTGTACCCCATACTCATTCACATAGTGTGGGGGGCCGGTATCCGGGGGCCCCCTTATTAAAGGGGGCTCCCGGGTTCCGATAAGCCCCCCGCTCATACAGACCCCGACAACCAATGGCCAGGGTTGTCGGGAAGAGGCCCTTGTCCTCATCAACATGGGGACAAGGTGCTTTGGGGTGGGTGGCCGTGCTGGCGTTGGGGATCCCCTTTAAGTCCATACCAGGTGGCGGGGCTAGCGATGCATCCTTCGTGGGCCTCGCCTACCTGGAGACGCTCTCAAAATGAGCGGACTTTTCTCCGGGCGGGAAAAGTCCGTTAATTTCAAAAGTACGGCGGACTGGCATACGCACGGCCGGATTGTCCGCCGAAATGCAAGTCCGGCGGGAAGATTCGAGTGCAAAACTACTTTCTAAGTCTGCCGTACTTTCGGGTAAAAAAAGTCCACCGGAGGCTACACACGGGGGGATTGTCCAGCGGACTTGAGTTTGCCGGACTTTTCCACCCGATTGTTTGATAGTGTGTACGCGGCATTATAGGGAATAAGTGATATAATCAGGTCAAACACTGCCAATGTCCATGAACAGCAAAGTAGCAATGGCTCCATTATGACTACAGAAAGCATTCATGCCTACTTGATCTCCTCTAGAAGAGTAGGAAAATACCAATCTTGGTGAATTTTGCTCAATCAGATAAACATGTGGGAAAATCCAGACAGTACTGAAGGGTGTAACTGGAGTATTGTTTTGTATTTGGAAGGAATTTTCCTCCAACAAGGAAGGGACAGAATGGAGTTCTGCAGAGGTAGTGAGAGCAATGCTGCGTACTCACGAGTGGAATTTCCATTGGAAAAATCATGGATTTTTTTTCCGACGGAATTCCGCTCAAGCTTGCATACACACGGTCACACAAAAGTTCACTGAACTTTCAACCGTCAAGAATGCGGTGACGTACAACACTACAAGTAGCCGAGAAAATTAAGTTCAATGCTTCCGATCATACGTCGAATTGTTTCCGAGCATGCGTAGGAATTTTGCGCACTGAAATTTGTACAGAATTTCCGATTGGAACTTTTGCCGAAAAATTGAGAACATGCTCTCAATCTTTTGCTGGTTGTAATTCCACCAGCAAAAGGCTGATGAAGCATACACATGGTCGCATTTTCCGACCAAAAGTTCTCATCTGTCTTTTGCTGGATGAATTTCCGATCATGTGTATGGGGTATATTTTAAAGCGGCAAATGTAACATTCACCAGACATTCACTGCGGGTTTATTTTTCTGATAAATGTGTTTTAAAATGCAGTAACTGATCCTTCTGTAGGGAAGGTCTGGTAAATGTCACGTAGCACCCTCCTAGTTAGTTGCTTAGCTGATAGGTAAATGTAGTTCTTTTTGGGATCTTCTGTAATCAGGGGAGCAGTGATTGATTGTTTTGGACTAATCAGGATCACACAGACTGTGGGCTTGATTGCTACTCCCTGCCTTCTGGAAAGCTCCAGAACATTGGAATGGAGCGGGTCAAATAAGTAACCTGAATATTATTAGAGTCTCAGCTCCTATCCCCCCTCGGGTACTCTTGTGTCCTGATGACCAAATACAGAACTGCAGGATGTTGTAAAAATCTTCATTAAAAATGATTTCTTCATTATGTTGAAGCAATGTTCTGTTTTGTTCAAGTATGTACTTGATTTAGTGGTTATAGTTATAGTACGTCCTCCCAGAGTTAAGCAACCGCTCTGTAGCCGTCATTCGGCTATGGTCCGGTTGTTAAGTGGTTAATAATAAAAGTAAATAGAAGAAACACAGTCAAAACATAGCCAGAGTTCAGGAACCGTAAAAGCCAAATGTCAGGGAGCCGGATTCATGTATTTGGCCCCCAAGTGCATTACTTTACATTTCTAAACATTAAATATCATTTGCTCACCCCATTTATTTTATTGAGATTTTCTTGTAAGGCGTCTTTCTATGTCCTGCTGTGAAGTTATTGTTCTACTGAACTTTGTATCATCACCAAACACTGATATTTAACTATTTATACCATCTTCTATGTCATTTATGAATAAAATAAACAGAATTGGCCCCAAGACAGGGCCTTGGAGTACCCCACTTATCACTCTAGACCATTCTGAGTACACACTACTTATCACCATCATTTAGTGATTGGTGTCCCTGTAGCCAGGTTTCCGTCTAGGTACATACCCTATCGCCTAATTCAACAGACCTCAATTTGTGAATTAAGCATTTATGTGTAACTGTATCGAATGCTTTTGCTAAATCCAGATATACCACATCCACAGGCCTTCCTTTATCTAGATGGCAGCTCGCTTCCTCGTAGAATGTTAGTAGATTGGTCTGGCAAGAATAATCTTTCATAAATGCATGCTGATTACTAACAATGATACTGTTTGCATGTGAAAATTCTTGTATATAGTCCCTACCCATACTATTGATGTTATGCTGACTGGCCTGTAGTTTCCAGGTATATATCTGTGCCCTTTTTTGAATACTGGTACCACATTGGTCTTACGCCAATTAGCTGGTAACATTCCAGCCCCTAAGCTGTCCATAAAAATTAGGAACAATGGTCTGGCTATTACCTGGCTAAGTTCCTTGAGGACTCTTGGGTTTAAGCCATCTGTTTATTGCATTCAGTTTTTCAAGTCTTTTTTTTGGAAACTGACTTTTTTTTATTTCAAAAAGTTTTTATTTCAAAATGCATAGATTATACATAAAGCATAAAGCCGCGTACACACGTGGCGGACTGTCTGGCCAACTTAATCCGTCAGACAATCCGACGGACAGTCCGCCATACTTTCGAATGAACGGACTTGCCCACACACGGCACTTTTTGAGCGGACTAATACGGCGGACTAAGTCCGCCATACTATCCGCCCTACTTTTGAAATGAACGGACTCGCCCACACACGCGGAGGAAAGTCCGCTCATTTCTTTCACTTTCTCCGGGCGGGAAAAGTCCGCTCATTTCAAAAGTACGGCGGACTGGCACACACACGGGCGGATTGTCCGCCGAAATGCGAGTCCAGCGGACAGTATTTCCAACATTCTGAAATACTTAGTCCGCCAGACTGCACACTGAAAAAGTCCGCTGAAGCCCACACACGAGCGGACTGTCCACTGAAATGTGTTTCGGCGGACTAAGTAGGCCAGACAGTCCGCCCGTGTGTACGCGGCTTAAGTCATACAGAAGTAAACATTGAAGTATGGGGAGAGGCCTTGATGCTTTCCTCAGTTATGGCTGAAAGAGTCCAGAGTGTGGGTCAAATCCAGATCTAAGAGGAGGATCAACTGTTGGAATTTTGTCTATAAAGCTGATGGGGTTTAGGGGAAGGATGCACATCCACCGACACCCCGAATGGGAACAATCTGTGCCGGATGGGGGGCCCCTGACCCCACCCCTCAGACCACCTCCTCGAGGAAGAGGCATAAACTGAGACATTGACAACTGACCGTACTAAACTATAGCCATAAATTAATGAGCAAGAACTCCCATATTCGTACTCTACCGGAAACCTTAAACAGTTGACTTCAAAACAAGAATAAACTTGGATAGAGGAGAGGAGCAAAAGGGATAGCAATAAGGCTCAGAGAGAGCAAAGAAAGAAAGAAGAGCATCGCCTAATGCTCAGAAGGTGAACTATTCTGGCCGTGGTGGGGATCCCACAGAAACTCTGACCTGTTGGGCCCATGGTTCCTACACTATTTCAAATTTTTCAGTTGTATTTAACAGTATACTAGAGAGCTTTACTTGCGCCATTATCCACAATATTTTCTTTTTAGCTGCGGAAAATGAAACTGTCGGTTGCTTCCAAGCCCTAGCCACAGTGAGTTTAGCTCCTAGCAATATAAAGTGGATTAACCTCTTAGAGGGCTTGGAAAGCAGCGGGATTTTAGCATTTAAGAGGGCAACCATTGGGGTTCTGGGAATCCGATCTCCGACCAGCCTATCAACTAAGTTAAAAATGCTTTTCCAAAAGGGACGTATTCTTGGCACGATGGCCCACATTTGGTGGGAATGCCCAACATGTTTGCATCCTCTGAAGCAGAGAGGTTCAGCCGCTGGGTAGATCAAGGCAAGTCTGGATGGGGTGTAATACCACAGTGAAATTACTTTCAAGCTTGCCTCCATCAGTGCAGTATTGAGAATACCTTTAAAGGATTTGAAGAAGGCGATCTGCCACTTGTCCAGATCCCACTAGAAATGGAAGTCAGATTCCGAGACATGCATAAAAGCTTCCTTGGAGGTCGTAGAGATAAGTGACACATAGGTAACCAATACCCCCCCCCCCCCCCCCCTCTGGCTCCCAGCCTGGCCACACCATACCTTGCAATCAGTAAACCTTGGTGGAAGAGGTTTTTCCTTCCATAGAGAATGAAGAAAGTGTACGATTTGTTTAAACCAAAATTATTCTGTGTTAGGTAAATCCAGTGTTTTGACACAGTGAGTAAGGGTGAAAGGGCCCACTGCGGTGAAGAAATGGCCAATTCGGTACAGTCCCCTCTCCAACCACCATTTGAATGCAAGAACGTTACTCCCAGGGGGAAATTTCGGGTTATTAAACAGGTGAGATAGGGGCCTGCAGGAAGGAAGGAGTGGGACAGAGTAGGGGTTAAAATCAGAGGCCGGTCTTTCGGAAGACTCCAAAGTAGGAAATCTAGAGTAAATCTAGGTACAGCTTGCCTCTCTATGTATACTCAATCTGGTTTTTCAAATCTAGAATAAACTACGGACAACTGGGCCAATCTAGCAGCTTGATAATACTTGTAGAGGTGGGGTAAGCCCAGACCCCCCTTTTTCCTGTTTAGATATAGTACCTTTTGGGGTATCCTATATCCTGCTTTTCCCCAGGTAAATTTCAGTAATTTGCTCTGGAATGATTTAATGTGATCTTTCCGTATAGGTATGGGGAGAGAGCGAAATAGGTACAGTAGCCGTGGAAGCAATGTCATCTTTATGGAATTTACCCTCCCTAACCATGACAAGTTGCTTTTTGACCAGGTGTTTATATCTGTTTTTAGTTTCTGGTATAGAGGAGGGTAGTTATTTGCATAGAGGGATTCTGTCCTAGCTGTCAGGTTGATGCCCAGGTACTTGATGGAAGAATCGCTCCAACTTGAAGGCTTGTTTATGAAGGGCCACTGTTTCGTTCTGAAGGGAGACGTTCAGTGCTTGGGATGTGGTGTAGTTAACCTGTAATCCTAATATTGTTGCAAAATTGTCTAAAGTTTTACAAAGGTTCGGAAGGGAGGTGATGGGGGAAGTGACAAATAGCATAATGTTGTCCGTAAAGAGGCCGCATTTATGTGTTTGGGGTCCACAGGAGACCCCCTGTATGTTTGGATTTTGGCGAATTGCGATGGCCAGTGTCTCGATGGCTATTGCAAAAATGATGGTGGACAAAGGACAACCCTGCCTAGTGCCTTTCTGTACAGTGATGGATTTGGAGTAGCAGCCTTGGAGTTTGATGTGTGCCATTGGGTTAGAGTAGAATGCCCTCATTAAGCCTAAAAAACTTGTGCCAAAACCCAATGCTCTAAAATAGCAAAGAGATACATCCAGGACACTGAGTCGAAAGCTTTGTGAAGGTCCAGGGAGAGGAGCATCCCTGGTTGCTTGGACCCCCCTATCCAATTTGTCTGAAGGATAGAAACAATATTGATCGCCCGCCTGATCTGATCAGGGCCCTGCCTTCCTGGGATAAACTCAACTTGATCCTTATGTATATAAATGCCGATGAACACCGCTGGCGATTCGCTAGTACTTTAGTTAATATTTTCTTCTCACTATTAATAAGGGAGATGGGTCTATAATTACCAATCTCTTCTGGATTCTTGTCTGGCTTAGGGATTACCGCAATATATGCCGTGATAAACTGAGGATCCAGAGGGATTCCCAATGTTTTCGTGTTCAGAAATCTTGTAAGATGAGGCACAAGGGGTTCGGCAAACTTTCTATAATATGGGTTTGAGAGCCCATCTGGGGCTGATCCTATTTTTAGGTCTTTAATCACCCCCCCCCCCCCATACCTCTTCCTCAGTAAAGGGGGCTTCAAGATCTTTTTTATGCTCCAGAGAGAGTGAAGGAATGGGAAGGTCCTCCAAGAACTTTTGTATGAGGTCGTCCTTACCGGTCTTATGAGGACTGTATAGGTTTGCATAGAATGATTGGAAAGTGTCCAGTGTCTTGGAAAGGTTAGAGGTGAGTCCTGGGATCCTGATCTTGGGCATGGTGTATGATCTAAATCGGGGAGATAACTTATTTGCCAACATGGAGCCCATCTTGTCTCTGTGGGTGTAAAATGTATTCCTGCTCCATTTGATTTGTTTTTCTGCTTTGGCTGTAAGCGCTAAATTGAGCTCCAGCCTAGCTTTATCCAGTTGTGCCACCGTATTGGTAGATGGGTTCAATTTGTGTTGGGCTTTAAGCTGTGCATATACCTCTTCCAGCTTCTCTAAGTCCATCGCTCTTTCCCTCTTGATCTGGGCTGACATTCTAAAGATTTCCCCTCTGATGAAGGCCTTGTGAGCTGCCCCCGAAGTTTTTGCTACTATTCCACCTACATTATTGAAAAGGAAATATTCCTTTAGGGCCTTGTCCAACATGGTAACAGGGACGGGATCAGAGAGAATAGTTTCATTCAGCCTCCAGTGCCTCTGACCCGGCCTCTCACCCTGAGTCTGTATAGACATGATCACCAAGGAATGATCTGACAAGATCGTGTCCTTGATGTGAGATTTTACAACTAGAGGGATCAAATGATGTGGGATTAGTAAATGATCTATGTGGGCATAAGAATTGTGAGGATGCGAGAAATTTGTGTAGTCACGCTTAGCGGGATTTAGTTCTCTCCAAACATCAGACAGACCCTGGGCATGTATGAGTTTTGCTATTTTCAGGCTTTCCTTAGTTGGCCGTGTTAGTTGGGCTGAGGGGAGTTTTGTTTTGTCCAAACCCTGGTCAAATGCCACGTTAGAGTCTCCCCCAAAGATAACCGTGCCCTTCAGCAAAGGGGCAAGTGTTTCAAATAGATGTTTAAAAAAGGACGCTTGGCCTTTGTTGGGAGTATAGTAAGATATTAGTGAGTAAAGATGGCCCTCAATCGTACCCTTAACTAGAATATATCTACTCTTGGGATCCCTTTTATCAGCTATCCAGTAAATTTGCATGATTTTGCCAGTAGAATAGCCACGCCCCTTGGACTTATTGGCTGCATTGGCCATATAGAAGTTAGGGCAATGAGAATGGAGACATTTGGGACTGTACCAAATCGGGAAGTGGGTTTCTTGTATCATTACTATGTCCAGGTGAGAGGATTTGTATGTGTTAAAGAGTTTCCTTCGTTTGAGGGGAGAATTTAGCCCCTGGACATTATGTGTGGTGACCCTTAGGGTCTTCAGAGTGTGATCAGCCATGGAACCAGAGGTGAGGTGCACTGCGATCTCTACCGTCACTTACACTTGAAGCCTTCTGCCACCCCGTGGCAACGATACAAGTGCTGGTACTACATCTTCTTGAGCCTGTAGGACTGCTCACCCGGCCAGTGGAGGTAGCTACAAAAAATAAAACTGTCAGGCGATGCTCCAAAGAGGATAGAAAGGAAAGAAAGAGAGAAATAAAGGAAAGGACCGAAGGAGGTTTTCCCCACTGAGGGGTAAGCGGACCCCGCAGGAGAGAAAAGATCCTAAGGATCATCTCACGTGAATTTTGCGAGACTTTATTGGAAATTCAAAAACTCCAGGTGAAATACCTTGGAGATCCTATCCCCTGAATACCAGACGGAATTCAAGGGATAGGAGGAGGCACATGGAAGCCACCCCGGACCAGGGCGCCCCATACATTCGAAAAAATGAGCTCTTAGAGCAACGTGTAAAACAATAAAGGTAAGAGCAGTTGATAACTGCTGGAGCTCAATGGGTTCTAGAGGCCCCTTTAACTGCCCCAAATTAATGTCCCATCTAAACGGGGGGGGGGGGGGGGAGCAAACCAGCAGTGAGCCTAAGTGGTGTAGACCTATTTCCCATCGCCCCACAAAAATGAGAATATTTCGTCCTGCGTTTTCTGAATGGGCGATAAAGAAGTCCCTCACCGGGGAAACCATAGGCATGATCGAGGGACAGGGCCCAGACTACCACTGGAGGAAATTACTCCTAGAGTCTTATGAGAGTCAGTGACCTAGAAAAAAAAAGGTGAGTCATATGTGGGTGCATCAGGAAATCCTGGAACCAAAACAGGCACCATTCCAGGTGTCATGGAGGACCTTTCTGCGACGATCTTCTGGTCTTGTGCTTGTTCCAAAGGAGATCTTGCGGGCTATTAGGAGGTGGACATTTGTTTGGACCCGTGGCTGATGATGAGGTTTCCATTTCCCTCTCCTGGTTGATTATCTTCAGATTGAGAAGCAATTTTTCTTCCGCATTGAAGTTGGAAAACGCAAGTTTTTGTCCTTTGTAAGTTAATTTCACAGCGAAAGGGAAGGTCCATCGGTATTTAACCTCCTTCTGAGACAGCGCTCTCAGCAGAGGTTTCAAGGTCCATCTGCGCTGTATGGTGGAGGGGGAGAGATCTGCGAAAATTTGCATCGGGTGACCCTGGCAAATCACCTTTGGCATTGTGCGGGCTTGTTTCATTACCGCCTCCTTGACCGCATAGAAGTGGGGCTTTGCAATGATGTCCCTGGGGGATCTGTCTTTACGAGGGGGGTCAGCGCTCTATGAGCCTGATCCACCTCCAGACGTGGTGTAGGAATGTTGGGGATCAGGGACTTCATAAGGTCTTGTGTAGCTGTCTCCACATCCAAAATTGATTCAGGCAGACCTCTAATCCTGAAGTTGCATCTCCTAGATCTGTTCTCCAGGTCATCTATGCGGGAAAGGGCCGTATCCATTTGGTCATGGAGGGTTTGAATGAGATCAGAGTTCTGATGTGTGACGGTAGCAGTTTGATCCAGCTTTCCTTCTATGGCATCCATTCTGGATCCTATAGTCTGGAGGTCTGCTTTAATGTCCCCTGTTATTTTGGCAGCTGTGGAGGCTAGCCCATTCTCCAGGAGTGTAGACAAATTTATAGATAGATCTGCTGCATTGAAGGAGTGATCTGGGCCTGTGGCGCCATGAGGGAGAAACCCTGTGTGGGGAGAGTCTGCTGGCCCAGCCTAAGAGTAGGCCTGATCCCTGAAGGATTGACTCAGGAGGGACTTTGTGGATGCCAGAGAGGGAGAATAAGTGTGCTGTCCAAGACCCTGTATCCCCGGGATGAAGTTCAAGTGAGCAGGGGCCAAGACTTGCCTGTTTTCTGGCGTTCCTTCAGACACTGAGGCCTGAGGCTGAGACATCGCTGCCACCATGGCGGCCATCTTGGTACACCCGTGCGTGGTGGAGATGGAGAATTCTAGCTCCAAACTGTGCCTGGCACCGGAGAGGTGCATGCTTATTTGTGCTCCGGTATTGTGGGAGGGGGTCCCCCGTTTCCTCGGTGTCTGGGCGCGGTGGGGTCTGTTGCTGTGAGGCTTGTTGGTCCGGGGTGGCGTGGAGCTCCGAGTTCAGGCATCCATCTCGGGACTACCATGCATGCGCACTGGAAACTGTCTTTTGTTAGCCACAAGGGTGTATTTACTGCGTGAGTTACTAATGATCCAGTCTTGATTACTATACCCCTCCTTCTCCTTTGTAAAAACTGAGGAGAAAAATGCCTTCTCATTTTTAACCAACTTCCCCTGATTACCTTTTATGGGGCCAATATTCTCTGATTTCACTTTCTTTTTTTTTTAAACTCTTCCCTAATATGTGCCTCTTGTAGTCTATTTTAGGTGATTGCGCTCTTAGGCCGCGTACACACGGGCGGACTGTTCGCCCAACCTTGTTCGGCAAACAGTTTCATCAAACAGTCCGCTCAAAATTTGCATGAGCGGACTTGCCCACACACGAGCGGACTGTTTGACGAACAAGGTTGGGCAAACAGTTCGCTCAACTTTTGAAATGAACGGACTCGCCCACGTAAGGCGGAGGCAAATCCGCCCATTTCGAGCGCGTGTACAGGTAGGCGGGGCCCGCGAAGGAGACGTCGCGGGCTCCGCCGCCTGGAATGGGCTTAAAGGGGAACCCCAACGCCGAAAAAAATCGGCGTGGGGGTTCCCCCCAAGTCCACACCAGACCCTTGTCCGAGCACGCTACCCGGCCGGCCAGGAAAGGGGGGCGAGCGAGCGCGCCCCCCCTCCTGAGCCGTACCAGGCCGCGTGCCCTCAACATGGGGGGTGCCTTGGGGAAGGGGGGGCCGCGCGGCCCCCCCACCCCAAAGCACCTTGTCCCCATGTTGATGAGGACAAGGGCCTCTTCCCGACAACCCTGGCCGTTGGTTGTCGGGGTCTGCGGGCGGGGGGCTTATCGGAATCCGGGAGCCCCCTTTAAGAAGGGGGCCCCCGGATCCCGGCCCCCCACCCTATGTGAATGAGTATGGGGTACAATGTACCCCTACCCATTCACCTGTGAACTAAAGTACAATAAAAAACACAACACAGAGAAAAAATATTTTATTGCACAGCTCCGGGGGTCTTCCGTCTTCGGGGGTCTTCTCGCCGGACTCCTCCGCTATGTGTGTGTAGCTCTTTTGCTAGCGGAGGAGTCCGGCTTTCTTCCTCCCCGCCGCCGGCCTCTTCTCCCGACTTCGGGGGTCTTGTCCCCCTCTTCGGTTCTTCTGCCGGGCCACCGCGCCTGGTCCGGTGGCCCGTTCTTCTGTCGCCGTCTTCCGTTCTTCTGTCGCCGCCTTCGGTTCTTCTGCCGGGCCACCGCGCCTTCTTGTAGCTCTTTTACAGGCGGTGGCCCGGTCTTCTGTCGCCGCCGCCGCCTTCCGTTCTTGTTCTTCTTCTTGTTCTTCTTCTTCTCCTGGAGATGTTGACTCGACGAGCTCTCCGGCCGGAATGCCAGGGACACGCTCCGCTGCCACTTATATAGTGACAATGGGGCGGTGTCACATGGTATATGTCACATGGGTTGGTCACATGGGTTGATGTCACATGGGGACTATGACATCGTAAGGGGGCGGGGTCACCATGTGACCAACCCATGTGACATATACCATGTGACACCGCCCCATTGTCACTATATAAGTGACCGCACAGCGCGGCTCTGGCATTCCGGCCGGAGAGATCGTCGAGTCAACATCTCCAGGAGAAGAAGAAGAACAAGAAGAAGAACAAGAACGGAAGGCGGCGGCGGCGACAGAAGACCGGGCCACCGCCTGTAAAAGAGCTACAAGAAGGCGCGGTGGCCCGGCAGAAGAACCGAAGGCGGCGACAGAAGAACGGAAGACGGCGACAGAAGACCGGGCCACCGGACCAGGCGCGGTGGCCCGGCAGAAGAACCGAAGAGGGGGACAAGACCCCCGAAGTCGGGACAAGAGGCCGGCGGCGGGGAGGAAGAAAGCCGGACTCCTCCGCTAGCAAAAGAGCTACACACACATAGCGGAGGAGTCCGGCGAGAAGACCCCCGAAGACGGAAGACCCCCGGAGCTGTGCAATAAAATATTTTTTCTCTGTGTTGTGTTTTTTATTGTACTTTAGTTCACAGGTGAATGGGTAGGGGTACATTGTACCCCATACTCATTCACATAGGGTGGGGGGCCGGTATCCGGGGGCCCCCTTCTTAAAGGGGGCTCCCGGATTCCGATAAGCCCCCCGCCCGCAGACCCCGACAACCAACGGCCAGGGTTGTCGGGAAGAGGCCCTTGTCCTCATCAACATGGACAAGGTGCTTTGGGGTGGGGGGGCCGCGCGGCCCCCCCTTCCCCAAGGCACCCCCCATGTTGAGGGCACGCGGCCTGGTACGGCTCAGGAGGGGGGGCGCGCTCGCTCGCCCCCCTTTCCTGGCCGGCCGGGTAGCGTGCTCGGACAAGGGTCTGGTGTGGACTTGGGGGGAACCCCCACGCCGATTTTTTTCGGCGTTGGGGTTCCCCTTTAAGCCCATTCCAGGCGGCGGAGCCCGCGACGTCTCCTTCGCGGGCCCCGCCTACCTGTACACGCGCTCGAAATGGGCGGACTTTCCGAGCGGGAACAGTCCGCTCATTTCGAAAGTACAGCGGACAAGCCCACACACGGGCGGACTGTTCGCTCAAACACAGTTTCAGCGGACAGTTTTTCGGAATTTCCGAAAGACTTTGTCCGTCCAACTGTCCGCTGAAACTGTCCGCTGAAAGCCCACACACGAGCGGACTGTCCGCCCAAACACTGTTCAGCGGACAAGGTTGGGCGAACAGTCCGCCCGTGTGTACGCGGCCTTACACTTCTTGCTCCAATATTTATAGTGTTGGAATACCGACAATATCCCGTTGGCATTATATATTTTTAAAGGCTATTTATTTTACTTTTATAAACCTTTAAGGATTTTTGTTTACCCACCAAGTTTAACCTTAGCCCGTTTATATTTGTTGCCCATTACTAGACATGTGCAATTAGTTTAGTACCAAATTTGTTTTTTAACAAATTTTGACAAATTCGTTAATTTATACATTTTCAAATTAACGAAAACCCGTTTAACTAATTTTTCTGAGAATTTCTAAATTTGAATATTAAAAGATGTGTAAATTCGGAAATTTGTAAATTCGGAAAATCGAAATTCCCAAAAAAACGAAAATAATAACTAACTAACTAATAATAACTAACTATTAAATTATAGGTATTGGAATTTCCTTTCAAATTTGGCAGTTAGTGAACGTAACGAATACAAATTTATCCGAAGTTACAAATTATCCAGAATAACGAAAGCCGTATCTAAACGAATGGAACGTAACAAATTAATAATAATTAATAATAATAATAAAAAGTTTTTATTATTATTTATTATTAATTTGGTCTGTTCCATTTGTTTAGATGCCTCATTTGTTATTTCAGATAATTTGAAACTTCGGATAAATTCATATTAGTTTCGTCCACTAACAGCCAAATTTGAAAGGAAATTCCAATACCTATAATTTAATGGTTAATTATCATTAGTTAGTTATTCTTTACATTTTGGGGATTTTCTTTCTTATTTTCGGATTTACGAATTTTCTAATTTATGAATTGCAGTCATAACAAATGACCTGGGGAAAAAAAAAAAAGCAAATTAAACTAGTAAGAAAATGAACAAATTTCTGTCTACCCATTATAATGCCCTTGCTAATACACCCCTTTTAATATGTTCCTGAAGCACTCCCATTTTTTCTCTGTGTTCAACGTTTCTACAATTTGATCCCATTTAATATCTTTTAGTATGGAGTGCTGCTTAGAGATGTTGGCTCTTTTGAAATGTAGTGTTCTTGCACTACCCTCATGCCTCCTTTTACTATGAATTACATTAATTAAATGTTCTAACCCTGTGAATGCTTTTTCCTAAGTTGTCCCATAATTTTACATCTGTGTTATTTGTAAGTAGCAGATCTAGCAGAGCATTATTTCTGGTCAGGGCATCTACTAATAGACCCATCAAATTGTCCTGCAAGACATTTAAAAAAAGGCACGAGTGAGATATTCACACCATTTTTGAGTGAGCATTTCCTTCTGCCCTGTCAATATCTGCATATAGAATCAGCTGACAGTGGGCTAAAGTTTGCTGACGTCACAAAGCTGGTTCTGGCTCTGCAGGGATCCCAACAATAATGTCAGGATCTGCCCATATGCCTGACTGGAAGCTTGCTCAGCCTTTCAACACACCGGTAAGGGCATAAACCAGCAGCCCCTGCCTCCTCCACACTCCGACTCTCCAGTGAGCACTGTAGGGGCAGAGCACAGCCTGACAGTGCTCAGAGCATGGCCAAGATCTGAGTGATCAGCAGTCTTTGGGCACAACGTTTTTGATGTAAGGCTAGCAGGGCACAGCTGCAGCATCGGATCAATGCTGCAGCCATTTTGGTGAGTATGATTGTTTTTTTTTTACATTCCCGTACTCCTCTTTTAATAGGGCTTAAAGGGCAACATAAACATACACAAATCATTTACATAACATGCTTTGGAGATGCCTTAAACCAGCACATAAAGTTGCAGATGCATTGGAATGTAGTCTTTCAAAAGTAACATTTTGCCTTTTACAGTGGCCAGGGATCTATCATTTAGCAATGGTAGCTGCTAAATTATCTATCCCTATTGGCTTCTGTTTGTCAACAAACCAGGGGATCTGTCATTTAGTGATGGTGTCACTACCACAGCTAAATGACCAATCCCCAATGCCTCCTATTTATAAGCAGGCCAGCAGGGATCCTCAGTGACATCATTGACCAATAATGGTCATTGGCCAATATTGGTAAATGACATCCCTTGAGATCCCCAGGATATGTTTACATTCCAGCAGTTTTTCATGGATTTGTTATTTGTAACAGGACTAGCCACAGAGCTGCTATTTTTCTAGGTGTCATCAGTCCAGTCACATGCTTGTGAACTCAGGCAGGCTTTATGATGCACTCCCTGGGGGTGAGTCCATGACAGCAGTGCTGCCACTTGGAATGGTCTGTCTTCAGTAAGCTGATTAGATGTCTCTGATTTCTGGGGGCAGTTCTCATTATCAGGAGACTCTTGTTAGAAAAAAGTGTCTCTGGGAGTGTTCCTACTCATTAACTAGAGTCTCCAGCCCATGATATGCTTGATATGAGTCCCAAGTAGATTGAACTCTCTCATTAGTTAAGAATTTCTGTATTCTATTCTTTTTGTAAACACTGCAGGACATGGGGGGTAAAGGGGTGGGGGGGGGGGGGGTATTGTGTGATGATGCCAGCTGTGAAGGAACAGAGGTGGAAACACAGCAGATGTGCTCTGATCTGCTCTCTTGTTGTGTCATTAAACTGGTAAGTTTACTTCTACTCCTCTTTCTCTTGTTAGAGCACGACATTCTCTTCTACTCACACTGCAGCTCTAGATTAGTACTAATGGTTAAAGGATAAAACATTTGTATTTTTCATGCTGACTCCTTAACTCTCTCAGAGCCTTTCAGCCTCCCTTCTCCTAAAGCCGCATAGGAAACCCCATAGAGCCCCCCACCCCAGCTTCCAAGCTTATCTGCTTCATCCCTTTGACCCTGACACAGCAGCATTTTTCCTCTCACTGGCACAGCAGCAGGGGCGTACCTAGAGCATTTGGCACCCGGGGCGGATCCTACATCTGGCACCCCCCCCCCCCCATTTAAAATGAAAAAACACCCACAATTTATTTTCCATTTTCTCAAGAATATTTATTGTATACAGCACATGCCTGGATTCTGCACCCTGTATATAGGACATATCTGCACCCTGTATATAGGACATATCTGCACCCTGTATATAGGACATATCTGCATTCTGCGCCCTGTATATAGGACATATCTGCGCCCTGTATATAGAACATATCTGCGCCCTGTATATAGGACATATCTGCACCCTGTATATAGGACATATCTGCACCCTGTATATAGGTCATATCTGCACCCTGTATATAGGACATATCTGCACCCTGTATATAGGACATATCTGCGCCCTGTATATAGGACATATCTGCGCCCTGTATATAGGACATATCTGCACCCTGTATATAGGACATATCTGCATTCTGCGCCCTGTATATAGGACATATCTGCACCCTGTATATAGGACATATCTGCGCCCTGTATATAGGACATATCTGCGCCCTGTATATAGGACATATCTGCACCCTGTATATAGGACATATCTGCACCCTGTATATAGGACATATCTGCGCCCTGTATATAGGACATATCTGCGCCCTGTATATAGGACATATCTGCGCCCTGTATATAGGACATATCTGCACCCTGTATATAGGACATATCTGCATTCTGCGCCCTGTATATAGGACATTTCTGCGCCCTGTATATAGGACATATCTGCACCCTGTATATAGGACATATCTGCGCCCTGTATATAGGACATATCTGCGCCCTGTATATAGGACATATCTGCGCCCTGTATATAGGACATATCTGCGCCCTGTATATAGGACATATCTGCACCCTGTATATAGGACATATCTGCACCCTGTATATAGGACATATCTGCACCCTGTATATAGGACATATCTGTGCCCTGTATATAGAACATATCTGCGCCCTGTATATAGGACATATCTGCGCCCTGTATATAGGACATATCTGCGCCCTGTATATAGGACATATCTGCGCCCTGTATATAGAACATATCTGCGCCCTGTATATAGGACATATCTGCGCCCTGTATATAGGACATATCTGCGCCCTGTATATAGGACATATCTGCACCCTGTATATAGGACATATCTGCGCCCTGTATATAGGACATATCTGCGCCCTGTATATAGAACATATCTGCGCCCTGTATATAGGACATATCTGCGCCCTGTATATAGGACATATCTGCGCCCTGTATATAGGACATATCTGCGCCCTGTATATAGGACATATCTGCGCCCTGTATATAGGACATATCTGCGCCCTGTATATAGGACATATCTGCGCCCTGTATATAGGACATATCTGCGCCCTGTATATAGGACATATCTGCGCCCTGTATATAGGACATATCTGCGTCCTGTATATAGGACATATCTGCGTCCTGTATATAGGACATATCTGCGCCCTGTATATAGGGCATATCTGCGTCCTGTATATAGGACATATCTGCGTCCTGTATATAGGGCATATCTGCGTCCTGTATATAGGACATATCTGCATTCTGAAATCCCCCCTCCCCCATCAGGTCAGCTACACTATACACATGCCAGGGGGGAGGGGGTGATGGACACAGCAGTCACCCTGACTCCCCCCCCCCTCAGACCAGCACAGGGTAAACACAATACTCTAGCCTCTTCTTACATCAACCCCCCCCCCCCATCAGCTACACTATACACATGGCAGGGGGGAGGGGGACACAGCAATCACCCTGACCCCCCCCCCCAGACCAGCACATGGCAGGGGTAGACACACTCCTCCAGCCCCTTCTTACATCAACCCCCCCCCCCCCCCAATCAGGTCAGACAGCTACACAATACACATGGCAGGGAGAGGGAGTGGTGGATATAGCAATTACAGTCACTGACCCCCCCCCCACCATAGACCAGCACAGGGGTAGACACAATTCTGCAGGCTGCAGCTTCTACTTACATCAATCCCCCCCTCCACTCACCACCTCAGGCTCTCAGTCGGCTAGGGAGGACTCCTATTCACTGTGTGGAAGCAGCCACCCCAGCGGAGAGAGATGAGACAGACACACACAGGCAGCAGCAGTGGTGGGTGGAGGCGGAGCTAGCAGGAGGGAATACAGTCACTCACTGAACAGTCTGGAACAGTCCATTGTGGCTATGGCACGGGGGTGTTCTAAAAAAACCGAAAGTGAAAATGAGCAACCAGAGACAGCAGGGATGCCCTTGAGATGATCTGACGGTGTCACCCCGACTTGGGTGCGGAATTCACCCCCATATCAAAGTCACTTGGCCACTGACACCCCCCCAAAGTGTGGCACCCGGGGCGGACCGCACCCCCCGCCCCCATATTGGTACGCCCCTGCACAGCAGCATTTTTTCCCCCACAGACTTAGTAAATTTTTTCCTCATGCTGATGCCAGAGCATTTCTTCCTTCTCCACTGTCAGCCCCATATTTTGCATTGCTATTAAACTCTTAATTTCAATGTGGTGTGTCATAACTATTGACACTATTACCACCTACTTCCTCATACCTGGCCTGTCCACCTACCTACCTCGTCATACTTGACCTTTCCATCTATGGCCTTTATAACTGACCTGTCCTCCTACCTCATCATAGCTAACATATCCACCTAACTCCTTACATCTGACCTCTCCACCTACCCGCTCATACATGACTTATCCACCCGCTTCCTCATCATACTGACCTAAAGACTCATTGACCTGCCCACCTACTTCTTCCTACCAGACATATTTACCTACATCCTCATGCCTGGTCATTCCACCTACCTTATCATACCTGGTCTGTCCACCTACCTACTCATATCTGACCTTTCCACCTACACCTTCATACCACAGCCAGGCAC
Organism: Lithobates pipiens; assembly: GCF_037356315.1. Taxonomy (NCBI): domain Eukaryota; kingdom Metazoa; phylum Chordata; class Amphibia; order Anura; family Ranidae; genus Lithobates; species Lithobates pipiens. The sequence continues at coordinate 55,129,841 of NW_027507789.1, read as the reverse complement.
ACCGTATTTTCACAGCACACTTGAGGCAAGGAACACTCCAGTGCTTTGTTTTGTATTTTTATTAGGGGGTTTAACTTGGATAGAGAGAAGGGTAATATGGGATGCCCACTTGGCTTTAGTAGAGCTTTCAGGGACAACTTTTTCTGTACAGCTATTTACACTCTTCAACTTAATCCAGCACAACACTTGCTTGAAGCACTACAACTCCCAGGACCAGCTGGCACTATTAGATTGGTAGCAAATGCCCTTTACAGGCCCTTGTTTGTGTAGCAAAGTCCTAGTACACAGTTGTCCTTCTGTGTCTACTGATCCCAGCACCACCACTTCAGCTGCCCCTTTCTACAGCCCTCTTGGATAAACTTCCACTGTCATCCCAGACTGACTCTGCATCCATCTCAGACTGCTCTCACCCAATCTTCTCCCCGAACGTAACACTCACCAGCACACTTAGCTCTCTTCATCCCTGGAGATTTTCCCGGCAGTGTTTTTCTCCTGCTGTCCTCACACCTGCTCCCGTGCCACACTTCTGTGTGCAATGAAGAGAGTTCCTCCCATACCTGAGCTCCTAGACCCGAGGTCACTCTCCCAGACTAGGGGGTTACCCTCAAGGGTCTCACAAAGCCTCCTAACCCTCCATCTCCAGCTTCCACCTGAATTCCACTCTCCAGTTGGGCTGACCGAGAGTATTATTCTGGGACCTGCCCCCTACCAAGCCATCTGTTGGGGAATGGTTAAGGCTCTCATGAATACCCCAGGGAGCTCCTCCTTACCTCCACTCCCATTCTTCTAGAATCTACTCCAAGTATCTAGAAGTAGGGGGAGGTGCTGCCTGCAAATCACCCAGCCCTCCCTGAGTCTCTGCCCTGACCCAGATTTAAAACAAAAACACAAGCTTGGCTGCCAAGCTAAGCCTGAACATTTAACCTAACAACAAAAAAACAATCACTCCAGCACACTATCTAGGGGGTGCTACATTACGTTAAAAAGTGCCTACCAGTAGTGTGAAAAAAATTGTCTTGAATCCGGCCAGGAGTTGGGACCCCACATGTTTTCTAAATGCGGCAAGGAAATGAAGCGTCTGCAGTAAAAAGCAGAAAATGATCAGCAAATCATGGCTTTAGAAAGAGGCCACTATTGTATATTACAAATGTACTGTAAATATATGAATATTGCTGAAAGCATTACTATTTCTTTTAACAGAACAAAGTATGATCGTGTTACCTTGTTTGGCAGCGAAGACCTTTCTCAGCACCCACAACAGTGTCTTTGTTGCTTTGATTTGTCAGATGCAGCTTTGTGTTATAACTTTTCTACTGGCTATTTATACATAGCAAAGAAGAAGAGTTTTTTCAATAAATATCTTTCATGAGGATGGTATGGTATGTACGGCAATTTATCTTTTTTTTAATTAGTACTATAAATGGTTGATGTTTTCTTCAGTTTGCAGTACAGGGACAGAAATATTTTTCTGCCACCCAGAAAGGGCTGTTGTATGTAAAAATTTAAATTTCTAACCAGTATTATGGTTTGACATATGGTATTCCTGGATACCAAGTCCAGTTATTTTGTGGGCTGATGCAACTGCTCGTAGAGCACTAACACTCCAGGCAAGTAAAGCAAAGCATATCTGTAAATGGAGATAAACCATGGTCACAGCTAAGACCCAACCTTTACTTTCAAAGATGGGTAAGAGCATCAAAGAAGATTTTAAAGAGTTCCCACGGCTAGAACTCTCCTCTAATCTTATTTTACCATGCACTTATCCATTTCTTAAAATAAATATTGTTTCTAGCTACGAGTGCCCACTCGTTCTCCCTTTTTTATAAATTACATTAAGGGATGTGCTTTAATTCTGAACTTCAGAGGCTAAAACACCAATTAATACAGTTTAATTATTGCCACAAACCCACACCAATTAATACTGTTATGTATTCATTAAAAAAAGCATTAGGTTTATTATTATATATGCAGCTGGTATAAGTAACTGAATTTTACGAAAAGCTCTTTGTGATCTCATATATTATAAAAATAGGAGAAGGAGAGGCAGCATTAGGAGCCAATCAGAGGTGATGTCAGTTAACATGCTGACAAGGGAAATCTGCTTGCTCCTTCACTGTCCAGTTACAGGGCTCTACAAGGGCTGTTTGTAAATTTCAGACATGGAATAATCAGAAATTAATTTTTCTTGGCAACAGCTCTTATATACATTTAAACTGTGTATTTAAATGATAACTAAACCCAAGAACAAAAATGTAAACCTATCATAATAGGTGAGGTTGAAAAAAGACACAAGTCCATCAAGTCCAACTTTTGATTTAAAACTAATACGCCTGAACATGTGAATTTAATTTTCAGAAGCTGTTTTTAATCTTTTTCAATCTGAAACTGTTATTTATGATCGTCATGATTCTGCCATGAAGGTCCTTTCTTTTATAGGATGACAACATGTTGTCCCTGTCTCTCAATTGTGTTCTTGCATTGTCACCCTGTCATGCGGACTTCTGATGGAGACTACGAGCCTTGATACACCTAATAGAGGCATGGTCTTTCTAGTGATGACTAGGGATGAGCTTTGAGTTCGGGTCAAACTCATGTTTGACTCAAACATTTCCTGTTCACCTGTTCCCTGAACAGCGAACAATTTGGGGTGTTCGTGGCAAATTCCAAAAGTCACGGAACACCCTGTAAAAGTCCATGGGAGAAATTTAAAGTGCTAATTTTAAAGGCTTATATGCAAGTTATTGTCATAAAAAGTGCTTGGGGACCTGGGTCCTGCCCCAGGGGACATGTATCAATGCAAAAAATGTTTTTAAAAACTGATGTTTTTTCGGGAGCAGTGATTTTAATAATGCTTAAAGTGAAACAATAAAAGTGTAATATTCCTATAAATTTTGTACCTGGGGGGTGTCTATAGTATGCCTGTAAAGGGGCGCATATTTCCCTTGCTTAGAACTGTCCCTGCACAAAGTGTCATTTCTGCAGGAAAAAAAGTCATTTAAAAGCACTCGCGGCTATAATGAATTGTCGGTTCCCTGTAATACAGAGAACAGTCATTGAAAGTCATTGCTAAAAAAAAATAAAAATCGTGGGGTTCCCCCCAAATTAATTTACCAGGCCCTTCAGGTCTGGTATGGATTTTAAGGGGAACTCCACGCCAAATAAAAAAAAAATGGTGTGGAGTTCCCCCAAAAATCCATACCAGACCCTTTATCCGAGCACACAACCTGGCAGGCCGCAGGAAAAGGGGGGGGTATGAGGGGGGAGGATGCTTTGGGGGTCTGTGACCCCACAACCCTGGCCGGTGGTTGTGTGGGTCTGCGGGCGGGGGCTTATCAGAATCTGGAAGCCCCCTTTAACAAGGGGACCCCCAGATCCCGCCCCCCATTTGAAATGGTAAGGGGGTACAAAAGTACCCCTACCATTTAACAAAGAAAGTGTTAAAAAAACACACACACCAGTGATGGGTGATCTCATCCAGCGATGGGTGATCTCTCCCTGGTCCAGCGCAGCGCATCCATCCTGTCTCCACCAGAGACACTGCGGGAATCCCGGCAGCCTTAGCTGAGGAGGACGGGGGCCATCCGTCACCTGACCCCGCCCCCCTCTGACGCAAGGGGAAAGCCTGGCTTCCCCAGTGATGTGCGGGTGACCCCGCCCCCTTTGATGTAACGGAAACATGTGTTAAAAGGAATATTTAAAGGAATATTACACTTTTATTGTTTCACTTTAAGCATTATTAAAATCACTGCTCCTGAAAAAACTGCCATTTTTAAAACTTTTGTTTGCATTGATACATGTCCCCTGGGGAAGGACCCAGGTCCCCAAACACTTTTTAGGAGAATAACTTGCATATAAGCCTTTAAAATGAGCACTTTTGATTTTGAATGTTCGAGTCCCATAGACTTTAATAGGGTTCTAAAGTTCAAACGAAGTTTAGGTCTGTTCGCAGTTTCTGGTGCGAACCGAACCGGGGGGTGTTCGGCTCATCCTTAGTGATGACCTTAGTGAGCTTTACAACTTCAATGAAGGAAATGCCTTTCCGTACAATGGGAAAAGTGAAAGACTTTTGGGATTTTTTGTATTTTTTTTATTTTTTTGGCACTTGATTTTTTACTTTATAAAGACAAAATGAAAATCTAGGCAAATCACGAAATACCCAGTTACAATACCTTTTTGCCTGTTTTACCTGCAAAGGGATTTGTAATTTTATAGTGATAATACCCCCGCTAAGTGCTTCAGAGAAAATATGAATGTGATATTAAATGTGACAGCTGCTGTCCCTAAAACTAAACAAAAAGGGCAAAAAGACACAGTGCTATCATAAATCACATCAACATGGTTAGCCTTACAAGAATATACATATATTAAATATGTCTGTGTAGATCCTCCACTTCCTATTTGAATTAATAAAAATTATTAATTAATAAAAATAAAAATGAAAAAAATACCAATGGAAAAAATAATTAAACATTTCCCTAATTAGTTTTATTAAGGGAAAGAGAAAGTGGTGGATTTGGAATTTTGTACAACCGATCTTGGGATTTATACATTTGTCACACTGCACATCTGGACAGGTGACAAACTTATTTGCTGGGTCAGCAATTCAGCTTCCTGGTTTAGCTTTATGGTTTCCTACAGTATGTCACCTTCCAAGATTAAAGATAGGATACGGGATTAACATCATAGTCTTTCTCCAGCGAGCATGGAGATGCAAGAATTAGAAACCATAAACCAGTAAGTGTTCATCCTGACTAGAAGAAGAGTTTGTGTCACAGGAATAAAATTTCCCTTGAGCTTTGGCAAAAGGGGACCTTGATTGATTGAAGGGTGGCATTTGGATAGAATGAACTATTGGCCTCAAGTGAAGTATGCCTAATTTGTTATTGACCAGTCCTCCTAAAAGGGAAGGGAATTGGGACCCTACTTAAGTATGGAAGATGTGTTGATTATTTTCATTTTTGTTTCCTAGAAATGTAATTTCCACCATTCTCTATCTTGCCTATTATCACAGCTTTATTGGCAGCAGTTGAATGATAACTTGTTTAAACCTTCTGGGGTTTCTGGTTATTTAGACACTTGTCTGGGACAGGCAATTAGGCAACCTTAATATAGTCCAGTGCTCATAGTTCAGATGTGACTGACACACAGACACAGGGTTTCTCACAAACGTTAAGCTGTACTTCAGCCTTAAAGTCAGTCTTGCTGAGTTGTATAGGCTCTTATGCATGTTAATATGAGAGATTGATTTTATGTCCATTTTTTCTGAGCAATGCATTGTTACCATTTTCTTAAAAACAAAAAAAGGTTCTCTAACTAAACTTTAACTAAACTGCCCTGGATATCTGCCTCTGTAGTTCTTTTAACCTTCATAAATATGTCCCCTTGGGTCTGATTTTTGAAGTGGTGTGTGTTGCTTGTTTGTGTTAAGCTCTTGTATCACCAATTCAGGGGTGGATGAGGGAGGGAATATGAGGGTCCAACCTCCCTCCAGTGCATCCATCCATGAAGCAGCAACTGGAGCCTCACAGCTCAAGTACCCCTTTGCAGCCACACTACATTAACTTCACCTTTCTGACCAAGGGATATACAGGCCACTGGACAGACTCCTTCTTGATTGCATCAACAGCCAGGTGAGAGCCTCCCACTGAACCTGCAGGGAGAGAGGAAATAGGAAATGTAGGCAGAAATCAAAGCATCACTCCAACTGATGGAACCTGATGCCCGGAAGAGGACTGGGGGGGACAGGAAAAAAGAGCCATGAGTTAGCTGTGTGCTGCGGGAGGAAGAAAGAGGGCAGGCATACCCATAAGAGAGGCTTTATGCTGCATTCTATGTTCTGCTCTGCCCTCTACAAACTGATTGCCATCAGGAGAACATCTGCATTGCCTCAGTGTGGGAAAAGGTCTTTGACCATCCTTATGTGTATTAAAATGTTCTTGCTGTTTATTGAACCTTGCTTTTGCCAGTAGAGCTCTACCCAGGACACCTTGGGAGTATTACCTACAGAGGTTTCTATGTGTTTGTTGGATCCTCACTTGCAACACCATAATACAAGCTTTTTTTGGTACAAGGCTTGTGCCATATATTACTGTGTACACAGATAAGCAAGCTGAAATTATAAACTACTCCTCACACCCATAATTCACCATAGTGTTCTGTATGCATCACCTCACTATTCTTTTATGGGTGCGCAATCCTGCCAGAAAAAAAAAAAAAAAAAACTACTACCTTGCACCAATAGTAGGTGAAAATTAACCCAAAGCAGTCTAAAGATTGCACTGTCCTAGCCAGGGTTGTAAAGGCACAAGGCTTTTTACCTTCATGTATTTTATGTATGAAGGTAAAAAAAAAAAGGCCGTGTGCAATAGCCCCTCCAGCCCTCCTAATACTTATCTGAGCCCCATCTCGATCCAGTGATGTCCACGAGAACCTTGTCTCTCCGGGGACTCGCACTCCTAATTGGCTTTTGGCAGCAGTGGGTGCCGTTGGCTCCGCTGCTTTCAATCACAGCCAGTGATCCAATCAGAAGACAGAGGCGTGGGGCCGAGTCACGGCTCCGTGTGTGAATAGACACACAGAACAGCGGCTCGGGAGCATGCCTGCTTGGGTGCCCCCACAGCATGCACCCGGCAGGAGGGAGGGACGTGAGACCTGAGAAGAAGAGGATCTGGGCTGCTCTGTGCAAAACTATTGCACAGAGCAGGTAAGTATAACATGTTTGTTTTTTTAATGTGAAAAAAAAAAAAATTAACAAGGGTTTACGACCCTCAAATCTGCCTCTGCCTCAAAACTGGTGACAGCCTACAAGCTGACAGGCAACACAAACATTTTGAAAAGAGCAGACTGTAAACAGAAACAGGTCATGGCAGGCAGTGTTCAGGAAGAGCCGTATTACAGATACAAAGGCAAAGCAGGTAGCAGATGGGAGAGGATCAGGAGCTGGAGGTCAAACCAAAGTCAACGGAGCAGCACTGAGGATCACCATCCAGGTAATAAGCTCTGAACACAATTTTATCTTGCCAACTGGTATCATTAGGTCACACTGAAGCACGTGTGCCAGTTACTATTTCAGCTATCAGGTAGCTTTGGGACTCATATTTTACAAAAAGATACATAGATAACTACTAGTGTCAGAGCCGGCCATTGGCAAAAAGGTCCAATGACTGCCCAGTGCCCATTTTAGGTTAGCACGACGAACGCGACAGACACGGCAGCTGTCATTTTGCATTACAACTGCTTTTAATCAGCTGCATTTTGACTTTAAAAGCAATTCTGTTTCAGACACTTTAGTAAATGAGGCGCAGTATATTCATGAACATTATAGTACCACCACATGTGCTGGCTTGCAGTACTTTTTTTTTCCAGCTTATATTTAATGCTTCATGCTTACAAACTAAGACTGCTTCACTCACTTTAAATATAAGCTGCAGCCTATTTTTATAGGCTGTTAGCATGTAACAGACTTAGCTTACTAGATCAAGGACATTACAGGACACAGGAAAAAACTGATTTTCCAAGAAAGATTTTGCTGAGAAATAAAAGCCAGGAGGCAATAAACATGTGGGAATGTTGTTTTTTTTTTGAAGATGAAGAAATGTATGCAGCAATTTCCCAGTGAAGGATGCTGAATTAAACTTCTTTTTTTTTAACTGCTAAAGAGGATCAAATATTTCAGTTTTTTTTTTCAAGGCTAAATGAGAATTTCAAACAAGGAGTCGGCATGGAAGCGTATGCTTTGCTTTAATTATGAATATGCCAATTAACGCACATAATTACATCTCGCTTTGGACAGAGCAGAAGGAATTAACCCAGACTTCTGAGATATGCAACATGACCTCGACAGGTTGTGTTTATTGATAAAATGACCCCAGAGCGCCCGCAGCACGGTGACGGGAGTCTGAGACGTGGCGCGACTTTCTCTGGTGGCAGGGGAAAATATTAAGTGCAGCTCTGCCCTGGGGGAACTAAAGGCAGAAAAACAGCATCAGCCGCATAAACAGAGCTCCCTATGAGGTATCCAACAGGAAGCACAGCTTGGCTCTACATGTCAACGGAGACATCTACATCAACCCCCTTTCTGTCCCCTAGAGTAAAGATGTGAAGGAGCTGCATAAAATCCACTCTTATCTTATTCAAATCCAGGTGTAGAACCCCCCCCTGATGTGCAATCAGTTTGGTTGAACACTTCTCTGTCTTTCCATTCTATTAATAGAATGGAAAAAGCTTAGGCGCTGAGCATTAAACACGCTCTACGCCACGCTCTACCTGCTTGTAACATTCCACTGCTCCTCGCTCACAACACAACGCCATCTCGCTGACCGGTATATTCCCTTCCTCACATTTGTCTCCTTCAGGAAGGTGTCTGTGAGATAGCTGGAGCCAAGCGGCATCCTGCTTTTAATTAAGAATGCAGTGAAGTCAGGATTCAGCCAAATACAGAAGGCTTTTTAGCAAGATTCATATTCAATGCATTTCTGAGGTTGTGGCCAACAAAAACGGAATATTGATATACCTGCAGTTTTTTATGTCCGGACAAGGACACGCGTTTGGTGCCACTAAGATATCATTTTATCTTTTAAAGGAGAACATGTAGTGAGAGATATATGGAGGATGCTTTTACTGGCCCCTGAAATTGCTATTTGCTTGGTACTGACCCAGAACAAGAATGCAGATCTGGAACGTCAAAATTTGTGATGAGTAGAATGTATCTGGGTATGGGTTCGCAGTAAATGGCTCAAGTTCAAGACCCGAATCTGAGCACCACTGAGGTCAATAGGAGCTAAATGTTAAAAACAAAACAAAAAAAAAACAGTAATGGCCATTTTCTAGGCTAATAGGCCAGGGTTGTCAAATAAATGGTATGGATGGAGCTGTCCAATGGGACATTTACCAAGGCAAATAAAAGATCTACTTGTGGAGAGCAGGACTTTTAATAATGCTTTAGGGTAAAAAATAAATAAACAAAATCTAACATTTTTTAAAATAGCATGCTGGTGGGGGTCCTTATTCTGCTTGTGACATGGGGTATCTGTACTATGTATACAATCTACTACACAAAAGTGACATTTACAAAGAAAAAAATACAGTTTTACTTGCCAGAAAAAGACAGCTTGGCTGCTTTGCGTCTATTTGAAAACAATCTGCCAGGGATTACTTTGATCTAGACTAGACTCTAAGCCTCTGTACACACAGTCGGACATTCCCATCACCAAATCCGTCGGATTTTTTCAGACGGATTTTGTCCTAAACTGGTGTTGCATACACACGGTCGGACAAAGTTGTCGGAAAACCCAGTTATTCGGAACGTGATGATGATCTTTTGTTACGAAGGGACTACGTTCAGGCTAGTAGCCAATAGCTTTGGTCTTGTAATTTGATCTGAGAATGCTTGGCACTTTGTCCGATCGGAATTCTCTACAAACGATCGCAAAAAGTCTGATCGGATTTTGTTGTCGGAAAATTTGAGATTCTGCTCTCAAATTTTTTCCGGCTGAATTCTTTTTTTTTCCTGACTGAAAAAGTCTGATAGAGCCCACACACGATCGGATTTTCCGATAATATGATCCGATCAGACCTTTTCCGACTGTGTGTACAGGGTATTACCCTAGATGAAGGTCTGGTATAGATGTTAATGAAAGACCCCCCCCCCCCCCCCCCCACACACACACACACACACACACACACACACACACACACACACACACACACACACACACACACACACACACACACACACACACACACACACACACACACACACACACACACACACACACAAAAAACAACAATGAAAAACAAAAAACATGCATGGTTTCCCCCTAAAAACACATACCAGACCTTTATCCTTAACAACTTTAATACCGGGCACTTTAACCCCTTCCTGCCCAGGCCAATTTTCAGCTTTCAGCACTGTCACATTTTGAATGACAATTGCGTGGTCATGCAACAATGTACCCAAATTACATTTTTTATAATTTTTTGTGACAGATAGAACTTTCTTTTGTGGTATTTAATCACCACTGGGTTTTTTATTTTTTGCTAAAAAAATGAAAAAAGACCAAAAAGTTTTTCTTAGTTTCTGTTAGAAAATTTTGTCAATAAGGCTACTTCCACACTGGGGCGGGAGGGGGGCTACGTCAGTAGTAAAGTGGCACTAATTTTAGCGATGCTTTACCACTGTTATAGCGGTGCTTTTCGGCCACTAGCGGGGCACTTTTAATCCCCACTAGCGGTCAAATAGAGGGTTAAAAGCGCAGCTGCCAATGTGCTTTGCAGGCGCTTCGGCAGCGATGCCCATTGATTTAAATGGCAGGGGCAGAGGAGGAGCGGTGTATACACTGCTCCCCCACCGCCCGAAAGATGCTGCTTGCAGGACTTTTCCTAGTGTCATGCAAGCGCACTGATCCAGTGTGAAAGCACTCGGGCTCTCACACTGGGGCTGCAGGGGAGGCGTTTTTCAGGCGCTTTACAGGAGCTATTTTTAGCCCTTTAGCGCCTGACAAATGCTTCAGTGTGAAAGGGGTCTAAGTAATTTTTCTCCTTCACTGATGTGCACTGATGTGTCTGCACTGATGGGGACTGATGAGACAGAACTGAAGGGCACTGATGAGGTAGCCCTGATGAGGAAGCACTAATATGCAGCACTGATAGGCGCTGATAGGTTGGCACTGATAGGCAGCACTGATGGACACTGGTTGCACTAATTGACACTGATTGGCATCACTGATGGGCACTGACTGACATCGCTGCTGGGCACCGTTGGGGCTGCACTGATCATCAAGGCACTGATGATCAATGCCCTAATTATCTGCGGTCTCCCCTGTTAGAAAATGCCACTGATTGGCTCTCCGCTCCTCACACGGTGTCAGTGTGAGAAGAAAGCTGTTAACCAGCATTTTCTTGTTTTACATGTGATCAGCTGTGATTGGACATCACATGGGTTAAGAACCTTGTCATCACATGGGTTAAGAACATCGTCCCAGAATGAGAGAGCCACCCCGTCATCGTCATTTGTCTATACGGCGGGCAGGAGGGGGTTAAAGAGGGTCTGGTAAAAAAAAAAAAAAAAACAAGAGGTCCTCCATCGCCCCAAACATGCTGCTTGCAGGATTTTAACGTCCTGCCAGCGTCCCAGCGTGAAAACATTCACGCTTTCACATTGGGGTGGCAGGGGAGGCATTTTCAGGTGCTTTACATGCGCTATTTTTAGCCCTTTACTGCCTGAAAAACGCCTCAGTGTGAAAGGGGTCTAATGAACAAACAGCATTATGAAGGCCAAGAAACACACCAGACAGATCAGGGATAAAATAGTGGAGAAGTTTAAAGCAGGGTTAGGTTATAAAAAAAATATTCCAAGCTTTGAAAATCTGAAGGAGCACATTTCAATCCATCATCTGAAAATGGAAAAAGACTATGACACAACTACAAACCTACCAAGACATGGCCGCCCACCTAAACTGACACACCAGGCAAGGAGAGCATTAACCATAGAAGCAGCCAAGAGGCCCATGGTAAGTCTGGAGGAGCCGCAGAGATCCACAGCTCAGGTGAGAGAATCTGTCCACAGGACAACTATTAGTCGTGTACTCCACAAGTCTAGCCTATGGAAGAGTTGCCAGAATAAAGCCATTGTTGAAAGAAAACCATAAGAAGTCCCATTTGCAGTTTGCAAGAAGCCATGTGGGGGACACAGCAAACATATTGAAGAAGGTGCTCTGGTCAGATGAGACTATAAGGTTTATTTACTAAAGGCGATCCACTTTGCACTACAAGTGCACTGCAAGTGTACTGCAAGTGCACTTGGAAGTGTAGTCACTGTAGATCTGAGGGGGACATGCAAGGAAAATAAAAAACAGCATTTTTGCTTGTACATGATTGGATAATAAAATCAGCAGAGCTTCCACTCATTTCGGATCTTCCCCTCAGATTTACAGTGACTGCACTTCCAAGTGCACTTGTAGTACAGAGTGGATTTGCCTTTAGTAAATCAACCCCTATGTGTGGCAGTAAAATAACACTACACATCACCCTGAACACACCATCCCAACTGTGAAACACGGTGGTGGCAGCATTACGTTGTGGGGATGCATTTCCTCAGCAGGGACAGGGAAGCTGGTCAGAGTTGATGGGAAGATGGATGGAGCCAAATACAGGGCAATCTTAGAAGAAAACCTGCAAGAGACTTGAGACTGGGGCGGAGGTTCACCTTCTAGCAAGACAACGACCCTAAACATACAGCCAGAGCTACAATGGAATGGTTTACATCAAAGCGTATTCATGTGTTAGAATGGCTCACTCAAAGTTCAAACCTAAATCCAATTGAGAATCTGTGGCAAGACTTGAAAATTGCTGTTCACAGACGCTCTCCATGCAATCTGACAGAGCTTAAGCTATTTTTTAAAGAAAGAAGAATGGGGAAAAAAATTCACTCTAGATGTGTAGAGCTGGAAGACACATACAGTATTTATAAAGACTTGCAGCTGTAATTGCAGTGGAAGGTGATTCTACAAAGTATTGACTCAGGGGGGCTGAATACAAATGCACACCACACTTTTCAGATATTTATTTGTAAAAAATTTCTAGAATCATTTATCATTTTCCTTCCACTTCACAATTATGTGCCACTTTGTGTTGGTCTATCACATAAAACACATTTACATTTTTGGTTGTAACGTGAGAAAATGTGGAAAATCTTAAGGGGTATGAATACTTTTTCAAGGCACTGTATAGTAGCAGTAAAATTACCACTACTATTTATGAAGTTCGTCCCCACCAAACTAAACCTTGAGCTCATCCCTAGTCACAATTAAAGTAATATTAAACATTTAATAAAATTCCTTTCCATATAAATGGATTGCCCTGAATAATCAATTTATTTTTAATTTTTTTTTCGTTTTTAAACTGCTTAATTTTCCTCTCAATTTTTTCCCTTTCTGGATTTCCGCTGCTGCGCTTCCCCATAACGTCTCAATAGGGAGCGTGCACACAGTCTCTTCTTGATACCTGGCAGCAAGATGACAAGTCCCAGGAGTCCATGTGTGCACATTACTAATGCGCATGTGCAACAAACAACATAATTTCTACAGCTCACTGATGCATTTCCAGCCTTGCTGTGCCGCTACAGAATAGGCGACATAACAGTGTAGTCCTTGGGGGGGGGGGGGGACGCAAACTCAGCGGTGGCTCCATTGACACTGTGCTGATAATAGAAGCTTCCACAGAAAAGGAAGTACAGGTAGCAAAAGCATAAAAAAACTATTCAGTGCTGAGTTTACAAGAGTTATGACAACATGCATTATCAAAGGTAAATGTGGTTATGTGATGGTAGTTTTTATTATTTGAGTTTATTAAACACTAAAGTAGAAGGAAAGGTTACATAGTAACCCATATGTTTAATGTTTCTTCCTTGTTGCTGATACTCCTCGCAAACTTTTTCTAAAACATTGCTATTGAAATACTTTTTTTTTTCATGTTTTTCTATGCAAAGCTCCAGGATAATCCCCGTTTCAATTTGGCTGGTGGGCATGAAATCTCTCCCGGCCAACAATGCCTTAGAGCTATGGTCGTTGGCAGGATGATGTCACTGCTCTATGGGATTCAGCAGTATTGTCTGCCACATAGCATACAGCATGCAGGCTAGCTGGAGATTTGAGGTCACATGACTGAACATAAAAACTTTACTAAAAAGCATTCTAATTAGATTTTTAGGAAAGGTATGGGGGATGCAACATTTAATGTGGGTTATTGTGTAGCCTTTCTTTGGAGTTTCTGTTAAAGATCTATTCCTGTCATAAATAAAATACCCACATAATACATCTTTGTATTCATTAAAAAATCATCAAATGTATTTTTTACCAACTTTTTCAAATATCTGAATGTGGCTTGTAATCAGCTATTTGTAATCCCCTGTACAGTAGGACTCATTGGGAGAGGTACGGCCAGGATTTCCAGACAACCAGGTGTGCTGGATGCAAATATATTGACAAGGAACTGTAAGCAGTTTGAAGTGGTCATTGGTCAGTGTCCCAGCTGGGAGGGTTTGAATTAATGTTCTGCCCGCTCTCCTGATCTTTTTGGTGGGCTTCCTGTCTGGGCACGGCCCAGTTGCCCTGTCCGATATCCAGCCCTGTCTCTAGGCATTGGTAAGGACAGCACAAAGCAAAATTAACCCATGTGTGTGTAAAGTGACCCTGTAACAAAGTGCCTAACGTAGCCCAGAAGAACCCACACAGGGCAGGCCTCACATGTAACCCAGTAATTGGCACCCAATGAGTTAATGGGGAAACATGGAGGATGTAACATACAACTGCACTACTGCCCCACCTGCCCATATGCTAATAAGAGAAGAGAGAAAAAAAGCAGAAGGATGACCTCCTCAGGTGTTTCTGCTCTTTTACTGTCCAGGGTTTGGGTGGAGAGAGGACACCATTGTGTTCCTTAACTGTCAGTGATAGAAATCTTCCTGGCTGTGGATTATATGTTCAGTTGCAGAAGTGAAAAAAGAAGGCCACATGTAATCCATAGAGCTGGCAACATGTATTACAATCAGATTGTACAATCTCTCATACAGTCCCCTATATATTTACCAAGAACTACATAGTGGATGGAGCAATTTGTTTCATGTATATCTAATCAGGTAGGTCATCACTACCCCTTGGTTTGGTTCGCAGCAGAACATGTGAACAGGCAAAAAATTGGTGAATTTGGTTTGCAGCAGAACATGCGAACACCGTTAAAGTCTATGGGACACAAATGTGAAAAAACAAAAGTGCTAATTTTAAAAGCTTATATGCAAATTATTGCGATAAAAAGTGTTTGGGTTTCGGGTCCTGCTCCAGGGGACATGTATCAATGCCACAAAAAATTTTTAAATAATGCTTAAAGTGAAACAATAAAAATTTAATATTCCTTTAAATATTGTGTCTGGGGTGTGTCCTTAGTATGCCTGTAAAGTAGCACATCTTTCTCATGTTTATAACAGTGGCACAGTGTTTATAACAGTGCCACAGCAAAATTAAATTTCTAAAGGAAAAAATGTAACTCAAAACTGCTCGCGGCTGTAATAAGTTGTGGGATCCTGACAATATAGATAAAAATATCAAGCAAAAATGACCCTTCAGGTCTCGTATGGATATTAAGGGGAACCCTGCACCCATTTTTTTTAACAATGGAGTTGGGGTCCCCCAGGCCCCCAGCCACTATATTTTCTGAACACCGGTATAAATACTATACGGCCTGCCCTATATACTCGGCAGACAATTGGACCTGAGGTGTTGGTTGTACCACAACACTGTAAGCCCTCACAGTTACTCTTGTTGGACGCAGAAATGGGCCCTGCTGTGAAATATTATATCAAAAGTTGTAATTATATGCCCCTGTTAAACAGGGGCAGAAAAATTGGGCCTAGGGTGCTGGTGGTGCCACAACACTGTAACCCCTCACAGATACTCGTGTTGGGTGCTCATGATGTATTTTTCATTTTGCAACACCACACTACACTGTATTGGATACTGTGTACATTGCCTGAAGTGTATTAGAAAGTGTACAATGGCTGCACTGTATTGTATACTATGTACACCACCAGAAGTGTAGTAGAAACAGTATACACTGTATTAGATTCAGTACACCATGGAATGCACTGTAGCTATAGGCAACACTGAATGCAGAGTATATATATATATATATATATATATATATATATATATATATATATATTAATACACTGCCTGACATCTATTAGAAACTTAGAAACTGTACACAGTGTACACACTGTATTACATAATGTGCACCGCCTGCACAGTATTACCAACTGTACACCGTGGAATGCAATGTACATATAGGCTACACTGAATGCAGAGTGTATGTGTGTGTGTGTGTATGTATATGTGTGTATATATATATATATATATATATATATATATATATATATATATATATATATATAGCTGTCTCTCTGTCCACGCCAACAACACTACACACGACCGCCCTGTAAGCAGCCTTATATAGTGTGGGGCGTGGACTTAATCCCCCTGGCCTTTGGCCAATCATGGCTCTCTCAGTAGAGGGTGCTGTGGTTGGCCAAAGCATGCAGGTCAGGTGCATGCTTTGGCCAATCATCATACAGCAATGCACTGCGATCTCGCAGTGCATTATGGGACATTGCACGGCGTCCACATTTTTCCGTGATCGCCCCATATGTTTGGTTTGTTTTAGAACAAACGAACACCCAATGTTCGAATCAAACTTACGTTCGATTCAAACCGTGGGCTCATTCCTAGTCATCACACTGCACTAACCTAAAGCTGGCAACATATTACAATAATTTTGTACAATCTGTACAGTGCACTCTCAACACATAGACCAAGCTGTTACCGACTCCTCTGGGTCTCATACTAATGATCGGGAACCAGTAGGACTAGCTCTTGATCATATGATTCCTGTGGCCATCACAGTTGTCAGTAAGGGCAAATTTAGACTTGTGGTTGGGGGGCGTTAAAGAAGTGCAGTTAAACAACAGAGGGGGGTGTTCACATGTCACAGTCATGATGCTTCACATCCGTTTAAAAAATGATTTAACGTCATGCTTGGCAAGTAGAAAGCCCGCTGAATGCAACCCATTCAAGCAATGGGGAAGCATTGCAAACACCACACAACCACAAGCAATGTACACAGTTGTGCCGCATATGTGCGGCATTTATCGGGTTAAAACAAGAGTCTCATCACCTTCTCATGGCCTGTCAAACTCCTCTGAATAGCAATCCAAATGCAGATTGCTAAATTGTATCTTTTTCTCCTTGATGGAGAAGAAATATGTAAACAATAAAGAAAATAGTTATGTAGAAGAATATTAAAATAAAGAAAAAATAGCTAAATCGGGGCTTGGTCTAGGTCAGTGTTAGGATTAGGGTCACAATTAGGGTTAAGGTCATGATCAAAAGTCAGGGTCAGTGTGCTTAAAACGGAGTTCCACCCAAAAGTGAAACGTACGCTTATCTGATTCCTACCCCCCTCCGGTGCCACATTTGGCACCTTTCGAGGTCGAGGGTGGAGTCGGTACCTGCTTTTTACAGGTACCCTGTCCCCACTTTCAGGAGACTGGGCCTTCTGTCGGCCCAGTGAGAGAGCACCACGCGCTTTGCGCATGTGCAATAGGGACTTGTTCGTGAAGCCGAAAGGCTACACTGCCGGGTTGTGGATAAAAGAAATGTGGCGCTTAGAAATACAAATACAATTAGAATATACACTATATGTGAATAGTCCAAAATCAGAAGAGATTCCACCAATCAAAAGCAGATCACCATTCACCATGTAAGAAATATAAAAGGTAGTAGGATCCCATCAACTTCACCCAATTATATTGACTCTTACCATCAGTGCATGGGTAATGCACATATAGTAACACCAACTCAAGGAACAATCCCTCCTGGCCAGCGTGATGATACAGAGCTTCCTCACAGCTTTAGGGCAAATTCAGAAACCGCTAAACATATACAGTGCACTCTCAACACATAGACCAAGCTGTCACCACTAAATATGGCTCAATATTCAGGGAGATAAATGAGAAAAGATCACTCATTGCGCAAGCATCTTAGCAATTGAACATTTTATTGTAGGTAAAAGTTGCACTCACATGTTATGAAGCAAACAGCGCAAAATAAGAAGTGGCCAGCGCTTCAGATTGACAAGATAACCACTGAGCAATAGTCCACTCGTGTCCCGCGTCATACGAAGCGCCACCCACTGCCGGGTTCCCTTAGCCACAATGGTGGAGGTAGCCCCCGACCAGCCAATGGAAACTATTGACATCGCTGGACTCCAGGACAGGTAAGTGTCCAAATGTTAACAGCGAGCAGCTGCAGTATGCGTATCTGCTGACTTTTAATTTTTAAACTCTGCTTTAAGGTAGGGTTAAAAGGGGATTTTTTATTTATTATTATTGTCAGTTAGTGTCAGTGTGTTTTAGTTAGGATTAAAAAAATAGCTATGTACATACTATTGTTTCTGGGGCCTAATACAGGTACAAACAATAAATAACATACTGTACATGTGTGGTATCGCTTGAAATTTTAAATACCACATCTCTCCTGCAGTCTCCAAACTCTACACAAAAGCTTTCAAAGTTTTCTGCATCCCACTCCCCCTTTTTGTTTGGAGGGGATGTGGACTTATTTTGATCATATTGGTAATCGTGTCCACATCTTCTGGACACCACCAGCTTTTGGAGGAAACTTTTTTCCATCATATCAGGGATCACTGGGGTCCTGTCTAAACTGAATGTTGCACTAGTTATTCTCTAGTTGGGTATTGGTAGGTTCCATAGTACTTTTAGAACAGTGATACTGCATATCCTCATTGCAGCAAAAACAGTGATAGCAAGGCATTGGACTAAGAACCTAGCACTCAACCCCTCTGAAGTTCTAGATCTGGTGAATATTCAGTACTCATTTGAGAAAATTTTTTGCATAAGAACTCTACAAGGGACACATCTGAAAAGCCATGGAAGCTCTGGGTAGAGAGCAAATTTCATTTTGATGTCTATAACTGAATTCAATGTTCTATTGTTTTATGATGCACATAACCTTTGTTCATAGGTTCCTTTTTTTATCATAATTCAGTATGTCACATATTATACTATTCTTATTTGTACTACCAAAATTAAAAAAAAATATATATTGTTTAAAAAATAAAATAAAATACCACATCTCATGGTATGACATATATATGGGGATAGATTGTTCAAACAGGGATGGGAATTAAGACACTTGACAAGGTTTTGCAGAAAAATGCCTATACAGATACAAAACTCATATAATGTTGTATCAAAATGTTATAATACAAACCCATTGAAATAGGATATGTAGGAAAACATAGTCGCCGTATTTAAAACCAGGAACTTCTACTGTTGCCATCACCGTGTTATCTGTAATCACCAAGGGACCCAATTTTTTTGATGGTTTCCCTGGGTTTGGACTCACTCAGTAGGGCTATATCATATAATATGTATTTTTGGTTTAGAAGCATTTGTTGATATTTTTTTCTTTCACTTACATTAACAGTATCTTTTAATAAAGATTAGAAGCTTTTAGCTTTATAGTTTTTTCCTGGCTCAGTTGAGGAACCTCAGCAGCTGTGGCACTGTAGCATTTTGTCCCGTTGTTTAGATGGCGATAATAGAAGTTCCTAGTTTTTAATATGTTTTTCTACATATCCTAAATCGATTGGGTTAGTACTATAACATTTTTGATACTACATTATATGAGCTTTGTATATTAAATGTCTGGTTTCAATATTCATAATATATTCTGTATATTTATGAATATGCTTATATTTTAGGCATTTCCCTGATATATTCAGAAACTTCTGAAGAAGAACCCTCAAAACAAACCAAGTGTTTTAATTTCCATTGATGTTGGATAATCCCTAGAACGACCCCTAGAGGCCTAATGGTGGCCTCCAGAGTCAAGGAGAGATGAATGAGATTCTTCTTTGTAGAGTGGGTTACTAGGCATAGTGGGTGTAATACAAGATGGAATAACTGGGCACCAGTCACTGTTTGAATGCAAACAAAATAGGTTTATTGTCTCTTAACAAGAACTGGGGGAGAGAGGGTCGGTGCCTGAACACCCTTAGGCAGATGCAATAGCAATTGGCAGACTCTAAGGCCGCGTACACACGGGCGGACTGTTCGCCCAACCTTGTCCGCTGAACAGTGTTTGGGCGGACAGTCCGCTCGTGTGTGGGCTTTCAGCGGACAGTTTCAGCGGACAGTTGGACGGACAAAGTCTTTCGGAAATTCCGAAAAACTGTCCGCTGAAACTGTGTTTGAGCGAACAGTCCGCCCGTGTGTGGGCCTGTCCGCTGTACTTTCGAAATGAGCGGACTGTTCCCGCTCGGAAAGTCCGCCCATTTCGAGCGCGTGTACAGGTAGGCGGGGCCCGCGAAGGAGACGTCGCGGGCTCCGCCGCCTGGAATGGGCTTAAAGGGGAACCGGCCTGGTACGGCTCAGGAGGGGGGGGCGCGCTCGCTCGCCCCCCTTTCCTGGCCGGCCGGGTAGCGTGCTCGGACAAGGGTCTGGTGTGGACTTGGGGGGAACCCCCACGCCGATTTTTTTCGGCGTTGGGGTTCCCCTTTAAGCCCATTCCAGGCGGCGGAGCCCGCGACGTCTCCTTCGCGGGCCCCGCCTACCTGTACACGCGCTCGAAATGGGCGGATTTGCCTCCTCCTTACGTGGGCGAGTCCGTTCATTTCAAAAGTTGAGCGAACTGTTTGCCCAACCTTGTTCGTCAAACAGTCCGCTCGTGTGTGGGCAAGTCCGCTCATGCAAATTTTGAGCGGACTGTTTGACAAACTGTTTGCCGAACAAGGTTGGGCGAACAGTCCGCGCGTGTGTACGCGGCCTAAGACAAAATAGGCAGACAGCTATACTGGTTGATGGCCTTTAAGCTGGTTGGGGAACTGTATTTGTAGAACTGCTGTCTCCTATGGCAACTGAACTTGTAGGTTGGCTTCAACACAGATCTGTACACATACCAGACTTGGTATCCCCATTGTATAGGACCTGGCCTCCATCTCACAGACTCCCGCTGTAGCTTTTCTCACTGGGCTCCCAGTCTTCTCACCAGACCTTCAGATTCCAGCTGCCCACTGGATCCCCTGAGTTCTTCCACAGCTAACCCACTGTACACTCCAAGCATCACCCATGCCACCTGCCAGGTCCCTGGCTTGGCTCTCAGCTAACCCACTGAATCTTCTTCAAGTGTCACCCACCCTCACCCGCTGGGTCCCAGACTTGAATGCTGAAGCTTTCCCAACTGGTTCACCATTCCCAGCTAGCGAAAAGGCTGCTTTAGTACTTCTTCAGACTTCCCAAACCTTGCCTCTTATAACAGGAATAGTTGTCCCTTTCTGGCGACGGTGTCCCCTTTATCTCTGACCTCTGGTTCTCACTTGCCTCTGGTAACAGAAGTGGTCATCCCATGTGGCTACTGCTTCTCCTTCACCTCTGGCAACACTCGATTCACCATCCAGCTGAACCGCTGCAGCGATCAGGCTCCCCTCGGGCTGAGCCTCTATACACGTGGCTATGCCTCAGGCTTAGGCCTAACCTTCAGCTGCTGCTTCACATATAGCCCCCCAGGCCTCAGTCTGGGGCTAAAAGAACACTAATCACTTGACTCATTCCCCTTAAATAGCCTCTCCCAGCATGCTTAGCCACAAATATGATTGGCTGAGAAATTATGTCTTTTCACAACCTAAACTCACTGTGGTCTTGTCATTCTAATGCCAAAGGCACCTATTGACAGAGGAGAGAAATGCACCAGTTTAGGCTTAAGGCGAAAACAAAAAAAGTCAGAGGATACAACTACCAATTAGCCAGGCTAATTACTGCCTAGCATAACTAAATTTGTTAGCAACCCTGCCTAATACCAGGGTGCTACATTTATATTTATTTTTAATTTTTGTGGCAATATAGTCCCGACAAAAGAGGGATTCATTCTGTTCTAAATACGATATTTTAGGGATGATGACACTTCCTACCACCAGGCCAGTTTTCCATGTTCAACAGCTGTTAAAGCGCCTTGAATCCCCATAGAGAAAAGCATAATAGAAATATAAATTAATAATGTTATTATTGTTATCACTGTTAAATAATCCCTAGCCTGACAAACATCCATGTGTTCTATCAGAATTTGGCTCATAAGCTGAATTGGGATGGAGACCTCTGCCCTCGGCTGTCAGCCAAGCATCGCTGATATAAATCAATCCTTCATGCTGTCTGTGGTGCTGAAATTATTTCTGAATGGCCACAATTGCTGCTTATGGTTCTTTTTTTGATGACCATTCTGATATTTTGTTCTGCAGAGAGCATAGCTTGGATAAACTCACACGGCGTGCATAAATAAAATATTTCAGCAGTTAATTAATGGTGCATTCCTACTTTCCAGAACGATAGATTTGGCCGGGCTATTTTCTTTATTTAACACCACAAGACGATACCTCTTTAGAACTTCCTAATGTAATTATCAGAGCAGTTATGAGCCCCCCGTTGTGTGGGTTTTGTTGACCGACTTGTATTTAGTGAGCCGCTCACAGTCTGCCTTATTCTGATTCGCCTCACACTGTGTGATTGCCTCTCCATCCGTTCTCTCCCTCCATCCTGTCTCCCTCCATATCATCTTCATTCTCTCGCTCGCTTCTGGTGACTCCATTAGATACTCTTTGGGGACCTTCCAATCACCTGAAAAATCAGCCACAGCTGTTTAAATGCAGCTCCTTTCCCAGAGGAGCCACGCAGAGCTACTGGACTCGTATTTTTAGAAGAAAGCAAATGTCTTGTTTGAATGTTTGACTTCTTTCCACCTGAACAAAAGACACTAACTTTCATTCCCTGCTGGCACAGCAAACAATGTGACTTTAGTACGCTCCAGCTTGATATAGCAAGGAAATAGGGCTTGGATGGTGGGGGGGAAGAGAGGGTGATCAAAGTGCAAGCTGAGAATGGGGCATTAAAACAGCACAGTAGCACCTAACACAAGCAGCCACTCTTCTAGAAAACATGGATTAACCCATTCAACTAGAAAACAGAAAGCAATAAATGATATGAACACAAGGAATGAATTAGAGCAAAAAGGACTAGAAGCAGGGGACTTCACACCAGTATACCAAGGGCAGCATTAAAACTGTATTAAATCCCAAAAAACTAAATGTTATATATTGCAGCTTACCAATCCATAAATGTGGCAGCTGTGTTAGATGCCTTTTTTATTTTATTTTTTCATTGTATTTCCACCTAGTGATCCAGCCAGTAACACACCTTTGGGGGGATTTACTAAAACTGGGGCGTGCAAAATCTGGTACAGCTCTGCATAGAAACCATTCAGCTTCCGGGTTTTATTGTCAAAGCCTAACTCAATAAGCTGAAATTAGAAGCTGATTTGCTACCATGCACAGCTGCACCAGATTCTGAGTTTTAATAAATCTCCCCCTGTCACAAGGAGCCTCCATTCTAGATGGAGGAGCAACAGAGACACCTTTGGACAACAGCATTGCCAATCTGGGGGAGGGTAATGTTGGATGGCCTAGCAGATATAGATGGACAAATTAAAGCCAAACTCAAGCTAACACTTTTTTTTTAAGAGTAACATTTTTTTTGAGAATTAAAAGAAAGAAAGAAAAAATCCTCTGGGTGATCAATGTACATTGAGAGTTCAACAAGCTTTGAAGCAGATTCCTATGTTTTGTTGCTGTGAAGAAATAGCTGTCTGTTTCATGTCCTGTGCAAACCTATTCTGAATTTGAGGATTTTTTTCATTATATTCAGCTAGTACACTCTAATTTAAGAAAGGTGCAGGTTTTTGCATCCTTTTAACCATTTCATAACTGCGCTATAGCCGAAAGATAGCTCTTTCGTTCTGGGAGGGCATCTATAGATGTCCTCCCAGAACCACTCCCCTCCCCCCAATGCAACCCCCGGGGTGAGCATCCAGTTCGATCTGTGATCATGGTAAAGTGCCAATATAGACAGAGAGTGGTGGAAAGAAAGAAAAAAAAACTAAAACTAATCAGTGTTGTATGGAGAGAAAAAAGGGCAATTGTTCACGATATACAGCATTCTAGTAAACTAATTGACATCCAGGTAAAGTTTAGATCTACAGTTACAGTATACAGTATAATGCCCAGTTAAAGTTTAGAGCATTACTATACAAGCACTATTGCAAATAATTATCAGGCAACTCTGTGGCATGTAATGTCATAGAAAATAACACGGTAAGAGGCAGCAGCAGGGAATGATCTGTGTAATGCCGCATACACACAAACGGAACGTCCGGCAGAAAAAGTCAGACGGAAGCTTTTCATCGTATATTCCGATCGTGTGTATGCCTAATCTGACTTTTTTTTATGAAAATTCTGACGGACCTAGAAATAGAACATGTTTTAAATATTTTCGACAGAACCAATTCTTATTGGGAAAACCACTCGTCTGTATGCTGTTCCGAAGGGCCAAAAACGGGGCATGCTCTGAAGCAAGTACAAGACGGAGGCTATTGGCTACTGGCTATTGAACTGCCCTTTTCTAGTTCTGTTGTATGTGTTGTACGTCACTGCATTCTTAATGATCAGACTTTGGTGTGATCGTGTGTACGCAAGACAGTTTCAGTGGAACTCCGTCGGAAAAACCTTTGGAGTTTATTCTGACCCCAAAAAACTGTCGCGTGTATGTGGAATTAGACATTGGACAAAGGCAAGAACTGTTAAACTATGCCTAGAAACAAAAAACTGTTGGTGCAATTAAAGTACTGTGTGCAGTAGAGCTGCACAATTAATTGTTAAAAAATCGTGATCTCGATTCAACCCCCTCACGATCCTAATCCAGCATTTCCACGATTCATGTAACAAGTGCAGAGCTGTTCTCTGCTCAGAGCTGTCAAAAAAAAAGGCAGCCGGCAAAGTTTATCACAACATTGCTCAGATAAAAAGAAACAATGTATAATTTGGTTCTTTTAGATCTAAGAGATTAACTTCAGTCTGCAAATGAGGGCAGTTTAGACATTTAGACTAAACCTTTTTCTGACACTTGTTGCTTTAACCGGTTCCCGTCCCGCCTCACATACATATACTGTGGCACAATGGCACCGCTGCACGAAATCTCATACCTGTACGGGGTGCACTCTTGCCCCCGCCGTGTGCATGACCACCGGATTAGTTCCAAATCCGATCAATCTTCAGGTCCAGGCCATGGCTTATGAGAGGACATACCACAGTAGGTTGCACCAACACTACACTAACACCAGCACATGTAGGTACACTTGTTACCCCCCATTCACCCCCGATAGCTTCACCAGTTAACTCCTTCACTCTCTGTCACAGTTTCACCCAGTGCAGTTGTCAGATTTTTCACTGATCACTGTAATGATCAGTGGCGGCTGGTGAAATTTTAGGATGGGGCGCCAGATCCCACCCCTTCCTGGTTGGCCCCTCACACTTATCATAAGCCACAACCCTTATAGAATCCACCCACTCCATCTCCTGTATTCTACTTGTTTCCACACATAGTGTCAGGAGTATACAGCTCACCATCACAGGACAGAGTATATAGCCCCAGCATCACAGAACAGAGTATATAGCATTTCCACAAAGCCTGGTATATAGCATGTCTCACAAAGCCTGACATATAGTATTTCTCACAAAGCCTGACATATAGTATTTCTCACAAAGCCTGGCATATAGCATTTCACACAAAACCTGGTATATAGCATTTCTCACAAAACCTGGCATATAACATTTCTCACAAAGCCTGGTATATAGCATTTCTCAAAAAGCCTGGCATATAGCATTTTTCACAAAGCCTGGTATATAACATTTCTCACAAAGACTGGCATATAGCATTTCTCACAAAGCCTGGCATATAGCATTTCTCACAAAACCTGGCATAGTGCAGTTCGCACAAAGCCTGGTATATAGCATTTCATACAAAGCCTGGCATATAGCATTTCGCACGAAGCCTGGTATATATCATTTCTCACAAAGTCTGGCATATAGCATTTTTCACAAAGCCTGTTATATAGTATTTCTTACAAAGCCTGGCATATAGCATTTCTCACAAAGCTTGGCATATAGCATTTCGCACAAAGCATTTCTCACAAAGCCTGGCATATAGCATTTCTCACAAATCCTGCACAATTACCCCCTCTCTGCACAATTAACCCCCCCCCCCCCGCACAATTACACCCCCCCCCCAAACTTCCCTTTTATAAGGAGCTCTGTATATATCTTGTACCCAGGACTGCCCTTTTATAATGATCTGTCTAGATTGTATACCTAGGACAGTCCTGATTCATGCAGCTCTTTACAGTCCTACTTGTGGCAGGACTAGATGACAGGGAGGAGGAGTGCCGGGCTGGGTGCGGCTCTTGTCATTCAAACAGTATCTTTCCAGCAAGCGTGCCACATATAAGCTCTGTGACAAGGCAACAGATCATACAAATAGTTTTATGGGTTACGAGGGAAGAGATAGTTATGTAGAGCTGGCGAACTGCCCAAACCTCATAGGGAGTGCTGGTAGGATTGTGTGGGACTTTGTGTCATCCTTATTCGGAAAGGGTGTGGACAGTTATTACACAAGCATGCCACTTTTTAGTCACTTGTTTGATCATGGAATTGGCGCATGTGGCACTGTGCGATCTAATTGCCGGAGCTTACCCCACGGCTTGTAGATTCCCAACTTAGGCAGGGGGGAGAGCCTGCTTGAGATGTAATCATTTGCTCGCAGTGAAATGAAGGGATAATAAGAACGTTTTCATTCTGTCCTCCCTTCACTCAGATACGACAGTCCAAATTACAATGGCGACTGGTGTTGTGGAGAAACCCCTCTGTGTCCACGAATACAATTTTAATTTGGGAGGGGTGGACCTCAACGACCAGTTGATGGTGCTGTACTTAATTGCCAGACGTTGGTACAAAAAAGTGTCTGTATACTTATTCCAATTGGCTCTGCTGAACGTTTATGTGCTATAAAAAGCTTCAGGATGAACTGGATCCTTTATTAAATTCCAGGAAGAGATCATCATAGCCCTTCTATTTCCAGACGGTACTGTGGCCCAACTTCCCAATGCAAATGCAGTGAGTCGGCTGCATGGGAGGCATTTTCCGTATATATCCTCCCTGGTACCCCTACCAATCGATTATCCCAAAGAAGATGTTGTGTCTGCAGCAAGCACGGATTTATGCGTGACACCCGCTATTGTTCTCCCTCTTGTCCTGACCAACCCGTTTTCTGCATCAGTGAATGTTTTGAACGCTACCACACACTAGTTGTGTATTAGTGTAGGACACAGCAATGCGCAGACTAGGACACATTTTCACAGGGTCTTCAAAGATGACATCACATTTTTGGCGACCCAAATCTGGAACCGTTATGGTTACAAATAAAAGTGTAAAAAAAAAGTAAAAAACAAAACAAAAAAATATAAAATAAAAAAGCCCAAAATAGTTGTCATTTCATTCTTTCTCTATTCTCTCTCTATTGTGCTGCTCTGTTTTATTGTTTTTTTTAACTGTAATGGTTTATTGTTACTATGTCTTATCAGTTTTGTTTTTCAGGTATGTAATTCTTTTATACTTAACTGTTTACTGTGTTTTATTGTTAACCATTATTTTATTTTCAGGTAAGCCATTTAGCTGCAACACTGATTTATTTATCTTGACAGCAACAGCATTTGCTCTCATGATACATAAGCGACTCCAGCGCTGTAGGAGGTGATTTCACTACTACAGTTTAAAAAAAAGAACATATATGCAGAAGTATGGGGGCAGGGGTGGAGGGGCAATTTGCCCTTAACATTAGCATAGGATTGTCCTCATGCTTCAGCATATATTTTTTACTCTTTTTTTAGCACAGATTATTGTTGTTTTATTGAGTTAATGTTTGATTGTTACCATTGTTTGCTTTTCAGGTACGCCATTCAGCTGCAGCACTGATTTATTTATACTCACAATACTTAAATGAGCGACTCCAGTGCTGTAGGAGGTGATTTCACCACCACTGTTAAAAAAAAAAAGAAAACGATGCATGTATGCCCATTATTAGAAGTGAGTGGATACAGGGCGGTATTCTAATAGTGGGTATACCCACCGATCAATCTCTTTTTTTTTGTTCAGCCTACAGGCTGCAAGAAAAAAAAAACATTACAATATATGCCCAACAAGGACCAGCAAACGTACTGGCATGTTGCTTGACTTTGAGTGGTTATACCAGAATGATGCTTGCAGGTTTAGGTATCATCTTGGTAATGTTCTGTTCAGCTAGCGGTCAGCTTTCATGTAATGTAATGTAGACTATATCCCCCCCAGCCTTTTAATCATTAATGAGTGCTCTTTTATAGGTGGCATGGGTGAGCAGTCTAAGGCACTGGATTAAGGCTCCAGTCTCTTTGGGCTTGTGGGTAGGGATGAGCTTCGTGTGCGAGTCGAACGTACGTTCGACTCGAACATTGGCCGTTCGTGCGTTCGGCGAATTCCGAACGTTTTGGCCGTTCGCGTCAAAATTCGAGTGACACGCGCGCGGACCACAATGCACTGCGTTGGCGCAGTGCATTGCTGTCCGATGATTGGCCAAGCATGCACTGTGACCCCGCATGCTTGGCCAATCGCAGCGCCGGCAGCGAGGAGAGCCATGATTGGCCACAGGCATCCTGCCTGTGGCCAATCATAGCTCAGACTGTGTAGTGCACGCCCCACACTATATAAGGCCGCCTTTAAGGCGGCCTCCTGTAGTGTGTTACTTTGCATCTGAAGCAGTGGGTGTTCTGTGTACCTTCAACACAGTACACACCAATTGTTTTTGGCTGATTTCCTATCTTGCTGCTGTGTAGTGGTTGTTGTCTGTGCCCTGACTGCAGTATACACCACTATATTCACCTCACCTATATAGCTAGTGATCTAGCTTTAACCACTTAACAACTGCCCATTGCCGATTAACGGCTTCAGGGCGGTTGTTTAACTCAGAGAGGCCGTTAATTAACGGCCTCCCAGAATTCTGCTCTCGCGTGCCCCGAGGTGTGCGCACTCGAGAGCATCCGTGACCGCCGGGTCCATAGGACCCGGCGCATCACGGTAAACGGCCACTCATAGCGGCCGTTTACCACGTGATTGCTCCGTCAAATGACGGAGTGATCACTTGGAAACAAACCGGCGTCATGTTATGACGCCTGTTCCTCCCTCCCCTTTCTGTACCGATCGGTACAGCGGAGGGGAAAGAGATCGGTGTCAGCAGCGATGTGGGCTGCATCTGCAGTGCCCACATCGCTCCTCACCGAATTTAACCCCTCAATTCCCTGCCAATACTCTGCAATACCAGTGCATACTCTGCAGTACCCTGCCATTACTCTGCAGTACCCCACCATTACTCTGCAGTACCCCGCCATTACTCTGCAGTGCAGTACCCCGCCATTACTCTGCAGTGCAGTACCCTGCCATTACTCTGCAGTACCCCGCCATTACTCTGCAGTACCCCGCCATTACTCTGCAGTGCAGTACCCCGCCATTACTCTGCAGTACCCCGCCATTACTCTGCAGTGCAGTACCCCACCATTACTCTGCAGTGCAGTACCCTGCCATTACTCTGCAGTGCAGTACCCTGCCATTACTCTGCAGTACCCTGCCATTACTCTGCAGTGCAGTACCCCGCCATTACTCTGCAGTGCAGTACCCTGCCATTACTCTGCAGTACCCTGCCATTACTCTTCAGTACCCCCCATTACTCTGCAGTAACCCCCATTACTCTGCAGTACCCCCCAATACTCTGCAGTACCCTGCCATTACTCTGCAGTACCCCACCATTACTCTGCAGTACCCCCCATTACTCTGCAGTACCCCCCATTACTCTGCAGTAACCCCCATTACTCTGCAGTACCCCCCATTACTCTGCAGTACCCCCCATTACTCTGCAGTACCCCCCAATACTCTGCAGTACCCGCCATTACTCTGCAGTACCCCCAATACTCTGCAGTACCCTGCTATTACTCTGTAGTACCCCGCCAATACCCCGCCAATACTCTGTAATACCCTGCCATAAATTGCCATACCCAGCCATACTCAGAGATACCCAGCCATACTCGGTGATACCCTGAAGTACCCAGCCATAGACGCCCCCCACCCCTCACCGCCCTCTGGTGCTTCTACCAACTCGCCAGTACGATCAAAGCCAGAATCTTTTTTTAAATTTTTTATTTCAGGCTTCCCAGCCTAGAGGTGAGATGTGGGGTCATATTGACCCCCCAGATTTCACTGTAAAGAGGACCTGTCATCCCATATTCCTATTACAAGGGATGTTTACATTTCTTGTAATAGGAATAAAAGTGATCAAAAATATATTTTTGGGAAAAAAAATGTCAAACTAAAATAAAGTAAAATGAACAATAAAAAAATAAAATAAAAATTAAAGCGCCCATGTCCCCATGTGCTCGCATGTGCCACACATGTGAGGTATCGCCGAGAATGTTAGAGCGAGAGCAATAATTCTAGTCCTAGACCTCCTCTGCAACTCAAAACATGTAACCAGTAAAAAAAAATTTAAAGCGTCGCCTATGGGGATTTTTTAAGTAGCGACGTTTGGCGCCATTCCACGGGCATGTGCAATTTTGAAGAGTGACATGTTTGATATCTATTTACTCAGCATAACTTCATCTTTCACTTTATGCAAACATTGGGCTAACAAGTGGTTAATAATAGAGCTTGCAGTCAGTAGTGTTAGGAGATAGTGCGTGCTGTCTGCGTGCTCTGTACCCAGTACATACCGCTATAATATAGGGCAGGCCCCTACTTTCAAACATCCAACTTACAAACATCTCCTACTTGCAAACGCAAGGAGACAGCAGCAAGTGAGATGAAAAAAGATGGACGACAAAACAAAATTATACAGGGGTGATAACCCTTCCCTATGTTTTCCAAAAAGCTTAAAGATATTTTTTTTGACTGGAGCTACACTTTAAAAATGTACCGGTTGAAAATGACAAACAGATTCAACTTAACACAACAAACCTACACAGTCCCTGTCTTGTTTGCACCGCCTGTATACTGCTGTTCTGAGTATATAGGGCCTGGGGGCCACACGCATTTCCTTTTTTTAATATGGGTACGGGGTTCCCCTTAATATGTGTACAAGACCCAAATAGGCTGGTAATGGGCAGGGAGGGCTACCCATGCCATTTTTCTGAATGATTTTCAACCATATTGCAGGAACCAGATATAACATTAAAACCGCAAGCAGTTTTAAATGGTGTTATTTCCGTTTAATGTCATTTTGTGCAGGGACTGTTCTAAACACGGGAAACACGTGGCACTTCACAGGCATACTATAGACACCCCCCAGGCACCATATTTAAAGGAATATTTCACTTTTTTTTTTTCACTTTAATCGTCATTAAAATCAGTGCTCCCGCCAAAACGGTAGTTTTTAAAACTTTTTTTTGCAGTGACCCATGTCCCCTGAGGCAGGAGGCAGGTCGCCAAACCCTTTTTAGCACACTATCTTGCATATTAGCCGTTAAAATTAGCACTTTCCAATTCGAACGTTCGAGTCCCATAGACTTCAATGGGGTTCTAACGTTCGTACCGAACGCGGGGGTCGTTCGCAAGTTCTGGTGCGAACCGAACCGGGGGGTGTTCGGCTCATCCCTACTTGTGGGTTTGAATCCCGCTGCTGCCAAGCTCTTTTAACAAATCCTTATCCTCAATGGCTCAAGCATCTCTGATTTGCTGCTGCACTTTGAATAATGTTGTGATGCTGCGCTGTGAACTCTCTGACAAATGTTGTAAACCACTAATTGGCTGCTAGACTGCTTTTAACCACTTCAATACTTTGCCATAGTCATATGACGTCTGCAGATGGGGTCTCCCATCCTGGGCAGGCGTCATATGACGTTGTCTGCTTCTCGCTGCTCCTGTAGGCCCCTCAGGGTGTTTTTTTTTCCAAAATGGGGTCATTTTGTGGGTAATTCAACTGTCCTGGTGCCCCAGGGCCTTCACAAATCTAATAGGTCATTAGAAAATTAGGTGTAATTTATGCTCCTAGAACGCCTGACGGTGCCCCCTGCATGTTGGGCCTCTGTATGTGGCCAGGCTGTGTAAAAGTCACACACATGATATCGCCATACTCAGGAAGAGTAGCAGAATGTATTTTGGAGTGTCATTTTTGCTATATACATATAAAACAAATATCATAAATACTAAGTAATATTGAACCTAGCGCTCACAATGGAAATATAATTTGTTTGCACTGACAGCCGCTATTATAAAATTCTCAATCAATACTAAAATATGCTCAAATATAAAACAAAAGCATTAACAGTGCTTTATATGAATAAAAAACATAAAAAAAAAAATGATGATGTCTCTTATGGTGCAATATTGAAATCCAATAATAAGAATGAACTCTCAGATGATAATGACTTCAAGAATAAACGTCCACTGAAATGTCCAGCACTTCACTATACATAGGTATAAATATAGAGTGGTATAGTCAGCCCTCTCCACCTATAAAAAGTTCAATGCAATAAACTGCCAAAGACACCAGCAGACATTATAGTAGGCTTCTGATGAAAGCAAGATTTGAATGCTTGAATTATAAGTCGCTTACCAGGCTCACACAGGTGGCATCTTCCCAGGACTCATCGCGATGGGAGGTTTGAGTGGAACCATGACCAGCGGTGAGCTTGATGCCATATATGTGACATGCTGGATTGTTTACAATGTTCTTGTATGCATAATTTGTACGAGGGGGGAATGTTTTTATTTTAATAAACAGCTTAACACCATGAAAGATATCCCCTTGTATCCCTACATGGTTTATTCACTGCATTACACCGATCCTGCCAAGAAGAGCTCAAGTTCCCAGTAAGTGCCGGTTCACATAGGGGCGACTCAGATCCGACTTCAAGTCGCCCCAAGTCACCTCAGGTCGCACAACATGTAGAAATCAATGTAAGTGAATGAGAGCCGTCTTAATGCACGCTACTGAAGTCGCTCCGACTTCAGAAAAGGTTCCTGTACTACTTCAATCCGACTTGTAGGCGACTGGTACCCATTGATTTCAATGGAGGTCGCCTCCAAGTCGGATCTCTGTCTATACAGAGGCGACTCTCAGAGAATTATCAGCTCTCAAAAGGAGTTCCCCCCTGAGAGCTCATACTCTGATTGGCCACGGCAAGTCGTAAGTCGCGTCCAAGTCACGTCAAGTCACGTCAAGTCACGTCAAGTCACATCAAGTCACGTCAGGTCAAGTCACGTCCAAGTTGCCTCCAAAAGTCGTGTTGCCCCTGTGTGAACCGAAGAGATGCTGCAGCCTTAGGCTCCGTTCACACAGGGGGCGATGCGAGGCGACACGACTTGCCGTGCCGCGACCTGACAAGTCGCCCCCGTTCTGTACTACGGAACCGTTCTAAGAGGAGCGACTCAAGTCGCTCCAACTTAGAAAAAAGGTTCCTGTACTAATTTTGGGCGACCTCGGGCGACTTGCATTGACTTCTATACAGAAGTCATTTGCAAGTCGCCACTGAGGTCGCGGCAGGTCGCGGCGAGGCAAGTCGTGTCGCCTCGCATCGCCCCCTGTGTGAACCGAGCCTTATGTTGTGGAGGATTTTGCAGGCTCTGTTTACATTTACCTTTGATAAACATAAACACAAAGGGGTGAGCACGTGGTCGATTGGTGAAGGTGTAGCAGCCAATGATTCAAGCATTCAGATCTTGCTTTCATTAGAAGCCTATTATAATGTCTGCTGTTGTCTTTGGCTGTTTATTGCATTGAACTTTTTATAGGTGGTGAGGGCTGACTATACCACTCTATATTTATACCTATGTATAGTGAAGTGCTGTACATCTCAGAGGAACGTTTATTCTTGAAATTATTACCATATGAGAGTTCATTCTTATTGTTGAACTGTCCTGGTGCTCCAGGGCCTTAACAAATTTAATAGGTCGCTAGGAAATTAGGTGTAATTTATGCTCCTAGAATCCCCAATGGTGCTCCCTACTAGAGATGGCCTTGCGGTTCGCCCGGCGGTCAGTTTGCGGCAAACTTTGCTCGTTCGCGATTCGCCAAACCGGCGGACTTCTGCCGCTGTTCGTGGCGGACATATTCGCTTACATTGTGAAGAACTTTGACCTATGACACATCCATCATGGGGTACAGGACAGCCAATTGATACAATTGATAAATTTCAGCACATGGACATACCCCCTACCTTTTAAACAGACCTGATCTGGCAGCCATTTTTCATTCTGTCTTTTGTCAGTGTAGGGAAAGGACGCTGTGTGGAGCAGGGACAGTCAGTCTAATTACTAACTATTACTATTAGGTCTACAAAAGTCCTTTTAAGGACTGGTATATGTGTACAGTATATAGGGTTGTAATACACTTGTATAATATACTTTCTTTCTTTTTATACTTTCTTGCACATGGCTCCACAGTGTGGGCTTTTTTTTAACATGTCCGCTGCTGACAATAGTGTCTCCATCTGCAGCCTTTGCAGTCAACGCATAAGTCGCGGTAAGCCCAACACTCACCTAGGGATGACCGCCTTAAGAAGGCACATGAGCTGCCATCACCGAGCCCAGTAGGAGCAACGGAACCCACAAAGCCACACTCCAGGCTCTCACCGTCCAGCCTCTTCTACTTCTCCTTCTCCTCTTTCCTCAGAATTGTCCTCCACTCCACCTTCCATCATGCCATTATCACGTTTTTCTGGGAAAAGGCAGGCTTCCGTGGGCCAAATGTTCGAGCGTAAAAAATGATGACGCCGGATAACCCTCTTGCCCAACAGTTGACTGCTGGCTTTCCGGAACTGTTAGCCCGCCAACTACTGCCATATAAACTGGTGGACTCTGAGGCCTTTCGAAAATTTGTGCCCATTGGAACACCACAATGGAAGGTCCCAGGAAAGAAGTATTTCTCACAGAAGGGCATCCCAGAGCTATATGGCCATGTTCAGCGGCAAGTGAATGTATCTCTGGCATACAGTGTTGGTGCCAAGTTACATCTGACCACACACACGTGGTCTAGCAAACATGGGCAGGGAAGGTATATAACTTTTACTGCCCACGGGGTGAACCTTCTGACGGCCGTCAAGCATGTAACCCATGGCACCCGTGTAGATTTGGTTTTACCGCCACGGATTGCATGCAGGACACCTTGCGGCAGGCAAGGAAAATCTCGGCCCATTTCAGAAGATCTTACACGGCCATGGCTCGCCTTGCTGACATTCAGCGGCGACACAATCTGCCGGTCAGATATCTTATTTGTGATTGCCCTACGCGATGGAACTCAACCTTCTATGTGCTTGATAGGCTGCTCCAGCAGAAGCGTGCAGTTAACGACTACCTGTACGAACTCTGCGGCAGAACAGGTTCTGGGGAGCTTGGTTTTTTTGTTACCATGTCAGTGGCTGCTCATGCACGACACATGCAGACGTCTGCGGCCATTTGATGAGATCACCAAACTGCTCAGTCGCAGCCATGGTGCCATCAGTGACATTGTACCTTATGCCTTCTTTATGGAGCGTGCATTGCGTCGCGTCATTGATCAAGCCTTGGAGGAGCAGGAGCAGGAAGATGAGGAAGTCGCAATGTTGGATGAATTCCTGGGGGGACTACTCTATCTGAGACAAGTCAACAACAACAGGAGTCTGAAGAGGAGTCAGAGGAGGTTGGTGCCGGGGCGTATGAGGAGGAGCAAGAGCAGCATGCTTTAAGCCTTTCTGGGATCCCTGTTGTTGTCCGTGGATGGGGAGAGGAAAACGAGGAGGATGACATTATCCTGGATGATGAGCAGGAGCCAGGCCACCATACCGCTTCCAGTTAAGTGCAAATGGGGGCCTTCATGCTCCAGTGTTTTAACAGGGACCCCGTATAAAAAGCATAAAGGACAAGGGCCAGTACTGGGTGGCAACGTACTTAGACCCCCGGTACAAACACAAAATGGGGGAAAACCACCATCACAGAGGGCTGTCAGAATGGAGCACTTCCAGGCCTTGCTTAGAGAATTGCTGCATTCTGCTTTTGCGTGCACTGGCAGAGGAATTCCCACTCCCAGAGAAAGAGTTGCGGATACCAATCCAACAGTGCCTGCAAGAAGAGGGCGGTTTGAAAATGTGTTGGTCACTTCTGATGTGAGATCCATCGACAGGTGTCATCCGGATCCAGCATCAGGGAACGCCTAGACCAACAGGTGTCTGACTACATTGGGTTAACGGCCGATGTGGACGCTCTGAGGAGTGATGAACCCCTGGACTACTGGGTGGGCAGTATTGATCTCTGGCCAGAGCTTGCACAATTTGCAATGGAACTGTTATCTTGCCCCTCGTCCAGTGTCCTGTCCGAAAGGACGTTCAGCGCAGCAGGGGGGATCATGACCGATAAGCGTACTCGCCTAGCTCACGACAGTGTTGACTGCCTCACATTTATAAAAATGAATGAGTCATAACTCTATAAACGATTTATATAATCTAGCACACGGACCTTTTTTCTACCTTTGGCTCACTTGTAGAAAGAAAACACACCGTACTATATGCCCGTACCCTCCTGTTTGAAGAGGTTGAGCGGTGTCATATTTTTGGGTCCTGCAGCGAGTTGCTGGTATCAGTGCTGGTGTCAGTGCTCTCTATCTCTGTGCTGGTGTGGTGTCAGTGCTCTCTATCATGGTGCTGGTGTGGTGTCAGTGCTCTCTATCACGGCGCTGGTGTGGTGTCAGTGCTCTCTATCTCGGTGCTGGTGTGGTGTCAGTGCTCTCTATCACGGTGCTGGTGTGGTGTCAGTGCTCTCTATCTCGATGCCGGTGTCAGTGCTCTCTATCACGGTGCTGGTGTGGTGTCAGTGCTCTCTATCATGGTGCTGGCGTCAGTGCTCTTTATCTCGGTGCTGGTTTCAGTGCTCTCTATCTTAGTGCTGGTGTCAGTGCTCTCTATCTCAGTGCAGGTGTCAGTGCTCTCTACCTCGGTGCTGGTGTCAGTGCTCTCTATCACGGTGCTGGTGTCAGTGCTCTCTATCACGGTGCTGGTGTCAGTGCTCTCTATCACGGTGCTGGTGTCAGTGCTCTCTATCACGGTGCTGGTGTCAGTGCTCAGTCTCTATCACGGTGCTGGTTTCAGACAGTGAGGGAGATAGCAGCGGAGAAGCCAATCAGCAGGCAGTGCCAGCACCATGGCTAAGGATGGCCTCCGGACCACCGCAGTGGAGCCCCGCATAGGTGGGGGTAAGGGCTGGGCAGAGAGAGGGGCTCAAGCACAGGTTGGCACACTGGGACACTGGCACAGGACTGAACTGCCCTGACTGTGCCACTGATCATCTCCTGCACCCAACTTCATAGCCTGCCCTGACCTTGCCTCTCCTCCATGGCCTTCATGCGCTCCTGAATTGTCAAAATTTCACAGATAAAAAAAGAATGCTTGTCGTTGTGGATCCCAGATTCACTTAATACTTCTGGTATGTCAGTGTCCATGTTGTGGGACTATGTGTGCACAGCTAGTAAGTATTTTGTTGCTGAAAATATGACCTGGAGGTTTTTAAGTTTGCCTGCCATTAAAGTGGATGGGGTCCGCCGTGAACATTTGGGCACATTCGCGGATCGTGTTCGCAAAACGTCCCGTCGGAAGTTCCCTCTTTTTTTCACTTATGTCACAAAAATAAAAATAAAACAGTGGTGATTAAATACCACCAAAAGAAAGCTCTATTTGTATGAAAAAAAATGATAAAAAAATTATTTGGATACAGTGTTGTAGGACTTTGGCATTCAAAGTGTGAGAGCACTGAAAGCTAAAAATTGGTCTGGGCTGGTTTTCTCTGGCTCTCCTGTCCCATTGGGGAACCTGAGAATGCAGCCAGTGGTTCCTCCAGCTGACCATAGAGCTGATTGAAGACCAGAATGGCTCCAATCATCTCTATAGCCTAAGAAAGCGGAAGCTATGAGCATTTCATGACTTCGGTTTTGCTGCATTCAAACAGCACCATTGGGAAATTGGGAAAGCATCTTATCACACCGATCTTGGTGTGGTTCAATGCTTTGTGGGCAGAGGAGAGAGCTAGAGTCTAATAGACCCCTTTTTTTTTTTACCTGTCACTACAAATTGCTATCAATCATAGTGGATATTTACATTCTCTGTGATAACAATAAAAATGATAAAAAAAAAATTAAAGGAACAGTTTAAAAATAAAATAAAAATGCTAAATAAATAATAATAATAAAAAAGCACCCCTCCATGCTTGCGCAAAATGGCAAATGCATGCGTCTGTCTCGTGCCATATATGAACAGCAATTGCACCACGCATGTGAGGTATCACCGTGAACGTCAGATTGAGGGCAGTAATTTTAGCAGTAGACCTCCTCTGTAAATTTAAAGTGGTAACCTGTAAAGGCTTTTAAAGGCTTTTAAAAATATATGTATTTTGTCGCTACTGCATGGTTGTGGGCAATTTCAAAGCATGTCGCGTTTGATATCTATGTATTCGGCATAAGATCATCTTTTATATTTTACCAAACATTTGGGCAATATAGTCTGTTTTAGTGCATTAAAATTCAAAAAAGTGTTTTTTGAATTTCTGTCTGGGCATTTCATGGCCTCGGAAACCGTGATAGGTAGTGAAGAGTGAAATCCAGAATTTATACCCTTGAGGCTGGGTTCACACTGAAGCGATGCGGGAACGCTGCGAATCCGCGGCGGGTTCCCGCATCGCATGCCTCCCGCTGGCAGTTCACACTGCCCTATGCGGACTGCTGGGAGTGTCAGTGAAACCTTAATGACACCCCCAGATCAGTTCGCATATCGCAGTGCGATCTGCAAACTCGGACAGGAATCGGATCGCATGGTGTGAACACCCATGCGATCCGATTCTGTTGCGGACCAAAAAAAGGGTCCTGTGCAAGTTTGTGGTGGGTGTGATGCGAATTCAGCCATACTATCTGTATGGCTGAACTCACATCGCACAGAGATCGGATGTGATTTGCACTGCAGTGCGGTGCGAATCACATCCGAGTCTCCTAGCCGCAACAGTGTGAACCCAGCCTAAAGCCTCATACACTCGATAGGACTTTGTACAAACTTTCCCGTGGATTTTTGTACAAAGGGCGTCGGCTGAGAACCTGTATTTTATACACACGGCAAGACTTTTTCAGCCAACTTTCACCAAATCACGTGGTTTTTCTGCCCTTTACCGCAACCTTTGGTCAACTTCTGTATTGTTGTCTGATCTTTTGCATTGGTTCTGAGCATGCGTGTTTGTACTTTGTACAAAAGTCCTATGGTTTTCTGTACACACGATAAGACTTTGCTCAATCGGACTTTTGTTGCCAGAAAGTTTGTCTGTTCGCACAGCCAACAAAAGTCAGATGAAAAACGAAAAAGTTTGTCCGATGGAGCGTACACACGGTCGGATGTTGCTCCAAAACAGCTAATTTGCATGTCTGTTGTCAAAAGGTCTGATCGTATGTACGGGCCTTTAGAAAAAACAAAAAGGACACAAAAATGTAACATTCAATGTGCTCAACAAGCTCTAAGAAAATTCCTTGTGGTGTCTACTTTCACAAATTTGGGATCCTTTTGGGGAGGGGGGGGGGTTGTACTGCCCTGCCATTTTAGCACCTCAAGAAATGAGATAGGCAGTCATGAACTAAAAGCTGCGTAAATTCCAGAAAATGTACCCTAGTTTGTAGACGCTATAACTTTTGTACAAACCAATAAATATACACTTATTGATGTTTTTTTTTTTGTACCTGAGACATGTGGCTGAATGCTTTTTGGCTTAAATGTATGACTTAATTGACTTTATTGAATTTTTTTTTATAACAAAAAGTAGAAAATATATTTTTTCTTCAAAATTTTCAGTCTTTTTTCATTTATATCACAAAACAAAAAACCCAGAGGTGATCATATACCACTTAAAGAAAGCTCTATTTGTGGGGAAAAAAGGACGCAAATTTAGTTGGGTACAGCATTGCATGACCGTGCAATTACCAGTTAAAACAGCACAGTGCCAAATCTTAAAAAGGGTTCTGGTCAGAAAGGGGGTAAAAGTGGTTAAAGTTAAAATCGTCAATATTTTTTTTGCTGAGACCCTACAGAATAAAATGGCGGCTGTTGCAATATGTTATGTCACACTGTATTTGCACAGTGGTTTTTCAAAGGCAATTTTTGGGGAAAAAATACACTATAATGAATTAAAAAAATTAAACAGTAAAGTTAGTCCAATTTTGTTGTATAATGTGAAAGATGTTATGCCGTGAGAATCGTGATCTTTATTCTAAGCAAAAAAATTGTGATTTTAATTTTATCCAGAATCGTCCCGCTCTAGTGTGCAGTACTGAACTATTGATAATTATTGCTATGCGATGTTCTGTTACAAGGATGCAAAACATTTTTTGGGGGGAGGGGTCAGATGGTTACATTTTTTAACATGATTGTTACCTATACTTGGCTTACAGTTAAAACTTCAATTTGAATCAAGTAAGGATTGATTAACCATTGCTTGAGAGTCGTAAATGTTACATGCAAAGATTCAAAAGATTGCTTCTAATAAAAAAATTTAGCCATATGATCCCAGAGTTACAAAATATAATCAAGCAACGTATTGTAGGTGGCACATTTATTTTTTTAAACTTTATCTCTTTAAATTTTTGTTGTGTTACTTGATTACATTTTGTAACTCTTGAGAACACCTGGCTTAGCTTTTATCAATATATGATTGTTCCATTCTTATCCACCAAAGTAAACAAACATCTTGACCTAATGCAACATTGTTTTTATTTAGCTTACTCTGCTTCTAATATTATTGCAGACTCTAGATTCTTTTCATTTAATCCTGAATCAATGTTTAAGTTTTGTGTATACAATATAAATATGGTTTATTTTTCATTTAACTTCAATAGCTACTATAGTTTATTTATTCTTTCCATGTGTAATTAAATTAATCATGCATGATTTGATATACTATGATTTAAAAAAAATTGGCAAGATCAAATATTATTACTATATCATGCAGTTTGATGATATACAATTCTATGTATGTATATTGACTAATTCATGTGATTCTCAGCATGATATATATATATATATATATATATATATATATATATATATATATATATATATAGATAGATAGATAGATAGATAGATAGATAGATAGATAGATAGATAGATTATATATATATAGTGGAGATGTGACCCCATATCACAGGTGCATATAAGCAGTATATGCCTGATGTTGGCAGGAATACTAATTACACACCTGTGGGCTGGGTTCATAAACATGCCAGGAAAAGAAGTCAGTGCTTAGACTTGGAGACAGCTCCACCCGGCAGACAGGAAGTCTGGCCAGGAGGGTTCCCGTAGGAGACGGCTCAAGAAGAAAGAGACAGGAGGTCTCAGAGTCTAAAGCCCCATACACACGATCTGACTTTGTACAGACTTGCCAGTGGGCTTTTGTACAAAGGGCGTTGGCCGTAAGTTTGTATTGCATACACACGGTCAGACTCTTTAGGCAACAAACATGAACATAGTGACGTTTCAACGTACAGACAACACTTCAAAAGAGGACATTCAATTACTCCAGCACCACCTTTGGTCAACTTCTGTATTGTTGTCTGATCTTTTGCATTCGATCTGAGCATGCATGTTTGTACAAAAGTCCTATGGTTTTGTGTACACACGATCAGACTTTGCTCCATCGGACTTATGTTGTCAAAAAGTTCAAAGTTCAAAAAGTTTGTCCGTTCGCACAGCCAACAAAAGTCAGATGAAAACCGAAAAAGTTTGTCCGATGGAGTGTTCGCACGGTCGGATGTTGCCTCAAAACAGCTAATTTGCATGTTTGTTGTCAAAAAGTCATGTGTACAGGCCTTTAGACTGCAGGTGACAGTCTGTGTGTATGTCTGAAGCAGACAGGTGTAGTAGACTGTGGCTAAAGCAGCACAAAGATGACAGTGAGTAAGCCAGGAAGCTAGGGAAGATTACTGTTTGTTTGAACTTTTTAGTTTCCTTTAAATAAAAGTGGGCTGCCATGCCCTAAAAACGCAAGTCTGGAGTGGCACGTTTCTGGAAAATTGCATGCACCACTTGATCGTCTTAATAAATAAATATAAATATATATATATATATATATACACGTTTCTGGAAAATTGCATGCACCACTTCATCGTCACAATATATATATATATATATATATTTATGGTTCAGAGCCCTATGTCCGATACGTATAACGATGACAAACAGGGTTAACATAACTCACCACTTGACATAGACCTGAAGGTGTGCCCTGGTCTACCGTATGGTATACCAAAATAAGGGGGCATACCCTAGATAAGAAATGAGGATTAAATGAAATGAACATGAAATGAAGTGAAATGAGTACTCTGTGCGGAGTATGATGCCTTGAGAAATGCCCTAAAAAGGGGATGGGAGGGTGGGTATTGCACACAGGAACCGACAAGGAACACAGCAGAATGAGCTGATTAAATACCCCTCCGGGCTCCTCCCAAATTCCGGCCACCGTGCTGGCTGATAAGGAACACAGCTGAACGGGCTGATCAATTACTCCTCCGGGCTCCTCCCATAAATACAGGCCACCATACTGGCCTTTCAACTTATGGTTCAGAGCCCTATGTCCGATACGTATAACGATGACAAACAGGGTTAACATAACTCACCACTTGACATAGACCTGAAGGTGTGCCCTGGTCTACCATACGGTATACCAAAATAAGGGGGCAAAAACATACTGGTAGGGAATTGTTCTTTATCGATTGAGTTAGATCACTGAGTGAGTTAACAGATGCCTGAGCTATTACCACCTGAGGATTGTGGCTGTACTGGGTGAAGCAGGCAGACTCCTACCTGCCTAGCTATTCAATGACATGTCTGGGGACCCGCTGTTACCGATTATGTAAAAGTGGATGTCTATGCTGGAGCTTACTTGCTGCTCTTTGAAACTGCTAGGGGAAGTACGAAGTGATCTTTGTATCAGGCTAAGTAGCGTCTACATAGCTCTCGGCCTGCTGGATTACCGCAGGTGAACTTTCCAGGTCACAGGTATCTGTAGTAGGCCAACACCTGGCTGCTTGTAGGACCATGCTAGGGGAGAGAACAAACGAGGGGATAGTCAGGATGGTCGGAATACCCTTAAGGATGTCACCCGTTCGGGTAAGCATTTGTCACCGACCATCGGTTGGATTTCCTGGACTTCACGAAGCATGGTTCAACCAGCGTGGGACATGAATAAAGAAGGTTTGCGAGGTCCGGTAAGGACAAGAAATGTTGCCTGCCGGCTAGGTATCGCCGAACAGTGTTATGGGATAGGCAGCTAGGTATGACAATATGACGAAAGGCCAGTAACCGCCTGATGTTGGAGGTTTCATAGGAGTGGTGTGTCCGGAATTTCTGAAGGCCCTCCAGGCTGTCTGGTAGTTTGAGCATGTTGCGAGAAAGTGAGACGTTTACGAGTCTGGTCGCTGTTTGTAGATATTGTACTAAACCGGGGTTTAGGTGAGACCGACCAAGGACAATGGCTGACACTGGATTGGTTCCAGTCAAATACGACAGCGCATCTGCTACGAGATTGCTCTAGGCCAGGAACAACGTATAGTCAACTTTAAACTGAATTATAATGACAGCTGTACCAGCCTGCCCAGGCAGGACATGACTGCTAGGGATTTAGACCTATCTTACAATAATCACTGCTGGTTGCCTGATGGTGGCCAAAAATTGCAGCGAAGCCTGTGATAGTCGCTACATCTGTCACTAGCTGGGGTGATAGGGGCGAGATAGACGATATAGACATGATATACCGATCTACTTAGTACGGAACCTCTGATATTGAAAGATCCGTGGCATCCAGATTAAGGGTCTGACAGGGGCCCTAAATCTGGGAGGGGAAGACGAGGATGCATGACATAAAGACCAACCCTGGGGAATGACCATATTACAGAACTGAGCATACCCGAAACAGACTGAAGCTGCTTCTAGGTATACCCCTGTGTGTGGGTGAAGTGTTTGAAAAACTGACCTGATAGGGACAGCTTGTCAAGGGGGAAACTGGCGTGCGAGGATGTTCTACATGTCCCTAAAGATGGCAGTTGTGATGAGCAAGCGTCTAGCGTTGGCTACGGGCAGATGTTTCTGGATACCCGTTAAAGGGGATCTTACTGTATGGGCCATCACAGACGGCTCACCGGGGTCCTGTAAGGATAGAAATGTCGGGTGCTGGCTAGATACAGCCTGACCGTGTTACGAGAAGAAGCCAGCTGCGTGTGGCAACTCGACCTCTGGTGTAGGACGGAAGCTGAACTCAACTGCCCAACGGGAGAAATGAGCGTCAGGGATGGCGAGTGGCGTAGTCATCGGGGCTAAGTGGCCAAATGAGTACCGCTGAAAATGATGTGTGGCTGAGTGCCAACAAAATGCTTGCAACGATCACAAGTTACGCTAAGTTGCACGCCTAGCCGTGATAGCAAGTGTTGCGCTTAAATGTGTGCTCACAATGATAGCAAGGGAGTTTACGTCACTGGAGATGTGTTTGTGGTGGCTGGACTCGGTGGTGTCGCAGACGTCCGGACACAGGGCTATGAGCAGTATGACCTGAAAAGGCTGAATAAGTTATGCCAAGATGCGTGCTTGCTACGAATGCAAGAAGTTATGCTAGGATGCGTAGTTAGCTAGGTTGAAAAGACAAAGTCCACCCAGCCCACGACAAAATCAACAATTTAGACGAACAACATTGCACAACCCGACACACCCAATGCTATCCCCACAGCTGATCCAGAGGAAGGCAAAAAACCCCCGCAGAGCATGCTCTAATTAGCTACAGCAGGGGAAAAAATTCCTTCCTGACCCCTCAAGCGGCGATCAGATTTCTCCCTGGATCAACCTACCTACAATATAGCACCCCGT
Organism: Lithobates pipiens; assembly: GCF_037356315.1. Taxonomy (NCBI): domain Eukaryota; kingdom Metazoa; phylum Chordata; class Amphibia; order Anura; family Ranidae; genus Lithobates; species Lithobates pipiens. The sequence goes on along the minus strand of NW_027507789.1, from coordinate 55,085,418 downwards.
TAAACTACGTACGTTAGGAAGATATCCAGGCCTTACCCAGCAACGCACTGAGCCAGCCAGAACTGCCTGCCAGCAAGGATAGTACTAGGTTCGTGCCTGGGGCTTGCTAGCGACAACTGCAAAGTTTATGCTAGGATGTGTGCTAGCAACTATTGCAAGAAGTCTATGCTTGGATGCGTGTTTGCAACGATTGCAAGAAGTTTATGCTTGGATGTGAGTCTGCCATGATTGCAGGGAGTTATGCCTGGGTGTGCTTGTGGTGACTGCAGGATGTTTGTGATTGGATGCGTGCTAGCAACAAGCTTGTACAGAGTTGTACTTGGATGCGTGCGAAATGAATCCGATATGAACCGGATGTAGGTGTGAAATTAATCCTATGAATTTGGTTATGTGATAAATCCGACCCAACGATCGTGGAGTAGATGACAATGAATCCGATATGAATTGTTGAGTTATACCCATAAGGCTGAAAAGACGGGTGCGGATTAATGCGTTGCTGGTTTGAGTGATTTGAGTTGGTAAGCGATGAATATGTGGAATGAAATAAATGAAATGTTTGCCATGATATAGACAAGAATTAGTATGTTCCAACTTGATGAGTTGGAACTGCGGAGCACAGAACGAAATGAGGTCAAGACACCTGGGGTATGCCTAGATGAATCAGTGCATGGAGGGTGCTACTGGACTTGACTGACCTGTAAACACAAGGCAAAAACCAGTTGAGGATTAGTGATGGCCGAACGGTTCGCCCGGCGGTCGTTTCGCGGCGAATTTCCGACATTCGCGGTCCGCACGTTCGAACGCCTTTTTCCGTCGTTCGCCGCGGCGGACTTACGTGTTTAATGTATACAAGAACTTTAACCTTTGGTGACACGTTTATCATGTGATACAGGACAGCCAATTGAGACATGACAGCACATGGACACTTGTACATTCCCCCTAACCTATAAATACACCCGATCCGGTGGCCATTTTACATTCTTTCTTCTGTTACGATAGGGACAGGTTCCTGTGTGGAGTAGGGAGAGATAAACCACTAGCTATTTGGTACACAAAAGTTCTTTTCAGGACTGGTATAGGTGTTAGGTGTTGATAGGTTTGCTGTGCTGCTGATTCTTGCAGCAGCCTGAGTGTCTTTTGTTAGTTTAGAGAAAGGGAAAGGACGGTGTATGCTACAGGGACAGCCAGATTAGTCTTTCATCATCATCATCATCATCATCATCATTAGCTGTTACTATCAAGGTCCACAAAAGAGCTGTTCCAGTAACCACTAATCGTTCTCTTTTTTTGCCAATTTGTATAGGGACAGGAAGGAAGCAGTGTTGTCAGGCAGTGAGGGTAATTTTAAAGACTTGCTGTTATTATTAGTTCCACAAAGGTTCTTTTCAGGACTGGTATCAGTGGTACAGTAATAGGCTTGTACATGTATAATATTCTTTCTTCCAAATATAGAAAGGATATTATACTTGACTGCTGCCCTTCTGCTGCAGTCTGCTAAACATTCACAACTCACTTGTTCCACAAAAGTTCTTATAAGGACTGGTAACTTGGTATAGGGTGCTACGGTACATAGGCTTGAGTGCGGTACAGTCTGCTGTTCTGTAAGGACCGCTATCGGTCCACAATAGATAGGGTTGACGTGCACCACTGCTGACCGCTGCCCTATACTGCAGCAGTCCTTCAGCGGTATAGGGACTGACGTACAGTCTGCTAATCACTAACACACAACCTGCTTGTTCCACAAAAGTTCTTATAAGGACTGGTAACTTGGTATAGGGTGCTACGGTACATAGGCTTGAGTGCGGTACAGTCTGCTGTTCTGTAAGGACCGCTATCGGTCCACAATAGATAGGGTTGACGTGCACCACTGCTGACCGCTGCCCTATACTGCAGCAGTCCTTCAGCGGTATAGGGACTGACGTACAGTCTGCTAAACACTAATACACAACCTGCTTGGTCCACAAAAGTTCTTATAAGGACTGGTAACTTGGTATAGGGTGCTACGGTACATAGGCTTGAGTGCGGTACAGTCTGCTGTTCTGTAAGGACCGCTATCGGTCCACAATAGATAGGGTTGACGTGCACCACTGCTGACCGCTCACCTATACTGCAGCAGTCCTTCAGCGGTATAGGGACTGACGTACAGTCTGCTAATCACTAACACACAACCTGCTTGTTCCACAAAAGTTCTTATAAGGACTGGTAACTTGGTATAGGGTGCTACGGTACATAGGCTTGAGTGCGGTACAGTCTGCTGTTCTGTAAGGACCGCTATCGGTCCACAATAGATAGGGTTGACGTGCACCACTGCTGACCGCTGCCCTATACTGCAGCAGTCCTTCAGCGGTATAGGGACTGACGTACAGTCTGCTAAACACTAATACACAACCTGCTTGGTCCACAAAAGTTCTTATAAGGACTGGTAACTTGGTATAGGGTGCTACGGTACATAGGCTTGAGTGCGGTACAGTCTGCTGTTCTGTAAGGACCGCTATCGGTCCACAATAGATAGGGTTGACGTGCACCACTGCTGACCGCTGCCCTATACTGCAGCAGTCCTTCAGCGGTATAGGGACTGACGTACAGTCTGCTAAACACTAATACACAACCTGCTTGGTCCACAAAAGTTCTTATAAGGACTGGTAACTTGGTATAGGGTGCTACGGTACATAGGCTTGAGTGCGGTACAGTCTGCTGTTCTGTAAGGACCGCTATCGGTCCACAATAGATAGGGTTGACGTGCACCACTGCTGACCGCTCACCTATACTGCAGCAGTCCTTCAGCGGTATAGGGACTGACGTACAGTCTGCTAAACACTAACACACAACCTGCTTGGTCCACAAAAGTTCTTATAAGGACTGGTAACTTGGTATAGGGTGCTACGGTACATAGGCTTGAGTGCGGTACAGTCTGCTGTTCTGTAAGGACCGCTATCGGTCCACAATAGATAGGGTTGACGTGCACCACTGCTGACCGCTGCCCTATACTGCAGCAGTCCTTCAGCGGTATAGGGACTGACGTACAGTCTGCTAAACACTAATACACAACCTGCTTGGTCCACAAAAGTTCTTATAAGGACTGGTAACTTGGTATAGGGTGCTACGGTACATAGGCTTGAGTGCGGTACAGTCTGCTGTTCTGTAAGGACCGCTATCGGTCCACAATAGATAGGGTTGACGTGCACCACTGCTGACCGCTGCCCTATACTGCAGCAGTCCTTCAGCGGTATAGGGACTGACGTACAGTCTGCTAAACACTAATACACAACCTGCTTGGTCCACAAAAGTTCTTATAAGGACTGGTAACTTGGTATAGGGTGCTACGGTACATAGGCTTGAGTGCGGTACAGTCTGCTGTTCTGTAAGGACCGCTATCGGTCCACAATAGATAGGGTTGACGTGCACCACTGCTGACCGCTGCCCTATACTGCAGCAGTCCTTCATCGGTATAGGGACTAAGAGTTTTGTCACAGGGTCATTTAAAAAATGACAGGCAGAGGAAGAGGCAGGCCCTTCCGCAGGGGTGGTAGGGGTAGGGCAGGAGCAACAGGCTTGAGCCAAAGTGGGAAGTTGCAGAAGGTGCGTTCAATTACTTTAAAGGATGCACCAGACTTGGTTGAGTGGCTCGCTCAGCCTTACTCTTCTGCACCCTCCTCATCCTCTCGATCTGCACCCTCTTCTTCACTCTCTGCTATGTGCACCCCCAAAGACACTACCACCAACAACACGACCACCACCACCACCACCACATACCTTCCGCTTGAGTCACTGGAATTATTTTCCGATCCATATCAAGAGGACATTTCTGATGCGCAGCCACTCTTGGTATTGGATCAGGAAGAGGAGGTAGCAACAAGCGCTACTCAGCAGTCTGACGCCAGTACCCAGATCAGCCCAAGGAGGAGGTTGGTCCCCGGTGTTGCTGCCTACTCCGAGATCTCTACTTATAGCGGTGGGGAAGGTGACGTTGATGATGACGTGTCTAGTGATGTCACGTGGGTGCCCACAAGAGAGGAAGAGGAGGGGAGTTCAGAGGGAGATATGGACCAGCAGATAGGGAGGAGAAGCAGCAATGACTTACATTGCACAGCAGGGACAAAGCAGACTGCAAATGTATCAGGAGCGAGTCATCGACCATGTACGGTCACATCTGGCGCTCCCAGGACACCGGCACATGGCTCCGCAGTGTGGGCTTTTTTTAACGTGTCCGCTGCTGACAATAGCGTTGCCATCTGCAATCTTTGCAGTCAACGCGTTAGTCGCGGTAAGCCCAATACTCACCTAGGGACGACCGCCTTAAGAAGGCACATGAGCAGCCATCACCGAGCCCAGTGGGAGCAACGGAACACACAAAGCCACACTGCAGGCTCTCACCGTCCAGCCTCGTCTTCTACTTCTCCTTCTCCTCTCTCCTCACAATTGTCCTCCACTCCACCTTCCATCACGCCAAGCTCACATTTTTCTGCAAAAAGGCAGGCTTCCGTGGGCCTAATGTTTGAGCGTAAAAAAATGATGACGCCGGATAACCCTCTTGCCCAACGGTTGGCGGCTGGCTTGTCAGAACTCATAGCCCGCCAACTACTGCCATATAAACTGGTGGACTCGGAGGCCTTTCGCAAATTTGTGGCCATTGGAACACCACAATGGAAGGTCCCAGGAAGGAAGTATTTCTCAGAGAAGGGCATCCCAGAGCTATATGGCCATGTTCAGCGGCAAGTGAATGTATCTCTGGCACACAGTGTCGGTGCCAAGATACATCTGACCACAGACACGTGGTCTAGCAAACACGGGCAGGAAGGTATATCAGTTTTACTGCCCACTGGGTGAACCTTCTGACGGCCGTCAAGCATGTAACCCGTGGCACCCGTGTAGATTTGGTTTTACCGCCACGGATTGCATGCAGGCCTGACTCTTCTTCTCCTCCTCCTACTCCATCCTCCTCCCTCTCCTCCTCAGCTGCCTCCTCCTTTTCCGCTGCTAGCGTCTCTTCCACTGCACCGCCCAAGCTCCCCAGAACCTATTCCACATGCCAGGTGAGACGTTGCCATGCCGTGCTGCGTCTGTTGTGCCTGGAAGCAAAGAGCCACACTGGCCCGGCACTCCTTTCAGCTTTGCGTTCACAGGCAGATGAGTGGCTAACACCGCTCAATTTGACAGTTGGTAAAGTGGTGTGTGACAACGGTGCCAATCTGCTTAGCGCATTGAAACAGGGCAAAATCACGCACGTGCCGTGCATGGCACACGTCTTAAACTTGGTCGTGCAGCGATTCCTTGTCAAATACCCTGGGGTCCAGGACATCTTGCGGCAGGCAAGGAAAATCTCGGCCCATTTCAGAAGATCTTACACGGCCATGGCTCGCCTTGCTGACATTCAGCGGCGACACCATCTGCCGGTCAGACGTCTTATTTGCGATTGCCCGACGCGATGGAACTCAACCTTCTATATGCTTGATAGGCTGCTCCAGCAGAAACGTGCAGTTAACGTCTACCTGTATGAACTCTGCGAAAGAAACGGTTCTGGGGAGCTGGGTTTTTTTTCACCGCGCCAGTGGCTGCTCATGCGCGACACATGCAGACTTCTGCGGCCATTTGAGGAGATCACCAAACTGGTCAGTCGCAGCCATGGCGCCATCAGTGACATGGTACCTTATGCCTTCTTTCTGGAGCGTGCATTGCGTCGTGTCATTGATCAGGCTGTGGAGGAGCAGGAGCGGGAAGATGAGGAAGTCGCAATGCTGGATGAATTCCCAGGGGGGGCTACTCTATCTGAGACAAGTCAACAACAGGAGTCTGATGAGGAGTCAGAGGAGGATGGTGCCGGGGCGGATGAGCAGGAGCAAGAAGAGCATGCTTTAAACCTTTCTGGGATCCCTGTTGTGCGAGGATGGGGAGAGGAGAATGAAGAGGACGACATTATCCTGGATGATGAGCAGGAGCCAGGCCACCACACCGCTTCCACTTTAGTGCAAATGGGGGCCTTCATGCTCCAGTGTTTTAATAGGGACCCCCGTATAAAAAGCATGAGGGTCAAGGACCAGTACTGGGTGGCAACGTACTTAGACCCCCGGTACAAACACAAAATGGCGGAAATGTTACCGCCGTCGCAGAGGGCTGTCAGAATGCAGCACTTCCAGGCCTTGCTTCGAGAAATGCTGCATTCTGCTTTTGCGTGCGCTGGCAGAGGAGCAATTCCCACTCCCAGAGAAGGATTTGCGGGTACCAATCCAACAGCGCCTGCAAGAAGAGGCCGGTTTGAAGATGTGTTGGTGACTTCGGATATGAGGTCATTCTTTCAGCCGACCCATCGACAGGTGTCATCCGGATCCAGCATCAGGGAACGCCTAGACCGTCAGGTGTCCGACTACATTGGGTTAACGGCCGATGTGGACGCTCTGAGGAGTGATGAACCCCTAGACTACTGGGTGGGCAGGCTTGACCTCTGGCCAGAGCTTGCCCAATTTGCAATCGAACTGTTGGCTTGCCCCTCATCCAGTGTCCTGTCCGAAAGGACGTTCAGCGCAGCAGGGGGGATTGTGACCGATAAGCGTACTCGCCTAGCTCACCACAGTGTTAACTACCTCACATTTCTAAAAATGAATGAGGCATGGATCTCGGAGGAATTCAACACATGTGACCAGTAGACCATGTATATGTCTATAAACTATTTTTTTAATCAAGCACACAGACCTTCTTAATTCATTTGGCTCACTTCCTTGACCCAAAAAAGCACACCGTACTATATGCCCCTACCCTCCTCTTTGAAGAGGTTGAGCGGTGTCATATTTCTACTGGGGCTGCTTATGATATCCCTGTGCTGTGCTGACTTCCTCCTGGGGGTTCTTATTATGAAGGGATCACACTATCCCTGTGCTGTGCTGACTTCCTCCTGGGGGTTCTTATTATGAGGGGATCACACCATCCCTGTGCTGTGCTGACTTCCTCCTGGGGCTGCTTACGGTGCTGCTGTCAGTGCTGTATGTCACGGTGCTGCTGTCAGCGCTGTATGTCACGGTGCTGCTGTCAGCGCTGTATGTCACGGTGCTGCTGTCAGCGCTGTATGTCACGGTGCTGCTGTCAGCGCTGTATGTCACGGTGCTGCTGTCAGCGCTGTATGTCACGGTGCTGCTGTCAGCGCTGTATGTCACGGTGCTGCTGTCAGCGCTGTATGTCACGGTGCTGCTGTCAGCGCTGTATGTCACGGTGCTGCTGTCAGCGCTGTATGTCACGGTGCTGCTGTCAGCGCTGTATGTCACGGTGCTGCTGTCAGCGCTGTATGTCACGGTGCTGCTGTCAGTGCTCTGTATTACGGTGCTGCTGTCAGATGCCTCTATCACGGTGCATGTGTCATTCCGGTATGTCACGCTGCTGGTGATCATCTCCTGCACCCTCTTCTTTGCCTACCCTGGTCCCTGACCTTCCCTCTCCTCCATTGCCTTCATTAGCTCCATAGTCCTGAATTGTTAGAACAATTTCCCAAATAAAATAAAAATGCTTGTAGTTATCGATCCCAAATTCACCTCATACATGTATTATGTCATTGTCCAGATGGTGGGACTACGTTTTACCCCCTAATAATTACCACGTGGCCGCAAATTCGACATGAAGGTTTGCAAAGTTCGCCTCCCATTGAAGTCAATGGGGCCCGCGGCGAACGTTCGGTTTCGCGAACGTTTGGGTCCGTTCGCATTTCGCGTTCGCGAAACGTCCCGTCGGAAGTTCGTCCATCACTATTGAGGATTCCATACCTGTCGTAGACAACTGGCCAAATGGTGACTCCTAATGGGAGTGGTGAGCTTTGAAATGAAATGAAATGACATAAAAATGAAATGAGACAAACAAACACAATGAAATGTTTTTTTTTTTTTTTTTTTTTAGATATATATATATTTTTTTTTCCCCTTTTTTTTTTTCCATTATTATTATTTCTTCCCTTTTCCCCCCCCTTTTTTTTTTCCTTTTTTGAAATGAAATGAAATGAAATGAGATGAACAAACATAAATGAAATGTTGCCTTTGATGAGAACCTGCCATGGCAGAAGCGCAGCTCGGTCGTGTCACAGGCGCCACTGACAGCGAGCCGGACTCTGGAGCATGTACTGAAATGAGGCAATTAGTGAAATGAGGCCAAATGAGCATGGCCCCCCGTCCAGAACCCGAATTTGTAAAACAACTGGGTTTGAACCGAGGTGCAGGAGGTGACAGTGAAATGAGTGAAATGAGTGAATCCGCCATGACAGAGGCCCGAATCGCCATGCCGTAACTTTGCGACTGAGCACGAAACGGACTCTGGAGCATGTACGGAAATTAGGCCAGTCCTGGGGCACGCCGAGACGAATTAGAACATAGGTGCGACTATTCGTGTCGGAGCGTGATAGGTGAAACAAAATGATACCCATGACAAGGACAGGGATCAACGACTGCGCTCAAGAATCAACGGTGAACCCTGTCTCTGGAGCATGTACTGAAATGAGGCCAGTCCTGGGGCACGCCGAGACGAATTAGTGCACCGGTGTGACTATTCGTGTCGGAGCGTGATAGGTGAAACGAAATGATACCCATGACAAAGACAGGGATCAACGACTGCGCTCAAGAATCAACGGTGAACCCTGTCTCTGGAGCATGTACTGAAATGAGGCCAGTCCTGGGGCACGCCGAGACGAATTAGTGCACAGGTGTGACTATTCGTGTCGGAGCGTGATAGGTGAAACGAAATGATATGCCATGACAAAGACAAGAATCGAAAACCGTGGCTGAACCTGCGAATGATTCTGTCCCTGGAGCATGTATTGAAATGAGGCCGACAACTGGGGCACACCGAAGCGAATCGGTGCATCGGAGATGCGACTAGATTCGAATTGGAGCGCGACTCGTGACTGAAATGAAATGAAATGATTGAAATGATCGAAAATGATTGAAATGATAGAAATTATCGAAATGATTGAAATGATTGAAACTCTCCGGTTAGTTTAGAATTTAGGACGTCTGTATGGGAATTTTCGAAATGATCCGAACGATTCGGACGTAGGGACCCGTGATTTGGTCGGTATGCGGAAGGTTTGAAAAATGAAACGCTCGATGTGGTGTCATGAATGAGTGACCACGACTTCTTTCGAGAAGAATGAAATGAAATGCAATGATTAAAATGAGCCGGTTAATTAAAATTTAGAACCTCTGATTGGGAATTTCGAAATGAACCGAACGATTCGGACGTTTCAGTAGAGACCAGTGATTTGGTCGGTATATCGGGTTTGTGAAATGAAATGCTCGATATGGTGTCACGAACGGATGACCACGACTTCTTTCGAGAAGCGAGGAGCACAAACGTTTAGAGGTAACAAACGCGTGAACGATATCGGAAAAAATACGAAGGTGATATTTCAGTGAGTGGTTCGTGAGAACAACAGATCACAGTTTAGTGACATGAATAACATGAAATGAGAAATGGGAGCCGAAGCCCTACCCGTGACCGCCGTACCAGATGCGTTGCACGATACCGACAAGTTTCCGAGTGTCACGCCTCAGACAATACACGAACGCTCACGACGGCAAAACCGACTGTAACACGAGGATGAAGACAGGACTTCAATGAAGACGGAACTCACGAACACTGCACTCATTCTATCGAACGGTCTCGAATAGTCGGCCCTAGATCTGTGGCGTAGCTAGTATTGCACACAGGAACCGACAAGGAACACAGCAGAATGAGCTGATTAAATACCCCTCCGGGCTCCTCCCAAATTCCGGCCACCGTGCTGGCTGATAAGGAACACAGCTGAACGGGCTGATCAATTACTCCTCCGGGCTCCTCCCATAAATACAGGCCACCATACTGGCCTTTCAACATATATATATATATATATATATATATATATATATATATATATATATATATATATTCATGGAATGGACCAAGCTGATTTTATTTGAATTTATCTTTCTTTATTAATGTGACATTATTAGCCTTTTGTTCTTTTCTCTCTCTTACTTTTTTCTCCTCCCAAGCTCTTTATAATGTTTATATATATATATATACATACATAAAGAGCTGTGAAAAGCTCTTATTTTTTTATATTTTTTTTTGCATATTTGTCACACATAAATGACTCAGATCGTCAAACAAATTGTATTATTACACAAAGATAACCTGAGTAAATACAAAATGCAGTTTTTAAATGATGGTTTCATTTATTAAGGCAAAAAAGCTGTCCAAACCTACCTGGCTTTATGTGAAAAAGTAATTGTCCCTCTAAACCTAATAACTGGTTGCGCCACCCTTGGCGGCAACAACTGCAATCAAGCATTTGCGATAACTGGCAATGAGTCTTTCACATTGCTGTGGAACAATTTTGGCCCACTCTTCTTTGCAGAATTGTTTTAATTGTTGAGTCTATGAAAAATAAAATGTTGTGCAGCGCTCAAAGATTCATAATAATACATATAATACACACACACACATTATATATATATATATATATATATATATATATATATATATATATATATATATATATAATGTGAAATGACAACAAAATTAAATGAAATCAGTGAAAATTGATGTGAAATTCACACCCAAACTAAAGTCAGTGTTCCATCACATAGAGGTTTTTAAACCGTGAATACAACAGTCCTTCGATAAACAGTGAAAAAAAAAACGATATAGCCATAAAGGGGATTCCACGTGCCATCAGTGTTGGAGTGAAGACACAGACAATGAAACCATCACCGGTTAGTAAGGAGGCTTACCGGAGTAAGAAGACTCAAATGGGCATATGCTCAATGAGTCAACAAGGCATGTGGTGTAAACACCAATGTATGGGACCTCCACATCTGGGCTCCAGATCAGGATGGAAGATGGTCCAATTGGTCAGGAGATATCACAGAGAAGCAGTCCTCAGAAGCAGCCAACTTGTCAGACCAAATCCTCAAAATAACATTAGAATAATCTTAGAACGAGGTCCCCGTATCGCAGTTCTGAAGGCAAAAGGGGTCCAACCCGTACTAGCAAGGTGTACCTAATAAAGTGGCCTTTGAGTCTATGTTCTCATTTATTTTTTATTTTAAAGTGTCATTAAACCCAGACTATGGGAAAACTTTCATTACTTGCTCTATAGCAGAGTGTTCATACTCCTAAAACCACTAATGCACACGTCAGGACTTTCCGGCAGACTAGGTCCGACGCGATCAGTCCGTCAGACAGTCCGAACGTGTGTGGACTAGTCTGACCATTTTTTATAAAAAAAAAATCTGACAGATCTAGAAATAGAATGTTTCAAATCTATCCAAAGGACTCAAGTCTGACAGACTAAAAATCAGGTAAACTGTTCGTCTGTGTGCTAGTCCGACGGACCAAATACAACGCAAGGGCAGCTATTGGCTAAATTCCTTATTCAGCCCCATTTGCATCATCACGTTCAAAATGAATGGACTTTTGAACGTACTTAGTCCGTTCGTGTGTGGCCAAGTCCGTTTGTTCAGAAAATCTGTCGGACCTCAGCTGAAAGTTCGTCGGGAAGCCTTTGTTTTGTGTAGAGGGAAATATACCTGATATATACCTCTCTCTCGCTCTCTCGCTCTCTCGCTCTCTCTCTCTCTATCTATCTATCTATCTATCTATCTATCTATCTATCTATCTATATATATATATATATATGTATATATATATATATATATATATATATCTATATATATATATATATATATATAGTTGATCTTGCCTTCTGCTGTAAATCCCATTTTCTTGGTGTCCCCACTGCAGCTTGAGATTGTGCAGACCAGTGGATGTCCTCTACTGAGCATGCTCATATTTAAGTTCCCTTCTAAGCTCTTAATTTCCTCCTTTTTTCTTGTCTGTGCAGCCCAGGAGGCTATAGAGTCACACATGTGGGCATATATGCAGTGATAAATTACACTCCCCTCTCTACCTCCTCCTCTATGTCCCACAATTGCTAAACACTATGGGGGTGGGATATAATATGCTGGTTGCTTACATTCACTAAGACACTCACAAAAACGCTTAGTTTTAACATAAATGAATTTTAAATATATTAAATGTAATTGCTAATACCCGTTGAGTAAAAAAAGAGCCTTGGATGCAGATGCCGTCTAAACAAAATAAAACTAGTGTCAATCATCTTTGACTCCGCCTACACCATATTAATGCACAAAAAATACACATCAGATGATCAATAAAGTAAATATAATTCATTATTTTTATAATTTAATTATAATTTATTTTTTTAAACAGTTTTTTTATTTTATTATTATTATAGTAACGTGACTGGCACTGGCTTCACCCTACTTCTTTCAATCTTCTCAACACTGTGGTTGAAAACGAACAGTGAATTGACCGCACTAACAATTTGAAGTCAAGCAAATTTAAATCTTAAACAAATAAACATTTTCAATCAACATTTTACTGGTGTTTGGCCAACTTTCGCTACTTAGTTTGACCCCTGTTTGTAATCCCTGTATAGCAGCACTCAGACTGGGAGAAGGAAGATCAGCACTAGTAGCTAATCAGATGCGTTGCAGGAAAATATGCTCACAGGGAAGTTATAGAAAGGAGACCAGAGCAGAGTGAGCAGAGGAATGACCTTTTTGGTCTGCTTCTGCTCCTGGTCAGTCTAGGGTGGAGAAATGACACCAGGGTATTTCTTAAAGCTTATTCCAGGAAGTCAGGTACTTTGTAAAATTGAAGGCATGCTATGAGTGAAGACCGATAAGCCGCATCACATCACCTGGGCTTAGCTCTATCATATTACATCTGAATCCCGGAAGATGGCCATCGCTATATTTGCTGTATTTCCGGAAGCCCGGCGCTGATGCTTCAGGTCTAAGCATCTTCAACATTAGAGTGGGTGCAACTGCTACGCCTGTCCCTCCCCTCATCCTGCCCAATCACAGAAGCCTTTGCATTATGTGAACTCATTCACAAAATACAAAGGCTTTTCCGAATGGGCAGCAGAGGGGAGGGGTGGGCATAGCTGCTCTGTGTGCCTCTCTCTCCTCTCTCACAGCCCCGGGTGTCATTGTATGCTCTGGAAGAGCCATATACCTTCTAGATATAAATAATAGAGGTATGTTCAGGAGATATCATGCACCTCCTTGGACTTATCTCATAGTATGCCTGCACTTTTTCCTGTAAATCAGCTTTAACTGGAACAAAGACAGTGTTGTCATTCCTCTGAGTGTGCTATCTGACAAAGCTGTTTAACCACTTAAGGACCAGCCACTGCAATTATACTGTTTAAATGGCCCTATTTGAGGTTTGTGTCTTTATTGACTCATTTCCGTTGACTTATCTATGGCAATCTATGGGTCTGTCGATTTTGTGCATCTGCCGACTTGATTGTATAAATGGCTATGCTGACATTGATGATTAATTAGATCATTCTTTTTTCTATGAGCTAGGTGACATGCTTGAATTTTATGCATTTTGGCATCTCGCTGGTTCTTTTGACCCCACTGGATGTGTGGGAGAGCTCCACACATCCAGAGAAGACATTTCCACTGAGAAGAGTCCATCTGACCTCCTTGCCGACTTGCACCGTACGGGAATTTTTTCCATGGGATCGGCCAATCTGGTTGATGTCGGCAGTTGTGGCCATGTCAATTATGATCTATGCTGTGTAATGTATATGGTTGAGATTATCAAATGGATCGTGTTTTCTTTGCCAGACAGCCGTCCAGTTTAGATCATGTTGTTTGTGCATCTGTATTTCACGATCTTCTGAGCTTCTATGGAGATTGTGGGGGTTATTTACTAAAGGAAAATCCACTTTGCACTGCAAGTACACTTGAAAGTGAAAGTCGCTGTAGATCCGATGGGGAGATGCAAGGAAAATAAAAAACAGCATTTTAGCTTGCAAATGATTGGATGATGAAATCAGTAGAGCTTCCACTCATTTCAGATCTACCCCTTAGATTTAGAGCGACTGCACTTCCAAGGGCAGTTGCAGTGCAAAGTGGATTTGCCTTTCGTAAATAACCCCCTGTGTTTCTTCCATGGGGGCTCTGTATATCCAATAAGGCTTTAGTTTATTATGCCTCCCATTGATACCTACAGACCATTAACGTTGTCTGCAGTAGATTTAACAACAATAGCTTTGTTTGTTATCTAACAGATAAAGTGTATATGAGAAATCCCTATAGTAGTTAAGAATAAGTCCTGCATGTGAATTTAGAGGTAGCGTCTTAGCTGGTTACTGATTCGTGCCGATACAGACGTTTTATTTAACCAGTTCCCGACCGATGCACGTCTGTACGTCGGCTGAATGGCACGGCTGGGCAAATGAGTGTACCTGTACGTCCCTTTGAATGCCATCATGTGCGCGCCACCAGCGGCATGCACGCGTGCCAGCTGGGAGCTCCATGAGTAGGATTGCGGGTCCTGTGGGCTCGATGTCCGTGGGGATACCCGCGATAGTCTTACAGAGAGGAAGAATGGGGAGATGCTAATGTAAACAAGCATCTCCCCGTTCTGCCTAGTGGCAGTGTCACTGATCATAGCTCCCGGTGATCGGGAGCTATGATCAGTGATGTGTCACAGCTAGCCCATCCCCCTACGGTTAGAACACATCCCTAGGGCACACGTAACCCCTACAGCGCCACCTAGTGTTAACCCCTTCACTACTAGTCACATTTACACAGTAATCAATGCAATTTTAATCACACTGATCGCTGTATAAATGTGAATGGTCCCAAAGTCGCGCCAAAATTGTCCGACGTGTCCGCCATAATGTCGCAGTCACGATAAAAATCGCTGATCACCGTCATTACTAGTAAAAAAAAATATTAATAAAAGTGCTATAAAACTATCCCCTATATTGTAGATGCTTTAACTTTTGTGCAAACCAATCAATAAACACTTATTGTGATTTTTTTGTTGCTATTTTTTTGTTTATAGCGCAAAAAATAAAAACTGCAGAGGTGATCCAATACCACCAAAAGAAAGCTCTATTTGTGGGAAAAAAATACGTCAATTTTGTTTGGGAGCCATACGCATGACCGTGCAATTGTCAGTTAAAGTGACGCAGTGTCGATCCACAAAAAGTGCTCTGGTCTTTGGCCAGCAAAATGGTCCGGGGCTTAAATGGTTAATTTATAAGAAAGTTTCCAGTGAAGGATTTGTGCTGACCAGAGGACCCCTGGCTGCGTGTTAGCCACAGGCATTATCTGCCTGTGCAGCTGTTAAGCACACACTTCTTATGGTGGTGGGTTTGTCAGTAAATTCACACTGATTTTTGGTTTCGAACACAAGTTGACATAACTTGTGATTCATCAGCCTATTGAAATTTGATTGACTGTATTTTGGAACTCATCCACACTGTCACCGAACACCTACAGAGTTTATTATATATCTACTTGTGGGACCAATTATAGCATTTATTCACTGAACATTTATTATCACATTTTGAAGTTTAGAGCGCAACTGTTTTTGTTTTCTAGTTATACTGTGGCAATGTGGCCCAATCCCACAAATCGATGTCTGCCGGCGAACCGCGATTGTTCCCTACAGTGACAGAACGGGGATCTGCCTGTGTAAACAAGGCAAATCTTCATTCTGACAGGGGAGATCACACAGATCCCATCTTTCTTCTATGCAGGAAGATGGATCTGTGTGTTTCCCCAGACACACAGTGTCATGGTTATGCAGTGATCTTCCTCTTTGCTTACCTCCCCTCATGTGTTCTGACTAAGAGGCCAGCCACTTCCACCTGGTGGTTTCTATAACCGCTCCTCTAAGCGTGGCTCCCCCCAGGCCCTATCAGGGAATCCTATATTAACCTGTACACTGCAAGCCAGCGGTGCTGATCAACCATAGTGTATCATTGTGTGTTTGGCTTCCTGTTTTTTGCTTGTCATGTGCTCTACGTTAGACTCTGTTACCGACCTTGGCGTGTTCTCAATGATTCCTGTCTGCTTGTGACCTTGACCTTTTGCATGTCTCCGACCATCCCTGTCTGCCTGTAACCCTGAACCTTTGGCGTGTACTCTGTTGTTCCTGTCTGCTAGTTGCTCTGACCTCTGCCGTATCCCCTTACTATCCTTGTCGTTCCAGCCTGCTGCTTCCTTCTCCTGTAGTCTACTGTGAGCGTGAGCTGTGAGACCCTAGGGCCTGGAGCCAGACTGCAGCGAAGTCCATCCTCACCACTGGAGGCTCTGGCAAACCCCCGCTGGCTCTTAGACTCTGTGCCCTGGGGAATCTATGCTCCAGCTCCCATTGGGATCTGTGTTAGTGATCCTGTAGACCTGTGTCCTGAATCTCCCTGGGTACAATCCGCAGCAGTCAGTCCTAAGGTCCACTACCTAGCGGTACACTTCCGACTCCTACAGAGTGCATCTGTCACCTGGTCTCAGGTGACTTGACACACAGTCCCCCATACAGTTAGAACACACAGTGAGGGAACACACTAATCGCTCCTGATGTTAACCCCTTCCATGCCAGTGTCATTAGTACAATAACAGTGCATATTTTTTCATATTTTGTCATTGGTTCCCAAAAAAGTGTCAAAAATGTCAGTTAGATGTTCGATCTGTCTGCAGTAATGTTGCAGTCCCACTAAAAATCACTGCCATTACTAGTAAAAAAAAAAATAACAATAATAAAAATGCCATAAATCTATCCCCTATTTTGTAGACGCTATAGCTTTTGCGCAAACCAATCAATATACACCTATTGTGATTTTATTTTATTTTCACCAAAAATATCTAGCAGAATACATATTGGACTAAATTGATGAATACATTTTATTTTTTTACATTTTTTTTGGAAATGTTTTATAACAGAAAGTAAAAAAAAATTTTTTTTTTCAAAATTGTCGCTCTTTTTTTGTGTATAGCGCAAAAAATAAAAACCGCAGAAGTGATCAAATACCACCAAAAGAGAGTTTCATTTACGGGAAAAAAACATCAAGTTTGTTTGGATACAGTGTCACACGACTCCATAATTGTCAGTTAAATTGAAGCAGCGCCGTATCTCAAAAAATGGCCTTGTCAGGAAGTGGGTAAATCCTTCCGGGGCTGAAGTGGTTAAATCTCAGCACTTGATGGATAGAAATACAAATCTTTAAGCAGGTAAAAAAATATGTATAGTATTTTATAGTATAGTATTTTACTTATGCTTGCCTGGAGTTTAGCTTTAATGTTTAGACACTGCTGCCAAAAATTACCAGAGCTGCCATAGCAGCATCATTCCGGTGTGCTTAGGGCCACAAAGATCTCCAAACACATCCGTAGATATAGCAAGAAAACCAGGACTGTGGTAGTGCAGTTTGATGGATCACCGCTTAAATTGTTCTGTCATGCTCATGTTCTCCATCCCAAGCTCCACTATACCTGCAATAGACTGCACAGCAGAGATAACTTATTAACCGCACTGAAAGTCAGTCACTTACATACCTGCGTAGAGAAAAGGAGCAGCAGCGGGATGAAGCCATTTCAAAACAATCAGGAGAGGAACGTGGAGGGTGATAGTAAGAGGTGATGGGGTTCCCTGCAGTGTAGGATAGGTTGATACTATTTAAAGGAACCATACTAAGCACCGGTAAACGGTAGCATCAAAAATCCCGAAGGAAATAGAATTGTTATGCTGGTATTCAAACCATCCATACATTTTATGTTGTTCTACATGAAATCATTTATACAGCAGGCAATAGTAAATAACCCACTGTGCCAGTATGCTTTTGTTCTTAACCGCTTCAGCCCCAAAAGATTTGACCCCCTTCTAGACATGTGCATTTGTTTTCGTCCAAATGCATTTTCGTCCGAATTTCGGGTATTTTCGTTATCGTTTTAACAAACAACAAGGAATGTGCAGAATCCGAAAACCGAAAGATCCGACATAAACAAATGCTTTATTTTAATTTTCGTTGCAACAAAACAGTTTGATATAGATAGGAGTTTGATATAGATAGGAGATTCGACATGACACTGACAATAGCAATCTGTGTCCATCGAACCTGTGGTCGAAAGTGCCTAACCTTAGCTCTATTAGTCCAAGATTATTCTACATAGAGAGAAAAGATTCGACATAGAGAGAAAAGATTTGACATTATAGAGACAATAGCAAAAAAGGTTGAATGTGCCTAACCTAACTCTATTACCCCAAGATTATTCTACATAGAGAGAAAAGATTTGACATAGAGAGAAAAGATTCGACATAGAGAGAAAAGATTCGACTAAATAGAGACAAAAGCAAAAGAGGTTGAATGTGCCTAACCTAACTCTATTAGTCCAAGATTATTCGACATAGAGAGAAAAGATTTGACATGAAGATTCGACGAAGCAGTCGCCGTGAGTGGACATTTATGGTCAAATTCTCTGCCCATAGTCTATAGAAGAATTCTAATGTTGGTTGACTAGTAATAATAATTAATAAATATAATTATTACTAGTGTCATACAACATTAGAATTCTACTATAGCTTGTAGGGGGAACATTCGACCAGAAATGTACAATTGCGGCGTCGTATAGTTTAGCTGCTCCGTCTAATCTTCTTAGAACATTCGACAGACACCATAAGCCTTCAATGACAGATTCAACCTTAATTATTTCGGCTTTTCGGACGAATGCATTTTTTTTAACGAAACAAAATAAATAAAAACAAATTTCTGGAGTAACTAAATTCATTTTTCAGACAAAAACAAAATTACGAAACAAAATATTTCAGTGTAAACATGTCTACCCCCTTCCTGACCAGAGCACTTTTTCTGACAGCGTTGTTTTAACTGCCAATTGCGCATCCGTGCAACATTACATCGCAACAAAATTGACATCCTTTTTTCCTCACAAATAGAGCTTTCTTTTGGTGGTATTTGATCACCTCTGCGTTTTTTATTTTTTGCACTATAAACGAAAAAAAGAGTGACAGTTTTGAAAAAAAAAACATATTTTTTACTTTTTTCTATAATAAATATCCCCTAAAAATATCTAAAAAAATATTATTTTCCTCAGTTTATGCCGATATGTATTCTTCCACATATTTTTGGTAAAAAAAAACAACTTGATAAGCGTATATTGATTGGTTTGCACAAAAGTTATAGCGTCTACAACATAGAGGATAGTTTTATGGCATTTTTATTATGATTTTTTTTTATTAGTAATGGTGGCGATTTGTGATTTTTTTATCGTGACTGCGACATTATGGCGGACACATCGGACAATTTTGACACTATTTTGGGACCATTGTCATTTATACATCGATCAGTGCTATTAAAAAAGGGGGTGATGAAGGGGTTAAGTGTGTCCTAGGGAGTGATTCTAACTGTGAAGTGGATGGGCTACCACAGACATGACAGCGATCACTGCTCCCGATGACAGGGAGCAGTAGATCCCTGTCATGTCTCTAGGCAGAATGGGGAAATGCCTTGTTTACATAGGCATTTCCCCGTTCTACCTTTCCACACCGCAATCCCAGGCCACCGGAGAACATCGCGCGTGCCCAAAAGTTGGCAAATTTAAAGGGACGTACCTGTATACCCATTTGCATGCCTGTGCCGTTCTGCCGAAGTACATCTGTGTGCGGCGGTTGGCAAGTGGTTAAAATGCAGCTGCAGGGAAATTGCATAATGCTATTTCATAATGTGATTTCCAACAACTGAAAATGCACTGCTCTTTCAGATGCGTGGGCATGGCATTAAGAATAGATGACAGCCCAGCGTGTCTGCAAAAGAGCAGCACAGTTTGGCTGCGGGTGCTGTAACACCTGTGATCTACACACTGTCTTGCTCCCTCAACCAACTGCACAAGTGTGAACCTAGCCTTAAACAGGAAGGAGGTTTTAACTAGGTAAAAATAAAGGAAAAAAAAAACTATAAAAAAATAATGCATCCACCACATTTTAAGCAGTATGAAATCTGGGAGCAAACATTTATTATATTGCAGCTTATTAATGTGATGGCTGCGTTAGTTTTTATTTTTTAGGCTTTCTTTTTTCTATTTTCATCTAGTAATCCAGCCAGTAAGTCTGTTGTTGTGCAAAAGAACAAGCTGTCCTGCAGATGTATCAGTTGCAGAAATTAGATAAACCATTTAAACCTGACAGGGGTGCTTACAATGATTAGCTTGTATTTAGTGATGTAACATCTTTATCCGAAAAGGAAAAAAAAACAGTTTGCTGTAAAGTATTAGCTTCAGTTTGGTTTCAATGTTAGTGTATTTAAATCTGCTAGTACATCTAACATGCCCTTCCCCCAGAATGACAATGCTGCTGTCCAAAGGTGCCTCTAGGACCCTTCATCCAGAGTGCGGACACTCTATTACGGAAGTGTGTTACTGTCCATGTCACCAGGTGAGAACAGGGGGGGAGCCTAAAAAAAAAGAAAACAAATGCAGCCACTGCATCTAATGATTGCTAGTCTGCAATATATATCACATTTTGGTTTTGGGTTTAATACTGATTTAAGCCATGGCTCAAATAGAAAACCAATGTAGAAAAAAATGGGACATACTCAAACATTTAATGTGAAAATGGCCTGATGTAGATTAATGTGTAATAAAGTGCCTAAACCTCAATCAATTGCCCTAAAACTTTGCACAGCCTATGTTTTTAACTTTCCAAACCTATGCCATACGTTTCATGTATTTCAGTGTTCCACGAGGCAAACTAGGGACACTCCAGCTTGTTTTTTGGGGAGCTTAATGTGAATTAACAAAACAAACAAACAAACAATTTACAAAAAAAAACCTTAAATATTAACCAATTTCCCCCAAACTTCACAAAATAGAAGACTCTATCTATGCTAACATAGTCAGAAAATGTCAGCTCATTTGGTAAATCGCACCAAAAGTTATTCACATTAAGCTATATTTTACAATGCTAAAACATTTAATGTGAACAGCTTAATGTAATAAGAGCTTAACGTACCATAATGTGCCTAAAGCTCGATACATTGTTTTGAAACTTTGCACAGCTTTCAACTTCCCAAACCTATCCCATAAGCGTTATGCATTTCGGTGTTCCACAGGGCACACTAGGGACATTAAACTTGTTTTTTGGGGAGCTTAATGTGGCTTAAAGTAGAGTTCCCCCCCAAAAAAATGTAATTAATGTGCATGAAATAAATTAAAAAAAACATTTTTTTTACTTACCTTTTGTCAGGGAAATAGGCGTTACCTCAGAACATACGATCGTGTTAACGCGCGTCAGCGCTCACGAAGACGCAATGTGATTCCCAGACGAACGCCTGATGTAGCTTCTGTTCAAGTGCGAGTACGCGGGGTAGGACGAACGCATAGCGTTACACGTCGTAGGCGTACGAACGCGATGGCGCGCTCACGACGTAATCCCAGCGCCGTGCCTATTTAAACGTTCACCTGACAGTGCCGCATTGCTGGTTTATCGTCAGCTTTTCCTGAGTACCTGTGCCTGTTATCCCTGCTGTCTGATCTCCTGTTTACCGACCCGGCTTGTTTGACCTGCTTCTGCTACTCTCCTGGCTCCGACTTCTGGCTTGTCCCTGATACTCCTTGTCTGCTCCTGGCACCCGACCTCGGCTTGGCTTGGCTCCCGTTTCCTGGTCTCCAGCTCAGGATCCGTCGCTCTCACCTCCGGATTGATCTCCCGTGTTTGACCTTCGGCTTGACCCTGACCCTGCCTTGGACTTCCTAGCACAGTTGCCTCCAGAGACTGCCTACTCAGCTTTCCACCTGCTGCTACCCGGCAACCTGTGCTACTGTGGGCACTGCATCCCTGTGTCACCTTCAGGGTTGTACTGCACTCGGCCGCAAGGGGAGCCCTCTCAGCATCTCGGCCTCCTTACCTCGATATTGACAGTATAAACCAGCCATATGTCAGAGGCCGACAGAGGTAACTCCCCGATAGAGGCCATCCTACGGGAAGTCATGGCCCTTATCCCAGCGATTCAGGGACTCCAAGAGAAATATCTCCGGCTGGAGGAACGTCTGCAGCACCCTCCTGAGTCACCTATCCTCTCTGGCCAAGGTTCTACCACTATAATCTCAACCTCTCCAGAGCCACGAGTCCCTGCACCAGAGTATTTTCATGGGAACCGACGAAAATTTAGGTCCTTCAGGAACTCATGCTATTTGTACTTCTCCCTGCAGCCTCAGACTTTTTCTTCTGAAGTGACCAAGGTGGGTTTTACCATCTCACTACTAAGGGACGATCCCCAGACATGGGCTCACGGCCTACTGGAGCAACGCAGCTCCTTCATTAGTACTCTGGATCAGTTTTTTCAAGCCATGGCTCGCTTATATGATGATCCCTTTCGGACAGCTACAGCCGAAGCAACCTTGTACTCCCTTCGCCAGGGTGAGCGGCCTGCAGAGGACTATACAGTGGAGTTCCGTACTTGGTCTACAGATGCTGGCTGGAATGAGGCAGCTCTAAAATATCAATACCGGATGGGGCTGTCCGAAGCCCTCAAGGATGAACTAGCCAGATTGGAGGTTCCCTCAACACTTGAGGAACTTATCCAACTTACCATTCAGCTTGATAGGCGCCTACGTGAACGCCAGTCTGAACGCACTTGGACTCTTAATCCTATCCAGGCTCCACCCCCGGTCTGCCCGGTGGCAACCTCTGTTCCGAATGGCCTGTTCCGCTCCCCCTTGACCATTGAGGAAAAGCTTCACCGCCGTCAGGCACACCTCTGCTTCTATTGTGGGGAGTCAGGACATCGTATTAACAACTGTCCCACAAGACCAAGCAAATCGACCCACTGTGCTCCATTTCACCTCCAAGTAACGAAGCCCGCTTCAGCCCACATCACCCTTCCTGTCACACTGATGGTGGCAGGTCAGGAGGTCCACTTACAGGCAATACTTGACTCTGGGGCCTGCAGCTGCTTTTTGGATTTATCCTTGGCTGAAAGTCTTGCTCTCCCGCTTCTCTTAAAGAAACAAAGACTGACTGTCCGTCTGGCCGATGGCTCCCTACCTAGCTCTGGCCATGTCACCAGGGAAACAAGACCCATTCTAACGACCACAGGTTCAGGGCATCGGGAGTTTCTTAAATTTGACGTCCTGTGTTCTCCCATGTTTCCTGTCATCCTAGGAATCCCGTGGCTTCAGGCACACAACCCTCGGATTGATTGGTTCAAGAAAGAAATAACCTTCACTTCTGCCTACTGCCAACAATACTGCCTGGATCCCGAGTCAAGAACCTTGTCCAGCTGTTTGACCGTTCAACCCGTACCCAGTCCTGCTCCCAACATACCAGCAGCTTACCAAGAATTCAGAGATGTGTTCGACAAGAAAAAGGCAGACATCTTACCCCCGCATCGTCCCTATGATTGCCCCATCGAATTATTGCCAGGAGCTCCCATTCCCTTCGGCCGGATTTTCCCTCTTTCTGAGACTGAACTTGGGGCCTTGAGACAGTATATAGACGAGAATCTGGCAAAGGGATTCATCCGTCCTTCCTCATCCCCTGCTGGTGCCGGCATCTTTTTCGTAGAAAAAAAAGACAAGACTTTAAGACCATGTGTGGACTACAGGGAATTAAATAATATCACCCTCAAGAACCGCTACCCACTTCCGCTCATCCCAGAACTTTTCCAAAGGTTCCACACTTCCCGCGTTTTTACCAAACTTGATCTACGTGGAGCCTATAACCTTGTCCGTATTCGGGAGGGGGACGAGTGGAAGACGGCATTCAGAACAAGATTTGGGCATTTCGAATATTTAGTCATGCCCTTCGGATTGTGCAATGCCCCAGCAACTTTCCAGCACTTTATTAATGACATTTTCCGGGAGTACTTGGACCACTTCGTCGTCGCCTACTTGGACGACATTCTTATCTTCTCGACCACTCTGGAACTCCATAGAATACATGTTAAGAAAGTGCTAGGTATTCTCAGAACCCATGGACTATTCGTTAAAGCCGAGAAGTGTGACTTTGAAAAAGAATCCATTCAATTCCTGGGACTCATCATCACAACAGGGGGAATCGCCATGGACCCCCAGAAAGTGAAATCCATCCTAGACTGGCCCGCTCCTTCCGACAAGAAGGGCGTTCAGAGGTTTATCGGGTTTGCTAACTTCTACCGAAGATTCATAAGGAACTTCTCCACCATCGTAGCACCCATCACGCAAACCACTCATCAGCATACCAAGTTCCTCTGGTCCCCAGCAGCACAGTCCGCCTTTGACCAGCTCAAAACCCTCTTCACTACCGCACCTATCCTGCAGCATCCAGACCCTGCCTTACCCTACGTACTGGAGGTTGACGCCTCAGAGGTGGCCACAGGGGCAATTCTATCCCAGCGTCAAGGTCCCAAGGCATTATTACACCCCGTAGCTTTCTTTTCACGGAAGATGAGCTCCCCAGAAAGGAACTACGATGTAGGTGACCGGGAGCTTCTGGCGATCAAGACCGCCCTTGAAGAGTGGAGATACCTCTTGGAAGGCGCCGCTCACCCCATTCTGGTTTTCACTGATCATAAAAACTTAGAATATCTCCGCACGGCCAAACGTCTAAGACCCCGACAAGCCCGATGGGCCTTATTCTTCTCGAGGTTCAATTTCCATGTGACCTATCGTCCAGGATCGAAAAATGGCAAGGCAGATGCCTTGTCCCGGATGTTCCCAGATTCCTCAGAAAAAATTACACCCAGTACTATCCTGTCTCCTCAGAATTTCCTATTAATCCAACCGGATCTAAGAGCCTCGTTAGTCCAGGCCTCTAGCCAGTGTACAGAAATAGAAGCTTCTTCCCTGAGAAGCCAAGAAGGGCTTCTATGGCATCAGGATAAAATCTTTGTTCCTCAGCAGGCCAGGTTACCCGTATTAAGGACCTTCCACGACCATCAGCTAGCCGGCCACTTCGGAGTTCGGAAGACGATTGACCTTGTGCAGCGGTCCTTATGGTGGCCTACCCTAAGATCTGACTGTAAAAAGTACGTTGATTCCTGTACAACCTGCCAACGAAACAAGGGGTCTAATGCTAGATCCTGGGGCCTGCTAAGGCCGCTACCAGTCCCAGAACAACCTTGGAAGGAAATCTCTTTGGACTTCATCGTGGAGTTGCCCCCTTCTGAAGAGTACACTACCATCTTGGTGGTGGTGGATCGTTTATCTAAGATGGCGCACTTTTTGCCGATGAAAGGGACCCCCTCCGCCTTGGATACTGCAAAAATCTTCATTAGGGAAATTGTCCGACTACATGGTGTACCCGACAGCATTGTATCAGATAGAGGGGTACAATTTACCTCCAGGTTCTGGAAGGAGCTCTGTAGGTCGTTGTCAATTAGAATATGTCTATCCTCGGCCTACCATCCACAGAGTAATGGACAAACGGAAAGGACCAATCAGACGCTTGAACAATACCTACGATGCTTCTGTTCCTTTTCCCAGGATGATTAGGTTTCCTTGCTTCCCTGTGCAGAATTCGCGTACAACAACTCAGTACACGCCTCTACCAACCAATCACCCTTTTGGGCAAATTACGGGTTCCACCCTTCATTTTTACCCAATACCATCCCTGAATCCACGGTCCCAGCAGTTCAGGACAGAGTAAACCTTATCCAAGCTAACTATCAAATGCTCCAGGATACTATGAAGAAGGCTCAGGAAGAATACAAGAAACATTATGATAAGAAGAAGAGAATTAACCCTGCCTTTAGGATAGGGGACAAAGTGTGGCTCTCTGCAGTGAATCTAAAATTGTCATGTCCATCTCGGAAGTTGGGACCCAAGTTTCTGGGCCCTTTTGAGATCAGACGTGAAATTAACCCTGTAGCATTTGAACTTGCTTTACCTAACTCTTTCAGAATTCATCCCGTTTTCCATGTCTCTCTTCTCAAACGTGTCATCTCCAGTCCTTTTTCAGGAAGAGAAGAAGTGCCCCCGCCTCCGGTTCAGGTTGGTGACGAAACCGAATTTGAAGTCGAATCTATCCTTGACTGTCGTCGGAGAGGTAGGACAATCCAATTTCTAATTAAATGGAAGGGGTATTCTGCCGAAGAGAATTCTTGGGAACCTGCAAATTTTGTACATGCACCTAGGCTCATACACAGGTTTCGTAGTCTTCATCCCGAAAAATGGGCTCGTTTAGGCATCCGGAGGCTGCCCCTTGGGGGGGGGCACTGTCAGGGAAATAGGCGTTACCTCAGAACATACGATCGTGTTAACGCGCGTCAGCGCTCACGAAGACGCAATGTGATTCCCAGACGAACGCCTGATGTAGCTTCTGTTCAAGTGCGAGTACGCGGGGTAGGACGAACGCATAGCGTTACACGTCGTAGGCGTACGAACGCGATGGCGCGCTCACGACGTAATCCCAGCGCCGTGCCTATTTAAACGTTCACCTGACAGTGCCGCATTGCTGGTTTATCGTCAGCTTTTCCTGAGTACCTGTGCCTGTTATCCCTGCTGTCTGATCTCCTGTTTACCGACCCGGCTTGTTTGACCTGCTTCTGCTACTCTCCTGGCTCCGACTTCTGGCTTGTCCCTGATACTCCTTGTCTGCTCCTGGCACCCGACCTCGGCTTGGCTTGGCTCCCGTTTCCTGGTCTCCAGCTCAGGATCCGTCGCTCTCACCTCCGGATTGATCTCCCGTGTTTGACCTTCGGCTTGACCCTGACCCTGCCTTGGACTTCCTAGCACAGTTGCCTCCAGAGACTGCCTACTCAGCTTTCCACCTGCTGCTACCCGGCAACCTGTGCTACTGTGGGCACTGCATCCCTGTGTCACCTTCAGGGTTGTACTGCACTCGGCCGCAAGGGGAGCCCTCTCAGCATCTCGGCCTCCTTACCTCGATATTGACACCTTTTTATTCCTGTTGCTATGTGTTCCCTTGAAATCTGCCTCCTTCATCACCTCGGCTCCTGGCGTCACTTCCCTCGGCGTCTCCGCTCACTACTGCTCCTGGGAGATGTGTGTCATCATTTCCCAGGAGTCAGTTGGTTGCACCGAGGGCTAGGTTGCCATAACAATGGGGCGGGCACTTCCGACGACGACGCCCCATTGTTATGGCAACCTGTATACTTTACAGTGCATTACTGCGCATGCGCGAGAACGGGCGGTGCATGCTGATCCAGCAGCAGCACTGTATCCCAGAACAGGATGCTTGTGGACTTCACATGCCCACAAGCAAACAGATGAAACATCAGACATCGGGGGAGAAATAAAACAGAAGGCGTGAGTGTTAAAAAAAACACTTTTTAAATGCTTGTAAAAGGTCTAAAAAATATATTTAGTTTGTAGTTTGAACTCCGCTTTAACGTACAAACTAAACCTTACATGTTAACCAATTTCCCCCAAACTTCACACAATAGAAGACTCTATCCATGCCAACATATTCAGAAAATTGCCAGATGCCAGCGGACGCCCATGGGCTGGCATCCACTGATCGCCCTCTCCTGTGACTAATCACAGCACAGCCCGGTCGCCGGCAGCACGTGCCTTCTGCCCGGTAGTGCCAGATTATGTACCTAGTTTGGCGCAGGAGAGCAGATTTACCACCGTATTTGTAAGTTGTATGGTCGGCAAGCGATTAAAAAAGAAAACAAATGCAGTCACCACATCTAAGGATTGGAAAGCTATAATATATCAAATGTTTGGCTTTGTGTTTAATACTTCTATAGGTGTTTTCCACTGCAGTCACATTTTTAATTTCCACCTTGCATTGGGTCTGCATCCACACTGCCAACATGAACTTGTTTAGCCTAGGTAGAGTAAAAGCATTTTTATTTACCGGATCCTCTGCTCCCCCAGCAAGTGGTGCTCCCTCACACTCTGGTGTTGGACAGTCCCTCTGCATTGCCATGTTCAATGCTATGGAACCTGCCATCGGTCTGGATGACATCAGAACCTTATGCTGCTGGAATATAGGGGATAAAACCAGTCTAGAAGTGCAGAGGAGCGGAGGCTTGGGTAAGTACATTTTTAGTGCACCCCCTAGACCTAAACAAAAAATTACCGCACTACAAGGGATCATTTTTAAGCTTCCCGGAGTTGGACTTTAACAATCCATTTTGTGGCAGAAAAATTTACAGTTATTTGCAAAATTTTAAACTATGGGCTATTTTTCAAGGAAAAGCAGAGAAAGAACTCCCTCTTGAGTCCTCACAAACATTTTGACTTGAACATTCAATAAACACATACAGATATAAAAAAATTATAAGGTGACCTCTTTTCTGGTGGCCATAGTGGACTGTGCGGCTTGGCAACAGGAAATTCAGTCCATTTGTTTGTTCTTCAATGCCCCCTCACATGTCTGTAGAAAATGAATGTCCTCTCCCCTCTCCAAGGAGTTGAGGCAAAAGTACAATGTTTGCTCTATGCCCATCTGCAAGGAAAATGAAGTACAGGTTGTACATGGACATTACAGAGGCATTACAGAGGCCAGCAAATTGGCAAGGTTGTCCAGGTGTACAGAAAGAAATACCTCATCTACATTGAACGTGTAGCTAATAGCATCACTATCCATGTTGGTTCCCACCCCAGCAAGGTGGTGATCACCAGGCTAAAGCTTGACAAGGATCGCAAGAAGATCTTGGAACGCAAAGCCAAGTCTCACCAAGTTGGCAAAGAGCAGGGCAAATACAAGGAAAAAAACATTGAGAAGATGCAGGAGTAACTTTATCAATAAAAAAAATTAGAAGGTGAGCCAGCAGCAATATGAGCATTGAAGACCTCAAATATGAAAAACAAAAAATAATAATAAAAAATATTTTAACCTAAGCAAGATCTTTGACAAGAAAATGTGTGATATCCATGCCACAGACTGGATTGAGGGGAAAAACTGGCCAAATCTAAGGGTCACCATACACAATAGGAAATGGAATGATTTCCCCAAGGGTTTTTTTTAGCAGCAAAATTAATTAAATCAAAAATGAATTTTAATTTAGTGAAATCTTTTTTATTGTATCAAAAATGAAATTCAAATTCATGAATGGGATTTAAAATATGAGCATAAATCAGAAATATTCCATCATAACAAATATCACACAGTAGAGTAGGTTTTGACATTACATTACAAGATTGCCAGCCACATGAATACCACAATGCATTTTGACCCGTGCAGTCGTGGTCTTCTTCAGGGAGATTTTTATTCTAAGGAAATATATAAAAAAAACTCATAATACTGACACTTCATGATATGCAAAATTCTATATACATATTAATAGTATATACACAATACAATCTGGCCATATAATCTTTGTACACCAATGATTTACCAAAAATATATACTACGATGACTTACCAAATGTATCCAATCACTAATCAATCAGGCAGGTCTTTGCACTACATAGTTGTTTTTAGATCTAAAGGAGATTGTGCAATTGGATTGTAATGTGTGTGGTGAGCTGAATGCAGAACAGATTTTAAGAAGTTAAAGCTAGTAATGAATAAATCAATATGCAAGTCAGGCTGACTATAAAATGCAGGATTTTTTGGTCATTCTGCAGAATACTTACCCCAGTCTGAGCAGAACCTTACAATTAATGATTGCTGGGATTCCGGAATATAGCGATGAGCCTTAGATCAGATTGTTCTGCATGCAAATGTTCAGGCAATCACACATTTGCTAATGGCAGAGTCTCCTCATAAGATTATCACAGATCATCCCGAATCAAATTTATTTGTATTTAATTCTCTTTAAAGCCTCACAGCATGAAACTGCCCAAAAGTGATATTTTAGTTTTTGGCAATTCATCACTAAAAGCTCCTATAATCTTTTACAATCGAATATAATTTTAAAAAGTCAGTTTCAGTCTTTTTAAAGCGAGAACAACTAGTAGAACTACAGGCTAAACTTTTGTTTTCATTTTGAATTGAGTAAGTGACAGATATAACCCCTGTCCATTTTTTTTGCCATCTGCGTCCCATTAGGGAGGATTTCTTTCACTTCCTGTCCCATAGCCAAAACAGGAAGTGAGAGGAAATCCCTCCAAAGTTAGGAAATCCCTGGTTGTCACTAGACATGTGCATTCGTTTTCGTCCGAATGCATTTTCGTCCGAATTTCAGCTATTTTCGTTTTCGTTTTGACAAACGATAACGAAAGCACAAAATCCGAAAAACGAAAGATCCGACATAAATAAATGCTTTATTTTCATTTTCATTGTTACAACAGTTCGATATAGAATAGGAGATTCGACATGACTCTGACAACCATCTGTGTCTATAGAACCTGTGGTCGAATGTGCTTAACCTTACCTCTATTAGTCCAATATTATATAGAGAAAAGATTTGACAGAGAGAAAAGATTCTGCAAGTTACTGTCCTAAAAGGTGTTTGGGGACCCGGGTCCTGCCCCAGGGGACATGTATCAATGCAAAAAAAAGTTTTAAAAACGGTCAGAGCTTGGACCAAGCCTTATATCAAACAAATAACCCGAACATAGACGGGAGGTGGACAACAGTCCAAATGCCCATAAACTAGGTACGGAGGAGAACAGAGGGACGAGACTCCCCCCGCCACCCCCAAGGGGCTCTAGCTGTGGAAGGGGGAGTCCCAGCCCCCCATCATCCCCACGCACTGTTGACACGTGTTAACAAATGTAGGTTCAACTAGCACTAGAGTAGAATGAACATAGAACCAGTAAATTCAGGGTGCCAAGCTTATAAGGATTACAGGAAATCTTGGCACCGAGGAGTAAACCTTTACCCCCCGACAAGCGTAAAGAGGAGGTAATAGACCGAAGAGAAAGGGAAAGGGGTACAAAAGCAGAGAAGGGCAAACTCCGGTGCGTTGTTTCTGCACAAGAAAAGGAAAGATAAGAGAGGAAAAGGAGAGAAAGGGGAAGAGGAAGGGAGGGAATGGGGTTTCAAAAGAAGTGGAAACAAGGGAGAGAGGGGAGTAGTTCCATCCAGGTCATCCAGAGTGTGTAGTCAACGGTGGGCTAAGCCAGGGACCAGAGAGATGTGGCAATATTTTGCCCACGGTTCCCAGATACATTCAAATATGCGGGTTTTGTCCAGGGTAATGCTGACTAATTTTTCTTGTGTCATGATCCAGGAGATTTTATGCTTCACCGCTGCGATTGGGACTGAGGACTTCTTCCAATGGGCTGCAATAGTGATTTTGGCCCCCAGCAAGATGAAGAAGATTAAAGCCTGAGAGTATTTGTCTCATTTATTTTGAGGTTGAGAAGGGCTATCTCCGGAGTTTGGGGAACCTGGACCGATGTCACCTTGCGTATCAAGTGGAAGACCTTATTCCACAAACATCGTATTCTCGGACAGGACCACCAAATGTGTAGCATGGAACCCGCATGGTTACAGTTCCTGAAGCACAGCGGTGATGCATTTGGATAGAACTTGGCTAAGAGGGAGGGAACCCTATACCACCGGGTAAATACTTTAAGGTTTGCTTCAATAAGTGTGATATTTAAGATACTTTTGAAAGAACGTTGGAAGCATGAAAACCATTTATCTTGGTCCTAAGACATGTCCAGATCTCTCTCCCAGGAGACTGCGTAAGAGGGCTTAAAGATCGCAGAGGCTAAAGAGGCATATATGATGGAGATCCCATCCCTCTGATCCATGGCCTCCGCACACCAAGATTCGTAGGGTGTAGCTTTAGGGGGAGCAGACCTGTTAGGCCAAAGTGAGCGAATGAAGTGTAATAATTGTGAGAATCTGAACCGTTCAGAGGACGACATTTGGAGTTTACTTGTACAGTACGCCTCTGAAATGGGGCCCGTGGATGTGAAGAAGTTCCTAATTCTAAGAAGGCCTTTGTTGAGCCACCAGCTAAATGCTAGAATATTCATTCCCAGGGGAAAAGAGGGATTGTGGAACATATATGTTAGGGGACGAAGGGGAGATACGGGAGCCGACTGTTTGTGTAATTGATCGCACAAGGCTATTGAGTGGGAGAGAGTGGGAGCTAAGATCGGGGGCCTAAGTTTGGTAGGGGACCATATGATAAAATCTATCGTATGAAGCGGAATGACTTGTCGTTCCATTGCAACATAGTCTGGCTTTGGGCCCTTTGAGTAGACAATAGATATTTGTGCGAGTTGCGCCGCTTGGTAATATCACCAGAGGTTAGGTAAGGCTAGGCCTCCTTGGGATTTTAATCTATATAGGATATGCTTTGAACAGCGTCTGCCCTTGGGGTTCCAAACGAATTGGAGCATTTTGGATTGAATAGCCTGGATTTGGGATTTCCTAATCGGGATAGGGAGGGACCTAAACAGATAAAGTAGGCGGGGGAGGAGGGTCATCTTGATTGCATTTATGCGACCCAGTCAGGAGATGTTATGCTTATCCCAGTTAGAGAGGTCTGTTGCGATCTTTCCAAAAGCTCGTGGATAGTTAGAGGTGTATAGGGCGTCTATTTTAGGGGAAATATTGACTCCCAGGTAAGGAAGGGAGGATGGGCACCAAGAAAATGGGAAATGGCTCTGTAAGCTACTAAGACGTTCGGTTGAAACCGTGATGTTAAGAGCTAGGAATTTCAAGGGATTCACTCGAAGTCCAGAGACCTTGCCAAATTTATCAAGCGCAGAGAAAATGTTAGGCGTGAAGATCAGGGGGGATGTGACATATAACAGCAAGTCATCAGCAAATAACGCACATTTGTGCTCCTGCTTTCCACACATGACTCCCCTGATATCAGGGTGTTCTCTAATAGCTATTGCCAGGGTCTCAATTGCATTGGCGAAAAGAAGGGGGGAAAGGGAACAGCCCTGTCTGGTGCCTTTTTCTATCACGAGGGGGTCAGAGTAGCATCCTTGTAATCTGACTTGAGCGGAAGGGGTTGAGTATAAGGATCTTAGGGATTACAGAAAATGTGGGCCAAAGCCCCACCTCTGTAATACACTAAACAGGTAAGGCCAAGTGATAGTGTCAAAAGCCTTTTGTAGGTCAATTGACAACAAGAAACCCTCCTGGTGGGGTCCGCCATCCCATCGGGAGTTGAGGAGAGAAACTATATCAACTGTCCTCCTAATCTGGTCAGGTCCTTGTCTCCCCGGGACAAAGCCCACCTGGTCTTTGTGGATATACTATAAAGGATGAGAGTCTGTTGAAAAGTATTTTTGTGAAGATTTTGAGGTCTTTATTGATATGTGAGATAGGGCGAAAATTAGATACCATTGTGGAGTCTTTACTCGGCTTAGGGATCACTGAAATATATGCCAGATTTAGAGCTTTGTCCAAGGGAGAGCCGGACCTGAGAGAATTATAAAAGAATTGGTCATGAAAGGGGCTAGAGATGTGGCAAATTTTTTATAGTAGCCAACTGAGAAGCCGTCTGGGCCGAGGGCCGAGTTCTGTTTGAGCTGTTTTATGACTCCCAGGACTTCCGCTTCAGAAATCGGGTCTTCCAAAAGATCTGAGTGATCCGAAGAGAGTCTCGGTAGAGGGACAGAGTTAAGGAAGTCGTCTAGTTGGCACTGGGGGGCAGGGTGGTCAATTTTATATAAGGTACAGTAGAACTTATGGAACGTTTCTATAATGCTGTGTGGGTTGTGAGACAGTTCACCCGAAAGGGTGCGTATTGTGGGGAAGGCATGGGCGCATGGTCTGGGGGACAATTTAGCCGTTAATTTGGTTCCTATTTTGTCCTTTTGGGAGTAAAAACGTGCACCTGACCATCTGAGGTGTTTCTCTGCTGCGGTGGTAAGCGCTAAATTCAAGGAGGTTCGGGCAGTTTCAAGAGACTGCAACGACGCGCTGGTTGGGTTGTGTTTATGTGCTTTTCTTAGGGAATGAAACTCCCTGAGGTTGTCTATCTCTGCCCTTCTTTCCTTCTTTAGCTGGGAGGAAAGTTGAATAATCTTCCCCTAATAACCGCCTTGTGAACGGCCCACAGGGATTCTGGGGAGATTGAGTCGGTGTTATTTAGTATGAAGTATTCCTGGATGTTGAGTAGGATGAGTGCAGTGGACAGGATCACTTAAGGGTCCTTCGTTGAGACGCCAGGTAAACCTGTGCCCTGCGGTGTAAGAGCGTTGCATGTGAACTATGATCATAGAATGTTCAGAGATGGGGGAATCCCTGATAATAGCTTTAGTTGTTGACAGGATGTTTTGGGATTGGATGAAGATGTGGTCAATTCTGGTATAAAATTGGTGAGGGGCAGAAAAGTGGGTATAGTCTGTAGATGGGTTCAGTTCCCCCCAGATGTCCACCAGACCCAGAGCGTACAGTGAGGAGGCGATTTTAGTGCTCTGTCTCGGGGGTTTCCGGGATTGAGGAGCCCCTGGGGCCGATTTGTCAAGTGAATGATCAAAGGGGAGATTAGTATCACCGCCCATTATAATTTTCCCCTCTAGCAGTGGGCTGAGGGTGGACATCATGGTGGAAAAGAAGCTGACCTGGTTCTTATTTGGGGCGTAGTAGGAAATAAATGAGTAAATAGTACCTTCTACAGAGCCTTTGACAAATATATATCTACCTTCCCAATCACTAAAGGTGTACGAATGAGAGAAGCCCATGTTTTTGGCAAAGCATATTGCAACGCCTTTTGTCTTATTTATGGCGTTGGAGAGGAAGAACTGGGGATAGTGCCCGCAAAGGAATGAAGGGTTGTAGGACTTTGGGAAATTAGTTTCCTGCAATAGCAGGACATCAAGTTTTTGGGAGTGATAGAGTTTAAAAATTTTACGTCGTTTGACCGGTGAATTTAAACCCTGCACGTTGTGTATTACAATCCTTAGATTGTTAGTGGACTTGGCGTCAGTAGCCATGGATCAGAGGGGAGGGCATGAGCGATGTGCGATGGATGTTCTTACCCCGATTTCCTGGGATGAGATGCTGTGACTGTTTAACGATGGCTCGGGGATCTGGGGAACCAGTAGCTGATGCGAGGATGTACTTCTGGAGGACCCGGATGGAGAGAAAAGGGGAGAGGAAGCGAGGAGAATAGAGGGAAACTGAGAAAGAGAGACACAACATATTAATGGAAATGCATAGTATACAGTACTACTCCTTAGCTAAGCGCAGCCTAACCGAGACCGAAGTCTTCCTGCTGGGAGGGGGGGCTGCACCCCTGCCCATGTAATTTTTCCCAAAAATATCCCAAAAAAAAAGGAAGAGCGACACCCCCAATTAGGGGGCCTTTTCCACGTCTCAGAGTGGAGGGAAAATACCACTCTGAGATGAGAGGAGGTGCAGAGCAACCACTCCGGCCCATCCGCCAGGTAACAATGTTAGAAACAGGAGGAGGGTGGGGGCAAAAAAAAAAAAAATAATAATTAAAAAAATAAAAAATTTAGGAAGAAGAAGAGGACTCCTTCACAATTAAATTTATAAATCAAACGGTACAAGAGCCCAGAAATCCATCCCCACTCTTCCCCATGTTAGTGGTAGAGAGGATGGACCCCAGATATCAGACCAGTCTTGAGTGGATAACTGTTACTATACATAGCAGTAGGTGGTGGAGGTTATGCTAGAGGTGAGTCAACCAGGAAACATCAGGCCGGACTTAGACTACAGTCCAGTCTATGGCGCTTACCCCAAAAAACGAAAAAAAGGGGAGGGCGAGGATTGGAAGAACAGATGACTCGTCCTCTTCAAGCTGGGTGGCCATCTTTTGGTCTTTTTGCTTGTTGTTTCTGCCAGAGGGATTTAAGGGGGCTCACGGGGGAGGCCTTTTCGTTGAGAGGGAGGGTTTAGGATCCAGAGGAGGGACAGGAGAATTGGAGATAAGGCCCAAGTGGAGTAAGATGCGTTCGCCATCAACAAAGTTAGCAAAGCTGTAAGATTTGTTCAAATAAGAGAAATTTAGTCTAAATGGAAAAGCCCATTTGTATGTGATCGATTTTTGGGACAGGACTTGCAGGAGTGGTTTCAAAGATCTTCTTTTCTGTATTGTGTAGGGGGAGAGGTCCGCAAAAAGTTGGACTGGGTGACCTTGGAATGCCAGGTTATCAGACTCCCTGGCCTTGTGCATAACTTCTTCTTTGACTTTGAAAAAATGTGGCTTGACTACAATGTCCCTGGGGAGGCCATCTTGACAGGGAGGTTGAAGTGCCCTGTGTGAAAAGTCTAATTCCAATCTATGGTCTGGTATGTCAGGGAGTAGACTTTTAATAAAGGACCGAATGACTGAGTCCGTGTCTTTAAATGTTTCAGGAAGCTGATCCTGTAGGTCTTGGATCCCGTCAGTATTTTGTTGGGCCATGGCGATAGTCTGGTCTGCTTTAAGTTCAATCGCCTCTATCCTGGCTCCTAGATGCTGCAGATCAGCCTGTATTATGGACGTGATCTGCGATGCATTTTGTGCTAGACCTCTGGAGAGCATGGTAGAGAAGGTCTCCATCAGGGCTGAAAAGTCAGTGGGGGTAGCAGGTTGAGGTTTGGGGTGAGACCTGGGATGGTCGGTGGTAGCAGAGAAATCCTCCATAGGCGTGAGTGGGGTGCCATTGAGAGTTCTGCCCAGCAGAGATTCCATAGACGAGGGAGACAATAGCGGCAGCTGCAGGTTACTCACAGTTGTAGGAGGCCCATCCTCGCGGTGCATAGCGTTAGGGGCCGGATCGGCGATGGATTAGTCCGGATCCTGTGGTAGGCCTCGTGCGTCTTGGGCCGCCGCCGTCTTGGAGAGGGCTGCGGGCGGCAGATCAAGGGCCAGCTGTTTGGATAAACTGCGCCTGGCCATGTTCCCGTTCATGCGGGGGGGTCGATCGGAGCCTTGGGGAGCCGTGGGGTGAATGGCAGGGTAAAGCCTCTGCTGATGGTAGCTGTGGCGGGATAAGCGGGCCGGAGCGGAGCTCTCAGGACATGCGACCGTCCATGAAGCCGCCGCGCATGCGCCCTTTACTGTGACTTTAAATGATGACCCAGCTACTATGCACCACACTGCCACTGTGCCACTCAAGATGTGCCCTCATCTTGGATGATGGACCTCATTATTTTTATAAATAGGTCAAAAACGCTTAGAAGTAATAAAACTGCTTACTGGATCACTCCACCTGGGCAAATTGCTGTCCACATACTGTATGTACACCGAGTATCATCCACCTTCGGAGCCTTTGGTCTTCGGCAATGCATGAAATCATAGAGAATGTTCATAGTGTAAACATGTAACGTCAACATATAATCTCTCAGTATACACTCCTATAGGAAACCCAAGATGGCGCCTCGTATGATGTAACGACGTCACTCCTCTCTGCCCAACGGACGTGTTGCGTCTCTCCCTGACTTTGTAAAGCTCACAGCTTAATTTACCTTCAAAAAAGGACTTACTCTAACTGTTGAATTACTAATTTATTTTATGTTATGAAAAAAAGGGGCAAGAAAGTTAGGGCACCTATTCCAAAGTAAAGAGAAGTGTGAGAGTCCCCCCCTCCCCCCCCCCCCCCCGAGCTGCCAAAAATAAGAAATCAAATAACTGACTCAACTCCTCATCATCTCTGAAACACCTAAAATAATGGTTTGTTATTTTTTTATTAATGTAGTAACCCTGCCCCAAGCAGGAGCGTCTATTTAAATTTAGTGGCGCTAAACTGCAGTAAGCTTAAATTAATTGATAGTTCAGTCTCCTTAGGTTTCTCCTGGGCTCTAATTTCCAAAACTAAGAAAATTATTGACTGACTAAACTCATCATCATCTCCTAAACATTAAAAGAGAATTATATTGGTTTAGGGCAATTGTTATATTTTATTGATGTAGCCACCCTGCCCTAGGCAAAATATAGTGGTGTAATGCTACAGTCAACTTAACTAAATTGATAGGTCAGACTTCTTAGGTTTCCCCTGGGCTCTAGTTACTGTGTGCCTTCTGATGTCACTAGGTGGCACTGCTGCTGCTAGCCATAGTATGAGAGCTACACTAACTATAATTATGAATATGTATCTCTCTCTGGCAAACCAGTATGAGTTTCCTTGTCACTGATGCATGCTGGGAGAGGGTGCACATATTCAGAGAGTGATCTTGGGAAGTAAGTCTGTTCTCCTCTGCGCCTCCTGCCTACAGGAGCAGTGTATCTTGCTGCTGAAACCTCTTGGGTTTGCTGCCTGAGAGGGTGGCCATGTTGCTGGGCAGAGGCTTGTATTTGTGGTCTAGCTTGAAAATCCATGAAGGACCCCCAGATGTGATGAGGGGCTGGAAAAGCTTGTATGTGAAGCTGGACCTCTCTGGAGTTTGGAGTCTTCATCCTAGGGTGCTGTCGGCTGATTGAACAAGTACATTGCAATCAGGAGCAATGTATCAATCACAGAATGCTGGGCTGGCTTCAAGGTTCTACATCTGTGAAGACTGTATGTACTTTTTCTCCCCTTTTTGGAGTCTACTGGTTCATTGGTGCCCTGTGTCCCTTCCTTCTCTCCCTGGAGTTTTGAGTGAGAGAAGTAAACTCCTTTTTGTTACACCTTAAAGTAACTGGTGCCCACCTGATAATAACCCACTATTATAATTTACAGTGTAAGGTGAAATCAGCCAACCCTATCTATTGGGGTACTGCCATGCCCCTAGGGGTCAGAGGGGTACTACATTTATTTATTTTTTATCTGGTAATTAGGTGAGTTGAAGTAAATCAAACCCATGAGAGGGGGTTGCAGGGATCTGTGATTCTCAGGAAACAACCTCTTAAAAGACGACTCTAGGAGATCAGGTAGGTTGCCTAGGTTGTTGAGGGCATTGAGGAGTGGAGTAAGCCTTCGATCGTCTTCCTCGCACTGGGGTCCAGATTGTGGATGGAGCTGGAGGAAGTCAGGGGGTAGTAGGCATTGGCTGCCCCTCTTTCACTTGTAATGGTGGTAAGCCCATGTTTTTGAGGAAGGAATCCCCCTTCTTGCAGATCTCCTAGGGTATGTTGAGCACCATCTTTTGTTGCACTAAGATGGAATGGAAAGACCCAGAAGTAAGAAATCTTGTGTAGTTGAAGGTGAGAAGTGAGCACCTTTTGGCCAGGGAGATTAGAGAGACTTCTCAAAAAAATTTAATTCTGCCCCCTTTACAATTTATATGGGAACTGTTGCAGGTAGCCAGAGTCAGCACTTCTTTGCTCGCATAATAGTGGAAATGAACCATTATATCTCACGATCTGGCACCTGCAGGAAGCTTAGGGGCCAGAGACCTGTGGGCCTGGTCAAGGTGCCAGTCTATGTCCCCAATATCATGAGCAAGGTGGTTAGACAGGCCTTATAGTTACAGTCTGAAGTTATTGTCAGCCACATTCTCTGAAACCCCGTGCGAATCCTGAGATTTTGGTGTCTCTCTGTTTTCCAGGTCTTCTTGCTGAAGCTGTAGCAGGGAAACAAAGTTTTTAAGAGTGGCATTTTCCTCTTTCAGGGCCTGAACATATTGTAATGTCTCATCAAACTTAGTTTCCAATGTAGCTGTGTGGTCACCAAGCTGGTCAATCTCCACTCTGAGTTCCCTAGAAATGCTCCCCACCTTTTGGGCTATTCCCCTTGGGAGCTGTTGTACTAGTGCCTAGAGCATGACATTGAGCAGTTCTGGCGTTAAAATGGACTGGGGGAGTAGGGGGTGCTGTGGGGGAAGGGCTTGCTGGGAGTTGTCATCTGCCATCAGGGTGCTAACATATTCCCCCGAGTCACCTTGTGTAATCAAGTCTGGGGATTGAGGCCTAGTCAAGTAACGGTCCATGTTGACTACAGACTGCTGCCCTTGCTGGGTCCAATAGTAGGG
This sequence comes from Lithobates pipiens, assembly GCF_037356315.1. Taxonomy (NCBI): domain Eukaryota; kingdom Metazoa; phylum Chordata; class Amphibia; order Anura; family Ranidae; genus Lithobates; species Lithobates pipiens. The sequence continues at coordinate 55,045,906 of NW_027507789.1, read as the reverse complement.
TCTCTGATCCCCGATTTTTACCATGAGGTGCTAGGAGGCTTTAGGGGTCTGTAGGTCTTACCCTGTGGCGATTGTATACTGATTAAGCCCTGCGGGAATCATGGACCAGAGCTCACAGATCACACATCCACCATTTTGAAGAGCCGCACATGCGTCCCCGGCTTTTGCTACTTAAATACCACATAACTTAATAAAATAACTCATGTAGTGTTTTAGTAGCCTTTTTTAGTGAATTTTAAAAAAACTTTTTGAAAAACGCTGTGCTGTATCTTACTGCAAACTGGGATGTGGTAAGATACTGCTTTGTGAATGGAGCCCTCTAGGTTTATTATGCTAAAAATTCAATTTTTTCTAATTTAATTTCATTTTGGCAATATTATATAAATAGATAAAATCACATCATATTCCCTTAAAATAACTTTCAGTCAACGGATTCTTCAAATATTAAAAATGATCTTTTTACCGCAGATGCACAGCAAGCTCTTACAGTATGCATATCTATTTGTGAAAAGCAAGTAACAAAAATTCCCTTTAAGCAATAACATCTTATAAACAATCTCAGCATTAAGGATTATTTTGCAGTTAACACTTGAACTGGATGGAATTAATAGAATACCCTATGTATGGCTGTGAATAGAGCATCACAATGGGGATCCTAGAGCCTTCTCTGTTCAAACATCTAATTACATATTTTTGTGCCTCCTCTCAAAGTGGGCTGAGTGCTACTGCATTTGCTGAAAGGAAAGTAAATTCTACAATAATGAACTGTCAATTTCATATACATTATAAACTTGCTCTATATAAAAGGTGGAAATGTCTGCTAGAGCATCCAACTCCCAGCTAGGGTTTAAAAGCTGCAGATTTATATTCAGTCAAACAACTCAGGAACATACTATACATAAATATTTCACATTTGTAAATGAGAGCACAAAAGAACTTATTTAGAATTAGAAAGAAACATCTTGCAGTGAAAATTGCCCTTGCTTCCCCAGGAAACCAATCAGTTTATAACCCCCAATGGTTGTTTGTAAAATAAAAAGCCATTTTAATATATTTGGGTATATGAAATATTGTATATCCCATATAATACTTTGGCGCTGTCTGTAGCAGTCTCTAGCCTCCTCCAGTCTAATGAGAACCTTCAGGGCCAAAGATAGCTGACATCCTTCTGTATGTAGTGGGTTGTGAGGCATATTGGGTGTAAGGTGGATAAAGTTATTGGGCGGCAGACACTTCTTGGATTTAAAAAAGTTTTTTTTTCTCTTAACAGTATTATATTTTGAGGGGGGAAAGAGGATTAGGTCCAGAACACCCTTAAGCAGTTGCCATTTCAATTGACACTGGTCCACTGCACAACCTTCTCGTCTGCCCCTTTACTCTTTTACTTACATGGGCACACAGAGGAGTGCAATAGGCTTACAGTTCTGAACGACAAGCAGGAGCAGGCTTTTCTCCCAAGCCTCATCCGCTGTCATTGTCAGCAGAGAAAGGAGCTGGAGGCTGTATGATTCTGAGCAGCAAGAAGAGCAGGAGCTAAATTATATTTTTTAGAGGCATTTAGACTTAAGATGGGTGTTAACAGACTTAAACAGTTACAATCTTCTCACTTAAAAAAAAAATGCAGATTTGCAAATTACATGTGTGATGATAGCAAATAATATAGAAGCAATGCTTCGAGGTACAGAAAATGTGTATTGTGTCAGATTGTCTGATTATCTTGAAATAAATCTCTATCGAGAATCGTTTTCCAGATTTCAATAGGAGGACAGCCGTACAGGGAAAGGCCCCTAGCAATGCGCCCCACATCTGCACGTGAAGAATTGCTGTCTCCTTTGGCTACAGTCTTTAACAGTTCTTAACACAAATCGTTACAGTCCTCTTTGCTTCACTACAACTTCTCCCTGTAGTTCTTCAGCCCCTTGAGCTCCTGGTCTCTCATTGGACCCTCTGATTCACTGACTCTGAATCCCTGGAGCTCCTCAAAGCTTAGCGGTGGTATCTCCCTCAAGCGTCACCCACGCTTCCCTGCTGGGTCCTTAGCTTGGCACTACAGATACTTCTCAAGCTTCACTCCTGCTAACTGATTCAGTCCCTGGCTTTACTCACAAGGCTGCTCTGCAAGTGTCATATCCTCTGGCTGGGTTCCTGACTTGATCACCGCCTGAAGTTTTTTCAGATTCTCCACCATGCCCATTCGTTGAGAATGCTCCTCCGGTACTTGCCTCAGCTACTCACTGTTGTCCCTGGCAAAGGTGGTTGGTCCCTTAGTGGCGACAGCTTTCCTTCTACCTCTGACCATGACAGGTTCTCCGGCTGACAGAACCATCACTTATGGTTGGACTGCAAGCCGCAATCCCAACCCTTGCCCTCTTACTTCTGGATAGGCCCTCACATAGCCTGGCAGCCAGATGCCCCCTGGATAGGCCCAATCTCTGGCCTAGCAGCCCGGGGAGTATGACACACATCCACCTAGACAGCCATCCAAGTGGCACAGAAGACAGATCACCTAACCTCACCTTAATATATAGGTTCTCCCAGCAGGCCAAGGGATTCAAGAAAACCCCTGCCCATTGGCTGAGATACCCCATATACCTAGCGGGAGAAGAGAAAAGTGCAACAAGGCTAAACTTAGGGAGAAATCATTGGATCTCTAGCAACTGACCAGGGTAACTACCCCTGGCAAGTAAATTTGTGAGGAGCTCCCTGACTAAACCCCAGGGATCTATATGTCTGTGAAGGTTCTCAGGTCTTTTAGTTGGCTTTGCTCTGTAATGTTGAAGAGGTTTTTCAGCTTATCCCAGTACCTTTTTTTTGTGTCAAGAACATACCCTAGCATTTAAAGTGTGACACAGTGCTGAACCCTACCATGGTATGCAAAGGACTTTGTGTGGAGCAAGGATCTTATCTAGACATGTTAAGGGGCTCCAGCGTCAAACCAAAGAAACTGAAGTTTCCTCATAGACTGGTAAGACTCGGTTTGGGTCTGAGAGCCTGGAGGCTTCCTAGAGACTTGGGAGGAATGAAGTCTCCAATCCTGGGTTCAAGTTTTGTGTAAAACCAGCACAGTGATTGTGCAGGTGTGCTCCGGGCTTTTGTTAGAGGTGACTAGTGTTCAGGATTATAGTGGAGGGCCCAACCCAGGAGTCAGAAGGGCCCAGCCCAGGAGTCAGAAGGGCACCTGGGAGACAGGTGGGAGCCAGTGCAGCAGTTATCTGCTAGGTACATGCATAGAGTATATGTGAGAATACTGTCTGGAGGAGACAGACAAGGCGAGAGCATTAGGGCTGCACATGTAAACCAGAACACTGATGTACATTTCTTTTGTGACAGAAAAATACTGAAAAACACCTGCAAAGCAACTATTATAAAAGTGGACAAGACAAGCCTTTAAAAGGAAGTGGCTGTTGGTAGTTGTCCCTGTGCTATCAGGTAGTGAAATAGTATACAGTGATATCTTTCAAATTAATACACAAATGTAGGGCGGCACAGTGGTGTAGTGGTTAACACTCTCACCTAGCAGTAAAAAGGGTCGCTGGTTTGAATCCCAACCACGACACTACCTGCCTGGAGTTTGCATGTTCTCCCTGTGCCTGCGTGGGTTTCCTCTGGGTACTCCGGTTTCCTCCCACACTCCAAAGACATGCAGGTAGGTTAATTGGCTTCTGTCCCAAATTGGCCCTAGTATATGAATGGGGACCTTGGATTGTGGGCTTCTTCAGGGTAGGGACTGATCAAAAGCCGCTTTGTGTGCAGCACCCTTCATGCACATGCATTGGAAAAGGCTGAATGCTGACAGAACACTAAATAGGCATAAGTGTTGCCCGTTTGTTTGGGAAACCATTAGGGGATCCCTAGGGGGACCAGCAAATATTTTCTTTGTTTGTCCTATGGCTTTGCTGTACATAGCCTTCTTGCGTTAAAAAGTTGTGTAAGTTTGTTGCCTTGCTGAAGAAAAGTGCTGGATTAACCTGCTTAGACTGTTCTTGGGTGTCTCTGCTTCATGCATGGTTTACCATTGCTTATACCTGTCCCCATAACAGTTGACAATAAAGCACATTCATAGATACAGTATAGTGAGTGACCATTGACTTCCTAGGAAAGGAAGCAAGATCAGCAGATTAAATAAAATTATATAAAAAAAAAAAAATCTAAGGACTGGGGAGCTGCAGTATATTATAAGTTTATTCTTGGGTTTAAATACACCTAAATAGGGTGATGAGAAAAGTGTCCATCAATGACAACCAATCAGAATTCACCTTTTTACTGTTATGACTGCTTTAAACTGAAGTAGCTTTAAACTGAAGTTACCACACTTTGCACATTCTCAGTGTTAACCGATCTTCCTTACTGGATACACCAAATAATATCTCTGGTTTATTCTAGGTCTGTCTAGGTCTAGATTTATGTTCAGAAATAAATTCAATGCAAATTTTATCTCATAACTTTTACGAACACTGAATTTGATTTCTTTACCTCACTTTCTTGCACATTTATTAAATCAGCTACTGGTCTGGGGTATGCAGCAAACAGAAGATGAAAATCCCATGTGGCCATTGAGAACCATTGCGCTAAGAGCTGCCATATTACACCATTAAATAAAAAAGTAAATCTGTGTTATAAATAATATAGGTAAAGCTGTATAGGTATGTCAGTGACACACGTTAATAAGAAAAGATAGCCTGCTCAACCACAATTACAACAAATTAAACATTTTAAGATTCTCTTTTGCTGGGCATCATTAATCTGTGTATTTGTTGCATTACAAGCATATCAGTTTTGTCATAAGCAAGCTCTTTTTATTGCTGTCATTTAATGAAAGTTAAATTAATTGGTCTACTATACTAAACTGCTTGGAGCAGTGTACATTTAATTAGAACACATAAAAAAAAACCTAAGTCCAAATTTCGACAATTAACATCTTCCGAAACGTTCCTGGGTTATTGGAAAATACAAACAGGTCTGTGTTTAAAAGCCTTTTTGTTCTTGAGTATTTTGTGAGTCTGCCTGTCCGAGCACCTAAGCTGCCCAATCTAGATGCCTAAAAAGTCAGGGGTTTACCATGTCCATGAATTGGGGTCAGGCACCAGTCTGCATCTGATTTGATATGAAAGTCTGCATCTGATTGGTGGCCGTTGGGAGATAACTAAAATATGTCTCACTATGTTGATGCATAAGGCCCCAAGGGGTTGATGTTTGATGCACTTTGTTGCCTAAAACTAACTACAAGTCAGATTTGAAATATCTTCTTTACAGTCCAAGCTTCAAATAAATTGAAGTGGAACCAAACCCGCCTATCCTTTACAACAAACAAAGCTGCTATCTCTATTTTATCTGCAGTTGCCATGGTTCTGCATGTGATCAGCTATGACACCAGCCATTTGATGGTTTGACAGGTCATTTAAAGTGGAACTAAAGTCCACAATAATTACCTCTCCTTCAACAGTCCGTGATCCCTCGTTGGCGCCAGAATCTTCTACCCAGCATCTTCTCGGTGGCGGGGTGTGGCCATCATCATTTGCAGGCAGCGAATGATGACATTCCTGTGCAGAAACTCAGCCATCCCAACAAATTCTGTGCCAAAATGTAATCTGAGCTGAGCATTGCGTGTCTCTTCTGCAATAATGAGGCTGCCTGCTTGCAGCTTTTTCATTTACCTGATTTAAAGGGGTCGTAAACCATCATGGTTTTTCACCTTAATGCATCCTATGCATTAAGGTGAAAAAACTTCTGACACTGACCAGCCCCCCTATTTTATTCACCTGAGCCCGTTCGTTCCCTCGGCAGACATGCAATCTAGCTCTCTGCCCATTGTCTCAGCCTCTTGATTGGATAGATTGATAGCAGTGCAGCCATTGGCTCCCACTGCTGTCAATCAAATCCAATGACGTGGGCATCGGGGGTGGGGCTGAGTCTATGGGCGCAAATGCTGGACTCAGGAACGCACCCACACGGTAACCCCCTAGGGAGAATGCTTCTCCTAAGGGGTTTATCGATGCAGGAGGAACTGATAGCCACCAGGGGACCCCAGAACAGTTGGATCGGGGCCACTCTGTGCAAAACGAATTACACAATGGAGGTAAGTATGACATGTTTGTTATTTAAAAAAGTGTTCACGTTTTAAAAATAAAGTATAAAAAGACGTTATTGTAGCGCTGACATCTTCGCTTATTAATGTGTGCTTTCATGCTATAATCACAAGTCTATAGACATTTCTTTGGTTTAGTATTTTGCACCATTTGGCGGCCAAATACTGATACTGAACTTGAATGTTTATTGCTTTGAAGACAGCACAAAATACATATACAGGAAGTGACTGTTGTTTTGATGAGAAAGTTGACCCTTTTACCCAGGAGCCTTGATGACCTACCCATGAACACTTTCTCTAGCGGTGCATACTGGGTAGGACATAAAAGGAACCCGGGCAGCCATTTTAGGTCTCTTGGGATTGCATGGGCTGCCTGTTAGGATCTTTGTGAAGGCCCTTCTGAAGACAAGGCCCACAGCCATTTCGGAGCGCAATCTTACTTGTTTGTGCAAGTGACCTGACGGTGCCAGAGAGACGGTGACCAGATTGGAGATATCCAATAAGGCAGACCCTTGCATTACATAGTTGAAGGTAGATCTAAAGGAGGTTTTACAGTCCGATAGTATAGAGTAAGGTGAGCTTTATCATCCAAGGATACACATCTACCATTTTCAATATTATAGCTCTGCTCCTTATAGACTGTCATGTGATCGCTCAGCTCCTACACACTCTGCCAAATGAATGATCTGTGCAAGATTAAGTTAATTTACAAAGTGATCAACTGGTAAAGGAAGACACTGGTTGTGCATACAGGGAGAACGGTGCCCACTGACTTTGCCTGCATTAGAGAAGCATGAAACTGTAGAGGTGGGAAGGAGCAATCTCCTGGAGGGGGAGCACAGGATCTGTATTGATGATGTCACCTGCTCCACCACTTCCCAAGTTCACGAACAGTTTTCCCATCCCAAAATATCAGGACAATGAGCAGAAAGAAATGTAGGAGTTTTCTGTAAAAACAAAAACAAAAAAAAACCTGGAGGCTGAGGTAAAGCTTGTCCTAGAATATAAAGAAAGCATTTTCTTGAGAGCTGATCTCATTAGCACAACCCCCGCATCATCTACCCTCAGCTGGTCAACTCCTTCCTGTGTCATGTCCTAAAGTCTGTTTAGGAAGTAAGGCATGAGTAATGGAGCAAGGTTTTTAAACGTCCATGAAGAGAGTCAGCTTTACGCATCAGAGCATCCTGCAATATATATCTAAAGATTCGTCTGCGATGCAGAGATTATACAGCAATTCGCCCATACTATATATGTGACCATTGACCATTGGAGCTCTAAAGGCTGGGGTATCGCCATATGCCTACGTTAAGGGCCATTTTGGATGCAAGTACTGTGATTTGATGTTCCATTACCCTGCCGCGGACTAGTGTCAATAAGGCTGTTATTGTCCATATTTTTGGTAAGCGCATCACTTATCTGGTGACGGGCACAGATCTTCAGCTTTGTGTGGATTCACGGTGGTGACATGTTTATCGCCTTTACATTGGAACACCTTATTGGACTATAAAAAATCTTTCTACCTTCACTTTTATTTTTATGTGCTTTATGTCACGCTGCTGATGTCAGTGCTCTCTATCACGGTGCTGGTGTCAGATCACTCTATCACGGTGCAGGTGTCAGTGCTCTATATCACGGTGCTAGTTCTGGTGATCATCTCATGAACCCTCTTCTTTGCCTACCCTGACCTTCCCTCGCCTTCATTGTCTCAAGAGTCCTGAATTGTCAGAATTTCACATATAAAAAAAGAATGTTTGTAGTTGTCGATCCCAGATTCACCTCATACATGTGTTATGTCACGGTGCTGGTGTCAGATCACTCTATCACGGTGCAGGTGTCAGTGCTGTATATCACGGTGCTGGTGTTGGGGATCATCTCCTGCACCCTCTTCTTTGCCTACCCTGACCTTCCCTCGCCTCCATTGTCTCAAGAGTCCTGAATTGTCAGAATTTCACATATAAAAAAAGAATGCTTGTAGTTGTCGATCCCAGATTCACCTCATACATGTGTTATGTCATTGGCCATGTGGTGCACAGATAGTAATTATTTTGTGGCTGCAAATATGACCTGTAGGTTTGTAAAGTTCACCATCCCTGTGCTGTGCTGACTTCCTCCTGGGGCTGTACCTCTGCTGTGCATATTATGAGGGGCTCCCACCATCCCTGTGCTATGCTCATTATTAGGGGCTCCCACCATCCCTGTGCTCTGCACATTATGAGGGGCTCCCACCATCCCTGTGCTATGCACATTATGAGGGGCTCCCACCATCCCTGTGCTATACTGACTTCCTCCTGGGGCTGCTTATTATGAGGGGCTCCCACCATCCCTGTGCTGTGCTGACTTCTTCCTGGGGCTTCTTATTATGAGGGGCTCCCACCATCCCTGTGCTATGCTGACTTCCTCCTGGGGCTGTACCTCTGCTGTGCATATTATGAGGGGCTCCCACCATCCATGTGCTATGCTCATTATGAGGGGCTCCCACCATCCCTGTGCTGTGCTGACTTACTCCTGGGGCTGTACCTCCGCTGTGCATATTATGAGGGGCTCCCACCATCCATGTGCTGTGCTGACTTCCTCCTGGGGCTGTACCTCTGCTGTGCATATTATGAGGGGCTCCCACCATCCCTGTGCTATGCTCATTATGAGGGGCTCCCACCATCCCTGTGCTATGCTGACTTACTCCTGGGGCTGCTTACGGTGCAGGTGTCAGTGCTGTATATCACGGTGCTGGTGTCAGTGCTGTATATCACGGTGCTGGTGTTAGTGCTTTATGTCACGCTGCTGATGTCAGTGCTCTCTATCACGGTGCTGGTGTCAGATCACTCTATCACGGTGCAGGTGTCAGATCACTCTATCACGGTGCAGGTGTCATTGCTGTATGTCACGCTGCTGATGTCAGTGCTCTCTATCACGGTGCTGGTGTCAGATCACTCTATCACGGTGCAGGTGTCATTGCTGTATGTCACGCTGCTGATGTCAGTGCTCTCTATCATGGTGCTGGTGTCAGATCACTCTATCACGGTACAGGTGTCATTGCTTTATGTCACGCTGCTGATGTCAGTGCTCTCTATCACGGTGCTGGTGTCAGATCACTCTATCACGGTGCAGGTGTCAGATCACTCTATCACGGTGCAGGTGTCATTGCTGTATGTCACGCTGCTGATGTCAGTGCTCTCTATCACGGTGCTGGTGTCAGATCACTCTATCACGGTGCAGGTGTCATTGCTGTATGTCACGCTGCTGATGTCAGTGCTCTCTATCATGGTGCTGGTGTCAGATCACTCTATCACGGTACAGGTGTCATTGCTTTATGTCACGCTGCTGATGTCAGTGCTCTCTATCACGGTGCTGGTGTCAGATGACTCTATCACGGTGCAGGTGTCATTGCTGTATGTCACGCTGCTGGGGATCATCTCCTGCACCCTCTTCTTTGCCTATCCTGACCTTCCCTCTCCTCCATTGCCTTCATGCGCTCCACAGTCCTGAATTGTCAGAATTTCACATATAAAAAAAGAATGCTTGTAGTTGTCGATCCCAGATTCACCTCATACATGTGTTATGTCATTGGCCATGTGGTTGGACTATGTTTGCACAGCTAGTAATTATTTTGTGGCTGCAAATTTGACCTGTAGGTTTGCAAAGTTCGCCTCCCATTAAAGTCAATGGGGCCCGCCGCGAATGTTACGGTTCGCGAACTATCGGCCGCGTTCGCGAAACGTCCCGTCTGAAGTTCGTCCATCACTAATGTTGATGCGGTAGGCGCTTTATTGTGTGTTGAAGTCAAAGCAAGTGTAAATGAGCCCTTAAGAACCCAGTAAGTGTGTGCATATGTATCCCTGAATCAGCTAAGACACATCAATGGTAGGTATCAGCCCCAAAATTTGTACAAAACAAAAATCCAAAAGGGAAATGGGGAATAGAGAACACCTGGGCTTTGTGATACCATAGAAAATGTAACACGTTATATAGCATAAAAAACAAATATTTTATTGGAAAATATTAAATATTAAAACGACCTCTGTAAATACCATTGTAGAGGGGAGTTAAATGCAATCATTGCTAAAAAAACAATAAAGGAAAAAAATTAGTACAACATATAGCAATATTCTTGATTGTAGGATTTCAAGAAGCGCTGACATGTTTCAACCTTACTTGTCTTCCTCAGGGGTTGCCCTTGGATAATGAATCAAGGAGCTCTTTAGGATACAACAGTACAATAAGTAGGCATGTGCAGAATGGAAAAAATTTGTTTAATTTCGGATAGATTTGCTATGTTAGTAATTTTGTTTCGTTATGGAATTTGTTAAGTTTGGTTTTAGAATTTGTTTAGTTTTGGTTTCGTTAAATCTCATTTCGTTTTCGTTAAAATTAATTTCATTTATTAATTTTCCAATGAATTCCAACTTTTCAGAACAATTAGAATTCGGAACGGTCAAAAAACGATCACCTGATTTGAATTCTGTGTGAAGAAATAGCTGGTTGTTAAGCCGAATCTCTGAATAACTAAAAAATTCTCCAAATTTGTTTTCGGACAAAAAAGAATTGCACATGTCTAACAATAAGTATGCATATAAACAAAGGTACAGACATGTCTATGAACAGTCTTCCATACAGTGAAAATCTTGGCACAATACACTTACATAGCTTATGATGTATAACAAGCAGGTTATATTATGCTGAAGGTCCACAGGGAAAGGAAGAATGAGTGAAGGGGAGAAAAAGGAAAAATGTGGGGTTTTTCCACAATACCCAGAATGTGTGTCCTAAACACATTGGATAAGGCCAGTCTGATGGTGTGAAACTACCTGGCAAAGAGATGGGATGGCTATAAAAATAGATGGAAAAAGGGGGTATGACAATCAGGAAACTATTCGCAAAAGGTGTAAAAGAAAAACAAATGAACAAAGTGTCAATACCATTTAAAATGTTAATAGATACCTACTGGGTTAGTGACCTCAGGGCGAGAACAAAAAATGGCAAACATGCTCAAGTCTATCAATAAGCAAAAAAAGCAAAGCCCACCATATGGGATCCAAAATAACAAAGAAGCTGAAGGGGAAAAAAGAAAGTTGTAGCCTAAAAAACTCACAGCTTCAACTTATCAGTGTGCAAAACTGGCATTAGAAACAAAAGGAACCCAGTTGTCAGACCTCCTCCATGCTTCACCCACTCTGGATGAAGCTAAGATGGCTGAAACCAAACCAGAATTTTATAAAGTGATAGCATTATTATTTTATTTCTGGAGTAAATCCCTTTTTTAATGCATGCTAATATTCTGCTGACTTTGCTTGCCGCAGCTTGACAATGCATGCTATTGCTCAGTAGACATGTGCACACTGAAATATTTAGTTTCAGAATTTTGTTTTCGTCCGAAAAATACATATATTTTGTTACTCCCGAAATTCATTTTTATTTATTTAGTTTTGTTAAAAAATACATTTGTCTGAAAATCTGAAATAATTAAGGTAGAATCTGTCATTGAAGGCTTATGATGTCTGTCGAATGTTCTAAGAAGATTCGACAGAGTAGCTAAACTGTACAGCGCTGCAATCGTACATTTCCGATTGAATGTTCCACCTACAAGCTATAGTAGAATTCTAATGTTGTATGACACTAGTAATAATTATATTTATTAATTATTATTACTAGTCAACCAACATTAGAATTCTTCTATAGCCTATGGGCGGAGCATTTGACCATAAATTTCCACTTGCGGCGACTGCTCTATATCCTGCTGTGATATTATTGCCCTACTAATTTTTGTATCATCACCAAACACTGACATTGAGCTATTTATCCCATCCTCTATATCAGGGATATACAATTAGCAGACCTCCAGCTATGGCAGAACTGCAAATCCCATTAAGCATAGCAAGACTCCGACAGCCACAAGCATGACATCCAGAGACAGAGGCATGATGGGATTTGTAGTTTTGCAACAGCTGGAGGTCCACTAATTGCATATCCCTGCTCTATATCATTTATAAATAAATTACAGAATTGGTCCCTGGACAGAGCCCTGGGGTACCCCACTTACCACTCTAGAGCATTCTGAGTTTTTTAACACCAACCTTTGGATACGCCCTTGTAGCAAATTTTCTATCCAGGAACAAACCCTATGGTCCATGCCTACAGACCTCAGTTTGTAGATGTTTGTGAGGCACTCTATTACATGCTTTTGCAAAATTCAGATACACCAAATCCACAGGCCTACCTTTGTCCAGGTGGCAGCTCACTTCCTCGTAGAGGGTTAACAGGTTGGTTTGGCAAGAAAGACTTTTTGTAAACCCATACTGATTACTACTAATGATACTTTTTTCATCAGCAAATTCTTAGATATTGTTCCTTATAATCCCCTCAAATAGTTGACATACTATTGATGTTAAGCTGATGATAGGTCTGTAGTTTCCAAGAATATATCTCTGTCTTTTTTTAAATATTGGTAACATGTGGGCTATTCTCCAATCAGCTGGTACCATTCCTGTTAGTATGCTGTCAATAAATATTATGAATAGTGGTCTGGCTATAACCTGACTATATCCTTCCCAATGTTTAGCAACTATGACCAAAACGCTCTATAACCTGTGATACTTAAGGGTATCATATGTTATAGATTGCCCTTGTGGAGCCTTCAATGTGGGCAAGACTAAACATGAATTTTGTCTTAGGATCAAAGAACATATCAATTCGGCAAACTTGGCGGATATTTATTCAGCTATTGGAAGATATATGATCACTGTCCATCATTATCCTGTTCCACTTCTCCTCTTCTTCTTTTGTTTTCCTTCTCCCTTTCCTTGCCCTTCCCAGGTTTTCTTCCTTTTTCCATCTTTATACGGGGGGGGGGGGAGTTATTCTGGGCTTGATTGAGGCCTAGTTACCGGGCTTTCTGTCTCGCCCCACAGGAAACACGGTGTTCATTTCCCTGCTTTTTCACACTGTCTTTTTCAATTTGGTCGCCAGTTTTTAAGATGGTGGCAGAATTTCCGGTTTCAGTCATGTAGTCATGTCTGGTGCCCTTGGCCCCGACCACTGGCGTCACTTCTGGTGGGACACACCATTGGCTTTGATGGCGGAAGATAGAGGAGAGGATGTTACAGCTGAGGCACTTCACTTTTGGAGCCAATTGCGCCACTGTCATGGCCCTTTTGAGTCATATGATTTTTTTTATATTGTAAGTTACTATATCGTAGAAAAGCTATTGACCTCTAAGCTGTGGTGGGGCATAAGACATAGGTCACGTCAGAGAGGAAGAGGACCACAGTATGTGGACAGTGTGCCAAGGATAGATGTTCTATCTGAAACATTTTGAAAGATTTTAAAGGTATTTGTAGGTACTTTTTTGGTGTCTGCTCAAATGCAGCATGTGTTCAGAGAAAAATTACTTGCATTTCAGTTTGTATATGTTTGAGATGCATTTAAAATGCATTCGCATTGACTTGTAGAGGAATAAAGCAAGGAAATTCGGTGTATGGTAAAAGCAGCATTAAACATTTATGAACCCTACACTATCCAATTCTTATTCAAACACTGCATTCCAGATCCTCCAAAAATGCTTTTCAGATGTATGTCAAAAAGAACACATGTGGCAATTTTAATGGATTTTGATTGAAATCACAATGCAAGTAAAGAAAGAACCGTGATTAAAATTAAAAATTGAACCTGGGAGAAAAAAATCAGATTGCATTCAATGAAATTGGAGTTTTTGTTCTGTTTTCAATTCACTCTTTGAATTAAATGTGCCAAATCTATCAATTTATTCCCCAGTTTTGACTTCACAATCAACCACATTCTGGGGGTTAATCAAACTTGTAGGTGGTAGATTGCTTCGTTTTTAGCAATTGTCTGCAAGCATGTGTGATTTCCAGATTATGGAAAGTGGTTGAAATTGCCCAACTTAACTCTCAACTCGTCAACTTCTATTGCCATGTATTGTCTCAAAGCCAATGCCATTTTGATAATGAAAAGAACAGACAATTATATGGAACTCGAGAAGATAAAATAAAAAAATAAAACAACCCATGTCTGAAATATATAACTTAGGATACTTTTTAAAACATATCTCCCTTATGGCTGCCATGTGATTACGTCACCTGGTGCTAGAAATACTTTCCCCAGTATCTAAGTGATGCTGGAAATGGTAATACTTTCATTCATGCGTGGTAGAATTTGGGCAGAGGACGCTCTAAAAGAAGTAAAGATGGCAGCATTTTTCACTGGTGAGAAACTAATCATTGACTTTTTGTGATCAAACTGTGAAAAATTAGATTTTTGACTAAAGTTTCATTTTAAGCCACACTAGAAACAAAGTGCGTCTAGCAGTTTTACAGAAATGAAGTCTGATAGCTAATGTTCTTAAACATATTTCGGCTTTTGCATGCTTAAGAAGAATACTTATACTTCATTTTAGTATAAAGTCACTATCTTTCATGTTTTTTTTGTTTCAAACAAATTTTATTTGAAAATGTAATAGTGCAAAATTACAAATATTCGTTTCCATCATACAAACATTCAAAAAGTCATGGAACATTCAGTGCATAATAGCGGAGACATCAGTATAACATAGGTAAGGGATTAGAAAAAGGTTGCACGTAGAAACGGAACAGTACTGACAGGGTATCGCGCTTCTCCAACAGGTATCTTTCATGTTTTTAATAGCAAAATAATCTTTGTAAAATACCAAAAGTTTACTGCCTTAAAACAACTTCAGGCAAATGGCCAAATACATGAAATACATAATACATTGGGGTTGCTTTACTAAAACTGGAGAGTGCAAAATCTGTTGCAGCTGTGCATGGTAGCCAATCAGCTTCGAACTTCAGCTTGTTCAATTAAGTTTTGACAAAAAAACTGGAAGAATGAACATCTGCAAATACAAAAATCTGAAAGAACAAAAAACATTCAACCTATGAGTTTAACGAATTACATTCAAATAATTTTTTTTTTGTATTCTCTACTATAATTAAATTATTAACTATTATTATTATTATAAACTATTAAATTATAGGTAAAATAGCTGAAGTCAGTAATTCTTCTATTCAGGTCTTTACGCCATAACAGCTAATTTGGAATAGATTTGATTTCAATTTTTATTGGAATTTCTTTTCAAATTTGGCTAAAGTAACTGTTAGTGAATGTAACAAATACAAATGCATCCGAAGGTATGAATTATCCGAAGTAACCTAGATAGCAGGCATACAGGATACAGAGACCGGAAGAGACGCTCGCACCTGAGCGGTTCCCTTGAATTGTTTTGCTGCTAATATTGCCTGACTCACCCCATTTGTTTGTGAGTATTTTTAACCTATAAATAAAGTAGTGACGGTTTTTAAAAAAAACTTGCTACACTATGGTTGCCCTTATATTTGTTCTTTGAGCTACACTGGAGTATTTTGATGGAGTTTACATGGACGAAGATCTGAGAGTGATTCTTTGAAGTTCCCCCTTCCCCCCCCTTCTGATTCCTGGTGTATCTTTGAGGAGGCTGCATATACGCTATATTTATATAGCGGGGAGGTAATTACCCAGTGTGTACACTAACACGTGGAATCACCTATGTGGAGGAAGATTTGTGATGCACTTCATTAGTACGGAGTCACTTTATAATTTGATACTTTCACTGGACTGTGTTCACTCAGCTAGTTGATTGTGTGTATCCCAGCTGTTTTTTTTTTTTTGTTTACTATATGCACTTAGCACTTTTTATGCAAATTTGCTTCACAGTTAGATTACTGTGTGTGTTTCAATTTTTTATGTTTACTATATGCACTTAGCACTTTTGATGTGTTATACAGTCATAAGATGCACTTAGCACTTTGATATCCAATTATTACGTTTATTGTTTATACACGGCTTGATTTATTCAAGCACTTTAATTAGGTGGCATATTAATTTCCACGTTGTGTTTGGATATTTTCATTATTATATTTGATTTTAATTTTAACAAAATTATATTTTGGGGTGATTACACACCATTAGGTTACACTCCTATTGAATAATCAAGTCTCCTCGGGCTCCACTTTAGTGTTCCACCCCCCTTGGAAGCGCAACACTACTCTCTTTTTTCACTTATTGTCTGAATACATGAGTAGGTGTCTCATGAAAGTGTTTGCAGCATCCAGCTAATTAGAACATTACTCCCCAATTCCATATAAAGTGCAGGAGCCCATCTAATATTTATTGACTTGGGGTATAGAGGTCAGTAATAGGTAGGGCAGTGTGTAGGGCAGTGTATAGAGGTCAGTAATAGGGTAGGGCGGTATATAGAGGTCAGTATTAGGTAGGGCAGTGTGTAGGGCAGTGTATAGAGGTCAGTAATAAGTAGAGCAGTGTGTAGGCAGTGTATAGAGATCAGTAATAGGTAGGACGGTGTGTAGGGTGGTGTATAGAGGACAGTAATAGGTAGGGCAGTGTGTAGGGCATGTATAGAGGTCAGTAATAGGTAGGGCAGTGTGTAGGGCAGTGTATAGAAGTCAGTAACAGGTAAGACAGTGTGTAGGGTGGTGTATAGAGGTCAGTAGTAGATAGGAGGGTGTGTAGGGCAGTGTAAAGAGGTCAGTAATAGGGTAGGGTGGTGTATAAAGGTCAGCATTAGGTAGGGCAGTGTGTAGGGCAGTGTATAGCAGTCAGTAATAGGTAGGGCAGTGTGTAGGGAGGTGTATAGAGGTCAGTAATAAGTAAGGCAGTGTGTAGAGAGGTGTAAAGAGATCAGTAATATGTAGGACAGTGTGTAGGGTGGTGTATAGAGGTCAGTAATAGGTAGGGCAGTGTGTAGGGTGTGCATAGAGGTCAGTAATAGGTAGGAAGGTGTGTAGGGTGGTGTAGAGAAGTCAGTAATAGGTAGGGTGGTGTGTAGGGGGTGTATAGAGGTCAGTAATAGGTAGGGCAGTGTATAGAGGTCAGTAATAGGTAGAGCAGTGTGTAGGGCAGTGTATAGAGGTCAGTAATAGGTAGGGAAGTGTGTAGGATGGTGTATAGAGGTCAGTAATAGGTAGGACGGTGTGTAGGGTGGTGTATAGACATCAGTGATAGGTAGGGCAATGTATAGAGTTCAGTAATAGGTACAACAGAGTACAGAAGACAGCAGTTTGTAGCAGAATATAAGACCAGTGCACAGTGTCAGTCAGTAGAGCAGTGGATGGTGTCAGTTAGTAGGGCAGAGTATAAGGTCAGTCAGTAGAGCAGTGGATGGTGTCAGTTAGTAGGGCAGTGGACAGTGACAGTGACTTTTTTTGGTTAAATTCACTAACAGAACTATTAACTCTTTACTGTTTACAAAACCATCTCTATATTCTCTTGTTTGTAGGTCTGCATTGTTGAAAAAGACTTCTGCATATGCTTGTGTTTAGTGATGATCAAATCTCTGTCAATTTTAGTTTTTTTTTCCATATTTGCATGTAGGCATGTCTCAGGAGAGTCATGCAGTACAGGAATTCAGGCAATCATGATTGACAAACTCTATGGTTTATAGCAGACCAGACAAATCTGCTTTCATATATTAAGGCAACATGGGAAACAAGAATTCCAAATAAAATCCTGTATGCAGCCAGCACCATCCACAATAACATACACTGTACCACTACAAGACCTGCTAAATAAACATGACAGCCGAAAAGAACTGAATATTTGTCCTGCATATAGTAAACAAAGGCCACACTTGTAAAAGAAAATATATGAAATCTGTATCGCAATAGTAAATTATAAAAGCTAACAGAAAAGAGAAATAACGACACAAAGATAGACAGCCTCAACCCCAACCAGAGGTTGGTGATAAATCTCACTTTTCTGAATGAATAGTCTAGGAAATCAAATGCATTACAATGATCATTCATTTAGTTTACAACAAAATAGGAATACAGGACAAAATATATGTAGGCCTTTATAAAAAGGTCAGCAGTGAGAAGCCTACTATTATCAAAACAGGTCTCCACGTGGGAAAAAGAGACAATGGACAGCGTGCACGAACCCACAGATCGGAAGTTCATCATATGTACCTTGCCAGTGGTGAGGCCAGTGGAATAACACTTAAATCCCAAACGTAATATGTAAGATCTAAATAGCTGGGTGGGGAGGGACTCCCTTTAAGACAGGGGTGTTCAACCCATGGCCTGCATAACCCTCTGACCTGGCCTGCACGCTCAAGCCAGGGAAGTGCATGCTTATGCTCTGGGATGGCAGGTCAGCAAGCCCATGATCAACAGGTTGCTGACCCACCACCAGAGTGCACAGAGATGGCACTGGCAGCAAAGGTGCAGGTGGCTGCAGAAGGAGAAAATGCTGTTTTCTCTGTAGCGCCGGCTCCTTTGCCAGGGGGAGTGATACCAAGTGCACTTCACCTGGAACCTTTCTAGCAGCCTGGAGAGTGATGCCAACAGAAGCTGGAAGTGGAAAAGGTCAGTGTATTAATCATCATATACACTGCACTTTTCCAATGGGCTTACTAGCACTTTTAAAGAAGGGTTATAGGACTGCTTTCACACTGGTCGACAGGTGCAGTGCACCTGCGGCTTTCCTGTAGGTTAGCTGCACTGAGCTATATACTTCTATTATATCCCATGGGAACCAGAAATCTTGGTGCACTTTCACTATACTACACTGTGATAGAAGTCTATGGTAAAGCACAGCTAACCCACAGATGCAAAGCGCTGCACCGCCGGTGCAGGTAAACCACAGCACATAAGTGTAAAAACAGCCTTATAGGGGGCTCAGGACAGAGGGGACACATTTACATTTGTGGTTGGGGGGGGGGGGGGGGCGCTAAAACCCTGTAGTTCATTGTTGTGACTGGTTACCAAATCACTTAAGTGGCTCTCATTCTTAAAGTTTTAGCACCCCTGCTTTAAGATGTCTTACACGCAGCCAGTGGATGGGCTAGATTTCATGTCAGGCAATCACATTCTAGGGGTCAGGAGGTGAAAGGGAGAAGGATGGAAAAGATAGGAGGCAGTGAGAAAGGGGGGGAGGGGCGGAAAAAAAAGGGACAGTGGGAGGAAGCAGGAATGGGGGGGGGGGAGTAGGAGAGAAATACAGAAAGCCTGAAGGTAGGTAGGAGGAGGCATGTTATCGCCAAGGTGTACCAAGACTCCAGCATAGAGGCGGAATGCCTCTATGGTTATTAGGAGCCCAACTGCAGCTCTTCCTCATATACTGTAATATTAAGTTAGAATGGCATGGGTGGGGTAAAGCAATAGAGGCCCTCTCTACTTTTTTAGAATAGATCTTGAAGGTATGGAGGGTTCTCTCACCCTGATAGACTTAGGAAATGGATAGAGGAACAACAAAATTATCGATTAATGACCCTTAGAAAAATAGAGAATGAACATCTCTTCCAGAAACAATTTGCCTTTGGAGAGGGGGAAAGTGCGGGACATATGCTGGCACAATTAGTTAGGGTGAACTCCCCCCCATCCGTTATACCCACGATAACTATAGGAGATGGAAGGGTATCCTCATATACTCCAGAAATAGTGGGCAAGTTTAAAGAATATTATGAGGACTTGTATAGATCACAACAGGAGGAAATGGGGGATGAAATAGACAGCTTTCTCAGGGATCTGAATTTCCCCTGTCTTGATGAGACAGATAGACCTATAATGATTGAGGAAATACAAAGGGTCACTATTGATATAGATGGCTATAGATGGCGCAACAGAAATCCCCGGGCCCAGACGGTCTCCCGACCGAGATATATCGGCAGTATGGGAAGGTATTGCTTCCCGAGCTGTTGAGGGTATTGAATTGGTCATTAATGCGGGGAGAGCTCCCCTCATCGATGATGGAATTCACCATAATCACCATACACAATGAGGGTAAAGACCCACTTGATCCTGCCTCATATAGGCCTATCACTTTATTAAACACTGACATAAAAATACTGGCAAAGGTCTTGGCGGCTAGGGTGAACAAGGTTATACTGAAACTCATCCACCCTGATCAATCAGGTTTTATACCCGGAAGAACTACTAGCACAGATATAAGGAGGGTATACTTGAATCTTCAGGTCTCTATGGATGAGAGTGGAGAGAGGGATATTTTGTCTTTAGATGCCGCCAAGGCCTTTGATAGTCTTGAGTGGCAGTATCTCTGCAGAGTTATGGAGATGGCCCAATTTGGACCGGGCTTCAGGAAATGGGTAAAAATGCTTTATTGGGCACCAGAAGCCAGAGTAAAGGTGAATAATGAAAAGTCAGATAAATTTAGACTGGGGAGGGGGACAAGACAAGGGTGTCCCTTGTCACCCCTCCTCTTTGCCATTGCAATTGAACCTCTGGCCATTGCCCTGCAGTCTTCTGCTCTGGTGAAGGGTCTTAGAAGGGGAGACTTGGGAGAAAAAGTAGCATTATACGCGGATGACCTACTGTTATTCCTTGGTGATACACAGGATTCCCTTCAGAAAGCTATGGACATTAGTGATGGCCGAACGGTTCGCCCGGCGGTCGTTTCGCGGCGAATTTCCGACATTCGCGGTCCGCACGTTCGAACGCCTTTTTCCGTCGTTCGCCGCGGCGGACTTACGTGTTTAATGTATACAAGAACTTTAACCTTTGGTGACACGTTTATCATGTGATACAGGACAGCCAATTGAGACATGACAGCACATGGACACTTGTACATTCCCCCTAACCTATAAATACACCCGATCCGGTGGCCATTTTACATTCTTTCTTCTGTTACGATAGGGACAGGTTCCTGTGTGGAGTAGGGAGAGATAAACCACTAGCTATTTGGTACACAAAAGTTCTTTTCAGGACTGGTATAGGTGTTAGGTGTTGATAGGTTTGCTGTGCTGCTGATTCTTGCAGCAGCCTGAGTGTCTTTTGTTAGTTTAGAGAAAGGGAAAGGACGGTGTATGCTACAGGGACAGCCAGATTAGTCTTTCATCATCATCATCATCATCATCATCATTAGCTGTTACTATCAAGGTCCACAAAAGAGCTGTTCCAGTAACCACTAATCGTTCTCTTTTTTTGCCAATTTGTATAGGGACAGGAAGGAAGCAGTGTTGTCAGGCAGTGAGGGTAATTTTAAAGACTTGCTGTTATTATTAGTTCCACAAAGGTTCTTTTCAGGACTGGTATCAGTGGTACAGTAATAGGCTTGTACATGTATAATATTCTTTCTTCCAAATATAGAAAGGATATTATACTTGACTGCTGCCCTTCTGCTGCAGTCTGCTAAACATTCACAACTCACTTGTTCCACAAAAGTTCTTATAAGGACTGGTAACTTGGTATAGGGTGCTACGGTACATAGGCTTGAGTGCGGTACAGTCTGCTGTTCTGTAAGGACCGCTATCGGTCCACAATAGATAGGGTTGACGTGCACCACTGCTGACCGCTGCCCTATACTGCAGCAGTCCTTCAGCGGTATAGGGACTGACGTACAGTCTGCTAATCACTAACACACAACCTGCTTGTTCCACAAAAGTTCTTATAAGGACTGGTAACTTGGTATAGGGTGCTACGGTACATAGGCTTGAGTGCGGTACAGTCTGCTGTTCTGTAAGGACCGCTATCGGTCCACAATAGATAGGGTTGACGTGCACCACTGCTGACCGCTGCCCTATACTGCAGCAGTCCTTCAGCGGTATAGGGACTGACGTACAGTCTGCTAAACACTAATACACAACCTGCTTGGTCCACAAAAGTTCTTATAAGGACTGGTAACTTGGTATAGGGTGCTACGGTACATAGGCTTGAGTGCGGTACAGTCTGCTGTTCTGTAAGGACCGCTATCGGTCCACAATAGATAGGGTTGACGTGCACCACTGCTGACCGCTCACCTATACTGCAGCAGTCCTTCAGCGGTATAGGGACTGACGTACAGTCTGCTAATCACTAACACACAACCTGCTTGTTCCACAAAAGTTCTTATAAGGACTGGTAACTTGGTATAGGGTGCTACGGTACATAGGCTTGAGTGCGGTACAGTCTGCTGTTCTGTAAGGACCGCTATCGGTCCACAATAGATAGGGTTGACGTGCACCACTGCTGACCGCTGCCCTATACTGCAGCAGTCCTTCAGCGGTATAGGGACTGACGTACAGTCTGCTAAACACTAACACACAACCTGCTTGGTCCACAAAAGTTCTTATAAGGACTGGTAACTTGGTATAGGGTGCTACGGTACATAGGCTTGAGTGCGGTACAGTCTGCTGTTCTGTAAGGACCGCTATCGGTCCACAATAGATAGGGTTGACGTGCACCACTGCTGACCGCTGCCCTATACTGCAGCAGTCCTTCAGCGGTATAGGGACTGACGTACAGTCTGCTAATCACTAACACACAACCTGCTTGTTCCACAAAAGTTCTTATAAGGACTGGTAACTTGGTATAGGGTGCTACGGTACATAGGCTTGAGTGCGGTACAGTCTGCTGTTCTGTAAGGACCGCTATCGGTCCACAATAGATAGGGTTGACGTGCACCACTGCTGACCGCTGCCCTATACTGCAGCAGTCCTTCAGCGGTATAGGGACTGACGTACAGTCTGCTAAACACTAATACACAACCTGCTTGGTCCACAAAAGTTCTTATAAGGACTGGTAACTTGGTATAGGGTGCTACGGTACATAGGCTTGAGTGCGATACAGTCTGCTGTTCTGTAAGGACCGCTATCGGTCCACAATAGATAGGGTTGACGTGCACCACTGCTGACCGCTGCCCTATACTGCAGCAGTCCTTCAGCGGTATAGGGACTGACGTACAGTCTGCTAAACACTAATACACAACCTGCTTGGTCCACAAAAGTTCTTATAAGGACTGGTAACTTGGTATAGGGTGCTACGGTACATAGGCTTGAGTGCGGTACAGTCTGCTGTTCTGTAAGGACCGCTATCGGTCCACAATAGATAGGGTTGACGTGCACCACTGCTGACCGCTGCCCTATACTGCAGCAGTCCTTCAGCGGTATAGGGACTGACGTACAGTCTGCTAATCACTAACACACAACCTGCTTGTTCCACAAAAGTTCTTATAAGGACTGGTAACTTGGTATAGGGTGCTACGGTACATAGGCTTGAGTGCGGTACAGTCTGCTGTTCTGTAAGGACCGCTATCGGTCCACAATAGATAGGGTTGACGTGCACCACTGCTGACCGCTGCCCTATACTGCAGCAGTCCTTCAGCGGTATAGGGACTAAGAGTTTTGTCACAGGGTCATTTAAAAAATGACAGGCAGAGGAAGAGGCAGGCCCTTCCGCAGGGGTGGTAGGGGTAGGGCAGGAGCAACAGGCTTGAGCCAAAGTGGGAAGTTGCAGAAGGTGCGTTCAATTACTTTAAAGGATGCACCAGACTTGGTTGAGTGGCTCGCTCAGCCTTACTCTTCTGCACCCTCCTCATCCTCTCGATCTGCACCCTCTTCTTCACTCTCTGCTATGTGCACCCCCAAAGACACTACCACCAACAACACGACCACCACCACCACCACCACATACCTTCCGCTTGAGTCACTGGAATTATTTTCCGATCCATATCAAGAGGACATTTCTGATGCGCAGCCACTCTTGGTATTGGATCAGGAAGAGGAGGTAGCAACAAGCGCTACTCAGCAGTCTGACGCCAGTACCCAGATCAGCCCAAGGAGGAGGTTGGTCCCCGGTGTTGCTGCCTACTCCGAGATCTCTACTTATAGCGGTGGGGAAGGTGACGTTGATGATGACGTGTCTAGTGATGTCACGTGGGTGCCCACAAGAGAGGAAGAGGAGGGGAGTTCAGAGGGAGATATGGACCAGCAGATAGGGAGGAGAAGCAGCAATGACTTACATTGCACAGCAGGGACAAAGCAGACTGCAAATGTATCAGGAGCGAGTCATCGACCATGTACGGTCACATCTGGCGCTCCCAGGACACCGGCACATGGCTCCGCAGTGTGGGCTTTTTTTAACGTGTCCGCTGCTGACAATAGCGTTGCCATCTGCAATCTTTGCAGTCAACGCGTTAGTCGCGGTAAGCCCAATACTCACCTAGGGACGACCGCCTTAAGAAGGCACATGAGCAGCCATCACCGAGCCCAGTGGGAGCAACGGAACACACAAAGCCACACTGCAGGCTCTCACCGTCCAGCCTCGTCTTCTACTTCTCCTTCTCCTCTCTCCTCACAATTGTCCTCCACTCCACCTTCCATCACGCCAAGCTCACATTTTTCTGCAAAAAGGCAGGCTTCCGTGGGCCTAATGTTTGAGCGTAAAAAAATGATGACGCCGGATAACCCTCTTGCCCAACGGTTGGCGGCTGGCTTGTCAGAACTCATAGCCCGCCAACTACTGCCATATAAACTGGTGGACTCGGAGGCCTTTCGCAAATTTGTGGCCATTGGAACACCACAATGGAAGGTCCCAGGAAGGAAGTATTTCTCAGAGAAGGGCATCCCAGAGCTATATGGCCATGTTCAGCGGCAAGTGAATGTATCTCTGGCACACAGTGTCGGTGCCAAGATACATCTGACCACAGACACGTGGTCTAGCAAACACGGGCAGGGAAGGTATATCAGTTTTACTGCCCACTGGGTGAACCTTCTGACGGCCGTCAAGCATGTAACCCGTGGCACCCGTGTAGATTTGGTTTTACCGCCACGGATTGCATGCAGGCCTGACTCTTCTTCTCCTCCTCCTACTCCATCCTCCTCCCTCTCCTCCTCAGCTGCCTCCTCCTTTTCCGCTGCTAGCGTCTCTTCCACTGCACCGCCCAAGCTCCCCAGAACCTATTCCACATGCCAGGTGAGACGTTGCCATGCCGTGCTGCGTCTGTTGTGCCTGGAAGCAAAGAGCCACACTGGCCCGGCACTCCTTTCAGCTTTGCGTTCACAGGCAGATGAGTGGCTAACACCGCTCAATTTGACAGTTGGTAAAGTGGTGTGTGACAACGGTGCCAATCTGCTTAGCGCATTGAAACAGGGCAAAATCACGCACGTGCCGTGCATGGCACACGTCTTAAACTTGGTCGTGCAGCGATTCCTTGTCAAATACCCTGGGGTCCAGGACATCTTGCGGCAGGCAAGGAAAATCTCGGCCCATTTCAGAAGATCTTACACGGCCATGGCTCGCCTTGCTGACATTCAGCGGCGACACCATCTGCCGGTCAGACGTCTTATTTGCGATTGCCCGACGCGATGGAACTCAACCTTCTATATGCTTGATAGGCTGCTCCAGCAGAAACGTGCAGTTAACGTCTACCTGTATGAACTCTGCGAAAGAAACGGTTCTGGGGAGCTGGGTTTTTTTTCACCGCGCCAGTGGCTGCTCATGCGCGACACATGCAGACTTCTGCGGCCATTTGAGGAGATCACCAAACTGGTCAGTCGCAGCCATGGCGCCATCAGTGACATGGTACCTTATGCCTTCTTTCTGGAGCGTGCATTGCGTCGTGTCATTGATCAGGCTGTGGAGGAGCAGGAGCGGGAAGATGAGGAAGTCGCAATGCTGGATGAATTCCCAGGGGGGGCTACTCTATCTGAGACAAGTCAACAACAGGAGTCTGATGAGGAGTCAGAGGAGGATGGTGCCGGGGCGGATGAGCAGGAGCAAGAAGAGCATGCTTTAAACCTTTCTGGGATCCCTGTTGTGCGAGGATGGGGAGAGGAGAATGAAGAGGACGACATTATCCTGGATGATGAGCAGGAGCCAGGCCACCACACCGCTTCCACTTTAGTGCAAATGGGGGCCTTCATGCTCCAGTGTTTTAATAGGGACCCCCGTATAAAAAGCATGAGGGTCAAGGACCAGTACTGGGTGGCAACGTACTTAGACCCCCGGTACAAACACAAAATGGCGGAAATGTTACCGCCGTCGCAGAGGGCTGTCAGAATGCAGCACTTCCAGGCCTTGCTTCGAGAAATGCTGCATTCTGCTTTTGCGTGCGCTGGCAGAGGAGCAATTCCCACTCCCAGAGAAGGATTTGCGGGTACCAATCCAACAGCGCCTGCAAGAAGAGGCCGGTTTGAAGATGTGTTGGTGACTTCGGATATGAGGTCATTCTTTCAGCCGACCCATCGACAGGTGTCATCCGGATCCAGCATCAGGGAACGCCTAGACCGTCAGGTGTCCGACTACATTGGGTTAACGGCCGATGTGGACGCTCTGAGGAGTGATGAACCCCTAGACTACTGGGTGGGCAGGCTTGACCTCTGGCCAGAGCTTGCCCAATTTGCAATCGAACTGTTGGCTTGCCCCTCATCCAGTGTCCTGTCCGAAAGGACGTTCAGCGCAGCAGGGGGGATTGTGACCGATAAGCGTACTCGCCTAGCTCACCACAGTGTTAACTACCTCACATTTCTAAAAATGAATGAGGCATGGATCTCGGAGGAATTCAACACATGTGACCAGTAGACCATGTATATGTCTATAAACTATTTTTTTAATCAAGCACACAGACCTTCTTAATTCATTTGGCTCACTTCCTTGACCCAAAAAAGCACACCGTACTATATGCCCCTACCCTCCTCTTTGAAGAGGTTGAGCGGTGTCATATTTCTACTGGGGCTGCTTATGATATCCCTGTGCTGTGCTGACTTCCTCCTGGGGGTTCTTATTATGAAGGGATCACACTATCCCTGTGCTGTGCTGACTTCCTCCTGGGGGTTCTTATTATGAGGGGATCACACCATCCCTGTGCTGTGCTGACTTCCTCCTGGGGCTGCTTACGGTGCTGCTGTCAGCGCTGTATGTCACGGTGCTGCTGTCAGCGCTGTATGTCACGGTGCTGCTGTCAGCGCTGTATGTCACGGTGCTGCTGTCAGCGCTGTATGTCACGGTGCTGCTGTCAGCGCTGTATGTCACGGTGCTGCTGTCAGCGCTGTATGTCACGGTGCTGCTGTCAGCGCTGTATGTCACGGTGCTGCTGTCAGCGCTGTATGTCACGGTGCTGCTGTCAGCGCTGTATGTCACGGTGCTGCTGTCAGTGCTCTGTATTACGGTGCTGCTGTCAGATGCCTCTATCACGGTGCATGTGTCATTCCGGTATGTCACGCTGCTGGTGATCATCTCCTGCACCCTCTTCTTTGCCTACCCTGGTCCCTGACCTTCCCTCTCCTCCATTGCCTTCATTAGCTCCATAGTCCTGAATTGTTAGAACAATTTCCCAAATAAAATAAAAATGCTTGTAGTTATCGATCCCAAATTCACCTCATACATGTATTATGTCATTGTCCAGATGGTGGGACTACGTTTTACCCCCTAATAATTACCACGTGGCCGCAAATTCGACATGAAGGTTTGCAAAGTTCGCCTCCCATTGAAGTCAATGGGGCCCGCGGCGAACGTTCGGTTTCGCGAACGTTTGGGTCCGTTCGCATTTCGCGTTCGCGAAACGTCCCGTCGGAAGTTCGTCCATCACTAATGGACATTATTAACAAATTTGACCCGGATCCAAGTAGTAAGTAAATTTAAATACCTAGGAATAAACGTATCCAGAGACCCTCAACAGTACACAGCAGATAATATAATCCCGTTACTGAATACATTTAGCAGGAAGACAAAAGTGTGGAAACGCCTGCCATTATCTGTGGCAGGTCGCTGTAATTTAATCAAAATGATATGGATGTAGCAGCTTCTCTATGTATTGCATAACTCCCCAATTTGGTTATATAAAATGTGGTTTCAAAAGATAGACATGGTGTTCAGGGAACTGATTTGGAAAGGTGGGTCGGCAAGAATTCAATTGAGTACTTTGCAGTTACAAAAACAGGAAGGAGGAGTAGCGCTCCCACACCCCTTTAGCTACTTCCTCGCGTCACAACTCCAGTATATGGGGGGGGTGTAATTTAGAAGGGGGAGAGGCAGGGAGAAAAATGCTCCTACAAATTACACCACATGACTCAATAGTGGAAGCTTTGGTGGCAGGATCCTTTCCATTAGGACTCCTTACTTTGAGTTTAATGACGAGAGTGTGGGACACAGCGAAGCCCATATTAAAATACAGAGGATTTAATGAGTATACCCCTTATGGAAGAATAGCAAATTGGGAGAACTGCAGAAGATGGGGACAATAAGAGAATGGGAGAGATGTGGAATAAAATTTATCGCTCAGTTATACAAAGATGGTGCCCTGAAAACCTTTCAGGAACTGAGAGATTATTTTGCTCTACCAAATAAATTGTTCTATAAGTATTTGCAGGTCAGGCACGATTAATGACCCTTAGAAAAATAGAGAATGAACATCTCTTCCAGAAACAATTTGCCTTTGGAGAGGGGGAAAGTGCGGGACGTATGCTGGCACAATTAGTTAGGGTGAACTCCCCCCCATCCGTTATACCCACGATAACTATAGGAGATGGAAGGGTATCCTCATATACTCCAGAAATAGTGGGCAAGTTTAAAGAATATTATGAGGACTTGTATAGATCCCAACAGGAGGAAATGGGGGATGAAATAGACAGCTTTCTCAGGGATCTGAATTTCCCCTGTCTTGATGAGACAGATAGAACTGAGTTAGATAGACCTATAATGATTGAGGAAATACAAAGGGTCACTATTGATATAGATGGCTATAGATGGCGTAACAGAAATCCCTGGGCCCAGACGGACTCCCCTCATTGATGATGGAATTCACCATAATCACCATACACAATGAGGGTAAAGACCCACTTGATCCTGCCTCATATAGGCCTATCACTTTATTAAACACTGACATAAAAATACTGGCAAAGGTCTTGGCGGCTAGGGTGAACAAGGTTATACTGAAACTCATCCACCCTGATCAATCAGGTTTTATACCCGGAAGAACTACTAGCACAGATATAAGGAGGGTATACTTGAATCTTCAGGTCCCTACGGATGAGAGTGGAGAGAGGGCTATTTTTTCTTTAGATGCGGCCAAGGCCTTTGATAGTCTTGAGTGGCAGTATCTCTGCAGAGTTATGGAGATGGCCCAATTTGGACCGGGCTTCATGAAATGGGTAAAAATGCTTTATAGGGCACCAGAAGCCAGAGTAAAGGTGAATAATGAAAAGTCAGATAAATTTAGACTGGGGAGGGGGACAAGACAAGGGTGTCCCTTGTCACCCCTCCTCTTTGCCATTGCAATTGAACCTCTGGCCATTGCCCTGCGGTCTTCTGCTCTGGTGAAGGGTCTTATAAGGGGAGACTTGGGAGAAAAAGTAGCATTATACGCGGATGACCTACTGTTATTCCTTGGTGATACACAGGATTCCCTTCAGAAAGCTATGGACATTATTAACAAATTTGACCCGGATCCAATTAGTAAGTAAATTTAAATACCTAGGAATAAACGTATCCAGAGACCCTCAACAGTACACAGCAGATAATATAATCCCGTTACCGAATAAATTTAGGAGGAAGACAAAAGTGTGGAAACGCCTGCCATTATCTGTGGCAGGTCGCTGTAATTTAATCAAAATGATATGGATGTAGCAGCTTCTCTATGTATTGCATAACTCCCCAATTTGGTTATATAAAATGTGGTTTCAAAAGATAGACATGGTGTTCAGGGAACTGATTTGGAAAGGTGGGTCAGCAAGAATTCAATTGAGTACTTTGCAGTTACAAAAACAGGAAGGAGGAGTAGCGCTCCCACACCCCTTTAGCTACTTCCTTGCGTCACAACTCCAGTATATGGGGGGGGGTGTAATTTAGAAGGGGGAGAGGCAGGGAGAAAAATGCTCCTACAAATTACACCACATGACTCAATAGTGGAAGCTTTGGTGGCAGGATCCTTTCCATTAGGACTCCTTACTTTGAGTTTAATGACGAGAGTGTGGGACACAGCGAAGCCCATATTAAAATACAGAGGATTTAATGAGTATACCCCTTATGGAAGAATAGCAAATTGGGAGAACTGCAGAAGATGGGGACAATAAGAGAATGGGAGAGATGTGGAATAAAATTTATCGCTCAGTTATACCAAGATGGTGCCCTGAAAGCCTTTCAGGAACTGAGAGATTATTTTGCTCTACCAAATAAATTGTTCTATAAGTATTTGCAGGTCAGGCACGCACTGGAGGAGCAGTTTAGAGGGAGGACCTTAGAATGGAATGAAATCCCAGTTCTTCAAAAAATAATTAATGCAGAAATAGGAAAAGGTTTAATTTCGAAAATATACCCACATATAAACAAGGGGAGAATGGGAGGGATGGAGATCCCTATGTACAAGAGGAGGTGGGAAAAAGATGTGGGAGATATCTCCGAAATACAATGGAATCGAATTCTTGAACTGGCTCCGTTGGTATCACTCATTCCCTCTCAGAGGATGTCACATCTGTTCTTATTATATAGAACTTATTATACTCCTCGTAAACTTTTTCAATTTGGCCCACGACCGGACACAAGCTGCCCCCGATGCGGGGACATGGAGGGAGACATGATTCACATGTTTTGGAGATGCCCAAAGTTGATCCGCTACTGGACGGAGGTGACAGGAACCATTGATCGGGTGTTTGGAAAATCCACCAGGATGGAGGCGAAGCAATGTCTCAGAGGATTAGTTGAAGGAGTTGAAAACCCGGGAAGCAGCCAGACAGTAGTTCTGAGATGCCTATTTCAGGCAAGGAAACTGATTGCCCTAAGATGGTTGTCGGTGTCGCCTCCGTCCGGTAGAGAATGGATAAATAGCATGAATGTGGTAATTCTTAAAGAGAAAGCGTTATATATAAAACAAGGGACTTTAAAGAAATATGACAAGATGTGGAAACCTTGGTAGGAAGCCAGAGGGATTGATATGTGAATAATAATAGTGTGAAAAAATATTTTAACAATGAAAAGTGACCCAATATGAATTAAAGTAAGAGGGCAAATGAAGAGGGTGGAAGTGTGCGAGAATGGGGATGAGGGGGAAGTGTTATAGAGTGGGAATCTAGATAATATGGAACATCAGCTAGGATGGCCCTCATGATACCAATCCCCTCTTAGGCCACCCAAGATATGAACCATCCTTTTTTTTTCCTTGTTGTTATATTTTTATCTGATAAGGTGATGGGAGGGAGGGGGGGGGGGGGGACTGAGGGGCTATTTAATTTTGATGTATTTTGTAAACAAAATAAATATCTTAATAAAGAAATAAAGTTAAAAAAAAAAAAAGTTAGAATGGCGTGGGTGGGGTAAAGCAATAGAGGCCCTCTCTACATTTTTAGAATAGATCTCGAAGGTATGGAGGGTTCTCTCACCTTGATTTCATCATACGCGACTGGTAAGAAGGTGTTGGATATCTTTTTTCAACCTGACTAACTATGTAATGTATCTATGTAACAAGATAAAGCTTATACATTTTAATCACCAAATCCTAGGTAAGCTAAAATCCTTTTCTGATTTTCCTTCCACTGGATTGGGAAAGACTCAGATATTTATTTTCTGCAGTGATGTGCACTGAAATAATATTGCATCAAACAATAATGGTTACACATCTTCATGCTTTCTAATGGCCCTAAGGAAACCTGTGGTGTGTACAGTATGATAGCAATGGAACAATACAAGTGAAAATGGCTTCTGCTCAGTGACGGCTGCTCCACAAAGGGCACAGGGGCACCCCCCTCATCCATGCATCCGACCCCCTGATCTACATACAGTGTGCCGGACTATGGATTCCAGTGGGGGGGGGGGGGTTGAAGCACATGATTAGAAGCAAGGCTCTAATAGGCTTCAAAAAAGGGTGGACTCGGGGTGCAGCACCCACTTGTGTGGCAATACCGAATGAATATTCACTATTGACACACTGATCCTCCTCCCAGCCAATCAGGAAGACCCTATTGGCCAGGGGATCCAGGATGCACTTCCTGTTCCTGTGTGGCTGGGAGGAGCTTATTCCATTGTGTGCTCGCGGGAGCTGCCCAGCTCTCCCTTCCCCTTACGGCAAGGTAAGACACATTCAGAGTGTCTAGTGTATCCTCCGTGGGGGGTGACAGCTGATTGCCGCTCCCATGTAGTGGGGGGGGCAGTTAATTGTTGCCGCTTTGCTTCCTTGGCGGGGGGCTTGTTACAGTTTGTGTACTGGTTCTGATGGATATACGGTAAGGTGCAATGAAAAAAGATTCAAAGAATTCCCCGTGTTTTTTTTAGTAACAATTGAGAGACATGCAATCTTTGTAAAATTGGATGATTTTTATTATCAAAAGCAATTGAGCATCATTGTGGTACATGAGTTAAAATGTGAGTTCTGGTATACATTTAGTGAAATACAAGTGGGCGAGGAAAATAACAACAATAAGTCATTGGTTCATTTATATGAAATTATCAAAACAAGATTCCCTGTGATATGAAAATGAAGCCCCATTAGATGTATGGAAATGCCCCAATGCATTTCGACCTTGGGAATTATGGTCTTCTTCAGGGGTTTATTAAATGTCTATTAAAACAACAAATGGACAAAATTCTATATTTAACCAAGTCAATTAAAGTTACTTTGTAAGA
This sequence comes from Lithobates pipiens, assembly GCF_037356315.1. Classification (NCBI taxonomy): domain Eukaryota; kingdom Metazoa; phylum Chordata; class Amphibia; order Anura; family Ranidae; genus Lithobates; species Lithobates pipiens. The sequence goes on along the minus strand of NW_027507789.1, from coordinate 55,013,473 downwards.
CGGGCTTATTATAACATGTACTTGTAAACATAGCACATATTTACCCTTTCCATCAAGCCAGTTCGCTTTAACCAGAGACTTTATTTAAAATCCAAGAACTTTCCTCAGAGATGATCCCGGAACTCAACCTTGACAGCGTCCACACCCGCCCCCCAGGGACAACCCCTGGACCGCAAGGCCTACAGGTGGTCACGGAATCATGAGGCCCCCAATCAAGCAAGAGCATGTGGGCAGGTGCACCTAAAGGTCATAATGGTATTCTATCAATATATTAGTAAACCAAACAAGGAAAAAGATAGGAGAGGAAAAAGGATGGGAGGGGAACAAAACAGGCTTTTATGAATATTTATTATTACATTTTATGTAAACAATTACAATATCAAATTATAGGTCCAATTTCCATGAAGAAAGCAGATTCATAAAGGATATATAGTGTGGATAGAACTTGTTCTGCTCCTAGGCTGCCAAATATCTAGTTGCTACAAGGGGCATACTTGCCAGACGGTAAATCCTTGGATGTATACGGAAGAGTACCTGGTACAAAAGTTCATTTTACCTAAAGGTCTTTTTTTAAACATATAATGGTTAACAGGATCAAGCAAAGAAAACACATTTCAGGAAGGAAAAGCCTCCCCCTTCATCAGGGCTAACATACAAAAAAAAAAAAATCATTAAAAAGTAAAACATTCACTAATTATCTCATGTATACATAAGATCTATAGAATATAATCTTATTATTATTACAGGTACTTTTATAACACCGTCAATTTTATACAGTGTTTAAATACAGTATATTATACATTCAAATCAGTCCTTGCCCTCAAGGATAGCAATAAAGTATCCATAAATCATCCATGTCTGTAAAACGGTAGTCCACCTAAATAATCTGATGATCAGGATAATTCAATATTTGTATAAACTATTTTATAATACATGATGCCCCAGGGGAAGCACTGTCTTATAAGGTAGCCCATATGACACTATTACACCTCATGTAGCCACCACAGCATTGTTGTTAAACAGCCCTGGTATTATTTGGTTGCCATTACCTCTGCCCCTTTATTAATTTTTTATTTCTGGATGTCTTTGGTCTCTACCTGTATATGCATTTTTTCTTTTTGTATGTAACTCATCAATTCATCTTATTCTTAGTTTTAAGCTGATTGTTCATAACTTATCATGCTTTAATATATCATTGCCTTTGGCAAGCATAACATTATGTGAGTCCAGTGAATGGGTGTGGAGTGATATCTAAACCATGTAGAAAGAGGCACTAGTAACAAAAAACTAATTCATTGTCTTCAATTTTTTTTTATATTTTTCCTTTACTCATATAGCTGTATTAAAACAACCACCCAATATATGCATTCAACTAACTCTATATTGATATTTGGCTCAGATATTGACCTAAAAATTGTCATCTTCTGTTACGTTTTACCTGCATTACCTCTGTACAGTGAAAGGTTGTGTGCTGGGCTTCTTATTTCCAGCACGTTACATCCCCTGGCAGATGCCTCGGGCATTCCGAGGAGGGCGATGTAGGCTTAACACAAATCTAGCTGTGGGAGTGATAAAATACAGAGGGTAAAATAAAAATAAAATCTGCTACTTGGATATTTGAGGATTACCAGACTAGTGTAAAGTAGGTCCGCACAGCTGTAGCTCATAGCGTTCTGGTCTTATGTAAACAGACACAAGTAAATCTATGGGATCAGCATATCTGTTATTTCCAAAGACCTGGATGAATATAATAGCATGTACCTCTTCGTTTGTTAAGGCTTTCAAGGCTTATCCACGCACACTCTTTAAAGAGTCAAAGCTATCGGATCCAATCAGGGAGCAGGTGGAATAATTACACATCATCATTGATTTGTGCAGGAGCTTTTACTTTGAGCTTTCTTGAATTCTTCTTTTGGTAAACTGCTTTAGATGCTAGGAAGCAGTGATCAATAGATTTCTGAGACAGGGGCAGCCACACTGTCTGTGCAGCCTAAGATCTGATTTGGGCTTATATCAGGGGAATACTAGAAACCCCACACATTCTTCAGTAGAGGTAACAGGCACTACAAAGTGACTCTGATCTGGGCACATAAAGAGACGCTGTTACCTACCCATTCAGGGCAAAGTGACAATACCTTCTAATAGACCAACCATCCAGCAAGGTATATTCACTGATCTGCATTCTGCATTCCTTTGTCATCCTCCTGTTGCAGGAGTCCTCTCTGCGATCAGATGGTGTTGGAGCTTACCTAGGTGGATAACAGCATGCTCTTGTCCCCTATGGGGCAGCATCAAGGCCCATCAATTAGCCAAACAGAATTGAGAACAGTCACATGGGGAATCTTCACATGTCTCCCCCCCCCCCCCCCCCCCATAGCCCTCCTCCATTGAAATAGACTAAATGCTTGCTGGTGCAAGGGCGTCTTGGCCCCTACCTGAATACTTCACTCCAGATTCCAGATTTATAATTTTTCAACCAAGCTGAAGGAGGGCCTTTGTATACCTCAAAAGGTGTTGCCCAATTTTGTTGACTGCTATGACTATTACTAGTGATTTAGCACTTCATCATTTAACCTCTCCATCTGCTTCTACATGGACCTCTTCAGAGACTCCTGTATGACTAGATAGCTGCCAATAAACCTCCACATTTTTACATGCCAACAAAACCATTAGCCTACTAGGAGTACAGTGCTCCTCCTCCTTATTAAATGCAATTCTTTCCCAGGGAACAGTGTCCAGGCCTGTTAATGAATCTCTCAGTCTCTAACACGGTCACATTATGCTCCCACATACCTTAATTAGCCTCTCGGTCTATAACACAGCATATGACCTTAGAAAGGTCATATGCTCCCCATACCTAAAAGCACTAAAAGCACTACTATTAGAACAATGGAGGTAGGCTATCAGTGGGCCTTATCACTTTCACATTGGCCTGAATGGGCAAAGTTTCAATATCCCTCTATAAAGAATCTTTAATTTTGCTCATCCAGGGCAATGTGACAGGTTTTCATCTTAGAACACCCCACCCACTAATGCTTACCAAAAATAAGCTGCATTACATTGGCCTTTGCAAATACCCAGTTACCTGGGTGTGATTGAGCATGTGATCCATAGTCTTATGCAGGCCATACATTATGCAATTTTCATTCCTTCAACCACAGTCAGTGTTAATGGGGGCAATATCTCCTACATTATTATTGTGTTCTGTCAGCAAGGAGCACGTGGTGTCTTCCCCACTGGCAGAATACGATGATCACTGCTGGCAGCTGTAGCCACCAGGAAGTGATCAGTTAAAAAAATCCAACAGGCTGGTTTGATCGATGGATTGACTTCAGTACAACCAGTCTGCCCATAAATGAATCGAAATTCTGAACCAGACAAATTTCGATCTTCCTATGGCCGGCTTTAGGATGCAGTGTATAGTCCTGAAAAGCCAGGTGTGAAAACTGTAAAGCAGGAGAGGGGAGAAGACCGTTAATCTTGTGTAAGCATTGATATAAAAAGGGCTTTGGCAAGCAAATGTAGTGGGTAGAAAGAGTGAATATCAAGGTGGAAAAGGGGTACCCTAACAAAAAGGTCCAAATGGTATATGAACAGAACTGGGAGTGACCCAACTATTTCTATTTACATCAAGTGCCACCAGCAGCATGCTTGAGAAAAAGAAAGGGAATCACATAGTCCTACAAAGCAAGAAGTGCTAGCATTATGTACCATCTTGCTGCTCTGGCGAGATAGTATACACACAGGCAGAAAGTGCGCACAAATGTAGGGATATACTACAGTATGTTCTGCTCAGGAGTCCAGGGATGGTACACCAAAGCGTAGAGCAAATTGTATTACACATCCATCTGGAAATTATATCACTAACCAAATAACCAATGATGAATTTCTCGCAGCAATTTATTGATTTATTTTAACTCTACTAATTCTGCATTCACCTTACAATAGGCACATAGTGCGGAAGAGCTTCTCCATTGCTTTAACTAAATGATTCATGGCAATGTCAAATTGTCAAAGCCTGTATGTTTCAATATGTTGAAGCGGTGCTGCCATCTTTTAAATATAGTAATGGGTGTTCACAGCAACACAAGTGAGCTAGTACAGCCTCATGGCTGTCATTATTATCCTCTAATACCATTCAACCAGGGAAATCACTGGGTACAAATTTAAAAACTGGAGGACAGAAAAGTGACTGTTTTGCCCATTATAACCAATCATATGTCCAGTGCAAAGCTTCAGGTAGGGATTAGGAAATGATAGCTTGTACATCCTAAAGCTCTCATTTGTTAAACTATTAGTGTAACAGTTCTTATCCTTTCCATTGACCTTTATTTTAGACTGGATTTCGAGACCTGTACATTTAGAGAACTATAATAGCTTTTAGTCTTTTTTTTTCCAGTGTTTAAAGTGTATGCGCCTTTTATTTGTGCCCTTTTGGTCTGTTAAATATAGCTTTAAAAGTGTTTTCTTATATCAGTCTGATAAGTGCAAAAACTACCAGACGATCCTACTAGAAATCCGGGGCTGTCCTTTGTCCCGTGCTCTTTCCAGTTTTATATCAAGCAGTGTTATCAGCCCTGCCCTGTTCACCCTTAAAGACTATCTCCCCTCTATGTTATGGAGAAGGGAGTGGTGTTCTGTAATCTTAATGCTAAAAGCATGGCGATTTTTTTCTATCATGACCATCATCCATGTTTGCCCCATGAGCATTTACTAGTGATCTCTACACATGTAGAACCCCAATTCCAAAATAGTTGGGATGCTGTGTTGAAGCTATATGAAAATAGAATGCAATGATTTGCAAATCTCATAAACCCATATTTTATCCACAATAAAACATAGAAAACATATCACATTTAAACTGAGAAAATTTACCATTTTAAGAAAAAAATCAGGTAATTTTGAAATTGATGGCAGCAACATATCTCAAAAAAGTTGGGACAGGGTCATGTTTACCATGATACAGCATCCTCTCTTATTTTAACAACACTCTGTAAACATTTAGGAACTGAGGAGACCAGTTTCCTGGCTTTTGGGAGAGGAATGTTGTCCTATTTTTGCCTGTTATAGGATTCTCACTGCTCAACAGTCCTGGGTCTTCTTTGTCATATTTTTCGTTCCAAGATGTGGCAAATTGTTTCAATTGGTGAAAGGTCTGGACTGCAGGCAGGCTATTTAAGCACCCAGACTATTCTACTACGAAGAGTTACTGTTGTCATAGAGGCAGCATGCGGTTTAGCATTGTCCTACTGAAATATGCAGGTCCCTTCCTGAAAAAGACATTGTCTGGATGGGAACAAATGCCATTCTTAAACTTGGATATACAGTGTATTTCAGCATTGATGGTGCCTTTCCAGATGTGCATGCTGCCCCTTTCCTATACGCAACAATGCACCCCCATGCTATACAGACTTTTGAACTGAACGCTTATAACAAGCTGGAAGGTCCCCCTCCTCTTTAGTCTGGAGGACACAGAGTCCATGTCTGCCAAAAAGAATGTCAAATTTCCATTTATCTAACCACAAAACAGTTCCTCTTTGCAACAGATCATTTTAAATGAACTTTGGCCCAGAGAAGACGGCTGTGTTTCTGGACCATGTTCAGATATGGCACCTCCTTTGCATTAAAGAGTTTTAACTTGCATTTTTGCCAGGGCAAACTGTGTTCATAGACAGTGATTTTTGGAAGTATTCCTGAGGCCAAGCAGGGATGTCCATCACAGAACCGTGCCTGTTTTAATGTAGTGCCGTCTGAGGGTCGGAAGATCACGGGCATCCAATATTGCGTTTCAGTCTTGTCCCTTGCGCACAGAGATTTCTAAAGATTTGCAGAATCTTTTGATTATATTGTGTACTGTAGATGATGATCTTTGCAATTTTACATTTAAGGAACATTATTCTGAAATGTTTTGACAATTTTTACATGCAGCTTTTTGCAGATTGGTGAACTTCTGCCAATCTTTACTTCTGACATACTCTGGTTGATTTACTAAAGGCAAATATACTGTGCACTGCAAAAACACTTGCTCCAGAGCTTAGTAAATGAGGTAAAGCTTCACTTTGCAAAGAATACTCAATCACATGCAAGGAAAAACAAAAAAAACAGCATTTTTGCTTGTACATGATTGGATAATAGAAATCAGCAGAGCTTTCCCTCATTTCAGAGATTCCCCTCAGACCTAGAGCAAATGCACTTGAAGTGCACTTGCAATGCACAGTATATGTGCCTTTAGTAAATGAACCTCCAGGACGCTCTAAGATGCTCTTTTAATACCCAATCATGTTACAGATCTGTTGCTATTTAACCTAATTAGTTGCAAAATGTTCTTCCAGCCATTTCTTGTTACTACCACTTATTTTGCCAGCTTTTTGTTGCCCTGTGCCAACTTTTTTGAGAGGTGTTGCTGGCATTAATTTCAAAATTACCTTTTTTTCCCCTTAAAATGGTACATTTTATCAGTTTAAACATTTGATGTGTTTTATATTTTCTGTTGTGAATAAAATATGGGTTTATGAGTTTTTCAAATCATTGCATTCTGTTTTTATGTAGATTTTACAATGCACCCCAAAGTTTTTGGAATTGGGGTTGTAGTTGCCTGTAGTAATCAATCAAATCGGAATCATTGTGCTACTCATAGCAATTCATCGTTACTACTTGCTACACACCATTGTTCCCTAGATGTAGTAATTGCTTTAGAAAAAAAAAACACCCATCTGTGCACAAGTGAGCACACTACAGGGCCTTGCAAAAGTATTCACCCCCTTGGCTTTTTACCTATTGTGTTACATTACAGCCTTTTGTTCAATGATTTTTTAATCTGAACTATATGTGATGGGTCAGAACACAATAGTCTAAGTTGGTGAAATAAAATTTGAAAAATATATACATAAAACTATTTGTCAGAAATAAAAAACTGATAATTGGCATGTGCGTATGTATTTACCCCCTTTGTTATGAAGCTCACAAAAAGCTCTGGTGCATCCAATTACCTTCAGAAGTCACATAATTAGTGAAATGATGTCCACCTGTGTGAAATCTAAGTGTCACATGATCGGTCATTACATATACACACACCTTTTTTGAAAGGCCCCAGAGGCTGCAACACCTAAGTAAGAGGCACCACTAACCAAACACTGCCATGAAGACCAAAGAACTCTCCAAACATGTAAGGGACAATGTTGTTGAGAAGTACAAGTCAGGGTTAGGTTATAAAAAAATATACAAATATTTGATGATCCCTAGGAGCATCATCAAATCTATCATAACCAAATGGAAAGAACATGGCACAACAGCAAACCTGCCAAGAGACGCCTGCACACCAAAACTCATGGACCGGGCAAGGAGGGCATTAATCAAAGAGGCAGCACAGAGACCTAAGGTAACCCTGGAGGAGCTGCCAAAATGTATGGAAGAAGGTGCTCTGGTCTGATGAGACTAAATGATGAGACTAAAATTGAACTTTTTGGCCATCAAAGAAAACACTATGTCTGGCGCAAACCCAACACATCACATCACCCAAAGAACACCATTTTCAGCAGTAGGGACTGGGAAACTGGTCAGGGTTGAGGGAAAGATGCATGGTGCTAACTACAGGGATATTCTTTACCAAAACCTGTACCACTCGGTGTGTGATTTGAGGCTAGGATGGAGGTTCACCTTCCAGCAGGACAATGACCCCAAACACACTGCTAAAGCAACACTTGGGGGGTTTAAGGGGAAACATGTAAATGTGTTGGAATGGCCTAGTCAAAGACCAGACCTCAATCCAATAGAAAATCTGTGGTCAGATGTAAAGATTGCTGTTCACACGTGCAAATTATCCAACTTGAAGGAGCTGAAGCAGTTTTGCAAGGAGGAATGGGCAAAAACCCAGTGGTCAGATGTGGCAAGCTCATAGAGACTTATCCAAAGCAACTTGGAGCTGTGATAGCCGCAAAAGGTGGCTCTACAAAGTATTGACTTTAGGGGGTGAATAGTTATGCACATGATGTTTTCTGTTATTTTGTTCTATTTGTTTGCTTAAAAAAAAAAAATCTTCAAAGTTGTGGGCATGTTCTGTAAATTAAATGATGCAAATCCTCAAACAATCCATGTTAATTCCAGGTTATGAGGCAACAAAACATGAAAAATGCCAAGGGGCTTTTGCAAGGCACTGTATATTAGTATTTCCATGATGTGTCCTTAAAGTGTAAGTCCCCATTGTACGCGGTCTCGCTAACCATCAATCGTCCATTCTGACACATTGCATAGCCGCTTTACCAGTCAGCAGATTTGAAATCCCCACGACTTTCTCTCCTCTTCGTCCGCAGTGACAGGACAGGTTACAAGGGTTCTGATTGGTTGGACATTTTCACTTAGGGGTTTACTCACTTTCGTTGCCAACGATTTATTAATATTATATATATAGATATTAATGTTTGTGTGTTGAGTTATTTTGAGGGGACAGCAAATTTACACTGTTATACAAGCTGTACACTCACTACTTTACATTGTAGCAAAGTGTCATTCCTTCAGTTTTCTCACATGAAAAGATATAATAAAATATTTACAAAGATGTGAGGGGTGTACTCACTTTTGTGAGATACTTTATGTAGAGAGGAAATTATCATAATTGAGATGCAACAGGATTAAAAAAATGTGATAACAGTATTTTCTAAAAGAAAAACATTGTAATTGTTTATGATGCGCAGTGCCATCCAGTAAGGCTCAGTTCACACAGAATGGAACCGTTCTAATCGGAGCGACTCAATGGCGGCACTTTACCGCCGATGCCCGTCTGGCCCAGTGTGAAAGTGCCCTAAAGACTCGTACACACTGTTCGATTGTTGGACGGGGATTATCTGTTGACAGACTGTTGTTCTAAATTCTTATCATTAGTACGCTCCTTTAGATAATTGTTTTCCAATTTTCAGCCAACAAATGTTGGATGACAGGCTAGTAAACTTTCGGTGGACAACGGCTCCACGTCTGATTTTCATATGGTCAGCACACAAATCCGTCACACAAAAGTCAAAAGTACAAACACGCATTCTCTGTATCAATGCTCACCAAACACAAAATTAGCAGAAGGGGCCCAAAGGGTGGCGCTCAAGAGCTGAAATTCCTCGTAGTACGTCACTACATTTATGTTTGTGGCACGACAATTGTGTACCATTTGTGTGCAATACAAGATCATAGCACACGCCCTTTTGACTAAAATCAGACGTTCAGTTGGCCAATAATCATACATGTTTATGAGGTTTTAGGGTTTAGATCTAGGAGTCTATTAATAATTGTTTTGACACAAGTTTCAAACAGTGTTCACATAATTTTCTAGTTAGATTCAATTGGGAAAAAAAAAAGTGAGAATCCTGGGAGTTAAAAATCGTATTTTGAGGGGGTTTTTTCGGTACCCCATTTAGATCACAATTGTACTCTTTTTACTGCATATTTAAAGTGTCAATAAATGCAAAAGCAATATTTATTATATTGCAGTTTACCATTCCTTTTCTTTTTTGTGCTTTCTTTCTTTTATTCTCATCTGGCTGTCCTGCAATCTATAAACAGTCTGCACTTAGGGGTGCTTTTTCTTCTCTCTCCTGCCTGGAAATTACAGAACTCCTATTGAAAACGAACACAATTAATATTTAAACAGTATAAACATGATATGAAAACACTGACAATACCAAAAACACCATAATTAGCTTGATTTACACTTAAAAAGTGAACACAGCATGAAATTATCAGCCCCTGATGCTTACTGGAAGTTGTGAAAAAAAATTACAAATTTTTACAAACTGTCAGTAAATTTACTGGCGGTTGGCAACCCTTACAATGATCAGATTTTATTTTTACTTATGTAAAACTTTTATCCTAAATAAAAAAAAAAATGGTTGACAACTGACTATCAATGCTGCTGTCCAAATGTGCCCACCAAAGGGGTGTTACTGGCCAGATCGCCAAGTGAAAACAGAGGGGAAAAAGCGAAAAAAAAAAGAAAATGAATGCAGCCACCACATCTAATGATTGGTAAGCTGCAATATATTAAGTTTTTGGCTTTAGGGTAAATACTGCTTTATTGTGGTTCTAAAGGTTCAAGGTATTTTTTCCTTCATGCATTCTATGCATGAAGGGGAAAACCTTCTGTGTACAGCAGCCCCCAATCCCCCCTAATACTTACCTGAGCCCCATCACGATCCAGCGACGTTCACAAGCGCCTCGGCTCTCTTGTGACTCTCCCTCCTCATTGGCTGAGGCAGCAGTGGGAGCCATTGGCTCCCGCTGCTGTCAATCACAGCCAGTGAGCGAATAGGGAGAGAGAGGGGCTGAGCCATGGCTCTGTGTGTGAATGGACACGCAGGGCAGCAGCTTGGGTGCCCCCAGAGAAAGTTACTTTCTCTGGGGGCACTAGGCAGGAGGAAGGGGCCAGGAGCTCAACGGGTGAGGGTGGCCCAAGAAGAGGAGGACTGGGGTTGCTCTGTGCAAAACCACTGCACAGAGCAGGTATGCATGATATGCTTGTTATTCAAAAAACAGTTGATCACAGAAAAATATATTCACCAATGGGTTTATTCTTTAACCACTTCCCACCCGGCCAATGCACATATACGGCCGGGTGGGAGCCGTCTACTCCTGATAGGACGTTCAGGAACGTCCATCAGGAGGAGCTGGATCGCGCGCGCCCGGGACACGGCGCATCTCAGATCGGCAGGAGGGCTCTGTGATTGGCCCTCCTGATCACATGACGGCCGTGTCCAATCACGGCCGTCATGTGATGTAAACAAACAGCCGGTTGCTAGGCAATCGGCTCCTCCTCTCCTCACACAGAAGTCATCGCTGAGGAGAGGAGAGCAGATTGCTGCAGCCGGCTGATGATCAGTGAGTATGAGCTGTTTTTTACAGCTTTTTACTCACTGATCTTCAGTCTAGTGTAAACACACAACACACCACACAGTGTAAACACAGTCCCCACATATGTCCCCATAACACACATGTCCCCAAAACATACATGTCCCCAAAAAATAAAAACACATGTCCCTAATAATAAAAACATGTCCCCCACATATGTCCCACTAAAATCACTTGTCCCAATGATTATGTGCACACATATGTACGTGATCACCTGCACACATATGTACATGATCATTTGCGTACATATGTCCGTGATCACACAAACCAATTATTATACACTTAACGGAATTTTTTTTACCAAAAACATGTAGCAGAATAAATTTTGGCTTAAATTTATGACAAAATTTGATTTTATTGGATTTCTTTTAAAATAAAAAAGAAAATATTGTTTTTTTTCCAAATTTCCGCTTTTTTGCGCTTATATCGCAAAAAATAAAAAACGGAGTCGTGAATAAATAACACCAAAATAAAGCTCTATTTGTGCGAACAAAATGATAAAAATTTCATTTGGGTACAGTGTAGCATGACCGCGCAATTGTCACTGAAAGCGCTAGAGTGATGAAAGCTGAAAATTGGGCTGGGAAGGAAGGGGGCGAAAGTGCCCTGTATTGTAGTGGTTAAGTGTCATTTTGTTTTAGTTAAAAATAACAAACATGTTATACTTACCTGCTCTGTGCAGTGGTTTTGTACAGAGCAGTCCGGATCCTCCTCTTTTCGGGTTCCCCTTTGTTGCTCCTGGCTCCTCCCTTCTGAGGAGTTCCCCCACAGCAAGCAGCTTGCTATGGGAGCACTTGAGCCGAGCCACAGCTCCCTGGGTCCATTAACAGGGAGCCCTTCCCCCTTTCTCTCCTCATTGGCTGACTGACTTTGATTAACAGCAGCAGGAGAGCCAATTGCGCCATGCTGCTGTCTCAGCCAATGAGGAGGGGAGTCCCAGCAGCCAAGACACTCCCACAACATGGCTGGATCGACATGGGGCTCAGGTAAGTATTAGGGAGGCTGAGAGGGGCTGCCGCACACAGAAGACTTTTTATCTTAATGCATCGAATGCATTAAGATAGAAAACCTCTGCCTTTACAGTTACTTTAAGAAGTGTAGGTGGTCAAGGAACAACAAAACTGCATGTTGTACAGTTGACCAGCCATGTATATATCCACAAGGTTGCCCTTTAACAAGAGCTCATTAAAACTGTATGAAGCAGTCTGTCACTGGTAATAAATGATACAGGCCACAGCTGTTGCACAAAATGATCCCTTTGCACTTAAAACAAGTGCGGTTTTGATGGCACCACTCCACTGACTTTGTAGAAAGACTAATAAACCCATTGGGATAAAGAGATTATACAGTAGTTGAACAATCTTGACAGTGCTTTCCCCTCCATTATGTTACTTAGCTGTTTAAAACATCTCCTTTCTTCTGTCTCTGCTAGTTACAGCTGCCTATCTTAGTTGTCAGATCCAAATATACTCAAATGTTCTACTGCTTGCTACCAGACTCTGCTGCTACTAGGGATGAGCCGATCACACCCCCCGGATCGGTTCGCACCAGAACTTTTGAACGGACCGCAAATTTGTACGAACTTTAGAACCCCATTGAAGTCTATGGGATTCGAACGTTCGAAAATAAAAAGTGCTAATTTTAATGGCTAATATGCAACATACTGTCCTAAAAAGGGTTTGGGGACCTGGCTCCTGCCCCAGGGGACATGGGTCAGTGCCCAAAATGTTTTTAAAAATGGCAGTTTTGGCTGGGGGGTGTCTATAGTATGCCTGTGAAGTGCCACGTGTTCCCCGTGTTTAGAACAGTCCCTGCACAAAATGGCATTTAACGGAAAAAAAGTCATTTAAAACTGCTTGCGTTTTTAATGTAATATCTGGTTCCGACAATATGGATTAAACTCATTGAGAAAAATGGCATGGGTATCCCCCCTGCCCATTACCAGCCCCTTTGGGTCTTGTACGGATATTAAGGGGAACCCCGTACCCATATTAAAAAAAAGGAAAGACATGGGGCCCCCAGGCCCTATATACTCAGAACAGCAGTATACGGGCGGTGCAAACAAGACAGGGACTGTGTAGGTTTGTTGTGTTAAGTAGAATCTGTTTGTAATTTTCAACTGGTACATTTTTAAAGTGTAGCTCCAGTCAAAAAAATCTATTTTTAAGCTTTTTGGAAAATATAGGGAAGGGTTATCATCCCTGTATAATTTGTTTTGCCGTCCGTCTTTTTTCATCTCACTTCCTGTTGTCTCCTTCTGTTTGCAAGTAGGAGACGTTTGTAAGTTGAATGTTTGAAAGAAGGGGCCTGCCCTATATGCTCTGCAGAAATGGCGGAACAAGGTGTTGGTTTTGCCACAACAGTGTAAGTCCTCAAAGTGACTCTTGGTGGGCGCTAGAGCACCCTGCTGTGAACGATTATATCAAGAAATGTAATTACATGCCATTTTTGAACAGTGGTAGAAAAATTGGGCCTTTGGTGGTTGTGTGCTGGTGCTGGTGCCACAACACTATAAGTCCTCACAGTTACTCTGGGTGGGCACAGGAACGGGCCCTGCTGTGAAATATTATATCAAGAATTTTAATTAAACGCCCCTGTTAAACAGGGGCTGAAAAATTGGGCTGGTGGCACTGGTGCTGGTGCCATGACACTGCAACCTCTCCCATATACTCTAGTTGTAGTGCAGGAATGAGCCCTGCTGCAAAGCATTGCATCAAAAATTGTAATTAAACGTCCCTGTTAAACAGGGGCGTAAAAATTGAGCCTTAGGCACTGGTGCTGGTGCCACGACACTGCAACCTCTCCCATATACTCTAGTTGTAGTGCAGGAATTAGCCCTGCTGCAAAGCATTGCATCAAAAATTAAACAGGGGCTGAAAAATTGGGCTGGTGGCATCACCCAGAACCAAAAATGTTCTTCCAACATATCAGCGGAGGAGGAAAAGGATAGACAATCAACATAACAGGACAGTCACTCAGCATCAGCATAGGCAGTCTTGAAGGGATGTGATATTTCCCCAAAAAATTATTCGGTTAAATCAGCTTCAGGTGCTTGGTAGCTGTGGGTGATCCAAGACTGATTCATCTTTATGAAGGTCAGTCGATCAACTGAGTCGGTGGACAGGCGCACCCTGTGATCGGTAACAAAGCCACCAGCAGCACTGAAGGTGCGTTCCGAAAGAACGCTGGATGCAGGACAGGCCAGTAGCTCAATTGCATACTGTGCAAGCTCTGGCCAGTGATCCATCCTCAAGACCCAGTAAGCCAGAGGATTTTCGATGGGAAAGGTGTCCAAGTCTGACCTTGCCCCTAGGTGTTCCTGCACCATGTAAATCAGACGCTGGTGATGGTTGCTGGAACCGATCATACCTTGGGGCTAAAAAATTGTCTGAACGCATCGGTCAGACGGCCACCTTCTCCACCGCTCCTTCTGACCGATGCCTCAGCAACACGTTGTCCAGGACCAGAAGTTTGTAACCTCCCAGTCTCTAGGAAAACATTGCACAGACCTTTCTGCAAGGCCTCCCGGTGATGTCTCATCCTCTGCTCCCTCTGCGATGGCAAGATAAGGTCGGCAACCTTACCCTTGTACCGTGGATCAAGGAGAGTGGCCAGCCAGTAATGGTCCCTCTCCTTGATCCGAAGAATACGAGGATCCTTCCGCAGGCTTTGCAGGATCAGGGAGGCCATGCAGCGTAGGTTAGCTGAGGCATTCGGTCCAGAGTCCTCTGGGTCACTAAGGACAACATGATCTGCAGCTACCTCCTCCCAGCCACGTACAAGTCCACGGGTTTCTTGGGACTGTAAATCATCCCTACAAGACTGCTGCTGCTGATGCTGAGTGCCAGCCTCCACCTCCATGCTGACACAATCCTCCTCCTCCTCCTTTTCCTGTGTGATGGGTGGGACAGCAGGAACACTGTCTGGATAAAGGGGGCCTTGAGAGGCAAGGAAGTCCTCCTCTTCCTGCCTCTGTTCTGCCTCAAGTGCCTTGTCCATTATTCCATGCAGCGTATGCTCCAACAGGTGGACAAGTGGTACAGTGTCACTGATGCATACACTGTCACTGCTCACCATCCTTGTGGCCTCCTCAAACGGTGACAGGACAGTGCATGCATCCCGGATCAAGCCCCACTGGCGTGGTGAGAAAAAACCGAGCTCCCCTGACCCTGTCTTGGTGCCTGTCTGGTCACCTTGAGGCGAGGTGACAGGTGCACACCGTAGGGATCAGGAGTGCACCGCAAGGTTGTGGACCCTACGGCTGACTGCTGCAGACGGGGGACAGATCCCACTGGGGTTAGAGCGTAAGATTCCCTGGGACGCGGAGTCTAAGAGCCAGCAGGTGTTCACCAGAGCCTCGAGTGGTGAGGAGGGACTTGGCTGCAACTGGCTCCAGGTCGCGACCCCCAGGGTCCCCAGCTCACACCCACAGTAGGCAACAGGAGGATAGGGATGGTGAGGGACAAAGCCAAGGTCGGGGCCACAAGCAGACAAGAATAGTCGGGTACACGCCAAAAGGTCAGGATCACAGGCAAACAAGGATAGTCAAGACACGCCAATGTCGGTAACGGAAAACAGTAGCAGAGCACACGGCAGGAAACAGAAAGCTAACACACAAAGGAATACACAATGGTTGATCAGCACTGATGGCCTGCAGTGCACAGGTTAATATAGGGCTCCCTGATAGGGCCTGGGGTGGACATATTACTTAATTTTACTCAATTTCTCTCTTTTTTTTTGTTTCCACTATCAAAGGATATTCAATTTGTGTAAGACACGGTTAAATGTAACCTTCATTTTACCATGTTTGGAAAACAGATTCAAAAATAATTGTGATCACATTGTTTATCATTAGATTCCTTAACCCGGCACATTTTGTTATAAATGTTTTGTCTAAAAAACAGAAATTGGCATGGTGTCCTTCCAGCTTATCACCAACCTCTCATCCCAGCTACATTCTTTCAGGAGAGCACAAAGGAGGGGGGTCACATCTGCGTACATGACACACACAAGCGATAGAACTAAAGGTTCCAGCATTCACAAACATACACAAATATATCTCTAAAATTGATTACATTATTCGGATTTGTACACAACAAAGTATTTAAAAGTGTTAAAATAAAGTGAGAGAATGATATGCATGTGTTGTAATACCATACTTCACATACTGTACCTTCTATGATCAGACGGGCAGCCATAGTGCTCATCCCATCTTCCCTCTCTGACAACATATAAAACAGAATACTTTATATGTTGTCAGAGAGGGAAGATGGGATGAGCACTATGGCTGCCTGTCTGATCATAGAAGGTACAGTATGTGAAGTATGGTATTACAATACATTGGATGCAAAGGATATCAGAACAAAATAAAGAAAGCAGAAGTTTAAGGAAGTATTAAAAAGCATTAAACTAAAGTGAGAGCATGACATGCATGTGTTGTGTACCAATACTGTATATCTCTAAAATTGCTTACATTATTCCCATTTGTACCCAACACATGCATATCATTCTCTCACTTTATTTTAACGCTTTTTAATACTTCCTTGCTTAAATTTCTGCTTTCTTTATTTTGTTCTGATATCCTTTGCATCCAATGTATTGTAATACCATACTTCACATACTGTACCTTCTATGATCAGACGGGCAGCCATAGTGCTCATCCCATCTTCCCTCTCTGACAACATATAAAGCATTCTGTTTTAACTCTCATTACTGTTTCTTGACTTTACTAGTTGTAGTACCTGACCCCAAATTTATCCCACAACTTAACATCAAAAAGTCCCTTTCTGTCTAGTGTTAATTGTCACCCTTGATCCATCTTGCTCACATAGATAGCTGTTTCTCTAGCTGTATACTCTGCATGATTCTTAGTCCCTGTGGACTTTGGTGGTAACCCAGTTACCCTTTGTGGATCCTTGTCCACTTTAACCATTAATCTAGGGGCTCAGTATAGGCGGAACCGCACCTTCGGTTCATATATAGCGCTCCTCTTGTGCTGGGCATTTTTGAGGGTCTCTTACCCTTCATTCCCTTACTTAATTTAATGCCCATAATGACTGGCCAGTCTTCTCTACGTGTGCCAATACCCTCTTGCCTCTAAACTACTTTATCTAGCAGATGTACTACATATACCTGTAAACAGCACTATTCTTCCCTTTCTCTATAACACTCCGATGGACAGTAGACAGTGACAACATAACATATAACCACCAATCAATACAGTTCGATTAAGGGGAGTAAAATAGGTACCTTTTGTCCCGAAAATGCCTTACCGATCAAGGAAGTCTGATAACTCATATGTAAGCAAAAGGCTTACCTCAGCCGGCTGATTATCAGAAATTCCCGGATCGTCTCAAGCTCCTCGTTTCGGATACTCAGAGTCACCTGGGAACCCCTGCTGGCCAAGCTCGCCACCTGAAATGGATATTTTATAGATAGGCAACTCCTATCCTCATATTGATTAGTGGCTCCAAATTAATAATTACTACTGCAGTAGGGAACAGACACAAAAGATACGCTCAGCATCTTTCCAAATAACCGTTCTCCTTTATTATAACGCATTTGAAGTTTTTTATACACATGATTATGTAGGTATCACATTAATATTACAATTGTGCGTTTATGGTAACAAGGGGCGTTACATAGGCAGGCTAATTCTAATCAGGACTCGAAAGAATGCAAAACATGTACTGAAAATATTATTAGTGCCGTGTGCACAGTGAGGGCATTGTGCAATACATATAAAATAAAATACAATTATATACAGAACCTACAAATTTCCATTACAGGTGTCACCCCTGTAAAAGCCAAATTTGGAAGATGCACACAAATGCCTAATGTCAACATCTGCCCCATCATGGGGTATCAATGTACGTGTTTTGGGGGTGCAACCCCTTCATCTCAGCCACTTTAGTAGCAAGGAAGGGGTTGCACCCACAGAACGCGTACATTGATCCCCCATGATGGGAGATAGCACATGTTGACACACTGTGTGCATTTTCCAAATTTGGCTTTCCTAAAAATATAAAAGTGTTTTGGAAAAATTAAAATGGATGCTAGCTAGTTTTGGGTGTTTCAGATTCTCCCTAAAACATCAATGATGTTCTTCATTTTTTTGTTGAACATCATTGATGTTTTTCTTGATATTATCTAAATCACAATTGCACCCCATTATCTCCCCAATGAGGATCTGGGCACTTTCCCTGGTAAAATGCGATTCTTCTTCCACAACATCCACATCACCTAAAAATAAACCAAAAAAAACACAGTGTATTATAAATATGCAGGCATACATTGATTAGCTTACCTGAAGCTGTGGTCTCAGACACTCACCTGTTGTGGTGCCAATTTTGGCAATCTCTACAATCTCTCCTTCCTCCTCTGCTTCTGGGGTTGGTATTTCCCCTTCTTTGGGAGGTGTGGGGTCCCTGGTGTCCTCAGACGTCCTGAGTCTTCTCTCCCCTATGAGAATGTAAAAAAGGAATACTTAGCACACAGATATTTTAGGGCAGAAATAGGAATATGAAACATTGCTTGGAAGTGTCGTACAATTGTGTTTTTTGGCAGAGTTCAAAGGTGAAAACATTATTTTTGACACTTTCTAAAGCTGGAATACTTACCTGTTGTGTGAACAAATGTAGTCAAGTGCAACTTGGCAAAATATCGTCTTTGGAGTGGGTTAACGAACGATGTTTATTACGTGAACATGAACATGAAAGTGGCCATTTTAAACTGTACAACATTAAATTAAAGCACATGGAGCAGTATGCAAGCAATAATAATAATATGAACACACGAGAACTACTTACTTTTTTGAAGAACTCACTTGGTCCTTCTGTACTGATCGTGCTCCCTCAGTTTCAGGTCTGACCAGCGTTTCCTCAGTTGATCCTTGGATCGTCGTTTACTAAAACTGGAGACTGCAAAATCCGATGCAGATCTGCATAGAAACCAGTCAGCTTTCAGGTTTTTTTGTCAAATCTTAAAGTGATTGTTGTGACAGACCTAGCCGGGAAACAGGCTTTTTGAGAGGACTGAATGCGAGCCTATTGCCGACTGATTATGGGCCCTGGATTTTAAGGGGCACAGGGTGAATGAGAACCCCACTATAATCTGTGATAGTCAGATTCAATGCTGTATATATAATGTTTGTTTTCTCATGCTGTTGGGACACACACTGTCAGATGCTAATGTCATGAACTTCAGCCACCTGTTGTCTTGTATAATGCAAATGAGTCTAGTCTGGCCTGTAAGAGTATTCCATACATTGTTGTTTGTGCTACTTAACCCTATGTTGATGTTTATGGTAACGTGTATTATAAATACTTGTCATTTTGGTTCTAATAAATCAGTCCTTGTTGAGCAGCTAAGCAAGTGTTGTCTTGTTTTGTGCTGGTGAGTGGTTGGAATATCTGATATCTATATTCAGGTTGGGAGGAAGTGGTATATGACGAAAGCACTCAAGTGGAGTATAGGGACATTCCGTCACATTGTTGGCAAGCAGTGGGACACTTCCTGCAGTCTGGAGCATCCAAACCTCCACCTGGATCCAAGGTCCGGATAGCAGGAGAGGTACAGATACCAGCCGCTATGGAAGAGGAATTCAGAAGGA
This sequence comes from Lithobates pipiens, assembly GCF_037356315.1. NCBI lineage: Eukaryota > Metazoa > Chordata > Amphibia > Anura > Ranidae > Lithobates > Lithobates pipiens. Next base: position 54,993,975 of record NW_027507789.1, on the reverse strand, counting down.
GGTTGCGAGAGATGCAGACACAGCACAGAAGTCCAGTATCAGGGCAGGTCCTGCTGGGATGGTTTGATTCTATTTGCTGGGAACTCTAGAAGGAAGCGCTAGCCCGTGAGCAGCTTCACCAGGGAAAAGTTCTCCCCTCCAACCAGGAAAGGTACCGGTCGCAGTATGGATTGTGGGTGCTGTTTTTAGGAGAAAAACTGCACAAGGATCAGACAGCTGAATTAAGCAGGCTGGTCTGGGCAGAGATGAAGCTGGATGAGAGTTACAGAGCCCTCTGGTGGCATGTATCCCAAGCATATCCCTGAATAGCGGATGACAGCCCAACGGAAGGCTTAAGCTATGGCAGCCTGGGACTATTGTATGTGAAGCTGACAGGGGACTCTAACTTTGGGAGTGGTGGTTGGATGAAATCATGGATTTCAGAAAAGGGCTACTTAACGTCTCGGAAGTGCGCTGGGCACTGGAAGATATAGAGTTTCTGGCTGTTCAGGAATGGGAGTTGGAGATTGCCTACAGACAGCTGCTAGACTCTGCTCAGTGCCAGGGCTGGGCTCCCTTTGCCTGGGACTACAAGAAAATACCAGTGGAAAACTCTGAAATCCTGGCTGAGGAGTCCTCAATGTGGCAGAGTAACAGTGTGCTTTGCCAACCTGCCCCTGCAGCTATGGACGCGGAGGTCTTATGGTGAATGCAGCAAGTGCTGACTGACCTTGATGATCCTGTTTCTGCATGGGGTGATCTTGGATGGAGGAATGTGCCTGTCCAGCAGCATGCAGGAGAATCGGCAGTGAAAAATCTGGAGATTGCCACCCCCAAAGCTGAAGTGCTGACAACAGGGCAGAACTCTGCTAATCTCTGCTCAGCACTGATAGCATCTTCTGGGTTCCACGGACAGGACATGGTGAACCTCTATCCCCAGACACCAGTTGCAGAGACAGGGGATTTGATAGACTTTTCTACTGAGGAAGAAGAACCTGATGAGCCTCCAGCAGAATAGCTGGTATTAGGGCCAAACTTCACTGTGCTCTGCCAAGCACCAACAGCAGTATCTGTGGAATTACAAGGAACTTCCCCAGCTGAAGTGCTGGTCACCGGACAGAGGGTCCAAGACCTCTGCCCCACACCTGTGGCAGTTCCGGAGGCTCAGGGTGAGAAGGTGGCAATCACTTCCCATTAGCAGATACAGGGGGCGAAGGGAGAGAAGATGTTTTTTCTCCCTCCTCAACAATCGGCCAGGGTGGAAAAAGCGGTCTTTCCTCCCCAGCAAAGATCCGTGAACCTGGGAGACAGTACCACAGACATGTCATCCCAGCAGCCAGATGAGGGAACGGAAAGGGAAACAGGCAGCTCACCTCCTCAATGGCAGCTCCACAGTTTGGGAGTGGAGGAATCCAGCCTCTTGCCCCAACAGTTAGCTGAAGCGGATGATTTGGAGCCCCCAGCAGAAGTGCTGGCAACAGGGCAGAGTGCTATCAAACTCTGCCCAGCACCAGCAGCAACTGTGCAATTCCAGGGAGCTGGGGCAGTTGGTTCATCTTTCCAGCCACAGATTACAGAATTTATGGCCTTAATGGACTGTTCATCATAGATTACGCATCACCTGCTCAAGTACTTGCAGCAGGACAGAGTACTGCAGACACCTGCTCCACATCCGTGGCAGTTTCAGAGGCCCAAGGTGAGAAGGTAATGGTCCCTCTCTCCCAGTGGATTTCAGAGGTGAAGGGAGGAGAAGCAGACATTTTCCCTCCCCAACAAGGGTTCATGCACCTGGGAGACAATACCAGTGAAAGGGAGTTCCAACAGCAGACAGCACCCCAGAATGATGACACTAACCAGCTGAAGCGCTGGCAACCGGGCAGAGTGCTACCAACCTCTGCCCAGCACTGGTAATGGCTGCAGAGTTCCAGGGAGCCAGGCCGGTCAGCATGACTCCCCAAAAGTCTGCTGGAGTAGATGATGTGGGGTCCTCAGCTGAAGCGCTAACAGGACAGAATGCTACTGGCCCCTACACACAACTGCAGCTTGAGCTGATATCAATGGATGGAATTTCAGTCTCCACTGGTATACCCCAGGGATGCTGGGCGGTCGGCCCAGATCTCCAACAGCTTGATGGAGTGAGCCCAGTCACCCTGTCTTCTCTCCAGCAGCGGATGTGTTCTCTGAGAGAGGCAGAGGTTGGCTGGGTGAGGAATACTCTGTTTGGAACAATTTGTTAGGGCGTACTGTGTGGATACCAGCATTAGAGGACTGGAACCCCTGACTAACTTCGGAGTCAACCCGTCTGGGGTCTTCTCCTTTGTTAGTCTTCTGTTGAAAGGGGAGATGTGTGACAGACCTAGCCGGGATACAGGCTTTTTGAGAGGACTTAATGCGAGCCTCTTGCAAACTGATTATGGGCCCTTGATTTTAAGGGGCACAGGGTGAATGAGAACCCCACTATAATCTGTGATAGTCAGATTCAATGCTGTATATATGCATATATAATGTGTGTTGTCTCATGCTGTTGGGACACACACTGTCAGATGCTAATGTCATGAACTCCAGCCACCTATCTTGTATAATGCAAATGAGTCTAGTCTGGCCTGTAAGAGTATTCCACACATTGTTGTTTGTGCTACTTAACCCTGTGGTGATGTTTATGGTAATGTGTATTGAATTGTTAGTGAGCTAGGAGCTGAAAAGTCTTATCTCTCAGTCAACTAGTCTGAGTGTTGATTTAGATAATTAGCCCAGGTTAATTCTGTTTCTGGCTACAGTTGTATTGTTAGATTAAATGATCGGGGGGGGGGGGGGGACCGTCCCCTTCTACTGTATTATAAATACTTGTCATTTTGGTCCTAATAAATCAGTCCTTGTTGAGCAGCTAAGCAAGTGTCGTCTTGTTTTGTGCTTTTGAGCGGTTGGAATATCTGATATCTATATTCAGGTTGGGAGGAAGTGGTATATGACGAAAGCACTCTAGCGGAGTATAGGGACGTTCCGTCACATTGTTGGCAAGCAGTGGGACACTTCCTGCAGTCTGGAGCATCCAAACCATGACCATTCAAACTATGACGAAAGCACTCAATCGGAGTGTGGGATTGGATCCTTCACAATTAAAGTAAAGGATTTTTTTTTATATTTATTATAGCAAAACGTAAAAAAATCATCAGCTTTTTTTCAAAATTGTCGCTCTTTTTTTGATTATAACGCAAAAAATAAAAACCGCAGAGGTGATAAAATACCACCAAAGGAAAGCTCTATTTGTGGGAAAAAAAGACGTCAATTTTGTTTGGGATCCATGTCGCACGACTATGCAATTGTCAGTTAAAACGACGCAGTGCCAAATCGCAAAAAGTGCTCTGGTCAGGAAGGTAAATCCTTCCGGGGCTGAAATGGTTAAAGACCGCTATGTTTTTGTTTTAAAACAACTTTTGTATGATGGCACATGGACTTTAGTGGAGAGAGAGAGACAGCGTGTCCCTGCCGAAGGGATGAAGGGGCTCAGGTAAGTAAAATGGGGGCTGGGGGGCTGGTGACTGCCAGGTGTTTTTTTCAACTTAATGTATAGGATGCAGTAAGGTGAAAAAACATGAGGGTTTACAACCCCTTTAACCACTTCAATATCAGGCCCTTTTGTCCCTTTCTGCCCAAGCCAATTTTTAGCTTTCAGCGCTGTCGCATTTTGAATGACAATTGAGTGGTCATGCTACACTGTACCCAAACAATTTTTTTTAACATTTTGTTCCCACAAATAGAGCTTTCTGTTGGTGGTATTTTATCACTGCTGGCAATTTTTATTTTTTGTGCAACAAATAAAGTAATTTTGTAATTTTGAATTTTTGTAATTCTTTGTTTCTGTTAAAATATTTTGTAAATAAATAAGTTTTCTCCTTCACTGATGGGCAGTGATGAGGCTGCACTAATTAGCATTGATAAAGTGGCACTGATGGGCACTGATGAGTTGGCACTGATGAGGTGGCACTAATAAGCACTGATAATGGTCACTGACAGGTGGCACTAGTATGCAGCACTGATAGGCACTGATAGGTGGCACTGGTGGGTACTTATGGATGGCACTGATAGGTGGCATGGGTGGGCTCTTATTGTCACTGATAGGTGGACACTGATGGGCATGGATGGGCACTGATAGGTGGCACTGATGGGCACTGATGGGTGGCACTGATGGACACTGATAGATGGCACTATTGGGCACCACTGAGGAGACATCTGGCAGGCACTGACTGGCAAGATGTGTGGGCACTGATTGGCATTATTTGGGCACTTACCGGCATCCCTGGTGATCTAGGGTGGCATCCCTGGTGATCCATCTGTTGTGTGCATCACTGGTGGTCCTGGGGGTGTCCCTGGTGGTCCAGTGTGGGCATCAGCAGGGGGGGCTGCGATGATAAACAGTCAGCGCAGATCCCCCTGTCAGGAGAGCCGCCGATCGTCTCTCCTCTACTCGTGTCTGTGAGATGCGAGTGAGGAAAAGCCAATCAACGGCTCTTCCTGTTTACACCATGATCAGCTGTGATTGGACAGAGGCTCTTTACTGAGATCGATGTAGTGGTGTGTCAGACTGACACACCACACTACCGATCTCTACGATGTACGTGCCCACGGGCACGTGGCGGTGGTTATCCTGCTTGACTTCATATGAAGCCCAATCAGGATAACTGAACCGCCGTCCGGCCGTCATTCTGCTGTAGGCTGGGCGGGAAATGGTTAATTAAAAAGCTGAAGTTACAAGCTGATTAGCTACCATGCAGAGCTGCGCCAGAGTTTGCACTCTCCGGTTTTAGTAAATCCCCCCCATAGCATCTACAACAAGACAGAGAGAGTTTGAAGGTAAACAGCTTCATTAGTGATCATAATTTATTTAGAAAAAATAAATTGCAAAATAAACTTTAAACACACAGTAAAATAAATATATAACACGTATATAGAAAATAAATTTAAAGAATCTTAAAAACGTAATATAAGTAAAACTGATCCAAAGTAATTATAATTTACCTTTAAGCACTGATATATTTTTATAATTTACCTTTAAGAACTGATATATTTTTATGAGTCTCTAAGTGCCAATGAGTGGAATGACCTTGCATTTTTCAAGGATTGATTGCTAAAAAAAAGAATAAGAAACAACTAGTACTCGGCTATTTTCATTGTTTAACTGTATAATGTTTTAAAAGTACTCTATGTCACTTTCACTTATTCACACACTTATCCATCTGTCCATCAAAAAGGAGAATAGTTTTTTTGTTCTGTTGAGGGTCAGGATTTCCATAGTTAACAAAGTGCTATATATTAAAAAATATGAACAGCATATTCCCTTCCAAGTAGATTGAAAAAATGCATGCTTTTGAATTCTCATTTTACAAACAGCTCGGGTTCATCTGTAATAGTTTTTTTTCCAGGGTTTCTGCTCATAAACAGCTATTTTTGCAGCTATAAAAAAAGTGGATGTACTGTATGTGCCCAGCATTCTTTCTTCCCTAACAATGATGGCCTGTGTGCGGATGACTCTTGCCAACTGTGGCTGGGAAATAAAAGAAAGCTATAGCTACAATACAAGCACACTGAAAGAACTGTTTGTAACGCTCAGAAATAAATATGTATATAACCTCTACTAAACTCAGAAATAAGTTGCCCTGAAACAATGAAACATTTTTCATTTCCAACCACAAATTCAATTTTTGTAGCTTTAGAATGCCTTGCAAAAGGGTATCTGTTCCAGAACAGGAAAAGTTGGAGATATAACAAAAAAAATCAAAAAGAGTGTAATGCCGCGTACACACAGACGGATTGTCTGACGGGAAATGTTCAATGCGAGCTTGTTGTCGGAACATCCAACCGCGTGTATGCTCCATCGAACATTTGCTGTTGGAATTTCTGCCAACAAATGTTTCTTAGCAGGTTCTCAAATTTTCCACCAACAAAACTTTGTACACAAGTGTGCGCACAAAAGTTCACGCATGCTCGGAAGTACAAATTTTGAAATCTCTCAATGCAGCGCATTCTCTTCTTCTTTATAATGCTAGAATAATGATTTTTTGCATTGCAGATGATAGTCACAGAGTTCTGACAAACTTATTTTTTATTCTTTCTCGTGATCTCATGAATATTCTTTGTTTTTTTTTTTCTAGTGATCTCCATAATATTTTTTTGTTGTTTTTTTGTGTCAAGTTACCACAACACCATTATTATCTTGTATTTTTTAACCTCAAAGAGATACAACTATGTTGGTGTCCCTTGTTCCTTTTGCAACAATGAGGATGAGGAAAGCCCGTAGCAAGGCAGTTCCAGAGCCAGGACAAGATGGTGGAGATGGTGGACATCTTGAAAAGGGCAGACTATGATGGGAAGTATGGACCCTACAGCAACCTAATGTGAGAAAGGCCAAGATCATGACTAAAGTTGTGAGAAGTCTGCACAGGAATTTTGAGGTACAACAATCCAAGGAGCAATTGAGGAAACGCTGATCAGACCTGAAATTGAGGGAGCAAGATCAGTATAGAAAGATCAGGAAAGTGCTTCTAAAAAGTAAGTATTTGTTGTGTGTTCCTATTATTATTAGTACTTTCGTGCTGCTCCATGTGCTTTTCTTTACTGTTGTACAGTTTAAAATGGCAAGTTTGAGGTTTGTGGGCACAGTAATTGTTACCACTAATACAACGTTTTTGGCAGATGCGGGTTAACTACATTTGTTCATGCCTATTTGTATGAAAAGAAGTTTAGTACATTGTTGTCTAGATGGGTTTGTAACTATAATGAGATGCAAACTAGATTCAGTGTAAGGAGAGAACACTCAACAGCTGTTTACACACCTGGATGCAGGAGCACTAGTGTGCAACACCATAACAACCTTTTTATGGTGTCCCATGCAGGTGCCCCAGTGGATACTAGGGGTCTCTCCATGTGTGAAATTTGCACAAAACAGGTAAGTATTCTAGCAGGATCTCAAAGGAAAATAGTTGCTCTACATAAAGATGGTGTCACAGATCAGCTGCGGAGCTGATCTGTGTCTCACCTTTACTGCTGTTGTTCGGCTAGTACCTGTTGTTCCACTAGCTGCTGTTCAGCTCTGTGCACTCTGCAACTATGGGTGTCGCCGCCCCTCTCCTGTTGCCTAATATATGATTCCTTCCTGTTACTTCCTGTCCAGCCCCACATTTGCTTCTCTATTTAAATCCCTTTCAAACCAGCTACTGGTTGCTTGTGCAACATTTGTTTCTGAGCTCCCTTCGTGTAACCTGTTTTACCTGACCTCTCGTGAACTGATCTCTTGTGTACCGACTCGGCTTGTTGTGACTACGTTGTCTGAAGCCCGCCCTGACCTTGGCTCACTATTCGGCTCTCATTTGCTTCATCTATCCATCCTTGTCTAACAGTGTCTTCTGGTACTTCCCTAGCGAGCAGGGTGAACCCGGGGGTTGTGACCTGGGGTCAGCACGCAGCTAAGCCCAAAGGGGGTCCCTGGCAGAATACTGTCTGGCCCTTAGACTCCTGACCCGGATCTTGTGTCACCTGCTTGCCTGTGGGCTCACTGTAAGTAGTACCGTGGCAGATGGCCTAGGCCAGTGATGGCGAACCTTGGCACCCCAGATGTTTTGGAACTACATTTCCCATGATGCTCATGCACTCTGCAGTGTAGATGAGTATCCTGGGAATTGTAGTTCCAAAACATCTGGAGTGCCAAGGTTCGCCATCACTGGCCTAGGCTATAAGAATATTACCAAGACCCTGAAATGGAGCTGCAGCATGGTGGCCAAGACCATACAGGGGTTTAACAGGACAGGTTCCGCTCAGATCATGCCCCGCTCAAAGAAGTTGAATGCAGAATCATATCCAGAGGTTATCTTTGGCAAATAGATGTATGAGTGCTGCCAGAATTACTGCAGAAGTTGAAGGGGTGGTGGGTCAGCCTGTCAGTGCTCAGACCATACACCGCATACTGCATCAAATTGGTCTGCATTGCTGTCGTCCCAGAAGGAAGCCTCTTCTAAAGATGATGCACAAGAAAGCCCGCAAACAGTTTGCTGAAAGCAATTACTGGAACCATGTCCTGTGGTCTGATGAGACCAAGATAAACTTAGTTGGTTCAGATGGTGCCAAGCGTGTGGGGCGGCAACCAGGTGAGGAGTACAAAGACAAGTGTGTCTTGCCTACAGTCAAGCATGGTGGTGGGAGTGTCATGGTCTGGGGCTGCATGAGTGCTGCCAGCACTGGGGAGCTACAGTTCATTGAGGGAACCATGAATGCCAACATGAACTGTGAGATAATGAAGCAGAGTGTGACTGGGCCGCAGGGCAGTATTCCAACATAACCCCAAATATACCTCCAAGATGACCACTGTCTTGCTAAAGAAGCTGAGAGTAAAGATGATGGACTGGCCAAGCATGTCTCCAGACCTAAACCCTACTGAGCATCTGTGGGGCATCCCCAAATGACCCGGTTACCTCACTCCTTATGACATCACAGTCTTGGGGCAGGCTGGGACTGTGATGTCATAAGGGGTGGGGTCACCGTGTGATATCACCTGGGGGCCACACCCCATGCCTATATAAGTCGTTGTACACCACTCACACGGCATTACAGCGGGAGAGAGCGTCGTGTCAACATCGCGGGAAGAGAAGAGGGAAGAAGACGGCGCAGAAGACGTGGTCACCGCTAGAAAAAGAGCTGGAAGAAGATAGGGCGGGAGAAGAGGCCGGACACCGGGAGAAGAGGCCGAAGAGAGCAGAGAAGTCAGAAAAGGCCCCTGAAGTTGAAAGAAGACCCCCAGAGGTGCCTAATAAATTACTTTAAAAACCTGTGTAGTGTATTTTTTTTATTTACACTTTTTTCCTCAGATGAATGGGTAGGGGCACGATGTACCCCATGCTCATTCACATAGGGTGGGGGACCGGGATCTGGGGGGCCTCTTATTAAAGGGGGCTCCCAGATCCCGATAAGCCCCCCGCCTGCAGACCCTGACAACCAACGGCCAGGGTTGTCAGGAAGAGGCCCTTGTCCTCATCAACATGGGGACACGGTGCTTTGGGGTGGGGGGTGCGCAGGGAGCCCCTCTTCCCCAAAGCACCCACCCCCATGTTGAGGGCATGAGGCCCGGTACAATTCAGGAGGGGGACGGGGCTCGCTTGTCCCCACCCCCTTTCCTGACCGGCCAGGCTGCGTGCTCGAATAGGGGTCTGGTATGGATTTTGGGGAGACTCCCATGCTTTATTTTCAGCGTAGGGGTTCCCCTTAAAATCCATATCAGCCCTAAGGGCCTGGTTTGCACTTGGAGGGAAACCCATGCCGGTTTTTATTATTAGAGAGACATTGTCGCTTCAATAAAGATGGGGATCCGACTTCGAGGCGACTTCCATTGAAATCAATGGGTACAAGTCGCCTAGAAGGTGGTTTGAAGTCCTACAGGAACATTAAGACGGCTCCATTCACTACCATTGATTTTCTCAACAGCGTGCCTTGGGGCAACTTGGGGCGACCTGAAGTCGGATCCCGGTTTGCCCCTGTGTGAACCGGCTCTTATACAAGCTGTACACTCACTACTTTACATTGTAGCAAAGTGTAATTTCTTCAGTTTTATCACATGAAAATGCATAATAAAATATTTACAAAAATGTGAGGGAAGTACTCACTTTTGTGAGAAACTGTATACACACACACACACACGTTTTTCTATTTTAAACTAAATGGATTGTTTACAAGATGGGGTTTCAAATATACTTTAGGTTTCTTACAGTATTTAAACCACAAAAGGATGCAGAGCACAGAAATACTTTATCAGCATTGGGTTGTCTATGTTATTTGTCTATTTCAATTATGAGTTGAGTTTTTTTTTACTGGGGATTATTTCTTCCAGAATAATGACAAGTTTTTCTAAAATGTGACCGCATTTGAACGAACTTTGTGTTACTCTGCTGAAAACAAACAGATATTGTTCCTGGAGTATATATATTTGTTTTTTCAAGGATACCATCTGCTTCATTGTATATTTCTGAATGCTCAAGCTTACATAAGAAGCTTCCAATCAGGTAATATAAGTTAATTCACCACTTCAACTGTCACACCTGTACACTTGCACATTTCTGCTATGGACCTGTTTAGTTGGTGTAACAGACCCCACCAGGACAGGGGCTTTTGGAGGGGACTGCAGGGTAACCTCTTGCCTACTATGGGCCCTGGCATTTGAGGGGGCTCTGTTCTTTGAGAGGTGCATGCCTGGGGGACCTTAGGAGTGTTTTTGCTTCGGATTGGGGTCCATGTCTCCCTGAAACACACAGACTCTGGGAACATAGGACCTGGATACAAATTTGGGGCCTCTGTGTCCAAACCAGAAATGACTGATTCAATCCTCATTCCCCACAGACTCAGAAACTCTAAGCAGATTATAATCAGCTCAAAACAGCCTGATGCTAAGGTCTCCTGCTGCTATGTGTAACCTGTTTACTAAGTTGTCTTTCTCTCATTGTATAATTCCTCATTGTGTGCCTCCTAGGTGCGAATTCCCATTTTTAATTAAGTCTCCTATTGTTTCTGTCTGTCCACTAGTCCACTTTAACTTGTTACCGAACCATTGTGGAATGTTTATTGGTTTATGTTTATGCAAATTTATTTACTTTTTAATTAAGATCACTGCTAGCTGTTAATTGAATTGTTTTTTGCAGAGTCCATTGTCATGCTAATATTCCCAAGTGGGGAATGTCCTCCTAGGGGCTTTAAGTATGTGTCTGAGTTTTAGGCTGGATTCACACTGCAGTATGGTGCGTCTCACAGCAGGGGTTTGGCGTGTCCCTATTTACCATTTCATGGGCCAGAAGACACACGGAACTCTTGTTCAATTCGCACCGGAGCCCCTCTGGAGATGTGTGAATCGACTCCATTGAGAGCCAGTCACAATCTCCTGAAAGCAAATTGGATACGGGGGAAACCCGTATACAGCTCGCTATATGCGTGAACCCAGCCTTAATAAACAGTCATTCCTTTGGTTTTTATCCAAACATCTTGTCTGTGTACAATGCTTGGGGCAAAGGGCTAGTATTAGCTCTTGGTCTGCTGGAAGGGTTTGGCAGGCAGGACGCACTGTTTAGCGAAGGCTCCCAGGCTGGGTGCCAGAGGTCTGTCACATTGGAAATAACTTTATCATTACTTAGGATAGCAAAGTAGTATATATATATATATATATATATATATATATATATATATATATATATACACACACACATACATACACAGTGCATATAAAAAGTATTCACACCCCTGTTTGCCCTTGTACACATGTGTCCTATCGGACCGTTTTGTCGGATAATCCAACTGTGTGTGGTCTCCAGGACCAAGTTTTCCAACTTGTCCGTAAAACTTTCCGACAAAATGCTCCGATCGGACATACTCCGATCATGTGTAGCCTACTCCGACGGACAAGGTGCCATGCATGCTCACAATCAAATTCGGACACGGAAGCGCTCGCTCAGGTAAAACTACCGCTCATAATCAATATAGCACATTCGTCACGCTGCAATGTTAAAAATTCTTTCATGAAGCGCATTCTCTTGTTCTTTACAATGCTGCATGAACTTCTTTTGGTGCTCATAGTCACACACACTTCTCCCGAACTTATTTCTTGAGTCTTTTTACTCATTTCAGCAATACAATATTTTAAATAGTCACATCTACACAATTTTTTTTTTTTTTGGAATTTTGTGGTTGGTTTTTTTCATCAACATCTCCTTTTTTGTCAGTTTGCTCATCTTTGCATTTTTTGGGGTGTGTTTTGGGTTTCAACTTACCACAACACCATTATTATCTTTTTTGTATTTTGTTTTTCTTTTTTAATCTACGGGAGGTTGTTTAGTGTTGGGGCCCCTTGTTATTCAAGGGGCCCCAACAATTGTTATTTTGAAATGTACCTGCCTGCTCACAAATAAACTATCCTTTTTGAAGCAAAACACATACGCAAGTATTTCTTCAAACAAAAAAAAACGTTATTCAGGCGTCAGTAACAAATAAAGAGGGAGGCAGCGCTGGAGAAACTGGGGAGATTAGCGAAGCCTTTGGCCCCCAGGGCACACATCAACTATTTAAACGCAAAAATTGGTGGCCTGAGGAGTACATGTCTGAGGGAGAGGAGTCTGGTCCTGAAGTCCAAGAAACCCGGAACAGCAGCAGATGACATCTATGTTCCCAGGCTGTGATACTACTAGAGACTGCATCTTCTGTCAGACCAGACTGAACCCAGGTTCTCACACTCTGGTCTTCCTTTCACGCTTCCTTCCAGGCTGTAGCTGTGGTGCTAGAGGTGTGGCAGAAGGAAGAGGAGGGGTGGCATGGGCCAAATCACACAAGTGTGTTGCTTGTGTGATTTGGCCCAACAGACCCTTGTTGAGGGTGTGGAGAATTAGCTCCTCACACAAGATCTTTTGCCCCTCCTCCATTTGCTCGAGTTTACATGCAGCCAAGGTGGCAAAGGCCTCTTGATAGGTAGGGGTGGCTTTGAGGGCCGCTGAAGCCTCCCTGATGAGCCTCAGAGCCAACTCCTCCACATTCCCCCCTCTCTCGCCCTTTTGTGTGGAAGGCGGAGGGGAGGGACCTGGGATTCTGTCAAGCTCTTCCGCCTGCCCACCGCCTGGCTGCCGCCTACCCCTGCCTCCTCCTGGCTGCCACTTTCCACAGCCACCTCCTGGCTGCTGCATTCCACACCCTCCTCCTGGCTGATGTCTTCCTGTGTATGAAAAAGGGACATAGTTTTAGTTTTTGGTTCATCAAACACACACAATTTTCACATCAAGACTGTTGCAAATTGTTAACCAATAGAAAAGACTATCATTCTGAGGCCACCATTTTTCATTCTTGGCCCAAAGGTTTTGGCCACTACTGTCTATTAATATGTGAAACACTTTCTAAAATCAGTGAGCAAAAATCAAGTTAACATCATTCATTTTTACTCCCAAAATATGTACAATACTATACCTGGCTCAAGCTGGGCTCCCCCAGTTCTTCCTGAGTGGAAGGCCCAGGTTGGGTGTCGGAAGACTCAGCGGGTGTGGAATGTAGCATAGAAGGACGCATGGAAGGAAGGGTAAAGAGATTCCCTGACCTCAGCCTGGTCTGACAGAAACTGCATCCTCTCATAATACCACAGGCTGGGGACATAAACTTCATCTGCTGCAGCTCCAGATTGCATGGACTTCAGCACCTTCTTCTTCTCCTTAAGATATGTACTCCTGAGGCCACCAATTTTCACTTTTAAATAGTTGATGTCTGCACTGGGGACCACCGGCTTCACAAACTCAACCAGTTTCTCCAGCGCTGCCTGCCTCTTTAGTTTGTTACTGTAATGAGGGTGCATCAATTGCCACAGGCAGGGCAGCTCCCTGTATTTATCGATGAACAGAGGGAGGAAACTGTGGTCATTGACACTGTTCATAATCTCTGCAAGACACAACACAAGACAAACCCTAATGTCAGGCTAAACTCCACTAATTTAGGCCTCAAACTAGAAGCAGTATAGGCTAGTGATGTACCAAGTTCAAAATTTTACCTTCGTTTGCACGATCGTTGCGTCAGCTTCTCCCTCTGTTCACAGATCATACGTACGACACACACGTGTTGCATTTTATATACAGTGCGCATGCGTGAAACTCCGCCCGCCCCTGATGTTCTTTCTAGACTATTCCCCGCCCCTTCTCTTTTGGCGCAGTGGGGAGATCACATGGCGGAGACAACGCAGGTGCGCAATCAGAGTTCCACTAACAAGGAGGAGGGTGAGGAAAGCCTGGGGCCTGAATCGTTCCGATCTTGGAGGAGAAGATTTAAGGCCACAAATATGTCTTTTAGAGAGATGTTGGAGATGGTGGACATATTGAAGAGGACCGACTATGATGGGAATTATGTACCTTACCCAAACCCAAATATCAGAAAGGCCAAGATCATGACTAAAGTTGGGAAGAGTCTTCAGAAGAATTTTGGGGTACGATGATCCAAGGATCAACTGAGAAAACGCTGGTCAGTCCTGAAACTGAGGGAGCACGATCAGTACAGAAGGATCAAGCGTGTTCTTCAAAAAAGTAAGTAGTTGTCGTGTGTTCATATGATTATTCTTGCTTGCATACTGCTCCATGTGCTTTGATTTCATGTTGTACAGTTTAAAATGGCCACTTTCATGTTCATGGGTTCAATCGTTCATTAGAAACATCGTTCGTTAGCCCTCTTCCAACACAATGTTTTCACAAATTACACTTCACTACATTTCTTCACATTGCAGGTAAGTATTCCAGCTTAACAAAGTGTCCACAATAATGTTCTCACCTTTGAACTCGGCCAAAAAACATAATTGTACCACACTTCCAAGCAATGTTTCATATTCCTATTTCTGCCCTCTGTGTGCTAAGTATTCCTTTTTTACATTCTCATAGGGGAGAGAAGACTCTGGAAGTCTGAGGACACCAGGGACCCTACACCTCCCAAAGAAGGCGAAATTCCAACACCAGAATCAGAGGAGCAGGAGGAGGAGGAAGGAGAGATCGTTGCAGTTGGACAAATTGTCACCACAACAGGTGAGTGCCGGAGACCACAGCTTCCGGTAAGCTAATCAATGTATATTGCCATATTTATAATACAAGAGAATACCAGTGAAAGTACCCAGATCCTGATTGGGGAGATAATGGGGTGCAATCGCGATTTAGAAAATATGCAGAAAAACATCAATGATGTTCAAAATAAAATGAAGAACATCATTGATGTTTTGGGGAGAGTCTGAAACACCCCAAATTAGCTAGGGTTTTATTTTTGTGTTTTGAAACAACAACTTTTGTATTTTACAAAAAGCCAAATTTGATAGATGCACACTGTGTGTCAACATGCCCTATCTCCCATCATCGGGGATCAATGTACGTGTTTTGTGGAAAGTGGCTGAGATGAAGGGGTTGCAGCCCCAAAACATGTACATTGATCCCCCATGATGGGAGATAGCACATGTTGACACACTGTGTGCATCTTCCAAATTTGGCTTTTCCAGGGGTGACACCCCATTTGATGAAGGCAATATCAGCCCAGTTTGTACATACTCATATCTGATATTGTCTTCACTTTTCAAAGTTGAACTTTGTAAGTTCCTGTGTTCTGTATGTTACGCTTTGATACATGCCTGTTTACACAAAAACGCCAAGTTACAAAAAAAGATACACCCAATATGTTGGTTTGTTGTAAAACCCTTTTCTAAACACACATGTGAATGTGCTTTGATTAAAAAGGTAAATTATCAAAAATGCGTGGCTTCCTTTTTCAATGCGCAAAAGAAGTATTTGGAGTAAAATTGTTGTTTTTGGTGACAATGGGTGTTATTTGCTTAAGGCAACTCCACTTTGCACTCCAAGTGTAGTTTCAGGTGTACTTTTGCAGTGCACTTGTAGTGCATAGTGGATGTGCCTTTAGTAAATAACACCCACAATGATGTGTAAATTTTCACAATCATGCTATTTTCCTGACCCCACATATTTCTGCCATGGTGCTGAAAAAGATTTTTGTCAGTAATGCACTACATACATTAGTTAACAAAAACAAGGTGTGTGTGTAGCAGACCCACAACATAATAAGATTATCTGAAGAAGAGACTGTCCCCTCATCTCACTCAGAACTTGGGTTTGCACTGTTGTAGAAAAAGGCACAACAACAAAAATCTAAAATGTACCTAGGAGACACCTAAAACCAAGCCAAGCAGTAAATGAAAACAAAGATTATTGTAGTTTCAAAAAAAAATGTATCATAAAAATGCCTCTCAGACATTGTCTGGCATTGGGTTCGGACCTCGCGGGCGCTTTGGGGAGGCAAGCCAGGACGAGCAGCTTCAAGGGCCGTGAGGTTATCATTTTCAGGCAAGTCTGCATCTTGGCCAACTGAGACCACATAGTTTGCTGAATGTCTTTTCAAGAAATTGTGCAGAACACAGCAGGCAAGCACTATGTGATTGAGTTTATATTCAGCCATGTGGATAGGCATTAAAAAAAGGTGGAACCGGCTGGCCAGTATTCCAAAAGTGTTCTCCACGACTCTTCTGGCTCTGGCCAGCTGGAAATTAAAGATCCTCTGGTCCGGGATGAGGGTCCTCATCGGGAAAGGCCGCATCAGATGGTTTGCCAGGGCAAACGCCTCATCCTGGACGAAGACGAACGGGAGTCCTTCCTGATTCTCCTCTGGGGGTGACAATCCCAGACTGCCACTCTGGAGACGCCAGTAGAATTCCATCTGTGAGAACACTCCACCATCCGACATCTGGCCATTTTGCCCCACGTCCACATACAGGAAGTCATAGGTTGCTGAAACCACCGCCAACATCACGATACTATTAAATCCCTTGTAATTATAATAGTATGACCCCGAGTTGGGGGGTGGGACGATGCAGACGTGTGTCTCCCATCAATTGCACCTCCACAATTGGGAAAGTCCCAACGACTAGCAAAGTGGGAGGCCACAGTCTGCCATTCCTGTGGCGCTGAAGGAAACTGTGAAGTGAAACAAGACAAAAAAATTTTAATTTTGCTAATCAACATTGCAAGCAGATTAGACACCAACATTTTTGGCCAAGATCAGTATAACATTTTGGGAAATTAGTATTTAAAGCCTAAAGTATAAGGTCCCCTTATCAGAGTCATCACCCCCGCATCCCTCCCCCACCCCCCATCCCCCCCATCAGATGGGCCCTTGCAAAAAATGAGGGGGGGATGTTTTGGACAGGTAACCCTCTCCACTTGATTGAGAGCTGTATGCCTAAATAATGTGTGATACTTTGGGAAGCCCCTCCTTACTTACACTATTGGCAGCCCACCGGACAGGTAAGAAGTGTCATAATACCAAAAATAAAACAAAATGGAAGCACATTTTGACATTCTACTATTACCTATCAAGATAATAATAGGGTAAAAAAATAAAAAATAAAAAATATAGAATTTGAAAGTATTGAGGCAGGTCCTTTCACTACATGCTTTGGTGAATTCGTCCATAAATGTAAACAGAAAAAAGGTAGGTAGAGTGTGTATTGGGTTTGGCAAAGTCAGTAGATAGAGGATTGCTATCAGCTGACCTAGCAGTTGGGGGGAGGGGGGTTCCTAAGGAATTTGGCCCAACCAAAAAAAAAAAATGTCACTCTGCATGAATTGAAGCACACACATAACATTTGCAGACATTTTAGGGGGTGTTTAGGGGGAAAGCAATACTATGGAGCTGACAAAAGACATTGCTAAGTGACTAGACTATAGTTTTATGGGCCCAGAAGAGCATGGTGGGGAAGTTAGTGAGGCAAATATGCATGAGGACAAAGGGGCAGAGCATATGAATTAGAGCATATTGCAATCATGGTAATTAGGGAATGAGGAAAGAAATCCAAGACATTAGCAAGCATTAAATACATAGAATGTGATGTTAAAGGATAAAACTTACCTTCATATAGTCCTTATGCCGGACCTGAATGATGGCAGAACAGGTCTCTGGAATAATGATCCCCGGAGCCTGGGGGGAGATGCCTGTGGAGAACTTTAGGTCCTGAAGGCTTCTCCCTGTCGCCAAGTAGCGCAACGTGGCGATGAGCCTCTGCTCCTTAGTGATGGCTTGCCGCATGCAGGTATCCTGCCTGGCGATATAAGGGGATAGCAAAGCCAGCAGACGGTGAAAAACGGGGTCCGTCATCCGGAGATAGTTCCTGAAATCATCAGGATTATTCTCCCGGATCTCACGGAGCAAAAGCATGTGCGAGAACTGGTCACGCTGGCGCAACCAATTCTTGGTCCACAAACGCCTCCTCGCCCTGTTCATGGACCGGGCTTTTGTGAAAGCTAAAAGCCCAACACCAAGCCCGTGCACAGCACAAACTCTACAACGAGTATGTACACGAAACAGGGTTTAAAACGGTCGGCTGGTCAGAACGGACAACAGAAAGCACTGATAAACAGCATAGCCTGAAAGAACGACCTGAAAAGCAGAAGCAAGCAGACAATAAGCAATGCAAATTAAAGCGTACTATACCAAGATATAGTCCACAATGAGAAACAAATGCTTACTGACTACACGCACTGATAATCAGATATGCAAAGACAAGCAGAAACTGAAGAGCAGTACCGAACTGAAGCACAAATCTGAAAAGCACGAATCTTCTCTCACCAAACGTCTACTAACACGCGATAAACACGAGATCAGCAGAAGGAGCCAAAAGGGTGCCGGACGTGGTGCTGAACTTCCTTTTTCTAGTCCCGTCGTACGCGGCTTACGCCACCACGTTCTTGGCAACCGAAACTTCCGGCAACTTAGTCCGACCGTGTGTATGCAACATCACTTCCGGACCTCTTCCGGACTAAATCCATCTGAATTTATCCGACAGATTTGGTTGTCGGAATCTCCGACCGTGTGTACAAGGGCTTAAAATGTCAGGTTTCTGTGATGTAAAAAAATGAGACAATGACAAATCATTGCAGAACTTTTTCCACCTTTAATGTGACATATAAACTGTACAACTCAATTGAAAAACAAACTAAAATCTTTTAGCTGGGAAGTAAAATAAAAAATAAAAAAATAATGTGGTTGCATAAGTTTGCACATCCTCTTATAACTGGGGATGTAGCTGTGTTCAGAATTAAGCAATCACATTCAAACTCATGTTAAATAAGAGTCAGTATGGGGGGGTGTGGCCTGCTGCGGACAGAGATGGAGGCATAAGTCCAGAGCTCCGCTCCACAGCGATCCCGAGACCCGTGACAGAGCTTGTTCGCGGGAGGAGGGAAAAGAGAAGACCCGGGCATGAAAAGGGAGCGGTCAAGCTGCCCGCACCACGTCGCCTCACCGACTACTACAACTCCACAGCTATGCAGTTGGACAAAGATGGTGCCGGCTCCAGAGGTAGGAACACACAAAGATGGTGCTGCAAGTAAACCCCAGGCTAACGGGGACAAAGCTACTGCTCTACACAAAGAGGACATGGACACCATACCTCTGCCAGAAATTCCCTCCAGCTCACAAGCAGTAGAGATAGGAGACTGGCGTCATCCCCTGCTCCCTCGCCTAGCAAAGAGCCCCTAGCTAAAAAAACATTGTGGGCCAATGTTGCAGAAGGGGATAACAATACAGAGGTTAACACAGCCCTAGCAGCCATGCCAGCTTCAGACAACACTGTCACAGAACCCATGCTTAAAACTATGTTGTTAAAGATTTACACAGAGAGCTGCAGCTATCCATCACCCAAATGCATAACAGGGTGGATTGCTTGGCGGAAAGGGCTGACACATTAGAGGAGACCATGCAGGAAAACTCCAGGGCTCATAATGAGCTCCTGGATGCTCATGACCACCATGGGGCCGAAATCCAACACATTAAAATCAAACTAGCGGATTTAGAAGACCGCTCTAGACAAAACAACATCAAGTTTAGAGGCGTGCCAGAATCGATCAAACCAAATGAGCTCACCCAATATTTGCAGCAACTCTTTTCTAAATTACTCCCAGGCTAAAACGCACAAGATATGATTATTGATAGAGCCCATAGGATTGCTAAGCCTGCACACCTTCCGGCTGAGGTGCCAAGGGACATTCTGGCACAGATACACTACTATCACATAATAGAACAAATCCTATCTGCCACTAAAAATACTAAACCCCTACCAATGCCCTACTCCAATATCTTAATGTTTACTGATCTCTCACCTGCGACAATGGAGATGCGTAGAGCCTTTGCCCCAATCATGGCTATACTTAATGAACATCAGATGATATACAAATGGGGCTTCCCGGCTAAGTTGCTGGTTACCTATAAAGAGCAAATGATCCCTACCCTGAATCCCAAGGAGGGATATAAAAAGCTAACCATTTGGGGGCTACTTCCTCTTCATGCTAACAATCCAGGAAATAGGGGACCCCGACCAACCCACGTTGAAAATCAACCGCTCGCACCTGATAAAGATTGAGGCTTAATGTTAGCGTAACCATGTGTTTCAGTGTAAAAAGGATCCAATGTGGGTGATGTTATTATCTCGTTCCACACCCTCAGGTTACACTCTCATTCCTCTTGCTTAGGCCTTTAAAATAATTCAACATGGCCATATCTCTCACAACAATCAATGCTAAATGCCTGAACTCCCCATTTAAACAAAAGCTATTATGGAAAGAAGCTCTGACCCAACATGTGGACATACTCTGTGTCCAAGAAACACATTTTTCTAAAACCAAATCTCCCCCCTGCTCAAATAAGCGATTTCCACACTTCTTTTTTGCTAACGCACCAACAAAAAAAGAGGGGTTATGATCGCAATAAGTTCATCCATATCATTTACGCTCCACCAGTGTGAAGTGGATGAGGAGGGTAGATATCTGATTCTGCCAGCGACAATAGAAAATCACAGTCTCACTATAGTTTATCTATACGCACCAAATACAGGTCAAAAACAGTTCTACACAGGGCTTCTTTCCAGGATAGCACCGTATAGATCGAATCCAGTAATTGTATGCGGGGACATTAATGACATAATTGATACGATTCTTTATACATCCAACCCCACAAAACGCAGGCCCTCGGCTTTAACTTCCTTGATCAAAAAAGAGGACCTATATGACCCTTGGAGGTGCTTGCACATTGAGGAATGGGACTAAACTTATTATTCTCACTCCCAGAGCTCTTACTCCCGGATCGACCCATTCCTCATGGATAAATACTTATTAAAATCAATCACAGAAGCTCAGATCGGCACGATCACCTGATCTGACCATGCGCCAGTCACAATCAAACTTTTCTCCAACAAGCAATCCCCAAGACACACTGTATGGTGACTAAATACATCATTGCTTATTAACCCCTTATTTGTGGTACGGGTCCGATCCGAGATCACAAACTATTTCTGGCACAACTCCCATTCCATTGAGGACCACTCTATAATCTAGAATGCACATAAGGCTTCACATAAAAAATCGCTCAAGTAAAAAAATCGCACTCCCACATCACAGAGACCTTACTAAAAAAAATATGCGACCTGGAACAGTCTAACAAATTATCCCAAAACCCTACGGTCACTGCAGAGTTGCAAAATCTAAGACGCCAACTCGGTGAACATTTACATAAAAAATTTGATTATTATATTAAACGACTCAAACTCTGATTCTACACTTCTGCTAATAAATCAGGAGCCCTCTTAGCTAAACAATCAAAACACCAATCCTCCAAGAAGAAGATCCAATTTCTTATAAGCCCCCTAGGCAAACGTGTTCAAAACCCCTTAGATATAGCAAATTAATTTAGCGCCTTTTACGCCAAACTATACAATGTAAAAGATTCTGACCCCTTAATCACACCCAGCAGAGAGAACATCATAGCCTTACTTGACACAATACAATTACCGAAACTAAATTCTGACCAATTGGAATCCCTGCCAAGCCCATTCACTGCAGAAGAAATAACCAGAGTTATAAAACAGCTCCCCCTGCACAAAACTCCAGGCCCAGACGGGTTACCCAATGAATATTATAAGCACTTTGCTGATCTCCTCACTACACACCTATGTAATGCTTTTAACCAATTTGCTAAATCAGGCGGCATCCCCAAAGAATCATTAGAAGCCATAGTGGTCACTCTACCTAAACCCAGCAAATCCCCAGACAACCCCGCTAATTACCGACCAATTTTACTCCTAAACTCTGATACCAAAATGTACACAAAAATGTTGGCACAACGCCTATCCTTGTTGATTCCCAAATGAATCCACCAGGACCAAGTGGGTTTCGTCCCAGGGTGAGAGTCATCAGACGCGACGGACGGTACCCGGTGTCTTATAAACATTGTGCAGTGGGTGCTTCTCTCCTTGGACGCAGAGAAGGCATTTGACAGGGTCCACTAGACTTACATAGAAGAAGTGCTTCGCAGAATTGGCTTCGCTGACCCATTCCTAACTGCCCTAATGGGCCTGTACTCCTCCCCCACGGCACAAGTTTGGACATCGAGCATAGTCTCAAATCCTTTTACAATCACAAACGGTACCAGACAAGGGTGGCCACTCTCTCTTGATTTTTGCCATAATCATGGAACCATTGGCGCAATCCATACGCTCGGCAACATCAGTAACGGGAATTAAAATAGGGGATTGAATGGTTACCTGTTTCTCATCAATGTGGTGGTCGATCACTAGGCTAGAGATTTCACTTGATCTGCAAGAAATCCATAGCGGCATAACCCGATTTGATTATATTGATGGTTTAGCTACCCGCTCTCGGCTCTAGCTATCTAACTATAGAACCGATTCCATTTGTGGAGATAAAAAGGGGACCATGGCCAAGTGAACTCTCTTTCTGCATAAGCCACAGACATTTTTTGCGTTTATACTTTTATAGATGAATGCTCGATTGTAGTATATAGCTTCCGAAGCACTAATAGGCTGTACCACTTAGTGCAGAAGAACTCGCATGTATGCGAATTGATAAGTCTCTATGTTTGGTTTTACTGGTTATTCGCATTTAGGACGAGTTTATCTGTTGGATGATGAAGATGAGCATACATTACCAAACTGGAGAGGGACCCACCTAACAATGACCTATATGTTACCCTGCGGCTCGAATTACGTAGGGCAGTTCCCTCTCCAGATTGCTTGGGATACGTCTTCTCTCCAACACATAACCTCAAAGTTTCTTTGAACGTTATTGGTTTTCCTTACCTCACTTTTTGTTTCATGTAGGCGAATGTCTACCTACGATTATCACTCCATTATGGTCTATGCATTACTACACAATCTCCCCACATAACAGTGTATCTGAGAGTCAACGGTAGTTTTATTGGTTATACAACAGGAAGACACGTGTAAGGCCTAGGACAACCCCCCCACAGTGTAGTGGTCGGGCTCGTATATAAATATACGAGTGCGGACCACAGTCTAAGCACTGTACCCACCTGACCTATACGGGCTTAGTATAGGTTAGTTTAATAATCCTCCTTCACGTGCCCATTGTCACAGATCTGTCGACTAAACTTTGACTATCCTCTAATAGCGTACATCATCACACCAACCCTACTTATTAACTCTTGATGCCCCTGACCAATCTTTTGGGCGGGAATATGACAAACTCAGCTCAGACCCTTAATGTTCAATCAGCTGCACTACCACCACGTCTGGATTCGCAGGTCAATTTCACCTCGCTTAATGTCAGAGGACTTAACATTCCCCAAAAGAGGTCGCAATTACTGTACATACTAAAAAAGAACAAACAGCACATTGTGTTTCTACAAGAAACACACTTTCGCACAAACAACATACCCAAACTTCACAATCATCACTACCTCACGATCTATCATGCAACTAAGGACAACTCCAAATCTAAAGGAGTTGCTATATTGATTTCAAAACACTGTCCGTTGAAGGTGACGGATATTAAGCAGGACACACAGGGCCGATACCTTTTCATAAAAGGCACCCTGCATAACAGACAGGTTACACTAGCGAACCTTTATGCTCCAAACAAGTGACAAGTCTCTTTCTTCTGTGAAACACTGCATATGCTCACTGAGTTCCAAGCTGGCATGGTCATCGTAGGGGGGGACTTTAACGTTACTTTAAATCCAGCCCAAGACTCCTCAAACAGGACCTCATCTCTTCCGTACAGAGCATTACAAGACATCAAAAAACAACTGCAAGAACTGACACTACATGATACTTGGCGTACACTCCATCCAAATGGCAGGGATTTCACTTTTTATTCAGTCCCACATGATAAATACTTCAGACTGGACTACTTTTTGTTTCCCAAAACGACCTGACACTCATCACCAAAAGGACCCTAGAACCGTTGGTTCCTACAGATCACAATCCTATATCTATGACACTAACCATACCAATCACTCGCACCCCAAACCCGATTTGGCGTTTAGATAATTCCCTGCTGACTGACATAGAAATCACGCAAAAGGTAGGCTCCCGCTTGTCGCAATACTTTCAGGAAAACAACTCCGAGGACACCAAACCATCATGCATCTGGGCGGCACATAAATGTGTTTTAAGAGGGGAATTTATATCAATAGCTGCACACAGAAACAAATTAAGAAAGCAACACTTACAGGATCTCTCTGACAGAGTTCACAAACTGGAACGGATGCATAAAGCTTCACTTACCCATCGCACGTTATCGGATCTATTACAGGTTAGGGATGAACTTAGGCAGGAATTGGTTAAAAGATTGCAACGAAAATTAGTTCTTACACAGAAGCTATTTTATGAGTTTGGTAACAAATCGGGAAAGTTACTGGCAAAGGCAATACAACGCAAGAAAGCATCCTCGACCATACATAAAATTGTAGACCCCCAGGGCAATGCCCATGTTTCACCAGAAAGCATAGCCAAAGAGTTTGTAAATTACTACTCAAAACTTTACAACCTATCCCCAGACATTTCGACAGAACAGGCAGCTGATAGACAGAAATCAATCATCTACAGAGGATATGTAAGAAGGCCAGTATGGTGGCCTGTATTTATGGGAGGAGCCCGTTCGACTGTGTTCCTTGTCGGGTAATGTGCGCAATATCTGTTACGTCAGAGATCTAGGGCCGACTATTCGAGACCAAACGTTTTGAGTTCAGTGTTCGTTAGTTCCCGTGTTCGTTATTCCTGATCGTGTGTCCGTGTTGTCAGTCGTCTTGTCTCCGTAAGCGTTCGTGTGTTTTTCCTTGTCCGAGTGTCGCAATACTCAAAAAAATTGCCGTTGTCGTACAACGCATCTGGGCCGGTTGTTGCAGGTAGGGCTTTGGCTCCCATTTTTTCATTTCATGTTTACTATGTCACTAAACACGATATCCTGAACTCACGAACCACTCACATTACATTTCACTAACGTATTTCTCAATCATGTCACCCGTACTCGTTACCTCAAATGTCACTACTCCTTTCTTTTCGAGAGAAGTTGTTGTCACTCGTTCGTAACATATCGGTCATGCCACATCAGGCACCTCATTTCGTAGACATTTCATTTCAATCGGATGACTCCCTAATCATTTCTAAAATATTCGAATCGTTCAAATCATTTCTAAAGTCACAGGCGGCTGCTCGTCATGTCAAACTCTAAGCAGTCCGAGTCATTTCAAATTCATTTCGAATCATTTCAAATCATTACGAGTCATTTCAAATCATTTCGAATCATTTCAAATCATTTCGAATCATTTCAAATCATTTCATATCATTTTGAATCATTTCAAATCATTTCCTGTCATTTCGAATCATTTCAAATCATTTCATATCTATTCGAATAATTTCATTCATTTCTGTCACTTACCGCGCTCCGATTCAAATCTAGTCGCATCCCCGATGCACCGATTCGCTTCGGTGTGCCCCAGTTTTTCGGCCTCATTTCAGTACATGCTCCAGAGATGGAGTCACTCGCAGGTTCAGGCGCAGTCCCTGATTCTCGTCTTTGTCATGGCATTTCATTTCTTGTCACGTATTACGCTCCGATACGAATCCAGGCGCATTTCAGGTATGCACCGATTCGCCTCGGTGCGCCTAGTTGTCTGCCTCATTTCTGTACATGCTCCAGAGACGGATTCTTTGTTAAACCATCGGTCCAGTCGTTGATTCTTGTCTTTGTCATGGCATATCATTTCTGTCACTTATTACGCTCCAATTCGAATCCTGACGCATTTTCAGATGCACCGATTCGTTCCGGTATGTCCAGCTGTTTTCGCCTCATTTCGGTACATACTCCAGAGACAGAATTCATTTGTCAATCATGGGCTCATCCTCTGATTTTTGTCTTTGTCATGGGTATCATTTCGTTTCACCTATCACGCTCTGATATGAATAGTCACACTTATGCACTAAATTTGTCTCGGCGTGCCCCAGGACAGGCCTCATTTCAGTACATGCTCCAGAGTCCGTTTCGTGCTCAGTCGCAAGATTACGGCATGGCGATCCGGGCCTCTGCCATGGCGGACTCACTCATTTCACTGTCACGTACTGCTCCCCGGTTCGGATCCAGTTGTTCTACAATGTTCCGATCCCTGCCGGGGGCCTTGCTTATTGGCCTCATTTCACTAATTGCCTTATTTCAGTACATGCTCCAGAGTCCAGTTCGCTGTCAGTTGCGTCTGCGACACGACCGAGTCGCGCCTCTGTCATGGCAGATGTTTCATTTTAAGGCAACATTGCATTGTGTTTGTTTGTCTCATTTCATTTAATTTCGAACTCACCACCCCCCATTAAAGTCACCATTTAGCCAGTTGTCGGTGACAGGTATGGAACTCTCAACAAAGTTTTGCCTTCATATTTGCAGGTCAGTCGAGTCCAGTAGCATCCGCCATGCACTGATTCGTCCAGGCATGCCCCAGTTGTCTTGACCTCATTTCGTTCTGTGCTCCACAGTCTAAACTCATCATCACAACATACCAATTCTTGCCTATATCATGGCAAACATTTCATTTATTTCAATTCACATACTCGTCGCTTTGTCGACTCGAATCCACTCAAAACAGCAACGCATTGATCCGCACCCGTAATTTCAGCCTTACGGAGATAAACTCAACAATTCATATCGGATTCATTTCATACACTCCACGATCGCTTGTGTCAGATTTATCGCATACAACCAATTCATAGGATTCATTTCATACCTACATCCGATTCATATCGGATTCATTTCGGACACATCCAAGTACAACTTCGTGCAATTGTTGCTAGCATGCATCCAATCACAAATGTCCTGCAATCACCGCAAGCACACCCAGGCATAACTCCCTGCAATCATGGCAGACTCGCATCCAAGCATAACTTCTTGCAATCGTTGCAATCACGCATCCAAGCATAGACTTCTTGCAATGGTTGCTAGCACACATCCTAGCATAAACTTTGCAGTTGTCGCTAGCAAGCCCCAGGCACAAACTTATTGCTATACTTGCTGGCAAGCAGTTCTGGCTGGCTCAGTGCATTGCTGGGTAAGGCCTGGATACTTTCCTAACGTACGTAATATAACGGGGTACTATATTGTAGGTAGGTTGATCCAGGGAGAAATCTGATTGCCTCTTGGGGGATCAGGAAGGAATTTTTTCCCCTGCTGTAGCTAATTGGAGCATGCTCTGCGGGTTTTTTTGCCTTCCTCTGGATCAGCCGTGGGTGTAGCATTGGGTGTGTCGGGTTGTGCTATGTTGTTTGTTTAATTGTTGATTTTTGTCATGGGCTGGGTGGACTTTTGTCTTTTCGACCTAGCTAACTATGCATCCTAGCATAACTTCTTGCAATCGTAGCAAGCATGCATCCTGGCATAACTTCTTCAGTCTTCGCAAGCACATGTCATACTGCTCACAGCCACTACAAACACATCTCCAGTGACATCAACTCCCTTGCTATCGTTGTAAGCACACATTTAAGCGCAACACTTGCTATCATGGCTAGGCGCACAACTTAGCATATCGTTGCAAGCACTTTCGGTGGCACTCAGCCACACATCATTTTCAGCGTTACTCATTCGGCCACTTGGCCCCAGTGGCATTTTCATAGGAGCCACTCGCCGTTCCTGAAGTTCATTTCTCCCTTAGGACAGTTGACTTCAGCTTCCGTTCTACACCAGATGTCAAGTTGCCACACGCAGCTGGCTTCTTCTCGTAACACTATCAGGCTATGTCTAGCCAGCATCCAGCATTTCTATCCTTACAGGACCCCGGTGAGCCGTCTCTGTTTACGGTAAGATCCCCTCTACCTGGTATCCAGGAGCATCAGCCCGTAGCTAACGCCAAACGCTTGCCCATCACAACTGCCATCTTCAGGGACATGTAAAATATCCTCGCACGCCAGCTTCCCCCTTGACAAGCTGACCCTATCAGGTCAGTTTTTCAACACTTCACCCAGACACAGGGGTATACCTAGAAGCAGCTTCAGTCTGTTTTGAGAATGCTCAGTTCTGCAATATGGTCATTCCCCAGGGTTGATCTTTATGTCATGCTTCCGGTCTTCCCCTCCCAGATCCAGGACCCATGTCAGATCCTTAATCTGGATGCCGCGGATCTTTCAATGTCAGAGGTTCCATACTACGTAGATCGGTATATCAATGTTCATACCGTGTATCTCGCCCCTATCACCCCAGGTAGTGACAGATGTAGCGACCATCACAGGCTTCGCTGCAATTTTAGGCCACCATTGGTATACAGGACCATGGCCTCCAGAAATATTCCTAAACCCCGGGTTTACCCGGATTTCCTCCCTCTTTAGCTACACCCCGTCATTGCAGCTCTGTCCCATAGTAACAGCCGCACAGCTCTGGGGTCATTACTGGACAGGGCAAACTATGGCCTTCACCATCGACAACCAGCAGAGATTATTGCAAAGATAGGTCTAAATCCCTTGCAGTCATGTCCTTCCTGTGTAGGCTGGTACAGCTGTCATTATAAATTCAGTTTAAAGTTGACTGTACATTGCTCCCGGGCTAGAGCAATCTCGCAGCAGATTCGCTGTCATGTTTGACTACACCTTCTTTGCACAGGTGCCAGGAGCCGATCCAGTATCAGCCATTATCCTTGGTCGGTCTCAGCTAAACCCCTGTTTAGCACAACATCTGCAAACAGCGATCAAGCTCGTCAACGTCTCACTTTCTCGCAACACCCTCAACCTACCAGACGGCCTGGAGGGCCTTCAAAAAATTCCTGCCCCAACAGTCGGACTCCAGTCCCCTTCTTCCTTTCTCGTCAAGCCCTTGAGTACTGGTCAGTTTATGAAACACATGAGGGCACTTCTACGCAACTTTCACCTGAACCCTATCTGGTACTCCCATCACTCCTTCCGCATTGGGGCAGCCTCAGCAGCATCCCCTCATGGGGTCCCAGACCATGTCAATAAAAGGCTAGGCAGGTGGGAGTCTGCCTGCTTCGCCCGGTACAGCCACAATCCGCAAGTGGAAATGGCTCAGGCATTTATTAAACTCACTCAATGATCAAACTCAATTAATAAAGAACTATCCCCTACCAGAATGTTTTTGCCCCCTTATTTTGGTATACCGTACGTTAGACCAAGGCACACTTTCAGGTCCATTTCAAGTGGTAGGTTTGTGTTAACCCTGTTTGTCATCCTTATCTGTACCGGACATAGGGCTCTGAACCATAAGTGAGAAGGCCAGTATGGTGGCCTGTATTTATGGGAGGAGCCCGGAGGGGTATTTAATCAGCCCGTTCGACTGTGTTCCTTGTCGGGTCCTTTGCGCGATACCCACCCTCCCACTC
Source organism: Lithobates pipiens (assembly GCF_037356315.1). NCBI lineage: Eukaryota > Metazoa > Chordata > Amphibia > Anura > Ranidae > Lithobates > Lithobates pipiens. The sequence goes on along the minus strand of NW_027507789.1, from coordinate 54,964,788 downwards.
CCTTTTTAGGGCATTTCTCAAGGCATCATACTCCTCACGAGAGTACTCATTTCACTTCATTTTATGTTCATTTCATTTAATCCTCATTTCTTATCTAGGGTATGCCCCCTTATTTTGGTATACCGTACGTTAGACCAAGGCCCACTTTCAGGTCCATTTCAAGTGGTAAGTTTGTGTTAACCCTGTTTGTCATCCTTATCCGTACCAGACATAGGGCTCTGAACCATAAACAGACTTTAGACGGACAGATTAGCGCTGAGGAAGTTAAATTAGCTTTGAAACAACTAAAACCGGGTAAAAGTCCTGGCCCGCACGGATTGACTGTCAGTTGCTACAAGACCTTCCAGGAGGTACTTTCCCCACACCTTATTAAAACTTTTAACTCTCTCTCACCTTCGGATCCAGTCAATAAAGATCTACTTGAAGCTCACATAACATTGATTCCCAAACCAGGTAAGGACGACACCATAGTTTCAAATTAAAGACCCATCTCTCTACTGAACGTAGATATGAAACTATATGCCAAAATATTAGCTAACCGTCTCCTCGCGATCCTTCCAAATTGAATATCCCTGGATCAAGTTGGTTTTGTTCCTGGACGAGAAGCCAGGGACAACACTGTAAAAGCCCTCCATATCCACCACTGGCTTTCCAGTAGGACACAACAAAGGGGTTATTTTTTATCGTTGGATGCGGAGAAGGCGTTTGACAGGGTGGCTTGGGGCTATTTGTCCGCAACTTTACAAGTGATGGGGTTTCCTGCACACTTTAGACAAATGGTCTTAACACTATACTCCCTCCCCACGGCCAGAATAAGGATCAATGGTCGCCTGTCGGACACCTTCTCCGTGTCGAACAGAACCCGCCAGGGTTGCCCACTATCTCCACTCATTTTCATTCTTACCCTAGAACCCTTCTTGCAAAGGCTTAGAGAGAACTCGTATATCAAAGGCATCACCATTGGCCATAAACAATACAAAATAGCGGCATATGCAGACGACATTCTTCTTTTCCTCACTAACCCGATAACTACACTACCCAACATACTAAAAGATTTTGCACTTTTCCACAAACTGTCCAACTTACAAATTAATTTTGCAAAATCAAAAGCCCTTAATATTTCCCTCTCCTCATCTACAGTCAATCTATGCAAATTAAATTTCCCCTTTAGTTGGGAACCCAAAGCACTTACATACCTAGGAATTCAATTACCTAATTCCCTAGACGATCTTTACAAACCAATTCTACTATCCCTACAAACTGATCTCCGCAACTGGACGAATGGCAAATTCTCATGGTTTGGCCGTATTGCCATTCTAAAAATGAACATCCTACCCCGCATTTTATATATAATGCAAACTGTGCCGATTAAACTCCCTGCATCATTCTTCACTACATACAAGAAATTATGCAGGAACTTTATTTGGGCCTCCAAATCCCCTAGGATAAGTTGGGACAAATTGGTAATACCCAAAGCTAAAGGGGGCCTTAGTCTACCCGACATTCACAGATACCACTCAGTGTGTCATCTCACGAGGATTATAGATTGGCACACACACAAATCTACGAAGGATTGGATCAACCTCGAGGACTCCTTAGACCCAATTCCTATAGCCCACTTACCGTGGATCTCAGCGAAGAAAATACTTAAGGCTTACTCCACTCACCCACTGATGAGAGCGTCATTAGATGTGTTTAGGGATATAACCTCACAATATAATTGGATGCCATCCCCAGGTCCGATGACCCCGATCAATGGCAACCCGGACTTCATACCGGGGATATCCTTGCGTGATCGTACGGGAGAATCGAGCACGCAGGCTTTTAGGGCCTCTCAATTAGTAAAAAATGACGACATCTTATCATTCCGAGAGATGATCTCCCACCTTCCCGACTATAATATCCCATTCTTTAAATTTTTACAACTCAGACACTTCCTGAATAGCGCCGGTCATATTACACAATGGAGTAGACAACAGACCCCCTTTGAAGCCCTTTGCGCAAGCACAACACCTCTCAGGCACCTCATTTCAGAGGTATATGCACTTCTATATAGTAACCATAACCCTAAAGACATAATAGAGGTTCATAAGTGGGAGAGAGAATTTGACTTGGATCTATCTGGTAGGGATTGGGAAATTATTTTTGGTAACATCCACAAAAGCTCTGTCAATATATCGGCCCAAGAAAACTCATATAAAATTTTTGCGAGATGGTACCGAACGCCAGACATTTTACATAAGTATTACCCCTCAGTCTCGCCGTGGACAAGATTTAGGAACTTTACTACAAATTTGGTGGGAGTGTACTCTGATTAAACCTTTTTGGGAAAAAATTCTCAGAAATCTCGTCGCACATGATCGTCACCAATGCAATTCTTGCTACACCATGCCTCCATACCACAATCCAGTTATAAGAATTCGATCATACCACATCTGCTTAATGCTGCCAAACAATGTATACCATTCTTTTGGAGGTCGACAACCCCACCCACAGTGACAGATTGGGCCAAGCAGGTGGAAAAAATCTCAGAGATGGAGCAATTAATCCATCAAGCAAAAGATACCCCAACCAAATACACATTGTGGACATGTTGGATACACTTTAGAGTCTCCCCACACTTTCAAGAACACAGTCGAATAACCTGAGTACCTACCAATATCAGCCCCATATAGAGGTTGTATACTCTAGCATACGGAATTACTAGACAAACCACTAATTCTAGGGGGACAAGCCCCTGAGCAGCTCTTCCTTCTCCATGCTCTATAACATATCATGTTCCCTTTAGAGGGCCAGGGAGCTGTCAGCTGGTAGCCTCACATTAGAACACAGGGGAATACCTTTTAGGTCTCCCATCCATGCATATACTTACATGTGCAAGATGCCATCTGCCCCAGCTTCCTACGAAATACTCCTGTCGGACATTTGTTCTGAGGTCAATAGCCCGTTCAATCTTAAAAATAGGGGTACATAGTTTTTAGTATAACGTCTCATATTTCAGGATATTGCTCAGAAGGTTCAGAAGGTTATCTTCCAGCTCCCTCTGTACAGCAAGCTCCCATTAGGGGTGCAGAGGTCGAGAAGGGAATACCTAGTTACACACATTTACAATTAATTGAATCGAATTAATTGAATTACAATGAATTGCAATTCTGCTTATTAAAGATACAGTATACATTTCAACAAAGACAAGTGCATGCATCTTCCCATCTTTTACTCATGACGGAATGATATTAATGGTTATATTGTGGTAATTATATGGTTGGAACCAGACACAAGCTTTCTTCTCCTGCTTCACGCTTGGGAATTGTGTATGATGTCAAGATGGCTATATACAGAGTGTTGTTGTGATGTGTTCATTGTATGTACACAATTGATTGGCACATTATGTTTGTTGTAACGGTTTTATTATAATTAACTAATAAAATTATATTGGAAAAAAAATAGGGGATATAGAACACAAAATCAGACTATATGCCGATGATGTCATTATCACTTTGACCAACTCCAAATCTTCCCTACAGGCCGTCCAAAATATATTAGATAAATTCAGTTCGATCTCCCTATATAAAATTAATCATCAAATCTACCATGCTGAATTTAGGCATCGATCCACAAACCAAGCGGGAAATATCACAGACAACCCCTTTCACTTGGTCTACCAACTCTTCCCTTCCTTATCTTGGAATTCGTTTAACCCATCCGAGCCAAAATCGAATTAAAGTAAACTATGATGATCTCGTGGAGAAGCTTTTGCACTTATCCAAGGAACTGACCAGCTCTACCATCTCCAGAGTCGGTAGAATTGCTCAGTCAAATACACAAAGCTTTTGATAGCGTTTGCTGGTCATATCTTGACACGCTACTTCCCAAATATGGCATCAACAATGAATTCCTACATGGCTTTAAGGCTCTCTATCACAACCCACAAACATGTATCAAACTCCCAGGCAGGGATGAGCCGAACACCCCCCGGTTCGGTTCGCACCAGAACTTTCGAACGGACCCCACGTTCGGTACGAACGTTAGAACTCCATTGAAGTCTATGGGACTCGAACGTTCGAAATTAAAAGTGCTAATTTTAACGGCTAATATGCAAGATACTGTCCTAAAAAGGGTTTGGGGACCTGGCTCCTGCCCCAGGGGACATGGGTCAATGCCTAAAATGTTTTTAAAAATGGCCGTTTTGGCGGGAGCACTGATTTTACTGACGATTAAAGTGAAAAAAAAAGTGAAATATTCCTTTAACCACTTGCCGACCGCCGCACGACGATGTACGTCCTATTTTTGAAGGGGGATATCTCGGTAACGGCAGCAGCTGCTGCCACAACCGAGATATCCATCTCTTCAGGCGGCGGTCGGCTATACGATAACGGTGGTCTCCGCAGCGGATTCGCCGCGAGATCACCGCTATCGGCGGCAGGAGAGGTGCCACCCCCCCTCCCGCCGCCCTCCCGCACCTTCCGCCGCTTACCGGAGCCGTCGGTAGCGGCGGAGGCGATCGGGTCCTTCCATCTGCTGGGCATAGAGACAAGTGAGGCTAAGATGGCCCCCACTCGTCTCTATACCATAGGAGGGCGGAAGCGACGTCAAAACGTCACTTCCGCCCATACCTCTTAAAGGTATATATTTTTTTTAAATGTCAGATTTTCTTTTTTTTTTTTTTTTTTTTGTTTTTGTTTTTTGCATTTTAGCCCAAATATGAGATCTGAGGACTTTTTGACCCCAGATCTCATATTTAAGAGGACCTGTCATGCTTTTTTCTATTACAAGGGATGTTTACATTCCTTGTAATAGGAATAAAAGTGATCCATTTTATTTATTTTTTTAAAACAGTGTAAAAATAAATAAAAGCAATTAAAATAAATAAGAAAATTTTTTTTTTTTAAAAAACACCCCGTTATGACGAGCTTGCGCACAGAAGCGAGCGCATACGTGAGTAGCGCCCGCATATGAAAACGGTGGTCAAACCACACATGTGAGGTATCGCCGCGATCGGTAGAGCAAGAGCAATAATTCTAGCCCTAGACCTCCTCTGTAACGCAAAAAAAGCAACCTGTAGAATTTTTTAATGTCGCTTATGGAGATTTTTGAGGCTAAAAGTTTGACGCCATTCCACGAGCGGGCGCAATTTTGAAGCGTGACATGTTGGGTATCAATTTACTCGGCATACCATTATCTTTCACAGTATAAAAAAAATTGGGCTAATTTTACTGTTGTCTTATTTTTTTATTCAAAAAAGTGAATTTTTTCCAAAAAAAGTGCGCTTGTAAGACCGCTGCGCAAATACGGTGTGAAAAAAAGTATTTCAATGACCGCCATTTTATTCTCTAGGGTGTTAGAAAAAAAACAATATAAAATGTTTGGGGGTTCTAAGTAATTTTCTAGCAAAAAAAACTGTTTTAAACATGGAAACACCAAGTCTGAAAAAGAGGCCTGGTCCTTAACCACTTCAGCTCCGGACCAATAAATACCTTAAGGACCAGAGGTCTTTTTGCAATTTCGCACTGCGCTGCTTTAACTGGTAATTGCGCGGTCATGCAATATTGCACCCAAACGAAATTTGCGTCCTTTTCTTCCCACAAATAGAGCTTTCTTTTGATGGTATTTGATTGCCTCTGCGATTTTTTTTTTTTGCGATATAAATGGAAAAAGAGCGAAAATTTTGAAAAAAAAAGATATTTTCTTCTTTTTGTTATAAGAAAAATCGAATAAACTACATTTTAGTCATACATTGAGGGCAAAATTTATTCAGCCACATGTCTTTAGTAAAAAAAATGTCAATAAGCATATATTTTTTGGTTTGCGCAAAAGTTATAGCGTCTACAAACTAGAGTACATTTTCTGGAATTTACACAGCTTTTAATTTATGACTGCCGATCTCATTTCTTGAGGTGCTAAAATGGCAGGGCAGTACAAATCCCCCCCAAATGACCCCATTTTGGAAAGTAGACACCCCAAGGAAATTGCTGATGGGTATGTTGAGCCCATTGAATATTTATTTTTTTTGTCCTAAGGGATTGAATAATGACAAAAAAAAAAAAAAATTTTTTTTTTACAAAAAGTTGTCACTAAATGATATATTGCTCACACATGCCATGGTTATATGTGGAATTGCACCCCAAAATATATTCCGCTACTTCTCCCGAGTATGGGGATACCACATGTGTGGGACTTTTTGGGAGTCTAGTCGCGCACGGCACCCCGAAAACCAATCACCACCTTCAAGATTTCTAAGGGTGCAAATTTTTGATTTAACTCCTCACTACCTATCACAGTTTCGAAGGCCATAAAATGCCAAAATAGCACAAAACCCCCCAAAATGACCCCATTTTGGAAAGTAGACACCCCAAGCTATTTACTGAGAGGCATGTTGAGTCCATGGAATATTTTATATTTTGCCACAAGTTGCGGGAATATTACAAACTTTTTTTTTTTTGCACCAAGTTGTCACTAAATGATATATTGCTCACACATGCTATGGGCATATGTGAAATGACACCCCAAAATACATTCTGCTGCTTCTCCTGAGTACGGGGATACCACATGTGTGGGACTTTTTGGGAGTCTAGTCGCGCACGGCACCCCGAAAACCAATCACCACCTTCAGGATTTCTAAGGGTGCAAATTTTTGATTTAACTCCTCACTACCTATCACAGTTTCGAAGTCCATAAAATGCCAAAATAGCACAAAACCCCCCCAAATGACCCCATTTTGGAAAGTAGACACCCCAAGCTATTTACTGAGAGGCATGTTGAGTCCATGGAATATTTTATATTTTGCCAAAAGTTGCGGGAATATTACAAACTTTTTTTTTTTTGCACAAAGTTGTCACTAAATGATATATTGCTCACACATGCTATGGGCAGAAGTCAAATTACACCCCAAAATAAATTCTGCTGCTTCTCCCGAGTACGGGGATACCACATGTGGGGGACTTTTTGGGAGCCTAGCCACGTACGGGACCCCGAAAACCAAGCACTGCCTTCCGGATTTGAATATAAAATGCTACCAAAAAACCTGTTAGCGATGGCAGGGATCAGGCCTGACTCTGCGATCGCTGCAGTTATGTGTTTAGTGTTTTGTAAGTGACAGTGATCGATCGATACTGCACTTGGGTGGGCTGGGCAGAGGGGCAAAACGCAGGTGCCAGCAGGTATTTGGGCTGATCCCGCTAACAATGCGTTTTTTTGGAACCCTAAACTGCTGGGGACGCTAGTATAGATCTGATCCGATCAGATATTGATCTGTTCAGATTCTATACCACTACGGGAGGTGTATGCTTTGCGTGTGGGTGTTAGCGGTACTGGCACTAACCTAGCGCTGCCTGGGGCGACGCAGACCCTGACCCTAAAACCTAATTGATATCACCCGCCGGGTGATCAGGGGGTTAAACCTTTATTGGGTAATAAATGGTGGGTGCCCTGATGCTATAAAAAACAAACTAACCAGAGTCACCCGTAACACTTATACGGTGATCAGTGGTGAAAGGGTTAACTAGGAGCAATCAGGGGGTTCAAATTTTTATTAGGTAGTATATGGGGGTCCCTGGCGCTATATAAAAACCTGACGGGGAACCTAAATAACTAACTGGCTAACCAGCGTCACCAGTGACACTTATACTGTGATCGCTGGTGAAAGGGGGTGAAAGGGTTAACTAGCAGCAATCAGGGGGTTAAAACCATTATTGGGTAGTATATCGGGGTACCTAGCGCTATAAAAACCTGGCGGTGAACCTAAAAAAATAACTAGCTACCTAGCGACACTAGCGACACTGATGCAGCGTTCAGAAAAATTATCGCTTAGTGACACTGGCAAAAGGGGGTGAAAGGGTTAACTAGCGGAAATCAGGGGGTTAAAACCATTATTGGGTAGTATATCGGGGTACCTAGCGCTATAAAAACCTGGCGGTGAACCTAAAAAAATAACTAGCTACCTAGCGACTGTAGCGACACTAATGCAGCGATCAGAAAAACGATCGCTTAGTGACACTGGCAAAAGGGGGTGAAAGGGTTAACTAGCGGCAATCAGGGGGTTAAACCCATTATTGGGTAGTATATCGGGGTACCTAGCGATATAAAAACCTGGCGGTGAACCTAAAAAAATAACTAGCTACCTAGCGACACATGCAGCGATCAGGAAAATGATCGCTTAGTGACACTGGCAAAAGGGGGTGAAAGGGTTAACTCTAGGGGCAATCAGGGGGTTAAATCTTTATTGGGGGGTGATAGGGGGCGACCCTGGACCTAACACTAACTGTCCTGACAGTTTTTACTGTCACAACTGACACTGAATGCATTGATCAGTAAAGAAATGATCAATGCAATCAGTGACACTGTGACTGGGGGGGGAGGGGGGGCGGGGGGGGGGATCGGGGGGCGATCGGGGGGGGATCGGGGGGGGGTTTGTGTGCCTGTGTGTACCTACGTGTCAGTGTAGTGTTGGTGCACACTTACTTTTACTCTTCTCCTCGTAGTCCGGTCAAAAAGACCGCCCCGAGGAGAATGACATCACTTCCTCCTTCCTGTGTAAACAATACACAGGGGAGGAAGCTTCTCATTGGCCAGGAGCGATCCAGAGGGGGTGGCCGAAAACCAACGGCCATCCCCTCATCACGGAGTGCTCCTGGACCGAATCGGACCGCCGTAACCAGTGGGAGGGGGTCCGATCGGACCCCCCACCCGCTGGAAGGCAATCACGTAGATGTACGTGATTGTGCCTGCCTGTGCCATTGTGCTGACGTACATTGGCAATACGGCGGTCCTCAAGTGGTTAAGTGGTTAAATATGGTGCCTGGGGGGTGTCTGTAGTATGCCTGTGAAGTGCCACGTGTTTCCCGTGTTTAGAACAGTCCCTGCACAAAATGACATTAAACGGAAATAACACCATTTAAAACTGCTTGCGGTTTTAATGTTATATCTGGTTCCTGCAATATGGTTGAAAATCATTCAGAAAAATGGCATGGGTAGCCCTCCCTGCCCATTACCAGCCTATTTGGGTCTTGTACGCATATTAAGGGGAACCCTGTACCCATATTAAAAAAAGGAAATGTGTGTGGCCCCCAGGCCCTATATACTCAGAACAGCAGTATACAGGCGGTGCAAACAAGACAGGGACTGTGTAGGTTTGTTGTGTTAAGTTGAATCTGTTTGTAATTTTCAACTGGTACATTTTTAAAGTGTAGCTCCAGTCAAAAAAACTATTTTTAAGCTTTTTGGAAAACATAGGAAAGGGTTATCACCCCTGTATAATTTGTTTTGTTGTCCATCTTTTTTCATCTCACTTGCTGCTGTCTCCTTGCGTTTGCAAGTAGGAGATGTTTGTATGTTGGATGTTTGAAAGTAGGGGCCTGCCCTATATGCTCTGCAGAAATGGCGGAACAAGGTGTTGGTTTTGCCACAACATTGTAAGCCCTCAAAGTGACTCTTGGTGGGAGCTGGAGCGCCCTGCTGTGAACGATTATATCAAGAATTGTAATTACATGCCATTGTTGAACAGTGGTAGAAAAATTGACCTTTGGTGGTTGTGGTGCTGGTGCCACAACACTATAAGTCCTCACCGTTACTCTGGGTGGGCACAGGAAGGGGCCCTCCTGTGAAATATTATATCAATAATTGTAATTACATGTCCCTGTTAAACAGGGGCAGAAAAATTTGGCCTTAGGCACTGCTGCTGGTGCCACCACACTGCAACCTCTTCCATATACTCTAGTTTTTTTGCTGGAATTAGCCCTGCTGCAAAGCATTGCATCAAAAATTGTACTTAAACGCCCCTGTTAAACAGGGGCAGAAAAATTGGGCCTTAGGCACTGGTGCTGGTGCCACCACACTGCAACCTCTGCCATATACTCTAGTTTTATTGCAGGAATTAGCCCTGCTGCAAAGCATTGCATAAAAAATTGTACTTAAACGCCCCTGTTAAACAGGGGCAGAAAAATTGGGCCTTAGGCACTGGTGCTGGTGCCACCACACTGCAACCTCTGCCATATACTCTAGTTTTATTGCAGGAATTAGCCCTGCTGCAAAGCATTGCATCAAAAATTGTAATTAAACGCCCCTGTTAAACAGGGGCAGAAAAATTGGGCTGCTGGCATCACCCAGAACCAAAAATGTTCTTCCAACATATCAGCGGAGGAGGAAGAGGATAGACAATCAACATAACAGGACAGTCACTCAGCATCAGCATAGGCAGTCTTGAAGGGATGTGGTATTTCAAAAAAAATTATTCGGTTACATCAGCTTCAGGTGCTTGGTAGCTGTGGGTGATCCAAGACTGATTCATCTTGATGAAGGTCAGTCGATCAACTGATTCGGTGGACAGGCGTACCCTGTGATCGGTAACAAAGCCACCAGCAGCACTGAAGGTGCGTTCCGAAAGAACGCTGGATGCAGGACAGGCCAGTAGCTCAATTGCATACTGTGCAAGCTCTGGCCAGTGATCCATCCTCAAGACCCAGTAAGCCAGAGGATTTTCGGTGGGAAAGGTGTCCAAGTCTGACCTTGCCCCTAGGTATTCCTGCACCATGTAAATCAGACGCTGGCGATGGGTGCTGAAACCAATCATACCTTGGGGCTGCGGACTAAAGAATTGTCTAAAAGCATCAGTCAGACGGCCACCTTCTCCACCGCTCCTTCTGACCGATGCCTCAGCAACACGTTGTCCAGGACCAGGAGTTTGTAACCTCCCAGTCTCTGGGAACGCGTTGCACAGACCTTTCTGCAAGGCCTCCCGGAGATGTCTCATCCTCTGCTCCCTCTGCGATGGCAAGATAAGGTCGGCAACCTTACCCTTGTACCGTGGATCAAGGAGAGTGGCCAGCCAGTAATGGTCTCTCTCCTTGATCCGAAGAATACGAGGATCCTTCCGCAGGCTTTGCAGGATCAGGGAGGCCATGCAGCGTAGGTTAGCTGAGGCATTCGGTCCGGAGTCCTCTGGGTCACTAAGGACAACATGATCCGCAGCTACCTCCTCCCAGCCACGTACAAGTCCACGTGTTTCTTGGGACTGTAAATCATCCCTATAAGACTGCTGCTGCTGCTGCTGATGCTGATGCTGAGTGCCAGCCTCCACCTCCATGCTGACACAATCATCCTCCTCCTCCTCTTCCTCCTCCTCATCCTCTTCCTGTGTGATGGGTGGCACAGCAGGAACACTGTCTGGATGAAGGGGGCCTTGAGAGGCAAGGAAGTCCTCCTCTTCCTGCCTCTGTTCTGCCTCAAGTGCCCTGTCCATTATTCCACGCAGCGTATGCTCCAAGAGGTGGACAAGAGGTACAGTGTCACTGATGCATGCACTGTCACTGCTCACCATCCTTGTGGCCTCCTCAAACGGTGACAGGACAGTGCATGCATCCCTGATCATGCCCCACTGGCGTGGTGAGAAAAAACCAAGCTCCCCTGACCCTGTCCTGGTGCCGTAGTCGCACAGGTACTCATTGATGGCCCTCTGCTGCGTGTGCAGCCGCTGCAGCATGGCCAATGTTGAGTTCCATCTGGTGGGCATGTCACATATAAGGCGGTTCTTGGACAGGTTCAACTCCTTTTGGAGCTCAGCCAGCCGAGCACAGGCATTAAATGATCGGCGGAAATGCACACAGACTTTCCTGGCCTGCTTCAGGACATCCTGTAAGCCGGGGTACCTGCCCAAGAACCGCTGCACCACCAGGTTAAGGACATGAGCTACACAGGGCACATGGGTCAGTTGTCCCTGTGGGAGGGCGGAGAGGAGGTTGGTGCCATTGTCGCAAACCACCATTCCTGGCTTAAGCTGGCATGGCGTCAACCACCTCTCGGGCCTGCCCCTGCAGAGCTGACAAAACATCCGCCCCAGTGTGGCTCCTGTCCCCCAAACAAACCAGCGCAAGCACGGCATGGCATCGTTTTGCCTGCGTACTTGCGTAGCCCCTGGAACGCCTACGGAGCACCGCTGGTTCTGAGGACAGAGCACTGGAAGAGGCCATGGAGGAAGAAGAAGAGGAGGGGGTGGAGGAGAGAGGTGTGTCACAACCAATAGTAGCATTTTGGAGGCGTGGTGGCGGAACAACCTCCAACACTACTGCACCTTGTCCTGCATCCTTCCCAGCAGCCAGAAGAGTGACCCAATGGGCCGTGAAAGACAGGTAACGTCCCTGTACATGCCTGCTGGACCATGAGTCAGTGGTAATATGCACCTTACCGCTGACCGCCCTGTCCAGCGAGGCAAGGACATTGCCTTCCATATGTCAGTAGAGAGCCAGAATCGCCTTCCGTGAGAAAAAGTGGCGTTTGGGGACCTGCCACTGAGGAACCGCACATTGCACAAACTCACAGAAGGGGGCCGAGTCTAGACAACTGAAAAGGCAGCAGTTGAAGTGCTAGCAATTTAGCCAAGCTAGCATTCAACCGCTGGGCATGTGGATGGCTGGGAGTAAACTTCTTCCGCCGGTCCAGCAGCTGGGGCAGGGACATTTGCCTGCTATAATCGGACGTGGGTGTACCACTAGCAGAGTTCCCGGAAGCACTTGGCTGTGACACACCTAATTCTACACCTTCATTCCTCTCAGAGCAGGTTTCAGAGAGGACTGAAGGTCTAGTGGGGTTGGAGATGCCAGCTGATGAGGAGCAAGGAGAGGTCCGCTTTGTTCTTTGGTGTGGGTCTTTGAGGTACGCTTGCCAACGAGCTGCATGGCAGGTCAACATATGTCTGGTCAAGCATGTGGTGCCCAAGCGGCTGATGTTTTGGCCACGCGAGATACGCTTGAGACATATGTTGCAAATAGCAGCGGTGCGATCTGATGCACTCGTCTCAAAAAAGGCCCACACCAAAGAACTTTTAGAATAACGCGCAGAGGCAGCGCTCTGCACAGGCGGAGCTCTGCGGTGTGATTCAGTCGGTGTGCTGCCCCTAAGCTGGCCCCCCGAGGGCATCCTGCCTCGTTGGACATGTGCCTCCTCCTCCCTCCTTCCAGGCACCCACGTGGAGTCAGTGCCCTCATCATCCCCTCCCTCTTCATCACTGTAGCAAACCTGGCAGTATGCTGCAGCTTGTGGAACATGACTGCCAGATTGCTGTCCTTCTTGAGCATCCCCTCTGTCTGCGCTCACGCTACTGCCTTCCTCTAGCTGAGTGTCATCATCAGAGCCCACAAAACACTGGGCATCCTCCTGGAACATGTACCCAACACTGTGCTCAAAGAGTTCAGGAGACTCCTCAGGAGGACGTGGTGGGTCTAGGGAAGGAGTCACTGTCTGATGATGACATTGAGAGGAGGGAAGACGATGCGTTGGCAGCTGCTTTGCTACTACCCTGAGACTGGGTGAGAGAGGATGAGGAGGATGAAGAGGGCTTGGTCATCCACTCTACCAAGTCGTTGGCATGTTGCGGTTCAACATGTCCAGCTGCCGAAAAGAAGGACAAGCATGTCCCACGGCCACGTGCTGATGACAATGCACCGCGTCCACGACCAGCACTGTTGTCTCTAGACACAGAGCCTGCTTGCCCTCTTTTATCGGCTCGCGCCTGTCTGCCTCTCCTTGCTGGCCTTCCAGACATGGTAATGGCCTGAAGGGAGTTGGGTAAAACAGCAGTTGGGTAGTTTATATTGTGCTGGAGGCACACAACACCCACTAACTCCTGCAGATGCCTTTTTTATAGAACACCAGAGATAAAGGGGTATATACAGATGTATACTGTGCTGTGCTGGAGGCACACACAACTTCCAATAACTCCTGCAGATGGCAATTGGGCTCAAATAGAGAACAGCTATGTAGGTGGATTATAGCGGTATGTACTGGGTACAGAGCACGCAGACAGCACGCACTATCTCCTAACACTACTGACTGCAAGCTCTATTATTAAAGATAGATCACTAGCTATATAGGTGAGGTGAATATCGCGGTGTATACTGCGGTCAGGGCACGCAGACAATTACCAGAAAACAGCAGAGATAAAGGGGTATATACAGATGTATACTGTGCTGTGCTGGAGGCACACACAACTTCCAATAACTCCTGCAGATGGCAATTGGGCTCAAATAGAGAACAGCTATGTAGGTGGATTATAGCGGTATGTACTGGGTACAGAGCACGCAGACAGCACGCACTATCTCCTAACACTACTGACTGCAAGCTCTATTATTAAAGATAGATCACTAGCTATATAGGTGAGGTGAATATCACGGTGTATACTGCGGTCAGGGCACGCAGACTATAACCAGAAAACAGCAGAGATAAAGGGGTATATACAGATGTATACTGTGCTGTGCTGGAGGCACACACAACTTCCAATAACTCCTGCAGATGGCAATTGGGCTCAAATAGAGAACAGCTATGTAGGTGGATTATAGCGGTATGTACTGGGTACAGAGCACACAGACAGCACGCACGATCTCCTAACACTACTGACTGCAAGCTCTATTATTAAAGATAGATCACTAGCTATATAGGTGAGGTGAATATCGCGGTGTATACTGCGGTCAGGGCACGCAGACAATAACCAGAAAACAGCAGAGATAAAGGGGTATATACAGATGTATACTGTGCTGTGCTGGAGGCACACACAACTTCCAATAACTCCTGCAGATGGCAATTGGGCTCAAATAGAGAACAGCTATGTAGATGGATTATAGCGATATGTACTGGGTACAGAGCACGCAGACAGCACGCACTATCTCCTAACACTACTGACTTCAAGCTCTATTATTAAAGATAGATCACTAGCTATATAGGTGAGGTGAATATAGTGGTGTATACTGCGGTCAGGGCACAGACAATAACCACTACACAACAGCAAGATAGGAAATCAGCCAAAAACGATCGGTGTGTACTGTGTTGAAGGTACACAGAACACCCACTGCTTCAGATGCCAACACACTACACGAGGCCGCCTCAATGGCGGCCTTATATAGTGTGGGGCGTGCACTACACAGCCTGAGCTATGATTGGCCACAGGCATCCTGCCTGTGGCCAATCATGGCTCTCCTCGCTGCTGGCGCTGCGATTGGCCAAGCATGCGGGGTCACAGTGCATGCTTGGCCAATCATGAGCCAGCAATGCACTGCGCCATCGCAGTGCATTGTGGGCCGTGAGCGGCACGCGAATTTTGACGCGAACGGACCAAGTGTTCGGATTTCGCCGAACGGACGAACAGCCAATGTTCGAGTCGAACGTACGTTCGACTCGAACACGAAGCTCATCCCTACTCCCAGGCAACAATTCTGACTTTTTTCCCCTGACTAAAGGTACCAGACAAGGTTGTCCCCTCTCCCCTCTACTTTTCACCCTCGCAATAGAGCCCTTGCCTGCGCTATCAGACATAACACAGACATCAAAGGATATTTTAAAGGATCCAAAGAATACAAGATAAGTCTCTACGCGGACGATGTCCTTCTGTTTATAACCAATCCTCTTATCTCCCTACCCAATCTAACTGTCACGTACCTAGTGGTGAGCCCGGAATGCAGAAGGAGGCCTCTCTTGTGTCCCCGACTCACGGCCCCTGATGATGGTGACAGGAGGCACGGGAGTCAAAGGTAGCACAAGTGCCTGGCAGGATCAACAGCCGGTGGATGGATCAGGCTGACTTCAGGAACTGTAGCTGGACACGCAGGCCCCAGTGGCAGCGGACAGGAACCAGTAGACAGCAGGAGACCAACAGGAACAGGTGGATCACTCAGGGGCAGGCACGCAGAAGAGTCAGGCAAGCCGGGTCAAACCAGACAGTCAGTACAGGAACAGATGCAGCAGGCAGAGGCAGGAACGTGAAACAGGCCGGGTCGGTAACGGATGAGCATGGATGGACCAGAGGATGAGACAGGTGCATAGTCGTAGACAAGCCGGAGGTCAGAGGCAGGCAGAAGGCAGGGAAGGTCACAGATCAGGCCGGGTCAATACACAAACAGATCAGATTCAGGTAATAGTCTCAGGAACACTGTAGATCAAGCAGCAAGATCTGAAGGGAGAACTGGGTTTAAATAGCCCGCCTGGTGGCGGTAACCGTGCGTGCGCTTGCACGCGAACGCGCGCGACCGCGATCGCACGCAACCGCGAACACACCAGGCACCCGCAGGCGCGCACAGACAGGTGAAGGACCACTGTCCCCAGCCAGCCTTTCCTGACATTGCCCCCTCCCAAGGGGCAGCCTCCGGATGCCCAACCGGGCCATTTTCTCAGGATGGGATCTCTTGAAGGCTTGTATCAGATGCTTGGCATGTATGTTGCTTTCAGGCTCCCATGAGTTTTCCTCGGAACCGTACCCCTTCCATTTAATGAGAAATTGGACACAGTTATTTCTCTTCCTGCAATTATTGCCTCCACTTCGAACTCCTCTTCACCATTGACCAAATAGGAGCAGGGGGATTTGTGGCTCGTCCTTGGAAAGGATTAGAGATGGCGGGTTTCAGGAGAGAAACATGAAAAACGGGATGTACCCGAAGTGATTTTGGCAGTTCCAGTTCGTAGGCCACCTCATTGATTCTCCTCTTGACTGTGAAGGGACCCAGAAACTTAGGGCCCAATTTCTTTGAAGGGCAAGCGAGTCGGAGATTAACTGTAGACAGCCAAACCTGGTCTCCAAGTTTCAGAATCAGTTCCCCCCGTCTGTTTTTATCAAAAGTCTCTTTGTTTAGCGCTTGTGCTCTGGTCATGGTTTCCTGCAACAGTTTATTGTTGGTACTGAAAAAATCCACAGTCTTGAGAACGGCTGGCACAGAACATTCAGGAACAGAGTTAGGTAGAAATGATGGGTGGTAACCATAATTGGCAAAAAACGGGGTCTGCTTGATGGTAGAATGGATGGAATTATTATAAGCAAACTTGGCCAGTGGCAACAGAGAGAACCAGTCGTCCTGAGAAAAGGAGGAAAAGCAGCGAAGACACTGCTCAAGAGTCTGGTTAGTTCTCTCTGTCTGCCCATTTGTCTGAGGGTGGTATGCAGAAGAAAAAGATAGCTCGATGTCAAGGGAACTGCATAGTGCTTTCCAGAAACGAGAGGTAAACTGCACCCCCCTATCTGATATGATGTTGGCTGGAACTCCATGAAGTCTGATGACTTCCCTGATAAAAACTTGTGCAGTTTCCAGTGCCGATGGCGTTCCTTTCAAGGGGATGAAGTGTGCCATCTTGGACAGCCGATCCACTACCACAAAGATGGCCGTATGGCCTTCTGAAGGGGGGAGTTCAACAATAAAGTCCATGGAGATTAATTTCCAGGGTCTCTCTGGAGCAGGTAGAGGTTTGAGCAGGCCCCAAGTCTGGTCTTATTACCCTTGTTGCGATTATAGATGGTACAAGACTCCACATATCTTTTGCAGCCACCAGAACGTGCGTTGCACGAGGTCAGACGTCTTGGAGACACCGAAGTGGCCGGCTAGTACATGGTCATGGCAGAGCTCGAGTATGGTGGCCTGAAGATTTTCTGGAATGAAGATTTTGCCCTCAAGCCAGAACAAGCAGCCTTGCTTCTGCCGGAGGGGGGTCTTCACTGGAAGCTTAATCCGACTTAAAAGATCTTCCTGAAGAAGAAGAAAGTTTTCCGCCGACAGAATAGTATCCGGAGAGGTAGGTACTTTGGATCATTGAACATGCGGAACAATGCGTCCGGTTTGGTATTTTTTGAACCCGGTCTGTAGGTGACATGGAAGGCAAACCTGGAAAAGAACAGCGCCCACCTGGCTTGACGCGGCTTCAACCTTCTAGCAGATTTCAGGTACTCCAGGTTTTTGTGATCCGTATAGATCAGGATTGGGTGAGCTGCTCCTTCCAGAAGGTACCGCCACTCCTCCAAAGCCGCTTTTATTGCTAATAGTTCTCTGTCTCCCACATCATAGTTTCTTTCAGGAGCAGAAAGCTTGCGTGAAAAGAAGCCAACAGGGAACAGAAGAGACTTGGGACCTTGTCGTTGTGAGAGTACTGCCCCAACGGCGACTTCGGATGCATCAACCTCCAGAACAAACGGGAGAGCTGGGTCAGGGTGTTTTAGTACAGAAGCGGAGGTAAAAAGTCTCTTAAGGGTGTCAAAAGCAGTTTGGGCTTCGGCAGTCCAATGAAATCGAACTCCCTGTTTGGTCAGCTGGGTAATAGGTGAGATGATGGCTGAGAATCCTTTAATAAATTTCCGATAAAAGTTCGAAAAGCCCACAAACCACTGAACACCCTTTTTATCCACAGGAGCAGGCCACTCAAGGATAGCGGAAATTTTTTGAGGGTCCATTTTAATGCCCTCAACAGAAATGATTAGTCCCAGAAACTGTATGCTCTGTTGTTCAAATTCACATTTCTCAGGTTTTGCATAAAGGCCATGTTGACGGAGTCGCTCTAACACACACTTGACATGTTGACGATGGCTACTGATGGTGGCAGAAAAGATCAAAATGTCATCCAGGTAGATGATGACGAATAGGTCCAGGAAGTCTCTGAAGATGTCATTTATAAAATGCTGGAAGGTGTCAGGGGCGTTGCAGAGCCCAAAAGGCATAACTAGGTATTCGAAATGTCCGAATCGGGTGCGGAAAGCTGTCTTCCATTCATCACCCTCCCTTATGCGGACCAGATTATAGGCCCCCCGTAGGTCTAATTTAGTAAAAATGACTGCTGCCCCCAGTCTCTGGAAAAGTTCCGGCACCAAAGGGAGAGGATATTGGTTTTTAATGGTCACCTTGTGTAGTTCCCGGTAATCGACACATGGCCGAAGGGTATGGTCCTTCTTTTCCACAAAGAAAATGCCAGCTCCTGCAGGGGATGTGGAAGAGCGGATGAATCCTTTCTTAAGATTTTCGTCAATATAGTCAAGTGCTGCCAATTCCAGTTCAGTTAAAGGAAAAATTCTTCCAAATGGTACTTCGGCCCCAGGGAGGAGCTCAATAGGACAGTCATAGACCTGGTGAGGGGGAAGAGTCTCTGCATCTTTCTTGCTGAAGACATCCATGAAGTCGTGGTATGCCTCTGGAACTAATTGGCGAGCTTCCGTATCTAGGCACATCAGAGCTGTGGGCTGGTTGGAAGTCCTTGGTAGACAATGTTGGAAGCAATAAGGTGAAGGAAAGGTAACATTTCTGGTAGTCCAGTCAATGCAGGGGTTGTGGGCCTGGAGCCAGGGCATTCCCAGGATAACTGGAAACAAGGGTGAAGTGATGATGTCAAGACATAAAAGTTCATGGTGTAGATTGGATATGCTGGCAGAGATCGGGATGGTCTCCTGGGTGTCAGGACCAGACCGAATGGCAGATCCATCTGCAAGATGTATCAGTAGTCCTTGGGTCTTGGAGCGTAGTGGTATGTGGTGTTTTGCTGCAAAAGCAGAGTCCATAAAGCAGCTGCATGCTCCCGAGTCAACAATAGCGGGAACCTGGATGTTCTTTCCGGGGAGCTGCAACAAAACGGAAAGAGCAAGATGAGGGGAAGCATTGGTGATTGCAAGGACTTGATCAGCAGAAGGAGGAAGCCACTTACAAATCTTGGTTGGGCAGGACCTCACGTAGTGCCCAGGCTCCCCACAATACATGCACAGATCATTCATGCGGCAACGCTGACGTTCTTCAGGTGTGAGCGTTGGTCGTAGCAAACCCAGCTGCATAGGCTCCGGCACATCAGTAGTAGTAGTAGACTGAGCTGGTGGCATAGTACTTGAGTAACTGGGCACTCTCGGCAACATCCAGGTGGGCCTTGACGGACCTGCAGCTCTCTCCGACCTGCGTTCACGTAGGCGCCTGTCAATCTGTATGGATAGATTGATTAATTCATCCAGAGTCTGAGGAACCCCTACACGGGCGAGTTCATCTTTAAGAGGATCAGACAGACCCAACCGGAACTGGTAGCGGAGAGCAGCATCATTCCAATTGGTGTCTGCACTCCAACGCCTGAACTCTGCAACGTAGTCCTCTGCGGCCCTGCGACCCTGCTGTAATGCATGGAGAGCGCATTCGGCTGTTGCTGAGAGTCCTCATAGATTCGGGCCATCGCGTCAAAAAAGGTGGTCAGGTTGGAAA
Source organism: Lithobates pipiens (assembly GCF_037356315.1). Classification (NCBI taxonomy): domain Eukaryota; kingdom Metazoa; phylum Chordata; class Amphibia; order Anura; family Ranidae; genus Lithobates; species Lithobates pipiens. The sequence continues at coordinate 54,944,827 of NW_027507789.1, read as the reverse complement.
GTTTGTCAGCCTTTTGTTCAAGAAGGCGATGTGCCCATATCTGGGGTTCGTTCTGGAGCAAGGAAATCAAAAAGCCCACTTTGGTGGCTTCCAAAGAAAATGTCCGTGGCTGAAGAGCAAAGTATAGCTCGCAGTAGTTGCGAAAGGCCCTGAATTTGCTGCGTTCACCAGAAAATCTTTCAGGCGTGGGCACTCGAGGTTCAGGGGGTAACATCACCACTGCTGGTGGAGCAGGCATGCTGGCAGAGGCTGATGGTGACCCCTGGGTAGTAGCTGGCGGAGAGAGGGCTTGAACACGTTCCTCCAAACAGGAATAGCTTTCTTGAAGACATTTAACTGCCTGGGTCAAACCCGCCAAATGCAAACACAGTTCATCCAAAGGAGAGGCTCCCTGCCCGGGCTCGGTCATGGCTGCTTGATACTGTCACGTACCCAGTGGTGAGCCCAGAATGCAGAAGGAGACCTCTCTTGCGTCCCCGACTCACGGCCCCTGATGATGGTGACAGAAGGCACGGGAGTCAAAGGTAGCACGAGTGCCTGGCAGGATCAACAGCCGGTGGATGGATCAGGCTGACTTCAGGAACTGTAGCTGGACACGCAGGCCCCAGTGGCAGCGGACAGGAACCAGTAGACAGCAGGAGACCAACAGGAACAGGTGGATCACTCAGGGGCAGGCACGCAGAAGAGTCAGGCAAGCCGGGTCAAACCAGACAGTCAGTACAGGAACAGATGCAGCAGGCAGAGGCAGGAATGTGGAACAGGCCGGGTCGGTAACGGATGAGCACGGATGGACCAGAGGATGAGACAGGTGCAGAGTCGTAGACAAGCCGGAGGTCAGAGGCAGGCAGAAGGCAGGGAAGGTCACAGATCAGGCCGGGTCAATACACAAACAGATCAGATTCAGGTAATAGTCTCAGGAACGCTGTAGATAAAGCAGCAAGATCTGAAGGGAGAACTGGGTTTAAATAGCCCGCCTGGCGCCGGTAACCTTGCGCACGCGCGCACTCGAACACGCATAACCGCGCGACCGCGAACACGCACACCAGGCACCTGCAAGCGCGCACAGACAGGTGACGGACCACTGTCCCCAGCCAGCCTTTCCTGACACTAACTTAAAAATCTATCTAAGTGCTCCGCTTTACCAATCAATATTCCCCCAGCCTTAATATCTTCACTAAAAGACATTCTCTTTCAACTGGCACGCAGATTTGTTTAGAAACCTAGGTATTCAGATTACACTCTTGTATAAAGCATTATACCAAGCAAACTACCCTTCCTTATTTAACAGTGTTAAAAATCTACTTAAACTTTGGTCACCATACCAGATTTCATTCTCTGGCAGAATTGTGGCTGTAAAGATGATGATATTACCCAAACTTGTATTCTTTTTTAGAGAACTCCCTCTTATTTTACCTAAAAAAACATTAGAATCTTTACAGAGAGAAATCAACAAATTCATTTGGCATAAAAAAAACAGATTTAGTTATTCCCTTATGTTTAGACCCCAAATAAAAGGAGGTCTCGGCATTCCCAACCTTTGGCTGTCTTTCAGCCAGATTCACTCAATTAGCCCAAGGGTATGCCCCCTCACTCCAAATATTTTGGCTTTAGTTCAAGGAAGAATCTATCTTACGCTACAATCTACAAGAACTTCTCTGGTCCAAGACTATTCCACCACAAAAAATAAGAGCATTAAACCTTATAGTCACTCACACCCTCCAACTATGGAACAGACAAGTCTCTAAATTTAAGCTATACTCTGACACTCCCACCCTTGCTTCCTTGCTAGGTGACCCTCGCTTTCCCCCAAGACAAAGCTCAAGATCAAAACTCTCTAATGAGTTGGAAGTCACATAACCTAACAAACTTAAAATCGCTCTACCACAACAACTCATTCCTCAATTTCACTAGACTACAAACAAAATATAACCTATTGCATACTCAACTAGAGAACTATACAAAAATAAGACAATTCTACCAGAAATATTACTCACTTAGACTTCACCCCCCTATACACAATTTGAGCAAATTTGAATCTCCTCCCCTTGAGATAGGGGTCTAATCTCCAGAATATATAAAAGCTTAAATGAGACCAACATGCATGAGAAATCACTTCCCATGCTACAATGGGAATCAGATTTAAATACCTCATTTACTCTTGATCAATGCGATACAATTTTTGTGAGGCCGCGTACACACGGGCGGACTGTTCGTCCAACTTTGTCCGCTGAACAGTGTTTGGGCGGACAGTCCGCTCGTGTGTGGGCTTTCAGCGGACAGTTTCAGCGGACAGTTGGACGGACAAGGTTTTTCGGAAATTCCGTAAAACTGTCCGCTGAAACCTTGTTTCAGCGAACAGTCCGCTCGTGTGTAGGCTTGTTCGTCAAACAAAGTTGCGCGCATGCTCAGAAAGGATTTTCACGCCGAAAGCTATAATGCAGTGTATAGGACGTCGTATTTTTCGTCCCGTCGTACGTGCCGTTCACGTCATCGCGCACGGTTTCAGCAAACTGTTCGTCCGTCGTGTGTGGCCATGTCCGTCCATGCTAAGTTTGAGCGGACTGTTTGCCGAAACTGTTGGACGGACAAAGTTGGGCGAACAGTCCGCGCGTGTGTACGCGGCCTGAACCTCCATAAATGTACCAAGACAACCTGGATAAGAGAATCAGCCATTAAATTGCTCTATAGATGGTATCTTACCCCTGCTAAACTTAATTCATTTTATCCTTCACTATCCCCACTCTGCTTTAGGGGCTGCCCCTCTCAGGATACACTTTTACATATCTTTTGGGATTGTCGACACATAAAAAGCACTTGGCATAAGGCTAGCATAATAATAGAAAAAATATCTGGTAGAAAAATTTCTCTAAGGCCGCGTACACACGCGCGGACTGTTTGCCCAACCTTGTTCGTCAAACAGTTTCGGCAAACAGTCCGCTCAAAATTTGCATGAGCGGACTTGCCCACACACGAGCGGACTGTTTGACGAACAAGGTTGGGCAAACAGTTCGCTCAACTTTTGAAATGAACGGACTCGCCCACGTAAGGAGGAGGCAAATCCGCCCATTTCGAGCGCGTGTACAGGTAGGCGGGGCCCGCGAAGGAGACGTCGCGGGCTCCGCCGCCTGGAATGGGCTTAAAGGGGAACCCCAACGCCGAAAAAAATCGGCGTGGGGGTTCCCCCCAAGTCCAGACCAGACCCTTGTCCGAGCACGCTACCCGGCCGGCCAGGCCGCGTGCCCTCAACATGGGGGGTGCCTTGGGGAAGGGGGGGCCGCGCGGCCCCCCCACCCCAAAGCACCTTGTCCCCATGTTGATGAGGACAAGGGCCTCTTCCCGACAACCCTGGCCGTTGGTTGTCGGGGTCTGCGGGCGGGGGGCTTATCGGAATCTGGGAGCCCCCTTTAAGAAGGGGGCCCCCGGATACCGGCCCCCCACCCTATGTGAATGAGTATGGGGTACAATGTACCCCTACCCATTCACCTGTGAAATAAAGTACAAAAAAAAACACAACACATGGAAAAAGTATTTTATTGCACAGCTCCGGGGGTCTTCCGTCTTCGGGGGTCTTCTCGCCGGACTCCTCCGCTATGTGTGTGTAGCTCTTTTACTAGCGGAGGAGTCCGGCTTTCTTCCTCCCCGCCGCCGGCCTCTTCTCCCGACTTCGGGGGTCTTGTCCCCCTCTTCGGTTCTTCTGCCGGGCCACCGCGCCTGGTCCGGTGGCCCGGTCTTCTGTCGCCGTCTTCCGTTCTTCTGTCGCCGCCTTCGGTTCTTCTGCCGGGCCACCGCGCCTTCTTGTAGCTCTTTTACAGGCGGTGGCCCGGTCTTCTGTCGCCGCCGCTGTCGTCGTCGTCGCCGCCGCCGCCGCCTTCCGTTCTTGTTCTTCTTCTTCTTCTCCTGGAGATGTTGACTCGACGAGCTCTCCGGCCGGAATGCCAGGGACACGCTCCGCTGCCACTTATATAGTGACAATGGGGCGGTGTCACATGGTATATGTCACATGGGTTGGTCACATGGGTTGATGTCACATGGGGACTATGACATCGTAAGGGGGCGGGGTCACCATGTGACCAACCCATGTGACATATACCATGTGACACCGCCCCATTGTCACTATATAAGTGACCGCACAGCGCGGCTCTGGCATTCCGGCCGGAGAGCTCGTCGAGTCAACATCTCCAGGAGAAGAACAAGAAGAAGAACAAGAAGAAGAACAAGAACGGAAGGCGGCGGCGGCGGCGGCGGCGACGACGACGACAGCGGCGGCGACAGAAGACCGGGCCACCGCCTGTAAAAGAGCTACAAGAAGGCGCGGTGGCCCGGCAGAAGAACCGAAGGCGGCGACAGAAGAACGGAAGACGGCGACAGAAGACCGGGCCACCGGACCAGGCGCGGTGGCCCGGCAGAAGAACCGAAGAGGGGGACAAGACCCCCGAAGTCGGGAGAAGAGGCCGGCGGCGGGGAGGAAGAAAGCCGGACTCCTCCGCTAGTAAAAGAGCTACACACACATAGCGGAGGAGTCCGGCGAGAAGACCCCCGAAGACGGAAGACCCCCGGAGCTGTGCAATAAAATACTTTTTCCATGTGTTGTGTTTTTTTTTGTACTTTATTTCACAGGTGAATGGGTAGGGGTACATTGTACCCCATACTCATTCACATAGGGTGGGGGGCCGGTATCCGGGGGCCCCCTTCTTAAAGGGGGCTCCCGGATTCCGATAAGCCCCCCGCCCGCAGACCCCGACAACCAACGGCCAGGGTTGTCGGGAAGAGGCCCTTGTCCTCATCAACATGGGGACAAGGTGCTTTGGGGTGGGGGGGCCGCGCGGCCCCCCCTTCCCCAAGGCACCCCCCATGTTGAGGGCACGCGGCCTGGTACGGCTCAGGAGGGGGGGCGCGCTCGCTCGCCCCCCTTTCCTGGCCGGCCGGGTAGCGTGCTCGGACAAGGGTCTGGTCTGGACTTGGGGGGGAACCCCCACGCCGATTTTTTTCGGCGTTGGGGTTCCCCTTTAAGCCCATTCCAGGCGGCGGAGCCCGCGACGTCTCCTTCGCGGGCCCCGCCTACCTGTACACGCGCTCGAAATGGGCGGACTTTCCGAGCGGGAACAGTCCGCTCATTTCGAAAGTACAGCGGACAAGCCCACACACGGGCGGACTGTTCGCTCAAACACAGTTTCAGCGGACAGTTTTTCGGAATTTCCGAAAGACTTTGTCCGTCCAACTGTCCGCTGAAACTGTCCGCTGAAAGCCCACACACGAGCGGACTGTCCGCCCAAACACTGTTCAGCGGACAAGGTTGGGCGAACAGTCCGCCCGTGTGTACGCGGCCTTACACCCCAAATCTGTCTTCTATTCGCCCCTATACAGGATATTCCATTGACTAGCACAAAGCTAATTCACACATTCCTCAGCTCCATCCATTGGGCCATAGCCTTTAATTGGCGCTCCACTATGGTACCATGGCCACAAATTCTCAACCGCATGACGAACATCAAACTTTCGATGAGAATTCACCATACGCTATATGCCCCTCTATCAAAAAAAAATGGTCTCTCTGGGATACCTCCTCTCTGGTTTAAAAAAAAATTCAAAATAAAAAAAGGTAAGAGGGAAAAAAAAGGGGGGGGGGGAAATACTTTTGTTTTTCACACCTCCTCTTAACATATATGCATTTGTTGTCTTTTATTCTCTCCATTACAATACCCTTGAATTGCCTGATTATAACCATATGCTTTTCCTGTACAACGCTCATTGTTAAAGATATTTGTATATATACCTGCTCCATCATTGTAATTTTTTATATACTTTAACCTTTTCCATAATAAAAACCATTTGTAAACAAAAAAGAATTGCTCAGTCAAAAATGTTCTTACTTCCAATCATACTTTATGTATTCCGCACTATCCCCCAACTCTTTCTTACAGCTCAAATAAGGAAACTACAAGGTATAATCGACACATTCATATGGCAACACACAAAACCCAGATTAAAAAGAGCCATTCTCCTGACCCCTGTTCACCAAGCGGGGGTGGGAGCTCCAAATGTTCAGGCATATTACAGAGCGGTACTCCTGGACCAATTGAGAGAGTGGTGGATACCTAACTCCCAGAAACCCTGGAAGCAGATTGAATCTACAACCCTCAACTCAGATACAAATAATATACTGGCAGCCATAATACTCAACTATAAACCAAATCACCAGTTTCTAGGCTCAGTAACGGCAGAATTACGAGTATGGACTTCCATTACCCGAAGCAGCAAAGTCCTTTCCAGAATGCCCTTGAAGGCCATGGAACTTATGTTGCCGGATCTTAACACCGAACTATGGCTATCCAAAGGAATAACTAACGTGGGGTTACTATACTCCTCCCTAGGCCTACACCCATTCTCATACCTACAGGAGACATATGGAATAACCAAACAATCCTTTTTCCTATAACTCAGGATTCGATCAACCCTATCTAAAATACAATGGACTCAGGAAGATTCCCTTCCAAATACCATACTGAAATTCTATGACACCCCTAAATCAACACTCAAAGGTATCTCATCTGCATACAGGATGCTTACCACAACCTCGGAGGAAGTATTTTCCCCTTCAACCTACTATTGGGCCTCTCTCACAGACAATCCACCTCCGAGCAAAGAGTGGCACCTAGCCATAACCCTCCCCCATCGCCTATCCCGCTGCATCTCACACTGGGAATCCATAGGAAAGCTACATCACAATGGGTACCTCACCCCAGCCAAGCTCGTGTTCATTTACCCTGCGAAATTGGCGAAATGCTGGAGAGGTTGTGTAGAAAGAGAAACACTAAGTCACATTTGGTGGGACTGCCCTAGCATCCAAAAGTTCTGACAGCAGATAGCTGCCTTTATCTCCTCTATGTGCCCGGCATCGCTCCTTATGACACCCCTGGATCTCCTGCTGGGGTTATCGATTCCCACGTGGCATAAACAAGCCAAAACTATGGCAACCCTTATTCTGATTGTGGCGAGATTAGCATTGGCAAGAAGATGGAAGTCTGCAAGCCCACACATGTTAGTGGACACTATTTGCATACTTAATGAACACTTCAAACTGGAGTACGCATTTGCCATGTCTAAATTGTCTACCAAAACCTTTTTTCAAAATTGGGCCTCATGGATTGCTGACCAGAGAAGTCAGCCCCTTGACTGACTTTAGTACAACATACTATCCCCTCTTCCACTTTTCCAGTTTTATCCCTAACTGAAATCCCTGATAGACTAACACATAATGAAAAGATGAACCATTACCCAACTTAGATAGTGCAAAGACATTTATGTAGACACTTATAGATCTGCTAATTACAGAGGTCTGGTATGTTTTTGATTAAAATTGTATTTTCATTTTTGTTTCTTTCTTTTTATATACTTAAGCCTGGTGCCCATTTCCCACTCACAATTAGAACCCAGGGGCATGAGTGGAGAATGGACGCTAAAATATTTTGTTGTTATTATGTATTGTTTCAGGCAGCAATTTACTAATAGGTTAAATAAATCAGTCTTAACCACTTCAGGACCGCCGTATTGCCATTGTACGTCAACACAATGGCACAGGCAGGCACAATCACGTAGATTTACGTGATTGCCTTCCAGCGGGTGGGGGGTCCGATCGGACCCCCTCCCGCTGTTTACGGCGGTCCGGTTCGGTCCAGGAGCGCTCCGTGATGAGGGGATGGCCGTTGGTTTTCGGCCACCCCCTCTGGATCGCTCCTGGCCAATGAGAAGCTTCCTCCCCTGTGTATTGTTTACACAGGAAGGAGGAAGTGATGTCATTCTCCTCGGGGCGGTCTTTTTGACCGGACTACGAGGAGAAGACTAATAGTAAGTGTGCACCAACACTACACTGACATGTAGGTACACACAGGCACACAAACCCCCCCCCGACCCCCCCCCGATCGCCCCCCGATCCCCCCCGCCCCCCCTCCCCCCCCAGTCACAGTGTCACTGATTGCATTGATCATTTCTTTACTTATCAATGCATTCAGTGTCAGTTGTGACAGTAAAAACTGTCAGGACAGTTAGTGTTAGGTCCAGGGTAGCCCCCTATCACCCCCCAATAAAGATTTAACCCCCTGATTGCCCCTAGAGTTAACCCTTTCACCCCCTTTTGCCAGTGTCACTAAGCGATCATTTTTCTGATCGCTGCATGTGTCGCTAGGTAGCTAGTTATTTTTTTAGGTTCACCGCCAGGTTTTTATATCGCTAGGTACCCCGATATACTACCCAATAATGGGTTTAACCCCCTGATTGCCGCTAGTTAACCCTTTCACCCCCTTTTGCCAGTGTCACTAAGCGATCGTTTTTCTGATCGCTGCATTAGTGTCGCTACAGTCGCTAGGTAGCTAGTTATTTTTTTAGGTTCACCGCCAGGTTTTTATAGCGCTAGGTACCCCGATATACTACCCAATAATGGTTTTAACCCCCTGATTGCCGCTAGTTAACCCTTTCACCCCCTTTTGCCAGTGTCACTAAGCGATCATTTTTCTGATCGCTGCATGTGTCGCTAGGTAGCTAGTTATTTTTTTAGGTTCACCGCCAGGTTTTTATATCGCTAGGTACCCCGATATACTACCCAAAAATGGTTTTAACCCGCTGATTTCCGCTAGTTAACCCTTTCACCCCCTTTTGCCAGTGTCACTAAGCGATAATTTTTCTGAACGCTGCATCAGTGTCGCTAGTGTCGCTAGGTAGCTAGTTATTTTTTTAGGTTCACCGCCAGGTTTTTATAGCGCTAGGTACCCCGATATACTACCCAATAATGGTTTTAACCCCCTGATTGCTGCTAGTTAACCCTTTCACCCCCTTTCACCAGCGATCACAGTACAAGTGTCACTGGTGACGCTGGTTAGCCAGTTAGTTATTTAGGTTCCCCGTCAGGTTTTTATATAGCGCCAGGGACCCCCATATACTACCTAATAAAAATTTGAACCCCCTGATTGCCCCTAGTTAACCCTTTCACCACTGATCACGGTATAAGTGTTACGGGTGACTCTGGTTAGTTTGTTTTTTATAGCATCAGGGCACCCACCATTTATTACCCAATAAAGGTTTAACCCCCTGATCACCCGGCGGGTGATATCAATTAGGTTTTAGGGTCAGGGTCTGCGTCGCCCCAGGCAGCGCTAGGTTAGTGCCAGTACCGCTAACACCCACACGCAAAGCATACACCTCCCGTAGTGGTATAGAATCTGAAAAGATCAATATCTGATCTGATCAGATCTATACTAGCGTCCCCAGCAGTTTAGGGTTCCAAAAAAACGCATTGTTAGCGGGATCAGCCCAGATACCTGCTGGCACCTGCGTTTTGCCCCTCTGCCCAGCCCACCCAAGTGCAGTATCGATCGATCACTGTCACTTACAAAACACTAAACACATAACTGCAGCGATCGCAGAGTCAGGCCTGATCCCTGCCATCGCTAACAGGTTTTTTGGTAGCATTTTATATTCAAATCCGGAAGGCAGTGCTTGGTTTTCGGGGTCCCGTACGTGGCTAGGCTCCCAAAAAGTCCCCCACATGTGGTATCCCCGTACTCGGGAGAAGCAGCAGAATTTATTTTGGGGTGTAATTTGACTTCTGCCCATAGCATGTGTGAGCAATATATCATTTAGTGACAACTTTGTGCAAAAAAAAAAAAAGTTTGTAATATTCCCGCAACTTTTGGCAAAATATAAAATATTCCATGGACTCAACATGCCTCTCAGTAAATAGCTTGGGGTGTCTACTTTCAAATATGGGGTCATTTTGGGGGGTTTTGTGCTATTTTGGCATTTTATGGCCTTCGAAACTGTGATAGGTAGTGAGGAGTTAAATCAAAAATTTGCACCCTTAGAAATCCTGAAGGTGGTGATTGGTTTTCGGGGTGCCGTGCGCGACTAGACTCCCAAAAAGTCCCACACATGTGGTATCCCCATACTCGGGAGAAGTAGCGGAATATATTTTGGGGTGCAATTCCACATATAACCATGGCATGTGTGAGCAATATATCATTTAGTGACAACTTTTTGTAAAAAAATGTTTTTTTTTTTTTTGTCATTATTCAATCCCTTAGGACAAAAAAAATAAATATTCAATGGGCTCAACATACCCATCAGCAATTTCCTTGGGGTGTCTACTTTCCAAAATGGGGTCATTTGGGGGGGATTTGTACTGCCCTGCCATTTTAGCACCTCAAGAAATGAGATCGGCAGTCATAAATTAAAAGCTGTGTAAATTCCAGAAAATGTACTCTAGTTTGTAGACGCTATAACTTTTGCGCAAACCAAAAAATATACGCTTATTGACATTTTTTTTACTAAAGACATGTGGCTGAATAAATTTTGCCCTCAATGTATGACTAAAATTTAGTTTATTCGATTTTTCTTATAACAAAAAGAAGAAAATATCTTTTTTTTTCAAAATTTTCGCTCTTTTTCCATTTATATCGCAAAAAAAAAAAATCGCAGAGGCAATCAAATACCATCAAAAGAAAGCTCTATTTGTGGGAAGAAAAGGACGCAAATTTCGTTTGGGTGCAATATTGCATGACCGCGCAATTACCAGTTAAAGCAGCGCAGTGCGAAATTGCAAAAAGACCTCTGGTCCTTAAGGTGTTTATTGGTCCGGAGCTGAAGTGGTTAAGTAATACCTTAACCATTCGTAGAGAAACTACTAGGAACACTCAGATATATGTTTTTCTTGAAAATTAAGAAACATTAAGTTCATAAATAAGAGTCAGAATACTCCTGCCATCATTTTATTTAAATGGTTTTTATTAGGATTTTGCAAGAACAAGAAGACAGAACAAGAGCAAGTACATGCCCACACCAGGCAGTAATGTATAAAAACACATCAGTCATATTGACAATATATAATCAATTATCCAAGGTATATCATACATATGTAAGGCACTTTACAAAAGTCTCCACTTCAAATCTATCACATGCGTGAATAGTATGCCTCATACAATTTACTACTCTCCAGCCCAGACATGTACAATACTACTAATAACCATCTTAAACGAAGGTTAATCTGAAAGGAAATAAAAAAGGAAAAGGAGTGATAGAGAAAAGAATAGAATAAAAAGAACAAAAGAAGAAGAGAATCGAGGGTACCGAGGGACGACCTAGCTTATATTTGACCATTACATAGCCCTATTCCTAATGGAGGTATTCCATGCAGACCAATTATTTAAATATTTCTTAATGGACCCATCTCTATATGCTAAAATTTTCTCGTATTCTGAGATGATGGTCACTTTCCTAATCAATTCTGATATATTAGGGGTGTCGTTCGTTTTCCATTTATATACTATCAAGGTCCTGGCCACGAAGATAACATGCATTGCTATTGTTCTCTTGGGAACTGGATATGACGACATACCAATACTGAGTAGGGCTTTTTCTGGGGAGGGCTTAATTAGAACACCTGTGATACGGGCAAGCAATCTAAACACCTCGTTCCAAAAGCTCCGTAGGTGCGGGCATCTCCACCACATGTGTAGTAGTGTCCCCACTATGATATAAGGGGTAAGGTGCCATCTTGCCGTAATCTTCGCAGCCAGTTCCTCATAATTTGCACATCTCGAAAAACTAACATTAGTCCTAAAGGCCTGCAACCATTGTAGCTCAGTAAATTTCTGACCTAAATCTTTTTCCCATTTCTCCAAATGTCCAAATCTAAAAAAATGGGATTTCGCACCTAATAAATCGCACATTAATGAAATACCCTTAGTTTTTGAAGTAGACGAGGTCAGGAAATCCCACACTTCCGTAATAAATTGAGTACCTGAGGTTGTCCTATTCTGTAGCCAAGATAAAACTTGGCAATGCGGCAGAAATGCATTCCGAGGTAAACTAAATTTGTTTTGAAGTGCCGGGAAATCCATGGGGCGGTTATTTACTATAAGATCCTGAACCGTAGAGATCCCACTCTGTTTCCACCCGACCAGTGATAAGTTCGGGATCAGCCACAGAAGTGACTCTATGTGAATAGGAGCCCGTGTAAATGTGTTTGTGGCCTGGTACGATGCAAGGAGGGCCCTCCAGGCTCGTAGGGAAGCCTGCACAGTGGGAAGATCACTATTAACGTGAAATTGTTCAATATTATATGCTATCAGGAGGGAGCGGAGGGACCCATAATGAATCTCCGCCTGTTCGAATTGGCACCAGGGCTTCAGCTCCCGGGAGGAGAACCAACCCCGGAGCTGATCTAGAACCACCGCCGTAGCGTAGTCCTTTAATATGGGTACACCCAAGCCCCCAGCTCTTCTTGCCCTGTACCGTGGTAGAAAATCTAGCTCTCTTCCCCGCCCAGATAAATGTTAACATTTGTTTTTGTAAAGCTTTAAAAAATTGGTCAGGTATGAGGATAGTAAGTGCCCTAAATAAGTACGTCAATTTGGGAAGGAGAATCATTTTGTAGGCCGCTAGTCTTCCATGCCATGTGATATAATGTTTCTTAATTCTATTCATGTCCGCTTGCAAAGATTCCAATAATGGGGGGAAATTGGCTTGAAATAGCTGTTTGGTTGAAGGAGTAAGGTTTGTGCCCAGGTACTTAATGGAATTGGAGGCCCATGGATATGGGAGAGCCCCCTGAATCTGAGATTTCACGTGATCATCTACACCAATTCCCAAAATGCAGGACTTATTTTCATTTATTTTATAATATGAGGCCCCCACCGAACTGTACGATAATGTTGTGTGCTGCCATGATAGAATTAAGGGGATCGGAGAGAGTCAAAATGACATCATCTGCAAACAATGAAAGTTTGTGATGAGTTGTCTGGGAGATAATGCCCTTCACTGTCATCTGTTTTCTAATGGATTTGGCAAAGGGCTCCATTACTAAAGCAAAAATGATGGGGGATAACAGGCAACCTTGCCTAGTGCCGTTTGAGATAATGAATTTTTTGGAAAACATTCCTTCAGAGTACACATAGGCAGATGGGGAAGAGTATAAGGCTAGTATGGCCTGTTGAATGCGTCCTATCAATCCAAATTTTTTCAGAACTTCAGTCAGATAACCCCAATGTATTCTATCGAAGGCCTTCTCCGCATCCAGGGAGAGGAGCAGAGAAGGCCTTCCCGATTTTTCAGCCGAGTAAATTAGATTTATTAATCTTCTAGTTGCATCATTAGCCTGTCGGCCTAGCACAAAGCCAACCTGATCATGGTTGACGAGACCCGGCAACAATCTCGCCAACCTACCAGCAATCAGTTTCGCATATATTTTGATATCTACGTTCAATAAAGATATCGGTCTGTAACTTTGTGGAAGTGTGGGGTCCTTACCCTCTTTTGGTAACGTAATAATGGATGCCGTAAGCATCTCGCTTGGAAAGGAGGCAGCGGACATTGCGGCCCCAAAGATCTGTTGCATGTGCGGAGATAATTCTACTTGGAATAGTTGATAGTACTCAGCCGAGTAACCATCCGGGCCGGCGCTTTATTGTGGGGCATACTGCCAATAATTTTTGGAATTTCTGTAATCGTACAAGGCGCGTTCAACGCTTCTAAATCACTTTGAGATATTTTAGGCAAATTTAGTGAATTCAAAAAATCCAAAATCGGATGGCTGGAACGTATCCGGGTCATCCTTGAGATTATACAGAGATTCATAATAGTCGCTAAAAGCGTCCACGATTTCTTTAGGGTTGTGCACTGTACGCTTCGTAATGGGGTTAACCATGCAGCCAATTTTTTGTTGTACTAACCTTTCTCGAAGCTGGTCCGCTAGCAGTTTCCCCGCCTTGTTGCTATACCTGTAGCTATGAGCTTTAAAAAAATGAAGGCGGTTCTCCTGCTGTGAGACCAGCATTGCACGCAATTCTTGTCGCACCGCAAACAGGTCTTCCCTAATTTTTGGTGTTGTGTTTTGTTTGTTTAAAGACTCCAAAGTCTCTATTTTCTCTAGTAGACCATTGAGCCTTTCTGTCCGCTGCCTCCTAACCTTAGCACTTAACTGAATCAATAAGCCCCTCATATACACCTTGTGCGTATTCCAAAGAGAAAAGGGATCCGACGCATTTATCTGGAAAAATTCTGCTAATGCCGTCTTTAGGTAGTTCGCGTTCTCAGGCTGGGAAATGACAGAAACCTCATTTCGCCACCTGTTAGCTCTCGTCGTGGCGCCACAATCCCCCACCCTGATTGAAATTGGCGCATGGTCTGACCAAGTTATTGTATGTATCTCAGATTTAAAAATTTTTTGCAGTAAAAATTTGTCAACATGAAACCTGTCAATGCGTGAATAGGAATGGTGTACACTTGAAAAAAACGTATAGTCCTTTTCCGATGCGTGTTGGCACCGCCACACGTCAAAGAGGTCCCCAGATGAAAATTTTTTTGAGAGATTTGGCCTCCGTGATTTGCGGATGTGCGGGTTGGAAACATCTAGCTCGCTGTGCATAACAGCATTAAAATCCCCACATATAATCACATGACCCTTTTTCATGGTTGATACTTTTTTCAAAATTTTTTGTAGGAAGCCACTCTGGTTGGAATTTGGGAGATAAACATTTACTAGAGTGTATGTCACACGGGCAATCTCGCAAATAAGAATAATGAAGCGACCCGACCTATCCAGGTGAGAGTCCATAAGACGAAAAGGAATAGTATTCTTAACTGCTATGATCACTCCAGATTTCTTCTTTGGGCCATTAGCCAAAAACACCTGTGGAAACTTGCGATTAGAAAATGAGGGGTGGTTCCCCGCCATGAAATGAGATTCCTGAAAACAAATTATGTCACTGTGCAGTCTGGACTCCTCTTTCCATGCCATTTGGTGTTTAAAGGGGCTATTAAGCCCTTTAACATTAAGTGAAGAAATGGTAAAAGCCATATTGAATGAAATCAGGCCCAGCCTCCAACACCTAATGAGTCAGCGTGGTTACACCTATAAGAAGGTTAGGCCCTGTCTCCTCAAGGAAAGTAAAAGAAGCAAGCGAAGCAATTCAAAACTTTACCCTCGATGATATGCGTAGAAAATACTTTCAGCAGTATCCTGTGAAAGGTTAGTCACTGGATTAAAAAAAAAAAAAGAATGGAAAAGGAAGAAAATAAAAAGTAGCGATTCCCTAGGGAATCTGTGCTGGCAATAAGCCGCTAGCTCTTGGGGGTAAAAGTGGGTGTCTGTGAAGACAACAGATCAGAGGAGAGATAACACTCTTCAAAAAGGAAAAGAAAAACGAACATCAAAAAAACAACGAAACAAAATTAAACTCGTTGGAACATGTCCTGAGCGTAAAAGGCGAATAAAGTATTACCGTCAAGCTATGCCCTCAGCCGGTTTCAGCATCTGAACTTGTTCGGGTAGAGAGAGGCGATTCCGTTCTTGTTGGACCAGCGGTTTGTGGTGAGAGAAGTTGCCACTCTTCCAGAAGGCGAATACCCTCTGCGACTTTAGCCACGACATGCGACTTCCCTTCGAATGTAATTAGCAGCTTGGCCGGATATATCCATCTGTATGGGATTCGATGGTTATTGAGAGGTTTCGTTATGGTAACCAATTGTCTACGCTGTTGCATAGTGTACGCCGAAAAGTCGGCGAAAAAACTCCCTTCTTCTTGTCACTCAAACGAAATTCTCTTTGATATGATAGAAATGAATCCGTACGATCGTATCTCTGGGCAGGTGCGATGGAATGCTCTTCGGTCTGGGCAATCTATGAATGCGATCCACCACTAACTCTTCCACAGGAGTGTCTGGAAGTGCAGCTTTCATTAGATTGATAAAAAACTCCCGCAGCTCCTGAAGTTGAACTGTTTCTGGTATCCCACGGATTCTAATATTATTGCGCCTTGAGCGGTCCTCGAGGTCCGCTAATTTCGCTTTAATGGCCGCCATGTCCTCTTCTCTATCATTGTGTGCATCCACAAGCTCATTAAAGGTTTGGGCAAATTCCCCCATTTTCGTTTCAACATGGGACACTCTGCTAGTTACTGCATGCACTTCAGATTTAAACTGCTGAGTGATAGCCAGTATATCTGCATGCAAGGTTGACCTTAGTGAAACTAACATGTCCTTTAAAGTAGTGTCCAGAACAGGTTGATTTAATGTGGGAAATTCAGTAATAGAGTCCTGTAACTCTCTTGTATCATCCATGGAAGAATTAAGAGCACTCACCTCCCCTGTGTCACTTAAACGCTCCTCTGTTCTTTGCTTACTTTTTTGCTGGGCTGGTAGATGCAGAGGAGGAGGCAGAGTGTGATGCCTGTAGCGCTGCTTGTGGAACGCCATGATCTGTGTGTCGAGCCTTCCATTCCCGCTGTGACTGCTGGCCTCATGCGCCGCCGCCATCTTGGATAGGCCTCTGTCGCGGCTGGACAAAGAAATCCAGCATTTTGCCCGGTTTTGTAAGACCTTTTCTTTTCCGCGATGGCATCAGGGAGGTTGCCCGCAGGTACTGGCAAAATTTTCGGCCGAAAACGAGGGCTGGAGACGCTCATATTTGCCTTATTTGCTCAGGGTACAGTGGAGCTACTCACTCACACGTCCATCCGCTCCGCTCGTCGGCCACGCCCCCTACTCCTGCCATCATTTAAAGTGTCTCTGAGTAACCCCAAATAAAGTTCAGCTGTTCTAGTAGGTCTTTCCTGACATTTTCTTAGTTGCAACGTACAGACAAAGCCATAGTCCGCAGAGAGCTTCCAAAGCATCAGAGGGATCTCATTGTTAAAAGGTATCAGTCAGCAAAAGAATTCCAAGTCATTAGATATACCATGGAACACAGTGAAGACAGTCATCATCAAGTTGAGAAAATATGGCACAACAGCGATATTACCAAGAACTGGACGTCCCCCCAAAATTGATGAAAATATGACAAGAAGACTGGTCAGGGAGACTGCCAATAGGCCTACAGCAACATTAAAGGAGCTGCAGGAATATCTAGAAAGTACTGGCTGTGTGGTACACGTGACAACAATCTCCAGTATTCTTCTATCTATCTATCTATCTATCTATCTATCTATCTATCTATCTATCTATCTATCTATCTATCTATCTATCTATCTATCTATCTATCTATCTATCTATCCATCTATCTATCTGGATTATAGGGTAGGGTGGCAAGAAGGAAGCCTTTTCTTACCAAGAACATCCAAGCCTGGCTAAACAATGCAAAAACACATCTGAAGTCTCCCAAAAGCATGTGGGAAAATGTGTTATGATCTGATAAAACCAAGGTTGAACTTTTTGGCCATAATTCCAAAAGATATGTTTGGCACAAAAATAACACTGCACATCACCAAAAGAACGCCATACCCACTGTGAAGCATGGTGGTGGCAGCATCATGCTTTGGGGCTGCCTTTTTCAGCTAGAACAGGAGCCTTAGTCAAGGTAGAGGGAATTATGAACAGTTCCAAATACCAGTCAATATTGGCACAAAACCTTCAGGCTTCTGCTAGAAAGCTGAACATGAAGAGGAACTTAAGAAAGCACACATCTAAATCAACAAATTAATGGCTTCACTCGTTTGGGAAAATCTACCCCCCGATGTCCAGTTTCGTACAAAAAATGTACTTTTAAAATGTGTTGCTGGCAGGTTTCATCTTGCTTGTGGGCATGTGACACCCACAAGCATAAACTTCCTGGATGCAGTGAATGCTGAGATACCAGCATTCACCGCTTGTTCCCGCGCATGCTCAGTTGGTAAAGCACAGAGCACCGTAAACTTCCACATTGCCATCACAATGGGCGTCGTCATCGAAAGTTCCCACACCATTGTGATGGCAAGGAATCTCACAGAAAACACACACAGGCAGTGTCACTTCCGTTGCTGCCATCTTGCTACAACCCACACTCCTCTATAGTAATGATATGCCCAGAAGGGGGCAAGCGGACAGGACGGAACAGTGGCAACTGCACTGACTCCTGGAAATAATGACACAGAGCTCCCAGAAGACAGTGCGCCGCAGGATATGGCGACCATATCCGCCCACTCATGCGGGGGTCTGAGACAGGAAACAAGCAAGAAAACATGGATATATAGGTACCCCCTCTGAAAAAAAAATCCATTTGACACTGTATGCAATGCAAGAATGCGATGGAGGTTATCTTAAACATTTGTGCGGACCTCCGCTTTAAGGGTATGCAACCATATTATTTTAATTTTTTATTTTTACTTCTCTCCACCTAAAAGATTTCAGTTTGTTGTTCAACTGAGTTGTACAGTTTATAGGTCACATTAAGACCCCTTTCACACTGGGGCATTTTTCAGGCGCTTTAGTGCTAAAAATACCACCTGTAAAGCACTTGAAAAATACCTCATCTGCAGTCCCAGTGTAAAAGCCCGAGTGCTTTCAGACTGGGGCGGTGCACTTGCAGGACATTAGAAAAAGTCCTGCAAGCAGCATCTTTCGGGCAGTTTGCGAGCGGTGTATACACCCCTCCTCCACCACTCCTGTCCATTGGAATGCTTTGGCAGCGCCACTACATGGGTGCTTTGAACACTTTTAAACCCCTTTCAGGGGGTTAAAAGCACCCCGCTCTCTCCCGAATAGCGCTAAGGCGCTTTACTGCTACCGCCCCAGTGTGAAAGGGCTGTAAAGGTAGAGAAAGTTCTGAAATTATTGATCTATGTCTCATTTTGTTACATCACAGAAACCTGACATTTTAATAGGGGTGCATAGACTTTTTATATCCACTGTATATACAGAGAATCTGAATGATAACACAAAGACATTTCTTTCACTCATGGTTAGTGTTTGACTGAAGTCATTTTTTATCAATCAACTGTGTTTACTCTTTTTAAATCATAATGACAACAGAAACTACCCAAATGACCCTGATCAAAAGTTTACATACCCTGGTGATTTTGGCCTGATAACATGCACATAAGTTGGCACAAAGGGGTTTGAATAGCTATTAAAGGTAAACATCCTCACCTGTGATCCGTTTGCTTGTAATTAGTGTGTGTGTATACAAAGCCAATGAGTTTCTGGACTCCTGACAGATCTTTGCATCTTTCATCCAGTGCTGCACTGACGTTTCTGGATTCCGAGTCATGGGGAAAGCAAAATAATTGTCAAAGAATCTACAGGAAAAAGTAGTTGAACTGTGTAAAAAAGGAAAGGGATATAAAAAGATATCCAAGGAATTGAGAATGCCAATCAGCAGTGTTAAAACTCTAATCAAGAAGTGGAAAATGTGGAGTTCTGTTGAAACGAAAGGTAGACCAACTAAAATTTCAGGCATAACTGCCAGGAAAATTGTTCGGGATGCAAAGAAAAACCCACAAATAACTTCAGGTGAAATACAGGATTTTCTGAAAACCTGTGGTGTGGCTGTTTCAAGATGCACAATAAGGATGGGCTGCATGGTTGAGTCGCCAGAAGAAAGCCATTACTATGCAAATTCCACAAAGTATCCCTCTTACAATACACCAAACAGCACAGAGACAAGCCTCAAACCTTCTGGCACAAAGATATTTGGAGTGATGAGACCAAGATTGAGTTTTTTTGGCCACAACCATAAACATTTGGAGAGGAGTCAACAAGGCCTATGATGAAAGGTACACCATTCCTTCTGTCAAACACGGCGGTGGATCACTGATGTTTTGGGTCTGTATGAGCTACAAAGTCACAAGGAATTTGGTGAAAATTTATGGCAAGATGAATGCAGTATGTTATCAAAAAATACTGAAGGAACATTTGCATTCATCAGCCAGGAAGCTGCAAATGGGACGTACTTGGACATTCCAGCATGACAATGATCCAAAACACAAGGCCAAGTCGACCTGTCATTGGATACAGCAGAATAAAATGAAGGCTCTGGAGTGGACATCTCAGTCTTCTGACCTCAATATCATTGAGCCACTCTGGGGAGATCTCAAACGTGCAGTTCATGCAAGACAGCCCAAGAATTTACAGGCACTGGAGGCTTTTTGCCAAGAGGAATGGGCAGCTTTACCATCTAAGAAGATAAAGAGCCTCATCCACAAATACCACAAAAGACTTTAAAGAGGAAGTAAACCCTGATGAGTTTACTTCCTCTTTCATTCCCTGCAAAGGCAAAGCATAATGGACTACTATGCATTGCATAGTATTCCATTATGTGTCACTTACCTGACACAGGAGCCAGCGAAGTCACCGCTGTCCCCTGTAGTCCGGCGCATCCATCTTCTTGGTGGGGTCTCGCAGCTCCGCCGCTGTCATTCGGCGAAGCCACGATGATGTCACTCCCGCGCACGCGCACGGGAGCCGACACACGCGGCAGCTCCGTCGTTGAGAATGCCGCGCTCAGTGCGCCTGCACGCCGCTGTCTATGGCGCATGCGCCATAGACAGCGGTGCCTGACTTCGGGCAAATATCTCCTAAACTGTATATGTTTAGGAGATATTTCTTGAACCTACAGGTAAGCCTTAATCTAGGCTTACCTGTAGGTCAAAGTGTGTTGTAAGGGTTTACAACCACTTTAAGCTGCCATTGATATTAAAGGGGGCAATACACGGTATTAAGAACTGGGGTGTGTAAACTTTTGATCAGGGTAATTTGAGTAGTTTCCGTTGTAATTTTTTTTTTATTTTTTTTTAGGACAAGCAACTCTTTGTGTTCATGATGCTGTCTTGTAAAAATGATTTTATTTTTTATGCAGTGATAACATTTATGCACAGCAAAACAAAAAAATGACTTTTTCCATTGGATCACTGTATAATTTAATAAATGTTATTCTATAATTTTTCTTGTCTAAAATAACACAAAAATTATAAATGTGCTTTTTTAATGCCACTTTAAGAAATTAAACAAAACAAATGAAAATTAAAAAAAGTTTACATAATAATGGTTAGAAAAATAATATTTAAAGGGAGAAAGGGAAGAAGGATTTAAATAGGGATAATTAAACTAAACTAAAAACATTTTTTACATGTGCTTTAGCTGATGTCATCTGTAGGCTGAAGCTCATTCCTTTGATCTGTGAATAAAAGACATGTATGCAGCTGGAAAGAAATGTAAGCGCAGGGCATGCGCTTAAGTCAGGTGCTGGTCAGATAAAAATAACTTGCTCTTACCAGACTGGAGGAGTCACGGGGAGACTGGGCTGTGATAGTAGTGTGGGAATGGAGCAGAGGTATATCAGTTGGAGGCAGAAATTGTGGTGCAATGTCCCTCCCTCCTGCCCTAGTGTAAATGGTTTGGCAGCTGGGGACAGAATCTAACTTAGAGGTAACACAGATTCCAAAGTTGTGAAGATGGGGTCATCAGGGACCGGCAACCACTTATTCGAATTGGAACTGGAGTATTTAATAATGTTTATATTTTATTTTGGTTTTGAGTCAATAAAGGCCAAACCGGCCATTTAAATCCAATACAGTGTCAGTGAACTTGTTTAAGTAATAAGTGGGAATGGTAGGTACAATTTTGAGTTGGTCTAGTAAGTTATCTCAACTACCCTAGTCATGAAACAGAGTAGTTACAAAAATTCCAGTATTACGTTATTTTTTTATGCACATTTGAACAGCATTTATAAGCACATTTATTACAGCAGCAGCTATTACAGCTATTAGTGTAGCACCCTCTAGTGTGTTAGATGTATAGGTTGTTGTTAGAGTAGGGAAATTTACTTTTAGCCCAGGGCTAAGCCCAAGCTGTGAATCTGAGTCATGTTTCAGTGACTCAGGGGCCGGATGACTCATCTGGCAGCTCTTTCTGACACTTCCACTAGACTGGAAGTTTGTAGAAACTTCCAGAGCTGGAGAGTGGGAGAAAGGAGGGGGCTGCCCTGCATTCGGATTTCCAAGTTTCGAATTTCCAAATTTTCTAATTTTCAAATTTAGCATTTTTGGAATTCAAAAATTTGAAAATATAAAAAAAATATATAAAATTTGAAATAATAACTAATAATAACTAACTATTAAATTATAGGTATTGCAATTTCCTTTGAAATTTGCCTGTTTGTGAATGTAACGAATACAAATTTATCTGAAGTTACAAATTATCTGAAATAACAAATGTCGCATCTAAATAAGTGGAATGGAACAAATTAATAATAAATAATAATAAAATTAATAAATTTGTACTTGTTACATTCACTAACAGCCAAATTTGAAAGGAAATTACAATACCTATAATTTAATAGTTATTATTAGTTAGTCATTATTTCAGATTTTAGGATTTTCAGATTTCCAAACTTTAGAATTTTCAAATTTACGAAATTTTAGAATTTTCAAATTTACGAAATTTTAGAATTTTCAAATTTACGAAATTTAGAATTTCCATTTCCAAAATGTATGTTTCTAGTTTCGAATTTCCTAATTTCCCAAATTTAAAATTTTCAAACTTCCAAATCTCCGAAATTACAAATTTATGAATTAGAATTTTCAAAATGTCCTATTTTCTGAAATTTCAAATTTCCGAATTTTGAATTTTTGTAATTTTGATATTCTGAAATTACGAATTTCCAATTTATGAAATTTAGAATTTATGAATTTCAACAATTTGAAATGTTGACAACGGAAAAATTCGGAAAATCTGAGATTTCGGAATAAAGGAATTTGTCAAAATTCATTAAAGAATGAATTCGGAACTGAACTAATTGCGCATATCTAGTGATCAGTAGCCACAGGAGTGATACAAGCTGGACGCTGAACGTTTTCTACGCAACCAAGGGGCCGCAGGTTCCTGCCTATAATGGGCTATTGCTTCATCTGATTGAGTGACTGTCGGATAATTCACAGTGTTCCAGCTGGGTTCTGTAAGTAAGTGAGTGCTGGAGAAAAAAATAGGAGCTATATATAGACACTGTATATAGGAAGAGATTTCCCTGACATTTGTTCTGAAGTCAAGTAGGCATCCCATAATCTCCCATTCCTATCCAAGTTATTATCCCTGAACTAAGAAAAAAACAACAAAGTCATGGACTGTTCTCTGACTCTGGAGTGCCTGTGGAAATTTTGTATGCCTGGCTGTACAGAGTGGGGAACTCGGTTACTTGCAGCTCTTAGGTGGGTGCGCTA
Organism: Lithobates pipiens; assembly: GCF_037356315.1. NCBI lineage: Eukaryota > Metazoa > Chordata > Amphibia > Anura > Ranidae > Lithobates > Lithobates pipiens. The sequence goes on along the minus strand of NW_027507789.1, from coordinate 54,921,872 downwards.
CAATAGAGACAAAATGAAAAATTACAGGACTCTCATAGGACCTCCCTTACCCTAAATGCAGGAACCCCAAGAATTAAAAATAGGAATATTATCCAAAAAAGTTCCAAAATGTGCAGTCCAAACTTCATGAAACAAGTGCAACCTCAATCTTCAGTGATTTTAACAAAATCTTCACAGTGTGCAGAGCCCACGTCGAGCTGCACAGGAAAATAGGCATGCTTTGATGATTGGAGTCCATCTTATCTCCCTTTGTCTCTTTGATAGGAACATATGCCCTAACTTATGGAAGGGTTGCTTTTAACCCACAGTTGAGAGCTGTGAAATTATCTTCTTTTTTGCGATACAATTCCTGTTATCTTTTGGACGGTTGAGGCTCCCAGTTTAACAGTTCATTATTTCCTGATATACTATATTCCAAGATACCTGTAAACACCTGATATTATAGCATTTATCCACCCCTCCCAATGGGTCACTTGGCAATATTCGGGTGTATATGGTTATGTGGATGCAGTACATTGCCATTTTTCATCTAATTTTAATACTGTTCAGGCCCCCGCACTCATATCATGAGTTGTTGAAATATATGTTCTTATGGCTAAAACAAACGAGCCCCCACGTTCTTTCCTGAAGAAGCCATACGGCGAAACATGTAGAAAACATGAACATGACTACAGTAAATCATTGTCATTAATAGGATGCTTTGCACAAACCTATGGCTATGATTATATTGTATGTATTGTTTTTATGACATTGTTCATTTAATAAAATTTGTATATACTTTTTACATATTTTTGTTTCAATGCTTTGCACCTATAAAGTCCCATATATCCCAAATGTTTCCTCTTATCTAAATGGGATGTTGGTGCCATATCTTATGTAAATTCTGATACTGATTTCTGACCACATAATTTATCACTTCATAGGTATAGTTAGAGGTTGTCTTCTCCAGTAAGTCAAAACATCCAGCAAATGGCAATGCAAGGGTTAAACACACTACTTCATTAAAAGAGGACCCATAGTGCTCATTGTGATTATTCTAATAAATAATAAATCATGGAAAACACTAAAACCACTTACAAGTAGAATAAAAGAATCAGCACAGTCTTACACAATCCAAATAATAAGGATTCACTATTGTCAGGGATACCACATGGAGGTAACCAGCAAGGATAACCAGATCAGTGGACTGTACCTTAATCCAATCAGAAATCAGGCCAAAGAAAGGTAAAATAAAGTGATACTAAAGTCTATTTTTTTATGTTTCAAAATAAAAAACATATTATACTTACCTGCACTGTCCAGTGGTTTTGCAGAGAGCAGCCCAGACCCTCCTCTTCTTGTGTCCCACACTAGTGCTCCTGGCCCCTCCCTCCTGTAGAGTGCTCCCTCAACAAGCACTTGAGTCGAGCCGCAGCGCCATGTGTCCATTCAGACACGGAGCCATGGCTAGGCACCACCCCTCTCTCTCCTCATCGGCTCACTGACTTGACAGCAGTGGCAGCCAATGGCGCTCCACTGTTGTCTCAGCTAATTAGGAGGGAGAGTCTGGGGAAGTTGAGTCTGGTTGACCACCCATGCATCTGTTTTTTGTCGCTCCCTTTTTCTTCCTTACCCTGCGACACGTGACACCCTCACTCTTATTTATTGTCATGAGTCAATAGGATAGAAAGTGAGGAGAAATCTACTGACTGATTCCAAAAGCTGAAAAAAGTTTGATGGAAATTTCAGGGTTTATGCATGCATGGGTTTGCCTACTGGCAACCCCTTTAGACAAGCCCCTCGCTAACCAGCCACAAAAAATAATCCAAGTGATCCTATTTAGCAGCCACCTTGGCAGTACAATACACAGCCAATTCAGCTCTCCGCAAAACAGGCCCTGTCTAGAGAGTCAGGAAAGGTGGAGCCAGTGGGCCAACCACACAGTGACATGGCCAACAATTTTGCAGAGGAAGCAGACCAGTCCCGTGAAGTCCCGTTTAAAACCCTCCTGTGAAGTCCCGTTTAAAACCCAAAACTCAAAAAACTATTTTTTTAACTATAAAAAATTTCAATAATAATGTTAGAAAAAGCTTAATAACATTTTTGTTGCTTGCCTACTCTACAAAAACTAAGAAAAATGTTTTAGCTGGACTTGAGCTTTTAAAGCAACCCTGTCACCAATTTTAAAGTCTAAATTCTAAAGAAGTAAACCCTTTTGCTGTATTTGCCACCAAACACTGCCACAGTAAAATAAATTGCTGCCCTAAATTTCTTCGGAAACTGATATTTCTGGTAGCGTCTCCACAGAGCGGTTCCTTACAACAACCTCAACATCACTACAGCACATTATTTCTTGTAGTTAGACTTTGAGACTGGCAACAGGATTACGTCAAGTTATGCTTACAATTGCAGCCACATTGTTTAGATCAAATTCCATTTGCTTACTCCAGCAATCTTTTCTCTATTTGAGCTGTTTGGGGTTTTCTTTTTCCAAGTCACATAAAACTCTAATCACCCCATCAGGATTTCCTTTTTTTTTTTAAAGCGACTTTTTCACTAGGATCCCATTTAGTAGCAATCAACCCAATTGCTAGAATTCTACCAAAATTTTGCTAAACTTGATTTTGCAGCAAATGCGTCACTAATCAAACTAATCCTACAGTGAAAGTAGACTTTGTGTATGAAACATAAATAAAAATAGCGCACCTACAAAAAAGTTCAATACTGACATGGTGAGCATTGGCTTTCTTGACAGCGGTCATTGTGTTCTTTCTAAGTGCACTCAATATGCACCTAAATATAAAATGTTTAAGGTGTATCTAAAACCCAAACTTAATTTTTTATTTTCATTTTGGATAGAGTGGGGAAGGGTTAGGACCCCTTTCAGGTGATTTGCCCTATCTATTTGCCCTTTTGCCAAATATAGAATTTTGAGTTCTTGGTGGAATGGAAATAGAAGGTAAATTTTACAATGGGGGTAATTCCACCATTTATAGTTGTTTATTAATTTGGATCTCCAAACACTTGTTGTTGTATGTTGAGACAGGCAGTGAAAGAAAAGCTTCACAATCAAACACAGGCTGTAAAAATCCCAAGGGTTGTAACCATTCCCTGTTCTATCCAAAACAACAAAAAAAACTGTACTTCTAAAAAAAACTAAAAAAAAAAAAAAACAATAAATGTAATGCATTTCACCAAGATGTTCCCAATTTCACTAAGCTTTGGGAGAAGATAAAACTCTATTTTACTTATTCCTAGACTGAAGCAGGAGCAATAGTAAGGACTCAAACATTACCCATAGCACTACTACAGGTGAAAAATGGTTTTGCATGTGAATTTTTCATCAGATATAATGGTAAGTGTTTTCAGCAAACATCAATTGTGTGATTCTTCTTCCTGAAGTGTTCAGAATAAAAGAGGAAGCTAAAAGCACATATTTTATTACAAATATAAATACATATCATATGATTAATTCATCTTTTATATGCAGGTGAGAAAACTCATATTATTCAATAATGCAGTATAATTTGTTGAGCAAGGTTTGTAAAATGTGCAATAAACTAACAAAAGCATGTGCCATTATGACACAGAAAAGATTAAAGACTTGGATTTCAATGTCCAGTCAATGAATGTTGTATAACACATAGCATTTAATTAGCACATCAATACATCAAACACAAATGAGAAAGAAGACTGGAGAGGCTGGAAAAGGCTTCATACAAGAATTGTGTATCCTTTTGTGGAGATAGCGCATTGTGAAGAGGTTTTTGAAAGCAGCAGAGGCTAGCAATAAATACACAATGTTCTGAAATACACAAACAAACACAGCACAAAAGGTCTTATGATCACAAATAATACAACTATAAAGCTTGACATAGGTACCCTATGTTAAGGTCTTATAGATTCAGCAGATTATTTTTCAGAGTAAACCCTTGTCTCCGCCCCCTACTCACCTTTGAGCACCAACCCTTGGTTTCAAACTCCTACACACCTCTCAGTATTGCCCCTTTTAGAGAATACAGTACCAAGTAACAAATGTGATGCTAAGTAATTTGTATGGAATTTGCCAATGATAACAAGAAAAGCAGTAAAATAGATCCACTGAAGCCAGCAACAACAGAACCCCCCCCCCCTCCCCATAAACAACAGATCCCCCAAACAATAATGGACCGCTTCCAACAATATGCCCCCAGCAACAATAGCCACCAGGGCAACAACAACAAATCTTCCCACAGCCAGAATCAATAGATCCTCCAGCTGCCAGTAACAATAGACCCCTCACTCAACAGTGGATCCCTCCTAGCAAAATGAGACCCACCATCAGCAATAATAGATCCCCACCAGAAACAACAGTTCTCCTCAACAACACTAGATCCCCTCCAGCGACAATAGTTCCTCCAGTAGCCAGGATCAATAGACCTTGCAGCACACCCCAGCACTTCTTGCCCTTATATACATTGAGGTAGAGGTGACAGAACTGTATTCCCCTTAAAAAAAAATCCCTGAGTTTACCAGTCCTTGTATGTGGTGGCTACATTAGCTTTCTTTTTCCTCTTTTTTCTGGTGATCCTGCCAGTAGCACACATCCTTTCCTAGGGTGACAACACTCATTCACCATACTGTATCTAAAGAGAAGCAGAGTTATCACCCTAGGATGGGACTAAAGAAATAAACCTACCCTGTTCCTCAACTTCATAGCATAGAGAGAAGGAATTTCATAGTCCTCAGAGATCATTTTAAACGAAGTGATTCATCAGAGTGCAGCAAAGGCCGAGAGCACAAGAAGTTATCAATCAAGATTCCTGACAAGATTAAGAGGTATTTATTTTTGCACAGATATAACAGACCAAAAGAGTCCAAAACAGGAGACGTTCATTGTTGGGACCTGCGGTTGTGCTCATAAGTTTACATAACCTGGCAGAATTTATGATTTATTTATGATTTAGCTAGTAGGAACAAACGATATGTCTCCTCTTCCCTGACAGAACAGGGATTTGTGTGTTTACACACACAAATCCCCGTGCTGGCTCTCGTGCACGGGATCGTGCCCACCGGCCACGGGTCCCCTGGTGCGCAGTGCACGTACATGCCTCTGGCGACTCTTAAAGTGGACCATGTACTCATACGGGGTTTTGTGCAGCGGTGCCATTGTACCACAGTAAATATGCATAAGCCGGTCAGGATTCGGTTAAGGAGCACAATTCAGCGATACTTGAACAAAAAAGATCTGCATGGTTTAAGTGCCAGAAGGAAGCCTTTACTGCGCCAATGCCACAAAAAAGCCAGTGAGGCATGTCAAGGTGTTGTTGGGCATATTGTAACTAGGCTTTTTTGTGGAACTTGTACAGTAAAGGCTTCTTTCTTGCAACTTGACCATGCAGCTTTTTTTTTTGTTCAAGTATCATTGTATTGTGCTCCTTAAAGACAACCACACCATCTTTTTCTAGAGCAGCCAGTCTTTCTCCTGAGGTTACCTGTGGTTTTTCTTTGTATCCCAAACAGTTATTGCGTCAGTTGTGGCTGAATTCTTTCTTGATCTACTTCTTGTTAAGTGAATGAACAGTACTGTCTGTCATATTCAAGGTTTTGGATATCTTTTTATATCCTTTTCCAATTTTGTAAAGTGTCATTACCTTGTTACGCAGATCTTTTGACTGTTCTTTTCTACCTCCTCATAGCTCAGTGTCTAGTACATCCATGTAAGAGCTAACAAACTCATTGGCTATTTATACACAGACACTAATTGTGATTTAAAAAACCCCAAATGTGGGAAATTAACCTTTAAGTGCCTTTTTAACCTGTGTGTCCCATTCTGTGTCTGTACCAAGGCAAAACATTCCAGGGTATGTCAACTTTTGATCAGGGTCATTTGGGTCGTTTCTGTTGTCATTATGATTTAAAAAGAGTAAACACAGTTGATTGATAATAAATGGCTTCAGCCAACACTAACCATGAGTGAAAGAAATGTTTTTATGTTATTATTCATATTCTCTGAAAAATGGCCAAGAAATCCTAAATTCTGTCAGGGTATGTAAATTTATAAGCACAACTGTATATATCCTACAAACTAATTGACAAAAAACACTGCAATTTACAACAAACACTCAAAAATATATTAACACCAGTCTTCTCCAGCAAAAAAAATGATTTTGCGTACAACCCGAATACCCCTTTCTTAGACATTGTGTGTCTTAGTATAAGACAGTTTCCATATGAAAACATTTCAAGAAACTATAATAAAGATTGGTATATGATCCATATAAACTTTTTGTATGCACCAAATTTTAAAGATTTACTTCTACATGTACATGTGGATAATTGTCCATCAACCAGATGTTCATAACTGCTGTGAGCAGCAGAATCCCAGCGCATGGATATTTAAAACCTTTTATCATAACTTCCAACATAACGTGATACATAAGATATGCATGACTGATATCTAATGCAAACGTTCTTATAGTCAACATGAACGTTAGCTGCAAATGTTAAGAAATCTACATCTCAAATATCCACACATGCATAGCCATTGTGCATCGTGGCTGGTAAATCAGACCTTGCCTTATGGAAAAAAAATCCCCAGGGGGCTTTTTAGCAGCAATGTACCAGGGTCAAAAAAGGGAGAGGAATAATTGTATAAAATTCTTTATTCTGAAAATGTCCAATGGTGTAATTAAAATATAAGCTCTGGCCATATTACACAATACAGCAATGCAGACACAAATATACAGAGCTTTGCATTACTTAATGTTTAACTGTGTGAGAACCCCAACGTGTTTCAACTAGTTGTGGTCTTCTTCAGGGATATAATTTTCACTAAAGAGATACTTTAAATATCTTCAGAATTTCACAAACATTTCATCATACACCACATTTCAGCTAAAACATATATATTTCCCGCTGAAAGATGGAATGAGTGATCTCATGACCAGAAATGTTAAAATCCATTGAATAATCCGGAAAACTCCATGGCTGCCCCCATCTCCTCAATAGAAGGGAGCCCAACTCAAAGGGCTTGCAAGGAGACACATTGTTGATGCCCACTGAGGGACGGGAGAGTTGGCACCTGCAACAAATTCCCAAACAATGACCATATGTTAAATGAGAGGGATCAAGTAAGTTAACTCTTAACTCTATTGGTTCTGCACTGGAAATTGCACAGTCATGGAACACTGTACCCCGATAAAATGTATATTTTTTTTTCACACAAATAGAGCTTTCTTTTGGTGCCATTTGTACACCACTGAACTTTTCATTTTTTCTTATACAAATTAACAAAGACCATAATGATAAAAAATTAAAAAAACTATGTTTTTTATTATCTGTTATAAGTCATATGCCATTAAAATAAAACATGTAATTTCTTCATAAATTTAGGCCAAAATGTACTGTGCTACATGTCTTTGTTAAGTGTCTATTGATTGGTTTGTGTGAAAGTTATACCGTCTACAAATGATGGGATATATATACTGGAATTTTTGTTTATTTTTTTTATACTAGAAATGGCAGTGATAAGCGATGTATAGTAGGATTGAGATAGTGTGGCGGATAATCTGACACTGACTGATGCTCTAGGGGAACTGACTAACTGACACTGACATCACCAGTGACACTAATACAGTGATCAGTAATAATAATATACACTTTCACTGTATTAATGACACTGGCTGGGAGGGGATTAACATTTAGGGGCAATCAAGAGGTTAATTGTGTGCCTACAATGTTTATTCTGTGTACTGTTTTTACTGAGCAATGTAACCGTTTTATTCCCTGTATTGCTGATAACAAACACAGAGTTGTCTTCTGTCATTCGCTCAGGTGATCAGCGGGTTCCAGCCATAATTATATTGGCCAGAACCCAATGATCAGCTTGTGCTGTAGCGAATGATAGCACAGCCTGGTGACATGCGTGCTTGCCTCCTACCTGAAAGTGATGGATCACGTGTATGTATGTGATCCAGTGCAGCGGGGCCGTTCTGCTGCAATAAATCTGTGGTAAGCAGTCTGCAATCAGTTAAAGATGGCAGGAACAATTCACATTACATCACACAGACATACTATCCAAGGTCAATTGGCATTCTTTGCTAGTCACACATAGTAAACATACCATATCAAATCATTCTTTGAAAGCAGCAAAATGCACATCATTCTTAACCGTTTCCCGACCAGCACGCAACGATGTACCTCGGCACAATGGCATGAGTGGGCAAAGGGGCATACCCGTACGTCCCTCCGTAATAGCCGCCTAGCCCCTAGCGGGCGCATGTATGCATCTGGCATGGAGCGTGCTGGTGGGAGCGTGCCCACTGGTCCCGCGGACTCAATGTGAGCCAGTGGCCCGCAATCACAGCAAGGAGAGGCATAACGGGGAAGTGCCTATGTAAACAAGGCATTTCCCTGTTCTGCCTAGTGACATGACATAGATCCACTGCTCCCTGCCATCACCCCCAACAGTTAGAACACACTGAGGGAACACAGTTAACCCCTTGATCGCCCTCTGTTTAACCCCTTTCTTGCCAGTGACATTTATACAGTAATCAGTGGCTATTTTACCTCTGATCACTGTATAAATGTCAATGGTCCCAAAAAAGTGTCAAAAGCGTCCGATTTGTCTACCACAATGTCGCAGTCCAAATAAAATAAAAAAATCACAGATCACCGCCATTAGTAGTAAAAAATAATAATAAAAAATGCCATACATCTATCCCCTATTTTGTAGACACTATAACTTTTGTGCAAACCAATCAATGTACGCTTATTGCGATTTTTTACCAAAAATATGTAGTAGAATACATATCAGCATAAACTGAGGAAGAAATTCGTTTTTTTATATATATTTTTGGGGATATTTATTATAGCAAAACGTGAAAAATATTGCTTTTTTTCCAAAATTGTCACTCTTTTTTTGTTTGTAGCGCAAAAAATAAAAACTGCAGAGATGATCAAATACCACCAAAAGAAAGCTCTATTTGTGAGAAAAAAGGACGTCAATTTTGCTTGGGTACAACGTCGCACGACCGTGCAATTGTCAGTTAAAGCAAAACAGTGCCGTATCGCAAAAAATGATCTGGTCATTAAGGGGGTAAATTCTTCTGAAGTGGTTAAAGTGATTGTAAAGGTTGAAGGTTTTTCACCTTAATGCATTCTCTGCATTGTGAAGGGGTTCTTTGTAAGGTAACAGAGGCTAGCAATAAATACACAATGTTCTGAAATACTTGGACGCAGCACAAAAGGTCTTATGAGCACAAATAATATAACTCTAAAGATTGACACAGGTGCCATGTGCTAAGGTCATGGATTTAGCAGATTATTTTTCATAGTTTGAAAGATTGTAAATATATTTTATTATATCTTTTCATGTGACAACACTTAAGAAATTACATTTTGATACAATGTAAAGTAGTGTACAGTTTTTTCACCTGGTGATCCTGCCGGTAGCACACATCTTTTACTAGGGTGACAACACTCATTCATCCTACTGTATCTAAGGAGAAGCTATCAAGAAGTTATCAACAAGATTCCTGGATAGATCAAGAGGTACTTTTTGCATTTAAACAGATATACCACACCAAAAGTATCCAAATAGGAGAAAGACATTTTTAGGGTTTATATGCCCTATAAGCTACCGTAATTGACAAAAACATTTGTGATTTACAGCAAACCCACATAACTATATATTAGCACCAGTCCTCCCCATTGAAAGCCTATTTTGTGACCAAGCTGAATACCCCTTTTTTAGATATAATAGGGTTTATTTACTATAGTGCCTATGCGGTGAATGGCCAAATTTGGCTAAAACCGGGTAGATTTACTAGGAAATAGCATTTTCTATAGCGCGTGGAAAAAATTTGTTGGTAAAGCAAATTCACTAATGGTCATAGAAATCAGCGACCAACTAAATCAGTTACCGTGGTAGGAGCATGCACATTACACAAGGAAATAATGTTTAGAGCATGATCTCATAGATTAAATGGTACCTAAACATGCAGTATATTGTTTGTAGATGATCTGCTTTTAATTTTTTTCAAAAATTGACTATGTACTAGCATAAGTGCGCATGCCCAGACAATAAAAATAGTCACAATCTTTCCCACATTCATTTTTTAACCACACACTATAGTAATTTCCGACATTTGCAAATGCCAAACAATTGCATGTGCGAAAATGAACTAGCATAATGGCTAATATTTATATTTAAATGCAAGTTTCAACCATTGATTCTCATTGTACAACTGTTCCTTCCACAAAAACATACATTTTAATTTGGAGATGAACTGTTTAATTCCTAAAATGTATTGTCCTTGCTGGGTTTGTATTTAGCTTCTTATTCCTTTTTTTTAAACAAAGCTAGTAATATTTAATGTGTTCATGTTTCTCTCTCTCTCTCTCTCTCTCTCTCTCTCTCTCTCTCTCATATATTTGTGTATACTGGCATTTGCATTGTGTATGCCCATTTAGAATATATATATATATGTATATAATATATATGTCTTCACAAATCACACACAATACCATTGCTGATGCAAATTTTAAATGAGTAACAATATTGTGTGTTGTTTAGGATTTCCAAATGATCATAATTTTCACCAAAAAAACGTAATATGTGTACCAACATAATTAATCCAAATCGAAATGTGATTACCAAAATTCAGAGGGTAACACCCCTATTCTACACTCACACACCAATAATGCCAAATATCACAAAATAAATCAAGAAACATAACTCCTGACTTATGTTATTCTACCACCTATAAGGAAATGCCTAAAGAAATGTAGTATTTAGGTGTAGGAGGGTTCCACCACAATTGCAAATCTGGCCATATGTTTTCCATGGTAAAGGACAAAAAGCAGCCTTGTGAATTCTACAGCAGCACTAATTGCAGCCTCTTACCAAGCAAAAAGCCCCAAAATTAAAGATGGTCCAATAGCAGCATGCTGAAGTAATCAGCCATACCCGCCTTAGAACCAGATGACATATCACATAAACAGGTTGTGCAAAGGCACTTCAAGGGTACATGTGCATTGATTAACTTTTTGCATCCCAGGGACTTATGACAGTTTAACACCACAGAGATGGAGACTCTATGCATGGGGCAGCACAGTGGCTAACTGATTAGCACTTCTGGCTAGCAGCACTGGGGTCATTGGTTCGAATCCCAAATATGCCACTACCTGGCAAGAGGTTTGTATGTTCTATTTCTGTTGTGGTGTTTCTTTTTTACAAGTTATTACATTTCTAACGGGTTTCACATAATGGAAACAAAAAGAAATGACATTATAAATAAAGCGAGTGTGGGTTTGCATTAGACTTGTGCACAACAGAAAATTTTGTTTAGTTTCGGTTTGTTGTCATTCATAAAATACGTAATTTCGTTCTGTTATATTCGTTATGTTACGTTAATACGTTTTCCGATAATTCGTTATTTCTGTAGAGTGTCGATATCCATTATACTGAATCTCAAATCATGTTGAATTCATTAATTATATGCGCTATAATTTTGTTCGTATTCGTTGAAATTCGATATTTATGTATGTATACTGATTCGTAATAATGATTTGTAGTTTGGAAAGTCGTTTATTAAATCTTTTAACACACACAATGACAATATCTCTTCTCCTCTGCTTAAATACAATACAACACCCTTCTTACTCAGTTCTCAGGAAGGAACTTTGCCAGTAATCCAACCTCCAGCACAAAATTAATCAGCTAATTGGACTGTAAGATTTACTTTGAGCTGACCTTTTGTTTCATTAGAACTTTAACGAATTACCAAATCAAGTCGAATTCATTCGTTATATACGCTATAATTTCTTTCGTATTCGTTGAAATTTGTTGTTTTTTAATTTGGACATGCGGATGAATCCGAATGTCCGAAAGATGCAAAATTCGGACGAATTTTGATTTGTTATGAAACGAATTGCACATGCCTAATTTTCACCAAATCTATAACTGTGTGTTTTGGGTCAGATATGGTGTGATCCTGCATCCATATTTTAATGTTGAATGGTAATGACGAATGACATGACAAATGCACTTTGTCAACAATTTGTGTGAAGCAGCCCTCACAAAGTTGACTTTTATTGTTTTAGACCCTCCACATGCTCAACAATTTTCAACTTGAATTGTTTGATTTTTGGTATCACTGATCAGGGCCAGAGCCTTGGACATTTGTTCTTTTCTGTTTACCCTGCACAGATACATATTCTGATGCATTCTTTCATTTGGCAAGAGTGTGTGTTCCTGATCAACAGGTGTGAGCACTTGAGGCATACATGAGGAGACAGAATTAATTACACTGGTGGGTGTGTTCTTTACTGGGTGGGTGTAGGTGTGCTATCAATCCTACCTATGTTATATAAAGGCCTGCAGTTGTGGCAGTTTCTTTGCCTGGGAAGAGGCCATAATCTTTGCTCGCAGTGCTTGGATTTGTTATAACTATTTTTTTATTTTTTTTAGGGGGGGAGATAGTGTGCATAATGACCGACCCACACCCCCACTAAGGCTGTCGTTTGATGATTGCTTTGTCTGTTTGCAGGAATAGTTTTGCATGTTGGCCTTGTGGGCATGGTTTCCAAATTGTGTGTCTTTGGCGAACTTGTCACCACAGCAGGTGAGTGTCTGACACCCCAGCTTCAGATAATATATGTATGCCTGCATATTTATAAGTCGTGTTTTTCCAATATTTTTTAGGCGATTTGCTGGTTGTGACTGATGACTGATGGCAGCCCATTCTTGCATAATTAATGCTTGTAGTTTGACAGAATTTATGTTTTTTTTTTGTTCACCCAAAACTTGATGATTGACCACAAGTTCTCAATGAGATAAAGGTCTGGGGAGTTTCCTGGCCATGGACCCAAAATTTTTCCTGGAGAGAATTGGCTTCTTTGCTGCCCTTCTTGACACCAGGCCATCCTCCCAAAGTCTTGTCCTCAATGTGTGCACAGATGTACTCACACAAGCCTGTTGCCATTCCTGAGCAAGCTCTGCACTGGTGGTGCCCCGATCCTGCAGCTGAATCAACCATAAGAGACGGTCCCGGGCTTAAAGAGATTGTAATGGTTCATGTTTTTTCACCTTAATGCATTCTTTGCATTAAGGTGAAAAAACACCTCATTGTTATGGCCACCCAGCCCCCCGTTTTACTTACCTGAGCCCATTCACCTGCTGTGTGCATCCCCCCAGCATTCTCTTCTTCACTGAGTCTGGCTGTCCATTGGATAGATTGATAGCAGCACAGCCATTGGCTCGCACTGCTGTCAATCACATCCAATGACGCGGCCGCCGGGGGCGGGACTGAGTCATACACTTGGCATCTATGGACACCACACAACTGTATGACACCGGAGTGCCCCCACAATCTAACCCCCCTCGGGAAAGAACTTCCCAGAGGGGGTTAGCTTTAGCGGGGAGGATACGAGACAACCGCCATGGGACACCAGAACAGCAGGATCAGGGTCACAGTGGAGGTAAGTATAACATGTTTGTTATTTTAAAAAAAAATCAAACCTAAACGACCCCTTTAATTGAGCGCACTGAAGCCTTCTTTACAAATGCAGTGGACATTTTTTTTATGGGATTAAGTTCACTTTCATGGCAAAGAGGGAGTTTTCAACTATTTGCAATTCGTCTGAACACTCTTCATAACATTCTGGAGTATATGCAAATTGCCATGATAAAAACTGAGGCAGCAGACTTTGTGAAAAATAATATTTGTGTCATTCTCAAACTTTTGGCCATGGCTGTACAATTCATGTTGTATATGTATCTTTCTCGCTGATGCCACTTATGAATTCACATAGAATGCATGAAGGTCAAAAAACAACCACTGTAAGGTAAAAAACCTTTCAGGTGCAGCTTTCCCCCCCCCCCCTCTTTTACTTACCCAGTCTCGGTCCAGCACTGTGCATGAGAATAGCAGCACTGTTCTTTTTCTCCTTCCTCACTGGGCTCAGTAAGAGCAGCCATTGGCTCTCACTGCTGTCAATAAAATACAGTGACAAGGGAGTGGGGAGCGGGGCTGAGCCCCACTGTGTGTGTCAATAGGCCAACGCAGTTTGGCCCAGGATTGAGCCCGCCCAAGAACCCCCCTTAGCAGACAGCTTTCTGGGGGGACGGGACTTGAAGGCGGGAGGTGCCAGGAGCGCTAACAGCGACCCCAGAAGAAAGGATCAGGGCTGCTCTGTGCAAAACCATAGCACAGAGCACATCTTTTTTTTCAAATAAGGTAAGTATTTTTCTACAAATGGTATTGATAATAAAATGTAAAATCTCTGCCCCTATCTAGTTAACCATTTGATAAATACTTAGTAAAACACTCTTTCACTGGAATTTCTAATAATAGCTTTAGGAAACCTGATAAATAGTGATGGACGAACTTCCGACGGGACGTTTCGCGAACGCGAAACGCGAACGGGCACAAACGTTCGCGAAAACGACCGTTCGCCGCGGGCTCCATTGACTTCAATGGGAGGCGAATTTCGCAAACCTTTAGGTCGAATTTGCGGCCACGGGGTAATTATTAGGGGGTAGCACGTAGTCCCACCACCTGGACAATAGCATAATACATGTATGAGGTGAATTTGGGATCGATAACTACAAGCATTTTTTTTTTATTTGGGAAATTGTTCTGACAATTCAGGACTATGGAGCTAATGAAGGCAATGGAGGAGAGGGAAGGTCAGGGACCAGGGTAGGCAAACAAGAGGGTGCAGGAGATACAGAGCACTGACAGCAGCACCGTAATACAGAGCACTGACATCAGCACCGTGACATACAGCGCTGACAGCAGCTCCGTGACATACAGCGCTGACAGCAGCTCCGTGACATACAGCGCTGACAGCAGCTCCGTGACATACAGCGCTGACAGCAGCTCCGTGACATACAGCGCTGACAGCAGCTCCGTGACATACAGCGCTGACAGCAGCACCGTGACATACAGCGCTGACAGCAGCTCCGTGACATACAGCGCTGACAGCAGCTCCGTGACATACAGCGCTGACAGCAGCTCCGTGACATACAGCACTGACAGCAGCTCCGTGACATACAGCGCTGACAGCAGCTCCGTGACATACAGCGCTGACAGCAGCACCGTGACATACAGCGCTGACAGCAGCTCCGTGACATACAGCGCTGACAGCAGCTCCGTGACATACAGCGCTGACAGCAGCTCCGTGACATACAGCACTGACAGCAGCTCCGTGACATACAGCGCTGACAGCAGCTCCGTGACATACAGCGCTGACAGCAGCACCGTGACATACAGCGCTGACAGCAGCTCCGTGACATACAGCGCTGACAGCAGCTCCGTGACATACAGCGCTGACAGCAGCTCCGTGACATACAGCGCTGACAGCAGCTCCGTGACATACAGCGCTGACAGCAGCTCCGTGACATACAGCGCTGACAGCAGCTCCGTGACATACAGCGCTGACAGCAGCACCGTAAGCAGCCCCAGGAGGAAGTCAGCACAGCACAGGGATGGTGTGATCCCCTCATAATAAGAACCCCCAGGAGGAAGTCAGCACAGCACAGGGATGGTGGGAGCCCCTCATAATAAGAACCCCCAGGAGGAAGTCAGCACAGCACAGGGATGGTGGGAGCCCCTCATAATAAGAACACCCAGGAGGAAGTCAGCACAGCACAGGGATGGTGGGAACCCCTCATAATAAGCAGCCCCAGTAGAAATATGACACCGCTCAACCTCTTCAAAGAGGAGGGTAGGGGCATATAGTACGGTGTGCTTTTTTGGGTCAGGGAAGTGAGCCAAATGAATTAAGAAGGTCTGTGTGCTTGATTCCAAAAATTGTTTATAGACATATACATGGTCTACTGATCACATGTGTTGAATTCCTCCGAGATCCATGCCTCATTCATTTTTAGAAATGTGAGGTAGTTAACACTGTCGTGAGCTAGGCGAGTACGCTTATCGGTCACAATCCCCCCTGCTGCGCTGAACGTCCTTTCGGACAGGACACTGGATGAGGGGCAAGCCAACAGTTCGATTGCAAATTGGGCAAGCTCTGGCCAGAGGTCAAGCCTGCCCACCCAGTAGTCTAGGGGTTCATCACTCCTCAGAGCGTCCATATCGGCCGTTAACCCAATGTAGTCGGACACCTGACGGTCTAGGCGTTCCCTGATGCTGGATCCGGATGACACCTGTCGATGGGTCGGCTGAAAGAATGACCTCATATCCGAAGTCACCAACACATCTTCAAACCGGCCTCTTCTTGCAGGCGCTGTTGGATTGGTACCCGCAAATCCTTCTCTGGGAGTGGGAATTGCTCCTCTGCCAGCGCACGCAAAAGCAGAATGCAGCATTTCTCGAAGCAAGGCCTGGAAGTGCTGCATTCTGACAGCCCTCTGCGACGGCGGTAACATTTCCGCCATTTTGTGTTTGTACCGGGGATCTAAGTACGTTGCCACCCAGTACTGGTCCTTGACCCTCATGCTTTTTATACGGGGGTCCCTATTAAAACACTGGAGCATGAAGGCCCCCATTTGCACTCAAGCGGAAGGTATGTGGTGGTGGTGGTGTTGTTGGTGGTAGTGTCTTTGGGGGTGCACATAGCAGAGAGTGAAGAAGAGGGTGCAGATCGAGAGGATGAGGAGGGTGCAGAAGAATAAGGCTGAGTGAGCCACTCAACCAAGTCTGGTGCGTCCTTTAAAGTAATTGAACGCACCTTCTGCAACTTCCCACTTTGGCTCAAGGCTGTTGCTCCTGCCCTACCCCTACCACCCCTGCGGAAGGGCCTGCCTCTTCCTCTGCCTGTCATTTTTTAAATCACCCTGTGACAAAACTCTTAGTCCCTATACCGCTGAAGGACTGCTGCAGTATAGGGCAGCGGTCAGCAGTAGTGCACGTCAACCCTATGTATTGTGGACCGATAGCGGTCCTTACAGAACAGCAGACTGTACTGCACTCAGGCCTATGTACCGTAGCACCCTATACCAAGTTACCAGTCCTTATAAAAACTTTTGTGGACCAAGCAGGTTGTGTGTTAGTGATTAGCAGACTGTACGTCAGTCCCTATACCAATGAAGGACTGCTGCAGTATAGGGCAGCGGTCAGCAGTAGTGCACGGCAACCCTATGTATTGTGGACCGATAGCGGTCCTTACAGAACAGCAGACTGTACTGCACTCAGGCCTATGTACCGTAGCACCCTATACCAAGTTACCAGTCCTTATAAGAACTTTTGTGGACCAAGCAGGTTGTGTGTTAGTGATTAGCAGACTGTACGTCAGTCCCTATACCAATGAAGGACTGCTGCAGTATAGGGCAGCGGTCAGCAGTAGTGCACGGCAACCCTATGTATTGTGGACCGATAGCGGTCCTTACAGAACAGCAGACTGTACTGCACTCAGGCCTATGTACCGTAGCACCCTATACCAAGTTACCAGTCCTTATAAGAACTTTTGTGGACCAAGCAGGTTGTGTGTTAGTGATTAGCAGACTGTACGTCAGTCCCTATACCAATGAAGGACTGCTGCAGTATAGGGCAGCGGTCAGCAGTAGTGCACGGCAACCCTATGTATTGTGGACCGATAGCGGTCCTTACAGAACAGCAGACTGTAACGCACTCAGGCCTATGTACCGTAGCACCCTATACCAAGTTACCAGTCCTTATAAGAACTTTTGTGGACCAAGCAGGTTGTGTGTTAGTGATTAGCAGACTGTACGTCAGTCCCTATACCAATGAAGGACTGCTGCAGTATAGGGCAGCGGTCAGCAGTAGTGCACGGCAACCCTATGTATTGTGGACCGATAGCGGTCCTTACAGAACAGCAGACTGCACTGCACTCAGGCCTATGTACCGTAGCACCCTATACCAAGTTACCAGTCCTTATAAGAACTTTTGTGGACCAAGCAGGTTGTGTGTTAGTGTTTAGCAGACTGTGCGTCAGTCCCTATACCGCTGAAGGACTGCTGCAGTATAGGGCAGCGGTCAGCAGTAGTGCACGGCAACCCTATGTATTGTGGACCGATAGCGGTCCTTACAGAACAGCAGACTGTAACGCACTCAGGCCTATGTACCGTAGCACCCTATACCAAGTTACCAGTCCTTATAAGAACTTTTGTGGACCAAGCAGGTTGTGTGTTAGTGATTAGCAGACTGTACGTCAGTCCCTATACCAATGAAGGACTGCTGCAGTATAGGGCAGCGGTCAGCAGTAGTGCACGGCAACCCTATGTATTGTGGACCGATAGCGGTCCTTACAGAACAGCAGACTGTAACGCACTCAGGCCTATGTACCGTAGCACCCTATACCAAGTTACCAGTCCTTATAAGAACTTTTGTGGACCAAGCAGGTTGTGTGTTAGTGATTAGCAGACTGTACGTCAGTCCCTATACCAATGAAGGACTGCTGCAGTATAGGGCAGCGGTCAGCAGTAGTGCACGGCAACCCTATGTATTGTGGACCGATAGCGGTCCTTACAGAACAGCAGACTGTACTGCACTCAGGCCTATGTACCGTAGCACCCTATACCAAGTTACCAGTCCTTATAAGAACTTTTGTGGACCAAGCAGGTTGTGTGTTAGTGTTTAGCAGACTGTGCGTCAGTCCCTATACCAATGAAGGACTGCTGCAGTATAGGGCAGCGGTCAGCAGTAGTGCACGTCAACCCTATGTATTGTGGACCGATAGCGGTCCTTACAGAACAGCAGACTGTAACGCACTCAGGCCTATGTACCGTAGCACCCTATACCAAGTTACCAGTCCTTATAAGAACTTTTGTGGACCAAGCAGGTTGTGTATTAGTGTTTAGCAGACTGTGCGTCAGTCCCTATACC
Organism: Lithobates pipiens; assembly: GCF_037356315.1. Classification (NCBI taxonomy): domain Eukaryota; kingdom Metazoa; phylum Chordata; class Amphibia; order Anura; family Ranidae; genus Lithobates; species Lithobates pipiens. Next base: position 54,903,102 of record NW_027507789.1, on the reverse strand, counting down.
GCTGAAGGACTGCTGCAGTATAGGGCAGCGGTCAGCAGTAGTGCACGGCAACCCTATCTATTGTGGACCGATAGCGGTCCTTACAGAACAGCAGACTGTACCGCACCCAAGCCTATGTACCGTAGCACCCTAGACAGACCAAGTTACCAGTCCTTATAAGAACTTTTGTGGAACAAGTGAGTTGTGAATGATTAGCAGACTGCAGCAGAAGGGCAGCAGTCAAGTATAATATTCTTTCTATATTTGGAAGAAAGAATATTATACGTGTACAAGCCTATTACCGTACCACTGATACCAGTCCTGAAAAGAACCTTTGTGGAACTAATAGTAACAGCAAGTCTTTAAAATTATCCTCACTGCCTGACACACTGCTTCCTGCCTGTCCCTATACAAATTGGCAAAAAAGAGTAGGCTGGAACGATTAGCTGGAACAGCTCTTTTGTGGACCTGATAGTAACAGCTAATGATGATGATGATGATGATGATGAAGAAAGACTAATCTGGCTGAGCTGTCCCTAAAATAGCAGCATACAGCGCTCTGTCCCTTTATCTAAACTGACAAAAGAAACTCAGGCTGCTGACCTAACACCTATACCAGTCCTGAAAAGAACTTTTGTGTACCAAATAGCTAGCGTTTTCTCTGTCCCTACTCCACACAGGATCCTTTCCCTACAGTGACAGAAGAAAGAATGTAAAATGGCCACCGGATCGGGTGTATTTATAGGTTAGGGGGAATGTCCAAGTGTCCATGAGCTGTCATGTCTCAATTGGTTGTCCTGTAACACATGATAAACGTGTCACGAAAGGTTAAAGTTCTTGTATACATTAAACACGTAAGTCCGCCGGGGCGAACGACGGAAAAAGGCGTTCGAACCCGCGGACGGCGAAAGTCGGAAATTCGCCGCGAAACGACCGCCGGGCGAACCGTTCGGCCATCACTACTGATAAAATACAAAAATACCAAAAGAAATTACAGCTTACATCTTCATTGATACCTGGAAAGAATTTAGATTTTACTAAAAAATCTATCTATGCTTCCTCTGCAACAATTGTCTGTCAACTCTTTTTCCTGTACAGAATTAAATGCTGTCATTTTTTTTTCATCATGTTATGAAATGGTATGTGATCAGTGAATGAAAATTGCCTGTAGAGCTATTATATAAATGGTCCAATTCCTGACTTAAAGGGGTATTTAGTCTTATCGACATAAAATATGCCACAATAGAATGTCATCTAAAGTAATTATCCCAGTGGTGCTAAAATTAACGTTATGGCTAGAGAAGCATCCGGCAAAAATATAATGGATCCTGATACTTACAAATATTACAACTACTTTACCTTTCTGCTCGAAACAAGAACCCTTGTTCCCTGATAGTGACTTTTAACACATTTTTATAATCAGTGATATATAAGTGTTTTATTTTTATATGATACATTCTTTGTGCTGTCCATAGTATATAATAACTACTCTATCACTCAATGATGTATCCCCTGCTTGCAATTCTCTGTGTGTATTTACTGTCTGTATTTAACCTTTCCATAAATCTTTATCATCTATGGTGGAGTCTTTGCCTACCGCTTGCTTCTAGCTTTTAGGAGCGGGCGAACAGTTTGGCCCAAGCATAAGTTAAGGGTGAACATTGGCTGTCAAACATTCTCTGAACAACAGAATTATTGGGTCGTTCGACTGTTTCGACTGTTGACCACTGTGCACCCATACAAACTAAGCCCATTGACAGCCACGGCTCTGCAGCGCCTGTGTGCAGCCAGGCGGCGTAGGAATGAGCTCTGTACAGTGAGGCCCGAAGGGGAAAATGGACGAAGGGGCTGCATGACTGCAAGGGAGGAACAGGGTCAAGGAAGGGTCAGCTAGGTTAGTTTGGTGGGAGGGAGTGTAGTTCTTACCTGATTGGAGGAAGTAGGCTGGATGGGGCAAGGTACAGCTACAAGGCCTGTGCAGATAGGTATTTTTATCATTCCAAGAAGTTCAGGAGAAAAAGAAACTTACCTCCCGCCCACCCTTCTGTTAGGGGTAACTGCAGTGTGAAAGCACTCGGGCTTTCACACTGGAGTGAGAGGAGAGGATCTTTACAGGCACTAACTCCCCCAGTGTAGAGTCATCAGTGTGATCAGAGCCTAGGGTGGTGTGCAAGCCCCACATTTCTTTATTCTGCCCCCTCATGAGGAACTTGGACTGGCCGGGCTGTCACATCAGATCACATCTGCGGAAGAGAGCCGACTATCGTTTGACAGATTACCAAGTGATAGAGTACTGAGGAACAAAGTACTGAGTGACAGAGTACTGAGGAACAAGTGGAGGAAAGTTTGGGGGGAGACAGAGGCCCAGCACACCACTGGTTTTCTCTTGACTTGCGCTGAGCACCATTCTGGATTTTGATGAAGAAATCTCCTTTTTGTGCGAAAGTGGCAATACCTTTGTAAAGTTCCAGATACGAGTACCTGTTGACCTTAATTGGGACAAGTCCATTAGCATGTGATCCACACTCCTTATTGCAGTCTGATCCGTGGAGAGATCGTTCGATTTACAGATCTACCGTGTATGACTAAGATCTAGCAAGATCTGGTAAGAATTCAATCTAGAGGGGGCGGTTCTCACTAGTGGAGGTGTTGGTGACAGCTGTCCTTCATATTTGTGAAACTGAATCCATTTCGGCCAAAATTTACCCACAACGGACTGTGCCATTAGGACTTTACTATCTTAATTGCACATTTTGTTCCATCAATGCATACCTGATATAGGATATTTGGACTCTATCATTTGAGTTGCACCTTTTGTTATACTAATGCACACTTGCAGGGCCGTCTTTAATATAGATTGGACCCTGGGCAAAATTTTTCTTGGGGCCCCCCCCCCCCATGCAATTTCCCTCTCCACCTACTCTGAGACATACAATAAATAGCAGCTAGACTTAAAATCATTTTTTTGTATCAGATCAGGCAGCAATTGCGATTGGTTGCCAGCAGTTACAGAATATAATTACTGCTTACTGACTAGTTGCTAGAGGTTACAGCACACATTACGGCTCACTGATTAGTTGCTAGAGGTTACAGCACATCACCTCCTCACAGCAGGGGAGCATGATATACATAGGAATGCCGCCTTTTTTTACATATCAATGCCGCCGGCCGCAGCTATTTACTTAGTATTGTCGCCGCTATTTACATACAAATTACAGTTATTTACATGTAAACACATGGTCTGCAGGTGAGTCATCTGCACATAACAATAAGGCAGAGCTGGGCAGCATTAGTACCAGCACTTCACACTGAGATATTGGGACACAGCACAGGAATAAAACTTCAAGGGACAAGGGAATTTAAACCTGGATAGTTGGCAAGTATGAGGCAGCTGTTTTGGGCCCCCCAACAATTACAGGGCCCAGGGCAGCTGCCCCTTTTTCCCTGCCTTAAAGACGGCCCTGCACACTTGTCATTTGAGATTGCGTTTTTTAACACTGCTTTTGGGTGTTTTAAAATGCACAGTGCATTGAAAGCCCTGTCAGAGCCATGATTAGACGCTGTCATGATGACTGTATCCAATCATGGCTCATTGCTCTTATTCTTGCCCCACACTATAAAGGTATTCTTTCCATACACGTCCATTTATAGTGTGATAGCGACGTGGAGAGAGATAGAACAGGGCTCTGTTCAATGCTATTAACCCCCCTGGCGGTATTACTGAGTCTGGCTCACGGTGAAAATTCAGTACCATTAGCGGTAACCCCGAGCCAGACTCGGGATCGCATTGCTGGATCCAGGATGAGTATGCTTACCTTATCCCCTGGATCCAGCGATGTCCCCCCCCCCCCTCCCCGCTGTGCGAACGGCTCATCCTCCGCTCAATCTATCACAGAGCCTAGCTCCGTTTCCTGCGAGCGTTGCGACGCACAGGGACGGAGAACGGGGCCAAATTCAAAAAGTGAAACATACACATTACATACAGTATAATGTAATCTTACAAATTACATTGCTGTATGTAATTAATTCACATCCCTTTTGTCCCTAGTGGTCTGCCCAGTGCCCTGCATGTAGTTTTATATTATAAAAACTATTCTTTCTGCCTGGAAACTGGAGATTGTCCACAGCAAGCAAAACTGTCCCTTTACATCAAAAGTGGTTTTAGACCAGCTAGAAAACAGAAAAAATAAATTAGAATCACTCGCAGAATTGAGCGATAGCGATTTGTGGGGAAATTCGTCATCAAATACTGAAAAGTAATGACAGTGACAATTCTGCAACTGAGAAAATGTAAGTGTTTTTGATTTGATTACATTATTGAATAATTTTTATTATTATTATATTATTATTTGGTATAATTCTTTGTAGTTATTTATTATATTTTAATTTCTGATTTTGTTTTTCAAATTTTATCATACCCGGGATGTCTACTAGACTCTGGTTTGGACAGACTTAAGTGAGTTATTCCTAAGCCCTTGTACACACGGTCAGACATTCCGACAACAAAATCCGCCGGATTTTGTCATAATCTTGTATTGCATACACACGGTTGGACAAAGTTGTCGGAAAATCTGATCGTACGTAACATGACGACGTTATTTCGTTACACCGGGACTACGTTCAGGCTAGTAGCCAATAGCTTTGGTCTAGGAATTTGATCTGAGCATGCGTGGCACTTTGTTCGATCGGAATTCTCTACACACAATCAGACAAAGTCCGATCGGATCATGTTGTTGCAAAGTTTAATAGCCCAGCTCTAAAACTTTTTCTGTCAGATATTCCAAAGGAATCAGTCCGATGGAGCCTACACACAGTCGGATTATCCGATAACACGGTCCGATCGGACATTTTCCGTCGGAATGTCCGACCGTGTGTGTGTACAAGGGCTTAGAATTACAAACCTACAATATAAAACACCAAATTTCCATGGAAATTAATTGTACTGCTTTCAGCACCAAAAATCTGAAATAATCATACTGCCAGGGAGGTTAAACAGCTAGAATTGCACACTATAGTACACTGATTCTATTGTTAGTGTAGAATATCAGTTTAGTGTTCATCTAGGGATAGTTCCGTGTGAGTGTAGTACGACCATTCATCTTTACATTTGTGTGAATGTAGGGATAGTTCAGTCAGTGTGAATGTAGTGACCATTTAACACAGTATATTTTTTTGCCTTACTACAAGTTTAAAGCCGTATATTACAGTGCGTTACTTGCCATTTAACGCAGTACATTTCTGGGCGTTACTGCGCGTTTAGCTCATTATATTTCAGTTGCGTTACTGCAAGTTTAACGCTGTACAGTTCAATGTGTTACTGCAAGTTTAACTCCATATAGTTCTGTGCGTTACTGCAAGTTTAACGCCATATATTTCATTATGTTACTGCAAGTTTAACGCCGTATATTTAATTGCGTTACTGCAAGTTTAATGCCGTATATTTCACTGTGTTACTGCAAGTTTAACGCCATGTAGTTCTGTGCATTACTGCAAGTTTAACTCTGTATATTGCACTGCATTACTGCAAGTTTAATGCCGTATAGTTCTGGGCATTACTACAAGTTGAACGTTGTATATTTAATTGTGTTACTGCAAGTATAATGCCATATAGTTCTGTGCATTACTGAAAGTTTACCACTGTATAGTTCGGTGCATTACTGCAAGTTTAACATGGAGTGTGTCTGTGTAGGGAATACTCAAATTAAAGTGCACCAAACACCCCTTTCCATTGATTAAAGTGCATCCACATATACATTTACACATCTTTATTACATTTTGTGAATAAGCACCCTCACTCCCCCATCATGTCTGGGAGGACAGCAAGGAGAGGCAGACATTCCCATGGCACTGTATGGGGGCCAGCAGCAGATATGTCCACAGGCAAAGGTGGACATGGTTAGTCCTCAGTCCAGCAAAGTCCACTTTACTGTTAACACGTGGTCCAGCAAGCATGGCCTGGGACAATATATTTCATTCACATCATAGCACACTGGGTAACTCTGCTTGCAACTCAGAAGAATGCCGGACAGGTCTCTGTGCTGCAGCTCGTTGCGCCCCCATGTCTTCATACAGCTGGTGATGATGTCAGATTTTTCATCTCTACCCCCTCCTCCTCTTACTCCTCCTCTGCTGAATTGTCTTATGAACCTCAAGTACCCTGTAAGTGTTCAGAGGGCTATTCAATGAGTCAGGCTAAAATGTGCCATGCAGTGCTTCAGCTGGTGTCTAGGGGACAGGAACCATATTCTTGCAGCTCTGCAGGGACAGGCCCAGAGGTGGTTCACACCACATCAGCTGGAGCTAGGAATGATGGTGTGTGATAATTGCACATACCTCCTTAACCACTTCAATACCGGGCACTTAAACACCTTCCTGCCCAGACCAATTTTGAGCTTTCAGCGCTGTCGCATTTTGAATGACAATGAAATTTTTATCATTTTTTTCCCACAAATAGCGCTTTCTTTTGGTGGTATTTGATCACCTCTACGGTTTTTATTTTTTGCGCTACAAATAAAAAAATACCGAAAATTTTGAAAAAAAATATGTTTTTTTTTGTTTCAGTTTCAAAACTTTGTAAATAAGTAAGTTTTCTCCTTCACTGATGGGCCCTGATGGGGCTACACTGATGGGCACTGATAAGGCGGCACTGATGGGCACCAATGATGTGGCACCAATGAAGTGGCATTGATGGACACTGAAATGTGGCACTGATAGGTGGCACTGAAGGGCACTTATAGGCGGCACTGATGGGTGGCACTGATGGGCGACACGGATGGGCACTGATAGGTGGCACAAATTGGCACTGATAGCTGGCACGGATTGGCATGGATGGGCAGCACAGATGGGCATAGATAGGCGGCACAGATGGGGATGGGTGGGCACTGATAGGTGGCACGGATGGGCACTGATAGGCGGCACAGGTGGGCACTCATAGGCGGCACAGGTGGGCACTCATAGGCGGCATTGTATAATGTTATACTGTACTAATGGATGCCAATCAGTGCCAAACAATAATGCATGCCAATCAGTGATGCCCATTGTGGGCACTGATTGGCATCCATTATGGGCACTGATTGGCATCAATTGTGGCACTGACTGGCATCCCTGGTGGTCTAGGGAGGATTACCTTTTGCTGGGCATCCCTGGTGGTCTGGTGGCGTCCCTGGTGGTCCAGTGTGGGCATCCTCGGGGGGGGGGGGGGCTGTGCTGATAATCGATCAGCACAGACCCCCCTGTCAGAGGAGCAGTAGATCGGCTCTCCTCTACTACCGTCTGACAGACGCGAGTGAGGAAAAGCCGATCACCGGCTCTTCCTATTTACACTGTGATCAGTCGTGATTGGACACGGCTGATCACGTGGTAAAGAGTCTCCGTCGGAGACTCTTTACCGAGATCGTAGTTGCCGGGTGTCAGACTGACACCCCGCAACAACGATTGCCACAATGCGCACCCCCGGGGGCGCGCAGCGGCTCATAATCCTGATCACGTCATATGACGTCCGATCAGGATTATGCAACCACTTTGCCACTGTCAATTGCCTATAGGGCGGGCGGCAAGTGGTTAAACTGGGAAAGTTGACATATATGACATGCCTGGCACATGCCCTCAATTTGGTGGTGCAGCGTTTCCTAAATAGGTACCCAGGATTGGAATCGATGCAGGACTCTCAGCGGGATGTCTGATGTGTGTCTGCTTACATGCCATTGCAGGCCACGCCCCCCTCTCTGGAGCGTTTTCATCCACAAATTCTCTCCACATCTGGTAAACTCTGGGCAGGTTCTCAACTTTAACAGTGCCTACACTTAGAAGGGCCTTATGCTTTGCAGCTTGGACTCCCAATTGTGAATACCATGTCCCCAAGCAGTTGCACCTTCTTTCTCCCTGCAGAAAAACAGATCCAGTTGTAAAATATCTTTCAAGGCTTTATTGTAGAATGTGAGGTGAGAAGGTAAATACCAAAACCACTTGTCTCATACAGCTATTTACTCTTTAACTGAATGGGTTTCAACTTTATGAGCACACAGCAAGGATATGTAACACAGGGTTTTAACTCATTGCTCTGTACCAGGTCTCTGACTGCAGCTTCCAGACCAATGGAGGTTCCAGTGGGGTGTCCACTATCCCTTAGCTCTAGAGTCTTACACAGTAACAGCTTAGGTGAGGTATTCCCTGAAAAAAATAGCTTCTAATGCCATGTACACACGATCGGACTATCCGGCGGACTTGGTCCACTGGACAATCTGCCCATGTGTGGGCTCCGGCGGACTATTTTTTCTCAAAAGTCCGGCAGACTTAGAAAGAAGTTTTAACTCAAAATTGACAATCTGGCCGTCTGTGTGCTAGTCCGCCAGACTTTTGAAATGAATGGACTTGCCCACACACGGAAAAAAAGTCAGTTAATTTTGAACGCGGCTCCAGGTAGACGGGACTAGCGCAGGGGGTCAATGTCGCCGCCTCCATCGGCGAGATTGACACCTCGCTGGCACCGTCACCTGGTATGGACTTAAAGGGGAAGCCCTACACTGAATAAAGGCATGGGGGCCCCCCAAGCCCATATCAAACCCTTACCTGAGCACACAGCCCTGCCGGTCAGGAAAGGGGGTGGGGACGAGCGAGCGCCCCCCCCCCCTCCTGAGCCATACCAGGCCACGTGCCCTCAAAATAGGGGAATGCTTTGGGGAAGGGGGGGCCCTGGGCCCCCCCACCCCAAAGCACCTTGTCCCCATGTTGATGAGGACAAGGGCCTCTTCCCGACAACCCTGGCCGTTGGTTGTCGGGGTCTGCGGGCAGGGGGCTTATCGTAATCCGGGAACCCCCTTTAATAAGGGGGCCACCCAGATTCAGGCCCCCCACCCTATGTGAATGAGTATTGCGGTACCATGTACCCCTACCCATTCACCTGCTGAAAAAAAGTGTAAAGAAAAAAACACAACACATGTTTTTAAAATAATTTATTGCACAGCTCCGGTGATCTTCCGTCTTCTCGCCGGACTCCTCCGCTATCTTCTGCTAGCTCTTTTACTAGCGGAGAAGCCCGGCTTTCTTCTTTGTCGTCGCCACCACCATCCGGGGGTCTTCTTCCAACTTCGGGGGTCTTGTCCCCCTCTTCGGATCTTCTTACCGGGCCTCCGCTATCTTCCTATAGCTCTTTTACTAGCGGTGGTCCGGTCTTCCGGTGCTGCCGCCTCTTCTTCCGACTTCGGGGGTCTTGTCCCCCTCTTCGGTTCTTCTTGCCGGGCCTCCGCTTTCTTCTTCCAGCTCTTTTACTAGCGGTGGCCCGGTCTATTGCCGCCGCCGCCTTCTCTTCTCTTCTTTTTCCTTGAGATGTTGACTCAACGCTCTCTCCACCCACAATGACAGGGACGCGTTGTGCGGCGACTTAAATAGGGACAAGGGGCGGGGTCACCGGGTGATGTCACATGGTGCCCCCGCCCCCTTATGATGTCAAAGCCCCAGCACCCTCCTCCGAGAGTGTGACATCATAAAGGGAGGGGTCACCATGTGACATCACCCGGTGACCCTGCCCATTGTCCCTATATAAGTCGCTGCACAACACGTCTCTGCCATTGCAGCCGGAGAGAGCGTCGAGTCAACATCTCAAGGAAGAAGAAGAGAAGAAGAGAAGGCGGCGGCGGCGACAGAAGACCGGGCCACCACTAGTAAAAGAGCTGGAAGAAGAAAGCGGAGGCCCGGCAAGAAGAACCGAAGAGAGGGACAAGACTCCCGAAGTAGAAAGAAGAGGTGGGGCGACAGAAGACCGGGCCACCGCTAGTAAAAGAGCTATGGGAAGATAGTGGAGGTCCGTCAAGAAGAATCGAAGAGGGGGGCAAGACCCCCGAAGAGGGGGTCAAGACCCCCGGATGGCAGCGGCGACAACGAAGATGAAAGCCGGGCTCCTCCACTAGTAAAAGAGCTAGCAGAAGATAGCAGAGGAGTCCGGCGAGAAGACCCCCCAAGACGGAAGACCACCGGAGCTGTGCAATAAATTATTTTAAAAACATGTGTTGTGTTTTTTTCTTTACACTTTTTTTCACCAGGTGAATGGGTAGGGGTACATGGTACCCCAATACTCATTCACATAGGTGGGGGGGCGGTATCTGGGGGCCCCCTTATTAAAGGGGGCTCCAGGATTCCGATAAGCCCCCCGCCCGCAGACCCTGACAACCAACGGCCAGGGTTGTCAGGAAGAGGCCCTTGTCCTCATCAACATGGGGACAAGTTGCTTTGGGATGGGGGGCCACAGGGCCTCCCCTTACCCAAAGCACCCCCCATGTTGAGGGCAAGCGGCCTGGTATGGCTCAGGAGGGGGGGTGCTCGCCTTGTCTACACCCCCTTTCCTGACCGGCCGGGCTGCATGCTCGGATAAGGGTCTGATATGGACTTTGGGGGGACCCCCACGCCGTTTTTCCGGCGTAGGGCTTTCCCTTTAAGTCCATACCAGGTAACGGGGCCAGCAACGTGTCAATCTCGCCAATGGAGGCGGCGACATTGACCCCCTGCGCTAGTCCCGTCTACCTGGAGCAGTGTTCAAAATGAACAGACTTTTCTCTGTGTGTGAGCAAGTCTGTTCATTTCAAAAGTCCGGCGGACCTAGTCTGCCGGAAAAGTCCGGTCGTGTGTGGGCAGGTCCGCTTGTTCAGAAAGTCCGGAGGACCTCCGCTGCAAAGTCTGGCGGTTTGTCCGCCGGACTAAGCCCCTGTACACACGGTTGGAGATTTCGACAACCAAATCCGTCGGATTTTGTCCGTCGGATCTTGTCAGAAACTGTTGCATACACACGGTTGGACTAAAGTTGTCGAAAAATCTGATCATTCAGAAGGTGATGACGTAATTTCGTTACGATGGGACTACGTTCAGGCTAGTAGCCAATAGCTTTGATGTAGGAATTTGATCTGAGCATGCGTGGCACTTGGTCCGATCAAAATTCTCTACACATGATCGGAGTATGTCCGATTGAACCAGTGGGTCGGAAATATTTCCAACAAGTTGGAAAATTGGGTCCGACGGATATTCCGACGGAATCAGTCCGATGCATACCACACACAGTCGGATTATCCGACAACACGGTCCGATAGGACACATTCCGATGGATTCTCCAACCGTGTGTACAAGGGCTAAGTCCGCCGGATAGTCCGATCGTGTGTACGCGGCATTACAGGCACTAAGGCTGGCCATACATGGTTAGTTTTATTCCATTCAGCAAGCAAGGTGGATGGAGGAATTCCCCCCCACTGGGACAATGTATTCTGAGCCCACGTACACACGGTCGGAGATTTTGCCAACCAAATCCGTCGGATTTTGCCCGTCGGATTTAGTCCGACGGATTGAGTCCAAAACTGTTGCATACACACGGTCGGGCCAAGTTGGCGAAAAATCTGATCTTTCAGAACGTGATGACGTAATTTCGTTACGATGGGACTACATTCAGGATAGTAGCCAATAGCTTTGATGTAGGAATTTGATCTGAGCATGCGTGGCACTTGGTCCGATGAAAATGCTCTACACATGATCGGATTAGGTCCGTCCGGCCCAGTTGGTCGGGAAATATTTCCAACATGTTGGAAAATTGGGTCGGACGGAGATTCGGACGGAATCAGTCCGATGCATACCACACACAGTCGGATTATCTGACGACACGGTCCGATAAGACTCATTCCGACAGATTCTCCGACCGTGTGTACAAGGGCTCACAGTGGCCCCCACCACTGTCAGAATGCACTGATCAGTGACTGCAGCTGATTGGGAGCTAATAAATATCCAAAAATGTTCTAACACGTCCCTGCGATAGAAGTGAAATTAAGTATCAACTTCTGTCAAGGAGAGAGGGCCATACACTGATCTAAGATTGTCCAGTCCCTTCTGGACTGGCTGAATTTTAATCAGTGTATGGCCAGCTTTACTCCATTAAGGGTGTGGGTTCTGCACAGGCAGGGCCACTGAAAAGGGGGTACCACCGGTACCTCCACTACAGAGCCTGGGTCCAATCGGTTCAACACAGGGGCCCAGACAGCTGACAAGGAGAAGGAAGGGGAACCTGGAAAGGAGGGGGTGATTGGTGCAGTGTTGGCAGCATTTACAGGAACTGATCTTCTGCAGTTCCCCCTGCAGCAGCAAAAAGCTGGCTTCTCCTCCTCTCCCTTTCAGCCGCTGCAGTGGAAAACTACAAGAGATCAGTTACTGTAAATGTCACCCCCTCCACACCGATCTCCCCCTCCTCTCCAGATTTCCCTTTCTTCTGCTTTTGAGCCCCTCAGGCTCTTCTATGTGCCCCACTATACCACCCCCTCCCCCCACCACCACCACCCACAGTGGTACCAGCTTCCTCTCCCTCGCACTAGCTTTCAGCTGCTGCGAGGGGGGGTGGTGAATTACAGGGAATAGACTTACCCCTCCCTTCCAGGATCATCTTCTCTTTGCTGCCTAGGTCCCCCCTGTGTGCCCTTCCCACAGCACTCCCAGCTTCCCTCCTCTCCCTCCTCTCCCTCCCACGGGCTGCTGCACACAGGGGGATGTTTCAGTATGGAGAGCAGGGGAAGGTGTTGGTAAATATGTCATAGTTACTGGTCCATTCCTTTTCTGAATGAACACAGTGGGGTTGATTTACTAAAGGTAAATAGACCGTACATTTTGAAAAGTGCAGTTGCACTCTGCAAGAGCAGTTGCTCCAGAGATTTGTAAATGAACAGAAGCTCTGCTGACTTCCATTATCCAATCATGCAAGCAAAAATGCATTTTTTTCATTTTCCAGGAAAAAAAATTGCTAAAAATAAATAATAATAATAATGTAACATATACAATTGCTACACAAGCCATATTATAATGAAATGTTATTTAAAATTATGTTTCCTACAATTTCATACCCTGTAATCTTCCTCATTAGAACTCCACAAGTGCATCTGCTGATTGATAATGAAAAAAGTCACGCACATTTTTCTTCATTGCAACAAAAGGTAGGAATCTGCAACTGTTTCGATCACCCAGAGGGGAAAGTTTTTTCTAAGCAAAAGTGGAGTTACTGCTTGCAGTTGTACAGCGGGAGAATGGCACAGGAAGGCGAATCGCCGCTATGCTACGTTGGGCGCGACGATCACATTCGATCAGGAACCGATCAATCCCCAGGCCCAGGCCAATGAAATCTGGCCTGGGCCTGGGGATCGCTCCTGACGAATGATATCCTTCCCCTGTCTGTGAACTGTAAACACTGACAGGGGAAATTATGTCATCTCTCGTCCTGACGGTCTTTTCGTTCCAGACCGAGAGGCAAGAGCATCAAACAGTGAGTTGCACAACACTACACTGACACAGGTCACGTAGGCACACAATTCACCCCCCGATCACCCCCCCAGTTAACCCCTTCACCACCTGTCCTGTGTCACCCAGTACAGCAATCAGATTTTTTTTTGATCGCTGTACTAGTGTCATTAGTGACAAAAATCAGTGTAATGCTGCGTACACACGATCGGAATTCTCGTTGGAAAAAGCTCTGATGGTTTACCCGACGGAATTCGGCTCAAGCTGTCTTGCCAACACACGGTCACATCAAATTCCGATCATTTATAACGCGGTGACGTACGACGGGACTAGAAAAAGGAAGTTCAATAGCCAGTAGCCAATAGCTTCTGTCTCGTAGTTGAATCTGAGCATGCGTGAATTTTGGCATGTCGGAATTGCATACACACGATTGGAATTACCGATAGAAAGTTTTTCCGTCGGGAAAATTGAGAACATGCTATCAATTTTGGCTGGCGGAAAATCGGACAGCTAAAATTCTGATGGAGCATACACATGATCGCATTTTACGATGAAAGGCTCTCATCGGTCTTTTTCTGTCCGGAATTCCGATCGTGTGTACGTGGCATAAGGGTAGTTAGTCTTAGGCCCAGATAGGTCTTGGGACCCCCCCCCAGCCCCCCCAATAAAGGTTTTAACCCCTTGATTACCCCTTGTCACCTGTGATCACAGTATAAGTGTCACGGGTGATGCAATTTAGCTAGATTTTTACTAAATAAAGGTTTAACCCCCTGAACAACTGGCAGGTGATCAAAGTTAGGTTTTAGTGTCAGATAGGGTCTGCGTCGCCCCAGGCAGTGTCAGATCAGTGCCAGTACCGCTAACACTCACGCACGCACCATATGCCTCCCTTAGTAGTATAGTGTCTGAACGGATCAATATCTGATCTGATCAGAACTATATTAGCATCCCCAGCAGTTTAAGGTTCCCAAAAATGCAGTGTTAGCAGGATCAGCCCAGATACCTGCTAGCACCTGGGTTTAGCCCCTCCACCCAGTTCAGCCCAGCCCAAACCAAGTACAGTATAAATTGATCACTGTCACTTACAAAACACACATATCTGCAGCGTTCGCAGAGTCAGGCCTGATCCCTGTGAATGCTAACATTTTTTTTGGTAGAGCTTGAATCAGTCGCTGACAGCCTAGGAACTTTTTTAGTCTCACTACTGTACCAGTAAATTTAGAGACCAAAATGTCAAATCGAAGGTAAAAAAAGCATTTTCTTTCTTCATTTTCAAAAACAAATGAGAGCTGCAAAATACTCACCATGCCTTTCAGCATATAGCTTGGAGTGTCTACTTTCCAAAATGGGGTCTGGGGGGGGGGGGGGGGGGGTTGTGCTATCTTGCCATTTTATGGCCTTCGAAACTTTGATAGGTAGTGAGGAGTGAAATCAAAAATTTGCGCCCTTAGAAATCCTGAAGGCAGTACTTGGTTTTCAGGGCCCCATACGCGGCTAGACTCCCAAAAGGTCCCACACATGTGGTATCCCCGTACTCAGCAGAAGCAGCAAAATGTATTTTGGGGTGCAATTCCACATATATATCATTTAGTGACAACTTTTTGTTATTATTCAATCACTTGGGACAAAAAAATGCAATATTCACTGGGCTCAACATGCCTTTCAGCAATTTTCTTAGGGTGTCTACTTTCCAAAATGGGGTAATTTGAGTGGGTTTGTACTGCCCTGACATTTTTAGCACCTCAAGAAATGAGGTGCTAAAATGAAATCATAAACTAAAAGCTGTGTAAATTCCAGAAAATGTACTCTACTTTGTAGACGCTATAACTTTTGCGCAAACCAATAAATATATGTTTATTGACATTTTTTTTTACCAAAGACATGTGGCTGAATATATTTTGGCCTAAATTAGGGCTGAAACAACTAATCGATTAATCGACAATGAATCGATTATGAAATTAATTGATTACTATTTTCATAATCGATTAATTGGCCAGTAACAAAATGGGGTTAAAGTTAATGAGTCTGATGATATTTACTAGATTGACCCTTTAATAGTATATCTCTCCTCTAATAGTATATACAGTATACTGTATCTCTCCTCTAATAGTATATACACTATATATCCTCTAATAGTATATACACTATATATCCTCTAATAGTATATACACTATATCATTCCTCAAATAGTATATACAGTATATCTCTCCTCTAATAGTATATACACTATATATCCTCTAATAGTATATACACTATCCTCTAATAGTATATACACTATATCATTCCTCAAATAGTATATACAGTATATCATTCCTCAAATAGTATATACAGTTTATCATTCCTCAAATAGTATATACAGTATATCTATCCTCTAATAGTATATACACTATATATCCTCTAATAGTATATACACTATATATCCTCTAATAGTATATACACTATATCATTCCTCAAATAGTATATACAGTATATCTCTCCTCTAATAGTATATACACTATATATCCTCTAATAGTATATACACTATATATCTTCTAATAGTATATACACTATATCATTCCTCAAATAGTATACGGTATACAGTATATCTCTCCTCTAATAGTATATACCAGGGATATGCAATTAGCGGACCTCCAGCTGTTGCAGAACTACAAGTCCCATGAGGCGTAGCAAGACTCTGACAGCCACAAGCATGACTCCCAGAGGCAGAGGCATGATGGGACTTGTAGTTTTGCAACAGCTGGAGGTCCGCTAATTGCAGATCCCTGATATATACAATATATCTCTCCTCTAATAGTATATACAGTATATCTCTCCTCTAATAGTTTATACAGTATAGCTCCTCTAATAGTATATTCAGTATATATCTCCTCTAATAGTATATACCGTATATCTCTCCTCTAATAGTATATAGCCTCTAATAGTATATACAGTATATCTCTTCTAATAGTACCGGTATATACAGTATATCTCTCTTCTAATAGTATATACAGTATATCTCCTCTAATAGTATATACAGTATATATCCCCTCTAATATATACAGTGTATCTCTTCTGTCTGTTATTCTCAGAGTAGATTAGATATTTTGCCCCCTAACCATATAGTTGGTTACTTATATTTACCACTGCATTGAGATATTTAAGAATAAATTGTCTTTTTTTTTTAAACTTTACATATTAACTAAATTATACACCACACTTTTTTTTTAAAGTTATTAACCGATTAATCAAAACAATAATCGGCCAACTAATCGATTATGAAAATAATCGTTAGTTGCAGCCCTAGCCTAAATGTATTACTAAAATTGAGTTTATTGGATTTTTCTTATAGCAAAAAGTAGAAAATATGATTTTTTTTCCAAATTTTTTGTCTTTTTCCGTTTATATCGCAAAAAATAAAAATAACAGAGGCAATCAAATACCATCAAAAGAAAGCTCTATTTGTGGGAAAAAAGGACGCAAATTTTGTTTGGGTACAACATTGCATGACCACGCAATTACCAGTTAAAGCAGCACAGTGCCAAATTGTAAAAAGTCCTCTGGTCTTTAGGCAGTCAAATGGCCGGGGCTTAAATGGTTAAACTGTCCTTAAAATGGAACTAAACTCTCTCAATGACCATCAACTATTTTAATCTTTATGCTCCTAGCATTAGTAAATAGATAGGAACAATAATATATTTATTTGTTTTCAGCTTTTTTTTTTTTTCAGTTGCTAGAAATGCTATGGGGGTGTTTTTCAAAGTGATTTCTCAACAAAACAAAGCATAGAGGCATGAATGGATAGATGAGTTTGCTTTAAATGTTAAAAATTAATTAAATATCGTTTCACAGTTTTTGACGTTCAGATACAGTTAAGTTCAGTTCCTGGTATGTAAGTGTGAGTCTCATAGCTACAGTGCCTTGAAGAAGTATTCATACCCATTGAAATGTTCCACATTTTGTCATTTTACAACCAAAAACGTAAATTTATTTTATTGGGATGTTATGTGATAGACCAGTGGCAGCAGCAAACAAACACCACCCCCTGGTTGGTCGGTCAGCGGCCCCTCCTACCCTGGCACTTACCCAATTGGTTGCAGGTGAGCGTGTTCCTACGGGTGGCAGGCTCCTATGGGCGGGTTGGGGGCTCCTACAGGCGGCGGGCAGCGGCTCCTGTGTGCTCTCTGCATCACAGCAACTTCCGCCGTGTGGCTCCTCTCTCCTCCTCCTAGGCATCCAATAGGATCACCCATCCTTTCAGCCAATCAGGTGACCGGTGTCAAAACCAGCTTCCTGATTGGCCAGGAGGAGGACCAGTGTTACAACAGTGAATACTGATTCGCTGTTGTAACACAACTGGGTGGGCTCAGAGTGCACTCTCTGTGACCCCAGCCCACCCTATATCGAAGCCTATTAGAGCCTCTGGCTCTAATTGGTGCATTTAAAAAAAACAGCCCCTCCACATTGGAATCCATGCACCAGGTGTTCTGAAAGGGACCGGACACATGGATAGGGGAGGCAGCGATGGACGGGGGGTGCCCGTGAGCCCTTAATGGACGGGCCTCCTCTGTGATACACCAAACACAAAGTGGCACATAATTGTGAAGTGGAAGGAAAATGATAAATAGTTTTTGACAATGTTTTACAAATAAATATGTGAAAAGTTTGTATTCAGACCCCCTGAGTCAATATTTTGTACTGCAATTACAGCTGCAAGTCTTTTTGGGTATGTCTCTACCAGCTTTGCACATCTAGAGGGTGACATTTTTGCCCATTCTTCTTTTCAAAATAGCTCAAACTGTTAGATTGGATGGAGAGCATCTGTGAACGGCAATTTTCAAGTCTTGCCACAGATTCTCAACTGGGTTTAGGTCTGGACCATGTTTCACCTGGGCTTAGTGTGTCAGGGTGATGTGCAGTGTTAGTTATCTGCCACACATAGCATTTTGCTTTTAGGCCAAACATTTTGGTCTCATCTGACAGAGCACCTTCTTCCACGTTTGCTGTGTCCCCCATATCGCTTCTTGAAAACTGCAGACGGGAGTTCTTCTGCTTTCTTTCAACAATCGCTTTCTTCTTGCAACACAGCCATAAAGGCCAGATTTGTGCAGTGAACGACTAATAGTTGTCCTGTGGACAGATTCCATCACCTGAGGTGTGGATCTTGACTGCTCCTCCAGAGTTATCATGGGCCTCTTGGCTGCTTCTCTGATTAATGCTCTCCTTGCCCAGCCTGTCAGTTTAGGTGGACGGACATGTCTTGGTTGATTTTAATAATGCTTAAAGTGAAACAATAAAAATGAAATATTCTTTTAAATATTGTGCCTGGGGGGGTATCCTTAGTATGCCTATAAGGTAGTGCATCTTTCCCATGTTTATAACAGTGCCACAGCAAAATGACATTTCTAAAGGAAAAAATGTAATTTAAAACAGCTTGCAGCTGTAATGTATTGTCAGATCCCGGCAATATGGATAAAAATACCAAAAATGGCAAAAAGAAAAAAACTGCATGGACCCCCCCCCCCCCCCCCCCCAATCCATACCAAGACCTTCGGGTTTGGTATGGATATTAAAGGGAACCACGCACCGTATTTTTTCTTTTAAATTGCGTGGGGGTCCCCCAGGCACTATATACTCTGAACAGCAGTATATATACTATATGGCCTGCCCTATATACTCTGCAGAAAATTGGGCCTTAGGTGTTGATGGTATCAGAACATTGTAAGCCCTCACAGTTACTCTTGTTGGGAGCAGGAATAGGCCTTGCTGTGAAACAGTGGCGGAATTATAGGGGTCGCCAAGATCGCCATGGCGACCGGGCCCCTTGCTGCAGGGGGTCCTTGAGGGCCCCCTGTACTGTTCCATAGGAGGGGAAGCTGAGAGGAGCTCCCCGATCATCAGCTGAACTGAAATCGGCACTGTGCGGGAGCTCCTCACATTAGAGTAAAGTGTGTGCTCTTTGTCTCCCCCTATAGTGCAGTACCTGGCAGGAAGAGCCAAGGTACTGTAAATGTCTGCCGTTTTTTTTTATAAGACTATCTACTGTATGTGTTTATATGTGTGTGTGTGTGTGAGCATGCATGTATGTGTGTGTGTGGGAGCATGCTTGTATGTGTGTGTGTGTGTGTGTGTGTGTGTGTGTGTGAGCATGCTTGTATGTGTGTGTGTGTGTGTGTGTGTGTGTGTGTGTGTGTGTGTGTGTGTGTGTGTGTGTGTGTGTGTGAGCATGCATGTATGTGTGTGTGTGTGTGTGAGCATGCTTGTATGTATGTGTGTGTGTGTGTGAGCATGCTTGTATGTGTGTGTGTGAGCATGCTTGTATGTGCTTGTGTGTGTGAGCATTCATGTATGTGTGCATGTGTGAGCATGCTTGTATGTGTGTGTGTGTGTGTGTGTGAGCATGCTTGTATGTGTGTGTGCGTGTGTGAGCATGCTTGTATGTGTGCGTGTGAGCATGCTTGTATGTGTGCGTGTGTGAGCATGCTTGTATCTGTGTGTGCGTGTGTGAGCATGCTTGTATGTGTGTGTGTGAGCATGCTTGTATGTGCATGTGTGTGTGAGCATGCTTGTGTGTGTGAGCATGCTTGTATGTGTATGTGTGAGCATGCTTGTATGTGTGTGTGTGTGTGTGTGTGTGTGTGTGTGAGCATGCTTGTATGTGTGTGTGAGCATGCTTGTATGTGTGTGTGAGCATGCTTGTATGTGTGTGTGAGCATCCTTGTATGTGTGTGTGTGTGTGTGTGTGTGTGTGTGTGTGTGTGTGTGTGTGAGCATGCATGTATGTGTGTGTGTGTGAGCATGCTTGTATGTATGTGTGTGTGTGTGTGTGAGCATGCTTGTATGTATGTGTGTGTGTGTGTGTGAGCATGCTTGTATGTGTGTGTGTGAGCATGCTTGTATGTGCTTGTGTGTGTGAGCATGCATGTATGTGTGCGTGTGTGAGCATGCTTGTATGTGTGTGTGTGTGTGTGTGAGCATGCTTGTATGTGTGTGTGCGTGTGTGAGCATGCTTGTATGTGTGCATGTGTGAGCATGCTTGTATGTGTGTGTGCGTGTGTGAGCATGCTTGTATGTGTGTGTGAGCATGCTTGTATGTGCATGTGTGTGTGAGCATGCTTGTGTGTGTGAGCATGCTTGTATGTGTATGTGTGAGCATGCTTGTATGTGTGTGTGTGTGTGTGAGCATGCTTGTATGTGTGTGTGAGCATGCTTGTATGTGTGTGTGAGCATCCTTGTATGTGTGTGTGTGTGTGTGTGTGTGTGTGTGTGTGTGTGTGTGTGTGTGTGTGTGAGCATGCTTGTGTGTGTGAGCATGCATGTATGTGTGTGTGTGAGCATGCTTGTATGTGTGTGCGTGTGAGCATGCTTGTATGTGTGTGCGTGTGAGCATGCTTGTATGTGTGTGCGTGTGAGCATGCTTGTATGTGTGTGTGCGTGTGTGAGCATGGTTGTATGTGCGTGTGAGCATGCTTGTATGCGTGTGTGTGTGAGCATGCTTGTATGTGTGTGTGTGTGTGTGTGTGTGTGAGCATGCTTGTGTGTGTGAGCATGCTTGTATGTGTGTGTGAGGATGCTTGTCTATGTGTGTGTGAGGATGCTTGTCTATGTGTGTGTGAGCATGCTTGTGTGTGTGTGTGTGTGTGTGAGCATGCATGTGTGTGTGTGTGAGCATGCATGTGTGTGTGAGCATGCGTGTGTGTGTGTGTGTGTGTGTGTGTGTGTGTGTGTGTGTGTGTGTGTGTGAGCATGCATGTGTGTGTGTTCATATATGTACAGTGGTGTGAAAAAGTGTTTGCCCCCTTCCTCATTTCCTGTTCCTTTGCATGTTTGTCACACCTAAGTGTTTCGGAACATCAAACCAATTTAAACAATAGTCAAGGACAACACAAGTAAACACAAAATGCAATTTGTAAATGAAGGTGTTTATTATTAAAGGTGAAAAAAAATCCATTGTTAAAACATACTATAACTATGGTTGTCCACACCTGAGTTCAATTTCTCTAGCCACACCCAGGCCTGATTATTGCCACACCTGTTCACAATCAAGGCATCACTTAAATAGGAGCTGCTTGACACAGTAAGGTCCACCAGAAGATCCTTAAAAGCTACACATCATGCCGAGACCCAAAGAAATTCAGGAACAATTGAGAAAGAAAGTAATTGAGATCTATCAGTCTGGAAAGGGTTATAAAGCCATTTCCAAAGCTTTGGGAATCCAGCGAACCACAGTGAGAGCCATTATCCACAAATGGCGAAGACATGGAACAGTGGTGAACCTTCCCAGGAGTGGCCGGCCGCCCAAAATTACCCCTAGAGCGCAGCGACGACTCATCCAAGAGGTCACAAAAGACCCCACAACAACGTCCAAGGAACTGCAGGCCTCACTTGCCTCAGTTAAGGTCAGCGTTCATGCCTCCACCATCAGGAAAAGACTGGGCAAAAATGGCCTGCATGGCAGAGTTCCAAGGAGAAAACCACTGCTGAGCAAAAAGAACATCAAAGCTCGTCTCAATTTCTCCACAACACATCTTGATGATCCCCAAGACTTTTGGGACAACATTCTGTGGACCGATGAGACAAAAGTGGAACTCTTTGGAAGGTGTGTGTCCAAGTATATCTGGCGTAAAAGGAACACTGCATTTCATAAAAAGAACATTATACCAACAGTAAAATATGGTGGTGGTAGTGTGATGGTCTGGGGCTGTTTTGCTGCTTCAGGACCTGGAAGACTTGCCGTGATAAAAGGAACTATGAATTCTGCTGTCTACCAAGAGATCCTGAAGGAGAATGTCCGACCATCTGTTCGTGTACTCAAGCTGAAACGAACTTGGGTTCTGCAGCAGGACAATGATCCTAAACACACCAGCAAGTCCACCACCGAATGGCTGAAGAAAAACAAAATGAAGACTTTGGAGTGGCCTAGCCAAAGTCCTGACCTGAATCCTATTGAGATGTTGTGGTATGACCTTAAAAAGGCCGTTCATGCTCGAAAACCCTCTAATGTAACTGAATTAGGACAATTCTGCAAAGATGAGTGGGCCAAAATTCCTCCAGGACGCTGTAAAAGCCTCATTGCACGTTATCGCAAACGCTTGGTTGCAGTTGTTGCTGCTAAGGGTGGCCCAACCAGTTATTAGGTTTAGGGGGCAATCACTTTTTCACACAGGGCCATGATGGTTTGGATTTTTTTTCACCTTTCATAATAAACACCTTCATTTACAAATTGCATTTTGTGTTTACTTGTGTTGTCCTTGACTATTGTTTAAATTGGTTTGATGTTCCGAAACACTTAAGTGTGACAAACATGCAAAGGAACAGGAAATGAGGAAGGGGGCAAACACTTTTTCACACCACTGTATGTGTATGTATGCAAGTGTGTGTGCGCATGTATGTGAGTGTGCATGCATGCATATGTATGTATGTGAATGTGCATGCGTTTATCAGTGGCGGTGCATCCAAAAGATTGCACAGGTGCCGCCCCCTCTCTCCAGCCACCCCCTCTATGACCAATGGATAGAGTTATGCATAGCATAGCATAGCATGAATCTATCCATGGCCACCGCTGCCACCCCCATATTTAGGTGCCTGGTCCCTTTTGGGGTGCCGGGCACCTGAATTACAGCGGCGGGGGGTGTTTTTTGCAGCACCTGATTAGAGCCATGGGCTCTAATAGGCTTCAAAATAGGTGAACTGCGAGCGCCATGCTTGACGCTCACAGTCTACCCAGGTGTGTTAGAAAAGTGAATTAATATTCACTTTACTAACACTGAACCGCCTCTCCACCCATCAGGTGTGCGGGTCTGTTACCCATCACCTGATTGGCTGAAACGATAGGCGCAGCTATTGGACGCCTATCAGGAGGAAAGGACGGGAGATGAGGATGGCAGGAGATGCATGGAGGACCCCGCTCATGGCCGTTACCCGCTGCCCCACCAAGACAGGGTAAGTGGCGGGCAGACAGCGAGCGGGTGGTGAGGATTAACAGTGGCAGCATTTGATAGGCACACCAACAGCATTTGATGGGCACAGTGGCAGCATTTGATGGGTACACTGGCAGCATTTGATGGGCACAGCGGTGGCATTTAATGGGCACAGCGGCAGAGTTTGATGGGCACAGCGGCAGAGTTTGATGGTACAGTGGTGGCGTTTGATGGTACAGTGGTGGCGTTTGATGGCCACAGTGGCTGTAATTGATGTTTTTTAAATCGGTTCCTTTATATGTGGCCACTAGAGATGAGCCGAACACCCCCCGGTTCGGATCGCACCAGAACTTTCGAACGGACCCCAAATTCGTACGAACTTTAGAACCCCATTGAAGTCTATGGGACTCGAACGTTCGAAATTAAAAGTGCTAATTTTAACGGCTAATATGCAAGATACTGTCCTAAAAAGGGTTTGGGGACCTGGCTCCCGCCCCAGGGGACATGGGTCAATGCCTAAAATGTTTTTAAAAATGGCCTTTTTGGCGGGAGCACTGATTTTAATGACGATTAAAGTGAAAAAAAAGTGAAATATTCCTTTAAATATGGTGCCTGGGGGGTGTCTGTAGTATGCCTGTGAAGTGCCATGTGTTTGTCGTGTTTAGAACAGTCCCTGCACAAAATGACATTAAACGGAAATAACATCATTTAAAACTGCTTGCGGGTTTTAATGTTATATCTGGTTCCTGCAATATGGTTGAAAATCATGAGAAAAATGCCATGGGTAGCCCTCCCTGCCCATTACCAGCCCCTTTGGGTCTTGTACGCATATTAAGGGGAACCCCGTACCCATATTAAAAAAAGGAAATGCGTGTGGCCCCCAGGCCCTATATACTCAGAACAGCAGTATACAGGCGGTGCAAACAAGACAGGGACTGTGTAGGTTTGTTGTGTTAAGTTGAATCTGTTTGTAATTTTCAACTGGTACATTTTTAAAGTGTAGCTCCAGTCAAAAAAACTATTTTTAATCTTTTTGGAAAACATAGGGAAGGGTTATCACCCCTGTATAATTTGTTTTGTCGTACATCTTTTTTCATCTCACTTGCTGTTGTCTCCTTCCATTTGCAAGTAGGAGATGTTTGTAAGTTGGATGTTTGAAAGTAGGGGCCTGCCCTATATGCTCTGCAGAAATGGCGGAACAAGGTGTTGGTTTTGCCACAACATTGTAAGCCCTCAAAGTGACTCTTGGTGGGCGCTGGAGCGCCCTGCTGTGAACGATTATATCAAGAATTGTAATTACATGCCATTGTTGAACAGTGGTAGAAAAATTGACCTTTGGTGGTTGTGGTGCTGGTGCCACAACACTATAAGTCCTCACAGTTACTCTGGGTGGGCACAGGAACGGGCCCTCCTGTGAAATATTATATCAAGAATTGTAATTACATGTTTTATTGCAGGAATTAGCCCTGCTGCAAAGCATTGCATCAAAAATTGTACTTAAATGCCCCTGTTAAACAGGGGCAGAAAAATTGGGCCTTAGGCACTGGTGCTGGTGCCACCACACTGCAACCTCTCCCATATACTCTAGTTTTATTGCAGGAATTAGCCCTGCTGCAAAGCATTGCATCAAAAATTGTAATTAAACGCCCCTGTTAAACAGGGGCAGAAAAATTGGGCTGATGGCATCACCCAGAACCAGAAATGTTCTTCCAACATATCAGTGGAGGAGGAAGAGGATAGACAATCAACATAACAGGACAGTCACTCAGCATCAGCATAGGCAGTCTTGAAGGGATGTGATATTTCAAAAACAATTATTCGGTTACATCAGCTTCAGGTGCTTGGTAGCTGTGGGTGATCCAAGACTGATTCATCTTGATGAAGGTCAGTTGATCAACTGATTCGGTGGACAGGCGCACCCTGTGATCGGTAACAAAGCCACCAGCAGCACTGAAGGTGCTTTCCGAAAGAACGCTGGATGCAGGACAGGCCAGTAGCTCAATTGCATACTGTGCAAGCTCTGGCCAGTGATCCATCCTCAAGACCCAGTAAGCCAGAGGATTTTCGGTGGGAAAGGTGTCCAAGTCTGACCTTGCCCCTAGGTATTCCTGCACCATGTAAATCAGACGCTGGCGATGGTTGCTGGAACCGATCATACCTTGGGGCTGCGGACTATTGTCTGAAAGCATCAGTCAGACGGCCACCTTCTCCACCGCTCCTTCTGACCGATACCTCAGCAACACGTTGTCCAGGACCAGGAGTTTGTAACCTCCCAGTCTCTGGGAACGCGTTGCACAGACCTTTCTGCAAGGCCTCCCGGAGATGTCTCATCCTCTGCTCCCTCTGCGATGGCAAGATAAGGTCGGCAACCTTACCCTTGTACCGTGGATCAAGGAGAGTGGCCAGCCAGTAATGGTCCCTCTCATTGATCCGAAGAATACGAGGATCCTTCCGCAGGCTTTGCAGGATCAGGGAGGCCATGCAGCGTAGTTTAGCTGAGGCATTCGGTCCAGAGTCCTCTGGGTCACTAAGGGCAACATGATCCGCAGCTACCTCCTCCCAGCCACGTACAAGTCCACGTGTTTCTTGGGACTGTAAATCATCCCTACAAGACTGCTGCTGCTGATGCTGAGTGCCAGCCTCCACCTCCATGCTGACACAATCATCCTCCTCCTCCTCTTCCTCCTCCTCATCCTCTTCCTTTGTGATGGGTGGCACAGCAGGAACACTGTCTGAATAAAGGGGGCCTTGAGAGGCAAGGAAGTCCTCCTCTTCCTGCCTCTGTTCTGCTTCAAGTGCCCTGTCCATTATTCCACGTAGCGTATGCTCCAAGAGGTGGACAAGAGGTACAGTGTCACTGATGCATGCACTGTCACTGCTCACCATCCTTGTGGCCTCCTCAAAGGTGACAGGACAGTGCATGCATCCCTGATCATGCCCCACTGGCGTGATGAGAAAAAACCGAGCTCCCCTGACCCTGTCCTGGTGCCGTAGTCGCACAGGTACTCATTGATGGCCCTCTGCTGCGTGTGCAGCCGCTGCAGCATGGCCAACGTTGAGTTCCACCTGGTGGGCATGTCACATATAAGGCAGTTCTTGGGCAGGTTCAACTCCTTTTGGAGCTCAGCCAGCCAAGCACAGACATTAAATGATCGGCGGAAATGCACACAGACTCTCCTGGCCTGCTTCAGGACATCCTGTAAGCCCGGGTACCTGCCCAAGAACCGCTGCACCACCAGGTTAAGGACGTGAGCTACACAGGGCACATGGGTCAGTTGTCCCTGTCGGAGGGCAGAGAGGAGGTTGGTGCCATTGTAGCAAACCACCATTCCTGGCTTAAGCTGGCGTGGCGTCAACCACCTCTCGGCCTGCCCCTGCAGAGCTGACAAAACATCTGCCCCAGTGTGGCTCCTGTCCCCCAAACAAACCAGCGCAAGCACGGCATGGCATTGTTTTGCCTGCGTACTTGCGTAGCCCCTGGAACGCCTACGGAGCACCGCTGGTTCTGAGGACAGAGCACTGGAAGAGGCCATGGAGGAAGAAGAAGAGGAGGGGGTGGAGGAGAGAGGTGTGTCACAACCAATAGTAGCATTTTGGAGGCGTGGTGGCGGAACAACTTCTTTCGCTGGTCCAGCAGCTGGGGCAGGGACATTTGCCTGCTATAATCGGATGTGGGTGTACTGCTAGCAGAGTGCCCGGAAGCACTTGGCTGTGACACACCTAATTCTACACCTTCATTCCTCTCAGAGCAGGTTTCAGAGAGGACTGAAGGTCTAGTGGGGTTGGAGATGCCAGCTGATGAGGAGCAAGGAGAGGTCCGCTTTGTTCTTTGGTGTGGGTCTTTGAGGTACGCTTGCCAACGAGCTGCATGGCAGGTCAACATATATCTGGTCAAGCATGTGGTGCCCAAGCGGCTGATGTTTTGGCCACGCGAGATACGCTTGAGACATATGTTGCAAATAGCAGCGGTGCGATCTGATGCACTCGTCTGACACCTATTAGCAAAATTATGTAGGCATAGGACACACCCCTGCCATGCCCCTTTAAAGGAGAATTATACATAAATAGTTATTGGTTATTGGACATGTCTAGAGGCCTAACACTGGGAAACACATTTTGAAAGATAAATAGTGCATTTTATATACAGGTATATACATCAGACCAAAGTGAGGGACAAATGAGGAGGAATGAGGGACAGAGGGACTTTGTTCCAAATCAGAGACTGTTGGGAGCTATGATCACTACAGAAAATTACAGCACTGCAGATTGAGAAGAAAGGGTCCTTTTTTTTCAACCACCATGGAGTTACCCTTTAAGTATTTGGAATAATGAGGATCTAGTATCTATGATCTAGTACAGGGTTTCTCAACCAGGGTTCCATAGAATCCTTGGGTTCCTCCAGAGGTTGCTAGGGGTTCCTTGAGCAATGACCAATTTCTGCCTCTCAGATAAGTTCCCACTGACATCATTGTTTTTTTTTTTTTTTAGCTATCTGTAAGGGGGTAATTCTTTCCAATGACCACAAGTATAGGGAGAATTCTCCCCACTAACCATCACACTAAGGTATCATGAGTATGGGGGGGTGTAGCTTGCAGCGGATGGAGTAGGCAGCGTGGAGAGAGAGCTCCGCGGAGACTCTGCGCTATTATCCTGATTGACGCATCCTGATATACCCATTCTGCCATCATAGCACACCGGAACGCTCTACACACGGTCTCCGATCCAGCAGTGGTCTCCTTGCCATGATCCAGTGCACGGACATGTCCCGCAGAGGCGGTAAGAACCTCATGCAAGCAGTAGAGCATGGCAGGCAAGATGGCGCCCGGTCACAGCGGTCAGCCAAGGAAGCAGCCATGAGGATGTTCAGTGGGGCTATGGGGAAAAACACCCCCTCCAGGTTCCCATCCCCTCTCCTGGACCCTGTAGAGCACAACACTGACCCTGAGGCTCCGGAGAATGGCTGGCCTGAGGACATCGCAGATGCAGCTGAATGGGACGCAGTGAGTACTCTAGGCCCTGTCAGTAATGGCGCAGCTACACCAGGCCAGGAGGCACAGGCACCAGAGCCCACCCTAAGGGACATTTACACTGCAGTTACCTCTTGTAACATGTCCATTACCACATTAACCACAGAGATAAAGGGGGTTCAGCTGGAATTGACTCTAGTCAGACAGGATATGCAAAAGCTGCGGGACCGCACAGCTGCCCTAGAA
The DNA here is from genome assembly GCF_037356315.1 of Lithobates pipiens. Lineage (NCBI taxonomy): Eukaryota > Metazoa > Chordata > Amphibia > Anura > Ranidae > Lithobates > Lithobates pipiens. The sequence goes on along the minus strand of NW_027507789.1, from coordinate 54,874,763 downwards.
GACAGAGTAAGCAATGTAGAGGATGATGTGGTACCATTACAGAGGGACATGCGCCATATGCAATCAGCTGTTACTGGTCACTCTGCCCATTTAGAAGATATGGAGAACAGACAACAGAGCCTCCGCGGCCGTTTTTGTTTAAAATTCGGAACTACAAAGACCGTGATGCTGCCCTGACCCAGGCCAGAACCAAAGGTGATCTTATGAAAATTGATAATGCCCGCATATCATTTTATCCGGATTTCTCCACAGAATTGCAACGCAAGCGAGCCAAGTTCACGAAAATTCAAAAGCGACTCCGAAAATATGACGTCGCATACGCCATGTTGTAACCGGCCAAGCTCAGAGTTGCAGCGAATGGGGAAATGCAATTCTTTGACAACCCTGCTAATGCGTCTCACTGGTTGGATCGAGCAGAACATACCCTTCAGAAAGCTGCAGTTTCCAGGGGTTGACTACACTCTACTCAACTTCTTTGCATTGTTTTCTCCCGTGGCCCCTTCCTTCTCCCCCTTTTTTGGTTTGCTGTTCTGGCTGCCATGCCCTTCCTTGTTTCTCCTGTAAGGCGGAAAGTTATGTAACATTTGTGCTTTTTCTACACTCCACAGATGACTTGGATCTGCAAGTCTCTTTGGATCAGCTGAACTGAGACACTGGGGCCCCCCTTATATCAGTCCTGTGAGAACAAACCCTCGGGAACTGTGCTCCTGCATTTTTGTCAGGATGCAATGCCTTACTCACTGCTCCAATATTCCCCAATCCCCAGACTGGGTATACATCTTTTGTGTCTGCAATGGTTGGGGAGAGGGTGGGCTGTCTACTGTATGCCTGTATTTGTACTGCCCCCAGACAGTTATATATAAGTCTGCCACCCAATGGCCGCTGAAACTACTCTGGTGTCGTGGAATGTGAGGGGGCTGGGGGATGGAGTGAAGAGAGTGGCTTTTTTCTCAACTATAAAAAGGTATAAACCCTCAGTGGTATGCTTTCAGGAAACCCACCTTCAGCCTGCTACTATTTGTACACTTAAAAGTCGTGGGTATCCCACTCAGTTTCACTCCACCCACACAGCCTACTCCAGGGGGGTCAGCATACTTGTTTCACGTCATGTACCTTTTCAGCTCCAACAATCCCTGACAATTCGGCCGAATTTTGCATCTTTCGGACATTCGGATGCATCCGAATGTCCGAATAAAAAAATAACAAATTACAACGAATACGAAAGAAATATAACGAATGAATTCGAATGAATTCGACATGATTCGAAATTATTTCAACCGCATTCAAAATTATTTCAACATGATTCGACATTATTTCAACTGCATTCGAAATGATTTCAACATGATTCGACATTATTTCAACCGCATTCGAAAATATTTTGTGACCCGACTTTAGGACCATGTATCTCGGGGTCACAAATTTGGATATGTTGTAGTGCTAGTATTATTGTGTTTGCATACCAAATTTGGGGTTTCTAGCTATAAGTGACCCCGAGATATGTGGCCCCAAATTCGGGTCGCAAAATGTTATTAGTTATTAGAGCAGAGAATGACATTTTGCGACCCGATTTTGGGGCCACATATCTCGGGGTCACTTATAGCTAGAAACCCCAAATTTGGTATGCAAACACAATAGTACTAGCACTACAACATATCCCAATTTCTAGCACCAAGTGACCCCGAGATACATGGCCCTAAAGTTGGGTCACAAAATATTTTCGAATGTGGTTGAAATAATGTCGAATCATGTAGAAATATTTTCAAATTTCGTTGAAATATTTTCGAATGTGGCCGATTTTTCAAATTCGGTAGAAAACTAAACAAAATCCGAAAACGAATTTAAGGAAGTTAACGAATATAACTAAACAAAATTAATGAATTAGCGAATTAAAACGAAACGAAACTAAACAAATTTTTTCCTTTTGCACATGTCTAATTGATGATCAGGGAAGGTACATCTTTTTGCTTTGTAAACTAGCAGGTTTAAACTGTATTATTGCTAACATTTATGTTCCTCCGCCCTTCTCGTTTGAAAGCCTGACTTGCCTAGCAAGATTCATAGCATTGCACCCTAACCTACCGCTGGGAGACTATAATAATGTTATGGACAAACACATAGACAAATTTAAAGCTGGGACTGGTGGTAATCTCCCACGGGAGGGCCCCCCCCCCCCTTGCTAGGTTTCTGATGGAGATTGGTTTACGAGATGTGTGGAGGGACCTTAACCCCACGGTTCAATGCTATTCCTGTTACTCGGTATCCTATAAATTATTATCTAGAATTGATCTATGTTTGGGAAATGACCTGGCGCACTCTCTTACCACCTTGGTGGTGTATGCCCCACGCAACATTTCAGACCACTCCCTCATGTGTGCACGTGTCAACACTATCCATAGTCCCAGATGCAAGCTGTGGAAGGTGAGCCCGTTTTGGCTTGCAATCTTCCGAGAACCTGATCCGTCTCCTGGGGCCCTTCGGGAGTTCCTGGAGATTAATTAAGGTTCGGCAGCATCTATGGTGGTCTGGGACACCTTGAAGGCCCATCTGAGAGGACTGATCATTAGGCAAATCACCCTCATTAAAACAAATACCCAAGAATGGGAAAACTTGGTGATGCAGGAGGCGGCCATATATTTCTGACCCTTGCCCTGATTGCCTTACAGACAGGTTTCTATATCAGCTGCAGAGAACAAGCGTTTCTTTCTCCAACAAAAATATTTCAATGACGGGGGAAAATACTGGTCATTTGCTTGCGATGATTGCTAGAGCTCAACAGGACAGCACACACATTGAATGTATACGGAATACAGCAGGAGACACAATCACAGATCAAAGTTGTGTCCCTGAGGTATTCTCTGACTTTTTCAGGGACTTATACAACTCTAAGGTCCACCCCATGACTGAGGAACTGAACCAATTTTTGGACCAGTGCTCCCTTCCGTATTTGTCGCAGCAGGCCCGGACCGCACTTAACGTGCCAATAACTCTGGAGGAACTTTCCTTGGCAGTGGCGCAACTGGCGAATAACAAATCACCAGGTGCGGATGGCCTACCCACTGAAATATATGTGAAATATGAAGATGTTCTACTTCCCACTCTGTTGGCCACCCTAAATGATGCCTGAGGCTATCATTGTGGTCATCCCGAAGCCCGATAAAGACCTTCTGCAGCCCGACTCATACCGACCCATATCACTTCTCAATACTGACATGAAGATTTTGGCTAGGGTGCTGGCTACTAGACTGTCGGGCGTGGTGGCGGACCTTGTGCATCTGGACCAGTCCGGCTTTATTCCAACTAGATCCACATCATTGAATATCTGCAGACTGTTTCTTAATACACAAATTCCAGTTGACAACCCCAATAATAGAGCTGTTTTTTCCCTTGATACTGCCAAGGCATTTGACAGCGTGGAATGGAAGTATTTGTGGGAGATGCTACAACGCTTTGGGTTGGGAGATACATTCATCTCTTGGGTGCAGCTGCTGTATAAGGCCCCCACAGCCAGAGTGAGGATTAATGACACCCTTTCTAAGGCATTTCCGTTGTTTAGGGTCACACGGCAGGGGTGTCCATTGTCGCCCCTGCTGTTTGCCCTTGTGTTGGAACCTCTAGCGGCTAGAGTGAGGGAGTCCCCTAACATTGTGGGTTTGCGGTGCGCACTGATTGACCAATTTGGTCAGTTGTCTAGTTTCGCCATTAACTGGCATAAGTCCGCTCTCTTACCATTAGACCCCTTACCAGGGCTGCTGTCGGCGGATCTTTCTCACATAGCTGTGGTTACCTCTTTCAAATATTTGGGCATAGTGGTGACTGAGGATCCGGGCGAATATATCGCGCTGAAACTTAAGCCACTACTGCGCAAATTTCAACAAAAGCAAGCTAGTTGAAGCAAGCTGCCATTTTTGGTGACTGGCCACGTAAACCTCACTAAGATGATTTGGGCACCACAGCTGCTGTATATCCTGCATAACGCCCCGGTCTGGATACCGCAGTATTGGTTCCGGCGAATTGACTCACATTTCAGAGCCTTTATTTGGAAGGGTGGGGTGGCACACATAAAATTGACTACTTTACAATACCCTAAGGATCGGGGTGGCATGGCTGTTCCGCACCCACAGATGTACTATTTTGCGGCCCAACTGCAACACTTTATGGGTTGGGACTTAGCGACAAACAGGGACCCCTCAAGGAGACTATTGCTGGACCAGGACGAAGCTTACACAGCTCTATCCCATATGGAAATGGGATTCCCTAATATACCATTTAGCTCCCCCACAGCTCAAATGTTGCGGAAAATATGGAGAGGAGTCAGGAGTACATTGGGAGTGACTGGTTATATGTGCTGTACCCCCATCTGGTGAAACAGACACTACCCAGACTTGGCTAAGGTCCCCAAGCATCCGGTCTGGAGGAGAGCAGGAATAAGGTTTATGGGTCAGATCTTACAGGGAACTAGGCTAAAGCCATATCCTCTCCTATTGGTGGAGTTTCCGCTCCTTGGGGGCTATTACTTCCAATACATCCAACTAAAACAAGCAGTGGAAATACAGGGCAGACAGTCCGACTTATGCTTGGACGACTTTGCGTTTCTGAATTCTATATTTGTCAAACCTAAAAACAAAGGGACTATTTCTAGATTTTATACCCATCTACTTTCACACATACAAGCTCCTGACCTTTTGCCATGTAGAAAAAAGTGGGAGAGAGATGTTGGCCCTATTGATGGTGAACAGTGGGAACAGATCCTGGAGGTGGGACCGGTGGTGTCCGTGTCTGCAGCTCGGAGGCTATCCCATTTGTTTATATTGCACTGTGTGTACCGCACACCTGAGCAGCTGCATAAGTGGGGCAGGAGAGACACTCCTATTTGTCCAAAATGTCAAGCCCACACAGGTGATCTAATCCATATGCTATGGAGATGCCCTAAATTGGTGAGGTACTGGAATGCTGTTGTGGCCAAAATTAATGTTTTCCAGGTGCAGTTGGCAGTAGACCCACTGACGTGCCTCTTGGGCAGTCTCAATGAGGGTTTGTATACCCCTTTGGTGTGCATCACGCTCACGAGACTCCTCTATTTGGCCAGAAAATTGGTTGGCCGTCTGTGGCTCTCGACCAATGCACCGGGGGTTGCACAGTGGATCCAGCAGGTTAACAACACCATTGTGAGGGGAAAAAATACATATCAGTACAGGAAATCCCCCAATAAGTTTTATGGCATATGGCAGTGTTGGTTGGGATCGCTGGATGTGGCTCCCCCACAACTGGCATTAGATAGATTGCTAATGGGATGATTGGCCTTGAGCAAAGTATGGTAAGAAAAAGGTAAAGTACTGGGCGAGGTACGCCTGATGAGACACACTATGTTACACATACCCTTCTTAATAACAGGATTGGCAATGCGACTAGAGAGAGCTATTTTGTATTCGTTTACTTTAGTTTTTTGTTTGGGTTTTTTTTTCCTTTCATCTGTTTTGGGACATGTTTTAGTTTCCTTCAAATCAGATATGTTTGTTTCCACGTTTGCTCCTTCCTTGGATAAGGGAGCAGTGAGGATGACGGGTCCCTTGAAGTGATTCTTAATATATGGGTTAGAGGTCAATGGCTATACACTGTCAAATTTCTGTAAACTGTTGGAAATGTAACAAATATTACTGTTCATTGACTGTATATCCCTCCATATGGTACCTTAAGTTCACATCAATAAAAACTGTTGCTGATTAAAAAAAAAAAAGGTATCATGGATTATAGATATAATCGTTTTTAGCAGGGGTTCCCTGAAACCAGAAAGTTATTTCAAGGGTTCCTCTTTGTTGAAAAGGTTGAAAATCTCTGATCTAGTATATACATATGTAAGTATCCCTGTCATATAAAAAGTATGGTAACAGCCAGAGATTGCTATAATATTCGTGTTTTCTTGAAAACTCAGCATGATTCACATATAACACAAGAAAAGGAAAAGCATGGGAGGTGATGCACCAGAATTATATGTGTATTTTTATTATTTTTTAATATGCTATGGAACACTCTGAACACCTCTGTGTCACCTTGCCTTGTACAAAAACATCAACTCAGGAAGGCGGAAGTAATCTGCCATTTTATACTTACTGCTAGCTGAAAATTCAGGTTATAAGTTGTTCCACACAGGTCACTAACCTGTACTAATTTTATTCTTTTATGTTAGCAGTTCACACTGCTGTAGAGGCCTTTATACTGTTTAAAGATAGCCAATCAAAGACACACAATTACAGTACATTGTCATAGATTTTGTTTGATCTTAGAGCACTGAACACATTTTAAAAGTGTTCATTATGAACCCTCTGAAACTATAAATGGTGGTGTTTGGTTCTTCCAATACATAATTTTGGTCAATGTTTTTAACCACTTGCTTACTGGGCACTTAAACCCCCCTCAGTCCCAGACCAATTTTCAGCTTTCAGCGCTGATGCACTTTGAGTGACAATTGCGCGGGCATACAACACTGTACCCAAATGAAATTTTTATCATTTTTTTCCCACAAATAGAGCTTTCTTTTGGTGGTATTTAGTTACAGCTCGGAGTTTTATTTTTTGCTAAACAAACAAAAAAAGATGCAAAAAAAAAAAAAAAAAAAATCATGTTTTAATAGTTTGTTATAAAATTTTGCAAACGGGTCATTTTTCTCCTTCATTGAAGTGCGCTGATTAGGCGGCACTGATAGGCTGCATTGGTGGGCACTGATGGGCTGCATTGGTGGGCACTGATGGGCTGCATTGGTGGGCACTGATGGGCTGCACTGGTGGGCACTGATAGGCATAGTTAAGGCGGCACTAATAGGCACAGATAAGGCGGCACCGATGGGCACAGATAAGGCGGCACTGATGGGCAAAGATGGGCACAGATAAGATGGCACGGATGGGTGGCACGGATAAGTGGCACGGATGGGTGGCACGGATGGGCACTGATAGGTACCACAGATAGATGGGACTGATGGGCACTGATAGGTGGCACTGATAGGTGGCTCTGATAGGTGGCACTGCTGGGCACTGATGGGCGGCACTGCTGGGCACTGATGGGCGGCACTGCTGGGCACTGATGGGCGGCACTGGGGTGCAGCACCTTTGAGGCAGATTGGGTGGCACTGTGGGTGGCACTGTGGGGTGGCACTGTGGGTGGCACTGTGGGTGGCACTGTGGGTGGCACTGTGGGCACTATGGGCACTGACAGGGGGCACTGACGGGGGGCACTTACTTTTTCTTTTATTTTTTTTCAGGATGGCACTGCGGGAGGCAGGTGGGCACAGGCAGGTGGCAGGTGGTCCCTTGTATTGATGGCCGTGATCGGGACTGATGTCCCGATCACGGCCGCCGGTGATCGGCTTTTTTTTTCTCTCCTCGCGCTGTCAGCGCGAGGAGGAATAATAGCCGATTACCGGCTCCGTTCTATCACATGATCAGCTGTCATTGGCTGACAGCTGATCACGTGATAAGGGGTCGGGATCGACCCCTTACACGGATCGGTGATCAGGCGAGTCTCACGGACTCGCCGATCACAGAGCGCGCCGCGCGCGCCCCTCAGGGGGCGCGCAGGCCGCTCGTAACCAGGACGACGTCAATAGACGTAGTCCTGAAAATGTAGGTCCGCGCTAATGCCGTCATTTGGCAATAGCGCGGATCTGAAGTGGTTAAAGAAGAATTTAAAAAAAGATACACAGTGTATGTAATGGTCAAATCCTTTCCTGGTAATACTTTCTGCATGGAGTTTGCTACAGCCAATAAAAAAGGGAGCTTTGTGCAATTTCCATAATTTCTGATATAGTTAACCAATTCAATACTGGGCATTTTTACCCCCTTCCTGCCCAAGGCCAATTTTCAGCTTTCAGTGCTGTCGCACTTTCAATGACAATTGTGCGGTCATGCAACATTGTACCCTAATAAAATTGTTATCTTTTTTTTTTTTGAGACAGATTGAGCTTTTGTTTGGTGGTATTCAATTGCCACTGGGTTTTTAATTTTTGTGTAAAAAAAAACAAAAAAATGAAAACTGGGTTTTTAATTTTTTGGTAAAAGAAACAAAAAAAGATCAAAGATTTGTAAAAAAAAAAATCTTTTTCCTAGTTTCTGATAAAAAGTTTTGTACATAAGTAATTTTTCTCCTTCACTGATGTGTGCCGATGAGGCTGCACTGATGGGCACTTCCGACATAAATAAATGCAGGGGTCAAGTGCTGGGGAAAAAAGTGTGGGAACTCTCACCCAAGATCCACTCCCCCACCAAAAAAAATAAAAAAAAATAAAGGTACGCTCATATGCATATATATTTCACAGAAAATACAGTACATTTATTGTAAAGTGCCAGTTTACAAATACAAAATAAGTTAACTTGTCAAACAGAATAATCAACACAATGGGTGATGATCTTTCCCTCGCAGGGAATTTCTAACACAAATACACCCTGTTCCAAATTCAAATACAGCAAATTAGAAAATATCACACAAACTGGAATAACGTTGCCCTTGCCGTGCAAGATTATCGGCAACGGATCAAAAAACTCACGGATCGGATCATTCCTTGCATCTGAGTCACAGATCGGATCTTTTTTCGGATCAGCAAATAATAATTGAATTTGCAAAAACCTGTGAAAAATGTCACCACCATATAGTCCCCACTGCAATATACATCTCCCCTACTGTAATATCCACGTCATCTCCCCCAATAATATTTTGGCTGAGCATGGATGGGTATGGCTGGGTATTAGCAGAATATGTATTGGCAGGGTAAGTATTGGCAGGGTATTGCAGAATATTGGCAGGATAAGTATTGGCAGGGTATTGCAGAGTATTGGCAGGGTATGGCAGATTATTGCTGGGTATTGCAGATTATTGGCAGGGCATTGCAGGGTAAGTATTGCAGAGTCTTGGCAGGGTAAGTATTGCAGAGTAAGTATCGGCAGGGTATGTATTGCAGAGTATTGGCAGGGTATAGCAGAGTATTGGTGGAGTAATGCAGAGTATTGGCGGAGTATTGGTGGAGTAATGCAGAGTATTGGTGGAGTAATGCAGAGTATTGGCGGAGTATTGGTGGAGTAATGCAGAGTATTGGCGGAGTATTGGTGGAGTAATGCAGAGTATTGGTGGAGTAATGCAGAGTATTGGCGGAGTAATGCAGAGTATTGGCGGAGTATTGGTGGAGTAATGCAGAGTATTGGCGGAGTATTGATGGAGTAATGCAGAGTATTGGTGGAGTAATGCAGAGTATTGGCGGAGTAATGCAGAGTATTGGTGGAGTAATGCAGAGTATTGGTGGAGTAATGCAGAGTATTGGTGGAGTAATGCAGAGTATTGGTAGAGTAATGCAGAGTATTGGTGGAGTAATGCAGAGTATTGGTGGAGTAATGCAGAGTATTGGGGGAGTAATGCAGAGTATTGGCAGAGTAATGCAGAGTATTGGCGGAGGGGTAATGCAGAGTATTGGTGGAGTAATGCAGAGTATTGGCAGAGTAATGCAGAGTATTGGCAGAGTAATGCAGAGTATTGGTGGAGGGGTAATGCAGAGTATTGGTGGAGTAATGCAGAGTATTGGCGGAGTAATGCAGAGTATTGGCAGAGTAATGCAGAGTATTGGCAGAGTAATGCAGAGTATTGGCAGAGTAATGCAGAGTATTGGCGGAGGGGTAATGCAGAGTATTGGTGGAGTAATGCAGAGTATTGGCGGGGTATTGCAGAGTATTGAGTAATGCAGAGTATTGGCAGGGTAATGCAGAGTGCTAGTGACTAACCTGGTTTACTTCTCGCTCGGGAGAGAACTGGGTAGAGGGGAGAGAGGAGACAGTCCGTATGCCAGCGGCGTGTGTCTGCCGCTGGCTGCGCTGGAGGCCGAATGCGCACTGCCCACTGACTCCGTGCGTGCCCACGTGTACGGCCGATGTCATGTGACCGGTTGCTAGACGCGGAGCGGCCCTAGCCTAGCAACCAGTCACTGACTCGGGCGGCAGAGGAGCGGCGGGCTACGCACGAGCGGCGGGCTACTCGGGCTGCTAATGGGAACGGCGTTCCCGTTGTGGAAATAGTACGGGAACGCCGTTCCCATGCGTTCCCGCAGGACTCGAGCCCTGAATAAATGCTTTATTTTCGCTTTCGTTGTGACAACAGTTCGATATAGATAGGAGATTCGACATGACACTGACAATAACAATCTGTGTCTATCTAACCTGTGGTCGAATGTGCCTAACCTTACCTCTATTAGTCCAGGATTATTCTATATAGAGAGAAAAGATTCGACAGAGAGAGAAAAGATTCGACATAGAGAGAAAAAATTCAACATATAGAGAAAAGATCGCTGCTGGAATTGGGTGGGGGAAGTAAAATAAAAATAATGATGATGATGAATGTTATTGGCTGATTGTAACCAAAGAGGAGGAGCAGTAAAATAGCTAGAACTAAGTACACATGTACAGCCAACTTACTTACGATTGCTAGCAGAGAGAGACACACACACACCGAATTATTTCAGAAGACAGTCAATCTTAGCTGGTCCATTTGTCAGAGAACCTGAATTATTTAGCAATTAAGCATAAGCACAGCAGCAGAACAATAGTGAAACAAGCTACAGTTCAACTTAACTTTTTCATAATAATCTGCTGCTATTGTGTTAGTGTTGTGAACCTGATAGTGATACTAGTGTTGCTAGTGTTGCAATAGCCTCAGAAGCTGGCCGTGTTGTTGAGGGGGGGGGGGGGGGATTTATTATTATAGATTCTATATTATAGATTGAGATTCTATATAGATTCTATATACCCTATCTTGTTACCTGTCTGATCAGTGATCACTATCACCAGTCCATTTTGTGTTTGAACTATATACATTCAACATGAATCACAAAGATTCGACAAAGCAGTGAAAAACATACAAACATTGAATCTTTGGCTTATGGTGTTTGTTGAAAGTTCTAAGAAGATTTGAGGGAGAAGCTAAACTATATGGAGTCCTGCAGTTTAGCTGTTCCGTCGAATCTTCTTTGAACATTCGACAGACACCATAAGCCTTCAATGACAGATTCGACCTTAATTCATTTGGATTTTCGGACGAATTTTTAACGAAAAACTAAATAAATAAAAAAATAGTAACTAAATAAATGTATTTTTCAGACGAAAACTACATTTCAAAACAAAATATTTCAGTGTGCACGTGTCTACTGATAGGTGGCACGGATAGGTGGCACTGATGGACAGCACTGATGAGCAAGCACTGATGGGCATTGAAAGGCAACCCTGATTGGCATCACTGATGGACACTGATTGACATCACTGATGGGCACTGATTGGCAACACTGCTGGCCACTGACTGCCATCACTGATGGGCACTGATAATAAGGGCACTGATAATCAGTACTCTGATTATCTGTACAGATCTCCCATGTGAGGAAATGTCACTGATAGGCTCTCGTCACCTCATGCGCTGTCAATGTGAGGAGAGGAAAGCTGATAACTGGCATTTCCTTGTTTACATGTGATCAGCTGTGACACGGTTGATCACATGGGTAGAGAGCCACACTATCGGTTCTTTACCAAGACCAGGGATGCGCCGGGTCCACAGAGCACCCGCCGTTCGCCACACTGCATGCCCCTGTGGGCATGCAAGTGTGGTGAGAGTGGAACGACATCGTATGATGATGTCCCAGAACATTAAAACCACACCGCAACTGTCAATTCTCAATACGGCACATGGGAGGTGGTTAAATAAGGCAAATATGGAATGGGGTGAGCGAGTAAATCAATGGTTTTGTGTATTGAAAATAACAGTGGTCATATTATACACCCAGACCAAGCTGGATTCACAAAGGGCCATCAAATGGTTGATGACTCACATCACCTGGTCAACTGAATTCACATAGCCAAGCTACAAGGAATGCCTTCTCTGCTCCTCACTCTGGATGCAGAAAAGGCAATCTACAGGGTGCACTCGCATTATATGGCCTTGGTATTGTCCAAATTTGGATTTGCAGAGACAATATACTCAGTGGCTACAATGGCTCTATATACTATCCATCAGCACAAGTTGATATGTCTAGTACCCTGTCTACATTCTTTGACACCTCAAACAGTACCCACCAGGGTTGCCCCCTTTGCCCATTCATTTTAATTTGCTAATGGGACCCATGCTGAGTGTATTCATTCCCACCCTTATATCTTGGACTTTAACCACTACAATACAGGGCACTTTCACCCCCTTCCTTCCCAGCCCAATTTTCAGCTTTCAGCGCTCTAGCGCTTTCAGTGACAATTGCGCGGTCATGCTACACTGTACCCAAATGAAATTGTTATCATTTTGTTCGCACAAATAGAGCTTTATTTTGGTGTTATTTATTCACGACTCCGTTTTTTTTTTTTTGCGATATAAGCGCAACAATAGCGGAAATTTGGAAAAAAAACAATATTTTCTTTTTTCTATTTGAAAAGAAATCCAATAAAATCAAATTTTGTCATAAATTTAAGCCAAAATGTATTCTGCTACATGTTTTTGGTAAAAAAAATTACGTTAAGTGTATAATAATTGGTTTGTGTGATCACGGACATATGTACGCAAATGATCATGTACATATGTGTGCAGGTGATCACGTACATATGTGTGCAGATAATCATTGGGACATGTGATTTTAGTGGGACATATGTGGGGGACATGTTTTTATTATTAGGGACATGTGTTTTTATTATTTGGGGACATGTATGTTTTGGGGACATGTGTGGTTTGGGGACATATGTGGGGACTGTGTTTGTACTGTGTGGTGTGTTGTGTGTTTACACTACACTGATGATCAGTGAGTAAAAAGCTGTAAAAAGCAGCCCATACTCACTGATCATCAGCCGGCTGCAGCGTTCTGCTCTCCTCTCCTCAGCGGTGACTTCCGTGTGAGGAGAGGAGAGCCGATTGCCTAGCAACCGGCTGTTTGTTTACATCACATGACGGCCGTGATTGGACACGGCCGTCATGTGATCAGGAGGGCCAATCACAGAGCCCTCCTGCCGATGAGATGTGCCGTGTCCGGGTGACACGAGCACATCGGGATCGCGCCGCTGCGCGGGCGCACACGCGCGCGATCCCGCTACTCCTGAAGGACGTTCCTGAACATCCTATCAGGAGTAGACGGCTCCCACCCGGCCATATATATGCATTGGCCGGGTGGGAAGTGGTTAACCACTTCAGCCCCGGAAGGCTTTACCCGCTTTCTGATTAGGCCATTTTTTGCGATACGGCACTGCCTCGCTTTAACTGGCAATTGCGTGGCCATGCAACATTGCACCCAAACAAAATGTATGTCCTTTTTTTCCTCCCACAAATAGAGCTTTCTTTTGGTGGTATTTGACGACCTCTGCGGTTTTTATTTTTTGTGCTATAAACAGTTTGGACCAATATGTATTCTTTTACATATTTTTGGTCAAAAAAAAATAAAAAATCGCAATAAACGTATATTGATTGATTTGCAAAAGTTATAGAGTCTACAAAATAGGGGATTTGTTTATGTCATTTTTATTTATTTATTGTTTACTAGTAATAGAGGTGATCAGCGATTTTTAGAGGGACTGCAACATTGTGGTGGACAGATCGGACACTTTTGACACTTTTTTCCAGACAACTGACATTTATACAGCGATTAGAGTGCATCAGCGCATCGTCTCTGGCCCCCAACATACACCTACAGCGGTTTGCGCAGTCGTGCCAACCTGCCACTGTACAACGATGGTGGCTGGTCAGCAAGAGGTCAACATAGGAGACTCAAGGCACATCATTAGTCTCTTTGCCAATGACATAATTTTAATATTGACAAATCCCGTACAATCCCTGACAGAGGGTATAAGGGGGGTGTGATTTTAAATGAAGCACATGGAAGCGAAAGAATAATTATGTGGAACAAGGGAATTTTATTCATATCACAATGTAAATATAAATGTACAAATAATGTTGGTATGTGATCAATCAGATGGTAATGAGCAAAAGTGTCTTGGATAATGACCACTACCGTCAAAGGTAAAGAAGGTAAACATGATAATGTACAATACACAATAAAATGGCAACAATATCTCAATTAAGAACATGATTAATTCCATAAAAAATCCCAGAGTTCCACAAGCACAAGGTTGGATAAAATTATATATTTTTTTCCTATACAATTCCTGGTTTTGGTACATAAACCACTTCAAATGTTTAACACGGTGTCTTATCATAAGGCCAATGAGACTAAATCTTATGTATTAGACATAGGAGTGCAGCTAGATGATAAAAAACATCTTCAGACCAATTTACTGTATGTATGAAGTGACCAGGGGATAGCTTATTTAGGTATTAACCTCACCCCATCAGTGGAGGGTCTGTTTAACCACAAGCCGGCCAGTGCGCGATGATATACGCTGGCACAGTGGCATGGCTGGGCAAATGGGTGTACAGGTGCATGAGCCCACCGCGTACTCCGTGACCATGCCCGCGGGTCCCACAGACTCTTTGTCCACCGGGGGTCCGTGATCATGTCGCAGAGCGGCAGAACGGGGAGATGCCTGTGTAAAGCAGGCATTTCCCTGTTCTGCCTAGTGACATGACAGAGATCTACTGCTCCCTGTCATCGGGAGCCGTGATCGCTGTCATGTCAGTGGTAGCCCATCCCCCCACAGTAAGAATCACTCCATATGACACACTTAACCTCTTGATCGCCCCCTAGTGTTTAACCCCTTCCCTGCCAGTGTCATTTACACAATAATCAGAGCATCTTTATGATCAGAGCACTGATCGCTGTATAAATGCCAATGGTCCCATAATAGTGTCAAAAGTATTCAATGTGTCCACCATAATGTCGCTGTCACTATAAAAATCACAGATCGCCGCCATTACTAGTAAAAAAAATATATTTATATATAATATATATATTTTATTTTAAAAAATGCCATAAATCTATCCCCTATTTTGTAGAGGCTATAACTTTTGCACAAACCAATCAATATACACTTATTGTCATTTTTTTTTTTTTTTTACCAAAGATATGTAGAAGAATACATATCAGCCTAAACTGAGAAAGAAATTTATTTTAATATATTTTTTAAAGATATTTATTATAGCAAAAAGTAAAAAATATTGTTTTTTTTCAAAATTGTCTCTCCTTTTTTTGTTTATAGCGCAAAAAATTAAAACTAGAGAGGTGATCAAATACCACCAAAAGAAAGCTTTATTTGTGGGAAAAAAAGGACGTCAATTTTGTTTGGGTACCATGTTGCATGACCGTGCAATTGTCAGTTAAAGCCACGAAGTGCCGTATCGCAAAAAGTGCTCTGGTCAGTAAGGGGGTAAATCCTTCCGGGGCTGAAGTGGTTAAGAAAAAGTATACTCCTTTCCTACAAGCCCTGAATGGAACATTAACCAAACTAGCCTAATTATAATTGACTTGGTCAGGACAACCAGCTGCTTTTAACATGGAAATCCTTCTGCAGCTATTATATCTATTTCATAGGTGTGCACAACCTATTGCATTAGGGTGTGTACCCTGAAGCTCTAACATATGTGTGTGTGTGTGTCTGCATATATATGATTACTGCCTGCACAATGAAAGAGAAATGTGTAAACACTTATGGCAGAGTATGCCCAGGCACATCCGATGTCTATGATCTATTTAGAACACTACTATTAATAACTGCTTCTTCTCTTCTATTCAGTCAGAATTAAACAGATACCTCTTAGCCCTTGTACACACGGTCGGAGATTCCGCCTACCAAATCCGTCGGAGTAATTCCGACAGATTAATTCCGGAGGTCCAGAGGTCCGGAAGTGATGTTGCATACACACGGTCAGACTAAGTTGTCGGAAAATCCGATTGTACATAACGTGATGACGTTATTTTGTTAGACGGGACTATGTTCAGGCTAGTAGCCAATAGCTTTGGTCTAGGAATTTGATCTGAGCATGCGTGGCACTGTCCGTCGGAGTAGGCTACACATGATCGAAGTATGTCCGATAGGAGCATTTTGTCGGAAAATTTTACCGGCAAGTTGGAAAACTTGGTCCGTCGGATATTCCGATGGAAACAGTCCGATGCAGACCACACACAGTCGGAATATCAGACAAAACGGTCTGATAGGACACATTCCGTCGGAATCTCCGACCGTGTGTACAAGGGCTAAGAGGATAAGAAGGCAAGATGCACATTTATTAAATTCATTAAATCAAGGAAGGCAGGAGGAGTTGGGCATATGAATCTCCGAAATTACTACACAACAACCATTCTGGTTCAACCATTCTGGCTCAACTCAAAACGTGGTTCCACTTGACCTCACTTCCTTTTTGGACAAATCTAGAAACATTCCATCCACCAGGGAAAATCTTTCTTAATTGTCTATTAGTCTAACAATTTCTTCTCTATACTCCCAAACACCTCTTGCCAGTGATCCAAGCCACACTATCAGCATAGCGAAGTTTATGCACAATTCTGACTAGCTTGTTTAAGCTAGACATGTGAAGAATGGAAAAATGTGTTTTGTTTATTTTTGGATAGACCGTTTTCAGGTTGCAGCCCAGGAAAGGGGGGGGGGGGGGGCGAGGGAGTATCCCCCTCCCAAACCATAGTAGGCCACATGCCCTCAACATGAGAGGGTGCTTTGATGGGGACAAGGGCCTCTTCCCCACAACCCTGGCCAGTTGTGGGCAGGGGGCTTATCAGAATATGGAAGCCTCCTTTTACAAGGGGACCCCCAGATCCTGCCCCCCACTATGTACCCCTACTCCTTCAAATGGGAGGGGTGGGATCTGGAGGTCCCCTTTTTAAAGGAGACTTACCAAAGAAGTGTACCACCAAAGAAGTGTAAAAAGTAAATAATGCCACACAAATTGACAACTCCTTTATTAGAAAATCAAAAGTCAAAACCAATGTTCCCCAGTGTAGATGCATTGTTAATCATGACGCCCGCCGCCACCGTCGACCTGAAAAAAGAAAAAAAAAGAAAACCTTCCGGTCCCAACAAAGGCCTCTGCCGCCTGCCAGCTCCGCCGCCTGGCAGTTCTTAAATAGCTAAGGGGCGGAGCATTCTTTTGTTTACATTTTTCTATCAGCGGAGAAGCCCATTAGAAAACAAATATACAAAATGAAATTAATTTCAATGGAATTCATTACTATTTCATTCATATACACCTGAATCTCTTAATAACCAAAACATTGACTGAATTTATAATTGGACCAAAACAAACACATATCTACTCTAGTAGAAAAAAATAAAAGCTGGTGACTTGTCCATCTGGCTTAGCAGAGCCCCAATATCTGCCTGCTTACCACATTTGAACTGTACTTACTTTTAGAGGCCACTTATACATTTGTTTGTTCGATTCAAGCACATGTGCACTTTATTATTGGTGCAAGCCAACTATTGTTGTGGATGTAGCATATTATTATTTTGTGTACCCACTTTGCACTAATGTTGTTGAACTTTTGCATTCATTTTTATTCACTGTTTGTTTGCACTAGCGTATGTGTATTTCATTGGTTGGTGCAAGCCAATGTTCTTCAGCACTTGGTCTATGTTTACTGTATTGGTGCAAGCCAATATCATTTAACACTTATTTTATTTATTTATTCACTGTGCATTCATTTTTCAGATTTGCATATATGCACTTTTATTGGTTCATACCCACACATGCTTTACTTTTAGCGCTGCACTTTTTTACTTTTCATGTCTACTGTAAGCCTACATCATTAACTTTACCTCTTGACATATTAGCCATTATTATTCCAGACCTCAACCTGCAGAGCTGGCATAACAGAGGTATCTGAACCACAGATGACCTTTACATTGGCCTGGCCCTGAAAACGTTTGGCTCTTTGCAAATAGAGTTGAATTTACCTGACAGAAAATATTATAAAATACTTGCTGGTTTCCCACCTTTTATTGCATAACAGGAGGCCCAGTATATACTTGCCTTGGAAAGCTGCTCAATATTATCGAGCAACTCGCACCAACCTAATTTAATTAGTTTATTCGGTCTTATGCCGCGTACACATGATCAGAATTTTGGTCGGAAAAAGCTCTGATGGTTTTTTTCGATGGAATTCCAACGGGATTTCGCTCAAGCTGCCTTGCATATACACGGTCACACCAAATTCCGACTTTCAAGAACCTGGTAATGTACAACACGTACGATGGGACTAGAAAAAGGAAGTTCAATAGCCAGTAGCCAATAGCTTCCGTCTCGTAGTTGAATTTGAGCATGCGTGAGTTTTTGCGCGTCGGAATTGCATACACATGATCGGAATTTCCGTTAGAAACTTTTTCTGTCAGAAAAATTGAGAACCTGCTCTCAATCTTTTGCTGGCGAAAATTCGGCCAGTAAAATTCCAATGAAGCATACACATGGTCGCTTTTTCCGAAGAAAAGCTCTCATCGGCCTTTTGCTGGCCGAAATTCCGACCGTGTGTACGCGGCATTACACAACAAATCTGAATGCATCAAAACATCTAACATTGTAATATGGGAAAACGACTTAGACACTGAGTACACAACTAAACAGTGGCAGAAGGCCCTAACCATCACATATGCTGTTGCCCTCAAGAGTAAATTTCTGGGAATTGACTGAGAAAATTCTGTTCCGCTGGTACCTGGCACCGCACCAAATTTCTACATTTATTCTGCATACCGTATCTCCCCCAACTGTTGGAGAAACTGTGGGCATCCAGGCACGCTTCTCCACACTCTACATTTTGGCTTTCTATTTTTAATTTCTTAATACAGGTTTTGGGTTTCACTATGGCACCAACACCTGATCTCTACTATCCCTGGGGATGGAGTTTATTCCCACACCATTAAGAACTGTGGCGACTCACATCCTATTAGCAGCATCACTGTCATTAGTTAAGAATGGGAAAAATGTAAAACCCTCTGATCTAAAAGAGGTGATTAACACTATACAAACCGATTGCACAGATGGAATCCTGTTTGCATCTAGTGTTGGGAAATATAATCTAATGATTGAGCTTTGGGAACCTCGATTAGAGTGGTTCAAGAAGCTTCCAAACTAGAAAAGAGCATTGCCTAAGGCCGCGTACACACGGGCGGATTGTCTGTCCAACTTAGTCCGCTGAACCGTGTTTCAGCGGACAATCCGCTCGTGTGTGGGCTTCAGCTGACTTTTTCAGCGGACAATCTGACGAACAAAGTCTTACGGAATTTCCGTAAGACAGTCCGTTCAAACTTGGTTTTGTCCGTCCAAACTTGGTTTCAGCGGACAGTCCGCTCGTGTGTAGGCAAGTTGGACGGACTAAGTATGGCGCATGCTCAGAAAGGATTTACACGGCCGAAGGTTGCATTGCAGTGTATAGGACGTCGTTTTTCTTGTCCCGTCGTACGTGCTGTACACGTCATCACGCACGCTTTCAGCGGACTGTCTGCTCATCGTGTGTGGTCAAGTCCGTTCATGCAAATTTTGAACGGACTGTCTGTCGGATTGTCTGACGAACTTAGTTGGGCAGACAATCCGCCCGTGTGTACGCGGCCTTATTCTCAATCGTTAGGGGCTTGTTATAACTTTATAATGACCTAAACAGTTCATCCTTGAAAAACTATGTATATGGGTTTAAACTATACAAGACTCTGGATAACGATTGCCTGACTGTTCTTGTTTTTCTTTGTTTAGGTTTACTTGTTATAAGAACTATTCTATAAAATGCTGAACTTACCCAAAATTTTGATTTTCTCTGCTCGTTCACATGGTATCTTCATTGGTGTTTGTATGTGTTTCTTTTTAAAACCCAACAAAGATATATTGCAATTAAAATAGCAGTGGTCCAGACAGCCTGGTTTCACCAAGCTCTGCCCATTTCTATAACTATCCTTCAAAGAGACTGCCAACCCAGTGTGCGTGGGATGCAGGCTCTGGGGAAAAGTGATTTTGCAGGGTGCACGGCATGCTATATAACTATCCTCCAGACAACATGTACAGAGCAATCTTTTGGCAAGTGACTGATAAAGTCTATGGCCATAAAACAAGCAGTACAGTGCTCTTGCAAAGTAGAGTGACATTTCATTTTGAGAAGGAGCATAGGGTGCAATACGTCAATATGCCTGGGTACGGGTTTTCAGAGATCCTCTCAACTTAAAAGAGAAAGAAAACAGGGGGGGAGGCACCCTAGAACAATAAGATGCATAGAATTACACCTGCATTAAGAGTTTATATTCAAATCCTTTTATCGAGAATTCTCTTCTCTGATATACACTGTACTCAGAAAAATCTGATTTCTTGACACAGTATCTCACTATGATAATCTTGCGGGTTCTAGACTTGAAGTTGAGAGTTTTATGGTGATACAGAATAACTCATGCCTTCTTCCACATAAAACTTTTCACTGGAGTTTTATTCTTTCATAATTACATGTTAAATAGTCTGCTCTCATTAAGAATTAGAATATTGTTTTTGAAATGAGAAGCTTCAGAAATCCCTAAATACAAGCAATTAACACCTAGATTCACTGCCGTTGGGAAACAGCTAGCATGCAGTCCAACATCTAACAGCCTCTTATATACTTCAGCATCAACTCCCAAAGCTGCTTGAGTAATTTTATATGCCTATGGTACCTCACATTCAAAATGTTCAATTCACAGAAATAAACTTATAGTTCTGAAACATTAACGTATTGCAATCCTTTGTCTCTTTAGAATCAGTATTTTATCTCATGCATCATTTAAACACCACCTCTAACAGTGTTGCCAACCTTCCGTAGTGAAATTTACTGGCAGGATGTCAACATTTACAAACGGCACCAATTTTTTACTGGAAAAAATCATAAAAAGTACTGACAGAGCCGCATTTTTTACTGGCACATTTCTGCATTGACTCCCCCTCCCCCCCTCACAGATACAGGGTTCTTTGCCCACCCCCAAATTATTATCCTTGACAGGACTGACATCCCAATTCTATCCCCCCATCCAGTATAAATCCTCTCTCCCTGTTATCACAAGCCCCCTTCCTTATAGCTGTACAAATGCCACCATATTTTTTTACCCCTCCAAACCTGACCTCAGATACAGTATAGCTTGATATGGAGTGGAAGATGATCTTCCTTCCAGGCTCCTCCTCGTGATCGGTTATGAGACAGATTAAAAACAAGGAGGAACCTAGTGGAAGCTTCCTTGCCTCTGTTTCATAAGCAGCAGTAGGCAGGGAGAGATGCTGCAGGTGCTGCCAATGCCTGGATACCCCCCTTCCTGTATATCACACCAGCTGCGGTTTGGTGTACCCACTCAGAGAGAAGTGCTGTCTTTTGTAAATAGACAGTAGTGAACATACACCACAGGACTAGTGCTGAAGGTGCACATTCCAGCTAAAAAAAAGTCCTGTGTGCACAGGGTGATTAGGTGCACATGCCTATGCTGGCCACCATGATTGGGATACTTATATACTTTCCATCGCCAAGTGAATGAGAAGATTGCCAGGGTAGCGCAATGGTTTGTCGCTTTACAGAACATGTCCTTCACAACAGAGCACATACTAGTGCACATGTCTATCAAACCCATATTTTCAGTCAGAAATACACTAAACTTGGTTTTAGCACACACAAACACAACACAGTACCCTTTTTTTGTAAAATATAAAAGATGAGGTTGTATCAATTAAATAGATACCAAATATGTCAGGCCTTAAAAAATTGCATGTGCTTGTAAAACAGCGACAAACTTTGTCTCCCAATATTTTACATAGACACATTTAAAAGCCTATACAGGCTATCAAACTAAAGATAATCAAAAATTTCGGCACTAGAATTATCATACTTACTTCAGCATGCACAGTGATAACTACTATAGTATGTATAGCTCAACTGTTGTTTCTATATGTAGTAGCACCCAGCGCATGCATTTCTATTAGGCCAGCACCAATCTCACAAGGAAGTAGTTTCTGCATGATAGTCCAGGTGGCTTCCTGGAAGGTTCCCCAGACCTGTTCCACAGGCAAGTGACATAAAGAGTCTATAGTGCAGACACCCAAGTGAGTGGCTGCACATAAACAAAAAATGTATCTCTTCGCTGGTCTCATATTGAACTGCTGCAACCCAAATCCTGGACAGGAAATAAACACTAAACAAAAAACGAATGGTGCGCTGTTTATCTCAGCATGTGTGACCATGTTTTGAGAAAAATAAGTGATACAATCAAATTAAATGTATATAATACATTCAAGTTAAGAGTACTGCTCTGTGAACTAAAAATACCACCAAATTTCCAAAAAGTTATAAAATCATAAGGGTGTAACCAGGTACACAAATGAAAAACAATATGCCGAGTAAAAGTCCATGAAACACGTCCACTCATTCAATAGATGATGCATATAGCAATAGCAGGTGTATAAAATATCCGATAATCCACTCTGTCCACCAGTGTCCAACAATAAAAAGATTCTCCACCCACAAGATAAAGGTTGGTCTCTTACCAGACATGATGGATCCGTATTACAGAGATAAAGGCAGCTTGTGAAGAAATAATCACAGGTGTGGAAATCTCAGATAGCGTGCCTCCATATGTTTGCTGGGATGAACTCTATGTATCCAGATAACATACATAGAGAAGGGAAAAACCTCATAATGTGAATCAGCCAAAAATCTTTATTATAAAGGATAAAGGTAACACTCACATAGAGGTTAAAAATGTAAGCATGAACAGAATCACTAGCGGCAGTATCACTCTTCCAGCTAGTCCAGATGGCATTACATGTGCTCTCCGATCCAACGTGTTTCCACACAACAGTCATCTACTGGGAATGGGGTGTTCTGCACATGCCAGACCACCCCACTGGAAGTTTGACACCCTGGAAACAGTCCCCTCTCTAGTGACTGGGTCTTCTCCAAAAGCTGTGTGTTATTGTGCCCAAAACCAGCTGCCCTCATGCCAGATAAATTGTGGAGGACCATTCATCTGACAACAGATCTAATTCCCAGTTACTTCTGTCTCAGTAGATGCAAATTTGTCCCGGGCATCTAGGCATCAATAATTGGTCATAAAAGGGCTATTAGAAAATGCACACACAACAAGAAAGCACCATTACAGAGTTCCAATTTTGGAATTCAGGCAAAAAAGGTTGTCTTTGAAAGAGATGGGCATTAAAGGGTCTATGTATACTTGTTTTCACACAAGCTTCATGCACCTTTTACCCAGGATTAACACATTTTCCAATTAAATACAATTAGAGAAATGTGTGAATCTTGACTCAAAAGCTGTGTGTAACTTTGAAGATGAAGAAGGAGGCCCTTGATTTGAAAATATATAAGTGGAAGTGGGGTGAAATATACAGTATCTCACAAAAGTGAGTACACCCCTCTCATTTTTGTAAATATTTTATTATATCTTTTCATGTGACAACACTGAAGAAATAACACTTTGCTACAATGTAAAGTAGTGAGTGTACAGCTTGTATAACAGTGTCAATTTGCTGTCCCCTCAAAATAATTTAACACACGGCTATTAATGTCTAAACGGTTGGCAACAAAAGTGAGTACACCCCTAAGTGAAAATGTCCAAATTGGGCCCAATTAGCCATTTTCCCTCCCTGGTGTCATGTGACTCGTTAGTGTTACAATATCTCAGGTATGAATGGGGAGGAGGTATGTTCAATTTGGTGTTATCGCTCTCACTCTCTCATACTAGTCACTGGAAGTTCAACATGGCACTTCATGACAAAGAACTCTCTGAGGATCTGAAAAAAAGAATTGTTGTTCTACATAAAGATGTCCTAGGCTATATGAAGATTGTCAAGACACTGAAAATTTTCTGCAACCTGGTGGCCAAGACAATACAACGGTTAACAGGGTAGGTTACACTCAGAACAGGCCTCACCATGGTCAACCAAAGAAGTTGAGTGCACACGCTCAGCATGATATCCAGAGGTTGTCTTTGGGAAATAGATAGCATTGCTGCAGAGAATGAAGGGGTGGGGATCAGCCTGTCAGTGATCAGACTATATGCCACACACTGCATTTGATGCACTGCATTAAATTGGTCTGCATGGCTGTCATCCCAGAAGGAAGCCTCTTCTAAAGATAATGCACAAGAAAGCCCGTTTGCTGAAGACATACAGACTAAGGACATGGATTACTGGAACCATGTCATGTGGTCTGATGAGACCAAGATAAACTTATTTGGTTCAGATGGTGTCAAGCATGTGTGGCTCAACCAGGTGAGGAGTACAAAGACAAGTGTGTCTTGCCTACAGTCAAGCATGGTGGTGGGAGTGTCATGGTCTGGGGTTGCATGAATGCTGCCAGCACTGGGGAGCTACAGTTCATCGCGGGAACCATGAATGGCAACATACTGAAGCAAAGCTGATCCCTTTCCTTTGGAGATTGGGCCGCAGGGCAGTATTTGCACATGATAACGACCCCAAACACACCTCCAAGGTGACCACTGCCTTGCTAAATAAGGTGAGGGTAAAGGTGATGGACTGGCTAAGCATGTCTCCAGACCTAAACCCTATTGAGCATCTGTGGGGCATCCTCAAATGGAAGGCGGAGGAGTGCAAGGTCTCCAACATCCACCAGCTCTGTGATGTTGTCATGGAGAGGACTCCAGTAGCAACCTGTGAAGCTCTGGTGAACTCCATGCCCAAGAGGGTTAAGGCAGTACTGGAAAATAATGGTGGTCACATAAAATATTGACACTTTGGGCCCAATATGGACTAACTTTTGTTGCCAGTGGTTTAGACATTAATGGCTATGTATTGAGTTATTTTGAGAGGACAGCAAATTTACACTGTTATACAAGCTGTACACTCACTACTTTACATTGTAGCAAAGCGTAATTTCTTCAGTGTTGTCACATGAAAAAGATATAATAAAATATTTACAAAAATGTGGGGGTGTAACTAACTTTTGTGAGATACTGTATATAGCCATAAAAAATATCTTTGTTTGTTAAAACTTCAGGAAAGTATCATGGAGGTGCCGATTTGGGCACTTCGAAGAGAAGTCTACAGAAAATATATCTTTATTCCGCGGAAACAAATCTACAAATGTTTCCAAAAATCTAATGGCAGGATGTGTAAGGACCATAGAAGAGCACCATGGAGTATAAAATAACCTTGATTGTCTGAAAGGCTCTGGGTCATAGATATTTTTTTCCCTAGGGGCTAGGCTAGGGCAAGTGGTTGGGCACCCCATGCGAGAATAATTAGGTGTGTTCCATGGTGAAATGTGGAGGTGGATAAATTGTGCCAAAAGCGGAAGGGGCTTAAAATTTGAGCTTACTCACTGTGTACAAGGCAACATAGGCCACAGTCCTTGTTCCCAACAAATATGCTTTTATTACTGTGCCACAAGTAAGAGTCTAAAAGACGCATACGGTTTAAAAAAAAAATGTTTTTTTTTTCCAAAAAATGAAACTCTTCACTTATGTATGCTTTTCTGCACACAGCCTACAATGAAGAGGAATCCATTGCATAGTCAGTGACTACTTAGCAACCATCAATTGCTGTGCAATATGAAGTGTGCAGTGATTAGGAGTATGTCACATACAGCCCAGCAAGCAGAGTTCAGTGGCCAAGGGTATTGAATACACAACATAGTGTATGCAATATTGTGCAGAGCTCAGGAGTGGATAGCGCAAGGGCCAAGTTTGTGGAGTTAAGGGGGCATAAATCCATAATGCACAGATCACAGGAATTGGGGCATCCAGGGCCGGTGCAAGCATTTTTGTGTACATAGGCGAAGGTGCATTTTGGTGCCCCCCACCATCCTCCAGTCACCCCTGAGCCCTGACCCCAGACAGCAGCTCTGCCAGGAGGACGGGACTGAATGAGTCTTTTCATCAGAATCCGCAGAGTTCCCCTTTATACTGTAAGGGGGCTCTGGGCACCCTGTGACAAAGCCCCCCTTACATCAGAGTTCCTTTTTACACTAGAGTTTGCAGAGTTCCCTCCTACATAAAAACAGTGTCTTCCTCGCTCTCCCTTACCTTAAGGTCCCCAGTCACACTTGCCTCTTATATTGTTGTCCCAGCCATGCATGCAGGCTGTATGGCACTTTCACCACTCTGTCCAGTCCAGTACCAACCATAGAAAACACTGTATATGCAAAGAATAAAACATGCTTTAGTGCATTACCAAGACATACTGTGCTGCTTTATTAAAGTAATGTACTGTACTTACAGCAAACTTTATTAGGGTAAAGAGATAAATTGTTTAATTGTCCTGGTAATGTACTATAGAATGTTTTATTCTTTTCATATGCAGGGTTTTCTGTGGTTGGTACTGGCCTGGAGAGAGTGGCGAAAGGCCGCTTTTGGGAGAAAGCTATTATACCTGCATTGTTGCTTTTTGAGTAAAGTGGCTGCAAATATCCATCAGATAACAAGCACACATGACCCCATAAATTTTGAGGTCACATATTTTGGTAAGGAGATAATGTGTGTGCTCTGTACTTTGGACGTACATACATTAATTATTATTTCCTACTGTGCATGTGCATGTGCATGCGTGAGTCACGCGACGCTTTGTGAATGGCCCCACATTTCCCAGAAGGCAACGAGGGCAGCTCGCCAAAGAGGAGGACGCACAGTGGAATAGGAAGAGGCAGATTAGGAAGACTGCCTAGCAACAAGGGTTTCTGGTAAGTAAAACATTTTTTTTTTCACATTTTTTTTTTTTATATTTTTTGTGAATGTTAATGTAATTTTTTTTTTTTTAGGGTGGCCCTCCACTTTAAGACATTTTTAAAACAGTAGAAAGTATTAAAACAGCAGAACATGGTACTGCTAAATTTTGTTTAATTTGCAAAAATAAGTGCCATAAGATGCCAACAGCACCAATATAAAAGGCAAGATATATATTAACCAAATATAAATTAACTGTATTAACCAAATATAAAACAAATACTGTATAACAAATACTTTTCAATACAAATACTGAAGGATCTCTGATCTCAGAAAATTCAGCCTATGCAAGGCTGCTTTTCACCTCCCTGCCAGGAAAAGGTGGGGTAGGGTGATCTGTAAATCTGTCACAGTGTTTTTTTTTTTCCATACTGGCACTTTATTATTTCACTGTGTGCCATTATAAAAATATATTACCATGATTACCATTATATTAAAAAAGCATATGATTTGCAGTCCAAGTCCAACTACTAATACATTTCTTAACATATCGGCAAAGGAAGCCTGTGTAGGATGCTTTCTCACCTCCTTACCAAGGTTAGCTCCATGTGGAAACTGACTGGGGAGCTGGGAGAAAGTGATGTCATTGGCTGGATATCTCTTCTTCATGGATTGTCTGAAGTTTGCAGGAGACAGCTTATGCCGCGTACACACGACCGGACTTTGACAGCAAAGGTCCGACGGAACAAATCTGTTGGATAAGTCGATCGTGTGTGGGCTCCATCGGACCTTTGCTGTCCAAAAATCTGACGGACTTTAGAAATAGAACATGTTTCAAATTTTTCCGCCGAAACTCTGCCGGACCCAGTTCCTATCGAGAAATCCGCTTGTCTGTATGCTAGTCCGACAGACGAAAACCCACACTAGGACAGCTATTGGCTACTGGCTATGAACTTCCTTATTGTAGTCCGGCCGTACGTCATCACGGTCGAATCTGTCGGACTTTGGTGCGATCGTGTGTAGACAAGTCCGTTCATTCGGAAAGTCCGTCAGGACTCTGCCGAAAGTCCGTCGGGAAGATCGTCCGACCTAGTCTGCCGGAAAGTCCAGTCGTGTGTACGCGGCGCTAGTTTCCGGCTAACATCATCCAATCCTGCAGCAGTATGCAGAACATCGGCTTAGTGTGTGGACTGTGTGGGGAATGCAGTGGAGAGTAGGGAAACCAGAGGCCTAGGTGGCAGTGCATCCTGGATGGCTGCCTAGTTTGCATAGCGATAGCGCCTGCCCTGAGAGGGGCAAAAAACATTTCCTACTCAATCAAAAACTAAAAAAACTTTAAGTACACTTTAAATTAACAAAGGGCTGTAGAGATCTGGCAACAGAAATGATTTGAACTGATTTAATCCTGGAGACAAGATCCAACATTGGTGTGTGCCAAGGCCAAAGAAGAGTTCCGAACAGGTCTGGAAGCCTGACAGAGGGCCTGAGGGAAAACTGAAGAAATAACATTTGTTCCTAAAACACGGTCTACTGACAGAAATCAGCATCACAGAAAAGCAGCATGGATTTCCTATCAACCTTGAAGGCCTGACAAAGGACACACCAAGTGGAAAACATAACAAATCTATTCATTGAAAATACTGCATATTCAGAAAAATCTACTGACTTTCTGACAGTCTGTGGCTACACAACAAGAAATCTCTATTAACTCCTAGCATTGATGGCACGCAGAAAGGCCCAATCTTAAAGAGGAAGTAAACCCTGGTGAGTTTACTTCCTCTTTCATTCCCTGCGAAGGTAATGCAGAATGGACTACTATGCATCGCATAGTAGTCCATTATGTGTCACTTACCTGACACAGGAGCCAGCGATGTCACCGCTGTCCCCTGTAGTCTGGCGCATCCATCTTCTCGGTGGTGTCTCACGCTGTCATTCGGTGAAGCCGCGATGACATCACTCCCACACATGCGCACGGGAGCCGACACGCGCGGCAACTCCGTAGTTGAAAATGCCGCGCTCAGTACGCCTGCGCGCCGCTGTCTACGGCGCATGCGCCGTAGACAGCGGTGCCTGTCTTTGGGCAAATATCTCCTAAACCGTATAGGTTTAGGAGATATTTCTTGGACCTACAGGTAAGCCTTAATCTAGGCTTACCTGTAGGTCAAAGTGTGTTGTAAGGGTTTACAACCACTTTAAAATACACATGAAAAATGTACACACTGAAAATATGCACATTTGGGGAAAAAAGATCCATATTTGAGGTTTGAGTCGACCATTTACGTTCTTGTTCAATAAATAATTTTACAGCTTGGGTTTAAAGTGTGGTTCGGCATGTTCTTGCTTTGTGCACCACTCAGGGCCGTCTTTAAGGCAGGGCAAAAGGGGCAGCTGCCCTGGGCCCTGTCATTGTTGTGGGGCCCAAAGCAGCTGCCTCATACTTGCCAACTATCCCAGTGCAAATTCCCTTGCCACTTGAAGTTTTAGTCCTGTACTGTGTCCTGATATCTCAGTGTGAAGTGATGCTACTAATGCTGCCCAGCTCTGCCTTATTGTTGTGTACAGATGACTCACCCGCATACCCTGTGTTTACATGTAAACAACCGGCATTCATATTTAAATAGTGGCGGCATTACTAAGTAAATAGATGCAGCTGGCAGCATTGATATGTAAATAAAGGTGGCATTCATATGTATATCATGCTCACCTGCAGTGAGGAGATGATGTGATGATGATGTTGTGATGATGTGATATATATATTAGTGCTCAGCACACCACAACAGATTTGTGTAGAAAACCTTTAGGGCCGGTTCACACTTGCGTGATGCCAGACATCGCATGTAATTCGCAGCGCACTGTTGTTCACATTGAATGCAATGTCTGTGTGATGCGATATCAGCCATACAGATAGGTATAGCTGATATCGCACCGCATTCGGTCCAAACATGCACTTTTTTCTATACGGACCAGAATCGGATCGCATGTGTGTTCACACATATGCGATCCAATTCATGTCCGAACTGTCAGTTTGCAGTGCTATACGCATGCTGAAATGGGGGTGTCGTTAACATATAATGACACTCCTCAGCAGTTCGCATATGGCAGTGTGAACTGCCGTGCGTGTCGGGTGCTATGCGGAAACCCACAGTGGAGTTCCAGGGTTCTCACATCACACAAGTGTGATCCGGCCCTTAGAGCCGGTTCACACAGGGACGACTCATCAGGCGACTTAGCCGCCTGACAAGTCGCGTACCGCTCTGTACTATGGAACCGTCGTTTCTGTACTACTTTTGGCGACTTTGGGCTCTTTCACACGGGACGGATCCGTGATGATTCGCCCCATGGATATCCGCTCGCTCCGTTGATCCCCGCTGAGCAGGAAGATGGCTGAGCAGGGAGATCGGGCGATGACGGACCCCAGAGTCCGTCGTCACCCCATCCGATGACAGATGGAAAAGTAGGTTTTTCCTCCACTTTTTCGGATCGGAGCGGGTCAGATGTCAACGGACATTTCAACGCTGACATCCGACGCTCCATAGAGGTCTATGGAGCATCCGTTCAGGTCCACTTAAAAAACTGATAGGCGGACCTGAACAGATCAGTCGTGTGAAAGAAGTCTTAGGGTGCGATTTCTATAGTGCAGGAACCCGCACAGATGTCTCTGAAATCGCCCCCGAAGTCGGACTGACATGCAGGTCTGAAAAGTTCAGTTGACAGTGTGAACCTAGGCTCAGGAGCAAAGCTAAATTGTAGACAACAAAATCCTAATTAACAAGAATTCAACTACAGGTGAGTCTAATTATTCACTAAACAGATGTCCAGCAGACAGTTGATTATAAAAGGGCATTACTTAACAGAGAAAAGCCCCTCCCGTTTCATGCTGTCAGCAATGGCACCACATGGAAGAGAAACGAAACAAGGCCTGAGAAAGCAAATCATTTCTTTACAGAAGGCTACAAGAAGATCAGCGAAACTTTACTTGTCAGAATACTGTAGCAAAAGTGATACAAAAAGCATAGATCCCTGATTTGGAGCAATGTCCCTCTGTCCCTCATTCCTCCTCATTTGTCCCTCATTTTGGTCTGATCTATAAAGTTGTATACAGGGGTGGACTGACAACTCATGGGGCCCCCGGGCAATAGGAGATTATAGGCCCCCCAGGCAATCAGAGATTATGGGGCCACACAGTATACACACACAGTATACAATCACACAGTATATACATACATGTACACACAGTATACACAGACATGTTTCTATTGGCTGAGAAGGTACTGGAGAGGTGGGGCAGCTATAATCTCAGGATTTTTAGACCAAAAGGATGTCGGTAAGGGACGTTTCAGAGACAGATGTAAAAAAAATACAGATTTTTACATACTGTCCCTGGTTTTACTGAGGCTGGCAACCCTGATGGGGCCCCCGGGCAGTGCCCGAGTGGCCAAATGGTCAGTCCGCCCCTGGTTGTATATAAAATGCACTTTTTATCTTTCAAAAAGTATTTCCCAGTGCTAAACCTTTCATCTGATTTCTAAATTTCTGCATCTGTACATTTTAAAAGCCAATATAAAGGAATAGTAGTGGTAAAAAAAAAAGTTCTTGTGGATTTAATTAACCTTTTTTTTGGGTTAACTCTCCTTTAAGGGGGTGTGGCAGAAGGGCGTGTCCTATACCTACATGTATTTGTTAGTAGGTGTCCCTCATTCCCATCTCAAAATGTTGCAAAAATTGATACGCACGGCTATCATTATTCATCTTTTTTTTGTATAAAGCTCTTATTATTTCAATACTCTATATACTGATGCATTTACTTTTACATTTCTGACCTCTCTTTAACCACTACAATACAGGGCACTTTCGCCCCCTTCCTTCCCAGCCCAATTTTCAGCTTTCATCGCTCTCGCACTTTCAATGACAATTGTGCAGTCACGCTACACTGTACCCAAATGACATTTTTATCATTTTGTTCGCAGAAAAATAGAGCTTTATTTTGGTGGTATTTATTTGCGACTCCGGTTTTTATGTTTTGCGATATAAGCGCAAAAAATAGCAGAAATTTGGGAAAAAAAAAACAATAGTTTCTTCTTGCTATTTTAAAAGAAATCCAATAAAATTGAAATTTGTCATAAATTTAAGCCAAAATGTATTCTGCTACATGCTTTTGGTAAAAAAATTTCCGCTAAGTATATAATAATTGGTTTGTGTGAATACGGACAGATGTACGCAAATAATCATGTACAGATGTGTGCAGGTGATCACGTACATATGTGTGCAGATAATCATTGGGACATGTGATTTTAGTGGGACATATTGTGGGGGACATGTGTTTTTTATTATTTGGGGACATGTGTGTTTTACACTAGACTGGTGATCAGTGAGTAAAAAGCTGTAAAAAACAGCTCATACTCACTGATCACCAGCTGGCTGCAGTGATCTGCTCTCCTCTCCTCAGTGACGACTTCCGTGTGAGGAGAGGAGAGACAATTGCCTAGCAACCGGCTGTTTGTTTACATCACATGACGGCTGTGATTGGTCACGGCCGTAATGTGATCAGGAGGGCCAATCACAGAGCCCTCCTGCTGATCCGAGATGCGCTGTGTCCGGGTGACACCAGCGCATCGGGATCGCACCGCTGCGTGTGCGATCTCCCTCCTTCTGAAGGACGTTCAGGAACATCCAGTCAGAAGGAGAAGGCTCCCACCTGGCTGTATATATACATTGTAGTTAATGTATACCTTTGAAATTGGATTTTTAAAATTTCCTGCAGCTGGTGCCCTGTTTACTACTACCAGTTTTTAGTGCTTGGTTCACACTTAACCACTTAAGGACCAGCCTCATTTTGAGATTTTGGTGTTTACATGTTTAAAACAGTTTTTTTTGCTAGAAAATTAATTAGAACCCCCAAACATTGTTTTTTTTTTCCGAACACCCTAGAGAATAAAATGGTCGGTCGTTGCAATACTTTTTTTTTCACACCGTATTTGCAGCGGTCTTAACCACCTTCAGACCGGACCATTTTGCTGGTAAATGACCAGAGGTCTTTTTACAATTTGGCACTGCGCTGCTTTAACTGGTAATTGCGCGGTCATGCAATGTTGTACCCAAACAAAATTTGCGTCCTTTTCTTCCCACAAATAGAGCTTTCTTTTGATGGTATTTGATTGCCTCTGCGATTTTTATTTTTTGCGATATAAACGTAAAAAGACCGCAAATTTTGAAAAAAAATGATATTTTCTACTTTTTGTTATTAGAAAAATCCAATAAACTCAATTTTAGTCATACATTTAGGCCAAAATGTATTCAGCCACATGTCTTTGGTAAAAAAAAAGTCAATAATTGTATATTTATTGGTTTGCGCAAAAGTTGTCACATCTACAAACTAAGGTACGTTTTCTGGAATTTACGCAGCTTTTAGTTTACGACTGCCTATCTAGTTTCTTGAGGTGCTAAAATGGCAGGGCAGTACAAAACCCCCCCAAATGACCCCATTTTGGAAAGTAGACACCCTAAGGAAATTGATAAGTGGCATGTTGAGCCCATTGAATATTTTATTTTTTTGCCTCAAGCGATTGAATAATGACAAAAAATATATATATATTTTTTTTTTACACAAAGTTGTCACTAAATGATATATTGCTCACACATGCTATGGGCATATGTGAAATGACACCCCAAAATAAATTCTGCTGCTTCTCCTGAGTACGGGGATACCACATATGTGGGACTTTTTGGGAGCCTAGCCGCGTACGGGGCCCCGAAAACCAAGCACCGCCTTCAGGTTTTCTAAGGGCGTAAATATTTGACTTCACTCCTCACTACCTATTACAGTTTTGAAGGCCATAAAATGCCAAGATGGCACAAAACCCCCACAAATGACCCCATTTTAGAAAGTAGACACCCCAAGCTATTTGCTGAGAGGCATGTTGAGTCCATGGAATATTTTAAATTTTGCCACAAGTTGCGGGAAAATTACAAACTTTTTTTTTTTTTCACAAAGTTGTCACTAAATGATATATTGCTTACGCATGCCATGGGCATATGTGAAATGACACCCCAAAATAAATTCTGCTGCTTCTCCTGAGTACGGGGATACCACATATGTGGGACTTTTTGGGAGCCTAGCCGCGTACGGGGCCCCGAAAACCAAGCACCGCCTTCAGGCTTTCTAAGGGCGTTACAGTTTTGAAGGCCATAAAATGCCAAGATGGCACAAACCCCCCCCAAATGACCCCATTTTGGAAAGTAGACACCCCTAAATTTAGGGGTACACTAGTGAGACTAGGTAATAAATGGCGGGTGCCCTGAAACTATAAAAAAAATAACTAACCAACCAGCGTCACCTGTAACAGTTATATGGTGATCACTGGTGAAAGGGTTAACTAGGGGGCAATCAGGGGGCTTTATGCGGTAGTATATGGGGGTCCCTGGCGCTATAAAAAGCTGCGGCGAACCTAAATACCTACCTGCCTAACTAGCGTCACCTGTGACACTAATACAGTGACCAGAAAAACGATCGCTTATTAGGCTGGGTTCACACTGGAGCGATGTGGGAACGCCACGAATGCGCGGCGGGTTCCCGCATCACATGCCTCCCGGCGGCAGTTCACACTGCCCTATGCCAACTGCTGGGAGTGTCAGTGAAATGTTAATGACACCCCCAGATCAGTTCGCATATCGCAGTGCGATCTGCAAACTCGGATCGCATGGTGTGAACACCCATGCGATCCGATTCTGCTGCGGACCAAAAAAAGGGTCCCGTGCGAGTTTGCGGCGGGTGCGGCGGGTGCGACACGAATTCAGCCATACTATCTGTATGGCTGAACTCGAATCGCACAGAGATCGGATGTGATTTGCACTGCAGTGCGGTGCGAATCACATCCGTTCTCATAAACCGCTGCAATGTGAACCCAGCCTTATTGACACTGGCGACGGGGGGTGATCACGGGGTTAAACCTTTATTGGGGGGGTTAGGGGGGTACCTTAGAACTAAAGGGGGCTAACCCTAACTGCCCTAACAGTTATTACAGTCACAAATGACACCCGCCGGGTGATCAGGGGGTTAAACCTTTATTAGGTAATAAATGGCGGGTGCCCTGAAACTATAAAAAAATAACTAACCAACCAGCGTCACCTGTAACAGTTATATGGTGATCACTGGTGAAAGGGTTAACTAGGGGGAAATCAGGGGGCTTTATGCGGTAGTATATGGGGGTCCCTGGCGCTATAAAAAGCTGCGGCGAACCTAAATACCTACCTGCCTAACTAGCGTCACCTGTGACACTAATACAGCGATCAGAAAAATGATCGCTTATTAGGCTGGGTTCACACTGGAGCGATGCGGGAACGCCATGAATCCGCGGCGGGTTCCCGCATCGCATGCCTCCCGGCGGCAGTTCACAGTGCGATCTGCAAACTCGGATCGCATGGTGTGAACACCCATGCGATCCGATTCTGCTGCGGGCCAAAAAAAGGGTCCCGTGCGAATTTGCGGCGGGTGCGGCGGGTGCGACACGAATTCAGCCATACTATCTGTATGGCTGAACTCGAATCGCACAGAGATCGGATGTGATTTGAACTGCAGTGCGGTGCGAATCACATTCGTTCTCATAAACCGCTGCAATGTGAACCCAGCCTTAGTGACACTGGCGAGGGGGGGTGATCACGGGGTTAAACCTTTATTGGGGGGGTTAGGGGGGCACATTAGAACTAAAGGGGGCTAACCCTAACTGCCCTAACAGTTATTACAGTCACAAATGACACCAATGCAAAAAAAAAAAAAAAAAAAAAAGCAATTGGTGTCACTGTGACTGGGGGGGGCAGGGGTAATTGTGGGGGTGATCGGGGGGTAAAGGGGGGGTGTGAGTGTGCCTGGCATGTTCTACTGTGTAGTGTAGTGCTTGTGCAACTCACTGATGCTCTCTCCTCGGTGCCGGAACGAAAAATACCGACACGGAGGAGAGAATACATCACTTCCTCTCCTGTGTTTACATTACAGGAGAGGAAGTGATGTCACCGGACATTTTCATTCGTCGGGAGCGATCGCGAGGGGGTGGCCATGAATGAATGGCCGTCCCCTCGTCCGGGATCGCTCCCGAACGAATACCGACCGCCGCAGGCACCGGGCGGGGGCCCGATCGGGCCCCCGACCCGCGGGCAGGCAAGGACGTACATGTAAGCCCTTATGCCTGCCCGTGCCATTCTGTCGACGTACATCGTCGTGCGGCGGTCGGCAAGTGGTTAAAAGCGCACCTTTTTGGAAAAAATTCACTTTTTTGAATAAAAGAATAAGACAGCAGTAAAATTGGCCCAATTTTTTTTCATATTGTGAAAGATAATGTTACACTGAGTAAATTAATGCCCAACATATCATGCTTCAAAATTGCGCTCCGCTCGTGGAATGGCGACAAACGTTTACCCTTAAAAATCTCCATAGGCGACTTTTAAAAAATTCTACAGGTTGCATGTTTTGCGTTAAAGAGGAGCTAGGGCTAGAATTATTGCTCTCGCTGTACCGATCGTGTTGATACCTCACATGTGTGGTTTTAACACCGTTTTCATATGCGGGCGCTACTCACGTATGCGTTCGCTTCTGCACGCAAGCTCAGCGGGACGGGGCGCGTTGAAATTTTTTTTTATTATTATTATTTATTTTACCTTTTATTTTTAATTTTTACACTGTTTAAAAAAAATAAAAACTTTTATTCCTATTACAAGGAATGTAAACATCACAGATCCGGGGTCAAAAAGACCTCAGATCTCATAGTTACACTAAAATGCAATAAAAATGAAAAAAAAAATTGTAATTTAAAAAAAAATCATTTTAAGGGGGGCGGAGCCGGCGGGCAAGGAGTATGGACGCGTGAGTCCTGAGCTCCTTGCCACACTGGACATCCAGAGCCGGTCACAGCGACAAAAAGCACGGACAAGCGGCAGATCTTTGATCCGGAAGGTTCAGGGAAGTGCTCGGTTATGTAGAGGAGGAGAAGGGAGCACTCGCAGCCCGGGAAAATGACAGACCTTTTCGGCCGGTCAGGCCGCACGGGCGGGCAAGATGGCGCATCCGGTGCACGAGGCTGACAGGCCGCAGAGCACGCCTGCATGGAGGACGCAGCGGACGGATGGGAAACTGTGAGTAGACATAAGCACAAACATAAAGCACCACAGGTTGTGTCCCAATCCTCCTCCAGCACGAACAGCCCAGCCAAATCTAAGCCTAAGCTGACACAGGAGCTGGCAGACAGAGGGGACAGAAACATGGCTGCTGCTATTGATGACACATTGGAGTTTCAGGATGTAATTGCAGCATTCCCCACAAACAACCAGCCAGTTATGGACTCCACTCTAAAAGAAATGTTGGTCACACTGAGAGGGGCGATTCATACAGACATGCTGCAGTTAGTGACACAATGCAAGACTGAAGTGAGTGCGGTCAGTGACAGAGTCTCCCATATAGAGCATAAGATGGGGGAGTTCACAGACACATTCAACAATATGGTGGACGCTCATAATGAACATGATGAGGACATTTCTTGGCTTAAAGCAAAAGTAGCGGACCTGGAAGATCGCTCCAGGAGGAATAATGTGAAAATTAGAGGCATACCTGAGACAGTCAAGCCCCAAGATTTGATGGCACACCTCACTACCATTATGTGCGAACTTCTACCGGATGTCTCGCTAGAGGAACTAGCCATTGACCGTATACATAGGCTACCTAAGCCACAACAAATACAGGCAAAACTTCCCAGAGACACCATAGCCAGGATACACTACTACAGAGTGAAGGAAAAGTTGATGTTTGCTATAAGGCAAGCAGTCCATCCCCCGGACTGCATCCAGGGGCTCACCTTCTTCGCAGACCTGTCAGCCCACACTATGCAGTGGAGGCAAAATCTCCTGACTATTACCAAACCACTCAAAAACCACAAAATTCCATACAAGTGGAACCACCCAGCCACCTTAGTCATCTACAAAGGGGACCGGGAATATCGCATCAGCACATTGGAAGACGGCCTGCGTCTACTGGAAAAATGGGAAATCGTCACCCCGGAGCTGTCGGCCCCTAAGGCTCACCAAGCAACAAAGGATGTTCCTGACAGCTGAGGCGGTCTCATCTACTTACCGTGCTTTGTTTACATCCAACTACACCTAATTCTGGATGACCCCATCGGCATCGAGACTTGTGTTTCCCCCCGTTATCAACAGCCACTGTTGGCTCAGATTCCTAGGAATCAGTTCCTAAATTTTTTATTATTTTTTACTTCTCACTTTTTATTCAACGTTTCTCATATTCCTGCATTTTTCTTTTTCATTTTTCCTTTTTCCTTTTCCTTTTTGGAAATAAGACTTTCTATACACAGTCACTTTAGTGTTCATATATCCATCTGGTTGGTGTTTGTGCATAGAGAGGATAGAAATTTCGTTCTGTGTTTAGAGTATTTATTTTCAGCTACTGAATAAGTCACAAGTTCACTAGTCATGGTATTCAAAATATCGTCTTTAAACATTAATGGTTTGAATAGCCCGCAAAAGCGGCACATGTTATGGAGGGAGGCCCAGCTACTACGCAGTGATGTTCTCTGCCTGCAGGAGACCCACTTTAAAGAAAGCAACCACCCTAAATTGTCTAACAAACACTTCCCCACGGTATATCTGTCTAATGCCCCAACAAAAAAAAGAGGAGTCGCAATCCTCATCAAGCAATCAGTTGCATATAAGTATATATCCCATCAACAAGACAAAGAAGGGAGGTATTTAATTCTTTTTTTTTTTTTTCTTTTTTCTTGCCATCTCAGTCAGTTTATCAGTTACTTTATTCCGGCGGATTCTAATCAGCTTAACGCTCAGAATTCCGCTTGATCCACTTAACATCATTGTGGCAGTCTTTATTTTTCCTTTTTCCTTCCTTTTTCTCCTTTATTTAACAGTTTCGTATTTATACAAACTACCGTATATACTCGAGTATAAGCCAAGATTTTCAGCCTCTTTTTTGAGGCTGAAAGTGCCCCCCTCGGCTTATACTCGAGTCACCGCTGTCTGACTGCCCGAACAGCGTGTCGAGCAGACAGACAGCGGCCATTCTACCTTTCAAAAGCCGCGCCTCCGCCTCCGCCTCCGCCTGTGATAGGCGGAACACTCAATTTCCCAGCAGTCAGTGTTCCGCCTATCACGGACATCGGCTCATCCTCGGATGAGCCGATGTCCGTGATAGGCGGAACACTGACTGCTGGGAAATTGAGTGTTCCTCCTATCACAGGCGGAGGCGGAGGCGCGGCTTTTGAACAGGGGAATGGCCGCCAGGGCGCCGACGAAGAGCGGCGATCCTGGCATGGGACGACACGGAGGCTCGGGACGGGACGACACGGAGGCTCGGGACGGGACGACACGGAGGCTCG
This sequence comes from Lithobates pipiens, assembly GCF_037356315.1. Classification (NCBI taxonomy): domain Eukaryota; kingdom Metazoa; phylum Chordata; class Amphibia; order Anura; family Ranidae; genus Lithobates; species Lithobates pipiens. The sequence continues at coordinate 54,835,810 of NW_027507789.1, read as the reverse complement.
GGATGGGACGACACGGAGGCTCGGGACGGGACCGGACGGAGGCTCGGGACACAGGTAGGCTGGACACACAAGGCTGCACGGACACACACACACACACACACACACACACACACACACACACACACACACACATACACACACACACACACACACACACATACACACACAGGGATGGATGGATGGACACACACACACACACAGGGATGGATGGATGGATGGACACACACACACACAGGGATGGATGGATGGATGGACACACACACACACACACACACACACACACAGGGATGGATGGATGGATGGACGCACACACACACAGGGATGGATGGATGGACACACACACAGGGATGGATGGATGGACACACACACAGGGATGGATGGATGGACACACACACAGGGATGGACGGACACACAGGGATGGACGGACACAGAGGGATGGACGGACACACACAGGGATGGACAGGCATATCTCACCCTCGGCTTATACACGAGTCAATAGGTTTCCCAGTTTTTTGGGGGTAAATTGGGGGCCTCGGCTTATACTCGGGTCGGCCTATACTCGAGTATATACGGTATATATATATAACAGCATTTATACAAATCTCTTTCTTCTTTTCTTTTTTTCCCTCCCTTTTCCCCACTTACCCTCTAAATTTACCCTTACCCTCCATTCCCCTCCTCCCTCCCCCACCTTAGGGCGAAAAAAAAAAAAAAAAAAAAAACGTGAATGAGGGAGGTCTGCCCCCCTCTCTCCCCCCTCCCAATCGATCCCCTCTCTGTCCCCTTATCCTTCCATCATGTCACGGCAGTCCCGCCTCTCCAAGAATGTCAGCCATTGCTGCCAAACCCCATGGCCTTCTTCCTCTATATCTTGTAATTTATTTAACGATTCTTCCATTACCCTAATTTGCTCCACCTTCTGTACCCAATCTGTTATTTTTGGTATCTGTATGGATTTCCAATAACGAGGTATTAACGCTTTGGCTGCATTCAATAGATGCGGGACTATCGTGTTTCTATATTGGATTACTCCTAACTCAGTGTCATGGAAGAGGCATGTCCAGGGTTTTTTCCTAATCTTCTTACATGTCACTACACTTATAATTTCTACTATTTTGTCCCAAAAAGGGGTTATTTTCGGGCAGTCCCACCAAATATGTTTTAGGGAGCCCTCTTCCGAGCACTCCCTCCAACACATTGCCTGCTCTGCCCCAGTGCACTCCTGTATTCTTTGGGGTGTCATGTACCATCTTGATATCAATTTATAGGACATTTCTATCATGCGGACTTCTCTTGATACTAAGTGTGTTGATTTAAGTATTTTTATCCTATGCTCCTCATTCTTTAGTGGTCCTATGTCCTCTTCCCATTTCCCCAAGTATGTTGGAAGTTCTGAATCAGCTTCATGTCTTAATGTTTTATATATTTTTGATACTTTTTTAGTTAATCACTTTCTTTCCTTAAATAAATTCTCTAGTGGTCTCAACTCCTCTAGTCCCCGTAGTGGCTGTGGTAAACTTTGAGTGAAATGTGATATTTGAGCATACCTCCATTTATCTAACGGCTTGTGTCCCCACTCTTGTGTAAGTTCCTTGTATGTATATAGTCTATTTCCCTTAATAATTTCTCCTAATTTTATTTCCTCTTTACTTGCCCATCTACTAAAATATAACCGTTCCTCCTTACCTGGCAAAAATAATTTGTGTCCAACAGTGACATTAGTGGTGAATTGTGTGTCCATTTGTGTACCCTATTAATAATATCCCATACTCTTAATGTATGTCTTGTTAAGGTGCTTGTGTCTACTCATAAATTCCGCTGATGAGATGGTATCCATAACATTTTATCTAAGCATGCCCCACTCAACCTTGTTTCCAGGTCTACCCAAGCCTTTTCTTTCTGATTATATATCCAATCTGCTACTCTCGATATTATTATTGCCTCATAGTATTTTTTAAATTCTGGTAGTGCTACTCCTCCCCTCTCTTTTTCCTTCACTAATACTTTATATGCTATACGCGAGCGTTTCAGGGGCCATATAAAAGCCATGGTCAATGATTTTAATTTCCTAAAGAAACTCATTGGGACCGGAACAGGTATCATTTGTATTGTGTAGTTTACAATTGGCAATATAAAAAATTTTATTACGTTTACTCTGCCTATCCAGGATACTGCCTTATGCCTCATGTTTTTCATTATCCCTCTCACTTTATTTAATAGGGGAATATAGTTTGCCTCATAGAGCCTATGCCTTAGTGCCGTTAATTTAATCCCCAGATAGTTTAGTTCACCCTTACACCATTTGAAGGGTAAACTTGTGGCAAGGGTACTTTGTTCTCCCTCATTTAAGTTAAGATTCAATATTTCTGTCTTCTTAAGGTTTATCTTGAAATTTGATAATTTTCCGTAACAATCTAATTCTTTCAAGACCCACGGGATCGATGTTTTAGGGTTAACTATATATAATAGGACATCATCTGCAAATGCCGATAACTTATACTCTGTCCCTCCAACCCGGATACCTTGAATCTCCTGGTTCCTACGAATTGCTCCCAAAAGGGGTTTGAGACTCAGCACAAACAACATCGATGACAAAGGACATCCCTGTCTCGTCCCGTTGAACAGTTCAAGGGGACGAGACAGGGACCCGTTAACTCTTATTCTAGCAGTCGGCTGGGTATACAATGCCCTAATCCATCTCATCATTCTTTCTCCAACCCCCTTATGCATTAGGATCTCATGCATGAACTCCCAGTCGACCCTATCAAAGGCCTTTTCGGCGTCGACTGACATAAGAACTGTTGGAGTCTTCCCTTTAATTGCTTCTTGGATCAACATGATAGATTTCACAGCGTTGTCCCTTCCCTCCCGTCCCTGCACGAATCCCACCTGATCGGTGTGGACCCATGCAGGGAGGAGTGCTCTCAGTCTCTCAGCAATTATTTTTGCATATATCTTAATATCAGAGTTCAATAGAGATATCGGATGATAACTCTCTAATGCAGCTGGGTCTTTTCCCTCCTTCAAAATTAAAGTAATATGGGCTAGCAGTGCCTCTTTGCGGAAGCCCTGTCCCTCTCCTACCGCATTAAAATACTCACACAGTCTTGGTACCAAGAGACTCTGAAATCTCTTATAGTACAAACTGGAGTATGCATCTGGGCCAGGGCTACTCCCCAGTGGCATTCCCTTAATTGCTCTCTCGACTTCTCTTATCGAGATGGGAGCCTCTAGGGCCTCCATCTCCTCCCTCAACCCTCCCGGAAAATCGAGATTCCTAAGATATTCTCTTATAGCTTCCTTCCTATTTCCTCCCTCACTGCTTCTTCCTCCTATCCCATATAGAGCACTATAGTACGACTGAAAATTCTCTGCAATTTCTGGGGTGGCAAACTTCAGCTCCACGTTCTTATCTCTAATTTTAGATATAAAGGTCCTATTTTTCTGTTCCTTTACTCTTTTTGCCAGCCATTTGCCCGATCTATTCCCCCATTGATATCTCTCCTTATTTATCTTATAAAACATTGTTCTCTTTTCTTGCTCTAAGTACTCTTCCAACTCCCTTTTTTTTTTTTTTAGGTCCTGACTCTCTTGGATCCCTCTAGGTCTTGTTTTCCGATCTAGCTGTTCATTCTCACTATATAATTGGGTTTTCCTTTTCTGTTTTTCCTTCTTTATTCCTGCGCCAATCCTGATCAACCTGCCTCTTATTACTGTTTTATGGGCCTCCCATAGGGTCGCTCTAGATATTTCCTCCGTATCATTCAGCTTAAAGAAATTCCTCAACTCCTTTTCAATTTGTCTACTGACATCTTGATCTTGGAGGAGGGAGTCATTTATCCTCCACATTCTCTCCTTCCCTCTCTCATCCTGTATTTCTAATTGAGCTATTATAGGGGCATGGTCTGATAGAGTAATGGGCTTAATTTCAACTTTTTTCAGATTGGCTACTAATTGATGTTCTATAAAAACATAGTCCAGCCTTGCATAAGTTTTATGCACTACCGAACAGTGAGTATAATCCCGCTCTTTCTGGTGACTGATCCTCCAGGCATCTAAGAGTTGGGCATTTAGAAATGTTTTAGTCACTAACTTATATCTCTGTTCCGAGGCTCTTATAACACCTGCCGAACTATCCATCCTTGGGTCCAAGCACCAATTTAGATCACCTACTAGTACCACTTTACCCTCTCTAAATTCCTCAAGTTTTGATAGTATTTTCCTTATAAATCTATCGGGGTTTCTGTTTGGGGCATATACATTTGCTATTGTATATTGCATTGTCCCCAATTTTCCCTTTATAAATAGATACCTCCCCTCTGGATCGGTTACACGGTCCTGAATTTCAAATCTTGATAGCCTATCAAACCCAATCGCTACTCCTCTTGAGTGAGGCGATGGTGAATCCCCGTAGTACCAGAATGGGAATTGCACTGAGGCCAGTTTGATTCCCGAGTTGTTGGTTATATATGTCTCCTGTAAACAAACTACATTCTCTTCATTGATTTTATATCTTTTTTCCCTTGTATTTAAGCCCCTCACATTATATGTTATCACATAGTAGCCATTATTTGCATATTTCTCTTAAGAACCTAAGGACCTGCACCGATCCAGGGAGGGTTTTCTTTTTTTTTTTTCTTTTTTTTTTGCTGGGGGACAGATCGGGATCGAACAAACAAAACCCCAAAGAGGAAAAAAAAAAAAAAAACACCCCCATCCTTCCCCCCCCCCACCCTCCTCCCCTCCCTCCGCAACGCTTTTCCTTTCACAGGTTATTCGGAGGACCCCCCTTTCTGCGTTGTTCATATGGGCTTGACACTTTTCCCTTTGGTGTCCACATCTTCCCATATTTACCTCTGGGACTCACACCAGTAGGCCTCTAAAAGCTTCCCCCCCTCCCCGCCCCACCCTCCGCCCAGCCATCCCCCCGCCCCTCCGTATCCAACCTTCTCTTTTTAACTTCTTGTGTTATCTTCTGACTATGTCCCCCTCATTAAGCTCAACTCTTCTCCCCTTCATCCTCCTTTGTACGGGTCTATCTTCTTTAGTATCTTCTTCCCACCCGGGTAATTGGGGAGGGGGTATATCTAATTTTTCACAAAAGCCCCTCAAGTCCTCTGGGAAGCGCAGCACTGCGGAGCGACCATCTTTTTTTCCTTTTAGGCAGGCTGGAAAGCCCCATTGGTAGGTTATACCCAGTGCAGTCATCTGTTGAGTTAGGGGTTTTAACAGTCTCCTTCTCCTTAGGGTTTCTGAAGCTAGATCCGAGAACACCTGTAGTTCTACTCACTCCAGGGACAACCCTGGGAGTGTCCTCAACTTCTCCATTATTTGCCCTTTCTCTTCTGCATAATGAAACCTTGCTATTACATCTCTTGGGTGTTCCCCCTCTGCTACCCTTCTACTGGGGATCCTATGGACCCTGTCTAATCTTAGGGGTTCTAAAGGGCCCCTTTTCTAAGAGTGGATTAAGGAGCTTTTGAAGTGTACTTCCCAGGTCCTCAGTATTATACTTCTCTGGTATTCCTTTAATTCTGATATTCTTCCTCCTCCCCCTATTTCCTGATCTTCAATTCTGTACTGAAGGTCTTTATTTGTTCTCTGGAGGGTTGCCATTTGTTCTGCTATCTCATCCAGTCTTTCATCCTGTTTATCTAATCTATCCTCTATTTCCTCTACCCTTTCCAGGACCTGCCCTATATCCGCCCTTAATCCTGCTATCTCCGTTCTTATTGAATCCTCCATTTTAGCAAACATTTCCTCTAACATCTCCTTAATTGAGGGGGTTTCTGCTCCCTGAGTTAGTAGGTGTCCCCTTCCTGTCCCTCTGGTATCTATTTCCACCTCTCTTGATTCATCCCTTTCTTGTTGAGCTCTTGTACAAATTTGTGAGGAGATACAACTTTCTTTCGGGTCCCCCGATTTTCCCTCGTTCACTCTACCAGTTTTACATTCTTCTGGAGCCTTCTGTTTATTTGCCCCTGATCTTCGAGCTGTTCCTACTTTAGGGCTAGCTTGTCCCTCCTCTGTTGTACTGGCCATACTTGCCATATACCGCTGGATGCCTCCTGGACTAGGCACCAGCGGTATATTTTTACCTGATTTTGCTTTCCCTCTCATTTTTTTTTCCCCCTTTTCCTTTTTCTCCTCTCTTTCCCTTTTTTTCCCCTCTCCTCTCTCCCCCTTTTCCCTTTGTCCCCCTCCCCGATGTTATTACTACCCGCTACTACTACACCAACTCCCGTTACTCCTTTCTCTACTCCCCAACCTCTCCACCCTTAGAGTCGGGGGGGGGGGGTAAGGAGGGAGACGAAGAGTACAGGGTTCCTAACTAAGCAGATCTGCCCCGTTATATCCTCATTATATATACCAAAGTCAGTTTTCCAATTAATATTCTATACAAACAATTACTTATTGGGATTATTAGGATTATTAGCGTTGTCCCTATTTCTCCATCATCAATTTAACTTTCATTCTGGTGTTTTTCTTCTCTCTTCTTCCTGCTTATTTAAGATCCTTATGTATCCTTATCCTTATTTGTCCTTGTATATCCTTATATGTTCCTATGATTTCTTTAACTCCAGTTACAATCAGTCCTAGTCTTTCGCTCCAATCTGGGTTCTGTTCTTCCTCCTAGTCTAATCTCATTCCGAGGGTTCACCTTCAGGCGGTACTCCGCTTGTTACCCCTTCCCTCTTATCCACCTCGATAGATGACGAGATTATCTTCCACACCTCAGGATATTCTTAAACAAAACGTCGACCCCCTGCGGGTCTTTATCCAGTTGGCTCTTTATAGTGTGGACTATAAAGTCAAATACAGCGTCTCACTCATTTGAGATTTACAATACTGATTATTCCAGGACCATGGACCCATAAGATTATCCTTGGATACTCTATATCCTTACTCCACCATCCTTTTCTATTTATATAGGAGAATATGACACACCCCTCTCCCCCTCACACTCCTCAGCCGCGTTCAAACCTCCCCCAGCAACAGAGTAATGCCTTTAACTCTCAGATAGTCTGCATAATCCTTGTTTGAGCTTGCATTTTTCTACTCCAGCCTGGAGGGGCTAAACCATGAACCTCCTCCGTTAGGCTGGCCAGGTAAATTCCTGGCGTCACATAAACAGTCACATATGCAGTCACCACAATAGTTCTTATAAGTCTTGTCTTGTAATTCCTCTCAAATAGCAGGCAGTATAATAGGCAAGGGGGGGGAGATATATAAGAGTCTTTTCCTACCTCAGACCTCCGACCTGTCTTCTTTCCGGGACATAATTCTTTACCTTACCTCTGAGGCAGCTTCCTTATTCCTCCAGGGGGGCTCTCAGGTGACCTACCATTCTTGTCACCATGTCTTCAGGTTGAGGGTGAGGGGTGCATTTAGTTTTGGATCGGCGGATCGGCGGGGTTACGCTGCACTCTCGCCTGTAGCTGCTTTCCGGGCTGTCAGGCTTGGTGTCCCTCTCCTTCGGTCGTCACCCGTTGCTCACCGTTCTATCCAATCACTCCAGGCAACCCGGAACTACAAGCGGCGAGACAGCGTCCGACGGGACAGCGAGGCGGCGTGAGGCCGGACGAGCGGGAGGATACTCCTCGCGTGTCTACGTCATGGCACTCCGCCCCATCCTCGACCTCATGTCTTGGGAGGTATTTAATTCTTAACTGCGAAATCAACAATATGGCCTACACCATAGTTAACGCATATGCGCCCAATGCTCGACAAGTGCATTTTCTTAACAAGCTCTGGGGAAAAATACAAAAAACAGCTAAGGGACATGTCATTTTATGTGGTGATCTAAACGCAGTTCCAGATAAATCATTAGATGTGTCCAGCCCCTCCCGAGGCTATCCTGCAGGCCTGAGATCGCGAAATTCATGAGCGCAGCTGGCCTATATGATGTGTGGAGGTGCCAGCACTCCACTGAACGTGACTTTTCTTTTTTCTCACAGGTACACATATCCTATTCCAGGATTGACATGTTTCTAGTTGATAAGTTTTTATTACAGCGTATTTCTAGGTCAGAGATCGGTACCATTTCATGGACTGATCATGCACCGGTGTCGGTCACGGTTGGGGATGGCACCTTCTCTACCGGGGCATACCGGTGGAGGTGTGATCCCCAGTTGTTTAAAAACCCGGAGGTTATAAATGAGGTTACAGCCGCATTGCAAGAATTTTTTACAATTAATGATGTTGAGGAAGTGGACCCGTTCATTTTATGGAATGCACACAAAGCATTTACTAGAGGTCTTCTGATTAAGATTAGAGCGGGGGTGAACAGGAGGAGGAGGCAGCACCTGGATAGCCTTTTGAAGGAGATAAATGATTTAGAAATCGTGAATAAAGCGACACCCTCTTTCTCAGTTAGTAATAGTCTAGCAAAAGCCCGCAATGACCTACGTACTCTACTAGTGGCCCAACACGCCAGGAACATTCACAAACTCAAAGCTAACCATTACACACATGGCAATAAAGCAGGGAAACTTTTAGCCATGCAGCTTAAGGATAAAGTACTCAGGCAAAGAATACCCCACATAATCCATCCACAAAACGGCTCCAGACTCACTAACCCTAAAGAAATAGCAGACGCATTCGGCTGGTATTACAGCAGCCTATATAACTTGAAGGAAGATACTTCTTCTGTACAGCCCACACCTGATGCCATAGAACATTTTCTCCAGGAACTTAACCTCCCGAAGTTGCAACCACTGCACTTAGAGGAGTTGAATGCCCCATTTTTCGTTAGCTGAAATACAAAAGACCATAGAGGCCCTCCCTAAAAATAAATCACCCGGTCCAGACGGATACTCCTCGGAGTACTATGGGACATTTTCCAGTATTCTGACCACCTATATGCAGAAGGTGTTCCATGCAGTTGCCTCCTCAGCCTCCTTCCCGCCCGAGATGTTATCGGCCACTATAGTAACACTGCCTAAACCGGGGGAAGGACCCAGACAGAGTACAGAACTGCAGGCCCATATCTTTGTTAAATGTGGACCTGAAGATATATGCCAAGATTTTGGCCAATAGGTTAACTAAGGTTCTACCTCAACTGGTACAGCCTGATCAGGTGGGGTTCATTGCGGGGAGACAGGCCCCGGATGCCACTAGGAGGGGGCTGAACTTGATTCACTCAGCGTCCGGTGGGGGGGGGGCAGCGGTCCTCCTGTCACTGGACGCCGAGAAAGCCTTCGACAGGGTTCATTGGGGGTACCTCTCTGCGGTTCTGTCGAGGTTTGGCTTTTCGGGCCCGGTCCTCTCCGCCATCTCTGCTCTGTATTCCAAACCGTCAGCGCGTGTTTTTACAGAGGGCCTTTTCTCTGAACAGTTTTATATTACCAATGGAACAAGACAGGGGTGTCCTTTGTCACCCCTGATCTTTGCCCTTTTAATGGAGCCGTTGGCGGAGAGGATAAGGACTCACCCGAATATTAAGGGTATTAGCTCTGGATCCACTAAGCACTCTATATGCAGATGATGTGATTTTGTCTCTTGTGGATCCGGAGGGATCCCTGAAAACGATGTACGAGGTGTTGGAAAATTTCAATGAGATTTCTTATTACAAAATTAATGCAACTAAGTCCAGCATACTGGGTATAAATGTTCCATCGGATATGCGGAACCGAATACAAAACTCTCTACCATACGCCTGGGCATCTGAATCCATTCGATACTTGGGCATAAGGTTGACCAGCTCCATATCTCAACTTTACAAATACAACTTTGAATCAGTCCCATTGAGCTTTGAGGGTGAGCTGTCCAGATTTAAAACGTTTTTTCTTTCCTGGTCTGGCAGGTTGGCCGCGTATAAAATGTTTCTACTACCAAAGCTCTTGTATCTCTTCAGGGCACTTCCTGTCGCATTGCCAGCTTCTTTTTATAGAACATTACAACGCCAACTGGGCAGATACTTATGGGAAGGGAAGCCAGCCAGATGCAGCTTTAGAGTTCTAATCAAACATAGACAGGTGGGAGGAATGGGGGTTCCAGAGCTGAAAGATTATCATATGGCAGCCATAATAGATCAACTTAGAGTCTGGTTCTATACACCTGAACAGAAACGGTGGCACATATGTGAATTAGAACAGACACAACAGAGGGATCTCTCGGGGCTACTATACGCCACGGAGATCGGGGACCCCAGACGATATAAACACCACCCTACTATAAACGCGACACTGCAGGCCTGGGCTTACCTAAGCAAACACCAGCATGACAATACCGACCTTAAGCATCTCCCTATCCCCCTCTAGGCCCTGTCCTTCCTTACTCCTGACTTACAAGTGACACACTGGGCAGACTATGGACTCTGTTTTCTTCACCAACTATTAACGCAGGGTGACATACGGTCATTTGAAAACTTGAGGGCCACTCAAGGCATCCCTAAGACAGAATTTCTGACGTATGCCAGATTGACGAGCATGATCCCTGACGATCGTACACAGTACTTCAGCCTCCCGGAACGTATTTGGGAGCTATGGCAGCCAGCCTCAGCACAAAAGAAAGGTATTATGGCCATATACAATCTCCTTCACGGTAAATTGCATTTTGAGATGTACAAACAGCTAAGTGGGAAGACGATTTAAATATCACTATATCCCCAGATCAATGGGTCAGAGCAATTAAGAGCAGTTACAATTCCACTCGTTGTTCTAATTTTAGAGAAGGGGCACATAAGTTACGATTTAGGTGGTACAGGACGCCTTACATAATAGCGAAATATGCAGGAGAGGAGATGAACGTGTGCTGGAGAGGATGCGGCCAGGTGGGAAACCTGGCACACATGTTTTGGTTTTGTGTATCTTTACGAAGTTTCTGGGGGGAAATAGGTAAGGTAATAGCTAAGTTCACAGGAATCTTAAACCCCCTCAGAGTGGAACAAGCTCTTCTAGGTGTGGAGTTGGATATATATCCCACCACAGAGCGCACATTAGTGACACATATTTTATTCGCAGCTCGGCTGAGTATCACACGAACATGGAAATCTACTGCTTCCCCTTTGTTGTCAGAAGTAATGGCTTTAGTTGACCACTCGTTTGAATATGAAAGAACGGTAGCATATCAGGAAAATAGATTACAATCCTTTCTTCGGAAATGGGCCTTATGGGACAAATATAGAAGACGTCCTTAGATATACTTGCCAGAACAGTTATGACTTGTTTGAATTGCTGCAAATCTCTCATTCCAACGTCGATGTTGTCTAGACGATTATTAAAATACTCGATCATTACTGTATAACATATGTATAGGAAAGGGAATTACATGTACTTTCGGTTACTTTACTTTCATGATACTGCACAGGATATGTATTCCTCTGTTGTTTAACTGACCTTGCGCATGTATCTTTTGATTGTTAATCTGTGAAACTTTCAATAAAAAGATTGTTAAAAAAAAAAAAATCATTTTAAAAAACTCGGCCCTTTAAGAGCTATGGGTGGAAGTGACGTTTTGACGTTGCTTCCATCCAGCAATTGTATGGAGATGGGTGGGCCATCTTCCCCTCATACGTCTCCATACTGAGTCATCGACAGGATGCGATCGCCTCTGCCGCTGCCAACAGCTCCGGTAATCGGCGGAAGGCAACACATCGCGGCGGGAGGGGGGCGGTCCCATCTCCCGTGACCGATAAAAGGGAATCTCGCAGCAAATCCGCTGCAGGGACCACTTTTATCTTGTAGCAGACCGCCCGCTGAAGAAGGGGATACCAGGGTTATGGCAGCTAGCTGCTACCATAACAACTATATCCTCTTTCAAACAGCCACCGTAAAACTGCTGTTGCAGTTGGGGTGCGTCCCTGTTCTCGTTTCAGGGCTGAATCAGGCAAATTTTTGCCTGAATTCGGATCTGAAGCGGAGCCAAAGACGCATAGGACCCCTGTGCAATCCGCTCCATAGCCGCCACAGAAAAGTGTGAGCCAGATCTATTAAGAGCCGGGCACACCCTCCTGTCATGTGGATTGGATGCGGGGGAAATATCCGCATCGAATTTGCACTAGTGTGAACCCAGTTTAAGGCTTGATTCACACGCGTTTTTTGATGCATTTTGCAGAAATGCAGGGAAATTTTTCAACATGGGTTCCTATGGAACATGTTCACATCAATGCATTTTTGTGCCTCTGCATTTTTTGGAAAGGGTCGGGGACTTTTTTTCATGCAAAATGCAGCGTTTTGCATGTAATAGAAGTCAATGGACCTGCATCAAAAACGCAAGTCCCGTGTTTTTACCGCGATTTTGCAGCGATTTGCGTTTTTTTTCTTTTTTTTTCACTGTATATATCTGGTTTCTAAGCAACCACAGTGTAAAAAACAAAATGAAAAAAAAAAAACGCGGCGTGTCCAAAAACAGACAAGCACAGCAAAAAGCACTGCAAAAATGCTCAAAAGTAACATGCATAGATGTGAATCGAGCCTAACACCCCTTTCACACCACACCGCCCATAGCGTGGGCAGTAAAACGCCGCTATTTTTAGCGGCGTTTTACCGCCAGATTTGCGGCGCATTTCGGACGCTAGAGGGGCGCTTTTACCCCCGCTAGCCTCCTAGAAAGGGTTAAAACCGCCGGCAATATGCTGCAATAGCGGTGTTTTGCCGGCAGTATTACAGTGCTGCCCCATTGATTACAATGGGGAGCAGCGGTGGAGGAGCGGTAAACACACCGCTCCTTCACCGCTCCAAAGAAGCTGCTGGCAGGACTTTTCCCTGACTTTTCCCCTGACGTCCTGCCAGCGCACCGCCCTCGGGCTTTCACACTACAGACAATAGTGCAGTCACAGTGCTTTCACACTACAGACAATAGTGCAGTCACAGTGCTTTCACACTACAGACAATAGTGCAGACAATGGTGCAGCTTTTTTTGGGCGGATTGCAGGCGCTATTTCTAATGCTATAGCGCCTGCACAACGCCCTGGTGTGCAAGTTGCACTAGAATGTTTCAGCCACTACAGCCTCTATTCCTTTCAATGTGATTTTCTTTTAACTGGTCCACTGTTCGGAACAGTTGTGTATTTTGGTGACATGGCACAAAAAGTAATTTTTCTTGTCCAGACAGGACAAGATGATATAATAAATTATCTCTTTTTCAATTTTTAACTGGTATTTACATAGTTACATAGTAGAAGAGGTTGAAAAAAGACACAAGTCCATCAAATCCAACCTATGTGTGTGATTTTATGTCAGTATTACATTGTATATCCCTGTATGTTGTGTTTTTTCAGGTGCTTATCTAATACCCCGCTGAAACCACTGTCTGTGGAAGGGAATTTCACATCCTAACCGCTTGCGCTTGCGCGGTCGTGCGACATGGCTCCCAAACAAAATTGATGTCCTTTTTTTTTCCCCTCAGTTTAGGCCAATACGTATTCTTTTACATATTTTTAGTCAAAAAAAAAAATCACAATATGCGTTTATTGATTGGTTTGCTCAAAAGTTATAGCGTTTACAAAATAGGAGATAGTTTTATGGCCTTTTTATTAATATTTTTTTTTTACTAGTAATTACGGTGATCAGCAATTTTTATTGTGACTGTGACATTATGGTGGACATGTCGGACATTTATGACACATTTTTGGAACCATTGTCATTTATACAGCAATCAGTGCTATACAATTGCACTGATTCCTGTGTAAATAACACTGGCAGTGAAGGGGTTCACTAAAAAAAAAAAAATTATTAATAAAAATGGCATAAAACTATTCCCTATTTTGTAAATGCTATAACTTTTGCACAAACCAATCAATAATCACTTATTGCGATTTTTTTTTTTTTACCAAAAATATGTAGAAGAATATAAAAAATGGGGGGGGGGTAGAAAGGAAGCAAGTGGGACTTTTTTCTTTTCTTTTTTTTTCATATTTTATTATTATTTTTATTTATATTTTTTTCTTTGAATATATTGACTATCAAACCATATAAACAGTATGTTTTTGGTGCGGGCTGTTGTGTCCCGGGTCTGCATTTGGTTTCGCTGTCTCGTTTGCTGCTGCTCATCTTCCGATCAGTGGAATGTGCCTTGCGGGTACGCCGCTCTTCCCCGCCTCCCTGTGACGTGGGAGGAGCGGCCCTGTCCTTGTGGCGATGCTTTGCTGGTGATATGTCATCCCTTGGCTTGGACACACTGGGGAGATGGACTGGCGCTAATCGCCGGATGGCTGAGCCGCCCAGGTGAAAGCATTCCTCTGGTCGGTGTTGTCTCGGTCAGCGTGGTGCTGGGGGCGGAACAAAGGCGGTGCACCTATTTAGGCATTTCCTCAGTTAGGATCACATACTATCATCTGCTCTACGTGACGGATCATATTCACTTTTTCATGGCCCATCTGTTGGCTATAGGTACACTTTTTAATTTTTTTTTTTTTTTTTATTTCACCACTTTGACACACTAACATGTACACATTATTAATATATTTCAAATTTTATTTACATTTTTTCTCACTTAGGCTCCCCTATGGGATTTTCACTCACACTTCACCTCACATATGCACATTTTCACTTTGGATGGGCCTGTGGTGGGTGTCATTGCCCATGCTGGCCTTTGTGGTGACTGGGAGTTTTGCTCTGCGATGTTGTGGTGATCCCCAATGCTGTTCTGCTGGTGTGTGGATGCAGACGTGAGTTGGATGCATAGCCCTCATTAACTATAAGGTGATACATTTCTTCCTCTTATATTTCTTACTCAATCTCCTGTTAATTATTTGAATTTTTTTTATTATTTATTGTTTATTTTTTATTTTTATTTTTTATTTTAGATTTACTCCATGATTTTGCTCCTGATGAGCGGTTGTCGTGCCGCGAAACGCGTTGAGCCTTTATCTATTTTTTTCTACTTTAATCATGGAACAATAAGATATCATTTGATTTTATTCGTATTCAATATAATTTATTATGACCCTGTGTACTATATGCATTAATTGTCATTGCTGTTTTTTTCAAATGTTAAGGATTGTGATATATTTTTATATATTGTATGCTAATCCAAGATCCACTTTATAGAGGTTTGATGCCCAAAATGTTTTTTAGAGGCTTGATGCCCAAAATGTTTTATGGTGGATTATGGATTATGAAATATGAATAAATATAATTTTCTAGTCGCCTGACCAACTTTTTTACTTGCTCTGTGCTTCATTTAAAGAGGAAGTAAACCCTGATGGGTTTACTTCCTCTTTTTTTCCCTGCAAAGGTAAAGCATAATGGACTACTATGCATCGCATAGTAGCTCATTATGTGTCACTTACCTGACACAGGAGCCAGCGAAGTCGCCGCTGTCCCCTGTAGTCCGCCGCATCCATGTTGCCTGTGGCGTCTCGCAGCTCCGACGAATCACAGCGGCGCAACCGCGATGACGTCACTCCCGCGCATGCGCACGGGAGTCGCGCCTCGCAGCTCCGCCGCTGTCATACGGCGAAGCCGCGATGACGTCACTCCCGCGCATGCGCACGGGAGTCGACAAATTTGGCAAATCCATTCTTGGATTTGCCGCATTTAGTGCGCCTGCGCGCCGCTGTCTACGGCGCATGCGCCGTAGACAGCGGTGCCCATTTTCGGGCAAATATCTCCTAAACCATATAGGTTTAGGAGATATTGCTTGGACCTACAGGTAAGCCTTAATCTAGGCTTACCTATAGGTCCAAGTTGTTTGGAAGGGTTTACTTCCTCTTTAAAGTCCCACTTGCTTCCTTTCTCCCCCCCCTCCCCCCATTTTTTATATTTTGATAGGGATGGAGGCGGGCACCCCTTGGATGCTCGCTTCATTTAAAGTCCCAAAACTGTACTCTGCTTATATGTAGAAGAATACATATCGGCCTAAACTGAGGGAAAAAAAATGTATATATATTTTTGGGGGATATTTATTATAACAAAAAGTAAAAAATAATCAGTTTTTTTCAAAATTGTTACTCTATTTTTGTTTATAGCGCAAAAAATAAAAACCGCAGGGGTGATCAAATACCACCAAAAGAAAGCTCTATTTGTGGGGAAAAAAGGACGTCAATTTTGTTTGGGAGCCACGTCGCATGACTGCGCAATTGTCAGTTAAAGCGACGCAGTGGCGAATCGCAATAAGTGGTCTGGTCTTTGGCCAGCAAAATGGTCCGGGGCTGAAGTGGTTATAGAATCCTAGCCTGACAGTATGTAGCCCTAGTCTGACATTTAATTGCTGTAGCCTGACACTATACTGCCTTAACCTGACACTATACTGCCTTAACCTGACACTATACTGCCCTAACCTGACACTATACTGCCCTAACCTGACACTATACAGCCCTAACCTGACACTATACCGCCCTAACCTGACACTATACTGCCCTAACCTGACACTATACAGCCCTAGCCTGGAATTATGCTACTCTAGCCTGACACTATACAGCCCTAGCCTGGAATTATACTGCTCTAAGCTGACACTATACTGCCGTAGCCTGACACGATACTGCCCTAACCTGACACGATACTGCCCTAACCTGACACTATACTGCTCTAGCCTGACACTATGCAGCCCTAACCTGACACTATACAGCCCTAGCCTGGAATAATACTGCCCTAACCTGACACTATACTGCCCTAACCTGACACTATACTGCTGTAGCCTGACACGATACTGCCCTAACCTGACACTACACTGCTCTAGCCTGACACTATGCAGCAGCCCTAACCTGACACTATACTGCCCTAGCCTGACACTATACAGCCCTAGCCTGGAATTATACTGCTCTAGCCTGACACTATACAGCCCTAGCCTGGAATTATACTGCTCTAGCCTGACACTGTACTACTCAAGCAGTATTATCAGCTCAGTGCAAACTATGCTAGGTACATCACTGCCCCTGTAAACTTGTTGGGTATATTATGTTGCACAAAACAACTTCATTATATAACTTTTATGCATGTAGTGATTTTTCCCCTGATTTGAATGATTGTTTATGTAATTATAGGGAGTCCCGCAGCTAGCATCCACTAGGGGGAAGTAGGCGCAGGGACGGCATGACATGTGCTGGACTGCACAGTCGCCGTTTTAAGGGGAGGTGTGGCCGCTTTAAGGACGTGGGGTGGTCGGAGCCGGGGGCGGAGCCACGGCGGCCATCTCGTGCTAGCAAGGGTCAGTGCTAGCAGTTGTAAAGCGGAGGAGGAAGGAATCAGACGTACCCTCCCGCTCTGTGGTCCCGGAATCCAAGATGGTGGCGGCGGCGGCGGACTTTCTGGTGCAGTTGCGCTCGGCTATTGACACCCAGGGCGCTGCATGGCTACAACAGCAGATAGCTATTCTCGGCCGCCCGAGCGGTACAGCCCGGATGTCGGTCCGGGGGGCCCTCTGGGAGCTGCTTCGAGGATGGATCGGAAGGGGATCGGAGCGGTGGCTCACCCCCAGCTGCAGGACACCCCAGCCTCCACCCCATCGGGGGTCGGGAGCGGCAGGTATGCCACGAGGGGGGCGAGGAGGAGGGGCCCGGACACCGCAGTGGAGGAGGCCAACTTGTCCCAGGCTTCCCCCCCCCCACCAGCTCGGCGTAGATGTTTGGGGCGCAGCGCAGACGCCAGGAGGCCTGGGGCTGCAGGTCCATCCGGTCAGCGAGGGCAGGAGTCTCAGCGGGTGGGGGGCCGGGCGGCAGACGCACCCCCCAGTCCCAGCACGGGCAGCAGACAGCAGAGGGGTGGCCAGGGTGTGGTGCGGCCATCCGGAGCGAGAGGAGGTGCAGACGGCAGTCAGCCTGGACGGCGGGATCGGGTGGGTCAGCGGGTGGGGGTCCAGGCCTCAGGAACGGCCCCCAGTCCTCGGCAGAGTGAACCAGGGCGGAGGAGTGGCCAGAGGGCCAGCGGGGGGGTCAGGGAGTCGCAGGACAGTGGGAGTCGGCTGGACCGGAGACGTATGAGCATGTCGCCTAGGCGGGAGAGCGGGGCTGGTGGGCGGAGGAGCAGGGACTCTCTTCCACAGCGCACCAGACCCCAGGAGGATGGCACAGGCTCATCAGGGAATCGCACCCCACGCCAGCAGCATGTGGTCGCAGACGGGAGGTCCGAAGGCGAACTGTCGGAGTCGGAGGGAGAAGGAGATCGCGGTCGGTCGTCTCCGTTGGGTCCGATGTCGGCGGCTGTGAGGCCCGGTCCTGGGCAGCCCGGTGAGTGCGAATCTTCTGTTGCCATTACATCTTTATTGCATGACTTGCTCGCACGGGGTAGTTCGCGAGGGGGAGACGGGGCCGGGGGGGGCGGAGGTAGTCCCTCCGGCGTCGGGGGAGGACGGGCATGTGGGGCAGGGCAGCACGGGGGGTCTGCTTTTGGGGCTCAAGGAGCTGGTTAGGAAGTTCGATCAAGGGGCGGGTGGTCCGGCACAGGCGTGGCGCCCGGCGGCTGAATCGGCCGCTAGCGCGGCGGCGACCGGGGTGCTGGCACCCGCGGTCGCTTCGGGGGCGCCCGCTGAGCTGCCGGCCAGCTCGAGTGCGGTTGGGGAGGCGGCTAAGGCGCCTGAGAAGGTCACGGATGCGGTGCGGCTGCCGGATACTGCAAAAAGCGAGGTCTATGTCTGCTTTGAAGGCCCGTTGGGAGCACATCTGAAACCGGAGGTGAAGGAGAAGATTTGGAAAGGTGAGTATATTGAGATCTTCACCCTGCTGTCACTGGAAAAGTTCAACCTGGACAGGTTGAAGCCGGAGGAGAGGAAGAAGGAGGATGAGGAGAAGCGTAGGTATCGGTTGATCCCTCGTACCTTTGCTAACTGGCTGCAGGCATTCGCCATTTTGGCCAGCGTGGTAGGGGAAAAAGCTCCGGAACACTGTTCCGCGCTGTTTGTGTACTTGGAAGCCATCAGTGAGGCGCATAGGACTTACGGTGGGACAGCATGGCTTCGGTACGACAAGCAATTCCGGCAGAGGATGGCAGTCCGACCGTCGCTTCGCTGGGACCATAAGGACATTAGCCTATGGATGAAGTTGATGACGGCGGCGCGGGCTCCTAACCAGTTTTTTCAGCCGGGGGTCGGAGGTTCAGCTACCTCAGGGCAACCGACCGAAAAACGTTGGGGTTTCTGCTGGCAGTTTAACGAAGGCTCCTGCAAGTTTGGGGCCAACTGCCGATTCAAGCACACTTGTTCGGGCTGCGGGGGATCCCACGCTCTGTCGAAGTGTTTCCGCAAAGGAAAGGGACGTCCCGGAGATCTTGCGAACAAGAGGGAGGACTCCGGTGCGGGTGGCAAGGATGCTACCTTTTCTGCGTAAATATCCGGACCAGGTTGGGGCCCGTCTGCTGGCGGACGGCTTTACGTACGGTTTCAAGATCCCTTGTTCTCTTGCAACCGTCCCGCCTTTGGCAAAAAACTTGAAGTCTGCATTACTGCACTCGGCGGTTGTCACCGAAAAATTGGGGAAGGAAGTGGCGTTAGGCCGCATGGCCGGCCCTTTTCCGACGGCGCCCCTTCCGGATATGGTGGTCTCGCCACTGGGGGTGGTGCCGAAGAAGGAGCCCAATAAGTTTCGGTTAATTCACCACCTGTCCTTCCCAAAGGGGGCTTCCGTCAATGATGCCATTGCCCCGGAGGAGTGTGCGGTGTCATACACCTCTTTTGATGCGGCAGTGTCGTGGGTTCGGCGCTATGGGCAGGGGGCTATGATGGCAAAATCGGACATTGAATCGGACTTTCGGCTTCTGCCAGTGCACCCGGATAGCTTTCGGCTGTTGGGCTGTATGTGGGAAGGGGGGTTCTACGTCGATCGGTGCCTGCCGATGGGGTGTTTGATTTCGTGCGCCTTTTTCGAACAGTTTAGCTCCTTCTTGGAATGGGCTGTTCGGGAGGTGTCGGGTATCAACTCGGTCATCCACTATCTGGATGACTTCTTGTGCGTTGGCCCGGCCCGCACCAACGTTTGTGCGGTTCTGTTGGGGACGCTGCAACACGTGGCGGGGCGCTTTGGGGTTCCGTTGGCTCCTGAAAAGACGGAGGGCCCCACGGATTTCATAGTGTTCTTGGGGATCGTGATCGATTCGGTGAAGATGGAGTGCAGGTTGCCGGCGGACAAGCTCGAGCAGCTGCAGGCCGAAATTCGTGGGACCATGTGGGTGAGGAAGATGCAACTACGGCGGTTGCAGACGCTCCTTGGAAAACTGAACTTTGCATGTCGGATTATGCCGATGGGGCGGGTGTTTTGCCGCCGGCTGGCTACCGCTGGTGTCCGGGCCCCCACGCATTACGTGACCCTTACGCGGGACCATTGGGAGGACTTGAAGGTTTGGCAGGGATTCTTGGAGTCGTTTAATGGCCGGGCGCTTTGGATGTCAGGTCCGATCAGCAATGGGGATCTTGAGCTGTTTACCGATGCGGCGGGGTCCACGGGTTTTGGGGCCATCTTTAAGGGCCAATGGTGCGCCGCTCCCTGGCCAGTGGAATGGGCCGAGGCGGGGTTTTCTGAAGAACTTGGTTCTACTGGAATTGTTCCCCATCGTGGTGGCTGTGGAGCTGTGGGGGGAGGTGTTTAGAAATATGAAAGTGAGGTTTAACTGTGATAACTTGGGAGTGGTGCAAGTGGTCAACCGGCTGACGGCGGCCTCCGGGCCGGTGGTCAGGCTTCTACGACACCTGGTATTGCGGTGTCTACAGGTGAATGCTTTCATTTATGCTGTGCACTTGCCCGGGGTGGAGAACACACTGGCTGATGCTCTGTCTCGTTTTCAGTGGGACAGATTTCGGGGACTGGCGCCAGCGGCGGAGCATCAAGGGATCGACTGCCCCACTTGGTTGTGGGGCGTTGCGCTGGAGTAGCAGAGAGGTGGATTCAGCAGTCTGTGAGCGAGGCTACCTGGAGGGCCTACGCGACGGTGTGGCAAGAGTGGTCGGCTTGCCTGGAGGTTATCGGCATGGCCCCGGGCGACGCGGGCATGGCTCAGGCGGTCTTTTATTTTCTGAGTGGGGCTATGGATAGAGGAGTGTCGGCGGCCACGATCGACCGGAAGCTGTCAGCTTTGGTTTTCTTATTCAAATGGCAGGGGCAATGGGATCATACGAAGGAGTTTTGGTTGCGGCAAGCGGTCAAAGGTTACAGGAGGGCGCACAAGAGTAGGGATGGGAGAAGGCCTGTTTCTTTTGGCCTCCTTCAGGGGTTGTGCCGGGCGGTGGCTGGGGTCTGCAGTTCAGCTTATGAACAGGCGCTGTTTAGGGCAGCATTCGCCCTTGCTTTCTTTGGTGCATTGAGGGTGGGTGAATTGGTTAGCCGGTCAAGAAAAACGGCAGGGGGTTTGGCGCTGGGGGATGTGGAGCTGGGCTAGGACAGGGTTCGCATCTGGATCCGTCGGTCCAAGACTGATCAAACCGGGAAAGGGGTTGCTGTGGAAGTGGCTGGGATTGCAGAAGGCGATATTTGTCCGGTGAAGGCAGTGGACAGATTTCTGGCTGTGCGACCGAGGGTCGCGGGCCCCTTTTTCATTCATTTGGATGGCTCTTCCCTGTCCAAGTTTCAGTTTGTAGTGGTTTTCCGGAAGTGCGTGAGGGCATCCGGTTTCGACCCGCTGAATTTTTCTTCCCATTCCTTTAGGATCGGGGCGGCTACAGAGGCTTCCAGGGCTGGTTTGGGTTCTGCGGCGGTCAGGAGGATTGGGAGGTGGGATTCTGATCGTTTTAGATTATATGTCCGCCCGCACTGGTTGGGTGATTGAGCGGGTTGGGGACTGAGTAGGGGTGGTGGGGTATGCTTTAGTAGGGTGTGAGCTGTTCTAACCCTCCCCCTTTTTTCCTATTTAGTTTTTGTCATTTACAGGTTATGAAGTTGGTCTGGTGTGGATACTGGGCCATTCTTTTGTGTTCTGGGGTGCGAAGAGGGCCGACATTCGGCCGAACGGCAGACAACTCCGCATACCTAGGCAGGAGGCGCAAGTACGGTGGATTGGGGTTCCGGGCATGCGGTGGAACAGGGTCTTAGGAGAAGTCCGTAGATTCGCCAGACTGGACAGGCCTCCGAATGTTCTGTTATTTCATGTTGGGGGCAATGACATGGGGGCTAGGTCTATGAGGCAACTGATCCGGGACATCAAGTGTGATTTTCTGAGGTTACAATCGGATTACCCGGGAATGGTCATGGTCTGGTCGGATATGGTGGGTAGATCTTCCTGTCGTTGGGCGTTGTCAGATAGAAAGGTTGACAGGGCCAGGGTAAAAGTTAATAAAGAAGTCAGCAGGTTCTTCATCAAAAATGGGCCCTGGCTATCCGCCATAGGGAGTTGGAAGTTGACACCTGGCGGTATTTGCGGAGTGACGGAGTCCACTTGAATGATGTGGGTACTGATATATGGTCTCTGGGCCTTCAGGACGGCATTCAACGTGGACTGTGCGTGTGGAGGTGCTCGAAAGGGTAAGGGGTTACCCCTTTTGGGCTGTGGCGGTTCAGGGGGCTTTAGATGAAGAAGTGAGGTACAGGTAAAAAGGCCTGTTGTACCCATCCATGGGATGGGAGTGGTTGTAGGTACTTCCAGGTTACGAGGGTTTAACCTGGAAGGGTTTAAAACGGGTAGGTCACTGCTACAGTTGGTTATTGCCTCCGAGACAGGGGTTGCCGTCTGGAGGTCAAAAGGTTACAGTTGAAGTTGTAGGCAGTGACCAATTTGATGTTGGGATGCTACGTACCCATGACCCCTTGGAAAGGCTGGGAAAGTTTATTATCGTATTTAATGTTGGTATTTATTAAAGATTATATTTTGGTTAATAAAAAAGTTTAGGCCTGATGGCCATTTACTCCAAAAATCTGTCCAGTCATTTTTTAAGAGGGACAAGGTTGGGAGGGGGCGGGAAGCCGGGTTTTTAAGGTTACGAGGTATATAGATATAACACTGGGTTGAGTCCTACAGATGTCATGTCTGCAGTCATTTAAAACCTTGTGATCAGGGTTTATATGCTTACTCTTGCTACCCATGTTTTATTGTCTTTGTTTACTTTTGTGTTTGTTTAGCGCTTTAACTACAGCTCTCTTATATACTGTATGTTTGATTAAAGTATGACATTAGGTTATGATATGCTGCTTGTAAAACCATGCCCATTTTAAATGAAAGTCCAACATCTAATTAAAGTACATGACCCATGCATTAGGGACATACCTCTCCGTACTTTTTCCCCTTGTAATTACCCCTTCTTTCCCTTCTAATAATTCCTATACCATTATTCTCTTAACTTTTACCTTCTACCCAAATAATCAGGCCACACAGGAGTTGGAGTATAAATGGCCATAGCAGCCTTTTATTAACACTCTTCAAACCAATAACTTGAATAACTTTATTAAATATATATATATATCTATATATATCAACTGTTTGGTAACGGTAATTTTAAAAGAACTCCCAGTCAGTTGGTCTTTGACGGTACCACGTTCCACCTTTTAAACATAACCTTTTTCCACCATTCCACTGCGGGACCACCTTTTCCAAAGCAGGCCTCCGGCCGTTTATAAGCCTGGAGACAACCACCTTCCCGCAATGCCACCAAATCCCGTATTCCAGCCTACCCTTCCGCTGGGATACACCAAAAGGGAGGGCCCATATCCCTATGAGCTCCCCCCCACATTTCCATCATCTGTTTCCTTTTGCCCCATCAAAGACCAAAAGACACCACCGCTACAGCTGCTATGACAACCCTCATCACCGAACCTGCAAAAGAAACAAAAACACAGACAACAAGAACGACCACAAACACAAAATACCATCTTTTTTTTTTTTTTTTTTTACATATTTATTTATATTATTTTCTTTTTTTTTTTTTTTTTTTAAACAAAGAGAAAAAGAGAAAAAAAATAAAAATTACAGGGGCGGGTGGGTGGGCGACTCTCCTGCAACTGAAAACCACGCTGCCGTCTCAGCTCCTCCCCTTCCTTTTATAATGCTCCGCCCCCCCTTCTTCCTTCTTTCTCTCCGCCCTCCCCTCCTTACTTATCTTTATTTTATTAACCCCCTACGCTCTTCCCTCAGCATTCGTCATGGCCGGCCCTCCACCCAGCCTCTGGCTTAATTCCGTGCCTCTCTTGACCCATGCATTAGGGACATACCTCTCCGTACTTTTTCCCCTTGTAATTACCCCTTCTTTCACCAAAAGGGAGGGCCCATATCCCTATGAGCTCCCCCCCACATTTCCATCATCTGTTTCCTTTTGCCCCATCAAAGACCAAAAGACACCGCCACAGCCCGCAAGGATGACCCCCTTATACTTAAGGGCCCCTCCACACCCGCAGGGCCCGTTCGATCCCATCTTGCAACCCCAACGCCCAAAGGTCAATGCCCACCGCCGACAGATGGACCCCATC
This sequence comes from Lithobates pipiens, assembly GCF_037356315.1. Taxonomy (NCBI): domain Eukaryota; kingdom Metazoa; phylum Chordata; class Amphibia; order Anura; family Ranidae; genus Lithobates; species Lithobates pipiens. The sequence continues at coordinate 54,811,551 of NW_027507789.1, read as the reverse complement.
CCCCCGAAGGTACATACCCTCGTTCACCTCCAACTCCAAGTGGCGCGCCACTAAACCTCCATTACGTTTTATGAACCTCCCCAAAACCTTGTTAACTTTAATACGGGCTTTGTTAAGTCGGACCACAGACCGTGCCATCCGCCAGGCCGTGCGTGCTACAATGTCAGACCAGACTATGACCATACCCGGGAAATCCCTCCGAAGCATGAGAAAAATCGCACTTCACGTCTGCTATTATCTCCCAAGTAGACCTAATCCCCAGGTCATTCCCCCCAACATGGAAAACCAGCACATCAGGGGGCCTATCCAGTCTGGCGTACCGGTGTATTTCAGGTATGACCCTACCCCACTTCATCCCCGGGATACCCAACCACCTGATGCAAGCCTCTCTACACGGGATCCCCAGCTGTCGTCCTTCCGGCCTGACATCTGCTCGCCTGGCACCCCAAAAAACATAGGAGTGTCCGAGAATCCAGATGAGGCGTGGTAAACCTCCATCTGAAATGACACAGACAAAAATCAACAACCCCCCTTACACAAGCCCCACTCACCCCTCGACACCGAAAAACAGCCTACACCAAGTGCGGCCGAACATAGGACCTGAAACGCCTGGACTCCCACCGCCCAATCCGTTTTACCGCAGCCTCGTCCAACCCGCATCTGGCAGCCTCAGTGGCCGCCCCGATGCGGAAGGAGTGCGAAGCAAACTGCGCCCCGTCGAACCCCCCTAACGTCAAACATTTTCTAAACACCGCTATAAATTGGAATTTGGACAGGAAACTCCCATTCCGATGCACGAACAGTGGACCCTCCCCTTGTGGTCGAAGCCTCATGAACTCCGTCACCACCATCACCGGACAGATTTCTGAACCCGGCAATGCATACGACCAAACGTCCACCCCCTTTCCCTTCTGGTCCGTTTTGGACCTACGCAGTTTCAAACACACGCACCCTTCCCCCAATGCCACATCCTGACCCAACAAACCCCCCCCAACATTCTTTGCAGGACTGACCAGCTCACCCACCCGGAAGGCCCCGAAAAAAGCCAAGGAAAAAGCTGTTCGAAACAGCTGAGCTTCATAACTGGACGCACACAAACCCCCCAACTGCCGGCAAATCGCCTGCAAAATAACAAAAGTCACCGGCCTCCTCCCGTCCGTCTTCTGATTACCCTTCCTGTACCCCTTCAACGCCTGCCGTACCCAGAAACCTTTTGTCGCATCCGGTTCACCCCGCAACTTAAACCAAAATGCCAGTGCCGCCAGCTTCCGTTCGATCCCAGAAACTGACCCTCGCCCTTCCATCTGCCTCACCACAAAATACAAAACCAACAGACTACTGTCCACCCCCCTACCCCCCAGCTCAGCGTCTGCCAGCCGTGAAAACTCCAGCCACTCCCTCCAAACTTTACTGTACGTCGACCAAGTCGACTCGCTCACCGACCTCCTGATCCATCCCGCGGCGATCCCAAAGCAATTGTCCAAAGCCATTCTGGGCAGGGGATCCCCTCTCTCGCCGCTCCCGGAGCCAAGTCCCGAAACCTCTGCCACTGAAATTGAGACAAGGCATCGGCCAGGTTATTCTCCACCCCCGGAATGTGTACGGCATACAGAAATATGTTCATCTGCAGGCACCTCAGCACCAGGTGGCGCAGCAGCCCGATCACCGGAGGGGAAGAACCCGAAATCCGGTTAATCACCTGCACGACTCCCATATTATCGCAATTCAACCTAATCTTAAGGTCCCGACAGGACGCACCCCACAATTCCAAAGCCACCACCACCGGAAATAGCTCCAGCAGAACCAGGTTCTTAGTCGACCCCTCCTCTACCCAAGTCCGCGGCCAGGCCTCCGCACTCCACCGACCTTGAAAATACGCCCCATACCCCGTCGACCCCGCCGCATCCGTCACCAGCTCCAGGTCGAAGTTACTCACCGGCCCATCCATCCACACAGAACGTCCGTTGCTCCAAAAACGTGTGCCAGACCCGCAAATCCTCTCTATGTTCCCTGGTCAGTCTAACGAAACTGAGACTCCCGCCGTGGCCGCCGACAGCCGTCGGCAAAACACCCTGCCCATGGGGATGATGCGGCAAGCGAAGTTGAGCTTACCCAAAACCGACTGCAGCTTCCTGAGCTGCACCTTCCGCAGCCCCATCTCCATCCGGAGTCCCTCCACCTTGTCCTGCGGTAGCCGGCATTCCATGGCGACCGTGTCCAGCTCAATGCCTAAAAAACTCAGCACCTCCACTGGACCCTCCGTTTTGTCCGGCACTAGAGGGACCCCGAACTTCTCAGCAATGTGCTGCAACGTGGCCAACAGTATCGCACACACATTGGAAGCTGGGGGGCCCACTACGAGGAAGTCATCCAGATAGTGGATGACTGAACCCCATCCGGACAAATCACGCACTACCCACTCCAAGAAAGAGCTAAAGAGCTCTAACAGGGCGCAGGAGACAGAGCAGCCCATGGGCAAGCATCTGTCCACATAAAACCTATCCTGCCAACAGCACCCCAGAAGACGAAAACTTTCCGGGTGTACCGGCAGCAACCGAAACGCTGACTCAATGTCCAATTTTGCCATGAGTGCTCCCCGCCCAAAATGCCGCACCCAACCCACCGCCACATCAAAGGAAGTGTAAGACACCGTGCAGGCTTCCGGGTCAATTGCGTCATTCACCGAACCCCCTTTCGGAAAAGAAAGGTGGTGAATAAGCCGAAACTTGTTAGGTTCCTTCTTAGGCACCACCCCCAAAGGGGACACCACCAGATCCGTCAATGGCAGATCCGAGAAAGGGCCACTCATCCTCCCTAACGCAACTTCTTTGGCCAATTTTTCTGAAATCACCCCCGGATGCAACAGCGCGGATCGCAAGTTCCGAGCCATCGGCGGAACCTCCGCCATGGAACACGGAATTTTAAAACCCACCGCAAAACCCTCCCCCAACACTCTCGCCGCCTCCCTATTCGGGTACCTATTTAGGAAAGGACGCATCCTTTCCACCTTCACCGGCGTTGTCCCTCTTATAAGCAGCGTCTGCGCCGCGTTTTCCCCGCTTGAAGCAACGGGACAGTGCGTGGCTCCCCCCACATCCGGAACACTCGTGCCGGAAACGACAGGACCCTCCAAACTTGCAAGACCCCTCGTTAAATTGCCAGCACACTCCAAACTTCTTGCCAGCCTGAAGTCCCGAGGCGGGGGTTCCCCCGCCCCCCCCCCCTGAAAAAACTGCGACGGCGCCCTTACCGACGACATCAAGCGCATCCAAAGGCAGATATACTTGTGATCCCACCTGATATCCGGCCGAACCGCCCTCCTCTGCCGAAATTGCTCGTCGTACCTTAGCCACGCCGAGCCCCCATAAACCCTATGCGCCTCCCCAATGGCGTCCATATAGCAAAAGAGAGCTGAGCAATGCTCCGGAGACTTCTCTCCGATCACGCTGGCCATGATGGCGAACGCCTGCAGCCAGTTTGTGAAAGTCCGCGGTATAAGCCTATACCGCCTCTTCTCCTCGTCGTCCTTCTTGGAGTATCTACCCCAGCGTCCCCCGTCGTCGAAACCGCCAGAGGCACGACCACCGGCGGAGCCGCTGCCAAAGGTGCAGAGCCCTCCTCCCGCGGAGTCCCCTCCGTCCGTTGCACCTCCTGTTGCGCGCTCGTCCCCACCGGGGCCCCCGGAACCTGTTGGGCCCCCAGCACACCACTCGACAAGGGACACCCCAAGCCGCCCACCTGCGTCTGCGACCCCAGCCCCAGGTGTACCCCCGGACCCCCAACCCAAGGAGCCGCCCCTGGGTGGACCCCCGTGGCCCCGGCCGCAAACCGGTGAATCAGAACCTGGATTCCCCCAAGAAGGATTGGAAATGATCGTGTGACCCGCCGGCGGCGGGCTGACCGCCCGCCCCCCACGGGCCCACTGCGTCAGGCCCAACACCACCCCCAGTAGCCCGCACATTACCCCCAACAATCCCACACAAAGCAGCATCAAAATTACTAGGCGAGAGATGTAGAGTCTTACCTGGCTGCCTGGGTCTGTTCCCGTAAGCCGCCGCTCCGGATGCTCCAGCCGCCGCGACGCCATCCCGGATCTCCTCCTCCGAACCCGATATCTCACCTTCCGAACGCTCTCCTGCCGTAGGTAGCAGAGGCGTGCTCAGCCTGCCGGGCGACTCCACCCCAGCGGCCGTGGATCGACAACTTCTTGTAGAAGCCCGCACACTGTCGTCCCGTCCCCTGGCTCCACTCCGTGCGACCGCCGCCATCCGACTCCTCACCGGTACCCCAGCTCTCCCTCTCTCTTCAGCCGCCAATCTTCTCCCATCCAACCGTCCGGACCTGCCCGCAGTGTCTGGTTGCTGGCGCACAGGCGTGACACTGCGTCTCCTGCGCCGGGTCCCCCCCTGCAGCAAAGACGCCGCGCTTCCACGGGTGACCGCCGTCCCCTCCTGCACTGACCTCGCCGGCGGGGAGCTGGCTCCTTCTGCATCTCCAGCCTCGCTCCCCGAGCCCCGCCCATGAAGAGGATTCCGCCCGGACCCCCCAGGCACTGTGGCGCCCGAACGTTTTGCAGGGGGGGCCGGCGGGTCCGTCACCGGGCTCCTAGGGTGGCGCTGGGCTCTGGTGGAGGGGCCTGGGGAAAAACTTTCCGGCGGCCTGGACCGCCGAGCTCGTGGAGTGGTCTCCCCCCCCGTAACCGGCCCCCCTCCCGCCGCAGCGGTAATGGCCGCCACCTGGCTCTGCAGCCAGTCTGCCCCACGTGACGCCGCCGCGGCCCGCAGCCGCGAAAACAGCGTGTCCAGGTCCGACATGCTATGTCCCGTTGCGCTGTGCTACAAAAACCCACCCGCCGCTCAGGACACCCCCCACCGAGTCCGGACAGTCCCGCTGAGCAACCCCCGCCTACCGCACAAACGCAGCACAATCAACGGAGCAGGTCCTCCCTCTGGCAACTCTCCTGCAACTGAAAACCACGCTGCCGTCTCAGCTCCTCCCCTTCCTTTTATAATGCTCCGCCCCCCTTCTTCCTTTTTTCTCTCCGCCCTCCTTACTTATCTTTATTTTATTAACCCCCTACGCTCTTCCCTCAGCATTCGTCATGGCCGGCCCTCCACCCAGCCTCTGGCTTAATTCCGTGCCTCTCTTTCTCCAGCTACAATGGCTTTCTGGATCAACAATGAAAAAAAAGCAGCCGTGGAATTTTTGTTAAATGTTGGCAACTATGTATATGCCAAGAAACGAGCGATGCCTGAAAAAACACAGCAAGATAATTCAGTATAATTTTGTTGCATGCACCCTACATTCTTCTTTGTTTTGCTTAACTACAAATTTCAGCCTCCTGACCAGGCTATAGACAGCGTGGGAGACAGTCAGAAGAGGTAGGTATAGATCTACAGGAGGTGGCATAACTAAGTGTACTGAGAGGGTTAGAGATGTAGGATACAGGGAATTGTTCCTCAATATTCCTTTAATTTCAATGAGTCTTTAATCTGTTCAAGTAAAAAATGATTGTGCGTAAAAACAAAGGCTTGCTCTTGCAGAATAATGGTATAATTGTTTGTCTTTGTTTTGCTGTTATTTCTGAAAAGAGGTTTGATTTTAGATTTCTGGAAACACTGCATATAAACTACTTTCTTTTCTTTGCATTGTAGACAGTAGTGATGGACGAACTTCCGACGGGACGTTTCCTATGCTTTTTATACGGGGGTCCCTATTAAAACACTGGAGCATGAAGGCCCCCATTTGCACTAAACTGGAAGCGGTGTGGTGGCCTGGCTCCTGCTCATCATCCAGGATAATGTCGTCCTCTTCATTCTCCTCTCCCCATCCACGCACAACAGGGATCACAGAAAGGTTTAAAGCATGCTCTTCTTGCTCCTCCTCATCCGCCCCGGCACCATCCTCCTCTGACTCCTCTTCAGACTCCTGTTGTTGACTTGTCTCAGATAGAGTAGCCCCCCCTGGGAATTCATCCAGCATTGCGACTTCCTCATCTTCCCGCTCCTGCTCCTCCACAGCTTGATCAATGACACGATGCAATGCACGCTCCATAAAGAAGGCATAAGGTACCATGTCACTGATGGCGCCATGGCTGCGACTGACCAGTTTGGTGATCTCCTCAAATGGGCGCAGAATTCTGCATGCTTCGCGCATGAGCAGCCACTGGCGCGGTGAAAAAAACCCCAGCTCCCCAGAACCGGTTCTGCCGCAGAGTTCATACAGGTAGACGTTAACTTCACGTTTCTGCTGGAGAAGCCTATCAAGCATATAGAAGGTTGAGTTCCATCGCGTCGGGCAATCGCAAATAAGACGTCTGACCGGTAGATTGTGTCGCCGCTGAATGTCAGCAAGGCGAGCCATGGCCGTGTAAGATCTTCTGAAATGGGCCGAGATTTTCCTTGCCTGCCGCAAGATGTCCTGGACCCCAGGGTATTTGACAAGGAATCGCTGCACGACCAAGTTTAAGACATGTGCCATGCATGGCACGTGCGTGATTTTGCCCTGTTTCAATGCGCTAAGCAGATTGGCACCGTTGTCACACACCACTTGACCAACTGTCAAATTGAGGGGTGTTAGCCACTGATCTGCCTGTGAACGCAAAGCTGAAAGGAGTGCCGGGCCAGTGTGGCTCTTGGCTTCCAGGCACAACAGACACAGCACGGCATGGCAACATCTCACCTGGCATGTCGAATAGGTTCTGGGGAGCTTGGGCGGCGCAGCAGAAGAGACGCTAGCAGCGGAAAAGGAGGAGTCAGCTGATGAGGAGAGGGAAGAGGATGGAGTAGGAGGAGGAGGAGATGAAGAGTCAGGCCTGCATGCAATCCGTGGCGGTAAAACCAAATCTACACGGGTGCCACGGGTTACATGCTTGACGGCCGTCAGAAGGTTCACCCAGTGGGCAGTAAAAGTGATATACCTTCCCTGCCCGTGTTTGCTAGACCACGTGTCTGTGGTCAGATGTATCTTGTCACCGACACTGTGTGCCAGAGATACATTCACTTGCCGCTGAACATGGCCATATAGCTCTGGGATGCCCTTCTCTGAGAAATACTTCCTTCCTGGGACCTTCCATTGTGGTGATCCAATGGCCACAAATTTGCGAAAGGCCTCCGAGTCCACCAGTTTATATGGCATTAGTTGGCGGGCTATGAGTTCTGACAAGCCAGCCATCAACCGTTGGGCAACAGGGTTATCCGGCGTCATCATTTTTTTACGCTCGAACATTAGGCCCACGGAAGCCTGCCTTTTTGCAGAAAAACGTGAGCTTGGCGTGATGGAAGGTGGAGTGGAGGACAATTGTGAGGAGAGAGGAGAAGGAGAAGTAGAAGACGAGGCTGGACAGTGAGAGCCTGCAGTGTGGCTTTGTGTGTTCCGTTGCTCGTGTGATGGCTGCTCATGTGCCTTCTTAAGGCGGTCGTCCCTAGGTGAGTGTTGGGCTTACCGCGACTAATGCGTTGACTGCAAAGATTGCAGAAGGCAACGCTATTGTCAGCAGCGGACACGTTAAAAAAAGCCCACACTGCGGAGCCATGTGCCGGTGTCCTGGGAGTGCCAGATGTGACCGTACATGGTCGATGACTCGCTCCTGATACATTTGCAGTCTGCTTTGTCCCTCCTGTGCAATGTAAGTTATTCCTGCTTCTCCTCCCTATCTGCTGGTCCATATCTCCCTCTGAACTCCCCTCCTCTTCCTCTCTTGTGGGCACCCACGTGACATCACTAGACACGTCATCATCAACGTCACCTTCCCCACCGCTATAAGTAGAGATCTCGGAGTAGGCAGCAACACCGGGGACCAACCTCCTCCTTGGGCTGATCTGGGTACTGTCGTCAGACTGCTGAGTAGCGGTTGTTGCTACCTCCTCTTCCTGATCCAATACTAAGAGTGGCTGTGCATCAGAAATGTCCTCTTGATATGGATCGGAAAATAATTCCTGTGACTCAAGCGGAAGGTATGTGTTGGTGGTAGTGTCTTTGGGGGTGCACATAGCAGAGAGTGAAGAAGAAGGTGCAGATCGAGAGGATGAGGAGGGTGCAGAAGAGTAAGGCTGAGCGAGCCACTCAACCAAGTCTGGTGCATCCTTTAAAGTAATAACGCACCTTCTGCAACTTCCCACTTTGGCTCAAGCCTGTTGCTCCTGCCCTACCCCTACCACCCCTGCGGAAGGGCCTGCCTCTTCCTCTGCCTGTCATTTTTTTAAATGACCCTGTGACAAAACTCTCAGTCCCTATACCGATGAAGGACTGCTGCAGTATAGGGCAGCGGTCAGCAGTAGTGCACCTCAACCCTATGTATTGTGGACCCATACCAGTCCTTATAGAATGGCAGACTGTACCTCACTCAACCCTATGTACTGTAGTACCCTATACCTTACCAGTCCTTATAAGGACTTTTGTGGACCAAGTAGGTTGTGTGTGAGTGATTAGCAAACTGTACGTCAGTCCCTATACCGATGAAGGACTGCTGCAGTATAGGGCAGCGGTCAGCAGTAGTGCACCTCAACCCTATGTATTATGCACCGATACCAGTCCTTATAGAATGGCAGACTGTACCTCACTCAACCCTATGTACTGTAGTACCCTATACCTTACCAGTCCTTATAAGGACTTTTGTGGACCAAGTAGGTTGTGTGTGAGTGATTAGCAGACTGTACGTCAGTCCCTATACCGATGAAGGACTGCTGCAGTATAGGGCAGCGGTCAGCAGTAGTGCACCTCAACCCTATGTATTATGGACCGATACCAGTCCTTATAGAATGGCAGACTGTACCTCACTCAACCCTATGTACTGTAGTACCCTATACCTTACCAGTCCTTATAAGGACTTTTGTGGACCAAGTAGGTTGTGTGTGAGTGATTAGCAGACTGTACGTCAGTCCCTATACCAATGAAGGACTGCTGCAGTATAGGGCAGCGGTCAGCAGTAGTGCACCTCAACCCTATGTATTGTGGACCGATACCAGTCCTTATAGAATAGCAGACTGTACCTCACTCAACCCTATGTACTGTAGCACCCTAGACAGACCAAGTTACCAGTCCTTATAAGGACTTTTGTGGACCAAGTAGGTTGTGTGTGAGTGATTAGCAGACTGTACGTCAGTCCCTATACCGATGAAGGATTGCTGCAGTATAGGGCAGCGGTCAGCAGTAGTGCACCTCAACCCTATGTATTGTGGACCGATACAAGTCCTTATAGAATGGCAGACTGTACTTCACTCAACCCTATGTACTGTAGCACCCTAGACAGACCAAGTTACCAGTCCTTATAAGGAGCTTTGTGGAACAAGTGGGTTGTGAATGATTAGCAGACTGCAGCAAAAGGGCAGCAGTCAAGTATAATATTCTTTCTATATTTGGAAGAAAGAATATTATACGTGTACAAGCCTATTACCATACCACTGATACCAGTCCTGAAAAGAGCCTTTGTGGAACTAATAGTAACAGCTACTGATTAAACTGACCCTCACTGCCTGACACACTGCTTCCTGCCTGCCCTATATAAACTGACAAAACAGAGGCTACTGGAACAATAACTGGAATAGCACTTTTGTGGACCTGATAGTAACAGCTAATGATGATGACTAAACTGACTGACCCTACAGCTGACACACCATCCTGTCCCTTTCTCTAAACTGACAAAAGACACTCAGGCTGCTGCAACAATCACTAGCACAGCACTGCCTATCCTGAACTACACCTAACACCTATACCAGTCCTGAAAATAACTTTTGTGTACCAAATAGCTAGCGATTTGGGTCACTGTAATCTCTCCCTGCTCCACACAGCAACCTCTCCCTATAGTGACAGAAGATAGAATGTAAAATGGCCGCCGGATCGGGTGTATTTATAGGTTAGGGGGAATGTCCAAGTGTCCATGTTCTGTAATGTCTCAATTGGCTGTCCTGTACCCCATGATGGATGTGTCATCATAGGTCAAAGTTCTTTTACACAGTAAACACGGAAGTCCGCCGGGTGAACGGCGCCAATAGTCCGCCGAACGGCCGAAATTCGCTGCGAAACGACCGCCGGGCGAACCGTTCGGCCATCACTAGTAGACAGTAAAAGTCCAGTTGTGGGAAAATTAACCAAATTAACAAAAAAAAAATATATATTCAGTACAGTTCTGCATTAGAGGCACATCCTGTTTTATAGAGGAAAAAAAGGGCTGTGCCACTATATACAAATTGCGTAATAATAATGATAACGGTAGGCAAACTAATAGTCCATGTATAGAACCAGTCCTCCTTTGTAAGACACCACAGTGACCCCACACATAAAAAAGTGCCCGACCACCATAATGTAAGCCTGCCTACCAGATAGCCCAGCCATGGCCTTTAGCTTGCACTGATGACCCCTGAAACATACAGGACCATATAGTTCAAAATCCTCCTAGGCGTCTCACCGAGCTCGTAGCCATATACTCAGGGAATGCTCAAGAGGAAAGAGAGTGGACCATGGCATAATGCAATCTCAATATATTTATTAAAAAAAACCATAATGCACTTCCATATCCGTAATAAAAACATGCAAAAACAAATGCTGGGCAGCAAATATAGAAGCCTGTCCTCATCTAAAACGACGTGGGGATGTCAATACGTGCCCTTGCAGACGCGTTTCGTCACAGGTGACGTTTTCAATGGGGCATCCTGTTTTATCCCTGCCAGAAATCCAGTGAACGCCTAAATTCCTGATGTGGGCGATAATACTGCCACTGCTGTGTTGAATTTCCAAGTAGTGTTAGCACGCTCAATATGCATCTATGGCCCCAAAAACGTATCTGCTTCATTTTTTTTTTTTTCATTTTTTTGTAGAACATAAGCACATTTTTTTCCTTTTCAATTTGGATAAAGGGCAGGTTATAATGCCGCTTCATTTTTTTCCTTATTTGCTATCTGCCCATTGGAGGGAATTACCTTCAATTTCTGTACCATAGCAAAAAAAAAGTAAAGGAAATGAGAATAAATCCCTTCAACGTGAGTAAAATCCCTGGTAATCACCAAAATGACTGTGCTCATTGGAAGATTATTTTTATACTCCTATTCTGGGGGCCACTCTTTCTTTCACTGTCAGTGATAACGGTAAACAGGACAAATAGAGAGAATGAACAGGGGCACAGACAGCAATAAAAACCTGACAAGTTTTCTAATTCCTCTTCACTCTACCCAAAACAAAAAAAAAAAAGCCTTGCCATAGTTATACTTTTGGGCAGGTTCAAAAATAGGTAACTATATCTTGTACATTAATGGTGAGTGCTGTGGTATGCCTTGCATGTGTAATTCCTGTGTTTAGGGGAGTGATAAATACAGGAGGGTGCTGGGTCTCATGCTCCTTTTTGGAGTCGGAAGTGTGACCATACATTTGGGGATGTGATCAACTCTGCTAACTGTGGTGTTACCCCACAGTGGGACCCTGGTACAGGTATAAGAACTAGACTTTCACTTATTTCACATTATGGAGGTCACCCTTGCATCAGGCAGGTTTAAAGGGGTTGTAAAGTCAGAAGGTTTTTTATTTTAGTGCATTCTATGCATTAAGATAAAAAGATCTTCTGTATGTAGCAGCCCTCCTCAGCCCCCCTAATACTCAACTGAGCCTCATCTCTGTCAAACGATGTCCACAAGTGTCTCGGCCATCCAAGACTCTCCATCTTGAGTGGCTGAGACACAGCAGCATTAGCTCCAGCTGCTGTCAATCAAAGTCAAGCAGCTAATCAGGGGAGAGGAGGGCGGGGCCGGACCACGCCTCCATGTCTGAATGGACACAGAGAGCTGTGACTCGGCTCGGGTGCCCCCATAGCAAGCTGCTTGCTGTGGGGGCACTCTTCAGGAGAGAGGAGCCAGGAGCACAGAAGAGGGATCCAGAAAGAGAAGGATCTGGGCTGCTTAGTGCAAATCTACTGCAACAGAGCAGGTAAGTATAACATGTTTTCATTTTGATATAAAAAAAAAAACAAGACTTTACAAGCACCACAGCACTTAAAGCGGGAGTTCCGCCGTTTTTTGTTTTTTTTTAAAGCCAGCAGCTACAAATACTGCAGCTGCTGACTTTTAAAATAAGGACACTTACCCGCCCAGCACGCCCGCGATGTCAGCACCTGAAGCTGATCTCTCGATCGTCTCTCGGGTGCTGCCACCGCCATTTTGGGTATGGGAATCAGGAAGCTGAGCCTTGCGGCTTCATTTCCCGTTTCCGCGCGAGTCGTGCTGCGCAATAAGGATGGTCCCCGCTGTCTCTGGGATCCGTGTGTTTCCCAGCAGACAGCGGGGGACCTGCGGAAAGGGGGGTAGATTCTGCAGAAAGGGGCGTATATTCTGCAGATATCTATGCCGGAAGTGGGTGCAGATACCTGTACTGTACAGGTACCTGCACCCCCTCCCCCCTGAAAGGTGCCAATTGTGGCGCCGGAGGGGGGAGGGTTCCAATGAGCGGAAGCTCCACTTTAGGGTGGAGCTCAGCTTTAATCAAGAGAGGATTTATGATGCTCTGGAAATGAATAACAACTGTTTGTAAAGGATGTTGAATTTACTGGTTAAGTGATAACATCTGGCTTGATTCATGTGAAGAAAAGTCTGAATCCACTTGCCTGGTCTTTGCAGGTCTTTGTGAATAGAGGTGACAGATCTTGCTGCACCTAAAACTGATATTTGAGTTGTGGGTTGGCCTTGGTATTAAAGACCCCCCCCCCTGGTAAGTGCCACTGTGCTTCCACGGAGAAGGGGGAGGGGGGTTTTATGTGACACAGGCTGAATTTTATGTGACACAGGCTGCATATGATGTGGCACAGGCTGCATTTTATGGGACACAGGCTGAATATGATGGGGCACAGGCTGCATTTGATGGGACACAAGCTGCATGTAAAGACGGACTCCACTGGGGGCACCTGATGTAAGGAGGGACTCCACTGGGGCACCTGATCTAAGGAGGAGGGTCTCTGCTGGGGGCACCTGATGTAAGGAGGGACTCCGCTGGGGGCACCTGATGTAAGAAGGGACTCTGCTGGGGCACCTGATGTAAGGAGGGACTCTGATTGGGGCACATGGTGTAAGGAGGGACTCTGCTGGGGGCATCTGATGTAAGAAGGGACTCTGCTGGGGGCATCTGATGTAAGAAGGGACTCTGCTGGGGGCACCTGATGTAAGGAGGGACTCTGATGGGGGCACATGGTGTAAGGAGGGACTCTGCTGGGGGCATCTGATGTAAGGAGGTACTCTGCTGGGGGCACCTGATGTAAGGAGGGACTCTGCTGGGGGCACCTGATGTATGGAGGGACTCTGCTGGGGGCCCCTGATGTATGGAGGGACTCTGCTGGGGGCCCCTGATGTATGGAGGGACTCTGCTGGGGGCACCTGATGTAAGGAGGGACTCTTCTGGGGGCACCTAATGTATGGAGGGACTCTTCTGGGGGCACCTAATGTATGGAGGGACTCCGCTGGGGGCACCTGATCTAAGGAGGAGGGACTCTGCTGGGGCACCTGATGTAAGGAGGGACTCTGCTGAGGGCACCTGATGTAAGAACGGACTCTGCTGGGGGCACCTGATGTAAGAACGGACTCTGCTGGGGGCAACTGATGTAAGGACGGACTCCGCTGGGGGCAGCTCATGTAAGGACATCCACAGCTGGGTACACCCGATGGCATCTTGTGGCAGGAGACACGTTCAGGGCTCCCACTGAATCTGCATTATGGTGAGTTGAATGATTTCGTATTACAATATAATAATAGAAATAAGGCGCTTCAATCATCTTGACACCATAACAACCATGGTGCCAGGATGATTGAAGTGCTAACAGCAGTTGTTTGGAGTGTCTTTATCTGCTGATTGTTAAACTTTCTAGAATACACATATTTCTATTGTTGTGTAGGATCTGGGCCTGCTTTCCCTCCATCCCTCTCTCCCTCTCCCTCCATGCCTCGTTCATCTCAGATACTAACCACACCACAATAGAGCCACGCCCAATATTTTGCTGAAACCACACCCATTTTCACCAAGTGGGGTTAAAATGAAGGGCGTGGTCTGGCCCCATCCTAAAACTTCACCAGCTGCCACTGATGTATAGTCGAAGGGCATCTATACCACCTCGTCACCAGTTTGAACCCCCTTTCTTAAGTTTAATGGCTAGAGAGAGTGTGTGCGTCAGAATAAAGCATTTTTGCCAGTCAATGGGGGAGATGGAGTGTTGTAAATCTTTATCCCAAGCCCTCGTGTATGGTGGGAGATCAGGGTAAGAATCATTTAGCAAAAGGAAATAAAGCTGAGATACCACGTGCATTGGAGGATCGGCTTGGAGGAGCATATGCTCAAATCCTGTCGGTTCAGCTAGAATATCTGATACAGATGGGAAAGGTAATTGTTGTTTCTGGAGCCACTGCATAGGGTATCCAGAAAGTGATTTGGGAGGGGTATCTGGCTTTAGAGTGGGGTCTGCTCTGAGAACCTGAGAGAGCCTCCTGTGGTCTTCTTTTTGCCAAGGTCCAAAGCTGGTTACATGCATAGGCTGCAAAGGTTTTGATATGTTCCCATTCAAGCTATCCCAGATTTGGATCGTTTGATGAGTAAGGCCACAGAGGGGGTATGAGCCCTTACGGTTTGCGTGTATGGTCCATGGAAGAGCTGAGAGTTCAATGGGGTAATCCCCCTCTTGCTTTTGGAAGAGATCATGTTCCGTATTGAATTCTAAGAATGGCCGTATTCTAAATGCATTTAGAAAACAGCTGGTGCAATTTCCAGAAATAGGAGTTAGGTATGTATATAGGAATTGTCTGGAATAGGCACAAACACCGGGGAAGAACATCCATTTTCAAGGTGTTCACCCTACCAAGCCAGGAGTGCCATTTGGATGTGTATGTAGACAGATCGCCTTGGGTTCTAAGGAGTAAGGGGGTAAAATTCTTGGAAAAGAGTTGGGATACATTCTCCGGTATTTGAATACCAAGGTATAGAAAAATAGAAACATTTTGCAATAGAAAATAGAAAATTTTGCAATAGAAAAATGTCACTAATAAGCCCTACATGCCTTCAGGGGCATACCAGGTCCTTAGGTCTGGTAGAGATTTTAAGGGAACCCCCCAAAATCCATACCTGACCCCTATCTGAGCACGCAGCCCAGCCACTCAGGAAAGGGGGTGGGGACGAGGGAGCGCAACCCCTCCTGACCCGTGCCAGGCCGCATGTCCTCAACATGGGGGGGTGGGTGCTTTGGGGAAGGGGGGCGCCCTGCGACTGTTAGGTGAGTTTTTGTCATTACTCCGTGATGATGGTGACCTTCACCAGTGTTGATGAGATCTTTGATTGAAGCCTATCTGCATCTATATTCTTTAGACTGTCTGGCTGAAGAAGTTCTTATTAGATGTGGAGAGGATTCGTGGCCATACAATGCATGGTAACTTACATAGACTTCTGAGAAATGACCCGTGGGTAAATTTTCAGTTTACTGCCGTTCCTAATTGGAACTGTTTCCTAATCTGTAATTACAACAATTGGGGGATTATTATAATGATCTCTATTTCTATATCCACTTTATATAATAGTTTGCTGAGGATATGTAAAGTTCCAGTATACAGGTGACTTTCATCTTAATACCACCAAGGTATCTAGGGTCTTGTTTTACTCTATTTAATGTGGATGCTGTGACAAGGGTTCTGCCATCTGCAATATTGACTGTGCCATGTATCTCAAACTCTTTAGGAGCTATCATGATAAACTAGCCAGACTAGAAGATACTGTGAACTGGTGGTTTACTCGTTTTCCAGTGTATTCACTCTGGGGGGTTTTTGCCCAGTAAGTATGACACCATTATGGCTATGGCTGGAAGTTAGCATTTTGTGTATTATTTTGGAGGCTTAATTTCCTTTTGTCCTTTTTAGAATGGGGCTGTTTGGTCTACTCTATGTGTTTATTAGCTGATTGACTTAGGGAGGATACTGTTGATCTAACTGCTTCCGGATAACACCTGGCACGCCATATACATCAGAGATCTCTTTGATTTGTGATTGGCACTCTTAGTACTTTTTATCTCCATATATATTAAATAAATACAACATTTAATGTTTTGCTGCATCTTTAATCTGATTAGAATATGATGTTTCCCTCGTTTCTTCTTTATACAGGATCCCTATTTACAGTCAAGGCAATAAGGGCCGGAGGAAGCATAAAGCGAAACATCGACCTCTTTGACCTAGTAGTAACAGGGGTCTAATATGATATGATATATATTATGTGGTTGTATCAAAGAGCTTCAGTTTTTTTGTTTTTATTGTGTACAAATATTTTTTTTTGATTCATTTTTGTAGTATTTTTGTAATACAAAATGATTATAAAATTATTCTGTATTATTATGTAGTGTTGTTCCTTTTCTGGTACCGGATAAGTTTACTCAATATGTCCTAATTTTCTTATCCTTACTATCTGGGCAGAACTCCTGATAGTGGAGATGGATTTTGCTGCATGTTGGTAACAGGTCATAGTCCTCTGGACTGCCCCACCAGGAGGTGAGCAAGTCATTGTCCAGTAGGGAATAAGCAGGTAGGGATCAAACAGAAACATAGTCAGCAAACAAGCTAAAAGGTCAGTAACAAGTAGTTGCAGGTTGGGGTCAGGCAAAAGTGCAGTTGAGGAATAAGCTAAGAGTCGATAACGAGTGGTAACAAAATATGGAGAGCAGCAGGGAAGACAGGAGCGAGATATTGGCTAGATAGAGCAGAATAATCTTCCTTGATAATTCAAGGAACTGTCCCAGGAGCTGTCCAGCATTCCAGGTGGTTCAGCGAGGAGAGAAATTAACTGATTGCAGCAGAGGTTCCGTGTTCAAATCTTGGCCCTTACAGGTATCTTTCTGTGCAACTCCTTAAGATTTGGTACTCTGTCTGTACCCTGGAGAAGAGTTTATTGAAACACATTGGGTCACTACATAGTTACTTCATAAGGTTCTGGCCTTTATTAACTATTTAGGTCTACAGAGGATGTACCATTACAATGTCAGCCTCTTGTTTTTTTTGTCAAAGGATTTTGTATAATAAAATTTCTAATTTGTAGAGTGTGTGATGCTTCCTTATTTTTTATGCCTACAAAATCCATCGCACAACTGTTTTCTTTTGTTTTAGGGAACCCATTAGGAGGCACTCTGTTAGTTAGGAACTGGCCTGAGCAGGAAAATCCACTAAGACTACATTTGCACTTCTGCAGTTCATTGTGTTTTAGGTGCAGAGCTTCTCAAAGTGTGTGTTAAAAGCTGCAGCAAGATTGAGCTTGTCTCTTTTCCTGCCTGGAGGACACTCAGTATCATCTAGACCTTTACTCCCCAGCCTTTCTGTCCCTGGCCAACCTCCTTTATTCATTACATTTCAGTCCTTTCGAACATGGGGGCTTAGCATCACATTTGGCCATTACCTAAGGTGATTTACATGCAATTGAAGCGTGCCTGGGAATACCCACTCCTCCAGACCCCCACCACCCATGAAGTTCTTTTGATATTTGCATATATCCTCCAAAGTGCTACCTATTGCTTACATCAGGCTTGATGGCTCTTGAGAGCAGTACTGAGACATGGTGCTGGGATATTTTCAGGAAGCCATGGTTTATGCTTTTAGTGTTTTTCTTTTCTTTTTTTAAATTAGCTTGCTTCAAAAATATAGCAATTTCTAATGATTTTATATAAGTGACAGAATGACCTATTTGTCAACTAGGGATGTAAGCAAATCCACAGGGAGCATGAGGTTTAGTCGTTTTTAAACTTTCTCTTCTTGAGATGAATAGTTGCTGAAAGACTTGATGACTTATGTAACTGTACACATCTTACATACTGCATCTACAGCTCTTTTATGACACCGAGGTGCATCTTCTTCAATTACATTGAAGAGCACACTTCATGCAGTGGATATTTCTCAAACTGACAAACAAACAGCTTTATTTATAAAAGGTAGTAAAATAGACAAAATTAACAAAAAATAAATCCCAGCCAGCTGGGCAATAATTAAACATAAGCAGGAACATCCCTATTACCTGATGGGCTAGACCCAACCAAGTCTAAACACAAACTTTTAGCCATCTTAGAGCGCATTCACACTGGTGCTAAGCCCTGTGCATCATGTAAAGCCATTTGTTTAATTATTTGAATACTGCCAATCTGTATGCAGGCAGCCCAAATAAACTGAATGAGTATGTAGTGGCTGTATGAACCCCCACAGTTGAATAAAACATCAGGGGTCTGTGTAGACCCCTGAGATTTCCCCAAAGATTCTCCTCACAACAGAAATAAAATATGTACATTTTGTTTTAAATAAATGTAAAAATAAATAAATAAATAATACAAAAAAAATAAAAATTAACCAGAAGTAAGTCAGAGCCCCACCTCTCCACTCCACTTTGTCCAAATAAAAAACTACGTGCATTCATTCAGAAACTGCTATCAGGAAAAGTGCAATACTATGGGCAGAAGACTGGTTTGTGTCCAAATCACAGGTGCATGTGTGCAGCAGCGACGCACATATGCAAACAAATGCGCGGGAAAGTGCGGATGGGTGCACAAGCGTGAAAAAAACGCCAGGCGGGCTACTTAAACTACACTAGTGCCTGGTGTCAGTGTCGTTTCTGAAGTATTTCAGTATCTGTTCCAGTATTGCTTATCCATTGCCAACCTGATCCTGCTCCTGACTCTGCTTGAACTCCGCCTTCACTGACCCCTGGCTTGCCTCTGGACTTCGCTTCTGCCTCATCCCTCTGCTCATCTGTTTTAACATTACCAGTCTTAGCCCTTGTACACACAGTCGGAGATTTCGACAACAAAAACCGTCGGATTTTGTCCATCGGATCTTGCCTAATACTGTTGCATACGCACGGTCGGACAAAGTTGTCGAAAAATCCAATCATTCAGAATGTGATGACGTAATTTCGTTATGATGGGACTACGTTCAGGCTAGTAGCCAATAGCTTTGGTGTAGGAATTTGATCTGAGCATGCGTGGCACTGTGTCCGATCAAAATTCTCTACACATGATCGGAGTATGTCCTATCGGACCAGTTTGTCGGAAAATATTTCCAACAAGTTGGAAAATTGGGTCCGTCGGATACTCCGATGGAAACAGTCCGATGCATACCACACACAGTCGGATTATCCGACAAACCGGTCCGATAGGACACATTCCGTCGGAATCTCTGACCGTGTGTACAAGGGCTAAGTCTGATTCCTAACTACTCTCCTGCCTGCCACCTGTACCTGATCTGCTCGTTAGTTGCTGACCCTGTCTTGTGTCTGATCCAGATCTGCACCTGCTATCTGTGCTCTTCTCTGGCTCCAGCCCTGCTGCCAGAGCATTCAGCCCTGTGGCCCCTGTGTTAAAGTTGCGCACCAGCCAGCGAGAGACTTACCAGGCACTTGTGCCACCTTGTGCTCTAGCGTTTCTTGCCACCTTACCAGGGGGCTTTAAGAATGGCCTTCCTCAACACTTCAGGCTCCATCATCACCATAATCATCCAGTGTGGAGGGTATTAATAGAACCTAGGAGCTGTCACATGTTCTCTTTAAGAGTACCCAGCTATGCCTACCCTCTGTGCCCACCTCCTTCATTCATAGAAACCATAATACAGCTTCTCTGAATAGAACGTGATCTATAAATGGTGGACAGGCAAATGATTGAAAGATCCACCCCCTCCATTCATAGATCACTTTTCATTCATGATAGCCCAAGTAATGTCCCTTGTGCTCATTTTGTATTTGTAGGTAAACTCAAGCTTTAAAGTGTATAGGACAGGGGTGTAAGCTGCTTGGGTATTTCACCCACATAGTGGTCCAGTGGTCAATGTCTCCAACTTTCACTCTTCTCCAGCACTGCGGTCTATGTCAAACTCTTCAACATTTGACATTTCTAGCAGTGTTGCCTGTGTTCCCAATCACAGCTATGGTTCCTTTCTTTGACCCCTATGTCTCTGCTGTATCCTATAGTAATGTAAAATCAGAAGAAAAAAACAGAATGTGGTGGTGGTGGGAGAGGGGTGGTGGTTACACGCCTTCAGAGTTCAATGCTTAAAAAAGGAGCTTCACCCTATCAACAAAAAAGTAAACAGCTACAAATACTGTAGGCTCTGACTTTAAAAAAAATACACACTTACCTGTCCCAGGATCCAGTGATGTTCTTATCTGACTCTTTGGGTCCAGGCACCAGCATCATAACTGTGGGCAGCCAATTGTAGCTCCTTTCTGGCTTCACAGCTGGCTGCCCACTGCTCATGCACGAGAGGCACTGCACCTCGTGAATGGTCCCCGCAGTCTTCTGGGACCTGTGATTAGGGATGAGCCGAACACCCCCCGGTTCGGTTCGCACCAGAACTTTCGAACGGACCCCAAATTCGTACGAACTTTAGAACCCCATTGAAGTCTATAGGACTCAAACGTTCGAAATTAAAAATGCTAATTTTAACAGCTAATATGCAAGATGCTGTCCTAAAAAGGGTTTGGGGACCTGGCTCCTGCCCCAGGGGACATGGGTCAATGCCTAAAATGTTTTTAAAAATGTCCGTTTTGGCGGGAGCACTGATTTTAATGACGATTAAAGTGAAAAAAAAGTGAAATATTCCTTTAAATATGGTGCCTGGGGGGTGTCTCTAGTATGCCTTTGAAGTTCCACATGTTTCCCCTGTTTAGAACAGTCCCTGCACAAAATGACATTTAACGGAAATAACATCATGTAAAACTGCTTGCGGTTTTAATGTTATATCTGGTTCCTGCAATGTGGTTGAAAATCATTGAGAAAAATGGCATGGGTAGCCCTCCCTTCCCATTACCAGCCCCTTTGGGTCTTGTACGCATATTAAGGGGAACCCCGTACCCATATTAAAAAAAGGAAATGCGTGTGGCCCCCAGGCCCTATATACTCAGAACAGCAGTATACAGGCGGTGCAAACAAGACAGAGACTGTGTAGGTTTGTTGTGTTAAGTTGAAACTGTTTGTAATTTTCAACTGGTACATTTTTAAAGTGTAGCTCTAGTCAAAAAAACTATTTTTAAGCTTTTTGGAAAACATAGGGAAGGGTTATCACCCCTGTATAATTTGTTTTGTCGTACATCTTTTTTCATCTCACTTGCTGTTGTCTCCTTCCGTTTGCAAGTAGGAGATGTTTGTAAGT
The DNA here is from genome assembly GCF_037356315.1 of Lithobates pipiens. NCBI lineage: Eukaryota > Metazoa > Chordata > Amphibia > Anura > Ranidae > Lithobates > Lithobates pipiens. Next base: position 54,790,432 of record NW_027507789.1, on the reverse strand, counting down.
TGGATGTTTGAAAGTAGGGGCCTGCCCTATATGCTCTGCAGAAATGGCGGAACAAGGTGTTGGTTTTGCCACAACATTGTAAGCCCTCAAAGTGACTCTTGGTGGGCACTGGAGCGCCCTGCTGTGAACGATTATATCAAGAATTGTAATTACATGCCATTGTTGAACAGTGGTAGAAAAATTTACCTTTGGTGGTTGTGGTGCTGGTGCCACAACACTATAAGTCCTCACAGTTACTCTGGGTGGGTACAGGAATGGGCCCTCCTGTGAAAAATTATATCAAGAATTGTAATTACATGTCCCTGTTAAACAGGGGCAGAAAAATTGGGCCTTAGGCACTGGTGCTGGTGCCACCACACTGCAACCTCTCCCATATACTCTAGTTTTAGTGCAGGAATTAGCCCTGCTGCAAAGCATTGCATCAAAAATTGTAATTAAACGCCTCTGTTAAACAGGGGCAGAAAAATTGGGCCTTAGGCACTGGTGCTGGTGCCACGACACTGCAACCTCTCCCATATACTCTAGTTTTAGTGCAGGAATTAGCCCTGCTGCAAAGCATTGCATCAAAAATTGTAATTAAACGCCCCTGTTAAACAGGGGCAGAAAAATTGGGCCTTAGGCACTGGTGCTGGTGCCACCACACTGCAACCTCTCCCATATACTCTAGTTTTAGTGCAGGAATTAGCCCTGCTGCAAAGCATTGCATCAAAAATTGTAATTAAACGCCCCTGTTAAACAGGGGCAGAAAAATTGGGCCTTAGGCACTGGTGCTGGTGCCACGACACTGCAACCTCTCCCATATACTCTAGTTTTAGTGCAGGAATTAGCCCTGCTGCAAAGAATTGCATCAAAAATTGTAATTAAACGCCCCTGTTAAACAGGGGCAGAAAAATTGGGCCTTAGGCACTGGTGCTGGTGCCACCACACTGCAACCTCTCCCATATACTCTAGTTTTAGTGCAGGAATTAGCCCTGCTGCAAAGCATTGCATCAAAAATTGTAATTAAACGCCTCTGTTAAACAGGGGTAGAAAAATTGGGCCTTAGGCACTGGTGCTGGTGCCACCACACTGCAACCTCTCCCATATACTCTAGTTTTAGTGCAGGAATTAGCCCTGCTGCAAAGCATTGCATCAAAAATTGTAATTAAACGCCCCTGTTAAACAGGGGCAGAAAAATTGGGCTGATGGCATCACCCAGAACCAGAAATGTTCTTCCAACATATCAGCAGAGGAGGAAGAGGATAGACAATCAACATAACAGGACAGTCACTCAGCATCAGCATAGGCAGTCTTGAAGGGATGTGATATTTAAAAAAAAATTATTTGGTTACATCAGCTTCAGGTGCTTGGTAGCTGTGGGTGATCCAAGACTGATTCATCTTGATGAAGGTCAGTCGATCAACTGATTCGGTGGAAAGGCGCACCCTGTGATAGGTAACAAAGCCACCAGCAGCACTGAAGGTGCGTTCCGAAAGAACGCTGGATGCAGGACAGGCCAGTAGTTCAATTGCATACCATGCAAGCTCTGGCCAGTGATCCATCCTCAAGACCCAGTAAGCCAGAGGATTTTCGGTGGGAAAGGTGTCCAAGTCTGACCTTGCCCCTAGGTATTCCTGCACCATGTAAATCAGACGCTGGCGATGGTTGCTGGAACCGATCATACCTTGGGGCTGCGGACTAAAAAATTGTCTGAAAGCATCAGTCAGACGGCCACCTTCTCCACCGCTCCTTCTGCCCGATGCCTCAGCAACACGTTGTCCAGGACCAGAAGTTTGTAACCTCCCAGTCTCTGGGAACGCGTTGCACAGACCTTTATGCAAGGCCTCCCGGAGATGTCTCATCCTCTGCTCCCTCTGCGATGGCAAGATAAGGTCGGCAACCTTACCCTTGTACCGTGGATCAAGGAGAGTGGCCAGCCAGTAATGGTCCCTCTCCTTGATCCGAAGAGTACGAGGATCCTTCCGCAGGCTTTGCAGGATCAGGGAGGCCATGCAGCGTAGGTTAGCTGAGTCATTCGGTCCGGAGTCCTCTGGGTCACTAAGGACAACATGATCCACAGCTACCTCCTCCTAGCCACGTACAAGTCCATGGGTTTCTTGGGACTGTAAATCATCCCTACAAGACTGCTGCTGCTGCTGAGTGCCAGCCTCCACCTCCATGCTGACACAATCATCCTCCTCCTCCTCATCCTCTTCCTGTGTGATGGGTGGCACAGCAGGAACACTGTCTGGATAAAGGGGGCCTTGAGAGGCAAGGAAGTCCTCCTCTTCTTGCCTCTGTTCTGCCTCAAGTGCCCTGTCCATTATTCCACGCAGCGTATGCTCCAAGTGTCACTGATGCATGCACTGTCACTGCTCACCATCCTTGTGGCCTCCTCAAACGGTCACAGGACAGTGCATGCATCCCTGATCATGCCTCACTGGCGTGGGTAGGAAAAACCGAGCTCCCCTGACCCTGTCCTGGTGCCGTAGTCGCACAGGTACTCATTGATGGCCCTCTGCTGCGTGTGCAGCTGCTGCAGCATGGCCAACGTTGAGTTCCACTGGTGGGCATGTCACATATAAGGCGGTTCTTGGGCAGGTTCAACTCCTTTTGGAGCTCAGCCAGCCGAGCACAGGCATTAAATGATCGGTGGAAATTCACACAGACTTTCCTGGCCTGCTTCAGGACATCCTGTAAGCCCAGGTACCTGCCCAAGAACCGCTGCACCACCAGGTTAAGGACGTGAGCTACACAGGGCACATGGGTCAGTTGTCCCTGTCGGAGGGCGGAGAGGAGGTAGGTGCCATTGTCGCAAACCATCATTCCTGGCTTAAGCTGGCGTGGCGTCAACCACCTCTCGGCCTGCCCCTGCAGAGCTGACAAAACATCCGCCCCAGTGTGGCTCCTGTCCCCCAAACAAACCAGCGCAAGCACGGCATGGCATTGTTTTGCCTGCGTACTTGCGTAGCCCCTGGAACGCCTACGGAGCACCGCTGGTTCTGAGGACAGAGCCCTGGAAGAGGCCATGGAGGAAGAAGAAGAGGAGGGGGTGGAGGAGAGAGGTGTGTCACAACCAATAGTAGCATTTTGGAGGCGTGGTGGCGGAACAACCTCCAACACTACTGCACCTTGTCCTGCATCCTTCCCAGCTGCCAGAAGAGTGACCCAATGGGCCGTGAAAGACAGGTAACGTCCCTGTCCATGCCTGCTGGACCATGAGTAAGCGGTAATATGCACCTTACCGCTGACCGCCCTGTCCAGCGAGGCAAGGACATTGCCTTCCACATGCCGGTAGAGAGCCGGAATCACCTTCCATGAGAAAAAGTGGCGTTTGGGGACCTGCCACTGAGGAACTGCACATTGTGCAAACTCACGGAAGGGGGCCGAGTCTACCAACTGAAAAGGCAGCAGTTGAAGTTCTAGCAATTTAACCAAGCTAGCATTCAACCGCTGGGCATGTGGATGGCTGGGAGTGAACTTCTTTCGCCGGTCCAGCAGCTGGGGCAGGGACATTTGCCTGCTACAATCGGACGTGGGTGTACTGCTAGCAGAGTGCACGGAAGCACTTGACTGTGACACACCTAATTCTACACCTTCATTCCTCAGAGAGGACTGAAGGTCTAGTGGGGTTGGAGATCCCAGCTGATGAGGAGCAAGGAGAGGTCCGCTTTGTTCTTTGGTGTGGGTCTTTGAGGTACGCTTGCCAATGAGCTGCATGGCAGGTCAACATATGTCTGGTCAAGCATGTGGAGCCCAAGCGGCTGATGTTTTGGCCACGCGAGATACGCTTGAGACATATGTTGCAAATAGCAGCGGTGCGATCTGATGCACTCGTCTCAAAGAAGGCCCACACCAAGGAACTTTTAGAATAACGCGCAGAGGCAGCGCCCTGCACAGGCGGAGCTCTGCGGTGTTATTCAGTCGGTGTGCTGCCCCTAAGCTGGCCCCCGGAGGGCATCCTGCCTCGTTGGACATGTGCCTCCTCCTCCTCCTCCTCCTCTCTCCTACCAGGCACCCACGTGGAGTCAGTGCCCTCATCATCCCCTCCCTCTTCATCGCTGGAGCAAACCTGGCAGTATGCTGCAGCTTGTGGAACATGACTGCCAGATTGCTGTCCTTCTTGAGCATCCCCTCTCTCTGCATTCACGCTACTGCCTTCCTCTAGCTGAGTATCATCATCAGAGCCTACAAAACACTGGGCATCCTCCTGGAGCATGTACCCAACACTGTGCTCAAAGAGTTCAGGAGACTCCTCAGGAGGACGTGGTGGGTCTAGGGAAGGAGTCACTGATGATGACATTGAGAGGAGGGAAGACGATGCATTGGCAGCTGCTTTTCTAGTACCCTGAGACTGGGTGAGAGAGGATGAGGAGAATGAAGAGGGCTTGGTCATCCACTCTACCAAGTCGTTGGCATCTTGCGGCTCAACATGTCCAGCTGCCAAAAAGAAGGACAAGCGTGTCCCATGGCCACATGCTGATGATGACGATGCACCGCGTCCACGACCAGCACTGTTGTCTCTAGACACAGAGCCTGCTTGCCCTCTTTTATCGGCTCGCACCTGTCTGCCTCTCCTTGCTGGCCTTCCAGACATGGCAATGGCCTGAAGGGAGTTGGGAAAAACAGCAATTGGGTAGTGTATATTGTGCTGGAGGCACACACAACTTCCAATAACTCCTGCAGATGGCAGATGGCTCAAATAGAGAAGAGCTATGTAGGTGGATATAGCGGTGTATACTGGGTTCAGAGCACGCAGACAGCACGCACAAGCTCCTACCGCTGACTGCAAGCTCTATTTAAAACTAGCAAGATAGTTTGCTATATAGGTGGATATAGCGGTGTGTACTGGGTTCAGAGCACGCAGACAGCACGCACAAGCTCCTACCGCTGACTGCAAGCTCTATTTAAAACGAGCAAGATAGTTTGCTATATAGGTGGATATAGCGGTGTGTACTGGGTTCAGAGCACGCAGACAGCACGCACAAGCTCCTAACACTGACTGCAAGCTCTATTATAAAAGATAGATATATCGCTAGCTATATAGGTGAATATAGCGGTGTATACTGCGGTCAGGGCATGCAGACAACAACCACTACAGAAGAGCAAGAACGAAAAATGGTCCGATAACGATCGGTGTATACTGTGTTGAAGGTACACAGAACACCCACTAACTGCTTCAGACGCCAACACACTACACAAGGCCGCCACGCTGGCGGCCTTATATAGTGTGCGGCGTGTACTACACAGCCTGAGCTATGATTGGCCACAGGCATCCTGCCTGTGGCCAATCATGGCTCTCCTCGCTGCCGGCGCTGTGATTGGCCAAGCATGGGGGTCACAGTGCATGCTTGGCCAATCATGAGCCAGCAATGCACTGCGCTATCGCAGTGCATTGTGGGCCGTGAGCGCCACACAAATTTGGCACGAACGGCCCATAACGTTCGGAATTCGCCGAACGGGCGAACAGCCGATGTTCGAGTTGAACATGTGTTCGACTCGAACATGAAGCTCATCCCTACCTGTGATGTGGCAATCTGACCGGAGGTGTGAGCGGGTACTTATCAAAAACAGGTAACCGCTCCCCCAAAAAAATACATTCCAATTATGGGAAGAGGGAGAGGGAAGGGGGAGGAGGAAAGGTAAAACTTCCCCTTCTGGGTGAAGTTCGCTTTAAGAATCTGATGGAGGCTGTGGCACTGGAAGAAATTCAAGTTAGTAGAAATAGGCTGCAGGAGAGGTGTGTGCAGTATACTCCCTCTTTTACTACAGAGACTTGCTGTTTGAATTTGTTTAACTAACAGGGTCATTTTAAGAGACGAGGTGATAGAAAGTAAAACTGTAAATAGAAAAAATAAAAAACCTCCTACTTAAAAAAGGAGGTCATTTTGATTTAAAAAAAAAATTGATACAATAATTTGAAAAAGGGTTGGATGTGGAACTAAATTTTATGGTATATTTATTGAAGATAGAAAATAAAGTCATTTTTCCACTGTCTTTAACTTTGCTTGATGGGAAAAAGGCTATTTTTATATACTTGCAGATAATAAGTCCCTTGTGCTGAATATTTCACTATATCATTAAATCTAACCTGGAGCATGATGACAAAGCCCCTACATTCATATGTTGGAAAAATACTGCTTTTAATAATACTTTACATGTAGCCAGCCATCACATTAGGTCTCTTATCAAGGGATCCCTGTAGCACAGTATATATAGATTAGACACACATCAACGGAAGAAGACTTTTAGAAAGAGGCAAAAAAAATGATTACACAGATGGAGTAGAAAAGCATAGTGAAAAATGAGTCTACCTATCCATTATCTGATATATGCTTATTTAGCAATAGTGGCTGTATCCTTTACCACCGATCCAACGCATACATAATAGACATTTATACATATGTATAATGCCAGCTGTATATCCATTTCACCTTTCTATGGCAAGCCCCTTTTTTCAGATGAAATACTTTTGAAGCACTCCCTTTCTGGAGCTGTCTGTGTGCTGTTCCTCTGTCTCTCCTTGTGGCATGGGATTGGGCATTCCGTGTTTCTTTACTGCAATCTGGGTAAGTATCTACAAGCACTCAAAATATATGTTACTTAACCACTTCAGCCCCGGACCATTTTTTTGGTCAAAGACCAGATCACTTTTTGCGATTCAGCACTGCATCGCTTTAACTGACAATTGCGCGGTCGTGCGACGTGGCTCCCAAACAAAATTGACGTCCTTTTTTTCCCACAAATACAGATTTCTTTTGGTGGTATTTGATCACCCCTGCGGTTTTTATTCTTTGCGCTATAAACAAAAATAGAGCGACAATTTTGAAAAAAATGCATTATTTTTTACTTTTTGGTATAATAAATATCCCCCAAAAATATATAAAAAAAACATTTTTTTCCCTCGGTTTGGGCCGATACGTATTCTTCTACATATTTTTGGTAAAAAAAATCGCAATAAGCGATTATTGCTTGGTTTGCGCAAACTTTATAGCGTTTACAAAATAGGGGATAGTTTTATGGCATTTTTATTAATATTTTTTTTTTTACTAGTAATTAGCGGCGATCAGCGATTTTTATTGTGACTGCGACATTATGGCGGACACATCGGACATTTTTGACACATTTTTGGGACCATTGTCATTTATACAGCAATCACTGTTATATAAATGCAGTGATTCCTGTGTAAATGACACTGGCAGTGAAGGGGTTAACCAGTGGGTGGCAGTGTAGGGGTTAAGTGTGTCCTAGGGGTGTGTTACTAACTGTGGGGGGCTGGGCTTTCATTTAGTGAACACTGATCTCTGCTCCAATCACATGGAGCCGAGATCAGCGTCACTAGTTGCTAGGCAGAATGGGGAAATGCTGTTTACAACAGCATTTCTCTGTGAGACGATCGCGGGTATGCCCGCAGCGATCAAGTCCGTGGGACCCACGACCGGACTCACGGGGGTCCCGACTGGCACGCAAGGGCGCTGCTGGCAGTGCGCTCGCGATGGCAGGGCAGCAATAAAGATTGAACGTACCTCTATGCCAATATGCCAATACATTTTGGAGAGAGAAGCATGCTGATTGCACAGCTGTGTACTGGGCTATTTAGTTGTGACCTAACTATGGCTCAGGGTCCCACTCAACAGACAGGAAGTCTGTGCATGGGATTCAGGTGGACTCCCATTCCTCTGAGAGGAGTCAGATGTAGTTTGTGACAGAGCAGCAAGGAGCTGATCGGGGTAAGCTAGGAGAGAGCTTGACTCCGGTGCCCTCTACACACGGACGGAAATTCCGATGGAAAAAGTCCAAATCGGATTATGTTGTCGGAAAATCCGATCATGTGTGGGCTCTATCGGACTTTTTCTATCGGAATTTCCGACAAACAAAGTTTGAGAGCAGGATCTAAAATTTTCCGACAACAAAATCTGATCGCATAAATTCCGATCGTGTGTAGACAATTCCGACGGCCAAAGTGCCACGCATGCTCAGAATAAATTAAGAGATCACAGCTATTGGCTACTGGCCCCTTTATAGTCCCGACGTATGTGTTGTACATCACCTCGTTAAGAATAATCAGATTTTCCAACAACTTTGTCCGATCATGTGTATGCAAGACAAGTTTAGCACAAAATCCGTCTGAAAAAATCAGATGGATTTTGTTGTCGGAATGTCTGACCGTGTGTACAGGGCATAATAAATTACTTTGGTCTGAGGAGCAGACCTAAGGCCTAGGCTGGAGGCCTGAAGCAACTGTGTAGCAAGAGACTGACGTATTTTGATTGCACAAGATATAATAATGGCGGAACCCCCTGCGTGGGCTACTAATGTCTTTGTGAACGTTTCCATTCTTTTAAATAAAAAGTGGGCTACCATGCCCTTAAAAATACAGTTTTGGATTGCTGCACGCATTGAAAATGCACCTACCGCTTGATCACCCCAATCTTACATATGGTGGAGGTATTGCTTTAGGCAGAGTTGGAAGAGTTCCAGATCCTTGCATACCAAAAACAATGAGTAGCAAGAAACTGGGTGTTTTGCAGCAATGCTGTGAGGAGCAGCTAATGTGAACCCAGTGGAGTCTGCATGTGAAAGTGTGCTGCTTGCAAGTCTTAAAGAGACAGTACGCCACATTTTCCTGTATTAAAAGGAACTGTGTTAAAAAGTGTTGTGTGCCTCACTGCAGAGATGGGACGGTCAAAACACAAAAAGGAAACAATGTTTGAAAGAACTCTGTGGCTGGAGGGGTTGTTACCGACAGAACAAGCCCCAGACTGATGCAAGATGCATTTGGCTACATTGGAGAAAAGGGAAAAGGAAAGCAATGCTGGTGCAAGGGGACCAGTTATAAATGTGCAGAGTTCTAAGCTTGCAAGACGATGCAGTGTGGGAAGCCTGGACAAGACACTCAGGGAAGAGCTCTGTTTGTGCAGTGAGTGGGTTCATGCAGTCTCCAAGTGCCCTTTGTCCCAGGCTCCAGTATAAAGGTCTGCATCTGTGTTTGGGAAGCCTACTCTGGGTGCCAGTAGTGAGCAACAGGCTTACCAAAAGTTTGAGAAAAGGGTGGTTGCCCATAGCAACACCTGTGATGTCAGATCTGTGGACTGCAAGACAAAGATTTTGCCTACAGAGGATTGTGGTAAGTTTAAGGCCGGGTTCACACCGCTGTGATGCGGGAACGCCGCGAATCCGCGGCGTTTTCCCGCATCGCATTACTCCCGCCGGCAGTTCACACTGCCCTATGCGGACGGCTGGGAGTGTCAATGATATGTTAATGACACCCCCAGATCCGTCCGCAAATCGCAGTGCGATCTGCCGACTCGCACAGGAATCGGATCGCATGGTGTGAACCCCCATGCGATCCGATTCTGTTGCGGACCAAAAAAAGGGTCCCGTGCGAGTTTGCTGCGGGTGCGATGCGAATTCAGCCATACTATCTGTATGGCTGAACTCGTATCGCTACGGAGATCGAATGTGATTTGCGGTGCGAATCACATCCGGATCTCCCCCCGCAGCAGTGTGAACCCAGCCTAAAGCAATGCTGCTTCATGGAGAGAGAAGTCTACGTGTTTTGGAGAGCCAGCAAAGTGCAGCTGGGAGAGCACCGTTTCTGCAACAGGAGAGAATGTGCGAATGGGAAGGAGGAGCTACAGGGAAGAGGTGGCCCACCATCCCCATAAAGATGGCAGTGAGATTCTGCATGTTGGAAGAGTGCCATCTCCCATAGCAACCTGAGAAAAGTCTGTTTGCAGAAAGGAGTAGTTACAGCAGAGAAGTGGCTCCTCTTTCCCTTAGAGACAGGAGTGAAGTTGTTACATGCCTGGAATGTGGTCAAGCATTGCATGGTATTTTTGCTTGCCCCATATTCTGGAATACAGCTGAGCATAATGATTTTGAGGAAAAGCCAGTACATGCAATCCCAGGTTCATGTTCCAATATGGTGGCTGTTGCTGCTGGCAACAGAGAAGCTGTTTTTCCTGCAGGGGATGTTGGAGCGTCCAAGAAGGCTGCAATGTTGCCCCGTGTCCATGTGGGGGCATTAGCCTGTGAGAGCACAGCCAAGAAGGGACTATGCCCTCAATCAAAGTTTTCATCATCTGCCAACTGGAATGGTAAGGCAGTTCCAAGTTCCTGCGTGAGATACACTGAATTTGTGTTAAATGCCGGTGAAGTGGTGTCTGGTGAGAGGACATGCTACCAAGAAGGACTTGCTACTTTGCAGGGGGGGAAGCACAGATTGATGCTGAACCCACAACAAGACTGAGAACTGATAAGGACTTGTCTTCAGGCAGAGTATTGTGTAGCAGGAAGACAAGTGGTAAAAATGAACATAATGTGTTGCTCACTAATGAGATTAAAAATGCTGATGGTGAAAATGTGGTATTGCATCCAGATATTCAGTTGGTGACCACTGAGAAATGTGTGCCATTGCCCCTAGCAACTGTAGAGGTGTTCCTGGAGACCGTACAGGAGCTCATGGTGTCTGAGATTGGGGTTTCCCTAGACAACTATGTTGCCGCCCCGAAGTGTGAGCGTGTTTCACATGAGGTGTAAAGTGATGTACTAAGTATCCTACAATCTCAAACTGCTAATGTACTAACACAGCCTATACAAGGTAGGAATGTGGATAATAATGTTGTTGAAAAGTGTACTTCTGACAATGTTGATGGTTTGGTGTCTTTCATGGCAACCACAGGCAGCGCGGCAGAGTTGTCCCTGGAAATCTTACTAGGAATCCCTGTGTTGGAGCTGGCAGGGGTCCAGGACAGCTCTGATACTGCTCAGGTAGAACAAAATGGGAAAATAGCTTAAATGGCGGAGCATGATTTATCACAATCTGATGTGGTTGACAATGACTGGTGCAGAAGGTCTGTTGCCAAACCACTCTGTCCGCCTGTGTGTCCTTAGGCAGATAGAGTAGTACTACGGAGTGCTGGTGATTGGAGCACAAACGGGATAGACTGGGAAGGGTGGCACAGGAAAGCACTTGCAATATATGATGAAGAAACTATACCCCAGCATGTTGTGTAATAGTGAGGTGGACACTCTAGCTTGTGTAGTGCCACCCCTGAAGGAGCCGCTTGGTGATTTGGGGTTTTCTGTTTTACGCCTCAACTCAAAGAATGGCCTCAGCCTCTCTGGCACACCTGATTAGTTATAAAATTTCTAAAAAACACTTTCAAGAATGCAAGTGAAAAAAGTACCAATATCCTGGCTGTGGATTGATATCAGAAACAGACAGACACTGGTAGTGATAAATGAGCTGAATCTATTATCAAGGTTTAAAGCATATGGAAACTTACAACTCATTTAAACCTTGCTGCAAAGCATTAATGTATTAGAAAAGCTTATCAACTGTAAGTATAGAAAAGGCAGTAATCTATATACCCAACACTGGCGCTGAGAGGGAGGAGAGAAGACTGGTCAACTTCTCAGCTCCTTCTGGACTGCAAACACCCTTTTTCTTTTTTTTTTAAGTGTTTTATTTCCATTTAAAAAAAAAAAACAACAACAGAAAAGGGAGCAACAAAAGAAACAAAAAGCATTACAGGCCTTCAGTACATACAAGTAGGAAGTCATAGAGTGTTGAATCAGCCTGCATAGATATATATGCCCGAAGAACCACAAACACCATTCAGGCCGCGTACACACGCGGGGACTGTTCGCCCAACTTTGTCCGTCAAACAGTTTCGGTAAACAGTCCGCTCAAAATTAGCATGGACGGACATGGCCACACACGACGAACGAACAGTTTGCTGAAACCGTGCGCGATGACGTGAACGGCACGTACGACGGGACGAAAAATACGACGTCCTATACACTGCATTATAACTTTCGGCGTGTAAATCCTTTCTGAGCATGCGCGGAACTTAGTTTGACGAACAAGCCTACACACGAGGGGACTGTTCGCTGAAACAAAGTTTCAGCGGACAGTTTTTCGGAATTTCCGAAAAACCTTGTTCAGCGGACTGTTCGCTGAAACTGTCCGCTGAAAGCCCACACACGAGCGGACTGTCCGCCGAAACACTGTTCAGCGGACAAAGTTGGGCGAACAGTCCCCGCGTGTGTACGCGGCCTCAGACACACATTCACCCACATGGCACGTACGAGCCCATATCAGTATCATATCCTCGAAAACCCCTAAATCATATAGTTTTGTATACAACTTTTCTTATTACAATTTATTTAGACGTATATCTTTAGTCTAAGAGCCTCAAAAGACAGTAGGATATTAACCTCAACTATATGGAAAATATGTGTAATTCCAAAACGGGCCCACCAGTTTGAGTCTGGATGGCCAGAGAGCTCAGGGAGATTAGGGTTTCACCACAGTGGGGTCTGCGGAGAGACACCAGGCAAAGATCGCATCTTTGTTTTCCCTCCCTCCCTCCAAGCCATAAAGCATACCTCAACTGGGGAGAATCTGGAGCCATCAGACCTCCTTGATCTATGCAATTCATCCCGTAGAGAGGTAGGAGGTTCAAAAAGGGTCAATAAAAAGGCAGTGGCAGGAGTCTGGGGGTCAGAGTGCAACCAGTCATGAATATATGTGAGCTGGGAGGCAATGAAGTAGTGTCTTAAATTTGGACAAGCCAGACCACCCACGGTCTTTGGCGCTTGTAGGGAGGTCCTGGCTATATGGGGTTGGCAACCATTCCATTAAAGGTAAATAGAGCGAAGTCAAGTTTTGCAAAAAAATAATTATGTGAGGAAAACCGGGGATGCTCTAAAACAATAAAGAAAGTTTGGTAAAAAAATTATTTTGAATATATTTGTGCAACCGATTAGATTAAGGGGCAATGATGACCAGGTATGGATTTATCCGTCATATGTTGAACTATAGGGGCAATATTGAGATCCTCATATCCAGAGAGGTCAGCATGGATCTGAATACCCAAGTACTTAAAGTTAGAAGTTAACTGGACATGTGACCTTCGCAGATAATCAACAGGAACAGAAGGACCAGCCCACCTGAAGGCCCGAGACCGCATCAACAACCTGACAACTGACAACCTGTAACAGTTTAACAAAAAAGCTCTCTTTGCCATCTAAGTATACAAGGGCATCGTCAGCATAGAGATAAATCTTTTCTTCCAATGGGTCAGAGTGGATGCCCCCAATCTCAGACGTCCGCCAGAGCCAATGGCTCAATGGCCAATGCGAACAGGAGTGGAGAGAGAGGGCAACCCTGCCTGATACCTCTCTGCAAGGAAAATGGATCAGAGATATCTCTATTTGTGTGGACTCTAGCTCTTGGGTCTGCGTATAACAATCAACCCCATTGGATAAAGTAAGGACCAAGTCCCATCCATACCATAGTTTCCCATAGAAATGGCCAGCTTAGAGTGTCAAAGGCTTTTAAGATATCCAATGAGAGGACCGAGCCACTGCGCCCTAGCTTTGTTGCATCATGGATGTGCAAATACAATCTACGAATGTACTCCTGCCAGGCATAAACCCGGATTGGTTCGGTGGCATAAGGGATAGGATGACCGTCTGGAGTCTGAGAGCTAATATTTTTGCTAAAATTTTTTTTTTTTTTTTTGTTTCACAAGTTTTTATTGGTTGAAAAAGTGGATATAATACAACTTAAAGTAACAAAATACATAGAAGCGCATATTGTATATGTAACAAAAGTCGGGTACAATTGCATTGTTAAAAAAGGACAATATTTAAATAGGTAATACATTAAGTAAGAGATCAAATAGTCATATTAATACACCGTATTAATGGAGGACAGCTGTTTGTTAAATTGAATACAAATAGATAGGGAGAGGGGGGGGGGTTGGGGAGGGTTGAGGGAGAAAAAAAAAAAAAAAAAGAACACTGAAATTTACAGATACAATTTCGTTAATAAATGATTACATCTCCTAAATCCTTGCTTCATTACTGAGTAATAGTTGATTTATATTCTTGAGAATTCTTGTATTCTATCCATTCATGCCATGTTGCATAGAATCTGGTGATTTTTTCCTGAGAAATACTAATAAGCTCTTCAATTTGCTCTATCTTATTTATTCTCCGAAACCATTCCTTTTTCGTTGGAACAGATTCGGAGCGCCAGTGGAAGGGGATACAGTGACGTGCAGCGTTGACCATAAACATTGGTAATGATTTTAGATATTTTTTCCTAGGGATATCGTTTATATGAATGAGGTACTGTGCGGCATTAAAGCTCAGGGGTTCTGAGGATATCTTGTTAATGGTATCGTGAACCGCTTCCCAGAATGTCTGGATTAAGGGGCAGGACCACCAAATGTGGATCATCGACCCTTCCTCCCGGTTGCATCTCCAGCATTTTTCTGAGATTGTGGGGGAAAATTTGTGTAAGATGGAGGGTGTCCTATACCATCTGGATAAGATCTTATAGCTGCATTCCTGAGTAGCTACATTTAGCGACCCTTTGTGTGCATAAATATGTACTTTCTCCCACTGTTTTTCGGAGATCGAAATGTCGAGGTCTCTTTCCCAGTTTTTGCATGATGTACTGGCTAAGTCTGGTGCATCCTCAAATAATGAGTTATATATGATTGAGATGAGGTGTCTGTGTGGTGTATTTTTCGAACAAAGGTCTTCCACTGTCGTTAGGGGTTTTGTCCAATGATGTGATATCTGTTTGTTGGTTAGGAAATGTCTAATTTGGGTATAAGACCAAAGGGGTATTTGGAAGGGTGCTATAGTGTCATGTAGGTCTTCTCTAGAGAGTAATTTCCCATATTTAAAGAAATGCTTGGTGAGGATTTCCTTATGTGGCCAGTTCTGTTTGAGAAAATTTCTTTCTAAACCTGGTGGGAAATCAGGATTGTTTGCTAGGGGGGTGAGGGGGCCATACCAGGGGGTAGAGTTTTTGGATTTAAATGTACTGTTAAAGGTTTCTAAAGTGGGTCCAACTAGAGGATGTGTCCTTATATCGCTAGAGTGAAATTTAGGGTTAATCCACGGGAGTGATTTAATTGGTAGGGGAAATTGGGATTGTTCTAGCGTCACCCAATCCTTTACAGATTGATGAATGTTCCAATCCACTATACGCGTTAAAAGAGTAGCTTGGTAATATTTCCTAAGATCTGGTAGAGCTATGCCACCCTTGTGTTTAGGGAGGTTTAATCTGGCAAATTTTATTCTGGGGGTTTTGCCTCTCCAAATAAACAAGGAGCATGCTTTACGAAAGGCTGTGAAAAATGATGAGGGCACTCTGATGGGAACTGTCTGCATAACGTAAAGGTACCTAGGTAAAATTGTCATTTTTATCAGTGAGGCTCTGCCGAACCACGAGATGTTTAGGGCATTCCATCTTTTCAAGTCTTCTCGAGTTTCCTTTAAAATGGGTAAAAAGTTAAGCTGGAATAATTTTTCTAAGTCCGATGGAATTTCAATGCCCAAATAAGTGATGCTTGTGTCTGCCCAGGTGAATGGGTGGTTTTTCTTGCATAGTTCCACTGAGCTCGCCTGTAATGTAACGTTAAGTGCATTTGACTTGGAATGATTTATTTTGAGATTAGAGAGAAGATGGAAATGTTCCAGGTCTTTAAGGAGGTTGGGTAGGGATGTATGTGGTTCTGATAGGAAAAGGAGCATATCATCAGCAAAAGCTGCAATTTTGTAGGTGTTGTTCTGAATTTCTATTCCTTTGATGTCATTATTAGCTCTGATCCTATTTAGCAGCGGTTCTAGAGTAAGAACAAATAGGAGTGGGGAAAGCGGGCATCCTTGGCGGGTGCCGTTTCGTAAGTTGAAGGCGTTCGATAGGTGGTTATTTACGCGGACTCGTGCTGTAGGATTGGAATAGAGCGCCTTGACGTAAGATCTCATTTGGGGTAGAATCCCTATATGAATTAATACTGCGTCTATGAAATCCCATGCCACCCTATCGAACGCCTTCTCTGCATCGAGGGAGAGAAAGAATCCTTGTTTTTGTTTCGAGGTTAGCCAATGGATAATGTTTAGCGCTTTGGTCGTATTATCTCTACCCTCTCTGCCGGGTATGAAGCCCACTTGGTCTAATGTTATTAAGGATGTTAGTAAAGGTAAGATTCTGTTTGCTAGGATTTTTGCGTATAATTTTACATCCACATTAATTAATGAAATCGGTCTATAATTTGTGACTTGGGTTAAGTCCTTACCTTCTTTGGGAATTACAGTTATATGTGCTTCTAGTAATTGTTTAGGGGGATGATTTTCCGCATGTAAAGAATGGAAAGAATTCAGGAAGTGAGGTTTTAATGTTTCAATGAAAGTTTTGTAGTATTGTAGGGGTAATCCATCAGGGCCTGGGGCTTTTCCTATCTTCATCTCTTTTATTGCTTTATCTAATTCTGTGCCAGAAATCGGTTCTTCTAGTTTTTGGGCTGTTTTATCTGAAATTCTGGGCGGACTATATTTACTTAAAAAGTCCTGAATGAGGTTGGCTCTTAGGTCAGAGTTTTTTGGGCTTTTGGGATTGGAGGGGATATTGTAAAGAGATTGGTAGTGGAGTTCAAATTGTTTTGCAATCTCCTCATTTGAGGATCGTAATTTACCTTGTTTGTCCATTATCTGATGGATCGTTGCTGAGGATTTTTTACTTTGTACTGCTTTAGCGAGTAGTCTCCCACTCTTGTTGCCTTGTTCGTAATAAATTTTGTGTCTTAGTATATATTGTCGTTTGGTTTTTATATTAAGTTCCTCTGCAAGCAGTTTTCGTGCGTTTGTAAGTTCCTCAAATGTTGAGACTGCAATAGTTTGTTTATGCGATTTTTCCAGATTGTGGATGTGGGATATCAATGAGTTTATTTTGGCTTGTTTTTCCTTCTTTATTTTGGATAGTTTTTTTATAAATTCGCCCCTAATAACACATTTGTGTGCCTCCCACTGTGTGATTGAAGAGGTCTCCCCATTGTCGTTTCTTGTAAAGTAATCTTTTAATGTGTCATTAAACTCGGAAATATCTTTGGGGTCTTTCAGTAAGGATGTGTTCAGTCTCCATGTTTTGGTGCTGGTAATTTTCTCTGGGAAGGTCAGTGTCATGGTGATTGTATGATGGTCGGATATCGTCATCGGTTCAATAGTGCTGTTGCTCAGAAGGGGAATGTCCGGTTGAGTTATAAAAAAGTAATCAATTCTTGAATATTTTTGGTGAACATTGGAGAAAAATGTGTAGTCCCTGGATAGGGGGTTAAGGGTTCTCCATGAGTCATGTAGCATAAGGTTTTGTAGCTGAATTTTGATTTGTTTCAGTGCTCTATATGGGAGACTCGATGTTCCATTTGAGGTATCTATTGCGGGGTTAAGGGGGGTGTTGAAGTCTCCCCCTAGAATAATAATTCCCGACGCGAAGGTTGTTAAAAGGTCTATGGTTCGGCGAAAGAAGGCTACCTGCTTAATATTAGGGGCATATATGTTAGCAATGGTCATGGGATGATGTCCTATTTTGCCTTTCAGGAAGATAAATCTGCCTCCAGGATCTGTCATAGTGTCTTGGAGTTGGAAAGGTGTCTGTTTGGAAATCAGAATCGAGACCCCTTTTGTTTTACCTTCTGGGTTTGTGGCATGGTATGCGAATGGGAACCTTTTGTCTTGTAATTTTGGGGCTTTTTCAGATTTGAAATGTGTTTCTTGGATACAAATAATATTAGCTCTGTGCTTATGGAGCTCATCAAGAAGTCTAGACCTTTTTTCAGGTATGTTAAGACCTTTGGCATTAATTGAGAGAAATTTAATCGTTAGTGGAGTAAGTGTTTGTTTATAATCAGGCATCTTGGAGTTTTGATGTTCAGTTCCAGATAAAAAAAATAAAATAAAAATAAAAATAATAAAAATAAAGAAATAAAAATAAGAATAAGAAAAAAAAAAAAATTAAAAATAATAAAATAAAATAAAGGGGGAGTGGGGATAGGGTGGGAGGGAATAGGGGTATGTGTTTGGTGTTAGACCGGGGGTAGATATAGACCTGCTAGTCTACCCTATGAAGAATCCGGTATGTTCAAAGGGCAAAGGTAGTTGCCCTTTGTGTGAGTTCGGGGTCTACTCGGGATTCAATGGATGCTTGTGTTTGCTTGTTAATTATTGGAATATTAAACAAAAGGAAGTGTTTTCTTTTAACTCTTATTTTACTTTTCTTTTCTTTTCTTCCTTAAAGATACTTTTTCTAACAAATAGTGACTTCCTGCACTCGGGAGAAGTCATTTAGCATAAAATTGGGTAGTTCAGGACATTTATCAATAACGTAGGCCAGGGAGAGGGGTGGTGTTCAACCTCGTATCAGTTGGATGGCATTAGAAATGATATGTTGTGCTACAAACTTATGTGTATACCTGCAGAAACATATTTGGAAGCTTGTTTTTTAGATGTACCAAAACGTATAACTTTTAACGATGCATTCTTATATATTTAGCGCCCTAAGGGGATTAATAAAGCAATAACCTGGTCTTTGGAGTATGCCTCTAGTTCCGGTCTAAAGGTTGGTTTCACCAGATGTATATCGTGATGAAAACAATGAGCCCGCTTTAAGCCACTCCAATGACCCATATTTGTAATCAACGTTATAACATTAGGAACAAGTGTTTGACCATATCTTTTGTGTTTATTTTAAAACATTGGAGATGGTGTGTGTTGTGTAGTCACAGAATTTTTACCAAATGCTAGTAATAACTGTCCAGAATGGAGATACTGAATGTGTTGGCTCCGCTCTGAAAGTAGTATCACTCCTGGTGGAATACAGGAGGGAAAAAAAAAGAGGGAAAAAAAAAAGGGATTTGGGTTGCTTTCCAACGACTAGTGGAAACACCTCCAAACTACCTAGGGGGCGGGTCGCACCCTTGGGTTTACCACTATTAGAAACAACTCTATTACAATTTCGAACTGCAAACAATATTAACCCGTAACAACATTGTAAACATCGTAAACATCTTATACCCAGTTTTCTTAACTAGACAATCTTATCTTTGAGATAGAGAGCGAGTATGAAAAGGAAAAAAAAAACATTTCGTAAAATGCAAATGTATATCTATCTATTTGTAAACTGAGCGATATGTTCGTTAACCTAAGGGTGTGTGGTACTGCACACACCCCCCCTTTTTTTTTTTTTTTTTTTTGCATTTGTTCTCTTCCTTTAGCCCTAAAATAAGGTCCCTGTGGATTAGCGAGAATTGCTAACATAGCAATAAGGTATTCTAATTGCCTTAGAAATCTCTGTATTCCCTGTTTTCCTTATTCTCCCTGCTCTCATTACTTCTTTTTGGTATCATAGCATACCATTAAGCATTGGTTATCTAATCTGGGATTTGTCATGTCTGGGTTGTTTAGAAAATTATCTCAACTACCAGGGTGATTATTACCATGGATGATCGAAAGATCCATATCAGATGGGGGGGAGGGGATGTTTCTAATGTTTCTAAACTGAGTTAGTAGGGTGATCTAAAACCACATTTAATCCACGGGGATCATGACAGTTAGGTATAGAAGATATGCCCTCACACTTCCCCTCCGCCTCCCTCTTAAGAACCCTTGATCCCTTCCCAAAGTTTCTTACCAGTCGGTGCTTAGGGAGTCATTCATAGAGAGAGGGAGAGAGATGAGAGGAATAAGCCAGCGCGGAGCTGAGTAAGGAGCGACAAAGTGGAAATATAGCAATTAGAGAGAAAAGAGGTGAGACTTATTAGCGTGAGGTGAACAAAGTCAAAGTTATAAAGGGTTTCTAGGAGTAAGATTTCTCCTGGAAGGTAAGTATTCAGGTGTCCATTTGCTCTCGGTGATCTATGCGATCTCTGCGTCTGGGTGGGGAAATTCCGGGACTTCTTTGGTGGGCGTTTCTTCTGCTGAAGTGTGGAGACGGTGATCTGCGACGGCGGTCTCTATTCCTCTGGGATCTTGGAGTGAGGTTGTTAGAGATTGAAATCCAGGATTCGTTCGGAGTGAAGGTGCTGTACCAGTCCGGAACTTCAATTCTGGGAAGATCTAGAGTTTCAGAGAAAGTCTGGAGGTCTTCTGGTGTGCGTAGCAGTGCTGTGTGGCCCCTCCATGTAGCTGAGAGGCAGAACGGAAATTTCCATCTGTATGGAATGCCTCTGGTGCGCAGTTGTTCTGTGATCGGGCGTAGAGCTTTGCGCTGCTGTAGCGTGATATTTGATAGGTCTTGGTACAGTTTGATTTCATTTCCATTAAATATGATTCTACCTTTTTCTCTTGCTTTCTTGAGGATTGCTTCCTTAAGGGGAAAGTTAACAAGGCAGCATATTATGTCTCTAGGGGGATCATCATCTCTACCCCTGGGTCGAAGAGCTCTGTGTATCCTCTCGAATTCTATAGGGGAGTCAGGGGGTCTGTCCAGGATATCATTGAATAGAGCGGCTGCTGTTTGTTCAACTGGGTTTTGATCAGCCATTTCAGGGACCCCTCTAATTCTAATGTTGTGTCTCCTCCCCCTATTGTCCAAATCTTCTATGCGGCGGTGCATATCAATAATATGATTGAGATGGATGTCTGTATGTCTTTGCACTTGCTTTATTGCTTCTGCCTGGTGAGCTGCTGTTTGTTCTATTGCTCCTGTCCTGGCTGCAATGCTCTGTATGTCAGATCTGATGTCATTAATGGCAGCAGAAAAGGAGGCTTTTATGTCCATTGACATGGCCTGCAGGTTGGTCTGGAGGTCTGCTAGGGTAAACGAGTGTTGATGATGTGTCCCTTGATTTTGAGCGCCGTTCGCGCTATTAGCGGTGTCCGCGGAGGCCGCGGAGCCGCCGGGCGGCATGGGCTGCTTAGGCGAGGCCGCGGCTTTGGGGCCTTCTCCGTGTGCTGTCCGGAACATCGCCGGAATGCTTACCGGCGGCTGCTGCTGTTGCTCCATCTAAGCCTGGGGTGCTGGGGGACTCAGATCTTTAGTTCCCTGGCGTGGATGCTGCAGGATTCGCCCTGATTAATGAGGATTGTTCTCCCGAGTGCCGGAGCTAAGGGATCAGGCGTCCATCTTCGTCCGGAGTTAGGCCACGCCCCCCTAAAATTTTTGCATCATTGTTCAGGAGTGAGATGGGGCGGTAGGATCCGCATTGTAGTCTATCTTTACCAGGTTTGGGAATAACGACAATGAGTGCTTCGTTCATGGAGTCAGGCAGTTTCCCTAGCTTAATGGAGTCCTGGAACGTCCTGAGGAGTCTGAGAGCCAGCTCCTCAAGATGTGCCTGATACCATTCCGAAGGAAGGCCATCAAGGCCCGGGATTTTATTAGAGTGTAGTGGGTGTATGGCCGTATTGACCTCCTACAGCGTAATGGGTTTGTCAAGAAAGGATTGCTGGGAGGTGGTGAGTGTTGGGAGGTCAAGGGATTCAAAGAAACCCATAAAGTCAGATTCTGAGGGAAGAGCTGTATCCCTGTACAGTTTGCCATAGTAATCTGCAAAGGTTCAGTTAATAGTCAGTGCATCAGAGGGAGTTGACCCCTCTGGAAGTTGAAATGAGGCAATCGAGACATTGTGAGAGTCCACATGGGCAAGGTAGGCAAGGAGCCTACCGTTTCCCCCCGCCCCCATGCTCAAGAAAGGTATAACTGCTGATTCCTAGTCATATCTACCATGTGAAGCTGTATTTGTCATAAGAGGTGAGGTTTTTTGCTCACAAGCCACCAATATTGGGATGGCCCACCTAGATGTGCCAGGGAGTGAGTTGAAGTCACCCTCCACTAAATGTGTAATGGGAAGAGTCAGCAGGTTGTGCGTTCTCTGAGATATGAGGATCACTTCTTCAGAACTTATGCCTAAAGCACATATGTCAGCCTTTCTGGTAGGCAAATTGTTTGCTTTCCTCTCTGCTCTTTGGGCTCAGTCAATTTTGGTATAGAAGCCTCTTCCTCTGATGCTGCAGAAGGTTGAGGAGCTTCTATGTCCTCTACAGTTGGGGAACTCGGAAAGTCTCCTTGGCTTGCCAAAGGTTGTTTCTGTTGGATGAACTTCGGAGCCTCAGGCCTGAGGGTTCCCGCATCTGCTTCTCTGGGAGAAAGGAGAGTGGCAGTCTCTGCCAGCGTAGACTGCCACAGCCAATCCATGCCCATTTCTTCATCCTCGCTGTCTTCTGCATCCATGTTTGGTTGCAAGGATTGGGACCTGGTTACTGGAGGTGATTCCTGAGAGATGGTTTGAGTAGGCTGTTGATTTGGTTGATGAGGTATACCAACTGCTTCTGATAAAAGTAGCAGATGATTCCGGTGCCAGGTCTTTAGTGGGCCTGTGCTTCCTTCTGAGTGAATATGGTATACTGGCAGTCCTGGCAACTGCTTGCAGATGATGTAGGGCTGCGACTTCCACCAATGAGCCAGTTTGTGTTTCCCAGGGATTCAAGTTCCTCAGTCACACTCTGTCACCAGGCTGCAAATCATGTACTCTCACCTTTAGGTCAAAGTTTTGCTTTTTTCGATGGCCACGGGTGTCTGAGGCAGCCTGGGCTTTCTCATATGCTGTCTTCAGACTTTTCCTTAGGCGGTCCACATATCCTCTGTGGGGACATTTCTCCAGTGAATATGATACACTGCAGACAAAAAGTGATAACAAGCCTCTACTTAAAAACTCTTGCCATAGCAGTTGTAGAGTCTTGTAACGAGTAAGCTATCAATTACCCTTTGCTGACTAACTTAAAGTGTTTCTAAACCAAAAATGTTATATATTGCAGCTTACCATTTCTTAGATGCGATGGCTGCATTCATATTTTTTCAGGCTTTTTTCATTTACTTTAACCTGGTGATTTTTGCCAGTAAGGGCTCATTCACATTAAGAGCGGTTTGTGTTCGGATTGCTTTTCAAAGGGCCATTGCCAGGTGGCGAGGACATGATATATCACTGATTAAATCATATAAATGCTGCACTATTGTTCTCCAAATACATGAATTGCATGGGGATTAGGAGCAGTCGCATTGTGGCTTCATATCGCTGCATTCAATGTGTTCGGTGGTGGCAATGCCTGCTGAATGCATCATGCTCTGGAGTGGAGGGACCCACAAGGCTGCAGATGGAGGACTGTGTACATATGTGAGCAGGTTATTGTCAGTTTTGACCACAAAATATGCACCATACAAGTAATCTTTGGGATAGTTCTTCTCAGCAGGGGTAGGCCATCGATACCCAACTGGTCACAAGTATCCTTCATGTTCTCTCTACAACACTCAGCCTAATCTATCTCAGCTGGCCTCAACATGAAGTTTGTAGGGTTTGATTTGATTAGATCAGCATAGGCTAAGACAGGGGCATTTAATAAGCTCCTCTTCAGCTGATGGAAGGCCTGCTTACACTGATCAGTTTACTGATTTTGGACTGATTTCTGAGGCTTTCTAGGTCCTCTAGTTTGTTTGGTTAGTTTCGGTAAGTCTGTGTCATTTTTCTCATCTTGACTCTTCTGTAGCTCTTTGAGGGGTCAGGCTATTTTGAGTAAGTCCTCCACGAATTTTCGATAATAGGAACAGAACTCCAGGAATGGCCTCACTGTTACATTACTTGGTCTTGGCCAGAGGTGATAGCTTTTTACTTCTTGGGGTCATGGGGAAACATTCAATAGAGACAGCATGTCCAAGGTAAGTGACAGAAAGCAGGTAGAACTGGCACTTATCTAGAGACAGTTTCAGCCCCTCATCAGGATGTCTTTGCAGCACTTTTTCTAGAGGCTCTTAATGCTCTTCAAGGGTTCTACAAAAAATAATGATGTCTAGGTGTAGCGCTGACATCCTTGCTTATTGATGTGGTTATGTATTCTTTAATGTAAGATTAATGGACATTACTGTGGTTCCGTATCAGAGCCATCTAGTGACCAAATATGGGTAACGCACCTGTATATTATTACCTGAGAACAACCTAAAGACTTGGACAGGAAGTGACTGTTGTTTTGATTGAGAAGGTTGACCTTGTTACCCAGGAGTCTGTGTGGCCTACCCAAGAACACTCTCTTACGCAGTGCATGCTGGGTAGGGGATAAAAAGGACCAGGGCGGCCATCTTAGGTCTCTTGGGATCACGTTGCCTGCCTGTGAGGATCTGTGGGGAGGCTTCCTGGAGACAGTGGCCTGTATCCATCACGGAAAGTCAGCCTGTTTGGTTCTGAAGTGACCTGACGGAGCCAGAGAGACGGAGACCGGATAGAGAAGGTCCAGAGACACT
This sequence comes from Lithobates pipiens, assembly GCF_037356315.1. Taxonomy (NCBI): domain Eukaryota; kingdom Metazoa; phylum Chordata; class Amphibia; order Anura; family Ranidae; genus Lithobates; species Lithobates pipiens. The sequence continues at coordinate 54,766,359 of NW_027507789.1, read as the reverse complement.
CAGTGGAGAATCACAGAACCGAATTCATTGAGCGGAGCGATACAGAGCGACTGGCCCAGCTGACTGTGGACAAGCCACAGTCACCGGACTAAAGTGATCACGCGGAACTCCGATCCAGTTGGTGAGCGGGTTATGGCCCATCGTTTGTTAACTTTTGCACGCAGTTAGACTCACATACAGGCCTTGCTGGAATCTGTGGTTCCACGGAGGAGTAGCAGAGCAACTGAAACTGAGCAGGCTTCAGGCCTATCGACCTTGGTCTATCTACCTTGGTGCCTAAATAAGTTATTGGAGTTACACCAGGAGCACTTCAGCTTAACCCTCCACAGACTTTTGGATTACAAATAGGGATGAGCTTCGTGTTCGAGTCGAACGTACGTTCGACTCGAACATTGGTCGTTCGGGCGTTCGCCGAATTCCGAACGTTTGGGTCGTTCGCGGCAAAATTCGTGTGGCCCACAATGCACTGCGATGGCGCAGTGCATTGCTGGCTCATGATTGGCCAAGCATTCACTGTGACCCCGCATGCTTGGCCAATCGCAGCGCCAGCAGCGAGGAGAGCCATGGTTGGCCACAGGCATCCTGCCTGTGGCCAATCATAGCTCAGGCTGTGTAGTGCACGCCCCACACTATATAAGGCCGCCTTTGAGGCGGCCTCATGTAGTGTGTTAGCATCTGAAGCAGTGGGTGTTCTGTGTACCTTCAACACAGTTACACACCAATCGTTTTTGGCTGATTTCCTATCTTGCTCTTGTGTAGTGGTTACTGTCTGTGCCCTGACCGCAGTATACACCACTATATTCACCTCACCTATATAGCTAGTGATCTAGCTTTAATAATAGAGCTTGCAGTCAGTAGTGTTAGGAGAGTGCGTGCTGTCTGCGTGCTCTGTACCCAGTACATACCACTATATCCACCTACATAGCTGTTCTCTATTTGAGCCCAATTGCCATCTGCAGGAGTTATTGGAAGTTGTGTGTGCTTCCAGCACAGCACAGCACAGTACAGTATACCTCTGTATATACCCCTTTAACTCTGCTGTTTTCTGGTTATTGTCTGCGTGCCCTGACCGCAGTATACACCGTGATATTCACCTCACCTATATAGCTAGTGGTCCATCTTTAATAATAGAGCTTGCAGTCAGTAGTGCCAGGAGATAGTGCGTGCTGTCTGCGTGCTCTGTACCCAGTACATACCGCTATAATCCACCTACATAGCTGTTCTCTATTTGGGCCCAATTGTCATCTGCAGGTGTTATTGGAAGTTGTGTGTGCTTCCAGCACAGCACAGCACAGTATACATCTGTATATACCCCTTTAACTCTGCTGTTTTCTGGTTATTGTCTGCGTGCCCTGACCGCAGTATACACCGTGATATTCACCTCACCTATATAGCTAGTGGTCCATCTTTAATAATAGAGCTTGCAGTCAGTAGTGCCAGGAGATAGTGCGTGCTGTCTGCGTGCTCTGTACCCAGTACATACCACTATATCCACCTACATAGCTGTTCTCTATTTGAGCCCAATTGCCATCTGCAGGAGTTATTGGAAGTTGTGTGTGCTTCCAGCACAACACAGCACAGTATACATCTGTATATACCCCTTTAACTCTGCTGTTTTCTGGTTATTGTCTGCGTGCCCTGACCGCAGTATACACCGTGATATTCACCTCACCTATATAGCTAGTGGTCCATCTTTAATAATAGAGCTTGCAGTCAGTAGTGCCAGGAGATAGTGCATGCTCTGTACCCAGTATATACCGCTATAATCCACCTACATAGCTGTTCTCTATTTGGGCCCAATTGTCATCTGCAGGAGTTATTGGAAGTTGTGTGTGCTTCCAGCACAGCACAGTATACATCTGTATATACCCCTTTAACTCTGCTGTTCTATAAAAAAAGGCATCTGCAGGAGTTAGTGGGTGTTGTGTGCCTCCAGCACAATATAAACTACCCAACTACTGTTTTACCCAACTCCCTTCAGGCCATTACCATGTCTGGAAGGCCAGCAAGGAGAGGCAGACAGGCGCGAGCCGATAAAAGAGGGCAAGCAGGCTCTGTGTCTAGAGACAACAGTGCTGGTCGTGGACGCGGTGCATTGTCATCAGCACGTGGCCATGGGACATGCTTGTCCTTCTTTTCTGCAGCTGGACATGTTGAACCGCAACATGCCAACGACTTGGTAGAGTGGATGACCAAGCCCTCTTCATCCTCCTCATCCTCTCTCACCCAGTCTCAGGGTAGTAGCAAAGCAGCTGCCAACGCATCGTCTTCCCTCCTCTCAATGTCATCATCAGTGACTCCTTCCCTAGACCCACCACGTCCTCCTGAGGAGTCTCCTGAACTCTTTGAGCACAGTGTTGGGTACATGCTCCAGGAGGATGCCCAGTGTTTGGTGGGCTCTGATGATGACACTCAGCTAGAGGAAGGCAGTAGCGTGAGCGCAGAGAGAGAGGATGCTCAAGAAGCACAGCAATCTGGCAGTCATGTTCCACAAGCTGCAGCATACTGCCAGGTTTGCTACAGCGATGACGAGGGAGGGGATGATGAGGGCACTGACTCCACATGGGTGCCTGGAAGGAGGGAGGAGGAGGAGGAGGAGGCACATGTCCAACGAGGCAGGGGGCCAGCTTAGGGGCAGCACACCGACTGAATCACACCGCAGAGCTCCGCCTGCGCAGAGCGCTTCCTCTGCGCGTTATTCTAAAAGTTCTTTGGTGTGAGCCTTTTTTGAGACGAGTGCATCAGATCGCACCGCTGCTATTTGCAACATATGTCTCAAGCGTATCTCACGTGGCCAAAACATCAGCCGCTTGGGCACCAAATGCTTGACCAGACATATGTTGACCTGCCATGCAGCTCGTTGGCAAGGGTACCTCAAAGACCCACACCAAAGAACAAAGCGGACCTCTCCTTGCTCCTCATCAGCTGGCATCTCCAACCCCACTAGACCTTCAGTCCTCTCTGAAACCTGCTCTGAGAGGAATGAAGGTGTAGAATTAGGTGTGTCACAGCCAAGTGCTTCCGGGAACTCTGCTAGTGGTACATCCACATCCGATTATAGCAGGCAAATGTCCCTGCCCCAGCTGCTGGACCGGCGGAAGAAATTTACTCCCAGCCATCCACATGCCCAGCGGTTGAATGCTAGCTTGGCTAAATTGCTAGCACTTCAACTGCTGCCTTTTCAGTTGGTAGACTCGGCCCCCTTCCGTTAGTTTGTACAATGTGCAGTTCCTCAGTGGCAGGTCCCCAAACGCCACTTTTTCTCACGGAAGGCGATTCCGGCTCTCTACCGGCATGTGGAAGGCAATGTCCTTGCCTCGCTGGACAGGGCGGTCAGCGGTAAGGTGCATATTACCGCTGACTCATGGTCCAGCAGGCATGGACAGGGACGTTACCTGTCTTTCACGGCCCATTGGGTCACTCTTCTGGCTGCTGGGAAGGATGCAGGACAAGGTGCAGTAGTGTTGGAGGTTGTTCCGCCACCACGCCTCCAAAATGCTACTATTGGTTGTGACACACCTCTCTCCTCCACCCCCTCTTCTTCTTCTTCCTCCATGGCCTCTTCCAGTGCTCTGTCCTCAGAACCAGCGGTGCTCCGTAGGCGTTCCAGGGGCTACGCAAGTACGCAGGCAAAACAATGCCATGCCGTGCTTGCGCTGGTTTGTTTGGGGGACAGGAGCCACACTGGGGCGGATGTTTTGTCAGCTCTGCAGGGGCAGGCCGAGAGGTGGTTGACGCCACGCCAGCTTAAGCCAGGAATGGTGGTTTGCGACAATGGCACCAACCTCCTCTCCGCCCTCCGACAGGGACAACTGACCCATGTGCCCTGTGTAGCTCACGTCCTTAACCTGGTGGTGCAGCGGTTCTTGGGCAGGTACCCCGGCTTACATGATGTCCTGAAGCAGGCCAGGAAAGTCTGTGTGAATTTCCGCCGATCATTTAATGCCTGTGCTCGGCTGGCTGAGCTCCAAAAGGAGTTGAACCTGCCCAAGAACTGCCTTATATGTGACATGCCCACCAGATGGAACTCAACATTGGCCATGCTGCAGCGGCTGCACACGCAGCAGAGGGCCATCAATGAGTACCTGTGCGACTACGGCACCAGGACAGGGTCAGGGGAGCTTGGTTTTTTCTCACCACGCCAGTGGGGCATGATCAGAGATGCATGCACTGTCCTGTCACCGTTTGAGGAGGCCACAAGGATGGTGAGCAGTGACAGTGCATGCATCAGTGACACTGTACCTCTTGTCCACCTCTTGGAGCATACGCTGCGTGGAATAATGGACAGGGCACTTGAGGCAGAACAGAGGCAGGAAGAGGAGGACTTCCTTGCCTCTCAAGGCCCCCTTTATCCAGACAGTGTTCCTGCTGTGCCACCCATCACACAGGAAGAGGGTGAGGAGGATGAAGAGGAGGAGGAGGATGATTGTGTCAGCATGGAGGTGGAGGCTGGCACTCAGCATCAGCATCAGCAGCAGCAGTCTTATAGGGATGATTTACAGTCCCAAGAAACACGTGGACTTGTACGTGGCTGGGAGGAGGTAGCTGCGGATCATGTTGTCCTTAGTGACCCAGAGGACTCCGGACCGAATGCCTCAGCTAACCTACGCTGCATGGCCTCCCTGATCCTGCAAAGCCTGCGGAAGGATCCTCGTATTCTTCGGATCAAGGAGAGGGACCATTACTGGCTGGCCACTCTCCTTGATCCACGGTACAAGGGTAAGGTTGCCGACCTTATCTTGCCATCGCAGAGGGAGCAGAGGATGAGACATCTCCGGGAGGCCTTGCAGAAAGCTCTGTGCAACGCGTTCCCAGAGACTGGGAGGTCACAAACTCCTGGTCCTGGACAACGTGTTGCTGAGGCATCAGTCAGAAGGAGCGGTGGAGAAGGTGGCCGTCTGACTGATGCTTTCAGACAATTTTTTAGTCCGCAGCCCCAAGGTATGATTGGTTCCAGCACCCATCGCCAGCGTCTAATTTACATGGTGCAGGAATACCTAGGGGCAAGGTCAGACTTGGACACCTTTCCCACCGAAAATCCTCTGGCTTACTGGGTCTTGAGGATGGATCACTGGCCAGAGCTTGCACAGTATGCAATTGAGCTACTGGCCTGTCCTGCATCCAGCGTTCTTTCGGAACGCACCTTCAGTGCTGCTGGTGGCTTTGTTACCGATCACAGGGTGCGCCTGTCCACCGAATCAGTTGATCGACTGACCTTCATCAAGATGAATCAGTCTTGGATCACCCACAGCTACCAAGCACCTGAAGCTGATGTAACCGAATAATTTTTTTTGAAATATCACATCCCTTCAAGACTGCCTATGCTGGTGCTGAGTGACTGTCCTGTTATGTTGATTGTCTATCCTCTTCCTCCTCCGCTGATATGTTGGAAGAACATTTTTGGTTCTGGGTGATGCCAGCAGCCCAATTTTTCTGCCCCTGTTTAACAGGGGCGTTTAATTACAATTTTTGATGCAATGCTTTGCAGCGGGGCTAATTCCTGCACTAAAACTAGAGTATATGGCAGAGGTTGGAGTGTGGTGGCACCAGCACCAGTGCCTAAGGCCCAATTTTTCTGCCCCTGTTTAACAGGGGCGTTTAAGTACAATTTTTGATGCAATGCTTTGCAGCAGGGCTAATTCCTGCAATAAAACTAGAGTATATGGCAGAGGTTGGAGTGTGGTGGCACCAGCACCAGTGCCTAAGGCCCAATTTTTCTGCCCCTGATTAACAGGGGAGTTTAAGTACAATTTTTGATGCAATGCTTTGCAGCAGGGCTAATTCCTGCAATAAAACTAGAGTATATGGCAGAGGTTGCAGTGTGATGGCACCAGTGCCTAAGGCCCAATTTTTCTGCCCCTGTTTAACAGGGACATGTAATTACAATTCTTGATATAATATTTCACAGGAGGGCCCCTTCCTGTGCCCACCCAGAGTAACGGTGAGGACTTATAGTGTTGTGGCACCAGCACCACAACCACCAAAGGTCAATTTTTCTACCACTGTTCAACAATGGCATGTAATTACAATTCTTGATATAATCGTTCACAGCAGGGCGCTCCAGCGCCCACCAAGAGTCACTTTGAGGGCTTACAATGTTGTGGCAAAACCAACACCTTGTTCCGCCATTTCTGCAGAGCATATAGGGCAGGCCCCTACTTTCAAACATCCAACTTACAAACATCAGACAGCAGCAAGTGAGATGAAAAAAGATGGACGACAAAACAAATTATACAGGGGTGATAACCCTTCCCTATGTTTTCAAAAAAGCTTAAAAATAATTTTTTTGACTGGAGCTACACTTTAAAAATGTACCAGTTGAAAATTACAAACAGATTCTACTTAACACAACAAACCTACACAGTCCCTGTCTTGTTTGCACCGCCTGTATACTGCTGTTCTGAGTATATAGGGCCTGGGGGCCACACGCATTTCCTTTTTTTAATATGGTTACGGGGTTTCCCTTAATATGCGTAAAAGACCCAAATAGGCTGGTAATGGGCAGGGAGGGCTACCCATGCCATTTTTCTCAATGATTTTCAACCATATTGCAGGAACCAGATATAACATTAAAACCGCAAGCAGTTTTAAATGGTGTTATTTCCGTTTAATGTCATTTTGTGCAGGGACTGTTCTAAACACGGGAAACACGTGGCACTTCACAGGCATACTACAGACACCCCCCAGGCACCATATTTAAAGGAATATTTCCCTTTTTTTTTTCACTTTAATCGTCATTAAAATCAGTGCTCCCGCCAAAACGGCCGTTTTTAAAACCTTTTTTTGCATTGACCCATGTCCCCTGAGGCAGGAGTCAGGTCCCCAAACCCTTTTTAGGACAGTATCTTGCATATTAGCCGTTAAAATGAGCACTTTCCATTTCGAACGTTCGAGTCCCATACACTTCAATGGGGTTCTAACGTTCGTTTCGAACGCGGGGTCCGTTCGAAAGTTCTGGTGCGAACCGAACCGGGGGGTGTTCGGCTCATCCCTAATTACAAATAACAAAGGAGTGACATTTAGCTAGCGAAGAAAGAAGACCCCGGATAAAGTACTTTAAGTGAGATCTCACGTTTAGCCTTTAAAGTAGGGGGAGCTCCCAGGTCTATATATATATATATATATATATATATATATATATATCATAAATATACAGTTAATATTGTTTTTATATTGAAATATATTGTGCTGTTGTCCTACATTGGGATGACAGCACAATTTCTGTAACTACCTGTCTAAATAATTTGCAGTAAACAATATTTCTGGTTAAGTATCCAGTTGTGTGGCATACTGTTTTTTCCCCACCAGGTGGAGCCAGTGGATCCTGAGGGTATAATACAGGTACTTTGCATTGTCTTATATTGTACTGTATTACATTGCACCACAGCTGTGTCAAGGGGATTGAGTCAAGTTAGTGGGGTTTCTCGGTAGAGTGCAGGCCCGATTAAACCAGCAGCTCCTTCAGGGGTCAGTGCTACATAAGTATAGCAACATTTCATTCTGATCCATGTCTCTCTGTACATTGAATCAGACACTGGAAAGTTGCTGGAGCTCCGTATAGGCCAGGGATATGCAATTAGCGGACCTCCAGCTGTTGCAGAACTACAAGTCCCATGAGGCATAGCGAGACTCTGACAGCCACAAGCATGACACCCAGAGGCAGAGGCATGATGGGACTTGTAGTTTTGCAACAGCTGGAGGTCCGCTAATTGCATATCCCTGGTATAGGCCTTGGGGCATCCTGTGAAACTCATAAAATACCAGTGGGCAAATAAAGGCTGTCTTTTCTCTATCTTCATGAATGGGAATTTGATAGTACCTAATGTTCAGGTCTAGCACACTGAACCACTTCACTCCAAAAAGGCATTTAATATCATCTTCTCTCCATGTGGTAGTGTATTTCTCAGGAATACTCAGTAGCCGATAAACTTAAGGAGCCATTCTTCATCCTCACTACCATTTACAGGAGAGGCATCAAAAGACTTTGTTACTCTCGAATGATGCCTGCTCGCTTCATCTCTGCCAATTGTTCAGAAAGGTCTTCCAGAATCCAGTTCACACAACAAATCCATCAAGCTTTTTCTCTAAAAGGGCTTGTCTTCCTGAAGGAAAATTCTGTGTTGAGCACTTTTTGTGCATTCCACATCAAAGTGATTTTTTAAAAACATCTTTTGCCATCTCAAAAGTTGAGCTTAGGCTCTCTCACTGTCATTGCTGGGCTCAGCCCTTCCTTCTCTGAGCTGGCCGCTCAGCTGTTGGCTAATTGCCAGCTCCTATCTCTCCACATTTACTCAGCTGTTGATGCTATCCTGCTCATCAGTCCTGCCTACTTAAGCTGTCCAGTCCAGAGGATCTCTGTTTTTGCCTTCTCCTGCTATCCTTTTCAAGATTTGCTTTGCTGACATCCCTTCTGGCTCCAGATCCTGCTTGCTGTTCCACTACATTGATCCCTGACTTCTGAAGGTTCTGACTAAGTAAACGATTAGATCAATCATAGTTCACTAGACAATATGTTCACTAGGTTATAGAAACATCGAATGGAGTTCTACGCTGCTAAATTCAAGTAAACCTGGTAATCCACAAAATCCGCAATATGCAATGGCATTAGAAACAGTAACAGCAATATTGCTCAATATTCACTCTATATATGAATATATGAATATGAGATTTAAGACTCCTTAATGATGTCCTCTTACTATGGAAAGCAGGCAAAGTTCTAGTGAAGCAAGTATCTGAATGAGTAGTTGTTAACCCTAGTTCCTCAGCCGGCTAACATTGAGGCCAAATTTTTACGGTGGTGCACATGAGTACAGTCCCAGTAAAGTCTGCATTTAGGAAATAGCAACATAACTAGCAGCATTATTTACTATGTGCTCATTCTCTGCTAGCAGCAACAGGTTAATGGCAGCAGTGTTCTCTCACCAGTTCCAGAGATAAGGCAACAGGAGTTCAAATGTCAGCTCATTTCTGAATCTGCCCGGAACGACTCTAGTCCTCAGTACATGACTGCAGGCTTGTAGCAGGTTGGTGTGCACATAAGAGCAGCAATGTGCACACCTCAGTCTCCTCACAATAAAGAGGAAATTTGGGTGGCGGGTGGTTTGTTTGGGCCCCCCCCCCCGAAAAATGGAGCACCAGCCACCACTGGCCCCTGACAACTCTAATATTTAGGACATCCCCTAAAGCCGTATTAAACCCAAAACTACATACTGTATGTAATATATTGCAACTGCCTAATCATTAGATGTGGTTTCTGCATTCGTTTCCCCCTGTTTTCACCTGGTGTTATAGCCCAGTGTTTCTCAACTTTTTTTCAGTCACGGCCCCCTTTAAAAATTATGAACAATCTCAAGGCACCCTTTAAAAATGATGGACAGTCTCAAGGCACTCCATTCTAAAATTCAAAAATTATTCTAATAGTTTTACATAACACAGCAACATCCATAAATATAGGACACCCAACAATGCACTTATTCAAACTGTTACTGACTAGTATTCCAATTTTTGTTTTCTCCCTCAGTTTTTCTCCATCACTCAGCTAATGTGACCCCAATGTGTCTAGCACCTTTGATGAACTAGGAGTCCCAGCACACTGTCCTACAAATGTTTCTGGTTTCATAGGACTACAAATTAAAACAAACAATTCTTGTATTTCCCTTCGTAGAGCTACAAACAGGTTAATAGATATTTGATGTGTCCAAACAACAGTCAAACCTCAGCGCTCACTGCGTTTCACATCCAATGGAATGGCAATGTGTCAAGCAATGCTGCTCTCCTCAAGCGTGGACACTCCAAAACACTATAAAGAAGAAAAATGAGGGCGCAAACGCCTAGTGCATTACCTTCAACACCATATCCAATTTAATAAAAAAAAAACGAAAAAACATACTCACTCAGGAGAATGGAGCTTGTCTTTGAGTTGGAGTTGTGATCCGATGGGCTTTTTTATCATCTCAAGTTTGTGAGTATGTTATTTGGCTTTTTAATAAATTGGATATGGTGTTGAAGGTAATGCACTAGGTGTTTGCCTCCTTTTTCTTCTTTATAATATGTGATGTGTATTTGAACTAGAAGGAGTGCCAAAAACAGATAATGAGAGCCTAAGTATGCATTTTATTAATTCACATATGGAAAAAGTATAACCACATGAAGCCAGTGGGGTGGATTTACTGAAGGCAAATAGACTGCCTCTTTTTTAAGTGCAGTTGCATTCTGCAAGGGCATTTGCTCCAGAGCTTAGTTAATGAGGGAAAGCTCTGCTGACGTCCATCATTTATTTTTTATTTTTTTATTTTTTTTTCTCAATCAAAGGTTTTTATTCAATAAACAAAGTATTAACATTGAACATATAGAGTAAATCAGCAGTATGCATATACATGGCATATTACATGGCATGGAATTGAAATTAATACATCATATTCAGTAAGTTGTTGCAAAATAGTCTTTGGGGGGTAGTAGACAAGGGGTGGGGGTGATAGGTGCGAGGTAGGGTTGTGGAGTGTGGGAATAGGTGAAGGCAGGAAAAAAGAAAGAAAAAGGGGGGGAGGGGGGAGGAAGGGGGTACAAAAAGAGGTATATGAAGGGGCAATACGACATATATAAGCGGTAATTTTCTATCAACAATGGTACATTAGGCATCTAAATAGAGACCTAGTTTGGACTCGGAGGAGTCCGTGCTCATGTTGTGCCCCTCCGGGCTATGCTAGGCCTATACAAGACAGAGATTCTCAGGAGATGGTTACACCATGTAATACATCAATTTACAACTGGAAAGACAGATATTCCCTCGAGAGCGTGAATAGTAACCAGGGTTGCCACGTTTCATGAAAATAGTTACAGTTTTCTTTTTTCATGGCTACCACTTCTTCCATTTTATATATATAGTGGACTCTGTCCAACCAATCCCTGACCACCGGAACATGCTTGGATTTCCAATGCAGTGGGATTAAACACTTAGCTGCAGTCAGTAAATGCCTTGATAACGCCTTCTTGTATTTGCTTATAGAGAGTGAGTTCATGTGTAGCAAACAAGCAGCCGCATCGAATTTGATCTTGGAATTTGTGATATGTTTAATCCAGTAAATAATATTGTTCCAGTAGTCTTGGATCGGGGGACATTCCCACCATACGTGCATAAAAGTGCCCATTTCTTTTTCACAGCGCCAACATAGATCTGAGGATGTTTGCAACCATTTATTGGTTTTGACCGGTGTTATATACCACTGAGTGAGTATTTTGTAAGATATTTCTTGATATCTTGAACTAAGGGAACACTTGTGTGTTAGTATACACGCTTTTTCCCATTGAGCGATACTGATCTGCATTCCTAGATCTGTTTCCCATTTTTCTTTATGTTTGTAGTAACTATTTGGTGGGGGGGAGGCTAGCCACTTATATGCTGTGGACGTGGTGCCAAAAATTTGAGCTCCTTTGTAGCATATGTCCTCAAGCTGGGTCAGCCTTTGAAAAAATTACAGCTTGTGTTTACTGTTGATTAAAAAGTTTTGTATCTGTAGATAGAACCATGGGTTCGGGGTAGCATTGCCTAGTTCCGTTTTTAGTGTATTTAGTGATTTGACCCTAGTTCCCTGTATACAATGCATAGCTAAGAAGCTGGAGTTCGGGCCAGGGGTTGGCAGTATCCTCTGATTAAGGCCCGGTAAGAAGTCAGGATTATTTGACAGTGGGGTCAGTGGGCCAGGTACGTTGGCTAGCCCGTATCGAGAGACAGTCTTATGCCATATCTGTAGTGTATTGGCCACCAGTGGGTGTGTGATGCGTTTGGTGTTTTTGGAATGTGTGGACCAAGGGTAATATAATAACTTTGGTTCTCCGTGTTGATATTCCAGGTGTACCCAATCTTTTGTGTTGGCATGGCAGTGCCAGTCAATCAGTCTGGCGATATTCGTGGCGTAGTAATATTTTTTGTAGTCCGGTAGACCCAGTCCTCCTTTGTGTTTGGGCCATGTTAGGAGTTGGAAGTTTATTCTGGGATTCCTGTTAGCCCACAGGAATTTTCTTTGCATTGCTAATAATTTTGAAAAAAAGGAGTTAGGTATTTGGATGGGCAGTGCACTAAAAAAGTATAGTAGTCTTGGGAGTATCGTCATTTTTTTTTTTTTTTTTTTTTTTTTCATTCAAGAAAGGTTTATTGGCAAATAAAGACAAATAGTACAAGGTTATGCAAAAGACACTGTGTAAACGAAACAATGCTTAACAGGATGTAAACTGTGTCAATAACATTCCATAGTCGGCTTTTGGGGTATCATCTAATACATCAAGTCCCTCCATTGTAGGCCCAGCCGGGCCCAGAAGGGCAAGTCATCATCCAACCCCGGATTCCTTCAGGAACCCTTCATTCTCAATGAACAGCTAAAAGACGTATCTACAGAGGCTAGTAATTTATCGAAGAAACCAGGTATAGACATATACAAGGATAGAAATAGAGATTATAGAGAAAAGGAAAGAGAAGAAAAAAAAAGAAAAAAAAATTGCCTTGTTCCGGGAGCTCCAGTAAGTGAACATGAGCAATGTTAGTGTATTATTAGAGTAGTAGAGAACTAATTGTCAGGACCCCTCCTCTCATCAGGCCGTCAGATCTCGGCCCGTGTAGTCCCCAAAAGACTGGGAGTATTTAAAGGCAAACCACGGAGACCAGGTCCTATGATAACCATCTACTCGCTCATCAGATTGGGCTGCCGTGTCCTCCATCTCACAGATAAACGCAATTTTAAGTAGCCATTCTCTTATAGTAGGGGTGGTTTTGGATTTCCAGTATAGTGGGATTAGGGAGTTGGCAGCGTTTATCATGTGTCTGGTGAGCGACTTCTTGTATTTCTTAAAAGATGTGTTGGTGATGTGTAGCAAACGGGAGTATCGTCATTTTTAATATGGCGGCTCTTCCAAACCAAGAGAACCCCCTTGAGGTCCAGTTCTGGAGATCTTTATGTATTGATCTCAACAGAGGGATAAAGTTAGCTGGGAAGAGGGATTCTATATTGGGCGTTAATTTTATTCCTAGATATTTAAGCGTATCCTGTTCCCATTTGAATTTGTAGTTACCTTTAATTGTGCTAAGTTTTTCAGTAGGGAGGTTTAGATTTAGTGCTTCGGATTTGGTTTGGTTCACCTTAAAATTAGATATATGGCCAAAAATTGAGAAAATTTTCATAAGATTGGGCAGTGACAAGTGTGGCTGGGTAATGAAGAACAGTAGATCATCCGCGTAGGCGGCCAGTTTGTAGTCTCTTTTGTGTAGGGTAAAGCCTTTGATATCAGGGGATAGGTTTATGGTTCTTATGAGCGGCTCTAGTGTCAGGATAAAGAGTAGTGGAGACAGGGGGCAACCCTGTCTAGTACCGTTGTGGATTTGTATCGGGTCTGACAATGTGTTGTTTACCTTTATCTTGGCCTGAGGGTTACGGTAAAGGGCTTTTATCCAATTAAGCATGTTACCCTCAAGGCCAATATGGGTATATGTGGCGAACATGTAGTCCCAGGAGACCCTATCGAAGGCCTTCTCGGCATCTGTAGAGACCAGAAGGCCTTCTAGTTTGGAATTGCGTGCATAGTGAATTAGGTTTAGGGATTTAATAATATTGTCCCTTGCCTCCCTACCAGGCATGAAGCCGACTTGTTCGGGTCCTATGATTTTCGAGAGTAAAGCCCCGTACACACGAGAGGACTTATGTCCGACAGACTTCCAAAGGAGTTCCGTCGGAGTTCTGCTGGAATTCCGACAGACTTTTCGGCCGAACGGACTTGGCCACACACGATCACACTAAACTCCGACGGATTCGAACGTGATGACGTACGACCCGACTCGAATACGGAAGTTCATAGCCAGTAGCCAATAGCTGCCCTAGCGTCGGTTTTAGTCCGTCGGAGTAGCATACACACGAGCGGATTTTTCGAAGGGGACCGGGTCCGGCGGAGTTCCGTCGGGAAAATTTGAAGCATGTTCCATATTCTAAAGTCCTTCGGACTTTGGTGAGTCAAAAGTCCGTTGCAGCCCACACACGATCGGATAGTCTGACGGACTCAGTCCTTCGGACTCTGGATGTTGAAAAGTCCGCTCGTGTGTACGCGGCATAAGGGTTTTAGTCTGTTGGCCAGTATTTTCGCTAGTAGTTTGATGTCAATGTTTAGTAGTGATATGGGCCGAAAATTCGCACAATCTGTGTGGTCTTTCTCCGGTTTGGGTATAATCGCTATGTGTGCTGACAGAAGGGTGTTAGAGTCATGTTCGTTTTTAGCTAGGTGGTTAAAAGCTTTAAGTAGGGGTTTGGTTAAAAGTTGTGTAAATGTTTTGTAATATTGTGTCGTGAAGCCGTCTGGGCCGGGGCTTTTGCCCGCTTTTAACTGTTTGATCGCGTCCGTTATTTCGGTCGTAGTGATTGGTTCACTCAAGATCTCTTTGTCTGAAGTTTGTAATGAGGGTAATTTGCTATCTGAAAGGAAGCGTGTAATAGCATCTGCTCTAGGCTGCGATATGTGTGTCGGTTTGTGCTGAGGGGATAAGTTGTAAAGCTTCGTGTAGAAATCATGGAAGAGTGTTGCAATCTTTTCTGGGTTGTGTTCTAGGGTGCCTCCTTTGTTCCTGATCGCATGTACGTGGGACTTTGTCTTTGCATCCCTTAGGGCTCTGGCTAATTGTTTCCCACTCTTATCACCAAACTCGTAAAATATACCTTTGCAGAAAAAAAGAGATTTCTGGGATTGAAAGTGTAGTATTTTCAACAGGGATTGCCTGTGTTGAGTTAGAGCTTCCGCAGCCTGTGCCGTAAGGGATTGTTTATGTAGTGTCTCTAATCTGGCAATTTTGAGGGATAGGTCCTCTGTTTCTTTGTGTCTTTCTTTTTTCTTGCGCGCTCCCCATTTTATGAGATCTCCCCTTATCACGCTCTTATGTGCTTCCCAGTTAGTGAGAGGATTGGTTTCGGAGTCTTTGTTGTTTGTGAAGTAATTAGTAATGGAGTTGTGTATGTCTTCTGTTATTGTCTTATCAGTGAGAAGTGCAGCGTTAAGTCTCCAGTTGAAGGGTGTTTTTTGGGGCCGGTCAAGTTTTAAGGTGATTGCCGTGGGGGCATGGTCTGAGACAGTAATGATTCCTATATCAGCTGTGGTTAAGTTAATCAGGTCTCTTTGGGAGATAAAAATCAGGTCAATCCTTGAGTATCTCTGGTGCGGTGATGAGAAGTATGTGAAATCTCTCCCGGTGGGGTGCATAAACCTCCATGAGTCAACTAGTGCAAGGGACTGTAATAGGATTTTCATTCTCTTCAGTATTTTATAGGATATGTGAGAGTGCCCTGTCAAGGTGTCTTGTAGTGGTGATAGTGGTATATTGAAATCGCCTCCCGATATTATGCAGCCGGTGGCAAACCATTTAAGTTCGGTTATGATCTTGTTGCAAAAAGTAATATGTGCTTTGTTCGGAAAATAGACATTCGCAAAGGTGATCGGGTTGCCTTCCCATGTGCCTTTGAGGAAGAGGTAGCGGCCTTCCGGGTCCACAAGCTGGTCAGATAATTGAAATGGGGAGTGTCTATTAACTAGAATAGACACCCCTTTGGTCTTAGCCAATGGGTTTGTGGCGTGGTAGGCACATGAGAAGGTATTGTCAGTAAGCCTGGGTACGTTTTGGCCTTTAAAATGAGTTTCCTGTAAAAAAAACTATAGCAGGGTTTGATTTTTTAAGCTCTCTGAGTATTTTAGTTAGTTTTTCTGGGGTATTGAGTCCGTTTATGTTGTGCGATATCAATACTGGGGATTTTCCCAATGAGGAGTATGCCATAATAGCTGTAGTTTAGCGGGGGAGATGGGGGATGAGTGAGGGGGAGGGATGCAAAAATTTGTAGGAGGAGAGAGAACGAGAAGTAAAAAAAAAGAAAAGAAAAGGGGAAAAGGGGGTGGTGGAAGGGGTTGTTGACACCGAGGGGGGTGGGTATCTGTGGTAAATAAAAATTTATCAGGGGGGATAGGTAGCGGTCAGGTATACCCAGGGATGGTGGTTTGGGGGTGATGTGGGGGGGGGGAGAGATATCTCTCCACGAGTCTTCGCTCAGAAGCACTGTCAAGTGGTCCTGAGTCACTCACACGGTGTGGTTAGGTGCACACCGAAAACGACTCAGGGGGGTTGGTGGGAGGTACGCCCGTGGGTGTGTATAGGGAGAATAGGTGTATAAATACGTCTCCGGGTGATGGTCCGCCAGGGGGACCTATATGAAAGATTGGGTATGAATGAATAGAAATCTGTAGCCTTGTTGTATACATACATTCTATGATGCGACTGGGGTTAGCAATTGGGACTATCGGGGGTGTCAGTTGCAGCTAATGAATTGCAGTACCGAAAACTTATCAACCTTAAGATATTGTGTATATAGCAATAGTATGGTCACATAGCCCAAAGGGCCTCAACTAGTGTAAAAAAGGAAAAAAAAAAGAGAGAACCGAACTGGGTTCGTTGTTAACACAATAAAAACTCACATTTCTTGCCCGTGGGGCATCCACCTTCAAGTTCTATTGCTTTGTGAAAGGCCTGAATAGAAGCCTAGGTTAGTTTGGGTTATCTAGACATGTACAGAAGAGCAATAAATGTGGTTAGGCATCATATACTTAAATCGTAACATCTTAACCTCATTTGCAAAAAAGATACAGTCTGTAAGTGCAGTTTTAAGTAAGGCAAAGGTACATGATGTGTGTAGCACATCTCTCAGTCCATCTGATCATCACGTCGGCCGAGCTGCAGCAGTGCAGTGTAGTTGACTAAAGTCATGGCAGCGTGTAGGTCAAATGGCTATGTTCACAAATTACTTTATGTAATGCTTACCAATAGGTTCCAGACCTGGAAATTACGGGTTTGCCCTACACTGAAGGGAGAAAAGATCTTTCAATGAGACCGGCGGCACCTGTTAGCTGCGCAATGAAAAGTGTCTGCTGAGTAAGCCGCCAACTGTTGTTGCATGTAATGGTCCGTTGGTGTGACAATCCAGCTTGTAGGGTGGGTTTCAAAATTAAGGAACAGTGCGTGAGTGTGCTTCTCATCAAAGTACTGAGAAAGAGGTTATCTTCACGCAAACCAGCTTAAATGCAGAAAAAAAATTCAACTGTGACAATTTAGCTTTCTCTTCGGCGAAACATGAGGAGAATAGCTCAGCTCCAGCCAGTAGCAATTTGGCTTTTGGTGCGTCTGTACAAATAATCGTGCAGGGGAGCTTTCGTGTAGAGAGGTGAGCGGGCGTTCCAAACTGTATTAATCGGGTTAACGTAACCAACCTTGACGCCCGGGTCTCCCTTTAATGGTGTAAAGTCTGAGATTCGGCATCGTTGAGCATGTAGACGACCCATATTCAGGACATCAATCAGCCCTGGTGGTTCAATCTATGGGTAGCTTGATGGCTTTGTGGCCTTAGTTAAACAGGGTTGTTTTCTTTAGCAGTAAGGCAACCAGATAATGGTAAGGGGATGTACTGCAGACTGTGCATGGTAATCACATTCTGGGGCCCCTGGAGGAGGGTGAGGAGTAGCTGCGTCTTGAGGAACTTCCTCTATTTCTCCCGAGGTGATAGGGAGATTTTGCTGGGGAAGGATCTGATGTAGGGATCACATTATTGATGTGGGGCGGCAGTCTGTACTCGGAGTACCAGTCAGGTAGATCCATTGGGGTGATATGCAGGTTCTCAAAAAATTTAGGTAGGTCCTCCGGAACTCTGAGTAAGTGTTGTTTGCCATTAAAGGTGGCCTGGAGAGCAAAGGGGAATTTCCACCTGTAAGCAATCCTTTTTTCTTGAAGAGCTGCCAGTAATGGTCTCAAAGCTCTTCTATTTCTCAGAGTAATTGGTGACAAGTCCTGGAAGATCTGTACAGCGTCATCATTAAAAAGCACTTGGTCATTCATCCTGGCTTTCTGTAAAAGCTCCTCTTTCAGGGGAAAGTTTGGCAAACAACATATAATGTCTCTGGGGGGATTGTTATCTTGTGCTCTGGGTCTCAGAGCTCTGTGAGCTCTATCGTATTCTATGGGTGAGTCAGCAGGCCTGCCCAGGAGACCGTTGAAGATGGAGGATAAAGCAGGTTTAATCTGCTCAGGGGTGATGGTCTCAGGGACACCTCTCACCCTAATGTTGTGTCTCCTTCCTCTGTTGTCGAGGTCTTCAATCTGTCTGTTCATTTCTAGCATCTGTGATGTGTGCGTTTCTGATATATCATCCAGCCTCACCAGAGCTCTGTCTCTCCTCCTTCCTGCTCTTTCTGTCACTGCTATTTGCTCTGTGAGTCTGAGCAACTCAGTTTTTATGTCAGTTATGGCTGCTGAGAAAGAACTTTTTATGTCTGCTGCTATTTCAGTCATGGTAGCATATGTCAGAGGTGGGTCAGAAGCGGTATTACCTCTGCTGGAGTCTTCTGACGCTGGTAGAGATATTTCATCATCCTCCCTGTCTTCTCTTCCAGCAGCCCTGTATGTCGGCGCCATCTTGGATCCGCTGTGATCACCGCTGTAGCGGTATTTATTGAGGCTGTGCGCTGGCTGTTTGCTTTTGGGGATTCCCGAAGACCTCAGGGAATGGTTGTGGGGTCCCTTCTTGTTGTGGTTGGGCATATTCGTCCGGGAATAAGGCCGTTTTCAGCGTTCGGTCCCCTGGCACACCGGAGCTCTCCTAATCAGCGTCCATCCACGCTGCGCGCCAAGCCACACCCCCCCATAATTTAATCACATGCAAGCAAAAATGCTTTTAAAAAAAAAAAAATAGGATTTTTATAATAGCTTACCTGTAAAAATCGTTTTCTTGGAGTACATCATGGGATGCAGAGCCTTAAGTAGTTACTTAATGGGTTATAGGCCAGCTTCAGCTGATGGACACTGGTATACCCAATCCAGGAAGTTCACTCCCTATATAACCCCTCCTCTTTCCAGGATCACATCAGTTTTTTTCAGCAAAGCAATATACTTAAATCCCAAAAAAAGAGGGGAGGGACCTCTGTGTCCCATGATATACTGTACTCCAAGAAAAGGATTTTACAGGTAAGCTGTTATAAAAATCCTAATTTCTTTATCGTACATCATGGGAAACAGAGCCTTAAGTAATTACTTAATGGGACATCCCATAGCAATGCATGCTACTTGAGGGGAGGGAGACACAACCTGGAGGGAACCCCCAGACTTGAAGACCTATACTGCTGCCAGCAGCACACTGTGCCTGAAAGCGATATCCTCATATCTCCTTACATCCACCTGATAAAATTTTGTGAATGTATGCACTGAAGATCAAGTTGCGGCCTTACAGATCTAAGCCATGGAGGCCTGATGACGCACTGCCCAAGAAGCACTAACCGCCCTGGTAGAATGCACCTTAACTTGAAAAGGGGGAATCTTACCCCTTAACCACTTGCTGACCGCCACATGTATATATACGTCGGCAGAATGGTGTGGCTGGGCAAATGGGCGTACAGGTACGTCCCCTTGAATTTGCCACCGTGTGGTCACATGCGTGCAGCCGGAAGTGCACGCGACGCTGCCGGGAGCTCCATTAGTAGGATCGCGGGTCCCACGGACTCGATCGCTGTGGGGATACCCGCTATTGTCTCACGGAGCTGAAGAACGGGGAGATGCTAATGTAAACAAGCCCTTCCCCATTCTGCCTAGTAACACTGTCACTGATCATAGCTCCCTGTGATCGGAAGCTATGATCAGTGAAGTGTCATTCGTAGCCATGCCCCCTAACAGTTAGAATCACTCACCAGGACACACTTAACCCCTCCCTAGCCCCCCAGTGGTTAGCCCCTTCACTGCCAGTGACATTTTACAGTAATCAATGCAGTTTTTTTAGCATTGATAGCTGTATTAATGCCAATGGTCCCAAAAATGTGTCAAAATTGTCCGCCATAATGTCACAGTCACGATAAAAATTGAAGATTGCCATCATTACTAGTAAAAAAAAAAAATATTAATAAAAATGCCATAAAATTAACCCCTATTTTGTAGACACTATAACTTTTGCGCAAACCAATCAATACACGCTTATTGTGATTTTCTTTACCAAAAATATGTAGAAGATGCCTATGTAGTTGCCTTTAAGTAGTTTTTTACTTTTCTCACAACATCATGTTCTTATTTGTAATTTTTGTTTGTACGTGCCATTAAAGTCCATCACTAGGGGTCTTTTATTGATGTATTTTCACCACATCAAGACAATGTAGTGACTTTTCTTCCCTGGAACATGGTTTTGGACAAAACGATGGTAGGACAATATCTTGGTTCATATGAAAACCTGAAACCACTTTTGGCAAAAAGTCTGGACGAGGGCATAACACCACTCTGTCATGAAAAATCAAATGTGACTCTTTACAAGAAAGAGCAGCCAATTCCGAAACCCTCCTTGCTGAGGATATACCAACCAAAAATACCAATTTCCTTGTCAGAAGGACTAGAGGAATATGCTGTATCTGTTCAAATGGCTGTTTTTGTAACACAGACAAAACTAAGTTCAAGTCCCAAGGGTTCAAGGGAGGTTTGACTGGCGGATTAAGCCACATCACCCCTTGCATAAAACCCCAGACTAAAGAATGTATAACAAGCGGTCTTCAAAATAAGACTGATAAAGCTGAGACTTTGGCCTTTAATAGTACTCAAAGCCAATTTCATCTCTACCCCTAATTGTAGAAAGGCAAGAATTCTGCCTATGATATATCTCCGAGGGTGCCAACCCTTGGATTCACACCAGGAAACATAAGCCCTCCAGACCCTATAATAGTTCTGGAAGCTGGCTTCCTTGCATTAATCCGGGTAGAGATAACTGACCCGTAAAGCCCACGTTTCTTCAGAATGTGGGTTTCAATAGCCAAGCCATTACATTTAGAGACCGTAAGGTAGGATGGAATATCGGTCCATGTGAGAGCAGATCTGGCCGAAGTGGGAGGGACCATGGGCCCTCCTCTGCCATCTTCATGATTTCTGCATACCATGACCTTCCGGGCCATGCTGGTGCCACCAGAATTACCGGCTTTTTTTCCAGTCTGATCCTGCAAAGGATAGGGAGGAATGCAAAGATTAGTGAGAACTGATCCCACGGGGTCACCAATGCATCCGTTCTGCATGTGAGTGGATCCCTTGTTCTGACCACAAAGTTGGCTAACTTCATGTTGAATCTGGACGCTAGAAGATCTACGTCCGGAGTCCCCCATCTTTGGCAAACAGCTCGAAAAATGTGAAGAGACAGTTCCCCTGGGAATAACTGCTGGTGACTCAAGTAGTCTACCTGCCATTTCTCTACTCCCAGAATGAAGACGGATGATAGGCACTGAATATTCCTTTCTGCCCAAGTTAGAATTTGGTTCACATCTCTCTGCACTGAGAGACTCTTGGTGCCCCCCTGGTGATTGATATAGGCCACAGCCGTGGCATTGTCGGATTGGATCCTGACAGGACAATCCCGTAACCTGGAAGTCCAGGCCTTTAGAGCCAGGCGCACTGCCCGAATCTCTAGGATATTGATAGGCAAGGTTCTTTCTGCTCTTGACCACTGTCCCTGGATAGTTGTCTTTCCTAGTACTGCTCCCCAGTATGAAAGGCTGGCATCTGTCATTACCACTTTCCAGATAACTGGTCTGAAGGATTTTCCTTTCAGCAGATTCTGAGTTGGTAACCACCAACTGAGGCTTTGTGACACCCTTGGAGACAGCCGCATTGGCAAGTCTAAAGTTTGAATTGTTTTGTTCCAAGCGTACAGGATACTGTTTTACAACAGTCTTGAATGAAACTGGGCATAGGGAACTGCTTTGAATGAAGCCACCATGGTTCCTAGCAACCTCATGCAAAGGCGAATGGAGGAATCGCCTTTTCACCTGACCATCCGCACCAGCTCTCTTATGGAGTTGATCTTTTTCTGTGAGGCAAGAACACCTTTTCCTGGGCTGTGTCTATGATCGGTCCCAAGTACTCCAGCCTTTTTAGCGGTATTAAGGAAGATTTCTCTAGGTTGAGAATCCAACCCAAACTTTCCAGGTCAACTGATTGTAATGCGTACGCTTTGCTCCAAACGAGCCACCGTCTGGTCTATAAGCAATAGATTGCCTAGGTACGCTACGACTGTTATGCCCTGTGCCCTTAACCTGGCTAGAGGTGGGGCCAGCACTTTTCTGAACACCTAGGGTGCTGCTGTTCTTTTGGTGAGCGGGAAATATAGGAACATGCAGATATGCATCCCTGATGTCGATAGATGCCAGAAGTTCTCCTTCTAGAAGGATAGAAACTACTGACCAGATCACCTCTATGCGAAAGAAGCAGATCTTCAGGAACTGATTTCGATCTTTTAGATCTAGAATGGGCCTGCCATTTCTATTTGGTTTTGGTACCATAAAAAGATTTTAATAAAACCCCAAACCTTGCTCTTTTGTAGAGATCTGTATGATCACCCCTTGAGATATTAATCGGTCTAGTGCCTGAAACAGAGATTATATTTTCTCTGGATCTTTAGGAATGCTTGACCTCAGGAAACGAGACGATGGAAAGTCCCGAAATTCCAGCTTGTACCCCAGAGTTACTGTGGAGATGACCCATCTGTTCTGAATTTCCTCTTGCCAGACTTCTGAAAACTGCAGAAGTCTTCCACCCACATTGGTGAGGGGGTTTGCCTCTTCATGATGTGGCTTTAGGATTCTGCTTTGCAGGTTTCCGACCCCAAGACTTCTTTTGAGCCTGGGTCAGACCCTGAGGTATTGCTCTAGAGTCTGATGGCAGAGGCCGTCACCACTGCCTAGAGGCAGAAGCCCTGGTGCAGGGGAAAGAGCTCATTTAAATGAAGGGCTTTATACTTTCTTTTGACTGGCGAAAGAATACTTTTCCCAATAGAAATTGTTTGGATATATTTGTTCAAATCTTTTGCAAATAGCAACTCCCCATGAAAAGGAAACTCAGTTAGGAGGTTTTTATATGGTGCTACGACTGGCCAACTTTTAACCACAGGATTTTATGCATATGAGCAAGCATAAGCGTGAGGCGGGATGCCTGGTGAATAGAATCTTTAATGCCATCTATGGCAAAGCATAACTCTTTTGATTTAAGGGCCTGTCTAAATAGGTCCTTTAGGGATTGACAGACGCCTATTGCAGCGACTGCAGGCTGAGTAACGGCACCTGCAAAGGAAAAAGTAGATTTTAATAGGGATTCCAACTTTTTATCTGTTGGATCCTTAAGCATTTGTGCCATGTCTACAGGACAAGCTAGGATTTAATTCACACTGGAAATTGCAGCGTCAACTGCTGGTACTTTCCATTTTTTGGTGAATTTCTCCTCTAGGGGATAGAAAACTGAAAATCTCTTAGGAGGGAGAAATGCTTATCCGGGTTATCACATTCAGCAAAAATAAGCTGTTCTTGTAATGCATGGACAGGAAACTCATGCAAAGGCTGAGAAGGTTTTAAGGAACCCAAGGAAGAAACCGAACTTTCAGCAGACTCCGTTAGGGGAAGCATGAAAGTAGAACGATCCCAAATCCATAAGAGATAGTATCAGCAATTTCTCAGATTGTGAGGCTGAAAAGGGTTTATCTGCTGTTGTTTCCTCTGCAGAGGAATCATCAGTTTGTTTTTCCTCCTGATCTACTGAGGGTAACACCTCATGAGTCCACTGTTCCCCTTGCAAAGGGTCTAAAGTGGGGGAGGGGGATCTAGCATGCTTCCTAACCATTTGAATGGAGGATGCGATTAAAGCCACTAATCTTCCTTCCAGACCCTGCAGGGTGGAGGAAAGGACATCTTCAGTCACATATACAGGGGCTGAGATGTGAGAATCAGTTGCACCATCAATTTGTTCCAATGGCTCACCCTGGCTTGCCATAATTGGTAATTCAGTCGAGGATGACAGCGTGGAAATGAAACTCGAGATCCTAGCACCTGGGGGTGAAAATTTTAGTACCTTTTTGGTCTTTGTGGTATCTTTTTTGGCAGGCATAATCCTAAGTACAAATACAGAGGCACTATACAATTGCACTTAATAGCTGAATATAGTCATGACAGTAAAGTCGCTATAAAGTTCAGCCTAGTGCTGGGAAAAAAAGTGTCCTTCCCGTATCAGGAAATGCCAGGTTGCAACCCTCACAGGCCCTGCAGCTCCTTTGTCTCTATGTGCAGACCGCTTGCTTCCTCCTCATCAGCCGAGGAGAGACTGTCACAGCTGTGTTTTTATTAACATTGCCTGCCGTGCATCCTTGTGTTTTGTGTTCTGAGGGAGAAACAGTGTAAGTATCAAATAAGTTGCACTGTGGTGCTCATGTATTAACAAGGGACATGCTCATAGGAGGAGAGAGAGAGAAAGATGAACTTATCAGTTTGCTACTTCTCCGGTCACTGTCCAGTGACAGGCTGGGAGAGGGACAAGACCTGTAAACGTTACTGAATTTTTGCAGAGAAAATCCAGGTTTCCTGCCAGACAAGGTTGTGCATGTATTTAAGTTGGTGCCTCCAAAATGCACTGAATGTTAAAAAGGTTATTTTTCTTCTTTTGGGGTATGGACTCTGAGTCTGCTCAAATCAACTGTATCTGTGTGAAAAAGTCACTTGTTAAAATATAAGCTTACTGCAATCTGCCCTTAGTTGACCTGTGAATTTGTGGTTTCTGAGAAGGAAGGGTTAATGTTGCTGGCCAGGTTTTCACACTCTTTTCAGGATGGTTGCCATGCCCTACAGGTAATTTCCTATAAATAAGGGCTCACCGGTGTCATAGAGAGGTCGGTTAGGGGAAAGTCTGCCACAATGAAGCTTTTATTCTGTTGGATTGTTCCCGATTGGGTAGGAAGCGTATGGACTTGTTCTACCTGTTGCTTATGCATTACTGCCACTTCATGTGGATTTACTACCAGTAAGAAGTCTTCTTTTAAAAAGGATTTTTGTATGGACTTACTACCTAAGAAAGGTATGACTACCTCATGGGACACTATTCAAGAGCACTTAGGGAAATTTGTTAGGAATGTGTTGAAGATGCTATCAAGTACTGCTCAAATGTATAATTTAACTACCTCAGTAAAAGATATTTACTTTTCATTTAAATTGCCTGGCCTGAAGTCTCTCAAGGGGTGCATGTAAGGCTTATCAAAATAACAGAGTTTAGAACAGGGGACTGAAGAGAAGTTATAAAGGATACAGTACAATGGTCTAGTAAGCATGGAAGCTGTCCTAAGGATATTGATATTGATATTGCTAAGGACCACCATGTTTGTGCCATTCGCTTAATTAACCAACCAGCCAGGAAAAGGATTAGATGGCTGGCAGGGGTACTAGATATTCTGCTACTAAAGAGGTGGTGTGCTTGGCTTCTTCACTAGCAACCAGCTCCCCACATTCTGAGATCCAGTCCAATGGCACAGAGTACTTAGGGACCTAGCCTGGAGTCAATGAGAGAGACAGAGATTTGATGGGGCATCAGGAGGAAAACAATCATGAAGTTATAGAGAAGTGAGGAGTTATGGAGAAGTGTGTTCCCTGTATCCAATAGTAACATACAGGCATTGTCACTGGGAATGAGGCGATGGGACTGCTGAGTTGGTGGAGACGGATACAATATCCACAGTACCAGTTCAGAAATGCTGCAAACCTGGGGATAGATGATCTCTAACAGAAGTTGTGCATATAATATAGTGGTGTCAACAGTATAAGAAGTATGACCACGGATTACAAAGTGTTAACTGTGTAAGTTGCCTGGTCACTTCTAAATCTAGAGTGCTGCCTTAATGCTGAATTCACATGACTGCGGCTCCAGCGTGTGTTACAGGCATTAGTAAGTGCAGTTTCAGTGTCCCCTTTCGGGGTTCTTTAAGCCCAGCCCACATTTGTATCTCAAGACATAACCATCAGAAGTAGTGATGGCCGAACGGTTCGCCCGGCGGTCGTTTCGCGGCGAATTTCCGACTTTCGCCGTCCGCGGGTTCGAACGCCTTTTTCCGTCGTTCGCCCCGGCGGACTTACGTGTTTAATGTATACAAGAACTTTAACCTTTCGTGACACGTTTATCATGTGTTACAGGACAACCAATTGAGACATGACAGCTCATGGACACTTGGACATTCCCCCTAACCTATAAATACACCCGATCCGGTGGCCATTTTACATTCTTTCTTCTGTCACTGTAGGGAAAGGATCCTGTGTGGAGTAGGGACAGAGAAAACGCTAGCTATTTGGTACACAAAAGTTCTTTTCAGGACTGGTATAGGTGTTAGGTCAGCAGCCTGAGTTTCTTTTGTCAGTTTAGATAAAGGGACAGAGCGCTGTATGCTGCTATTTTAGGGACAGCTCAGCCAGATTAGTCTTTCTTCATCATCATCATCATCATCATCATTAGCTGTTACTATCAGGTCCACAAAAGAGCTGTTCCAGCTAATCGTTCCAGCCTACTCTTTTTTGCCAATTTGTATAGGGACAGGCAGGAAGCAGTGTGTCAGGCAGTGAGGATAATTTTAAAGACTTGCTGTTACTATTAGTTCCACAAAGGTTCTTTTCAGGACTGGTATCAGTGGTACGGTAATAGGCTTGTACACGTATAATATTCTTTCTTCCAAATATAGAAAGAATATTATACTTGACTGCTGCCCTTCTGCTGCAGTCTGCTAATCATTCACAACTCACTTGTTCCACAAAGCTCTTTATCAGGACTGGTAACTTGGTCTGTCTAGGGTGCTACGGTACATAGGCTTGGGTGCGGTACAGTCTGCTGTTCTGTAAGGACCGCTATCGGTCCACAATACATAGGGTTGCCGTGCACTACTGCTGACCGCTGCCCTATACTGCAGCAGTCCTTCATTGGTATAGGGACTGACGTACAGTCTGCTAATCACTAACACACAACCTGCTTGGTCCACAAAAGTTCTTATAAGGACTGGTAACTTGGTATAGGGTGCTACGGTACATAGGCCTGAGTGCGTTACAGTCTGCTGTTCTGTAAGGACCGCTATCGGTCCACAATAGATAGGGTTGACGTGCACCACTGCTGACCGCTGCCCTATACTGCAGCAGTCCTTCAGCGGTATAGGGACTGACGTACAGTCTGCTAAACACTAATACACAACCTGCTTGGTCCACAAAAGTTCTTATAAGGACTGGTAACTTGGTATAGGGTGCTACGGTACATAGGCTTGAGTGCGGTACAGTCTGCTGTTCTGTAAGGACCGCTATAGGTCCACAATAGATAGGGTTGACGTGCACCACTGCTGACCGCTGCCCTATACTGCAGCAGTCCTTCAGCGGTATAGGGACTGACGTACAGTCTGCTAAACACTAATACACAACCTGCTTGGTCCACAAAAGTTCTTATAAGGACTGGTAACTTGGTATAGGGTGCTACGGTACATAGGCTTGAGTGCGGTACAGTCTGCTGTTCTGTAAGGACCGCTATAGGTCCACAATAGATAGGGTTGACGTGCACCACTGCTGACCGCTGCCCTATACTGCAGCAGTCCTTCAGCGGTATAGGGACTGACGTACAGTCTGCTAAACACTAATACACAACCTGCTTGGTCCACAAAAGTTCTTATAAGGACTGGTAACTTGGTATAGGGTGCTACGGTACATAGGCTTGAGTGCGGTACAGTCTGCTGTTCTGTAAGGACCGCTATCGGTCCACAATACATAGGGTTGCCGTGCACTACTGCTGACCGCTGCCCTATACTGCAGCAGTCCTTCATTGGTATAGGGACTGACGTACAGTCTGCTAATCACTAACACACAACCTGCTTGTTCCACAAAAGTTCTTATAAGGACTGGTAACTTGGTATAGGGTGCTACGGTACATAGGCTTGAGTGCGGTACAGTCTGCTGTTCTGTAAGGACCGCTATCGGTCCACAATAGATAGGGTTGACGTGCACCACTGCTGACCGCTGCCCTATACTGCAGCAGTCCTTCAGCGGTATAGGGACTGACGTACAGTCTGCTAAACACTAATACACAACCTGCTTGGTCCACAAAAGTTCTTATAAGGACTGGTAACTTGGTATAGGGTGCTACGGTACATAGGCTTGAGTGCGGTACAGTCTGCTGTTCTGTAAGGACCGCTATCGGTCCACAATAGATAGGGTTGACGTGCACCACTGCTGACCGCTGCCCTATACTGCAGCAGTCCTTCAGCGGTATAGGGACTGACGTACAGTCTGCTAAACACTAATACACAACCTGCTTGGTCCACAAAAGTTCTTATAAGGACTGGTAACTTGGTATAGGGTGCTACGGTACATAGGCTTGAGTGCGGTACAGTCTGCTGTTCTGTAAGGACCGCTATAGGTCCACAATAGATAGGGTTGACGTGCACCACTGCTGACCGCTCACCTATACTGCAGCAGTCCTTCAGCGGTATAGGGACTAAGAGTTTTGTCACAGGGTCATTTAAAAAATGACATGCAGAGGAAGAGGCAGGCCCTTCCGCAGGGGTGGTAGGGGTAGGGCAGGAGCAACAGGCTTGAGCCAAAGTGGGAAGTTGCAGAAGGTGCGTTCAATTACTTTAAAGGATGCACCAGACTTGGTTGAGTGGCTCGCTCAGCCTTACTCTTCTGCACCCTCCTCATCCTCTCGATCTGCACCCTCTTCTTCACTCTCTGCTATGTGCACCCCCAAAGACACTACCACCAACAACACGACCACCACCACCACCACCACATACCTTCCGCTTGAGTCACTGGAATTATTTTCCGATCCATATCAAGAGGACATTTCTGATGCGCAGCCACTCTTGGTATTGGATCAGGAAGAGGAGGTAGCAACAAGCGCTACTCAGCAGTCTGACGCCAGTACCCAGATCAGCCCAAGGAGGAGGTTGGTCCCCGGTGTTGCTGCCTACTCTACTTATAGCGGTGGGGAAGGTGACGTTGATGATGACGTGTCTAGTGATGTCACGTGGGTGCCCACAAGAGAGGAAGAGGAGGGGAGTTCAGAGGGAGATATGGACCAGCAGATAGGGAGGAGAAGCAGCAATGACTTACATTGCACAGCAGGGACAAAGCAGACTGCAAATGTATCAGGAGCGAGTCATCGACCATGTACGGTCACATCTGGCGCTCCCAGGACACCGGCACATGGCTCCGCAGTGTGGGCTTTTTTTAACGTGTCCGCTGCTGACAATAGCGTTGCCATCTGCAATCTTTGCAGTCAACGCGTTAGTCGCGGTAAGCCCAATACTCACCTAGGGACGACCGCCTTAAGAAGGCACATGAGCAGCCATCACCGAGCCCAGTGGGAGCAACGGAACACACAAAGCCACACTGCAGGCTCTCACCGTCCAGCCTCGTCTTCTACTTCTCCTTCTCCTCTCTCCTCACAATTGTCCTCCACTCCACCTTCCATCACGCCAAGCTCACATTTTTCTGCAAAAAGGCAGGCTTCCGTGGGCCTAATGTTTGAGCGTAAAAAAATGATGACGCCGGATAACCCTCTTGCCCAACGGTTGGCGGCTGGCTTGTCAGAACTCATAGCCCGCCAACTACTGCCATATAAACTGGTGGACTCGGAGGCCTTTCGCAAATTTGTGGCCATTGGAACACCACAATGGAAGGTCCCAGGAAGGAAGTATTTCTCAGAGAAGGGCATCCCAGAGCTATATGGCCATGTTCAGCGGCAAGTGAATGTATCTCTGGCACACAGTGTCGGTGCCAAGATACATCTGACCACAGACACGTGGTCTAGCAAACACGGGCAGGGAAGGTATATCAGTTTTACTGCCCACTGGGTGAACCTTCTGACGGCCGTCAAGCATGTAACCCGTGGCACCCGTGTAGATTTGGTTTTACCGCCACGGATTGCATGCAGGCCTGACTCTTCTTCTCCTCCTCCTACTCCATCCTCCTCCCTCTCCTCCTCAGCTGCCTCCTCCTTTTCCGCTGCTAGCGTCTCTTCCACTGCACCGCCCAAGCTCCCCAGAACCTATTCCACATGCCAGGTGAGACGTTGCCATGCCGTGCTGCGTCTGTTGTGCCTGGAAGCAAAGAGCCACACTGGCCCGGCACTCCTTTCAGCTTTGCGTTCACAGGCAGATGAGTGGCTAACACCGCTCAATTTGACAGTTGGTAAAGTGGTGTGTGACAACGGTGCCAATCTGCTTAGCGCATTGAAACAGGGCAAAATCACGCACGTGCCGTGCATGGCACACGTCTTAAACTTGGTCGTGCAGCGATTCCTTGTCAAATACCCTGGGGTCCAGGACATCTTGCGGCAGGCAAGGAAAATCTCGGCCCATTTCAGAAGATCTTACACGGCCATGGCTCGCCTTGCTGACATTCAGCGGCGACACCATCTGCCGGTCAGACGTCTTATTTGCGATTGCCCGACGCGATGGAACTCAACCTTCTATATGCTTGATAGGCTGCTCCAGCAGAAACGTGCAGTTAACGTCTACCTGTATGAACTCTGCGAAAGAAACGGTTCTGGGGAGCTGGGTTTTTTTTCACCGCGCCAGTGGCTGCTCATGCGCGACACATGCAGACTTCTGCGGCCATTTGAGGAGATCACCAAACTGGTCAGTCGCAGCCATGGCGCCATCAGTGACATGGTACCTTATGCCTTCTTTCTGGAGCGTGCATTGCGTCGTGTCATTGATCAGGCTGTGGAGGAGCAGGAGCGGGAAGATGAGGAAGTCGCAATGCTGGATGAATTCCCAGGGGGGGCTACTCTATCTGAGACAAGTCAACAACAGGAGTCTGATGAGGAGTCAGAGGAGGATGGTGCCGGGGCGGATGAGCAGGAGCAAGAAGAGCATGCTTTAAACCTTTCTGGGATCCCTGTTGTGCGAGGATGGGGAGAGGAGAATGAAGAGGACGACATTATCCTGGATGATGAGCAGGAGCCAGGCCACCACACCGCTTCCACTTTAGTGCAAATGGGGGCCTTCATGCTCCAGTGTTTTAATAGGGACCCCCGTATAAAAAGCATGAGGGTCAAGGACCAGTACTGGGTGGCAACGTACTTAGACCCCCGGTACAAACACAAAATGGCGGAAATGTTACCGCCGTCGCAGAGGGCTGTCAGAATGCAGCACTTCCAGGCCTTGCTTCGAGAAATGCTGCATTCTGCTTTTGCGTGCGCTGGCAGAGGAGCAATTCCCACTCCCAGAGAAGGATTTGCGGGTACCAATCCAACAGCGCCTGCAAGAAGAGGCCGGTTTGAAGATGTGTTGGTGACTTCGGATATGAGGTCATTCTTTCAGCCGACCCATCGACAGGTGTCATCCGGATCCAGCATCAGGGAACGCCTAGACCGTCAGGTGTCCGACTACATTGGGTTAACGGCCGATGTGGACGCTCTGAGGAGTGATGAACCCCTAGACTACTGGGTGGGCAGGCTTGACCTCTGGCCAGAGCTTGCCCAATTTGCAATCGAACTGTTGGCTTGCCCCTCATCCAGTGTCCTGTCCGAAAGGACGTTCAGCGCAGCAGGGGGGATTGTGACCGATAAGCGTACTCGCCTAGCTCACCACAGTGTTAACTACCTCACATTTCTAAAAATGAATGAGGCATGGATCTCGGAGGAATTCAACACATGTGATCAGTAGACCATGTATATGTCTATAAACAATTTTTGGAATCAAGCACACAGACCTTCTTAATTCATTTGGCTCACTTCCCTGACCCAAAAAAGCACACCGTACTATATGCCCCTACCCTCCTCTTTGAAGAGGTTGAGCGGTGTCATATTTCTACTGGGGCTGCTTATTATGAGGGGTTCCCACCATCCCTGTGCTGTGCTGACTTCCTCCTGGGTGTTCTTATTATGAGGGGCTCCCACCATCCCTGTGCTGTGCTGACTTCCTCCTGGGGGTTCTTATTATGAGGGGATCACACCATCCCTGTGCTGTGCTGACTTCCTCCTGGGGCTGCTTACGGTGCTGCTGTCAGCGCTGTATGTCACGGAGCTGCTGTCAGCGCTGTATGTCACGGAGCTGCTGTCAGCGCTGTATGTCACGGAGCTGCTGTCAGCGCTGTATGTCACGGAGCTGCTGTCAGCGCTGTATGTCACGGAGCTGCTGTCAGCGCTGTATGTCACGGAGCTGCTGTCAGCGCTGTATGTCACGGAGCTGCTGTCAGCGCTGTATGTCACGGAGCTGCTGTCAGCGCTGTATGTCACGGAGCTGCTGTCAGCGCTGTATGTCACGGAGCTGCTGTCAGCGCTGTATGTCACGGAGCTGCTGTCAGCGCTGTATGTCACGGAGCTGCTGTCAGCGCTGTATGTCACGGTGCTGCTGTCAGCGCTGTATGTCACGGAGCTGCTGTCAGCGCTGTATGTCACGGAGCTGCTGTCAGTGCTGTATGTCACGGAGCTGCTGTCAGCGCTGTATGTCACGGAGCTGCTGTCAGCGCTGTATGTCACGGAGCTGCTGTCAGCGCTGTATGTCACGGTGCTGCTGTCAGCGCTGTATGTCACGGAGCTGCTGTCAGCGCTGTATGTCACGGAGCTGCTGTCAGCGCTGTATGTCACGGAGCTGCTGTCAGCGCTGTATGTCACGGAGCTGCTGTCAGCGCTGTATGTCACGGAGCTGCTGTCAGCGCTGTATGTCACGGTGCTGCTGTCAGCGCTGTATGTCACGGAGCTGCTGTCAGCGCTGTATGTCACGGAGCTGCTGTCAGTGCTGTATGTCACGGAGCTGCTGTCAGCGCTGTATGTCACGGAGCTGCTGTCAGCGCTGTATGTCACGGAGCTGCTGTCAGCGCTGTATGTCACGGTGCTGCTGTCAGCGCTGTATGTCACGGAGCTGCTGTCAGCGCTGTATGTCACGGAGCTGCTGTCAGCGCTGTATGTCACGGAGCTGCTGTCAGCGCTGTATGTCACGGAGCTGCTGTCAGCGCTGTATGTCACGGAGCTGCTGTCAGCGCTGTATGTCACGGTGCTGATGTCAGTGCTCTGTATTACGGTGCTGCTGTCAGTGCTCTGTATCTCCTGCACCCTCTTGTTTGCCTACCCTGGTCCCTGACCTTCCCTCTCCTCCATTGCCTTCATTAGCTCCATAGTCCTGAATTGTCAGAACAATTTCCCAAATAAAAAAAAAATGCTTGTAGTTATCGATCCCAAATTCACCTCATACATGTATTATGCTATTGTCCAGGTGGTGGGACTACGTGCTACCCCCTAATAATTACCCCGTGGCCGCAAATTCGACCTAAAGGTTTGCGAAATTCGCCTCCCATTGAAGTCAATGGAGCCCGCGGCGAACGGTCGTTTTCGCGAACGTTTGTGTCCGTTCGCGTTTCGCGTTCGCGAAACGTCCCGTCGGAAGTTCGTCCATCACTAATCAGAAGTACAAATCCTTTAGCAAGTAAACCAGCTCCCATATACAGTATGTATTTTATCTGTGTATTTAGCTATTTACCTGATCAGCTTTATTTTGCTAGTATTTTGAAAGACTTATGTTTTAAGACATTTCAAGTAGGGATGCCCAGCCGGTGCCTCCTAATTGTCTACTACTGTCAGTCCCCAATGACCCTCTGCATCAGCAGATCAAATTAAGTCTGATGGACCTTATAATGAACAGAGACATCAGACAGCAAGTATTTGAAACCGCATTGATGGCCATATAAATTGAAGCTGAAGAAAATAAAAGCACTGTACCAACTTGATGAACTGCCTTAGTAATGGCTTGTTTGAGGTCTACCACACAATTACATGGTCTCTGCTTTAATTTGGAAAACCTTGATGAACTAAACTACTACTTGCTGACTTCAACAGAATACAAATATAAAAACCTTTTAAAAGGTATAAAACCATACACAAGACAATATGTTTTTTGGGGAAGAGCTAGATTTTAATTGTACGTTGTCTTAATTGGGGAGATTTCCCCTCACTTTCTATATCAGTGTGATAATTTCAGAGGGACATGAAATGATGGGAAAAATATGCACAAATGAAAGAAGCGCCAGGCCAAAAGATAAGAGTCCCAATAAATTTTTTAGTTTGTTCTAAAAAAAAAAAAAAACAGCCAACTCGTTTTGGGGATGAGATAACGACCTTTTCATTTATTAGAAAACAAATAAATGGATTTGGACTCTTAACTTTTGGTCTGGTGTTTCTTTCATTTGTGCTAGATACCTACTGAAGGGTAGCCTTGTCTGTCATGAGCAGCCTAACCTAGTCAGTGAGCTCCTCAAATATTTTTGCCCTCTCACTCCCTTGTATGAACTCACATAAAAATCCCAGAGCCTCTTGGATGCTTTTTCTTCTAGGAAGGAAATGATGGGAAATAGCTCCAGTGCAAAAAAAAGGCAAGCACACTTTTTAGTAGAGTAAGGAAGAGATAGAACCTAGCTGAGGTTTTTTGTTGCTACTGTAACTGGGCCTTTATGCTCTCATGCAGCCTTTCTCAACCTTTTCAACACAGAGGAACCCTTGAAATAGTTCTCCGGTCTCGGGGAACCCCTGCTAAAAATTAGAAATCTACAACTCATGATACAATAGTGTAATGGTCAGTGGGAAGAATGGTCCTTAAGCCGCGTACACACGGGGCGGACTGTCTGGCCAACTTAGTCCGTCAGACAATCCGACGGACAGTCCGTCATACTTTAGAATGAACGGACTTGACCACACACACCACTTTTTGAGCGGACTAATACGGCGTACTAAGTCCGCCATACTATCCGCCCTACTTTTGAAATGAACGGACTCGCCCACACACGCGGAGGAAAGTCCGCTCATTTCGAGCGGGTATCCAGGTAGGCGGGG
Organism: Lithobates pipiens; assembly: GCF_037356315.1. Classification (NCBI taxonomy): domain Eukaryota; kingdom Metazoa; phylum Chordata; class Amphibia; order Anura; family Ranidae; genus Lithobates; species Lithobates pipiens. The sequence continues at coordinate 54,731,681 of NW_027507789.1, read as the reverse complement.
CCCGCGAAGGAGACCCTTGTCCGAGCACGCTACCCGGCCGGCCAGGAAAGGGGGGCGAGCGAGCGCCCCCCTCCTGAGCCATACCAGGCCGCGTGCCCTCAACATGGGGGGGTGCCTTGGAGAAGGGGGGGCCACGCGGCCCCCCCACCCCAAAGCACCTTGTCCCCATGTTGATGAGGACAAGGGCCTCTTCCCGACAACCCTGGCCATTGGTTGTCAGGGTCTGCGGGCGGGGGGGCTTATCGGAATCTGGGAGCCCCCTTTAATTAGGGGGCCCCCGGATACCGGCCCCCCACCCTATGTGAATGAGTATGGGGTACAATGTACCCCTACCCATTCACCTGTAAAATAAAAGTACAAAAAAAAACACAACACACGAGATAAAATACTTTATTGCACAGCTCCGGGGGTCTTCCGTCTTCGGGGGTCTTCTCGCCGGACTCCTCCGCTATCTTCTTGTAGCTATTTTGCTAGCGGAGGAGTCCGGCTTTCTTCCTCGCCGCCGGCCTCTTCTCCGGGGGTCTTCCGTCTTCGGGGGTCTTCTCGCCGGACTCCTCCGCTATCTTCTTGTAGCTCTTTTGCTAGCGGAGGAGTCCGGCTTTCTTCCTGGCCGCCGGCCTCTTCTCCCGACTTCGGGGGTCTTGTCCCCCTCTTCCGGTCTTCTGTCGCCGCCGCCGCCTTCCGTTCTTCTTCTTCTTCTTCTTCTTCTTCTTCTTCTTCTTCTTCTTCTTCTTCTTCTGTCACATGGGTTGTCGGGAAGAGGCCCTTGTCCTCATCAACATGGGGACAAGGTGCTTTGGGGTGGGGGGGCCGCGCTCGCCCCCCTTTCCTGGCTGGCCGGGTAGCGTGCTCGGACAAGGGTCTGTTGTGGACTTGGGGGGGACCCCGGGCCGATTTTTTTCGGCGTTGGAGTTCCCCTTTAAGTCCATACCAGGTGGCGGGGCCAGCGACGTCTCCTTCGTGGGCCCCGCCTACCTGGATACCCGCTCGAAATGAGCGGACTTTTCTCCGGGCGGGAAAAGTCCGCTCATTTCAAAAGTACGGCCGACTGGCATACACACGGGCGGATTGTCCGCCGAAATGCGAGTCCGACGGACAGTATTACGGAAATTCCGAAATACTTAGTCCGCCAGACTGCACGCTGAAAAAGTCCGCTGAAGCCCACACACGAGCGGACTGTCCGCTGAAATGTGTTTCGGCGGACTAAGTTGGCCAGACAGTCCGCCCGTGTGTACGCGGCTTTACATTTGTGGTCATTGGGAAGATTTACCCCTTACAGAGAGATAAAAAGATCAACGGTGTCAGTGGGAACTTATCTGAGAGGCATAAATTGCCCAATGCTGAAGGAACCCCTAGCAACCTTTGGAGGAACCCTGGTTGAGAATCACTGCTCTAATGACTTCCATTGTTTTGGTATCACAGGGATAAAGTCTAGTGAAACCATAGACAGCAATACAACAAATACTTTATCCACAAATTAGAAGACTTTTCTTTTTTCTTTTCTTTTTTTTGTAGCGTTGGGCTTTAGAGCTGAATTTTAGGAATGGCACATTTAACATAGTTACATTAAGAATATAAGTATGTAGAATATGTGTGTTACCTGTGGGATTCATGTGGAAGCTGGAAAACATTGCAGTGGTCTCTGCCGAGTGGCTGCCCTGCTTTATTGTGAATACATGAGATTGGGCATTTGGCACAGACATCAATTAGGGAACAATTTGCATTTTCTCAATGAAAGCAAAGCATTCACTGATTGGATGAAGTAGAGAGGCAGGTTAGTGACATCACAATCTCTACCTTGTCCAATCAGAAAATGCAACATGTTCTCTGAAAGGTGCCACATGTGTGACCCCCTACATTCAGAAAGCAGCAGTGCAGACGCTCGGCATCAGGGCTGGACTGGGACAAAAATTTGGCCCTGGACTTCATCCGGACCGGCCCACTCCAATTTTGCAAACACGCACAAAAACAGTATGCTGCGCACTTGCACGAGAGTGACGTCATCATGGCCCGGCTAGACACATAGCAGGAGTATGCAAACTCAGAAGCCGACAGCACACTGCTGGTGATCTTTTCTTTTCCAGCCCCCCCCCCCCCCCCCTCTACCCCCTGGTGTCCTCCTGTCACCTACCCGAAGCCTGGCTCTGCATTATATATTTTAAAATAAACAACTAATGCACACACTTATTTTTGATCAACCGCAGTAATGAGAAGCTGCCAACATCAAACAGGTTAACACAAACCCACAGATAAATTGAATATATAGCAAAGGATGTGATGCTAACCAAAATAATATAAAAAAATCCATTTGGTGCAAATAATGATTCAAATAATACAAAAAATCCAACATAGCTAAAAGTACATCAAACGTGTCAATTAATATTGAAATGTGCATAAAAAAAAATTTCAGCAAAAAATTCATATATAAACCATGCTTAAAATTAAAACCATTTTATCCAAACTATGTCCTTGGTATTAAAGTACAAAAAGAGTGCAAAAAAAGGGGGGATTTTAATTATAAGCATGGTTTATATATGAATGTTTTGCTGAAAATATTTTTATGCACATTTTAATATTAATTGACAGTTTTGGTGAACTTTTATCTATGTTGGATTTTGCATATTATTTTTATCATTATTTTCACCAAATCGATTTTTTATGTTATTTTATTTAGCACCACATCCTTTGCTATATATATATATATATATATATACACACAGCCATATTCTATATACAGCTATATACCGTATATACAGCTTTATACAGTATATATATATATATATATATATATATATATATATATATATATATATATATATATATATATACACATCCTTTGCTATATACAGTATATATATATATATATATATATATATATATATACAGCCATATGCTATATACAGTGTGTATATATATATATATATATATATATATATATATATATATAGCCATATTCTATATACAGCTATATACACAGCTATATACAATATATATATATATATATATATATATATATATATAGCCATATGCTATATACAGTATTTAATGACTGTGCTGGGCCGGCCGGTTACCTGGACGGGTTCCTGCAGCACCGCCATCCTCCAGCCTCCCTCGTCTGCTCTGGGGACTTCTCTGCCTGTCGGCTGCTCTCAGGACATCACACGGCGGCCCCTGCTCATTTAAACTCACAGCGTCCGTTACCGCGGGGGCCACCGGAGATAGCCGAGTTTTGTTTGCTGAAGCTGAAGAGCTGTCAGAGAGGAGGGGGGCGGGGGAAGCCGAGCGGTGGCGGAAAAGGACGACTGTGGGCCGGAGGTGGCCGAAGATGTGTGTAATGCCAGTGTTCTGAGAGCACCGAGTGGAGGCGGAAAGAGCCGAAGTGCGCCGCGCCGCGAGTAGCGCAGACATTAATTTGGCAGGCTGTCACTGAAACTGGCCCACTGAGCCATCGGCCCACCGGTAATCTCCCGGTAGTCCCGATGGCCAGTACATGCCTGCTCGGCATGAGACCTGGAAGCAAATGGCACTTACTAGTGGTGACTACTATAGTGATTTCCAGCTTCCAGGGGGATCCCACAGGTATGGCACATACATACATACCTACTGAATGATACCTGATTGATCCAAGCTGGACTAATGTAGCTATGTAAAAATGTTAACACCTGGAATTCAGTTTTAAAGTGGAAGTCAATTTTTTTTATTTATTTTTTATTCACCCTTTGCTGTTAAAAAAAAAAAAAGAAAGAATTTCTATGTATCTTTTCCATGCTCAAGTGATGTCTCTTCAGTCCAATATTGGCGGTCCTCTTCAGGCAGAAGAACATTCATGTCCATCATCCAGGCTGGGGTCACAATACTCCTGGACCAAGAGGCACTTTTTCGCCATTATCTAAACACAGCTCAGTCCTCAAATAATGAGGGCCTCCCTCTGCTGCTGGAGGAAGAATAGGGATCTGCCATGATATCCCTGCATCTCCTAGAAGACAGTGAGATATAAAATATATATATATATATATATATATATATATATATATATATATATATATATATATATATTTCTTTTTATATTAAAAGATTTCCTGGGAAGTAGAATTTGGGGTACAGGGTTATATGCTGGAGTTCCACTTTTATTGTAAAGCCATAGAGACGTTTTTTTTAAAAGAATAATAAATATATCACAGAAGGATAAATAGTCTGAATATCTATCTTTTATACATTTTAGGTACATATAAGGAAAAGATGACATTCTGAATTCTTAAAACAGATCACTGCAGTGCAATTATTTCATTGAAAAGGGCACCAATTTGCAACCAATTAGATGTCAACTTTTGTCAGTTTAGCGTCACAACCATAGAAGATGACTTTTCACTTTGTACATTGACCTTTATTAAACTATACATATGTCCAACTACTAAAATCTCATACAAGCTTTAACATGTTAATGTAATTTCAAAAGGCATTTTCAATCTTTTTAAATCTGCCATGGCAGTTCTTGTTTCTGCTTTTCCTGTCATAAGGTGACAGTGCTCTGTTCCAGTCTTCCAGTTGTACTCCTACATTGTCACCCTAGCTTGAACCAACATCTTCTCCAAGTGTTAAAGGGTTCAACATCTTTAGCTATCTTTGATCCTGGGACAGTGCATGGTCAGGGCAGATAGCAAGCAAGTCTAGTCTAAAGATAGTTACCAGGTCAGGGTAGGTTGCAAACAAGCACAGTCCACTTAACAATTAGGGATGGGCCGAACTGACCCCTGTTTGCTTCACACCAGAACTTTCGAACACCACGAAAGTTCGGACCTGAATAATGAACCCCATTAAAGTCAATTGGACCCAAACGCCAAAAATCAAAAGTTCCCATTTTGAAGGCTTATATGCAAGTAATTGCACATACAATGGTCATAGGGGTCCGGGTTCTGCCCGGACCCCTATATGTTTATGTATCAATAAAAAATAAGTTTGTGAAAACTGAATTTTTAAATGAGCAGTGATTTTATTTTTATTTTTTAAAGTGAAAGCCTAAATGAAAAATTCCTTCCAATATAGTGCCTGGGGGGTCCCCTTAGTCTACCTGTAAAGTGGAAGACCTTTACCATGTCTAGAATCTGCTGCAGCAATAATTGCATTTATAAAGCCAAAAAAAAATTTACATTTTCCCTGCAAGCTGCCTTTATTTTGCTCAGCAACAGCTGGGGAGCCAGTGTGTATGATGAGGCCACAATGTAGTGCATTGGGAACAAGATTAGAGATTTTTTGGATACATTCTGGTGTCATTTTGACTTTGGATGGAAGTAACGGATGAGTAAAAATTGGTATTTGGGTGTCAGTGGCACCTTCCCACTGTAACCCTATAAAGGTACTCTTGATGGAAAAAATAAGAATAGGCCTTGATGTAAAAAATTGCAATGATATGCACCTGTCAAACAGGTGCTGAAAAATTGGTCTTTGGGTGTTAATTCTTCGAAAATAATGAAAGTGCCAGAATCCTCCTCCCCTCTCTCCTCCTGTGTGTTCTGTGACATAGGAATGATGGTGTCTGGATAAAGTGGGCCTTGAGAGGAAAGGAAGTCCTCCTCTTCCTCCTGCTGCTGTGCCTCCAGTGCCCTGTCCATAATGCCATGCAGAGTCTGCTCCAGCAGGAACACAACAGGGATTGTGCCACTGATGCATGCACTGTCACTGCTCACCATTCTTGTGGCCTCCTCAAATAGTGACAATACAGTGCATGCACCCTTAATGATCAGCCATTGACGTGGGGAAAAAAAGCTGAGGCGGCCTGAGCCTGTTGCCGTGCCATACTGGCACAGATACTCATTGACGGCCCCTGCTGCATGTATAGCGGCTGCAGCATTCCCAAATTTGAGTTCCATCTGGTGGGAATGTCACAGATCAGGTGGTTTACGCGCAGGTGTAATTTCCGCTAAATTTCAGTTCTGGACCCTTTTTTGTCGCTCAAATCGAGCAGATTTGGGCGTTTTTCTTCTTTTTACATTGGTGTCCTTTTGCCCTGCAGAAAATCATGGCAAAACGTGGTAAAAAAACGCCGTAAAATCGCACGATTTTCTACCTGAAAATGGACCCATACTTTTGTGGGGTGCGAATGAGCCATGACTGGATAAAGTCATGATGACAGTATCCAATAATGACTCTGACAGTGCTCTGTGCCCTGATTGGCTGAAGCAGTGAAAGCTTCAGCCAATCAGGGCACAGAGCACTGTCAGAGTCATTATCATCAGGGCTTGCAATGCACTGTTCAGCGACGCAATGCATTTTTGTCCATTCGGGGGGGCCGAACAAACGGATCAGCAACAAGGGAATCCAAGATAATAGCAATCTGGGTCAGGCAAGGAAGCAGACAGGAATCCAGAAAGCTGATGCTAACAGAAGTTTAAAAAAGGGGGACTAATCCAGCTAAAGGGTGTGTGGCCAGGCTCAACTGGCATTTGATGGGAGCAGTAAGGAGTTCAAGAAGACTCATTAACCTGTAGCTGATGGAAGAAACTGGAAGGCTGCCTATTACATCCTATGATCATCAGCATTATCAAGCATCAATAATGCAGTATTTTCCTGATTGTGGTGTAGTGCTTCTCCTGTAGGAGGGGTAGGATTACTGTCCAGGTCTTCCCAACAGGTTTTGCCCCGCAGCCAGGCATGCAGGCTCATCCACACATTTCTCCAATGACCAGTCTAGGGATGTTGTTTTTGTTATTTTTATTTCTGGAGAACTTGGATAGGGATGACATGGACAGCCTCCCCTTAGTCAGCTTTCTTTAGCTTCAAGGTCTCTGCTTTGAGGTCCTCAGGTCGCCACCTGCAGCCTCACGACAGCAGACATAACAGCAGCTTTACCTGCAAGGCAAGCATGTCCTCCAGGCTGGACCAATCTTCTCCAGTAAAAGACCAGGAGCTCAGTGTGGTCACGGAATATATACAGTCTCTCAGCATGTCTTCAGAACCTGCCTCTCTAGGATAGGTCAGGGCTGTGTCAATATATACTGTATGCTGACATCTGAATATCTCCAGGCCTATCACCCAGAAATCCTCAAGTTCTCTATATGCAAGGGAAGCTATTAGACCAGACTGGCATCACTGAGCAGACTTGACTAGCAGATTGTACCTTCACTAAGTACAATGAGCAGACTATGCTTTTACCTAAAAAAAAAAAACATTAACAGCCACACTGACTACAATGTGGCAACTAAATTTACCTATCAAAACACATACTAATAATATCTGTTTAAATCTAGCACTTATCTAGGAGGGTGCTACAGAGGTATTCCAGAAAAATACATCATAATAACCACTAGAGGGAGCTGAAAATCATAGGAAGTAAACATAGTATATAAATTACGTAGGTTATTAGGGATGGTTGTGTGAATGCTGGAGACATTTGCACAGCACATTTTTTATAAATAGACCCTATGACAGTGATGGCGAACTTTGGCACCCCAGATGTTTTGTAACTACATTTCCCATGATGCTCAACTACACTGTAGAGTGCATGAGTATCATGGGAAATGTAGTTCCCATGATGTTCAACTACACTGCAGAGTGCATGAGCATCATGGGGAATGTAGTTTCAAAACATCTGGGGTGCCAAGGTTCACCATCACTGCCCTACGGCATGTCTTTTCTGCAATAAGAACATCTGTGCTCACGTTTTTTTAAGTTAAAGTGCCAAGTGGGCATTTCAAAATACTTTAAGCAGACATTATCCACTGGTATCACCATCGACCTGTCACTCTAAGCAATGCCATGCAGCCATCGCTGGAGTGATTGCATGTACACAGGAAGTAGCAGCAGATCAGTAGCGCAGAGATGCAACAAATGATGAAAAAAAGGTGAAAAGAGAACTTTATTTTTAAAAATGCCAGGTACTTGTGATACACAATGCTGTTGCAAACTGAATATTATTTATTTACATCATAGGTTAGTATTTGTTCTATTAGTCTTCCTAAAGTCTTAAATAGGCTGAGCTGTGAGACATGAAAAGAGTCAACTATTTTCCCGTATTCGATTTTACTGTTCCAAGCTGGACACATTGAGATATATGTCACCTCTGAAGTTTGAGGGTAATACATCCCTCTCTAAATTCTGCAGAAATGTGTTTCTTATTTTTCTTTTTTTTTATATAGCATGAGGGGATAGTTACAGAATATAACATATTAGCATTTAAATATAAAAATGTCACAATGGAAGAAAATTCCCTATTAAACAAAAAAAATAAAAAAATAATAAAAAAGACAAATGAGGCAGCTTTATGAAAAGAGTAGAAAAGTGTAGCCTGCAATGACCAACATGCAAGCTTTTATTTGCTATCTTGCAATGGAAATAAAATGTGGAGAATGGTTGCTATGGCTAGTTGGATGCTTTTTCTTTTTTTGGTTTTGATAAATCAGATCCTGGTATGAACAGCTATTGTATAATGTAACTCTAGTGTGGCTCTAGCTATATGCTGAGTTATATGCCATTGACATAAACAATTCTACTTTCTCAGTGTTCAGCATCATTATTTCGGCAGGAAACTCTTTCCAGTAAAAATTGGTTCTTGATCTATTGCTAAGATGTAATTATGAATGCTCTATAGGTATATTCTCCTAGCAGCCATAAGAAAAGCCAATTTAGGGCACTGCTTAGCATGATATGGCACTTTGACTCAATCACCTCTATTCATACAAAGTACACATTGAAGACATGTGCTGTTCAGTGAAGCAGTCAGATTTTGCCAGTTTTTCGAAGCCAATGGTTGCTATGGTTTACTGCTACTCTTTAAAGGTTTAAAGGTTGATTTTAAATAAAGAACATTGTGTGGAGTGCTTAAAGTGATTATAAAACATTTTTTTACAGGCTTTCAGCAGCTGATTTAACCACTTTTTTGTATGTAGTGTCTCTATCTTTTAATCGTTGCCTATGTTCCAGCCCAAGTGGGTGCCATAACCATTACTCCAGGTTTCATGTTTCTGGGGGGGCTTGCAGCATCCTATGGAACTGACTACATTGCGTGCATCATTGGAATCACACAGCCTCATAGTCTAGAATGGCAAGACATTCTCCTGCTCCTCCCTCTTCTTCCTCCCTCTCTTCTCCAAACTAACTGTCTCTACACTGCCTCCTGTTAACTCTTTCCTGTGAAGATCATAACTTCAGGGATTATCACGGTCAGGGGTCAGACTCTGAGACCAGTAGCTATAGCAGTAGAGGGGTTCACACTGACCAGTGGGATAATTACATGAGCAGGTCACCCTGGTGGATGTAGTACGCTCATCCAAAGTGCGAGGTCTAAGCACTAACTGGTCTTCACCAGAGCTCCTGATGGTGAGATTGATTTCACTGCATGCTAGTGCCAGGTCGCGGTCCTCTGGTTCGCTCCACCAGGAGGTGTGCAAGCCTGGGGCCAGTAATAGATGTATCAGGTAGGGATCAAGCACAAGCCTAGTCAGTAAACAAGTCAAAGGTCGGTAACAAGTTGTTGCAGGTTGCGATCAAGCAGAAGCATAGTCGAGGAACAAGCCAAAGATTGGAAACAAATGGTAGCAAAGAAAAGGACAGCTGCAAGTATGCAAGGAGCAAGATATCAGCTGGAGAGAGCACAATCATCTGGAAAACAGGAAGTGCAGAGAAATTAGGAAGTTCTTGGGGGGAGCGGAGTTCAAGGTTCACCAGTAACAAGGTACAAGGCAATATTGTCCAAGGGATCAGACAGGAAGCTGGTAGAGCTACAACCAGACAGCGCAGAGATCCCAAGTTCAGATCCAGACCCTGACAAAAAAAACAGCACTTCAAGTGTTACTAAACCCACAACAGTAAAGTCAGTCTGTATATGCAGTAAAGCATGTTTGGTATACTCACTGTGGAACCTAAGGAGTTAATCCTGTGTATTGTGTAAAAAGGCTATTTGATCCAGTCTTCTCTGATCCTCCCCTTCTTTTACTGTCCTCAAGCAATCTACTAATATTACAGAGCCTTGGAGACACTCTGCACATGCTCAGTTTGATGTGTACTGCTAGAGAGATTTTTTATCTTTGGGAGGGTGCATGTGATCAGCACAGGGCCAATCAGCACTGTCCAGACAGAGGGTCAGGGGTCCTGAAGGGGTCATAGGACAGTCAGAGGAGAATGAAAACTCCTACAGACTTTAACCAGTGCTTGCCTGTTCACTAATAGAAGTCACATGACTGCACTTGGCCATAGGCTTCTAATATATCCTGCAGGTTTGGTGCACTTATTAAATGCAGGAGTTTTGGTGCGCTTTCAGAAAGTGCACCACCCCTGCGGGATATAACAGAAGTCTATGATAAAGGGCAGTTAGCCCTGGAAGGGTGCAGGTGCACTGCGCTGCACTGGCAGTGCAGGTAACCCACAGCACATCAGTGTGAAAGAAACCTTATAGGGAGCTCAGAACAATAAGGGTCTATTTACAGTTGCAGTTTGGGGTGTGCCTCAAAGTTAAGAAGTGCTTTTATCACCCCCTGTCCAACTGCACCCCCTTTAGCTGCAGTGGCCAGGGGTGTACACATCACAGCCGAAGCAGACGTTATATGCCTGGTCATGCCTTGTCATGGTTGGTGGGTGTAGCACCTGCCAAGCATGACCTATTCAAGTGAATGAGGCCACTCTGCAAGGACCCTGCATTTGAGAGCATAGACCACATCCATGGTGGTGATGGCATCTCAGATGACATTCTCAAGGAAATTTCTTGAGCACTCTCCTCATAGATGGGTAGGGGATGTGCTTGACCCCTCTGCGGGCCAAACCTTGAATAATCAGGGGGTGTTGCCCTGGATGTTGCTCCAGATCACCTTCCTGACTGTGGCATTTAGCATCTTCTTTCCCCAAGACGCTTCCTTCTCTACCGTGACCAGGCATCTCTGTAGCTACTTCTTTAGCCAGACAAACAGACCTCAAAGACTCCAATGAACTTCACCAACATGTTAAAACCTCATGGTTTTTGCCACAAGTTCAGGGAAATTAAGTCTCTCAATTTTTCTCATGCCCACTCATGATGAGAAATATTAAATTGATGAACTTACCGTATATACTCGAGTATAAGCCGAGATTTTCAGCCTCTTTTTTGAGGCTGAAAGTGCCCCCCTCGGCTTATACTCGAGTCATCGCTGTCTGTCTGCCCGATCAGCGTGTCGAGCAGACAGACAGCGGCCATTCTAGGATTCAAAGGCCGCGCCTCCGTCTCCGCCTTCGCCTGTGATAGGCGGAACACTGAATTTCCCAGCAGTCTGTGTTCCGCCTATCACGGACGTCCTCTCATCCTCGTCCGTAGTATGAGGATGAGCGGACGTCCATGATAGGCGGACCACTGACTGCTGGGAAATTGAGTGTTCCGCCTATCACGGACATCCGATAGGCGGAACACTCAATTTCCCAGCAGTCAGTGGGAAATTGAGTGTTCCGCCTATCACCGACGGAGGCGCGGCTTTTGAATCCTAGAATGGCCACCGACGAAGAGCTGCGGGACGGGCCGGGACGCAGGCCGGGACGGGACGCAGGCCGGGACGCAGGCCGGGACGGGACGCAGGCCGGGACGGGACGCAGGCCGGGACGGGACGCAGGCCGGGACGGACACAGGCTGGACGGACACAGGCTGGACGGACACAGGCAGGCTGGACACAGGTAGGCTGCACGGACACACACACACACACACACACACACACACACACACACACACACGGATGCATGCACACACAGGGATGGATGGACACACACGGATGCATGGACACACACACACACACACACACACGGATGCATGCACACACACAGGGATGGATGGACACACACACACACGGATGCATGGACACACACACACACACACGGATGCATGGACACACACACACACACACGGATGCATGGACACACACACACACGGATGCATGGACACACACAGGGATGGACGACACACAGGGATGGACAGGCATGTCTCACCCTCGGCTTATACACGAGTCAATAATTTTTTCCAGTTTTTTGGGGGTAAATTGGGGACCTCGGCTTATATTCGGGTCGGCCTATACTCGAGTATATACGGTATGCTCTGGAAATCAAGGTAATTGGTGGATTGCTAATTTCCTGATCTCAGTACTTCATGCCCGTTCAATATGAGACTTTTTTTTAAATCACACAGGTTTGTCTATTACAAAAAAAATGAAATGCAATTCATTAATCACAATTCAATTCTTGAATTGCTTGATTCTCCACAAATCTGCATATAAATATTCAGGTCAATCAAGCACCTGCAAGTTGCCAATCTTCTCCTCACTAGGTTGCCACATTTTTTACTGTTGCCATTATCAAATAGCTACCAAATAATTTCTATATAATATATATATATATATATATATATATATATATATATATATATATATATATGAGTCCTAGGCTGAACACTAGGAAAAACATTGTGTGTGCATGTAATATGAATAGAGTATGATGTTGGGCATATGGATACCATTAGGTTTGCTTTCCTTTTGTTTTATACAGAATGTTTTATAAAGAATGACTCTTGACACCAATGGAAATGGAAATTTTGCCGAGCTTTGTGGTGCCTTATCTTTCATGTCCATTTGCCCTAAAGCACTTTGTTTTCTCTCAGCTTCCTCTGTTTGGCCTTTTAGTTGCCATCATTTTGTGAATGTTTTATCAAGATAAAAGAAATCTGAAAACTCTCAGGATCAAGCGCAATAGCTTTTAACTTTTAACTCTGTAGGAGACTCAGAAAAAGCTGTCTCAGGTCATGGAGAAGAAAGCGAACAAAGGAGAAAGGAGTATTATAGTGGACGAGAAGACAATGAAGCAAATATAAACTGGCTGTAGGAATTAAGTTGTCAGGCAGGAGGAGGAGGGAAAGTGGCTGGTAAGAAGGAAAGGGATCTATGCAAAGTGACAGAACTTGTTTTAAACGATATATGAATAAAGTATGTTAGTGGCTGACGAACTAGATCTGCATGTTCAAAAAAATTAGATTTATATAATTATTAAGGTACAGCTGTGCAGAGTATTGACCATAACAACCAGAGTGTATCCTTCGCTGGACTATAACAGGCTAAAATCTGACTGGTCGCATTGAGTTATTGCACTTTGTACAACAAAGCAATTTTTGGCTACTTTATAATGAAATGTAAACACACGCAGGTTGATTTAATAAAACTGGAGAGTGTAAAATCTGGTGCAGCTGTGCATGGTAGCCAATCAGCTTCTAAAGCCCCTTTCCCACGGGGCGGATGCCAGCAGCAGATCCGACCGCTTAACAGGGGATCTCTCCGCTGATTCCCGCTGAGCAGGCTGATGACATGTTCGTATCCACTCCGCTGATTCAGAGCTGGCACAGACACAACCCACTGTTCTCTATGGGGCAGTCGGATGGAAACAGACCACCTGTCTGCTTCCATTTGATTGTCATCCGATCTGATCCACCGGAAAGATGGGTACCGGATTTTCATCCATCTGGTCCTGATTGGATCGGATGCCAGTGGGTGTCAGCGGACCTGTCCACTGACATCCGTCGCTCCATAGAGGTTCCGATCAGGTCTGCCTGAAAAACTTACAGGCGGACCCAATCGGAATGTCCATGTGAAAGGGGCCTAACTCCAGCTTGGTTAGTGAAGCTATGACAAACAAACCTGGAAGATGATTGGTTTTTATGCAGAGCTGAACCAGATTTTGCACTGTTTCAAATGGGTTTAAAAAAATACCCTGGCCCCACTTTCAGGGATGCACAGGTGATATAACTGCACCTCCCGGCAGACCCAAGAGCTTGAGAATGCAATCTTGCAATACTGGAGGGCATTCTTATGAGGTCCTTCCTGAGCTTCAAACCAATGCTGCGTACACACGATAGGACTAGGTCCGATGGTCTTCCCGATGGACTTTCGGCAGAGTTCCGACTGACTTTTTGAACAAACAGACTTGGCCACACACAAGCACACCAAAGTCCGATGGATTTGAACGTGATGACGTACGACCAGACTAGAACAAGGAAGTTCATAGCCATTAGCCAATAGCTGCCCTAGTGTCGGTTTTTGTCCGTCAGACTAGCATACAGACGAATGGATTTTTCGACTGGACTCGAGTCCATCAGAAAGATTTGAAACATGCTCTAAATCTAAAGTCCGCCTGATTTTTAGACAGCAAAGGTTCAATGAAGCCCACACACGGTCAAATTGTCCGACAGATTCATTCCGTCAGACCTTTGCTGACGAAAAGTCCGGTCGTGTGTACACGGCATTAGTTGTAACATAACCTGTGTCTCCTAGAAGCATCAGAAGACAAGCCATTTTTTTAGCTATTTGTGTTGGGGGTGGGGTGGGTGTCAGTCAAAAAAGCTATTTGCTATTTGTCACGAAAATTAATGGCTTTTAAATCCATTTGTGTAGGGGCAGGGAGTTGTCAAAAAAGTAGACCTACTGTTTGGCCATGAAAGGTCCACTTTAATGGGATGGTGATATTAAAATTCTATTTTCAAGTACTGCTTAATTTTGCTTACATTTACAGAAAATCAAGTCAAAATATTCAATTTAGTGTGCATGAATATTAAAGCAACTTGTATGTAAAATTACATTAGCCTTAAGGGCAGAAATTAAGTGTATATAACCCCTAACAATTAACTTCTATTATTTTCTCCCTTGTGGCCTGTTAAAAGCATTTTGTTATATCTGTCTGATAAGTGGGAAAAAAATCCTACTGACCCTGCCAGCTGATAACTCCCTGTAAACTCTGCAGTGTTGTCTAAAATAATGTTGGTAGCCTTGCCCAATGCCCAATCACAGAACACCTCGACCCTTATGTTAGACAAGGAGAGGGGAGGGGAGGGTGTTCTTAAGTCCTAATACACTTCCTGCCCTAGGGTAACAACACTGCTACTAAATAGATACAGTATACTGAGTGAGCATTGTCACCCTCAGGACAGGAAGCACGTTACTGGGTTAATGGCAGGATCACCACTTAAAAATAAACAGAAAAAAAACCTCGAAAAAAATAATAATTAAAAGATCAGATAAATGTAGTAACACTATGGGGGTTATTTACGAAAGGCAAATCCACTTTGCACTGCAAGTGCACTTGGAAGTGCAGTTGCTCTAAATCTAAGGCAAATGAGGGGAAGCTCTGCTGATTTTATCATCCAATTATGTGCAAGCTAAAGTGCTGTTTTTTATTTTCTTTTCATGTCCCCCTCGGATCTACAGCAACTTTACTTCCAAGTGCACTTTCAAGTGCACTTGCAGTGCAAAGTGGATTTTCCTTTAGTAAATAACCCTCTATGACTATCTAATGATTGGTAAACAACAATATTTTTTTTTTTTTATTCTTGTTTTAGATATCTTTTAAAACAAACCTGAAGGGAAAAGTACTTACCCAACAGTTGCAAAAACATTCCCTCGCATTCAGTCCTGCTAGCCAAAGGTTCTTAAAACCTTCTTCTACTATGTTAACATAAGCCTCAGGTCAACTCGGCTGTCTACATTTGTAAACATGTTGAAGCGTTATCAAAGATTAAACTAAGAACAAGCTCACCTGGAGCTCAAACTGTACCTAAAAGAAGATATAAAAGGTTTTGGTAAATGTATTAAAGCTGAATTCTGGTCTAGACTAACATTGTCTAAATGCAAGAAGCATGTATATCCTTACTCGAATCTTGGTGCCCTGTTTATTTCTTCTATAAAATGTGCAGTTATTTAGCATTTATAATTTATTTAGCATAGATTTTTTGTATAAAAGACTGATTGCTGCTGCTCCCTCTCAATGGGCAGGGTGACTGGTCTTGTATCCGCCCCCTCCCTAAAGTTTTCTGCAGGCAGGCTGTAGTGGGATGACCTACTGGGTCCCTCCTGTAACAAAAATGTAAAGGTAGGATAGTTTTGCCTTAACGAGATGTGATCTGTAGAAGTAGTGTAATTGTAGATGTAGTTTAATTCTGGGTTATTAAAAATATAGTATTCAAATTAGCATCATTAGCATTTGAAAAGGACAGAGCCAATTTCTAGGATCGAAGTGACACCTACAGTGGTGTGAAAAAGTGTTTGCCCCCTTCCTCATTTCCTGTTCCTTTGCATGTTTGTCACACTTAAGTGTTTCGGAACATCAAACCAATTTAAACAATAGTCAAGGACAACACAAGTAAACACAAAATGCAATTTGTAAATGAAGGTGTTTATTATTAAAGGTGAAAAAAATCAAAACCATCATGGCCCTGTGTGAAAAAGTGATTGCCCCCTAAACCTAATAACTGGTTGGGCCACCGTTAGCAGCAACAACTGCAACCAAGTGTTTGCGATAATGTGCAATGAGGCTTTTACAGCGTCCTGGAGGAATTTTGGCCCACTCATCTTTGCAGAATTGTCCTAATTCAGTTACATTAGAGGGTTTTCGAGCATGAACAGCCTTTTTAAGGTCATACCACAACATCTCAATAGGATTCAGGTCAGGACTTTGGCTAGGCCACTCCAAAGTCTTCATTTTGTTTTTCTTCAGCCATTCGGTGGTGGACTTGCTGGTGTGTTTAGGATCATTGTCCTGCTGCAGAACCCAAGTTCGTTTCAGCTTGAGTACACGAACAGATGGTCGGACATTCTCCTTCAGGATCTCTTGGTAGACAGCAGAATTCATAGTTCCTTTTATCACGGCAAGTCTTCCAGGTCCTGAAGCAGCAAAACAGCCCCAGACTATCACACTACCACCACCATATTTTACTGTTGGTATAATGTTCTTTTTATGAAATGCAGTGTTCCTTCTACGCCAGATATACTTGGACACACACCTTCCAAAGAGTTCCACTTTTGTCTCATCGGTCCACAGAATGTTGTCCCAAAAGTCTTGGGGATCATCAAGATGTGTTGTGGAGAAATTGAGACGAGCTTTGATGTTCTTTTTGCTCAGCAGTGGTTTTCTCCTTGGAACTCTGCCACGCAGGCCATTTTTGCCCAGTCTTTTCCTGGTGGTGGAGGCATGAACGCTGACCTTAACTGAGGCAAGTGAGGCCTGCAGTTCCTTGGAAGTTGTTGTGGGGTCTTTTGTGACCTCTTGGATGAGTCGTCGCTGCGCTCTTTGGGGTAATTTTGGGCGGCCGGCCACTCCTGGGAAGGTTCACCACTGTTCCATGTCTTCGCCATTTGTGGATAATGGCTCTCACTGTGGTTCGCTGGATTCCCAAAGCTTTGGAAATGGCTTTATAACCCTTTCCAGACTGATAGATCTCAATTACTTTCTTTCTCAATTGTTCCTGAATTTCTTTGGGTCTCGGCATGATGTGTAGCTTTTAAGGATCTTCTGGTGGACCTTACTGTGTCAAGCAGCTCCTATTTAAGTGATGCCTTGATTGTGAACAGGTGTGGCAATAATCAGGCCTGGGTGTGGCTAGAGAAATTGAACTCAGGTGTGGACAACCACAGTTATAGTATGTTTTAACAAGGGGGGCAATCACTTTTTCACACAGGGCCATGATGGTTTGGATTTTTTTTCACCTTTAATAATAAACACCTTCATTTACAAATTGCATTTTGTGTTTACTTGTGTTGTCCTTGACTATTGTTTAAATTGGTTTGATGTTCCGAAACACTTAAGTGTGACAAACATGCAAAGGAATAGGAAATGAGGAAGGGGGCAAACACTTTTTCACACCACTGTAGATGCCAATAAAAGTTCCCATCAGAGTAAACATAGAATGCCACCTTCCTGAGGCTTCAAAGAAAACTGCTAGTCATCTTGGCTACAGAGATCTGCAGGGGGCAGTTGCAAGGCCCTAGCCGTTCTGCAAAGTTTGATTAATATCAACAGATCTAAGGAACCTATTTTAAATCTCATAAAAGCTAAAATATTAGCCACAGAGAGATGAAAATAATTCCTTTTGATCGTGCACGTCATGGGTTATGTATACATGTAACTCTGTATTTTTAGCATGTGTGGAATCCTAGAAAACCAAACAAAACCGATATATGGCGCCTAATTGCGGCAGGCAGGCAGTGATTGGTACTGTTGCGATCAGACTGATGCGCTGGTATCGGAAATCCTATCCATGACCCAGCAATCAGTGCTGTTCTGGGCCAATTCGACTCTGGTAATTTCAGAACACAAAACATCCTGTGGGCTGAGAAAGGAACAACCCAGAGGGATTGGCCAAAGGATAGCGTCCAGCCCACATCCATATTTCAATAAATTGGGTAGCCTGAGATATGGACATGGTTCTTCCATGAAGCCAGTTCGAAACTGGGGAGTTCCCACATGTTCCAGTATGCTTCTTCTAAAGGATAGACTTTCGTAAAGTTTATTTATGTTTTTATCCCCTTTTAGTTTCATAGCAAATTGCCAATTTGTGTGTCTTTCTGTATTTGTTGTATCTTTTTTGGGTAAATCCTTTTTCTTTGTATATCTTAAATGCACTGCCCACTTTCAGGATATTAAATGATAAAATTAATACGTGACTTCTGTGTACTAAGCTAGGAATCGGTATACAATTGCACTGCGTGTTGGCAGATTGCATGCAGATTGTACGCTAACAGATCTGTCAGACGGAGATCTCTGTGTGTGGTGGCTCAGCAGACCAGTCTGCGGACAAACTGTTGGGTGGTGACAGGCTAACGTTTATTAAAAATCAGATACAAAAGACTGCATATGATCAGAAACCATATACAAACAAAAAAGCCTTTGCCGTACAAGAATTTTTGTACATTTCCTTCCACGGTTCTGACTTGCTGTGAAACATCGAGGAAAACCGGACAATCATTTGCCCGAATGTCTCATAGTGCATACTTAGCTTTATAGTGAGTGTCAAGTTCTATGTTACTATGTCAGATGGCAGCTTAAAGTTCTCAAATTACTTAAGGAAACCAAATGAAATATCCAAATGTGATGCTTATCCCTTGCCCTGGGTGGATGAGTTGATAGAAAGGTCCCACCAAGTATATTACCACCCTTAATCTTATTTAAGGGTATTGGCAGGTTTCCTTAACAAACAAACCAAATGAAAAGAAAGCTTGTGTTACACCAGATGGTCCTCCCTTTCGACTTACATGAGGCCCTGGTCTCATTCCAAAGAATGGTAGACAGCATAATCAAGACGCACAACACATATACTTGGACATATCTAGATCATGTTGTCATTTTCACTTTTGACTGGGATTCCTGCCTACAGAAGGGGCAGACAGTTTTAGATTCCATGCATAAGAATGGTTTATCAACCAATCCAAAAAATGCACAATAGACATAGAAGAAGCCTGCTATGTGATCTACAGCGTTGGGCAGATAAAGCCTCCAATAAACCGGACTGAAGGACGGAAAGAGGGAAAGTGACAGAGGGGTTAGGTTCAGGGATCAGTGAACATTACCAGTAACTGAAAAGGAAAGCACATTTTTGTGTAAATCAATATTTTGGAAAAAAGATAAAATTCAAGACAAATCCATGTTGGCACCAATTGATTTTCACTTTTCTACAACTCAGAACCTCTTCTAGTGAAAATGCTAGAAACAGGCTTGAATCAGCTTTATTTTTGATGGCTAGCGGGGCTTTGATGTTGGGGATGGGGAATGATCTAAGCAGTTGCAAAGAGCTGTCCATACATATATATATATATACATCTTTTTGCTTATTCTGTTTGGTGGCCGCTGTTTATTTTATTCCTGCTCTACCAACCACTGCTAGGTCTAAACCTTTTTCACCTAGGAATGACAGTATTATTTGTTAATTAGATACACAGATATCTGAATGTCATAGCAATGTGTTGTAATACCCATAGCACAGTTTGTGCTGTGTTAAATGTATTGTAAGCATGTTTACTTTCTCTCTGCTGAAAAACAATGTGGCCTTTCAGATCTCTAATAAGCTTGTCAAAATGTGGGTCTTGTGGTTAGTAAGGGTCACATACTGCCTGGCTCGTTTCATGTTTGTGTCAGGAACTGACCTCCAAGGAGAATTGATCCCAGTGTCTCTATCAGCCATGCTTATGGAATTCTATTAAAGATGTTATTAAAGGCAGGGACGTGTTTGTTAAATAGCTTTAAAAGGGATATTAGTACAGATCGGGAAATGATGAAACAAATATAAACTCACTGCAGGTGATGTCAGTTAGAAGGTGAGCCAACGATCTGGATTTATTGGTAAAAAACCTCCAAAAAAATAAGCAAAAGCTCATAATTAACCACTTCAGCCCTGGAAGATTAGGCTGATCAATGACCAGAGCACTTTTTACAATTTTCACTGTGCTGCTTTAACTGGTAATTGTGCGGCCATGCAATGTTGTACCCAAACAAGCTTTCGTTTGATGGTATTTTATTGCTTCTGCAATGTTTATTTTTTGCGATATAAACGGAAAAAAATAATGTTTTCTACTTTTTGTCAGAAGAAAAATCCAATAAACTCAATTCTAATCATACATTTAGGCCAAAATGTATTCAGCCACATGTCTTTTGTAAAAAAAAATGTCAATAAGCGTATATTTATTGGTTTGCGCAAAAGCATCTACAGACTAGGGTACATTTTCTGGAATTTACGCAGTTTTTAGTTGACTGCCTATCTCATTTCTTGAGGTGTTAAAATGGCAGGGCAGTACAACCCCCCCCCCTCCCCCAAACAACCCCATTTTGGAAAGTAGACACCCCAAGGAAATTGCTGAGAGGCTTGTTGAGCCCATTGAATATTTAATTTTTTTGTCCCAAGTGATTGAAAAATGACAAAAAAAAAATTACACAAAGTTGTCTCTAAATGATATATTGCTCAAACATACCATGGGCATATGTGGAATTACACCCCAAAATACATTCTGCCGCTTCTCCTGAGTACGGGGATACCACATGTGTGAGACTTTTTGAGAGACTAGCTGCATACAGGACCCCAAAAACCAAGCACCTCCTTCAGGATTTCTAAAGGGTATATTTTTGATTGCACTCCTCACTACCTATCACAGTTTCGAAGGCCATAAAATGCCCAGATAGCACAAAACCCCCCAAATGACCCCATTTTGGAAAGTAGACACCCGAAAGTATTTGCTGAGGGGCATGTTGAGTCCATGGAATATTTTATATTTTGGCAAAATTTGCAGGGAAATTACAAACTTTTTTTTTTTTTTTGCACAATATTGTCACTAAATGATATATTGCTCAAACATGCCATGAGCATATGTGGTATTACACCCCAAAATACATTATTTTACTTCTCCTGAGTATGGGAAGTGTGCTTAAGAAAGTCCAATTAAGAATTTCCCATTGTTAATATGTATCAAAAAAGGATAAAGAAGACTCTATCCATAATTCAATGAATGTGAATACTATTTTCCTGTGCAGCTCGACGTGAGGCTCCCAGAGATCTCAACAATATGGCCGCTGCTACGTGAGTCCTTAAATACCCCTCCCCGTTACATCAGAACACGACGCAAGATATTGCACCGTGATGATGCACCGCGGATGCAAACAGAGGGGAGTGGCCATGCGGTGCGATATCCAGCGCCTGCACGCTCGCCGAAACACATATCCCATACACAGATGACGTCAGGACCACAAGTCACTGCTCCATGCATGACAGGGGCAATGCCCCAGCCCGCAGAGACACCCGAAACCAGAAGTCCGCACCACAAAGGTCCTCCCCACACAGCGGCACACATAGGAAGCCAAAGTCACGACAATCCCATTAACATCCTTTGGCGTCCGTACGGGGACCCAATGACAGATCGGCAAGAGAATGGCACTGTGGCAGCAAACGCCAAACCCCATCCAAATAAAAAAAGCAGAATAAAAATGTCATTTGAAAATGATTAGAATCTCATCAGACATATTTTGTTCATTTAATAAATGGAAGAACCAAATGCAGGTGGGATTTTTTCGGTGCAAAATTTAACAAAAGAGAGATATATATGTTATATAAAAAAACAATTTTTATTTTCCCATAATAAAATTAACACATGCACGTGTTACATAAATATCCTGATATACAAAAATTACAAAACAGTGGCTGGTCCATGTAATGAAAAGATTTTTTGAGGTACTTGGTTATCCCGACATGTTTCGCAATAGCTTCTTCGGGAGATATACAAGCTAATAGTAACAAAAACATAAAATTAATTTAAATCAATACAACCATGTTAAAATACGTTCAATACATATTATTTTATTTTATTTTATTCATAGAGTACTTAGGTATGAATCTCCAAAATCAAAGCCTCAAGAGGGCGCTTACCCTCCCTCCAGATCCACCGTCCCATGCAAAAACACCAATCTGGATGTAATTAAATGTGATGACTCTACTTAGTAGACAATATGAACACGACTTGGATATATTGGATAAGTCGATTGCCCAATGGTACGAGGATTATGCATTAGCCGCTATGACTCCTAAATTTAAGAAAAAGGAACTTGAGTTAATAAAACATGTTGAAAATTACACCTTGGAAACTATTCGTTCTAAGGAAAAGAAATTTGCTCGTGATAACAGTGCCTATACCAGTGGCTAAGCCTATAAATGGCCGAGTAATGGTCAAAGTAAAGGATTTAAAGTCCCACGTTCATATAAAGCTAAAAATAATAAATATGATAAGAATATGTCTAACCTTTCTCCTTCCTCCCTTTCATCTAGCCAATCTACCATTTACCGAGACCTCTCTGGAGATTGACTTCCCAAGAAGAGTAAGGAACATTCGGACACAGCCTCTTCCGACTCACAGCCGGAACTCACTCCGGTACCCCTTTACCACCTCGCGCACTAATCTTTACTTCTAAATCTGCACTGCCACGTTCTGGTACAATGTTTCAACAATCTTCTCTATCTCTCCCCCGTAGATCCTCTTTCACTGCCCCTACCCCCACCTTGGTCACTTCCATCACAACTAATGTCACATCTGTTACAGGTCATCCTACAGTAAGTAACTTAGATAATACTATAATCTCACCTTCTGGCACTTCTATACTGGCTGATCTCCGTCTTGCCCCAATTTTTTTAGGGAAAGAACCCTCCCCGGGGTCAATGTAAACGGTGACATATGTTCATATGTTCAAATCATGGAAATATTGATAATCTTGAATTGTCTATAATTAATCTGTCTAGCTATTCTTTAACTGACTCTGAAGAAGAAGTTTTGAAATTGGGCCTATCATTCTGCCCCGATGTGGATATAGATAAATTTGATTTAATCAAAGATGTCCACCTATTTGCGCGTAGGTTACATAGTTACATAGTTATATAGTTAGTCAGGTTGAAAAAAGACACAAGTCCATCCAGTTCAACCTTAAAAACAAATAAATAAAATAGGTTATTATTTAAAACCATCTTTGACAAACCCAATGACGAACCTCCTAATCAGTCACCTGATTTTCTACTAAAAGCTGAACATCAGGCCATTCAGGATTTGATGGACCTTTGGGAGGAGGGACATGACACCCCGGATGACCCGGGACTTATTAATCCTGGGGGTATATCCATGGCTGCCATGTCTCCCCCCCCCCATCAACCTACAAACCCAAATCAACTTTATTTCCCTTGCTAAATTAAAATCCAAATATTTGGGCCTTCACTGAACAGGTCTGTAAAACCATAGAACAGAGTTCATTTACTTTCAACAAATCCTTTAATCTCACCAAGCAGCAAAAAAATGCAGTAAAATCCTTACAAAGTAATTCGGAGATAATGATCAAGCCAACCGATAAGGGTGGAAATTTGGTCATTATGGATATTCCACAATACACCCATATGTGCCTAAATATCTTGAAAAATCGAGACTGGTATCGGCCTATTTCGACCACAGTAATTTCGAACTTTGATGCTAAGTACCGTTGTATAATCTTTAAAGCCTACAAGTCTGCTATTATTGACAAGAACACATGGGAATTTCTTAATATCAAAGATCCTAAAACTCCAACATTTTATGCACTCCCTAAAGTTCATAAATCCCTGATGGAACCCCCTGGACGACCGATCATTTCCAGTTGCCAAAGTTTTACAGAGAATGCTAGCTCTCTAATTGACAATTACTTACGTCCCCATGTTACTTCCCTTTTCTCGTATATTAAAGACACCATCGATTTGTTGAGAACTATTGATGATATATCCTTGCCTCCCAATTCGTGGCTTGTATCAATTGATGTGGAATGTTTATACAACGCAATCCCACACCACAAAGGGGTTGAAGTTGTATGATCATACCTCAATCAAAGAGGTCCATCTTCTAGTAAATACAATGATTTTGTGATGGAGCTTTTAGAGTATGTCCTCAGACATAATGTTTTTCAGTTTGACCAGACCCACTACCTCCAGGTACAGGGGGTAGCGATGGGGACTAAATGTGCTCCATCGTATGCCAACCTGTACCTGGGGGGGTGGGAAAAAGATGTTTTTGCACGTGATGATCTAATTCCATTTCTTGACTCTATTATTGCATGGTACAGATATTTGGACGATGTCTTGATTTTTTGGTCTGGTACTGAACTTCAATTACAACAATTTTTCCAACTAATTTCCATTAATGACTTCAATCTTCACTTTACATACAAATACAGTTGAGATGAGATTGAGTTTCTTGATTTAAAGATTAAAATCAATGCTGATGATACTCTTGCCTCCTCACTCTTTAGAAAGCCAACAGCCGGGAATACAATACTCCATGCAAAGAGTTTCCATCCTGAATCATTAGTGCGAAGTATTCCGTATAGCCAATATTTAAGAATTAAACGTAACTGTAGCAACGAAACTGACTATCGATTAGCAGCGAAAGATCTTTATAATAGACTCAAAGCCCGTGGATATAGTCATACTTGTTTAAAGAGAGCATACAATAAAGTGAAGGCCAAAAATAGAAATACCTTAATTTTTCCATCTCAATTACATGAAGATAGAAACACGGTCAAACTAATTACAAGATATTCTAATCAACATAAAAGTTTTAGGGATATTCTACAAAGATTTTGGCCTCTTTTAATGGCAGATCCTTTAATTAATAAACATATTAAAAATCATCCAGAAATAACTTATAAACGAGCACCATCATTAAAAGATCGCCTAGTTCATAGCCATTTCTCTATTGAAGCTACCACTAACCCAAAACAATTTGGAACTTATTCTTGTGGACACTGTGATATGTGCCCATTCATGATGAATTCATCTAAATGTAAACTACCTAATGGTAAGTGGTTTCTATCTAAATCCCACGTGGTGTGCTCCACACCGAGCATTGTGTACTTGGCACAGTGCCGTTGTTGGGGATACTATGTGGGAAAAACTAAAATACCCTTTTCTGTCCGTATGAGGGACCACATTAAACCTATACTAAATAAAAAAACTGTTACGGCTGTAGGCAGACATGTTGGTACTCATCATGCGTTTAACCCAGACGTTATTCGGTTTATTGCCCTGGACCATGTTCCACTGTCCTCGCGAGGAGGCAGTGTTGATAAAACACTGCTTCAGCTTGAGGCAAGATGGATATTTAATCTGAGGGCTACACGATTTCCAGGTTTTAATGAGAAGCTGAGTTATAGATCTTTCCTATAAATCTCGTTTTGATTGCTTAAATATTTACTCTCTCTTGGTGCTTTCGTTTTGGCCGTTTGATTGGTGCTCTGTGGGGGGAAATGGGGAGATGAATTGTATGTTGCTTTCTTCCCTCCTCCCTTCCTTTCCTTTTTTTTTCTTCCTGTTTTGAATAATTATAAAATAAATTATGTAAATTCAAAGTTGATTAACCACCTCGCGCCCACCCTATAGCCGAATGACGGCCGTAGAGCAGGCGCGTTCGTCCGGGAGGCCGTCCCTGGACGTCCTAATGTTTACTTCCGCAATGCGCGCCGCCGCGGGCACGCATCGCGGAAGTTCTGTGTTCGCCGTGTCCCCCGGGGACAGGCAAACACAGATCGCTGTAAACGGCCAATCACAGCGGCCGTTTACAGCGTGATCGGCGTGTCCAATGGGAGATGATCTCATATGTAAACATATGAGATCATCTCTCAGCGCCGCTCTCCCTCCTCACACAGACAGTGTGAGAGGGGAGAGATGAACGGCTGCAGCGGCAGCCGTTCTGCCTTGAGTTAAAAAAAAAAAAAGTAAAAAAAAAAAGTGCCATCCTCCCCCAGCAGTGCCATCTGCCCCAGTGCCATCCGCCCCAGTGCCATCCACCCCAGTGCCATCCACCCCAGTGCTACCTGCCCCCAGTGCCATCCACCCCAGTGCTACCTGCCCCCAGTGCCACCTGCCCCCAGTGCCACCTGTTGTCAGTGCCATTTGTCCCCAGTGCCATCTGTCATCAGTGCCACGTATAAGTGCCATCTGTCATAAGTGCCACATAGTGCCATCTGTCATCAGTGCCACGTATTAGTGCAATCTGTCATCAGTGCCACGTATCAGTGCCATTTGTCATCAGTGCCACCTGTCAGTGTCACGTGCCATCTGTTGTCAGTGTCACGTGTCATCAATGCCACTTATCAGTGCCATCTGTCATCAGTGTCACGCGTCATTGGTGCCATGTATTAGTGCCATCTGTCATCGGTGGCACGTATTAGTGCCACGTATTAGTGCCATCTGTCATCAGTGCCACGTATTAGTGCCACGTGTCTTCAGTGCCATGTATTAGTGCCACGTGTCATCAGTGCCACGTATAAGTGCCACCTGTCATTGGTGCCACATATTAGTGCCATCTGTCATCAGTGCCACGTGTCATCAGTGCCACGTATAATGTGTCATCATTGCCACGTATCAGTGCCATCTGTCATCAGTGTCACATGTCATTGTCCTGGTGCTTCAAAAGTGTAATAAATAGTCAACAAGTTAGATGTGTAATTTATGTTCCTAGAACACATGATGGCGCTACCTGCATGTTGGGCCTCTCTATGTGGCCAGGCTGTGAAAAAGCCCCATACATGTGGTATTGTAATACTCAGGAGGAGTAGCAGAATTTTTTGGGGGTGTAATTTGTGGTATACACATGCCACGTGAGAGAAATAACCTATTACAATGACAATTTTGTGGAGAAAAAAAAATGAAAAATCTTAATTTTGCAAAGAATTGTGGGAAAAAAATGACAACATCAAAAAGCTCACTATGCCTCTTACTAAATACCTTGAAAATGTCTACTTTCCAAAAAGGGGTCATTTGGGGGGTATTTGTACTTTCCTGACTTGTTCGGGTCACAAGAAGCGAGATAGGCCACCAGTACATCAGATGTGATCAATTTTGTGCGATTCGCACCACAGCTTGTAGACTCTCTAACTTTCACAAAGACCAAATAATATCCACTAATTTGGGTTATTTTTACCAAAGATATGTAGCAGTATAAATTGTGGCCAAAATTTATGAAGAAAAATTAATAATTTGCATAATTCTGTCACAGAAACAAAGAAATATGCGGTTTTTTTTCAAAATTTTCGGTCTTTTTTCATTTATAGCGCAAAAAATAAAAACCCCAGAGGTGATCAAATACCACCAAAAGATAGCTCTATTTGTGGGAAAAAAAGGACAAAAAATTCATTTGGGTACAGTGTTGCATGACTGAGTAATTGTCATTCAAAGTGTGAGAGCACCGAAAGCTGAAAATTGGTATGGGCAGGAAGGGTGTTTAAGTGCCCAGTAAGCAAGTGGTTAAATAATTTAAATGTATGTTACTATATATGCAAATGTTTTGGTTGGTGTGAATCTCCATATTCTTAGTCCTTGGCGATTTGCCCCATGGTCATAATATTTCTGGTCATTGCTGGCCTATGGGCTTGCTGCCTCTGGGAGGCGCAATTTTCCTTTCCTTTTCCACTTTCAATCTGCCCAATAGTGCTGGCATTAGTGCAAATGACGCTATTTCCCCTCTTGTTCCCTCAGCTGATGGATTTTGGCATTTTCGGGGTGGTCATACGGACACCCAGGGCGTTCCTGAATGGGAGTATTCCCATCAGGACGCCCGCTACTACGGCGGCGGCGGCAGATGTATGTTCGATGGGGTGGTTGTATGGGAATGTATGGCTTTTGCTCCTTCCATTTGAGCTTTACGTTGCCCAGGTACTCATTGATTGGTTATCGTCTGATTACGTAAGGTCCATTACTGCTTTAATGGCCTTATGGGTATTGTAGTTCTCTTCCTCACTCCCTCTCCCTTCGGACATGCGCTGTGCCGTTGGATGTGTCCGCGTCGAGCCGGTGACGTCAGACGCCGGCTCGATGGATGGGAGTATTTAGACTGGCTCTACCTAGCTGGATGTACTGGCGGAAGCGCTGGGTCAGCTTTACATGTGGTATGCTGTTCAACGTAAGTTTTTTAATTCAGAGACTGTAACTAATTTATACCCTAATTTACCTACTCCCTGTATACCAATGCAGATTATACTTTTATATACTTATAGGCACTCAGCGAAAGAATCGTTAGCTTGTGGGTGTTGGGTTGTATTGCAGTAGCGGTACACCGTAACCTGTATGCACTGAGTCTCTATCAGCATACCGGCTTAATATTTTACTTGCATCCTGATAGCATCATTTGTATTAGTAAGTATTATTTGGACTATTTCCTTGCTTTATTTATTCAAATTCCATGGTCTCCCCCCTATGTGATATGAGCTCATATGAACTACATTATGATAAGTCTGTTATACCCTATTTTTTTACACCTAATATATAGAGGCTGGATAGCCCCCCTGTCCCCCCCTCCCCCTTTACTTCTTTTTCTTTATTGATTAAATGAGATATTAAATAAAAATATTTATTTGATTGATAACAAATAAAAAATAAAAAAAGTTATAGTCCTATAAATTTGAGAGTATATTTAGCATCTTTCTTTTTTACTGTCCAGACTGGCTCCTATCTATGCCCTCCTGAGCCATTCCTCTCCTCAGCTGATGAATGAGTGGGTTTGCACACCTTTAATTACATCCAGATTGGTGTTTTTGCATGGGACGGTGGATCTGGAGGGAGGGTAAGCGCCCTCTTGAGGCTTTGATTTTGGAGATTCATACCTAAGTACTCTATGAATAAAATAAAATAATATGTATTGAATGTATTTTAACATGGTTGTATTGATTTAAATAAATTGTATGTTTTTGTTACTATTAGCTTGTATATCTCCCGAAGAATCTATTGCGAAACATGTCGGATAACCAAGTACCTCAAAAAATCTTTTCATTACATGGACTAGCCACTGTTTTGTAATTTTTGTATATCAGGATATTTATGTAACACGTGCATGTGTTAATTTTATTATGGGAAAATAAAAATAGTTTTTTTATATATGGTCTCTCTTTTGTAAAATTTTGCACAGAAAAAATCCCACCTGCATTTGGTTCTTCCATTTATTAAATATTCTAATTGGGATTAGGTGCCTTTAATTTTGGTGCTGATGGAAGCTTGAATCAAACCTTACAAAAAAATATTTTGTTCATATTTAATGCATTATTCTGTATTTTTCTCTGTCTCTGTTGCACAGCTAAAGTTGTTGAATTATAGGTTCTTATGTCAGAAATAAACAAACCCCCCCCCCCCCCAGTTCTTTCCTAAAGAAGCCATGCAACAAAACATGTAGAAAACATGAATGTGACTACAGTAAAACATTTTCATCAATAGGATGCCTTGCACACACCTATGGCCATGATTATATTGTATGTATTGTTTTTATGACATTGTTCATTTAATACAATGTGTCTATACTTTTTACATATTGTTGCTTCAGTGCTTTGCACCTATAAAGTCCTATATCTACCAAATGTTTTTCCTTATTTAAACGGGATGTTGGTGCTATATCTTATGTAGACTCTGTTTATGTAGTCCCTGACCACATAATTGACCATATTACCTAGGGTGGATAATGCACCCATGATACATACTAATGTGGCCAGATACCAGTGTTAAATATATTTTTTTTGTATTCTGTTTTGTATTAAGTAAAAACCGTTGTTCTAGAATTTGAATTTTTTTTAACAATATTTTTTTATTTTTGACTTTCCTGCACAATAGTGACTCATTCTGTGGTGATAATGTGGATGGGTTCTGATGCAACCACTCTTGGTGTTGACTCTCCATCTTCCATTTCTGGTAGACCTTTCTGGTGAGCAGTGGGGGACATGATGGATGGGGAGGGCTTCATACAAAAACAGGCATCAAAATCTCTCAGCTCCAATAGAAATATCATAATCAAACATTCAGATAAGGGGGGAACCTTGTCGTTATGGATGTGGAAGACTATGAGAGGATGTGCCTAGACATCATCCGTAATACACAATGTTATAAACCTGCTCCAATGTCTCACATTGATTATTACACCAAACAATATAAGGAAAATGAAATACTCTTACATTTTTGGACAGTAGAAATCCCACTACTCCTATATTTTATGTGTTGACAAAAGTGCATAAAAGTTTACTTCACCCCCATGGTCAACCGATCATTTCAGGTTGTAGATCACGCACGGAAAGAGCGAGTCAACTCATAGATGAGTATCTCTATCCACATGTTAAAGGTCTCTTCTCCCATATGAAAGACACCATTGAACTTTTAAAAATTGTGGATGGCTAGCAGGTCCCACAGGGGGCCTGGTTAGTTGCTATAGACATTGAGGCCTTGTATAATTTAATCCCACATGTACGTGGGGTCCAAGTGATACAGGAATTCATAGATGAGCGAGATTTGGATTAATGGAAATACACTGACTTTATTGAGGAAATGTTGAGCTTCATTCTTACACATAACATTTTTGTTTTCAAGGGTTCCACTACCTCCAGGTACAGGGAGTTGCTAGGCGAGCCAAGTGTGCCCCCTCCTATGCTAGCCTGTACCTGGAGGGGTGGGAATGGGACTTATTTGTAGATGAGTTGAAGACATTAGAAATAGATAAAATTCTGTCTTGGCATCACTATATCAATGACGTCTTTATGGTACGGGCAGGATCAAAAAATGATCTGATTGAATTTTTGAATAGCTTGCAACACAATTTTTACAACCTTAAATTTACTTTTACATTTGATCAAGAAAGGATCACATTTCTATATGTGGAAATCTTCATCAATGAGATGGGTGTCCTTTGCTCAACACTATACAGGAAACCATCAGCTGGCAACAGTATGTTGCCAGCTGATGGTAGCAAACAGCTCTCATCTGGAACAACTAATTAAGAGAATCCCTTATAGTCAGTTCCTTAGAATCAAACAAAACTGTACTCAGTATGAGGACTTCCAAAGGGAAGCTGACTTATTGCGAGAATGTCTCCTGCTGAGGGGTTATAGCAAAATAAGCCTTAGAAAGGTATTTATTAGGGTTAAAATACAGAGTAGACTCTCACTCATCTATGAATCTCGGAACAAGAAAAAGACTACATCTACAAGAATTATCACCAAGTACAGTAGGCAACATAACAAGGTACGTAATGTCTATAACAAATGTTGGTATCTACTAACTTCTGACCAGAAAATTATGAAATTCATTAAACCTTACCCCGAAATAACATACAAGAGATCAAAATCATTGAGAGACACTTTAGTGACCAGTCATCACAAAACTAGAGATGGTGGCAAGAGTAAGACACCTGGCACGTACCCGTGGAAATTTAATTTCTGTATTTTAATTTTGAAAGCTAAGAGTGTCACCCTTCCCAATAATACTAATAATAATTTGGACTCCAAGATATAGGACCACTTGCCAATCAATAGGAGTTGTTTCCATAATGAAGTGCTGCTGTGGAGCATTTTATATAGGCAAGACTAAACGACCACTTTTTTGCCGAATTAGGGATCATGTCTCAATAATTGCTAAACATAAAACGGAAACTCCTATCAGTAGGCATTTGGGACTATATCATAACTTTGACTTGAATTTAATTGGTTTCTTCAGTCTTGAACATATCCCAACCATAAAGATGCAGTGGGAAAAAATACGTTGCTACAGCCGTCAGTATTGGTAAAAGACTGGTAAGTACAGAGTCCAACAGATAAGATATCTCAGTATATGGAAAAAGACTTAATAATATTAGAAAAAGATATTACTCAAAGTGCAACAGAAACTCTTATATTCGATTATTGTATAAAAGAAGGATAATACGTCCTTTCACCTTTCAATTAAAGTGTGACATACCATCAGACCATATCAAAGTGCAGAAGTGCAAAATGGCATCCGTGCAAACAATGCAAATATAAATAATCGTGTATAACCAATCAGTACAAAATCCACAATAAAGTGCAAAGTGAATATTATCACTAAAGAAAATTAATAATCAATATTAGATATATAGTGCACCAAGAAGGTTTACTGATACCATGTAAAAAAAGAGAACAACAAAACGTATGTGTTCTGTGAAACTAAGCTGTGCAAAATTATGCAAAAAAAAAGTGTAAATAAATAACACACAATAATTAATAAATTTGATCCATGCAAATCCATCAATATATAAACAAAAAATCAAGTAATTGCAAATAAATGAATCCATTAATTCAGAAAAGTCCTCAATATATGAATCGGCGTATAAATGTATTCAACCATGCATACGGTGCAAAAATTCCAAAGTGCGGGTGCTTCACTGTGCAAATATAGCAATGTGCAACAGTTCCAAAAGTGTAAACATCCAGGTGTTTCTCTACTTCCTGTGTACACACTCTAATAAGTAATGGTCCCTTAGCTTGCGACAAAGAGGCAGCCGCATTTACAGAAAGACTGGGCGTATTAAATTCTTCTCCCCGTATCCCTGGATCTGAGTAGATAATTATCCCAATAGGTTCTCTTTTTCCTACGTCTTTGTCTCTCAGTGGGAGCAAGAGCAAACCAAAAGAGGGGGAGTGCCATAGTGTAGTAATTTTCAACAAACAGCGTATTTATTAAAATGTTATACAGGGTACTCACATAAACTCACATAAACAAATGCAAACAACACTTATCTCCTACGAATGGCAAGCTCGTGTTGCCTATGTCAATATGTCAAGCGCCTATCCTGTCCCTACACGTGACATCACGACCACGTGAATTCATGCACTTCTATTTTCTTTTTAATAAATACCTGGTCATAGCCCTTTTTAGCCTTTTTCTGTCCCATGTTTTCTGCTTGGTCTAGGAAAGTCTCTATCTTGGTGCAGTTGGGTCTAAGGTGCATGAATTGTCCCTTTGGTACATTGAAAATCCAATTCTTGTGATGACAACTTTCTATTGGAAGGTAACTGTTCCTGTCCACATTTTTAAAGTGCATTTGTGTCTTAAGCTTGAATTCTTCTTGCATAATTTCCAAATCTAGGAACGTTACAATTTTCTCACTGATTTCCCAAGATAGTCTTATATTTCTTTCATTTCTATTCAGTCTTTCTAGGAATAGGACACGTTGATCTGAGTCGCCTTTCCACAGTATAAAAATATCATCAAATATACCTTTTGTATATTGCCAATTCACCAGGTTTATTATTAAAGACATTTTCTTCTTCCCATTGAGCCATAAAAAGGCCCGCCACACTTGGGGCAAATTTCGCCCCCATTGCTACTCCAGTTCGTTTTTGATAATAGTTTTTCTCGTACCAAAAATAGTTGTTCTTCAGACAGAAATCATTTTACAATAAACTTCCTCTGCATACACGGTAATTTAGTGTACGTCCTCAGACCCCATTTTATGGCTTCACAAGCCTGATGGTGAAGTATTACTGTATATAGTGATGATACGTCAGCGGTGGCCAAGATCCATGGTCCTTCTTCTTCTGGGATATTCTCAATAATCTGCAACATTTGTTTTCTGTCTCTTAAATATGCTTTTGTACTTTGAACGACTGGTTGTAGAAAATAGTCTATATATTGGCCCATTCTGGCAGTCAGTGATTCGATCCCATTTACAATTGGCCTAAATGGTGGATTTATTCTATCCTTGTGTACTTTTGGAAGTGAATAAATAATTGGCGTACGACAGGAATCTGGTATTAAGTGTCTCACTTCTTTTTTATTTAGTATATTTTTCTTTAGTCCCAAGTGTACAATTTGTTCAAGCACATTCCTACATTTAAACATGGGATTTCCTAATTGCTTGTTATATGCATTTTCATCTTCCAGCATCTTGTTCTTGCCATCACGATATTGTTCTTTTGAAAGAATAACAATGGCTCCTCCTTTATCCGCTGGTCGGATGACCAAATCTTTCCGTTTTGTAAGTTTACGAATGCCACTTCTTATATAATTGGGCTCTTCCTTCTTCTTAATTTTAAAATCCTTAATTTCTTCTAAAACCACTTTTTTAAAACTTCAATGTGTTTATTGTCTTTTATCGGGGGATTAAAAACAGATTTATTCCTCAATGTACTGTGTAGAACTTCACCCTTGTGGTGCTCTGGGGGTTTGTGTCTAAACGAATTTCCCATTGTGTACTTTTTAATATTTCGTTTTCTGATAAATTTCTTGATGCCAATATAGGTTTCAAATTTATCTAGATTTTTTGTGGGCGTGTATTTTAGGCCTTTATCAAGGACCCCTATTTCTTCATGTGTAAGTACTTGACCGCTGAGATTAAGAATGCCCTCCCCCTTTATTCTCTTTTTCTTTTGTTCTCTCTTGCCTGATCATTGTCCTCTCTTCTTTCCTGACTTCTTCTCATATCTATCATTTCTTCTTGATTCTGTGGTGGGTGGTTCTCCCTGCCCTTGTCTAAAAAAGACCTATTGTACTCTTAGCCTCTGTATTGTGTGGCATATTGTCTGTCATACCTCTCTTCTTCCTCTCGATTCATCAATGGGGCATAGTAATTGTAAGTCGGTATCGGACTCCGTCCTCTCTGATACTGGTTTCTTTGATGTGTACTTTTTCTCTCATCATATCCATATTCTTGAGCTGGGCTCCTGCCTCTTGGCCCATAATATTCCTATGGTGGTGCCCTATTCTCTCTATATTCCTGTGGTGGTTTTCTATGTTCTCTTTGTTCCTGAGGTGGTCTGTATTCTCTTTGTTTCTGGGGTGGTCCTCTATATTCCCTATAATCATTTGGTGGTCTGTGTCAGTAGTTTCCATTTTGAGGCCTCTTGTTCTTCCCATAGTATGTTTTTTTTCCAGCCATTTTGTGGTGTCCAATCGTTATATGGCGGCCTTCTATCAACTGGATGTGGAGTCTGTTAATAGTAATTCCCATATCTTTCATCTTGATTTCCTTGTCTTCTGCGTAAGTTGTTCATTTGTGTATTGTGGATGGGCCCTTACTGTTTTTTCAGGTGTAGAGTATGTTGAAATCACATCTATTTTGCCCAGTTGTGCTTGCCATTTAAATACCTGATCGTTTTGGAAGTCATTCATATCTCTGATATATTTCTCACTTTTTCTTTGTTGAACATCTCTGTCCTTTTTTGGGAGATCTTTATTTAGCTGTAAGGTAAGTGTTTTAAACTCGGCAGTTTCTTTATGTATTTCCAGTTCTTCTTTTATTTCTGCAATATTCTGATCGATAATTTTACTTTTCTTATGTTTCCTTTGTAATAAGAACTTAAGTAATTCTAGGCCTTTTTCATTGAAAAATTTAAACCATTCATCATTTGATTCCTGATCCATCAGACCATCATTTGGGGGTATGTACCATCTAAGTCTTCTTGGGACAATATTCTCTTTCGGATAGGTTTCAAAGGTATTAATATCCCACCATAAGCTCACCTTTTTCTCCATATTATGTCCTAATCTTCTCATCAAACTTTCTAAATCTGTAGTTTTACTACTGACATTAGTATTAAATACTTCTTCCAAATTTATTTTTCTTTTATCCATAAATGTAAACACATCCATGGTTGCTGCGGGAATGGGTGGTATGTGTGTAACTTATATGGGGAGAAGAATTTAATACGCTGAGTGTTTCTGTACATGCGGTTGCCTCTTTGCCACAAGGTAAGGGGCCATTACTTATTAGAGTGTGTACGCACGAAATAGAGAAACACCTGGATGTTTGTACTTTTGGAACTGTTCACGATTGTATCTTTTATATGGTAGCGCAGGAATATTTATCTATTACATAAGCACATTTTGTTGCTTACTCTTATCTAAAGCATTATTTGCTAACTCATGCTAAAGTGGGCAGATTTAAAGAGGTTGTAAAGCTGCGTGTTTTTTCACCTTAATGCATCCTATGCTTTAAGGTGCAAAAACACCTTGCACTCTCTGGCCCCCCTGAGCCCCCGTTTTACTTACCTGAGCCCCGAATCTCCGTGGGCATGATCCCACGTTGCTTTCCCCCAGCTTCTGTGGGCTCTTCATTGGATGATTGATAGCAGCGCAGCCATTGACTCCCACTGCTGTCAATCAAATCAATGACATGGCACGCCGGGGCGAGGCCGAGTGATACACTATACTATACAGCCCCTTTAATGTATTTCTCATTGTGATATCCATTTGATTGCACATAGCTGCACTTGCTGTGCCTGGTGAGACTCTAATCATTTTCAAATTGCATTTTTACTTTGGAGGTTTTTTTTTGTTTTTGGATGTGGTTTGGCGTTTGCTGCCACAGTGCCATTCTCTTGTCGATCTGCCATTGGGTCCCCGTACGGACACCCAAGGGCGTTCATGGGATTGTCCTGACTTTGGCTTCCTATGTGTGCCCATTGTGTGGGGAGGCCCTTTGCGGCACGGAGTTCAGCTTTGGGTGTCTCTGCAGGCTGGGGCGTTGCCCCTGTCATGCACGGAGGAGTGGCTTGTGGTCCTGCCCCAAGGGGCGCGAGCTTCATGATGCCCTCTGTGTATGGGATATGTGTCGCGGCGCAGGATATCCTGGACCTTTGCGCCGAGTGGCCGCTCCCCTCTGTTTGCGTCCGCAGTGCATGACATCTAGCACCATGCTCTGATGTAACGGGGAGGGGTATTTAAGGACCCACGTGGCAGCGGCCATATTGTTGGGATCCCTGGGAGCCTCACGTGAAGCTGCACAGGAAAATAGGTATTCGCATTCATTGAATTATGGGTGGAGTCTTCTTTACCCTTTTTTTGATACATATTAACAATGGTAAATTCTTAATGGGACTTTCTTAAACACACACAGGCATTGTTTGATGATTGGGGGTCCACCTTATCTCCCTTTGTATCCTTGATGGGGCTACATGCCCCAACTCATGTAAGGGTTAGGCAAGTATGTCTGGATTCTGTTTTATCTCTTTATGAGAACTCATTATGCCATTAATATCGTATACTAAGGTTCTTCCCTTTTTCTTTTGTCTTTCTCTTCATATGACTCTAGAGTTGTGTAATGATCTTCTTTTTTGCAATACAATTCCCGTTATCTTTTGGACGGTTGAGGCTCCCAGTTTAATAGTCCATTACTTCTAGATATACTACATTCTAAGTGAGTTAAATATAGGGTTATATCCCCGCCATGGAATTCAATTTAAAATTACTTTATTCATATATGATATGGTTTATTGGATTTAATATATACTTACATTTATTGGCAGGATACCTGTAAACCTCTGATATTATATTATTCACCCCTCCCTACGGGTGATCTGGCAACATTCGGAGGTTTATGGTTTTGTGGATGCAGTATATGGTCGTATCTCATTCTTCATCAAATTTTTAACACTATTTAGGGCCCCAACACCCATATCATGAGGTAGGGCCTTTTTGGTTTTTGTTTTAATGAATGTCTCTTGTCTCTCATTTAAGTGCAGCCATCATTTTATAAAAAGACATTGTTTGTTCATGTTTAATGCATTAATCTCTGTTGCACAACTAAAGTTGTCAAATTCTAGGTTCTTATATATAAAATAAACAAACCCTCACGTTCTTTCCTGAAGAAGCCATATGGCGAACATGTAGAAAGCATGAACGTGACTATAGTAAATCATTGTCATCGATAGGATGCCTTGCACACATCTATGGCCATGATTATATTGTATGTATTGTTTTTATGACATTGTTCATTTAATAAAATTTGTCTATATTTTTTACATATTGTTGCTTCAATACTTTGCACCTATAAAGTTCCATATCTCACAAATGTTCTTCCTTATGTAAATGCTTTAGTGTGCATGATCTGGACACATGTTCACTTTAATGTTGGATCTTTCTCTTCATTGCAGAAATGGTGCATGCCCAGAAGAAGAATGAATGGCTGAATTGCAGCAGCAGAGTAATCTCTGATCAATAAAATTATTTACATATATATAGCAACGATTTTGAGTGCTGATTTGATTGTTTTGTGACCTTACATGGTTTCATGTACTCTGACCTGGGAGTCCTAACATCATTTAATATCCTGTGTGCTATCCCATCTTCTCATGCTTGTTTGTATGGTCATCATTTATAGGCTCACATTCATCAAAGTAATAGAACTTTCACAACCATCACATTTGTACAGTAGACCCAATGTCACCTCATTCTCATTACTTATTTAATTTGTAGATGAGGTCAAGAAGAACATTTTAAAGAATAATTCAAAAGGTTTCCATAGAAAAATGTTGCGCTTAATCACTTATTCCTCTAATTGTGTCATTGTGCCTCTAAAGTCTGACCTAGGGCTGGTTTATGCACATTTTTTTCTTTTCTTGTATCAATTCCCAGACGGATGTGGCCATAGGAGTGATTCTTTCATATTTGTTCGTAATCATTCATTACTTTTTAAGCTACAGTTCAAAAGATGGGCGCAGTGAGGCTCCATTTGATGGGCACAGTGAGGCTGCAATTGATCAGCACTGGTGAGGCTGCATTGATATTGCAGCACTGATGGGCACTGATGTTTTTTGATGAAAACCATGGATAGTAATCACGGATGCATCACGGCATCGAATCGAATCATTGACATGATAATTGGATCGAATCAAAATGTGAGACCAGTGAAGATGTGCAGCTCTACTGGGTATAGGCTCATCTTTTGCATTGGCTGGTTTATATGCAAGTCTTGGATGTTGGGGTTTGTTCTGATTGCATTGGTGAGATCTTCCATCACAATGATATAGTAAAAGGCTGATAGGGAACAAGCTTGACTGATATTGCTGTGGATTTGGAAAGACTGGGAGAGAGAGAGCAATTTATTCTAAGTTTGGCAGTTGATGGACAGTTTATTTATTTATTTATTTAAACTTGTAACCTATCTTTACCAGAGAAACATGGATGAAGTGCCATTCTACACTAGACATGTGCATTCATTTTCGTCCAAATTTTGGGTATTTTCGTTATCGCTTTAACAAACGATAACGAACGTGCAGAATCTGAAAACCGAAAGATCCGACATAAACAAATTCTTTATTTTTGTTTTCGCTGCAACAACAGTTCGATATAGATAGGAGATTCGACATGACGCTGACAATAGTGATCTGTGTCCACCGAACCTCTGGTCAAATGTGCCTAATCTTAGCTCTATTAGTTCAAGATTATTCTACATAGAGAGAAAAGATTCAACATTATAGAGACAATAGCAAAAAAGGTTGAATGTGCCTAATCTAACTCTATTAGTCCAAGATTATTTGACATAGAGAGAAAAGAGTTGACATGAAGATTTGACGAAGCAGTCGGCGCAAGCATTATCAAATTCTCCGCCCATAGGCTATAGAAGAATTTTAAAGTTGGTTAACTAGTAATAATAATTAATAAATATAATTATTACTAGTGTCATACAACGTTAGAATTCTACTATAGCTTGTAGGCAGAACATTTGACAGGAAATGTACGATTGCGGCGTCGTACAGTTTATCTATTCCGTCGAATCTTCTTAGAACATTCGAGAGACACCATAAAGCCCTGTACACACTATCAGATTGTCTGCTGAGTTTTTCCTTCAGATTTACCAAAACCATATATTATGAGGTCAAACCTTAGGAGTTTCAATGTGTATGCAATCAGGCAGGCCCTTCTACTACATGGTTTTGGTAAATCTGAAGGAAAAACTCAGCAGACAATCTGATAGTGTGTACGGGCCTTCAATAACAGATTCGACCTTAATTATTTCAGATTTTCGGACGAATGCATTTTTTAATGAAACAAAATAATTAAAAACTAATTTGGGGAGTAACTAAATAAGTTTTTTTGGACGAAAATGAAATTCCGAAACAAAATAGTTCAGTGTGCACATGTCTAGTC
Source organism: Lithobates pipiens (assembly GCF_037356315.1). Classification (NCBI taxonomy): domain Eukaryota; kingdom Metazoa; phylum Chordata; class Amphibia; order Anura; family Ranidae; genus Lithobates; species Lithobates pipiens. The sequence continues at coordinate 54,691,750 of NW_027507789.1, read as the reverse complement.
TACACTGCTGAAGGCATTCTTCCTTTTTGTGTTGCCTTTGTGATACAAATCCAAATGGTTCCCTGTTAATTAAAAATGAGATTAGGGGTTTAAATCTAAAAGCTAGTAGCTTGCATACATTTTTAGATCTATAGTTATACTGGAGATGGGACAATAATTGTCACAGTGTAATGGATCTCTGTCAAGTTTAGGAATTATTAAGTGAAGGGGAAGTAGGTGAAAATGTCATTGAAGGTGAATTTAGGAACGAGGAAGATTGTTTCCTAAGAGTGCTTTTAAATTTGTTAGTGAGTCCATCTGTGCCAGACTCTTTCCAGGGAAGGGGATTCTTTTATTATTGTACAAGCTTCTAAAAGGATAAATTGTGCCCTTAGCTTGTCTAAAATATAATTTGGAAGTTTGGGAAAAGCCATTCTTTCCAAGTAGTTGAGAAGTTGTGATTTATTATTAGAATATGCATTAGTACTAGGGACTTTTAGCAGATTGTAAAGATTTTAACAGTAATGATGGAATTCCAAGTCTGATTTATGGATAATACCTTGGGAGAAAGAGAAGAGTTTCATTATGTATGTGGAGGATTGTTTTTGTTGTATAGGCCTGTGTCTAAAAGAGAGAGCATCTAGTATTTTATGTATTTTAGTTCTTGTCTTTATAATTTATTTTAATAAGGAAGGCTCCAGTTAATCTTTGTGGCAGGTTTCCACAGGCTTCACAATTGCAAAAGTCTTATGTTAGTGGGCAAATTACAACATGAACTACAAAACCAAATGATACAAATATACTGTGAAAAATAATCATGCAGACTATTCAGGAGTAACAGAAGAAGTGAAAGACTTGAGACCAAGGTAGGCAAGGTCAATGGTCATGCCACCGAGTCTGGGGAAGGTCACATTCACTCCTGAGGGGACAACATGATAACCTAGGAGCAGTGGCGTAACTAGAACCTTCAGGGCCCCGATGAAAGAAACCATGAAGGGCCCCCCTGAACCCCAGCCAGGGCCCTTCCCTCCGACTCCGGCGGTGGAACTCCAGGGCGTGGTCACAGGTATGACCTTTGTGAGCCCTGTAGTTCCACCACTGGCATCAGTAGTTTTTTTTTATTATTATTTTTTTTTTTCTGGCTGGGGAGAACAGACATCGGACTGAGCGACAATGCATGGAGCAGGAGAGGGGTACTCTGAGGAGCCGGGTAGTCACCCTCCACCTCCAGCCACCCATGTGCATGGTGCACTGGTACCCCTAGCTGCCTATGCTGCTGCTGGCCATATGTAGAGGGGGCTGCATGGGCCCCCTGCAGCACAGGGCCCAGTTGTGGTCGCGACTGCTGCACCCCCTATAGTTACGCCCCTGCCTAGGAGCTTATATAAAAAGGTGGTTATAAGGTTTGAGGACAATTAGATCTCAGGTCAGGTTAGCAAGCTAAGAAATTACATTTAGTTAAAAATAAAAAAACAATTCAAACTCTTATAAATGCAAGAATAAGTTGAGCTAATTTAAAACAAATGCAGAAAAATAGAAATCAGTAACAGGATTACAGAGCAAGGTATGACACAACAAGACATATTTGCTGTTCACAAAGTATAACAGTAGTGTTAGATGAATCATGATGACATATGATCATGTAGTCTCCAAGAGGCAAACTCCGGACAGGTATCAAAGCAGATAGTAGGTACCAAATGAGTGAAGGCCTAGTTCAAACAGGTGAAGCTTGGTGAAAATCAACCGTGTAGGCAAAAAAAAGAAATAACTAATAGGAATACAAAACCAAAATATGAATGTCTCTTAATGGGACACCTGACCAAGTTTGAGTCATATGTCACTTATGGGATACTGCTGGGGATTACGCAGAGAATAATGGCTATGGTCTGCTGCTTAGACCTCCCATTCACCTGGCTAAGACAGGACAATTAGATATCTAGCTGACAGGGAATATATTTATATGAATGCTTACCCAAAATAAAGAAGTGGTTTGTAAATCCATTAACTGTAAAGTCGACAGGGATCAGAGGGTAGTGACTATCAGGGCCGCCGATAGGGGGGGGCACCGGTCCTCCTGTAGGGGGGCCCGAACAGGGAGGGGGGATCAGTGCAGCACCAGAACAATGCACTGTGAAGCTCTCTGCAGTAGCTAAATGCCTGTTTCTCCCCCTCCCACTGGCTTTCAGCTTCTGTAGGGTGAGACAACACAAAGGGTTTGTCTGTAATTAACCCCAGGGTCGGCATTAATATGTAAATTGCCCGCTATTCACATGTAAATCATGCAGGTATTTGTATGCAAATTAAGTCAGCAACCTGCCGGGATTCATATGCAAATCATGCCCCTCCTCTACATGCCACCCACCTAGAGGATGTAACAGCCACTTCTACTCCCATTGACCCTGCCACCACATACTGCACTTGCCCTGCTGCAGAGGTGAGTAGAGCAAAGGGGGTTATTGCTTGGGATGCAAAGGTACACAGTGAAGGGATCACCATTTCACCCTCTCACACTGACAGACCAATAGGGTGCGCCTGTCAGTTTTTCAGGTGGACCCAATCGGACGATTCATAGGTCTCTATGGAGCTGCAGATGTTAGCAGACATGTCTTTTTACATTTGTCTCACACTTGACTCCTCTTTCTTTTCACTCTTCTCCCTTTCTCTGAGTCCGCAGAGTTTATGCTCAGAGGAGCCAATTTATGATTTTTCTCATATTTACTGTGACACTAAATTGATTGTCCCTGAATGTTCAGGGCATGAACTCGCCTCAAAAAAGAGGGAAAGTTTTTAAGTATCTCAAGAGGCAGCAGATAGATATAGCTTGTTTGCAGGAAAACCATTTTCAACTGCCTCTGCCTCAACTGCCTCTTGCCCTAAATATTTTGATGCTCAATATCTGTAGGTTTATCTGTGCTCATTGCCTTTCGCAAATCGAATCCTTTTAGGTGCACTTAATAGATAGCAGATACGGACGGTAGGTATCTGTTGCAACAAGGTACCATTCAGGATACGGAGATTACTATCATGACTTATTAGGCTCCTAATTCTACCCTGGGACCCTTTTTGACCCATGTCTGTTACTTACTGACATCCCACCAAAAGGGTACTCTCCTTCTTGTGGGAGACTCATATCTGACTTTGAACCCTTCTTCGGACAAATATCCCTTGAAATGCGCTGTCCCCTCCCCTGACACCAAGAAATGTATCCGCTCCTTACAATTTCATGATCTGGTTTATCTCTGGAGGGAGTCTCATCCTCTGGGTAAAGATTATACATATTATTCCCACCCCCATCAATCTCACTCTAGAATAGATCATATGTTTATGTTAAGGAAGCATCTCCCCTTAATGGTATCTACTTCTATTCTTGCCACCCCATGGTCAGATCATGACGCCATTCTGGTAGTTTGCTGCTCTATTCTTGATAAACCTCAGCACTCCCCCTGGGTAATGAATGACCCGCTTTTATACCTCAAAGAGGTTCAGGCTGATATTCTGAAAGCCTCTGTAGACTATTTCCGCACTAATGTAGGTTAGGTTTCATCTCCTATAACTCTCTGGTAGGCAAACAAGGATGTTCTCAGGGGCCACATTATACAGTTGGCTTTGAAGAGTAAACAGGAACGATGTCTAAGACAACAAGATTTACAGGCCTGTCTGGGGGTACTCTCTACGACCTTTAAACAATCCCCCACCCCTGCTAATCGTAAACTCTTGGATCAAGCCCACTCAGAGTTGGACCTCTGTCTCACAGATGGAGCTGAGCACATCTTACATTGTTCCAGACAGAAATGGTATGCTAAAGTGAATAGGCCGAATCAGATGTGGGCCAACAAGCTTCATACTTTTACTTCTAAATTTACCCCTATCGGGGGGGCGCATGCGCGGCGCGAACCTGGAAGGTCGCACTTGAGCGGAGCTCCGTCTCAGCGGGGACGCTATCTCACTCCCCGGGGCCATTTAACGCACTGTTTGAGCACCTGAAGTACCTGCACCCCCGGAGGAAAGATCGGTGCATGCCGTCCGCCAAGTCCCGTCGCGGGAAACCAGCACAGCGGTCCCTCACAAACTATCTCCTCAGGGCCCGGGAGATGGCGGGGAATTCCCAAGATGGCGCTGACCTGGGACGCACGCCGGAGCTCAGAGGCAGCCCTGCAGCCTCCCCTGCACATTCGATCAGGGATGGTGAGTACTCTTTACAACTCACCAAAGCGGACCTAGATGACAGCCTCACAGCTATGTATACAAAACTGGCGGAGAAGTTTCAAACCGAACTCCATAAGTCCACCAGCACATTGCAACAGGAGCTTGCTGTTTTAGGAGGCAGAACTGACTTACTGGAAACAAAGCATGATGAGCTGCAGCTTGCATACTCTGACCTCCGCAGGGATCATGAAACCCTCTCAGAGTCGGTCTCCCAGCTCCAGGGCCACTTGGAGGACCTTGACAATAGAAACAGACGTAACAACCTGAGGCTCAGGGGGGTCCCGGAGGCCATAACTGATATAGCCCCTGCCGTGCTGAAGCTGTTTCAATCCCTACTGCCTGCTTCTCCTATCTCTGCATTTACCTGTGACAGACTGCATAGAGCTTTGCGGCCCAAGCCCCCTGAAGACAAACCTCCAAGGGACATTATTTTGTGTCTCAAAGATTATTTGGTGAAGGAGGAGATCCTAAGGGCTTCTCGAGCCACCCCCAACATTACCTTGGAGGGGGTCAAGATCCAAATCTACCCGGACATTTCCCCGGCGACCCTGGACAAGAGGCGCAAATTTAAAGAAATCACGACTCCCCTGCAGGAAGCACGAATCCGGTACAGATGGGGATTTCCATTCAAACTTCAGGTTATCCATAACGGCACCACGTACTCTGTTACCACCATTCAGGAGGGCAAGGAGCTCCTGGTCAAGCTGGGACTCATGGCGAAGGAGGACCTGCCCAGGATGCCCTCTACACCTCGCCCTTCGGCCATATGGGCCACTCCTTCTCCGAACAGAGACCGCAGGAGGCAAAGGCAAAACCTTAGAGCCCACCTCATGTGAAGACGGGTCTTGTAATTTTTGTTTTCTTTTGCACTTTGATATTTAACCCGTTGGCCCGGTTGCTTTTCTTTTCCTCTTTTTTCCCCCGGCCTGAGATTTGATGGGACTGGTGGACTGGTGTGGAGGCCAGCTGGGGGGGTTTTCTTCTTAGAACACTGTACTTTTGACACCCTTCCCCCCTATGGCCCAATGCGCTTTTCTGGATGCACCATTGGCTCTACCTAGTCCCCGCTGTGCGGAGATATTGGGCCCGCGCTTGTTTTTCCCCCCACTCTTGCGTCCCCGCGGGAGAGTTGAGGGTTGGGGTGAGTGGAGGCAAGTTAGTCCCTGCTCCTCCCCGCCATCTGTCTCCTCTCGGGTGGCCGAGAGTGTTGGACCAGGAGGTCCTACTGTTCAGGAAGGTCACTCACCTGGCAGATATGGTTTATCTTTATGTCGGGATGGTCTATCCCCTCCCGACCCCAATGGTTTATATGTTCACTATGTTTTTTTTGGTTGTTTTTATTTTCTGGTACGGGACACTTTTTTGTTATATCATTAGAATACCTAAGGTTAAGATCCTCTGGAAACACTTCTTTATATACGCTAGTAGTCTTCCGCTGCAGTGCGGCCTATTGGGTTGTCCAATGTGTGTATGTTTATCTTTCACCCCCCCCCTCGGGATCGGAGTTAATAGCCTCTATTGGGTTTTGCTTTCCCCTCAAAATGATCAATGGGGATTAAGATAGTCTCACATAATGTTAAGGGGTTTAACTCCCCTCAAAAACGTAAAAAAGCATTTAGTGCCTACAAACAGTTGCGGGCAGATGTGTTGCTCCTCCAGGAGACACATTTCTCTACGGGTAATCACCCCTCATTTTTCGATAAGGCTTATTCTCGTGGTTATTACTCCACTTATGCATCCCGATCCCGAGGGGTGGCTATTTTTTTACGCAATGGGGTTCAGTTTAACATGGACAGAATGTATAAGGACCCTGAGAGCAGATTTATCATCCTTCAGGGTTCCTTGCAAGGTAAACAGGTTACCCTAGCAAATGTTTATGCACCCAATGACTCACAACTAGCTTTTTTTAAAGCGTTCTTCCGGGTCCTGGATGGTTATATTTCTCCCCACATGATAGTGGGGGGTGATTTCAACCTGGTAGCTCACTCAGTGCTTGACCGTAGTAGGGACAGAGGCTCCGCTAACGCCTTCTCGAAGTCTCTAAAAACATTGCTTCTTTCCCATAACTTGACAGACTCTTGGAGGGCCCATAACATGGGGGCCAGGGAGTATACATTTTATTCTCACCCTCATGACAGTTATTCCAGGCTGGATTATTTATTCTGTTCTGCAATTCTCCTGGCAAACTCCACGGCTGCATCCATCCACCCCTGCCCATGGTCAGACCATCAGATGGTATCCCTAGACCTGTCCCACATGGGCCTTAAGCCCTCAGTGGCGGGTTGGAGACTAAATGAGGCACTTCTTTCAGACCCAAGCGTGTTAACGCAGATTTCCTCCCATATTACAGAGTATTTTGCTCATAATGATACGAATGAGGTGTCCCCCCCCATACTGTGGGCCGCTCATAAGGTAGTGGTCAGGGGGCACCTGATTCAGTTAGCGGCAGAAAGGAATAGGCAAAGGTTGGCAGACATTCGCAGACTCACGATCGAACTGGACAGACTTTATCACTTACATTCTCAAGATCACGACCCTAACATTCTCTTACAAATCAACTCGCACAGACTAGAACTTGACAGAATTTTGTCTGACAGAACAGAGAAAGCTTTGCGCTGGTCTAAGGCCAAGTTTCTGTTACACAGCAGCTCGGCCTCAGCTATGTTTGCTAGAAAGTTGAACCAATCTATTCAAGCACCGCATACATACAGATTAAGAAACGCTCAAGGCACTGCAGTTTCCCACCCAGCTGAGATCCTTAAAATTTTTTCCAAGTTTTACGCTGACCTTCTCTCCCCCCCGGCCTCCCCTCCGGACCGGGCCCTCGAGGCTTGGCTGGAGGAGATACCGCTCCCTAAATTATCTACGGTCCAGATTCAAGCATTGAATGCCCCGTGCTCTGATCAGGAAATCTCTAAAGTTATCAAATCCCTTAAACCCTCCAAAACCCCCGGGCCAGATGGATTCTCGGCCCAGTACTATAAGAAATTTCAGGACTCCCTGACACCGTACCTCAGGGCCATGTTCGATCATATCCTTGAGGGTAATACCTTCCCGGATGACATGCTCTTGGCGAATATGTCTCTGATCCCCAAGCCGAACAGGGACCACACTCTTCCACAGAATTATAGGCCGATTTCGGTTATCAACACCGACCTCAAGATTTTTGGGCGCATTTTGGCCGACAGGCTCTCTAAGATAATCACCTCTTTAGTCTCCCCTGACCAAACGGGTTTTATATTGACCAGACAGATCACGGATAATATCAGGCTTGCCTCTAATGTCATTCAGGATGCTGATCTATTTTCCCGTAGAGTGTTACTGTTGGGCCTTGATATCCACAAAGCGTTCGATAGTGTGTTGTGGTCCTATCTAGAACTGGCTTTAGGGAGATTTGGTTTTTCCGGAGCCTTTGTGCATGGCTTTAGGGCACTTTACCACCACCCCCGCACCCGAATCAAGCTGCCAGGCTGCAACTCAGACTATTTTACACTGGGTCGTGGAACCAGGCAGGGGTGCCCGTTATCGCCCTTGCTGTTCGCCCTCGCCATAGAACCTCTGGCTCGGGCGATCAACCTCAACCCTGATATTAGGGGCTATGTTAAGGGCGATCAGGAATTTAAGCTGAGCATGTATGCGGATGATGTACTCCTGTTTTTGACGGACCCCATGGTCTCCATACCCAACTTAGTTTCAGTCCTGCATGATTTCCGGGGTCTGTCTGGTCTGGGAGTTAACCTCACGAAATGTTCAGCTCTGCCAATTAATTTTCCCCAACAGATAGCAGCTCAGATTCAAGCGAACTTTGGTTTTCCTATGGATTGCCAGACCTTCTCTTATCTGGGGATTAAGCTAGCGGCTTCTAGCCATAAAATATACCTTGCTAATTACCCGGCTATGTTTTCCCGAGTTAGACAACTGTTACACACCTGGGACTCTTACCATATTTCATTCTTGGGCAGGGTTCAGGCGGTTAAGATGTCGATCCTCCCTAAACTATTATTTTTATTTAGATCCCTGCCCAATTATATTTCCCGTCTCACCCTGGAATCTTTACAAAGTGATATTAATAAGTTTGTCTGGCACAACAAAAAACCTCGTTTGGGCAAACATATGTTATACAGGAGTAGAGACAGGGGAGGCCTGGGTTTACCGAACATCTGGTTGTACTATCTTTCAGCCAGATTTCTCCAGCTTGCCCAATGGCACTATTCCCCGAGATCAGTGCCCTGGTTGCGCTTTGAACGGGCCTCGGTGATCCCCTATTACCTCCCCGGTCTTCTCTGGAATAAATCCTTACACATTAAAGAGCTCTCAGCCCTGAATACAGTTGTGAGTCAGTCACTTCGCCTATGGTCCCTGTACAGTGGGAAATTCTCACTTCGTCCCCCTAACCCAAAACTGGCCTCATTTATCGGGAACCCTGAGTTCCCTGCGGCCCTCCAGGATTATGCTGGTTTTGCATTATGGACTAGGGGGATCTGATCACCTACGGTTCCCTACATGTCAGGGGGACCTTTCGGTCTTTCGGATCCCTCCGGTCCTCTCATGCCCTACCTAACTCTGAATTTTTTCGCTACTTGCAAATTAGACATTATTATAACACTTATTTCCCGAGGGCCACCTGGGGGGCGGACACCTTATTTGAGAGACTATGTGGACCGGGATCTAGAGATAGGGGCGGTATTTCCATCTTATACTTATCCCTTACGGATGTGGGCCTTTCGGAGAAATCTGCGGCCATACTTAAATGGGAACTGGAGACGGGAGAGGTAGTCTCCTCGGAGGAGTGGTCTCGCAGAATTTCTAACATGCATAAGTGTACCAGGTCCGAGGCGGTGAAGGAAACGGTGTTGAAGCTCCATACCAGGTGGTATTACACCCCTGCGAAGCTGCATACCTTCTTCCCCACCGTTTCTGGTTCTTGTTTTCGGGGTTGCCCTGATTCAGGCACTCATCTCCATATTTTTTGGAGCTGCCCAGCTCTCAGAACCCTCTGGCAGAAAGTGCAGGACAGAGTGTCGGGTATCATTGGCACCCCTGTCACGCTTACCTTCCAAATGTGCCTCTTTTTTGCTGATATCCCAGGCTCTACCCCCCCAGAGCAAAAGCTCTCCCATACTCTCTTTAGTGCAGTACACTGGTCGATTGCCTTATTCTGGCGTTCGCCTACGGTTGCATGGGAGCGGGTGCTCAAGAGGATGGCTGAAATACAGTTAATGGAGAGGATTTCCCATACAATTTTGGACACCATGCCGGTATACGACCTTAAATGGAAGTCTTGGTCCCCCTGAGACCCTATGCCTTCGGGCTGGGGCTATCTGGGAGTTTGCTCGCCCCCAAACGGGGTTCAGACCTAGGTTGAGGATCTTGTAGTTCCGTACCCTTTTGGAGCATTTATTTCATTATTTCAGTTTTAGTTATTGTCTTGTGTTATGATTCCTGTTTTTCTTTGGTTTTCTTTGGCATTTCCATGCTTGATGTTTTTCGATGTTACAGTCACTACCCCAGTGCTTGGTATAGTGGGGGATACTTTATCTCTGTTTGATGCTTCGCTCTTTATACCCCCATGAACAATGACTACTGTGTTGGATGGCAGCTATTTACCAACCATTACTCTGTTTTACACTTGAATGACTGCTACTCCATTACTGCAAGCAATGTATTATTGTTTACTCGGTGTACTGTACTTTGATGTTTGTATTCTGGAGCACTCAGTCGCTCAATGTATGTGCCTATTTTTTTCTCTTTAAGTCTCAATAAAAGTTCGTATTAAAAAAAAAAAAAAATTTACCCCTATCACCTTGCGTATTCAATATAATGTAGGGCTGCACAATTAATCATTAAAAAATCGTAATCTTGATTCAACCCCTCTGACGATCTCTATTGTGGAGTTTGCAGAGTTTGCCGATTCTTTCATACAACAAGTGGAGAGACTTATCTGCTCACTCAGCTGTCAAAAGAAAACATCTGGGCAGTCTGCCAAGTTTTTAAAATTAAACATTGTAACTAACTCTTCCTTCTTAGATCAAAGGGAAATGTCTGTGTGTAAAGAAAAAAATCCAGGCAGTCTAAACTGTATTCGGCCCCTGATCAGTCAGGCAGTCAAGACACTGATAGTTTTCTCAGTCATCTCTCGCTCCCCACACTGACTGATGCTCATATGGCCCTTATGGTCTGAGACATTCAAGTTTCAGGAGTCCTCCAAAGTATTAAAGACTTACAAGTGGGTAAACGACCTGGACTGGATGGTTAAATGGCACTTTATTATAGGAAGCTAGCTGTCGTTATAGCCCCACATCTGATAGCAATGTATTATTCCGTTTAAGATGGCCAAACTTTGACAACAGATCTTTTGACCACTAATATTGTGATGCTCCCTAAACCTGACCATGATCACTCCTCTTGGGATAATTTTAGGCCCATTTCTCTTATTAATATAGACATGAAAATCCTGACCAAAATGTTGGCTAACCATTTAAACTCTTTTCTTCCCTGCTAAATTAAGAAAGATCGAGTATGTTTTGTACCGCAGAGGCAGGGGATGCCATCTGGCGAATATTGCAGTTACAACCTATAGCCCATTAGAATAAATGCTTTTGTCTATTGATGTGAATAAGGCCTTTGATACCTTGTCATCTTATGTCATCTTATGTCCGTACTTCGTCATTATGGATTCGGTGCCTCATTCTTGCGATGGATGACAGTCCTATATGACTCCCCTCGGGCTAAAATTAAATACTATGGATTTGAGTCACCTCTTCTCAATATTGGGAGGGGTACTCACAAGGGTGCTCACTCTCGTCACTTCTTTTGTTTTAGCTATAGAGCTATTGGCGGAGGCAGTTTGTTCCCATCCTGATGTAAAGGGTATTGCTGTAGCTGGCTCTTCCCATAAAATATCCTTATTCACCGATGATATCTTGTTAACTCTAACCTTGCCCAGCATCTCTTTAACAATCTCTTCTAGACACTTTTGCCTGTCTTTCGGGGCTTCGTGTCAACCCTTTCAAATCTAAAGCTCTGTCGGGTCAACCTTTCTCATCCAGTATTAACAGATTTGAAAGCTTCCTTTCCCTTTGAGTGGCACTCATCTTTGCCCTAACTGGGAATTCGCCATACATCAACATATGTGGGATGGTATCAGGCCAATTTACCACCCTTGTTCAAAAGATTGTCTGATATGCTGTCTTCCTGGATCCATTTACCATTGTCCTGGTTCGGTAGGATAACTGCTATCTGTATATCTCATCTCCCAAAATTGTTCCACTCCCTTCACATACAGTATTTTATGTATACACCAGCGTAATATTTTGCTGTTTATATGGGGAACTACCCGTCCTCGAATCAACAAGCAGGTTTTGTATGCCCAACGGATCAATGGTGGCCTTTCGGCCCCTAATTTGCAGGCCTACTATACTGCAGAAAGCATAGCTGCGCACTATCATCTTCATGAAATGTATCAGCTGCCTTAATGGGCCACAATTGATCTTGTTGATTCTGATCCCATACCTGTCTCGTGTCTACCCTTGCTCCCTACTATTCATCGCCCGACTACAATAGGGCCTCATTTAGCCCACTCTCTATGATTATGGGACTCTGTGGGTTTGATTTCCCCTCACCTTCAACTTTTACGATTTCTTTGTTGTCCATTATTCCCTCCAGGTTGCGAAAACCCAGCCCAATTTTTATGATGGACCATGAATGTGTTCACGGAAGTCCATTCCCTTTTTACCCCTACTAAGATACTGACATGCAATGCCTTACGCTCTTCTCATGATTTCCCCTTGCGAGAACACTATAGCTACCTACAACAGAGCCAGACCCCACTCTCTGGGCCTGATATCATTGAAATATTCATCCATAATTTCTGCAAAAAAAAGCCTCCATTAAGGCCCTATCATCTTCAATGGGAAAAATAACTGGGGAGGCAGTTAGATCCAGAGGATTGGCAGATTATGACCATAGCCCTTTCCAAGTGTTCAAGAAATGTTCTTATATTGGAGAATGCCTATAAAGTACTATATAGGTGGTATTATACAAGAGATTGGCGGATTTTATGAATGAATGAATGAATGACTTGTATAGCTCTACCTATACGAACTGAATCGCCTCAGGGAACTTACTCTCCTCTCTGTTTTTGGGGGTTGCTCACAAGAAGGCTCCCTGGCACATATTTGGGGGTCATTCCTGAGAGAATGCAGGCAATGGGTCAGGTCTATACCCTTCTTTGTAATTTATTCCACATTAACCTTAAGAGATACCCCTATCAAGCCCTCCTTGGTAAACCAATTGTTGTATTGCTATGTCCAGAATGGTAGTTGGCCCAAAATCTTTTTACTGCAACTAAATTAACTATTGCAAAGGCATGGAAAACCCCTGCGCTCAGTTTTGAGTTTCTTAGCGTTTGGTAGCCATGGATTACTCATATTCAACCATCTCGGTTTGACAGTACACTTCTCTCGATTTAATGCTCCCATGGCACACACCCCGTGGATTCTCCTCCTCTTTTCTTCTCCCTTCTTCTTGTCCTCTTCTCTTCTACCAGATTTCCTCTTTTCTTTTTGGTTGTCTTCTTCTCCTCACTCTGTTAGGCTTTATGCATTTAATCCATAGATCTACCAGGCCACCAAGTATTGCCCTGTTCATAATGGTTATATGTAAAACAATATATTTTCTATATTGATTCTATTTAGTTTTAATTGTTATGTTGACATATCCCTATGATCCCTAGGACATCTTGGAAACCTATTTCTGGACTTCTCTTTTTCTTTTTTTGCTTTGCTCCATGGGGCACTACGTTTGACTCCTGCATATTCCTACTGCTCATCTTCTTTCTATTATTGCACATCTTTTGTTTTGCCTTTTGTTTGCCCATTAATCAATGAAATACCATCCAAATGCTGACCTGATATGGTGGATTACATGCTAATAAATTGTTGTAAAACAAAGTTACAGTGTGATACTTCCTGGATTAAAAGCTGGTCAGTGGGAAAGCAAGGTGTAGCGTTTGGCATAGATTTCTGTTTTCTGTACTTCCAAAATATAAAAAACTTGGTACACCAAATGCTATGAAATTTATAAAAATTATATTTAATATTAATATTATCTTATATGTTTGATATATTTTTTCCATATGTTTGTGTGACTTAAAAGTCCAACATTTTGGTTTTCTGTTTTAGGCTGCTTTCACACAGGCGGTCCAATCAGGCCAGCCTGTCAGATTTTCAGGCAGGCCTGATTAGACCAGCCATTGTTCTCTATAGAGCAGCGGATGTTGGTGGACATGTGTCCGCTGATACCTGTAATGTTTTAACACCAATAATAGGCAGACAGCATGAGCTTTAACATGAGCCTGGTGTTTATTCAGCAGCATCCATCTTACAGAACAAACCACAGCTCCCTGCCCTCAGATCACATGACCAAAACTGTTAACTGTTTCCTAACATGCATAAGGAACTAGGCATAACAATTGAACTTGAATTATAACATAAAGCATACACATCATTACAATATCTGCCATTATCCGATCTGATCCTGTCTGCCAAAAACAGACAGATGGGGGATTCATTCCCCATCCATCCGGCAGATTGGATCGAATAAAAGTTTGATGGAAATGGACAGGCGGTCCGTTTCCATCTAACTGCCCTATCAAGTACAATGGGGCTGTGTCTGTCTCTGCTCTGCATAGCGGAGCGGACACAGACCTGTCATCTGCCTGCTCAGCAGGGATCAGCAAAGATCAGCAGAGAGATTCCTTGCTGAGCAGGCAGATGCTGCCCCCTGTGAAAGGGGCCTAAAAGTTACTCATCAGGAAGGTGATTTGGTGATCTTATTATGGTGCATTTCCAATTTCTTTTTGCCCACAAGGAGAAAGTAAAAGCCCTATTGATATATAATCTTTAGATCTTGTAGGATTCTTGTTGTTGGTTGAACAACTATTAATATGATACATTGGGATACGTCCAGAAAGTCTGTAATCTGTACACCATAAAAATTAACAGTTTGTTTTCTTTCTAGACTTCAGACACGTGTTTTGTTTTTCTTTAAAGAAATGTACTCTGCAGAGTTAGGGTTCAGAGCTCCTGTGTGTTCTGTGTACCTAATTTGATGTATTCTAACGTGAAGGAACACTTCTTAGTCATTGGGCCCTGTAGCGTCTGGGATTGTTAGACAGCCTCCCTGCTCTTCTTTGTCAGCTGCAGGGTAATGTGTTCGGCCATGTGCACCCCAGATCACAGATTAGCGCCTGGTACAAGAGGCATCATCGTTGTTTTCTGTTGATTTAGTACACTTGTGTCCTGGATTGTTTAATTATTTTGCTGACCTTTTCTACATTTTATGGATACTTATACCAGTCCTGACTTCTGCAGAGTGGCTTCCATCTTGTTTCCTTCATTGCTGTATGGTACATCTAATCTTCTTTCTTGGGTCTGCTGGTGAAATTCCAGGGAATATAGTTTTGTATAATAAATCCTAGGGGCAACATGATACTGGTTGGCCTGCTTGTTTTAAGAGCTAAGGGGCATGTGGCCAGATTCATTACCCAGCAGCTAACAAGGGAGATCAGAGGGGCTGGGAGGCTACCTATTGTTTTTACAAAGTGGATTTTTCTAAATCTTTGAAGTGGGACCAGAGAGCAGTAGTGTAGGATTGTTATATTTGGGTAGTCTCCTGAAGCAATGATATAGTCTTGTAGTCTTGTCACTATAGGTTTGCTTCACGTACTCCATTCTCTCCATAAAGTGTTGGATGTCTTTCTGTAGAGAATTGAAAAAACTGTGCTGAATGTCACCGGAGGTGCTGATCTGCTCTACATCCCTTCAAACTAGGAATAGAATAATCAATTTCATCTTGGTGTGGGATTTGAATTAGGGCAGTCAGCGTTTATGACTAGTAAATGAGGTAAAAAAGTATATACGATCTTTAATATAGATTAAATGCTATAAAACTATCCCCTATTTTGTAAACGCTATAACTTTTGCGCAAACCAATCAATAATCGCTAATTGCGATTTTTTTTACCAAAATTATGTAGAAGAATACGTATCGGCCTAAACTGAGGAAAAAAAATTTTTTTTTTTATATTTTTGGGGGATATTTATTATAGCAAAAACATTTTTTTTCAAAATTGTCGCTCTAATTGTCGCAAAAAATAAAAACCGCAGAGGTGATCAAATACCACCAAAAGAAAGCTCTATTTGTGGGGAAAAATGTTTTGTTTGGGAACAATGTCGCACGACCGCGCAATTGTCACTTAAAGCGACGCAGTGCCGAATCGCAAAAAGGGGCCTGGTCCTTTGGCTGCAAATTGGTCTGGGGCTAAAGTGGTTAAATAATCTATATTAACCACTTGAGACCCGCGCTATAGCCGAATGACGGCTACAGCGCGGATCTCCTTTGGCGGGACTACGTCTATTGACGTAGTCCCGTGCACGAGCGGCCTGCGCGCCCCCTGAGGGGCGCGCGCGGCGCGCTCTGTGATCGGCGAGTCTACGAGACTTGGCTGATCACCGATCCGTGTAAGGGGTCGATCCCGGCCCCTTATCACGTGATCAGCTGTCAGCCAATGACAGCTGATCATGTGATATAACGGAGCCGGTAATCTGCTATTATTCCTCCTTGAGCTGACAGCGCGAGGAGAAAAAAAAAAGCCGATCACCGGCGGCCGTGATCGGGACATCAGTCCCGATCACGGCCAGCCCTGCCAGTGCCCACCTGCCCCCTGCCAGTGCCCACCTGCCCCCTGCTTTGCCACATGAATAAAAAATGTGTCCCCCCTGTCAGTGCCACCCAGCAGTGCCCACAGTGCCACCCAGCAGTGCCCACAGTGCCACCCAGCAGTGCCCACAATCTGCCTCAACAAAGGTGCTGCACCCCAGTGCCACATATCTGTGCCCAGCAGTGCCGCCCATCAGTGCCCAGCAGTGCCACCTATCAGAGCCACCTATCAGTGCCACCTATCAGTCCCATCTATCAGTGGTACCTATCAGTGCCCCTTAGTGCCACCCATCTGTGCCACCCATCCGTGCCATCTTATCTGTGCCTGTCTTTGCCCATCAGTGCCGCCTTATCTGTGCCCATCGGTGCCGCCTTATCTGTGCCTATTAGTGCCGCCTTAACTATGCCTATCAGTGCCCACCAATGCAGCCTATCAGTGCCCACCAATGCAGCCTATCAGTGCCCACCAGTGCAGCCTATCAGTGCCGCCTCATCAGCGCACTTCAATGAAGGAGAAAAATGACCTGTTTGCAAAATTTTATAACAAACTATTAAACATGATTTTTATTTTTTTATTTTTTTTGCATCTTTTTTTGTTTGTTTAGCAAAAAATAAAACTCCCAGCTGTGATTAAATACCACCAAAAGAAAGCTCTATTTGTGGGAAAAAAAAGATAAAAATTTCATTTGGGTACAGTGTTGTATGCCCACGCAATTGTCATTCAAAGTGCATCAGCGCTGAAAGCTGAAAATTGGTCTGGGACTGAGGGGGGTTTAAGTGCCCAGTAAGCAAGTGGTTAAAGATCGTATATACTTTTTTACTTCATTTACTTGTCATAACGCTGACTGCCCTAATTCAAAGTCCCACACCAAGAAGAAATTGATTATTCTACTCCGATGTCTTTCTGTAAGTCGAAGAAAGCTCTATCATGAGACACCTTCTTTTTGTGAAACAAGGTCTCCAAATCCCTCTTATGCCATGTACACACGGTCGGAGAATCCATCAGAATGCGTCTTATCGGACCGTGTCGTCAGATAATCCGACTGTGTGTGGTATGCATCGGACTGATTCCGTCCGAATCTCCGTCCGACCCAATTTTCCAACATGTTGGAAATATTTCCCGACCAACTGGGCCGGTCAGACCTAATCCGATCATGTGTAGAGCATTTTGATCGGACCAAGTGCCATGCATGCTCACATTCAAATTCCGACACGGAAGCGCTCGTTCAGGTAAAACTACTGCTCGTAAGCGATATAGCACATTCGTCACGCTGCAATGTTAAAAATTCATTCATCAAGCGCATTCTCTTGTTCTTTACAATGCTGCAAGAACCAACTTCTTTTGATGCTCATAGTCACACACACTTCTCCCGAACGGATTTCATTACTCTTTTTTAACCATTTCAGCAATACAATTTTAGTTTGCGTCACATCTACACAATTTTAGATTAGGTTTTTTCTTTTTTGGAAGTTTTTGTGGGGGGATTCCCTAAAAATCTCCTTTAAAGACACTTTGCTTATTTCTCCTTATTTTTTTTATTTTTTTGTGTAAACTTACAACAACAACATTATTCTATTTTTTAGATTTTGTTTTTCTTTTTTAATCTACAGGAGGTTGTTTAGTGTTAACACCCCTTGTTATTTATTTCACTTTGTTTTTTGGAAATGTACCTGCCTGCTCACAAATATACTGGCCTTTTGGAAGGAAAACACATACACAAGTATTTCATCCAAACAAAAAATACCTTTATTTCGGTGTCAGTAACAGATAAAGAGGGAGGCAGCAATGTTGAAACTGGGGAGATTTGTGAAGCCTTTGGCCCCCAGGGCACACATCAAATATTTCTACGCAAAAATTGGTGGCCTGAGGAGTATATATCTGAGGGAGAGAAGTCTGGTCCTGAAGTCAATGAAACCCAGAACAGCAGCAGATGACATCTATGTTCCCAGGCTGTGGTACTACAACAGGCTGCATCTTCTGGCAGACCAGACTGAACCCAGGTCATCACACTCTGGTCTTCCTTCCACGCTTCCTTCCAGGCTGTGGCTGTGGTGCTGGAGGTGTGGCAGAAGGAGGAGGAGGAGCAGGGGCATGGGCCAAATGACACAAGTGTGTTTCTGGTGTCATTTGGCCCAACAGACCCATGTTGAGGGTTTGGAGAATAACCTGCTCACACAAGATCTGTTGCCCCTGCTCCATTTTCTCAAGCTTGCATACAACCAAGGCGGCCAAGGCCTCTTGGTAGGTTGGTTTTGCTTGGAGTGCCGCAGAAGCCTCACCAATCAGCCTCAGGGCCGACTCCTCAACATTCCCCCCCTTTCTCGCCCTTCTGCGTGGAAGGCGGAGGGGAGGGACCTGGCATTCGGTGAGGCTCCTTTGGCTGCCCACCGCCTGGCTGCCGCTTACCCCCGCCTCCTGGTGGCTGCCACTTTCCACAGCCACCTCCTGGCTGCTGCATTCCACACCCTCCTCCTGGCTGATGTCTTCCTGTGTATGAAAGGGACATAGTTTGAGTTTTTAGTTCATCAAACACACACAATTTTCACATCAACACTGTTGCAAATTGTTAACCAATAGAAAATACTATCATTCTGAGCCCAGCATTTTTCTTTCTTGACCCAAAGGTTTTGGCCACTACTGTCTATTGATATGTGAAACACTTTCTAAACTCACCAATTAGGGATCAGAAATCAAGTTAACATCATTCATTTTGACTCCACAAATATGTACAACAATACTATACCTGGCTCAAGCTGGGCTCCTCCAGTTCTTCCTGAGTGGAAGGCCCAGGTTGGGCGTCGGAAGACTCATCAGGTGTGGAATGTAGCATAGAAGGACGCGTGGAAGGAAGAGTGGAGAGGGATTCTCTGGCCTCAGCCTGGTCTGCCAGAAAATTCATCCTGTCATAATACCACAGGGTGGGAACATAAACCTCAGCTGCTGAAGCACCAGATTTCATGGACTTCAGCACCTTATTCCTCTCCTTCATATATGTACTCCTGAGGTTCCCAATTTTCTTTTTGATATATTTGTCATCTGCCCTGGGGACCACCGGCTTCACAAACTCAACCAGTTCCAACAGTGCTGCCTTCCTCTTTGCTCTGTTACTATACAAAGGGTGCGTGTTTTGCCACAGGATTGGCATGTCTCGATATTTATCGATGAACAGAGGGAGGAAGCTGTAGTCATTAAACCCGTCCATGTCTGCAAGACACAACACAAGACAAACCCTAATGTCAGGCTAAACTCCACTAATGCAGGCCTCAATCTAGAAGCAGTGTAGCCTAGTGATGTACCAAGTTCAAAATTTCTCCTTCGTTTGCGCGTTCGTCGCCTCAGCTTCTCCCTCTGTTCACAGATCGTACGGACGACACACGCGTGTTACGTTTTATATACAGTGCGCATGCGTGCAACTCCGCCCGCCCCTGACGTTCTTTCCAGACTATTCCCCGCCCCTTCGCTTCCGGCGCAGTGGGGAGAGTACATGGCGGAGAGAACACAGGTGCGCACTAATAATTACACTAACGAGGAGGAGGGTGAGGAAAGGCCGGAGCCTGAAACGTCCCGATCCAGGAAGACAAGATTTAAGGCCGCAAATATGTCTTTTGGAGAGATGTTGGAGGTGGTCGACATATTGAACAGGACCGACTATGATGGGCAGTATGGACCTTACCCAAACCCAAATATCAGAAAGACCAAGATCATGAATAAAGTTGTGAAGTGTCTTCTGCCTAATTTTGGGGTACACCGATCCATGGATCAATTGAGAAAACGCTGGTCAGACCTGAAACTGAGGGAGCACGAGCAGTACATAAGGATCAAGCGTGTTCTTGCCAAAAGTAAGTAGTTGTCGTGTGTTCATATGATTATTATTGCTTGCATACTGCTCTATGTGCTTTGAGTTCATGTTGTGCATTTTAAAATGGCCACTTCATGGTTTCATTCGTTCGTAGGAAACATTGTTCTTCCGGTAAGTATTCTAGCTGAACCCAGTGTCCCCTATAATGTTATGACCTTGAAGCTCGGCCAAAATAAACAATTGAACAACACTTCCAAACAATGTTTCATATTGTTAATTCTTCACTCTGTGTGTTCATTCTTTATTTTTTTGAAATCTCATAGGGGAGAGAAGACTCGGCAAGTATGAGGACACCAGTGACCCCACCCCTCACCAAGAAGGACAACTTCCAAAAGCACAAACAGAGGAGCAGGAGGAGGGAGGAGGAGGAAAGAAAGATCGTGCAGGTTGGGCAAATTGTCACCACAACAGGTGAGTGTCGGAGAACACAGCTTCCGGTAAGCTCATCAATGTATGTCACCATATTTATATTACATGTTTTTTTTTGTTTTGTTTTGTTTTGTAGGTGATGTGGAAGAAGATTTCCATTTTACCAGTGAAAGTGCCCAGATCGGGGAGATAATGGGGTGCAATCGGGATTGGGAACATATCCTGCAAAACATCAATGATGTTAATTGAAATTTGAAAAACATCATCGATGTTTTTGGGAGAGTGTGAAACACCCCAAACTAGATAGGGTCTTATTTTTGGAATTTTACTAAAAAAATGTTGTATTTCTCCAAATTCGACATTTGGAAGATGCACAGATTGTGTAAACATGCATTATCTCCCATCATGGGGGATCAATGTATGTGTTTTGTGTTTAGTGTCTGAGATGAAGGGGTTGCAGCCCCAAAGCATGTACATTGATCCCCCATGATGGGAGATAGCACATGTTAACACACTGTATGCATCTTCAAAATTTGGATTTTTCAGGGGTGACACCCCATGTGATGAAGGCAAGATCAGACCAGTTTGTACATACTAATGTCTGATATTGTCTTCACTTTTCAAAGTGTTCTGTATTTTACAGTTAGATACATGCCTGTTTACACAAAAACAACAATGAAACCAAATTTTGAATAAACTAAGTTTTGGAAACACACAATTTCTTGGTTGGTTGTAAAAACCTTTTCAAAACGCACATGTGAATGTGGTTGGATTAAACAGTTAAATTAGCAACAATGTGTGGCTTTTTTTTCATGGCAACAAAATGTATTTGGAGTACAATTTAAGTTTGTGCTGAGAAGGAGTGTGATTTAATAAAGGCAACTCCACTTTGCACTCCCAGGGCAGTTTCAGGTGTACTTTTGCAGTGCACTTGTAGTGCATAGTGGATGTGCCTTTACTAAAAAAACACCCACAGTGATGTGTAAATTTTGACAATCATGCCATTTTACTGCCATGGTGCTGAAAATGAGCACGATTTGGGTCAGTAATGCATTACATACATTAGTTACCAAAAAAGAAGGTGTGTGTGTAGCAGACCCACAACATAATAACAATATCTGAAGAAGAGACTGTCCCCTCATCTCGCTCTGAACTTGGGTTTGCACTGTTGGTGAAAAAGGCACAACTTGATCAAACCTAATTATACCTACGAGACACATAAATCCAAGCCAAGCAGTAAATGAAGGAGTTTCAGATAAAAATTTATTTTAAAATGCCGCTCAGACATTGTCTGGCATATCAATGGCCCCCTACCCACAAAGCAGTCCATGTATTGTGTTCTAACCTCACGGGCACTTTGGGGGGGCAAGCCAGGATGAGCATGTTCAAGGCCCGTGAGGTTATCTGCATTGTCCATCAAGTCTGCTTCTTGTTGGCCAACTGAGACCGCATAGTTCGCAGAAACTTTTTTCAAATAATTGTGAAGAATACAGCACGCCAGCACTATGTGATTCAGTTTGTATTCTGCCATGTGAATAGGCGTAAGAAAAAGGCGGAACCAGCTGGCCAGTATACCAAAAGTGTTCTCCACCACTCTTTGGGCTCTGGACAGGCGGAAATTAAAAATCCTCTGCTCTGGGGTGAGGGTCCTCATGGGGAAAGGATGCATCAGATGGTTCCCCAGGGAAAACGCCTCATCCACGACGAAGACGAACGGGAGTCCTTCCTGATTCTCCTCTGGGGGTGGCAAGCCCAGACTGCCACTCTGGAGACGCCAGTAGAACTCTGTCCGTGAGAACACTCCACCATCCGACATCTGTCCATTTTGCCCCACGTCCACATACAAAAACTCATATGTCGCAGACACCACCGCCAACATCACGATACTATGAAACCCCTTATAGTTAAAATAGTATGACCCCGAGTTGGGTGGTGGGATGATGCGGACGTGCTTCCCATCTATTGCTCCTCCACAATTGGGAAAGTCTCAATGACTGGCAAAGTGGGAGGCCACAGTCTGCCATTCCTGTGGCGTTGAAGGACACTGTGGATTGAAACAAGAACAAAAATTATTAATTTGACCAATCAACATTCCAAGCAGATTACACACAAACTTTTTGTGACAAAATTAGTTCAACATTTTGGGAACTGAGTATTTAAAGCCTAAAGTCTAATGTCCCCTTATGAGAGTCATCACCCCCCATCCCCCCCATCTGATGGGCCCTTGCTAAAAAAATGAGGGGGGGTGTTTAGGACAGGTAACCCTCTCCACTTGATTGAGAGTTGAATGGCTAAATAATGTGTGATACTTTGGGAAGCCCCTCCTTAGTTACACTATTGGCAGCCCACCGGACAGGTAAGAAGTGTCAGAATAACAAAAATTAAACAAAATGTAAGCACTTTTTGACATTCTCATATTACATATTCAGATAATTAATAGGTTAAAAGCAAAAAAAAAAAAAAAAACGTTTAAAGTATTGAGGCAGGCCCTTACACTACATGCTTTGGTGAATTCATCCATAAATGTGAGCATCAAAAAGGTAGGTATAGTGTGTATTGAGTTTGGTAAAGTCAACAGATAGAGGATTGCTATCAGCTGAGCTAGCAGTTGGGGGAGGGGGGTTCCTAATGAGTTTGGCACAACCCCCCCCCCCCCAAAAAAAAACACTCTGCATGAATTGAAGCACCCACATCACATTTGTAGGCATTTTAGGGGGTGTTTAGGGTAAAGCAATACTATGGAGCTGACAAAAGACATTGTTAAGTGACTAGACTCTAGTTTTATGGGCCAAGAAGAGCATGGTGGGGAAGTTAGTGAGGCAAATATGCCTGAGGACAAAGGGGCACAGCATATAAATTAGAGCATATTGCAATGATGGTAATTAGGGAATGAGGAAAGAAATCCAAGACATTAGCAATCATGAAATACATAGAATGTGATGTTAAAGGATAACACTTACCTTCATATAGTCCTTCTGCAGGACCTGAATGATGGCAGAACAGGTCTCTGGAATAATGATCCCCAGAGCCTGGGGGGAGATGCCTGTAGAGAACTTGAGGCCCTGAAGGCTTCTCCCTGTCGCCAAGTAGCGCAACATGGTGATGAGCCTCTGCTCCGGAGTGATGGCTTGCCGCATGCAGGTATCCTGCCTGGTGATATAGGGGGTCAGCAAAGCCAGCAGACGGTGAAAAACGGGGTCCGTCATCCGGAGATAATTCCTGAAATCATCAGGATTATTCTCCTGGATCTCATGGAGCAAAGGCATGTGCGAGAACTGGTCACGCTGGCGCAACCAATTCTTGGTCCACAAACGCCTCCCCTCCCTGTTCATGGACCTGCCTTGTGTCAAAGTAACAACCCCAACACGAAGCCCCTGCACAGCAGAAACTCTACGACGAGTACGTAGAGGAAACATGGTTTGAAACGGTCGGCTGGTCAGAACGGACACCAGAAAGCACCGATAAACAGCAAGGCCTGAAAGAACGACCTGAATAGCAGAAGCAAGCAGACAATAAGAAATGCCTTTCAAAGCGTACTATACCAAGATATAGTCCACAATGATCAACAAATACTTACTGACTGCACGCACTGATTATCAGATACGCACCGACAAGCAGAAACTGAAGAGCTGTAGCGATCTGAATCACAAATCTGAAAAGCGCGAATCGTCTATCACCAAACTTCTACTAACACGCGATAGACACAAGATCAGCAGAAGGAGCCCAAAGGGTGCCGGACGTGGAGCTGAACTTCCTTTTTCTAGTCCCGCCGTACACGGCTTACGTCACCACGTTCTTGGCAACCGCTAAATCAGACAACTTGGCCCGACTGTGTGTATGCAACAGTTTCGGACACAATCCGTCGGACTAAATCCGACTGACAAAATCCGACGGATTTGGGTGGCAAAATCTCAGACCGTGTGTACGTGGGCTTAGTGGGAAACATTTGCATTATGTCATTAAAGTAGGCTTTTGGGTTTGAGGGAAGATCATATGGGGCTAATTCATCATCTTATGGGGAGCTAGAACAGTATTTTACTAGCTCTGGAAATTCAGGCTAGGCTAGAAGCTAGCCATCTTGGAATTAGGATCTTCAAATCTATTAAATCAGAAAAAGAGCCGATTACTTTCCATGAGATTTTGAAGAACTGAATTTCGGAGGCTGTGGTGAAAGTTTGGATCTTATAGTGAGATCTCTGGCTAGATGCTTCCTCCTGAGACAATGCATTGATAAGCTTCCCTACAACTGTACCTTTAAAGCTCCAGTCTGGCCAAACATATTAAATTTGGGTGTCCTGTTCCTGCACCAGCTGGTCCTACACTGTATGTGATAAAATTGACAAGGGAGGGCAGCAACATAAATGTTGAATTAAAGACGCTTCAGTGACCTCACTACTGGAAGAGGCATTTACGAAACCTGCAAGCGAGACTGCATTTGTGTGAAGTCAACATTAAGGCAATACCCCATATTAGACGTGAGCCATGCACCCAGTGTAATTGTAAAGTAACTTGAGGCATTGCGGTACAAGCCACACTGTCCCATGATACGTACACCTGTTCTTGGACATTTTGAAGGAAACACTACAGAGCACTGTCCTGGGACCATGACCACTCGGGAGGAAGGCAGCAAACTGTTCTCTTCACTATGCATAAGAACCTTTACCCCTGCCGGTACTACTCTGCTGCTGTCTGGCTGTCATATAATTTCCTTACACTGGCTGCCTATAGTAAAGGCATGTTCTTTACTTCACCCCATGTGTTTTTCTTCTAACATCCCATATACCACCATTATATCCTTTGCAGTAACTTTAGACTAGGCATAAAAAGTAAAATGGTTAATTAAACATTACTGAGCACTCTCAATAGTACAGTCCAACAGGTACAGTCCAACAGTGCAATAATAGTCTTCCCCTAAATAACAAAACATAGACTTCCCAATGCATACATTCCAAAGTAAAAGTCCATAGTGTGGAAGAGTCCTGGTTCCAGGGGGATCTCCCCAAAAGAGCTCAGAATGTTGCTGCAGGTTCCATCTTTCTGTTGTGCCTCTCCTCTTCTTCCCATGCAGATGCAGGCCACAGTTTAGGACTCTGAGCAGAGTCCTCCCCATTTTTTGCAGCCAAGGAAGGAGAGCAGAACTCAGAAAGCCCAGGAGAATGCAGAACCTGGCTCAACCCTTTCCCATCAGAGCAGCCTAACCAACTGCTTAGTGCAATCACAGAACTGGCATTAACAGAGGAATTCTGGAATGCAAGCAGGGCTTAAAATGCACCCATACCCCCTGGATGCACCTTCTTACATGCTTGTCAGACCTCTTGTAATAGTAACAAAGTTAAGTGAAAAACAAGTAACGTGTAATGTAAAGGACTCTTGCTCCCCTACACACACACACACACACACGCGCGCACGCACACACACACACACACACATTTTTCAGTAAAAAAAAAATGTGTTTTATGTGCATTAAAGTTCATTTTAGTGTATTTTTTACAAAACATATAGGTTTGATAATTGGTTGTGCAAATATGCAATGTGAAATTTGCAATGACCATCCTTTTATTCTACAGGTCCTTTATTTTTATGGCCAATTTTAAGGCCTAAAATGTGCATTTTAAAATGCTCTGGCAGCTAAAGAAACTTTACTATTCATTATTATTAATAGTTTTTATTTATTTTAAGCAGGACTTTCACAGCAATGCCGATGGTCCACAAGATTAACCACGGATTGCGATTGTTTGATGCGGTTCTTTTGAACGCAACATCATAACTAGTACAAGGAAGGCAATATGGTACCCAAGTAAAGGCTCTCCGTCTTAGTCATGTCCAACTGGACAGAGGCAAAGACTTTTCATAAATAAGTTAACTATAGCCTTATATAATCTTTACCTTACTGGCCTTACTGATTTTGGAATCGATATTCATGTAATTGTTCCTAACAACTGTCATTACTTTCTGTTAAAGGAATTGCTGACCCTTAATTCAGTGCAATGCACTCCTGACCATTAAATAAGGACAACATCTATTTTTAATAATGTTGTTGCAATGCTTTTCTGCTGCTTTGACGTAGGTAGTGGCAGGTTTTCAGTAAGCAATCAGAAATATGAAAAGGCATTTTTTTACTGCCTTACCAAACCTTAAAAAATGAAATTGTAAGCAGAAAAAAATACTAGAAATATTCTATATAATGAAATTATAGACAAACATGAGTAGAAATTGATTTTGTTATATATCTCTGTCCTTTTCATAGCTTGATTATTTCATGTCCTGGCTCAGAAACCTTGCTCACAATTGTTTTCTCTTTGATTTTTTATTTTTTTTGCATTCATAAGTGTTAGCTGGCTATCACAAAGACATTCCTTCACTGGAGACATGCCATCTTGCCCGCCAATTGATTGTCTCTTGCAATGTGCTAACTGCTGTGTCTGTAACCTACACTAGCAGGCAAGAAACAAACAAACACATACAGTACCTTGAAAAAGTATTCACACCCCTTGAAATTTTCCACACTTTGTCATGTTACAACCAAAAACATAAATGTATTTTATTGGGATTTTATGTGATAGACCAGAGGTCTCCATACTATGGCCCCCCAGTTGTTCAGGAACTACAATTCCCATCATGCCTAGTCATGTTTGTGAATGTCAGAGTGGCTAGAGAGCATCTGTAAACAGCAATTTTCAAGTCTTGCCACAGATTCTCAATTGGACTTAGGTCTGGACTTTCTAACATTTGAATATGCTTTGATCTAAACCGTTCCATTGTAGCTACATAGTTAGTCAGGTTGAAAAAAGACACAAGTCCATCGAGTTCAAACATAAAAATAAATAAATAAATAAAAAATAATATCAAACAATCCCATATACCCAATCCTATACCCACAGTTGGTCCAGAGGAAAGTGGAAAAACCCCAACAAAGCAGGATCCAATCTGCTACAAAAGGGGCTGTATGTTTAGGGTTGTTGTCCTGCTGGAAGGTGAACCTCTGTTCCCAACCTCTGAGGGCTTCACAGAACAGCTGTATGTATACTGGGATTAAATTACACACATGTGGACATTATTTACTAATCTGGTGACTTCTGAAGGCAATTGGTTATGAGTAATTAAGAGAATCAGAATAAAGGGGGCTGAATACAAATGCATGCCACACTTTTCAGATATTTACTTGTAAAAAAATTCTGAAAACCATTTATCATTTTCCTTTCACTTCACAATTATGTGCCACTTTGTGTTGGTCTATCACATAAAATCCCAATAAAATACATTTACGTTTTTGACTGTAACATGACAAAATGTGGAAAGTGTCAAGGGGTTTGAATACTTTTTCAGGGCACTGTATAATATAGGGAGTCTAAGCTCAAAGGAATCCAAGAACACAGCAAAAATACAATTCCATAAGAGCATTAGGAGGGCCCTGCTCCTATCAGCTCACAATCTAATAGAGACATAACAGCATTATAATATCAATTCCCCCCATTTAGAATTAAAAACTTTGAAAAGCAGGGGGGTGCTAGGGTGGGCTGTGCCCCCCCAGATTTCAGTTGTGCTCCCCAGGACCAGTCATGTAGGTATCTGGATGTGGAATGGCTGCACAGTGCCACCGCACCACAATATTCTTTTCTATGGTGCAGGGGGGTGGACCAGGATGCATGGCATCATATATTGCTATCCTTCTGGAAATTGTATTGCCTGTATTGCCTCCTGAATGCCTGTTTTTTTTTTCCATAAGACAAATGCCTGTTTTAACCAGTGACAGCCTGCTGCAGCACAGTTGCAGTGCTACCCCATTCACTTGAATGGGTCATATCTGGTGGTGGTGCTTCCTGCCAAACGTGAAAGGCTGTATAAATTTCTCCGTGTTGTACCGCAACTGTGCTAACATGTGGCTCAGCAGTTGGGGGTGGTAAAACCATAAGGCCTAACAGCTGTTTCGGTTTATCTGAATCTGCTGACTTTGCCCGCCATTCTGTCCCCACTTTGTGACATCAAAATGTGCACTCTGCAACCGCTGGACAGTCAATAGGAAGTGTCCATGTCACCCAGACAGTGAAGGTTATAACCAAAGGTTTATGTACGTAGTTTGGTTAAGAGGTCAAAGGTTGTGTGTGTAATGGGGGGGGGGGATTGATGTTTTAAGAGAAGCTTTAAATATATTTCAAATTCATATAATGTAAGTATCTGAATTTGACTTGGCATCAGCCTCCTGTATTCCCCTATACAGCAGCACTTAGACTGTAAAAGAGCCAAGGAAGACACTGACAGTAGAAAAGAGCACAGGGGCAAATTCATCGGTCTGCTGCTTCTCCTTTACTGGCAAGTCACAGGTTGGGGGCAGGGAGGTGATCTGGCTGTGTAGCCAAGCTGCAACAGAGAAAAGTCAAGTCACCAGGGTGGCTGTGCACATGCTAGATGTATAAAAATGCAAATCCATTAACAAGTACAACAGCCTATATACAGTGTCCTTCAGCTTTAACCACTTGCTTACTGCACACTTAAACCCCCCTCCTGCCCAGACCAATTTTTAGCTTTCAGGGCTGATGCACTTTGAATGACAATTGCGCGGTCCTACAACACTGTACCCAAATGAAATTTTTATCATTTTTTTCCCACAAATAGAGCTTTCTTTTGGTGGTATTTAATTCCAGCTGGGAGTTTTATTTTTTGCTAAACAAACAAAAAAAGATGCAAAATAAAAAAAAATAAAAAATCATGTTTAATAGTTTGTTATAAAATTTTGCAAACAGGTCATTTTTCTCCTTCAATGAAATGCGCTGATGAGGCGGCGCTGGTGGGCACTGATAGGCTGCACTGTTGGGCACTGATAAGCACAGTTAAGTTGGCACTAATAGGCACAGATAAGGTGGCACCGATGGGCACAGATAAGGCAGTACTGATGGGCACAGATAAGGCGGCACTGATGGGCAAAGATGGGCACAGATGGGAGGCACAGATGAGTGGCACGGATGGGTGGCATGGATGGGCACTGATGGGTACCACTGATAGATGGGACTGATAGGCACTAATAGGTGGGACTGCTGGGCACTGATGGGCGGCACTGATGGACACTGATGGGCACTGGTAGATGACACTGATGGGCACGGATATGTGGCACTGAGGTGCAGCACTGTTTTTGCGGCAGATTGTGGGCACTGATAGGTGGCACTGTGGGCACTGATATATGGCACTGTGGGCACTGATAGGTGGCACTGTGGGCACTGATAGGTGGCACTGTGGGCACTAGTGGGTGGCACTGTGGGCACTAATGGGTGGCACTGATGGGGGGCACTTTTTTATTCTATAGGTGGCACTCTGAGGGGGCAGGTAGGCATTGGTAAGCTGGCCGTGATCGGGACTGATGTTAAACATAGGTGGCACTGTGAGGGGACAGGTAGGCATTGGTAAGCTGGCCGTGATCGGGACTGATGTCCCGATCACGGCCGCCGGTGATCGGCTCTCTTTTTTTCTCCTCGCACTGTCAGCGCGAGGAGGAAAAATAGCCGATTACCGGCTCTGTTTTGTCACATGATCAGCTGTCATTGGCTGACAGCTGATCACGTGGTAAGGGGTCGGGATCGACCCCTTACTCGGATCCATGATCAGGCGAGTCTCATACACTTGCCGATCACAGAGCGCGCCGCGCGCGCCCCTCAGGGGGCGCGCAGGCCGCTCGTGCACGGGACGACGTCAATAGATGTCGTCCTGGCAAAGCAGGTCCGCGCTGTAGCTGTCATTCGGCTATAGCGTGGATCTCTAGAGGTTAAACAGGTATACTACAGGGACATCTAAACAGACATATCCTGTAGTCAGGGGAGGCAGGTAAAGCAGAGCCTCACCTGCCATGGGCATTAAAAAAAAAAATCAAGCTTTGAGGGTCGTAGTTTGTCGACCTGAGGTCACAGAGCCTAAGTCCTACCCCACCACTGGTAAAAAAAAAATTGGTGCTCCTATGACCTATGGTTCCGGATATACGGGGCTCCTTGCACAGCCTGTCAGAAGCTACATATAGAGCAGGCAGTTTAAATACAAGCTGGCACACTCTGCAGCAGACTGAGGATGAGCTCACAGTGCCTCTCCTCACTTCTTGTCAGAGGCACTGAGCTCAATGGACAGCTTGGAATATTGGACCAATGGTAAAGTACCATTAGCCCCAGCTGTCCAATAAAATTGCTGCAGTGGAGGCATGCCTCTCACTGCAGTGTCATAGAAGAAGCATTTGTCTAAAAGACACATGCTCCCTTCCAGCTCAGCCCTCTTAACTACAAGGAAATACATTTTATAGGCATATGTTTTACCCACAGATTTACCCACAATCCCATGTTTTTCTCACACAGTTCAGAGGGAGAATAAGAATCTGCTGCTGTTGAAAAGGTTATTATTATGCTATATGTTATAACATAATACTTTATTATTTATCTATTTACTGTAAAATTACTGGTTTGAAGTTTTAACTTCAAACTTTAGTAATTTGTCCGTTAAGCCACACACTTTTTAAAATATAGTAAATTACCTTAAAAACAATATATAATTATTATTTTTATATTACTTATGGTAATTAACCCCTTTCCACCCAGGCCAATTCTGACACTTCTCTCCTTCATGTAATAATCAGAATTCCTTTGCTAGAAAATTACTCAGAACCCCCAAACATTATATATATTGTTTTAGCAGACACCTTAGGGAATATAATGGTGGTCATTGCAACTTTTTATGTTACACAGTATTTTTGCAGCAATTTTTCAAACAAGTTTTTCTTTTAATTTCATGAATATGAAAAATAAAAAAAAACACTAAAGATAATCCAATTTTTCTTGTATAATGACAAAGATGATGTTACGCCAAGTAAATAGATACCTAACACAGGGCTCAAAATGTCAAGCCCTGAGCTACTAGCCAGGCCTCAAGAGTTACTCGGCACCAATTGCCCCACCCAACCCCTACACTGCCCCGCCCCTAATTTTGCCCTAAACTCGCCATAATAATTTATCTCATGGAATGACACAGTTAAATGTTTTATGCAGAATTAAGTTACACAATTAAATATTACCAACAACATTAACAATATGGGATAGGGCACTGGGGCAGACCAGAGGGACATGGCACTGGGGACAGACCAGTGGGACATGGACTTTTTTACTTCTGCAAATTCTGCTCTTCCTATGTACAAGCCTCCCTCCTCCTCCTCCGCCTTCTCTCTCTAGAACCAGAGGGACATGGCGCTGGGGCAGACCAGAGGGACATGGCACTGGGGACAGACCCGTGGGACATGGACTTTTTTACTTCTGCAAATTCTGCTCTTCTTATGTACAAGCCTCCCTCCTCATCCTCCATCTTCTCTCTCTAGAACCAGAGGGACATGGCACTGGGGGCAGACCAGAGGGACATGGCACTGAGGACAGACCAGAGGGACATGGACTTTTTTACTTCTGCAAATTCTGCTCTTCCTATGTACAAGCCTTCCTCCTCCTCCTCCACCTTCTCTCTCTAGAACCAGAGGACATGGCACTGGGGCAGACCAGAGGGACATGGCACTGGGGGCAGACTAGAGGGACATGGCACTGGGGGGGGGGGAGACCAGAGGGACATGGCACTGGGGACAGACCAGAGGGACATGGCATTGGGGACAGACCAGAGGGACATGGCACTGGGGGCAGACCAGGGGACATGGCACTGAGGGCAGACCAGAGGGACATGGCACTGGTAGGGAGACCAGAGGGACATGGCACTGGGGGCAGACCAGAGGGACATGGCACTGGAGGCAAATCGAAGGACATGGCACTGGGGGCAGACCAGAGGACATGGCACTGGGGACAGACCTGAGGAACATGGCACTGGGGACAGACCAGGGGGGCATGGACTTTTTTACTTCTGCAAATTCTGCTCTCCCTGTTCCTATGTACAAGCCTCCCTCCTCCTCCTCTGCCTTCTCTCTCTAGAACCAGGTCTCTTCCCCATTCTCTTGCTGTCTCCTCTCCCTCTACCCCATTATCAGTAGCCCCTGTGTGCGGCTCTGCGCTTGCATGTCCGCACTTCCCCATTTCATTCAGTCTGGTAGTGAGGAGAGGAGCTGCAGCACAGCGGGAGGGAGTACAATCCAGCGCCAAGATCCACACACTTGCATAGCCATTGACAGCACAGTGTACACTGGCACCGCACAGCACACATTAAGACCAGTCAGCTCATACTGCACTGCTCAGGCTGAACTGCTGGACACTGTTACATAGAGCACAATGAGAAGAAAATTGCACAAACTGGAAGGCTGCCGCACTCTTGTGAGGGTAACTCTTGGTGAGCACTGCACTGCCTACATCGGACACCCAGAGTGGTGATTATTGCTGTCCCCTGGCTCACTCATTCCTTCCTGCTCTCCAGCTACATCGGCTGGGGTGGGAAGCTAGGCTCAGAGAGGTCATACTGTCAGTTTCCATGGCTTGATGAGAAATGTAGGGAGAGCACCTGTGTACTGCTCTGCCTGTGTGTGGCTCACCAGACTACTTTTCCCGGCCACGCACCTTTCCTCCTTAGCCACCAATTGCAGCGGGGCTCTAAGTGTAGGCACAGATTGGACTGTTGGTCATGCAGCCCTGTCATCACCCGCCCCCAGCTTAAATCCACTCGCCAAATGTGAGCAGGTGAGTGGAAATTTTGAGGGCTGCCTAACATATCACGCTTTAAAATTGTGCAGACTTGTGGAATGGCGCCAAACTTCAGTACTTAGGCGACGCTTTCAATTTTTTTATAGATTAAATGTTTAGAGTTACAGAGGAGGTCTAGTGCTAGAATTATTGCTCTCGCTCGAACAATCGCAGAGTATGTAACCTGTGTGTATCTGGCTCTGATACTAGCCAGTGCCCCACCAGTCACTGACCTCACTGCACGTCCCTGTCCTATAGCTGATGTAAATGCAGAAAAAAATAAATAAAAACTAAGCATGCCTCTGTTTAAAATAAAGAAAAACAAAGAAGAATTTATTAGGCCTTATGCACACAGTGAGTTTTACTGCCACTTTTAGTAGCATCTGGCATTTTTTTACAGCTTCAAAACGATTTTAATGCGGAGGCCACCAGTGTCCTTAACAAGCAGGGATTAGCTGGTTGTTAAGGAGCAGGCCGGGAAGTCAACCGCTGCGTCCTTAACAATGAATTAGTCATCAACTGTCAGCGTGCTTTTCCTCAATCCATACTAGGGCCTTTGGGTCTGGTATGGATTTTAAGGGGAATTACACAGCAAAATTAAAAAAAAAACATTGTAGGGTCCCCCCTAAATCCATACCAGACTCTTATCCAAGCATACAGTCTGGAATGCCAGGAAAGGGGGGTGAGCAAGCGCCCCCTCCCCTCCTGAACCACACAGGTCACATGCCCAGGGGGGTGCATGCTGGGTCAGTGATGTCACAAGGGGGCAGTGCAACCAGATGATGTCGCCAGTTGGCCCTGCCCCTTACCTGTCACACGGCGGACAGGGAGATGGTGGTAGCCTTCATTACGGGTGGA
Organism: Lithobates pipiens; assembly: GCF_037356315.1. NCBI lineage: Eukaryota > Metazoa > Chordata > Amphibia > Anura > Ranidae > Lithobates > Lithobates pipiens. Next base: position 54,658,129 of record NW_027507789.1, on the reverse strand, counting down.
GCTTTGATTCTGTCCTTGCCAAATATGCTGAGTCTGGCTGCAACCATTTTAACTGTGGGCAGCTGAAGTTGCTGCCTGTTCACTTCCTGGATTTACACAGACACACAGAGGTACACCTCCAGCTCTGCAGCTATCATTTGCCCTCTTATGACTCATCCCCCCTCCCTTCCTGGTGAACTCTCATGAAAGTGAGAGAGAGCTATGCATGATGTCATAAGTAGGGATGGGATGAACACCTCCCATTCGGTTCGCACCAGAACATGCGAACAGGCAAAAAATTTGTTCAAACAAGCAAACACTGTTAACACTTTGACCTACAGGTAAGCCTAGATTAAGGCTTACCTGTAGGTCCAAGAATTATCTCCTAAACCTACATGGTTTAGGAGATATTTACCTGAAGACAGCATGCGCAGGAGTGACGTCATCGCTGCTCCGGCGGATCACAGCACCGGAGCAGCGAGACCCACAGAGACCCACCAAGAAGATGGACGCTCGGAACTACAGGGGACAGCGGTGACTTCGCTGGCTACTGTGCGATGCATAGTAGTCCATTATGCTTTACCATTATGCTTTACCTTTGCAGGGAATCAAAGAGGAAGTAAACCCATTAGGGTTTACTTCCTCTCTAAAGTCTATGGGACACGAACATGAAAAATCAAAAGTGCTAATTTTAAAGGTTTATATGCATGGTATTGTCTTAAAAAGTGTTTGGGGACCTGGGTCCTGCCCCAGGGGACATGTATCAATGCAAAAAAAAGTTTTAAAAACAGACGCTTTTTCAGGAGCAGTGATTTTAATAATGCTTAAAGTGAAACAATAAAAGTGTAATATACCTTTAAATTTTGTACCTGGGGGTTGTCTGTAGTATGCCTGTAAAGTGGCCCATGTTTCCCATGTTTAGAACAGTCTGACAGCAAAATGACATTTCTAAAGGAAAAAAAGTCATTTAAAACTACTCGCGGCTATAATGAATTGTCGGTCCGACAATACACATAAAAGTTCATTGGTAAAAACAGCATGCGATCCCCCACAGGGAAACCCCGAACCAAAATTTAAAAATAAAAATGTGTGGGGGTCCCCCTCAAAATCCATACCAGACCATTCAGATCTGGTATGGATTTTGAGGGGAACCCTGCGCCATTTTTTTTTTTTAAATGGTGTGGGGTCCCCTCAAAAATCCATACTAGACCCTCATCCGAGCATGCAACCTGGCAGGCAGCAGGAAAAGAGGGGGGGACGAGAGAGCATCCCCCATCCTGAACCGTACCAGGCCACATGCCCTCAACATTGGGAGGGTGCTTTGGGGTAGCCCCCCCAAAGCACCTTGTCCCCATGTTGATGGGGAGAATGGCCTTATCCCCACAACCCTTGCCCGGTGGTTGTGGGGGTCTGTGGGCGGGGGGATTATCGGAATCTGGAAACCCCCTTTAACAAGGGGACCCCCAGATCCCGGCCCCCCCTGCGTAATGGGGTACAAATGTACCCCTACATTTTACAAAAAAGTGTCAAAAATGTTAAAAGAGACAATAGACGGTTTTTGACAATTCCTTTATTAATGTCTTCTTCTTTCCCCGCTTCTTCTTCCATCTTCTTTTTAGTCTCCCTTTGGTGTTTTTCTTCTTCCTCCATCTTGTTCTTCCCCCGCTTCTTCCTCTATCTTCCTCCACTTCTTCCTCCAGTCTTCTAGTCCGGCATCTTCCTCCGGCTTCTTCTTCTTCGCTTCGGCCTCCTGACGATCCTCCTCAATGGGAGTCTCCCGCTGTGTGACGGTTCTGTTCAGGTGATAGCTCTTATATAGTGGAGGGCAGGGCCACCCGGTGACCCCTTCCCCTTTGAGGCACAGGGCTTCCCTATGGCTTTCCCCGTGGTGTCAGAGGGAGGCGGGGTCATCTGTTTACGGTGACGCTGGTCATCAATTAGCATGGAAGTAGCCTAACACTGTTCATGAGAAAGAAAAGGTTGGTCTGCGGGAGACAGAGTCAGTAAAGGGAGCCATGAAATGACAATTTTTTTTTTCTATTTTTTTTTTTTTAATGCTGAGCAATTTTATTTGAATAATTTTTCCCTATACTGGAGTTCTACTTTATGTAGGCATCCTATAAATCAGATTTGATTGGTTTGCCTAATTACTTGCATATTTCAAACATCTACAGAAACATTTTCTTTTTTTTGCTTTGTAATTTATAAGAATTGTCCAAAACATTTTTATGTGTTAAAGCTTTGGTTCGAAAATCTCACCGGGTACCATGCCTGTAATAGCAGGAATTTTCCCACAGATTGCTCATTTTATTTGTTTCCAGCTAAAAGTATGGTTGCCTTCTTCCATGCTGAGTTGTGAGAGGTGTAATTCAGCTTCTGTTAAAAAGTATCATTTTTATTTCATGTCTTCAAAAGTGTACAAAGGTGCATACGTCAAAATGGTGGTATTCATTTGGTTCAATGCAAAATGCTATCATATAGGAGAAAGTGGCTATAAAAGTAAAGCAATACAATAAGAAAAAAATATTGTTTAAAAATAATAATATGTTAGTGTGCTTTTAGCGTGATTCTTGTGAAGGCATCAGCAGATACTGTAATCTATCAGTTATTAGCTGAAAATTGCTAAACAAGACATATGCCATATATAAAAAAGGATAATGATTCTTTATATTATATTTAGCTTGTAATTTTACAACTAAAAAATTGCTTAAAGTGGAACTAAACCTGCAATAAAATATAGAGCAAGCAGCTATTTATTGCAGAAGAGACATACCATGTTTCTTCAGCAATAAAACAAACTTACCCTCCTATCTTCTATGAAAGAGGTATTGAACCCAAAACGAAAAATAGGATATTTATATACAGCTTACCTGTAAAGTCATTTTCTTGAGAGTACATCACGGGACACAAGAACTCATTACATAGTGGGTTATATAGGCACCTCTGGTGATTGGACACTGGTAAACCCCAATTAAGGAGAATTCCTCCCCTATATAACCCCTCCCATATGGGAGGCACCTCAGTTTTGTAGCAAAGCAATAGGAAACCATGTAAAACCCAAGAGGGGCGGGAGCCCTGTGTCCCGTGATGTACTTCTCAAGAAAAGGATTTTACAGGTAAGCTGTATATAAAAATCCTATTTTCTTGATCATACATCACAGGACACAGGAGCTCATTACATAGTGGGATGTCCCAAAGCAATGCTCAGATTGAGGGGAGGGAGACACAGATCATAATTATAGACCTCCATGGACCAGAGGACCTAAACTGCAGCCTGCAGTACCCTGCGCCCAAAGTTGATATCCTCTTGCCCTCTGACATCCACCTGATAGAATCTGGTGAATGTGTGGACTGATGACCAAGTTGCAGCCTTACAGATCTGAGCTAGGGAGGCCTGGTGATGCACTGCCCAAGAAGCACTTACAGCCCTAGTAGAGTGCGCTTTCACTTGAAAAGCAGGGATTTTCCCTTTAACACTATAGGCCTGAGAAATAATCTGTCTAATCCACCTTGAGAGAGTGGATTTTGATGCTGCCTGGCCTTCCTAGGGCCTTCCGGCAAAATAAATAAGCAATCAGTTTTCCTTATCTGAGCAGTTGCTAGAAGATAGATACTGATTGCCCTAACCACATCCAAAGTGTGCAAAGATTCTTCTTCTGCGGACTGTGGGTCCGGAAAAAAGGATGGTAGGATTACATCTTGATTCAAATGGAATCCCGAAACCACCTTAGGTAGAAAGGACCTGTTGGGACGCATGACCACCCGGTCCTTATGAACAATTAGATATGGCTCTTTGCTGGAGAGAGCTGCTAGTTCTGACACTCTTCTAGCCATGGATATGGCTACCAGGAAAACCAATTTTTTGGTCAAAAGAACTAATGAAGCCAGATGCAAAGGTTCAAAAGGTTGCCCCTGCAAAGCCGAGAGAACCAAATTCAGATCCCATGGGCATACCGAAGGTAAGACTGGCGGCCTTATGCGCATAGCCCCCTGGATGAAAGCCCACACCAGGGAATGCGATGCAAGTGGCTTCTGAAAAAACACTGACAAGGCCGAAAATCTGCACCTTGATAGTGCTTACGGCCAAATGTATTTCTAGGCCTGACTGGAGGAAGGCCAAGATCCTGCTAATGACATACTTTCTAGGATGCAATTCCCTGAGTTCACACCAGGAAACATATGCCCTCCAGATTTTGTAGTAAATAAGCCTGGAGGCTGGCTTTCTGGCATTAACCAGAGTAGAAAGGACTGGCCCCGAAAGTCCACGGTCTTTCAGAATGTGGGTCTCAGCAGCCAAACCATCAAGTTCAGACTGTGTAAAGCAGGATGGTAAATTTGACCCTGTGAGAGCAGATCTGGCCGGAGAGGGAGGATCCACGGCCTGCCTACTGCCAACTTCATGATCTCTGCGTACCACGGTTGCCTTTTGTCTCCCTCTTGACTCTTCCCAGGAACCGCGACAGAAGCGGGCACAGGGGGAAGGCATAAATCAGATTGTACTGATCCCAGGGAACTGTCAGAGCATCTGACCCCTGAGCAAGTGTATCTCTTGTTCTTGACACAAATTTGTCCAGTTTTCTGTTGAACCTGGACGCAAACAGATCTATGTATGGAGTACCCCACCTGCGACATATGTCCCAAAACACGTCAGGGTGCAGAGCCCATTCTCCTGGGCACAACTGCTGGCCGCTCAGGAAATCCGCCTGCCAATTTTCCACTCCTGAAATGAAGACTGCAGAAAGGCTTGGAACATGCTTTTCTGCCCAGACAAGTATGCGATTCACCTCTTTTTGCGCAACCAGACTCCTGGTACCGCCCTGGTGATTGATATAGGCCACTGCTGTGGCATTGTCGGACTGAACCCGAACAGGGAGACCCCGTAGTCTGGAAGACCAGTTTATGAGAGCCATATAAACTGCCCGGATCTCCAAGACATTTATGGGCAATAGCTTCTCGATCGCAGACCATTTCCCCTGCGAGCACGTCTCCTCTTACACTGCTCCCCAGCCTGTCAGGCTGGCATCTGTCGTAATAACCTTCCACGGAAGAGGAAGAAAAGTTTTGCCTTTCAGAAAATTCTCGGTTTGTAACCACTAGACGAGACTCTTGCGTGTCCCTGGGGATAGACGCATAGGAAGATCCAAGGATTGGGGCTTCCTGTTCCAAGCCGCAAGGATGCATCTTTGCAGAGGCCTTGAGTGGAACTGGCCGAATGGAGCGGCCTCGAAGGAGGCGACCATTTTCCCTAACAGTCTCATGCACAACCGAATGGGGGAAGATCTCCTGCCCAGAATTAGGCGCACCAGATCCCCAATGGCCAAGGCTTTTGGCCTTGGAAGAAACACCTTGCCCTGAGCGTTGTCGATAAACATACCCAGGTATTCCAACTTGGTAGCAGGCTTTAGGGACGACTTTTCTAGGTTTATAATCCAACCTAGGCGTTCCAGGTGTTCTAGCGTTCTGGTAACACTGTGGTTCAGGAACGCTACTGTTTTCTCCATGAGAAGCAAGTCGTCTAGATAAGCCATGACGGCTATACCCTGAGCTCTTAGGTTTGCCAAGAGAGGGTCCAGAATCTTTGTGAAGACTCGAGGGGCCGTAGCAAGCCCGAACGGCAAGGCCACAAATTGAAAATGGCGCCGCTCTACCGCGAACCTTAGATACTTTTGGTGTGCGGGAAAAATTGCCACATGTAGATATGCATCCTTGATGTCTATTGATGCCATAAACTCTCCCCCTTGCAGGGAGGAGACCACAGTGCAAATTGACTGCATTCGGAAGGACCGGATGCGTAAAAACCGGTTCAGATCCTTCAGATCCAGGATAGGTCTGACACTTCCATTTGGCTTCGGAACGGTGAAGAGATTCGAGTAAAACCCTGAACCCTGTTCTTTTGGGTCCACTTCTACTATCCCCCCCTGGGATAGTAAGTGATCTAAGGCCAGAAATAGCGGTTTTTGCTTTACTGGGTCCCTGGGGATCCTTGACCTTAGAAAGCGAGAAGGTGGAATCTCCTGAAACTCTAGCTTGTAGCCCAGAGATATCGAAGAGATCACCCACTTGTCCCGGATCTCTTCCCGCCAGGCTTCCGCAAACTGCAGGAGCCTTCCCCCCACTCGGCCCGAGTGGGGGCGCCCCTTCACAAGGAAGCTTTTGGGCTCTACTTGACAGGCTTTTGCCCCCAAGTCTTTTTCTGCCCCTGGGCCCGGCCCTGAGCCTTTCCTGTAGAGGAGGGTTGAGAAGGCCGTCGCCACTGCTTAGAGCTTGATGCTCCAGGAGAGAGAGAACGCCTAAATGATGGAGGTTTGCTCCTTTTGACTGGAAGGAGAGTATATTTACCCCCTGAAATTTTTTGAACGAATTTGTCTAATTCTTCTCCAAATGTTCCCCTTTAAACGGGAACCCAATCAAATGCTTCTTGTATGATAGCTCAGCTGCCCAAATCTTTAGCCATAGGGCCCTTCGCATGTGTACCAACAGGAGAGACAAACGAGATGCTTGCTGGACAAAATCACTTTAATCAATAAAACACAGAATTTGAGGTATTTCTGCATAATTCTCCACTTCCTCACTGGGAAGGAGGCCAAGCATCTGCTTAACCTGTTCCTTGAGGAACTGACACAACCCCACGGCTGCGACTGTAGGTTGCACTACAGCGCCAGTCATGGAAAAGGAGGCTTTTAATAATGTTTCCAACTTCTTATCAGTTGGATCTTTAAATACCTGAGCATTATCCAACGGACAGGTCAGGTTTTTATTCACACAAGAAACAGCCGCATCGACAGATGGGACCCCCCATTTCTTGGTGAAACTTTCCTCCAGAGGATAATGCATAGAAAACCTTTTAGGAGGAGCAAACAGTTTATCGGGATGTCCCCAATCCTCATACAACAATTTATCCATTAAGGGATGAATTGGAAAGGAAAAAGCAGTCTGTGTGACTTTCCTGACTCCCAGGGAAGAAACAGAGGATGTAGCGACTTCAGCAGCAGGCATTCTGAATGTGGTACGCACCAATTCAGTATAATACTGAACCTGTTTTCTGAGCGCCTGGGAGGAGGGGACTCTCTCCTCTTCCTCTGATTCCTCCGACTGCTTAAGATCACTGTCCCAAGATAGGGATCTCTCCTCATTGTCAGAAGAATCTTCTGAAAGAGGAATCTCAGCAGAGGGAGGGGATCTACCCTTTTCCTGCTATCTTTCAGGGAAGCAGAAATAAAATGTATGATTCTCCCTTCAAAACCCTCCAATGTAGCCCTAAGGGAGTCCTCAGTGATGTATACCGGGGCTGAGACATTAGGAGAGGCTGCAAAACCTGACAGGGGCACTGATTCATCCTGTGAGGCTGGCTCCAGTCTTGCAGGGGGGGATGGTAACTTACAGGCCTTTTTAGAACCCCTGGACCTAGGCGGTGATTTACCAGTGCCCTTGTTACCCCCCCCTGAGACCCTCTTACGAGGAGACATAGTCCTAAGCTACAAAGCAGAGGTACTAGTACAAAGTGCAATCACTGTTGTGCTGAAAGTCTCACGATAAATATATATGCTTAAACTGCACAACCTGATGCTGAGTAGGTGTCTAAGGTTTGCCTGGATCCAATCCCTTGGGATGCTCACTGCCCACAGCTCCTGTGTCTCACACTTACAGCCCCCTGACGCTCTGGGCTTTTTTAAAACTGCCGCCTGGCGCCTGTGCAGTACAGCGCCGTGCACACCAACGTGCATGGCTCACAACCACACTCCCCCCTCCTCGCACGTGCATGAGGACCGCCGGAATCCAGGGGGGAAAGGGAATCTCCATCAGAGCTGCGTGGGACCCCCAGACTACGTGGGACCCCTGTATTACCTTTATTGTGGCAGGGATTGCAGTGGAGACGTGAGACCTCTGGAGAACCAGGCTTCACTGAGCGTGTGTACTGAAAGGCATGTAAGTATGCATCAGGCTGCTCTTACTCCCTCTAGTGGTGGAAACCAGGTAAGACATACTACTACTCAAATGAAGAAATCCATAATATAATTATATATAGGATTAACTTCCCTTACCTGTCCTCGCCACAGGAATTGCTGAAAACAGACAGATTCCAGCCTTCACCCATCACGGCGGGCAGAGTTGTGCCAACCTTCAGGTTTTTTTTGGGGGTTCTTTCTCAGAAGAACCTCCTACCTGGACCTTGTAAAAGACTCTGCCAGAAACTTTCGTGTCACTATGTAAATAGTACACCAAGTCTGGTTTTCCCAGAGCCCAGTCTTCCAATAGGGGAGGACTTACAGGCAAAACCTTGTTTCTTCGGATGACGAGGTCCAGGTACCATACCATCTTGGGAGTCAAAATATCAGCCCAAGATATGGATCCGGTTTGTTGTAGCCCTTAGGCCCCCCCAGGGACCTGCACAGAGCTTTCTTCATAGCACATGTTTTACGTGACCAACCACCATAGACACTGGTGAAAAAACTGAGGTGCCTCCCATATGGGAGGGGTTATATAGGGGAGGAGTTCTCCTTAATTGGGGTTAATCAGTGTCCAATCACCAGAGGTGCCTATATAACCCACTATGTAATGAGCTCCTGTGTCCAGTGTTGTATGATCAAGAAAAATGTATTATAGTGCAGCTTACCAATCATTAGATGTGGTGGCTACATCACATTTCTTTTCTTGTTTTTTCACTTGGTGATGTGGCCAGTGACACAACTCCTGTATTAGTGAAACACAACTCTGGAGGAATGGGAAAGGGAGGCAGAGCAGAGAGCACCATTGTCAGTCTGGGGGGAGGGTAGTGTTAAATGTAGTAGCAGATTTATATGCACTAACAATTGGAAGCCAAACTCCAGCTCATACTTTATAATCAGTTACAGCAAATCATTTTTTTATTTTTATTTTTTCGGATTAAGGTTTTGCATGAATAAATAAAATCTGATCATTTTAATCACCCTTGCCAGTGTTAAGTAAGTGGTTTGTCTCATCCAAGTAAACTGATATATTCTGCTAGAGAGATGGAGAGCTTGTGCTAAACAGACTTGCTGGCTGCTTCACTAGATGAAAATAGTCTTTTACAAAGGTGTGTTAAATTTGGTGTTATCGCTCTTACTCTCTCATACTGGTCACTGGAAGATCAACATGGCACCTCATGACAAAGAACTCTATGAGGATCTGAAAAAAAGAATTGCTACTCTACATAAAGATGGCCTAGGCTATAAAAAGATTGCCAATACCCTGAATCTGAGCTGCAGAATGGTTGCCAAGACCATACAGCGGTTTAGCAAAACAGGTTCCACTCAGAACAGGCCTCGCCATGGTCGACCAAAGAAGTTGAGTGCACATGCTCAGCGTCATATCCAGAGGTTGTCTTTGGGAAATAGATGTATGAGTGCTGCCAGCAATGCTGCAGAGGTTGAAGGGGTGGGGGGTCGGCCTGTCAGTGCTCAGACCATATGTCACACACTGCATCAAATTGGTCTTCATGGCTGTCTTTTCAGAAGGAAGACTTCTCTTAAGATGATACATAAGAAAGCCTGCAAACAGTTTGCTGAAGACAAGCAGACTAAGGACATGGATTACTGGAACCATGTCCTGTGGTCTGATAAGACCAAGATAAACTTATTTGGTTCAGATGGTGTCAAGCATGTGTGGCGGCAACCAGGTGAGGAGTACAAATACAAGTGTGTCTTGCCTAGAGTCAAACATGGTGGCGGGAATGTCATGGTCTGGGGCTGCATGAGTGCTGCCGGCACTGGGGAGCTACAGTTCCTTGATGGAACCATGAATACCAACATGTACTGTGACATACTGAAGCAGAGCATGATCTCCTCCCTCCGAAGAATGGGCCCCAGGGCAGTATTCCAACATAACAACCCCAAACACACCTCTAAACGCGCGTACACACGATCAAACAATCCGGTGGAAAAGTCCGGCCGGACAAATCCGCCCGTGTGTGGGCTCCAGCAGACTTTTTTTTTTACCCTAAGAAAGTAGTTTTGCACATCAATCTGTCCACTGGACTCGCATTTCGGCGGACAATCCGGCCATGTGTGTGCTAATCCGGTGGACAATACGGCCGTGTGTGTGCTAGTCTGCCATACTTTTGAAATGAATGGACTTTTCCCGCCCGGACCAGCGAAGGAGGCGTCGCTGGCCCCGTCACCTGGTATGGACTTAAAGGGGAATCCCTACGCTGAAAAAACGACATGGGGGTTCCCCCCCAAGGTCCATATCAGACCCTTATCTGAGCACGCTACCCGACCGGCCAGGAAAGGGGGTGGGGACGAGCGAGTGGCCCCCCTCCTGAGCCGTACCAGGCTGCATGCCCTCAACGTGGGGGGGTGCTTTGGGGAAGGGGGGTGTGCGGCCCCCCCACCCCAAAGCACCTTGTCCCCATGTTGATGAGGACAAGGGCCTCTTCCTGACAACCCTGGCCATTGGTTGTCGGGGTCTGCGGGTGGACTACATTTTAGGATTTCTTCACACCAGGTGCAGCGAGGTAATGTGCAAAATCCCATGTTTTCCTGTACTGCACAAAAAGGCGCTGCCTTTGCAGTTGCATGTGGGTTCCATTATTTCTTAATAACGCCCCACGCATCTAGCAATGTGTGTACATTTGCACTCATTAAAAAAAGCACATGCTCAGACGTACCTCCTTGTGTGAATGAGCCCGCAGACCGGTGTGCCCTGAGACTATGCACAGTTCTAATGGATGCCTTGCCTGAAATGGTTGAAAAACACTGCACTAATGTTTTGTCATCTTTTGATATAGTAATTTTTAGCAGGGTTCCCTGAGCCAGGAAAGTTATTGCAAGGGTTCCTCTATGGTAAAAAGGTTATGAAACGTTGCTGTAAACAAAGGGCCTTTTTTCAACACAGCTGAAAGACAAAACAGCTGAAATTGGGAAAAGCAGACTGGAGCACCATCTGCTGTGCAGGGAAAAAACTGTAGTATTGCATATTTACCTAACTAGTCCTGAGCATAATAAATATATAAAATATGTATAAAATCATTTAATGCTCTTCTTGTTACAGCTGACATATTTAATTCTCAACAAGATTGCTGTAAACAAGGTTGCTGTAAACAAAGGGCCTTTTTTCAACACAGCTGAAAGACAAAACAGCTGAAAATGGGAAAAGCAGACTGGAGCACCATCTGCTGGGCAGGGAAAATACTGTAATATTGCATATTTACCTAACTAGTCCTGAGCATAATAAATATATAAAATATGTATAAAATCATTTAATGCTCTTCTTGTTACAGCTGACATATTTAATTCTCAACAAGATTGTCTTGTGCCTGGAGTTTTTCTGTTTTGGTAGCATAGATCAGTTGACATTGACACTGACAGAGACAAAGTGAGGCTGACATAGATTAAGGTAGTACGACAAGGCAGACTTACTCTGGTCCAGCATCAATCACGGATGTATTGCTGTGATGAACAGAAAATAGGATGTTTTTGTCATAGAGGCACGCAAGGCCCGTGATATTATTATTATTGACAGTGATTTATCCACATGTTGAAAATGAAGATATATTTTCTGAATTTCCTCAAACAGTATTTGCATACAATGTTATTTTACAGTTCTCTATATAAAGCAAGCTGAGGCCAATTTATGGACATTTCAATCGGCATTGTTAGCCTTAGTATTCTTCATCTAGTGACCTGTTCTATGCAGATGAAAGTACACACAACACATAGTCCCGTCGCTGTAACAAGTGCAGAAGAGATCAAGGCGCTATATGGTATATGAATTTCAGCTTCAACACTGCAAGCACAACTCAGACTTTAACCCCTTTATGGCTGAAGGTAAAGCAAATATTAAATATTTATATACAGGTGCATCTAAAAAAATTAGAATATCATCAAAAAGTAAATTTATTTCAGTAATTCAATTCAGAAAGTGAAACTTGTATATTATATAAATTCATTACACATAAAGCAAAATGTTTCAAGCATTTCTTTCTTATAATTTTGATAATTATGGCTTACAGCTAGTGAAAACCCCAAATTCAGTATCTCAGAAAATTTGAATATTACATGAGACCAATAAAAAAAGGATTTTTAATACAGAAATGTTGGCTTACTGAAAAGTATGACGATTTACAGTATAGTATGCACTTAATACTCGGTTGGGGCTCATTTTGCATGAATTACTACATCAATGTGGTGTGGCATGCAGGTGATCAGCCTGTGGCACTGCTGAGGTGTTATAGAAGCCCAGGTTGGTTTGATTGTATAACAGAATAATATGTATACACTATAACTAGTCAAAAATTATAATACAAAAACCCAACTAAGTGAATAATAAAAATATACTCTATAACTCATACAATAATCAAGTGTAAAAAAAAAATATATATATAAATTGCTCAAAAATTATATATAAGCAACAGTTCCTCATATATAATTTTTGAGCACTTTATATATATATATATATATATATATATATATATATATATATATATATATATATATATATATATATTGTACACTTGATTATTGTATGAGTTATAGAGTATATTTTTATTATTCACTTAGTTGGGTTTTTGTATTATAATTTTTGACTAGTTATAGTGTATACATATTATTCTGTTATAGGTTTTAGATATATTTTTTTAGATTTTTGTAATTGTGAGCGCGGTTGAAATTCCTGACTTATATGCTTTATAGGTGTGTATCACATCGTATCAATCGCAGCCTTTAGACATTTAGACTGATTGTTGAGAGATTTCTTTAGCACAGTATTTTTTTCCCAAATTTTTGTACAGTTGGTTTGATCGTAGCCTTCAGCTTGTCGGCATTGCTTGATCTGGTGTATCTCAACTTCCTCTTGACAATATCCCAGAGATTCTCTAAGGGGTTTAGGTCAGGCAAGTTTGCAGGCCAATCAAGCACAGCGATACCATGATCATTAAACCAGGTATTGGCATTGTGGGCAGGTGCTGCACCTGGTTTAATGATCATGGTCCTGCTGGAGAATTAAATCAGCATCTCCATAATACTGGTCAGCAGAGGGAAGCATGAAGTGCTCTAGAATTTCCTGGTAGAGGGCTGCGCTGACTTTGGACTTGATAAAACACAGTGGACCAACACCAGCAGATGACATGGCTCCTCAAATTATCACTGACTGTGGTAACTTCACATTGGACCTCATGCAACTTGGATTCTATACCTCTCCACCTTTCCTCCAAACTCTGGGACCTTGATTTCCAAAAAGAGGACTTTGGACCACCAAGAAACAGTGAAGTCCCTTTTCTCCTTAGCCCAGATAAGATGCTTCTGACATTGTCTCAGGAGTGGCTTGACACAAGGAATACAACAGTTGTAGCTTATATCCTGGATAAATCTGTGTGTGATGGCTCTTAAAGCCTCAATACCAACCATAGTCCACTCCTTGTGAATCTCCCCCAAATTCATGAATGGCCTTTGCTTCACAATCCTCTCAAGTCAGTGGTTATCCCTGTTGGGTGTGCACCTTTTTTTTACCACACCTTTTCCTTCTACTCATCTTTCCATTAATATGCTTGGATACAGCACTCTGTGACAAGCCAGCTTCCTTAGCAATGACCTTTTGTCATTTAAATCAATGACTGTCTTCTGGACAACTGTCAACTGTCAAGAGCAGTCTTCCCCATAATTTTGTGTAACCTACTGAACTAGTCTGAGAGACCATTTAAAGGGTCAGTAAACCTCTGCAGGTGTTTTGAGTTTTGTAGCTGATTACAGTGTGACACCATGAGTCTATCAATTTTTTATGATTTGCACCATAGCTTGTAGACTCTCTAGCTTTCACACAGACCAAATAATATCCACTAATTTGGGTTATTGTTACCAAAGATATTTAGCAGTATAAATTGTGGCCAAAATTTATGAAGAAAAATTAATAATTTGCAAAATGTTATCACAGAAACTAAGAAAAATGTGTTTTTTTCAAAATTTTCGGTCTTTTTTCATTTATAACGCAAAAAATTAAAAAACTCACAGGTGATCAAATACCACCAAAAGAAAGCTCTATTTGTATAAAAAAAGGACAAATATTCATTTGGGTACAGTATTACAAGACTGAGTAATTGTCATATAAAGTGTGAGAGCAACTTTTTTTTACAAAATTCTAATACAGAATTTTGGGTTTTCACAAGCTGTAAGCCATAATCATCAAAATTGAAAGAAAGAAATGCTTGAGTTATATCACTGTGTGTTTAATCAATCTATATAATAGATGAGTTTCACTTTTTGAATTGAATTACTGAAATAATTAGACGCACTTGTATATACACTTTATAAGATACACCTTGCTAGTACCAGGTTAGACCCCCCCTTTGCCTTCAGAACTGCCTTAATTCTTCATGGCATAGATTTAACAAGGTGGTAAAAAAATTGCTCAGAGATGTTGATTCCTCATTTGCTGCAGATTTGTTAGCTGAACATTCATGATGCAAATTTCCTGTTCTACCACATCCCAAAGGTTCTCTATTGGACTGACATCTGGTGACTGTGGAGGCCATTGGAGTACAGTCAACTCATTGTCATATTCAAGAAACCCGTGGTGAGATGATTTGAGCTTTGTGACATGGTGCATTATCCTGCTGGAGGTAGCCATCAGAAGATGAGTACACTGTAGTCATAAAGGGATGGACATGGTCAGCAACAATACTAAGGTAGGCCGTGGTGTTTAACCACTTGACAACTGGACACTTAAACCCCCCTCGTGACCAGACCAATTTTCAGCTTTCAATGCTCTGACACTTTATATGACAATTACTCAGTCTTGTAATACTGTACCCAAATGAATATTTGTCCTTTTTTTTTTATACAAATAGAGCTTTCTTTTGGTGGTATTTGATCACCTCTGAGTTTTTTATTTTTTTGCGTTATAAATGAAAAAAAAGACTGAAAATTTTGAAAAAAACTAATTTTTCTTAGTTTATGTGATAAAATTTTGCAAATTATTAATTTTTCTTCATAAATTTTGGCCACAATTTATACTGCTAAATATCTTTGGTAACAATAACCCAAATTAGTGGATATTATTTGGTCTGTGTGAAAGCTAGAGAGTCTACAAGCTATGGTGCAAATCATAAAAAATTGATCACATCTGATGTACTGGTGACCTAATTTCTTGCGACCCGAACAAGCCAGGAAATTACAAATACCCCCCAAATTACCCCTTTTTTGAAAGTAGACATTCCAAGGTATTTATTTAGTAAGATGCATGGAGGGGTTTTGATGTCATTTTTTTCCCATAATTCTTTGCAAAATTAAGTTTTTTTTTTCCACAAAATTGTCATTGTAATAGGTTATTTCTCTCACATGGCATGTGTATACCACAAATGACACCCCAAAATACATTCTGCTACTTCTCCTGATTATTACGGTACCACCTGTGTTTTACACAGCCTGGCCACATAGAGAGGCCCAACATGCAGGGAGCACCATCAGGTGTTCTAGGAGCATAAATTACACATCTAACTTGTTGACTGCCTATTACACTTTTGAAGGCCCTGGAGCACCAGGACAATGACATGTGACACTGATGACAGATGGCACTGATGGCACGTGACACTGATGTGGCACGTGACACTGATGTGGCACTGATGACAGATGGCACTAATACGTTGCACTGATGACATGTGACACTGATGACAGATTCCACTAATACGTGGCACTGATGACAGATGGCACTAATACATGGCACTGGGGACAGGTGGCACTGGGGACAGATGGAACTGGGGACAGGTGACACTGGGGACAGGTAACACTTGGGGAAGATGCCACTGACAGATGGCACTGTGGGCACTTTATTTTCGCTTTTTTTTTCTAACACTCAAACTGCAGCCATTCGCTCTCCCTCCTCACACGCTGTCTCTGTGTGAGAAGGGTGAGCCGGCAATGAGAGATGATCTCATATGTTTACATATGAGATCATCTCCCATTGGACACTCAGTAGTAAAAAGAGACAATGAAACATTGGACACTCAGATCGAGTGCTAAATGGCCGATGCGGCACTGTGCAGAGGGGAAATAAACAGGAAGACGTCCAGGGATGCCTGCCCGGCAATTGGAGTCCACGCTGTAGCCATCTTTCGGCTATAGCGTGGACGCCTAGTGGTTAAACAATGCTCAATTGGTTCTAAGGGGTCGAAAGTGTGCCAAGAATATTCCCCACACCATTACACCACCATCACCACCAGCCTGAACCGTTAAAACAAGGCAGAATGAATTGATGCTTTCATGTTGGTAATGCCAAATTCTGACCCTACCATCTAAATGTCGCAGCTGACATACAGCCCCATAGCTCTCTCTTCCTTCCTCCTCCTCCCTCCTCCCTTCTCCAAGCCAACAGACTGGCTGGAGATTGCACTGCCTACTGTTAATGCTTTCCTGTAATATATATATATATATTTATTTATTTATTTGTGCATGTTACCACAACACCATTACCCTGTAGTTTATAAGATCAAAGATACAACTATGTTGGTGTCCCTTGTGAATTTTACATTGTATTTTTTAAAATGTAACTGCCTACTCCCAAACTGTCATTTGGAAACCTCCTTTTTTCTATGCCTATCATATTTTATTCTAGTTCCATGAAGGATCTCACCTCGTGGAGTTTCAATGATCATGAGAATGGTGAGGAATCAGCTCAGAACTACATGGGAACATCTTGTCAATGATCTCAAGGCAGCTGGGACCATAGTCACCAAGAAAACAATTGGTAGCACATTACGCCGCAATAGACTGAAATCCTGCAGTGCCCTCAAAGTCCCCCTGCTCACAAAAGCACATGTACAGGCCTGTCTGAAGAATGCTAATCAACATCTGAATGATTCAGAGGAGAACTAAGTGAAAGTGTTGTGGTCAGATGAGACCAGAATCAAGCTCTTTGGCTTCAACTCAACTCACTGTTTTTGGAGGAGGAGGAATGCTGCCTATGACCCCAAGAACTTCATCCCCACCGTCAAACATGGAGGTTGAAAAATGATACTTTGGGGGTGTTTTTCTGCTAAGGAAACAGCACAACTTCACTGAATCAAAGAGATGATGGACGGGGGCATGGACCGTCAAATCTTGCGTGGGAACCGCCTTCCCTCAGTCATGGCATTGAAAATAGGTCGTGGATGGGTATTCCAGCATAACAATGACCCAAAACACACAGCCAAAGCAACAAAGGAGTGGCTCAAGAAGAAGCATATTAAGGTCCTGGAGTGGCCTAGCCAGTCCCATAGAAAATATGTGGAGGGAGCTGAAGGTTCGATTTACCAAATGTCAGCCTCAAAACCTTAATGACTTGGAGAGGATCTACAAAGAGTAGTGGGACAAAAGCCCTCCTGAGATGTGAGCAAATCTGGTGGCCAACTACAAGAAACGTCTGACCTTTATGATTGCCAACAAGGGTTTTGCCACCAAGTACTAAGTCATGTTTTGGAAAGGGCTCAAATACTTTTTTCACTCATTAAAATGCAAATCAATTTATAACTTATTTGAAATGCATTTTCTGGATTGTTTTCATTGTTATTCTTTTTTTAGTTTTGTGTATTTTCCAAGAAATGTTTTTATTTTAGGAAAATAAAACATTTACAGAAGTCTCGATCATCTATTGTACATAACCGAGTATTGGAACAACAAAATTGTAATACAAGAACAAAATAAAAAAATGTATTTTTTTTTTCACTTCAGCATAAACATTCACATAGTGGATCTAGACCTTCATAGACATGTGCACACTGAAATATTTCGTTTTGGAATTTAGTTTTTGCCCGAAAAATAAATTTATTTAGTCACTCCCGAAATTAGTTTTCATTTATTGAATTTAATTTAAAAAATGCATTCGTCCAAAACTCCGAAATAATTAAGGTCGAATCTGTCATTGAAGGCTTATGGTGTCTGTGGAATGTTCTAAGCCCCTGTACACACGGTTGGAGATTTCCACAACCAAATCCGTCAGATTTTGCCCGTCGGATTTTGTCCGTCAGATCTTGTCCGAAACTGTTGCATACACACGGTCGAACAAAGTCGGCAAAAAATCAGATCTTTCAGAACGTGATGACGTAATTTCGTTACGATGGGACTACATTCAGGCTAGTAGCCAATAGCTTTGATGTAGGAATTTGAACTGAGCATGCGTGGCACTTGATCCGATCAAAATTCTCTACACATGATCGGAGTATGTCCGATCAGCCCAGTTGGTCGGGCAATATTTCCAACATGTTGGAAAATTGGGTCCGACGGATATTCCGACAGAATCAGTCCAATGCATACCACACACAGTCGGATTATCCGACGACACGGTCCGATAGGACACATTCCGATGGATTCTCCGACCGTGTGTACAAGGGCTAAGAAGATTCGACGTAGCATTTAAACTGTACGACACCACAATCATACATTTCCGGTTGAATGTTTCGCCTACAAGCTATAGTAGAATTCTAATGTTGTAGTAATAATTATATTTATTAAATATTATTACAAGTCAACCAACAGTAATAATTATATTTATTAAATATTATTACTAGTCAACCAACATTAGAATTCTTCTATAGCCTATGGGCAGAGCATTTGACCATATATGTCCATTCGTGGCGACTGCTTCGTCGGATCTTCATGTCAAATCTTTTCTCTCTATGTCGAATAATCTTGGACTAATTGAGTTAGGTTAGGCACATTCGACCACAGGTTCGATGGACACAGATTGCTATTGTGAGCATCATGTCGAATCTCTTATCTATATTGAACTGTTGCAAAATGCATTCGGACAAAAACGAATGCACATGTCTAGACCTACTGTTCCGTTCAATATGGTCTACATTTCTTTGTTAAGTTGTATCAAAGACAGGGGCCCTTAAAGAAATGCGGCTACTGCTAAGGTTCTCAGACAATTGGCTAGGAAGGGAAGGTATCTAGAGTAGAAAACGTGGACACAGTGTGACCATATCTGGAGGGAGTTGCGAATAGTAGTAGTGAAGGGATCACTGCGTGTTAAGCCCATGTTTGGTCCTTACATGGCATAGCTGAGCAGTATGTGAAGTGAAGTTGTGGTGAGAGTCTGTGTGTGATTGAGCTGGAAACCATAGTAGAGTGTGGAGGGGGTGAATCGGAATGGAGAGTGGCAATGAGGAAGGGAGGAGAGAAGGGAAGGGAAGTGTGGGGGAGGGGAGAGAAGAGGAAGAGAGGGGAAAAAAAGTGGGGGGGGGTGGGGAGTGTCCGTCTCTGACTGTCCTCCTCAGGCTTTAAAGGAATGCAGGGAATTCCTGTTGTAATTCCAGTGTGCCTTGGGGGGGGAGGCAGGCCTTAAGGGGCGAGGGATGAGAGGTAACGTAGGATTTGAATTGTTTTTTTTTTCCCTGAGGGGGTAGATAGGGTTTGTCATGGCTATCGCAAACTCCTTATATGAGTGAATTGAGTACGTTTGAGTATGCAGGTGTCGTCTGAAAGTGTAAACAGCATGCCCATTTTTTGCTGAATTTTGATAGGGGATGACGTGAAATGTGGATCAGTTCTTCCATTTCAGGAACTTTACGTATCCTGTTAAACCAGTCTTTGATTGCGGGTATCTGAGAAGAGCTCCAGAGCAGGGGGATGCATTGTTTTTCTGCATTAATCATCTGCATTGCCAAGGATTTGTGGTAGGAGTTATTCAGTAGGGGAGAGTCGTGAAGGAGGAATTGGGCTGGGGATAAGTCTAGCTCATATGAGGTTATCTGGGAGGTGATGCGGCATACTTCTTTCCAAAAGGTTTGTAGATGGGCGCAGATGCAGATCCATCAGATATGTAGGGTGCCTTTGTCTTAAGATGCTGTTGGGGAGATTTTTGGGTGTAGAGCCTTTTGAAGGGGGTTGTCTTGAGCATTGCGAGTCTTTGTCTAATAATTTTAGGTAGTGAGTAATTAACAAGTATGTCCAAGGTGGATGGGTGGTTTTTCCATGTGGCTGGCAAGCTGGGAGGCAGTGAGGAGTTTTCCTTTATGAAAGAATTGGTGGGTTTGGGTTTTATCTTGTGACCAGGTATCTGTGGGAAAATGGTGATACATCCCTGAGGGAAAGTCAGGGTTCATTTTTACTGACGTTAGTGGTCCTGGGATGGAGGATATGGTAGTTTTGGTGCACAAGTTCCTGGTGCAACATAAGGTGGGTCCAATCAGTGGGTGTAACTGAGTTAGCAAAGGAATGTGGCTTGGGGTCATCCATGGCAGAGAGGCTAGAGGAAGGGTAGTGAGAGATGCTTCTAAGGGGACCCAATCTTTGTAGCAGGAGTGGACATTCCAGTCTAAAATTCTGGAGAGCTGTACTGCTGTGTAATAATTTTGGAGGTCTGGGAGACCTATTCCCCCTGGTCGTTTTGGTCGGGTGAGTTGTTTAAAGCTGATTCTAGGTCTCTGATCCCCCAAAGGAATCTGGAGCATAAATTTTTGCATGCATTAAAAAAGGCTGGTGGGACATGGATCGGGGATCATTTGTAAGATGTATAACAGTCTCGGCAGTGCATTCATCTATAAGATCGCTGCCCTACCAAACCGTGAGAATATTGGTTTGTTCCAATTTTTGAGGCCGTGGTTAGTTTATTTAGGAGAAACTAGTGATTTTTCATGTACAGGTCAGAGAGTTTAGAGAGAAGTTTATACCAAAATACGTGATTGAATTATTTTTCCAGTGAAATAGTACATTTTCTTTACTTTGGGGAGGGATATGTTGAGGGCAAAAGATTTAGAGAAATTGATCTTGAGGTTAGACATTAGTTGGAAATGTTGGAATTCTGCTAAGAGTATAAGTATAGTGGTCAGGGGTTCCGTGAGAAATAGTAATACGTCGTCCACAAAGGCGGCGTATTTATATTCTTTATTAGTCGTTTCCCTTAATGTCCGGGTTGAGTCGTAACTTTTGAAGGAAGGGCTCCAGCCTAAGAATAAAAAGGATAGGAGACAGAGGGCAGCCCTGTCTCGTTCCATTACAGATGGGGAAGGCGTCTGACAGAGTATTGTTGACTCATACTTTGGCTGATGGGTTGGAATATAAAGATAGAATGAAGGTGAGGGCCCAAGCCAATAGTTTGCTGCTTCCATGTAGTCCAACGCTACTCTGTTAAACGCCTTCTCGGCATCTAAGGACAGGAAGAAGCTCTTTTGATCGGTTTGTGTCATCAGGTGGTGTAGCTTGATAGCCTTAATGGTGTTGTCCCTGGCCTCTCATCCAGGAACAAAGCCTACCTGGTCTGGGGCGATGAGAGAGGGGAGGAAGGGTAATGCCGCGTACACACAAGTGGAATGTCTGACAGAAAAAGTCAGACGGAAGCTTTTCATCATATATTCTGATCGTGTGTATGCCTCATCTGACTTTTTTGTTTTAATGAAAATTCTGACGGACCTAGTAATAGATCATGTTTTAAATATTTCCTAGGGAACCAATTCCTATCGGGAAAACCGCTCGTCTTTATGCTGTTCCGACAGACCAAAAACTGGCTACTGGCTATTGAACTTCCTTTTTCTAGTCCCGTCGTTCATGCTGTACGTCACCGCATTCTTAATGATTGGACTTTGGTGTGATCGCGTGTATGCACGACAGTTTCAGCGGAACTCCGTCGGAACTCCATCGGAAAAACCTTTGGAGTTTATTCCAACGGGAAAACCATGTGTACACGGCATTAGAGTCTGTTTGCTAATACCTTGGAGAAGATTTTGATGTCCACATTGACTAACGAGATCAGTCTATAGTTCCCAGTGTTTGTATGGTCCTTTCCTTCTTCTATGTGGGATTCTAGTAACCAGCGTGTAAGGGGATTTGAAGGGGATAGGGAGTTGAAAGCATTGAGAAAGGGGGACTGTAGTGTCTCTGCAAAAAGTTAGTAATATACTGCCGATAGCCCATCTGGGCCTGGACTCTTGCAAAGTTTTAGTTGTTTTACTGCTTATTCCCATTCTGTTGGGGTGACTGGGGAGTCAAGTGTTTCAGTGGTATCTGCTGGTATTTTCCCAGGGGTGAATTTGTTCAGGAATGATTGGGTTTTTTGTTGTTATTCTACCATTAAAATTATAGATTGAGCATTTCTTTGTCAGTGGGCAAGTGTACAAAATCAGCAGGGGATCAAATACTTTTTTCCCTCGCTGTAGGCTTACATTTAGATCATGGAGCTATATACATGGGTAAAAACACATAGACATGGAGTACATATATATCTCTGTTACATCTCATACTAATATACCTTACTAGGATCCACTGGACCATTGCTTTCAACTGGCGCTCATCCAACGCCCCATGGTCTCAGGTTCTTATCCGCATGGCAAACATCAAATTATCAGAAAGAATACATCATACACTATACGACACCATGCATACCTACCAAAAAAAATGGATTATATGGGAAACCTCACTAATTGTTTGATGTCCACTACTCTTATTTCATTCAAGCACGTCTATGGATCCTTTCCTACAAATACAATATGGGTTTATAATCTAATATATGTATTTTCTCATATGATATGTCAATACTCGTATATAATGTATAATCAAAATGACTCTCATTCTCATTCCTTTCCACTGTAAATATCTTGTATTATGACCTAATTCATAAAAAAAAAATAGTTTGTAAACATAATATACCTTACTAGATTTGTGAATGTAAACATTTTCGATAATGTCAAAGCATGACTAATTGGATATTATTTGTAGTTTAAATGATGCCAGAGGGCTTTAGGTGGATAAAAAGAGCTTAACATGTCTGCCCCTTTAAGAAAACCTAATGTTTTTTATTGACTGGTATATATAAGGAGGTTCGTTCCCCTGACCACCCCAAACTCTATGATTAAGCCTATCAGGGTGAAACAAATCAGAGGTGGCAGTTCCTAGGTGGAAACTCGTTACTGGCTGGTTGTGACTGAACAACGTTTAATCCAGTGACGGCATTGGTGTACGACCTTCTACTTATTGCAGTAGTGCATACACTATTGTAAATGCACATACTGTAATCTTATGTGAAGATTTTTGAATGGATAGTGTGGCAACAAGGTCTCTTTAATTTAGGAAACCAGGTATAATTCTTAATATCATACACACTTTTTACATTTGCGTACCTATAACTTAAGAGTTGCAGTCCATGTTCAATTTCCCATAACAGTTTACCATTGATCAATGGCCCTATCTTTCTGCTTACAGCCCACAAGATTATTTTCTGTCTCTTTAGTTTTTCTTAATCGGGGGTTTTCTCGTTGAAACGCATCCCTCAAGGACCATCTTAGGAAGTTGATGTCTCACAGTGGACAGTAAAATTGGATTGTCTCTCTTCTTGTTAATCCCTGTGTCTGATGCTGTGTTCTGCAACACTTATCGCTATCATGGCCTGATCCTTACTGAAGGATGTCATACAGGGTCATCTGAAACTTTTCCATGTTTTGATCCTTTTCACTACCCAAAAGAAAGATAAGCTTTCTGTGCTATATTCGTCATAAAATAAATGCATTTCTTTGATTTCCCTGTGTTGACACTGAGCTCCCTCACATCAAATGCTAACTCAGAACAGACAAGGAAAAGCTTTCTCTGAAAGTGACATGTCAGCCTTTTATGGATTTTATGTATCTTTCATAAATAGATCCAAAGGTTAACTTTTTGGCATTATTCATTTTAATATTATTTCATGGAGTTATCATTTTCAATAACTAAATCTGCTTAGCAGTCTAGAGGGACATAACATGTATTAGTTCACTTGTAATACCCTACTTTTAACTGGAAACCTATGCCACTCACTACAATGGAGCAAATAGAGGCTATGCTTTGCCATACACCACTCAACTGTTACTAGTATAGTGGTGAACCAGAGCCCAGGGTTGTGCGGGTCTGCGGGCAGGGGGCTTCTTTAAAATGGGGCCACCAGATCTCGGCCCCCTATGTGAATGAGTATGGGCTACATTGTACCTATACCCATTCATCAAAAAAGTGTATAAGTGAATAAAGACAGTACAAGAGTTTTTGACAATTCTTTTATTAAAAAAATAACAAAACGATAGTGTTCGCCGCGACCCCCGCTACACGCTCGTACCCTTTTGTCCGCAATCCGATCGGGGGGGACCGCGGGATTCGGCCCGTTGTGATCTGCATAGGCCGCACTGCCGGACGCCATCTTGCGGCCTACAAAGCCTCCGGAGGCACCGCACTTTCCTACGGGAGAACCGCCGGAAGCCGCTCCGGCGGCGGAGTGAAGCAATCCCGGGGGGTGGCTCGTTATTGATGCCCTACACAGGCGGACACTATCTAGGGCTATACTATCCTGCCTCCACCTATGCCGGTGAGTCTCTACAGGAACTTTTCAGTTGATTCCCCCCTTCCAGTCTCCCCCCTGTCGGATGGATGCTCATTTTGCCTGAATCTACCTCTCCAAAGGGGGCCACGGACTATATAATAGCCTACAGCAGACCTAGCTAGTCCCCATCTGCAGTCCTACTCAGGCAAGGCCCTGGCTTTGGCCTATTCTGGATGTAGGCATCCATCTTACTACACCCAGCACATTACAGTTGCTATCACCACAGCCTCATAGTGAGCAAGAAGAGTGGATTCTTCTGAAAATATCTACACCCATTATCTGTCATCTAAATGTTGTCTGTCATCTACAACCATCGTGAACTTTAAATGAGTTAAAGGGGGGCGCATGCGCGGAGGCTCCTAAGATGGACGCGTAGTCCAAGAGCCCCGTCCCGCCGCAGCAGCTCCGGCCTCTCTTTTTGGCACCCCCAGCAGCAATTTTCGTTCGGAAAGTACCCACGCAGCCAGCGGAAACTTCGGGGACACATCCGATGTATGCGGGAGCGGTAAGAAGAAACCTGAAGCCTGCATTCGAAGCCGCTGTGTCCCTGTCAGAAACAGCCAAGATGGCGGCGGATCCGTGTGGCCCAGGCCCCGCGCGCTCGTCTAGCCTACACACAGCGGCATCCCCGTCCTTACTGGCTCCGGACCCCTTAGCTGACTTCCCCCCCCTGGGAGCCTCCTCTCCTGCCTCTACTGCATCCCTCCTGGAGCATACCCTGGCGGACATGGGTCTTTCACCCATGGAGGCAGGTCCACCTCAGTCGCATCCCTCACTACAGCCTGAGGCCTCGAGCCTACATCATAACTTGAATGTGTCTGATCTCTTTACTAAGTTTGCTGAACTCCTGAATGTAACGGCACATAAGATTACAAGTGACATTAAGGCGGACCTTCAGCATATAGGCTCCCGCATTGAAATAGTAGAGTCTAATTTGGAATCCACTATTACCAGGACCAATCAAAACACGGCGTGCATTCAGAATCTACAAGAACAATTGGAGACTGCACAAGCTAAAATAGACGATCTCGAAAATAGAAATCGAAGGTACAATTTTCGGGTCAGGGGGCTTCCTGAATCCTTCAAAGATGTTCCTGAGGCGGTTTCTTCTCTCATCAAAACACTAATTCCAGATATCCCGACCCACCGACTGGAATTGGATAGGGCCCACAGAGCCCTCAGGCCTCCCAGGGCGGATGGCCTCCCCCGAGACATCGTGGTTAAACCCCACTTCTATTCAGTCAAAGAGGAAATAATGCGCAAGTCAAGATCCTTACCGAAGATCCTTTTTCAAGGCCATCATCTGCAGATCTTCGCGGACTTATCTCCGTCTACTATCCAAAAAAGGAGAACATTGAAACCTCTGCTTCAAGTCCTGATGGAGAAAGAAATCAAATATTGGTGGCTCTTTCCATTCCAGCTCAAATTTGTCTGGAGAGGCAAAGCCTACACTTTCGGTTCCCTGCATGAAGGGGAAAAACTCCTGCTGCAGCTAGGCCTCATCAGCCAGACCCCAAATCACGCTCCTCATGGAAACACGCTACAATCTGCCAAGAGACAACTGCCCACCAGCCCCCTGCCTCCAGTGTGGGAGACAGTACGTTCCAAAAAGTCTAAGGAAACTGGTCCCCCCTGAGAGCACCAACCACAAACTGTTCAAGTTCTGTTTAACCACTCAGATGCTCCCCGAGAGCAAATGCCACCCCACTTGTGCCTTGGATTCTGTTCCTTTCCTTTGTCTACTGCTGCCTCTCACATCCACGGTGGACATGAGGTGGACTCTGGAGAGTGACTAGGCCGTGTGACACCCTTTGGGACTTCCCATTGTTTATCCCCAGGTCCCATTCCTTGTCATGCATGTTTCTGGGGGGGGGGGGGGGGAGGGAATGTGTTCCTATCCTCGCTCACCCGTGAGGTCGGGGTCCTTTTTTTTTTTTTTTTTTTTTTTTTTTTTTTTTTTTTATGATCGCTCATCTACCTGCCAAATGTCAGTGAATTTAAATTCTTATTAGTTTCAGGTGTCCTTTATGTTCCTTTTGCGTACACTTTCCTTACATATTTCATATGTTGATCTTTTACACATTTATTGCTGCATGACGGGCTCTCGGTCTTCCCCCTCCACTTTAGCCTATCCAAACTTATTATTCACAGTGGGGACACGAGAAGCCTTGGTTGTAATGGTGCCTTATTTCAGCTTATTTTTATATGTTTTATGGTTTACCCATAATTGTTGGGGCCTGCCTGCTGCGGCGGTACTCATGTTCCCCCCATTTGTCTGGCTTACTGGGACGTATTGGTCCTAGTGACTGGACAAACCATGTCCCAATTTTTTGAAGGGACGGTTTGTGTGAATGTTTTGTCGTTGCTTGTTGAGGGCTCTGTCCCTTCCACTATTCGGTTGGCTCTCTTGTCACCCGTCTTTCTATCTATCCTTCTCTCTTTTCTTCTTTCCCTCTGTATTTATTTTTACACTTTCGTTGCAGGAGTCGCCGGAGGTTCCTTACATCAGAACATTCATCTTCCTCAGGGGCTACTTCCATGGTTGGTAGTATGGATGGGGTTTGGTGGGCTCTGTGGGGTAAGTGCTTTTGATTTCTATGGCGGTCCCCCCTCTCTGCTCAATGGTTGATACGCCCTTGCCTCCACCATCCCCACTCAAAATTATCTCCCACAATTCCCAGGGACTGAACTCTCCCATTAAACGTCGCAAAGTATTTCAGTATCTATACAAACATGGGGTAGAGGTGGCTCTGCTTCAGGAAACACACTTCCCTAAAAGATTTAACCCCTCCTTTATACACTCTAAATTCCCTCTATTTTATCTGGCCAATGCAGAGGATAAAACTAGGGGAGTGGGCATCTTTATTTCTAAACGCTGCAAATTTACACTGAAATCCGAATTCAAGGATACGGAGGGTAGGTTCTTGTTAGTGGTGGGTGATCTCGATGGAAAGCTGTACTCTTTCGTTTCTTACTATGCTCCCAACAAGGGCCAGCTAGCCTTTTTTAAACGTATGCTTTCTACTCTTTCGCCATTATTGGAAGGTACTGTGGTTTTCGGTGGGGACTCCAATACCGCATTTGACCAGGGTTTAGACAAGTCACGCCCTCCTGGCCATCGCCTGACCAGACCCACCAATCAAAGCCTACGTATAGCCAAGCTGCTCTTTCAGCGAGGTTTGGTCGACATCTGGAGAGAAGTGAATCCGACCCTAAAAGACTTTACTCACTATTCTAACCCTCATGGTTCCTTCTCCCGGATAGACCACATCCTTGTCGAATCTGCCTCTATTCCTCTGGCTACAAGGGCTAGTATTAAGGAGGTGGTCTGGTCGGATCACTCAATGGTAGTTTTGTGCCTCTCTCGTCCTGCTAATCACAGGCCGAGTAGACGTTGGAGACTTAATGAGTCTATTTTGAGTGATCCCGCTAACGTTCAAGAAATTGAACGTAACATCCTTCAATACTTTGCCACAAATGACACACCTGACATAAATGCCACTTGCCTGTGGGCTGCCCATAAGGCGGTAATTAGGGGTCAACTTATACAACTTTCTTCACAAATCAACAAAGCTAACAAAGCTAATATTGAAAATCTGGACAAGGAGTACACCAAACTAGCCAAACAACATAAAAAGAACCCAAACTCGGTCCCCATTCCCCAACTTGATGCTGCTAGAGTGGCTTTGAACTTGGCCCTAACCACCAAAGCCGAAAAATGGATGCGCTGGAATAGAGCAAGATTCTACCATCAGGGTGATAACATTGGTTCTATGCTGGCCAAGAGATTGACACCTAAATTCCGATCCCCGGCACTTCCCAGAATCAGAATACAAGGAGGCTCTATTTCCCAGAATCCCCAGCGCATTATGCGCGAATTCCACGACTTTTACACTTCATTGTACAGTAGTAATCATAGTCCATCCCCTGCAGAGATTAACAAATTCCTAGATACCCTCCCGATCCCCTCACTAGAAGATAGACACAAATCTAGGATGGATTCGCCCATTTCAGCGGAAGAGGTGTGCGCTGTGATTAAAAACTTGAAAACGCATTCGGCCCCTGGTCCGGACGGGTTTTCAATTCCCTACTATAAGGCGTTTGCCCCTACGCTTGCCCCGTACATGGCCCGTTTTTTCAACGCTCTCCGAAGGGGGGGGAGTTTAGATTCCTCTCTCAATGAGGCTTACATCACTGTTCTCCCTAAGCCTAATAAAGATGCCAGTTCAGTCGGTAATTATAGACCAATCTCTCTTTTCAATAATGATTTAAAGATTCTGACCAAGATCCTTGCGGATCGTCTGGCTTCCTTCATTAGCTTATACATACACAAGGACCAAGTGGGATTCATTCCGGGTCGACAAGGTCCGGACCAAACTAGAAGGGCCATAGACATCATATCGCTTCTTAACTCGAACTGGGACGGGAAATCTTCCAGACAGGGATGCCTCTTGTCTTTGGATCTCCAAAAAGCGTTTGACTCTGTACACTGGTCATATATTTTCACCACCCTACAACGTTGGGGATTTGGAGAGTCTTTTCTCAATGTCTTGCGCGCCTTGTACTCGTCCCCAAAGGCCCAGGTACGTCTGCAGGGATTTTATTCGGAATCTTTCCCCATATCCAGAGGGACAAGACAGGGATGTCCGCTTTCCCCTTTAATTTTTGCATTAGCGATCGAATCCCTGGCCATAGCCATTAGACATAACCCTAATATACAAGGTATCCATTGCGGTTCTATCCAACACAAATGTGCTTTATTTGCAGACGACATCCTTATGTTCGTCTCTTCCCCCCTGACCTCGTTGCCCAATATTTGTAGTCTCTTAGATGACTTTGGATCGATTTCGGGTCTCAGGGTTAATTATCAGAAATCTCAAGCTCTTAATGTTAATATTCCTGGCTCACTCATAGAAAGGCTTAGGGACAGCTTCCAGTTCACCTGGAGTGACACATCAATATCGTATCTGGGGATTAAATTAACCTCTAGGATTGATCTCCTCCATCAAGCTAATTACCCTTCGTTATTCCACAAATTGGAGGAGGATCTCATCGGGTGGACTGGGCTGTCCCTATCCTGGCTGGGCAGAATCAATGCTATAAAGATGACGCTGCTCCCTCGCATTCTGTATTATTTCAGGGCTCTTCCCATCCCGGTGGATAGAGTACGCCTGCAACGCTTTCAAGCTAAAGTTATTAAATTTGTCTGGGGTAAGGGTGGACATAGATTTTCTAAATCTATTTTATTCCGATCCAAATCGGAAGGTGGTTTGGGACTTCCAAACTTACGATTATATTATCAAGCAGCTCAATTGGCACAGATGTCAGCTGTCTATTCTAGATGGGAACAGCCTGATTGGATACAGATAGAGAGACAAGCGGTTCCTAGGCACACGCTAGACTTCCTGATGTGGAGCCCTAAAAAGATGAGACCTCCGATCCTTTCACCAACTCTCTCGCACTCCTTCGCAGTTTGGGATGGTCTTAAACATAATTGCTCCCTAATTTCCCAATTAAAACCTTTATCTCACCTGTTCCATAACCCAGACTTTCCTCCGGGCCTGAACATTAAAGCCTTTCAATGGTGGCTGGACAAGGGGCTATATAGAATAGGTCATTTCCTTAGACCAGTGGGCCCAATCTCTAAAGCCTACTGCACCAGCAAACTTGATTTGCCCCCCACTGAAATATTTCGATTTACTCAGATCTCAAATTTCCTACACAAAAAATGCAAGTCCCTTCCCAGTGGTCCTCAGGTGACATCTTATGAAGCGTGGTGCTGTCAGTCCGATGAGCAGAGGGGGGGGATTTCAGTCATTTATAGGGCACTGTCTTCCACAAAGTCCAAGACATCTTATATGTCGGCCTGGGAAGAGGACCTTAACCAATCCTGGAACATTGAGCAGTGGCATGGGGTGTTCCTGAAATCCTTCAGAGGTATCCTTAACCCAAGTATGATAGAGGCTGGTGTCAAGGTGCTTACAAGATGGTACCTAGTTCCTTCGAAATTGGCCAAAATGTTCCCTTCCGCCTCCCCACTGTGCTTCAGGGGATGCGGCCTTCGAGGTGACATGATACACACGTGGTGGACATGCCCTAGAATACGGAAGTTCTGGTATAGGATCTTTACCTGGATATCCAGAGTTTCTGCAACACCGGTTCAGATGTCTCCTCTAGTGGCACTTCTTAATTTCCCTACAGAGGGAGCCTCCAGGAGTACGCAACGCCTCATCACTTTCATTTTATTGGGCGCTAAGCTCACTCTTGCCAAAGCTTGGAAGCAACCCTATGTCTCCACTATACAGGCCAAAAGGAAAATTTCCTGGATTATGTTACAAGAAAAGACGGCAAGCGTACTCCTGGACCGCTCGGATAAATTCAGGGCCACTTGGGAACCATGGGCGCACTTCGTGGGAGTTTCTTTATCCACATAAATGCTCACGGATTTAGACCCTGAGTACGGTTCTGTTACCCCCAGGCGACTCCTGTGGTAAAATGCCACTTCCCTTTTCCTTTTTATATCTTTCTTCCTTCCTCTTCTTCTCCTTTTCTACTATTTTTTATTCTTCACCTTCTTCTAAGGAGCTTAGTGAGAGACGATCTTTCGTGGACACTTCATTGCGGAGTTGGGCCGGGCCAGCTGATTTCAGGGCCAGTTCCTGCATCGCAATGTGGATCTCAGTATTTTACACTCGGTTCATAGAAACCTGATTTACGTACTTTCATCCAGTTGCACTGGGTTTCTGTGCCCATTAGGGATGTTGTTCCTTTCATCTTAGGATTACTGTTACATTATAGCCATACTACCTGTTTTTGTTACATATGATGGCTCAAGTATATAATTTAATAACCCTGGTTGATCTACTCCTGGTCCTATCTGTCTTTATTCTTGGCAGGGGGATGGGGGCCTTTGGCCACAGCAAAGAGCCCTTATGGGGTGGCGGAGACCCCTCCCTCCTTCTATGACCATTATATTTTATACGTATTTTCTTCATTACTTGACTGGGAATTTGTTCTAATGCCTATGTTAGCTCAGGCCTATTAGAGGCAAATATTTACCTCAGTTACATGAATGAGCACTTTCCATCATATGTATTTCGTGTTGGATGTTGGTCAGTATTATAACGCTCTGTATGCTTGAAAACTGGCTCGACATATTCAATCTTAAGAATGTCCATATCTCTATATTGTCTTTCACTATGTTTTAGTCATTTTCACGTTGACTTTGTTTATTGTACTTGATGCAAAATAAAAACATATTGAAACTAAAAAAAAAAAAAAAAAAAAAAAAAAAATAACAAAACAATATCCCAAGATTTAGATCCATCGTCAATCACGTAGGCCTACGCCATCATCAGGCTCAAGAAAAAAAAAAGGTACCCTCACTGTTAACGCTCCCGTGGTCTTCCTGCCCTGCCTGTGACGTTTCTTAAATAGCTATGGAGTGGCGCCAGCTTGCAACATCACCTGGTGGCATGCACCTGTTGATGATGTCACAGGGGGTGGTGCCAGCAGGTGCTGTCTCCAGGTAGCCCCGCCCATTGCTATTTAAGAAATGTCACATGAAGGGGCAGGCAGACCGTGGCAGCATTTGTGGCGAGTGGAGCTTTTTCTGTTTTAGTTTTTCAGGAACAGCGGTGGCGACGGCATCGTGAATGATGATGCATCTACATCAGGGCACATTGTTTGTTTTTGGCTCCCGCTGCTGTCAATCAAATCCAGTGACACGGGAGCAGGGCTGAATCTCACTGCCTGTGTTAATGGACTCTGGGAGCCCCCATGGAAATTGGCATTTCGTGGGGGCACCTGGTAAAGAGGAGCACCGGTGGGCTACCCCAGGATCTGGGCTGCTCTGAGCAAACCAAACTGCATGTAAGTATGATTTATTTATTTTTTATAAAAATAGCAAAGAGGGTTTACAACCCCTTCAAGTTAGTCTTAGTTACTTACTTAAATTTAAATATAAGTGTTCTGCCTTACTTTTGGATAAGCAAGTTCTCTTCTAGAATGCTGCTTATTGAGAAGTTCCCACCCCCAGTTCCATCCCGGATTGGCTATGAGACCAAGTAAAAAAATGAATTTAGGAAAGCGGTTTCCAATGTCTCTTCATATTTTGCTTCCTTCTCTTTTCTTTTGATGTTACATCACAACGCACACAGAATAATCAGTTTGCATAGACTGTTAACATAACAAAATGACAAGAGTCAGTTTTCACAGACAGAATTTAGCAGAAAATTTTCATTTTCTTAGGTCTGCACTTGTTAAGATTCCGAAAGAAACTGTGCTCAAAATAAAAGCAAATGTCATCCACAGTATCCTTTGGGACATGGGGATTAATGGAGAGAGTGAATTTCTTTTTTGTTTTATTGGATTTTTTTAACCCCTTCCTGCCCCGCCCAGACATCTCTTTAATTGGGTCTGTACACCAGAGGGACGTGACAACTGTGATTGGCTGTAACAGTGGTCACATGATCAATAGCTGGTCTCGCCAACTCTCGATCATTAGTATGGACTAAGAGCTAACTTTGACAGCTTGGTCACTGTGCTGAGAGTATAGATCGGGTCAGGGGTCAACGTGGAACTTAAAGGGTAAGTTCCCCTTTACAGAATATCTGTAGGGTGAACTTACTCTAATTGAGCCATCTGCAGGAGTCAGTGGGTGTTGTGTGCTTCCAGCGCAGTATACACCTGTATCTACCTATATTGCTGTTCTCTAATTGAGCCATCTGCAGGAGTTAGTTGGTGTTGTGTGCCTCCAGCGCAGTATACACCTGTAGCTACCTATATTGCTGTTCTCTAATTGAGCCATCTGCAGGAGTTAGTAGGTGTTGTGTGCTTCCAGCGCAGTATACACCTGTATCTACCCTTTATTGCTGGTGTTCTCTAATACAGCCATCTGCAGGAGTTAGAGGGTGTTGTGTGCCTCCAGCACAGCACAATATACACCTGTATCTACCCTTTATTGCTGGTGTTCTATAACAAAGGCATCTGCAGGAGTTAGTGGGTGTTTTGTGCCTCCAGTACAGCACAATATACACCTGTATCTACCCTTTATTGCTGGTGTTCTATAATAAAGGCATCTGCAGGAGTTAGTGGGTGTTGTGTGCCTCCAGCACAGCACAATATACACCTGTATCTACCCTTTATTGCTGGTGTTCTCTAATACAGCCATCTGCAGGAGTTAATAGGGTGTTGTGTGCCTCCAGCGCAGTATACACCTGTATCTACCCTTTATTGCTGTTCTCAAATAGAGCCACCTGCAGAAGTTAGTGGGTGTTGTGTGCCTCCAGCGCAGTATACACCTGTATCTACCCTTTATTGCTGTTCTCTAATAGAGCCATCTGCAGGAGTTAGTGGGTGTTGTGTGCCTCCAGCACAGTATACACCTGTATCTACCCTTTATTGCTGGTGTTCTATCATACAGGCATCTGCAGGAGTTAGTGAGTGTTGTGTGCCTCCAGCACAATATACACTACCCAATTGCTGGTTTCCCCATCTCACTGCAGGCCATTACCATGTCTGGAAGGCCAACAAGGAGAGGCAGACAGGCACGAGCCAATAAAAGAAGGTAAGCAGGCTCTGTGTCTAGAGACAACAGTGCTGGTCGTGGACACGGTGCATCGTCATCAGCACGTGGCCATGGGACACGCTTGTCCTTATTTTCGGCAGCTGGACGCGTTTAGCCGCATCATGCTGAAGACTTGGTAGAGTGGATGACCAAGCCCTCTTCATCCTCCTCATCCACTCTCACCCAGGCTCAGGGTACTAGCAAAGCAGCTGCCAACGCAACTCTTCCCTCGTCTCAATGTCATCATCAGTCACTCCTTCCCTAGACCCACCATGTCCTCCTGAGGAGTCCCCCGAACTGTTTGAGCACAGTGTTGGGTACATGCTCCAGGAGGATGCCCAGAGAGAGGGGATGCTCAAGAAGGACAGCAATCTGGAAGTCATGTTCTACAAGCTGCAGTATACTGCAGGTTTGCTCCAGTGATGAAGAGGGAGGGGATGATGAGGTCACTGACTCCACATGGGTGCCTGGTAGGAGAGAGGAGGAGGAGGAGGAGAACGAGGCACATCTCCAACGAGGCAGGATGCCCTCCGGGGGCCAGCTTAGGGGCAGCACACTGACTGAATCACACCGCAGAGCTCCGCCTGTGCAGGGCGCTGCCTCTGCACGTTATTCTAAAAGTTCTTTGGTGTGGGCCTTTTTTGAGACGAGTGCATCCAATCGCATCGCTGCTATTTGCAACATATGTCTCAAGCGTATCTCGCGTGGCCAAAACATCAACCGCTTGGGCACCACATGCTTGACCAGACATGCAGCTTGTTGGCAAGCTTACCTCAAAGACCCACACCAAAGAACAAAGCAGACCTCTCCTTGCTCCTCATCAGCTGGGATCTCCAACCCCACTAGACCTTCAGTCCTCTCTGAAACCTGCACTGAGAGGAATGAAGGTGTAGAATTAGGTGTGTCACAGCCAAGTGCTTGCGGGCACTCTGCCAGCAGTACACCCACTTCCAACT
Source organism: Lithobates pipiens (assembly GCF_037356315.1). Taxonomy (NCBI): domain Eukaryota; kingdom Metazoa; phylum Chordata; class Amphibia; order Anura; family Ranidae; genus Lithobates; species Lithobates pipiens. Next base: position 54,623,362 of record NW_027507789.1, on the reverse strand, counting down.
GTACCAGGCACAACTGTTTCCCTGCCCCAGCTGCTGGACCGTAGAAAGGAGTTCACTCCCAGTCATCCACATGCCCAGCAGTTGAATGCTAGCTTGGCTAAATTGGCAAGCACTTCAACTGCTGCCTTTTCAGTTGGTAGACTCAGCCCCCTTCCGTGAGTTTGTACAATGTGTGGTTCCTCAGTGGCAGGTCCCCAGATGCCATTTTTTCTCATGGAAGGTGATTCCGGCTCTCTACCGGCGTGTGGAAGGCAATGTCTTTGCCTCGCTGGACAGGGCGGTCAGTGGTAAGGTGCATATTACCGCTGACTCATGGTCCAGCAGGCATGGACAGGGACGTTGCCTGTCTTTCACGGTCCATTGGGTAACTCTTCTGGCAGCTGGAAAGGATGTAGGACAAGGTGCAGTAGTGTTGGAGTTTGTTCCGCCACCACGCCTCTAAAATGCTACTACTGGTTGTGACACACCTCTCTCCTCCACCCCCTCCTCTTCTTCTTCCTCCATGGCCTCTTCCTGTGCTCCGTCCTAGGAACCAGCAGTGCTCCGTAGGCGTTCAAGGGGCTACGCAAGTACGCAGGCCAAACAATGCCATGCCGTGCTTGCGCTGGTTTGTTTGGGGGACAGGAGCCACACTGGGGCAGATATTTTGTCAGCTCTTCAGGGGCAGGTCAAGAGGTGGTTGACGCCACGCCAGCTTAAGCCAGGATTGGTGGTTTGCGACAATGGCACCAACCTCCTCTCCGCCCTCCAACAGGGACAACTGACCCATGGGCCCTGTGTGGCTCATATCCTTAACCTGGTGGTGCAGCGGTTCTTGGGCAGGTACCCGGGCTTACAGGATGTCCTGAAGCAGGCCAGGAAAGTCTGTGTGCATTTTCGCCGATCATTTAATGCCAGTGCTCGGCTGGCTGAGCTCCAAAACGAGTTGAACCTGCCCAAGAACCGCCTTATATGTGACATGCCCACCAGGTGGAACGGAACGTTGCACGCGCAGCAGAGGGCCATCAATGGGTACCTGTGTGACTACGGCACCAGGACAGGGTCAGGGGAGCTCGGTTTTTTCTCTCCACGCCAGTGGGGCATGATCAGGGATGCATGCACTGTCCTGTGATGTTGTCCTTAGAGACCCAGAGGACTCCGGACCGAATGCCTCAGCTATCCTACGGTGCATGGCCTCCTTGGTCCTGCAAAGCCTGCGGAAGGATCCTCGTATTCTTCGGATCAAGGAGAGGGACCATTACTTGCTGGCCACTCTCCTTGATCCACGGTACAAGGGTAAGGTTGCCGACCTTATCTTGCCGTCGCAGAGAGAGCAGAGGATGAGACATCTCCGGGAGGCCTTGCAGAAAGGTCTGTGCAATGCGTTCCCAGAGACTGGGAGGTTACAAACTCCTGGTCCTGGATAACGTGTTGCTGAGGCTTTGGTAAGAAGGAGAGGTGGAGAAGGTGGCCGTCTGACCGATGCGTTCAGACAATTTTTTAGTCCCCACCCCCAAGGTATGATCGGTTCCAGCAACCATCTCCAGCATCTGATTTACATGGTACAGGAATACCTAGGGGCAAGGTCAGACTTGGACACCTTTCCCACCAAAAATCCTCTGGCTTACTGGGTCTTGAGGATGGATCACTGGCTAGAGCTTGCACAGTATGCAATTGAGCTGCTGGCCTGTCCTGCGTCCAGCGTTCTTTCAGAACGCACCTTCAGTGCTGCTGGAGGCTTTGTAACTGATCACAGGGTGCGCCTGTCCACCGACTCGGTTGATCGACTGACCTAAAGATGAATCAGTCTTGGATCACCACCAGCTACCAAGCACCTGAAGCTGATGTAACCAAATAATTTTTTTTGAAATGTCCCATCCCTTCAAGACTGCCTATGCTGATGCTGAGAGACTGTCCTGTTATGTTGACTGATTATCCTCTTCCTCCTCAATGATCCTGCTGATAGGTTGGAAGAACACTTTTGGCTCAATTTTTTAGCCCCTGTTTAACAGGGGCATGTAATTACAATTGTTGATGCAATGCTTTGCAGCAGGGCTCATTCCTGCACTCCAACTAGAGTATCTGGGAGAGGTTGCAGTGTCGTGGCACCAGCACCAGTGCCTAAGGCTCAATTTTTCAGCCCCTATTTAACAGGGGCATGTAATTACAATTTTTGATGCAATGCTTTGCAGCAGGGCTCATTCCTGCACTCCAACTAGAGTATCTGGGAGAGGTTGCAGTGTTGTGGCACCAGCACCAGTGCCTAAGGCCCAATTTTTCAGCCCCTGTTTAACAAGGGCATGTAATTACAATTCTTGATATAATATTTCAGAGCAGGGCCCGTTCATGCGCCCACTGAGAGTAACTGTGAGGACTTAAAGTGTTGTGGCACTAGCACCACCACCACAACCACCAAAGGCCCAATTTTTCTACCACTGTTCAACAATGGCATCTAATTACAATTCTTGATATAATCATTCACAGCAGGGCGCTCCATCGCCCACCAAGAGTCACTTTGAGGGCTTACAGTGTTGTGGCAACACCAACACCTTAGGCCCCCATTTCTGCAGAGCATATAGGGCAGGCCCCTACTTTCAAACATCCAACTTACAAACGTCTCCTACTTGCAAACGGAAGGAGACAACAGGAAGTGAGATGAAAAAAGACGGATGGCAAAAAAAAAATTATACAGTGGTGATAACCCTTCCCTATGTTTTCCAAAAATCTTAAAAATAGATTTTTTGACTGGAGCTACACTTTAAAAATGTACCAGTTCAAAATTACAAACAGATTCTACTTACCACAACAAACCTACACAGTCCCTGTCTTGTTTGCACCGCCTGTATACTGCTGTTCTGAGTATATAGGGCCTGGGGGCCCCACGCCTTTACTTTTTTTAATTTGGGAGCGGGGTTCCCCTTAACCACTCAACAACCGGCCCATAGCCGAATGATGGCTACAGGGCAGTTGCTTGACTCTAGGAGGCCGTCATATGACGGCCTCCCAGAATTTCGCTCTTGCGCACCCCCTGGAAATATTGTACAAATGGACAACTTTGTGTTAAAAAAAAAAGTATTTTAACCACTTCCCGCCCACCAGCCGTCATATGACATATTTTACTTTGTGCAGGCATATCTGAATGATGCCTGTAGCTACAGGCATTATTCAGATATCAGCTTTTTCAGCTGGTGATTCCCTACACCATAAGAATAATCATAGCGGCTGTTCCGCTGCTTGATCGTTCTTACAGGAGGCGAGAGGGGACGTCCCCCGCCCTCCGGTGCTTCTACCGACTCACCAATACGATCACATCGTTTTTTTTTATTTTTATTTCAGGCTTCCCAGCCTAGAGGTGAGATGTGGGGTCTTATTGACCCTATATCTCACTGTAAAGAGGACCTGTCATGCCATATTCCTATTACAAGGGATGTTTACATTCCTTGTAATAGGAATAAAAGTGATCAAAAAATTTATTTTTGGGGAAAAAAATGTCAAACGAAAATAAACAAAGTAAAATGAACAATAAAAATTTTTTTTTTTAAAGCGCCCCTGTCCCCATGTGCTCGCATGCAGAAGCGAACGCATAGGAAAGTCCCGCCTACATATGAAAATGTCTTCAAACCACACATGTGAGGTATTGCTGAGAACGTTAGAGCGAGAGCAATAATTCTGGCCCTAGACCTCTTCTGTAACTCAAAACATGTAGCCAGTAAAAACATTTAAAGCGTTGCCTATGGGGATTTTTAAGTAGCGACGTTTGGCACCATTCCACGAGTGTGTGCAATTTTGAAGGGTGATGTGTTAGGTATATATTTACTCAGCGTAACTTCATATTTCACATTATGCAAAAACATTGGGCTAACTTTACTGTTTTGTGTTTTTTTTACAAGCACAAAACTGTTTTTTTTTTCAAAAAAACGCGTTAAAAAAATTGCTGCGCAAATACCGTGCGAGATAAAAAGTTGCAACGACCACCATTGTATTCTCTAGAGTCTTTGCTAAAAATATATATATAATGTTTTGGAGTTCTATGTAATTTTCTAGCAAATAAATGATGATTTTTACATGTAGGAGAGAAATGTCAGAATTTCCCTGGGTGCTCCAGAACGCCTGATGGCGCTCCCTGCATGTTGGGCCTCTGTATGTGGCCACGCTGTGTAAAAGTCTCACACATGTAGTATCGTCATACTCGGGAGTGATAGCAGAATGTGTTTTGGGGTGTAATTTGTGGTATGCATATGCTGTGTGTGAGAAATAACCTGATAATATGACAATTTTGTGAAAAAAAGGAAAAAAAAAATATTGATTTTGCAAAGAATTGTGGGAAAAAATGATAACTTCAAAAAACTCATCATGCCTCTTACTAAATACATTGGAATGTCTTCTTTACAAAAAGGGGTCATTTGGGGGGTATTTGTACTTTTTTGGCATGTTAGGATCTCAAGAATTGAGATAGGCTGTCAGTCCTTTGGGTGTGATCAATTTTCGGATATTGGCACCATAGCTTGTGGACTCTATAACTTTCACAAAGATCAAATAATATCCACCAATTTGTACTTATTTTTACCAAAGATATGTAGTGGTATAAATTTGGGCCAAAATTTTTTGAAGAAAAATTACTAATCAGCTAAATTTTATAACAGAAACAAAGAAAAATTCATTTTTTTACAGAATTTTCTGTCTTTTTTTCTTTTATAGCACAAAAAATAAAAAAAACAGCGGTGATTAAATACCACCAAAAGAAAGCTCTATTTGTGTGAAAAAAAGGACAAAAAATATGGGTACAGTGTTGCATGACTGAGTAATTGTCATTCAAAATGTGAGAGCACCGAAAGCTGAAAATTGGTCTGGTTATTAAGGGTGTTTAAGTGCCCAGCAGTCAAGTGGTTAATATCCGTACAAGACCCAAAGGGGCTGGTAATGGGCAGGGGGGCTACCCATGCCATTTTTCTCAATGATTTTCATCCGTATTTCTGGAACCAGACATTACATTAAAACCGCAAGCAGTTTTAAATTACTTTTTTTCCGTTAAATGTCATTTTGTGCAGGGACTGTTCTAAACACGGGAAACACATGCCACTTCACAGGCATAGTATAGACGCCCCCAGGCACAATATTTAAAGGAAATTTCACAGTTTTTTTTCACTTTAATCATCATTAAAATCAGTGCTCCCAAAAAAAGTCAGTTTTTAAAAAAGAAATTGGCATTGATCCATGTCCCCTGGGGCAGGAGCCAGGCCCCCAAACCCTTTTTAGGACAATATCTTGCATATTAGCCATTAAAATTAGCACTTTTGATTTCAAACGTTGGTGTCCCATAGACTTTAATGGGGTTCTAAAGTTCGTATGAATTTTCGGTCCATTCGAAAGTTCTGGTGTGTTTTCATTGTGAAATACTTCTTTAAACAGGGTTGCAGGAGGTGACATATGCCCTTCTATGTCTAGCTGCATCCCAGACTTTCCTAAAGGAGATTGCATGCCAGTAGCCAGGCTCATGCAGCTCATCATGCTCCAAACTCTTGCTCTGTGTTTAAAATTTAAAAAGTTGGGAGATTGAGGAGTCACTGCTAGAAGCAGGGAGTAAAGTGAGCTGAGCAGCTGAGAAAACAGCCAGCGATCCTAGCAAGTGAGCCACCAGTGCAGTCAGTCAACTTAAGCATCAGATTGCAGTGCTGAGGATCTGCAATGCATGGGCCCCTCCAGGCAAGTGGGGCCCCCGGGCAACTGCTCAGCGTGCCCAGTGGAAAAAAGGGCCCTGAACCTCAGTCCTCAAGTACCCCCAATGGGCCATGTTTTGGGAACTTTCTTTAGATAAAATAGCTACTCTAGGACTGAGGTTGAGAACCATTGCTTTTTATATTGCAGTTTACCAGTCATTGTTGTGATGGTTTCATTATTTTCCTTTTTTTTAAGGCTAAGGCCGCGTACACATGGGCTGTACTGTCTGACGGACTTGGTCGTGTGTGGGCTTCAGCGGACTTTTTCGGCGGACAGTCTGGCGGACTAAGGCCGCGTACACACGGGCGGATTGTCTGCCCAACTAAGTTCGTCAGACAATCCGACAGACAGTCCGTTCAAAATTTGAATGAACGGACTTGACCACACACGATGAGCAGACAGTCCGCTGAAAGCGTGCGCGATGACGTGTACAGCACGTACGACGGGACTAGAAAAACGACGTCCTATACACTGCAATGCAACCTTCGGCCGTGTAAATCCTTTCTGAGCATGCGCCATACTTAGTCCGTCCAACTTGCCTACACACGAGCGGACTGTCCGCTGGAACCAAGTTTGGACGGACAAAACCAAGTTTGAATGGACAAAATTACGGAAATTCTGTAAGACTTTTTTCATCAGACAGTCCGCTGAAAAAGTCCGCTGAAGCCCAGGGGATTGTCCGCTGAAACACGGTTCAGCGGACTAAGTTGGACAGACAATCCGCCCGTGTGTACGCGGCCTAAGTCTTTCGGAATTTCCGTAATATTGTCCGTCCAAACTTGGTTTCAGCGGACAGTCCGCTCGTGAGTAGGCTAGTTCGACGGACTAAGTATGGCGCATGCTCAGAAAGGATTTACACGGCGAAAGGTTGCATTGCAGTGTATTGGACGTCATATTTCTAGTCCCGTCGTACGTGCTGTACACGTCATCGCGCAAGCTTTCGGCGGACTGTCTGTTCATCGTGTGTGGTCAAGTCCGTTCATTCGAAAGTAGGGCGGACTGTCTGTCGGATTGTCTGACGGACTTAGTTGGGCAGACAGTCCGCCCGTGTGTACGCGGCCTAAGAACATTTTCATGAAGTACAGAAAATAACCTGATGATTTTGCCAGAAATGCAATCTCCTTGTCACTTCCTGTTAGCTGAAATTAAAGCCCAAACAATGTTATCTTCCTTCTCTAAACCACTAATTGCCCATTACCCATGAAATGGAGATGAAGAGAGGAAGACATGTTTGAAATCAAGTCTGGGTTTTAACCACTGCTTCCTGTGGAAGTGGAAGGGACACGAAGTGTATCTTCCACAAGATTTTCAGATGAAAATCTAGAAACAAAAGCCTGAAAAAATAAAAATAAGATTCAACCACCACATCTAAGCACTGGTAAGCGGCACTTGGGCCAGGTTCAAGTGCATTGCAGCACATTTTCCTTCTGCACAGAAAACAGACAATTTTCCTTTTTTTAAACCGCACCGTATAGATCTGAACAGCCCCATTAAATACCATTGCTTCTTATGTCACATGGATTGTTTTGCTGAAAATAATACACTTTACAACTTGAAGTTGTGAACAGGACCTTAGGGTTTAGATTTGTTTTTAGAAAATCAATGGCCATAATAACAAAAAACAAGCACACTACAAGTGCTCCAGTGCTCCAGTATGTAGGGCATATACAGAATGAAACTCATCTTCTCATTCACTTATCCAGTTTCTCATGATTTCATAAACTTGCAGACGGGCCAGTTGATTGGTACCTGAGATGGAGTAAAGGTACAGAGACCAAGGAATGTGGCACAATTACTATTTGGCAAAACAAAAGTAACAATTAAGTGGCAGACAGTGGCAAGGAACTCACTTAAAGTTCCAAACACTGTGGCAATGTAGCCTCAATATTGCAGACAACCAGGGTAAAAGGGCTCTTAACAGCACTGGCTGTACTTGAACAGAGTCTTTGTATTTGAGAGGGCACTTTGGTAGGCTACCTTACCAAAACAGCATCTGATAAAGGAGTTTGCTGACAGGCAAAACACTGGTGCAGGCACCTTTAGTAACCAGGTGGGCAAGTCCTCATCCCGATTCTCTAGGGTTCTCTCATGGTGGAGCCAGGCATAGTGTCCCTGTTCTGTTCCTCCTCAACCAGAACCTCTCCCTTGCGTGAACTGCACTGTTCCTAGCTAGTGGGGATTCTGTCTGTCCACTTTTCAAATGCACGCCAACTGCAGAGGGACAATGCTACGTATTAGCGTTGCCCCCAATAAAGATGGCTGTAGAGGTCATTCAGAGCAGCAGCATCCAAGCAGACCGGTTCTCCCTGATGGGACCTACAGAGGCTTTAGAGGAACAAAGCCCCTCTCAACCTCCATTTACCTCTTCACAGCAGCCAACTGAACAGAGCCACCTACAGTGGGAAGGATAAACTTGTTTACAGCCTTGAACTTCCCTGGCAGATTTGGGAAATCTTTAAAGAATAAGTTCACTTTTATAACATGTTACATGTTCCATCCAGTGGTGGCAACTACATTAGGGGCACTGCACCCTAATCCATGCGCCTGGCCCCTAATCTACATGCAGGGTGCCGGACGCATTGGATTTCAATAGGGTTTTTTTTAAGCTCATGATTAGAATCTGATGCTCTAATTGGCTTCAAAAATGGCTGGGCTTGGAGCGCAGAGCACTGCACCCTGAGCTCTCCCAGTTGTGTGACATTAGCAAATTAATATTCTATAATGTCTTCTTGCATCTCCTCCCAGCCAAACAGGAAGCAGGTCCTGAACCAGAATGGTCAGGGAATCTTAGGACTCCCAGCCAATTGGGTCTCAGGACTCACTTCCTGTTCGGCTGGGAGGAGAAGTAATGCCTGTTCGGCCATGAGGAGAAGCAGCGGCCCCTCGGCAAGCTGGAGTGAGGAGCAGCATCGGCCTCCTGCATTGGCAGCATTGGCAAGCTAGAGCAAAGAGCACCATAGGCCTCCTAAGGTAAGGCCACTGATCATGGCCTTCCTGTCCGTCTCCCGGACAGGACACCTATTTTTAGGGTGGAACATGTAGCATGTTCCAGCTCCTGCTGCTCTCCCCCTCACCCTTCTCTACCTGTGACAGCAAGAGAGGGTTCTTCTACCTGCACCTGCTGTAATAATTTGAAAAGTGCGCAGCCATGCAGGGCTCTGCCCACACGACCATGCAGGGCTCTGCCCACACGACCATGTCACACATTTACAGTTGCCTGTGAATGAATGCCTACACGTTCCATCAGTCGATATAGCTGACAGCTTGTAGTTCTCAATGAGCTGCCAGAGTGCTAGTGGGTGATCTGGTAGTCCACTGATTGTTTCTGCTCTTGGGTAACTGCCTGTCCGTACCTTGTATGAGGTATGGGCAGACAGCTATGCTGAGAGTCTGCAGGAGACTGAGACTGTACCTGCAATGCAATGTTCTGCAGGCTCTAGAAAGAAAATGCACATCTTTACCTGCAAAAAAAAAGTGTATTGATTGTTTTTTTTTAAAAGTGAACTTATCCTTTAACCACTTCAGCCCCAGAAGGATTTGCCCCCTTCCTGACCAGGCCATTTTTTGCGATACGGCACTGCTTTGCTTTAACTGACAATTGCAAGTGCGACGTTGTACCCAAACAAAATATATGTTCTTTTCCCCCACAAATAGAACTTTCTTTTGGTGGTATTTGATCATCTCTGCGGCATTTATTTTTTGCGCTATAAACAAAAAAAGAGCAACAATTTTGAAAAAAACACAATATTTTGTACTTTTTGATATAATAAATATCCCAATTTTTTTTCAAAAACACATTTCTTCATCAGTTTAGGCAGAAATATATTCTTCTACATATTTTTGGTAAAAAAAATTGCTATAAGTGTATATTGATTGGTTTGCACAAAGGTTATAGTGTCTACAAAATAGGGGATAGATTTATGGATTTTTTTTTTTTTTTTACTATTAATGGCGGTGATCAGCGATTTTTATCATGTCTGCGACATTGCGGCGGACAGATCGGACACTTTTGGGACCAGTGACATTTATACAGCAATGAGAGTTAAAAATACTGATTAGTATATAAATGTCATTGGCAGGGAAGGGGTTAACACTAGGGGGCGATCAAGGGATTAACTGTGTTCCCTAGGTGTGTTCTGTGTGGGGGGGGGGGGTGGGATTGATTAGGGGAGGAGACCAATCGGTGTTCCTACTTAGTAGGAGCACACGATCTGTCTCCTCTCCCCTGAGAGAACCAGGATTTGTGTGTTTTCACACACAGATCCCAGTTCTCACTCTGTCACAAGCGATCGCGGGTGGCCGGTGGTCATCCTGCCCGCCGGGCACACACATCGACTCCGGGTGCACGCCTACCTTCTAAATCGCCTTAAAGTGCCGACGTACAGCTACGACAGTTCGCACAGGGAAGCCAACCTGCCGCAGTATAACTGTGGTGGCTGGTCGTGAAGGAATTAAACTGTACTAGAATAAGCAAGAAGAAAGAGCGCACTGGCTTTGTGCATTACCTTTCACACCATTTGGTAAAACCAATAAAATACTCATAAGGAAATTATTCCGGACGGCTGCACTTCCAAAAATCCTTTTATTGAAGCTTCATATGACAAGTGGTTGACAGATGGAGCAGGGGACAAGAAGGTAGACGAGTTTCATACAAACGTTAGCGCTTAGTCATTACCTATTGGAACTAGTCACCACAATCACCTATATACTACTCTAATGTTTCATTATTAGGTTACAGGTGAACTAATCAATAAAAACTAGTACTCAGCTAGTGTTACAAAAAAAAACCCAGCTAAAATACACGGTACTTACTCCAATCTGATGTCAAGAGTTCGGTCCAAATCCACTGCCAGATAAAATCTGCTACACCAATTGAACTCAGAGCAAACTCAACGCATCAGTCAAAATCATTGTATAGTTAACACAACATACACAAAACAATAAAAAACATGTATATATGTATACACACAATGAAGTTGATGTTAAGAACAAATGATTTTAAAAGCAAAGTGTTAAGCCCCATACACACTATCAATTTTTCTGCTGAGTTTTTCGATCCCTGCCTGATTGCAATTGCACATTGAAACTCCGAAGGTTTGACCTCATATTATATGGTTTTGGTAAATCTGAAGGAAAAATTCAGCAGAAAAACTGATAGTGTGTATGGGGCTTTAGCATATCATGAGGATCAATACTGGCATATTCTTAAATTATGTACATAGTCTCGAATGAATGTAAATGGCAAATAAAAAAAATAATAAAAAAATAATAATAATAATTAATAAATATATAAGGTGAGAAATAGAGGTGCTGATAGACTGCAGGAAACTAGCTAAGAGAAAAAAAAGTAGGAGAGAAATAGGTGCTAATAGACTGAAAAAATATATATATTACTAAATATATAGGAGAGAAATAGGTACTAATGGACTGAAGGAAAGTAGCTAAGAGAGAAAAAAAGGCAGGGGAGAAATGGGTGTTAATAGACTGCAGGAAACTAGCTAAGGAAAAAAAAAAAAGTAAGGTAAGGTAACTACAATGTTATGGGCAGACAGCTATGCTGAGAGTCTGCAGGAGACTGAGGCTGTACTTGCAATGCTCTGCAGGCTCCAGGAAAAAAATGCACATTTTTCACCTGCAAAAAAACATGTATTGATTGATTGTTTTTTTTTTTTTTTTTGAAAAGGTGAACTTATCCTTTAAACTGTACTAGAATAAACAAGAAGAGAGAGCGCACTGGCTTTGTGCATCGTTTTTCACACCATTGGTAAAACCAATAAAATACATTACTATTGAAAATAAAATCATATAATCGTCCATGAGTGGAAATACAGCCGTTATATGTTTCCTGATGCATTTCAAGGGATAAGCTTTCTTTCTCAGAGCTCAGACTTTATACCTGTATTGTCAATATTCTTGTGAGCATTTTTTTTTTATTTTAAAGTTGTGTAAAAGGTGAAGAACCAGTGTGCTCTCTCTCTCTCTCTCTTGCATATTGAAACACATAATTGGCCAGTTTAGGCCAAATTTAGCTTTTCATGTGTAAATATATAAAACCAAAGTGCCCAAAAAGATTTTGACAATTGTATTTTGCCACATTTATCGAAACAGGCATAGGCTCCACTAATTAAATTTTTTTAATACCGAATATACTCAAACAATCCAACAGTGAAGTCTATGGGGGTTATTTACAAAAGGCAAATACACTTTGCACTGCAAGTGCACTTGGAAGTGCAGTCGCTCTAAATCTAAGGGGTAGATCTGAAATGAGGGGAAGCTCTGCTGATTTTATCATCCAATTATGTGCAAGCTAAAATGCTGTTTTTTTATTTTCCTTCCTTGTCCCCCTCGGATCTACAGCGACTTTACTTCCAAGTGCACTTACAGTATAAAGTGGATTTTCCTTTAGTAAATAGCCCGCTATGTCTCAAGATGGATCTACGTAGAGAAAATACTATACTAGAGCTATTAACAATGCATACGTACACATTTTCTGCATTTGGCACAATTTATTGTAAACATTTGTAAGGATCAAGGTATGTGGAAACAAAATGGTTGACAGTATGTTTTACTAAATACTTGTCTGTCTTTATCCTTCTCAGTAAAATAAGGACTCATCATCTTTAGTCACGTACGCATAAGAAGAGGCCATATCAGCCCTAAAAAGCAGTCTACGCCCAGAAGATTGTCTTATCAGCTGATAACACCTGGAGAATTGCCTTTTCTTTGCAAATTGTTGTTTTTTTACATTGCTGATGTTTGCCTTTTTCTGTCTATAAAAGAGATGTAATAAAGAGCCTCAGAGTCAGAGTTAAGTACGGACTTCTGAGCAGAAATACTGAGTACCTCCGTGTCTCTTTGCTTAGATAAGAACTCTAACTAACAATTGGGAAATGGTAACATAACCTGACAAATAGGTGACTTGTTGAGGTCACACCTAACATTCTGGCGCCCGAATAGGGACCCGCAGAAAGAAACTACAAAGAGGCGAACGAACATAAGGACGGAACGAAGTGGTCGGGCACATCAAGAACCACAGACAAAAACCTGCGCAGGTAAGAAAAGCTTTATTTTCTTATAAACTCTGTGCTTCTTAGATTTGTGCCCACCTGATCTGTCTGAATTGTTCTTCAGGTAAACACCAACCTCTGTAGTAAGCGGGTCTTGAACTTAATATTTTGGCTTATGTTACTGTTGTTTCTTGTCTGTCTACTTGTCATCTGTCTGTTGTGAATGAGATAAGCCCTGTTTGTATGGTGTGAATTGAAACATATATCATCCCAATGGGTAACGGAATGCGCCCTTAACTCGTAAGAGTACTTTGGGGGTCCGACACTTAAGTTTGATATACGCTTTTTGATTCATGAGCCTAAAAACGGGTTGAAAGTATAAGTCCTGACTGCCTCGATAAAGCAGGAATAAGAAACGAATGCTGAGAGATTCCATGGTAATGGGAAGGGAATAAGGTCTCCACAAAGTCCCGGAGATCTAGTCATATGTGTTTGGCCACCTATAAGTGATGATTGTGATTGTCGTGTCTGCTGTATTAGTAGTCGCATTCATTGTCTGGTTGGGGTATAAAGTAGTTCGGTTTCAAAGTAAATACCCCGGACAAAGTTTTAATATTTTGGCACCCTAGGAGGAGAAGGCAACGAGACACTTAATAAGTGATCCAAACGCCACCTAGGCAAGACTGTCAAAATGGGCCAGACACAGGGTAAACCCCAGGAGGAATCTCAGAAATGTTATAGTGTTAAAGACATAATTACAATGTTGTATGGGAAGGATAAGGCACAAGGCACAAATAGGATTCTCAAGAAATTTGGAATGGATGGAGAAGATGGGCTAAGTATAGAAGGTTGGGAGAATATAAGGAGAGACAGACAGGGAGAGGTCCTACAGAACAGATGGGTATCACAAATACAATGTTTAATTAAGGTTTCCAACAGGGCTAAAGAGGAGGGATGGATCTCGGAAAGAATTTCAAACTTACCAAACAGACGTTATGGGTTTAACAAGAAGTACAGGTTCTGATAGAAAACATGTTAGTAGGTGTCATATCTAGAGGTCATCTTTGACCTAATTTTGTGAGTGTGGGGGGTGTGGAGTATGCAATACTGATGTGTCCTGTGAAGTTTGTTCACAGCTGCTGACAGCCCATTCAAATGACCCCCCTTCTTTCTGACCAGGTCAGTGAGAATGTAAAGCAAACTGTATTGACATGCAAATGACCTGAGCCAAGACTTGTACTAATGAACTGAAAAGGTGCATTTACTAAATTGTGTTTGTTCTATCATTGTTACAATTCCTGGCTGAAAAAGGGTGCAAAGTGAATAGAACTAAGTTACAGGTATGCCAGAAAAAGGTTGTCTTTTTGGGCCACTGTATATCCCAGGGTACTCGACACCTCACTGAAGAACGAGTCCAGGCCATAAGACAAATGAATGTCCCACGCAACTTTAAGCAACTTCGTATGTTTCTGGGAATGGTGTCATATTGTAGACAATGGATACCACATGCCAGTTCTCTGATGCAGCCATTATATGATTGCTTGAAAATAGTACCCTATGTACTCACAGAAGCAGGTCATAAGTCTTTTAGCACCTTAAGAAAGTTACTAATTTTGGCACCTGCGATCGGGATCCCTGACTATACCAAAACATTTCATTTGTACATTGCTGAAATCACGGGACACGCAACAGGGGTGTTGACACAACAACACATCAAACAAAGGCCGGTAGCATATTTCTCCTCGGCTCTCGATCCTGTCTCTAGAGGATCACCGTCCTGTGTACGAGCAGTTGCAGCAGTGTCAATTATCATTGACAAATCCTCAGAAATTGTCTTAGACAATCCTGTAGTGGTACATACCACACATGACATACACGCCATCTTGTCACAGGTCCAGCCAAAACACATATCAATGGCAAGGCAGCTGCGTCTACAATGCACCTTGCTCCTACCCCCCAATGTTACTTTTCAGCAATGCACTTCTTTTAACTTAGCACAGCTTTTACCATTACAGACAGATTTGACAGGGGGGAGTAATGATGATAATGGTGTAGACACAGCACAAGATACTCAGGATTCTGACACACTTTCGTTTCAGGACATAACATCTGATGAACACGATTGTTTCCAACTTATGGAACAAGAAACCACGGGGTTCCCACATGTCACAGACATACCCATTGCAAATGCAGAACACACACTGTACATAGATGGTAGTAGATTTGCCGATGACAAAGGTAAATATCACACAGGTTATGCTGTGGTAATGGACACACAGGTAATTGAGGCAAAGTCACTACCAGCACACATGTCGGCACAAGAAGCGGAACTAACCGCTCTGGAGAAAGCCTTAGAACACTTGGAGGGACAAGAAGGGAACGTTTACACTGATTCCGCATACGCCTACGGTGTTGCACATGATTATGGCCAAATATGGAAAGCTAGAGGTTACCTTACAGCAGCAGGCACACCTGTTAAACATGGTGAAGGAATCAAAAGAGTCCTGAACAATCTTCAAAAGGTTAAAAGAGTAGCCATCATGAAGATAGCGGCACACACGAGCGCAAAAACAACTGAGGCAAAAGGAAATGCATTTGCAGATTTAACTGCAAAACAAGCAGCTCTAGGGGAAGTAAGCCCTGAGACCTTAGCCACGGTACAGGTGAGTATGCCCGAAACCACATGGCAGCAGCTAATCGAACTACAGGAACAAGCAGGGGCTATTGAGAAGGACCGTTGGGTTAAGGAGGGAGCTGCACCAGGCCTTGACAATGTATGGAGAGAAGGAGACAAAATATGTCTACCCGCTTCTCTATACCCCGCAATGGCAGCGGCTGTCCACTTACCCACTCATGTCAGCTCCAATTCTATGTATAGGATTGTAAGCCAAGGATGGCTAGCCCCTGGATTCAGTAGTACTGCAAGGAACTACTGTGCTGCATGCCAAATCTGTCTGATTAATAACCCAGGACAGAGAGTGAAAACCCCACGTAAACATCAGGTCCGGGCCCAATATCCCTTTCAGAGACTGCAGATTGACTACATACAAATGCCTAAGAGCGGCCCCTTTGAATTTGTTCTCGTGTGCATCTGCCTATTTTCAGGCTGGCCCGAAAGTTATCCTGTAAAATCAGCTACGGCAAAAGCCACCGCCAAGAAACTGATTACTGAGCTGATACCTAGGTTTGGTCTCCCAGAAACAATAGAATCAGATAGGGGGACACATTTCACGGGAGAAATAATGCAAAATGTGATGGCAATGTTAGGGGTTCAACAAAGTTTTCATACTCCTTACCACCCACAGAGTTCAGGATCAGTAGAAAGAGTAAATGGTACAATCAAGCTGAAAATACAAAAGGCCATGCAGGAGTTGAACAAACCATGGCCTGAGTGCCTACCCTTAGCTTTGTTCGCTATTAGGTACACCCCAACAGGAAAAACCGGGTTATCCCCATATGAAATACTGTTTGGAAGTGCACCTAGATTAGGTTTATATTTTCCTCAAAGTATGCAATTGCAATGTGATAGTTTAACTACGTATGTAATACAGTTGCAACAGCGTCTGACTAAAATCCACAAGAGTGTGTATTCTTCTCTTCCAGACCCTAATTCTGTCACAGGTACTCACGACTTACAACCGGGAGACTATGTGTATGTAAAGAAACATACCAGGAAGACACTGGAACCAAGGTTTGAAGGTCCTTTCCAGGTGCTATTGATTACAGCAACCTCAGTGAAATTGGAAGGGAAACCTACCTGGATCCACGCTTCTCATTGTAAAAAGGAGCCAGTTGGCAAATGACAACATGTATCTTTTTATTCTTTTTGTTTCAGTAATCCTGGCTAATAGTTTGGTTACCTCACAGAATAAAATACACAAGGATGAAGGATTTTCTAAAAAAATGTTATTACTGAAGTTTAAATATGCTTATGCCCAGAAGTCAGGATATGAGAAATGTTGGATTTGTAGCAAATTACACCCCAGCACAGCAAGTATACCACTGATGGCAGTTCCTATAAACTATACTGATCTTGCTAACAGTAGCATTAACATAATTAGAACAAATACCAGCGAGACAGTAATGTTTAAGTCAAATGGCCTCGCCTTTTCCCCTGATTGGTGTTTCAACCTAGGGAAAACAACGGGAGGAAATGGAGAATGCCAAGACAGCAAATTTAACTTGTCCATTTTCATACCAAAAGCTACTCCTGGGAAAAACACGGTCTTCTACCCTAGTATAACCCACACACACCAATCGTTAGCTGAGTTCCTCGGTAATATTTCAGACAACAACACCAGGTGGTTAGTGAGTAACCTATCTCTTTATGGATACACCTCCCTTTATAGAAATAATATCGGTAGTAGATCAGTAGCACTGGGAAATAATATATATATCTGTTGTGAGGATAAATGTTATACTTGGATACCTAGAAGAGCTCAGGGATGGTGCTACCTCGCAAGTTTAGTACCAGTAATGGGAGTAGTAGGTGATGAACGAGGTGATCACCTATTAGAAGCTAGCATGCACCCTAGGTATCCCCTCAGGTATCGTAGTAAAAGAGAAATATTCCTGAAGAAGGACATGGCATGGGCTTGGTTCCCGTCCTGGACAGGATGGGGTATAGACTTAATGAAACGACTAAATAACTATACAGGAATTATTAATGATGTTTTGGAGAAAAACTCTGATGACATTACTAAGTTAAATCTGGAGACCAGAGCCATCAGACAACAATTAGAATTACATGAATTAGCAATTGAAAGTATGAGTGCAGCACTGACAGGACTCTGTGAAACTACTGAGGACTATGAGTGCTGTACTTGGATACATAACACCAGCATTGAGGTACCTGACTATTATGACATCATTGCACAACACCGTACGGAAGTAAAGAATTTACAAGAGAAGGCCCGAAATATTGGCCGTGACTGGGATCCTTTTGGTGGAACTTTTAGTTTCTCAGGGTTATTTTCTTGGTTCAAGAAGGCAGCAATGATGATTATAGTAGTGCTTATATTCATATTTCTCATTTATTTGTGTTTTAAGTTGTTTATGTGCTTTTGCAAGAAAGCCAAGGTAAATGCTGTAGAAAAGATGGAACTTTTGTAAGTTGATAAGTTGGATAAGATAGGTGGATTTAGTTTCTTGACATCACCCATCTGTCAGAAAAGCCACTCTTCCTGAATTTTAGATGTTGGTACTGTCCAGGGGGATGGGTGTATACCCCTCTGACAACTCGCGGTCAGGGAGAGTACTCTGGATATAGGCCGACTAGAACTTGTTCAGGTGGACCCAGGGCAAGAAGGAGGGGTGATGTCAAAGGGGGAAATGTAAGGATCAAGGTATGTGGAAACAAAATGGTTGACAGTATGTTTTACTAAATACTTGTCTGTCTTTATCCTTCTCAGTAAAATAAGGACTCATCATCTTTAGTCACGTACGCATAAGAAGAGGCCACATCAGCCCTAAAAAGCAGTCTACGCCCAGAAGATTGTCTTATCAGCTGATAACACCTGGAGAATTGCCTTTTCTTTGCAAATTGTTGTTTTTTTACATTGCTGATGTTTGCCTTTTTCTGTCTATAAAAGAGATGTAATAAAGAGCCTCAGAGTCAGAGTTAAGTACGGACTTCTGAGCAGAAATACTGAGTACCTCCGTGTCTCTTTGCTTAGATAAGAACTCTAACTAACAATTGGGAAACGGTAACATAACCTGACAAATAGGTGACTTGTTGAGGTCACACCTAACACATTTTCCTCTAGAACAATATACCACTCAGTCAGAATAATTCTTTCAATTATGACTCACACTTGAAGACCTGAAATAACTGAAAAGGTACATTCCACTTACTGTCTGCTATGTTGTCTATGCTCTACAATGTATTTCACCAATGAGTCAATTGAACTTTGCTTCCAATAATCAGGTAGTGCTTGGAAAATGAAGAGCAAAAAATTCTCCAGCAAGAAATGAATGTTGTGTCAATCTTCAATACATTCCAACATGAAAGCTTACAATATTCGTAGCTGAGCCTTGATATAGGGGATCGGCAACAGGTCAGTAACTATCTACCCGTCGATCATTACCATGTGAAGCAACACCAAGCCAGCCACCTATTGGTTTGTCTGGGCTTCAGCTTTAATTACTTGTACATAAATTATTATAAATCCACC
The DNA here is from genome assembly GCF_037356315.1 of Lithobates pipiens. NCBI lineage: Eukaryota > Metazoa > Chordata > Amphibia > Anura > Ranidae > Lithobates > Lithobates pipiens. Next base: position 54,604,485 of record NW_027507789.1, on the reverse strand, counting down.
CCAAGCAATTACAGATTTTCTCAAAACAGAGACCATAAAATAGCGGCAGTTGCAATGTTTGTGCAGCACTGTGAGTATGTAGATACCAAACATGTCAAGCCTTAAAATTGCAAAAAAAAATATGTTGTCCACAATTCTCCATTGGCTTCACTAAAGAGTCTCTCTGATGGAGACTCTTTACCATGTGATCAGACGTATCCAATCACGGCGGTTCACAGTGTAAACAGGAAGAGCCGTTGATCGGCTGCTCCTCTGATAGGGGGGTCTGTGTTGATTGATTATCAACACAACCCCCCAAGGATGCCCACACTGGACCACCAGGGACGCCACTAGGACCACCAAGGATGTCCCCACCAGGTATGCCACCTTAGACCACCAGGGATGGCAATCAGTGCCCACAATGGATGCCAATCAGTGCCCATAATGGGCATCACTGATTGGCAGGCATTAAGGTTTGGCACTGATTGGCATCCATCCGTACCATCAATTAGTGTACATCAGGGCCACCTATCAGTGCCCATCTATGCCCATCCGTGCCGCCTATCAGTGTCCATTCATGTCACCCTACAGTGCCCATCTGTGCCGCCTTTCAGTTCCAATCATTGCCACCTATGTGTACCCATCAACGCTACATATCAGTGCCACCTATCAGTGCCGCCTATCAGTGCCCCATCAGTGCCGCATATTAGTGCCAATCAGGGCCACCTCATTGGTGCCACCTCATTGGTGCCCATCAGTGCCGCCTTATCAGTGCCCGTCAGTGCAGCCCCATCAGTGCCCATCAGTGAAGGAGAAAACATACTTATTTGTAAAGTTTTGTAACAGAAACAAAAAAAAAACATTTTTGTTTCAAAATTTTCGGTCTTTTTTTTATTTGTTTAGCAGATAATAAAAATCCCAGAGGTGATCAAATACCACCAAAAGAAAGCTCTATTTGTTGGAACAAAACGATAAAAAATTTAGTTTGGGTACAGTGTAGCATGACCACGCAATTGTCATTCAAAATGCAACAGCTCTGAAAGCTGAAAATTGGTCTGGGCAGGAAGGTGTATAAATGCCCGGTATTGAAGTGGTTAACTGTGAATGATGGGCCTAGAATTCTTTCTCTCACTCTTATGCTGATTTTACCTTCAAGATGGTGGTGCCCCAGCACTCAGGGCTCTTGGATATCTACACAAGAAGGCTGTACAGATAAATAACATGCATAAAACACTCTGAATATACATATAATCCTATGAAAAGAGAAAATATTTTTTTTCATTTTTTTTATAAATGTTCTGGTGACAGGGTCTCTTTGAGTGTTCCTTTACAGGTAACAAAGAAGAAATGAATTAATAAGGGTATATTTGGGCAGGGCTAAAATGTTCTCATTTGTAATTTTTACCTACAGGTAAGCCTATAATAAGGCTTACCTGTAGATACAATTAATATCTCCTAAACTTGTCCAGGTTTAGGAGATATTCACTTTGCATGCAGCCACTGTCAGCAGCGCATGCGCTCTGAATGCCTGGCTGAAGGTCCAACAGACACTGCTGGACCTTGCCAGAAGACTCCCACACACAGTGCCGGAGCTGCGAACCCAGAAGAAACGCTGAGGGCAAAATGTCCGCTCCCTCGCCGTGGACTGGGCTGCGATACGGGGGCTTTGATCTGAGGTATTTCATAATGAGCTGCGGTGCATACTAGCTCATTATGCCTTTGCCTTACAGGGTTTTTTTTTATTTTACATGTGCATGTATACTTTACTACTGCTTTAAGGCACTCTAGTGGGGACACTGTGGAACTGCACTCACTAATGCCTGAATCACAGGCAGTAGTTGCGGACATGTGAAATTTAAATTTACATTTAAACCCCATACACACTATTAGATTTTCTGCAGATTTACCTAAACCATATGATATGAGGTCAAACCTTAGGAGTTTCAATTTCAGGTAGGCCCTTGTACTACACGGTTTTGGTAAATCTGAAGACAAAAATCTGCAGAAAATCTAAGACCTTGTACACACGGTCACATATTCCGACAACAAAATCCGTCTGATTTTTTCCGACGGATTTTGTCCGAAACTGGTGTTGCATACACACGGTAGGACAAAGTTGTCGGAAAATCTGATCGTTCAGAACGTGATGATGTTTGTTCGTTGCGATGGGACTACGTTGCGGCTAGTAGCCAATAGCTTTGGTCTCGTAATTTGATCTGAGCATGCGTGGCTTGTCCTATCTGAATTCTCTACAAGCGATCGGACCATGTTGTCGGAAAATTTTATAACCAGCTCTCAGACTTTGTTGGTCGGACATTCCGACGGAAAAAGTCCGATGGAGCCCACACACGGTCTGATTATCCGACAACACGGTCCGATCGGACATTTTCACTGGCTAATAGTGTGTATGGGGCTTTAAGCTCCATGTACACTAGTGTTTTTTATAAGCTCAAAAAATGCTAGAAAAAAATGCTGTATAAAAAATGCTGATAATATAGTTTTTTTGCTGGCTTGTAGTAGCGTTTTAGTAGCTTTTAGAAGAATTTATTAGTATTTTCACAGTACATGAAGAGAAAAAAAAAGCTGTTAGGAGCATAATAGTAGCATTTATGCTGCGTACGCATGATCGGACTTTCCAGCAGACTTGGTCCGGCGGACAATCCGAACGAGCGGACTTGCGCACACACGAACTGACTTTCCAGCTCACTAGGTCCGATTGACTTCTCATCTGACTTTTGGTGGAGGTCTGACGGACTTTCAAAATGAATGAACTTGCCCTCACATGGACTAAAGTCCATTCATTTTGAACATGACTCCAGGTACAACAGGACTAGAGAAGGAAGTCACTCTCACTGCTTTCATCGGCGAGATTGACAACTTTCCAACCCCCGTCGCCTGGTATGGATTTTAAGGGTAACCCCCTACAACATGGGGTCCCCCCAAAATCCATACCAGACCCTTATCCGAGCACGCAGCCTGCCCGGTCAGGAAAGGTGATGAGGACAAGTGAGCGCCCCCCCTCCTGAACCGTACCAGGCCGTATGCCCTCAACATGGGGGGGTGGGTGCTTTGGGAAAGGGGGCACCCTGCGGCCCCCGCAAAGCACCTTGTCCCCATGTTGATTAGGACAAGGGCCTCTTCCCGACAACCCTGGCTGTTGGTTGTGGGGGTCTGCGGGCGGGGGGCTTATCGGAATCCAGGAGCCCCCTTTAATAAGGGGGCCCCCAGATCCCGGCCCCCCACCCTATGTGAATGAGTATGGGGTACATTGTACCCCTACCCATTCACCTGGGGGAAAAATGTCAATAAAAAAACACACTACACAGGTTTTTAAAGTAGTTTATTAGACAGCTCTGGGGGTCTTCTTCCGAATTCTCTGCTCTTTCCGGTTCTTTTCGCTGGACTCCCCCGCTATCTTCTGCTCTTTTGCCGCTCTTTTGCTAGCGAAGGAGCCAGGCTTTCTCCTTCTTCGTCGCCATCTTCTTCTTCTTCCTTTTTCTGTTCTTCCGATGTTGACACAAAGCTCTCTCCCGCTGTAATGCCGTGGAGAAGATGCGAGGTGACTTATATAGGCATAAGAGGCATGGTCACCAGGTGATGTCACATGGTAAACTCACCCCTTATGACGTCACAGTCCTGGGGCAGGCGGGGGGGGGGGGGGGCGGCTTGCTCGTCCCCACCCCCTTTCTTGACCGGCCAGGCTGCGTGTTCGGATAAGGGTCTGGTATGGATTTTGGGAGGACCCCACGCCATTTTTTAGGCGTAGGGGGTTACACTTATGCCGCGTACACACGAGCGGACTTTTCAACATCCAAAGTCCGACGGAATGATTCCGTCAGACTATTCAATCGTGTGTGGGCTGCAACGGACTTTTGATTCGCAAAAGTCTGACGGACTTTAGAAAATGGAACATGCTTCAAATTTTTCCGACGGAACTCCGCCGGACCCGGTCCCTTCGAAAAATTTGCTTGTGCGTATGCTATTCCGATGGACTAAAACCGACGCTAGGGCAGCTATTGGCTACTGGCTATGAACTTCCTTATTCGAGTCCAGTCGTATGTCATCACGTTCGAATCCGTCGGAGTTTGGTGTGATTGTGTGTGGCCAAGTCCGCTCAGTCGAAAAGTCTGTCAGAACTCTGTCGGAACTCCGGCAGAACTCCGGCAGGACTCCTTCGGAAGTCTGTCGGACATAAATCCTCTCGTGTGTACGGGGCTTTAAAATCCATACCACACATAAGGGCCTGGTGTACAGTACCTTGTAGCCGAGAAGCAGCACGATCAAATATTCTCGTGGGCAGATGCTGTAGTCACTGTTGCGTTGTACTTGGTCCGTTGGACCAGCATACAGACGAGCAGACTTCCGGACAGGAACTGGGTCCAGCAGATTTTCGGCTGAAAGATTTAAAACATGTTTTAAATCTAGTTCCGCCGGACTTTGGGGAAGAAAAAGTCAGCTGGAGCCCACACACGATCGAATTGTCCAACTGACTCTGGTCCACCGGACCAAGTCCGCCGGAAAGTCCGATGGTGTGTACGTCAGAGTTTCTTTTTCCTGCTGGCAATCCCAAGAACTTTACAAAAACAATTTAAATAAAAATAGTGTAAATGGACACATAGGATAACAGCTTCTAGGTGCAAAAAACAAATGATCATAATAGCTTCCAGAAGCTTAAAGAACGCTACTGTGCATGGAGCCTAAGTCAGGTCTCCAGACTTTAGAAGAGAGCAGCAATGTGCACAGTTAACTCTTTATAATCCATTAAAGTGGTTGTATACCCGCTGAATTTATTTATTTATTTTGCTCACCTGCAAGGGAAAAGGTATAATGAGCTAGTATGCACCGCATACTAGATCATTATGAAATACTTACCTTAGGACGAGGCCCCGACATCTGTCCCGATCCATGCCGAGGGAGCTGACATGTTCCCTCTGCGTTTCTTCCGGGTATCGCGGCTCCGGCGCTGTGAGTGGCCAGAGCCACGATATCGTCACTCCCGTGCATGCGTGCGGGAGATTTCTCTCCGGCAGGGTCCGGCGTCTGCTGGGATTCCAGCCGAGAATCCCCTGTGCGCATGCGCCGCTGCAGTCAACGGTGCATTGCGAGGGGAATATACCTGTACGGTTTAGGAGATATTTTTTTTACCTACAGATAAGCCTTATTATAGGCTTTCCTGTAGGTAAAAGTCCCAAATTTGACTATACAACCACTTTAAGCACTTCAGACAAAATGTCTGTTAGAACACACCTTTCCCTTCTGGTGTGCAGCATTTATGAGCTGGTACTGGAGAACATGAACTGGTCTCCACCAACTTAGCAGTTTTGTCCCATCACTCCCAGTGACATTATTCTGTCACTATTGGAAAACAGAAACACACTTCTCCATAACTTCATACTTATTCTCCTTCCCGGGGCACCCTCTAAATCTCTCTCCTATGACTCCCGCCTAGGTCCCTAGGCACTCTGTGCCACAGACCAAATCCCAGTATGTGGGTACATGGCTGCTAGTGAAGGAGCTAACACCCATTTACTATCAGAGTAACCATCATCTTTGCCATTTCATCCAATTCCTGTCTGGTTGTGTGCTTTAGCAAGTGACACAAATTCTGTAGTCATTAGCAATGGCAACATATCTTCCTCTGAACAGCATTATGCTCATTAGACCTCTGTACTACATCTTTCCTAACTTCAGTTGCCTTGTTGTAAGCCCTGTTCTTTTGATAAACCATGCACACACCCCTTTAGAGACTCCAGACCAATCAATTCAGATGAACAAGTGAAGGTCTTTTATTGAACTAGTTGCAAATAACAGTTTTCAAGACATTTTCCACACACTTTTCTGTATAAAGTTCTCTAGTGCCCCATTAAGTGACTGTACCTTAGGCACAAAAAGCAGTCCTTTCAAGGCAAGTAAATACACAACAAGTAGCAAGTAATCCCTTAAAGGAGAAGTACAGCCAAAGCTTGTTTGTCTGTACTTCTGCTGTGACTCACAGGAGTGCTGTTCATGCTGCACTCCTGTGACCCATTTTCAGCAGACAGCAAGCTGAAGCCCACTGATGGCTGAGGTCACAGAGTCGGTCTGGCACCAAGTTCAGACTCTCAGCAAGTCGCTGAGAGCCTGAGCCAACCGAAAATAAAGCATTTGTTTATGTCGGATCTTTCGTTTTTCGGATTCTGCACTTTCGTTATCGTTTGTTAAAACGATAACGAAAATACCCGGAATCCAGACGAAAATGCATTCGGACGAAAACGAATGCACATGTCTAGTAACAGCTACATTTTGGCAGTTTTTTTCTCAACAACTCCCTCAGGAGACTTAGTATGCCCCTGTGGGCTGGTAACCTTCTGAAAAACAGGAGAAAAACCTGGCCAGCAATGTTAACCCCTCTTTTCAGACACCACCAGGTCAGCAGGTCAACCTGAGGACACAGTGCAACATTCACACATTGAAACAATTTGCATCTGGTTGACTTAATTAACTTGAGGGCATGAACACAGTAAAAAAAAAAAAAAACTGACCCCTCAGAACCCTCTTGGAAGCACCGGCTTACATGTAGACTCTAATCTACAATCCTTGAACTCGTGAACAGCCCTAGATATATATATATATATATATATATATATATATATATATATATATATATTGTTAATAGCAGAATTTCGCCCCAGCTTGCTTTATAACTATTTCCAATCTGTACACAACACATAATGCTATTATTAAAGTAATTGTGTTGCAGGGAAAGAACTACTCAGAAGTTCTGAACTACCGAAAAGTGGTTGTATTGAATGAGGGCGTGAAAGGCTTCAGTCTTCACTGCTTTGACCAGATCTATTGTCGAACAGAAAATTGTCCCTGTAAATATAACAATGCAAGCATTATATTGATTACGCTGAAAAGAAAAAGTGCCAAGTGAAGTCCTGTTGAAGGCCAAAATTCATATTTAATATATTAGGCATAGTTCTGCCTTTTTCATAAATAAGATGTCATTTTCCCTCTGCAAATTAAGAAAAAGAAATATTCACACAGCGTGATATATGGAGTTAAATATAAATCAGACAGATTCACTCCATTTCCAAGTATTCTTTGCTGTATTTTACAGCTTTGCTCAGATTTGTGCTCTGAAAATCACTAATTAAAAGGCCACTGGTTTCCATTGTGTGCTTTTAATACCATGTAAGACACATATCACTGCACTCAGAAAGCAAACTGAAACTGCTGTATGCAAGAGTTTGGCAGCACACCACAGAACACTCGCCATCTAGGCTGTTAGCTTGCAAATGGAGGAATACTACAAGCAAGAATCTGTTCTTTATTCAATCACAGCTTACTGTGCAGATGTATTTTGAGTCAAAACACAACACTTTTGAGAAAGCAAGTGAATTTATTCGATTTGCATTGTAAGAAGGGGCAGTAAAGCATAGCCATTGTGCTGCAGAGTTGGGAGCAAAGGCTGCAGATATAAACTGCAATAGTGGCTGCTCCCAGATACATGTAGAGCCCCTGCCCTGGGCTTGCTACGTTTAGTATATGGCTTTGCCTTTAACCAGTTAAGCTGTAATTTACCTTTTAGCAAAGGAAAGAGAGCAGCGCCATCTGAGTGCAGTATGTTAAGTATTTTAATGGCAACAAAAGAATATATACAGAATATATACACTTACACTTTAATAAGAGAAGGTCAGAATGGTGTAGACCAGGGGTCTCAAACTGGCGGCCCTCCAGCTGTTGTGAAACTACAAGTCCGATGAGGCATTGCAAGGCTGACAGTTACAAGCATGACTCCCACAGGCAGAGGCATGATGGGACTTGTAGTTGGAGAAGCTGGAGGGCCACCAGTTTGAGACCCCTGGTGTAGACACTGTATGGCAGGCATGTCCAAAGTCCAGCCCACGGGCCAGTTGCGGCCAGTCCGGTTTTGAACGGCCCGCCTGCTCTTTCTCAATTTATTGTGCCATGGGAGCAGGGCTGTCAGATCAGCCGATCCCCGGCACCGTGAGAAGCTCCGTGAGCTTCAAAAGTGAAAGTAAAGTGCAGAGGATTGTGCTGTGCTCTCTGCTTCCCCCTACAGTGCAGTACCCGGCTGAATGAGGAAGCTGCAAAGGTACTGTACTACAAGCTAGATTCGTGTTAAAAAGGCCTTTATTCATGTGTGTGTGTGTATGTATGTATGTGTATGCATGTGTCTGTATTTGTGTGCATGTATGTCTGTATGTGTGTGTGTATGTGCACATGTGTCTGTATGTGTGTGTGCACATGTGTCTGTATGTGTGTGAGTGCACATGTGTCTGTGTGTGTGCACATGTGTCTGTATGTGTGTGTGTGTGTGCACATGTGTCTGTGTGTGTGTGCGCACATGTGTCTGTATGTGTGTGCGCACATGTGTTTGTATGTGTGTGTGCACATGTGGCTGTATGTGTGTGTGTGTGCACATGTGTCTGTATGTGTGTGTGTGCACATGTGTCTGTATGTGTGTGTGTGCACATGTGTCTGTGTGTGTGTGTGTACACATGTGTCTGTGTGTGTGTGTGTGTGTGTGTGCACATGTGTCTGTATGTGTGTGTGTGTGCACATGTGTCTGTATGTGTGTGCGCACATGTGTCTGTATGTGTGTGTGTGCACATGTGTCTGTATGTGTGTGTGTGCACATGTGTCTGTGTGTGTGTGTGTGTGTGTGTGCACATGTGTCTGTGTGTGTGTGCACATGTGTCTGTGTGTGTGCGCGCACATGTGTCTGTATGTGTGTGTGCACATGTGTCTGTATGTGTGTGTGCACATGTGTCTGTATGTGTGTGTGTGTGCACATGTGTCTGTATGTGTGTGTGTGCACATGTGTCTGTATGTGTGTGTGTGCACATGTGTCTGTATGTGTGTGTGTGCACATGTGTGTGTGCGTGTGTGTGTGTGTGCACATGTGTCTGTATGTGTGTGTGCGCGTGTGCGCACTTGTGTCTGTGTGTTTTTTTTTTTTTTTATTGCACTGCACCAAAAGCACCCTACATTTTCCAATGTGTGGGGTACCATTAAGAATTAACGGTGCCCCCTAAAGTGCAGAGCATTCGTCTGTGTGTTGGGAACGAGTGAGACAAAGGCAAGAGAATTCTTGTTGGGCTGTGTATTAGTGCTCGGATGGACACACTTAGACCGAATTTTCAATGGTTCAAAGAATGTCAGGCAAAATGGTCGGCCCTCAGGCATGTTCACTTCATCAAATCCGGCCCACTTTGAAAAAAGTTTGGACACCCCTGCTGTATGGGGTTCATCTGCTCTGGAGGGAGGACGGATGGCCACGGTGTTCCATCAGATATAGCGACCCATCAGAATTGGTAACGAAAGTGACTTTCCGTCACCGCCATCTTGCTACACTCCTCCGCAGTAAGGATACACCGAGAAGGGACAAGCGGACATCTTGTTACACCCATCGGAGTTTTGCATTTCACAGTTATTTTTAACAGTAAACAGAGCTTATATGATGAACTACAGCATTTAGAAATCCAACGGACTGTTTAGATGTTTCATTTTAAAAGCAGCGGCAAACCTGCTGATCTCACAGGTTTGCTAATGTGACAGAACACCGCTGATTTTATAATTCAACATGTAAACAGTCCGATGGATTTCCAATACTGTATTTCACCATATATGCTCCGTTTCCTGTTAAAAATAATTGTGCAATGCAAGACTCTGGTGGGTGTAACAAGATGTCTGCTTGCCCCCTTCTCGGTGTATCATTACTGTGGAGTAGTGTGGGGTGCAGTAAGATGGCCGTGACGGAACGTCACTTCCATTACCAGAGAAAAGGGAAAGGGGAGAAAAGTGAAAGTAGAAGTAGAAATAAAAAGACTAAAAATAGAAATAAAAATAATAATAAAAGATTATAATGTTAAAAAATAATAATAGAAGGAAAAAAATTAATAATGAAGGGAAAAAAAACAATAGTAATGAGGATGAAATAAAAATTATTATAGTACAGAGTGGATGGTAGAATAGTATTTTGTTTATATAAATATAAATACAACTTGGATATAAAAAATGAAAGGGAGGTGGAAAAGAGAGGGTGGACAATGTCATTTACTTGAGAATTTACTTTTTAGGTCTGATCAGGATTATCTTCAAATCTGGTAGCTGATTGCTTCTACCTGCTTCTGAAAAAATATTCCATAAATGGTGTGAAAGGATGGGCCACTGGATTATGTATAGTTAACTGACCTTAGCCAATCCTTGGGAGGCTGATCCAGATGGTGTGGCTGGGGAGAAGATAAATATTTGGTAGGATCTGATCAGAGATTTTTACCTAGGGCTTCCCCCCTAGTAGAAGGCCTGTGTGTGTGTTCAAGAGAATCATTGCTTCTAGGCCTCTGCATATGCTATGAGGTGATGACCTGAAAGAAGACTTGCATCAAAGAAACTTGTCTGTGGAATCTCAGCTGGAGAGGTGGATGACTTTCAACTGAAGATTCAGGTGTGGAAGTACTTCTTGAGGGGTGAGATGCCATAAGTTGCTGCAAGGACTGTGACTGCTCTCATAGGGTCTCAAATATACTGACTGTCCCTTCTTTCTTCAGCATTTTGAATGTGCTACTATAGGGCCTGATACTGCTGGAACAAGATGTTTTCAGGAAGTTGTCCTGCAGGATTTTTTAATACCTTTGGGTATCCTGCACCTCAACCCTCCTTCCTGCATTTTGTTCAAGATTTGCAATATACCAAACAGACTTACTTTATCACTCTCATTAACACCCTCTCACGCAGTCCCCGTAAACTCTTTTCTACCTTTAATGCTCTACTTCGTCTTTCGTCTTTATATTTATATAAACAAAATACTATTCTACCATCCACTCTGTACTATAATAATTTTTACTCAATGCCCAGGAGATTGCTAATCACATCAAAAATTTGATTGAGACAATTTGTCTCGAGATCTCCTCCACTCTACAGATATCTTCCTCAGTTTACACTCTTTGTCCTCATGTACAATCAAAACTCTTGTTTAACCCAACTACTACAAAGGAAGTCAATAAACTTTTTTCTAACGCCCACTTAACCTCCTGCCCAGTGGACCCCGTTCCTTCTCAAATACTACGGTCACCCTCTGACTCTATCCTAAACTCTTACATTCATATCTTCACCTTCCCTTTCTCTACTGGCATCTTCCCCAACCCTCTGAAACATGCACTAGTCACTCCCATACCAAAAAAGGCGTCACTGGACTTAACAACCTAAGACCCATCTCCTTTCTTCCTTTTGCTTCCAAACTCCTTGAATGTTTGGTCTACAACCGACTGAGCTACCATCGCATTGAGAATAACCTTCTTGATCCCCTCCAGTCTGGATTTCGTCCACAGCACTCCACAGAAACTGCTCTCCTAAAACTCACAAACGACTTACTAACAGCTAAAACCAAAGATCATTATTCCGTACTCTTACTCTTGGATCTCTCCCCTGCCTTTGATACTTGATCACCCCCTCCTCTTCAAAAAACAAGATTTGCTTGGTATCCATGGCTGTGCTCTCCGTTGGTTCGAATCTTACCTATCTCACCACACCTTAGTGTCGCTTACAACTCTACTTCCTCCTCTCCAACACCTCTCATCATTGGGGTCCCCCAAAGTTCTTTCCTTGGACCTCTACTATTCTCAATCTACACATCCTCCCTGGGTCAGCTAATAGCCTTTCATGGCTTCCGCTACCATTTATACTGTATGCCGATGACACCCAAATCTATCTCTCTACACCTCAGCTCATCAGATCAGTCTCCTCACACATCACTGATTTACTAACAGACATATCAGCCTGGATGTCACACCACTTCCTCAAACTGAGTCTGAATCTAAAACCGAGCTCATAATATTTCCTCCCCCACGTGCCCCTTCCCCTGATTTCTCTGTCAAGATCAATGGCACAACTATCGGTCCTTCCCCACATGCCAGGTTGCTAGGGGTAACCATAGACTCTGAACTGTCGTTTCAGGCTGACATCCAATCACTGTCCAAATCATGCCGCCTTAGCCTCCACAACATCTCTAGAATACGCCCATTTTTAACCAATGACACCACTAAGCTTCTAATTCACTCCCTGGTCATCTCTCGCCTCAACTACTGCAACTCACACCTCATTGGACTACCTTTACATACACTATCCCCCCTTCAGTCCATAATGAATGCTGCTGCAAGACTCATCCACCTTACCAACCGTTCAGTGTCCTCTACCCCTCTCTGCCAATCCCTGCACTGGCTTCCACTCAGCCAACAAATAAAATGCAAAGTACTAACAATAATTTACAAAGCCATCCACAATTCCGCCCCCAGCTATGTCACTAAGTTAGTCTCAAAATACCAACCAAGCCGCTTTCTTCGGTCCTCCCAAGACCTCCTGCTCTCTAGCTCCCTTGTCACATCCTCCCATACTGGTCTACATAATTTCTCCAGAGCTTCTCCCATCCTTTGGAACTCCCTACTCCAATCTGTCTGACTGTCCCCTAATCTAGCCATCTTTAGACGATCCCTGAAAACCCTTCTCTTTAAAGAAGCCTATCCTGCTTCTGACTAATACACTGTTTTACTTTCTACATCAGCTCATCCCCCACAGCTATTACCTTTTGTATCAATTGACCCTCACTCCTAGATTGAAAGCTCTAGCAAGCAGGGCCCTCTGATTCCTCTTGTACCAAATTTTAATGCAACTGTAATGTCTTACTTTATATTGTTAAGCGCTGTGCAAACTGTTGGCGCTATATAAATCCTGTATAATAATAATATACCTTAAAAGACCCTCTAGACCATGTGTGTCATTTTAGGCCATATCAGCATTATGGTTGCCAACTAAGGGCCAGTTGTATCTGTAAAACTAGATTTCCAGATCCCCCCCACATTCAGAAGTCAAGAGTCTCTCACCCTCCCTTACATCACAGTGCATCCCTTACCTTGTGCTGCTGCAGGGAAGAAGCTGGGGGCAAGTCTGGAGGGCAGAAAGTGCAGAGTCTGGAGGAGAACCAAAGGAGGGCTGGAGTCTGCTGAATGCTGAGACCAGGGGAGGTGCAGAGGAGGGGGTGCTGCAGCTGCACAGAGAGGTTCAAGAGCTATAGAAGGAGTTCTGTTTTCCTCTCTGCTGCTGTCTGCTGGGGGAAGGGGTGGGGCAGGGGCAGAAATGAGCCTCTCTATGGCTGTATGGAGAAGTGCAGGATCTGGTGGAGGAGTTCTGTCCTCCTCTCTGCTGCTGACTGCTGAGACAAGGTGGGGGAAACAATGAGGGGGTTGCCATAGCTGCAGAAGAGGTGCAAGGGCCACATTAAATTGCCTGGAGGGCAGAATTCAACCCCCAGGCCTTGTGTTTGACACATGTACTCTAGACGGAGCGTGAGTTTGTTGGTGTGCTTCTGGGACTGAGCACAGGACAGGCAGCCTCTGAACAGGTAAGGGAGTTTATTTTCAATGGCCCCTTTGGGGGTTATGGCTACATACAGATAAAATTACAAACCATACAGTGAACAAGCTTTTTATTAATACACATTGTTAAGATATTTTGTATCAGACTGATCTCAGGTTATGGTGAGAATGTAATAAAGCAATCAAAAAGTCTTCCAAATAAATCAGTTTGTAGCACAGACAGTAAAGCACTTTTAGAACAAAAAGTGTTCATATGTGTCATTCCATCACATATCCCAAAATTAAAACGATAATTGCTTGTTTCAGGATAGTGGGCGGAGCCATGTAAATAATTATTTTACATTCCATCAGCCTAATGCACAAACAGATTCTCTGGTGTACAATGAAAAGATAGTCCAATATTATAGAGCCAATTATTCCAGGCCACACACAGCTGTTTCAGGATTTGTTTTCTATAAAATAGGTCTTCATAGGACAGTTTAATCATACAGGACACAGTAAGAAGGGACTTAAACAATCACAAAGCCCTCTCACCAATCCAGTTAATAGTAAAGTGTTCTCACAACAGAATGTACTGTATTCTATCATATATCCCAAAAATCAGAAGGATATTGGACGGAGTCATGCAAATTATTCCTTTACGTGCCATCAGTCAGGAAGCAATGGCCTATAAATGGCTACTGAAGGCTCTAGAAGTTCCTTTTACCAAAGCGATACCATTGTTGTACCAAAAAAATTCATCTCATTCGTTTAATTCCTTTTCTTTTACAGAAAGAAAAATATGACAGTAAAAAAAGTAAAATAAAAAATTTAAAGCAACAGTACAGAACAGCCTTTTTCAACCAGGGTGCCCATGCACCCTGGTCTGGCTTCAGGTTTCTTCAGGGGTGCCTTGGAAAAATACCTAGAAATTTCCCAAAAATTGTATACAAGCCAGTGGGTAGATCAAGCCAACCTTTTAATTACACAAAGCCACAGGTTTTAATTGTGAACCATTAAAACCTTCTAGCTGTTGGCATCCTAACAACTATTAACGTCATTGGTTGATCAGAAGAACCTCGGGCACCTTCAAAGCATCCTTGTTTGATCCTCCCCTGCCCCTCCCCATTAGCTATGAAGGTCACATTAGCTGAAAAAATGAGGGAGAAGAGAAACATTGGAATGCTAGTCAATACCAGTGTGCAAAAGTAAATTTGCTTTGGAGAAAATAAATCACCTCCAACGTTGGCTGTCCTACGTGTTTGGATGTTGCTGCTTTATTTAAAACTTAGTGTCGTTTTTGACATTTTGGAATGGAGTGCCTCAAGAGTGTGAAGAATTTTAAAGGGTTCCTTGACTGAAAAAAAGGTTGAGAAATATAGAAATAGTGATCAATTACACAAACACATATACAATGAACACACATAAACTAAGAATACTATAAATACATTATTCTCACACTTGTTTCTCTGTCCAAAAAAAAAAAACCCCTCTAAAAAAAAAAAAAGAAGACTTTGCTTAATTTTTGTTAATTCTATTTTCAGCAAAATTAAAATCAACATGTCTCCAATGACAAAAATCTGTATTTTCGCAGTAAATCAATTTGACATAAATCACTCATCTTCAACCATAATACTTCAACAGCTTGTTTGAAGGAAGGGCTAAGTAATAATTTCTACCTCCTAAGTCGCTTACTTAATTAGAATAATTTAAGTCACAAAGGGGAAGTTGGATTTCCATAACTGCATGTTAATTTTTTGCTGAGAACGTAACCATTTCACCTGAAACACTTGTGCTTGTGTTCCGTCGTTATCCCTCTAATCTTATTTTCAATAGTACTTGTCCTGCAGGTTCCCTGGTCATTTGCTGGTTTCAGGAAAGATGCTTTGCTCAGCTCTGTTTTGCAGTTATTTTCTGTATGACAAGAACAGTTTTTTTTTTCTCCCCCCACCATTTTCCAGTCTAGCAGAATATTTCTTCAGCAATTTTCAGGAGGAGAGAATTAGGCTTTAGGGATTAGTGATTGAGAGCTAACTTTGTCGGAAATCAGTTTAGGCGCAACTACATAATGATGACAAGACACCAAAGGTCCAGCAATGATTACCCAAGAGAGAGCTGGGGATACGCTAACTGAATGGTCCATTAACAGGCCAGATAACATGCAACTCAGTAATGACAGCAGTGCAGTAGTTATAGATCAACCTGAGATGTCTAGTTTTGTGAGTCAGAGATGGATCTACACTGTACTGTAAGAAATGTCCATCAGGGACGCAGTATATGCTAAATTATGTATTTTTATTTTTTTTTGTAAAGGGGAAAGCATATTTTTCATCACTAAGCACACAACTGTTTTAATACAGACTGCATAACTCAGCAGTACCGGATCTTTTTCAGTGACCTCTCTGGTTATGTAGCTGTGCCAGCTATTTGGCATTCCTAAAAGGTCTCACATATCTTCCAAAGTGTCTTCAAGGGAAATGTGAATAAGCGTGTTCTTTTAATTCTTAAAGTGACATTCCAGGCCAACCGTTAAATACACAGTGGAAATACAAATATTACTGTTTGTAACTATTTCAGAGTTTAAGATCCAATGGCAAGCAAAAATAGGCAGGGATCTCAGCTTAAGTCCAAGCACACCTTCTCAGCACACTTTTGAGGACAGTAACACACAGGTAGGTCAACATATAGTAGGACTGCCAGTTGGTTATGCAGTGCTACTTCCGTGGGCGCCACTGGTAATTTTGGGTCCTCTGCTCTCTCTAGCCCTAGGGGAGGCTTCACCCTCACTGACACCACCAGAAAACCTTATCTGGACACCCCAGGAGACATACAAAGATTGCACACACTGCCCTTTAAAAAGATAAGCAAACTCTATTGACAGAGTAAAATCAAAAATTTCATGGAGCAGATTGGTACATCAAGATCAATGCACAACAAAAACAAATGCAATGCACCCAATAGAGGTACCTCTATTGGGTATTGCATATCTGTTGGGTTTTGCATAAGCAAACCAAGCTTATACTACAATACTATGAGTGTAAACAGTAGTTCTCTAAATGAGAGGTTATACCTCAAGTGACCAAGGAGGATTATAAGGGGGTGTAACAGGCTAAGTCACTTGAGGCCGCTCAGACAAAGGGGCTAGACATAAGCTTTGACATTTCAACTCAATAACAGCAACCCAGTTGTGCCCTCAGATAGTGACTTGGACAGTCTTATGATGCGCTTCTGCCGGCAATGTGGGACCTTTTAACATAGGCATGCAGAAAGGTGGAGATGACTCAAGGAATTTAAAAAAGGGGAGGGTGGGACTTTATATGAAGCACCAGACAGCAAAAGGGTACTAGGATGAATATACGGAATTTTATTAGAAAGCCCAATTAGAATTATATAAATACATGGTATCATTAATAAACAGTTACATACATATAGTAATTGGGCCATTAGACACAATCCATATAAGTTTATGGTGATAACAATAATATGCAATAAAAATGATAACAATAAAGTTAATGATGGTATTACATAGGTATAAACACACTAAATTCCTTAATTCATCTCAAAAAAATGGATACAAATTTTTATTCAAATGGTATTGCCTACAGGACCTATGGCCTCACTGGAACTGGGGGGATAAATTGCATAATCATTTGAAAAATCTTGATATAATTGGTAGGTACACGGCATCCAGTAGCTCTATGCATTTCGTGGCTTTCATGCCACTCGCCAGGAGCAAGCGCGTGTGGTATCTGTAAAAAGTTATTGTAGAGATAAGAGAAAAAATAACACAAATGCATAAGACAAAGTTGGGGGTAAAATATAGAACCCCAATAGCCAAGGCTTACTTGCTGAGGTTGAATGTGTTGCTAATATGGTGGCGGGGCCCCACAGACAGTCCGATAATAGTTCCAACCTGGAGCTGTGGTGGAAACCCAGCGGACTGGAAAAGGACAATAGCCAGGGCAGGCACAGCAAGCGAGGACACTCTATGAGGGGAAAACACACTGTGAGCAAATTGGGGGAAAGGGGGAAAAGGGGGGGAAAAGGTAGGTAAAAAAGAAGAAAACGGGGAAAAAAATTTGAAAAAAAGGGGGGAAGGACGGTGAAGGGGGAGGGGTTTAGGATAAAAGGGGGGAAGGGAAGAGGGGCAGGAAAAGAAAGGGAAGGAAAGAGGGGAAAAAAGGGAGGTGGAAGGGGGAGGAGGGGAGGAAAAAGAAGGGGGAAAGGGGGGAAAAGAGGGAAAAGGGGGAGGAAAAGAGGGGGAAAGGAAAAAAGGTAAGGGAAGAAGAGAGGAGTTAAGGGAAAGAAAGAAATGGGGCGATATGGGTGAACAGTGAAAGTGTGGGAGGGGTGATGTGGAGGAATAGGAAAAAGAGTGGGCAAGGTTGTGTATGGTGGGAATGGTGAGAAAGGGACAAAAAACGAATGGTGAAATAGATGAGGCCAAAATAGTGATAGTACAGTGTGACACATTTACCTTGTGAGGACGAGGAACCAAAGGGATCAGGAGTAGTCAAATTGTGTACAGGTTTGTGTAGAGAAAGCCGGGACATGTCGGGACCACCCGGGGATTGCCCCTAAATAGACCAGGCAAGGGAAAATCCACCAATGTCACACCGTGCACCGGGGGGAGGAGCACCATGTGGCGGACTGCCGGCACCGACACACAGTCACCTCCCCCATTGTACACGTGCATGGTAAACACAGCCTGCTCGCAGCGGCATCACAAAGACGCCACGCGTGCAGCGTGAGGTGCGTGACATCGACATGAAGTAACGGTGCATCCGTCCTCCCCGGCAATAGAAAGTGCAAGGGGGAGGGGAGGAAGCCCGGAGGGCACGTCGCAGCTCCCGGAACAGGAGGCAAATCGGACAACAGTGATGCCCAAAATATGTCCACCAACAGCAAACACAATGTCTACTATTAAACCTGTTTAGAATGTAGGACTAACACAATTGGGAAGATGGCAAGTTAATATGGTACAAAGTTAATAAGGTAATGTAGAGGACTTTTAAAACATAGGTCATAGAGGGCAGAGGAGATAATACAACTCAACTGATAGAGCTAATCAGTGTGCTTCCACCCCTAATTATATTCAGAAAAAAATTGGAAAAAATACACTCTTTTCGCTCAAATGTATACGGGATGGATATTCATGACTCTACCAAATAATGATATCATTTAAAGTCCCTAGGGATGGAAATACATGACCTTACCCGACCTTGGCTTCCTCAAAGTCCCTAACTTCTCCCCGGAAAAAAATCAGTTTTTTCCAATTTTTTTCTGGATGACTCAAGGAATGCCGTTCAACAACAGTCTATTGTTAAGTTAGGCTCTGAAAGTATATAGAATCCTTAGTTCAACAATGCAGAAGGACTAAGCTATTATGTAGCAAGGGGGAGCAGATGGAAAGCAAAATAAAGTCAGCATTTGGGGATACCGATGGCCTTAGGCTCTGCATTTGGCTTTGATGGCTGCTGTCTACTGATGGATGCAGCAGCAAGTGAGATAGATATCTTGGACGACGATTCTGGATGGCAGATGCCCACGCTCAGATCAGCCTCCTGGTCCCAGCATCCAGCAGAGAAGTCCACTCTCTCTCTCTGGCACTTTACAGCCTAACACATTTCAACCTGGTACAGCTCGGCTTAACATAGTGCGGTTCTCTCATTGCCTTCTGGTTGACGCACTTCCCCCAACTCCCTGGCTGCTTCCCAGGCTTTTACTCTTATATGGTCCCTCCTGCTCCTAGGTGCTTAGAGGTCTTGTAGTTGAAACCCATAAACAGCGGAAGTTAGGATCTATATTCAAGACTACATCTCCCAGACTGCACCTGGCAATTGTAATTCAGTCACAGTTAGGCAGACTAATTGGCAATGTTAACTTGCGGACAAATACAGTTCTGCAATTCAGTAACATTGGACAGTGTTACACTTAAAAATAATACCAAGACGTATTCCAGGTATGGCTTTTTTTGCATAGTTACATTGGTCCAGTTTGGTATGCATGTTCGGAATTTGGCCAATCCTTGTGGAACCTGAAAATCACTATAGTGAGCATAACTAATACAATGGTTGCTCTTATTGTATAAGATGGAGAGGAGAAGTGGTATTATCACAATCTTCATCTCATTCAATCACACTTTGCATTTATTGAGAAGTTGCAAACTGTTCTCCGAATGAGATCTGTGACTAGTAAACAACTTCCTGTGTTCATTAGGCAACAGGACAAGAGCTTTTTACGGGACCCAAAGTCAATTTCTGTAGGAGAGGTGCCTACTACAGTGTTCCAAGTTTCTATAGGGGTCAGCCAATCTAACTGTGGACTTTTAAGTACATTGGCTTATGTTTATTTCTATGTGTTTTATTTGCATTTTTTTATTCATTTTTCAGTGAGGGAAAAACATTCACAATAGGGGTTTTCCTTGGTGCTTATGTATTCAAAATGCTCAACACTACATGATATGAGTTTTTGTGATTGCCATTCATTTCAATGGGCCCTGCTTAACACACGTCAATGCACACAAATACTAATTTTGTAGAAAATGTGCACTGAAGTGATATCGACATGTCATATAAGAATGAATGGTATTTCTAGTTAAAATGCATTTTTATGTAGTAAAATGGAAGCATTTTTTTGCAGGAAAATGGCCAAAAGTGAAGGAGCCATAAGTGCGTTGTTTGTACATGTATATTATATGTGTGTGTACGGTATATGCAGATTATGTATGTGCATAGGTGTTATGTGGATATTTCAGTTTTTCTTTGGTTATGCGACTTTTTTTCCCTCAAAGAAAACATGAAAACAATACTGTGTGAGTGCTGGTAACATCCTGTATATTTATCTTGAGCCGTGTAAGTGGGCAGGGCTTGACACACTCGGTGTGGACAAAGTGAAACATCGCTTGTAAATGCCTGCATGGTGGGCGGCCGCCACACTCTTCAGCATTAAGACGGCACTTCAAACTTAGAAGCAAGAAGGACAACTTGCACAGTTAACACCTTGTAATCTGTGGTCATACTTCTTACATTGTTGACACTATTGCAATACACAAACAACTTTCGTTAGTGAGTTACCCAGGAGCTTGTAACAATCTTCAACAATCCGGCAGTCCCCTCACCTGACTCTCAGAGACAACGTCAAGATACAACACAAAAACCTCCTGTGCATGAGTGTTGTGGTCCAATGCCAGAACTTGAGACACAACCGATCCACACTGGAGAAACAAACAAAAAGAACATGAAAAAGTGTAGCGCAACTCAAAATAAAGTAATCCACTTTAACATATACAGTATCTCACAAAAGTGAGTACACCCCTCACATTTTTGTAAATATTTTATTATATCTTTAACACTGAAGAAATTACACTTTGCTACAATCTAAACTAGTGAGTGTACAGCTTGTATAACAGTGTAAATTTTCTGTCCTCTCAAAATAACTCAAACACACAGCCATTAATCTCTAAACTGCTGGCAACAAAATTAAGTACACCCCTAAGTGAAAATGTCCAAATGCCCTCATTCTTCTTTTTTGGAAATCTATGCGCACCCCATCCATTCAGGAATGGCTACATAGGATCTCCAACATCTGTGAGATGGAGGAGAACATTGTCCAATCAAATGAAAATGTTGAGCAATATCATAAAAATTGGTATCCGTGGTTCATTTATAAATACTCTGAGGACTACGAGAAACTAATTTGAATCGCTCACTCATACCTGGATCTCATATCCTCAATCAGAGGCATCACACCTACTAGTGAACATCCCTTAACATCCTCTCGCGTGTTCCAGTCCATCTTTTCAAATAAGTACAACAACTTACGTTTGATTGAATGCTACCCTGGTATTTGAACAGTACTGCGCAAATAGCATATCGAATATCCTAACCCCCGCCCATTACCCCTCTTTGCCCCCTTCCCTTTCACTTTCTCCCTTTCCTCCCCTACTTACTTCTTCTTGGCTCTTATACTATAATAAATTCCTTCTCTACACATAGAACTATGGAAAGTTGTTATTCCACTGCTGTTACTGTATTTCAATGAAGATAAAAGGTCTTCAGATGCTATTACTAGGCTCTAGCCGTCTATCTGACCTTATCCACTAACTTGTTCTCACCTGTTATTTGTACTACCTTGTTCCTACATAACATGTCAAGTATAATCGGATATGTAATCCATGTTCATATGTAAACCTTTTTTTCTTCAATAAACTTTAATGACAAAAAAATACAAAAATTGTAAATGTATCTGCTCAAAGACAACATGATTAACACAGCACATTGAGGTTGCACAATGAATTCATCCACTCCACATGCTACTGTGCTTCAAAGGACATCACTTAAGGATCAAAATGGCTTACGCGTTTCAAGGGCCGTACCCTCTTCCTCAGAGTTAAAAAAATAAACTATACCCGTTTGTTATTAGTGGATACAGGAAACACATTTCTCCAAAACTCCATGCTTGTGCTCCTCCCTGGGGCCCCCTACCACATCTCTCTTTCCCTGACCCCAGGATAGGTCCCTAGGTGCCTCGTGATGCAAGACCGCTCCCAGTATGTGGGGAACCAGTCGCCAGCATAACACCTCCTAACTACCAGAGTATCCGTCACCCTGGCCATATCACCTGTTTTCTGGCTGGTTGGTTAAGTTAGCACTTAACACAAATATGGAAGTCATTAGCAATGGCAATATTGCCTCCTTAGGACAGCTTCTCTGCTTGTTAGATACATGTACTGTATCTTATCTTACTTCTCTAGTCCTCTTGCTTGGCCTCTCCCCCGCTCCCTCGTCACTGGCCTTGATTGACAGCAGCAGGAGCCATTGGCTCTTGCTGGTTCAGAAAAACTTGCAAGACCAGGAAGCTAGGGCAGAGCGCTGCTGCAGATGGTCACAGTGCTGGATTAAATGAGAGCTCAGGTGAATATTAGGGGGTGAGGACGATAGTACTACATACAAATTTTTTACCTTGATGCAAGGAATGGATTGAGGTAGAAAATGTTTAGGATTTTCAACTATTTTAAGCTGAGCCACCTTCAGGATCATCCTACTGTAGCAAAGTCACAGGGCCCCTGAGGCCTAATGGTGAACTCCAGAGTTAGGGACAACTGACATACTTCAGTGCAGAGTGGGTTACAAGGCATGGTGGGTGTTATGCAAGATGAAACGGTGGGCGCCAGACACTTTAAATGCAAAGAGATGTATTGTCTCTTAAACAGAACTGTGGGAGAGAGGATTAGGGCCAGGACACCCTTAGATAGATGTAATGTTAATTGGCAGACTCTGATACATCTATAGGTAGACAGCTATTGAGGTGAAAGCCTCCAGCCGGACACCACTTCTGTATTGGTAGTCTCCTATGGCAATAATCTTGTAGCTGTTACTAACGGTAAAGGTATTCAACTATCTGCAACACGAACAGATCACTTTACCCCACACTCACTCACTGTGGGTCTTCACTCAACAAGCTCCCGGTCTCTCTCACTAGACTTCAGATCCACTAGCCACTGGATCCCATGAGCTCTTACACTGTAGCACTCAGTATCTTCCTCAGGCATCAACCATGCTTCACTGCTGGGTCCCTGGCTTGGCACTCACAGATACTCCTTAGGCTTCACCCCTGCTGACATGTTAGGTCCCTGGCTTGGCACTCCCCAAGTGTCACCTCTGCTGTCCTGGTGGGTCCCTGACTTAGCACTTGCTGATGCTTTCCCACTTCTTCATCGTCCCCGGCTGGTGAGAACTCTGCCCTGGTACTGGCCTCAGCTTACTCAGAATGGTTGCCAGTAGCAAGGTGGATGGTCTGATCAGAGGACATCTAGGGATGTAATCAGGGCACTGATCATCATTGCCCTGATTACAAGTAAGTGCCCACCACTGCCAGCAATCAATGCCCACCTTTGCCCACCAGTGCCAGCAATTAGTGCCCACAAGTGCTAGAAATCAGTGGCCATTAGTGATGACAGTCAGTGCTGGCTATCAGTGCTGCCTATCAATGCCCATCACTGCTGCCCATCAATGCCCATTAGTTCACACCAGTGCCACCTATCAGTGCCACCTGTCAGTGCTCATCAGTGCCACATATCAGTGCCAACTATCAGTGCCCATAAGTGCAGCACGTTAGTACCTCCTCATCAGTGCCCATATGTGCCGCCTCATCAGTAACCATCAGTGAAGGAGAAAAATTATTTATTTACAAAATTTTCTGACAGAAACTAAGAAAAACTTTTTTTTCAAAATTTTCGGTCTTGTTTTTTTTTTTTTTTTGTTTTAGGAAAAAATAAACAGAAGTGATTAAATACCATCACAAATAAGTTCTATTTATGTGAAGAAAATTATAAAAAAATTCACATGATTAAAGTGTAGCATGACCGCGCAATTGTCATTCAAAGTGTGAGTGCTGAAAGCTGAAAAATGGCCTGGGCAGGAAGGGGGTGTAAGTGCCCTGTATTGAGGTGGTTAATGTCGCTTTAGGTTCACTTGAATGAGGGGAAAGGAGGGATAGGAAAAGGGGAACGTTAAAAGGAAAGGAAAGAGAAAAGGGAAACAGGAAAAGGAAAAGGGGAAAGAAAAGGATTATAGCGCGTATTAGTTTGTCACATTTAACCAGATTTCTTATTGTATTGTTGAAGACATCTTACAGTTTAAAGGGACATTAAACCTTTGTTTTATGTTTTGTTTTTTGTTTCAATTATAATAACAAACTTGTTATACATACCTGCTGTTGTAATATGCCCAAAACATGTTCTGCCATTTCAATATACAAGATGGCTTGAATCTGCAACTAAAAAGAATGCTAATGCCGCGTACACACGTAGCGGACTATCCGGGGAACTTCCCACCGGACTGTCCGCCGGACTTTCCGAACGGCTACTTGCCCAGACACGGCACTTTTTCAGCGGACTAATACGGTGTACTAAGTCCACCGGACTATCCGCCGTACTTTTGAAATGAACGGACTCGCCCACACACGCGGAGGAAAGTCCGCTCATTTTGAGCGCGTCTCCAGGTAGGCGGGGCCCGCGAAGGAGACGTCGCTGGCCCCGCCACCTGGTATGGACTTAAAGGGGAACCCCAACGCCTGAAAAAAATCGGTGTGGGGGTCCCCCCCAGGTCCACATCAGACCCTTGTCCGAGCACTCTACCCGGCCGGCCAGGAAAGAGGGGGGACGAGCGAGCGCCCCCCCCCTCCTGAGCCGTACCAGGCCGCATGCCCTCAACATGGGGGGTGCCTTGGGGAAGGGAGGGGGCCGCGCGGTCCCCCCCACCCCAAAGCACCTTGCCCCCATGTTGATGAGGACAAGGGCCTCTTCCTGACAACCCTGGCCGTTGGTTGTCGGGGTCTGCGGGTGGGGGGCTTATCGGAATCCGGGAGCCCCCTTTAATAAGTA
Source organism: Lithobates pipiens (assembly GCF_037356315.1). Lineage (NCBI taxonomy): Eukaryota > Metazoa > Chordata > Amphibia > Anura > Ranidae > Lithobates > Lithobates pipiens. The sequence continues at coordinate 54,579,762 of NW_027507789.1, read as the reverse complement.
TGGGGTACAATGTACCTCTACCCATTCACCTGTAAAAAAAAGTAAAAAAAACACAACACACAAGGGCTAAAATAGTTTATTGCACAGCTCCGGGGGTCTTCCGTCTTCGGGGGACTTCTCGCCAGACTCCTCCGCTATCTTCTGCTAGCTATTTTACTAGCAGAGGAGCCCGGCTTTCTTCCTCGCCGCCGGCCTCTTCTTCCGACTTTGGGGGTCTTGTCCCCCTCTTCGTTTCTTCTTCTAGCTCTTTTACAGGCGGTGGCCCGATCTTCTGTCGCCGCCGTCGCAGCCGCTGCCGCCGCCGCCACCGTCTTCTGTTCTTCTCTTCAGATGTTGCCTCGTCGCTCCCTCCACTCACAATGACGGGGACCGGACGCGCGGCGACTTATATAGGGACATCACCGGATGATGTCCCCACCCAGTATGATGTCACAGTCCCAGCATCCTCTGGGACTGTGACACCATAATAGGCGGGGACACCATCCGGTGATGTCCCTATATAAGTCGCCGCGCGCCCAGTCCCCGTCATTGTGAGTGGAGGGAGCGATGAGGCAACATCTGAAGAGAAGAACAGAAGAACAGAAGACGATGACAGCGGCGGAGACGGCGGCGACAGAAGACCGGGCCACCGCCTGTAAAAGAGCTAGAAGAAGGCACGGTGGCCCGGCAGAAGAACCGAAGAGGGAGACAAGACCCCCGAAGTCAGAAGAAGAGGCCGGCGGCGAGGAAGAAAGCCGAGCTCCTCTGCTAGTAAAAGCAGAAGATAGCAGAGGAGTCCGGCGAGAAGACCCCCGAAGACGGAAGACCCCCGTAGCTGAGCAATAAACTATTTTAACCCTTGTGTGTTGTGTTTTTTTTACTTTTTTTTACAGGTGAATGGGTAGGGGTACATTGTACCCCATACTCATTCGCATAGGGTGGGGGGGCGGTATCCGGGGGCCCCCTTATTAAAGGGGGCTCCCGGATTCCGATAAGCCCCCCGCCCTCATCAACATGGGGACAAGGTGCTTTGGGGTGGGGGGGCGCGCGGCCCCCCCTTCCCCAAGGCACCCCCCCATGTTGAGGGCACACGGCCTGGTACGGCTCAGGAGGGGGGCGCTCGCTCGTCCCCCCTTTCCTGGCCGGCCGGGTAGCGTGCTCGGACAAGGGTCTGATGTGGACCCGGGGGTGACCCCCACGCCGATTTTTTTGGCGTTGGGGTTCCCCTTTAAGTCCATACCAGGTGGCGACGTCTCCTTCGCGGGCCCCGCCTACCTGGAGACGCGCTCAAAATGAGCGGACTTTTCTCTGGGCATGAAAAGTTCGTTCATTTCAAAAGTACGGCAGACTGGCATACGCACGGCCGGATTGTCCGCCGAAATGCAAGTCCGGCGGGAAGATTGGAGTGCAAAACTACTTTCTAAGTCCGCCGTACTTTCGGGTCAAAAAAGTCCGCCGGAGGCTACACACGGGGCCCCACCGACACACCAGGCTCCTCCTCTTTGGCTCTTCCATGGAGATCCACTCTCCATGGGGACACCCATGCAAGCTCACTCCCGAGATGTCAAGTCTGCATCTATTCAGGGGCGGACTGACCATTGGGCCACTCGGGCCCCATGCCACTAGGGGGCCCCATCAGGGTTGCCAGCCTCAGTAAAACCAGCAACAGTATATAAAAAAATTTGTGTTTTTTTTACATCTGTCTCTGAAATGTCCCTTACCGACATCCTTTTGGTCTAAAAATACAGAGATTATAGCTGTCCCATCTCTCCAGTACCTTCTCAGCCAATAGAAACATGTTTGTGTATACTGTGTGATTGGATACTGTATGTGTGTGTTTGTGTATACTGTGTGGCCCCATAATCTCTGATTGCCTAGGGGCCCCATAATCTCCTATTGCCCGGGGGCCCCATGAGTTGTCAGTCCACCCCTGCATCTATTGATACAGATCTGGCAACTCGGCCCCACTCCCACCACTCCCTTGTCACAGCATTCGACTGAGAGCAGCGACAGCCTACTATCAATCTGCCCAATGGGGAGGGAGACAGCATCAAGAGCCACTGCTCTCATGCACATTGCTGGATTGGATCGGGCTCAGGTAAGTAAAAAGGGGGGGGGGGGGCTGGAGGGGATCCTGCAGCACAGAAAGTTTTTTTTATTTTTTACCCTAATTTATAGAATGCATTAAGGTAAAAAACCTTGAGGCTTTAGAACCACACCACCATAGTTGAATGTGAAGTATGGAAAGGGAAAGAAAATGCAGAAAGAAAAGGGTAAGGAAAGGAAAAATTTGAGAAACAAAATGTGGACATAGTGTTTCAGCCCACGGCAACTAGTCATATTTCACCTTTCATTCTCCAAAAAATTATAAGGATTTTGGAGTCTGGAAAACATCAAGAAGTTTTTATTCTCATTTACTTTTCTTCAATTCAATCTCTGAAAATAGAAAGGTGAAGAGGACGAGTACAGATTGGGGCCAAAGAGAAATTTTTCTATTATTGTTTATTAAATAAAGGAAAAAGTTTATATGGGAATCTTTTGTCACGGGTCGCTGATGACCTGTACCCAGGCAGCTTGGCTTTTAACAGGTTTCTGCTTAATGAGAAAGAACTGGCTGCCTGGAAGGAGAAAATAAAACCTTGTTATGACCCATAATATAGATACAATTTAGAGAGTAATTTTAGAGTAATTGTCAGAAATGTCTGATTCTCGTCATTCCATAAATGTGTCAGCTTGGAATCCATTTATAAAAAAAATGCAACAGGGAAAAATACTGCTGACCTTACCACCCAATGTTGGTGTTCATTTACTACCCAGCAAAATAATTGTAGGCTGGTGGGTTATTCAAGGTAGAAAACGCACTTTTTTTATTTATTATAAAGAGCCTTGTTAACTGCCCAGCCACCGCAGTAATACTGCGGCAACATAGCTCGGCTGCGTGAATCGCTGTCATGTTATGTCAGTTCCCCTTTTGTCCACTAGGGGCACACGCATGCTCCCCCTGATCACCACTGGGCTCCCCCTGATCACCACCGGGCTCCCGCGATCGCTCGGGGCACACAGAGAACCGGAATCTGTGTGTATAAACACACAGTTTCCGGTCCTCTGAGGGGAGAAGTGACAGATTGTCTGTTCATACCGAGTATGAACAGCAATCTATCTCTTCCCCTACACAGTCCACTCCCCCCTTCAGTTAGAACACACACTAGGGAACACATTAGCCCCTTGATTGCCGCCTAGTGTTAACCCCTTCCCTGACAGTGAAATTTTTACAGTAATCAATGCATTTTTATAGCACTGACCGCTGTAAAAATGCCAATGGTCCCAAAAATGTGTCAAAATTGTCCAACGTGTCCACCATAATTATATTATATTATATATCATAATTATATATATCCCCGTTGAAGTCACGTGACAGTGACGTAATGCGTAGGACAAGCATACGGACACCGGAAGTGACATCTCTGAATGAGCACGCTGCTCGTTTTGTATGCTGTGCGTTTTTAATGGACAAAATGTGAGTAGTTTGAATTTTAATATTTTTTTTTAATAAATGATTTGATGGAAAATACTACACCATAGTAGGCTCTATTCCTCTGAGTATTTCAAGTAACCCATGTGGCTCATTACGAGAAGGAAATAGGAGTCAGTTCACCGGAGTGGTCCTCATTCCACCACTTTTCACCACTGTCTACATGTTGTTTGCCTTACAGCAGTAAGAAAGCCCGCAGCAAAGACAGAGGAAATAGGCGGAGGGCGGGCATGACAGGGTTAACTGGGAGACGTCTGTGTCCTTAAGGGGCGGTTCCATGCAGAGGCTGAGAGGGGAGGAGCAGTGTTAAATGTGTTAGAGTGGGCAGCTCCTCCCCTCCTCAGTCTGCAGGGAAAACGAGCTGGAGAACATGGCGGCCGTGTAGGAGCTGTTTGCTCGGCTGAAGGCCGAATCGGCATCCCGCGGATGGCTGGAGGCGAGGCTGGCGGCGGCGCTGGGTGAGGTACCCCCGGTGGCCGAGCGGGAAGGTAACGGGCGAGCGCGGCGCTCCCGGCCGCCTTCTCGCTTTTCACCGACCCCCCTTCCCCCCCCCCGCACTGGGACGCGTGGCGGCAGCGGCAGGGATGGCAGGGGTCACTCAGGCCCGCCCGCGAACCACGCGGCACGGCCTGTGGCGGCAGAGGGGTTGGGGGACAATGACACTGGAGAGGGACAGGTGGGGGGGGTGCAGAAGTTTCACGGCCGGTGGCTGACGGGGGCAGGAGGCCCAGGATTGTGCGGGGGCCCCACCTCATGGCTTTGAGACGGCGGGGGCGGGGCTGGCATCTGGGACGCCCGGGAAGATGGCCGCTGGGGGCAGGGGACAGTCGGCAAGTGGCACTCCTGGGGTTGATGGTCGGCAGCCGTCCCCTGCTATGGGACGGCGGGCTGTGGCGGACGGAGGAGAGACGGCGGCTGCCTGCAATGGTCTTGGGCGGCACTGCAATCGGGGGCAAGCTGGCCCAGGCAAGTCCTTGCGGAAGTCGGCAGGCGGATCTGGCGTGTTGCAGAAGACCAGGGAGCTCTGCGGATCCCCGGCACCCAGTGACGTTTCTGATGGATGGCAGCCGGCAGGCGAGGTGGAGTTGGCGGACGTCCACTCGGAGGGAGAATTGTCGCAGTCGGAGGACAAGGGACGGCACAGCGTTCTGACGGCAGTGGACCCGGGACCCTCGGCTGGTGGGACTCCATCCAGGCAACACGGTGAGTCCGCTTATGTTTGTTATCCTATGTCTGGCAATGTGGGGGGGAAAGCGGGTGGGGGCTGGGGATGCGCGGGGCGGCCGGTGGGGGCCGCGCCCATTGCGCCGGCCGCGGCGGTCACGGACCGCGTGGCGGCGGATGAGGGGTTGAGGGGTTTTCTGGCGGGTTTGAAGGAGCTGGTCCATCGGTTCGAACCGGGAGTGGGCGGGGCCGGGGCCCCAGTGGCGGCTTGGGTGGCCCCGGGCTCGGGGGACGGGGCGGACGTTGGGGGGCGGGGTGGGTAGGGGGGGTTGACGGTGGGGGCTGCGGAGCCAGCGGCGCCTGCCACCGTGGTGGCTGCGGTGGCTGACTTGGGGGCGGGATCGGCACCCGCAGGGGGTGGGACGGCTTCGGAGGCCTCCAAAAAACAGGACTTTGTCCGTTTGGCGGATGCGGTGAAATGTGAGGTATATGTTTGCTTCGAGGGGCCCCTCGGGGCTCATCTGAAGCCTGAGGTCCGGAAGAAGATCTGGAAGGGTGAGTATGTGGAGATCTTTGCCCTTCTGCCGCTGGAGAAGTTCAATCTGGATAGGGTGAAGCCGGAGGATCACAAGAAGGAGGATGAGGAGAAGTGGCGGTACAGGCTCATTCCCAGGACATTTACCAATTGGCTGCAGGCGTTCGCGATTCTGGCTAGTGTGATAGGCGAGAGAAACCCGGAGCACTGCTCGGCACTGTTTTGCTACTTGGACGCCGTGGGAGAAGCCTACCGGGTCTATGGGGGAACGGCGTGGTTACGTTACGACGAACAGTTTCGTCAGCGGAGGGTGATTCGCCCGTCCTTATGATGGGATCATAAGGACATCAGTCTTTGGATGCGCCTTATGACTTCAGCGCGGTCGACTGGCCAGTTTTTTCCAGGCGGGGCCGGTGGGTCCACTAACCCCGGACAATCGGCCACAAGGAAAAAAGGGGTGTGTTGGCAGTTTAACGAGGGGTCTTGTAGGTTCGGGCTGCGGTGGGGGTCACCCATCGTCCCGCTGTTTCAAGCAAGGAAAGGGCAAGTCCGGTGATGCGGCTGGAAAAGGGGACAACTCCGTTGAGAGTGGGAAGGATGCTGCCTTTTCTCGATAGGTATCCGGATCGGGAAGCGGCGCAGTTGCTGGCCCGGGGTTTGCGGAAGGTTTTCATATTCCGGTACAACTGGGGGTGGCACCCCCTTTGGCTCATAATCTGCGTTCGGCGTTGGCTCACGCCGAGGTGGTGTCTGCGAAACTGGAGAAGGAGGTGGCTTTGGGGCGCATGAGCGGCCCCTTCCCGACGGCACCCATTCCAGATTTGGTGGTGTCTCCCTTAGGTGTGGTGCCCAAAAAGGAGCCTAATAAATTTCGGCTCATTCATCATCTCTCGTATCCAAAAGGGGGATCGGTGAATGATGCTATTGACCCGGAGATTTGCACGGTGTCTTATACGTCCTTTGACGCGGCAGTTTTTTGGGTCCGGAAGTATGGGAAGGGGGCATTGATGGCTAAGACCGATATTGAAGCGGCCTTCCGGCTGCTCCCGGTCCATCCGGACAGCTTCCGGTTGCTGGGTTGTCATTGGCAGGAGGGGTTCTACGTCGATAGATGCCTGCCCATGGGATGTTCCATATCGTGTGCTCTGTTTGAGAGGTTCAGTTCTTTCCTGGAGTGGGTGGTGTGGGACGTCGCGGGATTGAACTCAGTGATCCATTATCTGGACGACTTCCTCTGCGTGGGCCCGCCTGCTTCGGAGTTATGCACGATACTGTTGGCTACGCTGGAACACGTTGCGGAGAAGTTTGGCGTTCCCTTGGCTCCGGACAAGACGGAGGGCCCGCGGACGGTGTTGAGCTTCTTGGGCATTGTGCTGGACTCAGAGAGGATGGAGTGTAGGTTGCCGGAGGAGAAACTGAGGGCGCTCCAAGCGGAGATTCGCGGGATGTTGGGCTTACGCAAGGTTCAACTTAGGCCGTTGCAATCGCTGCTGGGTAAGTTGAACTTTGCGTGTCGCATACTGCCAATGGGGAGGGTGTTCTGCCGACGGCTGTCGGCCAGTACTGCTGGGGCCACCTCGCCCAAGCACTATGTGCGCTTGGTCGGGGCACATAGGGATGACCTTGCGACGTGGCACGCGTTCCTGGCTAACTTCAACGGCAGGGCGCTGTGGATGTCGGGCCCCGTCAGCAACTTTGATCTAGAACTGTACATGGATGCGGCAGGGGGCAGCGGGCTTCGGTGCCTTTTTCCAGGGCAAATGGAGCGCAGGGCCTTGGCCGGCTTCGTGGAAGGAGGCTGGCCTGGTTAAAAACATGTTGCTGCTGGAGCGGTCGAACTGTGGGGAGAGGCTTTCCGGAATCTGACTGTGCGCTTTCATGGGGACAATTTAGGGGTGCAGGTGATCAACAAGGTGTCGGCGGCTTCGCCGCCGGTGGTCAGGTTGCTCAGGCACCTTGTGTTGCGCTGCTTACAGTTAAATGTGTTTATTTATGCTGTGCACCTTCCAGGCGTTGAGAACGTCATCGCTGATGCTTTGTCTCGCTTCCAGTGGGACAGGTTTCGGGAATTGGCACCGGGGGCGGAACAGCAAGGGGTCCCTTGTCCGGAATGGCTGTGGAGGATTGTCTTGGACGAGTAGCGGGCTGAATACGGCGGTCGGTGAGCGAGGCGACATGGTCCGCATACAGCAAGGTGTGGAGAGAGGGGGCTGCCTTCATGCAGCAGGCCACGGGGGGTCAGGAAGAACAGGATCTGCGCTTGTTGGTTACTTATTTTGTGGCCAGGAACTTTGAAGCTGGGGTGTCTGCGTCCGGGCTTACTAAAAAATTAGCTGGGTTGGCGTTTTGGTTCAAGCTCAAGAGTTTGCCAGACGCGACAAAGGATTTCTTGGTCAGACAGGCCATGAAGGGCTATTGGCGTTCTCAGGTCAGGAGGGATTCTCAGCGCCCGGTTTCGTTCGAGCTTTTGGGCCGGTTGTTGGAGCAAGTGGTGGGTACCTGTTCGTCGCCATACAAGGTGGTTTTGTTCAGAGCGGCTTTTGCTTTGGCATTTTTTGGGGCTTTGCGGGTTAGCAAGCTGGTTAGCCCATCGCGGAGCCGGCAGGGTGGTTTAGGCTGGGACGCGGTGGTGTGTGAGGTGGACAGGTTGTCCATCCTGGTATGCCGCTCAAAAAACGGATCAACAAGGTAAGGGTAAGTCGGTGCAGCTGTTTGCCTTGCCGGGTTCGCCTTTGTGCCCTATTGGGTTGGTGCAAACATTTTTGGCGGTTCGCCCTGCGATCCAAGGGCCATTTTTGGTGCATCAGGATGGGCAATTTCATTCGCGATTCCAGTTTTCTGCGATTTTTAAGCGATGCTTGCTGGCCTTGGGTTTGGGGGAGCAGAAGTTTTCCTCACATTCCTTCCGCATTGGGGCGGCCACTGAGGCGGTCCGGTGGGGTCTGGATGAGGCGGCGGTTAAGCGCATTGGGAGGTGGGAATCCAGGAGGTTTCGGTTATACGTTCGCCCTCATTTATTGGTTGCGTGAAGTGCCGGGTGGGGGATAGGAGACTGCTTATTGTTGATTGTTTTGGTTTTTCTTTTGTGGGTTTATGTTTTATATTGATGTTGGGGGTATGTTTTTCTTCTCTTCCTTTCTTACAGGCGGCCGGCCGGGCATGGTGTGGATAGTGGGCCACTCCTATGTTTGTTGGGGGGCAAGACGGGGAGATACCCGCCCGGAGGGTCGTCAGCTTGGGTTTTCTAGGCAAGAGGCACTAATACGCTGGCTTGAGGTGCCAGACATGCTGTGGGGCAGGGCGGTGTCGGAAGTCCACCGTTTTGCACGCTGGGACGGGCCTCCGGATGTGCTGGTGCTGCACGTCAGTGGCAATGACCTAGGGGTCAAGACCATGCTGGATCTCATCAAGGAGATCAAGTTCGATTTTTGCCAGCTACGCCTTGCTTTTCCACACATGATTATTGTGTGGTCTGACATGGTGGCCAGGACAGCATGGAGGTTCGCAAGGTCGATAGACCGGCTGAACAGGGCCCGGAGAAAAGTCTGTGAGGGTGTGGCAGGGCATGCAAGGGTAAGGTGTTGCCCTTGCTTGCTGTGGCATGTTGTTGGTCTGTGCGGATGAAGGATTTTACCCCAGGGATGGAAGAGTTCGGGGACTATCAGTGGTATAGTACCCATCGGTTGGTGATATAGCTAACAGTAGTTTAGCTACAGTGGGTGATCAGGTGCACTGCGGGCAGTGTTTGGCCTCTGAGCTAGTTTGTCAGCTTGAGGTCCGTTATAGTTTGGGTACCGCAGTGCCGTTAATGGTTTATGGTGATTGGTGGGTTATCCTAGCACAGACCAACGGGGAGGAGTTGCAATGGAGGAAGTGCCTTACTACCTGATTTAGTTATGTTAATTTATGTTATTTATGTTATTTATGTTAATTGTTTGAATATTTTGATAATAAAGATAATTGGCTGCTACGGCCATGTTTACTCCAGATGGGTGTGGTCTCAATTTCTGGGGTAGTAAATGGGGAGGGGCGTAGCAGTTTAAGAAGGAAAATGTTGGGTCAGTAAGTCACATCAGTTATACAATAGTCAAGAAAGCCCGTAGCAAAGACAGAGGAAATAGGCGGAGGGCGGGCATGACAGGGTTAACTGGGAGATGTCTGTGTCCTTAACCACTTGGGATCCGCGCTATTGCAAAATGACGGCAATAGCGCGGACCCACATTTTCGGGACTACGTCTATTGACGTAGTCCCGGTTACGAGCGGCCTGCGCGCCCCCTGAGGGGCGCGCGCGGCGCGCTCTGTGATCGGCGAGTCCGTGAGACTCGCCTGATCACCGATCCGTGTAAGGGGTCGATCCCGATCCCCTTATCACGTGATCAGCTGTCAGCCAATGACAGCTGATCATGTGATAAAACGGAGCCGGTAATCGGCTAGTATTCCTCCTCGCGCTGACAGCGCGAGGAGAAAAAAAAAAAGCCGATCGCCGGCGGCCGTGTTCGGGACATCAGTCCCGATCACGGCCAGCAATTTAAAAGGACACCTGCCCCCTGCCAGTGCCCACCTGCCACCCGCAGTGCCATCCTGAAATAAAGTAAGTGCCCCCCTGTCAGTGCCACCCAGCAGTGCCCATAGTGCCCACAGTGCCACCCAGCAGTGCCCACAGTGCCACCCAGCAGTGCCCACAGTGCCACCCACAGTGCCACCCAGCAGTGCCACCCACAGTGCCACCCAAAATCTGCCTCAGGTGCTGCACCCCAGTGCCGCCCATCAGTGCCCAGCAGTGCCGCCCATCAGTGCCCAGCAGTGCCGCCCATCAGTGCCCAGCAGTGCCACCTATCAGAGCCACCTATCAGTGCCACCTATCAGTGCCCATCAGTCCCATCTATCTGTGGTACCTATCAGTGCCCATCCGTGCCACCCATCCGTGCCACTTATCCGTGCCACCCATCCGTGCCATCTTATCTGTGCCCATCTTTGCCCATCAGTGCCGCCTTATCTGTGCCCATCGGTGCCGCCTTATCTGTGCCTATTAGTGCCGCCTTAACTATGCCTATCAGTGCCCACCAGTGCAGCCTATCAGTGCCCACCAATGCAGCCCATCAGTGCCCACCAATGCAGCCCATCAGTGCCCACCAATGCAGCCTATCAGTGCCGCCTAATCAGCGCACTTCAATGAAGGAGAAAAATGACCCGTTTGCAAAATTTTATAACAAACTATTAAAACATGATTTTTTTTTTTTTTTTTTTTTGCATCTTTTTTTGTTTGTTTAGCAAAAAATAAAACTCCGAGCTGTAACTAAATACCACCAAAAGAAATCTCTATTTGTGGGAAAAAAATGATAAAAATTTCATTTGGGTACAGTGTTGTATGGCCGCGCAATTGTCACTCAAAGTGCATCAGCGCTGAAAGCTGAAAATTGGTCTGGGACTGAGGGGGGTTTAAGTGCCCAGTAAGCAAGTGGTTAAGGGGCGGTTCCATGCAGAGGCTGAGAGGGGAGGACTAGTGTTAAATGTGTTAGAGTGGGCAGCTCCTCCCCTCCTCAGTCTGCAGGGAAAACGAGCTTCCCACCCTCCCTCCCTTAGCTTTTGGGGGGGGGGGGGGTTGTGGTGGTAATAATGTTGTTCCTTTGTTTTACAGGTTTGAATTGTCGTGGCAGTGGTATGTTGTTGGTCTGTGCGGATGAAGGATTTTACCCCAGGGATGGAAGAGTTCGGGGCCTATCGGTGGTATAGTACCCGTCGGTTGGTGATATAGCTAACAGTAGTTTAGCTACAGTGGGTGATCAGGTGCACTGCGGGCAGTGTTTGGCCTCTGAGCTTGAGGTCCGTTATAGTTTGGGTACCGCAGTGCCGTTAATGGTTTATGGTGATTGGTGGGTTATCCTAGCACAGACCAACGGGGAGGAGTTGCAATGGAGGAAGTGCCTTACTACCTGATTTAGTTATGTTAATTTATGTTATTTATGTTAATTGTTTGAATATTTTGATAATAAAGATAATTGGCTGCTACGGCCATGTTTACTCCAGATAGGTGTGGTCTCAATTTCTGGGGTAGTAAATGGGGAGGGGCATAGCAGTTTAAGAAGGAAAATGTTGGGTCAGTAAGTCACATCAGTTATACAATAGTCAAGGTAATTATTCTATATACTTGTGGGTGCTGTGGACACCGAAGGATCACCAGTGTTTTGAACTACATTGTCACTTGGTTGCTGTGATCACCTTTTGTTTCACATAAGCTGCTACTTTGAAGCACTTTATTTGCGCTCTGCACTTTGGACTGTGATTGATCGATTGTTCACCTGTGTTTGCTTTATTCATTTTTATTATTTCATATTTAATATATTTTTATATTTGATAATTGTTTTTAAATTAATTTGGGATTAGTAGCATTTTGATTTTCTGAGGACTGTTACACAATCACGTGTTTTTATGTGAGTTTATTGGTTCACATATGTTTTGCATGTGGTATTTGCATATACACTAATTTATTTAATATTTATTTGCACACTGGAAATGTATTTATTTAATATTTATTTGCACATTGACACTTTAAAGCTGATTAGCATATATTGATTTATGTTATAACTTGAACCCATTATTTCTCACGTGATTTATTATTATCATCATATTGCACATAATAGGAGTGCAACACCAATATTTTTTCATGTGTCCATAATGTCGCAGTCCCAATACAAAATCGCAGATCCCCACCATTACTAGTAAAAAAAAATAATAATAATAAAAATGCCATAAAACTATCCCCTATTTTGTGGACTCTATAACTTTTGCGCAAGCCAATCAATATACGCTTATTGCGATTTTATTTACCAAAAATATGTATATGCATATTGACCTAAACTGAGGAAAAAAAAAATATGTTTTCATATATTTTTGGGGCATATTTATTATAACAAAAAGTAAAAAATATTGTGTTTTTTTTTCAAAATTGGGAAAAAAGGACGTGAATTTTGTTTGGGTGCAATGCAACATCGCACGACCGCGCAATTGTCAGTTAAAGCGTCACAGTGCCGTATCGCAAAAAGTGCTCTGGTCAGGAGGGGGGTAAAATCTTCCGGGGGTGAAGCAGTTAAAACAGTAAAGTTCAGAGATAAAAAGAGATCACAATTTATCTTCTGTCAATGTAAATACAGTAAATTTGAATGTCCAGTGAAAACTTTTTTTTACTAAAGAAAGTTTAGAACTGCTGCCAAGTATTCATTGCTAAGGTAAAGAAAGTAATGATAGAACATAGAATTTGACTGGGGTGAGAGAGCATGGACTGAAAAACTCAACACTTTGAGAGCTGTTGTCTAGCTTGCAGTGCTATGAAAAAATATCCTGCAGAGTCTTTAATGCTGAGATTTGACTATAACTTTTCCCAAAGGACCAGAAACTGCACACAGTCACTAACTTCCAGCACCGGGTCATTGGCTGCCTTCTTCCAGTATCCACTGGGCACTCTCCAGTGAGGGAGACACAAACTCAGACCACCATAGGACAGCTGGATACCTTTCCCCCAACTTCCTCCTGTTACTCTCCAGTGAGTTTCTCCAGACCCAAATGACTAAACATTTGCAAATGAACTACCAAGCTGAAGCCGGGACCTTGATGTCTTGTAGCTGACACCCTGAGAAATCCTGTCCCAGGGGTAGCCTCCTAAAAAAAAAATTGAGGAAACTCTTCCTATAGAAGAAATGTTCTTACTCCAGTCCAGTTTATTACCCATGTGAACCCCCAGATACTTATATCTCTCTACTACATCCACATCTACTCCTCAGATGGAAACAGCCATCACTAGTGCCTTCCTCCTTCTCAAGTTCATCTACCTCAATGCAGGTGGTTAGGCACTATAGCTAGCTACTGTGTGCTTCACCTATAGCAGACCCCTTTCCCTTAAAGCAAGCAGGCCTACCGGTACTTGGTTGCCTCCAGGCCTTATACACAATGCTATAGTACTTGCCCACCACACCAGGGCAGACGCAAACAGAGGAAACAACAGACTACTTGCAGTTTAGCAGAAAGATAGCGTGATTCTATGACAGTCCAAGTAAAAGGCAGGCTGAGTTCAGGGAATAGTCCAATATCTGATCATACACAGGGCAATCCCACAGCAAAGCAGGGCAGACAAACGTGAGGCTTGATCACGAACAATGCAGGTAACTCTGTCTCTATCACAAGCAAGGGATAGAGTGTTCGGTATACTCATATCAGGTGACTGACCAGATCAATCACCTTGCAGGTCAACACAGACAGGAGGAATGCAACAGCCGGCTAACACCCAGATGCTGGAATGAGGAGCAGGAGCACTAAGTGATCTTGACAGCAAGAAGATGATAGTGTCCTCTACTCCCAATCTATTTTGGTTGGCGCGTTGTAGGGAGTCTCAGGATGTACTAACCATGGGCTTTAACTGATGTAAGATGAGTCTCTCCAAGGTCTTCATGACGTGGAAGGTCAAAGCTACCAGCTACCAATCTTTGGACTTGCCGGGGTGTGGTATCGTTGGGGCTGAGAATTCCCCGCTGACGTCAGGAGAGACATGAGATGTGTGAGGAGAGAGGCGGACGGGGCTGGGCAGGGCAGTCACATGAGCGGGATGTATTGTACTGTGAAATTCGGTATGAAGTTCCATATTTTTTTTAAAAGCACATACAGCAGGGCACTTCATTGATTAAAACACAGTAATTTTAACAACATTAAGTAGAGTACAAATGTGTATGTACTATACTTACACCTCATGCTCCATGCTGACAGTTCCCTGGGCTTCCCCTTTGCACATTCCACTGTTAACTCCTAGTGTGCTGAAAGGTGCAAACAGGAATGCCAAGGAACCGTCAGCACCAGTGGCAGCCCGTGCATTGTGGGAGGGTTAGTGAAGTTATGGCTGCATTTGATTGGCACAAGTGTCTGAATTTGATTGGCACAAGTTTCTGCATTTGATGGGCACAGGTGGCTGCATTTAATGGGCACAGGTGGCTGTTTTTAATGGGCACAGGTGGCTGCATTTAATGGGCACAAGTGTCTGCATTTGAGTGGCACAAGCGGCTGCATTTGATGGGCACAAGTGGCTGTATTTGATTGGCACAAGTGGCTGCATATGATGGGCACAAGTGGTTGCATATGACGGGCACAAGTGGCTGCATTTTATGGGCACAAGTCGCTGCATTTGATGGGCACAGGTGGCTGCATTTAATGGGCACAAATGGCGGCATTTGATAGGCAAGTGGCTGCATATGATGTGCACAAGTGGCTGCATTTGATTGGCATAAATGGCTGCATTTGACGGGCACAAGTGGCTGTAACTTATGGGAACAAGTGGCTGCATTTGACAGGCACAAGTGGCTGTATATGACGGGCACAGGTGGCTGCATTTTATGGGCACAGGTGGCTGCATTTTATGGGCACAGGTGGCTGCATTTGATGGGCAAAAGTGGCTGCATTTGATAGGCAAGTGGCTGCATATGATTGGCACAAGTGGTTGCATTTGATTGGCACAAGTGGCTGCATTTGATGGGCACAAGTGGCTGTATTTGATGGGCAAAAGTGGCTGCATATGATGGTCACAAGTGGCTGCATTTGTGGGCACAGTGGCTGAGTTTGATGGGCACAGTGGCTGCGTTTAATGGGCACAGTGGCTGCATTTGATGGGGAGGTTCAATATTTTTCAAAACATAGAATATAGCTGTGCATAAAGTTAAGCTAAAATAATGTAATAATATATGACAATAAAGCCTTGACAAGCTGTTGTTGTGAAGAACCTGTTTTTTCCCTAGCTGTTATTGGCTCCACCATTAGAGGAGGGGATGGAGTGCAGTTCTGGACCCCATGGCTAGGGTTAGGAAGCACCTAACAACTTTGTACAATGTACTACACTATATTGTCAAAAGTATTGTGACATCTGCCTTTACACGCACATGAAATTTAATGGCATCCCTTTCTTAGTCCGTGGAGTTCAATATTGATTTTGCCCACCCTTTGCAGCTATAACAACTTCCCCACTTCTGTGAAGGCTGTCCACAAGGTTTAGGAGTGCATCTATGGGAATGTTTGACCATTCTCCACTTTTATTCATCCCAAAGGTGTTGTATCGGGTTGAGGTCAGGACTCGCTCATCCATGTCTTTATGGACCTTGCTTTGTACACTGGTGTGCAGTCATGTTGGAACAGGAAGGGGCCATCTCCAAACTGTTCCCACAAAGTTGAGAGCATAAAATTGTTCAAAATGTCATGGTCTGCCGACACCTTCATTGGAGTTACCTTCACTGGAACTAAGGGGCCAAGTCCAACCCATGAAAAATAACCCCACACCATAATCTCCCTCCACAAAATAATTTGGACCATTTGCACAAAGCAAGGTCCATAAAGACATGGAGGAGCATATTATGGGGGTGGAGGGATTTGACTGGCCTGCACAGAGTCCTGACGTCAACTTGATAGAACATTTTTGGGATGAATTAGAGCGGAGACTGTGAGCCAGGCCTTCTCGTCCAACATGGTCAAGCACTCCCATAGACACACTCCTAAACCTTGTGGACAACCTCCCAGAAGAGTTGTAGCTGTTATAGCCTCAAAGGGTGGGCCAACTCAATATTGAACCCTACGGACGAAGTCTAGGATGTCATTAAAGTTCATGTGTAAAGGCAGGCATCCCAATACTTTTGACAATACCGCAGGCTAAAAGGTGCCATGCAGTGCTTCAGCTGGTGTGTTTAGGGGACAGGAACCACACTGGAGTGAAGATTCTTGCAGCTCTGCAGGGACAGGCCTAGAGGTGGTTCACACCACACCAGCTGGAGACAGGAATGGTGGTGTACGATAATGGCTCAAGACAGGGAAAGCTGACACATGCGCCATGCCTGGCACATCCTCAATTTGGTGGTGCAGCATTTCCTAAATATGTACCCAGGGTTGCAATTAGGGATGAGCTTCGAGTTCGAGTCGAACTCATGTTCGACTCGAACATTGCCTGTTCGCCTGTTCAGCGAACAGTGAACAATTTGGGCTGTTCGCAGCAAATTCGAAAAGCCGGAACACCCTATACAAGTCTATGGGAGAAATCTAAAGTGCTCATTTTAAAGGGTAATATGCAGGTTACTGTCCTAAAAAGTGTTAGGGGACCTGGGTCCTGCCCCAGGGGACATGGATCAATGCAAAAAAAAGTTTTAAAAACTGCCGTTTTTTCAGGAGCAGTGATTTTAATAATGATTAAAGTGAAACAATAAAAGTGTAATATTCCTTTAAATTTCGTAGCTGGGGGGTATCTATAGTATGCCTGTGAAGGGGCGCATGTTTCTGGTGCTTAGAACTGTCCCTGCACAAAGTGTCATTTGTGCAGGAAAAAAAGTATTTCAAAATCACTTGCAGCTAAATTGTCGGCTCCCCGTAATACAGAGAACACTCAATGAGTGTTCTCTGTATAAGCCGACAATTCATTCATTCATTGATTAAAAAAAAAAAAAAAAAGCGTGGGGGTTCCCCTAAATTCAATTACCAGGCCCTTCAGATCTGACATGGATATTAAGGGGAACCTCGTGTCACATTTAAAAAAAAAATTGACGTGGGGGTCCCCCTAAATATCCATACCAGACCCTTCAGGTCTGATATGGATATTAAGGGGAACCCCGCATCAAATTAAAAAAAAAATTGACGTGGGGGTCCCCCTAAAAATCCCTATCAGACCCTTTATCTGAGCACGCAACCTGGCAGGCCACAGGAAAAGACGAGGAGCGGCCCCCCCTCCCTCCTGAACCGTACCAGGCCACATACCCTCAACATTGGGAGGATGCTTTGGGGGTCTGTGACCCCTCAAAGCACCTTGTCCCCATGTTGACGAGGACAAGGGCCTCATCCTCACAACCCTGGCCGGTGGTTGTGAGGGTCTGCGGGCGGGGGGCTTATCAGAATCTGGAAGCCCCCTTTAACAAGGGGACCCCCAGATCAGAGGGGCGGGGTCAGGTGACGGGTGGCCCCGCCCTCCTAATATAAGAAACGTCAGCGCTGGGATCTCTGCAGTGTCTCCGCAGTGGAGACAGAAGAAGGATGTATGGACAGCGCTGGACTGAGAGATCCTCCGTCGCTGGATATGATCATCCATCGCTGGACCCCGGAGATCCGTCGCTGGATAGCAAGAGTGGATTAGCACCGCTGGAATCTTTTTTTTATTTTTTTCATTTTTAATAAAGGAATTTTTCAAAAGTGTGTTTGTCTTATTTAACCATTTTGACACTTTCTTTGTGAAATGGTAGGGGTACTTTTGTACCCCCCTTACCATTTCAAACGGGGGGGGGGGGATCTGGGGGTCCCCTTGTTAAAGGGGGCTTCCAGATTCTGATAAGCCCCCCGCCCGCAGACCCTCACAACCAACGGCCAGGGTTGTGAGGATGAGGCCCTTGTCCTCATCAACATGGGGACAAGGTGCTTTGAAGGGTCACAGACCCCCAAAGCATCCTCCCAATGTTGAGGGTATGTGGCCTGGTACGGTTCAGGAGGGAGGGGGGCCGCTCTCTCGTCCCCCCCTCTTTTCCTGCGGCCTGCCAGGTTGCGTGCTCGGATAAAGGGTCTGATATGGATTTTTAGCGGGACCCCCACGTCAATTTTTTTTTTAATTTGACACGGGGTTCCCCTTAATATCCATGTCAGACCTGAAGGGCCTGGTAATTGAATCTAGGGGAACCCCCACGCTTTTTTTTTTTTTTTTTTTTATCAATGAATGAATGAATTGTCAGCTAATACAGAGAACACTCATTGAATGTTCTCTGTATTACGGGGAGCCGACAATTTAGCCGCAAGTGATTTTAAAAGACTTTTTTTTCCTGCACAAATGACACTTTGTGCAGGGACAGTTCTAAGCACCAGAAACATGCGCCCCTTCACAGGCATACTATAGATACCCCCCAGCTACGAAATTTAAAGGAATATTACACTTTTATTGTTTCACTTTAATCATTATTAAAATCACTGCTCCTGAAAAAACGGCAGTTTTTAAAACTTCTTTTTGCATTGATCCATGTCCCCTGGGGCAGGACCCAGGTCCCCAAACACTTTTTAGGACAGTAACCTGCATATTACCCTTTAAAATGAGCACTTTAGATTGTGAACGTTCGAGTCCCATAGACTTTAATAGGGTTCTAAAGTTCACACGAAGTTTAGGTCTGTTCGCAGGTTCTGGTGCGAACCGAACAGGGGGGTGTTTGGCTCATCCCTAGTTGCAATATGTGCTAAAGCTGGCCTGAAGAGTCTGTAGCCATTTCAGACGGTCATACACAGCCAGTGCTCGGTTGGCTGAAATACAGCAGGAAATCCACCTGCCCGTAAACCACCTAATTTGTGACATGCCCACCAGGTGGAACACGACTTTGCGAATACGGCACAATGACAGGCTCAGGCCGCCTCAGCTTTTTTTCCCCACATTAATGGCTGATCATTAACCACTTCAGCCCCAGAGGATTTGGCTGGCCAAAGACCAGAGCACTTTTTGCGATTCGGCACTGCGTCAATTTAACTGACAATTGTGGGGTCGTGCGACGTGGCTCCAAAACAAAATTGACGTCCTTTTTTTCCCACAGATAGAGCTTTCTTTTGGTGGTATTTGCTCACCTCTGTGTTTTTTATTTATTGCGCTATAAACAAAAAAGAGCAACAATTTTGAAAAAAGGGGGTTAACCGGGAGGTGGCGCTGTAGGGGTTTAGTGTGCCCTAGGGAGTGATTCTAATTGTAGGGGGGGTGGGCTAGCTGTGACACATCACTGATCACCTACCGATTACAGGGAGCTGTGATCAGTGACAGTGTCACTAGGCAGAATGGGGAAATGCTTGTTTACATTAACATCTCCCTGTTCTTCCTCTCCGTGTGATGATCGCGGGTATCCCCGTGGACATAGAGTGCGTGGGACTTGTGGGCGGACTCATGGAGCTTGCGGCAGGCACGCACGCCTGATATGCAAGCCTCATTAGATCACGTAATATAATGTGATTTTTTTTTTTTTTTTTTTTTTTTTTCCATAAAAGTTTTTATTGTTTTTCCGAAAAGAAAAAGGAAAATGTACATTGCATTTCAGAATATACCAGAGTTACATTCAAATAGGTAACAAACAAATATCCCAAACATTGAGAAGTAATATTAAAGATTAAGTACACATATTACTAGGTGTATGATCTGTTGAACAATTAGACCACCTTAGCTAGAAATATCTCCTTACCCCAAAAAAATAAAAAATAAAAACTCGGTTGGAGAGATGGGAGATATAAATTACACATGGGGGGGCATAGGGAGAGATAACCCTATGTGTCTACCTTCGCGTAGACACCGAGTCGTTCCATCAGTGAAAAGAGAAAACGGGGTGGCGCTGGGTCTGAGTAGGGTCAAGTTGGTCCGTCTTGTGGTACAAGACGGTCTCTCCTGGGTGTCGTGCTCAAATGGTGTCAATAGAATTTACCTAGTAGGAGTCGCAACTACAACGGTCAATATAATGTGATTTTGCGCAGCGGAGCCAACCTGTTGCAGTAAAACTGCACGGCTGGTCTGCAAGCGGTTAAGGATGCATGCACTGTATTGTCACCATTTGAGGAGGCTACAAGGATGGCGAGCAGTGACAGTGCATGCATCAGTGGCACAATCCCTGTTGTGTTCCTGCTGGAGTAGACTCTGTGTGGCATTATGGACAGGGCACTGAAGGCACAGGAGGAAGGGGAGGACTTCCTTTCTTCTCAAGGCCCATTTTATCCAGGCACCATCATTCCTATGTCACAGAACACACAGGAAGAGAGAGGGGAGGAGGATGAGGATTCTGACACTTTCGTAGACTTCAAAGAATAGGAAGACATGCTTCACTCTGTAAGCGATGGCTTTCCAACCCCAGGACCCTTGGGAGTAGTACGTGGCTGGGAGGAGGAAGTTCCATCCTGAGTGACCCCCGAGGAGTCTGCTTCTCAAGGCTGCCCTGCATCCAGCATGCTTTCAGAACGGCATTCAGTGTTTCAGGAGGTTTCGTTACTGATCATAGAACATGTCTGTCCACAGACTCCATGGACTGTTTGAATTTTATAAAAATGAATCAGTTCTGGATTACCAGCTATGAATTCCCTGATGCCGATGTCACTGATTAAGTCATTTTGGGATGTGTAATCTCTGCAGGATTTTGAGGTTGCCTAGCTTTAATCAATGTTCAATCATTTTATCTGGAAGAATGTTTTTGGTATAGGTTACATGGGCCCAATTAGCACCCAAAGATCAATTTTTCTTTTTGCCTTCTACTACTCCTACTTCCTACTCTATAGGGTTATGGTGGGAAGGCGCCCCCAACGCCCAAAGAGTAATTTTTCTGCACCTGTTTGACAGGTGCATATCATTGCAATTTTTTACAGCAAGGCCAATTCTTGATTTAATCAAGAGTACCTCTATAGGGTTACGGTGGGAAGGCGTCACCGGCACCCAAAGACCATTTTTTATGCACCCGTTACTTCTATACGAAGTCAAAGTGACACCAGAATGTATCCAAAAAATCTCTAATCTTGTTCCTAGTGCTCTACATTGTGGCCTCATCATACACACTGGCTCCCCAGCTGTTGCTGAGCAAAGTAAAGGCAGCTAGCAAGGAAAATTTTTATTTTCTTTGGCTTTATAAAAATGCAATTATTGCTGCAGAAGATTCTAGACATGGTACAGATCTGCCACTTTACAGGTAGACAAGGCTCTATATTGAAAGGCATTTTTCATTTTTATGCTTTCCCTTTAAAAATTAAAAAAATCACTGCTTATTTAAAAATTAGGTTTTTCACAAACTTTTTTTTACTGATACCCAGTCCCCCAGGGCAGGACCTGGACCCCTATAACGATTGCATATCCAATTACCCGTATATAAGCCTTCATAATGGGCACTTTTGATGTTCAGTCCCATTGACTTTAATGGGATTCGTTTTTCGGGTCTGTACTGATAGACAATAATCAACTTGATTAAAAAAATATATAATTTATTACATATAAAAAACATACAATTGAACAATATCAACATACAAGTGAAAGAAAAAATGTTATATTACAGTATACTAGTAGGTTTTCCCAAAAGATATCTGGTAATGGAGTTTTCCTCACAGATTAAAGATCCTCTACTAGTTACGCGGTCCTAAGGCCGCTTTGTCAGGAGGAATAATCTATAAAACAGGTAAGCGTATAAAACGGAGCATGGCGGGAGGGGGGCACTCCCACCGCCGATAAAAGTAATCTCGCAGTGAATCCGCCACAGAGACCACTTTTATCTGAAAGCGGATCGCCTGCTGAAGAGGAGGTTACTGGGTTATGGCAGCTAGCTGCTGCCATAACAACAATATTCCTCTTTAAAGTAGCGACGTAAAACGATGACGGGCGGTCTGTAAGTGGTTAATGGGCCTCGGCCCACTGATGAGCAACGCAGACATCTTCTCCTGGAGGTTGGGAGGCCGGTTATATGGACAAAGGTGAGACCTCGATTTTCTGACTATCTGCCCTCTGACGCTTACCGGGGCCGTTGGCAGCGGCGGAGGTGATCGGGTCCTTTCTCCTGTGTGGTATGGAGATGAGATATCGGATATCATTGCAGGGCATAAACAATGTCAAAATGTCACTTCCGCCCATAGCTCTTAAAGGACATTTTTTTTTTTTTTTTGTCTTTTTGACCCCAGATCTCATATTTAAGAGGTCCGGTCATTCTTTTTTTCTATTACAAGGGATGCTTACATTCCTTGTAATAGGAATACAAGTGGCACCATTTTTTTTTTTTAAAGAACAGTGTAAAAATAAAAGGTCCGGCCGAGCTTGTGTGCAGAAGTAAACGCATGTGCGAGTAGCACCCGCATATGAAAACGGTGTTCCAACCACACATGTTAGGTATCACTGTGATCATTAGAGTGAGAGCAATAATTCTAGCCCTAGACCTCCTCTATAACTCAAAATATGCAACCTTAAATGTCGCCTATGGAGATTTTTAAGGGTAAAAGTTTGTCGCCATTCCACGAGTGGGCGCACTTTTGAAGCATGACATGTGTATCAATTTACTCGGTGTAACATTATCTTTCATAATATAAAAAAATTGTTGTCTTATTTATTTATTTAAAAAAAGGTATTTTTTTCCAAAAAAAAGTGCGCTTGTAAGACCGCTGTGCAAATACGGTGTGACAGAAAGTATTGCAACGACAGCCATTTTCTTCTCTAATGTGTTAGAAAAAAATATATATGATGTTTGGGGAAGTCATTTTCTAGCAAAAAAAAAAAAATGTTTTTAGCTTGTAAACACCAAATCTCAGAAAGAGGCTCGGTCCTTAAGTGGTTAAATGAGCTCCCCAACCCAGAAGACGTTTGGACGCCACCAGGACGGCGGCGTGTGACGTCACCGAGTCTGGCTCCCCACTCACGCCTGTACGTGATCCACGCTAATGCTCAAGAGCGCATCGCCTATTGTCGTGTTGGCGGGTGGTGAACAAAGGCAGTACAAGTGGGAGGTGGCACTCCCGAGGGTGAGCCACCCCCACCAGGGAAGTCACATGGCCGCCATTAATGGGAAAGAATGCGTAGTCGAGGGCCATACGACAAAAAAAACAAGAACATAGACATAATATTAAAGACGAATCATACAACATTTTTTTGACAGAATTCTAACCCAATAAGGGGATAGCTGTAATGGACAGTGGACTGAGGATTTAATGAACCAATATGGGGTTTCCAACATTCGGTCAAAAGGGACTGTATATAGGAAGCCAAGAAAGAATGGGAAAGGGGTAGAGGAAAAGAGAAGAGATGGGTGGGCGGGCGACGGCTGTAAAGGCCGCTAACGGGACGGTTTTATCCCATTTATTTCTACTGAGACACACAGCCGCTATATCCCAATATGACATGTTGGTGCGGGTCCTTGAATAAACCCTGCATGCATTCTGGGATCCGCACGCATGACATACTGGGATATAGCGGCTGTGTGTCTCAGTAGAAATAAATGGGATGCATGTAACACTTTATGCATCCCCAAGCCAGTAAAAGACAGCCCTGCATGTCTGCCTGTGTGAATGAAGCATAAAGATACAGATTTCTGTCATTCTATATCATCATTATTATCATGATAATCACACAATACAGGTGCTGTGGCTCAACGCACCTGTGCTGTGTGATTATCATGATGATAATGATGATGATTGGTAATTGTAATATGACACATGGAGGGGGTTAATGTACTCACTGATGTATTACTGACCAGTGACAATTAATTAACCCCTTTGTGCTGCATTAGTGGCACTAGTGGCAGTGTTTATAAACCCCTTCATGCTGTAGCATAAAAGGGGTTAATTAACATTGATGGTGCCACTGTCATTAATGCAGCACAAAGGGGTTAATTGTCACCGATCACAAATGAGTGAGTACATTAACCCCCTCCATGTGCCATATTACAATTACTATTGTAAATTATTTCACCCCCCACCCCCAAAGCATTAACCACTTCACCTGTAAGACAAGGTGTTAAAGAGGAAGTAAACCCTGATGAGTTTACTTCCTCTTTCATTCCCTGCAAAGGCAAAGCATAATGGACTACTATGCATCGCATAGTAGCCCATTATGTGTCACTTACCTGACACAGGAGCCAGCGAAGTCGCCGCTGTCCCCTGTAGTCCGCCGCATCCATCTTGTTGGTGGGGTCTCGCAGCTCCGCCGCTGTCATTCGGCGAAGCCACGATGACGTCACTCCCGCGCATGCGCACGGGAGCCGACACGCGTGGCAGCTCCGTCGCTGAGAATGCCGCGCTCAGTGCGCCTGCGCGCCGCTGTCTACGGCGCATGCGCCGTAGACAGCGGTGCCCGTTTTCGGGCAAATATCTCCTAAACCATATAGGTTTAGGAGATATTGCTTGGACCTACAGGTAAGCCTTAATCTAGGCTTACCTGTGTCAAAGTGGTTTGTAAGGGTTTACAACCACTTTAACTAATTAACATAGCAATGCCTGCCGTAGCTCATTAACATAACAATGCCCCTCTTAGCTCATTAACATAACAATGCCCACCGTAGCTCATTAACATAACACTGCCTTAGCTAAGTAAGAGATCACTCACTTGCAGTGCACTGAGCTGGCTACAGTCCATCTTGTCTTCAATCCTGCACGCCTCTGAATCGTGACGTCACACCCGCCGGGACTAGGAAGCTCCTGTCGGGTAGAGATCACTCCGCCTGACAGGGAAGTGAAGTGACACTCGCACCGCTCTGCTGCAACTCTGCCAGCATGTAGCAGCAGCCTGTGTCACATCAATTACAGACCCCCATAGTGACCCACTGGCCCCCTCTAAATGAACTGATGGGAGCCAGGGGAAGCAGCAATAAAGTCCCAGCTGCATTTAGATGCCTCATGCAAATCTGGTGAGGTGGCGGAGGGAGAAAGCCTTGGAGTAAGTTCTATTTTCTGGGAGGGGGCAATTGCCCCGTTGCCCCCCCTGGATCCGCCCCTGTCTCTAGTCCCGTCGTACGTTTTGTGCTTCACCACATTCTTGATGGTCGGAATTTGGTGTGACCGTGTGTATGCAAGACAGCTTGAGTGAAATCCCGACGGAAGTCCGTCAGGAAAACCATCAGAGCTTTTTCTGATCGTGTGTACGCTAAGAGATCATTTTGTTAAGGCCAGGGGGAATAGTGTCATTTAAACGTTCAATCCACATTGTTTCTCGTTGCAAAATAACCCTATCCCAATACCCCCCCCAGGTTGTATGGTTTTTAGATGTAATAAATTATATATTTTTTTACTCAAGTTGATTATTGTCTATCAGTACCGGGATAGTCCACAACTATATTTTCTTTGGTTAGAGTGGGGAAAGGACAGCCTCAGCAACTGTCCTCACCCTCTTTCCTCCCCCTCATTTCTATAAAAGTGCTACATAAGAGACAAAACAGTAGAGTATATAATAAAAATATATATATAATGAGAGTTTTTCTTTGAGTGGTAATGGTTCAAGGGAGGTTAGGGGTTTACAATAAATGCTGGGATCAAAACCCATGTAGTTCGCTAAAGCACTGTTAATCATAGACTGTTGCCATTTTTTTCCATAACATACTGGTCTTACTTTTTTCATCCTTCTTTGAATTTCAGTGCTGCTGATCTCTTGCAGCCTTTTTCAGTCACTTCCTCTCTGCGTGCACTTACTCCATTCTCAGCTGCATACTGTTGCTCTGGAAAATCTTCCTTATACTGACAACAGAGGACCATGGCCACCACTGCAAAATACCTGATTAGTGATGCACTGAAATTTCGGCCGCCGAAACATATCGTCCGAAAATGCCCTTTTCGGCAATTTGCCGAAAGAGAAAAACGGCCGATAATGGAGCCGAAAATGGGGCGTGGCCTGGGTGGGGGCGGGGCGCCGCCCCCCGCCCCTGGTGACGCCCATCATGGGGGGTATATAGCGCAGGAGAGCCGCCTCCGCCGCCTGTTTGATCACAGCGCCGGGAACATCACAGCTTTCATTTCAATAGCTGTGTGTTCCCGGCCGCACGCCGTCACACGCAGCCCCTCCCCCTTGTCCGGGCACTTAGATAGACCAATCATCCGCAGGATTGGACGGATGATCTGTCTATTAAAGTGCCCGGACAAGGGGGAGGGGCTGCGCGTGACGGCACGCGGCCGGGAACACACAGCTAATGAAATTAAAGCTGTGATGTTCCCAACGCTGTGATCAAACAGGCGGTGGAGGCGGCTCTCTTCCCTGCACAGGCTGGCTGCAAAATGGCACACAGGCTGCAATGGGACACAGTGGCTGCAAAATGGCACACAGGCTGCAATGGGACACACTAGCTGCAATGGGACACACTGGCTGCAATGGGCTGCAATGGGACACACTGGCTGCAATGAGGCACACTGGCTGCAATGGGGCACAGGCACACTGGCTGCAATGGGGGACACTGGCCTGCAATGGGGGATGCCTCCTGTACCACGTCCTCTGTCTCTGACCATCTCCTGTACCATGTCCCCAGTCTGACCATCTTCTGTACCATATCCCCTGTCTCTGACCACCTCCTGTACCATGCATGCAGTCTCTGACCACCTCCTGTACCATGCATGCAGTCTCTGACCACCTCCTGTACCATGTCGCCAGTCTCTGACCACCTCCTGTACCATGTCCCCAGTCTCTGACCACCTCCTGTACCATGTCCCCAGTCTCTGACCACCTCCTGTACCATGTCCCCAGTCTCTGACCACCTCCTGTACCATGTCCCCAGTCTCTGACCACCTCCTGTACCATGTCCCCAGTCTCTGACCATCTCCTGTACCATGTCCCCAGTCTCTGACCACCTCCTGTACCATGTCCTCAGTCTCTGACCACCTCCTGTACCATGTCCCCAGTCTCTGACCACCTCCTGTACTATGTCCCTAGTCTCTGACCACCTCCTGTACCATGTCCCCAGTCTCTGACCACCTCCTGTACCATGTCCCCAGTCTCTGACCACCTCCTGTACCATGTCCCCAGTCTCTGACCACCTCCTGTACCATGTCCCCAGTCTCTGACCACCTCCTGTACCATGTCCCCAGTCTCTGACCACCTCCTGTACCATGTCCCCAGTCTCTGACCATCTCCTGTACCATGTCCCCAGTCTCTTACCATCTCCTGTACCATGTCCCCAGTCTCTGACCATCTCCTGTACCATGTCCCCAGTCTCTGACCATCTCCTGTACCATGTCCCCAGTCTCTGACCACCTCCTGTACCATGTCCCCAGTCTCTGACCACCTCCTGTACCATGTCCCCAGTCTCTGACCACCTCCTTTACCATGTCCCCGGTCTCTGACCATCCTGTATAAAAATATTTTTTTAAAACAGTAATTTTCGGTACCGGTGCTGTTTCGGTATCGGTTTCGGTTTTCGGCCTAGTGTATTTTTCATTTTCGGTATCGGTTTCGGCACCAAAAAACCCATTCGGTGCATCCCTATACCTGATGCTTCCAGTTATAAGGGAGCATGTGACCTTCTCCTATAATGCAGTGTTAAAACCTTTTGTCCAGCTGCTAAGCCTGCACACTGTCACGCGATAGAGGGGGGTGACTTTTGAAAAGTGAAATTTCATCACCTTTATTAAGCTCTGTGGAAACTTCCCTTGCAAAGTCAAATTTACCCTAGCAAAGTGAACGGCCTATTTGCCTTTTACCACTTAAAGCGGAGTTCCGCCTAATTTTTTATTTTTTTTTAAAGTCAGCAGCTACAAATACTGCAGCTGCTGACTTTTAAAATAAGGACACTTACCTGTCCCGGCCCCCAGCGATGTCGGCACCCAAAGCCGACCCGTCCCTCCGCTCTCGGGTGGAGGCACCGCCATCTTCAGTAAGGGAATCAGGAAGTGAAGCCTTGAGGCTTCACTTGCTGGTTCCCTACTACGCATGCGCGATACGGTCGCTGCTGTCACCTGTTTGTCTCCCAGAAGACAGTGGGGGGGAGGGGGGCGGAGAAGGCACCAGATGGGGCTTAGATACCCGTGGGTCACTCGGCTATCTGTGCCCGGAAGTGGGAGCAAAATACTTGTATTAGACAGGTATCTGCTCCCCCCTCCCCCCCTGAAAGGTGTCAAATGTGACACCGGAGGGGGGGTGGATTCCGAAAAGTGGAAGTTCAATTTTTGGGTGGAACTCCGCTTTAAGGACCGCCCCATGTACCTGTACGTGATTTATTTTTCCTGGTCTGGGGTGCACCCGTGTGCCGCCAGAAACCACAGTGGAAGCCAATCAGCAGGTCTGGACGACCTGATGTCCACTGGGAATCCGGCGATCATTTGGAGAGAGGCAGAACGACGGTCTGCCTATGTAAACAAGGCAGACCACCATTCTGCCAGAGGGGAAAATGGAGATCTTGTGTTTCTGCTAAGCAGAAACACTGGTCTCTGTTCTCCTTTAGTCAAAGCACATCCCCTACAAATTGAAAGCACCCCCTAGGGACACATTTAACCCTCTGATTGCCCCAGATGTTAACCCCTTCCCTGCCAGTGTCATTATTACAGTGACAGTGCATTTTCTTTAGTGCTGATCACTGTATTGATGTCACTGGTAACCCAAAAAGTGTCACTTAGTATGAGATGTGTCAGCCGCAATATCGGAGTCCCGCTAAAGATTGGTGATTGCCGCCATCACTAGTAAAAAAATAAATAAAAAAAAATGTAAAGTCCCTAAATCTATCCCATAGTTTGTAAACACTATAACTTTTGTGCAAACCAATCATTATACACCAATTAGGATTTTTTTTTTTTTTTTTACCAAAAACATGTAGCAGAGTACATATTGGCCTAAACTGATGAAGAAATTAGATTTTTTACATTTTTTGTATTGGATATGTTCTATAGCAGAAAGTTAAAAAAATATGTTTTATTTTTTTTTTCCAAAATTGTCCTTTGTTCATACCGCAAAATAAAACAAAAACGCAGCGGTGATCAAATACCACCAAAAAAAAGGCTTATTTGTGGGAAAAAAAGGACATCAATTGTATTTGGGTACAGCGTCGCACAACCGCGCAATTGTATAGTAACGCAGTGCCGTATTACAAAAAATGTATAGTAACGTAGTACTGTATTGCAAAAAATGTATAGTAACGCAGTACCGTATTGCAAAAAATGTATAGTAGCGCAGTACCGTATTGCAAAAAAGTATAATAACGCAGTACCGTATTGCAAAAAATGTATAGTAACGCAGTACCATATTGCAAAAAACGGCCTGATCAGGAAGGGGGTAAAACCTTCCGGAGCTGAAGTGGTTAATAAATGAAATCCCAGTGTCTCCTACAGTGCTATAGCCATTGGATGAATCAGAATTGATGCCAAAAAAAACAAAAAAACATTCTTCTATTTACTGTGAACGTTTTAATGAAAATGTATTTTTAAAAATGGAACAACATTTCTAAGTGCAAATGATTTGACGGACTGACCTCTGCGCCCAGTGCTGCACCTTAAAATATAGGCACTCCAGGCAGTGCTGAGACTGTCAGGCCATGCCAATTATGCTGAGTCTGAAAAGCCTTAATAGTTATCTGGGTCTGCTTCTCAGTCTATTTGCTATTTTGTACATTTCTAATGTAGAATTTCCTCTATGCACTTCATCACCAAAAATACAACCTAAAAATCTCTGAAAATCTATTACCGGCCAAGCCACTGTGATAAATTGCCACCTTACTAGACTGCATTTAATGGCAGAGCAAAGCCTTAATAGCTATTGCGTCTGCTGAAGCCCGGCTTGTACAGGCTGTACCTGGACAGGCAGGGGTTACATCAGGATCTTGCAGCACAAAGTTACATTTGATTCCTAAGGGCAATGAGCATTGGTGGATATGTCACTCTGTCCTTGGCTAAGCACACATTGCTTTGTGCGCCCGTTTCCTCCTCTCTGATAGCATGTCTCATGGCTTTGTGGAGGCCGGTATTCCACGTTGTGCTTTCTTTTCACAGCCATGTGCAAGACTCATTGCACAAATACAAAAAAAAAAAGTAAGAAATGATTAAAGAGGCTCCCTAACTGCTAACTAGCGCTGTTGGTCTTGACAAAATACCCAGCAGTTTTTCTGTTGATGAAATGAGTGTGGTGGCTTACCATGTGTATCTTATTGTGACTTGTCAAAATTAGCTGTGAACCTGCTGTGTGATACACTTGATTGCCGCTGGCAGTATTGTACAATCATTTCTAGGGACAGGATGTTCTTCAGCCAACGGGTGCAAGCTTGTTAAGGAAAATATTGTTTCTGCGAATGAATTTTAAAATGCAAACATGTAGGAGTTAAGAATGTGTTTTGTTTTGTTTTTTCCAATTTTACAGGTAATCCTGAAGTAGATTTGAGCCAAATGACAAAAATGTCATAGGAAATCATTTTCAATATATTTTTAACCACGTTCTTACTGGGCACTTTTACCCCCTTCCTGCCCAGGCCAGTTTTCAGCTTTCAGCGCTGTCACGCTGTGAATGAAAAATGAATGGTCTTGCCACGCTGTACCCATATGACATTTTTTTTTCATGTTTTTCACACAAATAGAGATTTTGGGGGTATTTAATCACCTGTTATTTATTTAATTAATCACCACTAGTTTTTATTTTTTGTTAAATAGACAAAAAAAGATTTAAAAAAATGAAAGAAAAAACACAAAAATGTTTTTCTTAGTCTTTTAAAATTTAGCAAAGAGGTAATTTTTCACCTTCACTGATGTGTGCTAATGAGGCTGCACTCATGGACACTGATAGTCTGCACTGATGGCCATTGATAGTCAGCACTGATAGTCTGCACTGATAGTCTGCACTGATGGGCACTGAAAGTCTGCACTCATGGACACTGATAGTCTGCACTGATGGCCATTGATAGTCAGCACTGATAGTCTGCACTGATAGTCTGCACTGATGGGCACTGAAAGTCTGCACTCATGGACACTGATAGTCTGCACTGATAGTCTGCACTGATGGCCATTGATAGTCTGCACTGATAGTCTACACTGATGGGCACTGATAGTCTGCACTGATGGGCACTGATAGTCTGCACTGATAGTCTGCACTGATAGGCACTGATAGTCTGCACTGATGGGCACTGATAGTCTGCACTGATAGTCTGCACTGATGGGCACTGATAGCCTGCACTGATAGTCTACACTGATGAGGCTGCACTGATGGGCACTGATAGTCTGCACTGATGGGCACTGATAGTCTGCACTGATGGGCACTGATATTCTACACTGATGAGGCTGCACTAATGGGCACTAATAGTCTGCACTGATGGGCACTGATAGTCTGCACTGATGAGGTTGCACTGATGGACACTGATAGTCTGCACTGATGGGCACTGATAGTCTGCACTGATGGGCACTGATGGTCTGCACTGATGAGGCAGCACTGGTGAGGCTGCACTGATGGGCACGAGTGGCGGCTGGTGATAACATTTTTGGTGGGGAGCAAACCCCTCCAGGTCTTTATCTGCCCATCCTCGGCTGTCATGGCTCCCAATACCCAGACACACTATACACAGAGAACACATTGTATGTTATACACAGAGCACACACTGTACACTATACACAGAGCACACACTATACACAGAGCGCACACTGTATATTATACACAGAGCGTGCACTATAAACAGAGTGCACTATACACCGAGCACGCACTTTTAAAGTGACCACTTTTTTTAAAATGAGAATAGCCCCCTATGGACGGGCTGCCACTGATGGGCACTGAGAGGGAGCACTAATGGGCACTGATAGGCAGCACTGATAAGTGACACTGATAAGGAGGCACTGATTAGACATGTGCAGAATGGAAAAATTCCTTTAGTTTTGTTTCATTTTGTTACTAATTTTGTTTCATTGTTTTGTTTAGTTTCATTTTGTTTTGTTAAATTTAGTTTTGTTTAATAATTTTCTAATGAATTCCAAATTTTTGGAACAATTCAAATTCAGACCAGTTGAAAAATAATCGACCAATTTGAATTCTGTTTGAAGAATAGCTGGTTGTTAAGGAGAAGCCGTTGTTTCAACAGATTTGGTGACCCGTCAGAATGTGTAACGAAAGTGACATTTCATCACCGCCATCTTGCTACACCCCACACTCCTCCATAGTAAGGATACACTGAGAAGGGGGAAAGTGGACATCTTGTTATACCCACTGGAGTTTTGTATTTTACACTTATTTTTAACCGTAAACTGAGGTTATATAGTGAAATACAGTACTTAGAAATCAGTCTGGGGGCAAAATTAGTCACAATTCTGCATAGAAACCAATCAGCTTGCAGGTTTTATTGCCCTAACATAATTGAACAAGCTGAGATTAAAATCTGATTGGTTTCTATGCAGAAATGTGGCAGATTTTGCCCTCTCTAGCTTTAGTAAATAACCTCCACAGTGCATTAGCAATCTAGGATGGAAAAGGATGTGGGGGTCCTAGTAGTTGATAGGCTCAGCAATAAGCTGCTGATAACAAAGCAAAGAATATCGGCATGCATTAAAAAGGGGATTAATTCCAGAGATAATACAACTCTGGCAGGGCTGATCCTAGGGTCACAGATGCCTGGGTACAGAAATATTTCTGGCGCCCCCACGTGGGCGTGGTCATCTTCCCAACTCCTCCCCTTTACAAATGTTACTATGGCAATGACTCAAACACAGAGATGCTCCCCTAAGAATCCTTTGTTACCCTAGGATCCTCCGATGATCTTTTAACAATAAAGAAAATACAGGAAGAGCATACATTAATGAGACCTGGAGGGGGGTCTCTCTGATGCACACAGAGAGGGCTTCTGTTGGAGAGTCTGTTAGAAAGAGCCCCCAGACATAGTAAAGGAGATGGTCAGAGACTGTAGACATGATATAAGAGACGGTCAGAAACTGTAATAATGGTACAGGAGATGGTCAGAGACTGCAGACATAATACAGGAGACAGTCAGAGACTGGAGATATAATACAACAGGAGATGGTCAGAGACTGCAGACATAATACAAGAGATGGTCAGAGATTGCAGACATACTGCAGGAGACGGTCAGAGACTGAAGATATAATACAGGAGAGGGGCAGAGACTGCAGACATATTACAGGAGATGGTCAGAGATTGGAGACATACTACAGGAGACAGTCAGAGACTGAAGATATAATACAGGAGATGGTCAGAGACTGCAGACATAGGACAGGAGATGGTCAGAGACTGGAGATATAATATAGGAGATGGTCAGAGACCACAGGCATACTACAAGAGACGGTCAGGGACTGCAGAAATACTACAGGAGATGGTCATAGACTGCAGACATGATACAAGAGATAGTCAGAGATGGCAGACATAATACAGGAGATGATCAGAGACTGCAGACATGTTACAAGAGATGGTCAGAGACTGCAGTTCCTATGGACGTTATTAGTAATGGCCGATCGGCCCTCTCACCTGACCCAGCGATACAGCAACAACGGTTCCTCTGATCAGGAGTCTGCTCACTCTGAATTGCCTGTGGCGACTCCGCTGGGTAGAGCCCAGATCTGTATTCTGGCAATGACTCCATTCCTTTCTCCGCCAGGGATGGCGCTAGGCTGTGTGGCTTTCCCTCTGGTGGTGCAGGGAAGCGGGGTTCTCTCTCTGATAGTGTTCTCTCAGCACTGTCCTCTTCCTCTGGAGTCCTGAGTGTACTTCCCTGAAAGCTTTCCAGGGCTCCTGGCTCTCTCTCTCTCCCATTTAGCTAAGCATGCTGTGTGGGCTGCAGTTTCTGTGTTACAGTGGGGCTGCCAGTCCTTGGGACTACATGTCCCACAATCCTCTTCTTTGCACCTTTTTTTTCTTCCCTGGCCAATATGAAGGCGGGGGAAGAAACATAGTGTGCCGCTCACTAGTACAGCAGTGCGTGCGAGGAGGAGAGGGAGAGGGGAAATAAGAGCACGCGGTTGCATTGGCGTCACTAGGGTTGGTGTCACCTGGTGCGGTAAAACATGGTATCACTCCCCCTCCACCAACTATATTCGCCCCTCAGTACAGACCCCCCTCCACTAAGTATAGACCCCCTCCATCAGTGCGGACCCCCCACTAAGTATAAACCCCTCCCTCAGTACAGACCCCCACATCAGTATAGACCCCCCTCAGGACAAACCAACCACCCTTCCATTAGTACAGACCTCCCTCAGGACAAACCACCCCCTCCACTAATACAGAACCACCCCCTCCATTAGTACAGACCCCCCCTGAACAAACCACCAGCCTCCATTAGTACAGACCCCCCTCAGAACAAACCACCCCCCTCCATTAGTAAAGAACCACCCCCCTCCATTAGTACAGACCCCCCAGGACAAACCACCCCCCATTAGTATAGACCCCCAGGACAAACCACCCCCCTCCATTAGTACAGACCCCCCAGGACAAACCACCCCCCCTCCATTAGTACAGACCCCCAGGACAAACCACCCCCCCTCCATTAGTACAGACCCCCCCAGGACAAACCACCCCCATTAGTATAGACCCCCCCAGGACAAACCACCCCCCTCCATTAGTACAGAACCCCCAGGACAAACCACCCCATTAGTATAGACCCCCCAGGACAACCCCCCTCCATTAGTATAGACCCCCCAGGAAACCCCCCCCTCCATTAGTATAGACCCCCAGGACAACCCCCTCCATTAGTATAGACCCCCCAGGACAAACCCCCCCATTAGTATAGATCCCCCAGGACAAACCCCCCTCCATTAGTATAGACTCCCCCGACAAACCACCCCTCCATTAGTATAGACCCCAGACAAACCACCCCCCTCCATTAGTATAGACCCCCCAGGAACCCCCCCCCCCTCCATTAGTATAGACCCCCAGGACAACCCCCCTCCATTAGTATAGACCCCCCAGGACAAACCCCCCCATTAGTATAGATCCCCCAGGACAAACCCCCCTCCATTAGTATAGACCCCCCGACAAACCACCCCTCCATTAGTATAGACCCCAGACAAACCACCCCCCTCCATTAGTATAGACCCCCCAGGACAAACCCCCCCTAAATTCGTATAGACCCCCAGACAAACCACCCCTCCATTAGTATAGACCCCCGACAAACCACCCCCCTCCATTAGTATAGACCCCTCAGCACAACCCCCCTCCATTAGTATAGACCCCCCAGGACAACCCCCCCCTTCAATAGTATAGACCCCCTAGGACAAACCCCCCTCCATTAGTATAGTTTTCCCCAGGACAAACCCCCCTCCATTAGTATAGACTCCCCCAGGACAAACTCCCTTTGAATAGTATAGACCCCCAGGATAAACCCCCCTCCATTAATATAGACCCCCCCTAGGACAAACCCCCCCCCCCTTCAATAGTATAGACCCCCAGGACAAACCCCCCTCCATTAATATAGACCCCCCAGGACAAAAACCCCCCCTTCAATAGTATAGACCCCAGGACAAACCCCTCTCCATTAGTATAGACCCCCCCAGGACAACCCCCCCTTCAATAGTATAGACCCCCCAGGACAAACCCCCCCTCCATTAGT
Organism: Lithobates pipiens; assembly: GCF_037356315.1. Lineage (NCBI taxonomy): Eukaryota > Metazoa > Chordata > Amphibia > Anura > Ranidae > Lithobates > Lithobates pipiens. The sequence continues at coordinate 54,544,603 of NW_027507789.1, read as the reverse complement.
ATAGACCCCCAGGACAAAGCCCCCTTCAATAGTATAGACCGCCCAGGACAAACCCCCCCCCATTAGTATAAACCCCCCAGGACAAACCCCCCCTTCAATAGTATAGACCGCCCAGGACAAAACCCCCCTCTATTAGTATAGACCCCCAGGACAAACCCCCCCTTCAATAGTATAGACCGCCCAGGACAAACTCCCCCTCCATTAGTATAGACCCCCAGGACAAACCCCTCCTTCACTAGTATAGACCCCCCAGGACAACCCCCCCTCCATTAGTATAGACCCACCCAGGACAAACCCCCCCTTCAATAGTATAGACCCCCCAGAACAACCCCCCCCTCCATTATTATAGACCCCCGACAAACCACCCCCCTCCATTAAGCTAATTAAAAAATACCCGGACGGCAGCTGAAAAGGAGAGCACAGTGTGCAGCCGCACTGCTCAGGTGGAGAACAGAGCGTGTCAGGCTTGGGCAGCAGGCAGGAGTTACAACCAGGAGGAGGAGAACTGGAACACATCGGGCTCGGCACGGATCGCCCCCCCCCCCCCCCCATGATGTCACTGTGCAGCCGCGGCTGGTCTCTCTGCACACAGAGACACAGCCGCTCCGATTTCCGGCTGTTTCCACTCTCCTCCTACGACAGGAGGAGGGAGGGGGGATGCAGCTGTGGTGACTGGCGGAGAAAGCAGCCTATGGACAAGGAGAGGAGGAGGGAGGGAGGAGAGCATTCTGGCGCTTCAGCCCCCCCCCCCCTCTGTGGAGCCTGGGTGCACTGCCTCGTGCACCCCGTCCAGAATCGACCCTGGGCTCTGGTCCAGCCGCACCTGGAGTATTCTGTCCAGTTCTGGGCACCAGTCCTCAGGAAGGATGTACTGGAAATGGAGCGAGTACAAAGAAGGGCAACAAAGCTAATAAAGGGTCTGGAGGATATTAGTTATGAGGAAAGGTTGTGAGCACTGAACTTATTATCTCTAGATGTGATATGGTTTAAATTTACAAATACCATACTGGTGACCCCACAATAGGGATAAAACTTTTTTGCAGAAGGGAGTTTAACAAGATACGTGGCCACTCATTAAAATTAGAAGAAAAGAGGTTTAACCTTAAACTACGTAGAGGGTTCTTTAGTGTAAGAGCGGAAAGGATGTGGAATTCCCTTCCACAGGTGGTGGTCTCAGCAGGGGGCATCGATAGTTTTAAGAAACTATTAGATAAGCACCTAAACGACCACAACAAACAGGGATATACAATGTAATACTGACATATAATCACACACATAGGTTGGACTTGATGGACTTGTGTCTTTTTTCGACCTCACCTACTATGTAACTATGTAATTAGCAAATGCAATCACATTCATTAGGGGTTTATATATACCTTAGTGTCCTAACAGTTTTTAGATGGATAGGTAAATGCAATGATCTTGATCAAAATAATGTTACTACTGTAAATCAATGATTCAAATGCCTTGCTTCTATTTATAGACATGAGTTATATTTGTTCTTGAAAGTAGCCTTATTGATGTCTCTTTATGCATGTTGTAATTCCAGCTTAGTGCTGGTAATTGTACTTTACTTTTCCTTTTAAATTAGCCCAAGTCTAAGGGTACCTAGAGATATAGGTGACACTCGGCTGGGCTAGTTGACAATGCTTTTTTTAGAGCTGGTGAGGGTACAGCTATTCTTGGCATGACATTGTTGCCACTAAAAGAAAATGTAATAAAACATCAAACACGTCCTTAATACAAAACCTATCCCTAATGCTGACCATACACTGTTAAAGCCTAAGGCTGGGTTCACACTAGTTCCGGATCACAGCAGGGGTCTGGTGCGTCCCTGTTCTCCATTTTAGGGACCAATCAGGGCCAAATTTTTGCCTGAATTCGGCCTTGAAATGGAGTCAAAGATGCACAGGACTCCTGTGCAAGTCGCTCCCCAGCTGCCCCGAAGATGTGAGAACCGGTCACAATCTCCTGTTATGCGAATTGGATGGGGGGGAAAACCCCACATCCAATTCACACTAGTTTGAACCCAGCCTAAGTGCTGTGAGAGTAAAAAAAAAACACAAATATCAGCACAAGAGACATAACTTCTAGTAGTCAGTAGGATGTGTCCCTTGTGCTGATGTCTCTCCTGTTAGCTGAAATTTTCACTCACTGATGCCACCCCATCCCTGTCATAGATCCTGTTTCATTCATGGTAGTTTTAGTACTGGCTTCCATTAATGGCAGAGGTGGACAAAAGGGATGGGCATAGTCAGGCACTCTTCATGAGAGCCTGGGATAGCATTCACAGTTCTATTAACCCCTGCCACACCTGAAGATTATGGCAGCAGGGGTGGGGGAACATGTGCAAAGTAGGATCGGACCTAACAAGACAACTCCTACTGTAATCGTCACAAAAGGAATTTCGAAAGGCTCTGCACACCGGACAGTATCCCTCATTCTGTCCCTATGCTAAGCAATGTCCAATGTCTCTATCCAGTGGGTTCTTCTCCCTAACCTACTACCTGCTTGAAACAAACTCAAATGATGTGGGATCCACTATAAGGTTCCCATGTTAAGACGGCCGCCTCAACGCTCAAAGGAACACATTTAATCAGGTGCTTACCTTCCCAGAGAGGGCAATATTTCCCTAATAGACTCCTCTTCCCCTTTAACAATGGGACAGTGTATATTAAATATGGTAATAGATGTACTGCAAGTCAAGCAAATAATAATTTAAAAGTCAGGTCAAAAACAACTATAGAGCTACCCCCGAAGGACCCACTGGAAATTGTCTGGATTCCTTTTGCCAGTCGTTTGCCCCACATTAGGTACATGATCACAGTCAGCCTTTGGCTCAATAACAAGTCTAGAAGTGTTCTTTTGGTGTTTTTATTTTTGGGGTAACTAGGATAGGGTTGAGGGAACTAGGTGGGATAATCTAAAAAGAACTATGTACAAGATGAGGACAGTAAAATTCCTTCTGTAGAAGTGAAGCAAAAGTCCTTCTAAAAGAAAAAACGGTAGACTTGACTTGTAACATAAGCAGTTAAAAGCACACAAACTTCTTTATTTGAGCAATCAGAGCATAGTCCCTTCACAGAGAATTGGACAATGTCCCCTTTAAACAAACACTCTCTAGCAGCACCCCAAAAGTCTCTGAGACCTCTCACAGCAGTCTGTACTCACAAATGTCCTTGAAAAATTGGTTGTCTCCTTCCAACATCCATGTGGCACCTTTCTACTGTGATACCAGACTAGATCTTCAGATTATATTACCCCAATCAGCTCTCGGTAGCTTCAGCATCCAGGTCCCCCAGCTAACCCTTGCAAACGACAATATATGATAGGGCTGCTCAGAAGGTAGCAAGCCCTTCAGGCTGGACGTCCCCTCTGCAGGATAAGACACTGAAGTTCTCTGTCTCAGAGTATTTATACAGACTCCCAGCTGCCTTCAGGGCCATCCGATCTGAGATTGACCAGGGCTGTATAAATATTCATGATGCTACTATATGTGCATTGTTCCACTCCTATGTTACAGACAGTTCTACAGTTCTTTGGAAAGCAAAGGAAAAAGAAAAACAAGCAGAAGCTGAAACACTGAACAGACCTAACTAATTACATACAGCTGCACTGATTACAGTGAGCACAACTAAATTTACCTAACACAACAATTATAGCCACTCCGTTTACAGTGAGACAAGATAAATTTAGTAGTGAGTGTACAGCTTGTATAGCAGTGTAAATTTGCTGTCCCCTCAAAATAACTCAACACACAGCCATTAATGTCTAAATCGCTGGCAACAAAAGTGAGTACACCCTTAAGTTAAAATGTCTGAATTGGGTCCAATTACCCATTTTCCCATCCCCAGTGTCATGTGACTCGCTAGTGTTACAAGGTCTCAAGTGTGAATGGGAAGCAGGTTTGTTAAATTTGGTGTTATTGCTCTCACTCTCTCATACTGGTCACTGGAAGTTCAACATGGCACCTCATGGCAAAGAACTCTCTGAGGATCTGAAAAAAACAACTGCTGCTCTACATAAAGATGGCCTAGGCTATAAGGAGATTGCCAAGACCCTGAAACTGAGCTGCAACACAGTGGCCAAGACCATACAGCACTTTATTAGGACAGGTTACACTCAGAACAGGCCTCGCCATGGCCGACCAAAGAAGCTGAGTGCATGTGCTCAGCATCATATCCAGAGGTTGTCTTTGGGAAATGGACATATGAGTGCTGCCAGCATTGCTGCAGAGGTTGAAGGTTGGGGGTCAACCTGTCAGTGCTCAGACCATACGCTGCACACTGTATCAAATTGCTCTGCGTGGCTGTCACCCCAGAAGGAAGCCTCTTATAAAGATGATGCCCAAAAAAGCCTGCAAACAGTTTGCTGAAGACAAGCAGGCTAAGGAGATGGATTACTGGAACCATGTCTTGTGGTCTGATGAGACCAAGATAAACTTATTTGGTTCAGATGGTGTTAAGCGTGTGTGGTGGCAACCAGGTAAGGAGAACAAAGACAAGTGTGTCTTGCCTACAGTCAAGCATGGTGGTGGGAGTGTCATGGTCTGGGGCTGCATGAGTGCTGCCTGCACTGGGGAGCTACAGTTCACTGAGGGAACCATGAATGCCAACATGTACTGTGACATACTGAAGCAGAGCGTGATCCCCTCCCTTCGGAGACTGGGCCTCAGGGCAGTATTCCATCATAATAATGACCCCAAACACACCTCCACTGTCTTGCTAAAGAAGCTGAGGGTAAAGGTGATGGACTGGCCAAGCATGTCTCCAGACCTAAACCCTATAGACATTAGACATTAATGTTTGTGTGTTGAGTTGTTTTGAGGGGACAGCAAATTTACACTGTTATACAAGCTGGACAACCACTACTTTACATTGTAGCAAAGTGTAATTTCTTCAGTCTTGTCACATGAAAAGATATAATAAAATATTTACAAAAATGTGAGGGGTGTACTCACTTTGGTGAGATACTGTATTTAGGAGGGTGCTACACAACGTTCAGGGGGCCTCCCTCCCTTTTTATCCCTCAATTCCGTACCCGCCCCATTACCCTCTCACACTATTCTACCACCCTTTTACACCTTACACTTTTATCCCTAGCTCAGTTACTTATTCCCGCAATCCCCTCCTCAATAGGGTGCCTGGGAAGTCGGGTAGAAGATGACAGCGCTGGTAAGTGACATTGTTGATGTAGCAATTTTAAAAGTGTTAACAGGAATTTGGCTTTAATTAATTTAGTCAAAAACATCTAATACTAATTTAATCTTGTTCCTATAACACAGGGATCCCCAGGCATGCAGGCTACATTAGGCTCGCAACGTGATTTTACTCGCCTTGCAAAAACTAGTCCTGTATTTGCATCATGCGTTTCCATGGTGCAAGTGGGCCAGCTGCCAGCACCATAACAACCAATGATGCTGAGCAGGACATCAGATGTAACTTGTTGCTTTGGTGCTGGTGGCCAGCCCAACCACATGATGGACGTGCATGACACTGATTCTGAGCTGTGGTACCCAGGGCCACCCCAGCATTCAGGAGGACCTGCTCCACCTCCTGCCCTCTGGCAAGACTTCCTGGGCTTTGCACCCTGTGTCATTCATGCTCTGGTGAAGAAGCTAGTAAGAGGGAGTGAAGGAGGGGCTCTGATGTACAGTGGGGACTGTGTTGTGAAGGAGGTGCTCTAATATGTAAGGGAGAACTCTGATGTAAGGGGGGATTCTATTGTGAAGTTTTTTCTTGGAACAAGCTTAATTATTAATTTAAAAAACTATTTTTTTCTGGCCTATGAATATTTGTAAAATACATGAAGTGACCCTCATACTGAAAAGTTTGGAGACCCCTGCTATAGGAGAGACAACACTACCTACAATATAAATACCTGCCTTTCCTTGTTCTCCATACTATTTTTTTCAAGATCTCCCTATACATCTGAAGTTCAATAGATACACACTTGTTACCAAACCTCGTCTATCACTAATTCCGAATATGTAAGGAAAGACACGATACTGTAAACTATACCAGAAGATGTTTATTCTGCTATGTAAAATTTGTAAACTGTTAATAAAATCAGATTATACAAAAAAAAACGACTTTCAGATAAACTTTATAATGACTCAAAATATGTACTCACTAAAAGCATACAACATAATTGCTTCTCTGCAGAAGTTGTTAAGGAAAAAAGCTTTCATGAGCAATGCTGTAAAAAGACTGGTTGTCTATCTGTCATCTCTGGTTTGTCGTTGGTACTGCCCCTGGAAATCCAGTATTGACTTGATGTAACATAAAAACCTTCTTTTAATTTATGGGAAATTACATAACACAAACACATAATAAGGTCTTCTAGGTTTTTAAAGGGCATGTCCACACACATGTGACCTCAGTACAATATGGAGGATGGTGGAATAAATCAGCCGTCTGGCTCCTTTTTTTTTTTTTTTTGCTGAACTCTGGGGATGAAAAACATTTACCCTTGTAATGGGTCTACCTCCCCACTGCAAGATATAATTGCTTGTTTTGCTTAGAGGATGATAAATTAGAATATATACTTCCCTTATTCCTCACTCTCACAGGCTCCTGTTTGGCTGCCACTCCCTCAAAGCCTCTTTCCTTTGTCACCCAACTGGTTGCAGCTCTTTGATGTCAACCCATACAATGCAGGAACAGCAGTCCACATTCCGGGGTGTTGGACAGCACTGGCTGCCAAAAGAGTGATGAATAAGGTGAGTATAATGGGGAGGGAGACCACATGACAAGATCTAACTACTGTAGTCCTGGGATTTCTTCTTGTCCCCTGAGTTCAGCGTTAAGGGCTCTATAGATAAGATCTACCTACCATAGTTTCCAGATCTCTTCTTGCCCATATCCCCAGCATTTGGCTTTAAGGACACCATGAGTAAGATCTACCTACCGTAGTTCCTGTATCTTTTCTTGCCTGTATCCTGAGAGTTCAGCTTTACGCACTCTATGGGTAAGATCTACCTTCTGTAGTTCCTGTATCTTTTTTTGCCTGTATCCCGAGAGTTCAGATTTAAGGACTCCATGGGTAATATCTGCCTATCATAGTTCCCAAATCTCTTTTTGACCTTATCCTCAGAGTTTATCTTCATGGACTCCATGGTTAAGATCTACCTACTCTATTTCCAGATCTCTTCTTGCTCCAGAATTCGTCTTTAGAGACTCCAAGGGTAAGGTCCATCTAACCTAGTCTCTTCTTGCCTGCATCTACAGAGTTTGGCTTTAAGGACTCCATGCATAAGATTAATGTATGATTGCCTCCATTCTGGATGAAGGAGCAGAGGACACCTTAAGGCTACGGTACACATATATGCGAATCAGAATAGTTTTTAACAGGATCCAGTTCGCATAACATGTGAATCGGACCAGCTTCCAATGGATCTGGTTGAGTAAGTTCTACCTACTGTAGTTCTTGGATCTTTTATTACCCTCCTTAAGGTGGCCATACACTATACAAGTCAACTGTACAATCTCCTTTAGATCTACCATCAACTACATAGTGAAAGCATCTTCCTGATTTAATGTCTGTTTATTGGGTTTGTTCAGGTTTGTCCCCATATTAGTTTGGTAAATCTAATGCAGCGTACACACCATCAGACTATCTGGCGTACTTGGTCCAGTGGACTAGAGTCCGCCAGACAATCCGCCCGTGTGTGGTCTCCTGGGGACTTTTTTCCACCAAAAGTCCGGTTGACTTCATTTTAAACATGGCTCCAGGTAGGCGGGACTAGCACAGGAGGTCAATGTCGTCGCCTCCATGCGTGAGATTCACACTTCGCTAGCCCCGTCACCTGGTATGGACTTAAAGGGGAAGCCCTACGCTGAAAAAACAGCGTGGGGGTCCCCCCAAAGTCCATATCAGACAACCCTGGTCGTTGGTTGTTGGAGTCTGTGGGCGGGGGGCTTATCGGAATCTGTGAGCCCCCTTTAATAAGGGGGCCCCCAGATACTGGCCCCCCACCCTATGTGAATGAGTATTGGGGTACAATGTACCCCTACCCATTCACCTGGTGAAAAAAATGTAAATAAAACACAACACAAGGTTTCAAAATAATTTATTGCACAGCTCCGTCTTGTCCCCCTCTTCGGTTGCTCTTGCCGGGCCTTCGCTTTTTTCCTTTAGCTCTTTTACTAGCGGTGGCCCGGTCTTCTGTCACCGCCGCCTATTCTTCCGACTTCGGGGGTCTTGTCCCCCTCTTCTGTTCTTCTTGCCGTGCCTCTGCTCCTTCTTCCAGCTCTTTTACTAGCAGTGGCCCGGTCTTCTGTCGCCATCGCTGCCGCCGCCTTCTCTTCTTCTTCTTCTTCCTTGAGATGTTGACATGACGCTCTCTCTGGCCGCAATGACAGGGACGCGGTGTGTGGAGACTTATATAGGGACAATGAGCGGGGTCACCGGGTGATGTCCCCGCCCCTTTTGATGTCACAGTCCCAGCCGCTGTTCTCCGGTTGTGTGTGGGCAGGTCCCCTCGTTTGGAAAGTCGGTTTGTCCGCCAGACTAAGTCCGCTGAATAGTCTGATCATTTGTACGCGGCATAAGGGAGATAGTGCAGTGAGGTTATATGATCAGCTTTAGGCACAATACACATTATAATCTCTCAGTACAGGACACAGCAGTGACATGAGGGACAACAGGAGACACAATAGGGAGCTGCGGTGGAAATAGGAGATCAACACTTCAGGGGCGAAAAACAGGAGAGGTAAGTATTCTGTTTCTTCTTTGAAGGTATTTGCTTCGCTCCAAATTTTAGATTTTTTGCTCTTTATAGAGTTAGTCCCCCCAAAACTTGGATTTTAGTTTTTGCTAGATACTGGATGGTTGAGTGTCCTCTATCTCTCAGAGACCACAGGTGCATAAGCTATGTGTTTCGGTAACCAGGTTTCCATACTTGCCAGGGCGGTTATAAATATAACTAAATATAAGTAAATGAGAGGGCAATGGGAATACAAAGCACTCTGAACCAGGGACGTGCAGTCAGGGGAGGCAGGTGAGACAGAGCCTCACCTGTCATGAACATAAAAAATAAAACGATTGACCTTAGAGGGTCGTAGCTCAGTGACCTGGGGTCACAGAGACAAGCCAGAGCCCTTTCCTACCACTGGTCAAAATTTGTGGCTCTTGGGACCTATGGTTCCAGAGATACAGAGCTCCTTGTGCAGCCTGTCAGAAACTACATACAGAGTGGTCAGTTTAAGAACAAGCTGGCACACTCTATTTGCAACAGACTGAGAGGATGAGCTCACAGTGCCTCTCACTTCTTGTCAAAGGCACTGAGCTCAATGGACAGCTTGGAGCCTTGGGCCAATAGTAAAGTACCATTGGCCCCAGCTGTCCAATAAAAATTCTCTAGTGGAGGCTGTCCTCTCACTGCAGTGTCATAGAAGGGGGCATATGTCTAAAAGACAAATGCTCCCTCCCAGCCCACTACGGGGAAAAACATGGGTTTATGTGTATTATGCCGCGTACACACATAGCGGACTATCCGACGGACTTAGTCTGGCGGACTTCCCGCCAGACTGCCCGTCCGACTTTCCGAACGGGCTACTTGCCCACACACGGCACTTTTTCAGCGGACTAATACGGCGTACTAAGTCCGCCGTACTATCCGCCCTACTTTTGAAATGAACGGACTCGCCCACACACGCGGAGGAAAGTCCACTCATGTCGAGCGCGTCTCCAGGTAGGCGGGGCCCGCAAAGGAGACATTGCTGGCCCCGCCACCTGATATGGACTTAAAGGGGAACCCCAACGCCTAAAAAATTGGCGTAGGGGTTCCCCCCAGGTCCACATCAGACCCTTGTCCGAGCACGCTACCCGGTCGGTTAGGAAAGGGGGGATGAGCGAGCGTCCCCCCCCTCCTGAGCCGTACCAGGCCGCGTGCCCTCAACATGGGGGGTGCCTTGTCCCCATGTTGATGAGGACAAGGGCCTCTTCCCGACAACCCTGGCCGTTGGTTGTCGGGGTCTGCGGGCGGGGGGCTTATCGGAATCCGGGAGCCCCCTTTGATAAGGGGGCCCCCGGATACCGGCCCCCCACCCTATGTGAATGAGTATGGGGTACAATGTACCCCTACCCATTCACCTGTGAAAAAAAGTACAAAAAAAACACAACACAGGGTAAAAATAGTTTATTGCACAGCTCCGGGGGTCTTCCGTCTTCGAGGGTCTTCTCGCCGGACTCCTCCGCTATCTTCTGCTAGCTCTTTTGCTAGCAGAGGAGCCCGGCTTTCTTCCTCTGGGACTGTGACACCATAATGGGCGGGGACATCATCCGGTGATGTCCCTATATAAGCCGCCGCGTGTCGCGTCGGAGCCATTGTGAGCGGAGGATGCGACGAGTCAATATCTGAAGAGAAGAAGAGAAGAGAAGAAAAGAACAGATGGCGGCAACGACGACAGCGGCGACAGAAGACCGGGCCACCGCAGAAGATACTCATTCACATAGGGGGGGGCCCGATATCCGGGGGCCCCCTTATTAAAGCCAGGGTTGTCGGGTTGTCGGGAAGAGGCCCTTGTCCTCATCAACATAGGGACAAGGTGCTTTGGGGTGGGGGGGCTGCGCGGCCCCCCCTTCCCCAAGGCACCCCCATGTTGAGGGCACGCGGCCTGGTATGGCTCAGGAGGGGGGCGCTCGCTCGTCCCCCCTTTCCTGGCTGGCCGGGTAGCGTGCTTGGACAAGGGTCTAATGTGGACCTGGGGGGACCCCCACGCCATTTTTTTTCGGCGTTGGGGTTCCCCTTTAAGTCCATACCAGGTGGCGGGGCCATCGACGTCTCCTTCGCGGGCCCCGCCTACCTAGAGACCCGCTCGAAATGAGCAGACTTTTATCCGGGCGGGAAAAGTCTGTTCATTTCAAAAGTACGGCGGACTGGCATACGCATGGCCGGATTGTCCGCCGAAATGCGAGTCCGGCGGGAAGATTGGAGTGCAAAACTACTTTCTAAGTCCGCCGTACTTTCGGGTCAAAAAAGTCTGCTGGAGGCTACACACGGGGAGATTGTCCGGCGGACTTGAGTTTGCCGGACTTTTCCACCCGATTGTTTGATCGTGTGTACGCGGCATAAGATTTACCCATAATCCCATGTTTTTCTCATACAGTTAGGAAGGAGAATGAGATTCTTCAGAATCTTCTGCTGCTAAAAATGTACTGTTTTAATCAAGCTAAATCTTGATTAAAAAAAATGTTGCTTAAAAAGTGTTAGCTGGAGTTCAGCTTTAATTTGTTAGTCACTTACAGTGCCTGAAAAAAGTAATTTTCCACATTTTGTCATGTTACAACCAAAAGCGTTAATGTATTTCTTTGGGATTTTATGTGATAGACCAACACAAAGTGACAAATAATTGTGAAGTGGAAGGGAAATGATAAATGGTTTTCTTCTTCTTTTTTTTTTACAAATAAATATCTGAAAAGTGTGGTGTGCATTTGTATTCAGCCCACTTTACTCTGACACACCTAACTAAAATCCAGTGAAACCAATTGCCTTCAGAAGTCACCTAATTAGTAAATAGAGTCCACCTGTGTGTAATATAATCCCATATAAATACACTTGTTCTGTGAAGCCCTCAGAGGTTAGAGAACCTAATGCCGTGTACACACAGCCGGACTTTTCGACAGCAAAGGTCCGACGGAACGAATCCGTCTGACAATTTGATTGTGTGTGGGCTTCATCCGACCTTTGCTGTCTAAAAAGCAGATGGACTTTAGATTTAGAACATGTTTCAAATCTTTCCGATCGACTCGAGTCCGGTCGAAAAACCGTTTGTCTGTATGCTAGTCCAACGGATGAAAACCGACGCTAGGGCAGCTATTGGCTACTGGCTATGAACTTCCTTATTCTAGTCCGGTACGTCATCACGTTCAAATCCGTCAGACTTTGGTGTAATTGTGTGTGGCCAAGTCCGTTCGTTCAGAAAGTCAGTCAGAAATCTGCCGAAAGTCCATTGGGAAGACCGCCAGACCTAGTCTGCCGGAAAGTCCGGCCGTGTGTACACGGCATAAGAGAACAAACAGCATCATGAATGCCAAGTAACACACCAGACAGGAAGGGGGTAAAGTTGTGGAGAAGTTTAAAGCAGGGTTAGGTTATAAAAAATATCCCAAGCTTTGAACATCTCACCAAGCACTGTTCAATCCATCATCTGAAAATGGAAAGAGTATGGCACAACTGCAAACCTACCAAGACATGGCCATCCACCTAAACTCACAGGCCGGGCAAGGAGAGCATTAATCAGAGAAGCAGCCAAGAGGCCCATGGTAACTCTGGAGATGCTGCAGAGATCCACAGCTCAGGTGGGAGAATCTGTCCACGGGACAACTATTAGTCGTGCACTCCACAAATCTGGCCTTTATAGAAGAATGGCAAGAAGAAAGCCATAAGAAGTCCCGTTTGCAATTTCCGAGAAGCCATGTGGGAGTCACAGCAAACATGTGGAAGAAGGTGCTCTGGTCAGATGAGACCAAATTAAACTTTTTGGCCTAAAAGCAAAACACTATGTGTGGCGGAAAACTAACACTGCACATCAACTTGAAGACACCATCCCACCATGAAATGTGGTGGTGGCAGCATCGTGTTTTTGGGGATGCTTTTCTTTAGCAGGGACAGGAAAGCTGGTTAGAGTTGATGGGAAGATGGATGGAATCAAATACAGGGCAATCTTAGAAGAAAACCTGTTATGCCCCGTACACACGAGAGGACTTATGTCCGGCAGACTTCCAAAGGAGTTCCGCCGGAATTCCGCCGGAGTTCTGACAGACTTTTCGGCCGAACGGACTTGGCCACACACGATCACACTAAACTCCGACGGATTCGAACGTGATGACGTACGACCCGACTCGAATAAGGAAGTTCATAGCCAGTAGCCAATAGCTGCCCTAGCGTCGGTTTTAGTCCGTCGGAGTAGCATACACACGAGCGGATTTTTCGAAGGGGACCGGGTCCGGCGGAGTTCCGTCGGGAAAATTTGAAGCATGCTTCATTTCTAAAGTCCGTCAGACTTTTGCGAAGCTAAAGTCCGTTGCAGCCCACACACGATCGGATAGTCTGACGGACTCGGTCTGACGGACTTTGGATGTTGAAAAGTCCGCTCGTGTGTACGGGGCATTAGAGTCTGCAAAAGAGACTGGGGTGGAGGTTCACCTTCCAGCAGGACAACAACCTTAAACATACAGCCAGAGCTACAATGTAGTGGTTTAGATCAAAGCATATGCATGTGTTAGAATGCCCCAGTCAAAGTCTAGACCTACATCCAACTGAAAATCTGTGTCAGGATTTGAAATTTGCTGTTCACTGATGCTCTCCATCCAATCTAACAGAGCTTCAGCTATTTTGCAAAGAATAATGGGCAAAATGTCACTCTCTAGATGTGCAAAGTATTGACTGTGGGGGTGAAATACAAATGCACGCCACACTTTTCAGATATTTATCTGTAAAAAATGTCAAACCATTTATCATTTTCCTTCCACTTCACAATTATGTGCCACTTTGTTTTGGTCTATCACATAAAATCCCAACAAAATACATTTACGTTTTTGGTTGTAACACGACAAAATGTGGAAAATGTCAAGGGGTATGAATACTTTTTCAAGGCAAATGTATGTTAAGTCTAAATCTACCAGGCCATCTAAAGCTACCCTCTACATAGGTTGACAATGCTGCTATCCAAGATGGCTACACAGCTCCTTCATATATACAGCAAAGGAGTGAGCGTAGCACCCCTAATGGTGCTCATTCACCTAATACTGGTCACTCTACTGGTTGTCAATGATTTTATAAATTATTGTATTGTTAACTGATTTACTGCCTGGAAGAAAGATACACTTGGAAGATCAAAAAGATAATTTGACATGCCATATACTTAAAGTGGTTCTAAAGGCTGAAGGTTTAAAAAAAATCTTCTGTGTGCAGTATCTCTCCCATCCCCCCATCCTTACCTGAGCTCCCTCCGATCCAGCGATGTTCATGATAGCCTCGGTTGTGCCGGGACTCTCCCTCCTCATTGGCTGAGACAGCATCGGGAGCCCATTGGCTCCCACTGCTGTCAATCACAGCCAGTGAGCCAATGAGGAGTGGGGGGGGGAGTGGCAGGGGTGAGCTGCAGCTATTTGTGTCTTATGGACGTATAGAGTAGTGGCTTAGGAGCGAAAATGCAGCAGTGCACCCAGGGCAAGCGGCTTTCTCTGGCGGTATTGCTTGAGGGGAACGAGCCAGGACCACTTGAAAAGAAAAGGATCTGAACCACTGCACAGAGCAGGTAAGTATACCATGTCTGTTATGTACAAAAAAACAAATAAAACATGAGTGGAAGGAAAGAAAATTGCCTGATTCCCCCACCAACACATTCAGTGTTGATGAGGTAATCCCTTCCGGCAGCACTATTGTGTTCTTCCGAGGGTGGGGGGGGGGGGGCAAGAAAGGAGCCTTCCTTGCTGGCGGAACACAATGATCCCTACCTGCTGCTATAGCTACAAAAAATCCATGGATTGACCAACCTGCCCATGGATGGATTGAATTTTGTCTGGTACCTGCTGAACCAGCCAAAATTCAATCCGTCTGTGGCCGGCTTTAACAATCATATTGCTCTATTTCCCTATGGATTAGACTTTCCATCCAGACAATCTTGAAGAAACTGGCTCTTTTTTCTCAAATTTGATTGATGACACAGTATGTGTCTTTTTAATAATTTATGGATTCAATGATATTGTCCAATTCTGTGACTCATTATGTGTATGGCCACCATAAGGCAAGAAGTGAGTTACTGGTAGGGATGAGCTCAGGCGAGTCCAAACCTGCCTGAGCTAGCCTGTTAATAAGCTGTGGACAGCCAATAATGAGCAGTGGAGGCTTGCACCACCCCGCAGCCATAACTATACAATACCTCCACCACCTATGATTCATTGTCCTCTTTGACAGCTTACTAGCAGTATAGCTCAGGTGGGTGTGGAATCTTGCGTTCTGAGTATACCTGAGTAGTGATGGCCGAACGGTTCGCCCGGCGGTCGTTTCGCGGCGAATTTCCGACATTCGCGGTCCGCACGTTCGAACGCCTTTTTCCGTCGTTCGCCGCGGCGGACTTACGTGTTTAATGTATACAAGAACTTTAACCTTTGGTGACACGTTTATCATGTGATACAGGACAGCCAATTGAGACATGACAGCACATGGACACTTGTACATTCCCCCTAACCTATAAATACACCCGATCCGGTGGCCATTTTACATTCTTTCTTCTGTTACGATAGGGACAGGTTCCTGTGTGGAGTAGGGAGAGATAAACCACTAGCTATTTGGTACACAAAAGTTCTTTTCAGGACTGGTATAGGTGTTAGGTGTTGATAGGTTTGCTGTGCTGCTGATTCTTGCAGCAGCCTGAGTGTCTTTTGTTAGTTTAGAGAAAGGGAAAGGACGGTGTATGCTACAGGGACAGCCAGATTAGTCTTTCATCATCATCATCATCATCATCATCATTAGCTGTTACTATCAAGGTCCACAAAAGAGCTGTTCCAGTAACCACTAATCGTTCTCTTTTTTTGCCAATTTGTATAGGGACAGGAAGGAAGCAGTGTTGTCAGGCAGTGAGGGTAATTTTAAAGACTTGCTGTTATTATTAGTTCCACAAAGGTTCTTTTCAGGACTGGTATCAGTGGTACAGTAATAGGCTTGTACATGTATAATATTCTTTCTTCCAAATATAAATATAGAAAGGATATTATACTTGACTGCTGCCCTTCTGCTGCAGTCTGCTAAACATTCACAACTCACTTGTTCCACAAAAGTTCTTATAAGGACTGGTAACTTGGTATAGGGTGCTACGGTACATAGGCTTGAGTGCGGTACAGTCTGCTGTTCTGTAAGGACCGCTATCGGTCCACAATAGATAGGGTTGACGTGCACCACTGCTGACCGCTGCCCTATACTGCAGCAGTCCTTCAGCGGTATAGGGACTGACGTACAGTCTGCTAATCACTAACACACAACCTGCTTGTTCCACAAAAGTTCTTATAAGGACTGGTAACTTGGTATAGGGTGCTACGGTACATAGGCTTGAGTGCGGTACAGTCTGCTGTTCTGTAAGGACCGCTATCGGTCCACAATAGATAGGGTTGACGTGCACCACTGCTGACCGCTGCCCTATACTGCAGCAGTCCTTCAGCGGTATAGGGACTGACGTACAGTCTGCTAAACACTAATACACAACCTGCTTGGTCCACAAAAGTTCTTATAAGGACTGGTAACTTGGTATAGGGTGCTACGGTACATAGGCTTGAGTGCGGTACAGTCTGCTGTTCTGTAAGGACCGCTATCGGTCCACAATAGATAGGGTTGACGTGCACCACTGCTGACCGCTGCCCTATACTGCAGCAGTCCTTCAGCGGTATAGGGACTGACGTACAGTCTGCTAAACACTAATACACAACCTGCTTGGTCCACAAAAGTTCTTATAAGGACTGGTAACTTGGTATAGGGTGCTACGGTACATAGGCTTGAGTGCGGTACAGTCTGCTGTTCTGTAAGGACCGCTATCGGTCCACAATAGATAGGGTTGACGTGCACCACTGCTGACCGCTCACCTATACTGCAGCAGTCCTTCAGCGGTATAGGGACTGACGTACAGTCTGCTAATCACTAACACACAACCTGCTTGTTCCACAAAAGTTCTTATAAGGACTGGTAACTTGGTATAGGGTGCTACGGTACATAGGCTTGAGTGCGGTACAGTCTGCTGTTCTGTAAGGACCGCTATCGGTCCACAATAGATAGGGTTGACGTGCACCACTGCTGACCGCTGCCCTATACTGCAGCAGTCCTTCAGCGGTATAGGGACTGACGTACAGTCTGCTAAACACTAATACACAACCTGCTTGGTCCACAAAAGTTCTTATAAGGACTGGTAACTTGGTATAGGGTGCTACGGTACATAGGCTTGAGTGCGGTACAGTCTGCTGTTCTGTAAGGACCGCTATCGGTCCACAATAGATAGGGTTGACGTGCACCACTGCTGACCGCTGCCCTATACTGCAGCAGTCCTTCAGCGGTATAGGGACTGACGTACAGTCTGCTAAACACTAATACACAACCTGCTTGGTCCACAAAAGTTCTTATAAGGACTGGTAACTTGGTATAGGGTGCTACGGTACATAGGCTTGAGTGCGGTACAGTCTGCTGTTCTGTAAGGACCGCTATCGGTCCACAATAGATAGGGTTGACGTGCACCACTGCTGACCGCTCACCTATACTGCAGCAGTCCTTCAGCGGTATAGGGACTGACGTACAGTCTGCTAATCACTAACACACAACCTGCTTGTTCCACAAAAGTTCTTATAAGGACTGGTAACTTGGTATAGGGTGCTACGGTACATAGGCTTGAGTGCGGTACAGTCTGCTGTTCTGTAAGGACCGCTATCGGTCCACAATAGATAGGGTTGACGTGCACCACTGCTGACCGCTCACCTATACTGCAGCAGTCCTTCAGCGGTATAGGGACTGACGTACAGTCTGCTAATCACTAACACACAACCTGCTTGTTCCACAAAAGTTCTTATAAGGACTGGTAACTTGGTATAGGGTGCTACGGTACATAGGCTTGAGTGCGGTACAGTCTGCTGTTCTGTAAGGACCGCTATCGGTCCACAATAGATAGGGTTGACGTGCACCACTGCTGACCGCTCACCTATACTGCAGCAGTCCTTCAGCGGTATAGGGACTGACGTACAGTCTGCTAATCACTAACACACAACCTGCTTGTTCCACAAAAGTTCTTATAAGGACTGGTAACTTGGTATAGGGTGCTACGGTACATAGGCTTGAGTGCGGTACAGTCTGCTGTTCTGTAAGGACCGCTATCGGTCCACAATAGATAGGGTTGACGTGCACCACTGCTGACCGCTGCCCTATACTGCAGCAGTCCTTCAGCGGTATAGGGACTGACGTACAGTCTGCTAATCACTAACACACAACCTGCTTGTTCCACAAAAGTTCTTATAAGGACTGGTAACTTGGTATAGGGTGCTACGGTACATAGGCTTGAGTGCGGTACAGTCTGCTGTTCTGTAAGGACCGCTATCGGTCCACAATAGATAGGGTTGACGTGCACCACTGCTGACCGCTGCCCTATACTGCAGCAGTCCTTCAGCGGTATAGGGACTGACGTACAGTCTGCTAAACACTAATACACAACCTGCTTGGTCCACAAAAGTTCTTATAAGGACTGGTAACTTGGTATAGGGTGCTACGGTACATAGGCTTGAGTGCGGTACAGTCTGCTGTTCTGTAAGGACCGCTATCGGTCCACAATAGATAGGGTTGACGTGCACCACTGCTGACCGCTGCCCTATACTGCAGCAGTCCTTCAGCGGTATAGGGACTGACGTACAGTCTGCTAAACACTAATACACAACCTGCTTGTTCCACAAAAGTTCTTATAAGGACTGGTAACTTGGTATAGGGTGCTACGGTACATAGGCTTGAGTGCGGTACAGTCTGCTGTTCTGTAAGGACCGCTATCGGTCCACAATAGATAGGGATGACGTGCACCACTGCTGACCGCTCACCTATACTGCAGCAGTCCTTCAGCGGTATAGGGACTGACGTACAGTCTGCTAATCACTAACACACAACCTGCTTGTTCCACAAAAGTTCTTATAAGGACTGGTAACTTGGTATAGGGTGCTACGGTACATAGGCTTGAGTGCGGTACAGTCTGCTGTTCTGTAAGGACCGCTATCGGTCCACAATAGATAGGGTTGACGTGCACCACTGCTGACCGCTGCCCTATACTGCAGCAGTCCTTCAGCGGTATAGGGACTGACGTACAGTCTGCTAAACACTAATACACAACCTGCTTGGTCCACAAAAGTTCTTATAAGGACTGGTAACTTGGTATAGGGTGCTACGGTACATAGGCTTGAGTGCGATACAGTCTGCTGTTCTGTAAGGACCGCTATCGGTCCACAATAGATAGGGTTGACGTGCACCACTGCTGACCGCTGCCCTATACTGCAGCAGTCCTTCAGCGGTATAGGGACTGACGTACAGTCTGCTAAACACTAATACACAACCTGCTTGGTCCACAAAAGTTCTTATAAGGACTGGTAACTTGGTATAGGGTGCTACGGTACATAGGCTTGAGTGCGGTACAGTCTGCTGTTCTGTAAGGACCGCTATCGGTCCACAATAGATAGGGTTGACGTGCACCACTGCTGACCGCTGCCCTATACTGCAGCAGTCCTTCAGCGGTATAGGGACTGACGTACAGTCTGCTAAACACTAATACACAACCTGCTTGGTCCACAAAAGTTCTTATAAGGACTGGTAACTTGGTATAGGGTGCTACGGTACATAGGCTTGAGTGCGGTACAGTCTGCTGTTCTGTAAGGACCGCTATAGGTCCACAATAGATAGGGTTGACGTGCACCACTGCTGACCGCTCACCTATACTGCAGCAGTCCTTCAGCGGTATAGGGACTAAGAGTTTTGTCACAGGGTCATTTAAAAAATGACATGCAGAGGAAGAGGCAGGCCCTTCCGCAGGGGTGGTAGGGGTAGGGCAGGAGCAACAGGCTTGAGCCAAAGTGGGAAGTTGCAGAAGGTGCGTTCAATTACTTTAAAGGATGCACCAGACTTGGTTGAGTGGCTCGCTCAGCCTTACTCTTCTGCACCCTCCTCATCCTCTCGATCTGCACCCTCTTCTTCACTCTCTGCTATGTGCACCCCCAAAGACACTACCACCAACAACACGACCACCACCACCACCACCACATACCTTCCGCTTGAGTCACTGGAATTATTTTCCGATCCATATCAAGAGGACATTTCTGATGCGCAGCCACTCTTGGTATTGGATCAGGAAGAGGAGGTAGCAACAAGCGCTACTCAGCAGTCTGACGCCAGTACCCAGATCAGCCCAAGGAGGAGGTTGGTCCCCGGTGTTGCTGCCTACTCTACTTATAGCGGTGGGGAAGGTGACGTTGATGATGACGTGTCTAGTGATGTCACGTGGGTGCCCACAAGAGAGGAAGAGGAGGGGAGTTCAGAGGGAGATATGGACCAGCAGATAGGGAGGAGAAGCAGCAATGACTTACATTGCACAGCAGGGACAAAGCAGACTGCAAATGTATCAGGAGCGAGTCATCGACCATGTACGGTCACATCTGGCGCTCCCAGGACACCGGCACATGGCTCCGCAGTGTGGGCTTTTTTTAACGTGTCCGCTGCTGACAATAGCGTTGCCATCTGCAATCTTTGCAGTCAACGCGTTAGTCGCGGTAAGCCCAATACTCACCTAGGGACGACCGCCTTAAGAAGGCACATGAGCAGCCATCACCGAGCCCAGTGGGAGCAACGGAACACACAAAGCCACACTGCAGGCTCTCACCGTCCAGCCTCGTCTTCTACTTCTCCTTCTCCTCTCTCCTCACAATTGTCCTCCACTCCACCTTCCATCACGCCAAGCTCACATTTTTCTGCAAAAAGGCAGGCTTCCGTGGGCCTAATGTTTGAGCGTAAAAAAATGATGACGCCGGATAACCCTCTTGCCCAACGGTTGGCGGCTGGCTTGTCAGAACTCATAGCCCGCCAACTACTGCCATATAAACTGGTGGACTCGGAGGCCTTTCGCAAATTTGTGGCCATTGGAACACCACAATGGAAGGTCCCAGGAAGGAAGTATTTCTCAGAGAAGGGCATCCCAGAGCTATATGGCCATGTTCAGCGGCAAGTGAATGTATCTCTGGCACACAGTGTCGGTGCCAAGATACATCTGACCACAGACACGTGGTCTAGCAAACACGGGCAGGGAAGGTATATCAGTTTTACTGCCCACTGGGTGAACCTTCTGACGGCCGTCAAGCATGTAACCCGTGGCACCCGTGTAGATTTGGTTTTACCGCCACGGATTGCATGCAGGCCTGACTCTTCTTCTCCTCCTCCTACTCCATCCTCCTCCCTCTCCTCCTCAGCTGCCTCCTCCTTTTCCGCTGCTAGCGTCTCTTCCACTGCACCGCCCAAGCTCCCCAGAACCTATTCCACATGCCAGGTGAGACGTTGCCATGCCGTGCTGCGTCTGTTGTGCCTGGAAGCAAAGAGCCACACTGGCCCGGCACTCCTTTCAGCTTTGCGTTCACAGGCAGATGAGTGGCTAACACCGCTCAATTTGACAGTTGGTAAAGTGGTGTGTGACAACGGTGCCAATCTGCTTAGCGCATTGAAACAGGGCAAAATCACGCACGTGCCGTGCATGGCACACGTCTTAAACTTGGTCGTGCAGCGATTCCTTGTCAAATACCCTGGGGTCCAGGACATCTTGCGGCAGGCAAGGAAAATCTCGGCCCATTTCAGAAGATCTTACACGGCCATGGCTCGCCTTGCTGACATTCAGCGGCGACACCATCTGCCGGTCAGACGTCTTATTTGCGATTGCCCGACGCGATGGAACTCAACCTTCTATATGCTTGATAGGCTGCTCCAGCAGAAACGTGCAGTTAACGTCTACCTGTATGAACTCTGCGAAAGAAACGGTTCTGGGGAGCTGGGTTTTTTTTCACCGCGCCAGTGGCTGCTCATGCGCGACACATGCAGACTTCTGCGGCCATTTGAGGAGATCACCAAACTGGTCAGTCGCAGCCATGGCGCCATCAGTGACATGGTACCTTATGCCTTCTTTCTGGAGCGTGCATTGCGTCGTGTCATTGATCAGGCTGTGGAGGAGCAGGAGCGGGAAGATGAGGAAGTCGCAATGCTGGATGAATTCCCAGGGGGGGCTACTCTATCTGAGACAAGTCAACAACAGGAGTCTGATGAGGAGTCAGAGGAGGATGGTGCCGGGGCGGATGAGCAGGAGCAAGAAGAGCATGCTTTAAACCTTTCTGGGATCCCTGTTGTGCGAGGATGGGGAGAGGAGAATGAAGAGGACGACATTATCCTGGATGATGAGCAGGAGCCAGGCCACCACACCGCTTCCACTTTAGTGCAAATGGGGGCCTTCATGCTCCAGTGTTTTAATAGGGACCCCCGTATAAAAAGCATGAGGGTCAAGGACCAGTACTGGGTGGCAACGTACTTAGACCCCCGGTACAAACACAAAATGGCGGAAATGTTACCGCCGTCGCAGAGGGCTGTCAGAATGCAGCACTTCCAGGCCTTGCTTCGAGAAATGCTGCATTCTGCTTTTGCGTGCGCTGGCAGAGGAGCAATTCCCACTCCCAGAGAAGGATTTGCGGGTACCAATCCAACAGCGCCTGCAAGAAGAGGCCGGTTTGAAGATGTGTTGGTGACTTCGGATATGAGGTCATTCTTTCAGCCGACCCATCGACAGGTGTCATCCGGATCCAGCATCAGGGAACGCCTAGACCGTCAGGTGTCCGACTACATTGGGTTAACGGCCGATGTGGACGCTCTGAGGAGTGATGAACCCCTAGACTACTGGGTGGGCAGGCTTGACCTCTGGCCAGAGCTTGCCCAATTTGCAATCGAACTGTTGGCTTGCCCCTCATCCAGTGTCCTGTCCGAAAGGACGTTCAGCGCAGCAGGGGGGATTGTGACCGATAAGCGTACTCGCCTAGCTCACCACAGTGTTAACTACCTCACATTTCTAAAAATGAATGAGGCATGGATCTCGGAGGAATTCAACACATGTGATCAGTAGACCATGTATATGTCTATAAACAATTTTTGGAATCAAGCACACAGACCTTCTTAATTCATTTGGCTCACTTCCCTGACCCAAAAAAGCACACCGTACTATATGCCCCTACCCTCCTCTTTGAAGAGGTTGAGCGGTGTCATATTTCTACTGGGGCTGCTTATTATGAGGGGTTCCCACCATCCCTGTGCTGTGCTGACTTCCTCCTGGGTGTTCTTATTATGAGGGGCTCCCACCATCCCTGTGCTGTGCTGACTTCCTCCTGGGGGTTCTTATTATGAGGGGATCACACCATCCCTGTGCTGTGCTGACTTCCTCCTGGGGCTGCTTACGGTGCTGCTGTCAGCGCTGTATGTCACGGAGCTGCTGTCAGCGCTGTATGTCACGGAGCTGCTGTCAGCGCTGTATGTCACGGAGCTGCTGTCAGCGCTGTATGTCACGGAGCTGCTGTCAGCGCTGTATGTCACGGAGCTGCTGTCAGCGCTGTATGTCACGGAGCTGCTGTCAGCGCTGTATGTCACGGAGCTGCTGTCAGCGCTGTATGTCACGGAGCTGCTGTCAGCGCTGTATGTCACGGAGCTGCTGTCAGCGCTGTATGTCACGGAGCTGCTGTCAGCGCTGTATGTCACGGAGCTGCTGTCAGCGCTGTATGTCACGGTGCTGCTGTCAGCGCTGTATGTCACGGAGCTGCTGTCAGCGCTGTATGTCACGGAGCTGCTGTCAGCGCTGTATGTCACGGAGCTGCTGTCAGCGCTGTATGTCACGGAGCTGCTGTCAGCGCTGTATGTCACGGAGCTGCTGTCAGCGCTGTATGTCACGGTGCTGCTGTCAGCGCTGTATGTCACGGAGCTGCTGTCAGCGCTGTATGTCACGGAGCTGCTGTCAGCGCTGTATGTCACGGAGCTGCTGTCAGCGCTGTATGTCACGGAGCTGCTGTCAGCGCTGTATGTCACGGAGCTGCTGTCAGCGCTGTATGTCACGGTGCTGATGTCAGTGCTCTGTATTACGGTGCTGCTGTCAGTGCTCTGTATCTCCTGCACCCTCTTGTTTGCCTACCCTGGTCCCTGACCTTCCCTCTCCTCCATTGCCTTCATTAGCTCCATAGTCCTGAATTGTCAGAACAATTTCCCAAATAAAAAAAAAATGCTTGTAGTTATCGATCCCAAATTCACCTCATACATGTATTATGCTATTGTCCAGGTGGTGGGACTACGTGCTACCCCCTAATAATTACCCCGTGGCCGCAAATTCGACCTAAAGGTTTGCGAAATTCGCCTCCCATTGAAGTCAATGGAGCCCGCGGCGAACGGTCGTTTTCGCGAACGTTTGTGTCCGTTCGCGTTTCGCGTTCGCGAAACGTCCCGTCGGAAGTTCGTCCATCACTATACCTGAGCTCATCCATGTTTTTGGCTGGATCACCAGGTGAAAACAAAGGGAAAAAAGCCTAAACCAAGAAAGATAATGCAACCACCAAACTTATGGATTAATAAACTGCAACAACATTCATTTCAGTCTTTTGGTTTACAGCAGCCTGATGACGGCTATGTGACGAAACACAAAGGGGAGAACTTAGAGTGTCATCACGTCACTTCCAGTTTAGAAGAGTCTCGTCCGTGGAATAAAGCGTCCTGGACATATTGGCGATTTTATCCATACTGACCCCTTAGCACTATTGGAAGTGCGTTTTTTAGCATCTGTTTTAAATAAATTTACTTTTTATGGACTTTAAGATGCCTTATGGAAACTATAAGATGGCTTTCTGTCCATCCATCCCTATGTCAGTGTACCCAGTAGGGATGAGCCGAACACCCCCCGGTTCGGTTCGTACCAGAACTTTCGAACGGACCCCAAATTCGTACGAACGTTAGAACCCCATTGAAGTCTATGAGACTCGAACGTTCGAAATTAAAAGTGCTAATTTTAACGGCTAATATGCAAGATACTGTCCTAAAAAGGGTTTGGGGACCTGGCTCCTGCCCCAGGGGACATGGGTCAATGCAAAAAAAAGTTTTAAAAGCGGCCCTTTTGGTGGGAGCACTGATTTTAATGACGATTAAAGTGAAAAAAAAAGTGAAATATTCCTTTAAATATCATGCCGGGGGGGGGGGGGTGTCTATAGTATGCCTGTGAAGTGCCACGTGTTTCCCGTGTTTAGAACAGTCCCTGCACAAAATGACATTTAACGGAAATAACGTCATTTAAAACTGCTTGTGGTTTTAATGTTATATCTGGTTCCTGCAATATGGTTGAAAATCATTGAGAAAAATGGCATGGGTAGCCCTCCCTGCCCATTACCAGCCCCTTTGGGTCTTGTACGCATATTAAGGGGAACCCCGTACCCATATTAAAAAAAGGAAATACGTGTGGCCCCCAGGCCCTATATACTCACAGCAGTATACAGGCGGTGCAAACAAGACAGGGACTGTGTAGATTTGTTGTGTTAAGTTGAATCTGTTTGTAATTTTCAACTGGTACATTTTTAAAGTGTAGCTCCAGTCAAAAAAAACTATTTTTAAGCTTTTTGGAAAACATAGGGAAGGGTTATCACCCCTGTATAATTTGTTTTGCCGTCCGTCTTTTTTCATCTCACTTGCTGCTGTCTCCTTGCGTTTGCAAGTAGGAGATGTTTGTAAGTTGGATGTTTGAAAGTAGGGGCCTGCCCTATATGCTCTGCAGAAATGGCGGAACAAGGTGTTGGTTTTGCCACAACATTGTAAGCCCTCAAAGTGACTCTTGGTGGGCGCTGGAGCGCCCTGCTGTGAACGATTATATCAAGAATTGTAATTACATGCCATTGTTGAACAGTGGTAGAAAAATTGACCTTTGGTGGTTGTGGTGCTGGTGCCACAACACTATAAGTCCTCACAGTTACTCTGAGTGGGCACAGGAACAGGCCCTCCTGTGAAATATTATATCAAGAATTGTAATTACATGTCCCTGTTAAACAGGGGCAGAAAAATTGGGCCTTAGGCACTGGTGCTGGTGCCACGACACTGCAACCTCTCCCATATACTCTAGTTTTATTGCATGAATTAGCCCTGCTGCAAAGCATTGCATCAAAAATTGTAATTAAACGCCCCTGTTAAACAGGGGCTGAAAAATTGGGCCTTAGGAGGAGTACGTGTGGAATTCACTAACCCTTCACCAGTGATATACACTGCATCATTTGGATGGATCATATGGATCCATGAAGTGAGATTTTTGTTTTGTGTTTTTTTCCTTTTTTTTTTTCTCTAGGTCAGTCCCCTCCCCCTACAGTTAGAAACACACATAGGGAACACAGTTAACCCCATTGATCGCCCCCTAGTGTTAACCCCTTCCCTGCCAGTGACATTTTTACAGTAATCAGTGCATTTTTATAGCACTGATCACTGTATAAATGCCAATGGTCCCAAAAATGTATCAAAAGTGTCCGATGTTATGTAATGCCGCAGTCCCAATAAAAATCACAGATCGCAGCCATTACTAGTAAAAAAATAATAATAATAAATAATAATGCTATAATAATGCTATAAATCTATCCCCTATTTTGTAGATGCTATAACTTCTGTGCAAACCAATCAATATACACTTATTGCGATTTTTTTTTACCAAAAATATGTAAGTGCAAAAAATAAAAACCACAGAGGCGATCAAATACCACCAAGGACATCAATTTTGTTTGGGTGCAACGCCGCACGACCGCGCAATTGTCAATTAAAGTGACACAGTCCCGAATTGAAAAAAATGGCCTGGTCATTTAGCAGCCAAATCTTCCAGGGCTGAAGTGGTTAAGTGCATAGAGCACTTTATCTTTTATTCATTCGTTTCATATAATATATTGTGGTAGACATGTTCGGTTTGTTTCGTTACGAATTAACATTCGGACAAATTTTTCGTTATTCTGAGATTCGGGTATATCTGAATACCTGACTTGCAATATAAACTAATTTTACTGAATGCTCCATATAACGTAACGAAATTCGGACTGAAATTCAAATCGAATTTTACATTGAACTCCAGTCAAAGACTGTGTAAGTTATTAGAGTATCATTTCGAAATAATGCTGTTTTTGTTAAGCCAAAGGTGATTTAACCACTTCAATACCGGGTACTTATACACCTTCCTGCCCAGATGAATTTTGAGCTTTCAGTGCTGTCGCACTTTGAATGACAATTGCGCGGTCATGCTACACTGTACCCAAGCTAAATTTTTATCATTTTGTTCCCACAAATAGAGCTTTCTTTTGGTGGTATTTGATCAGCTCTGGGATTTTTATTTTCTGCTAAACAAATAAAAAAAAGGCTGAAAATTTTGAAAAAAAACATTTTTTTTGTTTCAGTTACAAAACTTTGTAAATAAGTAAGTTTTCTCCTTCACTGATGGGCACTGACGGGGCCGCAGTGACTGGTACTGATAAGGTGGCACTGATGGGCACCAATGATGTGGCATCAATGAAGTGGCACTGATAGGCGGCACTGATAGAGGGCACTGATATGTGACACAGATAGACACTGATAGGTGGCACAAATGGGCACTGATAGGTGGCACGGATTGGCATGGATGGGTGGCATGAATAGGTGGCATGAATGGGCATGGATAGGCGGCATGGATGGGCACTGATAGGTGGCATGGATGGGCACTGATAGGCGGCATGGATGGGCATGGATGGGCACTGATAGGTGGCATGCATGGGCACTGATAGGCAGCATAGATGGGCACTGATAGGTGGCATGGATGGGCACTGATAGGCGGCACAGATGGGCATTGTAGTGTACAGTATTGTATAGGGATGGATGCCAATCAGTGCCAAACAATAATGCATGCTAATCAGTGATGCCCATTGTGCGCACTGATTGGCATCCATTATGGGCATTGATTGGCATCCATTGTGGGCACTGACTGGCATCCCTGGTGGTCTAGGGGGCATACCTGTTGCTGGGCATCCCTAGTAGTCTGGTGGCGTCCCTGGTGGTCCAGTGAGGGCATCCTTGGGGGGGGCTGTGCTGATAATCGATCAGCACAGACCCCCCTGTCAGAGGTGCAGCCGATCGGCTCTCCTCTACTGACAGACGCGAGTGAGGAAAAGCCGATCACCGGCTCTTCCTATTTGCACTGTGATCAGCCGTGATTCTCCGTCAGAGACTCTTTACCGAGATCGTAGTTGTGGGGTGCGCCGCTTTAACTAACAATTGCGCGGTCGTGCGACATTGTACCCAAACAAAATGTATTTCCTTTTTTTCCCACAAATAGAGCTTTCTTTTGGTGGTATTTGATCAAATATGCGTTTTTTATTTTTTGCGCTATCTCCAAAAAGAGACTGACAATTTTGAAAAAAAAACAATATTTTTTACTTGTTTCTATAATACATATCCAAAAAAAAAAAAAGTAAAGTAAAAAAAATTAATTTCTTCATAAATTTAGGCCAATATATATTCTTCTACATATTTTTGGTAAAAAAAATAGCAATAAGCTATATTGGTTGGTTTGCGCAAAAGTTATTGCATCTACAACTTCGGGATAGATTTATGAACTTTTATTTTTTCCATTTTTTTTTTTACTGGTAATGGCAGCGATCTGCGATTTTTAGTTTGATTGCAACATTGTGGCAGACAAATCTGACCCCAAATTACACTTTTTGGGGACCAGTGACATTATTGTATTGATCAGTACTAAAAAAATGCACAGATCAATGTATAAATGACACTGGCAGGGAAGGGGTTAACACTAGGGGATGATCAAGGAGTTAACTGTGCTCCCTGGGTGTGTTCTAACTTTAGAGGGGTGAGCTGCCAGGAACATGACAGAGATCACTGTTCTTGATCACTGGGACCAGTAGATCTCTGTCATGTCCCCTGTCAGAACCTGAAATCCCCCTTGTTTACAAAGGCAGATCCTCGTTCTGCCTCTGTGCACAATGATCGCGGTCGGCCCTGGACATCGAGACCGCCAGACCTGCGGGCACGCCCGCAATCTCACCTGTATGGACCGTACAGGTACGTTGGTGCACGCAGGAGAGCTGCGTACGGCGGCTGGTCGGCAAGTGGTTAAAGACTCATTGTAATCATTTAATGAAGATTTTTCTTTTGTTTGTTCACTTTGTGCTGCATTCAAATCGAAAACAATGTAACATTTTCGTTTTTACTGATTCGAAAATTTATTGATTTGAACGATTCAAATCGAAAAAAAACTATAAATTCGAAAATTACGAATATGAATTCACCAAATTTAACTAAACAAAATAACTAGATTAACTAATCAAAATGAAGCAAAACTATTTTTTTCGTCATGCACATGTCTATATTGTGGACTGTTTACTTGCACATTAACCACTTGATGTCCACGCTATATTCAAAAGACGGCTGCAGCACGTCCATGTACGTCCTCCTGTGCTTGAGCGGCCTGCGCACCCCCTTCAGGGCAAGCGGCGCACTCTGTGATCAGCGAGTCTATGAGACTTGGCTGATCACAGATCGGAGTAAGGGGTTGATCCTGACCCCTTACCATGTGATCAGCTGTCAGCCAATGACAGCTGATCATGTGATGTAAACAGAGTTGGTAATCGGCTATTTTTTCTCCTCACGCCGGCTGTGAGAGGGACATTGGTCCCGATCATGGAGAGCCTCTTCAGAGGCTTCTGTGCCCACCAGCGTCACCTACCAGTGCCTACCAGTGCCCACAGTACCACCCATCAGTGCCCACAGTACCTCATATAAATCACCAATAAGTGAGTCCACCTATCAGTGCCCATCAGTGCCAGCCATCAGTGCCCATCAGTGTTGTCTTATCTCTGCCTATCAGTGTCACCTTATCTGTACCCATCAGTGCCCATCAGTGCAGCCTCATCAGCGAATATCAATGAAGGAGAAAAATTACCAGTTTGTATAATTTTATAACAAACTATGAAACTTTTTATTTTTTTTAATTTCTGTCTTTTTTTGTTTGTTTAGAAAAAAATAAAAAATAAAGTGGTGATTAAATACCACCAAAAGAAAGCTCCATTTGTGGGAAAAAAAATGATACAAATTGAATTTGAGTACAGTGTTGTATAACTGCGCAATTGTCTTTCAAATTGTGACAGCGCTGAAAGCTGAAAATTGTTCTGGGCAGGAGTGTGATTTAAGTGCCCGGTAAGCAAGAGGTTAAATTATGGACATATATATATATATATAACTTTCAGATAGATTTGATGCAGTCTCCATTTATGACAGTGATTCTACTTATGTTTGCGTAAATAGCACAATTTAATTATTACTGTGCACTTAATAACAATTTGCACTAGGAGATTTCATAGGCACTGTGATTTAAAGAGACAGCATACTAATCTTTTCATATTTATATGGTTTAATTTTTTTTTTCATGTGTATATGGTTTGTTTCTCTTGAGCATTGCACGTCAGATAAAGACAGCGCCTTTTTAGTCTCTTCTTACACAGGACACTTATTGTTCCTCCTATGAGGACAACCTGTTACTTAGTCTACTCTGGCATAGCTCCACACTAAAACTATTATATAATGTAGAGCAGCCTTTAAAATAAAACAATATATATTTATTATTTTTTTAAATGTTTACACACATATATATATATATATATATATATATATATATATATATATATATATATATATATATATATATATATATATATAATAGATTTTATATATATATTCTACTTTGTCTACTCTGCCACAGCTCCGCACTAAAATTAATATATAACGTAGAGCAGCCTTTAAAATTAAACTATATATATATATATATATAATCATTTTTATGTATATATATATATATATATCTATCTATATTGTATGTGTGTGTATATATATATATATATATATATATATATATATATATATATATGATATATATATAGTTTTATTTGTGTGTGTGTGTGTGTATATATATATATATATATATATATATATATATATATATATATATATATATATATATATATATATATATATATATATATTTATTTATAGTTTTATTTATATATATCTGCCAAATATCCTAACTAGGTGCACCATTCTCTTTCATCTTCTTAGCCATTATTGGGCATGGTGCCATTATCCCCTCCTATGACTAGTAATAGAATAATGGTAGCCCCTGGATTTTGCATTAAAAAAAATTGGCTTTGGGTGGGGAAGAGGCTAATAAAAAATGCAATGGCCCCCACCTGACGCGATCAAAAAAGGCAACACTTAACCAAGTCATCTCCACAGGGGCCAGCTGCATGCTGATGTACCACGCTCCGCTCTTCTAATTCATCACAAAACATCCTTGCTCTATTCAAGACAACGCTACAGCCAATGTAAGAGTTAACGGGCAAGCAAGGGAGGGGGGAACGCTACACAGCTGATCCCTGTAGTTTGTGCTAGTTGAGAGATTTCCTGGGAATCAGATCCCCCCCCCCCCCCCCACCCCTCCAGGATTCAGTGGCCTCCTCCAGCCCAGCTCAGTGAGCAGTAAGCAAGTCTAACATCTTGCTCCTTTCCTTGTGCATTCCCTGAGTCTCCAGCAGGGGAGAACAGGAGAGGGGATTGGATCCTGGCTTCTTCTGTCTCACACATCTTTCCCAGTCCCCCTGCCCAGACAAGAGCTGGATGCTCATTCTGACACACCGGAGCGCAGCATGGAATGAATGGGAAAGTGGAGCTCGCTAAGCTTGCCTTTGAATGCAACTGCTGTCCTCCAGCCCCCTAAACTGTAGGACTCCCCCACCCCTCCTTCCCAAAGACAGGAGACCGAAAAGGTAGGACTATGTGTGCTGGCGCAGGGAGGGAGCTTTTGCCTGGATGTGCTGGTGTCTGTGTAGAGAAGCGGTGTCTATGCTCAGAGATGGGGAGCACATGTGCATGCATGAACCACTGTACAGCTGTTGCCTACAATTGCTTATCAATGATGGAATAGCTTCCCTTGTGTTGTCTACATGTTTACAGCTCTATGCAGTAGGTGGGTGGATGTGTTACATCGTTAAAAGTGTATAAAGCTAAAGGGGAGGCTAAGAGTCATATTTTTTCCCGTCAACCGGTCCTTGTAAACATTTTAAGACACAATAACTTCCTGTAAAGGCAGCACACAGCCCTGCCTTGCCTGTTCTCCGGCAATACGGCACCAAATGTGCATCAACACGTACCCACAACAGTTCGATTTATAGCTTGTGGCACCATCGCACACACTCGCTAAGCAGAGACAAAAAAACATTTTTTTTTTAAATATATAATCGGGTTTCTTATATTTTCAAAAACACAGTTCGAGCTCAACGGAAAAAAAAAAAATTGTCGAGTGCAATGCATAATTTGTGTCATTATTTTACAACCCCTGTGCACCTTTACTGCAATGGCACATTCATCCCTAAATATAGTACAACATCCATACAATGTAACTTAGTCACACAGAGGGATGGCAGCAACACAACATTTAAAGGCGCTTATCGTACGGTGGGTTAACAAGAACATAATGAGTCTGTGTGTCCAGGACCGTCCACTGTAGTATTGGCGACTTAATATGTCATAATAAAAAAAGAATGTGCAGCCGTGTGCCGTGGAGTACATTTTATGCCTTTGCCATGTTACAGCATAATTCTTTATGTCAATCAGCATCAAAGCCACAGCAGAACCAGAGCATTGGGATTCCAGTCTTTTTAAAATGTCATATCCCCGATGTGTTGCAAAATTTTGTCGTATCTTACAATATTACTACCAGCACCATCTGTCATAGCGGTACAGCTGAATTGTGTATAAACATAGAGTATACCATGTGTTCCTGCAGCACACACAAACTTTGTATTACATATTAACGAACGTAAAGGATCGGACGACGTGCAGCGACAACAAAAGGTCACTATTATTAAAACACCTTTTGCACAGGCGCAGGAGAAATCTGTCCCTGCTCGACGTAGAATCTGAAAATATATATACTGACTGATTGTATAGACGGGAATAGCCTCAAGCTCTCAGGGTGGTCAGACATTAGGCGATGTTCACAAGCAATGTAATCTTTTTAAGTATCATCTGCATGGTATGGAGATCACAGCATGACCTGTTCCAGTTGAAGAGCTAGTTAAAGAGATTTTGCAGAATGTTGAATTTGTTTTTGCAACCTGTGTTTTTTCATTTTTTTTTGTTTGTTTGTTGTGGTGTGTTTTTATTTTTTATTTTATTTTTTTGTTTGGTTTTGTGTATAACATCCTTTCTCCATAGGAATGACGATTTCTGCAAACGTGTGTAACAGGTAAAGTTGCACACGTTGGGAGGGACATTCATAGTAGGTGGTACCAATGGGTGATTGCTTCGAGGCTAGGCATGTTATGAATTCTTCACCAAGGTTGAGGTGTATGGTGTGCCAGAATTCGAAAAATAACTGTCATTTTAAAAAAGAAAGCTGCAAAAGAGACTTCAAATTCAATGTAGGGAACAACATGTCACAACAGGCTGGACATGTCGCTTGAACTGTTAGTTACATCTGTATTGTTTTTCCTGTAGTCACCTATTCAAAGGGACATTACGTTGACATCATGAAGGGAGACTTATAGAGTATGTGTAATATAGAGAACATGAAGAATACATATAATATAGTGAACATGAAGAGTACGTATAATATAGAAAACATGCAGAGTATGTATAATATAGGGAACAGCCCATTTACTTTCACAAGACGACATGTCTACTCAGCTTCGGAGATCATAACCATACAGTTCAATGAGGGCATCAAACAGGCGTTCAAGAGTTAAAGGTTTTTAATTATCAAATTATAGCAGAAGATATGTTTTATTTTTTATTTTTATTAAGATACTTGGACTTTTGGATGTTTGTTTGGTGCTTTCATTGGATTGTATGTGTGTGGATTCTCAACATTGGGTCCTTTCCCTGTTCCTAGGGGAAGTTCCTGTTTTTTGTGGACTGCTGTTGAATCATAGTCGATGTGCCCACTGACAACATCCATGACCTGTTAGAGAATCAGAATACAGCAACCTGTTTGTTTTTGTGTTTGAAGATCATAATGTCAATGCAGTCACCAGACAAGGTATTGCTCTGTATGTTCAAGAACGCCTCACCATAGTTGGTCTTCAAATGACATTTTATACATGGCGGGATAGAGCTACATGTGGCAGTAAATACATATTTCCATTTAGCTTTAACCCAGATTGTAGTATTTTCTTCACTTAGAAGAGTTTGACTGGTACTGGTATTTTCTGACACAACCGGCTTCATCGTAAAGGACATCTTTTTAAAGCAACTTCCCTAATTTCCCTGTCTATAATGCTGCCTTAAATTCAGCAGGGAATGGCTGACATCTGATCCATGTATGGGCAGGCTTATTGTACCCAAATCAATCCATTGATCAACTTGAGTACAACCAGCCTGTCGGGTTTTTACATTTGATCACTGCTGATGGCTATAGCTGCTAGCAGTAATCATTGTGTTCTGCTGGCCAGGAAGCCCCCCCCCCCCCCCGGCAGAACACAACAGCACTGCTGGAGGTAATTTCCCCATCAACACCGAGTATGTTGATTGGGGAATCAAGTAGACATGTGCACAATGGAAATTTTCATTTCGTCTGTTTCAGATGCATCCGTTCACTGAAGAATTTTGTTTCGTCATATTCGCTATGTTGGACCCCATTCATTTTTGGACTTGGTTCCATATCTTTGGCCTTCATTTTATATATTCATTAGCCGGTTGGATTTGAAAAATCTTTTTTGCAGTTTTCCTGGAAGACTGCTATATATACAGGAATCGGACAGATTTGATGTTTTCAGAAGCTAGTCTAACCCACCAAGAGAAACTGCATGAGCTGATAGGACAATATCGACTGTTGTCATGTACATCTAATTTCCCCATGGGCTCGAACCACTATCAAATCTTGTGACATCATCTGAATGAAACAAATGATTTTGTTAATTTCATTAACATTTTTTATAGATTCATTGACATTCATTACTATATCCATTCAGAGATTTGTATACATCCAAATCTCCGAAGATCAAAACAAAATGCATATTTCAAGAACTGAGCAATTTTCTTTCCTTACGCCCAAGGTGGAAGGAAAGAAAATCAAGTCATTTATGGGCTGCATTAGCTAGTCTAGACTCTGATCATCTTCTTATGCCAAGGCCTTTTGGTCACATGCCTTTCAAGGGAAGTCCTGGAGTAGCAAATTCTCCAGTCAAGGTAGGTGTTTTGTGTCAGTAGGTTAAAATAAAAAAAACACAAATCCAACTACCTTACCATTTAGAATTCATAAGGTAGATAGAGGGGTCTTATTGAAAATAAATGTGTTTTAAGTCCTCTCACTTGCTTATGGCCAAATACTGGGGAGTTAAATGACCTTTTTAGCTTCTCATGTCTTTTGAGGACTCCAACCTTCTAATCATCCCACCATGAAATCTCTCCTCAACCCCCTGGTAGCAAAAGAATTCTCAATCCAATTTCTTCCAAATCGATATTGCAGCATTAATGAGCAATTGAGCAGGCACAGTGAGACTTCTTGGTAATGACTACATCATTTGTATGGATCTAGGTACCCAAATACATAAATGTCTACATGAAGCTGTTGGGTGATCCATTCCCCCAGCAGATAACCAAACAAGAATCTGTTTTAATTGGTCTGACCCTTAAAATACATGATGCAGATGGACGTTATTTTCAATAACACAAAGCATCCAACAAGGAATGAGCTCACAGCAGTTTAGCATAATGAAGGTGAACCTAGTTTCCATGGGTTACTGCATTTGATTGTTCTTCATGTCATGATAAATAAAAGAGTAATTATTCATTACTAAAATATACTGTGTATAATCCTGTTACAGTAGATACCGTCACTTCTGGACAGAGCCTGCTACATACTCCACAACTGGTCTTGGGTCACTAGTCCATGTTGGCCTCATCAACCTTGTTAGTAGCAGCTGTCTGTACATGTGTAGGTCATTTTGAATGTACTTTGAACAATTTGTATTCAATTGTTAAAGCATATCCAAACCCCAAAAAACGAAAATGTAATATATTATCTGCTTCCGAAATCTTAAATGGTGTGTCCGCATTAGTTTCCTTTTTTAATGTCAGTAACATACTTCCAGTCCAAGGCTCACCCACTGTACTATATCTATGAAAGAGCAGCAATGTTACCCTAGGCTGCTCTCTTTATTTGAACTACAAACATTTCATCCTCCCCATCATCTCTATTACATAGAGACTCGGAGTTGTAAAAGAGAATATTGGAATTTAGAAAAGGTGGATGCAGCATTGATCTGATGCTGAATCTGTCCCCCACCGTCTCTGCACTAAGAACTGAGCGATGCATATGGTCGGGATTTTTTTCAGAGCCTGGACTGGCTCTGTGGTTTCAATCGGCAGTGGGCTTCAATTCACTGTAGGCTGAAAACAGGTGACAGGAGTGCAGAACGAACTGCACGTCTGTGATCCATAGGAAAAATATAGCCAATATAGCTTTGGCTATACTTATTTATATTCATAGAAAATGGCTTAAAAAGATGTCATTGTTTGAGATTTCAGTTCAGTACACAGGAAGTTGATTTCTAGGATACTGGATTTGCAGAACATATACATAGTCTGAACAAAGAAAACATAGGCCCCTTTACATAGACGCCTCCGTGCAGGGGATTCTGCTTGCTCAGTGGGGGATCTCTCTGCTGATCCCCTCTGAACAGGCAGATGACAGGTATGTGTTCGCTCCGCTGTGCAGAGTGGACACGGACACAGTCCTGTTTCCTCTATGGGGAAATCGAATGTGAACAGACCACTTGTCAGTTTTCATCTGATTCTATCCAGTCAGATGCTCCAGATGGAAAATTGGACCACCATCCGCCTGGTTTTTGCAGGCAGGATCGGATGGCGGCGAGTGTGAATGGACATGTGTCTGCTGACATTCAATGCTCCATGGAGACTGGAGAGTCCGATCAGGTCCGCATGAAAAACTGACAGGCGGACCTGACCCAACAGCCCGTGTGAAAGTGCCCTAGGGCAGCCTCTGCCAGCTTATTCCCAGCTGGCGAGCTGCAATACATTGAACTTTTGTTCTTGGGTTTAGATACACTTTGAGTACAAATTTCAGCATAGTTTGTGGTGCAGCCTTTAGTGAGACCTTGGTAAATGGAGCACTCTCATTTGGAGGCTACCTTAAAATTATAATAAACCCTCAGATTTGTAATCGCTTAGTTAGTATGCAGATTGTTTATCTTTTAATCATTGCCCAATGCCTATGTTCCAATTTAAGCTGGTGCCATGATCACTACCCCAGGTTTCCTGTTTCAGGGTCACTTCTTTCTCTTGCAGCATCCTATGGAGACACCCTTGCATGCAGGGACTAGATCTTTGTCTCTCCACACTATGTGCATCAATAGAAACAAACAGCCTCATTGTACTTTCAACTGTTAACTGTCAACCCTCAAAGTTATTCACTTTAATGCATTCTATGCATTAAGGTGAAAAACCTCCCTATGCTCTGGTTAAGCCCAATCATCCCAGCAATGAGGACAAGCCCAGCAGCTCGTCTCAGGTCCTCATTGGATAGATTGATAGCAGCAGGAGCCATTGGCTCCCACTGCTGTCAATCAAATCCAATGGTGCGGGGGGTGGGGCAGAGTCCTGCTGTCTGTGTCAAATATGCAGCAGCAGGACTCAGGAGCGCACCTGAAAGTGGAGCTCCGTGGGGGCACTCGAAAAGAGGAGGAGTCAGGTGCGCCACCTGGAGACTCCAGGAAAGGAGGATCGGGGCCGCTCTGTGCAAAACCCTTGCAAAGAGGAGGTAAGTATGGCATGTTTGTTATATTTAAAAAAAAAACGAACCTTTACAATCAATCTAACTCTTTCCTGTGAAGAATGGAATTTCAGGGAAGCAGCATTGGGAGAGCAGGAGTCAGCAGCATTTTAACCTGTAAACTGCAATTAATTGGGTTAGAATTTTACCAAATACTTTACTGATGATTGTTTTATTTTATTGTGATCAGTGGGGTTAATTTACTAAAACTGGAGTGTAAAATCTGGTGCAGCTGTGCATTGTAGCCAATCGGCTTCTAACTTCAGCTTGCAATAAAACCTGGAAGCAGGTTTGTTTCTCTGCAGAGCTGCACCTGATTTTACACTCTCTAGTTTTAGTAAACCAATTCCTGCGTGTCAAACTAAAAAAAGCTACTTTTAGCTGGCCATAGATTAATATAATTTCATAAAAAAAAAAAATTCGGGAACATTTGTTCAATTTTCCATTGGTTAGTGGGGTGAAATCGGCATTCATTTTAATCTGTAGCGATGGGAAAAATTCTCAAATGAACAAAATTTTAACTGTGAATGTGACTTTAGTTGGGGAACAATCATCCATAATATGGTAATCAGTCTGGGATTACATTCAAGTAGCAGGTTTGGACGATATTTAAGGACTTCAAATGAAATTAGTTGACTGGGTGATGGCAAGATTAAATGCTCTGATAAACAATTTTTCTGAATTTTCAATGTTCGAATGAAATCCTGCTGGTATACGGCCAGCTTTAGGCATGGCAGTCAGCGTGTGCACAGCCTTTCACTTTGCTGACTGTAGGCTTTCATCATGGCATTATCCAATAGGACCGGTATGGTACTGGTCTTGCTGAGTGTAAAGAAAATGCTATGCTCTGTTTATCATTTATTATAACCAGGAAAATGATTTATAAAAATACATTGCTGAAGGTAAAGCTCTTCTAACAGGACAATTTATTTAAATTCAAGAGATGTCAGATTGACTTTTTCAGAAACATGGAAGGGAACAAATTATTTTCCAAGTTAACATAACCGCGTATACATCTAAGGGGGAACTGGGTAAATGCACATCTACTACAGACAAATGGAAGTTTAGGCTTTGATTTATGTAAAAATC
Organism: Lithobates pipiens; assembly: GCF_037356315.1. NCBI lineage: Eukaryota > Metazoa > Chordata > Amphibia > Anura > Ranidae > Lithobates > Lithobates pipiens. The sequence goes on along the minus strand of NW_027507789.1, from coordinate 54,506,108 downwards.
AAGATAACAGAAAATGTTTTGTACAGACCATGATTGCACTGTTGACAATGTGTATGTTCTGAAATTCTTTAGTACATAGATTTTAGCTGTCTCTACAAATCTTCTTGAAAAACATTTTGTTTTCCATTAGCTGTATAATAAAAAGACGAGATTGCCCATACTGCTTAGTGAGTTAGTGACCATAAAAAATAATTCTGACATTGACTGCATAGTTATTCATATTCCCATTGAGTAGGTAAGATTTTTTTAACTTAAAGTGGTTGTAAACCCTTACATATACCCAGTGAAGTGACTATCCTCAGGTGGTCCACAGAGATCAAACAAACTGTACCTGTCTATCTACATGGCATGGCTTGGCTCAGCCCTTCCTTCTCTGAGCTGGCCACTCAGCTGTCGGCTAATTGCCAGCTCCTATCTATCCACAGTGACTCATCTGTTGATGATATCCTGTTTGTCAGTCCTGCCTACTTAAGCCGTCAAGCCCAGAGGATCTCTGCCTTCACCTTGGTCAACATCACAGATCTCCTGTGTTGCTGTTAAAAAACTTGCTTGGATGAGATTCCTTCTGGCTCCAGATCTTGCTTGCTGATCCCTGGCTTCCTGACTTTCTGCCTTATCTGACTATCCGTTCCTGTTACCGAACTTTGGCTATTTTTTGACTATGTTTGTTCTCTTTACTTTTATTAACAAGTGTGATTTAACTGTACTTCTATCTCAGTCTGGTTCATGGTTTCAGACAGTAGGCAAAGGCCATGAATTCAGAAGATGCAGTCAATCCACTTGTTGGCAGTATATTTTCCAGATTGGATAAGCAGGATAATCGCATGGATCAGTTTATCATGGCATTACAAACGCTCCTGAGTCACACGGCTCACCTGAAATCTCCCACTGTGGCTTCTCCGGTACAACCTGTGTTGCAGGCCATCCCTGCTGCTGCTCCAGTCTCTGTGCAGGCACCCACCTTGTGTATTACATCTATAAGAGGTATATTTGGTTCCACTCCACTTCCCCAGCAATTTAGGGGCGATCCAGTCCAATGCAGAGGGTTTCTCAACCAGGTTGAGACATACTTTGAGATGCTGCCCCCTGGTGTTTCCCACGGATATAAGCAAAGTAGGTTTTGATATCTTTGCTTTCTGAGAGAGCCTTGGCAAACCCTCTATGGGAGACGCAAAAACCTCTTGTCTTGAATTACCCTGAGTTTGTGGCTTCTTTTAAAAGGGTATTTATTCCCACACACTCAGCTTCTGCTACCAAGCGCCTCATGTCCATCAGAGTATGAGAACTGTTGCCAATTACGCCATTGTATTCCATATGCAGCAGAGGTTGTTTGCCCTTGTGGCTACTTCTTCTCATGGTCTATCAGATACCATCAAGGATGAGATAGCAGCCTCAGATAAACCCACTGAGCTGGAGAAGTTGATCACATTTTGACATCCTCATTGACTCCAGACTCAGAGAAAGGCTCTCTTTTAAGGAGCGCTTGCGGAAGCCTCCTATACATTTGTCTCCAAGCTTTGTAGTCCCAACCTTGCCTCCCTTACCTCCCATGCCTCCTGGTACCGAGTCGGTCAGTGAAGATAAACCCATGCACTTGGGCTTCACGCGTCTCTCTGAGGATGAAAGGACCCTAAGGCGGAGGGTGAGATTGTGCTTTATTGTGGCCAAGTAGGTCACTTTTTGAAGTTTTGTCCTACCCATCCAGGGAACGCCCGAACCTTGAGGTCCTGTCACGGACAGTCCTTAGGTGGCGTTGTTTTGTCCCCAGTTGTCCAGAAGGATAAGCCCCTGGTTTCGGTTACCCTTCCTTGGGCTGAGTCGTCCGTCGAGATACAGGCTTTAATCGACTCTGGGGCTGCAGGCCTGTTTATTGATGCTGCTCACCTGTTGATATCCTGCTTGCTTAAGCCATCAAGCCCAGAGGATCTATGCCTTCACCTTGGTCAACATCACAGAGACTATCTCCTGCGTTCCTGTTAAAGACTTGCTTGGCTGACATTCCTTCTGGCTCCAGATCCTGCTTTCTGATCCCTGGCTTCCTGATTTTCTGCCTTATCTGCCTATCCGTTCTGGTTGCCTAACTTTGGCTATGTTTTGACTACATTTGTTCTACTTACTTTTATTATTAAACAAGTGTGATTTAACTATACCTCTGTCTCGGTCTGATTCATGGTTTCTGACTCTGCAGCTCTTTCTTCTCTACATCCATTCAAAGTGCTGAATTTTAAAGCTTGTTTTGAAGTTGAGAAAAAAGGGGTGGAGAGCTGCAGTTACACTATGCAGAATTTAGTGAGGAGAGCTCTGACAGCTGATTGGAGGGAAGGCACTCCCCTCCAAACAGCCCACAGGGACAGAGCTGAGGATGTCAATCTGCTGGAAATCCCTTCCCGTCACTTTTTTTTTTTTTCTTAGTGTCAAAAACTGGGCACAAGTGATTCATGCAGCTAGCAAAGGGAACAAAGCAGCAGATAAGTTACTTAGTGCTCTTGAGTGAGACAAGTACACGCTTAAGAGGGGTATGCTTTGTTTATGCTTCTGCTGAAACTTGTGACCGAAAAATGTGTGCCGACCAACTCCCAATAAGTGCTCTCAACCAATGACAGAGCATTGCCTGGAATGTCAGAACAGAATAGCTCAGCAGGGGAGATCGCTGTACTAACGTCGGATTGTTAGCTTAAGATTGTAGGCAATGTACTGTCAACCACAGTACTTCCTTCCAGCAGCATCTTTGAACACATTTTTTGTGAGCCCAGGTGGTCATAAACCTGCCCTCTGGGGAACCCTCATGCTGCCAGGGCTCAACACTTCTGGGCTAAGTGGCACTCATATCTCATCATGTGAGGTCCGCTCAATCCAGGAGGAAGGCCCACCTACAGTCCCCTGCCAGAGGGGAAAAGAATGATTCCATTGAATTGGTCAGAAAATGGAATATAATTAAAGTATTAACATAAACATTTAAAGAGGCTTTAGTAAGGAAGGAGGGGACATTAAGCTTAGTACACATGGGCCAAATGTCAGCCAGCATCACCCAGTTCAATAGAAACTGGATGACATTTGGCCCCTGTGTATGGCATCCTGTTCACCAGAAGCCAGCTTTCTTCTGTCGAAGACTCATGACCGAAAAGTCTGCCAATGGCTGAAAGCATTGACCGGAGTGTTCTGGCAGGGGGGCCATCCTCCTGTCAGAACATAATAGCTCAGCAGGGGAGATCATTGTACTAACATAAGATTCTTAGTACAGCAGCTCCTATCTGAGCTATCAGTTTTAAAAAAAAATAGTATTGTGTACTAGCCTTTAGTATGCACGTTTATTTAAAAGCCCAAATCTGCATAAATTAAACTGCACATGGACTTTAAGCCAAAGCTGACAGCCAGGCAGCTAGAAATTTGTAAAGTTACAATTCTTTCATAACAGACTAATTGTAAAGGGCAACTGGGTCCAACAATTCACATGGATAATTTATTATTAATGACCAAATCATAAGAAATGCTCTCCAAAGCTAATCAATGTTTTTTTTTTTTTTTTTGGGGGGGGTGGGGGATTTGCCTTCTATATTGACACCAGGCTGTTTGTATTTCAACATAAGGGAGGTATTTCAATGGGGAAGGTAAAATAAAAATGGTTTCAACCTATTCAAAAATCAGAACATAAATTTGTAGGGTCTTCTGCCTTTTTCCATGCATTTGATCATCATTTTCCATTTAGAAACTCCATCTAAGGTTAACTGTGTTGAAGCCAAGCTTCTTCCTTTCCCTCGCATCCTTGCAACTTCCAGCCCAAAAATAAATGGACCTTCGAGAGATTTGTAACAATAAATCTTGAAATTCCCCCAGTCTGTTTATTATAAATTAGGATATTACATTTATTTGGGATTTGATAGATGGTGAATTTATAGCGATAGTCAGGATAGATTCACATGAAGACAGGCTGAAAACTGATTTCTAATTGGATACTTGTGGTAGACAAAAACAATCTTAGCCCTTGTACACACGGTCGGAGATTCCGACGGAATGTGTCCTATCGGACCGTTTTGTCGGATAATCCGACTGTGTGTGGTCTCCATCGGACTCCGACAGACCAAGTTTTCCAACTTGTCCGTAAAATTTTCCGACAAAATGCTCCGATCGGACATAGTCCGTTCATGTGTAGCCTACTCCGACGGACAAAGTGCCACGCATGCTCAGATCAAATTCCTAGACCAAAGCTATTGGCTTCTAGCCTGAACGTAGTCCCGTTGTAACAAAATAACGTCATCACGTTATGTACAATCGGATTTTCCAACAACTTTGTCCGACCGTGTGTATGCAACAGTTTCAGACAAAATCCGCCGGACAAAATCCAACGGATTTGGTTGTCAGAATGTCCGACCATGTGTACAAGGGCTTAGACTTTCCAGCAAAAACGTGTTCAATGTGGACATATGATGAGTAGCCTTTGCAATACCCCGAACTGATCTTATGGTTCATAATATACAATTGGGAACAGGCTATGAACTCTCCTTTCGCTGACAGTTCAATTGTTGCCAAGAAGAAATGGGATAAGATTTAGGAATGTCTGAGTGCTGGTCAGACAGGGCGTAAAAGTTTACGAGACAGTGAGCAGTGTCCAGGTCTACATGAAAGTTGAAGGCTTCTCTTGCAACCTATTAACCCACAGCTACTATAAGTTAGCTGCTAAGGCTTGTAGGGGAAATTGTACAACTGCACAGGCTGCTCAAATGGTAATGTTGGTCAGGAAATAAGTAAAGTGTTTATACCCAACAACAAGACAGTGAACAATTTCCAGGTCTACATTAGTGGAAGGCATCTCCTGCAACCACCCAACCCACAGCTGGTATAAATGAGCCCTTAGGACTCAGTCTGCTTAAATTGTATGCTGGTCAGGCAGAAAGCAAAGGTGTTCATTGTCCAACAAGACAGTGAGCAGTGTCCATATGAAAGTGGAAGACCTCAAAGTCGGGACAGAAAGAAAACCATCCCAAAAAAAGATGCTACCTATTAGGACACATGTTACTTTACTCAAAAGACGGCTTTAATTGGAAGTTCATAGCTATCAGCTGTTGGTTCCACATACTGGAATTATTTTGTCATTATCACCTCCAGATAAAACCTGGTACACTATAGTTTAATTTGATTCAACATCTGTGGTGATTACTGATAGTTATTCTCTGCATTATGAAATTATTTTCAACAGAAAGGAATTTGAGGTTCGTGGGGGAGGTGGTTTTGCATTCTTAATGGGTGCGGAATTTATTAGGGTCCTTTTGGGCTCAATGTGATGCTGACCCAGCGGGTTTGTAATCCAACTTTTTTGAAGTGATGTCTTTATGTGTTGTGTTTATAACCATAAAACAACATTGTCTCATTTTCATCACTGTGGGTTGAGGGGCATGTCTATATTTTTGTGAATTGATATGAATAAAATTGTCTTTTCATTAAAGTCCCATGTGTCCTTATAGGCAGCATCTTTTTTTCAGGATTGTCCTAATTTTGTAATTTAGTGTTTAGTTTAGCTGTGAGGACTGCACTAATACTTGGTGAGTGGGCAGTGTATAGACATGCTTAGACTGTGATCATTCTATATAACATTCTGAAATTGAAGCGCTATAGCAAAAAAATCAAGCCCAAAAAAAAAAACGTATTACAAATATAATTGGTGTCTAAAAACCTAACCTGTTTTTAGGGGTCCAACACCACCCCCTTCATCAGGACTTTAGCAGTAGCTGAATGTTGCTGTGCTTTTCCACTGCTCTCAAAAATCCGAACTTGTCTTGAGTCTTTTATAATATGTGCTGTTATTCCTTCAAACCTGGAACACATTGGCTTTTACACCCAATTATACTTATCATTCATTTTGTTTTTGAACTTAAAATTCTTGGTGTGGACTCGAGCTTCAGTTTTTAGAACCATGTAGAAGTCCTTCACCATCTAAGGTGGTTGTGGTAGCCCTTCTGTCTATAAAAGCCATCTACCTAATGTTCAGATGCTTCAGTTTGCAGAACCATATATAAGTCCTACACCATCTGTAGAAGCTGCCTACCTAATATTCAGATGGTTCAGTTTGATGAAACACATGTAGCGGTATGTTGCCACTAGTTACTAACATCCATCATATCACCTTGCTGCCAGACCTCCATATCTCACCTCTGAGACAATGAACGGTCATTAGCTTTTTGTTTATTGGTGGGGATATAACTTGGTTGGGGTAAAGAGGTATATGGGATACCAATAGATCAAATTACTTTGCCATCATATTAATCAATTATAATGTTGGTTGAGCCTTGAAGAAATAATGCACATGTATAACATCTACAGTCTCTTCCCTGCATCATCATGCAGATTATTGCTCCTCCTCTGCGTAACTCCTGCAGACTATTGCTCCCAGGAATCCTTCCCTCCCGCACAAACTTATTCTGTAGAACATTACGTTTCCTGTCACATCCTCTTCTATATGCAAAAGATCCCACTCTGAATAGTCTCTAATGCTGACTCTGGTTGCTGCTACTGGGCCAGAGGTCTGCAGTACCTCTCCCCGAGGCCTAGCAGTTTAATAGCATTTGCAGAAAGGTGGACTACAGCTTTCAAATCCTGCGCCCTCGGGCCGCATCAATTAGACACTATTCCCTACAGTCTCTATTCTGATCCAGGACTCATCAATGACCGTGTAATGATGAGGACTTCATCCATGACCGTGTAAGGATGAAGTTCCTTCACAGACCTCCTGGAATGTCTCCACATCCAGCACTCCACTGTGGTAGTCACCAACCTTTCTCTGCCCTGAGTCCATGCTGAAGAACTTACATTCTGACAGCTTCTCCTGTCCCTCTGCTCCAGGAATTCCTCATCAATGACCGTTTAATGAAGATGCTCTCCCGGGTCTCCTCCCTTGAACAGCCCCCCCCCAAGATGGGGATGCCCCCCCTGCCGCTGTCTAGTACTGCCTTCTCTACTTCTCTTGGCTGACAACTCCTCCCAATGGCCTGTTACCTCAGCTTATATGGGAGGCCTGCCCCCAATTCCAGTTAGGGATTGGTCAGGGCTCCTCACATGAGCTGCCTGCTACTCCAGTTCCAGACCCTGCCCCTCTTCCAGAACACTCTCACTGGAAGCAGGGGAGGCGCCTCAGAACCAAAGTACAGGTGGTCACACCCACTGCTACACTAACCACTCCCTGCCCTCATATCAAAAACAAACATGCCCAGCTTGCAGCATAGGCTTGCTTAAATTTACCTGTACTGACAAAACCTACCAAAAATCCTCACTCTAGCACCTACTTATGGTAGAGGGGGCTACACGTATACAGTACGTCGTTCATCTAAGGTGAATACAGTAGCCCTTCAGTGTGTAGAAGTTGCCTACCTAATAAGATGCTCCACAGCCATAGCACCAGTACATTAATGACAACAATATAAATTAAAAAATCATCATCCCAGCTCTACTACAAGGTTCCAGCACCACAAATCCATCTACAAACGTATGCGCAAATTGTATGTCCGCAGGTCCCCATCAGTAAATCGCTGCAAGCAGCATTGATGGAATTTATTAGTATTTGGCTATGCTTTCTGTGATAATGGCAGCACAGCAGCTGGTAGAACAGAGTTTTAGTTATACTGTAGAAATAGTTAGCGCAGAGCATTTATATATTTATGGAGCATTGATGGTGTGCTAAGTGTTATAGCCCCATCGCAGACAACTATAAATCGCCTTGTGTATAAATTGAGTCCAGCAAACTGAAAACTATGGGTTACTGCACTGTATACTCCTTTTTGATTTTCAGCGCCTTACTTGAATAAGCTGGCGTTGGTCTCTGCGCTTAGTTCATAAGTAAGCTCAGCAGTGTTACACTTGACTAAATATATTTCTGTGTTTTCCTAATATGTTCCAAATACTAATGGCTATGCTTCTGGTGCGCTGCAGAACATTTTGTCTTCCAGTAGATCTGACGCACACGTTTATATAATTTGGGTGTCAATGCATACTTACAGAAGAGACATTAAAATGTGTATTAAAGATATTTTCCTCTGACATCTGTAGCTTATAAGGGCTCAGCTCCTACATGTATTACATTAGCACATGCACTGTAGCAGCCCGTACTTGTAACACTGCAGAGAGCTCAGGTGGAGCTGATGTGTGACAACTGCCTTCTGGAGCCCACAGATGGAATGAGTGCAGCTACAATATTAGGAGTTAGTCAGTTGACACGCTAGTGCAGAAGCTGTGAAATAATTCTTTTTTTGCTCACATTCATTACTGTGCTCTTTAACCACTTTCAGACCGGACCATTTTGCTGGCTTAAGACCAGACCACTTTTTGCGATTTGGCACTGCGTCGCTTTAACTGACAATTGCGCGGTCGTACGACGTGACTCCCAAACAAAATTGACGTCCTTTTTTTCCCACAAATAGAGCTTTCTTTTGGTGATATTTGATCACCCCTGCGGTTTTTATTTTTTGTGCTATAAACAAAAATAGAGCGACTATTTTGAAAAAACACATAATTTTTTACTTTTTGTTATAATAAATATCCCCCAAAAATATATAAAAAAACTTTTTTCCCTCAGTTTAGGCCGATACGTATTCTTCTACATATTTTTGGTAAAAAAAAAAAAATCCCAATAAGCGATTGATTGGTTTGCGCAAAAGTTATAGCATTTATAAATTAGGGGATAGTTTTATGGCATTTTTATTAATAATTTTTTTTTACTAGTAATGGCGGCGATCAGCGATTTTTATTGTGACTGCGACATTATGGCGGACACATCAGACATTTTTGACACTTTTGTGGGACCATTGTCATTTATACAGCAATCACTGATATACAAATGCAGTGATTCCTGTGTAAATTACACTGGCAGTGAAGGGGTTAACCAGGATGTGGCAGTGTAGGGGTTAAGTGTTCCTAGGGGTGTGTTACTAACTGTGGGGGGCTGGGATTTGTTTTAGTGAACACTGATCTCTGCTCCAATCACATGGAGCAGAGATCAGTGTCACTTGTTGCTAGGCAGAACGAGGAGATGCTGTTTACAATGGCATCTCCCAGTTCAGCCACCCTGTGAGACGATCACGCACGCAATGGCAGGGCGGCATTTAAAAATGGACGTACCTGTACACCAATATGCCTGCCCCTGCCATTCTGCCGATGTACATCGGCATGCGCCAGTCGGGAACTGGTTAATCAGCGATGCAATTTGTTCTTTGGTAGCATTTGAATGCGTTCGACCAGAGATTATGGTTGCATTTAATGCAGAATTTATTAGTAAGCCATAGATCTGTCCTGTAATTCTCCTTTTTAAAAGTAACTTAACATTCTTTCTAAGTTAATGTATGCTTATTTTCTAACTAATCATGTAGCAAATAGAACATCAGATAGAAGAGTTTTAAAGTGGTTGTAAACCCTTACAGACCACTTTTACCTACAGGTAAGCCTAGATTAAGGCTTACCTGTAGGTGCAAGAAATGTCTCCTAACCTACATGGTTTAGGAGATATTTGCAAAAAGACAGGCACCGCTGTCTATGGCGCATGCGTCATAAACATCAGCGTACAGGTGCACTGAGCATACCGCCGCTAACGGCTCCCGTGTGCATGCATGGGAGTGACATCATCGCAGCTCCAGCCAGTCACAGCGGCAAGGCCGCGATACTCGGAAGTCACCCCGGGATAGATGGCGGCGTCGGTGGAGGACAACGAGGGACGCTTCGGAGGCTTCCATCTCAGGTAAGTTATTCATAATGAGCTAGTATGCTATGCATACTAGCTCATTATGCCTATGCCTTGCAGTGTCTATATATTTTTGTTTTAATTTGGCTGTACTTCCTCTTTAACATACTGTAGCTCCTACCTGTCCCTGATTTCAAAGGACTGTCCCTGATTTGGAACAAAGTCCCTCTTTCCTCCTCATTTCTCCCTCTTTTTGGTCTGATCTACTGTATATAGTTGTATATAAAATGCATTATTTGTTCAAAAAGTGTTTCACAGTGCTAAATCTTTCATCCAATTTCTAAATTGCTGCTTTTGTAAATTTAAATAGCCAGTATAAAGGAATAGTAGTGGTAAAATAAAGCACTTGTAGGTTAACTAAACCATTTTTTTGTATAAATCTCCCTTAAAGTGGTTGTAAACCCTTACAACACACTTTGACCTACAGGTAAGCCTAGATTACGGCTTACCTGTAGGTCCAAGAAATATCTCCTAAACCTATACGGTTTAGGAGATATTTGCCCGAAGACAGGCACCGCTGTCTACGGCGCATGCGCTGTAGACAGCGGCGCGCAGGCGCACTGAGCGCGGCATTTCCAAGAACGGAGCTGGGGCGCGTGTCGGCTCCTGTGCGCATGCGCGCGAGTGACGTCATCGCGGCTTCACCGAATGACAGCGGCGGAGCTGCGAGACCCCACTGACAGCATGGATGCGCCGGACTACAGGGGACAGCGGTGACTTCGCTGGCTCCTGTGTCAGGTAAGTGACACATAATGGGCTACTATGTGATGCATAGTAGTCCATTATGCTTTGCCTTTGCAGGGAATGAAAGAGGAAGTAAACTCATCAGGGTTTACTTCCTCTTTAAGGGGGCGTGGCAGGGTGTGTGTACTATGCCTACATAATTTTGCGAATAGGTGTCCCTTGTTCCCATATCAAAAAGTTGAGAGGTATGGTTTTAATGAGTCTGACGTGTCGCCATCCTGTGGAGGTGTAAAGTATAATAAATGGAATAAGTAGGGACTTTACATGTGACACCAAAGACCACAAACATGAAAAACAAAAAAACGCTAAACTTATTGATAGCAGGTCCAGATATACAAAATACAATCATCGACACCAGTGGTCTCCAAACTGAACACCTCATATCCTTCTATAGTGTATACTTGCCCCAATCCGAAGCACTTAGTGTGATTTCTGTCTTCTCTCTTACCTTCTTGCTTTCTGCAATTTCTGACAGGTTATGCTGACACCACAGAAGCTCCGTCCCTACCTATTGCATTACATGTAATGTAAGCCTATTTTCTACATGTCTATGTGGGGAATAAAATAAAGCTGAAAACCAGCAGATCTAAAATGACAATGAATTATGTATTTATGAAAAAAATATTTAAAAGTATTTCTAAACTCAGCCAGTGTAATTGCTGGAATCTGTTTTTTTAAGTTGTAAGTTTGTAGCAGAGAACTCAGCAGGGAGAAGGGGCCAATCAGTTGTGCTGCATGCACATTTACTGATTTGGAAGTTTCTGATAGGAAGGGAGAGGGATGAGCTCCTCAGTTTCCTACTCCTGCAGTGTCCAATTGTGGCCATAACCCTGTACGGGGTTGCTGAATGTTGTGGTTCATCTGTCACCCTGCCCAACCCGACATCCATCTCTCAGGTGCTCAGACATAGAACAGTCCATAAGCTTTTTTTGTTTTTTATTGAGGGGATTGAACTTGGTGAGGAATGGGAAATCATGGGATGCTCAGAAAGATTCAGTGTAAACGTGCTTCCATATACACTCCAGTCTTCTCTCCAGCACAACTCTTGCTTAAGACCTCTTTCCCTTAAAGCCCCATACACACTATCAGATTTTCTGCTGATTTTTTTTTTTTTTTTTTTTCCTTCAGATTTACCAAAATCATGTAGCACAAGGGCCTGCTTGATTGCATACAAATTGAAACTCCTAAGGTTTGACCTTGTACTATATTGTTTTGGTAAATCTGAAGGAAAAAATCGGGAGAAAATCTGGTGTGTATTCAGGTGTTAACTCTGCTCTTCTCAGCCACTAATCCCAGATGGCTCTCTTCAGGCAGGGCGATGTAATCTCAGGACTGGTTGTATAGGAGTATAGCAGGTAAAACAGTTCAAGTCATCTATGTATTTAGATATTTGTCTTTCGGATAGCTTTAACATTTAAATATTTGAAACATTATAGTAATTGTTTTTCAGCTAATAAAAGCTGAATACTAATAGACATGGTTGACTGTTTCACTTTCCCATCGATGTTAAGCTGCATAGCCTAATGGCATGAGTGGCGATTCTAAGGCCGCGTACACACGGGCGGACTGTTCGCCCAACTTAGTTTGTCAAACAATCCGACAAACAGTCCGCTCAAAATTTGCATGAGCGGACTTGACCACACACGATGAACGAACAGTCCGCTGAAAGCGTGCGCGATGACGTGAACGGCACGTACGACGGGACTCGAAAAACGACGTCCAATACACTGCAATGCAACCTGCAATGTAAATCCTTTCTGAGCATGCGCGGAACTTAGTTTGACGAACAAGCCTACACACGAGCAGACTGTCCGCTCAAACCAAGTTTCAGCGGACTGTCTTACGGGAATTCCGAAAAACTTTGTTCGTCAGACTGTCCGCTGAAACTGTCCGCTGAAGCCCACACACGAGCGGACTGTCCTCTGAAACACTGTTCAGCGGACAAAGTTGGGCGAACAGTCCGCCCGTGTGTACGCAGCCTAAGGCCGCGTACACACGCGGGGACTGTTCGCCCAACTTTGTCCGTCAAACAGTTTCGGCAAACAGTCCGCTCAAAATTAGCATGGACAGACATGGCCACACATGACGGACGAACAGTTTGCTGAAACCGTGCGCGATGACGTGAACGGCACGTACTACGGGACGAAAAATACGACGTCCTATACACTGCATTATAACTTTCGGCGTGTAAATCCTTTCTGAGCATGCGCGGAACTTAGTTTGACGAACAAGCCTACACACGAGGGGACTGTTCGCTGAAACTTTGTTTCAGCGGACAGTTTTTCGGAATTTCCGAAAAACCTTGTTCAGCGGACTGTTCGCTGAAACTGTCCGCTGAAAGCCCACACACGAGCGGACTGTTTGCCGAAACACTGTTCAGCGGACAAAGTTGGGCGAACAGTCCCCGCGTGTGTACGCGGCCTAAGAGTCTGTACTTGCTTTATTGTCTGCAAGCCCACCTAAGCAAACACGATTTCCACACATAAGCTTAGGGAGCAGGCACACTCACTTCAAACTTGATGTTCACTCTCAGATGGAGTATGGCAAGTCAGCATAAAGGCTGATGTAACATTTCGTTGAATACATAAGTGCACTAAATAAGATATTGTGTGTGTTAAAAAAAAAATTATATATATATATATATATATATATATATATATATATATATATATATATAAATTATTAGAGTGTGTTCTCTTTTCACCTTTAACCCTTTCACAACCTTGGCTTTTTTCCCACATTTGTATAAAATTCACACAAAATTAAAATAAAATATATAATTGTGAAACATTTTTATATTTTTAAAATCACGTTTTGTTAAATAGTGAAAACTAAATATATGCAAAGCTATAGATAAGGGATTTTCAGCAAAAAGCTTTATTTCATTTTACATGAAGAATGATGCTAAAAGGGTGCCCCTAAAGATATTCTTAAACCTTATATGTTTGCAGAGATACCTAATATGTATCCTGTGTGTGTGTGTGCACATGCGCCCAGGGTGTGAGGATTGGGGGGGTATACTTTTTTTTTTTTTTTTTATTATTTTATGTACACAGAGGTCCTTTAGTTTACAGAGGTAATGTGCAGGTTTGATATGCCCGAGAAAGACTAATGCCACGTACACACAACCAGACTAATCCGTCAGACAATCCGATCCTATGTGGGCTAGTCCGATCATTTATTTTTATTTTTAATCAGACGGACCTAGAAATAGAACATGTTTCAAATATATCCAACGGACTCAACTCGGACGGACTAAAATAGAGATAACCGTTCGTCTGTGTGCTGGTCCGACGGACCAAATACGACGCAAGGGAAGCTATTGGCTACTGTCTATTGAACTTCCTTGTTTAGTCCTGTTTACGTCATCAAGTTCAAAACGAACGGCCTTGCGAACGGACATAGTCCGTTCATTCAGAAAGTCCATCAGAACTCTGCCGAAAGTCCATCAGGAAGACCATCGGACCTAGTCTGCCCTAAAGTCCAGTCATGTGTACGTGGCATAAGGAGTGTATGATATACAGGACCTCACTGGAATTCTGGCAGAATCAACAGGTACTTTTTTTTTTTTTTTTGAGCTTATCGAACAAGGGGACTGGGTGATGGTATATTCAAATGCTGGTAGTCCTCAAATTCCTTCTCCATTATTGGTACACCTGTAAGTATTTTGGAGTGAATACTACTTGTTCCATTTAAAGCCAACAGGATATCTAGGAACATGAAATTCATGCGTAACCCACCATTCTTGAAGAATCAGCCTAGCAAAGAACTAGGAGGAGTCGGAATGGGACCTGACAAAGGTGGTGAATTGGAGAAGGGTTTCCAGAAGATTTCTATTGTTTGCATTCATAGCTGAATAATCACATCTACAAATTACTTCTATACCTTACAGTACACATGCTGTTTAAACACAACGCTAAAGCATGGTGTTGCATTGCTCTACTATGGCCTGACCTGATTGAGCATTTTGTAGCCCAGATCACACTCAATCCCTTGAGCTCAGAGCTGAACAGCAGCTGTCACTGCATTTGATGGCTCTCTAGCACTGATTCCCAGACCCATGATTGCCGTTGTGTACAAGTGCCATTTTAAAATACTTTTAGGTAAAAAAAAAAAACTTAACTCAATGCTGTTTTAAGAAGTAAGTGTAGACATTCATGGGACACGGAGGGGTGTAGACATCCATGCAGGCTGAACTCAAACCCTTTATCCTGGTCTACATCTCTTCCTTCCTCCTACTCCCCTACTCCTCTGCAGTCTGTATACTTTCTTTACTCAGCTTTTCTTTATTCTTTGGGTGTCTTCTATCTTTGGGGTATGTATCTTTTTTGCCTTTAAAAGGCTTCAGGGGAACTCGCCTGATAGGGGCTTCCCCTACTACAATACTGAGAGTTTTTATAGGGTTGCTTAATTATCCAAACTATCACCAAATTCCCCAATGGAAACTAGACCACGTAGAGAGCCCCCCTAATAAGATATACCTAACACTAATAATGTAAGAAAGGCCTTAAATTTTTATCATGCATGGCCCCTCGATGCACTAGCAGCACAACAACCGCAATACAACCTGCAGGTTGTACATGAACCATTATAACGGAAGTATTAAACAATTACCTCTTAGCCATATACTTTACTCAACTAAAGCTGATGCTTGATGCTAGCCACAGATTGAAAATCCGTGACACCCTGGCCAGTGGATTGAAGCACACTACAACAGCAGAGATTACACCAGCAATGATATTCTCCTGCGCATAGGTGTGATGATACAATTCGTAAAAGCACTTTACGCTCCCAGGTGCTGGATATTATTGTATGGCCTTGCTGCCCTCTAGGATTGGGGTTGTCCTCAGAACACTGCAGAAAATAGGTAAAAACAGAGGGCACATTGGCCTAGTGCATTATCCAACATGAATTTATTGAAAATAACAAAATATATCTACTCACAAAATATATCTACTCTCAAGTGTATGCAGTAAAATTGCTCAATAGTACTACAAGTGGCTGCAAACTCCCGGCTTTTCCAAAGCCTCTAGCCCAAAGAGGACTTCACCAGGGTCCCTGCCGGCTGACGCATTTCAAAGGAATTCCTCCTTCATCGGAGCTTGGCTCTGATGGATTTACATATAATTGCTTCAGCTGTCAAGGACCCTGGAGAGGTCCTCCTTGGGCCAGAGGCTTTGGCAAAGAACGGAGTTTGCAGCCACTTGGAAATAGTTTGAATTTATTGAAGATAACATAAAATATAACTATTTACAAGTGTCTGCAAACTCCGGGCTTTGCAAAAGCCTCTAGCCCAAGGAGGACCTCACCAGGGACCTTGACAGCTGACGCAATTAGAAGGAAATCCATCAGAGCCAAACTCTGATGTAGAAGTATTTCCTTTAAAACGCGTCAGCCGGCAGAGACCCTGGTGAGTTCCTCCTTGGGCCAGAGGCTTTGGCAAAGCCAGGAGTTTGCAGCCACTGGTAAATAGTTATATTTTATGTTATCTTCAATGAATTCATGTTGGATAATGTACTAGGCCAGTGTGCCCTGTTTTTATCTATTTTCTGCAGTGATTACACCTACTGATGTTGATATCCTATCAGCTATAAAGCTGCAACACTCAACAGACTGTTCCTAGTTCCACACCCTACAGTCATGGGATCTTTGATATACTCCATTGATTGATGAGTTAGTCATTATGTCATTATGCAGTACTTACGTGAGATACCCACTGTTTGGGACTAAAAGGTGAAATTTTCCCAATCTAGCTTGAGCACCCACGGGGTCTACACACAGAGTAATTACCTTATGCACTTTGGATAATTAATGAAACAGCAAATTGTCATGGTATAGCCTTGTGTGGAGATGTAATTAGTGCCCAGATGATTTTTTGTTATCTATGTTTAATGTATTTTGTTTTTCTTTGTTGAAACGTATGCATGGCACATATTATGGTGATTTTTGTGTGTTCTCTTGAGGCTGAAAGTTTACATACCCTCCCTTTTTAGCTGGATGTAATTTTTTGATATTAAAGTAACCATTTTTTGCACAATAAAATATTTATCGATAACCCAACCTCTGAATTTTTGTCATTTAAAATAGCTACTGTACTACCCTTGTCTCTTGTTATGGGGGTTGGTTCTCCTAGTGAAGTTTACCTAAGTTTTTGTATTCTGGTTAGTGTTGCACCGATACTAGTATCCGAGTCAATACCAAGTATTTGCACAAGTATCTCTACTTGTGCAAATGCACCGATACATGAAACCGATACTAGTATTGGTGCAACACTAACCAGACTACAAAAACTTAGGTAAACTTCACTAGGAGAACCAACCCCCATAACAAGAGACAAGGGTAGTACAGTAGCTATTTTAAATGACAAAAATTCAGAGGTTGGGTTATCGATAAATATTTTATTGTGCAAAAAATGGTTAATTTTGACTTGGATATTTTATAGATAGGCAACTCCTATCCTCATATTGATTAGTGGTTCCAAATTAATAACTACTGCAGTAGGGAACAGACACAAAAGATACACTCCACATCTTTCCAAATAACTGTTGTCCTTTATTATGATAAACATGATTACATAGGTATCACATTAATATTACAATTGTACGTTTATGGTAACAAGGGGCATTACATAGGCAGGCTAATTCTAATCAGGACTTGAAAGAATGTAAAAATGTACTGAAAACATTATTAGTGCCGTGTGCACAGTGAGGGCATTGTGTAATACATATAAAATAGAATACAATTATATACAGAACTTACAAATCTCCATTACACTTTAATATCAAAAAGTCTTTGAGCTGTCAGTGGGGATGAACAAATGTTCCTCTGTTTAATCCCTTATTAACCCTTAATTTACTCAGCCTTAATTAACTCTCTATTCTATGCCATTTAATTTTCCTGCTTTTTTTTTTTTTTTTTTTTTTTTTAACGTCTATTTTATAAACGATTAAAAAAAATTTTGTTTGCTTTGTTAGTGAATATTTTCACACATACATATTAACATATATTTACACATTTCACATTAAAGCACACAATTAAAAAACAAAATCAGTTTAATTTGTAAATGACTTTTCAATGCTTTGTACCATTGATAACAGCTGCGGTAGGTATCGGTAATTGGTATTGGCAAGTACTAAAAAAAAAGTATCGGTGCATCCCTAATTCTGTTTATGTAAAACCTTTTCAACAAAAATTTATTGATAGAGAAAATCGTATAAGGGATGCATTCCAGAATACATTGCCTTGCGGTATTCATTAGAGACAGACCACTCTGCTCTGTGTGAAAGCAGTAGTATCTCTACATCGGTCCAGCTGACTCCTGCATGTGCAAACCATATGTGCAGGAATAACTTGTAGTGTAACCATCTCTAGCAATATTTGGGTAATATTTAATGAAAATCACATGATAGACTTAAAGAGTGAATGCATTGCTTCACAATAGTCTACAGAGACGGACTGCTATGCTCTGTGTGAGAGAAACTCTCTCTCTACATTGGTCTGACTGTACACTGCATGTGCAAAACGTGTGTTGGAATAAGTTGTAGTCTGTCCATCTCTAGCAACACCTGGGTAATGGTTGAGAACTGGATAATGGATTTATTCAGTAGTGAATACATTACCTTGCATTATTCTACAGAGGTAGACAGCTGCGCTCTGTGTGAGAACAGCAGACTCTCTGCATCAATCTGACTGTTCACTGCATGTGAAAAACATACTGTATGTGTTGGAATAAGTTGTAGTTTAACTATCATCTGGGTTAATATTTATTGAAAGTCAGATAATGGATTTATTCAAAAGCGAATACATTGCCTCGTAGTATTCTACAGAGACAGACTGGCGTTCTCTGTGTGGAAGCAGCAGTCTCTCTGCATCGGTCTGACTGTTCACTGCATGTGCAAACCATAAGTGCTGGAATAAGATGTAGATTGACCATTTATACCAACATTTGGTTAAAATGTATTAAAAATCAAGTAATGGATGACCAGCCAGAGTCCTCTATTCATTCTCTAGTTATTGCAAATAAGCCACGTATTTTAATGAACTGTTCAAAGCAAAAATCTGGTTGACGTTTATTGAATACAACACATCACTGCTGTTTGCATTGTGGCATTTAAAAAGCCTTAAGCATCAATAAGCCTTAAGAGTTCATTATGGTACAACAGCAATTTTGAAAGAAGCATTGTTTTTCATGCGTGATTCAGGCTTGCTTTGCTGTCATAATTCAAAATAATGAACTTGTTTTCTTAGATTAATAATGGTTTATATTTGTAATTGATAAATCACTGGCTGACAAGCCTTTGCTCTCTGATCTGGACTCTGGCATTTCTCCACCATAACCTCCCATCCTGTACCAAAGATTCTCTTTATTTTACAAACAAAATAAACCCTTTTTTCAGTTTTTTGTTTTTTAGAAAAATTAATCTGGTAAATATAATAAATTCTAATAAATGCAGTTATGTATTCGATTAAAGTCCAACTAAACATTTAGTTTAAATCAGCTGCTGTAAATACATTCTAGGTGCATGAAATCCAAAAGTACTTAACGGTCACAGTAATTCAAAAGGAACAAGGGTTCCTTTTAGTCAACGGTATAAAATATAACCTTTATTAGGATGTCTATAAAAAAAAAAAAAACTCTCTTAAATCTGTTCAAACCAGAGTCTAGCAGACATCCCAGGTATGATAACGTTTATAATATAATAATAATAAAAGTTATTCAATAATGTAATCAAATCCAAAAACACTGAATTTTGCTCATTTGTAGAATTGTCGCTGTCATTAGATTTAGTGTTTGATGACGAATTTCCCCACAAATCGCTATCGCTCAATTCTGCAAGTGATTATAACTTATTATCGCTGTTTTCTAGTTGGTTTAAAATCACTTTTGACATAAAGGGACACTTTTTGGTTGCTATGGACAATCTCCAAATTCCAGGCAGAAAAAACAGTATTTATAATATAAAAGTGCATGCAGGGCACTGCACAGACCACTAGGGACAAAGGGGGTGTGTAATTTTTTTATACAGTACTGTAATCTGTAAGATTACAGTACTGTGTGTGTTATGTCGTTTTTGCTTTTTTGAATTTGGCGCCAATCTCCGCTCCCGTGCGCCGTAACGTCGCAGGGAACGGAGCTCAGCGGCACTCGGGCACTGTGTGAATCGAGCGGAGGACAGCTCGATCACACAGTGTGGAGGACATCGCTGGATCCAGGGGACAAGGTAAGTAACTTCTCCCTGTATCCAGCGATGCGATCCCGAGTCTGGCTCGGGGTTACCGCTTATGATAGTAAAATCCCAACCCGAGCCAGACTCAGGATCACCGCCAGGGAGGTTAATGGCATCCCATTCTTAGTCCGTAGGGTTCACTATTGAGTTGGTAAAGAGAAGGCCTGACTCATAGTCTGAACTCTAATTCATCCCAAAGGTGTTCTATCAGGTTGAGGACAGGACTCTGGCAGGCCAGTCAAGTTCCTCCACCCCAAACTCGCTCATCCATGTCTGCACCACACCGATTCCCAAAAGTAGTTTCTGTGCTACTTTTGGAGATTTCAGGATGTGGTTTCCATTGAAACCTGTGCAGAAACCCACACAGATGTCTCTGAAATCGCCCCAAAGTCAGGACTGATGTGCGGGAATGAAAATGTGAGTTCAGCTAAACTCGCACGCTTTCATTCCCGCAGTCAGTGTGAACCAGGACTTAAACATGAATTGAAAGTATCCCATCAAACACTACATTTTTGTTGAAGGGGATGCTCAAAATCTGATCTGTAGCTCAGTGCAAACTTCTGGGAAAATCAGTGAGCCAATCACGCAAGCAGGAAATTATATTTATGGGGGGGGGGGGGGGTGTTCTGTATACCATATGTGTACAGAATTCTTCTAGGTTTGCCATATTGCATTTTACAGAAATTTGCAGTGCTGCAGATTGAAAAGGAATGGCCATTTTTATTAACATTCAATCACAATATGACATGTTGCAATTGTATATGCTATATTCTTTATTTGTAATTTTTTTTCCCATGAAAGTGGAGTTATGCCCCATACACACGGTCGGACATTCTGACCACAAAATCCATCTTGTTTTTCCAACGGATTTTGGCCGAAACTTGTGTTGCATACACACGGTCGCACAAATCCGATCATTCGGAACGAGGTGGCGTACAAAACCTACGATGGGACTATGTAGAGGCCAGTAGCCAATAGCTTTTGTCTCCAAATTTTTTTCTGAGCATGCATGGCACTTTGTGCGTCGGAAATTCTCTACACACGATCGTAAAAAGTCCGATCTGATTTTGTTGTTGTCGGAAAACTCTCAAAGCTCGGAGATTCTGATGGAAAAAGTCCGATAGAACCCACACACGATCAGATTTTCCAACAACATAATCCGTTCTGACTTTTTCTGTCGGAATTTCCGACTGTGTGTATGGGGCAGTACCCTTTAAATACACAGTACAGGTTATAGCTGTACTCAGGTTAGCTGTTTTTATCCTAATAGAGAAGTTTTAGCTTACCTGACTTACTTTTTTTTTTGCCCCCTAAGTTTTCTGTTCTTGTTATAAATTAGTTTAACTTACCAAAAGATAATTGGACCTCTGCTGGAGACTCCATGTAACAGACACAGAGGTGTGTCCACTCAGCCTTTTCCTATTCACTTCCAACGAGATCCTATAGTAAAATAAATTATATAGGAAGATCACCCAGGCATAGCTATCTGAAAGGGGCCACTATGCTATTGAGCTCTGTTAACAGGCATCTTTTAACAGAAGAGATAAATGGAGCCTGTAACCCACCAGAAAAAATATATATATGATATCCTACATGTTGGTTAAAAACACCCCAAAAATAATATGCAATATTTAATTTACAAGAAAATATATTATTAAATTGTATTTTTTGGTTCTGATCATAATAAAGAGTCTATATCAATATTTCTGCACCCTGCTAGTAATCTATTCCATTATCTTGTATGCGTGCTGTCTCCTATTTGGTAAATTAAAAGTTTGATTGTAGTTCATTTATTTTTTTATGTTTTGTGATGAAGGTGCCAATTTTTTCTGCTTGAAATGATACATCTATTAATCAAATTTGGATTGTATTTCATTTACACTCATTTGTAGAGTGAGACTGCATGACTTTACATAACATTATGTTTTATTGTATTTGCAAATTGGCCTTCCTAACTTAATAGTGAGGTGAATAATATTCTTGTTATGGTGTCCCTGTGTGCAGTGATGTTAATATTTCTTTGTAATGTCAAATCTGATGTTTATTACACCCTTGTATTTCATGTTCAGTAGAACATGGTTAGAATTCATTGGGCTTTAATCTGCAAACAGGTGATTCTGGATTAAAAACTCAATCTTCCTTCAATTCATCATCCATGAGTAACAGCAGTCTTGGTTTGTGACAGTTGATTTAGTCCCTGCTAGCTATTTATGAGGAATATATGGTGCTTTTCTATATGCTTTCACCTTTTTTATAGTCAGATCGAATAAATAAAATACATTTCAGTTGGGTAAATATAAAATATTGCATATCAATATTCCTTTTCAGCCAGCAGCAGATCTTTGGGATCTTTTCCACATGCTGTACATTTTATTGTTTTCCAAAAATTATGTATTGAGCTCAATGTGAAAATGTAATACACATGAATAAACGAGTCAAAACTCAATTGGAGATTTAAGTTATGCTGTGTACACACGACCGGACTTTCCGGCAGAAAAGGTACGACGGTCTTCCCGATGGACTTTCGGCGGAGTTCGGATGGACTTCCAAACAGACTCTCCGCACATGAACAGACTAAGTCTGTTTGAAAGTCCGTTCCTTTTGAAAGTGATGAGGTAAGACGGGATTAAAAAAGGAATTTCAATAGCCAGTAGCCAATAGCTTCCCTTGGATCGTATTTGGTCCATGGGACCAGTATACAGACGAATGGTTTTCCCGATAGAAATTGAGTCCATCGGACAGATTTGAAACATGTTCTATTTCTAGGTCAGTCAGATTTTTTTTA
Source organism: Lithobates pipiens (assembly GCF_037356315.1). Lineage (NCBI taxonomy): Eukaryota > Metazoa > Chordata > Amphibia > Anura > Ranidae > Lithobates > Lithobates pipiens. The sequence continues at coordinate 54,483,634 of NW_027507789.1, read as the reverse complement.
AGGAAAAACTATCGGATTAGCCCATACACGATCGGATTGTCCGACGGACTTATTCTGTCAGACCTAGTCTGCCGGAAAGTCCGGTCGTGTGTGCGTGGCATAAGACATAGCTATTGTGCTCCTTCGTTAGGAAACCCACTACATGTTTAAAACAAGAAGTGTGTATAAGTATAGTGTGTGTGTGTGTGTGTGTGTGTGTATATTGTTGACGCTATATAAACACTGTATAATAAAAAATATAATATATATATATATATATATATATATATATATATATATATATATATATATATATATATAATAAATTCATACTCTTCTGCTCTGTGCAATGATTTTGTATAGAGCAGCCCCAATACTCCTCCCCTCCTGGGGTCCCCCCCCCGCCAGTGCTCCTGGCTCCTCCACACCGCCAAGTGCCCCCTTGCTATGGGGCACTTGTGTGGGCTTGATTCCGAGCCATGCTCTGAGTGTCCATAGACATGCAGATCAGCACTTTGTCCTCACAGGCTGTGATTGACAGCAGCAGCTGGATTGAGATTGGGCTCAAGTAAGTATAAGGGGTGGTTGGGGGGATCCTGTGCATAGAAAGTTTTTTTTTCCTAATACAGAGTGCATGAGGGTAAAATAAAAACAACTTCTACCTTTTTACAACCATTTTAACCTATTCCGGACCAGCCGCCATAAGTGTGGCAGGTTGGCTCCCCTGCATGAGCCGTCGTAGGCTGTACGTTGGCTCCGGCGACACGCACGCACCTGAAGCATGTCCCAGATGCGCTGCAACAGAGCAAGAACTGGGATCTGTGTGTAAACACACAAATCCCAGTTCTCTCAGGGGAGAGGAGAGAGATTGTGCGTTCATACTGAGTATGAACATCGATCACTCTCCTCCCCTAGTCAGTCCCACCCCCCCCCCCCACAGTTAGAACACAACTAGGGAATACAGTTAACACCTTGATCGCCCCTAGTGTTAACCCCCTCTCTGCCATTGACGTTTATACAGTAATCAGTGAATTTGTATAGCACTGATCACTGTATAAATGTCACTGGTCCCATATTTTGTAGATGCTAGAACTTCAACCAATCAAAATATGCTTATTGCAATTTTTTTTTTTTTACATTTGGGAAATTTATTATAGCAAAAAGTAGTATTTTGAAAATAAATGCAATGGGGTTTATTTACAAAAGGTAAATCCACATTGCACTGCAAGTGCACTTGGACGTGCGGTAGATCTGAAATGAGTAGAAGCTAAAATGGTGTTTTTTATTTTCCTTGTATATCCCCCTCGGATCTACAGCGACTTTACTTGCAGTGCAAAGTGGATTTGCCTTTAGTAAATAAACCCCATTGTTTTTATTTTCAAAAATGTCGCTCTTTTTTTTGTTGCTCAAAAAATAAAAACCACAGAGGTGATCAATTACCACCAAAAGAAATCTCTATTTGTGGGGGAAAAAGACGCACATTTTGTTTGGGTACAGCGTCGCATGACTGCGCAATTGTCAGTTAAAGCGCCACAGTGCCGTATCACAAAAAAATGGCCTGGTCAGGAAGGGGGTAAATTCTTTCAGGGTCAAGTGGTTAAGTTACTACTCTTATAGTAAAAACAATAAAAAACATTGAAAACATGTCATTAATAAATATGAGCATGGCATTATCTCCTCAATGTCAAAAACCCCCTAATAACTCCCATTCAGTTTTACTAGACTTTAATCATGTCAAAAAGAAAAAAATATACATAAAAAAAATATGCATATGATTGATATATAATATATTTTGCAATAAGTTTCCTTTGCTATTAGATGCCCATATAGAAATGTTCCATGTCCATGAATCAAGATGAATATTCTAACATCCACAGTGTGATCCAAAGTCTACATGCACCTTCATCTAGAGCAGTCTATAAACATACCAAGCAAAGGGCCAGTTTACTGTCCTTCAGACTTTAGGGGGCTGGATTGTGGCCAGTGGTAGTAGAACATGTTCCAGTGGGAGTAAATGGAACCTCAGGTTTGTTGGTGGTTGGGGTAAAAAATAAAATAAAATACATAGCACCCATAGTCAGTAGGAGAGGAAATGGTGCCCCTTCATTGGTGTAAGTGGGAGAAATAGTGCTCCATTGTTGGTGTCAGTTGGAAAAATTTCACCCCATCGTTGGTGTTAATGGGAGGAAATATGCCCCATTGTTGGTGTCAGCTCGGGTGTCATACTAAGACAAGCAAAGGGCACAGTTTGCAGACCCCTGATCTAGAGTGGCTCTAGGCAAAGCAGAAACTGTATAATTCCTATTGTCAGCATGGTATCGTTCACATCTGACTTATTTTGCACTGTCTTAAGGGTAAGGTTGCCTGAATCAAGGTCTACTTTGAAAGTGTTGGTAAATAATGGTGGCCATTCCATGAGTTGTGTCCAGTAAAACTAGGGTTGTTGGGATTAATCCCAAGTTTGCACTTCTCTAGTTATTTATTTTCCTAATACAAGCCATGGCATGGGGTGGGCACTGAGGAGTGTCTAGTACAAAAGTTGCTATCGCTCATCTTTTTGTATCATTTATTGGTAGAACATCAAAGACAGTTAACACATTATGGTGAAAAAGCCTCCCCCTTCCTTAGGGCTTGAGCAGTGGATGGAGCCAGTTGCTCCATCCACCTTGTTTTGGTGAATGGAGAAATCTGTAATGCCACGTAAACACGACCAGACTTTCCAGCAGACTAGGTCCGAAGGGATTAGTCCGTCGCACAATCCAGACGGACCTAGAAATCGAACATGTTTCAAATCTATCCGATGAACTCAATTACTACGGACTAAAATCGGGAAAACCATTTGTCTGTGCGCTAGTACGATGGACAAAATACTATGCAAGGGAAGCTACTGGCTATTGAACTTCCTTGTTTAGTCCCGTTTACGTCCTCAGGTTCAAAACGAATGGACTTTTGAACTGACTTAGTCCGTTCATGTGTGGCCAGGTCCATTCGTTTGGAAAGTCTGTCGGAACCGCACTGAAAGTTAGCAGGTAAGACCGTCGGACCTAGTCTGCTGGAAAGTCCGGTCGTGTGTACGTGGCATTAGTTATTTTTCATTCAGATTGCTAGCTGAACAACAACAACAACAAAAAACTAACTAACCATGTATGAACAGCTTAAATCATTTGTCAGTATCTCTACATTTTCAAGGGCAGTCCAGGCATTCACATAGGCAGCCGTTTAGCTATAGCTGTGTGGTTTGGAGTATGGCTAGTTTTGATTGGAGCTGAAGCCTGAAATGTATTAGATCATTACCTAAGAATGTTGGCAAATGCATTTTTAGATTTTTATCAAAAATGGCACAACAATGTGATTTGTGCATAAAAAAGAAAACAGCATCTGCATAGATGTTGTGTGTTCAATTGACTTTCAAAATAAATCGATCAAAAGTTATTAAAACAGTATTTCATGATAATACAACATTGTTGGGAAATGACTAAATAGAAGAATTGCTTCAGCAACTTTGTGAGTCTGGTAATGCATTTTATTCAATGGGTAGTTTTTTACAGAGGTCCTGGAATCACGCTCAGCTACATCTATATTTCAGCTACTAGCTTAATGGCATGACTGATAGAAATGTACTGATGAAAAATATGTTAAACTCTCAATAGTAAGAATAGCGGATTGTGTTTATAGGCTGTTTACCAATCTGCATATGTATTCGGGGCTTTCAGAATATATTCTAAAACCATTTAGTGATTCAGAACTGCTTTAGCGGGTCATAAACTTTATCTGTTGCGAAGTTGCACAGATGCAGGTGAGTACGAAATTCAGCATATATTATGATTATCTGCCGACTGGCCCTGTGCTGAAGTACTGGCTGAATGATTTTGTCATGAGGCTATGTGCTAATGTAATGTTGAGCCCTTCTGCTATCTAGAAAGAGGCTGAATCTGGTGTTTGACCAGTGGAGGTCAGCTTGCCCTTTAAGATTGACTGATTTCAGTGCACATTATGAGCTTCTTACAGTGTGCAGTAGAAGCTACAGCAAGTAGGAGCTCTCCTCCATTACTGGCTGGAGCAAGTCCAGCATCATTAAAGGGGAGGGCCACCCTAAAATAAAAAAGGCATTAAAATTCTTTAAAAAATGTAAAAAAAAAAAATTTTTTTTTAACTTACCTGAAACCGCTGTTGCTAGGCAGTCTTCCTAATCTGCCTCTTCCTATTCCACGGCGCCTCTTCTTCGGTGAGTGGCCCCATTGCCTTCTGGGACAGGTGTGTGTCCCAGAAAACAATGGGGTCATTCACAAAGCTCTGCGCGACCCGCACATGCGCAGTAGGAAACAGGCAGTGAAGCCGCAAGGCTCCACTTCCTGTTTCCCTTCGTTAAGATGGACAGAACGGCCTCGGGGGGGGGGGGGGACATCGTGGGCTCGCTGGACAGGTAGTGTCCTTATTAAAAGTCAGCAGCTACAGTGTTTGTAGCTACCGACTTTAAAAAAATAAAAAATTGTGGCCGGAAAGCCCCTTTAACGCTTTCCTCCCCAGTCTAACTGTCCCTAGCCTCCCATTTCATTCATTGGATTTCAATTATGGAGGCTCTGTATCACATGTGCGCATTACCTAGGGTGCCTAGGAACACTCACTCCTCTCAAATGACACCCATCCATCAAGGCATTTTGATATTTGCATAACTCCTCTGAAGAGCTAGCCCATAAGCTTGCATAAGGGCTGAAGGCTCTTGTAGCAGAACTAATTCTAAAATAAAGAATAACAAAAATACTGTGAGCAAGCAGGCTTTTTATTGCAGAAGAGACATGCAATGTTGCTTCTGCAATAAAATGCATTGTATACTCCTTTTACCTGTTGACGTTATTTTAAACGAAACGCGTCAACGGAAGTTACAGCGGTGACATCACGCCCGCCGGGGTGTTGCAAGTACTATATACTCTTGCCTGTTGTAAGTCGTTTTTAATCTTCATTAAAAGCTAGAACCCTTTAATTACAACACTAGGAGTTCCTATTTTGTTTCCCCTCCTCACTGCTTCTAGAAGCGTTTGTTAAAAAAAAAAAGACTTTGTTGGACTATTTAAAGGCCTTGTAAAGGTATGTATTTTTCACCTAATGCAATCTATGCATTAAGGTGAAAAACACCCTAGCCCCCCATTTTACTTACCTGAGCCCCGAATTTCCGTTGACATGTCCCTGCTGTCCCTCTCTCCACGGGTTTCCGTCTCTTGATTGGATAGATTGAGAGCAGCGCATTGGCTCACGCTGCTGTCAATCAAGTCCAATGACACAGGTGCTGGGGGGCTGGGCCGAGTTATGCACTCTATGGGCGCCAAATTCTGGACTCGGGAGCATGTCTGCAAGGTAACCCCCCCCCCCCCTCAGAGCGCTTCTCCAAGGGGGTTATCTAATGTGGGGAGGTGCTGCCGAGGGACCCCAGAAATGGATGTTCGGGGCCACTCTGTTCAACAAAACAAGCTACACAGTGGAGGTAAGTATGACATGTTTGTTATTTTAAAAAAATAAAAAAATATCCTTTAGTATCCCTTTAAGAACTTTTTTCAATTACATTTTCATTTGCACATATGGTCTTTGATCTATATAGATTTTTTTCATTTGATTGACTGTTATCATGACTTTTTGCACTGTATATTGATTGCGCAACACAATAAACCTACCTACCTGCCTGCTCAGTCTTCTGCAGAATGTGCATGCGCAGCTCAGTTTACATTCCAAGACTTTGCCGGGGTAACTGCACTCCTGCACATTTGTGGGAATTACATCATCCTGCACTGGCCAATCAAGATGACTGAAGACCTTCACCGGGGAACCAGGCAGAACATGCCAGTGGGGGACCTCGCTGGCTTCAGAACATTGAAGCAGAGATATTTTGGACTTTAGTTGCGCTTTACAAGGAATCCTGAGCGAAGGTGCTGAAATGTTTTCAGAAATGAATGTACGGCTTCCTGCCCACCCCTCTAACCAGCCACAGTCTGCCTGCATTGCATATGGAAGCACAGAGACTGCATTACACAGAGATTACTTTACTGGAACTATATTCTAAAGTATGCAATGAAAATGTTAGGTTTTATTTAAAAATTGCATTAGTATGCTTTAAGATTGGCATCACGACAAACGGATTCAAGGGAGCTGACCATGGTGCTGAACTAACTTTTAAACAGCTTTTTACTAATTAAGTGGAAAATGTTTGTTTGCCAGCTGTACAGGAGCAATATCATAATTCATCATCTTGATTAGCATACACCAGGTCTGTTTTAAAGGTACACTCCAGCCAAAATGTAGAATTAAAGTGGGACTATGGACAAAATCAAAAGACCTATGCAGCCTGCCAGCGCAGCATTAAAGTATATGTAAACCCTTACCTTTAAAAAACAACCCATTCAACTTAAAATAGAAATCAATATATCTATTTGTGTATAGTTATAAAAAAAACATCAACACTTTCTTCCCTTTTTTTTTTTTTTTTATATAATTGCCTCTGTTCTCAGCTGCATATTTGCTAGAGGGAGGAGAAATGGTAGCACGCTGATCTTCCCAGGGAATGGCTATGTGGGGGGTGGTCAGGAGACTCAGGACAAGTCTGATTATTGTAGGAGAGCAGGCTGAGTTCCCAGCACAGCCAGCAAATGGATCACGCTGTGCTCTCATGCCTAGTGTGGTAAGATTTTAACAGGAAACCAGAGGGACTGTCAATAACACCAGTGATTTCACACAAAGGATGCAATACAAAGAGAACTGGATACTTTTTAATACAAATGCATGGTGCAGCAGTCACTTAATCTGAAATATGAAATATACTCCTTACCGCAACAGTTTTTTTCTGCCCCTTTAAATGTATTTTGTGTTTCATGCTGACAGTAGATCCATTGAATATCCCTTTGTTTAGCATGCCAAGCTGTCCAGCAGGAGTAGCAGTTGTAACGTTTGAAACAAACCATATAAACACTGCAGGAGGGCTTACAATTGTCAACTTTTATTAATATGACCTAAACCTTTTAAGCAAAAAAAAGGATCGACTGATTAAAAAGGGTTAGCTGGAGCTGGCATTTTTTATTTTATTTTTTGCCTCTTAAAGCCCCACTCCTGGCAAAAACATTTTTTTTTTATGTTTTACAGTACCTCCCTCCTAACCCCCCCCCCCCCCCCACCAACAGATCCTTGCTTCCCCTCCCCTTTACCTGGTTAAGATAAATATGCTATATTTATATTTTTAGGCAAAATACTACAAGTAATTTAATTTAATAAAAATACTGGAGTGTCGTAGCCACCCTGGCGGTACGATTATATCAGATTTTTGCGTCTCAAAGTGGTACATTGTTTTGCATAGAAATTTGGCGTTTTATATTGTCGGCCTGTAATTCTTAGTAATAACACACTTAAATCTGTCCAAACAAGAGTCTAGTAGACATCACTGGTATGATAAAGTTTGAAACACGAAATCATAACTTATAATATAATTATAAATAATTATAAAAAATAATATAATAATTATAAAAATAATATAATATAATATAATATAATAATGAAAACATAATAAAACATTTTCCCACAATTTACTATCGCTCAATTCTGCAAGTGTTCTAGTTTATTATCGCTGTTTTCTAGCTGGTCTAAAACCACTTTTAACGGGACACTTTTTGGTTGCCATAAACAATCTCAAGTCTTCAGGCAGAAAGAACAGTATATATAAGACTGCATGCAGGGCATTGGACAAAGCACTAGGGACAAAAGGCATGTGAAATAATTTCATACAGTAATGTAATCTATAATTTACAGTGTACTGTATGTGTTATGAATTTTGTACTATTTAAATTTGCCGCCAGGCTCCGTCCCATGTGTCGTGACACTTGCAGGGAATGGAGCCCGGCACACAGAGGCATCGGGCAGAGTACACGGCCCGCGGACGTAGCAGGGGGACATCGCAGGATCCTGGGGACAAAGTTGGTAGCCCGCACCAGGATTCTGAGATGCAATCATGAGTGTGGCTCGGGATTACCGCTAATGGAACTGAAATTTAACCCCGAGCCACACTCGGGAATACTGCCAGGGAGGTTAAACTCCTTCTGACGCTTAAGTTCATTGCTAGAAGCCTTAGAAAGTGCAGGGCGTTTGGGCGGCAGCTTTTCAATTATTCAATTAAGCCCACCTCATTTACTCTGTAAAAATTGTATTGGCATGTGCATATAAATTCCTGTCTATTGCCTAAAGAGTCAGCTATGAGTAAGCACCAGTAGTTACAGTGCAAAACATGTCAGCTGTTGATTTCATCTTTTGCTGTATGGTTTTTAACCAATAAAGAAATCTTTGTTGGAATGCGGCCATCTGGATTGAATTCTTTTCTATATTGGGTGGCATCTTAGTGCTTTTAGAAGAACGAAAAACACAAGAGCGTGGTAAACTGTTATGATGCTGGGCTGCGCATCTGCCGGAGAGGAAAAACCCGCAAATGACTGAGCATGCGAATTCTGAACCACAACTTTGTGGAGGTCGACTGTACCCCATTCAGATCCCCCACTGCCTCCTGGTTCCAGTACAAGAGTACTGATCTAGTGCTGCGATGTCACCCCGAGACTACTGGTACCCTTCTATCATCCTGATGTTGCCTTCTCCTGAGAGGACCCCACCAGTGACCATCCGGACAGAAATGACCATGTCTTACAGGCAGTGAAGAAAAATATCCCATTCTGAGACTTTAATTAAGACTATGTCCACTAGGCAATGAAGCTTTCTTATAGGCGGGATCAAGATCAGAAAAACCAAAAAAAATGCTGTTAATGACTGCCTACTTCATAAGTGTATAGTTTAATTGTGCTCTTAGTTACACTTAAAGCTTTGAGATGCATGCAGTGAGCACAGTCTAAGTATTTTCATTTCTATTCAGTCACAGCTATAGTGCAGCAGTCCTTCCCATGCCATTTTGTCATAAATCTGATGTTCCTGGATAACATCTGCTTGTGGTGCTGGAACACTGTTCTTGTTTCCTCTAACATGCAGAGAGCCTGATACAGAGAACACACATGGTGCTCAGTAATTTCCTAAAACCACTATTCTGATTCAACCCTGAATTGGAAGTTTTGAATGTGATTGTTGATACAGAAAGTAGAAAGAGTATAATTGCCAGTCTGTAACGCAATACTTGATTTAGAAAGTACTCTCCTACTACTTGGCTACTTACCTTGTAATGTGGCCTCTGTGTGCTGTGTCTGAACTATATTACAGGGAACTTTGATTCAGGTAAATGGAGTAAATCTAAGTCTTAGCCCTTGTACACACAGTCGGACATTCCGACAACCAAATTCGTCAGATTTTGTCCGACGGATTTTGTCCGAAACTGTTGCATACACACAGTCGGGCAAAGTTGTCAGAAAATCCGATCGTACTTAACGTGATGAAGTTATTTCATTAGGACGGGACTACGTTCAGGCTAGTAGCCAATAGCTTTGGTCTAGGAATTTGATCTGAGCATGCGTGGCACTTTGTCTGATTGGAATTCTCTACACATGATCGGACAAAGTCTGATCGGATCATGTTGTCGGAAAATTTTATAGCCCAGCTGGAAAACTTGGTCCGGTCGGATACTCCAATGGAAACAGTGCGATGGAGCCCACACACTGTCGGATTATCTGACAACACGGTCCTATTGGACATTGTCCATTGGAATGTCCGACCGTGTGTACAAGGGCTAAGTGTGCTGGAATAAAACATTTATCAGCTCACTGCTTGCACTTGCCATCAAGTTTGGGTGGATGACAGTGCTGGACTAGTGTGTGTGTGTGTGTGTGTGTGTATTATATACAGTATCTCACAAAAGTGAGTACACCCCTGACATTTTTGTAAATATTTTATTATATCTTTTCATGTGACAACCATGAAATTACACGTTGCTACAATGTAAAGTAGTGAGTGTACAGCTTGTATAGCAGTGTAAATTTGCTGTCCCCTCAAAATAACTCAACACACAGCCATTGTCTAAACTGCTGGCAGCAAAAGTGAGTACACCCCTAAGTGAAAATGTCCAAATTGGGCCCAATTAGCCATTTTCCCTCCCTGGTGTCATGTGACTCATTAGTGTTACATGGTCTCATGTGTGAATGGGGAGCAGGTGTGTTAAATTTTGGTGTTATCACTCTCAATCTCTCATACTCTGAGGATCTGAAAAAAAAATTTTCCTCTACATAAAGTTGGCCTTGGCTGTAAGAAGATTGTCAAGACCCTGAAACTGAGCTGCAGCATGGTGGCCAAGACCATATAGTGATTTAACAAGACAGGTTCCACTCAGAACAAGCCTCATAATGGTCGACCAAAGAAGTTGAGTGCACAAGCTCAGTGTCATATCCAGATGTTGTCTTTGGGAAAGTCATATGAGTGTTGCCAGCATTGCTGCAGAGGTTGAAGGGGTGGGGGGTCAGCCTTTCAATGCTCGGACCATACACTGTGCACTGCATGAAATTGGTCTGCATGGCTGTCGTCCCAGAAGGAAGCCTCTTCTAAAGATGATGCACAATAAAGCCTGCAAAGAGTTTGCTGAAGACAAGCAGACTAAGGAGATGGACTATTGGAACCATGTGCTGTGGTCTGATGAGACCAAGATAAACTTATTTGGCTCAGATGGTGTCAAGCGTGTGTGGCAGCAACCAGGTGAGGAGTACAAAGACAAGTGTGTCTTGCCTACAGTCAACAGGGGGGTGGGAGTGTCATGTTCTGGGGCTGCATGAGTGTTGCCGGCACTGGGGAGCTACAGTTCATTAAGGAAACCATGAATGCCAACATACTGTGACATACTGAAGCAGAGCATGATTCCCTCTCTTTGAAGACTGGGCCAAAGGGTAGTATTCCAACATAAGGACCCCAAACGCACCTCTAAGACGACCACTGCCTTGCTAAAGAAGCTGAGGGTAAAGGTGATGAACTGGCCAAGCATGTCTCCAGACCTAAACCCTATTGAGCATCTGTGGGGCATCCTCAAATGGATGGTGGAGGAGAGCAAAGTCTCTAGCATCCACCAGCTCCATGATGTTGTCATGGAGGAGGGGAAGAGAACTCCAGTGGCAACCTGTAAAGCTCTGGTGAACTTCATGCCCAAGAGGGTCAAGGCAGTGCTGGAAAATAATGGTGGCCACACAAAATATTGACATTTTCACTTAGGGGTGTACTCACTTTTGTTGCCAGCGAATTAGACATTAATTGTGAGTTATTTTGAGGGAACAGCAGATTTACACTGTTATACAAGCTGTACACTCACTACTTTACATTGTAGTAAAGTGTAATTGAAAAGATATAATAAAAAAATTACAAAAATGTGAGATACGGTGTGTGTGTGTGTATGTGTGCAGCTTTGTAAAATGTTTTTGTTGTCTTACTGTAAGCCCATTTGGGTCCCCCTTAGAAACCTGGCCAAAAAATCTCCCAGTTAGTGACCCCCACATTCTGCCTTGGTGCTAGAATGTGAAAACAGTTTGTTTTTGTTGCTGTAATGGCAAGAGTGAGCATCCAATGGTTTTCATGTTCTAGTAACAAGCTAGGATGTGGGGGTTGCTAACTGTGAGTTTTTCAGCCAGGCTTGGAAGGGGCAAATGACCTACACTCATTAATTCATATAATAGTAAGTAATTAATATTAATGATTTTTTTTTTTAGAGCTGTGCAGTTTTTTTTATACCTGTCATGGTCCTTTGACTGGAACTTTTGCGGCTTTATGTTGGACTCTGGCAAAGTTTAGCTGTGGTACACGTACAGAAAAATGATTAAAAGAATTGTAAAGGCAGAATGTTTTTTTTTTTTTTATCTGAATGCATTAGAATAAAAAAACTTCTGTGTGTAGAAGCCTCCTCAGCACCCCCACCCCCCCTAATTACTTACCTGAGCCCCATCTCTCTCCAGTGATGTCCATGAATATCTAAGCTGTCCGAAACACTCCTCCCGATCGGTTGATACACAGCAGCCGTGCCATTGGCTCCTGCGGCTGTCAAAGTCAGTCAGCCAATCAGGGGATAAAGGGGGAAGGGCCAGGTCAGGGCTCTGTGTCTGAATGGACACACAGAGCCCCCATAGTAAACTGCTAGCTGAGGGAGCACTCAATGGGGAGGGGCCGGGAGCAGCAAAGAGGGTTCGAGAGGAGTAGGATCTGGACTGCTCTGTGCAAAACCAACTGCACAGAGGGGGTAAGTATAAAGTTTTTTTTTTTTTTTTCTGCCAGACTTTCCAATCACTTTAAAGCTAAGTTCCGGGTATGGAATTTTTTATATAGTGGCTGGATGTAGCTATACATATACTTTTACCTTAATGGCTCCCACCTGGTAATTGGAAAACACTGGAGTAGACACAGCTACTCCAGTGATCTCCACTACTGCCATGCTGAGCGGCTGCCCTGCAGCTTTGTGAGCATGTTTTTCACTTGAGGCTTAAACTTGTCTTCTGTTCAAAGTCAGCCACACACAAGGGAATAGAAAGATCGAGATAACCACGTGCCACTGCAGTCATCTGCCAGCTGTCTGCAAATGACCATGAAGTGTTGTACAATGCTGTCAACTGATGGCAATTGCGGTACAATCATAGCAACATGTGATTGTTAAAACGGAATGTATAGTTATCTTTTTAATATATTCTATATTCATAATATTTAGAATGAATTGTTTTCTATTCGTATTGTCTGGTTGTTAAGAAATATTCCATATGTATATTCATGTGCAGCCAGCAGATGGAGCTGTCACCTCCTTTTTAGATGTTTTTCCAGGCTACTGAGGGCTTTATAGAAAAATTATATCAGAAACTCATCCTTGAAAAGAAACCGCTCCTGTTGTGGATTTTTTTTTGCAAATCCCGTGACATGGTTGCACACAGTCTATTTGTAAAACAAATAGTGAATACAGGTGTGTGTGTGTGTGTGTGTGTGTGTGTATGCATGTACACACACAGACCTGTATACTGTACATTAAAGTTAGAAAATTTTATATGAGTAGCATGGACCCAAAACTATTATAAGTTTACTTTTAACAGTAAAAATAGAAGTCAACGAGACTTGAAAACAAATTTCTGGCTCCACAGCTTGCAAATCTCCCATGGAATTGTTGCTTAAGACTCCAGGGTCACAGTAATTGTCAGAATTTCGGAATAATAACATATAGCTCTGTGCCTTGTTATGAAAATTGTGGAACTCTGCTCAATGCTTATGGTAAAGAAAAATAAAAAGACACACTCTCCCAAACATTCCCCTGTAGCTTGATAGGATTGAAAGCAATCAATTGTTGCAATGTGATTATAAAAAAAAACAATTTGGTCAAAAAGCTTCAAAAATATTAAGTCCATTTTTTTTTTTTTTAGTTTGTAAATGAAAGCCCTTCTGAATTTGCTGGAAGATTCTGATGGTAGTCCTAAGGAGAACAAATCAATTATAACATGTCGCATGTAGCATTGAACGATTTGTGATGTTGATTACCTTTTCTGCAGGCTCAGATTTTCATGTATTTACGTCACCCGCTGTGATCCACATATGTTTGCTCAGCTACAGATGATACATTCTACCGCCGCTGTTAACAAAGAGGTAAAAGACTGCGTGCATCTGTTCCTAACATATATATCACACTGCTCCCTCCAAATTGTCTTCCTATGGGAGAAGGTAAGACGTATTCTGCGATATTACCAGGAACTGATGTGATAAGGAGAAGATAACTCCCCGCCATAATATACCGCTGACAATGAGAGTGACAAAAACCATAAGCGTGTAGCTAGAAATCTCATCCTATTTAAAAGGCTTCTTTTCTTTTCTTACAGGGTCAGATAAGCTGAGGACATGCTGTATTGTGTTAGGGAGTGTGCTTCATTTGATATTTGCACTTGTACATAGCTTGGAAGCTGGGGTCAACATCATCCTTCTGCTGCCCGCGGCAATGACTGAAATGCCATGTGAACTTTGCATGCTTTACACAATCCGCCATAAATATTTCTTGTCGTCACTAGACGGCAAAGCAAACAGTTGTCATAGCCGGCTCTACCAGGATTTACATTAAAGCTGAACTCCAGGTAGGTTACTATGCAGTAGAAATAGATACAATATCAGGGGTTTTATCTGCTCAAGAATTTGAAATTCGAGATGAGCTTAAGATTTCTACCAGAATCCAGCTTGCTTGAAGGCCAGTGAATGGGCAAAAAACTGGTCGTTTAGCATTACTGTTCAGTGGCTTCTGATTGTAAACAAGTCTTCGGGGATCTGGGTGATATCATTGACTAATTAAGGCCATTTGTGACAGGAGTAGCAATGGGTGAAGATTGTTGGGTGTGAAACCTCTTATATTTCCCGCTGTTCTGATTGCTATATATGGCCAAGGGTTCCACCGCCAGGGTGAAAAGCAGGGGTGATAAGGGATACCCCTGCCTTGTCTCCCGAAACAGTGAAAAATATTCAAAGAATCTTTAATTTTATCTTTCACCCTTGGACCAGTATACAATAGTTTCACCTATTTTATAAAGAAAGGGCCGATGTTAAATTCTGACAGGACCCAGCACAAGTAGTGCCACTCAACGCTGTCAAACGCTTTGACAGCATCTACGGACAACACAACTCTTGATCCCAACTCTTCTGATGGAATTTGTAGGTTTAAAAATAATCTCCTAATATTTAATGATGTGGATATACAGGGGATAAAAAAAACACTGATCGGGATGAATTATAGTGTGAATTATCTTAATCTAATGTCTAATACTTTTGCCAATAATTTAAAGTCTGCACAAAGCAAAGAAATAGATCTGTATGATGCAGGTTGGGTTAGATCTTTCCCTTTTGGTAATATTATTTATCGTAGCCGCTGTCATGGAGAGCGGTAGTTCTCCCTTGTCCAATTCCTCATTTAACATATGTACAGTGGTGTGAAAAAGTGTTTGCCCCCTTCCTCATTTCCTGTTCCTTTGCATGTTTGTCACACTTAAGTGTTTCGGAACATCAAACCAATTTAAACAATAGTCAAGGACAACACAAGTAAACACAAAATGCAATTTGTAAATGAAGGTGTTTATTATTAAAGGTGAAAAAAAATCCAAACCATCATGGCCCTGTGTGAAAAAGTGATTGCCCCCTAAACCTAATAACTGGTTGGGCCACCCTTAGCAGCAACAACTGCAACCAAGCGTTTGCGATAACGTGCAATGAGGCTTTTACAGCGTCCTGGAGGAATTTTGGCCCACTCATCTTTGCAGAATTGTCCTAATTCAGTTACATTAGAGGGTTTTCGAGCATGAACGGCCTTTTTAAGGTCATACCACAACATCTCAATAGGATTCAGGTCAGGACTTTGGCTAGGCCACTCCAAAGTCTTCATTTTGTTTTTCTTCAGCCATTCGGTGGTGGACTTGCTGGTGTGTTTAGGATCATTGTCCTGCTGCAGAACCCAAGTTCGTTTCAGCTTGAGTACACGAACAGATGGTCGGACATTCTCCTTCAGGATCTCTTGGTAGACAGCAGAATTCATAGTTCCTTTTATCACGGCAAGTCTTCCAGGTCCTGAAGCAGCAAAACAGCCCCAGACCATCACACTACCACCACCATATTTTACTGTTGGTATAATGTTCTTTTTATGAAATGCAGTGTTCCTTCTACGCCAGATATACTTGGACACACACCTTCCAAAGAGTTCCACTTTTGTCTCATCGGTCCACAGAATGTTGTCCCAAAAGTCTTGGGGATCATCAAGATGTGTTGTGGAGAAATTGAGACGAGCTTTGATGTTCTTTTTGCTCAGCAGTGGTTTTCTCCTTGGAACTCTGCCATGCAGGCCATTTTTGCCCAGTCTTTTCCTGATGGTGGAGGCATGAACGCTGACCTTAACTGAGGCAAGTGAGGCCTGCAGTTCCTTGGACGTTGTTGTGGGGTCTTTTGTGACCTCTTGGATGAGTCGTCGCTGCGCTCTTGGGGTAATTTTGGGCGGGCGGCCACTCCTGGGAAGGTTCACCACTGTTCCATGTCTTCGCCATTTGTGGATAATGGCTCTCACTGTGGTTCGCTGGATTCCCAAAGCTTTGGAAATGGCTTTATAACCCTTTCCAGGCTGATAGATCTCAATTACTTTCTTTCTCAATTGTTCCTGAATTTCTTTGGGTCTCTGCATGATGTGTAGCTTTTAAGGATCTTCTGGTGGACCTTACTGTGTCAAGCAGCTCCTATTTAAGTGATGCCTTGATTGTGAACAGGTGTGGCAATAATCAGGCCTGGGTGTGGCTAGAGAAATTGAACTCAGGTGTGGACAACCACAGTTATAGTATGTTTTAACAAGGGGGGCAATCACTTTTTCACACAGGGCCATGATGGTTTGGATTTTTTTTCACCTTTAATAATAAACACCTTCATTTACAAATTGCATTTTGTGTTTACTTGTGTTGTCCTTGACTATTGTTTAAATTGGTTTGATGTTCCGAAACACTTAAGTGTGACAAACATGCAAAGGAACAGGAAATGAGGAAGGGGGCAAACACTTTTTCACACCACTGTAGTAGCTCTGGCAACATTACCTCTCTGTACTCCTTATATATCTTATTTGGTATTCCGTCTGGCCCAGGCATTTTATAAATGGCTGACTCTTCCATCACTGGAGTCAGCTAAGAAAAGATTTTGCTATATGCGAATGATATTCTCCTGTTTTTGGGAGATGTGAATTATTCGATAACTGCAGCAATGGATATTATAAAATTTGGTCAGATCTCTGAGTTCTCTATCAACTGGGAGAAATCGGTTCTTCTCTCGGTTGATGGATTGGAGCAGGAGTTACCAAAGAGTGCTAGATATTTGCAGGTGGTAGAGAGTTTCAAATATCTAGGAATAAATATAACAGTGGACCCTACATTGTATATAATAGAAAAAATTTGGAGCCTCTAATAAATATATTTATGGGGAAATGTGGGATATGGAGCAGTCTCCCATTGTCAGTGGGTCGAGGTAGCCTGAGTGTGGTTTAGGAAGTCGGATGGGTCTCTTTAGGAAACTGATTTGGAGGAAAGGGCAAGCTAGGGTCCGCTTACAAGCATTAGTTACTGAGAGATGAAGGGGGTTTGGATGTACCGCACCCCTGGAGTTATTTCCTGGCAGCTCAACAGATGCCCCCCCATCTGCAACAGATGGGGGGGCTCGGAGGTGATTTATGATTCCACTAGACATAATTCACTAGCCTGCACCCCACATACATCTTTAATGGAAGCACTAGAAGCAGGGGAAGGGGAGGCCAGTGTCCCTCGGCAAAGTTGATGTTGAAGGTATGGAACACAACACAAACAATATTTCAATATTCAGGATTTACAGTGTATACACCTATTTGGGATAATGTGAATTTGCCTGAGCTTGAGAGGCTGGAGAGTTTTAGCAACTGGAAACAAAAGGGTAAGGTTGTCGCAATTATACATAGTCTGGGACATTTCAGGAGCTGAAAGAGAAATTTGGGCTTTCAAATAGAAGTTTATATCAATACCTACAGCTAAGACATGCACTGACAACACAATTTAAACAGGGGAGGTTAGAATGGAGTAAAACCCCCTTATTGAAAACGCTGGTAGAGGCCGCTTGCCTAAAGGGGATGATCTCAAAATTATATAAAAATATACACTTAAACGTACTGGAAAGATTCTTGGCTTTCTAGTACTGTAGAGTAAAATGGGAGGAAGATGTGGGAAAACTAATGATGCTCAATGGAATGGCATAGTACCTTCAATAGATTTATTGTCCCTTTCAGCAGCTCAAAGGCTCATGCAGTTTTATATAATACATAGCGCATATTATACACCTAAAACATTGCTTCAGTTTGGGAGACGTCTGGTTGCAGTCTGCCCCAGATGTGGTGTTGCAAATGGGGATTTGATTCATATGCTCTGGAGGTGTCCCAAACTATATACATATTGGGAAGAGGTGTTGGGTAAAATAAATTCAGTATTTGGAATAAGTTTACGATTGGATCCGGTTCTGTGTGTGGTATTTGGGGTCAAACGAACAGCAGTATTGAGATATCTATATCAAGCTAGAAAGGCATTTACCTGGAAATGGATAAATTCTAAGCTACCATTGGTAACTGAGTGGCCAACAGTACAATTAGGGAAAAAACTGGCTTATTTGAGAAGGGGGGAAGTAGATTCAAAAGGATATGGAAAGTATGGATTGAAACCCCAGAACTGTTACCCGAAACTGTGGATATCTAGAAAGTCTGTTTTGTTAATATACGAATCCAAAAGGGATTGGAGGGAGGGAAGTTGGGTATTTGGGGGTGGGGGAAGTTTAAAGATATGTTTCTTTTTTGGAATATATTTTACAGTTTTTTTGTATGGAAATGTTGTATGTTGAAAAAAATTAAAATAAAGATGAAGTTTAAAAAAGATTGTTGGGTGTGGCTGGTTGTTCTGGTGGTGGTTTAACATAGCCTGGCCAACATTGTCAGGTGTTACTCATTACGATTGATGTGGATTTACATTTCTGGGCGACATAACTAATGTTGTAAATAAAGTGGGGCAGCAGGATTTTATGGATACCGTCATAGGACATTATAACAAGGATCTTTTTCAAAAACAATCAATTTTATTGTATACAACACAATGTAAGGCCATGTAAATGAATAATGTACAAATATTCTCCCTCTTGACGGTTTCTACATCCCCAATAGTGGGGTCACTTCTACCTAGGAAACCACTCCAGAGAAGATGTGTAGAACATCTTAACACAACATATTTTGCGGTCACCCGCTTCTTTTGGAGAAAAAAAAAAAAAAAAAAACAGAGGGAATAGAACAATGAAAAATGAAATATCCCAAAACTGAACTGCATATTCCAAATGAGGTCTTACTAATAATTTGTACAGGGGTAAAATTATATCTTGCTCTCTGGAATCCATACCTCTCAATACAAGAGAGCATTTTTCTCGCTTTGGAAACTGCAGCTTGGAATTGCATTAACCTTATGATCAAAACCCTCAAATCCTTCTCCACTATGGATTCCCCCAGTTGTACTCCCCCTAGTGTGTATGATGCATGCATATTCTTAGCCCCCAAGTGCATAACTTTACATTTATCAACATTAAACCTCCTTTGCCACACAGTTGCCCAATTAAAGAGGAAGTAAACTTTACTGACTTTTTTACCTAATAGGTATGTCTATAATAAGGCTTACCGAAGATTGGGTAAATATTGCCAAAACGGGCACCGTTTCAGAGATATTTACATTACATGCAGCCAGGGACATCACTGGTGCATGCGCTCTAAAAGGAACGACCACCCATGCTATTGCTTCTGAGCCCTGTTCCGTGAACGGCGGCTCCTGCGTGCATGGCAGGAGTGACAACATCGCGGCTCCATCCAGTCACCAAGCTGACATCACGTCGCTGGAACGGCTTAGTTTTTAAGTTAAGTTTCACATAGTATGCAATGCATACTAGCACATTATGACTTAACCTTGCAGGAAAAAAATATAAAAACGTCCAGTGGTATACAACCACTTTAAACAATGCATTGAGTTGTGAGTTGTGAGTTGTAAGTTGGAGACATCCTATAAGGACATTATTTCACTGCATAACATGTTTTGGCTGAATTCCTTCCTCTATAAAATATGAAACCAGCCAGCCAAAACATACATTGCCTTGTTACCATTCGTCAACTGCGAACCACCCAGAACAGCCCCAAAAGAGCAACATGCACCCGCTGGGGCCAATAGATCTGAGGCTTGTAGCATTATGTCAATGTATCTCAAATCTAGTGGCATATCAACTTGTCAGCCTACCTCATTCAAGCATAGGCAAGTGGATCTTTCTCATCTCCCATGGGGATCCACTTGCCTCATGCTGCTAAGAATGAGACTACTGATACACTGCTACATTTGGCATACATTGAGGTTGCAGATACATTGGCCTCAGCGGATGCATGTTGCTTCCTTTTGGGGCAGCTTTGTCTGCTTTTTTAAAAAGAAATCAGTACATTTCTTTTGTGTTTTTGCTACCCAGTCATAAGAATAAGTGCATTGTATAGGGACATGTCCTTTGCCATGAGGTGCATCCTAGGCCTGAAAGTCTAATGCCGTGTACACACGACCAGACTTTCCAGTAGACTAGGTCTGACGGAATCAGTCCTTCAGACATTCCAATCGTGTGTGGGCTAATCCAAACATTTTTCATTAAAAAAATCAGACGGACCTAGAAATAGAACATGTTTCAAATCTCTCCGATGGACTCAATTCTTATCGGGAAAACCATTCCTCTGTATGCTGGTCCGACGGACCAAATGTGGCGCAGGGGAAGCTATTGGCTACTGGCTATTCCTTTCTTAGTCCCATCTTACGGACTTACGAACGGACTTAGTCCATTTTGTGTGTGGGCAAGTCTGTTCATTCGGAACTCCGCCGAAAGTCTGTCGGGAAGACCGTCGGACCTTTTCTGCCGGAAAGTCCGGTCGTGTGAATGTGGCATTATATTATCTCTTCTACTACATTGTTAGAACAGAGCAAGATCTTAAGCCTGATGTTTGCCTGCTCCCTGTTAATAGGAGTCCATGGAGATGTGACATTCAGCTTTGAATGCATCACCACGGCCATAGAGGCCATTGAGCATTGCCTGGTGAATGACAGCATGACATCAGCACAGTTTTGGCAGGGGACAATCATGCTGTTGCAAAAATATGGTTTGCTGATAAACATGGTTTCCCACCCAAAATTTATTACAGCAAAGATGTTTTACAGTCACATTACCATAGTATCTTTGAACCGGCCACAAGGATAATATGATCTCATTTTTGTCAGAAGTCTAAAATAAGTAACATTTTACTGCTGATAATATAACCTGTATCTCCTCAGCGTGATAATTTCCTGGGTAAGTAGATGTCATAGAGCTGTGTGACATACTGTATATATAGTTTTCTGTATTTGCCAGGCAACCACCAATTACATGTCCAGCTATGCTTCAAGAAAGATTGTATCTATTAAATTACCTTTTATAAACAAGCTTAAAGTATATGGAAATCTTAACTGAGTGAGTTTAACTCCTCCTAACTCTTGTTTTGTACTGTACCTTTATTTTATATACTATATCTTTATGTTTTTATAAAATGTGTGTGTGTGTGTGTGTGTGTGTGTGTGTGTGTGTGTGTGTGTGTGTGTGTGTGTGTGTGTGTGTGTGTATGTATATTAATATATTGTACTGTACCTTTATTTTATATACTATATTTTTTTATTTGTTTTTCTAATATTTTATATACTGTTCCTTTTATTTTGTAAAACACTGAAAAAACTGTTGGCGCTTCATAAATGACTGCATAGTAATAATATTAAAAATAAGTTGTTTTTATATACAAAAAAACATTGTTGCATCTCAGGGCTGCTGATATCCTGCAGCATCTTTGCTACTACTCTACATGCGATCCAGCAATGCATGCATGCCATTTTTCAAAAACCTTGAAAATTTCAATTCGACCAGTGAATAATGTTCTCCGACGTGAGACTTGTTGGGATTCACCCATTAGTTTCTACCTGCATTTGCTCTGTTTAAACAGTTCCATATACTGCGGCAGGACAGCCCGCCTGCGGGGAACAACGTACCTGTACGTTGTCTGCTTGACCTGGTCAGGGGCGCTTGCAGGCTGCCGGTGGCCTGCTCCCGCTGTGACTGGATACACGGGGAGCCGACCAGCAGGCCTGGTGGCCATTGCCTTCCGTGATCTCTCTGGGGAATGTCAAAACGGCGGTCTGCTAATGTCAACAAAGCAGACCGTCGTTCAGTCAGACAGGAACAGAGAGATCTGTGATTCCTGCTCATCAGGAACACAGATCTCTCTGTTCTTGCAGTGAGTCCATCCCCCCACACAGTTAA
Organism: Lithobates pipiens; assembly: GCF_037356315.1. Lineage (NCBI taxonomy): Eukaryota > Metazoa > Chordata > Amphibia > Anura > Ranidae > Lithobates > Lithobates pipiens. The sequence goes on along the minus strand of NW_027507789.1, from coordinate 54,461,836 downwards.
CAAGCACACTTGGGAAGCACATTTAAAACTTTGTTCGCCTCTGTTATCCCTTTCCCTGTCAGTGCATTTTTTTTAAGCACTGATCACTGTATTGGCATCACTAATCCCATAAAGTGTCACTTATGCCACGTACACATGATCGGACTTTCTGGCAAACTTGGTCCGCTGGACCGGAATCCGTCAGACAATTCATTCGTGTGTAGGCTCCAGCGGACTTTTTTTTTTTTCCCCCAAAAGTCAGACGGACCTAGAAATACAACGTTTCAAATCTATCTGATGGACTCAAGTCTGACGGACTAAAAAGCGGGAAAACCTTTCATCTGCGTGCTAGTCCGACAGACCAGATACGACGCAAGGGCAGCTATTGGCTATTGGCTACTGGCTATTGAACTTCCTTGTTTAGTCCCGTTTACATCATCGCGTTCAAAACGAACAGACTTTCGAACAGACTTAGTCCGGTCGTGTGTGGCCAAGTCTGTTTGTTCAGAAAGTCTATCGAACCTCCGCCGAAAGTCCATCGGGAAGACTGTCGGACCTAGTCCGTTGAAAAGTCCGGTCGTGTGTACGTGGCATTAGTGTCCAATTTGTCCGCCGCAATGTCATAGTCCCGCTATTACTATTAAAAAATAAAAATACATGAAAAGTCCCTAAATCTATCCCATAGTTTGTAGACGCTATTACTTTTGCACAAACCAATCATTATACGCTAACTGGGATTTTGTTTTACCAATAATATGTAGCAGAATACATATTGGACTAAATTGATGAAGAAATTACATGTTTTACATTTTTATATTGGGAATGTTTTATAGCAAAGTAAAAAAAATATATTTGTTTTCAAAATTTTCATTCTTTTTTTGTTTATCGCAAAAAATAAAACCCGCAGAGGTGATCAAATACCACCAAAAGAAAGCTCTATTTGTGGGGAAATAAAGGACATCAACTTTGTTTGGGTACAGCGTCGCACGACCGCAATTGTCAGTTAAAATAACAGTGCCGCATCACAAAAAATGGCCTGGTCATAAAGGGGGTAAAACCTTCTGGGCTGAAGTGGTTAATTAGTGGCATTGATGGGGAAAATAGTGCAAAATGGAATGTTGCTAAATGTCAGTCAAATGTCTAAAGTACAGTAGATGTTATCTTTGTATATTCTGGGCCAATCCTGTTAAATAACGGGATTTGTGCTTTCATTAATCTTCCAGCAATATCTCTTAACGGCGCTGAAACATTTATGTAAAAGATTTAAGGGGGGGGGGGGGGAAGCATGCCTCCCTCCTCTCAGAATTACTCAGCCAAACAGGTCAGGCATACTGGATGGTGTCCCTATAACAAACAATTTCTTTAGTATTGAGGGAATGCTGGCCAGGTTTATTCTAGAAAGGTCTATGCTGTGGTTATTATTTTTTTATGCTGAACCTTAAAGATTAACTCCACTTTTGTTGAGAAAAAAACATTCCCCTCTGGGTGATCTATGTACATTGCACGGATTTTAATAAACTTTATTGCAGATTCCTACCTTTTGTTCTGAAGGAATAGCTATTTGTTTGTGTTCATGGGTAGAGTGAATCTGTATAGGTGTCATTTTATAATTATCAATCAGCAGCTGCACCTGCAGGGTCTACATCCCTAATGTCCCGTACACGCGATCGGAAATTCCGCCAGCAAAAGTCCGATGTGAGCTTTTGGTCGGAAATTCCGACAGTGTGTATGCTCCATCGGACTTGAGAGCCGGTTCACTATTTTTCCGATCGGACATTCCGATCGTCTGAAGGCCAAAATTCCTATGCATGCTCGGAAAAAATTTGACGCATGCTCGGAAGCACAGAACTTCATTTTCTCACCTTGTCGTGGCGTTGTACGTCACCGCGTTCTCGACAGTCCAAAGGTCAAAGAAATGTTGTATGTAGGTAAGCCAAGCTTGCGTGGAATTCCATTGGAAAAACCATCCAAGATTTTTCCAGCGGAAATTTTGCTTGTGTGTACGGGGCATCAGACGTGATTTCCCTTTGAGAGTATTTCACCAAAATACATTTTTGTTGCAGGGGATGCTCATCAAAATATGATTTGCATCTTAATATAGACTTCTGGGGAAAATCATTAAGCCAATCGCACAAGCAGGAAATTATATTTGTGTGGGGGGGGGGGGGCATTCTGTACACATCTGAGAACAGAACACCTCCAGGTAGCCATTTTGCATTGCATTTTATAGAAAATTGCTATAGGTTGAAAAGGAAAGGTAATTTTAAATATTATTCAATTACAATATGATTTGTGTCACAATTGTACATGCTATATTATTATTATTCTTTTTATTTTTGCAAATTTTCTTTCCCACAAAAGTGAATTTACCCTTTAAACAAACTCCATAAGGTCTCATGTACACTGCTGCTGCTAATCAGACGTTTAGGAGCTGTTTGGCATTTTTTTTCAACTGCTACTGAACTTTTTAAAGTGCTTCTAAAAGCAGTCGCGGCAAAACGCCTCTAAACGCAGCATGTAAAAGCGGCAAAACTGACGTTTAAATGTGGGTTACTATCTGTCAAGTTAAATTGTTCAGGAGAGGTTGTAAAAACATCCCGTGTACATGAAGCCTAGATACTAAAAATACAATGATCCAGCACCTCATACAGGGGCATTTAAGGAAAAAATTGGTTAGGGAAGGTCAGGTGGATTTGTAGGAAAGGATATCCTTTTTAACATAGGGTTATTGTTGTTGTATAATGGTTTCCTCTTGAAGATTAGATGACCTAGAATGTCAATTAATGTAATCTTCACTGAGTGAATCTTGGGCCAATTTCCACCAATTTGGCTTAACACATTGGTTAAATGTTCAACATTAAATTTTAGGTAAAATTATTGATTAAAGCACTCCTAGGTTTCTAAAAGTTTAGGCTAAGCCTATACAGGCATGGCCCTACCCTATGCTGAACACTTCCGAACCTATCACTTCGTAAAGGTAGTACCCGGTGTATAGTGCACTGTGGGACACGTCACACTTTTTGGAGGCTACTGCTAATATTCTTTTGTGTAAATTAGAAAAATAGTAATAACTATTGGCTGGTCATTGGCCCAACATTCCACTACTGATGCCGCGTACACACGACCGGTCTTTCTGGCAGAAAAGGTCCAATGGACTTCCGACGGAGTTAAGATGGACTTTCGACTGAATGGACTTGCCCAAAGTATGTTAGTTTTTAACGTGATGATGCAAGGAGGGACAAGAAAAGGAAGTTCAATACCCAGTAGCCAATAGCTGTCCTTGCGTCGTATTTGGTCCATCGGATCAGCATACAGACGAATGGTTTTCCCGCTTGAAATTGATTCCGTCAGACAGATTTGAAACATGTTCTATTTCTAGGTCCGTCTGAATTTTTGAAGAAAAAAGGTCAGGTGAAGCCCACACGTGATCGTAATATCTGACGGAATGATTCAGTCTGACCTTTTCTGCCGGAAAGTCCGGCCGTGTGTACGCGGCAATAAGATGATGTGCATATGGTTATACTGATAGACAATAGGAGATCAGAAATTCATCCGGAGATAAATGACAATGTTTGCCATCACTGAAACATCAGAATTAATTGGAAATGGCCTGCCACTCCTGATTGCTGCCATACAAGTCCTACAAATATCTAGTGACTAGAAAAGGGACATGTTTAAAAAATGGTTTGGAGTAAAAAAAAATTTAAATTTTTTTTTGACTTGTGTGATATGATTTTACTGGTTTTATAGAAAATCTTTATATTACAATAGTCATTTATTACAGGGTCAAGTAGTGGCACTGGGGTCACAGAGAATTGGGCGCTTTCCCATGAATACATAGCAAAATGTGTTGGTTTAGACTCTCTCACTCACTCTCTCATTGGCACTCCAAGGCTCCATATGAACAATTGTGACTTCTCCTGATATAGCCACCCCAGCTGCTGACGAAGTCTGATAGTTCTGCTCAGGTTTTGTTTCACTTTGTCTGCTGAGTCTGCAAAGATCAGCAGGTTGTCCAGATAGGGAATTATGTGAATCTCCTCCAATTTCGGGGTCCACAGAGTTTCTACCAGAATCTTTGTGAAGATGCGTGGTGCTGACGCCAATCCAAAGGGCAGAGCAATGAATTGAAAATAGAGGGTCTTGAACCCATTCTTCACTGCAAACCTGAGATATTGCTTGGACTCCTTTCGAATGGGGACATGAAGATAGGTGTCTCTTAGGTCCAATGAGACCATGAAGACCCCAGGGGTTAACAAATCTCTGGTGATTTATACAGGGCTGGTGCAAGAATTTTTGACACCCTAGGCGAAACCTCATTTTGCCTCTCCCCCATTGACCCCACCCCCTTTGCAATATGTGACCTACCTGACCATTACACATACACTGACCTACCTGACCATTACAAATACACACTGACCTACCTGACCATTACACATACACACTGACCTACCTGACTATTGCACATACACATTGACCTACCTACATGACACACACACTGACCTACCTGACCATTACACATACACTGACCTACCTGACCATTACACACACAAACACACACACACACTGACCTACCTAGCTGACACATACACTGACCTACCTGACCATTACACACACACTGACCTACCTACCTGACACATACACTGACCTACCTGACCATTACACATACACACTGACCTATCTACGTGACACACACACTGACCTACCTGACCATTACACATACACACTGACCTACCTGACCATTACACATACACACTGACCTACCTGACCATTACACATACACACTGACCTACCTGACCATTACACATACACTGTCCTACCTGACCATTACACACACAAACACACACACACTGACCTACCTAGCTGACACATACACTGCCCTACCTGACCATTGCACACACACTGACCTACCTAGCTGACACATACACTGACCTACCTGACCATTACACACACACACACACACACACACACACACACACACACACACACACACTGACATACCTGACCATTACACACACACTGACCTACCTACCTGACACATACATGGACCTAACTGACCATTACACACACACTGACCTACCTACCTGACACATACACTGACCTGCCTGACCATTACACACACACACACACACACACTGACCTACCTACCTGACCATTACACACACACACACACACACACACACACACACACACACTGACATACCTGACCATTACACACACACTGACCTACCTACCTGACACATACACGGACCTACCTGACCATTACACACACACTGACCTACCTGACACATACACTGACCTGCCTGACCATTGCACACACACACTGACCTACCTACCTGACCATTACACACACACTGACCTACCTACCTGACACAATACACTGACCTACCTGACCATTACACACACACTGACTTACCCATCTGACTCCGATTTCCTGCACTACTCCCCCCCATCCCCCACATCCCCCACACACAGCTCGCTGTAGATAGGGAAGATCCATCCCCCTCCTTACCTCTGCTTCATTGACCATTACATCCAGGCTCTCCTCAGCACTGGGCGGGCAGTGTTGCTCTTGTGTCCCCGCTGGCCGGGAGGTCAGCTAGCATTTTGCAGGTTCGAGCCCCATTGACTTCCACTATTCCCCCATGTGTGATCTGCCAGGCATGTTCGTCGACAATATCGCTGCCCCATTTGCATTTGCACCCAGTTTCTGAGAGTTGAAGTCTTAATTGGCCTTAACTGGGCGCTATTTTCTGGGACTGTGGGATCATTTATTGGTGCTATAGTAAATGAGATTTGAATTTTGCAGACAGTTTGGCTCAAAGAAAGATGTATTAATGTGGAATTAATGTGGATGAGTGATACATTTTTGATTATGGTGTGGCAGGTCGCTAGAAAAGTGGGTGACCTGTTTGGCAATGTAATAATGTGACCTGGCACAACCTAATCATAGAGGGGAAACCTCCATCCCTAATATATGTTTAAACAAAAAAGGAAGAGTAAGGATGAGCCGAACACCCCCCTGTTCGGTTCACAACAGACCTAAACTTCGTGTGAACTTTAGAACCCTCGAACATTCAAAATCTAAAGTGCTAATTTTGAAGGCTAATATGCAAGTTACTGTCCTAAAAAGTGTTTGGGGACCCGGGTCCTGCCCCAGGGGACATGGATCAATGCAAACAAAAGTTTTTACAACAACCATTTTTTCGGGAGCAGTGATTTTAGTAATGATTAAAGTGAAACAATAAAAGTGTAATATTCCTTTAAATTTCGTACCTGGGGGGTGTCTATAGTATGCCTGTGAAGGGGCACATGTTACCCATGCTTAGAACTGTCCCTGCACAAAGTGTAATTTCTGCAGGAAAAAAAGTATTTTAAAATCACTTGCGGCTATAATGAATTGTCGGCTCCCGTAATACAGAGAACACTCATTGAAAATCATTAATAAAAAATAAAAAAAATAAAGCGTGGGGTTCCCACAAATTCAATTACCAGGCCCTTCAGGTCTGGTATGGATATTAAGGAGAACCCCACGTCAATTTTTAAAAAAAATTGACGTGGGGTCCCCCTAAAAATCCATACCAGACCCTTTATCCGAGCACGCAACCTGGCAGGCCACAGGAAAAGAGGGGGGACGAGAAAGTGCCCCCCCCTCCTGAACCATACCAGGCCACATGCCCTCAACATTGGGAGGATGCTTTGGGGGTCTGTGACACCTCAAAGCACCATGTCCCCATGTTGATGGGGACAAGAGCCTCATCCCCACAACCGTGGTTGTGGGGGTCTGCGGGCGGGGGGCTTATCAGAATCTGGAAGCCCCCTTTAACAACGGGACCCCAGATCCTGGCCCCCCCCTGTCTGAAATGGTAAGGGGGTAAAAGTACCCCTACCATTTCACAAAGAAAGTGTAAAAAATAGTTAAATAAGACAAACACACTTTTGAAAAATTCCTTTTGAAAAAAAGTCACAGACCCCCAAAGCATCCTCCCAATGTTGAGGGCATGTGGCCTGGTACGGTTCAGGAGGGGGGGGGCGCTCTCTCATCCCCCCACCCTCTTTTCCTGCGGCCTGCCAGGTTGCATGCTCGGATAAAGGGTCTGGTATGAATTTTTAGGGGGACCCCCACGTCAATTTTTTTTTTATTTGATGCGGGGTTCCCCTTAATATCCATACCAGACCTGAAGGGCCTGGTAATTGAATTTGGGGGAACCCCACGCTTTTTTTTTTTTTTTTTTTATCAATGACTTTCAATGAGTGTTCTCTGTATTACGGGAGTCGGCAATTCATTATAGCCGCGAGTGATTTTAAGACTTTTTTTCCTGCAGAAATGACACTTTGTGCAGGGACAGTTCTAAGCACGGGAAACATGTGCCCCTTCACAGGCATACTATAGACACCCCCCAGGTACGAAATTTAAAGGAATATTACAGTTTTATTGTTTCACTTTAATCATTATTAAAATCACTGCTCCCGAAAAAATTGCCATTTTTAAAACTTTTTTTGCATTGATCCATGTCCCCTGGGGCAGGGACCCGGGTCCCCAAACACTTTGCCACGAACTACCGAAATTGTTCACTGTTCGCCGAACAGGCAATGTTCGAGTCGAACATGAGTTTGACTCGAACTCGAAGCTCATCCCTAAGGAAGAGAAAAGAATGGGACTTTATATGAGGCATGTCACTGAATAAATATATCTAGTTTCTATTGATCACTAAATATTTTTTTATTTCAAAATCAAGTTAAAAAGTATCATTAATCTTTGGTAAAAGACATGATATACTGTAAATAACAGTTCATTTGTATACACATACAATTATTATACAAAGTAAAATACAACATGATTAGCAGTAGTGATGGACGAACTTCCGATGGGACGTTTCGCGAACGCGGCAATAGTTCGCGAACCGTAACGTTCGCGGCGGGCCCCATTGACTTCAATGGGAGGCGAACTTTGCAAACCTACAGGTCAAATTTGCAGCCACAAAATAATTACTAGCTGTGCAAACATAGTCCCACCACATGGCCAATGACATAACACATGTATGAGGTGAATCTGGGATCGACAACTACAAGCATTCTTTTTTTATATGTGAAATTGTGACAATTTAGGACTGTGGAGCGCATGAAGGCAATGGAGGAGAGGGAAGGTCAGGGTAGGCAAAGAAGAGGGTGCAGGAGATGATCACCAGCAGCGTGACATACAGCAATGACACCTGCACCGTGATAGTGATCTGACATCAGCAGCGTGACATACAGCAATGACACCAGCACCGTGATAAACAGCACTGACACCTGCACCGTAAGCAGCCCCAGGAGGAAGTCAGCATAGCACAGGGATGGTGGGAGCCCCTCATAATGAGCATAGCACAGGGATGGTGGGAGCCCCTCATAATATGCACAGCAGAGGTACAGCCCCAGGAGGAAGTCAGCACAGGGATGGTGGGAGCCCCTCATAATAAGCAGCCCCAGGAGGATGTCAGCATAGCACAGGGATGGTGGGAGCCCCTCATAATAAGCAGCCCCTGGAGGAAGTCAGCACAGCACAGGGATGGTGGGAGCCCCTCATAATAAGCAGCCCCAGTAGAAATATGACACCGCTCAACCTCTTCAAAGAGGAGGGTACGGTATATAGTACGATGTGCTTTTTTTGGACAAGGAAGTGAGCCAAATGAAGAAAGAAGGTCTGTGTGCTCGATTAAAAAAATCGTTTATAGACATATACATGGTCTACTGGTCACATGTGTTGAATTCCTCCGAGATCCATGCCTCATTCATTTTTAGAAATGTGAGGTAGTTAACACTGTCGTGAGCTAGGCGAGTACGCTTATCGGGCACGATCCCCCCCTGCTGCGCTGAACGTCCTTTCAGACAGGACACTGGACGAGGGGCAAGCCAACAGTTTGATTGCAATTTGGGCAAGCTCTGGCCAGAGGTCAAGCCTGCCCACCCAGTAGTCCAGGGGTTCATCACTCCTCAGAGCGTCCACATCGGCCGTTAACCCGATGTAGTCAGACACCTGACTAGGCGCTCCCTGATGCTGGATCCGGATGACACCTGTCGATGGGTCGGCTGAAAGAATGACGTCATATCAGAAGTCACCAACACATCTTCAAACCGGCCTCTTCTTGCAGGCGCTGTTGGATTGGTACCCGCAACTCCTTCTCTGGGAGTGGGAATTTCTCCTCTGCCAACGCACGCAAAAGCAGAATGCAGCATTTCTCGAAGCAAGGCCTGGAAGTGCTCCATTCTGACAGCCCTCTGTGACAGCGGTAACATTTCCGCCATTTTGTGTTTTTACCGGGGGTCTAAGTACGTTGCCACCCAGTACTGGTCCTTGACCCTTATGCTTTTTATACGGGGGTCCCTATTAAAACACTGGAGCATGAAGGCCCCCATTTGCACTAAACTGGAAGCGGTGTGGTGGCCTGGCTCCTGCTCATCATCCAGGATAATGTCCTCTTCATTCTCCTCTCCCCATCCATGCACAACAGGGATCCCAGAAAGGTTTAAAGCATGCTCTTCTTGCTCCTCCTCATCTGCCCCGGCACCATCCTCCTCTGACTCTTCAGACTCCTGTTGTTCACTTGTCTCAGATAGAGTAGCCCCCCTGGGAATTCATCCAGCATTGCGACTTCCTCATCTTCCCGCTCCTGCTCCTCCACAGCTTGATCAATGACACAACGCAATGCACGCTCCATAAAGAAGGCATAAGGTACCATGTCACTGATGGCGCCATGGCTGCGACTGACCAGTTTGGTGATCTCCTTAAATGGCTGCAGAAGTCTGCATGCGTCGTGCATGAGCAGCCACTGGCGCAGTGAAAAAAAACCCAGCTCCCCAGAATCTGTTCTGCCGCAGAGTTCATACAGGTAGACGTTAACTGCACGTTTCTGCTGGAGCAGCCTATCAAGCATATAGAAGGTTGAGTTCCATTGCGTCGGGCAATCGCAAATAAGACATCTGACCGGCAGATTGTGTCGCCGCTGAATGTCAGCAAGGTGAGCCATGGCCGTGTAAGATCTTCTGAAATGGGCCGAGATTTTCCTTGCCTGCCGCAAGATGTCCTGGACCCCAGGGTATTTGACAACGAATCGCTGCACGACCAAGTTTAAGACGTGTGCCATGCATGGCACGTGCGTAATTTTGCCCTGTTTCAATGCGCTAAGCAGATTGGCACCGTTGTCACACACCACTTTACCAACTGTCAAATTGAGCGGTGTTAGCCACTGATCTGCCTGTAAACGCAAAGCTGAAAGGAGTGCCGGGCCAGTGTGGCTCTTGGCTTCCAGGCACAACAGACGCAGCATGGCATGGCAACGTCTCACCTGGCATGTCGAATAGGTTCTGGGGAGCTTGGGCGGTGCAGCGGAAGAGACGCTAGCAGCGGAAAAGGAGGAGTCAGCCGAGGAGGAGAGGGAGGAGGATAGAGTAGGAGGAGGAGGAGGAGAAGAAGAGCCAGGCCTGCATGCAATCCGTGGCGGTAAAACCAAATCTACACGGGTGCCACGGGTTACATGCTTGACAGCCGTCAGAAGGTTCACCCAGTGGGCAGTAAAAGTGATATACCTTCCCTGCCCGTGTTTGCTAGACCACGTGTCTGTGGTCAGATGTATCTTGGCACCGACACTGTGTGCCAGAGATACATTCACTTGCCGCTGAACATGGCCATATAGCTCTGGGATGCCCTTCTGTGAGAAATACTTCCTTCCTGGGACCTTCCATTGTGGTGTTCCAATGGCCACAAATTTTCGAAAGGCCTCCGAGTCCACCAGTTTATATGGCAGTAGTTGGCGGGCTATCAGTTCTGACAAGCCAGCCGTCAACCGTTGGGCAAGAGGGTTTTCCGGCGTCATCATTTTTTTACGCTCAAACATTAGGCCCACGGAAGCCTGCCTTTTTGCAGAAAAACATGAGCTTGGCGTGATGGAAGGTGGAGTGGAGGACAATTGTGAGGAGAGAGGAGAAGTAGAAGACGAGGCTGGACGGTGAGAGCCTGGAGTGTGGCTTTGTGTGTTCCGTTGCTCCCACTGGGCTCGGTGATGGCTGCTCATGTGCCTTCTTAAGGCGGTCGTCCCTAGGTGAGTGTTGGGCTAACCGCGACTAATGCGTTGACTGCAAAGATTGCAGATGGCAACACTAGTGTCAGCAGCGGACACGTTTAAAAAAAAGCCTACACTGCGGAGCCATGTGCCGGCATCCTGGGAGCGCCAGATGTGACCGTACATGGTCGATGACTCGCCAGATGTGACCGTACATGGTCGATGACTCGCTCCTGATACATTAGCAGTCTACTTTGTCCCTCCTGTGCAATGTAAGTTATTTCTGCTTCTCCTCCCTATCTGCTGGTCCATATCTCCCTCTGAACTCCCCTCCTCTTCCTCTCTTGTGGGCACCCACGTGACATCACTAGACACGTCATCATCGACGTCACCTTCCCCACCGCTATACTTGGTGATAAAACATCACACCAACCACCCTGCAACTGTGTGATGAGCAAGGTAGTGGTGTGGTGGGTAAAACTCCTGAAATATAATCCAACGTGGATCTATTTTTAGACAGGTGCCAAGGGCTACCACACATATGAACAAGCCCTGAACCAGCTGATTCTGCCACTGCCCAGTGTTTTCTTTTGCCGTCTAAGGACTTTGAAATTCTGAAACCCATAACAGCTTTGTTTGTTGCCTTAGAAATATGATATTGGCTGTGAACACATTATCTTTAAAATAACAGCCACATCCACTTCAATCAGCCTGCTAAAGGCTGAAAAACAACCCTGTCATTATAAAAAAAAATAGAACACAGTGTACCTGAAAAATAAGGGATTGAATATTTATTTTTCCTGGTGTTTGCACTTCTACAACACTCAAGAGACGCCCTCCACTGAACTCTGCTGACAAATGACACTTCCTGAAGTGTTGACCTCCTTGGTCCCCCACAACACTCAGTGGTCTTCTCCAACTTCAACGTCACTACCTTTTCCAGTAATGATGTGGAAATCTGTGGGAGGAACCAGTAATTGCAGGGAAGGGGGAAAAAACAAGGACATTTACACTCTTGGAAGTGTGAGTGTCCCAGCAGATTTCAGTGGAGGACTTCTTTTGAATGGAACAGCATTCTTGCAATGCAAGCAGAGTAAAGGTATGGATTCAGCCCCTTATTTTCTGTAGGCATGCCTGTTCTTATTCTTTTACAGTGGCGGCTTGTGCTCAATTTACTTGGGGGAGCAGTCCCCCCACTGCCAGCCAACCAATCAACCATACACCACCCCCCCCTGGTGCTGGCTTGATTGCCGCTTCCCCCACCGCTCGACTGCCTCATCACTCACCCGCCAGGCCCCGCACTTACCTCTTTTAGGCTTTGGCTTCGGTGTCTTCCCCCCTGCGTTTCCTCCCCAGTCCTGGGGGTTGCTTCTCCTCCCCTGCCAATCAGCACTTAGGACTCCCGACCAATTGGGTCTTCCGCTTCCTGATTGGCCAGGAGGAGAAACAGGAAGATATTAGCGAATATTAATTGGCTAATGTCACACAAATAGGGATCTCCACCCCAAGCCCACCCTTTTTGAAGCCAATTGGAGCCTCAGACTCTGATCACGTGCATTGGAAAAAAAAAAAACATTGGAATCCATGTGTCTGGTGCCCTGCATATAGATTAGGAGTCCGGTGCATGGATTGGGGGGGGGGGGGTGCCCCTGCGCCCTGCATGAGTGGCCGCCACTGTTCTTTTATAATGACAAATTCACGATATAAAATTTACATACGCTAGTAGGTCAATCCTCCCACATTATGCAATTGACTATGTATTTCAAATGAATCAAATAAAAAGTGTGATGTGTACCAAAATTTTGTCGACTGGTAATGGGTAAGAATTTCATTGGCCAGATTGCTGATAGCAATGGTTTTATTAATCACAAACTAAAACATAAGTGGAATTGCTTCATTTTAATGAGGGCCAATTTACTAAAATAAAATGCATAATTTGCATCAAAAGGTAGCTCGGCACATACTTAAAACCACATTTATTTAATTGATTAAATCATTTTGCAAATTATGATTCCTTTTACAGCATTCTGACAGCAGATTCTGCATTTATAAAATCAGATTTTTACCTGTCTAGTTGGAAGCGGCTGCTGTTGTATTTCAGCCGACATCAGTTTCCACTGATTTGTTTCATTGTAATGCATGTTTTCATTTTGACCTTTTTGTCGACAATGAAATTATCAACAGAGAGTACGAACATGTCTGCACAAGCATTTCATTCAGCTGTGCTTTTGATTTGAATGCTGGTACGATGGTTCAGCTTAAAGATCACAGAGGGATCTGCTTGGTTTATACCGCTGTCGCCCTTGTAAATAATAGACGTGGCCCAGCATGGACATCAGCAGTTAGAGGAAGAATGCATGCACACGAGCAATTTCATGCAAGCCATGCATCTGATTCACGTGCTACTAACAACTATTGGATCTTGTAGAAAATGACCCCTGAGTAATGTTGAGAAATTCTTACAGTCAGAGGCTCTCATTATCCTACACAGCAACTTTCTATGACTGATCAAAGTTCTTTGCCTTTATTCCACAAGAAAGTTTTAGTTTTGCCAACATACATGCATCCTTAAAGTACCCGAAACTAAAAATTCATCAGTTTAAACATCTATGCTTCCTATAATTCATAAATATCTTGGGTTTTTGTAGATAAAACATCTGGTGATTCTGCAAGCAGTCTTCCTTCGGAAAGGTGGCACCACTGCAGGGCCTGCAATCAATTCAATACAGCGTTGCCATCCACTGCAACTGCATAGGGCTGTGTCACTAGGTATGTCGAAGAGGCACTGTCACTTTTGATCACCTTCCCACTTGTTTCCAATCAGAGCCAATCCCCACAGGGTGCCCTGCGATTGGGGGAAGAAGGGATGGTCCTTCCTTCCTTCCAGCTCTGAATGAGTTAAGGTTTTGGCAGCCCCTGTGATTATATTGGGGCACGGAAAATTTTATCACACACGAAGAATTAAAATGAAAAAAACGGCATTTGCTAGGTTGTGGGTGAGGGAGGCAGAGGTAAAAACGGTTGACCAGAAAATGTTTCATGATTAAGGCTTTTATTTTTTGGTTCCCCATAACATTCTGTTTTGACAAAGTCAAACCAGTAGACAGTGGGGGAACTAAAATTTAAATCTACTCTATTTAAAACTAAAAACCAGGTTCTGCCTCCTTCTAGCTCATTGTAAGTTAACTAACATGCTCTGATTGAAAAAGGTAGATTCTGCTGTTTTCTAATGGTTCGCAGGTAGAGCCCATGTGATCTAGGTTGCCGAAACTGGAAGCTTGATAGCAGCAGTTTGTTGTTCATGATAAGAAATAGTTTTTTTTTTTAACCGGTTCCTGGCCGGCTCATGCAGATGTATTGCGGCAGAATGGGCAAAACCCCATATGGGTATGTCCTTCCCCTTTTCGACTACCAGAGGGGAATCTAATGTGCATGGCCGGCAGTCACGATCACCTACGGCCAGGCATAATCACGTGCACGAGCACCAGCACGGGGATTTGGGTGTATAAGCACAAAAATCCCTGTGCTGTGAGAGGAGAGGAGACATGTTGGTTGTTCTTAGTGAGTAGGAACATCAATATGTCTCCTATCTTACTCAGTCCTATCCCCATACAGTTAGAACACACTGAGGGAACACACATTTAACACCTTGATTGCCCCCCCTAGTGTTATTTGCCAGTGACATTTACACAGTAATCCGTGAATTTTTATAGCACTGATCGCTGTATAATTGTCAATGGTCCCAAAAATGTGTCAAGTGTCCGATCTGTCCATCGCAATACCACTAAAAATCGCAGATCACCACCATTACTAGTAAAAAATAATAATAATAAAAATGCCATAAAAATGCCATAAATCTTTCTCATAGTTTGTAGAAGCTATAACTTTGCGCAGCCCAATCGATATATGCTTATTGCGTTTTTTTTTTTTATTATTTTTTTTTTTTTTTTACCAAAAATATGTAGAATACATATTGGCCTAAACTAATGAAGATTTTTTTTTAATTTTTTTTTAATTGGGGCATATTTATTATAGCAAAAAGTAAAAAATATTGTTTTTTTTTCTTCAAAATTGTTGCTTTTTTTGATTATAGCGCACAAAATAAAAACTGCAGAAGTGATCAAATACCATTAAAAGAAAGCTCTATTTGTGGGAAAAAAGGACACAAATTTTGATTGGGTACAGCATTACATGACCGCGCAATTGTCAGTTAAAGCAATGCAGTGCCAAATTGTAAAAAGTGCACAGGTCAGGAAGGGGGGTAAATTCTTCCGGGGCTTAAGTGGTTAAGCAGCAAGTTATTTTGGCAATGCTGACGTATTTTTCCAAGAGAAGTGAATTTTAATGATAAATCCACTTTAAGGCCCCATTTACACAGGCTCTATATACCTGCAGGAAGGCTTGTCTTCACCCGTGTGGCATGCACAGGTGTTATGTGCAACCGCTTACAGGCAGCCTGTTCAAATCAATAACGTGGTAAAACTGGCTCCCTGAGCTGCTTTTTCTTCCTTTCTCTGAGCTCTTCTGTCCAGTAGACAGCTGTCAGGGACCATGAACCAGGCAGAGACAGAAAATGCAGTTAAAACCACACCTTTAATGTAATAGTAAAAATAATACAGATCAGGAACATAGTTAAAAACAGAATACATGGTTAGGAAGCCAAAATGGGTAATCAGACGAGCTGGGATCAGGAAGCCAGGAGTCAGTGTTGTCAGAAGTCAAAGATCAGGGTCAGGAACCAGAAGAAATGTCAGCCAGGCAAAGTCATAGCAGGAACACAGCAGAGAAACACTGGAGATGTTAACCAGGCGAAGGCACAGAGAATGAGGAAGGCAGTTCAAAAAGGGGCTGACTGTAGGGAGGACTAATGAGGGAAGGAATAGTAACCAGGTTAGTCACTGTGGAAACAATGAGTGGCTGATAATAACTGACAGTTGAGCACTGAGAAGAGAGCTGCTAGAAGCCCAGCCCTGACAACTGCAAGAGGTACTCATATTGCTTTCATTTAATTAATACATTTAATTATGTATTATTGATAAGAGAGCTGTATTAGAGAGTCTTTTATATCTGCCTGGAATTCAGCTTTATGGTCCCTATTCTCAGTTAGGGTTGCCACCTGTCCAGGATTCACCCGGACAGTTCGGGTTTGGAATCATGCGTCCGGGTTTCAGACTGCCTGAAACCCAGACACATTATTCAGACTGGACTATGGCTTCCCAGCAGGGCTGCTGGCTGCAGTTGTCTAAGCCTCGTTCACACTTCTCAAAGCCAGCACTAACAGTCCCCCCCCCCCCCCCCAACACACACAGATAGACAGGAGAGCAGAGAGGGCTCAATATGCACCTCTTCCTCACGCCCCTACCCCTCTGTGTCTGCCCACACTCAATTCCTCTGCGCTGTGCCTCAGAAAAGGAAAGTGGAGGCTGGAAATTTGAAGTCTAGCAGCCTCAGAAACATCTGGATGAGAGGTGCTGATTGCCAAGGGGTGAGTGAGCTCACCATCCATCTCTGTCTCTGACTGAAGTCTCCCCCTTCTCTCTTGCCTCTGAGTGAGTACATTAAGGTATATCAGGGTTCTTGGAGCACCCCTTACATCAGAGTTCCCCTTTACACCAAAGGGTGCAGTGTTCCCCCTTACATCAGAGTCCTCTCTGTACATCAGAGTTCTCAGTGTCCCCCTTAAATCAGGGTTCCCAGAGCATCCCTTATGTTAGAGTCCCCAGAGTTCTCCCTTACATCAGAGTCTGCAGAGTCCCCCCTTACAGTGAAAGGGAACTCAGATCTAAAAGGGCAACTCTGAGTATTCAGATGTAAAATTGGAACTCTGTAGACTCTGACGTAAAGGGGAACTCTTGTTGTTAACTTCATATGATTATAAATGCTATTTAATAGCAAAATATATGTATAGTTTATACTATAAAAAAAAAATTGCTGTGCACCGCAAAAGTGTTCGGGTTTGACTTGAAGAAAAGGTGGCAACCCTATTGTCACTATTGCTAGTCACTAGTGAATGTGCATTAGGCCGCATGTTAACGTGGATTGCATTAGGGTAGTTTATTCAATTGAATAAGCTACCTAGCTTAACAAAACACACTAAAAACAGTGCATGTACAATTTCTAGCAGAACACTGCAACATACGGCCGTTGGCAAGGTACATTAGGGAGCCATTCAAAATGAGTGATATTACATTGCACCAACTCATTTAATGTGCAATGCAATAGAGTGCATGGGCCCTTAAGGATTGAAGAAACATTTACTTATAAGAAGTAAAACATAAAATATAAACTAAAGGGGAGGGATGGCAGGTCAAGCATTGAAAAGCTGGGAGAGAATATAGCTTTGTAAGATACAATGTGATCTGAGACTAAACTTCTTCAAACAAAGGCTTACTTATTTAAATAAAGAGCAAAGTGCAGCAATTCACAGCAGACAAGAATCTTTCATTGTACTGACTATTCTAAACAGACGAAATGTAAAATCTGCTTGCTATGTGTTACTATTTGCTCATTTTCAGGATATTTTGGCAACCCACCCTGTCTTAACACATTGCATGTTAACACACAACGTAGCGTGCATTAATGTACATGCACTACAAGCACGTAAATGGGACCTTAAAGTGCCTTGTTTTATATTTATTATATATATATATATATATATATATATATATATATATATATATATATAATTATATTGTAATTTATACAGGTGGGTTGGTTTAATTCAACAACAATAATTCAAAGCTTTAACCACTTCCATCCCACCGCATGCCGATATACATCCTAGTTTGAAGAGGAATATCGGTATCTTCTTCGGCCAGCAGTCTGGTTTCCAACAATAGTGGTCTCGGTGGCGGATTCACTGTGAGATCACTTTTATCGGCAGCGTGAGAGGGCCCCCCTCCCGACGCTCTCCGGTGCCCTCCGCGGTTTACCGGAGCCGTTGGCAGCGGCAGAGGCGATCGGATGCTCTTACTTGCTGGGTATGGAGATGAGTGAGGGGAAGATGACCCACCCCCGTCTCCATACCATTGCAGGGCAGAAGCAACGTCAAAACGTCACTTCCGCCCATAGCTCTTAAAAGGCCATTTTTTTAAAATGACAAATTAAAAAAAAAAAAAACTTGTGCATTTTAGTGTAAATATGAGAGAATTTTTTTAAACGTCGCCTATGGAGATTTTTAAGGGTAAGTTTGTCGCCATTCCACGAGCGGGCGCAATTTTGAAGTGTAACATGTTGGGTATCAATTTACTCGGCGTAACATTATCTTTCAGAATATAAAAAAAGAATTGGGCTAACTTTACTGTTGTCTTATATTTTAATTCAAAAAAGTATTTTTCCTGCGCAAATACGGTGTGACAGAAAGTATTGCAATGACTGCCATTTTATTCTATAGGGTGTTAGAAAAAAAATTATAATGTTTGGGGTTCTAACTTCTAAGTAATTTTCTAGCAAAAAAACTGTTTTTCACTTGTAACAACAAATTTCAAAAAGAAGCTTGGTCCTTAAGTGGTTAATAAAGTAATAAAACAGTGGGTTTCCTGAGCCCTTGAGGCTGTGTGGTGCCTAGCTATATAAAGGATCTATTATATAAAGGATCTAACTATTATTTCAGTATTTGATATACTAGAGGGTTAAAGCATTGAGCAGTTCCTTATATTCTTCAGGCACTTTCTTGGTGAGATATGTGAACTGATCTGTTTCTTTGTCTGCTCTACACACGTGCCATGACCATTGAGGGGTTTCCTCTCTCCTGTTGGGGTTTAATTCAATTCCCGAAAAAAAAAAATTTCATTCAAAGCATCTTATGTGAAGAATGTAATGTAATGGGGAGCCTGTGACATGTACAGTTGGGTGTGAGTACCCAAAACTGGTAGATGGATAGAAACGGAATGGGGAAAAATGGCAGGCAGATCTCATATTTGGAGTATCCAAGGTATATAAAAAGCCAGGGCTGACTTTAGACCAACATTTTTAA
Source organism: Lithobates pipiens (assembly GCF_037356315.1). Lineage (NCBI taxonomy): Eukaryota > Metazoa > Chordata > Amphibia > Anura > Ranidae > Lithobates > Lithobates pipiens. Next base: position 54,442,843 of record NW_027507789.1, on the reverse strand, counting down.
TCTATTAAATACTGGGTTGGGTAAATTGGCTCTTTAAATGGAATGTACAGGTTTTGTTTTGCATATCCATTTAAAAGGGATCTTCTGTTTTAAAGTTTAAAAACCATGACTCCATATATAATTTGTAATGATATACAATACCTCACAAAAGTGAGTACACCCCTCACATTTTTGTAAATATTTTATTATATCTTTTCATGTGACAACAGTTGGTACAGGGCCTCACGGGTGTGGCTCCGTAATGGCAACTTGTGAAGCTCTGGTGAACTCCAGGCCCAAGAAGGTTAAAGGGGTTGTAAAGGTAAATGTTTTTTCACCTTAATGCATTCTATGCATTAAGGTGAAAAAACATCTGACAGTCCCGGCGCCCCCAGCCCCCCCCCCCCCCGTTTTACTTACCTCACCCCTCGAATGTCCCGCGTTCATCCCTGGAGTGGATGGATGGAAAGCAGCGCATCCATTGGCTCGCGCTGCTGTCAATCACATCCACTGATGCAGGGGGCGGGGCCGTGTGATACAGCGAGCGGCTATAGCCTCCGGCTGTATCATGGGAGCGCGCCCGCAGATGCTTCTCACCATGCGAGGGAGCGCGCATGAATGTGAGAAGTACCTGCAGGAGGAAGCCGAGACAGCCGCCGAGGGACCACAGAAGAGCAGGTTCGGGGCCACTCTGTGCAAAACGAGCTGCACAGTGGAGGTAAGTATAACATGTTTGTTATTTAAAAAAAAAAAATTCACTTTACAATCCCTTTAAGGCAGTGCTGGAAAATAATGGTGGCCACACAAAATATTGACGACATTGTGGGCCCAATTTGGACATTTCACTTAGGGGTGTACTCACTTTTGTTGCCAACAGTTTAGACATTAAAGAGGAGCTGCACCTAAAAAAAACTATTAAAAGCCAGCAGCTACTAATATTGCAGCTGCTGACTTTTAATAAAATGACACTTACCTGTCCCAGGGTCCAGCGATGTCGGCGGCAGATGACGAGCGATCGCTCGTCTCGCTGCTGCCACCGCCGCTATCCTCTGTCAGGGAATCGGGAAGTGAAGCATGACGGCTTCACTGCCTGGTTCCCTACTGCGCATGCGCGAGTCGCGCTGCGTGTCTCTTATGGTCCCCCGCTGTGTCTCTGGGAACTATGTGTTTCCAAGAACACAAAAGAGGGGGGGGGGAGCGGAGCGTCTGCGGGGGTCTGGCCAGAAGTGGGTGCAGTTACCTGGATTATCCAGGTAACTGCACCCCCCTCCCCCCTGAAAGGTGCCGATTGTGGCACCGGAGGGGGGAGGGATAAGATTAGCGGAACTTCCCCTTTAGGGTGAAGAACCGCTTTAATGACATTACTGGTGTGTTGAGTTATTTTGATAGTACAGCAAATTTACACTGTTATACAAGCTGTACACTCACTACTTTACATTGTAGCAAAGCGTAATTTCTGCAGTGTTGTCACATGAAAAGATAGGATACAATATTTACAAAAATGTGAGGGGTGTACTCATGTATGTACATGGAAGCAGTCATAGGATTATTACATACACAGGCTCTGCTTCTTGCTCTGCAGCTCTACACGATGGTTTTACTTTTTTTGCTATTTCTCCCAAATGTAAGTATGTGCAAATGTAAGTGTATGTATAAATTGGGCAATGCAGATTATAGCTGTATAATATCCCATATCAATAGCTATAAAACAAGGAAGGTGATTGGTCTAGTCACTAATCTCCATAAAAACATATAATAACAAAAAATATAGAATGGCAAGCAAAGAAAATGTGGTTGCACAAATAGAAGAAGGTAAAATCTTCAAAATGAACTGATATTTTCTTGCTGAAAACGTTGTCATGCTAGCTGTGTGCTGTGGAGCATGCCCTCCATGTACAAAGCCATGTGGTAGGGGAGCATACTTTCCTAAATTGGACATTGGAGGTCAGCTTTAAGCACTTCCTGCAAATGGACGTACCCATACGCCATTGTGTTTTAGTAGTTCTACCAGGATCATGGCTGCAGCTGGTATGATTTTTTTTATAGCCAGCAATGCCCTATAATATAAAAGTGATACACCTACACAGCCCCTGGGTCACTTTTACAGGAGGGGGAAGGTGGTTGACCACCTTCTGCTGCTTTCTTGGGCTCCCCAGTGGAACGGGAGACTAAAATGGTCAGTCAGGGAAACACACCATAGAGATGAAGGAACCGTTGTTCCCCTGATCATCCATATGGTGTGCAAAACCAGATGCGATAAAGATATGGTCACTTCCGATTTTGGTTTGGTGTTTACAAACTGTTATTGGCTTGTAAAGCATCTGGTCTGCATGATCTTGATTTGGTCAGATGCTTTTGAGGGCAGAGGAGAGATTTGGGGTCTATCAGATCCCCCAGTAAAGCGTACCTGTCACTGTCCATACTATTAAAAGAAATACTGTTCATCTCTTATGATAACAATAAATTTTATGCAAAAAAAAAAAGAGGCAGTGTCAAACAAATAATTTTAAATAAAATAAATGATAAAGTAAAAATGTTTCCCTGTGCTCACGTGCAAATGTGAACACATACATACTGTAGGCTCCTCACGCATATGTAAACAGTTTTCAGAGCGAGAGTAATAATTCTAGGAACAGATCTCCTGTTTACTCTAAACTGGTAACCTGTAAACCTTTTTGAAGCATCGCCTATGGAGATTTTTAGGTAACGTAGTTTGTCGCCATTCCACGGGCATGCACATTTACTTGGCATAACTCATTTAACATTTTGCCAAACAATTCAGTATTGTGTTTGTTTATACTAAAATGCATTAAAGTGCTCTTTTTTTCTGAAATTTTGTGTTTGGTAAACCACTGCACAAATATTGTGCGACATAAAATATTGCAACACCCACCTTTTTTTTTATCTTCAGGACCTCTGATTTCAGAAAATGTATAACATTCGGGAGTTCGAAGTAATTATTAGAAAAAAATGCAGATTTTTACATGGATGTGAGAAGTGTAAGCCCTTGTACACATGGTCGGACATTCCGACGGAAAATGTCAGAACGGACCATGTTGTCAGATAATCCGACCGTGTGTGAGCTCCATCGGACTGTTAACGTCAGAATATCCGACCGACAAAGTTTTAGAGCTGGGCTATAAAAATTTCTGTCAACATGATCTGATCGGACTTTTTCCGATCGTTTGTAAAGAATTCTGATCGGACAAAGTGCCACGCATTATAAAACAAAAGAAGAATATCGCGTTTGGGGTAAACCTAAAAGCTGCAACTACAACCATCTAATATCCAGATATGAAGAAACTCAAACAAATTATATATAAAGTTGCGCTAAAGTCACATGAAAAAATGAAAATAAAAAGTCCAATACAAATTATTGAGATAAAAATCAAAAAATCAAAAAATCCTGTGTAAAGTTCAATGAAGAAGAAAGGAATCTTTTTATAATAATAAGGGACTCTTTGTTTTCACGAAAAGCCAATAAATAGAGAAACCAATCCTTTTTACGAATTCAGTGTAATCTTCTTACAAATCCAAAGTTGAAAAAAGTTTGACCCTTACCACAATGGGTGGACTCCCAGTCAATGGAGTCGTTAGCGCGAGCAGACAGCCCTCTGCGGGGTTCTTTTGCGTGTAATCCGTTCCGTTATGATACTAAACGTATAGATAAATGTAGATCCTTCGGAAGCGATCGACATAGGTTATGACAATTCCGTGCGTCCCCCTTCCCTTCTCGAACACCGTAGGTAGTGGTAATCCGATCTCCCTGTGCGTCTGGAGTTTGTTTATAGCTCCCCAGCAAATCCTCCGATATCAGGGTTTTACAATGAGCAAACCTGTGGTAAAACACAAACTACTCGGGCCTCTCGGCCACGAGTAGAAGGAAGGGGAAAACAAAGAAGGACTCCAATCGTGAAAGTACCGTTTGGCAAACGACAATTTATTAAAAAAATCCTTTTCGAACATACAGCAGACCAATGACCGAATAGGTCCGATTGTAAAGAAAACTTTATAATATACAATAGACCAAAAGGTACGACCGAATCGGTCTAACTCTAATACATGAAAAAATACATATGCATAAAAAAACGGTTAAAAATAAAAACAAATATACACCGGTGCTAGGGAATATTCTAAGCGTGGTGGTATCAGCACAAACAGCCCGACATGTTTCGTAAAAACTTACATCCTCCTGGGGCACAGGTGATATGCTGATCCATCACATCTAAATAGCGTTACAATTAGACCAAGCCTCGATTACGTTCGAAAGAGGGGAGGGTCAGCATTCCGGCCGAACCAAGCCTCACTTCCGGACGGTAACCATTTTTTCGAAGGCTATACAACCTATCACTCGTTCTACAACCCATTGGTCCCGCCCAGGTCGCCATTTTCATGGAGACCAAAACCACGGTCCAGGTCCTGAACGGAGTATTAAGATTAAAACAAACCTCGATTCTATTCGAAAGAGGTGGAGGTCAGCATTCCGGCTAGACCAACCCCACTTTCGAACGGCTAAATTTTCCTTGAAAGAAAGATATAGATTTAGATTTTATTTAGAAAAATGATTTCATAAGTATGAACTGGACACCGTGGGCCATTCAAATAGGAGTAGTTGTATACTCTTTGATATGTGCTTTTTAGTTAGAGGTGTGCAGTTCATGTGTAGGTTCAATTTATACGAAAATATAACTCGAGCTTAGGTATTGTTCCAGACTTGGACCGCGTTCGGTCTCCACGAAAATGGAGACCGGGGCGGGACCAATGATTTGAGAGATGAGGGATTCGGTGCATTTCTATATCTTTCGAGGAAAAATTAGCCGTTCGAAAGTGGGGTTGGTCTGCTCGCGCTAACGACTCCATTGACTGGGAGTCCACCCATTGTGGTAAGGGTCAAACTTTTTTCAACTTTGGATTTGTAAGAAATAACGTCATCACGTTCTGAACGATCGGATTTTCTGACAACTTTGTCCGACCGTGTGTATGCAATACCAGTTTCGGACAAAATCCGACAGATAAAATCCAATGGATTTGGTATGTCCAACCGTGTGTACAAGGGCTTAGAATTGGCTTGGGCAGAAAGTGGTTAAAGTGAAGCAGGGAGAAGTAACAGGTTCACTTTATTGCAGCTCTTGAGAGACTCGTATAGTTACGGTTTCTTTTTTTTTTTTTTTTAACTGTCCTGTTGGTTTAGCTGCTGGGAATGAATGCAAAGTTGTATATGGTGAATTAAAGCTGAAATCCCGCAGCTTAAAAAAAGTGTATTCCCTTTCCCAGCCGGATAGAGGACTCATTTAGTCTAACAGGGTTCCAGCAGAGAGGATTAGTTGCCTTACTTTGAGGTTTCACAGGCTTCCTCATGCAGGTTATTGCAGATTAGTCCCCGAAGCTATTCCTCTTCTCCTTTGTTGACATCATCACCTACAATGGAGCCTAAACCAAAACCAGGAGTGCCAGACCATATTTGTATTACACTTGCAACTGGGGAGTGGCAAAAACATGTGACTGAGCCCCATTTACCCCTAAACTTCTCTCCCTTAAAATGCAAAGGTTGTCATGGTGCTGCACATGTAATCAGGTATTATGCCAAACATTTCACAGCTTGGTTGAGAACACAAGCAAATGTGACCGTTTGCATTCACAGCATTCCAGGAATGTAACTGTTTTTGAAACTGTTAATGCAATGGATTTAGTTCTACTTCTTTAAAGAGAACCCATAGCTTTTTAATGTAATGGTGTTTTTTTATTTTTTTATTTGGTTTTTCTGGTAAGTGTGCAAGGAAATACATTTTGTTTTTTGCTCTTTGAAAAAAAAACCCCTTTTCATGTGCACCTTACCCTAAAAGCAGGTTTTAAATTGGGACAGTTGATTTTTTTGCTTAGCTTGCTGAAATTGGCATGGGGACAAATTGGACACCTTCAGTTGCCATTGTGCTGTGCTTCTGTTGTGTCCCTGCACCTTTAAGGAGGAATGAACTGCCTCCAGACACACGTGCTCTTAATTTATTAATTTGCTGAATATGTTCCATAATGGGGACTCTCATAGTCTAAAGTTAGGCCTTCTCTATACAGTGGGTCTTGACAAAGCAAAACCGACAATATAGCACAAATTATTACACAGCATATATACCGTATTTATCGGCGTATAACACGCACCCAAAGTTTAGGAGGGAAGTTTAAGGAAAAAAAACTTACATTTAAATGCCCATCAATGCAGCCTTATCAGTGTCCATCTGAAGCCTTGTCAGTGTCATTTGCAGCCCTGTCATGCAGCCTGTCCATCATTGCACCCTTGTCAGTTTCATATGCAGCTTTGTCATGCAGCCTTGTCCATCGTTGCAGCCTTGTCCCCTTGTCAGTGTAATTTTCAGCTTTTATTTTTAAAAATGGTGCCGCCGAGATGTCCTGTGTATCTCGGCGGTGCTCGGTAGTTCTCGGCCGCCTTCGGCCCTTCTTGTCAGCTTTCGGCCGCCTTCGGCCCTTCTCGACGGCTTTCGGCCGCTTTTGGCCCTTCTCGTCAGCTTTTGGCCATTCTCTGTGGTTTTCGTTCGCCGAGAAAGGCCGAAGGTGGCCGAAAGCCAACGAGAAGGGCCGAAGGTGGTCGAAAGCCGACGAGAAGGGCCGAAAGCCAACGAGAAGGGCCGAAGGTGGCTGAAAGTCACCCAGAGGCTCCAAAATGGTAGAGGATCGGTGAATAACACGCACCCGTGCTTTTCCCCTGATTTTAAGGGGAAAAAAGTGAGTGTTATACGCCGATAAATACGGTATATATATATATATATATATTTTTTTTTTTTTTTTTTGGGCTAGCTGGTAAGTGTACTGGGAAATACATTTTTTTTGTTTGCTCTGTGCAAAGCTAGTCCATGTGCACCTTGCTATAAAAGCTACTTATAAATTGGAGAAGGTGCCATTTTTGTTTAGCAGAATGGTAAGTACGGTATATGCTGCTGGTAATGAACTGCAGATCACAGGTTTGCTTTAAAGTGTATTTAAAACTATAATCGGAAATGCAAAATATTGCAGATTACCAGCCTTGGATGTAGTAGAGCCATTTTTTTCCTTTTTTTTTTTTTTTTTTGTTTGCAAGTACAGAAAATATTTATTGATCTTAACAAAAATGCAGTGTCCTTGTCACTTCCTGTGGACTGAAATGACCACATAAACAAGGTTATCTCTTTTGTAAACTACTAATCCCATCAACCCTCCATGCAATAAACCATGGGCCACTGGTGAGGTCCTTGCCTCAGCCTCTTTAAGAACTTCAGCCCCTCTGACACATTAGGTTTAGGGTACAAATCCTGCAATATCACAGAAAATCACCAAAAATAATACTTAGTACCCAGTAGCAGTACTTCACTAAAGAAAACAAGCATTGAACCAGTTAGTAAAGGCAAACAGAATATCACCTGGATTGTAATGAAGTAAGGATAGAAGTGGATTAAAAACAGGCCATAACACAATTCAGCATACTAGGTAGTTGGTAATAAAGATTAGGTATAGGATGACACTTGGTGTAAAGATCAACATAAACAGTAGCAAGGTCACATAAAGTGCAGCAGTGAGCAGTAATAATGTTTGATTTACTGAACACAGAAACTATACTGCCAAAGTGCATTGATGGTGACTATTCTAGGCCTAGACCAGTGATGGCGAACCTTGGCACCCTAGATGTTTTGGAACTACATTTCCCATGATGCTCCAGTACACTGCAGAGTGCCAGAGCATCATGGGAAATGTAGTTCCAAAACTGGGGTGCCAAGGTTTGCCATCACTGGCCTAGACCGACTGAGTGTGCACTGTCCATAGGATAATAGCTAGGTTGCACAAAGTGCATAAGAACCCCTCATGGACTTTTAAAGGCAGAAAAAGAGTAAGCATATGTGTAAAAAGTATACATTTTTATTAGAAACTTGGAGGTAAAAAGAGAAGAAAGTCCCTATAACATGACAAAGTATAAAAAAAAAAAAAACATATACACTAATACATGTCTCATAGCTGTATATACACACACAGTCCTTCCTCAGGGAATGGGGTATGTTTGCTTCTGAACATGGATATCTAGGAAGGACTATTGTCCGAAACATGTTGGTATGACCACTAACACTAAACTGGGCTGACCTAAAGTTGCACATAAGCAACTCTATGGATGGTTTAGCTGGTTAAGGGTATTTTTGTATGCATATACAGCTATGAGACATGTATTATTGTGTTTTTTGTGTCAGGGCTAGGCTCAGCCCTTCCTTTTCTGAGCTGGTCGCTCAGCTGTCGGCTAATTGCCAGCTCCTATCTCTCCACAGTTACTCAGCTGTTGATGATATCCTGCTCGTCAGTCCTGCCTACTTAAGCTGTCCAGTCCAGAGGATCTCTGCCTTCGCCTTGGTCACATCACAGAATCTCCTGTGATCCTGTTCAGGACTTCCTTTGCTGACATCCCTTCTGGCTCCAGATCCTGCTTACTGTTCCACTACATTGATTTCTGGCTTGGCTGACTATCCATACAGGTTACTGAACTTTGGCTAGGTTTTGACTTAGTTTGTTCTTTTTACTTTTATTATTAAACAAGTGTGATTTAACTGTGCTTCTGTCTCGGCCTGATTTCATGGTATCTGACATTTTGTTACTTTGTCATCTTATTAAGGACTTTCTTCCCTTTTTTACTTCAAGTTTTCTAATAAAAATGCATATTTTTTACACATGTGCTTACTCTTTTTTTTTTCTGCCTACAAAGTCCATGAGGGGTTCTTTTTTGGTATGCACTTCGTGCAACCTAGCTATTGTTAATTATTTGGATGTTAGCAGATTACACTACACCTACCCCTAGCCTTTCTATTCTCTACTGTCCATAGGATAGTAGAAAATGGGAGAAGGGGACATTCAGGATGCTTTTTACGGGAAGGGGGGCAGTCCTTTATGATGTTCTTCTGCCAGCTATTGTTGGGGCTCTTTTAAGTAGTATAGATAAGCTTAATGACAACCAGCATGCAGTATAGGTGCACAAAAGGTGTGGTATAGGTGTAGAACAGATGCAGTATAGGTCCAGTATTTTTAATGTCCAGCCTCCAGTTCCTGTTACCAGCGTAAACAGTGGGCAGCGCCCTCTCACCATGCCCCCCGGTGTCACGATGAACTCTTGCTGTAGGAAGGGGGGCCCTAAGTCTCATCAGAAGATGCCTCTAGAGATACAACAACGGGAAGTAGAGGGTAAGAGGATGCACTGGTCTCCTTGCAGCTATCGTGCAGATATGTTTGCTGAGGCCTGTACGCACCCAACCTTGGGTGTCTGCACTGGACTGGCTTCTCAGCAGTCTGGTCAATATGCAGCAGATGTGCTCTCGTTGCTAAGAGAAAACAGCCTGTATAGTCTGGTAAAAGCTATTCCACCACTGCCCCCTCTACCTCAGGATTCTCTTGGGAATTGCAATGCAAAGGGTCCATGAGTCCCTTTAATCTCTATCATCCTCAAAATTCTGCATATAAATCAATAGGCTTTTTTGAATTTAGCTCTCCCTCTGCTGACTGGAGGGGACAGTGCAGCAAAATTTAGCATAACTGCAGAAAGTAAAAGAAAACAGTACAGAGGGGAATGTGTCCTTCTCCATGTTTCTGTATTTCAGTACCTGGCATATACTGTACTGTATGTTTGAAGGCCACACTGTGTGATGACTATTGCTTCTCACTTAAATAACATAGACATTAAAATACAGAATGTGTGTTACCAGGTAAATAGAAAGAAAGGCAAAAATCTGAAAATAACCAATGCAGCCAATACATTTAAAGACTGGTGAAGTGCAATATATAAGTTTTTCATTTTCGTTTAAGCTATGCTTTTTATACCTTCATCTTTCACTGATTTAGCCATTCTGTTTCTTTTCTTCCTTTTACTATATTTGTGATTGGTACCTGTATGGTCATTGCATTATTGATCTTTATTCAGAAAATACTAGTTATCAAATTGCTCATACAGCACAGTAGCAATTTACTTTTCTAAAATGGGCATTAATAGCTTGTGCTTTTTTGTTTTATTTTTCAAAATAGGTTTAGCAATCCATATAAGCATGAGTCATTCTATAAACTCAACTTTATGCATCACTGCTGGAAATAGAGCAATATACACAGCAACACAAGGAATTAATTACAATTCTGTGAACACATATAGGTGCTTTTGAAAGAGAAACAAATACAAAGGAAAGACGGTTTACAGGGACGTTAAAGAAAGCAGAGCTTTCAGTTGCTGAAATTTAGGTGAAAAAAAAAAACGAAAATGACTGTGTAAAAAAAAAAAAAAAAATCATATGGTAAAAAGCTGCAAAACACATCAGTGAGATATTTGTCACCCCGGAAGGCGGAAGTAGCTCAGCGCTGGTGAGCTGGCTGCTATTGTGACACAATGATCAGGACCTGTTGTTGTTCGGTTGGTGATATCTTCCTGGATTATCATCATATCATCCCTGGGGTCGTGCTTTCCGGTAGCGCTAGAGGGAGCAAGTCCCCAAAAGCTTGTTTGACCCGCCTGTATTTAAGGGGTCTACGAACTTTGGTAAGAGAACCTCTTGGGGTGTTGGTGATTGGCTTCTTTGGTGAAGGGAAGGAGACAACATCCATCTTCGATCTTTTGGCTGTTGGAACCGTATATTTTTCACTTTTTTCTTTTGTGGGCTGTTTTCACGTTGGATTTATATTTGATTACCATATACTGACTATACTGATTATTTTTTAGCGCAACACTTTGTTTACACTGAAATTAGTTTTAAGCCCATAATGGAAAATTTGTCCACACTCAGGGGCTGAAAGGTACAGGCTTGAATGGATGTGGTTAAATAAAAACCATAATAGCAATAACAGAACTGGACTCCATCTTTAGTAATTTTTCTTCTTTTGTTTTGTTGCGTCAAGAACAGTTAGAACCCCTGTCAGTTGAGTTTTTGTTTTGTTCTTTACTTCCTGCTGTGACTGAAAGTGAGGGAGAAATCTCCAATAAACAGCAATAGATAGCCATTGGAGGTGCCCAACCTGCGCTTCAAGGGCCAAATGAGGCCCTTTGATGTTTGAAGTGTGGCTCTCCGACTCCAGCAGTCAGTAGGGGAGCATCAGTTTGTGCAAGGGCCTATAATGGCAGTAATCCCAGGCATTTTAATTTGTTGTGTCTCTAGTCTCTGAACATCTCCTATATACCAAGACATCAGTCTCCAACCACTCCTGTAAAACAATCTGTGACAATTTTCTCTGTAGTCAGCAGGCCTTGACCATTATTTGTAGACAGTGCCAGGACAAGGTCATCTAGAGCCCAGGGTGAACATGCCAAATTGTGCCCCCCACCCAAGATGTATGAGCATTATTTGTTAGCAAAAATCCTCTCCCTCCAAAAAAAAATGTTCACTAATCTGCATTCTCACCCCCAAGTATAAATTCCCAGTACAAATATGCCCCCTACTGAAATCCCCCCTCTCAGCATAAATATTTGCCCCCCCCAGCTCAAATCCTCTCTCTGCTTATTCCCCCAGCACAAATCCCTTCCCCCTCCTAGCACAAATCCTCTAGCCTTCAAATTTCCCCTCCAAGCTCAAATTTGCCCCCCCACTCCAAATCCCCCCTTCCAACACAAATTTCCCTCCCCCCAATTCCCTATCCTAGCACATATCCCCCACAAATTTCCCCTCCTAGCACAAATACCCCCCAATCATCGCTACTACCACAATCCCCCCAAAATAATATTTCCTCCCTACCATATTACTTTTATAGCACAAGCCACCCAAATCCCCCTCCCCATCCTAGCACAAATCCCCCCCAAGTCACCACTCCTAGCACATCTCTCCAAATTTGCCCTCCTAGAATAATTCATACCCCCTGCCACTCCCCAAATTCTGCTTATCAACTGAAATCCCCCACCCAATCTCCTTGTGGTGCCCCCCCACCTCACATGATATCACAGCACCCAGGGCAGCCTACCCTCCTGCTCACCCCTTGTCCTGGCTCTGTCTGTAAAATTACATATAATAAAAATGTTAGAGGGCCCTTTGGAGACATCATGAGGCCCCCTTTGCCTTGGAAGCTAGTGGAAGTTGTTCTAGCCTGCCTAATCTTTAGTAATAAGTAATTTTATTGACATTATACCCTTGTTTGAAAGATTTGCCCTCACTTCCTGTCCTGGTGGCTGTGCTGCAACTGGGGCATGAAATGAGGAGAAATCTACAGAATGAAGTCGTACACAGCTAAAGGACTTGACACATGTTCTACTCTATACAAACCAAAAGTGTTTTGGCTAGAGATATAAAGCCAGATATCAGACATTACTTTGTTGCTCCACACCACCTCCGTAAAGAAGTTAGTACTACAAAACCCACCATACACGCCAAATAAAGGCCTTGTGCTCTGTGCCTTCTCAGTCTCTCTATAGTTCCATTGCTAAAGACAGATCATAGCCTGGATAAGAACCATAATGGATTACATTGCTTCTGGGTTTGTTCCTCCCATTTACAGTGGAGGTCTCAACCTTGACTTATATATATAGTGAGGGAGGAGCCAGGAAATGGGTGTGGGGGGTTCAGAAAATCAGATGCATTTGTGCCTTCGGCCTTGTTTACATGGGTGTCCAGGGACAGTAAGGGCCGATAGGCAGATGCCCTGGGGTTTCACCACCCTTGACCACTCAGCCACAAAATAATAATGGGAGCGGCCATGTTAGTTACAGTGTGACATGGCAAAATTTAAACTACATGTCGCTTTTGAGCAGCAGTAATGACGCTTAATGCTACCCATTTAAAGTGGTTCTGAAGGCTCAAGGTTTTTTACATTAAGAAAGGTAAAACACCTTCTTTCTGCAGCAGCCCCCCCCCCCCCCCAAGCACTCCCATATACTTCCCTGAGCCCCATCATAATCCAGCGATGCACGAAAGCCTTTGCTCTCCAGGCACTCACTTCTCATTGGCTGAGGCAGCAGCCATTGGCTTCTGCTGCTGTCAATCACAGCCAGTGAGCCAATGAGGAGAGAGAGGCGGGGCTGATCTGAAGCTGTGTGTGTATGGACACGCAGATCAGCGTCTCAGAAAGCAAGCTTGCTTGTTCCAGGGGGGCACTGGGCAGGAGGGAGGGGCCAGGAGTACAAGCCAGTGACCCAAGAAGAAGAGCATGATCGGGGCTGCTCTGTGCATAACCAAAGATCTTTTAAAAATGTTATGCTGCAAAACAGCACTTCCACAATTCTCACTTAGGGAGAATGTCATCTGGGGAACCACCCCCCCCCCCGCCGCCTACCTCCTAGAGCGCGCACTTGCTTGGGGTCCCGCATGAACGGGTTCATCGGTACATCTGCATACACACATGGTTTTCCTATATATGTGCAAAGATGGAAAGTCCAAAAACTTCTCCATCCTTAACCTCCCTGGCGGTGATCCGAGGGCTGGGATTTCAGTACCACGAGCGGTAACCCCGAGCCAGACTCGGGATCGCCTCACTGGATACAGGGAGGATACAGGGAGAGGTTACTTACCTTGTCCCCTGGATCCAGCGATGTCCTCCGCGCTGTGTGATCGAGCTGTCCTCCTCTCAAATCACACAGTGCCCGAGTGCCGCCGAGCTCCGTTTCCTGCGACGTTACGACGCACGGGAGTGGAGATCGGCGCCAAATTCAAAAAAGTAAAAACACACAAAACAGACACAGTACTGTAATCTTACAGAATACAGTACTGTATAAAAAAATACACACCCCCTTTGTCCCTAGTGGTCTGTGCAATGCCCTGCATGCACTTTTATATTATAAATACTGTTTTTTTTCTGCCTGGAATTTGGAGATTGTCCATAGCAACCAAAAAGTGTCCCTTTATGTCAAAAGTTATTTTAGACCAACTAGAAAACAGCGATAATAAATTAGAATCACTTGCAGAATTGAGCGATAACGATTTGTGGGGAAATTCGTCATCAAACACTAAGTCTAATGACAGTGACAATTCTGCAAATGAGCAAATTTCAGTGTTTTTGGATTTGATTACATTATTGAATAATTTTTATTATTATTTATTATCATTGTTTATTATATTATAAATTTTATCATACCCGGGATGTCTGCTAGACTCTGGTTTGAACAGATTTAAGAGAGTTATTCCTAAGAATTGCAGACCTACAATATAAAACGCCAAATTTCCATGCAAAATAACTGTACCGCTTTCAGCACCTAAAATCACTAACTAATCATACCGCCAGGGAGGTTAAGCACAAGTGTTAATATCCTACACGTGCGCATATGTGCCAATGGACTCTGTCAGGACCAGATAGCCAGGCAGAGCCCTTTGGCACATCTGAGCAAGCATCATGATGATGGCGCTGGAGTGTGGGGGGGAGGATGCAGAGCAAACGAACAGAGGATTCAAAATCCTCTTTAACACAATGCAGAGGGACGCCAAAGTGTAATGTTTGTCTAGGTTGCTGAGCTTGAGCTTTGTACTATAATAAAACTTCAATATTTTTAATGTAAATTATACTGATATGCTGTATTTTCATGCTACAACCTTTTTAAGGCTTTAATTTTTATTTTTTTGTAAAATGCAGAAAAAGTGGTGTAAAGAAGGACCTGTAAATCTAAATGCATATATAAAACCTGGCCAACTTCATGCAATGAATAACCTTAGTTTTTTCTTTTTTTTATACCCCTGGGAAAAGTCGATATTATTATCCCTTTTTAATACACGACATCATTCGTCTATTTGCGGTCAACCAGTGATTATGTAACACCTTTCCTTCAACAAAATGTCTACCCTTGTATTTCTTTGTTCTGCCTGAATGACTGTACACTTGCTTGTATGAATTAAAGGCCTTGACATGAGTTTTAAATGTCATGTTTTAGGGCCTTTCCCGTTGAGAGGTACAAAATCGAGCTGTTTGATCTATGTTATTGGGAGTGCTGCAAAGTTTCCGCCTAGTCGCTCTAATTTATACGCTTTCAAAAGGTGCTGTGCCCCCCTCCCCCCTCCCACGACGTGACACTCAATGTCAGGCCTAGTTTGTGTTCCGCGAGTCACATTGTCTGCGAATTGCAATAAAACAAGCTTAATAACCCTTATCAGGATAATACTCTGTGGAGTAACTTGCTTTGCAGCGGCTGTCTACAATGCAGTGACGAAATACACAATTATTTTTGCATATTACAATGTGGCATATCCATTTACTAAGATAAATGGTAAGAGATAATTCACTGAAAATAATTTAACGTTGTGTCTGCTTAATAAGCTGCACTGCCGCTGCGTTTTAAAGGCAGTGGAAGAGGCTGGTACAGTAGGTCAGGGTCCTATTTATTTATAAGTTGTGAAAAACGGGCTCGGAACATTGGTGGTTCCGCTCATCCCATTAAACACTTTTCATATCCCTCCTTGTTTTCAGAAGGAAGGGAGATTGCTGTAGGGATAAATGCGCCTTGATTCCCACGTGTCTGGATTCTGGGACACTCAGTACAGCTCATTAATGATTTGCAGGGTTAATGAATGGGGATGTCCTGAGTAGAATAACATATGCAAGACCTGAGGCTGAGTTTGTATTTATTAGTATATAGCGAGTGGATCTCATCAGTCTGGAGGGAAATGAAGAGGGGGGATGGGAGGGGGGTTTTATCAAGTGGGGGAAGACTTGTGGTCTGTGAATGAGCACCTGCATTTTATTGTCAGTATACGACAGGCAGCCATTTGACATATACGGCCACTAAACAGTCAAATGGCTTTTCCATGATAAATTGGAATTGCTCTGGCTCTGTCCTGCGCCTCCCCTGCAGGAATCATTATTTTAGATATTTATCTGCAGTGCCACTTGGAGAATGTTCTTCCTTTCTGCCATCGGGGCTGTTGGGACCAGGGATTAAAGTAGAGGTTCTCAAATTGAGGCAAACCTCTCCTCTGGAGCCTGCTTTCTATACTAGAGAAGCCTTGGAGGGCTTTTGTTTATTTTCTTTTTCCTACTTTGATTCAGATTATTCTCTTTTGACATTTTAGGGCTAAAACTGCAATTTGTAACTGCAGTTTTTTTTTTTAAAGTGTAGCACACCCCCTAAGAAGCCGCAGGTAGAATGGGATTCCACACCCTGCACAGCCAGGAACACCGAATTTCCACAGTTTCCCAGAGTCATTAAACAGTTCAGCACTGTTTTTGTATTGTTATTGAGGGGATAAAACTTGGATGGGGAGTAGGGGTATTCTGGGATGCCCACTTGACTTTGAAACTTCTTCAAGTACAACACCAATTATATACAGTCTATATATATATATATATATATAGAAAATATAGAAAAATAATAATAATAATAATATATATTTGTGAGGGCTGGTGGTCAAAATTTGATGGGGCGCGGCTAATAGACTCACTCGCACTAGCAGCCCCCCACATGGCTCTCGATCAATCAGATCAATCACAGTGGCGATCCTCTCACACTAAAGCCACCCCCCACCCTGCGCGGCTCTCGATCGATTGATCACAGCAGCGATCCTCTTGCACTAAAGCCACCCCCCCCCCACGCGCGTGTGATCAGTGGCCTTACATTATACTGCAGGGAGGAGGACGGAGTGGCAATGCACTGCTGAATTTGGGATAGGCTAATGCTTCTCCCCTTGGCCAAACAGGAGGTTGATCCTCAGACCCGTCCTAAGACTCCGGCCTATCGGGTCTCAGGAGCCACTTCCTGATTGGCCAGGAGGAGAAGCAGGAAGACATTAGCAAATATGAATTCACTAATACAAGTGGGTGGGCTCAGGGCTCTAATCACGTGGTTAAAAAAAAAAGAAAAACCCACATTGAAATCTATGCATCCGGCACCCCGCATGGAGATTAGAGGTTGGGCGCATGGATTGGGGGGGCAGCGCCCCTACTGGATGGGCCACCACTGCTATATACAGCTCCAATGTACACTCCTCCAGCATTTCACTTACTACCTTTCACCTCTTCAGGTCCTGCCAGCCCTCCTGGCTGCACAGCCTCTTTCCCCAGCCTGCCCAGCTACTTCACCACAGTCTCCCAGTCCTCCAGACTGACTTTGCCCCAGTCCTCCAGACTGACAGTCGCCAGTCCTTCCTCTTGGGAGATCTCCCAGACATGCTGACTCTCTCTCCTGCTGTCCTCACACTTGCTCCTGTGCATCCAGGAAAGGATTCCTCTGTGTGTTTGTAGAGGTTCCCTCCAGCACCCGAGCCCCAGGCCTGAGGTCACCCCCCCAGACTAGGGGCACCCTCAAGGGCCACCAACAGCCTCCTCAGTACTCAATCTCCATCTTCTATCCGACTGCCCCTGCTGGCATGACTCCAGAATATTTAAGAGTTGCCCACCTCCTTCTCACCTGCTGGGGATTGGCTGGGGCCCTCCTCAATACTCCAGGCAGCTCCTCCTAACCTCCCACTCATTCTTCTAGAAGCTTCTCCAAGGTTCCAGCAAGGAGGATGAGGTACCAGAGGTGCTGCTTACTCACCCTGACCCAGATTCAACCAGCCTGGCTCTCAGCCAGGCAAAAATTTACCTACACTAAACTCTATTTGCAGCTAACTCTCATTAGAGAGTGATACAAAAGTGTACCTAAAGGCAATTTTTTTTAGTTTTTGGTAGGTGGGGGAAGTTTTAGACCTTCTATTTATTATTGGTATTTATTGGTGTCTGTGTCCCTGTAAGGGAGATTCACCCCTCTATTTATGTTGGTGGCTATTGTCACTGAAACAGAGTTAGGTTAAAATGACACATTTTTTCGTATTCCTGAGAACTAAGGTAATATGTAATCTTTCATCTAAGAGGCGAATTAGCAAAAATGTCTGCCCTCTCCCTAAAATTTCTAAATCCAAACTGCTGTAATAATGTCCCATCACGATCATTCAGATAAGAGGGGAATTACTCTCACTTCAGGAGTTTTTTCATATTTTTTTTGTTGAATCTCTGGAGCAGGAAGTGAATGCAAATCCTCTAAATGACATGTCAAACACAAGGCCTGCGAGCCAAATGTCTCCTCTAAGATAATTTCTTGTGGAACTTGCACCTCTCCGCAGTCAGCAGCAGAGAGGCGGAAGGTACTCCTCCACCAGATCCCGTGCTTCTCCTTCCAGCTGCAGCACCCCTTTATCTCCGCCTCCCCTGGAGTAAGCATTCAGCAGATGCTGACAGCTGCCTACAGTCTTCCTCTGGTCCTCCTCCAGATCCTGCACTTTCTGCTTCCCAGCTCTGCCCCCAGCTTCTTCTTGGCAGCAGCACAAGGTAAGGGGGGTGCACTGAGATATAAGGTATGGGGGGCTTTTGACTTGTGATGGTGGGGTGGGCTCATGACATCCGCTGTAAGGGGGAGTGGGGTGATCTGGACATCTAGTCTTACAGATACAACCAGCCCTTTGAGGGCAACCATAATGCTGATGCAGCCTGCAATAAGGGGACACTTTCCACAGACCATTAATGTGTGGGAACACAATTTTCACAATCTGTTTTATTTCTGTAATTTATTATTTAATGTGCAGAGGGGTTAGCCTTTCTATAGGCCTTTATTGATGCCAGTATCACCATTAGGAGATTCACCACTCTATTTGTACTGGTGATCACTGTCACTGAAAAATATAATGAGTGGAAATCAAAATGTTTTGAATTGTCCTCAGAACAAGGTAAGTGTGACATACACAGCGTCAACCACGGCCACCTTCACCGACTTGTGACAAATGTCTGGCCAAATTCACTGATACATGACAATGACACCCTCAGCTTCACCCCAAACAAAGATTTTCCAGCTTGCAGGACCACAATCAAATGCCAACCGACTGAGAGTGATTGTCATTGGGTTTGGTTAACTAAGCAATTGACTCTTCATACCCCAAATCAATCATTGCCACCCAGTGGCAAAACTAGATATTCTTTAATCTGGTGCAAAGACTTAAGAGTAGTGATACTCTATCACTACTTCTGTCAGTATTGGCGCCCCTCTCGGTGTACCCCCTGCCCCCTTCAGTTTTGGCCCTGCTGCCACCAGATATTTTTAGCATAAAATATCAAACCTTCACAATATTGGTGATGGCAAATATGAATTTACATAAACTTCTGTAATACACACTGTCACTAGTGGACTAGTGGGACTTTGTGCCGTTTTATTTTTCAGGCCACCAGACAAAAGGATAGTAGTACTCTTTATTAATACAGAAGTTTTATTACAGAAGGCAGTCTCACCAGAGTAGTAAAGATACTCACAACAGGCATATTTGACCTTGTTGTCAGTCTTTGTTGGCTCTTGTGTGTCATGCATTTATTTTTCTACCTAGCACAGGAACACTTAAACCTTTAATGATTAACTTGAAATAAAAGCCAGCATTACCTCTTTTTCCAATGCTATACAATACTATCAGTCATCAGACTTAAAATGGACCTGTGGCTAGGCTATGAGTTTTCAAGTATTTAAACATTCTCCAGAGTACCTACAGTTGCAGAAGTCAGTTAAGGGCATACAACCCATTTACCGCTTGTCATACTCCAAGTCCACGCAGCACTTCTGCTTTACTATATGGGGCTACTGAAGCAGCTAACTGAGGACAATGTGAACCTCCAACTCTAAAAATGTATTGCTGGAGCAGAGCTTGTCAGAGAATGCAGGACATTTTCAGACATCTTTTTCCCTAGCCGCCTTGAATGCCCCTCACAGCAAGTCAAACGTTATGCATCATGTAGATTATACACAAAATAGTTCTAACTATTCAACCGTACAACATTCTTTTTAAAGTTGAACTTCACTCTCCCAATCAACATTGATTATTTGTAATCCTTATGCTGCTAGCATTGGTAAATGGATAGGAAAGTATATCATATTTACTTGTTTTAAACCATATATTTTTTTTTTTACATTTCTTCAGTTGCTTTCTGGTTTCTTGCCTAGGCAAATTGTCATACATCACAGGAGCTTTCAGGAGAAGAGAAGGGGTTTCCCACCTAAGCACACTCTCCTCCATGCATGGTTGAGTTAAGGGCAGATGGATTCCAGGAAGTAAATGCTACACCAATTTGGAATCATCTGCCCTTACTCAAGATATTCACGGCCAGAAATGCTAGGGGGTTGTTTTTCAAAGTGGAAAAAAAGCATGGAGACGTGGATGGATAGGGGAGTTTGCTCTGAATATTAAAGTGGTTGTACACCCTATACAACCACTTTTACCTACAGGTAAGCCTATATCAAGTCTTACCTGTAGGTACTGAAAATATCTCCTAAATCTGTACAGTTTAGGAGATATTTACAATATACGCATGCACACTGAAGAAAGGGCACGTTTCTAAAAAGGCTTGTGTTGTGACTGGCGGTTGGATGCGTGGGAGTGATGTCACACAACTTCGGCCAATCAGAGGGCTGGAGTCCGCGGCCCCGCAAGGAAGAGGGGTGAAGATGGACGCTTCCACACAGCAGGGACAGCAGTGACATCGCAGGCTTCCTTTGCAGGTAAGTACAACATAATGCGATGCATACTAGCCCATTATGCTTTTATTTTTCAAGGGAAAAAGAGGAAGCAAAACCCATCAGGGTTTACTTCCTCTTTAAAAATAAATTAAATAGTATTCAGAGGCAGTGCAGATCTGCTTTACATTGAACTTTGGGAAAATTAAAAATCCTCCCTTGCTGTGGGACTACCATGGCTTTGCACCCATCTAAGAGACATCAAAAGCACTTTTACTTAGCTGGTCCTTTGCTCCTTTAGCTTCCCTCTGCACTGTCCTATGCAAGGCGTTGGTCCCTGTATTAGTCTTGAAGATGTCAGATGACCTTAGATTGGTCTTTCCGTACATCTGCTCCATTCATAGGAGCCTTACTATAGATATGAACACAATCAAAAAATGGAGGACAGGCGGATCATTGATGGCTCCACCCCCTTAATTCAGAGATCCTGTTTCATCCATGGAAGCTTTAGCTCGGCTTCTATGAATGGAGCAGCTGGGCAGGAAGGGCGGGCATTCTTTGGCCTTTTTGATGATGCCTCCTTTGTGTATGTTGGGAAGTCCTGTGCCAGGTGGCCACATAAATTGATACTATAGCTACACTATTTATCAGAAGTTTGAAAGTCTCAGGCCATTATACTCCATTGTTTGGTTATTGCTTCATTTGCAGTAAAGCCACAGGTTTTTTTTTTTTTTTTTTTTTTTTTTAAAGTGCAGTTCAGAATTGATCTACAATTATTAGGGAATTATTTAGAATGTCGAAATGTTTATTGTAGGATTTAGGAAGATTTAGGAAGTACACTGGAAACATACTAGAAAAATAGTAATAAGCCAAATGAATAAAGAGTGTGGATTTCTGAAACGAGGAGCAAAATTGCCAACAGGAGCAGTCAGCCGGAAAACTTGGCTTTTGATGTATCACTTCCATTCGTAAATTGTTTGCAGCCAGTTAAGACCACATTAACAATCCACAATTTTATTGAATCTCTCTGAGTGTGTTATTTAATTACCTTCAATTAATTGGAAGCTTTAGGGCTAATTTACGCCAGCTTCTGTGGTTCAACTCATCGGATGGTGTACGGTGCGGTCCAGCGGGATCGCTGCAGTGTCAATCCCTCCACATCACACCGTTCTGCTTTTTTTTTTTTTGTTTTTTTTTTATGAACTTTATTGAAATGTCACACGGACATTTTCATTAAGTTAAATTGGTCCCCA
This sequence comes from Lithobates pipiens, assembly GCF_037356315.1. NCBI lineage: Eukaryota > Metazoa > Chordata > Amphibia > Anura > Ranidae > Lithobates > Lithobates pipiens. The sequence goes on along the minus strand of NW_027507789.1, from coordinate 54,421,246 downwards.
CATGGTGCAAGACAGTGGATTGCCTGCATGCAGTGCTCTTTTTTTTTAGCGCACACCGCCATCACACCACTGCAACACAGTGGTGCGAACCTGGGTACACAGGAGACAAGGCACTTTGACTTGTCATGCAGTGGGACTGCGCTGGAATAGCCACTCAATCAATTCCCATTGCATCTGGTGTGAATCGACCCTTAGAACGTCCCCTCTGCACAATGGAAACCCAGTGCAGTAATGAAGACTTGTACAGTTAGAAGCACTAGACATTGAACCTATGCGGAGAAGGTGAGGAGAATATGGCAGCAACCAATATCTGGGGACTTTTTGTCACCAGAGGTTATTGAAGTTTAGATCCACAGACAAAGTTTTGTAGCAACAGTATGGGGGGGATTTACTAAAACTGGAGTGAGCAAAATCTGGTTCAGCTCTGCACAGAAACTAATCGGCTTCCAGGTTTTATTGTCAAAGCTTAAAGTGTTATAAACCCAGGAGCCTGCATTCACTATATCTGGTCTCCTGCAGTACAGAGGACATGGAAATGCAATTATTTTAGTAAATATAAACTGCTAAATACCTTTTCTCATCAGCTGTATATAGCAGTCTTGTAAATTCTATCAGTGTCTGGTTAAAGCTTGTAGGAAAGGTTTTCGTTCTACTCTGATTGTTCTATGAGGCTGCAAGACCCCTGACCCTCTGTCTGGACAGTGCTGATTGGCTCTGTGTGATCACATTCACCCTCCCCTAGAAAAAAAACTCTCTAGCAATACATAGCAAACTGAGCATGTGCAGAGTGACTCCAAAGGCTCTGTCTTATCAGGAGATAGATTGGGGACAGTGGAAGAAGGGGAGGATCAGCGAAGACAGGATCAAACTGTCTTTTTACACAATGGGGGGGATTAACCCCTTAGGTTCCAAAGAGAGTATAACAAGCATGCTTTACTGCATATACAGACTGATTTTACTGTGGTGGGTTTAAGCTGAAATTAGAATCTGACTACCATGCCCTGAGTTGATTCTGAGTGCTTCAGTTTTAGTAAACATTCCCCTATATGTCATTTAACTTGACTATGGCTAATTTGTTTGACAACAGGATCTGAGAACTAGGAATGTGAACCTCTGCTGCAATGTTAATTAACATTCCCATGGCATGGAGAATTGTGCCTGAGGGCCTATAGTTATGCTAAACTGATTAAGTTTTTTTTTTTAATATGTTCTGTTTGTGAAATTAAGCTTTGTGCATTGGAATACCCCTTTAGACCCTGGCTGTCCAGACAGTATGGTCGCCTGCTGACTTGGCACCATCCACAGGCAGCTTAAGACTAAGGTAACACTGTCTTTAGCTGCAAAGGACAGAAGGATTTAGTTCCACTTCAAAATGTAAAGCACAGCCCGTATACGAACGAAGTGTAGGAGCAGGGCTGGCATGAGAAGAGTGGACTGGCATCGATTGGTTGATACAGCTGGGGGGCGGCGTCAGCGCGAGGATACGTGCGCGCTCTACGCCCCAGCGTTCAGTTGGTGAAAGGAAGTTCACCGGGCAGGATGGCGTCTTCTCTAGGGGAGCTTGTACACCAGCTGCGGGCCGCGGCGGCGGCGAACGGGGAGTGGTGGCTCCATGAACAGGTGGCGGCGGCTCTCGGTGAGGTCCGGGACGGAACGAGGGTGGAGGGGGATGGATCAGCCTGGGAGCGGCGTTCCCGCCGGTCCGATTCTCCCCTGATTCCCCCAGGGCTCCACCCATTCGCCATGCAGGGAACGCTGGCCCGGCCCCCCACGAGCCGCCCGCAAAACGGCCAGCCCAGAGGGCTGAGGAGACCTCTGGGCACGGAGGTGAGGGTGGGCGCAGCTCAGTTAGGCCGGTGGCCGGTCCGGTGCCGGCCTCCACCAGCGCGGCGGTCCGCCACGAAGATGCTCCGGCCCTTCTCGTAGCACAGCCGCTGCGGGGCGGGGCCACGCGGTTGGAGGCAGTACACAGCGGCTTCGAGGAATACACCCGTGGTGGAGGACATGTCTCCTGTGGGGTGGCGGCTCCCAGCAGCTGCGGAAGCGGGACCAAGAAGCCGGGGGAAAGCGGTGCAGAAGTCAGCGGCGGGGCGGAGCAGAGGACAGCCCAAGCGCACCTCGCCAGCAGCCCAGGCGGGGCCCTGTGAACAGATGTCGCCAAGGGATGGAGCGGCTACCCCGGACTGGTCGGAAGGCGAACTGTCGTCAGCGGAGGAGGGACCGAGTGGCGTTCCGTCAGCGGTCGGTGAAGGTTCGGCGGCTGGAGGCGATACTTCCAGGCGGCCCGGTAAGTCAGATTTTATTCAGGGGTCATTGGGGTGGGTTGAATGGGGGGGTCGGGTAGTGAGGGAGGGGGAGGAGGGTGCATTGGGGATTGCCCGCGGCGGGGGGATGCTGCCCCGTTTGCCCCGCATCTGGCACAGCGGGAGAGAGACCGCATTCCGGCGGATGGGGGGTTAGCGGGCCTCCTGGCGGGACTCAAGGAACTAGTCGGCAGACTGGAGGCTGGGGGGGCGGGTCCGGGGACGGCGTGGACCGCTCCGGGGACCATGACCGGGTGCGGCGGGGCCTGCCGGCGGGTCAGGGGCTGCGGGCGCGGCTCCGCAAGTGGATGGGGGGTGGCAGCTGGGGCGACCCCGCCGGCTGCGGCTGGGGCGGTCACAGCTCCAGGTACGGGGGACCAGGTGGTGGCGGCCGCGCCGGCAGCACCAGCTGGCGCCACGGGGGAAACAGCAGGGGACGCGGGCAAAAAACAGGACCTGGTCAGGTTAGCGGACGCGGCGCGATGCGAGGTGTATGTGTGTTTTGAGGGGCCGCTGGGTGCGCATTTGAAACAGGAGGTCAGGGAAAAAATCTGGAAAGGGGAATACGTGGAGATATTTTCTCTGCTGCCCCTGGAAAAGTTCAACCTAGATAGGGTCAAGCCAGAGGACAACAAGAAGGAGGACGAGGAGAAGAGACGGTACCGGTTGATCCCTCGGACCTTCCCGAATTGGCTGCAGGCGTTTGCAATTCTCGCCAGCGTGATAGGAGAAAAGAATCCGGAGCATTGTTCAGCTCTGTTTTGCTACTTGGATGCGATAGGGGAGGCACACAGAGTCTACGGGGGATTGGCTTGGCTGTGGTATGAGGAGCAGTTTCGGCAAAGGAGGGCGATTCGACCTGCTCTTCGCTGGGATCATAAGGATATCAGTTTGTGGATGCGCCTTATGTCGTCGGCGAGGACTACGAGTCAGTTTTTTCAGGGGGGGGGGGGCGGTGGACCAGGGGCTTCCAGTCAATCGGCCGCTAGAAAGAAGGGAGTCTGCTGGCAGTATAATGAAGGTAGTTGTAGGTTCACAGGAAATTGCAAATACAAGCACGAGTGCTCGGGTTGTGGGGGCGCCCACCCGGTGTCTCGCTGCTTCAAACAAGGCAAAGGCAGGGCTGGGGAGCCTTCAAACAAGAGGGACGATGCCGGTGAGGCTGGAAAGGATGCGTCCTTTTCTCGATCGATATCCGGATAGGGAGGCAGCAGCGATTCTGGGTTTGGGGTTTGCGGTGGGTTTTCGTATTCCGGCAGTCCTCGGGACGACCCCCCCGGTGTCCAAGAATTTGCGGTCTGCCATGCTACATCCTGAAGTGGTTTCGGAGAAACTGCGGAAGAGGTGTCATTGGGGAGGATCGCGGGCCCTTTCTCGGAGGTACCCATGCCGGACCTTGTGGTATCGCCCTTGGGGGTGGTTCCTAAGAAGGAACCGGGTAAGTATCGCTTAATCCACCATCTATCCTACCCGAAAGGGGGTTCGGTGAATGATGCCATCGACCCCCGGCTGAGCGTGGTTTCCTACACGTCTTTTGATGCGGCGGTGTTTTGGGTGAGGCGTTATGGCCGGGGGGCGTTGATGGCTAAAACGGATATTGAGGCGGCTTTTCGATTGCTTCCGGTGCACCCCGAGAGTTTTCGGCTTTTGGGCTGCCAGTGGCGGGAGGAATACTATGTGGACCGGTGCCTGCCCATGGGATGCTCCATCTCGTGTGCGCTGTTCGAAAAATTCAGTTCCTTCGTGGAATGGGTGGTCAGAGATGTCGCGGGAGTGAATTCGGTCATCCACTATCTCGATGATTTCCAGTGTGTTGATCCGGCCTCGTCGGCACTTTGCGCAGTACTTTTGACAACGCTGGAGCGGGTGGCACGGAGTTTCGGTATCCCTCTGGCCCTGGAGAAGACCGAAAGGCCGACGACGGTGATCAGTTTTTTAGGCATTGTGTTGGACTCGGAGGCGATGGAGTGTCGCTTTCCGGCAGACAAGTTGGAAGCGCTGAAGGTGGAGATTAGGGGTTTGGTGGGCTTGCGGAAGGTACAGCTCAGGACTCTTCAGTCTGTGCTGGGAAAATTGAATTTCGCATGCAGAATAATACCCGTGGGTAGGGTCTTCAGTAGGAGGCTAGCGGCCAGTACGGGGGGGGTGGATTCTCCGAGACACTTTGTGAGTCTGTCAAAGGATCATCGGGAGGATCTACGGATTTGGCATGTGTTCCTGGAATGTTTCAACGGTCGGGCACTCTGGATGGCTGGGCCGGTGAGCAACTTTGATTTGGAGCTTTACACGGATGCGGCGGGGTCCACGGGTTTCGGGGCCTATTTCCAAGGAAAATGGCGTGCGGGCCCATGGCCCGCTGCATGGAAAGGTGGGGGGTTGCTGCGGAACATGGTGCTGTTGGAGCTCTTTCCAGTGGTACTGGCAGTGGAACTTTGGGGGGAATCCTTCCGGGATCGGAAGGTTCGCTTCCATGTGGACAATTTGGGTGTGGTGCAAGTCCTCAACCAGGTGTCCGCGGCGTCGCCGCCGGTGGTTAGACTGCTGAGACATTTGGTACTGCGAAGCATGCAATTGAACATCTTTATACATGCGGTGCACTTACCTGGGGGGGGAGAATGTTGTGGCTGACGCACTGTCTCGCTTTCAGTGGGACAGATTCCGGGAGCTGGCGCCGTCGGCGGACGTTCATGGGGCACCCTGCCCGGAGTAGTTGTGGAAGATTGCGTTGGACGAACCTCCGACTGGATCAGACGGTCGGTGAGTGGGGGCACTTGGTCGGCATACGAGAAAACATGGGCGGAATGGGAGGCGTTGGGGTTACAGGTGGGAGCGGACGTGCGGGACAGGCGGCTGATGGTGATCTATTTTGTATCCCGGAACATGGAGCGGGGGGGGGGGTTCAGTTTCCTGAATGGGGCAGAAATTGGCCGGTTTGGCTTTTTGGTTCAAGCTGAGAGGGGAGCAGGACTTAACCAAAGACTTTTGGGTGAGGCAGGCTCTGAAGGGCTATCGGAAGGGGAGACAGGTGAAGGATGACAGGAGACCGGTGTCCTTCGAGTTGTTGGGTAGACTTTGTAGTCGGTTGGGGGTTGTGTGTTTTTCGGATTATGAGAGTTATTATGAGTGTTATTCAGGGCCGCGTTTGTGTTGGCGTTTTTTGGTGCTTTTCGTATAGGGGAATTGGTCAGCCCTTCTAAGAAGGGGCCGGGGGGTTTGTTTTTTGATGAGGTGTACTGCGGGGATGACCGGGTGCGCATGCGGATACGGAGGTCTAAGACGGATCAGGAGGGCAAAGGGAAGGAAGTTGTGGTGTTCGCGATTCCTGAGTGCAAGCTTTGCCCGGTCTTGGTTTTGAGGGAATTTTTGAACGCTCGGCCGGCTTGTCCGGGCCCATTGTTGATACATGGGAATGGGGAGTTTTTATCGAGATACCAGTTCATAGGGGTCTTTCGAAAATGCCTGAAGGCATTGGGTTTGGAAGGGGAAAAGTTTTCCTCACACTCTTTCCGGATTGGGGCTGCGACGGAGGCTGTAAGGTGGGGTTTGGACAAGGAGGCGGTTAAGAGGATTGGCCTCTGGGAGTCTCGGAGGTTTAAATCTTATGTGCGGCCTGAGTTGGTGGATGTTTAGCCGGGGGAGCTAGGGGACGTGTTGGCATGGGTCTGTGTTAAACATGTGCAGTTACTGTGATTTGGGTATGTGTTTTTACGTTCTTTCAGATGCAGCGCCAGGATTGGTCTGGATTTTGGGCCATTCATACGTCTGCTGGGGAGCCAGGGGGGGTGATGTTAGGCCAGAGGGCAGACAGTTGGGGATATCCAGACTTGAGGCATGTGTAAAATGGTTTGGGTTTCCCGGCATGCTATGGAGCAGAATGGTGCACGAAGTGTGCCGTTTTGCGGGGTTTGACAGGGCCCCGGATGTTTTAGTGTTACATGCAGGGGGCAATGATTTGGGCCTCCGCACCAAGTTGGATGTTACGCGGGACATCAAATATGATCTCTTGCGACTTAGGGCGGCCTTCCCCAACATGATTATAGTATGATCTGACATTATAGCCAGAACCAAGTGGCGGTTTGCCAGGTCTGTGGACAAAATTAACAAGGCCCGCAGAAAGATTAATCAGGAGGTCAGTCGTTTTGTGGTAAGCAATGGGGGGTTGGCGGTCCGGCATTTGGAGTTGGAGGTGGAGACGTGGCGGTACCTAAAAGAGGATGGTGTGCACCTCAATGATGTGGGCACGGATTTGTGGGCTTTGGGCATACAGGATGGGGTGGATCGTGCCTTGAAGGTGTGGCGGTGCTCACAAGGATAAGGTGTTATCCTTGCTTGCGGTGGCGGGTGTTGGTCGATGCAGGTACAGGAAGATAACCCCTCCCCACAGAGAAGTTGATGCGGGACCCATTGGAGATATGGGCTCGTTGATGATATGCCATATAGTGAGGGTTGATATGGCAGATGGTGAATGGGTGCACTGCGGTAAAAGAGTTGGGTGTCTTTGAGCTAGCATGTCAGCTTGAGGCCTAGTTAAAGGAATATTACCGCAGTGCTTGTTTTGGATCGATATGCTAATGGGGTGGGGAGGGGGAATTTCCTGCAGATGACTAATGCGCTCAGGGTTTTGAAGTTAAATGATGTTTTGTTGATATTTTTGTTACATGTTAAATTATTATTTTGATTAATAAATGGGCTGCTACGGCCACAAAATACTCCAAAAAGGAAGGTGTGGTCTCATTTAATGGGAAGGGGCAAGGTATGGAGTTGGGTGGTTGGTACAGCAGCTGAGGTACATCAGTCATACTATAGTCATGTAAAAATAAGTGAACCATATCCAATCAGATTTCAACCTTCAGTTTGGTTAGTCCATTGAAAGATAAAAGCTGTGATTGGATATTGGCTGTCTTATTAACTTATTGATAAAGGTATAAATGTTTACTTTTGGCTGCATTTGTTAATCCAATCACTCTTATGCCACATACACACGATCGGAAATTCGGCCAGCAAAAGACCGATGAGAGCTTTTGGTCAGAAAATGCGACCGTGTGTATGCTCTCAATTTTTTGGTCGGAAACAGTTCAGATCGGAAATTCCGATCGTCTGTAGCAATTTTGACGTGCAAAATACCTACACATGCTCAGAAACAATTCAAAGCATGCTCAGAAGCATTGAACTTAATTTTCCCGGCTCGTCGTAGTGTTGTACTTCACCGTGTTCTTGACGGTTGAAAGTTCAGAGAACTTTTGTGTGACCGTGTGTATGCAAGCCAAGCTTGAGCAGAATTCCGTCGGAAAAACCATCCAAGATTTTTCTGACGGAAAATCCGCACATGTGTACGTGGCATTAAGGGCCAATTTAAAAAAAAAATTAGCTTAGCCATTCATCCAGCTAGTTTGCATGTACATTCATTCCACACAAATTGGGCACAAATAAATGTTCTTTGGGCTATGGCCACTAGATGGTGCTGAGGAGCATATGAAAATGCATACGCCTTTTTTAAGCACTTCCTGCCTGGCCTATAGACAAATGACAGCTGTCAATTACCCTTCTGGATGGACGTCATGTGACGTCCTCCTGGAACATGCCTCGTCTGCGTGCCACAGGCCACACTGCAGCACAATCTGTCACCCGCTGAGTCCACCAGATAGTCGATGACTGATCAGTGTACCGGCCGCTGCGGATACCATGTCATCACTGCGGCCCATCACAACAGATCACATGGCAATTGTATATAATTGATGGGTTTCATTCATGCCATCCATTGTGTGCTATTGCGTTGGTCTCTGTGGTCACAGTGATCACATGGTACAGCTAGGGCCTATTACAGCCATGTGATTAGCCATGGCCAATAACAGCTAACCACAATAGTAAACAGTGACTGAATTGATGGCGGTACTATGGCAACACTGCATTGCTCTGGGCAAATGTAATAAAAAAGAAAATGTAGAAATTTAAAAAAAACATTATATTTTTTTTTTTACATACGGCCACCATTCAGTGTCACAATTTCAAAAAATTCGTCATACCTCTTATTAAATACTTTGCGTTGTCTACTTTCCAAATAGGGATAATTTGGGGGATATTTGTACTGTCCTGACCTTTTTGGGCCTCAATGTATCAGGATTGATCAATATATATATATAAAAAAAAAAAAAAAATATATATATATATATATATATATATATATATATATATATATATATATATATATATATATATTATACTTTGTGGACTCTATAACTTTCCTATGGACTAAATATTAAACACTGATTTAGGTTACTTTAATCAAAGAAATGTAGCAGAGAACAGTTTGGTCTAAATTTATGAAGAAAGATTTTTTTATTTGCAAAAAAGTTTTTTTCCTCAAAATTTTCTCTTTTTTTTGTTTTTGTTTTTATTTAGCAAAAAAAAACTTTAGTGATTAAATACCACCAAAAGAAAGCTCTCTTTGTGTAAAAAAAAAAAATATATAAAAATGTCATGAGTATTTGGGTACAGTGTTACACGACTGCACAATTGTCAAAGTGCGACAGCGCTGAAAACTGAAAATTGGCCTGGGCAGGAAAGCGGTGAAAGTGCCCGGTATTGAAGATTTTAAAAGAGATACAATGTAACAATTTTGGAATATGCTAAAGGGAACTAACAAATGTATCCAATAGTTTATTTGCTTATTGCCCCTTTCACAGGAGTAGGCAACCTCTGCACCCCAGCTGTGTTAAAACTATAAATCTTATCATGCCATTGCATGAGAGAGTCAAGCCTATGACGGTCAGAGTCTTGCAGTGCCTCTTGGGACTTATGGTCCCACAGCAGCTGGAGTCCTAAAGTTACTGGCCACTGCTCTAGCATTCTCTAGAATTGTCACATTTTAAGTATTTCCTATGCTCCTCTGCTCCATCTAGTGGTCATATTGTAATATTTTACTGCTGTTCACAAAAAAAAATTGTTCAGATGAGAACATATCCTTCCTATCTTATCTTGTGTCCCCAAGATAGCACAGCACTTTCATGTACAGTGTAACTACCCAATGCATCTCCCTCTAGCTACAGTACTGTCTTAATAGAATAAATACTTTCTGTACCAGAGTGGGTGGCTATAAGATTATTCATGTAGAAAAAAAAATTCTCTAGCAAATGCAGCTTGTTCTCTCTCTCTCTCTCGCCTGCTTTTTGTTATGTTATGTGGTTTATTGGTGTGTGCAAAATTGTGTTAATGAGTGGGTGGCTGGGAGCTTCATGAATGAATGTGAAAATAAAAGTAATGACTACTTTAGGTCCATGTCTCCGTCTACTCCATAGCGACAAAGATTCTGCAGCAAATCAGCCAAAGTGAGCCGTTTCTAGATAACAGACTCAATGATCTGTGAGAAACTCTTAACTAATACTTGCAGAAAGCATGCTGTATTCCTGGTGACTGTCATATTCACTGGCCCATGCTCTACATTGTAAATAGATCTACCATGTTGTTGGTTATTGTCATTTTCAGTGCAATTAGCATTCTTCAGAGCTCTTGTAAAAGAATATGGTGATGACACCCTTTGGGATACATGTGTGTTAGATTCATTGTGAGTATAGGTGAAAAGGACATAAAAATGCGCAGTATAGAAATCATTAATCTGTCTTTAATGAGTTGTTCGGTGCTTCCAGTGGTGTTATTTATGGTTTGTATGTAATTATTAGTATGACACTGAGTGTTCTTTTTTCAAGCTGGATACATGCTCTCTCCTGGTTATATATAAATATATATATATATATATATATATATATATATATATATATATATATATATATATATATATATATATATATATATATAAGCACTAACCCCCAAAGGAGCTGCTTGTTATTTCTGGGCTTACTGTTACCTTCCGTTCTCCTTTGTTGCACGTCTAGGGGATGTCCCGTGGTAGGTGGCCCAGTAACTTGAGACTGACAATAGATCCACTTGAATGGATTTTATTTGCAAACTCAGACAATTGAACAGTCTTTCAACTTGGGATCAGAGGATTGGAAGGGAGGTTCAGGTACTCTTAAGTCCAAAAAACGTTAAAGAACTTGCTTGCTTTGACTGCATTCAGAGAATAGCCATTCCCAGCATGTATGAACACTCAGGTTGGACAGTTCCTCTCTCACAAGGCCTAGCAGCCAACAAGGTGCTTACTCAGGAACAAAGTCTTTGTCACAGACATTGTTGCAGAACATGTAAGGAAACTAAGCTGTAGAACACTTGTAGGATACCTGGATCTTTCAGCCTGCTTGGCGATATCCACAAGACCGGATTCTCTTGGTTACTTCAGCCCTTCCAGGCTCTTGTTAAGAAAACCAACCCATACGTGATGTTCTTCTAAAGAGTCCTCCCCTGGAATGCTTGAAGTACACTGGGTCTCTTCGAACCAGAGACGGCACCCATCCACCTCAGAATCCTCCTTTAGTTTCCTTGCCTCGAGCTAGCCAGCCCCGAGACATCAATGTCAGGTGGATCCGCCCCCCAGGCCGTAGCCTTCCTGGGGGCTGGTCAGGAGGACCAGGACCATGTAATCAGCACTTCATACTGGACCAGAAAACCCGAACCACATGACATCCGCATTTTAAATACCCTCTTCCAGAGGGCACAGCGAGAGGGCCACTCCCACTGATCTGGCTCTGAAAGAGAGTAATTTAAGCACCTGACCAGACCATAGTTTCACGCCTGTCAGAAGAGACAGCGCCCCCTGTGATCAGGCTGAACATCTCACAGTCCAGTCAGACTGATGCACAAGTCCAATTTAGATGAATAAACCCAAACCAAACTGCAGTTTAGGTAAAGTGTAACTTTGAAAAACGCATAGAGCGTGCTCTTCAGGAGCCCACCGCTACAAACACATATATATATATATTATGTGTGTGTTTGTGTGTGTGTGTGTGTATATGTGTGTGTGTGTATATGTATATATATATGTGTGTGTGTGTGTGTGTGTTTATGTGTGTGTGTGTGTGTGTATATATGTGTATGTGTATATATATATATATATATATATATATATATATATATATATATATATATATATATATATATATTATTGGGACACCTGCCTTTATACACACACATGAACTTTTAATGGCATCCCAGTCTTTGTCTGTAGCGTTCAATATTGAGTTGGCCCGCCCTTTGCAGCTATAACAGCTTAAACTCTTCCGGGAAGTCTGCATAATGGGGAGGATTTACTAAAACTGGTGTACACAGAATTAGGCGCAGCTGTGCACGGTAACAGTAAGTAGTAATTATCTTGTAACTTCAACTTGTTCAATTAAGCTTTGACAGTAAAACCTAGAAGCTGGTTGGGTAGTATGCAGCGCTGCACCAGTTTTAGTAAATACCCCCCATAGTGTATAATACACTTTATTACCAAAAGTATTGGGACTCCTGCCTTTACATGCACATTACATTTAATGGAATTTCCAGTCTTCGTAGGGTTTAATCTTGAGTTGGCCCACCCTTTGTAGCTATAACAGCTTCAACTCTTCTGGGAAGGCCACCCACAAGGACAAGTGTGTCTATGGGAATGTTTGACGATTCTTCCAGAAGCACATTTGTGAGGTCAGGCACTGGTGTGGACAGGAAGGTCTGACTATCAGTCTCCACTCTAATTCATCCCAAAGATGTTCTATCGGGTTGAGGTCAGGACTCTGTGAAGGCCAGTCAAGTTCCTCCACCCCAAACTCGCTCATCCATGTCTTTATGGATATTGCTTTGTACACTGGTCATGTTGAAACAGGAAGGGGCCATCCCCAAACTGTTCCCACAAAGTTGGGAGCATGATATTCTCCAAAATATCTTGGTATGCTGAAGCCTTAGGACAGGCGTAGGGAACCTTGGCTCTCCAGCTGTTTTTAAACTACAACTCCCATGAGACATTGCAAGACCCTAGCATGACTGCTAGAGGCAGAGGCATGATGGGATTTGTAGTTTCAAAACATCTGGAGAGTCAAGGTTCCCTACACCTGCCTTAGGAGTTCTCTTCACTGGAACTAAGCGGTCAAGCCAAACCCCTGGAAAACAACCCCACATCATAATCCTCCCTCCACCAAATGATTTGAACCAGTGCACAAAGCAAGGTCCATAAATACCTGAGTGAGTTTTGGGTGGAGGAACTTGACTGGCCTGCACAGAGTCCTGACTTCAACCTGTAAGATCCCCCCCTCCAGCGTGTTCTGTGTGCTAAAGGTGGGATCTCACTGGGGAAGACCAATCTATGTGCTGGAGGTGGGATCTCACTTTGGGAAAACAAATCTGTGTTTTGGAGGTGGGATCTCACTGGAGATAAACAATCTGTTTGCTAGTGATGTAATATCACTGTGGAAGGACCAAGATGAGGCTGAATTCTCTAATAACAAAGAGTTGCTGAATGAATTGTCTGTGTTCCTCTTTTTCTTTTTTCTTTTTTGAAACTTTACTCAAATTTAGAAACATTTTCAGTCATTCCTATAGACCACAAAATAGAATTATTTTATTTCTATCCACCCAACTTTTACCATCGTGTCCAAACTAAGGCTTGAAGGCAAAATGGGTCTCTTTCAGCAGTCTCTGATGATACTATATACACATACTGTACATACACTGAGTTTTATGTGTGCTATTGTGTGCCCCCCTTCTGAGAGTGCCCTTGCCTAAAGTTGGAGCCAGAGCCGCTGATAAGGCAATACAGCCAGCCCTCCTGTACTGGGCCCGGATCCCATCAGTTCAAAAGGGGGACTCGGGCACCTGCTGAACAGGAGGGTCAGATGTACTGCCTCATTACTGACAGGGACTGATGAATCTCTGTCCTCAGTCCCAAAAATGTCAGACATCAGGGGTCTATTTAGACCCCTGATATTTCACCAAAGCCACCCTACCAAGGGCAGTTAAAGAAAGTAAAAATAAAATTCAAAAAAATAAAAAAAAAACAAAACAAAAATTAAGGACGTGTTCAAATGTTTTATATTGCCTCCTCACCACCTATTTTAACCCCACGCTAGCACATGCTTTGTACGTGGTTGTGCGGTACTTGTAGAGTAGCGCTATTCAATTAAATGGGTATTTATCGATAATGGTTTAGTTTCTGCCATGGCTCCAAAGCATAGCATAATTTGCAGCCATGGCATTTTAGCGAAAATATAATTTGATATTTGCGGAGGTGGGGTCCCTGTCAGGAAGTCTGCACGGGGCCCCGTGATTTCTAATAGCAGCCCGGGTTGGAGCCGCCTATATCTAGTAAATTGGCAACCGCTGAACTATTATGGATTAAGTCTGCAGCCAAGTGTAAATATTTCCTTGTAGCTCCTGTGACTCCATTCTCTATGAAATTCTTACTTTGTGTTATTGCTAGCCAAGCTGTCGGCTCAGAACACGTAACACAAGCAGGCACAAATTCAATCAAAATATTGAAGTGTATGTGTAGGCAGATAGCTAAATACACATTTGAAATGGAATGAAATGGAGTTTGTGAACTGTCTTACCTGACAAAAAATGTGTATTTTGCTTAGCCAGTTTTTTAATCCAGAAATCATAACCAGGTCTTGACCATATACCTTTCTCTGCTGTAATCAAGCAATATACAGTGCCTTGCAAAAGTATTCACCCCCTTGGCTCTGTTCGTGTTTTGTTGCCTCACAACCTGGCATTAACATGGATTGTTTGAGGATTTGCATCATTTAATTTACAGAACATGCCCACAACTTTGAAGATGTTTGTTGTTTGCTTCACATAAAAAAATAAAATAAAAAAAAGGACAAAATAACAGAAAAAGTCAATGTGCATAACTATTCACCCCCCTAAAGTCAATACTTTGTAGAGTCACCTTTTGCGGCTATCACCGCTCCAAGTCACTTTGGATAAGTCTCTATGAGCTTGCCACATCTTACCATTGGGATTTTTGCCTATTCCTCCTCCCATTCCAGCTCCTTCAAGTTGGATGGTTTGCGCTTGTGAACAGCAATCTTTAAGTCTGACTGCAGATTTTCTATTGGATTGAAGTCTGGGCTTTGACTAGGCCATTCCAACACATTTACATGTTTCCCCTTAAACCACTCAAGTGTTGCTTTAGCAGTGTGTTTGGGGTCATTGTCAAGCTGGAGGGTGAACCTCCGTCCTAGCCTCAAATCACACAGCGTGGTCCATGTTTTACTCAAGAATATTCCTGTATTTAGCACCATCCATCTTTCCCTCAACTCTGACCAGTTTCCCAGTCCTGGCTGCTGAAAAATGTCCCCACAGCATGATGCTGCCACCACCGTGTTTCAAAGGGATGGTGTTCTTTGGTCTATGTGTTTCCTTTGATGGCCAAAAAGTTCAATGTTAGTCTCATCAGACCAGAGGACCTTCCTCCATACAATTTGGCAGTCTCCCACGTGCCTTTTTCGCAAAAACTCAAAACATGCCATTTGTTTTTTTTGCTGAAAGTAATGGCTTTCTTCTGGCCACTCTGCCATAAAGCCCAACTCTATGGAGCGTATGGCTTAATGTCATCCTGTGTTCAGATACTCCAGTCTCTGTAACTCCTCCAGGGTTACCTTAGGTCTCTGTGCTGCCTCTCTGATTAATGCCCTCCTTGCCTGGTCCATGAATTTTGGTGTGCTGCCGTCTCTTGGCAGGTTTGCTGTTGTGCCATGTTCTTTCCATTTGGTTATGATTTGATGGTGCTCCTAGGGATCATTAAAGATTTGGATATTTTTTTTTTTATAACCTAAACTTGACTTGTACTTCTCAACAACATTATCCTTTACTTGTTTGGAGAGTTCCTTGGTCTTCATGGCAGTGTTTGGTTAGTGGTACCTTTTGCTTAGGTGTTGCAGCCTGTGGGGCCTTTCAAAAAGGTGTGTATATGTAATGACAGATCATGTGACACTTACATTGCACACACTAATTATGTGACTTCTGAAGGTAATTGGTTGCATAAATATGCACATGTCAATTATCTGTTTTTTTATTTCTGAAAAATTGTTTTATGTATATATTTTTCTAATTTTTACTTCACCAACATAGACTATTGTGTTCTGATCTATCACAGTTAATTCATTAATTAAAACATTGAACTAAAGGTTTAACAAAATAGGTAAAAAGCCAAGGGGGTGAATACTTTTGCAAGGCACTGTAGCTTGGTCAAGACCGATTGGATAAATCGGGAGCAACAGCTCACTGTGGAAGTCATCTATGTGGTTTCTCCTTCCAACAATGAGCTCTGTTTGTTAGACTGACTGATGTGCAAATGATTACAGGACTTTAGTACAAAGACATATCAAGGTGCAATTTAAAAATGCAATTTCAAATGTATCAATCCTAAAAACAAAAATTTACAATATTACAGTGCATCATTCCTTCGCTATGATGGCTACATTAATTTTCTTTTTTCCATCTTTTTTCCTTTATTTTCCTTTGTGATTCTGCCATTACCACATTTAGGGGTCTATTTAAAAAAAAATATCCTAGACAAATGTTACAAGCCCAGTCCTTACAAATTCGAATCCATATTTTGATTAATACAGTGATTTCCTTTGATAATCATCATCTCCTTCTAGTGGCTATAATGTAGTATTTTCCTGACTAAGATAATTCAGGAAAAATAATGAATTATGGCCACTAGATGAAACTGACAAGCATAGGAAATCAACTTATTAAGCAAAATACGGTCAGATATCATGAGGGCTGGTGAATGCTTCTGACATTTCTCTAGAGCAGGGGTCTCCAAACTTTCTGAACAAAGGGCTAGATTATTGTGCTTTAGGTGGGGCTTGGCTATAGCCAGTGAGAGTAGAAAATGCCCTGGCATCAGTGGGAGTAAACAGTGCCCCAGACTTGGTGATAAGTGGCAGTATAAAAAAATTATATAGCGCATGTGGTCAGTAGGAGAAGGGATAGTGCTTGGTATTAGTGGGAGGAATACAGTAATGGTCCATCTTTGGTGTCATTAGAAGGAATCATGTCTCATTGTTGGTATCAGTGGGAGGAATTATGCTCCATTGTTGGTGTCAGTGGAAGGAATTATGCTCCATTGTTGGTATCAGTGCGAGGAATTATGTCCTATTGTTGGTATCAGTGGGAAGAATTATGCCCCTATTGGTATAAGTGGGAGGAATTATGCCACATTGTTGGTGTCATTGGAAGGAATTCTGCCCCTCATTGGTGTCAGTGAAAGGAATGGTGCTGAATTGTTAGTGTCAGTGGGAGGAATAGTACCTCGTATCAGTGCGAGTAATAGTGCCCCAAAGGCTGGATAAAAGCAAGCTGAAGGCTGCATCTGGCCCATAGGTCACAGTTTGAACACCACCGGTCTAGCACATTTTTTAGAAATAAATTCCTTCCTGTACTAGGGTGACAACACTGACTCACTGTACTGTATCTAACTATGGAGGGGCAGTGTTGGCACCCTAGGAAGTATGTTGGAAACACAAAACAACTCTCCTTTGCCCATCTCGATAACATAGAGGGCGATGTTCTGTAGGTCAGTGGTCATCAACCCTGTCCTCGGGGCCCACTAACAGGCCAGGTTTGCAAGATAACTGAAATACATCACAGGTGATATCATGTGCTGCTCAGTGATTGCAGTATTCTAGTCTGCATCTCCCCAAGGTAATACATAAAACCTGGCCTGTTAGTGGGCATTGAGGACAGGGTTGATGACCACTGCTGTAGGCCACGGAGAAATATTGTATAGGGTTGAGATTTCTTTCTAACAGAGGCAGGGAACACAAACTTACAAGCTCACTGCTTTTCTGGCAGGATCAACAATCCTTTGTTAAAAAAATAAAAACTGCTAAAACAAAACACTTCTAATAATATATTCACCAGATCAAAGCAGTGCCACTAAGCCGTTGATGGTTGAGGTTAACATACCTTTTAATGACTGCATACCTGAATTAAATTAGAGTCCTTTATTTCTTCTACGCTTCTATTTTAGATAAATTGAGCTCCCTTTTCCCATTCCAGGTTTCACTTGCTGACACCATGATTCCTTCTTCTGATGCACAAAATAAAAGGAACCATTGGGAATTAGTCAGTCTGTTGTGAGTCTCATGAGTGGAGAAACTATTGAGTGGTGTGATTATGTTAAATATTGTTCTTATACTGCAGCGAACGGACAAATCTGCTGGGATTCTGCTCTCCCAAGAGAATCCGCCTAAATGTTAATAACTAAAGTGATCTATTCTCCTGGGAGCTTTTCATTAGCAAGCATTGGTCTGATGGGATAAGCTGCTGTCTGCCTGAATTGTTTCCACTAACACTCTTCCCTGGAGCTTTTACACTCGAAGCAAAAAAGGAGCAACATGCATGTAGGAATTGGCTGTTCTGGGAAGAAAAGAATTACACATTTTAAACATGTGCAGATTATCTTATTAGAAATGCTTCTCATACTGTCTTAGATTGTGCAGCTGGCATTACATACAGTGCCTTGAAAAAGTATTCATACCCCTTTGAAATTTTCCACATTTTGTCATGTTACAGCCAAAAACGTAAATGTGTTTTATTGGGATTTTATGTGATAGACCAACACAAAGTGGCACGTAATTGTGGAAAAAATATTATAAATGGTTTTCACGTTTCTTTACAAATATATGAAAAGTGTGGCATGCATTTGTATTCAGCCCTCTTTACTCTGATACCCCTAACTAAAATCTAGTGGAAACAATTGCCTTCAGAAGTCACCTAATTAGTAAATAGAGTCCAACTGTGTGTAATTTAATTGCAATATAAATACACCTGTTCTGTGAAGCCCTCAGGTTTGTTAGAGAACCTTAGTGAACAAACAGCATCATAAAGGCCAAAGAACACACCAGACAGGTCAGGGATAAAATTGTGGAGAAGTTTAAAGCAGGGTTAGGTTATAAAAAATGATATCTCAAGCTTTGAACATTTCATGGAGCACTGTTCAATCCATCATCCCAACATGGAAAAAGTATGGCACAACTGCAAACCTACCAAGACAAAACGGACAGGCCAGGCAAGGAGATCATTAATCAGAGAAGCAGGCAAGAGGTAACTCTTAAGGAGCTGCAGAGATCCACAGCTCATATGGGAGAATCTGTCCACGAGACTAAGTCCACAAATCTGGAGAAGTGGGAAGAAGAAAACCATTGTTGAAAGAAAGCCATAAGAAGTCTTGTTTGCAGTTTGCGAGAAGCCATGTGGGGTACACAGAAAACATGTGGAACAAGGGGCTCTTGTCAGATGAGACCAAAATGTAACTTTTTGACCTAAAAGCAAAACACTATGGTGTCCTTTTATGAAGCAGTGAAATCTATTCACTGCTTCATTCTCCGGCATTCACAGAGGAGATCTTTCTCCTCTGTATGCCAGTTTATAAAGCGGAGTAGATCGCTTCACCCTTGGAGAAGTGAAGCGATCTACAAATGCTTCTAACACTGGAGAACGGCCCCTAATACTGGAATCTCGTGAGACTTTACGAGATTACAGTACTAGAAATTCACTGATACACAGAGATGTCAATTTATTAAGCAGTGATAAATTATCACAGCTCAATACACTGACACACGGTGTGATTAATGTTAGTGAAATAAAGAGTCCCCCTACATAATATATACATGTATACATACACAGACATTATATATATATATATATATATATATATATATATACATATTATATATATATATATATATATATATATATATATATATATATATATATGTGTGTACACATAAATATGACAGGGGGACATGGTTACAGTGTTGGGGGGTCTGAACAAGGCATAAGGAAGTTAATTATCTTCCTCTTTCCTCCTCAGATCCCCCCACATTCTCTCTTCACTCCCCGATTCTCCACCTCTGAACTGGTGAATCGGGGAGTGTGAATTCTGACACAGATCGCCAGTGAAGCGCTGAGATCCCAGCTTCATAAAGTGACCGTTACTGTGTCATTCAATGTGGATGCTCAGTGTGTGGAGATAATCGGCGGGAGAACAAGTTCAAATACTTCTCCCCTGATTATCTCTGGTTTATAAACTGTTTATGGGCTGTGATCAGCGGCGATCCTCTGGATCTCCACTGATCACTGCTTCATAAAAAGAAAACCTATGTGTGGGGGAAAACTAACACTACACATCACTCTGAACACACCATCCCCAATGTGAAACATGGTGGTGGCAGCATCATGTTGTGGGGATGCTTTTCTTCAGCAGGGACAGGGAAGTTGGTCAGAGTAGATGGGAAGATGGATGGAGCCAAATACAGGACAATCTTAGAAGAAAACCTGTTAGAGTCTGCAAAAGACTTGAGACTGGGGCGGGGGTTCACCTTCCAGCAGGACAACAACCCTAAACTTGCAGCCAGAGCTAAAATGGAATGGTTTAGATCAAAGCATATTCATTTGTTAGAATGGCCCCAAGTTGATGTTTGGCGGTAACTCCAGTTAAGTAATTTTATTGCTAAATTGCCCCCCCCCAATCCGAAGTGACACAGAATATAGGCCCTTAGAGGGGCTATGTCTGAGAGATAAATCAAAAAATAGCATAGCACGAATATATAAAATTCAATCAGAGGGGGACGGACTGGAGGTCCCGCCCTACATTAAAAAATGGGAAAATGAGCTCGGGACACAATGCAATGCACATATTATGCATAAAATATTGAAATTTACTCACTGTTCGGTGGTAGATAATAAGATGACTGAGATGAACTATAAGTGCCTCACAAGGTGGTACGCGACACCAGACAAAGGGAGTAGATTCGCAATAGCGCAATCTTCAGAATGTTGGCGACGGTGCAAGAAAATTGGAACAATGGCCCACATATGGTGGGATTGCCCCATTATTAAAAAATATTGGAGGGAGGTCTTCTATTTAATAAAGGTAGTAACAAATAAAGAAATAATACAAGACCCTTGGACCTGTCTGTTCCACGGGACAGACGGTCCTGTAAGGCAATATAAATCCTCTATAATTCCCATACTGCTTAATGCTGCCAAAAGCTTAATCCCAAAAAAATGGCAGGAGACTGAAAGCCCTAAAATACGGGACTGTATATTCAGAGTAAATGAAATACAAAACATGGAGTGAGGGTTATAAGGATAAATGGGCAACATGGAAAGAGTTTAAAAATACATGGAGATATGTAGAGGAAATCGTACAATAAAATTGGGAAAGACAATACCCAGTCAGAAATGTTAAGAATACACAAAACAACTGTCCTCTTGAGAATACTGCAAGGAGGGGAGGAGGAGGGGGTGGGGGAGGAGGGAAATCAAATGTCAAGCTTGTTTTGTATATACCGAAAGATATTAGCAAATGTAGGTTTCTGTTGAAGAATGTAATTTCTATCTTTTCTATAAAAAATGTAATAAAGATAAAAAAAAAAAAAAAGAATGGCCCAGTCAAAGTCCAGACCTAAATCCAATTGAGAATCTGTGGCAAGACTTGAAAATTGCTGTTCACAGATGCTCTTTAGCTAATCTGACAGAGCTTGAGCTATTTTGCAAAGAGTGGGCCAAAATGTCACTCTCTAAATGTGCAAAGCTGGTAGAGACATCCCCAAAAAGACTTGCAGCGAAAGGTGGTTCTAAGTATTGACTCAGGGGAGCTGAATACAAATGCACGCCATGCTTTTCACATATTTATTTGTAAACATTTTTGAAAACCATTTATCATCTTCACAATTATGTACCACTTTGTGTTGGTCTATCACATAAAATCCCAATAAAATACATTTACGTTTTTGGTTGTAACATGACAAAATTTGGAAAATTTGAAGGGGTGTGAATTCTTTTTCAAGGCACTGTATATGTCCTGTATCCTGTAAGTTTACAGTAAAATGAAAACACCAAACAAACATACAAGAATCCAAGGTTTTTAATTATAAAACAATTATAATTGGATTTTTTTTTACTATCCTAGGTCAGAATACCATGTACCTAGTCCTGCAGTCATGGGATGTTTACACCACATCTTCCAGAAGGCTGTAGGACTGGCACACAGAACAACTGGTGGCTGGGTCTTGCCCATCATCAGAGCTGGCTGCTTGCACCCAAAAGAGGCAGCCAGCTGAAGAGAACCCAGATGGAGATATGGGAACTATGGTATGGGATACATAGAGAACACAGGACGACATCCGATTGTGACTAAATGCATTGGGAGGAGGGACATGCTGATGTCACCGTGCTGTATACGTTCCCGAAAGGGTGGCCATTTTGTATAAGCTGGTCTGCTTTTTATACTGAAGCTCTTATATGTGCCTTCAATGTAAGTGCATTACTGTTGTTATCTCTTTCTGGGTTGCCCCTTGAATCGCTTGCTAGCTGGTAAGCGTGCATTTTATATGGTGGAGGTTACACTTCTTGACGCAGTGTGAGATACCATCATTACAAGTACTTTTTAGAGTGAAACACACTTCATTATTTCTCACTACTTCTCTCTTCATGAGTGGTGTGACTTCCTAATAGGGACTTTTATATTAAGTTTCTTATTTTGTTTCGATCAATGAAAATGTTTTGTTTTACGTATGTTTTTTCTATTTAGGTTGATGTTTAGCTTAATTTTATAATTGTAAACATAGAGAACACAGTACCACATGTAAGAGGAAAAAACATGGGTGGGGGGAGCTGAGTGCGTAAACATAAGCAGATACCAGGTGGATTTATAATTTACTGCTTGGAGCAGTGGACTCTTGAACATTTGTTTGGCACTCTCATTGTATTGTATGTGTGTGGCTGCTTCTTGGTTCTTTACCTGTGTCTAAGGGGTTTTGAGCGGGGGCCTGGTAGAGTTGTAACGGAAAGGCTCCACGCTGATAGTAGCAACCAGTTCCTATTCAGTTACCCTTTCACAGGACCCTCTACCTACGCTAGGCAAACTCTCCATGACCAACGGGTTCCTGTCCCTGTCCTACCCACATGAAAAATGAGTGCCAGCTGTCGGAAAACAATATTTTTTTTAAGCACTGCCCTCACCAAGAAGGCCGTGTGGTCATCTGAGGCATCAACGTCCAATTGGACAGCTGCTCATCTGATGACCTCTACAGAGGCCAAAGAGGAATGTGCGTTTCTCCTGTTCTCCACTCTCCCTGCATGGTGGTGCTGCCAGTACCACTTGTGCGGGAAGACTAAACTACTTCTGCCAAGGTGTCCCTGTTGTATGGAGTGCTGCTGAACTGTGTGCCCAGTGGCAATTTTACTGGTCTTTAGAAAATCTAAACCCAGCATCCCATAAGTTTTTGGGTTTAATAAGTTGACAGTTGAAAGATATATATATAGTAGGAATTGACTTTCCTCCCAAATTGTGTTCATTAAAGTGTATAAACCCTAAAAATATTTTGCTTCACTGTATACAGTTTTCCTAAGCAAGCGACTGTAATTTTGTCAAATCTGCTGCAAAGTTTATTGCCTAGTGATCATGCAAATAACAACCCTCTGCTGTAGGCTGACAACACTGAGGAAGTTATTTTACGTTATATAATAAATTCACTCTATGAATGTCACAGCATTTACACAGCTATCGTACATAATCCCCATAACATGTCTTAATGTTTTTTTCCTACGATCATCAGCTCCATCTCATGGCCTAGATGCAGTATTTTCCTGATTGAGATATTTCATTAACTTGATACATTATGGCTACTAGATGGAGCTGATGATCTTAGGAAATAAACAGAAGGTATTTGTGCAAATGTTGTGACATTTATATAGTGAATTTTTTTATACATGGACCTATTAGTCACTACCTCACAATTAGCAGGAGGGTTGTTAGCCTGCCCTGCAAACCCTTTCAGATAGCCCAACAGCTGACCAAAGACTTGTATATGGTGAGCTAGTGCTAACTGTGATAAAGTTGCTCAGCATTGTCAGCCTATATCAGGAAGTGTTGTAACTGACAGGATTTGAAACGTTGCAACACAGCCGAAGAAAACTGAACGTAGTGAACAATGATGCCAAAACTACTGAAAATATATATTTTTTATGGGTGGAGGGTTTAATGCATTTTACTGGAAATTATATTTTTGGGAGGTCATTAGTATAAATTAGTATAGCTTCTACAGGGCCTCGCTATGTATGTCTATATACTGTATATCTACATATATCTATGCCCTTATTCCTGCTTTATAGTTCTAACTGTGAAGAAATAAATCTTGTCCAACGGATGTGGAGGGAGAAGGGATAATTAGAGTATTTTCTGCTTATTACATATAAGGTATAGTTTTCACTATATCTAATTACGGTATTCTGGGAATCCATGAATTGGCAATTTACTAAATTGTATTAATTCGTCTGCACACAATTTTCTAGCAGCACGGGTTCATGGCCTGATTTGGCCTCCTGGGGATTTCCTTTCTTCCACATCCATGCACTCGCCCTGGGATATTTTTAGTGACTGTGCCTCCTGGAACTAAGTTATTTAAGTATGTATTTGTAATAGATAGTACTGTACTTTAAGTATAAGAATTGATGTATGTGATTATTTTTTTAATTAATTTTTTTAATATTAGACCTAATATATAGAATCATAGGAAATGCTGGATGGTATATGTATGATTGAAGCAATATAATGACTGCACTAGGAAGCACAATAACATATATATTCCTCTATTCGTGTTAATAATTATAATTTTTTCAAGTGATACAAATAAATTTGTTACATTTTTTACACATATGGTTGTGATCCTTGTGTACGTTCAAAGTCTGCTATCCTTTGGAAAGAGTAGACAGTGGTGAATATCCGGATCAGGTGTTTACTGCTAAAGGAGTAGAAGTGTGGGACACGGAGTCCCTTAGGCCGGGTTCACATATGTGCCGATTGGATGCAGTTTTCTCCACATCCAATTCGCATGACATTTGAGTGTGACCGTCTCTCAATAGAGCTGGTTCACACATGTCCGGGAACAGTATCCAAAAGTGTCCTGTACATTTTTGGGTCCAGTTCAGGTGCGAATTCAGTCAACAAAAAAGGATCTGAATCGCATCTGAACCCGTGAGAGAAATGCACCAGCCCCCAGGCTGGAAAAAGTGGCTACACAGATGCGAACCTGGGCTATGTCTTAGTATGGACCTTACTAGCACATTTAATGTGATATCCCAGATAGCAAGGATAACTTGTCATAAATTTGTGGCAGTGTTGAATTGTAAGTCTTGTTAACTTACTGCACACTTTCATTGTTCTACACTTGCAGAGCACTTTAAGCACAAGTTCTAGTTGACACTTCTTGACAACATAACTGAATCAGAAGACAGCAGACTTGCAGAATGTTTGCCAAGAAAGTTGATCTGGAATGCAGTGCAGACGTACTGCAATTGTGAAGCCTGGCAAGTCTAGCAATAGCTTACACAAAACAAGACGATGATGGGTCCACTGATGGCACCTCTACCATGAATGTTAATTAATACAGACCTGATACCATTTACCCATGGGGGGTGTTGCTGCCGTAGCCGAGCATAATGGACCAAAAGAAAAAAATGGGGTAAACCTCAGATGAGGGAACCCCAAAGGATAATGTGGCTACCAAGGCGGCAAGAGGCAAGAGGTAATACTGGAGTCTGAAAATAAAGTACAAATGTTTATTTTAAATTAAAGAATAAAAACAGTACTCAGGTGGCTAAGAATAAATTAACCACTTCCCGACCAGCGCACGACGATGTACGTCGACAGAATGGCACGGGCAGGCATATTGGCGTACAGGTACGTCCAATATTCAATGCCGCCTTGCCATCGGGAGCGCGCCGCCGCCGGCGCACTCCCGCCGGCACGCTCCCGCGCTGGTCGGGACCCCCGTGAGTCCGGTCGCGGGACCCGCGGACTCGATCGCCGCGGGCATCCCCGCGATCGTCTCACGGAGCGGCCGAATGGAGGAAATGCCGAGTAAACAGCATTTCTCCATTCTGCCTAGCAACTAGTGACGCTGATCTCTGCTCCATGTGATTGGAGCAGAGATCAGTGTTCACTAAATGAAAGCCCAACCCCCCCACAGTTAGTAACACACCCCTA
Source organism: Lithobates pipiens (assembly GCF_037356315.1). Lineage (NCBI taxonomy): Eukaryota > Metazoa > Chordata > Amphibia > Anura > Ranidae > Lithobates > Lithobates pipiens. The sequence continues at coordinate 54,396,010 of NW_027507789.1, read as the reverse complement.
GGAACACTTAACCCCTACACTGCCACCCCCTGGTTAACCCCTTCACTGCCAGTGTCATTTACACAGGAATCACTGCATTTATATAGCAGTGATTACTGTATAAATGACAATGGTCCCAAAAATTTGTCAAAAATGTCCGACGGGTCCCCCACAATGTCGCAGTCACAATAAAAATCACTGATCGCCGCCATTACTAGTAAAAAAAAATAATAATAAAAAATTATTAATAAAAATGCTATAAAACTATCCCTATTTTGTAAACGCTATAACTTTTGCGCAAACCAATCAATAATCGCTTATTGCGATTTTTTTAACCAAAAATATGTAGAAGAATATGTATCGGCCTAAACTGAGGGAAAAAAACGTTTTTTTATATATTTTTGGGGGATATTTATTATAACAAAAAGTAAAAAATAATGCATTTTTTTCAAAATTGTCGCTCTATTTTTGTTTATAGCGCAAAAAATAAAAACCGCAGGGGTGATCAAATAACACCAAAAGAAAGCTCTATTTGTGGGAAAAAAAGGACGTCAATTTTGTTTGGGAGCCACGTCGCATGACCGCGCAATTGTCAGTTAAAGCGACGCAGTGCAGAATCGCAAAAAGTGGTCTGGGCTTTGACCAGCAAATTGGTCCGGTCTGAAAGTGGTTAATATCTACACTGGTTATAGCTTAAGTCCCACACTACTGAAATAGAGTGTGGTACTTACACAATGGACATACAAACGAATGGAAAACACAAACAAAACAAATAACAGAAAGGTCCGGACACCAAATTACCACACACCCATAGGTCACCTGCGGTGAATACCACTTAATCAATGGGGCAAGCAAATACATCAATGAGGGATCCTATTGAGATGGTCTATTGCGTGTATGGGGTAATGGAAAGCAATGAATGTAGTGAGCCTGCTGAATACTTAATGAAAAATATCTAGTACTAGAATTCCTGGTATGGGATCACAATCTTTAAATCAATACATGATGCCTGTAAATTCAAGCACTTCGGAGCTGTATATACAAAAATCAGATGATAATGCATAGAGGTGACCTCTGTCACTCAAATGAGTCCTACAAGAGTAAAATGATGCACTGAATCTAACAATGACATCCAAAATAAATATATCCAGGTGACTGCCGATGATGTGTGTAAGTTCCATTCCTATGGCGGCAATCCTGAAGTCCGCGCTGTTTGTCTGTGTGCAGCCATAGGAATGGAACTTACCCACATCGGCCACAGGAACTGGTAATGTAGGACCTCTCTACCTCAAGCATTACTTTGGAACTTTAATGCATTCCTGCAATAGTTGGTCTCTTCATCTTGTTTATTTGATATACTATTGATCCACCAAGTGGAACCCCACTCAACTGTGGTCAGCACTTCCAGGTTCTGCCAGCTACTGACCTCTACATGTTCATGTGTGACTGCTGTATACATCACTATTGCAGGCAATTAACAAAATTGTATACTGAATGAATTGCCTATGCGCATACATTTTTCTTTGAGACTCATCATAGTTCGCCTCTTAGGAACCGGCAGCTTGTTCAATGTGCATGTTTGGAGGCCTACGATCCACTGTGTCTTAGTAAGCAGTAGCCATACCATCAGTCACCTGGATATATTTATTTTGGATGTCATTATTAGATGCATCATTCTACTCTTACAGGACTCATTTAAGTGACAGAGGTCACCTCTATGCATCATCATCTGAATTTTGTATATACAGCTCTGAAATTCATGAATTTACAGGCATCATGTATTGATTTACAGATTGTGATCCCATACCAGGAGTTCTAGTACTAGATATTTTGTATTAAGTATCCAGCAGGCTCACTACATTCATTGCTTTCCATTACTCCCAGGGGCCATACACGCATAGACCATCTCAATAGGATCCCTCATTGGTGTATTCCCTTGCTCCATTGATTAAGTGGTATCCACCGCAGGCGACCTATGGGTGTATGGTAATTTGGTGTCCAGACCTTTCTGTTTGTTTTGTTTGTGTTTTCCACTTGTTTGTATGGCCATTGTGTAAGTACCACACTCTATTTCAGTAGTGTGGGTCTTAATATCTACACTGGTTATAGCTTGTTAATTGATTCTCAGCCATCTAAGTACTGTTTTTATTCATTAATTTAAAATGAACATTTATATTTTATTTTCAGACTCCAGTATTGCTTCTTGCCACCTTGGTAGCCTCTTTATCCTTCGGCGTTCCCACATCTGAGGATTCCCCCATTTTTTTCTTTTAGCGATAGCTTAGCAAGTCGTTTTCAAACTTGCAGCTCAATTGCTTGCTATCTGGCATAGGGAGTTTCCCTTCAGACAAGTTTCTGAAGAATGGGGGCATTCATTTGGACTGTATCTTGGATCCATGCAAAGATATGTGGGAAAAAAGTGCCAGAGAGAAGTGAGTCCAGATTAAGTTGCACACATAGTGAAAAAAAAACAATATGATTTAGGGGCTCTGCATTTACCACATCTTTTAACTTTAGTCATGCACAGTAATACCTTACTTTTTATTTTTACCACTTGCAGCCATCAGGTGTGTATTCAAGGCTATAATTTCAGCTTTTCACCAGGATGACATACTGCAACGTTGTAAATAGCCTAGACAGTCTATGTTGGGAATGGCCTTGGAACAGGAAGATATCAAACTATCCACTCAACAGAAGGGACACATACCCTCCTTCTAGCCCAGGGTTCCTTCAGAGATTGAGTCATTTCTGTCTCTCAGATAAGTTCCCACTGACACCACAGATTTTAAATTTTTTTACAGCTCAAGCATATATTCTTATCATAACATAGGAGCATAGTCAACCCTGCAAGAGGAATATTCAAGCATTTATTCACATCTCCCCATACCAAATCATCCTATCTACCGTGGATGTTGACACTGTATATCTTGGCCCTGCTTTGGTTCACCTATTCAGATTTATCTACGGTAGGTGTCTTACATTTAGTGCCCCTTCAGCCTAAACCTCCCTTCCCCTTCTTTTATCTCAACATTCTGTCCATGACCAGATCAACCGGAGAGAGACTGGGGGTATCCAACCAGAGTGCCCATAGTTTGTGAAACTTTTCTGGTCGTCCTCTATGCTGAAAGACATACTTTTCCATCCTAATGGTGTCCCCCATTTGGGCGATCCACTCCCCCAGCGACGAAGGCTCAGTCGCCTTCCAATGCCAAAGGATCAGCTTACGAGCTTGGGACAGGGCCCTGTCCAAGGCCTGTCTAGCATTGTCCCCCATGGGAATGTCATCAAGTATCCCAAGTAGGCATGGCTTTGGGTCTGTAGGTATGGTGGTCTGATACACTCTGTTAGTGGTGGCCAATACCCCGTCCCGAAAGTGCAATTTGGGGCACCCCCTTAACAGATGAATTAAAGTGGAAGTAAGCTTCCCTGGACTCAGGCGGGAATCTTTCAGTTGCGACATCTCGTACATCCGGCTACACGTAAACTTATGCCTTTCTCAGACCTGCAAACAAAATATGACCTGCCTACCTCCCTTCTATACTCATACCTACAGTTTAAACATTTCTTCCACTCTAACTCCCCCTCTCTTTCTTTGGAGAAACCGACTGATTTTGAGGCCCTGTGTGCCAACGGCCCCTATGAAACCAAACAGATTTCCTCTATATACAAAATCCTACAGGAAACCCCACCTCTAACAGAACTCACTCATAATTACATGAAAAAATGGTCCAGCATACTGCAACGACCAATCTCTCTATTAGACTGGGGTAAAATATGGGAATCTACATCCAAAACGTCATGTTGTGAAGTGCAGAGGGAAACCGTTATTAGGATCTTGATGTTTTGGTACAGGACCCCAGACTTGCTGCATGCTCGCAACCCAGCCATCTCCAATATTTGCTGGAGATGCGGCGAGTCTGTAGGTTCTCATTTCTATATATTTTGGGAATGCCCCTTTATTAGCCCTTATTGGACTAAAATTCAGGATCTTTTACAAAAGGTACTAATGACACCTATCCCTCTGAATCCAATGCACTTCCTTCTAGGCCTTCCTTTTCCGAGATTGTCTAAACCCTCGCGCAACCTGATGTCCTTTATCCTTCTGGCCGCTAAGAGAGCAATTCCTAGACATTGGCTATCCACCACTCCCCCCACATTCCATCTTTTTCTTTCCATAATGGCAGATATACGTAGGATGGAACACTTGACTGCTAAAACGGAAGATACACTACCCTCTTTTTATAAAATATGGAAGAAATGGGACGACTCTGAGTTCCCCCTTGAGTCTGCTAACCCTTAAACCTCCTGATTCCCATGATGCAAACGTCTGATTAAGTTGTACCTTGCTATCTTTTTCTTTCTTTTTTTTCTGTATTGTTGTTATACGTAACTATATATCCTCTTCCGCTTTCATTTATCACATGATATGGTATGCTAATTGTACTTGAATGATCCATGGTTGGAAGATGCTTACTTTATGAACATACCTGTATGTACGCTCAATTTCGTACGTTTCTATATACATGGCTTTGTATTATCGAAAGTTGAAATGCTTTTTCTTTATACTGTATTGTACCTTTTTCTTTTTTTGGAAAAAACTTTATAAATAAACAATTAACCACTTCCCGACCGCCGCACGACGATGTACGTCGACAGAATGGCACGGGCAGGCATAAGGGCGTACATGTACGTCCCTGCCTTCCTGCGGCGGTCGGTATTCGTTCGGGAGCGATCCCGGACGAGGAGGCGGCCATTCATTCATGGCCACCCCCTCGCGATCGCTCCCGACGAATAGAAATCGTTCATGACATCACTTCCTCTCCTGTAATGTAAACACAGGAGAGGAAGTGATGTATTGTCTCCTCCGTGTCTGTATTTTTCGTTCCGACACCGAGGAGAGAGGATCGGTGAGTTGCACCAACACGTCACTACACAGTAGAACATGCCAGGCACACTCACACTCACAATGTCATTAACATTTCACTGACACTCCCAGCAGTTCGCATAGGGCAGTGTGAACTGCCGCCGGGAGGCATGCGATGCGGGAACCCGCCGCGGATTCGTGGCGTTCCCACATCGCTCCAGTGTGAACCCAGCCTAATAAGCGATCGTTTTTCTGATCGCTGTATTAGTGTCACAGGTGACGCTAGTTAGGCAGGTAGGTATTTAGGTTCGCCGCAGCTTTTTATAGCGCCAGGGACCCCCATATACTACTGCATAAAGCCCCCTGATTGCCCCCTAGTTAACCCTTTCACCAGTGATCACCATATAACTGTTACAGGTGACACTGGTTGGTTAGTTATTTTTTTATAGTTTCAGGGCACCCGCCATTTATTACCTAGTCTTACTAGTGTACCCCTAAATTTAGGGGTGTCTACTTTCCAAAACGGGGTCATTTGGGGGGGGGTTTGTGCCATCTTGGCATTTTATGGCCTTCAAAACTGTAAGTTTGTAATTTTCCCGCAACTTGTGGCAAAATATAAAATATTCCATGGACTCAACATGCCTCTCAGCAAATAGCTTGGGGTGTCTACTTTCTAAAATGGGGTCATTTGTGGGGGTTTTGTGCCATCTTGGCATTTTATGGCCTTCAAAACTGTAATAGGTAGTGAGAAGTGAACTCAAAAATTTACGCCCTTAGAAAGCCTGAAGGCGGTGCTTGGTTTTCGGGGCCCCGTACGCGGCTAGGCTCCCAAAAAGTCCCACATATGTGGTATCCCCGTACTCAGGAGAAGCAGCAGAATTTATTTTGGGGTGTCATTTCACATATACCCATAGCATGTGTGAGCAATATATCATTTAGTGACAACTTTGTGTAAAAAAAAAAAAAATATTTTTTTTTGTCATTATTCAATCGCTTGAGGCAAAAAAATAAAATATTGAATGGGCTCAACATGCCACTTATCAATTTCCTTAGGGGGTCTACTTTCCAAAATGGGGTCATTTGGGGGGGTTTTGTACTGCCCTGCCCTTTTGGCACCTCAAGAAATGAGATAGGCAGTCGTAAACTAAAAGCTGCGTAAATTCCAGAAAACGTACCTTAGTTTGTAGATGTGACAACTTTTGCGCAAACCAATAAATATACAATTATTGACTTTTTTTTACCAAAGACATGTGGCTGAATACATTTTGGCCTAAATGTATGACTAAAATTGAGTTTATTGGATTTTTCTAATAACAAAAAGTAGAAAATATCATTTTTTTTCAAAATTTGCGGTCTTTTTACGTTTATATCGCAAAAAATAAAAATCGCAGAGGCAATCAAATACCATCAAAAGAAAGCTCTATTTGTGGGAAGAAAAGGACGCAAATTTTGTTTGGGTACAACATTGCATGACTGCGCAATTACCAGTTAAAGCAGCGCAGTGCCAAATTGTAAAAAGACCTCTGGTCATTGACCAGCAAAATGGTCCGGTCTGAAAGTGGTTAAAAAAATAAAAAAGTGGAAGTAAACCCATTGATTTAAACAGTAAAAAAAAAAAAAAGGCATGCCGGGAATGCTAACTGCACATTGGCTGTGCTCTCAGCCAAACTATCAAACCATCCAATGGCTGATGTCATAACAAATCACATGTGCAGCACCATAGCAGTTGAAGATTAAACAGAGGCAAAGATGGCAGCTTCCTTGGCTGAAAACGATAGGGGAGTTTACTTCCACTTTAAGTCCCTGTGATCTCTCGCGCACCTGGGACAGCTGGAGTTTTGTCTCACCCCCATCCTAAACAGTCTGTCGGGTGTGTAGTGTACCATGAGCACAATATATAGTTGAGATAGCCGCTGGGCCACGTTTACTGAGCAAGTTTGTACTGCCTGGATTGCCTCCTCCCATTGCTCATCCTTCGAATGTTCCGACATCCCTCTTCCATTTATTTGATGCAGCCTGCAGAAATTCCCCCAGGTAAACATTGAGGACCATGGAGTAAGTTCTAGAGATAAAGCCCTGGAACTTTGATGCATTAGCCATATATCGAAAAATCGGGGTTGGTGAAATAGACCACTGGGCTCCCCCAGCCTGTGCCTTCACTACATGTTGCAGTTGTAGGTAGTAGAAGAACATTGATTGTGGGAGGTGGAATTTTTCCCTCAAATCGGGGAAGGGAGTCAGCTTTGCTGCTGTAAAAATTTGTCTCACATGTGTGACCCCATATCTCTTCCACCGCGCACCACAATCCAGCGACTGTAGCTCCTTGTAGTGCCTATTTTCCCATATTGGGTTGTACTCAGTGAAGCCCTCCACCCCCTGCAGTTGTCTAAGTTTATTCCATATTTTCTGCATAAGAGCGTAAGTGGGGAATCATTTGTTTGACTTTGCATAAGCTAGGGCCTCCATACCCAAGGGTACATCGCCATGGCTGGAAATCGAGCACATCAAGGCAATAATGGGTTCAAATTGTATGGTCCCCTCCTCCCCTCCTGTCTCTTCAGGCATTGCCCTGGCTATATGTTGCTCCTGAGCTGCCAGATAATAAGCCCAAGGATTAGGGAGGGCAAGGCCTCAAACTTAAACTTTTGTAGTTGTTCTAATTTTATCCTTGGGGGTTTACAGATTTTTTTAGCTATCTATAACAGGTTACTCTTTCCAGTGACCACAAGTGTAAGGAGCATTTTCACACTGACCATTACACTAATGTATCATGAGTTGTAGATAGTCATTTTTAGCAGGGGTTCCCTGAGATCAGCAAGACATTTCAAGGGTTCCTCTATGTTGAAAAGGTTAATGAAGGCTGTTGTATCCTATCAGAAATGGCACCCTACAGGATTTATGTGTAAGACCAAGGCAATCAGCTTATTTAGAAAACCCAACATGGAGTGGCATGTATTAAGATATGCCCTGTATTAAAAATGTTATTAAAAAGTTATGTTTCTAAGCATTTAACTTTTTTGAAAAAAAAAAAGATACACTATTACACTTTCTACAGTGCCTTGAAAAAGTATTCACGCCCCTTGACATTTTCTACATTGTGTCTTGTTACAACCAAAAATGTAAATGTATTTTATTGGGATATTATGTGATAGACCAACACAAAGTAGCACATAATTGTGAAGTGGAAGGAAAATGATAAATGGTTTTCAATTTTGTTTACAAATAAATATGTGAAAAGTGTGGCGTGCATTTGTATTCAGCCCCTGTACTCTGATTCCCCTAACGAAAATCTAGTGGAACCAATTGTCTTCAAAAGTCATCTAATTAGTAAATAGAGTCCCCTTGTGTGTAATTTATTCTCATTATAAATACAGCTGTTCTGTGAAGCCCTCTGAGGTTTGTTAGAGAACCGTAATGAGCATTATGAAGGCCAAGGAACACACCAGACAGGTCAGGGATAAAGTTGTGGAGAAGTTTAAAGCCAGTTTAGGTTATAAAAAAATATCTCAAGCTTTGAACATCTCACGGAGCACTCTTCAATTCATCTCCTGAAAATGGAGAGTATGGCACAACTACAAACCTACCAAGACATGGCTGTCCACCTAAACTGACAGCATTAATCAGAGAAGCAGCCAAGAGGTCCATTGTAACTCTGGAGATGCTGCAGAGATCCACAGCTCAGGTGGGAGAATCTGTCCACAGGACAACTATTAGTCGTGCACTCCCCAAATCTGGCCTTTATGGAAGAGTGGCAAGAAGAAAGTCATTGTTGAAAGAAAGCCATATGAAGTTCCATTTGCAATTAGCAAAAAGACATGTGGGGGAAACTGCAAACAAGTGTAAGAAGGTGCCCTGGTCAGATGAGACCAAAATTTTACTCTTTGGCCTAAAAGCAAAATGCTATGTGTGGCAGAAAACTAACACTGCACATCACCCTGAACACACCATCCCCACCGTGAAACATGGTGGTGGCAGCATCATGTTGTGGGGATTCTTTCTTTCAGCAGGGACAGGGAAGCTGGTCAGAGTAGATGGGAAGATGGATGGAGCCAAATACAGGGCAATCTTAGAATAAAACCTGTTAGGGTCTGTAAAAGACTTGAGACTGGGGGTAAGGTTCACCTTCCAGCAGAACAACGACCCTAAACATACAGCCAGAGCTACAATGGAATGGTTTAGATCAAAGCATATTCATGTATTAGAATGGCCCAGTCAATGTCCAGCCCTAAATCCAATTGAGAATCTGTGGCAAGACTTGAAAATTGCCGTTCAGACACCCTCCATCCAATCTGACAGAACTTGAGCTATTTTGCAAAGAATAATGTCCAAAAATGTCACTCTAGATGTGCAAAGCTGGTAGAGACATCCCCAAAAAGACTTGCAGCTGTAATTGCAGTGAAAGGCGGTTCTACAAAGTATTGACTCGGCTGAATAGAAAAGCATGCCAAACGTTTCAGACGTTTATTGGTAAAATTTTGAAAACCATTTATCATTTTCCTTCAACTTCACAATTATGGGCCACATTGTATTGGTCCATCATATAAAATTCCAAAAAAATACATTTACATGTTCGGTTGTAGCATGACAAAATGTGAAACATTTCAGGTATGAATACATTTTTCAAGGCACTGTATGTGCCAACAATGGTGAATCCTACCTTGAGCCTCCTTTATCTTAACTTACAGAGCAAGCCATTGTGCTGCAAGCCATGTGTAGTAATGCAGTATAGATTTCAGGTATTTAAACTTACTGGACTGAAAAATTAGTTATAACATTTTAAGTAATACATAACCAGAGTGCTTTTATGTTAGGTATTTGCCTGAAGTTGTCCATTAATGGTACTTTTCTTTTTCACGTACATATATTCCATGCATTAACCTAGTATTCATTTTTTACATTGAGCTTTTTAACTGGTGGTCCTAAGGATGTTCTACAAAGATCCTTCTGCATCTCCTTGGGTAATTCTATAAGCCGTACTGTATCCTGTAATTTTCAATAGTTTCCAGCCCATCAACTAATAATTATCCTAAGTATATGGGTCAGAGCTTTAGATAATTGGACAACCAAGCTATAAATAACCCCTCCTATATGTGCATTTATACCTAATGCAGGTTTAATCTCTTCCACTATGCTATCCCATTTATCATATTAAAACATAACTTAAGGCAAGAAACTTAATAGGAAAATGAAATAAAATACATATAAGGGGCTATCAAATTTGGAAGATATCATACATGCTAAGGATTTGTAAATCCCTGCAGCCAGTTGCATAATCCAAGCGCCCCTGGTCAACATATAAGTTCTTGTGCTCCACACCAGCAGCAAGGCTTGGCCAAGATGATTGGACAACAAAGGAGCAGCAACACCGTGGCCAAGCATCTTTGCATGTCTCTTTTACGCAAAAACTTCTAAGTCTTAGCAATTTTTTGCAAATGGTGGCAAGGAATTCATAACCACATTAGTTGGTCATTTTATACGGTATCGGCTTGGAGTTTAGGTTCATCTGAGACACTTGCTTAGCGGGACTGAGATGCAAAAAAAAAGATAGAAAACACTATTTTATGTAAAACAAATGGTGACTGTTTATTATACATAATGCTTTGTTATCAGATTACATCTACTTTAACAGAAATAATGTGGCTGCCATTGCTAACCTCTTATTATGCATGCAGGCGCTTTAGCAGACTAAAAGGGGAATTTATCCAAACTGTAAATGTCAAAAGCCAATATAAAGGAATAGTAGTGGTAAAAAAAAAAAAAATCACTTGTGAGAGTATAACCGATTTATTATTATTTATTTTTTTACAATTCGCCACAATTCGCATTGAGGGCCAGTTTGAAATCATGCGAGTTCAGTTGAACTTCAAACCGGCATTTCAGTCCAATGTCTGTGTCGATTTGACAGACATCTTTGTGGGTTCATGTGCAGATGTCTATTCAAATCGTCCCCCAAAGTCGCCAAAAGTAATGCAGGAACTACTTTTGCGAATCGTGCGGCACTGCAAAGTTGGCGTCACACCAATTCGGATAGCGCCCTTGCCATCAATAAGTGGCAACTTCATCAAAATGGCTCGATGTGAAGGGGGGTTTAAGGGAGCATGGCAGGGTTTGTCTTATGCCTACATACATTTGCTAATAGGTGTCCCTCATTACCATCTCAGAAAGTTGGGAGTTAACGGAAAGGAAACCGCTGGTTAGCGATCGTGCTTTGTGCAGGGAAAGGTTGCGGGCTAGTAGGGGCAGTGCAGTGCACTCTGTCTGGTGCCACAGAACCTTCCAATGATCCCCTTCTGTGAACTAGAGCTGCCTGGTTATTCAACACACCCCTCCAGCAGAAGCCATCTTCCTGTAACCTTACATTGTGCAGTAGAACCTCTAAGCAGGAGCAGGTACATTGTTCAAGCCCCACCCACACATCTATGAGCAATTTATCCGATTTCCCTCCGATCCAATCCCCCTAGATGAAAAGGGACATATTTTGTTTTTGTTTTCACCTCTTTTTACATTTTTTTTTTATAGCAGACCAGATCAGACTGGAGGTAGGTGGATTTAAACACACAAGTTGTTTACACCCACTGATTGATAGGGGTGACAGAACCATCTAATTAGGTTTGCCTGACAAACTGACAGGCGGACCTGATTGGACCCTACATGTGAAAAGAGCCTAAAGCCATACACACCATTAGATTTTCTGCAGATTTTTGTCTTCAGACTTGCCAAAACCATATAATATGAGGTCAAACCTTAAGGCTACTTTCAGACTGGGACGTTGTTGGTGTCAGCGATAAAGCAGGGCTATACTTAGCCCCACTTTACCGCCGCTTTACTGGCGCTATTCGGCCTCTAGCGGGGTGGTTTTAACCCCCACTAGTGTCCGAAAAAGGGTTAAAACTGCCCGCATAGCACCGCTGCAGCAGCTCTATGCCGGCAGTTCAGTGTCACTGGCACACTGTTTTCAATGGGAAGGGGCGTTTTAGGAGCGGTGAATACATCACTCTTACAGCGCTGCAAAGATGCGACTTGCAGGACTTTTTTGACCATCCTCCAAGCAAACCGCTCCAGTGTGAAAGCCCTCAGGCTTTCATACTGGAGACACAGGAGAGGCTCTTTACAGGCGCTAAACAGGAGCTATTTTTAGCTATTGAAATGAATGGAAAGCTCTTCAAAAGCACCTGAAAAGCTCTTCAAAAGTGCTCAGAGCTTTACCGGCAGTTACAAGTGTGAAAGGGGCCTTATAGTATGTATGGGGCTTAACTGTAGCCAATCAGCTGCATGTAGGCCCCTTTCACACTGGGGCGGTGCGGGCGTCGGCGGTAAAGCGCCGCTATTTTTAGCGGCGCTTTACTGTCGTTTTAGCGGCGGTATGTGGCCGCTAGCTGGCTGTTTTAACCCCCGCTAGCGGCTGAAAAAGGGTTAAAGCTGCCCGAAAAGCGCCGCTTCAATGGATAAGAGCGTTGAATACACCGCTCCAAAGATGTGGCTAGCAGGACTTTTTTCACCGTCCTGCCAGCACACTGCTCCAGTGAAAGGAGTCCACCGCTGGAGTGAAAGGGCCTGTTTTTTTCAGGCGCTATTTTTAGCGCTGTAGTGCCTGAAAACCGCCCCAGTGTGAAAGGGGCCTAATTTCTCAGTATTCAGACAGCCTTGGGCAATTTCTGTATCAACTGTGGGTATAGAATTTTGTATATGGGATTGTATTCTTTTTTTTTTTTTTTTTTTTTTTTAGTTTGTTGGACTTTTTTCAGTCTGACTATGTAACTTGCTGTCAGAATACTATAGCCAGAGGGGAAGATTTCTCCATCCATACTGTTCAGCATGGATGGGGGGAACCAAATGATTTCTCTATTTTCATCCTGCAGGCTCAACAAGAGAAATCTTGATGTGTATTGCCGGCTTTACCTTAGATTTTAGGCTGCACAATGAAACAGCAGATTTATTCATGGCAAGAAAGGAACAATTTTTAGTCAATAATGTGATTCGGTAATGTTGACAAGTGAGCTATTGATTCATGTGATGTGTGAATTTTATTAATAGATCTGCTGTAATTTCCCCTTTTGTGTCTGGAGATCGCTCATCAAGCATGAGGAACGAGGCGCCCTCTTTATTGCCCATGTGTTCTGGGCAGTTTTATTTACTAATAGAAGCAAGTGACTGCCAATTATTAATGAAGGGTGATATCTTTGCAGCTATATTATTACCATATCCCTCATATTGTAGCTGCCACTGACATTTTAATATAACTGTTGTAATTGATTGTGTATTGACTGATACGTGTTTCTAGAATTTTGCACTGTGAATATAAATTGCACATAAACAGACAAATGCTTTTTTTTTAAAATACTAAAGTATGGTTTTAATTAATGTTTTGTGAAATAAACACAGAAGACAATATACATATTTCATTTTCTGATATTTTTTTTTAATAATCCCATGTCTGTCAAGATGGCACTGTAATATCCTCTCCCTGGCTATTGTCCAGAGCAGTGCAGTGGAGAAAATCAGGTATTCCGCTCTTTCTGAATGTTCACCTCTATTACAGATTGATCTTTTTTTTCTTTTTCCTTTATTTCCTTCTCATGTTAGCATTGATTACTTTATTTTTGCCTGTGGAAAAGGATGCACCAAGCTGATAAGTTTTGCAATATATACAATGGATATGTGGTGGTCACCTGGGCAAGCATTGTAGGATTGGTAGGTTTTGTGGGCTCCTATGGGCTGCATAGCAGATTTAACCACTAAATTGCTGGTTCTTCATTGCTTTAATATCTAATGTTACAGATAAAGAGGAAGCATCACAAGGTACCTGTAAATAAAAGTATTATTTGGTTGAATTCTGTACCCCTCCTGAGTGCACAGTCAATAGTTAAAGCCTTGGCTTCAGACCTGCACCTTGCCTCCCCACAAGTCAACCAAAGCCCATAGGACCAGATGGTTTGCACCTAATGTTGTAACATAACTGTAGCCTACATAAATTCTGTGCTTGATTTGATCAGCAATATCGAGTTTGGTGAAGTATTAACAAAATCCAAAAGAAATACTGTTATCAGATGAGAACATACCTCTTTAATATCTATATGTAATACAAACCCTTAATGAATAAATAAAATGGTATTTTTGGTATTATTGCAGAGTATTGTCAGGGTATGTATTGCAGAGTATTGTCGGGGTATTTATTGCAGAGTATTGTCGGGTTATTTATTGCAGAGTATTGTCGGGGTATTTATTGCAGAGTATTGTCGGGGTATTTATTGCAGAGTATTGTCGGGGTAAGTATTGCATAGTATTGTCGGGGTAAGTATTGCAGAGTATTGTCGGGGTAAGTATTGCAGAGTATTGTCGGGGTAAGTATTGCAGAGTATTGTCGGGGTAAGTATTGCAGAGTATTGTCGGGGTAAGTATTGCAGAGTATTGTCGGGGTAAGTATTGCAGAGTATTGTCGGGGTAAGTATTGCAGAGTATTGGCAGGGTAAGTATTGCAGAGTATTGTCAGGGTATTGGCAGGGTAAGTATTGCAGAGTATTGGCAGGGTATTGGCAGGATAAGTATTGCAGAGTATTGTCAGGGTATTGTCAGGGTAAGTATTGCAGAGTATTGTCAGGGTATTGGCAGGGTAAGTATTGCAGAGTATTGGCAGGGTAAGTATTGCAGAGTATTGGCAGGGTAAGTATTGCAGGGTATGTAATGCCCCCCCCAAGCAAGCATACACCTCACCTGTGTAATTGTTAGCTCAGCTGCCTTGGCCCCAGCAGAGATCACTTTCTCCCTCTTCCTGAGTGTCCACAATAGCTCAATCGCCCGGCTCCTGCTCTCTCTGCTCCTCTCACTCTGCTGCTTCTTCTCACACGGGGAGAGAGAGAAGAATATCACTCCGCAACACCATAGGCTATGCTGACCGGGACTTGTGCGGTGTGCGGAGGATGAGAGGGCGCAGAAGACGTATTCTTCCGTGCCCGAAATACAAAAAATAGGCAACCGGGCAACCTGAACTGCAAAGTAAATTTTACAGAACAGATTAAGCACATCTGTAAAAAAGAAAAAAAAGTAAAAAAGAAAAAAAAACTTTACCGAGCGGCTGGGGGTGCGGACGATGATCGGTGGAGGAGAATCTTTTTTTTTTTTCATTAAAAATTTACTTTGCAGTTCAGGTTGCCCGGTTCCCCCTGCTGGTCAGGCCCGGTACAGCAGGGCCAGTTGTACTGGCCTATCAGCGGCCCTGCCGGGCATCACTTGTACTGATGTATCCACTAAATGGGCATCACTGCTACAGCTATACCCAGTAACAGGACATTAGAACTCCTGGTGTACCCACTCACTGAACACTACTGCTATTGGTTTACCCAATAATTGGGGATCACTTATGTACCCAATAACTGGAGATCTACCTTTAACAGGACATTACTCTTACTGGTGTACCTATTTATTGGGCATTGATGCTATTGGAGTATACAAAAATTGGGAATCACAGCTACTCCTGTACCTACTAAATAGGAATCCTTGCTTTTTGTGTGCCCTCTAACTGGTAATCCCTAATACTGCTGGAACCATAACTGGGCAAGTGGGCATCCATCCTATTGTTGTGGCACCATGTGGGAATCATTACTATTTTTGTGCCACCTATCTGGTAGTGTTCATTTTGTTGACTAAAATATTTTCAATGACGAAAAACACTATTTTAGCCGGCTAAAATACGACTAAATCGAAAACAATTCAAATGAATAAAATATGGCATTTTAGTCAAAAGATTATGACTAAAACTAAATCGAAATTTGACATTAAAATTAATACTGCTATCTGGGCATCACTACTACAGCTATGTCAATTAACAGGATATTAATGTTACTGATGTACCCATTTATCAGGCATTGATGCTATTGATGTACCCAATAACTGTGGATCACTACCACTTATTTAGCCAATAACTGGATATCTACAGTTATAACCATTAACAGGGCATTACGGTGGCTGGTGTACCCATTTAGTGGGCATTAATGCTTTTTATGTTCCCAATAACTGGAGATCTCTAACACTTAATGTAAATCTCCAGTTATTGGATACATTCAGTAATAGCCATTACCAGGACATTACTGTTACTGTTGTACCCATTGATTGGGCCATAATACTATCGTGTACCCAGTAAATGATACTGATACATATCTATTACCTACCAACTAGACATCTTTACCTTTTTTTTGTGCCTTCTAACTGGGAATCACTACTACTCGAACCACAAATGGGCACATAGGCACCAATACTACTACTGTAGTCACTAAGTGGGAATCACTATTACTGCTGTGCCGCATATCTAGGCATCACTACTACAGCTATACCCAGTGACAGGACATTACTCTTACTGCTGTACCTATTAGGTTTGCATTAATGCTATTGGTGTAGCATCACTGTTAACTGGGCATCACTACTACTACTAGACACATAACTGGACAAACGGGCATCACTACTACTGCTGGAGCCACCAAGTGGGATTCACTAATACTACTGTGCCACCTATCTAGGCATTACTACTACGGCTATACCCATTATCAGAACTAATATTGTTGTGAGACTCATTGGGCATGAATGCTATCAGTGTACAGTGGGAATTACTGATAGTGATGTACCCATAACTAGGAAATATTGCTACTCACATAACCACTAAAACTAGGAACGACTGCTACTGGTGGGCATTCATGGAGTGCCCTCTATATGGGCACCACTACTACTGGAACCATAACTAGGAAAGTGGACATCATTGCTAATGCTATAGCCATTACTTAAAGAACTACAGCCAAAGCTCATTTGACTGTACTTCTGTGGATCACAGAAATGCAGTTCGTTCTGCACTCCTGTGATCCATTTTTAGCAGACAGTGGTCTGAGGCCCTGCTGTCGGCTGACATCAAAGAGATCGATCCACTCAGATACCTGGACCGGCACCAAGCTTAGCTTTTCGTTGAGCTGCTGAGAGCCTGAGCCACTCCCACCCCATCCACAGCCCAATGCTCCAGGGAGCTGGGGTTGGGAGGCAGAGCAGATAGTAGTGACTTACAGTCACCAGCTCTCTGCTCACAGAGCACTGAAAACCAATCGATCAGCGGTGTTTGATCGCTCAATTCCCACCCTTTGAGCTGGCGGGGAACAGATGCAGCCTGTGCAATTATGATTCCTTAAAAAAACTGTGTTTTGCTGCTACTGCTGTACCTATCACAAGGCATCACTACTACTGCTGTGCTCTATTACCGGACATCACTACTACTTGTAACCGAGACATTACTTTAAATTGTATGTACTTATTTTATGTCATTAATGATTATATGCAATGTTGGCAGCCATGCCTATCATGGTTTCCACAACACTGCCATGCAGAATTCTTACCAAGCTTTTTTTTTCCATGTTTTAAGCTGGTGGATGTTTGTCACCCCTGTGATCGTTCCCTTGAATATTATTTATGTAGTATCTGCAGACATATTGGTTATACAGGATCTCTAAGCATATTAATCATTTTATCTGCTTAATTATCTTGTAAGGCCTGGGACTTCAAAGATAAGTGCAGTTATTTCAATGGTGGGCAGAGGAAGGGCGCAACTTTGCAGTGATTCTGCTAAAATCTATAATACAACTCTAGAGCATAAGTATGTAAATATATTCAACTCTCCAGCTTTCAGAGAGACCTTCACTCCCCCTCTCCACTCAGAGATGGATTATATAGAAAACAGTGAACACTTTCTATTTTATTGTGACAGTAGCACTGATTGCTTAATCAAGGTGTGAGTACCACTCGCTGTTATCATTAGCTTGCTGGAACTGAAAGGAACCTATAAACCAGGTGAATAGCTACTCTAAACAGAGGTTTTGGGGTTTTTATTTTTTTAAACCATCAAGAGTACATAAAAGCAGGACTAAAGTCCCCTGTAACTCACTCAGATTTTTATTCCAGAAGAGACATGCACTGTCAGCTCACAGCGGTCCCAGGAATGTAAGCTGAGCTGTGAATGTGCAGCTCTGCTTACAGCAGCTGGCCCAACCCTGTGTTCCAGGATAACTAGCTCCTGTGCATGTGCAGGAGTGACGTCACCCCGCACCTGCCAATGGAGAGGCCCACAAACCAGCACACAGGAGAAGATGCTAGCATTAGCGAGGGACAATTGGAAAGATAAGTATCTATGCCTTTGGTTTCATTTTAAAGCTGAACTTGTAACTGCTAAGGACACAAATGAAATACTTAGAAGGGAGCTGTTTTAGCTGCTAAGAAATTAGTATTTCTGCCCATCCATTTCTGAGATTTACACAGCTCTGCCACACAACTAGTTCCTGTCTGACAGGGCAGGAGATTTGATTTTTCACTGCTGTAGTTCAGTAAAATGTATAGGTCGTAGGCTGGGTTCACATATGCTGCCGCCCGAGTCACAGCAGGGGTCCGGTATATCCCTGTTCACCAACTGAAGTGCGAATTATGCCATGTACACACGAGCGGAATGTCCGACAGAAAAAGTCAGATGCAATCTTTTCATCGTATATTCTGATCTTGTGTATGCCTCATCATTTTTTTTTTTTTTACGAAAATTCTGAAGGACCTAGAAATAGAACATGCTTTAAATCTTTCCGACTGAACAAATTCCTATTGGGAGGAAAACCGCTCGTTTGTATGCTGTTCCGAAGGACCAAAAACGACGCATGCTCTGAAGCAAGTACGAGACAGAAGTTATTGGCTACTGGCTATTGAACTTCCTTTTTTTTTGTCCTGTCGTGTTGTACGTCACCGCGTTCTTAACGATCGGACTTTAGTGTGATCATGTGTATGCACGAAAGTTTCAGTGGAACTCTGTTGGAACTCCGTCGGAAAAACCTTATTCCGATGGGAAAACCGGTCGTGTGTATGCGGCATTGGGTCTGAATTTTTGCCTGAATTGGCACCTGAATCGGCAACCAAAGACCCACAGGATCCTTTCCAAATGCGGACCGCGGATGCTATGGAGATGTGTGAACCGGCTCCATTGAGAGCTGGTCCCACTCTTCTGTCATGCAAATTGGATGCAGGGAAACCTCCATCCAATTTGCATATATGTGAACCTAACCTTATAGAAGCAGCAGATTCATTAGCTAATCTGTCAATCTGCTCTCTCTTCCTATCAGCACACTTCTAGCACTGCGGCACAACTGATTGGCATGTTATGCTGCTTCTCTCTGCTTCTATGCTAATGTTGACTTCCTAAAGTCTGTATTTGCATAAATTTTGCCATGCCTCCCTCCTGTCCTTGGTGATAGACCACTCAGGCACCCATACGTATCACATGTAGGTGGTAGTTTAGGAGGGCATGCCTACCCTGTCCATAATCTGGAAATATTTTTTAAATCTTAGTTTAATACTTTTTATCAGGATGCAGGGTTTTTTAAATTGGTTATAAACGCTTGCATTTACCAACTGAAGTGACTAGCCTCAGGTGATATACAGAGATGAAACAAATAGGTTCATTGGTTGGACTTGATGGACTTGTGTATTTTTTCAACCTCATCTACTATGTAAATCTGCCTTCAAATATTATTATTATTATACATGATTTATATAGCGCCAAACATTTACGCAGCACAATGTATAGGGGGGACAACACAATTACAGTACAGTTCAATAGAAAAGGTACTTGAGGGCCCGGCTCGTAGAGCTTACATTCTAAAGGGAGGGGGGTACAAAAGGTAATGGCTGCAGAGAATGATACCCGTTTATCTGCAGCCCTCTCTTACAACATTTCTCAGCTTCAGAAGGCATGGGGCAGGGATCTAATGTCACACACAGCACAGCATAGTGCAGGGAGCTGAGTGTAATCTGAGACCCGCGGGAGGGAAATTGACCCCCCTACACTCACACATGCACAGTCCCATAGGGAAGCATGCACATATGAGACTCATTGACCTTCTGTGTACTGGGAAGGAGACATCGCCATCTCTTGGGATTGCTTGGCATCAGCATAGACTGTTATGCCACGTACACACGACCGGACTTTCCGCCAGACTAGGTCTGACGGAATCAGTTAGTCTGACAATCTGATCGTATGTGGGCTAATCCAATCGTTTTCCGTAAAAAAAGAAATCAGACGGACCTAGAAATGGAACAAGTTTAAAATCTGTCCGACAGTCTCAATTCTTAAAACAAACTTTCGTCTGTATGCTGGTCCGATGGACCAAATATGACACAAGGGAAGCTACTGGCTATTGAACTTCCTTTTTTAGTCCTGTCATACGTCATCACGTTCAAAACAAATGGACTTTCGAACGGACTTCCGTTTGTGTGTGGGCAAGTCTGTTCACTTGAAAAGTCCATCGGAACTCTGCCAAAAGTCTGTCGAGAAGACAGTCAGACCTAGTCTGCCAGAAAGTCCGGTTGTGTGTACGCGGCATTAGAAATTACTCATTTAGATAACAGAGGATGGAGACAGCAGACAGAATTCACACTTAGTGCATTGGGTTAGGGGAATTACGCACTATAGAAGGATATACATTTTTTCATTTCAGGGTTTTTACAGTGACTCTAAGCTGACAATTCCTTTTTAAATAAAATTTTTAATTTTATAATGGTGGTGCTCGTGTGTGTATGTTAACTTTCTTTTTCTAGTAGTTCTGCTTTGATGTTGCAGTTACCGCTATTCCACCTGCATTGTAATCTAATTAACTAGTTCTCTCACTCCTAGGGCAAGAAAAACAGCATCTAGGGAGAATCGCAGCTCCTGCTGTGCTCAGAAATCTCCTGTGTTCAGGATATAATAGGATTTGTTTGCTCAGTGGTAATTAAAACAGAAAATGTTCAAGATTTTGTTGAAGGGAGCAGTGTGTGGTTTATGAATATACATAATGAGCACTTGCATTATCACAACTACTTGCTTTACAAGAAATGAACTTAACTTAAACTTCAATTGGTTTGTGGTTGTGTTAGTTTGAATGCTTACAACATCACGTGTGTCAGCATGTAGCTAATTTAAGTAAAAAGTGCCCCTTTTTTTTTTAACTCGCCCACAGGCACAACCCTTTCTCACTGCCTCCCATCCTCTACATTTTTGAAAACTTTTCTATTTTTATTACATGCCCTATGTCACTTACAGTAATGTCATCACTGGTACTCTGTGCTACTCTATGCATGCAACTAGATCATGGCTGGTAGGAGGGGCCACCAGGGTGCTGTACCTAGTTTCCTGAAAATATAGCACAGCACTCTGCCACAGTATTCCTTTTAAGAGTCCCCAGCCATGATGCAAACAGTAGGCTGATTCTTGGAAAGAGTTATGACAATATAAAAATACCTTGATGGATAGATGTCATTCTAGAGAAGTGAATGCACATACTTTCCATCTCATTAAGGATCCTCAAATGTCATCCAAAGTTTTTTTTATTGCAGAATGATCACATCACCTGCAATGTTTTAAAGCCTCACAGGACCCCTTTGTCAGGCATGAGATGAAGGGGTCCTGTGAGGCTCCAAAACGTTACACTTTCTCTTGGGATGTGATCACTCTGCAGTAAAAAACTTTTGAGGATCCTTGGTGTGCTGGCGAATATGTGCATATACCTGTGATTTTCAGTATCCTGCTGGTAGCCACTGTAGCACCCACTGCCGATAAGCCTTGTTCACAGGAATGTGTGCAAGGGGAATATAGACAAAAAAGACCTTTGCTTGCAATGCAGTGTATATTGACAAACCGATAAATTGTATAGACAAAGGAGCACTATAATAGACAAATGGGCAACAATTTGTTAACTGCCACCTAAAGAAACGACAGCACCGTTAAGCTGAAACTCAACTAGGCTATTAGAGTTGCTAAATAACTTCAATCAGTTCAGAAAAGTCAGAAAGGGTTCTGGTATACATCTTGTGCATACAACCCCAGTAACGAGTGGGTGCACGAGTTCCTAGTGTGGGGTACCCCTGGAGGTGGTAAAAGTACCTGGCCTCTAGTACTTGGCATTGGCTGGCTTTCAGTAGGGCCTTTCTTTAAGTGATGCACCATCCCTTTCACAGTGCTAATTGATCATCAACCCGGTTGTAACCAAGCTGGTTAGGTGCTGCCCCAGACGGCAGGGTGAGGGTTTGTTTTCCAAGTTTTTTAGTTTGGCAGGTTTTTCTTTGCGTCCGACCCACTGATCGTGTGTTATACGAAAGGGTTAGTGGTCTGGAGCATCGAGCCCAAAAAGGGAGAGAGAGGGAGAGAGTCGGAGAGCCACCATTTATGAGCAGTAATAATGTTCCTGCTGCAATGACCATGATGTAGGAGGGGTTTGATGCAAGTAAGGCACCTTGGGGTATGAAGTCATCCTTACAAGTGTGGAGATACAAGTGGCTAACAATGGGGCCTGAGGTTTACAAAGCATCTGCCATGGAGCACGGGCCTGTGGCAGGAGGGATAGCCTCTTGCAGAAGGGAGTTGTTGGCACTCTCCAAGAGCGGTCTGTTTCTCATAGAAACGGGACCAGAATTGCACTGCAGAGGTCCTCGGGGCTGTGCACAGGTACAAAGGAGTAAGATTTAAGTGCGTCCATGAAGTCCACACCATTAGTTGGAGTGAAGTAGTGGTGATGCGCTGGATGGGTGGATGTGGACAAGGCTCAGCGTGTCCCTCCTAAAACTGCAAACTACAGTAAGGTGTAGATTGTCACGGGCCCAGAGAGCTAACTAGATAACAGTTATGGTGCAAGTGTATACAGTGTATGTATTAGCAGAGTATTGAAATCATGCTTTGGAAGCTTCTTGAATACAGCTAACGGCTTTACTTTTATGGAGAAATATATTACATGCCTTTTATTATCATGGAGACAGACAGGAAGAGAACACAACAAGTAATTATCAATGAAGGTCAGTAGACAAGGGAGTTTTCATTGGATCGCATACGTCACTGTGTATGAGCTGCAGGGGTTGGGTAGTCTTTCTTTGAGAAGCCTGTGGAAGGGGAGCACGTGTGGCTTTTGCTTCAATACAGCATTTGCAGTTCATGAGCACTTTGCAAGGAACTATTGTTAAATCTTCTGCTAAACCTCTTTTTTATAATGTCCTGTATAGCTTCTGGACTTCTGTGCTCCAGACGCCTGTGCCATAGGTGGATACATTTGCTGTGTAGGTTATTAGTTTCTAAATTGGCTTGCTGGTATGTGGTGATGAGCTTGTAAAGGTGATCATCCAGTTTTCCTTTTGCGAGGAATTGCTTATTATTGTGAATTGTGCATTCATCACCCTAGAACTTAACTGTGAGACCATTGTTTGCAAGACTTTTCACTGATAGAAGGATACTCTGCTTGCCTCCTTGTGGTGTAATGCCGTTCAGGAAGCCCTGGCCTTTACCTTCTGCAGTGATGCTTTTCCCGTTTGCTAGAAAAACTTTGGGGGTTGTTTACGAAAGTCTAATCCACTTTGCACTGCAAGTGCACTGCAAGCGCACTTGAAAGTGCACTGAAATACCTGAGGTACATCTGAGGGGTAGATTTGAAATGAGGGGAAGCTCTGCTGATTTTATCATCCAATCATGTGCAAGCTAAAATACTGTTCTTTATTTTCCTTGCATGTCCCCCTCTGATTTACAAAGACTGCACTTCCAAGTGCACTTTTAGTGCACTTGTGGTGCAAAGTGGATTTTCTTTCGTAAATAACCCCCTTTGTCTTTTGCACTGTAATCAGGGTTTGTGAAGAAGGTCTCATGCGGCTTGTCACTCCTGAGTCTATGCACCAGCCATGTGTCTTGCTGCTCTGTGTCGCTTTAAAGGGGCCACTCCATGATGTGTCTGCAGTTTCCTTTGTGGTTGCTTTGACACTTTTGTGGATAGCTCAAACTTTCGCTGCTTGGCTTTCCAGATAGTACAGTCCTTTTTTATGTGAATGGTCCTTTTACAGTGAAAACAGGCTCTGCTTTCTTTGTTGTACGTTGTGCCATTGCACAACTTAAGAGCTTTATCATCAGGGTGTGCATTTTCTTTCCTTCTCTTATATTCATTAATTTACTTTTGACAAATCCTAATGTTAGCTCCTGCTTGGGTGTGGTTTATAAAGCATTAATGAGAGCAGTATATGTATCTGGAAGGCTGCAGAGGAGCAGGGCAACAATATGGTTATCTTTGATGTCCTCTTCGATGTCACGCAGCTGCTCTATGATCTCTAGCATAGCATTCACATTTGCTGGTCTTCTTGTACAACTTTCTTAGCAAAAACAGCTTACTGTTGAGGCTTGAACGCTCATGCAGTTTTTCTAATGAAATCCACATACCTTTGGCTATTTTCTCTGTTCTTATGTGGATAAGCTGGTCATCTTCCTCTAATAATCTTAAAATCGCTTTTGCTTGCCTATCGTTTCTGTCCCATTCCTCCATCTCTCTGTCCGTGGATCTGTCTGTATTCAGAACTTGCCATAAGTCATCCTTGCTAAGAAATATTTCCACTGTAAACTTCCATGGCTGGTAATTGTCATTGTTCAGCTTTGCAACTGCAAACTTCACATTTGAACCACATGCCATCTTTCAGTAGTTTTACAGTACTCACTGATTCACTGTAGAATTGTTTTCAGTGCCTGGGCTTGTAGTATACTCTCCAATGCCTAGGTGCCTGGGACCTATAACTTATTAGCGGAGTACTGAAACAATGGAAGCAAACGGCTTTAATTTTATGGAGAAATATATTACATATATGTATTATTACATATATATGTGTGTGTGTGTGTGTATATATATATATATATATATATATATATATAATGTGTGTGTGTGTTAGTTTATAAGAACTTTGCTGTTGTATTTTTTCCAACAGTATGTTCATCTCCAAAAGCAGAGGCCCACCTTCAGGTCGAGTATTTCCGCACAATGACCTCAGCCTTGTCCCAAGGCATTGATGAAAACAGCACAAAAGTAAAGGTAACCCATGTGTAGTTTAGGGATGGGCTTGATGTTCATTTGTTCATAGAGCAAATGAACATATGGGGCACTCGCGGCACTTTTGCCCACTGTGAGATCGCAGTGCATTGACGGTTGCTTATTGGCCAAAACATGCACCTGACCTGCATGCTTTGGCCAATCACAGTGCCATGTGCTGTGAGTGCCTTTGGCCAATCATGGCTCAGGGGCTAAGTCCACACCTCACACTATATAGGTCTGCTGCTTACACGGTGGCTGCATATAGTGAATGAAGGGAGATTAGGCAGGTAGTTAGTGTAGTGGGCAGTCAGTCAGTGTAGTATATAATACAGTTCAGAGTATATAGTGCAGTTAGGGTAGTATATATAATACAGTGCAGAGTATATAGTGCAGTATGTGTAGTGTGTATATAATACAGTTCAAAGTATATAGTGCAGTTCGTATAATATACATAATACAGTTCAGAGTATATAGTGCAGTTCATGCAGTATATACAGTAGTACCTTGGATTACAAGCATAATTCATTCCAGAAGAGCTCTTGTAATCCAAAGCACTCGTATATCAAAGCGAGTTTCCTCATAGGAATCAATGGAAACTCAGCTAATTTGTTCCACAGTCACTACTTGTCTATGCAGTACCGCATGTAGCCAGAGGTGGGGGGGGCGCTGGAGACACTCGAAAACACTTGGAGAAGTTCAGAGACACTTGTTCCCATGTTGATTGGGGTTTGCGGGCAGGGAGCTTATCGATATCTGGAAGCCCCCTTTAACAAGGGCACCCCCAGATCCCGCCCCCCCCCCCTTTTTGTGAATGTGTATCGGGTAAATTTCACCCCTACCCATTCACCAAAAAAAGTGTCAAAAATTAAAAACCACAACAGACAGGTTTTTGACAATTCCTTTATTAAAAAATGAAAAAAAATGTTCTGCGATGTACAGCCATCTTAAATAACGCTGCTGTCTCTTGGTTTTGACAGCTGTTATATAGGTAAGGGCGGGGCCACCCGGTGATGTAACGAAGTGACTCTGGCCTTTCTGACGCCATATAATGTCATATGATATCGGGGGGCGGGGTCATCCGGTTATGTCAGCGGATGGCCCAGCCCTTGCCTATATAAAAGCTGTCAGAACAAAAAGACAGCAGTCACCAGGAGGCCTCCCATGGAGGTGGATTTTTTTCTATTTTTCGGGTCTGTCAGGTGGCGTGATTGACGATGGATTGACATCATGGGACACGGTGTTTGACAATTCGTTTATTATATATATATATATATATATATATATATATATATATATATACAATTATTGCTGCGGCATGTTCTACACATCCCACTTTACAGGCAGACTAAGGGGATCCCCTAGGCACGATATTTAAAGGAAAAAAACTAAAGACAGCAGTCACCAGGAGGCCTCCCAAGGAGGCAGATTTTTTTCTATGTTTCGGGTCCGTCAGGTGGCGTGATTGAGGATGGATTGACATCATGGGACACGTGTTTGACAATTTGTTTATTAAATATATATATATATATATATATATATATATATATATATATATATACAATTATTGCTGCGGCATGTTCTACACATCCCACTTTACAGGCAGACTAAGGGGACCCCCTAGGCACGATATTTAAAAGAAAAAACCATTGTTTTAAAAACTTTTTTTTTGCACTGATACATATCCCCTGGGGCAGTACCAGGGTCCCTATATACTTTTTATGACATTAACTTGCATTGAATCCCTTTAAAATAATCACTTTTGATTTTTCATGTTCGTGTCCCATAGACTTTAATAGGATTTGCATGCTTGCTACAACTTTTTGCCTGTTCAATGTGTTCTGGTGCGAACCGAACCAGGTGGGTGTTCGGCCCATCCCTAATCCTGTTTTAGGTGTTTAGCGTAGCCCAGAAGAACCCATCCTAAGGGAAAACCTCCTATGTGACCCACACTTGGCATCTAACAGGGAGGGGAACATGGAAGAGGTACCATCCACCTACCCTTACAATTAGGAGCAGTCTCTGTTTTGGCTAACTGTATGTGGTTAGGGATTGCAGTTCAGTTTACTACTTCCTGGCAGGTGGCTACTCCAGTCCCAACAACTTAGTAACATGTGATTCCCAGTGATCAGGTCCCGAATCCTCACACAGGCCACAGACTCTGAGCTTAGACCCTGAAGACACAGCAATTCTCTATCTCAACTTAGTTTCTAAAGGCGACTTGGGTGCAGGTCTGTCTCCTCTCCCTAATGTGGGGGAACAGGTCCTCCTTAGCTTGTCTTTAACGTCTCCGGTCCATTGGCTGTGAAGCACAGACCCTGACTGCAAGTCTGACCCTTTGCTCTCTTCCAAGGACTGCCCCAATCTTGGCTGATTTGCCAGAAAAACTAGAATTTTTTCTGTTTAATATAGTGGCTTGTTAGAATTTAAGTCTGGTGACCATAATCCTTTATTGACAAGTATTTTGCAGCACCCCTTTGAAATTTACCAGTCCCATAGCACCTGCACAGTGAGTCCTTGCTAATGCTCTCATTAGCTCTTTTGCCCCCTGTGATTGGATCCAATCCCTGATGCCATAAGGGAGGGGGGAGGAGTAGGAGTGAGGAGGGAGATGTTTATACAGATACATAGCAGTTTTGCAGATATGAGGGGACAGGCAGCAGCAGATGAGGTAAGCTGGCACATCCGTATTGTTAGTTTTTTGTTTTTTTTCTTGGGAGATTGCATGTGATCAGCACTGGGCCAATCAGCACTGTTCAGACAGATAGTCAGGGGTCATACAGCTTTATAAGACAGTGAGTACAGAATGAAAACTCCTCCTACAAGCTTTAATCAGACACTGATAGTCATAAGACTGCTATATACAACTAATGAGAAAAGTTATTTAGCAATTTATATTTACTAAAATAATTGCATTTCCCTGTACTGTGGAAGACCAGCTATAGTGGCTACAGGGTACTGGATTTAGTAACACTTTAATGGCACTGAAAGCGCAACTAGTTCATTTTAGGTGTATAAAAGTGGCCCAACTGGCCATACACTATACAATCTAATTATACAATCTCTTGACAATCTCCTTGTTTTACCAAAACTATATAATAGGAGACATCTATCTATCCATTCACTCTGTATCCAATCAGGCAGGCCCTTGCATTTCATAGTTAATGGTAGATCTAAAGAAGATTGTACAATCAGATTGTAAAGTGTTTTCAGTACTACAGCTCTGCTCCACATAGGGTATTATCACTCAGCTCCTGCATACTCTGCCAAATGAACGATCTATGCAAGAAGAAGGTACAAAATAATTGATGGCTGTGTGCAGAGGGAGAACTGTGCTCACGGATGATGATTGCCTGGAACTACAGAGGTGGACAGGAGCAATCTCCTAGAGGGGAAGGGCAATCAGATTGTAAAGTGTTTTCAGTACTACAGCTCTGCTCCACATAGGGTATTATCACTCAGCTCCTGCATACTCTGCCAAATGAACGATCTATGCAAGAAGAAGGTACAAAATAATTGATGGCTGTGTGTAGAGGGAGAACTGTGCTCACTAACAATGATTGCCTGGAACTACAGAGGTGGGCAGGAGCAATCTCCTGGAGGGGAAGGGCAGGTGCAGGGTGTATGTTATTGAGGTCAGCTGCTGAATTACTTCCTTAGTTCACTAACAGTTTTCTTGTCCCAAATACTAAATATTAGGATGGGTAATGGAGGAATATTCTATAGGAGACTGGAGGCTGAGGTAATGTCTGTCCTAGAACATAAAGAAAGCGTTTTCTTTTCTGCAACAGAAGTATATAATAAAGGTATATTGATAAATTGGGAAGCTGAAATTTAGGGGGGAAATAAAGGTTGACTTGGCCTTTAAGATGTGAATTATGTGACTAGATGTTCTATACTGATTTTCTTCACTTTAAATAATTTATTAGAATAAAAAAACAAGAAAGCGTGCACTGTCTATTCAATGTACTCTTCAAATTTGGGTTCAAATTGTAGCATGACTGAAAGTGATAATCTTTGGACATGCTGGAACATTATTGCTCTCTGCCGATACAACATCTATGGGCCAATATAACAGTTTCCTGCTCATAACAGTTTTTCTGAACAGAGGATGTAGATGTTGAGATGGTGTGAAACTATCGTCTCAGGATTTCATCAATCATCACATGACCTGTCACAATGGCTGTCTCGACAGATGTAAGAAACTGAAATTTCAGATTGTACCATGTTGTTAAAGGACAATACAAGTGTGCCGAATACCATATTGTAATGTTTATCTTGCTAAGTAAATGAATCTATAAGGAAATATGAGTTCAACAGCTGGGAACCATTTGTTTTGTTATCTGTTGCCTTGGAACCAGCTAGTACATCGATTTATCATTGTTGTTTGAGAAATTACAAAAAAAATCACTGCAAAAGGCTGTGTGTCTGTCGTCTTGTATGTAATAATTTTTTTATATTATGCATTAAAACAGCGTGGTGCTCCTCTCTTCTTTTATCTGGATCTTGACCCAAAGGGGTGGATATAGTAAAACTGAAGAGTGCAAAATCTGGTACAGCTGTGCATGGTAGCCAATCAGTTTCTATCTTCAGTTTGTTCAGTTAAGCTTTGACAACAAAAACTTGGAAACTGATTGGCTTCTATACAGAGCCGCAACAGATTTTGCACTCTCCAACTTTAGTAAATCAACCCCAAATGCCCCTCTTGTGCATCTGGAGCTGCCTAACCAAGGATATTACAGTCTCTTCCATAAACTACAATTTCACAAAAGTAATTAAAGAGTGACAGAGGTTCTAATCCTTCTCCGCTCTGCTCACAAAGTATTCATTTTTGCACATTTGACCTTTGAAGGTGTCTTATTGGTTAATACAGTCAACAATCATATTCAAGACTCAGGTAGTGAGGCCAAGTAGGTGGAAATGGTTGGGGGTGAGTTAGATTTGTATCCACACAAAATACAAAAGTGAATGGTAGAGCTTAAAAGTCAGTTCCCCTCCCCATCTCTCCCAACTGTCTTACATGGGTCCCCAGAACCCCTCTTGGCCACACTTTCCCAACAAAAGAAAAAACCCATGCCCGATGATAACCATTGACTGTGTGTATATGTATATATATATATACATATATATATATATATATATATTTATTTATATATATATATATATATATATATATATATATAATATTTTTATTTTTATTTTTACTTTTTTGAAATCTTGGCTTTGATACCGCCCATGCTTTTGTTTAACAGTATCTTTCTTATTAGCCCTACAAATGGGCAAAACTCAATAAAAAGATTTGTTTCCCATACACATTAATAGGTTCACCTCAAATTTGGACATCTAATAGGATTCCCTAAATGGTTTCGAACTAAACCCAGACAGGCTCATTCATCTCTAATGTCTAATAAACATTAAAAAACAGAGAGACACAAAACAATAAATGGGTGTAGCCCTACCCTCTCAGAAGCTGCTGGATTTTGAGTCCACCTATTTTTGCACAGACAGGCAACACACATTTCTAACTCATCTGGACATAGGAAATCAGTCCATGGGCTTGGCTGTTTTGTTAGGTGAAACAACTTGGATAGGTTATAGGCATTATGGGATGCCCAACTTGACTTGAAGAACAACAGATGAGGACAATGAGTTTCAGTCCCCTTTAGTGAAATAGGACAAAGTTCCAAACTGTATGCAGGAGTGTTGTCTCCTCGGTAGAACCTCACACAGTTCTGACATTTGCAGATACTACCAGCGCACCTGGCTTCCTTGACTAGCAGCCCACCTGGCTGCTTTTAAGAATGCCACAGGACAAATTATTGGGATTTAGCTGAACACTGTCTCTGTGAAAGAATGCTATGCCTGCCAGTCTTTCTCCTTGTATGCTCCTGAGTGTATGTCCCTTGATTCCTCCTTACATTGGACAAGGCTTTTGTTCAGGCCTCCTATTGTCCAGATCTTCCTTTGCCAGCCAGGATGTTTTCTGCACAAGACCCATAAGTAACTGAGATTCCTCTTAGGCATCCTCTTTCCTTTACTCGCCTCCTGCCTGGAGACAGGGCCCCCCAGCCCAGGGGTCCCCTCTCAGGCCTTACGACAGCAACCTCAGCACTCCATCTTCCACCGACTCCCTTGCTGCTCAAGATCCATGATATTTAAGGGCTGATCCAGCCACCGTGTCAGTGCCTTCTGCCTGGAGATTTGCCAGATTCCCTCAAGTATGAAGATCAAGACCTCCTACCCATCCGCCCACTAACTTGCAGAGGCTTCTCCAAGCTTCTGAAGCTAGGAGGAGGTACTAGAGACCTGCCTAGAAGAGATTTCCAGCCTGACCTAGAAGAACCTGACCCAATTATAGACTCACACAACTAACATGAATCACAATATAAATGTATCTACACTAGTTGCACCCTAGAGAGTGCTACACTAGGTACCCAGAAAAGGTCATCCCGATGGTCAGATGCCCACTCGCCTAATAAGTAAATGGTGGCACTCCATGCTCAATTATGAAACCACACAAACATATGTCAGATAGTCTGCCAAAACCAGACCATTCTACTGAGCCTCTGGAGGCTCAGTAGCATGGTCCGGTTTTGGCAGCCAGCCTGTATCTGCCATATTTTTGTGTCCTTCATCCCCAGACATGACTTACTGACATTAACCCCTGATTGTGTATTTTTTTCTGTTTAATCTGCCTGAGATCGTGACAGCTTTGCCTAAAATTCTCTATACTGCAAGAATTGGCCCCGTTACCCTTGAACAAGCAAATGTACGGTAATAAAACCCTTTTGATCCTTACACGTGTTCCACTGGCTAAAACATAAGAGTCGATCCCTGAGTGGCCAGCTTAAGAGCCCTCAAGGTGGAACCCAATACAAAAAATAAGTAGATTGAATCAATACAATAAATCTAATACAAGGCAGTATATTTTATTTTATTACTGGTAAGAGTGAACTGACATTCTGTTCTAAATAGCATAGTTCAAATGTGTCTCCATCAGAGCCTTCCTTGCAATAAGGAACTGAGGCAAGAAGTGCAGTAAATAAAGTGTGAGCACTTAGACAGCTCACATGTATCAAGCACACATTGGACAGCAGGTGGGTGGAATTGGGAACATATAAAGACAGCCCATTCACCTAGTGAATTACTAATATGTGACATATATTTCATTTTTTTTATATATATAGCTTTGTCCCCCTGTATAAGCCCCCTCTGACCTAAAAAAATAGGAGGGTGCTTCCAATGATCTATCAGAACCTCTACAGAGAATTACAGCATTTATTACATTTTTGGTTGCCAAAGTACAGGAGGATATTATAAAACGTTCAATAACTCTCTGCTTGCATGAACCATTCATAATGTTCTGCACGTATATATTTTTCCTCGGGTTACAGAAAACACGTCCCTTAGTCGGGAGTTTGTCATAAATCTGCTTTTTTTTGTTTTGTTTTTTCGTCCTCTACCTTTCATAAATGTTATGTATTATTTATATCATTTACTGCGGCAGTAGGTAAAGATAACAATGACATGCATATTATGAATACGTTATGAATTTATAATGTTTCTTTAGTTGATTCTATTTTCCAGTTAAAGGGCCATTAAATTTTAATAGGACCATCTATGTATGAGCATTTGCAAAGGTTTATTTCCCATATTCACATGTAAATTTCCTGCTCCTGGTTTCCTTTGTGCTCACTCAATGACATTAGTGTAGTGCCACAGTTTGGAACAGGTGATGATGGTGTTGCATACACCTCATA
This sequence comes from Lithobates pipiens, assembly GCF_037356315.1. Classification (NCBI taxonomy): domain Eukaryota; kingdom Metazoa; phylum Chordata; class Amphibia; order Anura; family Ranidae; genus Lithobates; species Lithobates pipiens. Next base: position 54,363,542 of record NW_027507789.1, on the reverse strand, counting down.
TTTGTCAGAAATGTTATGTATGTGGATCACGCATACCTTTTGGGTGAACCTCTACTCAATAAAGACAATTAAGCTGTCACCACAGAGTATATGCACAACATGGTGTCTGCGCAAATGATAATTTTTGCATCATGAAATCCTGGGCCACTAACGTATGCAAAATTCGACCAGTACTTGAATTCAAGAGTATCAAAAACAACTACCTCCAAGCACCCCCACTTGCTGTGCTTCACTTTTGGTCCATAACTATAGTAACTGGCTGCACTCACCCTCATATATATTTACACCAGTCCATGTGGTCAGGTCCGGAACCCCACTTGGCTCATAACTATGATAGGTGGCCTCACTTATCTGGGACTTTCACGTATGCTAATTTTTAACAGTTAATATAGTGTTGGAACCCACTTCCCAGTTTCTGTGCTTCAATTCTGTCCCATATCTATGATGGGTGGCCTTGCTTATCTGGAGCACTGTCTTATACAAATATTCACCAGTCCTTGTGTCCCATATCTACAATGAATGACCTCACTTATCTGGGGCACTGTCTTATGCAAGTGTTCACCAGTCCTTGTGTCCTATATCTATGATGGTTGACCTCACTTTTTTGGAGCACTGTCTTATCCAAATGTTGTTTAGTCCTTGTGGTCAATGGATCATGAGACCCCCTTTTCCTGCTTCCTGTGCATCACTACTGTTTAATAACTATGTTAAGTGACCTCGCTTACCTAGGGCTCTAATATAAAAAATTTCCACAAGTCCCTGTGATTGAGATAGTAGGACATCCCTCTTCCACCTCTCACTTCTCACTATTGGCACAAGGCTTTGATCGGTATCCTCACTTACTAATGATGCAAGCCATCGATGTTACCCATAAAAGTGGTGATAGATAATCTGAGATCAGGATTAAAAATAACAGATACAGTTCAATAAAGATAAATTCAGGTTTTGATTACAAATATCCTTGCAGACTATAGCCTGGAATAGACATCTGGACAATGTTTTTAAGGTCTGTCTAAAGCCAAACATTTTTAATGAGGTAGGGAATAGTTAAAACCCCTGTCTGTTTTTTGTTTTGCTTTTTTTCATTAGTGTCCTAATGTGGAGACTTGCGCTCACTTCCTGTTGTGTAAACACAACAGGAAGTGCGAGGAATTCTCTTTAAAAGTGAGGGAAATATCCTCCATAGTGAACAAAACAAGTGTCCCCATAGAAAGATCTTACTCTCTGCTCCTGTTTCGATAACAAATCTTTGGTTTTACTCTAGCTTTCAGTCTCAGTAATAGCAGTACACAGCAGCATGGATCTCCTTAATGGGGATATACTGTAGATAGCAGTAACAAACTTACAGGGGTTCTAACCTTTTTCCATTCTATCCAAAACTAAAATAATGGTTTGCATACCCTAATGTTCCACTCTGTCTCCTCCTTCTCTATAGCCTAAGGACATTTTGGTATATGTACATTTCTCATCTACGGCCAAAAATGTAATTTTAGGAGGCCATGCACACAGTGGTTAATATACACTGCTTATACAGATGTTCAATAATGTTTGTTTTTATTTTATTTTTATTTTTTAAGCCTGTAAAGACGCTTCCATTTTAGACATTATGGCAATGCATCCAAAGCAGAAATTGAGCCAGCAACTTGATCATTTTTTAGTATTATCATTTTCTTGGCTACATCATCTACACAGGACCAATGTTGACATGTTTCGGACATTACAACCTTACTTATAGCATGATTAACATTAAAATGGCGGGGCTTATATATTATAAAATTATATTTTTATAATATATAAGCCACAGCATTAATCCTGTGTATGTGAAGTAGCCAATAAAGGATAATACTAAGGTGGTATCGAGTTGCCGGCTGACTTTCTGCTTTGGATGTTCGTATAGGAGAGTGGGGATCCCCCAAGCCTGAGCACCGAATCTCGGAAAGTATTTCTTAATTGTGCGGTTGAGCTTGGGTATTTTTTGCTTGTATGTGGCCATGCACCCATAGGCATTTACAGGTGTAAACACACATAAACGTGCACGTATGAGCATAGATGTATTCCAATGGCCACAACAGAATAATATAGTGACCAGTAGCAGGCTTTCACCCGTGTCACCTGATGCCATGCCGTCAACCCCCACAAGCATCTGCCCAAACCCCTGGGATTTTTACCTTCTCTCATCCCTCCATACTCCCTCCCTTTACCACTTTTCTCTCTTCTTCTAGTCTTTCTCAACCCCTACCTCCTTTATTATTCTGTAGCCATCCTGGTTCCTCCAAATGGTTGCATATGGCTAGTGCTGGTACCTAGTTGTATTTACCACACAATACCTTTTCCTACCAACAATTATACTGTCTATTACATATGGTGGTGGTCAGTTATGCCACTTTTATTCTGATACTTGAAAAAGTAATTATCAATATAATATTTTGTTGTTCCAACGTAGTCGTGTATTTTATGTACCATGGTTTGATAAATGGACCCATGGTTGCCGTTCTTGTAATCTGACTATTGTAAATTGAATGAAATTTATTAACGATATTAAACAAAAATGCATTTACAGTCAATGCTGTGTGTACATAAGTGATATTTAAGGCTTTTTTTCTACAAAGTTCTGGCAGAAAAAATCCAGCATATTTTGAGCATAAATTCATATGCTTATGTCCACGCAGTCCAGTAAAGGGTCATTGCTACCTGAAGTTCCTACTGAAACTGACACATCTGGTAGTGTTGATATCATGTCGCCTGCTGTGCTCGTTGGTTTCTCCTTTCAACAAAGGCATAACATAAAATGTACCTTGCCACGTCCTTGCAGTTAAGATACCACAAGTGTGGGTTATGAACCTTTTTTGTCCAAACTTAACTAGACAAGGCACCAACAAACACAACCAGATTCAATACTACTTGCATATAAAGACACAAACAAAGTATGCCTTGAAGTAAATTTATTTTAGAAAAAGTTACTTCATATCTAATACAAACAAAAACACTTAATGGCTCTATCAAAATAAAAAAATATAATACCATTATCCTATCTGCTATTCCAATATATGGCGCAAATAATAGCTATACCAACCATGTCACCAAGGTCCATCATAAGTTCTGGAATCCCACAAAGAAGCGTAAGAAGGTATGTCCATCAGGGACTAACTACCCTAATGTATTTCACCTTAACCACTTTCAGACCGGACCATTTTGCTGGTAAATGACCAGAGGTCTTTTTACACTTTGGCACTGCGCTGCTTTAACTGGTAATTGCGCGGTCATGCAATGTTGTACCCAAACAAAATTTGCGTCCTTTTCTTCCCACAAATAGAGCTTTCTTTTGATGGTATTTGATTGCCTCTGCGATTTTTATTTTTTGCGATATAAACGTAAAAAGACCGCAAATTTTGAAAAAAAATGATATTTTCTACTTTTTGTTATTAGAAAAATCCAATAAACTCAATTTTAGTCATACATTTAGGCCAAAATGTATTCAGCCACATGTCTTTGGTAAAAAAAAAGTCAATAATTGTATATTTATTGGTTTGCGCAAAAGTTGTCACATCTACAAACTAAGGTACGTTTTCTGGAATTTACGCAGCTTTTAGTTTACGACTGCCTATCTCATTTCTTGAGGTGCTAAAATGGCAGGGCAGTACAAAACCCCCCCAAATGACCCCATTTTGGAAAGTAGACCCCCTAAGGAAATTGATAAGAGGCATGTTGAGCCCATTGAATATTTTATTTTTTTGCCTCAAGCGATTGAATAATGACAAAAAAAAAAATTTTTTTTTTTTTACACAAAGTTGTCACTAAATGATATATTGCTCACACATGCCATGGGCATATGTGAAATGACACCCCAAAATAAATTCTGCTGCTTCTCCTGAGTACGGGGATACCACATATGTGGGACTTTTTGGGAGCCTAGCCGCGTACGGGGCCCCGAAAACCAAGCACCGCCTTCAGGCTTTCTAAGGGCGTAAATTTTTGAGTTCACTTCTCACTACCTATTACAGTTTTGAAGGCCATAAAATGCCAAGATGGCACAAAACCCCCACAAATGACCCCATTTTAGAAAGTAGACACCCCAAGCTATTTGCTGAGAGGCATGTTGAGTCCATGGAATATTTTATATTTTGCCACAAGTTGCGGGAAAATTACAAACTTTTTTTTTTTTTTTTTTTTCACAAAGTTGTCACTAAATGATATATTGCTCACGCATGCCATGGGCATATGTGAAATGACACCCCAAAATAAATTCTGCTGCTTCTCCTGAGTACGGGGATACCACATATGTGGGACTTTTTGGGAGCCTAGCCGCGTACGGGGCCCCGAAAACCAAGCACCGCCTTCAGGCTTTCTAAGGGCGTAAATTTTTGAGTTCACTTCTCACTACCTATTACAGTTTTGAAGGCCATAAAATGCCAAGATGGCACAAAACCCCCACAAATGACCCCATTTTAGAAAGTAGACACCCCAAGCTATTTGCTGAGAGGCATGTTGAGTCCATGGAATATTTTATATTTTGCCACAAGTTGCGGGAAAATTACAAACTTTTTTTTTTTTTTTTTCACAAAGTTGTCACTAAATGATATATTGCTCACGCATGCCATGGGCATATGTGAAATGACACCCCAAAATAAATTCTGCTGCTTCTCCTGAGTACGGGGATACCACATATGTGGGACTTTTTGGGAGCCTAGCCGCGTACGGGGCCCCGAAAACCAAGCACCGCCTTCAGGCTTTCTAAGGGCGTTACAGTTTTGAAGGCCATAAAATGCCAAGATGGCACAAACCCCCCCCAAATGACCCCATTTTGGAAAGTAGACACCCCTAAATTTAGGGGTACACTAGTGAGACTAGGTAATAAATGGCGGGTGCCCTGAAACTATAAAAAAATAACTAACCAACCAGCGTCACCTGTAACAGTTATATGGTGATCACTGGTGAAAGGGTTAACGAGGGGGCAATTAGGGGGCTTTATGCGGTAGTATATGGGGGTCCCTGGCGCTATAAAAAGCTGCAGCGAACCTAAATACCTACCTGCCTAACTAGCGTCACCTGTGACACTAATACAGCGATCAGAAAAACGATCGCTTATTAGGCTGGGTTCACACTGGAGCGATGCGGGAACGCCACGAATGCGCGGCGGGTTCCCGCATCGCATGCCTCCCGGCGGCAGTTCACACTGCCCTATGCGAACTGCTGGGAGTGTCAGTGAAATGTTACTGACACCCCCAGATCAGTTCGCATATCGCAGTGCGATCTGCAAACTCGGATCGCATGGTGTGAACACCCATGCGATCCGATTCTGCTGCGGGCCAAAAAAAGGGTCCCGTGCGAATTTGCGGCGGGTGCGGCGGGTGTGGCGGGTGCGGCGGGTGCGGCGGGTGCGGCGAATGGCTGAACTCGAATCGCACAGAGATCGGATGTGATTTGCACTGCAGTGCGGTGCGAATCACATTCGTTCTCATAAACCGCTGCAATGTGAACCCAGCCTTAGTGACACTGGCGACGGGGGGTGATCACGGGGTTAAACCTTTATTGGGGGGGTTAGGGGGGTACATTAGAACTAAAGGGGGCTAACTCTAACTGCCCTAACAGTTATTACAGTCACAAATGACACCAATGCAAAAAAAAAAAAAAAATGACATTGGTGTCACTGTGACTGGGGGGCAGGGGTAATTGGGGGGGTGATCGGGGGGTAAAGGGGGGGTGTGAGTGTGCCTGGCATGTTCTACTGTGTGTGTAGAGTGTTGGTGCAACTCACCGATCCGCTCTCCTCCGTGTCGGAACGAAAAATACCGACACGGAGGAGAGAATACATCACTTCCTCTCCTGTGTTTACATTACAGGAGAGGAAGTGATGTCACCGGGGATTTCTATTCGTCGGGAGCGATCGCGAGGGGGTGGCCATGAATGAATGGCCGCTCCCTCGTCCCGGATCGCTCCCGGACGAAAACCGACCGCCGCAGGCACCGGGCGGGGGCCCGATCGGGCCCCCGACCCGCGGGAGGCAAGGAACGTACATGTATGTCCTTATGCCTGCCCGTGCCATTCTACCGACGTACATCGGCGTGCGGCGGTCGGCAACTGGTTAAAACCACAGACTTCCCCAGGATAAACCCACACTTTATATTCAGATTTAAGATAAAATGATACACTTGCGGGGTAGAGATCTATCCAAATGCTTGGAATGAACAATATTTAAATGTTTGTGATGTATCCGGTGTGCAGTAAGAAGAGGGACACATCCACAAGTTCATAACTAAAGCAATAGGTATAATTTGTTGAATATCCATGATCAAAGCACTTCAATTGAAACTATACTCGCACCCCCTCCAGCGACATCCGTAAGCCCCCAGATGCCAACATCTTGACTCAGTCTTCTTTTGGGTTCAGGATCTTCAGCCATTTTTATGGACTGTGTAGGGATAACGTAACACCAGCACATTAATGCATTCCAGCATATGACGACATTGTATACTGAACAGGTATGACCTAAGTCGGCCATAGACAGAACGAATCTCGGCTGGTATAGCAGGAAGTGGCCAATTTCGATCAATGTATGGGCAGGCTGGTTGTACTGAAGTCAATCCACCATTCGAGTTCAGTACAAATGGCCTGTCTGTTTTTTTTTTCATGCAATCACTTCTTGCAGCTAAAGCCTCAAGTGGTGATCATTGTATTGTGATGGCTGGGAAACCTCCCGCTGTCAGAATACAATAACTCAGCTGGAGGGATTCCTCCATCAACACTGAATGTGTTGTTGGAGGAATCAAGCAATTTTCTTACCTTCTACCCATGGTTGAAGGAAAGAAATTTGGTTAATGTATGGCCTGGCTTATCTCTTTTGCTGTAAAAAGCCTGCCTGGTCACCTGTTTTGAATTTTTACATAAAGTTCCATTTTAAGGGCTGTTAAAAAACATTCCGTATGCTATGTTTATAATATACATCAGTGACACATTACTGCAATGAGGATGCTTGAAGGCAGTTTCCTCTTATCTCCCCTAAGGCCACTTCAGTCGTAATTAACTTGTATTATATGACGGATCCTCAGCTGGGGCTTTGTGAAGTTCTATATTCAGCATGAACTTTGTTATAAGATTTTATGACCACGCTGAAGTATGTTTCCACAACACAGGATTGTGAAAATAAATTGTGACTTTTGATGAAGAAATATGGTGCCTTTACGATCCTATTTAGCGGCACTTTAAGAGTAGGTTCTGATATAGTGGGATAACCTCGGAATTTTCAGATCTGTCTGTTTTAATAAAGTGTTAATGGTAAAAAAAAGAGTTTTGTATTTCGTATCTTGATACAGCCATTGAGTATATTGGTTTGTATTAGATATGAAGTAACTTCTAAAATGAATGGTGCAGGCATATTTTTTTTCGGCATTTTTAACATGAGTATTATTGTTCCTCCAATAAACCTTCCATGTTACCACTGTGTCTTCTAGTGATGTGAGAGATGACAGGAGGAACCAACAAGTGCTGCAGGGTGTCATGGTTCCATGTACATTGATCTGGCACAGGGTTTTACCTTCTGTTTGAGCTGCTCGGGTTCCTGTCAATCTACCTTGAACCTAGGTATTATTAAGCATTTGCCCCTGTGTTTGAGCAATGTGTCTCCACGCTAAAGCCAGACCTCCCTGATCCTCTGGTGTTTGCTGTTCCTTCCGTACACTTGTACTTCTCCAGAGCCTCTCCCATCCTCTGGAATTCCCTGCCCTGGTATATCCGATCAGCCCCTAACTTGTCCACCTTTAGGGGATCCCTGAAAACTCACTTATTCAGGGAAGCTTATCCCACACTCACCTAACAACCCCATCAAATCATTCCCCGCATCTATTACCTTTTTGTACCCTCACGCCCTCCCTTTAGAATGTAAGCTCCACAAGCAGGGCCCTCCTGTCCCTTCTGTATTGTACTGTAATTGTGTTGTCCCCCTATACCAGTGATGGCGAACCTTGGCACCCCAGATGTTTTGGAACTACATTTCCCATAATGCTCCTGCACTCTGCAGTGTAGTTGAGCATCATGGGAAATGTAGTTCCAAAACATCTGGGGTGCCAAGGTTCGCCATCACTGCCCTATACATTGTAAAGCGCTGCGTAAACTGTTGGTGCTATATAAATCATGAATAATAATAATATTAATTCTGTGTGTTCGGTCTTGTTGTTGTTTTTCAGTATTTTCCCTTTTGCTGCACTCTTGTATTTTCTTTAGTTTCTGTCCATGTATCCCTTTGTTTTCTGTTGCTGGGGTGCTCTCCACCGCATTGTTTCTTGTTTTTCCTGCATGCTGTATCCATCTCTCTCTGCACTATTACCCCAGCTTCCCTGCTCTCCTGTGCTACACTCTTGTTCTCTGCATCTTCCCCCTAGTGTATGCTAACTGCCATACTTTCTTCTTTGGTCCTTGTATCCTCTGTGTACTCTGAGTCCATCCTGTGTGCTGGCACTGTGCCTGCACGGGTGTGTTTGAGAGACGCAACCTGGGGCTTGCCTTGCAGCACAACATTCACACCTTCAGTGGCTCTAGTGAAGACCAGGCAGCTCCTTAGATTCTACGAATGTGATACTCCCCTGTTTGTGTGCAGTCACACTGCTCCTGCACCATCCAGGATCCATACCCTGACACACCCGTTTAGCTGTCCCTACTTCTTCACTAAACTTAGCCCTTGTACACACGGTCGGACATTCCGACGGAAAATGTAAACACAGTAAATTGACACTACCTGAAGTGTCAGCTTCTGAAAAAACTTAGGGCATCTATTCTTCTTCACTAGAACAGTATTTGGCAGCACGGAAGGCAGGAGAGGTAAGTATTCATTACAGGTACATCTGTATTTTAAGGCTGTTTTTAAGGCAGAGTCCCTTAAATAATATCTTAAACAAAATATGCATCTCTGTTGGTTTCAACAAACCCATAAGAGAGTTTGGTTTGTGCTTCCAAGGAATTATCTGATACAGGTTTTCAAAGGAATTACTTCCTTAGTACAGGCAAACTTTAAAAAATCTACATGTACTGAACGCATTACCTGACGGTTGCCATGGAAATCCCTTTGGGTGCTTCTGTATTAAGTGCGCAACAGATATAGCCATTGTTAATCAATACGGAAATGAAAACCATAAAAAGAGACATTTTAGAATTTATATAAATTGCCTATTTTAAAAATTCAACAGAATGGCAGAATAAACCAACAGACACAGCTTATTACCGATATAGATAAAACGCATAAAAGTAGCAAACCATCAAGTCTACAAGAACTGCAAAAATCAAGATCAGAGATACAAATCCATCTGTAAGGCATTGCCGCAAAAAGCACTGGAATGGATAAAACTATACTTTTATGTGAACACTAATAAATTTAATGGCCTGTTAGCTAGAAAACTTTCTGAAGTTGCTAAATACCACACGATGTATCAGATCCAAGCTAGAAATGGCACCTTACTGTTCAATCAATATACTGAAAGTGATTCAAATGTATTATGATTCGTTATGCCTCCCAGACAGTTTCTCCAATTACTGACTGAAATATATTATTTTAAAGGATTGTACCTAACCAAACATGTTAGTAATGGTCAACACATTGAACAATGCTATGACAACAGTAATGGTCAACACATTGACTCTTCTGTTGTCATAGCATTGCTCAATGTAGTGACCAAATCTTTTGAAAGCATAAAGTCCCCCCGATTATCTACATTTCTATATTTGCAGCAATTAAATACTATACTTGGAAGTTTTTTAGTGATATATTAAAAAGGAAAGAATATTCCTTCAGAGTTGTTACATACATCTATTTTTTGCTGTACCCAAGCGTATCAGAGACCATCTTAGCATACTGCATGTAATTATGGACTAATTTCAGTTATAAATATAGATTATACATTTGTGTTTGTCTTTTTTTTATTTTTATTTTTTTACCTGCCTTCTCGGTGCAGCATAATGTATCTAAATCTTGTTCCCTTGGAATACGAACTCCATAAAATTAAATGGAAATTGCAACATGCCTGCATGGACTTGTTGAGACGAACAAGATCCTGACAAGGGGCTTCCCAGCAACATATTGGTGGATCAAGGATCAGAGAGTTTAAGATATGCAGAGGGGCTGGGGAGATGGAAAATATAAGTGTGACTGCACTAAAAGACCAGTTACACTTTAAGGTAACCTTAAACTAACCTGTAAACCTAAAGTGGAACTAAAGTTAGAGATACTTATCTTGCTTTAATGGTCCAAAGCCCATGAGGTCCTTTTCCGGCATCTTCTCACCGGCTTTTTTCCGGGGGGCTATATTAATTGGCCAGTGTGAGATGATATAACTTTTGCCAGATTGTAGACATTCTAAGACTGCATCCAAGCAGGTAGCCTTTATTTTATTTTATTGCATGTTCCATTTAAAGTAAACTTTAAAATTTTAGAATTTTTTTCCTATGTACCAACAGGTACACGTTATTGATTGGCCCTGCGGACTGCTTACACCTTTCCTTCATTCCTCTTGCCAGCTGAAAGTGAAGACAAATAGCTCTGTATAAGCTCCAAGTCACAACTTGGAGCTAACACAGTACTGAGCATCCCCTCAGTTTGAAAGAAATTGCAATTATGATGGTCTCCTCTGCAAAAAAAAAAAAAGCTTCTTACTTTCCTGGTGAAAATCTTCTTTTGCTTTGTGTACAATCCCAGTATCTGTCAGGTGGTAGGATGAATGAACTTTCATGCACATGTGCTGGAGTTGCATCATCCTGTGCTGGTTAATGATGATGATTGAAGATCCTGAACTCTGCAGAAGCCAACAAGAAGATGTTGGTGCCAGCAAGGGAACTTATAGATGTCACACCACTGGAGCGGAGGTGAGTATGCTTCCACTTTAACCTAATTAAATTGAAACCAAATATCTCTTTCATAATAAAATATAATAATAATGCATCTAATCTCCCTTGCCTCTAAAGCCTCATACGCATTAGGATCGTGCTCCAGAGGGTACTGCTGCAATCGCGTGCATTGTGTTTACGGCGCATCACCATTGACTTGCATGTGTGGCGTTCGGTAGGCTTGCCCCCTGCCAAGCAATACATTTTGGGTCAAATTTACCATGGCTGTGAAGCATCAAGGCCGAGCCCAAAATGTAGTTATCATGAAAATTCTTAGCATCATTTGACAATATACCCAATCCCCCATGCCTAAAAATCTGATGTCCAAAAAAGTCTGGAGCACCAGAACTACTGAACCACATAAAATAAATCTGAATTATTTTAAATCTACCAGGGGATGTGACTCTCCTGGTTATATAAATACAACGATTCAGCAAACTCCATACAACAATTAGATCAGTCATAGGGTGAGGTGGTAAAATGGGGGTTGATGCTACCAAAGCATAAATCCAGTTCAAGATATCACCAGCACCATGTTCAGATTTACCATTAGGAGACTTTGAAGTCACCAACAGAATGCAACTGTGTTTCAAAGCCACAAAGGACTACCATGGTCATTGCATGTTGGGGAAGAGGTCCTTAGAGGCCTCAAAATGTCATTGCTTTCTGTCGGAAACTTTTAAAGTGTCCTGTCTGATTATCTGAACATGATGTGCTGGGTAATATCCTGGAATGAACTTCTCCAGGTAATATGGTTCCCATATGGTGAAGTTATGGAATTTTGGGGGAAAGTGCTTGTGACTTGGGGGTCTATTCATTGTTTTCATCTCAAATCAAACACATTTTTTTTCTAATTAAATCTTAGGTGAAAAAAAGGTGCCAATCTTGGTTGAAAACATGGATTATTAGACCCCTTTGTCTTTAGTATTTTTAAACTCCGTTTTCCCCAAATCTTGGCTTGCCTTATTATTTTCTGTCACTCCTCCCATTCCATTCCCAAGAGAAATTATTTTCCACTATTATAAATATTAATATGTAGCTAAATGATATTGTTATTGACTGTCAAAAAATTCCATTTTGGATGTTACTAAATAGGGTAGGATATACTAATAAATATGGAGAAATTGTGCTGCCATTGTGGATAATGGGAATGAAAAAGCATTATGTCATGGTCAGAATACGAACTCTGTAGATGCGACCAAGTATAAAAAAACATTCCTTTCTTGACTAGGGTAGTCTGTGTTATTGTTTTGCTCGGAATGTAACCCTTTTAGAGTAATAAATATATTTGCCATTGTATAGGGAATCATTATCTTCATAGCAGACAACAAAAGCTTGCCTTTATTGTTTACTGTGCAAAAGAAAATGCATATAAAATGAATTTATGCATACATAAATATTCACTACATTTTATTTCTTCAATAATGTACACGATCCAAGCAATTGTAAATATGCAATAGTACAAATGTGTGAAAGTAAAGATTTGCCAATGCAATATTTTTTTTTAATAATGCAATAATTGATTTGAAATAATAAACACTTGATGTACAATTGGGATACAAAGGTAGAAAACAACATACATTATATGCGATCAAATATGTAATAGCTACTTTCTGTCTTTGGTGGCAATGCCTAGGGCAGCCTTTTTAACATTGAGGAACCCTTGAAATAAATGTAGAGTTTCAGTAAAACCTGCTAATAAATCCTAAGTCTAGATCTCCTAGTACATTAGCATGATGTTAAAGAGGGAAATATGTTCTGTACTGTATACTTGTGATCATTAGGAAGAATGTCCCCCTTACAGATCGCTAAAAAGATCAATGGTGCCAGTGGTTACTTATCTGAAAGGAATTAAGTGCTAATTTCTAAGTAACCCTTGTTGAGAAAGGCTTGCCTATTGTATATTATTCTAACATACAGTAAAAATCCATTTGATCAATGACCAATAGGCCCTTGAGGAAGAATGAGAATAATTTTAAGATTATCTTGTGGGGGAAAAAAATCTTCAATATCACCATTCCGGGATTTAAAGTGATTGTAAATGTTTTTTGTTTTAAAATAACAAACATGTCCAGGGGCAGACTGACCATTTGGCCACTCGGGCACTGCCCGAGGGCCCCATGCTACTAGGGGGCCAATCAGGGTTGCCAGCCTCAGTAAAACCAGGGACAGTATGTAAATATTTGTGTTTTTTTTTTTTTTTTTACATCTGTCTCTGAAATGTCCCTTACCGACATCCTTTTGGTCTAAAAATCCTGAGATTATAGCTGTCCCACCTCTCCAGTACCTTCTCAGCCAATAGAAACATGTCTGTGTATACTGTGTGATTGTATACTGTGTTTGTTTGTGTATACTGTGTGGCCCCATAATCTCTGATTGCCTGGGGGCCCCATAATCTCCTATTGCCCAGGGGCCCCATGAGTTGTCAGTCCGCCTCTGAACATGTCTATACTTACTGGCCCGATCCTCCTCTTCTCAGATTCCTTGCAGGCGCGCCTGGCTTCTCCTCTGTTGCTGGTGCCCCCAATAGCAAAACGATTCCCATGGGGGCACTCGTGCGGGCTCGTTCCCGAGCCGTCTTCTGTGTTCCTTGACACAGAAAGTGAGACAGTCCCACCCTGATCCCTTGTCACTGGAGTTGATTGACAGTAGTGGGAGCCAAACAGGAGCTCCCACAGCTATCAATCTGCACAGGGAGGAGGGACCAAGCCAGGAGAGTTGCAGCTCTTTTGCACAGTGCTGTATCACAATGGGGTTCAGGTAAGTAAAAAGGGGGGTGAGGGGGCAAGTCTGTGACACAGAATATTTTTTTACCTTAATGCATAGAATGCAATAAGGTAAAAAAAACTTTGAAGCTTTAGAACCATTTTAAATGAGTGGGATATATGCGATTGTCATATATAACTACAGACTTTTTAAGTGATGCGTACAACAGAACAACATCCAGAGGCTAATATACCCATACCTGTCCACTTGGGGTTTTCTTCCTCCTCCTGTTTTCCCCTCCTGGTGGCCTACTTCCTGGTGAATAGAGGTATGGTTGCTGATGCTGAATGCCATTTTATTAGGTGTTTATGTTGGTTGTAATATCGCCTTTGCTGGCCAAGCCATGTACTCTGAAGACTTTGGCCTGGATGGAAAACAAGAAATTTCTCCAGCAGCTAAGGGTTGACTTAGTATATCAGCAACAAAATTCTCCTGCGCTTTGGTGTAATAGCCCAAACCAGAAAAGAACTCTGTAGTCAGAAATGGATATTACTATCAAGCCTTGCTGCCCTCTAGGACTAAGGTTGTCCTCAGAACACTCAGAACAGAGGGTGCACTGGCCTAATGCATTATCCACCAACAAATGTATAAAAAATTTGCAGCAGGGACCACGGTGAGGTCCTCCACAAGCTAGAGGCTTTGGCAAGCTGATAGACTGCAACCACCTGTAGTGGCTTTATGAGCGTTTTTACTACCTACACTTGTGAGTATTTTTATTTTGTATCTTCTTTTTAATAAATTTGTTGTTGGATAATTCACTAGGCCAATGCACCCTGTTTTCATCTATTTGACATAGTATATATTATGATGCTGTGTAGGCAAACTGAAGTTGAAGGTTAAGGATTGCATACGAGAAGACAAGTGATGTCAAGAGCTATCAGATCTATGCAAAATACCAATATGTAATGGAGCAGCATGAATATTGTGTTTCATTTTTATACATTTTTATAATATACAGAATATATTTCAGAGATAATAAAGACAAATGGGTTTTTAATAGTTTATTGACTTCATTAAGTACAGTACTTAAAGTGGTTGTAAACCCTTACAAACCACTTTGACCTACAGGTAAGCCTAGATTAAGGCTTACCTGTAGGTCTAAGAAATATCTCCTAAACCTACACGGTTTAGGAGATATTTGCCGAAAGACAGGCACCGCTGTCTACGGCGCATGCGCCGCAGACAGCGGCGCACAGGTGCCCTGAGCACGCCACTGTCAATGGCAATATGCCGCGAGTGGCGGCTCCCGTGCGCATGCGCAGGAGTGATGTCATTGCGGCTTCGTTGAATGACAGCGGCGGAGCAGCGAGACCCACCGAGAAGATGGATGCTGCGGACTACAGGGGACAGCGGTGACTGCGCTGGCTCCTGTGTCAGTTAAAGCGGAGGGCCGGTTATAAAAATAAAAATAAAAAAGTCAGCAGCTGCAAACACTGCAGCTGCTGACTTAATAAACACACTCACCTGTCCAGGGTGCCCGCGATGTCGGCCGCCCGAGGCCGACCCGTCCCTCGGCTCTCGGGTCCCGGCGCCGCCATCCCTTGTAAGGGAAACAGGCAGCGGAGCCTTACGGCTTCACTGCCCGTTTCCTACTGCGCATGCGCGAGTCCCGCAGCTACTGCGCATGCGCGAGTCCCGCAGCGCTTTCTGAATGGGACGCGCTGTGTTCTGGAACACACAGTTCCCAGAACACAGCGCGACTCATTACCCAGAAGACGCCACGACGAAGAGAGAAGACAGAAGATCTCCGCGGAGGAGGAAGAGGAAGATTAGGATAAAGTGCCTAGCAACAGGCATTTCTGGTAAGTAAAAAAAAAAAATTTTTTTCATTTTTTTTTTTTTTAGATTTTTTGTAATTTTTAACATTTTTTTGTTTTTCAGGGTGGCCCTCCCCTTTAAGTGACACATAATTCACTACTATGCGATGCATAGTAGTCCATTATGCTTTACCTTTGCAGGGAATCAAAGAGGAAGTAAACCCATTAGGGTTTACTACTTCTTTAAACAATACCAAAAATGATCTTGTATTGGTTTAGAAGTTGTTTTATGACTTGTATAGTACAGGAATATAGAGGCTTTCATCTGAAAACACCAGTTGCCTGGCTTACATGTTGTTCTAGAAGCTTCGGTGCTTTTTGAGGCACTGACCTGGAAAACAAATGCAGATTGGGAGGTCTGACTTCACTATAACTTTCTAATCTGTGTGCTTTTTCCAGATCAGTGACTTCAGTGGTGCAGCACCTGTCCCAACCAGTGACTGGACAGTGAAAAGAGAAGCAGCACAGTAATGAGCTCACCATCCTGCTCTCACTTTCTATCAGCATACTTCGTACCAGCACACCCCCCTCCCGGTAAAAAGCACTCTCCCGTGAGGTCAGAGGGCCTGGTAAGGATACATCCGACGACATCCAGTTCCCGGGGCACAGTAGAAGGAACGGATGTCATTCTTCCCACTCTGTGATATTTCCTGTCTGTTTACTGGCCAGTTTAGAAAAAAGCTTCAGATCGAATCAGTCAAGTTTGATCCAAAGCTCCAAAGGACAGAGGAGACATCTAATAGACCCTAGATGTCTCAGTAAAGACAGCCTGTCACTGCTTATTGATATCACAAGATAGCAATTGTGATGTCAAATAAGCAGTGATATCTTGTGATAGCAATAAAAGTGATATAAAAAAAAGTGCAAAAAAAAAAAGTAAATAATACAATATAATTTTTTCTTAAAGTGCCCCCATCTGTTATGCTCACACCCAAATGTAAACGCACATGCCGGTCCAGCACACATATGTAAATGCCAATTACACCACACACGTGAAATATCGCCACAAGGCTCAGAGTGAGAGCAATAATTCTAGTTTCAGACCCCCTGGGTAACCCTAAACTAGCAGCCAGTAAAGGCTCTTAAAGTGTCACCTATGGGGATTTTTAGATACTGTCGTTTGGCACCGTTCCACAGGAAGACGCAATTTTAAAGCGTGACATGTTTGGTATCTATCTACTCAACATGCCATAATTTTTTATGCTTTAACAAAAAATGGGTATTATATTGTGTTTTTGTGCATTGAAATTAAAGTGTGTTTTTTCCCAAAAATTTGCATGTGAAAAACCACTGTGCAAAAACCGTGTGACATAAAAATATGCAACACCCACCATTTTATTCTCTAGAGCCTCTGCTTAAAAATATACAGTATACCATAATGTTTGGGGGTTCTAAGCAGTTTTATAGCAAAACAAAAATGTTTTAAGTAGGAGAGAAATGTCAGAATTGACCCAGACTGGAAGTAGCTAAGCAGGAACTTCGCCCTTGTCGTAAAAATTGCAACCGAGGCACATTTAGAAATGTTTGATAATGGGAATCTACAAACAGATACTTATAGATAATTGCAGTTTTTTTATTTTTAACGCTTTTTTTCTTTTACTCCCCATTTTTATCATGGTGGCCATTTTGATTAAAGGGTGATAAATCCACCTTGCTCTACATCCTGGAACTCTGTGTAGAGCTCTGGAAAGGTCCACTTTAAATTGTCATAAACGATGATCACGGCAGCCTTCTGCCACCCCCGGTGGTGCGCACGCACCCCCGTTCGCTCCCCGAGCTGATTGGGAGTGTCCATCGGTCTCGATCTCTGCCAGGCTCCCGCGATCGCTCAGGGCACTGAACTGACACTCGACTTTCTTTGGGATCATGTACAGGCATCTGGCAGCAGAGCCGAGGTAGGGCTGCACTTTAAGAATTAAGTTACCCTATATTGTCAAAAGTATTGGGACACCTACTTTTACACGCACATGAAATTGAAGTTCCTCCCCCCCAAACTTGCTCATCTCTGTCTTTATGATCCTTGCTTCGTGCACTGAATGTCGAGTCGCTAGAATCTTGGTAAACAGCTTAAGGTCTGTGTTTAGGAGGCAAATCAGCCTGTAGCTGCTGCATACTGTGAGATCTTTGTCTTCCATAGGGATGACCATAATATGTGGCCGTAGAGTATCGCTGGAGAAGGCTGCCGTGTTCCCTATTTCATTGTAGAAGGTTGCCATATGGGGACTAAGACGAGAGTGATGTTTTGTAGTATTGAAGGGAAAGTCCATCTGGCCCAGGGGCTTTATCCAGTTTAGTCGAGTTAAGTGCTAGTTCCAGTTCTTCTGGCATTATCGGGGTGTCTAATTCAGCTATACTTTCCGGTGTCAGTGTAGGGATCTGGGCGGAGGATAAATAGGCTTCAATCAGGGGTTGCACTTTAGGCGGGATCAGTAAATTGTACAGAGTTTCATAATATTCCTTAAAGGTGTTCACTATTTGATGTGGTAGACTGACCTTTGTATCAGTCGATGTCTTAACCACATGCCAACCATGTAAGATAAGAGGTTAATCCAGCAGGGGGACACCAAGGAAGAAAAAGGGAGGAACAGAGAGAAACCAAAAAATGGAAAATGGGGTGGGGGGGGGGGGGGGGGAGAGGGACAGATTGGGGGAAGGGATTTAGCTGTGTAAGCCCTTGTATACACGTTCGGACATTCCAACAACAAAATCCATCCGATTTTGTCCGACGGATTTTGTTCGAAACTGGTGTTGCATACACACGGTCGGACAAAGTTGTTGGAAAATCCGATCGCTCGTAACGTGATGACGTCATTTCATTACGATGGGACTACGTTCAGGCTAGTAGCCAATAGCTTTGGTCTAGGAAGTTGATCTGAGCATGCGTGGCACTTTGTCCGATGAGAATTCTCTACAAATGATCGGACAAAGTCTGATCGGATCATGTTGTCGGAAACTTTATATCCAGCTCTAAAACGTTGTCGGTCGGATATTCAGACGGAAACAGTCTGATGGAGCCCACACACGGTCGGATTATCTGACCACACTGTCCGATCGGACATTTTCCATCGGAATGTCTGACCATGTGTACAAGGGCTAAGAGTTACAAGATGTCTTTACGGTGAGGTTGTATAAACAATTCCCTATTGGAAAGAGTACAGCTTGAACCGGGATAGGTATACAGGTGGGGGGGGGGGGGGATAAAACCGGAGCTATGGGATTCAGGTCAGGGAGTGAAAGTAAATAGCTACTAGTGGCAAGCAATATGCTTGCATTAGCACGAGTCAACCAATTCGGTCGAGGGATGTGCTGGGCTATGTGGGGGAGTAGCTGGAGTGGGCTGCAAGGGGGTGCTCCCGACCCATCCCCCATGTGAGCGCCGGAGGGGGGCCTGCATATACAAATCATTGCATCCAGGCATCGCCAGCCATGAGAATTCATCTCACTCACTAGCCCCAGTACCTGCCAGCGTTCAGGCGTTCTTTGCCTAGGATCTACTTATGTTCCCCTTTTGTTTAAAAAGGACAACCTTACCCGGGTATCCATGGACCATCTAATAGCAAACAAACAATATGCCAAACATTCTTGATCGTTTCAGGCTGACATATAAAATTATATTTGCAGTCCCTGAGGTATTATAATAGTATACAAAAAAGAAAAAAAATCAACTGTAGTAGGAGATATGAAGTAAAAGAAACTCAGGGTGAATTGGAGGGGGAGATGATAAACCCGCCCCCACCCATTATGCACGGGGGTCCTTCTCCTCTTCCCCCGAAACAAAAGGTGTCAGTCTTCTCCTGAATGGTTCTGGCGAGGGTCCATGTCCCCACCCCCCCAACCAATCTCCAACATTGTCCCCAAGAGCAGGTTCTCTCCGTTTGTTTTTCCCGGTCTATGCAGTCATGCAAGTTCACTGACTTGTCAGAATGTTTTGTCTGTGCAGTGGCGCTTGTATATTTCAGGGAGAGGGGATCCGTGTTCCGCTCACAACCAGAGCCTCACAAGTGGCATATGCAAATACCACATTATCTGTATGGCATCTCGGGGGTCTGCTCCGTCTGAGGGTAAGGACGACGGAATGGGGGACAAATCTCTCCTCATCCAGAGTCTCTGTGATGCCTGTTGAGAGAAGGGGGTCAGCCACTTCAGAGACCTGTTAGTGGGGCACATGAGTGAGAGTCACATAATGATCTCCTCGGGTTCCAGGGCGAGGGCGTATGGGCACTTTGGGGGGAGAATCACGAGTCAAAGTTGGATGGTGATAGTAGAGGTCTCTAGGGGGCGGAGGGGGAGAACCACCCATGACTCACGTGTTCCATCTGGTGTAGGCACCCACGACCTTCGGCGCTGCCTCTGCGGTCTAGGTTGGAGGTTTCTCTGCAAGGGCTGTGGGCCGGATCCACCACCCGACTGTGGGAGGAACATCAGCCAGTTCTGGATTCTGATGGGGGCTGTGTCCAGAAAAGTAAATAGATCTGGTAGGTCCCTTGGAGAGCAGAGGTTGAAGGATTGTTGGTCTTTTCTGAAGATCACTGATGGTGGGTATCCCCAGCGGTAGATGGCTGCTTGTCGGAGGGCCAATTCTAATAGCGGTCGGAGCATGGCTCTTCTCTGCCAGTGCGTATTTTTTTAGCACTGACCACTGTATTAGTGTCACTGGTCCCCACAAAGTGTCAAAAGTGTCAGGTGTCCGATTTGTCTTCCTCGCAATATCACAGTCCCGCTATAAGTCGCTTATTGCCACCATTACTAGTAAAAAAAAAATATCCTGTCGTTTGTAGATGCTTTAGCTTTTTTGCGCAAACCAATCAATATACGCTTATTAGGATTTTTTTCCAAAATTATGTAGCAGAATACATATTGGCCTAAATTTAAAAAAAAAAAAGTATTTTTTTTCAAAATTGTCTGTTTTTTTGTTTATAGCGCAAAAAATAAAAACCACACTCTAGTTGTGGGAAAAAGAGGACATCAATTTTATCTGAGTACAAAATTGCACGACAAAAATTGGCCTGGTCATATAGGGATTAAAACCTTCCAGTGCTTACGTGGTTGTGTTTTTATTTTGGGGGGGGGGGGGGGGGGAGGTGAATGATCCACAGTGTCTCTTAAAGAAAAATCAAACCTGGAAAACCAAAGCCCTTCTGCCAAAGCCCTTGGTGTCATAATGACCTCCTAACCAGTAAGTGGTTTTGTGCAGAAAGGGTATTTGTTCTTCTGAAACAACATTAAGCTCTTTTTACGAGTACAGTTTAGGCGTGAATGGTGCTTACCAACGTTCTAAGGCAGTTTGTTTCCACGAGCTCATAAAAAAATAAAAATACTTGCTACCTAATGTTGTGTTCTTTTTCTGCTTAATTTTGTCCTGAGCGAGTTCCCCTTTGATGCACAGTTGAATTGATGGTAAATTATTGAAATAAAGAACACAAGTTTTATTATTAATGCAACCTCCGATACATGCAAAGCTTAAGCAAATGATTACACAGCCAGGCAGCATTATAGTGAATGCTAAGTGCAATCCATCTTCCTACTATAAAGAGAGAAATAACTAGTGTCATTTTTATATCCGCACCTAGGTGTTAATGGGGTGTCTGCTTTCACTACCCTAGATAAAGTTCCAGGCTGCCTGATCACAAATTGTCCTACTGGGAACATGGAACTTTGAATTATATTCTTGGCTCAATGGTCAAATAAGCATTTATATTATTGCAGTTGCTTCCGACGATATACTTCCGAGTATACCTTTTATATAGCAACCTTTTAAATCACTGCCTGATTCTCGGATGGGAAAATGTAATGCTAGTGATAAGTTTTATTGGCTGATTGAAGAGACAGAAATTGCAGTCTTTCAAGCCTACCTAGATGTCTGCGCCAGGCCTGGCACAGTATGACGCAAGCGGTAGCTGAAATAGAATCTATTATCAGGCAGATTGTTTCACTCCGATCAGAACTCATCTGTGTAGGTTGAAGCTTTCTGCTGTCACTGTAAAGTAGAGTAGAGAACATTCACTTTGTAAGTGGATTTTTCACTTTGCAAAAGAAATTGCTTTAGTAGATGATGTTAAACTAAGTGAAAATTCGCTTTGCAAAGAATACACAATCATATTATGTTATTATAAGGAAAATTAAAAATAATTTCCATGCAAATAATTGGGTATTTTGTTTTTTTCTATTATTTTCCTTGCCTATGATACTTAAATTAGGGTTAATTCATCCAAAAACAAATCCTAAACAAACAGATTTCATTCACCTATTTATTAAAGTGGTAGTAAACTTTTGCAAAAGGAATTGCTTTAGTAAATGTTTAAAAATAATTTCCATGCACATTATTGGGCATTTTTTATTTTTTTTTATTATTTTCCTTGCATATGATACTTAATTAAACAAATCCTAAACAAACAGATTTCATTCACCTATTTATTAAAGTGGTAGTAAACCACGGCTTTCAAAAAAATAAAAATAAATAATGATCCAGGGAATATCAGATTGCCTCTCAGGAGCAAAGGCTTTGCTGATTTTTTTATTTTTTTTGCCTTCCTCTGGATCAACTGTGGGTATAGGATTGTGTATATGAGATTTGTATGATTTTTTCCCCTTTTATAGGTTTAACTAGCTGTCTTTTTTTTTTCAACTTAACTGTGTAACTATATAAAGCAATGGCATAATGTGCTAGTATGCATCGCATACCAGCGCTTTATGAAATGCTTAGTTTAGAACGAAGCCCCCCAGTGGTACGCTGTCTTTGCTGACAGGGCTTCCATCTTCCCCCGGTCTTTCTTCGGGTTCGTGGGCTCCGGCTGTATGAGGGTCTGGGACCGCCATGAAGTCACTCTCGCACATGAGCAAGGGAGCCCTCGCCTACAGCACTTCACTCTGAAGGCCCGGCACATGTTTGCCAGATCTTCAGAGCGTATGTGCCAGTGACGTCGCCAGCTGCATCCAGCATGAATATCTCCTAAACACTACAAATTTAAGAGATATACACTGTATCTACAGGTACATTATAGGCTTACCTGTAGGTACAAGATCAAAAATTGAGTTTACTACCACTTTAATTGTTTTTTGCTTGCATGTGATTGGATGACTGAAGTCTCATTCACTAAGCCAAGTAAAAAGTTTGTTAGCTTAATGTATGAGTTAAAATTGTGCTGACTTCATGCATCCAATCTTTTAAGCAAAAATTGACTGGGTATTCTTTGAAAAGAAAGTATTCATTTGTTTAACCTCATTTACTAAGCTAAGTGCAAATCCCCCCTTCCAAAGTGAATGTTCACTACTCCTTTAGGTCTCTTTTGCATGGGTTCGCCGCCACCCTCTGACCGCTCACCTAAAACCAAACAGCCAGAGGGCACCATACACATGCTACTGTCAGCAAATTTAAGACAGCTTGTCGAGTTTACAGGCAGTATCTCTTATGAAACTGGTCCATTCAAGTCAATGGGACCTTGCTGCAACCATGAGCCAAATGCTTGTGCCTTGACTACAGTGTTTTTTTTCCCATTCAAAATCTCTATTTGGCAAAAAAAAGCTAAAAAATAGACAGCAAGATCGCCCCCTGAATGCCTGGAAACCACTGCTTAGCCACCCTCTGAAAAGAGGATTGCTTTTTAGAGGCTACTGCAGTGTTAACTTCATCAGGGACGAGACAATTTTTTATCCACATATGGTCACTGTGGTTAAACAGACATCAGCCTGCCGTTCAGCTTCTGTTCAAACGCTCTGTTGGAAGATTTCCGCTCAATCAGCACTGCAGGCTACAAACTGCAGTGCTGATCAGTGAATTCTGATGGCGGAGAAATCGGGTCACTTTTTTTTGAGCGAAAAAAAAATTCTTCTCTAGGGCCAGCCTTAGCCCTAGTAATCAACCCCACCATCAGAATGAAATTCACATGCATCTAGGAATTTTCTACCTTTAGAAAGGAAAGAAGCTTCATCTCAAACAGCATTAGAGCTTATGTATGAAAAGTGTGATAACAAGAGACTCTCTAGTTGCTAGGGGGTGCCAGCTGGCTGGTACTTTATTGACCGGTGGGGTAGTCCACCATAGTGATGGCCCAGTAGGAATATATGGGGGGAGGCAGGAGAGAGCTGCAAATTTGAAACTACCCTAGTGTCACAGCTTTGTCTGTCAGAATGGACCAGCATTTGAAAAATGTCAGGATTCGGGAGGCGGCTTTCACCTCTAGGTACTTGCTGCAAGGCTGTGTAATGCTGAAACTGATCTAATAGAGATCTACCTTGCTCTGATTGATATAACTAGGTTGCCATTGATTGAGTACAGTAGATACTGTGTTGGAAGTGAAAGCTTTAAATAAAGGGGGACTTTTTGGCTCCTGAAACGTGTTGGTTTCTTGTGGTTCTACTTCTGCCATTTGTGGATCATAAAATACTTACTGAACTCCTATCACATGTTTGGCCCTCCTTCAGTCTTGAGGCATCCTTTAAAAAATATAGACAGTCTGGCGGCACCCTATTCTAAAATGTAAAAACTATTCCAATCATTTTACATAATGCAGCAACATCCACAAATCCAAGTAGGACACCCAACGTTAGAGGTGATTTATTCTTCCAAAGCAAATACACTTTTGCAAACAGGTACTGACTAATATTCTAATGTTTCTCTTCTCCCTCACTCTCCATCTCTCAGCTATTACCCCAGTGCTGATGGTGAGGGGCAGGGAAAGATCAAACAAGGGTGTTATGCAAGCGACTGACATCCTCCCTATCAACTGATGATGCCATTGGTCATTAGGAAGCCAGCAGCTAGAAGGATGTAATGGTGCACAATGAAAACCTGTGGCTTTGTGTAACTACATGGCAGCCTTTATCCACACTCTGGCTTGTATACACTTGGCACTTTTTGGGTAATTTGCCAAGGGATCCCTGAAGAAACATCAAGGAGCCCCAGGGTGTCTGGGCACCCTGGTTGAAAAAGGCTGTTATAGACTACCCAAGCCCAGTGACCCCCTTGATTTGGAAGACTCTTGCTTTATGGAGAGCTTCCAAATCAAGTCTATTTTAGACCCAACCAAAGATCTTCAATCTATAAAAAATAACGTGTGCACAGCACCTCATACCTATCCGCAGATAGGTACTTTGTATGTGAAAGCAATTTTTTGTATTAGTGTAATGAAAGTTTCGGTAGCATTTGGTCTCTAGCTAGGGTTAGAGGTAACTTTATTCCTCCCTTCTTTCTGTGGAAACCGCGCTTCAGGGCCGCAAAATTAATGCAGACAAGAGCAACCTATTTACTTTTTTTGATTGCATCATCAAATACAAAACACTGCAGCGTTTTGTAGAAGGTCTGATTCGTAAGTCCTGAAACCTAGGAATGAAAATTCACTGAATGTTACAATTCTATAAATAAAATAATAAAAGCGCAACACTAAAAACTAAAAAGCAGAATAGAATAAATAATGAAAAATGTATGAATTAATTAGACATCAAAGGATTTAACAAAAAAAAGCTGAGTTTAAACTGAGAAGATTCTCTCGATAGGGAAGCTGTGCCATGACGAATATATAGCAAATACAATTTCACTTTTTGTCTCATGTGTTCAGGCTTAGTTTATGTAAATATGTGATTTCTGTTTTATGCAACATTATATTCAAAGCAAATTGCCTGCCATGAAATGTGAATAGCCAGCCTAAAGGTCTACTCCACCCGTCGCTCGTATTTTGGTCTTACAGGGCTGCAGACATGTTGAATCTAATATAGACATGGTGACATGACTCTTTCTATCTCTCATGAAGTCTTTGATGAGAATTTTTTTTTTATGTCAGCCAGCTGCTGCCCCTATTGCAAAGCCAGATGATGGTGTCATGCTCCTTAGATGGATTCTTTATAATATAGAAACATAGCAATGATTGGGGAATCCATCTACAAGAGGGTTGCAACTTTTGCTACAGTCATTTAGAAAGGAAGAAGAGACAATCTGTTCAAGAGCACCCTTGCTATTGGAGTTGCCAAGAGATGTGAGCTTTATGATGAAGCTGGGTGATTTAACCTATTGGATGCTTGAAGGTCTTAAAGTTGAAATCCCTTAACACTTAAATGCGAATGTAGTGTACTAATTTAATTACATTTTGTATATATACTGTACATACCCTTTCCATGTCTGGTTGAGTCCATAACTAGTATTTTTTATATTCTTAGGTAATTCGTGTTGTTATGACTAGAGACACCCAGATCATTGCTTTTTGAGGACACAGAAAAAGGGAGACCTGGAGGCAATTTTTTGTTGTTTCATTAATTAAATTTTAATTGGCTTTTCAAAGCTCTCTCTCCCTCCCCCCTCAATTTTCCTGGTTGTATTATACTCATTTTATTCCCTCAGTGCTCCCTCCTCCGTCACAACAGTGCTGATATCCAAGGGAAGCATTGGTCATGTACTGGTGCTTTGTTCTTGCTAATTAGAACTAACCATTTTTCCATGGAAGCTGGTCACATGTTTCCCGCATAGCCAAAAGTGCTGGGCAGTGTCACTGGAGTCTAGTGTAAAAGGGCCAAATTAAGCCTTTGCAGAGACACTGTGCAAGGCTGGATTTATAAGGGGACAAAAGGGAAAATTGCCCCAGGCCCCCCTGGCAGAAGGGGTCCCCTCTATACAAAAAAGATATAAAAAAAAAAAAAAATATATATATATATATATATATATATATATATATATATATATATATATATATATATATATATATAAAACACAAAAATATACAGTAATAATAAAAAGATAAAATGTACAATAAATCATTTTCTTTTATTAAATGTATCTTGAGAAATAATATTTTGCTGGCCATCGTCTGTAAAACTCTGGACTGGCATATTGTATAATTTTACAAAAATTAATTTTGGCAGCTTAAGCAAACATAACATAGAGCACTATGACTGCGTGTGTGTGTGGGCATATGTGACCTGAGAATGAGTCACGCATTTTAAAAATAAAACTGTCATTGAGAAGGTAAATGTAAACCAAATCTTTGTCGTAAGGGGCCCCCCCAAACTTGAAGTGCCCCAAAACTGGAGCACTCAGAATCTGGTGCAGCTGTGCATGGTAGCCAATCAGTTTCTAACTTTAGCATGTTCGGTTACGTTTTGACAATAAAACCTGGAAGCAGAGCTTCATCAGAAGCAACACGTAAAGGAAAAAATACACTTTGTTTGGAGAATCACTTCTATTAAGATACAGTTAGCCTGAACTACAACCCACCGCTGGCTGCAGAATTCACAAAAAAGGATTTTAACACAAATACTACATCTTTACACATTGTATATAGGTTGTTCATTATTTCTGACATTGAAACATCAAACTTTTTGGCCCAGTTTGCAACTTCCATACTTTGCAAATCCCTGGGATTCATAGCAAACCCATAACCTCACCCCTCAGTACGGAAGTATAATATTCTAGTACATACTCACTTACAATATGGAAATGTTTGGCTCAGTACAGATTGTGAGAATTCTTACAGTTGGTACAATATGTGACAACTGCTGAGATGAAATGCTTCTTCCTGTATTTCAGCAGGGAGGTGGCGGAGTACATGAAATGGCTTTCCAATAAAACACTTGCTAACGTTTATATAGATTGTGGTCACATCATTAATTAAAGAAGTATATTACATTTTTACATGAGACATTTCCTTCAAGTTATTGACCTGCATGACATCAGGCATATTACAGCACTTCATGAAACAGACTGGAAATCAGATTTGTATTGCCTTTTTCCTGTGCAGAGAAAAAAAAGGAAATTTTTAAAAGCATGAAAATGCACGCGGTGACATTTTATGTTGTCAGGCACAGTTGTCCAATGCAGTGGTCATCAACCCTGTCCTCAGGGCCCACTAACAGGCCAGGTTTGCAAGATAACTGAAATACATCAAAGGCGATATCATTTGCTGCTCAGTGATTGCAGTATTCTAGTCTGCATCTCCACAAGGTAATACATAAAACCTGCCCTGTTAGTGGGCCCTGAGGACGGGGGTTGATGACCACTTGTCTACTGTATTATCACAAAAAATATTATCACAAAAATAATTCATACTTTTGGTTACATAATCAGTAAGACTGAAAAAAGATTACAAAATTTAAAATTGTTACATTCGAGGCATTCCGTGAATGAAAACGTTCACAGGTGCTCTTGCTCTAAACTGAACTGTCAAGATATTAAATGGCTGGTGCCATAACTTATCACATGGGCATCACCATGACAACTGCATTTCAAACAGAGGCTAAGATGGCAGCTTCCTTAACCTCTCAACCTCTCAAACTCTCATTACTCCTGCAGGTTTGAACCAGAGGAAGACAACTATGCAGCTGTTAGCAAATTGGCACACCAGAAGTAAAAACACCTTCTTGATTCTCCCCAGGAGCGTTGCTAGGTGGCAAAATAAACAGGGGCTTCAGCCCGAAGTCCAAGCCCAGCACCGGAGGGGGGTAGTTCCTACCTGGAGCGCGCTGACCTACTTGACACTGACCTACTCTGACCTACCTGACCTACACTAACTACACTTCTGGTGTCCTCCTGCAGCTCAGTGGCATGCCCATCACACAGAGTAGACTCCAGGCAGCCAGAACCACGATGAGGAGAGGAGAGCTACCCACCCGAGCACTGAGGTGGGGTCGGAATCTACTCACAGTGGCACTGCGGGCGCATTGCAATTCTCGCCTTCTGGAACCTGCAGCACCTATGATGGACGTCACATGTCCCGCGGTCCCCGCATTGGACCAGTGGGACGTCCATTAGCGCTGAAGGCTCCAGAAGGCGGGACCTGCTATTACACTCGGCTGCGCTCGGGTCGGAACACTTGTTTACCTTCTGGGTCTCCTGCAGCACCCACTGGTTCCTCCTGCTGACCTTCATGTCACTGTTATGTTCTGTAATTATGTGCAGGTCAGATAGAAGCACCAGGGAGAGCTGTGCGGAGATTCACACTCCTGGAAGTGTCGTTTTCCCAAAGAACTTCAGGGGCAATTTCTCAGCAACAGAGTGGTGTTCAGTGGTAGGAAAGGTAAGTAGGACCCCTTCATCAAGCCATCACACGTTTGTTTTATGTGGCACACCCATGATCCCTGGAAGCAGGGTGGGCTGACATTTTACCTTAGGGTGTTGATTACTAAGGCAATAGTGGGATGCGAACAGGTGTGCGCCAGTCACTTTAAAGAATAAACACTACTTAAAAAAAATGCACATTTTTTGCAGGTAAAAAATTGTGTATTTACTCTTTTTCTTTTAGAAGTCTGGAAAGCATTGCACCCATGATCAGCACATCGTGGGAGCCATGCAGGAATCCTACAGACTGTCAGTATAAGCTGCCTGCCTGTACCTCACACAGACAGGCAGTTTCACACTTACAGGTAAAATCAATGAACTATGAGAGCGCTGAACAGCGCCCTGGTAGTTGAGAACTACAAGCCTACAGCCACAAAGGCTGTCGGTACTGGTAATTGTCACATTCACAGAACACTGTGAATGAATGATGTGGCCAGGCAGGCCAAGCTGTATTTAAAAAAAAATTGTGACAGCGAGCCAGGGAGAACATCCCTGCTCGCTGTCGCAATGGAAGATCATGGGTGTGGGGGCCAGTGCTGCAGTAAGATATTACACCCTGAATATGGATGTAGCATGTTACAAAAGGTGAATTTATCCTTTTTAAGGTGCAAAAAAAAGCTGCCTTTGGTAATAGCATGAAAAGATGCATAAATCAGAGTTCTCCCCCTGCTCACTGTCGCAACGGAAGATCAGGTACGGGATGTTAAGATGTTACACCCTGAATATGGATGTAACGTTACAAAATGTGAATTTATCATTTTTAAGGTGCAAAAAAATCTAGTTTATTAGCTCATACTAAAACTCCAAGGAAAGGGGGATAGGGCACAGGGCACAGGGCATGCATGAACTAGCAGACTCCATAAAATTAAAACTTAAATACTCAGTCTTCATAGATGGAGAAACTTGAAATCAACCCAGGAGTGATTGTAGCTGTTGACTGTAAAATTCAGTTGCCAGCATCCAGGGCAAAGGATGCCATACTCCATTGAGGTCCAAGCTCCACCCCTGAGCTTCTTCTGGACCCTCATGTCATCTGGCAGTCTTCCATAGCTCCTTGGTCCCCAGGCTTCACAGAATAGGCCAAAGATCCAGGCTCCTCTATGCAGTCACATGGTCACTCTTTCTGGCAGTAGGCCTAAAACGCTTCAGCAGCTAGCACACCCCTCTTATAGAGAGGAGGCCCAGGGGAGAACAGACTCCTCAAGGTCATTCCTTGAATATTTATACCTTCAACCAGCATGCCCCTCTGGCCAGAAAATTCCTACTGGTTGGCCAGGGAGAAAGAGAAATATTCATAACTCTGATTTATGCAGCTTTTCATGCTATTACCAAAGGCAGTAGTGCCACATACTAACAACAGAAAGACACAGAAGCAAAACTATCAATTCAGTTAAGCTGAATGCAGCTTAGGACCACTAAATTTAGATAGGCACTCCTGCCTAAGGGAAAGTGAATACACTTATATACATATTACAGAGTTGTATATGATGTTGACAGTTTATGCAGCATTTTATATACTTGTCGCCAAGGAGCTTACAATGCAAGTCCCTATGTCACGCACACACGCACTAGGGTCAATTTAGACAGAAGCCAATTCATCTACCGTGATCTTTTTGGAGTTTGGATTCTGAGAGGAATTTATAAGGTATACAGTATATCGGGAAGATCCCAATCAAAGTCCCTTTAAAAGTGTGCAATAGGAATATATTACAGGAAAAGTAAGCTTTTTTTTGTTACCGGTAGCTCTTTCTTTGAGAGCTTTATCTTATGTGACAGGGTTACTTTAAATGTAATTAGTATTATTGCCATTACTGCCTTGCATTGCAAAGTTCAATTGCTCTTAGCC
This sequence comes from Lithobates pipiens, assembly GCF_037356315.1. Taxonomy (NCBI): domain Eukaryota; kingdom Metazoa; phylum Chordata; class Amphibia; order Anura; family Ranidae; genus Lithobates; species Lithobates pipiens. The sequence goes on along the minus strand of NW_027507789.1, from coordinate 54,333,208 downwards.
CTTGTACACACTGTCGGACATTCCGACAACAAAATCTGTCGGATTTTCCGAAACTGATCGTTCGTAACGTGATGGCGTTATTTAGTTACGATGGGACTATGTTCAGGCTAGTAGCCAATATCTTTGGTCTCGTAATTTGATCTGAGCATGCGTGGCACTTTGTCCGATCTGAATTCTCTACAAACGATCGGACAAAGTCCGATCGGATCATGTTGTCGGAAAATTTTTATTTCCAGCTCTCAAACTTTGTTGGTCGGACATTCCGATGGAAAAAGTCAGATGAAGCTCACACACGGTCGGATTATCCGAAAACACTGTCCGATTGGACATTTTCCGTCAGAATGTCCGACTGTGTGTACAAGGGCTCCCCAAATCAACACAGACTGTGGAAACTTCAAGCATCTTGCAGAGCGTGCCTCTCCATTCTTCCTCCATACTCTGGGTCCTTGGTTTCCAAAATCAGAACTTTGGATTACTGAGCAACAGAGCAGGTCTGTATTTCTTTAGCCCAGGTAAGATGCTTCTGACATTGTTGTTCAGGAGTGGCTTGACAAGAGTAATACGACATTTGAAGCCCATGTCCAGGATCCATCTGTGTGTGGTGGCTCTTGATGCACTGACTCTAGCCTCAGTCCACTCCCTGTGAAAGTCCCCAATACTTTTGAATGGCCTTTCCTGACAATCCTCTCCAGGCTGCGGTCATCCCTGCTGCTTGTGCACCTTTTTCTTCCATACTTTTCCCTTCCACATAACTTTTTATTAATGTGCTTTGATACAGAAATTTGGGAACATCCCACTTATTTTGCAATTACCTTTTGAGGCTTTCCCTCCTTATGGAGGGTGTCAACGATGGTTTTCTGCACAACTGCCAGGTCAGCAGTCTTTCTCATGATTGTGATTCCTACTGAACCTGACTGAGAGACCATTTAAAGGCTCAGGAACCCTTTGCAGGTGCTATGGCTTAATTAGCTGATTAGACACTTTGAGCCTAGAATATTGCACCTTTTCACAATATTCTAATTGAGATTGTGTATTTGGGGTTTTCATGAGCTGTAAGCCATAATCATCACAATTATGACAAATCATGACTTGAACTATCTTGCTTTGCATGTAATGAGTCTAGCTCGTATATTGGTTTCACCTTTTAAGTTGCATTAGTGAAATAAATGAACTTTTGCATGATATTCAAATTTTTCGAGTATCACTTGTAAATACAATAAAATATTTATTGCAGCAATGATCACACATGAAAGAGTAGCATAAACAAAGGCAAAGCCGATACAATTTTTCACAAGGTTAATTTGAAATACATGAGTATACATGACATCTAGACAAGTCGACGCGTTTCACGAGATGTGACTCACACTACAGGGGTGGATGCATGTAGAAAATATATAGAAATGAATGACCAAAAAGGTAATATAACACATGAATAAACAATGGACAAATGGAAAGAGGGGCCTTGCAGAAAAAGACAAGAACCCATACTTACCAATCGGCAAGGCCTAGGTGCCTGTGGCTATATTCACCAAGGATGTCAGCAATATATGCTTGAGAAGTGAGTTGAGGGAGTGGAGCCAACTAAAAAACCCCCGGACCAGAGAACTATGGGAAGGCAGACATGGCATGGGTAGAAATGAGTGAACGAAGAAATAATCTTGTGTGTTGTTCAGGTGATCTAGCGTTCAATATGGATAATGTCTCAGGCCTTGCTGCCCTCCAGGATAGGGATATCCTAACAGTCACAAAAGAAAAAAGAAAAAGAGGGTGCGCACCAGCCTTGTGCATTATCCTTTGACAAGATTAATAAAGGAATGGATTAAAAACTACTCACAAACGTATGAATGGGAACCGCAATATAAAGCCTTATTTGGTCTGGTATCAACAGTCTCCAGATGACAAAGGGAGGACACGGGAACCACTGCTAGCTGACGCATTTCAAAGGTATACCTAGGCTCTGAGGAAGAAGGTATACCTTTGAAAAGCATCAGCCAGCAGTGGTTCCCGTGTCCTCTCTTTGTCATCTGGAAACTGTTGATACCAGACCAAATAAGGCTTTATATTGCGGTTCCCATTCATACGTTTGAGTCATTTTTAATCCATTCCTTTATTAAAATGTGTCAAAGGATAATGCACAAGGCTGGTGCGCCCTCTCTTTCTTTTTTCTTGTAGAAATGAGTGACCTTGGAGATCCTAGATAATCCGTTCAGGTGTCAACTATAATATAATATAATATGTATATAATCAAACATTACTAAATTGGCAAAATAATCATAAAGTATATAATGGAATTCATGTATGCATGTATAAACCAATCTGTTGCAATGGTAGGAAGGATAATAAGGCCAAGGAGGAATGTGTGCAAAACTGCAGATATGTGAAAAGGGATGTAAAAAACAATTAAAAGGAAAAGGGGAAATGAGAAAAAATGTGAATATAATAAACATAGCCAGGCACAATGCATGCTCGGTGTGAAGGATGAAAAATATGTGTACTTGTGTAGGATCAGTAGCCTGCAGCAGCAGAATGAGCTGTCCCATGTCTGCCTTCCCATTGTTCCTTGGTTGGGGTTTTTTGGTTGGCTGCACTCCCTCAGCTCCCTTCCCAAGCATATATTGCTGCCATCCTCTATGAACATAGCCATAGGCACCTAGGTTGGTAAGTATGGGGTCTTTTCTTTTTCTGCAAGGCCCCTCTTACCATTTTCCCATTGTTTATTCATGTGTTAGATTACCTTTTTGGTCATTCATTTCCAGATAGATCCTACATGCATCCACCCCTGAAGAGCGAGTCACATCTTGTGAAATGCATTGGCTGTTCCAGATGTCATGTATACTCATGTATTTCAAATGCATTCTAATCTTTAACCATGTGAAACAACCACTCACCAACTGCCCCATCTTAACTGCAATAGGTAGCAGTTAATGCTTCCCTTCACACCTGCAGCAAAATTGACCCGACATGTAGCAATCGGTGGGCAGCAAGCCTGCCAAATGCTACATATTTAAGTAGATGGGGAAAGGATACAAACCCCCCCCCCCCCCCCTCAATTGCGGCATATTTATCAGCAAAAATGGGATTAAAGCAGATGGGGAGGAGACGTTGTGTCGCTTCCTCACCATCCATCCAGCTTTAGAGGCAGATGCCTCTTTAGATGCCTAGTCCTTCCTAAACTGATGGAAAGCTCTTCTCACATGCAGTTGATGTCCTCTTGTCTTTAATTACAAAAATGTAATTTGTCAAATCTTTAAACTGGCTACGGATAAATTTGAACATGCTAATTCAGTCAACTCTGACTTTTTCCAGACTGAATATACTGAATTTTTCTAATATTTCAATGGAAGAAAAGTTATTCAGCCCTTTTTTAAAGTGGATGTAAACCCTCACATATACCCAGTGAATTGAACAACCTCAGATGATACCCAGAGACAGAATAGACTTACCAGCGTTAAAGCAGTAAAGCATTCTGTTTCCTTAAAAAGCAACCCCCCATCATGCAGGCTTTCTCCTAAATCGATTTGTTTATATGCCAGGATTAGTTTGGATCTGCTTGTAGGCAGGTGCAGTCTGCTGTCTCCACTGAAGGTGGTACCCAGTCATAACACCAATGCCGAGGGAAAGGAAGTCTAGAGGAACAGGGTTCCTTTATGGTTTCCTGAGTCACTGGGGCAGTGATCCAATTGGATGCTGGCCATCCATGTGACTGTGGCGGCCATCTTGGGTGTGACAAATTCTATTTAAGACTCTGGCCCATGGGTTTGGTGCACTTTTTATGCAAGTGGGTAGAGTAGGGAAAGGTAACCTGTCTGTGAGGGACAGTACTAGCAATGGGGAATAGGTTCCTGATGAGGAGGGAAAGCGTAGAGTTGCATCTCTCTGGGTACCTACCTGATTGGGCATGAAAACAGCCAGGCAACATTCTGTCCCCTCTCAACAGATGCTGTTGTTTATGCTGCAACCTACTACTTCTTGTTATTGGAACTCTGAGTGTGCCCAGTTGGGTAGCTGTCCCACCGGGTTTGTCATGAACTGTTGCTGTATTACTTCAATGCAAGTTTTCCATTTGCCCCTGACTCTGTGAATTATTGTCCCTGCACCCCACTTACATGCTGAACTTCCAAGCCGCTCAGATGTAAGTGTTGCAGGTCTGACAGACTTCAGTGCTGCAGTCATGTCTCTGCCCTCCTGGACTCCATGCCATTCACAAAACTCATAGCTTCAGGCTTTCTTTTGTGAATATAACTAAAAAATTCCACGCAAATATCCTAACATAAAAAATATATATATATATATATATATATATATATATATATATATATATATATATATATATATATATATATATATTGTAGACATGTCACTGGAGAAGTGATCGAGGGGGTGTACATCTCACCTAGGTTGCTACACAGTGTGAGATGGTAAATCCAGGATGGATCAGTTTCTCAGCAGCGATATGCTGCTGAGTTGTTATTTAATTTTGCCGGGCCTGGGTTTATATGGAATGGCAGGTAGGTTTGGTAGAGGGACCTGTCATTCCACATCCCCCGATCCAGTTCTGGGTTTGGGATCAGGTGAGCTTGGATCCTAATTAGCCTGGGAAGCTAAAGGCTCTGTAGGGTCTGCAGGTGATTGTTTCTCAGCCAGGGAATGAACAATCTGTGTGTTGAAGGAAGCTGCAAGCACAGCCACTGCTGGAGCTAAAATTCACCCTGCGATATCCAGGCGAAAGACGCTGTGTTTGTAAGTGTCAGATAGGTGAGCAGAACCTGTTAGTAAGCGCCCAGCCGGGCTAGGACTTTTATTTTTGTTGTACTTAGAAAGCACGGTGTTGCTGTATATTTTGTTTGCTGGACTGTTTGTACCACGAATAAACGCCAAGATCTGCTTTATCAAATCCCAAGTCTGCTGTGAACTGTGTCCAAACACACCCTACCCCGGGAAGATCCCTTACAATATATATATATAATACAACTGACCACAAAAATCTATAATGATATAAAGAGTGCTGCAAAATTGGTAAGTCTAAATAACAGACCCTTATAAATACAGATTAATCAACACCAGTGCACTACTCCAAACACTTCATTACTAAAATTATTCAGAGCATAAAAATGTAATAAAAAAATGCTGTGAAGACACTTCCAATATATAGTCTTTAGTGCATGAAAAAAAGAATAGTTATAATTCTAAAACAGTCACAAAAGGCAAAATAGTCCAAAAATCGATCAGCAAGTTCCCAGTGAAAGAAATAGTGCCAAGCTTCCAACACACATAAAGTGAAAGAGAAAAGGGAGTTTAACAGGCTGCCATCCCCACATAGACTCACGCCTCTTACCAAATGGATATGATCTTAAGTTAGGGCTCTATTGCACCAAAGAGAATATCCAAACACCTGTGGCTGGTAAGGCACACTCCTCAAATCCTACAGTGATATTATATGGATGGTGGGTTGTTAAACCTTACGGGACTCGGTCATGTACTTGCTGCCACTCTCATGTATAAATAAATAGAGGAGACTTCATCGTGTAGCATGTAAAAGGGTTTAAAGTGGAGGGCCACCCTAAAAATAGCATTAATATTCTTGAAAAAATGTAAAAAAAAAACATTTGAAAAAAAATAAAAAATGTTACTTACCAGAAATCCCTGTTGCTAGGCAGTCTTCCTAATCTGCCTCTTCCTATTTCGTGGGACTTCCTCCTCTTCGGGGAGCAGCCCTGTTGCCTTCTGGGACATGTGCATCCCAGAAAACAGGCCATTCACAAAGTACCGCACAACTTGTGCATGCACAGTAGGATAGAGGCAGTGAGGCCACAAGGCTCCACTGCCTGTTTTCCTTAGTGAAGATGGCAGCACCGGGACACGATACGAGGGACGTATCGGCCTCGGGGGGGAGGGGGGGCCACATCGCGGCACCCTGGACAGGTAAGTTTCCCTATTAAAAGTCAGCAGCTACAGTATTTGTAGCTGCTGACTTTTAACTTTTTTCTTTTTTTTCTTTTTTTTTATATTTATCCTTTATTTATCAAAAAAGAGTAGTAGAGAATACGTTGTCACTACACATTCCATCAAATACATATAAAGTCTTTTCCATCATTATAATAATCAAACTGACTTAATGTTACTACACCACCTCCACTGTGTTTACACCTATATATATATATATATACACATATAACTTTATCTTTTACTCACACCATGTCCAGGGGCTTGAGAGAGACTTATCACTAGTACCTCCCATTTCCCTTCTAGGTTCTCTAGTCCTCCTTATCCTTTGCAAAAAAAAAAAAACAGGTCGATGAATTCAATGCGAGATAAATAATATTCTTACATTGAGCCGGGGTGAAAGTCTTATTGAGGTCTCTTTGCCACTTATTAATACTTGGCATCACAAAATCTTCCGGCGGGTTATTTAGAAGCGCATACATCTTTGAGATCAACCAGGGAATTGATTCCTTATCTTCGCAATATAATTCAAATGTAGTTAATTGGCGTTGAAAATGTATTGGTGATCCCAAAGATCTTAAGAAATGGCGTAACTTCAGCGCCTGCCAAAGGTTTATTTCAAAGGGCCCCCTCGGTTATGTCAAGGAGTCAATTGTGGGCCAGGTCTCCAAATGTAAAAAATGTGATGCCTGATAACAACTTTTCTCTATAAGATTGTTAAATGCTCCTGCCTCCATACCTGGTAGGAAACTAGGGTTTCCCAAAATGGGAAACAAAGGGGATTTCCTCAAGGAATTTAAGGTCGCTGCAAATCCTAGCACTAATTTGCAGTGTGGGACCTATTGTAGGATGCTTTTTAAGAGAGATCAGCAATGCTGTCTAACACCAAGGTCCTCTGCGCAAAGGTACCGGGCTAAGCTGTTCCATGTTTCCATGTTTACCCATAGTTTAAAGTCTACACCAATCGACCACCCTACCAAGATGAACTGCTCTATAATACTTAAATACATCTGGGGCGGCTACTCCACCAAAGCCCCTGGGCACCGTCATAAGACCTCTGTTAATCCTTGAACGTCTCTTCACCCATATAAATTTCGGAAAAAGAGTGCAGATATGGTGAAGAAAGGATACTGGAACAGAGATTGGTAATGCTTGGAACAGGTACAAGAATTTCGGCAGAATACTCATCTTGACAATATTACATCGGGCAAACCACGAGTGTAGTCTGTGGTGCCATTTGTGTAATAAAGACCGTACTGAGTTATATAATGGTGGAAAGTTTACCTTGAACGTGTTCTCTACATTTGATGGGATGTGTGTGCCCAAGTACTTTAGTGAGGCAGTCACCCATTTAAAGGCTGGAACACCCCTTTAATAAAAAAGCCCATTGTACTTACACGTAGCAGATAAAAACATCAGCGGCTTAGATACAAACATAGCCGCGGGCCTCATCCGCTAGTCCGTGCACGAGCCGGAGCCACATCTGTGACGTCATCTGTGACGTTATCATGTACCTACCAGTGGGTGAGGCCCACGGCTGTGTTTGTATCTACACTGCTGATGCTTTTATCTGGACTACTGTTTTTTGGACTAATTTAGTTTTTTTAACTGTTTTAGAATTATAACTATTCTTTTTTTCACACTCTAAAGACTATATATTGGAAGTGTCTTCACAAAATTTTTTTGATTTACCTTTTTATCCACTGAATGATTTTAGTAGTGAAGTGTTTGGAGTAGTGCACTGGTGTAGATTAATCTTTCTTTTGTGAATGGCCAGGAGGAAAAGGAGACCATGAGACCTGCAGCTCGCCACTTACATCTGAGCAGCCCGGAAATGCATCAGGAGCTGTACTAACCTAGTTGGCAGTTCATAGTGCCTACTAGGGATAATATGGATAATATGATGGGATAACATATAATATGGATAATATGATAGGGATAATATGATGGGATAACATATAATATGATAGCGATAATATGATGGGATAACATATAATAGGGATAATATGATGGGATAACAGTCGAGCCCTAACATTGTGATTCAGTAACATCCATTGATGAAGTCCTGAGGGAGGGGGCGGCCTTTCGCCCAAAACACATTGGCTGTATATGACGTTCTTAATAAATGTTTCATATGAAAATTTGTATTAGGTGCTCCTTAATACCCATCTCAGAGTTCATCTGCTGAGAGCTCTTTTTCTCACTATCAAAGAGGTAGCATCCTATGACCATAGCAAGGTTCACCTACACTATACTTTCATTATGTATAGGCTGCTTTGAAAAGAGACACACCCCATTGTGGATCCATCAGAATCAAGCTTCACTTCTATCAAACACAATAGATATGAATGACGGTAGGATTGAAAGAAACATCACAGCATAAGTGGCAGTATCATAGAGGCCATAGAGTGAAGCAAACTCTGTGAATATGCAAAAAGAATACAAGGGGGGCTCCAACTAAGTGCTGTATTAAAGTGATACGCAAGTCTTGTTATTTCATATCATACTTACCTGTTCTGTGTAGTGGTTTTGCACAGAGCATCCCAGATCCTTCTCTTCTCTGTCTGTCTGCGGCACACCTGGCCCCACCTTCCTGTTAAATGCCCCCACAGCAAGGGGCTTGCTATGGGAGCACCTGAGCCAAGCTGCAGCTCTGTGTGTCCATTCAGACATGGAGCCATTCCCTGCCCCCCTCCTCCTCATTGGCACACTGACTTTGAAAACAGCAGGAGCCAATAGCGCTTCGCTGCTGTCTCAGCCAATGAGGAGGGAGAGTCCGGACAGCCGAGTCTCTTGTACAACATCGCTGGATCGAGATGGGGTGCAGTTAAGTATGAGGGGGGCTGCTAGACACAGAAGGTTTTTTAACTTAATGCATAGAATGCATTAAAATAAAAAACACTGTCTGCCTTTACTACCACTTTAACCACTTCAGGACCGCCGTATTGCCAATGTACGTCAACACAATGGCACAGGCAGGCACAATCACGTAGATGTACGTGATTGCCTTCCAGCGGGTGGGGGGTCCGATCGGACCCCCTCCCGCTGGTTACGGCGGTCCGGTTCGTTCCAGGAGCGCTCCGTGATGAGGGGATGGCCGTTGGTTTTCGGCCACCCCCTCTGGATCGCTCCTGGCCAATGAGAAGCTTCCTCCCACTGTGTATTGTTTACACAGGAAGGAGGAAGTGATGTCATTCTCCTCGGGGCGGTCTTTTTGACCGGACTACGAGGAGAAGACTAATAGTAAGTGTGCACCAACACTACACTGACATGTAGGTACACACAGGCACACAAACCCCCCCCCCGATCCCCCTCCCCGATCGCCCCCCCCCCCAGTCACAGTGTCACTGATTGCATTGATCATTTCTTTACTGATCAATGCATTCAGTGTCAGTTGTGACAGTAAAAACTGTCAGGACAGTTAGTGTTAGGTCCAGGGTAGCCCCCTATCACCCCCCAATAAAGATTTAACCCCCTGATTGCCCCTAGAGTTAACCCTTTCACCCCCTTTTGCCAGTGTCACTAAGCGATCATTTTTCTGATCGCTGCATGTGTCGCTAGGTAGCTAGTTATTTTTTTAGGTTCACCGCCAGGTTTTTATATCGCTAGGTACCCCGATATACTACCCAATAATGGTTTTAACCCCCTGATTGCCGCTAGTTAACCCTTTCACCCCCTTTTGCCAGTGTCACTAAGCGATCGTTTTTCTGATCGCTGCATTAGTGTCACTACAGTCGCTAGGTAGCTAGTTATTTTTTTAGGTTCACCGCCAGGTTTTTATAGCGCTAGGTACCCCGATATACTACCCAATAATGGTTTTAACCCCCTGATTGCCGCTAGTTAACCCTTTCACCCCCTTTTGCCAGTGTCACTAAGCGATCATTTTTCTGATCGCTGCATGTGTCGCTAGGTAGCTAGTTATTTTTTTAGGTTCACCGCCAGGTTTTTATATCGCTAGGTACCCCGATATACTACCCAATAATGGGTTTTAACCCCCTGATTGCCGCTAGTTAACCCTTTCACCCCCTTTTGCCAGTGTCACTAAGCGATCGTTTTTCTGATCGCTGCATTAGTGTCGCTACAGTCGCTAGGTAGCTAGTTATTTTTTTAGGTTCACCGCCAGGTTTTTATAGCGCTAGGTACCCCGATATACTACCCAATAATGGTTTTAACCCCCTGATTTCCGCTAGTTAACCCTTTCACCCCCTTTTGCCAGTGTCACTAAGCGATAATTTTTCTGAACGCTGCATCAGTGTCGCTAGTGTCGCTAGGTAGCTAGTTATTTTTTTAGGTTCACCGCCAGGTTTTTATAGCGCTAGGTACACCGATATACTACCCAATAATGGTTTTAACCCCCTGATTGCTGCTAGTTAACCCTTTCACCCCCTTTCACCAGCGATCACAGTATAAGTGTCACTGGTGACGCTGGTTAGCCAGTTAGTTATTTAGGTTCCCCGTCAGGTTTTTATATAGCGCCAGGGACCCCCATATACTACCTAATAAAAATTTGAACCCCCTGATTGCCCCTAGTTAACCCTTTCACCACTGATCACCGTATAAGTGTTACGGGTGACTCTGGTTAGTTTGTTTTTTATAGCATCAGGGCACCCACCATTTATTACCCAATAAAGGTTTAACCCCCTGATCACCCGGCGGGTGATATCAATTAGGTTTTAGGGTCAGGGTCTGCGTCGCCCCAGGCAGCGCTAGGTTAGTGCCAGTACCGCTAACACCCACACGCAAAGTATACACCTCCCGTAGTGGTATAGAATCTGAACAGATCAATATCTGATCTGATCAGATCTATACTAGCGTCCCCAGCAGTTTAGGGTTCCAAAAAAACGCATTGTTAGCGGGATCAGCCCAAATACCTGCTAGCACCTGCGTTTTGCCCCTCTGCCCAGCCCACCCAAGTGCAGTATCGATCGATCACTGTCACTTACAAAACACTAAACACATAACTGCAGCGATCGCAGAGTCAGGCCTGATCCCTGCCATCGCTAACAGGTTTTTTGGTAGCATTTTATATTCAAATCCGGAAGGCAGTGCTTGGTTTTCGGGGTCCCGTACGTGGCTAGGCTCCCAAAAAGTCCCCCACATGTGGTATCCCCGTACTCAGGAGAAGCAGCAGAATGTATTTTGGGGTGTCATTTCACATATGCCCATAGCATGTGTGAGCAATATATCATTTAGTGACAACTTGGTGCAAAAAAAAAAAAGTTTGTAATATTCCCGCAACTTGTGGCAAAATATAAAATATTCCATGGACTCAACATGCCTCTCAGTAAATAGCTTGGGGTGTCTACTTACCAAAATGGGGTCATTTTGGGGGGTTTTGTGCTATTTTGGCATTTTATGGCCTTCGAAACTGTGATAGGTAGTGAGGAGTTAAATCAAAAATTTGCACCCTTAGAAATCCTGAAGGTGGTGATTGGTTTTCGGGGTGCCGTGCGCGACTAGACTCCCAAAAAGTCCCACACATGTGGTATCCCCATACTCGGGAGAAGTAGAGGAATATATTTTGGGGTGAAATTCCACATATAACCATGGCATGTGTGAGCAATATATCATTTAGTGACAACTTTTTGTAAAAATTTTTTTTTTTTTTTTGTCATTATTCAATCCCTTAGGACAAAAAAAATAAATATTCAATGGGCTCAACATACCCATCAGCAATTTCCTTGGGGTGTCTACTTTCCAAAATGGGGTCATTTGGGGGGGTTGTACTGCCCTGCCATTTTAGCACCTCAAGAAATGAGATCGGCAGTCATAAATTAAAAGCTGTGTAAATTCCAGAAAATGTACTCTAGTTTGTAGACGCTATAACTTTTGCGCAAACCAAAAAATATACGCTTATTGACATTTTTTTTACTAAAGACATGTGGCTGAATAAATTTTGCCCTCAATGTATGACTAAAATTTAGTTTATTCGATTTTTCTTATAACAAAAAGAAGAAAATATCTTTTTTTTTCAAAATTTTCGCTCTTTTTCCATTTATATCGCAAAAAAAAAAAATCGCAGAGGCAATCAAATACCATCAAAAGAAAGCTCTATTTGTGGGAAGAAAAGGACGCAAATTTCGTTTGGGTGCAATATTGCATGACCGCGCAATTACCAGTTAAAGCAGCGCAGTGCGAAATTGCAAAAAGACCTCTGGTCCTTAAGGTGTTTATTGGTCCGGAGCTGAAGTGGTTAAGATTTAACCCATTGGCTTTTTAATAAACCTCTATCTTAATACTGCACTTAGGTGGCGCCCCCTTGTGTTCCTTTTTTTCCACTTCTTTCATACACATCTGGCATGTAAACAAGCAGATTTGCAGGACTTAGGAAATGGCCCAGCCACCAGCATCCTGCATGCCCTGTGCATACAGCTGCAGTGAGGATGGCTTGTCTGATAAGGACCCTTCTGCCTCAGTGCTGCCCCCACCAATTGCCACTAGTGGTGGTCACCTCACTTTGTCCCATTGGCAATAACCTACTGGTAAGGTTAGGGGACAGGGAGGGGGCGGGACGAGCGCAGTCAGATTACATGCAGTAATAATCTCCTGTTTACTTGGTGGCCTCTGTAATAGGAAGTCCCGTCTCCTGGGCTGCCATTGGACCAGTGTTCTGTCTATCATAGGAGATTCTCACTCTATGTAATCTGTCAGCGCTTGTCCCGCCCCCTCTCTGTCCCCTCTAGGCTGTAGATGGGCATCAATCAGGCTGCACTGATAGCAATGGTGTGAGGCTGCTGCATTGATGGCTATGGTGAGGATGCTGCATTGATGGCCATGCAGAGACTGCTGCATTGATGGCAATGGTGAGGCCACTGCATTGATAGCTATGGTGAGGCTGCTGCATTGATGGCAATGGTGTGAAGCTGCTACATTGATGGCAATGGTGAGGCTGCTGCATTGATTTCAATGGTAAGGCCGCTGCATTGATAGCTGTGGTGAGGCTGCTGCATTGATGGCAATGGTGTGAAGCTGCTGCATTGATGGCAATGGTGAGGCTGCTGCATTGATAGCTATGGTGAGGCTGCTGCATTGATGGCAATGGTGTGAAGCTGCTACATTGATGGCTATGGTGAGGCTGCTGCATTGATGGCTATGGTGAGGCTGCTGCATTGATGGCTATGGTGAGGCTGCTGCATTGATGGCAATGGTGAGTCTGCTGCATTGATGGCAATGGTGAGGCTGCTGATGGGCCTTGATCAGGCTGCATTGATGGTAATGTTGAGGCTGCAGATGGGCACTGACCCTTATTTTGCTTCAAAGTTTCTTATTTAAAAAAATTTTAAGTTTTTTTTTTAGTGAAACTTCCTTCTTAAAATGAATGTGCGTGTTTTATGTCTGTTTGCGTTATATGCGGATAAATACGGTACGTTGGCACTGCAGGGTTATGACATACAGCGTGGTGCGTAAAAATGCATATATGCTACATCTATGATGTGAACAGGGTACCTAGAAAACAATTGTTTTGCCTTGTGTTGAGCCTACATTGTTCTATGCAGACATGGTGTGAACAAGCCCTTAACATTAACATAAGGCCATGTATAGAATTAACTGTGTACGATCCATGGTCCCTTGCCTGACTCCTCTCACTTTTCTTCTCGTCTATTCATTTCATTTTACCTCTATGTGCAATATTTCTATAGCATTGCTCAGAGCTATATGAAGGTGCAAGGAATTTGTCATTGGCTGAAGCTTAATGTACATTTTTTGCTCCTTCTCTTCGTTCTTACAGCAGCATCTTGGCTGTCTTGGCAGAAGTGAAATCCTGAACATTGTTTTCAAATAATGCATGTAATTGGTAATGGCAATCAGCCTGTTAGCTTGTCATTCCTGTGGGGAGCACATCGTGTTGGAGTTTGCGACTTGACTGCTTCATACCTCGCATAGTGTACAGGAGAAGCTAAAGACTTGGCAGATTCTCTCCAACCCCGAACAATGCAGACTGCCCATTTCTGTTCAGCAGCCAAAGGGAATGGCTGACGCAGTTCACCTTGAAGGAACAATGTTATGGATTGACAGGGGCTGTTCAGGGGGAAATGTTACTTCTTCAGCTGTTATCTATGCCTTTTTAAAAAAAAACAAATTGAGATATGGCAGCAATGTGTAGCATTATGTTTTCCGTCAAGATGTCCGTAGTCACACTATTGCCAAGTCATCATGTGACCATCAGGAGAGAGACAAAGTAAATGGCTTAGGTAGGCTTGACTTTAAAGCAATGCAAGACCATTTTGAAATGGTATTTTAAATTTGAAAATGTGTGTGAAGTTCAATGACCATGGCGCTGTGAGTTTGGAACCGAACCACCAACATGACTGACAATCACACAAATTTATGATGAGTAAAGATCTGGGAGGCGTCGTATAGCAACAAGTTCTGTTTCCTCAGAAATGTTTCATCCCAAGACTATCACACGCCATTAATGAAGATGACTCTGATCGGAGAATGGAGTACTGCACTCCCTAGTCAATGTTGTTCATGCTGTAGTTTACCGAAATCAAAAGTGTCTGGATGCTAATGTTGACCTCTTTGAGCACCTAATGTGATTGCATAATTCAGAGATGACTTACAGCTTACCTTTTGATGTTTATAATCTAGTAATACAATTTGTATGCATATATTTTTCATGTTGAAGTGTGTACACATTTTTTTTTGGGCTCCTCTGTTTATAAAGAGTCCAAAGCATTCCGTTCACCAGAGCTAGTTAATCCAATGAACAGAAGCAGGCTCTGTACACATGATGAGACAAAAAAGAAAAGTGATTGCAAACCTTATTAAAACTTGGAACCAAGAATGCCAAAAAATGGCCACTCACATCTTGTATGGGAGCTGAAGAGCAACGCGTTTCTGAGCATGTACTGTTGTAGGTATAGGCATGCATGCCCATTCATCAAGCTTAGGGTAGGATAGTGATGAGCCCTATTATACAGGCTGACCATCGTGGGACAACAAAGCCAGCCCCCTTCCCAGTGATGTCATCAGCCTGCAATCCAGCACCATCTTGGAGGATTCTAATTTCTCCATACACCTACCACTGTGGAAGCAGACCTTGGTGGCTTCTTGGTAGATACAACCCCCTGCGTCCTTGATCTTTATAGTGATGAGCTTATCACTCATGTACAAAATATGAGTGGCCATTTTTGGCTATCGTTCTAATAATTTTTTAATGCAGCCTGCACTTGGAGGCGCTTTTCCTTTTTTGTTTTTGTCTGATCATGTGAAAGCCCTTGCTGTTCTTCTGAAAAGCAGTCCATGGTGGATAACAGGATGGGTTGTGTTGGGCAGAAGTACTTTCCGCTGAATGTAACAGGGGCTTTAATTTTTTGCAGCAGCATGTATACAGCCCTGAGCAGCTGCATGTCATTGTTTAGGTGGGTGGTCAGTTGGCGATTAAACTGCATCTCAAGCTCCTGCTTTACCTCCCCCTGGCCGCCCATGTGAACTAGCCCTTAGTTGATTTACCTAGCAGATAATTGATTCAACAGTGTGTAAACTCTGAGGCTAGGTTTACACATATACAGGTGCAGGAGCGCGTGTAAATTGCGCACGTTCCTGCATCCGAAATGCGCTGTGTAACAGGCAAGCAGGGCTGCCATTAATTATTAATGGCTTCCCCACACATTAAAAATGTGCCTGCTGTGCCCATGCAAACACAGTAACACTTGCAGGCACGAAAACGCATAGATGGGAACCTATGCTTAGAATTGCTCACTTCTAAACTCGCTATCTGAATCTAATCACGTCCGCGGTTTTTACATTTGTTACCTTTTATGCAGGATTTGATACAGGGTTGCAGAGGGAGAGAAATTTGATACTTGATGTTTGATGGAAAGCATTCAATGATACAGATATAAGTGCTTTTATGCAGTACCAGTGTAAGAGCTGTCTGAATTGTGTTATTCATTTTTAAGCATCACTTTGGGGATTGGTTTCTTTCAGTATAGCTGTTGCATATATAGGACTCCTTTTTTTTTTGTTTTTTGTTTTTTGCACATTAGGATTATTGTACTTGCTACTTATCCTGTCTCTGTGCACCCCACCACTACCACCATACTAACTGGCAGAACAGATTAGAAAACATAGTGAAAACTTTCATTGCAGTGTGACCTGCACCTGATTGTCACTTCACCGAAGTTGCACTTGCAGGCACTTTGTGCCTGATGGCCCATACCAGTACAGATAAACCAATTAGGTTTACACCTATTGCAGGGCAATATCACGGCACTCTGATATGCACATATTGTCCACCACTGGCCCACACTCCTCCTGCCTCCTGTTACCTATTAACCCATTCCTGTGATATGTGCTGCACAACTGGAAAGCAAAATTACCTAAGTCTGTGACTGCTTCATCATTGTTCAATCAAAAACTGGGGTGATTTGGGGGGTAGAAGGTGAACAAGTTAAATTGTGAGGCTGCAGTAGAGAAAAATCAGGTCACCGGATTGGCTGGGCTTTGTAAATCTCAGGAGTAGATGGACAGAAATACAAACTTCTTGGCATATCTCATACCTAAATGGTTGCTGTGGAAGCTACACATTACTGTAATAGTATTCTCTGATTGGACATGGTGGGAGTTGTGATATCACTGCCCCACCTTTGTACTTTATCCAATCAGAATGTCTTGTTTTAATGAAAAAAAAAAAAAAGTACAAGCCATTCTGTGAATGGCGGCAGTGCAAGTGTTACTCTGTGGTCAGTGTGCAGAAGGAAAGCTACTCTGCACAGAGCCTGGAAGTTCACTGCTATCATTGCAGCACCAACTACTGTGTAGCCAGGAGCTGGATACTTAAATTGTCCCGCAATTAGAAGAAGCCGTTACCAGGGAGCTGTTTCTCCCTAGTGTTCCAGTATAGCTGATCTGTGACTCTTTGATTAGCGGTAGAGCAATGTATCTTGGGACATGTAGTCTATTTGAAAAGGATTCACCCTCTGGCTGCATTGTGTGTAACTACAACTACCAGCAAGCTGATGGAGAAGAGCAGATTGCTGAGAGGGACTATAAGAAGCAAGGCTGGGGCCTGGCACGCTGTCTTGGGTCCGGCTTTGATCTGTGTGCAGGGAATCTTCTACTGAGGAGCTGAAGCATTTGTGGCCTACTTTAACAGATTTACCCATCAGATATTTGGAAGGACACCTGCAGACAGTTCCTCATCACTGTTCGACAGCAGACTGAAGGTTGTTTCTGTCCAATCCACCCTGCAGAGTTATTGGATTGGTGTAAGCCATGGAGCGGTGCAGCAGAGGCCGGAGGTCATCCCTTTAGACATACACTAGAGAGATCATCATCATCATCCTCATCAGAGTCATCATTCTCCTTATCATTGTCATCATCATCTCCTGTTTCAGTGTGGTGAGCGGGCGATTGAACAGACACTGTGTATAGACAACTTTGTTCCCTACACTATGTCATCTTTAATGCCAAGTTTTACCCCAGTATATCATGGGCACTATACACAGGCATCCATGCCATTTGTTGATCTGCTGTTGCTTATAGTTTCACATACCTTAATACCTTTAAGTCAGTGATCACTGTGAATTCAATTACAATTCTGGTTGCACAGGAATATTGTTTGCTTGCTACACATAATATATTAGAATAGCTACCCTATCTTAACAAGAAGTATTGTTTGCATGCAATTAAGTACTTAAAGTGGGGTACCCCCTAAAAAAAAAAAATTAAAAGTCAGCAGCTACAAATACTGCAGCTGCTGGCTTTTAATAATCGGAAAAAGAAAAGAAAATCTGCGCTACAGTGAAGAAAGCAAACGAAAAAAATCTTTGTCATGCAGCAATTCAAATTATATACCAAAAGATGCTATATAAAAAACTTGAAAGGAAAAGTGATAGAACTGCGCAATCCTTAATACTTAAATCAAGGTGTAGATATACAATAAAGTGCATATGTGCTCTTTATTGTTGGGCAAAGTATTACACTACATCCCAACACAAAAATGTATTAGTGACATAAACCCAAACAGTGCAAATGAGACCACATATAAATAACACCGGTTGTTATAAAATAAGGTCACTAATGAAATCTCAATAAAACTAGTGTTTCAAAAAATATAAATATGTGCAAAAATTATGTTGAATAAAAATCAAAGTAAAAAAGCTCATTAAAGTCCAAATAAGTGAGTTCAAACAAACGAATATCCACAGTGACTTGTCCGAAAGTCCAAACAGGTGTAGTCATGGAACAAGGATTAAGTGCACCACCACCGTGTAGATAACAAAAATGGCTCCTTACCAGATGCCCCAGTAAGGAGTGCCTATCATAGGGGTCAAGCCCAGGTATGTATCCGACTTCAAAGGATAAGGGACCACTGGTGCCGGACTCAGACGAATTTCAACCAAGGAACAGATGTTCACCATAAGAAGGAAGCAAACAATCCAAAATAGTGTAACACCATTTATTAAAAAAAAGAAGGTAAAAAAGAGTGCACTTACAGAAGTAAATGGACACAGAGCATATCGTTAATGGAAAAGCGTCGGCCGATCACAAACTCCAAACGATATCCTTATTCGGTTGCAACTTCCAATGAGGCAAAAAGCGTGTCACGCCACCCAACGCGTTTCGTGAAAAGATCACGTCGTCCTGGGGTATGGGTGACACGCCAGGATGCCCCAACTATATATACACACATATTGGCCCAAATCACCTCCTCCATAGGGCCGCTCAACCCCACTTCCGGGTATAGACCGGAAGTGACGTGTGCGGGTCAATTATAAATATTAAGAAAGGAACCTAAATCGATCGCAAAATAAACGTTAAAAATAATGGCGGGAAACGACATGGGTCCTCCTCACGGGGCCAGTGTCCTGACAATGAATCCCCTGTGAGAAGGTCCGAACGAACCTCGTTGTTCCCGAGGTACAGCCAAGCCTCCATATCGCCGCCAGTAAACTACGAGGTCAGGGGTCGGAGCGGCGGAAGTGACGCGCAACAGCGTCGTCACCCATCTCTCCATACTTAAAAACAACAGCCTGATACCGCCCCCTCCCATAGCGTGACTGAATGGAAGCGCAACGTCACCGCCCACCACGGACACGTGAGCGCTTCAACACAGCCCGGACT
This sequence comes from Lithobates pipiens, assembly GCF_037356315.1. Lineage (NCBI taxonomy): Eukaryota > Metazoa > Chordata > Amphibia > Anura > Ranidae > Lithobates > Lithobates pipiens. The sequence continues at coordinate 54,314,194 of NW_027507789.1, read as the reverse complement.
CAGTGACGTCCAGGGTGGGCAAGTATATAGATTTTTTCCTCCAGCCTCTCGTACGAATGATCCCATCGTATGTGAGGGATACAAAACATGTCCTCAATATATTGAGTACTATCAAACCGAAACAGGGTTTGTGGCTCGTGACGGCAGATGTCACATCTTTATACACTATTATCCCTCATGATCTGGGCTTTGAAGCTGTTAGATACTATCTGGAACGAGATTCCAATCTCACCCAGATTCAAATTGATTTTATTCTGGAGCTTTTAGAATTTGCTGCCAGGCACAACTATTTCTGGTTTGACAACCAGTTTTTCCGTCAGGACAAAGGAGTTGCTATGGGGGCTAAGTACGCCCCTAGTCTGGCCAATCTGTTCATGGCCAAGTGGGAGGAGGACGTGGTCGATGCCCCTAGGAGGTCGGAGATAGTGCTTTGGGCACGATACATCGACGACGTCCTCCTCCTATGGGATGGTGATGAACAGGACCTTCGGGGATATATGGAGGAGTTGAACAATAACACCAGAGGTATCAAATTCAACTACGAAGCCAGCCAGGAAGGGGTGAATTTCTTGGACCTAAACATCAGAGTGGATAAAGATAATTTTATCACTTCCACTTTTTTCAAGCTTACAGACAGGAATTCTTATATCCCTTTGGGCAGTTGCCATTTGGACTCCTGGTTGAAAGCGGTCCCTTTGGGGCAATACTTACGCCTTAGGAGGAACTGCACGGATACCTCTATGTTTGATGAACAAGCTAGGATTCTGTCTCAACGGTTCCGTGATAAGGGTTATGCAGCGGACTTATTATCTGAGGCATACCTCAAAGCACGGAATAGAGAGAGATCGAGTTTGCTGACAGAGGGGGGGAGCAATAGGGATAAGCATCAGGTGTCCCTTCCCTTTGTCACTACTTTCTCGATGCAACATCGAAAGGTCAAACAATTGATCCGCAGACATTGGCATATCTTGACAGGGGATCAAATTCTTGGGACCGTCTTACCTGAAGTCCCTAGGGTCATTTTCAAAGGGGCCTCCACTTTGGGGAATAGGATTGCCCCCAGTGTGCAGAATCCCCCGGTTGAAAATAGATGCTTCTTCCAGAACCTCAAAGGGTTCTATAGGTGTAAGAACTGCCAGGTTTGTGCTTATAATGTTAATAAAAACTCCAAGATTCCCGACTTTGTCTCCACCACCACTCAGAGGAGACACACAGTTGAGCCGTTCATCACCTGCTCCTCTGAAGCGGTTGTATATCTCATTCAATGTCCCTGTGGACTTCAGTACATAGGGAGAACTAAGAGAGCACTGAAAGTCAGATTGAATGAGCATATTGCTAACATCAAACGGGGCTTTGAGAAGCACCCCTTATCAAGACATTATGATGAGAAACATTGTAGAGACCCATCCAATACATTGTACATGGGGATCGATAAGTACAAACCGCATTGGAGGGGCGGAGCTTTGGTGAGGGAGATCTCACGGTTAGAAATATTTTGGATATATAAGTTGAAAACTTACGCACCCTTTGGTATGAATATTGACACTGACGTGAATGCGTTTATAAATAACGCGTAGTGTGCATTATGACTAAGCATTTTTCCTACATAATGGAATTTTTATCTTTTTATTTTTTTGGCTTTATGCCTTTTTTATCTCATTTCTGATATATGTGTTTTTGTATTTTTATGTTTTTTATGTGTCACTGCGGGGTGCATGATCGTTCCCCCACTGTGAGCACTATTAAGACCGTAACTTGCACATTTTGGGGATTGTTTACATGGATTTAAAATTACCATATTTATGTCTTATATGTTATTTTAGGGATAACATTTGATTCATTGTTAGTGCTATGTTATTATTAACATTGGAACAAATCCCCTCCTCCCCTTTGTTTATGTCCTTTGCTCTGGGGGCTTTAGTGTATGGACATCAGAGGCCCTGTCTGTTTAAGGGCTGGGGTGGGTTCGTATTGATTAGAGGGCCGTCAGCTCCTGTTTTTTCCCTCCACTCCCCTTTGCCGTCTGCTGGTGGAGGGAGGAGTTTTTGTGTGCCCATCCCTGCTGTGTTCGCATGGTGGTGAATGGGGCTGAGTCTTGGCCGGGGGAGCCTATGGGCGGTTGTTCCGCTGCCGCTCTGTCCGGTCGGTGAGAGGGGGCTCTGTTGGGGCATTGCGCATGCGTGCGCAGTTGCCTTTCTTGTTTGGTGGGAACGAGGCCGGGCTGTGTTGAAGCGCTCACGTGTCCGTGGTGGGCGGTGACGTTGCGCTTCCATTCAGTCACGCTATGGGAGGGGGCGGTATCAGGCTGTTGTTTTTAAGTATGGAGAGATGGGTGACGACGCTGTTGCGCGTCACTTCCGCCGCTCCGACCCCTGACCTCGTAGTTTACTGGCGGCGATATGGAGGCTTGGCTGTACCTCGGGAACAACGAGGTTCGTTCGGACCTTCTCACAGGGGATTCATTGTCAGGACACTGGCCCCGTGAGGAGGACCTATGTCGTTTCCCGCCATTATTTTTAACGTTTATTTTGCGATCGATTTAGGTTCCTTTCTTAATATTTATAATTGACCCGCACACGTCACTTCCGGTCTATACCCGGAAGTGGGGTTGAGCGGCCCTATGGAGGAGGTGATTTGGGCCAATATGTGTGTATATATAGTTGGGGCATCCTGGCGTGTCACCCATACCCCAGGACGACGTGATCTTTTCACGAAACGCGTTGGGTGGCGTGACACGCTTTTTGCCTCATTGGAAGTTGCAACCGAATAAGGATATCGTTTGGAGTTTGTGATCGGCCGACGCTTTTCCATTAACGATATGCTCTGTGTCCATTTACTTCTGTAAGTGCACTCTTTTTTACCTTCTTTTTTTTAATAAATGGTGTTACACTATTTTGGATTGTTTGCTTCCTTCTTATGGTAAACATCTGTTCCTTGGTTGAAATTCGTCTGAGTCCGGCACCAGTGGTCCCTTATCCTTTGAAGTCGGATACATACCTGGGCTTGACCCCTATGATAGGCACTCCTTACTGGGGCATCTGGTAAGGAGCCATTTTTGTTATCTACACGGTGGTGGTGCACTTAATCCTTGTTCCATGACTACACCTGTTTGGACTTTCGGACAAGTCACTGTGGATATTCGTTTGTTTGAACTCACTTATTTGGACTTTAATGAGCTTTTTTACTTTGATTTTTATTCAACATAATTTTTGCACATATTTATATTTTTTGAAACACTAGTTTTATTGAGATTTCATTAGTGACCTTATTTTATAACAACCGGTGTTATTTATATGTGGTCTCATTTGCACTGTTTGGGTTTATGTCACTAATACATTTTTGTGTTGGGATGTAGTGTAATACTTTGCCCAACAATAAAGAGCACATATGCACTTTATTGTATATCTACACCTTGATTTAAGTATTAAGGATTGCGCAGTTCTATCACTTTTCCTTTTAATAATCGGACACTTACCTGCCCCAGGGTCCAGCGATGCGGGGGAACGAAGCCCCCCCTCGCTCCCCGCTCCGCTCGCGGCGCCGTCATGCATACTGTGGGCACCCGGCTGTGGCTTCACAGCCGGGCACCCACTGCGCATGCGCGAGCGGCGCAGGGCGCCGTGATACGCCGTACAGTCACCTGGGACACATGACAGGTCCCAGGTGAATGTGCGGCGCGAGGGGAAGTGATGTCACCAGCCCGGGCAATGAAGAAGGCAGACTACGAGGGACCCCCTAGCAACCGGTATTTAGAGGTGAGTAAAAAAAATTTTTTTTGCCAATTATTTTTTTTTTTTTTTTTTTTTACGAATTTTAAGTAGTTTTATTTTTTTGGTGGCAACACCACTTTAAAAGCTAGCCGAAGATCAACTGGATTTTCACACAGTAACACTGGACTACTATTGGATCAAAGCTGCATTTCACCAAGAACTCTTTAACCAGTTGCCGACCGCCGCACGACGATGTACGTCGACAGCATGGCACGGGCAGGCATATGGGCGTACCTGTACGTCCCTGCCTTCCCGCGGGTCGGGGGCCGGATCGGGCCCCCGCCCGGTGCCTGCGACGGTCGGTTTTCGTCCGGGAGCGATCCGGGACGAGGGGGCGGCCATTCATTCATGGCCACCCCCTCGTGATCGCTCCCGACGAATAGAAATCCCCCGTGACATCACTTCCTCTCCTGTAATGTAAACACAGGAGAGGAAGTGATGTATTCTCTCCTCCGTGTCGGTATTTTTCGTTCCGACACGGAGGAGAGCGGATTGGTGAGTTGCACCAACACTCTACACACACAGTAGAACATGCCAGGCACACTCACACCCCCCGATCACCCCCCCAATTACCCCTGCCCCCCAGTCACAGTGACACCAATGTCATTTTTTTTTTTTATTTTTTTTTTTTTTGCATTGGTGTCATTTGTGACTGTAATAACTGTTAGGGCAGTTAGGGTTAGCCCCCTTTAGTTCTATTGTACCCCCCTAACCCCCCAATAAAGGTTTAACCCCGTGATCACCCCCCGTCGCCAGTGTCACTAAGGCTGGGTTCACATTGCAGCGGTTTATGAGAACGAATGTGATTCGCACCGCACTGCAGTGCAAATCACATCCGATCTCTGTGCGATTCGAGTTCAGCCATTCGCCGCACCCGCCACACCCGCCGCACCCGCCGCAAATTCGCACGGGACCCTTTTTTTGGCCCGCCTCAGAATCGGATCGCATGGGTGTTCACACCATGCGATCCGAGTTTGCAGATCGCACTGCGATATGCGAACTGATCTGGGGGTGTCAGTAACATTTCACTGACACTCCCAGCAGTTCGCATAGGGCAGTGTGAACTGCCGCCGGGAGGCATGCGATGCGGGAACCCGCCGCGGATTCGTGGCGTTTCCGCATCGCTCCAGTGTGAACCCAGCCTAATAAGCGATCATTTTTCTGATCGCCGTATTAGTGTCACAGGTGACGCTAGTTAGGCAGGTAGGTATTTAGGTTCGCCGCAGCTTTTTATAGCGCCAGGGACCCCCATATACTACCGCATAAAGCCCCCTGATTGCCCCCTAGTTAACCCTTTCACCAGTGATCACCATATAACTGTTACAGGTGACGCTGGTTGGTTAGTTATTTTTTTATAGTTTCAGGGCACCCGCCATTTATTACCTAATAAAGGTTTAACCCCCTGATCACCCGGCGGGTGTCATTTGTGACTAATAACTGTTAGGGCAGTTAGGGTTAGCCCCCTTTAGTTCTAAGGTACCCCCTAACCCCCCCAATAAAGGTTTAACCCCGTGATCACCCCCGTCGCCAGTGTCACTAAGGCTGGGTTCACATTGCAGCGGTTTATGAGAACGGATGTGATTCGCACCGCACTGCAGTGCAAATCACATCCGATCTCTGTGCGATTCGAGTTCAGCTATACAGATAGTATGGCTGAATTCGTGTCGCACCCGCCGCACCCGCCGCAAACTCGCACGGGACCCTTTTTTTGGTCCGCAGCAGAATTGGATCGCATGGGTGTTCACACCATGCGATCCAAGTTTGCAGATCGCACTGCGATATGCGAACTGATCTGGGGGTGTCATTAACATTTCACTGACACTCCCAGCAGTTCGCATAGGGCAGTGTGACCTGCCGCCGGGAGGCATGCGATGCCGGAACCCGCCGCGCATTCGTGGCGTTCCCGCATCGCTCCAGTGTGAACCCAGCCTAATAAGCGATCGTTTTTCTGATTGGTGTATTAGTGCCACAGGTGACGCTAGTTAGGCAGGTAGGTATTTAGGTTCGCCGCAGCTTTTTATAGCGCCAGGGACCCCCATATACTACCGCATAAAGCCCCCTGATTGCCCCCTAGTTAACCCTTTCACCAGTGATCACCATATAACTGTTACAGGTGACGCTGGTTGGTTAGTTATTTTTTTATAGTTTCAGGGCACCCGCCATTTATTCCCTAGTCTCGCTAGTGTACCCCTAAATTTAGGGGTGTCTACTTTCCAAAATGGGGTCATTTGGGGGGGGTTTGTGCCATCTTGGCATTTTATGGCCTTCAAAACTGTAACGCCCTTAGAAAGCCTGAAGGCGGTGCTTGGTTTTCGGGGGCCCCGTACGCGGCTAGGCTCCCAAAAAGTCCCACATATGTGGTATCCCCGTACTCAGGAGAAGCAGCAGAATTTATTTTGGGGTGTTATTTCACATATGCCCATGGCATGCGTGAGCAATATATCATTTAGTGACAACTTTGTGAAAAAAAAAAAAAGTTTGTAATTTTCCCGCAACTTGTGGCAAAATATAAAATATTCCATGGACTCAACATGCCTCTCAGCAAATAGCTTGGGGTGTCTACTTTCTAAAATGGGGTCATTTGTGGGGGTTTTGTGCCATCTTGGCATTTTATGGCCTTCAAAACTGTAATAGGTAGTGAGAAGTGAACTCAAAAATTTACGCCCTTAGAAAGCCTGAAGGCGGTGCTTGGTTTTCGGGGCCCCGTACGCGGCTAGGCTCCCAAAAAGTCCCACATATGTGGTATCCCCGTACTCAGGAGAAGCAGCAGAATTTATTTTGGGGTGTCATTTCACATATGCCCATGGCATGCATGAGCAATATATCATTTAGTGACAACTTTGTGAAAAAAAAAAAAAAAAGTTTGTAATTTTCCCGCAACTTGTGGCAAAATATAAAATATTCCATGAACTCAACATGCCTCTCAGCAAATATCTTGGGGTGTCTACTTTCTAAAATGGGGTCATTTGTGGGGGTTTTGTGCCATCTTGGCATTTTATGGCCTTCAAAACTGTAATAGGTAGTGAGAAGTGAACTCAAAAATGTACGCCCTTAGAAAGCCTGAAGGCGGTGCTTGATTTTCGGGGCCCCGTACGCGGCTAGGCTCCCAAAAAGTCCCACATATGTGGTATCCCTGTACTCAGGAGAAGCAGCAGAATTTATTTTGGGGTGTCATTTCACATATGCCCATAGCATGTGTGAGCAATATATCATTTAGTGACAACTTTGTGTAAAAAAAAAAAAATATTTTTTTTTTTGTCATTATTCAATCGCTTGAGGCAAAAAAATAAAATATTCAATGGGCTCAACATGCCTCTTATCAATTTCCTTAGGGGGTCTACTTTCCAAAATGGGGTCATTTGGGGGGGTTTTGTACTGCCCTGCCAATTTAGCACCTCAAGAAATGAGATAGGCAGTCGTAAACTAAAAGCTGCGTAAATTCCAGAAAACGTACCTTAGTTTGTAGATGTGACAACTTTTGCGCAAACCAATAAATATACAATTATTGACTTTTTTTTTACCAAAGACATGTGGCTGAATACATTTTGGCCTAAATGTATGACTAAAATTGAGTTTATTGGATTTTTCTAATAACAAAAAGTAGAAAATATCATTTTTTTTCAAAATTTGCGGTCTTTTTACGTTTATATCGCAAAAAATTAAAATCGCAGAGGCAATCAAATACCATCAAAAGAAAGCTCTATTTGTGGGAAGAAAAGGACGCAAATTTTGTTTGGGTACAACATTGCATGACCGCGCAATTACCAGTTAAAGCAGCGCAGTGCCAAAGTGTAAAAAGACCTCTGGTCATTTACCAGCAAAATCGTCCGGTCTGAAAGTGGTTAAAGTGCAGGTTGAATTGTGCCATAGGTACTGTTATATTTGTTTGTCTGTCACTTTGCTGGATCTTATGTGGGGAAGCAGTAGAGAAGGATTTGACACTTAAAGGAGGCTTTCCTTTGCTCTCCTGTAGTCCATTCACATAGACATTATATGCACTTATCTGGTTATAGAAAATGTAGTGTGAATTGTCTAATATTTGAACAATAAAGGTGATACTTTCTTTTTGCTACTAATAATACCTTATATAAGGTGAGAGAGGACTTTCAGGGTAGCCAGAGGGGTATTGATCTATTTTGCGACCCTCAAAAGGGCAGCGCTACAATTGTAATTTGCAGCTTCCACAGTAATCACTGACATATGAGATATGCATACTTACATTGGTCCAAGCTGGATCAATGTAACTATGCAATAAAAATAATACCTGAATTTCAGCTTTAGTGCTCCATTAGCATTTGCACATTTTTGGGAATGCATATAGAAACCCATGTTTCCGCATGAGTTCCCAAAACATACAAAAAACTTGCGGTGCCATTAATTGTTAATGACATCCCAAATGCAGAAAGAAAATACATGTTTTGCCATGTAAAAGAAGTGCATCAAAAGCAGCAAAATACATGGTATAAAACACGCAAACCTGAAAGCAGCAAAATGATCCATTAACAACTTTGTCATTTGTAAGGCAGCCCATTAAAATCAATGGGTTGCCCTATGAATCTTGTTGGAAAACCACACAAAAAAACTGCAAAATAAGGCATGGAAAAGAGCTAGATGTGAATGTGGACTAAAGCCAAAGTTTAGGTATGGCCTTTTTTTACATAAACACATGGGTCCAACTTGGACCTATGTAATTATGTACTGTATGTGCCATACCTGTGGGATCACCATGGAAGCTGGAAATCACTGAGGTAGACACCACTACTCCAGTGATCTCCACTAGCTGACCTGCTGCAATGTGAAAACAGAAGGTTGATCGCACGGCACTGGCACCATTTAGGGAATACTGTGCATTTACTGAATGAATACCAACACTTCTGTGATAGGACAAGATTGAGAGTCAGGACTATGATGTCGCAATCTCTGCCTCGTCCAGCCAGAGAATACTCTGCATTTATTGAAAATATGCAAACCTTTCTCTGAAGGTTGCCCAGGCCAAGCGGGCAACCTTTTGTGTTCAGTAAGTAGCAGGACAAGCCACTTAGTACAGGTCCCGGAAGCTAGTGGAGATCACCATATAAGTGGCCTACTACAGTGGTTTCCAGGTTCCATGGGAACCAAACAGGTATGACACATATTTACACTGATCCCAGCTGGACCGATGTACCGTAACTACATAAAAATTTCCAGGAATTCAGCTTTAAACAAAAAGACCACCACCAAACCCTTTTCAAAGTTGACAATGTTGTTAGATGTGCATACAGCCCCGCAAACCCTTGGATATAATAATCAAGTAAATTAAATACATTCATCCTGCAAATGCATGATTTAACCACCATAGGCTTTCATGCAATAAATCTACTAATAACTAAGCATCATTCTTTATCCTTGAAAAGATGTCTGTTGTATGAGATCAGTATAGTAAAACGTACAGTATATACTTGAATTTTGAGCACCTTGATGCTGTTACTATAAAATAACAACTATTCGTCTAATGCCGCGTACACACGATCGGACTATCGGGTGGACTTAGTCCGGCGGACAAACCTCCGGACTTTGAAGCGGAGGTCCGGGTGATCTCACATGATGACCCCGCCCCCTTATGATGTCACAGTCCCAGCATCCTCCAGGACTGTGACATTATAAGGGGCGGGGACGTCACCTGGTGACCCCGCCCACTGTCCCTATATAAGTCGCCGCACAACGCGTCCCTGTAATTGCAGCCAGAGAAAGCGTCAAGTCAACATCTCAAGGAAGAAGAAGAGAAGGTGGCGACAGCGGCAACAGAAGACCGGGCAACCGCTAGTAAAAGAGCTGGAAGAAGAAAGCAGAGGCCCGGCAAGAAGAACCGAAGAGGGGGACAAGACCCCCAAAGTCGGAAGAAGACCCCCGGGCGGCGACAAAGAAGAAGAAAGCCAAGCTGCTCCGCTAGTAAAAGAGCTAGCAGAAGATAGAGGAGAAGTGCTGCGAGAAGACCCCCCAAGACGGAAGAATACCGGAGCTGTGCAATAAATTATTTTAAAACCTTGTGTTTTATTTACACTTTTGTACCCCATACTCATTCAGATAGGGTGGGGGGCCGGTATCTGGGGGCCCCCTTATTAAAGGAGGCTCCTGGATTCTGATAAGCCCCCCTCCCGCAGACCCCGACAACCAACGGCCAGGGTTGTCGGGAAGAGGCCCTTGTCCTTATCAACATGGGGACAAGGTGCTTTGGGGTGGGGGGGCGCAGGGCCCCCCTTCCCCAGAGCACCCCCCCATTTTGAGGGCACGTGGCCTGGTACGGCTCAGGAGGGGGAGCTCTCTCGTCCTCACCCCCTTTCCTGACTGGCCATGCTGCATGCTCGGATAAGGGTCTGATATGGACCTTGAAGGGGCATAGGGCTTCCCCTTTAAGTCCATACCAGGTGATGGGGCCAGCAGCGTGTCAATCTCGCCAATGAAGGCGGCGACATTGACCTCCTTCGCTAGTCCCGTCTACCTAGAGCCGCGTTCAAAACGAACGGACTTTTCTCCGGGTGTGGGCAAGTCCGTTCATTTCAAAAGTCCGGCAGACTAGCACACAGACGCCCGGATTGTCCACTGGACTGTCGAGTCTGGTGGACAATTTTGAGTCAAAACTTCTTTCTAAGTCCGCCGAACTTTTGGGGAAAAAAAGTCCGCCGGAGCCCACACATGGGCAGATTACCAAGTCCGCCAGATAGTCTGATTGTGTGTACAGGGCATAAGAAAAAATAGAGCATCTTCTACATGGCCATCACTAGCCTTTTGTTGTAACTCAGTAACTAGAAAAACACTGGCCATTACTGTTTAACAATATGGCTTCCGTTAAAACCAACATATGCTTGTATTTCAGCAGCCAGAAGTTGTTTATCCAAAAAAGTACTGGTGCGTGTAGTGAACTGAAGCTCCTTAACCAATAGACAGTTATATTGTTTAAAAAAAGACAGTGTGTCTAAAAAAAAATCTAAACTTGCAGCTGATGCAGAGAAATGAAAAACCCCAACCCTGCCATAATTCAGTTTATTCCAACAAAGAAAAAACACATCAGCCTATGTGCTTCTGTCCCTATGCAAAGTTGATGTACCCGCAGTTAGTGACCAATTGAACACTTAGTTTAAATCTGCTATATAGATTCCAGGTGCATCAAATCAAAAGATGATGTGTCTTACATTGTCTTCCTGTTTTTCTTTCTAAAGGAGCCACAGCCTCCATAGAAACATCAGCCCTCTGCCAGCAGAGACCTTTGCTCACTGGGTAGAAGCAGTGGTCCCATTGCAGAGGCCCAACATGACCCCTACGAAGACAGATATAAATCTCTGCAAATGTCATGCTTCCCAATGAGGGGAATTGTGTAAAAGGAGATTTCTTGTACTTCGTAAATACCCTCTCAATTCCCAGATAGCAAGCAATTGTGCTGCAAGTTTGAAAATGACTTGCTAAGCTATTGCTAGACTTGCCAGGCTTCACAAGTTTGTTGCAGAATTGCACAAGTCCACATTGCATGATTCCATATCAACTTTCTTTGCAAGTCTGCTGCAAGTTCTGATTAATTTATGTTGTGCAATAGTCATCCCACCACAGGGGTCACTGTGGCTGACTTTTCATGGTATAGACTTGCAGAGCTTTTGCTGTAGACTCACCACTGCAACTTTGCTCTTGCTAGAGACTTGCCACAAAAATTTGCTACAAATGGAAAGGTGTAAATTAGAACTTGTGCTTCAAGTGCTCTACAAGTGTTCAACTTGCCAGTGAAAATGTGTAGCATGTTAACAAGACTTACAAGTCAACGCTGCCACAAATTTGTGGCAAGTTGTCCTTGCTATCTGGGTTTCTATTATTTCTAAAGGACAGGAAGTGATGGGAAATCTCCCTAATAGAACACAGGCACTTTAATGGGCAAGCTCACATTCCTTATATTGTTGCATAGTTTTATGTTGCAGGGTTCCACACTTCAGCCACTGAGATCTGATATTGTGCAAAAACAGCTCAAATAAATATTTGCTATTACAGCACTATGAGGATACCTGGCATTGCATGAGTTTACATGCAGTCAGGGCCATCTTTAATATTGATTGGATCCCGGGCAAGAATGTTCTTGGCATATCATTTACAGCATATCATTACTGATTAATGTCTGGTTGCTAGAGATTACAGCACACATTAAGTTTCACTGATTAGTTGCTAGAGGTTGCAGCAAATGATTTCTGCTTGTTAATTGGTTTCTAGAGATTAATGTGCAGTAATACTGCTCACTGATTGGTTGCTAGAGGTTACAGCACATCATCTCCTCACTGCAGGGGAGCATGATACACATATAAATGCCGCCTTTATTTACATATCAATGCCGCCGGCCGCAGCTATTTACTTAGCAATGCCACCGCTATTTACGTATGAATACTGGTTATTTACATGTAAACACAGGGTCTGCAAGTGAGTCATCTGTACACCACAATAGGGCAGAGCTGGGCAGCATTAGTACCAGCACTAAACACCCTCCCCTTCTCATGTGCCCTCTGGAACACCCGCTCTGTCTGCAATAAGCTCACTTCTGTCCATTACTTTTGTCTCCCACTCTCTTAACCTTCTTGCAATCATGGAAACATGGCTTCAAGAGTCAGATTCTGCCTTGCACGCAGCCTTCTCCCATGGAGACCCCCACTGGAATTACCCACACCCAGTGGATGGAAAGGAGGCGGAGTTGGTTTGCTTATATCCCCGCCCACTGAGCACCTTTCAAGTCCTGTCTAACCCTCATTCTCTATCCTTCTCTTCTTTTGAGACACATTGTATTTGTCTGTTTTCTCCAATTTCTCTAAGGATTGCAGGCCTCCTGGACCAGTGTCACACTTCCTTGATGACTTCTCTGCCTGGCTACCCTACTTTCTCTCCTCTGCAATACCCACTATTATCCTTGGTAATTTCAACATCCTTGCCAAGATTAACAGCCCAACTGCATCCCAAAATTTCAACTTAACCTCACCCTTTAACATTACACAATGGTCCCCCACTCACTCTGATGGTAATACCTTCAACCTTGTTTTCTCCCATCTTTGCACCCCGTACAACCTCTCCAACGCCCCCTTTCTTCTCTGGCCACAACCTCATCACTTTCAAAATGTGCTTGTCTCCAACCACCTGTCCCACCAAGCAGAAAATAATTACCCGCAGAAACCTTTGCCACTTTATTCCTTCTCTTTTCTACTCTGCAACTGACCACCTCCATGACAAAATCTTACACATGTCTTGTCCCAACCTGGCCACCTCTATCTACAACTCTTCACCTTCTTCCTCACTGGACTCTCTTGCTCCTCTCACTACACAAAATGTGATTCAACAACTATTACAACCTTGGCAGACCGACAACACTAGAAACCTTAAGAGACATATCAGAGCACTGGAGCGAGTGTGGCGTAAAACCAACTCCCAGCATGCATTCACCCAATATAAATATGCATTCTTAAAATACAATTCCTCCCTCCATGCAGCAAAACAAACCTACTTTGTCACTCTCAATAGTACTCTGTCCTCCAGTCCTCATTGTCTCTTCTCTACTTTTAACTCCTACTTTCTCCATCAGCATCTCCCCCCAGTAACTCACTCACTGCTCACGAGATTGCCAATCCCTTCAAAAACAAGATTGATGTAATTAATCAGGTCATCTCCACTGCACAGACATCTAACCCCTTGTACAAATCTATTCTCAGCACTCTACTCTCTTGACCTTGCTACTACCAAAAAGGTCTCTAAAGTTTTCTCAGAAGCCCACCTTACCACCTGCCCCTGGAACCTGTTCTCTCACATCTACTACAGTCACGCTCTTCTTCTATTCAATGCTCCCTCACTCACATTTTCAATCTCTCACTCTCTACTGGCACCTTCCCCTCCCCTTTAAAACATGCCCTGATCCCCCCCCATAATTAAAAAGCCCTCACTGGATCCCACCAACCTGAACAACTTAAGACCCATCTCCTTGCTGCGTCAAAACTTATAGAATGCTTAGTCTACAAGCATCGTAGCTCCTACCTGACTGACAACAAGCTTCTTGACCCCTTACAGTCTGGCTTTCGGTTGCTACATTACACTGAAACTGCCCTACTGAAACTGCCTGATGACCTACCAAGTGCTAAAACCAATGGGCACTACTCCATACTCGTTCTACTCGACCTCTCTGCAGCCTTTAATACTGTTGACCACCCCCTCCTCTTCAAAACCCTCCACTCTCTTGGCCTTCTAGACTCTGTTCTCTCCTGGCTCTCCTCCTACCTATCACAGCGCTCCTTCAGTGTGACCTATAACTGTTTCCTCCTCTCCACTTCCTCTTTCTTGAGGGATACCTCAAAGTTCTGTCCTTGGACCCTTTCTCTTCTCCATTTAGACCTCCTCCCCTGGTCTGTTAATAAACTCCCATGGCTTCCAGTACCATCTCTATGCTGACAACACAAATCTATCTCTCTACTCCTCACCTCACTCCTTCAGTCTCCTCTCACTTTACTCTCAAGCTCATAAATTTTCCTCCAGCCCATCAAGATCAATAATACAACCATCCGTCCCTCCCCTTATGCCAAGGTACTAGGTGTAATCCTAGACTCTTTTTTGTCCTTTTAGCCCCAAATTCAATCACTATCCAAATCATCCAGGCCTCCGAAACATCTCCAAAATATGCCCCTTTATAACCGTTGACACCACTAAGCAACATATCCACTCCCTTGTTATCTCTCCCCTTGACTATTGTAACTCCCTCCTCATTGGCCTACCTCTCCGCAAGCTATACCCATTTCAGTCTATCATGAATGTCGCTGCCAGACTCATCCACCTTACTATACTTAACTTAACTTATACTTAACTATTCAGTGCCCTCCACTCCTCTGCTAATCCCTCCCCTGGCTTCCCATTGTCCAACAAATAAAATTCAAAACACTAACAATAACGTACAAAGCCATTCACAATTCTGCCCTCAGCTACATCACCAATCCTATCTCTAAATATCACCCAAACCATCCTCTCTGCTCTTTATAAGACCTTATGCTCTCTAGCTCCCTTGTCTCCTCCTCCCTTGCTAATTTCCAGGACTTCTTCAGGGCCTCTCCAATCCTGCACTACCTCAAACTGTCAGTTAACTCCTACTCTGTCCACATTTAGGCGATCCCTGAAAACTCATCTCTTCAGGGAGGCCTATTCTGCCTCCAGCTAACAACCAAATCTTCTACTCACTTCATCAGTTCATCCCTCACAGTCTCTACCTTTTTTTTCACCAGCCCCTCCCTCTTAGATTGTAAGCTCGCAGGAGCAGGGCTCCTTTAACCCTCTTGTTTCGAATTGTACTGTTGGTGTAGTGTCTCCCTTTACATTGTAAAGTGCTGTGCAAACTGTGGGCACTATATAAATCCTGTATAATAATAATAATAATAATAATTTGGAGTGAAAATGGCACTTGAAGAGTCCTTACGTTTTTTTTTTTTTTTTTTTCTATAATTTTTTCACATGGTTTCCCCTTGCGTCAGAGGGGGGCGGGGTCAGGTGACAGGTGGCCCTGTCCTCCACAGCTAAGACGTGTCAGGCTGCCGGGATTCCCGCAGTGTCTCCGGTGGAGACAGGATGTTAAAAGTGAGCTTCCAGATTCTGATAAGCCCCACAACCACTGTCCAGGGCTGTGGGGATGGGGCCCTTGTCCCCATCAACTTGGGGACATGGTGCTTTGAGGGGTCACAGACCCCCAAAGCATCCTCCCCACCCCAAAGCAGATCCTGGCCCCCCACCCTATGTGAATGAATATGGGGTACATCGTACCCCTACCCATTCATCTGGGGGAAAGAGTGTCAATAAAAAAACACACTACACAGGTTTTTAAAGTAGTTTATTAAGCAGTTCTGGGGTCTTCTTCAGACTTCGGGTGTCTTCTTCCGACTTCTCCGTGCTTTCCGGTTCTTCTCGTCGGGCTCCTCCGATATCTTCTGCTCTTTTGCTAGCGGTGGCCCGGCTTTCTCCTTCGACGTCGTCCAAACATACCATTTACTGCAAGAACAGGTGCGCTTGCTAGGCACGCTATATTCATTGAATGTAGCCTCAGCTACCTACAGTTTAGAGCGCTGTGTTCCAGCAGTGAGACTGGAACTTCACTTTCACTCAAAACTGAGTTGGGTTGAGTGCTGCTCAGCCATTCATGATAAGCTTTGTATTCTATGAATAAGAACAAAGTTTCCTCTGATTGGCTGAGGTGGAGGGGTGAGCAAATGATGTCATGATCTCCAACTCAGCCAATTAGAGGATGTTTTGTATTCATCCACAGAATACAAACTTTCCCTTGAATGGCTGAGCAGTGCTCAGCCCAACTTAATTTTATTCCAGGTGGTGGGGTGGGAGGTTTCCGCCCCACTGCCAGAACACAGTGTTGTATACTATATGTATTAGGCGGCACAGTGGTGTAGTGGTTAGCACTCTCAACTAGCAGTAAGAAGGATTTCTGGTTCAAATCCCAACCACGACACTACCTGCCTGGAGTTTGCATGTTCTCCCTGTGCCTGCGTGGGTTTCCTCCAGGTACTCCGGTTTCCTCTCACACTCCAAAGACATGCAGGTAGGTTAATTGGCTTCTGTCCAGAATTGGCCCTAGTATATAAATGGGGACCTTGGATTGTTGGCTCCTTGAGGGTAGGGACTGATGTGAGTGTGCAATGTATAGTGATGGGGACAATTGTAGGCACTCAGGTTGAACTGGATGGACTGGTATCTTTATTCAACCTTACCAACTATGTAACTATATGTATCTGAGGCTACATACAGTTAATTTTGCAGGCATAACAAGTGCACCTGTTAATGTAGCAAATAATGTTTGGTCCAACTTGGCCCAAACAAATGGACATTAAAAGTGCTATGAGTACCCATGCTGTTAAGGACTTTGCCTTAGTTTGGGAAAGGACAGAGTTTCTACCTTTTTTAGGAGACTAACTGAGCACCTGTGATACTATACAAACTTTGGTGCTAGCAATTCTGAAGGATTTTCTATTGAAATGCATCCTAAGCCACCATATTGGAAATGTCTCTTTGTGAAGAAAAGATTTTTTAACAAGGTATGTTAAAGTAAAGCTGCAAAAATCCAATCTGAACCTGACTCCATGTCTTTAATTGTGATGAAGAGCGAGAGCAAGTGAAGAGTAGAAAAGGTGCTCCGGTTTGGGGTAGTAGGCCTGCTAATGTGTCACCACCACTGTGGCATAGGGTGCCTGGGTTTCCCTTCTCCTAAATGTACCCTAAACCTTCTGCTTTTCTGTCCTACTGACTCATGAGCTTCGATGTTGCAATTGGATCTTGAAGGCAGATGCCTTTTAAAGTAAAAGTTTTCCTGACAGCAGTAAAGATGACTTGGTTTCTGAAGTCCCTTAACTGCCTGATAAGGAAGATGGCCCAACCAGCCAGAACTGGATTAACAACCTTCTGGAAAAGCAGTACTGTGCTAGCATTGTTGTATCCCAGCCACTCCTGGGAACTGCCTTAACTGCTCACGCTACAGGAGTACTGTGCAGAGGGCGTGTTGGACCACTGGGGATCTGCACTGTGCTCTGTGTAAGAGCATAGGTTCAGATCTCCAACATGCTTCTGGCACAGGGCAATTTCATATAGTTTTGAGCAATAACACATAAACAATACCATATTCTTTACTTTTTATGCAGCCCGACTGCATAACGGTAACAAAAACCAAGACTTCAACTGGGCTCCTGCCAATTACATCATCATTTTTCTTGCAGTACATTAAATTCCAGTTAGGCCTTAGAACTCAGCAAATGTTGAGTCTTTTGTCTTATTCAAACCTTTCATTTGCTGTCAACTTTCAGGCTGAGAAGCTCCAGCTTCATTCTTTGACATCTAAATATCTAGTACTGTGTCCTAAAACAAAAAACTGAACAAACTGCAACTGTGCCAGTATCATCCACAGCAATCAGTAGCTTTGTGTGCACTTGGAGACTTTCATTCAAAACCTCCCAATTCTAATCTCAAAAGCTCAAGCTTGATAAAGAGAATACGACCGTAAATATAGCCTAATAATTACCAGTTGCCCGTATTTAATGACTGATCTCCTGGTATTATTGCCAAGAAATTCAAAAGCCTAACAAGGAGAAAGAAGTATTGATAAAAAGGAAAGAGTTTAAAAGCAGACCTATCATCAACTTACAACAGAGCAGAACAGAATCGGCGCTACATCAAACTGACTTTGTCCTACATTTGCAACTCATTTCTGTAGCCACCTTTTTAAATGCGCAAACATTTACTTTTTGATTTATCCAGCAAATTTATTTGGAGTTTAACATGTATCCTCACAGGTTGACATTGTGGATACACTAATCACAATATGCTAACGTCCCGATATTGAATGGAAAAAGATTAAAGATAACAAAAAATGTACTTTATAGGCACACGTAAGAAAAAAAGTATTTAAGAGTTTAATTGGATAAAGTTAAAATCGTAGTTAACAAAATATAAAAAGAAAACACATTATACTATTGTATGACCCCAGGGACTCATAACACACCACCAAATATTATATTGTAATCCAGTAGGATGTTATTATAAATGAGCAGTAGCAGCATCCAAGTGGAGTAAAGTACACTGTGACTCAACCACTCCATGCACTTTACTCCTCTTGGATGCTGCTACTGGTCATTTCTAGGCTTGTGCAATTCGTTTTGTAACAAATCAAAATTCGGCTGATGCATCCGAATAAAAAAATAACGAATTTCAACTAATATGAAAGAAATTATAGCGGATATATAACGAATGAATTCAACATGATTCGGTAATTCGTTAAAGATCTAATGAAACAAAAGGTCAACTCAAAGTAAATCTTATAGTCCAATCAGCTGATTCATTTTGTGCCGGAGGTTGGATTACTGGCAAAGTGCATTCCTGAGAACTGAGTGAGAAGGGTGTTGTATTGTATTTGAGAAGAGGATAAGAGATATTGTTATTGTGCGTGTTAAAAGATTCAATAAACAAACGACTTTCCAAATTACGAATCATTATCACGAATAATATATATATCGGATTTCAATGAATACAAACAAAATTATAGCGCATATAACGAATGAATTTGACATGATTCGAGATTCAGTAGAACGAATATTTACACTCTACAGAAATAATGAATTATCCGAAAACGTATTAACGTAACATAATGAATATAACAGAACAAAACTATGTATTTTACGAGTAACAATGAACCAAAACTAAATGAAATGTTCCATTTGTGCACAAGTCCAGTAATTACATCCCATTGTATTATAATATAATATTTGGAGGTGTTATTTGTGTCCCTGGGATCATGCATTAGTATGGTGTGTTTTCTTTTTATGTTTTGTTAACTACAATTTTAACTTTATCCAATTAAAATCTTAAATACTTTTTATCTTGCGTGTGTGCCTATAAAGTCAATTTTTTGTTATCTTTTATTTCTATCCTTTGCTGGATAAAGTCTTGTCGAAGGGTGGAAAAAGCTTGAAGGGTATCTCAACCCAAGAACAAAAATGTTATGTAATCCAACATAGGGTTCCTAAGCCCTTGTACACACGGTCGGAGAATCTGTCGGAATGAGTCTTATCGGACCGTGTCGTCAGATAATCTGACTGTGTGTGGTATGCATCGGACTGATTCCGTCCGAATCTCTGTCCGACCCAATTTTCCAACATGTTGGAAAGATTTCCCAACCAACTTGGCCGGACGGACCTAATCCGATCATGTGTAGAGCATTTTCATCGGACCAAGTGCTCAGATCAAATTCCTACATCAAAGCTATTGGCTACTAGCCTGAATGTAGTCCCATCGTAACGAAATTACGTCATCACGTTCTGAAAGATCGGATTTTTCGCCAACTTGGCCCGACCGTGTATATGCAACAGTTTCGAAGACAATCCGTCGGACTAAATCCGACGGGCAAAATCTGACGGATTTGGTTGGCAAAATCTCCGACCGTGTGTACATGGGCTTAGATGTAGTGGTTCAGATAGCTTCCTCTTTTTTAATTTATTTTTTTAGTTTTAATTTTCACTTGGTGATCATGCCAGTAACAAACTTTCTGTCCTAGGGTGTCAGCACTCACTCACTGTACTCTACATCTAGAGGAGGAATGTTGTCACCCTAGGGCAGCAAGTGTTTTAGGGGTACAGAACTTCGCCCCCTCTAATCTTCTCCATAACACAACTGGAGTTTTTATGGAGTCCACCAAGAAAACAATGTTATATGATTTTAGTCAACAGTGGCAAGGGGCACGGGAAGTTATCAGGTCACAAGTTTTTTGCAGGATCAACAAATATGTATGAAATCTTTTTAATAGTATATTTAACTGACCAGATAATGGTAACATGCAATTTATCATGACAAAAAAAAAAAAAAAAAGTATAATGGTTTTTAATCTAATTTTATTTTATTTTGATGCCCTTTTTTAGCTTAGGATAGAGTGGAGAATGGTTGAATCTTCTGTCCCGTCACTATACAAACAAAAGGCAGTGTAGCTCTCACTGGGTCAGTGAAACGGCAATCACTTCAGGCTGGCCCCTTTTGCAGGTATAGCTAAGTAAAATGTTAAATGTAAGTGCCTATACTGTTTAAAATCCAGTAATACGCTGTCTTATCCTGCTCTGCATATGTTCAGTTTCTCTCTATTTTTTGGCCTTGTGCCAAATTTGTAGAGGCTGATCTGCTGACAGCCTAAAGATTTACTGCTGTTCAGTACTCTGGGCTTAAGCAAAATGGCAGCCTCCAGCAAGATGGAGCAGGAACAATCCTGGAGGTAATTTACAGCACACACTAACATAATTAATACTGTGGAATGTATGTTCTTTACTAAAGAACATTATTATTATTTTTTTTTTTTGTTTTACTCTTTAAAGCTTTTTATTGCCTTATCAATAAAAGAACAAAGGCAGGTACAGTTACAGGTAGATCCATGTACAAAGACATCTAAATAGGTATTTTTATCATATAACAAACACAGCTAAGGTATCAAATATAGAAAACCTGAGAACTGGGATAAAAGAACATTATTTTTATAAAGTTGTTATGGGTAAGACAGCTGTCACCAGAACAAGTGAGTCTATTGGATTATTTACCCTCAACTCTTGTTAGAGGTAGTAAACCCTCCCACTCTGATGCTTCTTTTCATTTAGTCTATTATAATAAGTCATTATCAGACTATAGCCCCTGTAATCCAGCCCAAATTGCATATTACTTACTGTTTAAAGAAACTTTAAAAAACTTGTTTCCAGGGGTTAGGCAGCACCATCTTAAGTATTGTTTTCTGAGTCCACAGTGGAGTGTATTTCCGCCCTTACATTGAGCAGTACCTGTACTGTTAACCAAGCCTCCTTCTCAATCCAATGTTTCTATGGCAACCCTGCTTCTCTGTTCATAGCTTACTTGTTTAGACATTGGCACAAGTAAATACTATGAAATAATGTTTGCATTTGTCAGACTTATCAGCTTCAGCTGATAAGAATGCGGTAATGGCCAAATTTAGATTGTATGTGAGGTCACACGGTCACATGGTGTGTAGGAGGAAGCTCTGAGTGATTAGCAGAGTTCAGTGTTGTGCCATAGGAAGTCCTGATAACAGATAAATAAGACATAGAGAGTGTGCCCTAAATCAGGGGAGATCTGGGCATGCTCAGTGACTTCATTCTACAGAACAACAAGGATTACAACAATACTAAGCAAGTAAGGAGATATTCATTTAGGTTTTTTTTATGCTGATTTACATGGGACAAAGTTGTGGGGGAGGGTTTACAACCACTTTAAGGTGGCAACTCTAAAATGTTGTATTATATATCTTGGTGACAATGGTCATCAGCACAAATGGAGCCACTCTATCCAGTGGGAACACAGACACTTGTTATAGCACCTCATTGTGTTATTCATATTGCTGATTTCTCCTTATATGTGTCTCTTTTGCTGATATATGCCTTTTTAATTTGGTGCTCTGTATTCGGTTGTGACTCGAGTCACTTCGATCAAGGACTGTTGGTGAATCTTAGGATTAGTTGGTTCAAACCATAACGATTTAGGTCAATGCTATGGGTTTGTGTGTATGATGTGTTTTGTAGGGTAGCCACTAGGCCACTGTGGGTGTCTGGTTTGTATATAATAGATCCTGCTTACTACTGACAAACAATTTCTATACATGTATTAATAAATGGTGGTGGCAAGGGTTTTTGGTTGGTGTATTTGTTGTTGTTTTTGTTGAGTTCATATTTTTTCTGCATGCACAGTGATGCTGGTTCATGTGTGTTTGACCAAAAAACTTGACAAATGTGATTAATCCTACCATTATCTGCTCTATCTAAAAGTAATAAAAGAAAAAGGTTTTGCCTTTACAAACAGTTTTAAAATAAGTTTTTTGTCTCTGTCCCCGTTGGGGACATTTCTCATCAATTGCCCTTTCCTGACTGAATAGGGACACAGACGGAAATTAAAACCTAACAGAGGGTTATTATCAGTACTTTGATGGATATTTCGCTGACTTTGCTTGGTCCTAGTTTCCCTTGGGTCATGGCTGAGGTTGGCCACCCGAACTTCAGCTCTTTATCTTTTTCCACCTCTACTTTAGCTATTAAAAAGGAGAACCTAATGCTCAAAGCACAGTAAGCACCCCTCTGGATTTAATACAGACCAAGTGGTTTAGTAGAATTTTTTTTTATTATTATAATAAACATACAATAAAAATGCATAAGTAAAGGGGTAGAAATTACATATAACATATAAAATGTGTATATAGCAAATGACAGTATACTCAAACTCACATTGGTATGAAGCTCAGCTGCCCTGAAGACAAAATTGGGGTAGCAAGAATGCATACTGCAAATGATGCCTAACATGTTTCGGACCTTGTAGTCCTTCTTCAGTGGCTTATGTCATTCATGAGTATTCTATAATATAAGTATAATAATACATTATTAAAATAATAAACTAGTATATCAATTTGTCAGTAATGGTTAAATAACAAAAATTATCAAAACAAATATGCATATCTAAACACGTTTGGTGAAAAATAACAGCAAAAGAGACTATACTTACAAGGATGAGCTAATCACTGATAAAACCAACCAGGGAGCCAAAGGCTGTATTCCCATAGATTGAGCGCAAAACTGTGGTGGACCCCAGATGGCAACCGTTGTGCACAGAGGGTATATGTACAAGAGAAAAATGGGGGAAGAGAGTATAAGGGGCAAAGCATGCATAGTTTATTGTAGAGATGTAAAATAGTAAGTGTATAAAGAAAGTATAAGTTGTTATCAAAATGTTTCACCCCCAGCATAAATATACTGAGTGGGGTGAAACAGATGAAAGGAAATAAGTCTAAAAGTAAAGACAATGTTTGCTGATCACATACCTCTGCCCTTTGTCCTGTAATGTCTATTCCCACAACCACCACAGCCTTTCACTGTGGATGTCTAGGGTGCAGGCCAATATACCCTTGGTAAAGCAGACTGAAATCAATTGCACTCTGCAATTGGAATCAGTTGGTGGTCAGTGTGACAGATCACGGCGCTCAACCAATCACAACCTCAATCTGTCACGGGGTCCCTTGGCGCAATGACATGTGGCACAAGCCTGCCCCGAGGGGCGGAGTCACTTTCCGCACCAATGGCGCGCATGTAGCTTGCTGGTCTGACTTCACAGTGAAGAGCAAACAGGAAGAAATCTGTCATAGGGCAGACTCCAAAGGGCAAAAGATGTCCAATGGGCAGCCCCAAAAGGGTGCCCCAACAGAGGACCCCCGCACGCCGGGCAGTGGGGCAAGGCCCCAGATTCGCATGTCCCACCCTGGATGGAAAATGCAGACCAAGAGATATCTGTGTCAATAGTAGACTTGTGCACAATGGAAAATTTTGTTTAGTTTCGGTTCGTTGTCATTTGTAAAATACATCATTTAGTTCTGTTATAGTGTTAGTGTCGAATTCATTCTTTCGTATTAGTTGAAATTCGCTATTTATGTATGTATAGACATTCGTGATAATGATTCATAGTTTGGAAAGTCGTTTGTTTATTGAATCTTTTAACACACACAATGACAACGTCTCTTCTCCTCGACTCAAATACAATACAACACCCTTCTAACTCAGTTCTCAGGAATGCACTTTGCCAGTAATCCATCCTCCGGCACAAAATTAATTAGCTGATTGGACTATAAGATTTACTTTGAGCTGACAATTTGTTTCATTCGATTTTTGAAGAATTACCGAATCATGTCGAATTCATTCGAATTCATTCATTATATTTCTTTCGTATTCGTTGTTATTCATTATTTTTTTATTCGGATGCATCCGAATGTCCGAAAGATGCAAAATTTGGCTGAATTTCGATTTGTTACGAAACTAATTGCACAAGCCTAGTGAATAGAACAAAGCCGGTGATGCTAGTGTCAGTCCTGTCCAGATTATTAAGCAGGGCCCCAGCCAAACCCCAGCAAAATGGGCTGGCAGGGAGTAGGCCCCTCTTAAATGCTTAGAGTCAGGCCAGCAAGAGCAGTGTGGAGTTTGGGTGAAAGCTGGAGATGGAGTTCTGAGGAGGCTGTCGTGGCCCTTGGGTGTAGCCCCCTAGTCTGGGGGGGGGGACCTCGGGCCTGAGGTGTGGGTGCTGGAGGGATCCTCTCAAGATACACAGAGGAGTCCTGTCCAGAGGCATAGGAGCAAGAATGAGGACAGCAGGAGCCAGCTAGCATGTCCGCAAGATCTACAAAGAGAAGACAGCTGGGTGGCTGGTGAGTGTGACAGTCTAGGAGAACTGAAGAAAGTAGCCAGAGGGCTAATGAAAGGAACAGCTGCAGCCAGGTGGGCTGGCAGTGCCTGAAGAGGTTGTGCTAGGATCAGTAGCCACAGGAATGTAGCTAAACACTGGACTTTTTCTCTACACACCAAAGGGGCTTGCGGTTCCTGCCTATTCCTTTTGCTTAATCTGGCTGAGTGCCTTGCCAGATCTACCAGTGTTCCAGTTGGGTCTGAGTTGTTTCTACAAGCAAGTGATATGCAGAAGGAAGAGGAGTATAGACAAAGTGTGTATATAGTTAAAGTGTCCCTGAAGTCCCTTTGTTCCAGTCAAGTGGGCATCCCATAATACCTCATATTCCCATTCAAATGTATTAACCCCTAAGAAAAAAAACAAAAAAAAAAGTTGCTGGACTGTTCTCCCATCTCATGCGGGCCTGTGGAAGTTCGGTGTGCCTGGCTGTGCAGGGTGGAGGATCCCTATTCGCCAGCGGCTCCTACGGGGGATGCGCTACACTACCTTAAGTGTTTTACCATACAAAACCTTTTATCCAAACTCTAAATGAATGCACCTGTTATATTAAAAAAATAAACAGTATAAAGGAGAAATGGTTGTTAAAAGAGTACTTGAGGGCCAAACCAATAATTTATTATATATTATATTTTTTTATGGTTCACCTAACTGATGGCTTAGCAGAGTTGGGTCCATTGGTAGTTACTTTTGTGCTTCTCATCTTAGAAGGTTGGCACTGGCAGTACACTCAGCATGCTTATATGGCAGCCAAATCATAATCATACAGTACATGCCCATATATTATGTAAGCTAGTCTATCTGAAGAATTTAAGCATAGGTATTGCTGTTTGGCAGTTTTTTTTCGAATACTACTGAAAACTGTCATTATCTCCAATGTCTGTCACATGTTGGCTAAACCAGGTGCACAATCTGAATGCCAAGCACAAATATCTGTTACTCAATTGATTGCTCATTTGCATGGCCAAATTAGAGAGGATGCTTGAGTGACATGGGGTCCCGTTAGCATGATAAGCAGGTGACTGCACAGACATGCTGATGATGACCATGGTAATCCGACAGACACCTTTCCTTTTTTTTAAATCATTCAGTCGGCACTGTGCACACACAATGTATTCGGCAAATTGCCAACGCTGCTGCACGTATGGTCGACATAATTAACTGACGGTGGCAACTTTAGCTGCCGTGCTCCTGAAATATTTATAACATGAGGGTTACATCTCATAGATATGTGACTGAGCTGAGAATGCTATTAAAATATTACAAGTGAAACATTATTTATGAAAATATAGTGCTGAGGATGAATGTGTTTTGCTGTTTTAGAACCGTGTGTTCCCTTAAAAAAAATATATATATATATAAAACCATGCCCACTTTCTATTTAGTCTAGCACAATTCCATTGTGAAAAATCATGTTATATGCTGGGAACAATAATATCATAGAAACGCCAAAGAGAAATCTTAGAAAAATAGCATGTTTTATTTATTGTTCTAAAAAAGAATTTAGCTTTTGTTTACACTTGAAAATATTAATCATAGTTCAACTCCAAGGGCTTTTCATTTTCAAATCCCTACCATTCACCTTAAATTAAAAAAAACCTCAAAACAGTACTCAACCTCACCTTATTTCATCAATGCAGTCCTTGTCCTTTTCTGGTTCTGGTTTTAGGTCTCCTTTTGGGCTGAATAGCGCCCACTGTCATTCAGCCCAGTGAACCAAGGACAAACCCACTGGGTATGTGACATCAAGCCACCCTAGACTGACGGGAGCCTGATGAGGAGGACAGTGCCACATCATTTCATTGTAGAAACAAAAAGAGGACCAAGAGACATCATCTGACCACACTGAGGACAGCTTTTAAAAAAAATTGCAATTAATTGCGAGTGCTTCCAGAGTAGGGTGAACGCGGGTTGCCTAACCTATAGTAGGGCTTGCCTAACCTATAGTAGGGTTTTAATGGGTGAGTACACAGTATAATGTTTGCATGTGGATGCTCCAAAAGTGAGATCTTCATATCCTAATTCCCATATTAAAGTGTTACTGAACCCACTTCAGTAAAATCAGCCTGTATATGCAGTAACACATGCTTGTTATCACTGTGGAACCTAAAGGGTTATTTCTAAACAATGTGTAAAAATGCTGTTTGATTCTTCTTCTTTTACTGTCCCGAATCCATCTTCTTATAGTAAAGAAGCCTTGGGGGGCATTCTGCACATGCTCAGTTTGGTGCGTATTGCTAGAGAGTTATTTATTCCTTTTTTTTTGGGAGGGTGCATGTGATCAGCACGGGGCCAATCGGCTTTGTCCAGACAGAGGATTAGGGATCATGCAGCCTCATGGGGCAGCCAGAAGAGAATGAAAACCCCTCCTACAAGCTTTAACCAGTTCTCAGCCAGACACTAATAGAAGTCACAAGATGGCTCAATATCTTTTCTCATCGACAGTATATAGCAGTTTATATTTATTAAGATAATTGCATTTCCATGTTCTATGTATCATGGGAGACCAGATATAGTGAATGTGGGGTCCAGGGTTTAGTAACACTTTAAACAAGGGAGTGTGGAAACCCCTCAGAATGACCACAGCAGGTGTGCAGATACTAGAACAAAGCTGAGATCTTGCATACAGAGTTCCCAATAGATTAAAATTATTTTTTTTTAACTACCTTATTTTGTCATTTTTTTACTTACCATTTTTTGTGGTTTAAATTCATAAATTTGTCAATACTTAAGCCAAGGGATCTGCATAACCTCCTTGCAACAAGGATCTTTAGTTTGTATCATTTAGGTTTTCTGAGGTTTTTATTGCTGAAACATTAAAGAAGGGCTGTTTCTAGAATGGCAGGTTTCCTTAGGCACCCAAGATACCAACTCTACCCCCCCCCCCCCCCCCCAGCCTCTTCTTGCCCAATGTTCTTCCCACCCACACCCTTAGCATGTTTGGTCAGCTGTTCTTGTCTCCACATAGAAGCTTTTCATCCAGCTCCCTTACCTATCTTAAAAAAGTAAAAAAAAAAATATATTAAAGGCTTTTTCTTTTTTACTTTTTTACAACTTACCTGCTGTCCTTGTCACCACAGCTGGGTCATCCATGATCGGCACTGTTCACACTAACTTCCTGGTTGTAGGAGAGAGGGGAGCATATGGCTTCTGAAGCTGTCTGTCAGGAGTTGGGAGGACGGAGCAAAGCCAAGGCTTGCTGAGTCCCAACCCCAGCTGGGAGCACAATGTGCCTCTAGTCAAAGGAGAAACCCACAAACAAGATGGGGGGAGGCAGCAGTTGGGGAAACACCCATGCATACAAAAAAGGTGGCGTTTCACTTAAGCAGACTGACTATTATATGCAAGTCTGTGTATCCTGAATTAAAAGATATCATCATGACCTGGCATAAAATGGCCAGGTGACAGGCTCCTGATGTTTCCCAATGTTATTTCACATTGTGCTTTCAAGGACCACCAGTGATATTTTGGGCAAAATAAACCAGAACCAATATAACACACACACACATTTTAATAGTCTCTTGTATTCAGAACTAGGGATGAGCTTCGTGTTCGAGTCGAACGCATGTTCGACTCGAACATCGGTCGTTCGTGCGTTCGCCGAATTCCGAACGTTTGGGCCGTTCGCGGCAAAATTCGTGTGGCCCACAATGCACTGCGATGGCACAATGCATTGCTGTCTCACGATTGGCCAAGCATGCACTGTGACCCCGCATGCTTGGCCAATCGCAGCGCCAGTAGCGAGGAGAGCAATGGTTGGCCACAGGCATCCTGCCTGTGGCCAATCATAGCTCAGACTGTGTAGTGCACGCCCCACACTATATAAAGCTGCCTTTCAGGCGGCCTCGTGTAGTGTTTGTTAGCATCTGAAGCAGTGGGTGTTCTGTGTACCTTCAACACAGTTACACACCAATCGTTTTTGGCTGAATTACTATTTTGCTCTTGTGTAGTGGTTACTGTCTGTGCCCTGACCGCAGTATACACCACTATATTCACCTCACCTATATAGCTAGTGATCTAGCTTTAATAATAGAGCTTGCAGTCAGTAGTGTTAGTGCGTGCTGTCTGCGTGCTCTGTACCCAGTACATACCACTATATACACCTACAAAGCTGTTCTCTATTTGAGCCCGATTGTCATTTGCTGGAGTTATTGGAAGTTGTGTGTGCCTCCAGCACAGCACAGTATACATCTGTATATACCCCTTTAACTCTGCTGTTTTCTTGTTATTGTCTGCGTGCCCTGACCGCAGTATACACCGTGATATTCACCTCACCTATATAGCTAGTGGTCCATCTTTAACAATAGAGCTTGCAGTCAGCAGTGTCACTCAGGAGATAGTGCGTGCTGTGTGCCTGCTCTGTACCCAGTACATACCGCTATTATCCACCTACATAGCTGTTCTCTATTTGGGCCCGATTGACATCTGCTGGAGTTATTGGAAGTTGTGTGTGCTTCCAGCACAGCACAGTATACATCTGTATATACCCCTTTAACTCTGCTGTTTTCTTGTTATTGTCTGCGTGCCCTGACCGCAGTATACACCTTGATATTCACCTCACCTATATAGCTAGTGGTCCATCTTTAACAATAGAGCTTGCAGTCAGCAGTGTCACTCAGGAGATAGTGCGTGCTGTGTGCCTGCTCTGTACCCAGTACATACCGCTATTATCCACCTACATAGCTGTTCTCTATTTGGGCCCGATTGACATCTGCTGGAGTTATTGGAAGTTGTGTGTGCTTCCAGCACAGCACAGTATACATCTGTATATACCCCTTTAACTCTGCTGTTTTCTTGTTATTGTCTGCGTGCCCTGACCGCAGTATACACCGTGATATTCACCTCACCTATATAGCTAGTGGTCCATCTTTAACAATAGAGCTTGCAGTCAGTAGTGTCACTCAGGAGATAGTGCGTGCTGTGTGCCTGCTCTGTACCCAGTACATACCGCTATTATCCACCTACATAGCTGTTCTCTATTTGGGCCCGATTGTCATTTGCTGGAGTTATTGGAAGTTGTGTGTGCTTCCAGCACAGCACAGTATACATCTGTATATACCCCTTTAACTCTGCTGTTTTCTGGTTATTGTCTGCGTGCCCTGACCGCAGTATACACCGTGATATTCACCTCACCTATATAGCTAGTGGTCCATCTTTAACAATAGAGCTTGCAGTCAGTAGTGTCACTCAGGAGATAGTGCGTGCTGTGTGCCTGCTCTGTACCCAGTACATACCGCTATTATCCACCTACATAGCTGTTCTCTATTTGGGCCCGATTGGCATCTGCTGGAGTTATTGGAAGTTGTGTGTGCTTCCAGCACAGCACAGTATACATCTGTATATACCCCTTTAACTCTGCTGTTCTATAAAAAAGGCATCTGTAGGAGTTAGTGGGTGTTGTGTGCCTCCAGCACAATATAAACTACCCAACTACTGTTTTACCCAACTCCCTTCAGGCCATTACCATGTCTGGAAGGCCAGCAAGGAGAGGCAGACAGGCGCGAGCCGATAAAAGAGGGCAAGCAGGCTCTGTGTCTAGAGACAACAGTGCTGGTCGTGGACGCGGTGCATTGTCATCAGCACGTGGCCATGGGACATGCTTGTCCTTCTTTTCTGCAGCTGGACATGTTGAACCGCAACATGCCAACGACTTGGTAGAGTGGATGACCAAGCCCTCTTCATCCTCCTCATCCTCTCTCACCCAGTCTCAGGGTAGTAGAAAAGTAACTGCCAACACATCGTCGTCCCTCCTCTCAATGTCATCATCAGTGACTCCTTCCCTAGACCCACCACGTCCTCCTGAGGAGTCTCCTGAACTCTTTGAGCACAGTGTTGGGTACATGCTCCAGGAGGATGCCCAGTGTTTGTTGGGCTCTGATGATGACACTCAGCTAGAGGAAGGCAGTAGCGTGAGCACAGAGAGAGGGGATGCTCAAGAAGGACAGCAATCTGGCAGTCATGTTCCACAAGCTGCAGCATACTGCCAGGTTTGCTACAGCGATGAAGAGGGAGGGGATGATGAGGGCACTGACTCCACGTGGGTGCCTGGAAGGAGGGAGGAGGAGGAGGAGGAGGAGGAGGCACATGTCCAACGAGGCAGGATGCCCTCCGGGGGCCAGCTTAGGGGCAGCACACCGACTGAATCACACCGCAGAGCTCCGCCTGCGCAGAGCGCTTCCTCTGCGCAGAGCGCTTCCTCTGCGCGTTATTCTAAAAGTTCTTTGGTGTGGGCCTTTTTTGAGACGAGTGCATCAGATCGCACCGCTGCTATTTGCAACATATGTCTCAAGCGTATCTCACGTGGCCAAAACATCAGCCGCTTGGGCACCACATGCTTGACCAGACATATGTTGACCTGCCATGCAGCTCGTTGGCAAGCATACCTCAAAGACCCACACCAAAGAACAAAGCGGACCTCTCCTTGCTCCTAATCAGCTGGCATCTCCAACCCCACTAGACCTTCAGTCCTCTCTGAAACCTGCTCTGAGAGGAATGAAGGTGTAGAATTAGGTGTGTCACAGCCAAGTGCTTCCGGGAACTCTGCTAGTGGTACATCCACGTCCGATTATAGCAGACAAATGTCCCTGCCCCAGCTGCTGGACCGGCGGAAGAAATTTACTCCCAGCCATCCACATGCCCAGCGGTTGAATGCTAGCTTGGCTAAATTGCTAGCACTTCAACTGCTGCCTTTTCAGTTGGTAGACTCGGCCCCCTTCCGTGAGTTTGTACAATGTGCGGTTCCTCAGTGGCAGGTCCCCAAACGCCACTTTTTCTCACGGAAGGCAATTCCGGCTCTCTACCGGCATGTGGAAGGCAATGTCCTTGCCTCGCTGGACAGGGCGGTCAGCGGTAAGGTGCATATTACCGCTGACTCATGGTCCAGCAGGCATGGACAGGGACGTTACCTGTCTTTCACGGCCCATTGGGTCACTCTTCTGGCTGCTGGGAAGGATGCAGGACAAGGTGCAGTAGTATTGGAGGTTGTTCCGCCACCACGCCTCCAAAATGCTACTATTGGTTGTGACACACCTCTCTCCTCCACCCCCTCCTCTTCTTCTTCCTCCATGGCCTCTTCCAGTGCTCTGTCCTCAGAACCAGCGGTGCTCCGTAGGCGTTGCAGGGGCTACGCAAGTACGCAGGCAAAACGATGCCATGCCGTGCTTGCGCTGGTTTGTTTGGGGGACAGGAGCCACACTGGGGCGGATGTTTTGTCAGCTCTGCAGGGGCAGGCCGAGAGGTGGTTGACGCCACGCCAGCTTAAGCCAGGAATGGTGGTTTGCGACAATGGCACCAACCTCCTCTCCGCCCTCCGACAGGGACAACTGACCCATGTGCCCTGTGTAGCTCACGTCCTTAACCTGGTGGTGCAGCGGTTCTTGGGCAGGTACCCCGGCTTACAGGATGTCCTGAAACAGGCCAGGAGAGTCTGTGTGCATTTCCGCCGATCATTTAATGCCTGTGCTCGGCTGGCTGAGCTCCAAAAGGAGTTGAACCTGCCCAAGAACCGCCTTATATGTGACATGCCCACCAGATGGAACTCAACATTGGCCATGCTGCAGCGGCTGCACACGCAGCAGAGGGCCATCAATGAGTACCTGTGCGACTACGGCACCAGGACAGGGTCAGGAGAGCTTGGTTTTTTCTCACCACGCCAGTGGGGCATGATCAGGGATGCATGCACTGTCCTGTCACCGTTTGAGGAGGCCACAAGGATGGTGAGCAGTGACAGTGCATGCATCAGTGACACTATACCTCTTGTCCACCTCTTGGAGCATACGCTGCGTGGAATAATGGACAGGGCACTTGAGGCAGAACAGAAGCAGGAAGAGGAGGACTTCCTTGCCTCTCAAGGCCCCCTTTATCCAGACAGTGTTCCTGCTGTGCCACCCATCACACAGGAAGAGGGTGAGGAGGAGGAAGAGGAGGAGGAGGATGATTGTGTCAGCATGGAGGTGGAGGCTGGCACTCAGCATCAGCAGCAGCAGTCTTATAGGGATGATTTACAGTCCCAAGAAACACGTGGACTTGTACGTGGCTGGGAGGAGGTAGCTGCGGATCATGTTGTCCTTAGTGACCCAGAGGACTCCGGACCGAATGCCTCAGCTAACCTATGCTGCATGGCCTCCCTGATCCTGCAAAGCCTGCAGAAGGATCCTCGTATTCTTCGGATCAAGGAGAGGGACCATTACTGGCTGGCCACTCTC
Source organism: Lithobates pipiens (assembly GCF_037356315.1). Classification (NCBI taxonomy): domain Eukaryota; kingdom Metazoa; phylum Chordata; class Amphibia; order Anura; family Ranidae; genus Lithobates; species Lithobates pipiens. The sequence goes on along the minus strand of NW_027507789.1, from coordinate 54,281,442 downwards.
CTTGATCCACGGTACAAGGGTAAGGTTGCCGACCTTACCTTGCCATCGCAGAGGGAGCAGAGGATGAGACATCTCCGGGAGGCCTTGCAGAAAGCTCTGTGCAACGCGTTCCCAGAGACTGGGAGGTCACAAACTCCTGGTCCTGGACAACGTGTTGCTGAGGCATCAGTCAGAAGGAGCGGTGGAGAAGGTGGCCGTCTGATGCTTTCAGACAATTTTTTAGTCCGCAGCCCCAAGGTATGATTGGTTCCAGCACCCATCGCCAGCGTCTAATTTACATGGTGCAGGAATACCTAGGGGCAAGGTCAGACTTGGACACCTTTCCCACTGAAAATCCTCTGGCTTACTGGGTCTTGAGGATGGATCACTGGCCAGAGCTTGCACAGTATGCAATTGAGCTACTGGCCTGTCCTGCATCCAGCGTTCTTTCGGAACGCACCTTCAGTGCTGCTGGTGGCTTTGTTACCGATCACAGGGTGCGCCTGTCCACCGAATCAGTTGATCGACTGACCTTCATCAAGATGAATCAGTCTTGGATCACCCACAGCTACCAAGCACCTGAAGCTGATGTAACCGAATAATTTTTTTTGAAATACCACATCCCTTCAAGACTGCCTATGCTGATGCTGAGTGACTGTCCTGTTATGTTGATTGTCTATCCTCTTCCTCCTCCGCTGATATGTTGGAAGAACATTTTTGGTTCTGGGTGATGCCAGCAGCCCAATTTTTCTGCCCCTGTTTAACAGGGGCGTTTAAGTACAATTTTTGATGCAATGCTTTGCAGCAGGGCTAATTCCTGCAAAAAAACTAGAGTGTATGGCAGAGGTTGCAGTGTGATGGCACCAGTGCCTAAGGCCCAATTTTTCTGCCCCTGTTTAACAGGGGCGTTTAAGTAAAATTTTTGATGCAATGCTTTGCAGCAGGGCTAATTCCTGCAAAAAAACTAGAGTGTATGGCAGAGGTTGCAGTGTGATGGCACCAGTGCCTAAGGCCCAATTTTTCTGCCCCTGTTTAACAGGGGCGTTTAAGTACAATTTTTGATGCAATGCTTTGCAGCAGGGCTAATTCCTGCAATAAAACTAGAGTGTATGGCAGAGGTTGCAGTGTGATGGCACCAGTGCCTAAGGCCCAATTTTTCTGCCCCTGTTTAACAGGGGCGTTTAAGTACAATTTTTGATGCAATGCTTTGCAGCAGGGCTAATTCCTGCAATAAAACTAGAGTATATGGCAGAGGTTGCAGTGTGATGGCACCAGTGCCTAAGGCCCAATTTTTCTGCCCCTGTTTAACAGGGGCGTTTAAGTACAATTTTTGATGCAATGCTTTGCAGCAGGGCTAATTCCTGCAATAAAACTAGAGTGTATGGCAGAGGTTGCAGTGTGATGGCACCAGTGCCTAAGGCCCAATTTTTCTGCCCCTGTTTAACAGGGGCGTTTAAGTAAAATTTTTGATGCAATGCTTTGCAGCAGGGCTAATTCCTGCAAAAAAACTAGAGTGTATGGCAGAGGTTGCAGTGTGATGGCACCAGTGCCTAAGGCCCAATTTTTCTGCCCCTGTTTAACAGGGGCGTTTAAGTACAATTTTTGATGCAATGCTTTGCAGCAGGGCTAATTCCTGCAATAAAACTAGAGTGTATGGCAGAGGTTGCAGTGTGATGGCACCAGTGCCTAAGGCCCAATTTTTCTGCCCCTGTTTAACAGGGGCGTTTAAGTAAAATTTTTGATGCAATGCTTTGCAGCAGGGCTAATTCCTGCAAAAAAAACTAGAGTATATGGCAGAGGTTGCAGTGTGATGGCACCAGTGCCTAAGGCCCAATTTTTCTGCCCCTGTTTAACAGGGGCGTTTAAGTACAATTTTTGATGCAATGCTTTGCAGCAGGGCTAATTCCTGCAATAAAACTATAGTGTATGGCAGAGGTTGCAGTGTGATGGCACCAGTGCCTAAGGCCCAATTTTTCTGCCCCTGTTTAACAGGGACATGTAATTACAATTCTTGATATAATATTTCACAGGAGGGCCCCTTCCTGTGCCCACCCAGAGTAACTGTGAGGACTTATAGTGTTGTGGCACCAGCACCACAACCACCAAAGGTAAATTATTCTACCACTGTTCAACAATGGCATGTAATTACAATTCTTGATATAATCGTTCACAGCAGGGCGCTCCAGCGCCCACCAAGAGTCACTTTGAGGGCTTACAATGTTGTTGCAAAACCAACACCTTGTTCCGCCATTTCTGCAGAGCATATAGGGCAGGCCCCTACTTTCAAACATCCAACTTACAAACATCTCCTACTTGCAAACGGAAGGAGACAACAGCAAGTGAGATGAAAAAAGATGGACGACAAAACAAATTATACAGGGGTGATAACCCTTCCCTATGTTTTCCAAAAAGCTTAAAAATATTTTTTTTGACTGGAGCTACACTTTAAAAATGTACCAGTTGAAAATTACAAACAGATTCAACTTAACACAACAAACCTACACAGTCCCAGTCTTGTTTGCACCGCCTGTATACTGCTGTTCTGAGTATATAGGGCCTGGGGGCCACACGCATTTCCTTTTTTTAATATGGGTACAGGGTTCCCCTTAATATGCGTACAAGACCCAAATAGGCTGGTAATGGGCAGGGAGGGCTACCCATGCCATGTTTCTCAATGATTTTCAACCATATTGCAGGAACCAGATATAACATTAAAACCGCAAGCAGTTTTAAATGGTGTTATTTCCGCTTAATGTCATTTTGTGCAGGGACTGTTCTAAACACGGGAAACACGTGGCACTTCACAGGCATACTACAGACACCCACCAGGCACCATATTTAAAGGAATATTTCACTTTTTTTTTTCACTTTAATCGTCATTAAAATCAGTACTCCCACCAAAACGGTAGTTTTTAAAACTTTTTTTTGCAGTGACCCATGTCCCCTGAGGCAGGAGGCAGGTCGCCAAACCCTTTTTAGGACACTATCTTGCATATTAGCCGTTAAAATTAGCACTTTCCAATTCGAACGTTCGAGTCCCATAGACTTCAATGGGGTTCTAACGTTCGTACCGAACGCGGGGGTCGTTCGCAAGTTCTGGTGCGAACCGAACCGGGGGGTGTTCGGCTCATCCCTATTCAGAACCATGACATATACTCTTTCCAATGATTGCAGACATCTCAAGTCTCCCGCTACTTGCGGGATACCCCCATATTTGACAGCAGGCTCTTGGACACCTACAAATGTGGCACGATCTCCCAGCTGAGCCTGCACTGCCACTCAGCCTGGAGCAGAGCTGGACTAGCCTCCAGGATACCGAGATAATTTCCCGGTAGGCTGCTTGCCCTGGGGTATTTGAGCTGCAGCTGCAGTGGTGCCCAGGGCCGATGGGGGGTGTCGGCAGGGAATGTGACCTCCCTGAAATGAGCTTGCCACCTCCATGAAATTAGTTTTTATAGGTTGGGATATCCGCGCTTGGCATGCCTTAAGTTTCTGCTCCTGGAGAAGTCGGTGTATGGGCATTCAACTCACCAATGCCCATGTAAAACATCAGTTTTCTGGGGGGCACTGGTAAGTTGAATTGCCTCATCATTGTCCATAGCCAGGCCTGTGTGGAGATTTCTGCACAGTAGTCCCTGACACCTTCACACAAGGCATCAAGAAAGGTGTCACTCTCATGCAACTGGATTCCACAAACACACCATATTTATCTTTTTATACATTATAATGAATCCATCTTAGGATCGTGGTGGCTTCATATGAGTTTTTTGTTTTTGCATGTAAATGCATTTTTACCTTTGGTTCATGCATATTCGTACAGCAGTGAATCTTCAAAGGTGAATGTGTTTTAAATGACAGTGTTAATTTTATCACCAGTGAATGTTTGGTGAAATATTTATAAATATACTCAGTGTCTGACTATAACCTTTTATTTTTTGTATATTTCATGTATAAAAGACTTTTTGATGCTTGTAGAAATGTATCACAGAATAAAAAAAAAAAAAAAAAAGTTCATCTTTTATCATAAATCATAAGCATTCCTCATTGGCTCTTTGCAGTGTTCGGAGCTATTGTGCTGTTTTCTCTCTTTTCTATAGATACAGAGTAGGAACAAATTTGTTCAGCATACAAAAAAAGAAAAGGCTGAGTAAAATACCAGCATCATTTTCAAGGTCAGAACATATAGGAGCCTTTCTGAAAATCGAGCACACTGTGCAGCTCTTTAAAACAAGTATGACAGATGTAAGGAGCCATGGAGTTTATTAGTGGTGGTCAACGGAAGTTCTGGCTTTGTTTGTTAATGGAAATGTTGGTATTGAATTGGTTCTTGATCTGTAATAACACACACGATAATAAATGTAATGCATGTACACTCAATTACTAAAATTACATAATAAGCTTTAATATGTTAATGTAATTTCAAAACGAAATTAAAATATTTTAAAATCCAAAGCTTTCTTTAAAATATCTGACAAATCTACCATGAAGGTCCTTTTTCCAGAACTTCCTGATATAGAATTGCAACTGGCAACATTTGTCCCCGTTTCCCAATGTGACATTCCCTAATTAACCCGTGGGTTTCTGATAAAGACTCTCTTTCAATACATGCATGGCCCATTTTTGCAGCCATCAGTGGGAATCATGTAATCCTTAACCGCTTGCCGACCAGCCGCCATCATTATACTGCAGCAGGTCGGCGTGATCCCGCTAGCTGTCATAGCTATAAGTCGGCTCCTTTAATCCGGATAGTAAGCGTGCGGCGCCTTAGGACCGTGCATGTGCCTGCTGCACTGCGGTGGTGCCGATGCTCGTGGCCGGTTGTGATGACCGCCGGCTACGAGCGATCACGGGCATGAGAGCCAAAACAAGGACGTGTGTGTGTAAACACACAAATCCCTGTTCTGTTCTGTGAGGAGAGACAGTTCGGGAATTCCTATTAGCTAGGAACCATGATCTGTCATCCCCTCTAGTCAGTCCCCTCCCCCTACAGTTAGAACACAGTCAGGTAACACAGTTAACCCCTTGGTCTCCCCCCTAGCATTAATCCCTTCCCTGCCATTGACATTTATACAGTAATCAGTGCATTTTTATAGCACTGATCGCTGTATAATTGTCAATTGTCCCAAAAATGTGTCAAAAGTTTCCAATGTGTCTGCCATAATGTCGCAGTCATGATAAAAATCACAGATCGCCACCATTACTAGTAAACAATAATAATAATTAAAGTGCCATAAATCTATCCCCAATAGACACTATAACTTCGCAAACCAATCAATATACGCTTATTGTGATTTTTATTACCAAAAATATGTATAAGAATACATATCGGCCTAAACTAAAAAAAAAAATGGGGATATTTATTGTAGCAAAAAGTACAAAATATTTAGTTTTTTTCAAAAGTGTCACTCTTTTTTTGTTTATAGCGCAAAAAATAAAAACCGTAAAAATGATCAAATACCACCAAAAGAAATTTCTATTTGTGGGCGACAACGGACTTCAATTTTGTTTGGGTACAGTGTCGTACGACCGCAAAATTGTCAGTTAAATCGACTCAATATATGCAATATCGCAAAAAATGCTCTGGTCATTCAGCAGTCAAATATAACTAAAGGCAACATTTTTTATTTTTTTTAGTAGTTTTGAATAAAGTGGATTGGGATTAGAACGCTTTTCAGTTTTTATTGTTGTCTGTGCCCCCATTAAGGAGATTCAACCTCTCTAGTTGACCTGTTTACCATTATCATTGAAAGTTAAAGTAAAAGAAAATTCCAAATTGTGAGCTTTCCCCAGAAAAGTAATAGAGGGGAAATCTTCTAATGAGGACACTAGTTCCAGTGACCCAGGGGTCCCCAGGGAATTCTCTTAATTTGTTGGGATTTCCTTTCAGTTCCTGTTTGGCTTTGGGACAGGAAGTGAAGAGAAATCTCTGCAATGGGACACAGATATGGTGCAAAAAAATCTGACAGGGGTTATAACCCTCCCTTACTCTATTTAAAATGAAAAAAAAAAAAGTTTTGCCTATAGTTCTACTTTAAGCAGCTGTATAGTGGAGATCAGCAATAGAGATCAGTAATAGGATTTTAAAAAAGTGCACCATGTTTTCTTAAAACAAAACAAAAAAACAAAAAAAAAAAAACTGGTAGTTTACAGTATGTTACATCCAAATTAAACATCCATTTAATCACATCTAATCTAAAGAATAAAGGCACATTGTCCTGCCCTCTATTTGCAGGAAATTTGTAACACTGGAACCATATTCCTCTGCCATAATGTAATTTACAGTGCACAGGGCTGTAGTGATGTTTATTTTTTTCCAGTGCTCTCAGCAGCCTTTAAAAAACCTTTCTAAGCATAGAACATAAGATTTAATTGGATTTAATGCAGGCACCATTCTATAGGCAAAGGCAGCCATTATTCTCTGTGGCCCTAGCCAATGTCTTTGCAGGATTTCAAAGATTACTGAGTGCACTACACCAGAAGAGATAAACACTGTTCCAGCCCTGTATATGTCACTTTTTCCACAATCCCCCCCCCCCCCCTCCCCAACCACCCCTTATACTTAAATGAGCCCGATTCCAATCCAGCCATTTGAACTGTAGCCGCTGTCTCCCTCATCACTGGGCAGCTTAATAGCAGTGGGAGTTATTAGCTCCCGCTGCTGTCAATGAAATGATGTGACAAGGGAGTGGGGCGAGGTGTCAAGCCGCCCGATCTGTGCCAATAGACATAGACAGGGCAGCTTGGGAGTAATCCCACACAAGTGCCCCCATAGAAAACGGCGGAAAAAGAGGAGGATCAGGGCTGCTCTGTGAAATACCATTGCACAGAGCAGGTAAGTATAACATGTTCAGGGGCGGACTGACCATTTGGGCACTTGGGCACTGCCTGAGGGCCCCATGCCACTAAGGGGCCCCATCAGGGATGCCAGGCTCAATAAAACCAGGGACAGTATGTAAAAATCTGTGTTTTTTTTTTTTTTTTAAATCCCAAGATTATAGCTGCCCCACCTTTCCAGTACCTTTTCGGTGTGTGTATGTGTATTCTGTGTGTGTATACTGTGTGTGTGTATTGTGTGTCTGTGTGTGTGTATACTGTATGTGCGTGTGTGTATACTGTGTGGCCCCATAATCTATTGCCTGGGGGCCCCATAATCTCCTATTGCCCAGGGGCCCCATAATCTTCTCCTATTTCCCGGGGGTCCCATAATCTCCTATTGCCCGGGGGCCCCATGAGTTGTCAGTCCGCCCCTGAACATGTTTATTATACATGCTCAAAGCGGTACATTGTTTCGCATGAAAATTTGCCATTTTTATATTGTAGGCCTGTAATTCTTAGGAATAACACACTTAAATCTGTCCAAACCAGAGTCTAGTAGACAGCCCCTGTATGATAAAGTTTGAAACACAAAATCATAAATTATAATATAATAAATAATTATAAATAATTATAACAAATATAATAATAATAAAATGTACTCAATAATGTATTCAAATCAAAAACTGACATTTGCTCAGTTGCAGAATTGTCACTGTCATTACTTTTCAGTGTTTGATGACTAATATCCCCACAAATCACTATCCCTCAAGTCTGAAAGTGAATCTAATTTATTATCGCTGTTTTCTAGCTGGTCTACAACTGCTTTTGATGTAAAGGGACACTTTTTGTTTTTTTTTCTCAATCAAAAGTTTTATTGAAAACAAAATCAGGTTTACAGTCAATGATCAAATACACATATCATAGCCGTCTATCTGTAAACAGTAAAAAACAAATAATTACATCTCCAGTGTGTTCTAATTTGGTTAATGATAAGATATGAGGTGATTACACCATAGAGGACGTTAAATAGTGTGCAATATTTAAGGAAGGGTGAGTATTTTGGGGGGGGGGGGGGGAGAGGTGGTGGCAGGGGGTGAGGGGAGGGGAGGGGAATGTGGGATGTGGTTCGCCCTTTGCAATAGTATATAACTCCGCTTGTTACATATACTCTTTGTCATTCTGAGCCTAGTTCCTACTCTGTTGAGGGTCAAAGGATGTTGGAAAGGTTAGCCTTTAAGTGTACGAAATTCGGGAGAGAGTGTGAAAGCCAGCCACGGTTGCCATGTTTTGTTAAAATTTGTGCTGTTTTCATGTTTGGTTGCCACAATCTCCTCCATCTTGTAGATATATTGTACTCTGTTAAGCCAGTCTGTAATTCCCGGGGCTTTGGTCGTTTTCCAATGAATTGGTATCAGTGTTTTGGCAGCTATGAGAAGATGCCGGGTCAGCGATTTTTTGTATCGGTTTAAATTGATGGGGACCAGATTAATCAAGCATGTGGCCGCATTCAATTCTAGGCGAGTTTCTGTGATGTGCTTTATCCAGGTTCTAATTGCATCCCAATAGGTTCGTATTAGTGGACACTCCCACCATATGTGCAGGAAGGTGCCTATATGTGTTTTACATCTCCAGCATGTGTCCTAGGCGGAGGAAGACCATCTCCTGGCTTTTTGTGGTGTAATATACCATTGGGCGAGAATTTTATAGGATATTTCCTGGTATTTGGAGCTTAAGGAGCACTTATGTGCCAAAATGCATGCCTTGTTCCATTGCTCATCAGATATACTGGTCTGGAGATCACATTCCCACTTTGTTTTGAATTTAGTTTTGTCATCATGTGACGCTTGAGTTAACATCGAGTATGCAAGTGATGTGGTATTCGCTATTGGTGATCTCTGTAAACATATATTCTCAATCGGAGTCAATGGGAGGCAAAATTGATGCTTGTGTTTGTTGTTTACCAGGAAGTCCTTTAGTTGTATGTAAAACCAACGTCCAGGAAACAGCTCCCCCACCTCGGCGTTTAGTGTTTCGAATGTCTTGACTTGTGAACCTGACATACAAGTGTGTACCAGGAAGTCTTCTGGCATTTTGTGGTGTAGGCCAGGAATGAATTCAGGGTTGTTCCTGAGTGGTGTCAGGGGACCTGGGTTTGTTGCGATTTTTTGCAACTTTACCAGTGCTTGCCAAATCTTTATGGTGTTTTCGATTAATGGGTGATCTATACGTTTTGGCTTTCTGGAGTGAAGCGACCATGGGAGGTAGAGAGTGTTGCGCGTTGCCAAATTACTTTCTAGTTGGACCCAATCCTTATGCGATCCGTGGCAATGCCAGTCTATCACTCTTGTGACGTGGGTGGCCTGGTGGTACTTTTTAAAGTCCGGCAGTCCTATACCCCCATCCCTTTTAGACAGTGTTAAACGTCGGAATTGGATTCTAGGCTTCTTATCTGCCCAAAGAAATCGTCTTTGAATTTGGCTCAGTGTGGTAAAAAAGGGTTCTGGAATTTTAATTGGTAGAGCATTAAATACGTACAGAAGCTTGGGAAGTACCGTCATCTTTAATATTGAGGCCCTTCCAAACCAGGAGAACATTTTTACATTCCATTTGAGAAGGTCCCTTTTGATCGAGGCAAGTAAAGGTTTGTAGTTTACCTCATATAGTGATTCAATTTTACTGGTTAAGTTTATGCCCAAATACCTAAGGGTGCCTCGTTCCCATTTATAGGGGTGATTGTCTTGTATACTTTTAAGGTGGTTCTCTGATAAGGTTCAGAGCTTCAGATTTCGACTGATTTACTTTAAAGTTGGATATATACCCAAAGGTTTGGAATATTTTGTGGGGGTTAAGGAATCGAAATGTGGGGATTGGTGAGGAATCACCAATCCCCACATTTCGATACCTAACCTCCACAAAATATTCCAAACCTTTGGGTATATATCCAACAGGAGGTCATCTGCATAAGCAGCAATTTTGTACTCTCTATCCTTTAGTGTAAAGCCCTGAATATCAGCGTTAAGATTAATCGTTCTGATTAGAGGTTCTAGGGTAAGGATGAAAAGGAGTGGCGATAAAGGGCAACCTTGGCGGGTACCATTATGGATGGAGATAGGGTCTGAGGAAATATTATTAATTTTGATTTTGGCTTGGGGATTCCGATAGAGAGCCGAGATCCATGACAACATGTTTCCGTTGAGGCCAATATGAGCGCATGTAGCCATCATGTAGTCCCAGGAGACCCTATCGAAGGCCTTCTCGGCATCAGTAGAGAGCAGCATGCCTTTGGTGTCAGATTTCCGTGCATAATGAATTAGGTTCAAGGCCTTGATGGTGTTGTCATGGGCCTCCCTCCCCGGCATGAACCCCACTTGTTCGGGGCCGATTATTTTTGCTAAAAGAGGTTTTAGTCTAGTGGCTAGAATTTTAGCTAGGAGTTTAAGGTCTGTGTTAAGAAGTGAGATAGGTCTAAAGTTAGCGCAGTCCGTGTGTTCCTTATTGGGCTTGGGGATTACGGCTATATGTGCCATAAGGAAGGATTGGGAGTCATGTTGGTTCTTCGCTAGGAAATTAAAGGCCGAACGAAGGGGCTTTATAAGAGAGTTAGTGTAAGTCTTATAGTATTGTGACGTGAAGCCATCGGGTCCGGGGCTCTTTCCTGCTTTTAAGTCTGCAATCGCGTTCGAGATTTCAGTGGTGGTTATGGGGTCCTCTAGTGCATTTGTATCTTCTATCGTCAGGGAGGGCAGTCCACTATTCTGTAGGAAGTCACGTATAGCGTCCTGTTTTGTGCTCGTCAGGTGGGATGGTTTGTGTTGTGTCGGGATTTTATATAGTTTAGAATAGTAGGCATGGAACAATTCCGCTATTTCTTCTGAATTGTGTTTTAAAGACTTTTGTCTTTTAAGGCATGAATATGGTTCAACAACGTGGCCTCTTTTAGGGCTTTGGCCAGTTGCTTGCCACTCTTGTCTCCGTATTCGTAGAAAATGCTTTTCTTAAAGAAAAGAGAACGTTTAATCTTCATGTCTAGCAGAAGCCTCAGGGAGGTTCTGAGTTGTGTTAATTGGTTTTCTAGTCTGAGTGACTGGGATTGTTTATGTTGTAGTTCAAGGTTTGCTATTTGCTGGGAGAGTTTATTAATTTCATCTTCCCTTTCTCTTTTTTTCCGGGCACCCCATTTGATAAGTTCGCCTCTTATCACTGATTTGTGAGCCTCCCAGTTGTTTAATGGGACACTTTTTGGTTGCTATGGACAAGCTCAAATTTCCAGGCAGAAAAAACAATAGATATAATATAAAACTGTATGCAGGGCACTGGACAAAGCATTAAGGGAGGTAAAATAATTTAGTACATAATGTAATCTGTAAGATTACAGTGTACTGTATGGATTATGTGTTTTTCACTTTTTGACTTTGGCGCCGGGCTCCGTCCCTGTGCGTCGTGATGCTCGCAGGGAACAGAGCCCGGAACTGTGATAGATCAAGCAGAGTGCACAGCCCGGAAACACAGCGGGAGGACATCGCAGGATCCTGGGGACAAGGTAAGTAACTTTGCCTGAATCCTGCGATGCAATCCGGAGTGTGGCTCGGGTTACCACTTTTGGTAATGAAAATTCACCCCCAGCCACACTGGGGAATACCGCTAGGGAGGTTAATGTTACTTTAATCAATGAAATGAATATATAGTGTATATTGTATATGAATGTTTTATATTTGCATTTTCTTTTTTCTTTTTTTAAAGACGTTTTTTATTGAGCTTGTATATAAAGAGTATACAGAGTCACAAGCAGATATTTCAACATGCATGAGCGGGCGCAACCGCATTCTTAGTTGAAATACAAACATATCAATGTAACATAATTAAAAGATCATTGAAAATATCATTTTTCAAACCTTCCTTAACATGAGGCTAATGTTTACATATTAGATATCGTACATGGAGTTGCTTGTTTTGAGCCATAATCTTTCATATTTGCATTTTAAGCAGCAATTGGCACTCTAAAGTTGGCAATAGATTGATAAGAATGTGTCAGGTTTAGCAGGGACTGGCTGAATTTCGATCCATGTGTGGCCGCTAAGGTCAAATGGGAACGGCACAGTGGTATAGTGGTTAGCACTCTCACCTAGCAGTAAGAACGTCGCTGGTTCAAATCCCAACCATGACACTACCTGCCTGAATTTGCATGTTCTCCCTGTGCCTGCATGGGTTTCCTCCGGGTACTCTGGTTTCCTCCCACAATCCAAAGACATGCAGGTTGGTTAATTGGCTTCTGGCTTCTGTCCAAAATTGACCCTAGTATGTGAATGGGGACCTTGGATAGTGGGCTCCTTGAGGATAGGGACTGATGTGGTTGTAGCAATGTACAGGGAAAGGGATAATTGTAGACACTCACACAGGTTGAACTGGATGGACTGATGCTTTATTCAACCTAACTTACTATGAAAAGAGTTTCTCAACCAGCGATTGCAACCACTGATCTGTGAATTCTGACAGAAGGGAGTCAGAATAAAATGTCCTGGTGGAGGAATTCCTCTATATGTGTGGACGGAGGAATTTGTTTTCGATCATTCTGCTGGTTGATTGAAAAAAGAGTCATCTATGGCCAGCTTAATCTTCACACATTTACCAGGCTAACTTTAACTGCTTTGAGAAGTGACTTTACCCCTTGCACTGCTTTCTACATTCATATGGGCCATATGGAGATTCTCTAAGCCCTTGTACACACGGTCGGAGAATCCGTCGGAATGTGTCCTATCGGACCGTGTTGCCAGATAATCCGACTGTGTGTGGTATGCATCGGACTGATTCCGTTGGAATATCTGTCGGACCCAATTTTCCAACTTGTTGGAAATATTTCCCGACAAACTGGTCCGGTCGGACATACTCCGATCATGTGTAGAGAATTTTGATCGGACCAAGTGCCACGCATGCTCAGATCAAATTCCTACATCAAAGCTATTGGCTACTAGCCTGAATGTAGTCCCATCGTAACAAAATTACGTCATCACTTTCTGAAAGATCGGATTTTTCGACAACTTTGTCCGACCGTGTGTATGCAACAGTTTCGGACAAGATCCGACGGACAAAATCTGACGGATTTGGTTGACGAAATCTCCGACCGTGTGTACAGGGGCTTAGACTAAGTTTACACTTGTGGCAGCCCTTGTGTGCCCCTATGAAAACTAGTTAATGGCAGTTAGCTTTTCACAGACATTTGACAGGCAGGGAGGTCCCCACCACCTGTTTAACCCTGTAAAAATACACACCACCACATTAAACATGGTTGCAAGGGGTATCATTTTTTATTGTACAGCACTGTTCAGCTGCCTTTGCAGTTTAGGGAGGTAAGGGAGGGCAGTAGTGGGGCACCAAAAACATGGCCAAACCTCCTATTTTTACCATACCCCCAGCAACGGCAAGTGTACTGCTTCATACAAAGAAGGGGAAGGCGCACTGACCTAGTGCATTACCATAAAACAGCTTTATTTAAAATTGAATCAAATAGCAAAATGGCTACTCACAAACGAGTATTGATCACAGGCAAAATCAATACAAATAAATCCATCGCACCAAACGTTTGGCGACTCCAGACCAGATGTCCGAGGAATTTGATGAGTACCTCTACGGAAATGGCTAACGCGTTTCGGGAGTGACCCCCTTTCTTCAGAGCCAAAGAGGGCTATGGTCTCTCGCTGGAGGCTGCCAGTAAATATATATAAAAAGGCCTCTAAGCCCATGAGGTAGAAAAGGTCAGACAACTCCACCCCAGGTCAGGCAGGTCAGAAAGCTATGCCAAACGATGTGGATAACGGTAAAAAACATCAGCTACTCTGCAATAGAGAGGCCTACTGGATATTCTGTCTAGGAACTATGGCCCCCAAAGGCCTTAATGAAGAAATTGAATTGCACAACCTGCTGTAAGATGGATAGCCCTCGCTAGCTGGGTGGGTGGGTAAGGCCCTATGTAGTTTAGGCAACTGTATAATTTAATACAATTTAATTTAATTTTAGTTTTAATTTCATTTTCAATTTATTCTATTTTATTTTATTTATTTAATTGTCTTTATTCTAATCAAATTCAATTTAATCCCTTTAACCTTATCTTGGCTACATGTGGCCCATTTGATCGGCTCTTGAGGGCAATATATTCCCGTTGAGGCAGCATCCATACTTAAATGATGGTAGACCCAGTTTTAGGTATAAGACCTGGTTACTCATTATGTATATGTATATATGTGTTTATATATGGCTTATCATGTATGTTCACTACATTACTATATACTATATATTTATATGTATATATATTTTTTAAATATATCCTTTTTTTATTTTTAGATATATATACATATACTTTTAATCCATCGTTTCTATCAACTATGCGATTAACTAGTTCTAATGCATTTCTCTCTTTTTTGTGTTTAATTAATTATTGATAGATTTTTTTAATGCAAATTGAATTAATTTTTATGAATGAATGGGAAAAAAATTCCTTTTTTGCAACTCTTAATTTTAACATATATATATATATTTTTTATTTATTTTTTGTATTTCTTAAAAATGCCTTGTCATTTGTTCCCACTCTATAACTGTAGTACATTCACTAGGGCGTATGGCTTCTCGCTGGAGAGTAGGTGTGGCATTTGGTAATTCCCTGTAACACCCCCCTCCCCTTTTTTTTTTTTTTTTTTTTCCCACTTTTACATATATATAATTTTTTTTTTTTTTTTTTTTATTATTTTTTTTTAATATTTTTTATTTTTATTTTATTATTAATATTATTAGTAACCTCCTTGACTGTCCCAGCAAGGAGGTTAGCGCTCGCACGGGAGGTTGGATTGTGGGCGGGTTCCTCTGCGCCTGTGTTTCCGGGTCCTGGTTCCAGCTTGCGCTTCAGGGGTCTGGCTAGACGCCGAAGCGTGAGTGGACCAGGTCACGCCAATGGACGCCCGTGCTCGGACGTCCACTTTGTGCGCCTGAGCGGAAGTACTCACGCTGGGGCGCCCGGATGTTGCGGATGGAACGCATATCCGTCCGCACTTCCTGTCACATGGGACCAAGTGCGCTCCAGTCGGCGTGAGCGGAAGTGCCCATGCTGGTGCGCCCAGAAGTTGCGGGTGGAACGCATATCCACCCGCACTTCCTGCTACAAGAAACCAGGTGCGCTCCAGCCAGCAGATAGCGTTCCACGAGGACATCACCTTTGCACACATACAGGTTGTGTACAGCACTAAATGTATTTCAATAAAATAAAATAAAATGAAATTCGGTGTAGCACCTTCCCCCTCGAGTGTACCACTAAGATCATCAGTAATTTCTATGTGGCAGATATTAACACAAAAAATCTCTATCGTATGTGGCGGTTAGTATTATTCTATTGAACAGGAGTACATATGTATATCCACACACGTGTGCATGAGCACACGCGTGCGTTTCCGCATAAGATGCGACACTTGCAGTTGCCTCTCTCCCTCCCCTTTTTTATTTATTTATTTATTTTTTTCTTGGGGGGGTGGAGCTTTCTGACCTGCCTGACCTGGGGTGGAGTTGTCTGACCTTTTCTACCTCATGGGCTTAGCGGCCTTTTTATATATATTTACTGGCAGCCTCCAGCGAGAGACCATAGCCCTCTTTGGCTCTGAAGAAAGGGGGTCACTCCCGAAACGTGTTAGCCATTTCCGTAGAGGTACTCATCAAATTCCTCGGACATCTGGTCTGGAGTCGCCAAACGTTTGGTGCGATGGATTTATTTGTATTGATTTTGCCTGTGATCAATACTCATTTGTGAGTAGCCATTTTGCTATTTGATTCAATTTTAAATAAAGCTGTTTTATGGTAATGCACTAGGTCAGTGCGCCTTCCCCTTCTTTGTATTCTCTCTTTTTAGTATTTGAACACCCAATGTTCTAAAGGAGGGCTGCAAGACGTAGTGACTACACCATTTTCAAACTGTCTATATCACATCTAAAGACCAAGAAACCAGAGCGCAGGAGAATTTGCTGTTTTTGAAGTGTACTGCTTCAACATGCTTTTTGATGTTGTTGTGGTGATGCTTCGGTGGTGCTTTCTTGAAGCTTTAATGAAGCTTGGCAGAGATGCCCTGTGTGTGTGTGGATATCTCATACCTGCAATTTTTCCAAAACAAAGCAAAGTTACAGTTGAATTAAGTCTCTCAAAAACTGCAGGTGCTTCAAGCATGCTTTGCCATAGACTTCTATAGAGGCTTTGAAGATGCTTTGAAGCACCACTAAGAGACACGGGGTATAATTTTTGAAGCAAAGCCAAACCAAATGCAAGGTGTAAACAAGACTATAAGCTAACCATTTTATCTAGTGATGGGGGCTTTGACTGGTGTTCAAAGAGCTTTAACAAAGCGTGTCCAAAGCCATGTTTTGACAAGCCTTTAGAGGGATGGTCTGAAAGCAAACAGGTTCTACTTTGTGATTCAAGTGTGCACTAAAGGTTTATTTAAAAAATAAACATTTTATATAGTATAAATAAATACATTTAAAAAGAACAAAGAAAAGCACCCTCTAGTCTAAGTGTAGCAAGTAAACAGTTTTAATTGTAAACAATAGATATAAATACACTCACAAACGAGTAGTATATTCAGGCATGGAATATGGTTCATCCGCTCTGACTTCCAGGTGATCTCTAGCGTCACTGGCTTAGATGTCAGAGCAGATGAACCATATTCCATGCCTGAATATACTACTTGTTTGTGAGTGTATTTATGTCTATTGTTTACAATTAAAACTTTTACTTGCTGCACTTAGAGGGCGCTGTTCTTTGTTCTTTTTATATTCCAGAGTTTTTCCTTCTAAACTTTTGAACTGGCAGCCTCCTGGGGACAGCATAATTTTCTTTCCTTACACGGACTAATTTTATGGTCTTATAGCTCCCTTTTTTTATCCATCCCATATCCATTTATTAGTAACAACACTGTCATATCCAGAGTGCGGCATATTATCCCACTGTCTGAATGTTAAATAAATACGTATAAAATGTATAAAGCTAACATTTTTTTTTTTAAATGACCCAAAACCATTCTAGTCTCTCTTCAAAGTGTAGATACATTTACTACTTTGCCACTTTTTTCCAGAGCAGGTGCTTGGTGTCATGCGCACATTGGGTCATCTTTTTTCAGTGTATGCAAATATTGACTTTAGCTGGAATTGTTAGAACTGACCCTCCTCCCTACCACACCTCAGTCTTGGCTATGATAGCTGGCCTCGCTAACGAATAGTAAAGGTATGGGAGGAGACAAAACCAGCATCCTAGATGAAGCAGACACAATCTTTTGAAGATCAAACTTTTCTTCAGTTGCAGGAGGTGTTCACGTGTCTTTTCTGGTGACCTTAAAGTGAACAACTTTTCACTGAATTTTCTATATACAGCCATTTATATAAAATTATCATATTTCCCTTAATCACCTCTTCTGAAGGGGGAATACATTTGGTTCAGTTAGTTTTTCATTGTAGCTAAGGTCCTCTGGGCTCTATAGCAATTTACTTTACCTTTCCCTGCATCCTTTGAAGTTCCAGTAAATTTTCATGTGAGCTGCTGCACAAACCTGAACAGCATATTCAAGAAGATAAGACTGTAGCAATGCTTTGTATTGGGCCTTGCGGGGTGTCTATGTTCTAAGAGGTCTGTTCTCTAAAAAGAATCCCATAACCTTCTCAGTCATTTTATATCCCAATTTCCTTCTTCCTCCCAGATGTTGAATGGATACCCCCAAACCCATCAGAATAACCTTTAGGATACATGTACCACTATGAGAATATGCATAGTTTAAACAAAAAAAGATACAATGGGTTAAAATCAATATTATAACATCCAATTAATGTACTAACCAAGTAAGGAACTGGCCTGTCCCCACTCACCTCACATACTATTTCTTACTTGACACATCCATCTTTAAGGACCAAAGTAATGTAGGCCCCTACCCTGTCCACCTTTTAGGAGATCCCTGAAAATTCATTTATTCATGGAAGCCTATCCCACACCCACCTAACAACTGTCCCCGAGCCCCCCCCCCCCCCCCCCCCCATCAAATCATTCTCTGCAGCTATTACCTTTTGTACCACCACCCCCTCCCTTTAGAATGTAAGCTCTACGAGCAGGGCCCTCCTGTACCTTTTGTATTGAACTGTACCGTAATTGTGTTGTCCCCCACTTACATTGTAAAGTGCTGCGTAAACTTTTGGTGCTATATAAACCGTGTATAATAATAATAATAATAATAATAATAATAATAATGTAGGGAGAAGGTTTAATTTAACAAATTCATACTTGCGTATAGGTCTCAGGAATTCTAAAAGATAATAAATGTTATGTGCAGGCATCAGAGGGTACCGCAAAGCAAAAAAGCCACATCACCACCAAATTCCAAAAATTAAAAGTTTATTGTAGCAATTGACATACCTCCAGATAGATTCAGGGTCCATAATGCATTTTGCTCTTCAGTGGGCTTAGTCCATACCTCTACAACCAAGCCTAATCAAGGGCAAAATGCATCACATGGAAGTTTTGTCCGGGGGGAGATAAGCCCATTGCTACAAAAAACTTGTGAGACTTAATACAACGATGAGAGGAAGCAATGTGCAATAGTAATCAGTAAGTGCTGCTATCTGGCTGTTATGAGCAAATCCTTAAATGTAATTTCTTTTGTAGATCAGTTTCATCTGGAACTGTAATAATAATCTAGCAAAGGATCCTTCTTATATGTAACAATTCAAGTTATGGATCAAGGTCAGCCTTTTTTAACCAGGGGCTGCCCAGGCTCCCTGGGGTGCCTTGAGGTCTCTTCAGGGGTGCTTTGGCAAAATGCCTAAAAATTTCCCAAAAATTGTATACACGCTAACGGGTGGATGAAGCCTGTCTTTAAGTTACACAAAGCCACAGATTTTCAATGTGCACCATTACGACCTTCTAGCTGCCGACCTGCTAATGACCAATGGCATCAGTTGATAAGGAGGATGTTGCCTGCATAGTATCCTTGTTTGACCCTCCCTTTTCTCCCTCTATCAGCTTTGGGGTCACATTATGGAGAAGAGAAACCAGTTTGCAAAAGTGTATTTGTTTTGGAAGAATAAATCATCTTTGACGTTGGGTGTCCTGAGTGTGTGGATGCATTTATTAGAATAGTTTTTACATTTTAGAATGGGGTGCCTCGAGACTGTCCATAATTGTAAAGGGTGCCTAGACTAAAAAAAGTTTTAGAAACGCTGATCTAGGTGATATGAAACACGCAAAATGAAATACTGAACCCTAGTAGCAATTTAAGAGAATATTCAGTCTACCTAGAATAATTTAGTGTTGGTTGGATTAATAAAATATGATTTCTGACTGATTTAAACAAGTCTAAAACACAATATGTAATCACTGATCCGCTATTTCAGCCTTTTGATCATTTCAAGCACAGTTGCATACATTGCATGTAATGGCCAGCCCTGTGGCAGGAGGTGGGGGCTTCTCACAATATGGGGAAGCATAAAAAGATGACTGTACTTAGGATGATCAATCCTTTTGAAAGCACCGGTTTTCTGGCTGTCATGTTAATCTAAAGGCTTAATTTACAATGTGCATTTTTTGAGTCTGTTGCTGATAACACATTTGCAGTCGAGATAATTTAGAGTATAAATATCCATTGTGGGTCCTGTGATGGATACTCATTGAACAGAAGGTGCTAAACCTATATATATATATATATATATATATATATATATATATATATATATATATATATATATATATATATATATACATATTTTTTTTCTAATAAATAAAAAATACTTTTTCCTGAAAAGATCACTAAAATAAGCAAAAATGCACAAAAAGTGTCCTTCAAATGAGATGGTTATAATTCATATCACTCACTGTCTGCGCTGTTGATCTCTCACAATCTTGGAAGTGTTGGATTCTAGGTCCCTCGTTGTGGCAAAAAGTCATCAAATGTTGAAACTTTAAAAATGTGTTAAATATTCATTTTAAATCTATATTTTTATCCTAATTGGTCACGATATTCTATACATTAAGATTATACAGAAACATCATTACAGACAGTTTCCTTCCATCATACGATATAGCTTAAAGGGCCAATGTTTTATCTTTGCCCATTTCACAGAGCATTGTCTGCATCATCAAGATGGGAGATTAAAATTAGTGACCAAAATAAAGGCTTACGATGGATATCATTGGCCTGCATTATTTTTGCTTCTTCATATAGGACCCCATATATTGCCTAAGATGGTTTTCTTATGGCTTTGATGTCCTCCTGTTACTGGTAGAAATTGTAACACGTTGCACACAGCTTCTGAGCAATGACAGGAAAGGCAAGGTGTATACAGGTTCATTGCTGGGTCAACCAGGCGTTGAGTTTCCTAAAACTGCAAGCCTAGTTAAGTGACAAGCTAGCGCATTTGTACATTTTACAGATAGTCTGTTCTTTTGTACAGTGTTCTTATAGTCAGCATCTCAGAATGTTTGAACATCATGAAAAAAAAATTGTAAGGGGAAGCAAAAAGGCATTAGACGACACAAATAAGTCTTTGATTTCCTCCTATTGCTCAAAGAGCAGAACAGCCTGCCATCCGTCTCTCTTGGATTTATGCAGGAAATCTGCTTGTCCAGTAAGGCTTGCTTTATGGAGATTACTCATCAGGCAGTCACATTGTGCTCTAAATGCCCCGGTCTTCTTCTACAAGGTTATTATATGTTTGATTAATGCATACGGTAGACTGTTTCAAAAAGCACGTAGGGTTGTGTACATATATTTATCATCCCAGAGGAAAAGACTTGTCATGTAGGACATGTAGCATTTGGAAAATGGCAAAATTAACAACCATGGCATCGGTTCACTATCCAAAGTATGAAATGTATCCTGTGACCCTGCACAGAAGGTTCGCTGTAGCAATTTAGCAGTTCACATTTTAACAAGGTTATAGCTTCTTTTTTTTTATTTGCATTATCATTTTATGCCTAATGTGATCATATTGAAATAGTTTATTAAAAAGTCAAAGAAAAATTTCCCATCTTCAGATATACTATATTCATAGCAAGAACAATTCTTTGCCCCTTTGGTCGTTTTTTTGATGCATTTCAGTTTTAGGTCAAAGGCATTTGGTTGATTGTAACAATTATGTGTAATGGTAAATTCAATTTTTTAAAGGCCATCTCCACTTTAATTGAACTAGTGGGATTTGTGGTGCACTAGGTGGTAATGTGTAAATTAGATTTGGCGGCATGACCCATTTCTCCACAGTAAGTCCCAGTCTCTTTTTTGTTGCGGCCCAAGAGAAAACTGTGGGAGAAACATTGGTAACCAGGGACATTGACTCACTCTCTGCAGATCCATGGGACCACTGGAATCCACCAGATATAGTTTGACATAGTATGCCTTATAAGAATATCTACAAATTATACCTTATAATTATAACAGCATCGGGAAAACACTATAGAAGTGCTTAGGGCTCTATATGTCCATACATAGGTAATAACTGCAATACTGATATCATGATGCAATAGAATCTTTTGAAGAAATGTATTAAGCATCAAAAAGTTTATTCAACCATGTAAATATTAGTATATATTAGCATGTAGTGCTATCAGCAATAAACACTGTGGTACCCAACTTTAACCACCATCCAGGAAGCCTGCCGTAAGCACAAAATATCTTCAACCCCAGGCCCTATGACCCCACTCCAACAAAACCCAGATTTCCCTCCAGGAGCCTCCACTTCCTTTCTCACGGACTCATGGCCATACTCTACCATCCGAGCAGAACAATTCTACGAGAGAGGCAGTCTCCTCACACAATCTCAACTAGCCTCTCAGATGACAAATCATACATTCCCATTTTGGACGTATGTACAGATTCGACACTTCCTCGAAAATCCTAACCCTTGACCCGACTGGTCCAGACAGAAAACCTATTTTGAATCATTGTGCCTGAAAACAGAACCCCAAAATTACCTAATTTCTGACACATATGCTCTATTATTTGCAGACATTAACCCCAAAGCTAACCTAGCCAGTAGCAAATGGGAGAAAGAACTCTCAATCAACCTATCAGATCAAGAGTGGGAGAATATCTATACATGTATCCACAAAGGATCTGTAAATGTGTATGCCCAGGAGAACACTTTCAAAATATATTCAAGATGGTACAGGACCCCCCATAGATTGCATACAATATCCCATTAGTCTCCGCACAATGCTGGAGTTGCGAGGGGGAGCTGGGATCACTGCTACACATCTGGACATGCCCCAAACTCCAATCTTTCTGGAAGGAGGTTCACAGATTCACAAACCAAAATTACCACTTACTCTCTTTAATTTTCAATAGCGCAGTTTTTCTTACACCATTCTTCGATTCTAAAAAAAATGCTTAACTTTCGCTCACTTGCCATGCATATGGTATATGCAGCTAAATTAAATGGTGCTCTTCAGCAGGAGTATCCTTAACAATGTATCAGCATCCACAGCAGATCACAAAGTCAATGTATTTTTAGTGTGGTAGGGAAAACACGCACAGGACGTACTTTTCCAGCACCGTATTCTGGAGTGAACCAGTCCCTAACACTTTTCAACCATATGTAAACACTATAGGCGCATTTACGACCCATTACAATAGAAGTTAATGTAGCCAATTAGAATGTTTAAACGCCTTCTGACATCTGCAGACAGTGTTATTTTTGCCTCGCTTTTTGCTGCACATCCCAATTTAAAGCCATGGGCATTAAAGTTGGAGTTACCTTGGACCCCTACCTTGTGGCTAAACTAGTCTCTACTCCTCTGGAGAGGCACACTATTTTAGTAGACTAAAATGCGACTAAAACTAAAACAAACTAAAAATAAAATGGTCTTTTAGTCAAAAGACTATGATTAAAATGAGATCAAAATTTTACGTCAAAATGAACTCTGCACTACCACATAAAAATAAGTAGGGGGCAATTCTATAAACAGACAATATTAGATAGTAGTATTTACGCTGACTGTGATATAGCATAGCTGTTTGTCTATCTTTTGTGCATCTGTCAATAAAAAGATAATTTAAAAAAAAAAAATAGGGGACATCTAGTAAACTGCTGAAAGAAAAAAAAAATAGAAAAGGCTTTTCTTATTTTTTTTTTTCATTAATATTTAATGTTGGTAATATATTCAGGTAAAATGGCATTACAGCCAACAGAGTTTATAATTTTTTGCTTTTTTTTATATTTTAAAGTTGCACTTCTGCTTGTCAAAAAGCAATAGTTTTGTTTGTTAATGAAACTTGGTTCTATTTATAAAAACGTTATGTATCAATAATGGCTAAATCTGTGTCTGTACCGAGATAGCAAGGACAACTTGCCACAAATTTGTAAGTCATTTAACTTGCTGCACATTTTCAATGGCAAATTGCACAGTTGCAGAGCAGTTGAACCACTAGTTCTAGTTTACACTGTTCCAATATCTAGGAAATTTGTGTGGCAATGTGTAGAAAATTTGTGTGGCAAGTCTCTAGCAAGAGCAAAGTTGCAGTGGTGAGTCAACAGCAAGAGCTCTCCAGGTCTACAACATGGAAATTCAGCCACAGTGACCCCTGTGGTGGGATGACTATTGCACAACATAACTGAACCAGAACTTGCAGCAGACCTACAGAATGTTTGCAAAGAAAGTTGATCTGGAGTCATGCAATGTGGACTCATACCTCCCAACATTTTGAGATGGGAACGAGGGACATCTATCAGAAAAAGTATGTGGGCATAGGACACACCCCTGCCACGCCCCCCTAAAGGGGAATTAAACAAAAAAAGATTAGTTAAACCCAAAAGTGCTTTTTTTAACAACTACTATTCCTTTATATTGGCTTTTAAAATTCACAAATGCAGCAATTTATAAACTGAATGAAAGGTTTGGCACTGGGAAGCACTTTTTGGAAGATAAAAAGTGAATTTTATATACAACTATATAGATCAGACCAAAATGAGGGACAAACGAGGAGGAGAGAGCAAGAGGGACATTGCGGTTATTTACGAAAGGCAAATCCACTTTGCACTGAAAGTGCACTTGGAAGTGCGGTCACTCTAAATCTAAGGGGTAGATCTGAAATGAGTGGAAGCTCTTCTGATTTTATCATCCAATCATATGCAAGCTAAAATGCTGTTTTTTTATTTTACTTGCATATCCCCCCTCCGATCTACAGCAACTTTACTTCCAAGAGCACTTGCAGTGCAAAGTGGATTTTCCTTTAGTAAATAACCCCCATTGCTCCAAACCAGGGGCAGTCCCTCCAAAGCAGAGACAGTTGGGAGCTATGCGGACTTGCTACAATTGTGCAACAAACTTGTGAAGCCTGGCAAGTCTAACAATAACTTAGCAAGTCATGTTCAAACTTACAGCACAATTGCTTGCTATCTGGGTAGTGCATGCTCATATCTTAAAGTAGAGTTTCACCTAAAAAAAAAAAAATTAAAAGTCAACAGCTACAAATACTGCAGCTGCTGACTTTTAAAATAAGCACACTTACCTGTCCAGGGTGCCTGTGATGTCCTCACCGGAAGCCGACCTGTCCCCTCAGCTCTGGGTGGAGGCGCCGGCATTGCTGGTAAGGGAATTAAGAAGTAAAGCTGCTTCACAGCCTGGTTCCCTACTGCACATGCGTGAGTTGCGCTGCACAGAGTGGTCCCTGCTGTAACCTGTGTGGCTCTTCTGGGACCTATGTGTCTCCCAGAAGACAGCGGGGGGACAGAGGAGGGGCCAGACATGGAGTAGATCGCCCCAGATACTGCGGAGATCTTTTGCTGGAAGTGGGAGCAAATACCTGTATTAGACGGGTATCTGCTCCCCCCTCCTCCCTGAAAGTTGCCAAATGTGACACCGGAGTGGGGGAGGAATCCGGACAGCGGAAGTTACATTTTTGGGTGGAACTCCAATTTAATACCACAAATAATAACGTTATTAGATTTTGACTCCATGAGGATATAATGGGTTTGTAAATTCTAGAGAAATGCTTAAATAATGCATTAAAATTTAACTAAACTGATTTGATTTTAGTCAACTAAAATAGGACTAAAACTAAAATGGCATTTTAGTCAAAAGACTATGACTAAAACGTAATCTAAATTTGCTGTCAAAATGAACACTGCTGAGAAGGTCACTCAAGTTCCCCCAAACCAAGCTCAAACTCATAAAAAAAATGTCTTTATGGACAGGGGTACAGTCATGCTGGAACAGAAAAGGTCGTTCCCCAAACTGTTACCACAAGGTTGAAAGCTCACAGTTGTCTAAAATGTCTTTGTATGCTGTAATATTAACAGTACTTTCCTTTGGAAATACCTGAATTCAGTATCTTGCAGGGTTGGCCAATAGGGATGAGCCGAACACCCCCCGGTTCAGTTCGTACCAGAACCTTCGAACGGACCTAAAATTCGTACGAACTTTAGAACCCTATTAAAGTCTATGGGACTCGAACGTTCAAAATCAAAAGTGCTAAATTTAAAGGCTAATATGCAAGCTATGCAACAGACAACACCAGCAATAAGGGGTATCTTCAGGTGTATACTGTGCTGGAGGCACACAACACCCACTTTAATTCCTGCAGATGCCTGTATTAGAGACCACCAGCAATAAAGGGTAGATACAGGTGTATACTGCGCTGGAGGCACACAACACCCACTAACTCCTGCAGATGGCTGTATTAGAGAACAACAGCAATAAAGGGTAGATACAGGTGTATACTGCGCTGGAGGCAAACAACACCCACTAACTCCTGCAGATGGCTGTATTAGAGAGCAACAGCAATAAAGGGTAGATACAGGTGTATACTGTGCTGGAGGCACACAACACCCACTAACTCCTGCAGATGGCTGAGAAAAGAACACACTGTCCCTGCCTATCTAGCTCTTTCCCTGCACGCCAACACACTACACAAGGCCGCCACGCTGGCGGCCGTATATAGTGTGGGGCGTGTGCTAAACCCCCTGAGCTATAATTGGCCACAGGCATCCTGCCTGTGGCCAATTATGGCTCTCCTCGCTGCCGGCGATGTGATTGGCCAAGCATGTGGGTCACAGTGCATGCTTGGCCAATCATGAGCCAGCAATGCACTGTGATGTCGTCGTGCATTGTGGACCATTCGTGCCACGCAAATTTGGTGCAAACGGTCCACAAAGTTCTGAATTCGCCAAACAGACGAACGGCTGATGTTCGAGTCATACACCAAGCTCATCCCTATTGGCTACACATTTTTGACTACATAGTACAGCCATTCTCAACCAGGGTTCTGTGGAACCCTGGGGTTCCTCCAGAGGTTGCTAGGGGTTCCTTGAGCTGTGGCTGATGAACCGCCTATTTGATGATATCTACAGAGTACAAGGTTCAGCACCACTTAGAAAAGCCAGCAGCATGACACCAAATATCTTTTTAGCTATCTTTAAGGGTGGCCTTCTGAACACCACTTTAAGGGGGGCATTCTTCCTATTGACCACCAATATAAGGAGAATTGTTCCTATTGAGCCATGATGTTTTGGTTTTAGGAAGGGTTCCTCGAGACATGAAAATTATTTTTGGGGTTCCTCTATGGTTAAAAGGTTGAGAAAGCCTGACATAGTAGTTGTGATGGTCAAGTGTACACAAATTGTTGTCTATATATGATGTGTACCTAGACTTAGGTAGACTTAATTTTAATCACATACAATATAATAAAATAGTAAAACAAAATTTCAAGGGTAGAGGTTAGAAAAGAACAACCATGGATGTACTAAGGGTCTGACATTCAGACAGGTATTTACAAGATGGCTGCAATGGCTTCTCATTTTTCTTGATTTGAGAAAAAAAACTAAAAGAAGCAATTAAACGCTCTAGATATTTTTCATCTTCTGTTATGTCATCAGTTTCATACTTTTGTATGATTACTATATTTTTCATTCTTAGAGTCAGCTACAGTATATATTAAATAAACGTTATAAACATTCATTAAACTCACGGATTTTCATCCAAACTGGATTTCCTAATGATTACATCTGTCTTGTCCTACTCTGGGAAATTTAAATGTTTGTAATAGTGTTGGCCAATCTGCCAATTAAATTCAAGCTGATTTGTGCATGTGGACATTTTACCTCATGCATATCCTGTCATATATTTTTCAGCAGTCAACCTGTGTGATGTAAAGTTACTAGATGATGAACCTACAAATCTGCATACATGCACACTATATTACCAAAAGTATTGGGACGCCTGCCTTTACCCACACATTAACTTTAATGGTATCCCAGTCTTAGTCCGTAGGGTTCAATATTGTGTTGGCCCAACCTTTGCAGCTATAACAGCTTCAACTCTTCTGGGAAGGCTGTCCACAAGGTTTAGGAGTGTGTCTATGGGAATGTTTGACCATTCTTCCAGAAGCGCATTTGTGAGGTCAGGCACTGATGTTGATAAGAAGGCCTGGCTCACAGTCTCCGCTCTAATTCATCTCAAAGGTGTTCTATCAGGTTGTAGGTCAGGACTCATGCTTTTTTCTATGGACCTTGATTTGTGCACTGGTGCAAATCATCTGGTGGAGGAGGGATTGTGGAGTTGTTTTTCAGGGGTTGGGCTTGGCCCCTTAGTTCCAGTGAAGGGAACTCTTAAGGCGTCAGCATACCAAGACATTTTGGACAATTTCATGCTCCCAACTTTGTGGGAACAGATTGAGGATGGCCCCTTCCTGTTCCAACATGACTGTACACCTATGGCAAGATCCATACAGACATGGATGAGCGAGTTTTGGGCGGAGGAACTTGACTGTCCTGTACAGAGTCCTGACCTCAACCCGATAGAACACCTGGAATAAATTAGAGTGGAAACTGTGATCCAGGCCATCGTGTCTACATCAGTGCCCAACCTCACAAATGCGCTTATGGAAGAATGCTCAAACATTACTATAGACACACTCCTAAACCTTTTGGACAGTCTTCCCAGAAGAATTGAAGCTGTTATAGCTGCAAAGGGTGGGCCAACTCAATATTGAACCCTTCGGAATAAGATTAGGATGCCATTAAAGTTCACGTGCGTGCAAATGCAGGTGTCCCAATATTTTTGGTAATATAGTGTATGTTGATGTAAGTGCTATGATAACGGATAACTTCACTTTTTACAAATGAACATGTACTATTTAACAAAGGATTCCTATTGCACTGTGGGTTATCTAAAGAACAAAACACAACAGTAACCATCTTCTTTCAGATCTGCTGTTTATCAGATGGAGCTGAGCTATTAAATAAGAGTTCCAAGTATGGGTATTTTTACATAGTTACATTGATACAGCTCAGACCAATGTAACAATGCATATATTATTAGTGATGGCCGAACGGTTCGCCCGGCGGTCGTTTCGCGGCGAATTTCCGACATTCGCGGTCCGCACGTTCGAACGCCTTTTTCCGTCGTTCGCCGCGGCGGACTTACGTGTTTAATGTATACAAGAACTTTAACCTTTGGTGACACGTTTATCATGTGATACAGGACAGCCAATTGAGACATGACAGCACATGGACACTTGTACATTCCCCCTAACCTATAAATACACCCGATCCGGTGGCCATTTTACATTCTTTCTTCTGTTAAGATAGGGACAGGTTCCTGTGTGGAGTAGGGAGAGATAAACCACTAGCTATTTGGTACACAAAAGTTCTTTTCAGGACTGGTATAGGTGTTAGGTGTTGATAGGTTTGCTGTGCTGCTGATTCTTGCAGCAGCCTGAGTGTCTTTTGTTAGTTTAGAGAAAGGGAAAGGACGGTGTATGCTACAGGGACAGCCAGATTAGTCTTTCATCATCATCATCATCATCATCATCATTAGCTGTTACTATCAAGGTCCACAAAAGAGCTGTTCCAGTAACCACTAATCGTTCTCTTTTTTTGCCAATTTGTATAGGGACAGGAAGGAAGCAGTGTTGTCAGGCAGTGAGGGTAATTTTAAAGACTTGCTGTTATTATTAGTTCCACAAAGGTTCTTTTCAGGACTGGTATCAGTGGTACAGTAATAGGCTTGTACATGTATAATATTCTTTCTTCCAAATATAGAAAGGATATTATACTTGACTGCTGCCCTTCTGCTGCAGTCTGCTAAACATTCACAACTCACTTGTTCCACAAAAGTTCTTATAAGGACTGGTAACTTGGTATAGGGTGCTACGGTACATAGGCTTGAGTGCGGTACAGTCTGCTGTTCTGTAAGGACCGCTATCGGTCCACAATAGATAGGGTTGACGTGCACCACTGCTGACCGCTGCCCTATACTGCAGCAGTCCTTCAGCGGTATAGGGACTGACGTACAGTCTGCTAATCACTAACACACAACCTGCTTGTTCCACAAAAGTTCTTATAAGGACTGGTAACTTGGTATAGGGTGCTACGGTACATAGGCTTGAGTGCGGTACAGTCTGCTGTTCTGTAAGGACCGCTATCGGTCCACAATAGATAGGGTTGACGTGCACCACTGCTGACCGCTGCCCTATACTGCAGCAGTCCTTCAGCGGTATAGGGACTGACGTACAGTCTGCTAAACACTAATACACAACCTGCTTGGTCCACAAAAGTTCTTATAAGGACTGGTAACTTGGTATAGGGTGCTACGGTACATAGGCTTGAGTGCGGTACAGTCTGCTGTTCTGTAAGGACCGCTATCGGTCCACAATAGATAGGGTTGACGTGCACCACTGCTGACCGCTCACCTATACTGCAGCAGTCCTTCAGCGGTATAGGGACTGACGTACAGTCTGCTAAACACTAATACACAACCTGCTTGGTCCACAAAAGTTCTTATAAGGACTGGTAACTTGGTATAGGGTGCTACGGTACATAGGCTTGAGTGCGGTACAGTCTGCTGTTCTGTAAGGACCGCTATAGGTCCACAATAGATAGGGTTGACGTGCACCACTGCTGACCGCTCACCTATACTGCAGCAGTCCTTCAGCGGTATAGGGACTGACGTACAGTCTGCTAATCACTAACACACAACCTGCTTGTTCCACAAAAGTTCTTATAAGGACTGGTAACTTGGTATAGGGTGCTACGGTACATAGGCTTGAGTGCGGTACAGTCTGCTGTTCTGTAAGGACCGCTATCGGTCCACAATAGATAGGGTTGACGTGCACCACTGCTGACCGCTGCCCTATACTGCAGCAGTCCTTCAGCGGTATAGGGACTGACGTACAGTCTGCTAAACACTAATACACAACCTGCTTGGTCCACAAAAGTTCTTATAAGGACTGGTAACTTGGTATAGGGTGCTACGGTACATAGGCTTGAGTGCGGTACAGTCTGCTGTTCTGTAAGGACCGCTATCGGTCCACAATAGATAGGGTTGACGTGCACCACTGCTGACCGCTCACCTATACTGCAGCAGTCCTTCAGCGGTATAGGGACTGACGTACAGTCTGCTAAACACTAATACACAACCTGCTTGGTCCACAAAAGTTCTTATAAGGACTGGTAACTTGGTATAGGGTGCTACGGTACATAGGCTTGAGTGCGGTACAGTCTGCTGTTCTGTAAGGACCGCTATAGGTCCACAATAGATAGGGTTGACGTGCACCACTGCTGACCGCTCACCTATACTGCAGCAGTCCTTCAGCGGTATAGGGACTGACGTACAGTCTGCTAATCACTAACACACAACCTGCTTGTTCCACAAAAGTTCTTATAAGGACTGGTAACTTGGTATAGGGTGCTACGGTACATAGGCTTGAGTGCGGTACAGTCTGCTGTTCTGTAAGGACCGCTATCGGTCCACAATAGATAGGGTTGACGTGCACCACTGCTGACCGCTCACCTATACTGCAGCAGTCCTTCAGCGGTATAGGGACTGACGTACAGTCTGCTAAACACTAATACACAACCTGCTTGGTCCACAAAAGTTCTTATAAGGACTGGTAACTTGGTATAGGGTGCTACGGTACATAGGCTTGAGTGCGGTACAGTCTGCTGTTCTGTAAGGACCGCTATAGGTCCACAATAGATAGGGTTGACGTGCACCACTGCTGACCGCTCACCTATACTGCAGCAGTCCTTCAGCGGTATAGGGACTGACGTACAGTCTGCTAATCACTAACACACAACCTGCTTGTTCCACAAAAGTTCTTATAAGGACTGGTAACTTGGTATAGGGTGCTACGGTACATAGGCTTGAGTGCGGTACAGTCTGCTGTTCTGTAAGGACCGCTATCGGTCCACAATAGATAGGGTTGACGTGCACCACTGCTGACCGCTGCCCTATACTGCAGCAGTCCTTCAGCGGTATAGGGACTGACGTACAGTCTGCTAAACACTAATACACAACCTGCTTGGTCCACAAAAGTTCTTATAAGGACTGGTAACTTGGTATAGGGTGCTACGGTACATAGGCTTGAGTGCGATACAGTCTGCTGTTCTGTAAGGACCGCTATCGGTCCACAATAGATAGGGTTGACGTGCACCACTGCTGACCGCTCACCTATACTGCAGCAGTCCTTCAGCGGTATAGGGACTGACGTACAGTCTGCTAAACACTAATACACAACCTGCTTGGTCCACAAAAGTTCTTATAAGGACTGGTAACTTGGTATAGGGTGCTACGGTACATAGGCTTGAGTGCGGTACAGTCTGCTGTTCTGTAAGGACCGCTATAGGTCCACAATAGATAGGGTTGACGTGCACCACTGCTGACCGCTCACCTATACTGCAGCAGTCCTTCAGCGGTATAGGGACTGACGTACAGTCTGCTAATCACTAACACACAACCTGCTTGTTCCACAAAAGTTCTTATAAGGACTGGTAACTTGGTATAGGGTGCTACGGTACATAGGCTTGAGTGCGGTACAGTCTGCTGTTCTGTAAGGACCGCTATCGGTCCACAATAGATAGGGTTGACGTGCACCACTGCTGACCGCTGCCCTATACTGCAGCAGTCCTTCAGCGGTATAGGGACTGACGTACAGTCTGCTAAACACTAATACACAACCTGCTTGGTCCACAAAAGTTCTTATAAGGACTGGTAACTTGGTATAGGGTGCTACGGTACATAGGCTTGAGTGCGATACAGTCTGCTGTTCTGTAAGGACCGCTATCGGTCCACAATAGATAGGGTTGACGTGCACCACTGCTGACCGCTCACCTATACTGCAGCAGTCCTTCAGCGGTATAGGGACTGACGTACAGTCTGCTAATCACTAACACACAACCTGCTTGTTCCACAAAAGTTCTTATAAGGACTGGTAACTTGGTATAGGGTGCTACGGTACATAGGCTTGAGTGCGGTACAGTCTGCTGTTCTGTAAGGACCGCTATCGGTCCACAATAGATAGGGTTGACGTGCACCACTGCTGACCGCTGCCCTATACTGCAGCAGTCCTTCAGCGGTATAGGGACTGACGTACAGTCTGCTAAACACTAATACACAACCTGCTTGGTCCACAAAAGTTCTTATAAGGACTGGTAACTTGGTATAGGGTGCTACGGTACATAGGCTTGAGTGCGATACAGTCTGCTGTTCTGTAAGGACCGCTATCGGTCCACAATAGATAGGGTTGACGTGCACCACTGCTGACCGCTCACCTATACTGCAGCAGTCCTTCAGCGGTATAGGGACTGACGTACAGTCTGCTAAACACTAATACACAACCTGCTTGGTCCACAAAAGTTCTTATAAGGACTGGTAACTTGGTATAGGGTGCTACGGTACATAGGCTTGAGTGCGGTACAGTCTGCTGTTCTGTAAGGACCGCTATAGGTCCACAATAGATAGGGTTGACGTGCACCACTGCTGACCGCTCACCTATACTGCAGCAGTCCTTCAGCGGTATAGGGACTGACGTACAGTCTGCTAATCACTAACACACAACCTGCTTGTTCCACAAAAGTTCTTATAAGGACTGGTAACTTGGTATAGGGTGCTACGGTACATAGGCTTGAGTGCGGTACAGTCTGCTGTTCTGTAAGGACCGCTATCGGTCCACAATAGATAGGGTTGACGTGCACCACTGCTGACCGCTGCCCTATACTGCAGCAGTCCTTCAGCGGTATAGGGACTGACGTACAGTCTGCTAAACACTAATACACAACCTGCTTGGTCCACAAAAGTTCTTATAAGGACTGGTAACTTGGTATAGGGTGCTACGGTACATAGGCTTGAGTGCGATACAGTCTGCTGTTCTGTAAGGACCGCTATCGGTCCACAATAGATAGGGTTGACGTGCACCACTGCTGACCGCTCACCTATACTGCAGCAGTCCTTCAGCGGTATAGGGACTGACGTACAGTCTGCTAAACACTAATACACAACCTGCTTGGTCCACAAAAGTTCTTATAAGGACTGGTAACTTGGTATAGGGTGCTACGGTACATAGGCTTGAGTGCGGTACAGTCTGCTGTTCTGTAAGGACCGCTATAGGTCCACAATAGATAGGGTTGACGTGCACCACTGCTGACCGCTCACCTATACTGCAGCAGTCCTTCAGCGGTATAGGGACTAAGAGTTTTGTCACAGGGTCATTTAAAAAATGACATGCAGAGGAAGAGGCAGGCCCTTCCGCAGGGGTGGTAGGGGTAGGGCAGGAGCAACAGGCTTGAGCCAAAGTGGGAAGTTGCAGAAGGTGCGTTCAATTACTTTAAAGGATGCACCAGACTTGGTTGAGTGGCTCGCTCAGCCTTACTCTTCTGCACCCTCCTCATCCTCTCGATCTGCACCCTCTTCTTCACTCTCTGCTATGTGCACCCCCAAAGACACTACCACCAACAACACGACCACCACCACCACCACCACATACCTTCCGCTTGAGTCACTGGAATTATTTTCCGATCCATATCAAGAGGACATTTCTGATGCGCAGCCACTCTTGGTATTGGATCAGGAAGAGGAGGTAGCAACAAGCGCTACTCAGCAGTCTGACGCCAGTACCCAGATCAGCCCAAGGAGGAGGTTGGTCCCCGGTGTTGCTGCCTACTCCGAGATCTCTACTTATAGCGGTGGGGAAGGTGACGTTGATGATGACGTGTCTAGTGATGTCACGTGGGTGCCCACAAGAGAGGAAGAGGAGGGGAGTTCAGAGGGAGATATGGACCAGCAGATAGGGAGGAGAAGCAGCAATGACTTACATTGCACAGCAGGGACAAAGCAGACTGCAAATGTATCAGGAGCGAGTCATCGACCATGTACGGTCACATCTGGCGCTCCCAGGACACCGGCACATGGCTCCGCAGTGTGGGCTTTTTTTAACGTGTCCGCTGCTGACAATAGCGTTGCCATCTGCAATCTTTGCAGTCAACGCGTTAGTCGCGGTAAGCCCAATACTCACCTAGGGACGACCGCCTTAAGAAGGCACATGAGCAGCCATCACCGAGCCCAGTGGGAGCAACGGAACACACAAAGCCACACTGCAGGCTCTCACCGTCCAGCCTCGTCTTCTACTTCTCCTTCTCCTCTCTCCTCACAATTGTCCTCCACTCCACCTTCCATCACGCCAAGCTCACATTTTTCTGCAAAAAGGCAGGCTTCCGTGGGCCTAATGTTTGAGCGTAAAAAAATGATGATGCCGGATAACCCTCTTGCCCAACGGTTGGCGGCTGGCTTGTCAGAACTCATAGCCCGCCAACTACTGCCATATAAACTGGTGGACTCGGAGGCCTTTCGCAAATTTGTGGCCATTGGAACACCACAATGGAAGGTCCCAGGAAGGAAGTATTTCTCAGAGAAGG
This sequence comes from Lithobates pipiens, assembly GCF_037356315.1. Lineage (NCBI taxonomy): Eukaryota > Metazoa > Chordata > Amphibia > Anura > Ranidae > Lithobates > Lithobates pipiens. The sequence continues at coordinate 54,246,958 of NW_027507789.1, read as the reverse complement.
GCATCCCAGAGCTATATGGCCATGTTCAGCGGCAAGTGAATGTATCTCTGGCACACAGTGTCGGTGCCAAGATACATCTGACCACAGACACGTGGTCTAGCAAACACGGGCAGGGAAGGTATATCAGTTTTACTGCCCACTGGGTGAACCTTCTGACGGCCGTCAAGCATGTAACCCGTGGCACCCGTGTAGATTTGGTTTTACCGCCACGGATTGCATGCAGGCCTGACTCTTCTTCTCCTCCTCCTACTCCATCCTCCTCCCTCTCCTCCTCAGCTGCCTCCTCCTTTTCCGCTGCTAGCGTCTCTTCCACTGCACCGCCCAAGCTCCCCAGAACCTATTCCACATGCCAGGTGAGACGTTGCCATGCCGTGCTGCGTCTGTTGTGCCTGGAAGCAAAGAGCCACACTGGCCCGGCACTCCTTTCAGCTTTGCGTTCACAGGCAGATGAGTGGCTAACACCGCTCAATTTGACAGTTGGTAAAGTGGTGTGTGACAACGGTGCCAATCTGCTTAGCGCATTGAAACAGGGCAAAATCACGCACGTGCCGTGCATGGCACACGTCTTAAACTTGGTCGTGCAGCGATTCCTTGTCAAATACCCTGGGGTCCAGGACATCTTGCGGCAGGCAAGGAAAATCTCGGCCCATTTCAGAAGATCTTACACGGCCATGGCTCGCCTTGCTGACATTCAGCGGCGACACCATCTGCCGGTCAGACGTCTTATTTGCGATTGCCCGACGCGATGGAACTCAACCTTCTATATGCTTGATAGGCTGCTCCAGCAGAAACGTGCAGTTAACGTCTACCTGTATGAACTCTGCGAAAGAAACGGTTCTGGGGAGCTGGGTTTTTTTTCACCGCGCCAGTGGCTGCTCATGCGCGACACATGCAGACTTCTGCGGCCATTTGAGGAGATCACCAAACTGGTCAGTCGCAGCCATGGCGCCATCAGTGACATGGTACCTTATGCCTTCTTTCTGGAGCGTGCATTGCGTCGTGTCATTGATCAGGCTGTGGAGGAGCAGGAGCGGGAAGATGAGGAAGTCGCAATGCTGGATGAATTCCCAGGGGGGGCTACTCTATCTGAGACAAGTCAACAACAGGAGTCTGATGAGGAGTCAGAGGAGGATGGTGCCGGGGCGGATGAGCAGGAGCAAGAAGAGCATGCTTTAAACCTTTCTGGGATCCCTGTTGTGCGAGGATGGGGAGAGGAGAATGAAGAGGACGACATTATCCTGGATGATGAGCAGGAGCCAGGCCACCACACCGCTTCCACTTTAGTGCAAATGGGGGCCTTCATGCTCCAGTGTTTTAATAGGGACCCCCGTATAAAAAGCATGAGGGTCAAGGACCAGTACTGGGTGGCAACGTACTTAGACCCCCGGTACAAACACAAAATGGCGGAAATGTTACCGCCGTCGCAGAGGGCTGTCAGAATGCAGCACTTCCAGGCCTTGCTTCGAGAAATGCTGCATTCTGCTTTTGCGTGCGCTGGCAGAGGAGCAATTCCCACTCCCAGAGAAGGATTTGCGGGTACCAATCCAACAGCGCCTGCAAGAAGAGGCCGGTTTGAAGATGTGTTGGTGACTTCGGATATGAGGTCATTCTTTCAGCCGACCCATCGACAGGTGTCATCCGGATCCAGCATCAGGGAACGCCTAGACCGTCAGGTGTCCGACTACATTGGGTTAACGGCCGATGTGGACGCTCTGAGGAGTGATGAACCCCTAGACTACTGGGTGGGCAGGCTTGACCTCTGGCCAGAGCTTGCCCAATTTGCAATCGAACTGTTGGCTTGCCCCTCATCCAGTGTCCTGTCCGAAAGGACGTTCAGCGCAGCAGGGGGGATTGTGACCGATAAGCGTACTCGCCTAGCTCACCACAGTGTTAACTACCTCACATTTCTAAAAATGAATGAGGCATGGATCTCGGAGGAATTCAACACATGTGACCAGTAGACCATGTATATGTCTATAAACTATTTTTTTAATCAAGCACACAGACCTTCTTAATTCATTTGGCTCACTTCCTTGACCCAAAAAAGCACACCGTACTATATGCCCCTACCCTCCTCTTTGAAGAGGTTGAGCGGTGTCATATTTCTACTGGGGCTGCTTATGATATCCCTGTGCTGTGCTGACTTCCTCCTGGGGGTTCTTATTATGAAGGGATCACACTATCCCTGTGCTGTGCTGACTTCCTCCTGGGGGTTCTTATTATGAGGGGATCACACCATCCCTGTGCTGTGCTGACTTCCTCCTGGGGCTGCTTACGGTGCTGCTGTCAGTGCTGTATGTCACGGTGCTGCTGTCAGCGCTGTATGTCACGGTGCTGCTGTCAGCGCTGTATGTCACGGTGCTGCTGTCAGCGCTGTATGTCACGGTGCTGCTGTCAGCGCTGTATGTCACGGTGCTGCTGTCAGCGCTGTATGTCACGGTGCTGCTGTCAGCGCTGTATGTCACGGTGCTGCTGTCAGCGCTGTATGTCACGGTGCTGCTGTCAGCGCTGTATGTCACGGTGCTGCTGTCAGCGCTGTATGTCACGGTGCTGCTGTCAGCGCTGTATGTCACGGTGCTGCTGTCAGTGCTCTGTATTACGGTGCTGCTGTCAGATGCCTCTATCACGGTGCATGTGTCATTCCGGTATGTCACGCTGCTGGTGATCATCTCCTGCACCCTCTTCTTTGCCTACCCTGGTCCCTGACCTTCCCTCTCCTCCATTGCCTTCATTAACTCCATAGTCCTGAATTGTTAGAACAATTTCCCAAATAAAATAAAAATGCTTGTAGTTATCGATCCCAAATTCACCTCATACATGTATTATGTCATTGTCCAGATGGTGGGACTACGTTTTACCCCCTAATAATTACCACGTGGCCGCAAATTCGACATGAAGGTTTGCAAAGTTCGCCTCCCATTGAAGTCAATGGGGCCCGCGGCGAACGGTCGGTTTCGCGAACGTTTGGGTCCGTTCGCATTTCGCGTTCGCGAAACGTCCCGTCGGAAGTTCGTCCATCACTATATATTATACCTGTGGATCCTCCTGGGAGCTGGAACTAACTGTAGTAGGCACTGCTAGTACAGTGTTCTCCACTAGCTTCCGGGTCCTGTGCCGAGCATCTGCCTTGCTGCATTGTGGACACAAAGTCCCCCGCTTGGGATGGGCAAATTTTTCTCAATGAATGCAAAACATTTCTAAATTGGATGAGGTTGAGAGTGTGATATCACCGCCCCACCGCTCCACATTATCCAATCGGAGAACGCTTTGAATTCATTAACATTTTTTAGAAACTGCAAAGTGATCTCTGCATGGCGCCCGTGCATGGGACCTGGAAGCTAGTGGAAATCACTGGAGTAGCGTTGTCTACCACAGTGATTTCCAGCTTCAAGAGGGATTCCACAGATATGGAATATGGATAGTTACATTTATCCAAGCTGGACCATTGCAAGTAGAAAAGATATCCATACCTGGAATTCTTTAACTCCTTCAGATCCATACGAATGAATGACGGCTACATAGCGGATCTACTTTGCCAGGAGGCCATCAATATTGTCAATAGACGTCCTCTTTGCACGCTCCCCGCGCACCCCCTGCGCTGTGATCAGAGTCAATGAGACTCGGAGGATCGCAGTGAGAGGTCGATCCTGACCCCTTACCACGTGATCAGCTGTCAGCCAATGACAGCTGATCACGTGATGTAAACAAGATCGGCAATTGTTTTTTTTTTCTCCTTACGCTGACAGCGTGAGGAGAATAAAAAGCCAATCACCGGCTTCTGTGCAAGAGACATCGGCCCCAAAGAGGAAGAGGTGAAGCCGTCTCATCTGTGCCAACCAGTACCGCCTGCCAGTGCCACCTGCCAGTGCCCACAGTGCCATGAATCAGTGCATAACAGTGCCAGCAATCAGTGCCACCTATCAATGCCCCCCAGTGCTGCCTATCAGTGTCACCTACCCATGCCGATCAGTGGCCATCACTGCCACCTATCAGTGCCCATCAGTGCCAGCTATCAGTGCCGCCTATTAGTGCCCACTAGTGCCGCCTATTAGTGCCCACCAGTGTCGTCTATTAGTTCCCATTGGTGCAGCCTTATCAGCGTAGCCTATCGGTGCCCATCAGTGCAACCTCATCAGCGTACATCAATGAAGGAGAAAAATTACCTGTTTGCAAAATGTATTAACAAAATGATTTTGTATTTTTTTTTTTTTTTTTTGGTCTTTTTACATTTTTTTTTACAAAAAAGAAAAAAACCAGAGGTGATCAAAAGAAAAAAACAAAGCTCTATTTGTGGGGAAAAAATGATTACAATGTAATTTGGGTACAGTGTTGGATCATGCTCTGCTGGGGGGTTTTGCCTTCCTCTGGATCAACTGTGGGTATAGAATTGGGTATATGGGATTGTACGATATTATAATTTTTTTTTTTGTGGTTGAACTGGATGGACTTTTTGGTCTTTTTTTTCAACCTGACTAACTATGTAACTATTTAAGTGTTGTAAGAGTGTACAGTTGTTCAAAGAGTGACAACGCTGAAAGCTGAAAATTGGTCTGAGCAGGAGGGGGGTTTAGGTGCCCAGTAAGCAAGAGGTTAAACTGTGTAAGCTTTCAACTGAAGAACAAAACATGAGCCTAAAACACCAACTGCTGGCAGAAAATACTAATGGCTATTGATCTAGTTAAAAAGCCGCTTATTTTGCAAAAAAAGAATGTATACACTGTGTATATGTATGTATGTATGTGTGTGTGTATATATATATATATATATATATATATATATATATATATATATATATATATATATATATATATATATTATAGAGAGAGAGAGAGTCCAAAAATATAATACAACAATTTAAAAAAATATAAAACAAAATGTACAAAGAATAACATGGACCCAATTTTAGTTTTTGTTGTTGGCCTGGCTATGTTGTCTAGGAAGGGCATAGGTGTGCATTAGGGTGTGAACCCCAAATCTCAAACGTGCATATATATATATATATAATATAAAATGTATGTGTGTATATATAATATATAACTACAGCACTGGATGGTGTCAGTATTTTATTTATTTTTTTAACAATTTTTAAAATGATTTTTTAAAAAAATTTTTAATGAAATATCAGGGGTCTAAAAACACCCATGATGTCTTGCTTTTGGGACAGAGAAAGGGACCGAGGACAGAGATTTCCCAGTCCTTCTCTGCAGTGTCAGCTGCACTGGACAGTGAATCAATGTGAAGTGCTCTGTCCTGAGTGGCTTCCTATTCATTCTCAAACTGTAGCATAGTAAACAGTTTACTACGCTTCAGTTATGAATGAACCCAGTGAGTGAATGGTATTAAATAAAAGAGGAACAGGGACAGTAGGGGCAACGGCATATACTGGTACTGATCCACTGTATTTTCCTCCTCCAGCCGCTGAATGCCTGCAGGAGGGAGAGAAGGAGAAGCAGACTTTCAGTGGGTGCAGGAGGAATATACAGATCAGATACAGTAAGCGCCGCCCTCCTATTGTCCCTCCTGTCTAGGTTCCGGGAGTCAGCATAGGATTATGGTCTACCCATCACCAGCCGATCGGTACAGACACCTGTACAGGTTGTCAACCCCCAGATTATGGTGTGCCCAGGCACACCTGGCACACCCTCTGCACACGCCTATGAGGAAGGGGTGCTTTACAGCAATGTTTCTCAACTCCAGCCCTCAAGTACCCCCAACAGTTCATGTTTTCAGGGTTTTCCTCAGATGAAACGGCTGTGGTAATTACCGAGGCAATGAAACTGATTAAATCACCTGCGCAGAATAATGGAAAGCCTGGAAACATGACCTGCTGGGGGGTACTTGAGGACTGGAGTTGAGAAACCTTGCTTTACAGTACTGACTGAACAGGATTACAAATATAAAGCCATTCACATACAGTATATATATATTTTTTAATAGTGAATTTAGGAAATTGCCTTGGCCTTGCCTTTTGCTCTTAAAACATTATTTTTGCATTCAAATCTGAAATCCCTGCTTTAGTATTTTTTAGGGGGCACAGAATTGTTTTTCTTTGGTACAATTCACATTTTGCTTGGCTTTCTTGGTAGCAGCAGCAGCGTACCATTCCCAGTTCAACAGTGCCGTAGTAAAAATGTCTCTCGCATACATTGCTCTGGGCTACAATCTACCTCCCACTATGTGCTGTATCTCAGACAGCAGCGCCATGTAAGGTGCAGATGGGGCATTCTGTGGCTGGGAAATAACATTATCATACAAAGAGCCTGTTCAGTGTGATCTCTGAGTTTGTGTGCCCACCCATCCTGTTTGAAATTAATTTTCTTGCCATTAATATTCACATTCAGCAGGTGGGGGGAGCTGAATGTCCCTAGGGAGAGCAGGCAAAAGAGGAGGGGGACAGTGACAGCTAAGCAAGTAATTCTAGCAAGTGCTATGAATAGGAAAAACGTTTCCACCAGTGCATATGAATGAGGTTAAGGAACCGAAGAAATTCAGGACTATCTACATTGTATTGTTTACTCTGTATAAACAGCAATCTACTTACTCCTCACATTCGCTACCACTTAGACAAGGATCACTGGGTGTATCTCTGTCTGGCGCCGGTGTTGCTTAGATAGGTCATAGTGTTTTCTGCTGGAACTCTGTTAGAAACCATGAAATCGGGATGAGACAGAAGTACAGTTAAATTGCACTTGTTTAATAATAAAAATAAAAAGAACAAACATAGTCAAAACATAGCCAAAGTTCAGTAACCGGAACAGATAGTCAGCCAAGCCAGAAGTCAGGGATCAATGTAGTGGAACAGCAAGCGGGATCTGGAGCCAGAAGGGATGTCAGCAAAGCAAGTCCTGAACAAGATCGCAGGAGATAGTTTCTGTGATGTGGACCAAGGCAAAGGCAGAGATCCTCTGGACTGGACGGCTTAAGTAGGCAGGACTGATGAGCAGCATATCATCAACAGCTACGTAACTGTGGAGAGATAGGAGCTCGCAATTAGCCGACAGCTGTGCGGGCAGTTTAGTGAAGGAAGGGCCGAGCCCAGTCCTGACGCACTCATGCAGCTAACTCTTTTAGTTACTAATGTTTCTACAAGTGTGTGTGTGCGTATATATAGGGATTACAAATTGTATATAGTGATTGCGCAGGTGAAGGAAATGAATGATTAATTATTCACAAAACAGCAGCTGGCAATCACTCAACAGAACATTTGTGTGAAATAGTAGAAAATAAAGATTGCCATGCTAATAAAACAATATAACCAAAATGACATATACTGTATGATAAATGTATAACAGTGATCAGTCCATAATGAAATCCAAAATAAGTGAAATATCCTTTACATTCGTTTCTCAAAGGGGTTGGACAACTAAACACCCACAGTGCACCCTCCACCATGATAGGAAAAAAAGGCTGTGCCCTTACCAGATATCTAGACTTCACGTAATAGGAGCCTAGTAAAGCAGAGGCTCATACGGCACATAGGATCCATTCTCTGGATGTAGACAAGGTGATATGGATATCGACTCTACTGCTTGTTCTTTGTCTTTTTGCTCAACAGTAAAGTGTAAAAAAGACAGGAGAGGAACACCAACATAGCATAAAACTGTGATGGTTTATTGAAAGTTGCACAAATCCATCAAAACACAGACAAAAAGATCTGCAGATCGCAAACAAACTAGCGTGATGAGACTAAGCAGAGGCTTCACCCTACTAGTTTCGTCATAACTGATGTCACCCCCGATGATGTCAGTTATGACAAAACTAGTAGGGTGGAGTCTATACTTGGTCTCACCACATTAGTTTGTATGCGATCTTCAGATTGTTTTAATCCAGGAAATTTTTAACTATGTTTTGTTGGATTTGTGCAACTTTCAATTAACCATCACAGTTTTATGCTATGTAGGTGTTCCTCTCCTCTCTTTTTTACACTTTACTATTGAACGAAAAGACAAAGAGAGCAACCAGTGGAGTAGATATCCATATCACCCTGTCTACATCCAGAGGATGGATCCTATGTGCTGTACGAACTGCCGCTTTACTGGGATCCTATAATGTTGAGTCTAGTTATCTGGTAAGGACACAGCCTTTTTTCCTATCACGGTGGAAGGTGCACTCCGGGTATCTAGTTGTCAAACATCTTTGAGACACAAATGCAAAGTATATTTCACCTATTTTGGATTTCATTATGGACTGATCATGTTGTTATACATTTATCATATATATATTGTTTTGGTTATATTGTTTTATTAGCGTGGCAATATATAGGGATAAGTGTCATTGATCCCGGTTCACCTTGGTGCATTGCAGGAACCAGCGCGATTGCTTTGCTCTCTGTGAACCACTGCGGGCATCAATGTAAAGTTAATGATGCCCCCAAATCGGTTTGCAGATCACAGTGCGAACTGTGAACTTGGACAGGAATCGGATCGCATGGGTCTGAACACCCAATGCGATCTGATTCCAGTGCAGATCAAAAAAAGGGTCCAGCACATTTTGGATTTGAATGCGATATGATTTCAGCCATACAAACTGTATGGCTGAATTTGCATCGCACAGACATCGCATGTGATGTGCACAGCAATGCTGTGCAAATCACATGCGATGTCTGGCATCGCACTACTGTGAACGTGCCTGAAAGTTTTTATTGCCATAAAAGTTTGGATAAAATCTGTAGAGTTTGGTGAAATTAGTAATTTTGGCAAAATGCTTTGGAGTCAATGGGAAAGGCACAATGGAGTTTTTTGGTAATTTATTTTATTTTTTTAAGAGGCCATAGCCTTTAATTTGTTATATATTCGCTTAAAGAATAAGTACAGCCAAAGGTCGTTTGACTGCACTTCTCCTATGGATCACAGGAGTGCAGTTTTTTTTTGCACTCCAGTGACCCATTTTCAGCAGAGAGCGGGCTGAAGTCCGCTCTCTGCTGTCACAGAGTCGGTCCAGGCACCACACTATCATGACCAAGGAGTCGGGAGAACCTGAGCAGGGGCGGACTGACCATTGGGCCACTCGGGCACTGCCCGAGGGCCCCATACCACTAGGGTGGCCCATCAGGGTTGCCAGCCTCTGTAAAACCAGGGATAGTATGTAAAAAAGCGTGTTTTTTTTTTTTTTTACATCTCTGAAATGACCCTTACCGACATCCTTTTGGTCTAAAAATCCCGAGATTACAGCTGCCCCACCTCTCCAGTACCTTCTCAGCCAAAAGAAACATGTCTGTGTATACTGTGTGATTGTATACTGTGTGTGTGTTTGTGTATACTGTGTGGCCCCATAATCTCTGATTGCCTGGGGGCCCCATAATCTCCTATTGCCCGGGGGCCCCATGAGTTGTCAATCCACCCCCGGAACCTGAGCAGCCTGTTCTGCCTCCCTCCACAGCCCATCGCTCCAGTGAGTGAAGAGGGGGCAGAAGAGAGACCAGCAGCTCTCTGCTCACAGAGCTGTGAGATGTTCGATCGCTCAGCTCTCAGTGTTAGAGGAGACAAAGGCCGATGCACAATCATCGGTCATATTTCATTATAGATGGAGGGGGGGTTTAGTCAGCCCCTGGATATTTTAGGTCTTGTATGCTTTTTTAGCAGATTTGGATACATACATGTTATTTTCTAAGACAGAATTGGGAGGAAACAGGAAAGCCTTTTCTATTTACAGTATCTCACAAAAGTGAGTGCACCCCTCACATTTTGTAAATATTTTATTATATCTTTTCATGTGACAACACTGAAGAAATTACACTTTGCTACAATGTAAAGTAGTCAGTGTACAGCTTGTATAACAGTGTACATTTTCTGTCCCCTTAAAATAACTCAACACACAACCATTAATGTCTAAACCGCTGGTAACAAAAGTGAGAACTCCCCTTAGTGAAAATGTCCAAATTGGCCCGAAATTGTCAATATTTTGTGTGGCCACCATTATTTTCCAGCACTGCCTTAACCCTCTTGGGCATGGAGTTCACCAGAGATTCTCAGGCTGCCACTGGAGTCCTCTTCTACTGATGACATCATGGAGCCGGGGGATGTTAGAGACCTTGCGCTCCTCCACCTTCTGTTTGAGGATGCCCCACAGATGCTTAATAGGGTTTAGGTCTGGAGAAATGCTTGGTCAATCCATCACCTTTTACCCTCAGCTTCTTTAGCAAGGCAGTGGTCATCTTGGAGGTGTGTTTGGGGTCGTTATCTTGTTGGAATACTACCCTGTGGCTCAGTTTCCGAAGGGAGGGGATCATGCTCTGCTTCACTATGTCACAGTACATGTTGGCATTCATGGTTCCCTCAAAGAACTGTAGCTCCCCAGTGCTGGCAGTACTCATGGAGCCCCAGACCATGATGCTCCCACCACCAGGCTTGACTGTAGGCAAGACACACTTGTCTTTGTACTCCTCACCTGGTTGCCGCCACACACGCTTAACACCATCTGAACCAAATACATTTATCTTGGTCTCATCAGACCACAGGACATGATTGCAGTAATCCATGTCCTTAGTCTGCTTGTCTTCAGCAAACGGTTTGCAGGCTTTCTTGTGCATCATCTTTAGAAGAGGCTTCGTTCTGGGACAACAGCCATGCAGACCAATTTGATGCAGTGTGCGGCGTATGGTCTGAGCACTGACAGGCTGACCGCCCAACCCTTCAACCTCTGCAGCAAGGCTGGCAGCACTCATACGCCTATTTCCCAAAGACAACCTCTGGATATGATGCTGAGCATGTGCACTCAACTTCTTTGGTTGACCATGGCGAGGCCTGTTCTGAGTGGAACCTGTCCTGTTAAACCGCTGTATGATCTGCAGCTCAGTTTCAGGGTCTTGGCAATCTTCTTATAGCCTAGGTCATCTTTATGTAGAGCAACAATTCTTTTTTTCAGATCCTCAGAGTTCTCTGACCAGTATGAGAGAGTCAGAGTGATAACACCAAATTTAACACACCTGCTCCCCATTCAAAATGGCTATTTGGGCCCAATTTGGACATTTTCATTAAGGGGTGTACTCACTTTTGTTGCCAGTGGTTTAGACATTAATGGCTGTGTGTTGAGTTATTTTGAGGGGACAGAAAATATGACACTGTTATACAAGCTGTACAATCGCTACCTTTACATTGCAGCAAAGTGTCATTTCTTCAGTTTTGTCACATGAAAAGATATAATAAAATATTTACAAAAATTTTAGGGATGTACTCACTTATGTGAGATAATGTGTGTGTGTGTGTGTGTGTATGTGTATATATATATATATATATATATATATATATATATATATATATATATATATATATATATATATATATATATATATATATATATATATATATATATATATATATAAAATGTAGTAGGCACAGCTTTTGCAACATAACAACCAAGATAAAATTAGACACTTAGTAAGGAAAACCTGTGTCAAAGCTAGACAATTCAAACCGAGAAAATGATTTTAAAAATGCATTAGCAGAGATTTAATTGAAGCAACATTTCAAAACAATATGTAAGTCCAGAGATATAGGCAGCGGAGGTTCTATGCAAATCTCTATTTTATTTTTCTGCACAAGTTGACTTTGGACCCTTCTTCAGACATCATAATGTTATGGATGACCTCCAGGACCAAAAGAGTTTCTTAGTATCAATTGCTGGGAGTCGTCTGTGTATCTAATGTAAAAAATAAAGTCATGTATCTTTTCTACTACTACTAATTTATGGCAACACATGGTAACTCAAATGAAGTGCCATTCATTCTTAATGGTGCCCCAATGCATCTTCTGAGGGGCATGCATTGTAACACAGTGCAACCCCCAACAATGCAGTGAATGAAAGGTTTAGTACTGGGAAACACTTTTTGAAAGATAAAAAGTGCATTTTATACACCACTATAGAGATCAGACCAAAATGAGGGACAAATGAGGAGTAATGAGGGGCAGAGGGACATTGCTCCAAATCAGGGACAGTCCCTCGAAATCAGGGACAGTTGGGAGCTATGTATATGACATTTCCAAAAATTGAATCAAATCACAAGTTGGCAACAAGTTGGGTGGCACAGCGGTGTTGGGTGGCACAGTGGTATAGTGGGTAGCACTCTCACCTCACAGTAAAAAGGGTCACTGGTTAAAATCCCAACCACAACATTACCTGCCTGGAGTTTGCATGTTCTCCCTGTGCCTACATGGGTTTCCTCCGGGTACTCCAGTTTCCTCCCACACTCCAAAGACATGCAGGTAGGTTAATTGGCTTCTGTCCAAAAATTGGCCCTAGTATATTGTGGATTGTGGGCTCCTTGAGGGTAGGGACCAATGTGAGTGTGCAATGTACAGGGATAGGGACAATTGTTGGACTGGTGTCTTTATTCAACCTTACTATCTATGTAACAAGTATGGATGTCAGAAGTTCTGTCTTTAAGTGACCCTAGCAGTCAACCTCTCTTATCTGCTCTTTTTTGGTCTGTAGCTTTACTATTTTAAGTATCTGTTTGATAAGTGCAGATATAACAACATTTGTCCAATCCAGTGAGCTCCTAAATTCATGTGCCATCTGCCTGTGCTGCATCTTAAGCAGTGTTTCCAGACCCGCCAGTTCACCTATGTGAACTGTAGAACACCTCCCCACCATGTTTTGCAGATTAAAAGAGAGGGGGTTGTATTGCAGTCTTAAAGAACTTCCTGGCCTATTTTGACAATGCTGCTTCTATATAGATACAGTATGTGCGTTTTGTCACCCTTTGTCGGGAAGTGTTACCTGCATGACCCCCAGGTGAAAATAAAATGAAAAACTAACAAAAAACAAATGCAGCCACCACATCCAAGGATTGGTAAGCTGAAATATATTTCATTTTTATCTTGGGTTTAGATACGCTTTTAGTGTGACTTTCCCAAACTGTGTGCTGGTTCTGGGTCCAAAACTTAGACAGTTATTGCCAGACAACTAATATTTTCATAAAAAGTCAGCAAAGACATTCTTTATATTCTTCCTTTGCCTCAATAGCCCCTCCACGGATTTATAGCTTTGAAATTCCTGCAAAGATCCCCTTCATTCCTGTCTCATTTCCTTGTGCAGAGAATCTGTATAAAAATGTCCTTTGAAATCCACAGGTCCAGCACATTCCGACAAGCACAGCATAGCAACCAGATATTGGCGGCAGAGCTTCGGTGTGGAAGATCTGCCTATCGGGCTGTGGAAATAAGTAAAATAAGTAAAGATTTATTACTACTATCTAATATAACAAACTTCAGCATTTAATTCCCAAGTACATGTATACAAATCAGAATTTAGTCTGAGTTAGATGGAAAAAAATGAGGGCATAACTACAGACAGAATTTAATTTCTTGCTACTAAGTGATTTCAACTGTTGTTGGCAGTCATCTCACCTGCCACACATGAAAATGAATGCGCTGCAAATATGGTGATTGCCAACAAATGGTTTAATCGCTCACTAGTAAGGATGAGGTTTGTTTGGGTTCACCACTACCATGGGTTTGCTGTAGATCCAGCTCATTCAAAATTTAAACAAGAACAAAATAACAGTGCAGGCGCTTCTAGTGTAAACCAGCAATAACCACAATTGTGCACAGATAGTTATATATATATATATATATATATATATATATATATATAGTATAGTGTGTGTGTGTGTGTGTGTGTATATATATATATATATATATATATATATATATATATATATATATATATATATACATATATATATATATATATATATATATATATACATATATATATATATATATATATACATATATATATATATATATATACATATATATATATATATATATATATATATATATATATAGTCATAAAAAAAATATATGAAGGATGTATGATCAGTTTCTTGGGCATAGTTCTAGACTCAGGCGCTATGGAGTGCCGCCTGCTGGAGGATAAATTGTTAGCGCTCAAATGGAGATTCGGGGGATTTTGGGACAGCGCAAGTTTCAGCTTCGGAAGCTACAATTGCTGCTGGGTAAGTTTAATTTTGCATGTTGCTTTATTCCCAAGGGTAGGGTGTTTTGCCAATGGCTGTTAGCAGTTACAGCAGGGGTTAAGGCCCCGACCCATTTTATCCGTCACAATAAGGAACATCAAGAGGACTTGACACACGTTTTTGTAATCTTATAATGGTCGATCTGTGTGGATGTCGGGACAAGTGAGTAACTTTGACTTGGAGCTGTTTACAGACGCAGCCGGGTTGACAGGTTATGGGGTTTTCTATTAGGGTCACTGGAGCGCGGAACCTTGGCCACGTTCTGGGTAGACGCAGGCTTTCTACGTAACCTGGTACTCTTGGAACTTTTTTCAGTGGTACTGGCTATGGAAATATTGGGGTGAATCTTGTCGGAACTTGAAAATGCAGCTTAACTGTGACAACATGGGAGTGGTTCAAGTCTTCAACCGCATCTCAGCATCATCACAATCAGTAATACGGCTGCTGCACCACATGGTGCTCTGTTGTTTGCAATTGAACATTTTTCTATACGCTGTCCACCTTCCCGGCGTCGACAATACTTTGGCTGAATTCTTATCTCGGTTTCAGTGGGACAGGTTCAAAGAGCTACATGTAGCTTACCTGTCAAATATCTCCCCTTTAGCTGTTTGGAGCCCTGCAATTCTCTGAATTCTGTGGGCGGGTCTGTTGTCCAGTACTCGTGGGCAGAGTCATGATGTCATTAGACTCCCCGCCCACCTCTACACTCCCCTTGGCCAGGCATAAATATTTCTTACACTGAACTTCTGCTGGTCTCGTGGATTATGCCCCATGATCACGAACATCCAGTCAAAACCCAGGAAAGTCACCACATGACTTCATAAAACAAAACAATATAAAGTTGGCGCACAAATGACTGGACTCTTTAAGAGCGCTTGGCTATCTCGTGGGATGTTCGTTTATTTAAATAAATGTCCTGTAGATGGTCTCAATGTGCGGCTGTTAACCCATTATGGACTTGGCAAAAAATGGATGCAGCAGAAAAAACGATCAAAAACAGCGCATCAAAGGGACTAGTAGATTGATGTGAAAAAGACTTTAAAATGTCATTTATTAAATGTAAACAATGAACACAGACATCTGATCCCTGCAGGATCTAAAACACATAAAAAACACCAATCATAAAACGGACAGATGTTTGATAATGAAAAGCTCCTCAGATCTCTCAATTATAACTTTGGAAAGGTGAAAACCAAAGACCAATGTGCACAGCTATCGAATGCCTAATGAATGCAATCAATCATCTGAAAGAACCCAGAGCGTTGTATGAAAAGTCAGTGTAAACGAATGGAACAACGTTCCTAGGGACACTCACTTCATAGGTGTTCAATGGGCTGCAGAGCTGATGAGTCCAGTCTGATGACCGAGGGGGAGGTGTTTATTTCAGCTCCATCTGAAGCGTTCGGCTTGGAGGCAGAGGTGTAATGCTGCACGCTGGGTGGTAAGGATCAAGCTTAGTCACCAGATGATATCAGCTGTACACATAGGCAGCTTGGAGAACGCTGCACTGCTTGCAGCGCCGCTTGTCCGAGCGGCTGTGGATCACATGAGAGGCTTGTCACGTGGAAGGCTGTGAAGGGGAAGGTTGCTATGCCGACTCTCCTGCTTACATGTTTCGCGCTCCTGCGCTTTGTCAAAGCTTTGACTTAAAGGTTAACTGCTCATTTAGGTCTAGGGGACATAGGGACATAGAGAAGAAAATGTACTTACCCAGTGCTCTGCTCCTCCATACTGCTAGACTGCTCCCCTCAATGTCTTCTCCCCCATGCTCTGGAGGTCAATGGTCCTGACATCACCCAGGTCCAAAGCCATGCATTGGACGTGATGAAACTGAAGAGAGTTCCACTGCCAGAGCATGGGGGAGTGCCATCTGCCAGAGAAGCAAAGGTTTGGGTACGTAAAATGCTTTTATTATTCCCTAGACCTAAATGAGGAGTTAACCCTTCAGGCACAGCTCCACTGCAAGGGGGATTTGCAGAATTCCTACAGTTGGGCTTTAAAGGAGATCCTTCATGACAGAAATACAGGGGCTTCCATTGTTCTCTCGGAAAATGCTAATTTGCCTGACTGTAATGAGATTTCTCTGGTTTTAGTACTTTTTGAGTCACTGACCTGGAACAAGTCAGTAGATCAGAATATATGACTTCCCAAACTACATTCTTGTTCCAGGTCAATAATTTAGAAAGTATTTAAGCCAGAGAATTAGCATACCAGCAGACAACTCATTTTTAGAAGGAGGTTAGCCACGGCCATCCACATATTTCTCTTATGACAGGTTTCCTTTAAGCTGGACTGCTTTTGTGCAGTGCACTTTCTTGCTCTGCCCTTGCATAAGCCGAGCTGTCAGTCAGTTTGATGTAGTGGAGGAGGTGGAGAAAGGAGAAGTAAGGTGCACACTAATACAGATGGCAGAGTGCCCTGGCCCAGTCCTTCTTAGCACTAACGAGGACCCAGAAACATCCAAGCAGAAGAAGAAGCCAATAACTTCTTCAACACAATTTGAACAATCTTTTACTGAAAATATTAAAGCAATAAACACAGTGGCCAGAACTTTGACATTTTACAGTCAATCTCATTTATCAAGACAGCTACAGTGTATAAAGGCATACTTGCATGCATTTAGTTAAAGTGACCCTGTTTAAAAATTAAAGCTGATATCCAGGCAAATATAAGACACAAATTATTTCAGATCTGTAATCACTAAAAATATTATTTTATTTTAATCTAAGTACCTGTAGGGCCGCTGATGGGGGGGGGGGGGGGGGCACCGGGCCTCTTGTAGGAGGCCCGAGGCACACAGGGGGTCCCAAAAAAGGGAGGGGGATTGGTGAGGGACGAAAATCATGTCTCTTTTTTTCCAGCAGCTGGAAGCTGGTCTCTCCCCCTCTTGCTGCTGCCAGCTTTCAGCTGCTGGAGGAAGAGAGAGACACAATTGTCGCCCCTCACTAATCCCCCCCCATGTGTGCCCCCCCCCCCCCAACGCTGGCTCTAATGCTATATCTCTGCTAGGTGAGTCTGTTAGCTCTGTAACTTTGTTAGAAAAATATAATAAAGGGCTCATCACCCAGGTATTCTGGCTGCGTGAAGGAGGGGTTTGGGTTGGAGCCGCCTGTCATTCTATGGGGATACAGTGCCTGTACAAACACAGCCGCAGGACCTAATTTGATGGGTGTGCGGGGGAGAGGGCCCCGAATGCACGCTGCCTGTGTGCAGGCTGTACACCTGCATTCCCACGCCTGTCAAATGAGGACCTGCAGCTGTGTTTGTACAGCTCCAGGTGGCTTAAGCCACACGATAAAACCACTGATTCACACTGTACAGACCACAGAACCCATGTGCATGAGCCCCAAGACCTTATCCACAAAGTGCTTTATTTTTAATCTTATTTAATCTTTTAGATTTAGCCGGAATTCTGTGAGTTATGTTTTATTTGTTTCTGCTAATAATGGTTTTATTGTATTTTTAGTGAAAATAAACTTTAATATATTTTCTTGGGGGAGGGGCCTGTCAGGTAGTCTGTACAGGGCCTGGCGATTTGTATCAGCAGCCCTGAGTACCCGCCTCTTGGAGTCCCTGTACAGCAGAGCTCAGAGAGGGTAAAGGGAGAAACAGCACAAGAAGCCAATTAGGTGTTTTGACGTGCAAGGAGCATGCTGATTGGAAAGAAAAAGATGAGCTTATCAGTCAGCTGCTTCTCCTTTCTCTGTCCTTTCATAGTGTGGGGGGGGGGCGGGAAGGAGACATGTAAGTGTAATTTAACTGCAGCAGAACAAGGTCAGGTCCCGCTTTCCCTGCTAGGCAGGACTGTGGCAGAGCTGAATATATAATGGAACTAGATACAAACCCTACAACCGTTCTCATATACACTATGTATTTCATTTGTATATTCCGCTTTTTGCCTGAAGTTAAATGTATAGAATAAGCACTTAATTACTTAACTGTAAAAAAACAAAAACCCTTTCTTGATGCCCATGCACTCTCACTGGTTCTTCCTTCTAACCTCCACCTAGTACAGGCAGTAGAAATGTGGAGGAACCAGTAAGTACTGGGGGATGCCTAGGCGGTCAACACTACTGGAGGCATTTTTTCCAGCAGACTTCGGGTAACCGTTTTTTTTTTTTTTAAAGCGGAGCAGAGTTCACCCAGGCAGCGAGAGTTAGTATTCCCTCTCATCTTTACTGGTACATACTTGCTCTCATTGGTGGTTGCACCCCAAAGCCCCAACACAAATGAGTATGTGTGTGTGTATGTTATATATATATATATATATATATATATATATATATATATATATATATATATATATAGTAATTGGGAACTGTGAGCATCCAATGCAGCACTATGAGATATATGCAGTTATATCTTTGAGCATATGAACCCTGATATGGAGCTATGGTACACAGCTTGTAGGGTAGGTGAGTGGTACCCCTCCATGTTTCCCTCCTCATTGGACACCAAGTAAGGTTCACATGAGAGGCCTACATGCTTAACGACAGACTGCATGTGAAACCTTCATTACCCCTGGTAACCACTGTATCTTTACACTGTATTAAGTTGTCTTTATACTCCAATGTGTTTCGTGGCCCAGGCTGTAGACCAATGGTCTCCAAACTGGAACTGAATGCGGCCCTTTGCCTGTCTTTATCCGGCCCTTGGGACACACCTCCCACAGAAACAAGACACTATTCTGCCAACTGACACCAGCAAGGAAGCACAATTTCTCCCACTGACACCAATAATGGTGCACTATTCCTCCTAATGATACTAATGATGGGGCATTATTCCTCCCAATAATATCAATGATGGAGTATTATTCCTCCCCTCCTAATGATAACAATGAAGGGGCTCTGTTCCTTTCAATGATACCAATGACAGGGCACTGCTTCTCCCCCTAATACCAAATGTGGTGATGTTTACTCCCACTGATGCCAATAAAATTTCCGCTACCACTGGCCATAGTTCAGCCCCCCTAAAGTCTGAAGGACAATAAATTGGCCATTTGTTTAGAAGGTTTGGAGACCCCTGTTGTAGACTGTATGGGCCAGTTACTTACATTGCACCCCATCAGTAACTTCAGACCTGGCAAGGGCGAAGTTTCAAAAAGAATAAATGAACATGATTTCAATCACAGGTAACAGTTCAGAATAAAATGCAGGGATCCCCTAACATCCCTAGTCCCTAACTCAGGATTGTGGCTGCCCCAGCATACCTGCATAGCAAAAAGTCCATCTTTGGTAGAGTTCATACTTAGCAGAATCCAGAAATGGCATCTTCAGGTAGGACAGGAAGTTACAGCCATTCTCCTACCTTGCTGGCTGTCTATGCCTTTCCTCCCATACAGGCTGTGTGTGTGATTTTTCTCCTGCCAACAGCCTCTGGATCTGGGCTCCCTGTCCCTTTTTATAGCACACAGGACTGGAGGGTAGGGCTCAAGAAAAATTCTCCAAGAAAAACCCAGGAGTACAGTTATCCCCTAACTTCCCACTGGGACAGCAGTACCCACTATCTGCCTACAATCTACTGCAGTCAAAATGGCTTAAATGAGTTACTTCTGAGAAACAGAGTTATCCCTAGGAGAAGCATCACTTTATTGAATGCACTGATTACCTCCATGCTTCAGATATAGGAGTTTAAAATTTCCTGGATATATGGCTGTTGTACATGCTATACCTGGCTGATGTATATGTTCCTAAGTATATTCCAGTGGTAAACTGGGCACAAAAGGTGAAAATAAGACTGTTATATAAGAGGACTTTTGTTCTACTTTCTAGATTTATTATTCAAATGATCTACATATGCGTAAAATAAAAGTTGTGAACATCTCACACACCCTTGTTATTGTCAACTCATGGAGTGAAAACGCAGATTATCTAATTTAACCACTTAAAGGGGTTGTAAACACTCATGTTTGTTTTAAAAAAAAAAAAGTCATACTTACCTCCACTGTGCAGTTTGTTTTGCACAGAGTAGCCCGATCCTCGACTCCTGGGGTGCTGGTAGTTCCTCCCGGCATCAAATGTCCACATTGGAGAAGGCTCTCCTAAGGCCGCGTACACACAGGCGGACTGTTCGCCCAACTTTGTCCGCTGAACAGTGTTTGGGCGGACAGTCCGCTCGTGTGTGGGCTTTCAGCGGACAGTTTCAGCGGACAGTTGGACGGACAAGGTTTTTCGGAAATTCCGAAAAACTGTCCGCTGAAACCTTGTTTGAGCGAACAGTCCGCCCGTGTGTAGGCTTGTTCGTCAAACAAAGTTGCGCGCATGCTCAGAAAGGATTTTCACGCCGAAAGCTATAATGCAGTGTATAGGACGTCGTATTTTTCGTCCCGTCGTACGTGCCGTTCACGTCATCGCGCACGGTTTCAGCAAACTGTTCGTTCGTCGTGTGTGGGCATGTCCGTCCATGCTAAGTTTGAGCGGACTGTTTGCCGAAACTGTTGGACGGACAAAGTTGGGCGAACAGTCCGCGCGTGTGTACGCGGCCTAAGGTGGACACCCATGCAGGAGCGCTTTGGAGTCCTGCATATCTTGTTTGGACAGATTTAAAGACAGATTTAAAGTGACACTAAAGGTTCAATAATTTTTTTTAAAATAACAAATATGTCATACCTTCACTGTGCAGCTCGTTTTGCAGTCACCCCGATGCTCGTCTTCTGGGGTCCCTCGGCTGCTGATAACCCCCTCTGCCAATCACTCTCCCAAGGGGGTTACCTTGTGGGCGTGCTCCTGAGTCCTGTATTCGGCATCCATAGCTACCGACTACAGGACTTGGCCCTGCCCCCGACCCTTGCGTCATTGGAGTTGATTGACAGCAGTGGGAGCCAATGGCTGTGCTGCTATCAATCTACCCAATGAAGAGCTCAGAAGAGCCACGAAGACCGTGCAAAGGAAGCGCGCATTCACAACTCGGGACTTTCCAGGGCTCAGGTAAGTAAAACTGGGGGGCCGGTGATCGTATGATGTTTTTTTCAAGGTGAAAAACATGAACCTTTACAACCCCTTTAAGTGAGTTATTCCTAAGAATTACAGGCCTACAATATAAAACAGCAAATTTCCATGCAAAACAAACCAAAGGGATAAAAACACTCACATAAAAAGGTAGAAACCAGCATTACACACCAACTTCCCGCCCTCCTTCAAATGTGCAACGTGATGGTATCATCGTCATGTACCACTCCTGTACGTGTTACACCACAAATAGAGTTTCCTCAGTAGGAGATTTAAAATAAATGACATGTTTATGATTTTATTTATTATCTTAAGTCAGGGGCTATAGTAAGATTAGATACCCATTATTCTGGTGCATGGTTTTAGATGCCATAGTATATATATATATATATATATATTTTTTTTTTTTTTTGTCAAGCATGAATAAACAATCTTTTAAAGTTTAAATTTTACTCCAAATATAGTTTCTTTTGAGATACTATTTATAGTTTTTGTGGTTGGTCTGTAGAAGTCCAAAGTCAGGGACTTGACTTGATTTTTCTCCTTTTGGGTATTATAGAGTTTTTATATACATACAATTGTTTTGTCTTGCATTTCTAAATTAAACTGAATGGGTTGTTTTACAAGGCAAACTTTGGCATATACTTTAAAGCAGGGGTAGGCAGCCTTTCAGAGGTTGAGATCTACCTGGGAAATATGGAGGAAAGCAAAGATCCCAGGGGAGAAGCAGCACTGTCAAATAGACTATCAAGCCCCAAATAAAAAGTAGTATACTGTGCCCCCCTTCACATCACTTCATGTCACCCATCACAATAGTGGCCTCTGACCCTCTACCCCCCTGCCCACTTCACATCACCATCCCCCCACTGTAGTGTTCTCTGACCCCCTTATAGCCGTGTCCTCTGCCCCTTTACATCACCCCCCACACTGTAGTGTCTGTTGCCCCTCTGCCCCCCATAGCAGTGCTATTTGCCCCCTCCACATCACTCCCCCCACTGTACTGTCTGTTGCCTCCCCATAGCTGTGTCCTCTGCCCCCTCATAGTACTGTCCTCTGCCCCTCCACATCACCCCCTCCCACTCTACTGTCTGCTGCCCCTCTGCTTCCCCATAGCAGTGTCCTCTGCTCCTTTGCCCCCATAGCAATGCCCTCTGCCCCTTCACATCGCCTCTCCACTGTAGTAGCCACTGCCCCACTGCCCCCCATAGCAGTGTCCTCTGTCCCCTCCACACCCCCTCCCCCACTGTTGTGTGTGCTGCACCTCTGCCCACCCATAGCAGTGTCCTCTGCCCCTCAAAGCTTTCTCCAACCTGTTGTAAGTTGTACAGCAGAGCAGAGTACTGGATGGAGGGTGATTATTGGTTTGATTTCTAGGACCGTCTGGCTTCCTAACAACCAATCACCTGCTGGTTAACTGCAGCAGCTTCCAATCCCGCCCTCTATCCACTATGCTGCCTCCTGCTCCTTGCTCTCCTGTGAAGTGAGAGCATCGGAGGTTGGGGAGAAGGATCAGTTAATCAATTTTTCGAGATCTAACTGCTGGCTGACCACGGTCGACAGCTAGAGCATGATTGATGGGTTGCTGACCCTAGCTTTAAAGTATGTCTAAAGCCAAAATGTTTTGTATCGTTTTGTGGTGCGTGATTAGAACCCCTGCTAGGTCCCACTTAGGGATTATTACTCTCTCTGTCGTGGTAGCCACTATCATAGAACAAAATCTTCAAATATGGTAGTTTCTCTTACTTTGGAAAGATTTCCCCTCCTTTCCTTTTGTGTCTACAGAACTGAAAAGGGAATTCTGCCCAGTGAGGAGTTTGTGGCTTCCTTTCCCAGTATCAAATATGTCTCTTATTTCATATGTGGGTGTCACACCAATAAAGAACATGAGTGAAATTTTCCCAAAGGGGTTCAATGACAGAAATAAAATCCATGGAAAGGAACGTGCCTCCAAAGTGCTAAGTCTGGCAGTAAATGTCATTAGTAACATTTAGTTAAATCCAACATGTTTTGGGGGTTCAATAGGCCCCCTTTGGCCAGGGATTGGCAAATGATGCAGAAGAAATATATATACTAATATAAAGTGATCCTGAAGGGGGATTTCTATAAGATCGAATATAATGCATCTGCTCCAGAAGCCGGTTTAGGCTCCTGGCTGTTGCTCCTTGGAGAGCTGTCTAAAACTCAGTCCTTCTTCCTAATGAAGTGACTACTGCAATAAATAATCCAGTGCCTCACGCTTCTCTTGTACCCTTTTAAAACTGTAATAAAACTGGAAAGACATTTTAACTATTCCCAGATCTAACACTAAAGAAAAAAAGAAAATAAGGTTGGAGACAGACTTTAAAGTACTAACCTGGTACATTTATGTCATAGGCTGCTGACCACACAGGGACCCCAACACTCGCACTTCCTACAGCAAGAGACTTATAGCCCTATATGCTTGTGGTAATGGTAATACTTAGTAGGGAAGGGGAAAACATATTCTGCTTATCCAAAAACCATCAAAAATGTTTAGAAAAAAAAATCAGCAATTCAGAACACGTGGGAGCAATTCTGCCAAGCTGTCTGATAATGTCTTGAACCTACTAATGAGATATATATTTAGTAAGATCTTTATTTAATACCTTTTGTGTGGGGTTCTGCTTCACTAGATTTCCCTGTATGCATGTTGTTGCTGTGTACCATATGGCACTTGTGTCTTCCTTTCCTGATTCAATACATACAACATGTCCTCCCACATTTCTAGAAAAAGAAGTCTGGTTTGGTTTTCCCACTCATAGGTCTAATGCATAGGGAAGAAAAAATACCCTTTTTAGAGGAATATTTCTTTGTTTTCCCCGCTGAATGCAGATCTATTTTCACTGTTGGAGATTTACTAAAACTGGTGCACACGGAATCTGTGCATAGTAACCAATCAGCTTATAAATTCAGCTTGCTTAATTAAAGTGGTTGACTGTTTATAACATCCTGCCTGTTTAATACTCCTATGTGCCCCTGTGCCTGTGTTTTATAAAAATAAGCTGTTCTTTACCAGTTCTCAGAGTGGTAACCGCCGCTCACGTGACCCGTCGGCTCTCTCCTCTCCCCATCTGACAGCTGAAGCAGGCATGGGCCCAGGATTCCCCGCTGACGTCAGTGCCCATGCACATTGTGGCGTTTAGATCTGTATTTAGAGCACTGTTTATGGGCAAGAAAAATCCAACAAACTTGCATTTGGAGAGAGTCATACTGGCATAATTTACACACATACATTCCTGAATGCATGTAAATGCATGCTTATGTGTTTAAATACATTGCTGTGGCTAGAATAAATTAATATTCTATCCAACAGGCCTTTTGCAAAAAAAAAAAAAAAAACGCAGCATTTGTAACTTTTTTTTTTATTCGAATCTAAACATAGGTGCATTGTTTACTATGGGACAATGCACTTATCTGCGTAAAATATCCGTAATGAAGTGGTGTATTGAGAGAAAAAAAGGAACATTTTACATTTGAGTGTAGTATTTTATGCATATACACAAGTACATATGAGTATATAAGCAAAAATGAAAACACTGGTAGCTAGAATAGGATGAAGAAGAATCTTACGCAAGTATACCCTTGCGCACATTCATGCACATGTACGGTACTCATGTATACACAAAATCTTTAAGAACAGAACTTGCATCTTTTTATTGCAACAAAGAAAAAGGCATTCTCCTCCATAAATGGCAAGTATGAATGTCTATTGATATTTTACAGCACAAAGGCTGTTCCACCTGCTCCTCTGCTCCTTTTACTCTTGGTAAAAAGCTTAGCCTCAAAGTTCTTAGTGGAGTGAAACGCGTTAGTCTAGAGGAGAAGGTGTAACAGCCTTTGTACTGGAAAATACCAAAAAACCTTGATACCTGGCTTTTATGATAGCAGCATGTTTTTTTTTTTGTTTTTTTTTTTGGGGGGGGGGGGGGGGGGTTGGAACATTTGAAGCCAGTGCCTATATTGGATGGTGGAACAGAGGGTTTAGTTTGTTGCATTTTTTATTTTATTCAGGAATTTTTTTGCCTGCAAGATCGGCATATAAACATAAGTAAATGATTATGTCTGTTTCCAATACATCCTAGTAGATTGTAAGCCCTAACAAACAAGGTCCTTTGATTCCACTTGTATTGAATTGTATTGTAGCTGTACTGTCTCCTTCCATATTGTAAAGCCCTATACAAACTGTTGGTGCTATAAAAATTCTGTATTATTATAATTTTTTTTCAATACAAATAATAGAATGAGCTTAAGTGCATAGGCTTATTCCATACACCTGTACATGCGTATAAAGGTGGGTAAATATGTGCCAAAATTGACATTTCTTATTCTCGATTTTTCTGCCAGCTCCTGGTGGGAGTGTTTCATTATGTCCGTGTGCATGCAGCCATATATTGAAAAAAGTGGTGTATTACTATTCAGGTATTTGTCTCTGTCAAACGGCTGGTCTCCGCTCTCAATCTATCAGTGTCTTATCTTTGGCTCAGCAAATTAAGATAGAGATGCAAATGATACATATTGATCTTCAGTAGCCTTCCTTGCGTCTCCTTTCACGCCCTCTTCCTTCGATTTATCTTTTCCTGTTTGCATTGCTCATCTTTCTGCAGAATGCTCCTCGATTTGCTCTTTGGACATTTCTTGTCAGCTGTTTCATGTCTTATGTGAGCTTTCACAAGCTCGTAAAGTTATCAGCTATAAAAATTAACAGCTTTTTTATGTACGAAATTTCGGAAAGTTCGTGACGATTCAGCAGACGTATTTTGCTTTGTCCTTTTTCCTTTTTTTTTTT
This sequence comes from Lithobates pipiens, assembly GCF_037356315.1. NCBI lineage: Eukaryota > Metazoa > Chordata > Amphibia > Anura > Ranidae > Lithobates > Lithobates pipiens. Next base: position 54,221,226 of record NW_027507789.1, on the reverse strand, counting down.
GCAACTTTATGAGAATGTTTGTTTTATTCTGGGGCACAGTTATATAAGATCAGAATCAATATGTTGCTGGCTTTTTTTTTTTCATGAGAAATATCATTTCCAACAGTTTCTTTTATTTATTAGCCTGCTGTGTGAAATTTCTTTACTTGTTTTCACTAATGTTGTTAGAAAAGTGATAAGAATCCTGCAAAATTCGTTTTTGTGGATTGATTTCTCCACTTATAAAGGCTTTTGTTTACGATATTTATCGATGTATAACACGTGCCGGCTTATAATATGCACCCCAAGTTTAGGAGGGAAGTTTAGGCCTTGCTGCCGAGCGTACGCAGGTGTGCGTACTCGGCTTTCGGAGGTCATACTGGGATGATGCCTGCAGCCGTTTTTTAGAGCCGGCGATCAGCTTTCCAGCTATAACAACCGATGCGGCTAAAAGCCGCTCTGCTGTTATGCTGGAGGAGCAGGAGGGGATGTCCCCCTCCTCCTGCCGCCTCCCGCCGCTCTTACCGGGGCTCCCGTTCCATCGGGAGCCCCGATCAACAAACCGCCGCTTCTGGCGGCTAGGGACAGACTGGAGTGAAGCCGTAAGCAACTTCATTCCAGTGTCCTGACGTAAACACAGAAGTGACGTCATGACGTCACTTCCCGTTTACTCGGCTGCCAATGGCGTCGGTTTAAAAAAAATATATAGTATTCACAATCGACGAAAACGGCGATCTGAATACTTTGAAGTGCAAAGGAGGGATCGGGGGTCTTTTAGACCCCGATCCCTCCATAAAGAGTACCTGTCACCACGTATTACTGTCACAAGGGATGTTTACATTCCTTGTGACAGCAATAAAAGTGATCACATTTTTTAATTTTTTTATTTTAAAACAATTCATTAATTTTAAAATAAATAAAATAAGAAAATATTTTTTCTTAAAGTGCCCCCGTTGCCGCGAGCTCGCACAGCAAAAAAACGCATACGGAAGTCACACCAGCATAAGTAAACGGTGTCCAAATCACACATGTGAGGTATCGCCGCAATTGAAAAGAGTGAGAGCAATAATTCTAATACTAGATCTACTCTGTAATTCTAACCTGGTAACCGTAAAAAATTTTTAAAGCGGTACCTATGGAGATTTTTAGGTACCGTAGTTTGTCGTCATTCCACAAGTGCTTTCAATTATAAAGCGTGACATGTTTGCTATCTATTTACTCGGTGTAACATCATATTTCACATTATACAAAAAAATTGGGCAAACTTTACTGTTTCGTTTTTTTTAAATTTATGAAAGTGTCTCTTTTCCCAAAAAGTTGCGTTTAAAACACCGCTGCACAAATACCGTGTGACATAAAATATTGCAACAAAGTGCAATTTTATTCTCTAGATTCTCTGCTAAAAAAATGTTTGGGGGTTCTACGTAATTTTTTAGCAAAAAAATACGTATTTTAACTTGTAAACACCAAATGTCAAAAATAGGCTTAGTCATGAAAGGGCTAAGTAAAAAAACTTACACTGAAATGCCCATCAATGCAGCCTTATCAGTGTCCATCTGCAGCCTTGTCCATCATTGCAGTCTTGCCCTGTGTCCATATGCAGCCTTGCCCAGTGCCTTTTCAGCCTTGCTAGTCTCTTTTGCAGCCGCTGATTATTTAAAATTGGCGCCGATCACAGTCAGGGGTGGGACTGCGAGAGGAGCCGAGTCTAGCCGAATACACTCGGCTTTCTGTATGACGGCAGCACTCGCTCATCTCCGCTTACAGGCAGCAGGGATCGGCGTATAACACGCACCCACGATTTCCCCCTGATTTTAAAGGGAAAAAACTGCGTGTTTTACGCAGATAAATACAGTACATATTTTTTTGGGTTGGACTTTTTATTGATAATTTACACTTTTTTAAACCTGCCCTAACCAGCTCTTAGCCCTTGTACACACGGTCGGAGATTCCGACAACCAAATCCGGAGTAATTCCGATGGATTAATTCCGTAAGAGGTCCGGAAGTAATGTTGCATACACACGGTTGGACTAAGTTGTCGGAAAATCCGATTGTACATAACATGACTCATAACTAGTAGCCAATAGCTTTGGTCTAGGAATTTGATCTGAGCATGCGTGGCACTTTGTCCGTCGGAGTAGGCTGCACATGATCGGAGTATGTCCGATCGGAGCATTTTGACAGAAAATTTTACCGGCAAGTTGGAAAACTTGGTCCGTCGGATATTCAGACGGAAACAGTTCGATGCAGACCACACACAGTCGGAATATCCGACAAAACGGTCCGATAGGGAACATTCCGTCGGAATCTCCGACCGTGTGTACAAGGGCTTAGGCAGCATTCACTGAGTGTCTCGTTTTTGTGCGTTTTTTCTTCTGGCATTTTGTCGTGCATTTGTATTTACGTTTTTGAGAATGTTTCTTCACCATTTTCAAAGCATTTTCCAAGCATTTGGGGCTTTGGTGTTTTTATATTAACCAGTAGAAAAAAAACTACCATTCGTAAAAAAAAAGGTTGCTATGTGTTTCTGCTTTCAGCTGCTTCAAAATGCACCAATCTGCCCTAATTGAGCTATAAAAGTAGCCCCAAAACTTCTTTGAGCTTCAGGCATTTTGGAGTGGAGATGTGAACCAACACCATAAAGAATAATAGATTTTTTCTCCCTGGTCGCTTGGGAGCTTCGAGCCACAAAACGCACAAGTGTGAATGGGGCCTTAAAACGTAGCTCTTCGCAAATATAAAAAAAATATGTATATGTATATATTATGCATTAAATGTTTTTTTTAAATGCAAGCAGTGTAGGAACCTTAAAGGAGCTGTAAAGGCAGAAGCTTTTTGATAAAAAGCCTTCTGTGTGTAGCAGCCCCCCCTCTAATACTTACCTGAGCCTCATCTCTCTCCCTCCTGATTGGCTAAGACACAGCAGCGGTGCCATTGGCTCCTTCGGCTGTCAAAGTCAGTTACCCAATCAGGAGAGCAAGGGAGCAGTTCAGTTTCTGAATGGACACACGGAACGGTGACTCGGTTAGGGTGCCCCCGCAGCAAGCAGCCACTCAACAGGAGGGAGGGGCCAGGAGCAGCGAAGAGGGACCGCAAGAAGAGAAGGATCTGGGCTGCTCTGTGCAAAACCACTGCACAGGGCAGGTAAATATAACATGTTTGTTTGTTTTTGTTCTTTTTTAAAAATGAGACTTCACAATCACTTCATCTCAATTGTTATTTATTTTAAAAACAAAAATTTTATATATTGCAGTTTACCAATCTTATTGATATTAAAGTTTTTTTTTAATAATAAAAAAGTCATACCTGCTCTGTGCAATGGTTTTGCACAGGACAGCCCCGGCCCTCCTTTTCTTGGGTCCCCTGCCAGCATTCCTGACTCCTTCCCCTTGACCAGTGCACCCAATAGTAAACCCCTTGCTATGGGGGCACTGGTGAAAGACCTCTCCTGAACCTCACTCTATGCATCCATAAGACACACACAGCCACGGTTTGACCTCACCCTTCACTCGCTCTCTCATTGGCTCACGATTAACGGCAGTGGGAGTCAATTGCTCCCACTGCCCTGTCTAAGCCAATGAGAGAGAGACCTTGGACAGCCAATGCTCCTGTGGACTTTTCTGGATCAAGATGGGGCTCAGAGGAGTATTGGGGGTGTGGAGGGAGCAGCACACAGAAGGTTTTTACCTTCAGGCATAGAATGCATGAAGGTAAAAAACCTTCAGCCTTTATAACCACTTAACCCTTACTACAGGTAAGCCTATAATAAGGCTTGCCTGTAGCTACTGTGAATATCTCCTGAACCTGCACAGTTTAGGTGATATCCCCTGTATCAGCATTTACCGGTGTCATCGGCACATGCACACCGAAGCAGCGGCACGTTCATGCCGTTACTTCAGCTGACATGCCGTGACGTCATCACGGCTCCAGCCAATCACAGTGCCGGAGCCCATGATACCAGGAAATAACTCCGGGAGATGAGTCGACAGGCAAAGCAGTGTGCCGGGACCGCTGTGGAGGCTTCGATCTAAGGTGAGTATTTCATAATGAGCTAGTATGATGAGCCCGAGAGAGCGCCCCCCATCCTGACCCGTACTAGGCCACATGCCCACAACATGGGGCGGGTGCTTTGAGGTAGCGGCCCCCCCAAAGCACCTTGTCCCCATCACTGCTCCCGAAAAAACTCCAGTTTTTAAAACTTTTCTTTTGCATTGATACATGTCCCCTGGGTCCCCAAACACTTTTTTATGACAATAACTTGCATATAATCCTTTAAAATGAGTACACATTTTTTGCCTGTTCGCATGTTCTGCTGCGAACCGAACTGGGGGGTGGTCGGCTCATCCCTATTGGAGACATCACATTTTTTTTATGCATAGAGTATCCCCAAGCCTTTTTTTCTTGGGTTCCTGACTGACGCTCCTTCCTCCTCCCTGCCAACAAGCGCCTTCAACAGCAAACCTCTTGATTTGACTGATGAATCAAAAATGAACCGCAGCTAACACTTTGTATGCAGTTAAAGCAATAGATTTGTTTCTTTCGTTTTGGGAGAAGTTTTATACAAATTAATAAAAGCTGATTGTTATAAGAATTCCTGTCGTTAGTAAATCATTTGTCTCAACCCTTTGCCATTTTTGCTGGACAGCTTGCTCTGTTAAAAGAAGTTAAAGAGGAGCTCCACCTTTAAAAAAATTATTAAAAGTCAGCAGCTACAAATACTGCAGCTGCTGACTTTTAATAAATGGACAATTACCTGTCCAGGGTGCCCGTGATGTCGGCAGCAGATGACGAGCAATCGCTCATCTCTCGGCTGCTCCTGCCACCGTCCGCGGTCAGGGAACCAGGAAGTGAAGCGTTGCGGCTTCACTGCCCGGTTCCCTACTGCGCAAGCGCGAGTTGCGCGGCGTGTCCTCATTGGTCCCCATTGTGTTCTGGGAACTGTGTGTTTCCCAGAACACAACGGGGCGGGGGGGGGGGGGGGCGTTCATCCGTGGCTAGCTATTTCCAGAAGTGGGTGCAGATACCTGGATTATACCCCCCTCCCCCTGAAAGGTGGCAATTGTGGCACTGGAGGGGGGGGAGGGAATCCGATGAGCAGAAGTTCCACTTTAGGGTGGAACTCTACTTTAAAAACGAACAGACCTACTGGCCGGATCGACGGGTGCAAATAAAAGAAAAAAATAAAAAAAACAAAACAATTGAGGCTACTGCATCTAAGAACTGGTAAGCTACAACATAATGGTTGGTTTGGGGTTAAATGCTGCTTTACTTGGTATCTGTTCCTCAGAGTCTATTGTATAGCAGAGCTCAAACTGAGAGTGAAAGAAGCAGCACAAGGAGACAATCAGCAATGCTACAGTGTTCAGTTAAGAAAAAGAATACTAATAGAAGGAGAGCGCATAGAGATCATTAGTGTGCTGCTTCTCTTTCCATTGTCCAGTCACAGACTGGGAGGAATAAGAACTATGATGGTTGCTTTAGACCCCTTTCACATCACACCGCCCATAGCGTGGGCGGTAAAATGTCGCTATTTTTAGCAGCGTTTTACCGCCGGATTTAGCGGGGGTAAAAGCGCCCCGCTAGCGGCTGAGGAAGGGTTAATACCGCCGGCAATACGCTGCAATAGCAACGTTTTGCCGGTGGTATTACAGCGCTGCCCCATTGATTTCAATGGGGAGCAGCGGTGGAGGAGCGGTAAACACACCGATCCTTCACCGCTCCAAAGAAGCTGCTGGCTGGACTTTTCCCTGACGTCCTGCCAGCGCACCTCTCCGGTGCGAAAGCCCTCGGGCTTTCACACTACAAACAATGGTGCAGCTTTTTTAGGGCAGATTGCAGGCGCTATTTCTAATGCTATAGCGCCTGCAAAATGCCCTGTTGTGAAAGGGGTCTAAGTGCAACAGGCTTACATCAGGTTTTCAACCGTGCTGTCCACAAGGGCTGTGTAGATTTCAACACTGGATGAACAGAGGGACAAATTGCTTTTAAAATAAAGCTCCAATGTATGTATTTCAACTATGTATTTAGCTGATTGTTTGGCGTTCAAGTGTATCTAAACCCCAAAAAACAAACAAAAAAAAACCCTAAAAAGAAAACTTATGCAGCCAAAACATCTAAGGCTGGTAAACTGCAATGTGATACATTTTTGGTTTTGTGTAGAAAACTACAGTACAAGAGGACACAGGATGATCAGGTCTAACAGTACTATTGGAGACATGTTTTATATTATATTTCCGTAAGATGTCAGTTGGTTGAGTAAGTGGTGATCGAGTGCCTTACAAAGATTTCACTACTAAGTATCTGGCTGTAGCATAAATGGGTTAAGTGACACCAAATGCTTCTACAAAAGAGAGTAACTGATAAAGTCTAATGGGAATTTGTCATGAATGTGGCTAATATAAAAACAAATCATTTATAGCAGAGATTTGGAATTATTGGGAAAGACCCCCACCTATCAAGAATATCCAATGTTTGGCCACAGCCTCTGAAACAGGCATTGGGGTAGGGTTGCCACCTGTCCAGGATTCACACGGACAGTTCGGGTTTGGAATCATGCGTCAGGGTTTCAGACTGCCTGAAACCCGGACACGTTATTTAGATTGACTATGGCTTCCCTGCAGCTTCCACCCCCACCCCACCCCCCAAACACTCCTACCCCTCTGTGTCTGCCCACACTCCAATCCCCGGCGCTGTGCCTCAGAAATGGAAAGTTGGTGCTGGAAATTTGAAGGTGCTGACTGCCAAGGAGTGAGTGAGTGAATACACTAAGGCAATTCAGGGTTCTCAGAGCACCCTTTACATCAGAGTTCCCCTTTACACCGGAGGCCACAGTGTTCCCCCTTACATCAGAATCTTCTCCATACATCAGAGTTCTCAATGTTCCACCTTAAATCAGGGTTCCCAGAGCACCCCTTATGACAGAGTCCCCAGAGTTATCTCTTACATCAGAGTCTGCAGAGTCCCCCCTTACAGTGAAAGGGAACTCTGTGAGTTCAGATGTAAAAGAGGAACTCTGCGGACTCTGATGTAAAGGGGAACTTTTGTGATTAACTTCATATGATTAGAAATGTTATTTACCGTAATAGCAAAATATATGTATAGTTTATACTATTAAAAAAAATTACTGCGTGGCGCTAAAGTGTTCGGGTTTGACTTAAAGAAAAGGTGGCAACCCTGCATTGGGGTTGATTTACTAAAACTGGAGAGAGCAAAATCAGGTACAGATGTGCATGGTAGCCAATCAGCTTCTAACTTCAGCTTGTTCAAGCTTGGTTTCTTTGCAGGGAAATTGCAGATTTAGCTTTTTCCCATTTCAGCAAATAAGCCCTATTGTCTTTAAAGCTGAATTCTAGGCACACATACATGCAACTCTGTTTTCATTAACATGGCCCTAAAATTTAGTCTTTAAATGCATGCAGGGTAAGTACCTGAATTTGATTTTACCTCTGCTTCTTGCAGTCCCCTGTACAGCATAACTCAGACTTGGGGAGGGAGAAGCTGCACAAGAAGCCTGTCAGCTGTGCTGCAGGGCATGCTGACAGGAGGAAATAACAGAATGGCCTGGAGATTAGCTCATCCGTGTGCTGCTTTTCCTTTCACTGTCCGGTAGGGCTGTCACTGATTAAAATTTTCATGTTCAATTAATCGTTTTTTTTTTTTTTTTTACTCGATTGACTAATTTTGATTAATTATAACGCACATACAGATCCAACTACTTTTATCTGATCTCCTTGCATTGCAACTCTGCATTAGTCAGTGGTAAATGTGGTATACACTATATACAATATACAATCAGCCAACACTAGTTAGTTTCCACAATCCATCACAGTTCACACAAATATGTTTTAAATTCAAATTGTAGCACTGACGTAAGTAATTTTTTCCCCACAGTAACGTGACAATCCCTCCACCTCCGGTCTAACTAATCACTTTCACCTTATGGCATGGACCCCTGTGCAAAAAGGTGGTGATTCAAGCGGGTATCAAAAGGGTTAACATGGATCATAAACTTCTCTCATGTCTCCTTAGATCTCAGCAAGGACGCCGGGTCATGGGTAGAAAGAAAAGATCTAAGTGCTCACCGCTTAAGTATAAGAGTTAGTTTTTGTGTTCAAACACAAACTACTCACATAAAGATGATAAAAACACAGCATGTAAAGCCGACAATCGTGTTAGTTCCGTAGGGCAGCAGCGGGTGACGTCATGCGTAGCTCCTCCCCCGTACGTGTTACGTTCAATCAGAACTTTGACATCACCGGACTCCTCCCCCCTTCCCTTTATTAGCAGATGGAGGCACTTGGGGAAGGGGGGAGGAGTCCAGTGACGTAAATGTCCATGACGTCACCGGATCTCCGACGGAACTCCCTGAAGACCCGGAAGCCGGCTGAGAGGTGAGTACCGATCAAAAGAATTTTGATCGATCAAAAAAATGAATCGAGGAATTAATCTTTGATTTCCACAGCCCTACTGTCCAGTAATAAACTGGGTGAGGGACAAGACCAGTCAGTATTAATTGCAGCAAAGAAACTTCAAGTCCTCCCTGCCAGAAAGGGCTGTGCTGTGTTGCACATCTGAAAATTGAGGCAGTTTTGAGGCAACTTATGGACGCTTCATGATACAGCAAATACTCATATACATATTTATAAAAAAGTATACATTTATTTAAGACAGAAAAAACATAATTAAAATGGTCCTATAGAGGGAAATATATAAAATACACAGTATCAGATCTCTGAAAAGGAACTAGACACTTGGACGAATGTCCACATAGACAGGAGGACCATAGATCTTGTCCTATGTCAGTTCAATCTCAAAATGTTTCACGGTGTGACCACTTATATACTTGTGTATGTATATAAATATATATACTGCATACTGTGTTTGTATGTATGTGTGTGTATATATATATATATATATATATATATATATATATATACACATATACACAGTACCTCACAAAAGTGAGTACACCCCTCACATTTTTGTAAATATTTTATTATATCGTTTCATGTGACAACACTGAAGAAATTACACTTTGCTACAGTGTTATTGCTCTCACTCTCATACTGGTCACTGGAAGTTCAACATGGCATCTCATGACAAGGAACTCTCTGAGGATCTGAAAAAAAAATAGTTGCTCTACATAAAGATGGCCTAGGCTATAAGAATATTGCCAAGACCCTGAAACTGAGCTGCAGCACGGTGGCCAAGACCACACAGCTGTTTAACAGGACAGGTTCCACTCAGAACAGGCCTCTCCAAGGTCGACCAAAGAAGTTGAGTGCACATGCTCAGCATCAATTAGACGTATGAGTGCTGCCAGCATTGCTGCAGATGTTAAAGGGGTTGGGGGTCAGCCTGTCAGTGCTCAGACCATACGCTGCACAGTGCAGCAAATTGGTCTGCATGGCTGTAGTCCCAGAAGGAAGCCTCTTCTAAAGATAATGCACAAGAAAGCCTGCAAACAGTTTGCTGAAGACAAGCAGACTAAGGACTGGATTACTGGAACCATTTCCTGTGGTCTGATGATACCAAGATAAACTTATTTGGTTCAGATGGTGTCAAGCGTGTGTGGCGGCAACCAGGTGAGGAGTACAAAGACAAGTTTGTCTTGCCTACAGTCCAGCATGGTGGTGGGAGTGTCATGGTCTGGGGCTGCATGAGTGCTGCCGGCACTGGGGAGCTACAGTTCATTGAAGGAACCATATGAACATGTACTGTGACATACTAAAGCAAAGCATGATCCCCTCCCTTCAGAGACTGGGCCACAGGGCAGTATTCCAACATGATAATGACCCTAAACACACCTCCAAGATGACCACTGCCTTGCTAAAAAAGCTGAGGGTAAAGGCGATGGACTGGCCAAGCATGTCTCCAGACCTAAACCTTTTTGAGCATCTGTGGGGCATCCTCAAATGGAAGGTGGAGGAGCGCAAGGTCTCTAACATCCACCAGCTCTGAGATGTCATCATGGAGGAGGGGAAGATGACTCCAGTGGCAACCTGTGAAGCTCTGGGGAACTCCTTGCCCAAGAGGGTTAAGGCAGTGCTGGAAAACAATGGTGGTCACACAAAATATTGGCACTTTGGGCCCAATTTGGCCATTTTCACTTAGGGATGTACTCACTTTTGTTGCCAGCGGTTTAGACATTAATGGCTGTGTGTTGAGTTATTTTTTTATGCGGACAGCAAATTTACACTGTTATACAAGCTGTACACTCACTACTTTACATTGTAGCAAAGTGTAATTTCTTCAGTGTTGTCACATGAAAAGATATAATAAAATATTTACAAAAAAGTGAGGGGTGCACTCACTTTTGTGAGATTCTGTGTGTGTATGTGTATGTGTATATATATATATATATATATATATATATATATATATATATATATATGTATATATATATGTATATATATATGTATATATATATATATGTATATATATATATATATGTATATATATATGTATATATATATATATATATATATATGTATATATGTATATATATATATGTATATATATATGTATGTATATATATATATATATATATGTGTATGTATATATGTATGTATATATATATATATATATATATATATATATATATGTATATATATATGTATATATATATATATATATATATATATATATATATATATATATGTATGTATATATGTATGTATATATATATATATATATATATATATATATATGTATGTATGTATGTATGTATGTATATATATATATATATATATATATATATATATATATATATATATGTATGTATATATATATATATATATATATATATATATATATATATATATATATATATATACGTGTGTGTATAGTGTTTTTTTTTCAACTAAATATTAAGCGGTTTGCCTTATGATAGAATTATTTTTGATCTCCACTGGGCAGCAGTACCATAAGGTTGGGATTGGTTTATTAAAGGATTAGAGGGTAGAGCTGCAAATACATTACCTACCTAGTTGAGTGCTGCTATGATTAATATTATTTTATCATTCCTTTTTTTTTTTTTATTATTATTATTCCAGATTTATTTATATATTGCCAACAGTTTGCACAATCCTTTACAGATAAAAATGAAACAGTAACGGAACAATGCAATTCAACACAAGACAGTTGGAAAGGTCTTGATCATGAGAGCTTACAATCTGCTTTTTCCCTGCACACGATTGGTTATTTAAAGTAACCAGCGTTCACCTTATTTTCTAACATTTTCTTTGCAAAGGAAACATGCCGGTGAGCCGTTTTTACTTTTCTTCGTATTTACACTTTCATCAACATTGCAATGTCTTATCTCAATATTCCCTAAACTGGAGGAAAAGATTTAGAAGCTAAATCTGTTATTTTGCCTTTATAAATTGCCAGCACAGAGTCAACATAATCCACAGCACTGTACACGGCCCATTGAACCATGGACATTAGTCCCCGAGAGCTTACACAGTCTGGTATATTTTGGTAATTCCATACATAAGCCAAAATGGGCCTCAGTTATAAAGTTATAACTTACAATTACGATTTTCTCTTGTGGAAAAATGGAATAAAAATGAGGGGCCAGCGTGCCAACTGGAAAGATGCCATTAGCCCCATAATAAGTTATGGGTATTCAAAATGCCAGTAAGATGGTAGCAGTCGTAATGACGAGGAGTGATTTGTAGGCCGTCGCCTCATTTTTCTCTCTGCCTCCAGTTAATGAAAGCTTGGAAGAAAAATTAATACTGAATACGTTTATACCCTGGATCAGGACAGGAAGACAAAGTGCAGCCCCCTGGAGCCAGTAGTTGAGCACCAGTATCTAGAGTCATTTCAGCATTTATTCATGCATGTATGCCAGTGTGTCGGTAGATTGGCAGTGAAATGAGGGAACCCATACAAAAAAAAAAAAAAACAGGAAGCATGTCACATTTTCAATTAAAGTAGCCGTAACCCCTAAATAATGACATTTAGTTTGCTAAAGCATTGTGTATTATAAACCTTTTCCATTTTTTTTAAAGTTGAACTCTAGTCTTACCTTCAGTTGTACAGGCTCCTCTAATATACCTATAATTGCTCATTCTAATTTCACTGCACACTACAGCTCACGTTGGAGCTGCTGTAATAATAATCCAATATTTGTACAGCAATCTCCCCTGCTGTTCTATTGTGTTCTGACAAGTTTTGCCTATATTTGTACTTTAAGTTGGCTTGTGATTTCTCACTATCACCAGTAGATGTCACTGGTATCACAGATCATAGTATGAGATTTCAAAAGCAAAACGAAGTTATGAATATTTATATTTTCCTCAGCCAATCCATTAGGAATGTTATGCCACTGGTGCATGCCGGGGGAGAATATAAATATTTGGGACAGGTCATGTGCTCTCTCTTTTTCCCTGGGCTGCAGCCTGGGGAGGTGCTGCTAGATGGAGCTCTACTGTTAGGCCCAATACTCTGTATTGCGGCCTAACGTGCTGAAGAGGAGCTGAAGCTGTCCTGCCTGGTCCGGAGGAAACTGTGCCAAAGAAGAGACCCAGGGGAGATCCCTCACTGGAGAGAGTCAGGAAGAAGACTGGTCTCTCAGAAGGGCCTTGTGACTCACCTGGAGGATGCACTGAAATGCGAGAACGTTCTTACAGTGTTGCTGGTTTGGCTTAAAGGTTCTGACAATGTAAAGCTGAACATTGATCTGGGGAGTTTGTTCTTGATTTACTACAGAATCTGGGACCCCTAACACTCACCTTTTAAATTGTTCTGCAATAAAACTTTATTATGACAAAAATGACCAGCGCCCAATATTATTTCTCGGGTTCCAGCCATGGATTCAGCTTTGGGGTGAAATTCTATGCCACCCACGCCTCTGAAAGTGCTATCCTGCCTTTGGGGTGTCAGAGAGGTGCTATAATATATTGGTAGTCTGCTTTCCATTTTTTTCTCTTTGCATTTTTTTGTTTTTTTAAGGTACCATATGCGGGTGCAATATCTTGCTTGCAGCTTGAATAATGGGCCTCTATCTTGGTCCACGCAAAAAAGCCATCCACATCTTGCAATGTGAATAATGGGCCTCTGTCTTTATAGGTCTAAAGCAAATGCCTTTTTTTGCACTTAAGTAAAAATAGATCTATTCGTAAGAGTTCACTCTACAGATGACAAGACAGATCATCCAACTTTTACTGAACAGAGGCACAAAAAATCTCAATGAAATGTTAAAATTGAATTCTAAATGAAAAGTGCAATTGTACACTGTCAAAAAGACCATATTTGTTATAGTACTTATGCCACGTACACACTGTCGGAATTTCCAACAACAAATATTTGATGTGAGCTTGTCGGAAATTCCGGCCTTGTGTAGGCTCCATCGGACATTTTCTGCCAGAATTTACGACAACAAAAATTTGAGAGCTGGATCTCAAATATTCCCACAACAATATTCGTTGTCGTAAATTTCAATCGTGTATAGACAATTCCGATGCACAAAATTCCACGCATACTCGGAATCAAGCAGAATAGCTGCACTGGCTATTGAACTTCAATTTTCTTGGCTCGTTGTACGTCTTGTATGTCACCGCGTTCTTGACGTTCAGAATTTCTGACAACATTTGTGTGACTGTGTGTATCCGTCGGGAAAAAAATCCAGGATTTTGTTGTTGGATTGTCTGATCATTTTCAATGCGGCATTCATGTTCTGTCTGTCAAGGAAGACTTCTTTTTTTTTCCCAAGTTAAATTTTTATTGAGTTTCAAGATAAAAACAGGTAACATATAACGTGTACAGTCATTGATTTTCATATTCAAACATCCAAAATCTCTTACAGAGTTACAATCACTCTCCAAATGTTTTATTCATATAAAGATATATTTTACATATAACTGAACACAATGATAGAATAGGTTTATATACGGGATAAAGAACAAGGAAATTATCGTTCCAATCTAATGCTCTTATCTACCTCTCCACCTCGGCCTCTCGTAACCTCTAGATTGTCCAACTTTGCAACTAATTGAGTACTCTCTATGTGGTCATCAACTGATAACTCAGGTACAATTATTCTATTTTGTTATAAACAAGACCTTTTGAGAATATATTGTTCATTTACAATTCGACTGTCAACTTTATTTAAACCTTTTAGCCCTCCGGCTCTTTGTTAAGATCCATAATCTAACTGTATGTTCTAACTGTATGTTCTACGCCTCTCACTAAATTTTTCCCACAAGGACCAGCTACTTGTGAATTTCTTTTGGTTTCCCTCCTTCCAAGCTATTGTTTTCTCATAAGTATAGGAGTCGACAATCAATTTTAGTACTTCTCTTACTGATGGGGGAGACATGGATTTCCATTTGCGGGCTATAACCAGCCGAGCTTTGTGAAAAACATGCATTACCAATGTACGGCAATGACTAGGGTATATATCCATATCAATACTTAATATCGCTTGTTACACCTTCAGTCTGTTAAGTAAGCCTGCTAGTTTAGTGATTAGCCTTGAAATTGCTGCCCAAAAACTCCTTATTGATACACAGAACCAAAGCATATGAGCCAGATTTCCTACTTTGCCCCAATCCCTCCAGCATAGGTTGGAACAATCACTTGAGTATTTTGCCAGTATATATGGAGTTTTGTACCATCTTAAATGTATCTTTTGCGCTATTTCCCTATAATTGGAGCATTTAGTGTAAATATAATTAGTTTTGATCGCGCGACTCCACTGCCTCTGAGAAACTGTTATATTTAGGTCTGATTACCATTTTTTAAGCTGTTTTGGGGTGTCGAAATGTAGTTTGCTGTGTAGTAAGTTGTAGAGAATCGTGATCCCTTTTTTTTAAAAATGGAGGTGGTATTCCACATCTTGTAGATAGACTCTGGGATTACAGCATCCTGGTTTTTGGTGGTTGCTAAAATATTGGTTACCCTTGCATACGTCAACAATTCTTTAATCGGTAAGGAATTTAGGAAATTGTGCTTCTGCAAATGTTTTGATTCTGTCCTGGGTGTATATGTCTGCTATATTCCTAATGCCATATCTCTCCCAATGGTGTACATATAGGTCTGGTGATAAGAAGGAAAGTGCTTTGGTAGAGATTGGCACGTTTTTATGGTTGACATGGGTATCTCTATTCTGCATAAAGTAGTCCCAAAAAAATGTAATGTTTCCAACAGGGAAGAGCCGACCTAAAGTAGTCCCAATGTAGCTGCTATTGTAGGGTGGTTTTTGTAGATCCTTTATTTCTTTAGTAATGTTGAGAACAATAAGTCCTTAATATCTCCCTGTTCTACTTGTGTTTGTTCTGCTTTACTCCAGTGGATTTGATCTGCTGTCTTATACCATGCCCTAGTTTGGTCTAGAATTGCCGACATATGGTAATCTTTAATGTTTGGGACCCCCCCTATTTTCCTGTGCTTCATTAGAATATCTTGGACATCTAGCTTTTTTCCCCTCCCATATAAAGTTAAATAAGGAATTTTGCCGCTTGGTATAAAACGTGGACGGTATCTGAATTAGAAATGCCCTGAAATAATACAGCAGCTTTGGTAGCAGTAGCATTTTATATGCCGCCAGTCTACATGACCAGGAAAGGTAGTATCTTTTTAATCTATTCATTTCTTTTATGAAATTGTTTAACAATGGTCTAAAATTGGATTGGTATAGATGTTGGAGTTGGTTCGTTAAGGTTATACCCAAATATTGGAGTGAGTCCTTTGCCCATGGGTAAGGTAATGATTTTTGTATTAAGGTTCTCATCTCATGGTTTATGGCTAACCCCAGTATACTTGATTTTGTTGTATTGATTTTGTAATAGGACACAGCATTGAACTTCTCTAGTATTTCATGAACTTTCAGGGAGTGAACCGGATTTGAGAGCGACAGAATGACGTCATCTGCGAATAACGTAACTGTATGTTCCTCTTTTCCTATGTTGATTCCTGTGACCTGGTGGTGCTTCCTGATTTTTTTCTCCCAAGGGTTCCATCACCAACGCAAAGATCAGGGGCGACAAAGGGCACCCCTGCCTTGTGCCATTGGTGATAAGGAATCGCTCCGAGAAAATGCCTTCTGTGAACACGTTGAGGGAGTTGAGTATAAAGCTGCTATGGCAGGTCGCATTTGGCCCATGAACCCAAATTTTGTCCACTCCGGAAAGTTCACTCGGCTGTTGCTACGCGGCCATACACCTCACTCACCGGCTCCGCCCCATCAAGGAAGACTTCTATTTGCCATGCATAAATGCAATACAGAATTGCACAGTTGACATTAACACATTTATAAAGCTACAGTATGTACAATATGGTAAGATGACAGTGTATTATTGGTAACAAGTTTTTTTTTAAATTGTTTTAGACTAACTCCCTAATGCCCAACCTATAATCCGAGGGCCGCATGTGGCCCTTTGCCACTTTATGTGTGGCCGGCCCTTAGGACCCCAGCAGGCACTAATCTGTGTTTCCATATAGTCTTGTCAGAGCAGTGACTTCTATCAGTCTTATATAATGTGTCATCAGTCAATAATTATCTCCTGAAACATGTTCCACTCCTATTGCATGTTCACAGTCTCTGAGCAATTTGCGTATCATTTCTGCAGTCTATGAACATCTGCTTCCTGTATCATGTCCATTTCTCACCATCTCTTGTATTATATCATCATCTCTGACCATCTTCTGTATTATCTTGGCAGGCTATGACCATCTCTTGTATCATGTCTGCAATTTCTGAGCATCTCTTGTATCATGCCCATAGACTTTAACTATATTCTGACTATATCTTCTTGTATGTTTGAAGTCTCATGCAGTGAATGTCCACTGTTTTTTATGCATAGCCCTTGGTGATGTCGAGGGCTTCCTGCACAGGCCAATTTTCAGCTTCCAATGCTGTCACACTTTGAATGACAATTGTGTGGTCATGCAACACTGTACTCAAACTATATTTTTATAATTTTGTTCACACAAATAGAGCTTTCTTTTGGTGGAATTTAACACTGCTGTTTTTTATTTTTTGCAAAAAAAAGAAAAAAGACTGAAAAATAAAAAATAAAACAGTTTTTATGGGTAATACAGGCAATATAATATAGGCAAACAGGTAATTTTTCTCCTTCATTGATGTGAACTGTTGAGGCTGCTGCACCGATGGGCACTGATTGGCTGCACTGATGGTTACTGATAGGTAACACTGATGGGGCAATTTTCTGTCAGTAAATTTTGTAAATGAGTAATTTTTCTCCTTCACTGATGTGCGCTGATGAGGTGGCACTGATCAGGCGGCACTGAAGGGCACTCAGTAGGTGGCACTCATGAGGAGGCACTAATATGCGCACTGAAAGGTGGCACTGATAAGTGGCACTGGTGGGCACTGATAGGCAGCACTGGTGGGCACTGATAGGCAGCACTGGTGGGCACTTATGGGCGGCATTGATGAGCAGGCACTGAAAGGCGGCACTGATTGGTGTCACTGATGGGCACTGATGGGGACTGTTGGGGCTTTACTTTAATCAGGGCACTGATCATCAGTGCCCTGATTACCAGCCCTGGTCTCCCTGCGAGGAGATGCCACGCATCGTTTCTACTTGCCAGAAAGACTCTATCAGTGTGAGGCGAGGAGAGATGTTAAACAGCACTTCCGCATTTACATGTGACCGACTGTGATTGGACACAACTGACCACTTGAGATCAGGGTCGCGCCGTGTCCTAGAAACACGGTGTGCCTATGATTGCCACACTGCAAGTGGATCTTCTTGGGTGATGTCGTGCCAAGTGGTTAAAGCGCTTTCACATCACTTTCTATCCAAGAGACACAACAAGAAGTAAGAGTAAATATCTCCAAAGTGAGGAAAATCTTAACTTAGTCCCCATTTACATTTGCAAATGGGGTCCTTAGAGATTGCGGAAGACACAGCGGGGGTTCCAAGTGATTAGCTGCTGGTGGCAGACCCATTAAAAGCAATTGGAGGCTGACAGCTTTTGTGCTAATTGCCACAGTTTGTGTCCAGGACCGATCATTCGCAGGTAATCACTCCATGATGAAAGTGGCCACAATTAGCTGCTGGATATGTCAGCTTTCCATTGATTTTGATGGGGTCTCCACCATGGTCCTGCATGTAATGACAGACATCCCCATTCGCAAGTGTGAATGGGGCCTTAGACATCTATCACTGGATTTAGTATCTCCATTAGAAGATTTCTTTTTACCACTTCCATCATCCTTTTCCAATACTTCTCGTCCTGTTATCTCGCAATGGGTTACATGAACAGCGTAAAAAACTTAAAGGGGTTAATTCCCCCTTTTGAATCCAGAACTAACAAAGAATATATGCATTTTAAAAAACTATATTCATCCAGTCTAATATTTTAGTAGAATCTGGTAAATGTAATTTTTCCATGCCTATTTCAATTATTTTTGATTAAATTTCATTCTGTATATAGTCACAGTAGTCATATGAACCGCATTCCATGATAAGTTAATAGGAAACTCTGTAGCCATAATAAAAAAGGCCGTAATATTACCCGATATGGACCAGGGGGGGACTTAAGTCCCCAGCCATGTCATCGTTCTCTTTTGCTATTTTGTAGAAATGGGGGAGCGAGAAAGGGAAGTAAAGAGGAGAAGACCACAAAGGAAATAAAGCCGAAATGGAGACGTGGGAGAAGAAATAAAAAAAATAACAGGGTGGGGGGTAAAGAAAGGGGTGTAAGAGGGAGTATGGGCTAAGGGTTTAGTCAAGGCCACTGCAGATAAATGCCATAAATTTCATTCAGAGTACACAGGGTTTGGCCAGTAGGATTTCCTGATATTTCGTTGAGAATCGGAATGGAATCCAATGGAACCACCATAAACCTCTGCCCCACCATCAGATGTCAGAAGTATCTTTCCACTTGGCCGGTATGCAAATTCTTGCAGCATTTAAGAGGTTTACCAGGGAGCATTTATATAGATTGCTGTACAGAGAACTGAGAAGGTTGTAGAAGGCAAGCAGCAAGATTATCCACCAAGGACAGACCAGCAAGATCTTGGATCAGGGCCCACGCTTCTCTACTAAAGACTTTATCTGTATGCCCAGAAAATATGGTAGAGCGAACTGTGAGATTTCTTACATCTCCGCTGCAATCTCTCAGGAACCGTATACCACCTTGTTGTATCTAAACTCTGGAGATCTACTAGATATAACGGACTTATGTGTGAAATTTACAACAAAATTCTGTTGTTCAGAACTAAACTGTTGGTTAAGGTCCTTTTCTTATTTAACTTCAGTAATTTTGTTCAACTTTCCATCTATTAAATCTTCTGCCCTTGTTGTTTTAACTTTGGATAGTAAAATATTTTTTTTCTGCCAATAAATACCTTATACAGCCCACTTCCTGTTTCTGATCTGGTAAAAAGCCAAGGCTTATGAAATCATGCACAGCTCTCTCTCTCTCAATCTCATGAAAGTTTGCCAGGAAGGGGGGGGTGAGTCATAAGAGGGCCAATGAGCACTTCAGAGCTGGATGTGTGCCTCTGGGTGTCTGGGCAAATCCAATAAGTGAACAGGCAGCAGCTTGAGCTGGATGCAGCCAGAATCCCTCCAGTGGAGGGAGATTTCTGTAGCATATTTGGCAAGTACAGAATCACAGTATATATAAAATAATATGCAAAGGGGTTGGCGGGTAGCTTCAGAATGGCAAATATGTTTTTATTACAAATTATGTGAGCAGACTGCAGTTCCTCTTTAACCACTTACCGTCCGCCATATAGCAAAATAATTTCGGCAAAGTGGTTGCGTTCTCCCGACCGGATATCCTGATGCACGGGAGCGCATCACAGCGATTGTTGTTGTGGTGTGTCAGTCTGATACACCGCAGCTCCGATCTAGGTAAAGAGTCTCTGACAGAGTCTCTTTACCACGTGATGAGCTGTGTCCAATCACGGCTGATCACGATTAGAGGAGAGCCGATTGGCTGCTCTTTTGACAGGGAGGGTCTGTGCTGATTATCAGTGCAGCCCCCCCAAGAATGCCCACACTGGACCACTAGGGATGCCACTAGTCACCACCAGAAATGCCCACCACTAGTCACCACCAGGTATGCCACCCATGGCCACCAGGAATGCCAATCAGTGCCCATAATGGATGCCAATCAGTGCCCACAATGGATGCCAATAAGATCCAAACAATAATGCCTGCCAATCAGTGATGCCCATCAGAACCATCCATTAGTGTACATCCCTGCCACCTATCAGTGCGCATAAATGCCCAACCGTGCCACCTATCAGCGCACATCAGTGCTGCATATCAGTGCCACCTATCAGTGCCCCATCAGTGCCGCATATTAGTGCCCATCAGTGCCATCTCATTGGTGACACCTCATCTGTGCCCATAAGTGCTGCCTTATCAGTGCCCATCAGTGCAGCCCCATCAGTGCAGCTCCATCAGTGCCCATCAGTGCAGCTCCATCAGTGCCCATCGGTGAATGAGAAAACGTACTTATTTACAATACGTATTTTTTTCTAAATTTTCGGTCTTTTTTTTTCATTTGTTTAGCAGAAAATAAAAATCTCAGAGGTGATCAAATACCACCAAAAGAAAGCTCTATTTGTGAGAACAAAATGATAAAAATTTAGTTTGGGTACAGTTTAGCATGACCACGCAATTGTCATTCAAATTGAGACAGCACTGAAAGCTGAAAATTGGTCCGGGCAGGAAGGTGTATAAGTGCCCGGTATTGAAGTGGTTAAGGAGGAAAATTGTATTTGGCAGATCGTTTTTGGGCAATAAGAATGGCATGAGAGAGAAAGAGGGTATAATGGAATGGGGATGACTGCCCTCTGATCATTTTTTGTCACTAAATTGATGTTGAATAGAACCATAGCTTCTAACATTCAACTAATTTAATTAAAGCAAAGAATTGCTGATCAGATAAAGAGCAGACGTGTGTGTGGCCAGCACTGAGTGTCTTTTATGTCTGTGTGTCTATGTTTATTAAGTTTTCAAGTTTTATACTTGAAAGGAAATAGAAAAGGCTGTTGTATAAAAGAGAGGAGTGTATATCATGTCACATCAGCAATACAGGTTACTTGAATTGGAAATGAAATTCCAGTCTTCACAACAGGATGCGTCAACCACTTGTAGGACGGTATTGTTTGAAAGTGTTAAAAAAAAAAAAACATTGTTGTGTTATGAGAAAAGTCTAGCTAAAAGCCTCATTACCACAATGGATCATATATCCACTTATACAGTGTGCGCGATTTTATCATAAGGACTGTAAAGGAATACAAAAGAGATGAGAATGGGGGAAAAAAAATCATAGAAATGCAAAAGAACAGGATAAACTAAGCAACAAAACAAAAAAGTTGAAGTTGTCTTATAGACGTGGCATGCAAAATAACAAGATAAACAAAGCAACAAAACATGTTTTTATTCTTATGCCACGTACACACGGACTTTGCAGCGGAGGTACGCCGAACTTTCCGAATGAGCGTACCTGCCCACACAAGACCGGACTTTCCTGGTGGACAATCCGCTGGACTATGGCGGGAGTTCATGGTCACCAAGACAAACAGATGGGTGAATCTACCAAACAGGGACACAGACTGCAATAAATATTTACTCTATCCAAAAAAGGGAAAAAATTTGCTTTGCCTGAACAAACACTTAAAGAGGAAGTAAACCCTGATGGGTCTACTTCCTCTTTGATTCCCTGAAAAGGTAAAGCATAATGGACTACTATGCATCGCAAAAAATAAAAAAAAGTTATAAAAAATAAAAAAATTGAAACATTATTATTTTTTTTATTTTCACCAGTCATGCCCCATACATACGGTCGGAATTTCTGACAGAAAAAGTTCGATGGGAGCTTTTCATCGTATATTCCGACCGTGTGTATGCCCCAAAGGACTTTTTTTTTACATCAAATTCTGACGGACCTAGAAATGGAACATGTTCTATATTTTTCCGACGGAACAAATTCCTATTGGGAAAACCGCTCGTCTGTATGTTGTTCCGACATACCAAAAACGACACATGCTCTGAAGCAAGTACAAGATGGAAGCTATTGGCTACTGGCTATTGAACTTCCTTTTTCTAATCCCGTCGTACATGTTGTACGTCACCGCGTTCTTGATGGTCAGAATTTGGTGTGACCGTGTGTACGCAAGACAGTTTCAGCGGAATTCCGTCGGAATTCCATTGGAAAAACCTTCAGAGCTTATTCTGATGCGAAAACCGGTCGTGTGTACAGGGCATCAGTGTCCCTGATCACCACCACACCAGTTATGATATTGCGGGTTATGAAATAAATTGTGGAAAAAATTATTATTTCTGCATTCTCCAAATAATTGTGACAAAAAATTTAACTGCAAAAAACTAGACATGCCTCTGTCTACTTTCCAAAAAGGGGTCATTTGGAGAGTATTTGTACTGTCCTGGCATTTTCATACCTCAAGAAATGGGATAGCTTGTCAGTACATCAGGATTGATGAATTTTCAGATATATAACATAGTTTGTGGACTCCAGAACTTTCCTACAGACTAAATAATAAACAATGAGTTGAGTTATTTTCACCAAAGAAATGTAGCAAAATACATTTTGACCTAAAGATGATTTATTTGCAAAATTTTATAACTGACATTTTTGAAAAAAATATATATCTTTATTTGTTTCTGTCTTTTTTAGTTTATTTAGCAAAAAATTAAAAACGTAGTAGTAATTAAATACCACCAAAATTAAGCTCTATATGTGTTAAAAAAAATTAACAAAAAATGATAAAAATTTCATTTGGGTACAGTGTTGCATGACCATGCAATTGTCATTCAAATTGCAACAGCGCTGAAAGCTGAAAATTGGCCTGGGCAGGAAGGGGGTAAAGGTAGTAGTATTCAGTATTGAAGTGGATAGATACCATGAAAATAATTTAAAAAAGCTCTATTTATGTGAAAAAAATGATGAAAATTTCTTATAGGTACATTGTTGCTTGACCGCGCAATGGTCATTCAAACGGAGACGGAGCTGAAAATTGGCCGGGACAGAAAGGGGGTAAAAGTGCCCGGTATTGAAGTAGTTAAAGGTGCATTTTTAGCTGCTGGCAAGTTGCATAGTAGTGAAGGAGGTCTATATTTAACTATTGATTAAAACTAAAAAGTAACAGGTAAAAGAGGTTTAGTAGCCAGAAGGGAATATAATACTCTACCCAAGAAATTGTTCTTCTGTTATCCATTATATGGGTTGTGTTTCATTTATCCATTATTTTTTTTTTCCCTCTCATTTCCCAGTATGAGTTGGAAACTGCAGAGATAACAGGACGATCATAGAAAAGGCTCCAGCTAGAGACCTGTTTGCCCCAAAGGGTCTGTGCTGTAACTGCTGTGCAAGGAGAGACTCATTCATTTGTTTCCTCCTGTATTGGATGATAAATAATTCAAGCTTAACGCCAAATCTTTGATTAAAATCTCCTGTCCCATGATAGAGAATTTCAGATGGGTAATTTTTCTACAGAGACATAATTCACTTGGGTTACTCTGAATAATGGGATTTCTCCTATAACGGAGTATACAAGATATACAGATATGCCTATAAGCTTACATATAATTGTGATTTAGAGTGACTTGTCTCAAAAAGATTTTTAAGTACATAGATAAGTAGGATTTTTTATTTTTTTTACTGTCTTTTAGTATTGGTGTATTAAAGTGCCAAACACCTATTGTAATGATGATGCTATAGTTGTGCTACTATTTCAAGAAGAAGTAAACCAATCTGATGGGTTTACTTCTTCTTTGTCTCCCTGCGAAGGTAAAGCATCACATAGTAGCCCATTATGTGTCACTTACCTGACACAGGATCCAGCAATATCACCGCTGTCCCCTGTAGCACGGAGCACCCATCTTCTTCCGGGTATCGCTGCTCCGGCCACTCGCAGCGCTGGAGCAGCGATGGCGTCACTCCCGCGCATGCACACGGGAGCCGCCACTAACGGCATATCGCCATTAGCAGCGGCATGCTGCTAACAGCGATAGTGCGCCTGCACGCCGCTGTCTATGGCGCATGCGCCGTAGACAGCAGTGCCTGTCTTTTTGTAAATCTCTCCTAAACCGTGTAGGTTTAGGAGATATTTCTTGGACCTACAGGTAAGCCTTAATCTAGGCTTACCTGTAGGCCAAAGTAGTTTGTAAGGGTTTACAACCACTTTTAACCTTACATTACAAAATTGTCAATTTTCAAGTTGCAATGAAGCAAAAGCTAAAGAGGATATTACTTTTTTTTAACTCAAAATTGTTCACGTAGTTTTGTGTGGAGGGAGATGGTGGTAGCATAAAAGCGCCAATGAGAAGCCGTGGACGTTGTTCATTGATCTGGTTTCCCCTGTCTCTGGTTGAGGACGTTTTGCAACTGTTGTGCCTAGGGTGATGACTCTAATACCGCGTACGCACGGTCGGACTTTCCGGCAGAAAAAGTCAGACGGAATAATTTCATTGGATATTCCGATCGTGTGTGGGGTTCAGAAAATTTTTTCAAAAATTCTGACGGACCTAGACATAGAAATTGATTCAGTCGGAAAGATTTAAAACATGTTCTATCAGGAAAACCGTTCGTCTGTATGCTGTTCTGACAGACCAAAAACAACGCAAAGGGCAGCTATTGGCTACTGTCTATTGAACTTCCTTTTTCTAGTGCCGTTGTACGTGTTGTACGTCATCGTGTTCTAAACGATTGGACTTTGGTGTGATCGTGTGTAGGCAACTCCGTTTCAGCGGAACTCCGTCTAAAAAACGTCAGTTTATTCTGATGGAAAAAACGGTCGTGTGTACGCGACATTATGGGTATTGCTGGGAGGATGTTGATTAGAGCCCACTTTATTTGAACTAGAGCCTATGCGGTAAGCACAATAATATTGGGCCTTAAGGCTGGTATCTATTATCTATAAGTGGCAGCATTGTACTTCCTTGAGGAAGTTCCTTGAGGAAGTTTTGAATCAATCCTCTTGGAAATTCGTACACATATGTATTGATCAGACATAATTTTATCACATTTGTTTGATAGTCATGTATTTTACCTGTTTTGTGAAAATAAAATCATGTTTTTTAATCGCTGTTTTGAGTTGTACCTCAAAAATCCTGCCGAAAGATTTTTTTTTTACCATTTGTAGTTCTCGTTATTTGGATATGGCACTTTGATGGTCAATTCCTATTGTCAAAGCAAAATAATTATTATTCCTGCAGACATTGGTTTAAGAGCAAGACCAAGTGTAAGTAAGTAAAGTGGGCCTGCTGATGGACCCATGGCACACTTGATGATGCCATTTTCTGTGGTACAGAGAAATTGTGGAAATAGCTCTGTATGCAAACTGTTCAAAGTCTCATGCCCCGTACACACGATCGGATTTTCCAACAACAAATGTTGGATGTGAGCTCGTTGGCTGAAAGTCTGAGCGTGTGTATGCTCCATCAAACATTTGTCGGACTTTCATTCAACAAAGGATGTTATATTATTGAATAGGATGCATTAAAGTGGTTGTAAACTCTTACAGACCACTTTCACCTACAGGTAAGCCTAGATTAAGGCTTACCTGTAGGTGCAAGAAATATCTCCTAAACCTACACGGTTTAGGGAATATTTAGTATGTCCCCAAACGATGCCGTCTTCTGCGCATGTGTCAATGTATTCAGCAGATGCACACTCTTGAAAGGGCACACTGTGCCATTTCAAGCTGGGGTCATGCTGTGATTGGCGGCTCCTGCGTGAATACGCGGGAGTGACATCACACGACTCCGGTCAGTCACAGAGCCGGAGTTTGCGGCCCCAGAAGGAATAGGGGTGAAGAATGGAGGAAAATCGGTGACATCGTAGGCTTCGGTTTCAGGTAAATGACAGATAATGGGCTACTATGTGATGCATAGTAGCCCATTATGCTTTACCTTTGCAGGGAAACAAAGAGGAAGTAAAACCCAATACAGTTTACTTCCCCTTTAAAGTGGTGGGCCACCCTAAAAAACCAAATGACATTAAAATGTTCCAAAAAAAAATGAAATATTTTTTTTTTTAAACTTACCAGAAATGCCTGTTGCTAGGCATATCGTCCTAATCTGCCTCTTTCTACTCCGTGGTGATCTTCAATCTTCTCCTCCTTGCGTTGTCTTCTGGGGAATGGGGCGCAGTGTGTCCGGGGAACTGTGTGTGTCCCAGAACACAGCGCGCCCCATTCACAAAGCGCTGTGTGACTCGCGCATGCGCAGTAGGAAAGCCACAAGGCTCCACTGCTTGTTTCCCTTAGATAGAATGGCGGCGCCGGGACCCGAGAGCCGAGGGACGGCTCGGCCTTTGGCGGCCGACATCGCAGGCACCCTGGACAGGTAAGTGTGCTTATTAAAAGTCAGCAGCAGCAGTGTTTGTAGATGCTGACTTTTAAAAAAAAAATTGTGAACTGTGGGTGCGGAGGAAATAATTTTACCAGTTTACTGATGAATTTTTATTTTATTGTGCTCAATGTGTTAAACTAAAAAAATCTGAGGGTTTAATACTACTTTAAGGTGAGTACCGTATATCTTTTTTCATACACTTATTTAGAAGACACAATACTGTTGTTTTTCATTGAACCAACTACTTACCTCCTCCTTGCATAAATATGCAATCCCTTGTACATTGTATGTGTATCCCATGCAGATGAAGTCCTGCTCTGCCTAAGTATTTCTATCCAAGGATGCCAAATCTTACAGCTGCTGCCGCTGTCATTATCTAGTGTAATATCTGTGCGATAAATGGATTTGTCATCTGGTCTGCGGGACCCATGCATTTCTTTCATTCTCTAAATACACTAAAGCATGGGAACGCTGACGTTTTTCTGGGATTCATTTATTTATATAGTGTATATATTCCTATAAGTATGAATTATTTATGTTTTGTGTATGTGTGAGAATGATGTGATAAATTATGTTCCAGTACACCTATAACAAGGCAAAATGTTCTTCTAAACATTCTTCATCACAGTTTAAATGCATTTCAAACGCTCTTCTTCTTACCCAAAATGTGAGGCTTGGGGATTTGAGAATAGTCTGCTGTCAATTACGGGTTTATGTTATAAAGCAGTTTATTGTGAACTCACAAATGGGTTGATTTTTGCAAATAATGTTAACATGAACATTTCCTGACACCCTACCAATCAGAATTTTTATTTCATTTATAGGCTTGGACTGCAGCAATGTCAATTGGATGCTAAATTATTTTCTGACGGCTGGACTCCAGGTAAATATAAGAACACCAATTAATAAAGCTTATATTCATTAATACATCATTAAATGCATTATTTTGTTTACTGCAAGCAGTGTAAATACCAGAATTGGACTTGATATCAACCCCTGGCAGTACAGCAGAGCTAAGAGGAGAGAGGGTGAAGCAGTACAAGGAGCCAGTCAGTTGTGTTGCAGTTCAAGGAGCATTCTGAAAGAAGGAGAGAGCAGAATGACAGAGATAAGCTCATCAGTCTTGCCTCCACTGTCATGTCACACACTACTGATGGGGCAAGACCTGGGCAGGCCATAGACGGCGCAAATTTCTTTCCTGCAACCAGGGGTTCCCCCATCAACACAGACGGTGTTGACAGAGGAATGAATCCCTCTTGCTGAGCAATTGTCTTCTCCTGACAAATGAAGACGTTTATTGCTAGCAGCTACAGTAGTCGTTTGCGATAATCGAAATTGAATATGGCAGGCTGGTTGTATCCAAGTTGATCGATCAACTTGGTACATTCAGCCTGCCAATTACAAGTTTGAACCTGGGTTGGTTCCTGCTGAACCATCCAAGATATGAACTGTGTATGGCCAGCCTTAGCGATGGTTAACTACAGCTGAGAGAAATCAGGTCTCTTCCCTCGCCAGGCAGATCTGTGCTGTGTAGCAAAGGGGTAAATCTCAGGATTTGGTGGGCAGAAATACAAATCATTTTGCAGGTAAAAGAGCATTCTCTCTGTATTTGGTTTGTGTGTTTAGTATGAATAAGTTAGCTAAGAGTTACCCATCCACTTACCACACTTACCGCATCCCTTCATCCTTGAACCTTTATATCCCCTTTTACTTGTAATCAACAAACCACTCAACAACTGAGGTGGGGTAAAATGGCTGAAACAACCTTTTATTAACAACGACTTTAAATAACCAACATAATATTTAACTACTCAAAACCAGATATAATTAATTTCGAGATTCTTGACGGTACCAATATACCCATACCATTATTGTGTCAGAGGCACGAGCTAGCTAAGTTGCAACCTCAGCCGTGACCTATTGACTCAGGGCCTAAAACCCAGGTGACCTCATCCACCCAGGGTTCTTATCACTCCACAGTGAACCGTTCCCACTCGAGGATACCATACTTGAGATGGTTCCCCACCGTTTTACCCAGTGCACCAAATTATGCCGCCATCAGGGGCCCCAAAAAATGTCAACATAGAACACGAAACACCATGAAATATATAAATGGGGCGGGCGGGAGGGACGTTCTTGCACTCCTTGCTTCACCAACTGTTGAGGCTCCACCCCTACCCTGCAGTTACCATCCTTAAGCTCCCCCAAGCTCCCTTTCTCCACAACCAATGGAGTAACATCTTAGTTTCCATCCACTTTTGTTAACCCATTCACTCCTGTATAACCTTCTCATCCTGTCATGTCTGCCCTTCGCTGACTGCGTTCCTGCTCAGCTATGGTTCTTTCTTTCAAACTAATCTCTGGCCACATTCTTACCCCCTCTCTCCCATCTAACCGGGATTAATTTAAAAACTAAATTTAAAGCCCCTTTTTTTACCATTGGGGGTTGATTTACTAAAACTGGGAGTGTACATTCTGGCACAACTCTGCATAGAAATCAATCAGCTTCCAGGTTTTTGTTTTGTCAAAGTTAAACTGAACCATCAGAATTTAGAAGCTGATTGGCTACATGCAGATGCACAAGATTTTACACTCTCCAGTTTTAGTAAATCAACCCTATTATAATATGGGGCAGCACAAGAAAAGAGGCAGTGGGCCTAGACTCCAACTCTTGGTCTTCGGTCTTCACTCTGGAAAAAAGATGGTGCAGAGAGTTCTGTGATGACAGAACCACATGGATAAGAAATGTGGTTAAATGGTGTTTGGGAGGAAGAAGGGGGCAATTAAAAGGTAAGTAGCAGGGGTGGCAAATAGGTAAATCTGTTACTTTGCCCTGTATATCGGTAGTTCAAAAGTCATAAGAATAAAACTGAACTGTTGATACCAGAAAAATGATTTGTAATACAGCTGGACTACCATTTGCTCTGAATATGTCATCCCCACGTTAATTCTTTACTTTATACTGGCTCCTATTGATGTATTGAAATTGGCTGCCTGGCTGCAGACTGGTGACACAGGCACTGGTTTTCGGGAGAGATTCAGAAATACATTCTCCATACACAAAATAACTACCACGATATGGTCTATATATCTAATGTTGCTGTAGATGAGAGATGGCGGCATTGCAATGACTGCACTGTCCTGACTTATAAGCCTCAGTCCAAAGACCTTTTCCTGCTTTTCTTTATAGACTGTAAATACAGGAAACTTGGAATTTTAAAGGTTTTTAAACATTTTGCAACATATAGAAATAAATACTTTTAAATTAATTTTTTTAAATTTTTCTGAATATTCGTAAATTTGAAAAATTCTGAAATTCGAAAATCCAAAAACTCAAAAATTCGAAAACTTTAAATAATAACTAACCAATAATAACTTAACTTTTACATACTAACTATTAAATTATAGGTTTTGTAATTTAATTTCCAATTTGGCTGTTGGTGAACGTAACAAATACGAATGTTCTGAAATAACGAACGCCATATCTAAACAAATGGAACGTAACCAAATTATAATAATAAATAAAATTAATAATAATAATAAAAACTTTTTATTTATGAATTTACGAATTCTTTAATTTATGAATGAATCAAAAAACAAAATTTTTTTTATTTTTTTCGGCAGTGCAGTCTAACCCCATTCTTATTTGTGCAGCTTTTCTAGGTGGGACCTTGATTGGCCAGTCAACGAGGCCTATTTAATTTTTTCCTGTTCTATTCACCGTGACATTAACAACGTTACCCTTGTTTTCCTATGACCCACCTCTTGGCAGGTCCAATAGTTTTTTATATAACTTGATGCGTTTCAATTGTTGTTGTTAATCTGTATGTTACACTGTTTGTAACAAAATGCAAACCAAAACCCAATTAAAAAAAACGGAATCATAAATTTGTAATGAGGCAGCTGCAGCATCCGGTTAGGATGATTTTCCACCCGGTTCAGTGGATTTTCAAATCGGGTGCAGCAGACAGGGTTGATGGGCTGATTCAGCATCTCTATATATAAATATAAATATATATTAGGTTGTCATTCTGGAGTAAGAACCCTATAAAGTAACTATCTTGGAAGTAAGACTTAAAAGCTAAGTTTCTGGTCTTTTGAGTACCTTGTGGGTCACCAGCCTTTAATAAATATAATTTCTACCTGTCACCAAACCAAAGCCAGACGCGCAGGCCCCTGCAAGTGACATGAATATTGTCTGTGTTCCAGTAACTTCTAGTTAGTTAAAATAGACTAACGTACTAGACATGCTTTTCTGTCAGCCACGTCCCTTCTCTAATAAGTGACATTCCCAACTACAAACGTTTTCCCTCTAGTGAACAATATTCCTCTCCAGTCAATGATGAATTCTGCTCAGCAGGGAAGATCAAACCAGCTACTCTCTGCAGCTCAGTGCTTTCTGCTGTCTGGTAAGTGCCAGACCACAAAGTGATATGCCCTCCAATTTAGAGAGTTTCTCATATTTAATGAGCATTTCATCATGGTGTGAGCAAACCTAGTGCCACCAAGGGGATTTGGTTCTCTGTTTAAAACAGATGGAAGTACTCCATGTAGGCAAAAGATGGGTTAATTATTGGAAAACAAAAATCATAATCTTGGGCAAGAAATTAATATCCAGCGTTCAGACAGGAAATTAAATGTAAAGGATGATGGGCATTCCAGCTGGTAGTGCTTGGACTAAATGGATTGCCTGCTGTGTCAAATAAGATGCTACAACCTTCTAATTTGAATTGAATGTTAACATAATATATTACACAATGAGGGCAGGATATATGTAGCATGTAGTGAAATTGAATGCACTCAAAGCCATTGCTAGAAAAAAAAAATCACTTTTCACCAAGAGTATACCAACCCAACGCAGATCTTTGCACAGTCTATTAAAATGTACTATATATCTATAGTCAAAACATCTTTTTCCGTTTTTATTATTGTAGTGAAGGATTAGAATCTTGGATTTACCACCACTTATGCCGCGTACACGCGATCGGATTTTCCGACGGGAAATGTTGGATGTGAGCTTGTTGGCGGTAAGTCCGAGCGTGTTTATGCTCCATTGGACATTTGTTGTCGGACTTTCCGCCAACAAATATTGGCTAGCAGGTTCTCAAATTTTCCACCAACAAATGTTTGTCAGACTTTCCAAACGCGTGTAAACAAGTCCGTCACGCAAAATTCCAAAGTGCAAACATGCATGCTCGGAATCAAAGACTTTCCGAATGAACGGACTTGGCCACACACAATCACACCAAAGTCCGATGGATTTGAATGTGATGATGTACGACCAGACTAGAATAAGGAAGTTCATAGCCAGTAGCCAATAGCTGCCCTGCGTCGGTTTTTGTGCTTTGGACTAGCATACACACGAACGGATTTCTCGATAGAAACTGGGTCAGGCGGAGTTCCAGCTGAAAAATTTGAAACATGTTCTATTTCTAAAGTCCGTCAGATTTTTGGGCAACAAAGGTCCGACGGAGCCCACACACAATCGAATTGTCAGACGGATTTGTTCCGTCGGACCTTTGCTGTCGAAAAGTCCGGTCGTGTGTACACGGCATAAGACTTCGGCAGTACACCTTGACATTCTGTTGGGCTTGGCTGGGGGTCTCAAATTGCTTTTCTTTTACCATGTAAAGTATTGTGAGGGATTGTTATCAGACTCCAGCTCTGTTCAAATGTATGCTCCCCTGCGGGCACACAGACAGTGATACAAGCCTAAGAGGGGTTGTAACCTCTCATCACTCTATCCAAAACTAAACTAAAGAGTTTGCGCTTTAGACACACTGTAATTATTTTGTCATACAAATACATGAGAATAATGGTCTGTCATACAAATATTTGCTTTCAGCCAAACACATTTTGCTAAAGCAGAAGGATTTTTGTTGCAGTTATCTGTAATAGCTTACATCATATAACCCATATCCAATGTCTATTGATATAAAAATATCTAGCATTGTGATTAAACTTAAAAATGATATATGTGTTGTTGATAACCCTAGTTATCAAAATAATATTACATACAAGGGTTGGTAGGGCCTTTGTATTGGTTTCCATTGTCTGTGTAATGCGTATTAGGGTTGTCTGGATTATATTCAGACTGCATACAGTATATTACACTGGCCAGACCCTTTAAATGTGCCCTGCAGCTATATATAAATCCCTGTGGTACAGAATATTTTTATTTTCTCCTCTTCCCCTGGTAGGTAACAGTCTAAAGAGGGAGAGGGAAGGAGAGTCCCGCGATTGGCTGATGCTACAGTTAAAGGGACCCCCTCCCCTGACACCAGGGGAAAAGATGATTTCTGATTGGCTGAGAGGGCCAGGGAAGAGATTATCCTCAGCCTGTTTCTTAGGCTCATGGTGTCCTCCATCATCAGACAAAGGGGTGAACCCACAAAAGAGGCATAGGTCTTGGTAAGCCAATTGAGCCAGGAGAGAGGTATGTGTGCCCAAAACAGTGCCACTGAGAGACACTATCAAACTGAGAGCTTTCTTTGGGACTGCTGCCACTAATTGCCAGTAGTGAGGAAGTGCTGAAAAGTGCTGTTAGACCATGTGCTTTGGCAAGAGACCATGTGCACCTGCAGGAGAAGTTGGACTGAGAACGTTGCTACTGTGAGGCCAGAAGGGAGAGCTGCCAAGTGATTTATGTTACAGCTGCAAGCTTTTTCCTGCTGTTTCAGTATCCAGTTTCAGTGTCCAGCTATTCCAGTGTCTGTGCCATATTCCATGGCTCAGGGCCCCTGATAAAGCACCTGGTAAAGCAAACAGGTGGCTCAGGCAGAGAGTAGCATTAATGCCTAATAGTTCTTGCTAGATGCTGATGCTTGAGGTTAGATCTCTCCTAACCGGTCAGTGGTGTATAGCCTTCCCTCAGGAGTAGCAAGCAGGAACATTACAACAGCAAGTGACACCACAGATCAGTGGACTGGTGTTAGTATGATGTGGCCGCTTTGGGGCTTAGGCAGGTGTGTAGGGTGGAGCATTACCTGTGAGACTGCAGGAACTTAGTACAGGTGTGAAGTCAGTCAAGTCGGGTCTGCATCCTACATATTAGGTGAGGTTGAAAAAAGACACAAGTCCATCAAGTCCAACCCGTGTGTGATTATATGTTACTATTACATTATATATCCCTGTATGTTGCGGTCGTTCAGGTGCTTATCTTATAGTTTCTAGAAACTATCAATGCCCCTCGCTGAGACCACCACCTGTGGAAGGGAATTTTACATCCTTGCAGCTCTTACAGTAAAGAACCCTCTACGTAGTTTAAGATTAAACCTCTTTTCTTCTCATTTTAATTAGTGACCACGTGTCTTGTTAAACTCACTTCTGCGAAAAAGTTTTATCCCTATTGTGGAGTCACCAGTAGGGATGAGCTTCGTGTTCGAGTCGAACATACGTTCGACTCGAACATACGTTCGACTCGAACATCAGCTGTTCGCCCGTTCGGCGAATTCCGAACGTTATGGGCCGTTCGCGCCAAATTCGTGTGGCGCTCACGGCCCACAATGTACTGCGTCATCGCAGTGCATTGCTGGCTCATGATTGGCCAAGCATGCACTGTGACCCTGCATGCTTGGCCAATCACAGCGCCAGCAGCGAGGAGAGCCATGATTGGCCACAGGCAGGATGCCTGTGGCCAATCATAGCTCAGGCTGTGTAGTACACGCCCCACACTATATAAGGCCGCCAGCGCGGCGGCCTAGTGTAGTGTGTTGGCGTCTGAAGCAGTTAGTGGGTGTTCTGTGTACCTTCAACACAGTACACACCGTTCGTTTTCGGCCGATTTTCGATCTTGCTGTTGTGTAGTGGTTGTTGTCTGTGTGCCCTGACCGCAGTATACACCGCTATATTCACCTCACCTATATAGCTAGTGATCTATCTTTTATAATAAAGCTTGCAGTCAGTAGTGTTAGGAGCTTGTGCGTGCTGTATGCGTGCTCTGTACCCATGCTCTGTACCCAGTACACACCGCTATATCCACCTACATAGCTCTTCTCTATTTGAGCCCACTTGCCATCTGCAGGAGTTATTGGAAGTTGTGTGTGCCTCCAGCACAGCACAGTATACATCTGTATATACCCCTGTATCTCTGGTGTTCTATAATAAAGGCATCTGCAGGAGTTAGTGGGTGTTGTGTGACTCCAGCACAATATACACCTGTATCTACCGTTTATTGCTGTTCTCTAATAGAGCCATCTGCAGGGCTTAGTGGGTGTTGTGTGACTCCATTACACTGCTGTTTTACCCAACTCCCTTCAGGCCATTACCATGTCTGGAAGGCCAGCAAGGAGAGGCAGACAGGCGCGAGCCGATAAGAGGGCAAGCAGGCTCTGTGTCTAAAGACAACAGTGCTGGTCGTGGACGCGGTGCATTGTCATCAGCACGTGGCCATGGGACACGCTTGTCCTTCTTTTCGGCAGCTGGACATGTTGAGCCGCAACATGCCAACGACTTGGTAGAGTGGATGACCAAGCCCTCTTCATCCTCCTCATCCTCTCTCACCCAGTCTCAGGGTACTAGCAAAGCAGCTGCCAACGCATCGTCTTCCCTCCTCTCAATGTCATCATCAGTGACTCCTTCCCTAGACCCACCACGTCCTCCTGAGGAGTCTCCTGAACTCTTTGAGCACAGTGTTGGGTACATGCTCCAGGAGGATTCCCAGTGTTTTGTGGGCTCTGATGATGACACTCTAGAGGAAGGCAGTAGCGTGAGCGCAGAGAGAGGGGATGCTCAAGAAGGACAGCAATCTGGCAGTCATGTTCCACAAGCTGCAGCATACTGCCAGGTTTGCTACAGCAATGAAGAGGGAGGGGATGATGAGGGCACTGACTCCACGTGGGTGCCTGGTAGGAGAGAGGAGGAGGAGGAGGCACATGTCCAACGAGGCAGGATGCCCTCCGGGGGCCAGCTTAGGGGCAGCACACCGACTGAATCACACCGCAAAGCTCCGCCTGTGCAGGGCGCTGCCTCTGCGCGGTATTCTAAAAGTTCTTTGGTGTGGGCCTTTTTTGAGACGAGTGCATCAGATCGCACCACTGCTATTTGCAACATATGTCTCAAGCGTATCTCACGTGGCCAAAACATCAGCCGCTTGGGCACCACATGCTGGACCAGACATATGTTGACCTGCCATGCAGCTCGTTGGCAAGCGTACCTCAAAGACCCACACCAAAGAACAAAGCGGACCTCTCCTTGCTCCTCATCAGCTGGCATCTCCAACCCCACTAGACCTTCAGTCCTCTCTGAAACCTGCTCTGAGAGGAATGAAGGTGTAGAATTAGGTGTGTCACAGCCAAGTGCTTCCGGGAACTCTGCTAGCGGTACACCCACGTCCGATTATAGCAGGCAAATGTCCCTGCCCCAGCTGCTGGACCGGCGAAAGAAGTTCACTCCCAGCCATCCACATGCCCAGCGGTTGAATGCTAGCTTGGCTAAATTGCTAGCACTTCAACCGCTGCCTTTTCAGTTGGTAGACTCGGCCCTCTTCCGTGAGTTTGTACAATGTGCGGTTCCTCAGTGGCAGGTCCCCAAACGCCACTTTTTCTCACAGAAGGCGATTCCGGCTCTCTACCGGCATGTGGAAGGCAATGTCCTTGCCTCGCTGGACAGGGCGGTCAGCGGTAAGGTGCATATTACCGCTGACTCATGGTCCAGCAGGCATGGACAGGGACATTACCTGTCTTTCACGGCCCATTGGGTCACTCTTCTGGCAGCTGGGAAGGATGCAGGACAAGGTGCAGTAGTGTTGGAGGTTGTTCCGCCACCATGCCTCCAAAATGCTACTATTGGTTGTGACACACCTCTCTCCTCCACCCCCTCCTCTTGTTCTTCCTCCATGGCCTCTTCCAGTGCTCTGTCCTCAGAACCAGCGGTGCTCCGTAGGCGTTCCAGGGGCTATGCAAGTACGCAGGCAAAACTATGCCATGCCGTGCTTTCGCTGGTTTGTTTGGGGGACAGGAGCCACACTGGGGCGGATGTTTTGTCAGCTCTGCAGGGGCAGACCGAGAGGTGGTTGACGCCACGCCAGCTTAAGCCAGGAATGGTGGTTTGCGACAATGGCACCAACCTCCTCTCCGCCCTCCGACAGGGACAACTGACCCATGTGCCCTGTGTAGCTCACGTCCTTAACCTGGTGGTGCAGCGGTTCTTGGGCAGGTACCCCGGCTTACAGGATGTACTGAAGCAGGCCATGAAAGTCTGTGTGCATTTCTGCCGATCATTTAATGCCTGTGCTTGGCTGGCTGAGCTCCAAAAGGAGTTGAACCTGCCCAAGAACCGCCTTATATGTGACATGTGGAACTCAACGTTGGCCATGCTGCAGCGGCTGCACACGCAGCAGAGGGCCATCAATGAGTACCTGTGCGACTACGGCACCAGGACAGGGTCAGGGGAGCTCGGTTTTTTCTCACCACGCCAGTGGGGCATGATCAGGGATGCATGCACTGTCCTGTCACCGTTTGAGGAGGCCACAAGGATGGTGAGCAGTGACAGTGCATGCATCAGTGACACTGTACCTCTTGTCCACCTCTTGGAGCATACGCTGCGTGGAATAATGGACAGGGCACTTGAGGCAGAACAGAGGCAGGAAGAGGAGGACTTCCTTGCCTCTCAAGGCCCCCTTTATCCAGACAGTGTTCCTGCTGTGCCACCCATCACACAGGAAGAGGATGAGGAGGAGGAAGAGGAGGGGGAGGATGATTGTGTCAGCATGGAGGTGGAGGCTGGCACTCAGCATCAGCAGCAGCAGTCTTGTAGGGATGATTTACAGTCCCAAGAAACACGTGGACTTGTACGTGGCTGGGAGGAGGTAGCTGCGGATCATGTTGTCCTTAGTGACCCAGAGGACTCCGGACCGAATGCCTCAGCTAACCTACGCTGCATGGCCTCCCTGATCCTGCAAAGCCTGCGGAAGGATCCTCGTATTCTTCGGATCAAGGAGAGGGACCATTACTGGCTGGCCACTCTCCTTGATCCACGGTACAAGGGTAAGGTTGCCGACCTTATCTTGCCATCGCAGAGGGAGCAGAGGATGAGACATCTCCGGGAGGCCTTGCAGAAAGGTCTGTGCAGCGCGTTTCCAGAGACTGGGAGGTTACAAACTCCTGGTCCTGGACAACGTGTTGCTGAGGCATCGGTCAGAAGGAGCGGTGGAGAAGGTGGCCGTCTGACTGATGCTTTCAGACAATTTTTTAGTCCGCAGCCCCAAGGTATGATGGGTTCCAGCAACCATCACCAGCGTCTGATTTACATGGTGCAGGAATACCTAGGGGCAAGGTCAGACTTGGACACCTTTCCCACCGAAAATCCTCTGGCTTACTGGGTCTTGAGGATGGATCACTGGCCAGAGCTTGCACAGTATGCAATTGAGCTACTGGCCTGTCCTGCATCCAGCGTTCTTTCGGAACGCACCTTCAGTGCTGCTGGTGGCTTTGTTACCAATCACAGGGTGCGCCTGTCCACCGAATCAGTTGATCGACTGACCTTCATCAAGATGAATCAGTCTTGGATCACCCACAGCTACCAAGCACCTGAAGCTGATGTAACCGAATAATTTTTTTTGAAATATCACATCCCTTCAAGACTGCCTATGCTGATGCTGAGTGACTGTCCTGTTATGTTGATTGTCTATCCTCTTCCTCCTCCGCTGATATGTTGGAAGAACATTTCTGGTTCTGGGTGATGCCATTAGCCCAATTTTTCTGCCCCTGTTTAACAGGGGCGTTTAAGTACAATTTTTGATGCAATGCTTTGCAGCAGGGCTAATTCCTGCAATAAAACTAAAGTATATGGGAGAGGTTGCAGTGTCGTGGCACCAGCACCAGTGCCTAAGGCCCAATTTAACAGGGACATGTAATTACAATTCTTGATATAATATTTCACAGGAGGGCCCGTTCCTGTGCCCACCCAGAGTAACTGTGAGGACTTATAGTGTTGTGGCACCAGCACCACAACCACCAAAGGTCAATTTTTCTACCACTCTTCAACAATGGCATGTAATTACAATTCTTGATATAATCGTTCACAGCAGGGCGCTCCAGCGCCCAGCAAGAGTCACTTTGAGGGCTTACAATGCAAGTGAGATGAAAAAAGATGGACGACAAAACAAATTATACAGGGGTGATAACCCTTCCCTATGTTTTCCAAAAAGCTTAAAAATAGTTTTTTGGACTGGAGCTACACTTTAAAAATGTATCAGTTGAAAATTACAAACAGATTCAACTTAACACAACAAACCTACACAGTCCGTGTCTTGTTTGCACCGCCTGTATACTGCTGTTCTGAGTATATAGGGCCTGGGGGCCACACGCATTTCCTTTTTTTAATATGGGTACAGGGTTCCCCTTGATATGCGTACAAGATTCAAAGGGGCTGGTAATGGGCAGGGAGGGCTATTTTTCTCAATGGTTTTCAACCATATTGCAGGAACCAGATATAACTTTAAAACCGCAAGCAGTTTTCAATGATGTTATTTCTGTTTAATGTCATTTTGTGCAGGGACTGTTCTAAACACGGGAAACACGTGGCACTTCACAGGCATACTACAGACACCCCCAGGCACCATATTTAACCACTTGGGATCCGCGCTATTGCCGAATGACGGCATTAGCGCGGACCTAGATTGCCGGGACTACGTCTATTGACGTCGTCCCGGTTACGAGCGGCCTGCGCGCCCCCTGAGGGGCGCGCGCGGCGCGCTCTGTGATCGGCGAGTCCGTGAGACTCGCCTGATCACCGATCCGTGTAAGGGGTCGATCCCGACCCCTTATCACGTGATCAGCTGTCAGCCAATGACAGCTGATCATGTGATAAAACGGAGCCGGTAATCGGCTAGTATTCCTCCTCGCGCTGACAGCGCGAGGAGAAAAAAAAAAAGCCGATCGCCGGCGGCCGTGTTCGGGACATCAGTCCCGGTCACGGCCAGCAATTCAAGCGGACACCTGCCCCCTGCCAGTGCCCACCTGCCACCCGCAGTGCCATCCTGAAATAAAGTAAGTGCCCCCCTGTCAGTGCCACCCAGCAGTGCCCATAGTGCCCACAGTGCCACCCAGCAGTGCCCACAGTGCCACCCAGCAGTGCCCACAGTGCCACCCACAGTGCCACCCAAAATCTGCCTCAAAGGTGCTGCACCCCAGTGCCGCCCATCAGTGCCCAGCAGTGCCACCCATCAGTGCCCAGCAGTGCCGCCCATCAGTGCCCAGCAGTGCCACCTATCAGAGCCACCTATCAGTGCCACCTATCAGTGCCCATCAGTCCCATCTATCTGTGGTACCTATCAGTGCCCATCCGTGCCACCCATCCATGCCACTTATCCGTGCCACCCATCCGTGCCATCTTATCTGTGCCCATCTTTGCCCATCAGTGCCGCCTTATCTGTGCCCATCGGTGCCGCCTTATCTGTGCCTATTAGTGCCGCCTTAACTATGCCTATCAGTGCCCACCAGTGCAGCCTATCAGTGCCCACCAATGCAGCCCATCAGTGCCCACCAATGCAGCCCATCAGTGCCCACCAATGCAGCCCATCAGTGCCGCCTAATCAGCGCACTTCAATGAAGGAGAAAAATGACCCGTTTGCAAAATTTTATAACAAACTATTAAAACATGATTTTTTTTTTTTTTGCATCTTTTTTTGTTTGTTTAGCAAAAAATAAAACTCCGAGCTGTAACTAAATACCACCAAAAGAAAGCTCTATTTGTGGGAAAAAAATGATAAAAATTTTTATCATTTGGGTACAGTGTTGTATGACCGCGTAATTGTCACTCAAAGTGCATCAGCGCTGAAAGCTGAAAATTGGTCTGGGACTGAGGGGGGTTTAAGTGCCCAGTAAGCAAGTGGTTAAAGGAATATTTCACTTTTTTTCACTTTAATCATCATTAAAATCAGTGCTCCTGCCAAAACAGCAATTTTTAAAAACATTTTAGGTTTTGACCCATGTCCCCTGGGGCAAGAGCCAGGTCCCCAAACCCTTTTTAGGACAGTATCTTGCATATTAGCCGTTAAAATTAGCACTTTTAATTTCGAACGTTCGAGTCCCATAGACGCCAATGGGGTTCTAAAGTTCGTTCGAATTTGGGGTCCGTTCGAAAGTTCTAGTGCGAACCGAACCGGGGGGTGTTCGGCTCATCCTTAGTCACCAGCACGGTATTTGTATATTGAAATCATATCCCCTCTCAAGCGTCTCTTCTCCAGAGACAATAAGTTCGGTGCTCGCAACCTTTCCTCATAACTAACATCCTCCACACCCTTTATTAGCTTTGTTGCCCTTCTTTGTACTTGCTCCATTTCCAGTACATCCTTCCTGAGGACTGGTGCCCAGAACTGGACAGCATATTCTAGGTGCGGCCGGGCAAGAGTCTTGTAGAGCAGGAGAATTATCTTTTTATCTCTCGAGTTGATCCCCTTTATAATGCATGCCAATATTCTGTTTGCTTTGTTAGCAGCAGCTTGGCATACATGCCATTGCTGAGCCTATCATCTACTAGGACCCCCAGGTCCTTTTCTATCCTAGATTCCCCCAGAGGTATAGATTGCATTCATATTTTTGCCACCCAAATGGATTATTTTAGGTTTTTCTACATTGAACCTCATTTGCCATGTAGTTGCCCACCCCATTAATTTGTTCAGATCTTTTTGCAAGGTTTCTACATCCTGTGGAGAAGTTATTGCCCTGCTTAGCTTAGTGTCATCCACAACCAGGGCCGGATTAACATAGGGGCTATTGGAGCTGCAGCTCCAGGCCCCTTTCTCAAGATAGGCCCATTTGCCAAAAAAACAAAATCAAAAAAAAAAAAGATCGACTTCGAGAATTGTAGCTCCGCGATCAGGAGTCACAGAGACCCCACCTTTGGGGGGTAGGTAGCTAAAGACCCACTCCAGCACT
This sequence comes from Lithobates pipiens, assembly GCF_037356315.1. Classification (NCBI taxonomy): domain Eukaryota; kingdom Metazoa; phylum Chordata; class Amphibia; order Anura; family Ranidae; genus Lithobates; species Lithobates pipiens. Next base: position 54,180,055 of record NW_027507789.1, on the reverse strand, counting down.
GGTTCAAATATGGGGCTGCTATCATCTATGGTTCTGGAGATACAGGGCTCCTTGCGCAGCCTGTCAGAAGCTGCATACAGAGCGACAGTATAAATACAAGCTGGAACACTCTGCAGCAGACGGAGAGGATGAACTCACAGTGCTTATAATAATTATTTGTAGATAACTTATGATAATTAACCCCTTGCCACCCAGGCCCATTCTGAGACTTCTCTCCTACATGTAAAAATCATTATTTTTTTTATGCTAGAAAATTACTCAGAACCCTCAAACATTATATATTGTTTTAGCAGACACCCTATGGAATAAAATGGTGGTCTTTGCAACTTTTTATGTTATACGATATTTGCGCAGCAATTTTTCAAACTTTGTTTTGGAAAGAAACTGTTTCATTCATTAAAAAAAACACAAAAGTTAGCACGATTTTGCTTTACATTTTTTACAGGTTACATGTTTAGAGTTACAGAGGCGGTCTAGTGCTAGAATTATTGTTCTCGCTCTAACAATCGTGGCATATGGAACCTGTGTGTATCTGACTCTGATACTAACCATAGCCTACCCAGGGACTGACTAGTATCTCTCCCCAGCCTGTCCCCACACACCCTCTCACCTGCTGACCTGTGAATGGGGCAATCACTCCCGCAGTGTTATTGTGTTCTGCCAATCAATACAATGATTAGTGTTGCTAACTATAGCTGGCAGCACTGATTGTTTTGGGGAAAACCTGACAGGCTGGTTGTACTCAAGTTGGTTAATAGGTTGACTTGTGTAAAACCAGCTAGCCCATACATAGATCGACTATGGCTGGTCTCTGCTTAATTGGTGTAATTTCAATCCACGTCTGGCCCACTCAACCACTACGCAGTCCCTAAACATCCTTCCACAAACCTTTAAATTTTTCATTCCCAGATTACTTCATCCTCCTCTCCTATACATAGTGCCCACTGTCATACTCTCCACACTTCTCTCCTATACATAGTGCCCGCTGTCATACTCTCTACACTTCTCTCCTATACATAGTGCCCGCTGTCATACTCTCTACACGTCTCTCCTGTACATAGTGCCCGCTGTCATACTCTCCACACTTCTCTCCTGTACATATTGCTCACTGTCATATCCTACACACTCCTCTCCTATACATAATGCCCGCTGTCATATCCTACACACTCCTCCTCTCTTGTAAATAGTGCCCACTGTCATACACTTCTCTCCTGTACATATTGCCCACTGTCATACCCTCCATACTCCTCTCCTATACATACTACTCACTGTCATACCTTCCATACTCCTCTCCTATACATAGTGCCCACTGTCATACCTCCAACACTTCTTTCCTATGCATAGCACCCACTGCCATACCCTCCGCACTCCTCTCCTGTACATACTACCCACTGTCATACCCTTCGCACTCCTCTCCTGTACATACTACTCACTGTCATACCCTCCATACTTCTCTCCTATACATAGTGCCCACTGTCATACCTCCAACACTTCTCTCCTATACATAGCGCCCACTGTCATACTCTCCACACTCCTCTCCTGTACATACTACTCACTGTCATACCCTCCATACTCCTCTCCTATACATAGTGCCCACGTCATACCCTCCCTCCACAATCTTCTCCTGTAATTACTGCTTACTGTCCTACTCTCCACACTTCTCTCCTGTACATGGTGCCCACTGTCATGCCCTCCACACTCCTGTACATATTGTTCACTGTCATACCCTCCACACTCTTCTCTTATACATAGTGCCCAATGTCATACCCTCTACACTCCTCTGCTGTGCATACTGCCCACTGTCATACCCTTCACACTCCTCTCCTGTACAAAGTGCCTTCTGCCATACCCTCTGCACTCCTCTCGTGTACATAGTGCCCACTGTTAGACCCTCCACATTCCTCTCCCTCACCTGCACATACTTCCCACTTGTATACCATCCATACTCCTCCCCTATGCCTCTTACCCACAAAAATTGTTCTTTAAAATTATACTGAATATCCTCAATGTTACCAGCTCTAGAATGGGCACTTTTGTCAGTTCAACTATAGGAAACCTCACAGTCCTCATATTTGTTCTGTCCCATTATTAGTATTTATTTCATTTTGTAATTACTATTGTGATGTATAGAGGAACACGGGGGGTGTCAACTACTATAAATATAGCACTTGTAAAGAAAAGCGTCCCTGAAAATATTTTTGAAATGTTGACAACTATGCACTTAGGCACTGCCCAAGGGCCACAGGGTCAGTAGGGGGCCCCATGAGAGGCTCGTGATATTAAAGCGGTAGTAAAATTTTCTAACATTATGACTTTTTAGAGGCCCTGGGGTAGGTTATGCCATAATGTACAAGTATGCACAGCATATTAGCACATTAGGGTACACTTAAATTGTCAGACTGAGCCCTCCAGTGCTGTGCTGTGATCAACCGGCGGGGCCCCGGGCACTTCCATCTTCACCCGGTCTTCCTTCTGGGTTCTGTGCCTTCGGTCACTTGCCTTGGCCAGGCTGCGTTGATGTCATTCCCACACATGCTCATGTGCATCCTCTCTCTCTCACCCCCCCTTTCTCTCACATCCTCCCTCCCTTACCCCTCTTTCACCCCCTTTCTCTCTCTCTCTCTCTCTCTCTCTCATCCTCCCTCTCTCTCTTTAATTTAATTTATCACAAAAAATAGTTTGCATTTTTATTTATTTATTGTTTATAAAAGGCCCCACCAAAATCCTCAGCACCAGGCCCATGATGTTCTTAATCTGGCCCTGTCCACAACTACAGAGATTGAACTGTTTACCCCATCCTCCAGGTCGTTTATGAACAAATTAAATAGGATTGGTCCCAGCACAGAACCCTGGGGGACCTCACTACCCACCCCTGACCATTCCTAGTACTCCCCATATATCACCACCCTCTGAACTCGCCCTTGTAGCCAGTTTTCAATCCATGTACTCGCCCTATGGTCCATGCCAACGGACCTTATTTTGTACAGTAAACGTTTATTGGGAACTGTGTCAAATGCTTTTGCAAAATCCAGATATACCACATCTACAGGCCTTCCTTTATCTAGATGCCAACTCACCTCCTCATAAAAAGTTAATAGATTGGTTTGGCAAGAACCATTCTTCATGAATTCATGCTGATTACTGCTAATGATACCGTTCTCAACTGGCGATCGGATCAAGTACAATATTGTGTGCAGAAGCGAGGTCAGGGTGCAGACCAGAGTCTGTATCTGATGAGCCAGACAAGAAAAGAAGGAGCAGGCACAGGCATAGTCTGATACAAGCATAGATCTGTATAAGCATGTAAGAGGAGGCTATTGCTTCTTTTAGGGTGGTTCCCACCAGTCTGGGCTGGACTTCCTTGGCTAGGGTATATAAAGTTGGGGAGGAGCATGAGAGAAGGTAGCCATGAAGAACTCCTATTTGAGGGGCTAAGATAGAGAGGTGCTTTTGCTTCTGTGAGCACCAGCTTGGTCCTGTGAAACAAACCTCAGGCTAATAGACTGAGAGAGCAGCCATTCATAGACCTGGAGATCTAGCAATAAGACCCCCCTATGCAGGATAATGTGATCTTCTAATTGGAATCAACTTATCCAGTGTTTCCTTTAGAAAATGTATTTAGGAAATGTACAAATATTGTTTCATTATGACATCTCCCCCTTACTCCCTCTGCAATTTTAATGGAACTTCAGACACACTGGCAGCATGGTGGGGGAAGAGGGAAATTCCACATATTACATAGGACATCACCAACATTTTAGGAAATATGGGTTGTTTTGTCAGTTCAGCATGAAAACATTGCAATTTGCAAACAACAACATGCTATGTAAGGGACAAAATTCTCTACACCATAACTAAATACAGTATATACATAGTTTTTCTACACCACCTACTACAAAGCTAGGAGACATGCCGATTATACTGAATTGTATATTGACAGTTATACAAAATTGTCATCTTTCATGCAAGGCCTAGTGTGAACACACAAAACAAAGGAATGTGTCACGTACCTTACAGTGGAGTCAGACTGCTGAGGGTGGCCTCTCGCACGGTTCCGGTCTCCACGCCCCTGAGGATGGGGACAGGGAGCGTGAGGACACGAAAGGGTGCAGGTGCCTGAAGGTGGAAGTAGCAGACCTTGGAGATGCTGGGTCCTCACGGTAGAAGAGATGTTAACTGGTCACGTAGGTAGGCACCGGAAGATCAGCAGGTGTGCAGGAAGCACTGCGTGTCTGTAACAGGCAAGGTCGGCAACTGACAGGCAATGCGGTACAATAACAGGAGGCAGGTGCGTAATCAGGAACAAGCAAGGGTCTGGCAACGTGCAAGCAAACGAGGTACAGATTCAGGAGACAAGCCAAAGTCGAAGTCCAAGCCGGGGTCAAAGGTAGTCCAGGAGATAGTAGCACAGGGTATCCAAAGAGCAGGTGTCAGGAACGGGTCACAGGAACAAGGATCACGGGAGCAAGGTCACAGGAGCAAGGTCACAGGAGCAAGGTCACAGGAGCAACGATCAGGTCTACAGGAGTAGCTGAAGACGACCCAGCACTGATGTCAGGCCAGGATCCTGTTTATATAGAGGGGAGTGAGCCAGGATTGGTGGAAGTGGCCGTCCGTGCGTGAATACGTACATCCGTTCAGTTTGCACGGGTGTCTTCGCGTGTTCGGATTGGCGTACGTCCACGTGTTCGGATTGGCGTACGTCCACGTGTTCGGATTAGCATACGTCCGTTCGTCCTGGAATTCGTACGCCTCTGACGGGGACACCGCGCATGCCACCTGGAACGAAGGGAAACTGTCGCTATACGGGGACGGGCATACGTATGGTGAGTTCCCTGGCAGTGCCCCCCCCTTAAGGGCAGCCTCCGGGTGCCCCTTAGAACCGACCTTTGAGAGAGATGAAAAGCCCGTATAAGCCTCTGGGCATGAAGATTTGCTTCGGGTTCCCAGGAATTTTCTTCAGGGCCAAAGCCTTTCCACTTAATCAAGTATTGGTTTTGTCCTTGACGCTTCCTGTAATCCAGAATGGCTTCGATTTCAAACTCCTCCTCCCCGTCTACCAATATAGCTTCTGGAGGGCTTAACTCCCAACCTGGAAAGGAATTAGGTACATCAGGCTTAAGTAGAGAAGTGTGAAATACAGGATGGATTTTAAATGAGCCGGGAAGTTCAAGTTCATAGGCTACTGAATTAATTTTCTTCTTAATTGGAAAAGGTCCCAAATATCTGGGTCCCAATTTTTTAGAGGGACACGCCAGTTTTAGGTTTGCAGTTGACAGCCACACACGATCACCGATTTTTAAATCCAATTCCCCCCTTCTCTTCCTGTCAAAATTTTTTTTATCGTCCTCCTGAGCCTTAGAGAGGGTTTCTTTAAGTACCTGATTGTTGATAACAAAGAAATTCAGCCTATCCTGGACGGCTGGTACAGGAGAATCCGGTAAGGATGTTGGCAGGAAGGAGGGATGAAACCCATAGTTGGAGTAAAATGGTGACTGGTTTGTGGCGGAATGAGTAGAGTTGTTAAATGCAAATTCTGCCAAGGGTAGTAACGAAGCCCAATCCTCCTGAGAAAAAGAAGTGAAACAACGTAAATATTGTTCTAACGTTTGATTAGTGCGTTCAGTCTGCCCGTTTGTTTGGGGATGGTAGGCTGAAGAGAAATTTAACTTGATACCCAGAGCTTCACATAATGATTTCCAAAATTTTGACGTGAATTGGACTCCACGATCAGAGACAATATCACCGGGAATTCCATGGAGTCTGACAATTTCTTTAATGAATACTCTGGCTGTCTCGGTTGCAGATGGAGTTCCCTTCATGGGGATGAAATGTGCCATTTTGGAAAAGCGATCCACCACCACGAAGATAGAGGAGAATCCTTCAGAGGGGGGAAGCTCAACAATAAAGTCCATTGCGATCTTATCCCATGGTCTTTCAGGGATAGGTAATGGCCTCAACAATCCCCAAGCTTTATTCTTGCTGTTTTTATTCCGGAGGCAGGTTGAACAAGAGCTAACATAGTTCCTGCAGTCTTTCGCAAGGTTTGGCCACCAGAAATGCCTTTGAACTAAATTTATCGTCTTGTGACCCCCAAAGTGACCCGCCAGGGGATAGTCATGACAAGCCTGTAGAACGGAGGTGCGAAGATTTTGAGGAATGAATAGTTTACTTCCTCTCCAGAGAAGACAATCTTTTTCTTGGAGGTTAATATCTGGAGGGACTGATGCACCTTGAGACGACTGCCGAACCTGTGACAGAAAACTGGTTTGTGTTAATAGAAAGTTCCCGGCTTGCAAAATGGTGTCCGGAGGGGATGAGGCTTCGGTTTCAGAGAACATACGGGATAGTGCGTCGGGTTTACTGTTCTTGGATCCTGGTCTGTAGGTTATGTGAAAATTAAAACGGGAGAAGAAGAGAGCCCATCTTGCCTGCCGGGGCCTGAGACGCTTAGCTGTTCTGAGATATTCCACATTTTTATGATCTGTAAAAATTAATACTGGATGTGTTGCCCCCTCAAGTAGGTACCGCCATTCTTCTAAAGCCAGTTTGATTGCCAGGAGTTCCCGATCTCCCACATCGTAGTTCTTTTCTGACGTATTTAGTTTTTTGGAAAAGAATGCTACAGGATGCATTAATGATTTAGGTCCTTGGCGTTGGGACAGGATGGCGCCTACAGCGTTCTCTGAAGCGTCCACTTCCAGAGTGTAAGGTAGAGCAGGATCAGGGTGTTTGAGTATTGGGGCCGACGTGAATAGCCCTTTTAGTTTGTCGAACGCAGCTTGGGCCTCGATGGACCATCGGAAGCGGTTTTGTTTGCTGGTGAGTTGCGTGATGGGAGCTATAACACTGGAAAAGTTTTTAATAAACTTTCTATAAAAATTAGAGAATCCAATGAAGCGCTGTACCCCTTTCTTATCAGTTGGAGGTGGCCAGGATAAAATGGCTGAAACCTTTTGAGGATCCATCTCTATTCCCTCCGTTGATATTACCAGACCCAGAAAGTGAATGGTCCGTTGCTCGAATTCGCACTTCTCGGCCTTGGCGTAGAGCCCATGTTGTCTTAACCTCAGGAGAACTTGTTTCACATGGTCACGATGGGTTTCTAGAGAGTCTGAAAATACCAAAATGTCATCTAAATAAACAATTACAAACAAATCCAAAAAGTCCCTGAAAATGTCATTAACAAAATGTTGAAAAGTAGCTGGTGCGTTGCAGAGTCCGAATGGCATGACCAGGTACTCAAAGTGGCCAAAACGTGTCCGAAAGGCCGTTTTCCATTCGTCCCCCTTACGGATTCTGATTAGATTATAGGCCCCTCGTAAATCCAGTTTCGTAAATATTTTGGCTGATCGAAGTCTCTGGAATAATTCTGGAATCAATGGAAGGGGGTAGCGATTTTTAATCGTCACTTTATTTAAATCCCTGTAATCCACACATGGGCGGAGCGAATGATCTTTCTTTTCAACGAAAAATATTCCAGCACCCGCTGGGGAAGAGGAATGTCGAATAAATCCTTTCTTGAGGTTCTCATTGATGTATTCTTTGAGGACCAGGAGTTCAGGTTCCGATAGAGGGAATATCCTCCCGAATGGAATTTCGGCTCCAGGTAGTAACTCGATTGGGCAATCGTAGACCCGATGAGGAGGGAGTGTGTCTGCCTTTCTTTTGTCAAACACGTCCAGGAATCTGTGGTATGTGACTGGGACCAACCTCTGGAGCTCAGATGTAGAACCCGAACAGGCAATGACCGGAACCAGGTGGTTTGAGGTCCTGACACAATTTTGGAGGCAGTAAGTGGATCGAAACACGACCTCACCGGTTATCCAGTTTATTTGGGGATTATGGGCTTGTAGCCATGGCATTCCTAAAATAATTGGGAAGAGTGGTGAAGAAATGACATCCAGGCAGATTAATTCTTGGTGATCGGATAGAATGTTGGCAAGTAGTGGCTGAGTCTCATGGGTAATAGGACCTGATCTGATGTTGGATCCATCTGATAATCTTATAGAAAGTTGGCGTTGCTTGGGTACCAATGGAATGTTGTGTTGTAGAATGAGAGTATGGTCAATGAAGCAACTACAGGCGCCCGAATCAATTATAGCTTGGACCTGGAGTGTTCCTCCTGGAAGCTGTAAGGAAAAGGGAACAGCTATATGAATTGATTTTGTCAGAGGTAATGCATTGGATACAAGAGGTGAGTCTTTGAACTTACGAATCTTATTTGGACATGTATTCGCATAGTGACCAGTTTCCCCGCAGTAAAGGCAAAGGTTATTCTGGCGCCGGCGTAGCTTCTCTTCAGGAGACAATGGTGAGCGAAGTAGCCCTAATTGCATTGGCTCTGGAGCTTCGGAAATGGGAGCAGGTGTGGAAGCAGGAGGATAATTCGGAGCCTTGGGTAACATCCAAGTGGGGCGAAACTGGCCAACTCTTTCAGACCTCCGTTCCCTAAGACGGCGGTCAATTTGGATCGATACCTGTATGAGGTCTTCCAAAGAACTGGGAACTTCGATACGGGCCAACTCGTCTTTTAATGATTCGGACAATCCGATGCGGAATTGGTAACGTAGGGCGGCGTCGTTCCATTGGGTGTCAGAACTCCACCGCCTAAAGTCCGTCACATAATCCTCTACAGGTCTGCGACCCTGTCGCAGGGCATGGAGACTGGCCTCAGCAGTTGTGGCACGCTGAGGATCGTCGTATAATTTAGCCATCTCATCCAGAAAAGAGTCCATGGTATCAAGTAAAGGGCTGGCCTGTTCCAAGAGGCGATGGGCCCAGGTCTGAGGTTCCCCCAGAAGCAAGGAGACGATGAACCCTACTTTTTTGCTTTCCAAGGAGAAGGTGCGAGGCTGTAGCAGGAAGTATAGTTGGCATGCATTACGAAAAGCACGGAATTTGCTGCGATCTCCGGAAAATCGCTCTGGAGTAGGAACTCAAGGCTCCGGGGATGGCACCACTATTGCAGGCATGGATGCTGGGGTTGCCGGACTGGCGGACCGAGATGCTGTAGCCCCTTGGGAGGCAGTAGTGTTGGGAGTTAATGTCTCCACCCTCTGCTCGAGTTGATGGTAACCATCCTGCAGGCCTTGAACTGCTTGGGTAAGGGCAGAGATTTGTTGGCACAGAGCTTCCAAAGGTGAGGCCCCCCTGTCTGACTCCATGTTTCTGGCTGGATCGTACTGTCACGTACCTTACAGTGGAGTCAGACTGCTGAGGGTGGCCTCTCGCACGGTTCCGGTCTCCACGCCCCTGAGGATGGGGACAGGGAGCGTGAGGACACGAAAGGGTGCAGGTGCCTGAAGGTGGAAGTAGCAGACCTTGGAGATGCTGGGTCCTCACGGTAGAAGAGATGTTGACTGGTCACGTAGGTAGGCACCGGAAGATCAGCAGGTGTGCAGGAAGCACTGCGTGTCTGTAACAGGCAAGGTCGGCAACTGGCAGGCAATGCGGTACAATAACAGGAGGCAGGTGCGTAATCAGGAACAAGCAAGGGTCTGGCAACGTGCAAGCAAACGAGGTACAGATTCAGGAGACAAGCCAAAGTCGAAGTCCAAGCCGGGGTCAAAGGTAGTCCAGGAGATAGTAGCACAGGGTATCCAAAGAGCGGGTGTCAGGAACGGGTCACAGGAACAAGGATCACGGGAGCAAGGTCACAGGAGCAAGGTCACAGGAGCAACGATCAGGTCTACAGGAGTAGCTGAAGACGATCCAGCACTGATGTCAGGCCAGGATCCTGTTTATATAGAGGGGAGTGAGCCAGGATTGGTGGAAGTGGCCGTCCGTGCGTGAATACGTACATCCGTTCAGTTTGCGCGGGTGTCTTCGCGTGTTCGGATTGGCGTACGTCCACGTGTTCGGATTAGCATACGTCCGTTCGTCCTGGAATTCGTACGCCTCTGACGGGGACACCGCGCATGCCGCCTGGAACGAAGGGAAACTGTCGCTATACGGGGACGGGCATACGTATGGTGAGTTCCCTGACAGAATGTCTTCAAATTAAGCAGTTGTTGGCATACATGGTTGAACTGAACAATTAAGTTCATACAGTGAGACTAGCTTGGAACCAGAGATGTTCACATTTTTACATTGGTATCTTGAGTTTGTCCCAAGTCTGCTGTTGGGAACCCAAAAAGAATTCAGCTTGCTGTAGACTCACGTAGAATAATGTCATATCAAATAAATCAGTGGAGTAAAAAAAAAACGCAGGTATGAGTAATCAACTTCCTTTCCTTAATGCAGCCCATCTGTAATGAAAGTCTTAGTAAGCCACATTAGTTTTCCCATACAATTAAAGATTCTATGCAACTCCAGTAATAGAAGTAACCATTCTATTAGATTTTATAAATGTTTGAAATTACATTTTATTCCATTTGTAAAGCCATCATCTAGACCTATTTGCAACAATGGTGCCTATGCCTACACACTTAAAGTAAAGGTTAACTTTTCAGATAAGGAGGGATGGCTCCATGTTGAACACTTTTCACCTTTTTTTGTACCAAAAAAAAATTAGAGGCCCACTTGAGCTCCTGGCCAATGTCTTCTGTGGACACATGGCCCTCTGATACCCCAATGACCATGAGCAGTTTTAATCTGTTCAAAGGAAGTCAGGTTCATGGTGTTTGGTTTATTTCCGTGATTGGAATTTCTTTCATTTCCTTCCATCCATTTAAAATGTGTTAATAGAACTCTATCCTGTATGCATTTCAATAATGGATAACTACAGGTCCAGCTGTTCATTTTTGTGCTATGGTATATTTACAGTAGGTATTCTTAGTATGCTATATACACCTCTGAGATATACAACCTCTTCTCTTCACCTCCAGCAAGTACACTTGCTTTCAGACTATCACTCCCAGGACCAGCTAGCACTGAATTTAAGGTCTGCCACTGGCTCAGCCAGGCCCTTTGCAGGCAGGAATCACGGGCCACTGTGGTGAAGCAAAAAATGGTGGTAGTTCTTAGTGCTAGCTGTCCCACATGTGGCTACTGATCCCAGCAGCACCTCTTCAGTCCCGGCCAGCCCTCCTGACTGCAGCTGCCTCTTTCTACTGCCTGTGCCAACACAGTTCTCCTGACTGGCTCTGCACCCATCCCAGACTGCTCCATCCACGCAGGCCTCCCAGTTCCCCTGACTGTGTGTGTGTTACTCACCAGCCCTCTTGGCTGTTCCTCCTGGAGACTTGCCACTGTCCTCTTTGCTCCCAGTGCATCCTGGTCAGGACTCCTCTGTGGTTCTAGGAAGGCCCCATCCTCACATGAGCCCAGGCCCAAGGTCATCAACAGCCCCCCCCCCCCCCCAGCCCTCAGACTGGGTAGCTCCCTCAAAGGCAGTGACTTCCTAAAACTCCATCTCCAGCTTCCACCTGAACACAACTCCCCAACTGGGCTGACCCTGAGTACTTGAGGAGGTCTGCACTCTGCCAAACCAAGTTGGGGATTGGTTAGGGCTCTCAGAATATTCCAGGCAGCTCCACCTTACTTTCCCTCCCATCTTTCTAGAAGATTCTAGTACATTCTAGAAATAGGGGGAATGTCTCAGTGATGCTGCCTGTGAGTTATCCAGCTCTCCCTGGATTTCTGCCCAACCCAGGGCAAAAAAAATCAAACAGGCTTGGCTACCAGCCAAGCCTGCATAAATTTACCTGCACTAGAAAGAAAAACTCTTTACACTTATAGCAATATGGGTGTGCAGCACCCTCTAGTGCTAGAAGAAAAAAATTTCCATCAATACATTTTTTGCATTGGAGCCTGCAAAGTTCTGCAACTGTGATCAGTGGCTCATGGGTGCATTGGACAGGCTCCTGCAGACCCTTCCTCCAACCCAGGTCAAATGGGATTGGATCTGTGATCGGATTATGCATCTGTGTGGGGGGAAGCCACACACAGCTGCACCAAATTAAAAGATCAACAGAAGCCTGCAGAGAGAAGCACTCAGAAAATCAGGTGGGGGTGATTTGAAGGTGCAAATGGCACATTGGTTCATGTTCTATCCAAAATATGAGCTTTTAAAGCGGAACAAAACCCTCCTATCGTTTTCAGCCAAGGACGCTGTCATCTTGGCCTCTGTTTTATCTTCAACTGCCATGATGCTGCACATGTGATCAGTTGTGACGCCAGTGATTTGATGGTTTGACAGTTTGTTTGAGAGCACAAGCATATGTGACAGTTACAATACCAGCACTTGCCAGTAATGTAACTGTTTTTTGGAACTGTTAAATCGATGGGTTTAGTCCTGCTTTTAAAACCAACAAAAACCACCTTCATTTTGCCTTTCCAATTTAATTCAAAAGCATTTTTTCAAAATCTCCCAATTTTTGCTAAAATTCTGGGAAATTTCAGGACAATGAAAACCCTTTATTTCACTTTCTTCTAATTTTAGACAAGCAATTGAATCACTTTGAAAAACAGTTTGTAGACTTGGCTGATTGCTAATGCTGCAGATGAGATTATGTCCACACATAATACATTTTCCAGCATCTTGATAGATTTTTGCAGCTGATGATGGCATATTTTTGTGCTGTAAAATGTTCCCTAGTGATCATTCAATGGCTATATCCTGGAAGATTCTCTCAAGTAGCACTCAAATCTTCATCTGTCAAAATATCTAGCTGCGCATAAATAGCAGAAGAGACTCCAGCCCATATATGTTCATATAACACATCACAAAGCATTGCATTAAGTTACAATACATAAAGCACAGAAAGGTTTGCCAGTAATATTATTCACAAAATAGATTAATACATGATGACGTTTATATTCAGTACTAAAGCGGAACTCCATGCAGATATAAAACAGTGTCATTTGTTTTTTTTTTTATTACTTCATTAACCACTTAAGGACCAGGCCTTTTACATGTTTAAAACAGTTTTTTTTTGCTAGAAAATTACTTAGTACCCCCAAACATTTTATATTTTTTTTTTATAACACCCTAGAGAATAAAATGGCGGTCATTGAAATACTTTTTTTTCACACCGTATTTGCGCAGCGGTCTTACAAGCGCACTTTTTTGAGAAAAAAATCACTTTTTTGAATAAAAAAATAAGATAACAGTAAAATCTCCATAAGCGACATTAAAAAAATTCGACAGGTTGCATTTTTTACGATACAGAGGAGGTCTAGAGCTAGAATTATTGCTCTCGCTCTACCGATCGCGGCGATACCTCACATGTGTGGTTTGACCACTGTTTTCATATGTGGGCGCTACTCACATATGCGCTCGCTTCTGTGCGCAAGCTCGTCGTGACGGGGTGTTTTTAAAAAACTTTTTTTTTTTTTCTTATTTATCTTAATTGATTTTATTTATTTTTACACTGTTTTAAAAAAAAAAATGGATCACTTTTATTCCTATTACAAGGAATGTAAACATCCCTTGTAATAGAAAAAAGCATGACAGGTCCTCTTAAATATGAGATCTGGGGTCAAAAAGTCCTCAGATCTCATATTTGGACTAAAATGCAACAAAAAAAAAAAAAAGAAAAAATGACATTTAAAAAAAATATACCTTTAAGAGGTATGGGCGGAAGTGAAGTTTTGACGTCGCTTTCGCCCTCCTATGGTATAGAGACGAGTGGGGGCCATCTTAGCCTCACTCGTCTCTATACCCAGCTAGTGAAAGGACCCGATCGCCTCCGCCGCTACCGACGGCTCCGGTAAGCGGCAGCAGATGCGGGAGGGCAGCGGGGGGGTGGCACCTCTCCCGCCGCCGATAGCGGTGATCTCGTGGCGAACCGTACAGCCGACCGACGCCTGAAGAGATGGATATCTCGGTTGTGGCAGCAGCTGCTGCCGTTACCGAGATATCCCTCTTCAAAAATAGGACGTACATCGTCGTGCGCTGGTCGGTAAGTGGTTAAAGCTAAATGTAGGAGCTTCAGCCCCCCCTCCCCAACAAATTAAAAAGTCAACAGCTACAAATACTGTAGCTGCTGACCTTTAGTATTGGGACACTTACCTGTACAGGGAACCCGCATTGTCGGCACCCCAAGCTCTCGGGTACTGTCGCCGCCATTCCTCCTAAGGGAAACTGGCAGTGATGCCTTGTGGCTTCACAACTGGTTCTCTACTGTGTATGCGCGAACTGCGCTGTGATCTCTGAGTGGCCTGGTGGTGGTGGAAGGAGGGGGGGCGAACTTCGAGGAGGCCTTGCTGAGCCTTTCGGGTGGAGATTTTCAATATTCCCGGCAAACTCGCCCACTTATCTATTTCTCCATACCTTATTTTGTTGAGATATCAATTTGAACTCTAATTCCCCCCCCCCCTAGCATTTCTAGTCATGGCTATCATTAGCAAGGCATTTACTTCCTGGAAACCATCTGCCCTTAGCTAAGGCATGCATGCAGGCAGGAGGGTGTGCTTAGCTGAGAAAGCCCCCTCTCTCCTCTACCAGATTAAACGGTTGTAAATCTTTGAGGTTTTTCACCTTAATGCATTCTATGCATTAAGGTGAAAAACCTCCTTTAGTGTAGTAGCCCCGCTGTGGCCCCATTTTACTTAACTGAACCTGTTTTTTCCCATGCTGGGAATGAGCACACCAGCTCCAGCCGGTGTATTGTGTCCTGATTGGATAGATTGATACCAGCGCAGCCATTGGCTCCCACTGCTGTCAGACAAATTTAATGACGCCAGGGGTGGGGCCAAGTTCTGGGTTCTAGCATGGCTCTGCTAGGATCAGTTTTAGCTTTTATACCATAGTTCAATGGCTCTAACATCCCCTTGGCAGAGTGGGAGGAAAGACTGGAGAGTGCTGTGCGCCTATTTAAGGTCCCAGCCTGGCTGGTGGCGGAGCTGGCTTTTTAACGCCTTAGATGATGCTTGCCACATGGTGATGGTGGTGCCAGAGGACGAGGGATACTCTAGAACAGATTGTGTCACACTGGGAGGGCCCCTTTCTAGAGCTGTGACAAAGGTTCTCCTTAAGGAAACGCTAGGATGCCGCATTCTGCCCCTCTCAACAGGCGCTGTTGGCTCGGCTGAAGCCTCCTCTCTATACGCTGTTGGAACTGTAAGTGTTCCCGGTTGGGCCGTTCTTCCACTGGGCTTATTGTGCACTATCTTGCATTATTTCAATACAAGTTCGTTCATCACACTTGGACTGTGTGTGTTATTGCTGCCACACTGCTCTGCATCCCACCTACAAACATAAGGATGAAAAATGGTTGAAGCAGTATTAAACATAAAAGTAAACATTTATTATATTGCAGCTTACCAATTCTTAGATGTGATGGCTGCATTCGTTTTCTTTTTTAGGCTTTCTTTTGTTTTAATTTGGTGATCCAGCCAGTAAAATTTCTTAAAGTTACAGGGATGAAACAAACCATTTAACACTGTCAGAGGTGCTTAAAATAAATAGCTCCAAAGGGAAAACAGCTGTGCATGCCACGGACATGCAGTTGTGTGAAAAAGTATTTGCCCCCTTCCTGACTTTTTTTTATTTTTTTGCATATTTCTCACACTTAAATGATTCAGATCATCAAACAAATTTTATTATTACACAAAGTTATCCCAAGTAAATCCAAGATGCAGTTTTTAAATGATTATTTTATTTATTGAGGGAAAAAAGCTGTGCAAACCTGCCTGGCCTTATGTGAAAAAGTAATTGCCCCTTCCCATGCTGAATCATGAATGAACTGTTACCACAATTTTTTTGGAAAGGTGAGTTAAATTTCACTTGCCACACCCAGGCCAGATTACTGCCAGACCTGCGGAATCAAGAAATCACAAAAATAGAAGCTGTCTGACAAAGTGAAGCATGCTAACAAGAAGCCACACATCATGCCACAATCTAAAAAAATTCAAGAACAGATTATAAACAAAGTAATGTACATGTATCGGTCTAGGAAGGTTTCAAAGACATTTCTAAGGCTTTGGAACTCTGGTGAACCATGGAGAGAGCCATTATCCACAAATGGAGATAGCTTGGAACAGTGCTGAATCTTTCCAGGAGTGGCCTGCCTACAAAAATTACTCCAAGAGCATGACAATGACTCATCAAGGAGGTCATAAAAAAACCCAGAACAACATCTAAAGAACTGCAGGTCTCACATGCCTCAGGTAAGATCAGTGTTCATTATTCAACAATAAGAAAAAGACTGGGCAAAAATGGCATCCATTGGTGAGTTCCAAGGCCAAAGCCACTGCTGACCAAAAATAACACAAAGGCTCATCTCACATTTACCAAAAAACATCTTGATTATACCCAAGACTCTTATCCCCAATATTCTGTGGACTGATGAGATAAAAATTTAACTTTTATGAAGGTGTGCATCCCGTTACATCTGGCATTAAACGAATACAGCATTTCATAACAAGAACATCATACCAACAGTCAGACATGGTGGTAGCGTGATGGTCTGGGGCTGCTTTGCAGCTTATGACTTACCCTAACTGATGGAACCATGAATTCTGAGCTCTACCAGAAAATCCTAAAGGAGAATGTCCGGCCATCAGTTCGTGACCTCAAGCTCAAGTGCACTTGGGTTATGCAGTAGGACAATGATCCGAAACACAACAGCCAGTCCACCTCCAAATGGTTCAAACAAAGCACAGTTTAGATTTTGGAGTGGCCTAGTCAAAGTCCAGACTTAAATCGAATTGAAATGCTGTATCATGAACTTACACAGGCCGTTCATGCTGGAAAACCCTTCAATGTAGCTGAATTAAAACAATTCTGCAAAGAGTGGGCCAAAATTGCTCCACAGTAATGTGAAAGACTCATTGGCAGTTATCGCAAACGCTTGATTGTAGTTTTTGCTGCCGAGGGTGGCGCAACCAGTTATTAGGTTTAGGTGGCAGCTACTTTTTCACATAAACCCAGGCAGGTTTGGACAGCTTTTTTGCCTTAATAAAAGAAACCATCATTTAAAAACTGCATTTTGTATTTATTTGGGTTATCTTTGTGTAATAATACAATTTGTTTGATGATCTGAGTCATTTAAGTGTGACAAATATGCAAAAACAAATCAGAAAGGGGGCAAATACTTTTTCACACAACTGTATATCCTATATATGGCCCCATTGGCCACCTTTATGGTGACTCTATAGCTCTTTCCTATACAACATCTTGTAACCTACCATGCAGAATTTTGCAACCTTTGATTTTCCTTCCTCTCTGTGAAAAAAAATCAGCGATTCCTATGTGACCTTTGTTTGACACTAGTCTTTTGTCTCTTCACTTGGTGGCTTCAGCATCCGTGGTTTCTGCAGGTTCTTTAAACAACCCTCTGTCCTGAGTAGGACCACCTAGGTGGCAACAGCAGACATTTAGTTTTTACCTTATGGCGGTGATCTCTCTCCGTGCTGCTTCAATATCTCACTATTAGATACTTTTTATATTAAAGGTATTATTTATACCTTTAGACACCTCCTGAAGAAGAGAATCAAAACCATATCTCAAAACTAGGGATGAGCTTCGTGTTCGAGTCGAACGTACGTTCGACTCGAACATTGGCTGTTCGTCCGTTCGGCGAAATCCGAACACTTTGGTCCGTTCGCGTCAAATTCGCGTGGCGCTCACGGCCCACAATGCACTGCGATGGCGCAGTGCATTGCTGGCTCATGATTGGCCAAGCATGCACTGTGACCCCGCATGCTTGGCCAATCGCAGCGCCAGCAGCGAGGAGAGCCATGATTGGCCACAGGCAGGATGCCTGTGGCCAATCATAGCTCAGGCTGTGTAGTGCACGCCCCACACTATATAAGGCCGCCATTGCGGCGGCCTCGTGTAGTGTGTTGGCGTCTGAAGCAGTGGGTGTTCTGTGTACCTTCAACACAGTACACACCGATCGTTTTCGGCTGATTTTCTATCTTGCTGTTGTGTAGTGGTTATTGTCTGCGTGCCCTGACCGCAGTATACACCACTATATTCACGTCACCTATATAGCTAGTGATCTATCTTTAATAATAGAGCTTGCAGTCAGTAGTGTTAGGAGATAGTGCGTGCTGTCTGCGTGCTCTGTACCCAGTACATACCGCTATATCCACCTACATAGCTGTTCTCTATTTGAGCCCAATTGCCATCTGCAGGAGTTATTGGAAGTTGTGTGTGCCTCCAGCACAGCACAGTATACATCTGTATATACCCCTTTATCTCTGCTGTTTTCTGGTTGTTGTCTGCGTGCCCTGACCGCAGTATACACCGCGATATTCACCTTGCCTATATAGCTAGTGATCTATCTTTAATAATAGAGCCTGCAGTCAGTAGTGTTAGGAGATAGTGCGTGCTGTCTGCGTGCTCTGTACCCAGTACATACCGCTATATCCACCTACATAGCTGTTCTCTATTTGAGCCCAATTGCCATCTGCAGGAGTTATTGGAAGTTGTGTGTGCCTCCAGCACAGCACAGTGTACATCTGTATATACCCCTTTATCTCTGCTGTTTTCTGGTTATTGTCTGCGTGCCCTGACCGCAGTATACACCGCTATATTCACCTCACCTATATAGCTAGTGATCTATCTTTAATAATAGAGCTTGCAGTCAGTAGTGTTAGGAGATAGTGCGTGCTGTCTGCGTGCTCTGTACCCAGTACATACCGCTATATCCACCTACATAGCTGTTCTCTATTTGAGCCCACTTGCCATCTGCAGGAGTTATTGGAAGTTGTGTGTGCCTCCAGCACAGCACAGTATACATCTGTATATACCCCTTTATCTCTGGTGTTCTATAAAAAAGGCATCTGCAGGAGTTAGTGGGTGTTGTGTGCCTCCAGCACAATATAAACTACCCAACTGCTGTTTTACCCAACTCCCTTCAGGCCATTACCATGTCTGGAAGGCCAGCAAGGAGAGGCAGACAGGCGCGAGCCGATAAAAGAGGGCAAGCAGGCTCTGTGTCTAGAGACAACAGTGCTGGTCGTGGACGCGGTGCATTGTCATCAGCACGTGGCCATGGGACATGCTTGTCCTTCTTTTCGGCAGCTGGACATGTTGAACCGCAACATGCCAACGACTTGGTAGAGTGGATGACCAAGCCCTCTTCATCCTCCTCATCCTCTCTCACCCAGTCTCAGGGTAGTAGCAAAGCAGCTGCCAACGCATCGTCTTCCCTCCTCTCAATGTCATCATCAGTGACTCCTTCCCTAGACCCACCACGTCCTCCTGAGGAGTCTCCTGAACTCTTTGAGCACAGTGTTGGGTACATGCTCCAGGAGGATGCCCAGTGTTTTGTGGGCTCTGATGATGACACTCAGCTAGAGGAAGGCAGTAGCGTGAGCGCAGAGAGAGGGGATGCTCAAGAAGGACAGCAATCTGGCAGTCATGTTGCACAAGCTGCAGAATACTGCCAGGTTTGCTACAGCGATGAAGAGGGAGGGGATGATGAGGGCACTGACTCCACGTGGGTGCCTGGAAGGAGGGAGGAGGAGGAGGAGGAGGAGGAGGAGGAGGAGGCACATGTCCAACAAGGCAGGATGCCCTCCAGGGGTCAGCTTAGGGGCAGCACACCGACTGAATCACACCGCAGAGCTCCGCCTGTGCAGAGCGCTGCCTCTGCGCGCTATTCTAAAAGTTCTTTGGTGTGGGCCTTTTTTGAGACGAGTGCATCAGATCGCACCGCTGCTATTTGCAACATATGTCTCAAGCGTATCTCACGTGGCCAAAACATCAGCCACTTGGGCACCACATGCTTGACCAGACATATGTTGACCTGCCATGCAGCTCGTTGGCAAGCGTACCTCAAACACCAAAGAACAAAGCGGACCTCTCCTTGCTCCTCATCAGCTGGCATCTCCAACTCCACTAGACCTTCAGTCCTCTCTGAAACCTGCTCTGAGAGGAATGAAGGTGTAGAATTAGGTGTGTCACAGCCAAACGCTTCCGGGAACTCTGCTAGCGGTACACCCACGTCCGATTATAGCAGGCAAATGTCCCTGCCCCAGCTGCTGGACCGGCGGAAACTCCCAGCCATCCACATGCCCAGCGGTTGAATGCTAGCTTGGCTAAATTGCTAGCACTTCAACTGCTGCCTTTTCAGTTGGTAGACTCGGCCCCCTTCCGTGAGTTTGTACAATGTGCGGTTCCTCAGTGGCAGGTCCCCAAACGCCACTTTTTCTCACGGAAGGCGATTCCGGCTCTCTACCGGCATGTGGAAGGCAATGTCCTTGCCTCGCTGGACAGGGCGGTCAGCGGTAAGGTGCATATTACCTCTGACTCATGGTCCAGCAGGCATGGACAGGGACGTTACCTGTCTTTCACGGCCCATTGGGTCACTCTTCTGGCAGCTGGGAAGGATGCAGGACAAGGTGCAGTAGTGTTGGAGGTTGTTCCGCCACCACGCCTCCAAAATGCTACTATTGGTTGTGACACACCTCTCTCCTCCACCCCCTCCTCTTCTTCTTCCTCCATGGCCTCTTCCAGTGCTCTGTCCTCAGAACCAGCGGTGCTCCGTAGGCGTTCCAGGGGCTACGCAAGTACGCAGGCAAAACGATGCCATGCCATGCTTGCGCTGGTTTGTTTGGGGGACAGGAGCCACACTGGGGCTGATGTTTTGTCAGCTCTGCAGGGGCAGGCCGAGAGGTGGTTGACGCCACGCCAGCTTAACCCAGGAATGGTGGTTTGCGACAATGGCACCAACCTCCTCTCCGCCCTCCGACAGGGACAACTGACCCATGTGCCCTGTGTAGCTCACATCCTTAACCTGGTGGTGTAGCGGTTCTTGGGCAGGTACCCCGGCTTACAGGATGTCCTGAAGCAGGCCAGGAAAGTCTGTGTGCATTTCCGCCGATCATTTAATGCCTGTGCTCGGCTGGCTGAGCTCCAAAAGGAGTTGAACCTGCCCAAGAACCGCCTTATATGTGACATGCCCACCAGATGGAACTCAACATTGGCCATGCTGCAGCGGCTGCACAGGCAGCAGAGGGCCATCAATGAGTACCTGTGCGACTACGGCACCAGGACAGGGTCAGGGGAGCTTGGTTTTTTCTCACCACGCCAGTGGGGCATGATCAGGGATGCATGCACTGTCCTGTCACCGTTTGAGGAGGCCACAAGGATGGTGAGCAGTGACAGTGCATGCATCAGTGACACTGTACCTCTTGTCCACCTCTTGGAGCATACGCTGCGTGGAATAATGGACAGGGCACTTGAGGCAGAACAGAGGCAGGAAGAGGAGGACTTCCTTGCCTCTCAAGGCCCCCTTTATCCAGACAGTGTTCCTGCTGTGCCATCCATAACACAGGAAGAGGATGAGGAGGAGGAAGAGGAGGAGGAGGAGGATGATTGTGTCAGCATGGAGGTGGAGGCTGGCACTCAGCATCAGCAGCAGCAGCAGCAGTCTTGTAGGGATGATTTACAGTCCCAAGAAACACGTGGACTTGTACGTGGCTGGGAGGAGGTAGCTGCGGATCATGTTGTCCTTAGTGACCCAGAGGACTCCGGACCAAATGCCTCAGCTAACCTACGCTGCATGGCCTCCCTGATCCTGCAAAGCCTGCGGAAGGATCCTCGTATTCTTCGGATCAAGGAGAGGGACCATTACTGGCTGGCCACTCTCCTTGATCCACGGTACAAGGGTAAGGTTGCCGACCTTATCTTGCCATCGCAGAGGGAGCAGAGGATGAGACATCTCCGGGAGGCCTTGCAGAAAGGTCTGTACAACGCGTTCCCAGAGACTGGGAGGTTACAAACTCCTGGTCCTGGACAACGTGTTGCTGAGGCATCGGTCAGAAGGAGCGGTGGAGAAGGTGGCCGTCTGACTGATGCTTTCAGACAATTTTTTAGTCCGCAGCCCCAAGGTATGATTGGTTCCAGCACCCATCGCCAGCGTCTGATTTACATGGTGCAGGAATACCTAGGGGCAAGGTCAGACTTGGACACCTTTCCCACCGAAAATCCTCTGGCTTACTGGGTCTTGAGGATGGATCACTGGCCAGAGCTTGCACAGTATGCAATTGAGCTACTGGCCTGTCCTGCATCCAGCGTTCTTTCAGAACGCACCTTCAGTGCTGCTGGTGGCTTTGTTACCGATCACAGGGTGCGCCTGTCCACCGAATCAGTTGATCGACTGACCTTTATCAAGATGAATCAGTCTTGGATCACCCAAAGCTACCAAGCACCTGAAGCTGATGTAACCGAATAATTTTTTTTGAAATACCACATCCCTTCAAGACTGCCTATGCTGATTCTGAGTGACTGTCCTGTTATGTTGATTGTCTATCCTCTTCCTCCTCTGCTGATATGTTGGAAGAACATTTCTGGTTCTGGTTGATGCCATCAGCCCAATTTTTCTGCCCCTGTTTAACAGGGGCGTTTAAGTACAATTTTTGATGCAATGCTTTGCAGCAGGGCTAATTCCTGCATTAAAACTAGAGTATATGGCAGAGGTTGCAGTGTGGTGGCACCAGCACCAGTGCCTAAGGCCCAATTTTTCTGCCCCTGTTTAACGGGGGCGTTTAAGTACAATTTTTGATGCAATGCTTTGCAGCAGGGCTAATTCCTGCAATAAAACTAGAGTATATGGCAGAGGTTGCAGTGTGGTGGCACCAGCACCAGTGCCTAAGGCCCAATTTTTCTGCCCCTGTTTAACAGGGGCGTTTAAGTACAATTTTTGATGCAATGCTTTGCAGCAGGGCTAATTCCTGCAATAAAACTAGAGAATATGGCAGAGGTTGCAGTGTGGTGGCACCAGCAGCAGTGCCTAAGGCCCAATTTTTCTGCCCCTGTTTAACAGGGGCGTTTAAGTACAATTTTTGATGCAATGCTTTGCAGCAGGGCTAATTCCTGCATTAAAACTAGAGTATATGGCAGAGGTTGCAGTGTCGTGGCACCAGCACCAGTGCCTAAGGCCCAATTTTTCTGCCCCTGTTTAACAGGGGCGTTTAAGTACAATTTTTGATGCAATGCTTTGCAGCAGGGCTAATTCCTGCAATAAAACTAGAGTATATGGCAGAGGTTGCAGTGTGGTGGCACCAGCACCAGTGCCTAAGGCCCAATTTTTCTGCCCCTGTTTAACAGGGGCGTTTAATTACAATTTTTGATGCAATGCTTTGCAGCAGGGCTAATTCCTGCAATAAAACTAGAGTATATGGCAGAGGTTGCAGTGTGGTGGCACCAGCACCAGTCCCTAAGGCCCAATTTTTCTGCCCCTGTTCAACAAGGGCGTTTAATTACAATTTTTGATGCAATGCTTTGCAGCAGGGCTAATTCCTACAATAAAACTAGAGTATATGGAAGAGGTTGCAGTGTGGTGGCACCAGCACCAGTGCCTAAGGCCCAATTTTTCTGCCCCTGTATAACAGGGGCGTTTAATTACAATTTTTGATGCAATGCTTTGCAGCAGGGCTAATTCCTGCAATAAAACTAGAGTATATGGAAGAGGTTGCAGTGTGGTGGCACCAGCACCAGTGCCTAAGGCCCAATTTTTCTGCCCCTGTTTAACAGGGACATGTAATTACAATTCTTGATATAATATTTCACAGGAGGGCCCCTTCCTGTGCCCACCCAGAGTAACGGTGAGGACTTATAGTGTTGTGGCACCAGCACCACAACCACCAAAGGTCAATTTTTCTACCACTGTTCAACAATGGCATGTAATTACAATTCTTGATATAATCGTTCACAGCAGGGCGCTCCAGCGCCCACCAAGAGTCACTTTGAGGGCTTACAATGTTGTGGCAAAACCAACACCTTGTTCCGCCATTTCTGCAGAGCATATAGGGCAGGCCCCTACTTTCAAACATCCAATTTACAAACATCTCCTACTTGCAAACGGAAGGAGACAACAGCAAGTGAGATGAAAAAAGATGGACGACAAAACAAATTATACAGGGGTGATAACCCTTCCCTATGTTTTCCAAAAAGCTTAAAAATATTTTTTTTGACTGGAGCTACACTTTAAAAATGTACCAGTTGAAAATTACAAACAGATTCAACTTAACACAACAAACCTACATAGTCCCTGTCTTGTTTGCACCGCCTGTATACTGCTGTTTTGAGTATATAGGGCCTGGGGGCCACACGCATTTCCTTTTTTTAATATGGGTACGGGGTTCCCCTTAATATGCGTACAAGACCCAAAGGGGCTGGTAATGGGCAGGGAGGGCTACCCATGCCATTTTTCTCAATGATTTTCAACCATATTGCAGGAACCAGATATAAGATTAAAACCGCAAGCAGTTTTAAATGGTGTTATTTCCGTTTAATGTCATTTTGTGCAGGGACTGTTCTAAATACGGGAAACATGTGGGACTTCACAGGCATCCTACAGACACCCCCCAGGCACCATATTTAAAGGAATATTTCACTTTTTTTTTTCACTTTAATCGTCATTAAAATCAGTGCTCCTGCCAAAACGGCCGTTTTTAAAACTTTTTTTTGCATTGACCCATGTCCCCTGAGGCAGGAGTCAGGTCCCCAAACCCTTTTTAGGACAGTATCTTGCATATTAGCCGTTAAAATTAGCACTTTTAATTTCGAACGTTCGAGTCCCATAGACTTCAATGGGGTTCTAACGTTCATTCGAATTTGCGGTCCGTTCGAAAGTTCTGGTGCGAACCGAACCGGGGGGTGTTCGGCTCATCCCTACTCAAAACACATCAGTTGTCTACTCTCTCCTGGTTTCTCCAGGTGTATCCCATTATTTTGAGAGATCTAATATGTATAGCCGCTACTTTGTGGATTTTATCTGCTCTCATGAATCTTTGTACCAATAAAGCTTTTTTTTTATTTTTTATATCTTTTTTTGAGTCTGTGCCGCTATAGTCCCACCTTATGAGTGACTTCTATATTCTTTTTTTTTCCCCCAAAATCAAAGTTTATTGTATACAAAAGATATATTGCACAATAGGAATACATGTGTAGCATGTCAAAATTGTAGTACAATGCATGTTATAAATCGCCAAATATATTACTGGGAATAGTACAATGTTTTTCAGTAGGGTGAACAATGACAATGAAAAAACATCAAAAGGTGAACAACATGGGCACTTAGCCCTGAAAGCGACCTGTTCGTTTTATAATCACAGTGTAAGGAAAAAGTTGCACTACTAGTGGATATAATAAAAATAGGTCAGCAGCTACCATATACTATATAGTGAATAGTACAACAAATGAAAAAAATATTTAAATGCAGCGCTTGTGAAAAATATCTAGAGAGTCCCTGGAGCGACCCTCAGGATGAGTGTTAAAGAGGAAGTGAACCCTGATGAGTTTACTTCCTCTTTGATTCCCTGCAAAGGTAAAGCATAATGGACTACTATGCATCGTATAGTAGTCCATTATGTGTCACTTACCTGACACAGGAGCCAGCGAAGTCACCGCTGTCCCCTGTAGTCCAGAGCCTCCATCTTCTTGGTGGGTCTTGCTGCTCCATCACTGTCATTCGTCGGAGCCGCTATGAAGTCACTCCTGCGCATACTCGTGGCATCTTTCGGCAAATATCTCCTAAACCATGTAGGTTTAGGAGATATTTCTTGGACCTACAGGTAAGACTTAATCTAGGCTTACCTGTAGGTCAAAGTGGTTTGTAAAGCCCCGTACACACTATCAGATTGTCTGCTGAGATTTTCCTTCAGATTTACCAAAACCATGTAGTAGAAGGGCCTGCCTGATTGCATACACATTGAAACTCTTAAGGTTTGACCTCATATTATATGGTTTTGGTAATTTTGAAGGAAAAACTCAGCAGACAATCTGATAGTGTGTACAGGGCTTAAGGGTTTACAACCACTTTAAGCAGATGACTGCTAATATATAAAAACTTGCATCATACCAATACACAACAAATTGAATCAATGTGCACAAAATAAAAACATGTATCTAAAGTGACACAATAAAAAAATCATGTGAAACATCAACAAACAGTCTATGGAGGAAAAAATGTGAATGAAAGCTCCTCTCTTAGGTGCTATATAGTCCTATTGAAGGGGGAACACAGGGGTGGTGCCTCTTCAAATACTGGTAAACAGGGATAGGCGGATTCCTCCAAATGGCATTCACAAGTATGGTGGTCCTCCACCCCACCCTATGTGGGCAACAGCTGATTCACCTTCATGAAATTTGGCATTCTTCATTCTTGAGAGAATGAATCCTACATTGAACATATTACCGAAATACAGTGCTACTCTAAAATACGTGAACAGTATTATCTGGTTTAGACAGAAATCAAAACTCCTCCCGACAATTTCCTAATTCATTGAAAATGTTAAATATCTGCCACATTAGGAACAAAATTTCCCTTCGTTCCATCTTCTGTCTGTGCGTTTTTTCTGCTGATTTACTGTGCTTGACTATGTACATCTAGTTCACATATCTGCTCAAGTACTGCACTTTGCAACTGTGCAATGTAGCTTCACCACCTTTGTAATGCTGGTCATACAGAACAATTTTTCTGGTAATGAAAAAAAATCAATTTGTGTCAATTTTTCAACCAGTTGCTGAGTAACCACAATTTTTTCCTTTCAACTATCCTTTCAACTATCAACTACGCAGACATAAAAGAATTTTTGTTTCGCCTTTTTTTTTTCAAATTAATCAATGCTTCAGTGTCTGCTCCTGCATTGTCTGTTCTCCTTTCTTATGTATACATCATGTACCAAACCCAGCCTCTTGTGTCAGCCCCAAACTGAATACAAAGAGTATTTTCATATAAGGGTAACAGCTTTTTTTTCTTTTTTTTTTTAAGATTCAGGGGATATTGAGAAAAAAGAATTTGCTTGTCAAATGAATTCACAGGGAGCCTGAGAAACAGCAGAGGCAATGAAGAAAGTAGGAAAAAAATCTACTATGGAACTGTTGCATTATAAAATCACACGAACATACTAAATAGCACATTGTAGGCGTAGTGACCCTGCCTATGCAATTGTCTCTCTATCTAAATGGCTGAGCTGGGCTGGGTTGTGGCCGGGCTTGAGCTGTTTAGCTTTTCTGGGTTCTGTACATTTTCCCCAATTCTAATGGGCTGATTGCCTCAGCCGTTTGCTGGTAAGAGGCTACAATAATCAGTGTGGGATGGATTCAACCATTAGGTCATGAACATTTATTTGACTTAGCCAATCTCTGATGGTGTCATTCAGAAGTATTGGGAGATGATAAATATTTATTTCCAGAACTCTCTCTACCCTGAGGGCTTTGTAAAGAAATACTGTCAAGATCTGGCCTCAGTACGAGCAAAGTGCTGAGGGACCTGCATATCAAATCAGTTGCTGAAGTGCATGCCTGAAGTCTTGAAAGGGGGCAAGAGGAGCTGGGTAGGAGCTATCCTCTGGACCTTAGAAGAAGGATTTTTGCCCAGGGACTTGGGTATTTTGTCTGCTTTTAGAGAAATATAAATTGGATTTGGAAGCAAGAAAACACTGACTGCTCTGAAAGATCTTCAGTCTTTTGGCATCTATAAGCCCTTGTACACACGGTCAGACATTCCGACAACAAAATCTGTTGGATTTTGTCCGAAACTTGTGTTGCATACACACGGTCAGACAAAGTTGTCAGAAAATCCAATCGTACGTAACGTGACAACGTTATTTCATTACGACAGGACTACGTTCAGGCTAGTAGCCAATAGCTTTGGTCTAGGAATTTGATCTGAGCATGTGTGGCACTTTGTCTGATCGGAATCTTCTACACACAAAGTCCGATCGGATCATGTTGTCGGAAAGTTTTATAGCCCAGCTCTAAAACTTTGTCCGTCGGATATTCCGATGGAAACAGTCTGATAGAGCCCACACACGGTCGAATTATACCTCAACACGGTCCGATCGGACATTTTCCATCGGAATGTCCGACCGTGTGTACAAGGGCTAAGTGGTCGCTCTCCTAGAACCTACTCCTGATCCAGTATATCTGTCTTCCCATTTTGAGTGCTTTTGGATAACCTGCACCTCAAATCCTCACTCCAGTTTGAGTACTGCAATAAATGGTGAGAAGACCATAGTGACCAGAGCCTGATTATTGCCAGAGGTTTGTCATTGAGCTGATGGAGTTCTTATAGGGCAGGTAGAAAAGGAACAGATAGGAGAACCCAATTGTTACACCAGCTTCCTAGGGAGCCATTACTATAAAGCACCAGCACCTAAGTACTAGCACATTGTACAATGATGGTTAAAGCGACTCTTGCTAAAATAAATGTTTAAAGACTGTGTTCCCTGCAAAGAAGATTATTCTTTTTTCCTAGTTCCTGCCTTGCTGATCTCTGCAGTAATAAAGAGAAACTGATGGTGGAAGATTCTGCCAAACCCCACACTTCTAGGAGTTTTGATTTCCTGGTCCCCTGCAGTGCACTGTGATTCCTCCCACCTGCCTCTACATTACTACAGGATAAAATATAGACATAAGGGCAAATGAATCAAACCACTGAGAGCTGTAGGAAACCAGGAACCCAACACTCCCATTGTTGTGTTCTGCGCAATCTTCAGAAGGCGCTTTCTCGTCACTACAGGAGTGATCCCTACCAGGAGAAGTGAGTAGTACATGTTTTCTTTGCAAAGACATTCTTTTCAATATTGATTTTAGAGACAGTCACTTTAAAGCATACAGTGCAGTCCTAGTTTGCATTGCACAACCAAATATTCTGCTTTTGTGCCTTCTGTTCTGCCAAGGTCCACCAAAGAATACACATTTCAACATGTAGCCTGAAAATAAACATGAATGTGACAAGCTTGCTGAGAAAATACATTCATATACACAGAGAAAAGCAACAAGTAAAAAGTGCTATTGGAACAAATAGGCATTTGTTAATTTATAGAGGTTCTGAATGTATCTTTGAAATCTTTTTTTAAGCAGCAGCATATTAAATGTAGTGTGGGCACATGCTCCATATCTGCGCATTGTAATACCCCTAGCACTCAATGTACTATGGCTTGTTTACTTTTACTAGTATTTTCCAGTGTTTTAATGGTATCAATAACTTTCAGTAAATCATCTCCACTGTGATTTATTTTGCATAAGTCAACTTTACCTGATAGACACCTGATAGAATATGCATGCATCATACATGCTAGGGGGAGTACAACTGGGGGATCCATAGTGGAGGAGGATCTGTTTTTTTTTTGGTAGATCATAAACTCAATAATAGCATGCAATGCCAAGCTGTGGTTTCCAAAGCGAGAAATCCTTTCTTGTATTAAGAGAGGTATGTACTCAAAAGAGATATAATTTTTCCCTGTACAAATTATTAGTAAGACCTTATTTAGACTATGCAGTTCAGTTTTGGGCACCAGTTCTTAAAAAGGATTATGAGGAACTGGAGAAAGTGCAGAGAAGGTCAACCAAACTGATAAAAGGCATGGAGGAACTCGGCTATGAGGAAAGATTAGAGGAACTGAATCTATTCTCTCTTGAGAAGAAGAGATTAAGGGGGGATATTATCAACATGTGCAAATACATAAGTGGTCCATATAGTGAACTTGCTGTCAAATTAGTCACTTTAAGGTCATCACAGACGACAAGGGGCACTCTTTACGTCTAGAGAATTTATTTATTTATTTTTATCTTCAAATATGCAGGTTTCTTCACAGCAAGAGCTGTGAAGATGTGGAATAGACTCCTTCCATAGGTGGTTCTTGCCAGCTTAGTTAAAAAAGGCCCGGATTCCTTCCTAGGTGCACATAAAATAACTGGGTACTACCATTTACAGGTAAAGTTGATCCAGAGAATATCTGATTGCCTTCAGGAGATCAGGAAGACATTTTTTTCCCTGCAAATTGGATGCTGCTTTGCTGGGGTCTTTCATCTTCCTCTGGATCAGCTGTGGGTATAGCATTGTGTATATGGGATTGTATGTTTTTCTTTTTTGGTTGAACTAGATGGACTTGTGTCTTTTTTCAACCTGACTAACTATGTAACACCTTACATGGCTCACCCATAGACCAGTTATATTTTTACAGTGCCTACAACTTTTGAATAGTGTGGGAATCGTTAAAACCCTGTCATATTTTTAAACCATGTCCTTTGGGGAAATTTCCTTTTTTTCCTTGTCTCCAGACACAACCTGAAGTTGAGATCTCTCCCTATTAATGTACAACTAAGGCAAAACGTTTTTGTTTTGTTTTGGACAGAATGGGCATAGATTAGGACAACAGTAAGTTTTTATTTCTGTCTGTGCCTCCGTTCCGGATGCTTACCCTTTCTATTTGTCCTGTTTCATTATTGAAACTGAAAGTAAAAAAGTCCCAATTTTTGGTTGTCCCCAAAAGTAATAGAGGGGAAATCTTCCAATGGGGACACTATTTCTGATGATCTGAGGGACCCCACTGGATTGCCTTAATTTGCAGGGATTTCCTCACATTTCCTGAACACTTTAATAAAGGATAACTCTTAAATCTTTAATAAAGGATAACTAAACCCAAGAATAAAACTGTAGTATAGCAGTTTTTAGATGTGAAGGCTGCTTAGTTTTTTTAGATGAAGATTTTTATCTTCCATTTTCAGCAAGTATATCAAATACCCACTGATCCTACAAGAAAGGCAATGGCCTTGCCCCTTCCCGTGAGATTAACTAAAATTTTAAAACAATGTTATCTTTTTTCTGTAAACCAGGATCTCCCTGTCCTCTATTTCATGGAGATGAACAAATGAAAACATGTTTGAAGTCCAGCCTGTGTGACAATCATGGCTTCTTCTATAGATAACATGGAGAAATGGTGTTGATATAAAGCAACAGGAAGTGCGTTATTTACAGGATTACAAGATGAATATAAAAAAACCTGGAAAAAGCGAACTAATGCAGTCACCAGATGTAAGAGCTGGAAATCTGTAATATATGAAATTCTTGGTTTTTGGTTTAGATACGCTTTAGCAGGCAGTGTGTTTGCAATTCACAGATGGCCAAAAACAATCTTTCAAGGTTCTTCAGGGGTGCCTAAAAATTGCAACAATTGTCCTAAAACTAGCAACATGCTGGAGGGTGGATCCAGACTGTCTTTTTTTTGTTATACAAAGTTTTTAATGTGCACCAATACAACCTTGGTCATCTTTAGGCCCAGCTTGTGTCCTAACAATTGATGTCATAGGTTAATAAGGAGGACAGTGGGCACCTGAGGACCTCTTTGTTTTGCCCTCCCCTACCCCTGTCCATCAGCACCGAGGTCACAGTAGCTGAATGAGGTAGAGAAAATGAGGGAGAAGAGAAGAGCTAAAATACAAGTCATTATCAGTGTACAGAGGTATAATGCTTTGTAAGAATAAATTGCCCCTACTACTGGGTGTCCTACTTGTGTAGAAGCCAGAGCATTATGTAAAACTATTTGTTTAATTTTTTACATCTTTGAATGGGGTGCCTCTAGATCAGTGATTCTCAGCCAGGGTTCAGTGGGACCCTAGGGTTCCTCCAGAGGTTGCTAGGGGTTCCTTCAGCATTGGGCAATTTCTGCCTCTCAGATAAGTTCCCACTCACACCATTGATCTTTTTAGCTATCTGTAAGGAGGTAATGCTTCCCAATGACCACAAGTGTAAGGACCATTCTTCTCACTGACCATCACACTAATGTATCATGAGTTGTAGATCTCTAATTTTTAGCAGGGGTTCCCCGAGCCCAGAGAACTCTTTCAAGGGTTCCTCTGTGTTGAAAACATTGAGAAAGGCTGCTCTAGATTGTGCATAATTTTAAAGGGTGCCTTGACTGAAAAAAGGTTGAGAAACACTGTATTAGAACAATATGTAAGATGTAAGAAATGTAAGATTGCCATCTCACCCAACTTTCTAGTTCCTGGTACTTCGTGAGACCAACCAGTGTGTCTATATCTAAAAACAGCACTGGTTTTACAGACAACATAATTTGGTTATATAAACTCACATTACAGCTCACAAAAAAGTGTAATACAATCATTTAGATAAGAGCCATTGCCTTTATTGCCTCACTCTCCTGCACTTTGACGTCTTCAAGTCTAAACACACAACCATGAAAATGTTAAACGGACAGACCCCAAGCACTCAATTTAATATACCTCCTCCATACTGACCAAAGGGACTGTCATCTAATGAATAACACTTAGCACAGATCAATTAGACTGTCCTCTACTGTGCTGCACACCACCGATCAGTCAGTCTGCCTCCCATTGAATGACACTCGCCGCTGATCAGGGGGGGCTGCCCTCCGCTAAATTAAATTCAATACCTATCACAGAAACTGTCCTGCACTGAATAACATTCTATTGACTCTCTCAGAAAGGTTACTGCTCTGATATTAAGTAGGGTACTGTCACTGAGATGTAAATGTCACCTTATGATGCTTCATCCCGCTATACAAATTAAATAAGACATTTAAATGTGGAGATCTAATTTTCCAAGCCTTGTTCACTATTATTATTGTTATGAGACATTAAAAGATAACTGTAATTGAATAATGTCATATTAATATTGGGGTTTGGGTTGCAGCTTTGACAATAGAATATATAAATAATAAGCACATGTGCACATCAAAATATGACTTAAAGGAGACCTGCAATAAATTTCCGTAATACATATGGAAATTACTCCTATTTCCTTTTGTTTTTGAATGCGCTGTCTTCCATGGCTTTGCACAGAAAAGAAAGCAATCATTTCCATACTCTCTCTCAGTTGCTAGGATGATTTTCATTCTTCAAGTGAATCTAAAATAAAATGTAATATATTGCAACGTACAGGTCCTTTGATGTGGTGGATGCGTTTTTTCTTTTTCAGGGTTTTTTAACTTCATTTATACCTGACGATCCTGTCAATTTCCTGTCCTTGGGTGACAAGACGTAATCACCATACTCCTACTTACCAACTATAGAACTTTCGCAATTTTTACATCTAGCTTGGACCAATGTACAGTATGTATGTTTGTGGATCTTAAGACCACTGTAATAGATACCACCGCTACAGTGTTTGCCGCTAGCTTCAGGTCCCATGCTAAGTGGCTGCACTCTTGAACACAGGAGGTTGCTTGCTCACCATGAGCACTATTCGGAGAACACTTTCCATTTTCTCGAAGAATGCTAAGGGTTCTCCAAGTTGGAGATTGTGACATCACTGCCTTGTCACTCTACCTTGTCCAATCAGAGAATGATTTGCATTTATTGAGAAAATGGAAAGTGTTCCCTGAATGCCGTGTATGCCCAGAGAGCAATCTCCTGTGTTTGCAATGCAGCTGGGCAGCTGTTCTGCACAGAAGCTAGTAGGGATCACTGTAGTGGTGCCCACTAGAGTGATTTCCAACTTCCACACATCTCCTAGGTATCTTGCATACATACATACTTACATTGGTCCAAAATATGTAAAAATTGTCATATCTGGAATACATCTTCAAAATAGATTGTTTCATTTTCAAACTGGCAGCAGTCCGAAAAAAAAATACAGATTTTCCCATCCGCACAAGGAAGGTTTTTGTTCTTTTTTTAATTAAAATAACAAACAAATAACAAACATGCTATACTTACCTGCTCTGTGCAGTGGTTTTGCACAGAGAGGCCCCAATCCTCTTCTTATGGGGTCCCCTGCCAGCGCTCCAAGCACCTCACCCCCACCCAGTGACCCAATGGAAAGTAGCTCACTCCCAAGCCACACTGTCTACATCCATTGACAGAGTGGGTAGCTTGGCCCAACCCCCACTCCTTCAGCACAACATTTGATTGGCAGGAGCCAATGGCTCCCATTGTTATCAATTTGCCTATGGGGGAAGGAGACAGCAGTGAGAGACACTACTCTGATGCACATCGCTGAATTTGATCGGGGCCAGGTAAGTATAAGGGGGCTGGGGGGGGAGGGGGTTTCACCTTAATGCATAGGTTGAACCATTTTAAGATACAATCCTAACTTATGATTGTAAGTTCTTGATCACAACTCTGTTTTCACCATGTCATCTCATAATATGATCAATCAAAATATGATTGTATTGATGATTACTGGCTACTGTGCCAGGTCTGCAGATAATAATCCTCCAGGTTGTTCCCTGATAGTGCCCTCCCCTTATGGGCAGCCTATAGATTCCCAAACGTGACACTTTCTCAGGGTTCCTATTGAATAATTCTCAGAGTAACCTGAGGACATGAATATTTTCCTCAAGCTCCCACTAATTTTCTTCAGGTGGCTATCCCTTTCACTTAACAAGATACTGAATATGTCTTTAGTGAAGACTTGAGCCTCTCAAAATCTTTGAAAAGGTTTGGGTATGAGAGGGAGCAGGTAGTGATTTTTATGGGTAATTTTGTTTAACGCCATGTAATCTACACAGGGTCTGAGAGTATAGTCTTTTTCAACAAGGAAGATTCCTGCTCCTGCAGGGGAAGAGGATGGATGGATAAATCCTTTTGCCAGATTTCCATCTATGTAAAGTTATAGAGCCTCCAGCTCTTTTTTAGATAATGGAAAAATCCGACCAAAAGGGATTTCTGTCCCTGGAAGCAGTTTTGTAGGGCAATCATAGGATCGATGGGGTGGCAACACATTGGCTTTCCTCTCATCAAACACATCCAGAAAGTCATGATTGTTGGTAGGTACATACTGACTTCTATCTGAAACTGTCTAAACAGTCAGGCAACTAGGAGAGTCCATGGGTTCAGGAACAAAACAGTGCTGCCAGCAGTAGACTGAAGAGAACATGATTTCCCCTTAGACCAGTCAATCTTGGGATTATGGGCCTGCAACCAGGGAATGCCCATTATTACCAGAAACATGGGGGACTAGAGGACATCGAAACCCAGGAACTCTTGATGTCCAGAGTTAATAATCATTAGAATTGGTTCAGTCTCTTTCGTAATGGGTCCCGACTTGGGAATGGTGCCATCTGCCAGATGAATGGTAGGACACAGCTGCTTAGGTCTCAGTGGATGCCGTAATTTCTTGGCTAATGTAAGATCCAGAAAACAACTGCAGGCACTGGAATCAACAATGGCTTGTAACTTGAACTCCCCTTCCGCCGCCTGCATCAAGATAGGCAGATTGATATGAGTGGGAGAGGATCCAGTGAAAGAGGCATATGTGACGAGAGAACATACTGGGTCTTACAGGGCAGTTTAGAAGAAAATGTCCAGTATCGCTACAGTACAGGCAAAAGTTGGCTTGCTGTCTGCGCATTCTTTTTCGGGGGTCAGAGTAGACCACATCAGGCCGATCTGCATGGGTTAGCCCTCACAATATGCTGAAGAGGAGATAGGTGTAGCGGTGGTTACTGGAGGTACTTTTGGCATTAACCAAGTCGGTAAGATTAAATCCATTCAGACCACCTCTCCCGTAATCGGGGGTCGAGCTGTATGGCCAGCTGTATAAGGCATTCAATGGTGGCAGGAGTTCATCTTTGAGTGCCTCTGATAGGCCAGGCTGCAACTGGTAGTTGAGTGCAGCTTCATTCCAGCTTGCATCTGCTGACCATTTGTCGAATTCGACCGCAGTGTCCTGTAGGTGCTGGCGCCTTGTTGGAGTGTGTGCAGGGCTGCCTCAGCCATAGCCATTCACTGGGGGTCATCATAAAGCTGTTACATGTCTTCAAAGAAGTCTGAGACTAAGTCAAGGACTGGGTTCTTTTGTTCTATGAGATGGTGAGCCCAAGATTGTGGTTAAGCTGTGGGCAAGGAGATAATGAAACCGACCTTGACGATTTCAAGAGAGAAAGTCTGTGGTTGCAGAGCTATGTATTTTTGAAATCTATGAATTTTATTCAGTCCCTAGAGAAACGTTCTGGCATGGGGACCCTTGGTTCAGGTGGAAGCACCTTTACCATATGCATGACAGTGGTGCATTCAGAGGCAGCGGAAGCTGGAGCAGGGGCCACATGTGCTGGGTTCTGGTCAGCAGGAGAGGACATAGAGGGTATGCTCTGCAGGCTAATTCCACTTAGAAATAACCTTCTTGTAGATTCTTTACAGCTTGCATGAGGGCTGCAGCTTGTTGGCACAAAGCCTATAGTGAAGATGCACCTCTGTCGGCTTCAGACATCTGGTCCTGAAACTGAAACCTTGCGGCTGAGTGGTCGTGCCCCTGAAGGTGATAACAGGGCATATGAAGCCCAAAGAAGCAGGGGTTGCCAGCTGTGCCACAGAGGGATGGGGGGGGGGGTGGAAATCTCCCTGCAGGTGGATCCCAGATGACATGTGCAGGATGACCTAGGAAAGCTAAAGTTGGTGCAGACTGCACACAGCAGGAAGCAGGTTGCAATGGTAAGTGCAGCAGACTGTTTACTGTAAGTAAGTGCTGCAGCAACAGGTGAGAACTATAGATAGATACTGCTACAGCAGGTAGGTACCAAGGTGGATCACAGCAGACAGGGAACAGCAGAAGACATAGTCTGGGACGATAGCAGAGGCCAGGAAGCCAACAAGGGTTCCATGGAACACCTGGGGTTCCTCCATAGGTTTCTAGGGGTTCCTTGAGAAATCAGCAATTTTTGTCTCTCAGATATTTATCCATTGGCATCAATAATCTTTTTAGCTATTTGTAAGGGGGGAATGTTCCCAATGAGCATAAGTGTAAGTAACATTCTCCCCAGTAGCCACCACATTACTGTACCATAAGCTTTAAATATAGTCATTATAAACAGGGGTTACTTGAGACCAGAATGTTATGTCCTCCACTTTACAAAGGTTGAGAGAGGTTGGACTAGAATATGCCCTCAACTAAAATGATTTTTTTTTTAAAATCAAACAGCATGAAAAAGACTGTACATAGTAACACGTCTAATTAGATGTTAAAAATACTATAGGCACATGCATTATTTATAACAAAATTTTTATGGATAGAAAGAAACCGATTTGGCTAAAGGTAGTGGCGAAAACCAGAAAAGAGAAGATTTAAACTGCTAAAATTAGGAGGGCCCATAAGTCAATATGTAAATATAAAGAATGTTGCAATATACAAGGTTATAAAAAGAAAATGAAATTAGAAAACATTTCAACTGAAAAATGGATTGCTAAGGACAAAGGATCCATTTCCAGATTTCTGTCAACTTTATAAACAACAAGACCATAACACTGATAATTTCAGGGCCATTAAAAGATAAACTCGGGGAAAAAAAAGTAGAAACAGTAATTATGTAAGATAAAAGGGTAATATGACCTAGTTTTTTTGCCTTGTTTTATTCACAAAGGAGAAAAATGGAAATAATTGTGTAGTAATAACCTATGCACAGCATTAATTGTTACATATTTAACACAGGAGGAGGTGTAGTTACTACTAGCCTGAATTAAAGAAGATTCAGCCTGAAGTTTTCACAGCAAGCATCTAATACTGAGGACTCGGCATGTCCTACAGAACTGGTGACTGCTGGGAACAAAATGGTGTAGTAACAAGGGGCGAGAAAGGCTGCAGCCAGTACTGGGCTCTGGCCTTGGGAGCCCCATTGTAAAAGTTCAAAAATCTTTGTTTAATTTCCTCCTAATTACACAAAGTGAAATATCATTATGTTCTGTGTATTAGATAGAATATGCATTGGTCATCACCATTTTCTTAGATTGTATCTGGCGTAGCGCATCCACTTAGGAGTCACGGATGAATTGCGCAAACCCCACACTGCGCAACCAGGCACTCCAGAGACAGAAAACAGTCAGTGACTTTGTTTTTTGTGGTTTATTGAGGGTTAATAACTTGGATGGGGATGGAAGGTTATGGGATGCCCACTTGACTTTAGCAACAAAATATTGGCAACAACTTCAGTAACATCTTCCTATATATGGTCTGCATTATATACAGCCTCTTTGACACTCCTCCTGCACTTCACTTGCTTGCAGACTCCAGCTGGATCACTGTAAGCGGATCTGACAGGCACAGTCATATTTAGAAATGGCCCTTTGCAGGCAGGAACTCAAAGCTCCTTGTTGTGTAGCAGAATGCATCAGCTTGTACTTTCCCTCCTGTGGCTACTGATCACAGCACCACCTCTTCAGGCACTGCCATACCACCTTGCTGCAGCTGCCCTTTTCAGTAGCCCTCCAGGCTAAATTTCCTCCACAGTCCTCCAGACTGACTCTCACCAGCCCACCCGGCTGACTCTGCAGGAGATCTCCCAGGAAAGGGATGAAGATTTGGCACAACATTGTCTTCAGGGAGAAATGGCTATATGTGGCAGTTTCCTCCATTGTCCCCAGTATTGCTGCTCTACTTACACTGTCCTCTCTTTTGCTCCTGTGCCTCCAGGAAGGGTCTTACATAGTTACATAGTAGGCGAGGTTGAAAAAAGACACAAGTCCATCAAGTCCAACTTATGTGTGTGATTTTATGTCATTATTACATTGTATATCCCTGTATGTTGTGGTCGATCAGGTGCATATCTAATTGTTTTTTGAAATTATCGATGCTCCCAGCTGAAACCACTCCCTTTGAAAGAGAATTCCACATCCTAACTGCTTTTACAGTAAAGAACCCCCTACATGTGTTGTGGCAGGATCCTTCCAGCACCTGAGCCCCAGCCCAAAGCCCCCCTCCCAGACTAAGGGTTACCCTAGAGGACCACTGACAGCACTATATGTCCATCTTTCACCAAACTGACCCGGCTGGCATGGCTCCTACCAATCTATGAGGTAAGCCTTGCCCCCTGCTAGCTCTTTACTGGGGATTGGCTGTGGCCCTCATAAATATTCCAAGAAGCTCCTCCTAACCTCCACCCAATAGCTCTATATGTTTTAAACAACCTTCCAGACCACGGGGAGGCACCAGAGGAGCTGTCAGGATGAATCACCCAGCCCTGACTCACTGAACCCTGACCTAGACTTACAGCTCAGGCTTGGCTCTGAGCTAACTAAAATGTTCCTACACCAACAAAACCTACACTACAAAAACTGTCCTGCACCTAGCACACACTTGAGAGTGCTACACTGGTACTTGTGTATATCCTCATATCATAATACCTATTCCCATTTTGGAATTGTGCCTTCTGGAGTTTAGCTCCAAGCTGTAACATCTTTTGTAAAGAGCTTGTCAGAGACTACATACTTAAAGTGGTTGTAAACCCTTACAAACCACTTTGACCTACAGGTAAGCCTAGATTAAGGCTTACCTGTAGGTCCAAGCAATATCTCCTAAACCTATATGGTTTAGGAGATATTTGCCTGAAAACGGGCACCACTGTCTACGGCGCGCAGGCGCACTGAGCGCGGCATTCTCAGCGACGGAGCTGCCACGCGTGTCGGCTCCCGTGCGCATGTGCGGGAGTGCCGTCATCACGGCTTCGCCGAATGACAGCGGCGGAGCTGCGAGACCCCACCAACAAGATGGATGCGGCGGACTACAGGGGACAGCGGCGACTTCGCTGGCTCCTGTGTCAGGTAAATGACACATAATGGGCTACTATGCGATGCATAGTAGTCCATTATGCTTTGCCTTTGCAGGGAATGAAAGAGGAAGTAAACTCATCAGGGTTTACTTCCTCTTTAACAAATGGAACACAGCCAGAAAAGTGACCACGCTGAGAAGGATGAACTTCTATACCTAGTGTGGTCTGTTTGAATAAGGAAAGCAGAGGTACTGGCAGGGTCACCAGGAATTTCACACTAAGGAATAGTGATGGACGAACTTCCGACGGGACGTTTCGCGAACGCGAAACGCGAACGGACACAAACGTTCGCGAAAACGACCGTTCGCCGCGGGCTCCATTGACTTCAATGGGAGGCGAATTTCGCAAACCTTTAGGTCGAATTTGCGGCCACGGGGTAATTATTAGGGGGTAGCACGTAGTCCCACCACCTGGACAATAGCATAATACATGTATGAGGTGAATTTGGGATCGATAACTACAAGCATTTTTTTTTTATTTGGGAAATTGTTCTGACAATTCAGGACTATGGAGCTAATGAAGGCAATGGAGGAGAGGGAAGGTCAGGGACCAGGGTAGGCAAACAAGAGGGTGCAGGAGATACAGAGCACTGACAGCAGCACCGTAATACAGAGCACTGACATCAGCACCGTGACATACAGCGCTGACAGCAGCTCCGTGACATACAGCGCTGACAGCAGCTCCGTGACATACAGCGCTGACAGCAGCTCCGTGACATACAGCGCTGACAGCAGCTCCGTGACATACAGCGCTGACAGCAGCTCCGTGACATACAGCGCTGACAGCAGCACCGTGACATACAGCGCTGACAGCAGCTCCGTGACATACAGCGCTGACAGCAGCTCCGTGACATACAGCGCTGACAGCAGCTCCGTGACATACAGCACTGACAGCAGCTCCGTGACATACAGCGCTGACAGCAGCTCCGTGACATACAGCGCTGACAGCAGCACCGTGACATACAGCGCTGACAGCAGCTCCGTGACATACAGCGCTGACAGCAGCTCCGTGACATACAGCGCTGACAGCAGCTCCGTGACATACAGCGCTGACAGCAGCTCCGTGACATACAGCGCTGACAGCAGCTCCGTGACATACAGCGCTGACAGCAGCACCGTGACATACAGCGCTGACAGCAGCTCCGTGACATACAGCGCTGACAGCAGCTCCGTGACATACAGCGCTGACAGCAGCTCCGTGACATACAGCGCTGACAGCAGCTCCGTGACATACAGCGCTGACAGCAGCTCCGTGACATACAGCGCTGACAGCAGCACCGTGACATACAGCGCTGACAGCAGCTCCGTGACATACAGCGCTGACAGCAGCTCCGTGACATACAGCGCTGACAGCAGCTCCGTGACATACAGCGCTGACAGCAGCTCCGTGACATACAGCGCTGACAGCAGCTCCGTGACATACAGCGCTGACAGCAGCTCCGTGACATACAGCGCTGACAGCAGCTCCGTGACATACAGCGCTGACAGCAGCACCGTGACATACAGCGCTGACAGCAGCTCCGTGACATACAGCGCTGACAGCAGCTCCGTGACATACAGCGCTGACAGCAGCACCGTGACATACAGCGCTGACAGCAGCTCCGTGACATACAGCGCTGACAGCAGCTCCGTGACATACAGCGCTGACAGCAGCTCCGTGACATACAGCGCTGACAGCAGCTCCGTGACATACAGCGCTGACAGCAGCTCCGTGACATACAGCGCTGACAGCAGCTCCGTGACATACAGCGCTGACAGCAGCTCCGTGACATACAGCGCTGACAGCAGCTCCGTGACATACAGCGCTGACAGCAGCTCCGTGACATACAGCGCTGACAGCAGCTCCGTGACATACAGCGCTGACAGCAGCTCCGTGACATACAGCGCTGACAGCAGCTCCGTGACATACAGCGCTGACAGCAGCTCCGTGACATACAGCGCTGACAGCAGCACCGTAAGCAGCCCCAGGAGGAAGTCAGCACAGCACAGGGATGGTGTGATCCCCTCATAATAAGAACCCCCAGGAGGAAGTCAGCACAGCACAGGGATGGTGGGAGCCCCTCATAATAAGAACACCCAGGAGGAAGTCAGCACAGCACAGGGATGGTGGGAACCCCTCATAATAAGCAGCCCCAGTAGAAATATGACACCGCTCAACCTCTTCAAAGAGGAGGGTAGGGGCATATAGTACGGTGTGCTTTTTTGGGTCAGGGAAGTGAGCCAAATGAATTAAGAAGGTCTGTGTGCTTGATTCCAAAAATTGTTTATAGACATATACATGGTCTACTGATCACATGTGTTGAATTCCTCCGAGATCCATGCCTCATTCATTTTTAGAAATGTGAGGTAGTTAACACTGTGGTGAGCTAGGCGAGTACGCTTATCGGTCACAATCCCCCCTGCTGCGCTGAACGTCCTTTCGGACAGGACACTGGATGAGGGGCAAGCCAACAGTTCGATTGCAAATTGGGCAAGCTCTGGCCAGAGGTCAAGCCTGCCCACCCAGTAGTCTAGGGGTTCATCACTCCTCAGAGCGTCCACATCGGCCGTTAACCCAATGTAGTCGGACACCTGACGGTCTAGGCGTTCCCTGATGCTGGATCCGGATGACACCTGTCGATGGGTCGGCTGAAAGAATGACCTCATATCCGAAGTCACCAACACATCTTCAAACCGGCCTCTTCTTGCAGGCGCTGTTGGATTGGTACCCGCAAATCCTTCTCTGGGAGTGGGAATTGCTCCTCTGCCAGCGCACGCAAAAGCAGAATGCAGCATTTCTCGAAGCAAGGCCTGGAAGTGCTGCATTCTGACAGCCCTCTGCGACGGCGGTAACATTTCCGCCATTTTGTGTTTGTACCGGGGGTCTAAGTACGTTGCCACCCAGTACTGGTCCTTGACCCTCATGCTTTTTATACGGGGGTCCCTATTAAAACACTGGAGCATGAAGGCCCCCATTTGCACTAAAGTGGAAGCGGTGTGGTGGCCTGGCTCCTGCTCATCATCCAGGATAATGTCGTCCTCTTCATTCTCCTCTCCCCATCCTCGCACAACAGGGATCCCAGAAAGGTTTAAAGCATGCTCTTCTTGCTCCTGCTCATCCGCCCCGGCACCATCCTCCTCTGACTCCTCATCAGACTCCTGTTGTTGACTTGTCTCAGATAGAGTAGCCCCCCCTGGGAATTCATCCAGCATTGCGACTTCCTCATCTTCCCGCTCCTGCTCCTCCACAGCCTGATCAATGACACGACGCAATGCACGCTCCAGAAAGAAGGCATAAGGTACCATGTCACTGATGGCGCCATGGCTGCGACTGACCAGTTTGGTGATCTCCTCAAATGGCCGCAGAAGTCTGCATGTGTCGCGCATGAGCAGCCACTGGCGCGGTGAAAAAAAACCCAGCTCCCCAGAACCGTTTCTTTCGCAGAGTTCATACAGGTAGACGTTAACTGCACGTTTCTGCTGGAGCAGCCTATCAAGCATATAGAAGGTTGAGTTCCATCGCGTCGGGCAATCGCAAATAAGACGTCTGACCGGCAGATGGTGTCGCCGCTGAATGTCAGCAAGGCGAGCCATGGCCGTGTAAGATCTTCTGAAATGGGCCGAGATTTTCCTTGCCTGCCGCAAGATGTCCTGGACCCCAGGGTATTTGACAAGGAATCGCTGCACGACCAAGTTTAAGACGTGTGCCATGCACGGCACGTGCGTGATTTTGCCCTGTTTCAATGCGCTAAGCAGATTGGCACCGTTGTCACACACCACTTTACCAACTGTCAAATTGAGCGGTGTTAGCCACTCATCTGCCTGTGAACGCAAAGCTGAAAGGAGTGCCGGGCCAGTGTGGCTCTTTGCTTCCAGGCACAACAGACGCAGCACGGCATGGCAACGTCTCACCTGGCATGTGGAATAGGTTCTGGGGAGCTTGGGCGGTGCAGTGGAAGAGACGCTAGCAGCGGAAAAGGAGGAGGCAGCTGAGGAGGAGAGGGAGGAGGATGGAGTAGGAGGAGGAGAAGAAGAGTCAGGCCTGCATGCAATCCGTGGCGGTAAAACCAAATCTACACGGGTGCCACGGGTTACATGCTTGACGGCCGTCAGAAGGTTCACCCAGTGGGCAGTAAAACTGATATACCTTCCCTGCCCGTGTTTGCTAGACCACGTGTCTGTGGTCAGATGTATCTTGGCACCGACACTGTGTGCCAGAGATACATTCACTTGCCGCTGAACATGGCCATATAGCTCTGGGATGCCCTTCTCTGAGAAATACTTCCTTCCTGGGACCTTCCATTGTGGTGTTCCAATGGCCACAAATTTGCGAAAGGCCTCCGAGTCCACCAGTTTATATGGCAGTAGTTGGCGGGCTATGAGTTCTGACAAGCCAGCCGCCAACCGTTGGGCAAGAGGGTTATCCGGCGTCATCATTTTTTTACGCTCAAACATTAGGCCCACGGAAGCCTGCCTTTTTGCAGAAAAATGTGAGCTTGGCGTGATGGAAGGTGGAGTGGAGGACAATTGTGAGGAGAGAGGAGAAGGAGAAGTAGAAGACGAGGCTGGACGGTGAGAGCCTGCAGTGTGGCTTTGTGTGTTCCGTTGCTCCCACTGGGCTCGGTGATGGCTGCTCATGTGCCTTCTTAAGGCGGTCGTCCCTAGGTGAGTATTGGGCTTACCGCGACTAACGCGTTGACTGCAAAGATTGCAGATGGCAACGCTATTGTCAGCAGCGGACACGTTAAAAAAAGCCCACACTGCGGAGCCATGTGCCGGTGTCCTGGGAGCGCCAGATGTGACCGTACATGGTCGATGACTCGCTCCTGATACATTTGCAGTCTGCTTTGTCCCTGCTGTGCAATGTAAGTCATTGCTGCTTCTCCTCCCTATCTGCTGGTCCATATCTCCCTCTGAACTCCCCTCCTCTTCCTCTCTTGTGGGCACCCACGTGACATCACTAGACACGTCATCATCAACGTCACCTTCCCCACCGCTATAAGTAGAGTAGGCAGCAACACCGGGGACCAACCTCCTCCTTGGGCTGATCTGGGTACTGGCGTCAGACTGCTGAGTAGCGCTTGTTGCTACCTCCTCTTCCTGATCCAATACCAAGAGTGGCTGCGCATCAGAAATGTCCTCTTGATATGGATCGGAAAATAATTCCAGTGACTCAAGCGGAAGGTATGTGGTGGTGGTGGTGGTGGTCGTGTTGTTGGTGGTAGTGTCTTTGGGGGTGCACATAGCAGAGAGTGAAGAAGAGGGTGCAGATCGAGAGGATGAGGAGGGTGCAGAAGAGTAAGGCTGAGCGAGCCACTCAACCAAGTCTGGTGCATCCTTTAAAGTAATTGAACGCACCTTCTGCAACTTCCCACTTTGGCTCAAGCCTGTTGCTCCTGCCCTACCCCTACCACCCCTGCGGAAGGGCCTGCCTCTTCCTCTGCATGTCATTTTTTAAATGACCCTGTGACAAAACTCTTAGTCCCTATACCGCTGAAGGACTGCTGCAGTATAGGTGAGCGGTCAGCAGTGGTGCACGTCAACCCTATCTATTGTGGACCTATA
The DNA here is from genome assembly GCF_037356315.1 of Lithobates pipiens. NCBI lineage: Eukaryota > Metazoa > Chordata > Amphibia > Anura > Ranidae > Lithobates > Lithobates pipiens. The sequence goes on along the minus strand of NW_027507789.1, from coordinate 54,135,359 downwards.
GCGGTCCTTACAGAACAGCAGACTGTACCGCACTCAAGCCTATGTACCGTAGCACCCTATACCAAGTTACCAGTCCTTATAAGAACTTTTGTGGACCAAGCAGGTTGTGTATTAGTGTTTAGCAGACTGTACGTCAGTCCCTATACCGCTGAAGGACTGCTGCAGTATAGGGCAGCGGTCAGCAGTGGTGCACGTCAACCCTATCTATTGTGGACCGATAGCGGTCCTTACAGAACAGCAGACTGTACCGCACTCAAGCCTATGTACCGTAGCACCCTATACCAAGTTACCAGTCCTTATAAGAACTTTTGTGGACCAAGCAGGTTGTGTATTAGTGTTTAGCAGACTGTACGTCAGTCCCTATACCGCTGAAGGACTGCTGCAGTATAGGGCAGCGGTCAGCAGTGGTGCACGTCAACCCTATCTATTGTGGACCGATAGCGGTCCTTACAGAACAGCAGACTGTACCGCACTCAAGCCTATGTACCGTAGCACCCTATACCAAGTTACCAGTCCTTATAAGAACTTTTGTGGAACAAGCAGGTTGTGTGTTAGTGATTAGCAGACTGTACGTCAGTCCCTATACCAATGAAGGACTGCTGCAGTATAGGGCAGCGGTCAGCAGTAGTGCACGGCAACCCTATGTATTGTGGACCGATAGCGGTCCTTACAGAACAGCAGACTGTACCGCACTCAAGCCTATGTACCGTAGCACCCTATACCAAGTTACCAGTCCTTATAAGAACTTTTGTGGACCAAGCAGGTTGTGTATTAGTGTTTAGCAGACTGTACGTCAGTCCCTATACCGCTGAAGGACTGCTGCAGTATAGGGCAGCGGTCAGCAGTGGTGCACGTCAACCCTATGTATTGTGGACCGATAGCGGTCCTTACAGAACAGCAGACTGTAACGCACTCAGGCCTATGTACCGTAGCACCCTATACCAAGTTACCAGTCCTTATAAGAACTTTTGTGGACCAAGCAGGTTGTGTGTTAGTGATTAGCAGACTGTACGTCAGTCCCTATACCAATGAAGGACTGCTGCAGTATAGGGCAGCGGTCAGCAGTAGTGCACGGCAACCCTATGTATTGTGGACCGATAGCGGTCCTTACAGAACAGCAGACTGTAACGCACTCAGGCCTATGTACCGTAGCACCCTATACCAAGTTACCAGTCCTTATAAAAACTTTTGTGGACCAAGCAGGTTGTGTGTTAGTGTTTAGCAGACTGTGCGTCAGTCCCTATACCGCTGAAGGACTGCTGCAGTATAGGGCAGCGGTCAGCAGTGGTGCACGTCAACCCTATCTATTGTGGACCGATAGCGGTCCTTACAGAACAGCAGACTGTACCGCACTCAAGCCTATGTACCGTAGCACCCTATACCAAGTTACCAGTCCTTATAAGAACTTTTGTGGACCAAGCAGGTTGTGTATTAGTGTTTAGCAGACTGTACGTCAGTCCCTATACCGCTGAAGGACTGCTGCAGTATAGGGCAGCGGTCAGCAGTGGTGCACGTCAACCCTATGTATTGTGGACCGATAGCGGTCCTTACAGAACAGCAGACTGTAACGCACTCAGGCCTATGTACCGTAGCACCCTATACCAAGTTACCAGTCCTTATAAGAACTTTTGTGGACCAAGCAGGTTGTGTGTTAGTGATTAGCAGACTGTACGTCAGTCCCTATACCAATGAAGGACTGCTGCAGTATAGGGCAGCGGTCAGCAGTAGTGCACGGCAACCCTATGTATTGTGGACCGATAGCGGTCCTTACAGAACAGCAGACTGTAACGCACTCAGGCCTATGTACCGTAGCACCCTATACCAAGTTACCAGTCCTTATAAAAACTTTTGTGGACCAAGCAGGTTGTGTGTTAGTGTTTAGCAGACTGTGCGTCAGTCCCTATACCGCTGAAGGACTGCTGCAGTATAGGGCAGCGGTCAGCAGTGGTGCACGTCAACCCTATCTATTGTGGACCGATAGCGGTCCTTACAGAACAGCAGACTGTACCGCACTCAAGCCTATGTACCGTAGCACCCTATACCAAGTTACCAGTCCTTATAAGAACTTTTGTGGACCAAGCAGGTTGTGTATTAGTGTTTAGCAGACTGTACGTCAGTCCCTATACCGCTGAAGGACTGCTGCAGTATAGGGCAGCGGTCAGCAGTGGTGCACGTCAACCCTATGTATTGTGGACCGATAGCGGTCCTTACAGAACAGCAGACTGTAACGCACTCAGGCCTATGTACCGTAGCACCCTATACCAAGTTACCAGTCCTTATAAGAACTTTTGTGGACCAAGCAGGTTGTGTGTTAGTGATTAGCAGACTGTACGTCAGTCCCTATACCAATGAAGGACTGCTGCAGTATAGGGCAGCGGTCAGCAGTAGTGCACGGCAACCCTATGTATTGTGGACCGATAGCGGTCCTTACAGAACAGCAGACTGTAACGCACTCAGGCCTATGTACCGTAGCACCCTATACCAAGTTACCAGTCCTTATAAAAACTTTTGTGGACCAAGCAGGTTGTGTGTTAGTGTTTAGCAGACTGTGCGTCAGTCCCTATACCGCTGAAGGACTGCTGCAGTATAGGGCAGCGGTCAGCAGTAGTGCACGGCAACCCTATGTATTGTGGACCGATAGCGGTCCTTACAGAACAGCAGACTGTAACGCACTCAGGCCTATGTACCGTAGCACCCTATACCAAGTTACCAGTCCTTATAAGAACTTTTGTGGACCAAGCAGGTTGTGTGTTAGTGATTAGCAGACTGTACGTCAGTCCCTATACCAATGAAGGACTGCTGCAGTATAGGGCAGCGGTCAGCAGTAGTGCACGGCAACCCTATGTATTGTGGACCGATAGCGGTCCTTACAGAACAGCAGACTGTACCGCACCCAAGCCTATGTACCGTAGCACCCTAGACAGACCAAGTTACCAGTCCTGATAAAGAGCTTTGTGGAACAAGTGAGTTGTGAATGATTAGCAGACTGCAGCAGAAGGGCAGCAGTCAAGTATAATATTCTTTCTATATTTGGAAGAAAGAATATTATACGTGTACAAGCCTATTACCGTACCACTGATACCAGTCCTGAAAAGAACCTTTGTGGAACTAATAGTAACAGCAAGTCTTTAAAATTATCCTCACTGCCTGACACACTGCTTCCTGCCTGTCCCTATACAAATTGGCAAAAAAGAGTAGGCTGGAACGATTAGCTGGAACAGCTCTTTTGTGGACCTGATAGTAACAGCTAATGATGATGATGATGATGATGATGAAGAAAGACTAATCTGGCTGAGCTGTCCCTAAAATAGCAGCATACAGCGCTCTGTCCCTTTATCTAAACTGACAAAAGAAACTCAGGCTGCTGACCTAACACCTATACCAGTCCTGAAAAGAACTTTTGTGTACCAAATAGCTAGCGTTTTCTCTGTCCCTACTCCACACAGGATCCTTTCCCTACAGTGACAGAAGAAAGAATGTAAAATGGCCACCGGATCGGGTGTATTTATAGGTTAGGGGGAATGTCCAAGTGTCCATGAGCTGTCATGTCTCAATTGGTTGTCCTGTAACACATGATAAACGTGTCACGAAAGGTTAAAGTTCTTGTATACATTAAACACGTAAGTCCGCCGGGGCGAACGACGGAAAAAGGCGTTCGAACCCGCGGACGGCGAAAGTCGGAAATTCGCCGCGAAACGACCGCCGGGCGAACCGTTCGGCCATCACTACTAAGGAAGAACTACAAAGAGAACAGGATACTTTTTAATACAAGTATTTGGCACAACAGACACATATCCAGAATATGAAATGGGGTAACATACTTGTTAGCATGATTAAGCTAAAAAAAATAACCTTTTTTTGCTATGTACATATAGTCTTTTGTGGGAAAAGCAAGACTTTATTTCAATTTAATGACTTCCAAAAATTATTTAATTTCATATTTATTTTAAAGGCAAACAAAAAAAAAAGGCAAATATACAAAGAATATATATCCTTTTTTTGTTTTGACACTTAAAACCTATAGATACAAAAATGCATTTTATCGTAGGACTTGCTCTGTTAATTACAACATGAAATTATATTCCTGGTACAGCATGCAGAAATGATTTACATAAACAAAATAAATATTTGAGTAAAATAGGCAAAAATGTTTATTAAGAAATTTTGCCATTTTTTTTGTTCATGTCAATACATCCGTTTTAAAATGCACGGCATGTTTGACATATTTTCAGCAACTGATATTTACATTCAGCAAATAAATAATGCTTGTGATTATGATTTGTCATTTTTAATGTGAATCCGTGCTTTGCCTATGAAAAAAATGACAGGTTTGTTTAAAGCAGGACTAATTCAACATCTAATCCTTATGCTGCTAGCGTTAGTAAACAGATAGAAAAGTATATCATAATTACTTGTTTTAAATTTTTTTTTTACATTTCCTCAGTTGCTTCCTGATTTCTGGCCTAGGCCAAAATTATGTCCTACGTCCAAAAAGTCTTCATAGGATTTTTTTTTTCTGTCATCTGGTAGAGGGGAGGAGGGGCTTTCTCAGCTAAGCAACCTCCTTCATGCCTGAGCAAAGGGCAGATGAATGCCAGGAATTAAATGCTACATGAATCACCTGCTCTTTTCCAAGATGGTCATGGCTAAAAAATGCTAGGGGGGTAATTTTTAAAGTAATTTTTCAAAAAATAAATCATGGAGACACTGATGGATGGGTGAGTTTGCTTGGAATACTAAAAATTAAATAAGTAGCATTAGTTTTCAGTTTCTGGTGCTCAGACACAATGCTTTGCTTTAGCCCTTGTACACACGGTCGGATATTCGGACTGTGTGTGGTCTCCATCGGACTGTTTCCGTCGGAATATCTGACAGACCAACTTTTCCAACTTGCCGGTAAAATTTTCCGACAAAATTCTCCGATCGGACATACTCCGATCATGTGTAGGCTACTCCGACGGACAAAGTGCCACACATGCTCAGATCAAATTCCTAGACCAAAGCTATTGGCTACTAGCCTGAATGTAGTCCCATCGTAACGAAATAACGTCATCACGTTATGTACAATCAGATTTTCCGACAACTTTGTCCGACCGTGTGTGTATGCAACAGTTTCAGACAAAATCCGTCGGACAAAATTCTAATGGATTTGGTTGTCAGAATGTTCGACCGTGTGTACAAGGGCTTAAAGCCCCCCCAAAACACCTTCCTGTTCTGGTGCACTGCGCATATGTAAATTATGCTGTGTATAAATATGGAGTGCCCTAAAGTAGCCCACTCACTTAAACTTACAACGTGCTAGACCAGACATAAAACTGCACCTGCACCTAATTTTTCAACATAACATACTGCATCCCACAGCAGCGCTTTACTGTGCTTGTATTGTTTTTCAACACAAGTGCATTGGGGTACCACTTAAACTGAATAGATGGTTGTGCACTGATATGATGGGCCCCTACTGTTATTACATACATGTCCTTCGGTCCCCCACTGTTCCATTCACCTAGGCTGGTGGGACTTGTGTTTGAGGATTGGCCACTCAGGCATCCAGCACTGTCACATGGGTGGGTAAAGAGATTCTTTAGCCCTGTAGGCTTAAAGCTTACCCCGTAGGAGGTCTTCTCCTCAAACTCGTGGGTGAACAGAATAGCAGGGGAGCAAAGAGAAGGATTGGATTTTCATAGACAAAAGCACAGTTTCTCTTTAAGTTTATTCAATGCAGAGGTCATGTTCTAGCAAATCAGCAACATTTGTTTCCTCAGGGTTTTTCAACTATTTGTATTATTTCAACCAATTATTTCTAAGCTTTGGCTTGACACTCATTTTGCTTGTGTCCTCTTTATCAAATTCATGTCTCAAATATATTCATTTTTGAAAATCGCCTTTTTACATTCATATTTGTAAGATTTTTTAATAGTTATTTTGCATAACCAAATTTTAGTGTAAAGTCCCAAGCCTTTGAAAAACCACACATATATAGAAGTCCTCGGCAAGCTTTTTATAGGCCATCAACAGCATCATTAATAAAAAACTGAAGGACAGGGCCAAACAGAGATCCCTGTGGTACACCACTAATAACTCTATTCTAGCCTGAATATGTTCCATTTACTTATTTTGTCTCCTACTCCGTCTGAAGCGCTCTAGCCTGGTACAAGTTATTTTCCCAGTAGACCTGGAAATCTCATTTTATGTACCTGTCTTTCATGTGGAACACCGCTGAAATCTTTTACCCTGTACAGATATTATTTATACTACTAAAATGTAGTCTGAAAGTCAACTCCACATGAAAAGAAAACATACTAGCTTTATACAATCATTCCTTAATTAAATCATACAAAATTACGATCAAATTATGTTGTATTTCTTTCTGGGGACTTCATCTGAATGCCTCACACAAATAAAAAAAAACAAAAAAAAAAAACACACACAATTTTAAGTGTAAGTGAACCTAAAACCATGAATTATATGTTTGCCCATACCCTGTAACTATGAAAAGCATGTTCAATTTTTAGTTTACCTTAAAAGTCATTAGAAATTGTTTTGTATTTTTATCAATGAAGGCTTCCTCTGATTGGCTGTGGTGGAGATACTGACAATCAACTTTAAAGCGGTCTTCAGACTTGAAGACCTTCTATTTGTAACCAATAGAGATGAAACATATAGAGTGTACATTGGTATATTATTACGGGTGTAGTGGTGTACCCATGTAATCATAATGCTCAGATGTAAACACAGGTCCCTTTATCTCCTTTTCCCGCAATTCCCTGGTTTCCTGGAAATGCCTAGGGACGATAAGTTTCTCAGTTTCCCTACCTCAGGTTAGATACCCTTCATTGTCAGATTACATCTGAATAAGGCCATACTTAGTATCATACACCTTGTATGTATACAAACAGTATGCACATATAATCGAATGATAGCTCCAAAAAAAAGAAATGTAATTCAATTATATAATTGAATCATAAATAGAGCCAATGTGTTTCAAGGGCCAAATACACACCCCGTTCATCAGGGCTTAAGAATTTTGATTGTGTTTAAATGAGCAGATACCAAATAAACCTGCCCTGTGATTTACTCCTTGGAAAGTTTCAGGAGGTCCTTTATCTTTTACCTGAGGGTGGTCCACGTTTTGTGGTGTGCTAGGGAACTGTATCCAGTGTGTACAGTGACAATTTCAGTAACTCTAGAAAGTCGAAATCCAGCGCCCCATGTGTTCTTGTGTTACAACATAAAACTTGCATGTGGGCAGCTTGCAAACCTAATAGCTTGTCCAGAAGACCCAGCTAATGTGGGAAGCTTCTCCACAATTGTTACCAGGATACTCTAGGTCCAGTGGGGTGGCTCCCTTGTATCTTTGAGGCTCGGATCACTCCAATTGTTTACCTATATTACCAGAGCTACTTGGGCCTGCACTGAGAGGGACGCCACTTATGAAGATCAGTAGCTGTTTGTGTTGTGAAATGTTTTACCTGAACTAGTGATTCCCAGTCAGACTCTTTTGTTATAGAGCAATCTTTCTCAAACAGAGTCCTGTGGAACCATAAGGTTCCTTCAGCATTTCCTAGGGCTTTTTGGGAAATTAGCAATCTCTGCCTCTCAGATAAGTAACCTCTGACAACAATGATCTTCTTAGCCATTTGTAAGCAGCAATATTTCCATAAACCACCAATGTAAGGGCATTCTTCCCACTGACCACAAATGTAAGGGTATTCTTACCTCTGGCCACCAATGTATTGGGAACTTTCTTCCAGTGACCACCAATCTAAATTGGCCCTTCTCCCACATTTAATCAATCTAAATGAGCCCTTCTCTACTGACCACAAATGTAATGGAGCTCTTCACTGACCCTCAGTGCTGAGGGCACTTTTCCACAAACCACTAATGAGAGGGAATGCTACAATTTTTACTATCTGGATTTTTTTGGTCATTATTATTTGTTTTGTTTTATTATTATTACTAAAAATAATTGTTATATAGATCAGCCCTAAGTATGTAACCTTCCTTGTTATTTTACTTTTTCACTGATGTACCTTGAGCTGTAGCTATGATAATTTTAGGGGTTTCCCCAAGAGAAGGGGTTCCTCCATGTCATAACAGTTGAGAAAGGCTGTTCTAGAGTCTTATAGAGACTATGCTATGCAGCCAAATATTACCCCGATTGAGTCAGAGATATTACTGTGAAGAGTCCATATTTGCGCAGTTTTCATAATCAGTTTTTTAGTATTCTGCAGTTTATGAATGCTCTTCTGCCATCCTGACTTTGTTTTGCATTGATGCTTTTAACTTTGTACCTGTTTAGTAAACTGCAAGTTACAGTTACTCCTTGCCTGATCATTTGAGCAATTATTTATTCCAATAAACTAGCATATAAATCAGTTTCTCTTGTCTGCATTTATTAAACTCAATGTATTTACTGTCTGCCTGGAAACCAAGAAGTGCCTTTCTTAATCCACTGACTCCCTTCACTTAAGGTATATGTAAACCCTAACGACTAACTTCTCCTATTTGTTTGTTCCTTTTTAGTCTTTCAATATACCATTGAAAGAATTTTATTATATATGATTAATTAACTCTACCCCTCCCAACTTCAGAACCATATTAATATAGGGTTCACAGTAATGGGCCTGGTTGTACCATTAAAGAGGAAGTAAACCCTGATGGGTTTACTTCCTCTTTCATTCCCTGCAAAGGTAAAGCATAATGGACTACTATGCATCTCATAGTAGTCCACTATGTGTCACTTACCTGACACAGGAGCCAGCGAAGTCACCGCTGTTCCCTGTAGTCCGGCGCATCCATCTTCTAGGTGGGTCTCGCTGCTCTGCCGCTGTCATTCGGCGAAGCCGCGATGACGTCACTCCCGCGTATGCGCACGGGAGCTGCCACTCGCGGCATATCGCCGTTGACCGCGGCGCGCTGCTGTCTACGGCGCATGCGCCGTAGACATCGGTGCCTGTCTTTTGGCAAATACACGGTTTAGGAGATATACCTTGGACCTACAGGTAAGCCTTAATCTAGGCTTACCTGTAGGTCAAAGTTGGTTGTAAGGGTTTACAACCACTTTAAGTGATTAATTGCTATTTTCAGATTTTTATTGATAATGATTTTAGTAACACAAATTAGCTACTGAAAGCTAGTATAACTATAACCTATTTAGGTGACTGCAACCAAGATTAAAGTCCACCTCTGGGCATTTTTTAAAATGAAATAGTCCCCCAACAGCTTAAAATAACTGCTTTGACTGCATTACTCACCTCTTCTCTGGTGCTGTCCCCTGCAGGAATTCCCTTCTGCCACTAGATGTCCTTAGACTTTCAGGTTGAATGACACCCTGTGACAACATCTTGAAATGCAGGGTGTCATTGGTCCACCCCTTATGGACCCATCCCTTTAGGGAGGCATCATGACAACTTCCTGCACTCACATACACAGTATCTCACAAAAGTGAGTACACCCCTCACATTTTTGTAAATATTTTATTATATCTTTTCATGTGACAACACTGAAGAAATTACACTTTGCTACAATGTAAAGTAGTGAGTGTATAACGATGTAAATTTGCTGTCCCCTCAAAATAACTCAACACACAGCCATTAATGTCTAAACGGATGACAACAAAAGTGAGTACACCCCTAAGTGAAAATGTCCAAATTGAGCCCAAAGTGTCAATATGTTGTGTGGCCACCATTATTTTCCAGCACTGCCTTAAAACTGTTGGGCACAAAGTTTAACAGAGCTTTACAGGTTTCCACTGGAGTCCTCTTTCACTCCTCCATGACAACATCACAAAGCTGGTGGATGTTCGAGACCTTGCGCTCCTCCACCTTTTGTTTGAGGATGCCCTACAGATGCTCAATAGGGTTTAGGTCTGGAGACATGGTTGGCCAGTTCACCTTTACCCTCAGCTTCTTTAGAAAGGCAGTGGTCATCTTGGAGGTGTGTTTGGGGTCGTTATCATGTTGGAATACTGCCCTGCAGCCCAGTCTCCGAAGGGAGGGGATCATGCTCTGCTTCAGTATGTCACAGTACATGTTGGCATTCATGGTCCCTCAATGAACTGTAGCTCCCTAGTGCTGGCAGCACTCATTCCCCAGACCATGACACTCCCACCACCATGCTTGACTGCAGGCAAGACACACTTGTCTTTGTACTTCTACCTGGTTTCCGCCACACACGCTTGACACCATCTGAACCAAATAAGTTTATCTTGGTCTCATCAGACCACAGGACATGGTTCCACTAATACATGTCCTTAGTCTGCTTGTCTTCAGCAAACTGTGGGCTTTCGTGTGCATATTCTTTAGAAGAAGCTTCCTTCTGGGTCGACAGCCATGCAGACCAATTTTATGCAGTGTGTGGCGTATGGTCTGAGCACTGTCAGGCTTACCCTCCTACCCCTTCAACCTCTGCAGCAATGCTGGCAGCACTCATTCATCTGTTTTCCAAGGACAACCTCTGGTTATAACACGACCATTGCGAGGACTGTTCTGAGTGGAACCTGTCCTGTTTAACCGCTGTATGGTCTTGGCCACCATGCTGCAGCTCAGTTTCAGGGTCTTGGCAATCTTCTTATAGCCTAGGCCATCTTTATGTAGAGCAGGGGTCTCAAACTGGCGGCCCTCCAGCTGTTGCAAAACTACAAGTCCCATCATGCCTCTGCCTGTGGGAGCCATGCTTGTAACTGTCAGCCTTGCAATGCCTCATGGGACTTGTAGTTTAGCAACAGCTGGAGGGCCGCCAGTTTGAGACCCCTGATGTAGTGCAACACCTTGTAACACTAACGAGTTACATGACACCAGGGAGGGAAAATGGCTAATTGGGACCAATCTGGACATTTTCACGTAGGGGTGTACTCACTTTTTTGGCAGCAGTTTAATGGTAATAGTGTGTTGAGTTATTTTGAGGGAACAGTAAATTTGCACTGCTATACAAGCTGTAAATTTAAAAAGGTGGGTATAAACTGCGCTATGACTTTAAACATATAAAATATATAAAGTGGCAAACATCGCCAAAAGACAAACAGTGAAAAATAAATGTAAAAGATGCTGCTCTAAAATTATATATGTGTAAGCGAGATCTACGTTAAGAAATCATGTGGGATAAACAATGGAAAATGCTCAAAAAATCACATAAATAATAAAATTAAATAGATCAAAAATGTCTTTAAGCCAGTGATGGTGTGAATGTTATATGGGCCATATCAACCTAGGACATAGAAAAAATCCAAAGAAAGACAGTCCATATGGAAGGCAGATATCTGCTTCAGTGTATCCAAGTGATGGAAAAAGTGCTCAAAAAAGGAAATAGCTGGCAACACCACCACCCTTAGGAATGAGGCTTACCGGAACTCAGACTTGAAGAGGCTTATACCTCTCAAGTCCTGATTAGCTTGTATTTGGTATCCCAAAGGATGTGGCTGGTCCCTGCTCCAAAATGGTCACCAATGCTTCACGAGGTGTAACGTCAAATGGGGTCTCAAGGGATGTGCATCAAAGTCACAAGGAGGGGGTGGTCATCAGATATCCATGTATTCATGCATTGAAATCATATCAGAGAAAACTCTGCATAGTGTGATATCGTCAAGAGATATTTATTTATTCATAACAAAGATTAAAAACACTCACATTTGAGTAGTTGTAAACAGGCTTAGAAATGTGCTAAGAGTAGCGTGATGTTGTTGGTATGGTTCACCCGATGCGTTTCGTCCTCATGGACATCATCTGGGGTATGGACACCTGCCTCCAACATCACACTTATATAAATAATATGACCCTAAATTGAATTGAGAGTCAACCGGATGTGAACATCACTTCCGGTTGTAACACAACACTTCCGGTCTATAAATCTGTATATTTTACCCAGTATATGTTAAAACATTTATTATATTGATTCAAAAATGAAATATAAAACAAAGTGTTAGTGGAATTGTGTTATCCATAAGAATAGGTGCTAAGTCAGATGTCTCGGGAACGAGGATACTCACTCACTGTGGCGAGTGTTCTAGCACGACGCGTCAGTTCCATCCGTTCACTGCTCCACTCTATTAGCAGACCAAGCCTTGTTGTGAGATTGCTGGTGTGCTGAATGGGTGGAGATGGATGCGCAAGACGCTGCAGGTCAAGCAGAGCCATGACGTGACAAGCTGTACACTTACTACTTTACATTGTAGCAAAGTGTCATTTCTTTAGTGTTGTCACATGAAAAGATATAATAAAATATTTACAAAAATGTGAGGGATGTACTCACTTTTACTCATTACTCACTGTAATTATGCAGAAGACATGCTGATGTCAGTGCTGCTCCCTGCATCACTGAGGAATGCATAGTGCTGAAGAAAAGGCAAAGAGGAAAACACATGACCAGCCTTAAGGCATGCACTCACTGGTCACTTTATTAGGTACACCTGTTCAATTGCATGATAACACAAATTGCTAATCAGCAGATCACATGGCAGCAACTCAGTTCATTTAGGCTTGGTTGTTGGTGTCAGTCTGGTCTGAGCATTTCAAACACTGCTGATCTACTGGGATTTTCATGCACAACCATCTCTAGGGTTTACAGAGAATGGTCCAAAAAAGAGAAAATATCCAGTGAGTGGCAGTTGTATGGGCGAAAATTCCTTGTTGATGTCAGAAGTCAGAGGACAATGGGCAGACTGGTTTGAGATGATAGAAAGGCAACAGTTACTCAAATAGCCACTCGTTACAACCAAGGTATCCAGAATACCATCTCTGAATGCACAACACATTGAACCTTGAAGCAGATGGGCTATAGCAGCAGAAGATCACACCAGGTGCCACTCCTGTCAGCTAAGAACAGGAAACTGAGGCCACAGTTTGCACAAGTTCACTAAAATTAGACAATAGAAGATTGGAAAAACATTGCCTGGTCTGATGAGTCTCGATTTCAGCTGCAACATTCAGATGGCAGGGTCAGAATTTGACATTAACAACATGAAAGCATGGATCCATCCTAAAAAACCCTTGAAAAACAGCGCTGGTCAGAATAAAGTGCAAAAATAAAAATAATCAGGTGTAAATAAAACACATCATGATATTAATATTAATACTAATAATAGTAAGTTCTTGCTGCAACCCAATGTGAGACACACAATATACAGTAATCTTAGAAAAAATAGCTGCGCTAAAACTTATAAAACAAAATTATAAAGTGACATAATCTTTCCAAAAAATCCCAAAACTTGCAAAATAGTGCCAAAGTAATAATTTCCAAGTATATAAGCAGTCCAAAGAAGAGGGAAGATGAATAAGAGCTGAATCTCAATCCCTTTTCGGTGACTTTCAAAACCACCCTTTACACACGTAGCAGGTGCACCCAGAGGAGAAAGGAATTATCCACCACCAAATTAGAGGAGGCTTACCAGCTGCCAAGATCTCTTTTTTAAGGAGATCATACAAGCTTGCAAAATGGTACGTTCCTGGTTCCTGGTGTATGTCTCTGTATGCCAATTTAGAGTAGGTCTTAATTACCTCCACTTTTGATTTCTAAGAACTTCCCCCATGTCTTCAGACTAAGAAAAGATGGATCCATCCTGCCTTGTATCAACGGCACAGGCTGGCGGTGGTGGTAGAGTTATAGTGTGGTGGATATTTTCTTGGCACACTTTGGGTCCCTTAGTACCAACTGAGCATTGTTTAACCACTTAAGCCCCAGATCATTTTGCTGGCTTAAGACCAGAGCACTTTTTGCGATTCGGCACTGCGTCGCTTAAGCTGAGAATTGCGCGGTTGTGCGACATGGCTCCCAAACACAATTGACGTCCTTTTTTCCCCACAAATAGAGCTTTCTTTTGATGGTATTTGATCACCTCTGCTGTTTTTATTTTTTGTGCTATAAACAAAAAAAAGCAACAATTTTGAAAAAAATGCATTATTTTTTACTTTTTGCTATAATAAATATCCCCCAAAAATATATAAAAGTTATAGCGTTTACAAAATAGGGGATAGTTTTATGGCATTTTTATTAATATTTTTTTTTACTAGTAATGGCGGCGATCAGTGATTTTTATTATGACTGTAACATTATGGCAGACGCATCAGACATTTTTGACACATTTTTGGGACCATTGTCATTTATACAGCAATCAGTGCTATACAAATGAGCTGATTCCTGTGTAAATTACACTGGCAGTGAAGGGGTTAACCAGAAGGTGGCAGTGTAAGGGTTAAGTGTGTCCTAGGGGCGTGTTTCTAACTGTGGGAGGCATGGCTGTGTTTTACAGATCACTAATCTCTGCTCCAATCACAGGGAGCAGAGATCAGTGTCACTTGTTGCTAGGCAGAACGGGGACATGCTGTTTACATCTGCATCTCCCGGTTCTTCCTCCCTGTGAGACGATCGCGGGTATCCCTGCGGCGATCGAGTCTGCAGGACCCGCAGTCGGACTCACGGGGGTCCCGACCGGCACACGCCAGCAGTGCGCACGCGATGGCGGCAAATTTTAAAGGACGTACCTGTACACCTATTTACCTGTCCATGCCATTCTGCCGACGTACATCGTCGCATGCCGGTCAGGAAGCGGTTAAACGCCATGGCCTACCTGAGTATTGTTGCTGACTGTGTCCATCCCTTTATGACTATAGTGTACCCATCTTCTTACAGCAGGATAATGCACCGTGTCACAAAGCTCAAATCATCTCAAACTGGTTTCTTAAACATGACAATGAGTTCATTGTACTCCAATGTCCTCCACAGTCACCAGATCTCAATCCAATGAAGAACCTTTGAGATGTGGTGGAACAGGAGATTTGCATTATTGATGTGCAGCTGACAAATCTGCAGCAACTGCGTGATGCTATCATGTCAATATGGACAATGTTCTCTGAGGAATGTTTCCAACACCTTGTTGAATCTATGCCACAAAGAATTAAGGCAGTTCTGAAGGAAAAAAGGGGGTCCAACCTGGTACTAGCAAGGCGCGCAGGCGCACTGGGCCGGCCGCAGATCGCGGCGATATGCCGCTTGTTTTGGCTCCCGTGTGCATGCGCGGGAGTGATGTCATCGTGGCTCCGGCGAATCACAGCGCCGGAGCAGCAAGACCCGGAAGTCACTCCGGGATACATGGCAGCGGCGAACATGAAGACAGAGGACCGCTTCGGGGGCTTCGTTCTCAGGTAAGTTATTCATAATGAGCTAGTATGCTATGCATACTAGCTCATTATGCTTTTGCCTTGCAGGTTGCATTTTTTTTTTTAATTGCCTTTACTTCCTCTTTAACTATCTCATTAGCAATCGTTAAAGTAACTTAGCCAAGAAAACTGCACTCAGAGAGCATACAGTATCATGTATATGGAAATTATACAATTTTTTGAATGTGTAAATTCCTAAATCTATAGTTTAACTCTGATAAAAGTTGGGTAAGTACATGACATGAATCAAGTAGAGGTATTCCCAGTTAAACCAAAAGTACTGTTCATAATATTGTTGCAAATGCACACAGCAGCACTCTGTTATTGGCGCTGTGACCGGAATCATTGTGAAAAAAAGATACTCAAGACGACTGAATTACTGAGAATGGCTTTGTTGTTTAATTGCTTCACATGTGTAGGGACCGCTGTCAACTGCAACACAAAAAAAAAGCAGTCCTTGCCAAACTTAATACTGACTGAAGTGCGGGAAGTACATTTAAAATTTAATACACTTCTCCTCTCAAAAGAACGGCGCGCACCAATATAAATATGATTTATAATCCCATATTGCAATAACCATGCAAGCGACAGGATTGTAACAAATTATCAAAAGAAGTATTAATCTTAATGGCTGCTTTGTTTAAAAACATTTAAGAACAAAGCAGTTAGTATGGTGGGGTAATTGGGGAGCTTACTGCAAATACCACCGGCTTTTTAAAAGATTTGAAAAAGTATAATGTTCAAGTGGATTTTCAAAGGGCTTATTTATTTTTTTTTGTATTAAAGTAGCAGTTTTCTATACATTACTTGTGGCAGCATGGAATTTCTACCCTGTGTAAACAAAATAATGGCTACCTACCAATCTCCTATTCCCCAATGTTAACGCTGAGCATTCACAACCCATCTGGACATGAAGGCAGGAGAGGCAGAGCCTCATCTGCCATGAACATAAAGAAAAAAAGATCGCATTTCGAGGGTCGAGGGTCGTAGCTTGGTGACCTGGAGAGTGGATAGCGGAAGTCCCACCCCACCACTGGTCAAAATTTGGGGCTCCTTGTACAGCCGGTCAGAAGCTACATACAGAGAGGCCAGTTTAAATACAAGCTGGCACACTGTTTGCAGTAGACTGAGAGGATGAGCTCACAGTGCCTCTCACTTCTCCTGAGAAGAACGGAGCTCAATGGACAGCTTGGAGCCTTGAACCAATGGTAAAGTACTATTGGCCTGAGCTGTCCAATAACAATGCTACAGTGGAGGCACGCCTCTCACTGCAGTGTCATAGAAGGGGGCTTGTGTCTAAAAGACACATACTCCCTTCCAGCCCAGCTCTCTTAAAGCGGAGTTCCGCTTTTTTAAAGACAGCAGCTACAAATACTGCAGCTGTTGACTTTTAATAATCGGACACTTACCTGTTCATGGGTCCAGCGATGCAGGGGAATGAAGCCCCACTCATCTCCCCCTCCTCTCTGCGGCGCCAGCATTGTAAAAATGGGAGTACGGCTGGGTGCCCACTGCTCATGCGTAAGCTGTGCCGTGGGCCATAACTGGTCGGGCATTCATCTGGGACCTGTGACGTGTCCCAGATGATTGCCGAGAGGGAGGGGTGAGAGGTGATCTCCCTTCCGGTGCCACGGTGCGCCAGGAGGAAGTGAGAGCTGGGACCCTCTAAAAAGAGGGTATCCCCCCTTCCCTCCAAAAATGTACATGCCAAATGTGGAATATCAGGGGGTCACATTCCCTTTAAGCAGAAGTTCCATTTTTGGGTGTAACGCCGCTTTAACTAGAAGTAAAAAACATGGAGTTATGGGTATAAGATTTACCCAAAATCCCATGTTTTTCTCACACAGTTAAAAGGGAGAATGAGAATCTTCTGCTGCTGAAATCATATATTACAGTATAATGCTATATGTTATAACATAATTTATTATCTATTTACTGTGAAATTACTGTTAAAACTTCAAACTTCAGTAATTTATCCGTGAAGCCACCTGCTTGAGTACAGCAAAATATAGTAAATTACCATAAAAACAATAATAATTATTTGTATATTACTTACCTATGGTAATTAACCCCTCGCCACCCAGGCCAATTCTGACACTTCTCTCCTACATGTAAAAATCATAATTTTTTTTGTCAGAAAATTACTCAGAACCCCCAAACATTATGTATATTGTTTTAGCAAACACCCTAGGGAATAAATGGTGTTTGTTGCAACTTTTTATGTTACACTGTATTTGCGTAGCAATTTTTCAAACATGTTTTTATTGGAAATAGCTTCATGAAAAAAAAACACTAAAGTTAGTCCGATTTTTTTGTATAATGTGAAAGATGTTATGCTGAGTAAATAGATACTTAAAATGTTGCGCTTTAAAATTGCGCACACTTGTGGCATGGCACCAAACCTCAGTACTTAAAAAGCTCCATAGGCAACGCTTTTCAAACTTTTTGCAGGTTACATGTATAGAGTTACAGAGGAGGTCTAGTGCTAGAATTATTTCTTTCACTCTAACGTTCGTGGTGTATGTAACATGTGTGTATTTGGCTCTGATACTAGCCAGTTCCTAACCGCATGTCCCTGCACCATGGGGGGGGGGGGTGCCAGGAGAGTGGAGGGTGGCTGCTGAGTGCTTCTTTGCTGGTAGACTGGAAGAAGCTGCATGGATCCACAGCATCGGTCAGCTAGATACACAGTGCTCATGGAGGGCTGTGAGGGACTTTACTGATTCACAAAGCACTTCCTGGATGAGCGTGGCAGGTTTCCATATTAACAGGTTTCAGGGGCTTGTCCCCACTTTCTCAAATTTCTTAACCACTTGACATCTGCGCTGTAGCCGAATGACTGCCGCACCGTGGACCTGAATTTCCAGGAAGCCTCTCCTGTGCATGCTCCCTGTGTGCTGTGATCACTGAGTCACTGAGACTCGGGTGATTACCGATCCAAGTAAGGGGCCAGTCCTGCCCCCTTACCATGTGATCAGCTGTTAGCCAATGACAGCTGATCACTTGATGTAAAAAAAAGCTTGGTAATCTTTTTTTTTTTCTCCTCACGCTGAAGAGAAAACAAAGCCGATCACTGGCTAATCTGCAAGGGACATTGGTCCCGAAGAGAAAGAGTCAATTATGCCTCATCTTTACACACCAGTGCCCCCTGCCAGTGCCACCTGCCAGTGCCACCTGCCAGTGCCCACCAGTGTCACCTATCAATGCCATGAGTGCCACCTATCAATGCCCACGAGTGCCACCTATCAATGCCTACCAGTGGTGCCAATAAGTGCCACCTAGCAGTGCTGCCTATCAATGTAACCGATCAGTGCCCATTATTGCCACCCATCAGTGCCCATCACTACCACCTATCGGTGCCCATCAGTGCTGCCTCATCAGCGTACATTAATGAAGGAGAAACATTTTATAACAGAATATAATTTAAAAAAAAACAGAAGTGATCAAATATTACCAAAAGAAAGCTCTATTTGTGGGAAAAAGAGTGATAAAAATTTAATTTAGACCCCTTTCACACTGGGACATTTTTCAGGCGTTTTTCAGGCGCTTTAGCGTTAAAAAAAGCGCATGTGAAGCGCTTGAAAGAAGCCTCACCTGCAATCCCAATGTGAAAGCCCAAGTGCTTTAAGAGGCCTTTCACAATGCCAGCCCCCGAAATACGCTCGTAAAGGCTGCTTGCAGGACTTTTTTTGATGCCCTGCCAGCGCAGCACCTCAGTATGAAAGCACTCAGACTTTTACATTGGGATTGCAGTTGCGGCTTCTTTCAGGCGCTTTACAGGCGCTTTTTTTAAAGCTAAAGCGCCTGAAAAATGCTGCAGTGTGAAAGGGATCTCAGTGTGAAAGCACTCAGGCTTTTACATTGGGATTGCAGTTGCAGCTTCTTTCAAGCGCTTTACATGCGCTTTTTTAACACTAAAGCACCTGAAAACGCCTGAAAAACGCCCCAGTGTGAAAGGGGTCTTAAGTACAGTGTTGTATGACCGTGCAATTGTCATTGCGACAGCGCTGAAAGCTGAAAATTGGTCTGGACAGGAGGGCGGTTTAAGTGCCCAGTAAGTATGTGGTTAAAGATATGTGGTATTCAAAAAATGAACAGAAAAAAATGTAGCTAAAGTCAGGCATTAATAAAAAATAAAAAGAATTAGTGGATATTGATTTATGGTGTGGCGGTGAATAAGAATTCCACAAGATGATTTCAGTGATACTAGTTTAGTTTACTAGTGTACTGGTGGATTTTAGTTAAATAGCTCTATAAATAACATTATTATATTTGTATTATGTTTTATATTTGTATAATAATATCGAACCTTTAACGTGCAGCAAGTAAAGCTAGAATTTATAAATTATAGTAAAGTGCAGCAGACTAGCATTTATAGAAGAAATGTGTCCTATATGCTTTGCAGCTCTGCTACCTTTATTGTAGGAGGAAACACACAATAATTATCCTTTGTATCACTGGATGCCCCCATAGTGCAGTCGGTATATGGAAAAGGTCACAGTAATTAAAAAGGGAACGCCAGAGCAGAGGGAGGGTAACATAGGGATTTTTTTCCTTTTTTTTTGCTACCCTTGCAATTCTGTTGTGGATACAATATATGCATCTCATGATGTGATAGCTCTAACTTATTTTGCTATTTCTGTACTTATAACAGCAAACATAAGTAATTATTAAAATAGAAAAAATCTGCTTTGAGATACATCTTGTGAGTTAACAAAATATTTTTGTTTTCCAAGCAATCTCTTGGGTTTGTAATTATAGAGGATGTATTTTTGTCTTGTACATACTTTCTTCATTTATTTTTAATTTACTTTTTTATTTTTATTTTACTTTTTTTAAGATGAGTACAGGTGAAATATTATATTAATATGTTTTATTACATTATATCCAACCAGCAATTGGACCTTTAGGCCGCTTTTAATATTCTCTCTTCTTGCTGTTAAAATTCTGATTACAGAGTTCAATAGGTAAAGTTTGAAATCACCCTTACAAGTGAATCACGTTAAATTGTTCTGGCCTTAGAAAAACCACAGTGCTCTGTGTGTGTGTGTGTGTATGTACAAGATATATATATTATATAGTGTGTGTGTGTGTGTGTATATGTGTATATATATATATATATATATATATATATATATATATAGTATATTTTTGTAAATATTTTATTATATTTCATGTGACAACTCTGAAGAAATTACACTTTGCTACAATGTAAAGTAGTGAGTGTACAGCTTGTTTAACAGTGTAAATTTACTGTCCCCTCAAAATAACTAAACACACAGCCATTAATGTCTAAACCACTGGCAACAAAAGTGAGTACACCCCTAAGTGAAAATGTGAAAATTGGGCCCAAAGTGTCAATATTTTGTGTGGCCACCATTATTTTCCAGCACAGCCTTAACCCTCTTGGGCATGGAGTTCACCAGAGCTTCACAGGTTGCCAGAGGAGTCCTCTTCCACTCCTCCATGACGACATCACAGAGCTGGTGGATATTAGAGACCTTGCGCTCCTCCAGCTTCCATTTGAGGATGCCCCACAGATGCTCAATAGGGTTTAGGTCTGGAAATATCCTTGACCAGTCCATCACCTTTACCCTCAGCTTTTTTAGCAAAGCAGTGGCCGTTCGTTATACAAGCTGTACACTCACTACTTTACATTGTAGCAAGTGTAATTTCTTCATTGTTGTCACATGAAAAGATAGAATAAAATATTTACAAAGATTTGAGGGGTGTACTCACTTTTGTGAGATACTGTGTATGTGTGTATGTATATATATATTTATATTCAGTATATTCACACACAGTGGTTACAAGCAGTTTAAAAATGTCTAAACTTATAAAAAGTAAACTCATGGACAACCATAAGGGCACTTTTACACTGAGGCACGGGGATGTTGGCGGTAAAGCTTTACCATCGTTTTAGAGGTGCTTTTCGGCTGTTAGCGGGCACCTTTAACCCACGCTAATGGCTGAATAAAGGGTTAAAAGCACCCACATAGTAGGTGCTTCGGTGGCGCTGCCTATTGATTTCAATGAGCAGGGGCACTTTACGAGTGGTAAATACACTGCTCCTAAAGCACCTCAAAGATGCTGCTTTCAGGATTTTTTTTAACGTCCCAGGACCGCACCGCTCCAGTGTGCAAGCCCTCGGTCTTGCACACTGGAGTGACAGGAGAGGCGCTATTTTTAGCGCTATAGCACCTGTAAAGCACCTAAGTGTGAAAGTAGCCTAATAGTTTAACAGTGAACCATTCTTTATATTTCTTTCACAGCAAAAGTCTGAAAATGAATGGCAACAAAACACAAAACAGATTTGTGCATCAGCAACGCAAAACATACATTTTAGTGCCTATTAGCAGAATGTGCGGATGTGCAGGAGGCTGAAACATATCAACCCCCATTTCTTTTACTTTTCTAAATGGCTAAATGTACCACCCTGGGGTGTCTTGAGGTCTCTTCAGGAGTGCCTTGGCAAAATGCCTAAAAATTGCCCAAAAATTGTATTCAAGCTGGCGGGTGGCCTGAAGCCTACCTTTCAGTTACATAAAGCCACAGATTTTCATTGTGCACCATTACAACCTTCTAGCTGCCAACCTCCTAATGACCAATGACATCAGTTGATAAGGAGGATGTCAGTCACCTGCATAACATCCTTGTTTGACCCTCCCTTTCCTCCCTCTATCAGCTTTGGGGTCTGAGTGACAAAGAAAAACTGAAGGACAAGAGAAACTTTGGAATGTTAGTCAGTACCAGTTTGCAAAAGTGTATTTGCGATGGAAGAATACATCATCTTTAACGATAGGTGTCCTACATGTGTGGATGTTGCTGCATTTATTACAATAGTTTTTACATTTTGGAATGGGGAACACAAGATTGTCCAAATTATAGTGGTTTCCTTGAGATTGTCAATAATTGTAGAGGGTGCCTTAAATGAAAAAAGGTTGAGAAACACTGGCTTAGACCAATAAACCTCGAAGGCTTACCCATTTAATACTTTTTTTCTAAGGGACCTATTTAAAATAGTACAAGCCAATAATGTAACTTTTTTATACTACTTGCAATCATGGAGACCATGGTAACGGTCAATCTGTTAGCATGCAAGGAGCTATCAGGCTCATTTTCTCTTGACAAACTTTATAGTAACTTGCATCTCCAGTATTCAACATAAAGAAGCTCTTACGTATTTCAACCTGGTCTAATGCAATTTCATATTACAGATGATTTCCTGTCATTTTGAGAAAGTGTGGTTATTTGTTAGAAGTCTGGTATGGACATGTTACCAAAGGATTCATTTCTCAGGAGGCAGAATGTGATGTAAGAGACCCTTTGTGTATCCTCAGTATTCCTTGAATAAGATATGTGGACCTATCAAAATACATTGGATGTTTACAGTGTAGAATTAAAGTGGTAGTAAACTCCTTTGGTTCATGTTTACCTATAGGTAAGCCTATAATAAGCCTTACCTAAATATCTCCTAAACGTGCACTGTTTAGGAGATATTTACTTGTGAAGCCACCAGTGACGTTACCGGCACATGAGCTCTCAATGGCATACAAGTGCTGTTCCTTCAGAGCCCTGTGCCATGAACAGCAACTCCCTCACGCATGCACAGGAGTGATGTCACCGTCCATTCAAAGCAGTGGTCATCAACCCTGTCCTCAGGGCCCAGGTTTTATGTATTACCTTGGGGAAATGCAGACTAGAATACTGCAATCGCTGAACAGCAAATGAGATCACCTGTGATGTATTTCAGTTATCTTGCAAACCTGGCCTGTTAGTGGGTCCTGAGGTCAGGGGTTGATGACCACTGATTCAAAGGATTGGAACCCGCAAACCCGGAACGAAGACCGGGTGAAGATGGAAGCCCTGTCAGAGGTGACAGCGTGCCACTGGAGGGTTTCGTTTTAAGGCAAGTATCACATAATGTGCTAGTATGTGACGTATACTAGCACCTTATAACATTGCCTTTCAGGAGGATTTCTTTTTGTTTACTACTGCTTTAAGTAATGTCACCCACAGAACGAAATGAAATTTGTAGGGGAGTTTTAGCACATCTAGT
Source organism: Lithobates pipiens (assembly GCF_037356315.1). NCBI lineage: Eukaryota > Metazoa > Chordata > Amphibia > Anura > Ranidae > Lithobates > Lithobates pipiens. The sequence goes on along the minus strand of NW_027507789.1, from coordinate 54,112,151 downwards.
CATGTTGTCACCAGCTGGGGTTTTGATAGTGTATCATACTTTATTTACAGCATCACTGCCCCTGTTTTTAAGATCTGAGTATTACAGGATTTTAACAAGCACTTTTTTCAGATATGCATCTTACTGAACCCCTGACTAAAGTTAGAGTCGGATGGATAGTGTAGAATCTTCTCAGCTGAATGTTTGAGCTGCACAGGTTTATTGAGCTTTATGTGTATGTATAGCTATTTTATATTGTATCACTGGACTATGGAGTCAGTTGTTTATTCTCAAGGCAAGTGCTGACTGATAGCGTTTCCTATACCAAACCACCAACACACTTCAGATACTCAAAGATCTCCCCCTTATTCAAGGCTATAAAATAGACATAAAAACATATCCAATCTTAATTTTTTTTCGTATTCACACTGGATTACATTAAAGTGGTTGTAAACCCTTACAGACCATTTTAAACTACAGGTAAGCCTAGATTAAGGCTTACCTGTAGGTCCATGAAATATCTCCTAAACCTACACGGTTTAGGGGATATTTGCAAAAAGACAGGCACCACTGTCTACGGCACATGCGCAGGCGCACTGAGCATGCCGCTGCTAACGGCGATATGCCATTAGTGGCGACTCCCGTGCGCATGTGCAGGAGTGACGTCATCTCTGCTCCGTCGCTGTGAGTGGCCGGAGCAACGATACCCGGAAGAAGATGGACGCTTCGTGCTACAGGGGACAGCAGTGACATTGCAGGCTCCTGTGTCAGGTAAGTGACAAATAGTAACCCGTTATGCTTTAGCTTTGCAGGGAGACAAAGAGGAAGTAAACCCGTCAGGGTTTACTTCCTTTTTAAGTTTAATCAATTCACAATATATATATATATATATATATATATATATATATATATATATATATAGATAGATAGATAGATAGATATCTCAGCAAGGTGGTTGCTCAGTCAGTTGTAGACCAAGGAGTTTGGAGTTTAAGGAGTTTGGATAAAAACGAGAGCAAGAGGATGGGACATAGGTTGTTAAGATTGTATGGATACAGTGAGAGATTTTTAAGTATGGGGCTGACTAGTGTATGTTTTTGAGAGTTGGGGAAGATGCCAGAAGAAAGGGAGAGATTGATGTGGGTTAGAGCTGTATTTCTCAACTCCAGTCCTCAAGGCGCCCCAACAGGTCGTGTTTTCAGGCTTACCATTATTCAGGTGATTCAGTCAGTTTCACTGCCTTAGTAATTATCACAGCCGTTTCATCTGAAGGAAATCCTGAAAACATGACCTGTTGGGACCCCTTTAGGACTGTAGTTGAGAAACACTGGGTTAGAGAGTGTAGAATAGAGGATTAAAAATGGTGTAATCTCATCCTCTTATAGAATATATACTGCCTCTATGAGAGCATATAGTACTTGTAGTCCCACAAATTTTCTTCTATGTTTCTCACACCACCTTTACACTCAGCAATTTGCCAGTCTTGCTGCATATCACTAGCCTCCTCTTTTTTTTAATCATTTTATTATTATGTTTTATTACCCTAGTATTTCCAGTTATGTGACCATTTTACGTTGTACACTTTGGGAGTTAAGGCCCTTTAAGGGTTACTGTCATAGCCCTCGGGCTATAGCGCCGCCCCCGGTGCTTTAAAGAGTGTCTCCTGTTGTGTACCATTCACGGTATGAACAGGTATACTCCGAAACACGTTCTGCCCACTCATGTCACTTTCGGGTCCTGCATTCCGTCAGCTTGAAGAAGACTGAAGAGACTGAGCCCGCAGCTCACCATTAAATGTATCTGCTTCCCCAGAATCCTTCTTGCTTCACCATCCCTCTGGTATATGTAGTCCAGTCAGTACTCAGAAACACAGCATGTATTGACAGAGGGACTACAGGTCCCAAGATCCTCTGCTATCCAGGAGAATTTGCTTTGACTCTGCAAACAGGAAGTGATGTAGTTTTCCTAATACTGGGCGCTAGAGAGAAAGGCTTAATACACAGTCCCACTTGTAAGCATCATTGAGTTTCACCATATCGTAGCCGGCACCTAGCTACACACCCTACAGAGAAAATTATTTTGTTGTTATTTTTAGCTGTTTTGCTTCTTCTTATAAAGATATTTCCAATCACTTTTTAGGACCGGTTTAAACCACTGTGTTATATTTTTTTGCCGAAAAAGCATAAAGTACAGTAAAAATGGAATGCATGGCTTGGTTTGCATGGTTGAGAAAGAGCTATTTAAAAAACAAAACAAAAAAAAAAACAGTATTTGCTTATGGTGTTAAGATTGAATAGATATGGGTACTCTAGTGACTCGGCACTCTAGTAGACTCTGCATTCAATGAGGTTGATTTACTAAAGGCTATTAGGCTGTTCGCCTTGCAAGGAATGTATCTTAGTGAAGGACAATCATGTGCTAAGAAATAATAAAAAAAACTGTATTTTTGCTTGCATATGATTGATGATGAAAGTCGGGAGAGCTTAGCCTTATTTACTAAGCCAAGGAAGAATTCCTTTTCAAAGGGAAAATTCCCTTTCAAAGCAAACAGTCTATTTGTTTTTAGTAAGGCCGCGTATACACGTGGCGGACTGTCTGGCCAACTAAGTCCGTCAGACAATCCGACAGACAGTCCGTCATACTTTCGAATGAACGGACTTGCCCACACACGGCACTTTTTGGGCGGACTAATACGGCGGACTAAGTCCGCCATACAATCCGCCCTACTTTTGAAATCGCCCACACACGCGGAGGAAAGTCCGCTCATTTCGAGCGCGTCTCCAGGTAGGCGGGGCCCGCGAAGCAGACGTCGCTGACCCCGCCGCCTGGTATGGACTTAAAGGGGAACCCCAACGCCAAAAAAAATCGGCGTGGGGGTCCCCCCAAGTCCACAACAGACCCTTGTCCGAGCACGCTACCCGGCCGGCCAGGAAAGGGGGGCGAGCGCCCCCCCTCCTGAGCCGTACCAGGCCGTGCCCTCAACATGGGGGGTGCCTTGGGGAAGGGGGGCCACGCGGCCCCCCCACCCCAAAGCACCTTGTCCCCATGTTGATGAGGACAAGGGCCTCTTCCCGACAACCCTGGCCGTTTGTTGTCGGGGTCTGCGGGCGGGGAGCTTATCGGAATCCGGGAGCCCCCTTTAATAAGGGGGCCCCCGGATACCGGCCCCCCACCCTATGTGAATGAGTATGGGGTACAATGTACCCCTACCCATTCACCGGTGAAAAAAAGTACAAAAAAAACACAACACACAAGATAAAATATTTTATTGCACAGCTCCGGGGGTCTTCCGTCTTCGGGGGTCTTCTCGCCGGACTCCTCCGCTATCTTCTTGTAGCTCTTTTGCTAGCGGAGGAGTCCGGCTTTCTTCCCCTCCGTGGCCCCCCCACCCCAAAGCACCTTGTCCCCATGTTGATGAGGACAAGGGCCTCTTCCCGACAACCCTGGCCGTTGGTTGTCGGGGTCTGCGGGCGGGGAGCTTATCGGAATCCGGGAGCCCCCTTTAATAAGGGGGCCCCCGGATACCGGCCCCCCACCCTATGTGAATGAGCTCTTTTACAGGCGGTGGCCTGGTCTTCTGTCGCCGCCGTCGCCGCCGTCGCCTTCCGTTCTTCTTCTTCTTCTTCTTCTTCTTCTCCAGGAGATGTTGCCTAATGTTGCCTAAGGCCGCGTACACACGGGCGGACTGTCTGCCCAACTTAGTCCGCCGAAACACATTTCAGCAGACAGTCCGCTCGTGTGTGGGCTTCAGCGGACTTTTTCAGCGGACAGTCTGGCGGACTAAGTCTTTCGGAATGTTGGAAAGACTGTCCGTCGGACTCGCATTTCAGCGGACAGTCCGCCCGTGTGTGTGCCAGTCCGCCCTACTTTTGAAACGAGCGGACTTTTCCCGCCCGGAGAAAAGTCCGCTCATTTCGAGCGGGTATCCAGGTAGGCGGGGCCCACGACGGAGACGTCGCTGGCCCCGCCGCCTGGTATGGACTTAAAGGGGAACCCCAACGCCGAAAAAAATCGGCGTGGGGGTCCCCCCAAGTCCACAGCAGACCCTTGTCCGAGCACGCTACCCAGCCGGCCAGGAAAGGGGGCGAGTGAGCGCCCCCCCTGCTGAGCCGTACCAGGCCGCGTGCCCTCAACATGGGGGGTGCCTTGGGGAAGGGGGGGCCGCGCGGCCCCCCCCACCCCAAAGCACCTTGTCCCCATGTTGATGAGGACAAGGGCCTCTTCCCGACAACCCTGGCCGTTGGTTGTCGGGGTCTGCGGGCGGGGGGCTTATCGGAATCCGGGAGCCCCCTTTAATAAGGGGGCCCCCTGTTACCGGCCCCCCACCCTATGTGAAAGAGTATGGGGTACAATGTACCCCTACCCATTCACCTGTAAAATAAAAGTACCAAAAAAAAACACAACACACGAGATAAAATATTTTATTGCACGGCTCCGGGGGTCTTCCGTCTTCGGGGGTCTTCTCGCCGGACTCCTCCGCTATCTTCTTGTAGCTCTTTTGCTAGCGGAGGAGTCCGGCTTTCTTCCCCTCCGCCGGCCTCTTCTTCCGACTTCGGGGGTCTTGTCCCCCTCTTCGGTTCTTCTGCCGGGCCACCGCGCCTTCTTATAGCTCTTTTACAGGCGGTGGCCCGGTCTTCTGTCGCCGCCTTCTCTTCTTCTTCTTCTTCTTCTTCTTCTTCTTCTTCTTCTTCTTCTTCTTCTTCTTCTTCTTCTTCTTCTTCTTCTTCTTCTTCTTCTTCTTCTTCTTCTTCTTCTTCTCCAGGAGATGTTGCCTCAACGATCTCTCCGGCCGGAATGCAAGAGCCGCGCTGCGCGGCCACTTATATAGTGACAATGGGGCAGTGTCACATGGCTTTATGTCACATGGGTTGGTGTCACATGGTGACCCCGCCTCCTTACGATGTCATAGTCCCCATGTGACATCAACCCATGTGACGAGCCCATGTGACATATACCATGTGACACCGCCCCATTGTCACTATATAAGTGGCCGCGCAGCGCGGCTTTGGCATTCCGGCCGGAGAGATCGTCGAGGCAACATCTCCTGGAGAAGAAGAAGAAGAAGAAGAACGGAAGGCGGTGGCGACGGCGGCGACAGAAGACCGGGCTACCGCCTGTAAAAGAGCTATAAGAAGGCGCGGTGGCCCGGCAGAAGAACCGAAGAGGGGGACAAGACCCCCAAAGTCGGGAGAAGAGGCCGGCGGCGAGGAAGAAAGCCGGGCTCCTCCGCTAGCAAAAGAGCTACAAGAAGATAGCGGAGGAGTCCGGCGAGAAGACCCCCGAAGACGGAAGACCCCCGGAGCTGTGCAATAAAATATTTTAACCCTGTGTTGTGGTTTTTTTGTACTTTTTTTCACAGGTGAATGGGTAGGGGTACATTGTACCCCATACTCATTCACATAGGGTGGGGGGCCGGTATTTGGGGGTCCCCTTATTAAGCCCCCTGCCCGCAGACCCCGACAACCAACGGCCAGGGTTGTCGGGAAGAGGCCCTTGTCCTCATCAACATGGGGACAAGGTGCTTTGGGGTGGGGGGGCCGCGTGGCCCCCCCTTCCCCAAGGCAGTCCCCATGTTGGGGGCACGCGGCCTGGTACGGCTCAGGAGGGGGGGGGCGCTCGCTCGCCCCCCTTTCCTGGCCGGCCGGGTAGCGTGCTCGGACAAGGGTCTGTTGTGGACTTGGGGGGGACCCCCACACCGATTTTTTTCGGCGTTGGGGTTCCCCTTTAAGTCCATACCAGGCGGCGGGGCCTGCGACGTCTCCTTCGCGGGCCCCGCCTACCTGGATACCCGCTCGAAATGAGCGGACTTTTCTCCGGGCGGGAAAAGTCCGCTCATTTCAAAAGTACGGCGGACTGGCATACACACGGGCGGATTGTCCGCCGAAATGCGAGTACGACGGACACCGATTTTTTTCGGCGTTGGGGTTCCCCTTTAAGTCCATTCCAGGCGGCGGGGTCAGCGACGTCTGCTTCGCGGGCCCCGCCTACCTGGAGATGCGCTCGAAATGAGCAGACTTTCCTCCGCGTGTGTGGGCGAGTCCGTTCATTTCAAAAGTAGGGCGGATTGTATGGCGGACTTAGTCCGCCGTATTAGTCCGCTCAAAAAGTGCCGTGTGTGGGCAAGTCCGTTCATTCGAAAGTATGACGGACTGTCTGTCGGATTGTCTGACGGACTTAGTTGGCCAGACAGTCCGCCACGTGTGTACGCGGCCTAAGGCTCCATTCACACCTGAGCGATCTGCAGAGACAGCTGCTACAGCTCCTTTTTTTTTTTTTTTTAGCTTTTTTATGTTTTTTAGTGGAGCGTTTTTCAGAGCAACACCATTAATCTGAATGGGCCTCGTTCCACTCCAAAAATGCTCCAGAAAAGCTTGTGTACCGATTCTGACCGCGATCCGGATCGCTCAGGTGTGAACGGAGCCTAAATCAATGCCAGTTATCATCAGCATACTCTGAATCAGAGTTTACTTATATGGGTATAAATATGCTTCACACTATGAAGGGAGCCTGCAAGGCAAGAAAAAAAATAAAAATCTGACTAAAGGTATAGCTTATGGATAAACATCCTATCATCACACACACTTAGGCTGGGTTCAGACTTTTTGTGAATTGGATGCAGGAGCATCACATCTAGTTCGCAATAGCAGGAGATTGTGAACTGCTCTCTATGGAGCCGGTTCACATATCTCCAATGCGGCTCCGGTGTGAATTTGCATTTGTGTGTCTATTGGTCTGTTTCAGGTCCGAATTCAGCTCAAAATTCGGGCTGAAATTGGACCTGAAACGGTGAACCAGGTCACGCAGGACCCCTGCTGTGAGCCGCATTGGCATTAAGTGTGAACCAACCGAGCCTTAAAAATCTAAAGCATCTGTTTGCAGGAAAAACCTCAGCAGCTACCTGCTAATCCAGAGACAGAAAGTATTTGTATTACAAAATGAAATGTCACTTTCTGCATTTAGGTTAGCTTGTTTTCATTAAAAAATAGAAAAAAGAGAAAAAAAAAACAGAAGCTTGACTTCACTTTCAGTACACACTGATGATTACACATGCACTCGTAACAACCTGCAGTGCTGACTGAAACCTATCCAGTTGCTATGATTTATCCTATAAAGCTTCATGCTGACTCCAAGAGAACATTCTCCGACCATAATGAATTGGTTCCATCACACAACACGGGGACTAGACTGGAGAGGTTTATTTAATTCTACACATTTCTGAGAGGCGAGCTGTGTTCACGGTGAGGCAGAAGGCGGGTTTGTCTGTCTTTGTGTGTATTCTGAGTAGAAACATAGCAGTGATGGCAGAAAAAGGTCTACTGAGTATGCCCTATTCTATTTAATTTTTTTTTGTGTGTGTTTTTTTAACTTTTTTTTGTTTGAGTATACATCTACGTTTGTCCTGTGCATTTTAAAATTCACTTATAGTTGACTGGCTACAACTTATGGAAGACTATTCCAATTGTAGCATGCCTCTGACACCCCAAAGGCAGTATAGCACCTCCAGAGACATAGGCGGCGAGCATTTCACCCTAGGGCTGAGCCCAAGTCTAAAATGAGCAGTCTGAGAAAAGATAATGGGCACCAGTCACATTTGTTTTTTTGCAGATTGGTTAAGGAGGTGAGGGTTAGGGGTCCCAGATACTGTAGCAAATCACTTGCAGACTCTCCAGATGAATGTCCAGCTTCACAGTGACAGAACATTTAGGTAAAACACTGTAAGCACGTTCCCAAATTTGCATTCTCCAAGTGAGTCACCAGACCCTTCTGAGAGGTTAGCTTTCTTCCTCTCTCTCTCCAGCAAGGGGCATTCCCCTGAGTATTTCTCCTCCAGCTTCTTCCAGACCAGAACAGCTTCAGGACCACTTCAGCACACGATAGGCCCCAAAACAGGCTATTGGTCCTAACAGCTGACAGGACTTCCCTAGGCCTCAGTCCAGGGAAAGAGAGCAAGTACATTGCCTTCCTAAATATTTATATCTCCCTCAGCATGCACCAGTGGCATAAACCTCCTACTGGATTTGCTGAAGAAAATATAAATATTTATAACTTAGTTTTGTTTGTGAAATTGCATACTATGACCAGGTATAAGTGACATCTACAGGCGACGGTGAGAAATCACAAGTCAACTTCTGCCGCGTACACATGACCGGACTTTTCGACAGCAAAGGTCTGACGGAAGGAATCCGTCGGACAATTCGATCATGTGTGGGCTCCATCGAACTTTTGCTGTCCAAAAACCTGACGGACTTTAGAAATAGAACATGTTTCAAATTTTTCCCGCCGGAACTCCACCGGATCCAGTTCTTTGTTTTCTTTGTCTGAATTTCTCACTTCCTGTTCCTCCTCAGTAAGCTGTTCAGTAAGCTGTTCTGGCTGGCTAAACACCGCTCGGATGATGGTGAGAAGTTTACTGAGGAGAAACAGGAAGTGAGATATTCAGACAAAGAAAAAAAACATTTAGAAGGGAAATCGAAGGAAAAGGTAAGTGAACCAACAATGCACTAGCTTAGAGGAACCTATGTAGAAAATAAAAAACGAACCCTTACAACCCCTTTAATGTATTTAAAGGTTTCAATCAGGTCTCCTCTTTTCCTTTTTTATTCAAGGCTGTATATATTAATTTTCTGAAGTCATCCCAGATATGTTTTATCCCTCAGACCTTTCAAAAATGTTGTTACTTATCTCTGGACTTGTTCTATCTTATCCATTTCTTTTTGTAAGTGAGGTTTTCAGAACTGGACACAGTATTCTAAATTAGGTCTAACTAAAGATCTATATAAATGAGTCGGGTCCTACTTCCACCTAATTTCAATCCCTCTAGGGATAAATAAAAATCTATATAGAGGAATCAGGATCTCCTTCCTCTGCTGGTGATCCCTCTAGTGAGAACTAAAGATCTATAGGGGAATCACCGTGTGTTGGAGACTGCTCTGGACAGACTGGATTGCTGCCTATACAACTAAAGCTGGCATCCTGTCATTCTGGTTTCTGAAACCTTGATCCAACATAACCATTCATGGGAATTGTTCCCATTAAATAGTACACAGAAGTTGTGTTTCTCGGAACACTGGGCGCTCCTTTCCTTTTATCCAAATATAGGGGAATCAGTACCTCCTTCCTCCTGCTGGTGATCCCTCTAGTGATACCTAAAGATGTATATAGGGGAATCAGCATCATGTTCCTCCTGCTTTCAATCCCTCTAGGAAAAATAAGAATCTGTATAGAGGAATCAGGACCTCCTCCTGGTCTACTCCTCTAGTGATAACTAAAGATCTCTATACTTCCTTCCTCCTTCTTTATTGATAACCAAAGATATTTACAGAGGAGTCAGGATCTTCTTCCTCCTACTGATCATTCCTCTAGTGATAACTAAAGATTTATATGGGGGAATCAAAACCTTCTTTGCACCTGGTGGTGATACCTCTAGTGATAACTAAAGATCTATATAGAGGAATCGGGATCTCCTTCCTCCTGCTGGTGATCCTTGTAGTGATAACTAATGGTGACTAAAGAGGAATCAGGACTTCCTTCCTCCTGCAGGTGATCCCTCTAGTAATAACAAGAGATCTACATAGAAGAATAAGGTCCTCCTACATTCTGCTGCCAACCACTCTAATATCTGAATAGGGGAATTCGAACAGTATTTTTCCTGCTCCCTTTAGCGATAATTAATTGTCCATATAGGGTAGGGGTGTCAAACTCAAGTTCATTGTGGGCCACATCAGCAGTATGTTTGCCCTCAAAGGGCCTGTTGTTTCTGGGGTGAGCTTCGTACAGGGTGCAGGGTTCAGGAGTGCATTACGTGCAGAATTCAGGACTGCACTACATACAGAGTGCTGGGTCCAGGGGTGCAGAATGTACAGAGTGCATCTTTCAGGGATGTGTTTTGTAGAAAGTGCAGGGTTAAGGGGTGTGCTATGCACAGTTTGCTATGCCAACCTCCCTACCCAAAGCTTATTTGCATCTTTTTCACCTACGTAGCCTGGCTCTAGCACCTCCCTGTGTGGGCACCTCTGCCTAGCCTTGCAGGGAGATAATTCTCTCTATCAGATTCTGGAGATGCCGTGCTCCACCTATTAGATCTGGGAGCTGCTGAGGGCAAAGCTGTCCCTTATAAACACAGAAGGCTTCTGTGTTTACAAGTGACAGCGGGAATGGAGGGAGAGAGCTGGATGTGGGGGGGGGGTGGAGTTCCGTCATGCTCCAGGTGCAAAACTGGATGTGAGGGCCGCATGACAAAGCCTGGAGAGCCGCCTTCGGCCCACGAGCCTTCTGTTTTACATATGTGATATAGGAGAATTCTTCCTGCTGGTGACTCCTTAAGCGATACAACCCAGAATCCCATTTGCTTTCCCCACAACATGGCCACAGGTTTGCTCATTTTGCAAATTATCTGAAATAAACTCTCCCAAATATTTTTACTTTGTAGTTCTGGCTAACATAGTGTCCGCCGAAGGTTTCTTCTTCCCTCATTTTACATTTAGAAACCTTGAACTCCAGTTTCCGCTGCTTTGACCAATCTTTCACCAGTGCCAACTCATGTTCCATGTTACGGACACCTCCAGTATTATCATCCCTATTGTACATCTTTGTGTCATTAGCAATCAACATACCTTACCCACCAAGCCTTTAGTTATATCACTTACAAACATAGTGCAGTGCCTTGTGGTACACCACTATTGACTGATCTCCATTGAAAACTAACCTAATTTACAAATAGACACTGAAATCTATCCTTTAGCCAACTGCATATCCACTGTGCCACCTATTGGTTCAGTTCTAGCTTGTACAACTTACATTCCCCATAATGATATTATAATTAATGTATCACATGCTTTACTGAAATCAAACTCTGTCTACTGAACCATTTGGTCCAAAACATTTGTGATATAATCAAACAATTCAATCAGACTAGTGTGACAGAATCTGATTGAATTTTTTGACTTGATCGCACATCGTCAATTTCCCCTTACATGCTGAGGTAATTAGACTAATGACTATGACTTAAAGTGGTCAATAAAATGGAAGCAACAGTGTTCCTTCTGTTGCAGACAAGCCGGAAAAGGGCCCACCTGCACATTCCGCTATCCTTGCATATGTATGGAACAAGGGACAGGATCTGAAATGATGATTGCTGATTTCCAACCTGTGAAAACATGCCAGATCTACACAATGTATAATCATGTCTCTGAATATGTATGATGCCTTTCTAAATGTGTATGAAGAAGCCTACATTTCATAGCTATACTGGCAGTCATGGGCCTGCCTATAGCAGAAGGGTTAGAGGGGGCATCACAAAGCCTCCAATGTTAGATTGTGAAAACCTTTCCCCTTAATTCTGTCCCATTTCTGCCTCTCTCTGGACATTTATGGCTAAATTCAACAAGAAAATCAAGGCAGAACGAGATGCAGAGAATACTGATCTCACTCTTTCCAGTTGTGCATTCTAGCAGTGGCTTTTATAAATGTAGCACTACCCCCCTTGCAGATGACCGGGTTCCCCATTGCTGCACAGACAGGCTACAAGTCATTTCCATGCTAGGCAAAGAACAGTCTTTGAGCTTTGTTCTGATGTTTTATTAGGGGGTGATAACTTAAGCCGCGTACACACGGGCGGACTGTCTGGCCTACTTAGTCTGCCGAAACACATTTCAGCGGACAGTCCGCTCGTGTGTGGGCTTCAGCGGACTTTTTCAGCGTGCAGTCCGGCGGACTAAGTATTTCGGAATTTCCGTAATACTGTCCGTCGTACTCGCATTTTGGCGGACAATCCGCCCGTGTGTATGCCAGTCCGCCGTACTTTTGAAATGAGCGGACTTTTCCCGCACGGAGAAAAGTCCGCTCATTTCGAGCGGGTATCCAGGTAGGCGGGGCCCGCGAAGGAGACGTCGCAGGCCCCGCCGCCTGGTATGGACTTAAAGGGGAACCCCAACACCGAAAAAAATCGGTGTGGGGGTCCCCCCCAAGTCCACAACAGACCCTTGTCCGAGCACGCTACCCGGCCGGCCAGGAAAGGGGGGCGAGCGAGCGCCCCCCCCCCCCTCCTGAGCCGTACCAGGCCGCGTGCCCTCAACATGGGGGGGTGCCTTGGGGAAGGGGGGGTCGCGCAGCCCCCCCACCCCAAAGCACCTTGTCCCCATGTTGATGAGAACAAGGGCCTCTTCCCGACAACCCTGGCCGTTGGTTGTCGGGGTCTGCGGGCGGGGGGCTTATCGGAATCCGGGAGCCCCCTTTAATAAGGGGGCCCCCGGATACCGGCCCCCCACCCTATGTGAATGAGTATGGGGTACAATGTACCCCTACCCATTAACCTGTAAAATAAAAGTACAAAAAAAAACACAACACATGAGATAAAATACTTTATTGCACAGCTCCGGGGGTCTTCCGTCTTCGGGGGTCTTCTCGCCGGACTCCTCCGCTATCTTCTTGTAGCTCTTTTGCTAGCGGAGGAGTCCGGCTTTCTTCCTCGCCGCCGGCCTCTTCTCCCGACTTCGGGGGTCTTGTCCCCCTCTTCGGTTCTTCTGCCGGGCCACCGCGCCTTCTTATAGCTCTTTTACAGGCGGTGGCCCGGTCTTCTGTCGCCGCCGCCGCCGCCCCTTCCGTTTTTCTTCTTCTTCTTCTTCTTCTTCTTCTTCTTCTCCAGGAGATGTTGCCTCGAGGATCTCTCCGGCCGGAATGCCAGGGACGCACTGCGCGGCCACTTATATAGGGACAATGGGGCGGTGTCACATGGCTTTATGTCACATGGGTTGGTGTCACATGGTGACCCCGCCCCCTTACGATGTCATAGTCCCCATGTGACATCAACCCATGTGACCAACCCATGTGACATAAAGCCATGTGACACCGCCCTTGGCCCCCCCTTCCCCAAGGCACCCCCCCATGTTGAGGGCACACGGCCTGGTACGGCTCGCTCGCCCCCCTTTCCTGGCCGGCCGGGTAGCGTGCTCAGACAAGGGTCTGTTGTGGACTTGGGGGGACCCCCACGCCGATTTTTTTCGGCGTTGGGGTTCCCCTTTAAGTCCATACCAGGCGGCAGGGCCAGCGATGTCTCCTTCGCGGGCCCCGCCTACCTGGAGACGCGCTCGAAATGAGCGGACTTTCCTCCGCGTGTGTGGGTGAGTCCGTTCATTTCAAAAGTAGGGCGGATAGTATGGCGGACTTAGTACGCCGTATTAGTCCGCTCAAAAAGTGCCGTGTGTGGGCAAGTCCGTTCATTCGAAAGTATGACGGACTGTCCGTCGGATTGTATGACGGACTAAGTAGGCCATACAATCCGCCCGTGTGTACGCGGCTTTAGATGGGGAATAGAAATTATGGCATGCCCAACTTGATAGCAACAAAACCAGGGACAAATTCCTCCCTCTGTACAACTCTAATTGATTCTTCTCCTTTACGCTGTACAGCGCTAAATGATTCCTCTTTTGGTAGCTAACTGTCTCTGTTAGAAAAGCAACAGTCCCCTACAGATTAGGAATTCTCAGTCCCTTTAGAAAATAGCACAATGTGTTGTGAACTGCATCCTGGACCACCTCCAACTCCCCTGTATATACCGATCCCAGCTCTACCACTGCAGGAAATGCTAGCCCACCTGGCTGCTTCTTTACCAGTCTACCTTAACTGACTTTCTTCACCAGTCTACCCGACTGACTGTTCCAGAGCACTCCCAGGGCAAGTTTAGGGAAGATTTAAGCACACTGCTGTCTTCTAGAGAGACCTGCTACATGTGGTAGTCTCTCCCCCTGTGAGTCCCTGTGCCGTGCTTTAGTACTCACTGTCCTCCTTGCTCCCACTGCCTCTTGGGGAAAGCTCCTTCCAAGATATTCCTTTTGCCAGGACCCTCCCAGGCCAGTACTTGAGCTCCGCCCTGAGGCAGAGCGCTAAGCTCCCCTAAATATGCAAAACAACCCTCTTAGCCTTCCGCCCTTCAGCTTCCAGAATGTTCTCCAACTTTCCAGAACCAGAGGAGGCACCAGAGAACTGCCTGCATGAGTCATCCAGTCCTGAAATCCAGTAAACCCCGGCCCAGATTTCACGACTCAGACTTAACCCTGAGTCAAATGATGGTTTATCTACTCTGAAACTAGTAGCACACTAGAGGATGCTACATAAAAAAATAATGCAAAAAAGACGCCACATGCTCCCATCTATAACTGGCTATCACAATAAGAAGCATTGGAAGGCTAACAGGTACAAACAAGGCCAAGGATAAATACAAGGGAAAAACCAAGCTTAACTTACCACCAGCCCGCAGACAACCAAATAACCCAACAGTATGTGTTAAAAGCAGGGGTTTAGTCTTCCACAATGACAAGAGGAACAGAGCTTGAACAAAAGGACATCATTGCTGCCCATGTCTAAATTTGGCCATGCTCTGATGCATGATATCACTAATTGTGTGCCCCTCTCCCAGACCACCTCCAGTCAGCTGCAGATCTCTTAACCTCCCACAGTGACCCCCCCCCCCCCCCCCCGCCTCCTACAGTGCCCAAGTCCCCCGAGAGCCCTCATCCTTCGCAGTGCCAGTCAGCCTGCTGCAGTGCCTCCAGCAATTTAACAGAGTCTCCACCCTACAACAGTTTTCCACACTGCCCCCCAACCTCCCACATTGCTCTCCAGTACTCTCCAGAAACCTCATTCCCTACAGGGCGACCAAGTCTGCTACAGAGCCTGCCAACCCAATCCACAGTTCCCTTCTTCCTACAGTGACACCCAGTCCCATTCACACCATTCCAGAATTTCATTATATATTTAATGCTTTTAGACCCCTTTCACACTGAGGGCGTTTTGCAGGCGCTATAGCATTAAAAATAGCACCTGCAATTCGCCCTCAAACAGCTGCTCCATTGTTTCCAGTGTGAAAGCCAGAGGGCTTTCACACTGAAGTGGTGCGCTGGCAGGGCTTCACAAAAAATTCTGCCAGCAGCTTCTTTGGAGTGATGAAGGAGAGGTGTGTTTACCACTCCTCCACCGCTGCTCCCCATTGAAATCAATGGGGCAGCGTGGTTATACCGCCAGCAAAGCGCCGCTATTGCGGCAGTTTTAACCCTTTCTTGGCCGCTAGCAGGGGTTAAAAGCGACCTGCTAGCGGCCAAAATGCACCGCAATTCCGATGGTAAAACGCTGCTAAAAATAGCGGCACTTTACTGCCGACGCTATGGGTGGCACATTGTGAAAGGGGTCTTATTGTGTGCGGATAAACTTTATTCTTTACTGTTGGCACAGGTTGAAGGAGGTTTTGAAAGAATTTACTTTACTGGAGCAGAGTAATTTATCCTGTGAAACTGTATGTACAGTGCATGTGTTGTGCGTGAATGGGGGCAAACCCGAATGTCATTAGGCGATTTTCTCTTCATACAGTATAGAGTGAATCAGCAAATCACAGCATTATGGCCACTAGAATAAGCTGATCATTACAGGAAATAAATATCCTGATCATCAACACAATCTAGTGGCCATAATACCGTATTTTCTGGCACCTATTTTCTTATGAATGAATAAAATTTGACCTGGAGAGAAAATTGCCTAATAACATTTGATTTAGTCACACCACATATACCGGTATGCAGTTTCACAGGATAAAAAGCTCTGCAAATTGTATATGAATACACCCCATGGTGTTTACTTTGTTTCACTGATCTGTGCATGATCTCAAGAAAGCGACCCTACCAATAAAATTTCTAAAATAAAATACGCTCCTCTTTAACCCCATATTGACCCTTAGTTAACCCTAATCAACCCTAATTAACTCCGCTCTCCTTTTCACCCCTTAGCTGCTATTTTTTTGCATTTATTTTATTTGTAGCCATTATATTTTAAATTATTTTTCCTTTATTTTTGTACATTTTTTAGTTTCCCTTTTAAAAATGTGCAAAATTAAAAAGCAAAAAAAAAAAGGAAACAAATACTTTGTGTCAAAACCGATTTTTCCTTTTTGTTTGTACATTTTTTAGTTTCCCTTTTAAAAATGTGCAAAATTAAAAATAAAAAATAAAATAAATAAGCAAATGCTTTGTGTCAAAACCATAATTTTAATGTCCTATTAAGCAGGAAAAATTACAGAATAAAATTATTTATATTTTTTTTATCTACAATGGCAGATGTTGTTTTAACACCAATCAAAGTATGTATTTTTAGTGATAGATGTGTATATTTAGTATTGTGGGTATAGCTTGGATAGAAAATCAGATAGACAATATCACCAAAAGAAAACCTTGTTTTCCACAACCACGTGCAGTGCGCGTGATTGCAGCGTCCCCCCCATTGAGTTAGATGGGTCACGTAGTGGCAGTACTGCCTGCCGAGTGTGACAGTGGAGATCATTTTTGCTGCACTGTTATGCAAGGCATCACAGCCGCATCATATGTATACCCCTGTCGGCTGCCTTTGCAGCTTAGCGAGAAGAAGCTTGGGGGGCAGTAAAAATGTGACTCAACTGAGTGTGTTTACCCCCCCCAGCCATGAGTGTAAAGACAAAAATGTAACTCTTTTACGAGGTTTTAATGCCCACATATTTGTCACTGGGTGGTAGATGTTTGTGTTGAAAGAGTGCTCACTCTCAGTACAAATACCGACCTGCCAAGGCTCTCGTTTTGGGGTAAAGATCGGTAGCCAGCGGGACCGACTTCTGATCACATGACCACTGTCACATGATCGCCGATTTTTCCCACCGCCTGACCATTCTGAACTATTTAAAGCAGAACTAAAGTCCTGCTGTAAAAAAAACTGAGCGGGCAGGCTTTTATTGCAGAGGAAACGGTGTATAAAATGTCCCAACCTGCCTATTCTTCATCTCTTCCGGCAATATAAGCTGAGCTGCACATGCACAGATCACCTTATAATGCCGGGCCGGTCTTTGAGTGCTGGAATGACGGCCTCTTGCACATGTGCATAAGTATATAAAATATTTCAAGGATGAAATTGTCTAAATTATTGACCCCGCTCAGGGGTCATAATGTCAACAGTGTGTGTGAATCATTGACAGTCTATCACACAGTGTGGCGACCTGGGAAACGCTATTAAACAGAACCTGTGCCCCCTTAGATGTCTCTATCAGAGTCCCCCTCTACATCATGACTACTCATCAAAGTGTCCCTTTACATCAGGTATTCCCATCAAGAGTGCCACCTTACATCATGTGTCCCCATCAAGAGTGCCACCTTACATCATGTGTCCCCATCAAGAGTGCCACCTTACATCATGTGTCCCCATCAAGAGTGCCACCTTACATCATGTGTCCCTATCAAGAGTGCCACCTTACATCATGTGTCCCCATTAAGAGTGCCACCTTACATCATGTGTCCCCATCAAGACTGCCACCTTACATCATGTGTCCCCATCAAGAGTGCCACCTTACATCATGTGTCCCCGTCAAGAGTGCTACCTTACATCAGGTGTCCTCGTCAAGCATACCACCTTACATCAGATGTCCCCATCAAGCGTGCCACCTTACATCGGGCGTCCCCATCAAGAGTGCCACCTTACATCAAGCATCCCCATCAAGAGTGCCACCTTACATATGGTGTCCCCATCAAGACTGCCACCTTACATCATGTGTCCCCATCAAAAGTGCTTCTTTACATGAGGTGCCCCCAATAGAGTCCCCCCTTACAGTAAGTGTCCCCATCAGAGTGTCCCCTTAAATCAGGTGTCCCCAATAGGGTCCCCCCTTACATCAAGAGTGTCCTAGCTCAATGGATGCACTCTCATAGACCTGGGGGGGGGGGACTAAAATCTGGAGGGGGTGCAGTTTGCCCCAGCATCCCCCAGATCCTGCCCTCTGATTGGTCAATTTGTGTAACATTTCATTACTCCATTTTCTTCCCCCATAACTTCCAGTATTCTTTAAGTGTAAATCTATGTACACTGGCTAAGAGTTTAGGTACAGGTCAATACATGCTTTCATCCTCATGATTAACATCCACCTTTGATAAATAGAGTTACTTTTTCCTGTAGCCGCGTCTCCACACGTCATCGCCATTTGTAGAATGAAATAAATATTGATACGGTCGGGATGTATTCAATTTGTCCTGATCAGTGGCTTGCAGTCATTCTGACAGGAGGCTGTGTAAAACAGAAGCCCGAATGTAATTTTTATTGTCAACATGATGTACAGTAGCGCTCAGCCAAACAGAGAGCTGTGACTGGAGAAAAGAGAGGTTGCATTATGGAACTTAGAAAAGTGGGGGCTCAACTCCCAAATACATTGAAGATTGGAACACCTGCGACCAGAACTGAATATTTATTATCTCGCTGAGCACTATAGCAGAACCACTGGTAAAAGAGAAAAAAAGAAAAAAAACATGTAGTTATTGGAATACTCAGAAAACCCCATCGGAGGCAGGAGATACAATAAATGACTGGGCAGCAGGTGCAGTTACTGAGGATGTCACTAACCCATAGATAATAACTGGAAATCTTGTTATCATCTAACACTTCTGTGTCTGATTTTATTGTTGTCACTTTATTAACATTTGCGGTTCAATCACTGAATCCAAGACTTTGTATTCATGAGATACCCCTCCGCTCTGCTGAGACTCGGATTTAAAGCTGGGTTCCAGACAAAAACACACAGATGAAAATTGAAAAACATATAAGGCCTCATTCACGTGACTGTAAAAAAAATAAAAAAAAAATACCAGCGTTTTTAATTAAGGTTTTAAACGCAGCTGCATTTTTTTTTCAATGGAGACGTTCCCACAAGTATGTAAGCGTGCTGCGTTCATGTCTGTAAATTAAAAAATTTGAGTCTAAGGACATCCATATACACGTGAACCATTGATTAAAAAATAAATAAAAAAAGGGACAATTTTTATTCATTAACCACTTGAAGACCAGGCCCTTTTCCCCTTTTCTGTCATTTGTTGCTTACAGGTTAAAGTGACACTAAAGGTAATTTTTTTTTTTTTTTTTAAATAACAAACATATCATACTTACCTCCACTGTGCAGCTCGTTTTGCACACAGTGGCCCCGATCCTGGTCTTCTGGGGTCCTTCAGTGGCTCTCCCGACACAGGAAACCCCCTGGGAGAAGCGCTATCGAGTCCAGCATTCCATGCCATTGGATGTGATTGACAGCAGCAGGAACCAATGGCTGTACTGCTATCAATCAATCCAATCAATAGCTGAGAACCACTTAGCAGAGAGAAGGCGTGTCCCCGTGGGACAAGTTCCAGGGTTTAGGTAGGTAAAATGGGGGGGGGGGGGAGTCGGTCACTGACAGGTGTTTTTTCAACTTAATACATATGATGCATTAAGGTGAAAAAACAGGAACCTTTACAACCCCGTTAAATCTGAATTTTTTGCTTGAAAATTACTTAGAACCCCCAAACATTATATATATATATATATATATATATATATATATATATATATATATATATATAATTAGCAAAGACCCCAGAGAATAAAATGGCAATCATCGCAACATTTAATATCATACTGTATTTGCAAAAATTTGGGGGAAAAAATACACTTCAATGAATTTTAAAAATCGAAACGTGAAGTTAGCCCAATTTTTTGTATAATGTGAAAGATGTTACGCCGAGTAAATAGATACCTAACATGTCATGCTTGTGGAATGGCGACAAACTATGGTGCTGAAAAATCTCCATAGGCGATGCTTGAAAAAAAAATAACTGTTACCTGTTTAGAGTTACAGAGGAGGACTTGAACTAGAATTTTTGCTCTCGCTCTAACGATTGCTGCGATAATTCACATGTGTGGTTTGAATACTGTTTACATTTGTGGGTGCGACTTACGTATGCGTTTGCTTTGGTGTGCGAGCGCGGAGGGATGGGGTGCTTTTTTTTTTTTTTACACTGTTCCTTTATTTTTATTTTTTTTAGCACTTTTACTGCTGTCACAAGGAATGTAAACATCCCTTGTGACAGTAATAGGCAGTTACAGGTACTCTTTATGAAGAGATCTGGGGTCTATAAGACCCCAAACCCCTCCTGTGAACTTGAAAGTATTCAAAGCTGTCCAGAAACCCCAAGAAAGCCAGGATCAGCTTTAATTGGGTCTCGGATGTAGTAACCAGGATGCGACAACACAAGGTCACTTTCGGTTTACTCGGGAGCCGACGGCGCCAGTTTTCAAAAAGCGGAAGTATTCAAAATCGACAGTGGGACTAGAGTCGGGCGAGCGGTGGAAAGTGGCGGAAGGCCAGCTATAAAAAAAAGTTTTGGGGTGATGCCTGCTGCTGTACAACCACTTGAAGCCAAGGATGTACAGGTACGTGATTTGGCGGCAAGCGGTTCACCACTTGCCAACCAGCCGCCGCAGTTGTACTGTTGCAGAATTGCATGGCTGGGCAAAATTATGTTATGTACGGACGCTTCTCCCTATGGCCACTAGGGGCACACACACATGCTGCTCGCCCCCGGAGCCAATGCGAGTGTCCGGTGGTCACGATCACCGCCAGGCTCCCGCAATCGTTGCTGACACACGGAGAACCAGGATCTGTGTGTGTAAACACAGTTTCCGGTTCTCTATGGGAAGAAGAGACAGATCGTCTGTTCATACAGAATATGAACAGCGATCTGTCATCTCCCCTACACAGTCCCATCCCCCCTTCAGTTAGAACACACACTAGGGAACACAATTAACACTTTGATTGCCCTCTAGTGTTAACTCCTTCCCTGCCAGTGCCATTTTTACAGTAAATGCATTTTTATAGCACTGATTGCTGTATAAATGCCAATGGCCTCAAAAATGTGTAAAAATTGTCTGTGTCCACCATAATGTCGTAGTCCTGATAAAAATCGCTGATCACTACCATTACTTGTAAAAAAAAATAATAATAATAATAATAAAAATGCCATAAATCTATCCCCTATTTTGCAGACGCTATAACTTTTATGCAAACCAATCAATATACACTTATTGCGAATTTTTATTTGTTTATAGCGCAAAAAAAAAAAAAGAAAAAACGCAGAGGTGATCAAATACCAAAAGAAAGCTCTATTTGTGGGAAAAAAAGGATGTCAATCTTGTTTGGGTGCAGCGTCACACGACCGCACAATTGTCAGTTAAAGCGGCGCAGTGGCGAATAGCAAAAAGTGCTCTGGTCAGTAAGGGGGTAAAATCTTCCAGGGCTGAAGCGGTTAAAAAACAGATTTAATCAATCAGATAAAAGTGAGAACCTCCACACTACGAACATAAAAATAGTGTTACAAATTTTTTTTTTCGTGTGTGGTATTTGGGACTTTATTTAGAACTTATTTTTATTTGTATTATTGTATGCATTATTATATAATTTTGCTGTATCGTTTACTTTTACGTTTGTAGCGTGGAGCTATTTTTCAGACCAAGATTGCTTATAGATTTAAATTGGACTGTGTATGGGACTTCATAATTCACATGTGACATTTTTGACTTTTTTTTTAGGACCTATTTTTATTTGCATTTTTGTGTTTTGTGTCTTATATCTATTTGTATGATTTGTAGTGCGGAGTGCTTTGCTTTTATCTAATTGTTTTTGTATATGTATAGTGATTGCACGTATAGGTGGTAGGGACTCCCCTTATCGATCTATGGTGTGATATATTTTCTGTCTTTTGTGATATTTAATAGCGTGAGGATTTTTAATTATCTATTTTAAAAAAACAGATTTAGCCTTCATTTACATCGACAGGCAGAGGTGGATAGTTGGAGGCTCTATTTGCATGAAACGGGTTACATGTGAACAAGGGCGGCGCTGGCTATTGACTTGTACGCAGTACGAATCTGAAAGTCGCCGCTGTTTGCACACAGCGTGTGAAGGCAGCGTTTAGTACTGCTGGCAAGCATCTGTTGATTTTTATTCGCAGCCGCCTCTGTGCTGATGTGAATGTAGCCTTACACAGCTCTGAGTACTAGCACAGCCAGGCAGATGAGGCCACTTTATCTATTACAGCTATAGACTCTTTTCTACTCCTAGCCTGTTGATGAGACAGTGTTAGAGCAGCAGGAGACTGATGAGGCTATCTCTTTGCACACCCTGCTCTCTTTGCCTATCAGTTTGTTCTTTGTCTGAATATTTGCATGCAGAAAACCTCATTAGCAATAGCTTCCGGTGCTGCTCTTCTGAGTCTGAGTGATGCTGTGCAGGGAATTGAACGATATTGATATTAAGTAAAAATTCAGGTACTTACACAAAATAAAAAAAATAAAAAATGTAAGCTGAACTCTAGTAAAAATTTAAAATGCTCCTGCAGTGGGGCTGCGTTTCTCCCTAGAGCATGGAAAATATTTTTTAATTACCTGGTCCTCCATTAGGCTGGATTCACACCTATGCAGTTTTAGTGCTTTTTGCATTTTGCAGATTTGCACTACAGTCCATTTATCATTGTTTTCTATGGAACACGTTCTGTAGTGCAAATCTGCAAAATGCAAAAAGAACTAAAGATGCATAGGTGTGAATCCAGCCTTACTGCAGGTTCCTCCACTCTCATAAACCAGCCCCAGCAGACTCTTCTCCTTTGCATTCCAGCTGTCCAAGGTCCTCTGACGTCACCAAGACCGATGCAGGGACCATAGCCCTGCATTGAACATGAGGACGGCAAGAGACAGCCCACTGTCATAGCCTAGAGGAGCACCATCTGCTGGGGGAGCAGAGGATCAGCTAAGCAAAAGTGCTTTTCCATCCCCTAAGCAGAAATAATCATTTAACCCTTGCAACGCAGGCACAGCCCTAATGCAAGGAAGGGTTATTATTTTTTCCTGGAGCTGGGCTTTAATTATGCTACAATAATATGACTTTTATATCTGCCTGGAGTAGAACATTTCAGAATAGTTCTAATACAATTTTCTACTTGTTTTTAAAGCGGTAGTAAACTCTGTTAAAAAAAGAAAAACGTTTCTACCTGCAAGGCAATATCATAATGTGCTGGTATGCACTTACCTTGAAATAAAGCCCACCAGCTGCTTGCTGACACTGCTGCAGAGGCTTCCATCTTCACCCGGTCTTCCTTTCCGGGTTCGAGGACTACGGGTGTCTCATTGGCTAAGCCATTATGACGTCACTCCAGTGCATGCACGCGGGAGTCTCGGCCTCGGCACACAGCTCTGAAGGAATGGCACAGGTATGCCGTTCCTTCAGAGCGCATGCGCCGGTGACGTCACCTACTGCTGCACGTTTAGGAGATATTCATTTAACCTACAGCTAACCTTTACTATAGCCTTACCTGTAGGTGAAAATGAAATTCCAGGGTTTACTACCACTTTAAAGATACTGCCTCCACAGCTGCCATCCTGACCTTGGCTTTCAATGTAATACTTGTGAAGTCTGAGACTCTGTCTTCAGAGCAAAGTTTTTTTATTTTATTTTTTATTTCATTGTCATTCTCTTAGCAGGGCCTGGCATTCAGTGGGAGTCGGCAAAAAAAAAAGATAAGGTGAGGGCAGGGTGGGGGCTGCTAAAGTTTACTTTTCCTATTAACAAGCTGGTGATTGGTTGCTCGGACCACCTAAAAAGTTCACTTTGGCAGCACCCCCTCCCCTGTCCAGTGCTGTTCTCCACTGTAAGCCCTTGTACACACGGTCGGAGAATCTGTCGCAATGTGTCCTATCGGACCGTGTCGTCAGATAATCCGACTGTGTGTGGTATGCATCGGACTGATTCCGTCCGAATCTCCGTCCGACCCAATTTTCCAACATGTTGGAAATATTTCCCGACCAACTGGGCCGGACGGACCTAATCCGATCATGTGTAGAGCATTTTCATTGGACCAAGTGCCACGCATGCTCAGATCAAATTCCTACAGAAGAGTATCGCAAAGGGGTCGATTTACTAAAGCTGGAGAGTACAAAAACCGGGTAAGGCTCTGCATAGGAACCAATCCGCTTCCATTTTTTTGTGTCAAAGCTTAAAATATATGGAAAATAAATCCTCACCTTGTAAAACAAAAAAAAAACATTTGGTTTAAAATAGAAATGAAAAACAAAACATTTGTGTAAAAAAAGTATAAATACATGTTTTTGTCTTTTTTATACATGATCACATACCCTCTGTTCTGTATAAGAGCTAGGGGTAGTAGAAACAGAAGCATGCTGGTCTTCCCAGTGAATGGCTGTGAGGGGGAATTGGGGGGCGGGGGGAGGGGCATGTCAGCAGAAGTCTGCTAAAGAACTGTCTACAGTGTGTTCTCATGACTAGTGTGGTCAGTATTTCACACAGAGGAAGCAATACAAAGAGATACTTTTTCATACTTTTCAAGTAGATGATAAAACGGGTACATATTAGGAATAGGAAATGTTGGGTTTACATAATATTTAACTGAATGAACAAACTGAAGTTAGAAGATGATTGGCTACCATGCACAGCTGCACCAGGTTTTGCACTCTCCAGTTTTAGTAAATGGACCCCAAAGTAATACTGCTAGAAGAAGCTGAAGCAGCCAGACATTTACATAGGGGGGTTATTTATGAAAGGCAAATCCACTTTGTACTACAAGTGCACTTGGAAGTGCAGTCGCTCTAAATCTGAGGGGTAGATCTGAAATGAGGGGAAGCTTTGTTGATTTTATCATCCAATCATGTGGAAGCTAAAATGCTGTTTTTTATTTTCCTTGCATACCCCCTCGGATCTACAGTGACTTTACTTCCAAGTACACTTGCAGTGCAAAGTGGATTTTGCTTTAGTAAATAACCCCCTTGAAGGAATCCAGCAATGGTCGCTGACATAGTTCTCTCACTTGCTGCCTCTTGTAAAGTGATAAAAAACAGTCATAACTGTCAAAAAAAAGCAAAAACAGATGTCTAGTTCTAGAAATAAGTGTCTTTGTTTCTCTTGTTTAGGTCCCTTTTGCACTCCAGGATACGTTCAGCACCAAGGACAGGTCTTGATGTTTCCTACGTTCGGGTCAAGATGAGAGATACAAGCTTGCTATTTTCTGGACACTGAACTGAATATGGCCTTCAGGAACCACCGTCAGATTGGAAGGCCTGGATGCTTCATTATAAGGTTGTGACTACTGATGCAACACGCACCGCTCATGCTAAGTAATCTGTCAATCCTTTGGACACTTCTACATATTGCAACCTTTTTTCTATAATTTATTTTTTTTAGCGCCTATACATCCCATTCCAAACCAGAGATTTTTTTTAATACAATCCTATAATGCCACCTTTTTTCATATTTGCACTAAAGCTGCAAGTATGATAGTGCATACCGTGCAATATTATTTGCATCAGGTTTATCAGATCACCACCTCATTATATTCCCTATAGATTAATCCTAGTATAGTCAACCACGTGTGTTTGTGGTGTCCAATATTATATATTCAGCTCCTACCGCTTAATATCAGCAGAACCCATGTAATGACTATACGATTGAGCATCAATATGCGTATGGATGGGTTTTAACACTTTGGTGGGATTACAACGCAGCTCAGAGCCTCGTTGCCATACCCAGCTCTACATTCTATGGGATTTTGGTATAGTATCTCAATATAACCTCCCGGGATGCCAGGCTAAGCTCTTTGCGTTAACCTCATGTATCGTTTAGAGTGTTTGACATCTTTTGCATATCCTCCTCCAGCTGTGCTTATCAGTTTAATGCACTTCTAGCATATCCTAATTACGCCAAAGTGTTGCCTATACAGCCAAATCTATTTGAACATAGTCAAGCATGCTCAAAGAAGGTTTGTATATAAGTATGGTATAGGACAACGGAGAAGAGCTTATCTAAGAAGGAAGCTTGAAGCACAGCTGGTTTTGGATTCTGATCCCCCCGCCCCACCTATTTCTTTATAAGTTCATTAGCATGAGAGGACCCCAGGAATAAGCCTACTTTGAATATAACATTCCCTTGCTGCAAGAAACCGAGGGATGCCTGAGGACAACACAGGATTTTGCAGAAGAGTGCAGCACACCGGTAGCTCTACAGATCATTCTTCGGTTGATTCAGAGAACTGTAGTCCTAGACTACCCGGTAGAGCTCAATACACCTGTTAGAGCCCTGATCACATTACACGGCTTCAGTTCCCAAGACATTTAAACCGTACTCAGTCAATGCCTTTACCTAGAGCTGCATGCAATTGCAGCCTCGGCTAACCGGGACTTTATTGCTCCAGCCGGTGTTGGAGATCCCTTTGGACAAGGTCCCAGCTGGATGCCCAGGAATGAGTAGTACAAGAAGCTTGATCCTTTCCCGTCAATATGACAGTTGGCGTACTTATCCTCCCTGCGTGATGTGAGGCCCCAAGGATCCTGTGGACTTGGGATGGCTGCACAAGGCTTTGCCTGGACTGTGGTGCTGATATTCTGCAGCCCGGAGCTCTTGGGAATGGTTTCCATGGAGACGGGATTGTCGTTGGAGGTGTCTGGTCGGGTGAAGCGTGGCTGGGTGTGGAACCAGTTCTTTGTGGTGGAGGAGTATACGGGAACAGAACCACTTTATGTGGGGAAGGTAAGAAATAAGAAAAAAAAAAAAAGAAAAAAGCATGACACAGGCACGCGTCTTTCAGATGTGACAGAAGCATATGGGGGGGAAGGAGGGGGTGGCGGGCTTGCGTTACACACCACACTAAACAATGCCTGTAGGGAAGAGTGCAAATAGGACGCAACGTCTGAGGGACATCACAAGGGAGAATTGTGTGCCTAAAGGAGAGAAAACTGAGACAATAGCCTTAGGGAACACGTGGGTGAATCAAACACAGACAGAAGATCCTCACGAGATGAGGTCTAAGGGAAAAGCCGGCATGTGTAATACCTCTGGGTAATCACACTGCTGCAAGCCGTAGAGGGGTTAGCCGTGACATGGAGGAAGCTGAGGATATTCCAATTCAATTTCATGCATTTTTTTTTTCTCTTGGTGCCTCTCATGTTTTTCAAAGCTGGAAACATTTTACTTGGAGATTTCATTACAATCAAATATGCCTTTAAATCTTCTCTTCCCCGTGTTGAGTTTTCGTTTTCATATCAGTTTAATGTATTCCTTTACAGCCATATATTTAGACAAGCCACGACAAACGTCTTTTATTTTCCTTTATGGTAATTTCCTCTCCGTCTGGGCAGAGGGGCGAAGCATTTCAAGTGTCAGAGTTTCTTATTCATTGTTTAGTTTCATTGATGAAAAGGAATTTGAGTGAAAATGAGCGTTCAGGGTTGTGAAGATTTGAATGCGGTACAGATCTGTAACAATCTAAAGAAACGTACCCACTTTAAATCCCGGGCACTTTTCGCACCTTCTTGCCCAGGCCAATTTTCTAGCTTTCAGCGCTGTCACTTTTTAAATGCCAATTGCGGGGTCATGCTACATGTACCAAAACTAAATTGTTATCATTTTGTTCCCACAAATAGAGCTTTCTTTTGGTGGTATTTGATCACCTCTGCGTTTTTTTTTTTTTTTTTTTGCCAAACGAATAAAAAAAGACCGAAAATTTGGGGAATTTTTTTTTTTAATATATATAACATTTTGTAAATAAGTAAGCTTTCTCCTTCACTGATGGGCACTGATAAGGTGGCACCAATGAGATGGCATCAATGAGGTGGAACTGATGGGCACTGACGATGGGCACTGATAGGCAGCACTGATGGGCATTGATAGGCAGCACTAAAAAGGCTGCACTGATGGGTACTGATAGATGGCACAGCTGGGCACTGATAGGCGGTGCTGAAAGGCAGCACTGATGGGCATTTATGGGCACTGATGGCTGGCACTGGATTTCACTGATAGGCATCACTGGCAGGCATTTTTCAATGGCAGTGATTGGCAGCTGCCTGGGCACTGATTGGCAGCTGCCTGGTGGTCTAGGGTGGCATCCCTGGAGGTCCAGTGTGGGGGGCATTCCCTGGTGGTCCTAGTGGCATCATGGTGGTCCTGGTAGGCAGGACAAAACTCTGGATGGCCACACACCGGAAAAAAATTAAAATCCTGTATTTTATTGAAACTCGTAGGTCACATCACATCAAATGGTCCACAGCAAAGGAAAAGGGTGCAAACTGATGCGTTTCGCAATGGAATCCGTGCTTACTCATAGCTATAAAATAAAATAAAGGAGTTTGTCTTTTTCCGGTGTGTGGCCATCCAGAGTTTTGTACTGCCTACCTGCCTATTGTGTATGTATCAGCCAGCACCTGGGGCTCACTGATAGGAGGAAGAGCATTTTCCCTGGAGGGATATCTTGGAGCGGTGGTTTCCCTTTCTTTATCATGGTGATCCTGGGCGGGCATCCGAGGGTGGGCTGTGCTGATAAAAAAATAATGATAATGATAAACAGACCCCCCCCCCCCCCCCCCATCAGGAGAGCAGTAGATCGGCTCTCCTTTACTCGCGTCTGTCAGACGCGAGTGAGGAAAATCCGATAAACGGCTCTGTTTACATCGTGATCAGCCATGATTCGACAAAGCTAATCATGTGATAGAGTCTCTGTCAGAGACTCTTTACCTAGATTGGAGTTGCAGCGTGTGTAAGACTGACACACAATGATCTCTGTGATGCGCGCCCCCGGGGGCGCCTTGCGGCTTGATATCCTGGTGACATCATATAACATCCGGTCAGGATATCGCAGCTACTTTGCCAACGGCATATTGCTATATGGCGGCCAGCAAGAGGTTAAAAAAGTCAGTAATTAAAGAGGAACTGCAGTCTGCTCACATAAAAACATCTTTGCCATTCTGAAGCTTCCCTCCAACTATTCTGCATATTATTTTATATATATTGTGATTCTGTACTTGCCAAATATGCTGCAGAAATCTCCCTCCACTGAGTCTGGCTGCAGCCATTTTAACTGTGGGCAGCTGAAGCTGCTGCCTGTTCACTTCCTGGATT
This sequence comes from Lithobates pipiens, assembly GCF_037356315.1. NCBI lineage: Eukaryota > Metazoa > Chordata > Amphibia > Anura > Ranidae > Lithobates > Lithobates pipiens. Next base: position 54,083,416 of record NW_027507789.1, on the reverse strand, counting down.
TACACAGACACACATAGGCACACCTCCAGCTCTGCAGCTCTAATTGGCCCTCTTAAGACTCGCCCCCCCCTTCCTGGGAAACTCTCACAAGAGTGAGAGAGAGCGAGCTGTGCATAATGTCATAAGCCTAGGCTTTTTACAAGACAAGGAACAGGAAGTGGGCTGTATAATATATTTACTGGCAGAAAAAAAAAGTTTTACTATTCAAAGTTAAAACAACAAGGGCAGAAGATTTAATAGATGGAAAGATGACAAAATGAGTGAAGTTCCTTGATTACTGAGCACTTCCTGCCCAGGCCAATTTTCAGCGCTGTCAGACTTTGAATGAAAATTCCGCGGTCAAAGAACACTGTACACAAACAACATTTTTATAATTTTTTTTCACACAAATAGAGCTTTCTGTTGGTGGTATTTATTCACCACTGTGTTTTTTTTTTTTGCTAAACAAATGAAAAAAGCCTGAAAATTTGGAAGAAAAAAGTTTTTCTGTTATAAAATTTTCTAAAATAATTTTTCGCCTTCACTGATGTGCACTGATGGGCACTGGTGAAGGGGCACTGATGAGGCTGCACTGATGGGCACTGATCAGCATCACTGGTGATCACTGATTGGCAGCACTGATGGGCACTGGTGAAGTGGCACTGATCGGCATCACTGGTGGCCACTGATTGGCAGCACTGATGGGCACTGGTGAAGGGGCACTGATTGGCATCACCGGTGGCCACTGATTGGCAGCACTGATGGGCAACTTTAAAGTGGAACTTCACCCAAAAGGGATGTTCAGCTCTTCCCCTCCACCTCTCCCTACTCTGCCACATTTGGAACTTATCATTTTGATAGGTACCTGTTCCCACTTCCACTCAGATCCCCTACTCATCAGAGCCAAAGTTCTCTCCCCCACCCTGACCACAACCTTCTGGGATAAGCCATAGGTCCCAGAAGGCTGTGGGACTATTCGCAAAGTGCATTGCAGCTCACACATGCGCCATGGGCAGTCAGCTGTGAAACAGCAAGGAATCATAGCTGACTGCCCACAGTTAACCTCCCTGGCGGTACGATTATTTCGGATTTTAGGTGCTAAAAGCGGTACCATTATTTTGCATGAAAATTTGGCGTTTTATATTGTAGTCCTGCAATTCTTAGGAATAACTCTCTTAAATCTGTCCAAACCAGAGTCTAGCAGACATCCCGGGTATGATAAAGTTTGAAAAATTAAATCATAAATTATAATATAATAAATAATTATAAATAATTGTACCAAATAATAATATAAGAATAATAAAAATTATTCAATAATGTAATCAAATCAAAAACACTGAAATTTGCTCAGTTGCAGAATTGTCACTGTCATTACATTTCAATATTTGATGACGGATCTCCCCACAAATCGCTGTCGCTCAATTCTGCGAGTGATTCTAATTTATTATCGCTGTTTTCTAGCTGGTCTAAAATCATTTTTGATGTACAGTGACAGTTTTGGTTGCTATGGGCAATCTCCAGTTTCCAGGCATAAAGAACAGTTTTTATTACATAAAACTGCATGCAGGACACTGGGCAGACCACTAGGGACAACGGGGATGTGAAATATTTACATACAGCAATGTAATCTGTAAGATTACATTATACTGTATGTTTACTGTTTGTTTCACTTTTTGAATTTGGCACCGATCTCCGTGCCCGTGCGTCGCAACGCTCGCAGGGCACGGAGATCGGCGATGTAATGCATCGAGCGAGACACGGCTCGCTCGTACAGCGGGGAGACAACGCTGGATCCGAGGGAGAAGGTAAGTAAACCTCCTCCTGGATCCAGCGATGCAGTCCCGAGTCTGGCTCGGGGATACCGCTTTTGGTATGAAAAATCCACCCCAAGTCAGACTCGGGAATACCGTCAGGGGGGTTAATATGCCGATGCTGGGGTCCAAAGACTGTTGAAGAAGCTGGCCCAGGTGAGGATGGCACCGGGTTTTAGGAACAGTAAGTGACCTTTTATTAAAGTATAGTATTTGTAGCTGCTGACTTTTATATTTTTTAAGAAATGACTGAAGAACCGCTTTAAAGCCCAACTGAACTATTAGTAGAAATCAGTGAAATACATTCCAAGAACATCAAAGCAAAAGGTGTTCAAAGTAGAATTCTAGTCAAAACCTAACTTTTCCTAAAAAATACTCCCTCCCTCCTCCTAACACCTATTCTGACTAACCTGCATAAGAAATATCTGTATACGAACAGGTTAAGGACTGCCTGTTTGTTCTGAAGTCGAATTTGTTCATAATCTGGACGGGCATTCGCAGAACGTCGTTTCCGTTGTTTTCCGCTGTTTTCCGGCATCGTTTTCTGCTGTTTTCTGCTGTTTTACCAACGTTGTTTTCCTCTGTTTTTCCGATTTTTTTTCCGATGTGCCCGCCGGCGCCACCTGCCGTTCGTAAGTAAGATGATCATAACTCTGGGACTCCCTGTACTTAATTTTAAGCTGTTCTGGTCTGGTCACATGATCTCCCTTGGGTCAGCCAATGCTGGTGATGCCTGGGAGCAGTGACGTCACCCATAGGCTTCTATGACCCATCAGTCGTCTTCTCCCCCCAGAGCGGCCTGAATATAGATAAGTATACAAATTTTTCTTACACAGGTTAGTAAGAATAGATGTTAGGAGAGGGCGGGCAGCATTTTTAAGAGTAGTTAGGTTTGTCCTGGAATTATACCTCAAAGTGGAGTTCCACACAAAAGTGGAACTTCCGCTTATCTGATTCCTCCCCCCCCCCCTCCAGTGCCACATTTTGCACCTTTGGGGGGGGGGGGGGACAGGTACCTGTTTTTGACAGGTACACTGTCCCCACTTCCGTACTGCAGCGAGGTACATCAGACGTTTGGCCCCCCTCCTTCTGCTGGGCCAGCAAGAGAGCGCAGCATGCTTCGCTCATTTGCAGTAGAGTTCTCTTACCGGCAATGGAGGCAGCAGCACCCAACAGCCGATTGACACATTGGCTGGGGGGGGGGGGGGTGTCAGCACTGGATTCCAGGGCAGGTAAGTATCCTAAAACAAATCAGCAGCTACAGTATACTTTTAATTTTTGGAGGAGGGTGGGGCAGAACTTCACTGTAATGTCTTATAGTTTGCTTTCTGCCCCATGCTAGCAAATACAGAGTGGGACCTTTGCTTTTTAGGGGGAAGCAGTGGTCTAAGTGCAAAGGTCCAACACGCCCCCTACTGAATCTGGCCTTTAGCTGCAGTGAGCATAGCTCATGCTTCTTGCTGACTGTAGAGTTCTGGCTCAACAGGAGGTGTTCTGGACCTACGCAGAGAGACGACGCATTCGGCCGTATCCTGGCAGGGGACAGGCTTTTCTGCTTAGGCTGTGGATGATTTTTAAAGTGTAATTTCCCCATTACTGTCTGAATGAGCCCTTAATGTTTATCTAAAGCCAAAGCTTTTTTCTTCCATCTGGATAAAGTAGGCAACAGGAATGATCTGTGTTCGGTTTGAATCCAGTTTGGCAGAACTGATCGCATGATCGCATCACTGCTGGCCCAATCAGCTGTGGCCAATGCATTCTGTGCTCAGCAGCAGTGCATACACAAAGGGGCAGGGATGGACATGTGACCACATAAGATCATCAGTGTCACAAGCCGCCCCTTTGTAAATGTGAAGCTGTGGGACACAGAATGCATCGGGCACAGCTGATTGGGCCAGCAGGGATGCAATCTTACAAAGGGTTCTGGCAAACTGGGGTTACACTGAGTCTGGACATAGCCCAGTTCATCCCTGGTAGAGAATGGTTAAACCCTGACAAGTTTTTTTTTTTTTCTTTTTTTTTTTCCATTAGCCATTTGTGTCCTATCATCACTCATCAGATGTGAGATCACAAGCGTAAGATCAGATGCAATTTTGCAAGGGGGATGGGTCATGGTCTATGTACATGAAGGGTATTTCCAGCTATAATGGTGGACATTCATGTAGCAATTTGTTATTGATCTAGGTAAGAATCATTGCAAACAATAAATTCCGCATTGACGAAATATCGACTGATGCAGCTTACATGATATTGTTCCTTACTTTGCAATGAACTGAAACTATCGATCAAAAATATGATTTATCTAAATGATTTATTAAAAACAATTGTTTATGCAATCTGTATTATGATAGTTTTCTCTAAGAGGTAATTATTTATCTTAAAGCAGGCAATATCTATATCAAACGGAAGGAAGGTACGGGAGATTCTAACCATTCCTTTGAAGAGTTAGTTCCCTTTAAATGACAGTTAAAAAATAAATAAAAATCTATGTGCAGTACAGCATCCTTAATACATTAACATGTTTGCTGTCAGAGCCATTTCTGCATTTTTTGGACACATGTTTAAAAATAATTTTAGGTCTGAAGTTTCCATAAAACCACCAAAACATTATATATTTTCTGAAAGTAGACACCCTAGATCAGTGGTTGTCAACATGAGTGTAGCATAAGGGTTTGCAGGGGTCACAATCGCAACCCCACCCCTAGCTCCAGGGGGCCCCTGCAGCCTCCCTGTCATATTATCATATCCTCCACAAAATCCAGCTCCGATCACGCTCCAGTACTGGGCTTCTACTTTGCCTTCCACAGTCCACATCCCTCTCTTTTCATTGGCTGGGGAGAAGCTGGGAGCCATTTCCTGAATGGAGAGGAGCATGAGGTGAGAACAGCCCAGGATAGGTGAGTGTCTGTTCTTTATGCTGGCAACATGGAATGGTAACCAAGCTCAGCGAGGCAAAAGGAGTGTGCCATCCTGTAGCCACGATGGGACTGATGTCACTGGTGAGATATGACACTGCTCAGTGTCTCCTAGTCACCAGATGGGATTCTCTGTACCCCCACCCCCATTCAGGGATGTCTACTTACCCCACTTCTCTGACAACTGTGGAAAAGACAGACCTCTAGGAGGTGACCTTCTCTCAACACCTGCCAACACTGACAGAGAAACCTTAAGAAATTGCTGAAACAAATCCTTTAACACCTCCTCGGGGAGCCCCTGAAGGGCTGCAGGCTCCAGATTTTGTTTAACATGGCTTTGACCTCCCAGATCTAAGTTGCCCCCCCCCCCAAAGCCCCCTGACCACCCCCTCCATCCTGCATGCTATGCCCGCTGCTGAGCTTTTTTCCCATTAAAGCACTCTATACTGTTTCTCCTCCGCAAGGCTTTACAACACAGCCAGTTAGCCATGATCTGCTCAGGGTTTATCTGCCTACTGCAACTACAGTGCCGTTCCAACCAGAGAATTTCACAGGTCAGAAGGGCAACATAAAAGCCAGATACACCCTGTGAAGGCTGACATACTGTGTGTAAAGGAATGTGATTTCAGCCCTGTGTAGTGCGGGGGGGAGCTGTATACAGTGCTTGGATGGGAAAGGAACTCTGCCAAGTGACCTGCCAGGGGTCCCTGTCCTCTGATTCTCCAGCGGTAAACCCTGTCCTCTGATGTAAGGAGGAACTCTTGGAACTCAAAACTCTTAATCCACTTTGAGCATCTTGGCGCGTGGTGAAGCATGCATGTTGGAAGTAGTGGGGGGGGGGGGGGGGGGCAGGTCAACTTTTGCATCACAAGCTTCAAGCTACGCCTCTGGTTCTCAACCCTGTCCTGAAGTACCCCCAACAGGCCATGTTTTGGGAATTTCTCTTAGAAAAAATAGCTGTCCAAAATATCAAGCCATTGATTTCAAGTATCTGTGCAAGATAAAATGAAAATGAAAGGAAAACCTGCAAACATGGCCTGTTGGGGGTACTTGAGGACTGAGGATGAAAACCACTGCCCTAGAAAATAAAGTATTAGTGTGTTTTTTACCTTTGTGGTAATATTGTGTAAAATAAAAATAAAACTACCATTAGTTAATTTTAGGGCATACAAACGCAACAAATTACCCATTTGTTTGGTAAAATATAAAAGATGTGGTTGCACAGAGTACATAGATACCCAATACCCTATATTTTCAATAGGCAATGCTTTAAAAGCCCCCAATAAGTCATCAATTTAGCTTTATGGAGGAGGACTGGAGGTCGAAATATTGTTCTCACTGTGCGGTGATATGTAACATGTGTATCACAATCAACATTATAATGCCTAGGCACCCCCGATATGTGTGTGTTTATGTTTGTATGTGGGGGTAGGGGGCCTGAAAGAGACAAAAAGTCCCCTATGTGATGATTGTTTTGGGGACAGGTTCTCCTTAAGGAGATGTCTAAAAGACCCCACATGTCTCCACTGTGCTCCACTGAATCGAATGTTTTACAGTCCTTCCCGGCCATGCTGGCCAGGGCCACTGAGAGGCAGACCCGAAAGTGATTGCGCTTTCTGAGTCAGCAACAAAGGGGAGTAGGAGAGAAGACGTGAATTCGCTAAGCTCCCACCCCACTACCTGGCGGTAGCAGCTATGTCAGTCCCAGGCCTGCAGATGGGCAAGTGTAGCCCACATGGCAGAGGGTGCGTGCGGGGGGGATATGTTGAGCTTTCTTGTCATAGTTAAATAAAATCCCCGCTGTCAGGTCCGTACACCACACAGACCTGGCAGCGAAAGGGTTAAAGCAGTATTAAAACACAAAGACAAACATTTATTATATTGAAGCTTACCAATCATTAGATGTGTTGGCTGCATTTGTTTTCTTTTTACAGCTTTCTTGCTTCGATTTTCATCTGGTGATCTGGCCAATAAGTCTATTGTTTTTGAAAAGAACAAGCTCTCCAGCAGAACATATCAGTTTACAGGGATCAGACTAATTATTTAATACTGGCAGGGATGCTTAAAATGATCAGCTTTTTAAAATGTGTTTAAAACCTTTATCCCAAAAGGTCTGTAACTAATTATCTGGAGCGTTAGCTGGAGTTTGGCTTCAAATTGTTAGTGTAATATAAATCTCCTAGTACATTTAATACTCCTCCTTCCAGGATGACAATGCTGCAGTCCAAAGGTGGGGGCAATCTAATACAGTAGAATGTAACACTAATATTTAAAAAGGGCCCAAAATACATCCCTGGGAATTACAGACCAGTTAGCCTAACATCAATAGTATGCAAGCTCTTGAAGGGGTTGATAAGGGACTATATACAAGATTTTAGTAATGAGAACAATTATTAGCAGTAATTAGCATGGATTCATAAACAATCGTTCTTGCCAAACCAATCTATTAACCTTCTATGAGGAGGTGAGTTGCCAGCTAGATAAAGGAAGGCCCATAGACGTGCTGTATCTGGATTTTGAAAAAGCATTTAACAGAGTTCCCCATAAACATTTACTGTACAAAATAAGGTCCGTTGGCATGGACCATAGGGTGAGTACATGGATTGAAAACTGGCTACAAGGGCGAGTTCAGAGGGTGGTGATAAATGGGGAGTACTCTGAATGGTCATTCATTCATGTCAGGGGTGGGTAGTGGGGTTCCCCAGGGTTCTTTGCTGGGACAAATCCTATTTAATTTGTTCATAAATGACCTGGAGGATGGGGTAAACAGTTCAGTCTCTGTATTTGCGGACAATACTAAGCTAAGCAGGGCAATAACTTCTCCACAGGATGTGGAAACCTTGCAAGAAGATCTGAACAAATGAATGAGGTGGGCAACTACATGGCAAATGTAGAGGTTTAATGTAGAAAAATGTAAAATAATGCATTTGGGTGGCAAAAATTTGAATACAATCTATACACTGGAGGAAGAACCTCTGGGGGAATATAGGATGGAAAAAGACCTGGGGGTCCTAGTAGATGATAGGCTCAGTAATGGCATGCAGTTCCAAGCTGCTGCTAACAAAGCTAACTGAATTGGCATGCATTAAAAAGGGAATCAACTCCAGAGATAAAAATAATAATTCGCCCACTCTACAAGACTCTGGTCCAGCCGCCCCTGGAGTATGCTGTCCAGTTCTGGTCACCGGTCCTTAGGATGGATGTCCTGGAAATGGAGCGAGTACAAAGAAGGGCAGCAAAGTTAATAAAGGGTCTGGAGGATATTAGTTATGAGGAAAGGTTGCGAGCACTGAACTTATTCTCTCTGGAGAAGACACGCTTGAGAGGGGATAGGATTTCAATTTACAAATACCATACTGGTGACCCCACAATAGGGAGAACATTTTTTCGCAGAATGGAGTTTAACAAGACTAATGACCACTCATTAAAATTTGAAGAAAATAGGTTTAACCTTAACCGTTTGCCGACCAGTCGCCGTCATTATACTGTGGCAGGTCAGCACATTCCCGCAAACTGTCATAGCTGTACGTCGGCCCTTTAAGCGGGTTATGTCTTGCTACTCTTTTACTCTCAAAGAATGCTGAACTGCGAGAGAGCAGACTGTGCATGTGTGGGTGGGGCTGAGCATCCAACGCTCTGTACAGCCTGCCATCTGCAGGATGAAGAGGGAATGGCAACAGAATAAGCAGGTTGAAAAGTAAGAATTATTTTACAAAAGAGAGGACTACATATGGATGCTGTAATGCATTGGATTTTTTGGGGGAAAATGTAAATAAAGGTGCACTAACCTTATAAGTTTCTGGGCCAGCTGTACACCCAGAACCACTAGATTCCAGGACTGATGGATGCATCCTAATATTTTATAGCCATTTATTTCAAACTGCATTAAGCTGTTTCAGACTTGTTAGCCATCAACAATGCATTGTATTGACTAGAGATGCACCGATGACCAAAAATGCAGCAAGATTTTTAACACCACAACGGAAGCGCAACGGACCAGTGTGAAGACATACATAGAATTTAAAGGGATGCATTTTTCCTGAGCTTTTCTTGCGCCAAAGGTGCCACTAAAGGCCCACAATACATGCATGCATATTCATTTAAATTCATGATATTAAAAGTCGAGTATAATACAATTTTATATATATATATATATTTATATATATACACACACACATATATATATTTTTTTATTTTATTTATTTTTTACTGTCTTTTTTGGCTTCAGTTTCGGCCAAGTGTATCCTGAATTTATGGTTTTCGGCACCAAAATTTCATTTGGTGCACCTCATGTATTGATGCAATTACAAACAATGACTTTCTTAAAATTAGATGAAACTCCTGTTTTTGGGATTTGTGATGGGTGTAAGACATGTACACTAGATGCCTTTTTGTTTTAAGACCATGCCCATCAATTGCAGTCACTGTGTTCATCAAATGCAGCCACTGTGACCCCTGCTGTCTAACTGGCACTTACCCCATCTTGGTGACGGGTCAGGCAGCAATGAGCTGTGTCCTCCATGTGTCTCGTCTTTCTGCTTCCTGCTAGGCATCCAATAGCAGCGCCTGTCCTTTCTTACAATCAGGTGATGGGTATCAGACCTGCGCTACCTGATTGGAGTTCAGTGTTAGAAAAGCAAATATTCATTTGCTTTTCTAACACACCTGGGTGGGCTCCGAGCGCAATGCTCTTCGCTCCGAGTCCACCTTTTTTGAAGCCTATTAGAGCCTATGGCTCTAATCAGATGCTTCAAGAAAACACCTCTGCCGCTGTAATTCAAGTGCCCGGCATTCTTAAATTGTCCGGACGTCTGAATAGAGGGTGGCAGCGGCCATGGATAGATTAATGCTATGCATGAATCTATCTATTCCACATAGAGGGGGTGGCAGGAGAGAGGGGGGTCGCGCCCGCGCGTCCTTAATGGATGCATCGCCACTTGCTTTTTGGTTCTTTTTGTCTATCTTCACCATAATGAGGTTGATTTACTAAAGGCAAATAGACTGTGCACTTTGAAGTGCAGTTGCTCCAGAGCTTAGTACATGAGAGGAAGCTCTGCTGACTTCCATCATCAAATCATGTGCAAGCAAAAATGATTTTTTTTTAATTATCCTTGCATGTCATTGGGTATTCTTTGCAAATTGAAGCTTCAACTCATTTACTAAGTTCTGGAGCAACTGCACTTGCAGAATGCAACTACGCGTTCAAAGTGCACTGTCTAGTTGCCTTTAGTAAATCCACCCCATGCCGTCTAGTATATTTATACTTTGCTCCTCAAGCCCTACTTCATAGAACCCATAAACTGCACTGCTGATGCCCAACAAGCCTGCATGCAATCTGGAATAAATGGGCCTACAGTATATTATTAGGCTGTATTCTGTACTATAAACCATCAGTTCTTGATATACTGTACAGTTGACCATGGTACTTATGGCTTTCCCCTCACTATTTTAAAATAAAGACTTAAACTTTTATTTTGGGGATTTTTGGTAGAAGCATGACAGTTGCGCCTGTTTTATTTATTTATTTATTTATTTATTTATTATAACATGCATGGGCATATTTAGCCTGCTATTCAGAAAAAAAAAAACATTTTGTAATCCCCATTATTCTCTTATTTAGTTTGTTTTTCCCTTTTATTTGTTCCAAAGGGATGTAGACTGTGCTACTAAGTTAGCAGTAAAAACAGTTTTAGCGTGAACTGTTTTAGCACAGTTATTGGTCCAGGGAAAAGTTCAATTGTCACAAAGAGATCCTGATTGCTTTTTTTTTCCCTGTTACTGCCTTTTCACAAAGGCCGGCTTTTATTTCTGAGTCCAGTTGCTGTTTAGATGTGTTACCTGTAAATTATTTGTGTGGCTTTTCTAATAGGTAGATTTTTTAAAGCTTGCCTTAGATGAAAGAGAACAATTTGCTGGCAGTGTGTTCAGCAGTCTCCCTGCATGGTGTTACACAATTCCCATCTATCATTCCGGTAATAAAGTTCTTTACTTGGAAATGGATGTTTCAGCCAAGTGTACATTGTGTTTCATTCACTATGTGCTAAACAGAGTGTAAAACAAGCTTCAAATTGAGATTATTCCTGGAAAACGACTGATAAATCCATTGTTTACTGCAATATTTGAAATAACCTTTGTGGCTGACAAGAGGACCATGAGTAACCGGCTGGCTGAATGTTCTCAAATTCATGATAGAATTCTCATGCAAGTGAGAGTTTGAGCTAATACTTGAATAATTTTAGCTCACTTATATCGTAGTTACCCTGTGTCACATTGGGAGTTTTGTGGTATTTGTGGATGAGGCTCTTTATCTTCTCAGATGGTAAAGCTGCCCATTCCTCTTGACAAAAAGCCTCCAGTTCCTGTAAATTCTTGGGCTGTCTTGCATGAACTGCAAGTTTTGAGATCTTCCCAGAGTGGCTCAATGATATTGAGGTCAGGAGATTGAGATGGCCCCTCCAGAAACTTCACTTTATTCTGCTGTAGCCAATGACAGGCCGACTTGGCCTTGTGTTTTGGATCATTGTCATGTTGAAATGTCCAATTACATCCCATGAGCAGCTTCCTGGTTGATGAATGCAAATGTTCCTCCAGTATTTTTTGATACCATACTGTATTCATCTTGTCATCAGTTTTGACCAAATTTCATGTGCCTTTGTAGCTCACACATCCCCAAAACATCAGCGATCCACCTCCATGTTTCACAGTAGGAATGGTGGACCTTTCATCATAGGCCTTGTTGACTCCTCTTCAAATGTAGTGTTTATGGTTGTGGCCAAAAAGCTAAATTTTGGTCTCAACACTCCAAATGACTTTGTGCCAGAAGGTTTAAGGCTTGTCTCTGTGTTTGGTGTATTGTAAATGGGATACTTTGTGGCATTTGCGTAGTAATTGCTTTCTTCTGGCGACTCGACCATGCATCTCCAATCTTTCTTCAAGTGCCTCCTTATTGTGCCTCTTGAAACAGCCACACCACATGTATTCAGAGAGTCCTGTATTTCCCCTGAAGTTATTTGTGGGTTTTTCTTTGCATCCCAAACAATTTTCCTGGCAGTTGTGGCTGAAATCTTAGTTGGTCTACCTGACCATGGTTTGGTTTCAACAGAACCCCTCATTTTCCACTTCTTGATTAGAGTTTGAACACTGCTGATTGGCATTCTCAATTCTTTGGATATCTTTTTATATCCCTTTCCTGTTTTATACAGTTCAACTACCTTTTCCTGCAGATCCTTGACAATTCTTTTGCTTTCCCCATGACTCGGAATCCAGAAACATCAGTGCAATACTGGATGAAAGATGCAAGGATCTGTCAGGAGTCCAGAAACTCATTGATCTTTTATGTACACACACTAATTATAAGCAAACCGATCACACGCAAGGATGGTTACCTTTTAATAGCCATTCAAACCCCTTTGTGTCAACTTATGTGTATGTTATCAGGCCAAAATCACCAGGGTATGTAAACTTTTGATCAGGGTCATTTGGGTAGTTTCTGTTGTCATTATGATTTAAAAAGAGTAAACAGTTGATTGATAATAAATGGCTTCAGCCAAACACTAACCATGAGTGAAAAATGTTTTTGTGTTATCATTCATATTCTCTGAAAAATGGCCAATAAATCATAAATTCTGGCAGGGTATAAAAAATATGAGCACAACTGTAAGTTCCCATTGGCACCAAGGATCTTTTTAGCTACCTGTAACAAGGTAATTCTTCACAATGACCACAAATGTAAGGAGCATTCTTCCCAATAACCATCACACTAATGTATCATGAGTTGCAGATATAGTAATTTTAGCAGCGGAGCATTATTTCAGGGGTTCCTCTGTGTTCAAAAGGTTGAGAAAGGCTGATCTAAGGAAACCAAAGTAGAACCACTCTCAAAAAATGTAATATTTAATCTCAACGCTAAACTCTGGTCAGCTATGAATCCTCTTTTGGTAGCCTCCCTCTCCTTACAGTAAGGCTCTAATACTCATTTAGTCTAGGGAGATATAACATAAAGGAATGCATTCCTTAATCCTTGTTGTCCAAGCAGTTGGTGATTTTCTACATGTAGCAAAGTCTTTAACCACTTCCAGTCTAATGAGAACCTTCAAGGCCAAAGACAGCTGACATCATTCAATATATAGTGGGTTGTGAGGCATAGTGGGTGAAAAGATAGTAAAAAAAGACACTTCTTGGATGCAAAAGAGATTTTATTTCATAGTTAGTAAGGTTGAATAAAGACACCAGTCCATCTAGTTCAACCTGAGTGTCTACAATTGTCCCTATCCCTGTACTTTACACAATCCAAGGTCCCCATTCATATACCAGGGCCAATTTTGGACAGATGCCAATTAACCTACCTGCATGTCTTTGGTTTGTGGGAGGAAACCGGAGTACCCGAAGGAAACCCATGCAGGCACAGGGAGAGCATGCAAACTCCAGGCAGGTAGTGTTGTGGTTGGGATTCGAACCAGCGATCCTTCTTACTGCTAGGTGAGAGTGCTAGCCACTACACCACTGTGCTGCCCAAGGCATTTCTTTTAACAGTCCTTTTTAGATTTTGAAGAGAAAGAGGGTTAGGGCCAGGACATCCTTGGATAGTAGTAATTTCAATTGGCAAACTTCCAGACTTCAATAGGAGGACAGCCATACAGGGAAAGGCCCCAGCAAAGCGCCACTTCTGCACACGCAGGATTGCTGTCCCCTATGGCAACAGTACTTAACAGTTCCTAACACAAAGTTTAAATGTTCCCTCAGCTTCACTACAACGTCTACTTGTAGTTCTTCAGCTCCTTGAGCTCCTAGTCTCTCACTGGACTCTGATTCACTGACTCTGAATCCCATGAGCTCAAGGCTTTTGAGGTGGTATCTCCCTCAAACATCACCCACGCTTCCCTGCTGGGTCCCTAGCTTGGCACTCCATATACTTATCAAGCTTTACCCCTGTTAACCGGCTCGGTCCCTGGCTTGACACTAGGGATGAGACGAACACCCCCCGGTTCGGTTCGCACCAGAACTTTCGAACGGACCCCGCGTTCGTAACGAACGTTAGAACCCCATTGAAGTCTATGGGACTCGAACGTTCGAAATGGAAAGTGCTAATTTTAACGGCTGATATGCAAGATACTGTCCTAAAAAGGGTTTGGGGACCTGACTCCTGCCTCAGGGGACATGGGTCAATGCAATAAAACGTTTTAAAAGCGGCCGTTTTGGCGGGAACACTGATTTTAATGACGATTAAAGTGAAAAAAAATATGAAATATTCCTTTAAATATGGTGCCTGGGGGGTGTCTGTAGTATGCCTGTGAAGTGCCACGTGTTTCCCGTGTTTAGAACAGTCCCTGCACAAAATGACATTAAACGGAAATAACACCATTTAAAACTGCTTGCGGTTTTAATGTTATATCTGGTTCCTGCAATATGGTTGAAAATCATTGAGAAAAATGGCATGGGTAGCCCTCCCTGCCCATTACCAGCCTATTTGGGTCTTGTACGCATATTAAGGGGAACCCATATTAAAAAAAGGAAATGTGTGTGGCCCCCAGGCCCTATATACTCAGAACAGCAGTATACAGGTGGTGCAAACAAGACAGGGACTGTGTAGGTTTGTTGTGTTAAGTTGAATCTGTTTGTAATTTTCAACTGGTACATTTTTAAAGTGTAGCTCCAGTCAAAAAAACTATTTTTAAGCTTTTTGGAAAACATAGGGAAGGGTTATCACCCCTGTATAATTTGTTTTGTCGTCCATCTTTTTTCATCTCACTTGCTGTTGTCTCCTTCCGTTTGCAAGTAGGAGATGTTTGTAAATGGATGTTTGAAAGTAGGGGCCTGCCCTATATGCTCTGCAGAAATGGCGGAACAAGGTGTTGTTTTTGCCACAACATTGTAAGCCCTCAAAGTGACTCTTGGTGGGCGCTGGAGCGCCCTACTGTGAACGATTATATCAAGAATTGTAATTACATGCCATTGTTGAACAGTGGTAGAAAAATTGACCTTTGGTGGTTGTGGTGCTGGTGCCACAACACTATAAGTCCTCACCGTTACTCTGGGTGGGCACAGGAAGGGGCCCTCCTGTGAAATATTATATCAAGAATTGTAATTACATGTCCCTGTTAAACAGGGGCAGAAAAATTGGGCCTTAGGCACTGGGGCCATCACACTGCAACCTCTGCCATATACTCTAGTTTTATTGCAGGAATTAGCCCTGCTGCAAAGCATTGCATCAAAAATTGTACTTAAACGCCCCTGTTAAACAGGGGCAGAAAAATTGGGCCTTAGGCACTGGTGCCATCACACTGCAACCTCTGCCATATACTCTAGTTTTATTGCAGGAATTAGCCCTGCTGCAAAGCATTGCATCAAAAATTGTACTTAAACGCCCCTGTTAAACAGGGGCAGAAAAATTGGGCCTTAGGCACTGGTGCCATCACACTGCAACCTCTGCCATATACTCTAGTTTTATTGCAGGAATTAGCCCTGCTGCAAAGCATTGCATCAAAAATTGTACTTAAACGCCCCTGTTAAACAGGGGCAGAAAAATTGGGCTGCTGGCATCACCCAGAACCAAAAATGTTCTTCCAACATATCAGCGGAGGAGGAAGAGGATAGACAATCAACATAACAGGACAGTCACTCAGCATCAGCATAGGCAGTCTTGAAGGGATGTGGTATTTCAAAAAAAATTATTCGGTTACATCAGCTTCAGGTGCTTGGTAGCTGTGGGTGATCCAAGACTGATTCATCTTGATGAAGGTCAGTCGATCAACTGATTCGGTGGACAGGCGCACCCTGTGATCGGTAACGAAGCCACCAGCAGCACTGAAGGTGCGTTCCGAAAGAACGCTGGATGCAGGACAGGCCAGTAGCTCAATTGCATACTGTGCAAGCTCTGGCCAGTGATCCATCCTCAAGACCCAGTAAGCCAGAGGATTTTCAGTGGGAAAGGTGTCCAAGTCTGACCTTGCCCCTAGGTATTCCTGCACCATGTAAATTAGACGCTGGCGATGGGTGCTGGAACCAATCATACCTTGGGGCTGCGGACTAAAAAATTGTCTGAAAGCATCAGTCAGACGGCCACCTTCTCCACCGCTCCTTCTGACTGATGCCTCAGCAACACGTTGTCCAGGACCAGGAGTTTGTGACCTCCCAGTCTCTGGGAACGCGTTGCACAGAGCTTTCTGCAAGGCCTCCCGGAGATGTCTCATCCTCTGCTCCCTCTGCGATGGCAAGATAAGGTCGGCAACCTTACCCTTGTACCGTGGATCAAGGAGAGTGGCCAGCCAGTAATGGTCCCTCTCCTTGATCCGAAGAATACGAGGATCCTTCCGCAGGCTTTGCAGGATCAGGGAGGCCATGCAGCGTAGGTTAGCTGAGGCATTCGGTCCGGAGTCCTCTGGGTCACTAAGGACAACATGATCCGCAGCTACCTCCTCCCAGCCACGTACAAGTCCACGTGTTTCTTGGGACTGTAAATCATCCCTATAAGACTGCTGCTGCTGCTGCTGATGCTGAGTGCCAGCCTCCACCTCCATGCTGACACAATCATCCTCCTCCTCCTCTTCCTCCTCCTCATCCTCTTCCTGTGTGATGGGTGGCACAGCAGGAACACTGTCTGGATAAAGGGGGCCTTGAGAGGCAAGGAAGTCCTCCTCTTCCTGCCTCTGTTCTGCCTCAAGTGCCCTGTCCATTATTCCACGCAGCGTATGCTCCAAGAGGTGGACAAGAGGTACAGTGTCACTGATGCATGCACTGTCACTGCTCACCATCCTTGTGGCCTCCTCAAACGGTGACAGGACAGTGCATGCATCCCTGATCATGCCCCACTGGCGTGGTGAGAAAAAACCAAGCTCCCCTGACCCTGTCCTGGTGCCGTAGTCGCACAGGTACTCATTGATGGCCCTCTGCTGCGTGTGCAGCCGCTGCAGCATGGCCAATGTTGAGTTCCATCTGGTGGGCATGTCACATATAAGGCGGTTCTTGGGCAGGTTCAACTCCTTTTGGAGCTCAGCCAGCCGAGCACAGGCATTAAATGATCGGCGGAAATGCACACAGACTCTCCTGGCCTGTTTCAGGACATCCTGTAAGCCGGGGTACCTGCCCAAGAACCGCTGCACCACCAGGTTAAGGACGTGAGCTACACAGGGCACATGGGTCAGTTGTCCCTGTCGGAGGGCGGAGAGGAGGTTGGTGCCATTGTCGCAAACCACCATTCCTGGCTTAAGCTGGCGTGGCGTCAACCACCTCTCGGCCTGCCCCTGCAGAGCTGACAAAACATCCGCCCCAGTGTGGCTCCTGTCCCCCAAACAAACCAGCGCAAGCACGGCATGGCATCGTTTTGCCTGCGTACTTGCGTAGCCCCTGCAACGCCTACGGAGCACCGCTGGTTCTGAGGACAGAGCAGTGGAAGAGGCCATGGAGGAAGAAGAAGAGGAGGGGGTGGAGGAGAGAGGTGTGTCACAACCAATAGTAGCATTTTGGAGGCGTGATGGCGGAACAACCTCCAACACTACTGCACCTTGTCCTGCATCCTTCCCAGCAGCCAGAAGAGTGACCCAATGGGCCGTGAAAGACAGGTAACGTCCCTGTCCATGCCTGCTGGACCATGAGTCAGCGGTAATATGCACCTTACCGCTGACCGCCCTGTCCAGCGAGGCAAGGACATTGCCTTCCACATGCCGGTAGAGAGCCGGAATCGCCTTCCGTGAGAAAAAGTGGCGTTTGGGGACCTGCCACTGAGGAACCGCACATTGTACAAACTCACGGAAGGGGGCCGAGTCTACCAACTGAAAAGGCAGCAGTTGAAGTGCTAGCAATTTAGCCAAGCTAGCATTCAACCGCTGGGCATGTGGATGGCTGGGAGTAAATTTCTTCCGCCGGTCCAGCAGCTGGGGCAGGGACATTTGCCTGCTATAATCGGACGTGGATGTACCACTAGCAGAGTTCCCGGAAGCACTTGGCTGTGACACACCTAATTCTACACCTTCATTCCTCTCAGAGCAGGTTTCAGAGAGGACTGAAGGTCTAGTGGGGTTGGAGATGCCAGCTGATGAGGAGCAAGGAGAGGTCCGCTTTGTTCTTTGGTGTGGGTCTTTGAGGTATGCTTGCCAACGAGCTGCATGGCAGGTCAACATATGTCTGGTCAAGCATGTGGTGCCCAAGCGGCTGATGTTTTGGCCACGTGAGATACGCTTGAGACATATGTTGCAAATAGCAGCGGTGCGATCTGATGCACTCGTCTCAAAAAAGGCCCACACCAAAGAACTTTTAGAATAACGCGCAGAGGAAGCGATCTGCACAGGCGGAGCTCTGCGGTGTGATTCAGTCGGTGTGCTGCCCCTAAGCTGGCCCCCGGAGGGCATCCTGCCTCGTTGGACATGTGCCTCCTCCTCCTCCTCCTCCCTCCTTCCAGGCACCCACGTGGAGTCAGTGCCCTCATCATCCCCTCCCTCTTCATCGCTGTAGCAAACCTGGCAGTATGCTGCAGCTTGTGGAACATGACTGCCAGATTGCTGTGCTTCTTGAGCATCCTCTCTCTCTGCGCTCACGCTACTGCCTTCCTCTAGCTGAGTGTCATCATCAGAGCCCACCAAACACTGGGCATCCTCCTGGAGCATGTACCCAACACTGTGCTCAAAGAGTTCAGGAGACTCCTCAGGAGGACGTGGTGGGTCTAGGGAAGGAGTCACTTATGATGACATTGAGAGGAGGGACGACGATGTGTTGGCAGCTGCTTTTCTACTACCCTGAGACTGGGTGAGAGAGGATGAGGAGGATGAAGAGGGCTTGGTCATCCACTCTACCAAGTCGTTGGCATGTTGCGGTTCAACATGTCCAGCTGCAGAAAAGAAGGACAAGCATGTCCCATGGCCACGTGCTGATGACAATGCACCGCGTCCACGACCAGCACTGTTGTCTCTAGACACAGAGCCTGCTTGCCCTCTTTTATCGGCTCGCGCCTGTCTGCCTCTCCTTGCTGGCCTTCCAGACATGGTAATGGCCTGAAGGGAGTTGGGTAAAACAGTAGTTGGGTAGTTTATATTGTGCTGGAGGCACACAACACCCACTAACTCCTGCAGATGCCTTTTTTATAGAACAGCAGAGTTAAAGGGGTATATACAGATGTATACTGTGCTGTGCTGGAAGCACACACAACTTCCAATAACTCCTGCAGATGACAATCGGGCCCAAATAGAGAACAGCTATGTAGGTGGATTATAGCGGTATGTACTGGGTACAGAGCACGCACACAGCACGCACTATCTCCTGAGTGACACTACTGACTGCAAGCTCTATTGTTAAAGATGGACCACTAGCTATATAGGTGAGGTGAATATCACGGTGTATACTGCGGTCAGGGCACGCAGACAATAACCAGAAAACAGCAGAGTTAAAGGGGTATATACAGATGTATACTGTGCTGTGCTGGAAGCACACACAACTTCCAATAACTCCTGCAGATGACAATCGGGCCCAAATAGAGAACAGCTATGTAGGTGGATTATAGCGGTATGTACTGGGTACAGAGCACGCACACAGCACGCACTAACACTACTGACTGCAAGCTCTATTATTAAAGCTAGATCACTAGCTATATAGGTGAGGTGAATATAGTGGTGTATACTGCGGTCAGGGCACAGACAGTAACCACTACACAAGAGCAAGATAGTAAATCAGCCAAAAACGATTGGTGTGTAACTGTGTTGAAGGTACACAGAACACCCACTGCTTCAGACGCCAACACACTACACGAGGCCGCCTTAATGGCGGCCTTATATAGTGTGGGGCGTGCACTACACAGCCTGAGCTATGATTGGCCACAGGCAGGATGCCTGTGGCCAACCATGGCTCTCCTCGCTGCTGGCGCTGCGATTGGCCAAGCATGCGGGGTCACAGTGCATGCTTGGCCAATCGTGAGACAGCAATGCATTGCGCCATCGCAGTGCATTGTGGGCCACACAAATTTTGCCGCGAACGGCCCAAACGTTCGGAATTCGGCGAACGCACGAACGACCGATGTTCGAGTCGAACATGCGTTCGACTCGAACACGAAGCTCATCCCTACTTGACACACAAGGCTGCTCTGCAAGCATCACCTCTGCTGGCTGGGTCCCTGACTTGATCACCGCCTGAAGTTTCCCGATTCTCTTCCGTGCCCGTTCAGTGAGAATATTGCTCCAGTACTTGATTCAGTTACTCAGTGTGGTCCCCGGGAAAGGCGATTGGTCCCCTGGTGGCAACAGCTTCCCTTCTACCTCTAACCACGACAAGTTCTCTGGCCGGCAAAATCGTCACTTTTGGTTGGACTGTAAGCCGCAGTTCCAACCCTACACTGCTCTCTTACTTCTGGATAGGCCCACACACAGAATGGCAGCCAGATGCCCCCGGGATAGGCCCAATCTCCGGCCTAGCAGCCCGGGGCGTGTGACACATGCACAGAACAGAGATCAGCTGACCTCACCCGAATATTTAAGTTCTCCCAGCAATTTCCAAAGGATTAAAAAAAAAACTGCCCATTGGCTAAGATACCCCATATACCCATAACCTGACATTGGATTGTCCTTCTCATATCTAGTACCTCCAAGTTACCGGCCACCTAGTGGTAGAAGAGAAAAGTGCAACGAGGCCAAACTTAGGGAAAAATCATTGGATCTCCATCTAAGTAACTGCAGTAGCTAATCCTGGCAAGGAATTTGGTGGGGAACTCCCTGACTAAACCCCAGGGCGCTACATACACTTCTGCCCCAGCCACCAAATGTATATGGACTCTTGACATCCTCACATACAATGCAGGACCACTGATTCTGCGCTGCCCATAATGATGTCCATAGGGATGGTGGGACTTTGCAGGACTGGTCATATGGCAGGGAGGGAAGCTTGCAATATAAAGGAATCAGGTAATTATTTCTGTCTATTACATGCCCTGTAGATTAAAAGGTTCATTCACATAGGGCATGGACTCATACATCAGAGAACTAGGCGATTTTTATGTGCCAAGGGAATGAGAGGTGTTCCATGCAGTCATCCCATCAAAATGAATGACGGGCTAAGAGATGGAGGAACTGCAAGGATCTTCCCCCACATGCCAGTTTTTACTTCCGCACAATATAATGAACATACAATGAATGCACACAGTGCCTGAAGTGTAAATCTACAGTTCAGGCACTGTGTGTGTTCGTTGTATGGCACTGTCTGTGATGAAGGAGCATTGCAGATTTGTGGATATCGTTATTAACCCTTGACGCCCACTTTTGCAGTGTGTTTGGTGCACTGCTCTCGTGGTGGATACATGTTCAAAATGATCCAGGAACCTGCAAAGTCCACCTAACACAGAGCCCAGGGGTGGTTCAACTGCATGTATAAACCAAACTTAATTGTGCAGTCAACCGCCCTGAGTTGAGGATAATCACATAGGGGGAGCACGAGAGTGTTGGCACCTATTATTAAGTTTGGAGCATGCAACACAACGATTCAATCCAATCCATTTCTATTTTGAAATATCTTAAAGACTAAAGACTAATAAAAACGTAATGGGGGTTATTTACGAAAGGCAAATCCACTTTGCACTACAAGTGCAAAGTGCACTTGGAAGTAAAGTCGCTCTAGATCCGAGGGGGACATGCAAGGAAAATAAAAAACAGCATTTTAGCTTGCACATGATTGGATGATAAAATCAGCAGAGCTTCCCCTCATTTCAGATCTACCCCTTAGATTTAGGGCGACTGCACTTCCAAGTGCACTTAAATGCAATTTCAAGTGCACTTTGCACT
This sequence comes from Lithobates pipiens, assembly GCF_037356315.1. Taxonomy (NCBI): domain Eukaryota; kingdom Metazoa; phylum Chordata; class Amphibia; order Anura; family Ranidae; genus Lithobates; species Lithobates pipiens. The sequence continues at coordinate 54,061,960 of NW_027507789.1, read as the reverse complement.
TTTAGTTTGCACTTGTAGTGCAAAGTGAAATAACCCCCAATGTTCACATGGGACACAATGAAATATATTATCAGCACATTAGAACTTTATTGCATGTATATTACAAGGGATTGAAATCATTTTGGTCTATTTTTAATTATTTAATTAGTTGTTTATATTGTTTCATCAGTAATTAAGCACTTTTGAATATACAGAATGTCACACGGATTTTGAATATTTTGTATGCAAAATTTTATTTATATATTCAATATATTATATATTCATATACGATGTACCAATTAGCGCAACACTTTTTGATTGACCTTTCTGTTGAGTGTCAGGGGTCAAAGGTAACCATGTGTGATGCCAATAGGTTGACAAGGCAGCAGTTCTCAGACTTCTGGTTTCCCTTCAAGGTGAAATACAAGGTTCAGTCAACGAAAGTTAAGCTGAAACATCCAGATAGCATCTTTCATTACTTGAATAACACTAAACTGATAAAAATCTATCGAATTTGTTGTCATTTACCATGGGTCACTGAATATAATTTCTCTTTACATTACGTTATTAAATAATGACAATTAGATGTACTTGTTAGGCTCGTTTCATTTAAAATGCCATATTTTGCTAATTGTAGCCCTCTTCTTAGTATACCCATTACTATCATTTGCTGGCCAGATTCTGGATGATGTACAGAAGCAAAGAATACACATGGTTATGTGATCGCTTAACATCAGCAATAAATGGGTCATGTGACCTCTCATCATTCTGCTCATCTATTGCTCCATAAACCTAAGTGGCCTCCTCTGTTTAATCAGCAGCAAGTATAATACTCACCCAGTCCAATTAAATGTAAGAGGTGAAAAAAATTATAAAAATAAGAAACACAGTTTTGCATATATTCAATGCAGAATTAAAACCTACACATTACCTATGGCAGACTTTCTCAACCAGTGTGCCCTGGCACCCTGAGGTGCTGTCTGGGATTTGTCAGGGGTGTCGTCAAATGACAGCACCCCTTATGACAGCGTAATGCATACAGTATATCCACTTCAGCCCCGGAAGATTTTACCCCTTTCCTGACCAGAGCACTTTTTTGCGATTCGGCACTACGTTGCTTTAACTGGCAATTGCGCGGTCGTGCGACGTGGCTCCCAAACAAAATTGACGTCCTTTTTTTCCCACAAATAGAGCTTTCTTTTGGTGGTATTTGATCACCCCTGCGGTTATTATTTTTTGCGCTATAAACAAAAAAAGAGCGACAATTTTGAAAAAAAAAACACATTATTTTTTACATTTTGCTATAATAAATATCCCCCAAAAATATATAAAAAAATTAGTTTTTCCTCGGTTTAGGCCGATACATATACTTATACATATTTTTGGTAAAAAATAAAAAAAAATTGCAATAAGCGTTTATTGATTGGTTTGCACAAAAGTTATAGCATTTACAAAATAGGGGAAAGTTTTATGGCAGTTTTTTTCTTTTTTTTTTCACTAGTAAAGGGAGCGATCTGTGATTTTTAACATGACTGTGACATTATGGCGGATGCGTCGGACATTTTTGACACATTTATGGGACCATTGTCATTTATATGCTATACAAATGCACTGATTCCTGTGTAAATGACACTGACAGTGAAGGCGTTAACCACTAGGGGGCAGTGTAGGGGTTAAGTGTGTCCTGGGGCATGTGTCTAACTGTGGGGGGTCGTGGCTACGTGTGACACGTCACTGATCTCTGCTCCCGATCACAGTGACACTGTCACTAGACAGAAGGGGAAGATGCGTATTTACATTAGCATCTCCCTCTTCTTCCTCTCCATGAAACGATCGCAGGTATTCCCGCATCGATCAAGTCAGTGGAACCCGCGACCCGGGCGGCGCGCGCAATGGCACGCCAGCAAATTTAAAGGGACATACCTGTACGCCCATTTGCCTGTCTGTGCCATTCTGCCGACGTACATCGACGTGCGCCAGTCGGAAACCGGTTATGCATGGCGCAACATACACTGAGTAGCCAACTTCATGACAACCCCCCTAATATTGAGCAGGCCCCCCTTTTGCTGCCAAAACAGCCCTGACCCATTGAGACATGGATTCCACTAGACCTGTGAAGGTATGCTATAGTATCTAGCAGCAAGCCATCGGTAGCAGATCCTTTAAGTGCTGTAAGTTGCGAGGTGGGGCCTCCATGAAGCTGACTTGTTTTTGCAGCACATCCCACAAATACTCGATTAGATTGAGATCTGGAGAATTTTGTGGTCAAATGAACATCTCAACTTGTTCTTGTGACCCCCAAAATTTTCTTAACCATTTTTGCATTATCTAAAAAAGGCCACTGCCATCAGGGAATACCGTTCCCATGAAGGGGGTGTACTTGGCCAGCAACAATGTTTTGCTAGGTAGCATGTGTTAAGAAACTACCACATGAATGGCAGGATCAAAGGTTTCCCAGCAGAACATTGCCCAAAGCGTCAAACTGCCTCCACTGGCTTGCCTTCTTTCCATACTGCTTCCTGGTGCCATCTCTTCCCCCGGTGTGAGACATACCCAGCCATCTACATGATGTAAAAGAAAACGTGACTCATCAGACCAGGCCACCTTCTTCCACTGCTTTTGTGGTCCACTTCTGATGCTCACGTGCCCTTTGCAGTAGCGTTGCTACCTCATCCCTTTAAAACTGAACACATATGATTTACACAGGTTCTGAGGCTAATTTAATTCAGATAAAACACCAAGTGAGTTTAATTATCACCTTAATCAGCCACACAACCTGTGTTATTCATATGTGTTCAGTTTTAAAGGGATGAGGTAGCAACGCTACTTTGTAGGCATTTTTGTTTATGGACACGGGTCCGCATGGGCACACTGAGCGGTCTAAGTACACAGCCCCATAACAAACAACAAACTGTGATACCCATTTATTTATGCTTTCAACACATCAACTTGAGGGACAACATGTTTACTTGCTGCCTAATATATCTTACTCACTTTCAGATGCCATTGTAATGAGATAATCAATAGTATTCACTTAACCTGTCAGTGGTCATAAAGTTATAGCTGATTGGTGTATATGTGGTTGTGTAGCAAGGAGTAAGTCACCAATTAACTCCTGGTCTTAGAGTAACGATTGAGAGTTGGTAAGACCAGCACCCAATCACTGTAATAGGCAATCACAGTGAGAACTCACCACTGTACTTTTTCTCCTCTGTGAGGAGAAAGATACATTGTATTTTTTCATTCACACCGATGTGACTTGTCATGCAATTTGATAGTTTCAAATCGCATGACAAGTCACACCCCTTTGTCCGCAATCTGACAATAGCAATCTGTGTCCATCTAACCTGTGGTCTAATGTGCCCAACCTTAGCTCTATTAGTCCAAGATTATTCTACATAGAGAGAAAAGATTTGACACAGAGAGGAAAAATTCAACATAGAGAGAAAAGATTCGACATTATAGAGACAATAGCAAAAAAAGGTCGAATGTGCCTAACCTAGCTCTGTTAGTCCAAGATTATTCGACATAGAGAGAAAAGATTCGACATGAAGATTCGACGGAGCAGTCGCCGCGAGTGGACATTTATGGTCAAATGCTCCGCCCATAGGCTATAGAAGAATTCTAATGTTGGTTGACTGATTAATAAATTAATCAAATTAATCAATAAATTAATAAAATAAAGTGTCATACAACATTAGAATTCTACTATAGCTTATAGGCGGAAAATTCGAGCGGAAATGTACGATTGTATCGTCATACAGTTTAGCTGCTCCGTCTATTCTTCTGCCTACAAGCTATTCCGTCCAATCTGCTTAGAACATTCGATAGACACCATAAGCCTTCAATGACAGATTCAACCTTAATTATTTTGGATTTTCGGACGAATGCATTTTTTAACGAAACAAAATAAATAAAAATGAATTTCTGGAGTAACTAAATAAATGTATTTTTCGGACGAAAACAAAATTCCGAAACTAAATATTTCAGTGTGCACATGTCTAATAGACATCTGTGTATGAAATCACAGAAGTCTTCCAAGTAGCATCTGAAGTACTACCTTGAAATTGTGCTACTTCACTTGAATGTCAATGTCGTGTGACCGGGGTGGCTAAGGGTCCTTTCACATGGAGTAACCTCCATTCCGATTAGCAGGGGATCTGTGAGTTGATCTCCTGCTGACCCCCTGCATTGTGCAGATGACAGGCACACGTCTGCCCAGTTTAAGAGTAAACAGTCTCCACTTATGGTTACAGCCAGCTGTCTCTGATCCAGTCCCCCCAAACAGAATAGTCCTCCTCCATTTTTTTTTTGCGGGCTTGATCAGACTCAGACCTAGGCAGGTGTACATGGACACAAGTCTGTTTACTCCCACGGTCCCACCAGTCCATAGGAATGCATTGATCTTCTGATCGGGTCCTCCTGAAAAACAGGTGGACCTGATCACATTGCCCGTGTAAAGGGTCGTAACAAAAAAAAAAGGCCTGTTTAAAAAAAATATATATTAAAAAAACAGATTTGTATTTTAAAGCTGAAGTTCAGTGATTTTTATTTATTTTTTAATCAGCACCAGGGATGGTATTTACAGTACATGAACGATAAGAGTCCCCTGTGCTGGTGGCAGTTCTTTTCCTTGAAATACTCCATCCTCTACTCCCCAGATACCCCTGCAGCTGTGATCTGCTGGTGCTGCAGTCTACAAAGAAAAGCCCTCTATGAATAGAGGATGGGTAGATGAATGAAAGGTCCGCCTCCATTTATAGAGAGCTTTTCATTGTGGGAACCAATAGTACGGCTACTTTTGACAAGTGCCTGTGACAGGCAGAGTTACCCATATTATCCCCTGCAGCACCAGAAGATCACAGCTGTTGGGGGTATTGGGGGGGGGGGGGAGCTGACGATGGAAGTTTTCAAGGAAGAGAGCAGCCACCAACACATGGGATACTCATCATTCATGCTGATTTAAAAAAAAAAATCCATGTTTTCCCTCCCTGCACAGTGTGCATTCTGTAGACTTTGTAAGAACTTCCTCTGGATGTGTGCATGCTCCAGCAATGGCTTAATACCAAAGGATAGGGGCACCATAATGGGGTACTAGTCTTCCCATTGACACCAGTGATGGTGCACCATTCCTCCCACTAACATCAATGAAGGGGCACCATAATGGGGTACTATTCTTCCCACTAACATCATTGATGGGGCACCATTCCTCCCACTGATAACAATGAAGGCATACCATTCTTCCCACTAACTTCAATGATGGGGCAACATTCTTCCCATTGACACCAATGATAGGGCACCATTCTTCCCATTAACACCAATGATGAGGTACCATTCTTCCCACTAATATCATTGATGGGGCAACATTCTTCCAATTGACACCAAGGATAGGACACCATTTTTCCCATTGACACTAATGATGGGGTACCATTCTTCCCACTAACTTCAATGATGAGGTACCATTCTTCCCAATGACACCAATGATGGGGCAATATTCCTTCCTTGAATACCAACAATGGGGCACCATTCTTCCCACTGCTACCAACATTTTGGCATTATTCCTTCCATTAAAACCAATAAGGGGTCATTGTTTCCTCCCACTGTTTACTCCCACTGAAACTAGGTTGTTTGCCACTGGCCCCCTAAAGTCTGAAGGACTGTAAGCTGGTGCTTTGTTGAGAGAGTTTGGAGACTCTTAGTCTAGGGGACTAAAAAATCAGTTTACTTACCTGGTCCACCACCTAACCCCCCCCCCCCCCCAGCAGCTCCTCTCCTCTACTTCCTTTTGCAGCGTATTGTCCCTCGTCATCCTCACATCCAATGCAGGTCTAAGACTGCTGGAGCAAAGGGAAGAAGAGCCTGGAGGAGTCTGTAGGAAAAGGGGATTGGGGCGGGCAAAAGTGATTTTTGCAGTCTCCTACACATAAACAAGTATTTAACCCTCGCAGTGCTGGGGCAGCCCCATTACAAGGTAGCATATTTCCTTTCCCTGAAGTTTACCATTAGGCCCCTTTAACACTGGGGCACTTTGCAGGCGCTATAGCGCTAAAAATAGCACCTGCAAAGTGCCCTGAAACAGCCGCTGCTGTGTCTCTAGTGTGAAAGCCCCGAGAGCTTTCACACTGGAGTGGTGCACTTGCAGGATGGTCAAAAAAGTCCTGCAAGCCGCATCTTTGGAGCGCTGTAGGAGCAGTGTATTTACCGCTCCTAAAGCACCCCTTCCCATTGAAAACAATGGGGCAGCGCTGAAAACCCGGCGGTTTTAACCCTTTTTTTAAAACTGCCCCGCTAGCGGGCAAATAGTGCCGCTAAAACAACGGTAAAGCACCGCTAAATATAGCGCCGCTTTACTGCCAGAGCCCACAACACCCCATTGTGAAAGTAGCCTCAATGAACACATTGATGTCCACTCAGGAGAGTGAGAGAGTAGCAGCAGGCTGATGAGGTCACCCCTCCACTCAATCTATCCCCTCCCCATCAGCTTGTTCCTTGACAGCACATTCAAATGCAGCACATCTCAGTCTGAGCTCTGCTTGTACAGGGAAATGCAGGGTGCTGATATCAAGTCAAATTCAGGTACTTACACTGCTTGCATAAAAAAAATAAAAATACATGTCAAGATTTATTAATGAATACAGAGCTGCATTAATTTGTGTCTTTTGTATCTGCCGGGCGTTCAGCTGTATGCTACGATTAAATCGGGTAAACAACATCATTCATAGTCACTTTTATTTCACTGACTAATGCATGGAATTCACATTAAAAGCAGATAGGTGTAAATAAACCTTGACAGTTTCTTATAACCAAACCAAAGTATAATTGACTTGTACAGCTCCTAGTACATGACTGGTAGAACACGCTAGTGACAGATATACAGAATCATGTTCTAATGGGAGAAGCTTTGCCTTCATCAGATGCTGGCTACAAGAAATTTATATGTAAATAACCCTTTTAATTTTCAGCTGATACTGCCCTTTCAACGTTTAAAGATTTTTTTTCCTCCTAATGCTGACTACATGATATTTAAATGTAAATAACCCTTTTAATTTTTAGCTGATCCCGCCAATTTAATGTTTCATTTGAATGTGCAATGCTATACACAATGATAGTGATGGCTGGTGAGCCCATATTAGACATTGGTGCTTTCACTGTATCTGTGAATGTGTTCTATCTTTAGACTGCTAGATGCCGTTTAATTGGCAGAAGTGGATTTTACTTTAGCAAAGTAGTCACAAGCAGGTTAATGCAAACATCTGAATGTTTAGTCTTAAATTAGTTTAATTATGAAGATGTAAACCCTTATGACAATTAGTTTGTTAAAGCACTGCGTATTATATAATCTCAATTAAAAAAAAAAAAAAAAAAGCTTTAAAGTGTTTTTATTTCGTTAAAATAAAAACATGTTCTACTTGCATTCTCTGTGCGCTGGTATTTAACAGAACGGCCCCCAACCCAGCCCCCAATACTTCTCGGGTCCCCTGCCGATGCTCCTCTTGGCTTCTCCTCTTCTCGGTGTGCCACTAAAGGAAGTCACGTCCTATGGGGGCACCTGTGGGCTCACTCTTGAGCCTGGCTGTGTGCGTCTATAAACATTTACAGTGAAGCTTGGTCCCGCCTCCCACTTCCTCCTTACAGGATTTGATTGGCAATGGCTCCTGCTCCTGTCAATCCAATCTTGTGAGGAGGAAGTGGAAGCCAAGGCGCACACAGCCCAGCTCAGGAGCAAACCCACAAGTGCACCAATGGCTCCTGCTGCTGTCAATCCAATCCTGTGAGGAGGAAGTGGAAGCCAAGGCGCACACAGCCCAGCTCAGGAGCAAACCCACAAGTGCACCAATGGCTCCTGCTGCTGTCAATCCAATCTTGTGAGGAGGAAGTGGAAGCCAAGGCGCACACAGCCCAGCTCAGGAGCAAACCCACAAGTGCACCAATAGCTCCTGCTGTTGTCAATCCAATCCTGTGAGGAGGAAGTGGAAGCCGAGGCGCACACAGCCCAGCTCAGGAGCAAACCCACAAGTGCACCAATAGCTCCTGATGTTGTCAATCCAATCCTGTGAGGAGGAAGTGGAAGCCGAGGCACACACAGCCCAGCTCAGGAGCAAACCCGCAGGTGCACCAATGGCTCCTTGCTGTTGTCAATCAAATCCTGTGAGGAGGAAGTGGAAGCCGAGGCACACACAGCCCAGCTCAAGAGTAAACCCGCAGGTGGACCAGTGGCTCCTGCTGCTTTCATTAAGTACTGTGGAGAGAGGAAGAGAGAGGGACTGATATAACCAAGAGGATATTTTTTACCTTTATGCAGAAAATGCATCAACATAAAATTTGTACTGCCTTTAGAACCACTTCAACCTTTTTTTTTTATCCTTTGTGGCAACTCAGTGCACTGCTGCTGATCCCTAGATCTAGAACTTTTTGGAAATCAGTGGGCCTGAGATTGGTGGTAGGGCAAGGGTCAAGGCTAATAGCAGTACACTACACCAAAATAGACATAATTGCAGCATGCTGACATTATTGCAATGGTTGCGGCACACTTTGTACACTGCAGTGAATTTAAGTACGAACTTCACCCGGCCATGGTGTCCTCTAGCCACTTCTCTTCCACGCCGTAGGTCTCTACCAGGTTCCAAGGAGACTTGCAACACATCTGCATACATGGGAGAATCCTGCATGGTGCTTAGCTCTGGTTGTGCTATGTATGCTGGGTCTCTGACAGGTCCTAAAATACGCAGTATAGCACAGGACCAGGGTTGGACTGACAACTCATGGGGCTCCCGGGCAATAGGAGCTTATGGGGCCCCCAGGCAATCAGAGATTATGGAGCCACACAGTAGACACAAACACACACACACACAGTATGCAATCACACAGTATACACAGACATGTTTCTATTGGCTCAGAAGGTACTGGAGAGGTGGGGCAGCTATAATCTCAGAATTTTTAGACCAAAAGGATGTCGGTAAGGGACATTTCAGAGTCAGATGTAAAAAAGAAAAACACACATTTTTACATACTGTCCCTGGTTTTACTGAGGCCGGCAACCCTGATGGGGCCCCCTAGTGGCATGGGGCCCTCGGGCAGTGCCCGAATGGCCCAATGGTCAGTCCGCCCCTGCACAGGACATGTCTGCAAAACACTGTCTCCTGGTGTCAGTGATGTAAACATCTCAGGGAGGGGCCCTATGTCATCTCGCCTAGGTGGGAAAACACAAATAGATAAAAAAGTTTATAAACATTTCCAAAAAAAGTTGTGTAGGTGGTGGTGGAGGGACTAGTTACTTCCATGGGTGAAGGTCCACTTTAAGAGGGTACAGCATGTGAGGTCCATGAAACTTGGGCATTTTTGGCTCTGAGGATTGGAGGGGTGGTTGAAGAGCTCTGAGGGAGTGTGACTGAGGGCTTTTAAGGGTTTACAGGGGGAAGAGAATTTTTGGCGCTGAGTTGCTCCTCTAATTTTGTCATGAGATATGTCACATGAAAAGGGAAAACAGGAAGAATGGCAGTCTACCGTTACTCCCCGGTAGGCATCCATAATTAAAGAGAGGTTTGTTCTCAGTGCCTAGACTAAGTTTCCTTTGCATATGGAGCAGAATCCATGCTCCAGCATCTATTCCAGTCTCTGCTTTGACTGACAGTAATGACGCTGCTGTCACATCTGTCAGTCAGCAGGCAGTCAGACAACTGAGCCCAGTGCCCCAAGATCTAGTCGAATCTCTGAGTGGAACCCAGCAAGTTTCTAGATATGCTGATCTCCTGCAGTCACCTTACAGCCATTTGCTGACTATGTACTCTAGCAATAGTTGCTTGGCATTTCTCAGGGTTGGCTTCCTGATAGTGATACAATAGACCATGCCTATGCAATATGTGTTGAAAAAGTCACTTAAAATCTCCATCAAAAGGCAGTGTGATAGGAGGACAACCCAGGTACACAATGAAAGGGCAAGGGGCAAAACTTTGTCACCTCTAACAAAAAGCAAATAAATGTAAATGGCAGCACGTGTTTATTCACAAACAATACATGTATATAAATAAATAATTCACCTAAAACAATATTAACAAGGGCCCATTACTTAATCGATTATTAAAGCGTTTATAAAAAAGGGTGAAAAGTGAATTCCACTATCTGTGATGTCCATTACCACGTTAGGAAAGAAGCTTGTAGGCAGATGCAGTATGACCTCCCTGCACAGGTGGTGCTGTTGCAGCTGCCCAGCAGAGAGAGTGAAGAAAGGAGGAATACACATTCCTCTTGGACCTCCATACGTGTTATTGTGTGGACTGCTGTCTGGTTGGATGCTGCCACCTGGACAACCTCTGTGGCCACCTTTAGTGAGGTCAAAGCACTGTCCCACTGCAGATAGCACGGGTTTTGTATGTGCCTAGGTTACTGCCAGGAACCCGCTTGACAGGGAGAGCATGCCTACCATAGGAAGAGGTTCCAGAGGGGAAGGGATAGCATAGGTACTGTCGCCAAGGCTCAAAAAAAGGGACCTTTATGCTACTACTCCTTTTTGCATCTGCCTTCCAGCTACTCCTTCTGTGGCAGGTGCTACCAATCTCTGTACATATCAGTATAACCTTCTGTGAGTATTGCTGCCAGTTCTAAGCCGCTGCATAGACTTTGTTACTGTGAGTTGGAAGTTTTTTGATAATACAATTTCTGCAACTTTAACCACCGTGTGTGTCGTGCCTTCTCTCTGGGGTGCCTACCACCTGGGCTCCTACAGCCTGCAAGCTCAACACAATGAATGACCTCTTAGAGATAGGAAGGCCAGAGAGAGCTTGTTAAGAATCACTCCTTTAAAGCTGAACCTTGGGAAAAGCAAATATCATCTAGATACAAAAGGCATGTGTATTCTACCTTGAATCGTGTATTTCTTCCAGATTTTTTCCAGATCTGTGCAGTAAGCCTGTGTGAAAGGTTGCATCTGTGCATGAGCTTCTTGTAATAAAGACTGGTCAAGCTGCTCTCTCCCCTTGTGCAGGGTGACTGGTCTTGCATCCGCCCCCTCCTGTAGTTTTCTGCAGGGAGCCTGTAGTGGGTGGAGCCCATCCTACAGCCCCGCTCTGTGCACAGGCTTACAATGTTACTGCTCTTTTTATAAAGTATTAAATAAAGCATTTAGTCCACACAAAAATGTATATATTTTTTGGCTATTGAGGAGTATATTTAACTTTAACATAGAGTTTCTCTACTCCCTGATTTAACGGGAATATGGCCCAATCTACAGTCTCTTCTGCTAACTCAATGCCAATGTCTACATGTCTCCAAATGATACCATCCCATTAAGTAACAGAAAGAAATAAAAACAGGTTTTAACTTTTAATATACCATTAATTATGGTAAAAATCATAAAAACAATATAAAATATAAATTTTTAGTTTCCCATAGCACTATACAATATGCATAACAACTGTCCTCCATGTCTTTCCATCCAGTGATCTACACAACAGGATGGCATGTTTCTGTAGCCCCCCTATACATTTCTTGTCTTTAGAACTTTTCAGGGGCCCTTTAGGGAGATCTGAATGGTGAAAGATTATTATGGAAATGTATTATACCGTATTTTTATATTTTAGGTGAATCCTTTAATGATATATATTTGTTAGCTTTGAAGATACCCTTGTTGACGCTTTATTATTTATTTTTATTTTTATATTATTCAATGTGTTACACAAATTTATAGGTGTACAGCTGAGGGAACAGTTTATACATTTATTCTGGGAATTTTTGAGTAGCATAAGGTATAAAAGATCGCAAATGATAGAAACAAGACTTTTATAACATTCCCATGCTTTAAACATTCCCTTTATGATTTACGCATTCTTTTTAGACATTTCCTTTAAGGAAGGTGCAATTAACTACTGGCTTCATGTGCAGTCATGTATACCCAGAAGCAGGGAACCAGTGTGTGAGGTCAGGCAGTTAATAGAGCAGTACCTGTCAGACCTCTGACCCTGACTCCCTTGTAAGTGTTACGTGCGTGAGACAAAGCAAGTAATACCAATTCGGGGCCCAATATAGATCTTTCTTTACGAATTATATATAGCACCTTATCACTATACAGCAATCTCATGTAAGCTTTAACATGTTCATGTCATTTTAGAAAGGAATTTTCAATATTTTTTAATCTGCAGCTTTTACTAAAATAATAGCTGATGATCCTGACATGAAGGTGCTTGTTCAACATTGGCATGTGGGTGGGGCCAATCAGTTGGTACCCAAATTGGAAGAATGGCACAGAGAGCCCAAGGAATGGTTGCACCATTATTATATTTGTTGAAGGTCAGATAAACAGATTACAAGTTGAGTAACAACTGGCAATCGCCAGCACCGGTAATGTGTCTGCGGTAACTGCGGCAAAACATAGTTCCAAAGATTATGGTATCAGCAAACACAGTGATACTGGCAAAACAAGTGCATAAAGGCAAGTAGTCATGTCCTCAGCAATGCTAGTGGTACATTGTCAGTGTAGCAGTATAAGTGTCACTTAGAAGAGAGGTGCAATGGATGGCAGAGTGGACAACAGCGCCCTTCACCTGTCCTTCCTGAAACTTTCCCTAGAGCTAATTCTCTGCCGCAGACAAATGTGTTTAATTTCCCTACTCTAGCCACTTGCAAATATGTGCCAAATACAGCAGGGCACTGTTATTTATTATCATTGTCCACACTAAAGATGGCTGCCAAGGTCAACCAGTGCTGCAATATCCAATTGGACTACTGCTCTCCTGGTGACACCTATGTGGTCTGCAGAGGAACAATGTTTATCTCCTCCTCCGCTCCTTCACCACCATATTACAGATGGGCTCTTTCCCACTAACTTTGTCCTTGCTCTCTCCAGTGAGCTTCTCCAGATCCAGCTTGATCCCTAGGACACAGATCTGTAAATAGGCCCCCTAGCTAAGCCTAGCTGAGACCTTGTGTCTTTCTTAAAGCTTCCATCAGGATCCTGCACTAGGAAGCAGAGCCCACTCACAGGGGCCGCCTCCTGCAAGACTGGACCCAGGACCACTGCACTTGCTGCTCAAGCCTCAGGCTATTTATGAGCTCTCTCCCCACCTTCTGGGCACACCTCCCAAAGTGTTGGCTGGAATTCCATACATTTTCAGGCTGCTTATTCTGTCCCTCCTCCCACTATACTTCTAGAAGACTCGGGGAAGTAATAGAACAGCAGCCTATGAAACACTGCTTAGCCAAATGATTACAGGGGAGCCAGACTAAATGTACCCAACAGCCTGCTCTATACTAGGAGGGTGCTACCAGTGGAGCACAATAACATGATTTTTTTAAACATATACATATAATTTCCTTTAGAAGGGTTCTCCGTTAAACACAGGGGCCTAAGGGGCCTAAACAAGACATTGCTCCTCATCCTACATGCTTTAGTTAACCTCAGGAAAGATACAGGATGTATTTTCCTGGCTTCAAAAAGCCCCCAAAATTACAAGTTGTGTTTTTTATGGGAATAAGGAAAATCTGTCTGGGCAGACAATAAGCAGAACTTTTCTACTATTCAACTAGGTCTATTTCTGTAACTGTTGGTGCTTTATGACCTGGCTAAAAGCAGAAGCATACTACAGCTAGTAACATGGCCATTAAAGGGGAAGTGGGTAGGCTGCAGCAGAGAGGACTTACAGAGATGAAATGAAATGAGAAGTTACACAAAGTGTACAGATGATCTTAGAATAACAATCTAATATTTGCTTTAAGCCCAACTCTAGGTGGAAGAAAAAAATCTTGCAGTGGAGCATGTGCCACTGTAAGGCCGCGTACACACGCGGGGACTGTTCGCCCAACTTTGTCCGTCAAACAGTTTCGGCAAACAGTCCGCTCAAAATTAGCATGGACGGACATGGCCACACACGACGTACGAACAGTTTGCTGAAACCGTGCGCGATGACGTGAACGGCACGTACGACGGGACGAAAAATACGACGTCCTATACACTGCATTATAACTTTCGGCGTGAAAATCCTTTCTGAGCATGCGCGCAACTTTGTTTGACGAACAAGCCTACACACGCGGGGACTGTCCGCTGAAACAAGGTTTCAGCGGACAGTTTTTCGGAATTTCCGAAAAACCTTGTTCAGCGGACTGTTCGCTGAAACTGTCCGCTGAAAGCCCACACACGAGCGGACTGTCCGCTGAAACTTGGTTTCAGCGGACAGTTTCAGCGAACAGTCCCCGCGTGTGTACGCGGCCTAAGGGTTAAATGCGTATTACCTCTAGGGGAGATGAAAAGGCAGCATTGCTTATCTTATCCCTGCCCCAGCTGGCTCCATTGCTGTCCTCCTCCCCCTCTGGCACTCCAGGCTGTGGGTGGTCCTTCAATCGCTTGGAGGAGGCAGGAGTGTGACTGCAGTTGTAATGCACCATAGAGAGGAGGCTTCATGAGACTGACCACACTGTTGGAGGTATTACACTCTATTCCTCTACCCCAGGCCAGGGGTCTCCAAACTATGGCCCCCCAGTTGTTCATGAACTACAATCTCCATTATGCCTAGTCATGTCTGTGAATGTCAGTTTTACAATGCCTCGTGGGATGTGTAGTTCCACAACAGCTGGAGGGCCGTAGTTTCGACATCCCTGCCCTGGGCAAAAACAAGCTCTTAACCTTTGCACAGTGTGGTTGGCCCTACACTACAGGGGTATTTTTTTTTTCTTGTGTCTGGAATGGGGTTTTATAATGGCGATCCATTTAATGATAATTTTTAAAACTGTAAAGTGACTCTGTTACTAGTCTAAAAACTTAAAAATAAGCTCTCTCTGCAAAAAAAAAAAAACAATAATTATTAGTCTCCTCATTCATTCCTGTCTTTCTTGAAGAACTATGGTGACTAAATAATCCTCAGCAGTGGCAGCTGGTACTCACAATTTTTTTTTGGGGGGGGGGGCACAACCAGCACTCACTGGACATGAACGGCGAGTCATCCAACACAGCAACCCAAGTGCTTCAAGAAAACACCCCCGCCCCCCGTATTGGAATCCATGTGCCCAGCGTCCTGAAAGGGGCCAGACGCATGGAAATGGGGTGGTGACGGCGATGCTATGCTAATTGGGGGGCCTACTCTAATGAAGCTGTCTGAGGGACTTCTTTTAGGACCTGTTATGGGAAATTCACATTTGAAGACGGCATCAGTACAGACCGGTGTGTGAGATCAGTGTATGTGTGCTGCTGCTATCCCTCTTGCAACAGAGTCAGCTTGTACTTTAAGTAGACATTGTTCATGGTGAATGAATGAATGAATAACTTGTATAGCGCTACATATGCAAACTAAATCGTCTCAGGGCACTTTTGCTGCCAGTGTCCGTCTGGGTTTTCAGAAGAGATGGGTCTTCAGACCTGCGTAGCTCAGTCTATCATTTGCTGCTTCATGAACTGTGCTCATAATCTCTAAGAAGAAGATAGGTGTCCTCAAGTTACTACTTACTGTTGCTGAATCCATCCAAGCTCAAGTTTATTTCAATAAAACAAGAAAAAGGATACCCCTAGACTAGTGATGGCGAACCTTGGCACCCCAGATGTTTTGGAACTACATTTGCCATGATGCTCACCTACACTGCAGAGTGCACGAGCATCATGGGAAATGTAGTTCCAAAACATCTGGGGTGCCAAGGTTCACCATCACTGCCCTAGACCAAACAATGAACCAGGAGTGACTGAGACTGTGTGCCTGGCTAATAGAGGACCTATTGGAAAGAATCTTGGGACCAAATCAGTGGACCCTTTAGGGGCTGAGAGCTACATGTGCTTATTTACATTGTGCCAAGCTGGCTCAATGTAAGTATGCAAAATTAATCACCCCTAGAGTTCAGCTTTTATAATGTTCTCTGTGCTCTGCTGGCTTTGCCGGTTGGATTTGTGAAACTGGTATAGAAAATACAGACCAGCTCAGTCATGCAGTTCTCTGTGTGGCTTCACCGACTAGGTAACTTGGTCCAATTTTTATAAATGTGAAGAGCCTCAATGAGCATAGTCAAGCAGTGTAACAGAGAACAGATAGTAATACCCATTCTCTGTCTATAATGAGCCCCTAAATGTCATTCAGCTAGGCTTTACATCTACTTTATTGATATCGTGTCATGTTTCTATAGGTTGGTGACCATGCTAAGTGCACCTGCTGTGTTTGCTGGCTGCATTGGTTTAAAGTTAACACTTTAGGCTTGAAGATCAAATACACACGTTGCTTGGCGCAGAGAGGGCAAAATAATAAAAATATAGCAAGGAGTTTGTGAAAAGAGTCTGTGCCACGAGACAGAAGCTGATAGAGTAACAGAATATGTGGGCCAATACAGAGGAGAGACAAATATCTAAGTACATGAAGGAGAGGGGCATGAAGCTAAGAAACTTTAAAACAAAAAAAAGCAAGTTTGTGCACATTGACATCTCTGTCAGTGTCTTTTCTCCTTTCTGTTTCATTTATGTGTAGACACCAAAAACTGAAGTTCCTGTGTAGATGGCACCCAGAGAGAAACAGAGATAAGAGAAGGGCAGAATAAAAGTATTGCATGCCTAAAGCCCAAGGATACATAGAGAGAACAATGGAGGGAAGAGAAGATTGCACTAAAAACAATGGTAGAAATGGTAGAAAAGTCAGCACATCAAATGTCCTGGCAAGTAGTATGAGAAGTGAAATTCTTGAATAGTAGACCATGAAACCACAAAAATCAGAGTCACATTAGTAGACTACCTCCATTGCTCCCCACCATCGGTACAACAGATTTCCAGTTAGCACAATGGTACAGTTAGTACAGTTGTCCTTGTTAGATGAAAAGCTGTCTACCTAGCTGAAAATAGCTGTTTGAACTTATATTGGTACACTAGGAAATGGCTTCCAGTCAGCACTCCTGTCCTCATATTGCTACAATGCCTATAATCTAATTCTCCCGAAGACAATACCAGACATTGAACTGTACCTGTATTGTTCTGTGATATCACAGTTGTATCAAATGTTAATTCATTGCAAATGATAAAACTCAGTGTACGTTTTAAAATATAATGTTATGGCTTTGCAGAGCTGATTTCCAAGGACCTTTTTTAGCTTCAAAGTACTGAGATTTTATACAAAATAATGCACATACAATGCATAGTGAGCAAGAAGCTTTGATGGAAGGTTTTTCCTGTTGGAAGTTGTATAGCTTGTTCTCTTCGCTTGTCGATGTACAGCCAACGTTAAAAAAATGTAGGATACATCTTTTAGTCCAACAAACATAATGCATATTAAATAAAAAAAAAATTATATATATATATATATATATATATATATATATATATATATATATATCTTTTTTTTTTTTAATCAAGAGGTTTTTATTGAACATAGAAGCAAAACAAACGTACCACAATACACTTCAGATTGTCACGCTACAAACAAGCACATAACAAAGAAAATTAAAAGGTCACCAAATCCACCTAGCATACCTCCAGTCTTACAATAGCCCAAATGTTTGATATAAAAAAGATGATCTTATGCCGAGTGCATGGATGCCAAACACTTGCTTGCGTTCGCCTTTGTGCATGAGCACGGGGGGACAGGGGTGCTTTTTTTTTTAATGTTCCTTTCATTTTTATTTTTTTTTTATATAATTTTTATTGTTATCTCAGGGAATGTAAATATTCCCTATAATAGCAATAGGTAGTCTCAAGTACTCTTTTTTGAAAAAATTGGGGTCTATTAGACCCTAGATCTCTCCTCTGCCCTCAAAGCATCTGACCACACCAAGATTAGTGTGATAAAATGCTTTCCCAATTTCCCAATGGCGCTGTTTATATCTGGCAAAGCCTAAGTCATGAAATGCTGATAACTTCCGGTTTCTTAGGCACCATTCTGGTCCCCGATCAGCTCTATGGTCAGCTGGCGGAACCTCCGGCTGCATTCTCGGGTTCCCTGGTGGGACAAGAGAGCCCAAGAAAACCATGGAAAACAGTGGGGACAGGAACGTTCCCTCCCACTGCTTGTGAAAGCAGTCTAAAGGCTAATTAGCCGCTAGGATTGCTTTTACATGAAAGCTGGCTAAAAAGCATGATACCAAAATGATACCTACACCTGCAGGCATCATTCTGGTATAACCACTCAAAGCCCTGCAGCATACCAATACGTTGCTGGTCCTTGTTGGGCATATATTGTAATGTCCTTTTTTTTCATGCAGCCTGTGGGCTGAACGAAAAAAAGAGATTGATCGGTGGGTATGCCCACCATTAGACTATCGCCCTTTATCCACCTACTTCTAATGATGGGCATACACCACATGGTGGTGGCGAAAATCACCTCCTACAGCACTGGAGTTGCTCATTTACGTATCGTGAGAGCAAACGCTGTTGCTGTCAAGATAAATGAATCAGTGCTGCAGCTGAATGGTGTACATGAAAAAAAAACAATGGTAACAATAAAACATTTACTCAATAAAACACATTTGTTTTTGCAGGTAAAAAAAATTGCATTTACTATTTTTTTTTAGGCGCCTGGAAAGCATTCGATCCGCATATAACAGTTCCATGCAGGACTTCTGCAGACTGTCATTGTAAGCTGTTTACACGTGCATTGTACGGCCAGGCAGTTTCGCACTGACATTAAAAATCACTGAACTACCACAGCACTCAACAGTGTGGTGGTAGTTCATTGAGAACTACAGTACAAACGAACAGCTGCAAAAGTGTCAGTACTTGTAGTTCGTTCATTCACTTTTCAAAAAATGACAGCTGGTATGGGGAACTTCTCCCCGTACTGCTGTCACACAGAGGTAGCAGATCCCCCAAATGGCTGCAAGAGAGGTAAGGGCCGGTTCACACTGCGAGCCGCGGCGAGGCGTCTCCGACTTCCTCGCCGCGACTTGCAGGGGGGGTCAGCGGCGACTTGCAGAGGACTTCTGCATAGAAGTCAATGCAAGTCGCCCCCGAAGTCGCCCCGAAGTAGTACAGGAACCTTTTTTCTGAGTCGGAGCGACTCGAGTCGCTCCTCTCAGAACGGTTCCATAGCACTGTATGGGGGCGACTTGCGGGAGCGAGGCGAGGCGAGCCGTGTCGCCTCGCCTCGCGTCGCAGTGTGAACCGGCCCTTACACTAAAAACAGGTTGAACATGTTCCCAAAGGTAAACCTATCCTTTAAATACAAATCTGCATTACATTAACAATGCACAGTTTTGCACATGTAAAATATTTAAGCAAAATGATACCTAAAACAAGTACTAGGAACAGTGGATGCTATGAAGTGGTGAACAAGGTATTACAGTGGCATTTAAAAAGTCACATGCACACTTTAAACACAGTCCTTAATGTCTAAAGGTGTAACTCTCAGTAACAGTAAATCTGCACAATAAGTTCCTGACATGCAACAATATACAGCAACTATATCATCTTAAAAAAACTGGACTAGTCCAGTGACTTTGCCTAGGCTGAGATAATGCCATCAGTTTGCTGCAGGCAGAAGTTAGCATTTCCTCACTCTCCTCAAGTGAATCCGACTGCAACCTTGTAGCTTTGTAGCAAGTCACGAGGTAGAAGGTCAGGGGCTAATCTGTGTCAGGCATTCATGAACTATGTGCAAGTGTGTTTTATAGCTCACTTGCTTCTTTTTATAGCTTTGTGAAAGAATCTTTTTTTACAGTGTGGGCGTTAGGAAGGAGCTGAAGGCAAAATGATGCCCATATACAGCTCAGGGGGAGCATGGGAATGTCCTTTTTTGCCAGAAGATGCCAATTATTTTCCTGTGTTACCACATAGGGCCTTCCAGTCCCTGACACTTACATTTAAGAGGTAAGGCAAAAAATGCAAATACAGTTTCCAATAAAAAAAAAAAAAAACAAAAAAAAAAAAGGAATTTACCTTTTTTTAAGAAAAATGTATGTCACACTCTATATTAATGAAAGACCTTTAAAACTAATCAAGCAATCCAGTGATTTTGCAGATATAAAGTCTTAGCAATGTCTCCTCTTTCCTTGTGCTTTAGGAGCTTTCATCATATTGCTTTATTTACATTTCACCTGTCTGCAGCCACACTATAGAGTGTAGTGAGATCAGTGGCATCACTAGGGTTGGTGACACCCGGTGCGAAAAAAAAAAATTGTGTCAACCCCCCACCAACTACAGTCCCCCCTCAGTACAGAGCCCCCTCCACTAACTACGGACCCTCCTCCCGCAGTATAGACCCCCCTCCCTCAATACAGACCACCCTCCATCAATATAGGCCCCCCTGCCTCAGTATAAACCTCCCCTCTCAGTACAGACACCCCTTCAGTGCAGACCCCTCCATCAGTACAGACACCCCACCTCAGTACAGACCCCCCCATCGGTACAGACCCCCCCACCTCAGTAAAGACAAACCCACCTCGGTGCAGAACCCCCATCGGTACAGACACCCCCACCTCAGTGCAGACCCCCCCAGCATTACAAACACCCCCTTCAGTGCAGACCCACCTCAGTACAGAAACCCCCCTCAGTGCAGACCCCCAGTGTAGACCCCCCAACAGTACAGACACCCCCTCAGTGCAGAGCCCCCTCAGTGCAGACCCCCCAGCAGTACAGACACCCCCCTAGTGCAGACCCCCCTAGTGCAGACCCCCCCAGTGCAGACCCCCCCCCAGTGCAGACCTCCCCCAGTGCAGACCTCCCCCCAGTGCAGACCCCCCCTCCGTTCAGACCCCCCCCTCTGTTCAGACCCCCCCAGAAGTACAGACACCCCCCCTTACATACCTCAGAACAGCAGACAATTCTACACACACACAGTGGTGTGTGTCCCTCGAGCTCGGCTCCTCCTCCTCCTCCTCTGTGGATGTAAACAGAGAGGAGGGGCAGCACAGTGGTGTAGTGGTTAGCACTCTCACCTAGCAGCAAGAAGGGCCACTGGTTCAAATCCCAACCACGACACCACCTGCCTGGAGTTTGCATGTTCTCCCTGTGCCTGCGTGGGTTTCCTCCAGGTACTCCGGTTTCCTCCCACAACCCAAAGACATGCAGGTAGGTTAATTGGCTTCTGTCCAAAATTGGCCCTAGTATATAAATGGGGACCTTGGATTGTGGGCTCCTTGAGGGTAGGGACCAACATGAGTGTGTAATGTATAGGGATAATTGTAGACACTCACTCAGGTTGAACTGGATGGACTGGTGTCTTTATTCAACCTAACTAACTATGAAACTATGATAAGGAAGGAATTGTTTCCCCTGCTGTAGCAAATTGGAGAATGCTTTGCTGTTTTTTTTTTTGCCTTCCTCTTTTTCAAACGATGGGTGAAGGATTGTGTATATGGGACTTCATTATTATTATAATAATAAATAAATATATAAATATATATAATATATATATATATATATATATATTTATATATTTATCTATTTTTGGTTGAACTAGATTGACTTGAGTCTTTTTTCAACCTAACTATGTGACTATGGATATGTGAAATCACAGCATCAGCCCGGGCTCTGGTCAATTCACACCCCCAATGAGTTTCACTCCACCCACGGAGCTTAAGCATGGGGATAGAGACTCCATACAGAGGGGCAGGGCAGGACTTAGGGTACTGGGGGCCCCTGGGCTTGAGCCACTTTCGGGCCCTACCTTCTATATTAATTTGTCGCCATCTGGTGCCGTAACAATCTAATCGATCCAATCGTTATTTGAAGTGCCAAGCTACTTTTAAAAGGTGACTGGTACCATAGACAGCGTTAAATGCTAAAAAAAAGTAACAATCGATTACTGATTGAAGCTTGAAAAGCTTTTTTCCAATAAATAAATAATGATGAAAAAAGTTCAAAGTGATCAAGTGTTTATTGCAATGCACAAATGTCTTGGTCAGAATGAGAACATAAAACACTTATTTACCTGGAAAACATATTGAAAAACTTGAATCAACTACCTTGTAAGGTTGCAATCATAACAAATCAATTGCAAGAATATAACAAAATAACTCATTGAACAAAGTGCAAGATAAATTGTGTGTGTGTGTGTAGTACATAAGTGAGTGTTGTAGTGAAAAATCTTAACTTAACTTTTAGTCAATAAAATAAAAGTAGTACACTATCATATCTTAAGAAAGCATTACATCAACAACAGTATCCAGAGACTGATCATTTAAAACAACAACAGGCAAGGTAGAGAAAGAAAGAGAAAGGTGATCATGTTATGACTTCATGCATGTCATCTCATTTTAAAGATATTAACATAGTACTATTTAGAAGCGGCATTTTCTGGATTTCTTTGCAGCAAAGTCTTTGATCAAATCAGTAAAATCCAGTTTACGTAGAAGGTCGCTCTCAATTGACATCAGAGTGAGATGATTTAATTTCTGCTGTACAATTGTGGATCTTAGTCTATTTTTTAATAGTTTCAGTTTGGAGAAACTGCGCTCCCCACTTGCATTTGTCACTGGTAATGTCAGGTAAAGTCTGAGAGCGACATCCACATTTGGGAAGATGGTCTGTAGTTTTCTTTTTTTAATGCACAAAAGAAGTTCCCTAGCAGATGATGGCTCATCATGGCAGATGAATTCTTTGAACTGGATGATTTCTTCACAAAATTCATTTTCCAGGTCAGTGTGGTATCTCTTCTGTAGATCTGCTGCTTTTTTACGAAGATGTTCTGCAGAGAGGGTAGATATGTTGTTCAGGAAACCAAAGGTGCTGTTGAGGTCATTATAGGACTGAAAACGGCGATCAAGTTCAGCCAGCAGCCTATCCATCACAACTAGAAACACACCAGATGAGAACCGTTCTCTTCCTGATAAGTGAACCTCAGGTGTTGCAGACTCATCCATGTGAGTCTTGCGTTTTCTTTCTCTTTGTGTGTCTTGTTTGTATGTTGCGGAAACGGTGGGAGACATCGCTTTTGCTTGGTCTTCAAACACATCAAATTCATCTCTCAAACCAACAATATATTCCCGCAGTGACCTCACCAAATCAACAGCATTGCACAGGTCCAGATCCACAGCTTGAAGTGCAACACTTGTCCCATGAAAGCGTTGTAGAACATAATTCCACACAGTGCAAAGAAAAGCAGTCTCAAGCCTGTTCATTTTTTTATGTAGAGACCAAGCATCATTTTGTGTTGTCGGGTTCTGTTTGCTGTCTTCTGCAATGTTCATCAGTGACTCTTGAATATTGGCATAGTTCCGGCACAGTGCCTTGGTGGCCTGTGCATGCGCAGCCCACCTGGTGTCAGAGAGAGATTTTAGTGTCTCAATGCGGTGGTTTTCATTAGGCTGCAAACCTGCAGTTACCACCTTCCATCTAGCTGTGGATTTCGAGAAGAAGTTGAACAAGGTCTGAATGAAGTTAAAAAAATCGGCGGTCTCTGTACAGCAGTTTACACTATTAACTCCAGCCAGATTAAGTGTGTGCGCGGCGCAGGGCACCCACTCTACTAGTGGATTAATGTCTTTGATGTGAGCTTGCAGCCCATTGTACACTCCTGACATGTTTGCGGCATTATCATAGCACTGTCCACGGCAGTTACTGATATCTATGTCCATCTCATGTAAAACTGTGAACACTGCATCACAGAGTGCCTTCCCTGTGTGGCTAGATATAGGGAGAAATTTTAAGAATCGCTCTTCTACGAGGCCCTCTGATGAAACATACCTTATGATAAATGTAAGCTGATCAATGTGCGTCATGTCGGGAGTTGAATCAATGCAAATGGAAAAGTACTTTGTCACTTTCACTTCAGCAATGATTTCAGAAAGTACTCTGTTGCTCATTAGCTCGATAAATTCATCGCATGTTTTCGATGAAAGATATGAGGGGGTTCCTACCCCAGCATTGCCATATATCTGTATGTGCGATTTCAAGAATGGGTCGAATTCACTGATCAGTTCCAGGATTCCCATGTAATTCCCATTGTCAGCTCGGCCAAATATTTCACTGGAGCCTCGGAAAGCCAATCCCCGCTCTGACAGAAATTTTACAACTGCAACCACTCTTTGCAA
Organism: Lithobates pipiens; assembly: GCF_037356315.1. NCBI lineage: Eukaryota > Metazoa > Chordata > Amphibia > Anura > Ranidae > Lithobates > Lithobates pipiens. The sequence continues at coordinate 54,038,068 of NW_027507789.1, read as the reverse complement.
AACTTCACTCCAATAATTGCATTGCGACTCAAACTGCTTTTTAAGCTGAGAATCTATAACTCCGTCAGCTGCTGCTCTGTTGATGTAATTAAACATAGCCTTTCTATGACTTTCACTATTCTCATGCTCAGCAATGCGTCTGGTAGCATGTTTCCAGTCATTATAGCCAGACTCAAAAAGGGATTGACCGTTACAATCGCCAAAAAGGCGGCAAGCAAAACAAAACACACAACCAGTGGATGGTGAGTAAAGCAACCATTCTCTGGGCAAGTACTCACCATTCAAATGCTTGCGTTTGAAATGAGTCTTAGAAAACAGCCTCTTCTGATGTTTGTAGTGGCGTTCAGAAGCCTTAACATTGGCATCCTTATTCTGAGCAGACTCCGGACCTTTTCGCGCCCAATAAGCACGTACGCTTTCATCAATTTTACCCCAGAGAGCAGGATCAGTGGATAAAGAATCTTTAGTTGGACATTGTTCAGTCGCAGTTTCTGACTGAAGAGATGATGATGATTCGTTGATGGGCTGCCCTGCTCGTAAATTCAAATCGTCTCCAAGCGTTTCTTCCATCGGGTTCGTGTTGTTGTCCTCTGGATTCTCTGCTTGCACATCAGGCTGTGGTGTCATGGGTGTAAAAAATCCAGTAATTCTTTTCATTTTACTGAGATCTTCCTTTTTGCGTTGCTGTCTTTCATTTTTTAGTTTTCGTTTAAGCGCACCACTCTGATACCGTTTGTCCGCCATCACTGTCTAATGCAGACAGGTTTTCTCAGCGCCAGTAAACGAGGCACTATGTAACTGCCAATAACCAATCAGCAAACAGCAAACAGCAAGATAAGAGAAAAGGAGCAAGGAACAATTCTGAAAAAAAAACTAATTTTTCTCAGTTTCTGTGATAAAATTTAGCAAATTACTCATTTTTCTTAAAAATTTTGGCCACAATTTATACTGCTACATATCTTTGGTAAAAATAACCAAAATTAGTGGATATTATTTGGTCTTTGTGAAAGTTAGAGAGTCCACAAGCTGTGGTGCAAATCATACAAAATTGCTCATGTCTGATGTACTGGTGGTCTATCTCATTTCTTGTGACCCGAACAAGTCAGGAAAGTACAAATACCCCCCAAATGACCCCTTTTTGGGTATTTAGTAAAAGGCATGGTGAGGTTTTTGATGTTGTAATTTTTTCCCACAATTCTCAGAAAATTGACATTGTAATAGGTTATTTCTCTCACTTGGCATGTGTACATATAACACCCCAAAACACAAGCTACTCCTCCTGAGTATTACAATACCACATGTGTGGGACTTTTCCACAGCCTGGCCACTTAGAGAGGCCCAACATGCAGGGTGCGCCATCATGTGTTCTAGAAAAATAAATTACACATCTAACTTCTTGACTACCTATTACAATTTTGAAGGCCCTGGAGCACCAGGACAATGACACATGACACTGACGTGGCACTGATGACAGATGACACTAATACGTGGCACTGATGACACATGACACTGATAACAGATGGCACTAATATGCAGCACTGATGACATGGGACACTGATGACAGATGACACTAATATGTGGCACTGCTGACAGATGGCACTAATACGTGGCAATGATGACAGATGGCACTAATACGTGACATTGATGACATGTGACACTGGGGACAGGTGGCACTAGGGACAGGTGGCACTGGGGACAGATGCTACTGGGGACAGGTGGCACTGATAACACGTGACACTGATGACAGATGTCACTTATACATGGCAGTGGCACTGATGACAGATGGCACTTATACGTGGCACTGGGGACAGATGGCACTGATGACGGATGGCACTTATACGTGGCACTGATGACAGGTGGCGCTGATGACAGGTGGCACTTATACGTGGCACTGGGGACAGGTGGCACTGATGACAGATGGCACTTATATGTGGCACTGGGGACAGATGGCACTGAGGACAGGTGGCACTTATACATGGCAGTGGCACTGGGGACAGGTGGCACTGGGGACAGGTGGCACTGATGATGGATGACACTTATATGTGGCACTGGGGACAGGTGGCACTGATTACAGATGGCACTTATATGTGGCACTGGGGACAGGTGGCATTGGGGACAGATGGCACTTATATGTGGCACTGGGGACAGGTGGCATTGGGGACAGATGGCACTGATAACAGATGGCACTTATACGTGGCACTGGGGACAGGTGGCACTGATGACGGATGGCACTTATACGTGGCACTGGGGACAGGTGGCACTGATTACAGATGGCACTTATATGTGGCACTGGGGACAGGTGGCATTGGGGACAGATGGCACTTATATGTGGCACTGGGGACAGGTGGCATTGGGGACAGATGGCACTGATAACAGATGGCACTTATACGTGGCACTGGGGACAGGTGGCACTGATGACGGATGGCACTTATACGTGGCACTGGGGACAGGTGGCACTGATTACAGATGGCACTTATATGTGGCACTGGGGACAGGTGGCATTGGGGACAGATGGCACTTATATGTGGCACTGGGGACAGGTGGCATTGGGGACAGATGGCACTGATGACAGATGGCAATTATATGTGGCACTGGGGACAGGTGGCACTGATGACAGATGGCACTTATACGTGGCACTAGGGACAGGTGGCACTGATGACAGATGGCACTTATACGTGGCACTGGGGACAGATGGCACTGATGACACGTGACACTGATGACAGATGGCACTTATACATGGCAGTGGCACTGATGACAGATGGCACTTATATGTGGCACTGGGGACAGGTGGCATTGGGGACAGATGGCACTGATGACAGATGGCACTGGGGACAGGTGGCACTGATGAAAGATGGCACTTATATGTGGCACTGGGGATAGGTGGCACTTATACATGGCAGTGGCACTGGGGACAGATGGCACTGATGACAGATGGCACTTATACGTGGCACTGGGGACAGGTGGCACTGATGACAGATGGCACTGGGGACAGGTGGCACTTATACATGGCAGTGGCACTGGGGACAGGTGGCACTGATGACAGATGGCACTTAAACGTGGCACTGGGGACAGATGGCACTGATGACAGATGGCACTTATATGTGGCACTGGGGACAGGTGGCATTGGGGACAGATGGCACTTATACGTGGCACTGGGGACAGGTGGCACTGATGAAAGATGGCACTTATATGTGGCACTGGGGACAGGTGGCACTGATGACAGATGGTACTTATATGTGGCACTGGGGACAGGTGGCACTGATGACAGATGGCACTGAGTACAGATGGCACTTATACGTGGCACTGGGGACAGGTGGCACTGGGGACAGATGGTACTGGGGACAGATGGCACTAGGGACAGGTGGCACTGGGGACAGATGGCACTGGGGACAGGTGGCACTGGGGACCAGGGCCGGACTTTCAATAGGGCTTGACGGGGCTCAAGCCCATGGGCCCCGTCCAATAGGGGGCCCCGCGAGCCCCGCGAGCCCATACTTTACACGAGGCGTCCGCGCTATAACAAGCTACAGCGCGGACGGCACTTGCTGGGCGGGCGTCCCTGTGCGTCCTCCTCTCGTTTACTTCCCCTGATGCGTGCCGCGGGCGCGCATCGGGGAAGTACTGTGTCGACTCGGCAGTGTCCCTTGGACACAGCCAAACAGCCAATCACAGATCATGCTAAATGGCCAATCACAGCGGCCATTTAGCACTGATCTGAGTGTCCAATGGCAATGAGAGATGACATCATGAGATCATCTCTCATCGCCCGCTCTCCCCCTCACAGAGACAGCCTGTGAGGAGGAAGAGCGACGTGCAGCTTGTCACTGTAAGTAAAAAAAATAAAAAAAAACAGTGTAAAGTGCTGTCCCCAGTGCCACCTGTCCCATCTGTCCCCAGTGCCACCTGTCCCATCTGTCCCCAGTGCCACCTGTCCCATCTGTCCCCAGTGCCACCTGTCCCATCTGTCCCCAGTGCCACCTGTCCCACCTGTCCCATCTGTCCCCAGTGCCACCTGTCCCATCTGTCCCCAGTGCCACCTGTCCCATCTGTCCCACCTGTCCCCAGTGCCACCTGTCCCCAGTGCCATCTGTCCCCAGTGCCACCTGTCCCACCTGTCCCATCTGTCCCCAGTGCCACCTGTCCCATCTGTCCCCAGTGCCACCTGTCCCATCTGTCCCCAGTGCCACCTGTCCCACCTGTCCCATCTGTCCCCAGTGCCACCTGTCCCATCTGTCCCCAGTGCCACCTGTCCCCAGTGCCACCTGTCCCCAGTGCCACCTGTCCCCAGTGCCATCTGTCCCCAGTGCCACCTGTCCCTAGTGCCATCTGTCCCCAGTACCATCTGTCCCCAGTGCCACCTGTCCCCAGTGCCACGTATAAGTGCCATCTGTACTCAGTGCCATCTGTCATCAGTGCCACCTGTCCCCAGTGCCACATATAAGTACCATCTGTCATCAGTGCCACCTGTCCCCAGTGCCACATATAAGTGCCATCTTTCATCAGTGCCACCTGTCCCCAGTGCCACGTATAAGTGCCATCTGTCCCCAATGCCACCTGTCCCCAGTGCCACATATAAGTGCCATCTGTCATCAGTGCCATCTGTCCCCAGTGCCACGTTTAAGTGCCATCTGTCATCAGTGCCACCTGTCCCCAGTGCCACTGCCATGTATAAGTGCCACCTGTCCCCAGTGCCATCTGTCATCAGTGCCACCTGTCCCCAGTGCCACGTATAAGTGCCATCTGTCATCAGTGCCATCTGTCCCCAGTGCCACTGCCATGTATAAGTGCCACCTATCCCCAGTGCCACATATAAGTGCCATCTTTCATCAGTGCCACCTGTCCCCAGTGCCATCTGTCATCAGTGCCATCTGTCCCCAATGCCACCTGTCCCCAGTGCCACATATAAGTGCCATCTGTCATCAGTGCCACTGCCATGTATAAGTGCCATCTGTCATCAGTGTCACGTGTCATCAGTGCCATCTGTCCCCAGTGCCACGTATAAGTGCCATCTGTCATCAGTGCCACCTGTCCCTAGTGCCACGTATAAGTGCCATCTGTCATCAGTGCCACCTGTCCCCAGTGCCACATATAATTGCCATCTGTCATCAGTGCCATCTGTCCCCAATGCCACCTGTCCCCAGTGCCACATATAAGTGCCATCTGTCCCCAATGCCACCTGTCCCCAGTGCCACATATAAGTGCCATCTGTAATCAGTGCCACCTGTCCCCAGTGCCACGTATAAGTGCCATCCGTCATCAGTGCCACCTGTCCCCAGTGCCACGTATAAGTGCCATCTGTTATCAGTGCCATCTGTCCCCAATGCCACCTGTCCCCAGTGCCACATATAAGTGCCATCTGTCCCCAATGCCACCTGTCCCCAGTGCCACATATAAGTGCCATCTGTAATCAGTGCCACCTGTCCCCAGTGCCACGTATAAGTGCCATCCGTCATCAGTGCCACCTGTCCCCAGTGCCACGTATAAGTGCCATCTGTTATCAGTGCCATCTGTCCCCAATGCCACCTGTCCCCAGTGCCACATATAAGTGCCATCTGTCCCCAATGCCACCTGTCCCCAGTGCCACATATAAGTGCCATCTGTAATCAGTGCCACCTGTCCCCAGTGCCACATATAAGTGTCATCCATCATCAGTGCCACCTGTCCCCAGTGCCACCTGTCCCCAGTGCCACTGCCATGTATAAGTGCCACCTGTCCTCAGTGCCATCTGTCCCCAGTGCCACATATAAGTGCCATCTGTCATCAGTGCCACCTGTCCCCAGTGCCACGTATAAGTGCCACCTGTCATCAGCGCCACCTGTCATCAGTGCCACGTATAAGTGCCATCCGTCATCAGTGCCATCTGTCCCCAGTGCCACGTATAAGTGCCATCTGTCATCAGTGCCACTGCCATGTATAAGTGACATCTGTCATCAGTGTCACGTGTTATCAGTGCCACCTGTCCCCAGTAGCATCTGTCCCCAGTGCCACCTGTCCCTAGTGCCACCTGTCCCCAGTGTCACATGTCATCAATGTCACGTATTAGTGCCATCTGTCATCATTGCCACGTATTAGTGCCATCTGTCAGCAGTGCCACATATTAGTGTCATCTGTCATCAGTGTCCCATGTCATCAGTGCTGCATATTAGTGCCATCTGTTATCAGTGTCATGTGTCATCAGTGCCACGTATTAGTGTCATCTGTCATCAGTGCCACGTCAGTGTCATGTGTCATTGTCCTGGTGCTCCAGGGCCTTCAAAATTGTAATAGGTAGTCAAGAAGTTAGATGTGTAATTTATTTTTCTAGAACACATGATGGCGCACCCTGCATGTTGGGCCTCTCTAAGTGGCCAGGCTGTGGAAAAGTCCCACACATGTGGTATTGTAATACTCAGGAGGAGTAGCTTGTGTTTTGGGGTGTTATATGTACACATGCCAAGTGAGAGAAATAACCTATTACAATGTCAATTTTCTGAGAATTGTGGGAAAAAATTACAACATCAAAAACCTCACCATGCCTTTTACTAAATACCCAAAAAGGGGTCATTTGGGGGGTATTTGTACTTTCCTGACTTGTTCGGGTCACAAGAAATGAGATAGACCACCAGTACATCAGACATGAGCAATTTTGTATGATTTGCACCACAGCTTGTGGACTCTCTAACTTTCACAAAGACCAAATAATATCCACTAATTTTGGTTATTTTTACCAAAGATATGTAGCAGTATAAATTGTGGCCAAAATTTTTAAGAAAAATGAGTAATTTGCTAAATTTTATCACAGAAACTGAGAAAAATTAGTTTTTTTTTCAGAATTGTTCCTTGCTCCTTTTCTCTTATCTTGCTGTTTGCTGTTTGCTGATTGGTTATTGGCAGTTACATAGTGCCTCGTTTACTGGCGCTGAGAAAACCTGTCTGCATTAGACAGTGATGGCGGACAAACGGTATCAGAGTGGTGCGCTTAAACGAAAACTAAAAAATGAAAGACAGCAACGCAAAAAGGAAGATCTCAGTAAAATGAAAAGAATTACTGGATTTTTTACACCCATGACACCACAGCCTGATGTGCAAGCAGAGAATCCAGAGGACAACAACACGAACCCGATGGAAGAAACGCTTGGAGACGATTTGAATTTACGAGCAGGGCAGCCCATCAACGAATCATCATCATCTCTTCAGTCAGAAACTGCGACTGAACAATGTCCAACTAAAGATTCTTTATCCACTGATCCTGCTCTCTGGGGTAAAATTGATGAAAGCGTACGTGCTTATTGGGCGCGAAAAGGTCCGGAGTCTGCTCAGAATAAGGATGCCAATGTTAAGGCTTCTGAACGCCACTACAAACATCAGAAGAGGCTGTTTTCTAAGACTCATTTCAAACGCAAGCATTTGAATGGTGAGTACTTGCCCAGAGAATGGTTGCTTTACTCACCATCCACTGGTTGTGTGTTTTGTTTTGCTTGCCGCCTTTTTGGCGATTGTAACGGTCAATCCCTTTTTGAGTCTGGCTATAATGACTGGAAACATGCTACCAGACGCATTGCTGAGCATGAGAATAGTGAAAGTCATAGAAAGGCTATGTTTAATTACATCAACAGAGCAGCAGCTGACGGAGTTATAGATTCTCAGCTTAAAAAGCAGTTTGAGTCGCAATGCAATTATTGGAGTGAAGTTTTGCAAAGAGTGGTTGCAGTTGTAAAATTTCTGTCAGAGCGGGGATTGGCTTTCCGAGGCTCCAGTGAAATATTTGGCCGAGCTGACAATGGGAATTACATGGGAATCCTGGAACTGATCAGTGAATTCGACCCATTCTTGAAATCGCACATACAGATATATGGCAATGCTGGGGTAGGAACCCCCTCATATCTTTCATCGAAAACATGCGATGAATTTATCGAGCTAATGAGCAACAGAGTACTTTCTGAAATCATTGCTGAAGTGAAAGTGACAAAGTACTTTTCCATTTGCATTGATTCAACTCCCGACATGACGCACATTGATCAGCTTACATTTATCATAAGGTATGTTTCATCAGAGGGCCTCGTAGAAGAGCGATTCTTAAAATTTCTCCCTATATCTAGCCACACAGGGAAGGCACTCTGTGATGCAGTGTTCACAGTTTTACATGAGATGGACATAGATATCAGTAACTGCCGTGGACAGTGCTATGATAATGCCGCAAACATGTCAGGAGTGTACAATGGGCTGCAAGCTCACATCAAAGACATTAATCCACTAGTAGAGTGGGTGCCCTGCGCCGCGCACACACTTAATCTGGCTGGAGTTAATAGTGTAAACTGCTGTACAGAGACCGCCGATTTTTTTAACTTCATTCAGACCTTGTTCAACTTCTTCTCGAAATCCACAGCTAGATGGAAGGTGGTAACTGCAGGTTTGCAGCCTAATGAAAACCACCGCATTGAGACACTAAAATCTCTCTCTGACACCAGGTGGGCTGCGCATGCACAGGCCACCAAGGCACTGTGCCGGAACTATGCCAATATTCAAGAGTCACTGATGAACATTGCAGAAGACAGCAAACAGAACCCGACAACACAAAATGATGCTTGGTCTCTACATAAAAAAATGAACAGGCTTGAGACTGCTTTTCTTTGCACTGTGTGGAATTATGTTCTACAACGCTTTCATGGGACAAGTGTTGCACTTCAAGCTGTGGATCTGGACCTGTGCAATGCTGTTGATTTGGTGAGGTCACTGCGGGAATATATTGTTGGTTTGAGAGATGAATTTGATGTGTTTGAAGACCAAGCAAAAGCGATGTCTCCCACCGTTTCCGCAACATACAAACAAGACACACAAAGAGAAAGAAAACGCAAGACTCACATGGATGAGTCTGCAACACCTGAGGTTCACTTATCAGGAAGAGAACGGTTCTCATCTGGTGTGTTTCTAGTTGTGATGGATAGGCTGCTGGCTGAACTTGATCGCCGTTTTCAGTCCTATAATGACCTCAACAGCACCTTTGGTTTCCTGAACAACATATCTACCCTCTCTGCAGAACATCTTCGTAAAAAAGCAGCAGATCTACAGAAGAGATACCACACTGACCTGGAAAATGAATTTTGTGAAGAAATCATCCAGTTCAAAGAATTCATCTGCCATGATGAGCCATCATCTGCTAGGGAACTTCTTTTGTGCATTAAAAAAAGAAAACTACAGACCATCTTCCCAAATGTGGATGTCGCTCTCAGACTTTACCTGACATTACCAGTGACAAATGCAAGTGGGGAGCGCAGTTTCTCCAAACTGAAACTATTAAAAAATAGACTAAGATCCACAATTGTACAGCAGAAATTAAATCATCTCACTCTGATGTCAATTGAGAGCGACCTTCTACGTAAACTGGATTTTACTGATTTGATCAAAGACTTTGCTGCAAAGAAATCCAGAAAATGCCGCTTCTAAATAGTACTATGTTAATATCTTTAAAATGAGATGACATGCATGAAGTCATAACATGATCACCTTTCTCTTTCTTTCTCTACCTTGCCTGTTGTTGTTTTAAATGATCAGTCTCTGGATACTGTTGTTGATGTAATGCTTTCTTAAGATATGATAGTGTACTACTTTTATTTTATTGACTAAAAGTTAAGTTAAGATTTTTCACTACAACACTCACTTATGTACTACACACACACACACAATTTATCTTGCACTTTGTTCAATGAGTTATTTTGTTATATTCTTGCAATTGATTTGTTATGATTGCAACCTTACAAGGTAGTTGATTCAAGTTTTTCAATATGTTTTCCAGGTAAATAAGTGTTTTATGTTCTCATTCTGACCAAGACATTTGTGCATTGCAATAAACACTTGATCACTTTGAACTTTTTTCATCATTATTTATTTATTGGAAAAAAGCTTTTCAAGCTTCAATCAGTAATCGATTGTTACTTTTTTTTAGCATTTAACGCTGTCTATGGTACCAGTCACCTTTTAAAAGTAGCTTGGCACTTCAAATAACGATTGGATCGATTAGATTGTTACGGCACCAGATGGCGACAAATTAATATAGAAGGTAGGGCCCGAAAGTGGCTCAAGCCCAGGGGCCCCCAGTACCCTAAGTCCTGCCCTGCTGGGGACAGGTGGCACTGGGGACAGGTGGCACTGGGGACAGATGGGACAGGTGGCACTGGGGACAGATGGGACAGGTGGGACAGGTGGCACTGGGGACAGATGGGACAGGTGGCACTGGGGACAGATGGGACAGGTGGCACTGGGGACAGATGGGACAGGTGGGACAGGTGGCACTGGGGACAGATGGCACTGGGGACAGGTGGCACTGGGGACAGGTGGGACAGATGGGACAGGTGGCACTGGGGACAGATGGGACAGGTGGCACTGGGGACAGATGGGACAGGTGGGACAGGTGGCACTGGGGACAGATGGGACAGGTGGCACTGGGGACAGATGGGACAGGTGGCACTGGGGACAGATGGGACAGGTGGCACTGGGGACAGATGGGACAGGTGGCACTGGGGACAGCACTTTACACTGTTTTTTTTTATTTTTTTTACTTACAGTGACAAGCTGCACGTCGCTCTTCCTCCTCACAGGCTGTCTCTGTGAGGGGGAGAGCGGGCGATGAGAGATGATCTCATGATGTCATCTCTCATTGCCATTGGACACTCAGATCAGTGCTAAATGGCCGCTGTGATTGGCCATTTAGCATGATCTGTGATTGGCTGTTTGGCTGTGTCCAAGGGACACTGCCGAGTCGACACAGTACTTCCCCGATGCGCGCCCGCGGCACGCATCAGGGGAAGTAAACGAGAGGAGGACGCACAGGGACGCCCGCCCAGCAAGTGCCGTCCGCGCTGTAGCTTGTTATAGCGCGGACGCCTCGTGTAAAGTATGGGCTCGCGGGGCTCGCGGGGCCCCCTATTGGACGGGGCCCATGGGCTTGAGCCCCGTCAAGCCCTATTGAAAGTCCGGCCCTGCAGAGGGGGAATATAAATGCATCATTAGCTACCATGCAATTAAATAAATAAGAATCAGGTGAGCATTTGCCCTTCCCTGGCAGCTAATAATACAATTATATTCTCCCTCTTCATGGAGTCTCTATCCTCATGATTAAGCTCCGGAGATGGAGTGAAAAGCATCGGGGTGTGGCTTGGCTGGAGCCCAGTCTGAGGCTGTTATTTCACATATCCACAGGGTCGTGCAGTGATGTGCGGTACAGGACATTTTCTGTATCCTGTGTCATTGAAGATGGGAGGAACTCTGTCCAGCACTCCCAGCGGGGTACTACAGGAGAGGATCCAGATGTTAGTTTCATTATTTACAGTTTGATTATGTCATGATGCTGTGACATCTCAACAAAAGCCAAGGACAATAGCTTAAGTCAACCTTAGGCACAACAGTAACATTATAATTTGTTAAACAGATTTGCAAGCTACCCAAGCCAAGCCAGGCCAAAGCTTAGACAGAGGTGAAGGCCGCCTTATTAACTACAGCAGAGGAGTGGAATCTTTAGTTGGCAGGGACCACAGTCTATGTCGCTGAGGTAGTGCACAGCTTATTGGAGGTCATGCTTTGGCCTTGAGTTCTAAAGGACTATGTCCCAGCAATGGTATTCAGGTCTGCCTGCTTTCCACAAAGAGAAATTTTGGTGCAGAACAGATCTCCAATCTTCACACTGTATGGCCACAGTAACCAAAATTCAAGACTGGTAGACCTTTCTACTGCTAATTTCTGGTACATAAAGGCTTATTTCCTAATGTAGGATTAAATCAGTTCCTACAGACTTTATGGCCATTCCTGGCATTATTCATAGCATATATGCCTCTAGCATGTAGAGTTGAACCAGATCTATATTTGTCAAGCTGTGGGCATGCAATGAACTTGGTTTGTGTTTATGTACTGCCAAACATTTAACAGAAACTTTGAAATCTCTTCCATTTCGTGAAACCCTCAAGACTCCAGAGCCGCAACCACGCTAACTCCAGGGCTCCCAGCTGCCAACTTACTCAGAGATAGGAGATAACATTGGGCACCATGCCATTTGGAAACACTTTAAATTGCCTGATTTGCAGCTCTGGTGTTTTGTATGTTCCCTGTCGTCCTTAGCTGGCTCAACCACATTGCATTTAATTCTGTGTGTTATAATGGGTGACGGTGTGCTTGTACACATCAATATAGCACAATCTCAATTTCACTTGAAAAAACCTGTTACCCAGACATAAACTAATCAAACTTACACACATACCTTGCAGCACACACTGTATTTGCAGATGACAGTAGTGCCCCCTGCTGGCATAAAGGCGCAATGTTCTTCCAATACAGATCTTGCTTGTTTAATAGGATTATAGGGTCAGAGCCTGCCATGGAAGACAGAATACGGAGAGATCTATTTTAGATATAAAAGGGATTAAACACAAAGCTCACACGTTTAATTAACTTGCAGAGAATTAAAGGAAAGTGCTGAAGTTTTCTCTTTCTCTGGGGATGCCAAACAACTGAATATTAAATTCTGCTTATTTAAAAAGCTTAAGTTGGATTACGTGTGATTTGAAACAATGCTTCGGCGATAGCAAATCACATTCCTTTTGATTGCAATAAGGCACTTCAGCGACTATAATTGACTTTGTATTGACAGGTGCTATACACAGCAGTAACATTGTAATATTCTGTCATATGGAGGGGACATGCATTCTTTCTTGTGTACACAATCCCATCATGTTATTACAGCAGTAATCCCATAAACAATATGTGAAAAATAATATAGAAAGCTGTTATTAATACATACTATTATGTACTTAGCTGTGCCTTTCTTCTCTTAAATGCACGCATATATTATTAGGCATTGTACCTACAGTTTCTCACAAAAGTGAGTACACCCGTCACATTTTTGTAAATATTTTATTATATATTTTCATGTGACAACACTGAAGATATGACACTTTGCTACAATGTAAAGTAGTGAGTGTACAGCTTGTATAACAGTGTCAATTTACTATCCCCTTAAAATAACTCAACACGCAGCCATTAATGTCTAAACCACTGGCAACAAAAGTGAGTACACCCCAGTGAAAATGTACAAATTGGGCCCAATTAGCCATTTTCCCTCCCCGGTGTCATATGACTCATTAGTGTTACAAGATCTCAGGTGTGAATGGGGAGTAGGTGTGTTAAATGTGGTGTTATCGCTCTCACGCTGTGATACTGGTCACTGGAAGTTCAATGTGGCTCCAAATGGCAAAGAACTCTCTGGGGATCTGAAAAAATAAAAAGTCGCTCTACATAAAGATGGCTTAGGCTATAAGAAGATTGCCAAGAGCCTGAAAATGAGCTGTAGCATGGTGGCCAAGACCATATAGTGGTTTAACCCCCACAGCTACTACCTTTTGTATCAATTGACCCTCCCTCTTAGGTTGTAAGCTCTCACTAGTTGAGCCCTCTGTACCAAATTGTATTGTAACTGTAATGTCTGCCTCCATTTTGTAAAGCGCTGCAGAAACTGTTGGCGCTATATACATCCTGTATAATAATAATAATAGATATACAGCTGTCAAATGACACAGCTCTTTTCCAGCCTGTCTGCAGAGAAACATATGCAAGATCTTCTAGTCTTCTGCCGCTGGTTACATGTTCAAAATAAAAAATAAAACAGCCTTTGGAATACAGAGTAGAAATAAATCATTAATATCACTAAACTGTTTTAAATCATATAAATATTTAAATCTTAATTATTTTTTGACAATAACATGGTGTGGGTGGATTTCTGCTAGTCGCAGGCTGTGTCACCCCCATCAAGCCTGTGTCTTAGAATAAGAGGGAGGTGAAGAATCCATCAATCTACATGTAATATCCCACCCACATCGTGTTTAGCTGGTTAATGGTCATGGAGGAGGAGGGAGAGAGTAGACACATGTCTATAGTCACCTGGACTGTTCAGATGTGATAGGGAAGAAATGCTCAGCATAGAAACTCACTGAAAACTGAGTATGTGCAGGGCTGCCAACACTACTCTGCAAAATTCTCAGCTAAATTAGGGACTTGGGCAGAAGAAGGAGATAGAGAACAGCACCATTTATTGAGAGGTTTTTATGATGTGGGTAAAGTGACACTTCAAGGGGGGGCACTGGACCCGACTCAAACTGGGGCCTGCTGAGAGGAAGCATTTAGCTAACTTACCACCACGTCTTCATGGGTAACTCCTACCATATGCCAATCTACCTAGCTGTCTAGCAGTTCCTCCCCGCTTTATATAGATTAGACGGGAGAAGGAATTCCAGCCCAGACAAGTTGATAAAAGGGCCAAAGCTCCCCTAAAAGGGGTCTTGTTTCCAGCCAGTCAAATCTTGTAAATTGTCTGTAGGATGATAAAACTGATACCTCTAAAGGTCCTAACATATGTTTACTTTTTTAAAGCTTGCCTCAGGCAACTAGAACACTTTGTTATATAAATTGCAAACATATTTTTAATGGTGATCATCCTGTGACCTGCTCAGTCTCCCTGTTGGTCCTTGAGGCCACTTATAACACCATAAGCACTAATAGAGGATAGGAGAGAACAGGCCATGGTATGCCATTCAAGATCTGGTAACAATTTGAATAATATAGTTACCTGGCTTTGAGGGGTTCCCAGGGCATTCTGGAAAATAAGAAACATGCATACAGGAACTACCTGGTGGTTCATGCTATATAATCCTGCAGAATTACAAGGTTTTACAAGGTTAGAAGTACATTTTAAAATATCCTACTGTCTTGGCTAACAGATCCTCGAATTCTGCTTGAGTTTTCTGCACCCATGTTTACACTAAACTCATAGGCTTTATAGTATTACTAAAGCCGCGTACACACGTAGCCGTCTGTCCGACGTACTTAGTCTACCGGGAAGAACCGAAGAGGGGGACAAGACCCCTGAAGTCGGAAGAAGAGGCCGTGGCGACGAAGAAGAATGCCGGGCTCCTCCGCTAGTAAAAGAGCTACAAGAAGATAGCGGAGGAGTCCGGCGAGAAGACCCCCGAAGACGGAAGACCCCCAGAGCTGTGCAATGAATTATTTTATCTTGTGTGTTGTGTTTTTTTTTGTACTTTATTTTACAGGTGAATGGATAGGGGTACATTGTACCCCATACTCATTCACATAGGGTGGGGGGCCGGTATCCGGGGGCCCCCTTATTAAAGGGGGCTTCCGGATTCCGATAAGCCCCCCGCCCGCAGACCCCGACAACCAACGGCCAGGGTTGTCGGGAAGAGGCCCTTGTCCTCATCAACATGGGGACAAGGTGCTTTGGGGTGGGGGGCCGCGTGCCCCCCCTTCCCCAAGGCACCCCCCATGTTGAGGGCACGCGGCCTGGTATGGCTCAGGAGGGGGGGGCGCTCGCTCGCCCCTCCTTTCCTGGCCGGCCGGGTAGCTTGCTCGGACAAGGGTCTGTTGTGGACTTTGGGGGGACCCCCACGCCGATTTTTTTCTGCGTTGGGGCTCCCCTTTAAGTCCATACCAGGCGGCAGGGCCAGCGACGTATCCTTCGCGGGCCCCGCCTACCTGGAGACCCGCTCGAAATGAGCGGACTTTTCTCCGGGCGGGAAAAGTCCGTTCATTTCAAAAGTACGGCGGACTTGCATACACACGGCCGGAATGTCCGCCGAAATGCGAGTCCGGCGGGAAGATTGGAGTGTAAAACTACATTTTAAGTCCGCCATACTTTCGGGTCAAAAAAGTATGCCGGAGGCTACACACGGGGGGATTGTTTGGCGGGCTTGAGTTTGCCTGACTTTTCCACCCGCTTGTTTGATCGTGTGTACGCGGCATAAGTTTCTTAAGCTTTCAGGCTATTTAAAAAATAAACTTACCAAGGAGTAGGCAATCTCCGCACTTCAGCTATGCTTAAAATATCCCTAAGGCCCCATTCACACCTGAGCATTTTGTAGCTTGAAGCCTGAAGCTACAAAATGCTGGAGAAGAAAAAAACAATTATTCTCTATGGAAATGGTTCACATCTCCACTCCAAAATGCCTGAAGCCAGAAGCGCGGAAATGCCTGAAGCTCAAACAAGTTCTGGAACTTTTTTTTTTTTTTAGGCAGGTTTGGGCCTGTACAAAATCGTGGCAAAAACACAGTAAAAACGTGGCAAAATCGCTTTAAAATCGCGTGACTTTCTGCCTGAAAATGCTACGCTCAGGTGTGAATAGGCCCTAAGTCCCATCATGCCTCTGCTTCTGGGAGTCATTCCTGTGGCTGTCAGTCTTACAGTGGCTCATGATGTTCCACAATTGCTGGAGTGCTTTGGTTGCCTACCACTGTATTCATTTGACAAAAAAAATGCATGAATAACTCCTCCTTACCATGTTAAAGTAAACTATTTTGCACATACGACATAAATAGTAAATTTCTCTGAACACCAGTGTATGGTCTAAATCAGGGTTTTTTCAACCTCCCTACCTTGGAGGAACCCTTGGCAAAAAGTGTGAGATCTCTGGGAAAACCCCAGATAAAAAAATTCAGACCTACAGCTCACAGGAGATAGAATCTGATCACCGAGCTGTAGATATAAAAACAATTATTGTAGAAATAACATGAAATCAGGGTTTCTCAACCAGAGTCTACAAGAACACTGTTGTTTTCAGTGCACACCGACAGTGAGTACTGTCAGTGCTCATTGATACTCAATATCTCCTCTGTAGCATGTCGCTGAGGCAGGAGGTGAAATACTGTGTATGGCAGTGTTGTATGCAGATTGAGGGGGGGGGGGGGGGGTTATAACAAGACCACATTGCTGGATCAGTCTGAATGTCGCAGGAGGTGAGATCAAAATAGCTTTATGTTATGGTATAACATAAAGCTATTGTGATGATCTCACCTCCAGATATGTTCATTCTGGTCCAGCCACATGCTCATGTTCTCTGCATTCATTGCTGCCATACACAGGATATCACCTCCTGTTACGTTCAGCCATGTGGTCCCGTTTTCTGCTCCCCCTCTCCGTTGTCTGCATTCAGTACTGCCATACACAGCATCTTACCTACTGTTTCAATCATGTACTCCCACTCCCTGCTCCCTCTTTCTGCAGTCTGTGTTCAGTGCTGCCATACACAATATCTTGCCCCATACTTATCTGCTGCTTCAGCAAAATGCTCCTGCTCGCTCTACTCCTCCCAGTGCTGCCCTCTGAGTTCACAGGACATGAAACTGAGATGACCTGGTCTGTATTACTGGACCTCTGACTTTTCTCCAGTAGCATGTTGCATGATGCAGTGACACAGTCACTCCCATTCCATGGAGAAGAGATTCTGAGCCAGTGCAGAGATCTGACCACCAGAAGTGTGCTTCAGAGTCGTGCTCCCTCTCTCTCCACTCTTCGTGGTGCCATCCTGTGAGTTCACAGGAGCCAAAACTACAGAGGAGGCATCAGATCTCAATGCACTCTGACAGTACTCATAGATATACTATACATGTGCAATTTGTTTCGGTCCGAATATAAATTCTGACAAATTTTTGATTTGAAGATTCAGATGTATCCGAATCGCCAAATGAAATAATAATGAATTTTGTTGAAATGAATTTAATTTAATTTAGTATATTACATTTCTAACTTATTCCAAATTTTCAGGATGATTTGGATTGATCGAAAAATGATCAATCGATTTGAATTCTGTATGAAGAATAGTTATTTGTTAAGGAGCGGGCCAGAAAGCCGGTTGCCACATCCTTAAGGCTGGGTTCACACCGCTGCGGGGGGAGAACCGGATGTGATTCGCACAGCAAATCACATCCGATCTCCGTAGCACTGCGAGTTCAGCCATACAGATAGTATGGCTGAACTCGCAGCTGTCCCGCAGCAAACTCGCACAGGACCCTTTTTTGGGTCCGCAACGGAATCGGATCGCATGGGGGTTCACACCATGCGATCCGATTCCTGTGCGAGTCGGCAGATCGCACTGCGATATGCCGACGGATCTGGGGGTGTCATTAACATAACATTGACACCCCCAGCCGTCCGCATAGGGCAGTGTGAACTGCCGGCGGGAGGTGAGCGATGCGGGAAAACGCCGCGGATTCGCGGCGTTCCCGCATCGCAATAGTGTGAACCTAGCCTAACACCCGATTACTCATCAGCTGTCAGCGAGCTTCCCCGCTGACAGCTAAATGTATACAAAATATCCCCCAGATCCCACCCTGCTCGCCCCCCCCCCCCCCCATGTAAATGAGTATGGGGTACCCTTACTCATTCACCAAAAAGTGTAAAAAGTTAATAAAAGCACAACAGTTTTTGACAAGTCCTTTATTAAAAACAAAAATAAATAAATGTGTCCCGAAGTAGATCCAATGTCAATCATGATGCCCACCGTCATGGCTTACCCATTCTTCCACTGTCGAACAGCTGCACCACCTAACCGTTCATCAATTGGGGCATGCTGGTTTCATCACCAAGCCTTCCACAGGTGTAGGTTTTTTTGGGTCGCGGTAGCGATGGGCATCGTGATTGATGTTGGATCTACTTTGGGGAACATTTATTTTTTGTTTTTATTAACTTTTTACACTTTTTTGGGTGAAAGACTATGTACCCCATGTTTATTCACATGGGGGCAGGTGGGATATGGGGACTCCTTGTTAAAGAGGCTTCCAAATTCCAGAAAATCACTCCCTGCACCCCCACAATCACCAGAGAAGGGTTGTGGAGAAGAGGCCCTAGTCCCCATCAACATGGAGACAAAGTGCTGATGTGGCCTGGTATGGTTCAGGAGGGGGGGGGCGCTTGCTCGTGTTTTTGGGTGTGCATGTGTGGGGGGGTTGTTGCCACTTTAATGTGTCAAGTCCTAAAAATTGTTAACATGATAGCGGAAGTAGCAAAGGGAATTCCAGAGAACAGAATGCGCCTGGACCCCATAATTAAAAACATTGGTGGGTGCACTGTGTGTAGTTGCACCCAGCAAAGAACCCTCACCCTCTACAATGTAATGTTGTAGAGTACATGAACTTTTACACCTCTCTGCTCACACCTCTAGAATCTTCATCTTATCCCTTCATTAATTTAGCAAGCCTTTGCCTCTCCGTGTAGCCACCATTACCATTTCGAATTGCTAATACACAAGATGAATTATCCTCATATTTGAGCTTAATCACCCAAAGACAACAATATGATCAGCAGAGGATAGAATTAGCCTCCTCTGTAACCAAAGAAGAGATATTTTCTGTTATCACTGGCTTTGTGGCTTTGTGGCACATACAACACCTGACCTACATGATTTTCCTGCCAAATCGTTCAAAATATCTCCCTCTTCTATGCAAGAGTCATTAATTGTGCTGATATGAAATACTGGTTAGGATTCATTCTACTGTGACTAATATAGACCCATCTTGGAAGTGAAAATTCTTGTGTGGGCCATCATGTTGAATCAGTTATTAGTGAAGATCAAACCGTAAACAGCTGAGCCGATATTAAAATTAGAAGGCTCTCCTAAAATGTGCAGTATCCTTATAACAATGCAGGGAAAAGAGCAATGGTTGCAACGGACAACTTTAAAGCCTTTGACTGTCAAGCACTTTATTTATTGAAGTCATGAGCACATATGACCCACCATTCATTTCAGGGGTTAAGCTGTTATATAAAGAGCAGATAGCCTGTATTCCCATTAATAACTGTAATGGAAGCTTTTTCAGCATCCAGACAAGCAAGAGAAATTCCCATTCGGTCTCCTAATAGCTGTCACTGACAGAATTAAAGCCCTTCATGCATTGTATTTTTGGATCTACGCTTAAAGCGGTAGTAAACCCAGTTTCAAAAAACACTTGCATTCCCGGCATGCCGGAAATGCTAACTTTCACATTGGTTGTGCTCTCAACCAAACTTTCAAACCATCCAATGACTGGTTTCATAACTGATCATATGTGCAGCATTATGGCAGTTGAAGAATCATTAGAGGCCAAGATGGCAGCTTCCTTGACGGAAAACGATAGAAGGGTTTACTTCCACTTTAACGAGGCAAGTAAAGTGAGTATCCTTGTATGGCCATTGGCTTAGAAGAGACTGTTCATTCCTGAGCAGCATTGCTAAACATTGCAGTGATATTTGGGTACTACAGAGAGTAAGTTAGAAGACGTCTATTCAGGACAGAAATAGCTGGGGGTAGGGAGGACATTTGCACCCAGGGCCATTACTAACAAGATTTGCTGGGCTGTGACCCTGAGCAAAGATACTTTACCATTCAGAAATTGATCAGAGACTTACAGTGAGCGACAGCTACTGGGTATATATTTTTCTAGTCCTCCCTATGTCCATTGTCCTTGCACTATTGGCTGTCTGAGAGCAGGTGTCAGTTGGTCCCTAGTTGGCCATCATAGTCTGCGGAAGTAGTTTAATTGATGTTGGTGGGCCAGTAGATGTTCTCTTTTGTGGCTTCCATCTAAACATTTTAGAGTTAGGGGTCAGACATCATGTGTTGATGCTGTGTCGGTAGCATTGGTTCCAGGCACCATTTTCTGGGTGACTTTATGCTAAACAACATGCAGGAAGTATGAGGTTGAAAAGCAGTCAAATTGGAAAAGGAAGAAATAATAGAGCAAAACCCAGAGGACTAAATCATCTAGACAGGAAGACAAGGTAAGCAGCTAAGCAGAGAAAGAAAAAGCCCAGCATAAAGTAAAGACAGCTGTGCCAGACAGAACGAGGAAGCCATGTAGACTGTGTAGTGATTAGCAAAGCAGCAGTAGTTATGACAAATAAAAAAAAATGAAATAACTAGCAAGGCATGAAAAAGAGAAAAGCCGTACAGAGTATAGAACACCTCATAATTGGGGCACTATTCCTTCCAGTGATATAGATGATGGGGCATAAATCCTCCTACTGATATAAATGATTGTGAAATATTCCTCGCACTGACAACCATGGGATACTATTCCTACCAATAACAGGGCACTATTCCCCCAACTAATTCCACTGATAGGGCACTATTCCTTTGCCTACTGACCACAGGTGCTATGTAATTTTTTTACTTCCACTGACCACCAACTTGATACATGAACTATTCCTACTGATGCTGGGGCATTTTCTTTTTTTTTTTTATTCCATAATTTTTTTTACTGAAGAATAACGAAGATAATTAAACAAATTTGTCTAAGCAAGACAGTAGTTACATGGACCCAACGGTTTAAAGACATACACAGACTTTACATCTTTCATCAAGAAGACAAGTACATCAACTGTGGCAACATAGTAGCCTATGACAGAGTTTGATTGAGGGTGTTAGGTTATGAAACCTATTGTAATCCGGGTGGTAATTTAGCTTTCCCTTGGATTGGGTTTGTCGGATTTCTGAGGGGGTGTGTTCATGTTGGGTGTTATTATCTTGGACTGGAGATAGTTTGTTGGAGATGGAGATGGTTTGTTGGAGTAAGCTGTATAAGTCTTTGGTATGGGGCATTTTCTACTCGTATTAGCCATAGTCCAGCCCTGTTAAAGCGGGAGTCCACTGGGACTCCGCGTTTTTTTTTTTTTTTTTTTTTTAAAGCCAGCAGCTACAAATACTGCAGCTGCTGACTTTTAAATAGTGACACTTACCTGTCCAGCGCGCCCGCGATGTCGGCACCCGAAGCCGATCGCTCGCTCGGCTGCCGGGTCCCGCCGCCATCTTGGGTATGGGAATCAGGAAATGGAGCCTTTCGGCTTCATTTCCCGGTTCCCTACTGCGCATGCGCGAGCCGCGCGGCGCAATCCGGACGGTCCCCGCTGCCTCTGGGAGCTGTGTGTTTCCCAGCAGGCAGCGGGGCACTTGCTGAAGGGGGCGGGCGCTTGCGGAACGGGGGCGTAACGTACGCCCCGTTCCGCAGAGAGCTAGCCCGGAAGTGGGTGCAGTTACCTGGATTATCCAGGTAACTGCACCCCCCTCCCCCCTGAAAGGTGCCGATTGTGGCGCCGGAGGGGGGGGGATTCCGATGAGCGGAGGTCCATTTTAGGGTGGACCTCCGCTTTAAAGTCTGAAGGACAGTAAACAGACCCTTTGTTTAGAACGTTTGGAGACACCTTGGCTAGATCTATACAGAAATATATTAGCTGTTCATCTGTGCTACTAAAACACCTAGAGAATAACTACCAGGAGTAACAATAATTGGAACACATGGCTTTCTATGGAGTAAACTACACAAGTAGCATGCATAATATTCAGTAGCCTTTTGTGTGATCTTATAATGCTCCTACATGTTATTCATGGACTTAATTTGAAGTCCTTTGCTCAATCTGTTTAGTGATCAAATGTTACTCCTACTGATTAATTGTTCGCAATTTTAGTGGCGCAGTTGGGCTACTTAATAGCCCACTGTGTAGCTCTGAACTAATTATGTGACTGCCAGCACATGGTTCAATTTTCACAGGAGATTAACATCACCCTTGTACAACGTAACTTCTAATACAAAATGAAAATATAGAAAGGCACCATAGGACAGTTGCAACAGGATATTCGAAGAAAAAAAAAAAGAGCCTGAAATAATCTGAATGTATAATTATATAGAATTTATATAGGGCCAACAGTTTGTGCAGCCCTTTACAAAATAAAGGAAGACAGAACAGTTACAATACAATTTGATATAATAGGATTAGGAGGGCCCTGTGTGTGAGAGCTTACAATCTAAAATGGAGGGGTAAGTGGAACAAAAGGTAATAACTTTGAGAGATGAGTTTGTGGAGAAAGGAGAATTACAGTTTTTATGGCAAGGTTAGATAGGTTTCTCTAAATCGATAATTTTACACCGATGACCTAAAGGTGGACAGAGTAGGAGAAAGCTGGGCAGATTGCGGTAGGGAGTTCCAGAGCATGGGAGAAGTTCTGTAAAAAGCCTGGAGAGAAGCATGAGAGGTGGTTATGAGGATTCTATAGAGCATGTCTAAGTCCTTGTACACACGGTCGGACATTCCGACAACCAAATCCGTCGGATTTTGTCTGACGGATTTTGTCCAACGGATTTTGGCCGAAACTGTTGCATACACACAGTTGGATAAAGTTGTCAGAAAATCCAATCGTACTTAACGTGATGACGTTATTTCGTTAGGACGGGACTACGTTCAGGCTATTAGCCAATAGCTTTGGTCTAGGAATTTGTTCTGAGCATGCGTGGTTTCTGAATTCTCTACACATGATTGGACAAAGTCCGATCGGATCATGTTGTCGGAAAATTTTATAGCCCAGCTGGAAAACTTGGTCCGTCGGATACTCCGACAGAAACCGTCCGATGGGGCCCACACACTGTCGGATTATCCGACAACGCGGTCCAATCGGACATTGTCCATCGGAATGTCCGACCGTGTGTACAAGGGTTTAGGATGAGCGGACTGCATGGTTTCCGTGATATTTTGAGATTAAGTTGTTGACGTACAATACCTAGGGTAAGTGTTGTAGGCTTTGTATGCTGTTAATAATTTGGATTTTATATGTTGGACTAGCAGAAGCCAGTGGAGGGATTGACAGAGAGGGGTGGTTAGAAAGGTAGATTAGTCTAGCAACAACTTTCATGATAGACCAAAGGGGGGGTAGTCTGTGTTAAGGTACGCCAACAAGAAGGGAGTTGCAATAGTCAGAGTGGGATATAAGGAGGTAAATTAGTAGCTTTATGGTATCTTTGGGTAAGGGGCACATTTTGGAAATATGGAGGTTAAGGCAGCAGGATTTATTCAGTGACTGGAATGTGAAGCCCAAAGAAGAGGTCAGAATCTAAGATTATCCCTAGTACCCTGCTATATGTGAAGGGAATGATGTGCCATTGATCTTGATTAAAAAATTGGAGAGGGCAATTGGGGGAAATTAAATACAAGTTCTTGGAGGAGCCTGCAATTAAACATACTGTAAGGACCAGTTTGTCGTATTTTTGTATACCTTCATGTATAAAAAAACTTTTTGGCTTGAGCATTTTCTGATTCACCAACTCAAGTAAGAATGCTGACTGGGAGTTCTAATGCCGCAGGCTGCATACGATTATTTTAGAGTGATTTAGATTAAAAAAAGAGTTGAAACCCAGGTCAAATATTCTTTTGCTGTCTGTCATATTGGAGAGATTTCTGTTCACTTTCCTCTAGTATGCATTGGTCACTGAAACAGATACCCCCTTTGAAAGATTGACCCTCTATTTTGGTGACTTTGTCACTACTACTACGTGGTCACTATAGTATTATAGTAATATTGTTTAGGGCAAAAAAAATTTAATGGATCTTTCAATCTAGGACTCAGACAGCCCAACATGTTATCTTCCAGGACTCTGCTTCAGTTTTGCTTTTTCTTCTTCTTGGACTGTTGTGGGACGACTCCAGAGGTCCAGGGGCAGGGCCAGATTAAGAACATCATAGGCCTGGTGCTGAGGATTTTGGTGGGGCCTTTTATAAACAATAAATAAATAAAAATGCAAACTATTTTTTGTGATAACAAATTAAATTAAAGAGAGAGAGGGAGGATGAGAGAGAGAGAGAGAGAGAGAGAGAGAGAAAGGGGGTGAAAGAGGGGTAAGGGAGGGAGGATGTGAGAGAAAGGGGGGGGGGTGAGAGAGAGAGGATGCACATGAGCATGTGTGGGAATGACATCAACGCAGCCTGGCCAAGGCAAGTGACCGAAGGCACAGAACCCAGAAGGAAGACCGGGTGAAGATGGAAGTGCCCGGGGCCCCGCCGGTTGATCACAGCACAGCACTGGAGGGCTCAGTCTGACAATTTAAGTGTACCCTAATGTGCTAATATGCTGGGCATACTTGTACATTATGGCATAACCTACCCCAGGGCCGCTAAAAAGTCGTAATGTTAGAGAAGTTTACTACCGCTTTAATATCACGAGCCTCTCATGGGGCCCCCTACTGACCCTGTGGCCCTTGGGCAGTGCCTAAGTGCATAGTTGTCAACATTTCAAAAATATTTTCAGGGACGCTTTTCTTTACAAGTGCTATATTTATAGTAGCTGACATCCCCCGTGTTCCTCTATACATCACAAAAGTAATTACAAAATGAAATAAGTACTAATAATGGGGCAGAACAAATATGAGGACTGTGAGGTTTCCTTTAGTTGAACTGACAAAAGTGCCCATTCTAGAGCTGGTAACATTGAGGATATTCAGTATAATTTTAAAGAACAGTTTTTGTGGGTAAGAGGCATAGGGGAGGAGTATGGATGGTATACAAGTGGGAAGTATGTGCAGGTGAGGGAGAGGAATGTGGAGGGTATAACAGTGGGCACTATGTACACGAGAGGAGTGCAGAGGGTATGGCAGAAGGCACTTTGTACAGGAGAGGAGTGTGAAGGGTATGACAGTGGGCAGTATGCACAGCAGAGGAGTGTAGAGGGTATGACATTGGGCACTATGTATAAGAGAAGAGTGTGGAGGGTATGACAGTGAACAATATGTACAGGAGTGTGGAGGGCATGACATTGGGCACTATGTACAGGAGAGAAGTGTGGAGAGTAGGACAGTAAGCAGTAATTACAGGAGAAGATTGTGGAGGGAGGGTATGACGTGGGCACTATGTACAGGAGAGGAGTGTGGAGAGTATGACAGTGGGCGCTATGTATAGGAGAGAAGTGTTGGAGGTATGACAGTGGGCACTATGTATAGGAGAGAAGTATGGAGGGTATGACAGTGAGTAGTATGTACAGGAGAGGAGTGCGGAGGGTATGACAGTGGGTAGTATGTACAGGAGAGGAATGCGGAGGGTATGACAGTGGGTGCTATGCATAGGAGAGAAGTGTTGGAGGTATGACAGTGGGCACTATGTATAGGAGAGGAGTATGGAGGGTATGACAGTGAGTATTATGTATAGGAGAGGAGTATGGAGGGTATGACAGTGGGCAATATGTACAGGAGAGAAGTGTATGACAGTGGGCACTATTTACAAGAGAGGAGGAGTGTGTAGGATATGACAGTGAGCAGTATGTACAGGAGAGAAGTGTGGAGAGTATGACAGCGGGCACTATGTATAGGAGAGAAGTGTAGAGAGTATGACAGCGGGCACTATGTATAGGAGAGAAGTGTAGAGAGTATGACAGCGGGCACTATGTATAGGAGAGAAGTGTGGAGAGTATGACAGTGGGCACTATGTATAGGAGAGGAGGATGAAGTAATCTGGGAAGGAAAAATGTAAAGGTTTGTGGAAGGATGTTTAGGGACTGCGTAGTGGTTAAGTGGGCCAGACATGGATTGAAATTACACCAATTAAGCAGAGACCAGCCATAGTCGATCTATGTATGGGCTAGCTGGTTTTACACAAGTCAACCTATTAACCAACTTGAGTACAACCAGCCTGTCAGGTTTTCCCCAAAACAATCAGTGCTGCCAGCTATAGTTAGCAACACTAATCATTGTATTGACTGGCAGAACACAATAACACTGCGGGAGTGATTGCCCCATTCACAGGTCAGCAGGTGAGAGGGTGTGTGGGGACAGGCTGGGGAGAGATACTAGTCAGTCCCTGGGTAGGCTCTGGTTAGTATCAGAGTCAGATACACACAGGTTCCATATGCCACGATTGTTAGAGCGAGAACAATAATTCTAGCACTAGACCTCCTCTGTAACTCTAAACATGTAACCTGTAACAAATGTAAAGCAAAATCGTGCTAACTTAAAAAGTTGCAAAGACCACCATTTTATTCCATAGGGTGTCTGCTAAAACAATATATAATGTTTGAGGGTTCTGAGTAATTTTCTAGCATAAAAAAAATGATGATTTTTACATGTAGGAGAGAAGTCTCAGAATGGGCCTGGGTGGCAAGGGATTAATTATCATAAGTTATCTACAAATAATTATTATAAGCACTGTGAGTTCATCCTCTCCGTCTGCTGCAGAGTGTTCCAGCTTGTATTTATACTGTCGTTCTGTATGCAGCTTCTGACAGGCTGCGCAAGGAGCCCTGTATCTCCGGAACCATAGATGATAGCAGCCCCATATTTGAACCAGTGCTGGAGTGGGTCTTTAGCTACATACCCCCCAAAGGTGGGGTCTCTGTGACTCCTGATCGCGGAGCTACAATTCTCGAAGTCGATCTTTTTTTTTTTTTTTTGGCAAATGGGCCTATCTTGAGAAAGGGGCCTGGAGCTGCAGCTCCAATAGCCCCTATGTTAATCCGGCCCTGTCCAGGGGGACTGTGTAAAGCCAATGTTTGGGGTCACTTGACAGCTGGAAAACAAATTGAGCCATGTCCAGGTCTAAAAGATATTAGGAAGGGTCCCAGCACTCTTCTGGCCCACACTAGTAATGGATCTTGTAGTCCCAGAGGAACCCTTGTGCATCTGCAGAGTCTGCACAAATCGTATATCTGCCCTGGTTTCCCAACATTTGTTACAGATAGCTGGGAGATGTGGAGCTGGCTCATGCCATTCCTTGCACAGTATTGATAGTAACTTGCAAAGTCTTCCATGCAACATATTTCAGTCCCCGAAGCTTGAAACAAAAACCACAATGTTAAATTAAAGCTTCAGGAGAAATTTCCTAGGGTCCTTACTCAATAAATTAGTATTAACCATTTGGCATTTTTTAGTTTAAGGATGGCTGTACACTGGTGCTCTGCGATTTGGCTACAGCAATACTGTATCTGCGGCCTTAGTGCATTTTAACCATGTTTTTAGCTGCTGTCCCATACACTTCTATTAGGCAGTGTGTGTGACGGAACTGTCCAGCACCCAGCTTGGGTGCTTCCGTCAAGATATAGCTTCCTCCAGTCTGGAACCAGGAATCAGGTATTATAGTGGCAAATTGCACCCAAGATGCTAGGTGGCACTAGCTCAGGTACAAACTAGAACTTTCTTTATTGTAAAATCACACAGAATATATAGCATACAGATCAGTTGAGGGCCTAATTACATTATCATAAGCAAAGGAAACTGTATACAGGAATATAATTAACATAGCTAAGGAACATCCAACATAAACAGTATGCTAATCCACCTCTAGCAACCGATAGCAGACAGTGATTTAATTAACCTAAACAAATTAACAACTAACCACTTAAACCAGCCTAGGTAACCAGACTGCCCAGAACCCAGCCCACAACCCTGGATACAAAGTATATTACACATTATTAT
The DNA here is from genome assembly GCF_037356315.1 of Lithobates pipiens. Lineage (NCBI taxonomy): Eukaryota > Metazoa > Chordata > Amphibia > Anura > Ranidae > Lithobates > Lithobates pipiens. Next base: position 54,010,060 of record NW_027507789.1, on the reverse strand, counting down.
AAGCATAAATGCTTAACATCCCACAATGGTTCTATAACAAGGTAAAGTGGTCACAATATTATTCTCATCTCCAAGAGATCAATAACGAGAACAATAGGTAACTCAATTAACAATGGGCATGCACACCTAGGAGGCACACAACATCTGTGTATCACAATCCAAAGCAGTCATTGAGGCTCTAAATATGTATCTGGATCTTCCAGTTCCCAGAGTCTGTGTGTTTTGAGGAGACATGGACTTGAATCAGAAACAAGACCACTCCAAGGGTCCCCCAAGCACACACCTCCCAAAGAGTAGTGTTCCCTTAAAAGCTAGGATGCATAGTCAGTAGGCCAGAGCCCATCATGCAGTCTCCTCCAAAAGCCCCTGTCCTGGTTGGGTCTGTCACAGCATGTTTTTGCTGAAGTGCACCAAAAGTCCTGCATGCTGCAATTTGGTGCACTTCCAGAAAATGTGGCAAAATTGTGCAACCTATTTGAAGTCTATTCGACTGCGGCTGAAAATGCAGATAAAAAGCACAAGAACTACGGATACACCCTCCCCATGGGTGTGAAACATGCCTAGCATATTGAAGACAATAAAATAAACATTCCCCGGTGAACTATTTGTAAAATTTTAATGCAGCATTAGCAGTGTAATACCTACAATGCTGCTGGCTCCTGCTTCATCAGTGCTGCTTCCCTGAACTTCAAGTTTTCTCAGGAAAATGTTAACAGTGGAGAGTGTAGTTTGAATCAACTGTTAGCTTGGAGCAGGGCATGCTATCCTAGCTTATGGAACTGTGTGTTTCTATGGATGCACACAGTGTGGGGAGACACAATTCTAGTCCCTACATGCATGGGTGGCTTTAATGGATCTTGCAAGAGAAAGGAGCCAACCCAAAACAGGAAACCTGGGCTAATACACCAGCTTAAACTGGAACATAGCCAAGGATTAAAGATGAAGAAGCTGCCTACTCAGAAAACAATTAAATCCGCTGCTGAAAATGCTTAGAAATAGAGGATTTTAATGCCACTTTAATTCACATCAGGAATAGGCATTATTTCTCGATCCTGCACCATACCTCATAATCATTAAATGTATAAACCACATTACCTCATTAAAATCTTTAGGAAAGCTTTAAAACTACTCCCAGATGAAAATCTCTCAAGATCCTCTAACAACCTAATTTTATTTAACCTAGCTCTGTGTTGTCCCTGAAGACCATTAATGGATCAGATATAGAATTAACTATGTACAGTACAGCATTTATATAAAGGAACAAAGTTTAAGGCATTACTGTAATTACACAGCAAGTTCGGTATTGCTAACAGCTTAAAGCTTACCAAGAAGTCCAGTTCCTACATCTAGGCTCTATGGCCTGGATACATTTACTGTAGAGAATACCATATGAGACCGGCTGCTAATGAAGGAAGTGACAAAAACTGATTTCTAGCAATTACTATTTATTGCTAGCATCCAAACACTGGCCAGCTGTCGGGGTATAGGAAGGACAGAAAAGAGATTTTCCAGTAACTGTCACAGTGAAAAATGGAAAGAAGCACTCAATACATATTTAGCAGCAAAGAGACGAATTTTTGTAAATAAGATATTTATGATGCACAAACTATTCTGCTACTAAAATGTTTGGAAAATATTGGCACTGGTTACATGTTTAAAATATTGACACTGAAGAAACTTAGGAAAGTATTTAAAGTGGAAAATAATTTTTTTTTAATACACCGAACCGCATTTTATACAAAAAAAATGCCCAAAAGGGCAAATGACACTGTATAAAGTGATGGAGGAATGAGGGTGCAAAAGTTAAGGAGGTGGGGTTCTTTTTAGTTATTTTTTTTTTTTCTGGAACAGGAACAGAAGGTATTTCTTTGATTTGGAGGTGGGGGGCAATTATTCCGGTGAGAACTGTCAAAGTTGGGATTATCAACTTTTTGGATATTTACTCTTACTTCCTGTTCTGTGTCTGGAATAGGAGGCCATATATCCTCAATGGGGCACAGACAGAAAGACAAAACTAACTCAATATATTATATTTAATTTTATATTTATATGATATTTAAAATGAAGGAAAAAAAGTTTTGGCTGGAGTTCCACTTCAACGAGCATTGCACAGTGTGGCTTCCTTTGGTTGAAAAATAAATACAAAGGTTGGAGCCATGGGTTCTACTCAAGTACACATATACTGTTCATCATATACAGTATATATATCAGTGTGAAACCTCCAATTAGACAGGGCTTTATTGCTCATTGTATATATAAACATTAACATAAATCAGAATAAAAATGTCCCATTAGTAATGAATGATAAATGCCTAGGAATAAATGATGGATGCTATGTAACATAATTAAAAAAAAAAAGTGAATTGTAAAGCTTGTCACCAAAGATTACTTACTTGGCTCATAGCTTGCAATATATGTCACTTAGGTTTATATTTAGCATCCAATTAAAATGTAAATTCAAATAATTATAAATGTAATATTATTGCACAAAAGCAGCACAGAATATCATTTTTAGGGTTTCCATTTTTGTGTGTGCATATATATATTATATATTTTTAAATTCTGTCACATAGCAGGGCAGAACTAAGGAGCAGTGCAGATAATAAGATGGATTTACTATAGGGCTAACGTTTAAGTCATGAATTCCCCCTTGCTACTCTAAGGCAGGCCATAAACAGTTTGAATCTTGGCCGGTTCAACAGGAACCCGGACAAGATTCAAAACAATGAATAGGCAGGCTGAATGAAGTTGATTGATCGATCAACTTGGATACATCCAACCTGCTGAATTTGGTAAGCGATTATCTAGTATAGCCGCTAGCAATAATCATTGTCTTCTCCCAGCAAGGGCGGCTTCCCCTGTCCCCCTGCTGGGAGAATCAATGGCTCGGTGGGTTGGGATTCCCCTGTCCACACCGTCTGTCAACCACAGCCCGTGGCTGCAGGAAAGAAATGTGATCAGTGTATGGGCTGCTTAAAGTAACACTGCAACAAAAAAAAGCCTGCCTCTGATCATTTGTTAATTCTGCATGTGTTTATTTGAAAACGACCTGCTCTACAATAATAAATCTATCACACACCTTTGCAAAGCTGTCCAAGTGTCATGGTTATGCAGTGATCTTCCTGTGTTTGCTTACCTTCCCTCATGTCTTCAGACTAAGAAGCCAGCCACTTCCACCTGGTGGTTTTTATGGCCTCTCCTCTAAGCATGGCTCCGCCCCAGGCCCTATCAGGGAGCCCTATATTAACCTGTGCACTGCAGGCCTCAGGGCTGATCAACCATTGTGTATTCTTTGTGTGTTAGCTTCCGCTTGCCTGCCGTGTGCTCTGCTACTGGTTTCCGTTACCGACTTTGGCGTGTCTTGACTATCCTTGTTTGCCTGTGATCCTGACCTTTTGGCGTGTACCCGACTATTCTTGTCTGCTTGTGGCCCCGACCTTGGCTTTGTCCCTCATCCCTATCCTCCTGTTGCCTACTGTGGGTGTGAGCTGGGGGACCCTGGGGGTCGCGACCTGGAGCCAGTTGCAGCCAAGTCCATCCTCACCACTGGAGGCTCTGGTGAACACCTGCTGGCTCTTAGACTCCGCGCCCCAGGGAATCTCACGCTCTATCCCCAGTGGGATCTGTCCCCCGTCTGCAGCAGTCAGCCGTAGGGTCCACAACCTTGCGGTGCACTCCGGATCCCTACGGTGTGCACCTGTCACCTCGCCTCAAGGTGACCTGACACCAAGTTGGCCACCCAGGATTACAGATACTAATATTTGTGTAGCGGGGCTGCTGGTAGTTGAGGTTTGTCTCTCACCCTGCACAACCAGGCAGACAAATCTCAATCACTCAATCACAGAAAACCAGTCCTTGCACTATGGTTTTTGTTTTTATTGGGGAGAATTCAACATGGGTGGGGTAAGGGTAAGTATGGGATGCGCACTTGATTGAAGAAATAAAGAATTGTGACTCCAACTATATACACTTCTTGTATATACACCACCTCACTAGCATCTCCAGCACTTCATTTAGACTTCCTCACTTCCAGGACCAGCTAGCACTATAGTTCAAGCATGACACTGGCTCCGTCAGGCCTTAGCAAATTCCCATTTCCCATGAAGGCAGAGACAGCGGGCCCCTTTGGAGTAGAAAAAAAAAAAGTATGGTGGTAGTCCTAGTGCTAGCTGTCCACATGGCCACTGATCCCAGCACCACATCTTCAGGCCCTGCCAGCCCCTGGCTGCAGCTGCCTCTTTTCACTGTCTGTGCAGCCACAGTCCACTACACTGGCTCTGCACCCATCCCAGACTGCACTTTCAAAGTCCTCTCAGTCGTGCCTCCCAGTCCTCCTGACTGTGTAAACACTCACCAGCTCTTGGTTGCCTCTGTGGAACTCCTGGAGATTTGCCCGGCAGTGTTCCCCTGCTTTCCTCTCTTGCTCCTCCTGTGCCTCTTGATCAGTTCGCACCCGAGCCCAGGCCCAAACTCACCCCCCCAGACTGGGGAGCTCCCTCAAATGCCCCAACAGCCTAATACTCCATCTTCCACCCAATCACAACTCCTCTCCAGCTATGATCAGAGAGAGTAGTAATTGTTTGTTAGTGTGTGTTCTAGGTTCTGCTGATGCATGCTCAGCTACTTTTCCCTGCATCCCACTGAACTCTTGGATTAAGTGGGTGGTGTGCTTTAACCTGGCTTGCATATCCCCTGGTCAGAAGCATGAGTGACCAGCAGGAGGATGAGGGAGGTATAAATAAGCTGGGGCCTGGAATATCTTCCTCTTGTTTCTGGGGGAATAAAACCCATCTTGACAGATGAAGCATCCCTGGCATTCTACCTGCAACACCAAAGAAATGATTTTGGTGTCCCAGCTTCTAATAGGGCAAATGTTGATTGGTATTGCAGTACATAGAACACAGTGAATACCTGCTATGTGGATTGTAGAAACTTTCTTACTACAGTACATCCAGGACTATACTCCTGTTGAGGAGTCCCTGTTTGGAATCTACTTACCCTTCACATCCAAGATGGTGGTTCCCACCATGAAGGAGCAGATCAGACTCCTCCATTAAAGTTTTATTAGAAGTTTTCGGAGTACCTCAAGGCTCCCCCTCACCCTATTCCAGTTCTCTCAGCAAATAAACTGCAAAAAGACATGCATGGCCTTTATTCTGACTTGAGTGACTGTGAGCTACAGAGAATGGAACCTGGAACCCAACAAGCAGACCAGTCCCAGAGCTGTGCTACATATATTTTGCTAAATGCAAGATAGTCAAATTTGCAATGGAAGTAATTTTGTTGTTAATAATTTGCTTGATAACTGTCCCAGTATGTGCAAGCAGGGTTAATACTACACAAGGAAGTTTTCAGAGAAGAGAAACACTGGGATGAGGCTACAGTCATACTAAAAGCAAATTTGAAAGCCTTGCCTAAGCTCCAGGTGCCCATTGTAAAAGTATCTCAAACTCAATGACCTAACGCTTTCCTGCTAGGTGCTAATTCAGAAATGTTGCCTGGGTCACCCCCAGAAAGATGTCAGCCTAGTCTAGGAAATCTTCCAATGGGAGTTCCAGGGACAACTGTCAAAGGTGAGAATTCAGCTCAACTGCGAAAGTCCTGTTGTGCCTCTGGCACAGAAAATGGATAGAAGTTTCTCCAATGGTATACAGATGGCAGAATATAACGTGGCACGACACTGTATCCTGCCCCCCCAGCACTTTTGAGGGGGTCAGCACAGAAAGAGTCCCCGCCGGCTTGCGCTGTTAGTGTAGCACCAATCTTAAGGGGGGGACTGGGCTGAGAGGCAAATTAATCTGGTGCCCCCATAAAGTGGCCGCACTGCTTCGGGTATGCGGGCGGGAACACCACTTCTAATTTTGACTGTCCTCTGGACCACAAATCTTCCTCACTGTGCTATATGTTTTCTGCTGCACCATTGGCATGGTTATCTTCTTAGTCCTCTCCATAAAATTATCAGAAATTTGTGCTTAAAGTAGAACTATAGGCAACGCTTTTTTTTTCATTTTGGAAAGAGTAGTGTCCCCACTCGAAAATTTCAAGGCAGGTCTTAAACAGCAAGGGGTGTGGTCTTGACAGGAAGGGGTGTGGTCTTGACAGGAAGGGGTGGGTCATATTTCAATTAGGGGGTACACAAGTTTATTCAGGCCTAGGGCAGCACAAAGCCTAAATACACTACTGACCTGGTAGGGGTTTTATCCCTTCCCCACTGTCTCCCAAGCTTAAAAAAGGTTTTGGTTACATACACTTTAGCTAGAACTATATTGCCTCATTTTCACTGAGCGGAACGGTTCGGGTCGGAAGGGTTAGAATGGTCCGGCCTTTTCAGGTGAGCGTTTCCACTGCAAGTCGGACCGCCGGGGGGCCATATGGTGTTTAGAAAAATGCCTTTGACGTGAGCATTGATGTTCTTTCTGTCCGTCAATCAGTGGAATGTATTGTGTGGTGCCAGTAGCTCCGCCCTAACAGTACCGTACCATTTTCTATGGCCCTACATTTGAAGCAGGACCATGAATGGTGTGGTATGGTTCAGTTGTATGGGCCGCTTTCAAAATGGAAACACTCTGCTCAGTGGAAACGAGGCATAAGTAAACTATTGGTAAAGCAGCGTATCCCTCTCAGCAGCAGTACACGCATACATTTTGCATAATGACTTGGTTCAGAAGATTTCAGTCTCACAGATGTTGTTCCCTGACGAATAGTGATACCTCATTTTTGGAGAGACATCAGCATTACAACTTTCTGTATGCAAACAATAAAACCAGTGAAGCTCCTAGTAGTCTGATGCTCGTTTTTCATTTTTATATGTGCGAATATTCCAATAAATGTCTTCACTTTGTGCATTTAGTTATATATAAAGCTCTAAACACAACTTTCATCCCCTTCAGCAAAGCTGTTTTGGCAGATGCTTCTTTACTGGATCAGTATCCGCTCTTTTTACTGAGCAGGGAATGTTGCTGGCAGTAAGGAAAAACTGCCAACAAATGAGCAGGACAAGACAGATTAAAAAAACATATGCCTATACTATGAGTAATTCAGGTGCCATCGGCCTGGTATCATTTTACTGTATTTATGTTCATACAATGCCAGTTACATATAGCCCCAGCCAAACAAGTTTTCTGAAAAGAATTATAACTTTGTTTTAGGCGGTGAATATTCAAATAAAAAGAAATCTCTCTGTTCACCTGAAGATAAAGTTTCTATCCTAAAATACATCTGTCTTAAGTAAAATGTGGGGCTGTAGTGGCTTACTGCCTTCTGAAAATGCTGGCTGACTGGCTGTTATAGAAGTCTAGTATAGAAGTCAGAGAAAAGTCCTCTGCATACCCAGGTAGCAAGGTTAACTTGCCACAAATTTGTGGCGGTGGTGAAGTGTACGTTTGTTAACCACTTTAACCCCCGGAAGATTTTCCCCCTTAATGGCCAGGCCATTTTTTGCGATACGGCACTGCGTCGCTTTAACTGACAATTTCGTGGTCATGAGATGCTGCACCCAAAAAAAATTTTCTTTTTTTCCCCACATATTGAGCTTTCTTTTGATGGTATTTGATCACCTTTGCGATTTTTATTTTTTGCGCTATAATCCGAAAAAAGAACGACAATTTTGTAAAAAAAAACAAAAAAACTATATTTTTTATTATATATCAGTTTAGGCCATTCTTCTACATATTTTTAGTAAAAAAAAAAAAATCGTAATAAGCATTTATTGATTGGCTTGCGCAAAATAGGGGATTCTTATTTATTTATTTTTTTACTAGTAATGGCGGTGATCAGCGATTTTTTTCTAATTAATTTATTTTTATTAAATTTCTAAGCACAAATAAACAATAAATTTCACACTTCATAAAAGCCTTCAACTCATGCATAAATATCAGAAAAACAAAACTGTATTCAACACACAAGTTGTCGGAAACTCGCAATATAATTATCCCCCAACCCACCCCCCTCTTCGAATACACACTGTTAGCTCCAGCCACTCCAGTAATGGTTGACTGGTTGGGTAGTAAAGGACGCCGCCAAGAGCAGGGGAAAAGGGGGTAAAAGGCAAACCCCCCCACACCCCCGAGCGACACACCCATAGGGTGGTCCAACAGGGGGAGAGTGGCAGAAGCTCCCCCCCCCGAACGCAAACCAGCCGGATGGGTGCTAAGCCAGCCCCTCAGTGGCCCCACCGAGGGGGTAGCCCATGTCGCTCAACCAAGGGTTCCACAGTGCTCCGAATTTCTTTAAGTTGTTTTGCTTTATAAACATCACTCTTTCACACCAAATTGTAGAACTAATTGCATTGACCCATGTTTCAAATGCGGGGGGATTTCTGGCTTGCCAGTTTATTGCTATTAACCGCCTAGCCTGGTACAGGCACCTTAGTACAGACGTCCTTATTGGGGAGGGAGCTCCACCCTCTAAAATCCCCAGTAGGCAAATCTTAGCTTCTGGTTTCAAGGTAGTCTTAAAGATCCTATTTATTCTATCTACTATTTCTATCCAGTACCTATACAATTTTGGGCATTTCCACACCATATGGAGAAGGTCCCCTGACGCCCCACATCTGGGGCAATCATTGCTAGGTTTCCTGCCCATTTTCCACATCTTTTGTGGGGTGTAATATGCTCTATAGATAAGGAGCAAGTGGGACACTCGCTGTGATGGAGATATGGATACCAAGCTCCCCTGTTCTAGGATTTTGTCTCATTGTTCCATAGATATCGGTCCTACATCCCTTACCCATCCCCTCCTGCTCTTTTCAGGTCCCTCTCCCTTCAGGATTTTATCCCTAAGTTTAATATATAACCTAGAGATCTGACCTTTTACTTGCTTCCGCTCAATAAGTCCCTGGAGCAAGGGGGATTCAGACCTCTCAATAACTAATGACCCAAACTGGGCTTGAATTCCATGCCTTAACTGTAGGTATTTAAAAAATGTCTTGTTGGAAATACCAAATTCTTGCCTAAGATCTTCAAAGGATTTCATTAGGTTCCCTTCATATAATTGCACTAGCCTACTAATCCCCTGCCTCTCCCATTCCACGGATCTGTCTATGCTATTTAATTCAGCCATATTTCTATTGTGCCATAATGGAGTATAGTTGGTCACTCCCACATATCCCATAAATTGCTTTGCTATCTGCCACACCTTCCTCATTAATGCACTAGTAGCGCACCTATGGGCAAATGAATTGGCCTCCAAAACTTCAGCCAATACTTTATGGGGCGCATTCTCAATCATCAATTTGTGGTTTGGGCACCCTCCAACTTGGAGCCCATCCCCATGCTAAATGCTGGAGTTGGGCTGACAGAAAGTATGATCTCGGATGTGGTATCGCCACTCCTCCCCCCGCGACGGGTAGCTGCATTGTCTGTAGTCTAATCCGAGCTTGCCCCTTCTTCCAAATTAGGTCCCGAAATAACGATTCCAACTTCTTAAACCATTTCTGGTTAATCCAAATTGGAGAGTTATGTAGAATATATAACAACTGTGGCTGCCAGATCATTTAAATTAAATTGCAGCGCCCCGCCACGGAGAGAGGGAGGCAACACCAAGTGTTAACTTTCTGTTTCATTTTCATCAATAGTGGTGCCAAATTATCATTAACATACTGATTTACTTCTCCAGAGATCCAAATCCCCAAGTACTTCAGCTTAGATACCACCTCTAGGCAAGTAATTATAGGCGGTAATAGATCCCCGGATCTAATCAGCGGAAGGAGGGTGATCAGCGATTTTTAGCGGGACTGCGACATTATGGCAGACAGTCTTGACACTTTTGTCACTTTTTGTGGGACTAGTAACATTTATACAACGATCAGTGCTATAAAATGCACTGATTACTGTATAAATGTCACTGGCAGGGAAGTTGTTAACACTAGGGAAGCGATCAAGGGGTTAAACGTGTTCCCTAGGGTGGTGTTTCTAACTGTGGAGGAAGTGGACTGACTGGGAGTAGAGAGAGATTGCTGTTCCCCAGAATCCCCCTCATTACATCAGGGTCCACAGAGAGCCCCCCCTTACATTAGAGTCCCCAGAGATCCCCCCTTACATCAATGTCCCCAGAGAGCCCCCCCTTACACCAGTGTCCCCAGAGAGCCTCCCCTTTACATCAGTGTCCCCAGAGAGCCCCCCTTACATTAGTGTCCCCCGAGAGACCCCCCTTACATTGGTGTCCCCAGAGAGGCCCCTCTTACATCAGTGTCCTCAGAGAGCCCCTCCTTACATTAGTGTCCCCAGAGAGCCTTCCCCCTACATTGGTGTCCTCAGAGAGGCCCACCTTACATCAGTGTCCCCAGAGGGCCCCCCTCTGGCATCAGGGTCCCCAGACAGCCGCCCCCACCCTCTTCAAGAGGTTCCCCTGTACCTGGTTGGTCTCCGCTGTCTGTGCACCTCCAACCCCCATCACATCTCTGTACCCCCCACCTGGCGGGGGTGAGAGGTGGTGATCGGCAGCTCTATGGTTTCCACGTGCAGCGGGATCTCCCTGGGGCTTGTAGTTCTCTTCTCCAGTGTATACAGCGAAGAGGGAGGGGCCTCTGACCCGTGCATGTATCAATGTACAAGCAGAGCAACTCACTTTCACAGTGAAGCGTGAAACTGATACCTGCCCGGATCAGAGGCCCCTCCCCTCTCCACTGTATACACTGGCACTCGGGAAGAGAACTACAAGGCCCAGGGAGATCCCGCCGCCCACTGGCAACAAAGTCGCCTCCCACCTCCCCCCACTGCATTCTAAACAGACAGCCAGAGGTGCAGGGGGAGATTCCAGGTCTTGGGAATATCTTGCGACATCACTTCCTCACTGCCTGACAAATGCCACTGAAAAGAAATCCATGGGTGAAATGTTTTTAAGAGGAGTGGCTGCCTTTTTTCAGGCTGTATTTACACATAATGTAGAGCTGTCGGAAAGATTTGCCAGTCCTGCAGCATTGCCTGTGGTGGGGGCAGTGTGGTGCGTGATTCAGTGCAGCACATGGCCCCCCTTTTTTTTTTTTTGCACAAACTTTACTTGAAGTGTAAAAAACATATACTTCATTAACAGCAATGTACAACCATGAGATGTGCTGCATTGCTGTACATTGCCAAGCGATTCAGCGCGGTGTGCTGCGATAAAATGCAGCATGTCTGCATGTTATTGCAGCATGCTGCATTGCAGTGTGAATGGGACACATAGGAAACAATCGGTAACAGTTCCCTACTGACACTGCCCGCTGCTCTACTGACTGACACTATCCACTTTTAAAACCCCTTTCACACTGGGGCCACGGCTAAAGTGTTATATCGCTGCTCGTTTTAGCAGCGCTTTGCCGCTGTTTAAACAGTGCCTTTCAGCTGCTAGCAGGGTGCTTTTAACCCCAAAGAAGGGGTTAAAAACTCCCGTGTCGGAAGCGCTGCCCATTCATTCCAGTGGGCAGGGCGTTTTGGGAGCGCTAAATACAGTACTACTAACCGGCCCCAAAGATGCTGCTTGCAGGACTTTTGGAACCTCTCACAAGTGCACCACCCCAGTGTGAAAAGTCACACTTGAATGAATGGGAGGCGTTTTTTGGGCGCTTGGCAGAGGCTATTTCCAGCGCTAAAGCACCTGAAAACCAGTGTGGGGATTAAGGTAATGTAAGGTAATGTAAGTTTTTATATTTACAGTGATATTTGTTTTATTACCGTATTGGCGTATAACACGCACCCCAAGTTTAGGAGGGAATTTTAAGGAAAAAACTTTTAGGAGGGAAGTTTAAGGGGAAAAACAATGTACATTTAAATGCCCATCAATGCAGCCTTATCAGTGTCATCTGCAGCCTTGTCCACCATTGCAGCCTTGTCATGCAACCTTATGCAGCCTTGTCCACCATTGCAGCCTTGTCATGCAGCCTTGTCCACCATTGCAGCCTTGTCATGCAGCCTTATGCAGCCTTGTCCACCATTGCAGCCTTGTCATGCAGCCTTGTCCACCATTGCAGCCTTGTCATGCGGCCTTATGCAGCCTTATACAGCCTTGTCCACCACTGCAGCCTTGTCCACCATTGCAGCCTTGTCCGTTTTATTTGCCTCTCTTATTTTTTTAAAAATACTGCCGCCGAGATACGGAGCCGGATGTGTATCTCGGCGGTGCACGGTAGTTCTCGGAGGCCTCTGGCCACCTTCGGCTCTTCTCGGCAACTTTCGGCCGAAGGTGGCCCGGAAGCCGTGAGAAGAGCCGAAGGCGACCGAAAGCTGCAGGAAACGGCAGAAGGCGGCCGAAAGCCGCGATAATGGCCGAAGGCGGCCGAAAGCTGCCTTGAAGAGCCGAAGGCGGCTGATAGTGGGGGAATCAGCGTGGGGGATCGGCGTATAACACGCACCCACGATTTTCCCCTGCTTTTATACGCCGATAAATACGGTATATCTTTCTAAGTTTTCCTTACTCTTTAGTTAGGCCTTGCTAGATAGTTTCTTTAAAAAAAAAATAAGGGAGCCTAACTCCAGTGATCATAAATAATTTCATATTGTTCAGGCAGATCTCCACCTCTCAAAGGTTACCTATCCCTGCTTTAAAGCCTAAAGTCAGGGGCGTAACTATAGGGGGTACAGCAGTTGCAACCGCAACTGGGCCCTGTGATGCAGGGGGCCCATGCAGCCCCCTCTACTTATGGCCGGCAGCAGCATAGGCAGCTAGGGGTACCAGTGCACCATGCACATGGATGGCTGGAGCTGGAGGGTGACTAGCAGAGCTCCATGCTTGACTATCGTACTGGCTGCTCTTTAGTTGTGCATTCCCCGCATGACCTGTGTCCTCGGCCGGCTCCTCAGAGTACCCCTCTCCTGCTCCATGCATTGCCGCTCAGTCCAATGTCTGTTCTCCCCAGAGTCCCGCCCCCCCTGAGTCTGGCCCACACTGCACTGCATACTTCTCCCGGGTAAACAAACTTTAAGCACACAGATGCAGTGCAGCCCTATGAGAGCTCCCGGAGGACACTGCAGGCTTGTCTGCCAGCCCCCCTCCTCCCCTGTCATACACAGATGATGAAAGGTCTTTCTGGGAGATATGCTGCTCGCCCATCCAGCACACTGGATGGAGCCCAGGTCAACATGGATGAGTGCACGGCCTACAGCTTGGTCATGGTGAGTGAGAGGACCCCATCCCCCACACACCATTACATACCCCCTCCATCTCCCGCTGGGGACAGGGAGCCCTTCTCACGTGGGGACAGGGACCCCCACCTCCCCTGGGGACAGGGACCCCTTCTCACCTGGGGGCAGTAACTTCATCTGCCCTGGAGAAAAGGACCTCATCTCTTCTGGGGACAGGAAACCCCATCCTGCCTAGGGACAGTCCCCCAATGGGGCACCTAAAAATTAAAAAAAAAAATAATAAAAAAAACTACTGATACCAGTGGTGGAACTACAGGGCTCACAAAGGTCATACCTGTGACCAAGCCCTGGAGTTCCACCACCAGACTTGGAGGGAAGGGCCCTGGCTGGGGTTCAGGGGGGCCCTTCATGGTTTCTTGCATCGGGGCCCTGAAGGTTCTAATTACGCCACTGCCTAAAGTTATGTCTGAAAAAAAATGCAAGACAATATTGCTAATAGAAAGCCGTATACTATGTGTAATCATTTGTTATCTTAAGTTATCTTAAGTACCATATTTATTGACGCATAACATGCACCACATAAACCACTTTGAAGCAAAATAATGGTCAGTGAGCATCAATGCAGCCTGATCTGTGCCCATCTGCAGCTTCAGTGCAGCCTGATCTGTCCCCATCTGCAGCCTGATCTGTGCCCATCTGCAGTCTAATCAGTGCCCATCTGCAGCCTTGCTCCTCACTGCAGCCTGATCAGTGCCCATCTGCAGCCTTCCCCTCACTGCAGCTTGATCAGTGCATATCTGTAGCCTTGCTCCTCACTGCAGCCTGATCAGTGCCCATCTGCAGCATTGCTCCTCACTGCAGCCTGATCAGTGCCCATCTGCAGCATTGCTCCTCACTGCAGCCTGATTATTGTCCATCTGCAGCCTTGCCAAAATATAGGCTGCCACAGAGGGGAAAGAGGGGATGAGCGCTGCCACAATAGAGCCAGATCTCCTCTGTACTCGTCTCAGCGTCCCCTCCCTTGGCCTGGATCCTATGATGGACATAACGCTGGTCCAAAGCCGGATGTCAATGCAGCTGCTAGGAGCCCTCCAGGGGGCAGGACTGAGCGTGACTGCGAGCCAAGCCAAGTACACGCTGGCCCCCTCCTTCCCCTCATGGCAGCCTATATCGATTATGTTATATGCCGATAAATACAGTAATTATATTTTTTTTGCTAAATTATTAGGCCCATAGCTAAAACATAAAATTGCTCTAGTCCATATACATGTGCAAAATCTAAAGCTGTCTTTAAAATTTTTGTTCTTGGATTCAAATACATTTTTGTGCCGCTGAGACTGTGGGTTGGGGGATTTGAAAAGCCCTATAAGAATAGCTTACCCTTTCATACTCTAAAGGAAACCTGTCAAATGTAAAATACTAAGTCTGCAATTACTGAGAATCCTGGCTGGTTGTTTAGCTTCAAAACTTTGAGCCACTTCCCTCATTCATGTATGCAGAAAGGAACTTTACTGATCTGCATACTTTTCTAGTTTAGTGATTCAAGAAGCATATAAGTTAGTAATCACAAAAGCCAGGCAACTAGCATTTTCAGAAAGGTTAACTAATGCAGCCCCTATATTTCTCTCATGACAGGTTTCTTTTAATTCCCACTTTTGACTCTGGCACCTTGTTGTAATTACAGTAAAATCAATATTAATCAGCCACCTCATGTAAATGTTAAAACAGTGTAAATAATGGCTCCAATTATCTGGCAAGTATTCAATTTAAGTGAAACTTTAGGCAAACAGCTAAAAGCAGAGTTAAAATGCATAAATGTGAATTGTTTTAAAGGCCAGAGGATTTGTAATTCCATCAAGCCAGTTTTGTGATTCAGGCAGCTCTTCCAAGCAGTACGGATTTGTTGTGAACCCCCTGGCCCCCATAATGTTTAAGGAGCAGCAGCATACACATGAGATCATCCCTCTGCTCTTCTCTTACAGTGTTCACAGTGTTAAACTAAGGTGCAAGACAGTGGTGTATCATTTTCTAAATTAGGCCTAAATTCATTTATTTTTCATTTCTAGCACTCCTGAGGTTTACAAATTTCTTACCTCATAGCACAGCCAGATTAGTGTCCTCGCTTTTCTTGACTGAAATTAGAGCTTGGTCACCTCCGTGACCCAGCCTGTGACTGGACAATGAAGCAGCAGGCTGATGGGCTATTCACTCTGTTCTCTCCTCATATCAGCACTAACCTATAGCCACGCCCCAGACAAAAAAGGCAGAAAACCCACATGCATGCTGTAGATATTTAAATAGGCCGAGTAAGCGGTGACGTACAACACGTACGACGGGACTAGAAAAAGGAAGTTCAATACCCAGTAGCCAATAGCTTCCATCTCATAGTTGAATCTGGGCATGCGTGAGTTTTTGTGTGTGGGAATTGCATACACATGATCAGAATTTCCGATAGAAAGTTTTTCCGTCTGGAAAATTGAGAACATGCCCTCAAATGTTTGCTGGCGGGAATTCGGCCAGCTAAATTCAGATGGAGCATACACACGGTCGCATTTTCCGATGAAAAGCTCTCATTGGTCTTTTGCTGGCCGAAATTCAGATCGTGTGTACGCGGTATTAGGGTAGTTCCATCTCTGCAACATTGTATGGATTCTGTATAGCAGTGTTTCTCAACTGGCTTCCCCGAGACGCCACAAGCATGGGACCCAGTTTGCCCTGGTTCAACGTCATGAGATGCCATGGTGCGGGAGGGCACAAGGCATCACTCATTGCTATGGTAATTGTAGACTAGCTGGCTCATCAACACCATGACAACACATGACTCTGATCCAGGGCGGCCTGCAAGCAGGGCGCTCCCAGCATTTAGGAGAAGGCTGAAGTCATCCTCCCACAGAACTCCTCCACCTCCCACCCTCTGCTGGAGCCAAAGGTAGGCCTCTGATGTGAAGAGGCAACTATATGATTGGGAGCACAGTAATGGGGGGATTGCTTGCCTGGGGGCTCTGTGATTGGGGTGTCTTGGATGTGATGGGGGGACTCTGTGGTGATGTGATGAAGAGACAATCTCATATATAGGGGGCCTCTGATGTGTTTATGGGCACCCATTTAAAGGGAGGACTCTGATGTGATAGGGGGTCTCTTTTGTGAAGGGTAGATTCTGATGCGATAGGGGATCTCTGATGTGAAGGGGGGGTTCTGATATGATTGGGGGGGTCTCTGATATGGGATCACCTCTGATGCTAAAGGGGCTTCTGATGTGAAGTTATTTTCATCAAGGTGGTCGTGTGAATCCTCCCAGGTTCAGGTTTCCCATTAATAGGTAACATTTCATTTTTTTTATTACTTTTAAAGGTTGCCGTGTTTGAAAAAAGGTTAAAAAATGCTGCTGTATAGCGGTTAATTCTTTGCAGTAGCTGATTCATTAAATTGTTGCGGTGAGCACAGGAGTCTTCATTAACTTGTGCACAGTTCAGAGGTCTTCCCCCTATCATTTGTTTCTTCTGGGCAAATGATTTTAGCCTACAGTATTTCAGCCCTGGCCAAAAGTTTTGAGAATGACACAGATATTAACTTTCACAGAATCTGCTGCTTCAGTGTTTTTAGATCTTTTTGTCAGATGTTACTATGGTATACTGAAGTGTGATTACAAGCAATTCATATGTGTCAAAGGTTTTTATTAAGAATTACATAAAGTTCATGCAAAGAGTCAAAATTTGCAGTGTTAACCATTCTTTTTCACGACCTCTGAAATTTGCCCTGGCATGCTGTTAATCAACTTCTGAGCCACATCCTGACTGATGGCAGCTCATTCTTGCATAGCCAGTGCTTGAAGTTTGGCAGAATTTGGGGGGGGAGGATTGACCACAACTTCTCAATCGTTTTAAGGTCTGGGAAGTTTCCTGCCAATGGACCCAAAATTGCGATGTTTTGTTCCCTAAGCCACGTAGTTATCACTTTTGCCTGGAAAAGGCATTGTTCGTCATCAAACTGTTCTTTGATGGTTGGGATAAGTTGATCTTGGAGGATGTTTTGGTACCATTCTTTATTCATTGCTGTGTACTTAGGAAAAATTGTGAATGAGCCCACTCCCTGGGCTGAGAAGCAACCCCAGACATGGATGGACTCAGGATGTTTTACTGTTGGCATGACACAGGACTGATGGTAGCGCTCACCTTTTCTTCTCCGGACAAGGTTTTTTTCTGGATGCCCCAATTGGAAAGGGGATTCGTCAGAGAACATTACTTTACCTCAGGCCTCAGCAGTACAATTCTGTACCTTTTTCAGAATATCAGTCTGTCCTTGATGATTTTCCTGGAGAGAAGTGGTTTCTTTGCTGCCCTCCAAAAGTATTTGCCTCACTGTGCATGCAGATGCACTCACACCTGCCTGCTGTCATTCCTGAGCAAGCTCTGCACTGGTAGTGCCCGATCCCACAGGTGAATCAACTGTAGGAGGTGGTCCTGGCACCTGCTGGACTTTCTGAGCCCTGAAGCCTTCACAACAATTGAACCTCTCTCTTTGAAGTTATTGATGATCCGATAAATGGTTGATTTAGGTGCAATCTTAGTAGCAGCAATATCCTTGCCTGTGAATCCCTTTTCGTGCAAAGCAATAATGACTACACGTGTTTCCTTGTAAGTAACCATGGTTAACAGAGGAAGAACAATGATTTCAAGCACCACCCTCCTTTTAAATCTTCTACTGTTATTCGAACTCAATCAGCATTACAGAGTGATTTCCAGCCTTCTCCTCGTAAACACTGATGTGTGTCTCGCGTTGACGAGAGAATCACTGACATGATGTCAGCTGGTTCTTTTTTTAGGGCTAAAATGCAGCGGAAATGATTTTTTTCTTTTTTTTTTTGGGATTAAGTTAATTTCATGGCAAAGAGGGACTTTGCAATTAATTTCAGTCCATCTGATCACTCTTCATAACATTCTGGAGTACATGCAAATTGCCATGTCAGAAACTGAGGCAGCAGACAGACTCTGTGAAAATTAATATTTGTGTCACTCTCAAAACTTTTGGCCAGGGCTGTAGGCTATTTTGTTTATTGGTCAAATGTTCTTTAACTCTTATGTTCAGGTATTCTTAATGGTTTTTCCTCATATGATTGAATGTTACATTTGCCCTATGAAAAGTAACCATTAGAAACTGGTATTTCACCTATATTACAAACATTTTGGGTGTTATTTAAATAGGCTATCCCCTATTCAGTCCATTATGAATGTTGCTTCAGACTCATCCACCTTACTAACCGCTCAGCGCTACCCCTCTCTGCCAATCCCTCCATTGGCTTCCACTCACCCAACAAATTAAATTCAAAATAAAGCCATCCACAACTCGGCCTCCAGCTACATCACTAACCTAGTATCAATATATCAACCAGATCAATTTCTTCATTTATCCCAAGACCTCCTGCTCTCTAATTTCCTTGTTGTCTCCTTCCATGCTCCCCTCCAGGACTTCTCCTGAGCGTCTCTCATCCCATTTAAAATTCCTTACCACAGTCTGTTCAACTATCTCGAATTCTATCCACTTTTAAGCGATCCCTGAAAACTTTTCTCTTGCCTCCACCTAACAACTGTACTTTTATTTTCTATATCAACTCATCCCCCACAGTTATACCTTTTGTATCACTTGACCCTCCCTTTAGATTGTAAGCTCTAACGGCCCTCTGATTCCTCCTGTATTGAATTTTATTGTAACTGTAACTGTACTGTTTGCCCTAGTGTAAAGCACTGCTCAAACTGTTGGCGCTATACGCATCCTGTATAATAATAATACTAATTTGTGACTTTTGCACAAATCCTGAAACATTTGTAAAGCAGATATATTATAAATAGTCCCATGAGTGTCCAACTGTATATGTTAGACTACAAGGCAGTGGTGAACTGCATTCAAATAACATTTCTTTGCACGGCAGAACACAGAAAGCTTGGAGGCAGCCATGCCATCCCATATATATATATATATATATATATATATATATATATATATATATATATATATATATATATATATATATATATATATGCTCTTCTTCCAGTGCTTTACTCAAAGAAACATTAAAGCAGAAATTGTTAAGGGTAGGGGGGGGTGCAGTCCCTGCCGGGTGTCATCACTCTGTAGGTGTTGCGGGCTCCTGGACTTTTTTTTCTGTTTGCTTTTTTGCAGGGTGCTGCACTGCCTGCAAGGTATTACCACTACAGTGCTGCTTTTCCCCATCTGTCAGCTACAATTCAGAGCAGAGAGAGGCTTCTACTTGGCTCCAATCACATGACAAGCCCCCCTCACTTCAAAATCCCACTCTGAAATTGTGACCTAACTTTGACGTTTTGATGTTACCACCATGCTTTGCATTCACTGATAAAATGCAAAGTGTTCTCCAATTAGTGCCCGTGCCCAGTGAACGACCTCCTATATTCACCAAGCAGCAAGTCAGCACCGCAGTGACCCAGAAGCTAGTAGTGATCACTGCAGTAGCGGTGTCTACTACAGTGACTGTAATCGGTGGCCTCCACTGGTTATGGCATGTACATACTTACATTGATCCAAGCTGTAACTATGCAAATACAGCTATACCTAGAGTCCAGCTTTAAATTTAATTACAGTAAAAGTAATTTTCTTTTATAAACTAGAGAAAATTTAAAAAACCTGTCCTATTTTTCTGCTGTTTGTCTCATTTGAGAGATTTCTCTTCACTTCCTGTCCTATAGATACAAGAGGGAGTAAGAGGAGATCTCCTAAATGAGGTAAAACCCCTTGTATATAGCGGTCACTGGACCAAGTGATATCTTTAAAACATTTTACCCTACCTCCTGTTCAGTTGACTCCAGAGAAATGTTGGATTTACCATAACTAAGGCTGCATTCACACCTGAGCGTATCGGTTTTTTACCGCGATTTGCCGCAAATTTGTGCAGGGCAAAAGGTCACCAATGTTAAAAGAAGAAAAACGCCCAAATCAGCCCGATTCGACTTGGAGTGGAGATGTGAACCATATCCATTGAGAATAATGATTTTTTCCCCTCCAGTGTTTTGTAGCTTCAGGCGTCAAGCTACAAAACGCTCAGGTGTGAATGGGGTCTTAGTGGTGACTATCAGAGACAAGGTGAATAAAAACGCTTTAACCCTTTACTACCCTGTTCAAAAGTAAAAGCATGGACATTACTATTTTTTTGTATACAAGCAGTGAAAGTAACCCCTCTCTCCCTCTCCCTCTCTCCATCCTTCAGATTCATTCGGATTCAGATGAAGGTGATGGCTCCATCAAATACACAATTTCCGGAGAGGGCGCTGGATCCATCTTTATCATCGATGAACTCACTGGAGACATCCATGCCACTGAGCGTTTGGATCGGGAGCACAAGACATTTTATACATTGCGTGCCCAGGCCAGAGACAGAGACTCAGACAGATTACTTGAACCGGAGTCTGAATTCATCATTAAGGTTCAGGATATTAATGACAGCGAGCCTCGATTCTTGCAGGCACCTTACATTGGAAGTGTCCCAGAGCTGTCCCCTGTGGGTAAGTCTTCTTGCCAAAGTAAGATGGTCAAGACAAGGTGGGTAGATGTTTTAGAACTTGTGTCTTTGCTTTGTACAGGTACATCTGTGATGGCTGTATCGGCTTGGGATGCGGATGACCCAGCTTATGGTAGCAGTGCAAGAGTGGTATACAGTGTCCTAGAAGGAGAGAAGCACTTCACTGTGGACAGCAAGTCGGGTAAGTCCTTTTTGATGGCGCCTGTCTAACAACAAGTACCAGAAGCTCTTCATTATGATCATTAGATGATGCCAATTGTCATCCAAAATAAATACTTATTTACTATGATTGTCAGCTAAATCTAGTAGCCGTAATGCAATATTATCCTGATTCACCCTATTCTATATAAATAATACCATTGGAGAGAAAATAACTTAATAACAGTTGTCCCCATTTGCATAGTACAAATGTACATGTAATTTCACAGAATGAAGAGATCTGCATATTTTTTTAAATACATCTCTTAGTGTATGGAGGTACAAGTATCTGTAGCATTCTTAACATTAAAAAATGCATGATGTATAGCTTGATAAAACTGTTATTTGTGTGATTTTATAATCTTCTGCCACAAGGCAATGACAGTCATATCTTTAAGACGATGCTGAAAAACTAGTTTGTCATTGTAAAGGCCTTGACTTCTTTTCAGATGCCATATTGACAGGGTCACTTTAACACTGATTCAAGTAGACCCAAAATTGGCAACACGCAGAGCACATTTTAGCAGTTTCAGTCGCTTTCAACCAGCTTTTGATCTTATAAAACAACCAAATAGATTAATGCACCCCACCACCACTAGTGTCTTGAAAAAGGGAAAATATAGTCTCACAAATGTGAGTACACCCCTCACATTATTGTAAATATTTTTTTCATATCTTTTCATGTGACAACACTGAAGAAATGACACTTTGCTACAATGTAAAGTAGTGAGTGTACAGCTTATATAACAGTGTAAATTTGCTGTCCCCTCAAAATAACTCAACACGCAGCCATTAATGTATAAAAGTGCGTACACCCCTAAGTAAAAATGTCCAGATTGGGCCCAATTAGCCATTTTACCTCCCCAGTGTCATGTGACTTGTTAGTGTTACAAGCTTTCAGGTGTAAATAAGGAGCAGGTGTGTTAAATTTGGTTTTATTGCTCTCACTCTCTCATACTGGTAACTGGAAGTTCAACATGGCACCAAATGGCAAAGAACTCTCTGAGGATCTAAACAAAAGAATGGTTGCTCTACATAAAGATAGCCTAGGCCAGTGATGGCAAACCTTGGCACCCCAGATGTTTTGGAACTACATTTCCCATGATGCTCGTGCATTTTGTAGTGAAGT
The DNA here is from genome assembly GCF_037356315.1 of Lithobates pipiens. NCBI lineage: Eukaryota > Metazoa > Chordata > Amphibia > Anura > Ranidae > Lithobates > Lithobates pipiens. The sequence goes on along the minus strand of NW_027507789.1, from coordinate 53,988,126 downwards.
TGAGTATCATGGAAAATGTAGTTCCAAAACATCTGGAGTGCCAAGGTTCGCCATCACTGGCCTAGGCTATAAGAAGATTGCCTAGACCCTGAAACTGAGCTGCAGCATGGTGGCCAAGACCATACAGCAGTTAAACAGGACAGGTTCAACTCAGAACAGGCCTCGCCATGGTTGACCAAAGAAGTTGAGTGCACGTGCTCAGCGTCATATCCAGAGGTTTTCTTTGGCAAATAGACGTATGTGTGCTGCCAGCATTGCTGCAGAGGTGGAAGGGGGATCAGCCTGTCTGTGCTCAGACCATACGCCACACACTGCATCAAATTGGTCTGCATGGCTGTCATCCCAGAAGGAAGCCTCTTCTAAAGATGATGCACAAGAAAGCCCACAAACAGTTTGCTGAAGACAAGCAGACTAAGGACACGGATTACTGGAACCATGTCCTGTGGTCTAATGAGACCAAGATAAACTTATTTGGTTCAGGTGGTGTCAAGCGTGTGTAGCGGCAACCAGGTCAGGAGTACAAAGACAAGTGTGTCTTGTCTACAGTCAAGCATCATAGGAGTGTCATGGTCTGGGGGTGCATGAGTGCTGCTGGCACTGGGGAGTTACAGTTCATTGAGGGAACCCATGAATGCCAACATGTACTGTGATATACTGAAGCAGAGCATGATTCCCTCCCTTCTGAGATTTGGCCGCAGAGCAGTATCCCAACATGATAATGACCCCAAACACACCTCCAAGATGACCACTGCCTTGCTAAAGTAGCTGAGGGTAAAGGGGATGGACTGGCCAAGCATGTCTCCAGACCTAAACCCTATTGAGCATCTGTGGGGCATCCTCAAACGGAAGGTGGAGGAGCACAAGGTCTGTAACATCCACCAGCTCTGTGATGTCCTCATGGAGGAGTGGAAGCCCTTGTACACAGGCTCGGAGAATCTGTCGGAATGAGTCTTATCGGACCGTGTCGTCAGATAATCCGACTGTGTGTGGTATGCATCAGACTGATTCCGTCCGAATCTCCATCCGACCCAATTTTCCAACATGTTGGAAATATTTCCCGACCAACTGGACCTAATCCGATCATGTGTAGAGCATTTTGATCGGACCATGTGCCACGCATGCTCAGATCAAATTCCTACATCAAAGCTATTGGCTACTAGCCTGAATGTAGTCCCATCGTAACGAAATTACGTCATCACGTTCTGAAAGATCGGATTTTTCGCCAACTTGTCCCAACCGTGTGTATGCAACAGTTTTGGACACAATCCGTCGGACTAAATCCGACGGGCAAAATCCGACGGATTTGGTTGGCAAAATCTCCGACCGTGTGTACGTGGGCGAAGAGGACTCCAGTGGCAACCTGTGAAGCTCTGATGAACTCCATGCCTAAGAGGGTTAAAGTGGTTGTAAACTCTCCCCCACTACTTTGTCCCATGTAAATCAGCATAAAAAAACCCTAATGAACACTGCTTGTAGATATCTCCTTACTTGCTTAGTATTGTTGTAATTCTTTTTGTTCTTTAGAATGACATCACTGAGCATCCCTAGATCTCCGCTGATTTACGGCACACTCTGTGTACCTTGTCTATTATCAGGACTTCCTACAGCACAACACTGAAATCCCAGGAAACTGCAGAATCATTCAGAGCTTTCTCCTACACCTAATGTGACCATGTGACATCACATGCAGTGTAAAGCAGGGCATGGGACAGCATTACTGCAGTCTTATCAGCTGAAACTGATAAGACTGACAAAGGCAAACACTAGATAATCGGTACAAGTAAATACTATAAGATAAAACAAGTCAGCTATGAATGGGGAAGCAGGGTTGCCATAGAAACGTTGGATTGAGAAGGAGGCTTGTTTAATAGTACAGGAAGTGCTCAATGTAAGGGCGGAAATACACTCCACTGTGGACTCAGAAAACAATACTTAAGATGGCGCTGCCTAATCCCTGGAAACAAGTTTTTTAAAGTTTCTTTAAACAGTAAGTAATATGCGATTTGGGCTGGATTACAGTGACTATAGTCTGATAATTACTTATTTTAATGGACTAAATGAAAAGATGCATCAGAGTGGGAGAGTTTACTACCTCTTTAAGGCTGTGCTGGAAAATAATGGTGGCCACACAAAATATTGACACGTTGGGCCCAATTTGGACATTTTCACTTAGGGGTGTACTCACTTTTGTTGCCAGCGGTTTAGACATTAATGGCTGTGTATTGAGTTATTTTGTTGGGATAGCACATTTACACTGTTATACAAGCTGTACACTCACTACTTTACATTGTAGCAAAATGTCATTTCTTCAGTGTTGTCACATGGAAAGATATAATATCATTTATTATATACAAAAATGTGAGGGTTATACTCACTTTTGTGAGATACTGTATTTAAAGCTGAACTCCAGGCAAAACAAATATTGTCCTACTCCTAATTAATGGTGGTAAACTTACTTGATATGGGAGCCCTCAAGTGCAGCCCCTGACACAATAATCATCAAATGTAATACTACAGAAATCTGTTAGCCCACGTACACACGGTCGGAGATTTTGCCAACCAAATCCGTCGGATTTTGCCCATTGGATTTAGTCCGACGGATTGTGTCCGAAACTGTTGCATACACACGGTCGGGCCAAGTTGGTGAAAAATCCGATCTTTCAGAACGTGATGACGTAATTTCGTTACGATGGGACTACATTCAGGCTAGTAGCCAATAGCTTTGATGTAGGAATTTGATCTGAGCATGCGTGGCACTTGGTCCGATCAAAATGCTCTACACATGATCGGATTAGGTCCGTCCGGCCCAGTTGGTCTGGAAATATTTCCAACATGTTGGAAATTTGGATCGGACGGAGATTCGGACGGAATCAGTCTGATGCATACCACACACAGTCGGATTATCTGACGACGCGGTCCGATAAGACTCATTCCGACAGATTCTCTGACCGTGTGTACAAGGGCTTAGTGATGCAGATGTACAAAAGTGGAGGCTATGAGCATTCTACAAGAGATAATCAAAAACTTCAGACATGCTGCAAGAAATAGTCAGTCTTCAGACATGATACAAGAGAGATGGCCAAAGACCGCAAACTTGCTACAGAAGATGGTAAAAAAATTACAGACATGCTACAGGAAATGGTTAAAGACTGCAAACATTCTATAGAAGATGGGCAAAGACCACAGACATTTTAAACAAGATGGTGAAAGACAGCAGACACGTTACAGGAGATGGCCAAAGACCACAAACTTGCTATAGAAGATGGTCAAAAATCACAGACATGCTACAGGAGAAGGTGAATGACCGCATGCATTCTATAGGAGAAGGTCAAAGATCACAGACAAACAAGATGGTGAAATACAGCAGACACGCTACAGGAGATGGTCAGAGACTGGAGTCATGCTACAGGAGATGGTCAGAGACTGCAAACTTGCTACAGAAGATGGTGGGAGACTATGCATTACCAACCTGATCTAGGAGTTTTTGGAGACTGGAGACATGTTCCAGTAGACAGTCATAGGATAGGCTGAAGAATACATTAGACTGTTGGAGATCACTCCTATTACAGAACTTTTACAGTACTTTATTTGTACTCTCTACAGACCCCTTTTACTCTAGTATTCATTTCTTTTACTTTTTTTTTTTTTTTTTTTTTTTTTTTTTATATTTTCTGACAGGCAGGGTTTTTATGACAGAAGAGACCATGAAGGGTCTATAATTTTTAACATAGGTGTATTTTAAATGATAGAGATAGAATATCAACCAAAAATCCAGAAAAAAAAACACATGATACAAATGTTATAAACTGAGCTGCAGTTCAGTTTAGTAAAATAAGTATTTGATCCCAGTGCCATCTCTAAGGCAGGGAAAAAGGGGCAGCTGCCATGGGCCCTGTCATTGGTGTGGGACCCAAAGCAGCTGCCTCATACTTGCAAACTATCCTGGGTTAAATTCCCCTGTCCCTTAAAGTTTTAGTCCTGTGCTATGTCCTGATATCTCAGTGTGAAGTGATGCTACTAATTCTGCCCAGCTCTGCCCTATTGTTGTGTACAGAGGACTCACCTGCAGACCCTGTGTTTATATATATATATATATATATATATATATATATATATATAGTGAGGAGCAGCTCCAGGACTGCGCCTGACCGGCCCACTGAGCCCGGTAGTCCCGATGGTCAGTACATGTCTGGCTGTAGCCAGTCTGAGGGAGCCAGAATTATTGTTGGTTGGTAGGGGATCAAATACTTATTTTACTCACTGAACTGCAACTCACTTTATAACATATCATGTGTTTTTTATCTGGATTTTTGGTTGATATTCTGTCTCTATCATTTCAAATGTGCCTATGATAAAAATTATAGACCCTTCATTTATTTGTAAGTGGGCAAACTTACAAAATCTGCAGGGGATCAAATAATTATTTTCGCCACTGTATGTACAACACCGTGGTGACGTCACTACCACTTTTTCAGATAATTTAATGCACACACAGCGCATACAAAGTGGTTTTATATTTGGCTATAGAGAAATATAATTGAATTAAAATGTTTGTGTCAGGAGTTCAGCTTTATAGTGTGAATGGTTTGCTATCTTGATATATTCAGTTATTTTTGTGATGAAAACGTTCTGAAAATAGTTGAAATTGCATGTAGATTGCAATGTGTTTGTAAAGGTGTTGGTCTGATAGGCCAAATCTGCCTACGGGTGGACAGCTTTTCTTTACAAGTGTGTGCAAAAAAAAGGGTGTTGCTCCCTTTTAGCCCTAGTACACACGGTCGGAGATTCCGACAAGCAAATCCGTCGGAGTAATTCCGACGGATTAATTCCGGAAGAGGTCCGGAAGTGATGCTGCATACACACGGTCGGACTAAGTTGTCGGAAAATCCGATTGTACATAACATGATGACGTTATTTCGTTACGACGGGACTACAGTAGCTAGTAGCCAATAGCTTTGGTCTAGGAATTTGATCTGAGCATGCGTGGCACTTTGTCCGTCGGAGTAGGCTACACATGATCGGAGTATGTCCGATCAGAGCATTTGGTCGGAAAATTTTACCGGCAAGTTGGAAAAGTTGGTCCGTCGGATATTCCGATGGAAACAGTCCGATGCAGACCACACACAGCTGGAATAACTGACAAAACGGTCCGATAGGACACATTCCGACGGAATCTCCAACCGTGTGTACAAGGGCTTAGTCTGTTAAATATACAAGTGTTTTGTTATGCAAAACATACATGTTGGTGATGCCAGAAATTTACTGTAGTGCTTACATCCATAACACGAGGGAGGCGCTCTGTAGTCCTAACGCTCGGTTAGGTAATATTGTAAATCTACAATTGTTATGAAATAAATTTCTATTCTATATCAAAATGAGATATTACCCTTGACATGGAAATTGGAGAAGAGAGAAACTTAAAATATATCTCAACCGAGTAACAAAAATGTATTGCAGCTTATCAGTCCTTAGATGTGTTGGTTGCATTTCCTGCTGATCCATTGGTTTCAGTACCCTGACTCAATGACCCACAACAAGCATGCAGCAGGGTGGGAGTTCTGACTTCACGCTATCATTTCCAACACTTGCACTTGTTCCTAGTCAATGGCTTCAAGCAGAGCCACTGGATCAGCAGGAAAGCCAGACGACTAGCATTTTTTGAGGGAAGCCAGTGAAGGCCGCCTCTGTATTTCTCTCAGTACGGGTTTCCTTTAACCGCTTGCCGACAAGCCGCCGCCATTATACTGCTGCAGGTTGCCACGATCCCGCGAACCGTCGTAGCTATACGCTGGGATAGTCGCCCGAGGCGCGCGCACACACCCTCTGCACAGCGCGGGGTGCCGATGCTCGTGGCCAATGATAGCAAGTACAGAACACGGAAGTGTGTGTGTAAACACACAAATCCGTGTTCTGCTCTGAGAGGAATGACAGATCATGTGTTCTTATTAGCTAGGAACAACGATCCATCGCTTCCTCTAGTCAGTCTCCTCCCCCTTCAGTTAGAATTGCCTCCCAAGGAACACCATTAACCCTTTGATTACCCCCTAGTGTTAACCCCTTCACTGCCAGTGACATTTTTACAGTAATCAGTGCATTTTTATAGCACTGATCCCTGTATAATTGCCAATGGTCCCAAAAATGTGTCAAAATTGTCCAATGTGTCCTCCATAATGTCGCAGTCACAATAAAAATTGCAGATTGACACCATTACTACTAAAAAAAATAATAATAAAAATGCTATAAATCTATCCCCTATTTTGTAACTTTTACGCAAACCAATCAACATACGCTTATTGCGATTTTCTTTTTTTTTTTACCAAAAATATGTAGAAGAATACGGTACATATCGGCCTAAACTGAGAAAAAATTGCTTTAAAAAAAAAAAAAATGGGGATATTTATTACAGCAAAAAATACAAAATATTTTTTTTTTTCAAAATTGCCACGATAAAATACTACCAAAAGAAAGCTCTATTTGTGGGAAAAAAAGGATGTCAATTTTGTTTGGGTGCAGCGTGGTACGACCGTGCAATTGTCAGTTAAAGCGACGCAGTGCCGAATCGCAAAAAATGGCCCGGTCATTCAACAGCCAAATCTTCCGAGGCTGAAGTGGTTAAGCTTCCTTCCTACAGCATGGCCAGCACTACACGACATTTGCCAGTTATTGATGTCTTTCAATCAACAATAGGTAGCTGTCTCGGATGTTTATTGGCGATGGTAGAAAATTCATAAGTCAGCACTAACATTATAAAACCTACATCACAGCTCAATACAACAAGCTGCCAGTCTTTAATTACACATTCCAGGTGCAAACATAAGCAATTTCAGTCACACCACTCGCGTGCGGCTTACGATCGTACATGTGTAAATCTGACAACTGCCGGAAGTATGTTGGCACACAGACAAGATGTGTGAAGCAAACAACGTTTTGTTTTTTTATTCTTAGGAAATTGATGAGTTGATTTTCAGAAGCATAACTATCCGGCTTACAAAACATTTATCAGTGTGATAGGTACACTTTACAGGCCGGTTTACATCACAATTTCTGTCTTGCTAACGCATTTCTACATGTGCGTTTTTGATATGTTCTGGTGTGTTTTCCCCTTTTTTTCATCTCAACTTAGGATATGTGAATTCAAATGTATTTTTGCTGCATTCCATGCAGAAAAAATGCAGCATGTTCTGCTTTTGTTGACTGCATTGGAACGCACCGCACAGGTGTGAGCTAGGGTCATTGGAATGCATGGAAAACACTGTGCATGTTGGTTTGATGCAGACTAAGGGCCAGTTCACACCACATGCAGTCCAGTGCGTTTTTTACTGCATCATAAATACATGAACACAGGGCAGTAGATCATTTTTTTCCTGGGAGGGGTTCAGGTCTTTAAAACGTAACCACCTGCCGTCTGTGCTATAGCCGAAAGACAGCTACAGCGCAGACTTCATTTGCTGGGATGGCATCCCTTGACGTCCTTCCATGCTCGAACGGCCTGCGTGCCCCCTGCATGTGATTTAACAAAGCTGGTAATCGGCTATTTTTCCTCCTACCTCTGATAGTGTGAGGAGGGAAAAAAGCCGATCGCCAACGGCTGCGAGAGGGACATTGGTCCCAATCGTGAAGCTACTACCAGTGCCCACCATCGTCCCCTACCAGTGCCCACCAGCACCACCTACCAGTGCCCACAGTACCACCCATTAGTGCCCACAGTGTCACCTCACAGTGCCACCCATCAGTGCCCATAGATCCGCCTATAAATTAATCAGTACATCATTACCAGTGCTGCCTATCAATACCACCTACCAGTGCCACCCATCATTGCCCATCAGTGCCACCTATCATTGCCCATCAGTGTCATCTGTCAGTGCCCCCAATCAGTGCCACCCATCAGTGTCACCCATCAGTGCCACCCATCAGTGCCGTCTTATCAGTGCCATCTTATCTGTACCTATAAGTGTCGCCTTATCTGTGCCCATCAGTGCAACCCATAAGCTACCCTCACCAGCATCAATGCAACCTCACCATCGAATATCAATGAAGGAGAAAAATGACTCGTTTGCAAAATTTTATAACAAACTATGAAACTTTTTTTTTTTTTTTTTCGGTCTTTTTTGGTTTGTTTAGCAAAAAATAAAAACCCAAATGGTGATTAAAGAGGAAGTAAAGGCAATATAAAAATTTAAAAAAACGCACCCTGTAAGGCAAAGGCATAATGAGCTAGTATGCATAGCATACTAGCTCATTATGAATAACTTACCTGAGAACGAAGCCCCCGAAGTGGTCCTCCATCTTCCTCTTCGCCGCTGCCATGTATCCTGGAGTGACTTCCGGGTCTCGCTGCTCCGGTGCTGTGATTCGCCAGAGCCGCGATTACGTCACTCCTGTGTTTATGCGCACGGCAGCCGACACGAGCAGCATATCGCCGCAATCTGCGGCCTGCCCAGTGCACCGCTGTCTACGGCGCATGCGCCGTAGACAGTGGTGGCTGTCTTTTGGCAAATATCTCCTAAACCGTATAGGTTTAGGAGATATTTCTTGGACCTACAGGTAAGCCTTAATCTAGGCTTACATGTAGGTCAAAGTGGTTTGTAAGGGTTTACAACCACTTTAAATACCACCAAAAGAAAGCTCTATTTGTGTGAAAAAATGAAATTTGGCTAGAGTGCTGTATGACCGCGCAATTGTCATTCAAAGTGCGACAGCGCTGAAAGCTGAAAATTGGTCTGGGCAGGAGGGGGGTTTAAGTGCCCAGTAAACAAGTGGTTAATGACATCATTTACACTTTTATGTTGGGGGAGGTACGGTAAAAACATGTGACAGCAGAGTGGGGCCATGAGGCTTTGCAATGCAGCGCAGCAAACATCCCCAATCAACTGAATAGAACGCAATGCACACAGTTGTGGTGCGGTAATGTACTCATTAGTACAGAGAGCCCCTCCTAAGCTCCCTAGTTTTTTTTGTTGTTTAGCCTGCTGGGTTGAACTAAAATAAACTTACCATGTGAACTAGGCTTTAGATCTCATTGATATGTTCTAAATGGCCATGTTCTCAATTTTCCCGATGGAAAAACTTTCTATCGGAAATTCCGATCGTGTGTATGCAATTCTGACACGCAAAAACTCACGCATGCTCAGATTCAACTACGAGATGGAAGCTATTGGCTACTGGGTATTGAACTTCCTTTTTCTACTCTCGTCGTATGTGTTGTACGTCACCGTGTTCTTGGCGGTCAGAATTTGGTGTGACCGTGTGTAGGCAAGACAGTTTGAGTGGAATTCCGTAGAGCCATCAGAGCTTTTTCTGACGAGAATTCCGATGTGTGTACGCGGCATTACTGTGCAAGTTGAGCAGATGCAAGGGGCAACATATTGTGGTGGGCAGTAAATTCAGTGATTTATAGTGATGGCCGAACGGTTCGCCCGGCGGTCGTTTCGCGGCGAATTTCCGACTTTCGCCGTCCGCGGGTTCGAACGCCTTTTTCCGTCGTTCGCCCCGGCGGACTTACGTGTTTAATGTATACAAGAACTTTAACCTTTCGTGACACGTTTATCATGTGTTACAGGACAACCAATTGAGACATGACAGCTCATGGACACTTGGACATTCCCCCTAACCTATAAATACACCCGATCCGGTGGCCATTTTACATTCTTTCTTCTGTCACTGTAGGGAAAGGATCCTGTGTGGAGTAGGGACAGAGAAAACGCTAGCTATTTGGTACACAAAAGTTCTTTTCAGGACTGGTATAGGTGTTAGGTCAGCAGCCTGAGTTTCTTTTGTCAGTTTAGATAAAGGGACAGAGCGCTGTATGCTGCTATTTTAGGGACAGCTCAGCCAGATTAGTCTTTCTTCATCATCATCATCATCATCATCATTAGCTGTTACTATCAGGTCCACAAAAGAGCTGTTCCAGCTAATCGTTCCAGCCTACTCTTTTTTGCCAATTTGTATAGGGACAGGCAGGAAGCAGTGTGTCAGGCAGTGAGGATAATTTTAAAGACTTGCTGTTACTATTAGTTCCACAAAGGTTCTTTTCAGGACTGGTATCAGTGGTACGGTAATAGGCTTGTACACGTATAATATTCTTTCTTCCAAATATAGAAAGAATATTATACTTGACTGCTGCCCTTCTGCTGCAGTCTGCTAATCATTCACAACTCACTTGTTCCACAAAGCTCTTTATCAGGACTGGTAACTTGGTCTGTCTAGGGTGCTACGGTACATAGGCTTGGGTGCGGTACAGTCTGCTGTTCTGTAAGGACCGCTATCGGTCCACAATACATAGGGTTGCCGTGCACTACTGCTGACCGCTGCCCTATACTGCAGCAGTCCTTCATTGGTATAGGGACTGACGTACAGTCTGCTAATCACTAACACACAACCTGCTTGGTCCACAAAAGTTCTTATAAGGACTGGTAACTTGGTATAGGGTGCTACGGTACATAGGCTTGAGTGCGGTACAGTCTGCTGTTCTGTAAGGACCGCTATCGGTCCACAATACATAGGGTTGCCGTGCACTACTGCTGACCGCTGCCCTATACTGCAGCAGTCCTTCATTGGTATAGGGACTGACGTACAGTCTGCTAATCACTAACACACAACCTGCTTGTTCCACAAAAGTTCTTATAAGGACTGGTAACTTGGTATAGGGTGCTACGGTACATAGGCTTGAGTGCGGTACAGTCTGCTGTTCTGTAAGGACCGCTATCGGTCCACAATAGATAGGGTTGACGTGCACCACTGCTGACCGCTGCCCTATACTGCAGCAGTCCTTCAGCGGTATAGGGACTGACGTACAGTCTGCTAAACACTAATACACAACCTGCTTGGTCCACAAAAGTTCTTATAAGGACTGGTAACTTGGTATAGGGTGCTACGGTACATAGGCTTGAGTGCGGTACAGTCTGCTGTTCTGTAAGGACCGCTATCGGTCCACAATAGATAGGGTTGACGTGCACCACTGCTGACCGCTGCCCTATACTGCAGCAGTCCTTCAGCGGTATAGGGACTGACGTACAGTCTGCTAAACACTAATACACAACCTGCTTGGTCCACAAAAGTTCTTATAAGGACTGGTAACTTGGTATAGGGTGCTACGGTACATAGGCTTGAGTGCGGTACAGTCTGCTGTTCTGTAAGGACCGCTATCGGTCCACAATAGATAGGGTTGACGTGCACCACTGCTGACCGCTGCCCTATACTGCAGCAGTCCTTCAGCGGTATAGGGACTGACGCACAGTCTGCTAAACACTAACACACAACCTGCTTGGTCCACAAAAGTTTTTATAAGGACTGGTAACTTGGTATAGGGTGCTACGGTACATAGGCCTGAGTGCGTTACAGTCTGCTGTTCTGTAAGGACCGCTATCGGTCCACAATACATAGGGTTGCCGTGCACTACTGCTGACCGCTGCCCTATACTGCAGCAGTCCTTCATTGGTATAGGGACTGACGTACAGTCTGCTAATCACTAACACACAACCTGCTTGGTCCACAAAAGTTCTTATAAGGACTGGTAACTTGGTATAGGGTGCTACGGTACATAGGCCTGAGTGCGTTACAGTCTGCTGTTCTGTAAGGACCGCTATCGGTCCACAATACATAGGGTTGACGTGCACCACTGCTGACCGCTGCCCTATACTGCAGCAGTCCTTCAGCGGTATAGGGACTGACGTACAGTCTGCTAAACACTAATACACAACCTGCTTGGTCCACAAAAGTTCTTATAAGGACTGGTAACTTGGTATAGGGTGCTACGGTACATAGGCTTGAGTGCGGTACAGTCTGCTGTTCTGTAAGGACCGCTATCGGTCCACAATACATAGGGTTGCCGTGCACTACTGCTGACCGCTGCCCTATACTGCAGCAGTCCTTCATTGGTATAGGGACTGACGTACAGTCTGCTAATCACTAACACACAACCTGCTTGTTCCACAAAAGTTCTTATAAGGACTGGTAACTTGGTATAGGGTGCTACGGTACATAGGCTTGAGTGCGGTACAGTCTGCTGTTCTGTAAGGACCGCTATCGGTCCACAATAGATAGGGTTGACGTGCACCACTGCTGACCGCTGCCCTATACTGCAGCAGTCCTTCAGCGGTATAGGGACTGACGTACAGTCTGCTAAACACTAATACACAACCTGCTTGGTCCACAAAAGTTCTTATAAGGACTGGTAACTTGGTATAGGGTGCTACGGTACATAGGCTTGAGTGCGGTACAGTCTGCTGTTCTGTAAGGACCGCTATCGGTCCACAATAGATAGGGTTGACGTGCACCACTGCTGACCGCTGCCCTATACTGCAGCAGTCCTTCAGCGGTATAGGGACTGACGTACAGTCTGCTAAACACTAATACACAACCTGCTTGGTCCACAAAAGTTCTTATAAGGACTGGTAACTTGGTATAGGGTGCTACGGTACATAGGCTTGAGTGCGGTACAGTCTGCTGTTCTGTAAGGACCGCTATAGGTCCACAATAGATAGGGTTGACGTGCACCACTGCTGACCGCTCACCTATACTGCAGCAGTCCTTCAGCGGTATAGGGACTAAGAGTTTTGTCACAGGGTCATTTAAAAAATGACATGCAGAGGAAGAGGCAGGCCCTTCCGCAGGGGTGGTAGGGGTAGGGCAGGAGCAACAGGCTTGAGCCAAAGTGGGAAGTTGCAGAAGGTGCGTTCAATTACTTTAAAGGATGCACCAGACTTGGTTGAGTGGCTCGCTCAGCCTTACTCTTCTGCACCCTCCTCATCCTCTCGATCTGCACCCTCTTCTTCACTCTCTGCTATGTGCACCCCCAAAGACACTACCACCAACAACACGACCACCACCACCACCACCACATACCTTCCGCTTGAGTCACTGGAATTATTTTCCGATCCATATCAAGAGGACATTTCTGATGCGCAGCCACTCTTGGTATTGGATCAGGAAGAGGAGGTAGCAACAAGCGCTACTCAGCAGTCTGACGCCAGTACCCAGATCAGCCCAAGGAGGAGGTTGGTCCCCGGTGTTGCTGCCTACTCTACTTATAGCGGTGGGGAAGGTGACGTTGATGATGACGTGTCTAGTGATGTCACGTGGGTGCCCACAAGAGAGGAAGAGGAGGGGAGTTCAGAGGGAGATATGGACCAGCAGATAGGGAGGAGAAGCAGCAATGACTTACATTGCACAGCAGGGACAAAGCAGACTGCAAATGTATCAGGAGCGAGTCATCGACCATGTACGGTCACATCTGGCGCTCCCAGGACACCGGCACATGGCTCCGCAGTGTGGGCTTTTTTTAACGTGTCCGCTGCTGACAATAGCGTTGCCATCTGCAATCTTTGCAGTCAACGCGTTAGTCGCGGTAAGCCCAATACTCACCTAGGGACGACCGCCTTAAGAAGGCACATGAGCAGCCATCACCGAGCCCAGTGGGAGCAACGGAACACACAAAGCCACACTGCAGGCTCTCACCGTCCAGCCTCGTCTTCTACTTCTCCTTCTCCTCTCTCCTCACAATTGTCCTCCACTCCACCTTCCATCACGCCAAGCTCACATTTTTCTGCAAAAAGGCAGGCTTCCGTGGGCCTAATGTTTGAGCGTAAAAAAATGATGACGCCGGATAACCCTCTTGCCCAACGGTTGGCGGCTGGCTTGTCAGAACTCATAGCCCGCCAACTACTGCCATATAAACTGGTGGACTCGGAGGCCTTTCGCAAATTTGTGGCCATTGGAACACCACAATGGAAGGTCCCAGGAAGGAAGTATTTCTCAGAGAAGGGCATCCCAGAGCTATATGGCCATGTTCAGCGGCAAGTGAATGTATCTCTGGCACACAGTGTCGGTGCCAAGATACATCTGACCACAGACACGTGGTCTAGCAAACACGGGCAGGGAAGGTATATCAGTTTTACTGCCCACTGGGTGAACCTTCTGACGGCCGTCAAGCATGTAACCCGTGGCACCCGTGTAGATTTGGTTTTACCGCCACGGATTGCATGCAGGCCTGACTCTTCTTCTCCTCCTCCTACTCCATCCTCCTCCCTCTCCTCCTCAGCTGCCTCCTCCTTTTCCGCTGCTAGCGTCTCTTCCACTGCACCGCCCAAGCTCCCCAGAACCTATTCCACATGCCAGGTGAGACGTTGCCATGCCGTGCTGCGTCTGTTGTGCCTGGAAGCAAAGAGCCACACTGGCCCGGCACTCCTTTCAGCTTTGCGTTCACAGGCAGATGAGTGGCTAACACCGCTCAATTTGACAGTTGGTAAAGTGGTGTGTGACAACGGTGCCAATCTGCTTAGCGCATTGAAACAGGGCAAAATCACGCACGTGCCGTGCATGGCACACGTCTTAAACTTGGTCGTGCAGCGATTCCTTGTCAAATACCCTGGGGTCCAGGACATCTTGCGGCAGGCAAGGAAAATCTCGGCCCATTTCAGAAGATCTTACACGGCCATGGCTCGCCTTGCTGACATTCAGCGGCGACACCATCTGCCGGTCAGACGTCTTATTTGCGATTGCCCGACGCGATGGAACTCAACCTTCTATATGCTTGATAGGCTGCTCCAGCAGAAACGTGCAGTTAACGTCTACCTGTATGAACTCTGCGAAAGAAACGGTTCTGGGGAGCTGGGTTTTTTTTCACCGCGCCAGTGGCTGCTCATGCGCGACACATGCAGACTTCTGCGGCCATTTGAGGAGATCACCAAACTGGTCAGTCGCAGCCATGGCGCCATCAGTGACATGGTACCTTATGCCTTCTTTCTGGAGCGTGCATTGCGTCGTGTCATTGATCAGGCTGTGGAGGAGCAGGAGCGGGAAGATGAGGAAGTCGCAATGCTGGATGAATTCCCAGGGGGGGCTACTCTATCTGAGACAAGTCAACAACAGGAGTCTGATGAGGAGTCAGAGGAGGATGGTGCCGGGGCGGATGAGCAGGAGCAAGAAGAGCATGCTTTAAACCTTTCTGGGATCCCTGTTGTGCGAGGATGGGGAGAGGAGAATGAAGAGGACGACATTATCCTGGATGATGAGCAGGAGCCAGGCCACCACACCGCTTCCACTTTAGTGCAAATGGGGGCCTTCATGCTCCAGTGTTTTAATAGGGACCCCCGTATAAAAAGCATGAGGGTCAAGGACCAGTACTGGGTGGCAACGTACTTAGACCCCCGGTACAAACACAAAATGGCGGAAATGTTACCGCCGTCGCAGAGGGCTGTCAGAATGCAGCACTTCCAGGCCTTGCTTCGAGAAATGCTGCATTCTGCTTTTGCGTGCGCTGGCAGAGGAGCAATTCCCACTCCCAGAGAAGGATTTGCGGGTACCAATCCAACAGCGCCTGCAAGAAGAGGCCGGTTTGAAGATGTGTTGGTGACTTCGGATATGAGGTCATTCTTTCAGCCGACCCATCGACAGGTGTCATCCGGATCCAGCATCAGGGAACGCCTAGACCGTCAGGTGTCCGACTACATTGGGTTAACGGCCGATGTGGACGCTCTGAGGAGTGATGAACCCCTAGACTACTGGGTGGGCAGGCTTGACCTCTGGCCAGAGCTTGCCCAATTTGCAATCGAACTGTTGGCTTGCCCCTCATCCAGTGTCCTGTCCGAAAGGACGTTCAGCGCAGCAGGGGGGATTGTGACCGATAAGCGTACTCGCCTAGCTCACCACAGTGTTAACTACCTCACATTTCTAAAAATGAATGAGGCATGGATCTCGGAGGAATTCAACACATGTGATCAGTAGACCATGTATATGTCTATAAACAATTTTTGGAATCAAGCACACAGACCTTCTTAATTCATTTGGCTCACTTCCCTGACCCAAAAAAGCACACCGTACTATATGCCCCTACCCTCCTCTTTGAAGAGGTTGAGCGGTGTCATATTTCTACTGGGGCTGCTTATTATGAGGGGTTCCCACCATCCCTGTGCTGTGCTGACTTCCTCCTGGGTGTTCTTATTATGAGGGGCTCCCACCATCCCTGTGCTGTGCTGACTTCCTCCTGGGGGTTCTTATTATGAGGGGATCACACCATCCCTGTGCTGTGCTGACTTCCTCCTGGGGCTGCTTACGGTGCTGCTGTCAGCGCTGTATGTCACGGAGCTGCTGTCAGCGCTGTATGTCACGGAGCTGCTGTCAGCGCTGTATGTCACGGAGCTGCTGTCAGCGCTGTATGTCACGGAGCTGCTGTCAGCGCTGTATGTCACGGAGCTGCTGTCAGCGCTGTATGTCACGGAGCTGCTGTCAGCGCTGTATGTCACGGAGCTGCTGTCAGCGCTGTATGTCACGGAGCTGCTGTCAGCGCTGTATGTCACGGAGCTGCTGTCAGCGCTGTATGTCACGGAGCTGCTGTCAGCGCTGTATGTCACGGAGCTGCTGTCAGCGCTGTATGTCACGGAGCTGCTGTCAGCGCTGTATGTCACGGAGCTGCTGTCAGCGCTGTATGTCACGGAGCTGCTGTCAGCGCTGTATGTCACGGTGCTGCTGTCAGCGCTGTATGTCACGGAGCTGCTGTCAGCGCTGTATGTCACGGAGCTGCTGTCAGCGCTGTATGTCACGGTGCTGCTGTCAGCGCTGTATGTCACGGAGCTGCTGTCAGCGCTGTATGTCACGGAGCTGCTGTCAGCGCTGTATGTCACGGAGCTGCTGTCAGCGCTGTATGTCACGGAGCTGCTGTCAGCGCTGTATGTCACGGAGCTGCTGTCAGCGCTGTATGTCACGGAGCTGCTGTCAGCGCTGTATGTCACGGAGCTGCTGTCAGCGCTGTATGTCACGGTGCTGCTGTCAGCGCTGTATGTCACGGAGCTGCTGTCAGCGCTGTATGTCACGGAGCTGCTGTCAGTGCTGTATGTCACGGAGCTGCTGTCAGCGCTGTATGTCACGGAGCTGCTGTCAGCGCTGTATGTCACGGTGCTGCTGTCAGCGCTGTATGTCACGGAGCTGCTGTCAGCGCTGTATGTCACGGAGCTGCTGTCAGTGCTGTATGTCACGGAGCTGCTGTCAGCGCTGTATGTCACGGAGCTGCTGTCAGCGCTGTATGTCACGGAGCTGCTGTCAGCGCTGTATGTCACGGTGCTGCTGTCAGCGCTGTATGTCACGGAGCTGCTGTCAGCGCTGTATGTCACGGAGCTGCTGTCAGCGCTGTATGTCACGGAGATGCTGTCAGCGCTGTATGTCACGGAGCTGCTGTCAGCGCTGTATGTCACGGAGCTGCTGTCAGCGCTGTATGTCACGGTGCTGATGTCAGTGCTCTGTATTACGGTGCTGCTGTCAGTGCTCTGTATCTCCTGCACCCTCTTGTTTGCCTACCCTGGTCCCTGACCTTCCCTCTCCTCCATTGCCTTCATTAGCTCCATAGTCCTGAATTGTCAGAACAATTTCCCAAATAAAAAAAAAATGCTTGTAGTTATCGATCCCAAATTCACCTCATACATGTATTATGCTATTGTCCAGGTGGTGGGACTACGTGCTACCCCCTAATAATTACCCCGTGGCCGCAAATTCGACCTAAAGGTTTGCGAAATTCGCCTCCCATTGAAGTCAATGGAGCCCGCGGCGAACGGTCGTTTTCGCGAACGTTTGTGTCCGTTCGCGTTTCGCGTTCGCGAAACGTCCCGTCGGAAGTTCGTCCATCACTAGTGATTTATTTAAACCTTAAACTGTGTCCTAAGAAATTTTATGAAATGTTTTAAGAGATTAAAAAAATATATATTGTGCACTGCCTACCACAGGATGGTGGCCTTTGCACCTGGTCAATATGGTTGGCTTTTATTCAGTCTTAATGTGGTAAACCCAGCTTTTGAACTTGTACCTACAAGTAACCCTATAATAGGCTATAATGTACCTACAAGTAAGCCTGTAGGTACAGTGAATATCTCCTAAACGTGTGACGTTTAGGAGATATTCACATGGAAAGCAGCCGGTGATGTCACTGGTGCTTGGTTGCACTTCTCCTGGGGAGGAGTGCAGTTCGTTCTGCACTTTTGTGACCCAATTTTTAATTGTGCGGTCATGCTGTACCCAAATAAAATTTTTATCATTTTGTCCGCACAAATAGAGCTTTATTTTGGTGGTATTTATTCATGACTGCGTTTTTATTTTTTGCGATATAAGTGAAAAAAGAGATTTCTATTTTAACCACTTGAGACCCGTGCTATAGCCGAATGACGGCTACAGCGCGGACCTCCTTTGCCGAGACTACGCCTATTGACGTCGTCCCGGCAAAGGAGGTCCGCGCTGTAGCCGTCATTCGGCTATAGCACGGGTCTCAAGTGGTTAAAATAGAAATCTCTTTTTTCACTTATATCGCAAAAAATAAAAACGCAGTCATGAATAAATACCACCAAAATAAAGCTCTATTTGTGCGAACAAAATGATAAAAAATTTATTTGGGTACAGCATGACCGCACAATTAAAAATTGCACGAGCGGCCTGCGCGAGACTCGCCTGATCACCAATCACCCGATCCCGACCCCTTATCACGTGATCAGCTGTCAGCCAATGACAGCTGATCATGTGATACAACGGAGCCGGTAATCGGTTATTATTCCTCCTCGCGCTGACAGCGCGAGGAGAAAAAAAAAGAGCCGATCACGGCCAGCCCTGCCAGTGCCCACCTGCCCCCTGCCAGTGCCACCTCAATAAAATATAAGTGCCCCCGTCAGTGCCACCCAGCAGTGCCCATAGTGCCACCCAGCAGTGCCACCCAGCAGTGCCCACAGTGCCACCCAGCAGTGCCGACAATCTGCCTCAACAAAGGTGCTGCACCCCAGTGCCACATATCCGTGCCCATCAGTGTCATCTGCCAGTGCCCATCAGTGCCGCCCATCAGTGCCCAGCAGTGCCACCTATCAGAGCCACCTATCATTGCCACCTATCAGTGCCCATCCGTCCCATCTATCAGTGCCACCTATCAGTGCCCCTTAGTGCCACCCATCCGTGCCACCCACCCGTGCCATCTTATCTGTGCCCATCTTTGCCCATCAGTGCCGCCTTATCTGTGCCCATCGGTGCCGCCTTATCTGTGCCTATTAGTGCCGCCTTAACTATGCCTATCAGTGCCCACCAGTGCAGCCTATCAGTGCCCACCAGTGCAGCCTATCAGTGCCCACTAGTGCAGCCTATCAGTGCCGCCTCATCAGCGCACTTCAATGAAGGAGAAAAATGACCTGTTTGCAAAATTTTATAACAAACTATTAAACATGATTTTATTTTATTTTTTTGCATCTTTTTTTGTTTGTTTAGCAAAAAATAAAACTCCCAGCTGTAATTAAATACAACCAAAAGAAAGCTCTATTTGTGGGAAAAAAATGATAAAAATTTCATTTGGGTACAGTGTTGTATGGCTGCGCAATTGTCATTCAAAGTGCGACAGCGCTGAAAGCTAAAAATTGGTCTGGGCATGAGGGGGGTTTAAGTGCCCAGTAAGCAAGTGGTTAAAGAAAACCAATAAAATCGAATTTTGTAATAAATTTAAGCCAAAATGTATTCTGCTACATGTTTTTGGTAAAAAAAATTCCCTTAAGTGTGTAATAGTTGGTTTGTGTGATCATGGACAGATGTACGCAAATGATCATGTACAGATGTGTGCAAGTGATCACGGACATGTGTGCAGATAATCATTAGGACATGTGATTTTAGTGGGACATATGTGGGGGACATGTGTGTTTTTACACTAGACTGGTGATCAGTGAGTAAAAAGCTGTAAAAAAACAGCTCATACTCACTGATCACCAGCTGACTTCAGCAATCTGCTCTCCTCTCCTCAGCGAGGACTTCCGTGTGAGGAGAGGAGAGCCGATTGCCTAGCAACCGGCTGTTTGTTTACAGCACATGATGGCTGTGATTGGACACAGTCGTCATGTGATCAGGAAGACCAATCACAGAGCCCTCCTTCTATTCCCGAGATGCGCGCATTGGGATTGCGCCGTTGTGCGGGCGCGCATGCGTGATCCCCCTCCTTCTGAAGGACATTCCTGAATGTCCAGTCAGGAGAGAGCTCCCACCCGGCCATATATATACATTGACCGGGTGGGAAGTAGTTAAACTACGTAGAGTGTTTTTTACTGTATGAGCGGCAAGGATGTGGAATTCCCTTCCACAGGCGGTGGTCTCAGTGTGGAGCATCGATAGTTTCAAGAAACTGTTAGATAAGCACCAGAAAGACCGCAACATACAGGTTACACAATGTAATACTGACATATAATCACACACATAGGTTGGACTTGATGGACCTGTGTCTTTTTTCGGCCTCACCTACTATGTAACAATGTAACATGGGGGTGTTCTGTTAATAGAACTAGGAAGGCTGATAGCACTGTGATTGAGACAGTTCTGTACCTAGCCTTAAAAAATGAACTGAATGCAGCATATGTTTGGTCTGGTAAGCTGCAATATATGACCATTTTATTCTAGACATTCAGTTCCTCTCTCCCCCCTAATTTCCATTTCAAAGGGAATGCCTCTAGTGATACAGAATAGCAATTCCATAATATTTGTAGTTACTGAATTAAATAAACATTGTTTCATCCAAATGTATTGCTTCCTGCATATGACCACTGTTTACCCAGACAGCGCTGGGCCCCCTGTGCCTCTGGGTCCCATAGCAGTTACATGGGAATGCGATGGCTATAGTACACCCTTGTGAATATGTACTTAATATGTTGTGTGAAATGAAACCCAAATGGCAATAACAGTGTATCAAAGAGAAACTCTGTTCAGTTCTATTTGCATCTAAATTAACATAAAAGGCCTCATGTACCCAGGACATTTTTTTTCCTCCCCTGTATTGCTTTGGTCCTGGCAGAAAAAAAGCAGCAATAAGAACAAATTTAGGCATTTCAAGCCTTTGGGCATTCATTAATTCCATTGGCCAGAATATTCATTTATTTTGGCCATTGGAATGAATCAAGCACCAAGCGTGTGTAGTGTTTAGAAACGTTTCCACTCATTCTGTACGTCTTCCCAAAAGCTCCTCTCCTGAAACGCACAAGTGATGGGTTGTTTTCAGGCATCTAAACCTCTGTAAACACCTGTTTGCATGCACAGGCTGAAAAAAAACGACAAATGTCTGTAAAAGCAACATCTTCTAATCCCTTGTACACATGGTCGGACATTCCGACAACAAAATCCGTCGGATTTTGTCCGAAACTTGTGTTGCGCACACACGGTCGGGCAAAGTTGTCGGAAAATCCGATCGTACGTAACGTGATGACTTTATTTCGTTACGACGGGACTACGTTCAGGCTAGTAGCCAATAGCTTTGGTCTAGGAATTTGATCTGAGCATGCGTGGCACTTTGTCCGATCGGAATTCTCTACACACAATCGGACAAAGTCTGATCGGATCATGTTGTCGGAAAGTTTTATAGCCCAGCTCTAAAACTTTGTCCGTTGGATATTCCAACGGAAACAGTCCGATGGAGCCCACAGACAGTCGGATTATCCGACAACGCGGTCCGATCAGACGTTTTCCGTTGGAATGTCCGACCATGTGTACAAGGGCTAAGACCTGCATGCTATATTTTACAGACCAAAAGGTAGTAAATAAAAGATGTTTCTGTAGCGCTATGCCCACAGGAGCCGCTGGTGAACAAGGCATCCTCACCCTGCACAGCCAGGCACACAGAAATTTCCACAGCACTCTTGAGTCAAGAAGCAGTCCTTGCAGCTTTGTTTTTTTTTATTCTATTAGGGTATTGAACTTGGATGTGGTTAAGGATATCATGGGATGCCCAATTGACTTTAACAGAACTTTTCCAGGGACAACTCCTTCTGCACTCCTCAGCTTCCTCCAGCCAAACACTTCAAGCACAACTCCCAGAACCAGCTGGCACACTGTTAGGTGATCTGACAATAGGGCTTAGTCAGATTTTAGCAAATGCCCTTTATAGGCAGGGACTGCGGGCCCCTTTGGTAGTGTAGCAAAGTCCTAGTCCCCAGCTGTCCTTCTCTGGCTACTGATCCCACCACCACTTATTCAGGCATTGCCACCCCACCTGACTGTAGCTGTCCCTTTCTCTAGTCCTCCTGGCTAAGCATCCACAGTCCTTCCAGACTAACTTTGTATTCATCTCAGACTGTTCTCACCCAGTCCTCTCAGGCTGCCTCTGAGTCCCCCTGGACTGTAACACTCATCAGCCCATCTGGCTGTCTTCTCCTTGGAGATCTCCTGGGTGTGCTTTCTGGCTCCTGCTGACCTCACACCTGCTTCTATGCTACTGGACAGGATTCCTCCTTGGCATATCAGAGGATCCCACATGTACACGAGCTTCCAGACTCGAGGTCAACCCCCCCCCCAGATTAGAGGGTTACCCTCAAGGGCCCACAACAGCTTCCTAACACTCCATCTCAAACTTCCACCAGAACTCTGCTGCCCAGCTGGGCTGACCCGGAGTGTTTGAGGGGGCCTGTCCCCTGCCAACCCATCTTGGTCAGGGCCCTCATGAATACTACAGGCAGCCCCTCCTATTCTTTTGGAAGTTTCCAGCAAGGTCCACAAGTAGGGGGAGGTATCAGAGATGCTGCTTGATGAGTCATACCAGCCTCCCTGGATCACTCACCCGACCCAGATTAAAACACAGGCTTGGCTACCGGCCAAGCCAAAACTTTTTACCTACACTAGTGAAAACTGAACACTACATATTCTAGTACACTAGAGGGTGCTACGTTACATTGTTAGGGTTAACATACACTTTAATGTTACACTTTTACATACCCGTATCCGAAAGGATAAAAAGAAGAGAGAGGGCTTCATAGTGCAATAAGTTTAAAAGATTCCTTTATTCCATATTCTTGACAACTCATATCCTAGGAAGCACTGGCAGACAATTCAAACGAAAAAGCACAGCTGCGGCATAAGCCAGCCATCTGATTTGTGGTGACGTTAGTTCCTAAGGCTCCACCCGACACGGTGTTTCTCCATACTAGGCATCGACCGGGGAAGGAGGCAAAGGAAACACACTTATTTACATAGATTTTTCATTTATTTGTCTACTTTGAAACATATTAGTTTGCAGAAGTTTTGGTTGCATATCTATTTGCACAATTTGGTTGCGCATCTAACCCCTTGTTGATATAAAACATATCCAATACAAAATATAAAAAAAAAAAAAATTTCTTCATAACTTAGGTCAATATGTATTCTGCTACATATTGTTGGTTAAAAAAAATCCCAATAAGTGTATATTGATTGTTTTACGCAAAAGTAGATGCCGTTTACAAACTATGGTATATATCATGGATTTTTTTTTTATACTAGTAATGGCAGCGATCACCGACTTAAAGCAGGACTTCGATACTGCGGCAGACATTCTGACACTTTTGACGCTTTGTGGGAACCAGTGACATTAATACAGTGATCAGTGCTAGAAATATGCAATGTCACTGTACTAATGACGCTGACTGGGAAAGGGGGTAACCATCTAGGGCAATCAAAGGGTTATTTGTGTGCCTAGCCAGTGTTTTTGTGTACTGTATATGGTGCTTTTACTAAGGGACAGAAAATCCATTATATTCCCCCCTGTCAGAATGAAGCTCTGCCTTATTTACATAGGCAGAGCTACATCCTGTGTCTCTTCTCGACGATCAGTGGGCACCGGCGGACATCCATTGCCCGACATCCGCAGATCGGCTTCTACTCTTAGTAATCACAGCAGGAGTGGCACTTGCTCCCTAGGTCGAAGTGCAGAAACATGTGTATCTATGTATATATATATATATATATATATATATATATATATATATATATATATATATATATATATGCGATTTTGCACAGAACAGCCACCCTGTAGCAGTACATCTGCTAAGGGGCGGTCAAGATGGTTCTAGAATATGTAAACCCAACGTTTCATATTTCTGATATGTGCCTGCTGTACCATGTACTTGAATGAAAAAGTATGCTGTTCTCTTTGTATTGCTTCCTTTGTGTGAAATACCTGGTGTTCCTACCAGTCCATCTGCTTTCCTATTTTATTTTTTTAAACTGACTGACCACACTAAGCACAGCGCTGTCAGTTTTCTGGCTGTGCTGAGAAGAGCCTGCTCTGCTCCAATGATCAGATTTGTTTTGACGCCCCACCCTCTGTACAGCCATTCACTGGGAAGAAAAGCGTGATGAAGTTTCTCCTTCCCTAGCTCTCTGAGCTCGTTATGCAGCTGAAAACAGAGATTATGTGATCACTTATAAAAAAGGGGCGGGGGTATTTATAATGCTTTTTATATTATATATATATATATATATAGATATATATATATATATATATATATATATATATATATATATATATATATATATATATATATACTCATACTTTAATTTCTGTTTTAAACTGAATGGGTTGATTTGCAAGGTGGGGGTCTACATATACTTTAATTATTTTACATATTTTAGAAATATAGAAAATTCAAACATTTTCATATGGCAGGGGGCAGCAATGGTAGCCCAATATTTCTTAAAGACAGGTGACTTTTATTATTTTATTTCTTTATCATGTTGCTGTATTTAGAGATGAATGAGTGTAAAATACAATTGTGTCTGTTGAATGGTGTGGGACCGTGCAGCCACTATGTGGTCATAGTGGGCAGCACAATAAACATGACCTGGAGGGACATATTGAATTGTTTCTGGTCACCGCTATTAAAACCGGCTGCATTATTCAGCTGCCTTAAAGTCATGGTGAGTTTGATTCAAATTCCAGGCCAACTGCTTTTTTTTTTCCTCTGAATGTATGCATGAAGAGTTGTCCAACCTGCAGGGACTTGTACAATCCATGAATTATGACTGTCTTGCTTTTTTTATTGTGTGATCCTCCACACATCAGACAGACCAACATGGAAATACTCAGGAAAATTAAATATTGATGAATGGACGAATCTCCTGATTCTGACATCACTGATGAGATGCTGAGCTGTGAATGTATCTTGCATTATTTTACTTGATTGTTCCTTTTTATCTAGGTGTGATCCGGACGGCAGTGTCAGACCTTGATAGAGAATCTCAGGACCGCTATGACGTTGTGATCCAGGCCACAGATATGGCTGGTCAACTGGGAGGACTTTCAGGTTCAACAACAGTCACTATAGTGATCACTGATGTGAATGACAATCCACCAAGATTCCCCCAGAGTAAGTCAGAGAGAACAAGAATGAATCTGGTTTTATAGGTATGAATCTACTTCACGTAGCAGCTATTGCAAGGTTGTAGCCACTCTACCAAATACATTATGATTGACATTGAGCTAGAGGTTATACTAGAGGTTGTACTAACAAAAGCTAATATCTTCATCACAGTTCTTTGCAAGTTGGTTATATGAATACTGCTGGCCATATATCATATTCCCATCACACATCATCATCATAGAACAAGGTATACTGTATATTACCAGCACACCACAGATCTTTGAAATATTGTACAAACATTTATTCAGAGGATCACATAACATTGGTAAGGTAAAACGTTTCAGGGCCACACAGGACCTCTTCGTCAAGCATGGGTCACACTGCCCCATCCCCCCTTAATCTAACACAGCAGTTAGAGGGGTTTGTACACTTGCCATGGCCACTACAAAAATCGTATTTCTGTCACGTTCAAGCCATGACGCAATAGCGGTGCAACTGTATGGAATACATGCAATTGCGGTAGGTAGAAGAGGCATATAGCATGGAATATCTGAGATACTGTGGAGAAGTGGGAATAGAGGGAATGATAAACAGATAGAAAGTGTGGAAGGTGTTTAAGAACACAATGAGATATGTGGAGGCTGTAGGAGAATAAGACAGGGTAAATTGGGAGAACTGAGAGAAAGGGAGAAAATTTTGAATTTAGATAAGGGATAGACAGGGGCGGTTGGAGAAGGGCGAGGGGAACGGGGAGGATTTACAGGGGGATGTAAAATGTGTATATCAAATGTAATCATGTTGGAATTAACGGAATCTGTTTTGTATGTGGCTTCCATCTTCCTCTGGTCTTCCTTCCAGGTTCGCTTGATAGGTCAAGCTGCAATGGTATCACTCACGCACATGTGCATGGGAGTCACTGTCGCAGCACAGAACTCTGGAGGGACACCATGCCATGACGTCATTGGCTGCTTCCAGTGTAAATATCTCCTAAACACTGCAAGTTTAGGAGATAATCACTGTACCTCAACCTTTCTCCACCTTTTTAAAACAGGAGAACCCTTGAGAAAACTTTCCCGGGCTCAAGGAACCCCTACTAATAATTACTATATCTGCAACTCTGACTACATTAGTGTGATGGTTACCAGTTCCATTTGTTGTCATTGGGAGGACCCCCCCTTACAGATAGCTAAAAATATCATTGTTGTCAGTGGTTACTCACCTGAGAGCTCAAGGAACCCTTAGAAACCTCTCAAGGAACCCTGGTTGAGAAAGGTGCGTTTGGGAACTTGGTCAACTAAGTAGGTGGTGTAGCCAACCCTTTAAAAAAAGTATATGACATGTCGTAGGTCTTGCTCAGAACAATAGGTATCTTTTGCATTACCAGAGATAACATTCATTTATAAAATATAAGAAGAATTATACTCACAAACAAGCTTTAAAACAAGGCTTATAAATGCTCCAGCAATTAGAAGCAGTATCTCTAGATGCCTGCAACCTGGACCAAATATTTGGAGGAACCAGATGGCATCACAGACAGCTTATGCGTTATGAGGGTTTATCGTTATTAAGAAAGGTGCCTGTACCTACAGGTAAGCCTTATTATAGGCTTGAAATAAATGCAGTGTAGCGCAACACCAAAATCAACACACAAACAAATCAAAGTCCCATAAAGGTAAGTGTCCAATAATTCATTTAAATAAATGTGTCCAATTACTTACAAATAATGAAACAAGCGTAAAAATACTGTGAAAAATAATAACATGAAATAATATATATAACAAAACACCCAGTGTCTTTACTCTTTAAAAGCAGTGCATAGCCTTCACCAGATAGAGTGCCTGCTCACCTCAATACAATGAACAGAATGCTCATCCCACTCCAACCCAGATAAATCTTGTCTCCTCCTTGATTCCCAATAGACCAGTCCACTGCCCAAAGCACTCCTCCAATTCAGCTCCCATGTCATATGAAGCAAAAGGGCATAGACATAGTGTACTCTGTTTGATTTCCTTATTAAAATTCCCCGCAATAAAATTTCACTTACTGTTACGTACCTTGTAGTGTAGTCTGATTTGTAGGAGGAGACCTCTCTTACAGCTCTGGCTCAGGAGCCACTGGAGTCAGAACAGTGGCCTCGAGAGCACAGTGAGGTAGGAGTGCCTGTGAGTACTGTGATGGTAGGCACAAATGGTTGGATGGATGGATGCTGAGCCACCAGATTCGGGATGCCGGTGTCAGCAGAGGCAGGTGCAGGTCAGCGACCTGGGGAGCTGGCAGGTACAGGCTGGAGCGAGGTGAGACAAGCCGGCTCAAACACAGGTAGTCAGGCAGAGTAGGGCTGTCGCAGGAGCTGAGTCAGATGAACAGGCAGAGGTTGGCAACATGATATCAAGCAAGGAAGTCCTTTAGCAGAGTCAAATCAAGCCAAGGTCAAGGTTAGAGATAGCAGGTAAGTCAACAGTCGGGTCAATAAAGATGATCAGAAGGCAGATACAGGTTTTCAGGACATACAAGCTGCAGATCAAACAGCACTGCACTTGTGCAGCTGCTGTCCTTTTAAAGGCCCATTGGTGCCAAGCAGCGTCTACTGTGCACGCACACACATCCGACGCATGCCCCTGCGCCCACGCGTACACACACACATCCAGCACACGCCCTTGCGCACGCATGCCGCTAACCAGTTTGTTGGACTGGCACCCGTGTGTGCATGTGCGCACGCACGCACCTCTTACCACAACAGGTCCGTGACACTTACAGAGTAGGGCTACTGAAGAAGCCCAATTGTGGGATGCAACGCGTCTAGAGAGGACCTGAGCCTGTGACATCACACCAGGATTGCGCTGTACATGGTGGTGAGTCAATTGGAAAGATTATTTTAGCACTGTTAATTTTGCTATCTTGTAAGTGTAATTTTATTGCGGGGAATTTTAAGAAGAATCAAACCGAGTATACTATGTTGATGCCCTTTTGCCGTATATGACATGTGAGCTGAATTGGAGGAGTGCTTCAGGCAGTGGACTGGTCAAGTAGGAGACGAGATTTATCTAGGTTGGGGTGCGATGAGCTTCATTGTATTGAGGTGAGTGGGCACCCTATCTGGTGAAGGATAGGAGTGAAGACACTGGGTGTTTTATTATATATATTTTTCACGTTATTATTTTTCACAGTATTTTTAAAGTTTTTTCATTATTTGGAAGTAATTAGACCCCCTTTTTTTTAAATCAATTGTTGGACGCTATACTGAATTTATTTCAATTTAACATTTTGGTGGTGTGAAATCACTGTACAGTGTCTGGCTGTGCAACACACAATTAATTTGTATTCATATTTTAGTAATATTATTTTGCGCTAAATGTATTTATTATTTTTATTATAGGCTTACCTGTAGGTACAGGTTCAAAAACAGTGCTTACTGCCACTTTTAATAGGTATTTCATTTTAGATACAAGAGAGTAATTTGAACTGTCTTTAATTAAATTTTTATGAAGAAATTAATTAGCGTAATACCTAGAGGTTGCTATGGTAGGTTTGAGATAAGTACAGTTGTATGTAGGTTGATATGGGATATGGTGTGCACTAAATATGTCAAAAATAATTTCATTTTAAGTCCTGTACAGTTTTATCAATTACCCTTTAGGTGACGAAAAAATATATTTTAGCTTTACCAATATCAGTTGTCTGTGATTCTGTTTATCGTAGTCCTAGCAAGTTCTGAAATCCGTTATTGTAAGCTCAATTTAGCAGTCAAAGTTTCCAACAGAGGTAATGCTTGAAGGCAGAAATTACACTGAAATAAGCTTGTATTATAGATTATTAAATGTAGACTTTACAGTGCAGTTTAGAAAAAACAGAAACAATATAAAGAACTAATAAAGAGGAGGCATATGGTTTAGTG
This sequence comes from Lithobates pipiens, assembly GCF_037356315.1. Taxonomy (NCBI): domain Eukaryota; kingdom Metazoa; phylum Chordata; class Amphibia; order Anura; family Ranidae; genus Lithobates; species Lithobates pipiens. Next base: position 53,959,131 of record NW_027507789.1, on the reverse strand, counting down.
CTGAGAATAACGAGAGAGAACAGGTAACACAATCTCCATGTTTTCTGAATTGTTCTAATCACAGTAGACATCCTGAAGGATTGCTGGAAGCCAAGACATCTTGGCTAGGTTCTGCACCAGCTGTTTAAAGTACTTCACTAAGAGGCGTATTTATAAAGACCCGCGGTATGCACTTTCTGCACACCACAGGACATCACTGGAAATGCTTCACAATGCTCCTGCATTTTACATTTCATTTAAAAAATGTTGATCATTGTGTGGAGCATACAATGCATTGCATTGTGTTCTCTGCATAATAGGCTGGATGACAAGTTTCCTCCTCCAAGAAAACTTTTTTTGCAAATGAATTAAAACTGAATAAAGACTGCTCAACCACCTTGGAAAGCGGAGCAGAAGAGCCAGCTGAGCTGGTGAGGGAATAACTTTAGCAAGTTTGCTTTGAACTTGAAGAATAAATTGCTCCACAGTGCTTGCAGCTTCAGAGGTTAGTGAGGGTTTTTTAAGGCCCATTTAATAATGTGTGTTAAAATATGTAAATACTTGAATATCCACAAACTGGTTCACTTGAATGTATACATGCAGGAAAAAAAATGCAAATTTTGACTTTCCTTAACATGCTACCTCTTACCTTCTGAGCTTTTTTTTTGATCCGTTAGTGAGATGAGTGACCTCACTGACAAGTATAGAGGCTCAGGAAAGTGTGGGGTATGCCCAAATTTTACAGGGAAAGCTGACATTTGGATATATGTTCAGATGCCTACGTCTTTAGGTCTGAAGATCATTTTGATAGTTCTCAAAGGTAAGCTTTGCTTATGCATTTTGTCATCATAAGCTGAGCTTGAACTGTTTAGGTTTTTGGCTTGTTTATTGCCGAGGAGGATTCAGAGGGTACAGAGACAAGGAAGGCCAGGTGATGTACAAGCTATCACTATCTGTCATGTGTCCTTGAAAATTCAGCAGCAGACTGGTGGATTTATAAGATCATTAAGGTACTTATAAATCATTTTTGTATCTGCATATAGTTCATACTGCAAAAAGCAATAGCACTCTTCTCTCCATGACTAATATTTTGGATCTTCATATTTTGCGTTGCAAGGAAGATACTAAAGTATCTTCCTATATTATAGTATCCCCCAAAATTGCTTTAAGCAGTCTCCATCCATAGCCCCATTCTTAAGAAAAACAATGCTGGGAACATTTTGCCCTCCAGCACTTGTAACCAACACCTTGCTCTGCTGGGTGGAATGATCTCCTACCCCATCAATAAATATTACTTACAGTTTATTATTGTGCTGGGGTTTATTGCTTGCCCTGACATTTGCTGGGGGTTATTTCTGGGAGTTATGACTGCTGACCCTGACACTTGCTAGGAGTTATTGCTTGCCCTAACAAATGCTGAGGGTTATTGATGTGAGTTATCATTGCTGGACCTGACACTTGCTGAGGGTTATCATTGCTGGACCTGACACTTACTGAGGATTATCATTGTTGGCCCTGGCACTTGCTGAAGGTTATCATTGCTGGCCCTGACACTTGCTGAGGGTTATCATTGCTGGCCCTGACACATGCTGGGACTTATTGCTTACATTGACACTTGCTAAGAGGTATGATTGTGGGCCCTAATAAATGCTGGGGGGGGGGGGGGGGGTGGTTGAAGGGATTTATTATTGCTGACCCTGACACAGGCATGCCTGGGGCTTTACAATGTAAAACTCAGATGTAGTTCCTCGTCTGGCTATCACAGGTGCTGCATACAACCAAACACAGAAATCAAGGGCTGTACAAAAATACAACCCTGAATGTAGACTGTCTGCATCCAGGGTCATGCATCCATATGCATGCACATATTTACACAAGTACCGGTTTATACCTGTGTAAGCTACACACAGCTATAGTTTTCTATGAGCGGCTGTACGCAGCACCTGAGGTTTCCGGGCGGGGAAATACACCCATATTTTCCATTGTACAGCCCCAGGCACCCATGTTCCTAAGGCCAGGGACAAAGAAAAGCATGCACCATTTATTGCTCACTTGCAGAAATGGAGCACTACATACGCATAAATACTTTCAATTACTAGCAGTGCAGGTCACAAGAAAAAACACACCCATTTATTTTAGAGGTTACCAGTACTATCATATAGAATAAAAAAGCACACCTACTGGATGTAAAAGCAAACATATTTTAAAAGTGAACATGGATAACGTAACTAAAATGTGCCTATTAGAGCTCCCCCTAGCTGCAGCCTAGTAATGACATTGCTGGGAGGTCTATTCATTTAGATGCTACACATAGCAAAGGAATTGAATAAAAAAATGAAATCAAAGGAGACATTAATAAGTAACAGACCACCTCTCCACTTTTCAGAGCTATACCGGTTCAGTGTGTTGGAGACGGCTCCCCGGGGCTCAGTGATTGGACGACTGAAAGCTGAAGATGCTGATGTGGGAGAGAACACAGACATGTTTTATCAGATTCAACAACAAGAGATGGCAGCATTGTTCAGCGTTACAACTGATGCAGTCACCCAGGAGGCCATCCTCAGCATTTTTCAGGTATGGTTTAGAAAGATGAAAGACGAAGCTGAAATATCCAAAACCGTTGTAATGAGGCATTAAATAAATGTAATAAATATAATAAATATTGGATGAAACCACCCAGGAAAAATAGCTCAGCCATAGTTCAACTCTTAAAGGCTCCACTCCTGTATTTGAACAGTAAGCTTATGCTATGAAGGAGGAGGGTTAGGAATGGGCTATGCGCATAATCATTTTCAGAATGTAAGTTTTAGTGTATTTTAACATTCAAAGCCTACCTGTGCTGTATGCCTACATACTGTTTGACTGATGTCACGGCAAGCACCAACACTGTTAAGAGCTATCCCTTCACTTCCTGCCCTAGAGAGACAACAGGAAGTGTTTCCTTTTAAATGCCGCTTTATGCATTGACATACCTCCTTAAACCCAGTCTATCAGGACAGTTTGATCACCTGCTGACTTCACATCATCCATAGGCAGCTTAACTCTTAAATAAAACACAGAAGTTGAATCCAATGCAATTTTACTTTAGCTAATTGCAGTACAGAGAATGTTTTTTTCAGTCTTTTGAAGTGTAAGAAGATAATGATTTTCCTAAGCCCTGTCCATGCGAATAACTTATGCCCTGTACACCTGATCGGAAATTCCGACAACAACGTTTTGTTGGCCGAAAATTTGAGAGCCTGCTAGCCAACGTTTGTTGGTGGAAAGTTTGACAACAAATGTTCGCATACACATGGTCGGACTTTCAGCCAACAAGGTCACATCCAACATTTCCCATCGGAATATCCGACCGTGTGCATGAGGCATAACACTTACCGGGAAAACATAGAAGTGAGGAGGATCTAGCTAGGATTAAACTAACTTGCACTAAACAGAAGGGGAGGACAGAGGAAGAAACCACTACTGTGCCCCATCAATTGCTGCCAGTGTGCCCCATCAATTGCTGCCAGTTTGCCCATCAGTTGCCGATACTATGCCCCATCAATTGCCACTACGTTGCCCTATTAATTGCTGCGAGTGTGCCCATCAGTTGCTGCGAGTGTGCCCCATCAATTGCTGCCAGTGTGCCCCATCAATTGCTGCCAGTGTGCCCCATCAATTGCTGCCAGTGTGCTTATCAATTGCCGCTACTGTGCCCCATCAGATGCTGCTAGTGTGCATCGCCCGGAAGTCAGGACTTACCTGTCTCGCAGCGGGTCATGGTGGCGTCCTCCATGTCCACGCTCCTCTGGGGATGCTGGGACTGTGACATCATAAGTCTATATAAGTCACCACGTAACGTGTCCCCGGCAGTACAGCGGGAGAATGCGTTGTGTCAACATCGGAAGAACAGAAGAAGGAAGAAGAAGACGCGATGACGAACGAGAATACCGGGCCAACGCTAGTAAAAGAGCTGGAAGAAGATAGCAGAGAAGTCGGAAGAAGACCCCCGAAGTTGGAAGAAGACCCCCGGACAGCAACGAAGGAGAAAGCCAGACTCCTCCGCTAGTAAAAGATCGGCAAAAGAGCAGAAAATAGTGGAGGAGCCCAACGAGAAGACCCCCGAAGTCGGAAGAAGACCCCTGGAGCTGCCTAATAAACTACTTTAAAAACCTGTGTTGTGTGTTTTTTTTATTGACACATTTTCCCCCAGGTGAATGGGTAGAGGTATGATATACCCCATACTCATTCACATAGGGTGGGGGGCTGGGATCTGGGGGCTAAGGGGGGCTTAATAAGGGGGCTCCTGGATTCCGATAAGCCCCCCTCGGGAAGAGGTAAAAAGAGAAAACTGCGCTATTATCTAAACCCACCCAGTGAGCAGCAGCTCAAATCCCTATACAACGACACACAAATTATTAGTCCATATGTAATGTCCCATCAAGAACCGAAGGAATTCATGCAAAAGGATCACCAGGAACTCTGTGTAGAATCAAACAAAACACCCTTTAAAAAAGTGCTGTAAAGTGTACAGGATGCCACCACCAATAATAACTCTGGCCGCTTACCAGAACCATAGGTCCCTATTATATTAGACCTAAAAATGCATAGATTGATCGTCAGGATTGACACTCAGGATGGCAGACAGGAAATCTCTTGCCCCCAGCAGCGGGATGTCAAACAGCGATAAACAATTCCATATACGAAAAGAGAAATGCTCGCATAGCGTAAAACCTTTATAATTTATTTGTATAATACATAGATGTGAACTCACATTATCCAGATACAAGAAAAGCCATAAAAACATACGAGCTGGCCGGCTCTCGACTACCGCCTGTTAGTTCCGGGACTGGCGTAGAACACGGTGCCGTTCGGCGTACTGACGTCACCACGTTCTACGGCAGTAGTTCCTGCTGATCCTTTTGCATGAACTCCTTCAGTTCTTGATGGGACATTAGATATGGACTAATAACTTTTTATTTTGTTTACATTAAGTGTCATCATCAAATTAGTAATTTCCACTTATTCATTTGTATTTATTCGTTGCAATTTTATCAATTTATTTATTTATTAATTTTTGAGCACATATATGATATTTATTTCATCATGGTATCTGGAATTTGATTTTCATTTATTTTTTATTTTTAGATATAGGTGTTTCTTGTTATTCACGTTTTTTATTTGATATTGTTTGCACCTCTAATTCCAATTAGATCAGTATAAATTTTTTGATCACAGTTTTATACACAAATCTTTTTCAGCACAGCTCCTTATATTTGGTAATTGTTGGGTAGAGGCCCTTGTCCTCATCAACATGGGGACAAGGTGCTTTGGGGTGGGGGGGCTGCAGGGAGCCCCCCTTCCCCAAAGCACCCACTCCCCTATGTGGAGGGCATACGGCCTGGTACGGTTCAGGAGGGGGGGGCTCGCTCGTCCCCACCCCCTTTCCTGACCGGCCGGGCTGCATGCTCAGATAAGGGTCTGGTATGGACTTTAGGGGGACCCCCACGCCAGTTTTCGGCGGTTACCCTTAAAACCCATACCAGGCGATTGGGCTCGCAAGGTGTCAATCTCGCCGATGAAAGCGGCGACATTGACTTCCTTCTCTAGCCCCATCGTACCTGAACTCACGTTCAAAATGAACGGACTTTAGTCCGTGTGTGGGCTAGTTCGTTCATTTGGAAAGTCCGGTGAACTAGCACACAGACGAGCGGATTGTCCGTCGGACTCGAGTCCGGCGGACAATTTTGAGTCAAGTCTTCTTTCAAAGTTGGGAAGAAAAAGTCTGCCGGAGCCTACACATGGTCGAATTGTCCGCCCGGATAGTCTGATCAACACTGGGTAAACAGCGAATGCACAGCATTGCGCCCGCTGTTTACTATTTTGGAAGCCTATTAGAGCCTACGGCTGTAGTCAGGGTGCCTATTAGAGCCCACGACTCTAATCAGACACTTCCAAAAAACCCTGCCACTGTAATTCAGGTGCCTGGCGCCCGACAAGGGGCCAGACACCTCAAAAGGGGATGGCAGCAACGACCATAGATAGATTCATGCAATGCATGAATTTATATATGGGGGAGAGAGAGGTGACAGGAAAGAGGGGGCGGCGCTCCTGCGCCCTTTATGGACGCATCGCTACTGGTCTGCCAATACATGTTACAATAATGCTTAGGTTTGATCATTTTTGATGATCTTTTGCTAGACGTCCCTTTCAAAACAACAAATAGACCAGGTTGGGCAAATTCAGTTGGATTTTACATCAAGACCAAACTTCCCTATAAAAAAACTTCATAACTTCCCTATAAAAAAAAAAAATGATTACTAATCCCTCTGCCCATTGCAGTGCAAACAATTTATATTACCATTACAAATGATAATCTGTTTCTGTATATGGCCAGCATGAAAAAGATCAGGGACATACATGTTAGATCAAGGACATACAAGTTCTACTCCTCAGGGTATTCTTCCTTTTATCAGCTGTGTTTTTGTGTTAAACTTGCATTGATTAACTACATATACTTTGTCCCATAGGGAACAGAACTGTAAATAAAAATTATGATAGATCTTTTTTAGGCTTCATGCACACTGGACATTTTTCGGCTGCTACTTGGGGCATTTAGCATTTTTTTTCTTTTTTCCTGCCTCTAAACACCCCTGCATTATAGCCTGTGTCAATGCACACAAAGAAAAAAAAAGAAAAAACACAGTCAGCAAAAAAGACGTGATGTGGCTAAACTTGTCTATACGCACCTAACTGCTTCAACACTTGAGCGTTCATTTATTTCACTGGCCAGAATAATTTAATGCCCAAGTGGTTGATGCGCCTAAATGCGGTACGAGTTTACAAGCATCAAGCATTTTTTTTCTGCCAAAACTCTACTGCCAGGGGGAAAGGAGCCTAGGATAGTTAGTAAAATGTCTTGTGTGCATGAGGAGGCCTAAAAAAACCAAAAAAAATGACAGTGGAATGGCTAATAGTTCTTCGCCCTTCCTCACTAAGGTCTCATACACACGATTGGACTTTGTACAAACTTTCCCATGGATTTTTGTACAAAGGGCGTTGGCCATGAATACACACAGCAGGACTTTTTCAGCCAACTTTCACCAAATCACGTGGTTTTTCTGCTCTTTACCGCCACCTTTGGTCAACTCCTGTATTGTTGTCTGATCTTTTGCATTGGTTCTGAGCATGCGTGTTTGCACTTTGTACAAAAGTCCTATGGTTTTCTGTACACACGATCGGACTTTGCTCCATCTGACTTTGCCGGAAAGTTTGTCCGTTCGCACAGCCAACAAAAGTCAGATGAAAACCGAAAAATTTTGTCTGATGGAGCGTACACATGGTCAGATGTTGCCTTAAAACAGCTAATTTGCATGTTTGTTGTCAAAAAGTCAGATCGTGTGTACGGTCCTTAAGAGTGCTTCTGTTCAATTATTGTTGGAGCCTGATACCAAGACAAACTCAAGCACTTAAAAGGAGAAGTATAGCCAAAGATGTATTTTTATTCTTCTCCTATGGTTCACAGTAGTGCAGTTAGTTCTGTGACCAGTTTTCAGCCAACAGAGGGCAGCTTATGGTTGGGATCCACCCAAAAGCCTGGACTGGCACCTGGCTCAGCCTCTTAGCAATCTGCTGAGAGCCTGAGCAAGCCCCTTCCATCCCCTCCACAGCCTCACTGGAGGGGAAAGCAGAGAGCTGGTAACTTACACCAGCATTAGAGCGACGATGCATTCACCTAGGTAAATATAATTGTTTTGTTTTTGTTTTGTTTTTTCAGAAAGCCGTACTTCTCTTTTAAATGTAAAAAATACATTTATAGTTTCATAGTTAGAAAGGTTGAATAGACACCAGTCCATCCTGAGTGTCTACAATTGTCCCTATCCCTGTACATTGCACACTCACATTGGTCCGTACCCCAAGGAGCCCACAATCCAAGGTCCCCATTCATATACTAAGGGCCAATTTACCTACCTATATGTTTTTGGAGTGTGGGGGGAAACCAGGGTACCCAGAGGAAACCCACGCAGGCACAGGGAGAACATGCAAACTCCAGGCAGGTAGTGTTGTGGTTGGGTGTGGTTGGGATTAGAACCAGTTACCCTTTTTGCTGCTAGGTGAGAGTGCTAACCACTACACCACTGTGCCACCCATTTATATTTCATAGACAATGCACATTTGCACTAATTGTTTTTTTCTACGTGCCGTAAGTTGAACTTTAACCACTTCCCGACCAGCGCACGACGATGTACGTCGACAGAATGGCACGGGCAGGCATATTGGCGTACAGGTACGTCCAATATTCAATGCTTCCCTGCCATTGGGAGCGCGCCGCCGCCGGCGCGCTCCCGCACTGGTCGGGACCCCCGTGAGTCCAGTCGCGGGACCCGTGGACTCGATCGCCGCGGGCATCCCCGCGGTCGTCTCACGGAGCGGCCGAATGGAGGAAATGCTGTGTAAACAACATTTCTCCATTCTGCCTAGCAACTAGTGACGCTGATCTCTGCTCCATGTGATTGGAGCAGAGATCAGTGTTCACTAAATGAAAGCCCAACCCCCCCACAGTTAGTAACACACCCCCAGGAACACTTAACCCCTACACTGCCACCCACTGGTTAACCCTTTCACTGCCAGTGTCATTTACACAGGAATCACTGCATTTATATAGCAGTGATTACTATATAAATGACAATGGTCCCAAAAATGTGTCAAAAATGTCCGATGGGTCCCCCACAATGTCGCAGTCACAATAAAAATCGCTGATCGCCGCCATTACTAGTAAAAAAAAAATAATAAAAAATTATTAATAAAAATGCTATAAAACTATCCCTATTTTGTAAACGCTATAACTTTTGGGCAAACCAATCAATATTATTGCGATTTTTTTACCAAAAATATGTAGAAGAATACGTATCGGCCTAAACTGAGGGAAAAAAATGTTTTTTTATATATTTTTGGGGGATATTTATTTTAACAAAAAGTAAAAAATAATGCGTTTTTTTCAAAATTGTCGCTCTATTTTTGTTTATAGCGCAAAAAATAAAAACCGCAGGGGTGATCAAATACCACCAAAAGAAAGCTCTATTTGTGGGAAAAAAAGGACGTCAATTTTGTTTGGGAGCCACGTCGCACGACCGCGCAATTGTCAGTTAAAGCGACGCAGTGCCGAATCGCAAAAAGTGGTCTGGTCTTTGACCAGCAAAATGGTCCGGTCTGCAAGTGGTTAAATTTAATTTATTTATATATTCAATTTTTTTTCACAACAATGGTAGTGTGGTTTTCATGAAACAATTATCTGTAAATAACATTTTATATTACTAAGGCCCAAAGAGGCTATACTACTCTCTAAGGCATCCTTACAGAGAACTAAATGCAGATAAAGATCATGCTATTGTGTACTCGGCAGGCACAAGACGTCAATAAAAATCATATTGGACTGTAGCTTAAAACTGGCAAAGGAATTTCTTGGTAATTTACGAACACTAGATAGAACAACTGGATATATAGCCTTATGATATAACACAACAGTGTCAAGCTCCATTAGATGCACTCGAGGTTTCACCCTTCACCATGTTGACTTAAAAGCTTAAACGCTGTCTTATCTATATCTAGTAAAATCTGGAACCAGACATGAGTTATTCTAAGCGCTACGAGCAATCCCGAGCTGCCACCTACTCGCATCAAAATCCTGTGGGGGACAGAAAGTGATACACAACTACTGTAAAATTGCCCTAGAAGCTCTCCTTGTCAATCTTAAAGTACCAAGCTCTCAACAGTAATAATTGACGGTTGAAAAGAAATACAGTAGAGTAATTGATGGGATTTGATGGGTACCCCTGACCTAAGAAAGGTCCTCTAGTGGTTTGTGGGTTATTTACTGCAGTCACCTACATGTCTCTCAACCGTTTTCAATCATTGAACCCTTTAAAAGGTATGCAATCTCCAGTCTAAAATGTAAAAATCCTAAATGTTGCCTATCAATAGGAAATTTGAGACTGGGATGATGCACACAACCACTATAAAGTGGTTGTAAAGGCAGAAGGTTTTTTTTATCTTAATGCATTCTATACATTAAGATAAAAAAAGCAGCTCCACTCAGTCCCCCTAATACTTACCCTGAACCACATCTTGTTCCAGCGATGTGCACGAGTGCCTCGGATGTCTGGGACTCTCCCTCCAGATTGGCTGGGACACAGCAGCGGCGCCATTGCGCCTGCTGCTGTCAATCAAAGTTACTTAGCCAATGAGGAGAGAGAGGGGGCTCTCGTGTCTGATTGGACATAAAGAGCTGTGCCTCAGCTCGGGTGCCCCCATAGTAAGCTGTTTGCTGTGGGGGCACTTGATCGGAGGGAGGGGCCAGGAGCGCCGGTGAAGGACCCGAGAAGAGGAGGATCATGTCTGCTCCGTGCAAAACCACTGCACATAGCAGGTAAGTATAACATGTTTGTTAATTTTAAAGAAAAAAAAGAAACTTTAGTATCACTTTAACCAGTTGCTGACCGCCGCACACCGATATACGTCGGTACAATGGCAGCAGTGGGTGAATGGGTGTACCTGTATGTCCCCTTTAAGAGCCAGGGATAGCAGGCGTGTGCCTGCCAGGACATCGAGTCTGCCGGTCTCCATGCGATCATGTCACGGAGCCTCAGAACGGAGAAGTGCCTATGTAAACAAGGCATTTCCCCATTCTGGCTTGTGTCATGACAGAGATAACTGCTCTCTGTCCTTGAGAGCAGTGATCACTGTCATGTGACTTGAAGCTCACCCCCCCCCCACAGTTAGAATCACTTCCTAGGACACACTTAACCCCTTCATTGCCCCCTAGTGGTTAACCCCTTCACTACCAGTGTCATTTACACAGTAATCAATGCATTTTTATAGCACTGATCGCTGTATAAATGACAGTGGTCCATAATAGTGTCGAAATTGTCCAATGTGCCCGCCATAATATCGCAGATCGCCGCCATTACTAATAAAAAAATAATAATAATAAAAATGCCACAAAACTATCCACTATATTGTAGATGCTTTTGCACAAACCAATCAATATACGCTTATTGCAATTTTTTTTAACCAAAAATATGTAGAAGAATACATATTGGCCTAAACTGAGAAAAAAAAATGTTTTTTTATATATTTTTGGGGGATATTTATTATAGCAAAAAGTAAAAAATAATAATGTAATAATAATAACTGCAGAGGTGATCAAATACCTCAAAAATAAATCTCTATTTCTGGGAAAAAAAGGATGTCAATTTTGTTTGGGACCTTGCAATTGTCAGTTAAAGGGACGCATTGCCGAATCGCAAAAAGTGCTCTGGTCAGGAAGGGGGTAAAATCTTCCTGGGCTGAAGTGGTTAATGAAAATGACTTCACATCAGAGGTCCCCCCATCTCAGAGACCTGATAACAGGCCATATTCAAGAGCTTATATTGCTTGCTTTTGAAAAATTTATTTATTGTATTATTGATTACAGCACTGCATTAAATTGAGTCTTTTATATCAGCCTAGAGTAATGCCGCATACACATGACCGGACTTTTCAACGGACTTGGTCCGGCGGACTGAATCCGACGGACAATTCGATCGTGTGTGGGCTCTTCTTCCCAAAAGTCAGGCGGACCTAGAAATAAAACTTGCTTCAAATCTTTCCGACGGACTCGAGCCCGGTCGAAAAATCCAGTTGTCTGTCTGCTAGTCCAACGGACTAAAACCGATGCTAGGGCAGCTATTGGCTACTGGCTATGAACTTCCTTATTCTACATCATCATGTTCAAATCCGTCTGACTTTTGGAGTGATCATGTGTGGCCAAGTGCGTTCGTTTGAAAGTCTGGCGGACCTCAGCTGCAAAGTCCGTCGGATTGTCCGCCGGACTAAGTCCATCGAAAAGTCCAGTCGTGTGTACGCTGCATTAGACTTTAATAGTTAAATTCACTTTTACAAACATTTCTGTACATATAGTTATCAACTGACATGCAATGCTAAATTGAACCAGGGTCAATGAGCCCCAGAGTCTGTTCAGTCAGTGGTCATTATTGTAAAAAATCACCCGTGGGAGTATATACTGTACATATCCATGAAGCTATTGACAGTATATTTGATGGTCCTCAAGGGAGCTCTCCTGCAAGGCTGGTCAATAGAGCACAAAAATTATTGAGAGCGGGTCAGGGGCAAGGGAAGCTATCTACAAAGAAAGAAAGAGACTAAATCCAACCTCTCTTTTAAATGTAGTGTTTCCTGTCGAAGAGATTCTAATTTGAGTTTTTTTTCCTCTAAAATATTAATCCCCAATGGAGGCCTGTATGGTTGATTACTGTGTAATACATAAAAAATGGTGTATTTATTCCAAACAAATCCATATACCTGGACTCAGAAGATGTGTTCTTCACCCAGGGGAGCAATGCAATTAATAAAATATCTGTTTGTTTGTGCTTTACTAATTTATATGTGTAAATCCATGTTTCAACAAGATCAATTTCACCTTGTTATATGCAGTTCTGTGCTCTAATTTTCGGCTCCACTGACCTGGCCTGGCTTAAATAATTGAGGCTAAAGCTAAAAGAAAGCAATTCCCAGGTTGGCTGCGCAGTGTTCAAAAGTTCTTCCAAACGGCACAGCTTTCTTCACACAGTTATACTGTATAGGCTTGCCATTGCTGACCTCTACATCTGAAAAGGCTACATACCTGGCTAATCATCTGGCTTTAATGCCTAAAGAATCACTGATCTGGAACTAGTATCCAGATCAAGGGTCTAGACTTGAACTTTGATTTTACTGATTGCACGCCTGTTTTCCAGACCAATGAATTTCATAAAGTCAGAGACAGCTAGAAAGTTACTATACTCAGAACAATGTTTTGAAAATGCTAGCTACCTGGCTATTATGGCTTTAGTTTGGTTTCAGTATGTTGTCACTACATTGGAGCAATCGTAAAGATGTGGCCATGGTAGTGAGGCAGGGGTTGGAGGGAGGACTCACCAAGCTGACCGGGAATCCAACACTGACGGAAGTATAGATTTCTGAAGAGTCTTCAGATGGGCATTTTTACTTCAATGAGCAACATTCAGCAGGAAGCGAACATTTACTTATAATCAGAGCTTTTTTCAGAAGGAACCTGAGGGAATGCATTTCTGGCACCTTTAAGCATCGAAGGTATGTAATGACAATGGGTACTGGGATATGCTAGAGAGTCTATTGATTCTGGCTGCTGGGGGATCTATTGTCACTGGGAGGGATCTACTGTTGCTCGGGGGGTGGATTGTTTGTGGGAGGGATCTACTGTTGAAGGAGTCTATTGTTGCTGGCTGCTGGAGGTTCTATCGATGCTGGCTGCTGGGAGATCTGTCATTGCTGGCAGAGGTTTATTGTTGTTGGGTTTGAGCTATTGATGGGGGGGGGGCATTTTGTTACGAGGGGTCTGTTATTGCTGAAAAGATCTATTGTTGTTGGAGGGGTCTATCGTTGCTGGCTGCAGGGGATCTATTTTACTGCTTTTCTTACTATCACTAACACATTCTATACAAATTATTTAGCATGATGAAATGGTATTTGTTTCTGTATTCTCTAAAAGATGCAGAACTGAGAAGTGGGTAGGGGGTCGAACTAAAGGACAGTACTCCGAAGTGAGTAGTGGGGGGAGACAAGAGGACACTCTGAAGGGGAAGTACCTGCACCTATTCTCTGAGAAAAAAAAGCTCTGCTTTATGAGCCTGATTTTTTTTTTTTTTTAAGTATTATGGGCATTAGAGTCAAGAAATGTCCATCAAAGCCTTCCCATACAGGAGTTTTGCTTCATAGCTGAGGCTCTTTTTATATATATATATATATATATGTAGCACTAACCCCCGAAGGAGCTGCTGGTTTTACTTGGGCTTACCGTTACCTCACATGCTTGCTTCTCCGTCTTGGGGATCCCGTGGTAAATGGCCTAAAGAAAGTTGAAACTGACACTGAATCCTCTTTTGAGTTATTTATTTAGAAAAACAAAGTCTCTTAACAGAGGGTAGAGGGTTAGGGGTGAGTTCAGGCACTTAAATTGCAGGGTGAAAATATTGAAAGAATCCAGAGAATAAAACGGTTCCACACTGGATTCAACAACCCCTGGATAGACCTCTCTCACTAGGCCTAGCAGCCGGTAGGATGCTCGGTAAAGTCTCTGCCACAGACTTGTTAGATACACTTGAGCGTTACTGAGGGATGCGGATAAATTTAGAGAACTAACATATGGTACCAGGTTCTCTCAGCCGATCCAGCGATACCGTATGAATGTTGATCCAGGTTGCGTCTTTCAACTAAGCCTGCAGGCTCCTTCAGAGAAGCCAGCCTTGCGCACCGCCTTCTCCTGAAAGAGCCCTCCCCTGGAGTTCTTCAGTTGCTGGGCGTCTCCTTTCTGATGAGTCAGCACCGGACCATCCCTGGATGAGTAGGCCCCGCAATTCGTTTGGGCCCATCCCTTCAGTTGTGTTGCCTCAGGCCAGCCAGCCCCAAGACTCAGGATGCATAGTTTCATGCCCCAGGCCAGGAGGGCCATGGGGGCTAGGTCAGGAGGACCACCCAAACCAAAAAGACAGACAAAACTCCCCCGCCAACATGGTGTCGGTACCTTAAATACCACCCCCCAGAATGCACAGCAGGAGAACACTCCCACTGGGTTGGTTCCGAGAGACAAGTGGCATTCAATGCATCCAACTAGACTGCATTTCTGCTCTTGCCGGCAGTGACAGCAACACCTGCGGTCAAGGAGAACCCAGTGCAACTCAGCTGGACTGGTACTGAAACCAGTAATTTAGAGAAATAATCCCAAAACCCAACTGTGGCTTCAGGCAACTTAATTTTACAAAAACAATAGAGCCTAGCCAGTGCTACATACACATATACTATATATATATATATATATATATATATATATATACATATCTTGCATTACATACAGTATGTCATGGTACCACATCACATATAGTCATTCTTCTGGAAACATCATTCCCTTAGCAATATGCTAAGGTAATATTTCTTTATATGGCCTGGATTCTAAAAGCTGACATTTCTTGAAGAACCAGTAAAGGCAAGTTGATTTGATCATACATGTCCCGGATTCAAGCAACATAGACAATGACAAAAAGAGGATAATGTTGTGAAGGGCTTTCTTTGGACATGATATTGATAGCTTCTATCAGAGAGCTAGAGAGCTTCTATCTCATCAAGACTTTCAAAGTCGGTTTCTGCAATGAGCTCTGTGCCAAAGTATTAACCTCATGTGCTCTGCCTTTACCTTTTGTCAGCCTGGTATTACTGAGCCAGATCATGTTGGGTTTAAAAAGGACAAAAAGTGAGCAGGTATCTTAATAAAGTGAGGGTCCATAAGTAGGAGCTCCTGTATCGCTACAAAACAATTATGCTCTAATTTTAGTTGAATGAAGCACCCTCTGTGTACAGTAGGAACATTTAGTAGGGCTCCTCTGTAGGCCGAGGAGCCAGGGTTAATTTTTTTTAGAGTTGGCAAAGCTCCAAGGGCTGAGCCTCTGTTTCCTTCCCCTGGCTTCTGGAACTGCTGGAGAGTTCTAAAACTTAGAGGGCGGAGGAGCAGAAATGAGGCCTGAATATATATGGCGTCTCCTCCAATCCCTGGATGAGGCCCAGAAAGTGGAGATAGGTCATAAATATCCTGGAACCTGACTATGCATGTACAGAGTCCAGGGTCCAGCTGCCTGGAGGGGACCCATACGCTGAGGGGCTCTGCCCCTGGGCAGAAGGAAGGAGCCAGAGGAGAAGTGAGAGAGAGTAGCAGATGAAGCCTCACACCTTTTCAGCCTCAGCTAGGCTTAGTCGAAGCCACTCTGGAAGCTATTGGAACCTGTCCAGCAGGAGGCCTGTTCAGCAGTCACATGAGCAACCAAAAGATCTGAGTGAGTAGCTTCAACCACTACACCCCATAAACTATAGAGGAGAAGCAGGCAAGTGCTAAACTCGGCTACCCTTCTAACAAGGGACAGCTTACACCTTACACCTCTGCTTGGGGAACATAAGGAGAAGCCAGGTGTCTCGGCATTATTCACAGAGAGATAGCATTTGCAGTCAGTGTTATCCTATGGGAGGACAGCCTAGTGATTTTTGGTAGCAAAGACAGTTTTAAGTCCTCAATTTGTATTCAAGCTACTGTTCTGGGTATCCCATGCCTTTCCATCCCTATCCAAGTTTATCCTCTAATTAACCAAAAACAAAGCACCTTGGACTGGTTTTTGACTACAGAATGAATGTTGGAAAATTCCTGTTGCCTGGCTATGCATGTGAAGGAGAACCCAAAAATCCAGCAACTCTTAAGGGGGTAGCGCTACATGTATAAATGATAAAACTAAGTGTAGACTTCTATGTTATATTATTCTGAATGTAAGGAATGCTGGAAACATAATTTCTAGTAAATCTTTATTAATACAAAACATTTGAGCATTAGCTTTTGTAAGGGTTAAACATATCATGCTCTCTTTTTTTGCAGCAATCTACAGATAACATCACAGTCCCAGCCCCCACAACGTCACAATATAATGTTATTGACATGCATATTTGCACACTCTGTAGCTCCAATTTTGGTTAAAGTCAGAAAACTTAAAGTATGTGTTTAGATAATGGGAGGAAACTGGATCACTATAAGCAAACTATTGCAGGGACAGGGAAAAGATACAAATCTCATGCAGATCATGTCATTGGTCAAACATGAACCCAAGACAGTAAAGCTACAAGGCAAGAGTGTTCCTTATCCCTTTAAGACTACATACAGTCAAGCATGTATTGCCACTCTCCCACATAAAAAGAGATGATCCTTTCAGCACAAATATATTTAAAAAATGTCTGCAAAACTTCCAGAAACATGATGACAGGTTTATCAAAGTGTCAATCAAAACAAATTGAAACACTCTACCCGCATTTAATAATATAATTCTGTCTTTTATGTTTTCTGATGTAATAACAAAGTGAGCTATAATGGTACACCATCAAATACAAAAGTTAGATTGCAAAACTAGATTTTAACAACAGTAGGCACTGCAGGTGAAGTCTTGAACACAGGTGCCTTAGAGAAGAAAAAAAAACCCAGAGGGGATGGGACTTTAAGGGCAACAGTGTAGAATGGTAAAAAAATATATATTTTATTCAAAAAATACATATATACATACATAAATAATTTCAACAATATTCAGAAAATATAAAAACAAGGATAGTGATACTGGTAGATTCTCTGGTAAATTCCCATGGCACCTGGAATTGGGCAGCTGACCGCAGCATATTCAACAGGAGATTCACCCATTGGGGACTCAGCTCAACCCACCTCCTGTTTGAAGGACTTTAAATCCACCTCTGCCGCTGCACTGTTGGCACCTACAGTAGCAGCAATGCCCACCAGACCCCTCCCAGATTGTATAAGTACTTTGTCCATGCCAGACACTGACAAGCATGTGCCTTTTCTCTCAGAAACTTCAGCTATCACCTTGTCTGGAGCGCCAGAGTCTCCCAAACCCTTTTCTTTCTGTGAAGAGGAGTTGGTAAAGATCCCCTGTAGTATCCTGATATCTGACAGTAGTGAGGAGAAGTGTCCCACCTTGCCCAAGGCTGTCATTTCCCTGCCATGACTGCCTGAGGGAGCAGTGGCGCCAGTGTCTGTCCTAAAAAAAAGACTGGCTGCCGTAGTGCCCTCACTGTCCCGATAATGCAAACCTCCCACGAGGGTTGGTCCCCATTGGTAAAAGCTAACCTGACTGTTTCGACTTCAAAGATATTTCAATGCCTGTGTTCAACAAATACGGCTACAAATTTCCTTATATGCCTAAGGATCTCTTCCGACAGCTCAAAGAGGAATGGCCAAAGATATATAGCAGAGCTGTTTGGGAGAAGCTCCATGTTCCAAAGCACCTCCAAGAGTTCCTGCATCAGAAAGGGTAAGGAGATCCACCTGTGAGCACTAGGACTGTGCTGAACAAACTGGGAGTCACGGATAGCATCCATAGACAATGCCCACATTGACTGTCACCCCACAGGGGTATGTCTGGGCCACTACAACATATTAGTTAGGGTTAGGGAAAAGACATTGTTCTTGCTGTACTTCCATGTTTCATCTCAACAGTAGAGTTTGTTAACCGTTCTAAGTCTGGTCTGAAGTTATTCACAGGGGTGCATGTTGGTTCTGGCATATTCCAGAGAACCTGGGTCTGTAATTGCATTATGGGGTATGAAGTAACACCACTACAAGGGACTAACAAGACAAGACAAGACCAGCAAGACAAGGAATAGAAGTGTAGTCACTATGGGTAACCAAATGTAGGAGTAAGCTAAAAGCAACCCGCTATTAAGCATGGTACCTGGTAAAGGTGACAGGTCCTCTGGTAGTGAGGGGGTTGATGTCTTGGCTCCCTCCCTAGCAGTTAATTTCCCATGGCAACAGACTACCATAGCAGACTAGCGTTAGGGAGATCTATGGCTTAGTCACATGGTATGGGAAAGACAGAGATAAGTGAGAGTATGCATGAGGTCCACGCTAGGTGGTCTGCGGGACCCCATTCTGTTGCTGGAAGTGAGTTAAAAGATGTATGCTGGACTGGTGGAGTGGGTGCAGGCTCATCAGGTCCCACCTAATGCAAATTACAGTGTGTAGTGACATGGGTCAAGTCACTTTTCAAAAGAACTCTGCCCTTTATTACTGCTCACAGTAATGAGTATGAGTCAGGGGAACTGCCTTATTTTTTGACTCTTCACATTACTGCAGTCTCTGCCTGGTACCAGCATTCATGAGCGCACTCAACATGAGTGTTATACCACGGGCATGGGCACAGTAGACATACACATACATACCTGCAGCAGTTTTTAACTTGATGTTATACTGAATTTTATGCTTAAAGCACCAACAATACTGAAATTTCTGAAATTCCAAATCCTTATGCTTTGTTTTTCACTTGCAGTGCACATCAAAGCACATTGTAAATTGGGGTGCACAGTTGTGCACATGTGCTTTTCAAAATTAATGGCAACACTCATTTCAAATGCATTTCTATGTACTTCAGCAAAGCATGTGCATATTGCCATAGAGCAATATGCGTGAATAGGCCCTTGCTGTTCTTTCTCACATTCTAAGTTTAAAGGGCAGTGGATTGTTCTATACTCCATGGGGCTCCGCACATCAGTCTTCATTTTATAGACCATTCATTCAATACTGTATGGGCTGCGGTGTAGAGCCTGCTGTGGTTTAAGAAGTTACCTTTGCTTAATGGAGCAGAGAAAAACCCAAGATTGGAGGAGAGCTGGTCATATTACAACGTACTTGGACCAGTCACATGACTCTTCCCCCAGGTTGTTTTTTTACTGCACCTTTTATTAGGGCTCCACAGATTTCTGACTTCCAAAGCCAGTGGAGCTCTAACCACGTGTGTAAACTACATCATTGTGCTTCATAAATCTTTTATTTTAATTTTTTTAAGAACAGCAATATAGTTGTGGTATGGCCCCTATAAGTCGGCTCACTATAAAGCACACCCTAGGTGGCTGATATGGTATGTCAACAGATATTATTAGAGAGACAAAATGATTACAGTGAACCACTGAGAGCTCCCTTTAGGGGCTAATTTACAAATCTCTACATTTAATACAGTAATAATTACAGGCACACTGCAATAAATAAAAAATGTGCTCCCTGAAATCCACTATGCTTTCCCTTTAAGTTGATTTGTGCAATGTGTTAGATACTGAACTTAATGAATGTGATCACAATTACCATTATTAACTTTCTTAGATATGGTCAAGAGAACAGAGCTCGTGAGTCTCCATTCTATTTATCACACATCATTTAAATTCCCCTGCTAAAGAACTTTCTTCTCCTATCTAAAAGTAATTACAGAGCTATCATTAATAAGCATATTCTTTAATGTTTGCAGGAATTTGCAGAGCATTCATTTTCATATAAGTTACTTATACACTAACTGGTATTTCCATTTCACTTTCTCTTTCCCTGTTGACCCATTTATTTTCATTCACATTATTAGCAAAACTGGGTCTCAGAATGTTGGGTTTACCATTAGATCTTTGTCTTTGTTTTGCAGCCCCTGGATTTCGAGAAGCAGAAAGAGCACTCTCTGGTCTTAGAAGCTCAAAACCGCTTTGTGGATCCCCGCTTCTCGGATTTGGGAACTTTTCGGGATCAAGCAATTGTGAAGGTGTCAGTCCAGGATGTGGATGAACCTCCTAAGTTTCACCCACTGAGTGGGGTCATTGAAGTTTCTGAGGATGCACACATTGGATTAGTGGTTGTAGTAATTACAGCTAGCGATCCAGACAAAGCCAACAACTCAGTCAGGTAACTTGTGGGTTGTCGTGATAGCTTATATTAATGGTGCCTGTATTTGTCAATGCAGCTCTTGTTGTGAACACCACCCCCCTCAAATTACTGATTCAGGTGTTTCTATGGAAGGGTCATGCTATAGCATACCTCATCATTTTAGACCATAGCTTCTTTCCCATTTTGTGGCAACAGTTTTGGAAAGGCACTTTTCTTTGTCAGAATGACTGTTCCCCTGTGCACAAAGCCAAATTCATGAAGACATGGTGTGGTGGAATTTGAGTAGCCTGCACAGAGCCCTGACTTCATCCCTATTGAACACCTTTGGAATGAATTGGAATGTTAATTGCAAGCTAGCTACCTTTTGTCCAAAATCAATGCCTAACCCCACAAATGATCTTTTGGCTAAATGTTCAAAAATCTCCACCGACAAGCTTCTAAATCTTGCGTAAGCCTTCCCAGTAGACTTAAGGCTGGTATAGCCATAAAGAGTACCAAAGCCATAGAAATGGACATGGTTTATGAATCAAATGGTCAACAAGCTCAAATATGTGTCATGGTCACAAACCTTCAGCCTTATGGCATAAATAAACATGGAAGTTGAGGGTGGGAGTTTCCAATTTGTGATTCTGTAAGTAAGTTGGGCAAGGCAAAAAAGTCTGCGGCCTAACATGCAGCTTCTTGTAGGGCAATATTATATTCTGCTTTAGTTTGTCCTCGCAGAATGATCCCTGATAGTCTAAAAACGTTTGTCCCAATTGTCTTCTCAGGCACAGACATGATTGGAAAGTCACATACTGCTAGCAGCTCTTGTATTTGTCTATAACTATCTAATGTTTAACCATGGTGAACATGGTACAGTCCAATGCTGATCATCAGAAGTGAACCAGAAAAGAGGATGAGATGCTAAATGCCAGAGGATGACTTCTATACTAGTTGTTGGAACAGTAAAACTGTATGGAGGTACAGAATAGATGGGACAGATAGGCACCAACTTATGTTATCCTAGTGCTAGAATTATATAATATATAGAGATGCAAAGAACTTTAGAAACATCCTACTATCAGAAGGTATGTCATCAGGGGTGGACTGACCATTGGGCCACTCGGGCACTGCCCAAGGGCCCCATGCCACTAGGGGGCCCCATCAGGGTTGCCAGCCTCCGTAAAACCAGGGACAGTATGTAAAAAAGTGTGGGTTTTTTTTTACATCTGTCTCTGAAATGACCCTTACCGACATCCTTTTGGTCTAAAAATCCTGAGATTATAGCTGCCCCACCTCTCCAGTACCTTCTCAGCCAATAGAAACATGTCTGTGTATACTGTGTGATTGTATACTGTGTGTGTGTTTGTGTATACTGTGTGGCCCCATAATCTCCTATTGCCTGGGGGCCCCATAATCTCCTATTGCCTGGGGGCCCCATGAGTTGTCAGTCCGCCCCTGTATGTCATAGTCAAATACTTAATCTATCTACATCTGTTTATTAATGAGACTGTGAAATTGAATTTTTGTTAGCTAAAACAGCCTTACTTAGTACGGTTTTAAGTTCATTGCTCACAGTAACCAGCCAGAATACTTTTTGCATCAATCAGTTATTTTATGAAGCAGACAGGCAGTCGATAAAATGAATGCGGACAATTAATTTTAATTACCTAATCTGTCAAGTACACTAAAGGGGGGCTCACATTTTCTTATTGATAGACACAGTTGGCCATTCGGTAGCATAAAGCACACTTCCTGTCACTCAGGGCCAGATTTCCTTCAGCGGAGCCTATACATACACAGCCCCTGGCACCCAGATGAAAATGTGTGGCAAATAACTGTACAGGGGGAAGCTGCGCCCTCCCCATACAGAGGTGTAGATAAGAGGGGGTGGGGGTCAGGAGTGTTCAAACCACCACCAGAGTATCCTGGCAAAATGTGCAGACAGTGTCCCTGCTGTTTAGCCTCAACATCAGCACAGTAGAGGCAATCAGAGTTTCGAAGTGAAGCAGCCAGTCCCCCTTCTATTGTGCCCCACCCCCTCAGTTTAATATGGAGCCCCCCTGAAAAGCATGAAATAACTGCAAGGTCTCAGATGCTGGCAATTGATAGTGCACGGTTGAGGGAACTCCTAGACTCCCCTCAAGGTATCATATGACACAGCTGAAGGGAGACTTGGGATGCAGAAGTTTTCCTACTTCTGCGCCGTGCTGAATTTGAGGTCTGGTAAGTTGAGAGGCATCAATTTTCTGTTTTGGGAAAGAGGAGGTGAGAATTCCAGCCTGGGGGAGTTTCTTTTGGTGGGGGGTTAAGGAAAGGGGGCAGGTTTTCTTTTGGAAAAGGGAGGAGTTTCTTGTAGAGAAGTTTACAGGGGGTGGTTAATGGCAGGGATTTTCTTATGGGAGGGAGTTTGATTGGATGAAGGGAGATGTTCTTCATAATTTGGAATCTTAGCTGGGGGAGAGGGTGTTGACTGTGGGAGATGTTTTTGCTTTGGGGGAGTCGGTTTAGAGATAGGGGTGTTTAATTTTTTGGGGGATATTTGAGGGAGGGAGATATTTTACAGTGGGAATCTTTGCTTGGGGAAGGAGGGTTCTTAGGAGGGAGAGGGGGATTTTTTTCCTTTAAAATAGATGTATTTTTTTTTTTTTATTATACTTACCCAGGTGGATGGAGCATTTATCCAATGTTGCATCTGTCCCCAGCTTCTTCTAAGACAAACAGAGTAATCAAAGACCGCTGATCACTCAGTTCTTAGACTTCAGTGAACAAAGAGTGGTGACTGTTAATCCCTGGCTCTGCCCCCTCCCCCCAAGCTCGCTGGAATGCCAGGCTGTGGAGGGGGAAGGAGCTCCTGGCTAGCTGCTGGTCCAGGCATATGGGTGAATCCTGACTTTAAAGTTTGGATCTTTCCACAGCCTGGACCTGCTGAGCGATGTTAGCTGACAGCGGACTATAGCTGGCTGTCTGCTAAAAATGGGTCTAGAAGAAGTACAACCAAGCGGTATGCCGTCCCTTCAGAGCGCATGCACCGTTGACATCACGACTGCTTTCCATGTGAATATCTCCTAAACAGGAGTACCGGCAAAGGGAAGAGAGAAAAAAATCGCTGGTGTCGCACATCCACTGAGTCCTATGGTAATGTAGTAGTAATGGGAGAGACTTCCTCAGCCTGTGTTCCCGCCAGGCCCCACCCCAACATGTTTTGCTTTGTCCCCCGGAGTTTAAACATGGCGACCACTGGATGCGCAGATACATGTTAACAGCAGTGGCTCTTTTCAGCCCATCACTCAGGTGCACAGGCTGAGCAGATGAAAAAAAAAATTGGAACATCTGGGATCCTGGCTGTAGGTATTCATGGTATATTTGCCATTCCATGGCCATTTAGACAGCTATGTAGGCCCTGCCCTCATAGGCATGACATTATGCCTACTGGTAAATCTGACCCTGTTGTTTCTAGACAGATAGTGATCGACTGCCCAAACAGATGTAAGGATAGTGATTACAACCCTCTATCTGTGCTCATTGCATGTCATAGGCGTTTTAAACAATAGATACTGTGGCTGCTGGTTAAAGGGCTTCTATTTTCAATCTTTAATTTAACTTCATTTTTATTGAAGTTTTAACAAAAGGAATAGTATGCATACAGTGCAAATAAAAAGTACATTCCAATGAACAATTGTACAAATTATCCACGCTTGATAAGGTGCCTTAGAAACAACATCATAACAATAGGGTATAGCCTATGTGCTTAATTGGCAATAGAATATTTCGTAGAGAATGAAAGATAGTCTTCCTGTGTAGAAACACATTAACTGTTGACGAGGATGAGAAAACCAACAACAGGGCAATCGGAGCAATATCCTACTCATCAGTCACGGCTGTACTGATAACACTGGAGCCTAGTAAAGCCCATCATGGGAAGGCCCGGCTAGAGAGAAAAAAAACACGGGGGAGGGGTGATCAGCCACTGCCAGGGTTAGGAAGAAGAGCACATCAGGAGCTTAGAGAAGTAAAAAGGGGGGTAAAAGAAAGATAAAGAGGGGGAGTTGGGTGCGGAAATGAGGGAAGGAAGATGGGTAAAGGGGGGGGATGTAGGGTAGAGTACCCTAGGGGCTCTTGTCAACCCAATAAAGAGTGGCTATAGTTCTAGGAAGCGGGAGGTCATTTGAGATGGAGGGACATGGTCAAGCCAGGGTTGACAAACCCATATTTGTCATGCGTGTCATTATCATTAAGGATGGCGGTCAGCTTTTCATGAGCGTTCCATGAACGCAACTTTTGACCTCCTCAAAATTGAGAATACACTCATTCAAGGGTGCAGAACCATCAAAGTACATTTACATGATCAAGATTACAACCATCCTATATTATGCTGGAGGTTCACAAAGGCATTGGAAAAAAAGTGCCATGGGTCTGGGGATAACTGGTATAACTGGTATATTCCTAACAAATTAATATAAAAATTGATATAAAAGAGTTCATGAGAGAGAATAATAATAAAAGGAAAATGTGCGTATAGCTGTGAACAACATAATGTCCATACCTGAAGTTAAATATCTACATCTCCCATGAAAGAAATTCAGACCTCAAAAAAAAAGAAAGCATATCCCCCGCCCAAGCGGAGAGGTATGCTTAAGATGGCCTTAAGAGATCTGAAAAAAATTGAAAAGCAAGTCTTGGGGATATAAGGTGTTTTACAAAATGGCTATACAGAGGCAGGGAAGCAAATTAATAAATCTCCAAGACCTGAGCTTACCAGTACGGGTCTGTCAGTTCACAAAATTTGTAAGCCTGTTCTTCACAACCCAGGGATCACCTCTATGTTGCACCAGCCATGGACAGCAATGGAGTCCCAACAATATAAGTACAAGAAATAGCCCCATCATGTGACTGCAGGGGCGAGTCAATGGGGCGCAAACGGGCACTAAAACAATTGAAAACACATGAGGGTAATCCTATAGCGAACAGGCTCATTGTTGGAGACAGATGTCTCCACTATCCTCCACCGTCAACTCTGGGCACGGGTGTGACGTCATCGCCCACGCGCCAATGCCATTTTCCAAGCCCGCACAATGGTTTGCTTCATTGCCATGAACATACGGGTGATCTTTTCAATCTTTCAATGCCAATTGATCTATGGGCCATGCAGGAAGAGTTTTTCTTTTAGAACCCATTCACATCTTTTTCTGTGTTGCAATAACGAACACATGGTAAAGTGTGTTGTGCCACTCGATATGTGTATTTCCTTAAGGCAGCCCTTAATTTAAATGGGGTGCCAACACATCACATCACAGACGAAATTGGACAGTCACCATTTTTTTTCATATGCAGCATACCACAATACACAAGTTTTGTGGTACACTGCAGTAGAAGTGTGTTTTGTTAGTGTGTTGGGGTGATATTCAAAATTAATGGCAGCTCAACCCAGTGTGGTATGCGCTTTGCTTTGCTTTGCTTTGTGATGTCTGTGTAGTCACAGTGCAATAAATATTAATGGACATTTAGAAAGAAATAATTTTTTTTTTTTTTTTTTTAAATGTATGTTAATTACAGAAATATGATAGAGAGGTAAAGTAGAGGGGAGAAAGCAACCTAGTCTAATGTTGTATATAATTATTGCATACATGGCTTATCATGTGTAAAATGTATGCATTTAGCTAGCTTGTGCAGGCTGAGAACCAATCCACAATGCATATTTTGTTCTGAACTGTATATATTTTTATATACATTATTTCCATTGCATTACATATCTAATATGGTGAAAAGAAGTTGTATGTTTTTGGAATCGCTTTTTATTTAAAAACCACCAATGATATCCAAAGCAAGTGTTCCAACAGTCTTTTTTCTGTATCCAAAGGAACTTAATTTATTTCTGGAGTCGTTTTGGCTGCGTGTTCTTATATGGTATATATTTTGATTATAAAAAGAACATAATGTGCATTTTAATAATGTCTCTAACTGAACCTTGAAGTTCATTTCATTGGAAATAATTATACTGTTTTAATATAGTAATTGCTGTCGTTAGATTTTCAATTTGTTATTTAAGGGTTTTAACATAAAGTTAAAATCTCTTTATAAATCTGGAGCTGGGCTTTTAAAAAGCTTGTAAATGTACCGAACATTTTTCTTGGACAAAACGTGACAGTATTTTCTGATAATACTGCGCTTTATGGAAATTCCTTATGTACATACTCCGATCAGATCAATCAAAATATTTCCTTTTGGTATTCAAATCAATAGCAAATTTGGCTCTGTACAAGGTTCTAACCACTCAAGAACATTATGGAGAAGCAATTGTTCCAGAGCCACATAGAATCAGCAATGAACATACACTATATTACCAAAAGTATTGGGACACGTGCCTTTACAAGCACATGAACTTTATTGGCCTCCCAGTCTTAGTCCGTAGGGTTCAATATTGAGTTGGCCCACCCTTTGCAGCCATAACAACTTCAACTCTTCTGGGAAGGCTGTCCACAAGGTTTAGGAGTGTGTCTATTGGAATGTTTGACCATTCTTCCAGAAGCGCATTTGTGAGGTCAGGCACAGTCGCCCCTCTAATTCATCCCAAAGGTGTTCTATTGGGTTGAGGTTAGGACTCTCTGCAGGCCAGCCAAGTTCCTCCACCCCAAACTCACTTATCCATGTCTTTATGGACCTTACTTTGTGCACTGGTGCGCAGTCATGTTGGAACAGGAAGGGGCCATCCCCAAACTGTTTCCACAAAGTTGGGAGCATGAAATTGTCCAAAAGACTTAAGGGTTCCCTGCACTTGAACTAAGGGGCCAAAACCAACCCCTGAAAAACAGCCCTACACCATAATTCCCCCTAAACCAAATGATTTTGACCAGTGTACAAAGAAAGGTCCGTAAAGACATGGATATGCGAGTTTGAGGTGGAGGAAGTTGATCCTACGGTTTTAGACTGGGATGCCGTAAAAGTTTAGTGTATGTAAAATTAAGGTACTAGATCCAGAGTGTGAAGATATGTTCACTGCAGTATATAATGACTCTAAGGCCTCGTGCACACTGGACATTTTTGGACATTTTTACAGCAGCTATTTTTAGCTTCAGAGGTTTTTTTCTACAGTCAATAAACTCACCATCGTGTTATCCTGCACACATAGGTTGTTATCAGCAGTTTTTGGCTGGAGCGTGTTTTGGCTTTAAAAAAAAAAAAAATCTAGGGGGTTCTGAGAGGATTTTTTCAGCTGTTTCTAGCTATAAAAACGTTCTAATGTCAAAAAATGCTGATTAACGCTGATAAACACTCAAAAACGTGGCTCCCCGGTGTTTTTTGACATTTTTGATCCATTAAAAAAAAAACACTAATGCAGAAAAATTCTAAAAATGGTAATAAATGCAAAAAACGCTACTGCAAAAACGTTGAAAAATATTGAAAAACTCACTGCAAAGCTTCTGCCGTTTTTATAACGTTATCTTAACGTCCAGTGTGCACGAGGCCTATATTTAGGCAGCTCTCTAACAATTAGAGGCCTCAAGGTTGCCTCTGTTGAGTATAGTAAGTTGAGTATAGTAAGTGGTAAATAAAATGAGAGATCCACACCAAAGGTTTAGGGGTCAGAGAGCAGCAAACAATATTCTGTAAAGGTATAAGTAGAAAAGATATTCTCCTGCGCTATTTCGGAGGGCCTTAGTAAAAATGGCAGTATTTCCTGGTAGTGAAGTGATCATGCATACCCCGCTGCCTAGGCCGACTAGGGGAAGTCCGAAATGCTATGTAGAAAAAATGATGAATCATAGTAAAGAATTTATTCCAATAAATAAATGAGTTAATACAGGGGTGGATACTACGTATTCAACATTAAAATAGTAATAATACTAGCTAACGACAATGTTGTCACTAGATGGATTGACATAAAATAATACCCATACAAGAGTTAAAATTAGATGAATACTTGGCTAACGCATTTCGAGGGTTTTCCTCTTCATCAGAGCCTTGGTCTGCGTGTTACAACTGCGTGAGACAACTGGATGGGTGGTATAACTCTAGCTGAGTGGTTTAACCATATTAGTGAAATATCCTTCACTTTTGGGATTTATCCTTCCACATCGCAGTGTTCTATATTAAACAGACACCAAATAGACATATATGTAGAGAATTGCAGACGATAATACAGACGATAATACAAATATTATCAAGCATGTATATACCATATACAGTAGTAAAAATGAAAAAAGAAATCCCATTTACCATAAGGTAAGGGGTGGTCATTGTGTTTTTGAGAGGTGTGTACAGTCTGATGGGAGCAAAGAAGTGTTTGTTTCATAAAGTCCATAGGTAACTGTCCAGTATGTTTCAGGGCTATAGACCTTCCTCTTCATCAGGGTTAAATGGAATATAAAATACGTGTATATAATAACATAGTATTGTTTTATTGTTATTATTAACATACATTGTTTGTGTTCCTTACAGCCATCATAAATACCATAACCCCTGAGCACATTGTTTTTTGATTATGGTGAAATAATTATCTTTGTTATCTTTGGACTTCTAGACCTTTGAGGTGGCACTCTTTTTTTTTTTCTTACATTTCCAGTTCAATATTGAGGAGGGTGATGTTTATGTTGATAGGAATGAATAGGAGGAGTATGTCAAGAGACTAGACAGTGACCACACAGAGAAGTAACTGCCGGCTCAGTAGTTGTGGTCATGCAGTATAGGCAAAATCAGCTATTTCTGTTAAGGGAAACAAAAGTTAATTGCGTACATTGAATTACTAGCAACTATGTAGTGCAAAGGCCTGATTTTTATATTACATAGTTTTGGTATATATAAAGTTGATTGTACAAAAATCATATGGTCATATTGTTACATGTATATACCTACCCCGAAAATAAGACCTAGCATTATTTTCCAGGAGGGCTGCAATACAAGCCCTACCCTGAAAATAAGCCCTGGTTTAAAATGCCTGTAAAATCCTATAATCCACTCTATTACAGTAGTATATAATATACAATGTGTGTGTTTCTGTAATATAATTGTGCCAAATACCTTGGTACAGCGTCGCTCAGCTGACCTCCTGCTGCTCTCCTCCTCTTCTCCCAGCAATCAGTGGGGGATCTCTGTCACCTCCCTGCAGTGCTCGGAGCAGGGAAGAGAGCTGTGGCGGGTCACGGAATCGCCAAGTGGTATTTGGCACAATTATATTACAGAAGCACACACATTGGACATTATATACTACTGTAATACAGTGAATTATAGGATTTTACAAGCATTTTAACTGGGGATTCCTGACAGGCAGGTAGGGAGATGGGGAGAGAAGACAGCACTTTACATGGTAAGACCTACCCTGAAAATAAGCCCTACTGTGTCTTTTGTTGCCAAAATTAATACAAGACCTGGGCTTATTTTCAGGGAAACATGTTAGTGCCAAGGACTGATTGCTGATTGCCAGAAGCCATTAGTCCTGTAACCACTGGGTGTTAGAAAATATTTTCAGGTCAGATTTTGTCTGCACTTTTTAAAGCCTATTATTTTCTCTCATTCTTTCAAAGGTATAACTTACATCTAAATGTGTTCAATTCCCCAGGTATTCACTGGACAAATCATCAGACGATGGAATTTTCGAAATTGATGAAGAGACAGGTGAAGTTAGAATAACCAAACCCTTGGACCGTGAGACCTCTGGCTGGCACAATTTGACTGTTCAGGCAATGGAAGCAGGTTTTCTTACGTCTTTATTTTACCTCTGTCCGCGTACAAGTCAGTGTAATGTATCCATTTTAATGGTCTGCTTCCATCATGAATTTAGTTCTTTTTTTAGTCCGGTCTAAATATTGTTGGTCATAGATGGGCTACATTTTCAGGTAGTGCAATAAATACAAAATAAAAGCTTTCAGGTTAATGGTGATGAAAATTCATAAATCATGGTTTCTGGCTGAGCATTGACTGTATCCAAAAACCTATTCCAGTTATTAGTAGAAGAATAATTTCACTTTCTGTAAAAAAAAAAAAAGAATAATAAATGCACATATTTTTGCAGGTAAAAAAAAATGTGCATTTATTATCTTTGTACACTGCAGTCTGTAAATGATCGCAACTATGATTAGCAGATCGCGGGTGCAATGCCAATGCAATGTAAAAAGACTTGTGTCCATCCAGATCCTGAAAAAAAAAAAATGGACAGTATCCAGCCACCTGTAGAGCCATCAATGGTCCACTGCAGATCTCTGTCAAAATGAGGACACAAACTGAAGGGGCATGGGTGTCTCAAAACTGACTTTTTACCCATTCAGCTATGATTTTTGGGAAGGGGCTTAGTAATGGCAGCCTGCATGTTTCTCATACTACAGGTTTACCCTTAAAGACTAAAGACAGATGTGTGGGAGATCCTAGAATTTGTAATATGATAAGGAGATGTCATCTAATGTGAGGGAAAAGCTTTGAAATTCAAACTGCTGTTTTTGGTGGTGGTGCGCTAGTGTTAGGACATTACCACTAGTCTCATTAATACAATGTAGTACTCACCTATGAAGGGGACCAGGTCTCAGAGCTGCCAGCCCAGGTACCAGCTCCAGAACACACCGACAAAACTCAGGGAAAGGATGAGGGTGCAGGATTCTCCAAAAACATACAAAGGTATTAGAGGACAGATTGTCAAGCAAAGTACTTCAGTAGCAGCCTTAGATATTGCTAGAGGTAAAGGGGACAGTCAGCTAGTCTGAGACTCTAAGAGCAGTCTCAGTCTTTGTAGCAACCCCTGGAATCTAACGCTCAAAGCACAATCCCACCTGGAGCGCTAGGAGAAAGGTCCTACTCACAATGTCCAGTGTGTCAGAAACCATGAAACAGACTGAGAAAGAAGTACAATCAAATCACACCTGTTTATTAATAAAAATAAAAAGGTAAATAGAAAAAAGCGTATTTAAGCATAGCCAGAGTCCAGTAGCCAGATCGGGTAGTCAGCCAGTCCAAAGTTCATTAACCAGACCGGGTAATCAGCCAGGCCAAAAGTCAGGGATCCAAGGAGAGCAACTGCAAGCAGGATAAGAAGCCAGGAGGGATGTCAGCAAGCCAGTCTTGAAACAAACAGCAGGAGATGGTTCCTTGTGATGTGACCAACGCGAAGGCAAAGGAAAAGGTGAGCTGGAAGGCTTTAAATAGGCAGGTCAGACGAGCATCATCGGGAACAGCTGGTAACTGTGGAAAGAGAAGAGAGCTGGTAATTAGCCGATAGCTGAGTGGCCAGCCCAGAGGAGGAAGGGCTAAGCCAGCCCTGACACAGTGACAGTTTCCCTCCGGCACTCTTCAGGGAAAGGGTTCCCTCTCCAGTCCACCTCCCACAGGTAGCATCTTTTTTTTTTTGTCCAGTTTCCTCCAGGCCCTCAGCCAAGCACATGCTGATGCCTAAGGCCAGCCATACATGTTTTGAATCTTGGGTGGTACAGCCTACTCCCAGAAAAGACAATAGCCCGACAGGAGAGCACTGTCTGTGTTGATGGAAAATCGTGCACATTTCTTTCCTGCAACCATGGTTGCGGGAAAGAAATTTGCACCCTGTATGGCCTGCATAACAGCTCCTCTGTCACAGAGGCTGCCACCCAGAACCCAGGAGAGAGACCTCTTATCAAACCCTTCCAAACATTTATCTCTCTGGGCACACTTTCTGGGCCAGCCTTCAGGGATTGGGATCACATAAATATTCATACCTCAATGGCTAACCCTCTTACTCTATTTCTGGAACCTTCCAGAGGCTGGAGCAATCAATTACCAGGCTTTAGCAATAGGTCTGAAATGACCTGAAAAATAAATGGTTACTCAGCTGGTTACAGCAGAGCCAAAAACAAAATGTAGCCCGCCTAGGGCAGGGCGCGACAACAATTACTATCGATGTGTGGTGAAGATGTTATAGTCTTGGACGGGCATCGGGAACTGTTTTAGTGTGACAAAGAGGAGACATCAGAGGAGAAGGCAGTGTTGAAGAAAAACAACTGCGCAATGTGTCATCAGTTTACCATGTAGGTGCATTTGCCCCCCACTGATTGCCCATTAGGAAAGAATAAAATCTACAGCAGGTGGTTTTGTCTCTCCAAGAGCACTCAATTTTTCCTGCAGTTGTCAAAAGTTGAACCTGAATATACTACGTTCAACTACTTCTGCTGAAAAGCTCCATTGCCAAAGATTACTACTCCCTGCACCTGCCCCAGGCTACAAATTCTTTTTTTTTTTCTGTTGATCTCACGCTCCCATTATATTTTCTGCTCTTTCTAGTACACAGCTTCAGTTAATTCTTCACTAGCAAAACCTTCCATGCCCACACTAGCGACTGATCAAGTTGAGACTGCTGTGGACATCTCCGCTAAAAAAGAAATGTTGTTTTTTTTCATCATCACTGCCTGCTTGGCGCTGCCCAACTCCACTGCTTCAAAGAGAAATGTAAAAAAAAAAATCTCACTTGACTAATGCCCCAGTAAAAGACCAAAAAAGGTTTAAAAAAAATAAATAAACACATTTCTCCCTATAGTTTTAAAGCTACATTCCAGGCAAGCAGCTAAATACACAGATTAACTGTATACAATGAAGCTATTTTATCTACCTCCACCCCAGATTGGTTCCTTGCTGCTGTTTCCCTCTCCCCTCTCTGAGCTCTGCTGTACAGGGACCGCAATAGGCTTATTCTGAGTCAAATTCAGGCACTTACACTGCTTGCATTCGAAAAATACGTTAAGGTAGACTTTCATTAACATTATTCAAGTGTTTTTTTTTTTTTTTTGCTTTCGGGTAATGGGTACCCTTTTTACCCACTCACACTTACTTGATATTCTCCTAGGCGATAATGATGCCCATTTGGGATGCCCAACAACCTCATGGCTGCAGACAAGTCTCCCCTGGAGACTGCAGGACCAGTCCCATAGCTCTGCCGTGATTTGCACATGCTCAGTGGGGTGCCAGCTGTAATACATTAGGAATTCACAGCCAGCTTCCAAATCCAGGATGGCATAGCCAGAGAGCAGAAGCTTGGCAAAAAATCAGCTATGGGAGGAACAGCGCCGGACTGGGCTGTTAAGTGTTTATTTCCTAGTCAGCAGCTACAGTATTTTTTTAAACCAGAGTGAAGTTCCTCTTCAATAATGTATTAATGATTACAGAGCTGAATAATTTGTGTCTTTTATATATGCCTGGAGGTGAGATTAAATTTTGACAGTTTTCAAAGGTGTGTTCAGTTCAAAAAAAAGTGAGAAATGTGTAAAAGCTCAAAAAGGAACATTATTGCTATGATTATTTTATAATAAGACATTTATCAAAGCCCATAATTTCATTGTACTAAAATAGTAGGAGATTTTTTTTCCGCCCTAAAGGATCAAAGGGGCATGTTGGGTGAATAGTCTGCAAATTAAATTCTAGGAAATTAGCCCATCTGTATCGGAGAATCACTCATCATTGCTATGTGTAATCTTTACAGATGATCCTCAGAAGGTTTCATCGCTCGCCCTGCAAATTCGCATCCTGGATGTAAACGATAATCCTCCTGAGCTGGCTACACCTCACGAGTCTTCTGTTTGTGAGGATGCTCTACCTGGGCAGGTAATGCGCCATAACCCCAGAAATGAAATTGAATGATCACTTGTATACAGTTACACCAACAGGCTTTGAGGTTTCATTTTAAGAATATTTCTACTCGGCACAAATACATTTAGGGATAGTTAGGATTTGAAGTAAAAATCTTTCTCTGTGGTTTCCCTTATATGCTGTGCACATTTATGAGAATATGAGAAGAAGGTTGGGTAAAAATCCAGAAGAGAGCTAATCCTACAACCACTCCAGCACACATACTTTTGTCTAGTTTAGTAATTACATACATACAACCAACATATTAAAGTGTACATTAAACCAGAACTTTTTGGGGTTTTGGATAGAGTGTGGAAGGGTTAGAACCTCTGAAAGATTTGTATTGCTTTCTGTGTCCCTGCTGGGGAGGTTTGTCCTCTCTATTTGTCCTGAGGACTATTGTCACCAGCAGTTCTGGGACAAGGTCTTCTAGAGCCCAGGGCAAATTTGCCAAACTGCCCCCCCCACCCCCCCAAGGTTTATGAGCATTATGTGTCAGCAAACCCCCAACTCCCCTCCAAAAAAACAAAAAAACTTGAGCACTAATCTGCACGTATATCCTTAAATTATCCCTAAATTATCCCTACTTCTGCTGAAATCCCCCCGGTACAAATATGCCCCCCAAAAAAATCCCCCCTTTAGCAAATCCTCTACTCTTCAGATCCCTTACATTTCCACACATCCCTCAAATACAGATCCCTTTCCCTTCACCCTCCCAGCACAAAACCCCCCCTACATCTCCCTCCTAGGAAACAGCCCCCAAAAAAATATTCCCCTACTAGCACAAATTGCCCCCCCCCAGTTTTTTCCCTGTTTAACACAATTTCCCTCCCCCTCTACCATATCACCTCTTCTAACATAAACCCCCCATATCCCCCTAAATCACCGCTCCTAGCACACACCCACAAATGTCCCCTTCTAGAACAAGTCTTGCCCATTTCTGCCCCCAAAATCACCCTCACAAATCACGTCCCCTCCCCCATCTCCTCGTGGTGCCCCCCCCCCAAACCTCACATGATACCACAGTGCCCAGGACAGCCGTCCTTCCTGCCCACCACTTGTCTTGGCCCTGGTCACTGGTACAGAAGAGATTTGGAGAGATTTACTCTTACCTACTGCTGTGTCTCCAAAACAGGAAGTGAAGGAAACCCCATATGTAGACTACTCTTAAATGATGCATTAAAGGAAAATTGTAGAGAGAACTATGGTGGTCTTTGCCGAAAATGGCCCAGATTCGAACTTCGAATTCATTAAGTGGCATGCTGAATGTGCCAAGTTGATTGAGCAATCAACTTGGGTACAATGAGCCTGCTGGATTCTCTTGCGATTATCATTAGCGGCTGCTATAGCCGCTAGCGATAATCACTTTCTTCTCTCAGCAGAGATGGCCACCCCCTGCTAGAAGAAGACAATGGCCCAGCAGGAGGGATTCCCGCATCATCACTGCCTGTGTTGATGGGGGGAATCGAGCAAATTTAATTTCCTGCAGGAAAGAAATTCGCTCAGTGTATGGCCGGCCTAAGCATACTAGATGCCTGGCTGTCTTTCTTCAATCTGGCTTCAAAAAAAGTCACTGACCAGAAACAAGCATGGGTGTGAAAGTTGGGTCAGATTTATTGATCTGCTTATGTGTTCCAAGTCAAGGCCCTAGAAACTACTAATTTCAGGGATGTAGCATTTTTAGGATAGGTCAGCAATGGCACCTTCCATATAGACTAGTTCCCTAGAGAGACACAAACAGTGATAAAATCCTCAAAGGTTCTAACTCTCCACTCAATCCAAAACTAAAAGATAAATGTTTTGGCTTTAGATACACTTAAAGGGTAACTCCACTTTCGTGGGGAAAAAAATAGCAAATAAAGAAAAAATATATATAGCGCATATAATTGAGACACTAATAATATTGTAATTGAATGTTATTAAAAAATGACCTTTCCTTTTCAATCTGCAGCCAATGTAATTTTCTGAGAATGCATTGCAATATGACTACCTGGAGTTGTTCTGTACACGGAGTGTGTACTGACCACTCCCCAGAAACATAATTTCCTGCTTGTGTGATTGGCTCACCAATTTTCCCAGAAGTCTGCCTAAGGTACAAATCAGATTCCAGGCATCCCCTATAACAAAAATTTAATTTTTGGAAAGATACTTTCAATAGAAGCACGTCTAAAGGGATGCAGGCCAGCAGATTTCCTCATTAGTGCTTTTCAGCTGCACACCAGACAGTTAATTATTAAACCCACAATTATTAAACCCACAATTATTAGACCCACTCAGTAAAAAGGCGCAGACAAACACATGGATTTCTTCAGAATAACAAAAGGTAGGAATCTGCAACAAAGTTTGTTATACACCTTGTGCATAGATTACCCAGAAGGAAATGTTTTTTCTCAACAAAATTGGAGTTACGCTTTAAGAAGATGGGTAGCTTCATGTCTGGCAACATGTATTGCCAGATAAGATAAATTTTAATCTGACTTATACTGAATGTAAGCACTACATTACTATTTGTGTACATCAGAGGTATTGTAAATATTGTACGCTTCTACAAATAATGTCTGCTCATTGTACCGTAGCTCATTCAGACTATCAGTGTGGTGGATCGAGATGAGCCAATGGGGGGCCATCGGTTCTACTTCAGACTTGCACCTGACCCCAGTGCGGAGCATCACTTTACTCTGCTCAATGTCAAGGGTGAGCCTCATATCGGTCACCTGATATCCCATCCTCCATCTTTCAAAGTCATCCATAATTATGTAATGCTTATCCATCATATGAAATTGCGCACAACCACCAAAACATGCACGTATTTTAATATACCATTTGTCATCATGTAACAGTCACATTTTCAACATTCTGTTTAGCAATATTAGCAAGCAAAACATACAGAACCCTTTCTTTATTAAAGATCACCAGTTTTCATTATTCTCCTCCAAGTCTGCCCTCTCCATTTATCACAAATAGAACTGGACAGATTGTAGATACAATTTTTTTTTCTCATTTTCATTGTAAGTGGTCACTATAGGGCAACACAAACGTCCAATATTTATTAATTCGTGATTTGCTTTATGAAGGTCAACTCTGATCACTTAGTTGAACCGCTTCCCCCTGTCCCTAATATACAACCACCATCCTTTTTAAAGTTTTCCTAAAGGCATATAATGTGCTTTATTGTAGGGTGTTTTGGAGCCCCTTTACTTTTGTGTGGCGTATTAATGCACATGCATTAATGAGCACTATGCACTAGACATGTGCATTAGTTTTCCTCCAAATTTCGGGTATTTTCGTTATCGTTTTAACAAACGGTAACGAATGTGCAGAATCCGAAAACTGAAAGATCTGACATAAACAAAAAGGTTTATTTTCGTTTTCGTTGCAACAGTTCGATTCGAAATTACGCTGACAATAGAGATCTGTGTCCATCAAACCTGTGGTCGAATGTGCCTAACCTTAGCTCTATTAGTTCAAGATTATTCTACATAGAGAGAAAAGATTTGACATTATAGAGACAATAGCAAAAAAAAGGTCGAATGTGCCTAACCTAACTCTATTAGTCCAAGATAGAGAGAAAAGGATTCGACATGAAGATTCGACGAAACAGTCGCCGTGAGCGGACATTTATGGTCAAATGCTCTGCCCATAGGCTATAGAAGAATTCTAATGTTGGTTGACTAGTAATATTTATAAAATATAATTATTACTAGTGTCCTACAACATTAGAATTCTACTATAGCTTGTAGGTGGAACATTCAACCGATTGCGGTGTCGTACTGTTTAGCTTCTTCTTAGAACATTCGACATTCATAAGCCTTCAATGACAGATTTGACCTTAATTATTTTGTTTTTTTGGACGAATGGATTTTTGAACGAAACAAAATAGATAAAAACGAATTTCGGGTGTAACTAAATAAATGTATTTCTCGGAAGAAAAAAAAATTCCGAAACAAAATATTTCAGTGTGCACATGTCTACTATGCATCAGTTGTTGCACATTTCAAAAAAGTTTTTCCACTACCCGCCACAAAGCATTATGGTGCATTGTGGTGCTATTCAAGACTTGGCAGTTCTATTTTCCTGTTTTCTAACTTATTCTTAAATAGCCATGAATCTTGTAATTTATGTTGGCGTCATAGTCCCGTAATGTTGTCAGCTGACATTTTGTTTTAATTTGTAGGACACTCATTTTTTTTCCTCACTACATTTTATCTTCTGTCTCTCATTATATCTTATGTCTCATTATACAATCAAACTGTATTTTCCTGTTTAATACCTGTTCTTGCAAAATCCTTTATCCCATATACAGTATATCGCCATAAATAAGCGCAGTAATCCAAAGGGCTCCAAAGTGGTCATGTAAGAATCTGGTGATGTATAAAATGAAAATAATCACATGAGATAAGTGCCAACAGCCAGACAAAAGGGAAAATGTAAATGCATATTCCCTTTACAGCTACTGATGAAAGCTAGAATCCAGTACTACACTATTTAAATACATGTTTTACCGGCTTAAATATTTGAAAATCAATTCAATCAGCCTTGTGAGCGAGGTAATCGAACAAAATACTACGGCCTAATACTGTACTTCACTGTAGCTAAAACTTAAGAAACACAGTCTTGCCTAAGACTTACCTAGCCTGTGATTGGACATTGAAGGAGTAGCAGGACCCTAGTGAAGCTTTCCCTTTTGTCTCTCCCTAAAAACACTGCACAAAAGCAGTAGAGTCCTAATTGGCTCAGAAAACTGACCCCGTCCCCCTTTTACTTAGGAAAAGCAGATGCGAGGCACATGACTTGAATCTATTTATCATCAGTCAAGGGGTGTTGGTTGGACTTGAAGAATTCACTTCTGCAGCTCCACAATGTTGAGGTCCCCCCAGGAGAAATGGTCTCCCCAGCTGAGAAACCCAAGTGATATCGACAAGAAAAGTGTTAAACAGTCATCTTAAAGTCATCTTAGGGGTCCATATCCCTTATTGTTAATAAAAATGAGACACCAGGGAAATAAAAGGTAGCCAAACCATTTTAAGAATCATGGAATCCTCCTTCATCAGGGCTGAAACATTACATCAATAATTAAGGTCAATATGGGGAATGTAAAACATGGTCATAAATGATCCTCATAATACAAAGTTAAATCAAAAGAAACAGTATTCATACTAAACCAGTAAAGAATAAACATTTACATAAAGCAAATAAATCAATAAAATAGCATATAAGAAAATAATATATACACCTAATTAAAAGATGTGTATATATGGTATAGGACCCCTGATATCCCTAATTAATAAGATCACCCATAAAAAAAGAAGATCCCTGGATGCTCAGTGAATAAAGTATAATTATTGTATAGGCAGTCCCTATGAGTTCAGCCTTAAGTATAGATGTGCTCCATGCATAGAACCCTATGGAAAGCTTACCCAACATGCATCTGAACAATCAAGTGCCTGAGTGTTTCAGAAGAATATTCATAAGCAACTGTGAGTACTTACTCTACCTTGAGCCTTACCCCTTGTAATGCCTTCATAACTAACCTTAAACTTTTAACCTAAATGTCCAAAAAAATAAAAAGCAGTCAACACATCCTGAAACTCCACCAACCTTTATTTGTACAAGTATCTGCTGCTCTATATTATTTTAATGGGGAGCTCCAAGCTTTAGTTCTTCAAACCCATTGGGTGGGATACCAGTAGTCAACGAGATACGTATCCTTGTCATCTTCTGTAAAGGTTGCTTCTCCTTACATGGCAGGATGGGAAAACCCAAACTTGAATTATCCAGTCAGTTTGCATGTGACAACTTGTCATGGCACAACTTAAATTTTAACTTTAAAACAACCATTTTAGCAGCGAGAATAGGGGTTTAATCAGTAACATTTTTAACTTCTAACACTCTGTATTACATATTTAAAACAGAAATTCAGGGAAATGAAATAATCCAATTGTTAAAACATTTAAAGCGGATCTCTAGTTTACGTTTTCTTACTTGTCTGCAGTCGTGGAGGAGGTGTTGTCCTTAAAGTTCCCTCTGAAGCAACACTAAACTGCAAACTTGGCTCAGCCCCTTGGTTGCCCCTAGATGGATGGTCCCATTGACCAATGAGGATGCTCAGAAGGTCGCAAGGGATGAAGGAAAAATCCAACTTTTATGGGAAACTTTTATATTTACTCTAGTTGGCAATGTACGATAGAAGAAAAGCTAGAATTCTTTACACCTATAGAAAATCATAACTGGATGCAGATTAAAGGCTTTGCACTGAGGGGGAGTGGCTGTCAAAAAGGAATTGTTTTTGGAATATTCTTTATTTATGACATGACTGCATTTCCATCTGCAGATAACACAGCATCAGTACATACACACCGGATGCCGTTTGACAGGAGAGAGCAAGACATGTATATCCTGCCAATTCTGGTTGTTGACGGAGGTACACCAGCGCTAAGCAGTACAGGAACCCTTACTATAAGAGTATGCGGCTGTGACAGCACTGGCGCTGTGCAGTCATGTAACACTACTGCCTATGTGATGGCTGGGAGTCTCAGTCCTGGAGCCCTTATCGCCTTGCTGGTGTGTGTCCTGATTCTTGTTGGTGAGTTCACACAATTGTACTGTGTTTTTGTCTCTGTAAATGTCTCATCTTCTATGAATTGTACAGGAAGCCCAAGTCCTACCTGTGGTCCACCAACAAATGAGAGTGCCAGAGTCAACTAAACTGGCTGAAGACCCCTCTCATTCCACCTTGACATGGATACTTGTCATTCTTTTATTTATTTCTCATGCATTCTTGGTTTTTCTCTTCTTTGCTCTGGAAAAGTTTTTATGTTTGTCTGTTTGTGTCCTTTCTATGTTTATTTGGGAATTGAACAGTCAGCCTGGCTAACGGGCCCTGGTTACACATATTTTTTTCTTGGTTACATCCAAAGGTGGGTACAATCTGTTTTGGCTGCTGGAAACACAATTTATTGCTGCTCTTAAAGTGGAAGTAAACTCCACTATCGTTTTCAGCCAAGGAAGCTGCCATCTTTGCCTCTGTTTAATCTTCAACTGCTATGGTGCTGCACATGTGATTCGTTATGACACCGGCCATTGGATGGTTTGATAGTTTGGCTGAGAGCACAGCCAATGTGCAGTTAGCATTCCCGGCATGCCTTTTTTTTTTACTGTTTAAATGGATGGGTTTACTTCCACTTTAAGGCCTCATGCACACTGGATGTTTTTTGATGTTTTTACAGCAGCTGTTTTTGGCTGTAGATGTTTTTTTCTACAGTCAATAAATTCTCCATCATGTTATTCTATGTGTCCATGCACACATAGGCTGTTGTCAGCAGTTTTGGGCAGGGGCGTTTTTGAGCAGTAAAAAAAACCCAAAACTAGGTTGTAAAATGCTCGATAAACGCTCAAAAACATTGTTCGCCAGCATTTTTTAACATTTTTGATCCATTGAAAAAAATGAATAAATAAATTTTTCTTAAAAAAAAACAAAAAAAAACACTAACGTGGAAAAAACGCTAAAAAAACGGTATTGCAAAAAACTTTGAAAAAGGTTGAAAAACCATCTGCAAAGCTACTGACGTTTTTATAACGTTATTTTAACGTCCAGTGTGCATGAGGCCTAAAGGTGCAGCTTTCTATTTATCTAGTGTTCCAGCTAATTAGGTCGCACAGGGACCTGCTTTCCCTTAGGGCCGGTTCACACTGCGACGCGAGGCGAGGCGACACGGCTCGCCTCGCCTCGCTCCCGCAAGTCGCCCCCGTTCTGTACAATGGAACCGTTCTGAGAGGAGCGACTCGAGTCGCTCCGACTCAGAAAAAAGGTTCCTGTACTACTTTGGGGCGACTTCGGGGGCGACTTGCATTGACTTCTATACAGAAGTCCTCTGCAAGTCGCCGCTGAGGTCCGTGCAGGTCGCGGCGAGGCAAGTCGGAGACGCCTCGCCGCGCATCGCTGTGTGAACCGGCCCTTATTCACCCACTTAGTTGGATGAATAAGGGAAAGCTGTGTTCTCTTCTATCACCCATGTAAACACAGCTTTGCCTGATTTGCAAACTGAACACAAAGAAAAAGTGCTTAACTCCATAAGTAACCTAACCCCATTGTACAGATGGCAAAAATGACTTATTTTATTATGTTCAATAGGTGTTTAACCCATTCACACTATGCAGTGCTGTAGCACGATACTTAGGGGTTGATTTACTTAAAGTGGTTGTATAGCCAAATTGGCGACTTTTACCCACAGGAAAGCCTATAATAAGGCTTACCTGTAGGTTAAAAAAATATCTCCTAAACCTGTACGGTTTAGGAGATATTCCTTTCGCAATGCGCCACTGACTGCAGCGGCGTATGCACACAGGGGATTCCGGGCTGGAAGCCCGGCAGACGCCGGACTCTGTCGGAGAGAAATCTCCCGCGCGCATGCGTATGAGTATACCCGGAAGAAACGCAGAGGGAACATGTCAGCTCCCTTGGCGTGGATCAGGACAGATGTCGGGGCCTCGTTCTAAGGTAAGTATTTCATAATGAGCTAGTATGCTGTGCATACTAGCTCATTATGCCTTTTACTTTGCAGGTGAGGAAAAAAAATAATTCAGCGGGTATGCAACCGCTTTAAGGCAAATAGACTGTGCACTGTGCATAGTGCAGTTTACTTGACTCCCCTGTTCACCTACACTACATAGCACTGCATTTTAATACACCACTATGCACAGATATGACCCATTTGTACATTGTGCTTCCCTAAAATATGTGTTGTGCTTAGGCAGCCCACTCAAAATAGGCTGACTTACCATAATGTTAATACATAATATGTGCATTAACACATGCTTGATTGTGCCCCTAAGGAACACTAATGCACACATGATTTTAACTCATGACTGAGCATATATATATTAAAATTGTAAGTATTTAGCATCAAGGGTAGAGATTTCAAGGACTCAGACCACTCGCCATCTTTATTTTAGGGCCCCTCCCTACTTTTATTTAACAGCAGAAGTTTATTTTACCACTCGTAGGGGTTCTCACCATATTACAGAACAAGAAAGACTTGTGAGCCTCCTGTCTAGGGGGTCTGCTTAGATGGACAGTCCATTTCAGCACAGACAGGAATGTCTTCTCTCAGACGAAAGCCTATTCAGAGCCCCTATCTTTGAGGCCTAAACAGACACTCTCCTAGCGTCTGCTTACACACCCTTGCAGGCTGTATTGGCTGTTATTTTGTGGGGCAAACACCTACCCGGCAATCTTTCCCACACCTTCTCAGAGACTTTTTGCATGCAGGAGATAGGGACTTCCAAGAACAGTCCAAGCAGGTTTGTCCTGCACTTTTGTTCAACAAACACAGTTTCAATGCAGCAAGTCTATAGCATAAAACAAACAAAACATTTTGTCTTACAAGTCACTACATAAAAGAATGGTTCCATTTCTGACTAACAGGGTGCCCACTAATGGTTTCCCCCAAACAACAGACAGCTCTTGTATCTTTTTAGTTTTCTATCATCAGTCAGCGTTTTCACCCAGCAGAAGGCTGCCACACCAGAGAGTAAACGGAGAGAGAACTCTAAATTCCAGTCAGTTACCCCAATGAGAATTTAACCCCTTCAATCAGTGCATACCGTTTACCTTCAGTTTAGGGCAGTCAGAGATCTGTTCCTTGAATTCTCAGCTCTTTGCTGGTGTTTCCCAAATTTTGCAACAAAGTGACCCATAGTCCCGATTCATTGGCACTAGTGGGAGTGAGGATCATCACTAACTCTACAAGATCATCCTCTTGGAAACACATGGCAGAATTCAACCTTGGAGAGCCAGATTAAGAGTGACACTGCAGAGCCCTGCACTCTTCAGCGGTATTTGTCCTTTTCACACAACACACAGAATCTTCAAGAGAATTCCCACAAAAAATAAACCCCTTTGCAGAAAAGTTTTTTATTTTTACATGTTCAGCCACATGTAAGCATGTTCAGCAACACAAAACAGAGGCAGCTGTTACTACACACAGAGGCGGCTCTCTAATTAGGCAAAAGAGGCGGTTGCCTAAGGCCCCGCGCTCCTGGGGGCCTCGCGACCCGGCCAGTGTCTCCAAGCTGGCAGGGTGAGCGGGCCGGTATGGTAAAGCCTCACCGTCTTTAGTATACACTACAGCGCTGCTGCAGAGTGCAGAGGAATTGTAGAGGAGGTGGAGCTGCCGGCCACTA
The DNA here is from genome assembly GCF_037356315.1 of Lithobates pipiens. Classification (NCBI taxonomy): domain Eukaryota; kingdom Metazoa; phylum Chordata; class Amphibia; order Anura; family Ranidae; genus Lithobates; species Lithobates pipiens. The sequence goes on along the minus strand of NW_027507789.1, from coordinate 53,915,126 downwards.
CTGAAACCGTCAGGAGGTAGGGGCGGACTGGGCCGGGGGGGGGCTCGTAAAAATAGTGCTTGCTCTGCACCGCTGCCTGCAGACGACCGTGACACCCGCCGGCCACCGCTGCACTGTGTTAACTCTGCAGCAGAGCGGTGCGAGTATTCTATGGGTCCGTCCATCCGACGCATTTACTGCTCTGTCAGGTGGAGTGATCTCCGCCCGACAGGAGCTTCCTAGTCCCGCCCGGTGTGATGTCCTTCATTCACAGGCCGGGAGGCGGGATGAACAGGCAGAGGAGATTGTGGCTGCACAGACCTGCGAGGAGCCAGTAAAGCCCCATGCAAGAGTGAAAGTAAGTTTGCAGATGGTATTTCTAATATGCAGCATGGAGGGGATTAATGCATTACTATTCATTAACGACCAGTGTTAGTTAATTAACCCCTTTGTGCTGCATTAGTGGCAACAGTATCAGTGTTAATTAACCCCTATATGGTGCAGCATGAAAGGGTTCATAAACACTGATACTGTTGCCACTAATGCAGTGCAAAGGGGTTAATTAACTTCCACTGGTCACTAATGCATCAGTGGTGTATTTGATACTATCCCCACCATACACTCCGCACCCCTCTCATCTACATAATACCCCCACCATACACTCCGCACCCCTCTCATCTACATAATACCCCCACCATCCCTCTCATCTACATAATACCCCCACCATACACTCCGCACCCCTCTCATCTACATAATACCCCCACCATACACTCCGCACCCCTCTCATCTACATAATACCCTCCACCATACGCTCCACACCCCTCTCATCTACATAATACCCCCACCATACGCTCCGCACCCCTCTCATCTACATACTACCCCCACCATACGCGCCGCACCCCTCTCATCTACATAATACCCCCACCATACACTCCGCACCCCTCTCATCCACATACTACCCCCACCATACACTCCGCACCCCTCTCATCTACATACTACCCCCACCATACACTCCGCACCCCCTCTCATCTACATACTACCCCCACCATACACTCCGCACCCCTCTCATCTACATACTACCCACCATAAACTCCGCACCCCTCTCATCTACATACTACCAACCATACACTTCGCACCCCTCTCATCTACATACTACCCTCCATACACTCCGCACCCCTCTCATCTACATACTACCCCCCACCATGCACTCCACATTCCTCTCATGTAAATACTACCCACCATACACTCCGCACCCCTCTCATGTACATACTACCCTCACCATACACTCCGCATCCCTCTCATGTACATACTACCCCCACCATACACTCCGCACCCCTCTCATGTACATACTACCCCCACCATACACTCCGCACCCCTCTCATCTACATACTACCCCCACCATACACTCCGCACCCCTCTCATGTACATACTACCCCCACCATACACTCCGCACCCCTCTCATGTACATACTACCCCCACCATACACTCCGCACCCCTCTCATCTACATACTACCCCACCATACACTCCGCACCCCTCTCATCTACATACTACCCCCACCATACACTCCGCACCCCTCTCATCTACATACTACCCCCACCATACACTCCGCACCCCTCTCATCTACATACTACCCCCACCATACACTCCGCACCCCTCTCATCTACATACTACCCCCACCATACACTCCGCACCCCTCTCATCTACATACTACCCCCACCATACACTCCGCACCCCTCTCATCTACATACTACCTCCACCATACACTCCGCACCCCTCTCATCTACATACTACCCCCACCATACACTCCGCACCCCTCTCATCTACATACTACCCCCACCATACACTCCGCACCCCTCTCATCTACATACTACCTCCACCATACACTCCGCACCCCTCTCATCTACATACTACCCCCACCATACACTCCGCACCCCTCTCATCTACATACTACCTCCACCATACACTCCGCACCCCTCTCATCTACATACTACCTCCACCATACACTCCGCACCCCTCTCATGTACATACTACCTCCACCATACACTCCGCACCCCTCTCATGTACATACTACCTCCACCATACACTCCGCACCCCTCTCATGTACATACTACCTCCACCATACACTCCGCACCCCTCTCATGTACATACTACCCCCACCATACACTCCGCACCCCTCTCATCTACATACTACCCCCACCATACACTCCGCACCCCTCTCTACATACTACCCCCACCATGCACTCCGCACCCCTCTCATGTACATACTACCCCCACCATACACTCCACACCCCTCTCATCTACATACTACCAACCATACACTCCGCACCCCTCTCATCTACATACTACCCCCCACCATGCACTCCACATTCCTCTCATGTAAATACTACCCACCATACACTCCGCACCCCCCTCATGTACATACCACCCACCATACACTCCGCACCCCTCTCGTGTACATACTACCCACCATACAATCCGCACCCCTCTCATGTACATACTACCCACCATACACTCCGCACCCCTCTCATGTACATACTACCCACCATACACTCCGCACCCCTCTCATGTACATACTACCCACCCCCATACACTCCGCACCCTTTTCATGTACATACTACCCACCATACACTCCGCACCCCTCTCCTCTACATACTACCCACCATGCACTCGGCACCCCTCTCATGTACATACTACCCACCATACACTCCGCACCCCTCTCATATACATACTACCCACCATACACTCCGCACCCCTCTCATGTACATACTACCCACTCCCATACACTCCGCACCCTTCTCATGTACATACTACCCACCATACACTCCACATTCCTCTCCTCTACATACTACCCACCATACACTCCACATTCCTCTCCTCTACATACTACTTGCCTCCATAGACTCCGCACCCCTCTCATGTACATATTACCCACCGTCATACCCTCCACTTTCCTCTCCTACTCAAATTTACCGCCACTGTACAGTAGGGGCCCCTACTAGGGAGATGATGACCCGTGGCATACAGAAAAAACTGTGAGTGTGGATAAATGATGCTACCTATTGGGCATGGCTTTTTAGTTTGATTAGAAATTTTAGTTTTTTTTTTTTTTATATTCTTTACAGTTTTATTTTTTATACAATCTTTTTATTTATTTGTTTGCGTCTTTTGCTGAAATTTTTTGGTTTCTTTGGTGAGATATCAGGGGTCTAAACAGAACCCTGAAGTCTCACTTTTGAGACAGAGAAAGGAAATGAGGAAACACGTTCCCCAGTTCCTTTCTCTATAGTGTCAGCTGCACTGCAGATGAATGAACAGGAGACAGAGGCTCCTGTTAATTCATAAACTAAAGCATAGTATGCTATGAATGAACACAGTGAGTGATCAGTTCCAATCACTCACTGTGTTCTTTTAGAAAAGGTAGGTTTACCAGCCCCCTTTTCCTGGCCTCTATCCTGAAGATCCCCCCACAGCAGTCAGCTGGAGAGCAGAGGAGGGAAGTGGGGGCACACCTTTATTTTTTATCGATTGAATTATTTTTTCCATTATGGTCGTGAGTGGGGCCTCATGTCTAAGTTTTGCCTAAGGCCTCACAAAGCCTAGAGCCGCCTCTGACTACACAGTTTCAGTACTTCTGTGGTTAAACACTTTATAACTTGTCCAATTAGCATAGCTCCAATGGAGATACCTACAGTATGTTCACATAGTTCCTCTGACTTTTCCTCATATCCTCATCCCAACAAAAGGGCAACGGTCCTGCTTCACTTCCCTCCCCATTGTGGAGTAGACTTGACGTTCCGTCGAAGGGGGGACACAATGCAGCACTATGAGCACTTACATGGTGTTCTTTGGTGTCTCCTCTGTATGAGAAGAGTCCCTCTTTAGCTGTTTCTGCTGTTCAGCTGCCCAAAAGAACCAATAGACCCACCCACCACTGCTCATAAATCCATGAGTAAAGAAGTATGAGTGGCAGAAAAATGTTGCCAAGTAAGATTTAGGCAAGTTTGTTTTGATAAACCCTGGAGCACCTCTCCATATGTAAATAAGAAACCATATACACCGACTGCAGTCCTGTCCTTTTCCACACAATACAGTATATTATTATTCTGTCAAACAACATATACATTATATACTGGGTATATTCATATTGTGATATTGGGGAATTCAGCTCAGTGGTTAGAATCATTATATTGAGTCCATGCCAGTCTGAACTATGGTTCAGGGGTTGCCAGCCCACTTGTATTAGACAAAATCTAGGTAAAGCAAAGTCTTTTATATAATTTCTCTCACACGGGTTTTCAGTTTCACACAACAAAACGGATATAAAAAATGGCAAGGCACCTGGCTCCCGCTTCAGTAGTGCCCTAATCTTTTCAGTGGTCCCACAGACCATCTCCCCCAGCTCTCTTGGCTCTCCTGTGCTCAGTTAGCTTGTAGTTACAGCACCCTGCTGTATTGGCCCCACTCTGTGGACTCTCAATAAGGGTTCTCCTGGTGCTCCAGGCTCTCCCACTCCTCCGAGACTCAAAGATTCCCTAAGTCCAATGGAGTAGCCGAGTCACCTCAGTTCCCCCAGTCCACCAGACTCACTCAGCAGACTCATTCTCTGCATCCTGTGGGCTCCTTATGGAAGCCCTGCACTATGGTCAGGCCCTTGTTTATAGCAAGTGTGCACACCTGCACACTCCCAAAGCCTGCAGGTCTCCAATAAGACCTGGACACTGGAATGAAGATTCCGTCCTACCCAAGACTCTTTGAAGCTTCCGGACTCTAGACCCTGATCTGGGATTAAAAACTCAGTCTTTTCTGCTCAGGCACAATACTCTGAAGCCCTGCACTTCTCATTAATGTGGACCCTGTGTTGCTTTCCCTATACTCACACAGTGGCAGGGCCTAGCACTGTAACTATATACACATAGTATTCTGTATATATTCTTATATATTCTTCTACTATCATAAAGAGAAGTTCATCAATGTACTTTGCTGATTCATGAAAATTAGATCTTCCATTTTCAAATAAAGGGTAATATTCACAAAGTTAGTATGAAGTTCACGGCCTTTTATAAGGATAATAACCTTTTAACTGAACAGTTGTAGTCACCGTCATTGCGTTTTATAAGGGAAATAACCTTTTAAGTAAACAGTCTCCATTTTCCTGCCTACGCACAATTATTCGTTATAACACATACTCTGTTTTCTTCTGCAGTGTTGATTCTTCTTATTCTGGCTCTAAAGCGACACCACCAGGGTCACCTGGCATCAGATGAGGATGAAGATATGAGGGACAACGTCATCAAGTACAATGATGAGGGCGGAGGAGAACAGGATACAGAGGCTTACGATATGTCAGCCTTGCGAAGCTTATACAACTTCAGTGAAGGGAGCGAGGCTGGAGGGGACAGTTCACTTGCTTCCCAGCGTCACCCACTGCCCCAGTGGTTTCCAGGGGCTGAAATGGACTTTTCACTCTTCAGAGACTACATCAGTAGAAAAGTGAGGATGGCAGATCAGGACTCGACAGTGCCTCCTTATGACTCCTTTCAGACTTATGCCTTTGAGGGATCTGGCTCCAGTGCAGCCTCTCTCAGTTCCATAAGCACCTGGTCTACAACTTCAGAGCAAGACTTTTCTCAATTGGGCTCTTGGGGCCCCAGGTTTCGCCAACTGGCTGCTCTATATGCTGGACACAAGGGGCAGGAAGAAAGCCAGGGGTCCTAGCCCTACTCAATCCCTCTGTTTTCAGGGTACCAAGACCTTATGTTCTAATTCCGGGGCAAAACTGCTCCATATTTATTACATCTCAGTATGTAAGCAGCATATTACATGACTCTACTATGCTCATTCATTGCATCATTACATGGCAGCTCATTTAACCACAGTTACCTCCTATCACTGTCATCCTGCTCTGTTTCTACTCAACACAGTTCTCTCCATAAAGTAAATAACCATGTGCCATTAGTTCAAACTGTCTGCTCATTGAATATATAAATAGAAATCATCTACCAATATTGCACTCAAATATATTGGTCATTATCTGTGAGTATAAAGGTGAGAGAATCATCTAATCATCTTTAAAGAAAGGAAAATCTAACAAATACAATAACTGTAGCTGTACAGTGATCATGCGGACTCAAACATAATTATTGGTTATAATAAGATATTATTCTCCCCTTTCCAAAGGGTCTTATATTCTTGTCCTGCTGTTTGCAGCGTTTGCCCAATTTATGTCTGACAAGTGACATATGATGGTCTCACTACTATGGGTCATAGAAGTTACAATCAACTGGCCTTGTTCTGTAATTCTGAAGATATTTCACCATTCATCCAAGTGGCTTCCTCAGTTATAATAAGTATCAGGAACATAACCCAAAATGTATAACCACATGGACAACTAAGTCACCTTAACCCAATTATTACAGTGTTATGAAGTATATCAAGATAGATACTGATTGTAAGGGAACATGAATACTGTGTTTTAATGTACATAATCCAATCACCAAGAAGCTATGGTGTCTGGGACAGGTGTCAATTATCACCTGTCACAAATGCTGGGGTATCCACTGGAATTACTGTTGAAAGACCTTCAACATACCTGAACAAGTACAGTTGGATGTAACTAACTTCTACTAGCTATATATGACCTAGTGAAATTAAAATCTTTGCAGGCCTTATATATTATGGTTGTTCTTCAATATTAGATTTTACTAGAAAGTGGTACTGCAAGTGAAATCTCTCATTTTAGTTTACAAAAGTGGTAGAGCTGAGGAATACAGAGAGGTCACAAGAACAGGAGATTGTTTTTTACCCCATCAAGTTCATAGCCCCATTTCAATATAAGAAAGATTTTTGAGTATATGATGTAGAATATACTTAAACAAGTCAAATTATTGAAAGCCAAACATATGTTGAGGACTTGCTTCAAGCTGTCTCAGAGAAGGTGGAGAGGCGTATGTGGCTCTTGCACCAGTAGTTTGGTGGTCACTGTCCTATGGTGGACAGATAAATGCGGCTCCTGAGTCAGTTTCTAGAAGTTGCATTTCTAGGTTGTATAGTGGAGAGCCATATGTGAATCCTAGACTAGTGGTTGGAGATCACTGTTCTATAGAGGAGAAGCATATGTGGCTCCTGAGCCAGTGGTTGCAGATCACTATTCTGTACAGTATTGTTTTTTAAAATTGGTTGTGAACCAGTTGAACAATTAAGCATATTAGACTGATTATAAAGCACTCTGGCATGAGCATTTGGACTGAATTACAGTATTAAATCTGTGAATATGTTGAGACTCATAGAACAGGAACTGTTGGAATACATTCATTTTTAAAAGAAAAATTATACCGAAGAAACGTTACACTGTGAAATGGCCAAACTAGCAGCTAAATATAGTAAAATATTGTGGCCTCAAAACAGGTCTTCAGATGTTTCAGCCAAAATGGTAGTAATATCCCTTCATTGTAACAATTGGCAGTTGCCTTCTTTAGACACCAGATAGTTGTCTGTGTCAGTCTGAGTGCTCAGGACAGGAGTCAGGACAATGTGAATTCTCTGTCACAATATAGCCGCAGCCTTGAAAAACTTTTTTATTTCAATGGGTGTCTGGAAAAAAGTAACAAAGCATTTTCTAAAACATCTAAGCTACTCTCAAGTGACTTTCACAGCCGATTGAGTCACTAGTAGCAAAAGTAATAAAAATGAAAATATGGAACATTTTTAACAATGCTTATCTGTAAATTTACTTTTTTGGTCTATCCCCATGTCAGTATACCATGGGTCAGATTCTCTTCCCCAACCACATTCAGTCACCAGACCCACAAAGAACCAACGGGTAAGGGGAGGCCTATGCTGACATGTGGATAGGTATGGACATAAAAATACAGGTAAGTATTCATAACAGTTTTTTGTATTCCTGGTTTCATGTCTACTAACTATGGAATCTAGCAAGCAATAACAATAAATAAGGGCAGGAAACAAGAATGGAAACCAACATAACTACAACGCCAGCTTGAATGTGAAAAGGATTAATTAATGAGATAGAGCCGGAAGATAAAACTGAGGACACAAAGTGCAGAGATCCTAACCACAATGTCTACTTCACTAGAAAGAAATCCCTTTTGAGAAAGTAGCCATTCCCCTCTTCAGCCTTTAAAAAAGGACAAAGATTATCCACCATGGAACAAGGATAAAAAGAGAATGCTATAGGGTAGGACTCTTAGATTTATAGACTTGTTACAGTGTGTTCCTATGGGGTCACCGACGGAGAAGCTGACCTGTAGTATGCTAACATGAAGAGACCAGGGAACCCCTTTAACTGATTCAAGGAACCATAGATTGAAGCCATTGCTCCCACCAGTGAAGGTGACACTTAAGTGTACACGTGAATATACATTGCTCATGAATGTCTCATTCGTTTTAGGCTGTTTTATTGTTTTTCAAAAAACTATTGTTAAGGGCTAAATTTATAAATCTAAAACACAAGTTGTCTTACCTTAAAAAAAAAAGTTATGTTTAAAATGATACATGTTTCAAAATCAGAATAGTATTGTAAGTATAAAACATTAAACAGTGCTGCATCTAAAACATAGTCGACTTCCTGTTGGAAAAATGCTTGATAACATAATGCAACAGGTTGCCTTCAGCCAGACTGCAGATGTTAGAACAATATTAAATACTGTATGTCCAACTATATGAAGGTTTGATAGTATTTAGGATGAATGCCAACTTTACCAAGTTACTTTAAGTAGCATATTTTTAACACTATTTACACACCATGCAATCATTTTGTATGACTTTCCGCAGCCTTAGAATCCCACTTATTTTTGAAACATATCATCATCTTATCTTTCCTATCCCAGCAAAATACCATGTTATAAAGGAAAAATGCACGCCCACTATATTATTGTCTATGGCTGTCCAGCTCTGTAAAAGCAAGTAGGGGCTTATCTCTAAACAGTCATGTACCAGGGTACTTAAGAGGGTGCGGTAAAATGAACACTCAAATGCTGCCGGAATTTGATATTTTTATCTTTCAAACTTTAACAGCAGATTCTATTGAGTTTGCCAATTTAAAGGAGAAAGAAAGTTATTTTAAAAAAAAAAGTACATTTATTAAGTTTTAAGTAAATTATCTTTTTTATACAAAGTATATAAAAATCCTTATTTTAAAAATACAAATTACAGGGTGCCTCCATGACACAGAGTTCACAGTATGGGGTTTTCAAGGTGGAGCCCAGCAGAAGCTTCCACACTCTAAACAGAACAGGAGGGAAAGAGAAGAGGTTGGAGTCATTCCTCAAATTAATTCAGTTGTGTTTATAAATTCAAGCTTGAACTATTGGCCTCTGTCATAGATTCATTTTATTTTTCAGCAGAGCAGTGAAGTATAGATGGGTACGTATGTGAAAAGGAGACTTTATGTATATGCAATGTTTTATATGTTATATATGACCAACATGAGCCGCAAGTGAAGCAAATGTCCTAAATGTGCACTAACACCAAGTGTGCTCTGGTCATCACTGATCCAAATGCGGAAATTTCAAAGGATGCTGCCAGGAACCAGCCAGTAAATCCACAATTTACTGTATTTCAATGTATAATGCCAAAAGTGTAGGGCACCCTGCCATTACAAATATATTGGCTTGTTAGATATTTGCATTCCAAAACCATGGGCATTAATATGGAGTAAGACCCTATATGGCTACATTTACACAGCTGAACAACTGGGGCAGACAGGGGAGCCGCCAGCGAGAATCGCCACCAGATATAAACCCGCAACCAGCAGTTACTAGTCATCTGAGTGGTTACATATGGCTAGAGCCCCTGACTGATCCTAGACCGATGTGCATTCAGGGTCAATGTTTCTGCAGAGATTTTGGTCCCACACAAACTGGCTGCAGCTAATCACCCAGTTTGTATGGTGAATCCAGATACAGTGTTTAGCCGCTTCTAAATGCTGCAAAATATTTGCACCCATTTAGCCATGTAAATATAGCCTAACAGCCTCCACCTTTCTTAGGAGGCTCTCCATGTGATGCTGTAGTGTGTCTGTGGGGGTTTTAGCCCACTTAGCCAAAAGAGCATTTATGAGGTCAAGCACTGAAGTTAGATGAGTAGACCTGACTTGCAACTGGTTTTCTATTTTTTTCCAAAGGTGTTCTGTAGGGGTTTGATCAGGCTCACTGCAGACCACTTAATGCCCTCCACACCAGATTCATCAAACCATGTACCTGTATTTATGTACAGGAGCACAATCATGCAGAAACACTAACTCCCTAGACCAAGGATGGCCAACCTTGGCACCCCAGATGTTTTGGAACTATGTTTCCCATGATGCTCTGGAACTCGGCAGTGTAGTTTAGCATCATGGGAAATGTGGTTCCAAAACATCTGGGGTGCCAAGGTTTGGCATCACTGCCCTAGACTGTGCCACAAGGTCGAAAGCTCATAATTGCCTAAACTGTCTTTGTATGTAACACAAGCCTTTACTGGAACTCAATATTTTGTTTTTTTTAGACAGATCTGTATACCATCAGCTACAATATATCTACAACTGAGTGTCGCAACCCTTGCTTGTGTGTATATATATATATATATATATATATATATATATATATATATATATATATATATATATATATTTATATATCTATATATATATATATATATCTATATATATATATATATATATATATATATATATATACACTATATATATATATATATATATATATACACTATATATATATATATATATACCATATATATATATATATATATATATATATATATATATATATATATATATATATATATATATATATATATATATTAATATATGGTCTGTGGAAGACCTTCATCTGCAGAAGCGCATATATATATATAATTTATTTTTATTTTTTTCAGTCCTGATTATAATAAATAAAATATATATAAAACCACTTCACAATCCATTTAAATATATACTTGCATATTTGAAATTTCCACAATACAACTTGTGTTTCTAGATTTAATGGCTCTTCCATTAAAACTATAAGATTTATACATGTCCCTGTCTGTATTCCTGCCCTTCACTATCATGGCCATTACCACCATTTTTCAGCTGTCTTTTTTTTCTATATTCTGTACACGATGATGTTACTTCTATTAACACCAGCTGTAATTTTTCCTGCCAACAGAGCAATGTTTTCAGACTCCAACCACAGCTGAACTTAACAGGGTACCCTCTTTGGATTAACACACGGTCCTCAAGAGGTCAGATCTGCAGTATTAGCTGTCATTGACAATGTAAATTCTGTCACTTTTCATGATATTCACATCTGAACCTGTGCTTTCCCATCCATTTTGTCTACCCAGTGCAGTTATAACATCTCAGTCTCCCACAATGCACTACAACACCTTCTAACAGGGAATTCATTCGTTTATCATGATTCTTCAAAGGACAAAAATAAACAGTTGTTCTACTAATTTTATTGCAGTATATTTTTTATTGTTGGCAGAAATGGGAGGGGAAGGCAGAGATTCGGCTGTTTGGTGAAATAATATTATATGATGATTCGTACACACTCACTGGCCACTTTATTAGGTACACCTTGCTAGTACCTGGTTGGACCCCCTTTTGCCTTCAGAACTGCCATAATTCTTTGTGGCATTCATTCCTCAGAGATTTTGGTCCATATTGACATGATATCATCATGCAGTTCCTGCAGATTTGTCGGCTGCACATCCATAATGTGAATTTCACGTTCCACCACATCCCAAAGGTGCTCTATTGGATTGAGATCTGGTGAGTGTGGAGGCCATTGGTGTACAGTGATCTCATTGTCATGTTCAAGAAACCAGTTTGAGATGATTTGAGCTTTGTGACACGGTGCATTTTCCTGCTGGAAGGAGCCATCAGATGATGGGTACACTGTAGTCATAGGGATGGTCAGCAACAATACTCAGGTAGGCTGTGGTGTTTAAATGATGCTCAATTGGTACTACGGGGCCCAAAGTGTGCCAAGAAATTATCCCTCACCCTATTACACCACCACCAGCCTGAACTGTTGATACAAGGCAGGATGGATCCATGCTTTCATGACGTTTATGTCAAATTCCGATCCTACCATCTAAATGTCACAGCTGAATTCGATGGTTATATACATTTCAGCCTGATTGTACAATTTTTTTTTAAGAATACAATAAGTATTTAGTCTGCACATTTTCTTTTACGATCCATAGTGGATCACTTTTTCAGAGGTGATTTAAAGCCAGGTACTGGCAATCAGTACTGGCAATGCTGCTGAATCCTAAATGCCAGTTTTTTTTTTAGTCCCTATGGGGGTTTTACATTGAACTACCGTTTTGCATTCACCAAAGCCACATTTGGAATGCCTTTGCAGCATATATTGTTATTAATGGACGGTTTAACATGCAAAGTAAATTTGTCTCACTGCAAAGCATCATGGGTTTGATAATGTAAAAAAACCTGAGTGGCTCCCATGTCCATTTGTAGGCATATAGTTCCCATGGGACTTTTTGGGCAATGTACAAAATCATACACATCTTCCACTAAAAAAATATACCGACTTTATGCACAATCCATATAAAATTCGTTTTAAAAGGGGGATATTTAATTTTACAACATTGCTGGCATATTTGTACATGTACAACATAACACTAAAAACAGTATATAGGTGTATACCACTTTGTACATATAGTATCTCACAAAAGTGAGTACACACCTCACATTTTTGTAAATATTTTATTATATCTTTTCATGTGACAACACTGAAGAAATGACACTTTGGTACAATGTAAAGTAGTGAATGTACAGCTTGTATAACAGTGTACATTTGCTGTCACCTCAAAATAACTCAACACACAGCCATTAATGTCTAAACCACTGGAAACATAAGTGAGTACACCCCTAAGTAAAAATTTCCAAATTGGGCCCAATCAGCCATTTTCCCTCCCGGTGTCACGTGACTTGTTAGTGTTACAAAGTCTCAGGTGTGAATGGGGAGCCAGTGTGTTACATTTGGTGTTTAGAGCTGGCCTTGCGGTTCGCCTAGCGGTCGGTTCGCGGCAAATTTTTCTCGTTTGCGATTCGCCAAACCGGCGGACTTCTGGCACTGTTTGCGGCGGACATATTTGTTTACATTGTGAAGAACTTTGACCCATGACACATCATGGGGTACAGGACAGCCAATTGAGACATTTCAGCACATGGACAATTGGACATTCCCCCTACCTTATAAATAGACCTGATCTGGCGGCCATTTTACATTCTGCCTTTTGTCAGTTTAGGGAGAGGTTGCTGTGTGGAGCAGGGACAGACTGTAGTAACACAAATGTGTGGAGCAGGGACAGTCAGTTTAATCACTAGTTATTACTATTAGGGCCACAAAAGTCCCTTTAAGGACTGGTATAGGTGTACAGTATATAGGGTTCTGGTGCACTGCTGCTGACTGCTGTGCTGGTGATTGCTGAGTGCACTGCTGACCGATTCTGCAGCTGTCTTGTCAGTGTAGGGACAGGACGCTGTGTGGAGCAGGGACAGTCAGTTTAATGGCTAGCTATTACTATTAGGTCCACAAAGGTCCTTTTAAGGACTGGTATAGGTGTACAGTATATAGGGTTGTACATGTATAATATACTTTCTTTCAAATATACGAAGTATATTATGGTGCACTGCTGACTGCTGTGCTGCTGATTGCTGCCAGATTCTGCAGCTGTCTTTTATCAGTGTAGGGACTGAGGGACAGTTTGGTGTTCTGAGCAGGGACAGTCTGCAAATCACTAGCTACTAGGTAGCTACTATTAGGTCCTTTTAAGGACTGGTATAGGTGTACTATTTGGTGTGCAGCGTATAGTGGTGTATTACACGTATAAAATACTTGCACATATAGAAAGCATAGTATAGTGCATTTCCACTGTGCAGCATTGTGACTGCTGAGCGGTTCAGCAGCGATACTACAAAGAGTGACAAACGCAATAAAAAAAAAGTATTATAACTGGTGTGATAGACCAGTGGCCCCCAAAAATGACAGATTGAAGCAGGGTGTTATATACCATCTTCCACATACATACTGCACTTCTCTAGAGACTTTTGTCACAGGGTCATTTAAAAAATGACAGGCAGAGGAAGAGGCAGGCCCTTCCGCAGGGGTGGTAGGGGTAGGGCAGGAGCAACAGGCTTAAGCCAAAGTGGCAATTTGCAGAAGGTGCGTGCGATTACGTCAAAAGATGCACCAGACTTGGTTGAGTGGCTCACTCAGCTTTACTCTTCTGCACCCTCCTCATCCTCTCGATCTGCACCCTCTTCTTCACTCTCTGCTGTGTGCACCCCCAAAGACACCACCACCAACACCACCACCGCCATATACCCTCCGCTTGAGTCAGGAATTACTTTCCGATCCATCACAAGACATTGCCGATGTGCAGCCACTCTTGCCATTGGATCAGGAAGAGGATGTAGCAACAACCGCTACTCAGCAGTCTGACGACAGTACCCAGATCAGCCCAAGGAGGAGGTTGGTCCCCGGTGTTGCTGCCTACTCCGAGATCTCTAATTATAGTGGTGGGGAAGGTGACGTCGATGATGACGTGTCTAGTGATGTCACGTGGTTGCCCACAAGAGAGGAAGAGGAGGGGTGTTCAGAGGGAGATATGGACCAGCAGATAGGGAGAAGAAGCAGGCAGAACTTAGATTGCACAGGAGGGACAAAGCAGACTGCTAATGTATCAGGAGCGAGGCATCAACCATATACGGTCAAATCTGGTGCTCCCAGGACGCCGACACATGGCTTTGCAGTGTGGGCTTTTTTTAACGTGTCCGCTGCTGACAATAGTGTTGCCATCTGCAATCTTTGCAGTCAACGCATAAAATGCGGTAAGCCCAACACTCACCTAGGGACGACCGCCTTAAGAAGGCACATGAGCTGCCATCACCGAGCCCAGTGGAAGCAACGGAACACACAAAGCCACACTCCAGGCTCTCACCATCCAGCCTCGTCTTCTACTTCTCCTTCTCCTCTCTCCTCACAATTGTCCTCTACTCCACCTTCCATGGGCCAAATGTTCGAGCGTAAAAAAATTATGGCGCCTGGATAACCCTCTTGCCTAACGGTTGACGGCTGGCTTATCAGAACTGATAGCCCGCCAACGACTGCCATATAAACTGGTGGATTCGGGGGCCTTTCGAAAATTTGTGGCCATTGGAACACCACAATAGAAGGTCCCAGGAAGGAAGTATTTCTCACAGAAGGGCATCCCAGAGCTATATGGCCATGTTCAGCGGCAAGTGAATGTATCTCTGGCACACAGTGTCGTTGCCAAGATACATCTGACCACAGACACGTGGTCTAGCAAACACGGGCAGGGAAGGTATATAACTTTTACTGCCCACTGGGTGAACCTTCTGACGGCCGTCAAGCATGTAACCCGTGGCACCGTGTAGATTTGGTTTTACCTCCACGGATTGCATGCAGGCCTGCCTCTTCTTCTTCTTCTCCTCCTCCTACTCCATCCTCCTCCCTCTCCTCCTCGGCTGACTCCTCCTTTTCTGCTGCTAGCGTCTCTTCCGCTGCGCCGCCCGAGCTCCCCAGAACATATTCGACATGCCAGGTGAGACGTTGCCATGCTGTGCTGCGTCTGTTGTGTCTGGAAGCCAAGAGCCACACTGGCCCTGCACTCCTTTCAGCTTTGCGTTCACAGGCACATCAGTGGCTTACACCGCTCAATTTGACAGTTGGTAAAGTGGTGTGTGACAACGGTGCCAATCTGCTTGAAACAGGGCAAAATTACGCACCTGCCATACGTCTTAAACTTGGTCGTGCAGCGTTTCGTTGTAAAATACCCTGGGGTCCAGGACATCTGGTGGCAGGCAAGGAAAATCTGCCCATTTCAGAAGATCTTACACGGCCATGGCTTGCCTTGCTGACATTCAGTGGCGACACAATCTGCCGTTCAGACGTATTATTTGCGACTGCCCAACGTGATGGAACTCAACCTTCTATATGCTTGATAGGCTGCTCCAGCAAAAACGTGCAGTTAACGACTACCTGTACGAACTCTGTGGCAGAACAGGTTCTGGGGAGCTTGGTTTTTTTATCCGCGCCAGTGGCTGCTCATGCGCGATGCATGCAGACTTCGGCGGCCATTTGATGAGATCACCAAACTGGTCAGTCGCAGCCATGGCGCTATCAGTGACATCGTACCTTATGCCTTCTTTATGGAGCGTGCATTGCGTCGTGTCATTGATCAAGCTGTGGAGGAGCAGGAAGATGAGGAAGTCGCAATGCTGGATGAATTCCCGGGGGAGTCTGAAGAGGAGTCAGAGGAGGATGGTGCCAGGCGGATGAGGAGGAGCAAGAAGAGCATGCTTTAAACCTTTCTGGGATCCCTGTTGTTGTGCGTGGATGGGGAGAGGAGAACGAGGAGGACGACATTATCTTGGATGATGAGCAGGAGCCAGGTCACCACACTGCTTCCAGTTTAGTGCAAATGGGGGCCTCAATGCTCCAGTGTTTTAACAGGGACCCCCGTATAAAAAGCATAAGGGTCAAGGACCAGTACTGGGTGGTAACGTACTTAGACCCCCGGTACAAACACAAAATGGCAGAAATGTTACCACCGTCACAGAGGGCTGTCAGAATGAAGCACTTCCAGGCCTTGCTTCGAGAAATGCTGCATTCTGCTTTTGCGTGCGCTGGCAGAGGAGGAATTCCCACTCCCAGAGAAAGAGTTGCGGGTACCAATCCAACAGCGCCTGCAAGAAGAGGGCGGTTTGAAGATGTGTTGGTGACTTCTGATATGAGGTCATTCTTTCAGCCGACCCATCGACAGGTCTCATCCGGATCCAGCATCAGGGAACGCCTAGACCATCAGATTAACTACATCGGGTTAACGGCCAATATGGACGCTCTGAGGAGTGATGAACCCCTGGCCAGAGCTTGCCCAATTTGCAATGGAACTGTTGGCTTGCCCCTCATCCAGTGTCCTGTCCAAAAGGATGTTCAGAGGAATTCAACACATGTGACCAGTAGACCATGTATATGCATAACTCTATAAGCGATTTATTTAATCGAGCACATGGACCTTTTTTCTACCTTTGGCTCATGTCCTTGTACAAAAAAAGCACACCGTACTATATGCCCGTACCCTCCTGTTTGAAGAGGTTGAGCGGTGTCATATTTTTGGATCCCGCAGCGAGTTGCTGGTATCAGTGCTGCTGTCAGTGCTCTCTATCTCGGTGCTGGTGTCAGTGCTCTCTCTCTATCTCGGTGCTGGTGTCAGTGCTCTCTATCACAATGCTGGTGTGGTGTCAGTGCGCTCTATCTCGGTGCTGGTGTGGTCTCAGTGCTCTCTATCACGGTGCTGGTGTGGTGTCAGTGCTCTCTATCTCGGTGCTGGTGTGGTCTCAGTGCTCTCTATTACGGTGCTGGTCTCAGTGCTCTCTATCACGGTGCTGGTGTGGTGTCAGTGCTCTCTATCACGGTGCTGGTGTCAGTGCTCTCTCTCTATCACGGTGCTGGTGTCAGTGCTCTCTATCACGGTGCTGGTGTGGTGTCAGTGCTCTCTATCTCTGTGCTGGTGTCAGTGCTCTCTATCTCTGTGCTGCTGTCAGTGCTCTCTATCTCGGTGCTGGTGTCAGTGCTCTCTATCTCGGTGCTGGTGTCAGTGCTCAGTCTCTATCGTGGTGCTGGTGTCAGTGTTCTATCTAAGTGCTGGTGTCAGTGAGGGAGATAGCAGTGGAGAAGTCAACCAGCAGGCAGTGCCAGCACCATGGCTGAGGATCAGCACTGGACTGGCACCTCAGGACCACCGCAGTGAAGCCCTGCATAGGTTGGGGTAAGGGTCGGGCAGAGGGAGGGGCTCAAGCACAGGTTGGCACACTGGGACACTGGCACAGGACTGCGCTTCCCTGACTGTGGCACTGATCATCTCCTGCACCCCCTTCATAGCCTGGCCTGACCTTGCCTCTCCTCCATGGCCTTCATGCACTCCTGAATTGTCAAAATTTCACAGATAAAAAAAGAATGCTTGTCGTTGTCGATCCCAGATTCACTTAATACTTTTGTTATGTCAGTGTCCATGTTGTGGGACTATGTGTGCACAGCTAATAAGTATTTTGTGGCTGAAAATATATGACCTGGAGGTTTTTAAGGTTCGCCTGCCATTAAAGTCAACTTTGCGGTTCGCAAACTTTTGGCCACGTCCCATCGGAAGTTTGTCCATCACTATTGGTGTTATCGTTCTCGCGCTTCCATACTGGTCACTGGAAGTTCAACATGGCACCTCATTGCAAAGAACTCTCCGAGGATCTGAAAAAAATAATTGTTGCTCTACATAAAGATGGCCTAGGCTATAAGAAGATTGTCAAGACCCTGAAACTGAGCTGCAACACGGTGGTCAAGACCATACAGTGGTTTAACAGGACAGGTTCCATTCAGAACAGGCCTCGCCATGGTCACCAAAGAACTTGAGCGCACATGCTCAGCGTGCAGAGGTTGTCTTTGGGAAATAGACATATTAGTGCTGCCAGCATTGCTGCAGAGGTTGAAGGGGTGGAGGGTCAGCCTGTCAGTGCTCAGATCATATGCCGTACACTGCATCAAATTGGTCTGCATGGCTGTCGCCCCAGAAGGAACTCTTTTCTAAAGATGATGCACAAGAAAGCCCACAGTTTGCTGAAGACAAGCAGACTAAGGACGGGGTTTACTGGAACCATGTCCTGTGGTCTGATGAGACCAAGATAAACTTATTTGGTTCAGATGGTGTCAAGCGTGTGTGGCGGCAACCAGGTGAGGAGTACAAAGACAAGTGTGTCTTGACTACAGCCAAGGTGGTGGGAGTGTCATGGTCTGGGGCTGCATGAGTGCTTCCGGCACTGGGGAGCTACAGTTCATTGAGGGAACCATGAAAGCCAACATGTACTGTGACATACTGAAGCAGAGCATGATCCCCTCCCTTCGGGGATTGGGCCGCATGACATTATTCCAACATGATAATGACCCCAAACACACCTCCAAGGTGACCACTGTCTTGCTAAAAAAGATGAGGGTAAAGGCGATGGACTGGCCAAGCATGTCTCTAGACCTAAACCCTATTGAGCATCTGTGGGGTATCCTCAAACGAAAGGTGGAGGAGTGCAAGGTCTCGAACATCCACTAGCTCTGTGATGTTGTCATGGAGGAGTGGAAGAGGACTCCAGTGGCAACCTGTGAAGCTCTGGTGAACTTCATGCCCAAGAGGGTTAAGGCAGTGCTGGAAAATAATGGTGGCCACACAAAATATTGACACTTTGGACCCAATCTGGACATGTTCACTTAGGGGTGTACTCACTTTTGTTGCCAGCGGTTTAGACATTAAAGGCTGTGTGTTGAGTTATTTTGATGGGACAGCAAATTTACACTGTTATACAACCTGTATACTCACTACTTTACATTGTAGCAAAGTGTAAGTTATTTAGTGTTGTCAAATGAAAAGATATAATAAAATATTTACTAAAATGTGGGGGTGTACTCACTTTTGTGAGATACTGTAGATATAGTGCCCATGGGACTTTCCACATTCCTCATGTTACTTAAAGGTGGATGGTCATTTTCGGTAAAAATGATGAACTGTCTGTTTTTACCCCCCCCCCCCCCCCCCCAGCTGGCCGTGTGAAATAACCCCAAGATTTAACAAAACTATGCAATGTAGGGACAAACCCAAACAAGTCATTCAATCTGTTTCCAATGAGAAAAGCCCTTGCATAAAATGATTATTGTTAGATCTTAAAGTAGCATTCAATGCTCAGCATTTTTTATGAGAATATTAAAATACAAATTCCTCTGTTAACTATTTAATAAAATGTATGAAAAAGCAAAACGTTTGAAGGTGCCAGACAATGAACTACATCATGATTTAAAATTCATATTACATTTTATTTAGAATATTTTTATATTTTTATTTAGAATACTTAGCAAAAAATACTAAGAATAAAGATCACATGTGATCCAGGTATATGGTACAGCGATTATTGCTCAACATGTTTCGCCAGAAGATGGCTTCTTCATGAGACTTTTTAATTACTGTACAAGATATTCACTGAAAACAGGAAGAACACATTAAGGTATTAAGGTGTGTCTGGCACCTTAAAAATCTCCCAATTTGCCTTTTCATATACTTTTAACTTTTGGGATTGGGTGCCTTGCTCCCCAGATCTCTGGCTGACAAAAACCCCTTTTTCACTATTTAATAAAATTCTTACCTCAGCAATTGCAATTTACAACTTTCAATACTGCTGGCTCCTGCTGTCTCAGTACTGACTCCCTGAACTTCCGGTCTTTACAGGAAAAAGGAACAGGAACAATAGACAGTGATGTACTAAATCAGTGCTCTGTGGGAGATATTAGCAGCTAGCACAAGAGGTCAATATGCCAAACAAAGTATAAAGTGCAGCGCCTAAAGGAATCTAATCCTAAAATTATGTAATAAACAATAAAAACAATATAAATCCACCCAAAAATAGATACAAGTTAAACATAAAAAGTGTATAATTCATTCATAAATTCCAAAGATCTTCTATGCGGTAAGAATGATCAGTCCGTGGAACTACACATAAAAGTGTTATCACTAAATATTATAAATAAAGTGCAGTGCTTCTCCCCTGGTATTTGTCTGGATCCAACAAGTGACCCGTAAACTTCCACCACTGTGCATTCACCACCAACACTCCAGACTCACCAGAGCACATGGCTGCATCAAAAGCAGCAAATATGTTTAATGTGGTCATCCAGGCAACTCCACCTCTCCTCTGGAAGCAGTCCCTTTAAAGTGGTTGTAAACCCTTACAACACACTTTGACCTACAGGTAAACCTAGATTAAGGGCTTACCTGTAGGTCCAAGAAATATCTCCTAAACCTACACGGTAGCGCATGTACGGGAGTGACATCATCGCGGCTATGCCGAATGACAGCGGCGGAGCAGCGAGACCCACCGAGAAGATGGATGCGCCGGACTACAGGGGACAGTGGTGACTTCGCTGGCTCCTGTGTCCGGTAAGTGACACATAATGGACTACTATGCGATGCATAGTAGTCCATTATGCTTTACCTTTGCAGGGAATGAAAGAGGAAGTAAACTCATCAGGGTTTACTTCCTCTTTAAGCGAGTATTATACTGGATGTGCCTCTGGCCAAGTTTCACCACCCAAAACGGAGAGGTAGATTACAGAACTGTGTAGAACAAATGCTTACCCAACTGAGCCAGGTATAGTCCTCATAGTGTAGTATTTATTAGTATAAGCAATCCAGCATACAATATAAAACAATCATCAACAATCATCTGAGCGGCTACATGCTAATAGAGCTTCGCAGCCCAGTTCCTCTTATTTTAGGGTCCCCTGCCAGTACTCCTGGCTCTTCCCTGCCAATTGCCCCAAAAAAAAAAGCTGCTTTCTATGGCGGCATTTATGCTGGCCCTTCCCAAGGCATGGTCTGAGTGTCCACGCCCTCTTCTCATTGGCTCACTGGCAGCATGACCCAATGGTTTCCTCTGCTGTGTCTAAGGCAATGAGGAAGGAGAGACCGGGGAGAGCCACTGCTCTCGTGCACTTCACATCACTGGATCAAGATGGGGCTCAGGTAAGTATTGGGGGGCTGGGGGGGGGGAGACTGATTTAGGTAAAAAATCTGCTGCAACCAAAAAAAACCTTGAGACTTTGAAACTACTTTAAATGTTAATTAATTTGCACTTTCAGCTCTCCTCCCACAAATACCTGTTGATCCTTACATTGAAGTCGACCTCATGCAACTTATTGTGATGGGGTGACAGCATGGATTTACTGCTTGTTCCACAGTGGGGGTGAGAGGACAGTGCAGGAGGTGCGGCTATTAGTAATGTGAATGTTGATTTACAAGCCTGTAGCTTTTCAATCAGCAGCTGACCACACCTAGTCCTGCCCACTGCTTTCTGGATTCGGCTAACTCTTTTATTTTGAGGTTTGTGCATCACATACTAACTAGATCTGGAACCCGTTTAGACTGTCACACAGGAGCACTTCATGCATTGAGAAGAATTTACTAAGACTGAAGCAAACAGAATCTGGATGGAGCATGTGCATGGCAACCAATCAGCTTCTACCTTTCATTTTCAAAGCCGAACTGAACAAGCTGAAGCTAGAAGATGATTGGTTACTATGCACAACTGCTCCCATTTTGGTAAATCCCCCCCATTATATTTATTCTTGATCTATACTATATTCCTTTGAGAAAGTAGGTCTTAAGATTGCTCACATAAGAAGTTCTTTCCCATATGGGCTCCTTTAACAGCATACAGTTTAATTACTCGTGCTTGATAATGTTCTCTCGCTGATTCCTTCCACTAAGCAGGCCCCGTTATAGCGCCTCCTCAAGTGAAAATATGCAGATGATAATTATCATCAATGGATTTCTAAGCAGAACAGCTGTTCCTATTTGAGGAAATCCACTGCAGCTGCCAAGTTGATGAAGACTGGGAATCACAGTTAAGTTTTTGTAATCTATTAAGCCCTTCGCCAGCCAGGGAAATCTGAAGAACCCGAAGAGTTAAAACAACTGAAACCCGGCTTCTAATTTTATGATGGTGTCAAAACACGTACATCTCCTCCTGCTGTTCCATGTCATTTTAGCTGTGTGATGACTTGTGGATTGTGTTCTACGGCCTCTTCTAACCTCTCTACATCCCATGTCTACCGTTCCCTCCTCTCCTCCGCTCCCTCCTCATCTAAATTCACACAAACTGAATTAATGTGCTAGCTAATCAGGATCTGGTCGGATTTCACTCTGTCCTCATTTAATTAAGCGGCTTCACCAGTTTCATTTTCCACCAATTAGTTTGCAGGGTGGATGCAAATTAAGATATTTGTTCTTTTTTTTTCAAGTCAAAAGAAAAATCCTTCGAGGCTCTTATTAGTTTTTCTGCTGAAAAGGAAGAAATCATTTAATCAGAGGAGGCCTCAGAGACCCATAAAGCAGAGATTCCGAAGAAGGAAGAGGGAGGGAGAATACAGATAGGAGAGAGAAGCATGGGGGAATGAGAAGATGACAACATTGTTTTTCATTATGACTACATCGCCCAGAATTTCTGTTTACCATTATTGCTTTTCCAAGCCCAGTATTATGTGGATCATCTTACCTGCCCTATTTCTATATTATTCATTTTCACAGAGGATGGACTCCTATCTTATCAATATCTTATCAAATGAGGTATGCTTTTGATCTGGGCACTGGTGTGGGAGCATGGAATGTGTTATTTTTTTTTCACCTGGAGGAGTTTTTAACATTTTTCGAAGATTATTTAATTTACAATTCATGGTGGAGTTCCTTTGTTTGCATAGACATTCTACTTTAGACACATAAACTGGACTGATATGAGTTTTGTTTTGGTTTTGTTTCATGAGCACTGCACTTGAGTTTGCGTTTATTTGATATTACCATTTTGTATCTAATGGTATTCTAGCTGCTGGTTTAGGGATTTTACCCTTCAGCGCAAATTTTTTTTATAAAGTAAACCTTTGACTTGGAATACATCTGTCTGCCCCACTGGAAATACTGACCATTGACTTTTTTACACTCAACATATTAGAAGATGGATACCAATCACGTTCTAGTCACAGTGGACCACTTTACCAAGTTTACATTGGCAGTACCAATCTGCGATCAGACCACCAAGACTGCCACCCAGATGGTGTGAAAGCACTTCTGCATTCCTTATGACCGTCCACAGTAGATACATTTAAGCCAGAGACCCTATTTTGACTAACTAGATATTAAGAAGTTGTGCACTACCCTGTATGATCCATAAGGCAATGAGACATATGAGAGATTGAATCGCAAGTGCTAAAAAGCTGAATTGCTAAAAATACAAACATAAAGTGCATTCCCCAACAGGCCACTCACTCTACCTTATGTTTCGCCATACTTTCAGTGGGGGCCCAAAGATCTATGGCCCATAGTACCCGTAGAAGAACTTGAACACACTCTGACTTCCTGGATTCAGAAGTGACTTCTGTCCGAAGTACAACATATTGGCAAAGACCAGTCATGGGTGTAGTAAGTAGAGTTAGAAGCATCAAACTTTGACAATCTACAATATCTGGAGGGAAGGAATCCAAGAAAACTTGGTGTGCTTATACCCCAAACTTCTCAACCTCATTGAGACCAAGAAAGAGGCCCATAAGGGGCTTTTGAAGAATCTGTCCAAGCTCATGAGTCACAAATTTCTCTCTTACCAGAGGGTCAATAATTGTTGCCGCCTGCACTGTCACTATTATCTCCAAGACTCCCAGGAGAAGCCATGAATCCTGACAATATTACACAACCCAATGGTCACCCAGTTCAAGTCCATGCTCGCTCTGCAGCCCTCTGAAGCAGCATCTACTGAGGTGCCTGATAGAGACATGTCGCCTCTTTCCCCAGAAGATGGAACTGAGACTCAGTCCTTAGGACACTCCAAAATATTAACTGTGAGAGACCCCCTGTACACTTTAAGCAAGATGAATTTAAATGATTTGCAAACTTGTAAGGGACAGCAAGTTCCAAGTGGGGTGTAGCTCAGGTGCGGGCACAGGCTCTTTAACTCTCACACAACTCTCTGGGTCCTTGGACATGCACAGGGAAGATAAATGTCTCAGATTTCCCCAACTAGCAGCTCAGACAGGCCACACCAGAAAAGGCAGATGTAGCTGGGTAAGTTATCTGCAGCCATTTGAGAGACCCTCCACAAATTGGCATGTGGGCAGCTGGGTAGGATCCTAAGAGCGAGAAGCTTCTCAAGCAGACCCAGCTACTGCTGGCAGAAACCTCGCCCAACCGCCAATTGCTACTAGAGTACTCCATTTCCAGTGGGGTGGCCCTTTGTTCTTTGTCCTCCTGTTTTACCAGAGTTACCTTGGACTTCAATGAGAGGGATACTGTATATGAGGTTATTTGCAGTAGCTGTTTGTGTTCTGAACTGGTTTACATAGGCAACGCCCAATGGCCCCACATTTGAAATCAAATCTCTTGTTACCTCTTTCCTCCCCAGTCATTGCTCTTTTTATAGATCACTATATAAAAATGCATTATTTAACTATGAAAATTTCCTATTGCACTAAATCTTTCACCCAACCTTTAAATTATTTAATTTGTTAATTTAAAAGCCAGTTTAAAGTAAAAGTAATGTTGAAAAAAGAATTGTGGATAAACCAATGATTATATTGAATATTATTATTATTTTCTGTGGTCTGCATAACAGGCCTTGTGGCAGAGGCATGTTCTTTACCTACATACTTTGTGCTTAAAAGTGTCCCTTTTTCTCAGCTCAGAAAGTTAGGTTAGGAGGTATGCTTAATTAGTGATTCTCAGCTAGAGTCCCACTATGCAGCCAAATGTTTCCTTGGCTGAGCCACATTGTTGTGAGGAATCCATGTTTGTGAAACTTTCATAATCTGTTTTGTATTATTCTGCATTGTATGCATGCTCTTTGCCATCCCAAACCTATTGTGCATTATTGATTTCAACTGCATCTGTTTTGTAAACTGAAAGATTTAGTTACTTCCTGTCTGATCATTTGACTAATTACCTATTCTGTTCAAATACCAACATAAAGTATAATAACCTCTGAAAAAATCTCTCTCTCTCTCTCTCTCTATATATATATATATATATATATATATATATATATTTTAGAGAGAGAGAGAGAGAGAGAGAGAGATATGTGTATGTATATATATATATATATATATATATATATATATATATATAATACACAGCTTCCTTCCATGCACTACTATAAGCAATTATGATATTTAAACTTGGTCTCATAGCCCTAGGGAATAAAACACTTTACAATCTGGTGGTATGGCAACTAATACTTCTATAATAGCTGCCTGAAGGCAACAAATTAAATAAGCTATAATTGGAATTAATATTATCCATCACAAATGCCATGAGCTTTGCAAAGACACTTCCTCTCTTCAATATCTTTGATACTGAGCATCTTGATTTCTATAATGTCCTGTGGAGTTTTTGGAACCCAATACAGGACTGCACCATTATATCTTAAAGCTGAGTTCTTAAAGGTTTTGCCCTCTTATGTATCCTTAGAAAGTGTAGATATTGTTGTTCCTTTCCCACCAAGGTGGATATGTGTTATCCATGAAAGATCTTATGAAATACCTTTTCTGAAAAACCAAAATTGATTCACTCGCTTAACTTCTGCATCATCTATAAACACAGATGGGTATGGACCTTAATTTCGCTCCTCTACGATCAACTATTAACTCTTTTCTTTTGCTGATGTTGAGCAGCAGATTATTTTCCTGAGATTTTATTAAAGTTTTACAATATAAGAAGAGAAATAAAGCATTACAAAAATTAAGTGTGCACTTAAAATGTACAAAATGAGAGCCACAACAGTCTGAAAATGGATAATACAAAACGTGCAGAGCATCAATTTGTAAAAATGGGATGAATATCTAAGACTTAAGGATCATATGTGCACAAAAAGATTCCAGAGAAGAAACGGCATTCAGAATATGGTGGCAAGACTGTGCAGTTAAAACCACAAATGTCTTCACAATTCTATAGCACAAATTAAAGATATGGGTGGAGGGCCTGGCCCAAGGGAAAAAAATAATAATAAAAAATAATAATAACTTAGGCAGCCATGGCCTAACCTGTACATCTGGACCATACATGAGCTCAGCAGTGGGAGAGAGAAGCACATAAGGGCAAGCTACAGAGAAAACAGAGAAAGAAAGAGAGCAGGATGGGGGGAGGGAAAAAAGGAGAAGGGTACCACAGGGGATTCTTAAACTGAGCATACCGTGAACCCGGTTCTTAACCTCTTCAAAGCTAAGAAGCAGTGTCTTCCAAGACTGCGCTATCGTTTGCTTTGTATTCACAAAAATATGAGTGATTAGAGTATGTTACCGATGGGTAGCATCTGTGATAGGTTAATGTAAAAGTGCCTCTCATGGGTCTCTCTGCAAATTCACATGGAGGACCGTATTGACCATTGTGTACACCCTGATCCATAACCTCCGGACTTTAGGACAGGTCCACCATATACGTTTCAAATCATCCAAATCTGGGCTACCTTATAAACAATTGGACAGGTACGATGGTAGACATTTTGTGATCCTAGATGGGGTAGAGTACCAACAACACATAACTTTAAAATAATTTCCAAGAGCAAGGACATTGCGAGAGGATTTCAACAGGGCCTCCCACATTTTACGCCAGTCACCTGGCTGTGGATCAGAACCAAAGTCTTTTATCCATTTATCACAGTACATGAGGGTTTTCGGTCCAGTATTGTTCAATATAGAGAAATATAACATCACACAAAGAGATCAGGTCCTGAGTGTTTGTGCTGGCTCTACATCTGGTCTCCAAAACAGTAGACAATAATGGGGGTTTGTGATGCCTCGTAAGAGACTTCACAAAGTGGCGGATTTGTATATAGTGAAAATAATCAGATTCTGGTATCTTGCGAGAGTCCCGTAAGTATTGAAATGAAAAGAATCCTCTGGCCATGAGTAGAGAATGAACCGTGGTGAGGCCACGTTGTCTCCACCATTGAAAACTTTGTTCCCACCTGGGATGGAGAATCCTCAAAGGACAGTTAATCAGAGGCAAAAGAGGAAGGTGGGGAGATATCAAGCAGGTGGAGTATTTAATGGAGTTCCAGAGGAGAGATATTAATGTAGATGTAAACTCACCACTCTCCCAGTATAAACTAATGGCACAGTATTTGTCACGTACCTTACAGTGGAGTCAGACTGCTGAGGGTGGCCTCTCGCACGGTTCCGGTCTCCACGCCCCTGAGGATGGGGACAGGGAGCGTGAGGACACGAAAGGGTGCAGGTGCCTGAAGGTGGAAGTAGCAGACCTTGGAGATGCTGGGTCCTCACGGTAGAAGAGATGTTGACTGGTCACGTAGGTAGGCACCGGAAGATCAGCAGGTGTGCAGGAAGCACTGCGTGTCTGTAACAGGCAAGGTCGGCAACTGGCAGGCAATGCGGTACAATAACAGGAGGCAGGTGCGTAATCAGGAACAAGCAAGGGTCTGGCAACGTGCAAGCAAACGAGGTACAGATTCAGGAGACAAGCCAAAGTCGAAGTCCAAGCCGGGGTCAAAGGTAGTCCAGGAGATAGTAGCACAGGGTATCCAAAGAGCGGGTGTCAGGAACGGGTCACAGGAACAAGGATCACGGGAGCAAGGTCACAGGAGCAAGGTCACAGGAGCAAGGTCACAGGAGCAAGGTCACAGGAGCAACGATCAGGTCTACAGGAGTAGCTGAAGACGATCCAGCACTGATGTCAGGCCAGGATCCTGTTTATATAGAGGGGAGTGAGCCAGGATTGGTGGAAGTGACCGTCCGTGCGTGAATACGTACATCCGTTCAGTTTGCGCGGGTGTCTTCGCGTGTTCGGATTGGCGTACGTCCACGTGTTCGGATTAGCGTACGTCCACGTGTTCGAATTAGCATACGTCCGTTCGTCCTGGAATTCGTACGCCTCTGACGGGGACACCGCGCATGCCGCCTGGAACAAAGGGAAACTGTCGCTATATGGGGACGGGCATACGTATGGTGAGTTCCCTGACAGTATTAATGTATATATACATGCAAGCCTCCTGCATGCATCTCTACCCTGCAAATGTCACCCCCTCAGCAGTAGGAGCCCCAGTGGGTGGGTCTCTTTGCCGGATATCAGTGGGCAGAGTCATGATGTCACAAGACACCTCGCCCACCTCTACACTCTCCCACTCTCTCTGCTGGCTCTGGGAGCAGACTGCACCATGAATATCCTCCTCACTCACACTGATCTTCTGTTGATCTCAAGAATCACGCCCCATGATCACAGAAATCAATGAAGGGTCACAATTCCTCCCAATGACACCAATGATGGGGCACAATTTCTCCCAATGGCACCAATAATGAGACACAATTTCTCCCAATGGCACCAATGATGAGACACAATTTTTCCCAATGACACCAATGATGGGGCACAATTTCTCCTAATGACACTAACAATGGGGTCCAATGACTGCAATGATGGGACAGAATTCCTCCCAATGGCACCAATGATGGGGCACAATTCCTCCCACTGACACTAACGAAGGGGCATTGTTTTTTTCCCACTGTCGACGGGACTTTTTCAAGTTCCAATGGCCACAATCTGGCCCACTTAAAGTCTGAAGGACTGTAAACTGGCCCTGGGTTTAGAAAGTTTGGAGACCCCTGCTCTAAACTGATGAGCTGTAAAGGCACATTGATTATTTTGGGTAGCCTAATGCCACGCACACACGACTAGTTTTTCCATCAGAATAAACTCTAACGGTCTTTCCTACGGAGTTCTGCTGAAACGGACTTGCCTATACATGATCACACCAAAGTCTGTTTGTTTAGAACACGGAGACGTACAACACATACAACGGGACTAGAAAAAGGAAGTTCAATAGCCAGTAGCTAATAGCTGCCCTTGCGTCGTTTTTGGTCCGTCGGAATAGCATACAGACAAACGTTTTTCCCGATAGGGATTGATTCCGTCTGAAAGATTTAAAACATGTTCTATTTCTAGGTCCGTCAGAATTTTTGAAAAAAAAAAGTCTGATGAAGCCCACAAACGATCGGAATATCCGATGAAATGATTTGGTCTGAAGCCGTGTACACACGGCCGGACTGTATGGCCAACTTAGTCCGTCAGACAATCCGACGGACAGTCCGTCCTACTTTCGAATGAACGGACTTGACCACACTCGGATGCACAAACAGTCCATCGAAAGTTTGCGCGATGACGTGTACAGCACGTACGACGGGACTAGAAATAGGAAGTCCAATACACAGCAATGCAACCTTTCGCCGTGTAAATCCTTTCTGAGCATGCGCCATACTTAGTCCGTCGAACTAGCCTACTCACGAGCGGATTGTCCGCTGAAACCAAAGTACGACGGACAATATTACGAAAATTCCGAAATACTTAGTCCGCCAGACTGCACGCTGAAAAAGTCAGCTGAAGCCCACACACGAGCGGACTGTCCGCTGAAATGTGTTTCGACGGACTAAGTTGGCCAGACAGTCCGCCCGTGTGTACGCGGCTTTACTTTTTCTGTTGGAAAGTCCGGTCGTGTGTACGCGGCATAAGTGTTCCTGATACATTTGGCATCTATTTACTCAACACAATCTTATTTTTTATTTTGTACAAAAAATTGGGGACTATAAAATTCATTACAGTTGTGCAAATGTTGTGCAGCATAAAGAATTGTAACTATCGTTTTTTTATTCTACAGGGTCTCTGTTATCAGAAAATATGGAATATCCTACTGTTTTAAATACTTTTCTAGCCAAAAATGGTGAACTGATGAATAATAAAATGTGTGGCGTTTTAAAAAAAATTATACTGTCACTGTTGTAACAATGGTGGTGTCAAATTCCAGCTGCAGCCACGAATATGCGACTATAGCTGGGTAATTAACCTGCTGCTGTCACCAGGATATGACAATGGCACTCTCAGCCTCAGCCTGCACATAGATTTTCTAGCTAACAATCTAAGTACCAGCAGACTGAGAGCGATCGACACTGAGGTCAGATGACTTTGCAGTTAGCCCTTTACACACACACAAAACAGCTGCCACCATGTGTTTTCACAGAAACACGCACTTCTGCCATAGCCATTCGGAATTTAAGGAAACCTCTGTAATACACGCTGTCAAGCTGGACAGGGATATAACAGAGGTTAAAATATAAAGTATAGGATTCTTTAATTTTTAGTGTAGGATAAAAAAAAATAATACTTAATGATTTTAGATATAATTTAATGAAAAGACAAGAAAAATGGTACAAACAAAATATTTACAGACAAAGGCCGCGTACACACGGGCGGATTGTCTGCCCAACTTAGTCCGCTGAAACATGTTTCAGCGGACAATCCGCTCGTGTGTAGCTTCAGCTGACTTTTTCAGCGGACAGTCTGGCGGACTAAGTCTTTCGGAATTTCCGTAATTTTGTCCGTCCAAACTTGGTTTCAGCGGACAGTCCGCTCGTGTGTAGGCAAGTTGGACGGACTAAGTATGGCGCATGCTCAGAAAGGATTTACACGCCGAAGGTTGCATTGCAGTGTATTGGACGTCGAATTTCTAGTCCCGTCGTACGTGCCGTACACGTCATCGCGCAAGCTTTCGGCGGACTGTCTGCTCATCGTGTGTGGTCAAGTCCGTTCATTCAAAAGTAGGACGGATTGTCTGTCGGATTGTCTGACGAACTTAGTTGGGCAGACAATCCGCCCGTGTGTACGCGGCCAAAGACTTTACAGAAAATATATTTTAACAGTAAAATAAATGGGAATACAAATTAAATTTTCCTGGTCTTTAGGTCTGGCAGAGTCTAATTCAATGTAGGATAAGTCTGAACTGGATTATCAGAGTCACTGGCCCTTAGAATTATTCTTGGCATATGTGCATTTTTTCCGGAGCCTGCAGTTGCACCAGTTTTTAGTGGAACTTCTAGACGGCATTGACGACTCAATTGGGGGAATTAGAAGTTCTAAAATGTTTGATTATACTTCATCAAGCATTCTTTAATGTCACTTTTATCATTTTATCAATATAATTTTTTATTTTTTTACCAGAGCTTAGTGTCGCTTTAAGTCACAAGAAACCAATCATGAGGGATCTCGTACAAGTGGATTCCCCAGAGGAAGTAAGTTGCCCCATTCCGGCACTTTGTAAGATAGGGGTGTTTGGTATTTGCTTGATAGTAATGTAGGTGTTTGTTATTACCATAGCTTTATTATATCAGTATTTGTGAATTATGTGTAGATCTTGGTTATGGTAGTTTAGGATGGAGCATTTTGGGGGTCAAAGTACTCAAAATGTTTATCACTTAAAGGGTAAGTTCACCTTTACAGAAAAATCTGTAAGGTGAACTTACACAGAACCTCCTCTTCGCCCCCCACCCCCAGTCCTGCTGACCTTGACAGCAGCAATCTCCCGTTCTGAGCCCTGGTATACCAGCGTCAGGAGTGAGTCTGGGGCTTGGAAATCCCCTCGGCATCCACACCTCTTCTTATCAGCTGACAGGACGAGCTATGCGACTGCTGATTGGTTAGCGCCGCCCATGTGACGTTGCTGACCAATTCAAATGTTCCAAAACGTCCGTCCTGAGGAAGGACATTTTGGACATTCAGCTGAGGGGATTTCTAAGCCCAGGACTCCTGGTGATGATATACCGGGGCTCAAAACAATATATTTCTAGGTCAGCGGGACCGGGGGAGGGGGGGATAAGGAGGGGGTCCTATGTAAGTTCACCTTACAACTTTTTCTGTACAGGTGAACTTACACTTTAAAGAGGAGCTCCTGCCCTTACATACAAATACTGTAGCTGCTTTTAATATTAGGACACTTACCTGTCCAGGGATCCCATGATGTCGGCACCCCAGCTGAGGGCTCTCGGGTGTA
Organism: Lithobates pipiens; assembly: GCF_037356315.1. Lineage (NCBI taxonomy): Eukaryota > Metazoa > Chordata > Amphibia > Anura > Ranidae > Lithobates > Lithobates pipiens. The sequence goes on along the minus strand of NW_027507789.1, from coordinate 53,882,703 downwards.
AGGGAAACTGGCAGTGAAGCCTTGCGGCTTCACAGACCGTTTCCTGCTGTGCATGTGCAAAGAGCACTGCGCTTTTTGAATGGCCTGGCGGCGGGTGAAGGAGGAGGGGTGCCGAACTTCCGGGGGCCATGGCAGGGTCCCCTGGAAGTGGGGAGGAGTACCTGTCAAAAACAGGTACCCGCTCCCCCCACGAAAGGTGACAAATGCGGCAATAGAAGGGGGAGGGAACAAACAAACGGAGCTTCCCCTTTTGGATGGAGCTCCGCTTTAATTGCAGGCTAGACGAGTTTATGCCATATAGCCTCTGCTAATAGATTTAATTACTGCTAGTATTTAAGTGCACCTAGATCGTGTCAAAAGACATTATAAACTAGAAAGCTGTTATTATCAGTTTTACAATATGCCATTACAAATTTCTGGGTTGTGATGTTATGTCTAGGTGCTGATAATGACTGTTTACATTGCAGTTAAAAGTCTTAATAGCACTGCCAAAAGTCCTGTGAAGCTTAAGGGAAGGCCTCTGCTGAATAGGATGTAGGCTAAATGATTGTAAATGCTCAATTTTTATTTTCCTAAAATAATAAATATGGTATACTTACCTGCTCTGTGGAATGGTTTTGCAGAGCAGCCTTGATATTCCTCTTCTGGGGTTCCCCGCCAGAGCTCCTTGTTCCTCCTCTTCTCGGTATGCCACCATAGGAAGCCACTTCCTGTTCTGGCACACCTGCAGGCTTGATCCAGAGCCGATCTGTGTACGTCTATAGACACACACAGTGTGGCTCGGCCCACTCCCCACCCTCAGCTATAATTAAGCACAAACATACGGTGTAAAACACGTTAGTTATTCGCCTCTGCCCCTGCCTCATATGGACTGACTGTTTTGGATTTTAATTTACAAATAAATGTGTTGTATCGGTGTGCGGCTGTCCAGCACTCTTTCCTTCCCCTCTCTGCTCCTTGGATTTGACTGACAGCAGCAGGAGCCAATAACTCCTTCTGCTGCCTGTGTCCCTGTGAGAAAAGGAAGAGAGGGGGAGAGAAGACTGCAGCCAGACACAGCACTGGATCACTGACAGGCTCAGGTATATGATTAGAGAAGGGGGGAATGAAATAATGGGTAGTTTTTTACCTGTATGCATTCAGGTAAAAACATCGAGGCTTTAGAACCCTTTTCTAAAAAAAGTATTTTAAAAATGTCTCTGCCTGGGCTTGCAAATTTCAGAGCAATAATGCTGTCCCGTGTTTCTTGTTCAGTTCTGGGTTCCTCAGACCTCATTATCTGCACAGCTGTATATTGCGATAAGTCAGGAATTTACTCATGCAGACTTGTAAAGGTTACTGAAAGGTCCTCTTTAATTAACCAATAAAAATATCACTTAACTCGTTATGTTAAAGTACACACACATTTATTTCTTACATTTCTTCATGAATTGCATAAATTACACAAACCACTGAAATTGATTATTTCTACTCAAAGACAATTTTGAGAGGATACTACAAGGAAGTAATGATTTAAAGGATATCTATCGTCACAGCATCCATTTTTATTTTATAACATCAGGATTGTAATAACAATACAATCAATACAATACAATTAGTTATTTTTGACAATCCAATATAAACTTACATGAAAATCTCCTTTATTGTTGTGAGTTCTGCCTATCTACTGTACATCTTTCTACAATTTCCCAGATTCCCTGTATGCTTTGCAGATTCTCCTCTGCTGTTTACTTTCCATTTCTAAAGACTACATATCCCATGGTACCTTGCTATCTGCAAGCAGATGTGATCTGGTGTCTGTACCGACTGTGCCTCATGAAACTATCCTCTGTAGTTCAGAAGGCAGGCTCTGTGCAATCTGTGACACAAAAGTGCTTACTCAAATGGCATAGTGAATACATGTCACCAAATTCAAGGAAGTAAATGTGTGGAATTCTTCAAAAAGTAAGTTTTCAAATTTCAAGGTCAATCAAATTAATAGTTGTAGGCTAGACCTAATTTAAATATTATGTGGAAATTAATATATTTAACATTTTGACCATAGATACACCTATCAATAAATGGCGAACCACGGTCCAGACCCAAACCGAGTGACAGTCCGATCTGGACTGCCACCCAATCCTGTCCACAGGTTCCCCCTCCTCTGCAGTCATTGGTTGCTAGGACGGCTGGCATTCCAACAACCAATGATGTCATATGCATGGTCCGCCCCCAGCATAACATGAGGAAGGAAGTGGAACTTCCTCCACCTTTACATGCAGCCACCTCTGCCTCCTGGCTCTTGCCTGGCACTAAAAGGTATGGGGAATTGTGATGGGGACACCTAATGTAAGGGAGCGTCCCTAATATAAGACGGCACTGTAATAGGGACACCTGGTGTAAAAGGGTACTTTAATGGGAACACCTGATGTAAGGGAGGACAGTGATGAGGGTCTATTTTTTGATATCTGTACAATGACTACATACAGTATATACTGAATCATAGTCCAGATATAAGATTTGGGCTGGAAAAAGGTTTACTGACCACACCTTTCATTTTAATTCAAAACACCTGCTTTAAAGCTGAAATTTATGATTGCATATTTATGGACAGTTATATTGGTCCAGTGTCAACCAATGTAAGTATGCATATGTCATATCTGGCTACTGGAAATCACTGTAGTAGGCACTGTCACTACTGCAATCACTGATAGCTTCTGTGTCCTGTGCCCTGCAGCTTAGTGAACACAGGGGATTGCTAGCTCTGCCAGTGGCGGCCCATGCATTGTGGGCGCATGGGCACCACCCCCCCCCCATTCTTGCTGCGGCCTACCTATCCATGCGCCCGACCCTTTCAGGATGCGGGACGTATTGACTCCTATGGTGGGGGCAGGAGGTTGTGTATTTTTTTTAGCACCTGATTAGAGCCAGAGGCTCTAATAGGCTTCAAAATAAGTTGGGCTCAGGTTTGCAGAGAGTGCACCCTGATCCCACCCAATTGTGTGACCACAGCAAATTAATATTCACTATTTTCACACCGCATTGCCTCCCCGCTAATCAGGAGGCAGGTCAGCGAGACCTGTTTCCTGATTGGCCAAAGCGCCAGGTGTCCCTACTGGATGCTCAGCGCTTTGGCAGAAGTGGGACAGAGCAGATGAAGCTCACTGAAGAGGAGACGCCGGAGAAAAGGACATCTTATCAAGGTAAGTGCCTCCTGCACGGTGGTGTCCCGGGATCCATCCGCGCGGGGGATGGTGTGAGTGGGCCCGGGGTTCCCGCAATCCATTCATGGTGGAGTTGGTAGCGGGGTGTCAGCATATGATGGGCAGACTGGCAGCATGTGATGGGCACATTGGCAGCATGTGATGGGCACACTGGCAGCATTTTATGGGCACACTGGCAGCATTTTATGGACATACTGGCAGCATATGATGGGCACACTAGCAGCATTTGATGGGCACACCGGCAGCATATAATGGGCATAGTGGCAGCATTTGATGGCACAGTGGCTGCGTTTGATGGGCACAGTGGTAGCATTTGATGGCACAGTGGCAGTGTTTTAGCACAGTGGCTGCAATTGATGGCACAGTGGCAGCATTTGAGGGCACAGTGGCAGCATTTAATGGGTACAGTGGCAGCATTTGATGGCACAGTGGCAACGTTTAATGGGCACAGTGGCAGCATTTAATGGGCACAGTGGCAGCGTTTAATGGGCACAGTGGCAGCATTTGGCAGAGTGGCAGCGTTTGATGGGCACAGTGGCTGCAATTGATGGCACAGTGACAGCATTCGAGGGCACAGTGGCAGCGTTTGATGGGCTACAATTGATGATTTTTTTTCAAAAAATGTTTGCGCCTCCCCAAAAATTTTGAGCACCAGCCGCCACTAAGCGCTGTCATTTTCTTCATGAATGCAAAGCGCTCTCTGATTGGACGAGGTGAAGAGGCGTGGCGGTGACATCGCAATCTCCTTGGCGGACAGATGTAATTTCAATAGAACAAGTGGTGATCATCACACTCAAAGTCCATTGATACTTTCTCTAGCTATTTAACTGAAAGTACACGCCTTAGTACAGACATAAAGCTTTAAGTAGAGTCTACAAGGGCCTGACATTGCGCCCACAATGTACTGATTATGGTTGAAAATGCTCATTTGCAAAAAAATATATAATAATTGCACATTTTTTCTGCAAATGTATTATTATTTTGTAAAAGGTGGACTTAACTTTTTTAAAAAGCTTGCATACCTCAAAAATTTCAAGATGAGCGGACAGTCCTACCTGGCCTGTCAGGCAATAACATGTAATGGTAGCAATCCTAGACCTATCCCTTTGCTGTAGGTAGGAGGCTTCCTCTATCAGTTACATCCTATCAGAGGGAAGCTTCAGAATTCAGAAAGAGCTTCAGAAAGTACTTACTGTACATGCATGGCTTGGTTGCAGGACATACATAACTTCAGAGGTATGTCTACCTACATATTAAATGGACAAGATGTTCTATGCAGTAGATGTGCATACAACCGGAGAAGTGAGAAGTCCAAAGCCCTACATAGAAACATTGTCTTATCCTTCATGTGTATAGATACCTTATGACCAGTTCAGCATTTCCACACAGAAATTGTTATTTTGCCCTGGTCTTGCTAGTCTCTCACATGCAGACAAATCTCATCTTGACCTGAAGACAACAACATTTTTAAACTATAACAATCTATTTACATTACTTCTTGACTTGGCTCCAGTCTCATGAGTGACGCCTTTGTAATAGTATTAAAAATATAGGAATCCGTTTAAATAACTTCTGCTTGAGCGCCATCATTTTTCCTCCTGTGACATGTGATAGTCTTTTCCCTGTTCCTGAGCCACAGGCAGTCCTTGCATAGTGATATCCTGATCATCCATGTCTTCTACAGGAAGGTTTTGTATAACCAGTGGAACCGCATTGCCGTTCTTGGCTACATCCTGTTATAAAAAAAAAAAAAATACAAACAATGGCAATCTTGTATCACACATGGTGGTTATGCCCTAAGCTTGTAGATAGGTCCCTTATATTGTTTAATTGTAAAGTGTGGGCTGTCATTTCAAATGACCACAGCAGTGTTTCTCAACTCCAGTCCTCAAGGCGCCCCAACAGGTCATGTTTTCAGGATTTCCCTCAGATGAAATGGCTGTGGTAATTACTAAGGCAGTGAAACTGATCAATTCCCCTATGCAAAATAATGGAAATCCTGAAAACACCTGTTGGGGCGCCTTGAGGACTGGAGTTGAGAAACACTAGACTACCTTACTAGTGCCTATGTGCTTTATAGAAGCTAGCCAGTCAGGAACTTGAGGTGACTTGGCACAGGTGATGGAGGTCCCCAGTTGCAAAGGAGCCTGTGTGCTTGATTCCTTCCCTACAGATTGGTACCCCAACTTGGGTTTGAATTCAGTACTGGGGCTTCCTAGGGACCCAGCCTGGAAGTCACAGAAGATGGGGTAAGGCCTTGGAATATTAAAGCACAAGTCAGTAATGCTAGAGCTTCCTGGGATACAGATTTAGAAGTGGAGAGGAAGAGTTGAACATGGGTATCAATGTCACTGGGATGAGGGGAAAGTTTGCTGGGTTGGTGGAGTTCAGTGCATGCTACACGGCACCAACTCAGAAGTGCTGCACAGTAGGGAGAAGTGTGCTAATGAACTGTTATGTGAGGTGTTTAGTTCAAGAAAAGAGTGATCCACACTAAAGTTACTTAAACGTCTGCTCAGAAGAAGTGGCATTCATATCGGAGAGGGCTGACCTATCTTGCAAGGGCATGAGCACTCCGCTTCTCCAGGTCCCCTCAGTAAACCCTGCCAACAAGCAATTCTGGACTGCTATCTTTTCACGTTTAAATACATTGAAAGGCCAGAAAGTCCCTCTCACAGCGGAATATGCCCTTCTCTGTGCCCTTGTACACTCGGTCGGACATTCCGACGGAAAAGGTCCGATCGGACCACGTTGTTGGATAATCCGACCATGTGTGGGCTCCATCTGACTTTTTGCGTCGGAATGTCTGACCAACAAAGTTTGAGAGCTGGACAATGGCGGCTGGTAAAGTTTTTGGATGGGGGGGAGCCAGACCCCGCCCATCATGACCCCGCCCATCTTTTTGGCCCCTCCCACTTCTCATAAAACACTCCCCTTATGTAATCTGAAAAAAAAATTGGCGTGGGTTCCCCCCTCCGAGGGCATACCAGGCCCTTAGGTCTGTTATGGATTCCAAGGGGAACCCCCTACGCCGAAAAAACGGCGTGGGGGTCCCCCCAGATCCACACCAGACCCTTATCCGAGCACGCTACCCGGCCGGCCAGGAAAGGGGGTGGGGACGAGCGGGCGGCCCCCCCTCCTGAGCCGTACCAGGCCGCGTGCCCTCAACATGGGGGGGTGCCTTGGGGGAGGGGGGCGTGCGGCCCCCCCACCCCAAAGCACCTTGTCCCCATGTTGATGAGGACAAGGGCCTCTTCCCGACAACCCTGGCCGTTGGTTGTCGGGGTCTGCGGGCGGGGGGCTTATCGGAATCCGGGAGCCCCCTTTAATAAGGGGGCCCCGGATACCGGCCCCCCACCCTATGTGAATGAGTATGGGGTACAATGTACCCCTACCCATTCACCTGTGAAAAAAAAGTACAAAAAAAACACAACACAGGGTTAAAATATTTTATTGCACAGCTCCGGGGGTCTTCCATCTTCGGGGGTCTTCTCGCCGGACTCCTCCGCTATCTTCTTGTAGCTCTTTTGCTAGCGGAGGAGCATGGCTTTCTTCTTCGCCGCCGGCCTCTTCTTCCGACTTCGGGGGTCTTGTCCCCCTCTTCGGTTCTTCTGCCGGGCCACCGCGCCTTCTTATAGCTCTTTTACAGGCGGTGGCCCGGTCTTCTGTCGCCGCCGCCGCCGCCCGTTCTTCTTCTTCTTCTTCTTCTCCTTCTTCTCCAGGAGATGTTGCCTCGACGATCTCCCTGGCCGGAATGCCAGGGACGCGCTGCGCTGCCACTTATATAGGGACAATGGGGCGGTGTCACATGGGTTGATGTCACATGGGTTGGTCACATGGGTTGATGTCACATGGCGACTGTGACATCAACCCATGTGACCAACCCATGTGACATCAACCCATGTGACACCGCCCCATTGTCCCTATATAAGTGGCAGCGCAGCGCGTCCCTGGCATTCCGGCCAGGGAGATCGTCGAGGCAACATCTCCTGGAGAAGAAGGAGAAGAAGAAGAAGAAGAAGAAGAACGGGCGGCGGCGGCGGCGGCGATAGAAGACCGGGCCACCGCCTGTAAAAGAGCTATAAGAAGGCGCGGTGGCCCGGCAGAAGAACCGAAGAGGGGGACAAGACCCCCGAAGTCGGAAGAAGAGGCCGGCGGCGAGGAAGAAAGCCGGGCTCCTCCGCTGGCAAAAGAGCTACAAGAAGATAGCGGAGGAGTCCGGCGAGAAGACCCCCGTAGACGGAAGACCCCCGGAGCTGTGCAATAAAATATTTTAACCCTGTGTTGTGTTTTTTTTTTGTACTTTTTTTCACAGGTGAATGGGTAGGGGTACATTGTACCCATACTCATTCACATAGGGTGGGGGGGCCGGTATCCGGGGCCCCCTTATTAAAGGGGGCTCCCGGATTCCGATAAGCCCCCCGCCCGCAGACCCCGACAACCAACAGCCAGGGTTGTCGGGAAGAGGCCCTTGTCCTCATCAACATGGGGACAAGGTGCTTTGGGGTGGGGGGGCCGCACGCCCCCCCTCCCCCAAGGCACCCCCCCATGTTGAGGGCACGCGGCCTGGTACGGCTCAGGAGGGGGGGCCGCCCGCACGTCCCCACCCCCTTTCCTGGCCGGCCGGGTAGCGTGCTCGGATAAGGGTCTGGTGTGGATCTGGGGGGGACCCCCACGCCGTTTTTTCGGCGTAGGGGGTTCCCCTTGGAATCCATACCAGACCTAAGGGCCTGGTATGCTCTCGGAGGGGGAACCCACGTCAAATTTTTTTTCAGAAATTTGGCGTGGAGTTCCCCCTTCAGAGCTCATTCTCTGATTGGCCACGGCAAAAGTCGCCTGGCCTGGGGAAACCTTTCTGGCTGTGAAAGCTTTTTGCATTCATTTAGCTAAATGCATGAACATTCTCAACAAAGTAGAAACTAGAAAGCCTTTATGCGGTGACTCACCTGTCTCACTGTCTGGCAGCTCCGCTCAGGCTAAGGAACGAAGCTGCCGACGTCACTTCCGGGTTTTGTGAAGCAGCCGAAAGCCGGAAGTGACTGCCTGTCTAAGAATGACAATGCTCCCGCCCGTAGAATCACAGTGATTTTACGGGCGGAAGCTAGTCGGCGTTCTGCAGTGCGCCGCAAGGCGGGTTTTTAACCCGCAAATGAAGCGCCATGGATGCAATCTTGTGATTGCATCGACGTGGCGCTTCTCATAGTGCACTGTGACCGGCGCCACAGTACACTATGTCAAATTGTTAAATGACTTTTTTTTTTTTTTTTTAACTTTTTTTTTTTTTTTAACTTTTTTTTTTTTTTTACACCTAGGGAGAGGGGGGGCGGCGCCCGGGCGCCCCCTATGGGCGGGCCGCCACTGGAGCTGAATATAAAATTTTCCGACAACATGAGAATTCCGATCGAACAAAGTGCCACGCATGCTCAGATCAAATTACAAGACCAAAGCTATTGCCTACTAGCCGCAATGTAGTCCTGTCGCAATGACCGAACGTCACCCCGTTCCGAACTATCGGATTTTCCAACAACTTTGTCTGACCGTGTGTATGCAACACCACTTTCGGACAAAATCCGTCTGAAAAAATACAACGGATTTTGTTGTTGGAATGTCCGACCCCGTGTACAAGGGCTGTGTCAGACCATCTGGTGTGTTTAAAGTACAATTTAAACTTTTGGTCCATGTCCATGCTGCTAAGCAGAGGATTGGTAAAACATGGAAATATCCCAATGTTTCTATAGTTGAAACTAAATCCAGGATCACGCAGACTATTTTGTACAAAAAAGTAGAGGCTCAGTTGTCTGATACAATGTAAAAATACCTTGCTGTTTGGTACCCCTGGTTTCTTCTTCACTTTCTTTCGTCTGGAATGGATTCTGTCCCTACTGGTCTTTAGGCTTGACCACACCATCGTCCCTCTTACCTATCCTTTTCCTTCACAGGCCCAGCACTCATTTCTTCTGTCCCTCACTTCTGTCAATTTATTCATTTGTCAGAAAGACTTTGGATTTTTATAAAGCATTACATACAGCCAGTGTCTTTATCCAACCAAACCCCATTCTGATATATTTCAACTAACCCATGCCCATACAGTTGGCAGGTCTGCCGAAAAGTATAGATCTTACTTATGTTAATAAACTCTTACCTGTATTTCATGTTGCATCTTGACCTTCTTTCCTTTTCGTCTTTTTCTAACTAAACAAAAAATAAATAAAAAATAAATATATATATATATATATATATATCAATTATAATATATAACTTTTTTTTTTGATGAAGGAGAGGGTTAGACCAGGAACTTTATTACATATGCCCTCTAGTAACCACCCATTGGCAATTGTACTCGTCTGTCACTTTCAGGAACTAATAGGGAGTCGTGAAAAAAGGTGGGCCAATTTATAACCTTCTCAGTTAAATTTGCACATTACCCCAGGTTTCCGAAGTTACCAGGGTCCTTATGTATATAATAAAAGTTAGGCAGAGGCATTTAAAGTGACACTAAACTATATTCTTATTCTCCAAAAATCACCCATACACAACCACTATTTAACCACTCGACCTTCAGAAGATTTACCCCCCCCCCCCCTTCATGACAGGCCATTTTTCTGTGTTAGTTTAACTGACATTTGCGTATGACATTGTACCCAAATAAAAATGTTGTACTTTTTTCCCCACAAATAGATTTTTCTTTTTGGTGGTCTTTGATCACCTCTGCGGTCTTTATTTTTTGCATTATCAACAAAAAAAGACAGACAATTTTGAAGAAAAAAAAACTATATTTTTTACTTTCTGCTATAAAACATACCCAATATTTTTTTTTTTAAAAAATCACATTTACTACATCAGTTTAGGCCAATATGTATTCTGCTACATATTTTTGCTAAAAAAAATCCCAATAAGCGTATATTGATTGGGTTGCGCAAAAGTTATAGCGTCTACAAACACTGGAATATCTTTATTTATTTTTATTTTTTTACTAGTAATGGCGACTATCGGCGACTTATAGCGGGACTTCAATATTGTGGCGGACAAATCAGACACCTTTTTGGGGACCAGTGACACTAATAAATATTAAATAATAAACTAAAAAAATATGGACTGTCACTGTACTAATGACACTGGAAGGGAAGGTGTTAACACCAGGAGTGATCCTTTGTAAACCTTCAAACTCAGCATGACAACTCCAGGGCTAGGGTAGTGGCCTCCTTGGATTCTAAGAAGGCAGTAGACTCTGTAGAGTGGCCTTATTTGTTCTATCTGTTTGAATCCTATGGGTTTGGACCTGTTTTTATCTCCTGGGTGAGACTATTGAGCCGATGGTGAGGTTACAGGTGAACGGCATTATTTTAGAGCCCTTTCCTATTTTTCGGGGGACTAGTCAGGGATGCCCACTGTCGCCCCTCCTGTTTGCCCTAGGCATAGAGCACCCCGCTGCTAGGTTGCGGTCAAGTGACACTTTTTCCGGCCTTTGGGTTGTGTGGTTGGAAGAACGCCTCTCATTATAGGCAGATGACATGCTACTGTACCTTCAGGACCCCGGTCCCGCACTTTGGGCTGCCTTTGGGCTGATCCAGGAATTCGGGGACTACTCACGCTTTCACATTAATTGGACTTTCAAATATTTGGGGATCCAAGTTCAGCTCCTCATGTCTAAGTTTTTGGAGGTCAACTTGACACAGATTATAGGGGCCTTTCACGAGAAGGTGCAAAAATGGCATAGTCTACCACTTACGATGATGGGTCGAATAAATCTATTTAAAATTATTTTTCTTCCTAAATTCTTGCACATTCTCTCGAATTCTTCAGTTTTTGTGCCAAAGCAAGTCTTCTGGGGCATAGACTATTGTGATGGGTTTTTTTGTGGGGATCTCGCTCTCCTCAGTTATCTATAGCTATGTTGAAACTGTCCATTACTATGGCGGGCTTAGCCCTCCCGGATTTACATTCATACTAATTTGCCTCTCAACTGTCCTTCTTACACTAGTGATTTCTACCCCAGAAACTATGTTGCTAGAAGCTGTGGTGGCCACTTCCCAGGAGACCCTTTTAAATATTTATTATAGGAGGGGTGTCCTGGGTAGGAGGGTGGTCTCTGTGATGGCATTTCCTGGTAGGATTTTTCCCATTTGTTCCCAGCAGGTGGGAGATGCGCTTTTAGGGCTCTCTCCTAATAGCCCGCTATGGTGTAATATGTCTTTGACGGAGTTCCACAAATTTGAGGGTGGCTCTGTGTGGGCCCAATTTGGGATAAAGTACCTACATCATATATATCAGGAAGGTAAGATATGCACTTTTGATCAACTGAGGGACCAGTTTGGGATACCCAGGACCTGGCGCTTCAGATATGCTCAAATGCATCATGTGGCAGTAGAGCAGTTTGGGGAGGGGAAGTGCAGGTTCAAAATACCTCTTTGGAAACTACCCTATTGGACCCTAAGAGGATTTCTAGGTATTACCAGGCGGTGGGACCTGGGGATCATGGGTTGATAGGTAGGGCAAAATCTAGATGGATAGCCTTTGCACCTGAGTTGTCGGATGAGCTGTGGCAGGAGGTCCATGATACTTATCTTGCTACGGTCATATCTTCGACGGATAGGATAATTTAGCTTAGGTACCTCCATCAGATGTACTATACGCTGGTTAGATTATTGTGAATGCGTAAGAGGGACGCTATGACTTGTCACAAATGCCTGGGGGATGAAGAGACTTTTCTCCATATGGTATTGGAATGTACCAAGATAAGGCCTTGGTCTATGGTGTTGAAGTTAGGGATGTGGATGAAGGTCATAAATGATGACATTATTTAGTATCATATGATGTATGAGGCGCAGGACTCTCCCAACAATTTTAGGAAGGTGTGATTTTGGTGGGTGGACTCGAAAGATATGCTGGAGCGGGATGTGAATCCATGAGTGGTAAAGGAGGGGAGGAGATGCTGCATGATAAATGTGTTCTTTTGTAAGCCATAGCCTGAAGTTAGGATAATGCTGCGTACACGCGATCGGACTTTCCGTCAGAAAAGGTCAGATGGACTTTCAGCGGAGTTCCGACGGACTTCCGAATGAATGGACTTGATCACACAGGAACGGACTAAGTCTGTTTGAAAGTCCTTTCGTTTTGAACATGACGTAAGACGGGACTAAAAAAGGAAGTTCAATAGCCAGTAGCCAATAGCTTCCCTTGCGTCGTATTTAGTCTGTCGGACCAGCATACAGACGAACGGTTTTCCCGATAGGAATTGAGTCCGTCGGACAGATTTGAAACATGTTCTATTTCTACGTCCGTCTGATTTTTTAGTGAGAAATGATCAGATTAGCCCACACACGATCGTATTGTCCGACGGACTGATTCCGTCGGACCTAGTCTGACAGAAAGTCCGGTCATGTGTACGCGGCATAAAAGTACTGCACACAGTTATAAATTATGGGATTCTGGAGTAGTTTACTCCATCTGCAATTGCCCATGGTTTATGTATATAGTTTGACCTACACAGCGGAGTGGTCAAGCTCCTTGGTTTTTCTAGGGTGTTCGTGGCCCTTGTGGGGGGGTTTCCAGAGTATTGGATGGGGTACACAGTTTTGTTTGTTCCTAATTTTAAAAAAAAGAAGCAGACTTTATAGATAACAGGTGTCGGATATGTGATTCCGGTAGGAGTCTTATGATGTGAGATGCCGACCCTTCAGGCTGGTTATTTTGAAATGTATAAAGTTCTTTGATCTGTTTTACATTTATCTGGCATTTTGTATGTGAACTATATTTTCTGCTAATAAAAATCTTTAAAAAAAAAGTCAGAAGGGTTAAATGTATGCCTAGGCTGTGCTTGCTGACTGTGGGGGAGGTGTTTGGACTAGAAGAAGGTAAAGATCTGTGTTCCTGCTTAGCAGGAACACAGGATCAGTACAATCCCCTCACACAGAACGGTGGTCTGCCTTGTTTACACAGGCAGACTGCCGTTGTGCCTGTGTCCCAAACGATTGGTGGGTCCTGGCGGTCATCGAGTGCGGGTTGCCGGAAGCACACACGGCCCCAGATCCAGAAGTGTCAGTAGTATATGTACGTGGGGCAGTCAAGAGGTTACAGTGACACTAAACTATGAGTTTAGCATGTCTTTAAGAGGGAATGCATTCTATTCAATATTGTCATATTAGCTAACGTATAGTGGGGAAAGATACTTAACCAATAGTCGACCAGAGCACGGCGATGTACGTCGGCACAATGGCATGGCTGGGCAAATGGGCGTAGAGCTATGTTCCCTTTAAATCGCAGCATTGTGGGTGCGCACGGTTACGGAGCACGCAGCAGATGCGTGCGGTCCTGCGAATTCTATGTCCGCCGGAGGCCCGTGATCGTGTCATGGAGAGGAAGAACAGGGAGATGCCTTTGTAAACGAGGCATTTCCCCTTTCTGCCTAGTGACATGACAGGGATCTACTGCTCCCTGTCATTGGAAGCAGTGATCGCTGTCATGTAAGTGGAAGCACATTCCCCCCACAGTTAGAACACCTCCCTAGGACACAATTAACCCGTTGATCACCCCCTAGTGTTTAACCCCTGCCATTGCCATTTGCACAGTAATCGGTGCATATAGCACTGATCGCTGTATAAATGACAATGGTCCCAAAATGGTGTCAAAAGTGTCCGATGTGTCCACCATAATGTCGCAGTCACGATAAAAATCAGAGAGATTTTTTTTTTTACCAAAATTATGTAGAATACAGAATCGGCCTAAACTGAGAAAAAATTATTATTTTTTTTATACATTTTTTCTGGATGTTTATTAAATAAAGCTTTTTTTCAAAATTGACACTTTTTTTTGTTTATAGCGCAAAAAATAAAAACCACAGAGGTGATAAAATAACGCCAAAAGAAAGCTCTATTTGTGGGGAAAAAATGACGTCAATTTTGTTTGGGTGCAACGTCACACGACCGCGCAATTGTCAGTTAAATTGACGTAGTGCCGAATCGCAAAAAGTGCTCTGGTCAGGAAGGGGGTAAATCATACCGTGGCTCAAGCGGTTAAAGAAATCAGGTGGTCTGGTGCACCGTGGCTACGCTTGGATAAAATTAAAGTAGTCTTAATCTTCTGTAGGCAATTCAAAGCTTATTTTCAAAGCTGACTATAGTGTAAACAGTGGCACAATGTTGCTGTATGAAGCTGTAAGCAGATCCTCTTTCTGCTATATTGCTGTGCATGGAGTGTTTTCATCAACAAGCTGCATTGTTCCTGGACAGAGCAAGCAACAGTGCCACCTGCAGGCTGAAAACAGACTCAGCAGCACAGTACATGCAAACACAGTGTAACAGCATCAGGCAGACCAAAGCTCAATGGCTCAGCTACTGCACATTAGGAAATAGGCATGGAATAAATTCCTTAAAAAAGCCTTTGCCAAGCATAGAGCTTTACATTGTCTATGTAATGTCGCCATTGTTATATAAATGCCTCTCTGTTTGTTACTGGCAAAAAACTAAGGCTGGGTCCTGCAGTTATAAATCTTTATCACAGTGACAAGGATTTTTATTTTGGTCATGTAATACTATGCCCTGTACACACGGTCGGAAATTCAGAAAAGGTCTGATTGGATTATATTGTCGGAAAACCCAATCGTGTGTGGGCTCTATCGGACTTTTTCCGTCGGAAATTCCGACGGAAACAATTTGAGAGCAGAATCTAAAATTTTCTGCCAAAAAAAATGCGATGTGACTTTTTCCGATCTTTTGTAGAGAATTCCGACGGACAAAGTGCCACGCATGCTCAGATCAAATTACGAGAACAAAGCTATTGGCTACTAGCCTGAACGTAGTCCCGTCGTACGCAATGAACGTCACCTCGTTCCGAACGATCGGATTTTCTGACAACTTTGTCTGACCGTGTGTATGCAACACCAGTTTCGGACAAAATCCGTCTGAAAAAATCCGACGGATTTTGTGGTCGGAATGTGTGTACAGGGCATAAGCGCTGCACGATTCTGGGCAAAATGAGAATCACGATTTGTTTGCTTAGAATAAAAAGATCACGATTCGCTCACGATTCTCGCAAAAATCTTTCACATTATACCAAAAAAAATTGGGCTAACTTGCTGGTTAGTTTTTTTTTGTTTTTTTATTCTTTAAAGTCATTTTTTCTCAAAAAATTGCATTTGAAAGACCGCTGCACAAATACAGTATGACATAAAATATTGCAACGGCCACCATTTTATTCTCTAGGGTCTCTACTAAAAAATATATATAATGTTTGGGGGTTCTAAGAAATTTTAGAGCAAAAAAAAAAAAATGATTTTAACTTGAAACTTGAAACCAACAAATGTCAGAAAAAAGTTTGGTTAAAATTTCCTCATTTACACACAAAGTCTATTCCTTTGACAAATTGTTACAATGTTTATACTTAGTTCCACTGCTAAAGAATGTTGTGATTCTTGGCAGACTGCACGTTTTTTTTTTTCTTCCTTTCTTTTGAGGGCTGTGGCTTCAGAAGAGCAGAGGGAATTCTTTGCATAGAAAGAATCGTGAAACACTTTTGTTAAGATCGCAACAGGGAAAAAAATCGCGATAGCGATTCTTGACGACTAATCGTGCAGCTCTATTTAATATTGAAACCTCACTGGACTCAACACAACACATTATTTGCAGAACAATGTGGGGTTCAAGGAAATTTGTACTAAGAAACAATAAAGGCCATCATTGATTACATCCCCAAGGGAAAACGAGTTGCCTGGCTGTCTTTGGGTTCAATACTTTCTGAACCATCGCCCTGGAACAATTATGTAGCAATTAAAGTCTGAACCCCTGAACAGTGTTGCCAACCTCCCACAGCATTTTTTTTACTGACAAAACATGGCAAGTTTTCTGACGGAGCAATTTTTACTGACATTGTGAAAAATTACAGAACTAAACAAAGAAAACTGATATTTAAACTGTATAAACACAATATTAAAACAATAGCAAAACCCATAACAAGTAATTTGCCTGATTTACACTTAAAAAGTAAACACAACATAACAAATTATCAGCCCCTGATGTTTACAGACAGTTGTAAAAAATCACAGATTTTTACAAACTGTCTGTAAATTTACTGACTGTTGGCAACCCTGCCCCTGAACTTTATACTTATATTGCAGGTTAGTGAATTAGAAAGTCTGGAAGCCACTAGTCAGCATGACAGGCTAGGCAAACAATAAAAAAATAAAAAAGCGAGTCAGCAACAGCAGTCCACATATTCCTTTAAGTCTTTGTTTCTCAAGATGGCGAGCATGGGGCATAATTTGCCATGGATCAGCCTCATAACAACCAATGATGCTCTGGGGCCAGGATGCATGGCATCATTTGTTGCTATGGTGTTGGCCCACCCTCACCATGGCAATTCACTACGCGGATCCAGGGCAGATGGCATGTAGGGGCGCTCTCAGCATTCAGTAGAGCACAGACGTCTGCCTTCTCCAGACCAGCTCCAGCTCCCACCTTCCACTATGCTGCTGCAGTCAAAGGGTAGGGCTCTGATAAACTATATTAGCAAAAGTATTGGGACACCTGCCTTTACACACACAAACTTTAATGGCATCCCATTCTTAGTCCGTAGGGTTCAATATTGAGTTGGCCCACCATTTGCAGCTATAACAGCTTCAACTCTTCTGGTAAGGCTGTCCATAAGATTTAGGAGTGTGTCAATGGGAATGTTTGACCATTCTTCCAGAAACGCATTTGTGAGGTCAGGAACTGATGTGCACGATAAGGCCTGGCTCGCAGCTTCCACTCTAATTCATCCCAAAGGTGTTCTATTGGGTTGAAGTCAGAGGTGCTTTGTGCACTGGTCCAAATCAGGGTGGATTATGATATGGGTTTTTTTTTTCAGGGGTTGAGCTTGGCCCCTTAGTTCCAGTAAAGGGAACTCTTAGGCCTCAGCATACCAAGACATTTTGGACAATTTCATGCTCCCAACTTTCTGGGAACAGTTTGGGGATGGCCCCTTCCTGTTCCAACATGACTGCAGACCAGTGCACAAAGCAAGGTCCATAAAGATAGGGATGAGTGAGTTTGGGGTGGAGAAACTTAACTTAGCCTGCACAGAGTCCTGACCTCAACCCGATAGAACACCTTTGGGATGAATTAGGATGGAGAATGTGAACCAGGCCTTCTCATCCAACATCAGTGCCTGACCTCATAAATGGAAGAATAGTCAAACATTCCCATAGACACACTCCTAAACCTTGTGGACAGTCTTCCTAGAAGAGTTGAAGTTGTTATAGCTGTAAAGGGTGGGCCAACTCAATATTGGACTCTACAGACTAAGACTGGGATGCCATTAAACTTCATGTGCGTGTAAAGACAGGTGGCGCCAATACTTTTGGTAATATATGGTATGAAGAGGGACTGTGTTACTGGGGGCTCTGTGATGGGAGGACTCTGGGATTGGGGGCTCTATTATGGGGGACTCTGATGTCATGACTGGATTCCATGATGGGAGTACTCTGGGATTGGGGGGCTCTATGATGGGGAACACTGATGTGATGACTGGACTGTGTTGTGAGGACTGTGATGTCATGGCGACACCCTATGGTAATGGATGGACTCTGATGTGTTGGGTGGACTCAGTTAAAGGGGTACTCTGATGTGATAGGGGGCTCTCATGTATAGCGGGAATGTGATGGCTAGGGCTGCCACCTTATCCCTTGAAACCCAAACACATATGAATTACACAGGTTCTGAGGCTAATTTGATGCAGATAAGGATCCAAGTGAGTTTAATTACCACCTTAATCAGCCACAGTGAAATGAATATGTGTTTGTTTTTAAAGGGATGAGGTTAGCAACCCTACCCATCACATCAGAGCCCCCCCATACATTCCCACTGACGTCCTGCCAGCGCACCACTCCGGTGTGAAAGCCTGCGGGGCTTTCACACTGGAAACAATGGAGCAGCAGTTTGAGGGCGGATTGCAGACGCTATTTCTAACGCTATATCACCTGCAAAACGCCCTCGGTGTGAAAGGGGTCTAAACACGACCTCTTCCCGGAGATATCACACCTTTAACATAAAGGTCATAAAAGTATCAGGACTATCCGGGGTAAATGTCAGATGAACCCCTTCAGGCAGGCATCACAACTCCTCAACACATCATAAATGGACCATGGAGAGAGGAAAAGGAGTGTTCACCAGTATATATTTAATGTGACATTATATATTCAGTTATGGTATAATTTGGTTGTTTATTGCACTTTTGCTGTTTTTTTTTTTTTTTAAGGAGGAAGCACAACAGGTTTTATGTATATACATTTTTCTGTTTTGTATTTGCACACCTACTGTGTAAAGTGCTGCTTCTGTACAATTTTATACATTTTTTATTTTTATTTTGATTAGCATTACCTCATGCAGATTTATTTTTTTAGAAATGTTTAAATTTTTTTACATTTTAGTCTGGAGTGCTTAGGATTTAGGAAGGTACCGTGACTGAAAAAGGTTGAAAACTTTGCTCTGAGTGCAGGTTTCCTTAAAGTGAACTTGCACATTTACAATAGACTCACTATACCCAGATAGCAAGCAATTGTGCTGAAAGTTTGAAAATGGCTTGCTAAGCTATTGCTAGACTTGCCAGGCTTCACAAGTTTGTTGCACAATTGCAGCAAGTCCGCATTGCATGACTCCAGATGAACTTTCTTTGCAAACATTCTGCAAGTCTGCTGCAAGTTCTGGTTCAGTTATGTTGTACAATAGTCATCCCACCACAGGGGGCACTGTGGCTGAATTTTCATGATATAGACTTGCAGAGCTCTTGCTGTAGACTCACCACTGCAACTTTGCTCTTGCTAGAGACTTGCAACGCAAATGTGCTATAAATTGGAAAAGTGTCAACTAGAAATTGTGCTTCAAGTGCTCTGCAAGTGTACAACTTGCCAGTGAAAATGTGCAGCAAGTTAACAGACTTGCAATTCAACACTACCACAAATTTGTGGCAAGTTATCCTTGTTATCTGGAATAATGCCCCCTTCTCCCTACATTTACATACTCACCTTTGCTTTGCTCCCCCAATGCTCCTTTTAGTGGGCTAAGGAGAGACATGCTTGTGTAAACTAAAGTCAGATTTCTGGCCAGAGCTTACATGGGGCTGATTCCTTTTCTGTCTACGTGTAACATCATTGTGCCAATCACCAAGCAACCACTGAATGGTATGTGCTGCTGGGGGCTATACTTTGAAGTTGTTCTAAACCTCAGGCATAAAATATGAACAAAGCATATGCCTCTATAGTGCGTACTTGTTTCAAGCCAGAGCACCAAGTGTAATTTCTGTCTACTGCTTTGTTCCTCTGCTATCGGCATGATCCCCTTCTGACAAGTTTTCCTTATACTAAGAGAAAAATGGTGACAGGGGAGGGAGCTCCAGCTGACCGACAGCCTCACCTCTGTTCCTGTGTGCTGTGTGAAGGGGGTGTGTCCCTTCCCTCCAATCAGCTCTCAGAGCTCTCCTCACTGAGCTCTATAGGGTGTAATTTTATCTCTCTGTCCCCTTTTTTTCTGACAGTTTAGACAAGCTTTTTAAAGTCTGGACTTTGAACAGGTGTAGAGAAGAAACGACTTGAGATAGACAGGTGCAACGTGTGTAGGAGCATTTGTTTCATCTCTGTGTATCCCTTGAGGCCTGTCACTTCACTGGGTATATGTAAAGGTTTACAACCACTTTAAAGTGGAAGTTCAGCCAAATGCTAACTACTTAAAGTGTTACTACACCAACAACAGTAAAAGTTGTCTGTATATTCAGTAAAGTATGATTGTTATACTCCCTTGGAACTGAAGGGTTTAATCCACTGCAGTGTGTAAAAAGGCTGTTTGATCCTGTCTTCCCCGATCCTCCCCTTCCTGTACTGTCTCCAAAACATGTCTGGATAAGACAGAGTTACTGGAGTCAGGCTGCACATGCTCAGTTTGGTTTGTATTACCAGAGAGTTTTTTTTTTCTTTAGAGAGAGTGCATGTGATCAGCACAGGGCCAATCAGCACTATCCAGACAGAGGGTCAGGGTTCTGCATCCTGATAGGTCAGCTAGTGCAGGATGAAAACTCCTCCTACAAGCTTTTAGCAGAGACTGCTAATAAGAGAAGGTATTTAGCCATTTATATTTACTAAAATGATTGTATTTCCATGTTCTGTGTACTGTGGGAGACCAGATATAGTGAATGCAGGGTCCTGGGTTCAGTAACACTTTAAATCTACTCCCACCCCCATTCTAAGCCTATAATATCTTCTCTGTCAAAGGAAAGCTGTCCATACTTACCTATTCAGGTTCAGTCACATGATCGGGTCCCAGCGTTGGCTTCAGTGTAGAGCAGGGACAGCCAACAATGTATTCCTCATAGGTGTCACCTATTAGTGATGTCATCGCTCAGGCTCTGCAGCCGGTTCACGCTGAGGTCTCTTCTTCACCGAAGCCGGCGCTGGGTCCCGATCATGTCACCAGACCAGAGTTCCCTTAGCATAGGTAAGTATGCTGATCTTTCCTTTGCAAAGTAGATAGAATAGGCTTAGTATGATTGTGAGAGTAGATTTAAGTATATTTAGTATTTCACTGAACTTCCACTTTAAAGTCATCCTGTTATTTTGCTCTGCTCAGGACAAGCAAAGGTTTGGTTTAAGTTTTTCTACAAAAGTCAGCGCTGCCCAGAACATAAATGTAATTGGATGGACACTAAATGGTTTTCATACGACTTTTAGCCCTTGTACACCCATGGAAAATGTCCGATCGGACCGCGTTGTCGGATAATCCGACAGTGTGTGGGCTCCATCGGACTGTTTCCGTCTGAATATCCGATGGACCAAGTTTAAGAGCTGGGCTATAAAACTTTCCGACAACATGATCCGATCGGACTTTGTCCGATCGTATGTAGAGAATTCCGATCGGACAAAGTGCCACACATGCTAAGATCAAATTCCTAGACCAAAGCTATTGGCTACTAGCCTGAACGTAGTCCCGTTGTAACGAAATAACGTCATCACGTTCTGAACGATCGGATTTTCCGACAACTTTGTCCGACCGTGTGTATACAACACCAGTTTCGGACAAAATCCATCAGACTAAATCCGACTGATTTTGTTGTCGGAATGTCCGACCGTGTGTACAAGGGCTTAGACTTCAGAGCAGAAATCTCTTGCAGCAATTTGTAGCTCCTGCTCTTCCCACAAGGCTATAATGTAGGTGTCTTTCTATTATATTTGGACTCCCCAGTTTTTATTTGTTCATGCTTCGCTGGGAGCATTACATATACTGGGAGGGTTATTTACTAACAGTAAATCCACTTAGCACTACAAGTGGACTGCAAATGCACTTAGAAGTGCACTTGGAAGTGCAGTGGTTGTAGATCTGAGGGGGACATGCAAGGAAAATTAGAAAACAGCATTTTAGCTTGCACATGATTGGATGATAAAATCAGCAGAGCTTCCCCTCCTTTCAGAGCTTCCCCTCAGATCTACAGTGATCTACAGCGACTGCACTTCCAAGTACTGCAAAGTGGATTTGCTTTTCTTAAATAACCCCCTATGTAGATTAGAACAAAAGACAAACATCCACCAAGGTCAACCTATCAAAAGCTCCAACACATTTGGTCAAGAAGTTAGTAAGACTTGTGGGTGACTACAACCAATTTTGCCTGTCAAAGAGAATCTCTGAGAGACAGAAAAAGCCAACATGTGATTCCATTAGCCGGCAAGCACACTGTACACAATAAGAAGTAAGACATCAATTTTCTGGACTTACAAAAGAAGAATAGTACTAGACCAATGATGACTACTAACAGGACCACCACAATATAAATCCAAGTACTGTTTTTTTTTGGAAGAGGACCTGTAGCAAAAAAAAAAAAAAAAATGTTACTATGTATTGCAAAAAATATATGCCACACTATAAAAACAATTAACAAAACATTCTTACCACCCAACAAATGCTAAGTAATGTTGAAGATGGGATGCATATAAAGTAACTGTTTTAGCAGCCAAAGAATTTATAATTCTGTCCGTCCAGACTCTCAAAACTTATGGTGGCCATACACGCTTTGCAAAATCGATTTTTTTTTTTTTCTGATTGATCTTTCTGATATAAGTAATTGATCTATAGTCAACAACCTCTCACATCGCTATGCCACACACAGGTGATGGATTTTGATTGATAGTTAAAGAGGAGGTCAAGCCTGGGGAAAAAATTAAAAGTCAGCAGCTACAAATACCGTAGCTGCTGACTTTTAATATAAGGACACTTACCTGTCCAGGGAGCCCGCGATGTCGGTGCCCCAAGCCGTTCCATCCATCGTCTCCGGGTACAGGCGCTAGTATTTTCACTAAGGGAAACGCAGCTTCACAGCCTGTTTCCTAATGCGCATGTGTAAGTCGTGCTGTGCTTTCTGAATGGTCCCGCTGTCTTCTGGGTCCACTGTGTGTCTCTCGGAAGACAGCGGGGGGAGGAGGAGGGGCCAGAAACATAAAGGGGAGCAGGCACCTGGTTTTGACAGTTATTTACTGCCCTCACCCCCCGAAAGATGACAAATGTGGCAGCGGAGGGGGGAGGAAGCAAACAAGTGGAGCTTCCCCTTTTGGGTGGAGTTACACTTTAAGATACAAGTGCAAATTACAGTTGCATGTTATCGATTGCATTTCTGTTTCCACCATGTCATCTCATAATCTGATTGCTCAAAAATGTGATCATATTCATGAACAAAGTATCTCAGTGCTGTTGATTGATGCAAACGATCAATAATATTCCACACTGGCCAATCAAATCTGATCAAAATTGCATCTAACTGCATCTAATTGCAAACTAAGTGGTAGGAGGTTTTGGCTGTTTGATTGTTTGCTGATTCGATTATTTTGTTTGTTATTCCATAATATTTTATTGAAATATTTTGTAAAGAATTACAATAGTAACAAAAAGCCAAATACAACAAGCGTAATGAAAAGTCAACATTAGTAACGTAATTGTTGGTTGAGGAAGATCAGTGAAATTGGGTAAATAACTCACAAATCTAAGTAACCACACAAAAAATAAAATACATAAATAAATAAATAAAACAAAACGAAGATACAGAATACTATTCACAATTCACAATTCTGTTCCCTTACTCAGCAATATGACTCTTTATAGAGCAAAATCTAGAGGATATTGATTGAAATGCACATTGAGCAGATCAAAATAAAAATCAAACTGTATATGGCCTCCGTTACACAGCACAATCTTGTCTGGGAGGGGGACCTGATTTTTCTTTGCTGTGGTTACATTTTCATTTATAGGTCTTTTCCCTGTCCCGCTCTGTGATTGGACAGTGAAGGAGAAGCAGTACACTAATGAGCTCATCTCTCTGTCATTCTATCTTATCCTCCTATCATATCTTCCTTGCACTGCAGCACACACCAGACTGGCTCCATGTGCTTCTTCTCCCTCCCCATCACTGAGCTCTGCTGTACAGACTGTATTGCAGACTGCAAGAGACTGATATCTGGTAAAATTCAGGTACTTACATGGCTTGCATTTACAAAGAACACATTTCGTGATGTATTAATGATTATATTGCATTGATTTTTGCCTTTAATATCTGCAAATAGTTGAATTTTAAGGGAATTTCTGCAGAAAGTCTTCACACAGCAGTTAACATCAGTCTAACCTCTTAATTCTAAGTACTTAAGATGATTTTACTGGCTCAGCCATGCACACAAAATGCCCTGCAATTAATAATCAAGGCTCTATTCACATCTATGCATTGTGGTAAAACGGGTATAACCGCAAAGCATCTTAAAACACAGAACTAAGTGGCATTCATTTTATATGGCATCTCAAAGCACCTAGCCAAGGCACTCTTTGTACCCTTTCTGTGGTGTGGGGTGCTGCATTAGGGAAAATGGTGTAGGTTCATTAAAAGGCGTGTTGTAGTGCATTGACTATTCATCTGTGGTTCCATCTTCTACCTCAACCCTCCCATCCAGGGGCGGACTGACAACTCATGGGGCCCCCAGGCAATAGGAGATTATGGGGCCCCCAGGCAATCAGAGGTTATGGGGCCACACAGTAGACACACACACAGTATACAATCACACAGTATACACAGACATGTTTCTATTGGCCGAGAAGGTACTGGAGGGGTGGGGCAGCTATAATCTTGGGATTTTTCGACCAAAAGGATGTTGGTAATGGACATTTCAGAGACAGATGTAAAAAAAAACAGATTTTTACATACTGTCCTTGGTTTTACTGAGGCTGGCAACCCTGATTGGGCCCCCTAGTGGCCCAGGGCCCTCGGGCAGTGCCAGAGTGGCCAAATGGTCAGTCCGCCCCTGCTCCCATCACTACACAGCAATGATACACGGATTCGGGGATTCGGGGGAAGGAATCATAGCACACGGTGGAGGACATAGGCAATTAACACTCATGGAAATGTTGAACGGTGAAGAGTCTTAAGCCAGCCATACACAGATCCAAATTCGGCCTGCATGGGCAGGCTGATTGTACCCAAGTCGATCCATCAATTGACTTGGGTACAACCAGCCTGTCGAATTTTTCACATTCGATTACTGCCAGCAGCTATAGCCATTAGCAGTAATCATTGTGTTCTGCCAGACAGGAAAGCTCCCTGTGATACCCCCACCCCACAGAGAACACAATAACACTGTGGAAGACATTCCCCCATCAACACTGACTGTGTTAATGGGAGAATCAATTGATTTTATTTCCTTCCACCTGTGTTGGAAGGAACAAAAATTGAATCATCTATGGGCTGTTAAGGCCACATTCAGATGGCCGAATAGCAGGGGATAGTTTGCTGGATTATGCTGATACTAATTGGCCACCCTGGCTGCTACAGTGAGGCCATTAGAATATAGCCTAAGGCTGGATTCACACCTATGCATTTTTGGCGCTTTTTGCATTTTACAGATTTGCAGTACAGTCCATTTAAAATGGTTTCCTATGGAACACGTTCTGTAGTGAAAATCTACAAAATGCAAAAGGTAGACATGAGCGCTGTCAAAAAATGTGTTTTGTTTCGTTCCGTATGAAAAAAAAATCGTATTTCGTAATTCGTGTACGAAATTCAATTCGGATTAACACAAAATACAAATTTTCGTTAGATTCGTAAACTTTTCGTTAAAATAACAAAAGTTCGTTATGATGAATTTATCATTATGAGGGGTTCCCACCATCCCTGGGATGTGTTGACTTCCTGGGTTTTTAACCTTTAGTTTCGTTAACTTTTCGTAATAATAACGAAAGTTTGTTATGATGAATTTATCATTATGAGGGGTCCCCACCATCCCTGTGCTGAGTTCCCGGGTCTGAGTGTACACCCGCTGTGCCCATTATGGGGGGTTCCCACCATCCCTGTGCTGTGCTGACTTCTTCTGATTGGTGAACAAAACACCAGTAATTTTTCTGTTAATTTGGATCCAAAATTCCTTAAGGAAATTTCGTATGAAATTCGTAACCATATAAATTCCCATAGAGTTCCCACCATCCCTGTGCTGACTTCCTGGGGTTTTAACTTTTAGGTTCATTAACTTTTCGTAACAATTACGAATTTTCGTTATGATGAATTTATCATTATGAGGGGTTCCCACCATCCCTGTGCTGTGCTGACTTCCTGTTTTTTTAACTTTTA
This sequence comes from Lithobates pipiens, assembly GCF_037356315.1. Classification (NCBI taxonomy): domain Eukaryota; kingdom Metazoa; phylum Chordata; class Amphibia; order Anura; family Ranidae; genus Lithobates; species Lithobates pipiens. The sequence goes on along the minus strand of NW_027507789.1, from coordinate 53,856,889 downwards.
GGTTTGTTTACTTTTTGTAACAAATACGAATTTTCGTTATGAATTTGGATCCGAAATTCGTAAACGAAATTTTGTATCTCATACGGAATTCTTACGCATAAAAATTTGTATTTCGTAGTCATACGAATGTACTAATCGCACATGTCTATCCTAAGGGCAGGAGTAGTACAGACTGATGGAACCATTAGCCAATGGTATGTGCTGCACAGCAGTATGCAGTAGTATTTATTGCACTGATGGCATAATGCTAAAACTTATGCCGCGTACACATGGATCAGACTATCCGGCGGACTTGGTCTGGCGGACAAACCGCCGTAAAGTCCACCGGACTGTCCGAACGAGCGGACCTGCCCACACACGGGACTTTTCCGGCGGACTAGGTCCGCTGGACTATCCGCTGTATAGTCCGCCGTACTTTTGAAATGAACGGACTTGCCCACACATGGAGAAAAGTCCGTTCATTTTGAGCGCGGCTCCAGGACTAGCGAAGGAAGTCAATGTCGCCTTCGGCGGCGAGATTGATACATCGCTGGCACCGTCACCTGGTATGGACTTAAAGGGGAAGCCCTACGCAGAAAAAATGGCGTGAGGGTCCCCCCAGGTCCATATCAGACCCTTATCCGAGCACGCTACCCAGCCAGTCAGGAAAGAGGGTGGGGACGAGCAAGCGCCCCCCCCCCCTTCTGAGCCGTAACAGGCCGCGTGCCCTCAACATGGGGGGGGGGGGGCGCTTTGGGGAAGGGGGGCCGCGCAGCCCCCCCACCCCAAAGCACCTTGTCCCCATGTTGATGAGGACAAGGGCCTCTTCCTGACAACCCTGGCCGTTGGTTGTCGGGGTCTGCAGGCGGGGGGCTTATCGGAATCCGGGATGCCCCCTTTTATAAGGGGGCCCCTGGATACCGGCCCCCACCCTATGTGAATGAGTAAGGGGTACAATGTACCCCTACCCATTCACCTGCGAAAAAAATGTAAATAAAGCACAACACACAAGGGTTAAAAATAATTTAATGCACAGCTCCCGGGGTCTTCTCGCCGGACTCCTCTGCTATCGTCTGCTCTTTTACTAGCGGAGGAGCCCGGGGTTCTTCTTCCCGACTTCGGGGGTCCTGTCCCCCTCTTCGGTTCTTCTTACCGGGCCTCCGCGCCTTCTCCCAGCTCTTTTACATGCGGTGGCCCGGTCTTCTATCTCCGCCGCTGCCTTCTCTTCTTCTTGTTCTTCGGTGGCGACATTGACTTACTTTACTAGTCCTGGCTACCTGGAGCCGCGCTCAAAATGAACTGACTTTTCTCCGTGCGGGAAAAGTCTGTTCATTTAAAAAATACGGCAGACTAGCACACACACGGCCGTATTGACAATTTTTGAGTCAAAACTACTTTCTAAGTCCGCCGGACTTTTTGGTAAAAAAAAGCCCGCCGGAGCCCACACATGGGCGGATTGTCTGGCGGACTCGCCAGATAATTTGATCGTGTGTATGCGGCATTAGTGAAATTGGTCACACAAAGCCATAGCATTCTCAGGCATGCAAATTTGACAGGTAATACTGCCTATCATTCTCACCCACTGAAGTTAATGTGGCTGTGACGCAACTGCAAGCCAAACGCTTGGCCCGTGGTTGTGGAATAATGGTTCTATACAAAATCCCTTGGCTGGGGAAAAAAAGGAAACGTATTCAGCAGGTGCTAGAGTCACCTCCTTAATACCTAAATGCCACGGCTCTGCTGAAGGAGAGAAACTACTTCCAGTTTGAAAAAGGCCTTACAGTCAGTCTACTGTGTAGCTTACAGTATAGGGCAGTGATGGCGAACCTTTGAGTCTGAGTGCCCAAACTGAAATAAATAAGTTGGTTTTGTGTTGTAAAGTGCCAACACGGCAATTCACAAGAGAGGGGTGCTGAGCAAAAGAGAGGGGGTGTGTGAGAGAGATGGGGGTGTGTGTAAGAGAGAGAGGGGGTTGTGAGATAGGGGTTTGTGAGAGAGAGAGAGAAAGGGGGCTGTGAGAGAGAGAGAGGACACAGAGAGAGAAAGGCGACAGAGTGAGGGGTGGACAGATAGATAGAGATGGGGTACACACACACAGAGAGGGGGGACACACGGGGGGCAGAGAGAGAGGGGGGACAGAGAAATGGGGGCACAGAGAGGGGGAGGGGGACAGAGAGGGAGAGGGGGGGCAGAGGGGGAAGGGTGTGAGAGATATGGGACAGAGATAAAGGGGAGGGCACAGTGAAAGAGAGAGAGAGGACAGAGAGAGACAAGGGTGACAGAGAGTGAGGGGGGAAAGATAGATAGAGATAGGGGACACACACAGAGAGGGGGGACACACGGGGGGCAGAGAGAGAGGGGGGACACAGAGGGGGAGGAGTGTGAGAGATGCTGAGAGAGGGGGCAGAGAGAGAGAGATGGGACAGAGAGAGAGATATGGGACAGAGATAAAGGGGAGGGCACAGAGAAAGAGAGAGGGGGGACAGAGAGAGAGGGGGACAGAGAGAGAGAGAGAGAGGGGGGACACAGAGAGAGAGGGGGGACACAGAGAGAGAGGGGGACAGAGAGAGAGAGAGGGGGGAGAGAGAGAGAGGGGGGAGAGAGAGAGGGGACACAGAGAGAGGGGGAGCAGAAAGAGGGGGACATGGGGGCTGAAAAAGAGGAGAGCTGAGAGAAAGGGAGACCTCTAGCTCTGTCCTTATCTGCAATCCCTGCTCTGCCTTCCTGCCCCAGTCTTTGTCTGCAGGTATTCAGTGTATAATTGTGCCCGGTACCTGTCTCCATCCCTGTTCCATCCACCGGCTCCCTCACAGCCTGTGCCTCTTGCCTGTCCTTGTCTTCTGGGCCCACGGTCAGTCTGTTCTCCGGGCCTCACTGTTGAAGGAGGTTTGAGGAGTCCAAGCTCCGGAAGGCGCCAGGGATGCTGCGCCCCTCTTCAGCCATACAATGAAGCAGTGAAGGTCTTCTCTCCCTCCCGTGCGTGCTGTCAGGCCTGTAGCCTACCACGCGGAGAATGTGGGGCCGCCCACTCACTCGTGCAGACAGTTTCCCACACCTTGCCGCTGCTTGCTTCTCTCCCTCGCGTGCTCTCAGGTCTGTAGCCTTCCGCGCGGAGGCTGCGGAGCCACCCACTCATTCGTGCAGTTAATTTCCTGCACCTCGCTGCTGTTTGCTGCCATGTTCTCCCCACCGTGAACCAGGACCCTCTCGCGTGCCCACAGAGATGGCTCTGCGTGCCAGCTGTGGCACGCGTGCCATAGGTTCGCCATCACTGGTATAGGGGGTCATTTGATTAACTTGTTAGCAATCAATCTTAATTTTGGGGGCATATTTGAGGCACTAATAGCATCCTTGTACCCTTAACCTTGGCTTTACTATAGTAAAATGCAAACAGAGTGAGTCCAGAGTATAAACAAGATGCAGAAAAATTTCCACTTTAAAACGAATGTATATAAATGTCTTTTGCTGTCATTTACCTCGTTTTAAGCAGATGGAACTTCCACAATGTATAATGACTAATGGTAAGTGATCATTGTTAAAAGTTAATAGAATCTAAATGATCAAATCAACTTCCAAGACAATTTGCTTTCAAGATTGTTCTAGTTCCATAATGCCAGCTTTTGTAGCATAGCAGATGCTAAAATCACGATACCAGTAATAAAGCATGCAACAAATCCTGAGGTTTTTAGAGACCGTATAATTCTCCTATCCTACCGCTTGAGATTTTGAGTGCTATCATAGGAGCTACATACTGAGCTGGCAGTCCCGGAGTTCCCATGCAATAGGGCTGTATAATGTTCTTTGTTCTGTGTGTAGCTGGTTTTGGGTCAATTTTATTGAATTTCTATTTTTATGTTAACAAATATTTGACCTAATTGTAACCTAAAAGTATTTATAAGATTTTTTTTTTTTACAAACAGACATTTAATGTGATCCTAATATATAACTAAATTATAAACCCCCTATACTCTGATACCCCTAACTAAAATATAGTGGAACCAATTGCCTTCAGAAGTCACCTCGTTAGTAAATAAAGTCCACCTGTGTGTAATTTAATCTCAGTATAAATAAAGCTGTTCTGTGAAGCCCTCAGAGGTTTGTTAGAAAACCTTAGTGAGCAAACAGCATCATGAAGGCCAAGGAACACACCAGACAGGTCAGGGATAAAGTTATGAAATTTAAAGCAGGGTTAGGTAATAAAAAAAATATCCCAAACTTTGAACATCTCATTGAGCATTGTTCAATCCATCAAAATGGAAAGAGTATGGCACAACTGCAAACCTAACAAGACATGGCCATCCACCTAACCTGACAGGTCGGGCAAGGAGAGCATTAATCAGAGAAGCAGCCAAGAGGCCCATGATAACTCTAGAGAAGCTGCAGAGATCCACAGCTCAGGTGAGAGAATCTGTTCACAGGACAACTAATAGTCGTGCTCTCTACAAATCTGACCTTTATGGAAGAGTGGCAAGAAGAAAGGCATTGTTGAATGAAAGCCATAAGAAGGCTTTCTCAGTTTGTGAGAAGCCATGAGGGGGACACACAGGGGAGGGCTGGCAGCCTTAGGCCTGGGGGGCAAGTCCAGTTAAGTGGCCCATTGAACCACTGAATCAGCTCACCACCCATCTACACCACATTCCCTGTACAGAGAGAGAGGGAGACTGCTCCACATTGCCCCAAAGAGAGATAGACTGCTTGACACTGCCTCCACAGAGAGAGACTGCTTCACACTGCCTCCACAGAGAGAGACTGCTTCACATTGCCTGCACAGAGAGAGACCCCGCTTCACACTGCCTCCACAGAGAGAGACCTCGCTTCACACTGCCTGCACAGACCCCGCTTCACACTGCCTCCACAGAGAGAGACCCCGCTTCACACTGCCTCCACAGAGAGAGACCCCGCTTCACACTGCCTCCACAGAGAGAGACCCCGCTTCACACTGCCTGCACAGACCTCGCTTGACACTGCCTGCACAGAGAGAGCAGTCACTTTCTGTGCAGGCACTGTGAAGCAGTCAGTCTCTGTATAGGCAGTGTGAAGTGGAGCAGTCTCTCAGAGAATGGAGCAGTCTCTCAGAACGAGACTGCATGATTGCCCCCAGAGAGACTGAGAAAAAGAGCTGGCCCCTTCCCCACACACAGTACACAGACCAATGAGGCTGCAGGAAGATGAAGACTAAAGACTGTGCTGTCACCAGGGTGCAGGTTCCTCCTGTCTCAATTGCGGATAGTAAGAAATGCACATGCAGACGCATGCTGGAGCACAGGCCAGATTAAGGGCATTTTGGGCCTGGTGCTGCAGTGGAGTAGGTTTAGGAGTGGCAGGGATATGAGGTAAGTAATGTCATATCCCAGCTCTTGCCCAGACTTGGTCACAGCCCCACAGGGCTGTAATGTTAGGGAAGCCCAGAACTTGAATTACCAAGCTTCCGTAAGAGCCGTGTGTCGGTGTGTGCTCTGAGGTGAAAGTTTCCAAGCCATCAGAATACAGAGATCACTGCTGGCAGCTATAGCAGCCAGCACTGATCGCTAAAAAACATAAAGACACACTGGTTGTACTGTCAGTTGATGGAGTCAAATTCTGTACAACCAGTCTGCACAGAGATAGATTGAAATGTCTGCTGAACCGGCAAAATTTCAATCTGTCTATTGTGGCCTAAGTCCACCAGTCTCTGGGTTTAGTAATATCCTCAAATCTTCTGAAAGGGGGGCTCCACTTAGGTGTAGAAATTCACTTTAAACTCCACCTTATTTCCAAAACTCTCTTTAGGGTCCTTTAACACTAAAGGCGCTGTACAGGCGTTTTAGTGCTAAAAAATAGCACCTGTAAAGCGCTTCTTATGCCACCCCAGGTTTCCCACTGGGGCGGTGCGCTTGAAGGACATTCTGAAAAGTCCAGCAAGCAGCATTATTGGGGCGGTTTGGGAGAGGTGCCCAGCCTATTGAAATGAATGCAACACGGCCCTTTTTAACACTTTCTTTGGCCACTAGTGGGGGTTAAAAGTGCCCCGCTAGCACCACTAAAACAATGATAAAGCGCCACTAAAACGAGCAGCGCTGTACCACTACCGCCCACATCGCCCCAGTGTGAAAGTATCCTTTGGTATTAGATGTGCAAACAAAAAGGTGAGACCACATCTAATACCTACAGAGAGTAATGGAAATAAGGTGGAGTTCAAAGTGAACTGTGTCATTACCTGCAGGGATTGGCATTTCGGGGGGTTAAAGCAGGCAGGGATGAAATGTGATATCAACTATTCACTGCCTGTCAAATGCCTCTGAAAAGTGACCTGAGCATGGATCACCTTTCAGAGGAGTGGCAGTGGCTCCTGCAAGTGAATACAAGCATTTAGGCTCACACTGGTGTGCTGCGGTTTGGCTGCAGTGCGGGTGTACTGGCGGGTGTCACACCCCCTCAGACTTCTTTTAGGTTACTCATTGTTGCTGCATGTTCTGAAAGTGCAGGACGTTTTGTGCACTTTCAGAACATGCAGTAAAAATGTGCATCCTCTGTCCCAGGGGCAACATGCAGGATGACTGCCAGTACACCAGCACTGCAGCCAAACTGCAGCATGTCAGTGAGAGCCCTCATCATACCACCTAGCCCTAGGAGAGCAAGGTACTGGCACAGGCTGCTAGAAAAAAACTCTTTGGCTGCAGAGAGGAGGAGCTCACTTACTTGGATGGTCCCAGCCTCCCAGGAGCCTCACTGGATTCCAGCCAACTGCTCAGATTGAGCAGAGAGCAGGTCCAGCCTCTGCCAACCAATGGTGTGGAGTAGGGAGGGGCTGGGCGGGGCTGTGCTGTGTAACACAGACTGTCAGCCCTGACATGAAGACATCGCTGGCTCACAGTACTGGACTCGGCCAGCTCAAGAACTGTGCATGTTGCGGTTTTGAGCTGACGACACAGCAGCCTTTGCCACTGCGTATCAGAGCAGCCCAGGGGGCAATTGCATCCCTGCCCCCTGGCCCAGCCCTCCCCTGGGGACACAGCAAACATGTGGAAGAAGGTGCTCTGGTCAGATGAGCCCAAAACTGATCTTTTTGACCTAAAAGCAAGACGTTATGTGTGGCGGAAAACTAACACTGCACATCACTCTGAACACACCATTAACCAGTTCCCGACCAGCGCACGCCGATGTACGTCGGCAGAATGGCACAGGCAGGCAAATGGGCATACCTGTACGTCCCTTTAATTTTGCGGCACGCTCCCGTGCTGGTCGGGTCCCCCGTGAGTCCGGTCGCGGAGCATACCCCACGATCGTCTCATGGGGTGGCTGAATGGAGAAATGCCATTGTAAATAGCATTTCCCCATTCTGCCTAGCAACTAGTGACGCTGATCTCTGCTCCATGTGATTGGAGCAGAGATCAGTGTTCACTAAATGAAAGTCCAGCCCCCCACAGTTAGTAACACACCCCTAGGAACACTTAACCCCTACACTGCCACCCACTGGTTAACCCCTTCACTGCCAGTGTCATTTACACAGGAATCACTGCATTTACAGTACAGACCAAAAGTTTGGACACACCTTCTCATTCAAAGAGTTTTCTTTATTTTCATGACTATGAAAATTGTAGATTCACACTGAAGGCATCAAAACTATGAATTAACACACGTCCAATTATATACTGAACAAAAAAGTGTGAAACAACTGAAAATATGTCTTATATTCTAGGTTCTTCAAAGTAGTCACCTTTTGCTTTGATTACTGCTCCGCACACTCTTGGCATTCTGTTGATGAGCTTCAAGAGGTAATCACCTGAAATGGCTTTCCAACAGTCTTGAAGGAGTTCCCAGAGATGCTTAGCACTCGTTGGCCCTTTTGCCTTCACTCTGCTGTCCAGCACACCCCAAACCATCTCGATTGGGTTCAGGTCCGGTGACTGTGGAGGCCAGGTCCTCTGGCGCAGCACCCCATCACTCTCTTTCTTGGTCAAATTGCCCTTACACAGCCTGGAGGTGTGTTTGGGCTCATTGTCCTATTTGAAAAATAAATGATGGCCCAACTAAACGCAAACCGGATGGAATAGCATGCCGCTGCAAGATGCTGTGGTAGCCATGCTGGTTCAGTATGCCTTCAATTTTGAATAAATCCCCAACAATGTCACCAGCAAAGCACCCTAACACCATCACACCTCCTCCATGCTTCACGGTGGGAAACAGGCATGTAGAGTCCATCCGTTCACCTCTTCTGCGTCGCACAAAGACACGGTGGTTGGAACCAAAGATCTCAAACTTGTACTCATCAGACCAAAGCACAGATTTCCACTGGTCTAATGTCCATTCCTTGTGTTCTTTAGCCCAAACAAGTCTCTTCTGCTTGTTGCCTGTCCTCAGCAGTGGTTTCCTAGCAGCTATTTTACTATGAAGGCCTGATTCACACAATCTCCTCTTAACAGTTGTTCTAGAGATGTGTCTGCTGCTAGAACTCTGTGTGGCATTGACCTGTTTTCTAATCTGAGCTTCTGTTAACCTGCGATTTCTGAGGCTGGTGACTCGGATGAACTTATCGTTCGCAGCAGAGGTGACTCTTGGTCTTCCTTTCCTGGGGCGGTCGTTATGTGAGCCAGTTTCTTTGTAGTGCTTGATGGTTTTTGCCACTGCACTTGGGGACACTTTCAAAGTTTTCCCAATTGTTCGGACTGACTGACCTTCATTTCTTAAAGTAATGATGGCCACTCCTTTTTCTTTACTTAGCTGCTTTTTTCTTGCCATAATACAAAGTCTAACAGTCTATTCAGTAGGACTATCAGCTGTGTACTGTATCCACCTCCTGCACAACACAACTGATGGTCCCAACCCCATTTATAAGGCTTGAAATCCCACTTATTAAACCTGACAGGGCATACCTGTGAAGTGAAAACCATTTCGGGTGACTACCTCTTGAAGCTCATCAACAGAGATGCCAAGAGTGTGCGGAGCAGTAATCAAAGCAAAGGGTGGCTACTTTGAAGAACTTAGAATATAAGACAAATTTTCAGTTGTTTCACACTTTTTTGTTCAGTATATAATTGGACATGTGTTAATTCATAGTTTTGATGCCTTCAGTGTGAATCTACAATTTTCATAGTCATGAAAATAAAGAAAACTCTTTGAATGAGAAGGTGTGTCCAAACTTTTGGTCTGTACTGTATATAGCAGTGATTGCTGTATAAATGACAAAAATGTCCGATGTGTCCGCCATAATGTCGCAGTCACAATAAAAATCGCATTTACTAGTAAAAAAAAAAAATTATTAATAAAAATGCCATAAAACTATCCCCTATTTTGTAAACGCTATAACTTTTGCGCAAACCAATCAATCGCTTATTGCGATTTTTTTTTACCAAAAATATGTAGAAGAATACGTATCAGCCTAAACTGAGGGAAAAAATTTTTTATATATATATTTTTGGGGGATAGTTATTATAACAAAAAGTAAAAAAATATGTTTTTTTCAAAATTGTTGCTCTATTTTTGTTTATAGCGCAAAAAATAAAAACCGCAGGGGTGATCAAATACCACCAAAAGAAAGCTCTATTTGTGGTGAAAAAAGGATGTCAATTTTGTTTGGGAGCCACGTCGCACGACCGTGCAATTGTCAGTTAAAGAGACGCAGTGCCAAATAGCAAAAAGTGGTCTGGTCTTTGACCAGCAAAATGTTCCGGTCTGTAAGTGGTTAAACATGGTGGTGGCAGCATCATGTTGTGGGAATGCTTTTCATCAGCAGGAACAGGAATTGATAGGAAGATGGACGGAGCCAAATACAGTACAAAGCAAGAGAATACAGGACAATCTTAGAAGAAAACCAGTTACAGTCTGCAAAAGACTTGAGACTGGGGTGGAGGTTCTAAACATACAGCCAGAGCTACAATGGAATGGTTTAGATCAAAGCATATTCATGTGTTAGAATGCCCCAGTCAAAGTCCAGACCTAAATCCAATTGAGAATCTGTGGCAAGACATGAAAATTGCTGTTCATAGACCCTCTCTATCCAATCTGACAGAGCTTGAGCTATTTTGCAAAGAAAAATGGGCAAAAATTTCACACTAGATGTGCAAAGCTTGTAGAGACATCCCCAAAAAGACTTGCAGCTCTAAGTACAGTGAAAGGTGGTTCTACAATGTCTCAGGGGGCTGAATACAAATGCACAAATACAAATACACTTTTCAAATATTTATTTGTAAAAAAAATTGAAAACCATTTATAATTTTCCTTCCACTTCCAATTATGTGCCACTGTGTTGGTCTATCACAAAAATCCCAATAAAATTCATTCACGTTCTTGGTGGTAACTAGGGATGAGCTTCGTGTTCGAGTTGAACATACGTTCGACTCGATCATCAGATGTTCGTTCGGCGAATTCCGAACGTTATGGGCCGTTCGCGCCAAATTCGTGTGGCGCTCACGGCCCACAATGCACTGCGCCATCGCAGTGCATTGCTGGCTCATGACTGGCCAAGCATGCACTGTGACCCCGCATGCTTGGCCAATCACAGCGCCGGCAGCGAGGAGAGCCATGATTGGCCACAGGCAGGATGCCTTTGGCCAATCATAGCTCAGGCTGTGTAGTACACGCCCCACACTATATAAGGCCGCCAGCGCCGCGGCCTTGTGTAGTGTGTTGGCGTCTGTATGAGTTAGTGGGTGTTCTGTGTACCTTCAACACAGGATACACCGATCGTTATCGGACGATTTTGCGTTCTTGCTCTTCTGTAGTGGCTGTTGTCTGCGTGCCCTGACCGCAGTATACACTGCTATATCCACCTATATAGCTAGCTATATTTCTCTTTTTTAATAGAGCTTGCAGTCAGTTGTAGGAGATTGTGCGTGCTGTCTGCGTGCCCTGAACCCAGTATACACCGCTATATCCACCTATATAGCTAGCTATCTTGCTAGTTTTAAATAGAGCTTGCAGTCAGTTGTAGGAGATTGTGCATGCTGTCTGCGTGCTCTGAACCCAGTATACACCGCTATAGCCACCTATATAGCTAGCTATCTTGCTCTTTTTAAATAGAGCTTGCAGTCAATTGTAGGAGATTGTGCGTGCTGTCTGCGTGCCCTGAACCCAGTATACACCGCTATATCCACCTATATAGCTAACTATCTTGCTCTTTTTAAATAGAGCTTGCAGTCAGTTGTAGGAGATCGTGCATGCTGTCTGCGTGCTCTGAAACCAGTATACACCGCTATATCCACCTATATAGCTAACTATCTTGCTCTTTTTAAATATAGTTTGCAATCAGTTGTAGGAGATTGTGCGTGCTGTCTGCGTGCCTTGAACCCAGTAAACACCACTATATCCACCTATATAGCTAGCTATCTTGCTCTTTTGAAATAGAGCTTGCAGTCAGTTGTAGGAGATCGTGCGTGCTGTCTGCGTGCCCTGAACCCAGTATACACCGCTATATCCACCTATATAGCTAGCTATCTTGCTCGTTTTAAATAGAGCTTGCAGTCAGTTGTAGGAGATCGTGCGTGCTGTCTGCGTGCCCTGAACCCAGTATACACCGTTATATCCACCTACATAGCTCTTCTCTAATTGAGCCATCTGCCATCTGCAGGAGTTAGTGGATGTTGTGTGTGCCTCCAGCACAATATACACTACCCAATTGCTGGTTTTCCCATCTCCCTTCAGGCTATTACCATATCTGGAAGGCCAGCAAGGAGAGGCAGACAGGCGCGAGCCGATAAAAGAGGGCAAGCAGGCTCTGTGTCTAGAGACAACAGTGCTGGTCATGGACGCGGTGCATCGTCATCATTAGCACGTGACCATGGGACACGCTTGTCCTTCTTTTCGGCAGCTGGACATGTTGAGCCGCAACATGCCAACGACTTGGTAGAGTGGATGACCAAGCCCTCTTCATCCTCCTCATCCTCTCTCACCCAGGCTCAGGGTACTAGCAAAGCAGCTGCCAACGCATCGTCTTCCCTCCTCTCAATGTCATCATCAGTGACTGCTTCCCTAGACCCACCACGTCCTCCTGAGGAGTCTCCTGAACTCTTTGAGCACAGTGTTGGGTACATGCTCCAGGAGGATGCCCAGTGTTTTGTAGGCTCTGATGATGATACTCAGCTAGAGGAAGGCAGTAGCGTGAATGCAGAGAGAGGGGATGCTCAAGAAGGACAGCAATCTGGCAGTCATGTTCCACAAGCTGCAGCATACTGCCAGGTTTTCTCCAGTGATGAAGAGGGAGGGGATGATGAGGGCACTGACTCCACGAGGGTGCCTGGTAGGAGAGAGGAGGAGGAGGAGGCACATGTCCAACGAGGCAGGATGCCCTCCGGGGGCCAGCTTAGGGGCAGCACACCAACTGAATCACACCGCAGAGCTCCGCCTGTGCAGGGTGCTGCCTCTGCGCGTTATTCTAAAAGTTCTTTGGTGTGGGCCTTTTTTGAGACGAGTGCATCAGATCGCACCGCTGCTATTTGCAACATATGTCTCAAGCGTATCTCGCGTGGCCAAAACATCAGTCGCTTGGGCACCACATGCTTGACCAGACATATGTTGACCTGCCATGCAGCTCGTTGGCAAGCGTACCTCAAAGACCCACACCAAAGAACAAAGCGGACCTCTCCTTGCTCCTCTTCAGCTGGGATCTCCAACCCCACTAGACCTTCAGTCCTTTCTGAAACCTGCTCTGAGAGGAATGAAGGGTTAGAATTAGGTGTGTCACAGCCAAGTGCTTCCGGGCACTCTGCTAGCAGTACACCCACGTCCGATTATAGCAGGCAAATGTCCCTGCCCCAGCTGCTGGACCGGGGAAAGAAGTTCACTCCCAGCCATCCACATGCCTAGCGGTTGAATGCTAGCTTGGCTAAATTGCTAGCACTTCAACTGCTGCCTTTTCAGTTGGTAGACTCGGCCCCCTTCCGTGAGTTTGTACAATGTGCGGTTCCTCAGTGGCAGGTCCCCAAACGCCACTTTTTCTCACGGAAGGCGATTCCGGCTCTCTACCGGCATGTGGAAGGCAATGTCCTTGCCTCGCTGGACAGGGCGGTCAGCGGTAAGGTGCATATTACCGCTGACTCATAGTCCAGCAGGCATGGACAGGGACGTTACCTGTCTTTCACGGCCCATTGGGTCACTCTTCTGGCAGCTGGGAAGGATACAGGACAAGGTGCAGTAGTGTTGGAGGTTGTTCCGCCACCACGCCTCTCTCTCCTCCACCCCCTCCTCTTTTTCTTCCTCCATGGCCTCTTCCAGTGCTCTGTCCTCAGAACCAGCGGTGCTCTGTAGGCGTTCCAGGGGCTAGGCAAGTACGCAGGCAAAACTATGCCATGCCGTGCTTGCGCTGGTTTGTTTGGGGGACAGGAGCCACACTGGGGCGGATGTTTTGTCAGCTCTGCAGGGGCAGGCCGAGAGGTGGTTGACGCCACGCCAGCTTAAGCCAGGAATGGGGGTTTGCGACAATGGCACCAACCTCCTCTCCGCCCTCCGACAGGGACAACTGACCCATGTGCCCTGTGTGGCTCACGTCCTTAACCTGGTGGTGCAGCGGTTCTTGGGCAGGTACCCGGGCTTACAGGATGTCCTGAAGCAGGCCAGGAAAGTCTGTGTGCATTTCCGCCGATCATTTAATGCCTGTGCTTGGCTGGCTGAGCACCAAAAGGAGTTGAACCTGCCTAAGAACCGCCTTATATGTGACATGCCCACCAGGTGGAACTCAACGTTGGCCATGCTGCAGTGGCTGCACATGCAGCAGAGGGCCATCAATGAGTACCTGTGTGACTACGGCACCAGGACAGGGTCAGGGGAGCTCGGTTTTTTCTCACCACGCCAGTGGGGCATGATCAGGGATGCATGCACTGTCCTGTCACCGTTTGAGGAGGCCACAAGGATGGTGAGCAGTGACAGTGCATGCATCAGTGACACTGTACCTCTTGTCCAGCTCTTGGAGCATACGCTGCGTGGAATAATGGACAGGGCATTTGAGGCAGAACAGAGGCAGGAAGAGGAGGACTTCCTTGCCTCTCAAGGCCCCCTTTATCCAGACAGTGTTCCTGCTATGCCACCCATCACACAGGAAGAGGATGAGGAGGAGGAGGATGATTGTGTCAGCATGGAGGTGGAGGCTGGCACTCAGCAGCAGCAGTCTTGTAGGGATGATTTACAGTCCCAAGAAACCCGTGGACTTGTACGTGGCTGGGAGGAGGTAGCTGCGGATCATGTTGTCCTTAGTGACCCAGAGGACTCCGGACCGAATGCCTCAGCTAACCTACGCTGCATGGCCTCCCTGATCCTGCAAAGCCTGCGGAAGGATCCTCGTATTCTTCGGATCAAGGAGAGGGACCATTACTGGCTGGCCACTCTCCTTGATCCACGGTACAAGGGTAAGGTTGCCGACCTTATCTTGCCGTCGCAGAGGGAGCAGAGGATGAGACATCTCCGGGAGGCATTTTAGAAAGGTCTGTGCAGCGCGTTCCCAGAGACTGGGAGGTTACAAACTCCTGGTCCTGGACAACGTGTTGCTGAGGCATCGGTCAGAAGGAGCGGTGGAGAAGGTGGCCGTCTGACCGATGCTTTCAGACAATTTTTTAGTCCGCAGCCCCAAGGTATGATCGGTTCCAGCAACCATCGCCAGCTTCTGATTTACATGGTGCAGGAATACCTAGGGGCAAGGTCAGACTTGGACACCTTTCCCACCAAAAATCCTCTGGCTTACTGGGTCTTGAGGATGGATCACTGGCCAGAGCTTGCACAGTATGCAATTGAGCTACTGGCCTGTCCTGCATCCAGCGTTCTTTCGGAACGCACCTTCAGTGCTGCTGGTGGCTTTGTTACCGATCACAGGGTGCGCCTGTCCACCGACTCAGTTGATCAACTGACCTTCATCAAGATGAATCAGTCTTGGATCACCCACAGCTACCAAGCACCTGAAGCTGATGTAACCGAATATTTTTTTTTAGAAATATCACATCCCTTCAAGACTGCCTATGCTGATGCTGAGTGACTGTCCTGTTATGTTTATTGTCTATCCTCTTCCTCCTCCGCTGATATGTTGGAAGAACCTTTTTGGTTCTGGGTGAGGCCACCAGCCCAATTTTTCTGCCCCTGTTTAACAGGGGCGTTTAATTACAATTTTTGATGCAATGCTTTGCAGCAGGGCTCATTCCTGCACTGCAACTAGAGTATATGGGAGAGGTTGTAGTGTCGTGGCGTGGCACCAGCACCAATGCCTAAGGCCCACTTTTTCTGCCCCTGTTTAACAGGGGCATGTAATTGCAATTCTTGATATAATATTTCACAGGAGGGCCCGTTCCTGTGCCCACCCAGAGTAACTGTGAGGACTTATAGTGTTGTGGCACCAGCACCACAACCACCAAAGGTCAATTTTTCTGACACTGTTCAACAATGGCATGTAATTACAATTCATGATATAATCGTTCACAGCAGAGCGCTCCAGCACCCACCAAGAGTCACTTTGAGGGCTTACAATGTTGTGGCAAAACCAACACCTTGTTCCGCCATTTCTGCAAAGCATATAGGGCAGGCCCCTACTTTCAAACATCCAACTTTACAAACATCTCCTACTTGCAAACGGAAGGAGACAACAGCAAGTGAGATGAAAAAAGACGGACGGCAAAACAAATTATACAGAGGTGATAACCCTTCCCTATGTTTTCCAAAAAGCTTAAAAATAGATTTTTTGACTGGAGCTACACTTTAAAAATGTACCAGTTGAAAATTACAAACAGATTCTACTTAACACAACAAACCTACACAGTCCCTGTCTTGTTTGCACCGCCTGTATACTGCTGTTCTGAGTATATAGGGCCTGGGGGCCACACGTATTTCATTTTTTTAATATGGGTATGGGGTTCACCTTAATATGCGTACAAGACCCAAAGGGGCTGGTAATGGGCAGGGAGGGCTACCCATGCCATTTTTCTCAATGATTTTCAACCATATTGCAGGAACCAGATATAACATTAAAACCGCAAGCAGTTTTAAATGACGTTATATCCGTTAAATGTAATTTTGTGCAGGGACTGTTCTAAACACGGGAAACACGTGGCACTTCACAGGCATACTACAGACACCCCCCAGGCACGATATTTAAAGGAATATTTCACTTTTTTTTCACTTTAATAGTCACTAAAATCAGTGCTGTCGCCAAAATGGCCATTTTTAAAAACATTTTAGGCATTGACCTATGTCCCCAAACCCTTTTTAGGACAGTATCTTGCATATTCGCAGTTAAAATTAGCACTTTTAATTTCGAACGTTCGAGTCCCATAGACTTCAATGGGGTTCTAACGTTCATACGAATTTGGGGTCCGTTCGAAAGTTCTGGTGCGAACCGAACCGGGGGGTGTTCGGCTCATCCCTAGTGGTAACATGACAAAATTGTAGAAATTTTCAAGGGGTATGAATACTTTTTCAAGGTACTGTGTGTATGCGTGTGTGTATATGTGTGTGTATACATACATATATATACACACACATACATGATGGTTTCCATTTAAAATCCACTGTTAGAACAACACAATTATGTATGTAGGCAATGAATAATAACTTACCACAGACAACATCAGCTCTGTCAGTTCCTGGACGGATTTGTAGTTGTGATCTACCACAGCTAGAATGAAGACATAACAAGTTGTGATATATTCCACATATGGATTTATTGCATTTAACCAACAATAGTCAAAGGATAAATGTGGTATGTAAAAAAGTACAAAAGTTAGTCTTCAGCGCTACACATTTTATTTTAAATTGAACTCTTGTAAGCATTTGACTTGGTACCAGCCTATTGCAATCCCCTGTATAGCGACATTCAGATATTCAGAGAGAGGGAGGGGTGGTGCTAATAGTTAATTAAGTGTGCTTCATAAAAATGTGCTGAAAGAAAAAAGCTGATAGGAGGCAGGCATGTACTGGCCATCGGGACTACCGGGAGATTCCCGGTGGGCCGATGGCTCAGTGGGCCGGTCTGGTGCAGTCCTGGAGCCGCTCCTCTCTGACAGTGAGTGATTTCGATTTCACTCCTGTCAGGAGGAGCAGTCTCCGAGATATGCTGGAGAGAGCATTAGGCTTTCTGCTCCCTCCGGGCCTGCAGGGTGAGATAGACACGGTCAGCAGACTTTCCTTCCTCTCTCCCCTATCGCTTGTTATCACATGACTGGAGCAGGCATGTACTGGCCATCGGGACTACCGGGAGATTCCCGGTGGGCCGATGGCTCAGTGGGCCGGTCTGGTGCAGTCCTGGAGCCTCTCCTCTCTGACAGTGAGTGATTTCGATTTCACTCCTGTCAGGAGGAGCAGTCTCCGAGATATGCTGGAGAGAGCATTAGGCTTTCTGCTCCCTCCAGCCTGCAGGGGGAGATAGACACGGTCAGCAGACTTTCCTTCCTCTCTCCCCTATCGCTTGTTATCACATGACTGGAGAGAGGAAGAAGAGAGGCTGCCTTTAGAACCGTGAGTACATGTGGGAGGGGGACACTCTGATGTAAGGAGCTGGTGGTGGGACTCTGATGTAACGAGCTGGTGGTGGGACTCTGATGTAACGAGCTGGTGGTGGGACTCTGATGTAACGAGCTAGTGGTGGGACTCTGATGTAACGAGCTGGTGGTGGGACTCTGATGTAACGAGCTGGTGGTGGGACTCTGATGTAACGAGCTGGTGGTGGGACTCTGATGTAACGAGCTGATGGTGGGACTCTGATGTAACGAGCTGGTGGTGGGACTCTGATGTAACGAGCTGGTGGTGGGACTCTGATGTAAGGAACTGGTGGTGGGACTCTGATGTAAGGAGCTGGTGGTGGGACTCTGATGTAAGGAGCTGGTGGTGGGACTCTGATGTAAGGAGCTGGTGGTGGGACTCTGATGTAAGGAGCTGGTGGTGGGACTCTGATGTAAGGAGCTGGTGGTGGGACTCTGATGTAAGGAGCTGGTGGTGGGACTCTGATGTAAGGAGCTGGTGGTGGGACTCTGATGTAAGGAGCTGGTGGTGGGACTCTGATGTAAGGAACTGGTGGTGGGACTCTGATGTAAGGAGCTGGTGGTGGGACTCTGATGTAAGGAACTGGTGGTGGGACTCTGATGTAAGGAGCTGGTGGTGGGACTCTGATGTAAGGAGCTGGTGGTGGGACTCTGATGTAAGGAGCTGGTGGTGGGACTCTGATGTAAGGAGCTGGTGGTGGGACTCTGATGTAAGGAACTGGTGGTGGGACTCTGATGTAAGGAGCTGGTGGTGGGACTCTGATGTAAGGAGCTGGTGGTGGGACTCTGATGTAAGGAACTGGTGGTGGGACTCTGATGTAAGGAACTGGTGGTGGGACTCTGATGTAAGGAGCTGGTGGTGGGACTCTGATGTAAGGAGCTGGTGGTGGGACTCTGATGTAAGGAGCTGGTGGTGGGACTCTGATGTAAGGAACTGGTGGTGGGACTCTGATGTAAGGAACTGGTGGTGGGACTCTGATGTAAGGAACTTGTGGTGGGACTCTGATGTAAGGGGGCTGCTGATGAGAATCTGATGTAAAGGGGATGCTGATGGGACACTCAAAACGTAAGTGGGCCGGTCTGGATGACGTCCAGGGCCGAATTTATGTCCCAGTCCAGCCCTGATAGGAGGGAATGGGCAGAGGGAGGATTTTATCAGTTTGCTGCTTCTCCTTCACTGTCCAATGAGCAGGCTGGAGGTATACAGTAGACACCACTGTACCCCTCCTACAGAGTATAACTAACAGAAATTTTAATTAAGTGATGTAATTTGCCTGGCTGTTCTTTGTGACAGGGCTGTGTAAATCTCAGGAATGAATGGATAGAAATTAAAATCCTGTGGTAGGCTCCCACATTTATTTCATATGTGTATTTACATTTGCCTGAAGTTCAGGTTTAACTTTGCTCCTTTCTATTCAAGGTTTTCTCAATTTGGGTTCCTCAAGATGTATCTTGGAGATTCTTGAGCAATGGAAAATTTCGGTCTCTTTTATACTAAGTAACCACTGATACCAGTTATGTTTTAGCTATCTCTAAAGCCGCGTACACACGTAGCCGTCTGTCCGACGTACTTAGTCTGGCTGACTTCCCGCCAGACTGTCCGTCGGACTTTCCGAACGGGCTACTTGCCCACACACGGCACTTTTTCAGCGGACTAATACGGCGTACTAAGTCCGCCGTACTATCCGCCCTACTTTTGAAATGAACGGACTCGCCCACACACGCGGAGGAAAGTCCGCTCATTTCGAGCGCGTCTCCAGGTAGGCGGGGCCCGCGAAGGAGACGTCACTGGCCCCGCCGCCTGGTATGGACTTAAAAGGAACCCCAATGCCGAAAAAAATCGGCGTGGGGGCCCCCCCAGGTCCACATCAGACCCTTGTCCGAGCACGCTACCCGGCCGGCCAGGAAAGGGGGGACGAGCGAGCGCCCCCCCCCCTCCTGAGCCGTACCAGGCCGCGTGCCCTCAACATGGGGGGTGCCTTGGGGAAGGGGGGGCCGCGCGGCCCCCCCACCCCAAAGCACCTTGTCCCCATGTTGATGAGGACAAGGGCCTCTTCCCGACAACCCTGGCCGTTGGTTGTCGGGGTCTGCGGGCGGGGGGCTTATCGGAATCCGGGAGCCCCCTTTAATAAGGGGGCCCCGGATACCGGCCCCCCACCCTATGTGAATGAGTATGGGGTACAATGTACCCCTACCCATTCACCTGTGAAAAAAAGTACAAAAAAAACATAACACAGGGTTAAAATATTTTATTGCACAGCTCCGGGTGTCTTCCGTCTTCGGGGGTCTTCTCGCCGGACTCCTCCGCTATCTTCTTGTAGCTCTTTTGCTAGCGGAGGAGCCTCTTCTTCCGACTTCGGGGGTTTTGTCCCCCTCTTCGGTTCTTCTGCCGCCGCCGCTGCCGCCTTCTGTTCTTCTGTTCTTGTCTTCTTCTTCTTCTTCTTCAGATGTTGCCTCGCCGAGTCCTCTGCTCACAATGACGGGGAGCGGGCACGCGGCGACTTATATAGGGACAAGGGGCGGGGTCTTCGGTGGATGTCACATGGGTGGATGTCACATGGTGACCCCGCCCCCTTACGATGTCACAGTCCCGGAGGATGCTGGGACTGTCGCCATGTGACATCAACCCATGTGACATCCACCCATGTGACATCCACCGAAGACCTCGCCCCCTGTCCCTATATAAGTCGCTGCGTGCCCGCTCCCCATCATTGTGAGCGGAGGACTCGGCGAGGCAACATCTGAAGAAGAAGAAGAAGACGACGACAAGAACAGAAGAACGGAAGGCGGCGGCGGCGACAGAAGACCGGGCCACCGCCTGTAAAAGAGCTATAAGAAGGCGCGGTGGCCCGGCAGAAGAACCAAAGGGGGGACAAGACCCCCGAAGTCGTAAGAAGAGGCCGGCGGCGAGGAAGAAAGCCGGACTCCTCCGCTAGCAAAAGAGCTACAAGAAGATAATGGAGGAGTCCGGCGAGAAGACCCCCGAAGACGGAAGACCCCCGGAGCTGTGCAATAAAGTATTTTATCTCGTGTGTTGTGTTTTTTTTGTACTTTTATTTTACAGGTGAATGGGTAGGGGTACATTGTACCCCATACTCATTCACATAGGGTGGGGGGCCGGTATCCGGGGGCCCCCTTATTAAAGGGGGCTCCCGGATTCCGATAAGCCCCCCGCCCGCAGACCCACGACAACCAACAGCCAGGGTTGTCGGGAAGAGGCCCTTGTCCTCATCAACATGGGGACAAGGTGCTTTGGGGTGGGGGGGGGCGCGCGGCTCCCCTTCCCCAAGGCACCCCCCATGTTGAGGGCACGCGGCCTGGTACGGTTCAGGAGGGGGGGCGCTCGCTCGCCCCTCCTTTCCTGGCCGGCCGGGTAGTGTGCTCGGACAAGGGTCTGTTGTGGACTTGGGGGGGACCCCCACGCCGATTTTTTTCGGCGTTGGGGTTCCCCTTTAAGTCCATACCAGGTGGCGGGGCCGGCGGCGTCTCCTTCGCGGGCCCCGCCTACCTGGAGACGTGCTCGAAATGAGCGGACTTTTCTCTGGGCGGGAAAAGTCCGCTCATTTCAAAAGTACGGCGGACTGGCATACACACGGCCGGATTGTCCGCCGAAATGCGAGTCCGGCGGGAAGATTGGAGTGCAACACGGCATTCTAAGTCCGCCATACTTTCGGGTCAAAAAAGTATGCCGGAGGCTACACACGGGGGGATTGTCCGGCGGACTTGAGTTTGCCGGACTTTTCCACCCGCTTGTTTGATCATGTGTACGCGGCATTAGACACCTTTCACATGGGTATTGTTGGTGCCAAAAAGAACGGAAGCCTCATTTTTACACATCTTAGCCACCTGTCAAAACTTGCAAATGGCTGCCAGGCAGCCCCATACACATTTTCACAGCCGCAAGACTTTCAATTGCAAGAAAAAAGTAGGGTGGGGCAGATCTAGTTTATGCAGTTGTGGTGTGGTGAAGAGGGATTTCAGTGTGAAATCCCTCTTCAAACAGTTGTGCAGGAGGTGACATATTGCCTTCTGATCTCCTTCTTCTCTTCACTGACCAACACCATAAAGAGAAGTCTTTCCACTCACCGCAGTTGTAAGGCTCATTCTTCCTATTTTTCACCAGTGTAAGAGCATTCTTCCTATTGTCCACCAATGTAAGGAGGATTCTTCCCAGTGACTACGAATGTAAGGAGCATCCTTTCCACTGAGCAACAAGCAGGGTGAGAGCAGGTCAGGGTGACAAGGTGGTTGTCATGCCCTCCATGTTCCTCCCCCCGTTGGGCACCAAGCAAGGAGAGGCCTACTCCAGGGCGGGTTCTTCTGGGCTATGTTAGGCACCGTGTACAGGGTCGCCTTGTTCACATGGGGTACCTTTATTTTGTGCCGTCTTCATCAATGTCCTGGGACAAAGCTGAGGCTGTTGTGGGGGAATGCTCAACCTTAATACGGACCTCTAATATTAGATCTTAGAGATAAACATATACCATGCACACTTGCACTGCAACTGTTCTCCAGTTAACTCTTGGGTCCCCATGTCAATCGTCAATCTATACTTTCTCTGTATTCTGCATTTAGGAGCCTTGTTCACATCCACCTGTCCAGCGTTTACCACTACTACCCCTAATAGCATACTGGGCCCCACCGTACATTCTACACAAGCTCCACATGTGCACATAACTTAACTCTTGAGTTTCTGTACCTCTGCACAGGATGGGAACCTCTGCGGCGCAAATCTGCTCTCGTTGCATTGGGAGACAGCACACCATTGGAAGGAGTGCTGACAAGATCTCTCTTGCCTCTAGAGGCCCTTCAACCTATAATGGTACATGCTACCAACAGGCTGATTGTTAAACATCTGTTGGCCGTGGTAACCACTTGTCTTCCCATTACTCCACTCCACCCAAAGTCTTCATACCCCAGTGTGTTAAGACCCACTCGGTGAACAATGCCAGTTACTTTCAATACACCTGGTTGAGTAACTTCAGACCAGGCAAGGACAACATTTCAATGCCTTGCTTTAGAAAGTGCAAAATTAACATTTCAATGTATAACATATAAGTACAGGGTCTTTCCTAAGTTCCTACTCCTAGCTACAGGCTTGTGTTGCCCTGGTATGCCTGCAAAGAAGAGGTCCAGCAAATATAGTCCTTCAGAGGCACTCTCATGCAGATTTAAGTCCTCTAGAGACATGCTCTAGTGCTGGTGTCTTCGAGGCGAACCTCAAGATCAGATGACTTCACATCCTGTTGGTAATAGATGGCCTCCTTCTGCTCCTCGCGAGTAATATTCTCTGTCTCTCTCCCTCACAGGCATCGGTTTCAGCTCTCTCTCTCTCTCTCTCTGGCTCTCCACGGGGGGGGGGGATCCCCAAACTCTCCCTACTATAGCTAGCTCTCTGGGGGTTCACCATGTACTAGCTGGACACACAGAGAAGAACCCGCCAAAAACCAAAGAATCGAGAAAGGCATTACCTCCTATCCTCCTGGGCAGTAACTATCTGGCTATTTGAACATGTTACATGTTAAGCATGTTACAAACATGCTAAGCGGTAGCTATTGTAAGGTGTTCCCAAAGACCTAAAAGTTATTTCAAGGATTCCTCCATGTTAAAAGAGTTTAGAAATTATGGGTTATTCTAATAAAATAAAAAATTAAAAACACTGCACTTAACCAGCATTGCTGCACTAGAACGTGATCAGCACACCATACATATACAACACCGAATAAGGCTAACAGACATTAAAGCCAATCAAACTGATATATGCTTTGCAGCCATGAAAACACATACATACACTCTGCCTCCATCTTAATTTGTGACGGGAATAACTTTAATCGACTGATGTTTTATTAACCAGTAGGCCTAAAGCAAGCAGCATTACTGTTTGGTGCAATTTATGCATTTTTGTTCATCTGGAATTCCTTTGAAGGAAATTAACAGATTTAATTTATGTAGCCGAAACAGGTTTTCTTCATTAAAAAAAAAACACACACACGCATTTATATCAAATAGCCTATTTACTCAACACTTTGCAATTAAAGAGCTATCTTGATTGAGTTCTTCAAAGTTAATGCTGCCTGTAGCTACAACATTTTATTAATAAATGAAATGGAAACTACTATTTATAATTTATATTTATTATATTGCCTTCCATTTACCAATGTGATATCAGAATGTCATTAAGAATCACTGAAAATTTCTCTATCTATTAATTATTAAAAATATGTAAACAATTGTCTTTTATAATTACCAAAAACATAGGTTGCAGTTGCATTTGCACCCTTCTACCTGCTGGATCCAGGCTGGCTATACTGCGCTTACATTAGATCTAAACCCAATTACTAAAATCATATTTAAACTTAAACACGCTAATGTAATTTTAAAAATTGTATTCACTCTTTTTTTTTCAACGTCTTCACGACCAGTCATTGCAATGAAACAGACCATCAGAGCACCTTTTTCTCTAATTGGACATTATAGACATCTTTATCTGTTTTGTACATGCGCATGCCAGATGAGCTCACAAAGCCTGTGATCATGCTTGTCATTAGACAGTGCAGATCACAGACAAAATCAGTCAGAGTGGCTCCATGCCTTGTGATCGCTTGTGATCGCTGTGAGCAATCGCATGTTGTAAACACTGGCTGTGATCAGCAGCTAGCCATCCCCTTCCTCTTACAACTTCCACACTTTACCAGTTTATTACCTCACGCCGCATACACACAATCAGACTATCCGGTGGGTTGTCTGCCGGACTTTGCAGTGGAGGTCCGCCGGACTTTCTGAATGAGCGCACCTGCCCACACACGACTGGACTTTTCCGATGGACTAGGTCCAGCGGACAAGCCGCCGGACTATGTCGGGGGTCCTCCGGACTTTTGAAATGAACGAACTTGCCCACACACGGAGTAAAGTCCATTCATTTTGAACGTGGCTCCAGGTAGACGGGACTAGCGGCCCCCCACCCCAAATCACCTTGTCCCCATGTTGATGAGGACAAGGGCTTCTTCCCGACAACCCTGGCCGTTGGTTGTCGGGGTCTGCGGGTGGGGGGGCTTATCAGAATCCAGGAGCCCCCTTTAATAAAGGGGCCCCCAGATCCCGGCCCCCCACCCTGTGTGAATGAGTATGGAGTGCGATGTACCCCTACCCATTCACCTGGGGAAAAAGTGTTAATAAAAAACACAACACAGGTTTTTAAAATACTCAGCTCCGGGGATCATCTTCCGTCTTCAGGGGTCTTCTCGCTGGATTCCTCCGCTATCTTCTGCTCTTTTACTAGGAGGAGCCCGGCTTTCTCCTTTCGTCGCCGCCTCCGTCCGGGGGTCTTCTTCTGACTTCAGGGGTCTTGTCCTGCTCTTCGGTTCTTCTTGCCGAGCCTCCGCTTTCTTCTTCCAGCTCTTTTACTAGCGTTGGCCCGGTCTTGTCGCTGTTGCGACCGCCTTCTGCTTCTTCTGATTTTGACATGACGCTCTCTCTGGCCGTAATGGCAGGGACGCATTGTGCATTGACTTATATAGGCACAAAGGGCGGGGTCACCGGGTGATGTCACATGGTGACCCTGCCCCTTATGATGTCAGTCCCGGAGGATGCTGTCACAGACCCCACCCCCTATATACCGTATTTATCGGCCTATAACACGTGCCGGCGTATAACACGCACCCCAAGTTTAGGAGGGAATTTTGTGGAAAAAACTTTTAGGAGGGAAATTTAAGGAAAAAAAACTTACATTTAAATGCCCATCAATGCAGCCTTATCAGTGTCCATCTGAAGCCTCGTCAGCGTCATATGCAGCCTTGTCATTGCAGCCTGTCCTCATTGCACCCTTGTCATGCAGACTGTCCTCATTGCAGCCTCATCATGCACCCTGTCCTCATTGCAGCCTCGTCATGCAGCCTGTCCTCATTGCAGCCTCGTCATGCAGCCTGTCCTCATTGCAGCCTTGTCATTGCATTGTCCGCTTCTTTTTTTAAAAATGGCGCTGCCGAGATATCCTGTGTATCTCGGGGGCGCCCGGAAGTTCTTGGCGGCTTTCGGCCGCTCTCGGACCTTCTCGGTGGCTTTCGGCCGCTCTCGGCCCTTCTCCGCGGCTTTCGGCCGCTCTCGTACCTCGGCGGCTTTTGGCCGCTCTCGGAAGATCCGAGAGCGGCTGAAAGCCGCCGAGAAGGGCCGAGGCGGCCGAAAGCCGCCGAGAAGGCCCTAGACCGGCCGAAAGCCGCCGAGAAGGGCTGAAGGCGGCCGAAAGCCGCGAGAAGGGCCAAAGGCGGCTGAAAGCCACCCAGAGCCCAAAAAATCGTTCGGAAATCGCGGAGTATCGGCATATAACACGCACCCGCGATTTTTCCCTGATTTTAAGGGGAAAAAGGTGCGTGTAATACGCCGATAAATACGGTAAGTTGCCGCACAACGCGTCCCTGCCATTAAGGCTGGAGAGAGGGTCGTGTCAACATCGGAAGGAAGAAGAAGAAGAGAAGAAGAAGAAGCAGAAGAAGAAGGCGGCGGTGGCGACAAGACCAAGCCAACGCTAGTTAAAGAGCTGGAAGAAGAAGGCGGCAGTGGCGACAAGACCAGCCAACGCTAGTTAAAGAGCTGGAAGAAGAAAGCGGAGGCGCGGCAAGAAGAACCGAAGAGCGGGACAAGACCCCCGAAGAGCAGGACAAGACCCCCAAAGTCAGAAGAAGACTCCCAGTCGGCAGCGGCGATGAAAGAGAAAGCCGGGCTCCTCCGCTAGTAAAAGCTCTAGCAAAAGAGCAGAAGGAGTCCAGCGAGAAGACCCCGGAAGACGGAAGAAGACCCCCAGGGCTGTCTAATAAAGTATTTTAAAAACATGTGTTGTGTTTTTTTATGTACACTTTTTTTCCCCAGGTGAATGGGTAGGGGTACATCGTACCCCATACTCATTCACATATGATGGGGGGCCGGAATCTGGGGGCCCCTTATTAAAGGGGGCTCCCGGATTCTGATAAGCCCCCCACCCGCAGACCCTGACAACCAACGGCCAGGGTTGTCGGGAAGAGGCCCTTGTTCTCATCAACATGAGGACAAGGTGCTTTGGGGAAGGGGCAGCAGGGCCCCCCCTTCCCCAAAGTACCCCCCATGTTGAGGGCATGAAGCCTGGTACGGCTCAGGAGGGGGGGGGCTCGCTCATCCCCACCCCCTTTCCTGACCGGCCGGGCTGCATGCTCAGATAAGGGTCTGCTATGGACTTTGGGGGTACCCCCACGCCGTTTTTTTGGCGTAGGGCTTCCCCTTTAAATCCATACCAGGTGACGGGGCTAGCGAGGTGTCGATGGAGGCGGTGACATTGACTTCCTTCGTTAGTCCCATCTACCTGGAGCCACATTCAAAATGAACAAACTTTTCTTCTTGTGTGGGCAAGTCCGTTCATTTAAAAAGTCCGGCGGACTCCTGCCATAGTCCAGCGGATTGTCTGCCGGACCTAGTCCGGTCGTGTGTGGGCGTGTGTGTGCAGGTCCTTTCTTTCGGAAAGTCCGGCGGACCTCCGCTGCAAAGTCCGGCGGGTTGTCCGCCAGACTAAGTCGGCCGGATAGTCTGATCATGTGTACGTGGCATAAGACATGCCCTTTGGCGCTTTCGTTTATCAAGCAAGCAATAGACTGGTAGCATATGTCATGGGAAGATGATTCTGGAATACTAAGCATTCCACTAATATATAGTGATATTATGGTGTTTCACTGAAGTTTAGTGCTTTCCGTTCAGAACCAGCCTTTACACCATCACTTCAAACACCAAAGTAAAATGACATCAAGCCTCCTGGCTTCCTCTCCCAGCACCGTCACTCAAACCTCAACTTAGGCCTTTAGTCTGGTCCTTCAAACTGTCTCTCAACACCACTGTGCTCATGTGCATCTCTGAGGCCACGTACACACGGGCGGACTGTCTGGCCAACTTAGTCCGTCAGACAATCCGACGGACAGTCCGTCATACTTTCGAATGAACGGACTTGCCCACACACGGCAATTTTTGAGCGGACTAATACGGCGGACTAAGTCCGCCATACTATCCGCCCTACTTTTGAAATGAACGGACTCGCCCACACACGCGGAGAAAAGTCCGCTCATTTAGAGCGGGTATCCAGGTAGGCGGGGCCCACGAAGGAGACATCGCTGACCCCGCCGCCTGGTATGGACTTAAAGGGGAACCCCAACGCCGAAAAAAATCGGCGTGGGGGTCCCCCCCAAGTCCACAACAGACCCTTGTCCGAGCACGCTACCCGGCCGGCCAGGAAAGGGGGGCGAGCGAGCGCCCCCCCCCTCCTGAGCCGTACCAGGCCGCGTGCCCTCAACATGGGGGGGTGCCGCGTGGCCCCCCCACCCAAAAGCACCTTGTCCCCATGTTGATGAGGACAAGGGCCTCTTCCCGACAACCCTGGCCGTTGGTTGTCGGGGTCTGCGGGCAGGGGGCTTATCGGAATCCGGGAGCCCCCTTTAATAAGGGGGGCCCCCGGATACCGGCCCCCCCACCCTATGTGAATGAGTATGGGGTACAATGTACCCCTACCCATTCACCTGTGAAAAAAAGTACAAAAAAAACACAACACAGGGTTAAAATATTTTATTGCACAGCTCCGGGGGTCTTCCGTCTTCGGGGGTCTTCTCGCCGGACTCCTCCGCTATCTTCTTGTAGCTCTTTTGCTAGCGGAGGAGTCCGGCTTTCTTCCTCGCCGCCGGCCTCTTCTCTTGACTTCGGGGGTCTTGTCCCCCTCTTCGGTTCTTCTGCCGGGCCACCGCACCTTCTTATAGCTCTTTTACAAGCGGTGGCCCGGTCTTCTGTCGCCGCCGTCGCCGCCACCTTCCGTTCTTCTTCTTCTTCTTCTCCAGGAGATGTTGCCTCGACGCTCTCTCCGGCCGGAATGCCAGGGACGCGCTCTGCTGCCACTTATATAGGGACAATGGGGCGGTGTCACATGGCATTATGTCACATGGGTTGATGTCACATGGGGACTATGACATCGTAAGGGGGCGGGGTCACCATGTGACCAACCCATGTGACATAAAGCCATGTGACACCGCCCCATTGTCCCTATATAAGTGGCAGCGGAGCGCGTCCCTGGCATTCCGGCCGGAGAGATCGTCGAGGCAACATCTCCTGGAGAAGAAGAAGAACGGAAGGCGGCGGCGACGGCGACGGTGGCGACAGAAGACCGGGCCACCGCCTGTAAAAGAGCTATAAGAAGGCGCGGTGGCCCGTCAGAAGAACCGAAGAGGGGGACAAGACCCCCGAAGTCGGGAGAAGAGGCCGGCGGCGAGGAAGAAAGCCGGACTCCTCCGCTAGCAAAAGAGCTACAAGAAGATAGCGGAGGAGTCCGGCGAGAAGACCCCCGAAGACGGAAGACCCCCGGAGCTGTGCAATAAAGTATTTTATCTCGTGTGTTGTGTTTTTTTTGTACTTTTTTTCACAGGTGAATGGGTAGGGGTACATTGTACCCCATACTCATTCACATAGGGTGGGGGGGCCGGTATCCGGGGGCCCCCTTATTAAAGGGGGCTCCCTGATTCCGATAAGCCCCCCGCCCGCAGACCCCGACAACCAACGGCCAGGGTTGTTGGGAAGAGGCCCTTGTCCTCATCAACATGGGGACAAGGTGCTTTGGGGTGGGGGGGCCGCGCGGCCCCCCCTTCCCCAAGGCACCCCCCATGTTGAGGGCACGCGGCCTGGTACGGCTCAGGAGGGGGGCGCCCGCTCGCCCCCCTTTCCTGGCCGGCCGGGTAGCGTGCTCGGACAAGGGTCTGTTGTGGACTTGGGGGGGGACCCCACGCCGATCTTTTTCGGCGTTGGGGTTCCCCTTTAAGTCCATACCAGGCGGCGGGGTCAGCGACGTCTCCGTCGCGGCCCCGCCTACCTGGATACCCGCTTGAAATGAGCGGACTTTTCACCGGGCGGGAAAAGTCCGCTCATTTCAAAAGTACGGCGGACTGGCGCACACACGGGCGGATTGTCCACCCAAATGCGAGTCCAGCGGACAGTATTTCCAACATTCCGAAATACTTAGTCCGCCAGACTGCACGCTGAAAAAGTCAGCTGAAGCCCACACACGAGCGGACTGTCCGCTGAAATGTGTTTCGGCGGACTAAGTTGGACGGACAGTCCTCTCGTGTGTACGCGGCCTGAATCTCTATCGGCTCTCTTGCAGTTCCCTACTGCACTGGCTCATGCCCTGACCTCTGGACAGGAGACCTTCTGTTTCCCAGGTCGAGCCCTGAACTGTAGACAGCCCGTTGATTGTAAAGGCTGTGTGAACCTGCACACACAGCTTGCTGGTCTTCAGTGGCACCTGGACACATGATTTGTCCCTCCCAAGAATCTTTAAGCTTCTGGACTCCAGAACCCAATCCAAGAGTAAAACCTGCAGAAAACTGAAAAAATAACTTTCTCATAATATCCATTCTGGAGCCCCTCAATCTGCATCCCTGAGAACCCTGCATGCCACCATTTACCTCTTTTTATACAATGGGAGGGAATGCACTGTCACAAGAAGTATTTGTATTGCGATTAATGGGGTTACTAGAAGCTCTCACATGCACAGTCTTTATGTAAATTCTGTAATATATGAACATACATTTTCTAACCTGTAATTAACCACTTAAATACAGGGCACTTTCCCCCCCTTCCTGCCCAGGCCAACTTTCAAAGCTGTTGCATTTTAAATGACAGTTATGCGATCATGCTATACTGTACCCAAACAACATTTTTATAATTTTGTTCCCATAAATAGAGCTTTCTTTTGGTGGTATTTGATCACCACTGGGTTTTTTATTTTTTGCTAAACAAATAAAAAAAGACCGAACATTTTGAAAAAAAAAAAGTCGCTTTGTTTTTGTTATAAAATTTTGTTTTTTCCTTCACTGATGGACACTGATAAGGCAGCACTGACGAGGTGGCACTGATGAGGCACTAATGTGCAGCACTGATGGGTGGCATTGATAGGCAGCACTGATGGGCACTTATAGGCGGCAATGATGGGCACTGATAGGCGATACTGATGGGCACGTATAGGCAGCACTGATGGGCACTTATAGGCAGCACTGATGGGCACAGATGGGTGGCACTGATAGGCAGCATTGATGAGGAGGCACTGGCAGGCATTACTGATAGGCACTGATTGGCATCTTTAATGTGCACTGATTGACACCTCAAATGGGCACTGATTGGCATCCCTAGTGGTCATGTATGGGGATCCCTGGTGGTCATGGATGGGCATCCCTGATGTGCTCTAGTGGCCATCCTTGGTGGGTTTGCACCGATAATCAATGCGTTGATTATCAGTGCAGACCCCCCTGTCAGGAGAGCAGCTGATCGGCTCTCCTCTACCCGCGCCTTGTCAGTGCGAATAGAGGAAAAGCCGATAAACGATACTTCCTGGTTATGATGTGATCAGCTGTGATTGGACACAGCTGATCACATGGTAAAGAGCCTACATCATAGGCTCTTTACAGAGATCGGTGGTGCGGTGTGGCAGACTGTCACCCCCGCGGCTTATCTTGCTGGACATCATATGAAGTGCAGTCAGGATAATGAAACCACTTTGTGGTCGCCATTTTTCTATATGGCGGGCGGGAAGTGGTTCGTTTTTGATTATCATTCTTGTTCCATTATGCCTGTGGAGCAGGCATCACTGAATGGTGGATCGCAGTCTGGATCCGGACTGAGCCACTGCCCCATTTGAACAGCTGCAGTTGCGCCATTTAGGAACCACTTCTTTGCCCAAGACTCCACCACTGTCATTATCACAGCAGAGCAAAGAACGGGAGGCAGGTAAATTCTGAACTGCAGGTGGGAGGCACAAAAGCACCAATGGAAGGCGGGAGTAGTAGTTAACTTTTCTAGGTTAACGAGCAGGTGGCTGGTTGTAAGGACACAGGGTGGTGCTTGCAACCAATCACCAGCCTGTTAATATGAAAATTCAACTCAAGCAGCTCCCTCCCTCCATGCAGTGCTGCTGTGCCCCCCCCCCCTGTCTAAGATAGGAGAGTGAAGGGGGGCAGAGGATATGGCTGTGAAGGATGGGGGGATTTGAATGGGGCAGAGGACACTTCTGTGGGGGGGGGACTGGGCAATGCTGTGTGTGTGTATGGGGGGGGGGGGGTCAGTGGGATGGGGAAATGTGAATTGTGGCGATGATGTGGGGGTGATATGAAGAATGCAGGGCATGCTATTGTGTTTTGGGAGGGGGACTGATGTGGGTGATGTGAAAGGGGAAGGTAGAGGGGGGGTAGTTTGGTGGGTAACGTGAAGGAGGGAGGGTGCTGTGGGGAAAACACATGGAGAGGGCCAAGAACACTATTGTGGGGGGGGGGGGGGGGGGTTTGAAATGGGGCAGTGCTGGGGGGGGGGGGATGTGCAGGAGGCAGTGTTGTGAGGGGTGAGGTGAGGTGATGTGAAGGGAGGCAGTGCTGTGGGGGTAGTGAAAGTGAAAGGGGCAAAGGATACTCTATTGTGGTAATGATTTGATGAGGGGGTTGAGGACACTGCTTTGAATAAAGGGAGGCATGTGATCTGAATTGGGTTCAGAACACTATTTTTAAGAGAGTGGAGGGGGCTGATGTGAAGGGGCACTGAGAACTAGACATGTGCGTTTCCAATTTGTACATTCAAGGAGGATCCGAAATACGAATTTCTATGCTTCTGAATTTTGTATGAAATACGAAATTTCGTTTACGAATTTCGGATCCAAATTCCGTTACAACGGAAACGTGACTGGCGTTTTGTTGACCAATCAGAGGTTTTCTTCTGCTGCTGAGTGAGGGCTGGGAAAATAACCTTTTTTAATATGGGAGTGGCAGACTGGTACTGGTAGTCGATGGGAGATTCAGAATCGGACAAAATAAGAATTTTTGTTAATTACGATTATTCGTTATGATGAAACCCAGGAAGTCGGCACAGCACAGGGATGGTGGGAGCCCCTCATAATGATAAATTCATCATAATAAACGTTCGCAATTATTACGAAAAGTTAACAAACCTAACGAAAATTCGTATTTTGTACGAATCCAAATGGAATTTCGGACAGAAATTACGAAATACGAATTAATACAAAACAGAACGGAACAAAACAAATTTATTGATGGCGCACACATATCTACTGAGGACACTACTGTGAAGGGGAAACTGTGAAGGCAAGTGGGGGACTTTGGTGTGCAAGGAACCGAGGACACTGATATAAGAACAGTATTGTGATATAGGAGGAGATGGCTGTCATGCGAAGGATCTGAGTCATCGCACAAAAGTGCAATTTGGACCTCTGCTGAAAGAAAATTTTACTGATCGGACCTCCGTGAATTTTGATTTAATTCTCCTGCTGTAGAAGAACTCAAGCGCCTTTTTTCAAATATAACTTTTTTTAAATGTACTTGTTCTTGGAGGATGTGGACACACTAAACCAACAGTGAAAATCTGCTTCATTTGATACAATTGATACTTCCAACATCTCTACACACACAACTTAACAAAATTGGTCACACAGCTGATAATTGCAGTGTAGACTTTTATCATTAGGATCAAATTAGCTTTTAGGAGCCCTTTATAATACCCTGTGGTAATGCATGGTTTCTTCAATTTTGAATGGCACCCCAATACTAATATAGTTGTGGACAGTAATCCTGCCTGTAGCGCACCACACTGCACCGCATCTGAGTTTGGTGTGGTGCTTTGAAAAAATGGTGCATGTTTGTCTTTGCCTGCATTGTGGTGCTTTAGCAGTCCATTCATTAAGACTCCTCAACACAGTTCTAAAGCTCTGTCTGTACCCACGATCGGATTTTCCACCAACAAAACCGTGGAATTTTGTCCGAAGGGTGTTGGCCCAAATTTGTCTTGCATACACACGGTCACATAATTGTTGGCCAACAATTATGAACGTAGTGACGTACTACTTTGTTTTTCAGCTCTTTAGCGCCACCCTTTGGGCTCCTTCTGCTAAATACGTGTTGGTAGAAGTTTGGTGGGTGTTGATCCGCACTTTTCATTTTGCACTTTTCATTTCACGCTTTTCAGTTCGTTTCTGAACGGCCATTCCTCAACCAGACATGTTGCAGAATCGGAGGAGATAACGTGTTATTTATTATTGGCTTTCGAGTTATTGCTTTGACATAAATTTTTTGGTTGAATAATGATTTGATTTCTATATTTTTGAATGCATAGAATGCACTTTTTGGTTAAGTTCTATTGGCAGATAGCATGTCTAATTTTTTTTTTTTTTTTTTTTTTTTAATGCACAATAAAAAAGTTGTGTAGAATAATACTCGGCTATGCGTTTTACTTCAAATGACAATTTGGGAGTAGGCAGTTACATAAAAAAACAATGTAAAATTAACAAAGGACACCAACATAGTTGTATCTTTGAACTTAAAAATTCCGGGATAATGGTGTTGTGGTAACTTGCCCAAAAAAAATAATTATTCTTGATACCACCAGAAAAAAAAAGCCTTTGAAAATTTGTTTGCAATAACTCCATCAGTATCACCAGCAAAGCAGCGTCATTATTATCCCATGAAAGAAGAAGAGAATTGTGGGCTGCATTTCGAGATTTCATAATTTGCCACATCAAGAATGTTAATTCTCCATTACGAACACTAGTTTACAAGACCAACCGCTTCTGCTTCCTACCATGTGTTTTTTTACTTTGGACTTTTGTCAGATGGACTTGTGCACACACGCTCGGAAAATCCAACAACAGACATTTGCCCGTGGAAAATTTTAAAACATACTAGCCCACATTTGTCCGCGGATTTTCCGTCAACAGCCTGTAATTGAACATTTCCCATCAGAAAATCCAATCGTGTGCACGAGGCTTAAGATGTGAATGGTTCGTAAATACTTTCTGCCTGGTATGTACAGTATTTGTCATTCTGCATATGTCTTACCTTTTCCAATCCTTACAGGGCTCTGTGTCCGATGAAACATTAGAGAAGGTTCCATTTTGACATGGTGCACACTCAGTGTCTGAATATCTTTCAGCTGAAGAAAACAAAAGGACTTTTAAAAAAAAACAGAGAATGATTGTATGATACAGGGGGGACCATTTAAAATGTAAATCAGTTGTCGGTATCTGCTGGACACTGCAGTGACTATTCTATTCCAAACTATGACTGAAAAGTCATTCATAAAATGCAGGAAATAGGAATCTTCACACTCACATCTTGGTATTCTGATGGTCTTCTTCTATTAATTTAAAGCAAAAGGGATCATAAGTCAATGGTTTGGGATCCATTTCTCAAGGCACCATACCAAGGTGTGCTGGGGAAGATCTTTATTTCCTTATGATGGTTTGGTGAAACAATCCAATAATTCTTTACAGCATCTTGCATGAACTGCGCAAACTATATACCAAATATTACTACAAAGATGGAAAATCTTTGTTTGATATGTATTCTAATTCATAGATAAAGTGCAATAAATCAATAATTATATCAATACTAATGGTGAATCAAAATCCAAATTGCTGCTGTGCATGCAATTATTTAGCTGCTGTGCAAAACTGCAATAATTGCATAACAGCAGCTAAATAATTGCATGCACAGCAGCAATTTGCATCAGGATTCACCATTAGTATTGATATAATTATTGATTTATCGCGCTTTATCTATGAATTAGAATACATATCAAACAAGGATTTTCCATCTTTGTAGTAATATTTGGTATATAGTTTGCACTGATCACCTTTTTATTTATTGTTCAAGTGCATGGTATACACTTTAGGTCTAACAGTAATCTAACCGACATACCACATTCAGATATTTTTCACTTTGATAGCACGAGAGAACCCCATTTTTCCATATCTTGCATGAACTGTAGGCACTTTTCTATGTATATGATGCAGGGCACACCGTGCAGATGACAAATGCATAACATGGCAGAGAACAATTTTTAATCGAATTTGACTGGCCATGTGACAAGGCTGTCTTATGCCGCATACACACAACCGTTTTTTCCGTCAGAATAAACTCCGACAGAGTTCCGCTGAAACGGTTTTGCCTAGACGCGATCACACCAAAGTCTGATCGTCTAGAACTAGAATAGTGGCGTATAACATGTATGACGGGACTAGAAAAAGGAAGTTCAATAGCCAGTAGCCAATGGCTGCCCTTGTGTTGTTTTTGGTCCGTCGGAACAGCACACAGACGAACGGTTTTCCCGATCGGAATTGATTCCGTCTGAAAGATTTAAAACATATTCTATTTCTAGGTCCATCAGAATTTTCCAAAAAAAAGTGTACACACGATCGAAATATCCAATGAAAAGATTCCGTCAGCCTTTTTCTGCTGGAAAGTCTGACCGTGTGTACACGGCATTACTGACAGTCTTTTTTTCTTCTTTTTTTTCCCCAAACTAGCAGTATTAAGATAAGATCTAATGATGCAATATATATTTTGCATCATTTCTCAGATGCAAACTAATATTGTGACCTTGTATAGGTCTCCTTATACAAGAACATCATATTTAAACATAGCAAACTAAATTAATACAGAACATGTTTTCCTGTCTTATACTTGCTATGCCAAAGACCCTAATATCAGTAACCTGGCTAACTTGCTACTGACAGCAGTCTTAATTCAGATAGCTAATTGCTTCTGTAGTTTTATTAAACAGAATAATTATTTTGATTGATATTCCATTAATTAGCACATTGCAAGCATAATAACTAAACCATGTATTTCAGTTTGACATATTTAATCAAACACCTTTACTGTACTATATTATTAGGAACGCTATAATAATACTAGGTAGGGTCTTCCTTTGCTCTCAGCCTCATTTATTATCCTTTGCATATACCTTAAGATCAAAGGGATTTTACAGACATCATACTGCAAATTACACATATAATTTGACAAATTCTCAAGTACAAAAAAAAGATATACTTTTATTAATAAAAAGCTTAATGGTATAAGAAATAGTACAGTAAAAACTTGGTTTGAGAGTAACTTGGTTTGAGAGCGTTTTGCAAGGCAGGCAACAAAATTTTAATAAATTTTGACTTGATATACAAGTAATGTCTTGATATACAAGTGATATCTTGATACAAGTAGCATCATGTCACAGCGGAGTATAAAAGAGAAGAGAGGCGCCTCTAAGTGTAGTAATATGGTTACATTTAATGAAGGTACAACATTTAGCAACTGACATGGTTGATGATTAAAACAGGCACATCTAAGTATGCAGGCATCCGGGGTAAAGCTGTCCACATAGACCGTCCTCCACACCGCCACTGACGTCGTCCCTTCCACTCCGAGTTCCACAAGTGGTTCAAGCCTCGCTTTCAGATCGCTCTACTGCAGGGTAGTCTTCCCGGTCACAATTGCAGACAGCTTTACCCCGGATGCCTGCATACTTAGATGTGCCTCTTTTAATCATCAACCATGTGAGTTGCTAAATGTTGTACCTTCATTAACCACTTCCCGACCTTTTGCTGTATAAATGACAATGGTCCCAAAAATGTGTCAAAAATGTCCGCTGTGTCTGCCATAATGTCGCAGTCACAATAAAAATTGCTGATCGCCGCCATTACTAGTAAAAAAAAAATTATTAATAAAAATGCCATAAAACTATCCCCTATTTTGTAAACGCTATAACTTTTGCGATTTTTTTTTTACCAAAAATATGTAGAAGAATACGCATCAGCCTAAACTGAGGGAAAAAAATTTTTTTTTATATATTTTTGGGGGAAATTTATTATAACAAAAAGTAAAAAATTATGCGTTTTTTTCAAAATCGACGCTTTATTTTTGTTTATAGCGCAAAAAATAAAAACTGCAGGGGTGATCAACTACCACCAAAAGAAAGCTCTATTTGTGGGAAAAAAAGGACGTCAATTTTGTTTGGAAGCCACGTCGCACGACCGCGTAATTGTCAGTTAAAACGATGCAGTGCCGATTCGCAAAAAGTGGTCTGCTTTTAAGCCTTAAATGGTCCGGTCTGTAAGTGGTTAAATGTAACCATAATGCTACAATTAAAGTCACCACTCTTCTCTTTTATACTCTCTAGCTCCAGCTGGATTTTGCTTACTGAGCTAAATATTTCAAACCAAAATTTAAACAAAGAGCTTAAGTCCTCTTGCCTTCCTTCCTCTCTTCAAAGGAAGCCTTGCAATGTTTCAATCAGAAAAAGAGAGTCTGAAAGCAAAACAGCTTCTGCGGTGCTTTTTCTTTAGAAAACCCACAATACTTTGTGCATAATATTTTAAATGTTTATTTTGTTAAAAGATGTTATATAAAAAATTTTTTTTAAATCTTTTAATATGGGAGCCAAGCAACAAGACTTTTGAGAAGTAGAGGGCCGCAATCACAGCTTCCATATTTCTCAACACATGTTTCTTTTGAAATTCATCATGAGGCCAGGAACTTCCTGCCACAATATTCAGCACTCTCTCACCTTTCCGGGTGACTCCGAATCCTAGAGTGCAGGGCTTATTCAATACACACGTCTCACATTGTTGGCTGGAGCAATGCTTGCCCTCTTGACAAACGCAATCTACATTTTTCGCATCTGTCCCCTCGCTTATCTTCTGAAATCCTAATTCTAGTGTACAAGAAAAGTATTAGTTAAAATTTACCGGGTAACAAATTGCACACATCTAAAACATCTGCCATGTTTTGTTTATATATATATATATATATATATATATATAGATAGATAGATAGATAGATAGATAGATAGATACAATAAATTAAATAAATAAATATAAAAAAAGTCTTTGCACTAAATAAATGCAGGGACCCAAAAAGAAAACAGCCAAACATCATTTTAAGGATAAACAGTTATGTAGGTTACGTATCAGATCAAGGAATTCTGGAAAGTAATGAAACATCTACAAATGCTTTTGAAGGCAAATAAAAATGTTTCTCTCAAAGCATGCATTTAAGCCCAACTCTATACACTAAATCCTGTTTTTTTTTTTTTTTTTTGTATAATATGGAAAGGATAATGACAATGTCATAGCACTCTATCACATTCTCTGTTTTTAAAGTGGTTGTAAACTCTCCCCCACAACTTTGTCCCAGGCAAATCAGCATAAAAAACCCTAATGAACACTGCTTGTAGACATCTCCTTAATTGCTTAGTATTTGCTTAGTATTTTTGTAATCTTTTGTTCTTTAGAATGATGTCACTGAGAATGCCCAGATCTCCCCTACTTTACGGCACACTCTCTATGTGCTTATCTATCTGTTATCAGGACTTCCTACAGCACACAACACTGAAATCCCGGGAGACTACAGAATCACTCAGAGCTTCCTCCTACACACCATGTGACCATGTGACATCGCATGCAGTGTAAACATGGCCATTGCTGCAGTCTTATCAGCTGAAGCTGATAAGACTGACAAAGGCAAACATTAGACAATTAGACAACTATGAAATAAAACAAGTCAGCTATGAACAGGGAAGCAGGGTTGCCATAGAAACATTGGATTGAGAAGGAGGCTTGGTTAACAGTACAGGAAGTGCTCAATGTAAGAGTGGAAATACACTCCACTGTTGACAAGTTTTTTTTAAGTTTCTTTAAACATTAAGAAATATGTGATTTGGGCTGGATTACAGTGGCTATAGTCTGATAATTACTTATTATAATGGACTAAATGAAAAGAAGAGCAGAGTGGGAGAGTTTACTTCCTCTTTAACACAAAAGGAAATAAAATTATCAGAATTTTTATTGTAATAGTACACGAAAACCCAGTGTGTGCTACCCCAAAAATTCAGATTCAAAATGTGTGTTGGGTTATTCACATACTTTTTAGTAAACATAGCCTGTAATATTTGAATTTAATATGTAGCTGCTAAATACCTAGTGATCCTGCCAGTTCCCCTTTGCCACCTGCAAGATTGCTATGCAGGACACAGCAGGGCAGTTAACCACTTTCTGTCCATGTCTATATTTTTATTTTCCACACACGTTAAAATCTGAATTTTTTTTCAGTGGCTTTGCAGATCGTTTTTTTGAATTTCCTGTGTGCATGAGGCCTTAGTATTTAGTACATTTTTGTGTACTATAAAATTTTGGCAAAAAAAAGCAAACTGCTGCAGTTTTTTGGAACTCCTTTAATGCACCAGCAGCAGCCTCAGTGCAGCATACATTCTGTCATCAGTCGGAAGAATTCATAATGCATGAAAGCACCACACATTCACTGCTGCTCATGGATAATATGTTTTATTGTAAATCTCTGTAAAACATGACTGCCCAGAGGATCTAAGCTGTCATGTTTTACCGAGGCTTACACTAAAATGTATTATATGAGCAGCAGTCAATGTGTAGTGCTTTCATAGATTGTACACATTCTGAATTATAACGTTTGACTGGAAGCATTATCTGATGTGGCTTTCGTGTTTTTGCATAGTTGCTGTTCCATATTTCATACACCATTTTGTAAACTTCTTTTCTGTCACTGATGTGTATTTCACTGTAATCTATCAGCCGCCTTTCTTAACAAAACCTCACATAGCCATACAGAATGTGTATTGCTTTCAGTGTGCTATATCCGACTACCGCAACTGCTTTGCAAAACTATAACGTGAGAAGCAAAACCTGCATATGTAATCAGCAAAGATGGATTCCACCCAGGGCCAGTGCTAGATTATTTTGTGCCCTAGGCGAGACCAGCTACTTGCACCCCCAAAAGATAATAAAATGTAAACATTTTTGTTATGTCTCCAGGATACTTTTCTCTATCCTGAGGTCCAGAAAAGAGAATTCACCTTGTCGTTTAATTTGTATATTGTGTTGTTGCATTATTAAGCTATAAATTATGTTTGTTCTAGGTTAGCTTTTATGCTTGCGTCACCTACTGGCCAAACATTAATATAGTTTATGAGAGAAACTATCCAGCCACTTAGGAAGTGATGTAAAAATCATCATATCCTCTTTAGTCAGGAAGTGAAACAGCCACAGGGATTAGCATGTTCAATATCATGCCAGCAGCCTAGATGCTATCTCTCCCCATCTATGGCATCGGAGGTAAGCAATATTCTTTTCCTCCTCCACAGGCTATCAGGGAAAGGAATTAGTAATTTCAGTTATTATCTTATATGATGTTTACTATTGTATGGTAATGTTATATTATTCTTGCTGTTTTCAGTTTTACCGCATATCACATGTGTCATTCAAGTGTATATTAAAATCTGCAACGTGCCAATAAAAGACACAGACAAGAAACA
This sequence comes from Lithobates pipiens, assembly GCF_037356315.1. Classification (NCBI taxonomy): domain Eukaryota; kingdom Metazoa; phylum Chordata; class Amphibia; order Anura; family Ranidae; genus Lithobates; species Lithobates pipiens. Next base: position 53,816,321 of record NW_027507789.1, on the reverse strand, counting down.
GCAGTCAATTATTGTCAAATGATGCCTTCAACATTAAAATGAACCTGAGTTTGTTAAAAACTTCCAATTTCATTCCTACCGATTGGTGCCGTGTATGGAAACCATGGCTTCTATGAGAACTTGGAGACTGACAAATTCTAACCAAACAGGTCATGGTGAGATGGACTTAAGCTATAGAGCCTTCCACTGAACCAGTGTGAAGCCTTCTGTGAAATTGTGGGTATTGACAAGGACTTAAAGAGGAGCTCCAGTTTTCTGTGAAAAAAAAAAGGAAGCAGCTACAAAAGTGTCTTCAAAGCTTCCTTCCTTTTTGAGGTGCTCCCAGTTGGACTACCTGGTACCCTGCCAAGACACAGTGCACTATGGACCATTGCTGCTAAGGTCACCACCGCGGCAGACATACTACAAGAGATAGTCAAAGACTGAAGATAGGCTACAGGAGATGGTCAGAGACTGCAGATGTTCTACAGGAGATGGTCAGAAATTGCAGATATACTACAGGAGAGTGTCAGAGACTTCAAACATACTACAGGAGACAGTCAGAGACTGCAGACATAGTACAGGAAATGATGTGAAACATTACACAGACAAGAACACATTTAGAGTACAGCAAGAAAGGGGTTAAACCTCTGACAATATTTTTATAGCTGTTCCTGTGCCAGGATCAGGAATTTGGGGGGGGGGGGCGGGGGGTCACCAGACAGGAAATCTCATTCTGGTGGGATCACAGGATAAAAAGTGAGTGGAAGTAAACACCAGATTCTATCTAGAACACAGTAATATGAAGGTTGGGTGTTAAGCTGTGATGATGACGTGCTGAGCCCTGTGCTTCCACAGCAACCCCCCACCCCCGCACTCCCCCTTCCTTCCTCCTGCACACTGACTCTTCATGTTCTATGGGACCTCCTGATAACACAGCAATCATCTCCTCTAAACACATATTACCCCCATACCTATCCAGTGCACACAGCCTCAGGGGACCCGACTACAGATTCAACTTCATCTGTACACGACTGACACACTGCCCCTACTGGTCAGAAGACCGAACAACCACTGCTTGAAAGCACAGCCACAGAGCTCCTTACAACAACAATAAGCTGTCTCCAGGATGGATGGACAGAGCCTGGTGAATGTGTGCAGCGGGCAGGGCCCAGTCTTCTTGATCCAGAGGTTCTTTGCTCCTGCCAGCTGTCTGCGCCTCCTGCCTGTCATTGTGCTTTTGGGTCCCCAGTCAGCCTGTCCTCCAAGGCTCTGGGCCACTGTCACTGTAGATAATGGAACAGAGAGAAGGAATCCAGGCTCTGGGAGGAGCTCCCAGGCATTGGATGCTGCGCCCGCTGCTCCTTGCCTTTTCAGGTGTAAAGGAGCCAATGGAGCTCTTCTCCCTCCCAGACTCTCAGACCTAGCTGTTCACCTTCCCCGCTGCCTCCACCTTGTGGAGATAGATGCCTGCACCCTGAGGACACTTTGCTGTCCCTCCCCTGCCGCCATTGACCCAGGACTCCCAGTGGCTATGCCCCTAGGTGACAGTACGCCCTCTGCAGTTGCCTAGATCGCCTAATTGTAGCGCCGGCCCTGAATCCACCATGAACATATATAATTAAAAAAACACATAGGGGAAGATTTACCAAAACTGGTACACACAGGGGTTTATTTACTAAAACTGTACAGTGCAAAATCTGGTGCAGCTGGTCATGGTAGCCAATCCGTTTCTAACTTCAGCTTGTTCAATTAAGCTTTGACAAAAAAAAAACAGGATGTTGATTGATTTTGCACCAGATTTTGCACTCTCCAGTTTTAGGAAATTAGAGCTGCAAATTATCGCCTCACTTGCTGTACTGATATCCACTTGAGCGGCATCATCACTTGAAGGAGAGGCAGCAGGGGCTGCACTGCTACTCTTTTCTATGTGAATGTATTTGCTCTATGAACTGTTTGCACAGTTGGCCCAGTAGCTTAAAGTAATGATTTGCATGGCTCTGTCTGCTATCCTAGTCTACTATCCTACTTAAGGCAGAGCTTCACTCAAAAGGGGAAGTTCCACTTTAAGGCTTCCTCCCCTGCTCCCGGTAAAGAAACTGATCTTTTAGGGAGCGGGTACCTGATTTTGACAGGTACCTGCTCCCACTTCCTCTATGATCACCTCCCTCCTCCCTCCCCGCAGTCTTCTGTGACACGGGACAGGTCCCAGAAGACTACAGCACAATTCACATTGCGCAGAGAGACTCGCAACCTGTCACAGCCGCGTGCCCGCGGTTAACATTCCGGCACGAGGACAGATGAAAAAGATGAAAATGGCTGAGGTGAGCACATCGCTGGATCTTGCAACAGATGAGTGATTGTTTATTAAAAGTTTTGTAGACACTTTTGTAGCTGCTGACTTATTACACAGAAGACTGTAGCTCCTCTAAGTCCTTGTCAATAACCACCATTTTTCAGAAGGCTTCACACTGGTTCAGTGGAAGGCTCTGTGGCTCATTTAAGCCCATCTCACCATGACCTGTTTGGTTATAATTTGTCAGTCTCCAAGTCCTCATAGAAGCCATGGTTTCCATACATGGCACCAATAGGGAGTAATGAAATTGGAAGTTTATAGCAAACTCGGGTTCATTTTAATATTGAAGGCATCATTTATGTGTTTTTTTTAGAATGACTGAATGACTCCTGATCATCAACAATGCTGCTTTGCATTATCTTATGACCTGTTCTTGCTTCAAAAGTGCAAACCCTAATGCTGCGTACACACAATCAGAATTTTGGCCAGCAAAAGACCGATGGAAGATTTTCATTGGAAAATGCAACCTTGTGTATGCTCCATCGGAATTTAGCTGGCCAAATTCCCACCAGCAAAAATTTGACAGCATGTTCTCAATTTTCCCGATGGAAAAACTTTCTATCGGAAATTCCGATTGCGTGTATGCAATTACGACACGCAAAAACTCACGCATGCTCAGATTCAACTACAAGATGGAAGCTATTGGCTACTGGGTATTGAACTCCCTTTTTCTGGTCCCGTCGTACGTGTTGTACAGCACCACGTTCTTGACGGTCAGAATTTGGTGTGACCATGTGTATACAAGACAGCTTGAGCGAAATCCCGTCTGAATTCCATCGGGAAAACCATCAGTTTTTCCGACCAAAATTCAGATCGTGTGTACGTGGCACAATGCTAATCTTAACCCTAGCGCTAACTTCAACACTAACCCTAACCTGAAATGTAAACCAAGCTCTAGAGCTAACCCTAATGATACACTGACTATTTGTTTATAACACTTTGTAAGTACTATCATTGCAATCTTTATCAACAAAGTCATATTATTTTACCAAAAGTTTAGTTGATGCTTCAAATAGACTTCCAGCAGAGGTAGTGAGTCAGTCAACAGTAAGGCTGCGTTCACACCTGGGTATTCCAGAATTGTGGCCAGAATCAAACGATTCTGCCCGCAATTCCAGAATTGTAGAGGAATATCTTTGAGATGCCATTTTTTCTGAATGGCACCTCAAATTTGGTGTGATTTTGCCATGTAATAGGTGACGGCAAAAGCACAGCGTGCAAAGCTTGTCACTCAAAAAGGAGCAGGAGCTTCTTTTGGGCGACAGCACCTCCCGCACTGCAGTTGGCAGCACAATTTAGCATGCAACAACCTCTCCAAAATTGCACCACAATTGTGCCGTTAGGAAGTAATGACAGCATGCATTTTGCCCCAATTCTGGAATCGCTGGCAGAATAGCCCGATTCTTCCCGTTTTTCCTAAAACCCCCAGGTGTGAATGGTGCCTAAGTGATTTAAAACATGCTTGGGACAAATCTAGATCTATATTAAAATTGCCAAAACGCCCCCAACAAATAGAACAGACTTGATGGATCACTTGGTCTTTTTCTGCAGTAATTCTTGTGTTTCTATAACTATGTCATCTGACATCAATGGCTTTTTTTAAGCAACAAAACCAAGTGATACAACACCAGGGTCTAACAGCCAGAAACACTGTTTTCAAAAAGGATATCGGGGAACTGGAGAAAGTGAAGAGAAGGGCAACCAAACTGATAAGAGACATGAAGGAGCTCACCTATGAGGAAAGATTAGAGGAACTGAACTTGTTCCCCCTGGAGAAGAGAAGATTAAGGTGGGATATGATCAACATGTACAAGTGGTCCATATAGTGAACTTGGTGTTGAGTTATTAACTTTAAGGTCATCACAGAGATTTCATCTCCAAATACAGACAGGTTTCTTCACAGTAAGAGCTGTGAAAATGTGGAATAGACTCCCTAAAGAGGTGGTTCTGGCAAGCTCAGTAGATTGCTTTAAAAAAAGCCTGGATTCTTTCTAAAAATGTACAAAATATAACTGGGTACTAACATTTATAGGTAAAGTTTACCCAGGGAAAATCTGATTGCCTCTCGGGGGATCAGAAATAAATTTTTCCCCTGTTATAACAAATTGGATCACGCTTTGCTGGGGTTTTTGGCCTTCCTCTGGATCAACTGTGGGTATAGAATTGTATATATGGGATTGTATTTTTTTTTTTGGTTGAACTAGATGGACTCTTTTTTTCAACCTGACTAGGGATGAGCCGAACACCCCCCGGTTCGGTTCGCACCAGAACTTTCGAACGGACCCCAAATTCGTACGAACGTTAGAACCCCATTGAAGTCTATGGGACTCGAACGTTCGAAATTAAAAGTGCTAATTTTAACGGCTAATATGCAAGATACTGTGCTAAAAAGGGTTTGGGGACCTGGCTCCTGCCCCAGGGGACATGGGTCAATGCAAAAAAAAGTTTTAAAAACTGCCGTTTTGGCGGGAACACTGATTTTAATGATGATTAAAGTGGAAAAAAAAGTGAAATATTGCTTTAAATATGGTGCCTGGGGGGTGTCTGTAGTATGCCTGTGAAGTGCCACGTGTTTCCTGTGTTTAGAACAGTCCCTGCACAAAATGACATTTAACGGAAATAACGTCATTTAAAGCTGCTTGCGGTTTTAATGTTATATCTGGTTCCTGCAATATGGTTGAAAATCATTGAGAAAAATGGCATGGGTAGCCCTCCCTGCCCATTACCAGCCCCTTTGGGTCTTGTACGCATATTAAGGGGAACCCCATACCCATATTAAAAAAAGGAAATGCGTGTGGCCCCCAGGCCCTATATACTCAGAACAGCAGTATACAGGCGGTGCAAACAAGACAGGGACTGTGTAGGTTTGTTGTGTTAAGTTGAATCTGTTTGTAATTTTCAACTGGTACATTTTTAACCACTTGCTTACTGGGCACTTAAACCCCCCTCAGTCCCAGACCAATTTTCAGCTTTCAGCGCTGATGCACTTTGAATGACAATTGCGCGGGCATACAACACTGTACCCAAATGAAATTTTTATCATTTTTTTCCCACAAATAGAGCTTTCTTTTGGTGGTATTTAATCACAGCTGGGAGTTTTATTTTTTGCTAAACAAACAAAAAAATATGCAAAAAAAAAATCATGTTTAATAGTTTGTTCTAAAATTTAGCAAACAGGTCATTTTTCTCCTTCATTGAAGTGCGCTAGTGAGGCGGCACTGATAGGCTGCACTGGTGGGCACTGATAGGCTGCATTGGTGGGCACTGATAGGCTGCACTGGTGGGCACTGATAGGCATAGTTAAGGCGGCACTAATAGGCACAGATAAGGCGGCACCGATGGGCACAGATAAGGCGGCACTGATGGGCAAAGACGGGCACAGATAAGATGGCACGGATGGGTGGCACAGATGGGTGGCACTAAGGGGCACTGATAGGTACCACTGATAGGTGGCTCTCACTAGCTATATAGGTGAGGTGAATATAGCGGTGTATACTGCGGTCAGGGCACGCAGACAACAACCACTACACAACAGCAAGATCGAAAATCGTCCGAAAACAATCAGTGTGTACTGTGTTGAAGGTACACAGAACACCTACTAACTCCTGCAGATGCCTTTATTATAGAACACTAGAGATAAAGGGGTATATACAGATGTATACTGTGCTGTGCTGGAGGCACACACAACTTCCAATAACTCCTGCAGATGGCAAGTGGGCTCAAATAGAGAACAGCTATGTAGGTGGATATAGCGGTATGTACTGGGTACAGAGCACGCAGACAGCACGCACAAGCTCCTAACACTACTGACTGCAAGCTCTATTATAAAAGATAGATCACTAGCTATATAGGTGAGGTGAATATAGCGGTGTATACTGCTGTCAGGGCACGCAGACAACAACCACTACACAACAGCAAGATCGAAAATCGGCCGAAAACGATCGGTGTGTACTGTGTTGAAGGTACACAGAACACCCACTGCTTCAGACGCCAACACACTACACAAGGCCGCCGCGCTGGCGGCCTTATATAGTGTGGGGCGTGCACTACACAGTCTGAGCTATGATTGGCCACAGGCATCCTGCCTGTGGCCAATCATGGCTCTCCTCGCTGCTGGCGCTGCGATTGGCCAAGCATGTGGGGTCACAGTGCATGCTTGGCCAATCATGAGCCAGCAATGCACTGCGCCATCGCAATGCATTGTGGGCCGTGAGCGCCACACGAATTTGGCACGAACGGACCAAAATGTTCGGACTTCGCCGAACGGACGAACAGCCGATGTTCGAGTCGAACGTATGTTCGACTCGAACACGAAGCTCATCCCTAAACCTGACTAACTAAGTAACTATAAGAAACATAATATAATGTATTATAATATAATATATTATATCGTATTATAATATAAAATACTACTAATAATATATACATATTAGAATAGAAAGAGAGGTAAAAAAATATCAGGTAAAAAAGTAATAAACCTTTAAAAGATGTAAAACATAACCATAGACTATTATACTTCCCATTAGGCCACAAGGATCTGCCAAGAATGCAAAATATTGTGCCATAGAGGTGCCTTAAATTAAAAGAGTTTCCTGATGCAATGTCACCACTGGCAGCTGGACCACTTTTACCATTATCAATGCCTTTTGTACGCTTTTACGGGAAAATTATTGCCTTAAAATGTTAAAAACACAGATACTTCCTATTAGCTTATACAATTTATTTTAAACTCTTAAAAAAATGACTTCATGTTGCCAATATTTTGTATTCCTTATACAATTTTGGATTTACAGTTTTAGGTTTTCCTGCTGCTTCATCGCTGAAGCTTTTGTGAGTTGCTCTGACAAGCAGGTTAGCAGGGTGAATGGGGTTAGAAGGGCACAGTGATGTGAACTGGCATCAAAGAGGTTAGCAATGGTAGTGAAATACAGTTAAAAAAAAAAAATGAAGAGTGTACAGAAATGTTCCAGTGATAAAACTTAACTTGGGATTTAAAGAAATAACCACATCCAGGGAATAATTATGGTCAGCTTGCTTCCTCATGCTGTGTTCCAGTTACCTTGTGGAATTCAAGAGGAAAGGGCTAATTGGTTTGCCCTTCATGCTGTGATAAGGGTAACATGACTGACACTACTATGGATAAACATAAAGTACAGGAAAAAGCAGGAGAGCCGTATTAAAAGTGAAACTGAAGGCAAATTTTTCTTTTTCATTTTGGATATAGTAAGGGAGGGTTATAACCTCTGTTAGGCTTGTTTTGCCATCTGTGTCCTATTGGGGGGGCTTTACCTCCACTTCTTGTCCCATAGTTAAAACAGGAAGGAAGAGAAAGGCCCTCTAAAGTGATGGAATTCCGATGTGTCATCAGGGTCACCAGAATTAGTGTCCCCATTGGAAGATTTCTCCTATTACTTGTATTGTGCCAACTTAAAATTTGGGATTTTCTTTTGCTTCTTTTAACCTCTTGCCGACCAGCCACCATCATTAAACTGCGGCAGGTCGGCACCATCTGGCGAGCTGTCATAGCTATACGTTGGCTCCTTCAAACGGAATAGCAGGTGTGCGAGTGGTGCCGGTGGGGCGTGCACATGCCCGCTGCACTGCGGGGTTGCCGATGCTTGTGGCTGGCGGTCCTGATGACAGCTGGCCACAAACGATCATGGGCACTAGAGGCAGAACAGGGACGTGTGTGTGTAAACACACAAATCCCTGCTCTGTTCTGTGAGCAGAGACAGATCGTGAGTTCCGAATAACTAGGAACCATGATCTGTCATCTCCTCCAGTCAGTCCCCTCCCCCTACAGTTAGAACACACAGTCAGGGAACACAGTTAACCCCTTGATTGCTCCCTAGTGTTAACCCATTCCCCACCAGTGACATTTAAACAGTAATCAGTGCATTTTTATAGCACTGATCGCTGTATAATTGTTAATTGTCCCAAAAATGTGACAATAGTGTCCGATGTGTCCGCCATAATGTCGCAGTCACAATAAAAATCACAGATCGCCGCCATTAATAGTAAAAAAAAAAATTATAATAAAAATGCTCTATCCCCTATTTTTTTGCACAAACCAATCAATATACACATATTGCGATCAGAAATATGTAGAAGAATACATATCGGCCTAAACTGAGAAAAAAAATAGTCTAAAAAAAAACGGGGATATTTATTATAGCAAAAAGTATAAAATTATTGTGGGTTTTTTTTTTTTTAATTTACGCTTTTTTTGTTTACAGCGCAAAAAATAAAAACCACACAGAGATGATCAAATACCACCAAAAGAAAGCTATTTGTGGGGAAAAAATTACGTTTTATTTGGGTACAACATCGCACGTTCACGCAATTGTCAGTTAAAGCAACGCAGTGCCGTATCGCAAAAAAAAAACTCTGGTCATTGAGCAGCCAAATCTTCCAGGGCTGAAGTGGTTAAATGTACTTTACATGATATCAAACATATAGAACTAAATTTCTAATACTTAAAAGAGAAGTAGGGCCAAAACTATTTTGGCTATACTTCTCCTGTGGGTTACAAGTGTGCACATAGTTCTGCTGCACTCCTGTGACCCTTAGCCCTTGTACACGCGGTCGGACATTCCGACAACCAAATCTGTCGGATTTTGTCCGACGGATTTTGTCAGAGACTGTTGCATACACACGGTCGGACAAAGTTGTCGGAAAATCCGATCGTTCAGAACGCGGTGACATTATTTAGTTACGACGGGACTACGTTCAGGCTAGTAGCCAATAGCTTTGGTGTAGGAATTTGATCTGAGCATGCGTGGCACTTTGTCCGATCGGAATTCTCTACACATGATCGGACAAGGTCCTATCGGATCATGTTGTCGGAAAATTTTATAGCCCAGCTGGAAAACTTGGTCCGTCGGATATTCCGACGGAAACAGTCCAATGGAGACCAGACACCACGATTATATGGATTATACGACAACACGGTCCGATCGGACATTTTCTGTCGGGATGTCCGACCGTGTGTACAAGGGCTTATTCAGCCGACAGTAGGCTAAAGTCTGCTGTAGCCTGATGTCACTTAGCCAGTCCAAGCTCTGGAGGAATCCCAACTTTAATGTCGGGATCCACCCAAATGCCTGGACCGGCAGCTGTCTTAGATTCTCAGCATGCCGCTGAGAGCCTGAGCTAGCAGCTCCCTCCCTCTCCACAGCTCTGCACTCCAGTGAGCACTGGAGGAGCAGAACAGAGAGCCAGTGACTTCTGTCACACTTCTCAGTTCTCGGTCGGTTCTCAGTCTTTCAGGTGGCGGGGATCATCCACCTAGATACAGTAAGTATAAAAGTTTATTTTTTTAAATTCACATACTTCTCTTTTAAGTTTTCAAAAATAGCCCACAAATAAAATCTGTTACTACTATCTGCGGTAAACACTATTACTATTTTTATGAAGCAACTGAATGTAAACTTTACAGTCAGCTGTAAGCTACAAGCAGCGTAGCCCCACTTTCTGATAACATTATCCCCTCCCTTCTCCCTGTCAGTTATTAAAAATCAGGAGGTCACCAATGCTATTGCCACAGGACAGTTCTAGCTTGAGTGGAGGTTCTAGGATTTCCTTGCAGCAATGGCAATTGTTAATCCCCTGGTTATAGAAATGTCAGAGATGGTTTCCAGAAAATTGGAGCTTTTGGCATTCTATGCATTATAGTAAAAAACCTTCTGTGCCAGGGAATCCCCCCAGCCCCCACTTATAAGTACCTGAGCCCGAACATGATCCAGCATTGTGCACGAGAGCAGCGTGTGGGAAGCGCAGCGTGATGTGGCAGGAAGAAAACACACGGAGTCCAAGTGCAGTAACCGGAATCTACTGTAGCAGCAATATAAGCAGACCTGACCGGGGAGCACTTTACAAGTAGTAAGGCCGCGTACACACGCGCGGACTGTTCGCCCAACTTTCTCCGTCCAACAGTTTCGGCAAACAGTCCGCTCAAACTTAGCATGGACGGACATGGCCACACACGACGGACGAACAGTTTGCTGAAACCGTGCGCGATGACGTGAACGGCACGTACGACGGGACGAAAAATACGACGTCCTATACACTGCAATGCAACCTTCCGACGTGGAAATCCTTTCTGAGCATGCGCGAGACTTAGTTGGCCGAACAAGCCTACACACGAGCGAACAGTCCGCTGAAACCTTGTTTCAGCGGACAGTTTTTCGGAATTTCTGTAAGACCTTGTTCGTCCAACTGTCCGCTGAAACTGTCCGCTGAAGCCCCACACACGAGCGGACTGTCCGCCCAAACACTGTTCAGCGGACAAGGTTGGGCGAACAGTCCGCGCGTGTGTACGCGGCCTAACAGCAGTGTGGCGGCAGACTGGTGACTCAGAGGTGCCGACAGCGTCTATCTCAAGGACTGGAATACAGCCTGCCCGGTCTACACCCAAATGGGGAGGCTTCCAGGAAGGATTACGTGTGCCTGCACTTTCCCTATTCCTCCATAACCTTTCCCTGATGCCAAGCACTGTCCCTGACAGATGGCTGACCTGTCCCTACTCTGACCACTCAGAAAATGTGTACTAAACTTGGGAGCCGGGGGTTCTAAATAGACTCTGCCTGACCCAAGATGGTCACCTGGATTTATACTACACCTAATACAGTTAAAAACAACAAGTTCCAGCATGTTGAAACTCCGGGGAATTCTGGGCAAACAGATAAATTGAACGGGATTTAGAGCCTCAAAAACAAGGGGCTGTCACTCCGGGTGCTGTTGGTGGGCATCAGCAACCCTGGGGGCTGCATCGCTAGGCAGAGGGTTGCTGTCGCTGTCACTGCATCCTCTGCGTTGCTGATCAGGTCCACATCCACGCAGTCATTGCTGGACTTTTGGACCTTCAGATTGCCAGTAGGGCACCTCACAACTCACTGCAGACATTTAATAGCCTATGCAAGGAGAGGCTCTGAAGAAGAAGGATTGTCCTTCGAAACACGTTAGCCAGGCGGGAACTGGTCCAGTTCCCCCCCATGCTTGAAGCTTCAGGTGGTCTGGGATAATTTAGCCACGTGTGTGGCCTGACCATAGATTTTTTTTTTACACCTCTGTTTGTGAGAAGTTATTGTTAATTTTGAGTTTCTAATAAATATTTGATGGATAATGCAGAAGGCCAGCCTTCTTTTCTTTCATTTCACATGCTGTCTACCAAGATTCGTGTATTGGTTGGATTGGTGAGCGGGCAAATCTTATCTCTGACACTTAGACATTGCATGCAGACACCTTTATATCTGCTTAGTTGGAGGGCCTTTGCTGGGGAAAATACAACATCTATTCCATTCAGCTTTATTGCCTTGCTACTGCACAGTAACATCTATGGGCCCCACCATAGCTAGCTGAAGATCACAGATATCCATACTCCAAGGACCCTCTCTCGTCAAAGAAACTGCTGATAGAACCTGTGGCAGATTAAAACCCACTTAAACACAAATTGTATAGATTGTTACTTAATTTCCTACCCTGTTTCCCCAAAAATAAGACCTAGCGTGATTGTCGGTGATGGCTGCAATATAAGCCCTACTCCCCAAATAAGCCCTACCCTGTTTCCCTGAAAATAAGCCCTACCCTGAAAATAAGGCTTATTTGTGGAGTAGGGCTTATATTGCAGCCATCACCGACAATCACGCTAGGTATTATTTTTGGGGAAACAGGGTATGGCATCAGGGCCTAGAGGGAGCTGACTGATTAAAAGTCTTCTCTTCCCCCTTTTGCTTCTGGGGTCATACATCTGTTATAGCCTGTTTATCATAGCCATTTGACCTATTGCTATTGTTATTTCAGTGTATATTCTGGTGATTTTGGTTTACTGCAATATCACTCAAATTGGGATATACCTGTAGCCTTTATAGTCTTGCTGACTTAATCTTACAGTAAAGTGTTGACCTACAACTCTTTCTAATAATTGGTGTGTCTACTAGGGTTGCCACCTGTCCGGGATTCACCCATACAGTCCGGGTTTTTAATCATGTGTTCGGGTTTCAGGTGGACTGAAACCCGGACACATTATTCAGACTGGGCTGTGGCTACCCAAGTAACCAAGATAGTCACACACAAATCTGTTGCCATCCAGGAGCTGTGGGCAGCTGTCTGGGGGCGGGGCAATGATGTCAGCATGAACAAAGTGTCCACGCCCCCTGTTCACTGCAGCATGCTATGCGAACCGCATTACTACTATCCTTTGGGCACCCAATGGTGTCCCAGGTTGCTAAAGTGTTCGGGTTTGGCTTGAAGAAAGGGTGGTAACCCTAGTGTCTACATTTGTATGTTCTGCTTGAAGTATGTTGGAACCCAGAGTGTCAGAGGTGTTGGCGGTCTTGCAAGGTGAGGGCAACCACTGAGGACAAGCAACTTCCAGCCGCCCTTGGGGGGGGGGTAGCACTACACAAGGAAATCTGTCCCAGAGTTTAGTGAATGAGTTCAAGCTCTGCCGACTTCCACCAACAAATCGTGTACAAAAAAAATTTTTTTTTCCTTGCACGTGATTGGGTATTTTATATAGTATGACAACAATCCCTTCGTCTCTCAATGGAAAACAGATCACCATAGGCAGTATACTCTGGGTTCTTCTGGTAAGCCTTGTGTGTGGCTACTGGATGGAGGTCTTTGGATTCTAATATCCCCTTAACCCCTTGGCACATTTACCTGAATTGCTGGCAATACAACTGTGCTGAGAGCGTGCGCGGGGCGCCTTCCCAATACAGTTACCTAAAACAAAGCTCCAGTTCACTGCTTGCTATTGAGAGATTTGGGATCACCTGACTGCAGTGACAGCCAATCACAGCATTCACATTCTCTCAAGCCACGCCCCCGTCTCCCGCTGTCAAAAACCTCTTAAAGGGCCAGGAGGCACCAGTTTGAAAAGGTAAGACACCTACAGTGTGTTGCACAAATGTCATATTTTGCAGCAATCATAAGCAAAAGTTCAGTGCTGTTTTACCTATACTTTTGATGTAAGCTTATATATTTCTTTTTTAACCTATTAAATTTGTTTTAAACTACTGCACAATGGGGATGCTTTTCTTCTTCACATGCCTCAACCTCATCTGCTGAGTTTGAAGCTCCCCACTAGAGATCCGTCGTGTGCTGTGGCGATCGGAGGAGATCAATCAACTGCTAGCTGACCTTCAGATCACAGGCTCTTTCTGACCTTAGGGGTCTCCTTTGAAGGTAAGAGGCTGGGGGAAATGTGTGACACTCCATGGATTGCTGCTGATTGGAGGACTTTGAAGTCGATCACTTTCTACACATGCACTTTACATCTTCTATGTGAACTGTTTGATGAAGATTCAGTACATTCACGTTTGCACTTTACTACACTGATTGGACATTGCACCTTTTCCTTTTTTTACATTGACTTTTATTATTTTGCTTTTTATGTGATTTATTTGCACTTTAGCAATTTTTTTTTGCATTGTATTTGTTTTTTTTACGTTATTTATGGTTTTGTTTGTACCTTTGTGCACTTTAGACCTTCCTATTCCTATTGGATCCTTCTTGTTCTTTATGTGAAGAGTTTGGCACTTTATGCGATTTTATGCGACTTTTTCACTTTATGCGATTTTTTGGTTAATTGTTCCGTTTTGTGATTGCTATCCACTCCCACGCATTCTACGTGATTGCTATCCACTCCCATGCATTCTATGTGATTGCTATCCACTCCCACGCATTCTACATGATTGCTATCCACTCCCATGCATTCTATGTGATTGCTATCCACTCCCATGCATTCTATGTGATTGCTATCCACTCCCATGCATTCTATGTGATTGCTATCCACTCCCACGCATTCTACATGATTGCTATCCACTCCCATGCATTCTATGTGATTGCTATCCACTCCCACGCATTCTACGTGATTGCTATCCACTCCCATGCATTCTACGTGATTGCTATCCACTCCCATGCATTCTATGTGATTGCTATCCACTCCCACGCATTCTACGAGATTGCTATCCACTCCCATGCATTCTACGTGATTGCTATCCACTCCCATGCATTCTATGTGATTGCTATCCACTCCCATGCATTCTATGTGATTGCTATCCACTCCCATGCATTCTATGTGATTGCTATCCACTCCCATGCATTCTATGTGATTGCTATCCACTCCCATGCATTCTATGTGATTGCTATCCACTCCCATGCATTCTATGTGATTGCTATCCACTCCCATGCATTCTAAGTGATTGCTATCCACTCCCATGCATTCTATGTGATTGCTATCCACTCCCATGCATTCTATGTGATTGCTATCCACTCCCATGCATTCTATGTGATTGCTATCCACTCCCATGCATTCTAAGTGATTGCTATCCACTCCCATGCATTCTAAGTGATTGCTATCCACTCCCATGCATTCTAAGTGATTGCTATCCACTCCCATGCATTCTATGTGATTGCTATTCACTCCCATGCATTCTATGTGATTGCTATCCACTCCCATGCATTCTACGTGATTGCTATCCACTCCCATGCATTCTACGTGATTGCTATCCACTCCCATGCATTCTATGTGATTGCTATCCACTCTTTGCACTTTATGTGAACACTTTGGCACTATATGGGATTTTATGTGATTTATTTTTTCTTCTCACTTTATGCGATTTTTGGTTAATTGTTTTGTTTTGTGATTGCTATCTACTCCTATGCATTTTTAGAGCTATATTGGTTACGTTTGATTATTATTGGTTTCTTTTATCATATGGATTTAGTCAGTCTGGGGATGTTACACTGCTGATTTATTTTTGTTTATTTATTTTTTTATTCAGCTCGACCACTCACTTTTCCTTACTGCAGTTAGCGCCACATATTTATTTCTATTTGATTGTTTTTTTGTGTGGGAACACTCTTTTTATGTTTGTCAGCTTCTGTTGGTCTGTGTGGATTTGCTTTAGCTGTTCACTTTGGTTTTGCGCATTTGTTTGCCTTTAGTTTACATAAGCAAAAGTAATCTAGACAATGTAATCGTAAAAAAACAAGAAGCTATAGAGACAGTTCACTTACTTTCATCACAATTATGGTGAGGGAGACAATATGCTTCTTGGTTCCACTTATCTTGATACTCGCCATCTTCGCAGGCCACACATACCGTTTCACTGCTCTCTGTACAATCTTGATCTAGTCTGTGTCCTGTAAAGCAAACACATTTCAAATCACTAGATTTTATATTAATTCCTCTGGACAAATTCCAGCCAGTAGCTATTTGATATCATTCATTCTCGTTGTCCACACAGAATGATTTTCACTTTAGATTAGGAAAAGCTCAAAACACCATCGATTTTATTTTTTTTGCCATCTATGTCCCATTCCAGAGATTTCCCTTTACGTCTAATGCCTTGTACACACGGTTGGACCACAAAATCCGTCTGATTTTTTTCCGACGGATTTTGGCTGAAATTTGTCTTGCATACACACGGTCGCACAAAGTTGTTGGAAAATCCGAACGTTCGGAACGAGGTGACGTTATACACATACGACGGCACTGCGTAGAGGCCAGTAGCCAATAGCTTTCATCTCCAAATTTTTTCTGAACATGCGTGGCACTTTGTGCGTCGGAATTCTCTACACACAATCAGAAAAAGTCCGATCGGATTTTGTTTTCAGAAAATTTTAGAATAAGCTCTCAAACTTTTTCAGACGGAAAAAGTCTGATAGAGCCCACACACAATCGGATTTTCCGACAACATAATCCGATCAGACTTTTTCCATCTGAACTTCCGGCCGTGTGTACAAGGCATTATACTGTAGATACAACAGGAATTGAGAAGTAAATCTCTCTAAAATTAGGTAAACCTTCTTTTAGACCAACTGTCTTCCAGGCCTCAAATCATCTCTGAGGCACAGTGGGCTGCTCACTGAATGACAGCAGCTCCAGTGGGCTTTAAAGTGGAACTAAACCCTCCTATCCTTTTCAGCCAAGGAAGCTGCCATCTTGGCCTCTGTTTAATCTGAAAGTGCCATGGTGCTGCACATGTGATCAGTTATGACTCCAGCCATTTGATGGTTTGACAGTTTGGTTGACAGCCCAATCAAATGTGACAGTTAGCATTTGCGGCATGCCAGGAATTTAACCGTTTTTTTAACCACTTGCCGACCAGCCACTGTATATATACGGCGGCAGGTCGGCTCTATTGCGCAAACCGCCGTAGCCGTACAGCAGTATGTGCATGTGACACTGTGGGCGCCGGCGACCCGCTATTGCAGTACACAGAGGCAGAACGTGGATCTGCCTGTGTAAACAAGGCGGATCCCCATTCTGACAGGAGACATCATGGAGCTCTGCTATTTCTAGTAATCGGGAACAGCGATCTCTGTGGTGTTCCAGTGGGCCCGGCCCCCCCACAGTTAAAATGCACTCAGGGAACACAGTTAACCCCTTTATCGCACCCTAGTGTTAAACCCCTTCCCTGTCAGTGTCATTTATACACTTGAACAGTGCATTTTTGTAGCACTGATCAATGTAATCTAATAGTACATCTAATACTACCTCTTCCCAGATTGACAATGCTGCTGTCCAAGGGTGTTTTCCTTGATCTTCCATCTAGGGTGGAGACACCATGCGACAAAAAGTGTGTTACTGGTCAGATCACCACTTCCTCAAAAAATAAATAAATAATAAAAATAAAAAAAACCTAATGCAGCTACCACATTTAAAGTTAAAGTAAATTCACCTATTGTTTTTTAGCCAAGGAAGCTGCCATCTTGGCCTCTTTTTAACCACTTGACTTCCAGAAGATTTGCCCCCCTTCATGACCAGGCCATGTTTATTGATACAACACTGTGTTATTTTAACTAACAATTTCTCAGTCGGGCGACGCTGTATCCAAATAAAAAAAGTTAAAAGTAACTTAAAAGTAATTTTTTCCCACAAACAGAGCTTTCTTTTGGTGGTATTGGATCACCACTGCATTTTTTTATTTGTTGTGCTTTAAATAAAAAAGACCACCAATTTTGAAAAAAAATAATATCTTTTACTTTCTGCTATAAAACACATCAAAAGAAACCATTTAAAAAAATCGAATTTCTTCTTAAATTTAGCCCAATATGTATTCTACTACATGTTTTTGGTAAATAAAAATCCCAATCCGTGTATATTGATTGGTTTACGTTATAGCGTCAACAAATTATGGGATATATTTATGGAAATTGGATTTTTTTTTATACTAGTAATGGCAGCAATCGGCAATTTATAGCAAGACTGCGATATTGCGTCAGACTATCAGACACTAACTGACACTTCTGACACTTTGTAGGACCAGTGACACTAATACAGTGATCAGTGTTAAAAATATGAACTGTCACTGTACTTATGACCCTGGCTGGGAAGGGGTTAAACATCTTCGGCGATCAAAGAAAAGGTCCCTGCAGGACCTATGACCTCACTAAACCTGAAGGGGAATAAGAAACCTGTGTTAACTTAAAAATCTTGATGCAATTGGTAAGTACACAGCAACCGGTATCTCTACGCGTTTAGTGGCTTAACCGCCACTCATCAGGAGCAAGCACGTGTAAAATCTATAAAAAAATATATTTATTAGAATAATAAAATTATTCATTAAATGTATCAAAAATATGGCTAAGAAGACAAGGTTGGGGGGAAGAACAGGTGATCACCCCAACCAGGGCGAACTTACTGGAGTTCGCTGTGTAGATGGTGTGGTAGTGGGACTGAGAAAGCGGTCCGGGGAACAAAGGGTTAACCAGAGTTTTTGTGTGCACAGTGTGCTGCTTTCACTAAGGGAAGAGATCAGTTCTAGTCTCTGGACACAGGATCATCTGTCAGAACTGGGATAAGCCCTGTTTACATAAACATATCTAAGTTCGCTGTCTTTTACTAATGATTGCTGGCTGCTGGAGTACATCAAGTCCCCTGGACCCCGCAGATCGGCTTCTGCTATGAATTATTGCACGCTCCCTACAGGTGGAAGTGCACAATCACATATTCATACGTGATCTGCACACAGCTGCTGCCCTGTAGCAGTAAAAGTACTATAGGGCGGTCAGCAAATGGGTAATCTTCAACTGCCATGATGCTGCACATGCTATCAGTTATGACACCCGCCATCGGATGGTTTGACATTTTGGTTGAGAGCTCATCCAATGTAACAGTTACATTCCTGGCATTTGCCGAAAATGTAACTGTTTAACCACTTGCAGACCGGACCATTTTGCTGGTCAAAGACCAGACCACTTTTTGCGATTCGGCACTGCATCGCTTTAACTGACAATTGCGCGGTCGTGCGACGTGGCTCCCAAACAAAATTGACGTCCTTTTTTTCCCACAAATAGAGCTTTCTTTTGGTGGTATTTGATCACCCCTGCGGTTTTTATTTTTTGCGCTATAAACAAAAATAGAGCGACAATTTTGAAAAAAAACGCATTATTTTTTACTTTTTGTTATAATAAATATCCCCCAAAAATATATATAAAAATTTTTTTCCCTCAGTTTAGGCCGATACGTATTCTTCTACATATTTTTGGTAAAAAAAAAAATCGCAATAAGCGATTATTGATTGGTTTGCGCAAAAGTTATAGCGTTTACAAAATAGGGATAGTTTTATAGCATTTTTATTAATAGTTTTTTATTATTTTTTTTTTTACTAGTAATGGCGGCGATCTGCGATTTTTATTGTGACTGCGACATTGTGGGGGACCCATCGGACATTTTTGACACATTTTTGGGACCATTGTCATTTATACAGTAATCACTGCTATATAAATGCAGTGATTCCTGTGTAAATGACACTGGCAGTGAAAGGGTTAACCAGTGGGTGGCAGTGTAGGGGTTAAGTGTTCCTAGGGGTGTGTTACTAACTGTGGGGGGGTTGGGCTTTCATTTAGTGTACACTGATCTCTGCTCCAATCAAATGGAGCAGAGATCAGCGTCACTAGTTGCTAGGCAGAATGGAGAAATGTTGTTTATACAGCATTTCCTCCATTCGGCCGCTCCGTGAGACGATCGCGGGGATGCCCGCAGCGATCGAGTCCGCGGGTCCCGCAACCGGACTCACGGGGGTCCGGCGGCGTGCTCCCGATGGCAGGGCGGCATCGAATATTGGACGTACATGTACGCCAATATGCCTGCCCGTGCCATTCTGTCGACGTACATCGTCGTGCGCTGGTCGGGAAGTGGTTAATCTATGGGTTTACGTTTCCTTTAAGAATCGGCAAGCTGCTGTACTGTATATTACAATTGGATTTGGCATTTACTACCGCTAAAATCGGTTGAGAAATAACCAGGCCCGGACTTTTTTTTAGGATCCAAACGTTATGGTTCATTTACATGTTTAAGCTGTACCCAGCGTTCTTTAATGCTGAAAGGGAATGTATTCCCATGTCCCTCAACAGGGAACCAGTACAGCATCAAGAATCATTTTACTTGTCAGTCATCATTTGTGGTTTAGGCTCTCATTTGCTTGTGTGGTTTAATTTATGTGGGAGAAACTAAAAACGAAGATCAAAGACCAAGTGGCTCCACACAAGTTCTCGATAGGCCACAAAAACCAGGTCTACCTGTTTCCAGATATTTTACTGGAAAACATCACAATGATTTGCAGTATATGGATGTCGATGAGGTTAATTGTATGGATTTGCCATTAGGTTGTAATAAATAATTTTTCTTGGATGAGATATATACAGTAAAATAATTATTTGATCTCCTGCAGATTTTGTAAGTTTGCCCACTTTCAAAGAAATTAAGGTTCTATAATTTTTATCAAAGGTGTATTTTGAACGATAGAGACAGAATATCAACCAAACATCCAGAAAAAAACACAATACAAATGTTATAAATTGAGTTGCCAGGTGCTCTTCACAAGATTTCTGACAGAGGAGTGAAAAAAATTATCAGAAGAGTTGCCCAAGAGCAAATGACCACTTGGAGATCTTCAGAAAGACCAGGAATTAGCAAGTACAATTAACCACCATGGCCTGTATGCATGCCCTCCATGCAAGACTCCATTGCGGAAGAAAAAGCCTGTTGAAACTCGTTTAAAGTTTGCTGCACGACATTTAGACAAGCCTGTGAAATACTGGGAGAATATAGTCTGGTCAGATGAGGTCAAAATGTAACTCTTTGGATTTCATGATACACACCATGTTTGGAGGTCAAATAGCACTGCACATCATCCCAAAAGCACCCCAATACCAACAGTGAGGTTTGGAGGTGGAAACATCATTGTGTGGGGCTGTCTTTCAGCATACGATATTGGCAAACTTCAAATAATTGAAGGATGAATGGAAAAATGTACCAAGACATTCTTGATAAAAAAAATCTACAAGGATGATGCAGAAATTTCCACCCTTGTTTCATACAAGGGTGGAAATTTCTGCAAGACAATGATCCCAAACACAAAGCCAAGGAAATTCTCAATCTAAAGCTGCTTGAATGGACCAGCCAATCACCTGACTTGAATCCAATTGAAAGTCTATGGAAAAAAACAAAGATGGGAGTTCATAGAAGAGGCCCACTTTCAAGGTTTGAAGTCTGTTTGTGTGGAAGAATGGGCCAAAATCACACCTGAGCAATATATGTGACTAGTTTCTTCATACAGAAGGTGTCTTGAAGCTGTCATTACCAAAAAAGTATTTTATATGACGTATTAAATACATTTCAGTTAGCATGTTCAATACTTTTCCCCTGTGTCATTCCACTTTATTACACGTAATTTAACCAGTTCCCGACCGGCACACGACGATGTACATCAGCAGAATGGCACGGGCAGGCAAACTGGCGTACAGGTACGTTCAGTTGAATTTGCCGCCCTGCCATCGCGTGCGCGTGCCGGTCGGGACCCCCGTGAGTCCGCAGGGATACCCGCGATTGTCTCACGGGGAAGGAGAATGGGGAGATGCTGTTATAAACAGCATCTCCCCGTTCTGCCTAGCAACAAGTGACACTGGTCTGTGCTTCCTGTGATTGGAGCAGAGATCAGTGTTAACTAACACACAGCCCAGCCCCCCACAGTTAGTAACATGCTCCAAGGACACACTTAACCCCTACACTGCCACCCCCTGGTTAACCCCTTCACTGCCAGTGTCATTTACACAGGAATCAGTGCATTTGTATAGCACTGATTGCTATATAAATGACAATGGTCCCAAAAATTTGTCAAAAATGTCTGATGTGTCTGCCATAATGTCACAGTCACAATAAAAATCGCTGATCGCCGCCATTACTAGTAAAAAAAAAATTATTAATAAAAATGCCATAAAACTATCCACGCTATAAATTTTGTGCAAACCAATCAATAATCGATTATTGCAATTTTTTACGAAAAATATGTAGAAGAATATGTATCGGCCTAAACTGAGGAAAAAAATGTTTTTTTATATATTTTTGGGGGATATTTTTTATAGCAAAAGGTAAACAATAAAGCTTTTTTTCAAAATTGATGCTCTTTTTTTGTTTATAGAGCAAAAAATTAAAACCGCAGAGGTGATCAAATACCACCAAAAGAAAGCTCAATTTGTGGGGAAAAAAAGGACGCCAATTTTGTTTGGGAGCCACGTCACATGACCGTGCAATTGTCGGTTAAAGCGACGCAGTGCCGAATCGCAAAAAGTGGCCTGCAAAATGGTCCGGTCTGAAAGTGGTTAATTTTTTAACTTATTTGTTTTTGTTTCTTTGTTTGTATGGGTTGCATGGGTTGTTACTGACATGTGGTGAAATATTCATATCAATAGCACCTTTAGAAATATATTTCATTAGAAAAAAAGTGACGTGTTCAAAACTTATTTTACCGCTATCTGTAAAAATATATACAGTATCTCACAAAAGTGAGTACACCCCTCACATTTTTGAAAATATTTGCTGTCCCCTCAAAATAACTCAACACATAGCCATTAATGCCTAAACCTCTGGCAACAAAAGTGAGTACACCCCTAAGTGAAAATGTGCAAATTGGGCCCAAAGTGTCAATATTTTGTGTGGCCATCATTATTTTCCAGCACTGCCTTAACCCTCTTGGGCATGGAGTTCACCAGAGCTTCACAGGTTGCCACTGGAGTCCTCTTCCACTCCTCCATGATGACATCACGGAGCTGGTGGATGTTAGACACTTTGCCCTTCGCCTCCTTCCATTTGAGGATGCCCCACAGATGCTCAATAGGGGTTAGGTCTGGAGACATGCTTGGCCAGTCCATCACCTTTACCCTCAGCTTCTTTAGCAAGGCAGTGGTCATCTTGGAGGTGTGTTTGGGGTTGTTATGATGTTGGAATACTGCCCTGCGGCCCAGTCTCTGAAGGGAGGGAATTATGCTCTGCTTCAGTATGTCACAGTACATGTTGGCATTCATGGTTTCCTCAATGAACTGTAGCTCCCCAGTGCAGGCAGCATTCATGCAGCCCCAGACCATGACACTCCCACCACCATGCTTGACTGTAGACAAGACACACTTGTCTTTGTACTCCTCACCTGTTTGCTGCCACACATGCTTGACACCATCTGAACCAAATAAGTTTATCTTGGTTGTGGTTCCAGTAATCCATGTCCTTAGTCTGCTTGTCTTCAGAAAACTGTTCGCATGCTTTCTTGTGCATCATCTTTAGAAGAGGCTTCCTTCTGGGACAACAGCCATGCAGACCAATTTGATGCAGCATGTGGTATATGGTCTGAGCACTGCCAGGCTGACCCCCCACCCCTTCAAACTCTACAGCAATGCTGGCAGCACTCAATACGTCTATTTCCCAAACAACCTCTGGATATGACGCTAAGCACTCAACTTCTTTGGTCGACCATGGCGAGGCCTGTTCTGAGTGGAACTTATCCTGTTAAACTGATGTATGGTCTTGGCAACCATGCTGCAGCTCAGTTTCAGGGTCTTGGCAATCCTCTTAAAGTCTACGCCACCTTCATGTAGAACAACAATTCTTTTTTTTAGAGCCTCAGAGAGTTATTTGCCATGAGGTGCTATGTTAAACTTCAATTGACCAGTATGAGATAGTGAGAGTGATAACACCAAATTTAACACACCTGCTCCCCATTCACACCTGAGACCTTGTAACGCTAATGAGTCACATGACTCTGGAGAGGGAAAATGGCTAATTGTGCCCAATTTGGACATTTTCACTTAGGGGTGTACTCATTTTTGTTGCTAGTGGTTTAGACACTAATGGCTGTGTGTTGAGTTATTTTGAAGGGACAACAAATATACACTGTTATAAGAGCTGCACACTCACTACCTTTACATTGTAGCAAAGTGTAATTTCTTCAGTGTTGTCACATCAAAAGATATAATAAAATATTTACAAAAATGTGAGGACAGCGAGGGGTGTACTCACTTTTGTGAGGTACTGTATATATATATATATATATATATATATATATATATAGATCAAGATCTGCTACAATACTGGCTACTTAAAGCCATTTCCCCCAAAAATTTAAAATATTTTGGATAGACTACAAATGCAAAACTGATATCGAAAGTGCAGCACTGAGTCATAAATTTCTTGCATAAACCAAAATAATATCCCCTGAAGAAGACACGTGACCCTGTGTCGACATGCGTAGGGGAGGAGATAGGACGGTGAAGGCACTCGGGCTTTACAGTGGTTTGAGGAGCTGATTGAGATTTTGGATGTGCGGCTCTGTGTTTTAAACCCATGTCCGTTATAGTGTTGTGCGCTGAAAGCACTCACACATTGTGAGCACCCTGTAGACATTTTTAAATACATTTTGGTAATGTTTAAAACAATTCAAGCACTATTGACTTTCTCTCTGCATGCACTCTGCTGCTGACATACTGAGGAGGAGACTATGGGAAAAGTATGACAGCCAGCTGTGTTGGATATCTCATTGAGCCCTAGGGTGGCTCACAAGCATTATTTAACCCTGCTTAGTTGGGGGGTCGCATTCCCAAAGGTGAGCCTATACCCATTGGGGGGAGCACAAGTGGAGTGATTCCTCTGTGGTCTGGACGGGTTATATTTTTACACAAGTTGTTATCAATCCAAAATCCACCTGTGGGACATGCAATGTTATTATGGACTTTTTTGCACTTCATTACATAGATGTTTAATCATGCACTCTATATGTTGTTTTTGTTTCACATGATTTTTTGGTTTCTGCAAGTAATTCATGACTCAGTGCTGCATTTTCTATATCAATTTTTTGTGCACATGAATATAGGGATGTGATAAGTGATAGCAGCTGGTCCTCTCTGATTACCTTTCACACACGCATTTGTGTTCATAGCACATACACAATCAGATTATGACTTGATTTATTGGATAGCTCACAAGAATGTATTATTTTATACAAATACAAAATATTATTCAGTACCAAAGATCTTCTATTCTAAACCTGAAAAAGCTAAAAACAATAAATTATTCTTTTTAAATAAAACCTAATAAACTTTAAGATGTTGCGCTTGGTAGTGAAGTGGCTGAAGAAGCCCACATCTTTAAATACACTTCCAAAGAAATCACAGTCTACTAAGCATTGATTCTATAGAAGACACAACCCGATGAGCACTAGTTTCTAAATTGTTGTTGGTTATTTCCTTCGTACAGATATTCAAAATAACTAGGTTCCTCTAAAGCTCTAAGCCCTTGTACACACGGTCGGACATTCTGACGGAAAATGTCCAATCGGACCGTGTTGTCGGATAATCCGACCGTGTGTGGGCTCCATCGGACTGTTTCCATCGGAATATCCGGCTGACAAAGTTTTAGAGCTGGGCTATACAATTTTCCGACAACATGATCCGATCGGACTTTGCCCGATCGTTTGTAGAGAATTCCGATTGGACAAAGTGCCACGCATGCTCAGATCAAATTCCTAGACCAAAGCTATTGGCTACTAGCCTGAACGTAGTCCCGTCGTAACTAAATGACGTCATTACGTTACGAACGATCTGATTTTCCGACAACTTTGTCTGACCGTGTGTATGCAACACCAGTTTCGGACAAAATCCGTCGGACAAAATCCAACGGATTTTGTTGTCGGAATGTCCGACCGTGTGTACAAGGGCTAAGAGAGACTTTACTCCCTTGTGTTATCTTTTCTTCCTCCCTTCTTACCTGGTTTCTCGGATTATCCTGAAAACACATACTCATACACTCAACGAATCCAGCGTCATCCTGCTGTAACCCACCGAAGGTTGCTGCAACCTTTATTTAATCATTAATAATTGTTTATAGCATCAGAAACCAGCTGTCCCTTCCCGATTCCTTGCAGGTTGCCCCTGAGATGTGTGGCGGTGCTTGTGCAGGTTGTTCTAGATTGCTGAAAAATACCCTCTTGAAATACATGATTTGTGTATCGTAGGCAGCCGGGGATGCTATTCTCATTTAGTTGAGAAAGGCAGAAAAGTATCCCTTCTAAAAAAAATGTAGAACTGCAATTTCTTGAAGGAATATTCTTTCTTCCCACCCGGCCTAATATTATACCATATGGTTATGTTTCTTTATAGGTCACCATTGCATTTGCCCCTGAAGAGTTGTTATACCATAACAAAACACGTCGGGCTTACATAGATGCATAATGTCCATACAGATGATTTTATGTCCCTTATATTGTTTTGCTCTAGGTTTTCCAACACCATCCAGCCCTTCCAGTGGCCCATGTTGTGCAGGACTTGTCTTTACCCTATGATATGCCAAGTACTATGGCGTCAATATTTATATGTGCTTTTTAGCATGCCCTGCGTTAATTCGATTCTGTGTATGCCTTTTTGCGTGTCATTACAGTATGCTGTACACAATTTCACAAGGTATAATAAAATGTTCTTTGCCAAGACTGCTCTTGGGTATGCATCTCTCATTCAAAGTCCCCAAAAAAACTCCCCCACTTTTTTGTTGGAACCCATAAAAGCAATACTGTGTTTTATATCCCACATGCTTACTTTATATAGTGATTGGCCTCATTCAAAGTCCCACCGACCAAACATTCTCTCTTCTTTCTTCCCACCTGGCCCAAAGACCAATGACAGGCTGGCGGGAGCTCTCCCAATCTGGGTGGACGTCATATTACATCCTCCCAGAATCACGCCTCATGAGCGCCACAGTAAAATCTGCCACCCATTGTGTCCACCAGACACAGCGGATGACAGATCAGTGTACCAGGCCACTGACAGTACCATGTGATTGCTGTGACCAGTCAGAGCAGATCACATGACAATTGTACACAATGGATGGTTTCCATTCTCACCATCCATTGTGTACTATTGTTTTGAACTCTGTGATTGGTCACAGTGATCACATGATCTAGAGAGGGCCAATCACAGTTGAAAACAGGAACACTTTAATTGACTTGTGCAACAGATAAATGTGCTGCACTGTGGAACATCTTGAAAATTTCATACATTTTTGATTAAAAAAAAAAGTTCCAAAGTCTGAGTTAACAGAATTTATTATGACAGCTTCCTACCTGGCATGCACAGTGAACAGCATCTGCCATCTTTCTCGTACTCTGTGCTTCTACATGAAATTGCTTCACTCTGCAAGGAAAACACATGACTACTATAGCATAGCAGTGATAACATAGCAACAATTACAATTAAAATTATTATATAATGAGATGGGTTAAAGAATATGTCAACTCAAATTTTAACATTCCTGATATTTGCTTCCTGTACCATGTTTTAGTATGAAAATGTATCCTCTTTCTCTTTGTATTGCTTCCCTTGTGTGAAATCAATGGTGTTCCTGCCAATCCTGCTTGCCTAAACTATGAAATTCATTAGGCATAAGAGCATAGTGTGGTCAGTTTTCTGGCTGTGCTGGGAACTCAGCAGAAGGACCACTGCAGCAGTACCTTCTATATTTATTGTGTGTATTGTTATGTGTTTATTTGACTTTATATTATTATATGTGAATTTCTCTTTTAGTAATTATCCTCAGGTACATCCCCTGAACCCTTCTTGTTTACAATATATGTGTTGTTGATCATTTTACTGTATGTGTGATTATTTAAAATAGGGTAGGGTAGGGGCATGGGCGCCCGCAGAACTTTTCTCGGTGGGGGGGGGGGGGGCATCATTTTAAGGTCACCCATGCACCGACCCTTTTCGACAATGTCATTATCACATTATAATGGTCAGAGACTGCATATGTAGTACAGTCCCTAGGATAAGTAATGGATAATGGCCAACAGGCCCTCTTACCAGACCCAGTGAAACTACAGCAGTGATCCCTCCGGCTGGACGATCGATCACTCTGGGTCCCCCGGGGGCTACTCTGGTCAGTAGTGTAGCATGTCTGTACCCTGGTCTCTCTGGCTTCCGTCCGACACACTCCTCATTCTTTTGTCCTGTAGCGCTCTCTCACTCAGCTTTTTTCCAGGCTGCAGTCTCTCAATCTCTCTCGTGATCGAGCTGTAGCCTCCTCCCTGTGGAAAATTGGGCTGCCAATCTTTGGGACTACATGTCCCATGATGTTCTCCTCTCCTAGTCACCTTTGATTGGCCCTCAGTTATGGCCAATAGGGAAGGAACGGAGCGGGCAGGAAGCCCCGATAGCGATGCAACTGTGCTGAATTTAAGATCTGATCCTCAATTCCAGGGGGGGGGGCTCTTGACCCCCCTTGCCCCTACCTGCGGAGACCCATGGGTAGGGGTTGTATTAGCTAACAGGATTTGCTCAACTTTTTTTATGTCTTTTAGGGGATGATTACCCTATACTAAAGATTTTAATGGATTTAAAATAAAGAGAGTACACCCTTCACATTTTTGTAAATATTTGATTATATCTTTTCAAGTGACAACACTGAAGAAATTACACTTTGCTACAATGTAAAGTAGTGAGTTTACAGCTTGTATAACAGTGTAAATTTGCTGTCCCCTCAAAATAACTCAACACACAGCCATTAATGTCTAAACCACTGGCAACAAATGTGAGTACACCCCTAAGTGCCATGTGACTCGTTAGTGTTACAAGGTCTCAGTTATGAATGGGGAGCAGGTGTGTTAAAGTGGAGGGCCACCCTGAAAAAAAAAAATATTAAAAATTACAAAAAAATCTAAAAAAAAAATGAAAAATATTTTTTTATTTTACTTACCAGAAATGCCTGTTGCTAGGCACATAATCCTAATTTTCCTCTTCCTCCTCCGCGGAGATCTTCTTTCTTCTCTCCTCGTCGCATTGTCTTCTGGGTAATGGCTCGCGCTGTGTTCTGGGAACTGTGTGTTCCAGAACACAGCGCGTCCCATTCACAAAGCGTTGCGCGACTCGCGCATGCGCAGTAGAAAACGGGCAGTGAAGCCGTAAGGCTCCACTGCCTGTTTCCCTTAGAAGGAATGGCGGCGCCGGGACCCGAGAGCCGAGGGACGGGTCGGCCTCGGGCGGCCGACATCGCGGGCGCCCTGGACAGGTAAGTGTGCTTATTAAGTCAGCAGCTGCAGTGTTTGCAGCTGCTGACTTTTAATTAAATTTTTTTTTAAATGGCCCTCCTCTTTAAGTTTGGTGTTATCACTCTCACTCTCTCATACTGCTCACTGGAAGTTCAACATGGCACCTCATGGCAAAGAACTGAGGTTCTGAAAAAAATAATTGTTGCTCTACATAAAGATGACCTAAGCTATAAGAAGATTGCCAATACCCTGAAAATGAGCTGGAGCATGGTGGCCAAGACCATACAGCAGTTTAACAGGACAGGTTCCACTCAGAACAGGCCTCACCATGGTTGACCAAAGAAGTTGCGTGCACATGCTCAGCGTCATATCCAAAGGTTGTCTTTGGGAAATAGATGTATGAGTGATGCCAGCATTGCTGCAGAGGTTGAAGGGGTGGGGAGTCAGCCTGTCAGTGCTCAGACCATACGCCACACACTGCATCAAATTGCTCTGCATGGCCGTCGTCCCAGAAGGAAGCCCCTTCTAAACATGCACAAGAAAACCCGCAAACAGTTTTCTGAAGACAAGCAGATTAAGGACATGGATTACTGTGTTGCCTTTCCATGTCCTGTGGTCTGATGAGACCAAGATAAACTCATTTGATTCAGATGATGTCAAGCGTGTGTGGCGGCAACCAGTGTGTCTTGCCTACATTCAAGCATGGTGGTGGAAGTGTCATGGTCAAGGGCTGCATGAACATGAGTGCTGCCAGCACTGGAGAGCTACAGTTCATTGAGGGAACCATGAATGCCAACATGTACTGTGACATACTGAAGGAGAGCATGATCCCCTCCCTACGAAGACTGGGACGCAGGGCAGTATTCCAACATGATAACCACCCCAAACACACCTCCAAGATGACCACTGCCTTGCTAAAGAAGCTGAGGGTAAAGGTGATGGACTGGCCAAGGATGTCTCCAGACCTAAACCCTATTGAGTAATATGTGGGACATCCTCAAATGGAAGGTGGAGGAGCGCAAGGTCTCCAACATCCACCAGCTCTGTAAAGTCGTCATGGAAAAGTCAAAGAGGACTCCAGTGGCAACCTGTGAAGCTCTGGTGAACTCCATGCCCAAGAGGGTTAAGGTAGTGCTGGAAAATAATGGTGGCCACACAAAACATTGACACTTTGGCTCCAATTTGGACATTTTCACTTGGGGGTGTAATCACTTTTGTTGACTTTAAGGGTATCCTTATAGTCAAGTTGTTTCTCTTCAAAAGATCTAATGATTAATAGTATATAGACAGGAAATGAGGCAGCAGAAAGAGACACAATAAACTATCAGGCAGTTTTGCCCTGGAGTGCCATGTACTGTATACTATCTTCTCAAACACTGGCATGCTGTAGAACCGTTGAAACGTATTCAACCTTCTCAGAGCCTAACCATTCTCCATGATAAATACAGCCCTGAAGAAGGGGGTAGAGGGGCAATTTACCCGAAACGTGCTGGCTCTACTTGTATACTTTTATCTACAACAAGCATATTAAATCATCAAGTGAGATGTTTTTCTGGACACTGAGTGCTCCTTTTCAATCACCCTAATGTACACTGTAATAATATTGGTCTGGCAATATTGGTATGTAATTGTTTTTTTTGGGGTAAAGTTCCTCTTTAAGGCAGTTAGTTGTAATTGCTTGAGATCACATTCCTGCAATCACACAGAACTTTGTCCTTTGCTACGTTCTGAGATTTATTCAGGTAAAAATACGTTTCCAAAAAAGCTCCCAGGAATAAATCTGTCATAATAGACTTGTTAAATCCGCCTAACAGGGAGAGCTCTTGCTCATACCACCGACATGTATTTACATAATTAATGAGTATAAAACATGACAAGCCCATTAGTTTTAATTGTCTCAAATTTTCATGCATATTATTTCTCTTCATCCATGACAAAGTTCTCTGTGTCTTAAATCACCATACACACCATGGGGGAAAAAGCAAGAAAGAAAGAAAGATAAAACATGTTGGAAACATTGTAGGGGAGAAAGCATTAGAGGCACTTAAGTTAAAGCTGTAGTTAACTCTTTTTTACCTTGTACTTACATGTAAGCTAAAGCCTGCGGTCGCTGATCGAGCAGAAACTTTCCAACAGTAGCTCTACAAATCAGCTTGTGTACAACCACCCTGCCCATACATGGACTGATGTCCGGCCAGTCCCTGCTGACCTGGCAGAATTTCGGACATTTATGGCTGGCTTAAAGTGATTGTAAAGGTTCTCCCTTTTTTCTTTTTTTAAATAACAAACATGTCATACTTACCTCCACTGAGCAGTTTTTTTTGCACAGAGTGACCCCAAACACCGACTTCTGGTGTCCTTTGGCAGCTCTCGCGGCTCCTCCTCTTATCATATATCCCCCTGGGAGAAGCGCTCTACCGGGGGGTTACCTTGCAGGTGCGCTTCCTAGTCCAGCATTTGTGTCCATAGACACGTTTGCCAGATTCAGCCCCTGCCCCCCCTACACACACGTTGATTGACAGCAGTGGGAGCCAATGGCTGCGCTGCTATCAATCTATCCAATCAAAATCCGAGAACCCTGGGCAAAGGTAGAGCATGTCTCCACCAGGTGAAATTCCAGGGCTTGTGTAAGTAAAACAGGGGGGGGGGGGGGCTGGGGGGCCGTAGGATGCATTAAGGTGAAAAAACACGAGGGTTTACAACCCCTTTAACTCACAAAAATACTAAATGAAACAGTTTTTTTCTATCCTACCTAAAATAAACAGGACCTAACCTTTGACGCCAGCCTTTGACTCTGTCCATGATCTTTACCTTGACTATAACTCTGACACAAAAAAAAAAAAAATAATAAAAGGATAAAATAGTTACATCACGGTTTGATATTTTACACACACACTTTTTCGTAGTTTACACTTTTCTCCTCTAGCAAGTAGAAAAGGGTATAATGTAATCTCAATTCAACAGGGGAAAACAACACAGGGGTAGGCTGTTAAAGTGGAGAGCCACCCTAAAAAGAAAAATAGCATTAATATTCTCAAAAAAAATTGTAATAAAAAAATTGGAAATTTTTTTTTTTAACTTACCAGAAACCCCTGTTGCTAGGCAGTCTTCCAAATCTACCTCTTCCTATTCCGCGGCGCTTGCTCCTCTTCGGCCAGCGGCCCTGTTGCCTTCTGTACATGTGTGTGTCACAACGGGGCCATTCACAAAGCACCGCTCGACTCGGGCATGCCCAGGAGGAAACGGGCAGTGAAACCAGAAGACTCCACTGCCTGTTTCCCTTAGTGAGCATGGCGGCGCCGGGACACGATACGAGGGACGTATCGGCCTTGGGGGGGCTGACACCACGGGTGCCCTGGACAGGTTGTCAGGTCACCTGAGACCAGGTGACAGATGCACTCTGTAGGAGTCGGAAGTGCACCACTTAGGTAGTGGACCTTAGGACTGACTGCTGCGGATTGTACCCAGGGAGATTCAGGATACAGGTCTATTGGATCACTAACAGAGATCCCAATGGGAGCTAGAGCATAGATTCCCCAGGGCGCGGAGTCTAAGAGCCAGCAGGTGTTCACCAGAGCCTCCAGTGCTGAGAATGGACTTTGCTGCAATCTGGCTCTAGATTGCGGCCTCTAGGGTCTCGCAGCTCACTTTCATGGTAAACTACAAGAGAAGGAAACAGCAGGCTGGAACAACAAGGATAGTAAAGTGATAAGGCAGAAGTCAGGTCAACTAGCAGACAGGAACAACAGAGTACATGCCAAAGGTTCAGGGTCACAGGCAGACAGGGATGGTAGGGGACACGCCAAAAGGTCAAGGTCACAAGCAGACAGAAATCGTTGAGAACACACCAAGGTCGGTAACCGAGACAAACGTAGAGCACAAGGCAAGCAGGAAACAGGAAGCCAAATACACAATGGTTGATCAGCACCAATGAGTTGCAGTGCACAGGTAAATATAGGGTTCCCTGATAGGGCCTGAGGTGGAGCCATGCTTAGAGGAGAGGTTATAAAAACCACTAGGTGGAAGTGGTTGGCCTCTTAGTCTGAACACATGAGGAGAGGTAAGCGAACAGAGGAAGATTACTGCATAACCATGACACAGGTAAGCGTCTTTATAAAAAGTCAGCAGCTACAGTGTTTGTAGCTGCTGACTTAATTTTTTTTTTTTTTTTTAAGGCTGGAACACCCCTTTAAGTGACTGATCACTGTAATAGCCAATCAGTGGTCAGATGATCAGGAACCAGGCCTTGTAGTTCCTAATCGTTAGCACGAGACCTTGAGCTCTTGATGAAAGCCCATTCTCCCTGCTGGGAGCGTGATGTGCAGGGCACTCTTGGTACAAAACACAGCAACATATATATGAGGCCCAACAGATAAAGATCCACTTCTGTGGGGCATATTATTTATGCCCACAATCATCGGGAAGTGGTAAAAACAACAATGACATGCAATATAAAAGCAAGTAATTTGCCCTAAAGCATACTGCCTTTTCACTTTTCTCTGTTTTCCATGAAGCCGATGTAGCACCCTGATGTTTAGGCAGGGTTACTAATAAATTTACCTGCCAAGCATATTTGCTTTGGCCAATTGCTAGGAGATCAATTGATTCCACCCTATTTCTTGAATTGCTGCACTTCTCTCTTCTGTCACTAGATGGCCGGGTATCTGGGGGCATTAGATAAGACAAGGGCATTGCAAGGACAGATTAGAAATAGATGGGGTGTCTC
This sequence comes from Lithobates pipiens, assembly GCF_037356315.1. NCBI lineage: Eukaryota > Metazoa > Chordata > Amphibia > Anura > Ranidae > Lithobates > Lithobates pipiens. Next base: position 53,782,948 of record NW_027507789.1, on the reverse strand, counting down.
TGCCAATGGGCAGGGATTTTCTTGGGTCCCTTGGCTAGGCTGTCTGAGGGGCTATCCAGGAGCAAGAGAGCAGCACAGGGTTCGGACTGCGGCTTGCATTCCAACCAAAAGTGATGGTTCTGCCGGCCAGAGGACCTGTCATGGTCGGATGTAGAGGGGAAGCTGTCTAGTTCTTAAAGGAGCTTATCCGATATGACAAAAAGAGACTGCTCCTTTGAAAAAAAAAACTATTAAATAAATAAAAGGCCCTTATCTCAAACAATAGTCATCAATTAGCTCTTTTTCTCACATGAACAACTCTCCCACTTCTGCCAACTGCGCAATGACTAAACTCGATAGACTTTGTGACGTACAAGAAAAAAAACACCTTTTCCCTAAGGGGGGTACCTATGCAGAAAAAAGGGAAATTCATAAAAAGGGTATTTCCAAATTTGTGTATTGAAGAATGAGTGCAATTGTGCGTAACATACTAATTAACAATCCTACCTGAGAAACCGCAAAAGCTTATTGCGCTATTTAAACCACAACAACATATTTAGTATACTGTTTTTAAAACCCCAGTAAAAACAGAGCACTTATTAAAAAAACTGTTATTTCACTATCATCATATTGGCTACCTTTATTTCTAATTGCATTCTCATATTTAAAAAAATAATAATAAAAAAAGAAATAAATTAAAAAACAGAGCATTTGTTACGGTACAGCAAAATATCAGCATTAGTAGTTCATCAACAGCACAGTGGCTTAGTGATTAGCACTTCTGCCTTGCAGTAATGAGGTTATTGATTCAAATCCCAACCAGGCCACTCTGAGCTGCTGTTGGTTTCCTCCCACACTCCAAAGACATGATGGAGCAGGGCAATAAGTAAATAGTTGGTTATATATAAATACCTGTAAGAAATAATACTAAATATGGTGTTATAGTTACCCATACTAGCTTGATACCTGCAAAACAGTAATAATAAACAGTATAAAGTACTAAATAAACACCTGAATTATATGAGTGGCAAAGGTTGTCAGTGTCTTGAACAGTTAAAGTGTACATCCACACAAAACTTATTTCTGTTAGGTACAGTTCCTTGAAAAAGTATTCATACCTCTTGAAATTTTCCACATTTTGTCATGTTACAACCAAAAATGTAAATGTATTTTATTGTGATTTTTGTGTAATAGGCCAGCACAAAGTGGCACATAATTGTGAAGAGGAAGGAAAATTATCACATTTTTCTGATGGACTCGAATCCAGTCGAAAAATCCATTTGTCTGTATGCTAGTCCGACGGACGAAAACCGACGCTAGGGCAGCTATTGGCTACTGGCTATGAACTTCCTTATTCTAGTCCGGTCGTACGTCATCACGGTCGAATCTGTCGCACTTTGGTGTGATTGTGTGTGGCCAAGTCCATTCGTTCGGAAAGTCTGCCGAAAGTCCGTTGGGAAGACCATCGGTCTTAGTCTACCGGAAAGTCCGCTCGTGTGTACGCGGCATTGGTGAACAAATGGCATCATGAAGACCAAAGAACACACTAGACAGGTCAGGGATAAAGTTGTGGAGAAGTTTTTAGTAGGGTTAGGTTATAAAAATATATCCCAAGCTTTGAACATCTCACAGAGGACTGTTCAATCCACCATCCAAAAATGAAAAGAGTATGGCAGAACTGCAAACCTACCAAGACATGGCCATCCACATAAACTGACAGGCCAGGCAAGGACAGCATCAATCAGAGAAGCAGCCAAGAAGCCCATGGTAACACTGGAGGAGCTGCAGAGATCCACAACTCAGGTGGGAGAATCGGTCATGCACTCCACAAATCTGGTCTTTATGGAATATTTTGCAAGAAGAAAGCCATTGTTGAAAGCCATAAGAAGTCCAGTTTGCAGTTTACGAGAAGCCATGTGGGGGGCACAGCAAATTTGTGTAAGAAGGTGTTCTGGTCAGATGAGACCAAAATTTAACTTTTTGGCCTAAAAGCAAAACACTATGTGTGGCAGAACACTAATACTGCAGATCAACCTGAACACACCATCCTCACCGTGAAACATGGTGGTGGCAGCATTATGTTATGGAGATGCTTTTCTTCAGCAGGGACAGGGAAGCTGGTCAGAGTTGATGGGAAGATGTATGGAGCCAAATACAGGGCAATCTGATGCCGCGTACACATGACCGGACTTTCTGGCAGAAAAGGTCTGACGGTCTTCCCGACGGACTTCCGAACGAACGGACTTGCCCACACAAGAATGGACTAAAGTGCGTTCGAAAGTCTGTTTGTTTTTTAAGGTGATGACGTACGGCAGGACCAGCACACAGACGAACGGTTTTCCCGATAGGAATTGAGTCCATTGGACAGATTTAAAACATGTTCTATTTCTAGGTCCGCTAGATGTTTTTATATTTTAAATATTGTTTATTTCGTTTTCCACATTTACAAAAAGAACAGTACAAAATATTCCTTATACATACTTTTAAAAATCACTTTGACTAACATTCATGTTATTTCAGTGTTTTCAACATTCACATAAAAACAAACAGTCAAAAAAAAAAAAGTACACATTGGGTGCCCAACCGGATCGATCTTAAATATCCCAAAAGGGGAGAAGAAGAAGAGGAGAGAGAGAGGGAGGGAAAAGAAAAAAAAAAAAAAAAAAAAAAAAAAAAAAAAAAGGTTTTAAGCCCGCCCCCTCCCCCTCTCTTCATGTGTTTAGAATTATCCTTTTGTGATTTTATCTTACCCATATTTATTACCCCTCCCACGTGACGCTTTTTCTTACTTCCAATTTGTGATTTGTGTAAGGTGGGGATTCCTCTCCTTCCATCCCCACTCCCTTCTACAAAAAAAAAAAAAAAAAAAAAAAAAAAAAAAAAAAACCCCCCGACAAACCCCCTAAAGGGCCCCAGAACAAGGGGTCCCCCATCTCCTCCCCCCCACGCAAAAAAAAAAAAAAAAAAAAAAAAAAAAAAAAAAAAAAAGGGGGAGAACCAAGGGGGGGAAAGGATCCTTTCCCCTTCTCCTCCCTTCTTCCCTCCTCTCCTCCTCCCTCCCCTATAAAAAATAAATAAAAAAATTTTATAGGGGGCTATGAAGTATATGCATCTTATCTCCCTCCCCTAGATGCCCTCTCCATCCCCCATAATTCCAAGATATATTGAGGATTTTCTAAATTCCATCCAGTTCCTCCAAGTCACCTGGAATCTAATTTCGGCTCCCCGTTGAAGGTGTATTAGTTCTTCCATAATCCTCAATCTATCTATTTCCCTAAACCATTCTCTTATCCCGGGTGTTTCCTTTACTTTCCAGTATCTCGGGATCAGTACTTTCGCTGCGTTTAGCAAAAATGGAGTTAATGCTCTTCTATATTTTTCCCTAGGGCCCTCGGCCGCGTGAAACAAACATTTCCAGGGATCCAGTTCTATTTCCTTCCCGTCGATCTCTTTAATTAAACCCACCACCTTTTCCCAGTATAACTGGATTGCACTGCATTGCCACCATATATGGGCATGGGTTCCCTCCCTCCCACACTCTCTCCAACAAAGGGGTGATAAGTCTTTGTTAATCTTATGCATTTTCGATGGAACATAATACCATCTAACCAATAATTTATAGTTCATTTCTTGGATCTTCGTATCTATTGAAGTGGAGTGGGTATAGTCTATAACTTTCCCTTTCAGTTTTTCTGGGATTGATTGATTCAATTCCCCTTCCCACCTCCCAAAAGCCGGTATCGCCTCATCCTCCATTAAAGATATTAAGGTCCTATATATCTTAGAGATCCCCTGTCTGCCCGCTCCTCCTCGGTCAATCAATTTCTCCCAAGGGTTTAAATTGTCACCCGAGCGGAGAGGTTTTGGAAGGGACTCAACAAAATGTTGGAGTTGTCTGTATCTCCATCCATCCCATGGTGTTCTTCCGTATTTCTCTCGTATCTCCTCTAATGAGCATAAGCTATTTGCTTTTAACACATCCCTTAACCTTAATATGTCCCTATGCGTCCACTTCTGGAACATTTTGTTTTCTTTCCCTGGAGGAAAATAGTTATTTCCTGACAGGGGCATTAGAGGGCTATTGTTGTTTTGACCTTCTGTACCTTTAAGTACCCCATCCCATGTTCTTAATGTTTCCATTGTAATCGGGGATATTCTTCCAGAGAGACCCCTAAACTTCATTGGAATCCAAATGGTCTGGCTCAGGACAACATTACTCATATTATCTTCCAGTGATACCCACTTTTTAAATGGAGCGTTGTAAACCCAATCCAAAATCCTCCTCATTACCGCTGCTGAATGGTATTTTTGAAAATCTGGGAGAGATACCCCTCCCTTATCCTTAGGCCTATTCATTACCTTATAAGAAACGCGACTTCCTCTTTTGTTCCATATAAATTTCTGAATCAGGGATTTAATAATTCTAAAATAGGCCCCTGGGATATTTATCGGGAGGCTCTGAAAGACATATAGAGCCTTTGGCAGAATCATCATTTTAATTACGTTTATCCTGCCAAACCATGACAGTCTGTGTGCAGGGTAACCTTTAAGATCTTGTTTAATTTTATTTAAAAGAGGGAGATAATTATCTTGATATAAATCTGTAACTGATGTCGATAAGTATATTCCTAAGTATTTCAGGCCCTTCTCTTTCCACACAAAGGGGAAAAGAGCTCTAAGTTCTCTTCTCTCCTCTGGGGAGGAATAGACATTTAATATCTCAGTTTTCTCTCTATTGATCTTAAAGTTCGAAACATTCCCATATTCCTCCAACTCCTGCACGATCCTAGGAAGGGACTGTTTGGGATTCGTTATATAGAGCATAATATCATCTGCAAATGCAGATATCTTATGCTCCTTCTCTGATACTTTTATTCCCTCAATACCTTGGTTCGCTCTTATAGAAACCAAAAGAGGTTCCAAGGAGAATACAAAAAGTAAAGGAGATAATGGGCATCCCTGACGTGTACCATTATATAGCCCAAAAGAATTTGATAGGGTCCCATTCACCTGAATCTGAGCTGTAGGGTTAGAGTATAAGGCCTCTATCCACCGCAGCATTCTTGGGCCTAAACCAAATTTATATAATGTCTGCAGCATGTATTCCCATTCTAACCTATCAAATGCCTTTTCCGCATCGACCGATAGGAAAAGGGAAGACTGCTTCTTCTTCTTCTTAACTTCCTGCATTAAGAGGGTTGTCCTCAGTATATTGTCCCTCGCCTCCCTTCCAGGTACAAAACCTGCCTGATCTCCTTCTATACAATCTGGCATATATTGTTTCAGCCTCTCGGCTAAAATCCTTGCATAAATTTTTACATCCTCATTAATCAGAGAAATAGGTCTAAAGCTAGAGCATAATGTTGGGTCTTTCCCTTCCTTTGCTAATATAGTTATAAAGGCCCCCAAAGCTTCCTTCCGTATCTCCCTTCCTTCCCCTATTGAGTTCATGTACTGATGGAAATAAGGTGTTAAAGGTCCCAAAAACTTTTTAAAGTATAATGATGTGTATCCATCGGGCCCTGGGCTCTTCCCATTCTTACTATCCTTAATTGCTCTTTCTATTTCCTCCTTAGAGATATCCCTATCGAGCATACCAGCATCCTCCTCTGCTATCCTCGGTAGATCTATCTTCCGGAGATATTGTTCAATTTTTTCCCTTCTCTTTTGTTTATCCTTGGGGTCCTGGTTACCATTTACCTTATACAGTAGTTGGTAGTATTCTGAGAAGATGTTACTAATATCCCTTGTTGCATATTTCATTACTCCCTTCTTATCTTTAATTTTTGCGATATAATTAAAATTTCTTCTAGGTTTAATTACCTCTGCCAGGATTCTCCCCGGTTTATTACCAAATTCATATTGTCTTTTAGCGGACTTTAAAAAGGCCTGCCTGGTTTCCTGTTCCAGTATGTCTCTCAGTGCCTCCCTTTTTCCCATAAGTTCGTCCATTATTTTATGGTCATTTAATCCTTTATGTAACTGTTCCAACTCCTGGATTTCCTGTAAAATCAGTGATTTTTGCGTTGACCTTATTTTCCTCCTCTTAGCTGCTTCTGCTATCAATCTCCCTCTCATGTATACCTTATGGGTCTCCCACAACACAGTTGGTGCAATATTTTCTACATTATTTTCTTTAAAAAATAAGTTCATATCTCTTTCCAAAGCTTCAAATATTTTATGGTCATGCAAGAGGGATTCATCCAACCTCCATACTCTTTGCCTAATCGGTATATCCTCCAGGTCCAAAACAGCCATAACTGGGGCATGATCAGAGAGAGTTATAGATTTTACTTCTACTTTCTTTAACCCCTCCAAAAGCTGATGGTCCAAGAGGATATAATCGATTCTTGAGTAAGAGTGATGTACCTGGGAGTAATATGTAAAATCCTTTCCCCCTGGATGCGCAATTCTCCACACCTCTACTAGTTGCTGTCGATGTAGTTTTCGTTTAATTATCTTTAGGTATTTACCTTCTGAGCGTAGGGATGGGGGTTGGGCATCCAGGGTTGGATCAAATACAAAATTAAAGTCCCCTGCCATAATCACCCCCCCTTCCTTAAAACATTCTAATTTATTCAGCACTTTCCCCAAGAAGGGACAGGGGAGATAATTAGGGCAGTAGATACAAGCCAACGTATACATTTTATTAAAAATCAAACCTTTGATAAATAAATATCTCCCTTCAGAATCCGATTCCATATCCTTTAAAGTAAAGGGGGTATTTCTGTCAAACCCAATAGCAATTCCTCTTGCCCTTTTGCTAGAGGAATATCCATGAAACCAAGTTGGATAATTTTTAGACTTCAGACCACTATTATGGGACCATTTAAAATGAGTTTCCTGTAGGAAAGCAATATTTGATGACCATTTTTTCAACTCCTGCAAAATCTGATATCTCTTATTGGGACTATTTAACCCTCTAACATTATATGTAACAATCTTCAACGGGGCCATCTTTCATGGAGATTGGTTATAGCCCACCATAAACATTCCATCATGAAGCCAAAAACAAAAATAAACATATATTTTTTACCTAGATCGATCCAGTCGGTACACCCTTCATTAATAAATGTGAAACAACAACATATTCCCCCCCCCCAATATTTTCCTCCCTCCCTTCCCACCCCCCCACCCCTTGCACATTGAATATCAATGTTATCGTCCTCCAGGCTAGTGCCTATTTACTAGACCCCAGCCCTGGTTGGACCTCCTTGAGGGAGTATAAGTGCCCGCGTGGTCCCCCGAGCCTCACCCCCTTTCGGTTGTGGTCTCGGGGGAGCACGCGTGCACCGCCCAGCCCCCGGCACATACCTCCCCTCTTAGCGAGCCTACTCAAATTCATCCTTGCCCAAAATCTTTATTCTTTTTACTTCATATTCAGTTTATTGCAGAATTCTTTCGAGTCCTCTGGGAATCTCAAGGTAGCTGATATCCCTTGGTTTTTGGCTATCAGATATGCGGGGAAGCCCCATCTATAAGTGATCTTCTTCTCTTCCCCCTTCCCCTCTCCTCCCCCTTCCTACCCCTTTACTATTCTTCCCCTATTCCTTCTCATTAACCTGTTATTATTTATTTACCCCCCTATTTGCCTCTTCCACCCCCCTCCCCTCTCCCCCTATACAACGAAGGAGAAAGGGAGAGGAAGGAGAGGAAGAGAGGCCCTACACTCTATTCCAGGGTTGTTCTCTTAATTTCGTCCAGTCTAGGGGTTTTTTCTCCCAGTTTTCTATATTAACACATGGTATATTCAGTTTATTGCAAAATTCTTTCAGGTCCTCTGGGAATCTTAAAATGGCTGATATCCCTTGGTTTTTAGCTATCAGACATGCGGGGAAGCCCCATCTATAAGTGATCTTCTTCTCTTGTAGTTGATTTATTAGGGGTTTCAGTGCCCTTCTCCGGCTCAATGTTTCTTGTGAGAGGTCAGAAAAGAAAAGCAACGTAGCTCCTTCATATTTAATAGTTTCAGATCTTCTTGCATCTTGCTGAATTTGTTGTTTTGTTTCGTATTGAGTGAACCTCACAATCACATCTCTCTCCGTCTCGGGTCTTGACTTCTCCCTTATTTGAATTCTGTGTATTCTATCAAAAGCTATATGAGATGTTATTTCTTTTTTCATTATTTTATTAAAGACTTCTCGAAGCACAGTCTCCAACTCAGTGCTTTTCACGGATTCTGGTAGGCCACGGATTCTTAAATTATTACGCCTGTTCCTGTTTTCCTGGTCTTCTAATTTATATCTGATATTTCTCATTTCTATCCAGTCCATATCCGCCCTTTTTTGTAGTTCCGAAATAGCTTTTTTATGCTCTTCTAATTGTATTTCCGAGTCTTCTACCCTTTTTAATACGTTTTGGATATCTGCACGGGTTGCCTTTAATTCTCCCTTAATCATCCCTTCCAGATGTGACATCATTTCTGCCATATCCTGTTTAGTGGGGAGTGAATGGGGGTTGATTCCTTCTTTTTCTAATTCCCACGTCTTTCCTGATTCTTTTTGTTGATGTCGTTCTTTCAAGCTTTTCTGTGGAGTTGTACTTTCCTCTATATTAAGTTTTTTATTTATCTCTTCTTCATGGAAGGGTGATGTTTCTTCTCCCCTTTCAGCCTCCCTTTCCTCCCTCTGGTCTACTCTGCCCTGGGCCATATAAGTTTTTATAGAGTTCCCTTTCCCGCTTTCTGTTTGTCCCGCTTTGGCTCCCCTCCTTACCATTATCCCTTCCTCCCCCCTTCCCCTTCAATTTAATATTTCAGATTTACGTAAATAAGTGTTAGTATTATTTAATTCTATTACCAACCTAGTCACCCCCCAGTTATAACTCCTCCTGGGGAGCGCACTCTTTCCTTATTTATTTCCCTTCTTTTCCCCTTCCCTCTCCACTTCCCTCAATGTATTTATATTCAAATCTGTTTTCAGTTACAATACATTCACAGTATTATTCAATTTTTATATAATTTTCCAAAACTATATTTTATGTATATTGTATACCCTCACACTTAAAAAAAAAAAAAAAAAAAAAAAAGGGGAGGATTTTCCTTCCCTTCTTCTTCTTTCCTTAAAATAGATGCAAAAAGTGCATGAAGTGCAAAAAAAAAAGCGCGAGGTGCAAAAGGTGCTAAAGGTGGTGAATTTGCCAAAAAATGCAGGAAACAAGTTCCTCAGTAAAAAAGTGCTTAAAAAAAAAAAAAAAAAAAAAAAGGGAGAGAAAAGAAAAAAAAAAAAAAAAAAAGAAAAAGAAAAAAGGGAGAATAAATAAATAAGTGCAATTAAAGCAACAGGTGAAAAAAAAAAAAATTTATATTTTATGTATATTGTGTATCCTCACTCTTAAGAAAAAAAAAAAAAGGGGGGGAGTATTTTCCTTCCTTTCTTTCTTCTTCTTTCCCTAAAATAGATGCAAAAAAGTGCATGAAGTGCAAAAAGATGCACAAAGTGCAAAAAGTGCTAGAGGTGGTGAATTTACCAAAATATGCAGGAGGCGAGTTCCTCAGTAAAACAAAAAAGCAAAAAAAAAGCAAAAAAAGTAAAAAAAAAAAAAAAAAAAAAAAAAAACTTTTTACAAAAAAATGCAAAACCTACAAAAATGTTAAAAAGTGTAAAGAAGAGTAGAGTGCAGAGAAAAATTGCAAAAAAGGTGCATAGAGTGCAATAAAGAAAAAATCTCTTTTTCTTTCTCTTTTTTCTCCTTCCTTCCCTCTTTTCCTCCCCTTTCCCTACTGAAACATTTTTTTTTTTTAGTCCAGACCCTATATCCCTTTTATTACCCCCGAAAAAAAAAAAAAAAAAAAAAAAAAAGGGGGGGGGGATACAGGTAATAATACCGTGACAATAAGGAAAAAGGGGAAAAAAAGGTAGGGTATTATATTGGTTTGCAGATGTACGCACTAGTCCAGTCTAATCTTAGTCTCTTATTCTCTACACAGACGAAAAAGCAGTGTCCACTAATTCTTAACTTCAGCTGTAACAAAGAGAGAGAGAAGGGATTTCCAGCACATACATCTTAATATCTATATCTATTCAACTCAATGTCCAGAAAAAAAAAAAAAAAAAAAAAGAAAGAAAAAAGATAAAAGGGGGGGAGGGGGGGGGGTACAAGAGCCTGTCCAATATCTCTTGTCCAATATTTCCTCCTAGGGTCACACTTTCTCTATTTGTAGTTGACTTAATAGCATTATATTTCTTTTTTGTAACTCATACAATGTCTTTATTTCAAGTTCCTCCAAAACTCTATCGTGTTCTCTCTCAAAGTATTTTATCACCCAGAGCCTTCATACAGTCTGCTGAGGTAAGTATTTTGTTTGGGGGAATCCACGCCGCTTCCAGCATCCGATCGGGATCACCACTCACTTAGCCCCAGTACATCAGACAGGTCACAGATCTTTCATCCAGCTTAATTCTTAATACTTAGAGGGACAAGTTATATGAACCTGGGCATGAACTGATTTCTATATCCACCATAGACCCAAGGCAATTCTCAGAGGAATAATCCAATGCAGCAAACCTCTCGAAGCAATCCACGGGGTATGGGAGAGGCAGGGGGGGGAGTAATTTCGGTCTAACAGTCTGCTCGTCTACACAGCCACAGAATACAGCCGCTCTCTCTCTTCCCTACCCCCTCAAGAACCCTCTCACCGTCAGCCGCATCAGCGTCCTCTCCCTCTGGATGTCACGGGATCCTTCACCCTCCTCTCTCTCACTAGGGGGAAGTCTCAGCGAACAAACGCCTCCGTAGTCAATCAATCACGTCCTGGGTCTGGAACTCCGGAAGCGGACCTCCGTCCGCTAATCTCCCTCACTCCTTCTCCTCCGCTCCTCCGCGTCTGGCAAGTTCTAGGCTTCTTACCATGAGGGTACGTAGGTCTCTATGTCTGGCTCCACCGACAGCAAGGTATTTAGGCTCCACACATCCGTTGCTTCAGTTACTTCAATAGCGTAGGCATAGGTATAGGCAATGTCAGCAATTAGCACAGCATGCTTTCAGCTCGCCGGGGGAGATGCGCCTTTGGCCACGGCGTTCAGCTGGTGTGTGGCGCCATCTTGTGTAGCTCCACCTCCCTCTCTTCTCTTCCGCTAGATGTTTTTAAAGAAAAACGATCGGACTATCCCACACACGATCGGAGTATCCGACGGAATGATTCCGTCGGACCTAGTCTGCTAGGAAAGTCCGGTTGTGTGTACGCGGTATTAGAAGAAAACCTGCAAAAGACTTGAGACTGGGACAGAGGTTCACCTTCCAGCAGGACAACGACCCTAAACATACAGCCAGAGCTACAATGGAAGGGTTTAGATCAAAGCGTATTCATGTGTTAGAATGGCCCTTTCAAAGTCCAGACCTAAATCCAATTGACAATCTGTGGCAAACATTAAAAATTTCTGTTCACAGACACTCTCCATCCAATCTGACAGAGCTTGAGCTATTTTGCAAAGAAGAATAGGCAAACATTTCACTCTCTATATGTGCAAAGCTGGTAAAGACATCCCCAAAAAGACTTGCAGCTGTAATTGCAGTGAAAGGTGGTTCTACAAAATATTGACTCAGGGGGGCTGATAATAAATGCACGCCACACTTTTCACATATTTTTTTTTTTACAATTTGAAAACCATTTATAATTTTCCTTCCACTTCACAATTATGTGCCACTTTGTGTTGGTTTATCACATAAAATCCCAATAAAATACGTTTACGTTTTTAGTTTTTTAACATGACAATGGAGCGGTGTAAAGATTAGAACTACTGTCAGGTTTTTACAGCCATCCAGAGCTTTTATCCTCATTTCTGCCTGCTGACAATGTTTACCAGACAGGAAGTCTGGGGAGCCCTTCAACAGCAATACAGACAGAAAAAACTAGACATGTGCCCTGCTGAAAAATTTGTTCGATTTCCTTTTCAGTCTTTTTTAATAGTTTTTTTCGGAAAATTCGTAAATTTGAAAATTCAGAAAGTAGAATATTTGGAAATTCGAAAGTTCAAAAATTTGAAAAAAACAATAATTCGGAAATCCAAAAATTTGAAAATCCTAAAATTTGAAAAGAAAATCTGAAAATTAGAAAGATCGAAAATCCAAAAATTTTTAATAATAACTAACAATAACTATTAAATTATAGGTATTTGAATTTTCTTTCAAATTTGGCTGTTAATGAAAGTAACGAATATGAATTTATCTGACGTTACAAATTAAAACTAATGGAAAGGAACAAAATAATAATAATGTTTTTATTATTATTATTATTATTGTTATTAATTATTAGTACTTCATTATGTTTCATTCATTTAGATCCAGCATTCATTATTACGGATAATTTGTAACTTTGGATAAATTCGTATTCTTTTTGTTCACTAACAGCCAAATTTGAAAGGAAATTCCAATACCTATAATTTAATAGTTAGTAATAGTTAAGTTATTATTAGTTAGTTATAATTTCAGATTTTCGAATTTTCAGATTTTCATTCTTATTTTCGAATTTTTGTTCTTTTGAATTTTCGGATTTTCATTCTTAGTTTTAGATTTTCGAATTTCTAATTTCCAAATTTCCGAATTTTCAAATATTCTGAAAAATTCTGAGATTCGGAAATTCGGATATTTCCGATTTAATGAATTTGGAACTAAACGAATTGCACATGTCTAGAAAAAAATGGTTTTGTTTAGCAGAGCAGAATATCCTAGTCATATTTTTATTGCTGTTTCTGTTGCAGGTTTCCCCTCACTTCCTGTCTGGAAAACATATCAGCAGAACAGGAAGTGAGGGTAAATCCATCTAAGGGCTCTTTCACACTTGTGATCCCCTCTGAAGAGTGATCCACCTTCAGATCGCTTTTCAGAACGCATTTAACAGGCGGTTATATCGCCTTTTTCACTGCCTGATTTAACCCTGTAATGCCCCACTACCGAGCAGCAGTCGCATGCATTGCACGCAGTTGTGGTGCGGCCATTAAACTGAATGGGCGATTTTGACAGGTGGTGCCATTTTTCAAGCTCTGCAGATTGATCTAAAAATGGCACGGCCATGAAGCAAAGTATCGCAACCATAGCATTTGTGGCTGTATTGCATTGTTAGGATTCACATGAGTGACCAGAGGGTGGTAAAACCTGGCCACTCTAACAGAGGCCCAGATATCAGTAAAAACTAGGGATGCACCGATACCAGTATCGGTATCGGTGCCGAAAATGCTCCCAATACCGAAACCAATACTTTGCGCTAATACATAATGAATGGGCGCAAATCGCACTGCAAAGAATCGCATGTGATTTGAACAGGAATATGGTGCGATACCTGTTTGACTCGCATGCGATTTCTCCCACTGCTCCTGTGTGTGTGTGTGATACTAAAGTCTCATGTTTTTTTGTTTAAAAATAACAAACATGGTATACTTACCTGCTCTGTGTAATGGTTTCGCACAGAGCAGCCCCGATCCTCCTCTCCTCCTCTTCTGGGGTCCCTTACCAGCACTTCTGGCCCCTCCCTTCTGCCGAGTGCCCCCTAAAGCAAGCAGCTTGCTATGGGGGCGCCTGAGCCGAGCCGCTGCTATGTGTGTCCATTCAAACACTAGCTGTGGCCCAGCCCTCCCCTTCTCTTCCCTCATTGGCTCACTGACTTTGATTGACAGCAGCAGGAGCCAATTGCGCTACCTGCTGTCTCAGCCAATGAGGAGGGAGAGTCCCGGACAGCCAAGCCTCTTGTGCAACATCGCTGGATCGAGATGAGGCTCAGGTAAATTTTAGGGGGGCTCCTGCACATAGAAGGTTTTTTTATCTTAATGCTTTCTATGCTTTCTATGCAAAAAAAACCTTCTGTGTGTAGCAGCCTCCCACCTCTCTGAGTCCCACCTCTCTCCAGCGAATGTCTAAGCCTTCCGGGACTCTCCTCCTGATTGGCTGAGATACAGCAGTGGCACCAATGGCTCCCGCGGCTGGCAATCAAAGTCAGTCAGCCAATCAGGGGAGAGAGGGAACGGGGCTGGGTCGGGGCTCCCTGTCTGAATGGCCACACTGAGCTGTGACTCGGCTCCAGTGCCCCCAAAGGAAGCTGCTGACTGTGGGGGCACTCAATAGGAGGAAGTGGCCAGAAGCAGCAAAGAGGGACCTGAGAAAAGGAGGATCGGGGCCACTCTGCAAAACCAACTGCACAGAGAAGGTAAGTATAACATGTTATTTTTATTTTTAAATAAGCCTTTACAATCAATCACTTTAAGATAAAAAAAGACTTCTGCCTTTACAACCACTCTAAGTACAGTTCAAATACAAAATCTGCATAGGTGTCCCGGTCCCGTCGATGATAGCAAATCTTGGCCGCTGAGGTGCTCACAGGTCTGAAGGAGATGTATAGGAGGTCCACCCCCCCAAGCTGACATCACTTCCGCCCAATACCCATGGGTTTCTGGAATTTCTCCTCCAGCTCCAGTATTGGTGCAACCCAAGTAAAAATCCTATAAGGCCGCGTACACACGCGGGGACTGTTCGCTCAACTTTGTCCGCTGAACAGTGTTTCGGCGGACAGTCCGCTCGTGTGTGGGCTTTCAGCGGACAGTTTCAGCGGACAGTCTGCTGAACAAAGTTTTTCGGAAATTCCGAAAAACTGTCCGCTGAAACTCTGTTTCAGCGAACAGTCCCCTCGTGTGTAGGCTTGTTCGTCAAACTAAGTTCCGCGCATGCTCAGAAAGGATTTACACGCCGAAGTTTGCATTGCAGTGTATGGGACGTCGTATTTTTCGTCCCGTCGTACGTGCTGTTCACGTCATCGCGCACGGTTTCAGCGGACTGTTCGTTCGTCGTGTGTGGGCAAGTCCGTCCATGCTAATTTTGAGCGGACTGTCCGCTGAAACTGTTTGACGGACAAAGTTGAGCGAACAGTCCGCGCGTGTGTACGCGGCCTAAGTGTTCCAAACTCTTCTGTACTCCAAAACTAGAAAAGCATGTTTGACTTTAATAGATCACTTTAATTCAGAACGGTATTTATGTTTAAGTGTGTAATTTGGTATGTGACACACACAGTGCTTTATAAATCTTCTGTGTAAACAATGCTTTTAGTAATGTATTGGAAACATGGTATGAGGGCCCCATTCACACAATATATTTTGGTCTGTCGGGTAGCTTTGCCCAATGCAGTCCCAACGCATAGACTAGGCAATGTGCCCTATCTCCTGTTAGTTCAGTTCCATGTTCTGCATTGGTGTGCGCTGGAAAAAAGTAAGACAGGATGAATTCTTACAGGCCTGCTTTTGACTCTTGTGTCTGGCTTCTTTAATGCCTGAAACCTGGACAAATTATGCTGACCAGACTGAGGCTCCCCAAGTAACCACAACCGCCGAGTGCATAGACGTGTGCCTGGGCAGACCCTAATCACCAGGGTTGCCAAACGCCCAGAGGCATTTGGCACTCTAAGCCAAATGTTTATGACGAGAGGAGAGAGAGCTTGATCTGCTCCTACAACTCCTTCCCCTACCCCTCTATATCTCACACTCCTATCCCCGGCATGCTGTGCTTCAGAAAAGGGATGAGTGGGTGGGTGCGACAGACCCAACTGGGGCAAGGACTTTTGGAATGGACTGCAGGCTAGCCTCCTACTGACTATGGGCCCTGGTGTTTGAAGGGACTCTATTGTTTGGGAGGTGTGTGCCTGGTGAACCTTTGGAGTGGTTTTACTTTGGATTCAAGTCCATATCTCCCTAAAACACACAGACTCTGAGAATTGAAGGACCCAGATACAGAATTTGGGGCCTATGTGTTTTGTTGGGGTTTAGACAGACCAACCCAAAAAGGTGGAGCAGCCGACTCATCTTCCCAATGGCAGTTCGAGAACACGGGAAAGGAGGAAGTTGTCCTCCCTCCACAGTGGCAGTTCCCCAAGTCTGGGGGAGAAGTTGATCATCCTTCCTTCCCAGCAGCAGATCCACAGTCTGGGAGCAGAGGAAGCCATCCATTAGCCTGAGCGGATGATGCAGGCTCCTCAGCAGAAGGGCTGGCATCAGGGCAGGTAGCCCCTCTCCCCAGCGACATGCTGCTGTAGTGAAGCCTCTACTCACAGCTGAAGCATTGGCAGTAGGGTAGAGAGCAGCTGGCCATTGCCTTTGTCTGTGCTTGGGGTAAAGGGCTGGCATTAGCTTTTGGTCTGCTGGAACAATTTGGAGGGCAATAGGCACCGTTTGGCTGAGGTACCCAGGTGGGGTGCCAGGCAGTCCGTCACAGTGAGAAATTTGAAGTCCAGCGGCTGGCAGATACATTGTGGATGAAAGGTACCAATGCCTAAGCCTCCACCCTCGGGTGAGTGAGCTCACCATTCACTGACTGAAGTCTCTCCCTTCCCTCCCTTCTTTCTCCTGCCTCAAAGCGAGTGAGTACACTAAGGGGGGCATGATGTAAGGGGTGCTCTGAGGACTCTGATGTAAGAGGGGCTTTTGGAATCTTGATTAAAGGGGGAATGCTGGGGACTCTGATGTAAGTGAAAGCTTTGGTGAGCAGAAGAAACCCCCTTATATCAGAGTTACCCCTTATATCAGAGTTTACTCCCTTAACCACTTCAACCCCAGAAGAATTTACCCCTTTCCTGACCAGAGCACTTTTTGTGATTCGGCACTGCATCGCTTTAACTGACAATTGCATGGTCGGGCGATGTTGCTCCGAAACAAAATTGACGTTCTTTTTTTTCCACAAATAGAGCTTTGAAAAAAACGCATTATTTTTTGCTATAATAAATATCTCCCAAAAATATATAAAAAATTTTTTTTTTTCCTCAGTTCAGGCCGATACTTATTCTTCTACATATTTTTGGTAAAAAAAAATCGTAATAAGCGATTGATTGGTTTGCGCAAAAGTTATAGCGTTTACAAAATAGGGGATAGTTTTATGGCATTTTTATTAATACATTTTTTTTAAATGGGGGTGATCATCGATTTTTATCGTGACTGCAACATTATGGCGGACACATCGGACATTTTTGACACATTTTTGGGACCATTGTCTGTGACGAACGCGGGTGTCAGATCCCTGCCCTCCTCGCTAACTGGCGACAAAGGACTGGCCAACCTCACACCCCGCTGTCACTTGCGTAACAATGCCACACTCAGCTGCACCCAGCACAAAGATTTTCCAGCTTGCGGGACCACAATCTAGGTGCAGGCAGCCTGAGAGCGATTGTCACTGGGTTAATTCCGCAATTAACCCTTTAACTGCCACCACCCCCGTTTTAAAAGACAGAGCCGGGGGGACTCGTAATTTAAGCAACACCAATTATAAGTTTAGAATAAGCGCCTGCAACACACACTGCCACCACAGACAGGTCTGCTCAGTGCCTTACTCTACCACAGTAGCGCCCTTTTAAGAGACAGGTTCGTTTATAGTTTGCATCAAGAGCTTTAAAGACAAGGTTAACACTTTTCAACATAAGGATTTATTATGAAAAGGTCAAGGTTGGTGCGAATAAAACATTTACAGAAAAAGGATGTTTCAAAAAATAAAGACAATATACAGCCACAAAGAAATAAGGTAGAATTGAGAAGGAAGAATACTTGCAGTTAATGTCCAAGGGTTGATCAGAGTTCAATCGATGAGCAAAGGTAATCGGTTCTCAAACTTGGCAGATCTTCCTGCTTGGATAGTAAAAGGAGAACTGACCATTGCCTTGGCCTCTCTTCTTTTCTGTCAAATCAAAGGGGGTGTTGACAGCGACCAGTGACCAATCGTCTGGTCATCTTGTTTAGGGGTTGGTTGCTGGGAGGTGTCTACACTCATGGCCCTGTCCCAGGTACACTTTGTGATACATATTTATATCTCTGCCTCTCTATTGTTTATAGACTGCAGATATCCATTTTAGTGATCAGCATGATATTTGCTTCAAAACAAGTCCACACATGACAGGTTTCCCATTTCAGGGTTACCTAGGAGGAGTAAGGGGTCCCAGTGGCTTCCCATATGACCTGACATAGGGGTGTTTGGACTTGAAATGTTAGAAATTATCCGAGGAAACCAAATATATCCATATTATGGCTGTGCTATGATGGCTTTGAAAGTTATAAAAAAATGTTGAAGTTTCAAAAACTTTACTAATCTTTCTGCAGTCTGTGGTTGGAAGTATTTACGACGGGGATCTGTTGGTTCTCTGCATGGAGAGGGTGACAGTTTTACGACAGGCCGGAATATCTTGCCAGGCAACATGAGCTTTGTGTATTGACCTCGCCTGGCTCTGTTTTCTCTGCTAAGATAACCTTTCTTTCCTTTTGAAGATGTTAAAACATTTGGAATTCCTAAGACAAGGGAGGGGGGAGTTTTTACAGATGTAAGTAAGTTTACAAGGTAGCCAAACTGTCATGGCTGCGTTCCACACAAAATGGCGGCTAGTTACAATATATCCTGGCTCAGACGTGATATCGTTACATTGTCATTTATACAGCAATCAGTGCTATACAAATGCACTGATTCCTGTGTAAATGACACTGGCAGTGAAGGGGTTAACCAGGAGGTGGCATTGTAGGGGTTAAGTGTGTCCTAGGTGCGTGTTGCTAACTGTGGGGGGCGTGGCTGTGTTGTGCACATCACTGATCTCTGCTCCAATCACAGGGAACAGAGATCAGTGTCACTTGTTGCTAGGCAGAACGAGGAGATGCTTGTTTACTATAGCATCTCCCCCGTTCTTCCTCTCCGTGAGGCGATCGTGGGTATCCCCGCGGCGATAGAGTCCGCGGGCCCCGCGAACCCGCCGCCTCTTAAAGGGCAAAGTACAGGTACGTGATTCTGCCTGTACGTGCCCTTCTGAAGTCGTATATTGGCATGAGGTGATCGGGAAGCAGTTAATTAAAAAAATTGTTTTGCGCCGCTAAAATGTTTTTGGGTTTGGCTTGAAGAAAAGGTGGCAAACCTAACTGTCAGTGCACATTCTGAAAAGCTGAATTAGACTAATAATTTGTATTGTTATGTTGAACAATAGCCTTGTGAGGCCTTCTCTATATAAAATGCAACATGTAAACTGTTGAAAACACAATAAATCTTATTGAAATGGAAATATATGAACTGTCAATTCAAAGAAAAAAGGTAAACAGAATGATATGTAACAACCAATCACACCATCCGTACATGGTGCACCCCAGCAGCCACATGTTCTATAGGGCAGTGCTGGTGTGTGAATGGGCAGTATAACGTTGTTGCTGTTCCAGAGTCACACAGCTGTATAATATGGGTCTGAATGGTCTTCCACTAAAATTGAACACCACAGCAAACACCAGCCTGTAAAAGATAAATCGTCCTTCTAATGTATGTTAAAAAACGGACACTTTTGGGAATATCGATCTCCCCACTGCGCTCAATGGTTCAACCTGCCAACCTCCATTTCCCTACTGTGTCCTGTAGCGACATGTAGGTCAACCAATCAGATGTCCAGCAGTGAGATCTTCTCAGGATACAGAAGAGAGTAACATCATCACAGGGAGACAGTAGGGGACTAGCAATCTAGAACTCCATTCACACTGCTGGATTTGCATTCCCCCAAACTTAGAAACCAGCAGCGAGGGACCTAGAGAGGGGACTTAGGTGAGTATGTCTGGCTTCCTAGGGTAGCGGGAAAAAATGGCTAGTAACATGCAGCGTTAATTTAGTCAGCACAAATATTTTTGGCAACTAAATTAACACTGTTTTAGTCGACTAAAATAGGACTAAAACTAAAACAATTCAGATGACTAAAGTATGATTAAGACTAAAATGGCATTTTAGTCACAAGAGTAAAATACGACTAATGCCTTGAACACACGGTCGGACATTCCGACCACAAAATCCGTCGGATTTTATCCGACGGATTTTGTTTGAAATTTGTGCTGCATACACACGGTCGCACAATGTTGTCAAAAAATCTGATCTTTCTGAACGAGGTGACATCAAACACGTACGTCAGGACTATAATCGGGCCAGTAGCCAATAGCTTTCACCTCTTAGTTTATTCTGAGCATGCGTGGCACTTTGTCTGTCGGAATTGTTTACACACGATCGGAATTTATGCAATCGGATTTTTGTTGTCGGAAAATTTTACATCCTGCTCTCAAACTTTGTGTGTCGAAAACTCAGACGGAAAAAAGCCGATAGAGCCCATACATGATCTGATTTTCCGACAACATAATCTGATCGGACTTTTTCCATTTGAGTTTCCGACCGTGTGTACAGAGCATAAGACTAAAAAGGCATTTTAGTCAAAAGGTTAAAATACGACTAAAACTAAATCAAAATGTTATGTCAAAATTAGCACTGCACTACCACATAAGAATACGTAGGAGGCATCTACTAAGCAGCTAAAAGGAGAAAAAAAAAGAAAAAGTTTTTTCATAATATCTAATGTTAGTAATATATTCCATGTATGTGCAATGGTGTTACAGCCAATAGAGTTTACAGTTTGTTTGTTTTTTTGCAGTTTGTTTATGAAACTTAGCTTTATTTATAAAGATGTTATGTATCACAACTGCTAAATCTGTGTATGTAGTGCATGTTCCATAGTTGCCAACTGTCCCGAATTTCGCGGGACATTCCCGCGATTAGGACATTTGTCCCGAATTAATTTTGTCCCGGGAAATGTCCCGCAAAATTCGGTTTGTCCCGGGAAATTGAATTTCCAGTTTTTTTTGCCGCCATTTTTAAGAAGACCAGAAGTTGGTCTACACCTGTGGTGCCGCCCACCCCCGCTGCTAGTGTGTGTTTGTGTCAGTGTAAAGGGCGGTGGGCGGCGCCACAGTTAAATGTCTGTGCGCGGCAATGGCGGCCAGTCTGTCAATGTGGATGTCGGGGCTGGGGCAAGTCGGGTTTTGGGGGCCAGTCGGATGTCGGGGGCCAGTGACAGTCATGGTATGTGGATGTCGGGGGCCAGTCTGTGAATGTGGGGGGCCAGTCTGTGAATGTGGGGGGACAGTCTGTGAATGTGGGGGGACAGTCTGTGAATGTGGGGGCCAGTGGTATGTCGGGGGCCAGTCTGTGGATGTGGGGGGCCAGTCTGTGGATGTGGGGGGCCAGTCTGTGGATGTGAGGGCCAGTCTGTGGATGTGGAGGGCCAGTCTGTGGATGTCGGGGGCCAGTTGTAGGTCGGGGGCTAGTCTGTGGATGTTGGGGGGCCAGTGGTATGTCGGGGGCCAGTCTGGAGATGTGGGGGCCGGTCTGTGGAGTATGTGGGGGGGGCGGTCTGTGCAGGATGTGGGGGGGCAGTCTGTGGATGTCAGAGGGACACCAGATGTAAGGAGGGGCTCCGCTGATGGACACAGATGTGAGGAAGGTAACTCTGATGGGGCACCTAATGTAAGGACAGACTCTGCTTGGGACACCTGATGGCATCTGGTGGCAGGCAACGTGGCTAGTGACACGTGCATGGCTACCACTGATTCGGCATTATGGCGAGTTGAATGATTTCATTTTATATTACAATGTAATAATAGAAATAATGCGCTTCAATCATCCTGACACCATAACAATCATGGCGCCGGGATGATTGAAGCGCCAACACCAGGTATTTGGAGTATCTTTATCTGCTGATTGTCAAACTCTGGAAAAAACATATTGCTATTGTGGTGTAGGATCGGGGGGCTGCTGTCCCTCCTTTCCCTCCCCCCCCCTCTCTCCATCCCCCTCCTTTCCCTCTCCATCCCGCATTCATCTCAGACTAACCACACCCCTTTGAGCCATGCCCCATGTAAGCCACGCCCACTATTTTACGTAAACCACGCCTATTTTTCGCCATGGCGCGCTGCGCACGCCACATTTTTACCTTTTCCTATGCCACACCTATAAACGCATGCCCCCCCCTAATTATACCACGACTCCGCCCACTACCAAAAAAGTGTCCCGATTTTTTTTTTTTTTACAATGTTGGCAACTATGATGTTCAAACTTTAAAGGGGTTGTAAAGGTTTATGTTTTATATTCTAAATAGGTTCCTTTAAGCGAGTGCATTGTTGGTTCACTTACCTTTTCCTTTGATTTCTCTTCTAAATGTTTTTTTTCCTTTGTCTGAATTTCTCACTTCCTGTTTCTCCTCAGTAAACTTCACACCATCATCTGAGTGGTGTTTAGTCAGCCAGAACAGCTTACTGAACAGCTTACTGAGGAGGAACAGGAAGTGAGAAATTCAGACAAAGAAAACAAAGAAAAAAACATTTAGAAGGGAAATCAAAGGAAAAGGTAAGTGAACCAACAATGCACTAGCTTAAAGGAACCTATTTAGAAAATAAAAAAACAAACCTTTACAACCCCTTTAATACCATAAATAACATGTTGTTAGATTTTTACTCCAGGAGTATATAAAGAGTTTGGCAATTCTAGAGAAATGCTTAAATAAAACATTACAATTTAACTAAACCCATTTGATTTTAGTCAACTAAAATGTAATGGAGATTTGAGTTGACTAAAATAGACTAAAACAATTCACATGACTAAAATTTTTGTCAAAATACTATGACAAAAACGAAATAAAAATTCGATGTCAAAATTAACACTGTGCATACACATAAGAATAAAGCCCCATACACACAATCAGAAAATCGTACAATAAAATACCGCTTTAGAAGAAATCAAGCAATTATCTGTTGTACGCAGCTTTTATCCAAAATTATCCACAAGGAGAAACATGAAAACCTCTCTCTTATGATACCAGATCGTATGATTTTAGTTTAATCAGAACAGTGATCATCCAAAAATACAATACAATTAAAATACATTACATCACTTTCAAATTTTTATTTTGTCGTACGAGAATTTTTCTTCGTTTTTGATATGGAGAATAGCATAGAAAACAAAATGCATTAAGATAAAAAAAACTGCCTTTACAACTTCTTTAACCGTTTGCAACTGCCACACACAGATACCGTACAGGTATGTCTCTTTAAATTTGCCACCTTTTGGGTGCATGTGTGCCCGCCGCGGGAGCGTGCCCACGGGTCCCGGGAGCTCAATGTTCTCCGGCGGCCCGCGATTGCAGTGTGGAGAGGTAGAACAGGAAGATGCCTTTGTAAATAGGGGATTTCCCTGTTCTGCCTTGTGTAATGACAGGTCTATTGCTCCCTGTGATCAGGAGCAGTGATCACTGTCATATCCTAGGTAGCCCCCCCCCCCACAGCTAGAATCACTCCCTAGGACACACTTAACCCGTTCATCGCCCCCTAGTGGTTAACCCCTTCACTACAAGTGTCATTTACACAGTAATCAGTGCATTTTTATAGCACTGATTGCTGTATAAATGACAATGGTCCCAAATTTGTTTCAATGTGTCTGCCATAATGTCGCAGATTGCCGCCATTACTAGTAAAAAAAAAATAATAATAAAAATGCCATAAAGCTATCCCCTATTTTGTAGAGACTAAAACTTTTGTGCAAACCAATCAATATATGCTTATTGCGATTTTTTTTTTTGTTTTACCAAAAATATGTAGAAGAATACATATCGGCTTAAACTGAGGAAAAAAATAGTTTTTTTTATATATTTTTGGGGGATATTTATTATAGCAAAAAGTAAAAAATATTGCTTTTTTTCAAAATTGTTGCTCTTTTTTTGTTTATAGCGCAAAAAATACAAACCACAGAGATGATTAAATACCACCAAAAGAAAGCTCAATTTATGGGAAAAAAAGGACGTCAATATTTGGGTACAACGTCATATGACCGTGCAATTGTCAGTTAACCACTTCAGCCCCGGATTATTTTGCTGGTCAAAGACCAGACCACTTTTTGCAATTCAGCACTGCGTCGCTTTAACTGAGAATTGCGCGGTCATGCGATGTGGCTCCCAAACAAAATTGACGTCCTTTTTTTTCCCACAAATAGAGCTTTCTTTTGGTGGTATTTGATCACCCCTGCGGTTTTTATTTTTTGCGTTATAAACAAAAATAGTGTTTGAAAAAAACGCATTATTTTTTACTTTTTGTTATAATAAATATCCCCCAAAAATATATAAAAAAACATTTTCCTGGTGCCTCCATGGCAGCATACCTGTGACAAGCTCCGCCTTGGCTCCTCCCTCAGGACTAGTGAATATTATAAAAGAAAAGGTTAGTACAGCCCCCGCATTCTCCTTTTTTTCCTCATACCTCATGGCAGTGAATCCTGGTCGGCGTCCTTACCTTCTGCATTCGGCAGCGTCCGTCCGGGTTCAAGCCTCTCCCGGACGCAGTTCCTTCTCTTGGGCAGCTAAATGCGCTTATAAGGTTGGAAGTCCCTTCTGTAGGATCTTTTGGGACAAGCAGTTTGTCTCTTAAGTAAGAGCTTTACCTGCAGTATGGGCGTTCAGGCTCCAGTCTATGGCAGCAGAGGTAGCAGCTTTGCTCTGTCCCTGAGGCTTGTTTTTTCCCTCCAGTCTCATCTGTCCTTCCTCTCTCCTGCGCTCTGTTTCCGCGGTCCCCATAGTCCTAGCAGGCCCCCCTTTCCTTTCCCATGTGTGTTTGTCACCCCCAGACTCACTAGGGGCCGCGCGCGGCGAGTCTGTGTCATTTTATAATAGTCTAGCGTTCCCGCCGTCGTCTGCGCATGCGCCGGCGGGTCGTATGTTTCGACGGTCAGTTTTGACGTTCGGCGCGTGGGCGGTAGCGTTGGAAGCTTCGGCGGCCATCTTTTTTGAGGGCAAATGGTTCTTTTTGCCCTCAGAGTGTCAGAGGAGGAGCTTTAGCATGACATCACTTCCCCTCCTCCTATTTATTTCCCCAGCAGCACAAGTGAAATGCCGGTGGTCAACAAGAGAATTACACTCTAGAGTTCCAGGCTATTCCCACCCCTGTTAAGGTAAGGCATGTTTTAATGCATTTGTTTTTGTACATGTGATCATCCGAATATATTGGTATAGCTCTGATGGAATGTCTCTTTTCATTAAAAGAGAATTAATTTATTAATATATTAAATTATTTAAATCGGAGCCTCCAAAAAAAAAAAAATATATATATATATATAAAAAATGGATTTAAAAAAAAAAAAAACACAAAACACAACACACAGTAACGGGGGGTGGGAATCGTCACTTTTGTAGGCAAATTCCCTTCTTTTCCGTGAATCAGTGCACGACTGGTTGACGCCTTTTCCTCTGACTCTTTCCTAGCCGTTACCTCTGCTAAGCCGCCTAACATGAGCCTTTCGCCGCCCGCTCAAGATCCTACTCTACTCCCAAGGTAAGGACCTACGCCCAGGTAAGTTTAAAAAAAAAAAAAAAAAAAAGAGTGCACTAAGGACGATACTTTTTGTATTTCAGTCCTGTACGCCAGAAGACGTCTAAGAAGACCTCAAGGCGATATGGAGATGACGATGATGATTCCTGTCACAGCAGAGACAGGTCACCCAGACATGGGCATTACAGAAGCGGCAGGAAAGCTTCAGCCAAGAGGCGCCGTCATTCGCGCTCCCCGAGACCTAGACCTACCAGATGTCAGGCCTGCGGAGGCTCCCCACTTCCGGACAAACTAATTTGTCGAGACTGCCTTAGAGACTATGCAGCAGACAGAGAGTCTGAGAGCCTACAGGTGGCAGATCTCCTTAAAAAGGCAGTAAAAGACTCCCTTACGGAATTGGTCGCTACAATGCCGACACAACAACCGGCATCTCCTCCTCAGGAGCTGATGGCTGAGGCCTCCATTCCTGGTCCATCCACCAGTGGAAGTGGTCGTCTGTTCCCTCCCTCCTCCTCTAAGCATCAGGACGAAATGGCCATTTCAGAGGATGCCTCTGGCTTTGCCTTTGCCATGGTCCAGCCCTATGTGCAGGCCGTTAAACAAGCAATCGGTTGGGAGGATTCCAACGTGGAGGTCAGGAAGTCCAAATCATACTTCCCCTTCCTTAAGCGCCAGATCTCCTTCTTCCCTCTTATGGAGGAAATCAGGGAGGTGATCGAGGAAGAATGGGGGAGGACAGACAAAAGACTTTCCACCAATCGATTGGGAAAATTATACCCTCTCTCCGAGGCAGATTCCAAAATGCTGGACGGCCCGCCGGTGGTAGATGCCGCAGTGGTAAGGCTGGCCAAGAACGTCACTTTACCCCTAGATGATTCAACCTCCTTCAAGGACCCTCTGGACAGAAGGATGGACCTTGACCTTAAGAAGGCCTATCAGATGGCAGGATATGCCTGTAAACCTGCAATAGCTCTGACATCAGTGTCCAACGCACTACGCGTCTGGACAGATAATATAGAGTCGGCAATCCAACAGGATATCCCTAAAGAAGAGATAATAAGGGCATTGGATGAGCTGAAGCTCTCAGCCGACTTCATTGGAGAAGCCGCCATCGATTCCATTCGTTGCTCCGCAAGGGCAATGCTTCACACAGTAATGGCCAAAAGGGCACTGTGGCTAAAACCATGGGCAGCGGACGTTGCCTCGAAGCAAAATTGGTGCAAGATACCTTTTGACGGTAAAGCCTTGTTCGGGGAAAAACTTGACAAAGCCATCTCTCGGGTCACCGGCGGAAAGTCAGGCCTACTTCCTCAAGACAGGCGATCTAGACGTTTCAGATCCTCTGCACCAAGGTTCCAATATTCCAAAAATAGGGACTACCGACAATCAAGACAAGGGAAAGGCTTCAGGCACAACTGGAAAAGCACACAGTCTACGTTTCTCAAGTCCAGGAGGCAGAGGCCGGTACCTACCCCACAGGAGCCATCAAAATCTTTTTGACGCCAGGCCAGCCCAAGTGATCCCTGTGGGGGCCAGGTTGAAACAGTTCTCAAAGATTTGGGAACAAAAATGCAGGGATCCCTGGGTAGTTGCAACAGTCAAACACGGTCATTCTTGGTCCTTCCTAAACCAACCCCCCAAGGACTATTTTTCTCCGACAAGGGTGTCAAGATCTCCTCAAAAGGCGGAAGCTCTGAAGCGATTTCTTCTTTCCCTACAGGAACAACGAGCAGTAGTTCCAGTGCCTCCATCCGAGAGATTTTCAGGTTTCTATTCCACCCTGTTTCTAGTCCCCAAAAGAAACGGAGGGTGGAGACCTGTGATAGACCTAAAGAGGCTAAATCGCTACATTTTTCTGGAAAAGTTCAAGATGGAGTCTCTTCAGACGATCATTCGCGTAGTCCAACCAGGGGATTGGATGTTGTCAATAGACCTGCAAGACGCCTACTTACACATACCTATACTCCCTACGTTCCAGAAATACCTGAGATTTGCGGTGGGGCAAGTACATCTCCAATTTCGGAGCCTTCCGTTTGGCCTCTGCACGTCACCCAGAGTCTTTACAAAAACCCTGATTGCCATCATAGCACCTCTGAGAGAATTGGGGCTCCGGGTGTATCACTATCTGGACGACCTTCTACTCCTGGCGAAGAACCCAACCCAGTTATTAGAACACAGGGATATCCTGTTAACAACACTAGTGGATTTCGGATGGAAGATAAACTACGAGAAAAGTCTTCTCTCTCCGACCCAAGAGATGGTCTATCTGGGAGCCCTGTTCAATACAATGAAAGGATCAGTGTCTCTCCCTCCTCAGAAGGTATCTTCCATTATCCAACAGATGAAGAAGGTGAGCTTGAGATCCTACCTGACAGCCTCAAATTGTTTGAGCCTGATAGGTCGGATGTCATCATGCATCCCTATGGTCCCCTGGGCCCACTGGCATTTGAGACATTTTCAGCTGGAGTTCTTAAGAATGTGGAACAAACGATATCTATCCCAACCCATACACCTGACAACCCGGATGCTCAGGAGTCTACATTGGTGGATGAAGAGACAGTCGCTTCTGAAGTCTCGCCCGCTAGGGCATGTCGACTGGATCATAATTACTACCGATGCCAGCGCAGCTGGTTGGGGAGCACATTCCAACAAGACCTCAGTACAAGGGAGATGGTCCTTCAATGCAGCAGGGGTGGTGTCCAATGTCCTTGAGCTCAGAGCGGCCTATCTTGCACTGCTAGCCCTGGAGTTCGAGATTTCGGGCAAACCAGTTCTCCTCAGGATGGACAACAGGGCCGCGGTATCTTATGTGCACCGTCAAGGGGGAACGCGCAGCAGATCCCTCCTGAACGAGGTGGAGCCCATATTCCTCTGGGCCGAAAGGAATCTGAAGGACCTGAGGGCAGTCTATCTGCCCGGCCATCTCAACTCAAGGGCAGACGGCCTTTCCCGCAGGTTCGCAGACACCAACGAGTGGTCCTTACACCCGGAAATCTTCAACTGGATAATGATCCAGTGGGGGCCCCTCGAGCTAGACCTCTTTGCGACAGCATCCAACACCAAACTTCCAAGGTTTATCTCGAGATTTCCGCACCCCCAGGCGGAGGCAACAGATGCCCTATCAGCCCCGTGGGCATGCGATCGGGCCTACGCTTTTCCCCCACGGCCCCTCATACCGAGGTTCCTGTCAAGACTCGTGAGGGAGACATCGACGGTGATAGCGGTTCTACCATACTGGCCAAGAAGGCCTTGGTTCCCTACGGCAATGGATCTGAGCACCAGTCCTCCAGTCAAAGTTCCAATAGTACCCCTCCTCCTGTCGCAAGGATGTCACGCCCACCCAGATCCCCGCAGGCTGGACCTTCACATCTGGCAACTGAAAGGAAAAGGTTCCAATCCCTAGGGTGCTCCGACAAGGTGATCGCAACCCTGCTCAAAGCGAGAAAACCATCCACAAACAACATATATGATAAAGTATGGAACAACTTCAGGACCTTCATGCTTGATAGAAACTGTGATCCAGGTTCCCCTTCGTCATCTCAAATTCTTGAGTTCCTGCAGGCAGGCCTGGACCTGGGTCTTGCATTGAGTACTTTGAAGGTACAGGTGTCAGCGATCTCAGCAGCAACCAGTAGAAGATGGGCGGAGGACCCATTGTTAATCCAATTTTTTAAGGCCGTCAGGAAGATCAGACCACCGTCCAAACAATCTTTTCCCACTTGGGACCTTACGGTCATCCTGGAGTCCTTAGCCAATCCACCCTTTGCCCCTTCGGACTCAATATCACTCTGGAACCTAACTTTAAAATTAGCCTTTCTGATAGCCATAACCTCCGGCAGGCGGGTGTCAGAGCTCCAAGCTTTGGGAGCAGATCAGGATCACATTATTTTTTACCCAGATAGAGTGGAACTTAGAACAGTACGAGGGTTCATTCCCAAGGTCGCTTCATCCTTGAGCATGTCAGAACCCTGGGCACTCCCAACATTTTCTGAACAGGACTCTGTCACTCTTCATGAATTAGACATCGCCTCCACTCTGAAATGCTATCTCCAAGCCACAGCTCCATTCCGGGCTTCCATCAGACTGTTCATAATTCCCTGGGGAAAACATAAAGGAAAGGAGGCATCAGCCAGAACGATCGCTTCATGGATCGTCAAACTCATCCACAAGGTGTACAGGACAAAGGGACTAGAGACCCCTTCAGCGGTCAGGGCGCACTCCACAAGAGCGGTCTCTGCCTCTTGGGCGGCAAGAGCGAATGTGTCGATCGAAACTATTTGTCGGGCAGCAACCTGGTCATCCCAACACACATTCCTGAAACATTACAGGGTGGACCCAGGAGCTCTCTCCTCAGTGGAGTTTGGCAGACAGGCAATCACTTCGGCCTTCGCCTCTTCTAAATAATAAATTCTTTAAATAAACCTCTAAGCATTATCCCACCCGTCTCAGCTAGTTATTTGTCACAGGTATGCTGCCATGGAGGCACCAGGAAAACAGAAAATTGTTCCATACTTACCGTAATTTTCTTTTCCTGGTGCCTATCCATGGCAGCATACATTCCCACCCTCGGTATTCTATATTAACGAGAATGCGGGGGCTGTACTAACCTTTTCTTTTATAATATTCACTAGTCCTGAGGGAGGAGCCAAGGCGGAGCTTGTCACAGGTATGCTGCCATGGATAGGCACCAGGAAAAGAAAATTACGGTAAGTATGGAACAATTTTCTGTTTTCCTGACGCATCATGGCAGCACACACACTGGGTTGTGACTCCGCCTCCACAACCTGATAGGACTGGTTAGCTATAAGATTTGAAGAGGAGTCCACCTTTGCATTCTCCTTTTTTTCCTCACCTGAATGGGACATCACATTTTGCGATCGGTTAGCAGATGGAAACCCCTTACCGCACTACCCCAGCTAGGTTCAGCCTCTCCTACCTGGAAGTCCCTGTCCGTACGGTCTCTAAATGAGCCATAACGCAGGGGGCCCCACTCTGGTGGTCTCAGGGGCAAAACAACAAATCAACAGGCTTTTTAGAAACAAAACCTTAAAAAGGTTTTAATAATTTGCAGCGGTCTCCCCCCCTATCTGTTGTGGTTCCACTTACCTCCCAGGCATGCCTTCCCTTTCTGCCTGCTTTCCGTTTTCTGTTTTTTACTCTTTTCCTCCTCTTTTTCCCCCTCTGGGCACGCTGAGCCCTGTAGTTCCACAGCGCTGTGACCTCTCCATCATGGCGGTTCCGTTCGGACGCTCGGCGCTCAGGAAGTGATGTTTTCCCCTTGCCCTCTGCATTTGCCAGCATCCAAGATGGCGCAGGACGGCGCGGCCGGCCACTGCGCATGCGCGGCGGTGACGTCACTCCTCCGGCGACGGCGGGCTATTTAAAAACTGTCATTTTCGTTTTAAAATGCTGCTTGTGCTTTCTACATCACCTACCATCCTGATCTCTGCACACAGCCTGCTGCCTTGCAAGACAAGTCCTCCTGATCTCTGGTAAGCCCTTTCTCTATCATCTTTATGTGCTTTACCATTCATTTCTGTGTCAGCACCTTCTGCCCATACTCTGCATTGGCTCTTACACTGAAAACCTCTGGTCACAGGTGTACTCTATTCTTCCCTATGGAGACCGCCGCCTTAGTAGACCATCCTAGAACTACAAGGTAAGGGGACGTATGGATTGGTAAGTAGTGAAGAGGAGAAAAAGAGAGCACTGCCACTAATACCTTTCATTTTGGTAGCTCTGGCAGGTCATCGGGGTCATCCCATTCTAAAAGAAAGGAACGTTCCCCCTCAAGACACTCTCACTCTCGGCGTAGTCGGTCAAGGTCTTCCCATCATCGCAGAGAAGCGTCATCCTCACACCGAGAGGAGCACCATACCCGTCCTGCTGTTAATACCTGCTGGGTCTGTGGAGCGCAAGCATTACCTAGTAAGCTTGTTTGCCAAATCTGTCTGGAGGAAGCAACTCGGGACAAGGAAGCTGACGCTAGAGAAGCTTCCAATATTATAAGAGACTCGGTTAAAGAAACAATCTTACAGGTGACAGCTTATGATCCAATTAGGTCATCTAACTCAGCCTCAACTTCTCACATCCCTCAGGATCCAGATGACTCCCCAGAGGATGAGGAACCCCTGGCCCCTACAGTTTTTGACTTCGCATTAATAAACCCATTTGCGAAATCGGTCAAGGAGGCGATCGGTTGGGAAGAAGAAAGAGACGTTCCGCCTAAGTTACGGAAATATTTCCCTAACCTAAAAAGAGACCCTGAGGTCTTCCCCTTTATTGAAGAGCTAGAGGAGCTCATAAAAGATGAATGGTAAAAACCAGAAAAGAAGTCCGGCTTGAACAACAGATTAGCAAAGCTCTATCCCCTAAAAGAGCCAGCAGTGAACCCTCTTATCTCCGCTCCCGTGGTAGACTCCTCACTGATGCGTTTAGCGCGCCATGTAACCCTACCAATAGAAGACGCCGTAACCTTTAAAGATGTGATGGATCGCAAAATCGATCTCGACCTTAAGAAAGCCTATTCAGCAGCGGGGGGGGCCTGTAGGCCAGCAATTGCTCTAGCAGCGGTCGGTAGAGCCATCACCTCCGGGACGGCTGGCGTTGAAAGATTAATTGTAGAAGCAGCAGACCAAGACAAGATTATTTCAGCACTGCAGGAACTCAGCCTTGCGGGTGATTTCGTAGCGGAGGCGGCGGTGGACATTATACGGTCCTCAGCAAGAGCGATGCTAGCCTCAGTAACTTCCAGAAGAGCTCTCTGGCTAAAACCTTGGGTTGCTGACGCAACTTCCAAATCCAGCTGGTGTAAGATCCCTTATGACGGCACTAACCTTTTTGGTTCAAAATTAGATTCCGCAATATCAAAGGTCACGGGGGGAAAATCGGGTCTAATACCGTCGGACAGAAGATCCAAACAACAGAAAAATCCGCCCTTCAGACGTCACCTTCCAGAAAGGTACCAGTACGTAAGATCTTATAGACCCGGTAAAGAATTCAAACGGAATTGGCGAAGCACACAACCCTCTTTTGTGAGAGTCCAAAAATCAAAGACAACCATTCCGGGAGACCAACAAAAATCTTTTTGATGCCACGCATGCCCAGCCCGTAATAGTAGGTGCGAGGCTGAGGCTATTTGCCCAAGTATGGATAGACAAAATAAAGGAACCCTGGACGATATCCACCGTTCAGCAAGGTCACAGGTGGAGGTTCAAGCGAAAACCGCCAAAAAACCACTACAGACCTACCAAACTACCCTTTTCGCGCCTAAAACGAAAGCTTTTGGTCAGATACATTATGGAGTTGCTCCAGAAGCAAGCAATCATAGAAGTTCCACAGGATCAGAGAGGAGAGGGGTTTTATTCTCCCCTCTTCTTGGTGTCAAAGAAAACAGGGGACCTGAGGCCCGTGTTGGACTTAAAAAAGTTAAACCAAATGATTCTAGTCAAATCGTTCAGGATGGAGAGTCTCCAATCAATATTACTAACAATAGGGGAGAAAGATTGGATGCTCTCGGTCGATTTGTCCGACGCTTATCTACACATTCCAGTGCATCAAACTTTTCAAAAGTACCTACGCTTTGCGATAGGCAGGCAACACTTTCAATTCAAAAGCCTTCCATTTGGGATATCGACGGCACCCAGGACCTTCACAAAGGTGTTACTTCCGGTTATAGCACTATTGAGAGAGAGGGGTCTAAGAGTCCTACACTATCTCGACGATATTCTTCTTCTAGCAGACAATCGAGAAACACTTCTATGACATCGTTCAATTCTGATTTCCACACTCCAGCAGTTCGGGTGGATAGTGAATTGGAGGAAGAGCAGCCTGGCCCCAGTACAGAAAATGGTCTTCCTAGGAGCCGAATTGGACACCAGATCCAACACAGTAGGGCTTCCCCAGGAGAAACTTTATCCTCTTATCCGCAAAGTAAGAAAGCTACTGTCAGTAGACCACCTGTCTGCAAGAAAATGCTTAAGCGTTCTGGGCTCAATGTCATCAACCTTTCTAATGGTTCAGTGGTCCCAATGGAATTCGAGGGTATTCCAGAATTCGTTCCTAAAACAATGGAACGGGGTGTCAATGTCACAACAAATAACAATCACCAGGACGGTCAAGGAGTCAGTACGATGGTGGACTCAAACCAGCAATTTAGCACGCCGTCGTCCCATCGTTCATCCACTCCCAGAAATAGTAACGTCGGATGCCAGTTATCTTGGCTGGGGAGCGTATCATCTACATCGGGGAGCACAGGGCCGCTGGCCCTTCTGTCCACAAGGGATAGTCTCAAACGTTCTGGAACTCAGGGCTGCATGGCAAGCACTTCTAACTTTCAGTCCCCTCCTTTCAGGGAAAGAGTGTCCTCCTGCGCATGGACAACACAGTGGCTGTGAATTATGTCCACAGGCAAGGGGGCACCAGAAGCAAGGCCCTAATGCAGGAGGTTCGACCTATAATCGAGTGGGCTCAAGTGTACCTGACGGATCTGAAGGCAGTGTACGTACCCGCGATTCACAACCAACTCGCGGACGACCTAAGTCGAATATTCATTTCAAACAACGAGTGGTCTCTCAGTCACAAGGCTTTTACTCTTCTGACACGCAAATGGGGCGTTCCCGATATGGATCTAGCAGCAACTCCAGCGAACCGCAAATGCACTCGCTTCTTAGCAAGGACCGCCTATCCAGCAGCAACAGGGATCGACTGTCTCCACCATCCTTGGGAATTTCGCCTAGGTTACATATTCCCTCCGGTGCCCCTGATAGCCAGGTTTCTGGCCAGACTGAGGACTTCGTCTTCCACAGTAATAGCAGTGTTGCCCTTCTGGCCCAGAAGACCATGGTTTCCGACCATCCTGCAATTGAACACAGAAGAGCCTCTCCCACTTCCGCTGTTCCCAGACTTGCTCTCACAAGGGAAATTCCTACACCCGTCACCAGAGCGATTACACCTGACGGCTTGGAAACTGAAAGGGAAAGGTTACTAGATCAGGGTTGTTCATTAAGAGTAATATCCACCTTACAACAAGCAAGGAAGAAATCGACAAACAACATATATAATAAGATTTGGAAGAAATTTTCCGCAGTAGCCCAACTACAGTCCTGGAACCCCCTTTCCCCATCAGTCTCTCAGGTGTTAGAATTTCTACAACTAGGTCTAGAGAAAGGTTTAAGGTCAAGCACCTTAAAAATTCACGTCTCTGCCATATCCGCAATGACAGGAGTCAAGTGGGCTTTAAACCCCGTCATCATTCAGTTTCAGAAGGCATGCCTAAAAATAAGGCCTCCCAGAAAACCAATTTTTCCGACCTGGGACCTGTCGATCGTCCTGGAAGCTTTAACAAAAGAACCTTTCTCGCCGGGGGGATCAATATGGGACTTGACATTAAAACTATCGTTTCTAGTTGCAATCACATCGGCCAAAAGGGTCTCCGAGCTGCAGGCTCTATTAATCAAAGAACCACACCTAGTTCTTTTCCCAGACAGGGTCGTACTCAGACCTTCGGAACAGTTCGTGCCAAAGGTAGCATCTAGCTTCCACTTTAATCCGGAGATCAATCTTCCTGTTTTTCTCAACACAGATGGAAATCCGCACCCTCTGGACGTGAAGTCTGCAATATCTGCCTACCTGGAGGCTACCGCTCCATTCAGGAAGTCAGAAAACCTCCTGGTCATTCCGCATGGCGCCAAAAAAGGTCAAGAGGCTCCTTCAAGGACAATATCTTCATGGCTGATTAAAGTCATCAAGAAAGCATACCTAGTTCAACACCTTCCAATACCGGAAAACCTGAAAGCGCATTCAACGAGGGCGATGGCGACCTCATGGGCAGCGTTCAGCAGAGTATCACCAGAGACTATTTGCAAGGCAGCAACTTGGTCATCAAAAACCACATTCATGTCACACTATAGAATAGATCCGGCTCAATTAACTACGGTTGAGTTCGGGAGATCAATTATTCAATCAAATTCATCCATATCTTGTGCTTGAGTAAATAAAAAACTTCTGAAAGGCACCCTCCCATGTAGCGAGTTATTTCCCAGTGTGTGTGCTGCCAGGAAAACGGAAAATTGTATACTCACCTTTCCGTAATTTTCCTTTCCTGACGCATCCCATGGCAGCACACAGATCCCACCCCTCTAAGGTGATAGTTACTGAGAATGCAAAGGTGGACTCCTCTTCAAATCTTATAGCTAACCAGTCCTATCAGGTTGTGGAGGTGGAGTCACAACCCAGTGTGTGTGCTGCCATGGGATGCGTCAGGAAAGGAAAATTACGGAAAGGTGAGTATACAATTTTCCGTTTTTTTTCACTCAGTTTAGGCCGATACGTATTCTTCTACATATTTTTGGTAAAAAAAATCTCAATAAGCGATTATTGATTGGTTTGCGGCGCAAAAGTTATAGCGTTTACAAAATAGGGGATTGTTTTATGGCATTTTTATTAATATTTTTTTTTTACTTGTAATGGCGGCGATCATCGATTTTTATTGTGACTGCAACATTATGGCGGACACATCGGACATTTTTGACACATTTTTGGGACCATTGTCATTTATACAGCAATCACTGCTATATAAAT
The DNA here is from genome assembly GCF_037356315.1 of Lithobates pipiens. Lineage (NCBI taxonomy): Eukaryota > Metazoa > Chordata > Amphibia > Anura > Ranidae > Lithobates > Lithobates pipiens. Next base: position 53,747,282 of record NW_027507789.1, on the reverse strand, counting down.
GCAGTGATTCCTGTGTAAATGACACTGGCAGTGAAGGGGTTAACCAGTGGGTGGCAGTGTAGGGGTTAAGTGTTCCTAGGGGTGTGTTACTAACTGTTGGGGGCTGGGCTTTAATTTAGTGAACACTGATCTCTGCTCCAATCACATGGAGCAGAGATCAGCATCACTAGTTGCTAGGCAGAACGGGGAGATGCTGTTTACAACGGCATTTCCTCGTTCAGCCGCCCCGTGAGATGATCGCGGGTATGCTTGCGGCAATCAAGTCTGCGGGACCCGCGACCGGACTCACAGGGTTCCCCGACCAGCACACGAGCATGGCGCATACAGGTACGCCCATTTGCCTGCCTGTGCCATTCTGCCGACGTACATTGGCGTGCGCTGGTCGGGAACCGGTTAAAGAGACACAGTGCGGAATTACAAAAAATGGCCTGGTCATTCAGCAGCCACATTTTCTGGGGCTAAAGTGGTTAAATAATGCATTACAATTTATCTAAAACCATTTGATTTTAGTCGACTAAGGCCTCATGTACACTGCTGCTGGTAAACGAACGTTTAGGAGCAGTTGGGCATTTTTTTTTCAACTGCCCCTGAACTCTCCTCTGTTATCTTATCAGTTCATGTACACAGGGTCATTTCTAGTCGTTTCTAGGCAGTTATGTTTAGAGGCTTTTTTTGGAACCCAAAAAAATGCATTCAGAAGCTGAGTTTAGAGGCATTCCAATGCGGCTAAACGCACTTAACCACTTGCTTACTGGGCACTTAAACACCCTTCCTGACAAGACCAATTTTCAGCTTTTGGTGCTCTCACACTTTGAATGACAATTACTCAGTCATGCAACACTGTACCCAAATGAATTTTGTGTCCTTTTTTTCCCACAAATAGAGCTTTCTTTTGGTGGTATTTGATCACCTCTGGGGTTTTTATTTTTTGCGCTATAAATGAAAAAAGACCGAAAATGTTGAAAAAAAACGCATATTTCTTTGTTTCTGTGATAAAAATTTTCAAATTATAATTATTTTTTCATAAATTTTGGCCACAATTTATACTGCTACATATCTTTGGTAAAAATAACCCAAATTAGTGGATATTATTTGGTCTTTGTGAAAGTTAGAGCGTCTACAAGCTGTGGTGCGAATCGCACAAAATTGATCACACCTGATGTACTGGTGGCCTATCTCATTTCTTGCGACCCGAACAAGTCAGGAAAGTACAAATACCCCCCAAATGACCCCTTTTTTAAAAGTAGACATTCCAAGGTATTTAGTAAGATGCATGGTGAGGTTTTTGATGTTGTCATCTTTTTCCCACAATTCTTTGCAAAATGAAGATTTTTTTTTTTCTTTTTTTCTCACGAAATTTTCAATGTAATAGGTTATTTCTCTCACATGGCATGTGTATACCACAAATGACACCCCAAAATACGTTCTGCTACTCCTTCTGAGTATTACGATACCAAATGTGTGAGACTTTTACACAGCCTGGCCACATACAGAGGCCCAATATTGAAATAGCACCATCAGGCGTTCTAGGAGCATAAATTACACATTTCATTTCTCAACCACCTATTACATTTTTGAAGGCCCTGGAGCACCAGGACGATGGAAATGCCCACAAAGTGACCCCATTTTGGAAAGCTAACACCCCAACGTATAATCTATGAGGCATAATGAGTCGTTTGAATGGTTCATTTTTTTTCCAGAAGTTTTGGAAAAATGTGGAAAAAAATGAAAACGCATTTTTTTTTACGCAAAGTTGTCCATTTATAAGATATTTCCAACACATAGCATGTACATAGCAAAAATGACACCCCAAAATACGTTCTACTACTCCTCCTGAGTATACCGATACCAAATGTGTGAGACTTTTACACAGCCTGGCCACATACAGAGGCCCAATATTGAAATAGCACCAACAGGCGTTCTAGGAGCATAAATTACACATCTTATTTCTCAACCACCTATTACAGTTTTGAAGGCCCTGGAGCACCAGGACAATGGAAATGCCCACAAAGTGACCCCAAGTGGCACTGACAACGCGTGGCACTGACAGATGGCACTGGAGGCAGATGGCACTGGAGGCAGATGGGGCTGACAGATGGGGCTGGCAGATGGGGCTGGCAGATGGGGCTGGCAGATGGCACTGGGGCTGGCACTGGCAGATGGCACTGGCAGATGGTGCTGGCTATTTGCTCTGGCTAATTGCTCTGGCAAATGGGGCTGGCAGATGGCACTGGCGCTGGCAGGTGGCACTGGCGCTGGCAGGTGGCACTGGCAGGTGGCACTGGCGGCACTGGGGCTGAAGGCACTGGGGCTGACGGATGGCACTGGCGCTGGCAGGTGGCACTGGCAGGTGGCGCTGGCAGGTGGCACTGGCAGGTGGCACTGGCAGGTGGCACTGGTGGGGCTGGCGGCACTGGGGCTGACGGCACTGGGGCTGACGGCACTGGCGCTGGCAGGTGGCACTGGTGCTGGCAGGTGGCACTGGCAGGTGGCAGGTGGCACTGGCAGGTGGCACTGGCGGCACTGGTGGTGGCAGGTGGCACTGGCGGCACTGGGGCTGACGGATGGCACTGGCAGGTGGCACTGGTGCTGGAAGGTGGCACTGGCACTGGCGGCACTGACGGCACTGGGGCTGACGGCACTGGGGCTGACGGATGGCACTGGGGCTGGCAGGTGGCACTGACGCTGGCAGGTGGCACTGGTGCTGGCAGGTGGCACTGGCAGGTGGCACTGGCGGCACTGGGGCTGACGGCACTGGCGGCACTGGGGCTGACGGCACTGGGGCTGACGGATGGCACTGGGGCTGGCAGGTGGCACTGGGGCTGGCAGGTGGCGCTGGCGGCACTGGGGCTGACGGCACTGGGGCTGACGGCACTGGGGCTGACGGCAGGCGCTGGCAGGTGGCACTGGCGGCACTGGCACTGGGCTGACAGATGGCACTGGGCTGACAGATGGCACTGGGCTGACAGATGGCACTGGCACTGGGGCTGACAGATGGCACTGGGGCTGAAAGATGGCACTGGGGCTGACAGATGGCACTGGCACTGGGGCTGACAGATGGCACTGGGGCTGACAGATGACACTGGGGCTGGCAGTGTAACAATTTATCACTTACAGATCGCTCTCCCTCCTCACACGCTGTCTCTGTGTGAGGAGGGAGAGACACGGCAATGGGAGATGATCTCATATGTTTACATATGAGATCATCTCCCATTGGCAGCTGCGATCGCGCTGTGAACGGCCGCTTTGATTGGCCGTTCACGGCGATCTTTATTTGCCTGTCTCCGGGAGACACGGCGAATACAAAACTTCCGCGATGCGCGCCCCCGGCGGTGCGCATTGTGGAAGTAAACATGAGGCCGTCCAGGGATGGCCAGGCGAAGGAACCCGCCTGCTCTAAGGCCGTCATTCGGCCATAGGGCGGGCGGGAAGTGGTTAATTTACAGGCGTTTTTCATTTTTGCCTATTTTGCAAAAATTTAATTTTTTTTAATAAATACATTTTTATTCAAACGCTTCTAGACGCAAACACGGATAAACGGCCATTTTTAGATGTCAGTTTCTAGTTGTCAAGGTAAATCATTCAGAAGAGGTTGAACAACGTCCCACGTACATGAAGCCCAATGCCCTGTACACACGGTTGGACTTTCCGACGGAAAATGTGCGATCGGATCGTGTTGTCGTAAAATCCGATCGTGTGTAGGCTCCATCTGACTTTTTCCGTCGGAATTTCTGACACACAAAGTTTGAAAGCAGGATCTAAAATTTCGACAACAAAATCCGATCGTGTGTAGACAATTCCGATGGACAAAGTGGCAAGCATGCTCAGAATAAATTACAAGATGAAAGCTGTTGGCCCGTTTATAGTCCCGTCGTATGTGTTCTACGTCACCGCGTTCAGAACGATCGGGTTTTCTGACAACTTTGTGCAACCATGTGTATGCAAGACAAGTTTGGCACAAAATCCATCGGAAAAAATCAGACGGATTTTGTCGTCGGAATGTCCGACTGTGTGTACAGGGCATAAATGTACTGGAGATTTTAGCTGACTAAAATACGACTTAAACAATTCAGATGAATAAAATAAAACTTAAATTGCATTTTAGTCAAAATACTAAGACACGACTAAAGCTAAAATGGCATTTTGGTCAGAAGGCTATGACTAAAACTGAAACTAAATTTGACGTCAAAATTAACACCGGTAAGATGGGTTAGAGGGGAGTAGAAGGGATATGAAAAAAATAATTTTAGCCCAGTATGGGGCTTTAATGTTAGAAAACCACAAATAGCTGAACGAGGACAGCAGCCAAAGTGTTATATTAACACTATGTATTTCTAAAGTCAAATGTCCCTAACTACACATACTGGTGTATGACAGAGCGCCATCGCTCTATATCCCTCTGTAGGTTAATGCATTGTGTGACCTCTGCTAACGACCTCATTTTTAGGAGAATTAAATGGCACCATGTTAAAGATTTTTGTTATGGCCCATATATGCAAGGGATTAATGCTGGCGTGTTGTCAGATGGGTCCCTTAATAGCACAAATTATTTTAATGTAGAAGACCTTTGTTAAACCTTCATCAAACATCTGATAATAGCGCACTACCTTGTACACATACAGCAATCGCATGACCATTGAAAGAGCGATAAATCATTTAAAAGCGGAGGTCCACCCTAAAATGGACCTCCGCTCATCGGAATCCCCCCCCCCTCCGGCGCCACAATTGGCACCTTTCAGGGGGGAGGGGGGTGCAGTTACCTGGATAATCCAGGTAACTGCACCCACTTCCGGGATAGCTGTCTGCGGAAAGGGGCGTAGATTACGCCCCTTTCCGCAAGTGCCCGCCCCTTTGCGCAAGTGCCCCGCTGCCTGCTGGGAAACACACAGATCCCAGAGGCAGCGGGGACCGTCCGGATTGCGCCGCGCGACTCGCGCATGCGCAGTAGGGAACCGAGAAATGAAGCCGAAAGGCTCCATTTCCTGATTCCCATACCCAAGATGGCGGCGGCAGCACCCGAGTGTCGATCTAGAGATCGGCTTCGGGTGCCGACATCGCGGGCCCGCTGGACAGGTAAGTGTCACTATTTTAAAAGTCAGCAGCTGCAGTATTTGTAGCTGCTGACTTAAAAAAAAAAAAAAAAAACGCGGAGTCCCGGCGGACTCCCGCTTTAACTGCTACACTAGAAGTGATGTTCCTATAGCCTCTTGCTAGGGTTGCCACCTGTCTGAGATTCACCCGGACAGTCCAGGTTTTGAATCATTTCAGTCCACCTGAAACCCGGACACATTATTCAGACAGGAATGTGGCTTGGAACAGGGCCTGACAGGAGGGTGAGCGGGCACCACGTGCCCAATCACTATTTTCTTGGGAGTTCCCAACGGTGTCCCAGGTCTATTACAATCCTATAGTGTATATTAAAAATATATTTTTTTTACTGTGCACCGCTTAAGTGTTCGGATTTGGCTTGAAGAAAAAGTGGCCACCCTACCTCTTGCTGAATCATTATTTGTGCACACATCTGCCATTCTAGCAATTATATTTTGTCTGTGTTTCTGCGCTGCCCCAACAGGGCATAGAATTTATATATATATTGTTTTTCTAGCCATTTTTCTATGGACGTTTATATTTAGTTCACATGCTGTCATCTAGTGACCTTTTGTGGTAATGCACTTGTGTTCTCAAGTTTATTTTCCCCTTATGTTATGACATACTTCCTTTGTATGTAATGCACCACCCTTCTTCCTGTGTTTTGTAATTTTTGTGTCATCAACGGAGTAACACGCCTCATGTAGCAGACCACGTGTATTCTACATGGTAAGCTACAGACAATATCATCTTTTGACTGCACAATACAACAACCTGTTCATCTGTTTGTATCCTGTCATCTGCTGTTATCTGATGTTCAGAGTAAAAGCATCTGTTGATGTAAATCGGTATTGGCGAGTTCAAGCTATCTGATGAGGATTGTCCTCAGTGATTATATCTGCTTATACAGGCCAGGCATAGAGGTCTCACAAGGTATGGATCGCGCTTCACAACAATCGGAGTCAGAATAGTCTTTGTATGTTATTGGGCTCAAGTGGTTAATTGAATTAAACCACTTGCCGACCAGCCACCGCCATTATACTGCGGCAGGTCGGCATATTCCCGTGAACCAGAGCTGTGCATTGGCTCCTTTAAGTTGGATAGCAGGCACGTGCACATGCCCGCTGCACTGCAGGGGTGCTGATGCTCATGGCCGACGGTCATGATGACCGCCAGCCACGAGCGATCACGGGCACGAGAGGCATCCCTGTTCTGTTCTGAGAGGAGAGACAGATCGTGAGTTCCTAATAGCTAGGAACTACGATCTCTCATCCCCTCTAGTCACTCCCCTCCCCCTACAGTTAGATCACCCAGTCAGGGAACACAGTTAACCCCTTGATCGCCCCCTAGTGTTAACACCTTCCCTGCCAGTGACATTTATACAGTAATCAGTGTAATTTTTAGCACTGATTGCTGTATAATTGTCAATCGTACCAAAAATGTGTCAAAAGTGTCCGATGTGTCTGCCATAATGTCGCAGTCATGATAAAAATTGCAGATCGCCGCCAGTACTAGTAAAAAAAATAATAAATAAAAATGCCATAAATCTATCCCTTATTTTGTAGATGCTATAACTTTTGCGCAAACCAATCAATATATGCTTATTGCGATTTTTTTATTACCAAAAATATGTAGAAGAATACATATTGGCCTAAGCTGAGAAAGCAATTTGCTTTTTTTTTTAAATTGGGGATATGGACACTGTTGAGCCAGTTGTAAGAGATGTAGACAGACGATGAACATACGAACCTCCACCTCCCCCACCTCTGTTAGGCATCCCAGGAAATGGGGAGCATACTCCCAGACATAATGTTCAGAATATCCACCGTCGGACTGATACAGGAAGGGGTCGATACCATTCCCGAAATAGAGGCAGGGGAAATGTTAATCGAGGTAGAGGTAATCCTCAAGGGAATACCGGATATTCACATTATTCCGAGTACCCGAGAGAGTCCTCTAGATCCCGACATGAGAGCAGAAGGGGTAACAGAAGGGGGGGATATTGTATAGTACCCCTAAAAACAACTATGATCGTTACCTCCCCCATAGGGATGAAGGCCCTTACGATAATTACCGTGACCCATATGCTTACGTGACTCGTGATGATGAATTAACATCTAGGACCCCTTATAATTACAATCACAATTATTCAGAGCAATTACAAAATCAGGATTTTTACAGACCCATCACCAATTACATGGGAAACCTAAAACCAAACGAGGTTCCAGAGGGGGGTGGCGCCTCCAACGGAAAAAGAAAAAGAACTCAATAGGAGCCGGAATTTTTAATCTAAGCTCAGCCATACTCACAGACAATGAAAAACTAATTTTGGATAAAGGTCTTAAATTCGTTCCGCCCAGAAAATTAAATAAATTTAATACGTTCATGGATGTACAAAAATACATTCGTAAATTGAATATTCAAACACATTTTTTGTCTCTATCTCCCGCCAATATCAATAATGCCCATTTGAATAGGGATCATTATTCTGGATTGTCCAACCCCTCTTTATTCGACCCTCCAGGGAATATTGCCCCATCCATTAATGTCTTCCATAACCTAGTATTGAATGATCTTGACAAATTGCCATCTAAAAAGATGCACCAAGATCCCACCATTTCAGCGGGTCTCAAGTCCCTCTGCAAAAAGAGGGACCTGATAATCCGCCCTGCCGATAAGGGAGGGGGGATTGTTGTCTTAGACAAAAGGGCCTACATTGGAGAGATGAATAGGCTTCTTGAGGATCCCAGTACATATAAACTTTTGCCGAGAGATCCTCCCGCAAAATACAAAAAGGCCCTTATACAGATAGTGAATGAGGGCTTTTCTCTAAATATCTTAAATCAAAAAGAAAAGGAGTTTTTGGTTCCATTGGCCCCGCGCATTCCCATTATCTATCAACTACCCAAGATTCATAAAGACCCTGTAAACCCACCCGGCCACCCAATAGTAAGCGGCATCGATTCAATCACATCCCACATTGGGAAATATATAGATCACTATCTTCAGCCTTTGGTCAAACGAGTTCCATCCCACCTACAGGATTCCAGAGACATTATAAGATTGTTGCAAGGGGTACAATACTAAGATGACATGATTTTGGTTACTGTAGATGTTTCTGCTCTTTACACATGTATTCCACACCATCTGGGTCTAGCTGCGGTTGAATTCTATTTGTCCAGGGATTCCTCACTTTCCCTCATACATAGGAACTACATTATGGAGTTACTGAGATTCGCCACTGGACATAACTATTTTTGGTTTCAAGGCTCTTTTTTCTCCCAAACCAAGGGTGTAGCGATGGGGGCCAAATATGCCCAGAGCCTGGCCAATTTGTTTATGACCCAGTGGGAGGAGGATGTCGTCTATGCCCTTAATAGACCTGAACTGGTCCTGTGGGCCAGGTACATAGACGACATCCTCCTCCTCTGGAAAGGCAATTGAGCCGCACTAGATGCCTTTATGCTGACTCTTAACAAAAATGATAGGGGGATCGCTCTCAATTTTGAGGCCAGTACAACTGGCATTCATTTCCTAGATTTGGAGATCAATGTAGTTAGTAACAACTTTGAACTCAAGACATTTTTAAGCCCACTGACAGAAATGGATATATCCCAGTGGACAGCTGCCACCATCAACAGTGGCTAAAATCGGTCCCACGTGGCCAATTTTTACGGCTGCGCCGCAATTGTACTAACATCAGGGACTTTTTCCAACAGTCTGAAATTCTAAAATCTAGATTTTTGGAAAAGGGATATAAATCCACAGATCTGGATGCGGATATTTTATCCGCATCAAGGGTAACTAGGGCCTTCCTTCTAGAGACAAAATCCAAAGCTATACAAAATGATAAACATAGGTGGTTATTTCTTACAACCTTTTCTACTCAGCATAGAGAGATTAAAAGAATTTTCAATCGACATTGGAAAGTGCTCCGCAGTGACAGGATTCTGGGGAACTCTATCCCAGAACGAGCGGGGGTGATATTTAGGGGCGCACGGTCTGTTCAGGGAGCTATTGCTCCCAATACAATAGATCCCCCTAAACCTATCTCCTTCTTTCCTGAAAGTAAGGGCTTCTTCCCTTGCGGGAAATGCAATGTATGTTTGCATAATGCATTAGGAAGGAGAAGAAAAATCGAAACCTTCACATCCACCGTTACTCGTTATTCTATTAAATGATTTGCTACGTGTGTAACAAAGTTTATTGTTTATTTAATTACGTGCCCCTGTAAAAAACAATATGTGGGTCGCACAATTAGAAATTTTTCCATCAGGGTCAATGAGCATATAGCTAAATTTAAAAAGGGTTGTGATAAACACACTGTTCCTAGACATTTCTTAGAACACCATGGGAGAAACCCAACAGGTACCCAATTTCAAATTATAGACCGTTTTTTTTCGAACTGGAGGGGGGGATTCTTGCCTGCGGGCCGTATCGCGCCTTGAGACATTTTGGATCCATGAACTCAGGTGTTATGCGCCCCACGGCATGAATACTGACTGGGATGTCAACTGTTTTATTAATCAGGCTTGATCTATAAGTTCCTCCGTGGGATACAATGTTAAATGTCAGGAGTTGGCAGAAACGTTGGATCCACCTGTATTTTACTGTCTTATTATGTGAGTGGTGACGTATTCTGTGGGTGTTCTTATTCCCCACGGGAGGTAGGCGTTCTGACGTCTCCGCGTTCTACGCCCAACTAGGAAGTGCGGGCGGCATACGAGTCCCGGCCGGCTCGTTTTTCTTATTATTCGATCGTTTTCTCCTATGCACATGTGAGTGTAATATTTTACATTTTAATTCTATTAAACTAAGTGGTTTTACGCTATGCGAGTGCCTTTTTGATTTCTTATATGATGCACGATACCCTCGTTCCTTGTCTGGAGGCTTCGTATCAGAGATAAAGGTTGTGTGGCGCCTGTGACGGTTCATCCAGAACTTCTGTGCTGTTGCCCTGTTGATCTCATTGACACTGAGATCTATAATTCTGGTAAGCGGCCCCTCTTCTCACTGGTGGAGGATTGTTTGGATTTTCTTTAACACAGAAATTTGTGGGTGTCCACTTCATATTTTCACCTTGGAAGAATCATCACTACTCTTTGGACATTTCGTTTTTCTATTTTTTAATATATAATTTTTGCCAGTCTTTTCTGTTTATTCATTATAATTAATTTGCTGGTGTGTCGGTTCATTTTCTCTAATGTATGCGATTTATATATAAGGGGTATATAATTTATGCTATTTTTATTATTGGTTTAAAAACAAATTTTTCACTCATATGATGAAAAGTTATTATTCACTTATATAATTCAATTATTTGCATTTTTTTGTTCACAAAACCTTTTTTCTCACGATTATTGATGAATTTTTGTAATTAGATTTATTTTTTCTGTTCAGTTTTTTTTTTGTTTAGTTCTTTTAGCGCAGCTCACTTTTTTCACTTATCTAGTTTGGTATCGGAGTATTACGATTAGGGTTGCTGCTTGTAGGGAATTTATTTATTTTTTTATATTTTATTTTTTATAGTCTTTATCTTGTTTGAATAGCGCGGTTTACTCTTTATACAATGTTAAATGTCAGGAGTTGGCAGAAAAGTTGGATCCACCTGTATTTTACTGTCTTATTATGTGAGTGGTGACGTATTCTGTGGGTGTTCTTATTCCCCACGGACATTCTCACCATTCATTATAATTTCATTTTGGGAAGGTGTAGATTATTTTAATAAGATGATTCCTTATTCCTTATATGGGAGCCTTTTTGTTTTTTGTTTTGTTTTTTTTGTTTTTTGTCCAAATTCCTTTTATTTTCACTCTATATAAAATTTTTTGGAAGTTGCTTTTAGTAACTTTCACTCATGTCGATGCTTTGGTGTCACAAAGCACCCACATGAGATAAATTCACATAGTGGAGACACCATTATGCTCACTAGTTATGGTCACGCCCCCTTATACACGTTCCTGCTATGTCTATGTGCCTCTACCCTTACAGTGGATAGGGCACTGTGACTGGCGGCTTGTTACGCCCCGTCACGCCGTCCTGCGTCACGTGATGTTCATGTGACATGGGGGGGCGTGTCATACTCTGACCGAGCACTTTGTCCGGAAAACAGTCCCCTCCCCCTGTAGCTCTGACGGTGTGCAGAGTCGTTCTTACGCGCACGGTCACAGAGTCTGTGGTGGGGAGCAGTCCTCGGTGTGGCCGGTGCAACTCGTTCTTAACATGCGCCGGTCGATCTAGGTGACCAGTGTCCCGAGTTCCGGGATTTGCGATGTGGGCGTCATGTTGTCATGGTTACAGCTGACGCGCACGCCTTCCCTCCCTCCTGCCGATCACGTGGCCTTCAGACTCTGAATGGCTAGGTGATCTGTATAGGAGGTTTAAGCACATCCAACACTCATAGAGGAGTAATTTTATACTCATCATTACAGTGAAATATCAGGTCTCATTTATCCCTATTCAGGTGCTTTACCATTATCATTGGTTCATACAGTAATTTTATATTTTTCTGGCCTGTTGCTATATTAAATTTAGTGACCCCGGAAGCATGCTTTCTAACCTTTGTTTAGTTGGGGACACAGCGAACGGAGGTGATAAGTTTATATGTCTATAACTCTCTGGTTTAATCCCTAGTGTGATTCTGATTTCTGCCCATGTTATAATGTAAATGTTGATAATATTAGATCGTAGTTTTACTGCTGATATGGATTTAAAATCTTGACCTAAGCAAGTTTATTAATGGATTGCCCCATGCACATGTGGGGGATCCATTAGCATCTCATTCATGCCAATTTCCTGTCCCGCCCACTTTTATGGGCGGACCAGCTTTAAAGTAATGTATTTATACCAGTAGCAATGTGGGGGGACATAGTATGCCCCTGTTGATGACCGCTTGTGTCGAAACGCGTTGGACAGCATTACTTGCACCCCACATTGCTTTTTTATATTCGATTTCGTTTTTTGTGATCACTTTTTATATTTGTTAAATACGTATAATTTTAATAAAACCAACTGGTTTATTTTGACCTACACTATCCGGAGCCCCCCTTCCTTTTCTTTTTTCGGTTTTTATGTCAGCTGTTTGAGTTCCTATTTGAAACTAAAGCTTGGATACATCTGGCCCTGGAAGTATTACCGCCCTCGATTGTGGAAAACATCGCTTGGCGACAGCTTGGATCATCCACCTCTACTTGAGACTGAGGACGTCTATGGGAGAACTGGATGCTGGGACCCCTTCCATGAGGAGTTGGAGCATAGTCCCTTTTGGACGATACGCATTTTAGACCCACTGTCGTATGGCAGGTGGGTCCAACATTTCTGGCAAGGGTGTGCACCTTATTTCTATTGAGTGCGGTGTCTTCAGATATCACCATAGACAAGCAGATCGTTGTCGTTGATTTTTCTGCCATCTTAATTCAAGGTTTCCAAGAGAGAATTGGTTGACTTTGCGTAAATAGTACATGAGGACTCCTGTATAGACTGATATATTGATTACTACCCATTTTTTTTGGATTTATATCGGGTTATTTTATTGCCACTACTTTTTTTCACATAAAATTTGTATGTATACTTCATTGGTGACTATATAGTGCACATAGTGTTGCCTACACGGATTTCACAACAAGTGTGTGACTCCTCTGTGGTTCAACACAGGTTGTTCACATTTGTTCATAAATTGTACCTAGTGTTTTTACATTCACTCTTTCAGCGCAACACTTTTTTGTTCCACATTCTTTGTAACTTTGTTTGTTTGAGTGTTAGCTGCTTGTTGTATTATAGTAGCGCAGTGTTTTCTTTTTTGCTGATATTTATTATAGCAAAAAGTAGTTGTGGTTTTTTTTCAAAATTGTCGCTCTTTTTTTGTTTATAGCGCAAAAAATAAAAACCGCAGAGATGATCAAATTCCACCAAAAGAAAGCTCTATTTGTGGGGGGAAAAAGGACGTCAATTTTGTTTGGGTACAGCATCACACGACCGCACAATTGTCAGTTAAAGCGACGCAGTGCGGAATCGCAAAAAATGCTCTGGTCATTGAGCAGCCAAATCTTCCAGGACTGAAGTGGTTAAAGTGGTGTTCCAGCCATAAATTTTTTTTTAAAAAGTCAGCAGCTACAAACACTGTAGCTGCTGACTTTTAATAAGGACACTTACCTGTCCAAGGCGCCCGTGATGTCGGCCGATCCGTCCCTCGTATCGTGATTTGGCGCCACCATCCTCACTAAGGGAAACAGACAGTAGAGCCTTTGCGGCTTCACTGCCCGTTTCCTACTGTGCGTGCGTGAGTCCCCCGGCGATTTCTGGATGGGCGTCTTTCTGTGACACACAGGTCCCAGAAGACACCATGTCCAAATTTACCAGAAATCAACGCGAGGAGAAAACTAAAGATCACGGCGGAATAGGAAGTGGCAGATTAGGACAATCTGCCTAGCAACAGGCATTTCTGGCGAGAAAAAAAAAATATTTGTTTTTTTCAATTTTGTTGTTGCATTTGGATGTCATTTTTTTTATTTTTTTTCAGGGTGGACCTCCACTTTAAGCCACCACATTTTGCTGGTCTAGTTACCATGTTACAGCATAAAATGGGAAAATCTCTTACATGTGCACATCAATTCATTACACGCAAGAAAAATGTCAGTTCTACATTAACCACCTCAAGTCCAGACACTTTTACCCCCTTCCTGCCCAGGCCAATTTCAGCTGCTCAGATGCTCAGGCATGCAACACTGTGCCCAAATTACATTTATTTTTTTTTATTGTTGAGACAGATAAAGATGTTTTATTTTGGTGGTATTTAACTGCTTCCCATCCACCCAACATCATATGACGTTGTCGAAAATTTGAGAGCTGATATCTGAATGATGCCTGCAGTTACAGGCATCATTCAGATATCATCTTATACAGCCGGCGATTCCCTTCACCATAAGAACAATCATAGCGGCTGTTCCAGTGGGCCAGATGGTCCCCGAAGTCTCTATTCAGAGACCGGGCGCAATGTTATGACTTCACGCCCAGCCTCTGCATTTGAAAAGATGCTGCCGCCTCGGCTGGACAGCCAGGATCGTTTTTTTATTTCAGGCTTTCCAGCTTAGAAGTGATATCTGGGAACTTGTAAAAGAGTAGTGGTGCGCTGTACTAGAAAATAAATAAGCTGCTAAAGATAATCAAACAGTGAATTGCACTTCTACTGACCTATCTGAATACCTAGATTTGATACCATTTCCCACACTTGACTCAGACCAAAGCAAAGTACTGGAAAAGGACATAACATTAGAGATTCAGAAGGCCATGAGTTGCCTGCAGGCTGGAAAGGCCCCTGGTCCGGATGGAATACCCATAGAGTTTTACTCGACGCATCAAGAGCTGTTGGCCCCTAGATTGACCTCCCTCCTTTCACAATTCTTCATTCTTGATTCACTCCCAGAGGTGGTGGTGGTGTTGGTGCCCAAACCCGGGAAGGACCCCGAAGAATGTGCCTCGTACAAGCCCATATCTTTGATAAACGTTGCTGGCTAAAATCCTGGCTAGTAGGTTGGCCACGGTGATTGAAGACCTGGTCCATCATGATCAGACGGGGTTCGTGCCGGGGAAGGGCAACGACATCAATATCTGCAGACTTTTTCTAAATCTTGACACTGCCCACAAAAACGAAGGTACTAGAGTCATAGCTTCCCTGCTTTATAAGTCCCCTAGAGCCAGGATCCGTACCAATGACACCCTCTCGCACTTTTTTCTCCTTCAGAGGGGCACTAGGCAAGGGTGCCCATTATCACCCAGCCTATTCGTGCTGGCTCTTGAGCCACTGGCTATCCTGATACGGGAGTCACGCAGTGTTCAGGGACTCAAAGTTGGCCCTCTGGAGGAAAACATTTCCCTATATGCAGATGATGCATTGCTTTACCTGCAGGATGCCGGAACCTCATTACAAGCGGCTTTAGAGATTTTCAATGAATTTGGGCGGTTTTCAGGTGTTAAGATTAACTGGTCCAAGTCAATCTTATTCCCAATAGATCCCCAAGCCCAAGCGGCGGCATCTCCACTTCTGCTGATATGGGTAGAGGAATTTAAATACCTGGGGATTATAATAACCAGGGACCTCTACGCGTTCCGTCGCCTTAATCTCCAGCCCCTTGTAACACGACTGAAAGAACATTGCTCTAGATGGAAGGAACTGCCACTTAACCTGCTAGGCCGCATTAATATGCTTAAAATGTTATTCTTACCTAGATTTAACTACGTTTTCCGGAACTGCCCGGTGTGGCTTCCATATTCCCTTTTCAAGGAATTGGATAAATACATTGACTCCTTTCTATGGAAGGAATCTTCCCCTAGGCTGGCCAAGTCAACCCTTCAGCTCCCGATACAGTATGGGGGTCTTGCGCTGCCCAACCTATTGGTGTATTATTGGGCAGCGATGCTAGTTACAGTAAGATGGTGGTTTGAGCAGTCCAGGTCTAATGCAGCTACATGCTTAGAAGCTGTTATATTGGGATCCCTTACAGAATTAGGTAGCACAGTATACAGGGGACCCTCTGCCAACCCATCACTCCCACGCCCCACTAAGGTGACCCTTAAAGTATGGACAGTGGCCAGGAAAAGGTTCCTACGCCCACATCAGTTCTCCCCCTTCTCCTCCCTATTGGGGGATTCCTTTCCTCTCTCATTTTAGGACTATACCAGACCCACAGCTATGGGCTCAATATGGGATCAAGGTCCTCCAAGATGTTATACAATCAGGTTCACTGCATTCCTTTCAGGACATAGCAGGGAAGCATGGACTCCCAGGGAAAATATTCTTCAGATACTGCCAGCTAAGGCATGCAGCCAGGGCCAAATTACCTCAGCCTATAAACCTAAAATCAGACCCCATTGAAGCAATATCAGCACAGGAAACCCTCAAGAAGACCCTCTCTATGCTGTATCTTGCCCTACTAGGGACCGAATCACCCAAAATAAATGCCTTGTGGGGTAAATGGCAGGCTGACATTCCTTGTCTGGACAGGGAGACCTGGAAGGAGCGTTTTGAGGACGGATCTAAACTGTTGGTTTCATCTAGAGATAAACTGCTGCAAACGAAATTCATGCACCGAATATACTACACGCCGAGGAGACTGCACCAGATATTCCCACATAGGTCACCAAACTGCTCCAGGTGTCAATCCCCTGATAGTTCATATATACACATGTTCTGGTCCTGTCCCCTTATTACGAAATTCTGGGCAGAAATTTTTGAATGTATCAATATCCGCTTGCAACTGACATTGCCAGTATCGCCTGAACTGGCACTGTTAGGCATTCATGAAGACGAACAGAGACCCAGATATACAAAGTAACTTGTTTCCTTTTTGCTATTCTATGCCAAGAAAGAAATTTTTAAAAAATGGGCCTCATCTTCTCCCCCAAAGGTGGATTCATGGGACTCCGCAATAAATGTTGTATTACCTATGTATAAGATGACCTACACAAACAGAGGATGCCCACAGAAATTTGATTGGATATGGTTACCCTGGACTGAACAATTTTAGATCCTCTGCTGAGTAGGAACTGGGGTATCGACCCACGGTAATGAGACATAAGCACAGAATTGGTCATGCCCCCCCCACCCACAGACAGGGGTTATTACCCCCACTGGCCAGTCTAGAACAGATGTACATAGGATACTAAATGTACTAATGAGTATTGTTTATCTACCTCTCTTTTTCACTTGCCTCTCTATTTTTATCCTGTCTTTCTTTATTTTTCTTATCCTCAGACTGTTTAAAGCAGACCAATGTGTAACTTTTAATTGTAAAATGATGTCTTCTCAATAAAGACCCACCCTGTTGTTAAAAAAAAATAGATAGTCACATACAAATATATAGTATACACGGCAGGGAAAGATAGATGCTCAAAAAAGTGCTGTGCAAAAATGTCAATAAAAAAACACTTCAAATTAGTGGTGGAAGGTGAGCTCGGGGGATTATAATAAATAATCCGCAGCTCATGCAAAAAAGTGCTTGTTTCCCAAGTAAAAGAAGTATTTTAAAAATTGTCACATCATATGAATAAAATAAAAAATAATATATAAATTATAAAAGTGTCCATAAGCATTACATATTGTATACAGGCTAAAAGAATAATGAATCAAGGCTGTAAGTGCAAAACAACACAAGTACTGGTAGCTGCCAAGTAATATAATGCATATAATCATGTGTCTTTAGGGTCCTTGGTGACCGTTCCTATCGTAGTAGCCCAGGTCCTTGTTGGTAAACCTATCCTGGCTATAGTCAGCGAAGGCATCCCCTTTTAAAAGCGACCTTTGGGTGTCCACGGTGGGGGGTCTCGCTCACTGGTTCAGGGATGTGTTGGAGAAGGTGGATCTTCACATTCGGTTTGTCTAAGGGTACAATAGCCACCCATTTGCAATTTATGGTCACAAAGTAACATCATGCTACTTTTTTTCATTTAAGCCCCTACAGGCCAGAGAGTCCAAATCTCACACCCAGGAGTGCCCAGCAGAGTCCCCCTTACATCCAGAAGTGCCCATCAGGGACCCACTTGCATTCAGGGTGCCCATCGGAGCCCCCACCTACATCCAGTTGTGTCCATCAGGGATCCACTTACATCCATGAGTTCCCATCAGAGTCCCCCTTACATCCAGGAGTGCTCATCAGAGTGCCTCCTTTCATCCAGGAGTGCCTTACAGAGTCCCCATTACATCCAGGAATGCCCAGTAGTGTCTTACACCCAGGCATGTTAAGCAGAATTCCCTCTTACATCCTGGAGTACCCAGCAGAGTACCTCCCGTACATCCAGGAGTACCCCCGTACATCCAGGAGTGCTTATCAGAGTACCACCTTTCCTCCAGGAGTGCTCAGCAGAGTCCCATCTTACACCCAGGAGTGCTAAGCAGAGTTCCCTCTTCCATCCAGGAGTGCCTATCAGACCCCTCCCATTCCACCCAGAAATGCCCATTACAATCCCCCTTTTACATCCAGGAGTGCCCAGCAGAGTCCCCTCTTTCATCTAGGAACTGCAGGCCAGATAAAGCCTTGTAGCATGTCGGATGTGGCCTGCGGGTGTAGCTTGAAGATCGAAAATTGGAAAATAATTGCCTAAAGGAGCATACTAACGGTAAGAATTTAGGACAATAGTCTGTCAACAGACAATCCACTTCCAACAATTGAACTGTGTGTACGAGGCTCAATGCTACAAGGTGGACAGACTGTGTGAATGAAATCCAGACGTGGTTCTGGTCATAATATAAAAAGACCTGTCCTTTAAAAAACAAGACAGGGGGTAAGCATGATATAATACTTAGCTTATTTTTGGGGAGATTCCATTTCACTTCCTGTCCCATAGCCAAAACAGGAACTGAGAGGAAAATCCCTCCAATGTGAGGAAATTCTTGGTTGTCATCAGGTTCACAAGAACTAGTGTCCCTAGTGGAAGATTTCCCCTCTATTTTTGTTCTGGGGACAACCCAAAGTTTGGGATTTTTTAAAGACCTGACAGTTCTACAATTAAAAATAATGTTTTTCTTTTGGTTATACTCTAAATACCACCAATATAAAGCGCTATGTATGAAAGAGTAATAGGCAGTCAACCCATCACAGCATTGAAAACTGAAAAATGCCCTGGGCAGGAAGGGGGTGTACCATGCCAGTCCTCAAGTAATTAAAGAAGTACTGAACAAGGTGACTACTTGCCTAAATAAATTGCATAACTAAATAAATAAATTGCATTGGCATTATCCAAAATAATCCTTACCGTTCAGTTTCTTCCAACAAAGTACAACACATTTCATGTTTTTTTATTCTTTCAACATCACGCAATGGGGGTTGAAGAGTAAAAACTGGAGAGTACACGATCTGGTGCAGCTGTGCGTGGTAGCCAATCAGCTTTTAACCTCAGCTTTTTCATTTAAGCTTTGACAATAAAACCTGGTAGCTAATTGGTTTCTATGCAGGGCTGCACTGGATTTTTTTTGCACTCTACAGTTTTAGTAAATTAACCCCAAAGTCTCAGAACTGCAAAATAATGCTGTCATTAGTGCGGAGTTGTAACGTGATGTCATCACGTGCCCACGGGTCAACTGATCAGGACTCTTCTGTTTGTTAAGTGCAATTCGTCTTTTAATAAAAAAAGATTTTTTTATATTCTGCACCATGTGACTTTTCCGTATTTGCACTGCGGGTGAGCAGTATCCGTTCCGGAAGTGATAGGTTTGTCGTGCATGAGGCATTCTCTTTGGAGGAGGAAGTCCATTCATCTGAGAGTCTGGTAGTGGCAGTTTTGAATTCTGTACAGTAACTTGAGATCATTGATTTTTGGTAAGAGTCCATTTCTGCTTGAGGAGCAACTTATATGAAATTTATGAGCACAGAGCACTTTAATCACACTGGAATTTCATATTGAATTTACTGTCATCTATATTTCTATTTCTTTCTTATTAGTTGTATTTTTAAGATTTGTACATTATTTATTATATTGTGTATTTGCCCTGGTATACTATGTGGTATGCATCTATATATGAGGACTGAAGGATGTATTTTTATTATCGACTAATTTATCATATACCGTGTTTATCGGCATATAACACGCACAGACGTATAACACGCACCTTCATTTTAGGAGGGAAGTTTCAGGGAAAAAAATTCAAATTTTCAATAAAGAACTTTGAAGCAGAATAAGGGTCAGTGCCCAATAATGCAGCCTCGCCATTGCCCATCTGCAGCCTGATCAATGTACATCTGCAGCCTCACAATTGCCCATCAATAAAGCCTGATCAATGCCCAGCTGCAGCCTGATCAATGTACATCTGCAGCCTCACAATTGCCCATCAATAAAGCCTGATCAATGCCCATCTGCAGCCTGATCAATGTCCATCTACAGCCTCACAATTGCCCATCATTGCAGCTTAATCATTGCCCATCTGCAGCCTGATCAATGCACATATGCAGCCTCACCATTGCCTTGAATGCAGCCTGATCAATGCCCATCTGCAGCCTCACCTTAGATTTCTGCTGCCTTGGAGGGGACAGGGAGGTGGGCGGGACGAACGCCGTCAGATTACATACAGCCAGAATATCCTGTTTACTCGGTGGCCTCTTTAATACAAAGTCCTGCCGCCTAGACTAGCTTCTATGATAGGCAGAACACTGGTCCATTCCCATCCCAGGAGATGGGACTTCCTATTACAGACCACTGAGTAAACAGGAGATTCTTGCTGTATGTAATCGGACAGCGCTCGTCCCACCCCCCTCCCCGTTGCCTGCTACGCAGCCCAAATTGCAGTATTGGTGAATAACACGCACACACTATTTGCACCCAATTTTCAGGGTGAAAAGGTGCGTGTTATACGCCAATAAATACAGTACATTTATCCACTTTTTGGGTTTAGATTTTATTTAAAAAGGATAATTCACTATTGGTTTTGCATATGAAATCACCATATAAATGATCACTATATTTATTTTTGTTTATTAGATATTTATTTCTAGCTTAAGGCATTACCAGTGAGGGCAGCACACTATTAATATAGAACTAGCTTAACCTTCCTAGCGGTATGATTATGTCAGATTTTTGATGCTCAAAGTGGTACATTGTTTCACATGGAAATTTGCCATTTTATATTGTAGGCCTGTAATTCTTATGCCGCGTACACACGAGAGGACTTATGTCCGACAGACTTCCAAAGGAGTTCCGCCGGAGTTCCGCCGGAGTTCCGCCGGAGTTCCGCCGGAGTTCCGCCGGAGTTCTGGCGGACTTTTCGACCGAACGGACTTGGATACACACCATCACACCAAACTCCGACGGAGTCGAACGTGATGACGTACGACTGGATTCGAATAAGGAAGTTCATAGCCAGTAGCCAATAGCTGCCCTAGCGTCGGTTTTAGTCCGTCGGAGTAGCATACACACGAGCGAATTTTTCGAAGGGGACCGGGTCCGGCGGAGTTCCGTCGGGAAAATTTGAAGCATGTTCCATATTCTAAAGTCCGTCAGACTTTGGTGAATCAAAAGTCCGTTGCAGCCCACACACGATCGAATAGTCTGACGGACTCAGTCCGTCGGACTTTGGACGTTGAAAAGTCCGCTCGTGTGTACGCGGCATTAGGAATAACTCACTTAAATCTGTCAAAACAAGAGTCTTGATGGAGGGGCGCCCCAGATTAAGGAGCATGGGTGTGTCGGATATAGTACTCCCTTCTCAATGGCAGCCCACTGACTAGTTGCATGTAAGGAGGACCATGTGATATTAGCTCTCAAATGCGTAGCATGGTAATATTTAGTAATGTCCGGGGCTTCCAATCCCCCCTGGATCTTGGTGCAAACACCACTGAGCTCACTAGACGGTGAGATCTGCCTGCCCATATGAATTTTAGAAAGTGCCTCTGAAGTATTTTTAGTTGTGAGGACGGAATGGCAACCGGCAATGTTTCAAAGTGATCGAGTAATCTGGGTAAAATTTACATTTTTAGGACATTAATCCTTCCCAGCAGGGACAGGGGATACTTTGTCCATAACAACAGGGGTCTCTTTATATCCTGAACCAGAGGAGGGCAATTAGCTGAATACAAATGAGAGTAGGAAGGGGTTAGAAATACACCCAGGTATTTAAGGGAGACACTACACCATTTATAGGGATATGCTTCCTTGAGCTGGGACAACAGAGCTGCTGAGGTGTGAATGGGGAGTGCTTCACTTTTGGAGGTATTAACCTTGTAGCCAGATATGTCACCAAAGGAGGATAGCAATTTATGTAATGAGGGAAGAGATATTAATGGATTAGTAACAGTCAGCAAGATGTCATCTGCAAAAACTGATAACTTATATTCCCCCTGTTGCATCACTACCCCACGAATGTCCAGATGAGATCAGATAGACTTGGCCAGGGGTTCATAAAATAAAAAGTAATGGCGATAAGGGGCACCCCTGCCGAGTTCCGTTCATCATGGGGAAGCGAGGCGACAAGGACGACATCTGCACTTGGGCCGTAACTTTTGAATATAGGGCCTCCAAAGCACTTAAAAAGGGGCCAGTAAAACCATATATTTTTAAGGTAGCAAACATATAGGGCCAGCTCAGCCTGTCAAAGGCCTTCTGTGCATCTAAACTTAAAATCAATGCTGACCGTTTAGACCTATCCAAGAGATCTATCAGATCTATTGTACGTCGGGTGTTGTCCCCGGCATGTCTGCCAGGAACAAAACCCACCTGGTCTCTATGGATAAGCTTGGGGATAAGTCTGGACAATCTAGAGGCAAGGATTTTGGTGAATATCATATAATCAGAATTTAAAAGGGCTATAGGTCTGTAGTTGTCAGGAATAGAGGGGTCCTTACCAGGCTTTGGAATGACTGAAATGTAGGAGTGGGAAAATTGCGGGTGAGGAGATGTGCCCTTGAGTAGAGAGTCAAATAGGGTTAGCATATGCGGACATAATATATCAATGAAGATTTTATAATAAAAATAGGGAAGACCATCAGGGCCAGGGGATTTATGTGAAGGGAGGTCCTTTATTATAATTGAAAGCTCTTCAGCCGTCACAGCCCTATTCAGGTTCACTAAATCTTTTGGTGAGAGTTTGGGGAGTTTTATAGTAGAGAAAAAGGTCTCAAGTTTTTCTTGTCTGAAATTGAAGTGGTTCTCCGGGGTCAAACAATTGTATAGTTTATGATAGAATTTGCTAAAAATGTCTGACATCTCACGAGGGCAGTGCGTCTTGGTTCCATCTGTCCATAGAAGGAAGTCAGGAAATGAGTTGAATGGACGTGGGCGTAGTTTATTAACTAACATTTTGTGGGGTTTATATTCATAAAATTTTTGCTTTGACCATAACAGAGATATAGCAGACCTATCAAGATGTGCCATTTTAATTTGTTCTCTAAGTAAGGTTACTCTCCGCAGTTTCACAACCATGGGGTGAAACAGCTTCCGCTCCGCAGAAATCGGAGCAGATGTTAGAGACCGTAAAAGTTTGTTTCTATCCCTCTTTACTCTAGAGCTCTCAGCTATGCATGCGCCCCGAAAAATGGCCTTGTGCACTTCCCACAGGGTGGAAAAGTCAGAGACTGTCCCTTTATTAAGTTGGAAAAATTCTGTCAGACCCTTTGCCAAAATAGAACGTGAGATTTCAGACTGTAAAAGATGGTCGTTAAGCCGCCAATGACAGGATCTGGGATAGGCCTGAGTGAGTATGAGATCTAATGTGATGGGAGCATGGTTCGACCATGTAATAGGCATCACATCAGAGTCAACTACATAGGGGATAAGTGGGGCCGAGATAAAAAAAGTGATCGAGCCGTGAGTACATCTTGTGAGCTGGGGAGTAGAATGTGAATTGTTTAGCGGAAGGGTGTTTAATCGTCCATGAGTCGAAGAGCTGATGGGACCTAATGCATTGACGGAAGGAGTTAGCTTGGGACGAAAGCTTTTTAGAGGGTGTAGTAGAGAAAAGTGTTTGCCTGTCTCTAGTGGGAGACATAACCAAATTGAAGTCCCCACCGACAATCATAAAAGGCTGTGCACAATATTGGGGGGGGATTCAAAAATGCATTTATTTATTTATTTTACAAAGGTTAACTTATTCTTTAAATCAATACGTTGAAGGACAGTTGGAATCTATGGATTACATCTTTGTCAACATCAACGAAAATGTATCCTGTGCAAATATTTGTATCAAATTTCCTCTTAAACCGAGATGCTCATTCTCAAAAACCATGGTAGTTAACGTGGCTCACCTTATCCTGTTTTTTGCACAACTGAGAAGAAAAATATACTTGTATTTCCTCTTTCACATATCAAGTTCCTCTTTGTTTTTTGTTTTTTTTGTTTTTCTTCTGTATATACTGTACCTGTTGCGCTTATAACAATCTCTCTAAAGCTAGATTTTAAGGCCAGCTGAATCCGTTCAGCATAATTCCTAGCATATTTCTTCTGCCCAGGCAGCCCAGATGCACCATACGGTCTGTCATTAACATGAAAAGTTGTGTGCCATTTTTTTTTTGCATATGCAAAGGTAATTTTTTCAGCAGCTTGGTCTTTAGTGTTTCTTTTTTTTTTTTAGCACCTATTTTAGGAGCGAATTTGTTTTATTTCAGCAGCTTGATCTCTCTGTGTGTTTTAGTACTTGTTCTATCAGGCACTAACCCTATTTCAGCAACTTATTTTCTCAGCACATTTTTATTTTGATGCAATTTATTATATGTTTACATTATAAATATACTTTCTTTATTTGATGTTTTGCTATGTACAGTATCTCACAAAAGTGAGTAAACCCCTCACATTTTTGTAAATATTTTATTATACCTTTTCTTGTGACAACACTGAAGAAATGACACTTTGCTACAATGTAAAGTAGTGAGTGTACAGCTTGTATAACAGTGTAAATTTGCTGTCCCCTCAAAATAACTCAACACACAGCCATTAATGTCTAAACCGCTGGCAACAAAAGTGAGCACACCCTTGAGTGAAAATGTCCAAATTGGGCCCAATTAGCCATTTTCCCTCCCCGGTGTCATGTGACTCGTTAGTGTTACAAGGTCTCAGGTGTGAATGGGGAGCAGGTGTGTTAAATTTGGCGTTATCGCTGTCACTCTCTCATACTGGTCAACATGGCACCTCATGGCAAAGAGCTCTTTGAGGATCTGAAATGCTCCCTTACACAGGGGAGCTGGAGCTGCAGAATCGCATAACCAGACCAGGGTGGATTAAAAATAGGTAAGTGCAGTGGAGAGTAGGTCAGAGGGAGGAGGGAACATTTTTAAGAATAGCTAGTATTAGTCTTTGCAACTGCCATGTACTTGTGTGAAAAGAGAAAGAAAAAATCTGCTCTAGACTAAAAATAGTGAATAATAAAAACAACACAGGCAGCAGCTCAAATGTGGGATACACACACACAAATAGACAAAAAAGATAGATAGGAGTAGCAATTTGTATATTAGCATTGGTAAAACAATAGTCCATATAAATCAGTCCTCCAATGACACCACAGTGACTCCACACATAGAAAAGAGTGCCCAACCACCGTATCAAAGGCCTGCTTACCAAATAGCAAGCAAAAAGGATGTGTGGCTGTAACCTAGCCACAGCCTTTAGCTTGCAGTGATGACCACTGGAAACACACAGGAACCAGACCTTGTAGCTGAAAACCACCCTAAGCATCTCACACAATTTGTAGCCGTGCTTCCATGGTGTACTCAAAATGGGCTCAGAAAGAAGAAAAACTGACCATAGCGCGATACAGATTTAAACATTTAATAAAAAGTTAGTATTGCACCTACAGCTTGAGAGGAGCAGTTCAGATGCAAATAAAACCCTAATGACACAGGCCATGAAAAAGGCCTGTGGTGACCTCCCCCCCCCCCCCCCCTTATGTAACGACCCCTGTGGCTGCCCAGGTCACATCTAACTTGCAACCTATGCTGTGGAAACTTTTTTTTTTTCAAATTCTTTATAAGAAACAATGAGATCACAAATACAGTAGTAGAGATTGGCCTAGTCAATATTATGTAAGTATGCACAAACCTTATACATTCAGGTCTTTATCAAACAATAATCAGTCTTCATCTTCATTATCATAGAAAAAGGCCGTGGTATATCAAGTATTCCAAATATATATAACAAAATCAAGGAAAATATAGCAGCATATATGCTACAGTAAGTCATACTTGTTGGATCTAAGCTTTAATAACTTAAAAAGCAGTACAAATACGAAAGGATTAAAGTGGGTATCATCTAATGGAAAACTGATTTAGGCAAATATTGAGTCTAGTGTTCAGGTTTACAATGCTCTCCATTCAGTATTTGCAAGTTAGAAGCTGAGAAAATTGGATATATTCTTTGCCTAAGATAGGCATAACAGCAGCCTCATAGTTAGCACTCCTGCCTTGCAGCACTAGGATCTCTGGTTTAAATCTAAACCAGGATACTACCTGCATGGAGTTTGCATGTTCTCCCTGTGTTTGCTTGGCTTTCCCTGGGTACTCTGGTTTTATGCTACCATTTAACCGCTTCAGCCCCGGAAGATTTTACCCCCTTCATGACCAGAGCACTTTTTGTGATTCATCACTGTGTCGCTTTAACTGACAATTGCGCAGACGTGCGACGTTGCCCCCAAACAAAATTTACATAATTTTTTTCCCACAATTAGAGCTTTCTTTTGGTGGTATTTGATCACCTCTGGGGTTTTTATTTTTTGCACGATAAACAAAAAAAGAGCGACAATTTTGAAAAAAACACAATATTTTTTACATTTTGCTATAATAAATATCCCCCCCAAAAAGTATAAAAAAATTGTTTTTCCATAGTTTAGGCTGATATGTATTCTACATATTTTTGGTAAAAAAATAAAATAAAAATCGCAATAAGCTTATATTGATTGGTTTGTGGAAAAGTTATAGGGTCTACAAAATAGGGGAAAGATTTATAGCATTTTTATTATCGTGGGAGCCCATCGTTGATCATGACCGCCACTCACATCGGCTGCGGAGCGAGCAGTGGGCGCGTGCGCCTCCGGCGGCATGTGCACGCCCCTAGTGGCCACAGGACGAAGCGACGTGACATAACGTTGTTTTGCCCAACTGTGCCATTCTGCCGCAGTAAAACTGCAGTGGCTGGTCGGCAAGTGGTTAAAGACTGGCTGGTAGGTAAATTGGCTTTAGTATGTGTATGCATTTTAAAAAGGGACCTTAGATTGAAAGCTCCTTGAGGACAGGGACTGATGTGAATGTACGATATGTAAAATGTTGCATAAATTAACAGCACTATATAATTTCCTGTAATACATAACAATGCTATTTTTTTTTTTTTTTTTACAATTATAAGAATTTTGGATAAAGAGATTATTTAGATTAGATATGAGGAAGGGGAGCATTTGAGGGTGGAGATGTCAGATATTAATAAGACCTCATATGGAATATACAGTTCAGTTTTAGACACCAGTTCTCAAAAAGGATATCGGGGAACTGGAGAAAGTGCAGAGAAGGGCAACCAAACTGAAAAGAGGCATGGAGGAGCTCAGCTATGAGGAAAGATTAGAGGAACTGAATTTATTCCCTCTTGAGAAGAGGAGAATAAGGTGGGATATGACCAACATGTACATATATATAGGTGGTCGATACAGTGAACTTGGTGTTGAGTAATTCACTTTAAGGTCATCACAGAGGACAAGGGGGCACTATTTATGGAAATATGTAAAGGTTTCTTCACAGGAAGAGCTGTGAAAATGTGGAATAGACTCCAGAGGTGGTTCTGGCCAGCTCAGTAGATTGCTTTAAAAAAGGCCTGGATACTTTCCTAAATGTACACATTATAACTGGGTACTAACACTTATCGGTAAAGTTTATCCAAGGAAAATCTGATTGCCTCTCGGGGGATCAGGAAGGAATTTTTTCCACTGCTGTTGCCAATTGGATCATGCTTTGCTGGGGTTTTTTGCCTTCCTTTGGATCAACTGTGGGTGAAGGATTGTGTATGTAAATAGTATTGCATTTTTTTTTGGTTAAACTGGATGGACTTGTGTCTTTTTTTTCACCTGACTAACTATGTAAAATATTAGACTTTATGGAATGACTGAGTCATTGGGCATGCGAGGGGGGTTTACACATTGAGGAAGGCTTTCCACACATTGGTCCTATGACATGGGTATCTGACTATTTGAAATGTTAGTATTTGCATAAATCTTAGGAGTTCTATTGTTTATAATTTCAAGGAAATCTAAGCACCAAGTTTAAACCGTTTGGGGACCAGACATTTCCAAATATTTTCCCTTTGTTCAAATGCCTATAAACATTCCAGTGTGTTTTGGGTGTCTTTAAATTCTTACTACTTCAGGGCTTTATAATCTAACAACCTGCCAAGCACTGCTGGATGGGGACAGCTTTCATTTCTAAAGTCCACCAGATTTTTGGCAAGCAAAGGTCCGATGGAGCCCAAACACGATTGAATTGCTGTCAAAAAGTCCAGTCGTGTGTACACGGCATAAGTGCCACTAGTCAGTACAAGCACAGTCTGCAAATTATTGGTCTCTGTGGGCAGAAGCAAGAGGGGTGGAGTGATCTGACAACACCCTCCTCCTGCTTAAAGCGGGAGTTCTGCCGTTTTTTTAAGTCAGCAGCTACAAATACTGCAGCTGCTGGCTTTTAAAATATGGACACTTACCCCTCTAGTGTGCCCGCGATGTCGGCACCCGAAGCCGATCTGTCGATCGGCTCTCGGGTGCTGCCGCCGCCATCTTCGGTGTGGGAATCAGGAAGTGAAGCCTTGCGTCTTCACTTCCCTTTTCCCTATTGCACATGCGCGAGTCTCGCTGCGCAATAAGGATGGTCCCTGCTGTCTCTGGGATCTGTGTGTTTCCCAGCAGACAGCGGGGGCCCCGCAGGAAGTGGCATACAGTAAATACCCGCAGATTCTGTGGCTATCTAAGCCCAGAAGTGGGTGCAGATACCTGTATTATACAGGTATCTGTACCCCCCCACCAAAAGGTGCCAATTGTGGCACCGGAGGGGGGGGGGAGGGTTCAGATGAGGGGAAGTTCCACTTTAGGGTGGAACTCCGCTTTAAGTTAGGCCTAACAAGAGCCAGCACACATAAACACGCCGTACACTCTGCAGGTGCCCTCCTCTTTTCTCCCCTCTACAACTACATTCTCTGATATTGCAGATGGAAAACTTGAAACCTAGATATACAATGACAAGCATACAGTGTAGGCAATATTCTTGTTTGGCTTTTGGAGAATATTATATCTATCCAATAAAACAACATTTAGGCTAGGTTCACTTATATGCAGGTGTGGGGCTGTGTGTAAATTGCACACTTTCTCACACTCACAGCAAAAAACACACTGCTGTTAGCAGATGCTTAGAGGTACCATTAAGTCCTAATGGTGCCCACATGCACTGAAAACTGCAATACGTTTTTGCATGCTGGGAAACGCCTAGCACTATGTGGTTTCCCTGCAGCTGCGATATTAGGACTTGGTGGCCCACTTTTTTATTTAAAGAAAAAGTTCAAAAGCAACTTACTCTTATCTTTGCAGGGGCTTCCAACAACACTTCAAAAGTAGTGAGCTTGCTGGCTTCTTGCGGTATCACTGCTCTGGCCTCAAGCTTAGGCCCTTTTTCTGTTCCTTCAAACTATCCCACAGCACCACTGTGCTCACGCACAACCTCTACAACTCTCTCTTTCAGCTCCCTGCTGCATTGGCCCACACTCTTACCTCTGGGCAGGGCACATCCTGTCTCCCAGGTGGAGCCCTGAACTAAAGACAGCCCCTTGATTACAAAGGTAAAACCTAGGCCCAGATTTAGAGGCTTTGTTCCTCCCAAGACTCTTGGAATTATCCAGTTTTCTGAACCCATTCTGCGAGTTCTAAAACCCAGAGAAAACTGAAAACCCAATTTTTTTTGCTTTACCAACATTCTGGAGCCTCTCAATCTGCATCCATGAGAACCCTATATGATCTTTAATCCTACTAACAAAGTGGCACTGACACAGTATATAAACCTTAAAGTGATACTAAAGTCTCTTTTTTTTTTCTTTAAAAATAACAAACATGTTATACTTACCTGCTCTGAGCAGTGGTTTTGCACAGAACAGCCCAGATCCTCCTCTTCTTGGGTCCCTCGTTGGCTCTCTTGGCCCCTCCCTCCTGTTGAGTTCCCCCACAGCAAGCAGCTTGCTATGAGGGCAGCCATTTCTCCATTCAGACAGAGTCACGGTTCGGCCCCGCCCCCTCTCTCTCTCCTGATTGGCTAACTGATTTTGGTTGACAGCAGCGGGAGCCAATGGGGCCAGAAGAACTGTCTGAAATTCACTCTGTGTATGGACAGATTTATGCCGCGTACACACGACCGGACTTTCCGGCAGAGTAGGTCCGACGGGCTTTCCGATGGACTTTCGGTGGAGTTCTGACGGATTTTCCGAATGAACGGACTTAGTCTGTTTGTGTGGGGCCAAGTCAGTTCGTTTTGAACGTGATGACATAAACGGGACTAAACAAGGAAGTTCAATAGCCAGTAGCCAATAGCTTCCCTTGCGTCGTATTTGGTCCGTCGGACTAGCATACAGATGAACGGTTTTCCCGATTTTAGTCCGTCTGAATTGAGTCCGTCGGATAGATTTGAAACATGTTTTATTTCTAGGTCCATCGGATTTGTTTTTTGAAAAACGATCGGACTAGCCCACACACGATCGGATTGTCTAACGGTCTAATCCCTTCAGACCTAGTCCAGTCGTGTGTACACCGCATTACTCTTTCCCTCTCTATCCAAAAGAAAAAAAAAAGTTTTGCCTTTAGATAAACTTTAAACAAGGTTCCCTAAATCTTTTACTTCGGCTCCTTTTCTAGGATTCAGATTGCTCATCAACCCCAAACATTTATTATATGAAAATAAATGAATACTACTTAAAATAATAGTACCACTAGTAATAATAAAAATATTATTAAAAATATAAGATTTAACAGTCCTTTCACATTCTGAAACTGTTGATATCATTAATGGGTCTAGGGACTATTGTGGAGCTCTTCAGAGACCTAAACATTTTACAGCACAACTGATCTCAACCAACCTTCCATCATTAATTGACTACCTAATGACCTACATTTTGCCCCTTGGATACTGCCATTGACCCTTGGAGTCAACAATGAACACTATGGGGAACCCTGCTTTAAAATAAGCCTTGTATAACAGTGGTCATCAACCCTGTCCTCAGGGCCCACTAACAGGCCAGGTTTTATGTATTACCTTGGTTAGATGCAGACTAGAATACTGCAATCACTAAGCAGCAAATGCTATCACCGGTCATGTATTTCAGTTATCTTGCAAACTTGGCCTGTTAGTGGGCCCTGAGGTCAGGGTTGATGACCACTGTTATTTAAGACTTCATAAAAAATTGGTCATGTTTGAAATATGAAAAATATAGAATTTAACATTCCTTATTAACTGAAAATGTTGATATCATTAATGAGACTAGTGACTATCATGGAGCTCTCCGGAGACCTCAAAATATTAATTGAACTCAATCCACCTTCTTTTATTTATTGACCACCTATTGACCCACATTTGATTGCCCCTTGGATAGTCCCATTGACTTTTGGGGTTCAATATTCACCACTTTGGGGAACCCTGCTTTAAAACAAACCTTTTATAAGAAATTATATTTCTACTGTTTATGGGGAAATATGTGGCCTGTAACTAAAAAGTTGCCTCTTTGCTTCTGCTGCTTAAAGGTACAGGTCTACTGTGCTTAACCCTAATGCCGTGTACACACGACTGGACTTTTTGACAGCAAAGATCCGGCGGAACGAATCCACCGGACAATTTGACCGTGTGTGGGCTTTATCGGACGTTTGCTGTCGAAAAGTCAGACAGACTTTAGATTTAGAACATGTTTCAAATCTTTCCGACAGACTTGAGTCCTGTCGAAAAAATCCATTCGTCTGGATGCTAGTCCGAGGGACGAAGACTGACGCTAGGGCAGCTATTTGCTACTGGCTATGAACTTCCTTATTCTAGTCCGGTCGTAAGTCACCACGTTCAAATCCGTTGGACTTTGGTGTGATAGTGTGTGGGCAAGTCCGTTCATTCGGAAAGTCCGTCAGAACTCTGCTGAAAAAAGTTAGTCGGGAAGACCATCGGACCTAGTCTGCCGCAAAGTCCGGTCGTGTGTACACGGCATTAGGCTCTGTTCACACCTAGGCGTTTTTGGGTGTTTTTCTGCTGTAAGCCTCAGCTCTAAAAACGCCCAACAAGACATTCATTTCAATAGCCCCTGTTCACATCTGAGCGTTCTGTCACCTGAAGTAAAACACCCATCGCTCAAAAAAGGAGCTTCTTTTTTGTCAGTTTACAGGTGTTTTCTGCTTCTTACATTGGTAACTTTTTGACCTGTACAAAATTGCTTCAAAAAATTGCAGGAAAATCGTGGCAAAAAAATGCCGCAAAAATCAAGTGACTTTCTGCCTGAAAACGATACACTCTGGTGTGAATGCAGCCTTAAGCTGGACCTGCATTACTCAGAATAACATCTTCCCTGGACGTGAATTGCATTCATTTTTAGACCCAATTAGCTTACTTTGTAATGCTCCCATTGACATGACAACAGTGCACGCCTGCAAATTCTTTCTAAATCTATAGCAGGTGCCTGAAAATGACTACATTCAGCAATGAGGACTGACCACAATTACCCCAAATCACATAAGATTACACACCAGCAGTGCCGGGACAAGGTTATCTAAAACCCAGGGTGAAAATGCCAAATTGCACCCCCCCACCAAGATGTATGAGCATTATGTGTCAGCAAAAATCCCCCTCCCCCTGAGACAATCGCTCCCTAAACTGCATACTTGTCCCCTAAGCATAAATCAACCCTTCCTCCCAGTACCAAGCTGCCCCTGCTGAAATTCCGCCTCCTGGCACAAATCTTTGCCCCCCCCCCCATCCCCTCCAGCTCAAATCCTCTCTCTCCTCATATGCCCCCAGCAGAAATCCCCCCCCCCCCGCAAAAAACTTTCCCCTCCTAGCACAAATTCTTTACCCCTCAAATTTCCCCTCCGAGCACAAATCCTCTCCACCCCACTCCAAATCCCGCCCTTTATCACAAATCCCCTCCCCCTCCAATTTTCTCCTCCTAGTACAAATACTCCTAAATCATCTCTACTAGCATAAATCCCCCAGCTCAAAAAAAGTCCACTTTTAGCACAAATCCCCCCCCCCACACACACCATATTACAGTTTCTAGCACAAATCCCCCCTCCTAGCACAAAACCTCTTCCTCCATCCCCCCTTTCAACACGACTCCCCCCAAATCACCACTCCTAACACACCTCCTGAAATTTCCCCTCCTACAACAATTCTTACCCCCTGCCACCCCTGCCCCCTAATTGCCCCTCCCAACACAAATTCCCTCCAACCAATCTCCTTGTGGTGCCCCCCAACCTTAAATGATACTGCAGTGCCCAGGGCAGCTGCCCCTCCTGCTCACCCCTTGTCCCGTCCATGCACACCAGCACAATGTACACGCTTCATCTTCTAGGTGGCGGCAGGCCAAGTCTGATTATTTGAGGAGAGCAGGCCGAGTTTCCAGCACAGCTAGAGAACTGATCGTGTATGGCTCTCCTGCCTAGTGTGGTCAGTTTCAATAGGAAAACAGAGAGACTGACAGCAACGCAAGAGATTTCACACAAGGCAGCATTACAAAGAGACCAGGATACTTTTTCAAACAAGTACATGGTACAGCAGGTACATATCAGGAATATGAAATGTTTACATATTCTTTAACCACTTCAGCCCCCGGAAGGTTTTACCCCCTTAATGACCACAGCATTTTTTGCAATATGGCACTGCGTCGCTTTAACTGACAATTGTGCGGTTGTGCACCGCTGTACCTAAACAAAATCAATGTCTTTTTTTTCCACAAATAGAGCTTTCTTTTGGTGGTATCTGATCACCCCTGCGGTTTTTATTTTTTGCGATATAAACAAAAAAAGAGCCACAATTTTGGCAAAAAAAATAAAAAATGTGTTTACTTTCTGCTATGATACATATCCAAAAATAAATAAATGTATTCATCAGTTTAGGTTGATATATATTCTTCTACATATTTTTGTTAAAAAAAAAAAAATCTCAAAAGGTATATATTGATCGGTTTGGATAAAAAGTTATAGCGTCTACAAACTAAGGGATCAATTTAGGGACTTTTCTTTTTTTTTACTGGTAATGGTGGCGATCTGCAATCTTTAGCGGGACTGCGACATTGTGGCAGACAAATCGGACCCCAAATGACATTTTTTGGGGACCAGTGATATTATTACATTGATCCATGCTATAAAAATGCACGGATCAATGTAAAAATGACACTGGCAGGGAAAGGGTTAACACTAGGGTCGATCAAGGGGTTAACTGTGTTCCCTAGGTGTGTTCTAACTGAAGGGGGGGTGGGATCACTGGGACATGACAGAGATAACTACTCCTGATCACTGGGAGCCGTAGATCCCTGTCATGTCACTAGGCAGAATGGGGAAATGGCATTTTACATAGGAAGTTCCCCGTTCTGCCTCTCCTCACCCTGATCGCGGGCCTGGCGATGGACATCGAGTCCTCGGGAGCCACGGGCATAATCCTGCAGTGTGCGCGTGATATCCCGCTTTTATGGACTGTACAGGTACGTTAGTTTGTGCAGGCGTGCCATTCTGCCAACGTATATTGGCGTGAGCCGATTGGCAAGCGGTTATCCTCTGCTGTACTAGAACTTTATCTCTGTGGGGGGCATGGAGAGGGGAAGGTTTAGAGCAGCCTTTTTCAACCAGGGTGCCTTGAGGTTTCTTCAAGGATGTCTTGGCAAAATGCCTAAAAATTTATCAAAACTTGTATACAAGCCAGCAGGTGGATTAAGCCTGCCTTTTAGTTACAGAAAACCATGGGTTTTCATTATGCACCATTAGGACTTTCTAGACAATGACATCATCAATTGATAAGGAGGATGTCTTTTACCTCCACAGCATCTCTGTTTGACCCTCCTCTGCCTCTCTTCCTCAGCACTGAGGTGACATTAGCTGACTGATGGAGAGAAATTGATGGAGAAGAGAAACATTGGTATACTAGTCAGTACCAGTGTGCAAAAGTGTATTTGCTTTGAAAGAATAAATCACCTCTAATGTTGGGTGTCCTACGTGTGGATGTTGTTGCATTATGTAAAGCAATTAGAATAGTTTTTTACATTTTAGAATGGGGTACCTCGAGACTGTCCATAATTTTAAAGGGTGCATTAAGAGTGTCTATAATTTGAAAGGATGCCTTGAGATTATCTATAATTCGAATGGGTGCCTTGAGATTGTCCATAATTTTAAAAGGGCGCCTTGACATTGTCTATAATTTTAAACGGGTTCCTTGAAATTGTCTATAATTTTAAGACCCCTTTCACACCAGGGCGTTTTGCAGACGCTATAGCGTTAGAAATAGCGCCTGCAATCCGCCCCTAAAGAAGCTGCACCATTGTGTGTAGTGTGAAAGCCCGAGGGCTTTCACACTACAGCGGTGCGCTGGCAGGACGTCAGGGAAAAGTCCTGCCAGCAGCTTCTTTGGAGCGGTGAAGGAGCGGTGTGTTTACCGCTCCTCCACCGCTTCTCCCCCTTGAAATCAATGGGGCAGCGCTGTAATACCACCGGCAAAACGCCGCTATTGCAGGGTATTGCCGGCGGTTTTAACCCTTTCTTGGCCGCTAGCGGGGGGTAAAAGCACCGCAAATCTGGTGGTAAAACTCCGCTAAAAATATGGGCGGTGTGGTGTGAAAGGGGTCTAAAGGGTGCCTTGAGATTGTCCATGATTTTAAAGGGCGCCTTGAGATGGTCCATCATTTTAAAGAACGCATTGAGATGGTCTATAATTTGAAAAGGTGCCTTGAGATTGTCCATCATTTTAAAGGGTGTCTTAACTGAAAAAAAGGTTGAGAAACACTGGTGGTTTAGAGGAGTGAAGACTTCACGGGAGCAGCCACCAGCACAAGGGACACTTTGCATTCAATGTATGTGCCAATTTAAAAAAAAAAAATTAAACGTTCGGCTTCTTCTGATGACATGTAATTTATTCATTTAGACCCGAGTAGCTCACAATCATATGACATGCAACACTGCACTTCTGCAAATTCTTTAGAAATCTATTGCAGGTGTCTGGAAACTACCCCATTCAGAAATGAGGAAGAAACATAAGAATTAACCCTTTATAGAAACAATCAGCACAATATACACACTTTACTGTCTTAAAGAACAGGTTTGCAGTTCTTAACTTTTCACAATAAAATAATGACAGAAATGACAATAAGGCATTATTGGCGTGTCTCACCTGGTAGTAACGACTACATAGGACAAGCAGTAACACCCACCAAGACATTGTGACACGGGGTCCCATGGAGGTATGAAGACAGAAGACCCAGGAGCTCCTACGACAGTATAATCCCAGACTCACAAGGAGTTAAAGGGTCTGGTTAC
This sequence comes from Lithobates pipiens, assembly GCF_037356315.1. NCBI lineage: Eukaryota > Metazoa > Chordata > Amphibia > Anura > Ranidae > Lithobates > Lithobates pipiens. The sequence continues at coordinate 53,711,227 of NW_027507789.1, read as the reverse complement.
AGGAATGGAAGACTGCAGCAATACACAGAAGAGGGATCGGTTCATTAGTATATATACAAGCAGCTATTGTACTTTATCGGCTAAGAAAACACAAGAGATTACCTATAGCACAGACCTGGAATGAAAGCTGTCAGCGTGGTTATTGTATCACCAAAGCTCCTGCTTATAAGGACCCGCCCCAATTCCCGAAAGTGAAAGTAGGGAACCACAGGGAAGCCAGCAAAGGGGATTTCCGTTAGAGAAGCTCACACAGATGTCCCATGATCCATTTAGAAGAAAGAGAAAAGAAAGCAGATTATTGTAACCATGCCTATGTATTAATTATTTTTTTTAAAGGGGTATTAATTCCAAAAGCAAAAATGTTAAATATTGAAGCTTAGCAAGATTAGATGTGATGACTGCTTATTATTGATTTTTTTTTTTTACTTTATTTTCACCTAACAATCCTGCCTGTTAAGACACGTTTACATAAACTTTGTCGACATTGACAGGAGGCATTATGCCGCATCCTCACAGCCTATTTTAACTGCTAAAATTGTCGAAAATGTCCCAATTGGGACTTTTACGCTCCACGCACACTGGACGTTAAAATAGCATTAAAAAAAAACGTCAGTAGATTCGCAGTGAGGCTCCATGCACATTGGAGCTCAAAAAAGCTTTTGCTGGCAGAAAACGCTGGTTGAAAAACGCAATTTTAACAGCGTTTAGTACTAGCGTTTATGCACTTTTTTTTTGCGTTTATGGGCGTTTTTAATAAAAATATACAGAAGGCACTACAAAAATCCCACAGTGCATTCCCAAACGTCCCACAATGCATTAAAAAAATAGAATGCCGAATGCTAATTAACGTGCGTTTATTCGTGTTATCTGCGTTGGGGGTTTTTTAGAATTTTTTGTGGTCAGAAAAAATGCCATTTTGAGCGCGATTTTATGGCGTTCAGAGAACAGCACATAAACTCCACTGTTGATAAAAGCTAAAAAACGTCCATGTGTGCATGGATACATAGGATAACATAGAGGGGAGTTTATGGGCTGTTAAAAAAAAAAACACTCAAACTCACAAAAAAACTTCCGTTTATGAGCTTCAGTGTGTATGGAGCCAGTCTTTCAAAGTTTTTGACGTTTTTGCAATAGCGTTTATTAGTTTTTAATTTTTATTTATTTTTTTTATATATTTTTTTTTTTTTCATGGATCAAAAACGCTAGTGAGCCACATTTTTTGAGCATTTATCGACGTTTATCAGCGTTTTGGGTTTTTTTGTGGTCAGAAAAACAACTTCTGAATGCGATTTTATGGCGTTCAGAAAACAGCCCATAAACTCCACTGCTGATAAAAGTTAAAAACGTCCATATGTGCATGGACACATAGGATAGACATAGGATAGGATAGGGGAGTTTATGGGCTGTTAAAAAAAATGCCCAAACTCCAAAAAAACGGCCGTTTATGAGCTCCAGTGTGCATGAAGCCAGTTTTTCAAAAAATGTTAACATTTTTGCAGTAGCGTTTATTAGTGTTTTTTAGCGTTTTTTTTTTATTATTGATTTTTATTTTATTTTTTCTTGGATCAAAAAAACGCTGGTGAGTCAGGTTTGTTAAAAAAAAAAAACACTCAAACTCCAAAAAAATGTCCGTTTATGAGCTCCACTGTGCATGGAGCCTTAAGGCAGAATGTGAAAAACAGTACAGCTCTGTGCACACTGGAATGAATAAAATAGTGTAGAAATGACGCTAAACCTCTGTGGAGTAAAAGTCTGGTGTTTGCTAAGCGATACACACATTAATAATAAAAGAATAATAAAAAAATCCAATATCTGTGACAAGAGTTACCTGACGGGGTTTTGCTATACAGAAATAGCATATAGATCAAAGTGATGAAAATCTAAAATCAGTAAATAAAAATGAAATGAATGTAAATTATACATTAAAGTGGTTGTAAACCCTTACAAAACACTTTGACCTACAGGTAAGCCTAGATTAAGGCTTACCTGTAGGTCCAAGAAATATCTCCCAAACCTATACAGTTTAGGAGATATTTGCCTGAAGACGGGCACCGCTGTCTACGGCGCATGTGCCGTAGACAGCGGCGCGCAGGCGCACTGAGCGTGGCATCCTCGATAACGAAGATGCCGCGCAATGCCTCGCTTCTCGGCTCCCGTGTGCATGCGCGGGAGTGACGTCATCGTGGCTTCGCCGAATGACAGCGGCGGAGCTGCGAGACCCACCGAGAAGACGGACGCTCGGAACTACAGGGGACAGCGGTGACATCGCTGGCTCCTGTGTTAGGTAAGTGACACATAATGGACTACTATTATGCTTTGCCTTTGCCGGGAATGAAAGAGGAAGTAAACTCATCAGGGTTTACTTCCTCTTTAAAGTGTGTTACACCCTCTGCATCTAAAGCCCTTGGCATTACCCAAAATGATGAGAGGCGATGGTGCCTGTTAATGTCAGGTGAAAAATCCTGGTGGCTTGTGTGGTCTTTCAACCCCCAAATGTGTTTGACCCTCTGCAGTAAAAACTTTCTGCAGTTTGCCGATCATTTTAGAGAGCTAAAACTCTCTATATTAATGGACTAATACAGGAATCTTTTTTTAATTATAAATAATTTTTTCTATGTTCATATATTTTTGTTTGTGTAACTGTATGAATTTATCTATTTGGAATTTAATGGGGTTGGTTAAGACTATACAGATTGTGTCTTTTTTGGTTTTGTTTTTTTGCAGGGGGTCTAACACAGAGAGAATACACACATTTCCACTGCCACAGCAGTATTAGGTGCTATTTAGAGGCTTTTCCATTTTACAATAATATATAGTTCACTATTTATTTTACACATTTGGCACCACTATTTATATATTTATTAACTCTAACCCTTTACCCTAACAAAACAAAAAAAATAATAAATTAATAATAATAATTAAAAAATAAATAAAAGCTGATAGGACAGCTAAAAAAGTTGAAAAACCTAGCATTAAGTGATGATAGTTTTCTCTATTGGCAAATATAAAAATGGCAAAGCTCAAAACTGCTGTATAAAAATGTACAAATCACACACAAAAATGGACCAAAAATCACACAAAAAACATGCAGGAAAAATGCTCAAAGACGCTACGCTCAGGTGTGAATGCAGCCTACTCTTGTTGTAACTGCTGAAAATGCGTTGGAAGCTCAGCTCAGTTCAGCTTTAATTTGTTAGTCCATTGAAATCTGTTAGCCCTTGTACACACGTTTGGAAAATCCGTCGGAATGTGTCCTATCAGACCGCGTTGTCGGATAATCCGACTGTGTGTGGTATGCATCGGACTGATTCCGTCTGAATATTTCCCGACCAACTGGTTCGATTGGACAAACTCCGATCATGTGTAGAGAATTTTGATCGGACCAAGTGCCACGCATGCTCAGATCAAATTCCTACATCAAAGCTATTGGCTACTAGCCTGAATGTAGTCCCATCGTAACGAAATTACGTCATCACGTTCTGAATGATCGGATTTTTCGACAACTTAGTCCGACCGTGTGTATGCAACAGTTTCGGACAAGATCCGACGGACAAAATCAGACGGATTTGGTTGTCGAAATCTCCGACCGTGTGGACAGGGGCTAAGTAAATCTAAAGCCTCATACACACGATAGGACTTTGTACAAACTTTCCCGTGGATTTTTGTACAAAGGGCGTCAGCCGTGAACTTGTATTGCATACACACAGCAGGACTTTTTCAGCCAACTTTCTGCTCTTTACCGCCACCTTTGGTCAACTTCTGTATTGTTGTCTGACTTTTTGCATTGGTTCTCAGCATGTGTGTTTGTACTTTGTACAAAAGTCCTATGGTTTTCTGTACACGCGATCAGACTTTGCTCAATTGGACTTTTGTTGCCAGAAAGTTTGTCCGTTCGCACAGCCAACAAAAGTCAGATGAAAACCAAAAAAGTTTGTCCAATGGAGCGTACACACGGTCAGATGTTGCTCCAAAACAGCCAATTTGCATGTTTGTTGTCAAAAAGTCCGATCGTGTGAATGGGCCTTAACACAAGAAGTGTGTTACTGACAGGATCACCAGGTGACAATGCTTAAAAAAAAAGAAAACAAATGCAGCCACCAGATTTAAGATGTGCAATATTTCCAGTTTTTGATTTTGGGTTTATTACCACTTTAAGGGGAACTGTCCTGAAATAGATACTGGATCTTTTGTTGCTGGGACAATCTTAGAAATAGCTAGCAGAACTTCATTTAGGGTCCGTTCACTCTGTGAAGTTCTTGCACGCTGCATTAACAGACATAGAGCCCATAGCCATGAATCTCTTGCCGCAGGGCCCCTACCTAACCAGCGGGTCGCAGCTTGCTGCATTAGAGGTGGAGGAGAGAGCCGAGCGGGCGGACGGGCAGAGATGACATCATCTCTCTCCGTCCGCTCCCTGTCACCACTCTTCCACCCTCACAGCCGGGCCACTTCAATGTGGGAGCGATGTGCGGCGGGGAGCAGAGAGATGACTGCCGCCACCCATCAGCACTCTTCCACCCTCACAGTGCGGGCCTCTTCAGTGTCGGAGGTGCAACAGGGAGCAGAGAGATGACATCATCTCTCTCTGCCCGCTCCTCGTCACCACTCCTCTGCCGTCACAGCTGGGCCACTTCAATGTGGGAGCGATGTGCGGTGGGGAACAGAGAGATGACATACTCTCACTGCCGCCACCCATCAGCGCTCTTCTGCCCTCACAGGCGGGCCTCTTCAGTGTCAGAGGTGCGGCAGGGAGCAGAGAGATGACATCATCTCTCGCTGCCCGCCCCTCATCTCCACTCTCCTGCCCTCACTAAATGGGCCAGTGCTGCCAGCCTGCCACTAATGCAGCGACAATGCACATTTGGTGGCACTGGCTGACTTGGCAACCGACAATCCACATCAGTTGGCAAATGACAACCCACATCTAGTGGCAGGTGACGTGGTAAGTGAAAATCCGCTTTAGGTGGCAGGTGACATGGCAAGTAACAATCTGCAAATTGTGGCAGGTGATGTGTCAAATGACAATCTGCAAATGGTGGCAAGTGATGTGACAAGTGACAATCTGCAAATTGTGGCAGGTGATGTGACAAGGGACCTGGCAAGTGACAATATGCAAATGGTGGCAGGTATGGTGGCAAGTGACAATCCACATATGGTGGCAGGCATCATAGCAAGTGACAATCCACATATGGTGGCAGGCGTCATAGCAAGTGACAATCCAGATCTAGTGGCAGGTGACGGTAGCAAATTAAAAAGCTGCATCTGGTGACAGGCGATGGTGGCAAGTGACATACAGCATCTGGTGGCAGAAGATGTAGCAAGTGACACGCCCAGGGCTCCCACTGATTCTGCATTATGCTGAGTTGAACCACTTCATTATATATTAGAACATAACAATAGAAACAATGCGCTTCGATCACCCTGACACCATATCAACCATGGTGCCATGATTGAAAAGCCAACACCAGCCTTTGCCCGCGAAAAATTGCTTACCACGTGTGCCCCCCCCCCCCCCCCTTCAGGCCTGCAAAATGGTTGGTGACCGCTGCTATGGTGCAGATCTTTTACAGACCTAGCAACGCTCTTGACTCATATTATATGTTTTTTGTAAATCTGAAGACAAAAATCTGCAGAAATTCTAATAGTGTGTATGGGGCCTTAGGGGTTAATTTACTATAACTGGAGCACTCAGAAGCTGATTGGCTACTATGCACAGCTGCACCAGTTTCTAACTTCAGCTTGCTCAATTAAGCTTTGGCAATAAAACCTGGAAAATGATTAGTTTCTATATCACCAGATTTTTCACTCTGCAGTTTTAGTAAATAACCCCCAGCATCTGCATTATTACATGGCAATGCAAACCAGTGATCCAGCCCTTATGCCGCATACACGAACGGAATTTTGGTTGGAAAAAGCTCTGATGGAATTCCAACGGGATTTTGCTCAAGCTGTCTTGTATACCCACGGTCATACCAAATTCCGACCATCAAGAACGCGGTGATGTACAACATGTACGATGGGACTAGAAAAAGGAAGTTCAAAAGCCAGTAGCCAATAGCTTACATCTCGTAGTTGAACCTGAGCAGGCTTGAGTTTTTGCGAAATTGCATGCACACAAACGCATTTTCGGATAGGAACTTTTTCTGACCGAGAAATTTAGAACATGCTCGCAATCTTTTGCTGCCCGAAATTCGGCCAGCAAAAGTCCGATGGAGCATACACACGATCGCATTTTCCGACCGAAAGCTCTCATCGGTCTTTTGCTGGCCGAATTTCCGATCGTGTGTACGCGCCATTAGTGTTTTAAAAAAATTCTAGTAAATAGGTTTTTATCGTAGAAAAGAGTCTATATGACTATTGCTTCTGCCATAGAATCTTATCCCCTGCCAGCTAGAATTTGTTTTATTGATTTTACAGTGAAAAGCCACGCATGCACAGCTCAGTGTCAGATGCCAGGATGTTTCCTCTGAAATAATGTTCTTGAAATACTGTAAGCCCTTGTACACATGGTCGGACATTCCGATGGGCAATGTCCGATAGGACCGTGTTGTCGGATAATCCGACTGTGTGTGGGCTCCATCAGACTGTTTCCGTCGGAGTATCCGACGGACCAAGTTTTCCAGCTGGGCTATAAAATTTTCCGACAACATGATCCGATCGGACTTTGTCCGATCATGTGTAGAGAATTCCGATCGGACAAAGTGCCAAGCATGCTCAGATAAAATTCCTAGACCAAAGCTATTGGCTACTAGCCTGAGCGTAGTCCCGTCCTAACGAAATAACGGCATCACGTTAAGTACGATCGGATTTTCCGACAACTTTGTCCGACTGTGTGTATGCAACAGTTTCAGGCAAAATCCATCAGACAAAATCCGACGGATTCGGTTGTCGGAATGTCCGACCGTGTGTACAAGGGCTAAGAGGGCCAGTCAGTTGATCGTGAATATTTGTCTGAACCTAGCCCATTCCTGGGGGACTTGCCCAAAAGGTGTGGCTGGGGAGAAGATAAATGGGAGCGACTGATCAGAGGGCTCTCTTCTGGCCCCCAATCCCCCCCAGGAGGAAGCATGTGTGTGTAATCAGAGAAACTACTACTGTTGGGCCTTGGCAAGTGCTATGGCTGAGGGCCTGAAGGAAGCGGGACTTAAAGGGATACTAAGGTCCAGTTCACATTGAGGCAGCGCGACTGCCTCAGGCGACCTGGACGCGACCACTGCGGCGACTTGCAAAATGACTTCTGTATAGAAGTCAATGCAGGTTGCCTCAAGTCGCCCCAAAAGTCGTACAGGAACGACTTGAATCGCTCCGATTAGAACGGTTCCATTGCACAGAGCGGGACGCGACTTGTCAGGCGGCTAAGTTTGATTGACAGCAGCAGGGGTCAATGGCGCCCTGTTGCTTTCCCAGCCAATCAGAAGGGAGAGCCCAGTACAGCCAAGTCTTTCATGCAACATTGCTGGATCAAGATGGGGCTCAGGTAAGTATTAGGGGGGCTGAGGAGAGCTGCCTTAAAGTGATATTAACTACTTGCCGCTCACACTATAGCCGAAAGACATCTGCATTGTGGGCCTTAATTGCCAGGAGGGCGTCCTCCCGAGCAAGCTGGTCGCGCGCGGCACACTCGGTGATCACCAAGTCTATGAGACTCGGCTGATCACAGATCCGAGTAAGGGGTCAATCTCTGTCCCTTACCACGTAATCAGCTGTCGGCCAATGACAGCTGATCACGTGATGTAAACAGAAGCTCGGAAATTTGTATTTTTTTTTCCTCACGCTGTCAGCGTGAGGAAGAGTTGACTTTAGTAACACTTTAGTTTGCTAGGAGACACTACCTGTAGAAACTGGGCTTTAAAGTGGTTGTAAACCCTTACAGACCACTTTGACCTACAGGTAAGCCTAGAAACCACAGTTTCTACAAGGAGTGTCTCCCAGCAAACTAAAGTTTTACTAAAGTCAACTCATTTCATGGACCTGTAGGTCCATGAAATATCTCCTAAACCTACACGGTTTAGGAGATATTTGCAAAAAGAAAGGCACCGTTGTCTGCGGCGCATGCGCTGTAGACAGAGGCGCGCAGGCGCACTGAGCATGCCGCTGCTAACGGCAATATGCCGTTAGTGGCGGCTCCCGTGCACATGCGCGGGAGTGACGTCATTGCTGCTCCGGTGCTGTGAGTGGCCGCAGCAGCGATACCCAGAAGGTGGTTTACTTCCTCTTTAAAGGGAACCCTTTCACTGAACAGTGTTTAGGGGAGCTGGTTGAAGGCTGCCCCTGGGCATTGTGAGTATGACCTTACGCCTACAGCTCCAGGTATGGAAATGTTTGAGGCTGCTCACATAGGGGCTCAGATTGGCTGGCAGTCCCCTTCACTATCAGCATCATTTTGTTTTTTGAGGACACGACTGTGGGGTCCAATACTAGAAGTACCCTCCAAAGTCTAAATCTGAGACAGGACTTTGAGAATCTGTCCTCTAATACTTTTGTATGCTTTTGAGTATCCTGTACCCTCATCTCTCCTTCCTACCTAATTATAAAAAATCTACAATAAAGATTAAAAAAACACCCTTAGACTGAGCCTGAATTTTGTCAGTATGCTTCTGGAGCTGGTACCAAGGCTAGTAAGGAAAACCTGTATAATTCCAGCAGCCGCCTGGCAGTTATCACTTCATGAACAATCAGGCTCAATTTAGTGGTTAGAAGGAGTTGAGAGTTGGGAAGGAGGTTAAATGCTCAGGGCTTGTTTTAGATTGTTAGGGTTGGAGGAGTTCAGTGCTGAGGGTTCATTTTATTGGACAATTCAAGTAGAACTAAAGACAACTTTTTCTCATTTTGGATAGAGTAATGCGTCGAATTCCGAACAAATTTTTTTCATAAATCAGAACTTTCATGCATTTTGCTGCCACTATTGATTTTGAAAATTCGACCAACCAAGCCTTCAATTTCACCTCATGTTGCTACAGAAAAGATCTTTTTGTGGCCGGGAATCTTCTTTTCTTTCCAGGTCACAGCTCAATCCACATTTCTTTTTCGATTTTATTTCTCTGCCATCATTTATCAGAAATTTGTTAGTTTTTAAAAAAATTTCCAACATGCCCAATCAATCACTCAAATTCAATGGCCACGCGAAAATCGGTCTTTGCTGCAGCCCACTAGTGGTGCGAAATTCAAAAGAAATTTCTTATTTATAATTTTCTAAAAGAAAATTATTTTGGAATTTGACCCATTGAAGGCCGGCCTAAGGGAGGGTTTTAATCCCTGTCTGATTTTTATTTCGCTACCTGCAACCCATTAGGGAGATTTCCCTTCACTTCTTCTCCCATAGCCAAAACAGGAATTGAGAAGAATTCCCTCCAAAATTGGGGAATTACTCATTGTCACCAAGGTCACCAAAACTAGAGACCTCCATGGAAGATTTCCCCTCTATTCCTGTGCTGGTGACATTCCGAATTGTTGGATTTTTTTTTTTCCTTTCACTATTGGTGATAATGGCCACCAGGACAAACAGACAGGGTGAATCTCCCTAATGCCGTGTACACACGATCAAAATTCTCGTCGGAAAAAGCTCTGATGGTTTTCTCGACGGAATTCCGATGGAATTCGGATCAAGCTGTCTTGCCTACACACTGTCGCATTTTCCGATGAAAAGCTCTCATCTGTCTTTTTCTGGCCAGAATTCCGATCGTGTGTACGCGGCATAATAGGGACACAAACAGTAATAAAACCAGACAGATGTTCTAATCTCTCTTAATTCTATCCAAAACAGAAAAAACTTTAATTGTCGAGGGGGGGTAAATTAATGTAGAGGGTAACATACTTACCAGCTATGCTATTCATACTGGATCTGGATCTCAGTGCCAGGAGTCTTGTGCTGTGAAATGCCAGTCTTAGGCACTTATGCCCATTCCGATTATCGGACCACAAAAGTCGGTTTCAGACAGATCGTTTGATAATCTGATCGTTAGTTCACAGCTTTCGACCGCCGATCACAACAGTCCATCCAACCAAATCCGAAGGGACAAACAGGAGAACTTAGGTCGGACGACAGCCCATCGTACGACAATCGTGTAATCAGTACAGTATGTGTCCGATAAAAGTCATTCGACAAAAAACACGCATTCTCAGAAACACGAAAATAAACCAGAAGGAAACGGGTCACACGTATTTGACATCATTTAAAATAAGTAGCTACGCACAGCGGAAGATTTTTCCAGAATCGTACGACAAAAATCGTACACACATTTTGCTCTGTTGTATTCGATCTTAGTTGTATGCAACAAAATGTGATCGATCTGTCTTGCGATAATCGGAACGTGTGTACGGGGCATTAGGCTTTGGTATTTTGCATTAACCAAGGTTGGAATACAGAATTTGGTGAACCTTTTATTTACTGACACATCTGAGTTTTATAGGCTCTATGGTTAAATTAATTGACATAGTGCTTTATCTACATTTAATCAGCTACAAAACCTTTGCAATTCTTGTGTGTCAGTAATTAGAGCAATGAGCTGGCATCCTTGCTGGCAGAAGAGACTCAGCAGCACTTATATCATTTTCTTGCACAGTTTGCTGCTATAATTAGTACAGGGAAGCAGCATCCTTGTAGTATATGGTGTAAGAATTTAGAAAGGCAAAATAGCATAATAGACGACAAAAGCTGAGTACTACTACAATATCAGCATAACCTTAAAAAATGTTACTAAAAACTGTGGAGTTTATGATCAGTTAAATGCTCTGTAGAACCTGATATGCTGATAACTGGTGTTCTGTTGAAGTTTTGGACGGGAAAGCTTATAAAAACTGGCTTTAAATGCACATGATGCTTCAGTTTAACTGGCTTTAATTCACACTTTGCACATAGGTCCATTTGTGTTTAATGCAGGAGACGCAGCAGGGTTTTTTGCGATTAGCTGCAGGTGGCAAACCCTATTGAAAATAAAGGGGGGGGGGGCTGACAACTCCCACAGCTATTTGTGACCACTCACAGTTTGTGTCCAGGACTGATCATTCATGGGTGATTGCGAGGCATCTCACAAAGGGCATGTAATCGCAAAATGTAACTATGGGAAAAATAAAAAATAATATTTATGATGTTATTTGATGCTGTTATGCATGTTCAGAAGACAATAGGCTCAACTTCACCAGAGCCCTCTGAAGTTTTCTGCCAGCTTTTGGCGCTGTGCTTCAAGCTTCACTGGGCTTGGGCACACTCCTCGATAATGTCCAGCTCCTCCGCAGTTGAAGTAGATTCCTTAATTTGCTGGCTTCTCCATCTGAGCAACTATAGAGCTTGAGGACTTCTTGGACTCTGAAACTTCATCACTGGGTAGAGCAGCAGGCTTGGTGGTCCACAGGGCCATCATCTCTATCAGCTGCGAGACCTGAGTCTTAAGAAGCTTGACTTCATGTTCGCCATCAGCTGCACTGGTCGCGCTGACCCCGACAACAGATTCTGGCTTCTGATTCTTCTTTTTGTTTTCCAGCATGGCCTCCTCTTCCCGCACAACCTGGATCAGATATGGATACTTCAGGATGCCACCATCTTGCCGGGTTCTCAATAGGAGGGTAATGGGGTCCAAAGGCTGGGCACCCCTCAAAACTTGTTGTGCACTGACTTCATCCACCTTTCGGGGAGGTCTAGTCCCTTCTTCAGCAAGATCTGGTGCATAATCTTGTCCAATCGTCTCATGTAATCAGACAGCTTCTCTCCCTAATTTTTTGGTAAGTTTGCTCCAACTGATACATAAGATCAGAAACCTTCTCTGTGCAAACCCATGCTTAAGAATGTTCAGGTAGTACTGGGCAACACAATCTTGCTCGCTGAGCTTCAAACTGCGTGTCAGGGCTTTGCCTGCACGAAACGGGCAAATGCGCATGCGCGCTGCTGGGCAAACCAGGCATTGGTGCGTGTATGTGCGCTGGTGCACACCCCAGGCGCGTGCACATGCACAGCGGGTGCATGTGCGTGCACAGCACGCGCACACATGTGAGTGTTTTTAGCGCTGTTTTGCACCACTGGCCTTACTTAAGGAAGGCAGCTGCACTTGCTCAGTGCTGTTTGACTGTAGCTCTGTATCTGAGTTCCCTGTATCCTGCCTGCTGATCGTATTCTCTGACCCGGCTCTTGTTTGCGCTGACCTCTCCTGCCCTGAACCCGGCCTGCCTGACCTTGCTTTGGACTCATCTTCTGTTGCTGAACCTCTGCCTGTCTGTGACCTCGCTTAGCCTGCTGAATATACCTGATTGCCTTATCTGTTGTGACCCAGCCTGTCTGGCCATCCATCTGCTCACTTCAAGTGTACTGTGCTCCATCCTGGTCCTGCCGCTGCTGTTTCTGTGACTGCTGACTACTACTGCTGATCCATCATCCACTCTGCCATCCCTGCAGTTTCCAGTTTGCGGAGAATCATCTCTTCACTGAGCACCAGCCGCTGCTACCAGCTCAGACACTCCTACCCCGCTGTGCTCACTGGGCCACTGTCTCCATTCCAGTGGTCCCTGAACCAGAGCTGTAAGAGAGGTCTTGTTCCGAACCAGGTACCTAACACTGCAAATGGCTTCTGAAGCAGGCCCCCTTAAACTCTCTGTGATTCTTTGTTTCTTGTGGGTCTCGGGGATGTCCCATTCATCCAAGGCTTGTGTGGCCTGGTCCATCCACTCTTCAAAGTTGCCCTCTCCTGTAGGCATGGGTTGTCTTCTAGAAAAGGCCCTGAGCTTCCGATACCCACTTTCAGAGTATGCGGGAGCTTCTTTCTGGCATTTTGACACAAAGTCTCCCAGAGCAGCAAAAAACGTTGGTCCAACTGTGGCCAGGGCTGCCGTAGAAGTAAGTTCTTTCCTTTGTTGCCTCGGCTTGGCTGGAACTGGCTGGGAATGTATCTGATTCTTTCGGCTGAATTAGACAAAGCTAAGTCTTGTTAGCCAATTGTACACGGGTCCCTTGGAAATGGTCTGGGACTCCTTGCTTCCACTCTAGCAGCGCGTAGGTGTGAGATGTTCCATGGTCTGGTTTAACATCAATCACCCACACCTTCTTGTCTGGGAACAAAGTCTTCACTGCGGCTGATTTGTTCTTCAGTCCATATCACCCCAGGGAGCTCGATCACCACTCGACCCTGAGCGGGCATGTCTTCCACGTACCTGACCAATGAGCCTAATATAGCAGAGGAAGGTCTCCCTTGAGTGTCTGGCTTGCGCCCCCTGATAGTATAGACAGGAGGCACTGGAGTGCAGAGTGGTATGAGAGCCTGGCGGGTGATAGCAGAAGAGATGGCTCTGGATCCAGGTGCAAGTGGTTTGATGATCACTTGACAGCAGGCTGACAGGCTGATACACAGGCAGCAGATGCAGAGAAGGAGCGGAGCAGGCAGGTCGAGTCACAGGCAGGGTTGGCAAAAGGCGGGCAGCAAAGTACAGAGGAGCAGGCAGGTTCAGAGTCAAGAAAGGCCGAGGTCAGGTGCAGGCGGAAGACCAAAGGTAATCCAAGGGGCAAGCCCGGTAGTCAGGAGATCAAACATTCAAACAGGGTAACAGAAGCAAGGACACAAGGAGCTGCAGATCAAATAGGCCAATTGGCGCCAAACGGCGTATGCGCACACCAACGGACGCAGGCCAGCGCGCACAGGGGTGCACCTCCCCCAGCGCACCCAGCACTGTGTCCATTCTGGGAACTCCTCTGACAGGGCGACTTCTTCCTCAGAGCACCGGATCACAACAGCAGGGTCCATCCTGGTGCTTGCAGAGATGTTGTCTGGGGGAGCTGATTGCAGAGTAGCGGTACATATCTCGGATGAACCCCCCATGTGTAGTGCTACCCAGTAGGAGCCGCTTGATTATGTTTGGTTCCGTACTCTGCCTCTCAACTCCAAGAACTGTTCCAGCCTCTCTGACACACAGTAAAACAAACACTAATGTAGTGAACAGGAAGTTTGTTTACTGGGAGACTTTCCACAATCAAACAGTGATCTGGTAACTCAGTAGTCAAGAATAGCAAACTGTGATCTTTAACGGTGTAAAGCAAAACCAAATGTAGACATCAAAAAAGCACAGTCAAACAACTTAAATTACTCTAAAGTGGCCTATGCACTCAGCCATAAAGGGGGACAGATCTGGCTTAACAAAGGTCAGTCTGTTTCCCTTAAATCCTGAAATCACAGACCCAGGCAATGAATGTGTGAGTCAATAGGCCGCAAATGCAAATGATCACTTTAACAATTAATGTGAGAGTTACCCTTTGATGGTAGTCACTGAAATCACTAAATTACTGATAGTGATACAGCAACAGAAAGGGTCTTCACAATGGAGATGGTCCAGGATCTTCGACAAGCTTGGTGTTGGTGCACTTGGTGTCCTGTTGAGCAGAATAAACAAAGTTTACTTGAAAGTATCCTGGCACGGCAAAGTGGAAATGTGTCTAAAAATGTGGTCACTGGTAAGGCAATATTGCCTGCATACAGTGTCTATAAAAGTGGGCAAGTTGCCAGCTCACTAGTCCTGCGACCAAAGGATCAAGCGACAGGTTCTTCAAAAGGCCAGACTGGCCACCTTGTAATTGGAATGGCCCACCCCCTCAGGAACACCTGGAGATGCCCCCGGGCCCCTCTCGGAATGGGTTGTCCGTCACCGTCCGACTCCTGGATCTGTGTCAGGATTAGCACACCGACCTCTTGAACTATGGCAGGGTGGTCACCTCTGTGGGTAACAGCAGTCCCTCAGGTCACCTCTGTCTCCCTCTCTGCCTCGTGGATAACTTTCCTCAGCTTTTCAAAATGGAGTGCTTCCTCAGCCCCTCTGTAGCAGAGCAGCCTGGGGTTTGTAGTTATGTCCCCTTTAAGCAAATGGGGTCATCTGGTGATTAGACTTCATGTCCCATGTTCCTTTGCTGCTGCTGGGGCTGCTGCTAATTGGCTCCTTGATGCTTGGGGCTGCTCGGGGCTAACATGAAAATATTAACAATGTGAATCCGGTGACATCACGCCCATGCAGTGACGTCACCACGTCCATTTGAAGGGGAAAGGGCTCCTAAATGTGCCAGCCGACATCTTTTACATGTTTTTAATCTACCGATGTTTGTAAGTACCAATATTTTTTAATATATCGTCCTGCATTACGGAATTATGCTATGGTCCCCTTCCTTTCTATATGCTGTATGAATTCACGGACCGCATGTTCTATGGAAAGAGCCTAGCATCCTGTATTATCTGTGAGAGGCATCCCCTGGGTCTTCCATTCAGATGTCAGAGGCCGTGGCTGGGTTATAGCCAAATGCTGTTTTGGGCTTGCCTTCTGGTAAACGCCTTTCCATATGATGGTGGCTCACCCCACTCAATTTGTGGATCACAGAGGTGTTTTTATTCAACCATATATTTGGGCATATGTTTTATTTAGAGACTGTAATGGTTAATTTGCATCTGACACTTAATTTGGATGATGCTTACCCTCCGGTCTGCCGGACCTGGTTGGACTCACTGCTAGCGCAGTTTTTCTATTTATATATACAATCACAAAAATAATAATTATAATTGCTTGACCAAATATAAATGATAACACAGTACGAGTGTAAAAATACAAATTGTATATAAAGACAAAAAATGAATCAACAGTTGAAAAACAAAAAATAAACAAATAATGTCCACCAA
The DNA here is from genome assembly GCF_037356315.1 of Lithobates pipiens. Lineage (NCBI taxonomy): Eukaryota > Metazoa > Chordata > Amphibia > Anura > Ranidae > Lithobates > Lithobates pipiens. The sequence goes on along the minus strand of NW_027507789.1, from coordinate 53,695,592 downwards.
TGTGAGGAAAAAAAGTGTACAAAACAAGAGGGGAAGGATTGAGTGAAAAAGTCATGATGTAAATATACACTATCAGTAAGTTGACATTACATGAGGCGTCAATGGAAACAGAAAGGAGAACTTGCAAGGAGAACCAACACCAACCGTGTGAAGGCTTACCGGAAACAGTGGACTTAAAGGGGCATATTAAAGAGGCATATACCTCTTAAGACATGCAGGCTTGTGGTGATATTCACAGTTTAGAGTGAAGATATTTTATAGACAATCACAGATCCAGGTCACTACGATCACAGATCTGGGTCTGAACAGTACTGGTCATCAGCAAGTTCACAGTGGAACATATGGGGGAAGTTCAGATGGAGGGAAGGAGGACCATACGATATCCACATACACCATGTAACCAAAAATTAAATAAGTTCCACATAGTGTGATATTGTTTTAAAAAATTGGTTTAATAAAAAGAGGGTAAACGGGAACACTCACATTTCAAATGTAGATAAAAAGCTCTTGCAGAGAATATGGCAATAATGTTGGCAGGACTTGACCCTATGTCAATTCCACTGCCGGTTTTTTGATGGACCCAGAGAAACTTGCAGCAGTAATAAAGTGGCCCAGAAATGTGGTTATACATCCTCTGCAACGTTTTCTTGGCTTTGCCAATTATTATCAAAAGTTTATTCTTAACTTCTCGTCTCTGGTCCAGCCCCTGACTGATATGACCAGAAAGGATGGTAACCCACAGAGTTAGTCTCTGGAGTTCATTAAGGCCTTTGAGAGTCTCAAGGCTGCCTTTGTTTCTGCTACTGTTTTGGCACATCCTGATCCTATTTTACCTTTTATGCTTGAGGTTGATGCTTCTGAGACTGGAGTTGGCATCCTACCTCTAAGAGTGCTATTCATCCTTGTGGCTACTTTTCCAAGAAATTGTCACTTGCGGAATGCAATTACAAGATTGGGGACAGAGAGTTGTTAGTGATCATTTTAGCCCTTATAGAATGGAATCATCTCCTCGAAGGTACAACTGTGCCGGTTCTCATTCTTACTAACCATAAGAATCTAGCATTCTTGTCTGAGGCTAAACGCCTCACTCCCAGAAGGGTGCGATGGGCTCTTTTCTTGTCAAGTTTCAATTACATTGTCTCATTCTTACCCAGTACTAAGAATGTAAGGGCTGACGCTTTGTCGCAACAATTTTCCTCCACGTTCAAGATGGAATCAGTTCCTGTTCCTGTAAATTCCTCCTGATCGTATTCTGGCTATGGTTCGCACTAGTCTCACTTCTCCTTTGGGTGCCAAAATTCTTGCCACTCAGGTCCATGCACCTCCTGAGAAACCTTGTGACCGCTGCTTTGTCCCTGAGAGTCTCCGTACTGCCGTGATCCAGACTTACCATTCTCCCAAGGCTGCTGGCCACTCTGGGAAGAATCAACTCTCTCTCCATTTCCCAACAATTCTGATGGCCTACTCATGTGATGTAGCCGCCTTTTGTAGCTGCTTGTTCCGTGTGTGCTCAGAGTAAGACACCTTCCAGTGGGCCTCCTACAACCCATACCCAATGGAGAGAGGCCTTGGACCCACCTGTCCATGGATTTCATTGTGGAGTTACTCAACTCTCAGGGCAACACAGTTATCCTTATGGTGGTTGATCGGTTCTCAAAGATGGCTCATTGTATTCCACTTGAGAAGTTGCCCACATCTAAGGAACTGGCTTCCATTTTTGCTCGGGAGATCTTTCGCTTACATGGGCTACCCAAGGTGATCGTCTCGGACAGGGGTAGTCAGTTTGTGTCCCAGGTCTGGCGAGTCTTTTGTGCACAGTTGAGAATTCAGCTTTCTTTCACCTCTGCGTGTCAACCGCAGTCTAATGGGGCTGCAGAACGAGCCAACCAGTCCTTGGAGCTGTTTCTACATTGCTATATTTCTGACCATCATGACAAATGGTCAGACCTCTTATCTTGTGGGCAGAGTTTGCTCACAATAGTGCCTTTAATTCTGCTTCCCAATTGTCCCTGTTTATGGAAAATTATGGTTTACAACCTTCCATGTTGTCTGACTCATTTGTTAGACAGAGCATCACTGTGTTAGAAGAGCTACTGCGTGGTCTCCGTTCCACTTGGGCACAAGTCCAGGAGGCTTTACAACATGCCAATGATAGGTACAGACCCCATGCTTACCATGGACGCCTGCCTGCACCTTCCTACCAGGCTGGGGACAGGGTCTGGCTGTAATCTCGCAACCTCCGACTCCATGTTCCCTCGCTGAAGTTGGCACCTCAGTTTTTTGAGCCTTTCCGTAGCCTCTGCAGGATTAACCCAGTGGCTTACGCTTTAGACCTTCCTTCTAATATGCGTATCTCAAATGTATTCCATGTCTCCTTAATAAAATCTTTGGTCTACACCGCTTTACCACCTCTGTGCCACATACTCAACCACTACAAGTTGAGATCCATGAGGAGTATGAAGTACAGTCCATTGTTGACTCCCATAGGTTCCGTGGGCACATACAGTACCTGGTAAATTGGAAAAGGTACAGTCCGGAGGAGCACTCTTGGGTCTTAGCCTCAGACGTACATGCTCCTGTCCTCTTCCATGCTTTCCATAAAGGGGAGGGGTCGTTGAGGAGGGGGTACTGTCAGGGCTGGGCTCAGCCCTTCCTTCTCAGAGCAGGCCGCTCAACTGTCGGTTAATTGCCAGCTCCAATCTTTTCCATAGTGACTCACCTGATCATAGTCCTGTTCATCCGTCCTGCTGTTTACGTAAGCGGTTCAGTTCAGTCCCTCTCTGACTTTGCCTTGGTCAACACATCCATTGGCTCTCACCTGTGTACCTGTTGAAGACTTACTTGGCTGACGTCGCCTCTGGTTCCTGATCCTGCTTGCTGTTCCACTATGCTGATTCTCCGATTTCCTTATTTGGCCTGTCCTGAAGTATGCTGATCTCTGGCTCCCTGACGTCCTGGCTTGTCTGACTATCCATCCCGGTTACCGAACTCTGGCTATGATTTGACTACATTGCTCTGTTTACCTTTTACAATTATTATTATTAAGCAGGTGTGATTCTAACTGCACTTCTGTCATAGGCGATACCCTCCAGCAATTATCCTTAGTCAAACTTCTTTTGAGTCCTTAGCTAAGCACAAGCTGAGGCTCAATAGCCTCTCCAATACACAGGCTGCATCCCATGGGTAGCTGCCCCAGGACAAAAGCACTCTGAACCAGTCTCCCAAATATTTATCGTCTCTCCACCCTCTTGGCGCCTCTTCCTCGGTCTGATGTCCGATAAACATTCATAAATCAGTGGTTGATCCTCCTATTCTATCTTCTGGAAACTTCCTACAGAAGCAAGCAGGGGTAATCAGCCACCAAACTTAGGGAAATCTGAACAGGCTAAAAAACAGATCACTAATCCACGAGTACAGCACCAAGTCCAAACATTAAATTTAGCCTAAGGCATGATGCTACATCAATAACATTAAATGTGTACATTTTGGAAGTATACTGCATGTGGTACTGTGAACAGTTCAAATAAAAATTCTTTGCAATTTGACTACTTTTTCTGAGAATTTTGACAATAATTGATTAGGAATACTGGAAAAGCACCTATTCTGTCTCCAATAATGGAAACCCCCTTTCAGAAACATCCATTCTTTCACTTCCATATTAGGGATATACAATTGTAGTGTGTTCCCAGTTACACAGATGGAAAGGGTTTTACCACACTGAAATGACAAGTGATACAAAATAGTCATCATGACCTTTACATAATGATTAACCAAAAAGTGTCTTATTTATAAAACTTTTTGGGGAAAATCTATTCTTGGAAATCCAGAGCAATGTATTAGTTTCAGCTCTGGGGCTAAAAAAATAACAGTTACAGAAAAAAAGAATACAGATTCTATCTGGTAGCAATGAATAGCCTTAAATGGTTCTTATACATAAGATAGACAGAGCATTTTGTGTACAGTATACAATTGTAAAGCTGGCTATAGATGGATAAAATTTTAAATTAAAATTCTTGGGAAAAGTCTTAGGAAAAACTCATACGAAAAATTCTCAGAACATTTGTTTGTTGCTTAAAAGATTTTGTTTGCTTTGAACATTTGATTTTTGAATGAATGGCCTTTAACGAATAAAAAACACATACACTTTTAGAAATGTGTTCAAGAAAAAGTTTCCATCCTGCTCCAAGGGACTTATGCTAGCAGAATGTTGCCTATCTACTGTCATCAACTATTGTCCAATAAACAGAAATCTTAGCAGTCTTAGTATGTGTCTGTTTACTTAATAATTCTATGATTAATTTGCACACCTTAATATATTTCATTTTTTAAAGTTTTAAAGAACATATATGGCTTTATTTTTGGATACTGTTTTATCATTAAAATTCCCTGCTCTATTTTTATCATGGGCTGACAAATGCGCAAAAATGTCAAGTAAAAATGTAAAATTTTTAATGTGGTTGTAAAGCTTTGTGTATTATTTTATTTAAATAATAAACATGTCATACTTACCCCCACTGTGCAGTTCGTTTTGCACAGAGTGGCCCCGATCATCCTCTTCTGGGGTCCCCCGGAGGCTCTCATGGCTCCTCCTCGCATCAGATAACCCCCTAGGAGAAGCGCTCTCCTGGAGGGTTACCTTGCTGGAGCATTCCCGAGTCCAGCATTTACGTCCATAGATACAAATGCCGGACTCGGCCCCGCCCCCCAGTGCCTGCGTCATTGGATTTGATTGACAGCAGCAGGAGCCAATGGCTGCACTGCTACTGATCTATCCAATCAAGAGCTGGGACCCCGTGCAGAGAGGGAGAGCGCGACTCCCTCGCTGCACAAGAGTCTGCACGATGAAGGGGCTCAGGTAAGTAAAACGGGGGGCTGGGGGGACAATCACTGCCAGAAGTTTTTTCACCTAAATGCATGGGGTGCATTAAGGTGAAAAAACACTAGGGTTTACAACCTCTTTAAGTGATTTATTATTTCAAATAAAGCAACTGTATCTGACAGTTACACTATTAAAGTGGAAGTAAACCCTCCTATCGTTTTCAGCCAAGGAAACTGCCATCTTGGCCTCTGTTTAATCTTCAACTGCCACAATGCTGAACATGTGATCAGTTATGACACCAGCCATTGGATGGTTTGACAGTTTGATTGAGAGTGCAACCAATGTGACAGTTACATTCCTGATACGTGCCGGGAATGTAACTGATTTTTTTAAACTGTTAAATCGATGAATTTACTTCCGCTTTAAAGAGATACAGTAAAACCACAGATGAACAGTGCCACCTGAGGGCTTTCACTGAAACCTCCAGTCTTCATGTGATCACTATGTCATTTAACATAGTGGTACATAATCATGAACCACTATGATTGGTTCCCTAGGTTCACTGTGTCACTTATGGCCTAGGTAAAAGTGACATATTCACATGTTCTGTGGCTACCAAGTGTGTTGTGGGTGTTTAATATCATTAGAGCCTGCAGGCAATCATTTTTTTACACTCAGACAGACCTTTTAGAAAAACAGGAGTGTTATCAGTAAGGCCGCGTACACACGCGCGGACTGTTGGCCCAACTTTGTCCGTCCAACAGTTTGAGCGAACAGTCCGCTCAAACTTAGCATGGACGGACATGGCCACACACGACGAACGAACAGTTTGCTGAAACCGTGCGCGATGACGTGAACGGCACGTACGACGGGACGCAAAATACGATGTCCTATACACTGCATTATAACTTTCGGCTTGAAAATCCTTTCTGAGCATGCGCGGAACTTAGTTTGACGAACAAGCCTACACACGGGCGGACTGTTCGTTGAAACAAGGTTTCAGCGGACAGTTTTTCGGAATTTCCGTAAAACCTTGTCCGTCCAACTGTCCGCTGAAACTGTCCGCTGAAAGCCCACACACGAGCGGACTGTCCGCCCAAACACTGTTCAGCGGACAAGGTTGGGCCAACAGTCCGCGCGTGTGTACGCGGCCTAAGTGAAACCTGCTAATATACTTATCTGTAGCAGCAGCATTGTTGGTTTTAGACATGGTTTGCATGTTTCTAAAGAGTCATTAGTATCATTCAAGGGCATATTATAACATCCATAGTACATGAGGCCTAATTGTCAAGAGTGGCCTAAGCTTTGCAGGGGGGCGAATAGCACCAGGTAACGTGAACTGTCCAAAATAATAAAGGTTTAATTACCCCTATGGAAGATTCAGCAAGCATATTTTTTCTATTGCTTCAAAGGTGTGGATCTAGATTATTTAGATCTAGTATAGTATAACACAAGGGATTTTTTTATTAATTTAAAGTAGTATTAAATGCATTTTTTTTAAATGAATGCAATAATTATATCATGCCTGTTGAATCTGGGTTGGATGGGGTGGGACCATTTGCTTATAGCTCCAAGTAAGGAAGTACTCCTTTAGCATGAGACACCAGAAGGTGATGCTTAAGGACTGCAACTGCTCACATAAGATTACGGATAACTTACTGGCTGCCCCCTCTTCTGTCATCATTATTTTGAGGCAGCTACTAAACAGCCTAATACTGCTGGGATAAGATATTCAGGAAGATGTCCTTCAAGGTTTGTGAATACCTTGGGGATCCTGCGCCATCAGCCCTCCTCCCTGTATGTTTGTGAAATCTGTCAGATTCCTAATAGAACTGGAAACAGAACAGGTAAGAGGGATCCAGCTCATTTCTGGTGGCCCCTTCGAGGGTCTTCACTACAGACTCATGCAATATCTATAGGTGTGAGCCAGGAACGTGCAACCCCATGGAGATAGAGAGGAAAAGGTGAAGACATTGAGCAGCAACATGTCATGTAAGGTGATTAATCAGCCTTTTAAAAAGAGAAAAAAAAAACTTTTAATATTACTTCATCTTTCAAACCAGAAACTGTGCTTTTCACTAGCAATTTGCTAGCCATCTCCATGGAGATGTTGAAGAGGCGATCAAACGATGTTGATATGGTGGTAAAAAATTCACAGGTCACAGTGATCATCCAAATTGTTTTAACGGATTATGTTTCCACAGATAAAAGATATCCCAAAAAAAGAAATTCTGTTTTAGTCTTTTAGCAGTAGTACATTACCAGACCAGACCATCTAGAAGAAAATATCATTTCAGATAACAGTAGAAGCAAAATGTAACCCGCCAAAAAGACTGCAAAACCTACATCACTTTTTTCTATTTACTGAACTGAACACTGAGCACAATCATTTCATCTTCTCAATCTTTTTCTTCTGGTAGTATTAAACTCCTTAGCTAACACATCGACTGTGATACTGCATGGCCCAAGGAAATAAAGGGAAAGACTTCTGTTCACCTTTGCTAATTAAATAACAATATAGTCCGCAATTTTAAAAAAAAAACAGTTCTAAAAGAAACCTGCCAGCATAGAAATATAAAATCTGCCTTTTTTAATTTGTTATTAAGGCACTTGATCCAAGGCTGATATGCTCACTCTTTCTTCACTATTTGACCAATAAAAGACCCGAAAATCTTCCCGACATTGCAGCAATAAAATCTGCGATACTATCTGCCATCATTGTACCTTTGGTGGAGTGCTAGCATATGCAAAGATGCTCTTTGGGGGTGAAGATCATGCTGGGCTGCTGCCTCACGGTGTGGTTTAGTTGTTGATTCCGCATGCATTTGAGAAAGGTGGAAGTAAAGGAGTGCCCGGTGTCCAGTAAATGCAGGTTTAAAAACATTTTATTTAGAGTAACAATAATAAAATAGAGCCAACGCGGCAATGCTGCCTTTGAAGTTACAGACAGCTTTCGGACACCTACCTATCCAATTCATGTGCCACAAGCAGACCCCAACAGGATTATTCTCCAATATCTTTCAACCATAGCCCTGAGGAAGGGGGGAGTCCTTGTTCCCCCAAAACCTGTTAGCTTTATTTTTGTAGCGGCCATAACCCGTTGCAGGGTGGCCTTAACTTAATGGGCTTACCGGTTACCTTCTCTCGGCCTGCTCCTCCGCGTCTAGGGGTTCCCAGGGTTGATACCCAACGACTTGTACACTGACACAGATGAAGTCCTTTCAAAAAGGTTTATTTTGCAGTAGAACTTTCACAAACACAGTCTCTTAGGGAACAGAGGGCACGAGTGAAAAACTCAGGCACCTTGAACTGCAGGTTTAGCAAAGTCTCTAGTTCCACCCAGAGAGTAGCCACTCGCAGCTGGGTACTTCAAGGCTGAACATATCTCTAGCCAGAGATCATGGCAGTCAGCAGGTTGACTCAAAACTTGAACAATCAACTGAGGGTATACATGAACCTTTATCTAACCATACCTGGAATGTTTCCCGCTTCCTTTATGGTACTGGAAAATTGTGAATTTGTCAATGTCCTTCCCAACTCGGTAACCAGGCACTTCTCAGGGTGCCACTTGCCAGCCCTCCTTAGAGTCCTCCCTCGGTCACTTCCACAAACTGTGGTGTCCCTCCAAGCCGAGAGCACACCTGGACACTTTGAATCCTCCCTCAGTTACTGCGCCTCGGACCAGCAGGTTCCTAGACTCAGGAACAGACGGATCCCTACCCCAGACCAGGCAGGTCTATCAGGGGCCACCGACAGGAACATGTTGTGGGATGTCGAACACCCTGTGACCGGGACCCCTCACGGGGCTACCCCAGTCCTGGAACCAGAACAGACCACACAGGTTTTACAAACAACTCTGGAACTCTGAACACGTGACCCACACCTGTTTAAGTACCCCCTCCCAGACTCATCAGTGGGCCCCGGCACTCCTGCTGATTGGCTCCGAGAGGGCCGATACCCAAACATCCAACCAGACTTGGTTCTGGCCTGTCATGCGCACCTCACCGTTCACATGACCAGGCAGAACTTTTAAACATAGCCTGGCCAGACTGGTGTTAGGCCTACCTACAATAATTAACCCAAAGAACCTATATTGTCCTGAGGCCAAAAACTCAATTTACAATGCGTATGACATTTGATCCCAAATGTTATCCGCTACATTTTATTATTGTTAATTCAAATAAAACATTTTTAAACCTACATTTACTGGACACCGGGGGGCTCCTGTACTTCTACCTTTCTCGAGCATATACAAAGAAGCATTTTAAAGCAAAATGCCAGCCAAAAATAACATGATAATAGTTTGCATAGTTTGCAAGCCATTAAAAAAATACAATAAAAGTAGAGTTTATGTTGCAATATTAAATTTTAATCCAGAGATCTCCACCTAAGTAATTATTTTCTCCCACAATATGTCTTTAGTCCTATAGCCAGCATCATTTAACCCACTGACTGTACAGTGAAAGCAGAAGCAGTACAGTGATGAGCTCACCTCTTTGTCACTCTCCTCCTATCGGCATGCTCCTTGTCAGCACATGCGCTGATTGGCTGCTTTTTTCTTACACACGCTGAGTTCTACTACACAGGGATGGAAAGAGGCTGATACCAGGTCATATTCAGTTTGATACACTGCTTGCATTTAAAAATACTCCATAATTGTATTACATTGTAAAATAGTTTTAATGATGTATTATTTATTACACAGCTACATTGACCACTTGCTTACTAGCCACCTAATCCCCCCTCCTGCCCAGACCAATTTTCAGCTTTTAGCGCTGTCACTCTTTGAATGACAATTGCGCGGTCATACAACACTGTACCCAAATGAAATTTTTAGCATTTTTTTCCCACAAATAGAGCTTTCATTTGGTGGTATTTGATCACCTCTGGGGTTTTTATTTTTTGTTTAAAAAAAATTAAAATGACCAAATCTTAAAAAAAAAAAAAAAATACAAAACCGTTTTATATTTTGTTAATAAATTTTGCAGACAGGTATTTTTTCTCCTTCATTGATGTATGCTGATGAGGCTACACTGATGGGCACTGATAGGCTGCACTGATGGGCACCAATAGGCTACACTGGTGGGCATTAATACGTGGCATTGGTGGGCACTGATGAGTGGCACTGATGGGTGGCACTAAAGGGCATTAATAGGTGGCACTGAAGGGCACTAATAGGTGGCACTGATGGGTGGCACTGATCAGTACTGGTAGGTGACACTGTTAGGAAAGCACTGCTAGGTGGCACGGATGAGGCACTGATTGGCACCACTGGTGGGCATTGATAGGTGGCAGTTGTGGGCACTGATAGGTGGCACCAATGCTGGCACTTAAGTAACGTGGGCACTGATTGGTGGGCACTGATTTGTGGCACTTGCAGGTGGTACTGGTGGGTACATAACATGCTGCTCCTCCTAGGGGCCGATGTCCCTGCAAACTGTCGATTGTGATCGGCTCTTTTTCTTACTCTGACAGCGTGAGAAGAAAAAAAATGATTACTGATCCTCTGTTTACATCACGTGATCAGCTGTCATTAGCTCACAGCTGATCATGTGGTAAGGGGACGGGATCGACCCCTTACTCGGATCTTTGATCACCCGAGTCTCATTAACTCAGGTGACCACAGCGCGTGCCCCCTTCAGGGGCGGCGTGGCGAGGCTGCAAGTGGGAGGCGTCAATAGACGTACTCCTGGCAAAGTAGATCCGCGATGTAGCAGCCATTCGGTCATTCGGCTATAGAGCGGATCTGAAGGAGTTAATGAGTGTATTTTATATCTGCATAGAGACACATCAGTGAAGGAGAAAAATTACTTATTTACAACAAGAAATTAAGAAAACCTTTTTTTTTCAAAATTTTCATCCTTTTTTCATTTTCTTTGCAAAAAAAAAAAAAAAACCAGCAGTGATTAAATGCCACCAAAAGAAAGCTCTATTTGTGGAAAAAAAATTATAAAAAATTTATTTGGGTACAGCGTTGCATGACAGCACAATTGTCATTCAAAATGTGACAGCGCTGAAAGCTGAAAATTTGCCTGGGCAGGAAGGGGGTGAAAGTGCTCTGTAGGCAAGTAGTTAAGTGTTGGATGCCATTCAAGTATTGGTTATGGATAACATTTTAAAGGCTTACGTACAAACTTACATCACTCCAATTCTGCTGTTATGCGTTTTATCTTGTTTATGTTCTTGAACGTGTGTTTAAAGTGCATTTTACATGAATTTTTACATGCTTTTTTTTTTTTTTTGTGCATTTTCATGTGCTTCTATAGACTTCAATGGGATGGAAAATTATCAGACATGTCTAATTTTTTACATTGCAGCCCAATGTAGCACACAGATGTGAACAGGCCTTTAGGAAACAATGGGTTTTTATACGATGCAAAACGCACAGGTGTGAACCACCCCTGAAAATGGTTGTAAACCCTTACATACACCCAGTGAAGGGATTAGCCTCAGGTAAGGCACAGAGATTAAACAAATTCTCCAACGTAGGATATACCTGTCTATCTGTAGTCTTCTATTTTCTGCATTCGTTCAAAGTGCTGAATTTAAAAGCTGGTGTGAGAGTTCAGAAAAAGGGGGCAGGGAGCTGAAGTTACCTTCTGTAGAGCTCAGTGAAGAGAGCTCTGGGAGCTGATTGGAGGGAAGAGACATACCCCCTTTCACACAGTTCACGGGAACAGAGCTGAGGCTGTCAATCTGCTGGAAGTTCCTCCCTTGCCACCATTTTTCTTTTGATGTCATAAAAAATTTGTAGAAGTGATTTATGCTGGAAGCAGAGGGACAGACAGACATGACACTTAGTGCTTTTAATTGAGAGACACACACTATAGAGAGATATGCTATGTTTACTTTTCATGTCTGAGTTTTACAACCACTTTAAAAGATAAGTTCAGGATTTATAGTGAGAACTGAGCGATCAAACACCGCTGATCGCTCAGTTTTTCCCCTCCACTCTGAGCAGAGAGCCATGACTATCAGTCAGCAGCTCTCTGCTCTACCCTCCAGCACTCCCTGGAACACTGGGCTGTGAAGAGGAGGGAGGGGCTGACTCAGGCTTTCAGTGGCTTGCTGAGAGGCTGAGCCAGGTGCGGATCCAGGCTTCTGGGTGAATACCAATCATATGGTCGGGATCTTTTTAAAGCCTGGACCACCTCTTCAGCCCGCTGTCAGCTGAAAATGCATCACAGGAGTGTAGAACTAACTGCACTCCTGTAATCCATAGGAGAAGTTTGACCAAAATAGCTTTGGCCATACTTCTGCTTTGATGATGGGAAGATGAAACCCTCTGATGACTTTTAGGAATATCTGTACAGTCCAGCAGTGTAAAAAATAAAAAAGGCAGCTTTTGCCACAATACTCAGCTTCTCTGTAATGCTAATCCCTGAAGACTAACTAACTAATTGGCACCCAGCAGTGGCAACCTACTTCCTGTGAACCCAGGCCATAGTGGAGTGGGTCACCCTGTCAGCCTTGGCTCTGGACAGAGCAGCATTCACATTTCATAACATGATTGCAACAATGTCCAGGAGTAAGAACTGTCCCCTGACACTGCCAGAGGAGAAGATGAAGAAGGAACCCATCACGTCATCCAAGGTTGGCCCAATTTTTTTTTTAGTTCCCTTTACTTCTCAGGACTGGAAGTTTTTGGGAATCTAATGGAAAAAAATGATTTTATGAGATTGGAAGGGTTAGAACTTCTGGAGATGTTTACTTTGCTCAGGACTACATTAAATACAGAGTGCAGAATTCAGGAGTGTACTACACACAGAGTGCAAAGTTCAGGGGTGCACTACACACCCCATGCAGAGTTCAGGCTTCTTCCACAGCTGCTTACCTCTGCATCTCCTATCCAGATCTAATTTTCACCCTTCCTCGGCTCTGACCTCTGCATGCAACCTCCCATCCACTGCCCCAGCTTCTCTTTTCCTCTTTAAAAGCTCCACCATCTTCTACATGTCTTACTTGTATTACTGTATTAAGCTAAAGAACCCAGCTGGCTCTAGAACCTCCCCACACACTGTACGTGGCTCTGCCTCTCTCACTTGCAGGAAGATCATCCAGTGGGAGTATTGGGATCTGCATCTGCACTGCACCCTTGGCACCTGTGTCTCCCTTGTCCCCATCCGGCACTCAGTGAGAACTGCTCAACAGATCGGATCTGTGGGAGCCGTTGGGAGACAAGCTGTTACTTGTAATTTACAAGTGATAGTGGTGAGCAGAGAGCAGAGGGCCTGAGCCATAGGTGGTGGAACTGAGTTCCACCAAGTTCCAGCTTAAAAAAAGCCCTGGCTGTGGGTAGGCTTCAGTGAGGCAATTGTTAAAAAAGTTGGAGTTGGAGTTGAGCTTTTAACTAAAACCTTTATTCTTTTTTGTGGGGTGAAATATGCCTTGTTTCAATGCAATCTTGATTTATAGAGAATTTTTTTTTGTGGATGTGGTGATATATGGGGCTCGTCCATCAGTGGTTATTTGTGTACACATGGATGAGTGTACCTGTATTACATATCTGAGAGATAGATCATTTCATAGGGCAGAAGACAGATAACCCACATCTTCAGTAAGACAGTATTTACTAGTATACTTCCTCTTTTTCTGTTCATCTCATTTTATATGTGGCCAATAGATGGTAGAGGGGACAAATGACCCCCCATCTCTTTATACCAGTTGGTGTTGGTGAGTAGACCTCGAGTTTATATACCCTCTAAACAGCCTGGAGCCTTTATATTGGATGTAAGAGGAGATAATAACGTATTTATCGTCGTATAACATGCACTCCAATTTTAGGAGGGAATTTAAAAGAAAAAAACTTACATTTAAATGCCCATCAATGCAGCCTTATCAGTGTCATTTGCAGCCTTGCATTGCAGCCTTGCCAGTCCATTGCAGCCTTGCCAGTCCATTGCAGCCTTGTCAGTCCATTGCAGCCTTGTCAGTCAGTCCATTGCAGCCTTGCCAGTCCGCCGTTTAAAAATGGCGCCGCCGAGATAAAGAGCGGATGTCCTGTGTATCTCGGCGGCTTTCGGCTATTTTCAGCCACACTCGGCCGTTCTCGGCTATTTTCGGCCGCTCTTGGCTATTTTCGGCCACACTCGGCCGTTCCTGGTGTGTAGGGAAGCGCATCCTCGTCTAGTTCTCGTTAAAACCCTTATTTTCAGTTTTTTTTTAAAAAGCCATGTGTCTACAAGCAAGCAGCGTTAAATGCAGTGGGCCTTCTATAGTATTCAAGTAAATAAAGTATGTCTAAAGGCAATCAGGCCTGATGAATGTAACACTGGCCAATTTATAAATCCAAGTCTAAATTTATAAATATGGAAAACGTTACCAAGGCCTGGAACTTCTACTGGCTAAAAATTAATTCAGATGTTGGGAAAATGCCAATGAATGAGACTCATTCGGGTGACTCAATAAAAAACACTCAATGGATGTATAGGAAAGTCATATGTGTTATATAAATGGGAAAATCTTTGCAGTAATTGGTTGGCAAATCAATAATTTGCTGCTTCAAATATTCTCTTTTCCATAATTTGAGAAGATGCATTATACCTGCCTAGAATAAGCTGCACATCTGCAGCATCCGTTTCATTCTATTTACTAACTTGAATGCTGAACAGCAATCATTTCATCTTTTGAATCTTTTTATCCTGGCATTATTAAACTCCTTTGTGATGATGTTTGACCCTGAGAAATAAGAAGAAACTTAAATATAAATGTAAATCTGGCACCTCTGCTAGTAAATACAACTGTGCCTGTAGAACAATCAGTCCTTCTGTTGAATACCACAGTGTTTGAGGACCCAGCAGCTCTTATATTAACCACTTGACTACTGGGCACTTAAACCCCCTTCCTAACCAGACCAATTTTCAGATTTCGGTGCTCTCAAATTTGAATGACAATTACTCAGTCATGCAACACTGTATCCATATGAAATTGTTGTCCTTTTTTTCACACAAATAGAGTTTTCTTTTGGTGGTATTTAATCACCGCTGGGTTTTTTATTTTTTGCACTATTAATCAAAAAAGACTGAAAATTCGGTAAAAAAAGAAATAAATATTTTTTTCTTTTAAAATTTATTGGGGAGTATTGGCGAGTATTGGGAGAGTATTGGCGAGTATTGTCAGATTATTGGCAGAGTATTGGCAGACTATTGGCAGAGTATTGGCAGATTATTGCAGAGTATTGCAGTGTTGCAGAGTATTGGCACAGTATTGCACAGTGTTGCAGAGTATTGGCACAGTATTGCACAGTGTTGCAGAGTATTGGCAGAGTATTGCACAGTGTTGAGGAGTATTGGCAGAGTATTGCACAGTGTTGCAGAGTATTGGCAGATTATTGCACAGTGTGGGCAGAGTACTGAAGATTATTGGCACTGAGCAGCACTGTGGCCACGATCGGTACAGAGAGGGGAGGGCGGAACCGACGTCATGACGTGACGCCGGTTTGTTTACAAATGATCGCTCCCTCATTTGACGGAGCGATCACATGGTAAACGGCCGCGATCAACGGCCATTTACAGTGATCCGTAATGCGCCAGGGCATCCGGACCTGGCGGTCACGGATGATACCGGGTGCGTGCCCCAGGGGGCGTGCAGGAGCAAGATTCTAGGAGGGCATCCGTGGACGCCCTCCCAGAACGCGCTGTAGCCGTCTTTCGGCCATGTGGTTAAACACCACTATGCTTATAGATCCAGCAGCTCTTTCATGAAACTCACTCTAGTTGTGCAATCAGTATCTGAGTTAGTGAACACCACTATGCTTATAGATTCAGCCCCGGAAGATTCTACCCCCTTGCTGACCAGAGCACTTTTTGCGATTCGGCACTGTGCCGCTTTAACTGACAGTTGCGCGGTTGTGCGACGTTGCACCCAAACAAAATTTATGTCCTTTTTTTCCCACAAATAGAGCTTTCTTTTGGTGGTATTTGATTGCCTCTGTGATTTTTATTTTTTGCGCTATAAACAAAAAAAGAGCCAAAATTTAGAAAAAAATCGCAATTTTTTTACTTTTTGCTATAAAAAATATCCCCAAAAATTATATTGAAAACATTTTTTTTGCTCAGTTTAGGCCAATATGTATTCTTCTACATCTTTTTGGTAAAAAATAATAAGCAATAAGCGTATATTGATTGGTTTGCGCAAAAGTTATAGCGTCTACAAAATAGGGGATAGTTTTATGGCATTTTTTTTATTATTAGTAATGGTGGTGAGCTGCGATTTTTATTGTGACTGCAACATTATGGCAGACACATCTGACACTTTTGACACTATTTTGGGACCATTGTCATTTATAGAGCGATCAGTGCTATAAAAATGCACTGATTACTGTGTAAATGACACTGGCAGTGAAGGGGTTAACCAGTAGGGGGCGATGAAGGGCTTAAATGTGTCCTAGGGAGTGATTCTAACTGTGGGGGAGGGTGGGCTACCACTCACATGACAGCGATCACTGTTCCCGATGACAGGGAGCAGTGATCTCTGTCATGACACAAGGCAGAACGGGGAAATGCCTTGTTTACATAGGCACTTCCCCGTTCTGTGGCTCCGTGACACCAGAGGTGGCTCTCTAATTAGGCTAATTAGGCGGTCGCCTTAGATATCTATATATCTATCTCGCTCTCTATCTTTCTATCCATCTATCTATTTCTTTTTATCTATCTCTCTATCTTTCTTTCTCTATCTATCTGTCTATCTATCTCTCTCTCTTTCTTTTTTTCTATCTATCTATATATCTATCCATCTTTCTCCCTCTCTCTCTCTATATATTTATTTTTTCTATATAGCTATCTTTCTTTCTCCCACTATCTATCTATCTATCTATCTATCTATCTATCTATCTATCTATCTATCTATCTATCTATCTATCTATCTATCTTTCTTTCTTTCTCCCTCTATCTATCTATTTTTTTCCATCTATCTATCTATCTATCTATCTATCTATCTATCTATCTATCTATCTTTCCCCCTTTATCTATCTATCTATCTATCTCGCTCTATCTCTCTATCTATATATCTATCTCGCTCTCTATCTTTCTATCCATCTATCTATTTATTTGTATCTATCTATCTTTCTTTTTTATCTATCTCTCTGTCTATCTTTCTTTCTCTATCTATCTGTCTATCTATCTGTCTATCTATCTATCTATCTATCTATCTATCTATCTATCTATCTATCTATCTGTCTATCTATCTATCTATCTATCTATCTATCTATCTATCTATCTATCTATCTTTTTTTTCTATCTTTCTTTTTTTATGTATCTATGTGTCTATCTATCTATCTATCTTTCTCCCTTTATTTATCTATCTTTATCTATCTATCTAGCTCTATCTATATATCTATCTCGCTCTCTATCTTTCTATCCATCTAATGCCGCGTACACACGAGCGGATTGTATGGCGTACTTAGTCCGTCATTCAATCCGACGGACAGTCCGTCGTACTTTCCACTGAACGGACTTGACCACACACGGATACACAAACAGTCCGTCGAAAGCTTGCGCGATGACGTGTACAGCACGTACGACGGGACTAGAAATAGGAAGTCCAAGACACAGCAAAGCACCGCCGTGTAAATCCTTTCTGGGCATGCGCCATTCTTAGTCCGTCGAACTAGCCTACTGACGACCGTATTGTCCACTGAAACCAAAGTACGACGGACAGAATTTCAAAAAAAACGAAATACTTAGTACTCCGGACTGCACGCTGAAAAAGTCCGCTGAAGCCCACACACGAGCGGATTGTCCGCTGAAATGTGTTTCGACGGACTAAGTACGCCATACAATCCGCCCGTGTGTACGCGGCATATCTATTTATTTTTATCTATCTCTCTATCTTTCTTTCTCTATCTATCGGTATATCCATCTATCTATCTCTCTCTATCTCTCTCTTTCTTTTTTTCTATCTATCTATATATCTATCCATCTTTCTCCCTCTATCTATCTATCTATCTATCTATCTATCTTTCTTTTTTTCTATCTATCATTCTTTCTTTTTTTCTATCTATCGTTCTTTCTTTCTCCCTCTATCTATCTATGTTTTTTTCCATATATTTTTCTATCTATCTATCTATCTATCTATCTATCTATCTATCTATCTATCTTTCTTTCTATCTCTATCTATCTATCTATCTATCTATCTATCTATCTTTCTTTCTACCTCTATCTATCTATCTTCCCCCTTTATCTATCTATCTATCTATCTATCTATCTATCTATCTATCTTTTCTTTCCATCTATCTATCTAGCTCTATCTATCTATCCATCTATCTATCTCTCTCTCTTTCTTTTTTTTCTATCTATCTATATATCTATCCATCTTTCTCCCTCTATCTATCTATCTATCTATCTATCTATCTATCTATCTATCTATCTATCTATCTTTCTTTTTTTCTATCTATCATTCTTTCTTTCTCCCTCTATCTATCTATGTTTTTTTCCATATATTTTTCTATCTTTCTATCTATCTATCTATCTATCTATCTATCTATCTATCTATCTATCTATCTATCTATCTATCTTTCTTTCTATCTCTATCTATCTATCTATCTTTCTTTCTACCTCTATCTATCTATCTTCCCCCTTTATCTATCTATCTATCTATCTATCTATCTATCTATCTATCTATCTATCTATCTATCTATCTTTTCTTTCCATCTATCTATCTAGCTCTATCTATCTATCTATCTATCTATCTATCTATCTATCTATCTTTCTTTTTTATCTATCTTTCTTTTTTTTATGTATCTATGTGTCTATCTATCTATCTATCTATCTATCTATCTATCTATCTATCTATCTATCTATCTATCTATCTATCTATCTTTCTCCCTTTATTTATCTATCTTTATCTATCTATCTAGCTCTATCTCTCTATCTATATATCTATCTCGCTCTCTATCTTTCTATCCATCTATCTATTTCTTTTTATCTATCTTTCTATCTTTCTTTTACTATCTATCGGTATATCCATCTATCTATCTCTCTCTCTTTCTTTTTTTCTATCTATCTATATATCTATCCATCTTTCTCTTTCTATCTATCTATCTATCTATCTATCTATCTATTGTACAGGACGCCGTGGCTGGGTCCTGGAAGGACGCTATATTTCCCCTCTGTTTGGGTTGTGGTCTCTTTAAGGTAATAAAATTGATTAACCCACCTGTTAAGGAAGTGTCTTTAAAAAACAAGACAGGAGTGGAGAAGACATGGTGGATGGTGTTTATTTTGGACTGCAGCAACTGAAGTGGACAGCAGTGTCTTGTTTGGAAGGCTCCTGGCAGGGGAAGCTGCCTGCCATCAAGACCAAGCTCTGTTTTTGATAAAGACAGCTATTCTGGACTTTGCAAGTCGGTGAGACTACAGACCTTTTTCCTTTTGTTTTTGGCTGCTGTAAAGCTATCTAAGTTAATAAACCCTTTGTTGTATGAAAAGCCTGTGTCCTGTGATCTACCTGGTCCCCCGAACATTACACTATCTATCTTTCTTTTTTTCTATCTATCGTTCTTTCTTTCTCCCTCTATCTATCTATGTTTTTTTTCCATATATTTTTCTATCTATCTATCT
Organism: Lithobates pipiens; assembly: GCF_037356315.1. NCBI lineage: Eukaryota > Metazoa > Chordata > Amphibia > Anura > Ranidae > Lithobates > Lithobates pipiens. The sequence goes on along the minus strand of NW_027507789.1, from coordinate 53,676,215 downwards.
ATCTATCTATCTATCTTTCTTTTTTATCTATCTCTCTATCTTTCTATCTCTATCTATCTATCTATCTTTCTTTCTCTATCTCTCTCTATCAATCTATCTATCTATCTAGCTCTATCTCTCTATCTATATATCTATCTCGCGCTCTATCTTTCTATCCATCTATCTATTTCTTTTTATCTATCTCTCTATCTTTCTTTCTCTATCTCTCTCTCTCTGTCTATCTTTCTTTCTCTGTCTATCGGTATATCCATCTATCTATCTCTCTCTCTTTCTTTTTTTCTATCTATCTATATATCTTTCCATCTTTCTCCCTCTATCTATCTATCTATCTATCTATCTTTCTTTTTTTCTATCTATCGTTCTTTCTTTTTTTCTATCTATCGTTCTTTCTTTCTCCCTCTATCTATGTTTTTATCTATCTATCTATCTATCTATCTATCTATCTATCTATCTATCTATCTTTCTTTCTTTCTACCTCTATCTATCTATCTTTCTTTCTTTCTACCTCTATCTATCTTTCTTTCTTTCTTTCTCCCTCCCTCTATCTATCTTTCTTTCTCTCTCCCTTTATCTAATTTTATTTTCTTATTTTTTTTATCTATCTTTCTTCCTTTATCTATATTTCTCTCTCTTTCTTCATCCATATTTCTTTCTTTCTCTCTCTCTCTTTCTTTATCCATATTTCTTTCTTTCTTCATCCATATTTCTTTCTTTCACTCTTTTTTTCTTTCTCTCTTTCTCCCTTAAAGGGGTTGTAAAGGTAAATGTTTTTTCACCTTAATGCATTCTATGCATTAAGGTGAAAAAACATCTGACACTGCCGGCGCCCCCAGTCCCCCCGTTTTACTTACCTGACCCCTCGAAAATCCCGCGCTCGCCCCCGCCGTCCTCTTCGCCGCTCAGCCTGGCCGCTGATTGGCTGGAGTGGATGGATTGAAAGCAGCGCAGCCATTGGCTCGCGCTGCTGTCAATCACATCCAATGACGCAGCGCGCCGGGGGGCGGGGCCTTGTGATACAGCGAGCGGCTATAGCCGCCGGCTGTATCACGGGAGCGCGCCCGCAGTGCTTCTCACCAATGCGAGGGAGCTCGCATTAACGTGAGAAGCACCTGCGGGAGGAAGCAGAGACAGCCGCCGAGGGACCCCAGAAGAGCAGGTTCGGGGCCACTCTGTGCAAAACGAGCTGCACAGTGGAGGTAAGTATGACATGTTTGTTATTTTAAAAAAATATAAATTTTTACTTTACAACCCCTTTAATCTTTCTTTCTCTTTGTCCCTTCATCTTTTTTTCTTTCTTTATCCCTTTATCCTCTTTTTCTTTATTTCTTTCATTTTATTATTTTTATTTTTTCTTTCTTTCTTTCTTTCTTTCTCCCCTGACCACTCCAGTTCTTCTCTACCCAATCCCCATCTCCTACCCACTACCCCCTTTTTCAACCCTCCTCCTACTCCCCTACTCGATGGTTCCCAGCTCCATCCTGACTCCCATTCTTTCAGGGGCTAAGAAAGAACCCAGAGGCAGAGCATCTTACTATTGATTTAGCCAAGTGACAGCCTGCCAGAATAGATGGGATCTGTGGGAGCAGCTTCCCTGAGCAGCTCTGATTGAGGAGACCATATCTGTTACATTCATTACTGCCCCTGTACTGTGTCCACTTACCTACCCCCTGTACTGTGCCCTCCTGCTCCCCCTTTACTGTATCCTCCTACCCCCGTGCTGTGTCCACCTACCCTCCTGACCTGTGTACTCTCCACCTACCCTTCCTTTATACTGTACCCTACTAATTAATTTTTATCAATCACTTTCATTATTTTTCCTATTATGGGCATGAGTGGGGCCTCATGACTTAGTTTTGCCTAAGGCCTCACAAAGCCTAGAGCCGCCTCTGCATGACACGATTGCCGGGATGCCGGCAGACATCGAGTCCACGGGTCCCGCGGGCACACGCTAACCCCGCCAATTAAAGGGGACGTACAGGTACGCCCATTTGCCCACTGCTGACATTGTGCCGATGTATATCGGTGTGCAGCGGTCAGCAACTGGTTAGATCACTTTTCCAATGAACACCACTGTGCTTATAGATTAACCAGTTGCCGACCGCCGCACGCCGATGTACGTCGGTACAATGGCACGGGCAGGCATAAGGACATACATGTACGTCCCTTGCCTCCCGCGGGTCGGGGGCCCGATCGGGCCCCCGCCCGGTGCCTGCGGCGGTCGGTTTTCGTCCGGGAGCGATCCGGGACGAGGGGGCGGCCATTCATTCATGGCCACCCCCTCGCGATCGCTCCCGACGAATAGAAATCCCCGGTGACATCACTTCCTCTCCTGTAATGTAAACACAGGAGAGGAAGTGATGTATTCTCTCCTCCGTGTCGGTATTTTCCGTTCCGACACGGAGGAGAGCGGATCGGTGAGTTGCACCAACACTCTACACACACAGTAGAACATGCCAGGCACACTCACACCCCCCCAATTACCCCTGCCCCCCAGTCACAGTGACACCAATGTCATTTTTTTTTTTTTTGCATTGGTGTCATTTGTGACTGTAATAACTGTTAGGGCAGTTAGAGTTAGCCCCCTTTAGTTCTAATGTACCCCCCTAACCCCCCCAATAAAGGTTTAACCCCGTGATCACCCCCCGTCGCCAGTGTCACTAAGGCTGGGTTCACATTGCAGCGGTTTATGAGAACGAATGTGATTCGCACCGCACTGCAGTGCAAATCACATCCGATCTCTGTGCGATTCGAGTTCAGCCATTCGCCGCACCCGCCACACCCGCCGCACCTGCCGCAAATTCGCACGGGACCCTTTTTTTGGCCCGCAGCAGAATCGGATCGCATGGGTGTTCACACCATGCGATCCGAGTTTGCAGATCGCACTGCGATATGCGAACTGATCTGGGGGTGTCAGTAACATTTCACTGACACTCCCAGCAGTTCGCATAGGGCAGTGTGAACTGCCGCCGGGAGGCATGCAATGCGGGAACCCGCCGCGGATTCGTGCGTTCCCGCATCGCTCCAGTGTGAACCCAGCCTAATAAGCGATAATTTTTCTGATCGCCGTATTAGTGTCACAGGTGACGCTAGTTAGGCAGGTAGGTATTTAGGTTCGCCGCAGCTTTTTATAGCGCCAGGGACCCCCATATACTACCGCATAAAGCCCCCTGATTGCCCCCTAGTTAACCCTTTCACCAGTGATCACCATATAACTGTTACAGGTGACGCTGGTTGGTTAGTTATTTTTTTATAGTTTCAGGGCACCCGCCATTTATTACCTAATAAAGGTTTAACCCCCTGATCACCCGGCGGGTGTCATTTGTGACTAATAACTGTTAGGGCAGTTAGGGTTAGCCCCCTTTAGTTCTAAGGTACCCCCCTAACCCCCCCAATAAAGGTTTAACCCCGTGATCACCCCCCGTCGCCAGTGTCACTAAGGCTGGGTTCACATTGCAGCGGTTTATGAGAACGGATGTGATTCGCACCGCACTGCAGTGCAAATCACATCCGATCTCTGTGCGATTCGAGTTCAGCCATTCGCCGCACCCGCCGCACCCGCCGCAAATTCGCACGGGACCCTTTTTTTGGCCCGCAGCAGAATCGGATCGCATGGGTGTTCACACCATGCGATCCGAGTTTGCAGATCGCACTGCGATATGCGAACTGATCTGGGGGTGTCAGTAACATTTCACTGACACTCCCAGCAGTTCGCATAGGGCAGTGTGAACTGCCGCCGGGAGGCATGCGATGCGGGAACCCGCCGCGCATTCGTGGCGTTCCCGCATCGCTCCAGTGTGAACCCAGCCTAATAAGCGATCGTTTTTCTGATCGCTGTATTAGTGTCACAGGTGACGCTAGTTAGGCAGGTAGGTATTTAGGTTCGCTGCAGCTTTTTATAGCACCAGGGACCCCCATATACTACCGCATAAAGCCCCCTAATTGCCCCCTAGTTAACCCTTTCACCAGTGATCACCATATAACTGTTACAGGTGACGCTGGTTGGTTAGTTATTTTTTTTATAGTTTCAGGGCACCCGCCATTTATTACCTAGTCTCACTAGTGTACCCCTAAATTTAGGGGTGTCTACTTTCCAAAATGGGGTCATTTGGGGGGGTTTGTGCCATCTTGGCATTTTATGGCCTTCAAAACTGTAACGCCCTTAGAAAGCCTGAAGGCGGTGCTTGGTTTTCGGGGCCCCGTACGCGGCTAGGCTCCCAAAAAGTCCCACATATGTGGTATCCCCGTACTCAGGAGAAGCAGCAGAATTTATTTTGGGGTGTCATTTCACATATGCCCATGGCATGCGTGAGCAATATATCATTTAGTGACAACTTTGTGAAAAAAAAATAAAAAAAAATAAAAAAGTTTGTAATTTTCCCACAACTTGTGGCAAAATATAAAATATTCCATGAACTCAACATGCCTCTCAGCAAATAGCTTGGGGTGTCTACTTTCTAAAATGGGGTCATTTGTGGGGGTTTTGTGCCATCTTGGCATTTTATGGCCTTCAAAACTGTAATAGGTAGTGAGAAGTGAACTCAAAAATTTACGCCCTTAGAAAGCCTGAAGGCGGTGCTTGGTTTTCGGGGCCCCGTACGCGGCTAGGCTCCCAAAAAGTCCCACATATGTGGTATCCCCGTACTCAGGAGAAGCAGCAGAATTTATTTTGGGGTGTCATTTCACATATGCCCATGGCATGCATGAGCAATATATCATTTAGTGACAACTTTGTTAAAAAAAAAAAAAAAAAAAAAAAGTTTGTAATTTTCCCGCAACTTGTGGCAAAATATAAAATATTCCATGAACTCAACATGCCTCTCAGCAAATAGCTTGGGGTGTCTACTTTCTAAAATGGGGTCATTTGTGGGGGTTTTGTGCCATCTTGGCATTTTATGGCCTTCAAAACTGTAATAGGTAGTGAGAAGTGAACTCAAAAATTTACGCCCTTAGAAAGCCTGAAGGCGGTGCTTGGTTTTCGGGGCCCCATACGCGGCTAGGCTCCCAAAAAGTCCCACATATGTGGTATCCCCGTACTCAGGAGAAGCAGCAGAATTTATTTTGGGGTGTCATTTCACATACGCCCATAGCATGTGTGAGCAATATATCATTTAGTGACAACTTTGTGTAAAAAAAAAAAAAAATTTTTTTTTTTGTCATTATTCAATCGCTTGAGGCAAAAAAATAAAATATTCAATGGGCTCAACATGCCTCTTATCAATTTCCTTAGGGGGTCTACTTTCCAAAATGGGGTCATTTGGGGGGGTTTTGTACTGCCCTGCCATTTTAGCACCTCAAGAAATGAGATAGGCAGTCGTAAACTAAAAGCTGCGTAAATTCCAGAAAACGTACCTTAGTTTGTAGATGTGACAACTTTTGCGCAAACCAATAAATATACAATTATTGACTTTTTTTTTACCAAAGACATGTGGCTGAATACATTTTGGCCTAAATGTATGACTAAAATTGAGTTTATTGGATTTTTCTAATAACAAAAAGTAGAAAATATCATTTTTTTTCAAAATTTGCGGTCTTTTTACGTTTATATCGCAAAAAATAAAAATCGCAGAGGCAATCAAATACCATCAAAAGAAAGCTCTATTTGTGGGAAGAAAAGGACGCAAATTTTGTTTGGGTACAACATTGCATGACCGCGCAATTACCAGTTAAAGCAGCGCAGTGCTAAAGTGTAAAAAGACCTCTGGTCATTTACCAGCAAAATGGTCCGGTCTGAAAGTGGTTAAGCAGCACTTCGAGTGACCACCACTGAGCTTGTGGAACCAGTACCTCCTTAGTGAAAATCACTGTGCCTGTGTTCCAGAGGCCATTCTAGCGAGCACCACTGTGCTTGTAGAAACAGTGGAAAAGGGGTTCACTACCCCCACCTATGACTGCCCATTATGGTAAGCAGCATTGGAAGGCAAATAGATATAAACAGGGCCAAGGATAAATCCAAGGAAAAATTCCAAGCTTACTTACCGACCAGCCCGCGGACAACTGAATCAACCTAACAGCATGCATTAAAAACAGGGGTTTAGTCTGCACATGCGTAAGCTACAGGCCATGTTAAGGCACCCTGGTATCTGTAGTTCCTATCACTGACTGATGAGTTAAATCACAGTGGAAGCACATGCATTCTGATGAGTAGGTGGAAGGCAGGTGGACTGAAGGGAGCCCACCTCTTCTTAAAGGTACAGGTGCATACTGAGCACCCGGCAAATCGCGCAATGGCTGCAAATGTGTCAGTGCGCAGCCTGACCAATATAACGTTGTTGCAAAAAAAGGGGTTCACTACCCCCACCTATGATTGGCCATTACGGTAAGCAGCATTGTAGGGCAAATAGATATAAACAGGGCCAAGGATAAATCCAAGGAAAAATTCCAAGCTTACTTACCGACCAGCATGCGGACAACCGAATCAACCTGTCTAAGCCCTTGTACACACAGTCGGAGAATCCGTCGGAATGTGTCCTATCGGACCGTGTTGTCGGATAATCCGACTGTGTGTGGTATGCATCGGACTGATTCCGTCGGAATATCCGTCGGACCCAATTTTCCAACTTGTTGGAAATATTTCCCGACCAACTGGGCCGGTAGGACATACTCCGATCATGTGTAGAGAATTTTGATCGGACCAAGTGCCACGCATGCTCAGATCAAATTCCTACATCAAAGCTATTGGCTACTAGCCTGAATGTAGTCCTATCGTAACGAAATTACGTCATCGCGTTCTGAAAGATCGGATTTTTCGACAACTTTGTCCGACCGTGTGTATGCAACAGTTTCGGACAAGATCCGACGGGCAAAATCCGACGGATTTGGTTGTCGAAATCTCCGACCGTGTGTACAGGGGCTTACAGTATGCGCTAAAAACAGGGGTTTAGTCTGCACACATTTGTAAATACATGCGTAAGCCAAGGCCATGTCAAGGCACCCGTTTTTAATGCATACTGTTAGACAGGTTGATTTGGTTGTCCATGGGTTGGCTGGTAAGTAAGATTAGAATTTTTCCTTGGATTTATCCTTGGCCCTGTTTAGAACCAGCATCCCTTTTGGTGAATCCAAATATGCTTGTCCAACCTACAGATAATCTAATGGACACAATTGTAGATCCAGCAACCTTTATAGTGAACATGAAAAAAGACACAGAAGGATGCAAATGCATAGTGCATTAACATCACCAAATTTTATTACCGTATATACTCGAGTATAAGCCGAGATTTTCAGCCTCTTTTTTGAGGCTGAAAGTGCCCCCTCGGCTTATACTCGAGTCACCGCTGTCTGACTGCTCGATCAGCGTATCGAGCAGACAGACGGCGGACATTAAAATTCAAAAGCCGCGCCTCCTTCTCCGCCTCCGCCTGTGATAGGCGGAACACTGAATTTCCCAGCAGTCAGTGTTCCGCCTATCACGGACATCCGTTCATTCTCATACTACGGACAAGTATGAGAGGATGTCCGTGATAGGCGGAACACAGGCTGCTGGGAAATTGAGTGTTCCGCCTATCACAGGCGGAGGACGGAGGCGCGGCTTTTGAATTGTAGAATGGCCGCCGAGAAGAGCGGCGATCCTGGAGCGGCGATCCATCGGCACGACACGGGACGGAGGAGGCACGGGACGGAGGAGGCACGGGACGGAGGAGGCACGGGACGGAGGAGGCACGGGACGGAGGAGGCACGGGACAGAGGAGGCACGGGACAGAGGAGGCACGGGACAGAGGAGGCACGGGACAGAGGAGGCACGGGACAGAGGAGGCACGGGACAGAGGAGGCTCGGGACGACGGCGGCTCGGGACGGAGGCTTGGGACACAGGTAGGCTGGACACACACACACACACACACACACACACACACACACACACACACACACACACAGGGATGGATGGATGGATGGATACACACACACACACACACACACACAGGGATGGATGGATGGATGGATGAATACACACACACACACACACACACACACACACACACACAGGGATGGATGGATGGATGGATACACACACAGGGATGGATGGACGGACACACACACAGGGATGGATGGATGGATGGATGGACACACACACAGGGATGGATGGACGGACACACACACAGGGATGGACGGACACACAGGGATGGACAGCCATGTCTCACCCTCGGCTTATACACGAGTCAATAAGTTTTCCAGTTTTTTGGGGGTAAATTGGGGGCCTCGGCTTATATTCGGGTCGGCCTATACTCGAGTATATACGGTAAGTGCAAGAGCCAAAAACATACTCACAAACATAAAAAGGGACAAGCGTTTCAAAACTCGACTCCAGCTTTAGACAATGCCATAATCACTGTTATTGGAAAACTGGCATGACTCTGAGGAAGGAGGCATGTCCCCCTTTCCAACCATAGTGATTATGGCATTGCTTAAAGCTGAAGTTGAGTTTTGTAATGCTTGACCCTTCTCATGTTTGTGAGAATGCTTCTGGCTCTTGTATTTAATACAATTTAGTGGTGGTAATGCATTATGCGTTAGCGCCCTCCTGTGTCTTTTTTCAGTTCTGTCTGGAGTTTCCCTGCTTGAGGAGGGTAGCATTGGTTTGAGCAAAGTGTGTCCACCATCAGATGTAGGACTGTGTGAGCACTTAAAGTGCAACTTCAGTCAGAAAATATAGTCTTGCTAGAGCACTTCAGGCTGGCTCCTTTTACAGGTATTACTATGTAAAACATTAAATGTCAGTGTCCATACTGTCTAAAATCCAGTAATACACTGTCTCACTCTGCTCGGCACATGTTATCAGTTATAACATGTCATCAGTTATTTTTCATTCTTATACCGTGTATACACAACCAGACTTTTCGACAAACTAGGTCCAACGGTCTTCCCAACGGACTTTCGGCGGAGTTCCGACTGACTTTCCGAACGAATGGACTTGGCCACACACAAGCACACCAAAGTCCGACGGATTCAAACATGATGACGTACGATCAGACTAGAATAAGGTTGTTCATAGCCAGTAGCCAATAGCTGCCCTAGCATTTCGTCCGTCGGACTAGCATACAGAGGAACGGATTTTCGATCAGACTCGAGTCCATCGGAAAGATTCAAAACATGTTTTAAATCTAAAGTCCATCTGATTTTTAGACAGCAAAGGTCCGATGAAGCCCACACACGATCGAATTGTCCGGCGGATTTGTTCCGTCGGACCTTGTCCATCAAAGTCTGGTCATGTGTACGCGCCATTAGGCATTTTTAGGCACTGCAGATATTGTAGAGGCTGATCTGCTCACAGCCTTAAAGAGAAATGAAACCCTCCTGTCCTTTAGAGCCAAGGAAGCTGCTTCTGTTTCATCTGCAACTGCCATGGTGCTGCACATGTGATCATTTATGACACCAACCATTTGATTGTTTGACAGTTTGATTGAGGACACAAGCAAATGTGACAGTTAGCAATCCCATAATTTTAAGAATGTAACTGTTTTTTGAAACTGTTAAATCGATGGGATTAGCTCCCGCTTTATAATTTACTGCTGTTAAGGGGCTCTGGGTTTCAGCAAAATGGCAGCCTCCAGCAAGAATAAACAGGAGCAATGCTGGAGGCAATTTACAGCACACACTAATTTTGGTAGCATAATTATTATTATGGAATATATGTTCCTTGCTAAAGAACATTATTTTTTATCAAGTTGTTATGGGTAAAGTTCCACTTTAAGTGTTGATACTTGTGCTTATAGAGCTAGCATTCATATTGAACACCAAGGTGCTTGTATTACCAGCATCTCTCGTGCTTATAGATCCTGCAGATTTTCTATTGAACACCACCGTTATAAATCAGCAACCTTTCTAGTGAACACCACTGTGCTTGTAGAACCAGCAACTCTTTTACTTCCAGGAAGGGGGGGGGGGGGGGGGGCCCAGAGGACTGATTCCTTCAAATGGGAGTGTAATCTAATGGTGTATAGTCACCCCAAACACATTAAACTAAAAATGTAAAATAATTGATAGAAAACCTCTATACGCAATATATGGGTTAATCTATCACCTAATAAGGCTGTTCATATAAATTGAACTGTATATATATATATATATATATAATAATTGAATATCCTAGTGCCACGTGCAACTTAAAACTCAGTGATATGACAAAAGGTGCTGAGTGCAATAGTAACCACTTGCCGCCCGCCCTATAGGCAATTGACGGCTGCAAAGTGGTTGCATAATCCTGACCGGACGTCATATGACGTGATCAGGATTATGAGCCGCTGCGCGCCCCCGGGGGCGCGCATCGCGGCAATCGTTGTTGCGGGGTGTCAGTCTGACACCCGGCAACTACGATCTCGGTAAAGAGTCTCCGACGGAGACTCTTTACCACGTGATCAGCCGTGTCCAATCATGGCTGATCACAGTGTAAATGGGAAAAGCCGGTGATCGGCTTTCCCTCACTCGCGTCTGTCAGACGCGAGTAGAGGAGAGCCGATCGGCTGCTCCTCTGACAGGGGGGGTCTGTGCTGATTGATTATCAGCACAGCCCCCCCGAGGATGCCCACACTGGACCACCAGGGACGCCACCAGACCACCAGGGAAAAGGTAATCCTCCCTAGACCACCAGGGATGCCAGTCAGCACAATGGGTGCCAATCAGTGCCCATAATGGATGCCAATCAGTGCCCACAATGGGCATCACTGATTGGCATGCATTATTGTTTGGCACTGATTGGCATCCATTACTATAGTATAACACCAATGCCGCCTATGAGTGCCCACCTGTGCCGCCTATGAGTGCCCACCTGTGCCGCCTATGAGTGCCCACCTGTGCCGCCTATGAGTGCCCACCTGTGCCGCCTATGAGTGCCCACCTGTGCCGCCTATGAGTGCCCACCTGTGCCGCCTATCAGTGCCGCCTATCCATGCCCATCTGTGCCGCCCATCCATGCCAATCCGTGCCAGCTATCAGTGCCAATTTGTGCCACCTATCAGTGTCCGGCCGTGTCGCCCATCCGTGTCGCCCATCCGTGTCGCCCATCCGTGTCGCCCATCCGTGTCGCCCATCAGTGCCGCCTATCAGTGCCACTTCATTGGTGCCACATTGGTGCCCATCAGTGCTGCCTTATCAGTGTAGCCCCATCAGTGCCCATCAGTGAAGGAGAAAACGTACTTATTTACAAAGTTTTGAAACTGAAACCAAAAAAAAACATTTTTTTTTTCAAAATTTTCGGTATTTTTTTATTTGTAGCGCAAAAAATAAAAACCGTAGAGGTGATCAAATACCACCAAAAGAAAGCTCTATTTGTGGGAAAAAAATGATAAAAATTTCATTTGGGTACAGTGTAGCATGACCGCGCAATTGTCATTCAAAGTGCGACAGCGCTGAAAGCTCAAAATTGGTCTGGGCAGGAAGGTGTTTAAGTGCCCGATATTGAAGTGGGTAAACATAGAAATATTAAAACACACGCAATAATCAAACAAAGTGCTAAGTGCGTATAGTAAACAAAAGAACTGGAATATACATAACATATAACTGGGTGAACACAGTCCAGTGGCAATATCAGATATGCATATAAAGTGAATCCGTGCTTCTAAAGTGCATAAAAAAATCCCAGTTGAAGTCACCGGAAGTGACGTAACGCGTAGGATACGGAGACCGGAAGTGACGCTCGCACCAGAGCGGTCTGTTTGAATTGTCTTGCTGAGAATACTGCCTGACTTACCCCATTCGTTTGTGAGTAATTTTAATCTTAAATAAAAGAGTGACTTTTTAAAAAAACTTGTTACACTATGGTTGCCCTTATATCTGTTCTTTGAGCTGTATTGGAGTACTTTGATGGAGTTTACATGGATAGAGATCTGAGAGTGATTCCCTGAGGCTCCCCTCCTTCCTCTCTTCCCCCTGGTGCATCTGTGAGGAGGCTACATATATACTATATTTTATATAGCGGGGAAGTAATTACCTAGTGTGTACACTTACACGTGGAATCACTTGTGTGGAGGAAGATCCGTTTTTTGATGCACTTTAGAAGCACAGAATCACTTTATATGCATATCTGATATTGCCACTGGACTGTGTTCACCCAGTTATAGCACTTTGTTTGATTATTGCGTGTGTTTTAATATTTCTATGTTTACTATTGCACTTTTGTCATATCACAGAGTTTTAAGTTGCATGTGGCACTAGGATATTCAATTATTATATATATAGACAGTCCAATTTATATGAACAGCCTTATTAGGTGATAGATTAACCCTTATATTGCATATAGAGGTTTTCTATTAATTATTTTACATTTTTAGTTTAATGTGTTTGGGGTGACTATACACCATTAGATTACACTCCCATTTGAAGGAATCAGTCCTCTGGGGTCCCCCCCCCCCTTTTTTTTAAGGCTCCACTTTCCTGGAAGCGCAACACCATTCTATCTTTTATTTTGTTTAAATACATGAGTTGGTGTCTCGTGAAAGTGTTTGCGGTCCAGTGAATGAGAATAGTTCACGCTAACTCCATATAAAGCGCAGGAGCCCATTTAATATTTATTGAAACTCTTTTACTTAATGTAGATAAAGAAAGTCTTCTAGTGAGCGCCTGTCATGTACCTGGTAAGGCCAAACTGATGAGAGGGGCTCTCCCTTACACCCCCAGTCCTGTTTTCCTACCCGAGGTTGATGACATGGTGTGACAGGACATGGAGTAGCACGGGTGCCCATGGTAAATCCTCACCAGAAGAATATCTCAGTCATGCAGCATAGCAGAAGATGCTTAGCAGGCACTCATGCAGGATGTCCTCACAGGAACTTGCACATAAAGTAGACAGAACCAAGGCCAGCGAGCAGAAGTTTGCAGCAATCTGGCAGTGAAGATGCAGATTCAAGAGACAATGGCAGAAACGGAAACCAAGCCAGACTCAGTATCACATAGGCGTGAAACGGTACCAAAACGAGAAGCAACAGGCGGAGTTAGGAAACAAGTCGGAGATCAGGTAATGAAGAACTCATAATCAGGCAAAGTCCACAGGCAAGCCAGGTTACATACTTATAGTATTTTTCTGGCAAAAAATACAAATATAAAGGAATTTAAATGCATCCATCAGGTTAAGAATGAAGTTGATGGTTTGCATGGAAGATGGGAAAATAGAAAATAGACACATTTTGTGCAGGAAATTGAAGAAGATGCACTCGTTTTCCTCAAAGCATATCTTGAAAAGCAAGGTTTTTCAATAGTAGAATTAGGCATAAGTCACAGAACATTCTACTGACAAAATACCTGGTTAAGTTAAAGTGAACCTTACTTTAGAGTTATACATTCTAGCTAGGGCTATTTTTCAGCGGGAATGTGGGAATGCAGTTCCGGCACCTCCAGCACTGAATGTATGTATTGGAAAGAGGTGCTGGAGGGTCTATTAATGCTTGCTGCTGGGGTATCCATTATCATTGGGGGGGATCTGTTTTGGGGTGGGTGTCTTTTGTTGCTGGGTAAGTCTACTGTTGCTGGTTGGGGGTCTTATCTTGCTGGGGGGCCAATTGTTGCTGGGTGGGATCTACTGTTGAGAGAGAGGTCTATTGTTGCTGGCTACTGGAGAGTCTATTAATGCTGGCTGCTGAGAAATCTGTTATTTCTGCTAGGGGTCGTTGCTGGGGTGGTATTTTGTTGTGGGGGTCCATTGTTGCTGAAGGGGAAGTCTTTTGTTGTGTGGGGGATCTATTGTTTCTGGGGGGATCTATTGTTGCTGTGGAAGGTCTATTGTTTCTGGGGTGGGGTCTATTGTTGCTCATTGCAAGGGATGTTTTAATATCTTTCTTGTTTTCATTACCACAAAGTTGCACAAAATACTCGGTTCTGTATTCTCTGAAAGGTGCTGTACTGGGAGGTGGGTAGGGGGTGGAGCCAAGGGATGGTGCTCAGAGACTGGTAGGAGGCATTGATGAAGTGTGACTCGGAAGGGTGGAGTTCCTGCGCCTATTCCCTGAGAAAAAAAGCCCTGATTCTGTCCATATCGAAAACGAGTAGGTTACTAAAGTATGAAAATTCTCGTATGACAGAATAAAAATTCAGAAGTGATTTTATGTGTTGGAGTGTATTTGTATTGTATTTTTGGACCAAAGCTGCAGTGGGTGGAGCTCAGCCGTTAAGAAGGTCAAGAGAATTCAAGTCCCATCAATAAAGCAAAACTAAATCTGGAACAGGCACAGAAAAGGCTTTTCTTATGTAGCCGTGCCCACGCAGGGGTTGATGAATGTAGTGGTTCACCTTTCACAATGCCCAGTCATCCATCCTCAGTCACTCAGAGACATAGACCAGTCCATAGCTTTGTTTTGTTTTTATTTGAGGGGATTAAACTTAGATGGGAAATTGGGAATTATAGGATGCCCAGGAACAATCAGTGCAAACTTGCTTGGGACTTCTATATACATGCCAGTATATACACTTCAACCTTCTCTCCAGCACAAACACTTGCTGCACACCGTTTCTCCTCCAGCACTTCACTTGCTGCAAACTGTTAATCCTCCGGACTAGCTAGCACTGCATTGGTAGGCTTGACACTGCTTCAGCCAGGCCTCAATGAACTGCCTTTTGCAGGCAGGGACCTCCGGCCCCTGTGGTGTAGAAATTGTTAAGGTGCTAGCTATCCTCTATTCAGCCACCACTCCTAGGCTGCAATGACCTCTCTCCACTGCCCTTTCCACAGTCCTCTCTTCTGGTTCTGCACCCATCTCAAACTGCAATCTCCCAGTTCTCTCAGGCATGCCTCCCCAGTCCTACCAACTGTGCTCACTCAACAGCCCTCCCGGCTGCAACCCATAGTCCTCCCTGGAGACTTAGAAGTTTTCTCTCCCGCTGTCCTTTACTTGCTCTCTCATGTGCCTCTCCTTCCAGGATCTTGTCACTCCTCCTGGATGCATTTGAGCCCCAGACTGGGGAGCTCCCTGCGGGCCCAACAGTCTCCACACTCTCTCACTCCAACTCTTCCACCCGACAACTCCTCCCCAGCTGGGCTGACCCCAGATATTTAAAGAGGCCTTCCCCCTGCCAATCCAGGTTGGGGATTGGTCAGAGCTCCCTAAATCCCTAGACTAGAGCTCCATCTCCCCTCTCCTCCTCTCCTTTCAGGTCTTTCTAGCAAGCTCTAGAAGGAAGAGGGAGGTGTCTGTGATGCTGCCTGTGAGTCATCAGCTGCTACCCTCAGCCAATCCCAGGCCAGAATGAAAACAAAATAGGCCTAGCAACCAGCTAGGCCTACCTAAATATACCTACTCTGCCAGAAAAATCCTCCCTCTAGCCTCCCTAACTAGAGGGTGCTACACTTAATCAAGATATCTTGTGGTATCTTGAAGCAGGTACCTTGTGGTGTCTGCTCCTGGGCAGACAGTATTCGTTTAACCGTTTTACTTGCTTCCACCTGGCCAATTCAGTAATCCTTACATTATTGCCTGTTTTAGAGATTGTGGAGTTAATTTACTAAAGGCAAATACACTGTAGTTTGTAAGTGCAGCTGCACTCATTTTCTCCAGAGCTTAGTAAATGTGGCAAAACTGCACTTTGTAAAGAATACCCAATCAGGTGCAAGGAAAATTAAAAAAATAAGCAGTATATTTGCTTGCACATGATTGCAACTGCACTTGCAAAGTGCGCAGTCCATTTTCCTTTAGTAAATCAACCCCTGTAAGTCTACCAATCAAAACCTTACAGCCATCTAATGCATAGGACTGCCTGCCTGCAAATATGAATTAATGTGATCAATGACTAACAAGCCACTTATCACAATAAAGTAAAGTAACATAGGGGGTTATTTACTAAAGGCAAATCCACTTTGTACTGCAAGTGCACTTGGAAGTGCAGTCGCTGTAGATCTGAAGATCTGAGGTGGACTTTAGGTGTTGGGCCTAAAGCCACAGACCCCATTTGTGTGTGTGTGTGTGTGTGTGTGTGGGGGGGGGGGGGGGGGAGGGAGGGGGGTATGTAGCTTGTTCCGGAGATATGGGGATCTTTGCGCAGCTTGTCAAAGGCTACATACATAGCGGTCAGTTTAAATACAAACTGGCACACTCTGTTTGCAGAGAGGATGAGCTCAATGTACCTCTCCTCACTTCTTTTCAGAGGCACTGAACTCAATGGACAGCTTGGAGCCTGCAGAGTTTGACAGGCAGCACCACCTGTCAAATTCGCCTATGGGTCAGTCTGCAACTGCAAGCCAAACTCGCTCACAGTAGCAGCATAGTCCAACCATGTAAAACTACCATTCAGCAATGTAAAAAAAAAAAACAAGGAGGCAGCAGTAGCACCTCATGAATGCCTGTCAGCTGCTGCTATACCACTCCTTGAAAAGCAATCCACCACAGATCAATTTTCTGAGGGCAGTAAGCATTGCTGCAAATGTGAAAGAAACTTGAAACACATCATCCATTTCACACTCACCACCAACCAGATCACTCCCCAGCCACTTCCTATGTTGGCCACCTCCCTTCAACTTATATCACAGGTGACCATTTCCCAGCCGGCAGATGACAGACCCTACTCCATAAGATATCACTCCCAGTTACTTTCCCCACCAGCTGATTGATATCCCTTCATAACCACCTCACATCCCCCCCTGCTGACGGACCACTCTCCCCAGCCTGTCCCCACACACCCTCTCACTTGCTGACTGGTGGATGGGAGAATCACTCCCACAGTGATATTGTATTCTGCCAGTGGGTAGCCTTCCCTACCCACAGAATACAATGATCAGTATTGCTAACCATAGCTGACAGCACTGATTGTTTTGGGAAAAACCTGGCAGACTGGTTGTACTCAAGTTGATTAACAGATTGACTTGTGTACAACCAGCCAGCCCATACATAGATCGACTATGGCTGGTATTTGCTAAATTGGCTTAATTTCAATCCATGTACGGCCTGCTTAACCCTCCTGTACATACTTCCCCCATTATACCCTCCACACTCCTCTCCTGTACATACTGCCCACTGGTAACCCTCGGTAGGGATGGCCGTACGGTTCGCCCGGCGGTCGTTTCACGGCAAATTTCGGCTGTTCGCGGCCCGCCCGATCGGCGAACTATTGCCGCTGTTTGCCCGGCGGACTTCCATGTTTACTGTGTAAAAGAACTTTGACCTATGATGACACATCCATCATGGGGTACAGGACAGCCAATTGAGACATTACAGCAGATGGACACTTGGACATTCCCCCTAACTTATAAATAGACCCGATCCGGCGGCCATTTTACATTCTTTCGTATGTCACTATAGGGAGAGGTTGCTGTGTGGAGCAGGGAGAGACTGCAGTGACCCAAATCGCTAGCTATTAGGTCCACAAAAGTTCTTTTAAGGACTGGTATGGTATAGGTGTTAGGTGTAGTTCAGGATATAGGTTTGAGGCACTGCTATTCAAGTCATTGTTGCAGCAGCCTGTCTTTTGTCAGTGTAGAGAGAGGGACAGGATGCTGTGTGCAGCAGGGACAGTCAGTTTAATCATTAGCTGTTACTATTAGGTCCACAAAAGTCCTTTTCAGGACTGGTATGGTAAAGTAGTACAGGATATAGTTTTGAGTGCTCTTCAAGTTATTGTTGCAGCAGCCTGTGTTTTGTCAGTTTAAATAGGGACAGGCAGGAAGCTGTGTGTGGCAGTGAGGGACAGTCAGTTTAATCAGTAGCTGTTACTATTAGGTCCACAAAGGTTCTTTTCAGGACTGGTATGGTAATAGGCTTGTACACGTATAATATTCTTTCTTCCAAATATAGAAAGAATATTATACTTGACTGCTGCCCTTCTGCTGCAGTAGTCCTTTATGAGTATAGGGACTGAGGTACAGTCTGCTAATCACAACCTACTAGTTGCACAAAGGTCCTTATAAGGACTGGTAAGGTATAGCGTACTACAGTACATAGGGTTGAGTGAGGTACAGTCTGCTATTCCTTAAGGACTGGTATAGGTCCACAATATATAGGGTTGAGGTGCACTACTGCTGACTGCTGCCCTATTCTGCAGCAGTCCTTTATCAGTATAGGGACTGAGGTACAGTCTGCTAATCACAACCTACTAGTTGCACAAAGGTCCTTATAAGGACTGGTAAGGTATAGTGTACTACAGTACATAGGGTTGAGTGAAGTACAGTCTGCTATTCCTTAAGGACTGGTATAGGTCCACAATATATAGGGTTGAGGTGCACTACTGCTGACTGCTGCCCTATTCTGCAGCAGTCCTTTATCAGTATAGGGACTGAGAGTTTTGTCACAGGGTCATTTAAAAAATGACAGGCAGAGGAAAAGGCAGGCCCTTCCGCAGGGGTGGTAGGGGTAGGGCAGGAGCAACAGGCTTGAAACAAAGTGGGAAGTTGCAGAAGGTGCGTTCAATTACTTTAAAGGACGCACCAGACTTGGTTGAGTGGCTCACTCAGCCTTACTCTTCTGCACCCTCCTCATCCTCACGATCTGCACCCTCTTCTTCACTCTCTGCTATGTGCACCCCCAAAGACACTACCACCAACAACACCACCACCACCACATACCTTCCGCTTGAGTCACAGGAATTATTTTCCGATCCATATCAAGACATTTCTGATGCACAGCCACTCTTGGCATTGGATCAGGAAGTGGAGGTAGCAACAACCGCCACTCAGCAGTCTGACGACAGTACCCAGATCAGCCCAAGGAGGAGGTTGGTCCCTGGTGTTGCTGCCTACTCCGAGATCTCTACTTACAGCGGTGGGGAAGGTGACGTTGATGATGACGTGTCTAGTGATGTCACGTGGGTGCCCACAAGAGAAGAAGAGGAGGGGAGTTCAGAGGGAGATATGGACCAGCAGATAGGGAGGAGAAGCAGGAATAACTTACATTGCACAGGAGGGACAAAGCAGACTGCTAATGTATTAGGAGCGAGTCATCGACCATGTACGGTCACATCTGGCGCTCCCAGGACGCCGGCACATGGCTCCGCAGTGTGGGCTTTTTTTAACGTGTCCGCTGCTGACAATAGTGTTGCCATCTGCAATCTTTGCAGTCAACGCATTAGTCGCGGTAAGCCCAACACTCACCTAGGAACGACCTCCTTAAGAAGGCACATGAGCTGCTGTCACTGAGCCCAGTGGGAGCAACGGAACACACAAAGCCACACTCCAGGCTCTCCCTGTCCAGCCTCGTCTTCTACTTCTCCTTCTCCTATCTCCTCACAATTGTCCTCCACTCCACCTTCCATCACGCCAAGCTCACGTTTTTCTGCAAAAAGGCAGGCTTCCGTGGGCCTAATGTTCGAGCGTAAAAAAATGATGACACCGGATAACCCTCTTGCCCAACGGTTGACTGCTGGCTTGTCAGAACTGATAGCCCGCCAACTACTGCCATATAAACTGGTGGACTCAGAGGCCTTTTGAAAATTTGTGGCCATTGGAACACCACAATAGAAGGTCCCAGGAAGGAAGTATTTCTCAGAGAAGGGCATCCCAGAGCTATATGGCCATGTTCAGCGGCAAGTGAATGTATCTCTGGCACACAGTGTCGGTTCCAAGATACATATGACCACAGACACGTGGTCTAGCAAGCACGGGCAGGGAAGGTATATCACTTTTACTGCCCACTGGGTGAACCTTCTGACGGCCATCAAGCATGTAACCCGTGGCACCCGTGTAGATTTGGTTTTACTGCCACGGATTGCATGCAGGCCTGGCTCCTCTTCTCCTCCTACTCCATCCTCCTCCCTCTCCTCCTCGGCTGAATCCTCCTTTTCCGCTGCTAGCGTCTCTTCCGCTGCGCCTCCCAAGCTCCCCAGAACCTATTCGACATGCCAGGTGAGACATTGCCATGCCGTGCAGCGTCTGTTGTGCCTGGAAGCCAAGAGCCACACTGGCCCGGCACTCCTTTCAGCTTTGCGTTCACAGGCAGATCAGTGGCTAACACCGTTCAATTTGACAGTTGGTAAAGTGGTGTGTGACAACGGTGCCAATCTGCTTAGCACATTGAAACAGGGCAAAATTACACACATGCCATGCATGGCACACGTCTTAAACTTGGTCGTTGTCACGTACCTAGTTGTAGAGCCTGGAATGCAGGGATCGGCCTCTCGTATCCCCCTGGCTAATGAACCCCTGGAGATGGGGAACAGGTATTCAAAAGTTCAGGGGGCACAAGTGCCTGGCAGATGGAGACTGGTCCAGATGATCAGCTGGGCACCGACAGCGGGTTGGTAGAGCTGGTAGGATTGATCAGTAGCGGGCAGGCACCCGTGGATGGACTGCTGGGCAGGTAGTCGTCAGGAGGCACCAGGAACCCAATGGGTAAACAGGAGCGGGAGTATCGGGTACAGGCCGGGTCAGCAGGAGTCGGTCAGCGAGGTACAAGGGATGAGGCAGAGACGTGGTCAGGCAAGCAGAGGTCGTAGACAGGCAGCAATGGATCGGAGTCAAGGAACAGGCCGGGTATCAGGAAACCAGAGTAACGGGTACAGATTCAGACAACAAGATCACGGACACGCTGTAGACTGGACAGCACGGGTGGAAGGGAGCCAGTGACTAAAGAAGGCCTTAGGGCGCCAAACAGACGTACGACGGGTCAGCGCGTCCCCGCAAGGGAACGTGTCCCGTTCGTGACCCACGAGCGCGTGCACGTTCGTCCGGGTCGACGCGAGTGCGTTCGTCGGCTTTAGCGCGCGTCAAAGGGAAACGACGGCCTCTCCACGACGGAACTCTACAGGTAAGTCTCTTACATACGACCGAGGTGCCCGAGCGGTCGTGACAGTCGTGCAGTGATTCGTTGTCAAATACCCTGGGGTCCAGGACATCCTGCGGCAGGCAAGGAAAATCTCGGCCCATTTCAGAAGATCTTACACGGCCATGGCTCGCCTTGCTGACATTCAGCGGCGACACAATCTGCCGGTCAGACGTCTTATTTGCGATTGCCCGACGCGATGGAACTCAACCTTCTATATGCTTGATAGGCTGCTCCAACAAAAAAGTGCAGTTAACGTCTACCTGTATGAGCTCTGCGGCAGAACAGGTTCTGGGGAGCTGGGGGTTTTTTCACCGCGCCAGTGGCTGCTCATGCGTGACGCATGCAGACTTCTGCGGCCATTTGAGGAAATCACCAAACTGGTCAGTCGCAGCCATGGCGCCATCAGTGACATGGTACCTTATGCCTTCTTTATGGAGCGTGCATTGCGTTGTGTCATTGATCAAGCTGTGGAGGAGCAGGAGCGGGAAGATGAGGAAGTCGCAATGCTGGATGAATTCCCAGGGGGGGGCTACTCTATCTGAGACAAGTGAACAACAGGAGTCTGAAGAGGAGTCAGAGGAGGATGAGCGGATGAGGAGGAGCAAGAAGAGCATGCTTTAAACCTTTCTGGGATCCCTGTTGTGCGTGCATGGGGAGAGGAGAATGAAGAGGACGACGTTATCCTGGATGATGAGCAGGAGTCAGGCCACCACACCGCTTCCAGTTTAGTGCAAAATGGGGGCCTTCATGCTCCAGTGTTTTAATAAGGACCCCCGTATAAAAAGCATAAGGGTCAAGGACCAGTACTGGGTGGCAACGTACTTAGACCCCCGGTACAAACACAAAATGGCGGAAATGTTACCGCTGTCACAGAGGGCTGTCAGAATGCAGCACTTCCAGGCCTTGCTTCGAGAAATGCTGCATTTTGTTTTTGCGTGCGCTGGCAGAGGAGCAATTCCCACTCCCAGAGAAGGAATTGCAGGTACCAATCCAACAGCGCCTGCAAGAAGAGGCCGGTTTGAAGATGTGTTGGTGACTTCTGATATGAGGTCATTCTTTCAGCCGACCCATCGACAGGTGTCATCCGGATCCAGCATCAGGGAACGCCTAGACCGTCAGGTGTCCGACTACATCGGGTTAACGGCCGATGTGGACGCTCTGAGGAGTGATGAACCCCTGGACTACTGGGTGGGCAGGCTTGACCTCTGGCCAGAGCTTGCCCAATTTGCAATTGAACTGTTGGCTTGCCCCTCATCCAGTGTCCTGTCCGAAAGGACGTTCAGCGCAGCAGGGGGGATCGTGACCGATATGCGTACTCGCCTAGCTCACGACAGTGTTAACTACCTCACATTTCTAAAAATGAATGAGGCATGGATCTCGGGGGAATTCAACACATGTGACCAGTAGACCATGTATATGTCTATAAACAATTTTTTTAATCGAGCACACAGACCTTCTTTCTTCATTTGGCTCACTTCCTTGTCCAAAAAAAGCACACCGTACTATATGCCCGTACCCTCCTGTTTGAAGTGGTTGAGCGGTGTCATATTTCTACTGGGGCTGCTTATTATGAGGGGCTCCCACCATCCCTGTGCTGTGCTGACTTCCTCCTGGGGCTGCTTATTATGAGGGGCTCCCACCATCCCTGTGCTGTGCTGACTTCCTCCTGGGGCTGTACCTCTGCTGTGCATATTATGAGGGGCTCCCACCATCCCTGTGCTATGCTCATTATGAGGGGCTCCCACCATCCCTTAGCTATGCTGACATCCTCCTGGGGCTGCTTATTATGAGGGGCTCCCACCATCCCTGTGCTATGCTGACTTCCTCCTGGGGCTGCTTACAGTGCAGGTGTCAGTGCTGTATATCGCGGTGCTGGTGTCAGTGCTTTATGTCACGCTGCTGATGTCAGTGCTCTCTATCACGGTGCTGGTGTCAGATGACTCTATCACGGTGCAGGTGTCATTGCTGTATGTCACGCTGCTGGTGATCATCTCCTGCACCCTCTTCTTTGCCTACCCTGACCTTCCCTCTCCTCCATTGCCTTCATGCGCTCCACAGTCCTGAATTGTCACAATTTCACATATAAAAAAAGAATGCTTGTAGTTGTCGATCCCAGATTCACCTCATACATGTGTTATGTCATTGGCCATGTGGTGAGACTATGTTTGCACAGCTAGTAATTATTTTGTGGCTGCAAATTTGACCTGTAGGTTTGCAAAGTTTACCTCCCATTGAAGTCAACGGGGCCCGCCGCAAACGTTACGGTTCGCGAACTATCGGCCGCGTTCGCGAAACATCCCATTGGAAGTTCGTCCATCACTAACCCTCAGCATTCCTCTCCTGTACATAGTGCCCACTGTCAACCCTCCACACTCCTCTGCTGTGCATACTGCCTACTGTCATACCCCCCACACTCCTCTCCTGTACATAGTGCCCACTGTTATATCCTCCACATTCCTCTCTCTCATCTGCACATACTTCCCACTTTTATATCATCCATACTCCTCCCCTATGCCTCTTCAACGAAAGGAAATCTCTGGGTATATATATCTGATGGAAATAGATATGGATATGATGTAAAATTGTATGAAGATAGACAGGTTATATAAAAACAGTACTCAATGTATTTTATAATTATTTTTTATTTTTTTAAATAAATATATTTTTTTACGCTTAATACATATATAATTTCTCTTTATTATTTTTTATGCTATATATTCAATCACAGTAGTATGCCTAAAAAGTCCAACACGACCAACAATTTTTTTGAGGTTTTTTGTGTCTTCCCCTTCTTCGTCTTCTTTTTCCCTTGTTTTATTTCAGACTAAAGGAAATGTTCTCAGTCCTCATATTTTGTCTGCCCATTAGTAGTACTCATTTTAATTTTGTGATTACTGCTGTGATCTATAGAGGATCATAGGGGATGTCAGCTACTTTAAATATACCACTGGTTAAAAAAGTGTCCCTGAACATATTTTTGAAATGTTGACAACTATGTACTTAGGTACTGCCCAAGGGCCACCGGGTCAGTAGGGGGCCCCATGAGAGGCTCCTGGGATATCAAAGCGGTAGTAAACTTCACTAACATGAAGGCCCCAAGGTAGATTATGCCATAATGTACAAGAATGCACAGCATATTAGCATATTGGGGTGCACTTACGTGTCAGACTGAGCCCTCCAGCATGCGCTGTGATCCGGCGGGTCCCGGGCACTTCCATCTTCACCCGGTCTTCCTTCCGGGTTCTATGCCTCCGTTCACTTGCCTTGGCCGGGCTGCGTTGCTGTCACTTCCACGCATGTTCGTGCGCATTCACTCTGTCTCTCATCCCCTCTCTGTCTCTCATCCCCCCTCCCTTACCCCTCACCCCCTCTCATCCTCTTTCTTTCTCTCTCATCCTCCCTCTCTCTATTTAATTTAATTTGTTATAACAAAAAAAAATTGCATTTTTATTTTTTTATTTAAAAAAACACCAAAATCCTCAACACCAGGCCCATGATGTTCTTAATCTGGCCCTGCTTATACCCTTGATGAGATTATGTCCAATGCACTTGATCTCTTATAAGCTGGAGATCATTGTGATCCGGTAAATGAGTGGGCACTCTTGGTTGTGAGGCAGTTCTGGAATTATGCATGCTGTATTCTGGCACTTGAAACATATAAAGATTTTGTACTAGCCCTTGAAGCCCTTAATCTTCTAACTGGGATTGGATTTATGTTTATTTCTTTGCAGTATATACTTATTTTGGTTTAAGATTTATTTGGTTATCATCACATTTTTGTTGTTGAATATGCACATGCGTATGGTGGGTTTAACCTCTTCCCGCCCGACCTATAGTCGAATGATGGCTATAGAGCAGGCGCTTTCGTCCGGGAGGCTGTCCCTGGACGTCCTGGTGTTTACTTCCGCAATGCGCGCCGCCGCGGGCATGCATCGGGGAAGTTCTGTGTTTGCCGTGTCCCGCGGCCATTTACAGCGTGATCGGTGTGTCCAATGTGAGATGATCTCATATGTAAACATATGAGATCATCTCTCAGCGCCACTCTCCCTCCTCACACAGACAGCGTGTGAGAGGGGAGAGATGAACGGCTGCAGCGTCCATAAGTGGAAAAAAAAAGTTAAAAAAAGTGCCATCCTCCCCCAGTGCCATCCTCCCCCAGTGCCATCCTGCCCCAGTGCCATCCGCCCCAGTGCCATCCACCCCAGTGCCACCTGTTAGTGCTATCTGTCCCCAGTGCCACCTGTTAGTGCTATCTGTCCCCAGTGCCACCTGTTGTCAGTGCCATTTGTCCCCAGTGCCATCTTTCATCAGTGCCACGTATAAGTGCCATCTGTCATCAGTGCCACGTGTCATCAGTGCCACATAGTGCCATCTGTCATCAGTGCCACATAGTGCCATCTGTCATCAGTGCCACATATTAGTGCCATCTGTCATCAGTGCCACGTATCAGTGCCATTTGTCATCAGTGCCACCTGTCAGTGTCACGTGCCATCTGTTGTCAGTGTCACGTGTCATCAATGCCACTTATCAGTGCCATCTGTCATCAGTGTCACGCGTCATCGGTGCCACGTATTAGTGCCATCTGTCATCGGTGCCACGTATTAGTGCCACGTATTAGTGCCATCTGTCATCAGTGCCACGTATTAGTGCCATCTGTCATCAGTGCCACGTATTAGTGCCATTTGTCATCAGTGCCACGTATAAGTGCCACGTGTCATCAGTGCCACGTATAAGTGCCATCTGTCATTAGTGCCCCATATTAGTGCCATCTGTCATCAGTGCCACGTATAAGTGTCATCATTGCCACGTATCAGTGCCATCTGTCATCAGTGTCACGTGTCATTGTCCTGGTGCTCCAGGGCCTTCAAAAGTGTAATAGGTAGTCAACAAGTTAGATGTGTAATTTATGCTCCTAGAACACCCGATGGCGCTCCCTGCATGTTGGGCCTCTCTATGTGGCCAGGCTGTGAAAAAGTCCCACACATGTGGTATTGTAATACTCAGGAGGAGTAGCAGAATTTTTTTGGGGGTGTCATTTGTGGTATACACATGCCATGTGAGAGAAATAACCTATTACAATGACAATTTTGTGGGAAAAAAAAATTAAAATCTTAATTTTGCAAAGAATTGTGGGAAAAAAATTACAACATCAAAAAGCTCACCATGCCTCTTACTAAATACCTTGGAATGTCTGCTTTCCAAAAAGGGGTCATTTGGGGGGTATTTGTACTTTCCTGGCTTGTTCAAGAAGCGACAGTACATCAGATGTGATCAATTTTGTGCGATTCACACCACAGCTTGTAGAATCTCTAACTTTCACAAAGACCAAATAATATCCACTACTTTGGGTTATTTTTTACCAAAGATATGTAGAAGTATAAATTGTGGCCAAAATTTATGAAGAAAAATTTATAATTTTGTCACAGAAACAAAGAAATATGCGTTTTTTTTCAAAATTTTCTGTCTTTTTTGATCAAATACAACCAAAAGAAAGCTCTATTTGTGGGAAAAAAAGGACAAAAAATTCATTTGGGTACAGTGTTGCATGACTGGGTAATTGCCATTCAAAGTGTGAGAGCACCGAAAGCTGAAAATTGGTCTGGTCAGGAAGGGTGTTTACGTGCCCAGTAAGCAAGTGGTTAAACAGAAGTAATTTCATTTTTATATATCCTGAGTGAAGCACTTTACTATAATTGTTTGTTTTTGGGTTTTTGTGCATCTCTTTTTTTTTAACATTATTTGTATCTTTCTGTATCTGAAACACAGAGTACAGCATTACCTCTTAGCACTAAGCGCATACAAATATTTGTTTTTTATTATTATTAATACAGTTTATCCTAGATTTAGTAAGAATTTTGGAAGTTATGTTGTATTTGTGCGCGCTAATAATGATTTTTGAGTTTTTATGCAAAACATTTGTTCAGCTATCACATAAAATAAAATCAGTAACACCATCTTTCAATCCTACAGGCCCTGTTCTTTTTACAAGCTGTATGGTTTGTGGGGTATTTTACTAACTTTCAAAGGTGAAAGTGAAAAATAGTAGAAAATGACAGAAAATTGAAAAATATCAAAAATGGGCTGGACATCATATAAAAAATTGGAGGCTGGGCCTGGCAGCGAAAGGGTTAAATGTTTTAAAAATAACAAGTTTCATTTTAAATAATGTTCCAGTTTTATCTGTTAACTGGATTTTCTTATTTCTGTACCATATTTCCTAATTTAATAACATTTCATAACTTTTATAAGACGCTTTTTTTTATATTTGTAAAGGTATCTTTTCACATTGTTTTCTGTGTTTACACTGCATTTCTGTGGAAAGTAACTGCATAATTGGTGCCAAGCGCTTGAAAAAATGTGTAATAATAAGCATTTTATACTTGGAGTATACATAAATGTTATATATACACACACACACAACAATGTGGCTATTAACTGATAGTAAACCCCAAATCCAATTTGTGATTCAGCCCACTGTATAGTTCTTAGTTAAATACAAAAAAATGTAATGTATTAAGATAACTAAAGGAGAGAAAGGACAAGGATCTGATGTTAATACACTGCATGTAGATGGAAGTATAAAGCTGAAGTATCAGAAAGAGATTATAAAGAATATGAAAACAGAAAATGTAGGTAATGAGCAAGAAATAATAAAGTGATAACATAATTTGCAGAAACACATCTTGGTTATCAAACTTTTTAAAGGAGATTGGTTTGATGAGGATTGTAGAAAGGCTATAGAAGAAAGGAATAAAAACATGTCTAAAACACTAGAATGCTAAGAAAGATGAATTTATGAAACAATAGAATAAAATATGCAAAAACAAGAAAACTAAAAAGGAAATAGAAAAGTTTGAGAAAACTGAAAATTGTTACCAATACTTACTGTAATGTTCCTTTCTTGGCCTGTCCCCATGTCGGCACACAATGGGTTAACCCATCTCTCCAGTCACTCAGGACCACCTTCTCCTAGCTGATAAAAAGGGAGCCCTTTCTCCCCCACTTTTGTTCCAATAACTAGCGGACGACAGGCTTGAAAGGAGGGAAAAAAGATTTTGCTGACGTGAGGACAGGCCAGGAAAGGAAAATTACAGTAAGTATTGTTAACAATTTTCCGTTTTCCTGGCCAGCCTCCCGTCAGCATACAATGGGATTTGATTTAGCTGATATAGGGTGGGATAATAAAAAGACTCGAAAAACTACTAGGAATGCTGCTTTAGTGAAGATTTTATTTTGCTTGGAAGGGTGCTGACACCACTGCGTTTCCAAAATTTGCTGCCCTAGGCGCTGTGACATTCAAACTGTAATGTTTGGTGAAGGTTTCGCAGGAGCGGTCCTGCATAATCATATGTCTTCAACCGATATTTTAGCAGAAGCTGCCCATGATGTTGCCACCCCTCTTGTTGAATGAGCTCTAATAACTTGTGGATGCATCAGCCCCTGCTTCTCACGTAAGGCTTATCACTTTGGTGATCCAGTTAACTATGATTCTAGCTGATGCCGCTTCTCCTCTTCTAGGTCCTGATGGCAGGACGAACATCAGTTTTGTGCAACTGCAGAGAGCGGTGTAAGTAACTTGAAAATAATTTGACCATGTCCAATGGTCTGAGATGTCCAATGGTTCCTCCTCTTGTCTCGTCGGTTGCATGAAGCTGGGTAGGACCGCCTCCCAATTTACATGGAACTTGGAAACCACCTTCGGGGGTTAAGGCCAGTGAGGGCCTAAGAATCACTTTGTCCAGGAGAATGATACAAAGAGGATCTTTGCAAGATAGAGCTCCTAGAAACAGAAACAGAAACTCTCCTTGCTGTCGTTATGGCTGTGTGAAAAATCAGCTTGACTGTCAGGAACCATAGTGGGCATGTCTCCGCAGGCACGAATGAACGTTGGAACAAAGCTTTTAGCCCTGTGCCCAAGTCCCAGGCTGGGAACAGGGACTTCCTTGGTGGTCTTATTTTTATTGCGGCTCTAAGAAATTGCTTTATTAGCGGCTCGTCTGCCTGTGAATAGAGATGGGCCGAACACCCCCCCAGTTTGGGTCTGCAATACCCGCTAATACTCTGCAATACCCGCTAATACTCTGCAATACCCGCCAATACTCTGCAATACCCGCCAATACTCTGCAATACCCACAAATACTCTGCAATACCAGCCAATACTCTGCAACACCCGCAAATACTCTGCAATACCAGCCTATACTCTGCAACACCCGCAAATACTCTGCAACACCCGCAAATACTCTGCAACACCCGCAAATACTCTGCAATACCCGCAAATACTCTGCAACACCCGCAAATACTCTGTAACACCCGCAAATACTCTGCAATACCAGCCAATACTCTGCAACACCCGCAAATACTCTGCAACACCAGCCAATACTCTGCAACACCCGCAAATACTCTGCAACACCCTCAAATACTCTGCAATACCAGTCAATACTCTGCAATACCAGCCAATATTCTGCAATGCCAGCTAATACTCTGCAATGCCAGCCAATACTCTGCAATACCCGCCAATACTCTGCAATACCAGCTAATACTCTGCAATACCCACTAATACTCTGCACTACCCTCCAATACTCTGCAGTACCCGCCAATACTCTGCAGTACAATTCCAGCCAATACTCTGCAATACCCTGCCAATACTCTGCAATACCCTGCCATAAATTGCCATACCCGGAGATACCCAGCCATACTCGGAGATACCCAGCCATACTCGGAGATACCCTGCAATACCCAGCCATAGTCGGTGATACCATGCAATACCCAGCCATAGACATCCCCTCCCTCCCACCGCCCTCCGGTGCGTCTACCGACTCGCCAATACGATCAAAGCCAGAATCTTTTTTTATTTTTATTTTTTTTTATTTCAGGCTTCCCAGCTTAGAGGTGAGATGCGGGGTCTTATTGACCTCCATATCTCACTGTAAAGAGGACCTGTTTACATTCCTTGTAATAGGAATAAAAGTGATCAAAAAATTGATTTTTGGGGAAAAAAATGTCAAACTAAAATAAATAAAGTAAAATGAACAATAAATTTTTTTTTTTAAAGCGCCCCTGTCCCCATGTGCTCGCATGCAGAAGCGAACGCATACGTAAGTCCCGCCCACATATGAAAACGGTGTTCAAACCACACATGTGAGGTATCGCTGCGAACGTTAGAGTGAGAGCAATAATTCTAGCCCTAGACCTCCTCTGTACCTCAAAACATGTAACCAGTAAAAAAAATTTAATGCGTCGCCTATGGGGATTTTTAAGTAGCGACGTTTGGCGCCATTCCACGAGCGTGTGCAATTTTGAAGAGTGACATGTTAGGTATCTTATTACTCAGCATAACTTCATCTTTCACATTATGCAAAAATTGGGCTAACTTTACTTTGTTTTTTTTTAAGCACAAAACAGTTTTTTTTCCCAAAAAAAAGCATTCAAAAAATTGCTGCGCAAATACTGTGTGAGATAAAAAGATAAAAAGTTGCAACGACCAACATTGTATTCTCCAGGGTGTTTGCTAAAAAAACATATATAATGTTTTGGGGTTTTATGTAATTTTCTAGCAAATAAATGATGATTTTTACATGTAGGAGAGAAATGTCAGAATTGTCCTGGGTGCTCCAGAACGCCTGATGGCGCTCCCTGCATGTTGGGTCTCTGCATGTGGCCACACTGTGTAAAAGTCTCACACATGTGGTATCGCGGTACTCGGGAGTAATAGCAGAATGTGTTTTGGGGTGTAATTTGTGGTATGCATATGCTGTGTGTGAGAAATAAACTGATAATATGACAATTTTGTGAAAAAAAAAAGTAAAAAAAATCTTGATTTTGCAAAGAATTGTGGGAAAAAATTACAACTTCAAAAAACTCATTATGCCTCTTACTAACTACCTTGGAATGTCTTCTTTCCAAAAAGGGGTCATTTGGGGGGTATTTGTACTTTTCTGGCATATTAGGGTCTCAAGAATTGAAATAGGCCGTCAGTACTTCAGGTGTGATCAATTTTCAGATATTGGCACCATAGCTTGTGGACTCTATAACTTTCACAAAGACCAAATAATATCCACCAATTTGTACTTATTTTTACCAAAGATATGTAGTAGTATACATTTTGGCCAAAATTTATGAAGAAAAAATTACTAATCTGATAAATTTTATAACAGAAACAAAGAAAAATTCATTTTTTTACAGACTTTTCAGTCTTTTTTCTTTTATAGCACAAAAAATAAAAAACCGAGCGGTGATTAAATACCACCAAAAGAACGCTCCATTTGTGTGAAAAAAAGGACAAAAATTTCATATAGGTCCAGTGTTGCATGACTTAGTAATTGTCATTCAAAATGTGAGAGCACCGAAAGCTGGAAATTGGTCTGATTATTAAGGGTGTTTAAGTGCCCAGTGGTCAAGTGGTTAAAGTGAAACAATAAAAATAAAATATTCCTTTAAATTTCATACCTGGGGGATGCCTATAGTATGTTTGTAAAATGGTGCATTTTTCCCGTGTTTAGAACAGTCCCTGCACAAAACGACATTTATAAAGAAAAAAAATGTAATTTAAAACTACTCCCAGCTATACTGAATTGTGTATGGGAGAAATCAGAAGTGCTCATTTTAAAGGCTTATATGCATGATATTGTCATAAAAAGTATCTGGGGACCCGGGTCCTGCCCCAGGGGACATGTATCAATGCAAAAAAAAGTTTTTAAAACGTCAGTAATGCTTAAAGTGAAATGGCACTGGCTTCCTTGTGGTGTCAGGGGGTGGCCCGCCCCCCTTTGATGCCCCAGGAAAGCCATGGGGATGTTCCTGTGCATCGTAGGGGGCGGGGTCACCTGGGTACATCACTGTGTGGCCTGGCCCTCAGTTATAAAAGAACTGTCACCTGCGAGGACACGTCATATGGCGTATGACGTACCCATTACCATTTCAAATGGGGGGTGGTATCTGAGGGTCCCCTTGTTAAAGAGGGCTTCCAGATTCCGATAAGCCCTTTGGGGGGCTACCCCAAAGCACCCTCCCCATGTTGAGGGCATGTGGCCTGGTATGGTTCAGGAGGGGGGAGGTGCTCTCTCGTCCCCTCCTCTTTTCCTACGGCCTGCCAAGCTCGACTGGTATGTATTTTTGGGGGACCCCATGCCATTTTTTTAACTTTTTTGGT
Organism: Lithobates pipiens; assembly: GCF_037356315.1. NCBI lineage: Eukaryota > Metazoa > Chordata > Amphibia > Anura > Ranidae > Lithobates > Lithobates pipiens. The sequence goes on along the minus strand of NW_027507789.1, from coordinate 53,644,402 downwards.
GTGGGGTTCCCCTTAAAATCCATACCAGACCTGAAGGGCTGGTAAGGGACATTTTCCGTCAGAAATTCCGACGGAAAAAGTTTGAGGGCTGGATCTAAAATTTTCCGACAACAAAATTCGATCTGACTTTTTCAAATCATTTGTAGAGAATTCCAATAGACAAAGTGTCACGCATGCTCAGATTAAATTACGAGACCAGAGCTATTGGCTACTAGCCTCTACGCAGTCCCGTCGTACGCAACAAACGTCACCACGTTCCGAACGATCGGAATTTCCGACAGCTTTGTCCAACCGTGTGTATGCAAGACAAGTTTGGCACAAAATCGGTCTGAAAAAATCTGATGGATTTTGTTGTCGGAATGTCCGACCGTGTGTACAAGGCATAACTCTAAAAAGTGAAGTGTCTGGTCTCCATCCTGCTCCATTTGTTTTGGACCTGTCTGCAGAGGCCGTGAGTGCCCCAGCCCTGGAGACCAGCATCCAAGTTATCTGGATCCAATCTCTGGGGCTGCGAGGCACACCCTGCGGCAGACAGCAGACACTTGAACTGGAAATGATCTTCCCCTGCCACGAATCTTAGGTATCTTTGGTGATGCCTGTTGATTGGGATATGAAGGTAGGCATCTGCTAAACCGACTGATGTTAACCAGTCCCCTGGTTGCAGAATTGATATAATTGTATATATTGATTCCATTTTGAATGTCTTGGGATCGATGTAGTGGTTTAAAGACCTTAGGTCTAAGACCGATCTGAGATCTCCGAGCGCTTTGGGCACCGGAAAAATTGGGGAATAAACTCCTGTTCCCTGCTGCTTTAGAGGCACTGGCGAGATTGCTTCTTTTTGAAGTAACGTGGTCACATATTCTTGCAAGCACCTTTGTTTCTTCTGGTCTTGTGGTCATTCTGTCTGGACAAGGATGTCCGGTGGTTTTTCTCTGAACATTATTTTGTACCCTTGCTTAACTGTTTTCTGGACCCATTGGTCCTTGCCTTTCTCCACCCATACCTTCCAAAAGGGTGTAAACCTGGCACCCACTTGGGGGGGACGGGCGGTCAACCTGTCAAAAGGACTTCCCTGGTTTCTTAGCAGTCTTATGCCGCATACACAAGACTGGACTTTCCGGCAGACTAGGTCCGACGGTCTTCCCGAAGGACTTTCGGTGGAGTTCCGACGGACTTTCCAAATGAACAGACTTGGCCACACAGGAACGGACTAAGTCCGTTCGTAAGTCCATTCGTTTTGAACATGATGACCTAAACGGGACTAAACAAGGAAGTTCAATAGCCAGTAGCCAACAGCTTCCCTTGTGTCATATTTGGTCTGTCGGACCAGCACACAGACGAACATTTTTCCCGATTTTAGTCCGTCGGAATTGAGTCAGTCGGATAGATTTGAAACATGTTCTATTTCTAGGTCCGTCTGATTTTTTTTTTCTAAAAAAAATCGGACTAGCCCACACGCGATCGGATTGTCCGACGGACTAATCCCTTCTGACTTAGTCTGCAGGAAAGTCCGGTCATATTTACGCAGCATTAGACTTCGCGTTCCGAAGAAAGGAACTTTGTGAGCCTCTCCATTGGGATCTTGTATATTCTCGGCCTGATCTATATGACCTGGCCGCCTGTGGTAGCAGACTCGATTTCCCTCCAGTAGCTCATTTGATAGCTTCCTCCAGGATGGCATCCTGCCATTGTATGGAATATTACAAAGTGCCTGTTTCCAGGTACTGTACTCCACCCAATGGCACAACCATAGGGCTGTCAGGGCTGGCTTAGCCCTTCCTTCTCTGGGTTGGCTGCTCAGCTGTCGGCTAATTGCCAGCTCTCACCTCTTGCCACAGTTACCCAGCTGTTTCTGATCCTGCTCATCTGACCTGCCTATTTAAAGCTGTCCAGCTCACTTCATCTCTGCCTTCGTCTTGGTCACATCAAAAGAAACCATCTCCTGCGGATCTGTTTAAAGACTGGCTTGCTGACATCCCTTCTGCCTCCTTATCCTGCTTGTTGTTGCTCCACTTGGATCCCTGACTTCTGGCCTGGCTGATTACCCAATCTGGTTATTGAACTCTGGATTGGCTGACTAATCAATCCGGTTACTGGATTCTGGCTATGCTTTAACTACATTTACTCTATTTACCTTTTTATTTTTTATTAATAAACAAGTGTGATTTAATTGTACGTCTGTCTCGGTCTGGTTCATGGTTTCTGACGAAGGCCATGAATTCAGAAGATACAGTCAATCCACTTGTTGGTAATATTTTTTCCAGATTGGATGAGCAGGATCACCGCATGGATCAGTTTGCCTTGGCGTTACAAATGCTCTTGAGTCGCACGGCTCACCTGGAATCCCCCACTGTGGCTGCTCCGGTACAACCTGAGTCGCAGGCCGTCCCTGCTGCTGCGCCAGTCTCTGTGCAGGCACCCGCCTCAACTACTACCTCTATAAGAGGCATGTCTGGTTCCACTCCGCTTCCCCATCGATTTGGGGGTGATCCAGTTCAATGCAGAGGGTTTCTCAACCAGGTTGAGATTTACTTTGAAATGCTGCCCCAGGCGTTTCCCACGGACAGAAGCAAAATAGGTTTCGTGATATCTTTGCTTTCTGAGAGAGCCTTGGCCTGGGCAAACCCTCTATGGGAGACGCAAAAACCTGTTGTCTTGAGTTACCCTGACTTTGTGGCCTCCTTTTAAAAGGGTATTTGATGTCCCCGCATGCTCCGCTTTTGCTGCCAAGTGCCTCATGTCCATCAAATAGAGTATGAGAACTGTTGCCAACTACGCCATTGAATTCCATACTCTGGCAGCAGAGGTTGCTTGGAACAATGGTTCTCATGGTCTCTCGGATTCCATCAAGAATGAGATAGCAGCCTGAGATATACCCACTGAGCTGGAGAGCTTGATCTCGTTTGACATCCTCATTGACTCCAGACTCAGAGAAAGATCTTCTTTGAAAGAGCGCTTGTGGAAGCCTCCTGTACGTTTGCCTCCGAGCTTTGCAGTCCCACCCGTGCCTCCCTCACCTCCCATGCCTCCTGGTACCAAGTCAGCCAGTGAAGATGAACCCATGCACTTGGGCTTCACGCGTCTCTCTGTGGATGAGAGATCCTTTAGGAGGAGGGAGAGATTATGCCTTTATTGTGGCCAGGCAGGTCACTTTTTGAAGTCTTGTCCTACCTGTCCTGGGAACGCCCGAACCTTGAGGCCCTGTCATAGACAGACCTTAGGTGGCGTTGTTTTGTCCTCAGTTATCCAGAAGGATAAGCCCTGGTTTCAGTCACCCTTTCTTGGGCTGAGTCGTCCATCGAGATACAGGCTCTAATCGACTCTGGGGCTGCAGGCCTGTTCATTGATGCTGCCTTTGTATTGCAGCACTCGATTCCGCTGCAGCTGCGTGACACTCCACTTGCCATTGAGGCTCTTGATGGGAGACCTCTACAGCCTGCCCATGTGACTCATGAGACGGTTCCGTTGTCCATGGCCGTAGGGGCTCTTCACCATATAGACATATGATAATCCAATTCCAAGTTATTTCCTCACCCAGGTTTCCGCTGGTGATTGGTTATCCTTGGTTACAGAGGCACAACCCCTCTTTTTTGATTGGCTCCATGCTGAGGTTCTCTCCTGGTCACCACAATGCAGTGAGACATGCTTCATGAAGGTATCCAAGGTCCTGTGCACCGCTTCACTCCCCTCCCTGCCGGAGGAGTTCCGTGATTTTGGCGCTGTCTTTGATAAAGGTCAAGCCGGTAGTTTGCCTCCACTCCGGTCTTATGATTGCGCAATTGACCTTCAACCTGGTGCCATACCCTCTCGTGGCCGGGTTTACCCTTTGTCGGTCTTGGAGGATAAGGCCATGGAGGAGTATGTTGCTGGCGCACTTTCTCGAGGTTTCATCCGCAAATCCTTGTCTCCTGCTGGTGCTGGTTTCTTCTTTGTGAAGAAGAGCGGTGAACTGAGACCTTGTATTGATTATAATCGTGTCACGATTAAGAATGCCTACCTGATTCCGTCGAATACAGAGTTATTTGACCACCTCAAGGGAGCAACGATTTTCACTAAGCTTGATTTGAGAGGGGCATACAATCTTCTTGTGCGAATTAAGGAGGGCGATGAGTGGAAAACTGCGTTTAATACCAGGACAGGCCATTATGACTACCTGGTAATGCCTTTTGGCCTTTGTAACGCCCTGGCAATTTTCCAGGAATTTATTAACGATGTCCTCCGAGCTTTGTTGCAGTTATGTGTGGTGGTTTATCTCGATGATATCCTCATATTTTCCAAGTCCCTGGAGAGCCACCACACTAATGTCTGTCGTGTACTTCAGAGACTAAGAGAGAACGATTTTCACTAAGCTTGATTTGAGAGGGGCATACAATCTTCTTGTGCAAATGAAGGAGGGCGATGAGTGGAAAACTGCGTTTAATACCAGGACAGGCCATTATGAATACCTGGTAATGCCTTTTGGCCTTTGTAACGCCCTGGCAATTTTCCAGGAATTTATTAACGATGTCCTCCGAGCTTTGTTGCAGTTATGTGTGGTGGTTTATCTCGATGATATCCTCATATTTTCCAAGTCCCTGGAGAGCCACCACACTAATGTCTGTCGTGTGCTTCAGAGACTAAGAGAGAACAATCTCTATTGTAAACTGAAGAAGTGCGAGTTCCATCGTGAGTGCGCATGCGCGAGCGGCTATCCGCTCGCACGGAACGGACGGATCCCTGACACAGAGTGACTTTTTTTTTTTTTTTGGTTGTGCCAAACTCATTAGGAACCCCCCTCCCCCCAACTGCTAGCTCAGCTGTTACCAAACCCAATACACACTATATCTACCTTTTTGATGCTCACATTTATGGATGAATTCACCAAAGCATGTAGTGCAAGGGCCTGCCTCAATACTTTCAAATGCTATATATTTTTTTCCCCCCTATTATTATCTTGATATGTAATAGCAGAATGTCAAAATGTGCTTCCATTTTGGTTTCTTTTTGGTATTATGACACTTCTTACCTGTCAGGTGGGCTGCCAATAGTGTAAGTAAGGAGGGGCTTCCCAAAGTATCACAAATTATTTAGGCATTCACCTCTCAATCAAGTGGAGAGGGTTACCTGTCCAAAACATTCCCCCCTCATTTTTTAGCAAGGGCCCATCAGATGGGGGGGGATGGGGGGGTGATGACTCTGATAAGGGGACCTTATACTTTAGGCTTTAAATACTCAGTTCCCAAAATGTTATACTAATCTTGGCCAAAAATGTTTGTGTCTAATCTGCTTGCAATGTTGATTTTTAAAATTAATCATTTTTGGTCTTGTTTCACTCCACAGTGTCCTTCAACGCCACAGGAATGGCAGACTGTGGCCTCCCACTTTGCCAGTCGTTGGGACTTTCCCAATTGTGGAGGAGCAATTGATGGGAAGCACATCCGCATCGTCAAACCACCCAACTCGGGGTCATACTATTATAATTATAAGGGGTTTCATAGTATCGTGATGTTGGCGGTGGTGTCTGCAACTTATGAGTTTTTGTATGTGGACGTTGGGGCAAAATGGACGGATGTCGGATGGTGGAGTGTTCTCCCGGACGGAGTTCTACTGGCGTCTCCAGAGTGGCAGTCTGGGCTTGCCACCCCCAGAGGAGAATCAGGAAGGACTCCCGTTCGTCTTCGTCGCGGATGAGGCGTTTGCCCTGGCGAACCATCCGATGCGGCCTTTCCCGATGAGGACCCTCACCTCAGACCAGAGGATTTTTCATTTCCGCCTGTCCAGAGCCCGAAGAGTGGTGGAGAACACCTTTGGAATACTGGCCAGCCGGTTACGCCTTTTTTTAACGCCAATCCACATGGCGGAATATAAACTCAATCACATAGTGCTGGCCTGCTGTGTTCTGCAAAATTTTCTAAAAAGACTTTCTGCGAACTATGCGGTCTCAGTTGTCCAACAAGAAGCAGACTTGCTGGAAAATTATAACTTCACGGGCCTTGAACCTGCTCATCCTGGCTTGCCCCCCCAAAGCGCCCGTGAGGTTAGAACCCAATACATGGACTACTTTGTGGGTAGGGGGGCCATTAATATGCCAGACGATGTCTGAGCAGCATTTTCTGAATAAATTTTTCTTTGAAACTCTTTCATTTACTGCTTGGCTTGCTTTTAGGTGTCTCCTATGTAAATTTATGTATTTTCTTGTTGTGCCTTTTTCACCAACAGTGCAAACCCAAGTTCAGAGCGAGATGAGGGGACAGTCTCTTCTTCAGATAAGCTTATTATGTTGTGGGTCTGCTACACACACACCTTGTTTTTGGTAACTAATGTATGTAGTGCATTACTGACCAAAATCGTGCTAATTTTCAGCACCATGGCAAGAAAATGGCATGATTGTCCAAATTAACGCATCACTGTGGGTGTTTTTTACTAAAGGCACATCCACTATGCACTACAAGTGCACTGCAAAAGTACACCTGAAACTGCACTTGGAGTGCAAAGTGGAGTTACCTTTAGTAAATAACACCCATTCTCACCGCAAACAAAAATGTTACCCCAAATACATCTTTGGCACAATGAAAAAGGAAGCCACACATTGTTGATAATTTAACTTTTTAATCCAAGCACATTCACATGTGTGTTTAGAAAAGGGCTTTACAACAAACCAACAAATTGTGTGTATCAAAAACAGTCTTTCAGGTAATTTATTTTACACTTGGCATGTATCAAAGCGTAACATACAGAACACAGGAACTTACAAAGTTCAACTTTGAAAAGTGAAGACAATATCAGACACGAGTATGTACAAACTGGGCTGATATTGCCTTCATCACATGGGGTGTCACCCCTGGAAAATCCAAATTTGGAAGATGCACACAGTGTGTCAACATGTGCTATCTCCCATCATGGGGGATCAATGTACATGTTTTGGGGCTGCAACCCCTTCATCTCAGCCACTTTCCACAAAACACGTACTTTGATCCCCCATGATGGGAGATAGCGCATGTTTACACACTCTGTGCATCTTCCAAATTTGGATTTTCTAAAAATACAAAAGTTGTGGTTTAAAATACAAAAAATAAAACCCTAGCTAGTTTGGGCTGTTTCACACTCTCCCCAAAACATCAATGATGTTCTTCATTTTATTTTTAACATCATTGATGTTTTGCTGTATATTTTCCAAATCCCGATTGCACCCCATTATCTCCCCAATCAGGATCTGGGCACTTTCACTGGTAAAATGGGATTCTTCTTCCACATCACCTACAAAACAAATCAAAAAAACACACCATGTATTAAAAATATGGTGATACACCTTACATTGATGAGCTTACCGGAAGCTGTGTTCTCCAACACTCACCTATTCTGGTGACAATTTGTCCAACTTCAACGATCTCTCCTTCCTCCTCCTCCTCCTCCTCCTGCTCCTCTGCTTCTGGTTTTGGAATTTGGCCTTCTTTGGGAGGGGTGTGGTCCCTGGTGTCCTCATACTTGCTGAGTCTTCTCTCCCCTATGAGAATGTAAAAAAAGAATAATTAGCACACAGAGGGCAGAAATAGGAATATGAAACATTGCTTGGAAGTGTTGTACAATTGTTTTTTTTGGCCGAGTTCCAAGGTGAGAACATTATTGTGGACACTTTGTTAAGCTGGAATACTTACCTGCAGAACGATGTTTCTTACGAACGAATGAAACCATGAATTTGAAAGTGGCCATTTTAAAATGCACAACATGAAATCAAAGCACATGGAGCATGTATGCAAGCAAGAATAATCATATGAACGCACGACAAATACTTACTTTTTTCAAGAACACGCTTGATCCTTATGTACTGCTCGTGCTCCCTCAGTTTCAGGTCTGACCAGCGTTTTCTCAGTTGATCCATGGATCGGCGTACCCCAAAATTCTTATGAAGACTCTTCACAACTATAGTCATGATCTTGGCCTTTTTGATATTTGAGTTTGGGTAAGGTCCATACTTCCCATCATAGTCGGTCCTGTTCAATATGTCCACCATCTCCAACATCTCTCCAAAAGACATATTTGAGGCCTTAAATCTTCTCTTCCTGTATTGGGACATTTCAGGCTCCGGGCTTTCCCCACCCTCCTCCTCGTTAGTGGAACTGTGATTGCACACCTGCATTCTCTCCGCCATGTGCTCTCCCCACTGCGCCAAAAGCGAAGGGGCGGGGAATAGTCTAGAAAGAACATCAGGGGCGGGCAGAGTTTCACGCATGCGCACTGTATATAAAACGCAACGCGTGTGTGTCGTCCGTATGATCTCTGAACAGAGGGAGAAGCTGAGGCGACGAACGTGTAAACGAAGGTAAAATTTTGAACTTGGTACATCACTAGGCTATACTGCTTCTAGATTGAGGCCTGCATTAGTGGAGTTTAGCCTGACATTAGGGTTTGTCTTGTGTTGTGTCTTGCAGACATTATGGACGGCTTCAATGATCATAGCTTCCTCCCTCTGTTCATCGATAAATACAGAGACATGCCCTGCCTGTGGCAACCAACACACCCTCAATATAGTAACAGACAAAAGAGGCAGGCAGCAATGTTGAGACTGGTTGAGTTTGTGAAGCCGGTGGTCCCCAGGGCAGACGTCAACTATTTAAAAAAGAAAATCAGTGGCCTGAGGAGTACATATCTGAAGGAGAGGACCAAGGTGCGGAAGTTCATGCAATCTGGAGCTTTAGCAGATGACGTTTGTGTCCCCAGGCTGTGGTATTATGACAGGATGCAGTTTCTGTCAGACCAGGCTGAGGTCAGAGAATCACTCTCTACTCTTCCTTCCACGTGTCCTATACTACATTCCACACCCGATGAGTCTTCCGACGCCCAACCTGGGCCTTCCACTCAGGAAGAACTGGGGGAGCCCAGCTTGAGCCAGGTATAGTATTGTTGTACATATTTTGGGAGTATAAATGAATGATGTTAACTGGATTTTTGCTCACTAATTGCTGAGTTTAGAAAGTGTTTCACATATCAATAGACAGTAGTGGCCAAAATCTTTGGGACAAGAAAGAAAAATGTTGGGCACAGAATGATAGTCTTTTCTATTGGTTAACAATTTGCAACAGTGTTGATGTGAAAATTGTGTGTGTTTGATGAACCAAAAACTAAAACTATGTCCCTTTTTCATACACAGGAAGAACTCAGCCAGGAACAGGAGGGTGTGGAATGCAGCAGCCAGGAGGTGGCTGTGGAAAGTGGCAGCCAGGAGGAGGCGGGGGTAAGCGGCAGCCAGGCGGTGGGCGGGCAAAGGAGCCTTCCACGCAAAAGGGCGAGAAAGGGGGGGGAATGTTGGGGAGTCGGCCCTGAGGCTGATTGGTGAGGCATCAGCGGCCCTCCAAGCAAAACCCACCTATCAAGAGGCCTTTGCCGCCTTGGTTGCATGCAAGCTTGAGAAAATGGAGGAGGGGCAACAGCTCTTGTGTGAGGAGGTTATTATACACACACACTCAACAAGGGTCTGTTGGGCCAAATGACACAAGAAACACACTTGTGTGGTTTGGCACATGCCCCTCCTCCTCCTCCTCCTTCTGCCACACCTCCAGCACCACAGCCACAGCCTGGAAGAAAGCGTGGAAGGAAGACCAGAGAGTGGTGACCTGGGTTCAGTCTGGTCTGACAGAAGATGCAGCCTGTTGTAGTACCACAGCCTGGGAACATAGATGTCATCTGCTGCTGTTCCGGGTTTCATGGACTTCAGGACCAGACTTCTCTCCCTCAGACATGTATTCCTCAGGCCACCAAGTTTTGCCTTTAAATAGTTGATGTGTGCCCTGGGGGGCAAAGGCTTCGCTAATCTCCCCAGTTTCTCCATCGCTGCCTCCCTCTTTATCTGTTACTGACACCTAAATAAAGGTTTTTTTTGTTTGAAGAAATACTTGCGTATGTGTTTTACTTCAAAAGGCCAGTTTATTTGTGAGCAGGCAGGTACATTTAAAAAATACAAAGTGACATGAATAACAAGGGGGACCAACACTAAACTACCTCCTGTAGATTAAAAAAGAAAATCTAAAAAATATAATAATGTTGTTGTGGTAAGTTTACACACAAAACACACCCCAAAAAATGGAAAGATGAACAAACTGTCAAAAAAGGAGATGTTTAGGAAAAAAATAAATAAAAATGCAGCCAAAAAAGAATCAACAAAATATAAAATTGTGTAGATGTGACGAAATCAAAAATTGTATTGCCGAAATGAGTAAAAAAGAGTCATGAAATACGTTCGGGAGAAGTGTGTGTGACTATGAGCATCAAAAGAAGTTCCCTCTTGCAGCATTGTAAAAAACAAGAGAATGTGCTTCATGAAAGAATTTTTAACATTGCAGCGTGACGAATGTGCTATATCGATTACGAGCAGTAGTTTTACTTGAGCGGGCGCTTCCGTGTCGGAATTTGATTGTGAGCATGTGTGGCACCTTGTCCGTCGGAGTAGGCCACACATGATCAGAGTATGTCCGATCGGAGCATTTTGTGGGAAAATATTTCCAGCAAGTTGGAAAAGTTGGTCCGACGGACATTCCGACAGAAACAGTCCGATGCAGACCACACACAGTCGGAATATCCAACAAAACGCTCCGATCGGACACATTCCGACGGAATCTCCGACCGTGTGTACAAGGGCTTACACTCTCTATTTGTTCAGGTGACCATTGTATACAAGACAAAAAAAGTTATCCAAAAGCATACAGATGTCACCAGAACAAGATTTGAGGGGATAGAGTCCAATGAGGATATTTGTCCTGATGATAACTGTCATTCGAGACATGTCATTTGAGCTATGTTGAGCACAGATCAATGAAAGCTCAATGCAAGAGCACATTCAACTGGGTTGCAATTCATAAGAATGCAGACATACTGTATGTTTTCACAGCTGACCTCATGCCAATGAATCTCCCCACACTGTAGCTTGTAAGCAGAGCATGGAAGTGAATAAAATGTAATTTGTGCTGTTTTAATAAAAAACAAAACAAAAAAAAACATACATAACAGACACCAGCCCTCATGTTAGCACTATTTTTGTGTGCCGACCCTTAGGCCCCTTTCACACTGGGGCAGTTTACAGGCACTACAGCGCTAAAATAGCGCCTGTGTAGCGCCTGAAAAAAACGCCCCCTTTCACTCCAGTGTGAAAGCCGGAGGGCTTTCACACTAGAGCGGTGCGCTGGCAGGACATTGAAAAAAGTCCTGTTAGCCGCATCTTTGGAGCGGTGAAAGGAGCTGTGTATTCACCGCTCCTAAACCGCTCCTACCCATTGAAATCAATGGGGCAGCGTGGCTATACCGCCAGCAAAGCGCCACCGCAGCGACGCTTTGCGGGCGGTTTTAACCCTTTTTCGTCCGCTAAAACAACGGTAAAGCGCCGCTAAAAATGGTGGCGCTTTACCTCCGACGCCCGCATCGCCCCTGTGTGAAAGGGGCCTTAGATAGGAACATCCCACATTTTTCTCATCCACAGTAGTGCGCAGACACAGCCTACATGAAAGTAGCAACACTGCTCTGATTTCAAAGAAGTGTAGCAAGATTGCCACCCCACCATGCTGCATTAGATGGACTTCACTGGCAGGTCAATGGGTATTTGCGTGACTTTCCAGGAGTACTAAAAGAAACTGTAACTGTAAATGCACTAATAATTCTTTGCTGCAACACATTTTCATATTTTTGGGTGGCTGTTGTTCTACTTTAACCACTTAAGCCCCGGACCATTTGGCTGGCCAAAGACCAGACCACTTTTTGCGATTCGGCACTGCGTCGCTTTAACTGACAATTGCGCCGTCGTGCGACGTGGCTCCCAAACAAAATTTACGTCCTTTTTTTCCCACAAATAGAGCTTTCTTTTGGTGGTATTTGATCACCCCTGCGGTTTTTATTTTTTGCGCTATAAACAAAAAAATAGCGGCAATTTTGAAAAAAAAGTATTATTTTTAACCTTTTGCTATAATAAATATCCCCCCAAAAATATATAAATAAAAACAATTTTGACACATTTTTGGGACCATTGGCATTAATACAGAGATCAGTGCGATTAAAATTGCATTGATTACTGTAAAAATGTCACTGGCAGTGAAGCGGTTAACACTAGGAGACAGGGGAGGAGTTAATGTGTATCTTATTTTGTGTCCCGAAGGGGGGGTGGGACTGCACGGAAACTCTGTATGGACAGACGATCTGGCAGTTTCCTGTTCAGAAAACAGGAAACTGTGGTTTACACACACAGCTGCCGGTTCTCCATGTGCCCCAAGCGATCGCTGGAGTCTGGCGGCGATCGAGACCGCTGGCCATTCGCATCGGCTTGAGGAGCGAGTGGGGGCTCCCTAGTGGCCGTTTATGTTACCGACGTAAAATAATGGCGATTTGCGCAGCCGAACCATGCTACTGCAGTGCAACTGCGGCGGCTGGTCAGCATGCGGTTAAGAGAAAGGTTATCCTAGTGCAGCGAAAGACATTTTGGACAAAATGTCATACGCATGTAAATGTAGTTTTTGCCTCAGAACAGTAGGGGTTATGAGGGTGATTCTGTAGGTTAGGCCTTAACACCAGTCTGGCCAGGCTGTGTTTGGAAGTTCTGCCTGGTCATGTGAACGGTGAGGTGCACATGACAGGCCAGAACCAGGTCTGGTTGGATGTTTGGGTATCAGCCTTCTCTGAACCAATCAGTGGGAGTGTCGGGGCCCGCTGAGGACCAATCAGTGGGAGTGCCGGGGCCCGCTGAGGATACTGGGAAGGGGTACTTAAGAGGTGTGGGTCATGTGGTTCGGGAGATGTGTTCGTGAGACCAGTGTGGTCTGTTCTGGTTCAAGGACCGGGGTAGCCCCGTGAGGGGTCCAGGTCACGGGGTGTTCAATATCCCGCAACATGTTCCTGTCACTGGCCCCTGATAGACCTGCCTGGTCTGGGGTAAGGATCCGTCTGTTCCAGAGTCTCGGAACTGGCTGGTCAGAGGCGCAGTAACTGAGGGAGGATTCAAGGTGTCTGGGTGTGATCTCGGCTTGGAGAGGCGCCACAGCTCGTGGAAGTAACCGGGGGAGGACTCTTCGGGGGAGGGCCGGCAAGTGGCATCCTGGGAAGTGCCTGGTTACTGCGTTAGGAAGGACATTGACAAATTCACGTTTTTCCAGTACCATAGAGGAGACAGGAAACGTTCCAGTTACGGAGGAAAAAGGTTCCTGTTCACCCTTAGTTGCAACTTGTACACGTTCGTACGATTTGTTCAAGTTTTGAGTCAATGTGCTGACTGCCATCATCTCTGGCTAGAGATCTGTTCAGGCTTGAAGTACCCAGCTGCGAGTGGCTACTCTCTGGGTGGAAATAGAGACTTTGCTAGACTTGCAGTTCAAGGTGCCTGAGTTCTTCACCCGTGCCCCCGTGTTCCCTAAGAGACTGTGTTGTTAAAAGTTATTACTGCAAAATAAAACCTTTTAAAGAGGACTTCATCTGTGTCAGTGTTCAAGTTGTTGGGTATCAACCCTGGGAACCCCTAGATGTGGAGGAGCAGGCCAAGAGAAGGTAACTGGTAAACCCAATAAGTCAAGGCCGCCCTGCAACGGGTTATGGCTGCTACACGAGATTTGAACAGTGAAAAAAAGCCTTGAAAATCATTAAGAGAAAAAAAAATTCAATTATATCATTAAATAGAAAAATATTAATTGCAGCAAATCAATTCGTTTAAATATGTAGTATCTATAAATAAAGAGAAAAATAAAGTAATAATGAAAATAAAGCTGGAATAAAAATAGAAAACAATGTAAAAATGCTATGAACTTAGTATTAAAATCAAACATAATAAAATCTTTGAAGATAAAGTTTTATAAAGCTATAATTAGAGCCAGTGTACCATACAGACCTGACACATGGTCATTAACACCAGCAAATGAAAAAGGGCTTCAAGTGTGAGAACTGAAAGTGTTGTAGAATGTCTACAGATCAGAGTGAGAGAATGGGCTATTGAAAACAAGATCAAATGAAGAAATAGCAAACCAGACATTGTAGCATACAATAAGATGAATAGACCGATAAGGATAGGGCATGTAGGAGAATGGGAGAGGAGAGATGCGCTAAGACAATTTATAAAGGAAAACGATAAAGCAGAAGAGGTATCAATAGGCTAAAGAAACGATATATAGACGACATTGTAGACTTGAAACCTCTAAAAATCCAAAGCTTTTATTCCAAAGCAATTATGAAAGCCAAGAGTTAATGAAGGATGAGCAGACATTCTACAGGAGGGCTAAGACTTTAAAAGCTGTAGTACTTTAAGACATAATGAACATGAGAGTCATTTAAGGATATCTGAACCCAAAAATCAGTACATTTTCTGTAAGTATTGAAAAATAACTTGCCAAAATTCAAATGTTCCTGTGCACTGAACAGATACAATATAACAAACAATCATCAGTTTTCTCAGTTACCTTTTGTGAACTACAATGCAACACCCCCCTATGTAATAGGGATAAGGAGTGGAGGATAGGTTGGTAGTCCACATCAGGGGAGTAGCCTAATGACACCCTTGGCCCCCTCCATAGATACAGTAGCATGGAGAGAAAAAGCATAGTCACCCTGGCAGAGAAAGTGTGTTAATCACAGGATTACCATGAGAAAATAAAGGAAAATAACCCTGATAAGAAAGCTAATTCAGCCACCCTATTAACCACTTCAGCCCCGGACCAATTGTCAGCCTAAGGACCAGAGGTCTTTTTACAATTTCGCACTGCACTGTTTAACTGGTAATTGCGCGGTCATGCAATCTTGTATCCAAACGAAATTTGCGTCCTTTTCTTCCCACAAATAGAGCTTTCTTTTGATGGTATTTGATTGCCTCTGCAATTTTTACTTTTTGCGATATAAATGGAAAAAGACCGAAAATTTAGAGAAAAAAATATATTTTCTACTTTTTGTTATAAGAAAAATCGAATAAACTCAATTTTAGTCCTACATTTAGGGCAAAATTTATTCAGCCACATGTCTTTAGTAAAAAAAAATGTCAATAAGCGTATATTTATTGGTTTGCGCAAAAGTTATAGCGTCTACAAACTAGAGTACATTTTCTGGAATTTACACAGTCATTTCCTGAGGTGCTAAAATGGCAGGGCAGTACAAACCCCCCCCCCCCCAAATGACCCCATTTTGAAAAGTAGACACCCCAAGGAAATTGCTGAGGGGCATGTTGAGCCCATTGGATTTTTTTTTTTTGTCCCAAGTGATTGAATAATGACACAAAAAAAAAAAGTTTACAAAAAGTTGTCACTAAATGATATATTGCTCACACATGCCATAGTTATGTGTGGAATTACACCCCAAAATATATTCTGCTGCTTCTCCTGAGTACAGGGATACCACATATGTGGGACTTTTTGGGAGTCTAGCCACGTACGGCACCCCGAAAACCAATCACTGCCTTCAGGATTTCTAAGGGTGCAAATTTTTGGTTTCACTCCTCACTACCTATCACAGTTTCGAAGGCCATAAAATGCCAAAATAACACAACCCCCCCCCCCAAATGACCCCATTTTGGAAAGTAGACACCCCAAGGAAATTTCTGAGGGGCATGTTGAGCCCATTGAATTTTTTTTTTTTTTGTCCCAAGTGATTGAATAATGACACAAAAAAAAAAAAGTTTACAAAAAGTTGTCACTAAATGATATATTGCTCACACATGCCATAGTTATATGTGGAATTACACCCCAAAATATATTCTGCTGCTTCTCCTGAGTACGAGGATACCACATATGTGGGACTTTTTGGGAGTCTATTCGCGTACGGCACCCCGAAAACCAATCACTGCCTTCAGGATTTCTAAGGGTGCAAATTTTTGATTTCACTCCTCACTACCTATCACAGTTTCGAAGGCCATAAAATGCCAAAATAACACAAACCCCCCCCCCCCCCCAAATTACCCCATTTTGGAAAGTAGACACCCCAAGGAAATTGCTGAGGGGCATGTTGAGCCCATTGAATATTTTTTTTGTCCCAAGTGATTGAATAATGACACAAACAAAAAGTTTACAAAAAGTTGTCACTAAATGATATATTGCTCACACATGCCATAGTTATATGTGGAATTGTACCCAAAAATATATTCTGCTGCTTCTCCTGAGTACGAGGATACCACATGTGGGGGACTTTTTGGGAGCCTAGCCACGTACAGGACCCCGAAAACCAAGCACTGCCTTCCGGATTTAAATATAAAACGCTACCAAAAAAAACTGTTAGCGATCGCAGGGATCAGGCCTGACTCTGCAAACACTGCAGTTATGTGTTTAGTGTTTTGTAAGTGACAGCGATCGATCGATACTGCACTTGGGTGGGCTGGGCGGAGGGGCAAAACGCAGGTGCCAGCAGGTATCTGGGCTGATCCCGCTAACAATGCGTTTTTTTGGAACCCTAAACTGCTGGGGACGCTAGTATAGATCTGATCAGATCAGATATTGATCTGTTCAGATTCTATACCACTACGGGAGGTGTATGCTTTGCGCGTGGGTGTTAGCGGTACTGGCACTAACCTAGCGCTGCCTGGGGTGACGCAGACCCTGACCCTAAAACCTAATTGATATTACCCGCCGGGTGATCAGGGGGTTAAACCTTTATTGGGTAATAAATGGTGGGTGCCCTGATGCTATAAAAAGCAAGCTAACTAACCAGAGTCACCCGTAACACTTATACGGTGATCACTGGTGAAAGGGTTAACTAGGGGCAATCAGGGGGTTAAAATCTTTATTAGGTAGTATATGGGGGTCCCTGGCGCTATATAAAAACCTGATGGGAAACCTAAATAACTAACTGGCTAACCAGCGTCACCAGTTGCACTTATACGGTGATCGCTGGTGAAAGGGTTAACTAGGGGCAATCAGGGGGTTAAAACCATTATTGGGTAGTATATTTGTGTGCCTATGTGTGCCTACATGTCAGTGTAGTGTTGGTGCACACTTACTTTCTCTCTTCTCCTCGCAGTCCGGTCAAAAAGACCGCCCCGAGGAGAATGACATCACTTCCTCCCTGCCTGTGTTTACTATACACAGCGGGGGAAGCTTCTCATTTGCCAGGAGCGATCGAGAGGGGATGGCCAGAAACCAACGGCCATCCCCTCATCCCGGATCGCTCCTGCAGCGAAACGGACCGCCCAATCCAGCGGGAGGGGGTCCGATCGGAACCCCCACCCACTGGAAGGCGAGCACGTACATGTACGTGCCTGTGCCTGTTGGTGCCATTGCGCCGACATACATTGCCATGCGGCGGTCCTTAAGTGGTTAAAGGACTGATACGCTGCAATAAAGAATTTTTATTTTTGGCCTGGTTTAAATACACTTAAAGTGATTGTAAGGGTTTGTTTTTTTTGTTTGTTTTTTTTTTTAAATAACAAACATATCATACATACCTCCACTGTGAAGCTCGTTTTGCACAGAGGCGGCTCTTGCGGCTCCTCCCCACATCAGATAACCCCTAGGAGAAGCGCGCTCCCGGAGGTTTACCTTTCGGGTGCGCTCCAGAGTCCAGCATTTGCATCCATAGACACAAATGCCGTACTCTGCCCCGCCCCCCGGGTGCTCGCGTCATTGGATTTAATTGATAGCCGTAGGAACCAATGACTGCGCTGCTATCAATCTATCCAATCAAGAGTCGGGACCCCATGCAGAGAGGGGGAGCGCATCCCTGCCCACAGAAATAGGGGGCTCAGGTAAGTAAAACGGGGTCTGGGGGCCGGTCACTGCCAGTTGTTTTTTCACCCTAATGCATAGAACTTGTTCAGCAGCCACTCTGACCCGGTCCCACTCTGAGCTGTCAGCAGCGGCTTCAGCATGTAGGAGTGTATAGGAGAGGCAACCGACTACAGAAGCCCCATAATAACTCCATGGGTGACGTAACTTCCAAGGCATTTACAGGGCTAGATAGATTAGTCATAGAATGTGGCTAAAGCCCCGTACACACGGCCAGATTTTCTGACGGAAAATGTTCGATGGGAGCTTTTTGTTGGAAATTCTGTAGGCTCCATCAGACATTTTCCATCGGAATTTCCAACACACAAAATTTGAGATCTGGATCTCAAATTTTCCGACAACAAAATCTGCTGTCAGAAATTCCACTCATGTGTATACAATTCCGACGCACAAAGTCCTACGCATGCTTGGAATCAAGCAGAAGAGCCGCACTGGCAATTGAACTTCAATTTTTCCGGCTCGACGTATGTCACTGCGTTCTTAAAGTTTGGAATTTCCAACAACATTGTGTGACCATGTGTATGCAAGACAAGTCAACATTCATCTGAAAAAATCTCAAGGATTTTGTTGTTGGAATGTCCGATCGTGTGTATGCGGCATTAGAGTAGGTTTGGAATTACTCCACTTTAAATGTATGCAGTAATTTCCGTCTCAAGCAATCATCCCTGCACATGAACAGTAACATTGGCAGGCTGCAAAAAAACTGTTCCTTTTAAACTTGTGTATGTATTTCACAGATATCATGTGTTAATGTACTGCAAAATAGATTATTTTCTATTTTATTATTTCACTTCTTTTACTATCCTACTAACTCCCAATTGAGTTAGTTGAATGCAATACTTTGGATTAATAATTAACAATAAAGGATATGTAGTAGTGTGGTGTAATGCATAAAATTGCCTTAATTTGTTGCTTCAGAATGGAATAAATGTACCTTTACCTAGAGTGAGGCGCACTTTAAACCTTATATGAGTATATGTAGTAGGGAGTACAATGAAATCTAAACCTCAGTTAAAGTGACTGTAAGGGCTTGCTTTTATTTTTTAAATAACTTACCTCCACTGTACAGCTAATTTTGCACAAAGTGGCCCCGAAACTGCTCTTCTGGGGTCCCCTGGCGGCTCTCGCGGCTCCTCCCCACATCAGATAAGAGGAAGTGAGGGAGTGGCTGAGAGAGAGGGGAGGGGAATGAGAGAGGGGGGTGAGAGAGAGAGAGGGAGAAGGGTGAGAGATCGTGAGGTGTTCAATATGCCTGCTACTCACAATTATGGCCCCTCCCCTAGTCTTAGGGAGCCAGGATCTACAGCTTGTGTGTCCTCTACACTTAAATCTGCCACCCTTATTAAAAGCCCTTTCATAGCAGCGTGTGCAAGTCAGGGAGTGGAGTGTGAGGTGGGGCAAACTCAGCAGGGATAAAATGGGAGGCAGAGCAGATTCAGCCTCCTCTGCCCTGTTTGTGCACACTGTACTGGGCACTGCTGATCGGACCGGCACCGCACAGTGCACCCTCCCTGCTGACACGGGAGTTGATGCAGTAGATCTAGTGCTGCAGATAAATACAATGTATTACTCAGAGTGTGTAGTGCATGACAGGGCACAGTGAGTCCCCCTTCCATCACACCCATGTGTCCTGCACACTTCTGTAAACTGGATGATACACTGGATGGTGCTAGTACAAGGGGTGATTAGGATGTGCCCTCGCACACCCGGCACCCTTCCTGCGCATGCCTATTAGACTGACCCTCGCAGTGCACCCCCCAGCCTGTCTCACTGGCGTCTGTCGTAACCAGTCTAATGGCTCTAAGGGGCGTCACTTCTTCAGTCTCTTTCTTCAGCCCCCACACTGTTATTAATTGTGCCAGGTTCTGTTTCCTTCATTGCGCTAAGAAACCCAATTGAAACTGATGCAAGTGCCAGTGCACCATACAGATCATCAGAATGCATGATGACATTGTGCCCAAAAGACTGGGTCCCTGGGAGGCCAACAAGTGAATGAAAGTTGCTGACTTCAAGATTCTCCTCCTGACTATCACCGCATTTTTTGATGAAATTGAAATAAAAGCATTGACGGTGTTAAAGAGCACTCCCAGGTACATTAACTTGGGTGGGAATGAGTTGTCTCTTCTTGAAACTGATGATCCAGCCAAATCTTTGTGGATCTCTCAGTGTGTCAACAATTGTTTCTGGTACCTGGCCAGCAGAAGAAAGTCTTCCAGGTAGTGGGGAACCCGGAAACCTTGCACTTTGAGTGGGGCTCACACAGCAATGACTATCATGGTGAAGGTCCCTGGAGATGTGCATAGGCCAAAAGGAAGGCTGTTGAACTGTAGATATGTCTGTCTGACCTCAAATCTCAGATCCCTCAGGAAGGAAGGCAGGATTGGGATGTGAAGGTAGGCATTTTGTAGATCCAATGAAATCATCCAGTTGCCTGGCTGTATCATTTGAATAATTGTGTGAATGGACTCCATCTTGAATTTTTCCAAGAGGATAAAGAGGTTCAGCCTCTTCAGATCTATAATTGGACGCCAACTCCCGTCCTTTTTGAAAACCATAAAAGAGGTAAAATAGAAACCTGTGTATCTTTCTGTAAATGGAGCCGGTGCCATGGCTCCCTGGGCTTGAAGTGTCTGTATGTACTGCAGTAGTATACCTGCCTTTTGTGGTGCATCTGGAATCTTGGTGGGAGAGAAGTGGTCTGTAGGAGGAGCATTGAGGAATTTCCATAAATGGCCCTGTGACTGTTGATAATCTGTGCAATTTTCTGACAAGACATCCGCAAAGTGCGCCAGCCTGGCTCCTACTGCGAACATCTGGGCATGTGCACCGTCAAAAGGGCTTGCTGGATTCCTGTCGAAAATGTAAGGTTTTCTGCTTATGGGGATGGTTGAGGAAGGTTGCCTGTGTTCCCTTACATCCCCCACCTGAGCCCATCTAGGTTCCCTGGATCTGGAGGAAGGAAACATTTTTTCCTCTTTTTCATTCCTGTCCTGTGGGAGCAAACCAGACGTGCCTCTTGACACTCTTAATATGGCTTTCTCCAGTTTACTACCAACAAAAAATTTCTGTCAAAAGGTATCTTACACCATTTTTGCTTTTAGGCAGGGTTTTAACCATAGAGCCCTCTCAACTGTGACTGAGTGTAGCATCGCCCTAGCCGAGGAATTGTCTGCCATTCCTCCTTTATAACATCCTTAATTTCCCTACATGAAAGGAAAAAAGCATTACCATTTCTGAAGCTAGCCGAAGTAGGATTTTGCCCTTTTTTGGTGGTTCCCACGCGATAGCCTGTTTGGCTGCCTGGAGATATGGATCCACCAAGGAAAAACTAAATCTGAGCTACTCTGGGTCTCCCTCTGATGAGTAGGAGCTACTATTTCTGCAGGCTGCCTACTTTCCAGGAAAGCAGCACTGAGTGGATGAGTGCTACCTTCCAGTGGGGCTTTCTGACTGGCACAGCTAGAGGGCTGTCTGGCCGGATTAATAGAAGTGAGCTCAGGGATAGTCTCGCACCACCATCTTTAACAATGACACCAACTTATTGGGCATAGGTACTGTGCTACAAGCCCTACAGGACTTCTTACTGGGCCAACAGTGTAGCTCTAGAAAAGAGGAGATATGATGTCTATTTTGGGATTTTTTCTTAGAGTGGGAGCATCGACTAGGGCTATTCTCCTCTGAAGAACATCTGTCCTCTCTGGCTCTTGATCTTTGAGAGCGTGAGCATGCAGGGCTGAAACAAATCAAAGCAGTGCATAAGAAGGCACTCTTTTGAGATTCCTGAAAACTTACCAACATGGCTTGTATAAACGGTGACTGACTTGTGGTTGAGGAAAAATATAGGAATATAGCCAGCAGTCAGCAGATGATACTGTATGGAGGGCATGCAATAAGTCCTAATAATAGGTTGATAGAAGCACTGCAAGAAAAGACTACCACATAATGAATACCACTGCTGATATATACAGGAATGGTCCCAAATCAATTAGGTGTAGAGGTACCTAATTTATTTTGGGAACATCCCTGTATATATATCAGCAGTGGTATTCATTATGTGGTAGTATTTCTTTGCAGTACACCTACCAACCTATTATTTCTTACAGGATCATCTGCTGGTTGCTGGCTATATTCCTACACATGGACAATGCATATTTCTACATCTGCCTGCATAAGAGCTTTTCTACCCTTGATGTTCCAGGATGTTCTATTAGTGTTTGACATACCCATTTGCAGCCGTTGCTACCATTATCTTGGCTCAGCTTCCAGGGGCACTCATGCATGCACTGTGCACTTTTCATCTTACTGACAATGGTTCATGACTATTACTGTTGACTTATAGCGGTTCACTGCAGGTGGGTATTGTCTGTGGTTGGCTCTGCCAGCACTGTGGTGAGGTGCCTCATTCGCTCATTGCAGCTTTAAGGTCTGACACCATCTGCAGTGGGGCTAGATCTTGCCATAGAGGTGTTTGATAGGGCAGTGTTCTGCAGGGGGTACCTTTTTGGGAGGGGAGGGAAGGCTCCCTTGTGGGGTTGTATCCTCTACCCCGCTCATCTGCTATTGGTGGGGGGTTGTTTTTTATTAGGGTTGGTATCAGTGGCAGCCCATCCATTAGGGGCACCCAGGCACCACCCCCTCTATCCACGCCACCCCCTATATGTATATTAGATAGATTCATGCATACCATGAATCTATCTACAGCCGCTGCGGCCACCCTCTATTCATGCATCCGGCCCCTTTCAGGACACCGGGTGCCTGAATTACAGTGGTGGGGGTGTTTTTTGAAGCACCTGATGAGAGCAATAGGGTTGGCTCGTGGCACAGAGCATTGCATCAAGAGCCCACCCAGGTGTTACAACAGCGAATGAATATTCGCTGTTGAAACACTCATCCTCAATCCGGCCAATCAGAAGTGGGTGGGAGATCCGTTTTCCGAGTGGCCGTAAAGAGAAGACTCCTGATTGGTCACTGAGAAGGAGGGAGGAAACAGAAGCTGCCACCGTGATGACCCGTGGAGAGCTGGGGAACGGGAGTCCACCGTCGAGCAGGGTAAGCTGCCGGTGAAGCGATGGCATAAGTGCTACCTACTAAGCTACGGACTGGCCACCACTGGTTGATATTGGGGAGGGTGGTTTAGGGGAGGTTATATGCTGTGTGGGGAAGTGGAGTTTTTTTATATCTAGGGGAGCCAACCTGGTGCCACACGCTGACTTTTCTTTGTTTGTGATTTAATACATTTGTTAGGTAACTCTGATTGGGTGTGTTGAATCTTCTGTGCTTTTGCATTTTTTGTCTTCACTTAATGCAGCTTCCTGTGAGAGTGTAGCACTGATGCTGTACTGTGTCACTGTGCCTGCTTGCATTTCTGTGTGATGAGAATACATTGCACTAGGTGTGGCTACCAGAATTGTCACTGCTGTTTTACAAGCCTGTAGCTTGTCAATCAGCACCTTGCCACACCTAGTCCTGCGCACTTTGTTCTGGATTGACAGCATTGCCTCTGTTGCTAAACCCTCCCAGTGACGTCACTAGGGTTGGTGTCACCTTGTGCGGTAAAACATGGTGTCACCCCCCTCCTGTCTAGGCAGCCCAGCACCCTGCAGGCAGCGCACAGTCACTGAGTGCACCCCAAACTGGTCCCTGTAAATTATAGTATAGGTGGTATAGTGGCAGGTTGGGGTAGTATAGGGTGGTATAGTGGCAGGGTGGGGTGGTATAGGGCAGGTTGGGGTGGCACAGGGCGAGTTAGGGTGGCATAGGGCAAGTTAGGGTGGCATAGGGCAGGTTGGGGTGGCATATGGCAGGTTAGGGTGGTACAGGGCAGGGTAGGGTGGTACAGGGCAGGTTGAGGTGGTATAGGGCATGTTGGGTGGTACAGGGCATGTTGGGGTGTATGGGGCAGGTTGAGGTGGCACAGGGCAGATTGGAGTGGTAAAGGGAAAGTTAGGGTGGCACAGGGCAGGTTGGGTGGTATAGGGCAGGTTAGGGTGGCACAGGGAAGGTTTCGGTGGTATAGGGCAGGCTGGGGTGGCACAGGGCAGGTCGGGATGGTATAGGGCAAGTTAGGGTAGCACAGGGCAAGGTAAGGTGGCACAGTGCAGGTTGGGGTAGTATAGGGCATGTAAGGGTGGCACAGGGAAGGTTGGGGTGGTATAGAGCAAGTTAGGGTGGCACAGGGCATGTTGAGGTGGTATAGGGCAGGTTAGGACTCTATGTAGTGACACTGTGCACTGCAGTAACGTGCAGCATGCTTCCTGCCTGCAGATGAAGACCCGGGGGGGAGGGGGGCTGCTGTGTCCTTGCCTCTATCTCCTTCAGCTGGGGGATCAGCCATAGTGAAGGAGTCTGTGGGAGGAGTGGAGGAGGCACCCCCAGCTACGCCGACCAACTCCGGCTCACTCGGGTATATTAGCCTGACTGAGGAGTGTTACAGGCAGCCTCCCCCACACGTCTAAACGCCCTGCTTGCACCTCTCCACTACAAGCAATAAAGTGGAGTGTTTATCCCCCCCCCTGCACCCCCATAGCAACGCCACTGAACCCTCCTACTGTGAGCTGGAGTGTCTGGGAGGGGAATTATGTGAGACACAAATGAAGGAGGATTTGACTCAGTCAGGAAAGGTCACTTACGTTTTTTGTTTACTTTATGAGGCTTGTGCATCACATAATCACAGAGTAATTAGATTTGGGACTTGTTTAGACTGTCACAAGGGAGCATTTGGATGTACTTTTTTTTAGAATAAAGAAGCTCTATCAGTTTGTTATTTTAGAAGAGCAATACCACCTGCTCCTTCTCGCCGGGTACACTCTACTTTTCTAATTATAACATCAATAAAAAATGTATTATCTTGCATTATTTGTAAATCTTTTGAGAATATGTGTTCCTAAAATAAACTAGTACTGAGAGAAGTATGAAGGTAGCTTTTGCTGATATCTTGTACTAAAAATGCTACATGTGTTTTCTACTTTAAGGCCTCGGAAGGTCTGGGAAGAGTCTTTACTGAAAGAGGTTTCTCAGCTGGTACCTAGGGAATGTATGCTGGAGGCTACATCCAGAAGAAGTGGAGCAGGACGATAGCTGCTTGGGAAGAAGTTTTGATGGTGGGTAGTGTCCGTCTTAGCTGAGCATAAGCTGTGGGTAGAAGTTCTGGCTGCTCATCCATAGAGGTTCTTGTGCTACTTAGTTATGTTAATAATCCATAGCTCCCAACTGTCCCTGATTTCGATGGACTGTCCCTGATTTGGAGCAATCTCCCTCTGTCCCTCATCCGTCCTCATTTGTCCTCATTTTGGTCTGATCTATATAATTGTATATAAAATGCACTTTTTATCTATCAAAAAGTGTTTTCCAGCACTGAACCTTTCATCTGATTTCTAAATTGAATTTGTAAATTCCAAAAGCCAACATAAAGTAGTATAATAGTAAATATACTAAAATACTAAATAGTAGTGGTAAAAAAAGCACTTGTGGGTTTAACCAATCTTGTTTTTTTTTTGTACAATTCTCCTTTAAGGGGGTTTGGCAAGGGGTATGCATACTTTTGCTGATAGGTGTCCCTCATTCCCATCTCAAAACTTGGGAGGTATAGTCTACCAATACAGGTGGCTGATCTTGGCTTAAAGGTCCATAGCCTGTATTGACTGTTCCTAGAAGAGAAGCCTGGAGCCATTGGTTTGCCTATTTGTGGGTATAATTTGCCATAACCATCTGTCTTGAATTTGTTGTGCTTTATTAAACTCTCTTAAATGTACTAAAGTGAGAGACTAATTCCTTGCACTACAGAAAGAGTCATACAATGTTGTACCCTGAGGTTTGATATATACAAATCACTTCAGCGCAAATGGATCTAAATCCGATAAAATAAAAATGAATAAGTGTTGCATACACCAAATATAATACTGCTGGCACAAAACAGTGTTCACACTTGCACCTGTGTACCCAGTGAATTAAAATAATAAACTGTGCATGGGTAATATATATTACCAATCCTGACATACGAAAAATCACATATATTTAATAAAATTAAATACGTGTAGGGATGGCCGAACTGTTTGCCCGGCCGTCGGTTCACGGCGAATTTCGGCTGTTCGCGGTCTGCCCGATCGGCGGACTATTGCCGCTGTTCGCCCGGCGGACTTACGTGTTTACTGTGTAAAAGAACTTTGACCTATGATAACACATCCATCATGGGGTACAGGACAGCCAATTGAGACATTACAGCACATGGACACTTGGACATTCCCCCTAACTTATAAATAGACCCGATCCGGCGGTCATTTTACATTATTTCGTATGTCACTATAGGGAGAGGTTGCTGTGTGGAGCAGGGAGAGACTGCAGTGACCCAAATCGCTAGCTATTAGGTCCACAAAAGTTCTTTTAAGGACTGGTATGGTATAGGTGTAGTTCAGGATATAGGTTTGAGGCACTGCTATTCAAGTCATTGTTGCTGCAGATTGTCTTTTGTCAGGGCTGAGAGAGGGACAGATAGGACGCTGTGTGTTGCAGAGAGGGACAGTCAGTTTAATCATTAGCTGTTACTATTAGGTCCACAAAAGTCCTTTTCAGGACTGGCATGGTGTAGTAGTACAGGATATAGTTTTGAGTGCTATTCAAGTTATTGTTGCAGTAGCCTGTGTTTTGTCAGTTTAAATAGGGACAGGCAGGAAGCTGTGTGTGGCAGTGAGGGACAGTCAGTTTAATCAGTAGCTGTTACTATTAGGTCCACAAAAGTCCTTTTCAGGACTGGTATGGTAATAGGCTTGTACACGTATAATATTCTTTCTTCCAAATATAGAAAGAATATTATACTTGACTGCTGCCCTTCTGCTGCAGTAGTCCTTTATGAGTATAGGGACTGAGGTACAGTCTGCTAATCACAACCTACTATTTGCACAAAGGTCCTTCTAAGGACTGGTAAGGTATAGCGTACTAGAGTATATAGGGTTGAGTGAGGTACAGTCTGCTAATCACAACCTACTAGTTCCACAAAGGTCCTTCTAAGGACTGGTAAGGTATAGCGTACTAGAGTATATAGGGTTGAGTGAGGTACAGTCTGCTAATCCTTAAGGACTGGTATAGGTCCACAATATATAAGGTTGAGATGCACTACTGCTGACTGCTGCCCTATTCTGCAGCAGTCCTTTATCAGTATAGGGACTGAGGTACAGTCTGCTAATCATAACCTACTAGTTCCACAAAGGTCCTTCTAAGGACTGGTAAGGTATAGCGTAGTACAGTATATAGGGTTGAGTGAGGTACAGTCTGCTAATCACAACCTACTAGTTCCACAAAGGTCCTAAGAACTGGTAAGGGTGTACTATTTGGTGTGCAGTATATAGTTGTGTAATACACGTATAAAATACTTGCACATATAGAAAGCATAGTATAGTGCGTTTCCACTGTGCAGCATTGTGACTGCTGAGCGGTTCTGCAGCGATACTACAAAGAGTGACAAACGCAATCCAAAAAAAGTATTGTAACTGGTGTGATAGACCAGTGGCCCCCAAAAATGACAGATTGAAGCGGGCTGTTATATACCTTCTTCCACATACATACTGCACGTCTCTAGAGAGTTTTGTCACAGGGTCATTTAAAAAATGACAGGCAGAGGAAGAGGCAGGCCCTTCCGCAGGGGTGGTAGGGTTAGGGCAGGAGCAATAGGCTTGAGCCAAAGTGGGAAATTGCAGAAGGTGCGTGCGATTACGTCAAAGGAAGCACCAGAATTGGTTGAGTGGCTCACTCAGCCTTACTCTTCTGCACCCTCCTCATCCTCTCGATCTGCACCCTCTTCTTCACTCTCTGCTATGTGCACCCCCAAAGACTTTACCACCAACAACACCACATACCTTCCGCTTGAGTCACAGGAATAATTTTCCGATCCATATCAAGACATTTCTGATGCGCAGCCACTCTTGGCATTGGATCAGGAAGAGGAGGAAGCAACAACCGCCACTCAGCAGTCTGACGACAGTACCCAGATCAGCCCAAGGAGGAGGTTGGTCCCCGGTGTTGCTGCCTACTCCGAGATCTCTACTTATAGCGGTGGGGAAGGTGACGTCGATGACGACGTTTCTAGTGATGTCACGTGGGTGCCCACAAGAGAGGAAGAGGAGGGGAGTTCAGAGGGAGATATGGATCATCAGATAGGGAGGAGAAGCAAGAATAACTTACATTGCACAGGAGGGACAAAGCAGACTGCTAATGTATCAGGAGTGAGTCATCGACCATGTACGGTCACATTAGGCGCTCCCAGGACGCCGGCACATGGCTCCGCAGTGTGGGCTTTTTTTTAACGTGTCCGCTGCTGACAATAGTGTTGCCATCTGCAATCTTTGCAGTCAACGCATTAGTCACGGTAAGCCCAACACTCACCTAGGGACGACTGCCCTAAGAAGGCACATGAGCTGCCATCACCGAGCCCAGTGGGAGCAACGGAACACACAAAGCCACACTCCAGGCTCTCACCGTCCAGCCTTGTCTTCTACTTCTCCTCTCTCCTCACAATTGTCCTCCACTCCACCTTCCATCACGCCAAGCTCACGTTTTTCTGCAAAAAGGCAGGCTTCCGTGGGCCTAATGTTCAAGCGTAAAAAAATGATGACGCCAGATAACCCTCTTGCCCAGCGGTTGACGGCTGGTTTGTCAGAACTGATAGCTTGCCAACTACTGCCATATAAACTGGTGGACTCGGAGGCCTTTTGAAAATTTGTGGCCATTGGAACACGACAATGGAAGGTCCCAGGAAGGAAGTATTTCTCAGAGAAGGGCATCCCAGAGCTATATGGCCATGTTCAGCGGCAAGTGAATGTATCTCTGGCACACAGTGTCGGTGCCAAGATACATCTGACCACAGACACGTGGTCTAGCAAACACGGGCAGGGAAGGTATATCACTTTTACTGCCCACTGGGTGAACCTTCTGACGGCCGTCAAGCATGTATCCCGTGGCACCCGTGTAGATTTGGTTTTACCGCCATGGATTGAATGCAGGCCTGGCTCTTCTTCTCCTCCTCCTCCTCCTCCTACTCCATCCTCCTCCCTCTCCTCCTTGGCTGACTACTCCTTTTCCGCTGCGCCGCCCGGCACTCCCCAGAACCTATTCGACATGCCAAGTGAGACGTTGCCATGCCGTGCTGCGTCTGTTGTGCCTGGAAGCCAAGAGCCACACTGGCCCGGCACTCCTTTCAGCTTTGCGTTCACAGGCAGATCAGTGGCTAACACCACTCAATTTGACAGTTGGTAAAGTGGTGTGTGACAACGGTGCCAATCTGCTTAAAGCATTGAAACAGGGCAAAATTACGCACGTGCCATGCATGGCACACGTCTTAAATTTGGTCGTGCAGCGATTCGTTGTCAAATACCCTGGGGTCCAGGACATCTTGCGGCAGGCAAGGAAAATCTCGGCCCATTTCAGAAGATCTTACACGGCCATGGCTCACCTTGCTGACATTCAGCGGCGACACAATCTGCCGGTCAGACGTCTTATTTGCGATTGCCTGACGGGATGGAACTCAACCTTCTATATGCTTGATAGGCTGCTCCAGCAGAAACGTGCAGTTAATGTCTACCTGTATGAACTCTGCGGCAGAACAGGTTCTGGGGAGCTGGGTTTTTTTTCACCGCGCCAGTGGCTGCTCATGCGCGACTCATGCAGACTTCTGCGGCCATTTGAGGAGATCACCAAACTGGTCAGTCGCAGCCATGGCACCATCAGTGACATGGTACCTTATGCCTTCTTTATGGAGCGTGCATTGCGTCGTGTCATTGATCAAGCTGTGGAGGAGCAGGAGTGGGAAGATGAGGAAGTCGCAATGCTGGATGAATTCCCAGGGGGGGCTACTCTATCTGAGACAAGTGAACAACAGGAGTCTGAAGAGGAGTCAGAGGAGGATGGTGCCTGGGCAGATGAGGAGGAGTAAGAAGAGCATGCTTTAAACCTTTCTGGGATCCCTGTTGTGCGTGGATGGGGAGAGGAGAATGAAGAGGACGACATTATCCTGGATGATGAGCAGGAGCCAGGCCACCACACCGCTTCCAGTTTAGTGCAAATGGGGGCCTTCATGCTCCAGTGTTTTAACAGGGACCCCCGTATAAAAAGCATAAGGGTCAAGGACCAGTACTGGGTGGCAACATACTTAGACCCCCGGTACAAACACAAAATGGCGGAAATGTTACCGCCGTCACAGAGGGCTGTCAGAATGGAGCACTTTCAGGCCTTGCTTCGAGAAATTTTGAATTCTGCTTTTGCGTGCGCTGGCAGAGGAGCAATTCCCACTCCCAGAGAAGGAGTTGCGGTTACCAATCCAACAGCGCCTGCAAGAAGAGGCCGGTTTGAAGATGTGCTGGTGACTTCTGATATGAGGTCATTCTTTCAGCCGACCCATCGACTGGTGTCATCCGGATCCAGCATCAGGGAACGCCTAGACTGACAGGTGTCCGACTACATCGGGTTAACGGCCGATGTGGACGCTCTGAGGAGTGATGAACCCCTGGACTACTGGGTGGGCAGGCTTGACCTCTGGCCAGGGCTTGCCCAATTTGCAATCGAACTGTTGGCTTGCCCCTCGTCCAGTGTCCTGTCCGAAAGGACGTTCAGTGCAGCAGGGGGGGTCGTGACCGATAAGCGTACTCGCCTAGCTCACGACAGTGTTAACTACCTCACATTTCTAAAAATAAATGAGGCATGGATCTCGGAGGAATTCAACACATGTGACCAGTAGACCATGTATATATCTATAAACAATTTTTTAAATCGAGCACACAGACCTTCTTTCTTCATTTGGCTCACTTCCTTGTCCAAAAAAAGCACACCGTACTATATGCCCGTACCCTCCTCTTTGAAGAGGTTGAGCGGTGTCATATTTCTCCTGGGGCTGCTTATTATGAGGGGCTCCCACCATCCCTGTGCTGTGCTGACTTCCTCTTGGGGCTGCTTATTATGAGGGTCTCCCACCATTCCTGTGCTGTGCTGACTTCCTCCTGGGGTTGTACCTCTGCTGTGCATATTATGAGGGGCTCCCACCATCCCTGTGCTATGCTCATTATGAGGGGCTCCCACCATCCCTGTGCTGTGCTGACTTCCTCCTGGGGCTGCTTATTATGAGGGGCTCCCACCATCCCTGTGCTGTGCTGACTTCCTCCTGGGGCTGCTTATGATGAGGGGCTCCCACCATCCCTGTGCTGTGCGGACTTCCTCCTGGGGCTGTACCTCTGCTGTGCATATTATGAGGGGCTCCCACCATCCCTGTGCTATGCTCATTATGAGGGACTCCCACCATCCCTGTGCTGTGCTGACTTCCTCCTGGGGCTGCTTATTATGAGGGGCTCCCACCATCCCTGTGCTGTGCTGACTTCCTCCTGGGGCTGCTTATTATGAGGGGCTCCCACCATCCCTGTGCTATGCTGACTTACTCCTGGGGCTGTACCTCTGCTGTGCATATTATGAGGGGCTCCACCCATCCCTGTGCTATGCTCATTATGAGGGGCTCCCACCATCCCTGTGCTGTGCTGACTTCCTCCTGGGGCTGCTCATTATGAGGGGCTCCCACCATCCCTGTGCTGACTTCCTCCTGGGGCTGCTTATTATGAGGGGCTCCCACCATCCCTGTGCTATGCTGACTTACTCCTGGGGCTGTACCTCTGCTGTGCATATTATGAGGGGCTCCCACCATCCCTGTGCTATGCTCATTATGAGGGGCTCCCACCATCCCTGTGCTATGCTGACTTCCTCCTGGGGCTGTACCTCTGCTGTGCATATTATGAGGGGCTCCCACCATCCCTGTGCTATGCTCATTATGAGGGGCTCCCACCATCCCTGTGCTATGCTGACTTACTCCTGGGGCTGCTTACGGTGCAGGTGTCAGTGCTGTATATCACGGTGCTGGTGTCAGATCACTCTATCACGGTGCAGGTGTCATTGCTGTATGTCACACTGCTGATGTCAGTGCTCTCTATCACGGTGCTGGTGTCAGATCACTCTATCACAGTGCAGGTGTCATTGCTGTATGTCACGCTGCTGATGTCAGTGCTCTCTATCACGGTGCTGGTGTCAGATCACTCTATCACGGTGCAGGTGTCATTGCTGTATGTCACGCTGCTGATGTCAGTGCTCTCTATCACGGTGCTGGTGTCAGATCACTCTATCACGGTGCAGGTGTCATTGCTGTATGTCACGCTGCTGATGTCAGTGCTCTCTATCACAGTGCTGGTGTCAGATCACTCTATCACGGTGCAGGTGTCATTGCTGTATGTCACGCTGCTGATGTCAGTGCTCTCTATCACGGTGCTGGTGTCAGATCACTCTATCACAGTGCAGGTGTCATTGCTGTATGTCACGCTGCTGATGTCAGTGCTCTCTATCATGGTGCTGGTGTCAGATCACTCTATCACGGTGCAGCTGTCATTGCTGTATGTCACGCTGCTGATGTCAGTGCTCTCTATCATGGTGCTGGTGTCAGATCACTCTATCACGATGTAGGTGTCATTGCTGTATGTCACGCTGCTGGTGATCATCTCCTGTAGGGATGAGCTTCGTGTTCGAGTCGAACATACGTTCGACTCGAACATCGGCTGTTCGTCCGTTCGGCGAAGTCCGAACATTTTGGTCCGTTCGCGCCAAATTCGTGTGGCGCTCATGGCCCACAATGCACTGCGATGGTGCAGTGCATTGTTGGCTCATGATTGGCCAAGCATGCACTGTGACCCCGCATGCTTGGCCAATCGCAGCGCCAGCAGCGAGGAGAGCCATGATTGGCCACAGGCAGGATGCCTGTGGCCAATCATAGCTCAGGCTGTGTAGTGCACGCCCCACACTATATAAGGCCGCCAGCGCGGCGGCCTTGTGTAGTGTGTTGGCGTCTGAAGCAGTGGGTGTTCTGTGTACCTTCAACACAGTACACACCGATCATTTTCGGCCGATTTTCGATCTTGCTGTTGTGTAGTGGTTGTTGTCTGCGTGCCCTGACCGCAGTATACACCGCTATATTCACCTCACCTATATAGCTAGTGATCTATCTTTTATAATAGAGCTTGCAGTCAGTAATGTTAGGAGCTAGTGCGTGCTGTCTGCGTGCTCTGTACTCAGTACATACCGCTATATCCACCTACATAGCTCTTCTCTATTTGAGACCACTTGCCATCTGCAGGAGTTATTGGAAGTTGTGTGTGCCTCCAGCACAGCACAGTATGCATCTGTATATACCCCTTTATCTCTGGTGTTCTATAATAAAGGCATCTGCAGGAGTTAGTGGGTGTTCTGTGTACCTTCAACACAGTACACACCGATCGTTTTCGGACGATTTTCGATCTTGCTGTTGTGTAGTGGTTGTTGTCTGCGTGCCCTGACCACCGTATACACCGCTATATTCACCTCACCTATATAGCTAGTGATCTATCTTTTATAATAGAGCTTGCAGTCAGTAGTGTTAGGAGCTAGTGCGTGCTGTCTGCGTGCTCTGTACCCAGTACATACCGCTATATCCACCTACATAGCTCTTCTCTATTTGAGACCACTTGCCATCTGCAGGAGTTATTGGAAGTTGTGTGTGCCTCCAGCACAGCACAGTATACATCTGTATATACCCCTTTATCTCTGGTGTTCTATAATAAAGGCATCTGCAGGAGTTAGTGGGTGCTCTGTGTACCTTCAACACAGTACACACCGATCGTTTTCGGACGATTTTCGATCTTGCTGTTGTGTAGTGGTTGTTGTCTGCATGCCCTGACCGCAGTATACACCGCTATATTCACCTCACCTATATAGCTAGTGATCTATCTTTTATAATAGAGCTTGCAGTCAGTAGTGTTAGGAGCTAGTGCGTGCTGTCTGCGTGCTCTGTACCCAGTACATACCGCTATATCCACCTACATAGCTCTTCTCTATTTGAGACCACTTGCCATCTGCAGGAGTTATTGGAAGTTGTGTGTGCCTCCAGCACAGCACAGTATACATCTGTATATACCCCTTTATCTCTGGTGTTCTATAATAAAGGCATCTGCAGGAGTTAGTGGGTGTTGTGTGCCTCTAGCACAATATACACTACCCAACTGCTTTTTTACCCAACTCCCTTCAGGCCATTACCATGTCTGGAAGGCCAGCAAGGAGAGGCAGACAGGCGCGAGCCGATAAAAGAGGGCAAGCAGGCTCTGTGTCTAGAGACAACAGTGCTGGTCGTGGACGCGGTGCATTGTCATCAGCACGTGGCCATGGGACACGCTTGTCCTTCTTTTCGGCAGCTGGACATGTTGAGCCGCAACATGCCAATGACTTGGTAGAGTGGATGACCAAGCCCTCTTCATCCTCCTCATCCTCTCTCACCCAGTCTCAGGGTACTAGCAAAGCAGCTGCCAACGCATCGTCTTCCCTCCTCTCAATGTCATCATCAGTGACTCCTTCCCTAGACCCACCACGTCCTCCTGAGGAGTCTCCTGAACTCTTTGAGCACAGTGTTGGGTACATGCTCCAGGAGGATGCCCAGTGTTTTGTGGGTTCTGATGATGACACTCAGCTAGAGGAAGGCAGTAGCGTGAGCGCAGAGAGAGGGGATGCTCAAGAAGGACAGCAATATGGCAGTCATGTTCCACAAGCTGCAGCATACTGCCAGGTTTGCTACAGCGATGAAGAGGGAGGGGATGATGAGGGCACTGACTCCACGTGGGTGCCTGGAAGGAGAGAGGAGGAGGAGGAGGCACATGTCCAACGAGGCAGGATGCCCTCCGGGGGCCAGCTTAGGGGCAGCACACCGACTGAATCACACCGCAGAGCTCCGCCTGTGCAGGGCGCTGCCTCTGCGCGTTATTCTAAAAGTTCTTTGGTGTGGGCCTTTTTTGAGACAAGTGCATCAGATCGCACCGCTGCTATTTGCAACATATGTCTCAAGCGTATCTCGCGTGGCCAAAACATCAGCCGCTTGGGCACCACATGCTTGACCAGACATATGTTGACCTGCCATGCAGCTCGTTGGCAAGCGTACCTCAAAGACCCACACCAAAGAACAAAGCGGACCTCTCCTTGCTCCTCATCAGCTGGCATCTCCAACCCCACTAGACCTTCAGTCCTCTCTGAAACCTGCTCTGAGAGGAATGAAGGTGTAGAATTAGGTGTGTCACAGCCAAGTGCTTCCGGGAACTCTGCTAGCGGTACACCCACGTCCGATTATAGCAGGCAAATGTCCCTGCCCCAGCTGCTGGACCGGCGAAAGAAGTTCACTCCCAGCCATCCACATGCCCAGCGGTTGAATGCTAGCTTGGCTAAATTGCTAGCACTTCAACTGCTGCCTTTTCAGTTGGTAGACTCGGCCCCCTTCCGTGAGTTTGTACAATGTGCGGTTCCTCAGTGGCAGGTCCCCAAACGCCACTTTTTCTCACGGAAGGCGATTCCGGCTCTCTACCGGCATGTGGAAGGCAATGTCCTTGCCTCGCTGGACAGGACGGTCAGCGGTAAGGTGCATATTACCGCTGACTCATGGTCCAGCAGGCATGGACAGGGACGTTACCTGTCTTTCACAAGCCCATTGGGTCACTCTTCTGGCAGCTGGGAAGGATGCAGGACAAGGTGCAGTAGTGTTGGAGGTTGTTCCGCCACCACGCCTCCAAAATGCTACTATTGGTTGTGACACACCTCTCTCCTCCACCCCCTCCTCTTCTTCTTCCTCCATGGCCTCTTCCAGTGCTCTGTCCTCAGAACCAGCGGTGCTTCGTAGGCGTTCCAGGGGCTACGCAAGTACGCAGGCAAAACGATGCCATGCCGTGCTTGCGCTGGTTTGTTTGGGGGACAGGAGCCACACTGGGGCGGATGTTTTGTCAGCTCTGCAGGGGCAGGCCGAGAGGTGGTTGACGCCACGCCAGTTAAGCCAGGAATGGTGGTTTGTGACAATGGCACCAACTTCCTCTCCGCCCTCCGACAGGGACAACTGACCCATGTGCCCTGTGTAGCTCACGTCCTTAACCTGGTGGTGCAGCGGTTCTTGGGCAGGTACCCCGGCTTACAGGATGTCCTGAAGCAGGCCAGGAAAGTCTGTGTGCATTTCCGCCGATCATTTAATGCCTGTGCTCGGCTGGCTGAGCTCCAAAAGGAGTTGAACCTGCCCAAGAACCGCCTTATATGTGACATGCCCACCAGATGGAACTCAACGTTGGCCATGCTGCAGCGGCTGCACACGCAGCAGAGGGCCATCAATGAGTACCTGTGCGACTACGGCACCAGGACAGGGTCAGGGGAGCTCGGTTTTTTCTCACCACGCCAGTGGGGCATGATCAGGGATGCATGCACTGTCCTGTCACCGTTTGAGGAGGCCACAAGGATGGTGAGCAGTGACAGTGCATGCATCAGTGACACTGTACCTCTTGTCCATCTCTTGGAGCATACGCTGTGTGGAATAATGGACAGGGCACTTGAGGCAGAACAGAGGCAGGAAGAGGAGGACTTCCTTGCCTCTCAAGGCCCCCTTTATCCAGACAGTGTTCCTGCTGTGCCACCCATCACACAGGAAGAGGATGAGGAGTAGGAAGAGGAGGAGGAGGATGATTGTGTCAGCATGGAGGTGGAGGCTGGCACTCAGCATCAGCAGCAGCAGCAGCAGCAGTCTTGTAAGGATGATTTACAGTCCCAAGAAACACGTGGACTTGTACGTGGCTGGGAGGAGGTAGCTGCGGATCATGTTGTCCTTAGTGACCCAGAGGACTCCGGACCGAATGCCTCAGCTAACCTACGCTGCATGGCCTCCCTGATCCTGCAAAGCCTGCGGAAGGATCCTCGTATTCTTCGGATCAAGGAGAGGGACCATTACTGGCTGGCCACTCTCCTTGATCCACGGTACAAGGGTAAGGTTGCCGACCTTATCTTGCCATCGCAGAGGGAGCAGAGGATGAGACATCTCCGGGAGGCCTTGCAGAAAGGTCTGTGCAACGCGTTCCCAGAGACTGGGAGGTTACAAACTCCTGGTCCTGGACAACGTGTTGCTGAGGCATCGGTCAGAAGGAGCGGTGGAGAAGGTGGCCGTCTGACTGATGCTTTCAGACAATTTTTTAGTCCGCAGCCCCAAGGTATGATCAGTTCCAGCACCCATCGCCAGCGTCTGATTTACATGGTGCAGGAATACCTAGGGGCAAGATCAGACTTGGACACCTTTCCCACCGAAAATACTCTGGCTTACTGGGTCTTGAGGATGGATCACTGGCCAGAGCTTGCACAGTATGCAATTGAGCTACTGGCCTGTCCTGCATCCAGCGTTCTTTCGGAACGCACCTTCAGTGCTGCTGGTGGCTTTGTTACCGATCACAGGGTGCGCCTGTCCACCGAATCAGTTGATCGACTGACCTTCATCAAGATGAATCAGTCTTGGATCACCCACAGCTACCAAGCACCTGAAGCTGATGTAACAGAATAATTTTTTTTGAAATATCACATCCCTTCAAGACTGCCTATGCTGATGCTGAGTGACTGTCCTGTTATGTTGATTGTCTATCCTCTTCCTCCTCCGCTGATATGTTGGAAGAACATTTCTGGTTCTGGTTGATGCCATCAGCACAATTTTTCTGCCCCTGTTTAACAAGGGGGGGTAAGTACAATTTTTGATGCAATGCTTTGCAGCAGGGCTAATTCCTGCAATCAAACAAGAGTATATGGGAGAGGTTGCAGTGTGGTGGCACGAGCACCAGTGCCTAAGGCCCAATTTTTCTGCCCCTGTTTAACAGGGGCGTTTAATTACAATTTTTGATGCAATGCTTTGCAGCAGGGCTAATTCCTGCAATAAAACTAGAGTATATGGAAGAGGTTGCAGTGTGGTGGCACCAGCACCAGTGCCTAAAGCCCAATTTTTCTGCCCCTGTTTAACAGGGGCGTTTAAGTACAAGTTTTGATGCAATGCTTTGCAGCAGGGCTAATTTCTGCAATAAAACTAGAGTATATGGAAGAGGTTGCAGTGTGGTGGCACCAGCGCCTAAGGCCCAATTTTTCTGCCCCTGTTTAACAGGGGCGTTTAATTACAATTTTTGATGCAATGCTTTGCAGCAGGGCTAATTCCTGCAATAAAACTAGAGTATATGGCAGAGGTTGCAGTGTGGTGGCACCAGCACCAGTGCCTAAGGCCCAATTTTTCTGCCCCTGTTTGACAGGGGCGTTTAAGTACAATTTTTGATGCAATGCTTTGCAGCAGGGCTAATTCCTGCAAT
Source organism: Lithobates pipiens (assembly GCF_037356315.1). Classification (NCBI taxonomy): domain Eukaryota; kingdom Metazoa; phylum Chordata; class Amphibia; order Anura; family Ranidae; genus Lithobates; species Lithobates pipiens. The sequence continues at coordinate 53,606,529 of NW_027507789.1, read as the reverse complement.
AAAACTAGAGTATATGGGAGAGGTTGCAGTGTGGTGGCACCAGCAGCAGTGCCTAAGGCCAAATTTTTCTGCCCCTGTTTAACAGGGACATGTAATTACAATTCTTGATATAATATTTCACAGGAGGGCCCCTTCCTGTGCCCACCCAGAGTAACGGTGAGGACTTATAGTGTTGTGGCACCAGCACCACAACCACCAAAGGTCAATTTTTCTACCACTGTTCAACAATGACATGTAATTACAATTCTTGATATAATCGTTCACAGCAGGGCGCTCCAGCGCCCACCAAGAGTCACTTTCAGGGCTTACAATGTTATGGCAACACCAACACCTTGTTCCGCCATTTCTGCAGAGCATATAGGGCAGGCCCCTACTTTCAAACATCCAATTTACAAACATCTCCTACTTGCAAACGGAAGGAGACAACAGCAAGTGAGATGAAAAAAGATGGACGACAAAACAAATTATACAGGGGTGATAACCCTTCCCTATGTTTTCCAAAAAGCTTAAAAATAGTTTTTTTGACTGGAGCTACACATTAAAAATGTACCAGTTGAAAATTACAAACAGATTCAACTTAACACAACAAACCTACACAGTCCCTGTCTTGTTTGCACCGCCTGTATACTGCTGTTCTGAGTATATAGGGCCTGAGGGCCACACGCATTTCCTTTTTTTAATATGGGTACAGGGTTCCCCTTAATATGCGTACAAGACCCAAATAGGCTGGTAATGGGCAGGGAGGGCTACCCATGACATTTTTCTCAATGATTTTCAACCATATTGCAGGAACCAGATATAACATTAAAACCGCAAGCAGCTTTAAATTACGTTATTTCCGTTAAATGTCATTTTGTGCAGGGACTGTTCTAAACACGGGAAACACGTGGCACTTCACAGGCATACTACAGACACCCCCCAGGCACCATATTTAAAGGAATATTTCACTTTTGTTTTCCACTTTAATCGTCATTAAAATCAGTGCTCCCGCCAAAACGGCCGTTTTTAAAACTTTTTTTTGCATTGACCCATGTCCCCTGGGGCAGGAGCCAGGTCCCCAAACCCTTTTTAGGACCGTATCTTGCATATTAGCCGTTAAAATTAGCACTTTTAATTTCGACCGTTCGAGTCCCATAGACTTCAATGGGGTTCTAACGTTCGTATGAATTTATGGGTCCGTTCGAAAGTTCTGGTGCAAACCGAACCGGGGGGTGTTCGGCTCATCCCTAATCTCCTGCACCCTCTTCTTTGCCTACCCTGACCTTCCCTCTCCTCCATTGCCTTCATGCGCTCCACAGTCCTGAATTGTCACAATTTCACATATGAAAAAAGAATACTTGTAGTTGTCGATCCCAGATTCACCTCATACATGTGTTATGTCATTGGCCATGTGGTGGGACTATGTGTGCACAGCTAGTAATTATCTTGTGGCTGCAAATTTGACCTGTGGGTTTGTAAAGTTCGCCTCCCATTGAAGTCAATGGGGCCTGCCGCGAACGTTATGGTTCGCGAAACATTCCGTCGGAAGTTCGTCCATCACTAAATACGTGTAGTTCAAAACAAGAACAAAAATGTGCAGTCCTTATATGTGCAAATCTCATCCTATCTTTTCTTCCAATAGAGAATAAAGAATATTAAGAGTATCAAGAAATCACCCAAAAATATTGCAAAATGTCACAAAAATTTTTTTTTTTTTTTTTTTTTCACAATAGTTTTATTGATGAAAATAAGTAATAACAAAGGTGACAGGTAGGTAATATGAACATAAAGCGAATTGAATATGGATATGAGTTTTGACATTAGGCAATATTACAATGTGCAACAATATAAATGCAAGTCAGGTTTTAATGCAGTCATAATAATCATAATAATCATAATAATCATAATAATAGTCATAATAATCTTGAAATAGATATATTAATACTAATATGAAATAACATGGGGACAACTTAATACCTGAGATATAGACCACCAGATACCCGAATCATAGGGAATGGGGCATAGAATTGGAAGGACAGGGATCTATTAATCTGTATAGTTTAACCAAGTTTTAAATCTCGGAGGTTTATTTGGCCAAGGTCGTGTATGTGTTTGATGAGGTAAAGGAACACCAAGGTTCCCATATCTGATGGAACTTGTCAGTGTTTTCGATTTTTATAGCCACGATCTCTTCCATACTTTGAATGTAGTTTATCTTAGTAAGCCAATCTTTGATGGAAGGGATACCCTGAGAATTCCAATGTGTTGGGATCAAACTCTTCGCTGCGTTCAGCAAATGTCTGATGAGAGATTTCTTGTAAGCTTTATATGACAGGTGTGTTACATGGAGGAGACACCAAGCAGCATTGAGGTCTCCTTCATATCCTGTGATGTGTTTTGTCCAGTGTATGACCTGCGTCCAAAAAGGCTGGATTTTAGAGCAGTTCCACCATGTATGAAGGAAAGATCCCACCTCCTCCCCACATCTCCAGCATGCGTCGGACTCCCCAGAGAACCATTGTTTCTTTTTAATCGGAGTTATGTACCATTGGGCGTGCAATTTATAGGAGGTTTCTTGCATGCGGGTGCTCAAGGAACCTTTGTGAGTATAGACGTTTGCTTTCTCCCAAAGGGGTTCAGAAATTTGTATTTGTAGGTCATTTTCCCACATCAGTTTATGCCTGTCTGGGGAGTCCGACACCGACTGGATAAGCCATTTGTACATAAGAGAGGTGCTTTTTTTTGTCGGCATCTTCCCTGCACAAATGTGTTCGAAATTAGTTAGTTGCCTGAGAAAGGCCTCTTTGTGTTTACCATTTAAGATGAAATCACGTATTTGGGTATAAGTCCAGGGATTCAGGAGGTGATGATCTAATTCGTGATTAAGGTCTGTTGAAATCTTTAAAATAATTGTTTTGGAGGCAATGGGATACTGTTAAAGGTTCATTGGGAAATTCTCTAAAGAGTTTCTTGTTTTTTAAGCCCGGGATAAAGTCAGGGTTGTTGACCAGAGACGTGAGGGGTCGGGGACCGAAGAAGTCATATGTTTTGATGCTGTCTTGTGGAAAATCTTAAGTGTGGTATTGATGATAGGATTCCCTTTAATGTTGAGTGGAATAGAGGAGTACCTTGTCCAGGGCAAAAACCGGACATTTGGATTCGAACTCGCTTCCTCCAGTTTCACCCAATCTTTACATTTTCGGTGGCAGTGCCAGTCAATGATTCTGGCAAGATGTGAAGCAAAGTAGTATTTTTTAAAGTCGGGTAAGCCTATGCCACCTCTTGATTTAGGTCTTTGCAGATAATTGAGACTTATGCGAGGTTTTTTTTTTGCCCAAAGGAAGGCACCCTGTATTCTATTTAAGTGCTTGAAGAAGGAGTCAGGAATGTCGATAGGGAGGGTATGAAATAAGTAGAGTAGCCTTGGCAGGACTGCCATTTTCAGGATGGCAAAATTTTGTTAAATGAATTCAGTGTCCCATGTTCATTTCATAAATGTGCTCCTTTTTTATCAGTCCTTTCTACTTAAATAATATATACAGTGTGTGTGTGTGTGTGTGTGTGTGTGTGTGTGTGTGTATATACATATATATATATATATATATATATATATATATATATATATAATAGGATTTTTCTAGCTCAGGGCGCAAGTGCAGGTAAATTTAGCCAGGCCTGTGCTTTAGTCTAGGCCTGGTTGTTTTGATTTGGGACTGGGAGTGTTCAGTGTAGTGGTGGGTGTGGTCACCTGTGCTCTGATTCAGAGATGCCTCCCCTGCTTTCAGAAAGATGGTTCTGGAACAGGGGTTGGACCTGAAGTCTCAGTAGCAGGCAGCTCATGTGAGTAGCCCTGACCAATTATCTTTCGGTATTGGCAGGGGGCAGGCCTCCCACATAAGCTGGGGTCGCATGCTACCAGGGAGGAGTCTGGAGTAAAGGAAAGACAGTATGGAGTAGTGAGGTGCTGTTCTGGGCATCCCCACGTGGGTATGCGCCGAGCGTAGAGGAGGGATGGAGGAACCGCGGAGAGAGAGTTTCAGATAAAGATCTTCATCTTTAAAAAAGGTATCAAGCTGCTGTGACCGAGGAACACAGGACTTAAATGCTGGACAAGATCAGAACAGAAGAAGTAGCAGTAAAGCGGAAAAGAGTAGAGCAGCGTTCTGTGACCGGGGACACAGAATGGTCAAGTAACCAAAGGTCAGTGTAACAGAACAAGAGAACTTATCAAGAACAGTATAGAATGCTGTGGCCGAGGAACAATGCATTGACAGCAAAGGACTGGCTGGGAGCAGTAGTCCACTCATTACCATGTGTCAGGCCAACGGGGGGACATACTCTGCTATCTCTGGTCCGGTTAGCACATTGGTAATATTTTCCAAAGACTGTGTGGCTGTCTAGCTCAGAAACCATCATAGTCTGCAAGGTGGAATTATTCAGAGTGATTCATCTTTGTCAAAATTGGAAGTGTTTCAGGAATTTGCTGAGAATACTAAATGTACTACAACTTTCAAGCTAAGGCTATTCAGTATTGTCAAATAATACACCAACTGCTATGGGCATCTCTCTCGCTTTGTTCCACCCAAGTTGAATCCTGCAATAAATGCAACAAAACCCTGAAACTTACTGTTTCTTGTCTTGTCTGAATGTGGGGAGCCTGGTAGCAGGGTGATTGGCGGATTGCTAAGTAACCAAATTAGCAGCCCTTACGGGGGTACCGCTACATGTATATGTATATGATCTTATCCACCAGTGTATATTCTAGAGTTGCTTGTATTTGTAGTGGTCCTTATTCCACCATCATCAGTGTTATACACCTCTCTTCTCACAATATGGACCTAATTAAATCAGGTCAACCATGCTTTTCCCCTTTATAATGGGGTTTTTGTGCTCCTCTGTGTATTTCCTTCCCAGTCAGTGTGGATACTTAGATGTTAAACCATTGCAATCCTGGGTCATCTTAAAATGTTCCCACATGTGTGATCCTAAATTATGGGCTGCCTCATCTGTACGATCTTGCCCTCTTCCAGTTTGAATGTGGTGTGAAAAAATATTCTTTATTCTCTCTTGGAAGAAAATATAGAAAATATAGGATGCACTTTATTTGAACATCCTGAGGTTTAAAATGCTACCTGGGGGTTCTCCCCATCTGCCCAGGGGTAACAGAGTACTACTAGGCTTACAGCACAACTCTAGCCAAAATCACAAGGTAAAATAAATAGCTCATTAAAAGATCAAATGAAACTAGGTTTCTTCAATCCAGAGACTTTTTAATCTAGAGAGTGCTTCTTTCTACCTTTAGAGGACCTCAGTCTGTAGATCATCATCACTTACCAGGCCATCCTAGACATACCGTATCCTGCTGTGACTAGACAGTGAAAAAAGAAACAGCACACTAATGAGCTCATCTCCCCGTCCCTCTGCTTTCTTCTTCTATCACCATGCTTTTGGCCAGCACATGAACTGATTGGCTCTTTGTACGGCTTAATTCCATTTACAGTTCAGCCCTGCTGTTCATGACCGCAAGGGGCTGATACCAGGTCAAATTATGATATTTACACTGCTTACATGTACAAAATAAATGTAATGATGTATTGATGATTACAAAGCTAAATTGATTTGTGTCTTTTATAGGTGCATAGAGTTTAGCTTTAATCTTGACTTGGAAAGAAGTACATCCCACATTACAGTTTAGGCCTAGGTACCAATATGACTCCACAGGGACCATGTTGAAGTCGAACACTTCCAGGTACCACAGTGCCTAGTCTCCTGCTACCATAGAAACATTTTCGCAAAGATCACTTCACTGTAAAACTGACTATAAATGTGCCAGTTTACCTGGGGTTTTATATCTATTATAAAAAATAACTTACAACCATGAGGTGTAAGGGAAACCTGCATCATATCTCTTTTTCTGCCTCCTACTGATCATTACAGATAAGCCAGGCTGCGGCAAGAAACAATTATCAGTTGGCATGGCAATATAAATATAGATACGCTATGAATTGTTACTGTAGATAAACCTTAAACAAGAAATATGAAAAGCACCATGGAGATCCCGGATTGGAGTTTTTGTTTGGTTACCTGATGCTCTCCATGGTGCACAATGAACACTGGCTGGGAAAATCTACAGTTGCATTTAGAGCCTACAGCCTACCTGTGTGTGCACGAACTCGGGACTCGAACGTTCACAATCTAAAGTGCTAATTTTAAAGGCTAATATGCAAGTTATTGCCTTAAAAAGTGTTTGGAGACCTGGCTCCTGCCCCAGGGGACATGTATCAATGCAAAAAAAAGTTTTAAAAACTGCAGTTTTTCTCAAGTCGTCTTCCAGGATGGCACCCTGAGAGATGACTGGTCCACCTGACAGGAAACACAATCAATCAAACAGGTTAAAAGCCCCCGCCCCTCCCCGTGCTCCTCAGTTTTGATTGTGTTTCCCCACAGCGAAACCGTTTGTTATTTTTTCCTAGACCCGAAGCCTGGGGCTGGTGGTCTCCCCCTGGGAGCTGGACCAAATGCCTGGGAAGCCTCTGGGTCCGGCAGGATGTTCTCATCCTTCCTGGGGGGGTTCCCCTATATTTTCCTCAGGGGGGGCAGCAGAAACTGGAAGAGCCCCCCTGAGCGCTGAAGGACCCTGGGTACAGTGGTGTACCCAGAACTTCAGGGGCCAATTTTCCTCTCCTCTCCTTACCTGTGCGGTGGCCGTGCAGAAAAGGAGCCTGGTGTCCCTTTTGGCTCAGGGTATCTCTCTCTGAAGACTCCAGGTCTAGCAAACCAGAGGGTCCTTGGTGCAGCTGGAGGCAGTATCTCCCCTTTGCAGCAGAGGTGCTCAGCTTTCTGGGGAGGTTTGGCACCATCTTCCTGGAGCTTGGTGGAGGAATGACATCACTTCCTCCACAGAACAGGAAGTGAGATTAGAGTTCGGGTCATTTCCTGTCTACAGCAAAATGGTGGCAGTATCAGTATGGAGGTAACCACAGCCTCAGCCTCACAGCTGATTTGCCAAATCGGGGAAATAAATCCAGGAGGAGCAGGCGCCCACTTCTCCCACAGACCGGCTGCCTTCGCCTGTGTTAGCTGTCCGAAGAAGCTCACTGGCGCCAGCGGCCTGGAACGTGAGGAGAGACCCGCAGGGTCCATGGCCATGGAGGAGACCACAGGGGGTGAGTCTGACCGGCCGCCGGAGGTTTAGATGGGGGAGGGTACCCCAACTCTTCTCCTCTGGGTGGTACAGTGCTGTATTGTAATGCCTGTATGTTTTTGTTTCAGGGGACGATGCCACTGACTTTGGGGTTGCCAGCCGTCCCGTGAAATCTTCCACCCGCTCTAAGCATTGTGGAAACTGTAATGCTAGATTACCCCCAGATCATCCTAAACCCTTCTGCTTTAAATGTATACAGAAGCTGACAGGGAAGGAAACATCTCAGATAATGGAGAAGTTTCTCACAGTACAAACTGAGATGCTGTCCACTCTGAAAGCCTTTCAGTCCTCCCTTAAGTCTAGAGATTCAGAGGCTCACACCAGCAAGGACGCCTCCTCCCAGGAGGGCTACGCTTCCTCTAGGGGGTCTAGACAGCGGGCAGACAACCCAATCTCCGGTCTCAGGATTCAGAGGAGGAGGATGAGTCCGAATCCCATGGGCAGGGATTCTCGGACAAGGGTGTGTTGGACAGCCAGGAGGAGGATGAGGGGGAGGACTCCAGGTCTAGCAGGCATATCTTTTCAGCCGACGACATGGAGGGACTACTGAGGGCGGTTTACACTTCTGAAGAGATTCAGGAGCCCACGGCACAGGTCTCTGCCCAAGACAAAATGTATAGGGGCTTAATTAAACCACAGACCAGGGTTCTTCCGGTACATCCTGCACTCAAAGAGATTATCTTAAGGAAGTGGAAGGATCCGGAGAAGAGGCTCCTAAAGTACAAAACATGGAAGCGTAGATGCCCCTTTACTGAGCAGGATGAGGAGAAGTTTTTCAAAACTACTAGGCTAGATGCCTACCTGGCACAAGTTTCTAAACAATCCGATCTTTCCTTTGAAGACACTGGGAACATCAAGGATCAGATGGATCGGAGGGCAGAAACTATTTTGCGCAGGGCCTGGGAGGCCAACGCGGCGGCTATGAGCCCCGCGTTGGCCTCAGCCTGCATCGCTAGAAATGCGGACATGTGGATCTCTAAGCTGATAGACCACATCTCCCAGACTTCCAAGTCTAAGGAGGTCTTAGATTCATTGGAGGTCATAGGCAGCGCTGTTGCATACCTAGCGGATGTGGCCGTGGAGACGGTGCGCACAAGCGCCAAGTCCGGTGCCTTACTAAACTTGGCTCGGGAGCCCTATGGGTTAAAACTTGGGACGGGGATGGCTCATCTAAGACCCGTCTATGTGGCCTCCCTTTTGAGGGTTCCCTCCTTTTTGGTACTGGCCTAGACCAAGCCCTTGCTAGGTCGACCGAAAAGGGGAAGAAATTCCCTACTAAACCGAGGAGGGATAGGAAGAGGTTTTTTCATGGCCCCCAGGCAAAGAACCGCTTCTTGGAGAAAAAGGTCTCCCCTAATAGACGTTGGGGGGCTGGGAAGGACAAGCAGAAGTCGGGCATTCTCTTTTCCAGCCAGAAGTCGGGCGACAAGACCCCCAAATGACATTCCAGTGGGGGGAAGGCTTTCCCACTTTGTCCCTCAGTGGGAAAGCGTCACTCGGAGCCCCGATATTCTACAGATCATAAAAGAGGGTTACAGATTAGAATTTCTTTCCCCTCCTCCCACCAAATTTCTCTTGACCCACCTTCCCAGGGATCCCGGCAAGGCAGCAGGAATCCTACAGAATATAGAAGAACTGCCCAGGCAGGAGGTCATAGTGCCTGTTCCAGAGGGCCACCAGGGTCAGGGGTTCTACTCCCACATATTTGTGGTACCAAAGCCCTCAGGAAGATATCGCCTCATCATAAATCTAAGGCACCTCAATGTCTTCCTGCGGTACAAGAAGTTCCGCATGGAGAGTGTTTATTCTCTCAGGAGACACCTTCTCAGGGACGTGTTCATGGTAACCTTGGATTTAAAGGACGCCTACCTTCACGTCCCTATATTTCAGAACCATCAGGTCTTCCTAAGATTTGCAATTGCCTCTCCAGAGGGAGTTCAGCATTGGCAGTTTGCGGCCCTCCCCTTCGGGCTGGCATCCAGTCCAAGGGTTTTTACGAAGATCCTGGCAGAAGTAGTGGCCTTCCTGCATCTCCAGGAAGTAGCGCTGATTCCCTATTTGGACGACATTCTGATTTACAATCAGATTCGGGATCAGCTCCTTTTGGATCTAGCCAGGGTAGTGGAGACCTTAGAATCCCTGGGATGGATCATCAGCAAGGAAAAATCCTCACTGATTCCGGCCCAGACGAAAATGTATCTGGGATTCTTGGTGGATTCCGCGCAACAGAAGTTAGTTCTAACCCACAGCAAGGTAGATGGTATCATTTCAGCGGTCCTTTCTCTGTTAGAGGCAAAGACATCTCCATACAGAGGGATTATGAGGGTGCTGGGCCTGATGACGGCAGCTATCCCAGCAGTTCCTTGGGCACAGCTGCACTCCAGGACCCTCCAGCACTTCCTCCTTTGCTTTTGGGACAGGAAAAGAGTTTCTCTAGATGTAGAAGTGGCCATTCCGATCGAGGTAAAGTATTCTCTTCGCTGGTGACTTCGGCCTCAGAGACTTCAGGGGGGTCTCCTTTGGAGTCAGCTTCAGCCGCTCAGGATAACAACAGACGCAAGTTCCTGGGGGTGGGGGGCCCACCTGGAGGATCTAACAGCCCAGGGATCCTGGGACATGAGTCAGAGAAAGGCATCCTCCAATTTTCGAGAACCTTTGGCCATCGGGGAGGCATTAAAAGCTTTCGAAAGGAGGATCAAGGACCAGGAAGTTCAGGTCCTATCGGACAACGCCACAGCAGTGGCATTTGTCAATCATCAGGGGGGCACCAGATCTCCAACTCTACTGGCACTATCTTTAGAGATCATGGGCTGGGCGGAGCATCGGATTATCTCCATTTCCGCAGTCCATATAAAGGGGTCCCTGAATGTAGAGGCAGACTATCTCAGTCGTCAGCCGTTTCTTCAGGGAGAATGGGAGTTGAATTGAGGTATTCTCCCTGGTATGTCGGCAGTTCGGCGATCCAGAGATAGATCTGTTCGCCCACAGAAAGAACAGAAGGGTAAAGAGATTCTTTTCCCTTGCCCGAGAGGGGGGCTCAGAGGGGATAGACTCCTTGGCCCAGGTTTGGGACTTCCGGTTGGCCTCCGGGGCTAATTCCGAGGGTTCTTTAAAAGCTGTTTCTCTCGGAAGGCACCCTGATTCTGATAGCCCCTTGGTGGGCCAAGAGAGCTTGGTTTCCAACCCTGCAGGGTTGGTCCATACCCCCGCCTCTACACCTTCCTGTTCGGCGCGACCTTCTCCTTCAGGGTCCAGTTTGCCATCCAGACCCCAGCTTCTTCAGGCTGACGGCCTGGCTCTTGAAAGGCAGAACCTGCGGGAGAAGGGCCTGTTGGACAGAGTAGTGGATACTCTCCTCCTTAAGCCCCATACACACTATCAGATTGTCTGCTGATTTTTTCCTTCAGGTTTATCAAAACCATGTAGTACAAGGGCCTGCCTGATTGCATACACATTGAAACCCCTAAGGTTTGACCTCATATTATATGGTTTTGGTAAATCTGATGGAAAAAATCAGCAGAAATCTGATAGTGTGTATGGGGCTTTAGTAGAAAGCCGGTCACAAGGCGTATTTACGCTAAGACCTGGGGGATTTTTTCTCGCTGGTGTCAGGCGAGAGGGACTTCACAGCAAGAGATCCCGGCCATTCTGGAGTTTCTCCAGGATGGAGCAGAGCAGGGGTTGGCAACCAAGACACTTAAGGCACAGGTCGCAACCTTATCCTGTTTTTTGGAGAGACGCTTGGCACTAGACCCTCTGATCAAGAGGTTCCTTTTGGTCAGAGAGAAGTTGTCCCCTGTCCAGGTGTCTAGGTTCCCACCATGGGATCTTACCTTGGTGTTAGAGGGGTTAACAAGGCCCCCCTTTGAACCAATAGACCAGATCCCCCTCAGGATCCTCACCTTTAAAGCGGGAGTCCACCGGGACTCCGCGTTTTTTTTTTTTTTAAAAGCCAGCAGCTACAAATACTGCAGCTGCTGACTTTTAAAATAGTGACACTTACCTGTCCAGCGTGCCCGCGATATCGGCACCCGAAGCCGATCTCTAGATCGTCTGTAAGGTGCTGCCGCCGCCATCTTGGGTATGGGAATCAGGAAATGGAGCCTTTCGGCTTCATTTCCCGGTTCCCTACTGCGCATGCGCGAATCGCGCTGCGCAATAAGGATGGTCCCCGCTGCCTCTGGGATCTGTGTGTTTCCCAGCAGGCAGCGGGGCACTTGCGGAAAGGGGCGGGCACTTGCGGAAAGGGGCGTAATCTACGCCCCTTTCCGCAGAGAGCTATCCCGGAAGTGGGTGCAGAATACCTGTACTGTACAGGTATCTGCACCCCCCTCCCCCCTGAAAGGTGCCAATTGTGGCGCCGGAGGGGGGGAGGGTTCCGATGAGCGGAGGTCCACTTTAGGGTGGACCTCCGCTTTAAGTTGGCCTTTCTGCTTGCTATTACATCAGCCAGGAGAGTAGGCGATATTCAGGCTTTTTCAGCCAAGGAACCATACTTCTGTTTATTCGAGGACAGGGTTATACTTAGGCAGGACCCCCTGTACCTCCCTAAGGTAGCATCCAGGTTCCATAGGACTCAAGAAGTAGTGCTGCTTTCCTTTTGTAATAATCCCCAAAATGAGAGGAAAATTTATTTTCACTGTCTGGACGTCAGACGTTGTTTATTATCCTACTTAGAAAAAGTTAAGGAGTTTCGAAGGTCCAGCCATCTTTTAGTTAATTTTTCTGGCCAAAAGAAGGGCCAACAAGCCTCCAAAGCATCCATAGCTAGATGGATTAAGCATGCCATTGCTTTAGCCTATGAGCAGTCAGGTAATGCAGTTCCTAGGGACCTGAAAGCTCATTCCACGCAGTCTCTGTTAACCTCTTGGGCAGAAAGGGCCGGAGCTTCGGTGGAGCAGATATGTAGAGCCGCTACATGGACAAGCCAGAACACCTTCCTGAGGCATTACAGGGTGGAGTTACTGTCCCCTCAGGATCTGGCATTTGGCAGGAAGTTCCTGCAAGCGGTTGTCCCGCCCTAAGGTAGGCCTGAGCTACTTGCTCCTCTCTCAGGGTGCCGTCCTGGAAGACGACTTGAGAAAATGACCAGTTACACTTACCGGTAACTGTGTTTCTGGGAAGTCTTCCAGGATGGCAGGCCTACTTCCCACCCGTTCTCTTTAGGTATAATTTAAGGTATAGAGTGTGGTGGTGTGGTTTTCTTCACTCTCGTGCACTGGTGTGGGTCAATACTTTGTCACAACTGAGGAGCACGGGGAGGGGCGGGGGCTTTTAACCTCTTTGATTGATTGTGTTTCCTGTCAGGTGGACCAGTCATCTCTCAGGGTGCTGTCCTGGAAGACTTCCCAGAAACAGTTACCGGTAAGTGTAACTGGTCATTTTTCGGGAGCACTGATTTTAATAATGCTTAAAGTGGAACAATAAAAGTATAATATTCCTTTAACCACTTCCCGACCGGCGCACGCCGATGTATGTCGGCAGAATGGCATGGGCAGGCAAATAGGTGTACCTGTACGTCCCTTTAAATTTGCCGCCCTGCCACCGTGAGCGCGCTGCCGGCGGCGCACTCGTTTGCCGGTCGGGACCCCCGTGAGTCCGGTCGCGGGTCCCGTGGACTCGATCGTCGCGGGCATACCCTCGATCGTCTCACGGGGCGGCTGAACTCGGAGACGCCGTTGTAAACAGCATCTCCGAGTTCTGCCTAGCAACAAGTGACGCTGATCTCTGCTCCATGTGATTGGAGCAGAGATCAGTGTTCACTAAAAGAAAGCCCAGCCCCCAACAGTTAGTAACACGCCCCTAGGAACACTTAACCCCTACATTGCCACCCACTGGTTAACCCCTTCACTGCCAGTGTCATTTACACAGGAATCACTGCATTTGTATAGCAGTGATTGCTGTATAAATGACAATGGTCCCAAAAAAGTGTAAAAAATGTCCGTTGTGTCCGCCATAATGTCGCAGTCACAATAAAAATCGCTGATCACCGCCATTAATTACTAGTAAAAAAAAAAAATTATAAAAATGCCATAAAACTATCCCCTATTTTGTAAACGCTATAACTTTTGCGCAAACCAATCAATAATCGCTTATTGTGATTTTTTTTTTACTAAAAATATGTAGAAGAATACGTATCGGCCTAAACTGAGGGAAAAAAATGTTTTTATATATTTTTGGGGGATATTTATTATAACAAAAAGTAAAAAATAATGCGTTTTTTTTCAAAATTGTCTCTCTATTTTTGTTTATAGCGCAAAAAATAAAAACCTCAGGGGTGATCAAATACCACCAAAAGAAAGCTCTATTTGTGGGAAAAAAAGGATGTCAATTTTGTTTGGGAGCCACGTTGCACGACCTCGCAATTGTCAGTTACAGCGATGCAGTGCAGATTCTGGTCTGGTCTTAAGCCAGCAAAATGGTCCAGGGCTAAAGTGGTTAAATTTCGTACCTGGTGGGTGTCTATAGTATGCCTGTAAAGGGGGCATGTTTCCCGTGCTTAGAACCGTCCCTGCACAAAGCGTAATTTCTGCAGGAAAAAAAGTAATTAAAAATCACTTGCGGCTATAACGAATTGTCGGCTCCGTAATACAGAGAAGTCATTGATAAAAAAAAAAAAGCGTGGGGTTCCCTCAAATTTAATTACCAGGCCCTTCAGGTCTGGTATGGATATTAAGGGGAACCCCGCGTCAAATTAAAAAGAAATGACGTGGGGTTCCTCCTAAATATCCATACCAGACCCATCAGGTATGGATTTTAAGGGGAACTCCACGCCAAATTTAAAATAAAATGGCGTGGTGGTCCCCCTAAAAATCCATACTAGACCCTTTATCTGAGCACGCAACCTGGCAGGCCGCAGGAAAAGAGGGGGGACGAGAGCGCCCCCCCCTCCTGAACCATACCAGGCCACATGTCCTCAACATTGGGAGGATGCTTTGGGGGTCTGTGACCCCTCAAAGCACCATGTCCCCATGTTGATGGGGACAAGGGCCTCATCCCCACAGCCCTGGCCGGTGGTTGTGGGGGTCTGCGGGTGGGGGGCTTATCAGAATCTGGAAGCTCCCTTTAACAAGGGGACCCCCAGATCCCGACCCCCCGTTTGAAATCGTAAGGGGGTAAAAAAGTACCCCTACCATTTCACAAAGAAAGTGTAAAAGAATCTTAAAAAAGACAAAAACACTTTTGAAAAAGTCCTTTATTAAAAATTTTAAAAAGATTCCATCGGTGGTAATCCACTCTTGCTATCCAGCGACGGATGATCATCTCTCCGGGGTCCAGCGATGACTGATCTGATCCAGCGACAGGTGATCTCTCACTCCATCACAGCGAATCCATCCATCTTCTATCTCCACCGGAGGAGACACTGCTGGGATCCCAGCTGCCTGACATTTCTTATATGAGGCAGGGCGGAAAGCCTGGCTTCCCTAATGACGTGAGGGTGACCCCGCCCCCCTCTGATGTAACGGAAACCTGCGGTTAATGGAACGGAGGAGACTCCCTGCCCACTTTAACAGGAAGGGGTGGAGTTAAAGAGCAGGCAAGAGCTAGAGCATGTTACATGTTCCACCCTAAATACAAGATGAACATGTTACATGTTCCAAAAGGTGAACTTAGTCTTTATCTACTTGCTGACTGCAAGCTGGAGTTTTGCTGCTGCAAGGTGGCACGGCTGCGTGAATACCTGCATGTCGTTTTGGCGATTGGCCAGAGGGGGAGCCAATCAGCGGGTCCACCGGATGTGATGTCCACTGGTCACCTGCACTCATTCCCCACAAAGGCAAAATGAGGACCTATGTAAGCAAGGCAGACTGCCGTTCTGACAGGGGAAGACATAGAGATGTTGTGTTCCTGCTAAGTAGGAACACAGATCTCTGTGTTGTCCCAATCAATCTATCCCCCACACAGTTAGTAAACACAGGGAACACACTTAACCCCTTGAACGCCCCTGGTGTTAACCCCTTCCCCGCCAGTGATCAATGTAATAATGTCACTGGTTCCCAAAAAAGTGTCAGTGTCTGATTTGTCCATTGCAATGTCAAAGTCCTGCTAAATATCGCTGCTCGTAACTAGTTACTAGTAAAAAAGAAATAAATACAGGGCGTTGCTTAAGCGCTGAAGAAGATGGCCGCTTAATTTCTCCACTCCCACTGACAGGGCTGTTTACCTTAAAGCTACGGAGGTATTATTTGTTTCTTTTACACCCGAATTGACATGGGTACATCATCTAGGAGCTCCTCCAACTCAAGATCTCGGTCTCCCCATGATTTAAGCAGTAATTCCTCTCTTACAATCCCGGCTATGTTCCGGTCAAATACCACTGCTATAGAACCATCTCCAGATACGCAATCACATTCCGGTATATCACCGGCGGATAACTCCCTCTTACAAACGCCTGATACTGACATTATACTGATGCAAAATCAACAACCCAGCATTACAGATTTACATTTAGTTGGGGCAGATATTAACAAATGCATTAACGGCAGCTATATCTGAACTCCGCATTGATATCCAATCTATTGCTGGACGAGTTAATGAAGTGGAAAAAATACAGGCTGTGCATTCTGCCACAATTCGCACAGCTCATCAATCTATTGATACACACTCCCTTCAATTAAGTGATCTTAATAGACACGTTGAAGATCTTGACAATCGTGGCAGACACCACAATCTGCACCTGAGAGGCCTTCCTGAATCGATCGATGTAGACAGACTTAAATCTACTGTTATGGATATATTTAATAATATTCTGGGAAGGCCCCCTGCAACTCCAATAGGGATAGACAGAATACATCGCGCCCTCAGACCTAAAGGTAAATACTCAGATCCACCAAGATCTTTCTATTATTACACTCCAGAGACGCTGGGAACTTAAACCCCTTCTTGATGTTCTCTGTAAAAATGTGATTTCATACCGCTGGAAGTTTCCCTTTTGTCTATCTGCGTCATCACTGGGCCGCACAGCCCTGCTCAGAGTACCTGAAGATCTGCGTAATTTTTGCTCTACGCTGGATATTCCTTTTACGGAAGTACCGGAATGGTATTCAGATTTTCGTACGCGGATCACAAACTCAGCTCAGCTTGATTATGAACAGATGGATACCCAAACGATTCACCACCGCAGACAACGATCACCGTCAGATCCACGTCCCTTGGAATCTGTCTCTGGTACTGGCGGTAACTCCCACTCCATGAGGGCTCCTCATTCCCGCCGAGCCTGCCGGGGTCATTGACTATCTAGTATTTTGCTTAATGTTTACTGTTTCCATTTCCACTACTGTTTCCATTTCCACTACTGTTTCCATTTTTTTTTTTTGCCACGTCAGCGAATCTTCACCTGAGACTCTGAATCAACTTGACGTTCATTATTGTCTCTTAAAATTAATCTTCACATCATTGTGGCTGTTTTCTTATTGCTTACTTATGTAGTTAAATAGAAATGTTTATAAAACTTTTATTTCATATTCTTAAAACTATTCTTGCATCTTACTCCCAATTTTTCACTCAAGTTATACTACCCCCCCCCCTCCTCCCATTGTCCCCATGTCAGTAGTGTCCCTTCTCCTAATAACCTAGTCTTTATGGTCTTAATTGTGCGGAGTAACTCCAGTCTCGCTTAAATTGTTTCCAACCTCTCAATTTTTTTAAGAATGTCACCCTTTCCTCTTCTTCTCTCAGACTCAGGCTTTCCATATTATATATTTCCGCATCTACCCACTCCCATGTTGTTGGGCACTCTACCTCTTGCCATTTTTTAGGGATCAGTTTTTTGCGGCGTTTAATAGGTGCGGGATAATTGTATCCTGATATTGTTTAACCCCGCCCTCCGTACCATGAAAGAGTACTATCCAGGGGTCTGATTTCAATGTTATTTGAGTTATTTCTTTTATCATTTGGAGGATCTTTACCCAATATACCTTAATTATGGCACACTCCCACCAAATATGTGTCATGGTACCTGTTTTCCCACAGCCCCGCCAGCACTCGGCGGTCCCGCCTTGTTGGTATTTAGATAACTTATCCGGAGTGTTATACCAACGGGAGATAAGTTTGTAGTTCATCTCAGCTGTTTTATTATCCCTTGCCGAACAGTGTGTCATTTTCAATATTTTATTTATTGTTTCTTTACCCTTTTGTGACCCCAGTTCCCTTTCCCATTTATTTATATATGGCGGCGTTTCTTTCCAGCTAGCCCGTATCAATAGCCCATATAGCTTTGAGATTATACCCTTTGCTCTGTCGGCCATACATAGTTGTTCCACCCCTGTCAGATCCTCTTCAGATCTAATCGGCTGGGGTAATTTTTCAATGAAACGGGTCAGCTGGAGATATCGCCACCTATCCCTTCTCATAAATCCCATGTGCACTAATTCTTCATGTGAAAGAAGTTTCCCTTTTTTAATTATATCTTTTATTTGTGACCCCTCGAGTCTTATCCAGTTCCCTCCTATCACCCTTCTACCCGGGGGGAAGTATTCGTTATCTTTTAAAGTTATCAGCGGTGAATTATAGTGTCCATTTAATCTTTTATACTCCTTATCCCATATCTTCAGTGCAATCTGTGTTAACTTATTTGTGTCTATATCTATTGCCCTATTTTTTGGGGGGTTCCATATTATCTTATTTAATTGTGCTTTACTATATATATATTCTAAATTAACCCATCTTTTTTCCTCTTTTTTTTTTCCTTTCGCCCATTCGACAATTCTTGATAGAACTACCGCCTGATAGTAGTATTGTAAATCAGGGACCGCTAATCCTCCCCTCCCTTTTTCTTGTTTTAATACCCCGTGGGAGATCCTGGGTTTTTTATTGTTACAAATGTATTTACTCATTATTGATTTTAGTTTTTTGAAATAGCTAGATGGAATTTCAATCGGCAACATCTGGAATTTATATAAAATTTTTGGAAGAATAAACATTTTGAACACATTTATTCGGCCTATCCACGAGATCGGTCTATTACTTGCTCTTCTGAGTTCAGTTTTTATTTCATTTAATAGAGGGATAAAATTTAAGCGGTACTGTTTCCATTTAACCTGCTCTACTTAAAGTGGTTGTAAACCCTTACAAACCACTTTGACCTACAGGTAAGAATAGATTAAGGCTTACCTGTAGGTCCATAAAATATCTCCTAAACCTATACAGTTTAGGAGATATTTACCTGAAGACAGCCACTGCTGTCTACGGCGCACAGGCGCACTGGGTAAGCCGCAGAACGCAGCGATATGCCGCGAGTGTCGGCTACCGTGCGCATGCGTGGGAGTGACATCATCGCTGCTCCTGCGAATCACAGCGCCGGAGCAGCGAGACCCATGGAGACCCACCAAGAAGATGGACGCTCAGAACTACAGGGGACAGCGGTGACTTCGCTGGCTCCTGTGTCAGGTAAGTGACACATAATGGACTACTATGTGATGCATAGTAGTCCATTATGCTTTACCTTTGCAGGGAATCAAAGAGGAAGTAAACCCATCAGGGGTTACATCCTCTTTAATGTCTCTTTTTTGTTTTGTTTTGTTTTTTCTCCTTTCTCCTAATCTTATTATTCTCAATGATACATTGTGTTTAACTTTCCGTACACTCAACATGAAATGTATCTGTTTCTTTTTCATGTTTAATTATGCCGCGTACACACGATCAAACTAGCGGGTGGAAAAGTCCGGCAAACTCGAGTCTGCCGGACAATCCCCCCGTGTGTAGCCTCCGGCATACTTTTTTGACCCGAAAGTACGGCGGACTTAGAATGCCGTGTTACACTCCAATCTTCCCGCCGGAAACTCGCATTTCGGCGGACAATCCGGCCGTGTGTATGCCAGTCCGCCGTACTTTTGAAATGAGCGGACTTTTCCCGCCCGGAGAAAAGTCCGCTCATTTCGAGCGGGTCTCCAGGTAGGCGGGGCCCGCGAAGGAGACGCTGCCGGCCCCGCCACCTGGTATGGACTTAAAGGGGAACCCCAACGCCGAAAAAAAATCGGCGTAGGGGTCCCCCCAAAGTCCACAACAGACCCTTGTCCGAGCACGCTACCCGGCTGGCCAGGAAAGGAGGGGCAAGCGAGTGCCCCCCCTCCTGAGCCGTACCAGGCCGCGTGCCCTCAACATGGGGGATGCCTTGGGGAAGGGGGGGCCGCGTGGCCCCCCCACCCCAAAGCACCTTGTCTCCATGTTGATGAGGACAAGGGCCTCTTCCTGACAACCCTGGCCGTTGGTTGTCGGGGTCTGCGGGCGGGGGGCTTATGGGAATCCGGGAGCCCCCTTTAATAAGGGGCCCCGGATACCGGCCCCCCACCCTATGTGAATGAGTATGGGGTACAATGTACCCCTACCCATTCACCTGTAAAATAAAAGTACAAAAAAAACACAACACACGAGATAAAATACTTTATTGCACAGCTCCGGGGGTCTTCCGTCTTCGGGGGTCTTCTCGCCGGACTCCTCCGCTATCTTCTTGTAGCTCTTTTGCTAGCGGAGGAGTCCAGCTTTCTTCCTCGCCGCCGGCCTCTTCTTCCGACTTCGGGGGTCTTGTCCCCCTCTTCGGTTCTTCTGCCGGGCCACCGCGCCTTCTTATAGCTCTTTTACAGGCGGTGGCCCGGTCTTCTGTCGCCGCCGCCGCCTTCCGCTCTTCCGTTCTTCCGTTCTTCTCTTCTTCTCTTCTTCTTCTTCAGATGTTGCCTCGCCGAGTCCTCCGCTCACAATGACAGGGAACGAGCACGCGGCGACTTATATAGGGACAAGGGGCAGGGTCTTCGGTGGATGTCCCATGGGTTCATGTCACATGGTGACCCCGCCCCCTTACGATGTCACAGTCCCGGAGGATGCTGGGACTGTCGCCATGTGACATCAACCCATGTGACATGAACCCATGGGACATCCACCGAAGACCCCGCCCCTTGTCCCTATATAAGTCACCGCGTGCCCGTTCCCTGTCATTGTGAGCAGAGGACTCGGCGAGGCAACATCTGAAGAAGAAGAAGAAGAGAAGAACGGAAGAGCGGAAGGCGGCGGCGACAGAAGACCGGGCCACCGCCTGTAAAAGAGCTATAAGAAGGCGCGGTGGCCCGGCAGAAGAACCGAAGAGGGGGACAAGACCCCCGAAGTCGGAAGAAGAGGCCGGCGGCGAGGAAGAAAGCCGGACTCCTCCGCTAGCAAAAGAGCTACAAGAAGATAGCGGAGGAGTCCGGCGAGAAGACCCCCGAAGACGGAAGACCCCTGGAGCTGTGCAATAAAGTATTTTATCTCGTGTGTTGTGTTTTTTTTGTACTTTTATTTTACAGGTGAATGGGTAGGGGTACATTGTACCCCATACTCATTCACATAGGGTGGGGGGCCGGTATCTGGGGGCCCCCTTATTAAAGGGGGCTCCCGGATTCCGATAAGCCCCCCGCCCGCAGACCCCGACAACCAACGGCCAGGGTTGTCAGGAAGAGGCCCTTGTCCTCATCAACATGGAGACAAGGTGCTTTGGGGTGGGGGGGCCGCGCGGCCCCCCCCTCCCCAAGGCATCCCCCATGTTGAGGGCACGCGGCCTGGTACGGCTCAGGAGGGGGGGGGCGCTCGCTCGCCCCCCCTTTTCTGGCCGGCCGGGTAGCGTGCTCGGACAAGGGTCTGTTGTGGACTTTGGGGGGACCCCCACGCCGATTTTTTTCGGCGTTGGGGTTCCCCTTTAAGTCCATACCAGGCAGCGGGGCCGGCGACGTCTCCTTCGCGGGCCCCGCCTACCTGGAGACGCGCTCGAAATTAGTGGACTTTCCTCCGCGTGTGTGGGCGAGTCCGTTCATTTCAAAAGTAGGGCGGATAGTACGGCGGACTTAGTACGCCGTATTAGTCCGCTGGAAAAGTGCCGTGTGTGGGCAAGTAGCCCGTTCGGAAAGTCCGACGGGCAGTCTGGCGGGAAGTCCGCCAGACTAAGTACGTCGGACAGATGGCTACGTGTGTACGCGGCTTTAGACAACTCATGCTGCCAAATTTTTATCCTTCACTATGTCTTGGTTCACGTATATTATAACATCGGATGTATTACATATTGCTTTTATTATTTCCTATTACTTATGGTCAAAACCAAGACTGGTATATTTTTGAATTTTTCACCTTTTTAGAGTTTTTTAACTTTTTTTTTAAATATGAAATTTCTGAATTTTTACTATAGCTATTTATCTGTGGTCGCTATTACTTATACTACTATTTATTTTTTCTTATTTTTAATTCTTCTCCTCAGGGAGGGGGAGGGGAAGGAGGACAGAATGAAATAAAATGAAAATGAAGTTGAAAAAAATAAAAAATAAAATAAAATAGAAGAAAGGAGGGGTAGGAGAGCAGATACTAAAAACAACATAGAATGGTTTTAATGAGTCACATGTATACTTTGTGACATTCTTCAATGTTATATTCATGATATTTTTATCTGTACCTCCTCCATTTTATATTGTTCATTATCTCTGTTGAACGGGTAGTTTATTATTAATTCTATTCTGTGTTTAACCTCGTTCCAACACAGTGGTATACGCTACTTCTACAATATTACAGTTTTTTTATTTATTTATCTATTGTCTATACCACTGATTGATATCCGGTATATTGGTGGATTTATTATCTACCGTTTACGGATCAACAAGCAGGTTCTTGTTTATCTCCGGTTTTACCCCTTCCTAGTTTCACGTTTATTTATTTATTTTTATTTTTTATTTTATTTTTCTTTACTTGCAGTATAACATTTTATTTTTCCTCTTTCCAAACTCTCTTATCGTATAATGGCATGTTCATGTATCAAATCTTCTCTACCAACGATTAAAATTATTTCCTTGAATATACGAGGTCTTAATGTTCCGGAGAAGCGTACACAATTGCTTTCCTATATGCAAAAAAATAAAGCTGATATAATTTTCTTACAAGAAACACATTTTAAAACGAATTCCACAACTAAACTAACTAATGCCCGATATCCATCCTTTCCAAGTTCTGGACTCCTGTGTAGACATTGAAGGAAGATATCTTTTTTTGAAAGGCTCAATCCATGGTAAACCTATAACTTTAGCTAATATTTATGTACCCAATTCTAAACAATCAATATTTTTTAAGTCAACCTTGCAGAAGCTGTCTGATTTTTATGCCGGTATTCTCATTGTAGGAGGAGATTTGGTCCCAATTCACTTGGTCCCAATTCAAGATACATCTACTGGTTCCTCATCACTCCCATACACATTTTTACGCTCCATTAAAACCCAACTTCAAAATTTGTCACTGTATGATACATGGCGTACGCTATATCCTACAAAGAAGGATTACACCTTTTATTCTGCCCCACATAAACGTTATTTTAGACTTGACTTTCTATTTCTTTCTCAAAAGGACCTGCTTTTTCTCACTTCCGCTACTATTGATCCTATGTTTTTGTCCGATCACCACCCTATCTCCATGTCCATGACATTTCCTGACATATTACCACCACCCTCAATTTGGCGTCTAGATCCCTCCCTTCTTACGGATAAAAATATTTTTCCCAACCTCACTAAGAGATTGAGTCAATATTTTGAAGAAAATTCCTCATCTGACATTTCACCTTTGTTATGTTGGGAAGCACACAAATGCGTCATGAGAGGTTATTTCATTGCACTTTCCACGAAACGCAAAAAAGAAAAACAATCATATATCAATAAATTGACGTCTCATATCCAACGTCTGGAAAAGGCACATAAATCTTCATAAGCTATTTCCTCTTTGAATGATCTTATTCAAGCTAGAAAGGATCTATTAACTCTTATTACTCTTATGTGACACAATAAACTTTATTGCAAAAAAAAAAAAGAAAGAAAGAAATACAAAATTCCATAAAAATATCCCATAGTTTGTAGACGAAAAAGAAAAGATAAGATTGCGCTATGGACAAATTTACCCGTTTGCTAGACAAGTTTAAATAAGTGAATGTTAAAATGATTATAATAAAGTGAACTGTGAAGGGTTAAAGCTGCCTGTGCTTGAAACCTATCCCTCTAGATGGGAATAGATTAGAAATGTGAAAAGTAAAATAAGCTTTGGCGCTAAAACCTAAATGGTGTACTAAAAATGCTAATACTCTACAAATTACATAAAATGAAGCCCAATGTGGGAATTTCACCAATACACTGTATACGTGATATTAAAGCTATATGTAAATGGAAATGTGTATCCGTTATCCTACATAGTAACTATGCACAAGTGTGGTAAAAAATAATGACTATGCACAAGTGTGGTAAATGATATGATAAAAATTACAACTAATCTATCACAACTAAAAATGTAGGTGCTTTGACAAAAAGTGCTTTAGCTCACGTAAATGAGCCAATACTTATATTCTAAAAAGTGACAATCAAAAGGACATTGTGAAGATACCAAGTGAAAACATCAAAAAAATCAAAAAAATCATATAATGTCCAATCCAAAATATGTTATAATGTCCAAAAAAATAACAATATTTGTTCAGAGTCGCATCATCTAGTTGCTGAAAAAACGCATAAGACTTTTATCAGATAGGAAGGTGAAGCAAGGTGACTGGTGAAAACAAGGGTTAAATTCCTCTCCGGTGCGCCACTCTGTGTTAGAGAAAAAATGTATATATGCGCTCACCAGACATTAAACCCTCAATGGGTTAACCAAGCAGTCACAGTATGAGCCACTGTGCAGCTCTCTCGAGGCTCTGCCACCGCTGAGCTGTGGGGATATTTTACACTCTTCCTTCCGTGAATGGTCCGTTTAGCGTTTGTACATGAAGGAAAACAGAAGTACAACCATGGTGCAATATTGTTGTAAAAACGTACTATGTTTATTAAAAACAGTTTTACTCACAAATTCCAAAAAAGATAGATCGCTGTGAAATATACTCCGCCGGCGTTACTGCTTGAATAGCAGTGTAAGGTGCACGTCCTAGGCCACGCCCAGGCGTGGCCTAGGACGTGCACCTTACACTGCTATTCAAGCAGTAACGCCGGCGGAGTATATTTCACAGCGATCTATCTTTTTTGGAATTTGTGAGTAAAACTGTTTTTAATAAACATAGTACGTTTTTACAACAATATTGCACCATGGTTGTACTTCTGTTTTCCTTCATGTACAAACGCTAAACGGACCATTCACGGAAGGAAGAGTGTAAAATATCCCCACAGCTCAGCGGTGGCAGAGCCTCGAGAGAGCTGCACAGTGGCTCATACTGTGACTGCTTGGTTAACCCATTGAGGGTTTAATGTCTGGTGAGCGCATATATACATTTTTTCTCTAACACAGAGTGGCGCACCGGAGAGGAATTTAACCCTTGTTTTCACCAGTCACCTTGCTTCACCTTCCTATCTGATAAAAGTCTTATGCGTTTTTTCAGCAACTAGATGATGCGACTCTGAACAAATATTGTTATTTTTTTGGACATTATAACATATTTTGGATTGGACATTATATGATTTTTTTGATTTTTTTGATGTTTTCACTTGGTATCTTCACAATGTCCTTTTGATTGTCACTTTTTAGAATATAAGTATTGGCTCATTTACGTGAGCTAAAGCACTTTTTGTCAAAGCACCTACATTTTTAGTTGTGATAGATTAGTTGTAATTTTTATCATATCATTTACCACACTTGTGCATAGTCATTATTTTTTACCACACTTGTGCATAGTTACTATGTAGGATAACGGATACACATTTCCATTTACATATAGCTTTAATATCACGTATACAGTGTATTGGTGAAATTCCCACATTGGGCTTCATTTTATGTAATTTGTAGAGTATTAGCATTTTTAGTACACCATTTAGGTTTTAGCGCCAAAGCTTATTTTACTTTTCACATAGTTTGTAGACGCTATAACTTTTGCACAAACCAATCAATATACCCTTATTGGGATATTTTTTACAAAGATATGTAGCAGAATACATAATGGCCTAAATTGATGAAGAAATTTGTTGTTTTTTTTTTAATTTTATTGGATATGTTTTATAGTAGAAAGTAATAAATATTGGGTTTTTTTTTCAAAATTGTTGCTCTGTTTTTGTTTATAGCGGCAAAAAATAAAAACTGCTGATGTGATTAAACACCACCAAAAGAAAGCTCTATTTGTGGCTACAGCATTGCATGACCGCACAATTGTCAGTTAAATTAACGCAGTGCTGTATCACAAAAAATGGCCTGGTCAGGAAGGGGGTAAAACCTTCCGGTCCTTAAAGTGGAACTTTAAACAGTCATTTTTTTCAACTTTCCATCTATTAAATCTTCTGCCCTTGTTGTTTTACCTTTGGCTAGTAAAACATTTTTTTTCTGCCAGTAAATACCTTAAACAGTCCACTTCCTGTTTCTTGTCTGGTAAAAAACCTAGGCTTATGACATCAGGCACAGCTCTCTCACTCTCTCGTGTTTTTTCGGATAGGTTATAACCAATGTCATGTTTTTTTTTCCCCCATTGTGGAGATTTTCCTTCACTCCCTGTTCCATATCCAAAACATGAAGTGAAAGTAAATCCCTGCAAAGTAAGGGAATTCTTGTTTTCCACCAGGGTCACCATAACTAGGTTTGGCACTGGAAGATTTCTCCTCTATTTCTATTCTGGAGACATCACAAAGTTTGGGGTTTTCTTTCACTTTCGATGATAACAGGAAAGAGAACACAAAGAGGGTGACTCTTCTTGATGAGGGGGACAGATAAAAACCTGACAGGTGTTCTAATTCCTTTCCACTTTATTCAAAACTAATATACAGTAATACCTCGGACTGCGAGTAATGCGGTTAATGTCAGGGCTGGCTTAGCCCTTCCTCCTCTGGGCTGGCTGCTCAGCTGTCGGCTACTTGCCAGCTCTCTTCTTTTTACAGTTACCAGCTGTTCCCGGTGATGCTCGTCTGACCTGTCTATTTAAAGCCTTCCTGCTCACTTTTTCATTTGCCTTTGCGTTGGTCACATCACAAGGAACCATCTCCTGCTGTTTGTTTCAAGACTGGCTTGCTGACATCCCTCCTGGCTTCTTGTCCTGCTTGCGGTTGCTCTCCTTGGATCCCTGACTTCTGGCCTGGCTGATTAACCGATCTGGTTAATGAACTTTGGACTGGCTGACTACCCGATCTGGCTACTGGACTCTGGCTATGCTTGACTACGCTTTTTTCTATTTATCTTTTATTTTTATTAATAAACAAGTGTGATTTGATTGTACTTCTGTCTCAGTCTGTTTCATGGTTTCTGACAGTTAATGAGCGTTTCGCAATACAAGCTATTATTTTATAAAAATCCTGACTCGACTTGCGAGTGTTGTCTTGCAAAATGAGCAGGATTCAAGCTTCTGTGGTTTAGAGTACCACATTTAGACAGTGATACTGGGGGCCCGTTTGGAGCCGCTCGGATGCACTCGGAAATACTCGCAAACACTCCTTTCCCAAGTGTTTCCGAGGCCTTCCAAGGGTTTCCGAGTGCATCCGATCGGCTCCGAACGGTCTCTGTGTATTTCCGAGTCTCTCCGGTGTCCCCCACCTATGGCCACATGCGGTACTGCATGCAATCGAAGTCAATTTGGAACAAATTATCTTTGTTTCCATTGACTTCTATGGGGAAACTTGCTTTGATATGATTTGGATTACATGCATTCTCCTGGAACTGATTATGCTCATAATCCAAGGTTCCACTGTACTTTAATGACAATTGTTCAGAATATTGAAGCTGAACTCCAGATTTTATATATATATTTCATATTATATTTAAGATTTTATATATATATTTCATACACTCACCGGCCACATTATTAGGTACACCTGTTCAATTGCTTGCTAACACAAATTGCTAATCAGCCAATCGCATGGCAGTAACTTAATGCATTTAGGCATCTAGGTGTTCTTAAGACGACTTGTTGAAATTGAAACCGAGCATTAGAATGATGTAGAAAGGGGATTTAAGGGACTTTGAACATGGCATGGTTGTTGGTGCCAGGCAGGCTGGTCTGAGTATTTCAAAAACTGCTGATCTACTGGGATTTTCACACACAGCCATCTCTAGGGTATACAGAGAATGGTCTGAAAAAGAGAAAATATCCAGTGAGCGGCGGTTGTGTGGAGGAAAATGCCTTGTTGATGTCAGGGGAGAAAGGGCAGATTGCTTCAAGATGATAGAAAGGCAACAGTAACTGAAATAACCACTCCTTACAACCGAGGTATGCAGAATACCATCTCTGAATGCACTGGGTGCCACTCCTGTCAGCTAACAAAATTAAACTAAATTCAAAAATTTCCAGACTCATCAAAATTGGACAATAGAAGATTGGAAAAAGGTTGACTGGTCTGATGAGTCTGTATTTCAGCTGCGACATTCAGATGGTAGAGTCAGAATTTGGAATAAACATGAAAGCATGGATCCATCCTGCCTTGTATTAACGGTTCAGGCCGGTGGTGGTGATGTAATGGTGTGGGAGATATTTTCCTTAGTACTACTTGAGCATCGTTTAAATTCCACTGTCTACCTGAGTATTGTTGCTGACCATGTCCATCCCTTTATGACTACAGTGTACCCATCTTCTGATGGCTCCTTCCAGCAGGATAATGCACTGTATCACAAAGCTCAAATCATCTCCAACTGGTTTCTTGAACATGACAATGAGATCACTGTACTCCAATGGCCCTCACAGTCACCAGATCTCAAGCCAATAGAGCCAATTCGGAATGTGGAGGAACGGCATATTTGCATCATGGATGTGCAGCCGACAAATCTGCAGCAACTGCGTGATGCTATCATGTCAATATGGACCAAAATCTCTGAGGAATGTTTCCAACACCTTGTTGAATCTGTGCCACGAATAATTAAGGTGGTTCTGAAGTCAAAAGGGGTCCAACCCGGTACTAGCAAGGTGTACCTAATAAAGTGGCCGGTGAGTTGTAGTTACTAGGACCAGCTTGGCACAGTGTAAGTAGACATATCCCATACATGAGGGACCGCTGGGAGAGCTAATAATCACTGTAATGCCCTGTACACATGGTCGGACATTCCAACCACAAAATCCGTCAGATTTTTTCCAACGGATTTTGGCCGAAACTTGTGTTGCATACACATGGTACGACAAAGTTGTTGGAAAATCCGATTGTTCGGAACGAGGTGATGTTCGTTGTGTAGGACAGGACTAGGTAGAGGCTAGTAGCCAATAGCTTTGGTCTCGTAATTTAATCCGAGCATGCGTGGCACTATGTCCGTTGGAATTCTCTTCAAATGATCAGAAAAAGTCCAATCGGATTTTGTTGTTGGAAAATTTTAGATTCAGCTCTCAAACTTTTTTCGATGGATATGATCGGATTTTCCGACAACATAATCCGATCTTACCTTTTTCATTTGGAATTTCCGACCGTGTGTACAGGGCATAATAGTTGGTGTTCCTACAGTGATAGCCATGATCTCCTGGATTCTGTGACTCTCTGTGGTCAGTGTGCAGAAGGGAAGTAGTTTAATTTTTCCAATGAATACACAGAATTCTCTGATTGGATGAGGGGAGATTGTGACTTCACCACTCCACCCCTCTGTCCCATCCAATTAAAATAAATACAAGTCATTCTATGAATGGCAGTGGTGTTGAGAAAGAGACACCTTGTGGTCAGTGTGCAGTGGTGCAGCCACTCGAATAGGATCTGATTGTGGCTATCACTGTAGTAGTGGCAACTGCCCCTTAGGCCCCATTCACACCTGAACGCTGGGAGAGCTAATAATCACTGTAATGCCCTGTACACATGGTCGGACATTCCGACCACAAAATCCGTCAGATTTTTTCCAACGGATTTTGGCCGAAACTTGTGTTGCATACACATGGTACGACAAAGTTGTCGGAAAATCCGATTGTTCGGAACGAGGTGATGTTCGTTGTGTAGGACAGGACTAGGTAGAGGCTAGTAGCCAATAGCTTTGGTCTCGTAATTTAATCCGAGCATGCGTGGCACTATGTCCGTTGGAATTCTCTTCAAATGATCAGAAAAAGTCCAATCGGATTTTGTTGTTGGAAAATTTTAGATTCAGCTCTCAAACTTTTTTCGATGGATATGATCGGATTTTCCGACAACATAATCCGATCTTACCTTTTTCATTTGGAATTTCCGACCGTGTGTACAGGGCATAATAGTTGGTGTTCCTACAGTGATAGCCATGATCTCCTGGATTCTGTGACTCTCTGTGGTCAGTGTGCAGAAGGGAAGTAGTTTAATTTTTCCAATGAATACACAGAATTCTCTGATTGGATGAGGGGAGATTGTGACTTCACCACTCCACCCCTCTGTCCCATCCAATTAAAATAAATACAAGTCATTCTATGAATGGCAGTGGTGTTGAGAAAGAGACACCTTGTGGTCAGTGTGCAGTGGTGCAGCCACTCGAATAGGATCTGATTGTGGCTATCACTGTAGTAGTGGCAACTGCCCCTTAGGCCCCATTCACACCTGAACGTAGCGTTTTCAGGCAGAAAATCGTGCAATTTTACAGCATTTTTACCGCGATTTTGCGGCATTTTTTGCCGCGATTTTGTGCAGGACAGAAGGTCACCAATGTAAAAAGAAGAAAAATGCCCAAATCTGCCCGATTTGAGTGACAAAAAAGGGTCCAGAACTTGTTTGAGCTTCAGGCATTCGGCTTCAGGCGACTTGGAGTGGAGATGTGAACCATCTCCATTGAGAATAATAGATTTTTACCCCTCCAGCGTTTTGTAGCTTCAGGCTTCAAGCTACAAAACGCTCAGGTGTGAATGGGGCCTTAGGTATGAGATATGTGTACTTAGATTGGCCCAAGGGAAACCAGTGTAGCTATGCAATCAAATCTATACCTGTTCAGCTTTAAATTGTGCAATTTACTGAAATGCTGAGATGGAGTTCTCAAGTTTATAAAGTATAATTATAGAGAGTGGCAAATCTGACAGATTTAGATGGGGTCTAGTGTTGTTGTCTGATCTGCTGTGAACTCTAGTGCCTGTCCAAAAAGTAATTCTTTTATGTCATTTTCACAATTGATTATTGTGACTTTGGGGCAGAAGGCACCGCGTCTGCAAAACCCATCTCAGGGATAAGCAATTTATTTGTTCCCAATCTATGCCTTTCCACATGTATAAATTTGGTCTGCGTTGACCCCCCAAATACAGTGTATACAGTTCCGGGGACTTTGATCATTCCATGCAAATTATCGAAAGAGAATACCGTGCCATTTTCGTCTAACCTCTCAAATTATATATGCTAATAAAGATAAGTGTTCTGTAATGTTTAGTCCCCATTTCATCACAGTCTTCTGACTCTGAGTCAAAGGTTATGAAACATGGACATCATTTTCAAATCAAAATAAAACTGGCTGCCAGTGAAACACATATTTTATAAATTTTATTAGAAACCAAATTAAATTTCAATTTTTGACCACTTCAGCCCCGGAAGGATTTGCCCCCTTCCTGACCGGGCCATTTTTTTGCGATAAGGCACTGTATCGTTTTAACTGACAATGTATGCCCTTTTTCCCTACAAATAGAGTTCTCTTTTGGTGGTATTTGATCACCTCTGTGGTTTTTATTTTTTGCACTATAAACAAAAAAAGCAACAATTTTGAAAAAAACACAATATTTTGTACTTTTTGCTATAATAAATAGCGTTGTTGTAATAATAAATATGTAACATTGCTGCAGTGTGGCTGACGCTATACGTTCACAGCATCTGAAGCCCAATGGATGTGAATCCCAGCTGCATGGGAGTTTCCCAAAATGATGTAGACCTCAGGGATATGGAAAACCAGGGCTGGATGGGCCGATGTGGATGTCAGTCAGTTTTGCTGGGGTTCTAGGGGTTCTGGTCATTGGAGCACCTCATGAACCTGGGCAGGGCCATACAGCCTACCTGATGGGGCCCCCTTCAGCTCCACCCCTGGTCTCTCCTTCAGCCCCACCTCAGACTCCACCCCTGGCCCCTCCCAAGACCCCGCCTTGAAACGGTCTCTGCAGCACATTATGTCATTGGCGGCATGAGTGGCACTGTCTCTGCAGGCAGCACATACGCATGTGCTACCAGACAGTGGCACCCATGCCGCCAAAGCCATATTGTGCTGCAGGCAGTGCCACCCATGCTGTAATGTGCTGCAGACAGTGCCACCCATGACACTAATGCCATAAGGCATGTGCTGCCTGCCGAAAGTGTCACCCATGCCGCCAATGCGATATTGTGCTGCAGACAGTGCCACCCATGATGCCAATAATGCCATTGGCTGCATGGGGGCACTGTGTCTGCAGGCAGCACATGTGTTATGGCATTAATGTCATCGGTGGCACTGTCTGCAGCACATTATGGCATTGGCGGCATGGGTGGCACTGTCTGCAAACAGCACATGCTTTATGGCCCATAACGCATGTACTACCTGCAGACAGTGCCACCCATGCCGCCAATGCCATAATGTATAGATGCTGCTGCAGTAGTAATGGATCTTGAATCCTCCCCCCCCAAGCAAGCACATACCTGTGTTAGCCGAGCCCCAGGAGTCACTTCCTCCCTGATCCTGCTGCTGCCTGGACTGAAGTGTGAGTCTCCACAAACTATTCCACTCAGATGCCTTTTTTTTCTTCTCCCGCCGGCACCGCCACTCACCTCACTGCTTCTTCTCTCAGGCTGAGTGAAGAACAGAGCAGAGGGGGAGGAATCACTCCGCGGCGCCAGGGAAGGCACTTCCGCACCCCATATAGGAGAAATAGTCCCTCCCCCTGCCGCCACCTACATAAACACATTGAGCTATTGGAATTAAAAAAATTCAGTGGGGGGGAGATGGGTGGGGTTGGTGGGGACGATGTTTGGTCATGGTGGCTGAAGGATTTTTTTTTCTTTTTTACATTAATTAGTTCTCTGTTCAGGTTGCCCAGGCCCCCCTGCTGGTCGGGCCCGGTACAACAGGGTCAGTTGTACTGGCCTATCAGCGGCCCTGAACCTGGGTGACCTGTTAGCTGTGGTGGCTGCCTTGACAACACGTTTCACGCATCTGCCCTTTTTCAAAGTCCTTTGGACTACATCGGCATATCCAACCCTGGTTTTCCATCTCCCTGAGGTCTACATCGTTTTGGGACACTCCCATGCAGCTGGGATTTACATCCATTGGGCTTCAGATGTTGTGAACGTATAGCAACATCTACACTGCAGCAACGCAGGTCTCTCCCTTCCACCTGTCAGTACGCCAGTGGACTTTGCGTTCCAGCCACATGTAGCTTACAGTTCGGGTCTTCACCTTCCCGCTGTCAATCATCTTTGCTTTCTCCTCCAGTACATCCAGCCCTTCCCCACATGCTGGTGAGTGTGTTCCACATTCGGCCGCAGTGCAGCAGGAGTATTGGCGCCCCCCCCCCATGCTGCAGAAGGCTTTCTGTAAACCCCAATGCCGTCTGCTCCTTGTTGCTCCATAGGTCTTCTATGAAACTGTAAGCTGTTGATTTCTTTTTTACCTACCTCATATCCCTTCCTGTCTGACAACAGGATTGTTCTTTTACATGCATTACTGAATAAACTAGGACAAATCATGTTCAACTGTCTGCTGTGAGACTGTGTTTACTCTTCAACCCATTGAGCACTGGTCTGTTTGTTTTGTTGGCCTACAAAATAGGGAATAGATTTATTTCATTTTTATTATTTTTTTTACTAGTAATGGCGGCGATCTGCGATTTTTATCAGGAATGCAACATTGCGGGGGACAGATTGGACACTTTAGACACGAATTTGGGACCATTGACATTTATACAGCGATCAGCCAAAAATAGCCATTCATTATTGTGTAAATGTCACTGTCAGGGAAGAAGTTAACACTAGGGGGGAGATCAAAGGGTTAACTGTGTTCCCTAGGTGTTTTCTAACTGTAGGGGTATGGGAATGACTAGGGGAGGAGACCGATCTGTGTTCATACTTAGTATGAACACACAATCAGTCTCCTCTCCCCTGAGAGAACCGGGATTTATGTGTTTACACACACAGATCCTGGTTCTCGCTCTGTCACGAGAGATATGCACTGGCTCTGGGGACACGCGGCAGCGCCTATTGTGATGTCTTAAAAGAGCGATGTACAGCTACAGTGATTTGCGCAGCCGTGCCAACCTGCTGCAGTATAACTGTGGTGGCTAGTCGGCTAGTGGTTGAAGAAATCAGCTTTATACAATAAATAATGCCTAATGTAATGTAAGTTGACCTCAAAGTGGTTGTAAAGTCTCTCATATACACAGTGAAGTGACTAGCCTCAGATGGTACACAAAGATGAAACAAATCCTCCTACATAAGGTTTACGTGTTTATCTGCAGTCTTCTACATCCCTTCAAAGTGCTAAAAATCCTTATGTATCTGTCTGTAGCACAGAGAAGAAGGGGGGGTTGGGAACTGCAGTTAGAGATCTTGTACAGTGTGTGAAAGCTGATTGGGGGAAAGGGACACACACCCCTTCACACACGGCACAGGAAAGAAGGAGCGATGTAGAGCTGTGTCGTGAACAGCCAAGCTGTGCGTGAAGCTCTCACCCCCCCCCCCCCATTATTTTACCTCTGGTGTCACTCAGGATAACTTGTCAAAAGTGGTATATGCTGAGAACAGAGGAATGAAGCACCAGAGAGAAATGACACTCAGAGCTTAGGAGAGAGACAAGTAAACACTACAGAGATATATACTTTGTTTAGATTTCATGACTGAGGATTACAACCACTTTAAAGCAAATTGCTTAAAGCAAAATTTACCATAAAGTATTTTTGTTTGTACTAGAAACTCCAGCAAATCAAATAAAGTCTGCATCATCCAGCATCATCTAGCACTTTCCTCCCGGCCTGAATTTCTCTGGCCTGCTCTCTTCATTCATTAAATTTCTGTTCTTTCAATCATGAAGGTTCAGCATTGCATGTAGGAGTTATCTATGATCAGGGCCGCTGATAAGGCAGTACAGCTAGCCCTACTGGGCCCAGACCCCATCAGTTCAAAAGGAAGGCCTGGGCACCTGTTGAGCAGCAGGGCCGGGTGTTCTGTCTTATTGCAGACCATAGGCGTCGCCAGGGTGTGGCTATCGAAGCTGGAGCCCTGAATGTGGTGCCCATAGCCCAGAGTCTCACCGAGAAGAGTGGACAGGTCAGGGCTGTGGCGGGCGGCATTGGAGGTGGGGGTGGAGGTGGAGGAGAGACGAACGGGCGGACGAGCAGAGATGACAAGAGTGGCCCATCACCACTCTTCTGCCCTCACAGCCGGGCCACTTCAATGTGGGATCGATGTGCGTCTGGGAGCAGAGAGATGACATTGTCTCTCACTGCCCGCCCTGCATCTCCGCTCTCCTGCCCTCACTAAATGGGCCAGTGCTGCCAGCCTGCCACCCATGCAGCGACAATGCACATTTGGTGGCACTAGCTGGCACGGCAAGTGACAATCTGCAAATGGTGGCAAGTGACAATCTGCTAATGGTGGCAAGTGACAATCTGCTAATGGTGGCAAGTGATGTGGCAAGTGACAATCTGCAAATGGTGACAAGTGACAATCTGCAAATGGTGGCAAGTGACAATCTGCTAATGGTGGCAAGTGACAATCTGCTTATAGTGGCAAGTGATGTGGCAAGTGACAATCTGCAAATGGTGGCAAGTGACGTGGCAAGTGAAAATCTGGAATTGGTGGCAAGTGATGTGGCAATCGACGTGGCAAGTGACAATCTGCAAATGGTGGCAGATGATGTGGCAAGTGACAATCTGCAAATGGTGGCAAGTGACAATCTGCAAATTGTGGCAGGTGACGTGGCAAGTGACAATCTACAAATGGTAGCAAGTGACAATCTGCGCACGCCCAGGGCTCCCACTGATTCTGCATTATGGTGAGTTGAAAGACTTCATTATATATTACAATGTAACAATAGAAACAATGCGCTTCGATCACCCTGACACCATATCAACCATGGTGTCATGATGATTGAAACGTCAACACCAGCCTTCCTTTGCCCGCAAAAAATTGCTTACCACCAGCATGTCCCCCCCCCCAGGTTGGTGACCACTGCTATGGGCTCTAGCCCCAGATCTTTTGCAGACATAGCAACGCCCCTGTTGTTCCCACTGGCTTCCCTCCTCTCCTCATTCATCTGTGCAACTGAGGCTGTAGAGAAAGGGACTGAGAGATCTCAGATGTCCTCAATCACTCTCGGCTTGGGGGGGGGGGGCTGTCAGGTAGGCTATATGGGTCCCCCTGATTTATAACAGAAGCCCTGTCTATGATGGTCTGCATGCAAATGTATTCTGCCCAGGAGCATCCCCTAGCATCCACCCATCAAGGCATTTTGACTTTTCAATAATTGTTACCAAAACCCGGATCACTTCTTGCATCAAGGCTGAGGGCTCTTAAGTGGAGTACTGAGGCAGGGTGTTGTTATGTTTTTAGGAAGCTCTGTGTACATGCAGTGCTAATCCCGTAGGAGTCTCTGGATAGGATGAGTCCCTTGTTCCTCGACCTCCTCAAGAATCTCAGCCCACAGACACTGAAAATAGCACTTATCAGTAGTACCTTGTCATAAAAACAGGCACTAAGCAAGTTAATAAAAGCAGACTTATATTGTCACAAAACAAGATTGGAAACATAAAGCTGAAGTAAAAATTATAGTAACACCCTTTAGCATACAGAATTATGAGTAGTAGGGACTAAGCAGAAGGTGTTATTTTGAGTCCAGATCAGCTTAAAGCGGAGGTCCACCCTAAAGTGGACCTTCCGCTCATCGGAACCCTCCCCCCCTCCGGTGCCAGGATCGGCACCTTTCAGGGGGGAGGGCGGTGCAGTTACCTGGATAATCCAGGTAACTGCACCCACTTCCGGGACAGCTCTCTGCGGAAAGGGGCGTAACTTACGCCCCTTTCCGCAAGTGCCCGCCCCTTCCCGCAAGTGCCCCGCTGCCTGCTGGAAAACACACAGCTCCCAGAGGCAGCGGGGAGCGTCCTTATTGCGCAGCGCAATTCGCGCATGCGCAGTAGGGAACCGGGAAATGAAGCCGAAAGGCTCCATTTCCTGATTCCCATACCCAAGATGGCGGCGGCAGGACCCGACAGACGACCTAGCGATCGGCTTCGGGTGCCGACATCGCGGGCGCTCTGGACAGGTAAGTGTCACTATTTTAAAAGTCAGCAGCTGCAGTATTTGTAGCTGCTGGCTTTAAAAAAAAAAAAAAAACGCGGAGTCCTGGTGGACTCCCGCTTTAAACAGTAGCAAGGCCACCTTAACTGCAGCAGTGAGCAGTAATAAAGCTTAAAGGGTTACTAAACCCACAACAGTAAAATCAGTTTGTATATGCAGAATTGAATGCCTGTTATACTCCATACTGTGGAACTTTAGGGGTTAATCCTCTGCATTGTGTAAAAAGGCTGTTTTATCCTGTATGCATAGATTCTCACGGTCTCTCGAATAACATCAAAGATGAGATGGCAGCCCGAGACATACATACAATCTGGAGAGTTTGATCATGTTTGCCATTCTCATTGACTCCAAGAGAGACCTTCCTTTAACCACTTAAGGACCGCCGCATGCCATTGTACGTCATCACAATGGCATGTACAGGCACAAGCACGTACATGTACGTGCTTGCCTTCCAGCGGGTGGGGGGTCCGATCGGACCGTTTCGCTGCAGGAGCGATCCGGGATGAGGGGATGGCCGTTGGTTTCTGGCCATCCCCTCTCGATCGCTCCTGGCGAATGAGAAGCTTCCTCCCTCTGTGTATAGTAAACACAGGCAGGGAGTAAGTGATGTCATTCTCCTCGGGGTGGTCTTATTGACCGGTCTACAAGGAGAAGTGAAAGTAAGTGTGCATGAACACTACACTGACACATAGGCACACATAGGTACACAAACCCTTTCACCCCCTTTTGCCAGTGTCACTAAGCGATCATTTTTCTGATCGATGCATTAGTGTCACTAGTGTCGCTATGTAGCTAGTTATTTTTTTAGGTTCACCGCCAGGTTTTTATAGCGCTAGGTACCCCCATATACTACCCAAAAATGGTTTTAACCCCCTGATTGCCCCTAGTTAACCATTTTACCAGCGATCACAGTATAAGTGTCACTGGTGACGCTGGTTAGCCAGTTAGTTATTTAGGTTCCCCGTCAGGTTTTTATATAGCGCCAGGGACCCTCATATACTAACTAATAAAAATTTGAACCCCCTGATTGCTCCTAGTTAACCCTTTCACCAGTGATCACCGTATAAGTGTTACGGGTGACTCTGGTTAGTTTGCTTTTTTATAGCATCAGGGCACCCACCATTTATTACCCAATAAAGGTTTAACCCCCTGATCACCCGGCGGGTGATATCAATTAGGTTTTAGGGTCAGGGTCTGCGTCGCCCCAGGCAGCGCTAGGTTAGTGCCAGTACCGCTAACACCCACGCGCAAAGCATAAGCCTCCCGTAGTGGTATAGAATCTGAACAGATCAATATCTGATCTGATCAGATCTATACTAGCGTCCCCAGCAGTTTAGGGTTCCAAAAAAACGCATTGTTAGCAGGATCAGCCCAGATACCTGCTAGCACCTGCGTTGTGCCCCTCTGCCCAGCCCACCCAAGTGCAGTATCGATTGATCACTGTCACTTACAAAACACTAAACACATAACTGCAGCGATCGCAGAGTCAGGCCTGATCCCTGCGATCGCTAACAGTTTTTTTGGTAGCGTTTTATATTTAAATCCGGAAGGCAGTGCTTGGTTTTCGGGGTCCCGTACGTGGCTAGGCTCCCAAAAAGTCCCCCACATGTGGTATCCCCGTACTCGGGAGAAGTAGCAGAATTTATTTTGGGGTGTAATTTGACTTATGCCCATAGCATGTGTGAGCAATATATCATTTAGTGACAACTTTGTGCAAAAAAAAATAAAAATTGTAATATTCCTGCAACTTGTGGCAAAATATAAAATATTTCATTGACTCAACATGCCTCTCAGTAAATAGCTTGGGGTGTCTACTTTCCAAAATGGGGTCATTTGGGGGGGTTTTGTATTATTTTGGCATTTTATGGCCTTCGAAACTGTGATAGGTAGTGAGGAGTGAAATCAAAAATTTGCACCCTTAGAAATCCTGAAGGCAGTGCTTGGTTTTCGGGGTGCCGTACGCGGCTAGACTCCCAAAAAGTCCCACATATGTGGTATCCCGGTACTCAGGAGAAGCAGCAGAATATATTTTGGGGTGCAATTCCACATATAACTATGGCATGTGTGAGCAATATATCATTTAGTGACAACTTTTTGTAAACTTTTTTTTTTTCTGTGTCATTATTCAATCGCTTGGGACAAAAAAAAAATATTCAATGGGCTCAACATGCCCCTCATCAATTTCCTTGGGGTGTCTACTTTCCAAAATGGGGTCATTTGGGGGGGGGTTGTACTGCCCTGCCATTTTAGCACCTCAAGAAATGAGATAGGCAGTCGTAAATTAAAAGCTGTGTAAATTCCAGAAAATGTACTCTAGTTTGTAGACGCTATAACTTTTGCGCAAACCCATAAATATACGCTTATTGACATTTTTTTTTACTAAAGACATGTGGCTGAATAAATTTTGCCCTAAATGTATGACTAAAATTGAGTTTATTCGATTTTTCTTATAACAAAAAGTAGAAAATATCTTTTTTTCTCAAAATTTTCGGTCTTTTTCCATTTATATCGCAAAAAATAAAAATCGCAGAGGCAATCAAATACCATCAAAAGAAAGCTCTATTTGTGGGAAGAAAAGGACGCAAATTTCGTTTGGGTACAACATTGCATGACCGCGCAATTACCAGTTAAAGCAGTGCAGTGCGAAATTGTAAAAAGACCTCTGGTCCTTAGGCTGAAAATTGGTCCGGGGCTGAAGTGGTTAAGGAGCGCTTGCGGAAGCCTCCTGTATGTTTGGCTCTGAGCTTTGCAGTCCCACCCTTGCCCCCCTCACTTCCCATGCCTCCTGGTACTGAGATTGTGTCTTTACTGTGGCCAGGCAGGTCACTTTTTGAAGTCTTGTCCTGGAAACGCTTGCACCTGAGGTCCTGTAGGGGACAGACCGTAGTTGGCGTTGTTACGTCCCCAGTTATCCTATAGGATAAGCTTCTAGTTCTGGTCACCCTTTATTGGTCTGAGTCGTCCATCGAGACACAGGCTCTAATCGTCTCTGGGGCTGCAGGCCTGTTCATAGTGTAGCAGTATGGACTACAAACATGTAGCACCGTACCATCTAGCATTACTGGGTATTGCCTGTCCCCCTAGTGCTCAATGTATCTAGTGACATATTTATGTGCCCAATAAACGGATTCTGGGACGAATAGTTAGATAATAGTCAGATAATTGCTTTGCACGATTGTGTGCCAGGACTACGTATCCCAGGGTTCCTTACTGCCATCTGAAGATTGCTGGGAGTAGCTATAAAAGCAATCAAAGCCCACGTGGACGATTTCTTCCTCCTGAGCTTGACGCAAGATGGATCTCTCTGTGCAACAGAGTGGTCGCGGCCTACCAAGCAGGGGCCTATTTCCAACCTGTGGCCTGAGGGGCCTAGCTCTGTTGTTTGCTGTCGGACATCCTTTCCAGTACCACTCCGGTCGCCTGCCTGTCGGTGTGTGTGCAAGCTTCATGTTGTGCAGATCAGCTGCAAGAGTGTTGCTACACGAGTTCCTGTTCGAAGGACATCAGACAGGTCTGGTCTTTGGAGAGAGGGAAAATTGCTTAACCTTTATCCATTCTTTACCACCATCATATTGAGACACTTTGCACAGACATCTTTACTCCAAGAACACTTTACTGCATTATGTGAACACTGTGCTCAGACTCCTTTAGCTTTCTTTGTTGTGAGGAATCCACTATTTTCACTATACCTAAACAGATTACAGTTAACAAGCTCCAAATAGCCGGTGAAGAACATCAGATCTGCCACGAGGACTTTATTGCCATCACTTATAGAAAGGGTCCTATATTACTCCTCCCTAGACCATAGTTGCCAACATTGCAAAAAAATGTATAGGGACACTTTTTTGCCTGTAGGCGGGGTCTTATTATATTTAGGAGCGGGGCATTCATTTGTAGGCATGGCATAGCGGGAAAATAAAAATGTGTTGCGCGCGCCTCTGTGAAGAATGGGCATGGTTTCAGCAAAGTTTCAGGCGTGGCTTAAAGGGACGTGGCTTTAAAGGGGGTGTGGTTAGAGTCAGAGATGAACGAGGGAGAAAGGGAGAAGGAGAGAGAGGGAGAGGAGAAAGAGAGACAGCAGGCCCAGATCCTAAACAATAATAGAAATATGTATATTCCAGAAAGTTTAAAATCAGCACATAAAGATACTCCAAACACATTGTGTTAGCGCTTCAATCATCCCGGCATCATGGTTGTCAGGATAATTGAAGCGCATTATTTATATTATTACATTGTAATATAAAATAAAATCACTCAACTCACCATAATGCAGAATCAGTGGGAGCCCTGAGCATGTCACCTGCCACTTCGCCTGCCACCAGATGCCATCAGGTGCTCCGAGCCGTCCTTACATCAGGTGGCCCCAGTAGAGTCCCTTCTTACAACAGGTGATCCCAAGCGGAGTCCCTCCTTACATCATGTGCCTCCAGCAGAATCCCTCCTTACATCAGGTGCCCCCAGCAGAGTTCCTTCTTACATTAGGTGCCCCCAGCATAGTCCCTCTTTACATCAGGTGCCCCCAGTAGAGTCCTTCCTTACATCAGGTGCCCCCAGCAGAGTCCTTCTTTACAGCAGGTGCCCCCAGCAGCGGAGCCCCTCCTTACATCAGTGTCTCCAAAGTGTAGTCCCGCCTTACATCAGTGTCCCCATCAGTGGAGTCCCTCCTCACATCTGGTGTCCCCATCAGTGGAGCCCTCCTTACATCTGTGTACCTGGCAGCGGAGCCCTCCTCACATGAATGTCCCCAGCAGCAGAGCCCTCCTTCATGCGTCTGTCCCCATCATCAGAAGCTGCACAGTTCCCGGCTTTCTCATGTCTTCAGTGGAGAGAGGAGCGGCCTCCAGGCCGTGTAGCCAATCGGCTTCAGTGTACAAGAGAAATACTTGTGCACTGAAGAGAGAAGCCGACTGGCTGCCCCTCCCCTCTCCACTGAACACATTAGTCCTCGTGGTAGCAGCCATCTTTTTGTAGCCCGCTGGCCATTTTTGCCTAAAACATTCCAGATTTTCCAGGGACAAAGGCAAAATCCCGGGAATTTAATCGAGACGAGCTCCGATCGGGACGAGGGATCCAAAATCAGGATTGTCCAGGATAATTGGGACTGTTGGCAAGTATGCTAGACCTGCTCTCCCTTCCTAGAATAGCATGTAGGCTGGCTGGGTTCCATCTTCTATATTGTGGCAGTATAAGCAGTTAACTGAAACATCCACTAGGGGTTGACATTATGTCTACAGGAAGTGTACATATATATGTATATAGTATTGTCGTTGTTAAGCTCTGTCTTGTGCCTTTGGGAGAAAATATTTTGCTGAGTTAATGCTGTTGTTTAAAGCTCAGCAGATGTATTAGTTCCTCTTTGTAACAACTTATTTTATTTGGTTAAATTAAAATATCTCTAGAACCTAATTACACATAGACATAATAATCAAACATTGTTTGATTATTGCCACATAGTGCTGCAAGGATGTCTGAACCTAGTATCAGGTGGGTTGGAAGGTTCACTTGGTCATGGCCGTGCAGATGAGCAGGTAATTCTCAGCAGTCCTCTAGGGGGCCATTGCTACAATAGATTGTGTCTAAGCACTCGATTCAGCTGCACCTTGTGCCACTCCACTTGCCATTGAGGCTATTGATGGGGGACCTCTATAGTCTGCCCATGTGACTCATAAGACTGCTCCATTGACCATGTCCGTAGGGGTTCCTCACCATGAGATAATCCAATTCCAATCATTTCCTCACCTCATTACCTAGTGGTCATTGGTTATCCTTGATTACAGAGGCACAACCCCTCGTTCAATTGGCATCATGCTGAAGGTTCTTTCCAGTTCACCACAATTCAGTACACCATGCTTTCGGAAAGTGACTAAAGTCTTGTGCACCTCTTCACTC
This sequence comes from Lithobates pipiens, assembly GCF_037356315.1. Classification (NCBI taxonomy): domain Eukaryota; kingdom Metazoa; phylum Chordata; class Amphibia; order Anura; family Ranidae; genus Lithobates; species Lithobates pipiens. The sequence goes on along the minus strand of NW_027507789.1, from coordinate 53,564,364 downwards.
TCCTCCTTGCCAGAGGAGTACCACAAATTTAGCGATGTCTTTGACAAAGGTCAAGCCAATAGTTTGCCTCAACACCGGTCATATAATTGCGCAATCGACCTTGAACCTTGTGTCATGCCCTCGTGGGTGGGTTTACCCTTTATCTGTCCCAGAGGATAAAGCCATGGAGGACTATGTTGCCGATGCCCTTTCTCGAGGGTTCATCTGAAATCCTCGTCTCCTGCTGGTGCTGGCTTCTTTGTGAAAAAGAAGAGTGGTGAATTGTGACCTTATATCGATTATATGTGTCTCAGTAGCATCACTATTAGGGATGAGCCGAACACCCCCCGGTTCGGTTCGCACCAGAACTTGCGAACGACCCCCGCGTTCGGTACGAACGTTAGAACCCCATTGAAGTCTATGGGACTTGAACGTTCGAATTGGAAAGTGCTAATTTTAACGGCTAATATGCAAGATAGTGTCCTAAAAAGGGTTTGGCGACCTGCCTCCTGCCTCAGGGGACATGGGTCACTGCAAAAAAAAGTTTTAAAAACTACCGTTTTGGTGGGAGTACTGATTTTAATGACGATTAAAGTGAAAAAAAAAAAGTGAAATATTCCTTTAAATATGGTGCCTGGTGGGTGTCTGTAGTATGCCTGTGAAGTGCCACGTGTTTCCCGTGTTTAGAACAGTCCCTGCACAAAATGACATTAAGCGGAAATAACACCATTTAAAACTGCTTGCGGTTTTAATGTTATATCTGGTTCCTGCAATATGGTTGAAAATCATTCAGAAAAATGGCATGGGTAGCCCTCCCTGCCCATTACCAGCCTATTTGGGTCTTGTACGCATATTAAGGGGAACCCTGTACCCATATTAAAAAAAGGAAATGCGTGTGGCCCCCAGGCCCTATATACTCAGAACAGCAGTATACAGGCGGTGCAAACAAGACTGGGACTGTGTAGGTTTGTTGTGTTAAGTTGAATCTGTTTGTAATTTTCAACTGGTACATTTTTAAAGTGTAGCTCCAGTCAAAAAAAATATTTTTAAGCTTTTTGGAAAACATAGGGAAGGGTTATCACCCCTGTATAATTTGTTTTGTCGTCCATCTTTTTTCATCTCACTTGCTGTTGTCTCCTTCCGTTTGCAAGTAGGAGATGTTTGTAAGTTGGATGTTTGAAAGTAGGGGCCTGCCCTATATGCTCTGCAGAAATGGCGGAACAAGGTGTTGGTTTTGCAACAACATTGTAAGCCCTCAAAGTGACTCTTGGTGGGCGCTGGAGCGCCCTGCTGTGAACGATTATATCAAGAATTGTAATTACATGCCATTGTTGAACAGTGGTAGAAAAATTTACCTTTGGTGGTTGTGGTGCTGGTGCCACAACACTATAAGTCCTCACAGTTACTCTGGGTGGGCACAGGAAGGGGCCCTCCTGTGAAATATTATATCAAGAATTGTAATTACATGTCCCTGTTAAACAGGGGCAGAAAAATTGGGCCTTAGGCACTGGTGCCATCACACTGCAACCTCTGCCATACACTATAGTTTTATTGCAGGAATTAGCCCTGCTGCAAAGCATTGCATCAAAAATTGTACTTAAACGCCCCTGTTAAACAGGGGCAGAAAAATTGGGCCTTAGGCACTGGTGCCATCACACTGCAACCTCTGCCATATACTCTAGTTTTATTGCAGGAATTAGCCCTGCTGCAAAGCATTGCATCAAAAATTGTACTTAAACGCCCCTGTTAAACAGGGGCAGAAAAATTGGGCCTTAGGCACTGGTGCCATCACACTGCAACCTCTGCCATATGCTCTAGTTTTTTTGCAGGAATTAGCCCTGCTGCAAAGCATTGCATCAAAAATTTTACTTAAACGCCCCTGTTAAACAGGGGCAGAAAAATTGGGCCTTAGGCACTGGTGCCATCACACTGCAACCTCTGCCATACACTCTAGTTTTATTGCAGGAATTAGCCCTGCTGCAAAGCATTGCATCAAAAATTGTACTTAAACGCCCCTGTTAAACAGGGGCAGAAAAATTGGGCCTTAGGCACTGGTGCCATCACACTGCAACCTCTGCCATACACTCTAGTTTTTTTGCAGGAATTAGCCCTGCTGCAAAGCATTGCATCAAAAATTTTACTTAAACGCCCCTGTTAAACAGGGGCAGAAAAATTGGGCCTTAGGCACTGGTGCCATCACACTGCAACCTCTGCCATACACTCTAGTTTTATTGCAGGAATTAGCCCTGCTGCAAAGCATTGCATCAAAAATTGTACTTAAACGCCCCTGTTAAACAGGGGCAGAAAAATTGGGCCTTAGGCACTGGTGCCATCACACTGCAACCTCTGCCATATACTCTAGTTTTATTGCAGGAATTAGCCCTGCTGCAAAGCATTGCATCAAAAATTTTACTTAAACGCCCCTGTTAAACAGGGGCAGAAAAATTGGGCCTTAGGCACTGGTGCCATCACACTGCAACCTCTGCCATATACTCTAGTTTTTTTGCAGGAATTAGCCCTGCTGCAAAGCATTGCATCAAAAATTTTACTTAAACGCCCCTGTTAAACAGGGGCAGAAAAATTGGGCCTTAGGCACTGGTGCCATCACACTGCAACCTCTGCCATACACTCTAGTTTTATTGCAGGAATTAGCCCTGCTGCAAAGCATTGCATCAAAAATTGTACTTAAACGCCCCTGTTAAACAGGGGCAGAAAAATTGGGCCTTAGGCACTGGTGCCATCACACTGCAACCTCTGCCATACACTCTAGTTTTTTTGCAGGAATTAGCCCTGCTGCAAAGCATTGCATCAAAAATTGTACTTAAACGCCCCTGTTAAACAGGGGCAGAAAAATTGGGCCTTAGGCACTGGTGCCATCACACTGCAACCTCTGCCATACACTCTAGTTTTTTTGCAGGAATTAGCCCTGCTGCAAAGCATTGCATCAAAAATTGTACTTAAACGTCCCTGTTAAACAGGGGCAGAAAAATTGGGCTGATGGCATCACCCAGAACCAAAAATGTTCTTCCAACATATCAGCGGAGGAGGAAGAGGATAGACAATCAACATAACAGGACAGTCACTCAGCATCAGCATAGGCAGTCTTGAAGGGATGTGGTATTTCAAAAAAAATTATTCGGTTACATCAGCTTCAGGTGCTTGGTAGCTGTGGGTGATCCAAGACTGATTCATCTTGATGAAGGTCAGTCGATCAACTGATTCGGTGGACAGGCGCACCCTGTGATCGGTAACGAAGCCACCAGCAGCACTGAAGGTGCGTTCCGAAAGAACGCTGGATGCAGGACAGGCCAGTAGCTCAATTGCATACTGTGCAAGCTCTGGCCAGTGATCCATCCTCAAGACCCAGTAAGCCAGAGGATTTTCAGTGGGAAAGGTGTCCAAGTCTGACCTTGCCCCTAGGTATTCCTGCACCATGTAAATTAGACACTGGCGATGGGTGCTGGAACCAATCATACCTTGGGGCTGCGGACTAAAAAATTGTCTGAAAGCATCAGTCAGACGGCCACCTTCTCCACCGCTCCTTCTGACTGATGCCTCAGCAACACGTTGTCCAGGACCAGGAGTTTGTGACCTCCCAGTCTCTGGGAACGCGTTGCACAGAGCTTTCTGCAAGGCCTCCCGGAGATGTCTCATCCTCTGCTCCCTCTGCGATGGCAAGATAAGGTCGGCAACCTTACCCTTGTACCGTGGATCAAGGAGAGTGGCCAGCCAGTAATGGTCCCTCTCCTTGATCCGAAGAATACGAGGATCCTTCCGCAGGCTTTGCAGGATCAGGGAGGCCATGCAGCGTAGGTTAGCTGAGGCATTCGGTCCGGAGTCCTCTGGGTCACTAAGGACAACATGATCCGCAGCTACCTCCTCCCAGCCACGTACAAGTCCACGTGTTTCTTGGGACTGTAAATCATCCCTATAAGACTGCTGCTGCTGATGCTGAGTGCCAGCCTCCACCTCCATGCTGACACAATCATCCTCCTCCTCCTCTTCCTCCTCCTCACCCTCTTCCTGTGTGATGGGTGGCACAGCAGGAACACTGTCTGGATAAAGGGGGCCTTGAGAGGCAAGGAAGTCCTCCTCTTCCTGCCTCTGTTCTGCCTCAAGTGCCCTGTCCATTATTCCACGCAGCGTATGCTCCAAGAGGTGGACAAGAGGTATAGTGTCACTGATGCATGCACTGTCACTGCTCACCATCCTTGTGGCCTCCTCAAACGGTGACAGGACAGTGCATGCATCCCTGATCATGCCCCACTGGCGTGGTGAGAAAAAACCAAGCTCTCCTGACCCTGTCCTGGTGCCGTAGTCGCACAGGTACTCATTGATGGCCCTCTGCTGCGTGTGCAGCCGCTGCAGCATGGCCAATGTTGAGTTCCATCTGGTGGGCATGTCACATATAAGGCGGTTCTTGGGCAGGTTCAACTCCTTTTGGAGCTCAGCCAGCCGAGCACAGGCATTAAATGATCGGCGGAAATGCACACAGACTCTCCTGGCCTGTTTCAGGACATCCTGTAAGCCGGGGTACCTGCCCAAGAACCGCTGCACCACCAGGTTAAGGACGTGAGCTACACAGGGCACATGGGTCAGTTGTCCCTGTCGGAGGGCGGAGAGGAGGTTGGTGCCATTGTCGCAAACCACCATTCCTGGCTTAAGCTGGCATGGCGTCAACCACCTCTCGGCCTGCCCCTGCAGAGCTGACAAAACATCCGCCCCAGTGTGGCTCCTGTCCCCCAAACAAACCAGCGCAAGCACGGCATGGCATCGTTTTGCCTGCGTACTTGCGTAGCCCCTGCAACGCCTACGGAGCACCGCTGGTTCTGAGGACAGAGCACTGGAAGAGGCCATGGAGGAAGAAGAAGAGGAGGGGGTGGAGGAGAGAGGTGTGTCACAACCAATAGTAGCATTTTGGAGGCGTGGTGGCGGAACAACCTCCAATACTACTGCACCTTGTCCTGCATCCTTCCCAGCAGCCAGAAGAGTGACCCAATGGGCCGTGAAAGACAGGTAACGTCCCTGTCCATGCCTGCTGGACCATGAGTCAGCGGTAATATGCACCTTACCGCTGACCGCCCTGTCCAGCGAGGCAAGGACATTGCCTTCCACATGCCGGTAGAGAGCCGGAATTGCCTTCCGTGAAAAAAAGTGGCGTTTGGGGACCTGCCACTGAGGAACCGCACATTGTACAAACTCACGGAAGGGGGCCGAGTCTACCAACTGAAAAGGCAGCAGTTGAAGTGCTAGCAATTTAGCCAAGCTAGCATTCAACCGCTGGGCATGTGGATGGCTGGGAGTAAATTTCTTCCGCCGGTCCAGCAGCTGGGGCAGGGACATTTGTCTGCTATAATCGGACGTGGATGTACCACTAGCAGAGTTCCAGGAAGCACTTGGCTGTGACACACCTAATTCTACACCTTCATTCCTCTCAGAGCAGGTTTCAGAGAGGACTGAAGGTCTAGTGGGGTTGGAGATGCCAGCTGATGAGGAGCAAGGAGAGGTCCGCTTTGTTCTTTGGTGTGGGTCTTTGAGGTATGCTTGCCAATGAGCTGCATGGCAGGTCAACATATGTCTGGTCAAGCATGTGGTGCCCAAGCGGCTGATGTTTTGGCCACGTGAGATACGCTTGAGACATATGTTGCAAATAGCAGCGGTGCGATCTGATGCACTCGTCTCAAAAAAGGCCCACACCAAAGAACTTTTAGAATAACGCGCAGAGGAAGCGCTCTGCGCAGGCGGAGCTCTGCGGTGTGATTCAGTCGGTGTGCTGCCCCTAAGCTGGCCCCCGGAGGGCATCCTGCCTCGTTGGACATGTGCCTCCTCCTCCTCCTCCTCCTCCTCCTCCTCCTCCTCCCTCCTTCCAGGCACCCACGTGGAGTCAGTGCCCTCATCATCCCCTCCCTCTTCATCGCTGTAGCAAACCTGGCAGTATGCTGCAGCTTGTGGAACATGACTGCCAGATTGCTGTCCTTCTTGAGCATCCCCTCTCTCTGTGCTCACGCTACTGCCTTCCTCTAGCTGAGTGTCATCATCAGAGCCCACCAAACACTGGGCATCCTCCTGGAGCATGTACCCAACACTGTGCTCAAAGAGTTCAGGAGACTCCTCAGGAGGACGTGGTGGGTCTAGGGAAGGAGTCACTGATGATGACATTGAGAGGAGGGACGACGATGTGTTGGCAGCTGCTTTTCTACTACCCTGAGACTGGGTGAGAGAGGATGAGGAGGATGAAGAGGGCTTGGTCATCCACTCTACCAAGTCGTTGGCATGTTGCGGTTCAACATGTCCAGCTGCAGAAAAGAAGGACAAGCATGTCCCATGGCCACGTGCTGATGACAATGCACCGCGTCCACGACCAGCACTGTTGTCTCTAGACACAGAGCCTGCTTGCCCTCTTTTATCGGCTCGCGCCTGTCTGCCTCTCCTTGCTGGCCTTCCAGACATGGTAATGGCCTGAAGGGAGTTGGGTAAAACAGTAGTTGGGTAGTTTATATTGTGCTGGAGGCACACAACACCCACTAACTCCTGCAGATGCCTTTTTTATAGAACAGCAGAGTTAAAGGGGTATATACAGATGTATACTGTGCTGTGCTGGAAGCACACACAACTTCCAATAACTCCAGCAGATGCCAATCGGGCCCAAATAGAGAACAGCTATGTAGGTGGATAATAGCGGTATGTACTGGGTACAGAGCAGGCACACAGCACGCACTATCTCCTGAGTGACACTACTGACTGCAAGCTCTATTGTTAAAGATGGACCACTAGCTATATAGGTGAGGTGAATATCACGGTGTATACTGCGGTCAGGGCACGCAGACAATAACAAGAAAACAGCAGAGTTAAAGGGGTATATACAGATGTATACTGTGCTGTGCTGGAAGCACACACAACTTCCAATAACTCCAGCAGATGTCAATCGGGCCCAAATAGAGAACAGCTATGTAGGTGGATAATAGCGGTATGTACTGGGTACAGAGCAGGCACACAGCACGCACTATCTCCTGAGTGACACTGCTGACTGCAAGCTCTATTGTTAAAGATGGACCACTAGCTATATAGGTGAGGTGAATATCACGGTGTATACTGCGGTCAGGGCACGCAGACAATAACAAGAAAACAGCAGAGTTAAAGGGGTATATACAGATGTATACTGTGCTGTGCTGGAAGCACACACAACTTCCAATAACTCCAGCAGATGTCAATCGGACCCAAATAGAGAACAGCTATGTAGGTGGATAATAGCGGTATGTACTGGGTACAGAGCAGGCACACAGCACGCACTATCTCCTGAGTGACACTGCTGACTGCAAGCTCTATTGTTAAAGATGGACCACTAGCTATATAGGTGAGGTGAATATCACAGTGTATACTGCGGTCAGGGCACGCAGACAATAACAAGAAAACAGCAGAGTTAAAGGGGTATATACAGATGTATACTGTGCTGTGCTGGAGGCACACACAACTTCCAATAACTCCAGCAAATGACAATCAGGCTCAAATAGAGAACAGCTTTGTAGGTGTATATAGTGGTATGTACTGGGTACAGAGCACGCAGACAGCACGCACTAACACTACTGACTGCAAGCTCTATTATTAAAGCTAGATCACTAGCTATATAGGTGAGGTGAATATAGTGGTGTATACTGCGGTCAGGGCACAGACAGTAACCACTACACAAGAGCAAAATAGTAAATCAGCCAAAAACGATTGGTGTGTAACTGTGTTGAAGGTACACAGAACACCCACTGCTTCAGATGCTAACAAACACTACACGAGGCCGCCTGAAAGGCAGCTTTATATAGTGTGGGGCGTGCACTACACAGTCTGAGCTATGATTGGCCACAGGCAGGATGCCTGTGGCCAACCATTGCTCTCCTCGCTACTGGCGCTGCGATTGGCCAAGCATGCGGGGTCACAGTGCATGCTTGGCCAATCGTGAGACAGCAATGCATTGCGCCATCGCAGTGCATTGTGGGCCACACGAATTTTGCCGCGAACGGCCCAAACGTTCGGAATTCGGCGAACGCACGAACGACCGATGTTCGAGTCGAACATGCGTTCGACTCGAACACGAAGCTCATCCCTAATCACTATTAAGAATGTCTATCAGATTCCATTAATTACAGAGTTATTTGACCGCCTCAAGGGAGCAACGGTTTTCACAAAGCTCGATCTAAGAGGGGCATACAATCGTGTGAGGATCAAGGAGGGCGACGAATGGAAAACTGTGTTTAATACCAGGACAGGGCATTACTAATACCTCGTAATGACGTTTGGTCTTTGCAATTCTCCTACAGTTTTTCAGGAATTTATCAACGATATCCTTCGAGATATGTTACAGCAATGTGTGGTGGTTTATCTTGACGATATTCTCATATATTCTAAATCCCTAGAGAGCCACCACACAGATGTCTCCCGTTTGCTACAGAGGTTGAGAGATAATAACTTGCATTGTAGGTTGAAAAAGTGTGAGTTCTATCGTGAACAGGTTAAATGTCTGGATTATAACATTTCTAATGCCGGTTTTTCGATGGACCCAGAGAAACTATCTGCAGTTCTACAGTGGCCTCGACCTGTAGGTCCATGTCTGCTACAACGTTTTCTTGGCTTCACCAATTATTATCGGAAGTTTATCCATAACGTCTCTTCTCTGGTCAAACCCCTGACTGATATGACAAGAAAGAACAGTAACCCACAGAATTGGTCTCATGATTCCATTAAAGCCTTTGAGTTTCTCAAGGCTGCCTTTGTTTCAGCTACTGGCACATCCTGATCCTACATTGCCCTTCATTCTTCAGGTTGATGCATCTGAGACTGGAGTAGGCGCCCTTCTGTCTCAATGTCCTCTGAGTGCTCTGCATCCTAGTGGCTATTTTCTAAGAAATTGTCTCCTGCAGAATGCAATTACGAGATTGGGGACCGATAATTGTTAGCCATCATTTTAGCACCTAAAGAATGGAGGAATCTCCTCGAAGGTACCACTGTGCCAGTCCTCATTTCGACTAACCATAAGAATCTCACATTCTTGTCTGAGGCAAAATGCTTATCTCCCAGAAGGGAGCGATGGGCTCTTTGTCTGTCAAGCTTTAATTACGTAGTCTGATTCTTACCTGGTACGGAGACCATTGTCGCAACAGTTTTCCTCAGTTTCCAAGATGGAGTCGGTTCTTTATCCTGTTTCATTAAGGACATCTGTTCCAGTGACATCTCCAAATAAAAGGGAATCCTCTTCTTAGGAAGCTATTTCCTATCACTTCCTGTTGCTTCTCTGGAACACAGCAACATATAAAGCCTTCCCTCTTCTATTCAAAATTATATATAAAAAATTTTGGCTATACATACACTTTTAATTACAGTTTTTTATGCAAGAAGACAGGTATTGATAGGGAGTAGGGAGGGAGGTTGCAAACACCAGTATTTTATTGTTCTGGCTTGCCAGTATATGCCATTGAAAATGTTTTCTATTCCTGGTTTGTGTTGCTTGTTTGGTCATCCTCTGGCGTAAAGTGTATTTCTAGCCAAAATATTTGTGTGTGTGTGTGATACCTCCTGATCGTATTCTGGCCACTAATCGTACTAGTCTCACTTCACCGTTGGGTGACAGAATTCTTAAAGCTCAGATCCATTCTCCTCCCAAGAAACCTAGTGACCGCTGCTTTTTCCCTGAGGCCGCGTACACACGCGCGGACTGTTCGCCCAACTTTGTCCGCTGAACAGTGTTTGGGTGGACAGTCCGCTCGTGTGTGGGCTTTCAGCGGACAGTTTCAGCGGACAGTTTGACGAACAAGGTTTTTCGGAAATTCCGTAAAACTGTCCGCTGAAACCTTGTTTGAGCGAACAGTCCGCCCGTGTGTAGGCTTGTTCGTCAAACTAAGTTCCGCGCATGCTCAGAAAGGATTTACACGCCGAAAGTTATAATGCAGTGTATAGGACGTCGTATTCTTCGTCCCGTCGTACGTGCCGTTCACGTCATCGCGCACGGTTTCAGCAAACTGTTCGTTCGTCGTGTGTGGCCATGTCCGTCCATGCTAATTTTGAGCGGACTGTTTGCCGAAACTGTTTGACGGACAAAGTTGGGCGAACAGTCCCCGCGTGTGTACGCGGCCTTAGAGTCTCTGCTCCGCTTTGCTTCAGACTTACCATTCTCCCAAGGCAGCTGGTCACCCAGGGAAGAATCAACTCATTTGGGCTATTTCGCAACAATTCTGGTGGCCTAGTCTCCGTGCTGATGTAACCGCTTTCATAGTCGCTTGTTCCATGTGTGCTCAGAATAAGACACCACGACACCTTCCAGTGGGTCTCCTACAACCCATTAGATGTGTATGATTCCACACAAAAGAGAAAAAGTACCAGCAGGAAAAATATATATATAATATAAATGAAAAATGCGGAAGCAAAAAAGAAAAGAAGGAATTAGGAGAACTGTTGCCTCTACTTCCACCTAGGTGGGGTAAATGATTGAAAGAAAATTAAGTAGATGTGGCGCCGTTCGTATGATTCATATAGTGCTGCCTGACTGAAAGTTATATAAATCTTAGTGATGTGTTACAGTGACTCAATTAATTGAGATGATCTAATAGGTGTATTCTCATAGAAATATGATTAAATATTTAAATATTTTAATCATAGTTCATATTTTAATCATAATCACACGTTTAAATACTAACCCCAACATTTGAGCATTTATTCAGCAAACCTCTCAAGCTATTGAAGACTCAAATTGGAAGGCCCAGGGGAGGTAAAATTAAAGTTCACAGCAAAAAGATGCCATTAAATCACTTCAATATAACTCTGAAATAATAATCAAACCCGCCGACAAAGGTGGAAATGTGGTTGTCATGGAAGTATCCCAGTACATGACCATGTGTGAATATATTTAGTTAAATCGAGATTGGTACCGACTTATTTCAAAAACAATAATCGATAATTTTTGTATCCAATATCGTAAAATTATCCTCAAAGCTTATCAACAGGGAATTATTGACCAGAATACCTGGAATTTTCTAAATATTAAGGATCCAAAGATCCCTACATTTTACGCTCTACCCAAGATACATAAGTCCTTTACAGAACCCCCTGGACGTCCAATAGACGTCCAATAATTTCTGGCTGTTCCAGCCTTACTAAAAATGCAAGCTCCCTTTACCTTTATTGTTACCTTTATTGCTTTTTTCTTATATCAAGGACACAATCGATTTATTAATAACTATTGAGGGTATTTCTCTTCCCCCCAATACCTGGCTTGTGGCCCTTGATATAGAGAGTCTTTACAATGCTATTCCCCATGATAAGGGTATTGAGGTCATACAAAGCTGCTTAAATGAAAGGGGTTCCTCTTTTTCTAGGTACAGCCAGTTCGTGCTTGAGCTACTTGGTTACATTTTGAAACATAACGTTTTTTTCTTCTGTTCTTCCCACTACCTCCAGGTGCAGGGGGTTGGGATGGGGACTAAATGTGTCCCATGGTACGGCAACCTGTACCTGGGGGGGTGGGAAAAAGATGTATTTTCAAGACATGAGCTAACTTATTTACTGGACAAGGTCATCTCAAGGCATCTTTATATTGACAATGTTCTTATTTTTTGGTCGGGAACTGAATCAGAACTAAATCAATTTCTAAGTTTGATTTCTATTAATGATTTCAACCTTAGATTTACTATGCATTGTAGTCAAACGAACATTCATTTTTTAGATTTAGTAATCTCAATTGATGCAAATGGAAAGTTGGATTCTTCATTATACAGGAAGCCCTCTGCATGCAATACCATTCTCCATGCTAGAAGCTCCCATCCAGACCCACTACTAAAACGTATTCCATAAAGCCAGTACTTACAGCTCAAGCGTAACCGTAGTAAAGACTCACTCTTTAAAATTGCTGCAAGAGATCTCTATTGTAGATAAAAAATTCAAGGCTACAGCCATGTCTGTCTTAAAAAAGCGTACAATCGTGTCAATGCCAAGGATAGAAATTCTCTGATCTTTTCCTCCAAATGCTCGATCAAAGCTGATACAGTAAGAGTTATTACTCGTTATTCAAATCAACACATGGAGATTAGAAATATTTTGAATAAATTCTGGCCACTTCTGTCAGCAGAACCTATTGTGAAGAAATATATCAGAGAATTCCCGGAAGTCACTTCTAGACGAGTTCCGTCTTTAAAAGATTGCCTATTCCACAGCCACTTTGACACTAACCCTTCATCTGACATTCAGGGCAACTCGGGTACTTTTCCTTGTGGCCACTGTGACATTTGCCAGTTTGTTGACCATAAATCCCAATTCAAACTCCCTAATTGTAAATGGAATTCCATCAAATTTAGGGTCACTTGCCAAACACCTGGAATAATTTATTCAGCCCAGTGTTTGTGCGGGGGCTTCTACATGGGGAAGACTAAGCAACCGTTTTTTAAACGGATAAGAGACCATATTAAACCTATTGGGGAAAAAAATTGATACTGCTATCAGTAGACACGTTGGCATCTATCATGAATTTAATCCAATGTCATAAAATTTCTGGCATTGGAACATGTTCCTCTGGACACGGGGGGGGGATGCTCCAACTTGAAGCCCGATGGACTTATGACCTTAGGGCCACTGCTTTTCCAGGATTCAATGAAAGCTTGAGTTTAAAGCCTTTTTTATGATTTTTGCTGTTATGATCTTACCTTCCCCTTTCCCCTCTCCCCTCTCGGCTCCCATGTCAGCTAATTTTCTTCCCTCTCCCCTTGTCCCTTACTATGTGAGTTTACTCTCTATTCTTTTTGAATAATTTATTCTATGTATAGTGGCGTATCTTTATGATTGTGTATTATTGACTCGATTTGTTGATATTTTTTATTTTATGATTTGTTCAATTATTAAATTTTCTCTTCCCTTTTTTTTGTTTGGCAAGCACAGTGTATGTTTGACACTTTGAGAGGCTCTGGTTGTGGGTGGTCCAATGTGCCGTGCCTGTCTTTAGTGGGCAGCTCCGCTTTTGTGTCCACTTCTCCTCGGTCCGCCCTTGCCTCCTCTCACTTCCCTATTCCAGGGAACCTGTCCTTAGCAGTCATACAGATGCCCAGGGCATTTAGTGATTATAGAAAAACAAAGAAAAAATCGCACTACAAACTATAAATGCAGGAAAATTTTAAATCCTGTGAGAATGCTGCAGTTCTGTTATATAACCCAAAAAATTATATATAAAAGAATTTTTAAAACCAAAGAAGAACCGCGCTCTTAAACTACTCAAAACTTCCCACGTGATCCCAATGTTCCAACAAATGGACCGTGTTGGATGAAAGTAAAAATATATAGAAATAAAGTGCACAAAGTGTTATTAAATAATCATAGTGAACAGGATTATCATTCACCAAACAATAGTAATATGAATTACATTTTAAACTTGCATATTAATAATCCCAAAGATAAAAATGCATGAAAAGTTGATCAAAAAAAGTCCTCCTTAATTACTAAGTATATCCTTGTGTGGTAGTCCTCAAAAAAAACTAATTTAACTTGTGAAGTCAATTATAAGCAGAAAAAACACCACGTGTCAGTAATAGTGTCCAAAATATTCTGAGTTCTTGCTTCATAGATCGTGGAACAAAGCGTAGTGCACCACCACCAAACATCAAAATTGGCTCCTTACCAGATGTCAAACAAATATTCGCACATCAAAAGGATTAGATCCTGCTACACATGCTCCTCAGTCCTGCAGAACTCCACCCTCTTCCAAGATCATGGTACAGAGAGGCTCCCCATATGAACAGATTACCAAATTCACCATAAAAGGGAGAAAAAAGGCGCTCCAATAGTGTAAAATTGCTTTTTTTATTATAAAACTCAAACTAAAAAGGCACACTTACAATACAGCAGTGAGATTTGGCATGAACGAGTGGAAAGCGTCGGCCGTACGCTGATGTCCACGGGTCTCTCCTTCTCCAACTGGTACAATTTTTCTAGGCAGTAAACAGCGTGTCACACCGCCCAAACAGCGGTGTGACACGCTGTTTACTGCCTAGAGAATTTGTACCAGTTGGAGAAGGAGAGACCCGTGGACATCAGCGTACGGCCGATGCTTTCCACTCGTTCATGCCAAATCTCACTGCTGTATTGTAAGTGTGCCTTTTTAGTTTGAGTTTTATAATAAAAAAAGCAATTTTACACTATTGGAGCGCCTTTTTTCTCCCTTTTATGGTGAATTTGGTAATCTGTTCATATGGGGAGCCTCTCTGTACCATGATCTTGGAAGAGGGTGGAGTTCTGCAGGACTGAGGAGCATGTGTAGCAGGATCTAATCCTTTTGATGTGCGAATATTTGTTTGACATCTGGTAAGGAGCCAATTTTGATGTTTGGTGGTGGTGCACTACGCTTTGTTCCACGATCTATGAAGCAAGAACTCAGAATATTTTGGACACTATTACTGACACGTGGTGTTTTTTCTGCTTATAATTGACTTCACAAGTTAAATTATTTTTTTTTTAGGACTACCACACAAGGATATACTTAGTAATTAAGGAGGACTTTTTTTGATCAACTTTTCATGCATTTTTATCTTTGGGATTATTAATATGCAAGTTTAAAATGTAATTCATATTACTATTGTTTGGTGAATGATAATTCTGTTCACTATGATTATTTAATAACACTTTGTGCACTTTATTTCTATATATTTTTACTTTCATCCAACACGGTCCATTTGTTGGAACATTGGGATCACGTGGGAAGTTTTGAGTAGTTTAAGAGCGCGGTTCTTCTTTGGTTTTAAAAATTCATTTAGTGATTATGCCCATCTAGCGCTATGCTTACCAGGGACCTATATGCCCCTCGGTTACATTTCAGCATTCTCTTCTCACTGCTTCTCCATCTCCAGTTTCCTTGTGATTTGCAGGCCACTGGTGAGGTTCTCGTTCTGGGCTCGATACCTTTTGGTGTCTATGCCCTGTTTGGGACCCTCCCACCGCCGCAGGGTGTTCTGGATGTTGTAGTCTAGGGAGCATTCCTGGTTCCCTGGGCATACGCACTGGCGTCCTCACATCCGCATCGAGTCAGTGATGTCAGATGCTGACTCGATGGAAGACAGATAAAAGCCGGCTATTTCGTCAGTTTAGCTGCCAGAGCTGGAGGGTTATGCCGCGTACACACGATCAGACTATCCGGCTGACTTTTCCCCAAAAGTCCGGTGGACTTAGAAGGTAGTTTTGACTCAAAAATTGTCCACTGGACTGCGAGTCCAGCGGACAATCCGGCCATGTGTGTGCTAGTCCGTCTGACTTTTGAAATGAACGGACTTTCCCGCACATGGAGGAAAGTCCGTTCATTTTGAACGTGGCTCCAGGTAGCTGGGACTAGCGAAGGAAGTCAATGTCGCCATCTTCGGCAGCAAGATTGACGCGTCGCTGGCCCCGTCACCTGGTATGGACTTAAAGGGGAAGCCCTACGCCGGAAAAACTGCGTGGGGGTCCCCCAAAGGTCCATATAAGTCCCTTATCCGAGCACGCAGCCCGGCTGGTCAGGAAAGGGGGTGGGGACCAGTGAGCGCCCCCCCTCCTGAACCATACCAGGCCACATGCCCTCAACATGGGGGTGCTTTGGGGAAGGGGGTGCCACACGGCCCCCCACCCCAAAGCACCTTGTCCCCATGTTGATGAGGACAAGGGCCTCTTCCCGACAACCCTGGCCGTTGGTTGTCGGGGTCTGCGGGCGGGGGGCTTATCGGATTCCGGGAGCCCCCTTTAATAAGGGGGCCCCCAGATACCGGCCCCCCACCCTATGTGAATGAGTATGGGGTACAATGTACCCCTACCCATTCACCTGTAAAAAAAATGTAAATAAAACACAACACACAAGGGTTAAAAATAACAGCTCCAGGGGTCTTCTTCCGTCTTGGGGGTCTTCTCGCCGGACTCCTCCGCTATCTTCTGCTAGCTCTTTTACTAGCTGAGGAGCCCGGCTTTCTTCTTCGTCGCCGCCTGGGAGTCTTCTTCCGACTTCGGGGGTCTTGTCTCCCTCTTCAGGGGTCTTGTCCCCCTCTTCGGTTCTTCTTGCCGGGCCTCCAAGATGGAAGAAGACCCCCGGAGCTGTGCAATTAGATATTTTTAACCCTTGTGTGTTGTGTTTTATTTACATTTTTTTCACAGGTGAATGGGTAGCGGTACATTGTACCCCATACTCCTTCACATAGGGTGGGGGGCCAGTATCTGGGGCCCCCTTATTAAAGGGGGCACCCGGATTCTGATAAGCCCCCCGCCCGCAGACCCCGACAACCCCCTTCCCCAAAGCACCCCCCATGTTGAGGGCACATGGCCTGGTACGGCTCGCTCGTTCCCACCCCCTTTCCTGACTGGTCGGGCTGCGTGCTCGGATAAGGGTCTTATACGGACCTGGGGGGGACCCCCACACCGTTCTTTTGGCGTAGGGCTTCCCCTTTAAGTCCATACCAGGTGACGGGGTCAGCGACGTGTCAATATCGCCGCGCTCAAAATGAACGGACTTTCCTCCGTGTGTGGGCAAGTCCATTCATTTCAAAAGTACGGCGGATTACCGCCATAGTCCGCCGGAGAAGTCCGGTCGTGTGTGGGCAGGTCCGCTCGTTTGGAAAGTCCGGCGGACTTTCCGGCGGTTTGTCCACCAGACTAAGTCCGCCGGATAGTCTGATCGTGTGTACGCAGCATAAGACTTTTCTTAACAAAATTTTTTTTTCTACTGGTAAGCTTATTAACATCTTGCTTATGGAGTTTTTACCTCTAATTTCTCTGCTGAGTTTTCTCATATTTTCATAAGTACTTTTATTATTCAGTTCCACTCACGTTATTATTATTTTTTATTTTATTATTTTCTCATTCCCCTCATATTTTTTTATTCCTAGATATACTTATATACTTATAGAGACATTGTCCATTATATTTTCTTTTCTAGGTATTTAATATAGTCTTATTTTTCTGACCATATTTCTTGACATATATTTTTTCATCTTCATTTCTCATTTTTCTTTGCCATTCCTTATAGCATTTAACTATTTAATATCATATTATTTTGTATATTCCTTGGCCTCCATTCCCCCTTTTTTATTTCTTATTTTTTCTTTTACAATGATATCCTGCATTTACTATCTAGCAGGCTGTCTCAAGTCGCCCTCCACCCCATGCTTTGTTATTATACTTTATAAAGTAAGTACAAAAAGTCTGCTCTGTTCCTTGCTGTTTCTTCTATACATCGTGTTTTTTTTCCTATAAATCTATATTCCCTATTCTTTATTATTTTTCTAGCTTGGTCTTTCTGTCCTCTGTGACTGCACTGAGATGTCTTCCCCTGGGGGACTGTGTTAGTTGCGGGATCAGGTGGCGGTTGACGCTGGGTGGACATTGCTGTGGGGTAAGCTTGCTTTCTGTAGTGCCCAGCATACACTGTGCTTTTTTATATAATATGTATGTTCATTTATTTATTTTTGTAATGTGTTTTTTCTTGTTTCTGTATATGTATAGTTTTTGTTGATATTGGTGTCTCAGTTTGTACAACATCATTTTTTCAAGTTAACCTGCTTGTTTTGACCACCAATTTTGTGAATCACTGTGTACATTTGTTTATGTGCTTTTAACTTTGAATTTATTAAACATTACAAAACTAAATATACAAATTCTTTACTTACTATCTTCTATCGTCATTTGTTAAAATCCCTTGCTGTCTTTTATTCCCATTTAAATATAAACTGATTCAAAATGTAAAATTAATCCAAGCAGACTTAGTACATAAACATGTGCAAGAAAATATATCTATATGTTTACCACACAAAAATAGTGAACATAAATCCCAAATGGAGAGAAAAATAAGTGATAAATATAAATTAAACAAAATTATAAATAAAAAATACAACGCAAAGTCAAATAAAAACTTTTGTCCCATAAAATGGAATAATTAGTGTTCAATAAAGTGCTTACTGCTGGTGAAAAAATGTATGTGATAAAGCTGATCTAATTTCCTCTTCGGAAGGTGATCACAGCATGCATAACTTATCCATGCTCCTATTTTGGCTGCACTCACCGGAATTTTCTTCCCCGTCTGGGGTATGAGGCATTCACAATATTTGCCACTGTGTAGCACTTTTAAGGTTGGCCAGTCCGAGATGTCTTTGTGGTATTCCACTCATGTGCCATGTTAAAGAGAGAAGGACCCCAATAGTGTAATATTATTAAAACGTTTTATTCCCTTAACGATGTGGAAATGTACTCACATTTAGGAAAAAACAATAAAAGATGTATTGCTGACACTAAAGCTGATGACCGGAAGTGATGCAAGAACGTATGTTGACTCCGCCCTACGCTTTTCATCACCCTGACGTCATCTGGAGCCTACCGGGCTGGGTTGTGAGCAGCAGGTGACAGCAGAACCAGCATAGCGGATACACAGTGGATGTAGGCCTGCATCCCCGGGTAATGGATGGAGCAGGATGGAGCAAAACTGGGTCAGACAAGCAGGGTCAGACAAGCCGGGTCAATCACAGATAATCAGATATGGCATAAACGGTAAGCAGAGATTGGTCAGTAGGCAGGCAGAGCTTGGCAGCAGGATATCAGGTAGAATATCAGGTATAACAAGGTTAAGGCAAGCCGGGGTCAGGACTGGAGATAAGAAAGCATAGTCAAGGAAGCCAGGGCAACACAAGTAATCAGATGCAGATACAGGATCAGACTCAGGTAAAACTGCAGATCAGACAGCAGCTGCACTAGTGCAGCTCTTGTCTTTATTGTATATAGGTCATTTGGCACCAGCATTAATTGCTAACGCGCATGCGCATATGCGGTCGCCTGTTTGTGTTTCCGCGCATGCACATAGGCGTTAGTCTATGCCTGGCAAGACGGCGCCTGCAAATGTACATCTGTGCATGCGTATTTGTCTCTGCCTAGGAGCTTCGGCTGAACTATGGCCAGCATGTCCCTGACAGAAGCAGAGGGTGAGTGAACACTCTGGTCTCCCTGCCGCAATGATGCAAGGGCGTCGCTCTCTCTTCCTGGGTCTCCACTCAATCCCACTGGCCGTCAGTCAGCGGCTGCAGATGTGTGCCCCGAGTCCTGTGGTGGTAAGAGAGTGAAGTTTCCAGGGGAGTTTGGTAAAAGCTATCTCTTTGGTCCACAGTGTGTCTTGGGAATTGTAGTTTAAAGTCCATTGACCCCATCAACTTCCAGGTTGTTTTTGTCAAAGCTTAATGAAACAAGCTGAAGTTAGAAGCTAATTGGCTACCATGCACAACTGCCCCAGATTTAGCATTTTCCAGTTTTAGTAAATCATCCCTATTGTCTCCTTCTCCAGGTTGTAGCCCAGCTCCGGGATAATATCACTGGGTCCAATATAAAGTAAAGTAAAGAGGATGTTTTATTTCAAAACTTCATCAGCATGTTGATGGGGATAGGGGTGGGGGGCAGGGAAGGCAGAACATAAGCAGGTTATACTTTACCTTTATACTGAAGAAAAATGTAATATAGCATGGTTTACCGGTCCTTAGATGTGGTGGCTGCATCCTTTTTTTATCAGGCTAAGTACATGTTTTGCAAGTTCAGAAAATACATGTTGATCCTGCCAGAAATACGATGCCCTTCTAACTTCCTCTGAGTTAAAGTGAAATCTCAGACAACATCATCACCCTTCCCAGCTGTTTTCTATGAACTATGAAACACTTTCCTTCTATGTTATGGAGAAGTGGAATGGGGGAATAATTATAGTTCTTTCCTAGGGTGGCAAGGCTGATCCTGCTTAGGACTAGAGGTGTGTGGCAGAATCTAACCAGAGTCCGGGTTTAACTCTCTGATGATTTAGATATAAAATGTCTCATAAAGAACCAATCACAAAATACAGGAAGGACTCTTCTGCCCACTTAAAGCGGTAGTAAACCCACTGAATTATTATAATTTTTTTCATACCTGTAAGGGAAAAGGCATAATGAGCTAGTATGCACCGCATACTAGCTCATTATGAAATACTTACCTTAGAACAAGGCCCCCGACATCTCACCCGATACATGTCGGATATCGCGGCTCCGGCACTGTGACTAGCCGGAGCAGCGATATCGTCACTCCCGCGCATGCGCGCGGGAGATTTCTTTCTGGCAGGTTCTGGTGTCTACTGGGCTTCCAGCCGAGAAAACCCCTGTGCGCATGCGCGCTCATTGCGCAGCAGCTCATTGCCAGGGGAATATCTCCTAAACCATACAGGTTTAGGAGATTTTTTTTTTACCTACAGGTAAGCCTTATTATAGGCTTACCTGTAGGTAAAAGTAAAAAAATTTACTATACATCCGCTTTAATGGGGAACTTACGTTGGTGCACAGTAAAGATGTAGTCTCTTTGAGTGAGAAATAGCATTTCCCCAGGAATGGTGAATTAGTTCCCTTTTAACCACTTGCCAACCAGCCGCAGTTATTATACACGCACCCTGATCACTACTGAGGATTCTTATCTTTTGGTATCATACTTGGCTCTCATATTATATGAACTGGGACTATTTATATGGCTCTCATCTGCCAGATATTATTCTAATGTATTTTTAGTGTTATGATTTTTGTTTTTAGCGCTGCAATGTTTTTTCTTTTATGTAAGTGGTTAATAGATGGTGGCAACCCTGGGAAGCCACTCTAAGGACATCAGATGATTATAGAGGTTGCTTAACTGCTTGCCGATCAGCCGACACAGTTTTACCATGGCAAAATGGCACAGCTGGGCGAAACAATGTTACCTTGCGTCGCTTCACCTTTTGGCCACTAGGGGCGTGCGCCGCAGCATGTGCCCAGGAGCCCATGCGAGTGCCTGGCAAGCGTGATGACCGCCAAGCACCGGCGATCTGTCGTGAAAGAGCGAGGAGCGAGATCTGTGTGTGTAAACACACAAATCACGGTTCTTTCAGGGGAGAGGAGACAAATCGTGTGTTCATACAAAGTATGAACACTGAGCTCTCTCTTCCTCTAGTCAGTCCCACTCCCCCACAGTTAGAACACACCCAGGGAACACAGTTAACCCCTTGATTGCCCTCTAGCATTAACCTCTTCCCTACCAGTGACATTTATACGGTAATCAGTGCATTTTTATAGCACTGATCGCTGTATAATTGTCAATGGTCCCAAAAATGTGTCAAAAGTGTCCAATTTGTCTGCTGAAATATGTCAGTCCCGATAAAATCGCTGCCATTACACACAATTGTCACTCTTCTTTAGTTTATAGTGCAAAAAATAAAAACTGCAGAGGTGATCAAATATCACCAAAAGAAAGCTCTATTTGTGGGGAAAAAAGGACATCAATTTTGTTTGGCTACAGCGTCGCATGCCCGCGCAATTGTCAGTTAAAACGACGCAGTGCTGTATCGCAAAAAAAAGGGCCTGGTCATTGAGCAGCCAAATCTTCCAAGGCTGACTTTGTTGAAGCGGACGTCCGCACAAAAAAAAAATTTAAAATTGAAAGGCAGAAGCTACACGTACTACAGCTGCTGGCTTTTAATAATAGGACACTTAACTGTTCTGGAGTCCAGCGATGGAGGCACCGCAGCTGATGTTTCCATCAGCTGTCGGGTTTGCCCCTGCCATTGCGTGTATGGGAACCCTGGACTGTAGCCTTACGGCTTTTCAGCCGGTACTCTACTGCGCAAGAGCGAGGGAGGGAGAGGAGGCGGGAGGAGGAGGGAGCCCCACAGTGACGTCCTGGGCCGCTCCACAGACTCCCGGAAGTGGGAACAGCATACCTGTCAAGGACAGGTATCCTGGCCCTCCTCCCCCTGAAAGGTGCCAATTATGTCACCGGAGAGAGGGAGAGGAGACAAATGAGTGGAAGTTCCACTTTAAACTGGAAAGGGGTGGGAGCAGAATTTAGCAGTATTGTGTTCCTTTAAAGGGGTTGTAAAGGCAGGAGGTTTTTTATCTTAATGCATTCTAAGGTATTTGCCCCCCCCCCCCCCTAAAAAAAATATATCCCACCAGCCGCCATTGGTATTGCTAATAAGTGTTTCTCGTTCCCATCTCAAAAACTTGGGAAGTATGCCACAAATCTGCAATAGAGCAAAGATTCAAGTAATGAATGGTGGCATTTTTTTATAACCTAATCATATCTTTAAAATGTTCCCTCCCTTCGTCCACCTACCTATCCTGCCTAACCTGTAAAAAAAAAGATGTGTGTACTTTTTATCCTCTCCGATCAGGTCACATTCAGGTTGGACTCAGTAAGCAGCTGCTGCAGAGGAGAGGAGGGAGCGCTGACAACAGTTGGATTATGGGAACCTATGGGTGACATCACAGCTCCTGGAATTCATAGCCATTATCGAGCGCTCCCTTACACCGAGCAGAAGAGTCACGTAACCGCGCCAGAGCAGATTGAAAAAAGCTATATACAGGTTAGGCAGGTTAGGTAGGAGGAGGGGGAAGGGAACATTTTTAAGGACAATTATAGTCAGGGTTATCTTTCACTTTAAATACTGAGTAATTTATTTTCCAGGGAACTCTTTTTTATGTTTAATTCCACGACAGAGTTGCTTGAAAAAATAAAAAAGTACAGGAATATTCTGTTCAGAAACACATCTTAAATGAATATGATGCTACTTTTGCCCACTAGGGGGAAAGATTCTAATGGAAGCTGTACATTTGTCTCTACTAAGCACACACTCAGTCTGCCTCTCTCTGTGAACAGAATTTTAAAGTCCAACTCCAGGCACACTTTTTTTTTTAGTTCTGGATAGAGTAGGAAAGGGGTCAATTCTCTGTTTTGTCTTTTATTTTGGAGGAATTATGAAGCACAACTTACAACACTATTATATGTATTACATATCTTAGATTGCACTTAGGTCCCATTCACAAATAGGGCCATTTGCAATAAGATGCAAGAGACCCTGAGGGGTTCCCTGCAATTAATTGCAGGCAGGAAGCCCTATTGAAGACAATAGGAGGCTGACAGCTTCCACAGCTATTTGCGTCTACTCTCATGTCTGCGTCCAGGGCAGACCATTCGCAGGTAATCGTTCAATGAGCGATTACTTGCGAACGGCCACAAACAGCTGCCGGAGCTGTCAGTTTCCCATTGTTTTCAATGGGGCTTCCCCCTGCATCTAATCACAGGGAACCCATGCAGGGTCTCCCTCATCTAATCGTAAAAACCAAGTGTGACTGGGGCCTTAAAGCGGTTCTTCACCCTAAAGGGGAAGTTCCGCTAGTATTATCCCTCCCCCCCTCCGGTGCCACAATCGGCACCTTTCGGGGGGGAGGGGGGTGCAGTTACCTGGATAATCCAGGTAACTGCACCCACTTCCGGCCAGACCGCCGCATGGCTCCGCCCACCCCCGCATGGCTCCGCCCCCCCCCCATTGTGTTCTGGGAAACACACAGTTCCCAGAGACACAGCGGGGAACCAGCGCAGCGCGACTCGCGCATGCGCAGTAGGGAACCGGGCAGTGAAGCCGTCATGCTTCACTTCCCGATTCCCTGACAAAGGATGGCGGCGGTGGCTGCAGCGAGACGAGCGATCGCTCGTCATCTGCCGCCGACATCGCTGGAACCTGGGACAGGTAAGTGTGATATTATTAAAAGTCAGCAGCTGCAATATTAGTAGCTGCTGGCTTTTAATATTTTTTTTTTTGTGCAGCTCCTCTTTAAAGAGGACATTTATTCTGAAAGCTGTGCTCAAGAATAGGCAGACAGAGAGCAAAGGACTAGTCACCAGCATTACCTGTAGGTTCTCTGCAGCTGATATTTTCCCATTACTGACTTACCATGTCATATTCTGCGTAGAGAGAAGAGATATCACCGCTCCAGGCAGGTCCACAGGAACACAAAAGACCTCTCCTCCAGGAATAAAGAGCCCCGGGTGCCGGCAAAGGCATAAAACCAATGAAGGTAACTAGAAAACTTTGGACAGCCGCACACTACAAAAAAAGTTTCTTGTGGCTTTTATTGTAAAAACAGGATCATACTGTACAAAAAACAGCAAAGCAATACAGGCTAACGCGTTTCACACTACCAAGAGTGCTTACTCATAGCTGACAATCACTAGAGTGAATAACAAATATATACTGTTCATGCAAGACACATGGTAAGTTAATTAATTAACCAAACAGCTGATCTGCTGAGACACCAGCACAATTAAATAAAGCTGATTACATGAGGTTTCAACACGTGTCACCGAACAATCAATCTCATGCTGACTCTATAATTGTGTAATGTGTAAGCATAGATATAAATAAAATGTGCAAAGAAAGGAAAACATTTATTCAATTGATAAGTGATAAAAAAAGTTATCTATATGTATGTATTTAGCACGGGATTAAAACATGTGAAAAAGTGAAATAGAGATCAACTATATGAGGACAGATAAATGTCCAATTAGATAATAAACCAACTATGTGATGAAAAAAAAAAGTGAAATAATCACGAGTGAACATTATGGTGAAGCGTAAGTATATCCATATTCAGAGGAATAAATATATATATTATTATTATAACTGTGCAAATAAAAGTGAAAATGAACTGAGCCAATTTCCCAAAAATTGTTATAAATAAGCCTGAATACTGTGGGCAAGCCCCACCAGATAAAAATACAGTTGCAATAAAAAGTATGTGAACCTTTTTGGAATTATATGGATTTCTGCACACATTGGTCATAAAAATGGGATCTGATCTTCAT
The DNA here is from genome assembly GCF_037356315.1 of Lithobates pipiens. Lineage (NCBI taxonomy): Eukaryota > Metazoa > Chordata > Amphibia > Anura > Ranidae > Lithobates > Lithobates pipiens. The sequence continues at coordinate 53,539,749 of NW_027507789.1, read as the reverse complement.
CTAAGTTACAACAATAGACAATTACAGTCTGCCTAAACTAATAACACACAAAGAATTAAATGTTACCATGTTTTTATTGAACACACCATGTAAACATTCACAGTGCAGGTGGAAAAAGTATGTGAACCCCTAGACTAATGACATCTACAAGAGCTAATTGGAGTGAGGTGACAGCTAACTGGAGTCCAATCAATGAGATGAGATTGGAGGTGTTGGTTACAGCTGTCCTGCCCTATAAAAAACACACACCAGTTCTGAGTTTGCTGTTCACAAGAAGCATTGCCTGATGCCCCCACCACCACATATTGTGGTGGGGGCATCATGGTTTGGGGCTGCTTTGCTGCCTCAGGGCCTGGGCAGATTGCTATCATCAAAGGAAAAATTAATTCCAAAGTTTATCAAGACATTTTGCAGGAAAACTTAAGGCCATCTGTCCACCAGCTGAAGCTCAACAGAAGATGGGCGTTGCAACAGGATAACGACATAGGGTGTTACAACAGCATAGAAGTAAATCAACAACAGAATGGCTTAAACAGAAGAAAATATTCCTTCTGGAGTGGCCCAGTCAAAGTCCTGACCTCAACCCAATTGAGATGCTTTGGCATGACCTTAAGAAAGCGATTCACACCAGACATCCCAAGAATATTGCTGAACTGAAACAGTTCAGTAAAGAGGAACGGTCAAGAATTACTCCTGACCACTGTGCACGTCTGATCTGCAACTACAGGTTGAAGTTATTGCTGCCAAAGGAGGTTCAACCAGTTATTAAATTCAAGGGTTTACATACTTTTTCCACCTGCACTGTGAACGTTTACATGGTGTGTTCTGTTTCAATATTTTTATTGAAAAGTTGAATAAACAGGAATAAACAAGAGACTACAATCTGCTCCTTGTGTGCCCTTCGTTACATGGTGTGTTCAATAAAAACATGGTAACATTTAATTCTTTGTGTGTTATTAGTTTAAGCAGACTGTGATTGTCTATTGTTGTGACTTAGATGAAGATCAGATCACATTTTTATGACCAATGTGTGAAGAAATCCCTATCATTCCAAAGGGGTTCACATACTTTTTATTGCAACTGTATTTTTATCTGGTGGGGCTTGCCCACAGTATTCAGGCTTATTTTTAACAATTTTGGGGAAATTGGCTCAGTTCATTTTCACTTTTATTTGCACAGTTATAATAATAATATATATATTTATTCCTCTGAATATGGATATACTTACGCTTCACCCTAATGTTCACTCGTGAAGTTGGTTTATTATCTATTTTTAAAGATAAGAGGGAAGGGATAAAGGGGCTGGAGGGTAACCAACCCCCGGGACTTTTAAACGGTACCGGTTCTAAAGGCAGGAAAGTCACATGCCAATGATAAAATAAATACACTTTTATTTGGAATACACATACATGATAAAAAAGCAATATAATGGAAACATATAAATGTATATATCAAATGACTGGAGTACAGAAGATGGTGCATAATCACAAATGACCATACATGTTACCAATTTTGTACAGAGACATGCTGCATTTTTCTCTACATGTTTCGCTCTCTTGAACTTCTTCAGGATGTTGCAGCATTTACAATTAAAATACTGAAAAAATAAAGTAATAAAGTAAATGAATTACCAATTAATACTTGACAATTTTTATCAGGCAGAAATGATACATTCTGATTAGTGTCTATAAGTCAAGTGTCACGTACCTGGTGGAGGGAGCCCGGAATGCAGGGAGCGGCCTCTCGTAAGCCTCTGGCTCGAGAATCCCTGGAAGTGGGGACAGGAATTCTAGAGTTCAGAGGGCACAAGTGCCGAGCTGGTGAAGAGTAGAACCGGCCCTGGAGCAGACAGCAGACAACGGCAGGCACAGGTGGTCAGACCGGAACAGCTGGCAGAAGGCAGCAGACAACAGCAGGCACAGGTGGTCGGACTGGAACAGCTGGCAGGCAGGCAGCAGACAACAGCGGGCACAGGTGGTCGGACTGGAACAGCTGGCAGGCAGGCAGGAGACAACAGCAGGCACAGGTGGTCAGACTGGAACAGCTGGCAGAAGAAGCGAGGTCAAGGTACAAGCAGGGTCGGTAACAGACGGGCAGCAACGGTACACAGGAGAAGGCAGAAGCGAGGTCAAACGGTCCGAGGGTCAAAGGCTGGCAGCAAACAGGCGTCGTCGGGAACAGGCCGGGTAACAAGGAACAGGAACAATCAGGTAAGCAGGAGGCAGAGTAACTGGAACGCTGTAGACTAGACAGCACCGAGGCACTGAAACGGATTCCTTAAGAAGCCCTTTGGGCGCCAAGAACGGTCGCACGGCGTGCCTGCGCGTGCCCGCGTGAAACCGTGCAGCCGTTCGTGACCCCGCGCACCCGCGTGCGCCCGTTCGTATCATCGCGCACCCGCGTGCGCTCGTTCGCAACACCGCGCACCCACGTGCGCCCGTTCGTACCTACTCGCACCCGCGTGCGTCCGTTCGCGCCAACGCGCGCCCATGGATACCTGTTAACACTCAACGAGGGGATTCCGTGGGTAGGTCTTCCATGAGCCACTGGATTCCGGAGACGACCATGACATCAAGTTTGTTGGTTTAGAAAACAGTTTTTAATCAGGAAGTTTTCTTCAAGTTGTCAGTTAAAGGACATATATTATTGGTAAAAGTAAAGAATATGTACTGATATGTCAGAAAAATATTTGTATAAATATATACATTTCCTATTTAGATACTAAGCAAGGCATAGTAGATCGAATACAAACAATAGCCATCTTACCAAAAACATAATAAATTAAATACAATACAAACAATAGCCATCTTACCAAAGTGGGTCATAACTCCATGCTTATTAAGAAGTCTGTCACACCGTCTTTTAAGTAGGGAAAACCCACATAAAGCTATGCCAACGAGAAGCCCCGGTAGTCCCCAACAGTCTGTAGAGGCACGAGATAGATAATAGAATGAACGAGGAGTATAAATTTAGGTATGGAGATTTTATCTCAGAAAGGCAGATATTAATCATTAGTGATGGACGAACTTCCGACGGGACGTTTCGCGAATGCGGACCGCGAACGCGGCCGATAGTTCGCGAACCGTAACGTTCGCGGCGGGCCCCATTGACTTCAATGGAATACGAACTTTGCAAACCTACAGGTCAAATTTGCAGCCACAAAATAATTACTAGCTGTGCAAACATAGTCCCACCACATGGCCAATGACATAACACATGTATGAGGTGAATCTGGGATCGACAACTACAAGCATTCTTCTTTTATATGTGAAATTGTTGTGACAATTCAGGACTGTGGAGCGCATGAAGGCAATGGAGGAGAGGGAAGGTCAGGGTAGGCAAAGAAGAGGGTGCAGGAGATGATCACCAGCAGTGTGACATACAGCAATGACACCTGCACCGTGATAGAGTCATCTGACACCAGCACCGTGATAGAGAGCACTGACATCAGCAGCGTGATAGAGAGCACTGACATCAGCAGCGTGACATAAAGCACTCACACCAGCACCGTGATATATAGCACTGACACCAGCACCGTGATATACAGCACTGACACCTGCACCGTAAGCAGCCCCAGGAGGAAGTCAGCATAGCACAGGGATGGTGGGAGCACCTCATAATGAGCATAGCACAGGGATGGTGGGAGCCCCTCATAATATGCACAGCAGAGGTACAGCCCAAGGAAGAAGTCAGCACAGCACAGGGATGGTGGGAGCCCCTCATAATAAGCAACCCCAGGAGGAAGTCACACAGCACAGGGATGGTGGGAGCCCCTCATAATAAGCAGCCGCAGGAGGATGTCAGCATAGCACATGTATGGTGGGAGCCCCTCATAATGAGCATAGCACAGGGATGGTGGGAGCCCCTCATAATATGCACAGCAGAGGTACAGCCCCAGGAGGAAGTCAGCACAGGGATGGTGGGAGCCCCTCATAATAAGCAGCCCAAGGAGGATGTCAGCATAGCACAGGGATGGTGGGAGCCCCTCATAATAAGCAGCCCCAGGAGGAAGTCAGCACAGCACAGGGATGGTGGGAGCCCCTCATAATGAGCATAGCACAGGGATGGTGGGAGCCCCTCATAATATGCACAGCAGAGGTACAGCCCCAGGAGGAAGTCAGCACAGCACAGGGATGGTGGGAGCCCCTCATAATATGCACAGCAGAGGTACAGCCCCAGGAGGAAGTCAGCACAGCACAGGGATGGTGGGAGCCCCTCATAATAAGCAGCCCCAGTAGAAATATGACACCGCTCAACCTCTTCAAACAGGAGGGTACGGGCATATAGTACAGTGGGCTTTTTTTGGACAAGGAAGTGAGCCAAATGAAGAAAGAAGGTCTGTGTGCTCGATTAAAAAAATAGTTTCTAGACATATACATGGTCTACTGGTCACATGTGTTGAATTCCTCCGAGATCCATGCCTCATTCATTTTTAGAAATGTGAGGTAGTTAACACTGTCGTGAGCTAGGCGAGTACGCTTATCGGTCATGATCCCCCCTGCTGCGCTGAACTTCCTTTCTGACAGGACACTGGAGGAGGGGCAAGCCAACAGTTCGATTGCAAATTGGGCAAGCTCTGGCCAGAGGTCAAGCCTGCCCACCCAGTAGTCCAGGGGTTCATCACTCCTCAGAGCGTCCACATCGACCGTTAACCCGATGTAGTCGGACACCTGACGGTCTAGGCGTTCCCTGATGCTGGATCCGGATGTCACCTGTCGATGGGTCGGCTGAAAGAATGACCTCATATCAGAAGTCACCAACACATCTTCAAACCGGCCTCTTCTTGCAGGCGCTGTTGGATGGTACCCGCAACTCCTTCTCTGGGAGTGGGAATTGCTCCTCTGCCAGCGCACGCAAAATCAGAATGCAGCATTTCACGAAGCAAGGCCTGGAAGTGCTCCATTCTGACAGCCCTCTGTGACGGCGGTAACATTTCCGCCATTTTGTGTTTGTACCGGGGGTTTAAGTACGTTGCCACCCAGTACTGGTCCTTGACCCTTATGCTTTTTATACGGGGGTCCCTGTTAAAACACTGGAGCAATTTGCACTAAACTGGAAGCGGTGTGGTGGCCTGGCTCCTGCTCATCATCCAGGACAATGTCGTCCTCTTCATTCTCCTCTCCCCATCCACGCACAACAACAGGGATCCCAGAAAGGTTTAAAGCCTGCTCTTCTTGCTCCTCCTCATCCGCCCCGGCACCATCCTCCTCTGACTCCTCTTCAGACTCCTGTTGTTCACTTGTCTCAGATAGAGTAGCCCCCTCTGGGAATTCATCCAGCATTGCGACTTCCTCATCTTCCCGCTCCTGCTCCTCCACAGCTTGATCAATGACACAACGCAATGCACGCTCCATAAAGAAGGCATAAGGTACCATGTCACTGATGGCGCCATGGCTGTGACTGACTAGTTTGGTGATCTCCTCAAATGGCCGCAGAAGTCTGCAGGCGTCGCGCATGAGCAGCCACTGGTGCGGTGAAAAAAAAACCCAGCTCCCCAGAACCTGTTCTACTGCAGAGTTCATACAGGTAGATGTTAACTGCACGTTTCTGCTGGAGCAGCCTATCAAGCATATAGAAATTTGAGTTCCATCGCGTCGGGCAATTGCAAATAAGACATCTGACTGGCAGATTGTGTCGCCCCTGAATGTCAGCAAGGCGAGCTATGGCCGTGTAAGATCTTCTGAAATGGGCCAAGATTTTCCTTGCCTGCTGCAAGATGTCCTGGACCCCAGGGTATTTGACAACGAATCGCTGCACGACCAAGTTTAAGACGTGTGCCATGCGTGGCACGTGCATCATTTTGCCCTGTTTCAATGCGCTAAGCAGATTGGCACCGTTGTCACACACCACTTTACCAACTGTCAAATTGAGCGGTGTTAGCCACTGATCTGCCTGTGAACGCAAAGCTGAAAGGACTGCCGGGCCAGTGTGGCTCTTGGCTTCCAGGCACAACAGACGCAGCATGGCATGGCAACGTCTCACCTAGCATGTCGAATAGGTTCTGGGGAGCTTGGGCGGCGCAGCGGAAGAGACGCTAGCAACGGAAAAGGAGGAGTCAGCCAAGGAGGAGAGGGAGGAGGATGGAGTAGGAGGAGGAGGAGAAGAAGAGCCAGGCCTGCATGCAATCCGTGGCGGTAAAACCAAATCTACACGGGTGCCACGGGTTACATGCTTGACGGCCGTCAGAAGGTTCACCCAGTGGGCAGTAAAAGTGATATACCTTCCCTGCCCGTGTTTGCTAGACCACGTGTCTGTGGTCAGATGTATCTTGGCACCGACACTGTGTGCCAGAGATACATTCACTTGCCGCTGAACATGGCCATATAGCTCTGGGATGCCCTTCTGTGAGAAATACTTCCTTCCTGGGACCTTCCATTGTGGTGTTCCAATGGCCACAAATTTGCGAAAGGCCTCCGAGTCCACCAGTTTATATGGCAGTAGTTGGCAGGCTATCAGTTCTGACAAGCCAGCCGTCAACCGTTGGGCAAGAGGGTTATCCGGCGTTATCATTTTTTTACGCTCCAACATTAGGCCCACAGAAGCCTGCCTTTTTGCAGAAAAACGTGAGCTTGAATTGATGGAAGGTGGAGTGGAGGACAATTGTGAGGAGAGAGGAGAGGGAGAAGTAGAAGACGAGGCTGGACGGTGAGAGCCTGGAGTGTGGCTTTGTGTGTTCCGTTGCTCTCACTGGGCTCGGTGATGGCTGCTCATGTGCCTTCTTAAGGCGGTCATCCCTAGGTGAGTGTTGGGCTTACCGCGACTAATGCGTTGACTGCAAAGATTGCAGATGGCAACGCTATTGTCAGCAGCGGACACGTTAAAAAAAGCCCACACTGCGGAGCCATGTGGCGGTGTCCTGGGAGCGCCAGATGTGACCGTACATGGTGGATGACTCGCTCCTGATACATTTGCAGTCTGCTTTGTCCCTCCTGTGCAATGTAAGTTATTCCTGCTTCTCCTCCCTATCTGCTGGTCCATATCTCCCTCTGAACTCCCCTCCTCTTCCTCTCTTGTGGGCATCCACGTGACATCACTAGACACGTCATCATCGACGTCACCTTCCCCACCGCTATAAGTAGAGATCTCGGAGTAGGCAGCAACACCGGGGACCAACCTCCTCCTTGGGCTGATCTGGGTACTGTCGTCAGACTGCTGAGTGGCGGTTGTTGCTACCTCCTCTTCCTGATCCAATACCAAGAGTGGCTGCGCATCAGAAATGTATTGATATGGATTGGAAAATAATTCCTGTGACTCAAGCGGAAGGTATGTGTTGGTAGGTGGTGGTGTTGTTGGTGGTAGTGTCTTTGGGGGTGCACATAGCAGAGAGTGAAGAAGAGGGTGCAGATCGAGAGGATGAGGAGGGTGCAGAAGAGTAAGGCTGAGTGAGCCACTCAACCAAGTCTGGTGCGTCCTTTAAATGAATTGAACGCACCTTCTGCAACTTCCCACTTTGGCTCAAGACTGTTGCTCCTGCCCTACCCTTACCACCCCTGCGGAAGGGCCTGCCTCTTCCTCTGCCTGTCATTTTTTAAATGACCATGTGACAAAACTCTCAGTCCCTATACTGATAAAGGACTGCTGCGGTATAGGGCAGCAGTCAGCAGTAGTGCACCTCAACCCTATGTATTGTGGACCTATACCAGTCCTTAAGGAATAGCAGACTGTACCTCACTCAACCCTATGTACTGTAGTACCCTATACCTTACCAGTCCTTATAAGGACCTTTGTGGAACAAGTAGGTTGTAAATGATTAGCAGACTGTACCTCAGTCCCTATACTGATAAAGGACTACTGCAGCAGAAGGGCAGCAGTCAGCAGTAGTGCACCTCAACCCTATGTATTGTGGACCTATACCAGTCCTTACGGAATAGCAGACTGTACCTCACTCAACCCTATGTACTGTAGTACCCTATAGCTTACCAGTCCTTATAAGGACATTTGTGGAACAAGTGAATGAATGAATGAAATACTTGTATAGCGCACAATGCGAAATGAATCGCCTCTAGGCGCTGTGACGAGCTTGATCATCTGCTAAAAGAGGAAGGTCTTGAGTTTTTTCCTAAAAGCCAGGTGATTTTCTTCCAGGCGGATGTTGATTGGTAGATCATTCCATAGCTGAGGCCCTTGGACAGCGAATCTCCGATCCCCCTTGGATTTATACCGGGCTTTGGGCACAAGGAGGAGGTTTTTGTTGGCTGATCGAAGACTGCGGTTTGGTGTGTAATGATTTATTTTCTCCATTAGGTATTGCGGAGCTTCTCTATGCACGCATTTGTGGGTGAGGCAAAGGGTCTTGAACGTGATCCGATTTTTTACGGTTAGCCAATGTAAGCTCCTCAGCGAAGGAGACATGCATTCCCAGGTTTTTCTTTCCTGTTATCAGCCTTGCCGCCGTGTTTTGGATCAGTTGTAATCGCGCAAATTGATATTGTGGTAATCCTATGTAAAGCGAATTTGCGTAGTCCAGTCGTGAATTAATGATTGTTCCAACTACCACTGCTTTGTCATTCTTTGGGATAAAAGGGATGAGTCTGCGGAGCATGCGCAGCAGATGGTGAGATCCACTGACTACAGATCCTATTTGCAGATCCATTGACATTTGTGCATCTAAAAAATGCAAGTAGGTTGTGAATGATTAGCAGACTTTACCTCAGTCCCTATACTGATAAAGGACTACTGCAGCAGAAGGGCAGCAGTCAGCAGTAGTGCACCTCAACCCTATGTATTGTGGACCTATACCAGTCCTTAGGGAATAGCAGACTGTACCTCGCTCAACCCTATGTACTGTAGTACCCTATACCTTACCAGTCCTTATAAGGACCTTTGTGGAACAAGTAGGTTGTGAATGATTAGCAGACTGTACCTCAGTCCCTATACTGATAAAGGACTACTGCAGCAGAAGGGCAGCAGTCAGCAGTAGTGCACCTCAACCCTATGTATTGTGGACCTATACCAGTCCTTAAGGAATAGCAGACTGTACCTGACCCAACCCTATGTACTGTAGTACCCTATACCTTACCAGTCCTTATAAGGACCTTTGTGGAACTAGTAGTTTGTGATTAGCAGACTGTACCTCAGTCCCTATACTCATAAAGGACTACTGCAGCAGAAGGGCAGCAGTCAAGTATAATATTCTTTCTATATTTGGAAGAAAGAATATTATACGTGTACAAGCCTATTACCATACCAGTCCAGAAAAGAACCTTTGTGGACCTAATAGTAACAGCTACTGATTAAACTGACTATCCCTCACTGCCTCACACACAGCTTCCTGCCTGTCCCTATTTAAACTGACAAAACAGAGGCTGCTGGAACAATATCTTGAATAGCACTTTTGTGGACCTAATAGTAACAGTTAATGATTAAACTGACTGTCCCTGCAGCACACAGCGTCCTGTCCCTCTCTCTACACTGACAAAAGACAGGCTGCTGCAAAAATCAGTAGCACAGCAGTGCCTCAAACCTATATCCTGAACTACACCCAACACCTATACCATGATACCAGTCCTGAAAAGAACTTTTGTGGACCAAATAGGTAGCGATTTGGGTTACTGCAGTCTCTCCCTGCTCCACACAGCAACCTCTCCCTATAGTGACAGAAGAAAGAATGTAAAATGGCCGCCGGCTCGGGTCTATTTATAAGTTAGGGGGAATGTCCAAGTGTCCATGTGCTGTAATGTCTCAATTGGCTGTCCTGTACCCCATGATGGATGTGTCATCATAGGTCAAAGTTCTTTTACACAGTAAACACGGAAGTCCGCCGGGCGAACGGCGTCAATAGTCCGCCGATCGGGCGGACGGCGAATAGCCGAAATTCGCCGCGAAACGACCGCCGGGCGAACCGTTCGGCCATCCCTATTAATCATATAAGAACATACCTGGAGAGTAACAAAAGTATGGGTGTATAGAGCCAATACTGGCTATAGAGGGCAATGTGCCCTTTTGGGAAGTCTGGGTGTTGTCAGATTGGGCTTAGAATTAGGTCCTCTGAATAGACAGGTAGCCTGTATGGGTTAGAGGCAAAAGGGTTTTGTGTGAGCATGTAATATCTGTTTAAAGAGACCAAAAAAGAGGTCCCAAATATAGCTGAATGAGCTTTTTTATTAATAAATATTATAAAAAGCCCAAATAAGAATTATCACAAAGTTTAGAGTTCAAAGTATACCTTTCCAAAAAAGGAGATCAAAGATGCTATAACGATCGGTCCTGGCCGTTGCAGTACATCATATTGATCCTTCTCCGTCAATTGCCAAGTAGGCAGTGATGGCTTATTATCTAATTGGACATTTATCTGTCCTCATATAGTTGATCTCTATTTCACTTTTTTACATGTTTTAATCACGTGCTAAATACATACATATAGATAACTTTTTTATCACTTATCAATTGAATAAATGTTTTCCTTTTTTTGCACATTTTATTTATATCTATGCTTACACATTACACAATTATAGAGTCAGCATGAGATTGATTGTTTCGGTGACACGTGTTGAGACCTCATGTAATCAGCTTTATTTAATTGTGCTGGTGTCTCAGCGGATCAGCTGTTTGGTTAATTAATTAACTTACCATGTGTTTTGCCATGAACAGTATATATTTGTTATTCACTCTAGTAATTGTCAGCTATGAGTAAGCACTCTTGGTAGTGTGAAACGCGTTAGCCTGTATTGCTTTGCTGTTTTTTTGTACAGCGTGATCCTGTTTTTACAATAAAAGCCACAGTGTGCGGCTGTCCAAAGTTTTCTAGTTACCTTCATTGGTTTTATGCCTTTGCCGGCACTTGGGGCTCTTTATTCCTGGAGGAGAGGTCTTTTGTGTTCCTGTGGACCTGCCTGGAGCGGTGATATCTCTTCTCTCTATGCAGAATATGACATGGTAAGTCAGTAATGGGAAAATATCAGCTGCAGAGAACCTACAGGTAATACTGGTGACTAGTCCTTTGCTCTCTGTCTGCCTATTCTTGAGCACAGCTTTCAGAATAAATGTCCTCTTTAAGGCCCCAGTCACACTTGGTTTTTTTACGATTAGATGAGGGAGACCCTGCATGGGTTCCCTGTGATTAGATGCAGGGGGAAGCCCCATTGAAAACAATGGGAGACTGACAGCTCCCGCAGCTGTTTGTGACCGTTCGCATGTAATCGCTCATGACATCCCTTTTTGTAATTGTTTCACTTTATCGCCTTGGACTAATAGATGGTGCTTTGGACAGGTTTTTGGTCGCTGCACACATATATACATATGTATATATGGCTTGGACATGGTTACTGTATCCCTATATGTAATAATTTTTTTCATCTTCTCTTTTCTTCTCATTATATATACATTTTTTAATGGCCAATCTTCTTCTTCTATATCCACAGTGTTGTTGTCATTAATACTGTGGATCTAGTTTTTATACCACCACATATTTATTTATACAAAGTGTTTACTCTCCCACTCACTTGAACCCATTTTTTTTATAGGCAGTTGTCCCCCATCATCTTTGAGGCATGCCAATATTTAGTACCCCTAGGAATGTGTAAATATACCCCGATACATGGAGAACCATAGATTATAATACAATGGTCCATTTATATTGGTGTGTTTGGTATGGGTATCAGACGGTGGGGCTGCTTGGTAGGCACTATATATGTTTATGTTCATATGGTTTTATTATACATGGTCACATTTGTATATTATTTTTGTGTATGTTACCATGTTGGTGAATGTTTTTTTCTTGTTTGTGATGATTATGTGTCTTTGGCTGAATTTTAGCACAGGGTCACATTTTAGGATTTTCATTTTTTTCTATTCTCATTTCTATCTTTATTTATATATTCATTTGTATAACTACTTATTGGACTTGTATGTATATTGAGGTTCCGATGTGTGTCACTTGATTAATCCATCTTTGCATTTTATTTGGTCCTCTTTCATGTTATTAGTGGTTAGTTACCACATACACAGTAAGATGGTCATGGAATGAGATCATGTGATCTTTCACCTTGAACAGTTGGAGCGGAAGCGCTCCAGCGGTTCATTGCAGTAGCATAAGGTCACAGCTACTGAACTACCCCAAGGGGTGTTCCCTCTTTTTTCATGTTATTTTATTTACGATCTTAATAGGTTACCCATACCCTTTGCCCCTACACATAGGCTGTCCATGCTAGGATCGCTCGCTCGTTCTTGATTACTTTTCAAATTAGGGTGTCTTTGTACATCCATATAAATATAGAACTAGATTAACATCATCAATACCATTTATAATTATAATTATAACCAAAATCTTTTATCATCACTAGTTAGTATATGCGGTTCAATATATTATATTATTATGAATTAGTATTACACTTTTAGACATTTTCCACTTATATCCATTTCTGTGCACGTATTTTTATCTTGTGGGGCTTACCCACAGTATTCATGCTTATTTTTACAATTTTTTGTGAAATTGGCTCTGTTAATTTTCACTTTTATTTGCACGGTTATAATAATATATATATATATAGTTATTCCTCGGAATATGGATATACTTACGCTTCACCATAATGTTCACTCGTGATTATAAAAAAAAAAATTTTCATCACATAGTTGGTTTATTATCTAATTGGACATTTATCTGTCCTCATATAGTTGATCTCTATTTCACTTTTTTAAATGTTTTAATCACGTGCTAAATACATACATATAGGTAACTTTTTTATCACTTATCAATTGAATAAATTTTTTTGCACATTTCATTTATATCTATGCTTAAACATTACATAATTATAGAGTCAGCATGAAAGTGATTGTTCGGTGACACCTGTTAAGACCTCATGTAATCAGCTTGATTTAATTGTGCTGGTGTCTCAGTTGATCAGCTGTTTGGTTAATTAATTAACTTATGCCGGCCATACAAGGTTCGAATTTCGAAAATCGTATCTAGGAATTTTCGTATGAATTTCGCACCATTAGTGGGCTGCAGCAACAGCCGATTTTCGTGTGGAAATAAAATTTGAGGAATGTTGGAATTTTTTAGAAAAATGAATGATTTTCTAATCAATGATGGGATAATCGTGCAAGAAATGTAATAAGAAAAGAAAATTTACAGAGATAAAAGAAAATTTACGGAGAGAAAAGAAGATTCCCGGCCAAGAAAATTCTTTTCTGTAGCAACATGAGGTGAAATTGAAGGCTTGGTCGGCCGAATTTCGAAAATCAATGGTGGCACCATCGGATGACAAAAAAAACAAATTTTCTGATTTTGAAAAGAAAATTCGTTCAAAATTCGACCATGTATGGCCTGCATTACCGTGTGTCTTGCCATGAACAGTATATATTTGTTATTCACTCTAGTGATTGTTAGCTATGAGTAAGCACTCTTGGTAGTGTGAAACGCATTAGCCTGTATTGCTTTGCTGTGGTTTGTACAGTGTGATCCTGTTTTTACAATAAAAGGCACAAGAAACGTTCTTTTGGAGTCCAGAGTTTTCTAGTTACCTTCATGTCTTATTCTGCACTGTGTCTGTATGGAGGAAACCATCTTGGTAGAGGGAAGACTTGTCGGAGCCTCCAGTGAGAAGAACAGTGATCCGCACAGTAGTGACATCACTAAATCTCAGACTCTAAGCTTGGAACTCTGCTCAAGCCAGGGGAACAAGTCCCGCATGCATCAGGTAGAAGGATGCAGGCTGCCAAACAGACTCATCCAAAGCGATGCATATGCAGGGTAAGAGAAGTGCCACACTCCCATCCAGGATTTCAGGGAGTCACCCTGTTTTTTACATGATACATTTATAAACGCATTTCCCTTGATTCCAGAAAAGGGTGGTACGGCCTGCTTCTCTGCATGGATCAGCAGTATTTTGGAAGATGGTCCTGAGATATATAAAATGCAGTAAATGGATCTTTTTCTCTTTTCGTTACCATTTCTACATTTCCATAGGAACACTGCATAGTACTACTTCTTTGGTTATGCAAATTGGATATAAGCATGATAGAGTACTGTGTTCACATCTTCTCTATGCGGGGTGTATCTATTCTTCTTCTCCCTGTATGAAAGCTTCACCGTGTATTTTGCTCTGAATGTGGGGTGTAATTCTTAGTATCTGTGCTTATATCACATGTATAGACGCTGAAATGTACCACTTTTCTTGTTCTGTATGTAGCAAGATCCCAGGCCTCCTTTAGTTTAATGAGAACCTCCAGGGCCAAGAGCCGCTCACATCCTTCTGTGTAGAGTGGGTTGTAAGGCATAGTGGGTGTAATCAAGGTAGATCGATGGGCGCCAGACACTTCTTGAATGCAAAGAGATTTTATTTCTCTTGAACAGAACTGTGGGAGAGAGGGTTTACAGTCAGGACACCCTTAGGTAGTTACAATGTTAATTGGCAGACTTTGAGACTTCTACAGGTAGGCAGCCATGCAGGGAAATGTCTGAGCCCTTGTACACACGGTCGGAGAATCCAACGGAATGTGTCCTATCGGACCGTGTTGTCGGATAATCCGACTGTGTGTGGTATGCATCGGACTGATTCCGTCGGAATATCCGTCGGACCAAGTTTTCCAACTTGCTGGAAATATTTTCCGACAAACTGGTCCGATCGGACATACTCCGATCATGTGTAGCCTACTCCGACGGACAAGGTGCCACGCATGCTCACATTCAAATTCCGACACGGAAGCACTCGTTCAGGTAAAACTACTGCTCGTAAGCGATATAGCACATTCGTCACGCTGCAATGTTAAAAATTCTTTCATCAAGCGCATTCTCTTGTTCTTTACAATGCTGCAAGAACGAACTTCTTTTGATGCTCATAGTCACACACACTTCTCCCGAACGTATTTCATTACTCTTTTTTTTACCATTTCAGCAATACAATTTTAGTTTGCGTTACATCTACACAATTTTATATTTTGTTTATTCTTTTTTGGATGCTTTTTTTTTTTGGATTCCCTAAAAATCTCCTTTAAAGGCAGGTTGCTCATTTATCCTTTTTTTGGAGTGTTTTTTGTGTGTAAACTTACCACAACATTATTGTATTTTTGAGATTTTGTTTTTATTTTTTAATCTACAGGAGGTTGTTTAGTGTTGGTACTCCTTGTTATTCATTTCACTTATTTTTTGGGAAATGTACCTGCCTGCTCACAAATAAACTGGCCTTTTGGAAGGAAAACACTCACACAAGTATTTCATCAATCAAAAAAAACTTTATTTTGGTCGCAATAAACTAAGAAGAGGAACGCAGCACTGGAAAAACTTGTTACTTTGGTGCAGCCTTTGGCCCCCAGGGCAGACATGAACAAATTAGAATATAAAAAATTGGTGGCCTGAGGAGTACATATCTCAGGGAGAGAAGTCTGGTCCCGAAGTCCTAGAGAACAGGAAATTCAGATGCCATTTATGTCCCCAGGATGTGGATCTTCAAGAGGCTGCATCTTCTGGCAGACCAGACTGAACCCAGGCCATCACTCACTCGTCTTCCTTGGGCACTTCCCTCCAGGCATCCTTCGAGGCTGTGGCTGGGCTCCTGTAGTTGGGGCACGAGGAGGAGGGCGTTGGTCAACCTCCTGGCTGCCACTTGCCACAGCCTCCCCCCGACTGAGGTCTTCCTGTGTATGAAAAGGGGACATAGTTTTAGTTTTTTGATCATCAATCACACCATTTTGTGCTCCTGGCTTTTGCAAATTGAATGTTACCAAATAGAACAGACTATCATTCTGAGCCCAGCATTTTTCTTTCCCCTCCCAACCATTTTTGGTCACTATTGTCTCTTGAGATATAAACCACTTTGATAAATCACAACTTACTGATCAATAAGAACATCTAGTTAACATCAATAAATGTAACACAAGAAATATGTTCAACAATGCAATACCTGTCTCAAGCTGGGCCCCACCACATGTTGCTGCCTAGAAGGCCCAGGTTGGACATCAGAAGCCTCAGTTGGGGGTGAAGGATGCCTTGAAGGAAGACTGGAGAGTGGTGGCCTGGGTACACCCTGGGCTACCAGAAAATGCAGCCTGTCAAAGTGAACCATCCTGGGGTAATAAACGGCATCTGTATCTCCTGCTCTCAAGGACTCCAGGTGCTTCTTTCTCTCCCTGAAATATGTAATCCTCATGGCCCCAATTTTCCTATTCAGATAGGCCATGTCTGCCGTGGGGACCATGATCCGCACCAAAGAAAGCAGTTTCTCCAGCTCTGCGTTCCTCTTTGTTATGTCGGCATAAAACTTGTTGTGGAACTGCCACAGGCAGGGCATCTCCTTGTAGAGTTCTAGGAATAGCCCCATAAAATTTTCATTTTGGAATGGATCCATATTGTCACAACACAAGACAAACCCTCAAATACTAATAATGCCATTAAAAACCCTCCTAATCTTGTCCCAACATCGGCCTATATAGAAGCAGTCTAGTCTAGTGAAGCACCAAGTTAAAAATTTTACCTTCGTTTGCACGTTCGCTCGTCACTCTCTTCCCAGATCGTGCGGACGATGCACGCGTGTTGCGTTTTATATACAGTGCGCATGCGTAAAACTCCGCCCGCCCCTGACGTTCGTTCTAGACTCTTCCCCGCCCCTTCGCTTCCCGGCGCAGTGGGGAGAGCACATGGCGGAGAGAATGCAGGTACGCACTAATAATAGTTCCACTAACGAGGAGGAGGGTGAGGAAAGCCCGGAGCCTGAAACGTCCCGATCCAGGAAGACAAGATTTAAGGCCTCAAATATGTATTTTGGAGAGATGTTGGAGATGGTCGACATATTGAACAGGACAGACTATGATGGGAAGTATGGACCTTACCCAAACCCAAATATCAGAAAGGCCAAGATCATGACTAAAGTTGTGAAGAGTCTTCAGAAGAATTTTGGGGTACGCCGATCCAAGGATCAACTGAGAAAATGCTGGTCAGACCTAAAACTGAGGAAGCACGAGCAGTACCTAAGGATCAAGCGTGTTCTTTAAAAAAGTAAGTAGTTGTTGTGTGTTCATATGATTATTTTTGCTTGCATACTGCTCCATGTGCTTTGATTTAATGTTGTGCAGTTTAAAATGGCCACTTTCAAGTTCATGGTTTTATTCGTTCGTAAGAAACATCGTTCTGTAGGGAAGTATTCCAGCTTAACAAAGTGTACCCAATAATGTTCTCACCTTGTAACTCGGCCCAAAAACACAATTGTACAACACTTCCAAGCAATGTTTCAGATTCCTATTTCTGCCCTCTGTGTGCTAATTATTCTTTGTTTACATGCAACTATGAGGACACCAGGGACCACACCCCTCCCAAAGAAGGCCAACTTCCAAAAGCACAAACAGAGGAGCAGGAGCAGGAGGAGGAGGAGGAAGGAGAGGTCGTGGAGGTTGGACAAATTGTCACCACAACAGGTGAGTGTCGGAGAACACAGCTTCCGGTAAGCTCAGCAATGTATATCACCATATTTTTATTACATGGTGTGTTTTTTTGCTTTGTTTCGTAGGTGATGTGGAAGAAGATTCCCGTTTTACCAGTAAAAGTGCCCAGATCTTGATCGGGGAGATAATGGGGTGCAATCGTGATTTGGAAATTATCCAACAAAACATCAATGATGTAAAAAATAAAATGAAGAACATCATTGATGTTTTGGGGAGAGTGTGAAACAACAAAAACTAGATAGGGTTTTATTTTTGCTATTTTAAAAACAAAATGTTGTATTTATCGAAATTCCAAATTTGGAAGATGCACAGAGTGTGTAAACATGCGCTATCTCCCATCATGGGGGATCAATGTACATGTTTTGTGGAAAGTGTCGGAGATGAAGGGGTTGCAGCCTCAAAGCATGTACATTGATCCCCCATGATGGGAGATAGCACATGTTGACACACTGTGTGCATCTTCCAAATTTGGATTTTTCAGGGGTCACACCCCATGTGATGAAGGCAATATCAGCCCAGTTTGTACATACTCAGGTCTAGTATTGTCTTCACTTTTCAAAGTTGAACTTTGTAAGTTCCTGTGTTCAGTATTTTACGGTTTAATACATGCCTGTTTACACAAAAACAACAAGGAAACAAAATTCTGATTAAACTCTGTTTTGGATACACACAATCTCTTGGTTTGTTGTAAAAACATTTTCGAAACGCACATGTGAATGTGCTTGTATTAAAAAGTTTAATTATCAACAATGTGTGGCTTCCTTTTTCATTGCGCATAAAATGTATTTGTAGTCAAATTTTAGTTTGTGCTGAGAAGGAGTGTGATTTACTAAAGGCAACTCCACTTTGCACTCCAAGTGCAGTTTCAGGTGTACTTTTGCAGTGCACTTGTAGTGCATAGTGGATGTGCCTTTAGTAAAAAAAAACACCCACAGTGAGGTGTAAATTTGGACAATCATGTAATTTTCCTGCCATGGTGCTGAAAATGAGCACGATTTTGGTCAGTAATGCACTACATTAGTTACAAAAAGAAGGTGTGTGTGTAGCAGACCCACAACATAATAACATTATCTGAAGAAGAGACTGTCCCCTCATCTCGCTCTGAACTTGGGTTTGCACTGTTGGTGAAAAAGGCACAAATTCCAAAAAAATGGCAAAGTGGGAGGCCACAGTCTGCCATTCCTGTGGCGTTGAAGGACACTGTGTAGTGAAACAAGAACAAAAATTAGTAATTTGACAAATCAACATTGCAAGCAGATTAGACACCCACATTTTTGGTCAAAATTAGTATAACATTTTGGGAACTGAGTATTTAAAGCCTAAAGTATAAGGTCCCCTTATGAGAGTCATCACCCCCCAAACCCCCCCCCCCCCATATGATGGGCCCTTGCTAAAAAATGAGGGGGGATGTTTAGGACAGGTAACCCTCTCCACTTGATTGAGAGCTGAATGCCTAAATACTTTGTGAAGCCCCTCCTTACTTACACTATTGGCAGCCCACGGGACAGGTAAGAAGTGTCATAATAACAAAATGAAAACAAAATGGAAGCACATTTTGACATTCTGCTATTACATAGCAAGAAAATTAATGTGTTAAAAAAAAAAATTGCATTTGAAAGTATTGAGGCAGGCCCTTACACTACATGCTTTGGTGAATTTGTCCATAAATGTGACCATCAAAAAGGTAGGTATAGTGTGTATTGGGTTTGGTCAAGTCATCAGATAGAGGATTGCTATCAGCTGAGCTAGCAGTTGAGGGGAGAGGGGTTCCTAATGAGTTTGGCACAACCCCAAAAATTAAAAAAAGGTCACTTTGCATGAATTGAAGCACACACATCACATTTGTAGACATTTTAGGGGGTGTTTAGGGGAAAGCAATACTATGGAGCTGACAAAAAACATTGTTAAGTGACTAGACTATAGTTTGATGGGCCAAGAAGAGCATGCTGGGGAAGTTAGTGAGGCAAATATGCATGAGGACAAAGGGGCAGAGCATATGAATTAGAGCATATAGCAATGATGGTAATTAGGGAATGAGGAAAGAAATGCAAGACATTAGCAATCATGAAATACATAGAATGTGATGTTTAACCACTACAGATCCGCGCTATTGCCAAATGACGGCATCAGCGCGGACCTACATTTCCGGGACTACGTCTATTGACGTCGTCCCGGATACGAGCGGCCTGCGCGCCCCCTGAGGGGCGCGCGCGGCGCGCTCTGTGATCGGCGAGTCCGTGAGACTCGCCTGATCACCGATCCGTGCAAGGGGTCGATCCCGACCCCTTATCACGTGATCAGCTGTCAGCCAATGACAGCTGATCATGTGATAGAACGGAGCCGGTAATCGGCTATTATTCCTCCTCGCGCTGACAGCGCGAGGAGAGAAAAAAAAAGCCGATCACCGGCGGCCGTGATCGGGACATTAGTCCCGATCACGGCCAGCAATACAGCTGACCACCTGCCCCCTGCCAGTGCCCACCCGCCCACCGCCGTGCCATCCTGAATAAAAGTAAGTGCCCCCCATCAGTGCCCCCCATCAGTGCCCATAGTGCCCACAGTGCCACCTACAGTGCCACCCACAATGCCACCCACAGTGCCATCCAGCAGTGCCACCAACAGTGCCACCCACAGTGCCCACAATCTGCCTCAAAGGTGCTGCGACCCAGTGCCGCCCATCAGTGCCCAGCAGTGCCGCCCATCAGTGCCCAGCAGTGCCGCCCATCAGTGCCCAGCAGTGCCACCTATCAGAGCCACCTATCAGTGCCACCTATCAGTGCCCATCAGTCCCATCTATCAGTGGTACCTATCAGTGCCCATCCGTGCCACCCATCCGTGCCACTTATCCGTGCCACCCATCCATGCCATCTTATCTGTGCCCATCTTTGCCCATCAGTGCCGCCTTATCTGTGCCCATCGGTGCCGCCTTATCTGTGCCTATTAGTGCCGCCTTAACTATGCCTATCAGTGCCCACCAGTGCAGCCCATCAGTGCCCACCAATGCAGCCCATCAGTGCCCACCAATGCAGCCATCAGTGCCGCCTAATCAGCGCACTTCAATGAAGGAGAAAAATGACCCGTTTGCAAAATTTTATAACAAACTATTAAAACATGATTTATTTATTTTTTATTTTTTTGCATCTTTTTTTGTTTGTTTAGCAAAAAATAAAACTCCGAGCTGTAACTAAATACCACCAAAAGAAAGCTCTATTTGTGGGAAAAAAATGATAAAAATTTCATTTGGGTACAGTGTTGTATGCCCGCGCAATTGTCATTCAAAGTGCATCAGCGCTGAAAGCTGAAAATTGGTCTGGGACTGAGGGGGGTTTAAGTGCCCAGTAAGCAAGTGGTTAAGGAGAAAACTTAGCTTCATATAGTCCTTCTGCAGGACTTGAATGATGGCAGAACAGGTCTCTGGAATAATGATCCCCAGAGCCTGGGGGGAGATGCCTGTAGAGAACTTGAGGTCCTGAAGACTTCTCTCTGTCGCCAAGTAGCGCAACGTGGCGATGAGCCTCTGCTCCGGAGTGATGGCTTGCCACATGCAGGTATCCTGCCTGGTGATATAAGGGGTCAGCAAAGCCAGCAGACGGTGAAAAACGGGGTCCATCATCCGGAGATAATTCCTGAAATGATCAGGATTATTCTCGCGGATCTCACGGAGCAAAGGCATGTGCGAGAACTGGTCACGCTGGCGCAACCAATTCTTGGTCCACAAACGCCTCCCCTCCCTGTTCATGGACCGGGCTTGTGTCAAAATAAGAACCCCAACACGAAGCCCCTGCACAGCACAAACTCTACGATGAGTACATAAACGAAACATGTTTTGAAAACGGTCGGCTCTTCAGAACGGACACCAGAAAGCACCGATAAACAGCAAGGCCTGAAAGAACGACCTGAATAGCAGAAGCAAGCAGAAAATAAAAAATGCCTTTCAAAGCGTACTATACCAAGATATAGTCCACAATGAGAAACAAATACTTAATGACTGCATGCACTGATTATCAGACACGCAAAGACAAGCATAAACCGAAGAGCAGTAGCGATCTGAATCACTAATGTGAAAAGCGCGAATCGTCTCTCCCCAAACTTCTACTAACACAAGATCAGCAGAAGGAGCCTAAAGGGTGCCGGACGTGGTGCTGAACTTCCCTTTTCTAGTCCCGCCGTATACGGCTTACGTCACCGCGTTCTTGGCAACCGCAAAATCCAACAACTTGGTCCGACCGTGTGTATGCAACAGTTTCGGACATAATCCGTCGGACAAAATCCATTGGACAAAATCCAACGGATTTGGTTGGCAGAATGTCCGACCGTGTGTACAGGGGCTTAGAAGAGTTCCTAACACAAGTCGTAATGAATTCCTTCACTTTTCTACAATCACTTCTTGCAGGTTCTCAACCCACTGAGCTCCCAGTCTACCTCACTAGACTTGATGATTCACTGCCACTGAATCCCGTGAGCTCTTCAAATCTTCACTTTTGTATCTTCCTCAAGCGTCACCCCCGCTTCTCTGTTGGGTCCCTAACTTAGCACTCCAGACACTTCTCAGGCTTCACCCCACTGGCCTGCTAGATCCTTGGTTGGCACACAAAGCTGCTCTGCAAGCGTCACCTCTGCTGGCTGTGTCCTTGGCTTGACTCACACACCTGCTAAAGTTTCCCAATTCATCACCGTCCCCGGTTGCTGAGAATTCTGCTCCGTTACTTGCTTCAGCTACTGACTGTGGTCCCTTGTATATGGTCCCTTAGTGGCGACAGCTTTCCCTCTACCTCTGACCATGACAGGTTCTCTGGCCGGCAGAACCATCTCTCGGGGCGGATCCAGAGTCTAGTCTCGGGAGGGGCACTGCCAGAAAATAAGGTGTTGCTTACCGTCCTGTATTTACCGTATCATACAGTCCTAAACTTGTTTAAAACAGTAAAGAAGAAACAAAGTAGATATTTGCCAGCACACCAAGGATTGGCACAAAGTGGCGTCCAAACGGGAAGTTTATTGCATAATCACAACACAAGAAAGGTGCAACGTTTCAGGGTCATGCAGGACCCCTTCATCATGGCATGTGATAAACGTGGGGTAACAGTGAAAATAATCTAAATAACCATCAACCAATCAGAAAAGAAAGAAAACCAGAGCTCCTCTCACCCCCAGATAGGTATGACGTCACAAATCCCACCAAAAAGACTAAAAAATTTAGCATAATTAGTTACACAGAATCGAAAAAACATATGAGAAGAAGGGAGTTACTACCGGTACATACTACCTGTGTATTTTCATGTAGGATTTGATACTGTGGATCATGAGTCACTGTAAGAAGGGGCCCTTTGCTAGGAAACATCAATATGCAGCGCAGATAGCGATCAGTGCCAGTGCAGGGATCAGTAATTGCGCATCACAACGGCGATTGCCGAACACGCATGCGTGATGCGGTGGTGGTGACCAGACAACAGGGACGCTGTCGTGCCAGGGGCCGCCAATGCCATGGAGACGCATGACATCGGCGAACCCCAGCCAGACACAGATCAGCGCCCATGTGGGGGTAAAAGCTTGCAGGTCAGCTCAGATTACAGAAGTCATCGCCAGCCACGCGTGTGCGATGCGCCAGCGGTAACCAAGTAAAAGGGGGCACTGCAGTGCCTGGGGCCGCCAATGTCATGGAAACGGATGATGCCAGCTAGCCCCGCCAATCAAGGCAGATTGCATCCAATCTAGGGAGGTGGGGTGAATGTGGGGAACGTGAGTGACTGGAGAGAAACACAGCCGTCAAAGCAGCAGTGAAACAAGGAGAGAAGGACAGGACATGAAAAAGGACAAAAGAAAAGAGAGAAACACAAAAGGAAAAAGGAGGGATTGGAACAAAGGAATTTGGACAACAAAAAAAGATGGTTGAAAGATGGTTGAATATAGATGAGAGAGTCAAGAAAAGAAAAGGATGCAGAGAGCAGAAGAAAAGAAAAGGGGACAACAATAGTAGTGATAATAAATAAATAATTACAAAGTAAAAATAAAAATGTAAAAATTAAAAATGAAAAATAAATAAAAGAAGAAGAAAAGAACAAAAAAGAAAGAAAGAAAAACCCACTGACAGGAATACACTCTTGCACTATCAAAGTGCACATCCCAAACATCTTCTCAATAGTCTGCCAATATCTCAGTTTATGAGAGTAGCATGTTCTGATGAAGATGACAAACTATAGCAACGTAATAAGATATGTGAGAAGTTTTGGGAAAGATGGTACCCTGTAGAAGTTCTTGACGAGGGATGAGCCGAACACCCCCCGGTTCGGTTCGCACCAGAACTTTCGAACGGACCCCAAATTCGTACGAACGTTAGAACCCCATTGAAGTCTATAGGACTCGAACATTCGAAATTAAAAGTACTAATTTGAATGGCTAATATGCAAGATACTGTCCTAAAAAGGGTTTGGGGACCTGGCTCCTGCCCCAGGGGACATGGGTCAATGCCTAAAATGTTTTTAAAAATGTCAGTTTTGGCGGAAGCACTGATTTTAATGATGGTTAAAGTAAAAAAAAAAGTGAAATATTCCTTTAAATATTGTGCCTGGGGGGTGCTTGCGGTTTTAATGTTATATCTGGTTCCTGCAATATGGTTGAAAATCATTGAGAAAAATGGCATGGGTAGTCCTCCCTGCCCATTACCAGCCCCTTTGGGTCTTGTACAGATATTAAGGGGAACCCCGTACCCATATTAAAAAAAGGAAAGACGTGTGGCCCCCAGGCCCTATATACTCAGAACAGCAGTATACAGGCAGTGCAAACAAGACAGGGACTGTGTAGGTTTGTTGTGTTAAGTAGAATCTGTTTGTAATTTTCAACTGGTACATTTTTAAAGTGTAGCGCCAGTCAAAAAATCTATTTTTAAGCTTTTTGGAAAACATAGGGAAGGGTTATCACCCCTGTATAATTTGTTTTGCCGTCCGTCTTTATTCATCTCACTTGCAGTTGTCTCCTTCCGTTTGCAAGTAGGAGATGTTTGTAAGTTGGATGTTTGAAAGTAGGGGCCTGCCCTATATGCTCTGCAGAAATGGTGGAACAAGGTGTTGGTTTTGCCACAACATTGTAAGCCCTCAAAGTGACTCTTGGTGGGCGTTGGAGCGCCCTGCTGTGAACGATTATATCAAGAATTGTAATTACATGCCATTGTTGAACAGTGGTAGAAAAATTGACCTTTGGTGGTTGTCGTGCTGGTGCCACAACACTATTCACAGTTACTATGGGTGGGCACAGGAACGGGCCCTCTTGTGAAATATTATAACAAGAATTGTAATTACATTCCCCTGTTAAACAGGGGCTGAAAAATTGGGCTGCTGGCACTGGTGCTGGTGCCACAACACTGCAACCTCTCCCATATACTCTAGTTGTAGTGCAGGAATGAGCCCTGCTGCAAAGCATTGCATCAAAAATTTTAATTAAACGCCCCTGTTAAACAGGGGCAGAAAAATTGGGCTGGTGGCATCACCTAGAACCAAAAATGTTCTTCCAACATATCAGCGGAGGAGGAAGAGGATAGACAATCAACATAACAGGACAGTCACTCAGCATCAGCATAGGCAGTCTTGAAGGGATGTGATATTTCAAAAAAAATTATTCGGTTACATCAGCTTCAGGTGCTTGGTAGCTGTGGGTGATTCAAGACTAATTCATCTTGATGAAGGTCAGTCGATCAACTGAGTCGGTGGACAGGCGCACCCTGTGATTGGTAACAAAGCCACCAGCAGCACTGAAGGTGCGTTCCGAAAGAACGCTGGATGCAGGACAGGCCAGTAGCTCAGTTGCATACTGTGCAAGCTCTGGCCAGTGATCCATCCTCAAGACCCAGTAAGCCAGAGAATTTTTGGTGGGAAAGGTGTCCAAGTCTGACCTTGCCCCTAGGTATTCCTGCACCATGTAAATCAGACGCTGGCGATGGTTGCTGAAACCGATCATACCTTGGGGCTGCGGACTAAAAAATTGTCTGAAAGCATCAGTCAGACGGCCACCTTCTCCACCGCTCCTTCTGACCGATGCCTCAGCAACACGTTGTCCAGGACCAGGAGTTTGCAACCTCCCAGTCTCTGGGAACGCATTGCACAGACCTTTCTGCAAGGCCTCCCGGAGATGTCTCATCCTCTGCTCCCTCTGCGACGGCAAGATAAGGTCGGCAACCTTACCCTTGTACCATGGATCACGGAGAGTGGCCAGCCAGTAATGGTCCCTCTCCTTGATCCGAAGAATACGAGGATCCTTTTTCAGGCTTTGCAGGATCAGGGAGGCCATGCAGCGTAGGTTAGCTGAGGCATTCGGTCTGGAGTCCTCTGGGTCACTAAGGATAACATGATCCGCAGCTACCTCCTCCCAGCCACGTACAAGTCCACGGGTTTCTTGGGACTGTAAATCATCCCTACAAGACTGCTGCTGCTGCTGAGTGCCAGCCTCCACCTCCATGCTGACACAATCATCCTCCTCCTCCTCCTCCTCATCCTTTTCCTGTGTAATGGGTGGCACAGCAGGAACACTGTCTGGATAAAGGGGGCCTTGAGAGGCAAGGAAGTCCTCCTCTTCCTGCCTCTGTTCTGCCTCAAGTGCCCTGTCCATTATTCCACGCAGCGTATGCTCCAAGAGGTGGACAAGAGGTACAGTGTCACTGATGCATGCACTGTCACTGCTCACCATCCTTGTGGCCTCCTCAAACGGTGACAGGACAGTGCATGCATCCGTGATCATGCCTCACTGGCGTGGTGAGAAAAAAACGAGATCCCCTGACCCTGTCCTGGTGCCGTAGTCGCACAGGTACTCATTGATGGCCCTCTGCTGCATGTGCAGCCGCTGCAGCATGGCCAACGTTGAGTTCCACCTGGTGGGCATGTCACATATAAGGCGGTTCTTGGGCAGGTTCAACTCCTTTTGGAGCTCAGCCAGCCGAGCACAGGCATTAAATGATCGGCGGAAATGCACACAGACTTTCCTGGCCTGCTTCAGGACATCCTGTAAGCCCGGGTGCCTGCCCACCACCAGGTTAAGGACGTGAGTCACACAGGGCACATGGGTCAGTTGTCCCTGTCGGAGGGCGGAGAGGAGGTTGGTGCCATTGTCGCAAACCACCATTCCTGGCTTAAGCTGGCATGGCGTCAACCACCTCTCGGCCTGCCCCTGCAGAGCTGACAAAACATCCGCCCCAGTGTGGCTCCTGTCCCCAAAACAAACCAGCGCAAGCACGGCATGGCATCGTTTTGCCTGCGTACTTGCGTAGCCCCTGGAACGCCTACGGAGCACCGCTGGTTCTGAGGACAGAGAACTGGAAGAGGCCATGGAGGAAGAAGAAGAGGAGGGGGTGGAGGAGAGAGGTGTGTCACAACCAATAGTAGCATTTTGGAGGCGTGGTGGCGGAACAACCTCCAACACTACTGCACCTTGTCCTGCATCCTTCCCAGCAGCCAGAAGAGTGACCCAATGGGCCGTGAAAGACAGGTAACGTTCCTGTCCATGCCTGCTGGACAATGAGTCAGCGGTAATATGCACCTTACCGCTGACCGCCCTGTCCAGCGAGGCAAGGACATTGCCTTCCACATGCCGGTAGAGAGCCGGAATCGCCTTCCGTGAGAAAAAGTGGCGTTTGGGGACCTGCCACTGAGGAACCGCACATTGTACAAACTCACGGAAGGGGGCCGAGTCTACCAACTGAAAAGGCAGCAGTTGAAGTGCTAGCAATTTAGCCAAGCTAGCATTCAACCGCTGGGCATGTGGATGGCTGGGAGTGAACTTCTTTCGCCGGTCCAGCAGCTGGGGCAGGGACATTTGCCTGCTATAATCGGACGTGGGTGTACTGCTAGCAGAGTGCCCGGAAGCACATGGCTGTGACACACCTAATTCTACACCTTCATTCCTCTCAGAGCAGGTTTCAGAGAGACTGAAGGTCTAGTGGGGTTGGAGATCCCAGCTGATGAGGAGCAAGGAGAGGTCCGCTTTGTTCTTTGGTGTGGGTCTTTGAGGTACGCTTGCCAACGAGCTGCATGGCAGGTCAACATATGTCTGGTCAAGCATGTGGTGCCCAAGCGGCTGATGTTTTGGCCACACGAGATACGCTTGAGACATATGTTGCAAATAGTAGCAGTGTGATCTGATGCACTCGTCTCAAAAAAGGCCCACACCAAAGAATTTTTAGAATAACGTGCAGAGGCAGCACCCTGCACAGACGGAGCTCTGTGGTGTGATTCAGTCGGTGTGCTGCCCCTAAGCTGGCATCCGGAGGGCATCCTGCCTCGTTGGACATGTGCCTCCTCCTCCTCCTCTCTCCTACCAGGCACCCACATGGAGTCAGTGCCCTCATCATCCCCTCCCTCTTCATCGCTGGAGCAAACCTGGCAGTCTGCTGCAGCTTGTGGAACATGACTGCCAGATTGTTGTCCTTCTTGAGCATCCCCTCTCTCTGCATTCACGCTACTGCCTTCCTCTAGCTGAGTATCATCATCAGAGCCTACAAAACACTGGGCATCCTCCTGGAGCATGTACCCAACACTGTGCTCAAAGAGTTCAGGAGACTCCTCAGGAGGACATGGTGGGTCTAGGGAAGGAGTCACTGATGATGACATTGAGAGGAGGGAAGACGATGCGTTGGCAGCTGCTTTGCTAGTACCTTGAGCCTGGGTGAGAGTGGATGAGGAGGATGAAGAGGGCTTGGTCATCCACTCTACCAAGTCGTTGGCATGTTGCGGCTCAACATGTCCAGCTGCCGAAAAGAAGGACAAGCGTGTCCCATGGCCACGTGCTGATGATGACGATGCACCGCGTCCGCGACCAGCACTGTTGTCTCTAGACACAGAGCCTGCTTGCCCTCTTTTATCGGCTCACGCCTGTCTGCCTCTCCTTGCTGGCCTTCCAGACATGGTAATGGCCTGAAGGGAGATGGGAAAACCAGCAATTGGATAGTGTATATTGTGCTGGAGGCACACACAACATCCACTAACTCCTGCAGATGGCAGATGGCTCAATTAGAGAAGAGCTATGTAGGTGGATATAGGGGTGTATACTGTGGACAGGGCACGCAGACAGCACACACAATCTCCTACAACTGACTGCAAGGTCTATTTAAAAAGAACAAGATAGTTAGCTATATAGGTGGATATAGCGGTGTATACTGGGTTCAGGGCACGCAGACAGCACGCACAATCTCCTAGAACTGACTGCAAGCTCTATTTAAAAAGAGCAAGATAGTTAGCTATATAGGTGGAGATTTTTATTAAAATAAAACTGCTACCGATTTACATAATCAAGAACTTAAAGAGGAAGTAAACCCTGATGGGTTTACTTCCTCTTTTTTTCCCTGCAAAGGTAAAGCATAATGGACTACTATGCATCGCATAGTAGCTCATTATGTGTCACTTACCTGACACAGGAGCCAGCGAAGTCGCCGCTGTCACCTGTAGTCCGCCGCATCCATCTTGGTTGTGGCGTCTCTCGCAGCTCCGACGAATGACAGCGGAGAAGCCGCGATGACGTCACTCCCGCGCATGCGCACGGGAGTCGCGTCTCGGAGCTCCGACGCTGCCATTCGGCGGAGCCGCGATGACGTCACTCCCGCGCATGCGCACGGGAGTCGACAAATTAGGCAAATCCATTCTTGGACTTGCCGCATTTAGTGCGCCTGCGCGCCGCTGTCTACGGCGCATGCGCCGTAGACAGCGGTGCCCGTTTTCGGGCAAATATCTCCTAAACCATATAGGTTTAGGAGATATTACTTGGACCTACAGGTAAGCCTTAATCTAGGCTTACCTGTAGGTCAAAGTTGTTTGGAAGGGTTTACTTCCATTTTAAGAAAGACTCATACTTGAGCAAAAAAGAACAAGAGAACAACTCGTACAAATGTTTTTAGACAGACAGAATCTATCCAAACTGCCCCTTCATAGTGAAGGTAAAGTCCATTTCAGAAAAAAGGGGAAAAAAAGGACCCCTAGCCCCATGATCATCTGGACTACTTATAAGAAAAACAGAAGCCTATCCAAACAATTTCCAACATTATTCTAACTATGTACATTTTATTACATATCCCCTATAGGCAGAAACGTAACGAAACTGACGGTGCATACCATGTTTTTAAAATTAAGTTGCCCAAAAGCTAAAAAAAGGGTGTGAAAGGACAGACAGACCTCCACCTAAGGAAAAGAAGGGGGAGATCATCAAGGTGGCCGGAAAGAGAACCCTCTCCACAACCTAGCACACCTTTCCCTACCCATTCTTTCCCCCTCAAGAAACCTCACCTTACCCAATTCCCGAACAATATCACCCGCCACTTCATGCATGGGCAGGAACTTGCCCCTAGTGGACACTAAACACAGAGCGTGCCAAGTGTAGTAAAGGCATATGACGCTAACTAAATACAGTGATGATAACACAAAACCCCTCCGGGCTCTGAAGTCACCGTACACCCTCTCATGATAGGCAAGGGCCTGGAGACGGGGATAGCCGATGGCATCTCCAACCTCCCCCAGAACCCCCAAATTGAAAGGGCACTCGACCAAAAAGTGGTCCATGGTCTCTAGCACCCCACCACACTCAGGGCGAGGACAGCCTCTGTCCTCTAGGCTCCGGTACTTCAAGTTCGATCTCACATAGAGTCGTCCATGGAACGCCCTCCATGCGAGATCCCAGAACTTGGCAGGAATTATCTTGGAATTCAGGAGGGCTAGTCCCTCCCTGAGAACCCTGTCTGGACAGTCCTTCAAGGCCAGTGGTCTCAAAACATCCGAGGCCATGACCCTCTGGTACAGCTCACGCCGGCCCAGGGAGCCTACCTCTAAGGCTGTTATCCTCCACCGCCTTAGTACCTTCAGGGCGGTTGGGACATAGGCGGGGAGGTACCCATGGGACCTTCGAAGGTCACCCGGGCGACTGCCCCCCTCCCACCTGCTCAGGAACACCAGGAACCAATTCTTGCACGAACGTTCCCACAGAGAGGGTTCGTCCACAAAAATGTATTGCAGATTGAACTTCAGGAACACCACAGTAAAGAAAACCGTGGGGTTGATCATATCCAACCCGCCCTCCCCTCTCCATTGATACGTGACCTCCCTTTTTATCAGGTTCAGTCTGTTTCCCCACAGAAGCAGGAAAAACAGACCGCAGACCCGCGCATAGAGTGACTCTGGCAACAGACATGCGTAGCTGACATAGAGGAACTCGGGAAGCAAATAGGTTTTAACCAGGCTCACCCTTTCCCTCAACGACAGCTTCCAGCCTTTCCAGGCGTTAACTTTCTGGGTGGCACTTACCAGCCTGCACTCCCAATTTAGCTTGGGATAATCACCCTGGCCGAAATAAATGCCTAAGATTTTAACCTCTGGTCGGGGCGGGGGAAAAACGTTCGGGAGGGCAAACTGCTCACCCTCCCTTCCCAACCAGAGAGCTTCATTCTTGTCCCAGTTGACCAACGAACCAGACGCCTCGGAGTAGCCTCCAATCTGTGTTTCCACAAACTGGGCCTCCTCTCAGCTAGCCACTACCACCGAGACGTCGTCCGCGTAGGCCACCACCTTCACCGCCTTATCCGGGCTACTGCCGGGCTCCATCAGGACCCTCCTCAGCTGCCCACAGTCTAGCCTCTTACGAAGGGGTCGACTGCGAAGACATAGAGCAGGGGACTCAGCGGACAGCCCTGCCTAACACCAGAGTCCACCGGAAAGGTAGAACCCACCCAACCATTAACCAGAGGGAAGCTCTCGGCCCCTCTGTACAAAGTCCTGAGCCAATCAATAAATTGATCAGGCAGGCCGTATCTACCCAGGAGAAGCCAGAGGTACTCGTGGTCTACCCGATCAAAAGCTTTCGCCTGATCTAACGCCAGCAGATACCGCCCGTCACCCGTTGCCCTGCACCTCTCCACAGCCTCCCGGACGTTAAGGACTGCACTAAAGGTGCTACGGCCGGGAACTGTGCAGTGCTGGGAGGCAGACAGTAGCTCGCCTGCAACAGCAGACATACGCGTAAACAAAATCTTTGCCAGGATCTTTCTCTCCGTGGAGAGAAGGGCGATAGGGCGCCAATTCTCTACCACGGACGGATCCCTCCCCTTGGACAGAAGGATCAAAGCCGACCTTCTCATCGAGGGAGGGAGCAGGCCAGATGCCAAACACTCACTGAACACCTCCCTCAGACGAGGAGCCAAAAGGCTCTTAAAGGTTTTATAAAATTCTGCCGTGAACC
This sequence comes from Lithobates pipiens, assembly GCF_037356315.1. Taxonomy (NCBI): domain Eukaryota; kingdom Metazoa; phylum Chordata; class Amphibia; order Anura; family Ranidae; genus Lithobates; species Lithobates pipiens. Next base: position 53,508,180 of record NW_027507789.1, on the reverse strand, counting down.
CATCAGGCCCCGGCGACTTCTTTAGAGACAACGAGTCAATAGCCTGCTCAATTTCGGCCACTGAGATCTCTTCCACCAAGGAGTCCAGGGGATCAGACCCCACCTCAAGTGGAGTCCCGTCAAGAAATTCCTTGGCTCTCCTCAGATCCAACGGCTTCTTCCGAAGGATGTCTGAATAAATGAATGAATGAAATACTTGTATAGCGCACAATGCGAACTGAATCGCCTCTAGGCGCTGTGGCGAGCTTTGATCATCTGCTAAAAGAGGAAGGTCTTGAGTTTTTTCCTAAAAGCCAGGTGATTTTCTTCCAGGCGGATGTTGATTGGTAGAGCATTCCATAGCCGAGGCCCTTGGACAGCGAATCTCCGATCACCCTTGGATTTATACCGGGCTTTGGGCACGAGGGGGAGGTTTTTGTTGGCTGATCGAAGACTGCGGTTTGGTGTGTAATGATTTATTTTCTCCATTAGGTATTGCGGAGCTTCTCTATGCATGTATTTGTGGGTGAGGCAAAGGGTCTTGAACGTGATCCGATTTTTTACGGTTAGCCGATGTAAGCTCCTCAGTGAAGGAGAAATGGATTCCCAGGGTTTTTTTCCTGTTATCAACCTTGCCGCCGTGTTTTGGATCAGTTGTAATCTCGCAAGTTGATATTGTGGTAATCCTATGTAAAGCGAGTTTGCGTAGTCCAGTCGTGAATTAATGATTGTTCCAACTACCACTGATTTGTCATTCTTTGGGATAAAAGGGATGAGTCTGCAAAGCATGCGCAGCAGATGGTGAGATCGACTGACTACAGATCCTATTTGCGCATCCATTGACATTTGTGCGTCTAAAATAACCCCGAGACTCTTCGCTTTGGTCTTTGGGGAGATAGTCTGCCCAAAGACGGTTGGTGGAGACCAGGAGGTTTTGGTTGCGGGCTTATGATTTGGGTGTAAGATAAGAAGCTCTGTCTTTGATTGGTTCAGCTGGAGGGAGTTGGTGGTCATCCAGTCCTCTATTGATTTGAGGCAGTTTTCAAGTTGTTGTTGGTGATCTTTTTTTCCATTGATCCGGAAATAAAGTTGCGTGTCGTCAGCGGAAGAGTGGAAGCAGAGATCTGAGCATCTGATGATTTGAAGGAGTGGGCGAATGTAAATGTTGAAGAGAACGGGTGACAACGGAGAGCCTTGAGGAACTCCGCAGGTGACTGCCCGAGTTTCGGAGAGGAATTTTCCTAGTTTCACTGTCTGTGACCGATTTCCTAGGAAGGACGCGAACCATTGGAGATCTATGTCTTGGACTCCGGCTACTTCTGTGAGGCGGACGAGTAGAGTATTGTGATCTACTGTATCAAACGCTGCACTTAGGTCTAGCAGTACGAGGAGACACGGCTCTCCGTCATCTGCTGCTTCGAGAGCGTCATCCCAAATCTTGAGGAGAGCTGTTTCTGTTCCATGACCCGGGCGGAAGCCTGATTGCAGCGGGTCCAGGAGTTTGTGAGTATCCAGGTGAAGTTGTAGCTGATGTACTACAGCTTTCTCCATGATCTTAGAAATGGTGTTGAGGCTTGTAATCGGCCTACGGTTGTTTGGATCCTGAGGGTCCAGGTTTGGTTTCTTGAGTAGAGGTTTGACGATGCCTTGTTTGAGGATGCTGGGAACAATCCCTTAGTGGAATGATCGGTTTATGAGGTGGGTTATGGTTGGAGCCACGATGTCGGAGCATTCTTTCAGTAGTTTTGTGGGGATGATGTCAATAGGTGAGGTACTGTCACACAGTTTATTAATGATGTTTTTTGCAGTGTCTACGGTAATTGGGGATAGTGAAAATTTTGGCGGTTGCGGTATGTTGATGCAGACATCCTCTTTATGTATTTGCTGGCTGAGGTTGGATGTTTTCTTCTGACAAATTGTTTCCCTGATGGTTTTGACTTTATCAATGAAAAAATCCGACAGTTTGTCACAGTAATCCTGGGATTCGCTTTCTGGGGGTTCTAGGCACACCGGATTCATTGATTGATTAACCAGTTTAAACAGTTCCCGTGGTTGGTTTGCGGCCGTTGAGATTGTATATGAGAAGTGGTCCTTTTTGGCTTTGAAGATTGCTTTCCGATAATTCTCTGTCAGACCTTTGTAGTTAAATAGGTTTTCCTCGGTGGGATTTCTTCTCCATGTTCTTTCCGCTCTTCTGCGTTCTTGCTTTAGTACGGAGAGGGAGCTATTAAACCATCCAGCATTTTTCTTCCTGATGAGTGCCCTGCATTTTGGTGCTACCGAGTCTGCTGATTGCAGTAATGCCTTGTTCAGGGAGTTGAGTGTTTCCTCTGTAGAGTGGTTTAAGGTTATTGTAGATATCTTTTTAGACAGAGTGGTTTTGAAGGCTTCGGAGTACAGTTTTTTATGCGATCTGGTCCAGTGCGTTGTTACAGGTTTCTGTTTTGTGTTGGTGATGTTGGTAGTGATTTTGAATTTGATGGCGTGGTGATCCGTCCATGGCAGAGTTATGTTGTCGTGTATGTTGACGTCGATGTTCTGTTTGAAAATGAGGTCCAGGGTGTGTCTTGACCCATGCGTGGGAGTCTTTATCAGTTGCTGTAGACCCAGTTCTTCTATTTCTCAAAAATGGGCTCTGATGATCCCCAGGATGCCCGTCTTGGACCTTACCAGGGAACCCGAGGGATCTCTCAGTCCATGTATGACCTTCCCACTCACCGCGTCCCCACAGCTTTTGTAGGGATCCGGGTTGGTGAACTTCCCATAATCCCTCTCCAGCACCAGGGAGGCGAGACGGTCATACTGACACTCCTTCATCTGGAGCTTCAGATCCGAGATCTGGTCCTGAGGGCCACCATCAGAAACCAAGCGATCTAGCTGCCTGCGTAACTTCTGGTAGGCCTGATACCGGGATGCTGCCCGACAGCCCGAGACTTCCCGGAAGAAGCCCTCCGACCTCTTCTTCACCACCTCCCACCATTCCTGGCGGGAGCAGCCGCTCTCAAGGAGTGAGGCTTGTTCTAAAAAGAAGTCCTCATAGGCCGATCTGATTTCAGGGTCCTCAAGTAGCGACCCGTTTAGCCGCCACAGGCCCCTTCCTTTCTGAGGGGTGTCCGCCACATTCAGAGTGACCGACACCATACGGTGATCAGAGAACTCAACCGCATGCAGCGCAGGAGCTGCAAAGGAGGAGTCCTCCTTCAAAAAAAACCTATCTAACCTGCTCCTACAACTACCTCTGGAATATGTGAAACCAGTGAGGTTGGGGAAGTGGCGAACGTGCACATCCACCAACCCAGCTTCCCTCACTATTCTATTCAAACAGATACTATCATATCCCAGAGGGCCTGAGGTGCCTGCCCGGTCCTTTGACCTGGTGACCATATTAAAGTCACCACCAAAGACCACCTGCTGGGATGTAAACAGGTATGGTTTCAGCAGCGTAAGAAGGTCCTTCCTCCCCCTCTGGGACTGAGGTCCATAAAAATTGATGAGGCGGAGGGATTCCCCTCTCACGACTGCGTCCACAATCAAACACCTACCGATTTCTAATTCAATCACTCGTCGACAAGCCACCGAACCAGTCTTAAAAAGGAGCGCAACACCACTGCAGTGCTCAGCCGCAAGAGACCAGAGGTAGGGCCCATGTCTCCACTCCCTCTTTGCTAGGTGCATCTCTGCCACAGATGCCAGCCAGGTCTCTTGCAAAAACAAAATGTCGGCTTCAACCCAGCCGAGAAAATCAGAGGCTGAAAATCTAGCCGCCGCAGAACGCACACTTGCGACATTAATGGTCGCAAGGCGTATTGGAGCGGGTACCGCCATCCTTAGTGATTGAAGTTTACGTTCCTCTCTATATTACATTTCTAAAAGAATCAATCCTCCTCGGAGTCCGAGGAGGAAAGGATTCCGAATCTGTTCCATAGGGCCAGTGAGGAACCCCCCCCCTGCCCCTGAACTAGTACTGGGCTGGGGGTCCTCACCACCCTCCTTCCCCGAACTCTTTCTCTTCCTCTTTTTTTTTGTTTTTTTTCTCCCATCCCACTTTGGGAGGTTCCCTCCCACTCTCCTCTTTGGACCTCCCACTGGAGATCTCCTTAAGCCTCTTATTAACCCCCTTACTCGCCCCTGAGATGTCCATCGGGGCCACCTCCCCTGTACCAGCTCGCCGAACACTCATGACCACCGAAGAGGCCGGAGGGGGCATTAGTAGAGCCGCCTGATCCAGGGGTGGGTGCCGCTTACCCGTAGATTTAATTACTGAAGGGAGGGGGGGGGAAGGGGGCAAAGGAGAAGAAGGGGAAACTGGGAGGGGGGAGACCAGGGGGGGAGAGGGGAAGGGGGGTGGGGGAAAGGGAGGAGGACGGGGGGGAAACAGGGGGAGGGTGATTTTTGGGCGAGGGCTTTTTCGCCTTGGCCGGCTTCCCAGGTGGTTTTGTTGCCGATGCCCCAAATGACACAGGATCAGACGGGGCCGGAAAACTTGCCGGCTCCTTCACTATGCCAGTTCCTGCCCTTGATCCGCGCCTGGGGGGTCTAACCCTTTGAGGGAGGGGGAACCCTCCCTCTGTGACCCTGAGGGGCTGGGATCCCCACTCCGTCTAGGGACCCCCTCACCCTCCGGGCCTGGGACACTCCCTTCAGCCTGGCACCCCCTGAACGCCTTGGGGCATCGACTAAAGGGGTGTCCCACAGAGGTTGCAGACAATAAGCCTGCAACCCTCAGGTGAATGGCCGAAGCCATTGCACCTCACACAGTGGGGCATTGTGCAGTCCGCACTGAGGTGCGCGGGACTGCCGCATTTGAAACAGCGACGGGGCTGTCCAGGGTAGAAGACCAGGATCCGGTCTCTATCTATAAAGGCGCTGCCAGGTACATGCGCCACGGTATTATTGTGGCACTTGAGCCGGATCCTGACCAACCACGCACCTGTCCAGACCCCGCGCTCGTCCAAACTTTTCCTCAGCCCTGTCTGGAGCTGCCCGTACCGCGCCAGCCAGGTCGCGATGTCCTCAGGGGGGAGGGACTCATTCCTGACCAGTACAGTCACATTTTTTACCTCCTCCTGCCTCGAAAGAGGTATCACCCGGAAACTTTTCCACGGATCTGACTTCCTGACGAGCTCGTACAGTGTCAGGAAAAGCTCCATGGAGACCAAAGAGACAAAACTTACGTCAAACTCCTTCGAGTTTGTGGGATGTATGACTGCAAATAAGTCCGAAACTTTAAAGCGCAGCCCCAGCAGATAGTCGATGACCTGACCCCTGCTGGGACATGCAGACGTCCCTTCCCACCTGAGCTGCACCACATTCCGCCTGCGCCTCTCAGGGCCCCCCGTACCCCTCGTCCAGGCCTGCGCACCCTGGGGCTGATCCCCAGGGGGGACCCGGAAATTCTGGGCGCCAAACTGGCCGTACATGGAACCCAGGGGGACAGAGGAACCTGCCACCTATGCAAACGAGCGTCCAGCCTTCAGGGCACCTAAGAGGTTTGCCTCCTCCTGTGTGCCCAAGATGGAAACTGGGCCTGTGGGGGAAGGGCCAGACCCCTGACGGACCGGACTCTCTGGCTCAGCACCTCTACCCACCGTATCCCCACCAACCGGCATCTTACTCCTTACTGCGGGGGAAGGAGCAGCATCCCCCACAGCTACATGATCCTGAGGGGGAGTTACCTCCATTTCCTCAGGACCCTGCTCTTGTGACCCCTCTAACTCCTGTATAAATTCCAGGGCCGAACATTCATTCCTCAATTCCCCCATCGGGGACTCACCCCAGCACACCTGTCCCGCTGGAAGAGATCCCCCGGAGGACGCTAAAGTTGCTACCTCCAGGGAGGCTTCCGACATTACCGCCTCCCCTCCCCCAACAAGCGACACCAAAAGCCCTTCCAGCTGAACCTCAGGTGTCCCCACTTCTGTTTTTGGCCTTCCCGGGACTTCCGGGGCCGCCGCGGACGTCACTTCCGGTTCCCGGAAGTCGATGAGGTCACCTAGGTCACTTCCGGCCGCGCCTCCCGGTACCGGACGTGACGCACCCGCTCTCATCCCGCCACTCCTCCCAGTGTCAGCAGAGGACGTTTGTCCGTACTGTCCATCCGAAACTGCACCTGTGTCCGTTCCCATCAGCGCCTCCCCCTCTCTCCATGCGGCCACGGCGGGGGCCGCCATTATGGCCGGTTTACCCCGCACCGCTACGGGCCTGGCGTGAGCCGTCGAGGTCACTGGGGGGGTCCCGGAGGGGGGTCGAGCTGCACTGTCCGCCGGGGACCTCTGACCACTGGTCTTCACTGGCCCTTCCGACCGTTCTCTGGTGAGAACCACCATCAATTTCCTGTTTCGTTGACTGCGACTTGCATCTCCACCGGAGCCTTCACGTGCCTCATCGGGTACCCTACCCGGATCCTCCTGGACTGCAGCCACAGGCATGGCAGATGTTAACACAGGGATCCGGGGACCCTCCGCACTGACGGCTCCGGGAGGCACACTCTCCCGACAGGCCATGGACTGGTCATCTCGAAAAGTCGTTACCTCCACTGGAGTCTGTTGCACCGTTGCATCAGGTGAGGGCTTCAGGGGGGATTTCAGGGGGGCACTTCCTCGCCTCACCGCCTGGGATCCTTCTTGGCTGGCTTTCAGAAGTTCCCTCTTTATTTCTGCCAGAAAACTTCTCTCACCTTTCCCTCGCCCAGCAGCTGCCAGAGGTCCCTGCATTCTCGCTTTAGGCCATCTATGGTCTCTCTATATTCGCCACGTTTGCTGCTGGCTGAGCGGTCCCTGCGATTTCGTAGGTCGGCCAGTCGCTCTGAACGTTGCACATAGGCCGCCGCGGCCTTCTGTATCAGTGCCTTTACCCTTTCCCTCCTTTTCTGGAGGTTGCTTGGGCCCTCTCCCGGCTGGGCCCAGGTCCAGTCCATCAACTCAGACTGCGTGATCAGGAATAGCTTCTCCTCCCTGGAGAGGTCTCTCACCCCAGGGGGGGTTGTCTGAGACCCAGGCTGGGAAGAGGGCCCCGAGCCCAGGTTAGCCGACGCCATAAGACCGGCTGTCCAGAAACAGCCGTGGTTCTCTACAGAGCTCCTCCACACACGTCTGCTCTCCTGGAAAGCCTCTCCTGGTGTGTACTGCGTTCAGGGTACGCAGACAGCACGCACAATCTCCTACAACTGACTGCAAGCTCTATTAAAAAAGAGCAAGATAGCTAGCTATATAGGTGGATATAGCGGTGTATACTGGGTTCAGGGCACGCAGACAGCACGCACAATCTCCTACAACTGACTGCAAGCTCTATTTAAAAAGAGCAAGATAGCTAGCTATATAGGTGGATATAGCGGTGTATACTGGGTTCAGGGCACGCAGACAGCACGCACAATCTCCTACAACTGACTGCAAGCTCTATTTAAAAAGAGAAAGATAGCTAGCTATATAGGTGGAGGTTTTTATTTTAAAACTGCTGCCAGTTGTATTACAAAACAAAGACATAAAGTACTCATTCTTGAGAAGAAAAAAAGAAAATCAACTTAAACAGATAAAATAGAAAGGAAAACATGCTTTCTTCACCAGCTTATAAAGAAAAGTCCGTCTCAAGACGCGGAGGGAGAGAGGTCACAAGGAAAAACCCCCTCCGGCCCAAGATCACTCGGATTAAAACAGTTTATCTGTAACAACTTATCTACAACAACTTATCTATATACACTATACACCTCTTATAGACAGGAACGTAACAAAACCATCAGTGCTTACCATGTTTTTAAAATTAAATTGCCCAAAAAACTAATCGTGGGGGACAGGACAGACAGACCCGCCACCTAAGGAAAAGGAAGGGGAAAGATCATCAAGGTGGCCGGAAAGAAAAGCCTCTCCACAATCTGGCACACCTTTCCCTACCCGTTCTTTCTCCCTCAAGATACCTCACCTTCACCAACTCCCGAAAGATATCACCCGCCACCTCATGCACGGGCAGGAACTTGCCCCTAGTGGACACTAAGCACCGTGCATGCCAGGTGTAATAAAGGCAAACTATACTAACTAAAAACAGTGACGACAACTCATAACCCCTCCGGGCCCTGAAGTCGCGCCGACCCAACAAGCCTACCTCCAGGGCCGTTATCCTCCACCGCCTCAGTACCCTTACGGCAGTTGGAACATAGGCGGGGAGGTACTCATGGGATTTCCGTAGATCACCGGGGCGACCACCCCCCTCCTAGCGTACCACTATACATCACCTCATGTTTGCGACGGTTTCCAGGAGAACGGGTCTGTCTGTGTGCGTCCGGCCGGCGCAACGGACTTAAGGCTTATTTTCTTCTATACATTTGTAAGTGCATTTTTACTTTTTTTATTTTGAGAAATAAAGGGTTTTACACTATTTGGAGTTTTATCTTCCCTTTATGGTCCCGATGTCCCTTCTTTTGAGTCCTTCTTTGGGTCTTTGAGGAATACGCTTGGGAACAGACCTTCTTCCCAATCCCCACTGGAGTAGTGGAACCAGGAGGAAAGTGAGGATCCCCTCTGGCTGGAAGTCATTCTTACAAGTCTCGTGTGACCCTCTGTAGTAGGGGGTCATGGTTTTCTGGTAAGCGGCAAATTTTTATCACATGTTGGTGGCAGATTGAACACTTACCCTCTCATTGGACTAAGTGGCTGTTTTTTCCATGAATATGGTGGTTTAGTTTTGGAAGGACTTCATCTTCACACTTTATAATAATCGTTTTTGTGGTTTATGTATATGGACTCACTGTTTAAATACTGGATGTTTTTGTTTTATTTTATTTTATGCCGATAGAGGTCCACATAACGGAAATTTATGTTGTAAGGGTTAATTTTTATGTTCAAAGTTCTTTATATGTGCTTTACATTATGCACACATGCTCACTAATTTATATATGGTTATCATACTGTGTTTTCAATTTATAATTTTTTTGTGCACAATCAGTTGTCTGCATAAGTTAAGCGCGGCTTAGTAGTATATTTTTTAATTTTTTCTGTATTTATGTGACACAGTAAAGCCGCAGCTAAACGTTCATTCCCACAGGTATCACTTTAGAGTACATATTATTTACACTTTTTCTTTTACCTTAGCGCAGTTTTTTCACATTCTTTCTTTACAACTAATTAGATAAATGGCAAAAATTGGAAAGTAAATAGTGTAGCGCTAAATCTCAAAATGTGATATATAAAAAAGGAAAAGGGTGTGCACCCAAATACCCCTATATATATATTGCAATGCAAGTACCTATATATATAGATATATATAACAAAAAATCTGTGATAAATGTCCACAGTAAAAACCAAGCAAATATCAATTAAAGTTCTTATAGTCCATGTGAAAAAAGTGATACATTTTTCTTTTGAATAAATCAATCTTCCATGTGACAAACTCCGTGATGTGGATCCCAACAGTGAACTTGAAAATATAACTGAAGTGAAAAGACCACCACCACAAACACAGGAGGCTTACCAAAACGTTTGAACACCCAAGAACATACGTTCTGTGAGTCAAACAAGCTTGTGTTGTAAAAAAATGTACCACTTTTTTCACATGGACTATAAGACAGTATTAACTTCCCTTCACAACAACCAGGGGTCAAGTCCTGGGAAAAAAAGTGTGGGAACTCCCACCCAAGATCCATTCCCCCACCAAAAAAAAAAAAAAAAGTACGCTCATATGCATATATACTTCAAAGAAAATACAGTACAACATTTATTGTAAAGTGCAAGTTTACAAAAACAAAATAACGTGTCAAACAAAACAATCAACACAATGGGTGATGATCTTTCCCTCGCAGGGAATTTCTACCACAAATACACCCTGTTCCAAATTCTGTTACACAGCCCATTAGAAAATATCCCACAAACAGGAATAACGTTGTACTTGGCGTTTAAGATTATCAACTTTCCGAGATTTATTATCATCTGCGCTGCGATGTGTGGTCAGCCATTTTGTGACATATGGCAAAGGATCCCATAAATGCACAGGGGGGCCAATGAGACTAATAAACAATAGAGAAGATAGGCGTTCAATGCCAAGCCCACTCCTAATGGGTGACATCACCAAATTCATATATATAATCATACTCCTTTAACAAATAAACTGCAACATTTATAGTACCAGTTTACAAGGACACCTCCAAAATTCACATGCCTTAAATAAATCTAGAACAGATGTAACAAAATAATTTAAGCTGTATGCTATACTAATAAAAAACCACCACAAATGTGTGAAAACGGTTCCCTCGCAGGGGATTGCAATGACTGGGGGCCCCTTCTGCACTATGTCTCTATGCAAGCTACGATATGTGGGGCCCCTTCTGCCGCAAGATGTCCACACATGTGTTGGTCTGTGCAGGGGAGGGAGGTCGGGCATGCTGAGTGTGCCGGCCCGGAGCTCCTCTTCTCAGGCTGCCTGTATTGTTTCTGCAAAGTGGGGCTCAGGCCCCAGGCCACTCACTCATCTGTTCCCATCAATGCAGCCTGATCAGTGCCCATCAAATGGAGCTTTGTCAGTGCCCCCATCAGAGAGCAGGGGTTCCCTTCAGACAGCCCCCCCATCAGAGTGTCCCCATAACAGTGCCCTCATCAGAGAAGCAGGTGTTTTCACGGAGGGGGGAAGTAGCAGAATGGAGGGGGACACAGAGGAAAACTGGAGGGGGGCAGAGAGGAAAACTGGAGGGGGACAGTAGCAGAACAGAGGGGACATTAGCAGAATGGAGGGGACAGCAGAACGGAGGGGGACACGGAGGAAAACTGGTAGGGGTGCAACGGATCAAAAAACTCACGGATCGGATCATTCCTCGGATCAGAGTCATGGATCGGATCATTTTTCGAATCAGCAAATAATTATTGAATTTGCAAAAACCTGTGAAAATGCCACCACCATATAGTACCCACTGCAATATACATCTCCCCCACTGTAATATTGGCTGAGCATGGATGGGTATGTCTGGGTATTGGCAGAGTAAGTATTGGCAGGGTAAGCATTGGCAGGGTAGGTATTGCAGAGTATTGGCAGGGTATGTATTGCAGAGTATTGGCAGGGTATGTATTGCAGAGTAGCGGTGGGGTATTGCAGAGTATTGGCAGAGTATTGAAGAATATTGGCAGGGTATTGCAGAGTATTGGCAGGGTATGTATTGCAGAGTATTGCAGGGTATTGGCAGAGTATTGCAGAGTATTGGCAGGGTATGTATTGCAGAGTATTGGCAGGGTATGTATTGCAGAGTATTGGCAGAGTATTGGCAGAGTATTTCAGGGTATTGGCAGAGTATGGCAGAGTATTGGCAGGGTATTGCAGAGTATTGGAAGAGTATTGCAGAGTATTGGCACAGTATTGCAGAGTATTGATAGGGTATTGCAGAGTATTGGCAGGGTATTTATTGGCAGAGTATTGGCAGGGTATTGCAGAGTATTGGCAGAGTATTGCAGAGTATTGGCAGAGTATTGCAGAGTATTGATAGGGTATTGCAGAGTATTGGCAGGGTGTTGCAGAGTATTGGCAGGGTATGTATTGCAGAGTATTGGCAGGATATTGAAGAGTATTGGCAGGATATTGAAGAGTATTGATAGGGTATTGCAGGGTGTGTATTGGCAGAGTATTGGCAGGGTATTGCAGAGTATTGGCACAGTATTGCAGAGTATTGGCACAGTATTGCAAAGTATTGATGGGGTATTGCAGAGTATTGGCAGGGTATTGCAGAGTATTGGCAGGGTATTGAAGAGTATTGGCAGAGTATTGGCAGGGTATTGCAGAGTATTGGCAGGGTATTGAAGAGTATTGGCAGGGTATTGAAGAGTATTGGCAGAGTATTGGCAGAGTATTGAAGAGTATTGGCAGAGTATTGAAGAGTATTGAAGAGTATTGGCAGAGTATTGGCAGAGTATTGAAGAGTATTGGCAGAGTATTGAAGAGTATTGGCAGAGTATTGGCAGAGTATTGGCAGAGTATTGAAGAGTATTGGCAGGGTATTGCAGAGTATTGGCAGGGTATGTATTGGCAGAGTATTGTGGAGTATTGACAGGGTATTGCAGAGTATTGGCAGGGTATTTATTGGCAGAGTATTGGCAGGGTATTGCAGAGTATTGTCAGGGTATGTATTGCAGAGTATTGCAGAGTATTGACAGGATATTGAAGAGTATTGGCAGAATATTGAAGAGTATTGATAGGGTATTGCAGGGTGTGTATTGGCAGAGTATTGGCAGGGTATTGCAGAGTATTGGCAGGGTATGTATTGCAGAGTATTGGCAGAGTATTGGCAGAGTATTGACAGGGTATTGCAGAGTATTGGCAGGGTATTTATTGGCAGAGTATTGGTAGGGTATTGCAGAGTATTGATAGGGTATTGCAGGGTGTGTATTGGCAGAGTATTGGCAGGATATTGCAGAGTATTGGCACAGTATTGCAGAGTATTGATGGGGTATTGCAGAGTATTGGCAGGGTATTGGCAGAGTATTGAAGAGTATTGACAGGGTATTGCAGAGTATTGGCAGGGTATTTATTGGCAGAGTATTGGCAGGGTATTGCAGAGTATTGGCAGGGTATTGAAGAGTATTGGCAGAGTATTGCAGAGTATTGGCAGAGTATTGCAGAGTATTGATAGGGTATTGCAGAGTATTGGCAGGGTGTTGCAGAGTATTGGCAGGGTATGTATTGCAGAGTATTGGCAGGATATTGAAGAGTATTGGCAGGATATTGAAGAGTATTGATAGGGTATTGCAGGGTGTGTATTGGCAGAGTATTGGCAGGGTATTGCAGAGTATTGGCACAGTATTGCAGAGTATTGGCACAGTATTGCAAAGTATTGATGGGGTATTGCAGAGTATTGGCAGGGTATTGCAGAGTATTGGCAGGGTATTGAAGAGTATTGGCAGAGTATTGGCAGGGTATTGCAGAGTATTGGCAGGGTATTGAAGAGTATTGGCAGGGTATTGAAGAGTATTGGCAGAGTATTGGCAGAGTATTGAAGAGTATTGGCAGAGTATTGAAGAGTATTGAAGAGTATTGGCAGAGTATTGGCAGAGTATTGAAGAGTATTGGCAGAGTATTGAAGAGTATTGGCAGAGTATTGGCAGAGTATTGGCAGAGTATTGAAGAGTATTGGCAGGGTATTGCAGAGTATTGGCAGGGTATGTATTGGCAGAGTATTGTGGAGTATTGACAGGGTATTGCAGAGTATTGGCAGGGTATTTATTGGCAGAGTATTGGCAGGGTATTGCAGAGTATTGTCAGGGTATGTATTGCAGAGTATTGCAGAGTATTGACAGGATATTGAAGAGTATTGGCAGAATATTGAAGAGTATTGATAGGGTATTGCAGGGTGTGTATTGGCAGAGTATTGGCAGGGTATTGCAGAGTATTGGCAGGGTATGTATTGCAGAGTATTGGCAGAGTATTGGCAGAGTATTGACAGGGTATTGCAGAGTATTGGCAGGGTATTTATTGGCAGAGTATTGGTAGGGTATTGCAGAGTATTGATAGGGTATTGCAGGGTGTGTATTGGCAGAGTATTGGCAGGATATTGCAGAGTATTGGCACAGTATTGCAGAGTATTGATGGGGTATTGCAGAGTATTGGCAGGGTATTGGCAGAGTATTGAAGAGTATTGACAGGGTATTGCAGAGTATTGGCAGGGTATTTATTGGCAGAGTATTGGCAGGGTATTGCAGAGTATTGGCAGGGTATTGAAGAGTATTGGCAGAGTATTGAAGAGTATTGACAGGGTATTGCAGAGTATTGGCAGGGTATTTATTGGCAGAGTATTGGCAGGGTATTGCAGAGTATTGGCACAGTATTGCAGAGTATTGATAGGGTATTGCAGAGTATTGGCAGGGTGTTGCAGAGTATTGGCAGGGTATGTATTGCAGAGTATTGGCAGGATATTGAAGAGTATTGGCAGAGTATTGAAGAGTATTGGCAGGGTATTGCAGAGTATTGGCAGGGTATGTATTGGCAGGGTATTGCAGAGTATTGGCAGGGTATGTATTGGCAGGGTATTGCAGAGTATTGGCAGGGTATTGCAGAGTATTGACAGAGTATTGCAGAGTATTGATAGGGTACTGCAGAGTATTGGCAGGGTATTGCAGAGTATTGGCAGGGTATGTATTGCAGAGTATTGGCAGAGTATTGTGGAGTATTGACAGGGTATTGCAGAGTATTGGCAGGGTATTTATTGGCAGAGTATTGGCAGGGTATTGCAGAGTATTGTCAGGGTATGTATTGCAGAGTATTGCAGAGTATTGACAGGATATTGAAGAGTATTGGCAGAATATTGAAGAGTATTGATAGGGTATTGCAGGGTGTGTATTGGCAGAGTATTGGCAGGGTATTGCAGAGTATTGGCAGGGTATGTATTGCAGAGTATTGGCAGAGTATTGACAGGGTATTGCAGAGTATTGGCAGGGTATGTATTGCAGATTATTGGCGGGGTATTGCAGAGTATTGGTGGGGTATTGCAGAGTATTGGCGGGGTAGTGCAGAGTATTGATAGGGTAGTGCAGAGTTTTGATAGGGTATTGCAGAGTATTGGCAGGGTATTGCAGATTATTGATACTGATAGGGTATTGCAGAGTATTGATAGGGTATTGCAGAGTATTGGCAGGGTATTGCAGAGTATTGATAGGGTATTGCAGAGTATTGATAGGGTACTGCAGAGTATTGGCAGGGTATGTATTGCAGAGTATTGGCGGGTATTGCAGAGTATTGGCGGGGTATTGCAGAGTATTGATGAGTATTGGCGGGTATTGCAGAGTATTGGCGGGGTATTGCAAAGTATTGGCGGGGTATTGCAGAGTATTGGCGGGGTATTGCAGAGTATTGATGAGTATTGGCGGGGTATTGCAGAGTATTGATGAGTATTGGCAGGGTATTGCAGAGTATTGATGAGTATTGGCAGTATGGATGAGTATTGGCAATTTGGCAGGGTATTGCAGAATGCAACTTACTTACACACTACTAGTGACTGACCTCCTGGTATTCTCTTCCCTTCTGTTCTGGGGGGAGAAGAACTAAGTAAACTCACAGTGCAGCGGCTGTTTCCACAGGAGGCACTGGGTAGAGGGGAGCGGGAGGACAGTCCGGCGCGTCACACTGACGGTCTCGTGCCAGTGCGTGCCCACGCCGAAGTCATGTGACCGGTTGCTAGGCAGGGGCCGCTCCGCATCTAGCAACCGGTCACATGACTTCGGCGTGGGCACGCACAGTCACTCGGCGGCTGAGGAGCGGCGCGGACTACGCGCTGCATAGCCTCAGCCGGCCCGGCTCAGATAGCTAATGGGAACGGCGTTCCCGCTGTGGAAATAGTACGGGAACGCCGTTCCCATGCGTTCCCGCAGCACTCGAGCCCTGACAACAACCATGGCCACCTAGGGCCCAAGAGGACTTTCCACCTGGTGAGGGACTGAAGTAGAGGGCTATTGCCACTCCTGCATCAGATGTATCCAAAGAAAAACTTTGCCTCACTGAGCTGCCCCAATGGGCCATCTTCAGAGTCAGGGACCCATGGAGCTGGTGTGCATTGATTTTCTGTGCTCTTCAGCCAGAGAGGTTCAACCGAACCCTACTGGATATGCTTGGGACTTTTAATTCTGAACAAAAGCAGTACTAGAGCAAGCATATAGCCGCTATCGTGCATGCTTATAACTGCATCACACACAATGCCACAGGATACTCCCCCTATCGTCTGATGTTTGGACGGGAGGCCCGGCTGCCAGTAGACTTGGCCTTTGGCACGTCCTTAGACCATACCTTGACAACCTCCCACAGAGGGTATGTGGACAGCTTACAGAAAAGTCTGAAGACTGCCTATGACAAGGCCCAAGCTGCCTTAGATGCCTACTCCGCCCCCCCCCCCCCCCCCACAAGCCAGTCACAAAAAAAAGTGGTCCCTTTAAGAAAAAAAAAGTTCCCGTAAGTGCATTGTGTTTGGGTGGGCGCCGGTCACAGTGCACTGTGGAAGCGTCATGCCAATGCAATCCCGTGATTGCAGGCAAAACGCTTCATTTGCAGTGTTTTTTGATGCCCTGTGGCGCTGTGCAGAGCACCTCTACATGCTCATTGGGTTGTTCTCTTGCATGTCCTTATGTGTGGGTAGTGCCATGGATGGGCAGCGTGTCACTTTCGGTTTTGGCTCTGTGTGGATGGCGAAGCCCAGGTAATGTCTTACTAACAGCCTGTAATTGTCTGTCCAGTGTCCATCCCACACATATACAGCAGCACCTTGTGTTGTATGTAGTCTGTGATCGGAGGGTGGAGGGAGCCGTGCTGTGCTTCACCTCTGCCCTGGAATCCACCTCTGCTCCAGCCCTTCACCGACAATGTGCTGGAGCCTTCATTACACATCTCCTGTATATGTATACCACGAGGGCTCCCAGCACTGCGTCCTACAGTCATCCTCCAAAGGTCAGTGTTCCCTCATCTCTGTATCTCTATTTATCTGTATGTATGTATGTATGTATCTGTCATGTATCAGATAAGACCAGAACTGTGTGGACTGCAACAGAGGAAACCCAAACGTGTATAAGTGAAATATAATGATTTATTAAGGTAAGTGAATAAAATAAATACAACCACACAGTGCAATAAACCAACCAACAGACAGAGACCCCCAAATAACAACAGACAGATATGTACAAAATGGGAAATACCAGGATCATAAACAAAGCCAGGCCAGGGTCATACACGGGAAGATCAGCCGATGGGGGAAGGAACACAGGACAGGGAGAGGATGGACGGATCAGACTGCAGCCCAGGGATGACAGGAATAGGTGAGACAGGGTAGGGACCAGGACAGGGAAACAGGATCACAAGTTCAGGGCACAGGAACAGGTTCAGCTCACACAGCAGCAGGTCAGGGCACAGGAACAGGAACAGGAACAGCTCACACAGCAGCAGGTCAGGGCACAAGGACAATACCAAGGCAAACATGCGAGTGCTTGCCAGCTATTTATAGGCCTGTAATTGGCCTCAAGTGACACCTCATTGCAGGAGGTGCTGTCTGCTCCACACTGCCAGGATCCATTTGCTGGTGGACGCCAGTACTGCAGCCCAAAGATGACATAACATCAGCTGGGAAAAGCTCTCCTGACAGTTCCAAACTGCCAGGAGACACCTGCTGGTGGACCTCAGTACTGCACGCCAAAAGACAGATACTGTCAGGAAATGTTCCATTCGCTAATAATATCTATCTATCTATCTATCTATCTATCTATCTATCTATCTATCTATATCTATCTATCTGTATCTATCTATATCTGTATCTACCTATCTATCTATCTGTATCTATCTATCTATCTATCTATCTATCTATCTATCTATCTATCTATTTAACTGCATATCTATCTGTCTGTATGTCTATCTATCTGTATATCTGTCTATTTGTCTATTCTATCCAATCTATCCCTCTATCTTTGTGTCTAAAGGGCCCCATCATGGCGAGTGACGTTGGGGGTGGTTGGGGTTTTGTTTGCTCCCCCTAAAAAAATGGAGCACCAGCCGCCACTGGTGAGGAGTACACAGACAAGTGTGTCTTGCCTACAGTCAAGCACGGTGGTGGGCGTGTCATGGTCTGGGGCTACATGAGTGCTGCTGGAACTGGGGAGCTACAGTTCATTGAGAGAACCATAAATGCCAACATGTACTGTAACATACCGAAGCAGAGCATGATCCCCTCCCTTCAGAGACTGGGCCGCAGGGCAGTATTACAACATAACGACCCCAAACACACCTCCAAGGTGACCACTGCCTTGCTAAAGAAGCTGAGGGTAAAGGTGATATACTGGCCAAGCATGTCTCCAGATCTAAACCCTATTGAGCATCTGTCGGGCATCCTCAAACGGAAGGTGGAGGAGCGCAAGGTCTCTAACATCCACCAGCTCCGTGATGTCCTCATTGAGGAGTGGAAGAGGACTCCAGTGGCAACCTGTGAAGCTCTGGTGAACTTCATACCCAAGAGGGTTAAGGCAGTGCTGCAAAATAATGGTGGCCATACCAAATATTGAAACTTTTGGCCAAATTTGGACATTTTCACTTAGAGGTGTACTCACTTTTGTTGCCAGTGGTTTAGAGATTAATGGCTGTGTGTTTAGTTATTTTGAGGGGACAGCAAATTTTCACTGTTATACAAGCTGTGCGCTAGACATGTGCGGTTCGTTTCGTATGAATCGAAAATTCATCCGAAATACGAATTTCTATGCTTCCAAATTGTATATGAAATTCGTTGATAAATTTCGGATCCAAATTCCATTACGGAAACGTGACTGGTGTTTTGTTGACCAATCAGAGGTTTTCTTCTGCTGCTGAGTGAGGGTTGGGAAAATTACCTTTTTTAATATGGGAGTGGGAGACTGGTACTGGTAGTAGATGGGAGATTCTGAATCAGACAAATTAAGAATGTCCATTAATATCGTTTTATTATTGTCATAATAATTACGATTATTCGTTATGATGAAGTTAAAAACCCAGGAAGTCAGCACAGCACAGGGATGGTGGGAGCCCCTCCTAATGAGCACAGCAGGGGTATAGCCCCAGGAGGAAGTCAGCACAGCACAGGGATGGTGGGAGCCCCTCATAATGAGCACAGCACAGGGTATGTGGGAGCCCCTCATAATGAGCACAGCAGGGGTACAGCCCCAGGAGGAAGTCAGCACAGCACAAGGATGGTGGGAGCCCCTGATAATGAGCACAGCAGGGGTACAAACCCAGGAAGTCAGCACAGCACAGGGATGGTGGGAGCCCCTCATAATGAGAACAGCCCCAGGAGGAAGGCAGCACAGCACAGGAATGTTGGGAGCTCCTCATAATGAGCATAATGAGTCGACGACTGCCATATTGAGAAAGGTATTTTTTGCTTTTTAAATTCATCATAACGAACGTTCGTAGTTGTTATGAAAAGTTAACGAACCTAGTGAAAATTCGTATTTCGTACGAATTAACGGCTAATACGAAACGGAAGGGAACAAAACAACACAAATGTATTGACGGCACACATGTCTACTGTACACTCACTACTTTACATTGTAGCAAAGTGTAATTTCACATGAAAAGATATAATATAATACAATATTTGCTAAAAATTGCACCGGCATCCTGAAAGGGGCCAGACGCATGAATAGGGGGGTGGCGGCCGTGGATAGAGCATGGGGGTGGTGGCCGTGGATAGAGGAGTCGCCACTGGGACACTGTACAGATCCTGTAAATAGACTTGTAAATAGGCACCAATAAACCCTGCACTTTGTCACTACATCACTGGACTGGTATCTGTGCCTAAAAGTGTTCTGACCCCACAGAGCTTTGTTTTTGCTACCTATCCCCAATTTAAACAGTTGAAATTCAATCTCTTCCCTTAGTAAAAGCACCTCACACAGTATATTAAAACACTGGTAGGGCACACAGTTAACCCTCTTATCACCCCTTTCCAGCCAGTGTCTTTAGTACAGTGGCAGTGCATATTTTTTAGCACTGATCACTGTATTAGTGTCACTGGTCCCCAAAAAGTGGCAGTTAGTGGCAGAATGTCCACTGCAATATCACAGTCCCGCTTTAAGTTGCTGATTGCCACCAATACTAGTTTAACCACTTGCCCACTGGATACTTAAACTCCCTGCCTAACCAGACCAATTTCAACTTTCTGTGCTCTCCCATTATATGTCAATTACTCAGTCATACAACACTGTACCCATATGTCCAGTTTTGTCCTTTCTTTTAGTGGTATTTGATCACCGTTGTTTTTTTTTTATTTTTTGCGCTATAAATGAAAAAAGACAGACAATTTTGTAAAAAAAAAAAAAAAAAAAAATGCATTTCCTCGTTTCTCTTATAAAATACAAGCTATTGTGCCAATCATTGAAACTTTATCGCACCTGATGTACTGAGGGCCCAGTGATGGGACAAGGTCACGTGGAGCCCAGGGCGAACTTGCCAAATTGTGCCCACCCCAAGATGTATGATTATGTGTCAGCCAAAATCCCCCCCCCCCCAAATAAAATCGAGCATTAACCTGCATGTTCCCCCTAAGCATAAATCTTTCCCCTGCTGAAATCCCCCCTCCTGGCACAAATCTTTGCTCCCTCCCATCCCCTCCAGCTCAAATCCTCCGTCTCCCCACATGTCCCCAGCACAACCCCACCCCTCAAATTTCCCCTCCGAGCACATATCCACTCCCCCCACTCCAACCCCCCCATAGCGCAAATACCCCCCAATTATCCCTACTAGCATAAATCCCCCTCTTACCATATTACCCTTTCTAGCACCCCCCCCCCCCCCCCAAGAACAAATTCCCCTTCACCCAGCTCCCCAAATCACTGCACCTAGCACACCTCCCCAAATTTCCCCTTCTGGAACAATTCTTACCCCCTGCCCCCCCAACTCCTCGTGGTGCCCCCCCACTTCATATGATAACACAGCGCCCAGGCAGCGCCCCTCCTGCCCAACCCTTTTTCCGAGCCCTGTGAGGACCTATCTCATTTCTTGAAACCTTAACAAGCCAGGACAGTACAAATACCCCCCAACTGACACCTTTTTAGAAAGTAGACATTACAGGGTATTTAGTAATAGGCTTGGTGAGTTTTTTGAAATTTTTTCCCACATTTCTTTGCAAAATTAAGATTTTCACAAAATTGTCATAGTAACAGGTTATTTCTCACACAGCATATGAATTCTTGCAATTACACCCCAAAACACATTCTGCTTTTCCTCCTGAGTACGGCGATACCACATGTGAGACTTTTAAACAGTGTGGCCACATACAGGGGCCAGTATGCAGGGAGCACCATCAGGTGTTCTAGGGACATAAATTACACATATCATTTCTTGACTGCCTCTTACAATTTCGAAGGTCCTGGAGCAGCAGGACAATGGAAATGCCGCAAAAATTACCCCATTTTGGAAAGTAAACACACGTATATTCTATAAGGCATGATGAGTCTTTTGAACATGTCATTTTTTTCCACAGGTTTTTGGAAAATGTGTAAAGAAAATGAAAACACATTTTTTTTCTTACACAAAGTTGTCTATTTATAAGATATTTCTAATACATAGCAAAAATTACACCCCAAAATATATCCTGCTACTCGTCCTGAGTACGGCGATACCACATGCGTGAGACTTTTACACAGCCTGGCCACATACAGAGGCCCAACATGCAGGGAGCACCATCAGGTGTTCTAGGAGCATAAATTGCACATCTAATTTGACTACCTATTACACTTTTGTGAGGTACTGTAGTGGCATAGATGTGGCATAGATGAGAACTGATGTGGCATGGATGAGCACTGGTGTGGCACAGATGAGAACTGATGTGGCATGGATGAGCACAGATGTGGCATTGATGTGGCACAGGCATATCTCCCAACTTTTTGAGATGGGAACGAGGGACACCTATTAGCAAAAGTATGTAGGCATAGGACACACCCCCTGTCACACCCCCTTAAAGGAGAATTATACAAAAAAATTATTAGTTAAAGCCACAAGTGCTTTTTTTTTTACCACTACTATTTCTTTACACTGGCTTTTGACATTTTTACAAATGCAGCAGTTTAGAAATTGGATGAAAGTTTTATCACTGGAAAACACTTTTTGAAAGATAAAAAGTGCATTTTAAGTACAACTACATAGATCAGATCAAAATGAGGGACAAATGAGGAGGAAAGAGAGACAGAGGGACTTTGTTCTGAATCATAGACAGTCCCTCGAAATCAGGGACAGTTGGGAGCTATGCACAGATTAGAACTGATGTGGCATTGATGAGTAGTGATGGACGAACTTCCGACGGGACGTTTCGCGAGCGCGGACCACGAACGCGGCCGATAGTTTGCGAACCATAAAGTTTGCGGCGGGCCCCATTGACTTCAATGGGAGGCGAACTTTGCAAACCTACAGGTCAAATTTGCAGCCACAAAATAATTACTAGCTGTGCAAACATAGTCCCACCACACAGCCAATGACATAACACATCTATGAGGTGAATCTGGGATCGATAACTACAAGCATTCTTTTTTTATATGTGAAATTGTGACAATTCAGGACTGTGGAGCGCATGAAGGCAATGGAGCAGAGGGAAGGTCAGGGTAGGCAAAGAAGAGGGTTTCAGGAGATGATCACCAGCAGCGTGACATACAGCAATGACACCAGCACCGTGATATACAGCACTGACACCAGCACCATGATATACAGTAGACTTGTGCACAACTAAAAAATTCGTTTAGTTCTGTTTCGTTTCTTTCCGTTCCCGTTGATTCGTAGTCATTCGTAATTTCGTAAAACGAGATTTTCGTGCTCGGACTAATTCGTATTTTCGCAAGTAACGTTTTTTGTTGAATCGGAATGAGTCGGCCGTATATTTAGTTGTTTTATAATTCGTACTTTCGGTAGAGAACGTTGTTTTTCGTTGATTCTGGACACAACTCCTACTTTCGTAACTTTTTTTTTTGTTTGTTGATTCGTAATTTTCAGTCTCTTACAATGGCGCTGCCTAACGTTGATTCGTAGTTATTCGTAATTTCGTAAAACGGGATGCTCGGACTAATTCTTATTTTCGCAAGTAAGGTTTTTAGTTGAATCGGAATGAGTCGTATTTCTGAAGGCCTTATATTTAGTTGATTTATAATTCGTACTTTTGGTAGAGTACGTTGTTTTTCCGTTGATTCTGGACACAACTCCTACTTTTTCTTTTGTTTGTTGATTCGTAATTTTCAGTCTCTTACAATGGCCCTGCCTAACGTGCTTCGAATGGATTCGTAAATTCATTACTTTTTTTTTTTTTGTTTGTTGATTTGTAATTTTACGTGTCTCTCACACAATGGCGCTGTCTAACGTGCTTCGAATGGATTCGTACATTCGTAACCTTTTCTGTTCGTTGACGTTTATTCGTAAATTTACACGTCTGACAAGACTGACAGTGGCTCTGCGGTGCTGCGTGCTTCGAATGGATTCGTACTTTTCTAATACATCACAGTTATTCGTAACTATTCGAAATCTCGTTTTTTTTTACTTTCGTTTTTGACATGTGGCTATAGTCTCCGCCCCTGTATGCCATTTTGAGAGGTTGTATAGTGGTGTGGTGAGGAAGGAGCAGAGAGCAGAGCAGAGAGCAGAGCAGAGAGTTTTGTGTTTGTTTTTGTGTGTTTTGGTGAAATTAGAATGTCTGGGAGTGAGAATGGACGTGTGAGACTTGTGAGTGAGAATGTTGGTGTTGGTATGAGAGTTGTTGGTGTGAGTGAGAGTGGAGGGGAGCGGAGGAGTGGAGGAGAGGACTCAGGGGAGGGGAGGAGTGTAGTGGAGGAGAGGCATAGAGGGGAGAGGAGGAGTGTAGGGGAGGGGGGGCGTGGAGGGGAGTGGAGGAGTGGAGGAGGGGACTCAGGGGAGAGGAGGAGTGTAGTGGAGGAGAAGCATGGAGGGGAGAGGAGGAGTGTAGGGGAGGGGGGGCGTGGAGGGGAGTGGAGGAGTGGAGGGGACTCAGGGGAGAGGAGGAGTGTAGCCGAGGAGAGGCATGGAGGGGAGAGGAGGAGTGTAGGGGAGGAGGGGCGTGGAGGGGAGCGGAGGCGTGGAAGGGAGAGGAGTGGAGGTGAGAGGAGGATCAGTGGGGGGTTGAGGAGAGAAGAGGAGGCGTGGAGGGAAGAGGAGGGGAGAGGAGGTGTGGAGGGGAGAGTAGAGAAAAGGAAGCGTAGAGGGGAGAGGAGGCAGGGAGGGGAGAGGAGGATTGGAGGAGAGGAGAGGCGTGAAGGGGAGAGGAAGAGTGGAGGTGAACGGAGGAGTGGAGTGGAGCCAAGGCATAGAAGAGAGCATGCCCATGGAGGTGGAGTGGAGCTGGTGCATGTCCAAAAAAAGAGGCAAGTGTCCACCCCTACATCAGAAGAGATTTCTGACGCCGACCTGCAGCATCACCAGCGAACTAAGAGACAGGGAAGATCAAGGGGCCCCTTATTTACCCCAGAGGAGAATTCTGCATTGGTTGCTGCAGTGAACAGAGACAAACTGAGACTCTTCAGCCTAAATGTCTCAACGTCGGCGAAGAGAGCAGCCTGGGAACGAGTCCGGGACTCAGTGAATGCAGTCTCCAAGGTTCGCAGGGCCACCTCTGGTGTCAGGCACAGGTAATTATTCAAATATTATATCACTCTTAGAACACACCACATATATGTGAAAAATACACAATATAGTCAATATATAGTCAATAAACTGATTTGAACGTAACACAAATATTTATTTGGCACAGACACAGAAAAGTAACATGTAAAATAAAAATAATATTGTTGTAACGTGTATTAACTATACTGTATCTTATTTTTTTCATTTGCAGGTTTTATGATTGTCGGGCGTCAGTTAATAAACAGATAGAGAAGCATCTTCTGGCCCAGTCTACTGGAGGAAAGGCTGTGGTCTTCAGACAGTGGGAGGCAGAGCTGAGAGATGGCCTGCTTGCAGACGAGGATGTCCCTGGAGTCAGCAGAGAGGGTCCAGCCGAGCATCAGAGAGCTGGTGAGTAAAATAAAATATATCATTATATATTGCAGTTATATGTTGTTTCCAGCTCACTATTTTTTTTTTTATGACTACGCATGTAAGACTTACGTTTTACTTTACATTCATGTTTTGCAGATCGAGCAACGTCATCTGTGGAAGGATCAGCTCCAAGTTCCTGCCCTCAATATTCTGGTAATGGTGAGTACCTAACATAAACACAAAGCAAACATAATAATAAATAAACATAATAACAAACATCTATTTAACATTTAAAGCAGACATCACTAAATGGCGGACTGTGGGCTAAATGCATACCGAGACACTGTGCCAACCGCCACAGTCCAGCCATTTATGTGCCGTTCTGCACACCGAGCCAGAGACACAGCGGGAGACACAGCAGCTCTGAATATTGGGCAAGAACGGAGCTTTTGAAGATAACTTTCCAAGTTAACCAGCAGGCGATTGGTTGCTAGCAACCAATCACCTGCTGGTTAACTTCAGCACCTCCCGCTCCTACCCACTATTCAGTGCTGCTGTGTCTCCCACTGTGTCTCCAACTCTGTGAGACCAAATAAGGTAGCAAGGGGCAGAGCTGTGGAGGCTGTATTCTGACAGGGGCAGAGCTGGGAGGTTAAGATGGGAAACTGGCAGAGATGCAGGAGGCTGTGTAATGTGAAGGGAGCCAGAGTTGCAGGGGGCTGTGATGTGAAGGAGGGCAATGGACAAAGCTGTGGGGAGGTGCTATGAAGGTGGCGGAGAAGATTAAGATACCATTGTGAACGGAGGTTCAGAACACTACTGTAAACTGTGATGTGAAGGGGGATTGTGATATGCCAGGGGACTGAGGAAACTGATGTAAGAATGGGATTGAGAAATAAAAGAGGAGGGGCTGTCAAAGCACAATTTAGCAATGATTTTTCCTCTTATCTGGGACTTGCTCCTTTTTGTTATGAAGTCAGATTTATGACATCTGGCTTCTGCTGTGCTCCCGAAGCCGGGTGACAATCCTCTGCCGTCCATTCTCTGGCTGAGAGATTAGCTGATTGTTCTCAGCCAATAAATGTCACACTGTGCAAGGGAATAAAAAAAAAATTAAAGCCCAAATAAGTCCTGTAGCATACCACTTCCCACAAAACAATGTATCTGTACAGCGCTTTGAGGAAGTGGTTGTACCGGGGTGATAAGCAGCTGCAGCCGTCACCCCGGTACCTCTTTTTAGATCTGGTGGTTGGCTTTGCTATAACAACCGATGCGGCTCCGAAGCTGCTCAGCTGTCATCATAAGGAGTGGGAGAGGATACGACAAGCCCCCCACCTGCCGCTTTCCACCACTTTGCCCGGGTCTCCAGTCCGGAGCGACCAGCCGGCACGTCCGCCGGCATGCCAGAGTCGCAAACAAAGCCAGAATCGGCTTCAATCGAGTCTCCAATGTAGTAACTCAGAAGTTACGTACTCGTTTACATGGCTGCCAATGGCACCGATATGAAAAAATCCACAGTATTCAAATATGCAGATTTTTGCTTTTTGAATACTTGTACATGCAAAGGAGGGATTTGGGGAATGGGATTTTTTTAAAGTACAACTGGAAAAACAAAATAAATAAGAACAAAATAAAAATAAATTATTTGAAAGTGCCCATAATGGTGTTCAAATCACACTTGTGAGGCATTGCCACATTGAGAGAAATAATTATAGCAAAAGATCTCTTCTGTAACGCTAAACTGGTAATCGTAAAACAAAAATCCCATGCTCACCTATAGTGATTTTCTAAGTACCATAGTTTCTTGCCATTCCAAGAGCGTTTGCAATTTTAAACCATAACATGTTCGATATCTATTTACTTTAAGTAACATCGTCTATCACAATATCCCAAAAAATTGTGTTAAATAAATTTACTGTAAAAAAAATTTTAATTCTGTAAATTTTTCCCAAAAAATTGCTTTTGAAAGGCCACTGTGCAAATACACACACACATATATATATATATATATATATATATATATATATATATATATATATATGATGTTTGTGGTTCTCAGTAATTTTCTATAATGATTTTAAATTGTAAACAATAACTGACAGAAATAGGCTTGGTCCAGAAGTGGTTACCTTAACTCTTTTTTATTCTATCTTTAACAGAAAGCCTGAGCCATATCCCGGACCCTCCAGCATCAGCTTCTGTCAGGAAGCAGCGGCACATTACTCCTCAGCGTAAGTAGAATACGCAAGCTGCCAATATAAAGAAACAGGACACGAGGCACCATCATCATCCACACGTTACAAACAAGCATTATAAAACACATAAAAAGCTATTTAACAACCATAGATTATTTTGTAATAAAAAGTGGTTACCTTAACTCTTTTTTATTCTATCTTTAACAGAAAGCCTGAGCCATATCCCGGACCCTCCAGCATCAGCTTCTGTCAGGAAGCAGCGGCACATTACTCCTCAACGTAAGTAGAATACGCAAGCTGCCAATATAAAGAAACAGGACACGAGGCACCATCATCATCCACACGTTACAAACAAGCATTATAAAACACATAAAAAGCTATTTAACAACCATAGATTATTTTTTTGTAATAAAAAGTGGTTACCTTAACTCTTTTATTCTATCTTTAACAGAAAGCCTGAGCCATATCCCGGACCCTCCAGCATCAGCTTCTGTCAGGAAGCAGCGGCACATTACTCCTCAACGTAAGTAGAATACGCAAGCTGCCAATAT
Source organism: Lithobates pipiens (assembly GCF_037356315.1). NCBI lineage: Eukaryota > Metazoa > Chordata > Amphibia > Anura > Ranidae > Lithobates > Lithobates pipiens. The sequence continues at coordinate 53,481,026 of NW_027507789.1, read as the reverse complement.
AAAGAAACAGGACACGAGGCACCATCATCATCCACACGTTACAAACAAGCATTATAAAACACATAAAAAGCTATTTAACAACCATCCATTTTTAAGTTCATACACACACACCTCAAACTAGGGGTCGACTGATTATTGGTGGCCACTTTTTTGTAATAATCGTTATCGTTGACAAACTTACCAATATAGTGCTTCGAGGTGTTGTACTGGGGTGATGCCTGCAGCGGCAGACATCACCCGGTACCGTTTTTTAACAACCGATATGGCTAAGCAGCCGCTTGTCTGTTATTACAAACAGCCGGAGGGGATGTCCTCCCCAGAAGTGCAGTCGCTGTAAATCTGAGGAGAAACTCTGAAATGAGGTGGAGCTCTGCTGATTTTATCATCCAATCGTGTACAAGCAAACATTCTGTTTTTTTATTTTCCTTGCATGTCCCCCTCAGATCTACAGTGCACTTGTAGTGGCAAGTGTATTTTCCTTTAGTAAATAGACCCCACTGTTTTTATTGTAACCTATAATTGTTTATTCTATTACTACAATATTTGGAAATGCATCTGATCTTAGTATCCGACCGCCACTACAATCGGCCACCAGTAACTAGGGTGGAACTTATAAAAGAGTAGCAAAAATAAAATATTTGCTATATAATGAAAAGAAAAACAAACATATGTTTCTTTAAAGCATTTGTTAACCTAAAAAAACCAAACCTGTTCCCTTAACAACTTAAGGAAGGACCACATGCCGCAGTTATACGTCGGCTGTTTGAAGAGGACCACCATTGTTATGGCAGCAGATAGCTGCCATAACCCCGGTATCTTCTTCAGCGGGCGGTCCTCTTTCAGATAAAAGTGGTCACTTCGGCAGACTTGCCGCGAGTTCACTTTTATCAGGTAAAATAATAAAAACAGTGTAGCGCTTCAATAATAATAAATGTGATCAACATAAATTATAAAAATAATAATATAACAAAAATCGCATAAATATAAATGCCTAGAGATAAAAGTCCAACATTAGGCGCTCATTCCACTATGTAGCTGGCATAGGAGTGACCAAGCCGTCACAGAGAAGGAAAATGGTGTACTAGGCGAATGTATTCATGTGGGTCTGCTTGACTGTAAACATCAGAGAAAAGTAGATAAATACTTCTTACCGGAACAGTTGGACTCACACAGTCATATGACGGTTGAGTCTAGAAAGCTTGAGGTCACAATCTGGGACCAAGGAGTGTAAGGAGAGAGGTCTGTTGAGCTGATGGAAGAGCTCCGGGCGGTTGTAGGCTCAATGATGGATCCTTTCAGATGGAACGTCAAAGTAATCAAGCTCAGACGCAGCCCGTTGTACCAATACTCCAACCTCCCCCGGATGAGGAGGGGGGTGTTGTGAAGTTTTAAACCAAAAAAATGGAGAAAAAGAAAAAAAGGCTCCACATGGTGCGGGTCAAACGATATAAAAAATGTTGGTTTATTGAAGTCAAAAGATAATTAATGACTTGGTGATCACATAAAAAACGAAATGAAATTAAAAGCAATGTGGGGTGCCAACAGCTCGACCGACGCGTTTCGACATATGTGTCTTCGAAGACACATATGTCGAAACGCGTCGGGCGAGCTGTTGGCACCCCACATTGCTTTTAATTTCATTTCGTTTTTTATGTGATCACCAAGTCATTAATTATCTTTTGACTTCAATAAACCAACATTTTTTATATCGTTTGACCCGCACCATGTGGAGCCTTTTTTTCTTTTTCTCCATTTTTTTGGTTTAAAACTTCACAACACCCCCCTCCTCATCCGGGGGAGGTTGGAGTATTGGTACAACGGGCTGCGTCTGAGCTTGATTACTTTGACGTTCCATCTGAAAGGATCCATCATTGAGCCTACAACCGCCCGGAGCTCTTCCATCAGCTCAACAGACCTCTCTCCTTACACTCCTTGGTCCCAGATTGTGACCTCAAGCTTTCTAGACTCAACCGTCATATGACTGTGTGAGTCCAACTGTTCCGGTAAGAAGTATTTATCTACTTTTCTCTGATGTTTACAGTCAAGCAGACCCACATGAATACATTCGCCTAGTACACCATTTTCCTTCTCTGTGACGGCTTGGTCACTCCTATGCCAGCTACATAGTGGAATGAGCGCCTAATGTTGGACTTTTATCTCTAGGCATTTATATTTATGCGATTTTTGTTATATTATTATTTTTATAATTTATGTTGATCACATTTATTATTATTGAAGCGCTACACTGTTTTTATTATTTTACCTGTCGAACTTTGTTTGTTTTTGGTGTTGGCTGCTGTTGTGGCTGTTGTGGCCATTTCTTCACAAACTATAGCGCAGTGTTTTCCCTTTTTGTATTTCACTTTTATCAGGGGCATGAGAGGCCCACCACGCTCCAGTCGCCTCTGCCGCTTACCAGTAGCAGTGGAGACGATCAGGTCCACTTCTGCCCTCCAGTCTTAAAGGGGCTTTTTTGGGGGGGGGGGGGGAATATGACAATTCTTTTTATATACATTTTTTTTGCACTTTAGTGTAAATATGAGATCTGAGGTCTTTTTGACCCCAGATTTCACATTATAGAGAACCTTTCATTCTTTTTTTCTATTACATGGGATGTTTGTTTACATTCCTTGTAATAGGAATATATGTGACACAAAATATATTTATTTTTTAAAGGACAGTGTCAAAATAAAAAATTAAAAGTAAAATAAATATTTTTATTCTAATGTCTAGAAATCTATTTCTTTGAATGCTATCATCAACATTGGCTATCTCGTCTATTTCAGATCAACAAGACCAGTCAGAGGGGAGAGCACAATGCAGCCTGCCTTGCTCACCTGTCCTTATTTGCGAGGGCATTGAGCTCCAGAATGAGCCAGAGCTTACCCCTGTGATTCCCCAGACTCCTGTCTTCTCCCCATGGCCAGAGGAGGCCACGGGCCATGTTTCCCGCATCCTGCCACCATCTGATGCTGCCCCTGGTGTGCCTCTACAGGAGCAGCCACAGCTGTTGCCCCCTCGTACCCAGATGGCACTGCCATCTACTGCTGTACCACCTGGACCAGCAACTGTCCCCGATGCAGTGCATCAGAGGCTCCTCAGAGAACTTCAGAGTCTGGCAAGTAACAATAGAAGGATGTCACGGGACATCAGGAGGTTAACCCGGAGCATTCAACTTGCAGCCAGGCAACAGACTGACCATATGGAGATTATGTTGGCCCGAGTAAACCAACAGCAGAACCAGGCAATGGAGCATTTGAGACTCTCTTTGATGGAAGCAATTTCCAGGCACAATGCTCCATTGCCTGGGAGCTCGTCTGCTAGTACTCAGAGCAGCAGAGAACCCTCTCCTTCGGAAATCTGAGGGCTAGTTCTTCCTCTGTTCCAGGACCCAAGGCAGCTCAGCTCACCTTTTTGTTAATAGTTGTATATATGTATACGTGTTAATATACATGTTTTTTTTTCTACAATTGTTTGTGCAAATTATTTTTGCCTAATAAAAGCATACTTTAGTGCTTATATATTGATTATTATGTGACATTGTACACTTTATTACATAGCTGGTTGCTTAATAAAAACTCACATGCTATCACACATGGTAATCAACGTAAACAGTTAAAAGAACATCTTTGCCAGTTGTCACCGACAACTTCATTTAGGTTTAGCTAGGTATTATACTGCCTCGCTGACCTTAGTATTCTCTTTCTTTTTCCGCATCATTATATGTTGTAGTTCAAAGTTGCAGTAACAGAAATGGAAATAGTATTAGTCGTGATGACTAATACTATTTCCATTTCTGTTACTGAAACTTTGGACTACAACATATAATGACCTGCAAAAGTGTTCGAGTCTTTATTTTATGTTTGAAAGGAACATGCATCACTTGAGATTCCCTCCACGTATGGATACCGGTATTGGATACGAGTAATCTTTTATCTGTACTCGTCAATACCAAATACCATTACCTGCGTCCAGGTGCCACGAGGGAGCTTGGCGCCGGCTTCCCTGCCAATCAAGAATCCGGGAGGCCTGGCTTTCTGATAAGCTGTGAAGCCGGCATCACACTCTCTAACAGCACCTGGATGCACCTGAATGGTCTTTGGTATTGGAGACAAGTACAGATAAAAAATTACGCGTATCCAATACTGCTATCGTGCATCCCTACATACAAGTTTGCCATTATTCATACATCCTAAAAGATGTGTATGGTTAATACATACCACTTGCATGTGTCTGTCATGATGAAGCCTCATCCACTCATTCCAGTGGTACTTTCACTAAATTGGCAAATAAAACAAGAGTTACATAAATGAATGGAAATCAATGATAGATAGGGGAGTAAGTGGGCAGATGAGCAGGTACTGACCTATTTCTGACTCACGGCAACGCAATTGCAGTCTTTCCTTCCTTGTCGTGGGTGATGACTTTCCAGAGTGCCAACTTACAAGTGCCATGTTGCCAACACTGTGGCCTGGAGATTACATGAATATCTTGGTGGACGGGATATATTAGCAGCAAAATCGCCTTGCCATCATGTAGGTGCCATCAGAGGGTGAACAAAAACAAAACATTTTGGTGGTAGGAGTATAGGAGAATCGTAGTACCATTGTAGGCCTTCATTTTCCTGTGTCTGTATGTATATTAACAGCAGACTCAGTATCACCATTATTTCCACCACCAGTACTACAAGTATAAGCAAGCAGCCTGGCTGGCAAGCTGCATAACAAAACAACAACAGATTTAACTTAAAAATACAAATAATGGTTTATCTAACTGCTTACTAGGAGAAAATCCAATGGTATTGTGTTTAAAGTGCACTGTTTAAATTATGAAAAGGACTGGAATAATTGTATAACATTATTTCTTATAAGTACATAATACAGCAGCTTGAGACAGTTTTGACACCTGTCCAGGTAGTGAAACCCTGACAGGAGGCAATCCTCCAAGGTGCTTTTTGCACTCATGCGTGGTCTGTGTGCTTTCCTGATATATTGCATGACCATGTGCGCAGTCGCACTGACAAACGGTTTGCCTTTCACCTTCATGGTGCTGCTTTATACCGAACTTAAAGGGAATGCATTTGTATTCCAGTGTCCTAGGTATTCGAGATTTGAGATGAAGGCAGGTGGAATGGAAATAGCAGGACTATTGCAGCAGGAAAGTTTCACAAACTGAATGGTTTAAAGTTTTAATTTAAATGTACAAATGATACAGCTGTCCCATTTATTTATTATGCTACTAAATGACACAGTTGTCTCAAAAGGACAACTAACTTTTAAGTTATAATACCAGATCAGCAGCTAAAACCTTGGGCAGTAAAATATCATGGCAGGAGGTATGAGGTGGGACTTAGTAGGGGCTCATTCCATGCCAAATCATCACAAACCAAATGGAACTTTGTTTTCAACCTGACCATCTCAGATGTTCATTAAATTTGATAGGATGTTATAGGGTCAGACATGGAGTAACTACCATATCTAACATTTAAGCCCTCACGGAAATGGTCAGGGTGGGACATGTGATGATTTGCCATGGAATGAGGGCCTTAGGGGATTATGTTATCATGGATGAGCATTATTTTTTTATTCTACATCAAAGTCAAGAGCAGGGTAGCCAAGCTTTGGCAGGTTGATTTTTAAAAAAGCCATTTGCTCTAAGAGCTGAGGCATCAATTGTGAGCGCTGAGGGCATAATATATTTCCTGTTACAGAAAACACCCGCTCACTCTGGACCGTGGTTGAGGGACAGGAAAGAAGCTCCTGGGCTACCGAGGACAAAGCAGGCCACACATCCTTCTTCTCATCCCAGAAACTCAAGGGATCTGTACTGGGGGACAAAGGAGGTTCCGCTAGATAAGACCTAACTATGTCACCAGCAGTTTTTTCTTTTCTAGGGGGCTGTTCAGTGGGTCCCACAAAACTGTCAAGTGCCTCAGCCCAAAAAGCTGATGCCAGCCACTTGTAGCACTCCATAAATCAGTTGTAAAGTGAACTGATTGGCCAGCAGCCTTCCCCAGCAAATCCTTCAAAACCCCAACACATGACCGGTACAGCGAGGGCACTATAGTTCTACTGAATGTGGTGCGAGAAGGGACCTGGTATTGTGGTGCCACAGCCTGCATCAGCTGCTTGAAGGGCTCCCCTTCCACAAAACTGAAAGAAGCCCCCCCAACAGCTATAAGTTGTCCAATGAGGCGTGTAAGTTTACGGGACTGCTGTTTTGACATACCCCGGTAATGTACCCCTCCAAAATGTTCTATAGTGGGCTGTATGGATTTGTTTAACATTTTACGACCTGTAGCTCCAGAAGTGGCTGTGACTTTGACACTGCTGCTGGTAATAGTGGTGGTAGATGGGGGAGACACACCCATTTCTTCCCTCAGCATTACTGGCCTATGGTGGCTAAGCATGTGTTGCTTCATCCCAGTGTTCGTGAGATGACCCAACAGTCTCCCACGGCTGACTTCTCTGCTGCATATTTTACATGTAGCTGTGCGGCCATCACCAACTGTCACAAAATGTTGCCAAATTTTAGAACGACGGGTGCTGCCACTGTGTGGTGAAGATTTTTTAGAGAGAATTTCCTCTTCAGCCGCAGATGCTAGAGCAACTTGCTTAATTTTGGTTGTAGCCTGACCTGTGCACTCTGCTATGCTGCAGTGTTTTTGTGATAAAATGGGAGGTGGCCTCATGTCGGGGATAGTGAAGGAGGTTACTTGATGATTAACAGTTGTGCTGGGCGCTCTAATGTTTATGGGAGACTCAACTGGAACAGGAGAGGCAGGTTCCACTGGTGCCGTTCTTTCAGGGGAATACAACAGTGGAGAATCAAATTTAATATGGGAAGGAGAATATTCTGGCTCATAAATATTTGGTTCCTGATCAAGATTAAAAGGTAAGGTATAATCTGAATCTTCCATGTTTGCGAAGGAGGATTTATCAACATCAGATGTTGGGGGGACCTGCTGAACTCCCTCTTCTCTCGGATGGCTAATGGGAAATGTGACTAAAAAATCTCCCTCATTACTTCTATGACCTGTAGATGTAATTTTTTCAGTGGTGATGGTGGTGCCAATGGGAGTAGCAATAGTGGTGGTGGTGGAACTATGAGCGCACAAAATGTCTTGCTCATATTCAAATATTTCACTTTTAGGCTGCTTAAACGGATGCTCAGAATCAAAAGCCTGTGTAGGTGGTAGTGTCAGGCCTTTCCTGTAAAAAAGACTTGGTGTCACCACATTTCTCAAAGTGCCCATAGCAGAGGTGGTGGTGACACAACTGGCAGTGGCACTAGTAGTTATTGTGCAGGTTGTTCTTGGGGGAAGATCCTGAAAAAGGCGACGACATGCAATAGATGCCGACTGCTTCCTAGTCTCAGAGCAGGACCTTTCAGCCCTGCTAGTAGGGGATTTTGAACCAACAGTTTCCCTCTCTGACGTTTTCTGTTTGGAGGGTGGCCTTAGCATAGCACTATCAGAGCTAGGCCTTTTGCAGCTGCTAGATCTGCCTGAACGCTTTGGCTAAGACACTGAAACAGGACAGGCAAGCTGCTTCTGCTGCTTCATTTGCTTATCCATTGAAAAGGTACTCTTGTGAGACCTAACACGCCTACTGGAACGTTGTGTACTGGTGGTGGAAGTATGACTGTCTGGGCCTAGCAATACAGATGCTGACATACATGACACAGACAATGGTGGTACAAACTCACAAGTGCTGGTAGCGGTTGTTGTTGCTGTGTCACTGCTGCTGCTGGTACCAGGAGGAGGAACCTCATGTTGAGAGCTTGAATCCATCTTGACAAAATTTTTTACGAGACTGGACTCTCTTCTGCTACTTCTCAAATATTTTCTCTCCTCCTCTGCTCAAACTCCCTTTCTCACTCAGTTGTGGAATGCACAATGCAGTGACCTTTTGCCCTTAATCCAACCTCCAGCACAAAAGAAATCATCTGATTGGACTGTAAATTACTCCATGCCAGTAATCCAGCCCCCTAGGAATCAACTGATTGGCTTAAAAAACTGTAATTCACTAATATCCGGAATAACGAATGCATTCGCATTGAAATTCGTCCGATTTTTGCTATTTTTGGACATTCGGATGCATTCGGATGTATTCGAATTCGTCTGAATTTTGCAACTTTCGGACATTCGGATGCATTCGAATTTCCGTTCAAAGCAATTACGAATAAAACCGAATCCGAAAAAAATTATCTCAAATAGCGAATGATGCTTTAACGCGGACTAATGCAATACCAAGTCGACTCGTGGTTTTGCATAATGAATGATTTCATTAAATTTATCGGACATTCTGATGAATCAATTTCTTTCGAATTGTCAGTAGCTCACTAGGGAATAAAACGAATCGATTCGAATATAATTAAATTATTCGTTATGCGATTACGATCACAAGTCGACTTGCTGTTGCCGCGTTAACGCATTAACGAATTATGCCGAAGGCATTCGCTATTTATGATAATTTAGTTCGGATTCGGGTTTTATTCGTAATTGCTTTGTTCGGAAATTCGAATGCTTCCGAATGTCCGAAAATGGCTAAATTCGGACGAATTTCGATTCGTTACGAAACGAATTGCACAAGCCTAATATACAGCACTGACATCAGCAGTGTGACATACAGCAATGACACCTGCACCATGATAGAGTGATCTGACACCAGCTGCGTGATAGAGAGCACTGACATCAGCAGTGTGACATAAAGCAATGACACTTGTACCGTGATAGAGTGATCTGACACCAGCACCGTGATAGAGAGCACTGACATCAGCAGCGTGACATACAGCAATGACACCTGCACCGTGATAGAGTGATCTGACACCAGCACCGTGATAGAGAGCACTGACATCAGCAGCGTGACATAAAGCACTGACACCAGCACCGTGATATACAGCACTGAAACCAGCACCGTGATATACAGCACTGACATCAGCAGCGTGACATACAGCAATGACACCTGCACCATGATAGAGTGATCTGACACCAGCACCGTGATAGAGAGCACTGACATCAGCAGCGTGACATAAAGCACTGACACCAGCACCGTGATATACAGCACTGACACCAGCACCGTGATAGAGAGCACTGACATCAGCAGCGTGACATACAGCAATGACACCTGCACCGTGATAGAGTGATCTGACACCAGCACCGTGATAGAGAGCACTGACGTCAGCAGCGTGACATAAAGCACTGACACCAGCACCGTGATATACAGCACTGACACCAGCACCGTGATATACAGCACTGACACCTGCACCGTAAGCAGCCCCAGGAGGAAGTCAGCATAACACAGGGATGGTGGGAGCCCCTCATTAAGAGCATAGCACAGGGATGGTGGGAGCCCCTCATAATATGCACAGCAGAGGTACAGCCCCAGGAGGAAGTCAGCACAGCACATGGATGGTGGGAGCGCCTCATAAAGAGCATAGCACAGGGATGGTGGGAGCCCCTCATAATATGCACAGCAGAGGTACAGCCCCAGGAGGAAGTCAGCACAGCACAGGGATGGTGGGACCCCCTCATAATAAGCAGCCCCAGGAGGAAGTCAGCACAGCACAGGGATGGTGGGAGCCCCTCATAATAAGCAGCCCCAGGAGGAAGTCAGCATAGCACAGGGATGGTGGGAGCCCCTCATAATAAGCAGCCCCAGGAGGAAGTCAGCACAGTACAGGGATGGTGAACTTTACAAACCTACAGGTCATATTTGCAGCCACAAAATAATTACTAGCTGTGCACACATAGTCCCACCACATGGCCAATGACATAACACATGCATGAGGTGAATCTGGGATCGACAACTACAAGCATTCTTTTATTATATGTGAAATTCTGACAATTCAGGACTCTTGAGACAATGGAGGTGAGGGAAGGTCAGGGTAGGCAAAGAAGAGGGTGCAGGAGATGATCACCAGCACCATGATATAGAGCACTGACACCTGCACCGTGATAGAGTGATCTGACACCAGCACCGTGATAGAGAGCACTGACATCAGCAGCGTGACATAAAGCACTGACACCAGCACCGTGATATACCAGTCCTTAAGGATTAGCAGACTGTACTTCACTCAACCCTATATACTGTAGTACCCTAGACCTTACCAGTCCTTATAAGGACCTTTGTGGAGCTAGTAGGTTGTGAATGATTAGCAGACTGTACCTCAGTCCTTATACTGATAAAGGACTACTGCAGCAAAAGGGCAGCAGTCAGCAGTAGTGCACCTCAACCTTATGTATTGTGAACCTATACCAGTCCTTTAGGAATAGCAGACTGTACCTCACCCAACCCTATGTACTGTAGTACCCTATACCTTACCAGTCCTTATAAGGACCTTTGTGGAACTAGTAGGTTGTGAATGATTAGCAGACTGTACCTCAGTCCCTATACTGATAAAGGACTACTGCAGCAGTAGGGCAGCAGTCAGCAGTAGTGCACCTCAACCCTATATATTGTGGACCTATACCAGTCCTTAAGGAATAGCAGACTGTACCTCACTCAACCCTATGTACTGTAGTACCCTAGACCTTACCAGTCCTTATAAGAACCTTTGTGGAACAAGTAGGTTGTGAATGATTAGCAGACTGTACCTCAGTCCCTATACTGATAAAGGACTACTGCAGCAGAAGGGCAGCAGTCAGCAGTAGTGCACCTAGACCCTATATAAATTGTGGACCTATAGCAGTCCTTAAGGATTAGCAGACTGTACTTCAATCAACCCTATATACTGTAGTACCCTAGACCTTACCAGTCCTTATAAGGACCTTTGTGGAGCTAGTAGGTTGTGAATGATTAGCAGACTGTACCTCAGTCCTTATACTGATAAAGGACTACTGCAGCAAAAGGGCAGCAGTCAGCAGTAGTGCACCTCAACCCTATGTATTGTGAACCTATACCAGTCCTTTAGGAATAGCAGACTGTACCTCACCCAACCCTATGTACTGTAGTACCCTATACCTTACCAGTCCTTATAAGAACCTTTGTGGAACAAGTAGGTTGTGAATGATTAGCAGACTGTACCTCAGTCCCTATACTGATAAAGGACTACTGCAGCAGAAGGGCAGCAGTCAGCAGTAGTGCACCTCAACCCTATATAAATTGTGGACCTATAGCAGTCCTTAAGGATTAGCAGACTGTACTTCAATCAACCCTATATACTGTAGTACCCTAGACCTTACCAGTCCTTATAAGGACCTTTGTGGAGCTAGTAGGTTGTGAATGATTAGCAGACTGTACCTCAGTCCTTATACTGATAAAGGACTACTGCAGCAAAAGGGCAGCAGTCAGCAGTAGTGCACCTCAACCCTATGTATTGTGAACCTATACCAGTCCTTTAGGAATAGCAGACTGTACCTCACCCAACCCTATGTACTGTAGTACCCTATACCTTACCAGTCCTTATAAGGACCTTTGTGGAACTAGTAGGTTGTGAATGATTAGCAGACTGTACCTCAGTCCCTATACTGATAAAGGACTACTGCAGCAGTAGGGCAGCAGTCAGCAGTAGTGCACCTCAACCCTATATATTGTGGACCTATACCAGTCCTTAAGGAATAGCAGACTGTACCTCACTCAACCCTATGTACTGTAGTACCCTAGACCTTACCAGTCCTTATAAGGACCTTTGTGGAACAAGTAGGTTGTGAATGATTAGCAGACTGTACCTCAGTCCCTATACTGATAAAGGACTACTGCAGCAGAAGGGCAGCAGTCAGCAGTAGTGCACCTCAACCCTATATAAATTGTGGACCTATAGCAGTCCTTAAGGAATAGCAGACTGTACCTCACTCAACCCTATGTACTGTAGTACCCTAGACCTTACCAGTCCTTATAAAGACCTTTGTGGAGCTAGTAGGTTGTGAATGATTAGCAGACTGTACCTCAGTCCCCATACTGATAAAGGACTACTGCAGCAGTAGGGCAGCAGTCAGCAGTAGTGCACCTCAACCCTATATATTGTGGACCTATACCAGTCCTTAAGGAATAGCAGACTGTACCTCACTCAACCCTATGTACTGTAGTACCCTAGACCTCACCAGTCCTTATAAGGACCTTTGTGGAACTAGTAGGTTGTGAATGATTAGCAGACTGTACCTCAGTCCCTATACTGATAAAGGACTACTGCAGCAGAAGGGCAGCAGTCAGCAGTAGTGCACCTCAACCCTATATAAATTGTGGACCTATACCAGTCCTTAAGGAATAGCAGACTGTACCTCACTCAACCCTATGTACTGTAGTACCCTAGACCTTACCAGTCCTTATAAGGACCTTTGTGGAACTAGTAGGTTGTGAATGATTAGCAGACTGTACCTCAGTCCCTATACTGATAAAGGACTACTGCAGCAGAAGGGCAGCAGTCAGCAGTAGTGCACCTCAACCCTATATAAATTGTGGACCTATACCAGTCTTTAAGGAATAGCAGACTGTACCTCACTCAACCCTATGTACTGTAGTACCCTAGACCTTACCAGTCCTTATAAGGACCTTTGTGGAACTAGTAGGTTGTGAATGACAGCAAGTGACAATCTGCAAAGTGTGGTATGTGACGTCACAAGTGACAGTCTGCAACATGTGGCAGGTGACGTGGCAAGTGACAATCCACATCTGGTGGCAAGTGACAGTCCCCAACGTGTTGCATGGCAAGTGACAATCTGCAACTGGTGGCAGGTGACACACTCGGGGCTCTCACTGATTCTGCATTATGGTGAGTTGAACCATTTCATTTTATATAACAATATAATAATAGAAATAATGTTCTTCAATCATCCTGACTAGGGATGGCCGAACGGTTCGCCCGGCGGTTGTTTCGCGGCGAATTTCGGCTGTTCGCCGTCCGCCCGATTGGCGGACTATTGCTGCCATTCGCCCGGCGGACGTCCGTGTTTACTGTGTAAAAGAACTTTGACCTATGATGACACATCCATCATGGGGTACAGGACAGCCAATTGAGACATTACAGCACATGGACACTTGGACATTCCCCCTAACTTATAAATAGACCCGATCCGGCGGCCATTTTACATTCTTTCGTATGTCACTATAGGGAGAGGTTGCTGTGTGGAGCAGGGAGAGACTTCAGTGACCCAAATCGCTAGCTATTAGGTCCACAAAAGTTCTTTTAAGGACTGGTATCATGGTATAGGTGTTAGGTGTAGTTCAGGATATAGGTTTGAGGCACTGCTGTGCTAGTGATTGTTGCAGCAGCCTGAGTGTCTTTTGTCAGTGTAGAGAAAGGGACAGGACGCTGTGTGCAGCAGGGACAGTCAGTTTAATTATTAGCTGTTACTATTAGGTCCACAAAAGTCCTTTTCAGGACTGGTATGGTAAAGTAGTACAGGATATCGTTTTGAGTGCTATTCAAGTTATTGTTCCAGCAGCCTGTGTTTTGTCAGTTTAAATAGGGACAGGCAGGAAGCTGTGTGTGGCAGTGAGGGACAGTCAGTTTAATCAGTAGCTGTTACTATTAGGGCCCCAAAGGTTCTTTTCAGGACTGGTATGGTAATAGGCTTGTACACGCATAATATTCTTTCTTCCAAATATAGAAAGAATATTATACTTGACTGCTGCCCTTTTGCTGCAGTAGTCCTTTATCAGTATAGGGACTGAGGTAAAGTCTGCTAATCACAACCTACTAGTTGCACAAAGGTCCTTATAAGGACTGGTAAGGTATAGCGTACTATAGTACATAGGGTTGAGTGAGGTACAGTCTGCTATTCCTTAAGGACTGGTATAGGTCCACAATATATAGGGTTGAGGTCAGGTGCACTACTGCTGACTGCTGACTGCTGCCCTACACTGCAGCAGTCCTTTATCAGTATAGGGACTGAGGTACAGTCTGTTAATCATTCACGACCTACTAGTTCCGCAAAGTGTTCGGTTTGGCTTGGAAAAAAGGTGGCAACCCTAGATGGAGCATGAACCAGGATGGATGAGCCAGGGATGGAGCATGAATGAGGATGGACGAGCCAGGGATGGAGCATGAATGAGGATGGATGAGACAGGGATGGAGCATGAATGAGGATGGGTGAGCCTGGAATGGAGCATGGCTGAGCATTAATGTGGATGGATGAGCCAGGGGTGGATGAACTAAGGATGGAGCATGAATGAGGTTGGATGAGCCAGGGATAGAGCATGGATATGCCAGGGATGGATGGATAGATGAGCAGGGATGGGCACAGATCAGTGCTGTGGGCACGTCAGATCCAGCCCACAGCACTGCTGCACCGTATAGCTCCAAACTGTCCCTGATTTTGAGGGACTGTCCTTGATATGGAGCAATGTCCCTCTGTCCCTCATTTCTCCTCATTTGCCCCTCATTTTGGTCTGATTTATGTAGCTGTATAAAAAAAATGAACTTTTTTTTTAATCAAAAAGTGTTTTCCAGCACTAAACCTATTATCTGATTTCTAAATTGCTGCATTTGTAAATTCTGAAAGCCAATATAAAGGAATAGTAGTGGTAAAAAAAACTCTTGGAGGACGTTATAGTATGCCCTCCCAGAGTTATTCGATTGCGCTGCAGCCATTTTTTGGCTATGGCCCGGTTGGCAAGTGGTTAAAAAATTTAAATATCCCACAGTTATATCCCATAATATAAATCCCATATCTCATAGTGGCCTACCCTTACGCAGGTTATCCCCCTTCAGTCTATTATGAATGCTGCTAGACTAATTCACCTCACTAATCGATCCGATCCGTAACTGTTGCCCCTCTCTGCCAATCCCTTTACTGGCTTCCCCTACCCCACCGTATAAAATTCAAAATGCTAACCACAACATACAAGGCCATCCACAACATTGCCCCCAGCTACATCACCAATCTCATCTGTAGATATCGCCCAAATTGTCCCCTCCGCTCCTCCCAGGACCTCCTGCTTTCTAGCTCCCTTGTTACCTCCTCTCATGCTCGCTTTCAGGACTTCTCCAGAGCCTCTTCCATCCTCTGGAACTCCCTGCCCTGGTATATCTGATCAGCCCCATAGCCTGTCCACCTTTAGGGGATCCCTAAAAACTCACTTATTCAGGGAAGCCTATTCCACATCCACCTAACTGTCCCCGAGCCACCCCCATCAAATCATTCCCTACATCTATCACCTTTTGTACCACCACCCCCTCCCTTTAGAATGTAAGCTCTATGAGCAGGGTCCTCCTGTCCCTTCTGTATTGAACTGTACTGTAATTGTACTGTCCCCCCCCCCCCCCCCTATATTGTAAAGCGATGCGTAAACTGTTGGCGCTATATAAATCGTGTATAATAATAATAATAGTTTGTAGACACTATAACTTTTGCGCAAAATAAACAATATACTCTTCCTGGGGGGGTGTTTACCAAAAGAATGAATTATATGGAAAAAAATGCATATTGGCCTAAATTGGTGAGAAAATTTGATTTTTTTTTTTTAATTGTATTGGATGTTTTTAGCGAAAAGTAAAAAAATATTTTTTTTTCAAAATTGACGGTCTTTGTTTGTTAATAGCGCAAAAAATAAAAAACACAGGGGTGATCAAACACCACCAAAAGAACGTTTTATTTGTGGAGAAAAAAGGACGTCAATTTTATTTGGGTACATCGTCGTACGACCGCGCAATTGTCAAAGTAATGCAGTGTCGTATCACAAAAAACTTCCTGGTCAGGAATAGGGATGAGCTCAGGCGTGTTCGCATGCACCATGTGCAGAGCCCACTAGGAAGTCAGCGCAGTGCTGCGCTAATCACAGGCAGCCGCGCATCGGGGCAATGTATCACTGCCTTTGATTAGCGCAGCACTGCGCCGACTTCCTGGCGGGCTCTGCACGTGGACCATTGCAAACACGCCTGAGCTCATCCTTAGTCAGGAATTGGGAGGTCAATTGGTTAAGCAATTTTATATTTAGCGGGCAAAGCACTTTATTTGACAGATGCTTCATTTTCAGTGTGCTTTTATGCTTATAAGAGATGTTATTAATTAATATGTACTTTAGCAACTCATTCAGCATCCATTTTGGATGGAGAAAGACGGATTTTCTGTGGTATTTGTATTGCTATTGACGTCACCACCAGCAGCCATTAGCTGAAGGCGACAATGTCCTCAAACAAGATGGCGAGCGGGAGGCGTGGCCTTTACGCTCGGTCACGTTGCCCCACGCTGTCCAATGAGCAGCTGACTATTGAGAGGAGGAGAAGGCGGGACTGGTGTTAGTCGTAAAGTGAAACGGCGTGTATCGAGCAGTAAAGGGAGTACGTGAGTGTGCGCATTGTGTACGGCAGGTGTGCGAGGAATCCGTGAAGGAGATAAAGGAAGCCCACGAAAGACACCGGTGAGTGCAGCATTTTCCCTCACAGGAGCGGCCCGAGCCTTTCTCTGTGCCCTGCGTACATTGGTGTGCGCTGTAGGCCGCGCCTGAGGAGAGCCCGCCACATTCCCCTTCAGTGTGCGCCGTGTAATGTGCCCGGCTGGAGACCTCCCAGCTTCCCTCATATGTGTCTTAAAGGCCCAGTCCAGCTAATACTGCTATTGAGCAATGTGAAGTCCATCGGTCATTGTTGTTAATCAGCAGACATAGAAGTCACCTTTTTGGGCTTATTTCTAGTTGTATTTTGGGATGTATATTAGCTATATACACTATCTGGGGGGGGGGGGGAGACTGTGGATGGCCATGGACTTAGATGTAGGTGTGTACTTTGTGACCTCACACACTGCCATGTGGCTGTAATGTAATGTAATGTGATGTGTGGTGATTCAGCATGCATGTGGAATGGTGCCCCTACACGTGTTTAGCTGGTTGATGACAGAACGCACGCGTTTCCATGCGGTCCTGCACGTTTCGCTAACCTATTCGTTTTAAATGGGCTGCAGAATGTGCAAAATCGCGCATCACCAAACCGAATGGTGCTGCGGTACCGTGCAATTTGGTGGTTGCAGATGCAAGGCATTTGGGGTGCCATTAACAAATCTCACAAGGGCATTGTGTGCAGGAAATGCACCTTTTCCTGCACCATGTGCTATTTTGAACTGACCCCCCCCCGGGCTAGGTTCATAGGTGTGGTTTACACTTCTGCATTTGTGCGGCACAGCAACTCGTTCCATTGAATGGTCTTCTGTACCTGAGGGAAAAAGGTCTCTGCACGTTTTTAAAGCAGTAGTAAAGCGCCAGCTTTTTTTTTTTTTTTTATTCTCCCCCTGCAAGGCACTTGAAGTAGTAAACCCTCTGGGAAAAAAAGAAACTCTGCAAGACAAAGGCATAATGAGCTAGTATGCATAGTGTACTAGCTCGTTATAAATTACTTACCTGAGATCGAAGTGGTCCTCACTCCCCTCCTCCATCGCTGCCATATCTCCCGGAGTGACTTCAGGTATCGCAGCTCCGGCGCTGTGACTGGCCAGAGCCGTGATAACGTCACTCCTGCGCATGCACGCTGGGGCCGCCACTAACGGCGCGCTCAGTGCGCCTGTGCGCCATAGACAGCGGTGCCTGTCTTGCAAATATCTCCCAAACCGTGTAGGTTTAGGAGATATTTCTTGCACCTACAGGGAAGCCTTAAGCTGGCCGTACGCCTATAGATTATCTGCAGATTTTCTATGGTTAGATGGAAAAAGTGCAACAGATTTCTCCATGTTCGCTAAACTGTGTGGATGGAGGAATCTCCCACGTTTTCCATCTAACCATAGAAAATCTGCAGATAATCTATAGGTGTACGGTCAGCTTTAATCTAGGCTTACCTGTAGGTAAAAGTGATCTGTAAGGCCCCTTTCACACTGAGGCGCTGTAGCGCTTGCAAAGCGCCCTGCAACAGCCACTGCTGTCTCTCCGCCGAGGGCTTTCACACTGAAGCGGTGCGCTTGAAGGAAGGTCAAAAAGTCCTGCAGGCCGCATCTTTGGAACGGTGTATTTACTGCTCCTATAGTGCCCCTTCCCATAGAAAACAATAGGGCAGCGCTTCAAACTGCTGGAGTGTCGCTTTGTGGGCGTTTTAACCCTTTTCGGCCACAAGTGGGGGTTAACTGCCCTGCTAGAGGCCAAATAGAGCAGCTAAAACAACGGTATAGTACTGCTTTACCGCCAGCGACACCCCAGTGTGAAAGTAGCCTACGGGTTAACAACCACTTTAAAGTGGAAGTCCATGCAAAATCCCTGCATCTACAGACACCAGGGATCTACATACACTCTATTAGATTTTCTGCAGATTTTTGTGTTCTGATTTACCAAAAACATATAATATGAGGTCAAACCTTAAAGTGGTTGTACACCCTTTACAACCACGTTTACATACAGGGAAGCCTATATTAAGGCTTACCTGTAGGTGCTGGAAATATCTCCTACACCTCCACGGTTTAGGAGATATTTACAAAAAGGCGCAAACCAATGTCTACGGCTCATGTGCACTCTAGAAAGGGCAGGTCGTGCCATGACTGGCGACTCTGGCTAGGCACAGAGACTGAGTTTGCGGCCCTCGGGAGGCAGAGGGGTGAAGATGGACAGTCGTTGCTAGTGGGGACAGCAGTGACATCAGAGGCTTCGGTTTCAGGTAAGTGACACATAATGGGCTACTATGCGATACATAGTAGCCAATTATGCTTTACCTTTGCAGGAAAATAAAGAGGAAGTAAAACCCACCAGGGTTTACTTACTCTTTAAGAGTTTCAATTTGTATGCAATCAGGCAGGCCCTTGCACTACATGGTTTTGGTAAATCATGAAGACTAAAATCAGCAGAAAATCTAATAGCGTGTATGGGGTCATTCACTAACCCCTCTATCCCTGTAAAGAAAAGATGAGTATACATAGCTTTTTTTTTTTTTTTTTTTTGGAAGCTGATCTTACCGGCTCCTACCTGATTTCCAGCATCAGAAGTTCTACAGAGGACACGGACGACAAC
Organism: Lithobates pipiens; assembly: GCF_037356315.1. Classification (NCBI taxonomy): domain Eukaryota; kingdom Metazoa; phylum Chordata; class Amphibia; order Anura; family Ranidae; genus Lithobates; species Lithobates pipiens. The sequence continues at coordinate 53,462,166 of NW_027507789.1, read as the reverse complement.
GGCTGTGAAATGAATAAGTGACGTCACCCATAGTTTACTATAGGGCTTCCGTTGTCCTCTGTAACCCTCTACATAGAGAAGCCGTGGCTGACAGCTCAGCGTGGGATCTGGTCAGAGCGGGTCAGATCAGCTTCCAAAAAGGTATGTATACTGTTGGTTTTTTTTTTTTTCTTTACAGGGATAGAGACGTTAGTGTTGGATCCCTGGTGTCTATAGATGCAGGTATTTTAGGTTTTGCATGGACTTCCGCTTTAAGGCAAGTTTCACATGTGCTAATATGTGATGCATACTAGCACATCACAACAGTGCCTTGCAGAGGAAAAAAAGAAATCAAAGCCAGCAGTTTACTGCTGCTTTTAAAATGTGCAGAGACCTTTTTCCTGCAGGTACAGAAGCTAGAGTTGCCACCTCATCCTTTTAAAACCGAACACATTAATTACACAGGTTCTCTGGTTGATTACAGTGGTAATTAAACTCACTTGGTATCTTATCTGCATTAAATTAGCCTCAGGAACTGTAATTCATATGTGTTCGGGTTTAAATGGATGAGGTGGCAACCCTAACAGAAGCCCATTCAAGGGAACAGGGTATTGTGCCACACAAACGTTTGGCTGTATTTCTATGGATCACAGGAGTTCAATTCATTTTGCTTTCCTGTGTCCCATTTTTCAGCAGGGAGCGAGCTGAAGTCCGCTCTCTGCTGACGTCACCAATTTCAGTCCAGGTACCGCTTCATCCTGATCCCGAATTCTGGATCTGCCAGGTGCCTGGGCTGAGACGGCTGCTCTGCCCCCTCCACAGCTCAGCGCTCCAATGAACGAGGAGGGAAAAGATCAGAGAGCTGTGACTCGCAGAGTTTTGAAAACCGAGTAATAAGTGATGGTCAATCACTGGGTTCTTAGTGCTGCATACACCTAGGTAAGTAAGATTGGGTGGGGGTGTCCTTCTCTTTTGAGGCTGAGTTCACACATATGCAATGCAGGATTCCTATGCGGTTCCAGCATCACATGTCACTCGCAGGCAGTTCACACTGCTCTCTGTGAATAGCTGCGGGTGTCAATAGAAAGTAAGGATGCACCGAATGAGAGTTTTGGTGCCGAAACCCATACCGAACATGAAAAATACGCTATGCCGAAAACTGATACCGAAAGTGACTGTTTTTAAAAATATTTTTATACAGGAGATGGTCAGAGACTGGGGACATGGTACAGGAGATCAGTGCAGCCAGCCTGTGTCCCCCATTGTAAGAGACTGGGGACATGATGCAATCAATTCAGCCATATGTGTCCCCCAGTGCAGGGGATGAGAGCTGCCACTGTCTGGTTGATTAGAGTGCTGGGAATATAACTGCTTTCATTTCAATAGCTGTGTGTTCCCCTCTGCGTGCCGTCACATACAGCCCCTCCTCTTTATCCGGCCACTTTGATAGACGGGTGATCTGTCTATCAAAGTTCCCCCGGACAAGGGGGAGGGGCTGCATGTGGCGGCGGGGAACACACAGCTATTGAAATGAAAGCTGTGATGTTCCCGGCGCTCTAATCAACCAGGCGGGGGCTCTCCTCTTCTACGCTATAGGAAGCCCCCATGATTGGGGGGGGGGGGGCAGAGCCCCGTCCAGGCCCCACCCTGCTCCATTATCAGCCGCTTTTCTTTTTCAGCAAATAGCCGAAAAGGCCAACATTTTGGTGCATCCCTAATTAAGTTATTCACACCCCCAGATCAGATTGCAGTGCAAACTGGAAAATGGCACAGCAATTGGATTGCTTGGGTGTGGACCCATGAGATCCAATTCCAGTGCAGATCAAAAAAGATCCTGTACCATTTTGGTCCGAATGAGATGCAAATCTAGCCATACAAACTATGGCTGAATTCACATCACACAGACATTGCGTGTGATCTGCACAGCAATGCAGTGCAAATTGCATGCAATATCTGGCGTTAGTACCAGTGTGATCCCAGCCTAAAGGATAAGTGCACCCTAACACTAAATTGTCTACATCTACAGACATCCACGATCTAACACTAACCTATCTAGCCCTGTAAAGAAAAGTCTGTGTGCATACCTTTTTTTTTGAAGCCGATCTGACCTGACCCCACACAGCTGGAGGAGGGTTCAGAGGACATGTCCTCTGCAGAGCTTCCACCGCTGGAGACCGGATTGGCTTAAAAAAAGGTATGTTTACTGATTTCTTCCTTACAGTGCTAGATAGGTTAGGCTTAGGTTATGGATGTCTGTAGATGTAGCGATTTTAGTGTTAGGGGTGGACTTGTCCTTTAAAACTAAGCCCTCTAGTGGCACGCTGACAGTGCTTCAATCTTCGCCTGGTGCATGCGTGAGGGAGCCGCTGTTCACAGCACAGGACTCTGAAGGAATGGCACAAGTATGACGCTCCTTTAGAGCGCATGCGCCGGTGACGTCGCGTGTGGTTTTTCAAGTAAATGTCTTCTAAACAGTGCACGTTTAGATGATTCTTAGTGTGCTTGTAGGTAAATATTCAACCAAGGGTGTTTACTCCCGCTTTAAAACCGCAGCTGCAGGGAAATTTCCTGCAAATGCACTGCATGTTTAGATGTTTGGTGCAGCCAAGCAGTTCTTCAACCTTGAAACAAATAATTAAGTCAGCAGCTACAAAAACTGTAGCTGCCGACTTTTAGGCCTCATGCACACTGGGTGCTATAAAAATGGCAGTGGTGTTAGCTGTAGAACGAGTTTTGCAGTAGCATTTTTTTTTTTTTTTTTTTTTTTTTTTTTTAAATTATTATTATTAATTTTTTTTTTTGCAAAACTATACTCCCACAAAAGCGTATGGCTCAAATATGCAGACTAGCCAAGTTTTTCAGGATTTTTAAGCTTTTGTTAGAATTGGAGCATTTTTACACCTGAAACTCCTCTTAAAGACCCACTAGTTCTGTGTGTGGTGTGACGCCCCTGCCAAAAAAGCACTGATAACAGCCTATGAATGCATGGACACATAGGATAACATGCTGGGGGGGTTTACTGGCTGCAGAAAAAAAAGCTTGAAGCCAAGAACAGCAGCTCAAAAACATTGTGTACGTGAGGCCTTAAAGTGGAAATGCACCCCTCAGCTACAGATGTCTAACGTTAACCTATTTAGCCCTGAAAAGAAGAAATCGCGGTGCATAACCTTTTCTGAAGTGTTTGTAAAAGAGCAGTGCATTTTGGTTGCAGGTGCGATAAACCCCTGAGTGTGAACCTAGCCATACTGTTAGCTGGTCATTGTGGGCACAGCAGCCCATGGTACCTGTGGGTGGGAAAAGGTCCTCAACCGTTTTTGAAAAACGAAGATGAACAGAAGCCCCATGTGGTTTTTGTGCACTTAAAAACACACAGTGTTCTGATGCATGGGGGTGCCATTAAGGGCCTTCTTGCCCCAAAATGCAGTGTGGGAAAGGTACATGCAGTTGACATTTCCTTGCGAGAGGCATGTGGGTGCCAATGAATCATTAGTGGTACTCCAGAGAGCATTTGTGACCACCAAATCCTAATTCCTTGGTGCAGTGAGTTCTGAAAAAGTAGCAGTTTTTTTGCTGTCCATTCGAATGGTGAGCTGTCAGCACTGCATTGCACAAGAATGTGCATGTTCCAGTGTGAACCGGCTATAAGAATATGGCACCCCCATGCATCTGCTAAAGAGCAGTGCATTTTGCCTTTGGGTCAGGGAACCCGTGTGATTTCCACGTGTTCTCTGACCTGCTAGTGTAAACCTAGCCTTAGCTCATGCACAGTTTTTTTATCTGGATCTTTCTGGCAGCAGGAATGTGTGAAAATTTGTATACATCTTTTTGGCTCTAGCGTTACATGTAGACATGGCCCTTGTTGGCCACTGCTCAGGACCAACATACAGTTTGTGGAGCTAACGGCACTGCCCCTGCTAACTACACACTGTTAATGTTTACATTTCCCACAAAGGAGTCATTGATGCAGAAGGGGCACACGTGTACACTGACCTTGGACATTAGTATCAGGGATGAGCTAAAGCATGTTGGCATCCTAGCCTGAGACTGAGTGAACCCACCAGGATGCTGTCACTGTATGTACTGGGACCATTATCTGCAGCCAAGGCATTCCCTTCAACGGCATGTATGCCAGGGGCGTGTGTACATACAGCTGTGGTGTGGGCAATGCTATGATTGGCCTAGTACAGTGACAGGTTCCTGGTAGGATCACTCACATATGGGTTCAGACTTTGATCCCAACTCTTCTGAGCTCATCCCTGATTTTCATTGTCCAATGTCATTCTGCACGTGTGCCAGCTAATCAAATTGCAGTGCAGGAAACTGCATCCAACATAGTATTAAACCCAAAAGAAAACATTGTTATATTACAGCTTACCAATTCTTAGATGTGATGGCTTCATTCATTTTCCTTTTTTAGGCTTTCTTCTATTTTCAAATAGACAAAGCGTTAATCAGTGCAGACCAATAAATGAATCTGAAACCTATATGTGAAAAAGTGAATGTTCAAATTGCTGCCGTCACCAAAAAGTGTTCTCACTTTGCAGTAATTTATGTATTCACTTATATAATTTGTTTTAAGTGCAACAATGGTTACATCTAAGGCAACAACTAGTAAATGTTACTATATTGAATCTAAACAAATAGTCCAGAAGAAATGCAACCCAAAACTATTAAAAGCATTAACAGTTTATTGTGTTCTTGAATAATAGTGCTCAAACATGATTCTCCACCAGTGAAAGGATGGCAGCCCACCTTATACTTAGACCCTGTCTTACCAGGGTGTCTAAGTAGGCAGTCCCCTAATCGGGGTAAACTACCTAGCAAGGATGGCAACTGCTCTTATCTGTTTTCAGACTAGAATATAATAAAAGTTGCATATGGGCTGGGCAGTGTTCAAAACCATACAGAGGTGGTTCCCAGCACACTCGCAGCAAAAAGCAAACAAAAAACAAACTTATCTGTTTCAAATGTATATATTTAATGATGCTTTATAACAGGGCTCAACAAATTCCAGGTCGCCATGGTGACTAGAAATTGCATCCTTGCACTTGGGCTTCTGTCAGTGCATTCACTTTTGGCACCAGGAGGTTCTGCATTTCTGGGTAGGGGGTGGTGCGTACCCACCTGGCTGCAGTCTCTCTGCCCCCCTTACATGCTGATCACCGGGTCCCGACCAATGATATATGGCCAGGGCCTGACGATTTATTTTTTTTTATTTTTTTTTTTTATTATTTTTTTTTTTTTTTTTTTAAGAAGCCCTGACTAAAATCACCTATCCACACCTTCTCTATTGGATGTAACTTTGACATTTCTTTGTTTTACATGTATTGAATTTATGTTTTATTCTGTGCTTTAGTCAAGCCTTGTCATTTTGCATATTTACATGTTACATCATTATTTTTTTACAGTGTTTAGTCCTTTATGAACATCAAATGTACATTTAGTATTTGATTACTTTTTGCTTTCTTTGCTGGTTAGTTTATGCTCTTTAACACACTCATTGAATTCTTACTTTTCCTGAAAACAAACTACACTCCTAACAAGTTATCTCTACAAATAGAAATTTAGTAATTTTACTGAGCCACTGAAAAATAATTTTAGCCCTGGTTCACATCTACACGGTTTCCCCACAGCTGTTTTTACTCAGGCACAACAGCCCATTTATTTGAATGGACTGCTCTACCCACTGAGAACACGGAAAAGTTCCCTGCACCTTTTCAGGATACATGGCTGCAGGAAAACGGAATTGTGCAGTGTCGTTTCCTGTGTGTGTGTGTGTGGGGGGGGGGGGGGGTACCATTAGGATTATTGGTATTTATTTCAGGTACTTGTATAGCGCCGTCAATTTACACAGCGCTATACATAATGCATTCACATCAGTCGCTACCCTCAAGGAGCTTACAATCTAAGGTTTCTAACTCGCATTCATACGTACTGGAGCCAATTTAGATTCAATTAACCTTCCAGTATGTATTTGGAGTGTGGAAAGAAACCGGAGGAAATTCACACAGGCACGGGGTGAACATGCAAACTCCAGGCAGGTAGTGTCGTGGTATACCCATGCAATTAGATTCCAGTGCAAGGGTAAAATGTCCTGTGCCCTTTGTGCGGATGCAGTGCAAATTGAGCCATACAAATGAATGGCTCAAATCACACTGCACTGGCATCACATGTGATTTGAATAGGAATTTAGTGAAATTCCAATCCATTTCACATTCAGTGTCCCACACTTCATACGTGAACCCAACCTTAGGCTCAGTTCACTCCTGTGATATGAGATCTGACTTAATACCCCTAGTCGCATGACAAACTCAGTGTTTCCCTATGAGAGCTGTCTTAACTGATACTACACAAGGCGCTCTGACTTTGAAAAGGTTCCTGCACTAATCTGGTCCAACCTGGGTGTGCGATTTCAGCACTTGTACCGGCCCCAAAATGGCATCGAAGTCAGAAGGAAGTCGCAGGGTAAAGTCTTACGACTTTGACGTCGCAGCAGTGTAAACCCAGCCTTGGTGTCTAATATACAAATCTTTATTTTGATAATAAAAATTAAAGCTGAAATGGAAGGAACATGTAGAGTGCCTAAGGCTCCATTCACACTTGTTTGTTTTATAACCTCAGCATTGTGATGGCAATATAAACAGTTATTTTTGACAATCCAATATAAGCTTACTAGAAAAATCTCCTTTCGTGTTGTACGATCTGCTTGCCTGTCTGGCCATCTCTTTCCACAACTTCCTGAATGCTTTGCAGCTTCTCCTTCTTTAAAAATTGAAATTTAATAAAAACTACATATCCCATGGTACCTTGCTGTCTGCAAACAGTGATTCCTGTCCTGATTCCGCCTCTTGAAACTCCTCTGTGCCTTACTCACAGGGCATAGCGACTATGTCACAGAATGCAAGGAAATAAATGTGTGGGGATCTTTACAAACCTCAGGATTGTTCAGATTAATAGGAGTAAGCTAGAAAGAATCGTAATACAATGTATACATTAATATGATTTTACATTTTGACCATAGACAAGCTTTAAAATGGTTGTAAACCCATGGGGGGAAAAAAAGGAACCTGCAAGGCAAAGGCATAATGAGCTAGTATGCATAGCATACTAGCTCATTATGAATAACTTACCTGAGAACGAAGCCCCCGAAGCGGTCCTCCGTCTTCATGTTTGCCGCTGCCATTTTATACCGGAGCGACTTCCGGGTCTCGCTGCTCCGGCGCTGTGATTCACCGGAGCAGCGATGACGTCACTCCCACTCATGCGCACGGGAGCCGACACTCGCAGCATATTGGCGCGGCCTGCTCAGTGCGCCTGGGCACCTCTGTCTATGGCGCATGCGCCGTAGACAGCGGTGGCTGTCTTTTTGTAAATATCTCCTAAACCGTGTAGGTTTAGGAGATATTTCTTGGACCTCCAGGTAAGCCTAAGGGCCGGTTCACACTGCAGGCGATGCGAGGCGACACCGACTTGCCTCGCCGCCACCTCAGCGGCAACTTGCAGATGACTTCTGTATAGAAGTCAATGCAAGTCGCCCCGAGGTCGCCCGAAAGTAGTACAGGAACCTTTTTTCTGAGTCGGAGCGACTCGAGTCGCTCCTTTCAGAACGGTTCCATTGTACAGAACGGGGGCGACTTGTCAGATCGAGGCGAGGCAAGTCGTGTCGCCTCGCCCGCAGTGTGAACCGGCTCTTAATCTAGGCTTACCTGTAGGTCAAAGTGGTTTGTAAGGGTTTACAACCACTTTAAGTGTTGCTTTAATTAAATACAAAATGATAAAACAAAAAAATGTGGCGTTGGCAAGCACCTCCCAAAGCCAGAACTTCATAGGACCAATTTTTATTTTTTTGTTTTTTGCTTCAGTTGCCACAGATAATTTTTTGGGATTAAGGTGTGTGTGTGGGTTTATCTTAAATTTTTTAATTTTTTTTTTTTTTTTTTTTTTTATTGGGCTTCATGTACACAGGATGTTTTTACAACCTCTCCTGAACGACTTAACTTGGCAGATAATAACCCACATTTAAAACGTCAGTTTTGCCGCGTTTGCGGTTTTAGAAGAGTTTAAAAAAATAATAAAAAACATTTTTGGAGGCGCATGACATGCTTCTGAACTCATTTTTTGTTTTGTGTTTCAAGCCTCTAAACTCATCTGCCTTGAAAGGACTGTAAAGGACCCTGTGTACATGTACTGATAAGATAACAGAGGAGAGTTCAGGGCCAGTTGAAAAAAAATAAATAAAAAAATCCCAACTGCTCCTAAACATCCGTTTTAGCAGCAGCAGTGTACATGAGGCCTTAGGAAATTTTATACCATAAGTTTTGTGTCTTGAGCCAGTCTGCTGTTTAAATGTTAACTCAATCTTGGGTCATTTTTGTAGACAAACTGTTTTATTCCTTTAGTATTGCCATGTATTTGGCTTCATTAGTCCTGCCAATGACAGTTACCAGTTTCCTAGTCTATTGTGATGAAAAGCATCTGATGCTACACTATGTAGGGCAATGCTGCATCTTCTGATCTCCTTTTTTTTGGGCCCATTCACATTTGCAAATGGAGTTTTTAGCGATTGCTTGTGGGAGACCCAAGAGGGGTTCCCGTAGATTATCTGTGGTCATAAAGTCTAGGTGCAGACGGTCTGCATCCAGGGCCAACCATTCGCAGGTAATCACTGCATTTGTGATTTAGGTACAGGAGCTGTCAGCATCCCACTGCTTTCAGTTGAACTGTCACCCACAGCTAATTGCTGGCTCCATTTGTGAGTTTGAATGGGGCCTTGGTTCACAGTTCACACCATGCGGTTGCACCCTTATCAAACACATGCTGCTGTAAGCAGATAAGAGGAGGGCGGGGTGCCACTAATTCCACGCACTCAAAACTGCACTGTTCCCCCCGCTGTGAACCTCATATCACTATGTGGTTTCCCTGGGGCTGAAATTTTGGAGAAGGTGCAAGAATGCGGCTGCTGGGAAACCAACTTGGCGTGAACCTGGCCTTAGTCTAAGGTAGATCCTCACCTGTAGTGTGTATCCCACATTCATTTTGACAAATTCTAAATGGGTTTTTATTCATACCAGCTTTTGTCTTGTACTCCACAGATAATTTTCTCCAATCTAACATAAGCCTCATGATTCCTTTTTCTGTTCTCCAGACATCATTGTGGTTGTGCCATATTCAGTTTAACATTACTTTGTGATGTTGTGTATAGCCAAACGGCACAAGAGCAACCTACGTTTTATGGCTCGAAGCAGGCTCTTTTGCTTTGGTATACCATGCATGCACAGACCATAAAATAGAATTCAGAAATTACATATTTTTTGCTATTACCATATCGGCGTGGTAAGGCAGGTGTAAAGAGCACAGTAATCGTCAAACAGTTTATGATTCAGATAGATATATGGTTGAGTCAGTTTATAATTTGCATTGTCATGACAACCTATTTATCTAACTCCTTGAGATTCTTGGTAATTTTGGGGGTCCCCTTGAAATGGAAACTGTTCAGCAGATCTTGGTCTTCATCAAATTGAAATGTGTAGCAAATAAAGCAGTTTAAAATACATCTTAAACTTTATTGGGCTTCAATAGCTTGGTAGTTTAAAAACACCTTTTTATCATTCCTTCCTCTTAAAAAATAAAAATAAAAAAATATATATATATTATTTTCCTTCCTGCAGGCCCTCTAGATTGCTGGTGGTACTGATGGCTTTAGGAGATTTTCTTCAAAACACCCCATGGTTGCTAGAAGTCTTCCGAATGACCCCCCTCTCCCCAATAAATCAGGAAATCCTCTGCCAAAATTTGTAATTGAATATCCACCAGTGATGGAATTTTTTTTAAAGTGCTGCCAAACCCGGGAGCCTGCATCCACTATAGCTGGTATCCCACAGAACATGGAAATTCTGTTATTTTAGTAAATATAAACTGCTAAATCTTTTTTCTCGTATATAGCAGTCTTGTAATTTCTAACAGTGTCTGGTTAAAGCCTTTATGATTTTTCATTCTACTGATTGTCGTATGAGCCCGCAGGACCCCTGACCCTCTGTCTGGACAGTGTTGATTGGTTCTGTGCTGATCATTGCCACCCTCCCAGGGGGGGGGGCGCACTCCAGCAATACACACCAAAATTGAGCATGTGCAGAGTGACCGAACAGTAACTGCATCTGTTTAGATGCAGTTACTGTTTATGAATCCAGGCAGCTGTAAGTTCAGCTATCAAAGTACAATACCTGGATTCCTCCATCCATGTGGATTTTTTTTTATGTATTGATGGGTCAAACGAGGGGAGTGTATGGAGTGTCAGTGGTCCTTCTACCATGATTTTTAAATACCGTCCTAAGGAACCACCGGACTGAGTTGATAAAGTTCTAAATAATCGTGTAGTACTGCTCTGTTGAATTTCTGATTCTTTGTGAATGAATTTATGTAAAAATTGACTTGGCAAAGCTCTATGGCTGCCACAAATGATTTCTGAAGCCAGCAAAAAAATATATATACATACACACATACACACATACACACATACACACATACACACATACACACACACACACACGTTACAGTTTTTTAATATAGGAATTTTTTTGTATTATTCATATTCCAAGAAATTTAAGAGGAGGAATCTTGCCCTTTCCGTACATAAAATACTTTAACTCTTTTCATGCCTAAGCCTATTTCTGAAATTTTTTTTTTGCTATAAAATTACCCCCAAACATATAATCTGTGGGGCAGCAGTCTTTTCAAACACAATTTTTTGGGGATAAAAGACAATTTTCATGAATTAAAAAAACGGAACCGTAAAGTTGGCCCAATCAATTTTTTTGTGTAATGTGAAAGATGTTACGCCGAGTAAATAGATACCTAACCTGTCACGCTTTAAAATTGCGCACACTCGTGGAATGGCGACAAACTACAGTACCAAAAAAAAAAATTAAAGGTTATCAGGTTAGAATTACAGAGGTGGTCTGGTGCTAGATTGATTTGAACACCATTTACATATGCGGGCGTAATTTACGTATGTGCTTCTCTCCAAAAAGTGTTCACTTTCATTGCTTGTCACAAGGAATTTACATCCATGGTGACAGGTAGGGGGGGGGGGTGTTGTGTGGTTATTTTTTTCAGCAGGGTGTCCCCCATAATTAATAGTCATACATTCAGAAGGGAAATTAAGATATATCTCGCAAGGAAGGGGAGTAAGATGAAGTAACAGTTACCAATCCCTCTAATCCTTGCTGATAATAAATTTGGTAGATTTAATTTGGCCTGAAAGACTGATGAATTGCATGTGTTGAGGGTTATGGGCAAGCTTGAGGAATCTAAGATTATTAGAACTATTCAGGGTGAAAAGTATTCAGATCTGGAAATACAAACATCATGCGTATTTTAGGTATATCCTTCATTTCACTCATAGTTCATGGACACTTCCTGAAGGAAAAGTCTGCACGATCCTGGCATTTTCATCCACACTGAAGCTATACTTTGCAGGCTCCTGTTAAAGTACTTTTTTTTTTCTTCTTCTTTTCCCACTGCAGTAACGTGTGTATTTTTAAAGGTGGACTTAAAGTGGTTGTAAACCCTTAAAACACACTTTGACCTACATGTAAGCCTAGATTAAGGCTTACCTGTAGGTCCAAGAAATATATCTCCTAAACCTACACGGTTTAGGAGATATTTGCCGAAAGACAGGCACTGCTGTCTACGGCGCATGCGCCGTAGACAGCGGCGTGCAGGCGCACTGAGCGCGCCGCTGTCAACGGTGATATGCCGCCAGTGGCGGCTCCCGTGTGCATGCGCGGGAGTGACGTCATCGCGGCTTCACCGAGTGACAGCGGCGGAGCTGCGCGACCCACCGAGAAGATGGATGCGCCGGACTACAGGGGACAGCGGTGACTTCGCTGGCTCCTGTGTCAGGTAAGTGACACATAATGGACTACTATGCGATGCATAGTAGTCCATTACTCCATTATGCTTTTACCTGTGCAGGGAATCAGAGGACGCAAACTCATCAGGGTTTACTTCCTCTTTAAAGTATGGTACAATTTGCTTCCCCATGAGAAATTCTTCCTAATCCCCCTCAGGTGATCCCTGGATCAAAAATATTTGGCGTTTTTTACTTGTAAATGTTAATGGCTAGTTATATTCCATAGATTCAGGAATGCATCCAGCATTTGCTTAAAACTGTGCTGGCCAAAACTACAGTAATACCTGAAAGAGTCTAAGCCACATTTTCACAGGTCTTACTGTGGAGAATCCTTTCCATGGGAGGATGAAACCTCTTTTCTTGCAGTCACAAAGCGTGCACCTTTTTGTCTTTTGTAATGATGACCTTAAAGTGAATACTTCTCACCCATTTAACTACATGGTCATATATTTCCCCTTAAATGGCCTCACAGGCTAACAAACATTTTGGTGTCTTGAATGTTAGACCTGTTCCTGGGTATATTTGACCCGCTGATCCAAAAAATGGTACAAACTTCTGCAAGAATAAAACCATGAGAGCGACAATATACACACACCTTCTTTACAATCAAAGCTATAATACAGTTAATCACAGCGGATTCTAAAGTGTAAAATTACAGTTGGGAGTATGTAACTTTGCTTACCATATCTGCTGTTTTGTATGCAAAATGCAAACTAGGTGACAGAAGAACAAGTTTATCAGCATGATCTTTTTAACCACTTCCCGACTGCCTCAGGCAGATATACTGTGGCAGAAGGGCACGTACAGGCAGATAAACATACCTATACACTGCCCTTTTAAGAGGCGGCTCACAGGCACGCACGCTACCCGGGAGCTCCATGACCATGGGTCCCGCTGACCAGATGCCCGTGATCGCCTCATGGTGAGGAAAAACTGGAAGATAATAAAGTAAACAAGCATCTCCCCGTTCTGTTAGAATCTCTCCCTAGGACACACTTAACCCCTGCAGCGCCACCTAGTGGTTAACCCCTTCACTGCCAATGACATAATTACAGTAATCAAATGCTAAAAAATTGCATTATCGCTGTATTAATGCCAATGGTCCCAAAAATGTGTCAAAATTGTGTGATGTGTCCGCCATAATGTCAGTCAAAATAAAAACCGCTGATTGCCGCTATTACTATATTAAAAAAAAAAAAAATACTAATAAAAATACCATATGCCCTATTTTGTAGATGTTATAATGTTTGTGCAAACCAATCAATAAACCCTTATTGCGATAAAAAAAATGTAGAAGAATCTGCCTAAACTGGGAGAAAAAAAATAATTTTCAAAAATTTTGGTGGGATATTTTAGTGAAGAAAGTGTTGTTTTTTTTTTTTTTTTTTCTTCAAAATTCTCACTATTTTGTTTATAGCGCAAAAAATAACCACAGATGTAATCAAATGCCACCAAAAAAAGCGCGCTTTGTGGGGGGGCGTCTGCACAATTGTTAGTTAAAGCGTCGCAGTGCCGAATCTCAAAAAGTGCTCTGGTCAGGAAGGGGGTAAATTCTGGGGCTGAAAACGGACCAAAAAAAGCTATAATTTTGACCAGTTCTAAGAAACTAGAGCTGATGCAGTCTACCCAGTGCAGTTTTCTGAGTCGGTGCTCCAAATAACACCAGGTTATTGGGCTGTTATCTATACAGATCAGTGCTCGCATTTTCACACTCCAACCTTCTTTCACCTGTTTTTTTCTTTCTCTTTTAATTTTTTTTTTTTGTCCCCCCCCCCCCCCCCCCCCCGTCTGAATCAAGTAATGGTGAAACTTGGCCAATATCAGGACTGCTGTCAGTCTTTTTTTTACCTTGATACCTTTTGTATGATAATGGGATGGACTTTGTTTTCCGTAAACCTTTTTAATATGGCTATAGACTTAGAATTGTTTTTAAATGACTTTAACTTAACACAAAGTGGTTGCTGTTCTGACCATTAGGTTTTCATCCTTTTTGTATTGGTTACTTGGTAAATTTAACAAACGTCATGCATAGCTTGGCCTCTCGCAGAAGACCAAAATGTATTTCTATTTAAAAAAAAAAAAAAAAAATTTTTTTTTTTTCCTACGGTGAATCTTCTGCTTTTGGAATGCATGCCCACGGCTTTGCTGAAAACTTTACTAAGTCTGCATTTTGGAAAGATCGCTTATCTTGTGTGTTTGCCATGTATGATTTTGAAATTATATGCCTGGCCATTTTTTCTCTTTTGCGAAGTTCTTTCGGATATATCAGCCATGTCTTCTCGAAGGGTTAAGACAAAGAAGGCGTCAGAAAACCTGACAAAGAGTGAAGATCCCAAAGATTTAGACCGAAGAATTTTTGTCGGCAATTTACCAACAGACCAGATGAGCCGTCATGATTTTGAAACCCTATTTTCTAAATATGGAGCGATCACTGGTTAGTAATGGTTTGTCATTTTAACAGAATTTCATTAGAAGCGCCACTATAACTTTTGTCTTTCGTTTGTAATTTTGCATAAATCTTGAACCGGGGATGAAGACATTCTATTGGGATATAAGAGGAAAATAAGTAATAAAGTCAGAAATCCAGGTTACAGGGACACTGGATGATGTGCATGTTATCGCTGCCTGTCTTTTATGATAATCCAAAAATTCCCCACCTCGGGTACAGGAAACAACCGAAAACATGCACACACTATCCAAGCAGCCACCACTCACAACTTACAGACTTGTAAGAATCCTTGTTCCTGACACCTCCTGTCAGTACACGCTGCCCTCAAGCAGACTGGCACACACAAGGAGTCATAAAAAAACAAATATAATATCCTTTGGGCAGTGCATAAAAAGTTACAAAGAACTGTTTTAAAAAGTAAGATGTTTTTCAAACTGTATTGAAAAAAACTTTCAGAAAAATTATTTTATCCTGCTCCCTGGGTTGGATGAAACACTTTTGATCATGTCCCCATCATAGACTGGGACCCTCAGATGACCCTGATCAGGTATGATCTGATTACTGCTCTCAAGCTTTATACTTGAGGGATCACAATGGAGTTGCCGCCCTCCCAGCCTTTCCAATTGTATAAAAAAAGGGGCTGAACGCATCTTACCAAATTGGCACAGGAAGTCTTTAACCTCTCGTCTTTATGCAGCCAGGCTCTAGCAAAAAGTTTTATGTATGTACGCTGTGTGGTATGAGGGTTATGTGTTTATTCAAATAATTTTGGAAGAGTTTGAAATGCAGTGCATCTGGAAAGTATTTGCAGCGCTTCACTTTTTCCACATTTTGCTGTTACAGCTTTACTCAAAAATGGATTAAATTTAGTTGTTTTCCTCAAAATTCTACAAACAGTACCCCATAATGACAACGTGATAGACGTTTGTTTGAAATCTTTGCGAATCTCTTAAACCTAATAAGAATCACATGTACATAAGTATTCATAGCCTTTGCCATGACACATAAAATTGAGCTCAATTGCATCATGTTTGCACTGAATATCCTTGAGATGTTTCTACAACTTGTTTGGCGTCCACCTGTGATAAATTCAGTTGATTAGACACACCTGTCTATATAAGGTCCCACAGTTAGCAGTGCATGTCAGAGCACAAACCAAGCCATGAAGTCCAAGGAATTGTATGTAGACCTTCGAGACAGAATTGTATCAAGGCACAGATCTGGAGAAGGGTACAGAAACATTGCTGCCGCATTGAAGGGTCCCAATGAGCACTGTGTCATCCGTAAAATGGAAGATGTTTGGAACCACCAGTACCCTTCCTACAGCGCGCCACCCAGCCAAACTGAGCAATCGGGGTTGAAGGGCCCTGGTCAGGGAGGTGACCAAGAACCAAATGGTCACTCTGACAGAGCTCCAGTGTTTCTGTGGAGAGAGGGGAGCCTTCCAGAAGAACAAGCATCTCTGCAGCACTCCACCAATAAGCCATTTATGGTAGAGTGTCCAGGCGGAAGACACTCCTCCTGTAAAAGGCACAAGATAGCCCGCTGGAAGTTTGTCAAAAGGCACCTGAAGGACCCGGACCATGAGAAATTCTCTGGTCTGATGAAACTAACCTTGAACTTTTTGGCCTGAATGGCAAGCATCAGGTCTGGAGAAAACCAGGCCCCACTCATCACCTGGTCAATACCATCCCTACAGTGAAGCTTGGTGGTGGCAGCATCATGCTGTGGGGATGTTTTTCAGTGGCAGGAACTAGGAGACTAGTCAGGATTGAGGGAAAGATGAATGCAGCAATGTACAGAGGGCCTTGATTAGAAAACCTTCTGCAGAGCACCTCGGACAGGGGCGAAGGTTCCTCTTACAACAGGACAATGACCCTGAGCACACAGCCAAGATAATGTCCTTAAGTGGCCTAGACCTGAACCCAATTAAACATCCCGATCTGAAAATGGCTGTGTACTGAGCTGATGGAGCTTGAGAGGTCCTGCAAAGAAAAATAGGAGAAACTGCCCAAAAATAGGTGTGCCAAGCTTGGAGCATCATATTTAAAAATACTTGAGGCTGTAATTGGTGCCAAAGGTGCTTCAACAAAGTATTGAGCAAAGGCTGTGAATACTTGTGTGCATGAGAATATTTTAATACATTTTGTAAAGATTTCAAATCTTTCACGTTGTCATTATGGGGTATTGTTTTGTAGAATTTTGAGGAAAATACAAAATTTTGGAATAAACTGTAACCTAACCAAATGTGGAAGAAGTGAAGATCTGTGAATACTTTCCGGATGCACTGTACATTAGTCTCCGACTAGGTGGGAACATTACATCTAGACAGTGCTAATTGGAATGTAGATCCATAGACTGGTGTCCAGTTTATTTTGTTACATTATACAAATTGTATATACATTTCATAGGGGATTTATTCTCCCAGCAGTTTTAGACGTTCCCTGGTGCATATAATTTTGTTCATCTGAAGCCAGAAACAAGATGGTTTTGCCTTCTGGCTGTAACATTTGTTAATTTTCCAGCCGTCTCCATGTTCCGTGGCTATGGGTTCGTGCAGTATGAACGCAAAGAAGATGCAGATGCTGCTGTCAAGGGTGAGAATGGTCAACTTCATAAAGGGTATAGATTAGGTAAGGCAAAACTGCAAAGTTGAATAAAAATTATTAAACATTTGCTTTCAGGTTGCCAGTTTCTTAACTTTTGTTTTGTTTACTTTTGCCTTCTGCTATTGCTATATATCATTTGTGTGAGACCTCATGCACACTGGACTTAAAGCTGTATTAAACCCAAAGCCAAAAATGTATTGTATTGCAGCTTGCCACTTATTTAGAGGTGGTGGCTGCATTCATTTTCTTTTTGTTGCCTTCTTTCCCTCTGGTGGTGATCTGCCAGTAACACGCTTTCTGTATTAGGGAGGCACAAATTTAGAGGAATGAGAACAGGAGGGACAGCAGTATCGTCAGTCGGAGGGGAGGATGGTGTTAATGTATTGGCAGATTTAGAACCACTAACAATTTGAAACCAAACTCCAGCTCACAATTTTATAATCGGCTACAAACCTCCCTCCTTTTTTTGGGGGGGGGGGGGGGGCGGGGGTGCAGAGGTTTGCATGATTAAATAAGCTGATCATTTTAAGTACCCTGTAAAGTGGTTTGTCTCCTCAATGTAAATTAATACATTCTGCGGGAGAGCTTATGCTGTTAAAAACAGACTTGCTGGCAGGATCACAAAATGAAAATAAATAAGAGAAAGCCTAAAAAGGTAAACGAATGCAGCCATCGTATTTAAGAATTGATAAGCTGCAACGTGTTTGCTTTTGGGTTTATTACAGCTTTAAATGCTGCTTGTGTGCAGGGATTTTTATATATTTTTTTCCGCCAGCCTGTAAAAACGCTTCTATGTAAGCCTGTGTATCCATACACACATAGGTGTTTGCAGGTGTATTAGAGGAGTGTTTATAGGTGTGGGGGGGGGGGGGGGGGACGCCAAAGAAGTGGAGCTGAAGAGCAAATGCAATGCCGATTGTGCATAGACAAGTGTTTAATGCATTCCAGTGGCCAGCATAAAATGTTTTGGCCAATGGTATCTATTAACACTTACCTGCATGTACAATGTGCAGGTTTTGGCACAATTTTTTTTTATTTTTTTTGGCAGCTTTGCTCCTCCCCAGGAGTTCTGCCATTAGGAGGGGCTAAACAGATTCTGTGTGCATGAGGCCTCCTAAATGGATTTTCTGGTGTGTGTGTGTGTGTGTGGAAATTGCCTGTCTGAGAAGGATTTTGCCTTTTTTTTACTACCCTCTGGCTCAAAAATATTGTTAACCTACAGTATGGGTGGTAGCTTTCTCCAATACTTTTTAGGATTTTTCGCAATCTGAGTGGTGCTGAATGTGTTAAAGGCTGTAGGCAAATCTCAAAATTCAGTTCTACAAACGAAACACTAAGTTCCATAATAAATATGAAAGGTGAAAAAAGTATTCACTTGTGTCGTCTGTTTTTGGATGCATTGTTTGCAAAAAAGCCTATGTTGGGGCTAAATCTAAATGAAACCATGCAGTACATGTACATTTTCTCCATGTTTCTAAGTTACTATCTTGCAAGTGCGGAAAAATACATGTTAATGTGCCAGGAATGCAATCTGCGCCTATATTTCCTTCTGTGGATGGACACCACTTGCCCTTTTCGGTTCTCACCAGTTACCTATTTGAACCACACCATATCTCTCCCTCATCTCTACAACATAGATTCATTGTTCTGTAGTCCAATATGAGAGCCAGGACTACTTGCGATAATAAAATTGCAAGACGGCTTTATATTTCTGATGCAATCAAGAGCTATATTTGCACCTCTCAAACTGATAGAACAAACCCTTTTAATAGTATTAACATTTTCAGTCTAAGCAGCCATTATTCACAATGCACTTTCATTGGACACTGTTCTCTCCACCATTCACTTGTTTGGTAGTAATTTAGCTAAAGCACACATGGAAGGGTTGACAGATGGTTACAGTACTGTGATTTGTAGCACTTTTAAATATGGTAGAAAACAATAAAACAAAATCCCTCCAATTCAGTACAGGAATTTGCTGTATTGCTAACCAAACAAACTATTTGTTTTTATCAGTCCACTTTAAAAGTTCAGAGCTTTTCTGCGGTTGTTATAAAAAACGACTATACCACAGAGTTTTTTTGATTCAGGCTAAAATTTTAAAAAGAAAAGCTGGTTGTGCCGACTGGTTCAGTTGGAATATCAAACGATCATTCAGATGTTGTCGTGGGCATTTTATAACTCTGTGCTAATTGTATTTGGACCTTTGGAATGAATTTGGTAGTTTCTATTATCGTGTAAGCTGAATAAGCTGGTGTGCAGACGTTGCTTAAAGGACTCCAAGTGCTAGAGACTGCTTACTCCTTCAATAATTTGATCTTTTAGACGGCAAAAGCCAAAAGGATAACTGCATCGCTGACTAGATTTTAAAGAAACTTTTTTTTCGTATAGCGAAAACATAGCAGTTATGAGAAATATATTTTATATCATGACCCGAGTAAATTACTACTATTGCGTTTTTATTTTATTTGAATTTCGTTGCCTGCTTCAGAGTACAAGCGTTAAACTCCTAATGTGTATTTTTGTTAAATTGTTCACGTAGCATTCCACATTTTTACCAGTCCTCCGTGCTTTGACTAGCTTACAATTTGTAGGAAAGAAGAGTGCATTTAATTGCGCTTCCTTGCAAGACTAGTGTGCAGTAATTTTACTAGCGACATTGTGTCTTGTCTTGTCTTATTTTTCATTCTATGGTTTGAGTAATTTTTAAAAACAAACTGTAGACCTCAGTTAATAATAATCTAAAAGAAAACTTAAAAATTGAATGTGTTAAAGTATATGCATAGTACAATCAAGAGTTGTGGCTGAAAGGGTTTGTAGATATTGCCTTATATGGCCACTTTATTTTTTTTTATTTTTTTTGTTCTCTGAGTGAAAAGGAATTTTTTACTTTTTAATACACAATTGTTCATTTAGTGTACAAACTGATATAGTGGCTGAGCATAATCTGGAATCCATTGAGCTTTCTATTCAATATTATATATTCATTAATTTTTTTTTTTTTTTTATGTGCAAAAAGGTAGTCTTCACCCCATTATTCACTCATACCCAGAGCTCTCTTCATTTTATGCCCGGTCTTTTCATTCGAATCCTATATCACTGGAAAACTTTACTATGAATGACACTGCTAGACAGTTTATCTTTTTTTGTTTTGTCAGTGTTTGTTCTGTTTTATGTCAATTTTGAATGAAAGTTAATCTACTCTTATGTCAGCTTTTTGTTGATTTTTGGAAGCAAAGTGAAGGACAGACTTTTCTCATGGACACCGCAATAAAATCTGGCCTGTTGTAAACCTTTACCTATCATCTCGAGAGCAGTCAGAGCTCCACATTTGAATTTACTGTAGTTAGGCCTTTTAGGGTTTACCTTTTTTATGTATTCATTTGCTTGGTGCCTTTAACATTAAGTCTCCCTGTGCTTAGTTTTTTGTTTGTTTGTTTTATCATTACCGTTTGCTGTAATCTGCCAGGTAGATTCTTTGAGTCCTTTTTTATAGAGTAATCTTTTTAAAAGGTAAAAAAAAAACTGGGCTTAATCCCAGACCGTGTGATTATGGTTGTATTTATTCGGCTACAGACTCGCAACTAATTGTACTTGCCAGCAAATGTTTATTTATTTGTAATTTGGCTAAAGGAGGGGCGGAGGGAGACAGGCACCAATGTAAGCTACCTGTTCCCAGGTAACTCTGCATGTGTCCAGTACCTAGAAGGGACATGGCACAATGAATTGAATTGTTACTTTATATGGATTACCCTAGGCTTATGTCTTTTGCCATTCAAAGCTTTTGTTAAAGCAAGCAAAAGGTAAATATAGTTGTACTATGCTCATATGCAGCCTGTTTGTATCTCCATTACTATTCTCCCTGCCTAATAGATCTCCCCGCCAAGGATGTTAAACTAGTGGTGTACTCAATTTTAAAGTGTATAGTGGCTTTCATCTTGTAAGATTTATATTTGTCTACTATCCATGGTGTTGGGCTGTATGTTTGTACAGCATCCTGTGTTTTGCCATTTGCATGGTCTTTATTTTAATTCAACTTTAAAGAATGGGTGGTAAATTTATGATCACTATTATTTATAGATCATGTGCTTGTTTCTTGGGAAGCTTCAGACTGTTCATATTTTTGTGAATTTCACTAACTTTAATTCATGCAACCTGCTTCTTGGTGCAAAAATTGGGTAAAATGGTAAAGGGAAATTGCATTGCACAAGGCATAAATCTCCAAGAGTGGAACGATTTAATGTCTAATTTTACAGTTTTGACTATTCTAACTAGTTTTGTTGATCACAAACAATCTTACAGTATGCTTTATAAATACGTACGATACTCAGTCTCTTGTTTTTGTTACAGTAAGACGGATTCATATATTCTACTCGACACTAAATCTTATGTGCTTTTAACCTTCGTCCCCCTCCATCCCCGTGGCATCCAATTTGGTCACATGCAACATAGACGATTCTTAACTAATAATTTTGAAAACCATTGGACAGGGCTTTTTTCCCCTCCTAACAAAACGTTATCCTAAAAACATGTTGATCCTTTTGCGCCCGTATTGCTCTGCATCAATAAAAACTCCTCATGCGTCGTCTATATACCGTGGTGCTTGCTGTTCTTTTAGTTGTCGTAAAATCGGCATCGTTTAAACGCTTTTATGTTTGTGTTGACAAACCTCTAAACTTGGAAGATGTATAACCAAGACTCTAAGCAGGAAAACGTGCTTTGTGGTTCATCATGCATACCCTTGAAAACATATTTCATTTTATGGAGCCATATCCCCAGTCTGGATGCCCTAATCATTTATTACAATTTTTTTTTCCTACATTTGTAATAAGTGTATACTGAACTGATCTTCCTTACAACCTACAACTATGTTGTAAGACGAGTGGTGGTAAAGTATTTTGAGATGAACTCTGATTTATTGCGATATCTTGACTTTGTGTACTGTAGATTTAGGGCATTCCTATACTGACTGAAAATAAACATTCTTTTTAATCAGTTGCCTTTTAGTATCTGTTTTATTTGTTTGATTAAATGTTTTCTCCTATTGCACACTATTGAACAGATGGGTTAATTGTGCTTTTCAGATATTAACAAAGCAGTCGAAAGAAGAAATATGAATAAGGGTCCGTCCAGGTCCAGCCCGTCACGAAGGTAAAGTACTTGCAAGACGTTCAAGGACTGTTCTTAAGTGGTCCCAGGAAGAACTCCTGCAGTAACTTCACTTTATTGCAAATCTCCTACCTGGACCTCGTCCTATAAAATGTTCTTCCTTCATTTGGATGTATTTATGCCGAAATAATCCGGATGAACACTACGACCTTGGACTAAATATGTATGCATTCTGCATATGTACGCGTTCTGCTTTTTGCTCCATCTATGTAAAAAGGACAGTGACATTCTGTTAAATTGTGAAGCTATAAATGATCTGATAAAAAAAAAAACAAACAAAAAAAAACACTCCTGTTAAGCTGTTTCCAGAGTAAGTGGTAAGAGGTGCTTCTTCATTGCCCTCCTCTGTGCATCAAATTGCGTCACATTTTAAAACGATATTTCCTATCCTTAATGCCATATATCCATAAATATGCTCTTAAAATGGTAGAGATAGCAGAAAGGGAACTAACAAAAATAGCAGCTGGGTTCCCATCCACATTAGGAGCTAGACCCAGGCTGTCATTGACTCTTCTTGCTTTAGTCTCTCAAATATTTCATTTAATATACAGGATTCCTATCGTGGTAATTGACATTCCATAAAAGTGCTACTGTATATAATATAACGCAAAACCAAGTGCCAGAGAAGCTTTAATATTAGAAATGCTATTTAAATTCTGATGGTCTAACTTCTGTTCTGGAAGGTGCACTAAGTATGGATTTACACTAAAATCATTTGCCACGTGTGTTTACGATGCAGCATGTTAACTTTTTTTTTTTTTTTTTTTCCCCCCTGATCAGTTTGCTGGCAAGTCGTTAGGAATAAGCAAAACTTGAAAGTTAATTTCAGTTAATCGTTCACATGATTGCGATACTGCTACGAATACCCAAATTTTAAAAGCTGAGGTTGCGTCGAGTAACTAAATACCAAATATGTCAAGTCGAAAAACTGCACTCGCCTGTGAAATGGTAAAAATCAACGATATGCAAAATTGCCAATAGACTGTGCCGTTAAAACCCATACAGCTCACTATTTTACAGTTAACAGTGAATGACGGCCCTAAAATTACTGCGCTCTACTATTCTGCGTGGCGATGCCTAACGTGTATGGCACACTTGTTTATGTATGTGGAGTCGGGGCTTTTATATTTTAAATTTTTTTTCCTAGGTGTTTATGGAACTTTACTGCTATCGCACAGGGGCTGAAAAGCCTTGTGTGAAAGCATAGTGCAGGTGTTGGGTTCTCTTCTTCCCCTTTTTTTTTTTTTTTTTTTTTTTTTTTTTAAAGGAGGCTTCAGAGATTTGTGACTGACGCTTCTTTGCTCTGTTGAAGGTGGTGGAGCACAGACTGCGGGCCATAAGCTTTTTCCCTAGCAAGAGCAGCTATGATTAGATCGCTCTGAACCAGAAAATGCTCAGAGTACTTCCAGGTTCATACTACCTTAGGCAGATCAGCGAATGGATGTTCACTGATCTCCCCACCACTCTCCAACCTGATGCTTGCCATGGAAGTCCCAAGCACCCAGGATAGGCAGGTAGACTGGGGCACATAGCAGGTGGAAGTGAGTTGGCCCATTTCTAGCAGTGTTGCCACCCATATCACTTCTACTAGCGAGCCTTCAGAACAATAGTAAACAATCGTTCGCTGTTCCAGCAAAAGGGTTAATTATTTCACTTGGTGGCAAATTTGTGATATATTTTTTTTTTTGGTAATCTTTGCAACAATCATTTTGTACAGAAATCTTTAGGCTACATTCATGTCTAAATTTCAATGTTTAGCTGCATTTAGAAGACTTTTCTAAAAGCAGCTGGACTCATAATGCAAAGTAATCATGATATGCATGCATAAAGATTAGCGAAGTTTAGGAAAAGGAAAGTGCTGCGTCCAGGATCGACTCCCTGCAGCCAAACATGCCTTGTGTTTAGCAGGCGAAAATAATACACCCCCCCCCCCCCCCCCCCCCATCCTGAAATGGTGCCTATTCCTCTTGGTTCTCATTCATCATCATGTTGACATTCTTTGCAGACATGGCCTAACAATAGCAAGTAAGCTGTCAAAGATGGACACTGACATTCTGGTAAAGTTTATTTATCGAGGGAGGTTCTTATTTCTTCATACATCAGAACAAAATATCTGTTAGATGCTGGGATGTTAGCGGATGCACACATCTTCATTTGCGCCTCTATCTGCCTCAGGGCCGGTACACACCAGAATGTGGTGGAAGAAAGGCGTGTTCCATGCGCATTTTCCACACTGCAGGTGACCGCACTGCCCCTGCGATCTGCATGCGGGTGACAAATTTTAACAGCGATCTGCTTTTTGGGGTGCTGTTAAATGTCACCTGCATGAAGATTGCAAGGGCAGTGCAGTCACCTGCAGTGTGCATTATGTGGACAGCAAGTCTCATTGTACCGCAATACCATGCCGTTTGGGGCAGTGCATTTTCTTTTTTCTAAGTAGTGCTGTTTGTTCCGGCTCTCAAACAGGTACACAATGGTAAGCACCAGCTTTGCTCTGCATTCAACTTCAATTTAACAGCTCTATCTCCTTGCTCACAAAACTACCAACAAAGTGGAAAAGGAGATGACTGGTGTATAGCATCCACCAAGAATGTGGTAATTGGGGGGGGGGGGGGGGGGGGGGCTGAGTACTCTGACTCAGCGAAAATCTGCTTTGAAGATTTCACGTTTTTGACGTGCAGATTGCTGGCATTTAAGCTGCTGTCTGATACAAACATCAGTGTTAATGTAGCCTTAAGCCTGGTACACATGTAAAGTTTTTTTTATTTTTTTGTGGTGTGAATAAAAAAAAAAAAAGACAGATCGCTGTACACATGCAAGTGTGGTGGTCTCCTCCCCATCTGTGCCTTTTTTGTGTTCTGGCAGGGTGATATGCTGGAAAACCAGCATCCTGTCGGAATACTATGGCACAGCGGGGGAGATTGCCAACATGGCTTGTGTTGGTACAGCGAACGGTCCAGGGTTGTGGTGTTTTTTTGTGTGGTGTAACCCACTGGATTGAGTGTTTAAAGAAAAAAAATTGCAGATTGTACCCAGCTTTTATTCTGATGGAAAATTCTGGGGTCCTTTCAGTTGAAATGTGTATCTTTTTTGTTTTTAACACTTGTGCATGTATATTTAGTCTTTTATTAAGAATACTTTCTCAACCATTTTTTGCCACTGATCTCAGTGAGGTTGTTTTGAGGTTAGTGTGGTACTTTTAGTTTAGTTCTTCAATGTAACTAAAAGATATGGTTTCAAACGCAGTAAACCAAGACACGCTGTCACCTTCTGGAAAGACAACAAAAACCCTTTGTTCTAACATGTTCTGTTCCAACAATGTTTTAAACCACACTAAACCTTCTCTTCCTCTTACTGAGTGTTTGAAACCTAAACACAAATTGGAGGCTGAACTCCAACTTAATCCAACAGTCAAAAAGAAAAAGTTTAAACTGGTGTAATATTGAACTCGTCAATCGTGTTTTTTAATTTTTAAATTCACTGTCTAAAATTGTAACACTGCAGTATAGTAAATGTCAGGTTTTTTTTTTTTTTTTTTTTTTTGCTCTTGCCCCTTTATTGCACTTGACTCTGCAAAGACAGTAGGACTCCTCAAGCCTTTTTTTTTTTTTTTTTTTTATATGATGGAGCTAAAGTATAGAAGCTTGTTTTCTATACTTTTTTGTTGCTTTCTGTTATTTTTAAAACCTAAACTAACAATTGTTTTTGGTGCTTCAGAGATTTGTATGGCTTTGGAGAAGGCCAGGAGCCAAGACGTGAACGCTCCCGCTCACCGATGCGCTCTAGCCCACGGAGAGCTAGTAGAGAACCACGTGACAGAGATTCAAGAGCAGTTCGTGATGGGCGAGATGGACGTGAACCAAGAGACCTTAGAGATCGTGACCTTCGAGATTTGAGAGATGGTCGTGAAAGGGAATTCCGCGATTCTCGCGATGCAAGAGACCCTCGAGATACGAGGGAGCTCAGGGATGCGCGAGATACAAGAGACCTCAGAGATGCGAGAGACATCAGAGATTCTCGAGATACAAGAGACCTTAGAGATCTCCATGCAAGAGAAAATCGAGAGTCCAGGGAGTTCAGGGACCTTCGTGAAACAAGAGACCTAAGAGATGCTAGAGATCTTCGTGTGCGTGATGCAAGAGATGTGAGAGACCCATTGTTTGAAAGATACAGGGAGGCTCGGGACCCCAGGGATCCATTATACAGGTTTGAATTTTTTTTTTTTTTTTTTTCTAAAGGTTAAAAACAAGAAATTCTGACTTGCACAACATTCATAATTGCAGAAATAACCACAATTTCTAATTTAACTCGTAGCACATGAATACCCGCAAAACTGCCATTTTGCATCTCCGCATTTAGTGACTTTTATGTTAGCCACTTGTTATGTCATACTAAATTCAGCTGTCAAATAAGAGCCAGGCATTTTGGAGATTGATGTGCTCTGCCCCTCATGAAATGTAGAGAAGGTGTTTTAAAACCTTTGACTGCTGAGCTATGCAGCTAGCAGAGATCAAATCAGAAGTCTGAGAATTACAGTTTGTAACTCACACTTTCCTTTACAAAAGGGGTTATTAACCTATGATCCAACATATCAGGTCAGCATTTAGATGGTTAAATTGTGTAATGGGCAAACAAATGATAGTAAAAAGGAGACATGAGCAATAGGGATTATATAGGTGTCAATCGTAGTCTCATGGAGCAGAGCATGCAAACAAGAATGTCCCTATTTAGAACCTAGCATATCCAAGCAAAATTTTGTGATCAAGAGTCTCCCTATTGGGGAGGATGCAACATAGCAATTAAATGTAAGTAAAGTAACTTGGTTTACGTAAAAAAAAAAAATTTTTTAATGAGATTTGTTTTTGCCAGAAAGAGTATTGTTATTAGATAGTCTTATGCCTCTTGGCATCCATTGTTTCATGTTCAATAAATATCCAGCTTATTGTTAGCAAGGCTTAAAGTGGTTGTAAACCTCCATCATGAAATCTGAGCAAAGCATATATCTGTAGTGTTTACTTATCTCTCTCCAAAGCTCTAAGTGTTTCCCTCTCTGGTTCCTTCATTCCTCTGTTATCAGCATGAGTCACTTCTATGTAGGAGGATTTGTTTCATCTGTATCATCTGAGGCTGTTCACTGGGTATCTGAGGGTTTACAACCACTTTGTTGGCAAAAATTATTCTGTCCATGGACAACTGTATTCAATTTCCTTTCAAATCAGGTGGCAGGCGAGGAACTGTGCTGTAAATCATTGGTCACCAACCCTGTCCTCGGGACCCACCAACAGGCCAGGTTTTATGTATTACCTTGGGGAGATGCAGACTGGAATACTGCAATCACTGAGCAGCAAATGATATCACCTGGGATGTATTTCAGTTATCTTGCAATCCTGGCCTGTTAGTGGGCCCTGAGGACAGGGTTGACCACTGCTGTAAATAATAATGCTTCAAAATAAAAGCTAACTTAATTTTACTTTTATATTGCATGCAAATTACAATACATCTTGGGGAGATAGGTGTTGTGTGGGTGTTTTTTATTTTTTATTTTTTTATTTTCCCCCCCAACACAGTCGTAATGGTATTTGCTTTATACAGAATGCCAATATAGGCCCTGCGCCTAGTACAATTAAACCTGCCCCATTCATGTGTCTCTACAATGGCAATCCTAGGAACGCAGGTTGTTATAGGATGTTATGCCTAGTGATGTGCTGAGAGGCTGAATAACTATTGTCTGGTATTTGACATACAGTAAGGCTTGGTTCACGTGTGGCTCTGGGTAACGGCCGTCTTTTATCTGATCTGCCAGACGGATGGAAAATAGGGTCTCCATCCATCCATCCATTCATCCACCCATCCTGTATTTCACAGAGAGGATTGGATAGCGGCGAGTGTCGGCGAACATGTTACCGCTGACATCCGCCGCTCCATAGGAGTAAATGAAGCATCTGATCAGGTCTGCTTGAAAAACTGATGTGTGTGAAAGAGCCCTTAGCTAGTAGAAACCTAATATGATAAACCTTTTCTTTTACTGCCCAGAAATAAGCTCCTAGACCAGACACTGACTGCTGGTGCACAATGGCTGCACAATAAGTATTACAGGGCTGTGGGTTGGTCATCAGTGTCTTGTACTTTCAACATCATTGCCTTCTACTAAACTTTTACTGCTTCCTGTTGAAAGGTTTCTCAGATTGGTGTTTTATTTCCTTCAGAGTCGATGACCTCGCTGATAAATTTCGCCTTGATGATTTGTCTAGAAAGAGGGATGATTTGATTGATCGGCTTAGGGATTCCCTCGATAGGTTTCCAGAAGGTGTGTATTTTCTTTCTCTGCACTATTGAATGTTTCAAGCTGTTTTTATTCCCTCATGTACATTACCAGCTGGTATTGTAAAAGATTTCAAAGAAACAGTGTCTTTCAGAAAACGTCTGGGTCCCTCCTGTGGTTCTGGATGACTTTTCTTCCTATTTTCTGCTTTTTAATATGTTTTACGTGTAACAATAAACCTCATGCAGCATCCAACGTGGTAGATTGTCTTAAACTTGGGGAGCTGTGTTTTCAAATGTTTTTGAAAGTTAATTGTAAGCCCGGACTGACGTTTTGCTTAAGCATTGTCTCCTAGGTTTTCTTTTTCTTCTCCTCCTTTTTTCGCTGCCTTTCTACATGCATGCAACCAGCAATGATTGCAAAGCATTTCTCGGGGCAGTTTTTTTTTCTGATGGTGACAACAGTGAACCATATATACATATGTTGGGCAGTTGTAGTCTCAAAGTCTACATGACAATGGAGGAGCAACATTTATTTATTTATTTTTGGAGGCATGTACAATGAATGTGCTGTCATCAGTGCCTGAACATAGACCTTCATGGCACTGATATTCTTTTAATGAAAGTGAAATATTAACATGATAAAGCTTATGAGCTTTTAGTGATTGGGGTAACATTACATTGCATTAGCTCCATAAATGCATTGATCTGTGTAAGCAATGTATACATATATTATAGAAGGGAAACTTTCAATTTTTATAAATGCTTAAAATTGTGTTTTTATATTTAGATCGACTTAAACGCGAGGAACGACGCCGTGAAGAATTGTACAGGCAATATTTTGACGAAATTCAAAGAAAAGTTGATGCTGAGCGCCCTGTTGATTGCTCTGTTGTGGTGGTTAACAAACAGTCAAAGTAAGATTGCAGATATGGTTTATCATGTTGCATTCAGTGAGACCAGTGGCATACTTTGACTAACATATGTCATTTAATCACCCCTCCTCACAATCTTTCCTCCAGGGAATATGCAGAAACTGTGGGACGTAAGGTCCGTGACCTTGGTATGATGGTGGATCTGATCTTTCTAAACACAGAAGTTTCTCTGACCCAAGCCTTGGAAGATGTTTCTAGAGGAGGCTCACCTTTTGCTATAGTGATAACTCAGCAGCACCAGACACATCACTCTTGCACCGTGAACATCTTATGTGGAACCCCGCAAGGTATTCCCTCTGGTGTTTGTTTTATTTTAATCTTGCTGTTGTAAGAGGATAAATGCTATATTTTTGTAGCATTTGAATAGTAGCCATTTGCCAGAAATGGCATTGAAGTTATTAGGTTACTACTACTAGGGACAACCCAGTTTTTTTTATTGGACTATTTGCACACTTAGGGCACATTCGTATGGGCGATTAGCTTCTCCGATGGCAAGAATCCTTTGGAACTTCAGCCACACGCACAGGTTGTGTGCAAGCAGTTGCATGGCCAGAGTTGTAACCTATGTAAATCTGTGTCCATAGCTGACACTTTTTTCAAATGTCATTGCTCATTTGAGGTATTACATGCAGTAAGGGACTCTGATGGGTTCGGGACACAGACACTGCATTCTGGGCCATCTAAAAGCAGCAGCCTAATCACCTATGTGAGTGAGCCCTGCAAATTTTAAACTTGATGCACCCTCAAGGCTTATATTACTTTGGTAATTTTTAAGTAGCAGCTATAAATCTTTCCACCTGTTTTCTCTGGCGATTTGTAGCTAGCTAAAGAGTAGCTGTTGCAATTTTCTTGTATGCCGCTACAAATTGCAGGTATGCCTTGGTCAACTAGTAGCTGCATTGGATAACATGAGTAGTTACTTAAGCTGGCCATTCTGTTGACATCCCTAGCCTATTCTTAGCGCTACAAAATGTTCATTGGCTGCTTTTGTTTTTTCTAATCGCAAAATGTGAGGGAGAGCAAAGAGTAATTCAAAATGGTTTAAAGCTTTGTGTATCAAAAACACTGCCTTCTCAATAAACCTTTCTTATATAATTTGCATCTCGGTGCTGCTGAATCTCCTTTTACTCTTTGCGTCCAATTAGGCCTACATACAAGGCTGCATGGCATTTCTTAAGGTGTGTTTTGTGATGGCAATAGTGGGACCACGCCTGCAGAGTATGTGTTAAAATAGCCACTTATAGAAAACCAGGATGAGAGCACTGGTGAGTTTGTGTGTAGATGGCAGTTGACACAGTCCCTGCCCCTAGGCTGCACCCCCCTGACATTTTTTGTCCTTCCTAGGGCCTCCTATCATTGATAACCTTATGACCACCAGTGGGAAATCTGTGGAGGGCTATCTCGTTGTTTGCTTTTGCTGTACATGCCAAGCTAGACAAGCTTCTTAGACTTGCACGCCACCTGAGTAGTGGGCCTTTCGAGAGGCTATTTAAAACCTTGCATGAACTCAATCCAATCATTTATCACCATTCTACAAGGGGGAGAACTTATGGTGTCAATCGACGTCAAAAATGCATATCTCCATATGCCTATTTACTCGCTCACTAGTAATATCTACTTTTAAAGTGGAAAATCTTAATTTTCAGTGTGTAGTTCTGCTTTTCGGTCTAGCTGCTGCACCTCAAGTACAAAGGTTCTGGCTCCTTTTCTAGCCAGATTGAGGGCCCAAGGTATAACGATTATGGTTTACCTAATCGATCTGTTCTTTATACCAGTCAATAGCCCGCTCAGACCAAAGTATGGTCTCCACATTCGACTACCTGGAATATCTAGGTCAGATTTTCAACCTAGGAGAAATCTTCTTTAAAGCCATGAAGAAAATACTTGGGTCTGATCATAGGTACACCCAGAAAACGGTGTTCGTATCCCAGGCAAAGATCAGCACCATAAAGCAAAACGGTATCTAATCGGCTTGAAACGACAAAGGGTTCAAGCTCTACAGTTCCAATTTTGTCTGACTCCAAAGTCTACGGCCATAGCGCCCAATCTCGTCTGATCTTGGAGTCTAGGCAGGGTCGGGCCTTGTTAGTACCCGGATGAAAGACCACCTGGAAATACCAGGTACTGGGCTGGGTGCGCCGGAGCCTCAGTTTATGGTTAACATCCAAAAAGCTGCAAAGGGGAAAATCCTTCCTTCAGTTACCTGGGAAATAGTAAGATGGTCTTGACCATTAACATTTTAGAAATTCAGGCAGAACCCTTAGTTCTGAGGGCCTGAACGTTCAGTTTTTAAGGTATTGTCCTGCCAGGATTCAATCGGTTTATGCCACAGCAATGGCCTATATTAATCACCAAGGGGCCATAAGAATTTGTGCGGCCCAGAGAAAGGTAAATCTTATCCTATCTTGGGCAGAAAACAATGTACTTTGCCTATCGGCAGTCTTTATTCTAGGAATATAAAATTGTCAGGCGGACTACTTGAGTCACCAGCAGTTGTTCCTTCACCCAGATATTTTCCTGTCAGTATGTCAAGGATAGGGAATCCAGGTTCAACAAAGAAATTGACAACTTTGTGTCAAGAACAAAGGATCCGCTAGCATGCGGAACAGATACCGTGCTATTCCCGTGGAATCTGTTCTCGCTGATTTGTGCATTCCCTCCTATGCTGCCTGCGTCCACGACTTCACAGGGAAGGGAAGTCATTGATTCTTGTGACCCCCAGCGGGGTCCAGGAAATCTTGGTATGCAGAGATGGCAGTAGGGGACCCATGGACCCTACCTTTATGGCAAGACCTTCTCTCGCGAGATCCGGAGTTCCATCCTACTTTACAAACGCTAAATTTAATGGCTTGGCTATGGAGACCCACACTCTGAAGAAGCGTAGGCTGTCAGGTTCGGTAGTTTTCTACCTGGGTTAATGCAGAACGGGCCTTCATGGATATATGTCTCCTGATGTGAAACCAGGAGCTGCACCTCAGGAAATGAGTCAAGGTAGAGTCCTTTGATTTTTTTTTCTGCAGATGGGGTGAGAAATAAAGCTGGCCTTGAGTGCTTTCTAAGGACAAGTCTCGGTATTATTTCAGCGACCACTTGCTTTGCATTCTTTGGTCTATAGCTTTATTCAGGGGATAACCTGGCTTAATCTCCGGTCAGGTAACCCCTGAACTCTTGGGACTTATTTAGTTTTGTCGACATTACAAAACAGCCCTTTTTTGGGTCGATATAACAAATTCCCGTGGTCCTTCTTTGACTTTTTTTTTTTTTTTTCTCTGGTAACCATATCTGCTGCAAGAAGGGTATCAGTATTGGCTGCTCTTTCTTGTAAAGAGCCATAGTTTTATTCACAAGAATAAGGTAGTATTGTGTCCTCATCCTAACTTTTTTTTAGCAAACATAGTATCAGGTTTTTATCTAAATCCAGGATGTTCTGCCTTCATTTTTCCAGAACCCTATCCTTTGGAAGTAAAATCACTACATTTTCTTAATGAGAGCAGTCAATGTCTACTTTTGCTCAAATTCGGAAAATTTATGTTTTTGTTTGCATTGCCTGAATGTCCTAAAAGAGGACAGGCAGCATCAAAATTTACTATTCTAAATAGATTCCACAAGTAATCATTCAAGCTTATGGTTTAGAGGTGGAGTCCACTCTCTCAAATCAAAACGCACTCTAGGGCTGTTTGTGCTTCGTGGCCAGTGCATCACCAAGCCTCCATGGCTCAATTCTGCAAGGCCGCAACTTGGTCTTCAATCCATTCATTTACCAGATTCTGTCTGGTGGATGTAAAGACATGAGGATGTCACTTTTGGGCGCAGTAGTGTATAAATCCTCATGATGCCCTATTTTGGTTGTGTCTTTTTTTTTTTTCTTTCTTTTTTGTGTGGTGGTGGTGGTGGGGGGGGATTGGGATAAAATCTAAAGTAGAGCTTTAACCTAAACTTTCCTCCACCTTGGCCAGAGTGGGTGAGGGGTTGATATGTTTCTGCTGCTACCATTGGAAGTTTTGCGTTAGTTTCAATCTGTTTGGCATTGTCAGTGGAGCAGATGGTGAGCGGAATAAACAGGACTGATGGCCTTAGAGAGCTAATTGCGAGGTCCTAGCTGCTTATTTCTATTCTATTTTATTTTTTTTTTTTTTGTGGTTCTGTCCTGTTGTCCTGTTGTCACTGGAACCAGGAAGGGAGAATGAGCCACACAAATTGAATGTGAAATCTCAGCTGATGGTTGTCCTAACCATTTCTTCAGTTACTTCACTTGAGTATACTAAAAGTAACAAACGAACATCAGTAGAACAGACAGGCACTATCTGTTTCAGTAGAATCGGTGTGGTGCAGTCCTTCCAATAGCCTTTAAGTAAAAATATATACACTGCTTTGCTTGCCAGATGAGGATACCTAGACCTGCTAAAAAGTCACCCTGTCTCCAGGCATTGCAGTGTTTTGCATTATCTCCACTTCAAAAAAGGGAAGAACGAACAAGCGCTCAAGGCAGGTGTACTCTGTACTCATTTTGGTTTTGAGTTTTTACATTACAGCGCAAATAGATAATCCTATGATGTGATTTGTGATTGCATTGGTTAAAGCTTGTTTTCAACTGCTAAAATTTTGGATACAACTTGGATATGACTGACTTTGACCAGTGATAATGGACAACTGTTGTATAACACTCAGGTATGACTTTCATGCAACTTTTGAGGGTGAACATTGAAGTCCTATGGCCCTCAAGTTCCATGAAAGTCAGACCAAACTAGTGCATGAACTACTTGGAAGTTGCTGCAACTTTAAGTCGCACAAATATGAATGGTTATCATTGGAAAACATGGGCAAGGACTTATCCTGCGACTTTGATGTCCAAAGTTGCACGACAATTCACATAAGTGTGAATGGGGTCTTGAGGATACCACCCTTCAAATCTCTAATAACATTGCTAGGATTTGAATGTGAGCCCACATGCACTATATGCTTGGGTTTTTTTTTTTTTCTTCAGCATGCTGCGATGCAGCCTGCTATGGTGAGTAAAGAAGGATGGCCTGACACTGACATTCTAATGTAGTTAAAAGTAAGTGGTTCAATGGGAGAGATTTACTAAAACTGGTGCACACAGAATCTGGTGCAGCTGTGCATAGAAGCCAACCGCCTTCTCACTTTAGCTTTGAAAATAAGGCCAGGTTCACACTGGTACGACACAAGTCGTAGCACTTTTGATCTGACTTTGCTCTGTGACTTGAAGTCCGACTTTGATCCATGACAATAACGGGCACTATCTGGTATGAATCTTTAGGGGGAATGCACAATGTAAAAAAATTAAATAAAAAAAAAATACCTTCGGGCTGGTATGGATTTTAAGGGGAACAGTCGGACCAGTTAAGACGGCTCCCATAGGGAAGCATTGATTATTTTTTATTTTTTTCACACTTCATGCGACATGAGCTTCCCAATGTCGGAGTGTTTGTCGTACCAGTGTGAACCCGGCATAGTGCCTAGAAGCTGATTACTATGTACAGCTGCACCAGTTTTAGCAAATATCCCCATATGAATCCTTTTTAATGATGTGCTATATAATGTAACTGCTGGTGTGAACAAGCCCTGAGGCAAAAAGTATGCCATGTGAATTGTAGAATGCCTGATTTTGATTTTTTTTTTTTTTGATTTTTATTCTTTTAATAAAAAAAAAAAGGCTCTATGCTTGAAAGTTGCAGTATTTTGTGTTTTGTCTTGAAGTTGGAATGTCATTTTTATTTTTACAGAACATCGGAACATGCCAATTGCTGATGCGATGCTTCTTGTGGCGAGAAGCTACGAGCGGTACAAAACAGAATCGCGCGATAAGGAACGTGAAGATATTGCACGGCAAGCTGCCAAGTTGTCGGCAGAAGCTATATTAAGAGAGCGTGGTGCTCTGGATGAGGGAGTAAGGGGGGGTCACCCTCCTGGAATAATGACTCTCCTAAGCTTGTTGGCAGACAATAGATATGTGACAGCTGAGGAAATAGACAAAGTCATCCTATATTTACAGCAACGGAAAGAGAGATTATTGGCCATGTCTGGTGACTCCCTAACATGTAAGTTTCATTGCATTGTTTAATTTGTGCTTTGTGTTTTTGTGTTTGTTTGATTTTTTTTTTTTTTTCTCTGATTTAATCCCACAAAATTAATTCACATAATCTTCCTGACTTTTGCAGCACAACTCTCAAGACAAACTGCACCAGCAACTTCTCTTGAGGCCCAATCTTCTCTTGTGGGCAGTCAGTCACTCCAGCTGAATCAACAATTAAGCTCTGCTACTGCAGCACCTCAGGCCACAAGCACCTCTCAACAAGAGCTGCAGGCAAAAATTCTCAGTCTGTTCAACAGTGGAGTTTCTACTTCATCTAACCAAGTTAACACGGCAGGTTCTGCTGTCTCAAACCAGAACTATGGAAATCTATCCAACACTCAGCAACGACCAGCAGGATCAATGGATGCAGGACTTCTTGGTCCACCCCCACAAAGATCTCAGCAAACAGCAAGTCATATTTCTAATACCATGGGTGCAGGATTAGCAATTAGAGGTGCAGCCCCTCGACCTGGCCCATCTCCTCAAATGCAGAACCTGTATGGACAACTTCAGAATCGTGTCCAGGGACCAGGCAATGTTCCAGGTCAAAGACCAGGAGCATCGTCTGGTATAAATGTTGACAACCCTAGTGTGCAGAAGGCTTTAGACACACTCATTCAAAGTGGGCCTGCACTCTCTCATTTGATGGGTCAGGCAGTAGGCCAGGCTCTTCGTGGAGGGCCAACGCAACAACCTTCTATGGCATCATATCCCCGTCCCTTTTAGTGGAAAGGTGCCATGTACATTGGTCTCCTTGTAGACATAATTTAGTAGTGCATTTCATAACGTAAGAAATTGATGTATGTCTTTTCTTTCACCATTTATTGGTTCATAATTTTTATATTGTGCAGGGTCTAACTAAATGTTAAATATTGTACTGAGTCATGGTCTACAGACGAGCGCTGAAGAATTTCTTCTCTTTGCAAATCAGTCACCAAGAAGCTTGCATTTGTGAAACGGTTTTGTGAATTGTTATTTCCAGCACTGTTATGTTATTACTTGGAACTGTATTTCGTTGCAGCCTTTTTTTAGTAAAAAGTTCCACTACAAAAAAAGCTTTCTTGCAATGATTACTGGGGGGGGGGGGAGAATGCGGACAGTTCCAGTCTGTTTTGCCCATACCATTTCTTGGGTGTCCAGTTCACTGGTAATCCGTGTCTCAGTATATAAAAGCAGGATGTAGTCCATATACACTTGCCTGGATTTCAATTTTACATCTCAGGTTACTGAACATTTACTCACTCTTGTCATTGTGCACACACACTTTACTTTTGCACCAGTAAGCTCATTAGTCTGTTTCTCTGAGGTGCAAGTCAAGACATTGGGATTTATTTACTAAAGGCAAATACTGTGCTTCACTTTGTAAAGAATACCCAGTTGGGTGCAAGGAAAATAAGACCGCATTTTTGCTTGCACATGATTGGGTGATGGAAATCGGCAGATCTTCACCACATTCACTAAGCTCTGGGAAAATTAGTGCAACTGCACTTGCGAAATGCATGGCCTAACTTCCTTTTAGTAAATCGACCCCGTTGAGTTGGTAGGCAGATTCATTTTTTTGTTTTGTGGTACATTGCAGTTCACCTCAACGCATATTAATGCACCAGGGTCAGGTCTAGTTTAATGGGGTATGTTGATGCCCATTCAAAATTAATACGCTTCCTTTATGCAATGCATGGTAACATGTGGCATAATCTGCGTTGAGTTGCATATGAATGGCAAAGGTCTAAGGGGGCCCTTTAATGGTGGGTTTTACCATTGAATAACATGGCGTTCTTCACATGTAAAGGCATATTTCACTATCAATCCAGCACTATGCTATACCCTACTCTACCTCTTCAAAAGCTGCCTTCATATTGCCCTTTTATACATTTTAGCATAAATTCTACCTCTGTGGAATTTGACCCTGTTGTCCTGCACACAGGAGCCAGAGCTATGCAGTCATGTGACTGCATAGGCAGAAAAGGGGGAAAATATATTTTTTAATTGATTTTTTTTTTTTTTTTTTTTTTTTTTTTATCAAATGTATGGAGATGAATGGCAAGGCAGCATTTAAAAGGTGTATGAAATAGCCTAAGCCACTTCACAGCCCACTCTGAGTTCAAACCATCCTGCCTTCACCTGCTGACTAATTGTATTAAAAAAAAAAAAAAAAAAAGTGTTGCCCTATCCTAAAGCCTTTTTTACTTACCTGTAACCAGCCCAAATCCCCATGGGTACACAGACCACATTACATGTGCAGTATCGAGTAGATCTACCCAGTCAGGCCTTGAACAGAGTAAATGCAGATGCAAAGTGCGCACAGTACTTTTCCAGTCTAAGTGTAATTTTGTGGCAGCACCAAAGATTACAGCATCCATTGATGTTCTTTCATGGCATGCATTAATTTTTGCATGTGCAGGTTTGCTGTATGGCTGTTAGATAGAAACTGGGGTCTTGTTAAATATGGTGGCCAGGTTGGCAAACAAGTAGAATGTGCTTAACAATATACAGAAGGCAGGGAAAAGCTGTATTCCCAAAGATCTTATCTTATCCTCCTGGCTGATGTCAGCAGGGGATTCTCTGCTCCTCCTGTACATGTCAGATTAAGAGCGGGAATGGTGGGTGGTCACATGAGTGCCGATCGGCGATTGAAAATTAGGCATCTTTAAAGCACATACAGTGGAGACATGGCATTATCTAAAACTGGATGGCCTGAAAATGAACATGGGTATACAACCACTTTACATTTTTAATATAGAAATATACTGGGAGGGAGATGTAAGACACCTGTGAGCCCTGAGATTTTCAACTAGCAGTTCTGGGAAACCTCAAGAGAGCCAAAAGATACATTAAAGGGAATTCATCAATTTGAGCAGATGAAAGCTGGCAAAGAAAAACGCACAACAGAAATAAAACACGTGTGGTTACCCTACTGTCCTGGAAACCGCATGTAAATTGGCTGTAAGTGTAACTGCATTTTTCAAATCCTCTTTAGGGAGTATAGGAAGATTGGCAAGAATTAACCAGACTAGGGAAAGCCAAAACTAAAAAGTGCACACACTGTTGGTATTAAAGTGGCGGTGAAAATGAACACAATCTACCAAGCTCTGAGGAAGAGGGCTTGACCCTTAAATATCCTGCACCTACTGCCATCTGTTGGAAAAGATGTCATATTGTACATTCAGTCCAGTGGATGAGAAAACGCTATCAACCCAGGACTAGAAAAGAAATAAAAATGTTGACCAGTGTTGCATTAGTTGTGCAATGCTGTCTTTTTTATTTGGAGAGGGACAAAAGCCTTCCTCCAACCAGACTGCCCATGAGTATTATAAAAATCTAATGGACCCATCTATATGAGCCCCTTAACAGAGGGGAAACAATGGCAGGAGCACTAAACTGCAGGGAAAAGTCTGCCATGACAGAAAATCTGACTACACCGTTATACATAACTGACAACAAAGACTGTTTCGGTAATTGTAAAACCAGACCCTAGTAAAAGCTTGGTTAATGAAGGGCATATATAAACCCTTACAGCCCATGTGACTAAACAGGATTTCTTGAGCTTCTATTTAGCTCATGTATTACATACAACTGTGAGCATAACCTGCATATATACTGTATATTCTATACAAGAAAACATGATATGGAGCCTTAAGTGCAAGCTAAAATAGACTAGCCTCACTAGAACAAGCATGTGATGACTATATAAATCCACACCATATACAGAATATAAAGCACAAAGAAAATAAGGGTTTGTACCAAGATTAACCACTCGCAAGGTACATCTCTGCATATGAACGCTGTAAACACCTTGTGCTTTGAATCATACAAAATATCTAAGAACTTTTTGTTCCCCACTTTGTAAGAATAGTAGACTTCTTGCTTCAAATATGTGTAATGGTGCTTCAGCAGCAAACGCATCCCACTGTACACCTACCACAAGCTTCTAAACCTCTCCTTTTCCATCCGACTTCCATTTCTTTGGGACAAGCAGGGCACATTATTTGTGGTCACGTGCACTGCTCTATGCACACAAATCCTATCGTCCATCTCAGAAATGAGCAAGAGAGGGTGACTACATTCCTACGTACAGTGCAATCATAGAAAACAAACACAGCCACCCTCAAACAGGAAGTCTGTTCATAGTAGCAAAAAAGAATTTGTACCTGAATTGACAATGCAGCACAAAATAAAATAGTCATGCATAAGGGTTACAACTATAGTAAACCTATGAGTTGTTTGACTTTACACTACAATATGCCTTTGTACAGGGGTATACCCAAAGACACTACAAAAAAACATTAAATCTCTGTGACCATCTACCAGTCGTGGAAGGTGTTTTACAAGTTGGCTACAGGATAAAACGAAACTCGTAATATAAACTGGCTACAAAACTAAAAATGAGTGCTACAGTGCAAAGACAAGACATTAGCTAAAATGCCAGAAACCTCTGTAGCAACATAAACTATTGCCCCTTCTTATACCTCTCCAGGACTAGGAAGTCCTGGAGAGGTATAACAAAATGGTACAAGATACTGTATATACCAACTGAAAGCAGAGCTCCAGTCTTCAGTGAAAATTAAGTATGCTACAAAAAGTGAATCTGCTGACTTTTAATAAACAAGACACTCCCCTGTCACACAATGCAGTGGTGTACTCACCCCAGCCGGTTTATGCTTGTGTTCTCCGGCGGTGGCACCGGCATCTTCAATATGGACACACAACTGTGACTGCTTGCGGTTGCCCACTGCACATGCACGAGCAGCACTCTGTGACTGGTCCCAAAGTCTTCTAGAACCTTTCAGGTGTCCCAGAAGACTTCAGGAGTGGGGGGGAGAACTTCTTCCGATTGCCTTAGGCCAGTGTTGGCGAACCTTGGCACCCCAGATGTTTTGGAACTACATTTCCCATGATGCTCATGCACTCGGCAGTATATTGGAGCCTCAAGGGAAATGTAATTGCAAAACATCTGGGGTGCCAAGGTTCGCCAACACTGCCTTAGGCAATCAGAACACAAGTGGGAGGCGGGTACCTGTTCCTCCTCCAAAAGCTCCATCTCACAAACAGGAGTCGGGGAGGATGCCTTAAAGTGGAACCTCCCCTTTTGAGTGGAGCTCTGCTTCAGGGCCAGTTCACACCACATGCAGTCCAGGGTGTTTTTTTTTTTTTTTTTTTTCTCAATCAAAAATGCATGGATAAACGATTAATATGGTTTTCAATGGTATAGTTCACACTAGTGCAGTCCCAGAAAAAAAAAAGGAACATGCTTTGTTTTTATGTACGGAACTGTACTGGAATGCAGTAAAATGCATCAAAAACACACCTAACTGCACCAAAATGTCCTTCACATCCCATGCAGTCCAGTGCATTTTTTTTTTCCTGCTTAAAAGCATGGAAAGGTTATATGGTTTCTAATGGCATAGTTCACATGGCTGCAGTCAGTTCCAGGAAAAAAAAAAATAGTAAAATGTGCTGCATTTTTACTGTACTGGGATGCTGTAAAGTGCATCAAAATGCACTGGAACCCATCAAAAACATCCTGGACCCTAGTATAGTGAAATAAAACGGGGGAAAAAAAAGAACAAGCGGCAAGATTTATGGCTCCCAGGATCCTTCTATACGAGCTTAGGAGTATTTTCTTAAGTCTGGGTTCACACTGATACTACACGACTGTCATCCTATTTTGCCCTATGACATCAATCCTACATCCATCCGACTTGAATGAATGGTATACTACTTTGATCCAACTTTGTGATAGTTTGACTTGTCCTTTGACCAATCAAAATAATGCCAGCGTGACAAAAATTCCTTTTACTGCTGTGGTAATCACCATGTTGGCTATCACAAGTCAGATGGTTAGGACAAGGATCCTACTTTGATATGACTTCAATGATAGTCAGTGAGCACCAAAGTAGTGCAGGAACCTTTTTGAACGTTGGACCGACTTGTGGCGGGCCAGTTAAGGCTCTCATAGGAAACCATTGATTTACACAGGTCATGGGACGAGCTTCCAAAGTTGGAGCGTATGTCGTACCAGTGTGAACCCAGATACTACACAACAGTCATATGATTATCATCCTACTTTGCTCTGCGACATCAGTCCCCATTGGTCCTACATCCATCCGCCTTCAATGAACATGGATCTGACTTTGATCCCCAACAATACCAGGCAGTTTGTGTGGTTTGAATCATTAGGGGGGAATGCCACACAAAATGTAAAAAAACAAAACAAAAACTGCATGGGTCCCCCCTCCAAGAGCCTACCCAGCCTTTCTGTCTGGTATGGATTTTAAGGGGAACCCCACCCCAAAAACCATACCAGACCCTCTGTTTTTCTGATGTTGACTCAACGCTCTGTCCCACTCTAATGATGGGTGTGTGGTGTGCCACTACTTATATTGGCATGGTCCCCGCCCCTTATGATGTCACCGCCCCATCATGCCCTGGGCAGTGATGTTAAAAGGTGCAGGGCCTCCGGATGGTATCACCCGGTGACCCCACCACATGCCAATATAAGTAGTGGTGCACCAAGCACCCAGCATTAGAGCGGGGGAGAGCGTTGAGTCAACATTGGAAGAAGAACAGAGGG
Organism: Lithobates pipiens; assembly: GCF_037356315.1. Classification (NCBI taxonomy): domain Eukaryota; kingdom Metazoa; phylum Chordata; class Amphibia; order Anura; family Ranidae; genus Lithobates; species Lithobates pipiens. Next base: position 53,420,188 of record NW_027507789.1, on the reverse strand, counting down.
AGAACACAGTGGAGAAAGACGGGCAAAAGGGCAAGAAGACAGCTGATAGAGGCAGAAGACGTCAGCGGAGGACACAATCACAGTCGGAGAGGGGAGAAGAGATTGGAAGAGATGACGAGCTGTCATAATAAACTATAAAAACATGTGTAATGTGTTTAATTTTTTACACTCTTTTTTTAGGTGAATGTGTACGGGTACATCATACCACATACTCATTCACATAGGTTGGGGGGGCTGGCATCTGGGTGCCCCCTTGTTAAAGGGGGCTTCTAGATTTCAATAAACCCCCCGCCCGCAGACCCCGACAATCAATGGCCAGGGTTGTCGGGAAAAGGCTCTTGTCCTCATCAACATGGGGACAAGGAAGGTGCTTTGGGGCCCCAAAGCACCCATCCCCCCATGTTGAGGGCATGTGGCCTGGTATGGCTCAGGAGGGGGGGGTGCTTGCTTGTCCCCACGCCCTTTAATGACCTGCCAGGCTGTGTGCTCGGAGAAGGGTCTGGTATGGATTTTGGGGGGGGGACCCCCACGCTGTATTTTTGGCGTGGGTGTTCCCCTTAAAATCCATACCAGACCGAAGGGCCTGGTATGGTCTTGGAGGGTGAACCTATGGTGTTTTTTTTTTTTTTTTTTTTTAACATTTTGCGTGGAGTCCCCCTTCAAGTTCATCAGAGCTCAAGTCGCATGCCAAAGTCGGATCAGTCAAGATGGCGATCCGACTTCAGTGATATTCAATGGGCTGAAGTAGGACCAAAGTAGTGCAGGGAGCATTTTCAAAGGTCCATTTGGTGGTGGGGGGATTATGTTGTGGGTTTTTTTTTTTTTTTTTCTAGAGGTTAGGCTTGGCTCCTTAGTTCTAGTGAAGGGAAAGGCGTTAGCATACCAAGGCATTTTGGACAATTTCATGCTCCCAACTTTGTGGGAACAGTTTGGGGATGGCCCCTTCCTGTTCCAACATGACTGTGCACCAGTGTACAAAGCAAAGTCCATAAAGACATGGATGAGCGAGTTTGGGATGGAGGAACTTGACTGGCTTGCACAGAGTCCTGATAGAACACCTTTGGGATGAATTCGAGGTGGAGACTGCAAGCCAGGCCTTCTCTCCATATCAGTGCCTGACCTCACAAATGCTCTTCTGGAAGAATGGTCAAAGATTCTCGTAGACACACTCCTAAACCTTGTGGACAGCTTTCCCAGAAGTGTTGAAGCTGCAAAGGGTGGGCCAACTCATTATTGAACCCTACAAAGACTGGGATTTCATTAACCAATTGTCGACCAGCCGCCGTCATTATACCGTGATAGGTCGACACGATCCCACAAAGCGCTGTAGGTGTACGTCGGCATCTTTAACCACGTTGTTTATGGTTAAAATTCATTTTTTTTTGCTAGAAAATTACTTAAAACCCCCAAACATGATTTTTCCTAACACCCTAGAGAATAAAATAAAATGGTCATTGCAACACTTTCTATCACACCGTATTTGCGCAGCGGTCTTACAAGCACACTTTTTTGGGGGAAAAAATACACTTTTTTGAATTAAAAAATAAGACAGTAAAGTTAGCCCAATTTTTTTATATTGTGAAAGACAATGTTACGCTTAGTAAATTGATACCCAACATGTCACACTTCAAAATTGCGTCCGCTCATCTATCCTAACAGATATGATGGCTCTGTAATCATGCCCGTCTGCACAGGTTTACTCAGCTGGCTTCCTATCCACACCCTTCAACATATCTAACGGGCAAGGCTGTCCCTTGTCACTGGCCATCTTCAATCTCATGATTGAACCACTAGTGGAAGCAATTAGAACACACCCCATGATTACAGGTTTCTAGTTTAGATCTAGCATACATATTATAAACACAACTTCTGCGCTAGCTAAGGCTAATATGGGTCCGCTACTTGCCAAACTGGAAACTCAGCTAATGGACATGTCGAAAAGAGAAATGGCTAGGTAAAATAACGGCCTATAAAATGATGATGCTACCACAAATCATATATCTTCCGCAACCTGCCAATCCATATAGCGCAACTGTACCTTAAACAATTGTCCAGTCTAAGCTGGAAATGCATTTGGGGGGGCAAAAAAGTCAGATGCTCACGCAACAACCTTACTTTTCATAGGAAAGAGGGAGAAGCTGGCTTAGTAAATATATGGGCAGTTAGATTAGATCACACCAAATACTGGTTATGAGAGCATGACACACCACTATGGGTAGACATAGAAAAGTCATCAGCACCAACAAAAGACCTAACATCTCTACTTTTGGGTGACACATGGTCACCATGGGATCTGTCAATTATTTCACCGCCCATGCAGGCCTCATTAAAAGCATGGAGATTCCTCCTCCATCAAAAATAAAGTGAGGTACAAGAAATGAAATACAGGTTAACAATACAAGTATTAGAAGCAAAAATTACAATGCTGTCAGTAAAAAGCCTAGTAGACAGGGGTATTACGCACATATCAGGCCTGTACAACGGTCCTCTCCTTAAAACCACAGAAAAAATTATGTACCAATTGCTGAGCGACATGCTGTTCACATGCTTACGAATAATCCACTTTCTACAACGGCAGTCAAGTCCGCAGATAAGCTTACCTCCCAAAGCTTGGCAATTTATCTTGACTCAAAAAATAAAAATATAATTGCGCTACCAGAATTCCTGCTCGTGGAATGACGACAAAATTTTACCTATAAAAATCTCCATAGGCGACGTTTAAAAAATTCTACAGGTTACATGTTTTGAGTTACAGAGGAGCTCTAGGGGTAGAATTATTGCCCTCGCTCTACTGATCGCGGCGATACCTCACATGTGTGATTTGAACACTGTTTTCATATGCGGGCGCTGCTCACGTTTCCGTTCGCTTCTGCATGTGAGCTCGGGATGGGGCAGTTTAAAATTTATAAATTTTTTCTTATTTATTTTACCTTTTATTTTTTATTTTTACGCTGTTCTTTTAGAAAAAAAAATGGTGTGTAAACATCCTTTGTAATAGAAAAAAAGCATGACAGGACCTCTTAAATCTGAGATCTGGAGTCAAAAAGACCTCAGATCTCATATTTACACTAAAATGCAATAAAAAATATTTTTTTTTGTCATTTAAAAAAAAAATGGCGCTTTAACAGCTATGGTCAGAAGTAACGTTTTGACATCGCTTTCCCCCTGCAATGCTATGGAGACAGGTGGGGGCCATCTTACCCTCACTCGTCTCCATGTCACAGAGGAGAAAGGATCCGATCGCCTCCGCCGCTGCCGACGGCTCCAGGAAGCGGCCGATAAACGTGATCTCACAGCGATTCCGCTGCAGAGACCAGTATTAGCGGAAACTGGACTGCTGGCCGAACAAGAGGATACTGGGGTTATGGCAGCTAGCTGCTACCATAACAACGATATCCCTCTTCAAAGTTAGGACTTATATCGGCGTGCGGCGGTTCGAAAGTGGTTGTAAACCTTTGCAACAAACTTTTTGCTACAGGCAAGCCTATAAAAAGGCTTACCTGTAGCTACCCTGGATATCTTTGTCTTGCAGGTTTTTTTTTTTTTTTTTTTTGCTAGGGTTTACAATCACTTTAAGGGAAATAGAAGGGGTGCGCCTGCTGCACAGTGGATGGCCCGATGCGCGTGACATCCGCTGGCCACCTGCGATTGCGGGCATGAATGCCAGAACGGGGATATGTGTATGTAAACACACAAATCCCCATTCTGCTGTTCCTACTAATCGGGAACCGCAATCTTTCTCCTCTAGTCAGTCCCACCACCCCCCCCACAGTTAGAAACATACGAGGGAACACATTTAACCCCTAGTGTTAACTCCTTCCCTACCAGTGACATTTACACAGTAATCGGTGCATTATATTAGCACTGTTCGCGGTATAAATGTCAGTGGTCCCAAAAAAGTGTCTGATCTGTCCGTTGCAATATCGCAGTCCCGCTAAAAATCGCAGATTGAAGGCATTACTATTAAAAAAAAAAAATAATAATAAAAATGCCATAAATATATTCCCTATTTTGTAGATGCTAAAACTTTTGCGCAAAGCAATCAATATATGTTTATTGCGATTTTTTTTACAAAAAATATGTATAAAAATATGTATCGGCCAAAACTGATGAAGAAATGTCTTTTTTTTAATATTTATTATAGCAAAAAGTATAAAATAGTGTTTCTCTTTCGTTCACTGACAGAAACGGCTCCTTTAATTCTTGACCTTAGGGTTATCACGCCACTTCAGGAGGGGACTAAGGAGAACATGTAATACATGTAAAAACAGCAAGACTGCACAGCACTGCCCAGGGGGGAGGTCATTCTGGCTTTAACCCCTCACCCTGCTTCTTGCAGCTCAGTTTTTTTCTGCCTAGTTTAGGAGAAGGACCTGGCTCCCTGAGGGGACCATTGGTCCTGGAGTTTTTTTTTCATTCTTTGTACAATTTTTGATCCTGTGATCTTCTGTCAACAGACAGCTGAGTGATAGGCTGGATAATATATATCCTTGTAGTCTCCCCAGCCTGGCCATTGAGCTTGAGCAGACATGCTGGTTTTGGCCACAACATGCCCCCTCTGCTCCAGGGGCAGCCAGTGAGCTATATGCTCCGGGGCACACATGACTGAGCTACTGCTGTCCGTGTCACAGTGTACCGGGGCCAGTAGCCATCCCGTACTGCTCGGGTGATGGGTCTGTGGTAGAACGCGTCCAGCAATCCCGACAGGAAGGGTAAGTACGGCTCTCCCTGCCTCTGCAGGATAGAGCAGCTTGGCATTCCCTGGGAGGTCGACTAGGGGGTCTCTCACTCTCCCTTTCCTCTCTCCCTATCCCTCATTCCCTCCTCCCCCTGCTGGGGCCGCTGTGTGTCTGGGCATGAGGTGCGGTGTATGTATCTGGCCGGGGGGGCTCCAAGCTTTGACAGGGCTGCGCTGGCTGTTAGGGTTGGTTTTTGTTTTCCTGCCCCTTTTTAACTGATGTGAGGTGCCTGAGTAAATTTACCTCAGGTGAGGCCGCGGGCATTTTCCTGTAGTCTTATGCTGTGTGGCTGTTAGCCTTTTTCTAGAAGGTTCGGTGACCATTTTCTTGGTGATTTTTGTAAAAGGACGGCCGGCGGCTATTTTCTTGTATCTCTAGTGCTGGGTCTTCTCTCTGAGCACTTTGTGACTGAAACAGGGCAGTGGCAGCACACTGCAGCACTTGGCCAGGGTGGTGAGTCCTGCGGAGGAGCCCCTCAGTCTGAGCAGCTGGGAGGGTGGGATTTGTGTACCTTGCCTTAAGTCCCTAAGTTGTGGCAGGTGAGTGAGGGTCAGCATGGCGTCAGAAGCTGGCGCTTCTTCCCCAGACATCCCTGCTATTGCAACCGGCCCACCTGCAAAAAATGCAGTGCCTATGGGCGCTTTGTCGGCGGTTCTGGAGACCTTTGTTGCCAGGGTGGAAGCGGCATGCGGGTGCAAGGGGGGTAAAATGGGGAAGTCCGCAGCAGGCTTTTTCAGTCCCCCCTGTGAGGAGAGCCTCCTGAAAAAATGGATGTGTGCTCCGGTCGTTGATCCCCCGGTATCCAGGTTAAATAAAGTAACCATGATTCCGGTAGAAGGGACTCCTGCCTTCAAGGGTCCTGCTGACAGGAGGGCCGAAGCAGTGGCCCGGTCCATGTTTACGGTAGTTTGGTCAGCGTTATGACCTGTGCTGGCCACGGCCTTGGTGTGGTGCTTACTGAATGGGCAAAGCTGTGGCACAGTGAATTGGAGAAGCAACAGTCTCCCCCAGTCTGCGTAGAGCTGGCAGACCAGTTGGTGAATGGCCTTAAGTATGTCTGTGATGCGGCCCTGGATATGGTCCCCCTGCTCTCTAGAGCATCAGTATCAGCAGTGGTGCTACGGCGCCTGATTTGGCTGAAATGCTGGTTTGGGGACCAGGCATCTAAAAAAGCTCTGGTGGATTTGCCCATCCAAGGTGAGAGGCTTTTTGGAGCTTCGCTGGGTGACATTATTAAAAATGTTACCAGCGGGAAGAGCACATTGCTCCCACAGTCCAGGAAGGGTAAGAAGCCACACCAAAGGCAAGGGCCCCCTTTTTCCACTCAGAAAGGGCTTTTTCGCCTGCCCAGGTCAGCAGGTAAGCGTTCCCAGTCCGACAAGGCGCCTTCTGAAGGACAAAAGCGTCCCTGGTTTTGCAAGCCAAACAAGTCTGCAAACAAAAATGTTACCGCCCCCGCCCAACTCTCGGGTAGGGGGTCGCCTTCGGGAGTTTGCAGCCCGGAGGACCTCTCTACTGTCCGACCAGTGGGTTTACAAACTGGTTTCATCGGGATACAAGATAGAGTTTCTTTCTTGTCCACCAAACTGATTTTTTCCCCTTCAACCTACCTCTACTTCCAGCTCGTCAGGAAGCCCTGTTCGGAGCAGTTTGGGACCTGCTACTGGGCGGGGTGATAGTACCTGTACCGACGCTGAAAAGGTTTCAGGGATTCTACTTCAATCTGTTTGTAGTTCCCAAAAAGGAAGGGGTACGTCCAATCCTGGATTTGAAGGCCCTCAATAGCTTTGTGAAAGTGCTGCACTCCATCCTGGATATCCAGGATGCGTATTTACATGTACCCATATGCCTCAGGCATCAGAGGTTTCTGCGATTTGCAGTTTGTGGCTCTCCCTTTTGGCCTGGTATCAGCACCCAGAGTCTACCAAATTGTTAGCTCCAATTTTGGCGCTGTTAAGGCAATGTGGGATCGCAATCGTGGGTTACCTAGACTACCTCCTTCTGAGATCAGCTTCCGTCTCAAAATTAAGGGAGGATGTAGTGATCACCATGCAGACTCTCCGGGAGATTGGTTAGTTGCTGAACCTAAAGAAGTCAGTGCTAGGGCCGACTCAACGCCTGGAGTACCTGGGCTTGCTGTTGGACTCCTCAGAAGCGACAGTTTTTCTCCCTTCAGACAAGCTGCAGACTCTTCAAGCTGCGGTGAAGATGTTGATGAACCGCAGGTGGTCGTTGCTGTGCTTCTGCATGCGAGTTCTGGGCCTCATGGTAACCATTTTTGAAGTGGTACCGTATGCTTAATTTCACACTCGAGTCTTGCAGAAGGAGATTTTGTCAAAATGGAACAAATCTCCATTATCCCTGGATTGTCAAATTCAGGTGAGCCAGTTAGTCAGGAATTCCCTTCTCTAGTGGCTGAGGTCTCCAGCCCTTCGGTCTGGGAGAGATCGTTCCTTCCTCTCAATTGGATGGTGATCACAATGGAAGCCACCCTGATCGGTTGGGGGAGAGTTCTGGGAGTATAGTCGGCCCAAGGCATTTGATCGCAGGAAGAATCCCAACTGTGCTCGAGCTTCGGGCAATCAGACTTTGCCTCTCCACATGGTCAATGAGGTTACAGGGGCGTCCGATCAGGGTCCAGTCAGACAAAGCCACGGCGGTGGTGTACGTCAGCTAACAAGGAGCTCAGCTGCAGCACTGGTGGTCGCTCACATCCTCCAGTGGGAAGAGCGACACGTGCCGGCCCTGTCGACTATATATATCCCGGACATAGAAAACTGGCAGGCGGACTACCTAAGTCATCAGATGCTGTACCCAGGGGAATGGTCGTTGCATCCGGAGGTATTCAGGCTCCTTTGCCTAAGGTGGGGCACACCAGATGTGGACCTCTCGGCTGAATCAGAAGGTGCAGAGTTTTGTGTCCAAGCCAAGAGACCCCTGGACGGATGCATCAGACGCGTTGGTGGCTCCATGGGGGCATTATCGGCTGATTTATGCCCCCCCCCCCCCACACTCAAGCTTCTACCACGTCTGCTGCGCAGAGTGGAGGCTGAGAATATTCCAGTAATTGTGATTGCCCCAGACTGACCTCAGCATCCTTGGTACGCCGACCTAGTACGACTGGTGGCGGATGTTCCTTGGTGGCTACCGCTGCGAGAGGACCTTCTGGCACAAGGTCCAATGCTTCATCCTGCTATACTGTCACTGGTTTTAACGGCATGGCTGTTGAAAACCAGGTGCTAAAGGACTGAGGTCTGTCAGACTCAGTAATTTCCACTATGCTGAGGGCACGGAAGTCTACTTCTCGGAAGATTTACCATCGTACATGGAAGGTTTACATTTCCACGTGTGAGGAGATGGGGTGGTGTCCACACACTTATTCAGTTTCCAGGATCCTGCTGTTTTTGCAGCAAGGAGTGGATATTACAGTGCGGAGATTGTGGTGGTGGAATTTTCACAGGTTTTTGCAAATTCAATTATTATTTGCTGATCCGAAAAATGATCCGATCCGTGACTCTGATCCGAGGAACGATCCGATCCCTGAGTTTTTTTGATCTGTTGCACCCCTAGCTACCTCCTTGGGATCTGAATATGGTGCTATCAGCGCTTCAGAAAATGCCGTTTGAGAACATTAGGGAGATTCCCTTGTTAACACTCTCTCAGAAAGTAGTTTTTCTAGTGGCTATTACATCTGCCAGGGGGGTTTCTGAGTTGGCGGCCTTGTCATGCAAGTCTCCCTACCTGGTCATCCACAAGGATAAGACGGTGCTACGTCCGCAGACCTCTTTTCTTCCAAAGGTGGCTTTGGCATTCCATCTAAATGAGGACATGTGTTACCTTCCCTATGTCCTAAGCTGACACACCCAAAAGAGGTTGATTTACATTCCCTGGACGTGGTGTATCTGTCTGCTACAGCTCTCTTCCGGAAGTCAGACTCTCTGTTTGTCTTGGTGGCTGGTCCAAAAAAAGGTCTGGCGGTCTCGTTGTCCACCATTTCTCGCCCACCATTATCTCATGATGATGAACTAGACAGATCATGGTTCAGGCCTATGCCTTAAAGGGGCGGGTGCCCCCTTTTCCTGTCACGGCTCATTCCACCAGAGCAATTGGGACCTCCTGGACTTTCCGACATCAAACGTCTGTCTCCCAGGTGTGTAAGGCGGCGATTTGGTCATCCGTACACACTTTCACTAAATTCTACAAAGTTGACGTAAGCGCATCTTGCTTTGGCCGCAAGGTTTTGCAGGCGTCTGTGTAAGGTTGCAATTACACTTTCTTTAAGTTACTAGTTTGTTGTGAATGCATCTTTTGATGCACAAGTTGGCCGCTGGTTTTAATGGTGGCCGTTTAAGATGGTGACTCCTCTCTTAAGGTGTTCCCTTTGTTGTGAGTGAAGTTATGTTTTTCTGTTTCCACCCCTCATTTTTTGACACTGCTTGGGGATGTCCCTAAGGTCAAGAATTAAAGGTGCTGTGTCCGTCAATGAATGAAAGAGAAAATGGGATTTTTGTACTGACCGTAAAATCCTTTTCTCTGAAGTTCATTGACAGACACAGCACCCACCCCTCCTATTTATGTTTGTATTGCTTTTTGATGAACTGAGCTGCAGGAAGCAGGGTCAGGGGCTATAGCCAGAGGGACCACCCCCTGGGCAGTGCTGTACAGTCTTGCTGTTTTTACATGTGTTACATGTTCTGCCTAGTCCTCTCCTGAAGTGACGTGATAACCTTAAGATCAAGAATTAAAGGAGCTGTGTCCGTCAATGAACTTCAGAGAAAAGGATTTTACGGTGAGCACAAAATCCCATTTTTTTTTTACTTTCAAAATTTGTCTATAGCACAAAAAATTAAAACCGCAGAGGTGATCCAATGCGCAATTGTCAGTTAAAACTGTGCAGTTCCGTATCGTAAAAAATGGCCTGGTCATTAAGAGGGGGGGGGGGGGGGGGAGAATCTTCTGGGGCTGAAGGGGTTAAAGTTCATGTGCATGTAAAGGCAGGTGTACCAATACTTTTGACAACATAGGGTAGTGTTTTTTTTTTTATTCCAACAGAGCACAGTACACACATAAACACTTGTTAGGCACACAACCCCCTGATTGGGATGCCATTAAAGTTCATGTGAGTATAAACGCAGGCGTTCCAATACTTTTGGTAATATAGTGCTTAATTCAGATTTCACTACATTAAAACTTAAAAGTGTAACTCTCGCTTATACGCTTCCTCCCCACCTCCGGTGCCACATTTGCCACCTTTCGGGGAGGGACCTGTTTTTGGCAGGTCCCCTTCCCCATTCCGGAAATGGGCCACGGCCTGATCTCCCAGAGTTTTGGCCCACTTCCCCCACCACTGGGCCAATAAGTATGGGCAGTAGGGAACCCGCTGTGAAGCAGAAAGGCTTCACTACCGGGTTCCCTTACCAGGAATGGTGGCAGCAGCACCCAGGAGCCGATCCCAAGATCGCCTGGGGTGCCGACATCGTGGGTTCCCTGGACAGCTAAGTGTCCTAATATTAAAAGTCAGCATCTACAGTATTTGAATCTACAGATTTTTTCAACCAGGTTGGACCTCCTCTTTAAGTACCACTTTAAGTACAAAACATGATGCAATGGGATTTACCATTGTAACATTAACTAGCTGCCACATTAGACAAGTCCTGCCATATAACTCAAGACTTAAAGCCTAACTTCACCTTTCCAAAAAAAAAAAAGAAATAGTAAATGCACTTCTGTTTGCAGAAACAAAATGTGCATTTTTTTTTTACAGGAGCTTACAGAGCATTGCATTTCTCTCAGTGAAATGTCAGGCTCCTGTACATACTCTCTAGAGCTCTGCCCATTCCTCTGTACAGGCAGACAGTTCCTGAGCAGTAGTCAGAGTGAATGAACTACAAGCATGCTTATCAGCACGCTAGTCGTTCATAGATACTACAAGACTTGCAGTTCCAATTCCTGTGAGTGAATAACGCGGCTGTTTGGGTGGAGTCCCGCACAGCTGTGCTGTTTTCAAATTGTGACAGTGGTTGTTGGGAGAAGAACCTATGCCCGCTGTCATCGGGGGGTGAGCCGAGGTCCTGTATTAGTAAGGTGTTACATTTTACATTCCAGATAAGGGTGTAACATGCTACTAAAAGTGAACATATTTTTTAAAGGGTAACTCCACTTTCATGGGAACAAATAGCAAATAAAAAAACGAATACAGCATATGCAATTGCTACACAAGTCATCTTGTAATTGAATGTTATTAAAAATTATCTTTTGCTTTCAATATTCAGAGCCGTAATTTTCTGTGAAATGCAATATGGCAAACTGGAGATGTTCTGTACACAGATGGTGTACAGAACGCCTCAGAGAAATTTAATTTCCTGCTTGTGTGATTGGCTTACTGATTTTCCCAAAAGCCTGCACTAAGATACAAGTCAGATTTTGGGCATCGGCAACAAAAATGTCATTTTTGGTGAAATACTCCCAAAGAGAAATCTCGTCTAAAGAGATTCAGACCTTGCCAATTTCCTCATTAGATCCCTGCAAGTGCAGCAGCTGATTGGTAATTATAAAGTCACTCCTATTCACATTCACTTTGCACATGGACACAAATCACTCTTTCTTCAGAATCACACAAGTTAGGATTCTGCATCTCATTTTGTTAAAATCACTGCCATGTACATAGATCACCCAGAGGGCAATGTGTTTTTTTTCAACAAAAGTTGAATTCCTGCAAGAACACAGAATATCACAATATATACATAAGAAATAATCAGAAAGGTTAAAGTGATATTAAAGGTAAAACTTATTTATTTTTTGTAAATACCAAACATGTCATACTTAACTGCTCTTTGCAGTGGTTTTGCACAGAGCAGCCATGATCCTCCTCTTCTCAGGTCCCACACTGGCACCTGCAGGAGCAATGGGGGCACCCAGGCAAGCGCACTCCCAAGCCACTGTTCTGCATGTCCATTCAGACACGGACCCCCAGCTCAGCCCCGTCTCCTCTCTCCCCTCGTTGCCTCATTGGGGGTGGTTGACAGCAGGGGGAGCTAATGAGAAGGGAGAGTCCTCCGAGATCTGATGCTATTGTGCACATCATTGGATCAAGAGGGAGCTCAGGTAAGTAGGGGGGGGCTGCCGCACACAGGTTTTTTCCCTCATGCATAGACTGCATGAAGGTAAAAAAACATTTAGCCTTTAGAACCACCTTAAAACAAAAAACTCCAGGCTCCTTTAGAAAAAAATTAAAAGTTATCAGCTACAAATACTGTAGCTGCTGACTTAATATTAGGTCAATTACCTGTCCACAAATCCAGTAGTGTTCTCACCTGAGCTGATTTTTCAATTGGCTCTCGGGTGCTGCCGCTGCCATCTCGGCTAAGGGAAACCAGCAGTGAAGCCTTGCAGCCTTCACAGCCGGTTCCCTACTGCACATGTGCGATGCACACTGCACTTTGCCACGGCAAACCCAGTGGGAAGTTCGGCCCCCTTCCTCCTTCCCGTGCCCCCGAGCCATTGACAAAGTCAGCTGGAAGTGGGAGCGGGTACCTGGCTTTGTCAAAACCGAAAGGTGCCAAATGTGGCAGCGGAGGGGAGGGAGGAGGCAAACAAGCGGAGCTTCCCTATTTGGATGGAGCTCTGCTTTAATACTGTGATAAAGGATAAAGCTCACTACAGTTTGTGTAAAGACACAATACATTCTATTTAAAAAAAAAAGTCTGAAGGATGCATTTAAAAAAACAAATGTGCATAGCTAGTCATAGAGCAAACTGCTGGTACATTTGTTCTGTCCAAAATGAGGAACATTAAATGTTCTCCTAGTTCCTCTGTAGGTCAAATATTACTGTATTAATTTTAAGAAAATACAGTGCTTTGGGAAAATACCGCACTAGATGCAGCTGAGGATCAATATTTATTTTCTTTGATGTCCATCTCCATCTAGTGGCCACAATGCAGTGTTTTCCCAAAGCATTCTATTTTTTTTTAATTAACCACTTGCTTACTGGGCACTTAAACCCCCCTCAGTCCCAGACCAATTTTCAGCTTTCAGCGCTGATGCACTTTGAATGACAATTGCGCGGGCATACAACACTGTACCCAAATGAAATTTTTATCATTTTTTTTCCCACAAATAGAGCTTTTTTTTGGTGGTATTTAGTTACAGCTCGGAGTTTTATTTTTTGCTAAACAAACAAAAAAAGATGCAAAAAAATAAAAATAAATAAATCATGTTTTAATAGTTTGTTCTAAAATTTTGCAAACGGGTCATTTTTCTCCTTCATTGAAGTGCGCTGATTAGGCGGCACTGATAGGCTGCATTGGTGGGCACTGATGGGCTGCATTGGTGGGCACTGATAGGCTGCACTGATAGGCATAATTAAGGCGGCACTAATAGGCACAGATAAGGCGGCACCGATGGGCACAGATAAGGCGGCACTGATGGGCAAAGATGGGCACAGATAAGATGGCACGGATGGGCGGCACGGATGGGCACTGATGGGCACTGATAGGTGGCACTGATAGGCGGCACTGCTGGGCACGGATGGGCGGCACTGGGGTGAAGCACCTTTAAGGCAGATAGTGGGCACTGTGGGTGGCACTGCTGGGTGGCACTGTGGGCACTGCTGGGTGGCACTATGGGCACTGCTGGGTGGCACTATGGGCACTGCTGGGTGGCACTGAAGGGGGGGAACTTACTTTTATTCAGGATGGCACTGCGGGGGGCAGGTGGGCACTGGCAGGAGGCAGATGGTCGCTTGAATTGCTGGCCGTGATCGGGACTGATGTCCCGATCACGGCCGCCGGCGATCGGCTTTTTTTTTTTCTCCTCGCGCTGTCAGCGCGAGGAGGAATACTAGCCGATTACCGGCTCCGTTCTATCACCTGATCAGCTGTCAGGGGTCGGGATCGACCCCTTGCACGGATCGGTGATCAGGCGGGTCTCATGGACTCGCCGATCACAGAGCGCGCCGCGCACGCCCCTCAGGGGGCGCGCAGGCCGCTCGTGCACGGGAACGACGTCAATAGACGTAGTCCCGGAAAAGTAGGTCCGCGCTAATGCCGTCATTTAGCAATAGCGCGGATCTCAAGTGGTTAATAATGTTCAACCTATAGAGTAGAGGAAATGGAAGAACATTTGATTTTGCCCCATCCCCAGAATAAAGGTGGCAGCAGTTTCACTGAATGAAAGACATGCATTTTTTATTTTTTTAAATGCACCATAGCCAGTGTTAAAACATTTCTGCAGATTCACTTAACCACTTCAGCCCCGGAAGGATTTACCCCCTTCCTGACCAGAGTGTTTTTTGCGATTCGGCACTGCGTCGCTTTAACTGACAATTGCGCGGTTGTGCGACGTGGCTCCCAAACAAAATTGACGTCCTTTTTTCCCCACAAATAGAGCTTTCTTTTGGTGGTATGTGATCCCCTCTGCGGTTTTTATTTTTTGTGCTATAAGCCAAAAAAAAAACAATTTTGAAAAAACGCATTATTTTTTATTTTTTGCTATAATAAATACCCCCCCCCCCCCAAAAAAAAATATATATAAAAAAAAGTTTTCCCTCAGTTTAGGCCGATACGTATTCTTCTACATATTTTTGGAAATAAGCGTTTATTGGATTGGTTTGCGCAAAAGGTATAGCGTCTACAAAATAGGGGATAGTTTTATGGCTTTTTTTACTAGTAATGGCAATCAGCGATTTTTATCGTGACTGCAACATTTTGACGGACACATCGGACAATTTTTGGACACATTTTTGGGACCATTGACATTAATACAGCGATCGATGCTATAAAATTGCATTGCCTACTGTAAAAATATCACTGGCAGTGAAGGGGTTAAGTGTTCCTAGGGGCGTGTTTCTAACTGTATGGGGGCGTGGCTGTGTGACACCACACTGATCGCTGCTCCTGATGACAGGGAGCAGACAATCAGTGTCCTCTCATTAGGCAGAACGGGGAAATGCTGTTTACATTGGCATCTCCCCGTTCTTGAGCTCGGTGACACAATCGCGGGTATCAAGTCTGCGGGACCCGCGACCACGGTAACGGAGCTCTCGGCAGGCGCGCGTCGCCGGCGGCTGCGCACGGCGGGAAATTCAAAGAAATGTATAGGTACCTTAATTTGGCCAGCCGTGCCATTCTGCCAACGTACATGTACAGGAGCTGATTATGAACCGGTTAAGATAAATGCCATTTGAATAGCACAGCAATATTGCAAAAAGAGAAAATGCATCTTAATTGTACTGTATGGGACATGGCTTGCTTTCATAGACCAAGGGTTTATGCAGGCTACTTTCAGGTGATTAGACATGGGCAAAAACCCTCATATAACCCCATCCACTTCATGAGACTCCAGTTTTTTTTCTAGTGTCCTTAGGGGATGGACCTTGTCTCTTTTGGAGAAGTTTATTTTTTCTTCTGATACTTCTATCAAAATCTGACTGCCAATTGCCCTAGATTCTAGACTATCTAACAGTTTCTAGATCAGTAAGCCTTAGTGTTGTACCTTAGGCACACACTTTAGGGACTTCCAGTAATTTTAGCTTTGGACACTGGATCCTGCATTAGACCCTTACCTTGGTATGAAGTGAATTGTGTGTAGTTATATATAGAGTTCTATGCAGGTCCAGGGCCATGGTCCATTTTTATGGTTCCCAGACCTTGAAGACCCTTTCAGATATATAGACAGAGGAATGGGGAGTTATTTCATAATTGTGTTATTATTATTATTGCGTTACTCCCTGTTGTTAATGGTCTAAGATGTTTTTGACACCATATGTAATTTTTACCTAATTTTAAATTTAGCACCACGCCCCCCTCATCCATACAAAATCACAACATGCCGCCTGGCTGACACACTTCCTGGCGAAAACGCACATAGTACATTTAACTGTTCTTCCTGCTGCCTTCTTTTACAGAGACACAGCCACAGGAACACGGTCAGCCCCCCTGGGTTATAGTGACTCCTGCATGCCAGGCACATGAAACTCCATTCCTTTTTGAATCCCGTTCCATGAGCACCCCACTGGGGATCCCCTCACTTAAGCAATGGTGAATCATGAATCGCATGCACAAAAGAGCTTGGACTCAAGGGCCAAATAACGTGTTCTGCTGATAGGAAACAGAACACCACTCAGGGTGATAGCTAAGTTTGCTGTAGCCCAATATGTCCTATTATGACACCACTCCCCTCTTCTGACTCTAGATCCTTGTGATAATCTATTTTATCAGTTCTATGGACAAATGCTTACATCCACATCCAATGTATATACAATAAACTACACATTTGACGCTAGATCCTTCTCAGGCATGCACCATGCGGCCTATCTGACAAAAGCAGCTTTTTCTGCCACTATATCTGAATTCTGAAAGATTTCTGCACTCCTTCGCTTTTTAAGGGTCAGAAAAGCTATGCTTCCTATCCACTTCCTGACTCTGTTCATGAATAAGAGCTGGAGTCTCCAAACCTGTAGGAGAATGAAATGGAGGAAAAACGATGAGGATGCACATATTGTAGCGGAAGCTGCAGATTTTTTATTTTTTTTATCCCCCCTGTATTTTATTAAGCCACAAATCTTTGGCACAAATCATCGTTTTGTCATCTTAAAAAATGCTTTCCACAGTTGACACTAATACAGTCAATGTGAACTAGTTGTTGCCTAGAACCACCTGCTCTTCTGCAGCCAAAACAAACCGCTATGGGCTCTAAGCTCTTGTACACACGGTCGGACATTCCGACGGAAAATGTCCGATCAGACCGTGTTGTCGGATAATCCGACTGTGTGTGGGCTCCATCCGACTGTTTCCGTCGGAATATCTGACGGACAAAGTTTTAGAGCTGGGCTATAAAACTTTCCGACAACATGATCCGATCGGACTTTGTCTGATAGTGTGTAGAGAATTTCGATCGGACAAAGTGCCACGCATGCTCAGATCAAATTCCAAGACCAAAGCTATTGGCTACTAGCCTGAATGTAGTCCCGTCGGAAACTAAATAACGTTGTCACGTTACGTACGATCGGATTTTCCGACAACTTTGTCCGACCGTGTGTATGCAACACAAGTTTCTGACAAAATCCGACGAATTTTGTTGTCGGAATGTCTGATCGTGTGTACAAGGGCTAAGAGGCTGGAAAACTCAAAAAAACAAATCAAGACCCTCTCTGCGCTATAGTGCTAAACCCAATGATAAAACAGTAGGGTTAATTTACTAAAAATGGAGAGTGCAAAATCTGGTGAAGCGGTGCATGGTAGCCAATCAACAACTTCATACTTCAGTTTAATTAAGCTTCAACAAAAAAAAAAATGGAAGTTGATTGGCTTCTATGCAGAACTGCACCGGATTCTGTACTCTCCAGTTTTAGAAAATCAACCCCAGTATGTTTATATCCTATTAAAATAAAGATGGTGTGCTACAAGTACCCCCAAACAACATAAAACAATTCTATTTTTATTCGATTTTCCAATTTCCACAAACATAAGCCCAGCTGTCAGTGCACTAATGAATTAGATGGCTAAGAACAACAATTATGTGTGTCAATGTATCAAAAGTAACAAACAACAATATCCCACCAAAATCTGTAAGGCCGCGTACACACGCGGGGACTGTTCGCTCAACTTTGTCCGCTGAACAGTGTTTCGGCGGACAGTCCGCTCGTGTGTGGGCTTTCAGCGGACAGTTTCAGCGGACAGTCTGCTGAACAAGGTTTTTCGGAGATTCCGAAAAACTGTCCGCTGAAACTTTGTTTCAGCGAACAGTCCCCTCGTGTGTAGGCTTGTTCGTCAAACTAAGTTCCGCGCATGCTCAGAAAGGATTTACACGCCGAAGTTTGCATTGCAGTGTATAGGACGTCGTTTTCTAGTCCCGTCGTACGTGCCGTTCACGTCATCGCGCACGGTTTCAGCGGACTGTTCGTTCGTCGTGTGTGGGCAAGTCCGTCCATGCTAATTTTGAGCGGACTGTCAGCTGAAACTGTTTGACGGACAAAGTTGGGCGAACAGTCCCCGCGTGTGTACGCGGCCTAACCAAGTGCTGTTACTAAGTTAAACATAGTTTATACAAATGTCCACATTTGCACATCCAACACAGATTTTTGAAAGGGTGCAAAACAAAAGTGCATAAAAAGATAAGTGCACATGCATACACTGGAATATGGTGGAACTGCTTTATAAGAACACTATACAAATAATGTGCTTATATTTACTTTTTAGATTTTGTTGCTGACGTTGTTGCCAGTAAATGTTGATTATATCTGTGGCTGTGCAATCACATGGTAATTGATGTCAATCCTGACACTGGCCTATTGGTAAGTTTGCAACTGAATGTTGTTCATAAATTGGACAGCTTTTCTAATTTGCAACCAACTGATTGGTGATTATTACTATTTTCTTGATAATATAGTGTGATTTCTATCTTTAGATTTTAGTCTATCCACTGTTTTCTCTGTGGAGGATATCTTGGGTTCCAATAAGCCACTTCACCATTGACTCATCAGAATACCATCAAGGTAGTGACCCCTATGGTTAGATTTAAGATGTTGCCATCTGTTATACCAGAGATATGCAATTAGCGGACCTTCAACTGTTGCTAAACTACAAGTCCCATCATGCCTCTGGGTGTCATGCTTGTGGCTGTCAGGGTTTTGCTATGCCTCATGGGACTTGTAGTTCTGCAACAGCTGGACGTCCACTAATTGCATATCCCTGTGCTATACCATTCACCTCATGTATTTTGTACTTGTTATAGGAGTTAATTGGATTGCTAGCCAGATTGATTGGTACTGTATACTGATGATTGACCCTTATCCCAGTTTAATAACTCTGTTCCTGCCCAGTAAGTAGTGTATTACTATGGTTATTAGGGATGCACCGAAATTTTGCCCGCCGAAACATATCGGCCGATAATTGAGCCGAAAATGGGGCGGGGCCTGGGGCGGAACTCCGCCCCCGCCCCTGGTGCCGCCCATGATGGGGGGTGTATAGCGCAGGAGAGCCGTCGCCGTCTGGTTGAATAGAGAGGAAACTTTGATAGACAGATCACCTGTCCAGATTGGACGGGTGATCTGTCTATCAAAGTGCCTGGACAAGGAGGAGGGGCTGTGTGTGACGGCGCGCGACGGGGAACACACAGCTATTGAAATTAAAGCTGTGATGTTCCCGGCGCTCTATTCAACCAGACAGCTCTCTTCGCTGCACAGGGGCATCGCTGGCTGCATCACTGGCTGCATCACTGGGGGGCATAGCTGGCTGCGTCACTGGGGGCATCGCTGGCTGCATCACTGGGGGGCATCGCTGGCTGCATTACTGGTGGGCATCGCTGGCTGCATCACTGGGGGACATCGCTGGCTGCATCACTGGGGGCAACACTGGCTGCACTTATCTCTTTTATCATGTCGCCAGTCTCTGACCACCTCCTGTACCATGTCGCCAGTCTCTGACCATCTCCTGTACCATGTTCTCTGTCTCTGACCATCTCCTGTACCATGTCCGCAGTCTCTGACCATCTCCTGTACCATGTCCGCAGTCTCTGACCACCTCCTGTACCATGTCCGCAGTCTCTGACCACCTCCTGTACCATGTTCTCTGTCTCTGACCATCTCCTGTACCATGTCCGCAGTCTCTGACCACCTCCTGTACCATGTCCCCAGTCTCTGACCATCTCCTCTACCATGTCCCCAGTCTCTGACCATCTCCTGTACCATGTCCCCAGTCTCTGACCACCTCCTGTACCATGTCCCCAGTCTCTGACCACCTCCTGTACCATGTCCCCAGTCTCTGACCACCTCCTCTACCATGTCCCCAGTCTCTGACCATCTCCTGTACCATGTCCCCTGTCTCTGACCACCTCCTGTACCATGTCCGCAGTCTCTGACCACCTCCTGTACCATGTCCCCAGTCTCTGACCATATCCTGTACCATGTCCCCAGTCTCTGACTATCTCCTGTATAAAAATATTTTTTAAAAACAGTCATTTTCGGTATCGATGCTGTTTCGGTTTTGGTTTTCGGCCTAGTGTATTTTTCATTTTTGGTATCGGTTTCGGCACCAAAAAACCCATTCGGTGCATCCCTAATGGTTATGATTGGAAGCTACTGTTTATTATGTTTATTTCTTGGAGGCTGATTTTTTTTTTTTCCCCCCCTTATAGAATGGGGCATTTTCGTCTATTGGCTGATTGATCTAGGGATGATATCGCTGATCTGGGCACCTCTGGATAGCGCAAGGCATGTTACGTATATGAGGGCTCTCTCTGATCTGTGAGGGCACTCCTAGTACATTGTTCTCCATACTACATATATATATATATATATATATATATATATATATATATATATAAAATGTTTTGCTGCATTTCATATTTACTTTTGGAACATGATGTTTCCCTCCTTTTTCTTTTACACAGAATCCCTCTACTTACAGTCTAGAAAATAAGGTCCTGAGGAAGCATAAAGCGAAACGTCAACCTTTCTGATTTAGCAGTAATAGGAATTCAATATGTTATATGCATTGTGTGGCTAGATCAACGAGAGCTCAGATTTCTTGTCTTTATCCTGTACTAATTTTTAATTTTGGAATATATTTGTAATAAATTGAATATTTAAAATGATATAGTGTTCCTTTTCTGGTACCGACAGCAGGCAGCGGACAATCTGTCTTGGCTAATGATCCACCCTCTGTCTGCTGCCAATCACAAGAGGAACAGACCTGATAGGGAACTAGTGTTTATAAATCCCCATCAGACTCCACCCCCAGGTACAAAGCTCCCTGCTGATGTGCTGTCTGACAGGTGCAGCGGTGGGGAGGAAGCACAGTTGCACTGAGGGCAGAGTGTCTGTGTGGAAATTCTGGTCTCACTGCACTTCCACACTCAGTGCAGGCCCCAGATTCATGCAGATGTCTGCAACAGGTATATGAGTTTATGGCCTGTTGTGTGCAGGTACTTCAGAATTCTGAAGAGTGTCTTAGACCACTGTTAATTTTGACATCAAATTCCGATTTAGTTTTAGTCATAGTCTTTTGAATAAAATTCCATTTTAGTTTTAATTGTATTTTAGTCATCTGAAGTGTGTAATGGCGCGTACACATGATTGGATTTGTTGGAAATGTTGGATGTGAGCTTGCTGGCGGTAAGTCCGACTATGTGTATTAGGGTTGTACAGATAGCGATATCGGTGCCGATACTTGGCATTTCCAGGGGTATCAATACTCCTGAAAATGCACCGATACCAGAAGTGAGGTCAGCTTGGGCAGAGCTCGGGAACTGGATAAGGTTGCAGCCTCTCCACACGCCCCTTTCCACACGCCTGTGAGTGCTGTTTCCCTCATGACGTGTTTTGCTGCTGCTGCTGCTGCTGCTGCTGCTGCTGCTGTTGCTGCTGCTGCGTCTGCTACATGGCTGCCCCACATGGCGAGCATCCTCCTTATACCATGTCACCTCATGGCGGCAGGTGAGTGCTCTTCTCTGTTTCTAACTGTTGCTTGCTTGCTTTCTAGTATTTTTATATAACATGTTCTGTGCAATTTGCACTTTAACAGCTTTGTGACCAGCAAATAAACATGTGTTTCTTTCATAATGTCTTTTGACTGCGTTTCAATCCCTCATATTATGGCGAAAGTGTGTAATTTTTCATAATTTTTTGAAAAAATGGTCACATGACCAAAATCAGGTATTGGTAATTGGTATCGGCGAGTACATGATGTCATGTATCGGTACTAGTACTCGGTGTCAAAAAAGTGGTATCGGTGCATCCCTAGTGTGTATGCTCCAATGCTCCATCAGACATTTGTTGTCGGACTTTCTGCCAACAAATGTTGGCTGTTCTCAAATTTTCCGCTAACAAATGTTTGTTGTTGGACTTTCCGATCGTGTGTACACAAGTCCGTCGGACAAAAGTCCAAAGTATAAACACGCATGCTCGGAATCAAGGACGAGCTGGAAGCACTCGGTCTTGTAAAATTAACGTTTATAATGGAGATATCACATTCATGACGGGGCAAATTATGAACTCTCTCAATGCATCGCATTCTCTTCTTTTTTTATAATGGTATAATAATGAAACTGATTTGTTGCTGATATTCACAGAGTTCTGACAAACGTATTTCTTTTTTTCTAGTGATCTTCAGGATAATTTTTTATTTTTTATTTTTTTGTGATCTCCAGAGTTATATGTTCTTGTGTTTTTTTTCTAGTGATCTCCAGAATAATATATTTTTTTCTAGTGATCTCCAAAATAATATATATTTTTTTACTAGTGACCTCCAAAATAACTTTTTTTTTTTTTTTACTAGTGATCTCCAGAATAATTTGTTTTGTTTTTTGTTTTATGTGTCAAGTTACCACAACACCATTATTATCTTGTATTTTTTAACCTCAAAGATACAACTATGTTGGTGTCCCTTGTTAATTTGACATTGTATTTTTGAAATGTACCTGCCTACTCACAAACAAACTGTCCTTTTTTTAAGTAAAACACATAGCCAAGTATTTTTCAAAATATTTTTTTTTTTATTTAATAGGGAGCACAAGGTCATAACAAAATAAAGAGGAAGGCAACGATGGAGAAACAGTTGGAATTGGTGAAGCCTTTGTACCCCAGGGCAGACATCAATTATTTGACTGTCCAAATTGGTAACCTGAGGAGTCCATTTAATAGGAAGCACAATACGGTCCAGGACTCTGAGAGATCAGGAGCAGCAGTAGATGACATATATGTCCCGAGGCTGTGGTCTTCCAGCAGCCTGCTTTTTTTTTGCCAGACCACACCGAACCCAGGCCATCACTCTCAACACTTCCTTCCATGCTGCTGTGGTGGGAGGGGTGGTTGTGTTGTTGGTCCAACTCACAGAGGTGTGTTTGACGGATGAGTTTGCCTCTCGTTCCCTTGTTTAGGGCCTTCAGAATTATCTCCTCACATATAGTGAATTGGGCCTCCTCCGTCTGTTTTAATTTATTTGCTGTGACACATCCAAATGCCTCCTAGCCATCAGGAGCCTTTCTAATTGCCACAGTAACATGTCGAAGGAAAGCAGCCATGGCCTTCTCCAGGTTCCTTGCCATCCTGGTCCTTTTGGTTGGAGGACGGAGGGGAGGAACTAGCGGTTCGTTCATGCTGCAAGCCACGGCTTCCTCCTGGCTGAGACTTTCCTTTGTATGAAAATGGTACATAGTTTTAGGTTTTTGGTCACCAGTCACACCCAATTTTGAGCTCATGACTGTTGCAAATTGAATGTTAACAAATAGAAAAGACTATCATTCTGACCCCAGCATTTTTCATTCTTGCCTGAATCCTTTTTGGCTACTACTGTCTATTGATATGTAAACCACTTTGTTAAATCCGAAATTTGTGATCAATAACATCTAGTTAACATCATTAAATTTTTGACAACATTGCTATACCTGGGTCAAGCTGGGCTCCTCCACATCTTCTTGGGTGGAAGGCCCAGGTTGGACCTCAGGAGCCTCAACTGATGTTGAAGGAAGTGCTGAGAGCGATGACCTGGGTTCCATCTGATTGGACAAAAAATGCAGGCTGTAGTAGTACCACAGCCTGGGGACCTATACGTCATTTGCTGATGCTCCGGATCTCTGGGAATCCTGGACTTTCTTGTGCTCCCTATTATATGTGCTCCTCAGGCTACTGATTTTGGCCTTCAAATAGGTGATGGGGATACACAGGCTTCACTAATTACAACAGTTTCTCCATTGCTGCCTTCCTCTTTAGCTTGTTTGAATAGTCCCTGCATAGCACTTGCAATACATGGCAGCTGTCTGTATTTTTCAATTCAGTCTGGAAGAAAATCTGGGGCTGTAAATTTATCAACCATTTTATCTGCAAGACACAACACAAGACAAACCATAATGTCAGGCTAAACTCTCCTAATCTTGTCCCAATATAGACCTCAATCTATAAGCAGTATAGGACACTAACCACTGATGCCCCAAGTTACAATTGTACCTTTGTTTGAATGATCGGCGATAATGATCCTCCACTCACAGATTGTATGTACGTCCATTACATCGCCTGCGTGTTAAGCTTTATATACACTGTGCATGCGTGAAACTCCGCCCCTGTGCTTCTTTCTAGTATATCCCCCGCCTCTTCTCTTTCCGGGCAGTGGGAGAGCACATGGCACAGACACAGCAGGTGTGTGCGGTTATAAGCAACTACGAAAGCCCGGAGCAAGGCAGTTCCAGATCCAGGAGGAGATATAAGGCCTCAAATATGTCCTTTGAAGAGATGGTGAACATCTTAACCACTTGACAACTGGGCACTTAAACCCCCCTCGTGACCAGACCAGTTTTCAGCTTTCAGTGCTCTCACACTTTGAATGACAATTACTCAGTCATGTAATACTGTACCCAAATTACTTTTTTGTCCTTTTTTTCATACAAATAGAGCTTTCTTTTGATAGTATTTGATCACGTCTGGGTTTTTTATTTTTTGCGCTATTAAAAATAAATTTTGCAAATTATTAATTTTTCTTCATAAATTTTGTCCACAATTTATACTGCTACATATCTTTGGTAAAAATAACCCAAATCAGTGGATATTATTTGGTCTGTGTGAAAGTTAGAGAGTCTACAAGCTGTGGTGCAAATCATAAAAAATTGATCACACCTGAAGTACTAATTTCTTGCAACCTGAACAAGCCAGGAAAGTACAAATACCCCCCAAAACTTTTTTGAAAGTAGACATTCCAAGGCATTTAGTAAGATGCATGGTGAGGTTTTTGATGCTGTCGTTTTTTTCCCACAATTCTTTGCAAAATGAAGATTTTTTTAAAAAAAATTCCCATAAAATTGTCATTGTAATAGGTTATTTCTCTCACATGGCATGTGTATACCACAAATGACACCCCAAATTACATTCTGCTACTCCTCTTGAGTATTACGATACCACATGTGTGGGACTTTTTCACAGCCTAGCCACATAGAGAGGCCCAACATACAGGGAGCACCGTCAGGTGTTCTAGGAGCATAAATTATACATCTAACTTGTTGACTACCTATTTGAAGGCCCTGGAGCACCAGGACAATGACACATGACACTGATGTGGCACTGATGACAGATGGCACATGGCACTGATGACAGATGGCACTAATACATGGTACTGGTGACACTGATGACAGGTGGCACTAATATGTGGCACTGATGACAGATGGCACTAATACGTGGCATTAATGACAGCACTAATACGTGGCACTGATGACAGATCGCACTAATACGTGGCCCTGAGACAGATGGCACTAATACGTGGCACTGATGACACGTTACACTCATGACAGATGGCATTAATATGTGGCACTGATGACACGTGACGCTGCTGTGGCACTGATGACAGATGGCACTTATACATGGCACTGGGGACAGTTGGCACTGATAGGTGGCACTGGGGACAGATGGCATTGACAGGGAATCATGGGCCGTACAGAAACCCTAATGTGAGAAAGGCCAAGATCATGGCTAAAGTTGTCAGAAGTCTGGACAGGAATTTCGGGGTACGATGATCCAAGGATCAATTGAGCAAACGCTGGTCAGACCTGAAAATGAGGGAGCAAGATCAGTATAGAAAGATCGGGAAAGTGCTGCAAAAAGTAAGTTTTTGTCGTGTGTTATTATTATTATTATTATTACTTTTGTGCTGGTCCATTTACTGTTGTACAATTTAAAATGCCAAGTTTGAGGCTCGTGGACATAGGGATTGTTCGTATTAAACATCGTTTGTTCGACCACTAATACGCCATTTTTGGCACATGCACGTTAACTACAGTTGTTCATGCCTATTTTGATTAAAATAAGTTGATTACATTGTTGTCTAGATGTGTTTGAAACTATAATGAAATGACAACTTTATTCAGTGTCAGGAGAGGACACTTAGCAGCTGTTTACACATCTAGAAGCAGGAGCACTAGTGAGGGACACCATAACACCCTTGTTAGCCCCCGTACATACGGTCGGACATTCCGACAACAAAATCCGTACGATTTTTTCC
The DNA here is from genome assembly GCF_037356315.1 of Lithobates pipiens. Classification (NCBI taxonomy): domain Eukaryota; kingdom Metazoa; phylum Chordata; class Amphibia; order Anura; family Ranidae; genus Lithobates; species Lithobates pipiens. The sequence continues at coordinate 53,394,470 of NW_027507789.1, read as the reverse complement.
AACGGATTTTGTCCGAAACTGGTGTTCCATACACACGGTCGGACAAAATTGTCCGAAAATCCGATCGTTCGGAACGTGGTGACGTTCGTTCGTTGTGATGGGACTACATTGAGGCTAGTAGCCAATAGCTTTTGTCTCGTAATTTGATCTGAGCATGCATGGAACTTTGTCCAATCAGAATTCTCTACAAATGATCGGAAATAGTCTGATCTGATTTTGTTGTCGGAAAAATTGAGGTCCTGCTCTCACACCCTGAAGATGTGGATGCAGATGTTCAGGAAGTGCTGGGTGAAGTGGTAGAAATGGTGTTGACGACAGGTTAGTGTCTGAGACCACAGCTTTAGGTAATAGATGGATGTCTGCATATTTATAATACATGGTGTGTTTTTTTATTTTTAGGTGATGTGGATGTTGTGGAAGAAGAATCTAATTTCAGCAGTGCAAGTGCACAAATCCTGATCAGTGAGATCATGGTGTGCAATCATGATTTGGAAAAGATGAAACAAAACATCCACGATGTTCAAAAAAGACTGATCAACATCATAGATATTTTCTCGTTCAAAATTTTTTATTTTATGTTAAAATAAATTACATGTACAGAATATAAGACAAATTATGTGATACCAGAAATAAAAAGTAGACATATTGAAGTACGGATGATACAAAGCAAAGAAGAATTTCAAGATATTCTCGTGGGAATGACAATAAATGGCCTTATATATTTTAGAATTTGAAAACATCATAGATATTTTAAGCAAATTCTAAACAAAAAATACATTTTAAAGTTATGTTGTATGTGTTTTTACAGTTTTAATGAATTGTAAAGCCAAATTTTGAAGACGCACACAGTGTGTCAACATGTGCTATCTCCCATCGTGGGATATCAATGTATGCGTTTTGTGGGTTCAACCCCTTCCTCCAAACTAAAGTAGGTGAGAGGATAGATTTGCACCCCCGAAACACATTCATTGATCCCCCATGATGGGAGCTAGCACATGTTGATACACTAGGGCTTCTTTCAAAAAGGCAAAACCACTTTGGACTACAAGTGCAATGCAAGTGCACTTGTAGGGCAAAGTGGATTGTCCTTTCTGAAATAAGCCCCAATGTGTCAACATGTGCTATCTCCCATCATGGGGGATCAATGGACGTGTTTCGGGGAGCAACCCCTTCCTCTCACAATGGGGGTTATTTACTAAAGTCAAATCCACTTTGCACAACAAGTGCACTTGTGCAAAGTGGATTTGCCTGCAGTAAATAACCCCCACTGTGCTGTAAAATTTGCCAAAATCAGGTCATTTTAGGGGCTCCAAGCAATAAATTCATGGAGTTGAAAAGGATGATTATTTTTTAGCATTAAAGCATTACACACATTAACAACAATAACATTGTGTGTGTGTAGCAGACCCACAGCACAACATAATAGTTAGCCGAAGAAGAGATTGTCAACTCATGTATAAAATAAGTTACGTTTGCACTATTGAAGAAAATGGCCAAAATGAAAAGGCCATTTGAGAACCTAGGAGATTAGATAAGAAACACAAACAGTAATTCAAATGAAATATGAGTTTCGTTTTTCAATTTGTTTTATTAAACATCAACAAGAATTTGTTGTAAATCAATTCCCCCTACCCACAAAGTACTCTACATAGGTTTGCCTGACTTTGCAGGCGCTTTGGGGGGCAAGCCAGGATGGCCAATTTCGAGTGCCATCATTAATGCAGGTTCTGCTGAAAAGTCGGCCTCAGTCGCAACTGAGGCCAGATAGCTGGCTGCATTCTTTCAAAGGTAGTTGTGCCGAATGCAGCAGCTCAACACAATGTGATTAAGTTTGTATTCGGCCAGATTGATGGACGTAAGGAAAAGCCTGAACCGGCTGGCCATTATACCAAAGGCATTCTCAACCACTCTTCTGGCACGTGCCAGCCAGTAATTAAAAACCCTCTGCTCTGGCGTCATGTTCCTAATGGGGAACAGCCTCATCAGATGTTCCCCCAGAGAAAAGGCCTCATCCGTCACAAACACAAAATTGAGGCCTTCAACATTCTCCTCCGGAGGTGGAAACCCCAAGGTGCCATTTTGTAGACAATGGTAAAATCCCCGCCTGGGCGTTCACTCCTCCATCAGAGTTACGCCCGTTCTTCCCAACGTCCAGGTAGATGAATTCATAATTGACCGTCACCACCACCATCACTATACTACTAAACCCCTTATAATTATAGTAGTACGACCCCGAGTTTGGGTGGTGGGACGAACCTGACGGGCTTCCCATCAATAGCACCACCACAATTGGGAAAGTCCCACTGGTGGAGAAACTAGGAAGCCACAGTCTGCCATTCCTGTGGGTTGGAAGGAAACTGTGGAGTCAAACAAGAAGAAAAAATACTATTTTTACACATAACATTGCAAGCAAGCTCCCACGGCAAAGGCATATGACAGAATTGGTCACGATTAAGCAACCAATTCTTGGTCCAAGAACTCCTCCTCCCCCTGTTCATGGACTGGACTTAGGTCATAGCAATAACACCAAGCCCAACAACAGCACGATCTCTCCCAACGAGAACGCAACATGGCTGCTCAGAACGAACTGACAGAACGCACTGAAAATCAGAAAACCTGACAAGCACGACCTGGATATCAGAAACGAACAGACAAGCACGCACTGAAAATCAGAAGCAAACTATAAATAGAACGCACTGAAAAACAGAAACAACCTGGCAAGCATATGCTCACGAGCAGATACGAACCGACCAGCACAACCTGAAAAGCAGAAAGGAACTGAAAAGCACGAGGCTGAAAAGCGCAAATTGTCACTCACCAAACTTCTACTAACACAAGATAAACACGAGATTAGCAGAAGGAGACAAAAGGGTGGCGCGCGACTATTGAACTTCCTTTTTATCAGCTTGTCGGACGTCTTGTACGTCACTGGGTTTGTAATTGTTGGCCAACATTTGTGTGACCACATATATGCAAGACAAGTTGGAGCCAACACCCTTTGAGCAAAATTCCACAGTTTTGTTGTCGGAAAGTTCTCCAGTACCCACCTGGACTTCTGCTTTCCTCTGAGCTGTCTGTTAAGGCCCCATGCCCCTAACTCTATCAGCAAGCTGTATTGGCTGAGAGATGCTGGCTCCCTCTGTCTGCTTGCTGCCTGGGAGTTCTAAAAGCACAGAAAAGGATATCCTCAGTCAGATTGGTGTCTGTATGGATGTGACTTGGTGAGTGTTTCCCCTCTCAGGAAGGTAGCAGTGCTTAGCACTGTGTAAAATTACAACCTACCCAGACTGACTAGTTCTCGGCCCTGCACACTCCCTCACTCCCATTTACTTCCCCATCCTCACTTGCAGCCTGGCATTACAGCCGATAGAGTTTTCATTTTTTTTGTTTTATTTTATACTTTAACCACTTCAGTTTTATATTATAAAAAACACCCAAGTTTTTTATTATTTAAGCGAAAAAATTTAATTTAGAAAAAAAACATAATATTTTTACTTTCTGCTATAAAACATATCCCATAAAAAATAAATCTGATCTCTTAATAAATTCTGAAAAAATGTATTTCTGCTACGTGGCTTACGTAAAACAAAATCCCAATACGTGTCTATTGATTTGTTTGCGTGAAAGTTATAGCTTCCACAAACTATGGGATAAATACTAGGATTTTTTATACTAGTAATGGCGGTGATCAGCCACTAATAGCAGGACAGCAGGCAATCTGACACTAACTGACATTGTGGGAACTAACTAACTGCCACTGACATTACCAGTGCCATTATTACATTGATCAGTGCTAATAATGTGCACTGTCACTGTACTAATGACATTGGGCAGGAGGGGGTTGGTGATCAGGGGGTTAAATATGTGCCTAACAAGTGTTTGTGTACTGTGTGCGGTTTTTACTGGGGATCTAGTTGTTTTAATTTCCTGCTTAGAAAAAACAACTACACTACATTGTCAAAAGCATTGGGATGCCTACTTTTACACGCACATGAACTTTAATGGCATCCCAGTCGTGGTCCATAGGGTTCAATATTGAGTTAGCCTTCCCAGAAGAGTTGAAGCTGTTATAGATGCAAAGGGTGGGCCAACTCAATATTGAACCCTATGGACTTAGACTGGGATGCCATTAAAGTTCATGTGAGTCCCAATACTTTTAAAAATATAGTGTAGATTCCCTGTCACTGAACACAGCTCTGTGCTGTTTACATTCACAGAGCTGCGTTCCCTGAAGCTCAGAGCCGATCGCCGGCAGTCAATCACTAGCCAGAACCCAGTGATCGGCATGTGCTGTGACGAATCACAGTACAACCGGGCACCCGCACACCCCTTCCCCCCGCCCGGAAAAATCCAGAATCGTGTATATAGACATGATTCTGTGCAGTAAATGTACAGTGCGCATTCTGCAAGTGATTAAATTAGCATTTTTGTTTGTCAAAAAACAATATTTTTGTTTGTTTATGAAACTTGATTTTATTTATAAAAACGTTATTTATTACAACATCTAAATCTGTGTCTGTGATGCATGTTCAAACCTTAATACCATAAATAATAATATGCTATTAAATTTTTACTCCTAAAGTATATGAGTTTGGAAATTCTAGAGAAATGCTTAACTAGTTACTGACCGCCGGCCGTCCAATGACGGCCAGGCGGCGCACCTATTGTGCACCTATTCTGTTTAAACAGGGAATGCGCGCGATCGTGCGTGCGCATCCCTGTTTCTTCGGTGGCGGCGTGTCACGGAGACATCGCTCGCCATCGAAAGGGGTGAACAGCCATTGGCTATGGCTGTTTACCACGTGATCGGTCGTGATGAAGTCACGGCCGATCACAGATGGTCACACCCCGACTGTGCACGGCGCATGCACGCGATCGTGAGCGCGCTGCGCGTGCACGTCGGTGGCGGCATGTTTCCCGGGAACACTGCTCGTCACCGACGCTGGTAAACAGCCATTGGCCGGCTGTTTACCCACGTGATCGGCTGTGATCCTTTCACAGCCGATCACTAAAATGTAAACAAACCGCGGTAACGAGATGTTACCGGGTTCTCCTCCTCACACACCAATCGTGTGTGAGGAGGAGATTGCGGTAACATCTCGTTACCGCCTACAGTACACATCAAGCACACTGATTGCCCCCCCCCCAATAAAGAGGACCTGTCACCACCCCTCATAGTACCTGTCAATCACAGTCCATCAGAGTATTTGAGTGCCTGTCACAGTCCATCAGAGTACCCGAGTACCTGTCCCAGTCCATCTGAGTACCCGAGTACCTGTCCCAGCCCATTAGATGTCCCGAGTACCTGTCACGGCCCATCAGAGTACCCGAGTACCTGTCACGGCCCATCAGAGTACCCGAGTACCTGTCCCAGTTCATCAGAGTACCCGAGTACCTGTCACAGCCCATCAGAGTACCCGACTACCTGTCACGGCACATCAGAGTACCCGAGTACCTGTCACACTCCATCAGAGTACCCGAGTCCCTGTCACGGTCCATCAGGGTACCCGAGTACCTGTCACGGTCCATCAGACTACCTGAGTACCTGTCACGGTCTATCAGGGTATCCGAGTACCTGTCACGGTCCATCAGAGTACCCGAGTACCTGTCACGGTGACGGGCTTTCCATGTAAGATCCCGGCGTGCACGCATGGGTACTAGCACTTTAAAACACACACCTGTCACTAATGCTGAAGTCAGGCGGGCTATTTAAACAGGGCTCCTACAGAGGTTCATTGCTGTTTGGTCTGCAGCTTCTGTGTTGTTTCCTGTGTGACCTCTGAATCTTATCCAGCTTGTTGTTACCTGTGATTGCCTGCTGCCTGTTCTGATCCCGACTTCCCTTGACTCTGATCCTGCCTGCTGATCCTGTCTGCTGATCTTCTGGTACTACTTGGCTTGTGACCTGACCTCTCTTCTGCCTACCGTCTATGCCCGATCTGCCTGATTAATACCGACCCGGTCTGTCTGACCCTGCATCTTTTTCATCCAGCCTGCTTCAGCTCCCAGCCCTGCAAACCAGCATCTGGTCCTGCTCGTGTGAGTTCATACACTACCTGCCTGCTGATCACCACTACTACAGGGACTATTGAACTGTTTTACAGGCACTCATGCCCCACCGTGCTCCTGTGGCTGCTGTATCAATACCAGTGGTCCGTGAGCCGGAGTTGTACGAGAGGCCTTCCTCTGCACGTCAGGCTCACATCCCAGGTACGTAACAGTACCAAACAGCCATGTCTGAGCCTGCAAGAGGACCCTCTCCAGTGGATGAAATATGTCAGCACCTTGCTGCTCTTACACAGGCGGTTAAGTCGCTGCAGGAAGGATATGTGCGTCTGGAAGAGCGGGTACAGTCCCTGTCCATTCCAACAACTACAGCTCCTGCATCTGATCCAGCCTCCTCTACCACCCAAGCTGGGACTTCAGCCAGCCATACAGTAATGATGTTACCTCCTGAGCCCCGTGTACCTAATCCTGAGAGGTTTTCCGGTGATCGGAGTAAATTTAGAGCCTTCCGCAATGCCTGTCAGCTCTACTTTGCTCTCAAGCCACGGACTTTTTCCCTGGAAACCACTAAGGTGGGATTCATTATTTCCCTCCTCCAAGGGGAACCACAGTCTTGGGCCCACCGGCTGTTGGAAGAGAACAACGCACAACTAAACACCTTGCAAATGTTCTTTGATGCTATGGCACTGATTTATGATGACCCCCAACGTACCTCCACCGCTGAAGCCGCCCTTCATGCACTCCAGCAAGGCCGTAGAGCGGCAGAGGACTATGTCACTGACGTTAGACGCTGAAGTGCAGACACTAGCTGGAATGACGCAGCCTTGCGTCATCAATTTCGTTTGGGTCTCTCGGAAAGCCTGAAAGATGAGCTTGCTCGGGTCGGGGTGCCAAGCTCTCTGGAAGCCCTAATCACTCTGTCCATTCAGATTGACCGCCGCCTACGAGAACGCAGGTCTGAAAGAACCACACAGCACTTCCGTCCAGCCTGGATGTTACCTAAGATCCCTGCTCCTCCTAACCCAACTCCTGGAAACTCCACTTTGCCCACTCCAGAAGCGCCTGAACCCACGCAATTGGGCCTGATTCGTTCTTCATTGACTCCAGAAGAACGCCAACGCCGAAGAGTAAATAACCTCTGCCTGTACTGTGGAGAAGCCGGTCACTTTGTACGTACCTGTCCTGCCAAGCTGCATAAGTGTCTTTCCCTTTCTTCACTCAACCAGTCACCCCTGCCCGCCTTATCTGCCAGCTCAGCTCATATCTCTCTGCCTGTTTCCTTCCAGCTGTCAGGAAGAACCATATCAGTGACCGCTATTGTTGATTCGGGAGCATGTAGCTGTTTCATCGACCAGTCCTTCGCAACTCAGCAACACATTCCTCTACAAACCAGAGGACAGGGATTCACTGTATTTCTGGCCGATGGGTCTCGCATTAAATCTGGACTGGTAACCAAGGAGACCCCACCGATGCTGACCATCCACCAACCATCGAGAGCTGCTGCATTTAGACGCGATCTCTTCACCCTTGTACCCCGTCATCCTGGGCCTGCCCTGGCTACAGGCCCACAACCCACAGATAGACTGGGAATCCGGAAGTGTCAAGTTCCAGTCAGCATATTGTCAGAGACACTGTTTGGAAACTTCACCACCATCACCTGCTACCCTGCTGTGTATGGACGCAGACCCTGAATTATGTCGTGTAGTTCCAGATTCTTACCAAGAATACCTGGACGTTTTCAGCAAACGAGGAGCAGACACTCTTCCTCCACACAGACCTTATGACTGCCCTATTGAGCTCCTACCCGGGGCCGACATTCCATTTGGGCGCATCTTTCCTTTATCTGAACGGGAATCAGGAGTTTTGAAGGACTATATTGATGAGAATCTGCAGAAAGGATTCATCCGTCCCTCTACCTCACCAGCTGGTGCTGGTATATTTTTTGTAGAAAAGAAGGATCATTCCCTGAGACCATGTGTGGACTATCGTGACCTAAATAAAATAACAGTGAAGAATCGCTATCCCCTTCCTTTAGTTCCTGAACTGTTCCAAAGACTCGAATCAGCAAGTATCTTTACCAAGCTGGATTTAAGAGGGGCCTATAACCTGGTTCGTATACGAGAAGGGGATGAATGGAAAACTGCCTTCCGTACCCGATTTGGGCACTTTGAATATCTGGTTATGCCCTTTGGCCTTTGTAATGCCCCTGCCACCTTTCAGTACTTTATTAACGATATTTTCAAAGACTTTCTAGATATTTTCGTGGTTGTCTACCTTGATGACATTTTGATATTCTCCGTATCACTAGAGGTGCACCGAGGGCATGTTAAGAGTGTATTGTGCCGGCTCTGCAAATATGGACTTTATGCCAAAGCCGAGAAATGCGACCTTGAGCAGCAGAGCATCCAGTTCTTAGGTCTGATCATCTTGACCGAAGGGATCAAGATGGACCCACAGAAAGTCTCAGCGATACTAGATTGGCCAGCCCCCACAGACAAGAAGGGAATACAACGTTTTGTGGGCTTTGCCAATTTTTATCGCAAGTTTATCAAGAACTTTTCCGCTATCATTCACCCTATTACACAGCTGACCAAACAAGGTATCCGTTTCTGTTGGACTAATGAGGCTCAAGCTGCTTTTGAAACTTTGAAGAGACGGTTTACCATTGCTCCTGTCTTAAGTCACCCAGACTCTACCTTGCCCTATATTGTGGAGGTGGATGCTTCAGAAAGTGCAGTTGGGGCCAATCTATCACAACGTCAAGGCCTCAAAGAATTGATCCATCCAGTGGCATTCTTTTCACGCAAACTCACGTCAGCTGAAAGAAACTACGATGTAGGTGATCGGGAACTTTTGGCGATCAAAGCTGCATTGGAGGAATGGAGGTACTTGCTGGAGGGAGCGGCCCATCCAATTCTGATCTACACGGATCATAAGAATCTTGAATATCTGCGATCCGCTAAACGCCTCAAACCACGCCAAGCTCGTTGGGCACTCTTTTTTTCAAGAATCTCATTCCATATTACGTACAGGCCCGGATCAAAGAACACTAAGCCTGATGCATTGTCGCGCATGTTCGAAGATCCAAGAGACATCCTAATACCAGACACCATTTTACCAGCTGGAAACTTCCTACTATTACACACTGACCTTTTGTCTCAGTTACAGCAAGCTTCTTCAGTAACACCCAGTCCTCCAGGGGTCACACTACAAGCAAAGAATGAACTATTATGAAGGGGTAAGCAGATTTTTGTACCTAAAGAGGTTCGAGCAATGATCTTGGGGGTTTGTCATGACCACCCTTTGGCAGGCCATTTTGGGGTTCATAAGACTTTTTGGTGGCCAGGATTGGAGAAAGACTGCGAAGCTTATGTAAATGCATGCACCACCTGCATCCGGAGTAAAAGTTCCCGTAACAAAGCTTGGGGATTACTCAGACCTCTGCCTATAACTGACAGACAGTGGCAGATGATTGCTATGGATTTTATAGTTGAACTTCCACCATCTGAAGAATGTACTGCTATCTTTGTGGTAGTAGATCGCTTATCAAAGATGGCTCATTTCATTCCTCTAAAGGGTACACCATTGGCTTCAGAAACTGCTCGGGTGTTTATAAATAAATTGTCAGACTCCATGGAGTCCCTGCAAATATTGTATCTGATCGCGGTGTCCAGTTCACATCCAGATTTTGGAGGGCCTTGTGCGAGATCCTACAGATTGAACTCTCATTCTCTTCTGCTTACCACCCACAAACTAATGGGCAGACGGAGAGGACTAATCAAACCCTAAAGCAATACATCCGTTGTTTTACTTCTTTTGTCCAGGATGATTGGGTATCATTATTACCCTTGGCGGAATTTTCCTATAATAATGCCAACCATTCTGCCACCAAGCAATCTCCGTTCTTTGCTAATTATGGAATCCATCCCACCTTCTTACCTAATCTTGTTGCAGAATCTTCCGTTCCAGCTGTCCAGGATACTCTGGACTTTTTCTCTCGTAATAATATGTTGTTACAGGAAACCATTGCGAAAGCACAGGAAGACAGCAAGAAATCATTTGACAAGAAAAGAAGGGAGGAACTGACCTTGCAACCAGGAGATCAAGTATGGCTTTCAACAACGAATTTGAAGATGCTATGTCCTTCAAGAAAGCTGGCACCAAGGTTTGTAGGACCATTTCCGGTAAGGAGAAAAATTAATGATGTTTCTTTTGAATTAACTTTACCTGAGTCTTTTAAAATCCACCCAGTGTTTCATGTATCCTTGCTGAAGCCTGTTGTGCCAGATCCATTTCCGGATCATAGACCAGGTCCTCCCGCACCTATTATTATTGATGGGGATGAAGAATTTGAGGTTGAGGCTGTTTTAGACTGCAGGAAAAGAAGGGGTCAGACGCAATATTTAATCAAGGGGAAGGGTTATGGTCCAGAGAAGAATTCCTGGGTACCTGCACGAAATGTACATGCCACAGACTTGATCCGTGCCTTCTTCCGCAGGAACCCACAAAAGAGGAACCAGTTGGGCACCCGGAGGTTGCCCGTAGGGAGGGGGCAATGTCAGGGAAGACGGGCTTTCCATGTAAGATCCCGGCGTGCACGCATGGGTACTAGCACTTAAAGACACACACCTGTCACTAATACTGAAGTCAGGCGGGCTATTTAAACAGGGCTCCTACAGAGGTTCATTGCTGTTTGGTCTGCAGCTTCTGTGTTGTTTCCTGTTTCCTGTGTGACCTCTGAATCTTATCCAGCTTGTTGTTACCTGTGATTGCCTGCTGCCTGTTCTGATCCCGACTTCCCTTGACTCTGATCCTGCCTGCTGATCCTGTCTGCTGATCTTCTGGTACTACTTGGCTTGTGACCTGACCTCTCTTCTGCCTACCGTCTATGCCCGATCTGCCTGATTAATACCGACCCGGCCTGTCTGACCCTGCATCTTGTTCATCCAGCCTGCTTCAGCTCCCAGCCCTGCAAACCAGCATCTGGTCCTGCTCGTGTGAGTTCATCCACTACTTGCCTGCTGATCACCACTACTACAAGGACTATTGAACTGTTTTACAGGCACTCATACCCCACCGTGCTCCTGTGGCTGCTGTATCAATACCAGTGGTCCGTGAGCCGGAGTTGTACGAGAGGCCTTCCTCTGCACGTCAGGCTCACATCCCAGGTACGTAACACATGGTCTATCAGGGTACCCGAGTACCTGTCACAGCTCATCAAAGTACCCGAGTACCTGTCACAGCTCATCAAAGTACCCGAGTACCTGTCACAGCCCATCAAAGTACCCGAGTACCTGTCACAGCCCATCAAAGTACCCGAATACCTGTCACAGCCCATCAAAGTACACGAGTAGCTGTCACGGTTCATTCGAGTAGCTGTCACAGCCCATCAAAGTACCCGAGTACCTGTCACGGTTCATCCAAGTACCTGTCACAGCCCATCTGAGTACCCGAGTACCTGTCCCAGTCCATCTGAGTACCCGAGTACCTGTGCCAGTCCATCTGAGTACCCGAGTACCTGTCACAGTTCATCTGAGTACCCGAGTACCTGTCATAGTTCATCTGAGTACCTGTCACCAGACCATCAGAGTACCCGAGTACCTGTCACCAGGCCATCAGAGTACCCGAGTACCTGTCACCAGGCCATCAGAGTACCCGAGTACCTGTCACCAGGCCATCAGAGTAACCGAGTACCTGTCACCAGGCCATCAGAGTACCTATATCCAGCACATCAGAGTACCCGAGTACCTATTTGCAGCCCATGTCTCATAGAATATACGTTGGGGTGTTTGCTTTCCAAAATGGGGTCATTTTGTGGGTAATTTCACTGTCTCCTGGTGGTCCAGGACCTTCAAAAGTGTGATAGGTAGGAATGAAATGAGATGTGTCATTTATGCTCCTAGAATGCCTGAACGTACTACTTCAATGTTCGGCCTCTCTATGTGACCACGCTGTGTGAAAGTCCTACACATGTGGTATCGCCATACTCGGGAAGAGTAGCAGAATGTATTTTGGGGTGTAATTTTTGCTATATACATGCTATGTGTTAGAAATATAAAAAAAAATGCGTTTTAATTTTTTTCCACATATTCCAAAAACTTTTGGAAAAAAAATTAACCGTTCAAAAGACTCATTATGCCTCACAGATTATACGTTGGGGTGTTTGCTTTGCAAAATGGGGTCATTTTATGGGAAATTCCATTGTCCTGGTACTCCAGGGCTTTCAAAAGTGTAATAGGTGGTTGATAAATGAGATGCGTCATTTTTGCTCGTAGAACGTCTGAAGGTACTACATCAATGTTGGTGCTCTGTATGTGGCCAGGCTGTGTAAAAGTCTCACACATGTGATATCGCCGTACTCGGGAAGAGTAGCAGAATGTATTTTGGGCTGTAATTTGTTGTATGCATATGCTGTGTGTGAGAAATAACCTGATAATATGACAATTTTGTAAAAAAAATAAATAAAAAAAATCTTCATTTTGCAAAGAATTGCGGGAAAAAATGACAACTTAAAAAAACTCACCATGCTACTTACTTAATACCTTGGAATGTCTACTTTGTAAAAAGGGGTCATTCGGGGGGTATTTGTACTTTTCTGACTTGTTAGTGCCCGATCACACAGGGGCGACGCGACTTGCAGCGCGACTCACAGACGCGACCTGCACACGACTTCAGCGGCGACTTGCAAAATGACTTCTATATAGAAGTCAATGCAAGTCGCCTGAAGTCGCCCCGAAAATACTACAGGAACCTTTTTCTAAGTCGGAGCGACTTGAGTCGCTCCTATTAGAACGGTTCCATAGTACAGAACGGAGCGCGACTTGTCAGGCGGCTAAGTCGCCTGACAAGTCGCGGTAGTGTGAACGGGCACTTAGTGTCTCAAGAAATGAGGTACACCTGATGTACTGAAGGCCTGATCAGAAGTGATCAATTTTCAGTGATTGGCACCATAGTTTGTAGACTCTATAACTTTCACAAGGACCAAATAATATATACTAATGTGGGTTATTTTTTACCAAAGATATGTAGCCGTATAAATTTTGGCCAAAATTTATGAAGAAAAATTACTAATTAGCAAAAATTTATGACCGAAACAAAGAAAAAGGCATTTTTTTCACAAAATTTACGTTTTATTTTATTTATAGCACAAAAAATAAAAAAAACCCTAGGGATTAAATACCACTAAAAGAAATCTCTATTTGTGTGGAAAAAAGGACGCAAGTTTCATATGGGTACAGTGTTGGATGACTGAGTAATTGTCATCCAAACTGTGAGAGCGCTGAAAGCTGAAAATTGGTCTGGTCAGGAAGGGGGTGTAACTGCACTGTAATGATGTGGTTAAATAATGCATTACAATTTAACTAAAACCATTTGATTTTAAACCCCATACACACTATCAGATTTTCTGCTGATTTTTGTCTTCAGATTTACCAAAACCATATAATATGAGGTCAAACCTTAGGAGTTTCAATTTGTATGCAATCAGGCAGGCCCTTGCATTACATGGTTTTGGTAAATCTGAAGACAAAAATCAGCAGAAAATCTGATAGTGTGTATGGGGCTTAAGTCGACTAAATTAAAATTGGAATCATCAATTGACTTAATTCAAAGTAAATGTATTTTTATGTTTACTTTTATTTTCATTTAGTTTTCATTACTGAAAACATACAGCTGAAGAAAACTGACGAAAATGTTTACGGTGACTAAATTAACACTGTCTTAGGCTCGATTCACATCTATGCATGAATAAAAGTATTATCTGCGCTTGTTAAAACAACAACAAAACAGCAGCTAAGCACTATAACCCAGATATTGGGCACAGTAACAAAAATACGTAATAAAAAGTGCAGTGCTATAAAAAATTAACCAAATGATACAAATATGTGTGTACCAAAAATAAAGTGCAAATACGGTGACTGTTGTACAATATTCATGTAAAATCAACACAGTGCAAAAACAAGAACATATTAAAATGTGAATCCAATATTATATAAAGTGCACAATTAATGAAAACAAACAACTGTACACACATATATATGCAAAAGTTCATAGGTAATTTGAGTTCATTAGGAGAAATCCTTGTGAAACATGGATTCAATGAGAGAAATCACTTGTGAAATGTGGAGCATAAAATCAAAAACTTGACCACGTGAAACCCGTGACCCCAGAGAGACAAGAAGCTTACAGGTAAGCCAGTAAACCACCCGAATTCAGGGGGGTCACAAAACGCTTGTTGGATCTGGGATCCGTTGGAGAGATGTCCTGATGTCCTAGGCGTCCCCCACTGGAGACCTCCATAGATGCCGAGCGATAGTCAAATCCAATCTGATATCATCAATGCCAAATGCTCAATCGCCCTCACATGTTGATGTGATTTTTATTTGTTTGGAATTCCAATTTTTATCTATTTCAATTGGATGACTCATTTGTGGGTCATTTCGTTTACAAGCAGCATTGCATTACGCTCTATTAAAGCACTCTTAGCCCTTGTACACACGGTCGGACATTCCAACAACAAAATCCGTCGCATTTTGTCCGAAACTTGTGTTGCATACACACGGTCGGAAAAAGTTGTCGGAAAATCCGATCGTTCGTAACTTGATGACGTTATTTTGTTACGACGGGACTATGTTCAGACAAGTAGCAAATAGCTTTGGTCTAGGAATTTGATCTGAGCATGCGTGGACAGTTTGTCCGATCGGAATTCTCTACACACAGACAAAGTCCGATCGGATCATGTTGTCGGAAAGTTTTATAGCCCAGCTCTAAAACTTTGTCCGTCAGATATTCAGACGGAAACAGTCTGATGGAGCACACACACAGTCGGATTATCCGACAACACGGTCCGATCGGACATTTTCCGTCAGAATGTCCGACCGTGTGTACAAGGGCTTAAAGGTATTATTGCATCTGAGTTTTACCTGTAAGCCTCTTGTCTCTCAGAGGTGAAGGGTATCACGTTTTAAACTTTTTGATTTTATGCTCCCTGTTTCACAAGTCATTTCCCTCATTGAATCCATGTTTCACAGGGATTTCTCCTAATGAACTCAAATTACCAATGAACTTTCAGATCTATGCAGGTTGCTTTTGAGTGTTTATGCAGTGATTTTTGCTGTGATTTCCGTGTTTTTTTTTTATACTGATTTTGCTGAGATTTGCATTTTGTGTGTTTTCTTTCTTTACATTCCATGTACATAGCCGGTTGTTAAAGAGCAGGCGGGAAGCCGGCCGCCGCATCCTTAACAACTGAGTCATCAGCTGTCAACTGACAGCTGAATGTAAAAAAAAGATTTGCTGGTTAAAATAATTCAAGAAAGAAAACGGTGTGGGGTCCCCCCCAAAATCCATACCAGCCCCTTATCTGAGCATGCAGCCTGGCAGGCCAGGAAAGAGGGGGACGAGTGAGCACCCCCCCTCCTGAACCATACCAGGCCACATGCCCACCAACCCGAAGCACCTTGTCTCCCCATTGATGAGGACAAGGGCTTCTTTCCCACAACACTGGGCTGTGGTCTTGGGGGTCTGTGTGCAGGGGACTTATCGGAATCTGTACCCCCCATGTGAATGAAGTAGTGTAGTGTAACAAAAAAAAAGACAGTTTTTGACAAGCCCTTTATTAAAAATGTCTTCTTCCTCCGCTTCTTCCTCTGGTCTTCTGCTTCCTCCACCGCCGACCCACTGAAAATAAAAAAGCAGTCCTCCAACTAATGAGGCGGGACCATTTAGTGACATCATGCAGAGACCACACCCCCTTGTGATGTCACCACTCGAGGCATGATGGGTCCATGGCATCACAATGGGGCGGGGTCTCCAGATGACATTACCCAATGGCATGCCCCATAGTTATATAAGAAATGTCAGACAGCAGAGCGGACAGAACAGCGGGAGCATTCATTGTTGGAGGTTAGCTCTTTTTTATTTTCAGCAGGTCGGCGGCGGAAGAAGACCGGAGGAAGAAGAAGTTGAGGAAGAAGACATTTTTAATAAAGGACTTATCAAAAGGGTCTTTTGTCACATGACACTACTTATTTTTTAGTGAAAGGGGAGGGGTACAACGTACCTCATACTCATTCACATAGGGGGGCCTGGGATCTGAGGGCCTCCTGCCCGCAGACCCCCACATTCACAACCCAGGGTTTTGAGGCCCTTGTCCCCATCAACATGGGGACCACCCCCCATATTGAGCGCATGTGGTCTGGTATGGTTCAGGAGGAGGGGGGCGCTCGCTTCCTCCCCTTTGCTGGCCCTCCAGGCTGCATGCTCAAATAAGGTTCTGCTATTGATTTTGGGAAACCCCACGGCAAGATAAAAAAAATGGCGTGGGGTCCCCCTGACAGCTGATGAATGTTAAGGACGTGGCTTCCTGGCCTGCCCCTTAGCAACTGGCTATATACAGTGAATGTAAAGGGAAAAAAAACACAAGACACAAATCGCAGAAAAAATGCAGTGCTTGTCTTTTGGATGCGGGTCCATTGAAGTATTTTACATGCAAAACGCTGCATGCTGTGGGAAAAAATCCATTGATGTGAAGATGGTAAAAAAATGCTCTGCATTTCTGCAAAAAGCATAAAAACATGCATTGGTGTGAATGAAGCCTTATGCCCCGTACACACGATCGCACTATCCGGCGGACTTAGAAAGAAGTTTTGACTCAAAATTGTCTGCCGGACTCGGCAGTCCGGCAGACAATCTGCCCGTCTGTGTGTGTGCTAGTCCGCCGGACTTTTGAAATGAACGGACTTGCCCACACATGAAGAAAAGTCCGTTAATTTTGAACGTGACTCCAGGTAGCTGGGACTAGCGAAGGAAGTCAATGTTGCCACCTTCATCGGCGAGATTGACACCTTGCTGGCCCCGTCACCTGGTATGGACCCATGTTGAGGGCACGTGGCCTGGTACGGCTCAGGAGGGGGGGCGCTTGCTCGTCCCAACCCCCTTTCCTGACCGGCCAGGATATGTGCTCGGATAAGGGTCTGATATGGACTTTGGGAGGGACCCCCACACCGTTTTTTTGTTGTAGGGCTTCCCCTTTAAGTCCATACCAGGTGACGGGGCCAGCGAGGTGTCAATCTCGCCGATGAAGATATAGAAGGCCTGAGCATTCTGGCTAATAATAGCCTTATAATATCAGCCTTAACAAGCCGTGCTGTAGTGGGAATATAGGGTTTTATAAAACAAAGGGAGGTGAAATTGCTGCAAACTCCGGGTTATATTAACAGCCGCAAATATGTAACATATGCAGTAAGGCCAATCATCTGTGAGACAGTCATATCCACGCAGCTAATAGAAGTAATTCATTAACCACTTGCTTACTGGGCACTTAAACCCCCCTCCTGCCCAGACCAATTTTCAGCTTTCAGCGTTGATGCACTTTGAATGACAATTGCGCGATCATACAACACTGTACCCAAATGAAATTTTTATCATTTTTTTTTCCACAAATAGAGCTTTCTTTTGGTGGTATTTAATTACAGCTGGGAGTTTTATTTTTTGCTAAACAAACAAAAAAAGATGCAAAATAAATTTTTTTTTAAAATCATGTTTAATAGTTTGTTATAAAATTTTGCAAACAGGTCATTTTTCTCCTTCATTGAAGTGCGCTGATGAGGCGCACTGATAGGCTGCACTGGTGGGCACTGATAGGCATAGTTAAGGCGGCACTAATAGGCACAGATAAGGCAGTACTGATGGGCACAGATAAGGCGGCACTGATGGGCACGGATGGGTGGCACTAAGGGGCACTGATAGGTACCACTGATAGATGGGACTGATGGGCACTGATAGGTGGCACTGATGGGCACTGGTAGATGACACTGATGGACACGGATATGTGGCACTGGGGTGCAGCAC
Organism: Lithobates pipiens; assembly: GCF_037356315.1. Lineage (NCBI taxonomy): Eukaryota > Metazoa > Chordata > Amphibia > Anura > Ranidae > Lithobates > Lithobates pipiens. The sequence goes on along the minus strand of NW_027507789.1, from coordinate 53,376,614 downwards.
CGTTGTTGAGGCAGATTGTGGGTGGCACTGTGGGCACTGCTGGGTGGCACTTACGGGGGGCACTTATTTATTCCTGAGGGGGGCAGGTGGGCACTGGTAAGCTGGCCGTGATCGGGACTGATGTCCCGATCACGGCCGCCGGTGATCGGCTTTTTTTTCTCCTCACGCTGACATAATAGCCGATTACCGGCTCCGTTGTATCACATGATCAGCTGTCATTGGCTGACAGCTGATCACGTGGTAAGGGGTCGGGATCGACCCCTTGCTCGGATCCGTGATCAGGCGAGTCTCAGACTCGCCGATCACAGCGTGCCGCGCGCGCCCCTCAGGGGGCGCACAGGCTGCTCGTGCACGGGACGACGTCAATAGACGTAGTCCCGGCAAAGGAGGTCCGCGCTGTAGCCGTCATATGGCTATAGCGCGGATCTCTAGTGGTTAATGGATTCTGTGAGCTGTAGCTGAACCATGAAGTTAGAGGAAATCTCTGCAAAGTGAGGGAATCAATGGTTGTCCATATTGGAAAATTTCCCCTCTTTTACCGTTCCTGCAATTTTTATTTTATTTTTATTTTTTTATTTCACTTTCAATGATAAAATAAACATGACAAATAGAGAGGATGAATCTCCCTAATGGGCACACAGACAGCAAAAAAAAATAAAAAATCTTGCAGGCGTTCCTATCCCTCTCCACTCTGTTTTGCTTTTGAAGCTTTAGTATCCTTGACCTGCATTTCCCTTACTGCCAGAAAAATAGCTTCATTATGATCACAGAAAGTGACCTTGGTGATTTGGGAAATAGACTACCATGCAGGTGCTACATAATTGTATCATCCCTCAGCCAACAACATGGTTCAGGGAGTAGTAGATGCTGACCTGTCAGGAGGAGTTCAGTCTTTTAATAAATACCTGTGCACCTTATGCGTTTACCATTAGAAATCTTCCATCAACCATTTGATGGTACAGTAGCATTCCTATTCCACTCTTCCTGCAAAAGCACTGGTTCCCCCATGGCCAAGTTTACCTAAAAAACATACCTATGGACTCATTCAACTGTCAATACGCTACAACAGCATAATTTCACTGCTTTCTGGAGAAACATACACAAGAGGGTGCAAATGCCTAAGGCATTATAACCAAAACCATTTATTAAAAACGCACAACAGTGTCATACTCACAAAAAGGGATAGAAAAAGCTTATCAAATACACAGATCCAGCAGGTGAGACAGGTATCTAAATCTGATGCCACACAGTGGAAAATCTTACACGTTTCAGGGGACAGACCCCCCTTCCTCAGAGCTCTGTAAGCTTTTCCACTGTGTGGCATCAGATGTAGATACCTGTCTCACCTGCTGGAGCTGTGTACTTGATAAGCTTGATTTTATACTTTTTTCTTTTGTGAGTATACCACTGTTATGCTTTTTTAGTAAATGGTTTTGGTGGTAATGCACTATACATTTGTGCCCTCTTGTGTATGTTTCAACAGTATCTTGAAGATCGCCCAGTCTGAGGAGGGCTGCATCATTGAAACCATTGCCTGCCATAGTGCTTTAGGGAAGTTCTTTGGATTGAGCGCTGGATGGTTCTTCATGTGCCTACTGATCAGCTTTCAAAGGTCCAAAAAAAATAAAAAAGACATTTATGCACTGGATCAGGAGGAATTTTCCACTAAGTTGGAAAAAAAATGGTACAAGGGCAAAACTCAACACAACAGGGGAAGGGTTTAATAAAATTAATTTTATTGCATTTTGTGCTGACAGGAGTCTCAAAACAAATGAAATCGGCACATTAAAGCTGTATGAGTAAGTAAGGTAGCATTCAACCACAATGAGAACCACACCGCAAAAAACTACACAAAACATGAAACTATTTTCTTTAGGATACATAAATAAAAAGCAGCCAGTATGTGTAGCAGTGTTTCATTTGGTTTGGAACAGGAATATCTGTACACGGGTTAAATCTATAGTCATAGTTATAAACTAAAGGTTAAAGCATTTTCTTTACTAGCTATCTAGGGAAGTAGCACACTTGCTAGGTTACTGGGACTTACATAAAACATAGAGTGCATCAGGGACTTGTCAATCACATTGGTCGTGTGGATTCTCAAAACACATATATAAATATCCAATATGCGTGCATGTGTGTGTCTGTGTAAATATATATATATATATAGCACAAAGTGAGTCAAATCAAAACTTCAAGCTTTTGGGAGTCCTTTACCTCTACTGAAATTAAGCTGTGTCTACAAGGTTACTCTGGCTTTCATAGTGCAACTTGTTGAAATACTAATAAATTTCCCACCTGCCCATATCTAAGCTGCCATGAGAGTGTCAAGATCCTTATTCCCTCACATTCCTATATATATATATATATATATATATATATATATATATATATATATATATACATACATACATATACATATATATTTAGAGAGAGAGAGGGAGAGAACATATTTGTTTAGCAGCATAGGATTACTGGAAGAATCTTGAGCAGATATCCTGCTTAGTTTTGTAAAGCATTAGTTCTCTGACTCAGAACTAGGGGCTGAGCAGTGCCCAAATCTTGTCTTTATTCCTAGAGATGTAATAACTGGTACCAAAATAACATTTTTTCAAAGGTCCCTGATATGTCTGCATAGAAGCAAAAAAGTGTATGCCCAGATTCTGCCTCACAGAAATACCGTCTATTAGCAAATTTGTCCATGTATTCTGGTCTCTTGATAGCTTTCTTCTCCAACACATCACTAGTCACTAAAAAACTTTTTCACATTAAGATTTAAGTTCTGGAAAATCTAGCAAGAGTTAACGCTGGATGTGGGCCTTTGCGGTGTTATCTTTTAGGCTAATTTAAAGTTAGGTAGCATGCCAGAATTGTAATGATATAACATTATCATGATGAGGGATCCAGTGGATTTGAATGGAGAGCTTTGAATCTGCTTAGTAAATGTTATCTAAATCCAAACTGTCCTGTGCTAAAAATCAGTACTGTTGCACTGGGGTGAACAGCGAAAAGATATATAATTAATGTATTGTGTAAATGTTATTATATGATCCCCTGCGGGAAAAAATCAGCACTGCAGGTAGGACTCCTGTTTTCTTTGTGGAAGCAGTGAGCCCTCTGCAGCTGACACCCCCGCTGAGTCAGAACTAAGCTTCTACACAGACTGAAGAGTTTTCACGGGACTGATGTTTTTGGCATTTTCTTTTGCTGCCGGGGATCAATTGAAACCAAATACACAAGACATTGACCATATACCTTTTCATTGTGCCCTCAATGTATCACAAATTTCAGATGGCCTTTCCTTGCCAAGGTTATTCCCTTCCTTGCCCTGCCAGTCACCTTATTCTGGTTTAGTCCCACATATGGTATGTCTATGCCAGAGTAAAATTGCAAGTTTTCTACTCAGTTCTTTTGAATGACAAATAATATATAGACTACAGACTTGCATCGGCTTCTCAGCTCCATCTGGAAGTGGTACTTTTTCCAAAAAAGATCTTAAAAAAATCAGTTCATCTGTAAATGTTATAATTTTCATCCTATTCTACAAGTTATAAACAAAGACCCCACTAGATTATAATTAAATGCCATTTGTTGCCATTAGCTGTCTGTGGACATCATTTGGAGCAAAAAGAGAACCAGTTTTTCCACTCTTAGAGGCACTTTAAGTAGCAAAAACCCAAGGATTCTTCCCAGCTAGACCAACATTATGTCATTGGCAATATTAAATAGGCAAAGCACAGTTGCCTAAACCTTGCCTCCTTGAATTTAGTAAGTTGGTATACTGTTATGAGTGAGGTACATCTTTGCACATATAACAGCATGAGTAATAAAAAAAAAAAAAAAACTCTAGTTGGAAATCACAATCATGCAAAGCTGGTGAATTCCTTACTTCACACACAGTCACATGGATTGTTTGACACTGGACTCACTACATTGGTGGCTCAAGCTCAGAATGAAGAGGGGGACCTCATTTCAAGTGTATCTGCTTTTCAAACAGCAAATAAAAAAAATCTGAGTTAGATCAGAGGATGGCATCATGCAGTTCTTCTTTTTGCTGGGCCCATGTGGTTAGTGTGTATAACAGTATCTCACGAGGTTGAGGACAGAATACGTTTATAGCAAACACCACACTTTTCATTTTTAAACATGAAACCACCAGAATCAAAAATAAAACACTATATAAGCATACAAATGATAGATATATATATATATATAGACTTTGCAATAATATTTTTTATCATTTATACAAGGTATTGAGGAGCTTGGGCTATTAAACAGTTATAAAAATATTTAGACTAAATGTGCTACACTTGATAAATTTTACTGTATTACATGCTCACTCTATCGTTAAATTCACTTCATTTTAAACAGCAGACCTCTGTAGTCTGAGTTATTTTCTATATGTTAACATTTATATTTATATATATATATATATATATATATATATATATATATATATATATATAATATTTAATTATTTAAAAAAAAATTATATACACGTGGTGCTTGGTGTCGAACACACACAACACCACATATAGCTGAAAATCACAGCTCTATTGACATGGCACTATAAATGATTTCTCACACCTCAACTGCATTTTATTGGCGTGCTCATTTAAGATTATAGAGCCTACTAAAAGAAAGTGGGGCTCACCCAAAGGAACCATGTGTGAGAATACAATAAAATAAAGAAAAAGGACTTGTAGGAATTGAAACACAAAGGAGCAGTTTGACCAATTCTGGAAGACCGGCTCCTCGAAAGAAGAAGAATCCTTCAAGATCAAAAAATCCTAACGAAAAGGTGAGGCTTCAAGAGTGCAAGGACAATACCGGCCTTATATCACTTTAATAGATTTCCATCTAACAAAATCACAGATCAATTCATAACGTCAGAAATCTTTCCAGATCTGTCATTGGGATAGAAGTTCATGTATATGCAGAGGGGAAGGCCAAAAAGCAAGCCCAAATCACAGCTGAAATAATAATGACTGGGGTAGCATGAGATGAATGAGACAGCTTTTTTTTTCCAGTATCCTAGGCCATGCAGGGTGAAATAGTGGGATTAGCTCACAGTCTCTGAAAGGTGCAGTAGTTTCCCTGCCACTGATCTAGAATAACACAAACTGTTGACTCAGTTTGCTTGTCTAGAACGTTGGTATAATCACTGTGCACCGTTCCTCTGGCACAGTTCATCCAAGGCAAGCCTATAAAGCAAAGGGTTAAAAGTAAAAGGCAGATACAATTGTTTTTTTTTGTTTTGTTTTTTGCATCAGATTATTATTATTGCAACATACTCCTCGGCATCAGACAATATGTTAAGACAGCCCTTTCTCGATTTCCTGCACAGCTGGGTGGTCTTCCATACAGCTCTGGATGCTGCTTTCAAACATCAACATTCCAATTGCCATTCTTTTAGGGTACGTGCAGTCTGAATGAAGAAAAAACATTTTTCATGTAACCATTGTTTCTGCTGTTCCCCAAATTCCGACAAATCAAATTGCTGAAGCCGAGGAGAAAATGGTGGTGTTCAAGAAAAGGGCATAGAGAGAGGAACATTTGGAACGATAAAGCATGCTGGTGAATACCCCCCTCTCTCCCTTATCTTGCCACACCAATGCCTTAATCAACGAGATTGGTCTTTATCACCTTATGGTGAAGATGAAGGGGAATCTCCTGATTTCTGCCAGTACAACCCATGTGTTCTCCAAGTCTGTGTCAGGGAGAGATTGGTGGAACAGTGGATCACAGGATGCACAAGAGGGCCAGTATCGATAGCGTCTTAAGCAGTGCGGCTCAGTTTAAGAAAGGTACATAGACTTTATGTAAAGATTCATATATAAACTTCATCAGTGGCACTCTGATGAAGGTATGAGGAACAGTTGCACTTGTGCTGGAATGGAAGATCTGGTGCTGCAGTTCACATGTAAGGAGGGTATTAGAGGGGAATGGTGGAAGCAAGTGAAGTTTCTGAGCACTGACCATATGCCTCCCCACCACCTCTCCTGGTTTCTGTACCACCTCTTGAATTTGGAGAGAGGTTCGAAGGCTCCTGTTAAGTGCAGCAAAAACTTCATCTGGGTTCTTGTCTTCATGAATAAATGGTAATAACTTCTCGTCCTCCCCCACGAACTAACATAACTCGGTCCAAATGTTCTGTGAGGACCTCTAAAAATTCCATATCTGTGGAAAACAGCAGCTCAGGAGCATAACAACGTAAATGAAAATGCTGAAAAAAACTGTTGGTAACATATGTTAACAGACTAGAGGTTAATGTATTCTGAGTTTCCTAACATTCTTCTATAGTAGTTTGCAACAAAAATTGAGCAGCCTGAGAGAGCCTTGATGAACTTGGAAGGATGTTTTATATTTTAATTTTTTAAATCTAGCCAGTGCTAAATACCTACAGACTGAAATTACTAGTTGCTGCAACAATAGTAGACTTATGCCGCGTACACACGATCAAACAATCTGGTGGAAAACTCCGGCAAACTCAAGTCCGCCGGACAATCCGCCTGTGTGTAGCCTCCGGCGGACTTTTTTTTACCCAAAAGTACGGCGGACTTAGAAAGTAGTTTTGCACTCCAATCTTACCGCCGGACTCGCATTTCGGCGAACAATCCGGCCGTGCGTGTGCCAGTCCACCGTACTTTTGAAATGAACAGACTTTTCCCGCCGGAGAAAAGTCCGCTCATTTTGAGCACGTCTCCTAGCCGGGGCCAGCGAAGGAGGCGTCCCTGGCCCTGTCACCTGGTATGGACTTAAAGGGGAACCCCTACGCCGAAAAATCGGCGTGGGGTCCCCCCCCAGGTCCACATCAGACCCTTGTCCGAGCACGCTACCCAGCCAGCGCCCCCCCCCCTCCCCTCCTAAACCGTACCAGGCCGGGTGCCCTCAACATGGGGGGTGCCTCGGGGGAAGGGGGGCCGCACGCCCCCCCCACCCCAAAGCACCTTGTCCCCATGTTCACGAGGACAAGGGCCTCTTCCCGGCAACCCTGGCCGTTGGTTGTCGGGGTCTGCGAGCGGGGGGCTTATCGTAATCCAGGAGCCCCTTTAATAAGGGGGCCCCCGGATACCGGCCCCCCACCCTATGTGAATGAGATTCCGATAAGCCCCCCGCCCACAGACCCCGACAACCAAGAGGCCCTTGTCCTCATCAACATGGGGACAAGGTGCTTTGGGGTGGGGGGACTGCGCGGCCCCCCCTTCCCCAAGGCACCCCCCCATGTTGAGGGCACGCGGCCTGTTATGGCTCAGGAGGGGGGCGCTCGCTCGTCCCCAACCCCTTTCCTGGTTGGCCAGGTAGCATGCTCGGACAAGGGTCGGCGTAGGGATTCCCCTTTAAGTCCATACCAGGTGATGGGGCCAGCGACTCCTCCTTCGCTGGCCCTGGCTACCTGGAGACGTGCTCAAAATGAGTGGACTTTCCTCCGCGTGTGTGGGCGAGTCCGTTCATTTCAAAAGTATGGCAGATAGTCTGGCGGACTTAGTCCGCTGAAAAAGTACCATGTGTGGGCAAGTAGCTCGTTCGGAAAGTCCAGCGGACAGTCCGGTGGGAAGTCCGCCAGACTAAGTCCACCGGATAGTCTGCTACATGTGTACGTGGCATAAGATTACCCTGTATTTGACTCCATCCATCTTCCCATCAACTCTGACCAGCTTCCCTGTCACTGCTGAAGAAAATCATCCCCACAACATAATTCTGCCACCACCATGTTTCACGGTGGGGATGGTGTGTTCAGGGTGATGTGCATTGTTAGTTTTCCACCAACACATAGCATTTTGCTTCTAGGCCAAAAACTAACATTTTGGTCCCATCTGACCAGAGCACCTTCATCCACATGTTTGTGTCCCCCACATCTTGCAAACTGCAAATAGACTTCTTATGGCATTCTTTCAACAATGGCTTTCTTCATGCCACTCTTCCATAAAGCACAGATTTGTGGCATGCACGACTAAAGCCCCATACACACTATCAGTTTTTCTGCTGAGTTTTTCCCTTCAGATTTACCAAAATCATATAATATGAGGTCAAACCTTAGGAGTTTCAATTTGTATGCAATCAGGTAGGCCCTTGTACTACATGATTTTGGTAAACCTGAAGGAAAAACTGATAGTGTGTATGGGGCTTAATAGTTCTCCTGTGGACAGATTCTCCCATTTGAGCTGTGGATCTCTGCAGCTCCTCCAGAATTACAATGGGCCTCTTGGCTGCTTCTCTGATTAATGCTCTCCTTGCCCGGCCTGTCAGTTTAGGTGGTTGGTCATGTCTTGGTAGGTTTTCAGTTGTGCCATACTCTTTTCATTTTTGGATGATGGATTGAACAGTGCTCTGTGAGATGTTCAAAGCTTGGGATATTTTTTATAACCTAACCCTGCTTTAAACTTCTCCACAACTTTATGCCAGACCTGTCTGGGGTGTTTCTTGGCCTCCGTGATGCTGTTTGTTTACTAAGGTTCTCTAATAAACCTCTGAGAGCTTCACAGAACATCTGTATTTATACTGAGATTAAATTACACACAGGAGGGTTTCATAGTAAAGGGGGCTGAATACAAATGCACGTCACACTTTTCAGATATTTATTTGTAAAAAAATGTTGAAAACCATTTATCATTTTCCTTTCACTTCACAATTACGTGCCACTTTGTGTTGGTCTATTACATAAAATTCCAATAAAATACATTTACGTTTTTGGTTGTAACATGACAACATGTGGGAAATTTCAAGGGGTATGAAAACTTTTTCAAGGCACTGTATACATCTCAACACCTTGTCCTAAGAGCTTGTTTACACTTGCTTCGAAATGTGGTATTGGACACACTTTTTTAAAGCTCTCTGAATATCAATCAAAGCACCCGTCAGTAAATAAAATGGTAAGCTTACAGTCCTGTTTACACATTGTGTTTGCTTTGCTTCAAAAATGATAACCCATGTCACTTTCTTGGTGCTTCGAAGCATCTTCAAAGCCTCCATAGAAGTCTATAACAAAGCTCATTTGAAGCACCTGCAGCTTTTGAGAGGTTTTTATTCAGCTTTAGCTTTACTTTGTTTTCTAGGTATTGCAAGTATGAGATATCCCTGGATGCCCTGGTAAACCAACAAGTGAACCAGAAAGATGTCATCAGCAGTTACTTACGGTTCATGTATATATATATTCTGGAAGAGTCTGGTGCAGACATCACATCTGGTGTGCGGCATGGAACGGCAGGAAGGTGAGCGGGGTCTGGACTGGAATGGAGCAACTAGCAGACAGCACACACGGTGTGCAACATGGGAACACTATAGCAGAAGGTGAGCGGGGACCAGAGAGGGTGGACTGAGTGTGCAGAGGATCAGCAGATCTCGGGGTACTGCTGAACAAGCGTATTATTAAGTCAAGCATCTGCTGAACAGGGGTACTAATGAGCTGGGGATCTTCTAAGTGGGGGGTACCACTGAGCTGGAGTTCTACTGTGCCCCTTTAAAACAAATCTAAAATCAACACACACAGGGAACTTGCCAAGCTTCACTAAAACTTCAAGAAAGTATAATCAAAGCATTTTTAAGAGGTAGGTGCTTTAATGTGTGTTAAAGGTGAAGCAAGTGTAAATGGGCCCTAATATTTTCTCTGAATATTGATTGCATTCTGTGAAAATCATGTTTTTTAACATGTCTTGAGAAAGAAAAAACGATTGCAGAAAAGAAAATGCCTTAGTCCCTCCTGTGGAAACCATTGTGTTCTCCAGGCAGGGGGTGTGTGGGCAGGGGAAGCCTTCCCCACCAGGAGAAAACAGAGATAATTGCTAGTGGCTATAACAGCCGCTAGCAATAATCGCATGTGAAATCCGGCATTCTGCTTGTACCCAAGTTAATTGATCAACTTGGTTACATTCATCCTCTCCATACATGGTTCAAATCTCGGGCAATCTATGACCGGCATAAGGTATATCATTTAAAACAAAACACGACACATGCCTGAGAATCATAGGATGCAATGACATAGCCTCAGTTCTTCACTCCAGAGGCCTCACATTTTTAAACCCCCCTCCTATCCAGACCAATTTTCAGCTTTCAGCACTGTCGCACTTTGAATGACAATTGCGTGGTCATACAACACTGTACCCAAATGACATTATTATCATTTTTTTTACCCCAAATAGAGATTTATTTTGATGGTATTCGATCACCTCTGCATTTTTGTTTGTTTTTTAATTAAAAAGACAGAATTTAAAAAAAATATTTTTTTTGTTTTAAAATTTTATAACGGGTAATTTTTGTCTGTCATTGATGTACGCTGATGAGGCGGCACTGATAGGCACCGATAGGTGGCACTGATGGGTGGCAGTGATGGGCACTGATGGGTGGCAGTGATGGGCACTGATCGATTACACTGATAGGCAGCACTTCTAGGTGGCACTGATTGGCACCACTGGTGGGCATTGATAGGTGGCACTTGTGGGCATCGATAGGTGGCACTTGTGGGCATTGATAGGTTGCACTTGTGGGCATTGATAGGTGGCACTTTTGGGCACTGTTGGTTGGTATAAATGAGGCATAATTGCCTCTTCCACTTAGGGACCGATATCTCCCTTTAAGATAAGCCGGTGATCGGCTTTTTTTTCTCCGCTGTCAGCTTGAAAAAATTATCACTGAGCTTTTGTTTACATCATGTGATCAGCTGTCATTGGCTGACAGCTGATCACATGGTAAGGGGCTGGGACCGGCCCCTTACTCAGATCGGTGATCACCCAAGTCTCGGTGACCACAGCGCACTCCATAGGGAGCGTGCACAGGGGAGGCCTTCATATGACGGCCTCCAGGAAATTCACATCCGCGCTGTGGCTGTCATTCGGCCATAGCGTGGATGTCAGGTAATTAAAGAGCTTCAATGGTGCTTTTAAAGCAGTGGCGGTGCGTCCATAAGGGAACACGGCCGCCGCCCCCTCTCTCCAACCACCCCCTCTAGCACCAATAGATAGATTCATGCATTGCATGAATCTATCTATGGCTGCCGCTGCCACCTCCTATTCAGGCACTGGGCGCCTGAATTACAGTGGCAGGTTTTTTTAAGCACCTGATTAGAGCCATAGGTTCTAATAGGTATCAAAAAAGGTGACCTGCGAGCACCATGCTGGGTGCTGGTAGGTCACTCAGCTGTGTTAGAATTAATTAATATTCGCTTTCCTAACACTAAACCCCAATCAGGTGCTCGGATCTGTTACCCATCACCTGATTGGCTAAAACCACAGGCACTGTGATTGGATGTTTATCAGACATCCAATCATAGTAGAGGATAAAAGAAGACATCGAGGAGCTGTCCCACTGCCACCGAGACAGGGTAAGTACAGACGGCGGGCGGGGGGGGCACACTGGCAGCATTTCATATGGCACAGTGGCTACGATTGATGGAGCACAGTGGGAGCATTTGATGGTACAGTGGCAGCAATTGATGGGCACAGTGGCTGCGTTTGATGGTACAGTGGCTGTTATTGATGGCACAGTGAGGCTGCAATTGATGGGGGTATTTTCAGTTTGTTTGCGCCCCCCCCCCCAAAAAAAATTTGAGCACCAGCCGCCACTGTTTTAAAGGTTGCTATGAGAAACGTATGTACTAGCACTCGTGATGCCGGAGGTTATATGTCTAATTTGTTTGCTTTTTTTCTGTACACAGAAATAAAAAAACAATAAAATAAATAAATAAATAAATAAAAAAATAAAAAAATAAATAAACAGAAATAAACAGCAGCGGTACACCAAAGAACTCTGATGTCTTCTCACCCTGCTTTGGAATTTAGCTTAAAAAAAGGATACAGTTTTCATCTCCTTTCCTATTGCGAGGTGGGCCTGGCATATTGAGAAGAACAAGTTTTGCATCGTGAGATTTTTTGACTATGACTTCATTCAGTTTCACCGCTGTATGCATCCTTCGAACATTTGATTGGTTTCTGTACAAAAAAAAAGATCACATGCTGTAATATACTAAAAAAGTAAGTAATTTAAAGAAAATAAAAATGCCCTGTAACATAGAATTTAATAAGGATTTTAACTGAACATTTAGGGGAAAAGGACTTACAAGTTCTCCCATTCACTTTGTTTGCAAAAAGGAAAAAAAAAAAAGAAAAGAAAAAGAACAACTGTTAGCCACAAAAGAAAACTACAATGACTCTTGTTACCTATTCAGTGTACCAAGTTTTTCTTTAGAAAATGTATAGTACATCAGCATGCCAGTAAACAAGGTAAGATTAAAGTTCAAGGGCAAAATGAAAACAAAAATCATATTTATTCACATTAACTCACTTTTTATCCCTTTAATACAGAAAACAGCCGTTGATCTGATAGATATCCAATGTGCTCCTTAGGCTGGCCACACACAATTTGAATCGTTAATAGGCAAACTGAATGTACCAACCTGATCGATCGATGTTGATGGGGGGTTCATGCGAAGTTCTTTCTTGCAGGAAAGAAATTTTCACTGTGTATGGCCTGCTATGGTCCCTGCCTGCTGGATTACAGAACTCCACCTATCTATCCCCTGACATTGATTTCTTTACCAGCACATTGCTGCTGTCTTGACTCTCAGCCCTTGTACACACGGTCGGATAGTCAACTTTTCCAACTTGCCGGTAAAATTTTCCGACAAAATGCTCCGATCGGACATACTCCGATCATGTGTAGCCTACTCCGACGGACAAAGTGCCACGCATGCTCAGATCAAATTCCTAGACCAAAGCTATTGGCTACTAGCCTGAACGTAGTCCCGTTGTAACTAAATAACGTCATCGCGTTATGTACAATCGGATTTTCCGACAACTTTGTCCGACCGTGTGTATACAACATCACTTCCGGACCTCTTCCGGAATTAATCAGTCGGAATTACTCTGACGGATTTGGTTGCCGGAATCTCCGACCGTGTGTACGGAGGCTAACACTGTGTGTATTATTTTATTATAATATATTTTAATAATAGCAAGGCAGGTCTGCAAAATTGAAATGGTTCTAAAGGCTGAAAGTTTTTCTATTTTCATGCACTATATGCATGAAGATAAAAAAAAAACCTTCAGTATGCAGCTCCCCCATATGTACCTAATGGCACCCAATTGTGATCCAGTGATGTGCACAACAGAAGTTGCTCTCCCAGGTCTCTGCCTCCTTATTGGCTTTGAGACATTGGGGGTTATTTACTAAAGGCAAATCCACTTTGCACTACAAGTGCACTTGAAATTGCATTGAAAGTACACTTGGAAGTGCAGTCGTTGTAGATCCGAGGGGGACATGCAAGGAAAAAAACAACAACATTTTAGCTTGCACATAATTGGATAATAAAATCAGCATAGCTTCCCCTCATTTCAGATCTACCCCTTAGATTTACAGCGTCTGCACTTCCAAGCGGAATTTCAAGTGCACTTTGCACTTGCAGTGCAAAGTGGATTTGCCTTTCGTAACTAACCCCCATTGGCTCCTGCTGCTGTCAATCACAACCAGTGAGGAGGGATCCAGGGCACCACACAGAGTAGGGCTCGGGAGCAAGCACACACCAGTGACCCCATAGCAAGCAGCTTGCTATGAAGGCACTCAGAGAATAGGAGGAGCCAGGAGTGCTAGCGGGGGACCCAAGAAGAGGAGGATCAGGGCTGCTCTGTGCAAAATCATTACACAGAGCAGGGAAGTAGAACATGCTTGTTATTTTTCTTTTTATTACCTTATATCATTTTAATTTGTAATTACTGAAGCAAAAAATAAAATAAAAATTGGCATCACAAAATGTATATATGTTTGAAATGCCATTATGCGGGGAGAAAAAAAAAGACAAAATAGGACCTGATAGAATGTTTATTACTCAGGCATTCTATTTTGCTCACAAAAACCATGCTAATTGTCCATTGCCGCATGACAGATTGAAAGACATTTGACTACATCCAGTGGACACCATAGACTGGCTGAGACAATTCTTGAAGTTCTTGACCGTGACCTTAAGAAAAGTCACATGAAGCCAACTTTTTCAATGTGGATGCATGACAACAGAATGTATAGGTCAAGGGTTTCAAAGTGAAAAACAAATCTCACTGTGACACAGTGAACCTAATTTCACACCAGTATTTATTAAGGCCGAATTTTGAAATCGGAAATAAACGGAGAAACTTTCGCTAATCTAACCATTTAAAACTTTTATAAGCATGTAAAATAAATTCTGCTTATTCCTTTGGTAAAGCGAGTAGAGTGAATGACTTCATTATGCTTTTGCAGCTTGTATTTAAAGTGGTTGTAAAATGAAATAAAAAATGAACAAAACATATCCTTCTATAGTGTATACTTGCCATAATCCAAAGCATCTAGTGTGATCTCTGTCTGTTCTCTCCTCCCTCTGCTATTTGCAAGAGCCACTTCTAATGCCGCATTTACACAATCGGATTTTCCGACGGGAAATGTTGGATATGAGCTTGTTGGCGGTAAGTCCGACCGTGTGTATGCTCCATCGGACATTTGTTGTCAGACTTTCCGCCAACAAATGTTGGCTATCAGGTTCTCAAATTTTCCGCTAACAAATGTGTGTTGTGGTATTTTCCGATCGTGTGGACACAAGTCCGTCAGACAAAAGTCCAAAGTACAAACAGGCATGTTCGGAAGCAGAAGCGGGAACAAAGATACAACTATGTTGGTGTCCCGTGTTAATTTTACATGGTATTTTTTAAAATGTAACTGCCTACTCCCAAACTGTCATTTGAAGTAAAAAACACATAGCCAAGTATTATTCTCCACAATTTTTTTATTGTGCATTAAAAAAAATTAAAAAAAATAATTAGACATGCTATCTGCCAATAGAAAATAACCAAAAGGTGCATTCTATGCATCCAAAAATATAGAAAATATACCAAATCAAATCATTATTCAACCAAAAAAATAATGTCAAAGCAATAACTCCACGGCCAATAATAAATAACACATTATCTCTGTCTGTCTTTTTGACGAACGGCCGTTCAGAAACAAACTGAAAAGCACGAAATGAAAAGCGATAAATGAAAAACGCGAAAAGAAAAGCGACAATCAACACTTACCAAACTTCTACTAACACAAAATTAGCGGAAGGAGTCCAAAGTGTGGCGCTAAAGAGCCGAAAAACCACTTGTATGTCACTACGTGCGTAATTGTTGGCCAACATTCGTGTGACCGTGTGTATGCAAGAAAAGTTTGAGCCAACACCCTTTGGACAAAATCCACGGTTTTGTTGTCGGAAAGTCCGATCGTGTGTAAGAGGCTTTACAGTCTATGCTAACACCAAACAATCCCAGGAGACCCCCCCCTCCCCCAGCACACAGAAGGTATTTGACAGCCTCAGCATGTTTCTCTATGAGACTGTGGGGGGGTTTCATTCCCTCCACTCAGGTTTCATATTACACTCAGCTCCCTGCTCTACGTTGTGCAGTGTGTGATGTCTGATCACTGCCCCTTGCCTTCTGGAGCAAGCAGCCTTTGATCTCTGTACTTCGAATGGCTGTTCAGGAGAGAGGGCTACAGATAAACAGGTACACATTATGTAGGAGGATTTATTTCCAGCTACTTCAGTGTGTCGATATACGAGTTTACAACCACAGTAAATAAAAACAAGCATTATAACTGCAGTTTGTGACAAAGCTCTAACAAAAAAAAACTGATATCGAAGGGATTTAATGGGAAAGCATAGCCTTTTAAATTTTCATGTATACGGCAGTTTCTATTTTTTTGCATATGCAAGTGCTCATGTTTTTGATAGCCCTGCCGCGTACACGAGTACAGCAGCTGCATCTGGGCTGTCTGGGTGAGGGAAACTTGCCATCAATTACGCTGAACAGGCTCAGCCAACCCGTGTGCAAGAGAGCCAATGGTAGTGCAGGGCTCATTTTCACAGTGAGTCAGCTCACTCGCCGAAATACAAAGCACCCTATCTCTAAAGTTATTCAACAGGTTTGTTTGAGTGACTGTGCAAAGCTTTCCAATGGTAATGTGCATTTCTCTTTGTTTAAACGGGAACTCCACCTTAACACGAAAATCCCTACATCTACACACATCCACGATCTAATACTAACTTATCTAACCCTGTAAAGAAGAAATCAGTATACTTACTTTTTCTGACGCTGCTCTGGTCCGATCTCCAGCGGCTGAAGCTCTGCAGAGGACACAGCCGACAACAGCTGTGAAATGAATAGGAAGTGACGTCACCCATAGAGTTACTATGGGGCTTCCGTTGTCGGCTGTGACCTCTGCACCCACCACAACAGTGAAGCCGCAGCTGACAGCTCAGCGTGGGATTGGACTGGATCGGCTTTAAAAAAGGAATGTATACTGATTTCTTCTTTAAAGGGTTAGATAGGTTAGTGTTTAGAATGTGGATGTCTGTAGATGTAGAGATTTTAGTGTTAGGGTGGACTTATCCTTTAATACATAACAAAAATATAAAATTGCAAGCATGTAAAAATGTAAAAGTCTCATAAAAATACCTTTCAAGTAAACAATGCTGTATTAACTCATTATATATATATATATATATATATATATATATATATATATATATATATATATATGTTCAATGGGGATGAGTGAAATTGAATGTTTGACATTTTTTCCAAAGTCACTGTTTTGGCAAAATTCTTGGAGTTAACAGGGAAGGTGAATTTTGTTTATTTTTTAATGGGCAATGTACAATGGGCATTAAAGTAGTTGTAAACCCATTACAACCACTTTAACCTACAGGTAAGCCTAGATTAAGGCTTACCTGTAGGTGAAAGAAATATCTCCCAAACCTAAAAGGTTTAGGAGATATTTGCAGAACTAGCTGAACCGATGTCTACGGCGCATCGGGCACAGGTGCACTGCGCGTGCCGTTTCTAACAGCGATCATGCCGTTAGTGGCGGCACCAGCGCGCATGCGTGGGAGTGACGTCATCGCAGCTCCGCCCAGTGACAGCGCCGGAGCCACGATACCCTGAAGTCACTCTGGGATAGATGGCGTCAGAGGAGGGGAACGAGGATTGCTTCAGGGGCTTCGATCTCAGGTAAGTAATTCATAATGGGCTAGTATACTATGCATACTAGCTCATTATGCCTTTGTCTTGCAGGGGTTATCTTTTATTTCTGAGGCTTTACTTCTTCTTTAAATTGCTTCTGAAGGTAATGGTTTACATTTTTTTGGAAACTATTTTTTTCTAGGTGAACATTGAGTATACCTAGTTAGAATACAGTGAAAGCTGTCACTGATGTGGCTTTTATTTTTATTTTATTTTTTATTAACAAAGACATGTGATTACCATGACATCACTAAGATAGTGATCACATGGCTTTGTTAGCATACAAAGGGTTGAGATGTAAGGGTTGGCTTTGTCAACAAAGCTATTCGTCACTATAGCTTAGTACGCGAGCCAGCCGAATTCTGTCGAAGGGTCATGACCTAAAAAAGGTCTGCCGACCGGCTCCCAACCAGCACCCTTGCCAGTGGCTGAGGGCGCTGACCGGACTGTTCTGGCAGGGGGCCATCCCCCTGTCAGAACACAATAGCACAGCAGGGGAGATCACTGTACTAACATCAGATTGTTAGTACAGCAGCTCCGACCTGAGCTGTCAGTTTTTCTTTCGGTTGAACAAAAAAAAAACTAGTAGTGTGTACTAGCCTTATGTCTGGTATCGCGATTGTACTGTATGTTTTTGTTAGAAATGTTCAGTAAAGGTAAGATAGCTCAATAAATGTAAACTTTGTCTAAACCTCAAGTGTTTACTGAAAATCCGCTATACTTTCCCTTTTAGTGTAAAACTTTACATTTCAATATATCTGATTAGAAACAAGCTGCAGACAACCTGAATATTATTTGTGCTTACGGTTTCATGTTGAAAAAATCTCTTATCCCTTCCGGTGTGCTGCTAGGACTTTTACTTTTGTTCTTGTCTGCTGTGAATTTTTCTTTTGTCCAGGTTAGATGTACTTTATCATGAGTGGTGTCTGGTTCCTCTGGAGGAGACTGAGGGGTCGAACCTGTTGCATTTGTATCAAGTATTAATTGTACCTGAAGGAGACAAAAACATAGTAAAATGAGAAATTTAGAAAACAAATTTAGCTGGGCAATTGTCCACAGAGGTGCCGTAGAAAGTACCATTTGAAACCACTTCCCACCCAAGGTACTTCATATGATGTCCTGGACTTTGAGTGGGGATATCTGAATGATGCCTGCAGCTACAGCCATTATCCAGATATTATCTTTTTTGGCTGCCAATCCCCTGCACCGTAAGAACAATCATAGCAGCAGGGATCATCCTTACAGGCGGCGGGAGGGGAGCCCCCCCTGCCCTCCGGTGCTTCCACCGGCGCCAGAAGTTGAGCATACAGATTTCAAAGGGACAGACAGTCCCCAGTAAATCTCTATGACCTTCGGCGGCCCGGACGCAATGCTATGATGTCACGTCCGGCCTAGCGGAAGTAATAATAGCCAGGGACTCGGCTGGAAAGGCCGAGATCATTTATTTATTTATTTTTTGATCTTGGTCTTTCCTGCCTAGAGGAGAGATGTGGGGTCGCTCCACAAAGAAGACCTGTGATACACTATTCCTATTACAAGGGATGTTTACGCAGAAGCGAACGCATACGTATGTCGCACCCACATATGAAAATGACGTTCAAACCACAAATGCGAGGTATCGCTGCGAACGTTAGAGTGGGAGTAACATTTATAGCCCAAGACCTCCTCTGTAACTCTAATCTATAAAAAAATGTAAAGCGTCACCTATGGAGATTTTTAGGTACCAAAGTTTGGCGCCATTCCACGAGTGTGTCGCAATTTTAAAGTGTGACATGTTAAGTATCTATTTGCTCGGCGTAATATCATCTTTCACATTATATTAAAAAATTGGGCTAGCTTTAGTGTTTTTTTTGTTTTGTTTTTAATTCATGAAACAGTTTTTTTTTTAAAAAAGCTGCGCAAATATACAAAAAGTTGCAACAGCGGCCATTTTATTCCCTAGAGTCTCTGTTAAAAAAAACATATGTAATGTTTGGGGATCCTAGTAATTTTCTAGAAAAAAATAATGATTTTTACAATGTAGGAGCGAAGTGCCAGAATTAGCCCAGATGGGAAGTGGATAAAGTATAACTAAACCCCAAGAGTCCTTACATGCGGTGGCTGCATTAGTTCTCTTTTTTTTTAAGCTAAGTACATTTTCAGCAAATACAGAAAACACATATTAATCTTGCCAGGCAGTGGCCTTCTCACTTCCTGTGAGCCGCACCAAAGAATATCTTTCTTCCTAGCTAACTTCTGTAAACCAATAAGCCAAGCCCCCCATGTATGGAGTTGAAGAGATTCAAACAGGTTTGTAATCCATATCAGGAGAGCAGCCTAGGGTAACAACCACGGTTGCCTCCATAGGTAAAGTGGAGCCACACAGGTCCACGAACTGTGTTATTTGCAGTATTACTGGGTAAAAATAAAGCAAAGGAAGCTTTAAGAAGCAAAAGAAAACAAATGCAGTCACCACACCAAGGACTAGTAAGCTGCATTTTTGGCTTTGAGTAAAGATATAATTAAATGATACCAGTGTTACCTCTTCCTCTGCCTTTTCTTCACAATCTCCCACTTGCTCCTCCGGGACACTTAAATGTAACCTGGAGTTTTGTGGGTTCTTCCTTCGGATTGATCCACGAGACTCATCAGTAATGCTCTGGATCTGTATAGGATAGATTGAAAGACATCTTTATTGAGAAACTGTCACTAACGTAAAAATTGCAGGTAAAAGGGCAGGAAATGTTAGTATTTAAAATGTGTTTTTTCTTTCCAAAAAACAATACACTTGCAGTGTGCCTATTGAACTTAAATAATTGAAATAAATAAATTTAACTACTAACACAGATGTAGTTCCTCCTCCCTCTCCTCTTATGGGATTGCCTAAATATTGTCTATGGTGGCCCAGCTCCTCCACCCTTCCCCTCCCTACATAACATTTTATGCGTAGGAGTGAGGGGGAATACTATATAATGTCACCTGAGTGACTGCTCTGAATCTTCTGGAGCTGCTGACATCACATTCAAGATGGTGGCGGTCAACACCAGTCTCAGGGCTTTTGGATGTCTACAAAGGGAGGCTTTTAGAGGTCAACATGCATAAAATACATTAAATGCACATATAATCTTACGGGAAGCCTGTTGCTGAAATGAATAGTCTGGCAACAGGGTCTTTTGTATATCTCATGCTCAATGGCAAATCCACAATTGAACAAGGACAGCACAAACAATATGCAAGTAGCTGTGCAGTTGTGGATTTGAAGAAATTCTCAGTCAAAAGGAATAAAAATGGGTACTCTTACCGGATATGGTGGACCCACTTACTGAACAGTAGTGGATCATTCGAGCTTATGTGGGCCAAGTGCCATTGGGTTAGGATTGGCAGAAAAACAATCACCGCAAACAGGATGGTTTCACTCCTTGGCCCACATAAGCTTGATTGATCCACTACAATTCAGTAAGTGGGCCCACCATATCCGGTAAGAGTACTCATCTTTATTCATTTTGACAGAGGATTTCTTCACATCCACAACTATACAGCTACTTGCATATAGTTTGTGCTGTCCTTGTTCAATTGAGGATTTGCCATTGAGCATGAGATGGACATATTTTTTGAATTTTCATTAATTAATTAGTTCACCTTCAGTGGACTTTTTATCAGTTCACTTATTTCATTTTAATGTTATATGTATTGGATATCACAGTTCATTGTTTTTACCTTTTTAGAGCTACACTATATGTTTATATTTTGTCTAGACTTTGTTTGTTTGAGTGTTAGCTGCTTTTGTTTTGACACTATTGTGGTTTAGCGCAGTAATTTCTCCAATTTTCTTGCACTTTTGTATATCTGGGCACTGTCATTCTATCATAACTAGGGATGCACCAATACAATTTTTTTAAGACCAAGTATGAGTACCAATACTTTTTTTCAAGCACACGCCGATACCAATTTTTAGTGTCATGTGACAGCTTCTCTCCAGAAGACCGGGTTCACATAAGTTCGGTCCAGTTTTGACAGCGGGATTTCAACCCCCTCTGGTGCGCCTTTGTTCCGTGGTTCAGGTGTGATTCAGGTGACCTGAATGTTGCTCAAAATCGTACCGGACTCTTTTTTTTTAAACGTGCTGCAGCCGGCCCACACATATGTGAACCAGCTCCATTGAAAATGCTCCATTGAAAATGCTGCAGGTTCACATTTTCGTGTGAATCTAGGTTTATGTGAATCTAGGTGAACTAGGTTTAGCATCGGAGCATTTGTGCGAGTACAAGTACTCGTGCAAATGCTGAGTATCAGCACCGACACCAATAACAATATCGATACCAATATCGGTATCAGTGAAAAGCTAATCATAACCCTTTCTAGTCTGAATATGTGGATGTCTACTGGCTCAAATTAGTAATTCTGGCATTTTTTAGAACAAATGGTATGTGAGAGTATTTTTGGGTTGATATGAGCTCCTAAGGGGAGCATGGTGTCACTGATTCTAACTATACGAAACAGAGGTTTGTTATGACAGTATGTTTCCCCCATTGGTGGTCATTAAAAAAAAAATAACCATGGTGGTCAAACCAAAGTCTACATTTATGCTATTAAAAAACAATAATAATAATAATCATCTTCCCAAATAATAAAAGCTACAAAATTGTGTGTTGTTAATAATAAACACTTCACAAAAAAAAAAAAAGTACAGGTTGGAAAAAATCCAGGTAGCATAGGGAATTGCTTGGTTTTTAGATTGACCAAAGGTTATTAATTCAAGCAGAGAAAAAAGATGAATAAAGCCCCATACACATGATCAGCAGAATTCCAGCCAGCAAAAGATTGAGAGTAGGTTCTTTATTTTTCGGTCGAAAAAAGTTTTGATCGGAAATTCTGATCATCTGTACAAATTCTGACGCGCAAGATTCCTACGTATGCTTGGAAACAATTCAACGCATGCTTGGAAGCATTGAACTTCATTTTCTCGGCTCGTCGTAGTGTTGTACGTCACCACGTCCTTGACAGTAGAAAGTTCAGAGAACTTTTGTGTGACCGTGTGTATGCAAGCCAAGCTTGAGAGGAATTCCGTCTGAAAAACCATCCAACCTTCCCAAGGACTCTGTGATGTCTGTTCCACTAAATATAAAGTGCTGCCAAACATTCATCCTGTTGGGGAAATGCTCACCACCCAGAGCCAGAAAATTGGTATAGTTTAGTATTTATTAGTAATCCAGTATAAGTGCCGGTTCACACTAGTGCGATGCGAGAACCCTGCGAATCAACTGTGGGTTCCCACATCGCACTCGACACGCACGGCAGTTCCACTGCCATATGCGAACTGCTGGGGAGTGTCATTATATGTTAACGACACCCCCATTTCAGCTTGCATATCGCACTGCGAACTGACAGTTCGGACATGAATCGGATCGCATATGTGTGAACACACATGCGATCCGATTCTGGTCCAAACAGAAAAAAAGGGTCCTGTGCGTGTTTGGACCCAATGCAGTGCGATATCAGCCATACTATCTGTATGGCTGACATCACACCCGCACAGATATCGCATGTAATGTGAACAGCAGTGTGCTGCGAATTACATGCAATGTCTGGCATCGCGCTAGTGTGAACCGGCACTAATAGTAATACAATGCGGGTGGAGCTCTATACAATGACACCACCCTGCTGGCTCTGTTTCTCCGAGTGGCAGCCATTGGAGTATGTTTTGGCCGCATTTGTTTGTCTATCATCCACATTGCTGTTTACATTGTTTTATTGATATACTGTATTACCAATAAATACAACACTATATACCAATTTTCTGGCTCTGTGTGGTGAGCATTTTTTCAACAGGATGGATGTTTGGCAGCACTTTATATTTAGTGGAACAGACATCACAGAGTGCCTGGGAAGGTGGATTATTACTACAGGCTAACTACTAATAACTATTATGCCGCGTACACACGATCAGACATTCCGACAATGAAATCTAGGGATTTATTTCCAACAGATGTTGGCTCAAACTTGTTTTGCGTACACACGGTCGCGCAAATGTTGTCAGAAATTCCGATCGCCAAGAACGCATTGAAGTAATACACGTTCGATGAGCCGAGAAAAATTAAGTTCAATAGCCAGTGCGGCTCTTCTGCTTGATTCCGAGCATGCGTGGAATTTTGTGCATCGGAATTTCCGACAACGGATTCTGCTGTCAGAAAATTTGAGAACCAGCTCTCAAATTTTTGTTGTCAGAAATTCCGACAAAAAATGTCCAATGCAGCCTACACACGGTGGGAATTTCCGACAACAAGCTCCTATCGAACATTTGTTGTCGGAATGTCCAGTCGTGTGTACTTGGCATTAGTCTTCTGGTGAGTGCAATGTGGTAGAGAATTTACACCAGCGGATGAATGGATGTAACACTTTTCCCTTCTTTCATACTGCACCAATGCACTTAGTAGTTGATACTTCCAGTTGTTAACCACATTTTGGGATTATTAAATTTTGACTATTAAGCACTATTTATGTGTTCTCTTGAGCACTTTCAGAGCTGAGTTATTGTTAAGTCATGATATGTTCTTGATTTATATCTTTTAGCGTATAGATGTGATATACTTTCAATATTTAGTTTGATACACATTTTTATGTGCACATTTTTTAATGAGGTATATTATATGTTTTTTAGCTCTGCGTTTTCTTTTTTGATTTCTTTTTTGATTGGGTGGTCATCTATTTAGTGCTAGCTGCTCTTTGTTTGTTTTTTGAGCACTCACTGTTTCTTATCTATAAAAGTCATTTTATTTATGCAAGACTGCAACATGATGGATTCTTTCTAGTTCGCTGTGGATATAGCTTTTCTACACATCGCCCCTTGCACTAGTTTATCAAATAATAATAACATTTACAGATACCCACTGATGTAACTTGGTTGACTTAAGCCTGGTACACACTAGTAGATTTTTCTTTGTTCAACCCAGCAGGTTGAATGTGAAGAGCTCACGAGCAGCCGCTGTGCTAACAATCTGATGCCAGTACAGCGATCTCCACCGCTAAGCTATTGTGATGTCCCTCCCCTCGCCGGAATACACCGGTCAGCGCTCTCAGCCATTGGCTGAGAGTGCTGTTCGGAAGATTTTTTCCCTTTGACAGAAACCGGCCAATGCCGTCCGATATTCAGCCCATGTGTACAGCACTTCAGCTGTGTCTAGTGGTCAGCAAAGTGAAAGCATCAACAGCTATGATCAAAAAAGTGATTTCGATTGCATTCTAAATCAGGAACTGTTTTGGCTTTCTTTTCACCTGAAAATGTTAAAATTATAATACATTTCATTAGTGGCAAAAGATAGTAATTATGCCTGGCAGCACTAGGGTCAACGGTTCAAATGCCAACCTTGGCACTACACGCCTGGATTTTGCATGTTCTCCCTGCGTCTGTGTGGGTTTCATCCGGGTACTCCGGTTTCCTCCCACATCTCAAAAGATATGCTGGTAGGCAGTGCTGGTAGGCAAACTGGCCCTAGAATGTGTATGTATGAATGTGAGTTGAGCCTAGTACACATGGGCCAAATTTCGGACAACATTGGGCGGTTCAATAAAAACTGGCTGCTGTTTGTTTGGTAGCTGGTCTGACAGAAGCCATCCGCTTGGCCAGCTTCTGTCGGACGAGCATGCTCGAAAACCAGCGATTGATGGCTGAGAGCGCTGACCGAAGTGTTCTGGCAAGGAGCCATCCCACTGTCAGACACACTAGTGAGATTGCTGTACTAATGTGGGATCATTAGTACAGCAGCTTTATCTTTTATAAAATAAAGAAATGGTCGCACTCTGAATATCCAAAAAGCTTGCTTGATGTACCTTTATTGTCACAAGTGTATCAGACAAACAGGACAAGCAGTTGACATGCTTTGCAAGCAATAGCTTGCTTATTCGGTGCAAGCAAGTTATTGCTTGCAAAGCATGTCAACTGCTTGTCCTGTGTTTGTCTGATACACTTGTGACAATAAAGATACATCAAGCAAGCTTTTTGGATATTCAGAGTGCGACCATTTCTTTATTTTATTCGCATTGGACGGTGGTGAGCCGGGGTCTGCACCTGTCATCCATCTGCACCTGAAGATTTGCCTGGAGCGGTGTGTGCTTTTCTTTTGTTTCTGCTGTCAGTTTTTTTTAGTTTTTGAACAAAAATAAACCCTGATAGTGTGTACTAGGCCTTAGGGGCCTTACATTGTAATCTCCTTGAGGGCAGGGACTGGGGTGAATGTACATTATTATTATTATTATTATTATTATTATTACACAGGGTTTATATAGCGCCAACAGTTTTCACAGCGCTTTACAAAATGGGGGTAAACAGTACAGTTACAATACAATTCAATACAGGAGGGATCAAAGGGCCCTGCTCAGTAAAGCTTACCGTCTAGAATGTATAATATATTTATATGTAAATTGATTTGTAAATTGTTGGTGCTATGTAAGTACTAAAGTGTAATACAATTATTTACAATTAATTACTAAGTGTAATAAATAAATGTATTCTGTAATTAACACGTTACCTCTCTCTCCCGTTCTGTTTTGGTAAGGTGCATTTGCTTCAAGATTTGTGATCGTTGTTCCATCACGAGAGTCTTCTCATATGTGTATGCAGAAATATCGCTGTCATGCTAAAAAAAAAAAAACAAGATATATACATGCATGTTAAACAGAGTCTACAAATGTGACATGTCCAAGAACATTACATGGAGGGCGGGGGGAGAGGTGAATTTCCTTCTGGCATTGCGGAGACCCGGGAGGAAGTGGGAGCTAGGTGCCTGTAAAAACAGGGTACCCGCAATAAATTGTGTCTACCAACGATGCATAGACAAAAAGTCAGTTTGTCTCGAACACGATGACGTACAATGGGACTAGAAAAGGAAGTACAATAGCCAGTAGCCAATAGCTGCCCTTGCATCGTATTTGGTCCGTCTGACCAGCATACAGACAAATGGTTTTCCTGATAGGAATTGATTCCGTTGGAAAGATTTAAAACATGTTTTATTTCTAGGCCCATCAGAATTTTTGAAGAAAAAAGTCAGATGAAGCCCACACACGACCTTTTCGGACCTTTTCTGCCGGAAAGTGCAGTCGTGTGTACGTGGCATAAGTGTCAGCTTGCTGCTGCTTTTAGGTAAACCTGCCAGAGATATCAGTTTGGCAAATCTAACTATACTGCCAATATACAAAACTCCTTTTTTTTAATAATCCTAATTTCTATGTGCCCAGAATGCCCCTAGAATCCATAGATCCAGCTTGTAACTAAGCGCAATTTCTGCCTATTAAGTCCACTTTGAGAGTCTCTACAGTTGTGTGATGCTCTGGCATTGGATCGTTCAAAGGTAAGGGTGTGGCTTCAAGTTGGAACAAGAGTTGTGGCCAACGGTATACTGTGCAACTGGGATCATGAGAACACTAAATTGGTGAGAGAATTATCAAAAGTATTAGCCTATACTGACACTTCTGCTCAGTTAGTAAAACTCAAAATTGGAGTTACACTCTTAAATTGGAGTTACACCTAATCGGTAGCTACAAATACGGACACTTACCTGTCCAGGGCACCCACGATGTCCTCACCCGAAGCCAACCCGTGCCCTCGGCTCTGGGTAGAGGTGCCGTCATTGCTAGTAAGGGAATCAGGAAGTGAAGCCTTGCGGCTTCACAGCCCGTTCCCTACTGCGCATGTGCAAGTCACGCTGTGCGTCCTGAGTGGTCCTTGCTGACTTCTGGGACCTGTGTGTCTCCTAGAAGAGAGCAGGGGGGAGGGGCCAGACATGGCGTAGATCGCTGTGGATACTACGGCGATCTTTTACCAGTGGGAGCTAATACCTGGATTAGACAGGTATCTGCTCGGCCCTCCCCCCTGAAAGGTGCCTAATGTGATACCGGAGGGGGGGAGGAATCCGGACAGTAAAAGTTCAATTTTTGGGTGGAACTCCACTTTAAAATGCATTACTACATGCACATCATATTTATATTTTTAATGTAAATTTTAAAAAAAAGACAAGACACATTAGTGGCATGCAATAAAAAAAATAAATATGGTATTGCTTGTTCTTTCTATGGCCACAAAATTAGTTATGATACAAAAATAGTGAGGGTTCTTGTTTTTGTGCCATGCCAAGCTGGTAAACTGTCACTTTTGGAAATATTTTTATTTTTTTTAATGTCCCTTGAAAGCACCCTTGTATTCTACAGCAGGAAATATCATGGGTGTGAATTTTCCCTTACTTTGTATTCTGCTTAAAGCTCAACTTTATAAAAGACACGCATTTTTGCAGCCTGTAATCATTAATAAATCAGTAAATGTATTTTTTTAATTGAAGATAGTGTAAGTACCCAAATTCTATAATATTAGCTTCTTAAAATCCCCTGTACAGCCGCATTTAGACGGGGACAGAGAAGAGCAGGAGTAGGTGCCAATCAGGTTTGCTGTATACAAAAGACAATGACACGGAACATGGTGATTGGAGGAATGAGCAGAAGGGTGCCTTTACCAGTCTTCTGCTGTTCTATCTCTGTCCAATCAACAAACTGGGGAAGGAGAGATGTTATACTATATTGCCAACAAAAGTGGTGGCATCTACCTGGCTGTGTTTTTTGGTAGGGCTGTAGATAAATGCCAGGACTAGATGGACATAAATACAGGTAAAGCAACTCACTTATATACAGTATAAGTATGTGTTTGCCTAGTGTCCAGCTTTAATAGTCTAAAGCTTGAGTTATGCTATACATATCTAAATCAACATGGCCAGCTTTTGGCATCAAGTATATTTTAGATCTGAGCACAAGAAAAGAGTAAGAATCACCATTTCCACCACTTCCACTTCCGCAGTAATTCTCAGATGATACAAGAAGGTTGTCAGATCTTTCTTCATCTGGATACTATTATCATCCATTTGAGCCACGGTGAAGATCCTCATCGTACATCTCTTCCAGACCTTTGTGGAGAGGGCACATATAATGGTTCACTTGAAGCAAGATTATAGTCTTTTCATTGGTAGCTCTGGGTTATTGTGTTAACAAGTATAATGGCTGAATTACGTTTACATTAAATTGCACTCCAGTAATTGTAAGTGAAATGAAAGAGCATAATGAAATAGAATCATGCCTGATTTTTCTCAGCTAACCCACAGTTGTCATTAAGAAAGTGCCAGCAATTATTTATATAACAGAAAATGAGATAATGATCACTATACATACAGCCTGTGTAAGAGGTAACTAATGCTGTCCCATTTTCTTTAAAAGGCCCAAGACAGCGAATTGCTTCTTTTGTTATATCATGTTACCACTTTGTTTTGTACATTTACATATAATCCTAAAGGACAGCTAGCTGGCCTTTTAAAAAGAGTTTCTTTATTAAGATAAAACTCACATTGGTCCGAAATACGCTCTGACTTCGAGAGCACACGTGGCATGACATGTCAAGAGCAATGGTCCCCTATGAGAGGTGTCTTAACTGGTCCGACTTGTGTTGGTCCAACATTGATAAATGTCCCTGCACTACTTTGATTCGACTTGGGTATGATTTCAGCCCATTGATTTGAATGTAAGTCACATCCAAGTCAGATCATCATCTTAACTCATCTTACTTGTGGCATGTGACTTGTCTTCTGAGGATCTTGAAGGGGAATCTCATGCCCCCCCCAAGGCCATACCAAACTCTTTACTCTGGTATGGATTTCGAAGCGAAACCCCAAGCCAAAAAAATAAGCTGACACAACGGCGGGAGCCAGCGTCGGAGGAGGATTGTTTTTTTTTTTTCTTTTTAGCAGGTCGGTGGTGGCAGAAGACATCACCGGAGGGAGCCCAGAGGAAGAAAACAGTGCTGGCGGAACCGGAGAAGAAGACATGTTGGAGCTACAACAGGGGACATTCTTTATTTTTAAAGGACTTATCAAAAACCATCTCTTGTTTTTTTTGTAACACTACACTTCTTTTTTTTTGGTGAATGGTTACCTCATACTCATTCACATAGGGGGTGGCTGGGAACCCTTGTTAAATTGGACTTCCAGATTCCGATAAGCTCCCTGCCTGCAGACCCTCACAACCACCGCCCAGGGTTGTTGTGAAGAGGTCCTTGTCCCCATCAACAGGTGGACAAGGTGCTTCGGGGTGGAGGGCACAGAGCCCCCCACCCCAAAGCACCCACCCCCCCATGTTGAAGGCATGTGGCCTGGCATGGTCCAGGAAGGGGGGCACTGGCTCGTCCCTGACCTGCCGGGCTGCATGCTCGGATAAGGGTCCGGTATAGATTTTGGGGGGACCTCCCACCATTTAAAAAAAATTTTTTAGCGTCGGGTTCCCCTTCAAGATTCATGCCAGTCTCAAAGGGCCTGGTATGTATCTGGGGGCGACCCCACACCGTTTTTTTCTTTTTATATTTGCCGTGAGGTTTCCTCCATACCAGAAGCAAAGGAATTGTTTTGATTGCTCAAAGGACAAGTCGCAATCATTTCAAAGTGGGATCCCGTTTATTGAAGTCACATGGAAGTCTGACAAGAAGTTGCAGGGCAAGGTCAGATCAAAAGTCGTGCGGCTTCTGTGACGGAAGAGTGTGAACCCGGCCTTAGTCATCCCTGTGGTTGGTTGTTTCATTAAAGCATATCTAAACCCAAAAACTAAAAATGTATAAATAATCATTTTTCTGTTTTCAGGCTTTTTTTAATTTTTGCTTTATTTTCATCTGCTGATCCTCTGTCCTAGACTGAAAACTTTCACTTATCGTACTGTTGCAAGTGGTGAGTCAGCTATATTTGAGCATATGGTTGTGTCACATCCAATATTATAGAAAAGAACAAAATACCCTTATGGTGGACTTTAAAGGCACCAAAATTATTAAAGAAAATTAAAATAAAGAAAATTAATCTAGTATGAAAAATATTTATTTAATATGATGACAGCACTGTAAATCCAGTTCTATTACATCTTTTATGTGTGTTTTTTATACATGTTTTGTACTTATCATATTGAATAAATATTTTTCATACTAGATTAATTTTGTTTAATAATTTCTGTGCCTTTAAAGTCCACCATAAGGGGATTTTGTTCTTTACTTATCGTACTGTAAGCTATGGATGAACAGCATTATTACCCTAGGCTGCTCTCCTGCTTGGCTACAAGCACCTCTCCTCTTCTCAGTTACATATGGAAGTGATGTTTTGTAGGGTAAGATAGCTGGCAGGGCTGATAACATTGTTTAAGATTTCAGCTCAGTGCACATGATTTTTGGCAAGATCAAATGGTATTTTCTGTACTTGAAAAAATGTACTTAGCCTAATAAACACTAATGCAGCTACCAAAGGATTGCAATATATTACATTTTTGTGTTGGGTTGAAGCTGAGTGTCAGTATAATATGACCAGGAAGAGGACAGATGACTCACGTTTAATCCAGCCTCAGTTCAGGCTCCTTATATCATCCTGGGTTTTGTTGTCCTTTTTTATCTTTATGTTTAATATGGACCATTTTTCAATTAATTTATTGTGCTGAAGAAGGTGGGAGTCCTTTCCCTCAAAACAAGATGTCTATAGCTGACATTCTTGTTCAATAAATATTTTAAATGCTAAGTTCACCTTTGGAACATGTTACATGTTTAGCCATATTTAGCGTGTAACATTTAACATGTTCCAGTACCTGCCCCACTCACCCCTTACCCTATTATAAAGATGGCGGAGGATCTTCTCCTCCACAGCCTCTGTTACATTTTTAAATTGGTGCAGCTCTGAGGTGCTCTGCCTGCACAGCTGCGTTATTCATTCACTGGTATCTGTGAATGAGTAAACAACAAGTCTCTTCTGCCACCACAGCAGACAACTTGTGATTCTCAATGAATGAAGAGGGTGCTGATGTGTACACTTTCTCCAGCTTTCTAATAGAAATTCCATAGAGAGGTATGGAAAAAAACCTGGAGGAAATGTCTGCGGGAGCCTGATATTGCACCCACGTTCCACTGATTGCAGATGCAATGCTCTACAGGCTTCTGTAGGAACAACATAATAAATGCACATTTTTTTTCTGCAAAAATATGTGAGTTAATATTTTTTTTCCAGAAAGGTGAACTTATCCTTTAAATGAATCAACCTTCTATCCGGTACTTGTTTTTCATCCCTCCTTTTTTTCAATATATTGGCTGTAACCCTTGTTGCCCATTCTTAGCCCACCTTACCGCATGTGCTCTCCATACTTTGTCATCCCATTGCTAGTGCCATGCAACAGTCAGCAGAAGCTTGCTGACTCAATACATGTTGAAAGTGATGCAGAGGAGTTTCTGTGACCTGTCACTTTCAACCTGCATGCAGACTATTCCTTTTTGACTCATGTGGAAACCATGTAATGTACAAAGAGGACAAAAATGCCCTTATTGTTAACAATGGGGACCATATTGGGATGGACCATATCTTGTTTGGTCATGCCAGGCTGCCAGCAACAAACCAGGATTCAGCAGCTGAATCTTGGATGTGTGTAAAGAAGTCAACACACATTTATTTCAGCCAGTTCATTAAAAGTAGCCTACCGTAGAGATAAATTGTTGTTAGTAGAGAAAAAATGGACTTGCCATTCCCTCCATATCAAAGGACCCTATAGCTAATAATTATTATTAATATGATGGCCACTATTACATACATCTACTGATAATTACCTTATGGTGACGTAAGAGGAATGGCAACAGCATTAGCATACCACCATCATGAACAACCCACCAAACATCGATATTGCCCTCAGAAAATCTCTCTGGATTTGCAGGAAACATGCTAACATTTTTGGCAACGATCAGAGCCAGGTGAGCTGCAGTTGTTTCCCTTACAAGCTCTGCAACAAAGGAAAAGGAACAGAGGAAGGTATTGGCAGCAACTCCAAATTTAAATAAATTGTAATGCATAAAAGATACAATTCTATACCAATAAAGTCCCTCCAGGTTTGGTGATCTTCTTTTTGCCTCCAATTCCGTGGCCATCCCACAAGGACAGTGTTATGCTGTAGTCCTCCAAGTCCACTGGACTGAATCAGATGGGAAATACCATCCCGAATGTTTGAAGAAGTGACTACTTGACAAAATCCCTTTACCTTCTCAGCTTCCATAATACGCCGGATAGACTGGTTTGATAAACAGTGACATGGAAAATTAGAAAAATGCCTTAAAACCCAACCCCAGACAAAACATATATTTGTTTAAAGCATTACAATGGTTTTTCCGCTTTTATTGCTGTCTTCCCCCTGTTTGGGAGAACTCTTCTTACTTTATGTCTATCTAACCGATAAAGCATGAAATGAAAAAAATCTTCGAAAATTCCTATTTGGTGCATGTTAGATATGATAGGCATTGAAGGAATATCTCCCTAACTGGCATAAGAAAAACATATTTTTGAACAGATTTAAGTTTTGAACTTTCCTCAAACTTCCTGCCCAGGGCACAGGTATCTGACAGATCAGAAAGGGAAGAGAGATTTCCTCAGTTGGGACACAGCACAGACAGTATTTAATACCCTTTTGAAGTTTTAACCCTTTACAAACCTATCCATAACAAACTGGAGTTGGGCTTTAAACAATCCATCCAAGTATATATAGTGTAACATAAAATTAATCTTACTTCTTCCGCACGCTGAGCCTGTGGATGATTCTCCAAATAGGTTCCTTCTAACACTGAGCCAACAATAGTCAGACCTTTGCCTGCTTTCAGCTGAGAGGTCAAGGAAAGAAGCTGAGGGTGAACGACATTTTGATCCTGATCCACACGGACCAGAACAAGCAGCTGAGGTCTACAAAGAGCAAAGTCAACTATTAAAATTTCATCCCAAGTGACTTTTTATCTTTTTTTTCGTAGGATTATTTACAGAAAAACATCAAAGTAGGTAGGCTGCCTATACATACCTCCAATTTTTGGTGTGTGGGGGACCCTCTTCCAACCTTAGAAGAGCATATCGAGCAGCACTAAGTGACACTCCACGAATTCCATCTCCCCACTCTTTTTCAGCCCTGCACACACAAATATCATGTAAAAATCTTTGCCTACCTCTACTAAAGATAAATAATAGTTCACCATTAAACAAGGAGATGGATACACTTTGTGGGCTCCTTTTAAAGGGAACATGAATGGAAGTTATCCTAAAAAGAACTCATTGTACTCAACCTGGCGGGACCCGATATCTGTGTGCAATAAGCGGTGCTGCAGTAAAGGCTCTCGTAAGCCTCATGTATCCATCTGAAGTTTAAATACCGCCACTTGTCCTGGGCTTGTAAATCTTCTTATTAAACTGCTAGGTAAACGTCACAGATGCACCAGCGCTACTGCACTAGCACTGTTGCATCTGTGCCTTTTGTCTGAGAGTTTAATAAAGAAGATTTACAAGCCCAGGACGAGTCCCGGTATTTAGTCTTTAGATAAATGGTAATTAGGTGGATATGTTGGAAGGCTTTACTTAATTCTTCTAAAGTGCACCATTCTTGGAATATTGGTCCTCAGAGTCAGATGGTATATTCCAAATTTTACCATCTTTAAAGGGTAACTAGATAAAAAAATATAGGAAATATTAAAAGAAAATAGCATATACGATTGCAACGCAAACCATATTGTAATTGAATGTTATTAAAACGTTGCTTTCCTTTTCAATCTGCAGTGTTGTAATTTTCTGTAAATTTGAATGCAATATGGCAACCTGGAGGTATCCTCTACACGGTTGGTGTAGGTAATGCCCCCCAGAGATGTAATTTCCTGTTAATGTGATTGGCTGACTTTTAAGTCTTAAGCATCCTCTGCAAGTTATGCAGGCACTGTAACTTTCCTCATTAGAGTCCTGAGAGTGCATCAGCTGATCAATAAGGAAAAATTCACTCCTATTCAGAATCAGTATCCAAAGGACAGAGAAGAACAAGCAGCTATTCCTTCAGTGGAGAAACAAGTAGGAACGAAGTTTGCAATGTACATTGATCACCCAGAGGAGATTTTTCTTTCTCAACAGAAGTGAAGTTACTTTTTATTCAGATCTAAAATATCTTTGAAGTGCCAAAATTGCTGCAACCATTATGATGAATTTGTCAAAAATGTATGCAAACTGTCTAACAACAAGCATGCATTCGGCTAATGCAAAAAAAAATAAAAAAATTGAATAAACCTGTACATAAGTAAATCAACTGTTTTTTTTTTCTGGGTAGAAATCTAATCGTGACAAATTTTGTCATCTTTTCCCAGTGGTTAAATATGCTTTAATTGTAAGCTATTTTGCATAACTCATTATAATCAAAAGGAAAAACTGCACATAAATGATGTCTTCACATGTAAAACTTTAATTGGCAGAGCTGTAGCATGCAGTCCCCAGAATCACCCCTCTTTGCATTAGTGCTGCAAAGTTACCATTATATGTGTACTGTATGTGTGCAATCACATACAAAAATTACTCACCCTCTGTACTCAATGTACTTGTAGATTAGACCAGCGATCAACATAGCTACAAGAGCATAATACCAAGAGCAGATAAACATGAGAGAAAGGCAAAGACTCATACCAAGGAAAGACAGGGCCCTGTAAGAGAGAGAGGCATAGAAAGCATTTCAGGAACTTGGTCCAAAGAACAAGAGAACATCTTTAATTCTACAAATGTGAGAAACAAAATATTTGAAGTAAGCACGCTGGCTTCAGTTATCTATTTATATGGACAGCTGGGTGTGGAAGTCTCTAATTTAAGGCTTATATCAAATAAAAAAAAAACTATCTATTCTTGTTCAGTACAGTTGGCCTTCACTCACCAGTGATAATATTTGAAGCGAGGCCTCCAATTCGGAGTCCTGAGCAATGTCTGAAGTGCACAGGCCAAGTTAACAAACATGTAACACATCAAGAAAAACCTGTAGTTATAGGAAAGAAGAAAAAGAGACAGAAGCTAGAAAATTAGAGGAAAGGAGATGTTAAAGAAGAATCCAAGAGTTAGTATGGAAAAAAAAGGAACCACGCTAACACTCAGACCAAAGATACAGATAACATACATGGAAAGAATAGGTGCAACTTCATCCAGTGATGCAATGAGGATGCCAATTTCACAGATACAAGCCGTCAGTAAGAGGGCCCACGTAGGTTCTCCATTAGCCTTGCCATGGCCAAACACCTGTGTAAATATAGAAAGGTGAATGTATTTTTCTTATATTAATGTTTATAATGGAATAAAGCACATTAATATTCCAATAGATAAGGGATCAATTTATAGAAGTTTTTAAACAACTTCAACTTAAGACTCACCAATTTCCTAATGGAATTCAATTGTAAAGATGGTGGATCCTCACTAAAAACATTTATAAGATGACCTCTAAATATGTCACACTATGGATGTATCTCATATGCATCCAAACCATTCCAAATCTTTTTTTTTTTTAATTATCATGAACATTTGTGCTTAATGGATTACTTTTTTTTTTTTTTTTAACTAAAGATTAACTCTTAGGAAAACAGCTAATAACTGGTGTGATTGGAGATAGTTCCATATCTCAAAACATACACTGTAGGCTTAGACCATAGAGGAGCAGAATCCCACACACAACTCTCATAGGTTCAAGTTTAACAGTCTTGATGTAGAAGCTGCCCATAACAGGGCAGCTTCTACAAAAAAGCCCTATATCTAATAGTGGCGGTAGACAAAATGGTAACAATTAGAAACAAGGCACTTCAACCAGAGTAATTTATGAAAGGGAAAATGGGAGAATAGGTGAGATACATTGTTCATCTGTAGCCCACAGTTTGTGTCCTTCCTTATAATAACAATCCAGGATATGGATGAGGAGTAGACTGGCCTTGTGATACAGTTTAAAGTTTGGAAAACCTCTACCTCCATCCCTCTTACATCTAATTAAAATGTCATATCTTAGCCTAGGACAATGTTTAGCCAAGAAGAACTGGGAATATTGGTACAGTTTGAAACAAATCCAGGAGTCTCAGAAGTATCTCCGTTTTGGTAACAATCATTCTCCCAAACCAGGAATGAAAAAGCCAAGTATGAAAACCAAGGGTATCAAGTTTTTTATAGCATTGGAGAACTACAGCGTAAGTATTGGCAGGATCAGCTGGGATATACTGTATAACCCCAGATATTTAAAGGTTTTGTTTGTCATAGCAAATTTTATTTACTTTGTAAAGAACATTTCTTGACTTTTGCTAGGGAGAAATATAAGGCCTCAGATTTAGAATAGTTAACTTTAAATATATTGATCATGACAAACTCCTCATCTTAATAGCATTAAATAATTTTAATATTATCTTTGCTTAAATCCAGTAAGTGTTATTTAAAATAATTCTACAAGTTTTAAATTGAAATATTTTGCAGTCCTACTTCTTACATCTGTAGGAAATTTGTTTTAAATACTGTTACTTTGAAGCATTTACATTATGAGGAGATTAGGAGAATATAATGTATCAATTTATTAGGAGCCAAGTAAAGAAAGACTAAAACACCATAACTTAAAGTGGAAGATAGAAAATTACATATATGGTACGGGCTTTCAGCAGCATTAAAACAGCAGTAAAAATATCCTTCAAACAGCTTCAGATAGCTCATCCATCTACTAGTTCATCTAGCTCTACCCTCCACAGGCTGACAAGGGTGCTATCCAAGCTTTGCTATGTTTCTCCTGCTCCTTTTCCTAAAGCTTAGTAAACATGGGCTGAATGTCAGGCGACATTGGCCGGTATAATGAAAACCGTCTGACATTCGGCCCATGTGTATGACAGCTGGTCCAACAGAAGCGGGCTGTTCGGCCAGCTGCTGTCAGACGAGCATGCTGGAAAACAAGAAGCCGACCGACTCTCGATCAGCCAGACCAGAGTGTTCTGGCGGGGGGGGGGGGGCGCCCCCTGTCAGGACACAACAGCTCAGTGGGGGAGATCACTGTACTAGCATCTTCAGCTTTAAAGAGGAAGTAAACCCTGATGGGTTTACTTCCTCTTTGATTCCCTGCAAAGGTAAAGCATAATGAACTACTATGCATCGCATAGTAGTCCATTATGTGTCACTTACCTGACACAGGAGCCAGCGAAGTCACCGCTGTCCCCTTGTGTACGGAGCCTCCATCTTCTTGGTGGGTCTCGCTTCTCCGGCGCTGTCATTCGATGGAGCCGCAATGGCGTCACTCCTGCGCATGCGCACGGGAGCCACCACTCACGGCATATCACCGTTAACAGCCGCGCGCTCAGTGCACCTGCGCGCACATGCGCCGTAGACAGCGGTGCCTGTCGTTTGGCAAATATCTCCTAAACCGTGTAGGTTTAGGAGATATTTCTTGGACCTACAGGTAAGCCTTAATCTAGGCTTACCTGTAGGTCAAAGTGGTTTGTAAGGGTTTACAACCACTTTAAACGTCTTTTTTCCTGTATGGTCCACGCTCCACACCTCTTTCCAGTGCTCCTCCAGACTTGAGATATCAAATATAGGCTAGAAAGATCTCTATAGTGTAGTAGTTTAAATTAGATGTATTTTATTTTAAAAGGTAGCGGTTGACATCCAAAATGGCAAAAAAAAGCCAGCAGTAGGCAAAAAAAAATGCAAAAAACAGCAGCGTGCATAAAATTCTATCCTAGCACTGGAGAAAGGTTGCTGTGGAGCGTGGACTATACTAGAAAAAAGCTGTTTAAAGCTGCAGCTGTTCCCTGCCCTGCTGGAATATCCATAACAGAGAGGAAGAAGGCACAGTTTGCCACGAGTGAGCGTTTTTGATGCATGACTAGACCCATTGGGGTCTATTTTGGAGGTGAGAGGCTAGAGCACACTGGGTGTGGATTGCTTAAAGGGATCTGTTATAAAGTTATCGTCACATTCAATCCCAGTTTTGCACTTGGACACTTTTTCCTCCACTCCCCTTCCTTTTTTGCACTAGTTTGCAGATTTAGTTCACAGATTCTGTATATTTTGAATTATCAATTTATTGCACATTTGCACTTGTGATTCTATATTAGCACCATTACATTTTATTGGCACTTTATATATGTTTATGTATATATATATAGCCCTTTATATTCTGTTGTTATTTCATTTGGCAATTTAAAGTGCACATATATATTAATGCTTCACTTAACTGCAATTTTAATTATCTGGTGTTGGTGACACCAAGTTCTGCAGTTGTATACACATTGGGGGTTATTTACGTAAGGCAAATCCACTTTGCACTGCAAGTGTACTTGAAAGTGCAGTCGCTCTAAATCTGAGGGGTAGATCTGAAATGAGATGAGGCCCTATTGATTTTATCATCCAATTATGTGCTAAAATGCTGTTTTTTATTTTCCTTGCATGTCCCCCTCGGATCTACAGCGACTTTACTTCCAAGGGCACTTGCAGTGCAAAGTGGATTTTTCTTTAGTAAATAACCCCGCACTTTTTTATAGATATTAATTGTCATACACTTTGAGTAGCGCACAAGTACCCCACTTTTTCATGTACTAACATCTGACCGAAGCTGTCAGTTTTTTTTTTTTTTTTTCAACCCAGCAAAACTAATGCTATGTACTAGGTTTAAGAAAGGAAGTGTGTTACTGACTGGGTCACCAGGTAAAAATAAAAGGCTTAAAAAGGAAAACTAATGCAACCACCACATCTTAAGACTAGTAAGCTGCAATGTATTAGGGGACATTTACTAAAACTGATGCACATAGAATCTAGTGCAGCTATGCATAGTAACCAGCTTCTTCAATTAGGCTTCAATAAAACCTAGAAGCTGATTGGCTACTATGTAGGGGCAGACTGACAACTCATGGGGCCCCCGG
This sequence comes from Lithobates pipiens, assembly GCF_037356315.1. Lineage (NCBI taxonomy): Eukaryota > Metazoa > Chordata > Amphibia > Anura > Ranidae > Lithobates > Lithobates pipiens. The sequence goes on along the minus strand of NW_027507789.1, from coordinate 53,337,878 downwards.
GCAATAGGAGATTATGGGGCCCCCGGGCAATAGGAGGTTATGGGGCCCCAAAGTATACGTAAAAACACACACACACAGTATACAATCACACAGTATACACAGACATGTTTTATTTTTTTCAACTTTTTGTACTCCTGTTGGACACCGGTGACTTACTCTCAGAAAAGGCACAATGCCATCTCGAGCTATGGCCTGCAAGAGTCTTGGTGCTCCTGTTAAGCTCTGTAAACCAGCTCCACATGTAGAAAAGAAAGACCCGATCACAATGACCCAAGGCGATGGCCAGGCCAGTGTTCCCACCACTAAATTCCCATTAACAGCTTCTCCAAACCTGCAAGAGAAAAGAGACTAACTTTTGCACGAGAAGATACACATTAAAGAACACAATTTTTCACTCATCAAATTATCTCTAGGAAAAGGAGCAGATCTTGTTTGAAAACAATTTCTGTGCTAAATAAAGGAGCATTTAAAACAATATCTGTTCAAAAAAGACATCACATCACACAAGAAAAGCAGAAAGTGGAAAAGAGTGTAAAAAAAAACCTACAAGGTGTTTGCAAATATCTAGAACAGCCTTTTTCAATCAGGGTGCCATGGCACCCTGGGGTGTCTTATGCGTTACTCAGGGGTGCCTTGGTAAAATGACTACAAAACTGCCCAAAAATTGTCCACCAACTAAAGAATGTATCAAGCCTGCCTTTTGCAAAAAGCCACAGATTTTTATTGTACAGCATTAAAGCCTTGGGTACTATGTGGGTCAGCTGCCGGCTGCAGTTAACAAAAAACATCCTTTACCCTGTCTGAGTCAAATCCACCTTCATTTGCGTGTTAAACGCTCCCCCTCCCTGGCACTGCAGCTCACTGTGGGAGGATTTAGCAATAGAGGCAGTGAGCAGAAGTAGGTGTGGCCAGATGTCTGATTGACAAGCTATAGGTTTGCGAATAAATTTTGACAATGATGTTAGCCACACCCCCTACAACATCTTCTATCCCAATTTCAGTGCAAACAGCCTACATCGACGTGGTAGATTCAGGAGAAGTGTGCACAAATCCCAAAATTTTTTTATAATACTCACTTGTCTTGTAAAACAACCCCTTCAATACATGCGCCAAACAGAACAACAGAGGTAATATCTGTACAGTTGTAAAGGAGACATTTCCATAATTTAAAATTTTGTTAGAAGAATACAATGTTGTATTTGAGGAGGTCCATCTGTAAAATCTATTTTGTGACAATGCAGACGAGAGAAAAGAAAGTTTAGGGGTATCTTTACAAATTAAATCTTAAAGCGTTACTAAAGGTTAATTTTTTTAATTAAAATAACAAACATGTTCAACTTACCTACTCTGTGTATTTGTATCCAAGATATCCAGGAAAGTCTACTGAATATACTTTTGTATATTTGATTTTCAATCAACTTATACTGTTCTATGTTGAATTAATGGACAGGATATAGCCACCAACAACTTGGTGGGAGTGTTTGGTCAGACGATGACATCCGTGTGAGAAGAAAAGTCTATATGCTACTGACTTTAAAAGGATGTACAGTTTTTGGCCATGGTAATGGTGTTCTACATGATTACATGACTTCAATGACTACCTTTGTATGTGGCAACACTTCAAAGTAACTGCTCTGTCGGGACAACGACGCACTAAAGCCACAGTGGCCGAATGTCGAACGGCATTGGCCCATTCAATAGGGACCGGCTGACATTCGGCCCATGTGTATGGCAGCCGATCCGACAGTTTGGCCAGCTTCTGTTGAAGGCTTATGATGGAAAATGGTCTGCCGACCGGCTCCGGCTCACCACTCTCACCCAATGCTAATAACTAACAATAATAAACTAGTGGTGTGTACTAGGCTTAGGGCTTGTTCACACAGGTGGCAGTAAACAAACAACTTACTTTCTGTACAAATTTTTTTTGGGCAAATTAACGTGTGTGTGCCTGATTTTTGATGTATAATTTTAAACTACATATATAGATAGAGACTAATAATTATATTCTACATTTTTAAGACCTTTGTCTTCTGACTCACAAATTCTCCTTCCTTTGTTTACTTTTTATAGATTTAAAGAAAACCTTTGGGAGGCATGGACACAAGTCATTGCTGATCTCTAAAGACTTGTAAAGCTCAAACTGACTTAGCATAAAAAGTACTAAAGAGCAAAAGTCCACCCCCTCCCCTCCCCCCCCCACCCTTGAATCTGGGGCCCCAGAAGTTGCCCTTATAATAATCAGCAACGGATGACCACCATCATGAAAGGATACACACAAAAGATGTGGTAGCAATAGCCATTATAGTTCCTATAGGGATTGATTTTTGGGCATCGCGGAGATCTCCGGACCTGTTTGATCCAGCCATAATCCCTGCAATGGAAAAGGAAAAATAAGAAAAGCAGATGCAACAATCACAAAAAATGTGACATTCAGAGAGGAGGCAGTGTATAAAATAACATGCATTTGGCATAATTTAGTCACACCCCGCTTTTCACACATTTACTCATTTTGCACCCCCAGTTGAGCCTTAATTTAGCCGAAGGTGGGAAGGTGTCTGTGCTTTGTTACGAAGCCCGCTTGCCTTCCTTCGGCTACATTAAGTAGTTCACAGCCATGTAGAAGGAGATGTTTTTTGTGGGTGAATAACATTTTCAGCGACTGATAAAGTACGCCATTCCTGTAGCTTGAGTTAGAGGTGCTTGCTTTCAAAGAATTTACTTATTAAATCACCAGGCAGAAGTGATAACATGGGTTCTCATTAAAGCTCAATTAACTCAAACTGTGAAAAGTGATTAAAAAAATATTGTCAGGCGGAATATTCTCGTGCTCAAATTACATCCTCCTACAGATACTTCTCTCCTAATCAAACGCAAGGCAGGTGGGGTCGACGTAAACCGCAAGATGCTGAGTGTAATGAAGATGGGAACGGAGATTGTATCTCCTTGATAAGTCAAACACCCAGGAAGCCATGTCAGAAGAGGTGGTAATCAGTTACAACAACTTATCTATCACACTGTAATCCTCTTTTAACTTAAATGATATAATTGTAATAAAATGGTTTATGTAGAAGAGTTTTGAAACATTTATGGGCAATTATGTAAAAGACTCAGGGCTAGTGATGAGCTTGGTTGGGTTCAGATTTGGATCTTTGCCAGGAGGCTGTGACCTGTACAGGCCAATCATCTGCAGCCAATGCATTCACCCCCTCCCTTGCTGCTGCACATTACAAGGGGCACGTATATAAGCGGCTGTGAGGCAGGGAATGCCCTGGCCCCAGATGGTTGACCCATACAGGTGACAGATTTCTGGCGGGCTCACACATGTGGGTTCGGATCCTAGTCCCAACACACCCAAGTTCATCACTGCTCAGAACATGGCTAGAGCAAACAGTGGCTAAAATGGGTCTTCTAACCCTTGAAAATGTATGTAAAACTTAAGGCCTCATGCACATGGGCCTCCTGCATTTATGCAGGGGAAATTGATCTGAGAAGTGCAAACAAACTTTATACCCAGACTTTTTTTCCCGTGTCTAGATCAGGGTTTCTTAACCAGGGTTCCTCCAGAGGCTGCTAGAGGGTCCTTGAGCAATGAGGAATTTCTGCCTCTTAGATAAGTTCCCACTGACACCATTGATCTTTTTAGCTATCTATACACAGTAGGGGGTAATTCTTCCCAACAAGTGTAAAGCCTTGTACACACTATGAGTTTTTTTCTAATCAACCCAGCGGGTTGAACGAAAAAAAAAATGTCAGCTCTGATCTGAGCTGCTGTACAAACCATCCAAGTACAGCAATCTCCCTGTCGAGCTGTTGTTTTCTATCAGGGGGAAGACCCCCGCTGCCAAAACACTCCGGTCAGCGCTCAGAGCCATTGGCTGCTGGTTTTCCAGCATTCTCATCCGACAGAAGCCGGTCGTTTGGACCGGCTGCCATAAACACGGGCCAAATGTTGTCTAGTTCAATAAAAACTGGCTGACATTTGGCCCGTGTGTATGGCAGCTGGTCCAACAGAAGCCAGCCGTTTGGCCTGTACATATGGGGCTTTAGGAGCATTCTGCCCACTGACCATCACAAACATCAACAGAGTTGTAGATATAGTAATTTTTAGCAGGGGCACCCTGAGACCGGAAAGTTATTTCAAGGGTTCCTCTGTATTAAAAAGGTTGAGAAAGGCTGGTCTAGATGAATGTGAGTTTGCATGCATTTAGCTTCAGAAAACCAGGCTATTTGGCCCTTTGATGCAAACAACTTTAAATTGTGTAAATGCAGCCAAACGTCTAGATATGAATTCAGCCATAGCAAAGCATTGCATGTTATTACATTACATTATTATACATTACATTTCCATATGCAATTAGAAATGAGATCCAAACACATCTGGGATGCATGTATTTGGACACCAGTGTGCATGGAGCCTAACAATGTTCTTCTGTTATGGGCTCCCTTTTTGTCTATTAAATAAACCATTGAAAGCATTTTGTTATATCTGTTTGATAAATGCAAAAATTATACCTTTTGATCCTGCCAGAAATCTTGCAAGCGCATAGCCTCCTATGCATGCTACCACTGCAGCACTGTTATAAGTTAGCATTGTCCCTAATTCTCTCTGTGGACTACATATCACCTCCTCAATGTTATGGAGGAGAGGTGGAGTAATTCTGTAGTCCTTCCTAGGGTGCCAACACTGCTCCTCCATAAATGCAGCATGGAGTTGTCACTCTAGGACAGGGAGCAAGATTGGCAGGTTAAAATAAAAACCTGAAAAAATCTTAATGCAGCCATTACATCTAAGTACTTGTAAGCTGCAATATATTACATTTTTGTTTACAGGTTTAGAAGCACTCTCAAACAATAAAATAAAATGAACACCTTCAATACTGGTGCATCATTTTACCTAACTTCCAACAAGAGATGCTTAGCCTGATGTCCTAGGTTCAGGATATAATCTAGATCAGCGTGGCCGGTCCATAAGGGGAGCAGGGGCGCCGGCCCCTAATTTCCATGTGGGGCGCCGGATGCATAGATTTCTACAAGGTTTTCTTTTCTTTTTTGAAGTACACAATTAGAGCCTGAGGCTCTAATTGGCTTCAAATAGGTTGAGCTCTGCACCCTGAGCCCACCCAACATTGGCTACTGTCTTCCAGCCAATCATGACAGGAAGTGGGTCCTAAGACTGGAATGGCTGGGAGGGGAAGTGACCGGATTGGCCAGGATAAGAAGCCAGGGAAGCCGCTGATGCCACCCGCGACCTGAATGGAGTAAGTGTGGGGCTGGCGGACTGGTGAGTGGGTGCGGTGGGGGGCTTGTTTGCTGCCCCCTCCAAAAATGGAGCACCAGCCACCATGGATGCAGATAGTGCTAATAAAACGAAAGATTTTAGGGAACTTTTGGCAGTGAAACATTTCCAAACTTGAAGAGTAAATCCATGAGTAGCAGCCGCTAAATCTACATTTATGCTGTGCAAATGGGCCAAAAAATGAATGTTATTAGGCTATTTCCTGTGCCGGTTGACTGTTTTTTGTTGATTTAAAATGAAAAATACTACATTTTGGCCACGAGATGGCATTAAAGTATTTGTTAACCCATTTTTATAAGTCTCTGCCAGCCCCTCTATTAGAGGCTGGCATAGCACACTATGCAAGTTGTTTTAAAAAACGAGGCTTGTAAATACCGATTTTGAGATGTCTTCAGGCCGGCCACATGACTTTACAGCTCTGATGGATGTCTTCTGCGGGGGGGGGAGGAAAGATCTCCTTCTGACGTCAGCTGGGGAGATCACTTGGCCACTCGTCTCCTACTGTAGAAGCTCTGTCTCGTAGCTGTAAAGCGGCCACGATTCACATGACCGGCGTGAAGACAGCTCAAAGTCGGTATTTACAATGCTCGTTTTTTAAAACAACTTACATAGTGTGCTATGCCAGCCTCTAATAGAGGGGCTGACAGTGACAATTTTACAATTTTTTTTTCAATAATAGCACTGGATGGAGACAGACACAGAGAGGGATCTGACAGGCAGGGAGGAGGGGGTGAGGGGGAGAGAGAAGAGCAGGAGGGGACAGCAGTGTATGATGCAGGGATGCACTCTGACCACGGTGGTCAGGGCTCAGCAGCCCTGATTTTTGTGGTCAGCACAGAGAGGGGATACATGAAGTGGCAAGTTCAGGGAGTTTTTTTTTTACAGTTTAGAGGGGGGCAGATTACACAGCACAGTGCTTGGGTAATCTGCTTTAAGGGGCCAGGATCTGTACTCTGTACTTTAAGTTCCATAGGAATTTTCTATGATACCCTGGGATTTTTCTATGATACTTAGCTCCTCTCTCTGATGCCCCTGAATGTTGCATGTAAATATGTGCAAAAAACACTCACATGTACATAGCCACATTAAATAACATGCAGCTGCGTACATGAACATATGCAAGCCAGGAGAACTATAAAACTGTAATGACCCTTTTAAACAGGGGTGGTAAAACAGCGTTTGAGCCAAGAACCTACCGAAAAGATAACATACAGCCGGAGGGGACTATATATATATGCTGAGTTAAATTTTCCATGGCTGCTAGGGAATAATTCTGTCACTGATGCCAACAATGAGATACTATTCTGCTCATGACACTAACGATAGGGCAGTATTCTTCCCAATGACATCAAAGTAAGGCACTATTCCTCCCAATGACACTAAAGATGAAGAATTGTTTACTCCCATGATGCCAAGAATTTTTTTTACTCCCACTGGCCACAATCCGGCCCTCCTACAGTTTGAAGGACAGTAAACTGGACCTTTATTTGGAAAGTCTGGAGACTCCTATGCTACAGAATGATTGCGTGTTACTGCTTCTTCCCACAATTCAAGTCGAGTTGGCCAATTCACTGAAAACAATGCCTTCCCTGTGCGGCTGATATCTTATTTTAATAGTTATTGAGAGAGAAGTAGCAATTGAACTAAGTCAAGATCTCCTTCCAGTAGCAAGCTCGACATTCAAAACAATAAATTGGAGGAAGAAGCTTGTAAAAATGTGAACGTTTTGTCAAGTTACTTCAAGATAAAAACTGCAATAATACCTAAAAAAAAAAAAGTTTGCTGAAAATAAACGTTATTTTCAAGTAGACATTAAAGTAAAAAAGGTGTAGGCCCAGTAGAGGAACTTGCGGAAATCACATTGCTGGAGCACGGGTGAGTATTTGTGGACTTCAGTATCACTGAATCTTGCTGGGATATCACACATTCCAATAAGTACTCAAATGGTACCATTTTTTCAAATATGGTTGTAGCCGGGCATGGAATATAATTCAGTTTTCATAAACTGGTTTATGTAGTTATGTTTAAAATACCAATCCTAGATGACTGTTTAATGCACTATTTTGCCAAAAGTATAGGGACACCTGCCTTTACACGCACATGAACTTTAATGGCATCCCAGTCTTTGTCCATAAAGTTCAATATTGAGTTGGTCCACCCCTTGCAGCTATAACAGCTTCAACTCTTCTGGGAAGCCCAAGGTTTAGGTGTGTGTTTATGGGAATGTTTATTCCAGAAGAGCATTTGTGAAGTCAGGCACTTATATCGAAAAAGAAGACCTGGCTCACAGTCTCCTAATTCATCTCAAAGGTGTCCTATCTGGTTGAGGTCAGGATTCTGTGCAGGCCAGTCAAGTTCCTCCACCTCAAACTCGCTCATCCATGTCTTTATGGACCTTGCTTTGTACACTGGTCTGCAGTCATGTTGGAACAGGAAGAGGCCATCCCCAAACTGTTTCCACAAAGTTGGGAGCATGAAATTGTCCAAAATGTCTTGGTATGCTGAAACCTTAATGCCCCGTACACACGAGAGGACTTATGTCCGACAGACTTCCAAAGGAGTTCCGCCGGAATTCCGCCGGAGTTCTGACAGACTTTTCGGCCGAACGGACTTGGCCACACACGATCACACTAAACTCCGACGGATTCGAACGTGATGACGTACGACCCGACTCGAATAAGGAAGTTCATAGCCAGTAGCCAATAGCTGCCCTAGCGTCGGTTTTAGTCCGTCGGAGTAGCATACACACGAGCGGATTTTTCGAAGGGGACCGGGTCCGGCGGAGTTCCGTCGGGAAAATTTGAAGCATGCTTCATTTCTAAAGTCCGTCAGACTTTTGCGAAGCTAAAGTCCGTTGCAGCCCACACACGATCGGATAGTCTGACGGACTCGGTCTGACGGACTTTGGATGTTGAAAAGTCCGCTCGTGTGTACGGGGCATAAGAGTTCCCTTCACTGGAACTAAGGGGCCAAGCCTAACCCCTGAAAAACAACCCCACACCATAATCCCCCCCTCCATCAAATGATTTGGAGGGGTGGCCCAATATTTTTGGCAATATAGTGTGGATGAGTGAGTTTGGGGTGGAGGAACTTGACTGGCCTGCACCTCAACTCAATAGAATACTTTTGGGATGAAATAGAGCAGAGACTGCGAGCCAGGCCTTCTCATCCAACATCAGTGCCTGACCTCACAAATGAGCTCCTGGAAGAATGGTTAAACATTCCCATAAACACACTCCTAAATCTTGTGACAGCCTTCCCAGAAGGTTTGCAGCTGTAATAACTGCAAAGGATGGGCCAGCTCAATATTGAACCTTACAGACTAAGAATGGGATGCTATTAAAGTTCATGAGCGTGAAAAGGCAGGTGTCCCAATACTTTTGGCATTATAGTGTAGTTGTATCAGATTATCTGAACAGGAGATATCCAGTTGCAAGCAATGAACAAGGAGCGTATCTTCAAACATAGAGATGACGGCATGGAGGAAAACTGTTAACTGGCATTTTGACACCTCCATTGTAACCTATAACAGTACCTAACAGAACAAAAGGTGACATAGCAAAGTTGCATAAGTGTTACATAGCTACATTTATATTCAATGAAACTTCACACAGCTGTGAATGTTAAAATAGATGTAAGGACAATGCAGGGCTTTTTTTCATCAAGAACATGGGGGAATGCAGTTCCGGCACCTTAAGCACTAAATGTATATAATAGCAAGGGGTACTGGGGTATGCTGGAGGGTCTATTGATGCTGGCAGGAATCTATTTTTGTGTGTGGTCTATTGTTGCTGAGGGGGTCAATTGTTGAGGGAGAGGTCTATTGTTGGTGGCTTCTGGAGGGTCTATTGTTGCTGGCTAAAGGGAAATCTGTTGATGTTGCTGGGGGTCTATTGTTGCTGGGGTGGTATTTTGTAATGGGCGGTCCATTGTTGCTGGGGGGGGGGGAATAATGTTGTGTAGGAGATCTACTGTTGCTGGAGTGGGTCTACTGTTGCTGAGGGGTATCTATTACTGCTGGGGGGTCTATTGTTGCTGGGGTGGGGTCTAATGTTGCTGGCTGCAGAGGATCTATTTTAGTGCTTTTTTTGTTATCATTCACAAATCCCATAGAAATTATTTAGCACCACAAAATGATAGTTGGTTCTGTACTCTTTAAGAGCCGTTACAGGGAGGTGAGTAGGGGGCGGGGACAAGGAGTGACTCAGAAGGGGGGAGGTCCTGCACTCCTTTGAAACGCGTCAGCCAGCAGTGATCCTGATGTCCTCATCTTTACCATCTGGTGATTGTCGATTTAAGACTGTTCGCCACAAATTGGTTGGTTTTAATTTTATTTTTAAATTTTTAATTTTTAAGTAATTTTTCTTCACGTTAGTGAATATAATATTTAATTCATTTATATTATTAAATTTGATTAGGATAATGCACAAGGCCAGTGCGCCCTCTTTTCTTTTTTTAGGATATCCCCTATCCTGGAGGGCAGCAAGGCCTGAGAAACTATCACTTGAACAATAGATCACCCAGACATCACACTTATGTGCAAGAGTATTTGTTTGCTGTAAGCAATTTTAGTACAGGAGCATGCGCAGACAAAGTTAAATAAAATGGTGTTTACATTAAGATTTACCAGTAACTATATGCAGGAAATATAAGAGCAGTGCGGAGGTGATGGTGTTGTCTTTTTACTTTAAAGTGGTTGTATACTCAAATTTTTAACTTTTACCTACAGGAAAGCCTATAATAAGGCTTACCTGTAGGTAAAAAAAATATCTCCTAAACCTGAACGGTTTAGGAGATATTCCCCTCGGTATGCGCCGCTGACTGCAGCGGCGCATGCGCACAAGGGGATTCTCGGCCTGAAAATCCGGCAGTGGCCGGCCGGCCGGAATGAAATCTCCCGCGCGCATGCGCGGGAGTGACGATATCGCGGCTCCGGCCACTCGCAGCGCCGGAGCCGCGATACCCGGAAGAAACGCCGAGGGAGCATGTCAGCTCCCTCGGCGTGGATCGGGCCAGATGTCGGGGGCCTCGTTCTAAGGTAAGTATTTCATAATGAGCTAGTATGCGGTGCATACTAGCTCATTATGCCTTTTGCTTTGCAGGTTTAAAAAAAATAAATAAATAAAATTGCGGGTTAACTACCGCTTTAATAGCAACACTTTCCCATAGGGGTCTATTTATAAAAGAGTTGTTGCACAAATGTCCGAAGCATTTATGCAAGCTGAATGAAAAGTCACCGTATTTTTTCTAAGAGATGAATTCCTTTTATCATCAACTCCATCTAGTGACCAAAATGCAGTATAGTTCTTCCATTGCAGTATTTCAGAAAATGTAACCTGCATTTTGGCCACTAGATGGAGCTGACAATCCATACATTATTCTATTAAAAAAAATAAAAAATATAAGGCAACATTTTAATTCAGTTTGATATCTTTTATAGTTTTATAGATAGATCCCATAATGTAACTTATAACTTTGTTAGATTTAGTATGTAATTGTAGCATTCCTTGTGAAAAACTTTAGACAGCGTAAAAAAAAGTTAAAAAAAATTAAAACTGCGAACGCACACGTCGTTCTGGTGCGCATATGTAAACGGCGATCACACCATACATGTGAGGTATCATGGTGAACATCAGAGCGAGAGCAATAGTTCTAGCCCCAGACTTCCTGTGTAACTGTAAACTGGTAGCCTGCAAAGACATTTAAACCGTTGCATATAGAGATATTTAGGGAACGTAGTTTGGTGCCGTTCCACAATGCAATTTTAAAGTGTTATACGTTAGGTATCTATTTACCCGGCATAACATCATCTTTTAGATTTTACAAAAAAATGGGTATTATATTGTGTTTGTGTGCACTAAAATTCATTAAAGTGTATTTTTTATTTAAAAAATTGTGTTTAAGAGTGGAAAATTGTATACTTACCTAATGATAATTTTCCTTTCCTGATACATAAGCATGACAGCATATATGTATGGGTACAGGCTCCACCCCCTGCCCAATCACAGGACTGGCTATACTATGTAAATGAGCCACTTCCCTCAAGGTGGCATTCGCATAACTACCCAATGCTAAGCCCCTAGGGGTGGACCTGTATGCTGTCATGCTTATGTATCAGGAAAGAAAAATTACCATCAGGTAAGTATACAATGTTCCGTTTTCCTGACACAAGCATGACAGCATACACGTAATGGGATGTAGCACGCCACAAACCACAAGGGAGGGTAATGCTGAAGTATTTTATTAGTCATTAGCTCTGGCTAACACAGAACGACCAAGCTCCACTGTAGTCAAGGCCGCTGGATCTACCTTATAATGAGCCAAAAATGTGCGGTACGTAGACCACGTCGCAGCTCTGCATATCACTTCTGAGGATACTCCCCTAAATTCTGCCCATGAACCTGCCAGACTTCTCATTGAGTTGCTCTCACACCCATCAGAGATTCCAGACCTTTCGCTAAGTAAGCGCTCTTAAAGTGGTTGTAAACCCTTACAGACCACTTTTACCTACAGGTAAGCCTAGATTAAGGCTTACCTGTAGGTGCAAGAAATATCTCCTAAACCTACACGGTTTAGAAGATATTTGCAAAAGACAGGCACTGATGTCTGCGGCGCATGCGCCGTAGACAGCAGCGCGCAGGCGCACTGAGCGCGCCGCTGCTAACGGCGATCATACTGTTAGTAGTGGCTCCCGCACGCATGCGTGGGTGTGACATCATCATGGCTCCGGTCAATCACAGTGCCGGAGCCACGATACCTGGAAGGAAGATGGACGCTTCGTGGAAGAGGGGACAGCGGTGACATCACTGGCTCCTGTATCAGGTAAGTGACACATAATGGGCTACTATGCAATGCATAGTAGCCCATTATGCTTTACCTTTGCAGGGAAACAAAGAGGAAGTAAAACACATCAGGGTTTACTTCCTCTTTAATGGTTTTGAGCAGCCACAAAGCCAGCGTTCTGGTAGATGCTGCCAGCCCTTTTCCCACACCCCCTGGGATGACAAACAAATTCCAGTCTTCCTTAAGGAGGCTGTCTTCTGTAGATATAGTTTAAAGATAGAGCCAACATCCAACTCACAAGTCAGAGTAGTTAAGTCATTTTCCATTGTTGATAGGATGATATCCTTCTTCCAATGGAATGGCTTATTCACTTGAGGACGATGCTGAGGGAGAGTACTTAATACCAACCTGTCCGGAAAGTGACAACAATAAGGAGGCTTATGGGCCTAGAGCTTGCATATCTGATATCCTTCTTCCCGATGGCCATGAGAAACACTGCTTTCAATGTTATATTCCATAATGAAGATGACTGGTCAACCAGAAAGGGTGATTGAGACTTGAACTCTGAGCGTGTGTCTACATGCAGGCTCATATCCAGACCTGTCTGGAGAAAGTCTAAGCCCTCGTACACACGGTTGGACATTCCGACGGAAAATGTCCGATCGGACCGTGTTGTTGGATAATCCAACCGTGTGTGGGCTACATCGCACTGTTTCCGTCGGAATATCAGACCGACAAAGTTTTAGAGCTGGGCTATAAAATTTTCCGACAACATGATCCGATCGGACTTTGTCCGATCGTTTGTAGAGAATTTCCGATCGGACAAAGTCCCACGCATGCTCAGATCAAATTCTTAGACCTAAGCTATTTGCTACTAGCCTGAACGTAGTCCCGTCATAACTAAATAACGTCATCACATTCTGAACGATCAGATTTTCCGACAACTTTGTCTGACCGTGTATATGCAACACCAGTTTCAGACAAAAATCAGACGGATTTTGTTGTCGGAATGTCCGACCGTGTGTACAAGGGCTAAGACTTGTGACTCTGGTGGTGATAGAAAATCGAAAGCCTTGGGATTCAGCAAAGGTGAATAAGTATTGTTTGTTATAGTGGCTCTTGCCTTTAGCAAAGTCTCGATGACTGAGGCTGGACAACTTGCTTTATTTAATCTTTGCTTCTTAATCTTCAAGCCACTAAATGGAACTTGGCTAAATCTATATGGATTACATGACCCTGTTGAAGAAGGTCCGGCACATTTGGAAGTAGAATTTGGGGTTCCAGCAGAGGGGACTGCAGCAATAGAAACCACAGCCTGTGAGGCCAAAAGGGAATGATAGCTATCACTACCCCTGTATGCTTGTGTATTCTATGTCGCAGACCCATTCGGAGCTGAGTGCATCCACTGCCTACGCTTCTGGAAACGTTACTCTTGTAACGAAGCATTTGCACTTGTTGTTGACTGGAGATACCATTAAATGGAGGTCAGGGTGACCCCACTGACTGCAGATCTTGTGAAAGACTGACTTGCTCAAAGATCATTTGTTGTTGTCCATAGGCTGGAATATACATGGCTGTAGGTCTCACAAATTCTGCTGGGCCCAAATAATAATGGGCGAGACTTCCATTATGAGTGTTCGGCTCCGTGTTCTACTTTGGCGAAACACATTTTTGACTGCTGTCTTGTTGTCCATGTGAAGTACCACCTTGGCTTCCCTGATTTGATCCCGGAATGCTTTCAAGGCCATAAAGTCTGCTTTCAGCTCAATTACATTGGAGACTTCTCTCCGTCTGTTTTTCCATCGACCCTGGGCTAGGAGCCCATTCAGATGCGCTCTCCAGCCTACAGCTGACGCATCTAACGTGATCAGCATTGGTGAACCCGGATTCAGTTGGTGGAAATTTGACAAGCTCAATGGCATCAGCCACCAACTGGGAGATTGCTTCATCGGACAGGGGGTGGAGCCTGTACCCATACATGTATGCTGCCATGCTTATATCAAGAAAAACCACTGCGAAAATACTGCGTGACATAAAAAATTGCAACACCCACTATTTTATTCTCAAGGGCATCTGCTTAAAAACCTTTATAATGTTTCCAGGTTCTAAGTAATTTTCTAGCAAAATAAATCATGACTTTTACATGTAGGGGAAAAGTGTCAGAATAGGCCTGGGAAGCAGGTGGTTAAAGCATGTGTTGATAGCATTTTTATACAATTTTGCTGATTTCAATGGGAAACATATTAAAGTGACACTAATGGAATTTTTTTTTTTAAACAACAAACATGTCATACTTAGCTCGGAAATGGAGGATTGGGGCTGCTCTGTGCAAAACCATTGCACAGAGCAGCCCCAATCCTCCTCTTCTCAGGCCCCCTATCTGCACTCTGGGCTTCTCCCCCCTGCTAAGTGCCCCCATAGCAAGCCCCAAGCCGGCTCTCTATGTCTATAAGACACATGGAGTGTGGCTCGGCCCTGCCCCCTGCTCCCTCCTCACAGGCTGTGAATGACAGATGTGGGAGCCAATGGCTATTGCTGCTGTGTCTGAGCCAGTGAGACGGGAGAGCGGGGGGAGAGCAGCTGTGATCAAGTTTAGGGAAGCTTTGAGATCAAGCTTAGGTATGTATTGGGTGGGGGTGGGGGGTAACTGGAAGGGGAGCAGCACATAGAAGGCTTTTTACCTTCATGCTTGGAAAGCATGAAGGTAAAAAAACAAAACAAAAAAAACTTCAGCCTTTAGAAAAACTTTAAGGCAAAATGCAAAGGTATAAATCCAACGTTAGACAACTGTCACCAGAAGTGGTATCCCCATTGAGGTTTCCCCTTTACCTCCTGTTCCTAAGGCTGGCCATACGTTATACAATCGTCTTGTACAATTCTCCTTTAGATTTGCCAAAACTATATAATATGAGGTCAGACCTAAACACTTTCAATTTGTATGCAATCAGGCAGGCCCTTGCACTACATAGTTGAAGGTTAATCTAAAGAAAATTGAACAAGAAAATTGTACAATGTGTGGCCAGCTTAGGACAACTCAAAATGTTTGGTTTTCCTGTCACTTGTGCACTGGATACATGGTCAGCAGGACCAATAGTGGGAATAAATCTGAGAGAAAACAAAACCTGACAGAGGCTCCAGACCCTTCCATATTCTATTCAAAACATCACACTGTAGAGAACTTTATAACTTATGCTTATCATGTGCAACAATAATATAGTACAAATGCCTGATTGTATAAAGATTGAACCCGATAATTACTAGGCAAGCCTGTGGCCAATCATAGCTCAGGCTGTGTAGTACACTCCCCACACTATATAAGGCCGCCAGCGCGGCGGCCTTGTGTAGTGTGTTGGCGTCTGAAGCAGTTAGTGGGTGTTCTGTGTACCTTCAACACAGTACACACCGATCGTTATCGGCCGATTTTCGATCTTGCTGTTGTGTAGTGGTTGTTGTCTGCGTGCCCTGACCGCAGTATACACCGCTATATTCACCTCACCTATATAGCTAGTGATCTATCTTTTATAATAGAGCTTGCAGTCAGTAGTATTAGGAGCTTGTGCGTGCTGTCTGTGTGCTCTGTACCCAGTACACACCGCTATATCCACCTACATAGCTCTTCTCTATTTGAGCCCACTTGCCATCTGCAGGAGTTATTGGAAGTTGTGTGTGCCTCCAGCACAGCACAGTATACATCTGTATATACCCCTTTATCTCTGGTGTTCTATAATAAAGGCATCTGCAGGAGTTAGTGGGTGTTTTGTGCCTCCAGCACAATATACACCTGTATCTACCCTTTATTGCTGTTCTCTAATAGAGCCATCTGCAGGGCTTAGTGGGTGTTGTGGGACTCCATTACAGTATACCCCTTTATCTCTGGTGTTCTATAATAAAGGCATCTGCAGGAGTTAGTGGGTGTTGTGTGCCTCCAGCACAATATACACTACCCAGCTGCTGTTTTACCCAACTCCCTTCAGGCCATTACCATGTCTGGAAGGCCAGCAAGGAGAGGCAGACAGGCGCGAGCCGATAAAAGAGGGCAAGCAGGCTCTGTGTCTAGAGACAACAGTGCTGGTCGTGGACGCGGTGCATTGTCATCAGCACATGTCCATGGGACACGCTTGTCCTTCTTTTCGGCAGCTGGACATGTTGAACCGCAACATGCCAATGACTTGGTAGAGTGGATGACCAAGCCCTCTTCATCCTCCTCATCCTCTCTCACCCAGTCTCAGGGTACTAGCAAAGCAGCTGCCAACGCATAGTCTTCCCTCGTCTCAATGTCATCATCAGTGACTCCTTCCCTAGACCCACCACGTCCTCCTGAGGAGTCTCCAGAACTCTTTGAGCACAGTGTTGGGTACATGCTCCAGGAGGATGCCCAGTGTTTTGTAGGCTCTGATGATGACACTCAGCTAGAGGAAGGCAGTAGCGTGAATGCAGAGAGAGGGGATGCTCAAGAAGGACAGCAATCTGGCAGTCATGTTCCACAAGCTGCAGCATATTGCCATGTTTGCTACAGCGATGAAGAGGGAGGGAATGATGAGGGCACTGACTCCACGTGGGTGCCTGGTAGGAGAGAGGAGGAGGAGGAGGAGGCACATGTCCAACAAGGCAGGATGCCCTCCGGGGGCCAGCTTAGGGGCAGCACACTGACTGAATCACACCGCAGAGCTCCGCCTGTGCAGGGCGCTGCCTCTGCGCGTTATTCTAAAAGTTCTTTGGTGTGGGCCTTTTTTGAGATGAGTGCATCAGATCGCACCGCTGCTATCTGCAACATATGTCACAAGCGTATCTCGCATGGCGAAAAAATCAGCCGCTTGGGCACCACATGCTTGACCAGACATATGTTGACCTGCCATGCAGCTCGTTGGCAAGCGTACCTCAAAGACCCACACCAATGAACAAAGCGGACCTCTCCTTGCTCCTCATCAGCTGGCATCTCCAACGCCACTAGACCTTCAGTCCTCTCTGAAACCTGCTCTGAGAGGAATGAAGGTGTAGAATTAGGTGTGTCACAGCCAAGTGTTTCCGGGCACTCTGCTAGCAGTACACCCACGTCCGATTATAGCAGGCAAATGTCCCTGCCCCAGCTGCTGGACCGGCAAAAGAAGTTCACTCCCAGCCATCCACATGCCCAGCGGTTGAATGCTAGTTTGGCTAAATTGCTAGCACTTCAACTGCTGCCTTTTCAGTTGGTAGACTCGGCCCCCTTCCGTGAGTTTGTACAATGTACGGTTCCTCAGTGGCAGGTCCCCAAACGACACTTTTTCTCACGGAAGGCGATTCCGGCTCTCTACCGGCATGTGGAAGGCAATGTCCTTGCCTCGCTGGACAGGGCGGTCAGCGGTAAGGTGCATATTACCGCTGACTCATGGTCCAGCAGGCATGGACAGGGACGTTACCTGTCTTTCACGGCCCATTGGGTCACTCTTCTGGCAGCTGGGAAGGATGCAGGACAAGGTGCAGTAGTGTTGGAGGTTGTTCCGCCACCACGCCTCCAAAATGCTACTATTGGTTGTGACACACCTCTCTCCTCCACCCCCTCCTCTTCTTCTTCCTCCATGGCCTCTTCCAGTGCTCTGTCCTCAGAACCAGCGGTGCTCCGTAGGCGTTCCAGGGGCTATGCAAGTACGCAGGCAAAACGATGCCATGCCGTGCTTGCACTGGTTTGTTTGGAGGACAGGAGCCACACTGGGGCGGATGTTTTGTCAGCTCTGCAGGGGCAGGCCGAGAGGTGGTTGACGCCACGCCAGCTTAAGCCAGGCATGGTGGTTTGTGACAATGGCACCAACCTCCTCTCCGCCCTCCGACAGGGACAACTGACCCATGTGCCCTGTGTAGCTCACGTCCTTAACCTGGTGGTGCAGCGGTTCTTGGGCAGGTACCCCGGCTGCTGGTGGCTTTGTTACCGATCACAGGGTGTGCCTGTCCACCGAATCAGTTGATCGACTGACCTTCATCAAGATGAATCAGTCTTGGATCACCCACAGCTACCAAGCATCTGAAGCTGATGTAACCGAATAATTTTTTTTGAAATATCACATCCCTTCAAGACTGCCTATGCTGATGCTGAGTGACTGTCCTGTTATGTTGATTGTCTATCCTCTTCCTCCTCCGCTGATATGTTGGAAGAACATTTCTGGTTCTGGGTGATGCCATCAGCCCAATTTTTCTGCCCCTGTTTAACAGGGGCGTTTAATTACCATTTTTGATGCAATGCTTTGCAGCAGGGCTAATTCCTGCAATAAAACTAGAGTATATGGGAGAGGTTGCAGTGTGGTGGCACCAGCACCAGTGCCTAAGGCCCAATTTTTCTGCCCCTGTTTAACAGGGACATGTAATAACAATTCTTGATATAATATTTCACAGGAGGGCCCGTTCCTGTGCCCACCCAGAGTAACTGTGAGGACTTATAGTGTTGTGGCACCAGCACCACAACCACCAAAGGTCAATTTTTCTACCACTGTTCAACAATGGCATGTAATTACAATTCTTGATATAATCGTTCACAGCAGGGCGCTCCAGCGCCCACCAAGAGTCACTTTGAGGGCTTACAATGTTGTGGCAAAACCAACACCTTGTTCCGCCATTTCTGCAGAGCATATAGGGCAGGCCCCTACTTTCAAACATCTAACTTACAAACATCTCTACTTGTAGTTGATGTAACCGAATAATTTTTTTTGAAATATCACATCCCTTCAAGACTGCCTATGCTGATGCTGAGTGACTGTCCTGTTATGTTGATTGTCTATCCTCTTCCTCCTCCGCTGATATGTTGGAAGAACATTTCTGGTTCTGGGTGATGCCATCAGCCCAATTTTTCTGCCCCTGTTTAACAGGGGCGTTTAATTACCATTTTTGATGCAATGCTTTGCAGCAGGGCTAATTCCTGCAATAAAACTAGAGTATATGGGAGAGGTTGCAGTGTGGTGGCACCAGTACCAGTGCCTAAGGCCCAATTTTTCTGCCCCTGTTTAACAGGGGCGTTTAATTACAATTTTTGATGCCATGCTTTGCAGCAGGGCTAATTCCTGCAATAAAACTAGAGTATATGGGAGAGGTTGCAGTGTGGTGGCACCAGCACCACAACCACCAAAGGTCAATTTTTCTACCACTGTTCAACAATGGCATGTAATTACAATTCTTAATATAATCGTTCACAGCAGGGCGCTCCAGCGCCCACCAAGAGTCACTTTGAGGGCTTACAATGTTGTGGTAAAACCAACACCTTGTTCCGCCATTTCTGCAGAGCATATAGGGCAGGCCCCTACTTTCAAACATCCAACTTACAAACATCTCCTACTTGCAAACGGAAGGAGACAACAGCAAGTGAGATGAAAAAAGATGTACGAAAAAACAAATTATACAGGGGTGATAACCCTTCCCTATGTTTTCCAAAAAGCTTAAAAATATTTTTTTTGACTGGAGCTACACTTTAAAAATGTACCAGTTGAAAATTACAAACAGATTCAACTTAACACAACAAACCTACACAGTCCCTGTCTTGTTTGCACCGCCTGTATACTGCTGTTCTGAGTATATAGGGCCTGGGGGCCACACGCATTTCCTTTTTTTAATATGGGTACGGGGTTCACCTTAATATGCGTACAAGACCCAAAGGGGCTGGTAATGGGCAGGAAGGGCTACCCATGCCATTTTTCTCAATGATTTTCAACCATATTGTAGGAACCAGATATAACATTAAAACCACAAGCAGTTTTAAATGATGTTATTTCCGTTTAATGTCATTTTGTGCAGGGACTGTTCTAAACACGGGAAACACGTGGCACTTCACAGGCATACTACAGACACCCCCCAGGCACCATATTTAAAGGAATATTTCACTTTTTTTTCACTTTAATCGTCATTAAAATCAGTGTTCCCGCCAAAACGGCCATTTTTAAAAATATTTTAGGCATTGACCCATGTCCCCTGGGGCAGGAGCCAGGTCCCCAAACCCTTTTTAGGACAGTATCTTGCATATTAGCCGTTATAATTAGTACTTTTAATTTCGAACTTTCGAGTCCCATAGACTTCAATGGGGTTCTAAAGTTCGTACGAATTTGGGGTCCGTTCGAAAGTTCTGGTGCGAACCGAACCGGGGGTGTTCGGCTCATCCCTAAGTAAAACCAAAGATGGAGTAGACTCAGAAAACAGATGCAACTTTGGGATATACCAATCTGTTCTATACAAGGAGCCTACAAATTATGACAACTTTATTTTTGGGATGAGACCTAGGGGTTGTCAATCCCTAGCCAGCATTTCATGGAAACCATAGTAAGTTGTAACCTTTCACTAAGGGGTACAGTAAGTGAAATACTTTTCATGGCATTCATATTTTTATGCTTGCTTTCTATATCGGCAGCATCAGCATCCTCTCACCGGCTTTTTCTTGGTGCCGGTTTCGGCTGTCTTGATTGGCTGGCACAAGAGGTCATAAATCGTACACATGCACAGGGTTGAAAACTGAAACACTTACCGGTGACAGATGGAAAATAGATTCCCACAAGAAGGGTGAAGTAAGTCGTCATGTCAGTAAATACGTATGGCTGGTCCAGGTCAACAGGGTCTCCAGAGGGAACAGAATGCAATCCACTTTTCTCCACAATTAAGTCTTTGGGCAGATAACTTGACCACACATTTTCTACAGAGTAAAAGGGGAAAGTTAAAAGATAGAATATGTTGCACACTTCCATATAAAGCTTAAAACAATATATATAAAAAAAGAATGTACATACAGTATATCATATCTATTGGATTCTATCATGCATATAAAAAAAAATCCAGTTTTAGATTTGGCGTAGAACATTAAAGTACCTTTGTCCTCTTTACAGTCTCATTTAAAGCCTTCAACTTTAACCTTCAACTTTTTAACTTTTTGCCTTAAGAGGAGGGTCTGGATGACATCACTACGCAAGCACTTCGACGCATCATGGTAAATACTGTCCCAGAGGGTTATTATGACGTTGGATTGTTTATACATGTGAATACAGTTTGGTGCTCTACAAGCACCTAAGCAATGCGAGTGTGTCACCTAGCATTTGTGAATACATTTATGGTAAGGCTCCATCCCCACTTGTACGACTCCAAAGTTGATGACTTTGGAATGCAACTTTGACGCAACTTTGGATGGGTGTAACTTGGACATGACTTTGGCTTGGATAATGCACAGTTGTTGCACACAAGTTGCATTGTATAACGTTCAGGAACGACTTTCATGCAAATTCTGAGGGTTAGCATTAAAGTGATGGTGCAGCCTCAAGCTGCATGAAAGTCAGACCAAAGTAGTGCATGAACTACTATGAAGTTGCTGCAACTTTAAGTCGCGCATATAAGCAAGGGCGGACTGATAACTCATGGGGCCCCCAGGCAACAGGAGATTATGGGGCCCCCGGGCAATAGGAGAAGATTATTGGGCCCCCGGGCAATAGGAGTTTATGGGGCCCCCAGGCAATAGGAGATTATGGGGCTCCCAGACAATAGATTATGGGGCCACACAGTATACACACACACACATAGACACACAATATACACACACAGTATACACACACAGAATACACATACACACACTGAAAGGGTACAGGAGAGGCGGGGCAGCTATAATCTTGGGATTTTTTTAAAAACACAGATTTTTACATACTGTCTCTGTTTTTTTTTGAGGCTGGCAACCCTGATGGGGCCCCTTAGTGACATGAGGCCCTCGGGCAGTGCCCGAGTGCCCGAATGGGCAGTCCGCCCCTGCATATATGAATTGTTATCATTGGAAAATATGTGGAACGACTTATCACATGACGTCGATGTCCAAAGTTGCACGACAAGTCGCACAAGTGTAGATAGAGCCTAAAAACACTATGTGCAGTGGTTTTCTCTACACATATATACGGCTGAATTGAGGCATAATCAGAAATAACATGTTGTGAAGTTGCCCAATTACATCTGAATACTCCTAAGAACAGGAACGATCTATCCAAGTCCCCAGGGGTAGGACACAAGCGTGTTGTTACCCTACTTAGCTTTAAGGTCAAAAACCTATGACGAGAGTCTATCCGGTGGGAAGGTGCACATATTTCATGCAGTTTTTTTGCACAAAGTGTTAAAAAAACTGTGCAAGATGAACATTAGAAATTGATATACTTTTGAATAGCTTTGCACAGCACAAGCAAATATTGATGGATTGTTGGGACTTTTATGGACTATTGTGTATATTATATATTTTTTGGTATTGTTTTAGATTTTTTTCTTTTTTTAGCAATCTAATATGTTTACAATATATTGTGTATATTGTATTGTGTATTGCAGCACTAATTGGATATAAATATTGATAACGAATATATAAGAGAGCGGTGGGTGTGAGCGACACATTATTCATTGGTCTAATTAGCAAATATATAGTAGCAGCTCACAAGATTACATCTACGTTAAAGTGGAGTTTCACTCACTTTTTAAACTTTGAACGCCCCCACCCACATTTGATCGCATGTAAATTAATCATGGTGCCTTTTTATTGATTTTTTATTATTTTTTTGGCTTTTTACGATATTTGGCAAGCATAAAGTTCTTTCACTTTACATAATTTCTGCCCATCCATTGGCTCCTGGGATATGACTGTCATCAATCCCAGGAGTCAATGGGAATCCTCTGCTTATAGCATTGCGGTATTTCCAAACCTGATATGATGCGATGCCCGTCGGAGATAAACAGCATTTTTAAAAAGGGCAACAAATCTGTTGTTGCTTTGTATGTTTTGATACTTTATACGATATGCGCATATGCGAAATTGGGAGGTGCATGCTGGGTAGCAAGCAGCACTTATCCCTGGAGGAACAACGAGTGGGCTTCAGATGCCCACACTGAAAATGGGAGTGCGCTCGATGAGGGGGGGGGGGAGCAGTGTGAGTTTAGAAAATAGAAAATTAATTAGAAAACGTACTAGTATTATTTATTCCACAATGTATGGTATTCATTACAAACATAAAAAAAAAAAGCTAGAACTCCGCTTTAAGAACAAGTAGTGTTCCTTAAATTATTTTTTTCTCATTATACCTCCTTATTTCATAGCAATGATCAAAACTATCTATCTATCATTGACATCCCCCAAAGTCTGAGAATTTTTACCTCGGATAAGTCCACTGGCAACTCCTGGGATGCCCTGAACCTCCGTCACATTGTTTTGGGAGAAGTACAGGTCGCATGTGGCATTCAACAATGGCGAGGAGCAGAAAAGAGCCCACAACTTGCTGGTGACGGTCTCATTTCCGGTGTCAATAAACTTAGCGCAGACATCAAAACCTTTCCTGGATAAAGTGCGATTGCCAAGGATACAGATTCTGGAAAATGCACACAAGACCTCGTATTAAGTAGGGCATAACTAATAGCACAAGGCTGAAGAGCATTATCATCTAAAGCATGACATTTTTTTATTTAATATTATGTGCACAGAGCTAGAATCATTGCTTGCAGGCCTAGGTAGCCCAAACCAGCTGATATTGGGTTATTGGGTTCTTTCACATATCCAGACGATAAATTACAGTCCAACTCCCCACTAGCTGATTTCATATTTCATTAAAGTGGTTGTAAACCTCTGACGTGAAATGTGAACAAAGCATATCCCTCTATAGTGTTTACTTGTCTTAGTCCAGAGCAATAAGTATCATTTCTATCTGCTGCCCCTTTCCTCTGCTATTTGTATGAGTCACCTCTGACAAGTTTTCCTGACACCAAGAAAGAAAAAAGATAACGGGGAGGGATCTCCAGTACACAACCTGTGAGTGGCAGCCTCAGCTCTCTTCCTGTGTGCTTTGTGAAGGGGTTGTGTCCCTTCCCACCAATCAGCTCTCAGAGCTCTCCTCACTTTAGCTGCGCAGTGCGTAATTTCAGCTCTTCGCCCCCTGTTTTCTGACAGCTCAGACAAACTTTGTAAATTCTGGGCTTTGAACAGATGTAGAGAAGAGAAGACTACAGGTAACTGCAGAGCTTTGTTTAATCTCTGTTTATCACCTGAGGCCAGTCACTTCACTGGGTACATGTAATGCCACGTACACACGATCGGAATTTTGGGCAGCAAAAGACCGATGAGAGCTTTTCATTAGAAAATGCGACCGCATGCATGCTCCATCGGAATTTAGCTGGCTGAATTCCCACCAGCAAAAATTTGAGAGCATGTTCTCAATTTTCGGAAATTCTGATCGTGTGAATGCAATTCCAATGCGCAAAAACTCACGCATGCTCAGATTCAACTACGAGATGGAAGCAATTGGCTACTAGGTATTGAACTTCCTTTTTCTAGTCCTGTTGTACGTGTTGTATGTCACCGTGTTCTTGGCGGTCGGAATTTGGAGTGACTGTGTGTAGGCAAGTCAGTTTGAGCGGAATTCCGTCGGGAAAACCATCAGAGCATTTTCCGACGAGAATTCCGATCGTGTGTACGCAGCATAAGAGTTTTTCTTATGCTGTTGAAATTCCTGATTGACATCGGGGTCAGCGAGGAAGGTGGTCTCTGGGTGATGTGGCCGTAGAATCACAACACATACAGAATACCACTCCTGGATGGAGCAAATCACTGCCGGCAAGGTTTCTGTAAGGACCTTTAACACACAGGGAGTGTGTGCATCTCATTTAAGGAGTACCAGGTGGTGACAGAGTCTCT
The DNA here is from genome assembly GCF_037356315.1 of Lithobates pipiens. Lineage (NCBI taxonomy): Eukaryota > Metazoa > Chordata > Amphibia > Anura > Ranidae > Lithobates > Lithobates pipiens. The sequence continues at coordinate 53,313,156 of NW_027507789.1, read as the reverse complement.
TTAACTCCAGGAAACCCTTGCAACGTAAAAACAAGCATGGTATTGCTTTTTTCCACTAGCATGAAATCCTTTATTTATTAATGCAAGGTTTAAGTGTGGCAATCACAACAGTCATCTTTCATCCCTCTCGTAACCAATAAAAGACGGTTGTCAGGGTCGGTTGCTATGGATTGCAATGCAAAATCTCCCTTTGCACTGCTGCACTAAATAAGCATCTGTGAATGAGAGGACACATTTTAGCCATGCAGGTTGACTTTACATTAACCGGCATTAAATACATAATTTATGAATTCCCTAGAGAGTGTAGAGATTAATATACTCAAGTAGGAAATAAATTATTAACTCAATAATGGTGATTTTGAATGGACAACCTAATATCTCATTACAGGCTACCCGTATATACCCAAGACAAATACGTCTTATTCTTTATATAAAGAACAATCAGTTCCACTTATGATAATGGTGGTTTGATTACGTCTTTGATCACTTTTCTATCTTGACTTTCCCACCCAGGAGTTAACAACAGACTGTTTAGCGCTGCAATATCCTGGGTGATATCCTGCTACATAGTGTTGTCTTCAGTACAATTTTTTGCATATATTAAGTAATTATGTCAGACCTTGCACCAAGGAAGACATCTGTTTCCCTTAAAATAGAAACTACAAACAAATCCAATTACTTTAATCATAGATGTGCACAAAAGTTCTGATACTCTCCTAGGGAAATGCATTAGGCTTCTCGTGGGCACAGAAAAACAGTTTGATCTTTGTGGCAGTCTGCCACTCCGCGCTAAAGAACAGAGCAAGAATCATACTGCCTCTGGGTATAGTTACTGATATCTTACAGAATGGAAAGCGTGAGAATCTCAGTTGTTTTTTTTTCCTTTTAATTTAAACAGTTTCTCCAAGCAACTGCAGGCATCTTTGTTTCTAACCAAGCTATCTATGAAAATGAAAATCCTGCCTGGACAGCTTTTTTTTTTTATAAAGCAGATGTCAAAATGCCTCTTGTCCTTATTGTTTTTATGAATGGTTGACTCAACCGATTGTCCTCCATGATACACAATCACAAAATTGCATAACAAAGAGAAAGACTGATAACTGTCCTATTGAGACACAAAGGTTAATTATATTATGAGGGACTGCATGGAAAACCAAACTCGAGGGGGAAGATGTTTTGATGCGTTACACAAGTATGATTTACTCATTTTAAACTTGTTTAAAAAGAAACAATTAACAATTAAGAAAAAATAAAAAAGGTTTATAATTTCCCGCAATGAGAGCAGGACTGGGTTGTCTCATTAAAAGCAGGACTGGATTTTGCACTAAAAGCAGGACTGGGTTGTCACACTGAGAGCAGGACTGGGCTGTCACACTAAGAGCAGGTCTAGGATGTCATACTACACACAAGACTGGGTTGTCACCCTGGGAGCAGGACTGGGCTGTAACACTGAGAGCAGGATTGGGTTGTCAAGCTACACACAAGAGTGTGTAGTGCCCCAGGACTGGGCTGTCACACTGAGAGCAGGACTGGGCTGTCACACTGAGAGCAGGACTAGGATGTCACACTACACTTAAGACTGGGTTGCCACTCTAAGAGCAGGCCTGTGTTGTTACAATGAGAGCAGGACTGGGCTGTCACACTGAGAGCAGGACTGGATTACCACACTACACACAAGAGTGACAACCCAGTCTTGTGTGTAGTGCCAAAGGACTAGCCTGTCACTGTCAGCAAACATCTTGGAATATGTAGTTCATTTGGATCGGATTCGCCCCCTGGCTGAATCAATCATCTGGAACTACAACTACCAGCTGGCTGATGGGGAACAACAGACTGCTGGGGGAGACGATAAGAGGGATGGATTGAGGCCTAGCACGCTCTCTTGGGACCGGCGTGGATCTGTATGCAGGGAATATGTAGAATGTGAGCTGCAGTTGAGTCGCAGCCTGCTCGACCAGATTTATCCAGCGGATATCTGGAGGGACACTTGTGGACCGCTCCCTTTAGCTGTTTGGCGGCAGCCTGGAGGCCGATCTTATCCCGTCCATCCTGCAAAGGCTTCAGATTCAGGTGAGCCATGGTACAGTGCGGCAGAGATCATCATCATCATCTCCTGTTCCAGTGTGGTGAGTGGGCGATAACCGAGTCTTACAGACACTGTATATAGACGCCATTGTCTCTTGTACCATTATCATCTTCAATTGTAAGGATCTAAACTAAAACATCATAGACACTATATACAGACATCTTTACTCTCCTGTTTTCCTGTTGCTTGTAGTTCCACAGAAAGCAATATCTTTAAGTGAGTGATCACTGTGAATTTAGTTACAAGTTAATTTACACAGGAAGATTGTTTGCTGTTATTCACAACTGATTAATTCAGCTACTTTGCTTTGCCATCCAAAGTCTCCTTTCCTGCAATTAAACATCAAAGAGCTAGCTGAAGATCAACCGGATTGCCACACAGCAACACAGAACTACTTTCACCTCCCTCCCCACTTCAGGGATTTGCTTTACTGAAGCTCATAGAGCTATAATTCACCAAGAACTCTCTGAAAGAGTAGGCTGAATTGCAATACAGTTTCTCCTTGCTAAAAGTTGTACTTGTTATTTACTGTTCTGCATGTATGTGTGAAGGAGCAGTAGAGAGGGGTCTGACACTCATAAGAGCCATTCCTCTGCTCTCCTGTAGCCTGTTCACATAAGCATTGTATGCGCTTGGCTGGATACCGAGATGATAGCTCTTACTGTTAAATATGCAATATTTGATATGTAATTGCCGCTTGATTATTGATTGCATTCCTATAAGAGATATCATTCTAAACTGTAAAAGTCCAGGTTGCTCACCTTTAAATGTCTTTATCTTAGCAGTAAACATACCTTCTGGTTTACCACAGTTGTGTTTCTTTTCTACTGCTGTGTTTTGCACTAATACTGCATATTAGGTGTGCCAGAGGGGTTGGGACTGTTCTTGGGGTTGAGAGGCAGAGTACAGAACCAATTATACTTAAGCCGCTCCTCCGGGGGTAGCGCTACATTAACTTACGGGAAATCTGGTGGGTCAAATGCAGACTTAATGACCCCAGCGTAAATGGCCAGAATGGAAAGGATCACACAGCCCAGGAACACAAGAGCAAACTTGTTGACATATTTCACTCCCACAAAGACTACGAGGGCCATACAGCTAAGTACACATGTGCCATATACACGCATGTTATTCAGGAGGGCAGCAGCTTCTTCACTGGCTTCTTGAGCTTTAAAGATGGCCATACTAGGAAAGATATACGTCTGGTAAAAAGAAAAAAATAATTAATCATATTTACACTGTAGCAAGTGCCAATCCATCACAATGCAAACGTCAGTTCCACCTCAAAGTGACCATGCCAGGCTCTAAAAATATCCAAATGACATTTCTCTGCAACAGAAGAGCTATTAAACATACCTCTCCAGCAGCCCAATTATCCTACCTTTTCCAGTACTACAGCCCCCACCAGACTTTTCAGCATTCAACAGTATCACTACAAGAGCAAGCAGGGACATAGGGGGTCAGATGATGGCACTATAGTGTGTGGCAGGGTACTCAAGCATCCAACATTCCTGGAAGTGCTGAATTCAGAAGAGGCTGCATGGATGGTAGATGCATAGATGGAGGCTGCAGTATTTGAACAAGGGGAAGGTAGAAGACACTGGCCATCAGTAAGTATCAAAGCCCTTCTACTGCATGGAACTAGCATTAGGATTTTTAGGTGGCTGGCAGGGTTGCTTTAATCCTATAGCTAAACATAAACATAACCTCCTGACCCCATAACCAACCTTAAGCCACCCCATAACCAAAAACCCTTAAAACCCATACTCACTTTGTCTTTTCAAAAACATGAGGCCATCCTATGTCAGGATCACCTACCCAGTTCCTTCCCCAAAAGCAAGCACTACCATGTTTTAAAGCTAAATGAATTCAGACCTGTAGTGTTTTTGCAGCACTTTGTTTTTGGTAATCTCTATCAAATTGGAGCCATCAATGGTTGTGCTTGTCTCCCTGTGCTTTAACTGTGACCATAAAATCTGACAATAAAATTATGAACCAAGGTCCCTGGACACTTGGCTGATCTCCTCTTGCAATATATGCTGTACTATTTGCCCATTACTGTTAAAGATGGTCCTTTCCTATATCCAAACCCCCCCCCCCCCCCCCCAACATGCCCAGTTAGAGATAGACAAGAACCACTACCATAATCAATAGGAGATGTCTGAGAATAGTCAAAACAGTTACTTATTTACAGCTGTTACTCACAATAAGGATCTCAATGGTCCCCAGGATGTACATGGCTCCGGCAAATGTGGTTCCCAGATAAAAGCACAGACCCACAGCGCCTCCAAACTCCGGGCCCAGCGAGCGAGAAATCATGTAATATGAACCTCCGGCTACAGATAGACAAGAGTCTCAGGTACACATACTGAAGAACATGGTTATAACACTGTACAATTTTATCACTGCAGCACACCTCATACCACTGCAGTAATTATCAATGCATTGCATTCTAATAGCACTGCACCCAGGTACTGCTGTACTTAAAGTATGAGGCTTCTGTTTTAAATACTCTACAACTATTCTACATTATAACACAAAATATTAGAAATAACACTTTCTATGCTAATACCCTAAGACATATTGCTACATCAATTACTATTGTGCTGTAGGCATCATAGAGGGTTTCCTCAATTATATATAAAATAACTAAGCAACTGCTCCCCATGTAGCATTATATAGAGGGATCTCTGCCTTCCACACATCCCAGCCCTGACTCAAGTTGTTACCTGCAGCAACACTATGGGTGATAAACGGCACTGCAGCACATCCTTTCACATAACATAACAGCCACATTACTGCATATCTGAAAGGGCAAACTTAGTCCACCAAGGGAATGTAAACTGGGCAAGGGACATAGTTAACCTTCCATGTTACTAGACTGGAGGTATCTATCAGGGGTCTGCTTTTGGTTAAAGTGGTAAATTCCTTTAATTATCAAATACATAACTCCATCAGCAGCTATACCCCTGTATTTATGGATAGCGCTTGTGGACATAGGCTAATGCCATGTGCTTCCCCTCTAGCTCAGCTATGTTGAATTTTATCACCATTCGGTGGAAATAATCCCAGCTTAAGCAGACAAGAAAAAAAGGAGCAACTGACTTTTAAGATAAATGCAAGGCCAAAGAACTATCATAATGTAAAAAGTTGGCAGAGCGTAGACGCTATGCTCCATCAGAGAGGAACCACAGGACAAGCACCTGTGTGCACGTCGCCTTAATCTGATTGATGCAAAGCGTCTGCATCGAATATAAAGTCTCCAACACCCCCACACACACTGCTTCTGCATCCAGCAGTACTGTGTACCCCCACCCCAAATCCCTCCCACGCACTGCATCTCCCATTTATTTTCCATCTCTGAAATTCCCCCTACCTGGCACAACTCCATTGGTAGCGATGGCGCTCATTGAGATAGCAGTCAGCATGGTCTGCAGAGCAAACACAGGTAGGCGCCATGAGCCTGTACCCAACGCATAATGGAAGGGAGATGATGACAGGAGCAGTGCATCATAAGGGGGGAGACATGAGACGCAATGCATCATGGGAGGATAAAGAAGCAGTGCACCAATGAAAAGAATTTGTCTCAGGTACAGTGCGTGGTAGGGTGAAGATGTCAGACGCAGTGTAATGTGGAGGGGTTTTTTGGTGCAGTGCACAGTGGGAGAAAATGGTATAAAATGCAGTGCACAATAAGAGGATGTGATACTAGATGCAGTTCACACTCAAACTAAAATTGCCCGAGATGCAACACCCTCTTAGACAACATGACCTGAGATGTAGTGCACACAGCCAGCTTATGTAAAGGGTCAGCTCACCCAAAAGTGACATAGCCGTTATGGTTGGATCCTAGGTAGCTGAATACCTACTGGCTTCTTATATTGCTCGGAGACTCTTGCAAAGAGAATATTGTTCTAAACGCCTATCACTACAATTGCCATGAGCAGTGGCTGTAGAATCTGGAATTATTTTAACTATGAAAAAATGCACCTGGTGGAGTTCTCCATAGGACTATGGTGAAAACTCAACATCAGGGTCTCCAAAAGAAGCCAGTGGGGGGAATTCAACCCAACACCAAGGTCCTCTAATAACTGAAATATCAGTTTTTGGTGTATTGACTCTTTAATAAGGCAAACAGCAATGTGCAATGTGTTGTAACCCACAGCAACCAATTACAATTGTGTAATAGTTCTAAACTGATGAAGGGTGAAATCTGATTGGTTGTTATGACATACTTTATCACATTAACATTGCTCTTTGCACTGACTTGTTAAATAAGCCCATTGATGCAATATCAGGTGCAGTGCAACCTCAGACCATGTGATCTGAACTGCAGTGCACCCTTATTAGGCGCATGGTGCATCATACCGTCAGTACTATGACCTGTCCAGAAAGTCTAAATGTGATTGGCCACTGTGGTGAAATACTTTCAGTTCATAGTGCTGACAGTCTGATATCACACCAGGCCCTGCTTTCATTTGACAAAGTGCACTTTCACAGGATATGAGATCAAATGCAGCATACGGTCGGGGAGGGGAGTATGATTTCAAATGCAGTGGAAGATGTAATATCAGATGGGGTGCACAGCTGAAAGATAGTTGGGCTTGTTTAAAAAAAAAAGGCTAAAAGCCAAGTGCAATAACCTACAACCATTCACATAGCCTGCTAGATGCTTCTTACTGCTGACTGTAGGTCAAATATGGCTGCTAAGCTATTGCACTTTGTACATTGTGCAGCTTTATTAAACAAGCCTAAAACCATCAGTAGTGCACAGATTAAACAGACTGGGATGATGTTTTTTTTTTTTTTTTTTTTTACGGAAGCATGAAATAGCCAGTGATTAACTAATCAGACAGTGTGGGTGGCTGTAGGATATTCAGACAGTCAAAATATGTGATACTGTGTCAGTCACAGCAGATGTTATAGGATACTGCTGAATCAGGGTGTACAGTGAGTAATTGGATTTTATATCAGGCACAGAGAACACTTACAGTGATGTCCCAATTCAGTACACAGTCAGAAGATGTAGCATGTACAGAGGGAGGACTGATCGTGTAACCACGCAACACACAATGGACAGTCAAATGATCTAATATCGTATGAAGTGCACAAAACCGACAAAAAATGAATTGTAGTCACAAAAAGTCATGTCAGGCACTGATGATGTGAGATGAGAAATGAAGGATGGGATAAAGAGAGGTAACAATGGAACATAAAATGGGATATTGCACTCGTTGCGTGATATCAGGGGATGGGGAGCAAGATCAGACAAGGAGAACGCAGCTTTACATTAGGATGCAATATTGGATGTGAAAGATAGGCAAATCACGCTGGTAATGTCATGCCTATAAGAATGTAATTGGAACAATAGGCTCAACCCACTAAGCTTTAACAGATTTGCTATAACGATCATTATTTGCAGCCACGTGACTGCTACTTTCAGCTATCATTGGCTAAACAAAATGGTCGTGATGTCAAACACATAGATAAATTGGAGGAACTGTCCCTATTTTGTCCATCTTTTCTCCTTAGTGGTCATTCTTTTTTATGTATAGACCTCAAAAAGAATGTATAGTATAAGGCCCCATTGACATGTGCGATATACAGAGGATTCCTGTTGCACAAATCTGTGGATTCCTGCACCAAGGATCATCAAATTGATCATGCTGCCTGTACAAGCAAATGACAGGCTGACAGCAACCACATTTGTCCACATATAATTGCACATGGAGTGAGGCAGCGTACACACGCGGGGACTGTTCGCCCAACTTTGTCCGTCAAACAGTTTCGGCAAACAGTCCGCTCAAAATTAGCATGGACGGACATGGCCACACACGACGTACGAACAGTTTGCTGAAACCGTGCGCGATGACGTGAACGGCACGTACGACGGGACGAAAAATACGACGTCCTATACACTGCATTATAACTTTCGGCGTGTAAAGCCTTTCTGAGCATGCGCGGAACTTAGTTTGTCGAACAAGCCTACACACGAGGGAACTGTTCGCTGAAACAAGGTTTCAGCGGACAGTTTTTCGGAAATTCCGAAAAACCTTGTTCAGCGGACTGTTCGCTGAAACTGTCCGCTGAAAGCCCACACACGAGCGGACTGTTTGCCGAAACACTGTTCAGCGGACAAAGTTGGGCGAACAGTCCCCGCGTGTGTACGCGGCCTGATTGCCTGCAGTTAGAGATAAATGATTGCCCCTCAATGCAAAGTGTTTTTGTTCAGGGTATTTCATGCGCCTGTCAACGTGTGATTACCTGTAGACAGCTGCAGAAAGATGCAGCCGCTGTCAGTCTGTCATTTATTTGTACAAGCACTTTGTTGTAAATGTGCGTATGCCGCTAATCGCACTTGTGAATGCGGCCTAATACAACACCTGTGATTACGTGTAGACTTGGAGTGCTGCTCAAAGCTAGACAATAGCAGGTTTCCCTACCGGTAAAGGCATCAGACACTAATTCAGAAGTGTGGACATATGTGGGGTAAGACGGAGCTCAAAACCAGCCCAGCTGCTTCATATGTTGATATGGCTGTGTATGTTCCCAGCCGACGCTGCTCCAGCCACGCCCCCTGACATGTTTCTCCACGCCTACCTTTGTCAGTCTCCGTGACCAAGCCTCGGTAGGTGGGGCGAAACATGTCAGGGGGAGTTGCTGGAGCAGCGCTGGCCGAGGCCATACACAGCCATATCCACATCTGAAGCATTGGGTCAGTTTTGAGCGGTGCCTTACCCCACACACTTATACTACACCTATTATCAAACCTCTACTATTTTTGAAAAGTATAAAGAAGTAGAAGTGAGGAACTGCACTTGTTGATTTAGCCAATCAAGTTTGTGTATTTAATCATCATGTCCATGTATTTGGAGCCACGGGAGGAGGGTGGAGGACACATGCCTTCATACATTGTGTCCCCTTTTTTTCATTTCAGAAAGTTAAAAGGTATGCAAATACTGATTGTCATAGCTTAGTGAACTCGGTCCAATATCTTACACATATAAGGCAGATGACACAGGCCCATAGTAACCTATCGAAGGTCCTCTTTGCTCAGTTGGCTGCTCTAGTAAAACCAGAAGTCTTGTTGCGATGTGAAATGTCACATCACTGCTCCCCTCTATAATAGACCCAGGACTTTTTACACTCAGGCCTTGAGAGCAGAAGTAAATCTGGTGCTTTTATCTAGGTCTGGTGGTGCCTCCTGCATTCAGTGTCCTGGGTGGTGGGTTTGCTCAAGGGAGCAATATAAATTAAGAAGGACTGCATCTGAGTGCTTCAATTTATTGAGCCATCTGGCTCAATACAAACCTTCTACAGTGATCCTTGGACAGGTCACCAACACACACTAAGCTCCCCATTTCGATGCTAATGTAAATGCGGCCTAAAAGGGTATGATGTCCCACACTGCATACAAGCTATATGTGCCCCATCTCACACTAGAAGGGTTTTTTTTTTCAATAAAATTTCTGCTGTCCATCAAAAGCCAACTGAATCATTAACTGCTTAACCCCTTCACCGCCAAAGCCGTTGTTGCTTTTTTTTTTTTGGAAGTGTGTTTAAAAAAATGACTAATCCTGAAGATTGTTTATTTTTCAGTAATAGATTAAATATTTTCAATTATTTTTTATTTAAATTTTGTCTGTGACTGGTAGTGTTTGAACATTTTTTGTTCTTAATGGTCTGAAGGTCTCATGTGTTGGAACTGGGCCGTTTTTCTCATAAATGGGTTGTGATTATTCTTCAGGGAGAGGCGGAAGTGCTCTGTTTTCCCCTGTAGGGGATCTCATCCATGATATGATCAGTTCCGGTATATTTCCGCTATAAAACGCATACTGGTGATGTCGTGCTCCAGCCTCCGATCCCAGATGATGCCTTCCAAGGGGAAATGTATCAGGCAGAGCTAGCAGTGTTACGTCAGCATGCACGGACCGATCACCAATCACTGCGGCCATAGTTATTGGGAATTGTATACTCTGAAGGTACAATATCTTCTTATTAAATCTTTTTATCAGTAAAGCACTATGAGCTCTCTTCCTTATTTTTGATACGCATGTAATTGTGAGAGTTGGAGGGTAGAATACACCAGAATATCTAGGGACTGTTCAGGAGCATGTTGTGGTTCTCCAAAGAGGAATATTCCTAAGCGCTTATGATCTCCTTTGTGGGATCTTATGGTCTGGTAAGCAGCAAGTTTGACCTTACATTTTTTATGGAGTTTCACTGGTCTCCCCTCCCTCTATCTGGGAAAACCTGCCATGGAATTTTCGGGCCTGCAAGGGAGAAACGCAGTCTGGATGTGTTTTTGTGCAGGGGGACGAATGTACAGTAGCTCGGTTGCATGAAAGTAATTTGGTGGTTGTACAGCCACCTGATCGCTTCCATCTTACAGCCACACAATCGGCTTGTCAGATTTACGCTCATTCCTAGTTGCTGTAGCATCTTGGAGTGTGTGTAAAACCCCCTACTGTTGCCAACATTTGGGGACAGCAAAAGGGTCAAAGCCCAACTCCATGCACAAGAAAAAAAAATACCCTTACAATGGGGCTCCTTCACATGGGTTAAAGGCTAGTTTTTGGCCTGGGGTAGAGAAATAAGGTGTAATACTTACCTATTTATTTTTTCATCAGGATCCCTCTAGCGACAGGACTCGTTCCACATAACTTCCTCTCTAAGATACTTCAGGGTGTCGTCACACTCCTACCTCCTCCATGTACAGTGCAGGGTTATATATTTACATCAGCCATTATGATGCCGTCATCGAGCCAGGATGTAAATACAGTGAACATTATCCATTATTATTAATGGCCTGTGGTGTGCGGGTGATAGATCCTTGTGTATAAAAGCATTCATGCTGGCCATGGCAGCTCATATTCCTTTTAGGGTTTTATAACCAGCAATGAGTGACAGCCATAAGCTGACTGCTGCTCTAGCCAGCAAGAACTCTTTTCATGCACGCAGCTAGCTGATATCAAACAGACGCAATCAGTGAATTAAGATCACACACTGACAGTTGGCATGGCAACTGACACAGTCATCAGACACTGTCAGCTACTCTGATCAAAGATATTGGCAACAACACAAAGGAATGTTGCTTGGTAAATTCATAATTCATCTGTGAATTTCTACTGACTGTCTTTCACTAACTGCTATGTGTGATTCGACAGACCTACTTTGGTGCAAATACTCTTTTTTTGTTATCCTTGGAGCTGACGCTGTTATTTAGAAAGCTGGCATTCCAACACTAATAAGAAGAAGATATTCATTATCCTAACAGGATATGGGTGGAATATACGTAGGCTAGAAGCACTTGCACTTCAATAACTGTTAAAGCAAACATTTTAATTAGGGAAATGTATCCTTAAAGTGACACTAAAGGTTTTTTTTTTTTTTTTAATAACAAACATATCTTACCTCTACTGTGCAGCTCGTTTTGCATAGAGTGGCCCCAAACCTGCTCTTCTGGGGTCCCTCGGGGCCTCTCGCGGCTCCTCCCCACATCAGATAACCCCCTGGGAAAAGCACTATCCCGGGGGATTACCTTGTGGGCTCGCTCCCGAGTCCAGCATTCGGCGTCCATAGAGGCTGGATACAGGACTCGGCCCCACCCCCCCGGTGCTTGCGTCATTGGATTTGATTGACAGCAGCGGGAGCCAGTGGCTGCACTGCTATCAATCTATCCAATCAACAGCCGAGAACCCCCAGGCAGAGAGACAGCACATACCTGTGGGTCAAGTTTGAGGGGTCAGGTAAGTACAGCTGGGGGGGGGGTTGGCTGGGGGGCCGGTCACTGACAGGTATTTTTTCATCTTAATACATAGGATGTATTAAGGTGAAAAAACACAAAACTTTACAATTCCTTTAAAGCCCTAAATCAAAAATGATGTGCGGCCTGTAGTGATGTAGCCGCTGGCAAGAGGCAGTGCTTGGCAGGGGACATGCTACCTGAGACCCTCCAGAAGTGTTGGATAGCAGTGACACCTCAAGCCCGTCAAGAAAGCAAAATCTAAAGTTTTAAAAAGAAAGTACTAATGCTCTACCAAGTGTATTGATGGTGAGTAAAATGTGCTTAAAGTGCTTAATATAAAGTGCGTGATGTAAGGTGCTTAATGAAATATATAAACTGGCTAAACTTCTGTAGTGTTGCCAACACCCCTAAATATGTGTATATATAGTGAAGTAGCGCTAATTAGTAAACAAATCAATAAAGTGCTATATAGGCAAAAAATATATATATCAATGCACTTGAGAGATTCATTGATATATATATTTTTTTACATATGTAGCACTTTATTGACTTGTTTACTAATTAGCACTACTTCACTATATATATATATATATATATATATATATACAAAATCTAAAGTTTAATATCCTTATATTTTGCCTTCCCTGGTACCGAAACTTTAAAAAAACACCTCATATCTAGTAGCTCAGCATCCCAGGGCACCTCTAAAGTCCCTACAGGTTCTAAGGTGAGTACTAACCTTTCCAGTTGTCAGCATTTGCATAGGCATGCCCCTACTTGAAAGGACTTTTTAGAGGCAGGAGGGCATCTGTTTATTCTCTCAATACCAAAAGATTTTTTTTTTTTTCTCGCACTACTGAAATTCTATTACGGGCTGATAACATCATTTTTGTGGACTGAGTGGTCTCAGCCGTGGCCAGTTTTGTTTTTATAAACCCCACCCCCTACTTTATTCTCCACAACATGCAAAAGTTTTAGGTGGGTGTGAAAAAATGCTATCAATTAAGAATGTTTCAGAAATAGAAGTGTTATAGTTTGTTGTTATCAATTAACAAAGTGGAAAGCAAATGAACAGAAGAGAAATCCAAAATAAATCAATATTTGGGTTGACTACCCTTTCCCTTCAAAACACCATCAATTCTTCTAGGTACACTTGCACGCAGTTTTTGAAGGAACTAGGCATGTAGGTTGTTCCAAACATTTTGGAGGACTAACCACAGATCTTCTATGGACGTAGGCTGCTTCAAATCCTTCCGTCACGTCATGTAATCCCAGACAGATTTGATGATGCTGAGATCAGGGCTCTGTGAGAGTCAAACTATCACTTCCAGGACTCCTTGTTGTTCTTCACACTGAAGATTGTTCCTAAAGACAGTGGCTGTATGTTTGGGGTCGTTGTCCTGCTTCAGAATAAATTTGGGGCCATCCACACGTCTCTCTGATGGTATGGCATAATGGATAAATATCTGCCTGTATTTCTCAGCATTGAGTACACCATTGATCCTGACCAAATCTCCAACTCTATTTGCAGAAATTCAGCCCCAGGTTTAGAAAGAACCTTCAGTATGCTTCACTGCTGCCGGCAGACACTCATTATTGTACCGCTCTCCAGGCCTTCGGCAAATAAACTGCCACTTGCTACAGCCAAATATATAATATTTTGACTCAGTCCAGAGCACCTGCTGCCATTTTATTTGCATCCCAGTTCCTATGTTTTCATGCATAGTTGAGTTGCCTAGAATGGTTTCCGGAGGTATGGCTTTTTGGCTGCAATTCTTCCATGAATATTCTGGCCAGACTTCTGCAGACAGCAGATGGGTGTACCTGGGTCCCACTCGTTTCTGCCAGTTCTGTGCTGATGGCACTGCTGGACATCTTCCAATTTTGAAGGGAAGAAAGCATGATGTGACTTTCATCTGCTGTAATAAGTTTCCTTGGCTGACCGCTGCATCTACGGTCCTCAACGTAACCTGACTTTTTGCAAGTGTAAGAATTGATGCTGGTTTGAAGCCAAACGGTAGTCACCAAATATTAATTCGATTGTTTTTCCTTATCACTCACTTTGCATTTTGTAAATTGATAAAAATAAACAATTAATATTTTTCAAAGCATTCTTACTTCACAAAATGCCTTCAAACCTGCTTCAAACTTTTGCATAGTACTGTAAAAATCATTTTTAGGCTGGATTCACACCTATGCATTTTTTGTGCTTTTTGCATTTTGCAGATTTGCACTACAGAAAGTGTTCCATAGGAAACGTTTTAAATGAACTGTAGTGCAAATCTGCAAAATGCAAAAAGCATAAAAAATGCATAGGTGTGAATCCAGCCTTAGTCCCAAGAACTAGAAACAAGGAGGAGAAATTCGACTCCATAAGGTAACACAGACACGGGACAGCTCTGAATTTCTGGCAGGATTTGGAACAGATATAACAGAACACTTTCAATTGTATATTTAACAGAAGAAACTTGAGCAAATAAAGGAAGTTCATTGTTAGGGTTTCCATAAGCTTTCAGTTTTCATATAAAAGAAAATATGTAAATAGTGCTCAACAAAGAGATAGAGGCTGGGTTCACACTAGTGTGAATTGGATGTGGGTTTCTCCAATTTGCACAGCAGGAGATTGTGACAGGCTCTATATGGAGTCGGTTCACATTTCTCTGCAGCGGCTCCGGTGCAATTTGCACAGGAGCCCTGTGCGACTTTTGGTCCCTTTCAGGTCCAAATTCAGTCAAAAATTCGGGCTGAAATCGGGTCTGAAACGGTGAATGAGGACTCCTGCTGTGATCTGCTGCGTGCTCATATGTGAACACAGCTTACTGTAAGGGCCCGTTCACACCGTGAGCAGTGACCTGAATTTTTATGCATCCGATCAATGCAGGTGACGTAGAAAACAATGTCTTTCTTTATGCCTTGTTCACACAACAGTGTTATGTACATGTCTGTTGTGTTAAAATGCAGCTTGTCTGCCTTTTAATGCAGGTAAATGCAATGCAACTCGACTGAAAGCAAAGATAAATAGTTGTTAATATTTTGGCCCTTCTGGGGACCTGTCACTTCACAACCGATGTAAAAAAAAGCATGCCAACGCATAATGTAATAAAGTACAACGTGCATGAAAATGTATGTCAAATGTGCATCAACGCACATACATTTTGGAAGCGCTGCAGTGAGTTTTTACGTGCAGCATGGTGTGAAAGGTCCCTCAAGGTAAGATCTTGGCCATAGACCCTGTGTTGTATCTGAAGATCCAGCATCTCAAGGTCAAACACTGACCCAGATTCCCAGATATGGTGACAGTGGTACTGGTTTATATCTCCTACATTACATACAACAATGGAGGAGTACAATCAACCAGACTTGTTCCATGGCTGCTCTGTAAATTGTTCTCATCATTTGACTCTGTGCATGGAGACATTATTAGTCAGTTACTCTATTTGTGCTACAGTGCAGGTGTCCTTAATTAATCTGATCATATAATCACCTTACTGCACTGAGCTCTCACAAGACATCTTAAGCAGAAAGGCTCTCCTACAAGATTATTAGGTCACGTAGATAGTGGATTAGGGAATCAAGTCTTCTGCTTTTGTTGAAGCAGTCCTGGCTAACTGTTCAGGTCTCTATGCATGAAGAGACAAACCCAAGTCACAAGTACTGCAATAGTCTCTTGCTATTTTATTAGCTTAGGGAGACTAAGACAGGGGATTCCTGCTAGTGTGATTGTACTACTAAAATTGCATGTAATAGCTAAATTATATTCTTACATCAGGGTCACCAGAGAGCCCCCTTTTTTACATCAGGGTCACCAGAGAGAGGGCGGCAGTGAGAGATGATGTAATCTCTCTGCTGCCTGCGGCTGCACAGTGAGAGCAGAACAGCGGTGATGCAGGGCGGGCGGTGAGAGATGATGTCCTGGTTCTCCTGTGCTGCCCGCCTCATGGCTGCAGAAAGGCCACGGCTCATTAGTGGGCTGTAGCCCTGTGGTTGGGGACCCCTGGGAATCGGGGGGCTATGGGCCCCAGATTCAGGGCTATAGCCCCAAAAGTCACCCCCTAGCAACGTCACCGACTGTCACTGAAACTGCCCCACCAAGAAACTCCTGGTGGTCTCGATGGCCAGTACATGCCTGCATTGCACCCATGATCCACTGATTGTGGTTGCAATGCTTTTCAGGCTCATTTGCAAAAAAAGTAATAAATGCACTTTTTTCTGCAAATATATATGTATTTTTGCAAAGGGTGGACTTAGACTTTAAAGTTTATGTAAACCTCAACAATGATTATGAAATAAATTCATTTGGCCGAAAAGAACAGCACTATAAAGTTTAGAAGAAAAATATGATACAGAGTGGGACTTTAGAGGTGCTGGGAACCACCTCTCAGAATGTCCGCCCCCCCGCCCGGTGGGAACTTCACCCCCTCTCCCAGGAGAATGCAATGGCTCCACGGGAGGGATTCCCCGATCAACACTGACTGTGAAAGAAAATCTATGTCCGGCCTTACTTGCTCCCTATTTGCCAGCAAATTTACAATTGAAAGTGTTTTGTTATACCTGTTAAGTAAGTACAAAAAAGATGCTAACCCTGCAAGTAATCCAGTACTGACCTGTGCACTATGCACTCTGCTCTGTGTTATCTCAAACAATATAATGAGCCCTAACAAGTTCTCTCTGATCTACAGACACAGATATTATATATATATATAATTGTATATAAATTATACTTTTTATCTACCAAAAAGTGTTTTCCAGTACTAAACCTTTCATCCAATGTCTAAACCGCTGTATCTGTTAATTCCAAAAGCCAATATAAAGGAATATTATTGGTAAAAAAAGCACTTGTGGTTTTAAGCAATCATTTTTTTTGTACAATTCTCCTTTAAGGGGGGTGTGGCAAGGGGTGTGTCCTATGCCTACATGCTTTTGTTAATAGGTGTCCCTTATTCCCATCTAAAAAAGTTGGGAGGTATGGGTTTTTACTGTTATCCAAGGCTCTGTGTGAGATTTCCCCTGATTTATATTTCCTTCCTTCCTATTGCAAACTCACAACAGGAAAAAAAGATGAAATTTCACCAAAGTTATGGGAAATACCCTATTTTATTTTGTACACCTAATATTACATGCCTCTAAAATACCATCACTTTTTTCAAATAAAAAAAAAAATTATATAAACCCTAACAATAAATATATATTATTTAAAGCGGGAGTCCACCGGGACTCCGCGTTTTTTTTTTTTTTTAAAAGCCAGCAGCTACAAATACTGCAGCTGCTGACTTTTAAATAGTGACACTTACCTGTCCAGCGCGCCCGCGATGTCGGCACCCGAAGCCGATCGCTCGCTCGGCTGCCGGGTCCCGCCGCCATCTTGGGTATGGGAATCAGGAAATGGAGCCTTTCGGCTTCATTTCCCGGTTCCCTACTGCGCATGCGCGAGCCGCGCGGCGCAATCCGGACGGTCCCCGCTGCCTCTGGGAGCTGTGTGTTTCCCAGCAGGCAGCGGGGCACTTGCTGAAGGGGGCGGGCGCTTGCGGAACGTACGCCCCGTTCCGCAGAGAGCTAGCCCGGAAGTGGGTGCAGTTACCTGGATTATCCAGGTAACTGCACCCCCCTCCCCCCTGAAAGGTGCCGATTGTGGCGCCGGAGGGGGGGGGATTCCGATGAGCGGAGGTCCATTTTAGGGTGGACCTCTGCTTTAAATCCTTTTGGTCTGTTAAATATACTATTGAAAGTATTTTATTATGTCTGTGCAGTAAGTGAAAAGATAGTTGCCAAAATCTAGTGAGCTCCTAACTTCCTGTAGAGAGCAAACAATGCTGCACTGAAATTTTTATCAGCCCTGCCTGAATTCTCTCTGTGAGCTACAGAACACCTCCCCATGTTAGGGGAATGAGGAGTGGCGAGG
Organism: Lithobates pipiens; assembly: GCF_037356315.1. NCBI lineage: Eukaryota > Metazoa > Chordata > Amphibia > Anura > Ranidae > Lithobates > Lithobates pipiens. The sequence continues at coordinate 53,295,423 of NW_027507789.1, read as the reverse complement.
GTGTTTTGTAGCCCTTACACACTTCCTGTCTTATGCCCTGAACAAATGGTCGGAAATTTCCGACCACAAAATCTGTTGGATTTTTTCAGACAGATTTTGTTTGAAACTGGTGTTGCATACACATGGTCGGACATAGTTGTCGGAAAATCCGATCGTTCGGAACATGGTGACGTTCATTGCCTACGACGGGACTACGTAGAGGCTAGTAGCCAATAGCTTTGGTCTCGTAATTTGATGTGAGCATGCGTGGCACTTTGTCCGTCGGAATTCTCTACAAACGATCGGAAAAAGTCTGATTTTTTTGCCGGAAAATTTTAGATGCTGCTCTCAAATTTTTTTCCTTTGGATTTCCGATGGAAAAAGTCCAATAGAGCCCACACACGATAAGATTTTCCGACAATATAATTGGATCGGACCTTTTCCGTTGGAATTTCTGACCGTGTGTACAGGGCATAAGAGTGACAACACTGTTCTTTCAGGGATACAGTACAGCGAGCGAACGTTGTCACTCCAGGACAGGAAGTGTGTTACCAGGTGAAAATATCAGGGAAAAAAAATAATAAAAGAAAAGGAATGCAGCCACCACATCTAAGGATTGGTAAGCTGCAATATATTACATAATTGTTTTGGGGTTAAGATGAACTTTCAGTAATATTCTTTTTTTTTTTTTAATGAACTCACACAGTTCCAGCAATAGGTTGCCAAGGCACCTGCATTGTATTCTGGGGCATACCTAAGCTCCAACAAAGCAACCAGCATCTTCATACCATATATGCTTAAAGTTTTGGGGCTCCCATGGTGCTGTGCATTTTATGATGCCCACTACTGCAAAGTAACTTTAGTTTAGACACTATTTTATATTAGCACATTCGCTTTGAGCACGGGACAGAATGTTTGCAATTTACCACCCCCTTGTGCAATTCTTTCCTATCGCAAGCTCTGTCTCCTTGAACATTATCAGTTTGGCATAAGATCTTCTTTGGCAGCCTTAATTGAATGACTTCCACCTCTTTAACTTAATAACCTAGAACACAAATGGGTATTGCAATTTAAGTGCTAGCCAAATAGCGCTCATTTCAAATTAGCACTTGCAATAGAATACAAAACTAGGCGATAATTCAGGAAACGGTTCCACTTTGCTCAATTATGGGTGAGCTCTGGCAGTGGAAGCAATCTGATGGAGAGTGGGAGTGATATCAGACACAGATACTGGCAGTAAAGTCAGACAGGATGGGCAAAAAAAAATAAAAAATGAACGAATGTGAAATAAGACACTGTTATGTAATACAACATTGCTCATTCAGTCAATGTGATATGAAGCACAAGAACTATATATGTCGTGATAGCCTGGCTCAGAAAACAAAAAAGCAGAGCTGGTAAAAAAAAAAAAAGTTTAAAGGGTATGTTCGCTCAAAAGTGATTCCAGTTATGGGTGAATGCTGGTGAGTGCAATCACCCGTACTCTCTGATATATCTCTTGGGGTCTCCAGGGACGAAATCTCACCATGCCCTATATCTGCCACACTCTCATGTTTCTTAATGTACATATCCTCAAATAAAGAGTAACTTGGGATCTTAGACCAGGAATTCTTAACCAGGGGGTATCCAAACCTTGACGGTGTAGGAACCCATTGATGGGGATATGAAACTGGATTACGGAATAATTAAAATAAATAAAAGCATAATAAACTAGGGTTCTGTGCATTTTTAAACCTGATAAAAAAGTAGAAAACCGGACTTGATGTCAGATTTTGGATTTTTTATTACTGAGCTATCCATATATAATAAGACAAGCTAATGATATCTTTGAAATTATACTGGTGCCCAATAAAACTGGTGAAGATAGTGATTTTGACAGTCTAGTGAAGGGGGTATTGCAGCCTATCCTTTGGTGGTCTGTAATTGTAAAAAGGTTAAAAACACCTGGCTCAGATCTTGCTGCCACTGAAAATAAATTGCTGGTTGAATAAATGCCCTTGAGTTTACACAAAACGGAAATATCTTTTTTGGATCTGCTGACACCTTTAAACAAGCAAATTATAGTACAGAAAATATATCAGGTATTAAACAGTAATTTCTCCCAAAATGGACATTTCAGTTTTTGGTACATACTGGAAAGTTAAAGCTGAACTCCAGGGAAAATGTAAAACTACTCTTGCTAAGTTAAACCAATGCAAGGCATGGGGAGCCCCACTGCAAGGGTAGTTTTAAACCTTTGACAATTTCTTATAACTCTTAGTGACTCTACTGGTGAGATCTCTGAGCTTGACCTCTTAGCCCTTGTACACACGGTCGGACATTCCGACAACCAAATCCGTCGGATTTTGTCAGTCGGATTTTGTCCGTCGGATTTTGTCCAACGGATTTTGTCCGAAACTGTTGAATACACACGGTCGGACAAAGTTGTCAGAAAATCAGATCGTTCAGAACGTGATGACGTTATTTCGTTACAATGGGACTACGTTCAGGCTAGTAGCCAATAGCTTTGGTGTAGGAATTTGATCTGAGCATGCGTGGCACTTTGTCCGATCGGAATTCTCTACACATGATCGGACAAGGTCCGATCGGATCATGTATATAGCCAAGCTGGAAAACTTGGTCCGTCGGAAACAGTCCGATGGAGCCCACACACGGTCGGATTATCCGACAACACGGTCCCACTCTTTCTGTTTTTTTTTTTTTTTTTTTTTTTTTTGTATTTCATATTATATAGATTATAAAAAGAAGTGCTGGAAGACACAAAAGTAGGTGGAAATAGCCAAAAAACCCTAGGTGGACAGGGACAGAGCTGTGAATAATGGCAGGAAGATCTCACTGAGGGATTCTCCAAAACATATAAGAAGCCAGGATCTGACTCCAGCCCACCAGGTTTCACCTATAACTAAGACATCACTTTTGGGTAGACTGACCCTTTAACTTTCATTTTTTAACCCTTCCAGAAAAAAAGAGAATATGCTTATTATGAGCAACAGCTCCCTTTTCCTCTGCAGTTTCTTAAATGATTCGTTTATAGCTACTTTAAATATATCTGTTATGGAGGAATGGATGTATGTGTGGTTATGGGGCCAGTCCTGCTCCATAATGTTAAATGTTGCTGACTTTCTGGACTGTATTGTCTACAAGATGAAAGTAGAAAGGCTATGAAATGTATCAGTGGGGATGTAAGCGGGAAAAGATGCAATAACGTGTGATAGGAAGATGGAATCGGGAAAGGATACATGATGATATAAAGGTCAGCAAGAAAGAAAAACACAGAACATCAGTGATAAACACAACTTTTCTGAAGTAGTGTACCTGCGCTGGCATACATTCAATTCTGCAATTATGGGAAACTTAGCCAAAAGGGCTTGAGAATCATTGACTAGAACAATGTTTGCTTGGAGTTTTTTTTCAGTACCCTACTTAATAGCAGATGTATTAAAATAGGTGTCAGTCAGTGAAAAATGCTACAATGGACATATACGGGCAGATATTTCATCTATGATTTGCTTTCGGAGACATATAAAGGCATTGGCGTCTACAGTTTTCAAATAAACTTGCTTTTAACTGGGAATTATCTTAAAAAATAAAACTCCCTCCACATAGTAACATTGTGAGGTTCTAGCCTCCTTCATCTCAAAAGTTGTGACCCCTGGATATCATGTGTAGTGCCACCAACCTGTGGATAAGAGCCACCAGTCAGTGGATCAGAAGCCACAGTTTGTCTATTCAAACATAATCGTGCAAACCAATTGCCAATAGTTCTGTACAGATAAACTAGCTTACAGGGTAATATAAATAAAAATAAAACAAGATTTTTGTAGGTATGGTTGGGAGGGAGGAGGACCCACCATGGGAATTTATACAGAGTTCTTAATTATTAGATGAAAAACTGCCCAGTCTATAGCCACTGTTAATATGCCAAAAACAATCATCATAAAACATTGTGTCTTCTCAGTGTGGGTCTCCTACCTGATGTGTTCTGTCAAAGCGTCTTGAAATTAATGTTGCTATCTTAGACTACTCATTGTCTTTTCCTAAAAACCTGAGCTATTGTCCCTCCCCATCTATTTCTCTGGTCCCATACTCACGCAGGAACAGCACATGAGGACCATAAGGAATGACTCCAGAATACCACCAACTCCCACCACCCAAGTAAGACGAAGAAAGAGGATGACACCAAAAATATTTTGTAGGCAGGGAAGGTACACCCCCATGAAGGTTCCCATCCGTGGAGCCTGGAAGGATTGAAGAAAGAAAGAAAGAATGTAAGTAATTACATGCCAGATGTTTGTATCAGCAGGATTACCCTTAGCATTTTTCTGAAAAAAAATATATATATATATTTTATAGGATCAGAATAGTCAGATTGGTAAGGCCAGTTTGACAGGTGCTATGGAATCTCTCAGGTTTCAACATTATGACTAGTTATGATTACTTTGTAACATATTGCAAATAACGCAACAAGGTAGACATTTGGTTAATTAGCTGATTTTTTTTTTAGTAAATTCTTTATTTATAACAAAATAAATGATTCAATGGTATTTTAAATGCAAATGTTTATCAGAATTTCCAGTTTGGTACTCTGATATACATATACTGTATATATTGTAAGGGAGCAGGTTCAACTGGAGGTGGCAGTAGTAAACCATACACAAGACAGGGATACCCAGGAACAGTTCAAGCAGGTTTGTCCTTCACTTCTATTCAGCAATGCAACAAAAAAACAAGTTTTTCAATGTAGGAGGGATTTGTACAGCAAGTCTATAGCATCAAACAAAACATCTGCTAGTTCGAGCAACTAATAAACTCTGCTCGGTTTCTGACGAACCAGGTGCCCCTAATGGGTTCTCTAAAACAAACAGTGAGCACATCTACCCTTTTAGATTTCTGTCAACAGTCAGGATTTTCACACAGCAGCATGCCCCCATAGCAAAAAGAGCATGAGAGAGTCCTGAGCGAAACTCAGCTAATGTATATAAAAGACTGTGCATAGCTGAGACTAATAAAGTCTGGCTACCAGGTAGGATGTGAACCTAGGAACAAAAACTTTTTTCTATCCAAAGCTCAATACTGGCCTGGGGATGAAAGTGCTCAGTAGGCAGGTGGTTACAATTGAAAGTCTTGCAGAGCCCAACATGATCTCCAGTCCCTTTCATTGCTCCCTTTGTTCTGCAACATCCACTGTAATTAATAAATTATGAAGAATGATCTGTAATCAATTGGAACTGTTTGGCCAAAAGGTAATTCCTCAATGACTCTAGTTCCCACTTTATGGCTGGGCACTCCCCTTCAACTATTGAATAGTTCCTAACAGCAAGAGGTTCATTTCCAGCTGAAGTATGTTACTGGATGTTCTTCCCTAAAAATTTCTCGAGACAAGACTGCTCCTAGGCCATTATCTGTTTGTACCTGTATCTGTTTGTTCAGTCCAAAAAATGTTTGACTGAAGTTAGGGGTGGTTAATACTGGTTTCTTATGCAATACTGCCTCCAACTCTAGAATAGTCACAAAGTTAATCATATGCCGCGTACACACGGGCGGACTGTATGGCGTACTTAGTTCGTCATACAATCCGACGGACAGTCCGTCGTACTTTCGACTGAACGGACTTGACCACACACGGATGCACAAACAGTCCGTCGAAAGCTTGCGCGATGACGTGTACAGCACGTACGACGGGACTAGAAATAGGAAGTCCAATACACAGCAAAGCACCCTTCCGCCGTGTAAATCCTTTCTGGGCATGCACCATTCTTAGTCCGTCGAACTAGCATACTGACGAGCGGATTGTCCGCTGAAACCAAAGTACAACGGACAGAATTTCGAAAAATCCGAAATACTTAGTATGCCAGACTGCACGCTGAAAAAGTCCGCTAAAGCCCACACACGAGCGGACTGTCCGCTGAAATGTGTTTCGACGGACTAAGTACGCTATACAGTCCGCCCGTGTGTACGCGGCAATAGACCTCTGGTAGCATTCTACAATCACTAAAAAGGCTCTTGGCTATTCTTTTACACTGGCTTGGGCCAGCATTTAATTGCTTCATTCTCATCCATTGGAGGCTTCGTGAACTCCCACCTAATGCTGTATCCCAAATACCAGGCTTCTTCCAGGCCTATTGTTAATTGTTTTTGATTGGCTGTTAACCCAGGCTTATAAATGGAATCTAAAACTGCCTTCTGTAGATGGGAATCCCAGACCAAGTTTAAAAATGCCAACATCAACTAGAAAACAATTGGCAGCCACATGTCCCAGTCCTTGGCACAGCCAACACCTAATATGTCTCTCACAAAGAACATACTTATTTTGGGCTAGGAGGCCTCCATATATGGCAACTTAAGGAGCCTGTTAATTCCTTGCAAACCCAAGGATGATGTTTTACTTTTTCTAGGGTTTACCGACTTGGAAGGCAGATCCCAGAAATAGACCTTGGTAGCAGTATGTTGCTCCATAAGGGACACCAGTTCATTTACACTCTTGGAGTCTTTATGTCTACTGCACCACTGTATCTTAAGGGCTCTACTGTAACAGTCACAGACCATTTGCTCCACAATCTAAGCAGGGTTGGGCTCCCCTGTTTGCAACCACTTGTTTATAAAGTGGTACAAACCATACATCTGTGACCTTGCAGGCTTGCCAGGGCCATACCCCTATGTAAACACACTGTGCTTGGATAAATATGGTAACCCTGGTTAGGATTTCTCTTCTGAATTTGGGGATACTGGCATCCTGAGTTTTTAGGTCAAAGTAGGCTTTTTAAAGCTCCCCTATTAAAAAAGATTCTGGAACATGAACCCACTGCTCCTCAGGTATCTTCTCATGTTCTGAGGCTCTGAGGTAGGCTTCAAAATCATCCTCAATGAGACAATTTCTGTAAAGCACTCTCTACCAGCTGTTGAGGTGTAGATGCCATCATCTGCCTCTCCAACAGGACCTGTTTCTGCTTCTGTAGAGACCAGTGCACTTGCTGCTGTTGCCGAGTAGGATTCAGTCAGTTGTTGCATTTGTTGGGGGCGTCTAAGCAGTTCATCTTTTGCAGTAGTTGATTACTCTGCTGTTGGTTGGCTTTTGTCGATAAAAGCTGTTTAAAGAACTCCTCCATTTTATTCAACAAATGGTGGTATTGTTCATGCAGTAAATCTGCATGCATGTACATTCTGTGTAAATTTGGCAAAAACAAATGTCCTTAGAGGAAATAGGCAAATAAATGTAACTATTTAATTGGTTACAATAATTTGCTGATTCTCTAGCATTCTCTAAAATTGTTAAATTATATCTATTGCCACAAAGATGTATGTATTTCCAATGCCCCTCACCTACATCTAGTGGCCATAATGCAGTGTTTTACCACTGCTCATCATAAAAGAACAGTCATTCATTGGAGAAAAGCCAACAGAACATTTGTTTTTATCCCTGGAGAACGGAGGTACATGCAGATTCACTGGGTGAAACATTAGCTATATTCATAAATAGAACCCTAATTATCTGACTCTTTAAGGCGCTGCCTGTATCTGGGCAAAAAATTGTACTCAACTGGTAGTGAAAGCGGAGAGCCATGTTCACCCAGCAACAGTCCATGCAGGTTTCTCCTGCACTTTTAGTAATTAAGGCAGTAAACACACATGGTTTCAATGCAGGAGGGTTTTGTAGAGCAAGTCCATAGCATAAACAAAAAACAAAACATCCTCTTGTCCAAGCAGCTAACTAAACCCAGGTTAGTTCCCGACTAAGAGAGCAGCCCCCTGATGGGTTTCCCTGAAACTTTTTAACGCAATGTCAGCACTGAGTCTTTTAAAGCACTAGTGGGCCGCCAAAGTGGCGGGCTGCTGTCTGTTTTTGGGAACCCATTAGGAGATAACCTGTGTATTTAAATTTTTTTGCTGAGGATATTCACCGTCTCGTCTTGCCCTGGGGAGCACTGTCATTGAGACAGAAAGTGATGGGAAATCCAAATATGTAATGCCACCAGACTAGGAGGTGAGCAGATATCTTCCTATAGGCATAGCTGTTCCATTGACAGCTGCCTACAATGGGGTTTCCCCTTATTTTTGGAAGATTTCCTCTTACTTGCTGTTGTGCCAAAAAGTGAAAGCGAATGTTCCAGATGGGGCACAGGCAGCAAAAGATTTTAAAGGAAAAGTGCACTTTAAAACAAAGTGCACTTACCTTATTTCCCCTATTCCCTGACCTAATCTAATCCATTCTCCCCCTCCACAGGTGCCTACTTACCTCCATCCAATGGTCATGGCCCCTCTGTTTGTGTAAATCCAGAGCCGCAAGTCTTCACCGTCCTGGCAACACCTGAGCATTACAGCTCCGCAGAACCTATGGGACCTTCTCTGATTGTCTCCAACATTGGGACACAGCCCTTTAGAAGTCCATTGGGCAATGAATACTTGCATCGCTGGATGTAAATAAACTGCGGAACCATAGCTTTCAGATTGAAGTAAGTTTGCATCTGTGGAGGGTGGTGAAGGAGGAGGTGGAGGATGAGGAGGATGAGGGGGGGAGGGGGACGGTGTATTAGGTCAGATCAGGAGAAGGGGGTAACAAGGATAAATGCACTTTGTATTAAAATTAAAATGCACTTATTCTTTAATGTACTTTCTCCTTCCTATCTGATCTTTTTGGCAATGGTTATAATTAATTTTGCATTTGAAATTACATTTTGCCTATGAGAGCCCTATGTGTAAGATGAACTCTGAAGAACAGAATCTGGTTTATATTGGATTCAGAATTGATTTTCTGGAAATAGATATTCAGTATACAGTATATTATAGAATAACAGTAAGCATCTTTAGAAAGTAAAAAATGGAATCTCACCTGAATTGGCTTCTTCTTTGCCCCTTCATTGTTCTCAGCTTCTTCATGCTCCCGCACACCTTGCGTCAGATTGGTATAGTTGGCCAAACCGCTAAGAAGTGAGGAGACCATAGGACTTGTGTCCATTTCCTCCTGTAGTACGAGAGATCAAAGAAGAAGCGTAGGTTAGGTAAAGTTAAAAATGCATGAAAGTGTAAATATGCTGAAATCCTACAGAGCTGCTTATACACCATAGTGTCCTATAGTATATGGGGAGGCATTTGCAAGCTCACAAATATTCTACATTTGAGGGGACAGTCCCTCTTTGTAATCAAAACTCTAAAGGCTGAAAGTGGTTGTAAATCCTTTACAACCACTTTTCACTACAGGTAAGCCTATAATAAGGCTCGCCTCTACCTACCGTGGATATCTTCTAAACCTGCACAGTTTAGGAGATATCCCCTGTATCAGCATATGTCAACGTCATCCGCACATGCGCATTGAAGCAATGGTTCACTTGTGGCGTTGCTTCAGCTGATGTCCCGTTACCGGCAGCTCCCGCGTGCATGAGCAGGGGTGACACCATTGCGGCTCCTGCCAATAACAGCACTGGAGCCCGCGATACCCGGAAAAAACTCCGGGAGACATATCACCAGACAGAGCAGTGGGCTGGGACTGCTGCGGAGGCTTCGGTCAAAGGTGAGTATTTCATAATGAGCAAGTGTGCTATGCATACTAGCTCATTATGCCTTTGTCTTGCAGGGGTTTTTCTGTGGGCTTACAACCACTTTAAGTTTTTTTTTAACTTAATGCATTCTCTGCAGTAGGGTAAAAAAACCTTCCATGCTCAGCTCACCCTATCCCCACTAAATACTTACCTTAGTCTGATCTCAATTAAACGTCGTGCCCGAGAGCAGCGGTGCTTTCCTCTCTCAACAGCCTCCTATGGGGGCAATAAGAAGGAAGGAGGAGCTGAGATCACTGGCGGGGGTTTCCAGAAAAGGAGGTTTGGGGCAGATCTGTGCAAAACCATTTAACAAACTAGGTAAAGTATAATATGTTTGTTATTTTAAAAAAATATTAAATGTTTTAATTTTACAATCTCTTCAGTTCTTTCTGGTGCATGAAAAAGCTGTGTTTGTTGCCTGAATATTTTGCTATAAAAGGATTTTCCTATCCCCGACTAAGGCCGACCATACATGGGTAGGCTGAATGTACCAAGTTGAACGATCAATCAACTTGAGCATAACCAGTCTGCCAGATTCTCTTGCTATTATTGCAAGTGGCTGCTATAGCTGCTAGCAATAATCATTGTTTTCTCCCGGCGGGGATGGCTTCCCTGCCCCTACCCCCACCCACCGGGAGAAGTCTGCTGATTCTCCCGTCAACACTGTCTGTGTTGACAGGGAACTGCGCAACTTTCTTGTAATATATATATTTCTTTGTAATATATATGGCCTGCCTAAGTAAGTTGAAAGGTGTGCCCATCATCAAAGGGGTTTATTCTGTAGTAAGTTCTTCACTTTTTGCCTTAATACACTATTTTAGTTTGATGAATTAATTTAAAGAAAAGCTGACATAACAAAAATTCAGGGGAAGCAACTGCTGACCTGCTTCCGAAAATGCTACTTTCCTGGCTGTAACAAGATATAACAAGAAGGCAGTATGTGAAATCCTGACCTGCAATACTGTAGTTGTTCTGAGCTAGTGATTTAGAAAGAGCCAAATCCAAGCTGTAACTGTATATGAAAGAAGTGAGGAAGCAGCTATTGCCAAGAAGCCCCCATCAGCTTATCAAGAGGTAACAATAGCCATTGGCTAACTTGTGCAATCATCTATTCTCCTTAACAAGTGCCAGTCAGGAAGGGGAAAGCTTTCCATACAAATTAAATAGCTATGAGTTGCCTAAATAATATTTTAAATTATAACTAAGGGCAAAACTTGTATTTGAGTAAAGTGGTAAGGGGTTAGAACACCAGCGTGTTGGCTTTTTATAGCATAGGAGTTTGAATAAAATTGATTCTGGACTTTACAAATTTTGCTTTTACCGCTTCTTGCACACCTAGCCCCTACTTAAAGAGGAAGTAAACCCTGATGGGTTTACTACCTCTTTGTCTCCCTGCAAAGGTAAAGCATAATGGGCTACTATGCATCGCAAAGTAGCCCATTATGTGTCACTTACCTGACACAGGAGCCAGCAAAGTCACCGCTGTCCCCTGTAACACGAAGCGTCCATCTTCTTCCGGGTATCGCTGCTCCAGCCACTCGCAGCGATGGAGCAGCGATGACGTCACTCCCGCGCATGCGCACAAGAGCCACCACTAATGGCATACCGCCGTTAACAGCGGCCTGCTCATGGACCTACAGGTAAGCCTTAATCTAGGCTTACCTGTAGGTCAAAGTGGTCTGTAAGGGTTTACAACCACTTTAAAGTGGTTTTAAACCCTCACATATACCCGGCGAAGTGAACAGGCTCAGATGATACACAGAGATGAAACAAATCCTCCTATATCAGTTTACTTGTTTATCTGCAGTCTTCCCCTCTCTACACCTCTTAAAAAGGGCAGAAACGTGTTAAAAAATCTCTCTTCATCTGTCAGGATGGCAGAGGAGATGGGTGGAGGGACTGCAGTTACAGTGTGTGAGAGCTGATTGGAGGAAAGGACCCCCCTTTCACACAGCAGAAGAAGAACTGTGCTGTGAACAAGCGTACATATTCGCCAGCACACCATGGATCGTCAATTTTCGTCCAAAAGGTTTTAATGGAAAGGATCACATCACAAAGGAAGGTGCAACGTTTCGGAGCCACACAGGACCCCTTCATCAGGCATGTGATTTATCAATTGCCTGACGAAGGGGTCCTGCGCGGCTCCGAAACGTTGCACCTTCCTTTGTGATGTGATCCTTTCCATTAAAACCATTTGGACGAAAATTGCTGATCCATGGTGTGCTGGCGAATATGTACGCTTGTTTGATGTTTCCATGAACCAACTGCAGCACCCACCACTTTATGAGCCATAGATAACAGGAACGTGTGCGTTAGGAATATTGATCAGACTGTGCTGTGAACAGACAAGTCCTTTCTGATCTCTCCCTACCGATGTAAATTCACCTCATGTGTCGGAAAAGAGGTGACTCATGCTGATAACAGAGGAACAAAGCACCAGAGAGAAACAGCACTTAGAGCTTTGGAGAAAGATAAGTAAACGCTGCAGATATAGTTTGTTCAGATTCCATGACTGAGGTTTACAACTACTTTAAGCAAACAGCCAGCCTTCAGGCACCATTCCTGTGAGAGCCGAATGAGAAAAATCATTCCCTCTACACTGCTTAAAACCTAAGAACATTTACTGCTGTAAGAGATTCTGTGTCCCAAATCTTTCTTCTACATCCCGGGATTTTTTTTTTTAAAGTGTCTCTGTCCTATTGAGGAGATTCAACCTTTAATCACTAATGTCACTGGGAATCAAAGTAAGGATAAATCCACAATTTTGAGTTGCCACCAGAAGAGAAATAGAAGGAAAATCTTCCAGTGGGGACATTTGTTACCATGACAACTGTCTAGAAGGAGATTTCCCTCATTTTTGAAAGACATTCTCTCACCTCTCATTAAACGCATAGGACATGGATTGAAAGGGAATCTTTCTAATAAGACACAGATGGCAAAAAAAAAAAATCTGTCAGCTATTTTAACATTTTTCTACTCTGTCCAAAATGAAAAACAAACACCTTTTGTCTTTAAATATACAATGCCTTGAAAAAAGTATTCATACCCCTTGAAGTTTTCCACATCTTGTCATGTTACAACTAAAGACGTAAATGTATTTTATTGGGATTTTATGTGATACACCAACACAAAGTGGCACATAATTGTGAAATGGAAGGAAAATGATAAATGGTTTTTATTTTTTTTACAAATAAATTTATGAAAAGTGTGGTGTGCATTTGTATACAGCCCCCTTTACTCTGATACCCCTAACTAAAATCTAGTGGAAACAATTGCCTTCAGAAGTCACCTAATTATGAGATAGAGTCCCCCTGTGTGTAATTTAATCTCACTATAGATACAGCTGTTCTGTGAAGCCCTCAGAGGTTTGTTAGTGAACCTTATTAAACAAACAGCATCGTGAAGGTCAAGGAGCACACCAGACAGGTCAGGGATAAAGTTGTGAAGTTTAAAGCGTGGTTAGGTTATAAAAAAATATCCCAAGCTTTGAACATCTCATGTAGCACTGTTCAATCCATCAACCGAAAAAGGAAAGAGTATGGCACAACTGCAAACCTACCAAGACATGGACATCCACCTAACCTGACAGGCCAGGCAAGGAAATCATTAATCAGGGAAGAAGACAAAAGGCCCATTGTAACTCTAGAGGAGCTGCAGAGATCCACAGCTCAGGTGGGAGAATCTGTTCACAGGACATCTATTAGTCCTGCACTCCACAAATCTGGCCTTTATGGAAGAGTGGCAAGAAGAAAGACATTGTTGAAAAAAAGCCATAAGAAGTCCCATTTGCAGTTTGTGAAAAGCCATGTGGGGGTCACAGCAAACACGTGGAAGAAGGTGCTCTGGTCAGATGAGATCAAAATCTTACTTTTTGGCCTAAAAGCAAAATGCTATGTGTGTCAGAAAGCTAACACTGAACACACCATTTCCACTGTGAAACATGGTGGTGGCAGCATGATGTTGTGGGGATGCTTTTCTTCAGGAGGGACAGGGAAGTTGACTGGAGCCAAATACCTGGCAATCTTAGAAGAAAACCTGTTAGAGTCTGTAAAAGACTTGAGACTGGGGCACAGGTTCACCTTCCAGCAGGACAATGACCCTAAACATACAGCCAGAGCTACAATGGAATGGTTTAGATCAAAGCACATTTATGTGTTAGAATGGGCCAATCAAAGTCCAGACCTAAAGCCAATTGAGAATCTGTGGCAAGACTTAAAAATTGCTGTTCACAGATGCTCTCCATCCAATCTGAGAGAGCTTGAGCTATTTTGCAAAGAAGAATGGACAAAAATGTTCACTCTCTAGATGTGCAAAGCTGGTAGAGACATACCTAAAAAGACTTGCAGCTGTAATTGCAGTGAAAGGTGATTCAACAAAGTATTGACTCAGGGGGGCTGAATACAAATGCACGCCACACTGTTCAGATGTTTATTTGTAAAAAAAATGTGAAACCAATTTATCATTTTCCTTCCACTTCACAATTATGTGCCACTTTGTGTTGGTCTATCAAATAAAATCTCAATAAATTACATTCACGTTTTTGGTTGTAACATGACAACATGTGGAAAATTGCAAGGGGTATGAATACTTTTTCAAGGCACTGTACTTTCACCCCCAAAAAATGGCATACATTGCAGCTTGCCAGCTGTTAAATGTGGTGGCTGCTTTACCTTTTTTTTTTTTAGACTAAGAACATTTTCAGCAAGCACAGAAATTATTTGTCACTTCCTATGAATTGAAATCACAAACAATTATAAATAAGCCATCTTTTGTAAACTACTGTACAAATTCTTCCACCCCCATGTGATGTAGATAAAGAGAGAAAGATATGTTGGTGATCCAAACCAGGAGATCAGCCTGGAGTGACAACCATGGTTCCCTTCAGATTTAGTGGGGTTGTGAGTCTAGCCACCAAGGGACCAAAAGTGTGTTATCTGCAGTATAAGCAGGTAAAAAAAACCTGAACAAAGGAAACAAATGCAGACACCACATCATAGGACGGGTTAGCTTCAATATATTACATATTATTACATTCATATTAATAAATATTATTACATATTAATTGGATTTAGATACATTCAAAAAATATTTTCAATGATTTCCACTCTTGAATTGTTATCATAGTGCAACCTAGAATTAAATATTTGATCATTATTATTTATTTGTATTCCCTTCCAGGCAAATAGTCCAACTGAGTGTCAGACTAGAAGGCTCCCATAGAGGCTGTGGCATCTCCTGCCTGAGCTATTTCTTTTACAAAAGCCATTTGTTACACATTCATATACCAATTGTGCTGTTAGAGTTAAATTAAATAAAGCAAAAAGCTTTATTAATTGACAGTTGATTTCCTCTAACAACTTGGAAGGAGTATTAGTTATAACCTCCAAACTTAGGAAGGAGATAGGACAACCTGTGTGGCTGCTTAAACTGGCCATACATGTATTAAAATTTGGCCATTTCAGCAGGAAATGGGCGAATTCTGGTCCGCATATGGCCATTACCATTCATGATCAACTTCTCATGAATGGGACTGCTGCAAAAATTCAAGTTTGATCAGCACTGCAGCCAATAGGCTGCAGCGCTGCTCTGTGTATTCTAACAGCGGGGTGGCAGGGGAGTCTCCCCTCCCCTGTCGTATTTTGACACCAAATGTGTGGATGTGGGAATCGGTTCAGTCTAATTTGTATTCTGGCTGGAGGAGAATACGAGTCAATAAGAGGATACAGCTATGCCTGAGATGTGAGGCACCAGGAGTATGATAACCATTTAAGTAGAGTTACAGACAGCAATAAGAACTTGACAGAGGACGTAACCCCCTGCCACCAAAAGAAAACGTTTTAACTGGCGTTGGGTTTTAAAAACCCTTGTTGCACGTACACTTATATTGGAGCACCTCCTGCCACTAACTTCCACTCCTAATGATATACTCACCCGCCCTGATCCAATGTGATATTTCTAACCAATTACTGGTCACATGTCTTTCAGGCTGGGCCCACCCATGCACCCTGCAATCCTATTCATTTGTATAGTCTTCTGAATACAAGTTTCTACTTGGGAGTTCAGAGGAGTAAATGGACTTACAGAGCACATGAGAAGGCCCTGTTGAGATTGGGGACAGTTGACCATAAGGCTGGATTCATACCTATGCATTTTTAGCGCTTTTTGCATTTTTCAGATTTGCACAACAGAACGTGTTCCATAGGAAACCATGATAAATGGACTGTAGTGCAAATCTGCAAAATGCAAAAAGCGCTAAAACTGCATAGGTGTGAATCCAGCCTAAGACTGGGAGGGGGTTCTGGGGGTACTCTGATATAAGGCCTGGTTCACACCTATGCATTTTTAGTGCATTTTCAGTTTTGCAAAAACACACTACAGTCCTTTTAAAAAGGTTCCTATGGGTCACATTCACATCTGTACATTTTATGGAAAGGGTCAGGGGCCAGCAGGTTGTTTTGGGTTCCATAGACTTCAATGGATCAAAAATGTGTATTGAAAAATGCAAAATGCACCTGGAATATGCACCAACTACAACCTGCATAGGTGTGAATCAGGTCTAAGTGTATGCACCAAGATGCAGTTTAATACTTTTAATTGCAAAAATAAAAACACTTGGTTAAATGAATATAAACCAATACACACCATTCTTTATTATTATGGTATATATTTTTTAATAATATAATAATAATAGCAATAATAATGAATAACTATAGCTTCATTAGTACTGTCATGCTATCTTTCATGACCTACGCACAACCATTATCTGTGTATGCACCGTGGTCTTTAATAAGGAATAAAACAAGCAATAAAATATCATCTTCCATTGCTCTAGTTTAAAAAGTCAAGATTTAATTGTTGCTGTTGATTGCTATTACTGTTGATTGCTTCTTACCTCAAACAAAGCCATGTTTTTGCCTGTATCAATCTCCGAACTGTTGATAAATGGGGAACTTTCCTTGGGATTTCCATCTCCTGCAAAAAAAAAGATGCATCATCATTCATTTTGATCCTATTTAGAGAGAAGCAAAAATGCTAATGAGAAGCACTCTGTGGCTTGATATCCCCAGGAGCTATGTGTTTGCACATAGTCCATCTCTACATCCTGCTGATTAACAGCAGAGCTCATGTATGAGCATGAGTAAAGCTCTTATTGCATCGTGGGAGCTGAATATGTGAGAAGCAGAAGAGAAAATCTGAAATGTACACAATTGTCAGGGCTGATTTATACTGCTTACCCCCTGGGCCAGATCGCAGGTCATAGCCAAGAGTGTAACTATGGCCATTACAGACTGTGTGATACCTACTATTAGGCCACAGAAGCACAAGGGACACAGAGCTGTTAAACACAACACAGTGGTTTATGCACTTAGCAATAGCATTTGACAAATACATGCGGATAAAGTGAATGTCTATGTCTAAGAAGATTATTACCAAAATACCAGAGCAAAGCCAAATCTAGTTCTTAGATATTTAGTTTTATTAACAATATGTTAGCTGTTTACTTTTTGCTTTAAAATTATTTAAAAAATTTAAAAAAGAATATTAAGCATCATTCCAATAAGACTCGGGCTTTGCAAGGAGAACATTTTGGCAAATATTGAGCATGGCCACAGTGGGAGGGGCTTAAAGGGGCATAGTTACTAGTCTAGAATCTGAGCCTAATCGCTGTATACTCAGCACACCTATGCTAAAGTCCTCATACCCAACAAAATATGCTTTAATCACAGTGCTATAAGTGAAAGTTTGACAGACACATATAAACCTCAGTACCAGGGGCGGACTGACCATTCAGCCACTCAGGCACTGCCTGAGGGCCCCGGGCCACTAGGGGGCCCCATTAGGGTTGCCAGACTCAGTAAAACCAGGGACAGTATGTAAAAATCTGTGTTTTTTTACATCTGTCATTGAAATGTCCCTTACCGACATCCTTTTGGTCTAAAAATCCAGAGATTATAGCTGCCCCACCCCTCCAGTACCTGCTCAGCCAATAGAAACATGTCTGTGTATACTGTGTGTACATGTATGTGGACTCTGTGTGATTGTATACTGTGTGTGTTTGTGTATACTGTGTGATTGTATACTGTGTGTGTTTGTGTATACTGTGTGGCCCCATAATCTCTGACTGCCTGGGGGCCCCATAATCTCCTATTGCCCGGGGGCCCCATGAGTTGTCAGTCCGCCCCTGCTCAATACTATCACTTTTGAAAACGAAATTCTTCCATTATATATGCTCTGGATACAGGGGGTGAACACTGCATATCTCGTTCACTGCTAACCTCAGAACACCTTTTCTATCCATTATGTCTGCATCCCTCGTCCAAAATGGCTTACCTCTGTACTCTGTTTCCATCACTGCACAACTGCTAATCAATGCACCCTCACTGCTCACTTCTGCCACCTCTTTACATCACTGCACCCATACTGCTCACCTCTTCACCCCCTTTGCAGCACTGCTAACCTCTGCTCCACATTCGTTTCAAACCACTGCACCCCTATTCCACCATTGCTAACTTCTGCACCCCCTTTACAGTAGCCCCACTGCCCACCTCTGAATCCTCCTGCACCCCTCCTCACCTCTTTTTCCTTTGTGCAAGCAGTGCTACCCAATGTAGGTGGCTGTACACTCACTCCAAAATGTAAGCAGTGTGGGGGCAGCAGTGGAAGGTGGGTGTAGACCCATGGCAAACAGGTCCACAACACATATTGTACTTTGAGGAAGGATACTCTATACAAAGCTATGAAAACAATCACTAGAGAAATTTTCTTTGAGATAATTATTAGAGAGACAATGAACCCCCTTAATGGATATGCAATGCGCCTCCATAACACATAAATATGATGCTGATGATCATAGCGACACGGCACTAAGGTATAAGACAGGGAAACTCAAATAGACAGCCTGTCCACCTTACATCACTACATCTTGAACTGATGAATAGAAGATCAGAATCAGCTGTCAACTTACTTCGCTAGTAGGTGCCAGGTATACAGAGCTGGAAGCAAGTGACCTATCAATATCTACAGTAGTATACTACCTCCTTAACAAAAATGCACTAACCGTGCACAGAAAGCAACAATGGGAGCAGAAGTGAACAGATTGGGAGGCAAAAGCCTTTCAATACATGAGTATGTGCTGAAAGAAATGTGTGAGGGTCTACGGTCCATCACCCCAGGTTTTGCGACTAGAGCCTGGTGAGGCATACTGCAACACCTGGACAAAGTAAGTCAAGCAATGAGATATCTCCCAAAGCCATGAAGAAGGAGGAAACCATAATCCCTAAAATGTGTTGCCTGTACCTCACTATTTAAACTAAAAAAGATGAACAAATTGTCTGAGTAGCTCACAGGTGCCCATGGCAGGCCTCTCACCCTATGAAATGGCCTATGTTGGCTATGCAGAGAACCAGCCCTTCATGCACCTAGAAGTTAGAGACATGGAAATACTTTGTTTTACTGTTTACCCATCACATAATATTAGGCCATTATAGGTACCAATAGTTTGAGCAAACTTCATATATAAAGAGTACCTGTCTGCTGAATACTCCAGTAATAGAACAAAAGTATCTCATACAATTGAGATTGTTATTTATTGCTAGTGACTTAACACAGACAATTTGTTAGACAGTACATTTATTTTTTACCAGCTGGCTAGCTAGTAAAGCAGGCCATAGACAAGTTGAAAACCAAATTAAAATTCTGGTTGATTGTCGTGTTATTTGTTTTTCGCATTATTATTGTGCCAGCTGCGACATGCCTTTTTTGTGCTGCAATTGAAAGTGCGTGATCCAACGTGCTGGATTTTGTTTTAGAAAAACAAAACAAATTATGGCAAAATCCTATGCGGCATTTTCGTTTTTCGATCGAGAGAGCGTACAGTTTTCCACTCGTCTGTAGCCGGCCTATGTGTGCTGGAAATACATTTTGCATTGCTTGCTTTGTGCAAAACCCATCCATGTACACTTTACTCTAAAACTAGTTATACTTTGGCAAAGTTGCAATTTTCTGTTACCTTGTTGGAATGGGTGCAGGGGCACACCGATAGCCCTCACTTGCCATTGTGCTCTGCTGGGGTTCTGGTGTGTCTCTGTGACTTTAAGGAGGTATGGGCTGCCTCCAGGAATACCTGCACTTAATTAATTCATTGCTATATACTGTATACTGCAACTTGGAGGCTCTCAAAAGTTAAGCCTAGTACACACGTGAAGATTTTTTTTCGTTCAACCCAAAGGGCTAAAAGAAAAAAAAGACCAGAGGTCACCATACTAACTATCCAATGTTAGTAGAGCGATCTCCTCCACTGAGCTATTGTATTCAGAACACGCTGGTCAGCACTCGCAGCCATTGTCTGCAAGTGCTGATCGGATGCTGATCGGCTGTTGGTTTTCAAGCTTGCTCGTTCAACAGAGAAGCTGGTCATGAGATCAGCTTTTTTTTAAATGGGCAACTGTACACACGGACCAAAAGTCGACTCATTTCTACTGTAACGGCTGATATTCAGCCTGTGTGTACGAGAATTTTGAGTAAGGACCTTACTATACAGGGGATCTTGATTAGGCACTGTGGCTTCCTCATATATTTATAAATGCTGTGCAACTAAAACCTCTGTTTTTAACATAATTTGTTAGACCGTGTAAAAAAAATCCATTTTTTTGCTAGCTAGCTGACAAGAGTACCGGTTTTGTTTTGTTTGCTTTGTGTGCAGCCCTTCCATGTGAAACGTACTCAAAAAGCTGGTTATAAATTGGAGCCATCAGTGCCATTTTTTGTTTGAGTTGACATACTGTACCGTCAGCAGTAAATAGCGGGTTTAAAGTTATAGTGTATGCCAAACAAAAAGGGAAAACCAAATCCAAATACCCACCAAATCGTTCTCTTTGTTCCTACCAAGACCTCCTGCTCTCTAGCTCCCTTGTCACCTCTTCCCATGCTCATCTCCAGGACTTTTCCTGAGCCTCTCCCATCCTATGGAACTCCCTACCTCAAACTGTCTCCTACACTGCACTTTTAGGCGATCCCTGAAAACCCTTCTCTTCAAAGAAGCCTATCCCGTCCACACCTAACAACTGTATTTTTATACATCAGCTAATCCCTCCGCAGTTATTACCTTTTATATCACTTGACCCCCCACCCTTTAGATTGTAGCTACTAACATAATATAACTGGGTACTAACATTTATAGGTAAAGTTGATCCAGGGAAAATCCGATTGCCTCTCGGGGGATCAGGAACACATTTTTTCCCCTGCTGTAGCAAATTGGATCATGCTTTGCTGGGGGTTTTCTCCTTCCTCTGGATCAACTGTAGATGAAGGATTGTGTATATGGGATTGTATTTTTTTATTTTTTTGGTTGAACTAGATGGACATGTGTCTTTTTTAACCTGACTAACTATGTAACTATCTAATGAGCAGGGCTCTCTGATTCCTCCTTTATTGAATTGTATTGTAATTGTGCTATCTGTGCAAACTGTTGGTGCTATATAAATTCTGTATAATAATAAGAAGAATTATCTCACTAACGGTTGTGTGGATACTCTAATGCCGACTAGGTCAGACGGGATCAGTCCCTTGGACAATCCGATCGTGTGTGGGCTAGTCCGCCTGTTTTTTATAAAAAAAAGTCAGATGGACCCAGAAATAGAACATGTTTCAAATCTATCCGATGGACTCAAGTCCGACGGACTAAATATCGGGAAAACCGTTCATCTGTGTGCTAGTCCGATGAACCAAAGACGATGCAAGGGCAGCTATTGGCTACTGGCTATTGAACTTCCTTGTTTAGTCCCGTCTTACGTCATCACGTTCAAAACTAACGAACTTTCGAACTGAATTAGTCCGTTTATGTGTGGCCAAGTCCGTTCGTGCAGTAAGTCCGTCGGACCTCCGCCGAAAGTCAGTCGGGAAGACCATCGGACCTAGTCCGTCGAAAAGTCTGGTCATGTGTATGGGGCAATAGTGATTGTACGAGTGGGTATATGGAACTAAAATACATGTATCTACAACTACTTACAAATTTGATGAGTTCACTGCCCTGTATTATTATTTCATATTTCTTAGGAAGGTAGTTTTGGGCTTTAATGTCCGCTATCATTGATATGAAATACATTTCTTCACTTTATACTGCAG
Source organism: Lithobates pipiens (assembly GCF_037356315.1). Taxonomy (NCBI): domain Eukaryota; kingdom Metazoa; phylum Chordata; class Amphibia; order Anura; family Ranidae; genus Lithobates; species Lithobates pipiens. Next base: position 53,273,788 of record NW_027507789.1, on the reverse strand, counting down.
AAGACAGTAATGTGATGAAACCAAGGCTTTACAAGCAAAGGGAAGTATGTGGTGTAAATAACACAAGCTTACAAAGACAAGTACCTACTAGGGAGTACTAGTACAAAAGGTCATGCTCTGATGTTGGACTGTGGGAAGCTCCAGAGCCATAACAACCACACAGATGTAAGTTAACTGTACCAAACGCAGGAACCAAAGTCTCCAAGCACAAATTTAACAGCATTACTTCTACATTGGACAAGTACTGCACTCTCTTCTTGATGAGTAGAGAATCAATTAAGACATTTCACAGCACTAAAGTCGAGAAATGAACAGACGGGATCTGTCTGTAACTCCCAGTATGCTGTCATCATCATCCTCATCATTCCCCTGATAACTACCATCCTGCTGCTTCTCTCATTATGTATGTAGACTTCTTCGTCATTATCCAGAACTATCATTTCAATTAAATAGAGTCTCTTGTTTTCCCTCCTTTCCTCCATTCAGCAAAGTACATTTCCTGCAAAATGGTAGTTTTCAGTTTTTCCAGGTTTTACTGGGAAAGAAATAACAAAATATGGAGACACGTTTCTAAACAAATTTAAAGATCAGGACAAATGAATGTGGGAGGAGGTTGAAACCTCCATTTGTTCTCTCAAAAACCAGAACCTGAAATTGAGAATTTAATTCTACAAGCAAAGAAATTCTTTATTTACTTTAGGACCCTCAAATAAGCAAAATAGAAACGTCCAAACCCCCCACAGTTCTTTACTACGTTTGTTAATACAGGTGGGTTCATGTCCAGGGCCGTCTTTAAGGCAGGGCAAAAGGGGCAGCTGCCCTGGGCCCTTTCATTGTTGTGGGGCCCAAAGCAGCTGCCTCATACTTGCCAACTATCCCAGTTTAAATTCCCTTGTCCCTTGAAGTTTTAGTCCTGTGCTGTGTCCCGATATCTTAGTGTGAAGTGCTGGTACCAATGCTGCCCAGCTCTGCCCTATTATTGTGTACAGATGGCTCACCTGCAGACTCTGTGTTTACATGTAAATAATCGGCATTCATATGTAAATAGCGGCGGTATTACCAAGTACATAGCTGCAACCGGCGGCATTGATATGTAAATAAAGGCGACATTCATATGAGTATCATGCTCCCTTCCAATCAGTGAGCAGTATTACTGTACAGTAATCTCTAGAAACCAATTAACAAGCAGAAATAATGTTCTGTAACCTCTAGCAACTAATCAGTGAGGTGTAATGTGTGCTGTAACCTCTAGCAACCAGTCATTAAGCAGTAATGATATGCTGTAACCACTGGCAACCAATCGCAATTGCTGACTGATCTGATACAGTAAACATATTTTAAGTCTAGCTGCTATTTATTGTATGTCTCAGAGCAGGTGGAGAGAGAAATTGCATGGGGGGGCAATATATTTTTTGCCCACGGTCCACTCAATATTAAAGATGGCCCTGTTCATGTCTCATACCCCTCTGGAATCCCCAGGTACAGGTGGTGGCTCGCTTCTGTCAGCAAATCGTATAATTTGCCATCAAAGAAATATACAAATGCAGGAGTTTTCACTATTTTTCAATCACAGTAAGCAGGAACTAATTCCGTAGCGTATCACACCACAATACAGCGTTGTGTTCTCCAAAAATGCATCAGCATTTGTTCCTGCTGACTGCTAATGAATAAAAGGAAAATTCCTGGATTCTGGTGTGTGATATTTCTTAAACTTCTAGGATTCCCTGTCAAAAGAACTGTCTGATCACAATCATACATTGGGTCACCTAGGGAATAACATCTAGAAGACCTGCAGTACCAGATTCCCCCATCCCGTGAACCTCTCCTTTCTTGGAAATTTCCTTCAGAAGGAATATACATCATCCCTTTTCACCCAAGAGAAATATAATTTTTTACTTGGGATGTAAAAATCTGCCTGGAAAGCCAACAACCCATCTAGAGCAGTGGTAGTTTAATAGTACAAATGCTAGTGTTGAGTGCAGCAGGTGTTCAGCTTGTAAAAGGTCAGTTGGCATTCAGACATGTGTATTAGCTGAGACTCCCTAGAGTGCTAATTGTAGTTTTAGACAATAGAATACTGAGTCTTCAGGATATAGCAGCCAAACTGCAATGAAGACAATGATGGAATGAAGGTCTTGCTCTTCAGAGAAATATTTAAAGTGAACGAGTACTTGCCCATAGTGGCAAAGTTAAAGGGGTTGTAAAGCTTTATTATTTATTTTCTAAATAGGTTCCTTTAAGCTAGTGCATTGTTGGTTCACGTACCTTTTCCTTCGATTTCCCTTCTAAATGTTTTTTTTTTCTTTGTCTGAATTTATCCTGTTTCTCCTCCGTAAACTTCACACCATCATCCGAGCGGTGTTTAGTCAGCCAGAACAGCTTACTGAACAGCTTACTGAGGAGGAACAGGAAGTGAGAAATTCAGACAAAGAAAACAAAGAAAAAAAAACATTTAGAAGGGAAATCGAAGGAAAAGGTAAGTGAACCAACAATTCACTAGCTTAAAGGAACCTATTTAGAAAATAAAAAATGAACCTTTACAACCCCTTTAAAGGTTTAACTTATAGCAGAAACGGTAAGCCTTTCTACTTACCTTCTCCATGCAACTGTTGCACACAAATTTGTTCTGTAGCCCCAAGAATTATCTACTACTTCCAGTATGGTGGTATACATGAGTCTCCCCCTTGGTTCCCACAGTATAGCATAATTAGCTACCGTAATTTACAGGACTGAGAGCTGACCCATAATTGAAGGGCAGAACAACATACTCAAGGAGATGCTGGGAACTTTTAGATTTGCATGTATAGTCAGATGAAGGAAAACTTCATACAAAATCAATAGCTCTAGTGAGGCGGCTCCCACACATCAAGGCTTCCCTCGAACAGTAGCTCAAACCATAGAAACATAAAAGGGTCACCAGACCAAATCCAGATAAAGGGTCCAAAATAATTTAAAAAAGTAAAAAGTCATAAAAATACATAACTAAAGGGATCAAGAATAGTTACTGTACACAGGACGTTTTTACAACCTCTTCTGAATGATTTAACTTGACAGATAGTAACCCACATTTAAAACATCCGTTTTGCTGCATTTACATGTCGCGTTTTGCCACGTTTGCATTTAGAAGCGTTTGGAAAAAAAATCTCTCTCTCTCTCTCTCATATACAGTGGTGTGAAAAAGTGTTTGCCCCCTTCCTCATTTCCTGTTCCTTTGCATGCTTGTCACACTTAAGTGCTTCGGAACATCAAACCAATTTAAACAATAGTCAAGGACAACACAAGTAAACACAAAATGCAATTTGTAAATGAAGGTGTTTATTATTAAAGGTGAAAAAAAATCCAAACCATCATGGCCCTGTGTGAAAAAGTGATTGCCCCCTAAACCTAATAACTGGTTGGGCCAGCCTTAGCAGCAACAACTGCAACCAAGCGTTTGCGATAACGTGCAATGAGGCTTTTACAGCGTCCTGGAGAAATTTTGGCCCACTCATCTTTGCAGAATTGTCCTAATTCAGTTACATTAGAGGGTTTTCGAGCATGAACGGCCTTTTTAAGGTCATACCACAACATCTCAATAGGATTCAGGTCAGGACTTTGGCTAGGCCCCTCCAAAGTCTTCATTTTGTTTTTCTTCAGCCATTCGGTGGTGGACTTGCTGGTGTGTTTAGGATCATTGTCCTGCTGCAGAACCCAAGTTCGTTTCAGCTTGAGTACACGAACAGATGGTCGGACATTCTCCTTCAGGATCTCTTGGTATACAGCAGAATTCATAGTCTCTTTTATCACGGCAAGTCTTCCAGGTCCTGAAGCAGCAAAACAGCCCCAGACCATCACACTACCACCACCATATTTTACTGTTGGTATAATGTTCTTTTTATGAAATGCAGTGTTCCTTCTACGCCAGATATACTTGGACACACACCTTCCAAAGAGTTCCAAAGAGTTCCACTTTTGTCTCATCGGTCCACAGAATGTTGTCCCAAAAGTCTTGGGGATCATCAAGATGTGTTGTGGAGAAATTGAGACGAGCTTTGATGTTCTTTTTGCTCAGCAGTGGTTTTCTCCTTGGAACTCTGCCATGCAGGCCATTTTTGCCCAGTCTTTTCCTGATGATGGAGGCATGAACGCTGACCTTAACTGAGGCAAGTGAGGCCTGCAGTTCCTTGGACGTTGTTGTGGGGTCTTTTGTGACCTCTTGGATGAGTTGTCGCTGCGCTCTTGGGGTAATTTTGGGCGGCCGGCCACTCCTGGGAAGGTTCACCACTGTTCCATGTCTTCGCCATTTGTGGATAATGGCTCTCACTGTGGTTCGCTGGATTCCCAAAGCTTTGGAAATGGCTTTATAACCCTTTCCAGACTGATAGATCTCAATTACTTTCTTTCTCAATTGTTCCTGAATTTCTTTGGGTCTCGGCATGATGTGTAGCTTTTAAGGATCTTCTGGTGGACCTTACTGTGTCAAGCAGCTCCTATTTAAGTGATGCCTTGATTGTGAACAGGTGTGGCAATAATCAGGCCTGGGTGTGGCTAGAGAAATTGAACTCAGGTGTGGACAACCACAGTTATAGTATGTTTTAACAAGGGGGGCAATCACTTTTTCACACAGGGCCATGATGGTTTGGATTTTTTTTCACCTTTAATAATAAACACCTTCATTTACAAATTGCATTTTGTGTTTACTTGTGTTGTCCTTGACTATTGTTTAAATTGGTTTGATGTTTCGAAACACTTAAGTGTGACAAACATGCAAAGGAACAGGAAATGAGGAAGGGGGCAAACACTTTTTCACACCACTGTATATATATATATATATATATTTTTCAAAATAGACAAAAATTAAAATACGCCTGTAAACGAAATGCGTTTAAGAAGCATTTGGTGCTTGAAATGCCTCTAAACTCAGCGTCTGAACTCATTTTTTTTGCTTTCCAAAAAAGGCCTCTAAACTCAACTGCCTAGAAATGACTATTAACAACCCTGTGTACATACAGATAATACAACATAGAGGAGAGTTCAGGAGCAGTTGAAAAAAATGCCCAACTGCTCCTAAATATCCGTTTAGCAGCAGCAGTGTACATGAGGCCTTAGTTGCAAATTTCCCATGAAATTAGAAAACTCACACAGAGATCCCTGGCAACAAATTAGAGTAGCGGTAAAATGTAGAAAAGAAGGCTACAGCATGTTTACTGTGCCCAATATAAAGTAAACTTATTAGGCAATTGCCCTTTTAATTGCTTGAGGTTTTTTTCTTTGACAACTGATTTTTTTTTTTTTTTTTAAATCAAAAGCCTGTTAAGTATATTTATGTTTTTCCCTATTTTACCCAAATGCCACTTTCCAAATTGTGTCCCAAAAGAGTCGATGACTGGTTTTGGTTGCCTAAATGTTTTTACCTAACATATAAGAGAAAATGCAAAAATCATTTTCACAATTGTTATTGCAAAATTCATAGTTCAGAATATCTAGCAGCATTATACACTTAACAAATTAATTACAAGGCTAATTAGTGTTTCTGACTTTCTAATGTGGTAAACTTCCATAAAGTCAGGTTAATTGTCTTTCGAAGGTGTCTGTGGCTGTGATCAGTATTCTCCTCTGGGACTGCAACTGATTGAATTTTTTTTTTTGTTGTTGACATTGTTCCCCCAAAATGTCCCAGCACTTCCTGTCCTTGTGGCACCCTATCACTGGGACAGGAAGTGAGTGTAAAGTCCCCCAACTGGTGTACAGACAGTGATAAAAGCATGAAGTTGTAACTATTCACCACTCTATTCAAACCCCCCAAAAAATTGCTACTGGAGTTGGACTTTAATTGGACAATAATGCTATCCCAGGGCAAAGCTTATTACATAGTAGGCATCAAGCTTAAAAAAAAAAGACGAGATGCAGGAAATGTTGCACACCCATACAAAAGCCATTCAACAGCAAATTACCTATATTTTATAAGAAGTAAGGTGTACAACATGTCAATAAGACCACCAGAGAGCACCCAATCTGCCTATTGCCAGAACTTCCATAGCCAGGAAACAAAGGGAGCTGAAAACCAATTACATTGAAGGATATTTTTTTAATATCCTTTTTTATTGAGAGATTAGAGAGTTACCGTATATAAAATGACAAAAATTTTAAAGAAAAGAAAACAATGCAAAAAAAACCCCAAATAAACAAAAGGCCACCAACCTGGTACCACAACTGGTCGCGTAGGACCAGGAAACATAACAAAGTCGCTCTCATCACCAAACCCATCCCCACCCCAAACCCATGCCGGAAGATATTTAAGACCCCCTTCACACTTATATGTTGAAATAATGTGTGGTAAAAAATACTTTGTGCCATTTAGAATGGCAAACAAACCCACAAGTACACTAGATGCCAACAGACCTTTTTACCATGGGGTAAAAAAAAACTCTGGGTGCAATTTTTTTTGTGGGTTGTCATGCGCTGGCAGCTCGTTCAAACTGACATAATGCAGGTTAAGGTGCAAAATACTTTACATTATTAGGCATTAAGTAATGCATCACAACAAAATGTTTAGTGATGAAGGAGCCCTTAACAGTTCCTTAGTTTTAGACTAGAGTGTCCCTCTTTAATACACTGGGCCTTGGGCATAAACACCAAAGAGTTTCCAACGTGTTTTAAATGGCACCTAAGATGGGATCTCCTTACTTTCCATCTGAAGATGGAGAGGAAGAAAAAGGGGCACTGTGCTCAATGTTTGCATTCTCTGGCTAGTAATGGAGAGCCCAGCAGGGAAGAAAAGTACATTTAAATTAATAAGGATTAGCGACTGAAAAAGATAAAAAAAACAAATACATAAAAACTAATAAATGGTGCCATTACAGTGTAGGCCATGGGGAATTTATCACTTCATTAATTTTTCATGATTCAATTTTTATTGGTAAAATGAATGGTATCTAAGTACTGCAATATCATTCAAGTTTTAATGTAAAAAGAATGTTACCTTTACATACTGCAATATCTTTTTGTTTACATACAGGAGTGCAGAAAAAACTGCATGTCAGCAAAGAATTATAAATTAGGCTCAGCTCACATATATTTTTGTGGGCCGCATTTGCTCATGCCCAGGGCTCGAGTCCTGCGGGAAAGCATGGGAACGGCGTCCCTGCACTTTTTTCACAGCAGGAACGTCGTTCCCTTTGCAGGACTAGAGCCGCCTGAGCCGATCCTTGACTAAGTGGTGATGCCCAGCATCGACACATAGTAAAGGATGGTGTCCTCCCCTCCCTTGGTCCTCCTCCTCCAGCAGCTGCGGCTATACTATACAGGACCACGCCTGCCAATCTGCAGCACTAGATCCCCACTGCAATACTGTCATTGGCTGCTAGAACCGCCATTGTCCTAACAACCAATGACATCACCTGTGCTCCCTGCCCTCATCAGCAAGTTCCTCCGCCCGGCTTTTGTCCCCCGGCATCATACTCCTTTGTCAAGGACTTATCCAGGTACACGTTTTTCTACTTTGGCTCAGTCACAACTCTGATGGGGAACTCTGGGGACACTCTGATGGGGGGGGGGGGGAGGGCTCTCTGGACTTGACCCCTGCTCATGCCTGAGTTTCCAGCAGAAAAAGGTGCATGCACCTTTTTTAAAACGTGGCCTGCCCACCAGATCCCTAAAATCTCATATAAGTTTTGACATATTAATGGTGCAATTTGAAAAGTTGTTTTCAATCATTTTAAATCTTCAACCTGGTGATCTGGGCATTATAGTCCTTGTTTAGACATTTTCTATAATGAAAGGACAACTGAGGTTGATTTACTAGTGGCAAATAGATTGTGCACTCTGCAAGGGCATTTGCTTCAGAGTAAATGAGGTGAAGCTTTACTTTGAAAAGAATAACCAATCACATGCAAGGAAAATTTAAAAGAATGCATTTTTGCTTGAACATAATTCACTGATGGAACTAGTCAGTAGAGCTTCCACTTTAGTAAGGCCCCTTTCACACTGGGGCGTTTTTGAGGTGCCATTTTTAGCGCTAAAAATAGTGCCTGTAAAGCTCCTCTGAAGCCACCCCAGTGTGAGAGCCCAAGTGCTTTCACACTGGGGCGGTGCACTTGCAGGATGGGAAAAAAAGTCCTGCAAGCAGCCTCTTTGGTGTGGTGCGGGAGCGGTGTATACACCGATCCCAAAATTGAAATGAATGGACAGCACTGCCTTAGCACCTGCAAAGCGGTTTGGCAGCGCCGCAACACTGACACTATTTACCCTTTCTTAGGCCACTAGTGGGGGGTTGAAAGCACCATGCTATCAGCGCTTTACCACTAACGCTGGCACCGCCCCTATGTAGCCTACAGCAACCCTGGTTGTCTCCTAATTGTGCTTCTGAATTATCACCCTGTCCCATTCCTCTCTGTTGGAGACCACAAGTGGCCATGCCGATACACACTGCACGTGCTCATAGTCCACTGTTGTTACTATCATTAAGCCGGTTCAGAGGAATTATGTGCACTCAAGTGCTCTTTTCTTATAATCAGGGCTTTTTTTTTCCAGCAAAACTGAGGAGGAACGGAATGTATGTATTGGCAAGGGGTGCTGGGGTATTCTAAAGTGTTTACTGATGTTGGCTGCTGGGGGGATCTATTGTAGCTGGGGGAGATCTATTTTTGCGGTGGTTATTGTTGTTGGGGAAGTCTATTGTTACTGGTGGGGGATCTATTGTTGCTGGGAGAGATCTACTGTTAAGGGTGAGGCCTATTATTGCTGGCTCCTGGGGGGTCTATTGATGCTGGCTGTGAAAAGATATGTTGCTATGGAGTCTATTGTTGTGCGGGGGGTATTTTGGTGTGGGTGTTCCATTGTTTTGGGGATGATCTATTGTTGTGGTGGGCAGGGGCGGATCCAGGGGGGGGGCAACGGGACAATTGCCCCCTCCGAGAAAATAGAACTTACTCCAAGGCTTTCTCCCTCCGCCACCTCACCAGATTTGCATGAGGCATCTAAATGCAGCTGGGACTTTATTGCTGCTTCCCCTGGCTTCCATCAGTTTATTTAGAGGGGGCCAGTGGGTCACTATGGGGGTCTGTAATTGATGTGACACGGGCTGCTGCTACATGCTGGCAGAGTTGCAGCAGAGCGGCACGAGTGTCACTTCACTTCCCTGTCAGGCGGAGTGATCTCTACCCGACAGGACCTTCCTAGTCCCGGCTGGTGTGACGTCACGATTCAGAGGCGTGCAGGATTGAAGACAAGATGGACTGTAGCCAGCTCAGTGCACTGCTAAGGCAGTGTTGTGTTAATGAGCTACAAGCGGCATTGTTATGTTAATTAGCTATGAGCGGCATTGTTATGTTAATTAGTTAACACCTAGTCTTACAGGTAAAGTGGTGAATGCTTTGGGGGTGGGGGGGGGGGGGGGTGAAATAATTTACACTGGTAATTGTAATATGGCACATGGAGGGGGTTAATGTACTCACTCATGTATTTGTGATCAGTGACAATTAACCCCTTTGTGCTGCATTAATGACAGTGGCACCATCAATGTTAATTAACCCCTTTTATGCTACAGCATGAAGGGGTTTATAAACACTGCCACTAATGCAGCACAAAGGGGTTAATTAATTGCCACTGGTCAGTAATACATCAGTGAGTACATTAACCCCCCTCCATGTGTCATATTACAATTACCAATCATCATCATTATCATCATGATAATCACACAGCACAGGTGCGTTGAGCCACAGCACCTGTATTGTGTAATTATCATGATAATAATGATGATATAGAATGACAGAAATCTGTATCTTTATGCTTCATTCACACAGGCAGACATGCGTCTGACATGCAGGGCTGTCTTTTACTGGCTTGGGGATGCATAAAGTGTTACATGCATCCCATTTATTTATACTGAGACACACAGCCGCTATATCCCAGTATGTCATGCGTGCGGATCCCAGAATGCATGCAGGGTTTATTCAAGTACCCGCACCAACATGTCATATTGGGATATAGCGGCTGTGTGTCTCAGTAGAAATAAATGAGATAAAACCGTCCCGTTAGCGGCCTTTACCGCCGTCGCCCGCCCACCCCAGTGTGAAAGCAGCGTTATTTTCTGGCAGTGCCCCTCCCGAGACTAGACTCTGGATCCGCCCCTGGTGGTGGGTCTATTGTTGTTGCTGGCTGCAGGGGATTTATTTTACTGATTTTTTTGTTATCATTAACAAATTCCATACAAATTACTTGGCACCAGAAAATTATATTTTCTGTGTTTGTTCTGGATCTGTATTCTCTATAAAGGGCAATACAGGGAGGTGGGCAGGGGGTGGAACCAAGGAACAGTGATTGGAAGTGGGTAGGGGTGGAGAAAAGGGGCTTATAATACACAAAGCATTAGCAAACCAATTGTAACCCAGATGGGATTTACATCTACTCTTAAGGCCTATACACACGATTGGACTTTTTGACAACAAACATGCAAATTAGCCGTTTTGGAGCAACATCCGACCGCATGTACGCTCCATCGGACAAACTTTTTCGGTTTTTATCTGAGTTTTGTTGGCTGTGTGAACGGACAAACTTTTTGACAACATAAGTCGGATGGAGCAAAGTACGATCGTATGTACGCAAAACCATCAGACTTTTGTACAAGGTACAAACACGCATGCTCAGAACCAATGCAAAAAATCAGACAACAATACAGAAGTTGACCAAAGGTGGCGTTGGAGTAATTGAACGTCCTCTTTTGATGTGTCGTCAGTACGTTGAAACGTCACTATGTTTGTGTGCAATACAAACTTACGGCCAACGCCCTTTGTACAAAAGTCCACGGGAAAGTTTGTACAAAGTCTGATCGTGTGTATGAGGCTTTACAAAAGCACGCAGAGCTTTATCGTTATTGTATAAACTACAAGTCCCATTAATCCACGGTGTAATGAAGAAAAACAGAGACAGATATGTCAATCTTACAGACTGTATGACAACCATGGTTCCCTCCATAGATACATTAGAAAAAAAAAAAGGGACTAAGTTTATTTGCAAAAGAACCAGATGAAAATAACGGAAAAAAGTAAAACAAATGCAGCCACAATAGTCAAGAACTAGTAGGCTGCAATATAATACATTTTTGTTTTAGTGTTTACACACGTTAAATGTGAAGTGATCAACCATATGCAAAGAAATATTCACACAGAAATGCTTCACTTTTCGATTTTTAATGAATCAAGCCCATTGTGTCCCTTCATCATTCCAGCACAGGAGCCTATAATTATCACAGCCACCAGCATCATTAGGAAGCTTCTTTCTCATCATCAGAAAACAATACCTTTAATTACAGCAACAAATGACCATAATCAGCAGGTGCAACATAATCTGTAGCACTTCACCATCATCAGTATCAACACTGTCATATAAAAGTCAAACCAATGAGTGTGGTTTTTCCAGTGAAATAAAGAACATACAAATTCTGTCCTAAATTTATATCAGCCCTAATGCTATTATCAAATAAATAGTCAAGGCATAGCAAATTACTACAGCTTCTTCATAGCAATACTATCACTTGTCGGGGTCAACACTAGTCAAATCTTGGAGAAATTAGAAATAAAAAATAATGGGCTTTGCCCTATTGTTCATGAAATGGGAAGAGCTAAGCCTTGTATACACGATCGGATTTTCCGACGGGAATTGTGTGATGACAGGCTGTTGGCATAAAATCCGACCGTTTATATATCAATAATAATATTATTATGCTTGTTTTTTTTTGGTTTTTTTTATTGGGGCAAGTTACCATTATCCCGTAGTTTTTAAGATCAAAGATACAACTATGTTGGTGCCCCTTGTTAATTTTACATTGTATTTTTTTTTTTAAATGTAACTGCCTACTCCCAAACTGTCATTTGAAGTAAAATACATAGCCAAGTATTATTCTACACAATTTTTTTTATTGTGCATTAAAAAAAGAAAACAAATACAATTGGACATGCCAAAAAAGTGCATTCTGTGCATCCAAAAATATAGAAAATATACCAAATCAAATCATTATTCAACAAAAAAATAAAATAAAAGCCTCATATATATGTCCTGCTTCTTAATATAGGTGGTCAACAATGCAAAGAATTGGTGAAAGCAGGGGTCCGCCATCCAGAGGTAATTCTGAAAATGATCCGGATTATTCTCCTGGAGCTCCCGCAGCAAAGGCATATGACATAATTGGTCATGATTATTAAAGCAACCAATTTTTGGTCCAAGAAATCCTTCTCCTCCTGCTCCTGGACTGGACCTGGGTCAAAGCAATAACTCCAAGGCCAATAATAAATAACATGTTATTTACTCCGATTCCGCAACATGTCTGGTTGACGAACGGCCATTCACAAACAAACTGAAAAGCACGAAATGAAAAGTGCTGAATGAAAAGCACAAATTAACACTCATCAAACTTCTACTAACATGAAATTAGCAGAAGGAGCCCAAAGGGTGGCGCCTGACAATCGAACTTCCTCTTTATTGGCTTGTAGTATGTCTAGTATGTCACTACATTTGTCTTTGTTGGCTGAAAATTGTGTACCGTTTATGCGCAAGACAAAATCCAGGCACACGACCTTTGACATTTTGTCTGCGGAAAATTCGATCGTGTGTACGAGGCTTTAGATTGTGTAGTTAGGGTTATGTGATGATAAGTATGGCTATCTTACTTCAGTCAAGCTGACCCTCAATGGATCTTATATTATCCCAAACAGGTCAGCAATACAGGCACCACAAGGTTTGATCTAGCCTCCAGTTAGGAATAACACAATGCAATGCTGAAGCTACAGTGGCCCGCAGAGAAGCTCCTGCATTGCTTGAAGGACAGATTATAAGTGAATTGTGGGCTCCATGCTCCCTCCATCACTGCCCCCCCCCCCCCAATCAACCCCCTCCATTCCTTGTGGCCTGCAGTGGCTACTGGCTATATATGGGTTCTTTTTGTTTGTTTTATTATTTACTGTTTTCTAAAGGCCAGTCCTGTGACAGTTCCTCTCGGCATCTTCACAAGGCTGGGTGGTCCATTCTGATTCAGAAAGCATTGGCATAATGACCTTAGCTCTATTATTTGCACCAGTACAGTAAGAATTAAGGTTCCATAATGATGATCCCTCAGTGTATGGGACCATGACACCAAGTATTCACAATGGTGTCCTCAGTCTTCTAGGTTGAGTGACATTGGACATTACGTAATCTGGAAGACTGAGGACTCCTTATTCAATGTAGGGGTATCCTGGCTCCATCCACTGAGGGGTTCTGGGTCATCATGATGCACCAGGTGTCATTATACCCAGAAGACTGAGGATGTCAATGGCCAAGAAAAGGTATTGTGGGGGCAGCTCTGGACTGATGGCAGGAATTACAGCCAAAGCTTTTTTTTTTTTTTTTTTTTTGGGGGGTACATCGAAAAATAAAATGTTAGCTCAGAATTGGGCTTTGAGACAAAATGAGGCCTTCAGCAAAGTCGCAACTTTCTTATCCCTTCAACTGTCATTAATCAGGATTGAAATAGGTACTCAACACCTCATGTGCATTATCTTTGCTGGCATGGCCCCAACAGACACCAGAGAGAGTGCAAAATCTGGTGCAGCTGTGCATGGTAGCCAATCAGCTAACTTCAGCTTGTTCAATTAAGCTTTGACAAAAAACCTGGAACCTGGTTTTCAGGCAGAGATGCACCTGATTTTGCACTCTCCAGTTTTACTAAATCAACCCCAAACTGCCTAAGATTCCATTCTCCCATGTGAAGTGACAAGTGGGTGCACAGCTTTAACCAACTGCATTATTTGCCTGATTTACTCTAGGAGCATGAAGGTTATAGCTGGCCCCCCATCTAAAGGGCCCTATGCTCCTTCCTAGATTGCCTTGTGGATGATCCAGTTCTGAACCTGACACAGCTAATACAAGGGGTCCTACTTTCCAGTTGAGATTTTATATTTTATATTACAAGAATGCAAAAGGAGAAGTGGAGACTCTCTGGTAGGGACGGGAAAATCTAAAACTCCCAAACTGAAGGGAACAGAGTAGACCAATATCAATCTCTCAGCACATAAAATAAAGACAACAATTGACACAACCCACCAAACTTCTCTTACTACTAGAGTAGTCCTTTCTCTTTTATAAAGGTATGGGTATAGGTATATATATATATATATATATATGATATTGGTGCATGCTACTAGCAGCTCTTTCATATAAAGGAACTTGAGATTTTGATTCTGGTCTATTAAGTGTATACTAAGATTTTTTTTATTAATTGATAACAATCATTTTTTAAATGTATTCCATTACTTTATACTCTCTACTCTACTTTAAACCTTAATCTTGACCATAATACACTTGTAGACAACCCTTTAGCGTGCTATGCATGTTTCTAGCCATTATGCTAACCATTTTTACAAAGTGACCCAGTTGTATAAACACTCTCATCCGTCTCTTATGATGCGCATAGCTCTGTAGAGAGCCATCTCCTTTGTACTTTGTAGCTTGCTATCAAATATTAGTATTACCAAGAGAACGAGGCAACATAGGAGAAAAAAAACAGCAACTGGAAGATCTCCCATTTAGAGCCATGAAACCAACATAACGCTATTCTCAATTGCTATGTGTAACAAAATTCCATTATATAACTAATCATTATCAGTATGGTAACACAGCTCATAAAAATCCGCTCAATAAAAATTAGCATGATCTTCTTCCCCAAGGGCTTCTCTTCCAATATCTTCTCTATGCAAGCCTAAGCTTCTGTTTTCATTACGATTACAAAGCCCTCAGTGATCATCAGTTGCTTGTAGTCCAAGAATATGCAGTCCCTTAACATTATGATAAGAGGAAGAATGAATCAGTGGGGCAAGATGAAATTGCCCCCATTTTTATACTAATAAGGTCACGGTGAAGCGTAGACCAATTATGGATCTGCAAGCAAACCTCCAGGCCAAGGACCTTTATAACCAAGAGGACATGTTCACTGAGGCAGTGCACAAATCAATGATGATGTATCAGGCACAATAATCTATAGCAACCAATCAGATTTCAGATCAGTCAATGATGACATTTGACTGGTTTGTTGGATCACTTTACACGGCACATCACCACTTCATGTTGCACTCTTACAATAAAGTAGATGCACACCTTAAATAGATGACAATTGGTTTGTTAAAGCATTGTGTATCACTAACAAAGGCATTTTTTCTAATTAAAATACAGTTTTCACATTTTAATGCATTTCAGTACTGCAGATCTCTTGCAGCCACCTGGTAACCAAATCCTGTCTACATGTAGTTCAATGATAGCTGCATGGCACATTTCAGAGTAGATTTTCTGATGGTGACAACAGTGAACCAAGCCTGAGTAATGTGCAGTGAAGTGGCCACATGTACTCTCCATTGGAAACTCATATGATAGGGTGACAATGCAGTAGCACTGCTTGGAAACATGAACAAAGCATTGTCTTCCTATAGCAGGAAGTGCCTGAACAAAGGACAATTGCAGAAACAGCAAGTATAATTTCAATGGAGATGCTTTCTCAAGCCCTCCGATTCAGACAAAGACTCACGAGAACATGAACTGTAGTAGTAATTTAGAGCAATCAATCAGAATTAACCTTTTATTGTATAGTAGTCAAACTAATGAAAGATAACTGCTGTTCAGTTGCTATGGTTTTCTGCACATTCGCGTGTATTACTGCCTAATGGATGAAACCCTTCTATGTTGTCATTGTTAACCTCATATTAATGGAAAAGTATAATTTATTTTTATTAATATATATATATATATATATCTATATATATATACTGATATATTTATATGATGCTTATATTATTTAAATAAAATCCATCATTTACAATTTTTTTTAATCATTTAATGTGGGGTGCTTTCATGTCATCCTTTTTGAGGAGTGTGCCGGGCTTGCTGATATGAAAACCCACCACTTCCCCTTCACTTGTTGAAGGATACCGGAAGATTGAAAAATCAAAATGGCTGCTTTCTCTGTTAGAAAAAAGAAAGGAGGCATCTCACTGCTCTCAATCAACTGATTGAGTGATCATTTAATTTATCTGCTGCAATTCAGAAAGCCCATCACTAGTCATTCACTTGTTGACTGATGCCTGTGTTTCATCAGATTTGGTGACCCGTCAGAATGTGTATCGGAGGTGTCACGGGACTGGCCTTCAGAAGGATAGAGCGGAAAGGGGGCAAGCAGACATCTTGTTACACCCACCATAGTTCTGCATTTTACACTTATGCAGCGTACACACGACCGGACCTTTCGACGGACTTGGTCCGGCGGACAATCCGCCGAACTTTCAAACGAATGGACTTGGCCACACACGATCACTCCAAAAGTCCGAACAATTCGAACGTGATGACGTAGAATAAGGAAGTTCATAGCTAGTAGCCAATATCTGCCCTTGCTTCGGTTTTAGTCCGTCGGACTAGCACACAGCCGACCGGATTTTTAGACCTGACTCGAGTCCGTCAGAAAGATTTGAAGCCAGTTTTATTTCTATGTCCGCCAGACTTTTGGGAAGAAAAAGTCCTCTGGAGCCCACACACAATCAAATTGTCCGACGGACCAAGTCCACCGGAAAGTCCGATCGTGTGTACGCAGCATTATTTTTAACTGTAAACTGAGGATATATAGTGAAATACAGCACTTAGAACTCTATTTGACTGTTTAGGTGTTGAACTTTAAAAGCAGCGGCAAGCCTGCTGATCTCACAGGTTTGCTAATCTGACAGAAGTTCACCGCTTAATCAGGATACCTCACCGCCATCTTGCTACACCCTGCATTCTCCCACAGTAAGGATAGAGCGGAAAGGGGGCAAGCAGACATCTTGTTACACCCACCATAGTTCTGCATTTTACACTTATGCAGCGCACACACGACGGGTCCTTTCGACAGACTTGGTCGGGCGGACAATCCGATGGACTTTGCAGCTGAGGTCCGTCAGACTTTCAAACGAATTGACTTGGCCACATACGATCACTCCAAAAGTCAGACGGATTAGAACGTGATGACGTAGAATAAGGAAGTTCATAACTAGTAGCCAATAGTTGCCCTAGCGTCAGTTTTAGTCTAGCACACAGACGACCGGATTTTTAGACCGGGCTTGAGTCCGTCGGAAAGATTTGAAGCCAGTTTTATTTCTAGGTCCGCCGGACTTTTGGGAAGAAAAAGTCCTCTGGAGCCCACACACGATTGAATTGTCCCACGGACTCTTGTTCGCTGAACCAAGTCCAACGGAAAGTCAGATCGTGTATACGCGGCATTATTTTTAACTGTAAACTGAGGTTATATAGTGAAATACAGCACTTAGACTCCATTTGACTGTTTAGATGCTGAACTTTAAAAGCAGCGGCAAGCCTGCTGATCTCACAGGTTTGCTAATCTGATAGAAGTTCGCCGCTTTTAAAATTCGACATCTAAACTGTAAGAAGGAGTTCTAAGTACTGTATTTCACTATATAACCTCAGTTTATAATTAAAAATAAGTGTAAAATACGAAATTCTGGTGGGTGTAACAAGAAGTCCGCTTTCCCCCTTCTCAGTGTATCCTTAGTGTGGGCGAGTGCGGGGTGTAGCAAGATGGCGGCGACGAAACGTCACTTCTGACGGGTTGCCAAATCTGATGAAACACCTGCAAACCGAGGAACCAAGTTGGTAGTATCCATGCTAGAAGACAGTAAGGGATGTGACCCTGCTCTCATTTAGATGTGGGTATCTAACATATCATTTGGATACACACTTTTAGATGTGTGGATCATGTAATCTATATGCTGTTATTTAGAAAGCCCAGCACTCATTCACTTGTTGATGGATACCTGTAGATTGAAAATCCAGATGGCAGTTTTCTCTGCTGGAAGAGATTAAGAGGCTGTGACCCTGCTCTCATTTAGATGTGTGAGCATGTAATCTATATGCTGCTATTCAGAAAGCCCAGCACTAGTTATTCAATTGTTAACTAATACCTGCAGACTGAAAATCCAGAAAGCTGTTTTTCTCTGCTAGAAGAGAGCAAGGGGTGTGGTACTCTACTCATTCAGTAATATGCAGGGCTGGACTGGGACAGAAATTTTGCCCTGGACTTCATCCAGACTGGCCCACTTACATTTTGAGTGTCCCATCAGCATTCCCTTACATCAGAGTGTCCCATCACCAGCCCTCTTACAACAGAGTGTCCCATCAGCACCCCTTACATCAGATTGTCCCATTACCAGCCCCCTTACATCAGAGTCTCCCATCAGCACCCCCTTACATCAGAGTGTCCCATCAGCACCCCCTTACATCAGAGTGGCCCACTGAGACATCGGCCCACTGGGAAACTCCCAGTAGTCCCAATGGCCAGTACATGCCTGGTAATATGTGTGTGTAATCTATATGCTACTGTTCAGATATAGTCATAATGCATGCCAGTAAGGTATATACTGTAGACCAGCCTTTCTCAACCTTTTCAACACAGAGGAACACTTGAAATAGTTCTCCGGTCTCGAGGAACCCCTGCTAAAAATGAGAACTCTACAACTCATGATACATTAGTGTGATGGTCAGTGGGAAGAATGGTCCTTACACTTGTGGTCATTGGGAAGAATTACCTCCTTACAGATAGCTCAAAATATCAATGTTGTCAGTGGGAACTTATCTGAGAGGCAGATATTGCCCAATGCTGAAGGAACCCCTAGCAACCTCTGGAGGAACCCTAGGGTTCCACTGAACCCTGGTTGAGAATCACTGCTGTAGACAATACTCCTGGATTCTACTTTATATAAATAAAGTGCTGGGAACATCATTTGAAAGCCCTATTGTATTACAAAAATGTGTAAACTATTTTGTAGCTCCCTTATGTCTTAAAATACTTATGCCCCATACACACAGTCGGAAGTTCAGACGGAAAAACTCTGATCGGATTATGTTGTTGGAAAATCGAGACTATCAGACTTTTTCTGTCTGAATTTCTGACGGAAAAAGTTTGAGAGCAGGATTTAAAATTTTCCGACAACAAAATCCGATCGGACTTTTTCCGATCGTGTGTAGAGAATTCCAACGCACAAAGTGCCACACATGCTCAGAAAAAATTTGGAGGCGAAAGTTATTGGCTACTGGCCTCTACATAGTCCCATCGTACGTTTTGTACGTCATCTCGTTCCAAACTATTGGATTTTCCATCAACTTTGTGCGACCGTGTGTATGCAAGACAAGTTGCGGCCAAAATCCGTCTGAAAAAATCAGACGGATTTTGTGGTTGGAAATGTCCGACTGTGTGTATGGGGCATTAAAATTAGACTAATGGGGACCAGCCTGGAAATTTCCAACAATATAGACTTATTCCTTGTCCAGCTTTTATGTTTCTGCTATCTATATGCACTGTTCAATTACTATATGAGCATGGGGAAATGCTAATAACATTAGCACTATTATGTCTTTGGGTACCTTAGTATAGATTGATAAGCTGAATAATTAAATAATCCAAACTACTGTTTAAATACCCATACACGTCCATTGTTGTCTAGTACTTACAATTGTAGCGCGTTTGGATAATAATCAGCCTGTGTATAGGATAAGAAAGCAATTATCATATGGGAAGATGGGGCTCATACTAAGTCGTCAATTTGCATCCCATCATTTATCAGTAAAAGTCACAGCACCAATTTACGTGGGCAGGAACATGCTTATATAAGGTGTCAAAATTTTAAGAAAACTTTGGTTTTCTTTGGTCAGACAACTTTCAAATGTCTGATTGCTATTTCAAGTAAAATGAAGCTTAATGAACTGATACCAGAAGTCCCAGTATATACAGTATGTTTAGATAATTACTTGAGTATTCGTGAAGAATTTTTGTCGCTTGAGCATCTAAAACCCAAATGCAGACTTTTGAAGGAAAAGTCAACTTCCAACCTACCCAATTAACTCAATGTTGGTCCCTTATTGGTCCCCATGTCAGGCTAGTAATCTCATCACCTGTGGCAACTCCCTAAGGACCAGTTACTTTCTTCTTAAGCGTCCCTACCTCTCTGGCTGAGCTAGCTAATTGAACATTTGCTATCCAGTTAGGAAAGTGTTGGTTATACCTTATTCTACCACTGAAAAGGTTTCTCTGGGAAGAAACACCAGTGCAACATACCAAAACTGATAGTTATGTAACTTTATTATAATACTGACATTTGCCTACTGGACAACCAACTACAACAGCTGTGTGCTAATTCAGATCATAAAAAAGACTTGCTCAGCAGTGACACTGATTAACATTCTTGTGGGGAAACCACTTTAACCACCTTCAGACCGGACCATTTTGCTGGTCAATGACCAGAGGTCTTTTTACAATTTGGCACTGCGCTGCTTTAACTGGTAATTGCGCGGTCATGCAATGTTGTACCCAAACAAAATTTGTGTCCTTTTCTTCCCACAAATAGAGCTTTCTTTTGATGGTATTTGATTGCCTCTGCGATTTTTATTTTTTGCGATATAAATGTAAAAAGACCGCAAATTTTGAAAAAAAATGATATTTTCTACTTTTTGTTATTAGAAAAATCCAATAAACTCAATTTTAGTCATACATTTAGGCCAAAATGTATTCAGCCACATGTCTTTGGTAAAAAAAAAGTCAATAATTGTATATTTATTGGTTTGCGCAAAAGTTGTCACATCTACAAACTAAGGTACGTTTTCTGGAATTTACGCAGCTTTTAGTTTACGACTGCCTATCTCATTTCTTGAGGTGCTAAAATGGCAGGGCAGTACAAAACCCCCCCAAATGACCCCATTTTGGAAAGTAGACACCCTAAGGAAATTGATAAGTGGCATGTTGAGCCCATTGAATATTTTATTTTTTTGCCTCAAGCGATTGAATAATGACAAAAAAAAAATTTTTTTTTTTTTTTTTACACAAAGTTGTCACTAAATGATATATTGCTCACACATGCTATGGGCATATGTGAAATGACACCCCAAAATAAATTCTGCTGCTTCTCCTGAGTACGGGGATACCACATATGTGGGACTTTTTGGGAGCCTAGCCGCGTACGGGGCCCCGAAAACCAAGCACCGCCTTCAGGCTTTCTAAGGGCGTAAATTTTTGATTTCACTTCTCACTACCTATTACAGTTTTGAAGGCCATAAAATGCCAAGATGGCACAAAACCCCCACAAATGACCCCATTTTAGAAAGTAGACACCCCAAGCTATTTGCTGAGAGGCATTTTGAGTCCATGGAATATTTTATATTTTGCCACAAGTTGCGGGAAAATTACAAACTTTAATTTTTTTTTATTTTTTTTTCACAAAGTTGTCACTAAATGATATATTGCTCACACATGCTATGGGCATATGTGAAATGACACCCCAAAATAAATTCTGCTGCTTCTCCTGAGTACGGGGATACCACATATGTGGGACTTTTTGGGAGCCTAGCCGTGTACGGGGCCCCGAAAACCAAGAACCGCCTTCAGGTTTTCTAAGGGCGTAAATATTTGACTTCACTCCTCACTACCTATTACAGTTTTGAAGGCCATAAAATGCCAAGATGGCACAAAACCCCCACAAATGACCCCATTTTAGAAAGTAGACACCCCAAGCTATTTGCTGAGAGGCATGTTGAGTCCATGGAATATTTTATATTTTGCCACAAGTTGCGGGAATATTACAAACTTTTTTTTTTTTTTTTTTTTCACAAAGTTGTCACTAAATGATATATTGCTCACGCATGCCATGGGCATATGTGAAATGACACCCCAAAATAAATTCTGCTGCTTCTCCTGAGTACGGGGATACCACATGTGTGGGACTTTTTGGGAGCCTAGCCGCGTACGGGGCCCCGAAAACCAAGCACCGCCTTCAGGCTTTCTAAGGGCGTTACAGTTTTGAAGGCCATAAAATGCCAAGATGGCACAAACCCCCCCCCAAATGACCCCATTTTGGAAAGTAGACACCCCTAAATTTAGGGGTACACTAGTGAGACTAGGTAATAAATGGCAGGTGCCCTGAAACTATAAAAAAAATAACTAACCAACCAGCGTCACCTGTAACAGTTATATGGTGATCACTGGTGAAAGGGTTAACTAGGGGGCAATCAGGGGGCTTTATGCGGTAGTATATGGGGGTCCCTGGCGCTATAAAAAGCTGCGGAGAACCTAAATACCTACCTGCCTAACTAGCGTCACCTGTGACACTAATACAGTGATCAGAAAAACGATCGCTTATTAGGCTGGGTTCACACTGGAGCGATGCGGGAACGCCACGAATCCGCGGCGGGTTCCCGCATCACATGCCTCCCGGCGGCAGTTCACACTGCCCTATGCGAACTGCTGGGAGTGTCAGTGAAATGTTAATGACACCCCCAGATCAGTTCGCATATCGCAGTGCGATCTGCAAACTCGGATCGCATGGTGTGAACACCCATGCGATCCGATTCTGCTGCGGACCAAAAAAAGGGTCCCGTGCGAGTTTGCGGCGGGTGCGGCGGGTGCGACACGAATTCAGCCATACTATCTGTATGGCTGAACTCGAATCGCACAGAGGTCGGATGTGATTTGCACTGCAGTGCGGTGCGAATCACATCCGTTCTCATAAACCGCTGCAATGTGAACCCAGCCTTAGTGACACTGGCGACGGGGGGTGATCACGGGGTTAAACCTTTATTGGGGGGGTTAGGGGGGTACCTTAGAACTAAAGGGGGCTAACCCTAACTGCCCTAACAGTTATTACAGTCACAAATGACACCCGCCGGGTGATCAGGGGGTTAAACCTTTATTAGGTAATAAATGGCGGGTGCCCTGAAACTATAAAAAATAACTAACCAACCAGCGTCACCTGTAACAGTTATATGGTGATCACTGGTGAAAGGGTTAACTAGGGGGCAATCAGGGGGCTTTATGCGGTAGTATATGGGGGTCCCTGGCGCTATAAAAAGCTGCGGCGAACCTAAATACCTACCTGCCTAACTAGCGTCACCTGTGACACTAATACAGCGATCAGAAAAACTATCGCTTATTAGGCTGGGTTCACACTGGAGCGATGCGGGAACGCCATGAATCCGCGGCGGGTTCCCGCATCGCATGCCTTCCGGCGGCAGTTCACACTGCCCTATGCGAACTGCTGGGAGTGTCAGTGTAATGTTAATGACACCCCCAGATCAGTTCGCATATCGCAGTGCGATCTGCAAACTCGGATCGCATGGTGTGAACACCCATGCGATCCGATTCTGCTGCGGGCCAAAAAAAGTGTCCCCCGTGCGAATTTGCGGCGGGTGCGGCGGGTGCGACACGAATTCAGCCATACTATCTGTATGGCTGAACTCGAATCGCACAGAGATCGGATGTGATTTGCACTGCAGTGCGGTGCGAATCACATTCGTTCTCATAAACCGCTGCAATGTGAACCCAGCCTTAGTGACACTGGCGACGGGGGGTGATCACGGGGTTAAACCTTTATTGGGGGGGGTTAGGGGGGCACATTAGAACTAAAGGGGGCTAACCCTAACTGCCCTAACAGTTATTACAGTCACAAATGACACCAATGCAAAAAAAAAAAAAAAAAGCAATTGGTGTCACTGTGACTGGGGGGGCAGGGGTAATTGGGGGGTGATCGGGGGGTAAAGGGGGGGTGTGAGTGTGCCTGGCATGTTCTACTGTATGTGTGGTGTGTTGGTGCAACTCACCGAACCTCTCTCCTCGGTGCCGGAACGAAAAATACCGACACGGAGGAGAGAATACATCACTTCCTCTCCTGTGTTTACATTACAGGAGAGGAAATGATGTCACGGGACATTTTCATTCGTCGTGAGCGATCGCGAGGGGGTGGCCATGAATGAATGGCCGTCCCCTCGTCCGGGATCGCTCCCGAACGAATACCGACCGCCGCAGGCACCGGGCGGGGGCCCGATCGGGCCCCCGACCGGCAGGCAGGCAAGGACGTACATGTAAGCCCTTATGCCTGCCCGTGCCATTCTGTCGACGTACATCGTCGTGCGGCGGTCGGCAAGTGGTTAATCTATACTGTATGACCTCCTGGGACAATCATGGGGTCCCCCCGTGTGACAACCTCCTCCCTAGCTCTGCCTGTTCAACCACCTCCAGATATCAGGTGTCACATGAACAGAGGACAATGGACATTTGTATGTTGGACAAGACCTCCTTAATCCTGTAGGCACAAAGGCAATTAGTTGGGCCCTGCCTGACTGGGGTGTTCCAAGAGTAGGCCTAGGAGTAGATGCCTTGTATGAGTGAAGGTTGTTGTAAGGCTGATTATGGTAGCCTAGAGAGCAGATCTGTTCCCTATACCTGCCACCCAACACTCTTCTTCCCTTACCCACCATCCATCTGCATGTATGTATATCCTGATTTGGAAATAAATCAAACCCTTATTTTGAAATCCAATTGTCCTTCATTAAAGTCAAAGCACAACAAACAAACTACAATAGCCCTTTTAGCAGCCTTCAGCCTTACTGACTAATAGTGACTAATATTTCTGACTAATAGTGAAGTGTTATGCCCCGTACACACGATCGGACTTTCCGACAACAAAACCGTGGATTTTTGTTCAAAGGATGTTGGCTACAACTTGTCTTGCATACACACAGTCACACAAATGTTAGTCAACAATTACGAACGTAGTGACGTACAAGGCATATGTGATGTCTCCATTACGAACGCTAGTTTTACAAGACCGAGCGCTTGCGGCTCATACTTGATTCCGAGCATGCATGGACTTGTGTACACGTGATCAGAAAGTCCAACAACAACCATTTGTTGGTGGACAATTTGAGAACCTGCTAGCCAACATTTGTTGGTGAAAAGTCTGACAACAAATGTGCAATGGAGCATACACACGGTCGGACTTTCCGCCAACAAGCTCATATCCAACATTTGTTGTCAGAAAATCCGATCGTTTGTACGGAGCATAAGAGGCAGAAAGGGGTGAAGTGAAGCTTAAAATGGAACTTCACTCTGGGAAAAATGGATGAATGGCTGTAAACTCCGGGAGGATGCCGAAATCTTCATTGTGCCAATCAACAAATAAAAGAATATAAAGCACAGCGAGCACCAGGAGATAAAAATGTTAACGCATTTCACACAGATAACAGCTTAATCAGGACAAGGGACTTTACTCTCTCAGTCAACATTGACTATTTTTAATCTTTATGCTGCTGGCATTAGTAAATCGATAGTAAAGTATATAATATTTTACTTGCTTTAAACTTTTTTTTTTCATTTTTTTCAGTTACTTCCTGGTTTCTTGACTAGGCAAATGATGTTATAAATCACAGGAGTCTTCAGAGGGGGAGGAGGGGTTTTCCCAGCTAAGCACACCCTCATGCCTGTGTTCCATCAGATTAGGCGACCTGTCAGATATCGTAATGAAAGTGACGTTCAGTCACGGACATCTTGGTATGCCCCGCACTCGCCCACACTAAGCCTGCAGTCTGAAGTTGCCAAGTGGACATCTTTTTACACCCACCAAAGTCTCGCATTTCACACTTATTTTTACCAATAAACTGAGCTTATATCGTGAAATACAGTATTTAGATCTTAGTGACACTGTTGAATGTTGAATTTTAAAAGCATCAGCAGGCCTTCTGACCTCACACTTTTGCTAATCTGACAGAAGACCGCTGCTTTTAAAATGAAACATCAAAACAGTGTCACGGATTTCTAAATACTGTATTTCAGGATATAAGCTTCGTTTACTGGTAAAAATAAGTGTGAAATGCAAGACTTCGGTGGGTGTAAAAAGATGTCTGCTTGGCGACTTCAGACTGTAGGCTTACTGCGTCTGAGTGCGGGGTGTACCAAGATGGCCGTGACAGAACATCACTACCTTTACAAAATTTGACGGGACGCCTAATCTAACGGAGCACCTGCATGACTGAGCAAAGGGCAGATGAACCCCACGACGTAAATGCTATATGAATCATTTGCCCTTACTCAAGAAAAAGCCCTTACGTCAGAATTGCTAGGAGATGTTTTTCAAAGTGATTTCTCAGCAAAATAAAGCATAGAGACATGGATGGGTGGAGGAGTTTGGTTTGAATATTAAAAATGAATTAAATAGTGCTTTTGATTTGTGGATATAGTGTCGTTCCGCTTTAACATAGAGATTGTTGTATAAAAGTCATCTAAATATATCAACTAGGACCTATAGCTGTCTACCATCCTTTCCTAATAGCAGTTCAAAAAGCAGAAAAATGCCTGATGGGTTTACATTAAAGTAGACCTAAATATCAACTTAATTACATTTAGTTTGCTAAAGCACCTTGTATCATTTTTTAAAAATTAAATACGTATTTTCGCGTTCATGCAGCCCTTTGCATCCAGTTCCTAACTACGTGTACTTCAGTGATAGCTGCATGACATTTCTTAAGACAAAATCCCTGAAAGTGACAACAGTGGAACATGCCTACACAATGACATGGCCACTTGATATCTCCAACAGAAGCCCTTAGTCCAGGGTGATAATGCAGAACAACTATGAAAAGATTGCAATCTGCTGTCATCTCATAACAGGAAGCCCAAACAAGGACCTTTATGGCAGATAACACTTTTATAAAAGCTGTGACTTTAAAATTGTTTAAATTACTTCTGAATTTACATTAACATATTAAAGTTAATATGAGATTTTAGTAATAGGGTATACTAGATGATCTTTAAAACATTTCAAATGCCACAACCTTCTTCACTTTACAAAAACATGTACTGTTTAGTGTAACAATCAGTAGATCAGGTGACCTCAGAAGATAAACACAATAGATTGATAGATAGATAGATAGATAGATAGATAGATAGATAGATAGATAGATAGATAGATAGATAGATAGATACAGTGGCGATGCGCCACCCCTCTCTCCTGCCACCCCCTTCTAGCACCAATAGATAGACTCATGCATTGCATGAATCTATCTATGGCTGCAGCTGCCACTCCCTATTCAGGTGCCCGGCCCCTCTTGCGCACAGGGCACCTGAATTACAGCGGCGGGGGTGGTTTTGAAGCACCCGATTAGAGCGTCAAAATAATAGGCATCAAAAAAGGTGACCTGTGAGCGCAATGCTGGCCGCTCGCACGTCACTCAGCTGTGTGTTAGAAAAGCAAATGAATATTTGCTTTCCTAACACTAAACCGCCTCTACATCAATCAGGTGCTCGGATCTGTTACCGGCCACCTGATTGGCTTTGATTTGACGCCAGGCACCCAATCATAGCAGAGGATGGGAAGAGAGGACTGGAGAAGACATTGAAGAGCATCGAGGAGCTGTCCCACCGAGAAAGGTAAGTGCAGACGGCGGGCCGGTGTGGGGCACACTGGCAGCGCTTGATGGGGCACATTGGGAGCAATTGGTGGGCACAGTGGTGGCAATTGATGGGCACAGTGGCAGCAATTGATGGGCACAGTGGGAGCAATTTATGGGCACAGTGGCTGCATTTGATGGCACAGTGGCTGCGTCTGATGGCCCAGTGGCGGCAATTGATGGGCACAATGGCTGCATTTTATGGGGCACAGTGGCTGCATTTGATGGCACAAATGTTGCGTTTGATGGCACAGTGGTGGCAATTGATGGGCACGGTGGCTGCATTTGATGGCACAGTGGCTGTGTTTGATGGGAACAGTGGCGGCAATTGATGGGCACAGTCCCTGCATTTTATGGGGCACAGTGCCTGCATTTGATGGCATAGTGGCTGTGTTTGGTGACACAGTGGCGGCAATTGATGGGCACACTGGCTGTGTTTGATGGCACAGTGGCTGCGTTTGATGGGCACAGTGGCTGCGTTTGATGGGCACAGTGGCAGCATTTTAAGGGGCACAGTGGCTGCATTTGATGGCACAGTGGCTGCGATTGAGGGTACAGTGAGGCTGCAATTGATGGGGTTTTTTTCAGTTTGTTTGCCGCCACTTGATAGATAGCAAAAAAGATTTTGGCACATTTGTTCCACTGTCAGAAATTTTTGTCAGGTAGGACTTGCAGATATCAATCAATGCTGAAAATCTGCCTGAAAATTGGATCTGCCCGGATGGACTTTTCAGAACCTCATCCATGCAGGTCTAAGCCCCTGTACACACGGTCGGAGATTTCCACAACCAAATCCGTCGGAATTCTGCCCGTCGGATTTTGTCCGTCGGATCTTGTCCGAAACTGTTGCATACACACGGTCGGACAAAGTTGGCAAAAAATTCGATCTTTCAGAACGTGATGACGTAATTTCGTTACGATGGGACTACATTCAGGCTAGTAGCCAATAGCTTTGATGTAGGAATTTGATCTGAGCATGCGTGGCACTTGGTCCGATGAAAATGCTCTACACATGATCAGATTAGGTCCGACCGGCCCAGTTGGTCGGGAAATATTTCCAACATGTTGGAAAATTGGGTCCGACGGAGATTCGGACGGAATCAGTCCGATGCATACCACACACAGTCAGATTATCCGACGACACGGTCCGATAGGACACATTCCGACGGATTCTCCGACCGTGTGTACAAGGCTAAATGTTCCGGCTAATGACAGATGCTCTTGAATGATTTTATACAACATGCGCCTTTGCACACTTTTACTGCTCAAATTGGAAAAGGCATTTATGCGAACATCATATATCTGAGGAAGAATGGGCAAACAGTGCCATTAGATATTTGCCTGGTGACATTGACTAGACATTGTCTCTGTACTGACAATGCCAGAACAACAATTCCAAGCCGATAGATCAAGTTCTCACTCACCCTACAAACCCTGAATTCGGACCTGAAATGGACCAAAAGACACACAGGACTTCTGTGGATGGAGTCCTGTGTGAGGGGGCAAGGTTGAACCACAGCTCCATGTCTAAATGGATGCACAGAGCTGAAGCTCAGCTCGGGTGCCCTCATAGCAAGCTGCTTGCTGTGGGGGCACTCAACAGGAGGGAGGGGCCAGGAACTCCAGCCAGGGACCTGAGAAGAGGAAGATCCAGGCTGCCCTGTGCAAATCCACTGCATAGGATAGGTAAGTATAACATGTTTGTTATTTAAAAAAAAAAATTGAGACTTTACAATCACTTTAATTCCAGCCTTTAGTCTGTTGGGAAATGTCTCTAACTTTGCACATCTAGACTTTGCAATATTTGCCCACTCTTGTTAGCAGAACTGCTCAAGTTCAGTTAAATTTGTTAGTGATTGTTTGTAGGCTGCAGTCTTGAAGTCATTCCACAGATTTTCAATGAGGTTTAAGTCTGGGCTCTGACTGGGCCATGCAAGGACATTCACCTTTTTCTCCTTCAGCCACTGTGTGCTAATTTTTGCTGTGTGCTAATTTTTGCTGTGTGCTTTGGGTCATTGTCATTTTGGAAGGTAAACCTTCTTCTCATTGACAAATTTCTGCCAGAAGGCATGGGACTTTCCTCAAGAATTTAATGGTATTTTGCCTCATCCATTTTTCAATTTATCCTGACAAGTGTTCCAGTCTCTTCTCCAGAGAAAAAAACCTACAACAGGATATTACCACCTCCATACTCTACAGTAGGAATGGTGTTATTTGGATGGTGAGCTGTATTGGATTTCCACCACACACAGAGGCGTAACTAGAAACCTCAGGGCCCCGGTGCAAGAAATCAGGAAGGGCCCCCCCCCCAAAAGCATGATTTTGATACTATATTTTTTTTCCACTGTACAACAAAGTAAAACATTTCTGTGCAGCCTGTGTCCCGAGTGGAACTTGTGTCACCAGTGCAGTGGTGGCCGTGGAGAGGGGTGGTGATACTGGAGGTGGGTGGCGGTGGTGGTACTGGAGGGGGATGGTGGTCCTGGAGAGGGGTGGTGGTGGTACTGGAGGTGGGTGGTAGTGGTACTGGAGGGAATAGTGGTCCCGGAGAGGGGTGGTGGTGGTACTGGAGGGGGATGGTGGTCCTGGAGAGGGGTGGCGGTGGTACTGGAGGTGGGTGGCGGTGGGACTGGAGGTGGGTGGCAGTGGTGGTACTGAAGGGGGGGTGGTGGTACTGGAGAGGGGTGGCGGTCCTGGAGAGGGGTGGCGGTACTGGAGAGGGGTGGCGGTGGTACTGGAGGTGGGTGGCGATGGTACTGGAGCGGCATGGTGGTTCTGGAGGTGGGTGGTGGTACTGGAGAGGCATGGTGGTCCTGGAGAGGGGTGGCGGTACTGGAGAGGGGTGGCGGTGGTACTGGAGGTGGGTGGCAATGGTACTGGAGCGGCATGGTGGTTCTGGAGGTGGGTGGTGGTACTAGAGAGGCATGGTGGTCCTGGAGAGGGGTGGCGGTGGTACTGGAGGTGGGTGGCGATGGTACTGGAGCGGCATGGTGGTTCTGGAGGTGGGTGGTGGTACTGGAGAGGCATGGTGGTCCTGGAGAGGGGTGGCGGTACTGGAGAGGGGTGGCGGTGGTACTGGAGGTGGGTGGCAATGGTACTGGAGCGGCATGGTGGTTCTGGAGGTGGGTGGAGGTACTAGAGAGGCATGGTGGTCCTGGAGAGGGGTGGCGGTGGTACTGGAGGTGGGTGGCATGGTGGTGGTACTGGAGAGGGGGTGGCGGTGGTACTGGAGGTGGGTGGCACGGGGGTGGTGGTCCTGGAGGTGGGTGGCACGGGGGTGGTGGTACTGGAGGAGGGGTGGCGGTGGTACTGGACATCAGGATCCCCAGATACCCCCCCTTACTTTAGGGTCCCTAGACAGTCACCCCCCTTAAAGAGGTTTCTCTGTACCTTGCTGGACTCTGCTGTGCACCTTGGCCCCCAGCAGATCTCTGTACCCCCCCCCCCCACCTGGGGGGAGGCAGCGATCAGCAGCTCTATGATGTTGATGGACGGCGGGATCTTCCTGAGTCTACACACACACACTGGAGAGGGGTCAGCATGGCTGTGAGTGGAGAGCGTGTCTCATGTAAACAGCAGCACAGAGACACCGGGACTTGGGAGTGAAGTTTCGTCCGCTCTCGCAAAGCACACAGCTGATCCTGCTCCCCCTTCGGCCCCCCCCCCCCCCCCCTCCTCTCCTCTCCTCTCTCCTGTGTTCTCTGCGGGAAATGTGAGCTTGTTCGCTTCACACCTGAATGCCCGCAGAGAGCAGAGAACACACGAGAGAGGAGGGGAGGGGGGGGCCGAAGGGGGAGCAGGATCAGCTGTGTGCTTTGCGAGAGCGGACGAAACTTCACTCCCAAGTCCCGGTGTCTCTGTGCTGCTGTTTACATGAGACACGCTCTCCACTCACAGCCCTGTGGATAGCAACCACGCCGGGGCCCCCCCACAGTGATGGAATTCCAGGGCGACCCTGATAATTCCGCCACTGACCACACATATGGTTTGATGTTGAGGCCAAATCATTCAATTTTAGTCTCCTCTGACTATAACACCTTTTCCCTTGTGGCCTCAGAATCTTCAAGATGCGTTTAAGATGGTCAGATGAGCCTAAAAGTTAGTAGAGACATATCCCAAAAGATTAAAGGCTGTAATTAAAGCAAAATGTGGTCCAACAATATACTGACATAAGGGGGTGGTCCTTTTTCCAACTCAGTGATTCTGTTTTTGAACTTTTTTCTGACATGTTGGTGTTATATCTTTCATTTGGATGTTATACGTTGTACTAGCAAATACAGCTGGATAAATCAAAACTGTGTGCTCTTCCTCCTTCCGTTGCACAACACTGTACTTGCACTGCGCATCTATGTGGTTTCAAATGAACCAGAGTGCTTGTAAAGCTGAGGACTCCCGTCCAGTGTTTGACACACCCTGTCATCTAGGCAGGATGGGAAGAGGAGGGGTCACCTACCTAGGAGTTTTTCAGACAGGGTTGGGAGAGCCTACAGATATGACATTGAGAAGAGGCTTCTATTTCAAAACCTGAGAAATGTATTGGGGTGCTGGAATGCATGGGTGATATAATTACATAGTTAGTAAGATTGAATAAAGACACCAGTCCATCCAGTTCAACCTGAGTGAGTATCTACAATTGTCCTTATCCCTGTACATTGCACACTCACATTGGTCCCTACCCTCAAGGAGCCCACAAGCCAAGGTCCCCATTGAATTGTGAAAGTGAACTAACCCTTTAGTTTTCTAGACCCCCCACGCTTTCTGTGGCCAATGCAAAGGGTTCACACTCTCTGCGTTGGATCAGCGACAACCCATCAGGTTCCGCCTATAGCTAAAATATCACTTTTAGGTAGACTGACCCTTAAAGGGCCTTTCCACTTCATATAGAGAAATCCTTCTTCAAACAGAAACACCTATACGGATACTGCAGGTAAAATCTGCCAATGTGGCTTGGTCTTTTCAGAACGGAGTGATAATTAACCATGACGGTATAAATAAAAGTGTAATGATAGCCTCGCTATTAAATTTGAGGCAAACGTCAAGAAAGGTGGAGACAATTTGTAAACATAAACCAGGGTACAAATCTTCAGCTAAATATAAAAACTCCATTTACTTGAGCTTAAACCAGGCAAAAGAAGCACAAAATGCCGCTAAAGGCAGATGCTTATTTATCTTTACGAAGGGGAAGAATTTTCCTGCCCCCGTTTTAGCATGGCTGAATCAGCCGCTCCGTAATAAAATTAAAATAATTAGAGGTGGCAATACAAATTCTAGTGCAAGCACAAAAGAAATATAATTTTGTTGTAAATTCAGAAGACAAGGTTTTCCTTTGCTGACTAAACCAATGATTCTATGCCCTATGTGTATTCGATTATTTAAAGGACATGCAGAGTATAGTAAACGTTTTATTCATGTAAAAGAAATCAGCTTGATGTAATTATTATTATCAATACATACAAATTTTTTTAAAGACCTTGTTTCTATGTAAAGTTTGTAATTATATGTGTACAGGAGGGGAAAGCCATATTTAGTTATCCCATACCCAGGCTCTGCTTTCAGTGCTTTACAGCTCCTTTTTACACTGCCGGTCTATGAGACTAAAGCCAATGCACTCCCTGTGTGGCTGATATCCAGTTAAGTGATTTGTGGGGTAAAATAAAAATAAAAACAGACCTTCCCTAACATCCTAAATACACTAAGCTCATAGGCATGCGCAGAAGGCGTGCTGGATGTGCCTGGCACATCCTAATCACCCAGTGCAGTACAGATTACTCCTGCTGATTTCACCAAAGCCCTCAACGGGGCTCCTAAAAAAATTGTAAAAACGAATTAAAAAAATTAAATAATAAAAATAAACCATCCACTGCCCCACTGACACCAACCTCTGCCCTTCTGAAAAGTCCACTGCTTTGCTGACACTATCCACAGCCCTACTAAAATCAGCCATGTCTTAATACATTTGGGGGGCACACCCTAATGCAATAGGCTGTGCATATCTATGACTAAGCTGAACCATCCCTTATCCCTTCCCTACCCCCACTGCTTCCTAACCTGCTCCAACAGTCAGTAAAAATCTAGCGCCGGACTGACCGCCTGCCCCTGTGCATGAACACCCCATAAATGTATATAGGACATTGCTCCAATGCACGTTTTTGGTATAGTAATGCACATCCCATGCACGTTTTTGGGATATTAATGCACAAGCAGCCTGGCACTAGATTCATGGTCAGGAAATGGGAGGCCACTGCCATGGAAATAAGTGGCTAAAGTGATACTAATCACACAATGTTGTAAACCCTTGTATTTTTTTACTTTTTTTAAATAACAAACACGTCATACTTACCTCCACTGTGCAGTATGTTTTGCACAGAGTGGTCCGATGTTCGACTTCTGGGGTCCCCAGGCGGCGCTGGTAGCTCCTACCCGCATCGAGTGCCCACGTTGAAGAAGGCTCTCCTAAGGTGGACACCCATGTGGGCGTGCTCCCGAGTCTGTGTACATTCACACAGAATGCAGGACTCGGCCCAGCTCCTCCAGTGCCCGCGTCATTGGATTTGATTGACAGCATTGAGAGCCAATGGCTGAGCTGCTATCAATCTATCCAATCAAGAGCCTAGACAACCGACAGAGAGGTAGAGAGCGTCTCGTCTCCGCCGAGGGAACGAACGTGGTCAGGGCTGGAGGGATGGTCACTGTCAGAAGTTTTTTCACCTTAATGCATAGGATGCATTAAGGTGAAAAAACACTAGGGTTTACAACCCCTTTAATTTACATTGTTCCTTCTATTTCTGTACATGGATGATGGCACTGTAATTATTTTAATTACATTTTTTTTTTAAATCTAAGTATCTTTTTCCTAATTAATATACAGCTGTCACATGACCCAGCTCTTTCCCAGCTCATCTGCAGGGAAAGATAAGCAGGAGGAGCGTCTAGTCATATTAAAAAAAAAAAAGCCTTGGAATACATAGTAAAAATAAATAATTTATACCAATAAACTGTTTTAATTGTCATACAAATCTATATTTTAAATTAAATCTTTATTTCTTTATTTCTTGGCAATAACATGTTGTGGGCAGATTTCTGCCAGACACGGGCTGTGTCACGTCCTTCCAGCCTGTGCCTTAGAATAAGAGGGAGGTGAAGCCTCCATCAATCAAGATGTAATCTCCCATCCCCATTGTGTTTAGCTGTTTAATGGGCATGGAGGAGGAGAGAGTGGGCTGTAATTTACCTCTGTGTATACACCCACATGTGTGACTCTCATGGGCTACTCAGATGTGATAGGGAGGAAATGCTCAGCATAGATACTGAGTATGTGCAGAGTTGCCACAACTGCTACAAAATTCCTAGCTGTATTGAAGACTTGTACAGAAGGTGGAGATAGAGAGCAGCAGGATCAACCATGTGTATTGCAGAATATAGAAAACAAATCTCATAGTGACTGAGTGAGTGAACAGCGTGTAATACACCATTTATTGATAGTTTTTTATGACACCTTAAGCTTAGTGTATTTAAGAGTCAGGACTTTTTTTTAGCTACTTATTGAACTTGTCCTTCAAGTCCCCATAGTAGTTAATCTACAAATCTCTAATGCCCTGTACACACGGTCGGAAATGCCAACGGAAAAGGTCCGATCAGATTATGTTGTCGGAAAATCCGATTGTGTGTGGGCTCTATCTAACTTTTTCAGTCGGAAATTCCGACGCAAAAAGTTTGAGAGCAGGATCTAAAAAAATTTCCGACAACAAAATCCGATCAGACTTTTCCCGATCGTTTGTAGAGAATTCTGACGGACAAAGTGCCAGGCATGCTCAGATTAAATTACGAGACCAAAGCTATTGGCTACTAGCCTCTATGTAGTCCCGTCGTACGCAACAAACGTCACCTCGTTCCAATGATCGGATTTTCTGACAACTTTGTCCGGCCGTGTGTATGCAACACAAGTTTCAGCCAAAATCCGTCTTAAAAAATCCAATGGATTATGTGGTCGGAATGTCCGACCGTGTGTACAGGGCATAACACATCATTTTTTTAAAAAAGGGAAGTCATTTAAAATGGAAAAATTTGTATCAAAAGTTGATCAATTAAGTAATAGCTAAAAATAAACACCACTTTCCCTTTAAGTCAAGGAACTTATGCATACCTGAATACTGATCCACCTCTAGGTGTAAATCAGTATAACCTGCTAAAAAAACAAATCCAATGTCACACCCCGGTATTCCCAGGGATCATAGGCAGCCTACAGTGTATCACTTACATATTCAGCAATGACCCCCAGTACATCCCATAATTCAGTGCAAGGGCACATATCAATAGTTGTTGAGTTACAATCCACATACTGAGAGGCCTATGTATTCCAGTGCATCCTAAATTGACCTGCATAAATGGATTTTCCAGAAAGATATTCCAGTTGTATAGTATTCAGCAGTGACAGTTTTCCTTTAATAACGTACTGCCAAGGGCAATGACTATGTACAAAGGGCATTAATGCATAGCAGCAAATCATTGTTTTTTTTTCTCCCCTATAAGACAAGAGTAATCTGAAATCTTATTGGGTTCTATGAGTTCTTGTACTTGACACACTTAGCATTATCTTATTTAAAAAGACTAATAGTGGTTCTCCCTCCTCCAGATAGCTATAGGATTCATAGAAATTTCTCATGCAGCACTACCTGCTGGTGAAATCTAGTATTGCAGATCATAAATTTAAACACGAAGCGCAATCAGCACATCTTTTTTCTTTCAAAGACTTTGGAGTGAATTGAAACCCCCTCGCTGGTTAGGGGCCCCATTGTTGCTTACAAATAAGGTGTTCTGGGGGGGGGGGGGGGGCAGGTTGTGTTGAAGCCTTTTTACACGGTCTATTTATTAATATTATTCACTATGACAAATCACAGACTTTATATTAAATGACACGTCTAGTAACTTATTACATGGGTCAGAAGGACTGGTGATATCTCTAGTAATCATCCAAATACTGCTATTGTCAACTATCATGCATCGTCATTCAGCCATTAATACTAATGATCTTCCAGTGTGGGGAGATCCCGTGTATCTGGAGGGGTCCATGGCACTGACAATTATTTTTTTTATTTTTATTGAAAACTCACAAAGCATTAACACAAGGATACAGATCTTTATTTTTAACTATGTGATTGTCATTTTTAAATCTCATGGAGTTAAAAATAGCTGGCAATTTTTTTTTTAGAACAAACATAAAAAAATAAAAAAAATAATAATCCTTATCCTGGTATGTTAGCTTTGATAATTGGGAGTATTGCATTTAAACTAGCCATCACCACCTCCTTTGGCAAACAATTCCACATATTAAAAAAATAAATTGATCTATTCCCTCTCCATTCATATTGTCATTTTTAAATCTCATGGAGTTATAAATAGATACCACTTAAAAAAATTTAAAATAAATAAATAATAATCCTTATCCTGGTATGTTAGCTTTGTGAATTGAGAATATTGCCTTTAAAATAGCTATCACCACCTCCTTTAGCAAACAATTCCACATATTAAAAAAAAATATATATATCTATTCCCTCTCCATTCATATTGTCATTTTTAAATCTCATGGAGTTATAAATAGCTGCCACTTAAAAAAAAAAAATAATCCTTATCCTGGTATGTTAGCTTTGTGAATTGAGAGTATTGCCTTTAAAATAGCCATCACCACCTCCTTTAGCAAACAATTCCACATAAAAAAAAAAAGATCTATTCCCTCTCCATTCATATTGTCATTTTTAAATCCCATGGAGTTAAAATAGCTGCCACTTAAAAAAAAATAATAATAATAATACTTATCCTGGTATGTTAGCTTTGTGAATTGGGAGTATTGCCTTTAAACTAGCTATCACCACCTCCTTTGGCAAACAATTCCACATATAAAAAAAAAAAAACTGATCTCTTCCCTCTCCATTCATATTGTCATTTTTAAATCCCATGGAGTTAAAAATAGCTGCCACTTTAAAAAAATAAAAATAAATAATAATCCTTTTCCTGGTATGTTAGCTTTGTGAATTGAGAGCATACCCTCTAAACTAGCCATCACCACTTCCTTCTGCCAAAAAATACACATATTAAAAAAAAATAAAAAATGCTCTATTCCTTCTTCCTTCATATTAAAATATTCATAGAATAAAAAGGCTGAGCAAAGTGCAATAAATATGTGACAACTCAAGCCAATCAAATTTCAGTTTTCTGCAGTCGGGACAGATAATAGGTGAATTCTGATTGGCTGAATTAAAAAAAAAAGATTTAACAGGTATCAAACAAATGCAACAGTTTCCCCAATCAGGTTGAGTCTTGCGGAGCGGAAGCAAAAGATCCAAAAGTGGGTCCTGGTAACAAAAGGATCATTTAAAAAAAATTTTTTTTTTTTATCTGTAGCACATAATGCAATTCAAAATTCTGAATGACTCCTTTCTCAATTCGTCATGATCTTTTCCAATTAGCGGTACAGAATATTCACGGGGGGGGGGGGGGCAGATGCATCTAGCTAAGGAGATCAGAATGCTGAACGGGATCTGGGAAAACTTGCAGCAGCGATTATCTAATTATACGAGTATGAAAATGGCTGAACTTGTGATGCAGTGAAAATGACAAGGAATGCAGTGATTTTTTTTTTTCCCGGAGGATAAAGCCAGCATACAAACAAGGGGGGAAGACTAGAACGCTCTGGTGGCTTGGGAAGGAGGAATGAGACTGCGGTGCTGATGAGAAAATACAGTGAGCCATGAGACATGATGCACCACTGGTGCTGTGAACATAATCGAGCTGGTGCTATGCTGATGGGATGTCACGGTAGGGGGGGGGGGATGTGAAAAGTAAACAGACATCATGTCACAGCCAGCGAGCAAGCCCGGGAGACAGGTCATGGGGGGCTGAGGGGGGGTGACAGGGTGACAAGTGCCAGTAATGGGAGAAGGCTGCTCAACAACAGGCAGTGCAATGCGGAGGCAAGCGCCGGGCATATTAGTTTAACTGACATTGGGGGTTGATTTACGAAAGGCAAATCCACTTTGCACTGCAATTGCACTTGGAGGTGCAGTCGCTGTAGATCTGGGGGGTGGAGGGGGAGATCTGAAATGAGTGGAAGCGCTGCTGATTTTATCATCCAATCGTGTACAAGCAAAAATGCAGTTTTTTTTATTTTCCTTGCATGTCCCCCTCGGATCTACAGCGACTGCACTTCCAAGTGCGATTGCAGTGCGCTTGTAGTGCAAAGCGGCTTTGCCTTTAGTAAATAAACCTCAGTAAGTATGGTATAGAATTTAGATCTGATGAGATCTATGCAGGGCGATGGAGCAATATGGGTCAGTGCTAAGCAGCTGTTGCAGTATAATGGCCAGCCACTTACAGGTGGCAAGAATGCGCACAGCAATGGTCAGACAACACGTACAGTCCCCCCCCCCCCCCCTCCATACATAGATCTACGGCATAAGGGGTCCTGCCCCACACATTGGGGTCAGAGGTCAAGTGATGGCAGCTGCAGATTCTTTCACAGAATGAGTTTTCTATGCTTTAAAGTCAAAGGCTCAATAGGGACCCTAGAGCTGGACAGCTCCTGGAAGGGGGAGGAAGTCATAAGAAGATCCAGGGGTCAGAGGTCCACAATGCAGTGCTGTTAGGGATGAAATGCAACAGTGTGCGATGCTTGGGAGGGGGGGGGGCTACATAGAAGGTACCCAAGCACCTGGCTGATGGGCTTGCTATTTTAAAGGATGCATCAGTGCATCTTGGCCCCTGGCTGTTTCGGTGAAGCCTATCATAAGGGGGTGGGGGGGGTGCCCCCCCTAGTCTGGTCACTACCGCCCCCCCACTTCAGAAGCAGCACTGCGGAGAATTAGCTCCCCCTCTCTCTCTCCCCCACCTCCCTGCTGTCAGATTCCTCCACTTACCTTGGCTGGTACCCCCCTCTCCCTCCTCGCACTCCGTCAGGTTATTCAGCATCCTCCGTGTCTGCGCTGCTCCCTCTCCCAAAACCTCTCTCGGGCTCCTCTTCTCTTTTTTTTTTCCTTCCTCCCTTCCTTTCCCAGGGACCGATGCCTAATACTGCAGCGATGCTCAGTGTGCGAGAGCGGCAGAGAGAGAGAAGAGGAGGAGGTGGAGGCTGCAGTGCAGAGATCTTTCAGCGCGCACACTCGCAGCCCCATGCACAGAGAGAGAGAGAGGGAGGGAGAAAGGGAGAGCGAGGGAGGAGGGGGCACACAGACAGAAAGATGGGGGGAGAAATAAAGACAGCGAAAAAAGGGGAGAAGGAGGGCGCAACGAAATAAAAGCTTGGAGAGAACATGATCAGGATGGAGAGAGGGAGAAGGATGGAGGCATTGAGAAAAAAAAAAAAGGGAGACACTAGCCTACGACGTGTGGGAATTCCCTGGATCCCTGTCTGCATGATCGCCTCTTTCTATGCTGAATGGGATGCAGAGGAGACAGGAAAAAAAAAAAAGAGAGAGAGAGAGAATTAAACCCTCATCACATAGGAGATGTGTGCCATGTATGCTCTGGATCCTGCTCTTTTTCCACTTTGGTACCCTGTGCTCCCTCCATCCACGCAAAGCTGTCACTTCCAGATACCCCTTTCTATTTTTGCTGTCTCCTGGATTAGACTCAAGTCATTAAACAGTATTAGTTTAGCTCTCATCTATTCTGCTAACTCCTTCATTAGCTGGGTGGCTATCCACAGCCTTGCAGATATCAGTTAATCATGTCCACAAGGCAGTTCACATCTATCTTTATTTCAGCGGCGGAGACGGTGGAGATCAGCCATTCCGGGGTCCGTTTAGATGTTCTTGCCGGTTCCCCCCCCCCCCCACCCTGCGGCGGACGTCCCGCTGAGCCCCACCGGACGGTCGATTCTGTATTTTTCATAGAACGTTCAAAGTTCATAGTCTGCGCTTACATATGAGTTAATTTGTGGGTTAATGTACCAAATTTTATCAATGATTCCATTTTGCCATATGAGGGATGGGAGTGTTGGTGGCAGAATTGATTGATTGCATTTGCAACAGGTCAGGGAACCCAACGTTTCCCGTGACCTGAGAATCAATTTTGGTTGCATAAATTAAGCCTTTAACTTTCATATGAAACATTTATGTCTTGATGTAGGAACGCTGACTACGTGTGCCTTAGGATTAGCATGGCATACAGCACTGCACCATTCCCACCAGAAGATTATGATCTAATATCACACAAACTCCATACACCTCATGGATGATCTCGGTTGGGTTGGGAGCCTGTTAATTTATTGGTATGCTTTTGGGCTGTGGGCAAAATCCCAAACATCCACAGAAAAGCCACACTGGGAGAATATACAAATTGAACCCCAGAACTCAATACACCCCAAGAATGACCTCAGTTGGGTTGGGAGCCAGTTAATTTATTGGTATGCTTTTGGGCTGTGGGTAACATCCCAAACACCCAGAGAAACCCAAACCAAACTGCAGTTCAGGCATAACTTTAACTTTAACACATTGAATTCTTTTCCTGATATGCTGCCACATTGACTCCCAAGAGTTTGCGTACATACTGTTTATCAGGGATGTTTGTCAGTGACCGGTGAGGCACTGGCTAGTATCAGAGCCAGATACACACAGGTTACATACGCCGCGATCCTTAGAACATGAGCAATAATTCTAGACCTCCTCTGTAACTCTAAACATGTAAGCTGTAAAAAAAATGTAAAGCGTCTCCTATGGCGAGCGGGTCCTGAAGAGCACGCGCTATGAGTTTTTCAAAGTTAAACTTTGCCTAAACTGCAGTTTGGTTTGGGTTTATTTGTCTAAATTAGACCTCTGCATCAGTCTGACCGGACTGTGAGATGTTCAGCCTGGCCACAGGGGGCACTGTCTCTTGTGGCAGGCATGGAACTAAGGTCTGGTTAGGTGCTTAAGTTACTCTCTTTCGGAGCCAGGTCAGTGGGAGTGGCCTTCTCGCTGTGCCCTCTGGGAGAGGGTATTGAAGATGCGGACGTCACATGGTTTGGGGTTCCAGTCCAGTATGATGTGCTGACTTCATGGTCCTGGTCCTCCTGACCAGCCCCAGGAAGGCTATGACCCGGGGTGCGGATCCACCCGATTTTAATATCTTGGGGCTGGCTAGCCCGAGGCAAGGAATCTAAAGGAGGATTCCGAGGCAGTTGGGTGCCGTCTCCGGTTCGGGAGAGACCCAGTGTACTTCAAGCATTCGAGGGGAGGACTCTTTAGAAGAACACCACGTATGGGTTGGTTTTCTTAACAAGAGCCTGGAAGGGCTGAAGTAACCGAGAGAATCCGGTCTCGTGGATATCACCAAGCAGGCTGAAAGATCCAGGTATCCTACAAGTGTTTCAAGTTTAGTTTCCCTACATGTTCTACAACAACGTCTGTGGCAGAGACATTATTTTGTACGTTCTACAACAACGTCTGTGGCAGAGACTTATTCCTGAGTAAGCACCTTGTTGGCTACTAGGCCTTGTGAGAGAGGGACTGTCCAACCTGAGTGACCATCCAGCTGCGATTGGCTATTCTCTGGATGCAGTCAAAGTAAGCAAGTTCTTCAACGTTTTTGACTTTGACACTAAGCCCTTGTACAAGCGGTCAGAATTTCCGACCACAAAATCTGTCCGATTTTTTCCGACGGATTTTGTCCGAAACTGGTGTTGCATACACACGGTCAGACAAAGTTGTCGGAAAATCCAATCGTTTGCAACGTGATGACGTTCATTCGTTGCGACGGGATTACGTTGTGGCTAGTAGCCAATAGCTTTGGTCTCGTAAATTGATCTGAGCATGCGTGGCACTTTGTGCGATTGGAATTCTCTAGAAACGATCGGAAAAAGTCCGATCGGATTTTGTTGTCGGAAAATTTGAGATCCTGCTCTCAAATATTTTCCGTCAGAATTACCGACGGAAAAAGTCAGATAGAGCCCACACACGATTGGATTTTCCAACAATATAATCCGATCGGACCATTTCCGTCGGAATTTCCAACCGTGTGTACAAGGGCTATGAGTACTTGAACTTCCTTTCCAACCCTCTGATCCCAAGTTGAAAGACTGTTCAATTGACTGAGTTTTGCAAATAAAATCCATTCAAGTGGATCTGTTGTCAGTCTCGAGTTACTGGGCTATTTACCAAGGGACATCCCCTAGACGTGCTACAAGGAGAACGGAAGGTAACGGTAAGCCCAAAAATAACCATCAGCTCCTTTGGGGGTTAGTGCTACAGTAATATACAATAATTATTATATATTGTTTTTAAGTTAATTTACTATATTTTCAAAATCTGTACTCAAGCAGGTGGCTTAACGTACAAATTACTAAAGTTTGAAGTTATAACTTCCAACCAGTAATTTCACAGTAAATAGATAATGAATATTATGTTATAACATATAGCATAATAATATGTGATTTAGCTTGATTATTATTAACTGTGTGAGAAAAACATGGGATTATGGGTAAATCTTATACTCATGATATACACTACATGTTTTTCCTTGTAGTTAGAAGGGCTGGGCTGGAAGGGAGCATGTGTATTTTAGACACATGCTCCTTCTATGACATAGCAGTGAGAGGCGTGCCTCCACTGCAGCATTTTTATTGGACAGCTGTCCAAGACTCCAAGCTGTTTATTGAGCTCAGCCTCTCAGTCTGCTGCAAACAGAGTGTGTCAGCTTGTATTTAAAGTGGCCACTCTGTATTTAACCAATAGGTATTTATTTAGCTTCTGACAGGCTGTGCAAGGAGCCCCATGTCTCTGGAACCATAGTTTGCAGAAGCCCCCAATTTTTTTTGTGGGACATGATCTAGAGGGGGAGAGTTTGGAGGTACATTTGTGTAATTCCTAGACTATTTAAAGCAGATCTGCACCCACTGGATGCACAGGGCATGGTTGTTCTTCTTCCGCTCTACCATCAACAACTCACCCAGAGCAGCCACTGTCTTATGTCTTATCATCCAGCCCGAGCACCAAGGTATTTTTGGAGGCATGCCGTTTACAATGCACACATATGAAGGCAAAAAAGCTTTAGGTGGATGAGAAGTGCTGTATAATTGGCTTGGGATCCTGGAATTGATAGGGGGTTTTAGGGGAAGAGTGCAAAAAAGGGGAATTAACTCTTTAAGCAATTTTTTTTTTGTGAATCTGTTGCAAATTTTGTTACTTGGAGATCCTG
Organism: Lithobates pipiens; assembly: GCF_037356315.1. Taxonomy (NCBI): domain Eukaryota; kingdom Metazoa; phylum Chordata; class Amphibia; order Anura; family Ranidae; genus Lithobates; species Lithobates pipiens. Next base: position 53,230,375 of record NW_027507789.1, on the reverse strand, counting down.
CCATTAACACCACTTCCCATAGCAGGCTGACAACACTAAGCTACTGCTTTGCAATTAGCATCTGTGTTGTCAGACAAAACCATGGGAGATCCTGGGAGCCCTGGACATCAGGGCATTCTAATCCTAAAACGTTCTAGCTTACTTCTACCCTTCATCTTCGTTTCCTATTGACCCATCTCTATGATGGTAGCCAAAATAAATATGTGAGAGGTGGTAGGAAGCAGGCCCAGATGTCAACTTTGCTCTTGTACCCCCAGAGGAACAACTGAATTGTTTTGTGACATCTCTGCATACCTGAAGATGACACACATTGTTCACCTAACAGCTTGAGGTTTATTAGACCAAGAGTAGCCTAAAAGAAGAGAGGATTAGCAAGTGTACTTAAACAAACAATCAATAAGACAATAACTTTACCTCCTAGGTTAGGCTGCTAGTGAGGTTGAGGTCTTTTTGGTTCCTCTGTAGCCAGTGGAGTAGAGTGTGATTATTTTTGCCTGTTCTGGGTCTGTAGGCTCCACTACTTCTCCCTGCCTTCTAGTAGGTTCTAAAATGTAGTGGGCTGCAAGAGGCAGACCCTCAACTTTAATATTTATGGGACTTCAGCCAATCCCTTGGGAGGTGTGCCCAGAAGGTGGCGAGAGAGCCCTTTTGCCCTTTTGGGCAAGTTAGCTGAAAGCATGCAGAGAATTCACTGAGATCCCAGCTAGGCTAGAGCTGGAGGGCCTGTTTTTCTGCAGGCAATTCAGAGCCTATTAAGGGGGTGCATTGACTATCCAGCCTGGAAACTCATGGTACACTGTCTAGTCAGTATTGGACAGGATCAATCCAAGTATCTGGAGATATAGTTAATAGAGGCTTTGAAGTGGGATCTTAGTGACTGTTGCTGTTTAACCCCTTGTGTGAGTATGTTAGTATGTGGGATGTGCCCCGCTGAGGGCCCCAGAAGTGCTTGTGCCACTAGTCTCTGCAAAGTGGGACAGTTGCCCCTAAAGACAGTAGACTGAATAGAGAGAGAGAGTCCTCTGAAAACTTTGGGCATTTAATTCTGGAGTATTCCAAAGCTTCCCTACACACCATCCAAGTTCAACAAGCATTAAACCTTAAAAAGGCACTCACTGCCTGGTCACTGTGTTGTGATACTATGGGAGCTGCTGTGGGCCTGGCTGCCATGCACTCACTTAGGAACAGAACCTGTGACAAATCTGCAGGGCCTGTCGAGAGTCTGTGCTACATGACTAACAGTAATTAACAGAACTGAACTGCATTACCTAGCAACAGTATATAAAGACAGTCCTAACTTGCTAAAACAGTCCCCACTGTCACACTGGCCAGTGAATGATAAAAAAAAGAAAACTTGGGTCCCTTGAGAAAAGCACAACAGTTCTCAGCAGACAACAGATTAACTTGTGCAATGTTAGTCTTTTACTAGTCCCCGGGTACCCTCTTCTGGGTCTCAGGACATGTCCTCTGATTCAGTAAAAGTCCAGTTTAAGTCAGACAGGGATAGAAGTTGCTGTGATTTCTCTCTTTCAGTCCTGCTGGGACAGTCCATCTTTTCCTTCCTTACAAGTAGTGGGAGTGCTCTGATCAAACCAGGAGTCCTAATCACACCTAACACTGTGCAATGAGCAGTCTCTCCCAATTGTGGGCAGCTAACAGAGTTCTGTTTAGCCACTGACCAAGTCTTTTCCCCCACATACCTGCTTGCGTTTCCTTTCCACTCGATAGTCTGCAGAATCATCTCCTCACTCTGTTGCATCAGCCAATCACCTCTAGTATCAAATCAGACCCAATCAAGTTGGCTGCCCCCTCTACACTGGAGACACATCATAGATGAGCATTGCAAAGTGGTCTCCTTAACCACTTGCTGCCCGTCATATTGCAAAATGACGTTGGCAAAGTGGTTGCGATATCCTGCCCGGATGTCATATGATATGGTCAGGATAACAAGCCACTGTGCGCGTCTGGGGGCATGCATTGCGGCGATCGTTGTTGCTGCGTGCCAGTTTGACACACCGCAACTCTGATTTATGTCCAATCACAGCTGATCACGATGTAAACAGGAAGAGCCATTTATCGGCTTTTTCTCACTCGCGTCTGACAGACGTGAGTAGAGGAGAGGCGATAGGGTGCTCCTCTGACAGGGGGGTCTGCGCTGATTGTTTATTAGTGCAGCTCCCCCTTCGGATGCCCACCCAAGACCACCAGGGATGCCACCAGGACCAGAGATGGCCACCACTAATGACCACCAGGTATGACATCCCTGGTGGCCATGGGTGGCAATGTGTGCCCACACATGATGCCAATGTGTACCCACACATGATGCCAATCAGTGCCCACCAGCAATACCTGCCAGTACCTCCTAATCAATGCCAAACAGTGTCATCTATCAGTGTCAATGAGTGCCACTCATCAGTGTCTATCAGTGCTCATCCATGCCCATCAGTGCCACCCATAAGTACCCATCAGTGCAGCCTTTCAGTGCCCATCTGTGCTGCCTATGAGTGCCCATCAGTGCTGCATATCAGTGCCACCTATCAGTGCCCAGTGTCGCATATCCGTGCCCATCATCAGTGCCACCTCATTGGTGCCACCTCATCCATGCTCATCAGTGCCACCTTATCAGTGCCCAGCAGTGCAGCCTCATCAGTGCCCATCAGTGAAGGAGAAAAAGTACTACAAAATTTTATAACAGAAACTAAGAAAAACAATTATTTTTCAAAGTTTTCGGGCTTTTTTTATTTGTTTAGCAAAAAATAAAAACCACAGAGGTGATCAAATACCACCAAAAGAAAACTCTATTAGTGGGAAGAAAATGATAAAAATTCTGTTTAGGTACAGTGTAGCATGACCGCGCAATTGTCATTTAAACAGCGACAGTGCTGAAAGCTGAAAATTGCCTTGGGCAGGAAGGGGGGGGGGAGTGTCCGGTATTGAAGTGGTTAACCACTTGCTTACTGGGCACTTAAACCCCCCTCCTGCCCAAACCAATTTTCAGCTTTCAGTGCTGATGCAGTTTGAATGACAATTGCGCGGCCATACAACACTGTACCCAAATGAAATTTTTATCATTTTTTTCCCACAAATAGAGCTTTCTTTTGGTGATATTTAATTACAGCTGGGAGTTTTATTTTTTGCTAAACAAACAAAAAAATATGCAAAATAAAAAAAAATAAAAAATCATGTTTAATAGTTTGTTATAAAATTTTGCAAACAGGTCATTTTTCTCCTTCATTGAAATGCGCTGATGAGGCGGCACTGGTGGGCACTGATAGGCCGCACTTATAGGCACAGTTAAGGCGACACTAATAGGCACAGATAAGGTGGCACCGATAGGCCCAGATAAGGCAGTACTGATGGGCACAGATAAGGTGGCACTGATGGGCAAAGATGGGCACAGATAAGATGGCACTGATAGGTGGCACGGATGGGTGGCATGGATGGGTGGCACTAAGGGCCACTGATAGGTACCACTGATAGATGGGAGTGATGGGCACTGATAGGTGGCTCTGATAGGTGGCACTGCTGGGCACTGATGGGCGGCACTGATGGGCACTGGTAGATGACACTGATGGGCACGGATATGTGGCACTGAGGTGCAGCACTGTTGTTGAGGCAGATTGTGGGCACTGATAGGTGGCACTGTGGGCACTGATAGGTGGCACCTGTGGGTACTGATGTATGGCACTGTGGGCACTGATGTATGGCACTGATGTATGGCACTATGGGCACTGATGGGTGGCACTGCTGGGTGGCACTTTTATTAATAATTGGCTGGTACTGGCAGGGGGCAGGTGGGCACTGATAAGTTGGCCGTGATCAGGACTGATGTCCCAATCACGGCCACTGGTGATCACTGGTGATCGGCTTGACAGCGCGAGGAGGAAAAATAGCCGATTACGGCTCTGTTTTGTCACATGATCAGCTGTCATTGGCTGACAGCTGATCACGTGGTAAGGGGTCGGGATCGATCCCTTGCTCGGATCCGTGATCAGGCGAGTCTCATAGAGTCGCCGATCACAGAGCGCGCCGCGCACGCCCCTCAGGGGGCGCGCAGGCCGCTCGTGCACGGGACAACGTCAATAGACGTCGTCCCGGCAAAGCAGGTCCGCGCTGTAGCCGTCATTCGGCATTAGCGCGGATCTCTAGTGGTTAAAGATGACCGCTGCAATTCTGCAATAGTGTCAAAGACAAAACTTTTTTTGTTTTTGTTTTGGACAGAATGGAGAGGGATTAGGACTCTTGAAAGCAAAAGAAAATACAAAATTTTGGGTTGACATCAGAACAAGTATAAAAGGGAAGTCTTCCAACGGGGACACATTCGCTCTGGTGACCACGGTGACACCCAGGATTCCATCACTTGGGAGGGCTTTCATCTAACTTACTGTTTTGGCTACTAGACAGGAAGTAAAGGAAAATTTCTGCAATGGGACACAGATGGCCCAAAATAAATAAATAATAATTGACAGGGGTCATACCCTCCATTACTCGGTCCATGCTGCAGAAGGATAATAGAGCAGTAACCAAGGAAGAAGTTCTACAGCTGTTATCAGCTACTGTCCAGGTTACATAATGGAAATAATGAACCTATCATGGACCAGCCCCAGTTTGGGGGCTTCTTGAATATTTATAAAGGTATCAGCAGGCACCTGTAGGGTCACTCAGTCAGCTCAGCTTACCATTTAAGCTGGCAGATGTACTTAAAAGCTATCTCTAGTCCCTAGTGCCTTTATATTGCTTATGTTACTATGGAAACTCAAGGAGGTTAGGTCTGCGGAGAGTAGAAGTAAGGCTGTGCGTAGGATAAATTTACCAAAATGGGAACAGGGTTGTTTTACTTTTCCAGTAATAGTTTAGTAAGTTCATTCAAAGAACAGGTTTACTTAAATGTCTTCTTTAAAAAAACAAAAACAAAAAGTGTGTAAGTAGCACTGTACCTTGTGTATTTCTATTGTTGCTGCCCACTTTGACTCTAGAGTTGGTGTTTACAGCGCAAAATCTATGCCCCTGGTATTTCCACCTATAGGGTATAGCCATAGCTCCCAACTGTCCCTGATTTCAAGGGACTGTCCCTGATTTGGAGTAATGTCCCTCTATCCTCCACATTTGTCCCTCATTTTGGTCTAATCTATATAGTTGTATATAAAATGCACTTTTTATCTTTCAAAAAGGGGTTCCCAGAGCTAAACCTTTCATCCAAATTCTAAATTACTGCATTTGTAAATTTAAAGGAATATTAGTGGTAAAAAAACAACACTTGTGGATTGATTTACATTTTTTGGGGGTTATGTCCCCTTTAAGGGGCGTGGTAGGGGGCGTGTCCTATGCCTACATACATTTTCTAGTAGGTGTCCCTCATTCTCATCTCGAACTGTTGGGAGTTATGGTATTGCACCACTGTAGCCCTAAGCCCTTGTACACACGGTTGAAAATTCAGACGGAAACGGTCCGATCGGATTATATTGTCAGGAAATCCGATCATGTGTGGGCTCTATCAGACTTTTTCCATCGGAAAAAAATTTGAGAGCAGGATCTCAAATTTTCCGACAACAAAATCCGATTGGACTTCCGATCGCTTGTAGAGAATTCCAATCAGACAAAATGCCACGCATGCTCAGATCAAAGTACGAGAGCAAAGATATTGGCTACTAGCCTCAACGTAGTTCCATCATAACGCACGAACGTCATCACGTTACGAACAATTGGATTTTCTGACAACTTTGTCCGACCGTGTGTATGCAACACCAGTTTCGGACAAAATCCGTCGGAAAAAATCAGACGAATTTTGTTGTCGGAATGTCCGACCGTGTGTACAAGGGCTAATATCTGGGATGCGAGTACCGACTAGTTCCTGATCAGTGGCACTAGGAGAATAGATGTGGCTTGCAGGTCCCTGGTTTCTATAGTAAAGCTGGCTATACACATAGCTGGATATGGGAATTTCAGCCAGTTTCTGATGAACCGTCTAAAATCTACTTGTTGCCACCAGTGTTAATTTTGTCGACTAAACTGTTTTAGTTCTTTTACTAAATGAATACTATTTTAGTTGACTTAAATATGACTAAAACTAAAACAACTGAGATGACTAAAATACGACTAAAACTAAAATCGCATTTTAGTCACAAGACTAAAATGGGATTAAAACTAAAATCGCATTTTAGTCAAAAGACTAATGCCGCGTACACACGACCGGACTTTTCTACGGACTTGGTCCGGCGGACTGGAATTCGTCGGACAATTCAATGGTGTGTGGGCTCCAGCTGACTTTTTCTTTCCAAAAGTCCGGTGGACCTAGAAATAAAACTTGCTTCAAATCTTTCCAATGGACTCGAGTCCGGTCTAAAAATCTGGTCGTCTGTGTGCTAGTCCAACCGACTAAAACCGACGCTAGGGCAGCTATTGGCTACTGGCTATGAACTTCCTTATTCTACATCATCATGTTCGAATCCGTCTGACTTTTATTGTGATCGTGTATGGCCAAATCCGTTCGTTTGAAAGTCCGTCGGACCTCAGCTGTAAAGTCCGTCGGATTGTCCGCTGGACCAAGTCAGTCGAAAGGTCCGGTCGTGTGTACGCTGCATTAGACTAAAACTAAATTTAAATTTTACTTCAAAATGAACACTGGTGGGTAGTGTGTGTTCATACCTCAATATCATAAATAATAACATATTCGATTTTTCACTCCAGCAGTATATAATGAGTTTGGAAATTGTAGAGAAATGCTTAACTAATGAATTACAATTTAATTACATCCATTAGATTTTAGATGACTAAAATGAGTTTTAGTCAACTAAAATGTACTTGAGATTTTAGTTGACTAACATGTAGGACATTTTAGTTGACTAAAATATAATGGAGATTTAGTTGACTAAATAAAACAATTGCAGAAGAATAAAATGGGACTAAAACTAAAATGACATTTTAGTCCCAAGACTAAGACTAAAACTAAATTGAAATTTGCTGCCAAAATGAACACTGGTTGCCACCTTCCCACCTGACATTATTCATTTGAAAAATCAAAGGAGTCGGGCAAAACATTGTTAGCCAGATAGATGCCTTCAATGTTCAAGCATTGTGACAGCCTCTGATGCCGGCTTCAAAATACAATAACCTTCAGTAAAAGTTTCCTCCATCTGTGCTGTATAGCGTGGATAGAGGAACCTGATCGATTTAATTATTTTTTGTTTTAGGCCACAAGCGGCTTGACCGGCATAAGACTTAAAGCAGAACTTCAGACTTTAGATAGCAAAACATTTTTTTTTCTGCCAGCAAATACCTTATATAGCCCACTTCCTGTTTTTTGTCTGGTCATTAGCCTAGGCTTATGACATCGTGCACAGCTCTCACTCTCGTGAGAGTTTGACAGGAGGAGAGGAGGGGTGAGTCATAAGAGGGCCAATGAGAGCTGCAGAGCTGTAAGTGTGCCTCAATGTGACTGTAAATCCAGGAAGTGAACAGACAGCAGCTTCAGCTACCCACAGTTAAAATGATTGCAGCCAGACTCAGTGGAGGGAGATTTCTGCAGCATATTTGGCAAGTACAGAATCACAGTATATATAAAATAATATGCAAAGTGGTTGGAGGGAAGCTTCAGAATGTTTTTATTACAAATTTTGTGAACAGACTGCAGTTCCTCTTTAACCACTTAAGGACCGCCTCATGCCGATATACGTCGGCAGAATGGCACGGCTGGGCACGAGCACATACAGGTACGTTGCCCTTTAAAAGCCCAGCCGTGGGTCACGCGCGCACTTGCGACCCGGTCCTGAGCTCCATGACTGTGGCCACAGGACCCGCTGGCCCAATCACCGCCGGTGTCCCACGATTGGGTCACAGAGCTGAAGAACGAGGAGAGGTAATTGTAAACAAACCTCTCCTTGTGCTTCCTAGTGAGCCTGTCACTGATCGTCTGTTCCCTGTCATAGGGAACGACGATCAGTGATGTCACACACCAAGCCACGCCCACCTACAGTAAGAAACACAAATTAGGTCACACTTAACCCCTACACTGCCCCCTAGTGTTAACCCCTTCACTGCCAGTGACATTTTTACAGTAATCAGTGCATTTTTAAACGCACTGACCACTGTATTAATGCCAATGGTCCCAAAAATGTGTCAAAATTGTCCGACGTGTCCGCCATAATGTCACAGTCACAATAAAAATCGCTGATCGCCGCCATCACTAGTAAAAAAAAAAAAATATTAATAAAAATGCCATAAAACTATCTCCTATTTTGTAGACACTATAACTTTTACGCAAACCAATCAATAAACGCTTATTGCAATTTTTTTTACCAAAAATATGTAGAAGAGTATGTATCGGCCTAAACTGAGGAAAAACATTTTTTTTTTTTATATTTTTTGGGGATATTTAAAAATAATGCATTTTTTTCAAAATTGTCGCTCTATTTTTGTATATAGCGCAAAAAATAAAAACCACAGAGGTGATCAAATACCACTAAAAGAAAGTTCTATTTGTGGGGAAAAAAACACGACCGTGCAGTTGTCAGTTAAATTGATGCAGTGCTGAATCGCAAAATGGGGCCTGGTCCTTTAGCTGCAAAATGGTCCGGGGCTTAAGTGGTTAAAGAGCTCATGCACATGGGGATTTAACAGGCATTTTATATGCTTAGCACAATTTCCCAGTGCCTTCTTGAGCCTGGGGATCTGCATTTTGCATTTCCATGTACAGTCTGCCATACAGGTGAACAGCTGTATGTGGCCGTGTTTTTGTTAACAAAGAGGCTTCTTTGCATGTGCATTTGCCCACGCATGTGCATCCCATGTAATTTCCAAACATGAAACTTCCACATTTGGAAAATAGATTGGATGTGCACAGAGTTTTCAAGAGTTTTCAAGAGCACGGCTATGTACAGTCTTTGGCAGGCTGTATGCATCACGTGCAGCTCCCTGAATGTGGAAAAGTGCTGGAAAATTATGGTAGGCATAAAAAAAAAAAAAGAAATAGTGAAAGCCCTATGAACCATAAAAATACACGCCCCCTAGAGGTTTGTATTTAAAGTGTATGACACAGCAAAATAAAAATGAACCTATTCAGTTCTTGTCTATAATACAAGCGCAATTCCCCTTATTTTAATCCTTTATAAACGCTGCAAGGACAGCAAAAATACCTGTTAATCTGCCAAAAATCCAGTGAGCTCCTAACATCCTGACAACTCTGCCTCTGCTGCACCAGAATTCCAAACACTGTAGTCAGCCTGCCTGGACTCCCCGTTTCCTCATTTCCATAACATCTAATGCCCTGTACACACGGTCGGATATTCCGACGACAAAATCCTTCGGCTTTTTTCCGATGGATTTTGGCCCCAACTTGTCTTGCATATTCACAGTCGCACAAAGTTGACGGAAAATCCAATCGTTCAGAACGAGGTGACATAAACCACGTACGACAGGATGATAAAGAGGCCAGTAGCCAATAGCTTTCATCTCCTAATTTATTCTGAGCATGTGTGGCACTTTGTGCGTTGGAATTGTATACACATGATCGGAATTTAGACGATCGGATTTTGTTGTCGGAAAATATTAGATCCAGATCTCAAACTTTGTGTGTCGGAAATTTCGACGGAAAAAGTCCCATGGAGCCCACACACGGTCAGAATTTACGACAACAAGATCCGATCGCACATTTTCCATCGGAAAGTCCGCCCGTGTGTACAGGGCATTAGGGAATCGTTCTGTAGTAAAAAAACAGAACTTATCCAGGGCTGACAACTCTTCCCCTGCTGCACTGAAATCCCAAGCAGTGTTGTCAGCCCTGGATGAGTTCTGTTTCTCTTGACTACAAGAAGTAGTTTATATAGGAAGCTAGACGCTTACTGGATTTCTGGCAGATCAGCTGGTAGTTTTCTGTACTTCCAGTGCCTGAATGTATTGCAAAGGGGCACTGAAAAAGTTTTTTTTTGCACAGGTAAACACATCAAAAAAAACTTTCCTGTGAGAAGTATGATTGCTGCCTTCCTTCTGAAAATGCTAGTTACCTGGCTCTTATACTGACCCTTTAGCTTTATTACTGATCCAGAACAGGAGCAGCTTGTGCCAGGTTGAAGTGTTGGTGAAAAAGTAACAGCATGACAGCCAGGCAGCTAGCATATGCAAAAGTTGATAAAAATATTCTCCATATTTCTCTCAAGTAAGCTTTCTCTATGGCCCCCTAAAGCGGAGTTCCACCCATAACATTGACTTGTCATTATTCAGCAGCATTAAACCTAATAAACAACATTTGTAAAAAAAAAGGTCTGTTGCTAAGGGGTATGTTGGAATCTGCCTCTTCCTCTCCCTAGCGCCAGACGTCATTTCCCTCGGCGCCCGTGCTCGCTAGTGCTCCTGGGAGATGCTTGTCATAGTTTCCCAGGAGTCAGTGGGTAGCAGCGAGGGCTCCTTTGCCATCACAACGTGGGCGGGCACTTATGATGCCACCCGTTGTGATAGCAACGTCAGAAGTGTACGGTGCTGCGCCGTACATACTGCACATGCGCAAGAACGGGCAGTGCATGCTAGTAGCTCAGCTGCACCAGAGCCCGGAAGATCGTGCTTGTGGGCTTCACATGCCCACAAGCACTATGGAAACTGCCAGGAAAGAGGAAAATAAGATATATTCCTCTATGAAATTGGCAATCGAGCGCCAATTAAGCACACAAATGTGAGTGCTATAAATAAGCCTTAGAAATAAAAGATATGCCTCCTAAAAAAAAAAAAATTTAAATGAACAGTGGGAACTCCGCTTTTACCTCTTGAACGTTTTATCCCCTTCATGACCAGGGCATTTTTTTTGCTATTCAGCACTGCGCTACTTTAACTGGCAATTGCTCAGTCATGCAACACTGTACACCAGGGGGTCTCAAACTGGCGGCCCTCCAGCTGTTGCCAAACTTCAATTCCCATCATGCCTCTGCCTGTGGGAGTCATGCTTGTAACTGTCAGCCTTACAATGCCTCATGGGACTTGTAGTTTGCCAACAACTGGAGGGCCGCCAGTTTGAGACCCCTGCTCGGAGTGTACAAAAATTTAATTTATATCATTTTTTTATACAAAGCTTTCCTTTGGTGGTATTTGATTACCACTTGGTTTTTAGTTTTTATTATATAAATGAAAAAAAGACCAACAATTTGTATAAAAACCCAATATTTTCTATTGTGTGTGTAAAAAAAATCCAATAAAATCAAATTTCTTCATAAATTTAGGCCAAAATTCATTTATTTAACCACTTCCCGACCAGCGCACGACGATGTACGTCGACAGAATGGCACGGGCAGGCATATTGGCGTACAGTTACGTCCAATATTCAATGCCGCCCTGCCATCGGGAGCGCGCCGCCGGCGGTGCGCTCCCGTGCTGGTCGGGACCCCCGTGAGTCCGGTCGCGGGACCCGCGGACTCGATCGCCGCGGGCATCCCCCCGATCGTCTCACGGAGAGGCCGAATGGAGGAAATGCTGTGTAAACAACATTTCTCCATTCTGCCTAGCAACTAGTGACGCTGATCTCTGCTCCATGTGATTGGAGCAGAGATCAGTGTTCACTAAATGAAAGCCCAACCCCCCCACAGTTGGTAACACACCCCTAGGAACACTTAACCCCTACACTGCCACCCACTGGTTAACCCTTTCACTGCCAGTGTCATTTACACAGGAATCACTGCATTTATATAGCAGTGATTACTGTATAAATGACAATGGTCCCAAAAATGTGTCAAAAATGTCCGATGGGTCCCCCACAATGTCGCAGTCACAATAAAAATCGCTGATCGCTGCCATTACTAGTAAAAAAAAATAATAAAAAATTATTAATAAAAATGCTATAAAACTATCCCTATTTTGTAAACGCTATAACTTTTGCGCAAACCAATCAATAATTGCTTATTGCGATTTTTTTACCAAAAATATGTAGAAGAATACGTATCGGCCTAAACTGAGGGAAAAAAATGTTTTTTTTATATTTTTGGGGGATATTTATTATAACAAAAAGTAAAAAATAATGCGTTTTTTTCAAAATTGTCGCTCTATTTTTGTTTATAGCGCAAAAAATAAAAACCGCAGGGGTGATCAAATACCACCAAAAGAAAGCTCTATTTGTGGGAAAAAAAGGACGTCAATTTTGTTTGGGAGCCACGTCGCACGACCGCGCAATTGTCAGTTAAAGCGACGCAGTGCCGAATCGCAAAAAGTGGTCTGGTCTTTGACCAGCAAAATGGTCCGGTCTGCAAGTGGTTAAAGGAGAGGGAGAGGTGCTCTGTAGTCCTAAAACACTTCCTGTTCTAGGGTGACAATGTATCTCCTCCATAATAGAGTACAGTGGAACCTTGGATTACGAGCATAATCCGTTCCAGGAGAAGGCTTGTAATCCAAAGCATTCGCATATCAAAGTGTGTTTTCCCATAAAAGTCAATGGAAACTAAGATAATTTGTTCCACATCGACTTCTATTGCAAGCAATGACACATGTGACCAGAGGTGAGGGGGCGTCGGAGAGCCTCGGAAATACTCTGGGACAGCTCGGCTGAACTCGGAAACCCTCGAAAAGGCTCGGAAACACTGGGCAACGGAGTATTTCCGAGTGATTCCAAGTATTTCCGAACGGCTCAGAACCATTCCGAGTGTCACCGACGCCCCCACACCTCTCGTCAAATTCGGTACTGCACACCACATTAGCTTAAATTCTGCTCATTTCACGAGAAAACACTCGCAAACTGAGTCAGAATTTAAAAAAAAAGTTGCTCGTCTTTTCAAAATGCTTGTTAACCGCGTTACTCGTTAACAACGTTTTCACTGTACAGTAAGCGACTGTTGCCCCCCTGGGACAGGAAGTATATTACAGGCTGGATCATTAAGCAAAAGTAAAGGAAAAAAGAAAACAAATACAGCCACCACATCTAAGGACTTACAAACTGAAATACTGTATATAAATTTTCAAGCTGGCCACACAATTTAGGATGTTTTTGGAGCATTCTCCCCATTTTCTAATGGTTAGCATGGTCGAAGCAACTGCGGATGTGAAGAGAAATTGCGAAGAAGCAGAATGGATTTTTTCTTCTCAAACTAACAAAATTCTAATTGTGAATGTGATATTCATTATAGTGTTACTAAACCCACAACATCAAAATCTGTCTGTATATGTAGAATAGCATGTTTGTTATACTCACTGTGGAACTTAAGGGGTTAATCCTCTGTATTGTGTAAAAAGGCCCTTTGATCCTGTATGGACAGATCGTCCCCCTCCTGCAGGGTCTCTCTTGGCAAGGCCAGATAAGACACAGTGAGGGTAGTCCTGCTGCACATGCTCTGTTTGGTCTCTAATGCTGGAGAGAACATTTCCTTGTTGAGCTGAGCTTTTCAGGTCACATGATATTGACATCACACATGTGGGCGTGTATACAGTTCTTAAATGACAGTCTCTCCCTCCTCCTCCACGCCCAGTAACTAAAAAGACCACAGTGAGTGGGATGTCACATCTTGATTGATGGATGCTTCGCCTCCCATAACAGCCTGAGGACACAGACTATAGTGGAAATATCCTCCTACCAGAACACAGCACCCAGGCAGACCCTGCAGTTTATCACGTAACTGTGGTATACTGATCAGCCAAAAAGATATATAGTGGCAGCATTTTAATGTAAAAAGAAGATTTAGAAACTGTGAGCACTAGGGGGGAGGGGAGTGGATGAACTATTTTCATATTACTGGGTTTAGTAACACTTTAAGGAAAAATCGTACATATTGTAATGAAAGTTTAGTATATCTGGGATTCAAATTAAATAGCAGAACTGGATAAAATGTTAAGGCTTTTGAACAAAGTTAGTTGACTCAATGTTGGCAAGAAAGAATATTCTGATGCATACCTCCCAACATTTTGAGATGGGAATGAGGGGCACCTACTAGCAAATGTATGCAGGCATAGGGCACGCCCCCTGCCACATCCCCTTAAAGGAGAATTAACCCTCAAAAAAAGGTTAATCAAATCCACAAGGGATTTTTTACCACTACTATTCCTTTATATTGGCTTTTAAAATTTACAAATGCAGCAATTTAGAATTTGGATGAAAGGTTTAGCACTGGGAAACACTTTTTGAAAGGAAAAAAAGTGCATTTTATATACAACTATATAGATCAGACCAAAATGAGGGCCAAATGAGGAGGAAAGAGGGACAGAGGGACATTGCTTCAAATTGGGGACAGTCCTCCGAAATCAGGGACAGTTGGAAGCTATGCTGATGACAGATTATCCTACAAACATTTGAGCGAAAATCTAATGTATGGCCAGTGTTAGTCCTTGGAGTTAGCCATTAATAGTCTTTTTTAACATGTTTTCAAACATGCAAACAAAACACACATGCCTACAAAAATTGTACATTCAGTTTTTTATATATATTTTTTTTTTATTTGACCTTCCATTCCTTTATATGAACAGGTCCATACAAACCAGTCTTGTACTTAAACATCTATACACCCCATTAACAACAAAACAATAATATTTCTCAGTTCACCCTCCTGAGCCTTAATTGCAGGAGGGAACGCAATGTGACACCAACCACCTATGTTGCTTGCTGCAGTAATACCATTATCAAAGTGATAACTGACAACAACGCAACGGGGAGCACTGGTAATTTCTATTACATTGCACTCCCTCCTGCTGGGATAGGAATAGTATGGGGCAACGTCTGCAGATGGATTGAAAGAGGGGAATTTGTGACGACAGGAGCAGAAAGACTCAGCTTTGTATAAGTATGTGTGGGTATTGCAGTGAGAATTGTTAGACGTTGTCTATGAGAGCCATGCCAGGTCCTTCATGGGAAATGTCTGCATGACAAGCTCCAAAGTAGATCCAACCCCAATCACTAAAATCTTCTATAAGCTTTAATATGTTAATGTCATTTCAAACGTTTTCAATCTTTTTTAAATCTGCAGCTTTGGTGACCAGAGGTCATTGGAGCTTAGATACTCAGAACAAATTTTGCAGAATTAGTATGTGCCAGTTACCTTGACTGGAACTAATTATTAATCTGTAGGTTTGAGAGAGAGTTTGGAATGTGCACTGGTGTGCATTCCTAGTTCTCTGCTGCAATGTTAAAGGCTAACTCCCCCTTTCAGACCATGCTACATGTTACACCCATATTCATGGTATAACATGGTGCTAAGTGGACCCTGGTCTCCCCACGATCTAGGATGGCATAGATGATTCACCTATACACCATATATGTTTGATCACTGTATGTAATGTATTGCCGCGTACACAGAATCTGATTTTCCAACAACAAATGTTGGATGTGAGCTTGTTGGTGGAAAGTCCAACCTTGTGTATGCTCCATCGAACATTTGTTGTCAGACTTTCCGCCAACAAATGTTTCTCTAGCAGGTTCTCAAATTTTCCACCAACAAATGTTTGTACATAAGTCCGCCAGACAAAAGTTCACACATGCTCGGAAGTACGAGCTGGAAGCGTTTGGTCTTGTAAAACTAGCATTCGTAGTGGAGATATCACGTACGTCTTATACATCACTACATTTGAAATTGTTGGCCAACATTTGTGTGACCTTGTGCAGTGGCGTCTCTAGGGGGTGGCTTTTGGGGCTATGGGCCCCAGATTCGGGACTATAGCCCCAAAAGCCACCCCCTAGCGACGCCACTGCACAAGGTCACACAAATGTTGGCCAACAATTTCAAATGTAGTGATGTAGAGTCTCTGCAGGGGTCCCCATGGGGAAGGGAGGCTCTCTGGGGACCCTGATTTAAGGCAGAGGCTCTCTGGGGCCCCTAATGTAAGGGGGGCTCTCTGGGGACCTTGATGTAAGGGATAATCTCTGGGCATATATACACACACACACATATATTATATACATGTGTATGCCCACCCAAACGTATGACTTTCTTTACTATGCTGCTATGGGCTCTAGCCCCAGATCTTTTGTAGACCTAGCAATGCCCCTGACTGTGTGTATGCAAGACAAGTTGGAGCTAACATCCTTCGACTAAAAATCCACGGTTTTGTTGTCGGAAAGTCCGATCGTGTGTATGGGGCATAAGTGTATATGTCTTCCTCTCCCATTCCTCTTCTTTTTTTGAACAATAAGGTGGACAGTTATATTTATTTCTTTATGTTCTTCATATGTGGATGAACAACCTGGTTGGTAAATAATTTTCTGTACTTCGTTAATTGTTATATATTATATTGCAATTTTATATAGACTGGGACAAGATACTGATTTATATCCATAAAGCCTCTATATCCATCATGGCTCAGAAGCGCAACTATAAGATTCTTACCAGATGGTATCATAGCCCCACTATAATCTACAACATGGACGATTCGATTCCTGATACCTGCTGGTGCTGTCCCCGGGTACTATGACCCATATTTGGGGAACATGCCCCTTGCTTATAACCTTTTCTGATAAAATTATCCAACTGTACTACAAATTGGTAGGCGACTAAGTTTCCAACACTCCTACTATTACCCTGTTATCTATGCTACCAGGATCCTACAAGCAAAATAAGAGGGGCTTACTCTACCACTGCTTAACTGCTGCATGTACGGTTATTCTCTGTAACTGGCAAAAATTGGGCTCCTCTTCTTTATCTCACTGGGCTTGTGACATGGACTCCTTATGTAGATGGAAAAATTTCAAGTCAGAGGCCTCAAATTCAACCTGGACCATATGGACTTATTTCCGATACTCTTCCAACTTCGCCTCCTATTTTAATTGACAGGCATTCTGAGGATAGATGTTCTGAATCCTGGTGTCGTTCCACAGCTTGAGAGCTCCTGGGGCGGTGCTGAGTTTTCTCTTCCCTCCCCTTTTCCTATCTTCCCTTTCTCTTTGCCCTTGTACACACGGTCGGAAATTCAGGCAGAAAATATCCGTATCGGACCGCGTTGACGGATAATCCGACCGTGTGTGGGCTCCATCGGACTTTTTCCGTCGGAATGTCCGACCAACAAAGTTTGAGAGCTAGATATAAAATTTTCCGACAACATGATCCGATTGGACTTTGTCTGATCGTTTGTAGAGAATTTCCGATCGGACAAAGTGCCACGCATGCTCAGATCAAATTACAAGATCAAAGCTATTGGCTACTAGCCTTAACATAGTCCCGTTGTAGCTAAATAACGTCATCACGTTCCGAATGATCGGATTTTCCGACAACTTTGTTCGACCGTGTGTATGTAACACCAGTATCGACGGATGTTGTTGTCGGAATGTCCGACCGTGTGTACAAGGGCTTCCCCTTCTCACCCCCCTTTTTTTTTTCTTTTATATCGTCAATTTCTATCCTCTCTCATGCACTCATATCCACGATATGTTTCTTAATGGCCTCCAGACGGGATTGTCTCCCTGATCCTTGTGAAGGGTTTTGGGCTTACTCTGCTAGATGATCTCTTTACCACTCCCTTCTAGGAGACCACTATACTGTCTATACAAATTGTATTTGGTTACACTAGATATGGCCATCATTTCTATAGGTTTCTGTGCTTGGTGGCCTGTATTGTTGCCTCCCAAGGTATGCTGTGCAGTTTCTTCATCTTTCCCTGTAGGGCGCTGTTTGTTTTATTTGTTTTGTGAGCTTTTTTCAGCTTGTCCTTTTTCTACTGGAATTTTCTACATGTACCACACAGTTCTACTTTGCAAAACTAATAAAAATGGATTAAACATATTGCAATTTTGTTTGTTTTTTTGTAGATGGATTGACCTTTTTATGTCCTTATGTAACTGCAGTCCTGAAGCACCCGCGAAACACATAGACTAGCGCTTGAGTTGAAGTATATTTGATCACAATATGTACTTTGAGTGATTTGATTATATTGAAATATGAATTTTAATATGTCTGTAATAAGGTATTATTATTTCTTATATATATAATATATCTGAGAAAAGCATCTAAATAATATTTTTATGGGGTAGTTGTCAGCTGTCAGACTTTAAATCGTTGTAGCTGTGTGGGGCTCCGCCAACACAGTGGCGCCATTCATTCCCAGAGATCTGTGAATTAATGAACTACAAGGACCGTCTTCCATTGCAGCAGACTGGCTTGTAGTTCTCAATGTAACAGAAGGGCTGTGATCAACGCATTTGTAGTCCATTGACTGAAAAGAGCAGAGTTGGCTGGAAGTCAGGAGTACTCGACAATGAAGCATAAATAAGTAGACAGGCAGTGGCTACAAAGAGGCTGGTTGGGATCAGCACCACTGAGAAACCCAAAATTGTAAAAAAAAATGAATTTTTCTTTTCACCACTTGCCTACGGGGCACTTTTACCCCTTCCAGGACAATTTTCAGCTTTCAGTGCTGTTGCACTTTGAAAGACAATTGCGCGGTCATGCAACACTGTACCCAAACTACATTTTTTATAATTTTTTTTGACAGATAGTGCTTTCTTTTGGTGATATTTAATCACCACTGAGTTTTTTTTTTTGCTAAATAAACGAAAAATAAAATGTTGAAAAACAAATAACCTTTTTCTTAGTTTTTAGTTAATTTAGTAAATACATAATTTTTCTCCTTAACTGATGTGCGCTTATGAGGCTGCACTGATATGCTGCACTGATGGGCACTGATAGGTGGCACTGATGGGCACTAATGAGGTGGCACTGATGGACACTGATAAGGCTGCACTGATGAGCACCAATAAGGCAACACTGATGGGCACTGATTAGGAGGCACAGATGAGGCTGCAATCATATGCGACACTGATGGGCAGTGATAGACAGCACTGATGGGCACAGATATGCGGCACTGATGGGGACGCATAGGCAGCGATGATAGGCGGCACTGATGGGGACTGATGAGGAGGCACGGATCAGGCTGCAATCCTATGCGACACTGATGGGCACTGATAGGCGGCACTGATGGGGCCCGATAGGCAGCGATGATAGGCGGCACTGATGGAACTTATTTGCAGCCCTGATGGGCACTGATATGTGGGACTTATAAGCAGCAATGCTAGGTGGCACTGATAGGCATCACTGATAGGTGGCACTGATGGGCACTAATTGTCAGCACTGGTGGGCACAGTTGGAGCTGTATGGATCATCAGGACACTGATTGTCAGTGCAGATGTCCTCTGTGTGGATTTGCCAGTTTTCGTCTCAAGTGTTGTCAGTGTAACAGGAGGATTACGATAACCGGAAAATCCTGTTTACTTCCGTGATCAGCTGTGATTGGACACAGCTGATCACGTGGTAAAGAGCGGCCTTGATTGGCTCTTTACCCCAATCACAGGTCACTGCCAATGCGCAGGCAGTGCGAGCATTGGGAGGACGTCATATGATTAACGGTTACAGCGTGGTCGTGAAGAAGTTGAAAATAAATTGTTTCTGATACATACATAGCAAGCTAGTAAAGGTTTACATCTGCTGCATGAGAAGCATAAAAGATCACAGCAGGTGCCAAGATGGACAGTTGGCTCACAGCCCATTGTTATAGGCAACATTTACACAGTGCTATGACTGCATACAAAGTGGTCGATTAGCTGCAATCAGTTTAAGTGCGGTTAGAACTCCGCAGAAACTCCAACCCTGAGAGCACAAAGTCTGCATCCAGGCTCGGTCAGAGGCTCAATTCCCATAGAACCGCTCAGAGGTTAAATGCGGATAGCAGCGGCACTGGCCACTGACTTGTACCGAGTCCAAATCTGTACAGCCGCCACTGACAGCTGCTGTTGTTTGCACACAGTGTGTGCAGGCGGTGTTTAGAACCGCTTGTGAAATTCTCACCAGTGGCCACCCCAATGAGGTCATATGAACTTAGCCTTTGTGCAGCTAATCAAGCTTTTATTTACACTGCTCACAAGATTGGAGGATAATATGTATAATTGATTGTGACCTCACTAGATGTAAAGGTTATTTTTACACTGAAGAATCCTGACCTGCATTGTCTGTAGTAGAGATAGAATCCAGGTAAATGAAAATATTCTTCAGCTATGGCTGTGGCCTTTTGTCCATTTAAAATGTGAACGGTTTCACAGTGGTCGAACTAATTAATGATGTCTCCTGATGCATTATTGATGTGGTACACATGAGCACATCACACGATGAATATACCGAGGACTGAATTCAATTTGTGAAAATTAAACCATTAATTGCAACATGAATCTTCACATTTATTTACATGACCACAGGCGTCATTGTCTGTTAGAACTTTTACAATTACAGACTGGTTTTATAAATGAATGAAGAGACCATTGTGTGGTGTTAAAAAAGGCTGACTTTAGACCAAATTTTTTGGACATCCATTCACCTAATTGTATAGGCAAGCTAAAATTCGGGGGGCCATTGTACTTTATTGCAGTCTTGGGTTGGAACAGCTGGCGCAGAGCGATGTTGTTGTCTCTACCTACCACATGCTGGGGTTGATTTACTAAAACCAGAGAGTGCAAAATCAGCTTCCAGGTTTTTTTTTTGTCGAAGCTTAAATTGACCAAGCTGAAGTTAGAAGCTGATTGGCTACCATGCACAGCTGCACCAGACTTTGCACTCTCCAGTTTTAATAAATCATCCTCCAGTGGTGGCCTGTCCATAGGGGGTGCCTGCCTCTCCTGTGGTTACCAAATAAAAATAAAAAAACAGCCCCTTTAAGAAAAAAAAAGAAAAAAAAATGTCCTTTAACTAAGTGCACTGTGTTCGGGTGCCGGACACAGTGCACTATGGGAAGTGCCACGTCAATGCAATCACGAGATTGCAGACGCGGTGCTTCATTGGCAGGGTTTGGAGCTGCTTTGCAACTTAATCCATGGCTGCCGTGAGGACATCCCCTTGATGTAAGGAGGGACTCCGCTGGGGACACAGATTTATGGAGGGGCTCCGCTGGGGACACAGTTGTAAGGAGGGACTCCGCGGGGACCACTGATGTAAGGAGGGGCTCCACTGAGGACACTGATGTAAGGAGGGGCTCCGCCAGGGACACAGATGTAATGAGGGGCTCAGCTGGGGACACAGATGTAAGGAGGTGCTCCTCTGGGGACACAGATGTAAGGAGGGGCTCCACTGAGAACATTGATGTAAGGGGGTGTGCCACTGGGGACACAGATGTAAGGAGGGGCTCCTCTGGGGACACAGATGTAGGGAGGGGCTCTGCTGGGGACACAGATGTAAGGAGGGACTCTGCTGGGGACACAGATGTAAGGAAGGACTCTGCTGGGGACACAGATGTATGGAGCAATGCCCTGACTGTGTGTATGCAAGACAAGGTGGAGCCAACATCCTTCAAACAAAAATCCACGGTTTTGTTGTCGGAAAGTCTGATTGTGTGTATGGGGCATAAGTGTATGTCTTCCTTTTCTTTTATTTTTTTGAACAATAAGGTGGACAGTTATATTTATTCCTTTATGTTCTTCATATGTGGATGTACAACCTGGTTGGTAAATCATTTTTTGTACTTCGTTAATTGTTATATATTATATTGCAATTTTATATAGACTGGGACAAGATACTGATTTATATCCATAAAGCCTCTATATCCATCATGGCTCAGAAGCGCAACTATAAGATTCTTACTATGGACGATTTGATTCCCGATACCTGCTGGTGCTGCCCCCGGGTACTATGACCCATATTTGGGGATCATGCCCCTTGCTTATAACCTTTTCTGATAAAATTCTACAACTGTACTACAAATTGGTAGGCGACTAAGTTTCCAACACTCCTACTATTATTCTGTTATCTATGCTACCAGGATCCTACAAGCAAAATAAGAGGGGCTTCCTCTACCACTGCTTAACTGCTGCATGTACGGTTATTCTCTGTAACTGGCAAAAATTGGGCTCCTCTTCTTTATCTCACTGGGCTTGTGACGTGGACTCCGCTGGGGACACAGATGTAAGGAGGGACTCCACTGGGGACACAGATGTAAGGAGGGGCTCCGCTGAGGACACTGATGTAAGGAGGGGCTCCACTAGGGACACAGATGTAATGAGGGGCTCATCTGGGGACACAGATGTAAGGAGGTGCTCCTCTGGGGACACCGATGTAAGGAGGGGCTCCGCTGAGGACATTGATGTAAGGAGGTGCTCCACTGGGGACACAGATGTAAGGAGAGGCTCCTCTGGGGACACAGATGTAAGGAGGGACTCTGCTGGGGACACAGATGTAAGGAAGGACTCTGCTGGGGACACAGATGTATGGAGGGGCTCCGCTGGGGACACAGATGTAAGGAGGGGCTCTGCTGACAGGGACACAGATGTAAGGAGGGACTCCACTGATGGGGACACAGATGTAAGGAGGGACTCCACTGACGGGGACCCTGATGTAAGGAGGGACTCCGCTGGGGGCACCTGATGTAAGGACGGACTCCGCTGGGGGCACCTGTTGTAAGGACAGACTCCGCTGGGGGCATCTGATGTAAGGACAGACTCTGCTGGGGGCACGTGATGTAAAAACAGACTATGCTGGGGACCACTGATGGCATCTGGTGGCAGGCGACGTGGCAAGTTAGACGCTCAGGGCTCCCACTGATTCTACATTATGGTGAGTTGAATGATTTAATTTTATATTACAATGTAATAATAGAAATAATGTCAACTGATGGGGACCCTGATGTAAGGAGGGACTCCGGTGGGGGCACCTGATGTAAGGAGGGACTCCACTGGGGGCACCTGATGTAAGGACGGACTCCGTTGGGGGCACCTGATGTAAGGAGGGACTCTGCTAGGGTCACCTGATGTAAGGACGGACTCCGCTGGGGGTATCTGATGTAAGGACGGACTCTGCTGTGGGCAACTGATGTAAGGACAGACTCCGCTGGGGGCACGTGATGTAAGGACGGACTCTGCTGGTGACACCTGATGGCATCTGGTCGCAGGCGATGTGGCAAGTTACACGCTCAGGGCTCCCATGCATACTGTATTATGGTGAGTTGAATGATTTCATTTTACATTACAATGTAATAATAGAAATAATGTACTTCAATCATCCTAACACCATAACAACCATGGTACCAGCATGATTGAAGTTCTAACACCAGGTGTTTGGAGTATCTTTATCTGCTGATTGTTAAACTTTCTAGAATACACATATTTCTATTGTTGTGTTATCTGGGCCTGCTGTCCCTCCCTCTCTCCCTCCCTCTACCCCTCGTTCATCTCAGACGCTAACCACACCACCTTAGAGCCACGCCCACTATTTTGTTGAAACCACACTCATTTTCACTAAGTGGAAGGGGTCAAAAAGGAGCGGCGAGATCTGGTGCCCCCCCCAATCCTAAAGCTTCACCAGCTGCCACTGTCATCCTCACTGTCATGCCTGCATTTCCTGGAATCTGGAAATATGCATGCCATGCCTCTCCAGAAGATATTGTGACGGGTGACCCCAAGTCACTCCAAACACAAGTAACACACACATTTAGTGTCTACAATTATCTCCTTTCCCCTGAGAACTCAACATTTACTTAAGGACCAATGTACTGTTTAAAGCCATACCATGGCTTCTCTAATAAAACCTAAATGTGCCATTGTCTTCCTTTCTTCTTATTTCTTATAAAGATTAGTTGTATCCAGTGGCCATAATGCAATTATTTTCTGATTCCCTTTGTTCTGGAGAGAAAGTAGCCTAATAGCATTTTATTTTAGACCCATTTGTGCAAAAGAATTGTACATGCAGTTGGGGGGATGAATAGCTCTGAAAAGTTTTCAATACCCCTTACCGTGAGATCTGCTTTTAGTGATACTAAACACACACTGTTTAATTTACATGGTCCCTTCTATGTGGATGTATGTGGATGATGGCACTGTAAATAGTTTAATTAAAAAAAACATCCAAGTACCTTTTTCTTAATTGATATACAGATATCACATGACCTAGCTCTTTCCCAGCCTGTCTGAAGGGAAACATAAGCAGGAGGAGTCCTCTGCTGCTAATCAAATTTTTTAAATAAAAAAAAAAGATTTTGGAATACAGAGTTAAATAAATAAATAAAAATATCAAATTAGCATTCAAATACATATTTGAAATTAAATCTCTTTTTTGGCAATAACATTGTGTGGGCAGATTCCTACCAGTCACAGACTGTGTCACGCCCCTCCAGCCTGCATCTCAGAATAAGAGGGAGGTGAAGCTTCTATTAATCTACATGTAATATCCCGCCCCCATTGTGTTTAGCTGGTTAGTGGGCATGGAGGATGAGGGAGGAAATGGGATGTCATTTACCTCTGTGTCTACGCCCACCTGTGTGACTCTACAGTCACATGGGCTGCTCAGATGTGAAAGGGAGAAATGCTCAGCATAGAATCTTACTGAAATCTGAGCATGTGCCGAGTTGCCACCACAGCTGCAAAATCCCTAGATGAATTGGAGACATGAACAGAAGGTAGAGATAGAGAGCAGCAGGATCAACCAGGTTTTTTGCAGAATGCTGAAAACTAATCTCATAGAGGCTTAGTGAGTATGAGGATAAAACACAGGCGCCACTCTAATTGCAGTATGTAAGTAAATTTAATTCACAAACGGGTATAGATACTCACAAGAGTGAGGTAGTAACAGGCATTAGGCACAAATTGCCAGGTGTCCGTGAAGAGAGTACATCCGAGGAGCTTCCTGCTAGTGGCTCAGAGTGGGCTGCGCCAGTGGTCAATGACACTTCCTGGATCTGGAAGGCACAGGGAGCCAAGGGATGACGTCACTTCTGGAAAATGATGAACCAATAGGCAACATGTTTACGGAGCATGCGCTCCTTCTTCAGGCCCGGCAATTTGTGCCTAATGCCAGTTGCTACCTTATCCTTGTGAGTACCTATACCCGTTTGTAAATTAATTTTACTTACATACTGCACTTAGAGTGGCGCCTGTGTTTTATCCTTAGCTGTTCCAGAAGTTGCTTCTTACCTTCCACTTGGCTGCCAGGTGTTATTATTACATGGACTATATGGACTTTTATTAGTCATCTTTTAAAGCGAAGTTCCGCCAATAAAAAAAAAAAAGAAAAGTCAGCAGCTAAAAATACCGTAGCTGCTGACTTTTAATAAATGGACACTTACCTGCCCAGGGCGCCTGTCCTCACCCGAAGCCGATCTGCTCCTCGGCTCCCAGGTGGAGTAAGGGAATCAGGAAGTAAAGCCTTGTGGCTTCACAGCTTGGTTCCCTACTGCTGTCTTCTGGGACCTGTGTGTCTCCTAGAAGACAGCGGGGGGATGGAGGAGGGATCAGATATTGCGTAGATAGTCGCGGATACTGGAAGTGGGAGAAAATAACTCTGAACCCTGAAAGATACCAAATGTGACACCGGGGGGGGGGGGGGGGCTGATCTGAAATGCGGAAGTTCCCCTTGACCATCCCCCATGATGTTAAATAGGCTGGTGTGCTAACACTGAGCCTGTTTCAAGCACCGACTTATTGTGTGTTGCTTAGGGAATATGAACAGCATGTAATACACCATTTATTTATCAGTCTTTATGATGTGGGTATAGTAACACTTTAAATGCCTTTCTGGGGTTTTAGAGATGTAAACTAGTAAAAACAAAGTTTTTAAATTAGATAAATATTATTTATTATCTAGAGAGGGTGAAAGGAAAAGTAACATTGTCGAACCTTACCTATCCGCTGTCATATGTAGGTCCTTCTGTACTTTGGTTCTGGGTCATATAACCTAAAGGTGTTCATCATACAATCCTTAGACCGGAGAAACAAAAAAAGACAAGGGAATGGGAGAAGGAGCAATTTGTATTTGGAATTATATTATTGAGAATTATGAGATTTTAAACACACATGTATATCTGCTAGCTAGAGGGCTTTGACATGTTTCAAGATGTGCTGAAGCTTACCAAAAGGAAAGCCTACTACAGCATTTGAAGAGCTTGCATACATGAATGTTGTTACTGAACACTGTCCTTTCCATATGAACTCAGCATTATTCAAATGTACATTTTTCAATACAAAAATGCAGCAAAAGCCTGGGTTTGACCTACTTGCCTGCTCTGCAAATGAATCGCAGTAGGAACCGCTGTTTTAAAAAAAATGCAACGCAATGCAAACGCACAAAGGACTATCATCACACAGTTAACATAAAGTTAATTGTTAATTCTAAAGAAAACATTAAATGCAAGTAAGCACTAGACATGTGCATTCGTTTTCGTCCGAATGCATTTTCGTCCGAATTTCAGCTATTTTCGTTTTCGTTTTGACAAACAATAACGAAAGCACAAAATCCGAAAAACGAAAAATCCGACATAAATAAATGCTTTATTTTCGTTTTCATTGTTACAACAGTTCGATATAGAATAGGAGATTCGACATGACTCTGACAACAATCTGTGTCTATAGAACCTGTGTTCGAATGTGCCTAACCTTACCTCTATTAGTCCAAGATTATATAGAGAAAATATTCGACAGAGAAAAAAGATTTGACAGAGAGAAAAGATTCTGCAAGATACTGTCCTAAAAAGTGTTTGGGGACCCGGGTCCTGCCCCAGGGGACATGGATCAATGCAAAAAAAAGTTTTAAAAATGGCCGTTTTTTCGGGAGCAGTGATTTTAATAATGATAAAAGTGAAACAATAAAAGTGTAATATTCCTTTAAATTTCGTAGGGGGGGTTGTCTATAGTATGCCTGTGAAGGGGCGCATGTTTCCCGTGCTTAGAATTGTCCCTGCACAAAGTGTCATTTATGCAGGAAAAAAAGTCCTTTAAAATCACTCGCAGCTATAATGAATTGTCGGCTCCCGTAATACAGAGAACACTCATTGAAAGTCATTGATAAAAAAAAAAAAAAATAAATAAAAAAAAAAAGCGTGGGGGTCCCCCAAATTCAATTACCAGGCCCTTCAGGTCTGGTACGGATATTAAGGGGAACCCTGCCTCAAATTTAAGAAAAAATTTGACGTGGGGTTCCCCCTAAATATCCATAACCAGACCCTTCAGGTCTGGTATGGATATTAAGGGGAACCCCGCGTCAAATTTTAAAAAAATTGACGTGGGGTTCCCCCTAAAAATCCATACCAGACCCTTTATCCGAGCACGCAACCTGGCAGGCCGCAGGAAAAGAGGGGGGGACGAGAGAGCGGCCCCCCCTCCCTCCTGAACCGTACCAGGCCACATGCCCTCAACATTGGGAGGATGCTTTGGGGGTCTGTGACCCCTCAAAGCACCTTGTCCCCATGTTGATGAAGACAAGGGCCTCATCCCCACAACCCTGGCCGGTGGTTGTGGAGGTCTGCGGGCGGGGGGCTTATCAGAATCTGGAAGCCCCCTTTAACAAGGGGACCCCCAGATCCCGGCCCCCCCCCTGTTTGAAATGGTAAGGGGGTACAAAAGTACCCCTACCATTTCACAAAGAAAGTGTAAAAAATGGTTAAATAAAACAAACACACTTTTGAAAAATTCCTTTATTAAAAATAAAAAAATTTAAAAAAGATTCCAGCGGCGGTAATCCACTCTTGCTATCCAGCGACGGACGGTCATCTCTCCAGCGATGTCTCATGTCATCCAGAGCAGCGAATCCTCCGTCCTTCTTCTGTCTCCGTGGAGGAGACACTGCAAGGATTCCGGCGGGTGACGTTTCTTATATACGGAGGGCGGGGCCACCCGTCACCTGACCCCGCCCCCCTCTGACGCAAGGGGAAACCCGGGGTTCCCTGTGACGTAGGGGTGACCCGCACCCCTCTGATGTAACACAGGCAGGTTTCCGTTACATCAGAGGGGGGCGGGGTCACCTATACGTCACGGGGAACCCCGGGTTTCCCCTTGCGTCAGAGGGGGGCGGGGTCAGGTGACGGGTGGCCCCGCCCTCCGTATATAAGAAACGTCACCCGCCGGAATCCTTGCAGTGTCTCCTCCACGGAGACAGAAGAAGGACGGAGGATTCGCTGCGCTGGATGACATGAGACATCGCTGGAGAGATGACCGTCCGTCGCTGGATAGCAAGAGTGGATTACCGCCGCTGGAATCTTTTTTTTATTTTTTTATTTTTAATAAAGGAATTTTTCAAAAGTGTGTTTGTTTTATTTAACCATTTTTTACACTTTCTTTGTGAAATGGTAGGGGTACTTTTGTACCCCCTTACCATTTCAAACAGGGGGGGGGCCGGGATCTGGGGGTCCCCTTGTTAAAGGGGGCTTCCAGATTCTGATAAGCCCCCCGCCCGCAGACCTCCACAACCACCGGCCAGGGTTGTGGGGATGAGGCCCTTGTCTTCATCAACATGGGGACAAGGTGCTTTGAGGGGTCACAGACCCCCAAAGCATCCTCCCAATGTTGAGGGCATGTGGCCTGGTACGGTTCAGGAGGGAGGGGGGGCCGCTCTCTCGTCCCCCCTCTTTTCCTGCGGCCTGCCAGGTTGCGTGCTCGGATAAAGGGTCTGGTATGGATTTTTAGGGGGAACCCCACGTCAATTTTTTTTTTAATTTGACGCGGGGTTCCCCTTAATATCCATACCAGACCTGAAGGGTCTGGTTATGGATATTTAGGGGGAACCCCACGTCAAATTTTTTCTTAAATTTGAGGCAGGGTTCCCCTTAATATCCATACCAGACCTGAAGGGCCTGGTAATTGAATTTGGGGGACCCCCACGCTTTTTTATTTATTTATTTATTTATTTTTTTATCAATGACTTTCAATGAGTGTTCTCTGTATTACGGAGCCGACAATTCATAATAGCTGCGAGTGATTTTAAAGGACTTTTTTTCCTGCATAAATGACACTTTGTGCAGGGACAATTCTAAGCACGGGAAACATGCGCCCCTTCACAGGCATACTATAGACAACCCCCCCCTACGAAATTTAAAGGAATATTACACTTTTATTGTTTCACTTTAATCATTATTAAAATCACTGCTCCCTAAAAAACGGCCGTTTTTAAAACTTTTTTTTGCATTGATCCATGTCCCCTGGGGCAGGACCCAGGTCCCCAAACACTTTTTAGGACAGTAACTTGCAAATTAGCCTTTAAAATGAGCACTTTAGATTTTGAACGTTGGAGTCCCATAGACTTTAATAGGGTTCTAAAGTATGCTGTATACTAGCTCCGTCGAATCTTCTTTATACATTCGACAGACACCATAAGCCTTCAAAGACAGATTCGACCGTGATTCATGTGGATTTTCGGACGAATGCAATTTTTGAACGAAAAACGAAATAAATAAAAACGAATTTCGGGAGTAACTAAATAAATTAAGTTTTCAGACGAAAACGAAATTCCGAAACGAAATATTTTACTCTGCACATGTCTAGTAAGCACACTCCAATTTACTTGGAAATAAAGGGCACTTTAAGTCTAAGGCAGGCCATACAATATGCAATTTTCTTTCCTTCAACCATGGGTTGACCATTCTTGATTCCTTCTGTGCTATTGTATTCTGATAGTGGTAGGTTTCCCCATTGACTATAGCTGCCAGCAGTGATCGAACAGAAAAAAAATGGCAGGCTTGTAAGGGTAGGGCGACAAGGTGGTCGTTATGTCCTCCATGTTTCCCCCCTCGTTGGGCACCAAGCAAGGGTCACATGAGGAGGTCTACCCCGGGGTAGGTTCTTCTGGGCTACACTAGGCACTTTTTGCAGGGTCACTTGACTACACATGGGGTAACTTTAATTTTGTGCTGTTTTCAGCAATGCCCTTAGAAAAGGCTGAGTTTGCCATGGGGGAATACTCAACATTAAGGTGGGAGGCAGGCCTCTACTGTAAGCCCTTGTACACACGGTCGGACATTCTGACAACCAAATCTATTGGATTTTGTCCGACGGATTTTGTCCGATGGATTTTGTCCGAAACTGTTGCATACACACAGTCGGACAAAGTTGTCAGAAAATCCGATCGTACTTAACGTGATGACGTTATTTTGTTAGGACGGGACTACGTTCACGCTAGTAGCCAATAGCTTTGGTCTAGGAATTTGATCTGAGCATGCGTGGCACTTTGTCCGATCGGAATTCTCTACAAATGATCGGACAAAGTCCGATCGGATCATGTTGTCGGAAAATTTTATAGCCCAGCTGGAAAACTGGATACTCCGACGGAAACAGTCCGATGGAGCACACACACTGTCGGATTATCCGACAACACGGTCCTATCGGACATTTTCCATCGGAATGTCCGACCGTGTGTACAAGGGCTTAGAGATGAACGTGCATTGTGTACACTTGCACTTTAACTGTTCTCCAGTTAACTCTCAGGTCCCCATGACAATATACACCTTCTCGGTGACCTGCATTTAAAAGGGACACGCTGAGCCTTGTCCACATCCACCTGTCCAGCGTTTTTCACTACCATTCCCCAGTAGTGGAGTGAGCCCCACCATGCACCTTGCACAGGCTCCACATGTGCACTTAGCTTGGTGCACCGACAAAAATAGGTGGTTGAGCTATATTTTTACTCTTACCAAACTGCCCCACTTAAGGAAGCCATACAGGAGCCAGCCACCCCCAGCCTGTGACAGGACAGTTAATCGGTAAGTAGCGTTCTAATGAGCTCAGCTCTCAGCTCTCTGCTCTCTCCTACTATCAATATGCTACTTGCACTGCAGCACAACCAAATGATTCCTTGTACTGTTTCTCAGTGGCCCGTAATGCAGGGCACAGGGGCTCCGCCCCCTATCCATGCATCCAGCCCCCTAATCTACATGCGGTGCGCCGGATGCTTCCAATGGGGTTTTTTTTTTCTGAAGCATGTGTTTAGAGCAAGAGGCTCTAATAGGCTTCAAAAAAGGGTGGGCTCAGAGCGCAGAGCACTGGGGCCTGAACCCACCCAGTTGTGTGACAATAGCGAATAAATATTCGCTATTGTCTTCCTGATTCTCCTCCCAGCCAATCAGGAAGCGGATCCTAAGACCTGTCACCCGATTGGCCGAAAGCGATCCTATTAGCTGCCCATGAGGTGGAGGGAGGAGATGCATGGCGGACACCTCCTTGATACCGAGGAAGAGATGTAGGGGAAGCCGCACAGAGGAAACGCTACCTGATAGATGAAGTAAGTGCGGGGCTGGTGACCACCAGCCGCCATTGCTGCTTCTCCCTCCCCCTCTCTGAGCCTTGCTGTACAGTAGACTGCAAGACACTGACACTGAAGTCAAATTCAGAAACTTGTAATGTGGAAACTCAGCTCAAAACTGACCCTAACAATAAAGCAGCTGAACACTCTAGGTCAAAATACTAAATCCCAGCAAAAAAACATAGTATAAAATAGCGCAGAGCTAGAACATGGATAAATAACAAATACTAAAAACAAATAAAAAGTTCATAAGAAGCAGGAAACATGGGATCCCAGAATGTGTCAAGAAGTGCCTCGGAAAGACTGTTGTCAATAAATCTGTGAGATCTCCCATACGCGTTACGTCCCAAGGAGCAGATACGGAGGCACACACTACACCCGTCTTACATACACAATGCTGCATCCTAGTGAGAGGGGAACGCCTCCTCACGTGGAAAGTTGCCGCAGCAACAATGAAGCTTTCCTAGCCCAACCAGGAAGGGACTACATCATAGCACAAACCAGTGTAGGAGCGATGCACCTCCTTACCAGGTAAATTCCCATGAACAAAAATACTTATCCAACGACACTAAGTAAATATAGTAATAACGGTCTAATAGCGCAGTATGGAATAAAAAATCATGTGTAAACCTCACAGACACAAGATTAATTAAAAAAAGCATAAAACTTTGGATTAAACCCTATAAAAAATCAATGAATGTGAAAAGCATTCTCAATAAAATACGTCATTCCGCAGCCATCCTTTACATCAAAAATAAATAAACATTAACGATCAGTGATAAAACAATTTAAATCAAAATCAACATTTAAACCTGTAGGGACGGCTACCTTAGTCTCAAATATCCAGAATGATTCCTGATGACTCAACTG
Organism: Lithobates pipiens; assembly: GCF_037356315.1. Classification (NCBI taxonomy): domain Eukaryota; kingdom Metazoa; phylum Chordata; class Amphibia; order Anura; family Ranidae; genus Lithobates; species Lithobates pipiens. The sequence goes on along the minus strand of NW_027507789.1, from coordinate 53,198,594 downwards.
CCTGATAAAATTGCCGCCCTTCCAATGTTTCGTGACTCTTTCTATTCCCCAAAATTTGAGGCCCTTAGGGTTATGATTATGAAATAATCAGAAATGTTTAGAAACATGCCGCACTTGTGAGTTTCTTTTTAATAGAAATAAAGGCTATGTTTAGCAGAGAGCACTATATTCTCTACATCTTTTTGCATGTGTGATGCGTTTGGAGCTCCGTATAGTCTCAAGATTCCAACTTCCATTGATGTGTGAGCTTATCCCTCAGTCTGCTTCGGTACACACTACAAGGAGATCTCCTCTGGCACCATCGACCTTTATGATTTCCCTTATGGGAATGTGTGTTTGACCTGTTTGTATAAACAGGGGTCCAATCAGTGATGTGAGCGACCAGTATTGTCTGTGGTGGAGGTTCACTCTCTTCACTTTCTGGGATCTCATATGTTCTTCTTCCTTTTTATTTGTTTTTAGTATTTGTTATTTATCCATGTTCTAGTGCTGCACTATTTTATATTAAATTGAGGTACTTACACTGCTTTAGTGAGGTACTATGATTATGTAGTTGCATCAATATATGCCTTTTCTATCTGCTTGGAGTTCAGCTTTAAAGCAAAACTGTAACCGGACAAAAGAAAAAAGAAAGTACCTTCAAGAGAATGAATACTCACCTTTTTGGCAAGGTGCGAGTTTATACAGTACGTGCAGCAATAGATATTTAAATATTTATAAAGCTGTCACATCCTTATTGTAGAAAACATTTTTTCCTATATAAATGTTAAATATCTGAATTTATATATTTTTTTAATTACTCTCCTAAATTGTCCTAATAATGCAGCCTTACTTTATTAATGTTCTGACACAATATTCATACAACTTTCACCCAAAATTCACACATTTTTCGAATTCTATCTTATATCAAAAAGTAGTGAAAGCTGTGTGAATCTTAGTTGAAAACATTGATAAATAGATGGGTAAGCTAATTGTTTGACTTATTGTGACCCTGTACCTTACCCTGCAAATGATCCAGCAAGGGAAGAAACTGAATAACCACCTTTTGGAGGGCTTTGTCTACAAATGTTGCTCTCTTACAGAAGTCCAAGTATAGAAGTTATCCCCCACCTCCAGATGTGTCGAATGGCAATTCTCCTGCTGACTGTTGTGGTTTCTCTCACCAACCCCTATGTTACTGTACCTGTATCAGTGGGTAGCCATAGTGGTTCTACTACTATTCTCGGAAAGTGGAACCCCAACTAAGAGAATATCCTCATGTGGATGGATCTTCAGTATGGTCACACAGTAAAACGATATCTATTCTTTACATTAGGGGAACCACTAGAAGTTCAACTTTTATGTTTGACACTATTTATGTACTGTAATATTGTGATATATATGTATAAATGATATGTTATTTATTTATGTATAAATAAATGTATTTTGTTAAAAAATCTATATACGTGCCCTTAAAATCCATCTTTTCAAACATTGCAAATTCTATCAGAAAGTTGAGTATTCAACCTTTTCTCTTACTTTTTGAATTATTTCACTGAATAAGTGACAAGATCATGTTAAGCCCCTCAATGAGCTTACTCTAAGGCTGGCCATACACAGAGCAAATTTCTTTCCTGCAACCATGGGAATTGTCTGTGTTGATGCGGGAATCCCTCCTGCCGAGGCATTGTCTTCTTACAGCATGCGGCAAGTTAGCGGTGGAAGCCATCCCCGCCAGGAGAAGACAGTGATTATTGCTAATGGCCATAGCAGGCGCAAGCAATAATCACAGGTAAAAGCCTGACATGCTGTTTATACCCAAGTTATGGATCAATCAACTTGGTGCATTCAGCCTGCCCACACACAGTCCGAAATGTGTATGGCCTGCCTAAGAAGGTTAGAAGAAGTTGCACTATTATTAGATTTACAATGGAACTGAACTCACAAATAAATATTTGCTACGTAATAGGGAACATTTTGAAATGTTTATTGTGTACAGCAGTACTGTGAAAAATGTTCCTTTTTTTCTGGAAATCCAACTGAAAAATAGCATTGCATGTCCTGGTATGTGGGCCTAGAAACTCCTGTGCTTACAGCCTCATATGTGTATGAGGTCTTTCCGGAAATTATCCAGACATGTTATATGAAAATTGGAAATATTTATTATATTTTATTTAGAAATAAGATACAAGAAACATTGTACATAGGACAATGATGCCTCAGTCCCCTTCAAAGTAGAAAGAACCAGGCAACTTCCTTTGGGATAACTGGGCCTCCATGTCCAGATCATAGCCATAGACTCACGATACATCTCCTTTTAGGACTTTCTTGAGGAAATCTGATTAATTGGTAATGGTTTGAAGCAAGTCATTACCAGTTGCAGTACGATGTTCCTTCTGCTCTGGTAGAACAAATTTTGCCACGACACGTTTTATGCCAAGATCCTGTGTCAGAATTTCAGACACAGCCAATCTTTGGAATCCCCAGATCAGCTTCTAGTTCTCACACTGTCATTCACCTATCTTTGTTGATTGTAGCCTATACAGTTCAACATTCTCAGGTGTTCTGCTTGTTGCAGGCCTACCAGAATGTGGATCAATTGTATTAGATTCTCGACCATCTTTGAAGCATTTGTGCCACACTTTTATCTGTGCTGCACTCATTGCATCGTCCCCAAAAGCCTTCTGAATTCTCCAAATAGGAATTGTCAAGCTTGAAGCAATATTTGATGCAGATTTGTTGCTCCACTTGCTCAGTCATTGTTGAATGCGACGGCCACACTGTACACATGCTCACTCAATGGAATCTAGCTCCCCCACTGACTAGTACAGTAAAGTCATTATTGTTCACACATGCACATTCCAGTCCACTCTCCTTGGCTGCCAGGTTACATTAATGGCGCAAAAACCTTTCTCGTTATATTAACAATGGATGGACTTTTTCCGGACAGACCTTTTGCAGCGCTATACAAGTCATTCATTCATTCATTCATTGAATGTGCACTGTGAGATCTTAGGCAATGTTGCCTCTGACTGATAGTCTTAGGGAATTTGAGATGAGAAATGGTGATATCACTACTGTGTTGCTCATTGTTCTCTTTGTTGGAGACTGACGTGAGGAAGCAAAGCTCTGTCTCTAGCAAGATTGCCTCAACACAGAGACACAGTGCAGAACGGCGTAATTTCATATTCCCAATATTTAAATAACAAAATATCATCCTACACATTCAGTTATATACTCTCACTGGCCACTTTATTGGGACACCTGCTCAATTGCTTGGTAACACAAATTGCGAATCAGCCAATCACATGGCAGAAACTATGCATTTAGGCATCTAGACATGGTAAAGACAACTTGCTGAAGTTCGAACTGAGCATCGGAATGAGGACAAAAGGGGATTTAAGTAACTTTGAACATGGCATAGTTGTTGGTGCCAGACGGACTGGTCTGAGTATTTCCGAAAAACTGCGGATCTGCTGGAATTTTCACACACAACCATCTCTCGGGTTTACAGAGAATGGTCTAAAAAAGAGAAAATATCCAGTGAGAGGCATTTGTTTGGATGAAAATGCCTTGTTGATGTCAGAGGTCAGAGGAGAATGGGCGGATGGTTTGAGATGATAGACAGGCAACAGTAACTTAAATAACCACTCGTGAAAACCAAGGTATGCAGAATACCATCTCTGAATGCACAACACTTCGAACCTTGAAGCAGAAGACCACACCAGGGGCCACTCCTGTCAGCTAAGAACAGGAAACTGAGGTTACAATTCGCACAGGCTCACCAAAATTGAACAATAGAAATTTGGAAAAATGTTGCCTGGTCTGATAAGTCTCAAATTCAGCTGCAACATTCAGAATTTGGCGTAAACAAGATGAAAGCATGGATCCATCCTGCCTCGAATCAATGGTTCAGGCTGCTGGTGGTGTAATGGTGTGAGGGATATTTTCTTGGCACACTTTGGGCCCCTTAGTACCAATTCAGCATCATTTTAATGCCACGGCCTACCTGAGTATTGTTGCTGACCATATCCATCCCTTTATGACTACAGTGTACCCATCTTCTGATGGCTACTTCCAGCAGGATAATGTCACAAAGCTCAAATCATCTCAAACTGGTTTCGGAACATGACAATAAGTTCATTGTACTCCAATGGCCTCCACAATCACCAGATCTCAATCCGCTAGAGCACCTTTGAGATGCGATGGAATGGAAGATACCCATCATGGATGTGCAGCGGACAAATCTGCAGCAACTGCGTGATGCTACCATGTCAATATGAACCAAAATCTCTGAGGAATGTTTTTTGAATCTATGCCATGAAGAATTAAGGCAGTTCTGAAGGCAAAAGAGGGTCCAATCCCCCCCTATAAAGGTGTACCTAATAAAGTGACTGGTGAGCATAGGTGTCAGCAGTCTAATTATCTAGTACGCTTATACAGTATATCATGCATGTGATGTATAGATACATATACTGCAATATACAGGAGATATTAATCAGCTGATGCATTACTGTCATCATACCTGTGTATTTACAAAAGGGAAAAAAAAAATCTGATATATATAATGCATCTGCTATAAATAGATTTACATGGAGCATCAAAATACTTGACGCATGGTGACACTAAGCAAATAATAACTCATTCTCCATTCATCCCTCTCGTCTTTCCCTTCACTTTGATCATTCCCCCTCATATTTCCTGTCTGCTCTACTCCCCGTGGGAAGAGATCGGTTCATCGTGTATTCTGGAGGCATATCACTTTTCCCCTGAGTGAGGATGATGCTCCAGAAACCTATATCCAGAGAGGACACTGCAGGGAGGAGGAGAGAGATTGGGGCTGCACTGTCATTTATATTCAGATGCAGTGACACTGGAAATCCTCCCAATTCTGCAAGGACAGATGACTCTACCTGCTCCATGGCAAACTGTCAAACGATGTGACAAAAGGTCCAATTAAAACCGCCACATCGCCTTCTTTGAGCCTCGCTGGCCAGATTATGCTGCTTAAAGGGTTAACCGACAACCAGGAGCAATTGAAGAAAATCTATTGCATTGGTTACTGATCTTCAGGAATCTTCAGTTTTCCTCCTACACAAAAGGGAACAATCCTTTCAATGAAATGTGTAGAATACCGTGCTTGTATCCCAATGTGTAAAAAGAAAGCAGCAAACACCACAAAGGACAAACATTTGTGTGTAGAAACGTATAAAAATGTGCAGCGCTAATATATTGAATAAAGGATGTATGGGAACCCTATGAAAAATGCACTCTCATAAATCCTATTGTGAATGTCACAAATAAATGTGATATCAATAATAAAACAAAAAAAGGGGGGGGGGGAGAGCGAAAAAGTGCATACAGTATATGATCTTTACAGACCCTGTGATAGGTCCAAATGTATATACAGTAAAACCTTGGATTGCGAGCATAATTCGTTCCAAAAACATGCTTGTATTCCAAAGCACTTGTATATCAAGGCAAACTTTCCCATAAGAAATAATGGAAACTCAAATGATTCATTCCACAGCCATTTATTCATAGGTCTTTCAGTTTATAGTCCATATAAAAAAAAAAATTATAGCAATGTGACCAGGTTGTGTAACCATAAAATGTCCATCCACAAATGGAAGCCTCCACAAGGGGATTATAAAAAATCCCACAGGATCTACAGAGTATAAAAGAGAAGAGAAGTGGCTTTAAGTATAGCAATATTGCGCTAAATGTTGTACCTTCATTAAATGTAACCATATTGCTAAACTTAGAGGCACCTCCCTTCTCTTTCATACTCTGTAACTCCTGCGGGATTTTGCTTCTAATCCCCTTGTAGAGTTACGATCGAGGGACACCAGCGGCGTTCGGGTCCACCGGTCCCGCGGTCACGGAGCTCAGGACCGGGTCGTGAGCATGCCGTCTGCGGCACGTGCGCCACCCACAGCTGGGCACTTAAACAGCAACGTACCTGTACGTTGATGTGCCCAGCCATGCCATTCTGCAGATGTAAATGTGCAGGAGGCGGTCCTTAAGAGGTTAAAAAAAAAGTCCTGTGTCAATAGTATATCCAATTGGCTTGTCAGTAATACAAGGTTTGAGGGGAGCTGTAAAAGAGGTCCAGGTAGTAGAGGAAATCCCAAAGAAAATAGTCTGATAGGAATATTTGTATGTGTCAGCAATCACAGAAAGGAATCACCAGGGGTATCCATCACCAAAAAATATAAGGGAGACTTACTTGTGGACCCAATCGGCGTACACCTAATGGGTAAAACAGGCAGAGGTGAACATACACCGATCAACAGATGTTTTCACAGCCATTCTCCATGGGAAATTCCTGGTAGTGACTCTAGAGGACCCTCAGATCCACAATCAACTCAACCAATTACTATGGGCGACTGTAATGGCCACCAAAGATTTCTTCTTAATAACTTTCAAATGATTTTTTCATCCAGAAAAAGAAACAGAACACCTTGCTGAATGATTGCCAAGTTGCAGTATTCCTTGACATCAGCTGAGCATGAGATTTGTTTGTGGAGCTGATGGACATTCCAGTTGTCCTTATGCCGCATACACACGTAGCCGACTATCCGGCGGACTTAGTCTGGCGGACTTCCCGCCAAACTGTCCGTCGGACTTTCCGAACGGGCTACTTCCCCAAACACGGCACTTTTTCAGCAGACTAATACGGCGTACCAAGTCCGCCGTACTATCCGCCGTACTTTTGAAATGAACGGACTCGCCCACACACGCGGAGGAAAGTCCGCTCATTTTGAGTGCGTCTGCAGGTAGGCGGGGCCCGCGAAGGAGACGCCGCTGGCCCCGCCACCTGGTATGGACTTAAAGGGGAACCCCAACGCCGAAAGAAAACGGCGTGGGGGTGCCCCCCAAGTCCACAACAGACCCTTGTCCGAGCACGCTACCCGGCCGGCCAGGAAAGGAGGGGCGAGCGAGCGCCCCCCTCCTGAGCCGTACCAGGCCGCGTGCCCTCAACATGGGGGTGCCTTTGGGAAGGTCTTCTCGCCGGACTCCGCCGCTATCTTGTGACATCAACCGATGACCCCGCCCCTTGTCCCTATATAAGACGCCGCACAGTGCGTCCCTGGCATTGCGGCCGGAGAGAGCTTTGAGTCAACATCTCCAGGAGAAGAAGGAGAAGAAGAAGAACGGAAGGCGGCGGCGGTGACAGAAGACCGGGCCACCGCCTGTAAAAGAGCTATAAGAAGGCGCGGTGGCCCGGCAGAAGAACCGAAGAGGGGGACAAGACCCCCGAAGTCGGAAGAAGAGGCCGCGGCGACGAAGAAGAATGCCAGGCTCCTCCACTAGCAAAAGAGCTACAAGAAGATAGCGGAGGAGTCCGGCGAGAAGACCCCCGAAGATGGAAGACCCCAGGAGCTGTGCAATAAACAATTTTTACCCTGTGTTGTGTTTTTTTTGTACTTTTTTTCACAGGTGAATGGGTAGGGATACATTGTACCCCATACTCATTCACATAGGGTGGGGGGCCGGTATCCGGGGGCCCCCTTATTAAAGGGGGCTCCCGGATTCCGATAACCCCCTCGCCCGCAGACCCCGACAACCAATGGCCAGGGTTGTCAGGAAGAAGCCCTTGTCCTCATCAACATGGGGACAAGGTGCTTTGGGGTGGGGGGGGCCGCGCGGCTCCCCCTTCCCCAAGTCACCCCCATGTTGAGGGCACGCGGCCTGGTACGGCTCAGGAGGGGGGGCGCTCGCTCGTCCTCCCCCTTTCCTGGCCGGCCGGGTAGCTTGCTCGGACAAGGGTCTGATGTGGACCTGGGGGGACCCCCACGCCGATTTTTTTCAGCGTTGGGGTTCCCCTTTAAGTTCATACCAGGCGGCGGGGCCAGCAACGTCTCCTTCGCGGGCCCCCCCTACCTGGAGACCCGCTCAAAATGAGCGGACTTTTCTCCGGGCGGGAAAAGTCCGCTCATTTCAAAAGTACGGCGGACTGGCACACACACGGCCGGATTGTCCGCCGAATAGCGAGTCCGGCGGGAAGATTGGAGTGCAAAACTACTTTCTAAGTCCGCCGTACTTTCGGGTCAAAAAAGTATGCCGGAGGCTACACACGGGGGGGTTGTCCGGCGGACTTCAGTTTGCCGGACTTTTCCACCCACTTGTTTGATCATGTGTACGCGGCATTAGTAAGCGGTTGAGTTGGTTGTGGATCTGAGGGTCCCCTAGAGTCGTTACCGGGAACTTCCCATGGAGAATGCCTGTGAAAACAGCCGTTGAGCAGTATATTTTCAACTCTGCCTGTTTGACCCATACGCCAGTTGGGTAGAGATGAGCCGAACACCCCCCCCCCCCCCCCCCGGTTCAGTTCGCACCAGAACTTTAGAACGGACCAGAAATTCGTACGAACTTTAGAACCCCATTGAAGTCTATGGGACTCGAACGTTAGAAATAAAAAGTGATAATTTGAATGGCTTATATGCAAGATATTGTCCTAAAAAGGGTTTGGGGACCCGGCTCCTGCCCCAGGGGACATGGATTAATGCAAAAAAAAAATTTAAAACTGCAGTTTTTTCGGGAGCACTGAATTTAACCACTTCAATACTGGGCACTTAAACACCTTCCTGCCCAGACCAATTTTGAGCTTTCAGCGCTGTCGCATTTTGAATGACAATTGCGCGGTCATGCAACACTGTACCCAAATGAAATTTTTATCATTTTTTTCCCACAAATAGAGCTTTCTTTTGGTGGTATTTGATCACCTCTGCGGTTTTTATTTTTTGTGCTACAAATAAAAAAATACCGAAAATTTTGAATAAAAAAATGTTTTTTTTTTGTTTCAGTTTCAAAACTTTGTAAATAAGTACGTTTTCTCCTTCACGGATGGGCACTGATGGGGCTACACTGATGGGCACTGATAAGGCGGCACTGATGGGCACCAATGAAGTGGCACTGATGAGGTGGCATTGATGGACACTGATAGGCGGCACTGATAGGCGGCACTGATAGGCGACACGGATGGGCGACACGGATGGGCGACACGGATGGACACTGATAGGTGGCACAAATTGGCACTGATAGCTGGCACGTATTGGCATGGATGGGCGGTACAGATGGGCATGGGTAGACGGCACAGATTGGCATGGGTAGGCGGCACAGATGGGCATTGGTAGGCGGCACAGATGGGCATGGGTGGGCACTGATAGGCGGCACAGGTGGGCACTGATAGGCGGCACAGGTGGGCACTCATTAGCGGCACAGGTGGGCACTCATTAGCGGCACAGGTGGGCACTCATTAGCAACACAGGTGTTATACTGTACTAATGGATGCCAATCAGTGCCAAACAATAATGCATGCCAATCAGTGATGCCCATTGTGGGCACTGATTGCCATCCATTATGGGCACTGATTGGCATCCATTGTGCCTGACTGGCATCCCTGGTGGTCTAGGGAGGATTACCTCTGCTGGGCATCCCTGGTGGTCTGGTGGCGTCCCTGGTGGTCCAGTGTGGGCATCCTCGGGGGGGCTGTGCTGATAATCGATCAGCACAGACCCCCCCCTGTCAGAGGAGCAGCCGATCGGCTCTCCTCTACTCGCGTCTGACAGACGCGAGTGAGGAAAAGCCGATTACCGGCTCTTCCCATTTACACTGTGATCAGCCGTGATTGGACACGGCTGATCACGTGGTAAAGAGTCTCCGTCGGAGACTCTTTACCGAGATCGTAGTTGCCGGGTGTCAGACTGACACCCCGCAACAACGATCGCTGCAATGCGCGCCCCCGGGGGCGCGCAGCGGCTCATAATCCTGATCACGTCATATGACGTCCGGTTAGGATTATGAAACCACTTTGCCGCCGTCTATTTGTAATAGGGCGGGCGGCAAGTGGTTAATGACGATTAAAGTGAAAAAAAAGTGAAATATTCCTTTAAATATCATGCCTGGGGGGGTGTCTATAGTATGCCTGTGAAGTGCCATGTGTTTTCCGTGTTTAGAACAGTCTCTGCACAAAATTACATTTAACGGAAAAAAAGTAATTTAAAACTGCTTGCGGTTTTAATGTAATGTCTGGTTCCGGCAATACGGATGAAAATCATTGAAAAAAAATGGCATGGGTAGCCCTCCTTGCCCATTACCAGCCCCTTTGGGTCTTGTACGGATATTAAGGGGAACCCCGTACCAAAATTAAAAAAGGAAAGGTGTGGGGCCCCCAGGCCCTATATACTCAGAACAGCAGTATACAGGCGGTGCAAACAAGACAGGGACTGTGTAGGTTTGTTGTGTTAAGTAGAATCTCTTTGTAATTTTGAACTGGTACATTTTTAAAGTGTAACTCCAGTCAAAAAATCTATTTTTAAGCTTTTTGGAAAACATAGGGAAGGGTTATCCCCTCTGTATAATTTTTTGGCCCGCCCATCTTTTTTCATCTCACTTCCTGTTGTCTCCTTCCGTTTGCAAGTAGGAGACGTTTGTAAGTTGGATGTTTGAAAGTAGGGGCCTGCCCTATATGCTCTGCAGAAATGTGGGCCTAAGGTGTTGGTGTTGCCACAACACTGTAAGCCCTCAAAGTGACTCTTGGACTCTTGGTGGGGGCTGGAGTGCCCTGCTGTGAACGATTACATCAAGAATTGTAGTTACATGCCATTGTTGAACAGTGGTAGAAGAATTGGGCCTTTGGTGGTTGTGGTGGTGGTGGTGCTGGTGCCACAACACTATAAGTCCTCACAGTTACTCTCGGTGGGCACAGGAACGGGCCCTGTTGTGAAATATTATATCAAGAATTGTAATTACATGCCCCTGTTAAACAGGGGCTGAAAAATTGGGCCTTTAGGCACTGGTGCTGGTGCCACGACACTGAAACCTCTCCCAGATACTCTAGTTGGAGTGCAGGAGTGAGCCCTGCTGCAAAGCCTTGCATCAAAAATTTTAATTACATCCCCCTGTTAAACAGGCGCTGAAAATTGAGCCTTAGGCACTGGTTTATACTGTTCTGGAGGCATATAACACCCACTTTAACTCCTGCAGATGCTTGTATTACAGAACACCAGCAATAAGGGGTATCTTCAGGTGTATACTGTGCTGGAGGCACACAACACCCACTTTAACTGCTGCAGATGCCTGTATTACAGAACACCAGCAATAAGGCCGCGTACACACGGGCGGACTGTTCGCCCAACCTTGTCCGCTGAACAGTGTTTGGGCGGACAGTCCGCTCGTGTGTGGGCTTTCAGCGGACAGTTTCAGCGGACAGTTGGACGGACAAAGTCTTTCGGAAATTCCGAAAAACTGTCCGCTGAAACTGTGTTTGAGCGAACAGTCCGCCCGTGTGTGGGCTTGTCCGCTGTACTTTCGAAATGAGCGGACTGTTCCCGCTCGGAAAGTCCGCCCATTTCGAGCGCGTGTACAGGTAGGCGGGGCCCGCGAAGGAGACGTCGCGGGCTCCGCCGCCTGGAATGGGCTTAAAGGGGAACCCCAACGCCGAAAAAAATCGGCGTGGGGGTTCCCCCCAAGTCCACACCAGACCCTTGTCCGAGCACGCTACCCGGCCGGCCAGGAAAGGGGGGCGAGCGAGCGCGCCCCCCCTCCTGAGCCGTACCAGGCCGCGTGCCCTCAACATGGGGGGTGCCTTGGGGAAGGGGGGGCCGCGCGGCCCCCCCACCCCAAAGCACCTTGTCCCCATGTTGATGAGGACAAGGGCCTCTTCCCGACAACCCTGGCCGTTGGTTGTCGGGGTCTGCGGGCGGGGGGCTTATCGGAATCCGGGAGCCCCCTTTAAGAAGGGGGCCCCCGGATACCGGCCCCCCACCCTATGTGAATGAGTATGGGGTACAATGTACCCCTACCCATTCACCTGTGAACTAAAGTACAATAAAAAACACAACACAGAGAAAAAATATTTTATTGCACAGCTCCGGGGGTCTTCCGTCTTCGGGGGTCTTCTCGCCGGACTCCTCCGCTATGTGTGTGTAGCTCTTTTGCTAGCGGAGGAGTCCGGCTTTCTTCCTCCCCGCCGCCGGCCTCTTCTCCCGACTTCGGGGGTCTTGTCCCCCTCTTCGGTTCTTCTGCCGGGCCACCGCGCCTGGTCCGGTGGCCCGGTCTTCTGTCGCCGTCTTCCGTTCTTCTGTCGCCGCCTTCGGTTCTTCTGCCGGGCCACCGCGCCTTCTTGTAGCTCTTTTACAGGCGGTGGCCCGGTCTTCTGTCGCCGCCGCCGCCTTCCGTTCTTGTTCTTCTTCTTGTTCTTCTTCTTCTCCTGGAGATGTTGACTCGACGAGCTCTCCGGCCGGAATGCCAGGGACACGCTCCGCTGCCACTTATATAGTGACAATGGGGCGGTGTCACATGGTATATGTCACATGGGTTGGTCACATGGGTTGATGTCACATGGGGACTATGACATCGTAAGGGGGCGGGGACACCATGTGACCAACCCATGTGACATATACCATGTGACACCGCCCCATTGTCACTATATAAGTGACCGCACAGTGCGGCTCTGGCATTCCGGCCGGAGAGCTCGTCGAGTCAACATCTCCAGGAGAAGAAGAAGAACAAGAAGAAGAACAAGAACGGAAGGCGGCGGCGGCGGCGGCGGCGACAGCGACAGCGGCGACAGAAGACCGGGCCACCGCCTGTAAAAGAGCTACAAGAAGGCGCGGTGGCCCGGCAGAAGAACCGAAGAGGGGGACAAGACCCCCGAAGTCGGGAGAAGAGGCCGGCGGCGGGGAGGAAGAAAGCCGGACTCCTCCGCTAGCAAAAGAGCTACACACACATAGCGGAGGAGTCCGGCGAGAAGACCCCCGAAGACGGAAGACCCCCGGAGCTGTGCAATAAAATATTTTTTCTCTGTGTTGTGTTTTTTATTGTACTTTAGTTCACAGGTGAATGGGTAGGGGTACATTGTACCCCATACTCATTCACATAGGGTGGGGGGCCGGTATCCGGGGGCCCCCTTCTTAAAGGGGGCTCCCGGATTCCGATAAGCCCCCCGCCCGCAGACCCCGACAACCAACGGCCAGGGTTGTCGGGAAGAGGCCCTTGTCCTCATCAACATGGGGACAAGGTGCTTTGGGGTGGGGGGGCCGCGCGGCCCCCCCTTCCCCAAGGCACCCCCCATGTTGAGGGCACGCGGCCTGGTACGGCTCAGGAGGGGGGGCGCGCTCGCTCACCCCCCTTTCCTGGCCGGCCGGGTAGCGTGCTCGGACAAGGGTCTGGTGTGGACTTGGGGGGAACCCCCACGCCGATTTTTTTCGGCGTTGGGGTTCCCCTTTAAGCCCATTCCAGGCGGCGGAGCCCGCGACGTCTCCTTCGCGGGCCCCGCCTACCTGTACACGCGCTCGAAATGGGCGGATTTGCCTCCTCCTTACGTGGGCGAGTCCGTTCATTTCAAAAGTTGAGCGAACTGTTTGCCCAACCTTGTTCGTCAAACAGTCCGCTCGTGTGTGGGCAAGTCCGCTCATGCAAATTTTGAGCGGACTGTTTGATGAAACTGTTTGCCGAACAAGGTTGGGCGAACAGTCCGCCCGTGTGTACGCGGCCTAAGGGGTATCTTTAGGTGTATACTTTGCTGGAGGCACAGAACACCCACTTTAACTGCTGCAGATGCCTGTATTACAGAACACTAGCAATATAGGGTATCTTCAGGTGTATACTGTGCTGGAGGCACACAACACCCACTTTAACTGCTGCAGATGCCTGTATTACAGAACACCAGCAATAAAGGGTATCTTCAGGTGTATACTGTGCTGGAGGCAAACAACACCCACTTTAACTGCTGCAGATGCCTGTATCACAGAACACCAGCAATAAAGGGTATCTTCAGGTGTATACTGTGCTGGAGGCACACAACACCCACTTTAACTGCTGCAGATGCCTGTATTACAGAACACCAGCAATAAAGGGTATCTTCAGGTGCATACTGTGCTGGAGGCACACAACACCCACTTTAACTCCTGCAGATACCTGTATTACAGAACACCAGTGTCAGGTACTCACCAAAGCCGAAGTGCTGAGAGCGGCTTCCCTTGCAGCTGGGTGCACAGTACCCCTGAGGATGGAACAGTGGGTACAGGGCACAGAGAGGCACGGGTTGCCAGCAGGTGACTGGAATGCAGCAGGTCTACTGAAGGAAGAGATGCCCGTGCAGAAGATCTTGGAACTGGTAGAGATAAACGCCTGCCAGGGGTTCCAACATCTGGAGTGAAGGCCGAGGGTCAAACACAGGTACAGTCCGTGAGACAAAGGATATTCCAGAGGCAGGCCGAGGGTCAAGCACAGGTATCAGTCCGTGAGATAAAGGATATTCCAGAGGCAGGCCGAGGGTCACAGGTATCAGTCCGTGAGCCAGCAAGGCTAAGCGCAGAAAGTCCGTTTAAACAAGCCAGGGGTCAGATCAGGAGAGAAGCAGAGTGGTCTTCAAACAAGCCGGGTCACAACAGGAAGTGGTCAACAGGAACAGGAAACAGGAAACAGGAACACAGGTGAGCTGAGGAGACAAACCAGCAAAGACACAGAGCACATTGATGCCTTTTATAGGACTGTCAGGCCAATCAGGTAAGGCCCATAGCCGTGTGCATAGGCTTGCACATGCGTGTACGACATTGTATCGTACGACGCATATGCATGCGTCATTGTGCAGCTCTTCCCCGCAGGCGCACGGGGAAGTGCCGACGTTGAAGTCTGGTGATTCTCTGACAGTGCCCCCCCAAGGGGCAGCCTCCGGATGCCCAATCTGGCTGGTAGCTTGGGGTGCCTCCGGTAAAAATCCTGTATCAGGCGGGGAGCGTGGATGTTACTGGAGGGTTCCCAAGAACTGTCTTCAGGGGGATACCCTTTCCATTTTACCAGGTATTGGGTCTGTCTTCCCCTTTTTCGACAGTCCATTATGGCTTCAACCTCGAATTCTTCCTCACCTTCGACTTGGACGGGTGGAGGTGGTGCCACTTGTCTTCCGGTGAAGGAGCTTGGAATCACTGGCTTTAATAGGGATGCATGGAACACCGGGTGAGTTTTGTACGAACTAGGTAGCGCCAGTTCAAAAGCTACTGGGTTTACCACTCTTTTGATTCCAAAGGGGCCAATGAACTTGGGACCGAGCTTCCGTGACGGGTATGGCAATCTCAGGTTGGCAGAAGATAACCAAACCTTATCCCCGATCTTGAAACTTGGGCAACTTCTTCTTCCTCTATTGTAGTACACCTCATAGTCTCTTTGAGCCTTCTTCATGGCCTCCTGAATCTGTAGGAAATTGTCCTGAATTGACTTTACCCATTCTTGGACTGCAGGAGCGGAGACTTCAGGGACGGAATCTGGCAAGAAAGAAGGGTGGTAGCCATAGTTCGCCCCAAAATGGAGTTTGGTTGGTGGCGGAATGTACAGAGTTATTATACGCAAATTCCGCGCAGGGCAGGAGAGAGGACCAATTGTCTTGAGAGCAGGAGCAGAAGCAACGAAGGTATTGTTCTAGTGTCTGATTTGTTCTTTCTGTTTGCCCGTTGCTTTGCGGGTGGTATGCGGAGGATAGTGAGGTCTTGATTTCTAGTGCTTTGCAGAGGTCTTTCCAGAATTTGGAGGTGAATTGGATTCCCCTATCAGACACGATGTTGGAAGGGACGCTATGTAGCCTCACGACTTCCTTGATAAAGATACTTGCTGTAGCTGAAGCAGAAGGGGTGCCATACATAGGTAGAAAATCTGCCATCTTCGAGAGACAATCTACCACTACTAGGATTGTAGTGAACTGGTCAGAAGGTGGTAAGTCAACAATAAAATCCATAGAGATCTCTCTCCAAGGGCGTTCGGGAACAGGTAAGGACCTCAAAAGTCCCCAGGCCTTGGTGTTTGCCCCCTTGTTACGCTGGCAAGTGATACAGGATTGGACATAGTTCTTGCAGTCCCTTCTCCAACCCGGCCACCAGTACGAACGACTGATTAAATCGGCAGTCTTCTGGATCCCAAAATGTCCTGCCATCTTGTGGTCATGAAAGGTTTGCAAAATCTGAGGTCTTACTGAAGGAGGAATGAATACCTTGTTGTGTGCCCATAGCAAACCGTGTTTCCTTTCCAGGGAGGATGCTGTAGTTTTGGAGAGTTGGTTAGTGGCTTGTTTGATGGCAGTTTCTAGATCGGGCTGGATAATTTGGAGGAAGTTGTGTGGAGATAGAATAGTTGTGGGTTCAGGTGGTTCTTCGGCTTCTGGAAACATTCGGGAGAGTGCGTCTGCTTTCCCATTCTTGGAACCGGGACGGAAGGTGATATGGAAATTGAACCTGGAGAAAAAGAGAGCCCAGCGTGCTTGTCGGGGTCGGAGGCGTTTAGCAGCTCTGAGGTACTCCAGGTTCCTGTGATCTGTAAAGATCATGATGGGTTGAGACGCACCCTCCAGCAGGTACCTCCATTCTTCCAGTGGAAACTTTATAGCGAGAAGTTCTCGATCTCCGACATCGTAATTCCTCTCCGGAGGACTGAGTTTCTGAGAGGCGAAGGCAACTGGATGAAGGAGAGCCTTCGGCCCACTTCTTTGGGAGAGGATAGCACCTAATGCGAATTCAGAGGCGTCCACCTCCAACACATAGGGAAGGCTTGGATCTGGATGTAGGAGGATAGGAGCTGATATAAAGAGTCTCTTTAATTCATCGAAGGCTTCCTGTGCTTGTGGAGACCATCGAAATTTGACCTGCTGGCGGGTTAGTTGGGTGATGGGGGAAATAATCGTGGAGAAGCCCTGGATGAACCTGCGATAGAAATTGGCAAAGCCAACGAATCGCTGTACAGACCTTTTGTCTGAAGGTGCCAGCCATTCTTGAATGGCTTTGATCTTCTTTGGATCCATTGAGATTCCTCCTGTGGAGATGATAAATCCAAGGAACTGGATAGTGTCTCTCTCAAATTCACACTTTTCTCCCTTTAGGTAGAGCCCATGTTCTCTGAGGACAAGGAGGACCTTCCTGACGTGAGTACGGTGCAGTTCTAAGAAATTGGAAAAAATCAGAATATCGTCAAGATATACTATCACGAAGTTGTCTAGATACTCACGGAATATATCGTTGACCAGATGCTGGAATGTGGCCGGGGCATTGCAGAGCCCGAAGGGCATCACTAGATATTCAAAATGCCCGAATCTAGACCTGAAAGCCGTCTTCCACTCATCCCCATCACGGATTCGGACTAAGTTATATGCTCCCCGAAGATCTAGTTTAGTAAATATCTTGGCAGTTCTTAGGCGTTGAAAAAGTTCAGGGATGAGTGGAAGCGGGTACCTGTTCTTAATGGTAATTTTATTAAGTTCCCTGTAGTCCACGCAAGGCCTGAGAGAACCGTCCTTTTTTTCGACAAAAAAGATGCCTGCACCAGCTGGAGAAGAGGATGGTCGGATGAATCCCTTTTCTAAGTTTTCATCTATGTAAGAGCATAGGGCTTCTAGTTCAGTCTCTGATAATGGAAAGATCCGACCAAACGGAATTTCGGAACCGGGTAGCAAGTCTATCGGGCAATCATAGGGCCGATGGGGTGGCAGAGTATCAGCCTTCTTCTTGTCAAAGATGTCCAAAAAATGATGATAGGCTGAAGGGGCATGTTGCAGGTTATCAGGAATGGTCTGTATGGTTAGGCAGGAGGTGGACTTGTGGGAGGTCGGCAGGTGACAGTGCTGTGAACAGTAGGCAGATGAAAAGAGTACTTCTTTCTTGTTCCAGTTGATCTGTGGGTCGTGGGCTTGTAACCAAGGGAAACCCAGAATGATTGGGAACATAGGAGAGTGGATAACGTCAAAGCGAAGAAATTCGCAGTGACCAGAGTCTGTGGATGTCAAGATTGGTACTGTTTCCTGGGTCACAGGACCGGAGCAGGGTAGGGAGCCATCGGCCAGATGAATCTGAAGGTGTTGTTTTTTAGAGCAGAGGGGAACGTGCAGGCTCCGAGCTAGGGTTATGTCCATAAAGCAACTGCAGGCCCCGGAGTCAATGATGGCTCCCAGCCGAACCTCCTCTTCCGCCACCTGTAATGAAACCGGGAGGACAAGGTGAGACCGGGTGGAAACCGCAATCTGGGAATTCACAGCAACACGAGGTTGGCACTTACTGGGTCTCACAGGGCAGCTGCGTAGGAAATGGCCCGCTTCACCACAATATAGACAAAGGTTGGCTTGACGCCGACGGAGTCTCTCGTCAGGGGTGAGTGGAGCCCGGACCAAGCCCAGCTGCATGGGTTCGCCATCAGTAGAGGAGGTGGGAGCTGGAACAGGTGCGGGTACCGGGGGTACCCGGGGTAGCATCCACATGGGTCTAGGTGACTGGAGGCGTTCGGAGCGACGCTCCCGTAGACGTCGATCAAGTTTGGTAGCCAACTGGACCAGATCTTCCAGGGATGTAGGGGTGTCTACTCGGGCTAGTTCATCTTTTAAGGTCTCAGACAGGCCCAGACGGAACTGATACTTAAGGGCAGCCTCATTCCAGTTAGTGTCCCCAGACCATTTCCGAAATTCCACAATGTAATCCTCTACTGGTCTCTTTCCCTGGGTTAGGGAATGCAGGATGGCTTCAGCCGTAGCGGTGCGCTGGGGATCGTCATATAGTTGTGACATAGCTTCAAAAAAAGTCTCTACTGAATCAAGAAGGGGGCTCTTCTGTTCTAGGAGGTTATGGGCCCAGGACTGTGGCTCATCGGATAGCAGGGAAATGATGAAACCCACCTTTACCGACTCAGAATGGAAGGTCCTGGGCTGCAAAGCCAAATACAGGAGGCATGCGTTTTTAAATGACCTAAACTTCTTCCGGCTGCCCGAAAAACGCTCAGGAGTAGGGACCCTGGGTTCCGGAAGGGTCATGACTACCGCAGGTGTTGCATCACCTTGGGCTTGCAAAGCAGAAGGGCTGCTGGCTGTGGACGATGAAGAATCTGGTAGACTGGGAGCGACTGCCAAGTGCTGAAGGCGAACCTCAATCTGGAAGTAGCCATCTTGGAGTCGCTGTACGGCCTGGGTGAGGGCTGCAACCTGCTGGCAGAGAGCCTCCAAAGGTAAGCCAGCCCTGTCGGCTTCTGACATGGCTGGTTTGTACTGTCAGGTACTCACCAAAGCCGAAGTGCTGAGAGCGGCTTCCCTTGCAGCTGGGTGCACAGTACCCCTGAGGATGGAACAGTGGGTACAGGGCACAGAGAGGCACGGGTTGCCAGCAAGTGACTGGAATGCAGCAGGTCTACTGAAGGAAGAGATGCCCGTGCAGAAGATCTTGGAACTGGTAGAGGTAAACGCCTGCCAGGGGTTCCAACACTTGGAGTGAAGGCCGAGGGTCAAACACAGGTACAGTCCGTGAGACAAAGGATATTCCAGAGGCAGGCCGAGGGTCAAGCACAGGTATCAGTCCGTGAGATAAAGGATATTCCAGAGGCAGGCCGAGGGTCAAGCACAGGTATCAGTCCGTGAAATAAAGGATATTCCAGAGGCAGGCCGAGGGTCAAGCACAGGTATCAGTCCGTGAGCCAGCAAGGCTAAGCGCAGAAAGTCAGTTTAAACAAGCCAGGGGTCAGATCAGGAGAGAAGCAGAGTGGTCTTCAAACAACCCGGGTCACAACAGGAAGTGGTCAACAGGAACAGGAAACAGGAAACAGGAACACAGGTGAGCTGAGGAGACAAACCAGCAAAGACACAGAGCACATTGATGCCTTTTATAGGACTGTCAGGCCAATCAGGTAAGGCCCATAGCCCTGTGCATAGGCTTGCACATGCGTGTACGACATTGTATCGTACGACGCATATGCATGCGTCGTTGTGCAGCTCTTCCCCGCAGGCGCACGGGGAAGTGCCGACGTTGAAGTCTGGTGATTCTCTGACAACCAGCAATAAAGGGTAGCTTCAGGTGTATACTGTGCTGGAGGCACACAACACCCACTTTAACTGCTGCAGATGCCTGTATCACAGAACACCAGCAATAAAGGGTATCTTCAGGTGTATACTGTGCTGGAGGCACACAACACCCACTTTAACTGCTGCAGATGCCTGTATTACAGAACACTAGCAATAAGGGGTATCTTCAGGTGTATACTGTGCTGGAGGCACACAACACCCACTCTAACTGCTGCAGATGCCTGTATTACAGAACACCAGCAATAAAGGGTATCTTCAGGTGCATACTGTGCTGGAGGCACACAACACCCACTTTAACTCCTGCAGATACCTGTATTGCAGAACACCAGCAATAAAGGGTAGCTTCAGGTGTATACTGTGCTGGAGGCACACAACACCCACTTTAACAGCACTAGGTTCACAAGAAAAGAACACACTGTTCCTGCCTATCCTGCTCTCTCCCTGAACGCCACAACACACTACACAAGGCCGCCGCGCTGGCGGCCTTATATAGTATGGGGTGTGTACTAAACCCCCTGAGCTATAATTGGCCACAGGCATCCTGCCTGTGGCCAATTATGGCTCTCCTCGCTGCCGGCGCTGTGATTGGCCAAGCATGCGGGGTCACAGTGCATGCTTGGCCAATCATGAGCCAGCAATGCACTGCAATGGCGTAGTGCATTGTGGACCGTTCGCACCACACGAATATGGTGCGAACGGTCCACAAAGTTCTGAATTTGCAGAACGGACAAATGGCCAGTGCTCATTGAGCTCATCCCTACAATTGGGTCCACAAGTTCAATTGGGTCCACAAGTTAATGACAAGCCCATTGAATATGCTATTGACACAGGACTTTTTTTTCAATATATGTTTATTGTAATGCACTGGATATTGCTAATCACATTGCAGTTCATGCATGCATGTTTTGTTACTTTGATCATTAGGATTGCCATAGACACCAGATATTGGGGGTCCTTTTACATCCTATAGATCCTATAGTTGTATATACATTTGGACCTATCACAGGGTCCACAAAGACCATATATGTGCTTTTTAGCTCTTTTTTTTGTCCCCTTTTTTTTTTGTTTTATTATTGATTTCACATTTATTTGTGACATTCACAATAGGATTTATAAAAGTGCCTTTTTGATAGGATTCCCATACATCCTTTCTTCAATATATTAGTACTGCACATTTTTATAACTCCTTTCAATGAGCAAGTAAAAAAAAAATGTCACTACTTAACTACTGGATCTAACATTTTTCAACTGTGTACTTATATACTGTTTTTTATGGGATGTACTCTTTTCGCTATTCAATATGCACCAAGTCATTTTCATTATTGTTCAGATTCAACAAATCATTTAATAAAACCTTTGAACGAGCATCGAAGTCAGGAAATTAAATCACGTTGCATGCATCACAGTTACATGACCAGGGAGCTGCTCATCAATATCTAAAAGTGTGTGTGATAATTAGGCAATGATGGCTCCTCTCTAATGTCAGTTTAAAGAAAAGGAGAAATCTGCCATGCTCTATCTGCCAAAGAACTGGCCACGTAATGTAATCCAATGCAATTTGGGAAAGACAACCTTTGCTGTAGTGGTATAATCAGGAAGGATGTACAAAGTGGCAGGCCGAGGTGCAATGCACAGAATCTTAAAAAAAATAATCAAATTTACTGAGCTTAGATTGTCCAAGACGAATTCTGACTGGTTACTGTGCATTACTGCAGTCCTTATACAGCCAGATACTAGTGGAAGAAATAAAAAATATATATATAGCCTCTTCTTGGCAATATGTCAAAACAGATCTGTGCAGATCTGAAATTATATTAAAAAAATATATTAATATCATATTTTTTATCATTATTGTTATGATGATTGTTAACTTTCGATATATGATTTTTGGATTTTTTCTTTTATAGTTTCTTAACATATTTACTATTTTTATATGGTCTTTTTGCATTTTTGCAGTTTTTCTTTTATACTTTGTTCTTATACAGTATATCTGTTCTTCACATATTTTGTTTGATAGCCCTGAAGAAGGAGTAGTCCTTTCCCCTGAAACAGGTTGGCTTGATGAAGTTGTTGTTACTGTCAATAAACACCTTTTAATCTACCATCAAACTTGTATTCCTTTGGACACCAGGCGCTCCTTCCTTACTATTTTCCAAGTCTACAAACACCAAATTACAGAAGTTTCCTACATTCTACTGCACGGGCAGTCATTATAATGCAGTCTTTTGAGGACACTAGATTTTTCAAGGTGTCAAGTACTGGTAAGTAGAATTTTGTTTGAACGTTCTAATGCCGCACACACACAATCGGAATTATGGTTGGAAAAAGGTCTGATGGTTTTCCCGACGGAATTCCACTCAAGCTGTCTTGCCTACACACGGTCACACCAAATTCCGACCGCCAAGAATGCGGTGACGTACAACATTTACGACGGGACTAGAAAAAGGAAGTTCAATAGCTAGTAGCCAAGTAGCTTCTGTCCCATAGTTGAATCTGAGCATGCACAAGTTTTTGCATGTCGAAATTGCATACACACGAGCGGGAATTCGGCCAGCTAAGTTCTGATGGAGCCTATACACGGTCACATTTTCGCTCTTTTGCTGGCCGAAATTCTGATCGTGTGTACGTGCCATAACAGAAATTCAGAAAATTCATTTGCCAGATCATACCATAGTACAATTATGGACTCAACAAATTTCATAAGAAAACCCTGCAAATTTGAATTTGATTGTCATATCAATGTTTCAAATGCTGTACATGCACAATATAATAAGCACATTTTTTCCTAAATGAAAACCAAATTCATAGTTGGAATTTAATTTGTTCAAGAAAAAAATTAATTCTTCAGTTTTCCTTGTCACTATTGGTGTAAAGGATTGTCAATTTAATCCATTTAACTATTATAAAACTGAAAGGGCATTCTGGCAAAAATGTCTAAATTCGACAATGTATGGCCAGCTTTACACATAATTTGAAAAAAAGCAGTGGGATAGAGACTTTGTGCACAGAAGTCCAGGCATCCCTGCCTCCACCTTTGTATCCTGTAAATTACCACTTGCCATTTTAAACTGGCCATAGATGGACTGAATCTTGGCCAGTTCAGCAGCGACTGGCTGTGATTTAATTAATCTATGGGCAGACTGATTATACCCATCATTGACTTGGGCAAGCTGATTGCACCCAAGTCATCAACTTGGGTGCCACCAGCCTGTTTTATTTTTTACATGCAATTATTGCCGGCGGCTACAGCCACTAGCAGTAATTATTGTGGTCCTCTGTAGAACCACACCCAGGCTGAAGAGTGGATATTTATTGCAACAATACAGCCAAGAAAAATTGAAAATTACAATGAACATTGCAACAAATAGGTGCAACAGTTGCAAAAAAAAAAAAAAGGGCCAGCAGTCTTTGGCAAACCCTCCCCTATTGGCCAATGGGTTGGGGCCTAAATCTAGCCTTGGAGCACTCACAACTAATGTTCCTTAAACTTAGGCATCACCTGCACGGTTTAATACTGTTATGCCCTGTACACACAATATGATTTTCTGACAACAAATGTTGGATGTGAGCTTGTTGTCAGAAAGTCCCACCATATGTATGCTCCATAGAACAATTGTATTCAGAATTTCCGCTAACAAATGTTTGAGACTGATGGGGACGAGCTGCTGTGCTCGTCCCCATCGTTGGAACGATCAGGCTCAAGTAAGTAAAAGGGGGGTCTAGGGGGGTGTTGAAGCACAAAAGGTTTTTCACCTTAATGCATAGAATGCTTTAAGGTGAAAAAACAGTTTAAGGTTTCTTGGTTGTCGCTTGGCTACTAGAAATTTCAGTTCCCTCCATAAATATTCTAACGGGTTAAGGTCTGGAGACTGGCTGTGCCACTCCAGGACCTTAATATGCTTCTTCTTGAGCCACTCCTTTGTTGCCTTGGAGGTATGTTATGGGTCATTGTCATGCTGGAAGACCCATCTTTAGTGTTCTGGCTGAGGGAAGAAGGTTCTCATCAAAGATTTTTTATAATACATGGCCCCATCCGTTGTCCCCTCAATGCGGCAAAATCAGCCTGTACCTTTAGCAGAGAAACAGCCACCTCCATGCTTGACTGTAGGGAAGTTGTTCTTAGGGTCATATTCAGCATTTTTCTTCCTCCAAACACAATGAGTCGAGTTAATGCCAATAGAGCTCAAGTTTGGTCTCATCTGACCACAGCACTTTCTCCCAATCCTTCTCCTTGAATTAGAGAAGGAATATACTCCTGCTCCCAAGGGGTGGAACACTTAAATCAAAATCATATGCGGACTGTCAATCAGTAGGTGCAGTATATATAGCACTATTTGCGGAGCTTTCTATATTGGGAAAACCAAACGCACTTTTGGACGACGTATACAGGACCACGTATATTATATTGATGTAGGTCTCCTGTATAAACCTATTTGTAAACATGTGGGACTGAGACATAGCTTTGATCCATCAGTGAATTTGGAGATTTTAGTGTTGCGCATTAAATCTCCAAATTCATATTGTTTAGGGAGTAGGTCAAGCTCCTCTCCAGTGTTTGCAGCAATTTTTCATTTTCCTTGTTTGGTTGGTTGGCGCAGAGGTATTTTACACACCAAGTATTTGATCCATCAGTGATCTCCTTCTTTGTCCTTGAAAGGTTCCCACAAAACCCGTGGGGTGGGGGGTAATTTGATAAACAAATTTTGAAACAGGAGGCCAAAAGGCAACTTTACCTCCTGGGTAAATACGGCGCTTACTTTTAAGCCATTTCTGTTGCTTAAATGTTATTAGGATACGATCAAGATAAACCACCACACATAACTGCAACAAATCTCGGAGGACATATCGTAAATATATTCCTGGAAAACTGCCGGGGAGTTACAAAGGCCAAAAGGCATTACGAGGTACTCATAATGGCCTGTTCTGGTATTAAATGCAGTTTTCCACCCATCCCTACTTAATCTTCACGAGATTGTATGCCCCTCTTAAATCAAGCTTCATGAAAACCGTTGCTCCCTTGAGACAGTCAAATAATTCCGTAATCAATGGAATCGGATAGGTATTCTTAATCGTGAAACGATTGAGTCCCCTATAATCAATACAAGGTCTCAGTTCACTACTCTTCTTCTTTACAAAGAAGAAACCAGCACCAGCAGGAGATGAGAATTTGCGGATGAAACCTCAAGAAAGTGCATCTGCAACATACTCCTCCATGGCCTTATCCTCCAAGACTGACAAAGGGTAAAACCGGCCACGAGGGGGTATGACACCAGTTTGAAGGTCAATTATGCAATCAAAGCTCAGAGACAAATGTACAGGAGGCTTTTGCAAGCGCTCCTTAAAAGAGAGTCTCTGAGTCTGGAGTCAATGAGGATGGCAAACCTGATCAACTTCTCCAGCTCAGTGGGTATCTCAGGCTGCTATCTCATCCTTGATGGTATCTGAGAGACCATGAGAAAAAGCAGCCTCGAGGGCCTAATTGTTCCAAGTAACCTCTGCTGCCAGAGCACGGAATTAAATGGTGTAGTCGGCAACAGTTCTCGTACTCTGTTCGATGGACATGAGGTACTTGCCAGCAGAAGCGGAGTGTGCAGGAATGTCAAACCTACTCTTTTAAACAAAGCCACAAACTCAGGGTAGCTCAGGACAACAGGTTTTTGTGTCTCCCATAGAGGGTTTGCCCAGGCCAAGGCTCTTTTAGAAAGCAAAGATATCACAAAACCTACGTTGCTTCTGTCAGTGGGAAACGCCTGGGGCAGCATCTCAAAGTATATCTTAACCTGGTTGAGACTGGATTGCCCCCAAATCGCTGGGGAAGTGGAGCGGAACCAGACATACCTCTTATATAGGTAATACTCAAGGAGGGTGCCTGCACAGGGTCTGGAGCAGCAGCAGGGTTGGCCTGCAACATAGGTTGTACCGGGGCGGCCACAGTGGGAGATCCCAGGTAAGCCCTGTGACTCCGGAGCGTTTGTAACGCCATGGCAAACTGATCCATACGGTGATCCAGTTCATCCAATCTGGAAAAAATATTATCAACAAGTGGATTAACTGCATCTTCTCTATTCGTGGCCTTCGCCTACTCTCAGAAACCATGAACTCAGGCCGAGACAGAAGTTCAGTTGAATCACACTTGTTTAATAATAAAAGTAAAAAGAACAAACGCAGTCAAAACATAGTCAAGCCAAGGTTCAGTAACCGGAGCGGCTAGTCAGCCAAGCCAGAAGTCAGGGATCATTGTAGTGGAACAGCAAGCAGGATATGGAGCAAGAAGGGATGTCAGCAAAGCAAGTTTTGAACAGGATCACAGGAGAGAGTTTCTTTAATTTTGACCAAGGCAAAGGCAGAGCTCCTCTGGACTGGACGGTTTAAGTAGGCAGGACTGAGGAGCAGGATATAATCAACAGCTGAATAACTATAGAGAGATAGGAGTTGGCAATTAGCCGACAGCTGAGCAGCCAGCTCAGAGAAGGAAGGGCTGAACCTGGCCCTGACAGGGATAAAGTTGTGGAGAGGTTTAAAGCAGAGTTAGGTTATAAGAAAAATATTGCAAGCTTTGAACATCTCATGGAGCATTGTTCAATCTATCATCCAAAAATGTAAAGAATATGGTTCAACTGCAAACCTACCAAGACATGGCCGTCCACCTAAACTGACTGGCCAGGAAAGGAAAGCATTATTTAGAGAAACATCCTAGAGGACCATGGGAACTGTGGAGGAGCTGCAGAGATCAACAGCTCAGGTGGGAGAATCAGTCCACAGGACAACTATTAGTCGTGCACTCCACAAATCTGCCCTGAGTGGCAATAAAAAAGCCATTGTTGAAAGAAAGCCATAAGAAGTTCCATTTGCAGTTTGCGAGAAGCCATGTGGAGACACAGCAACATGCGGAAGAAGGTGCTCTGGTCAGATGAGACAAAAATTGAACTTTTTGGCCTAAAAGCAAAACGCTATGTGTGGCGAAAAACTAACACTGCACATCACCCTGAACACACCATGACCACCACGAAACATGGTGATGGCAGCATCATTTTGTGGGGATGGTTTTCTTTAGAGAGACAGGGAAGCTGGTCAAAGTTGATGGGAAGATGAATGGAGCCAAATACAGGGCAATCTTAGAAGAAAACCTGTTAAACTCAGCAAAGACGTGAGACTCAGGTGAAGGTTCATGTTCCAGCAGGACAACAGCCCTAAATATACAGCCAGAGGTACAATGAAATGGTTTCATTCAAAGCATATTCATGTGTTAGAATGGCCCAGTCAAAGTCCAGACCTAAATCCAGTTGAGAATCTGTGGCAAAACTTGAAAATTTCAGTGCACAGACGCTCTCCATCCAATCTTGATGGATCCGAGCTTGAGCTATTTTGCAAAGAAGAATAGACACAAATGTCACTCTCTAGATGTGCAAAGCTGGTAGAGACATCCTCAAAAAGACTTGCAGCTGTAATTGCACAGAATGGTGGTTCTACAAATGCACTCCAAACTTTTCACATATTTATTTGTAAAATAATGTGAAAATAATTTATCATTTTCCTTCCACTTCACAATTATGTGCCACTTTGTGTTTGTCTATCACATAAAATCCCTATAAAATACATTTACGTATTTGGTTGTAATATGACAAAATGTGGAAAATGTCAAGGGGTATGAATACTTTTTCAAGGCACTGTATGCTGTGGTGTGCTGGTTTTTATTGCAATCTGTGACTCCACTGGGGAGATTTGAATAGGGACAAATGATTCCACGGCAGCTGTCAAAGGTGAGATTTCCCCTCATTTTAGGGAGATTTCCCACCCATTCCTGTTGTGTCTCTGGAAGAAAGAGGTTTTTAACCTTTTTGTTCTTAAAGCCCAACTCCAGCCTCTTTTTTTTTTGTGTGCCTCCCACCTGTATAAAGTTAAACATTTTTGCCAAGCAGTATTCACCCTCTTTATGCTCCACACCGTTGTTGACTCATTTTAAAAATGATAGTTGCCTATCTGTCATGTTAATGCTCGGTCTTTAATACTTGAAGGCTCGGATCCCCAACAATATATCTACATCAGATCTTGACTTTTCTGATCTATGTACTAGATCTGGATCAGTGCCTCTGAAAGTATTTCATTCAGAGAAACAGCATAACATGTATATGAAGTTCTCATTTATCCAGTTCATGGTACATCTAGTAGTGGTTTTCACATTCAACTGGACTTGTTCTGTAATGTTGGAGATGTTTTGCAGTTTCTCCAAGCTACGTCTTCAGTCCTAATGAGTGCCAGGAACATACAGTATGCAGTATATGCACACAGGTGGCACTGATACATTTGATCCAATCACCATGGAATGTGTATTGTATGTATGTTTATCGTAGAAGAACAGAATAGGACGTGTAAAGGTTGTGGAACCATCCTGTTCTAATTACATAATCCCATCGTTGGTGGTAAGAGGTCTGGGTAGGTGTCCATTTTTTTATCGGCATGGCTGAAACTGTGAACTGTTGTCAAATCGCTGGGGTAGATATGTTGAACTGGCATTGTATGTGGAAGCCCACGTACACACGGTCAGAGATTTTGCCAACCAAATCCGTCGGATTTTGCCTGTCAGATTTAGTCCGACGGATTGTGTCCGAAACTGTTGCATACACACGGTCGGGCCAAGTTGGCGAAAAATCCAATCTTTCAGAACGTGATGATGTAATTTCGTTATGATGGAACTACATTTAGGCTAGTAGCCAATAGCTTTGATGTAGGTACTTGGTCCGATGAAAATGCTCTACACATGATCGGATTAGGTCCGTCCAGCCCAGTTGGTCGGGAAATATTTCCAACATGTTGGAAAATTGGGTCGGACGGAGATTCGGACGGAATCAGTCCGATGCATACCACACACAGTCGGATTATCTGACGACACGGTCCGATAAGACTCATTCCGACAGATTCTCCGACCGTGTGTACAAGGGCGAAGACAGATCATGTTGAAGGCTCCCATCCCTGTTCAGAGATGGCTGTTCCAGTGTTACATAGATTTACTCTCTCACGCCTCTTTCTTCGCTTTAGTCAGCATAACCAATTTTAGCAGGAGGTCAGTAATGGCAGCCCCTATATTTCTCTACTTTAAATTGAATAAATGGTAACTGTATGTGTTGCATTACTGATCAGTGCATACATTTGCATGTGTAAAAAATCACTTGGGAATGATGAATCATCAGAACAATTATTCTTTGCATGGAACTGTGTTTTTTATTGATTTTAGTGAAGTGAAGGCCAACGTATTTGTTCTCCATGATAAGCAATATTTATTTAAAAGGGGCTTGCTACTGTATCCATTGATCTTTAAAATCCACCACAGAACCTCTTGACAGTTAAAGGATGATAGATAGATAGATAGATAGATAGATAGATAGATAGATAGATAGATAGATAGATAGATAGATAGATAGATAGATAGATAGATGTGCCAGCAAAAAAATGTTTGATTATGTGCCCCGCCAAAAAAACTATAAAAAAAAGCTCTAATCTGCACGTTTACCCTCTAAGCATAAATTCTTTGCAGGCCAAAATTCTCCCAGACAAACCCCCTCCCCCCCTCCCAGGATTAGAAAATCCACCCTTGGTGAAGTCCCTTTTCCCAGCACAAATCTTTGCCCCCCTCCCAGGTCACCAGGTCATATCCTCTCTCTCCTTAAACCCCCCTCCTGGTATACTCCCCCCTATGAAATCACCCCTTTAAGCACAAATGCCCCCCCCCCATCATCTCTACTAGCATAAATCCTCTCCCCCCAAAAAAGTTTTTTCCTCCCAGCACAAATTCCCTCCTTCCAAAGCACCCATTTAGAACTCCCAATATTCCCTAGCACAAATCCTCTCCCCCCATAGCATACATCACCCCAAATCACTGCTCCTAGCACTTACCCCCAAAATTCCCCCTGCTAGATGAAATTTTACCCCCTCGCTACGCCCCCCCCCCATATTCTCTCTCCCAGCAGAAATCTCCCCTAGTCCCCCCTCCTAGCAATAATCCTTAAAGAGGAAGTAAACCCTGATGCGTTTACTTCCTCTTTCATTCCCTGCAAAGGTAAAGCATAATGGACTACTATGCATCGCCAGTCCATTATGTGTCACTTATGCCGCGTACACACGATCAAACAATCGGGTGGAAAAGTCCGGCAAACTCAAGTCCGTCGGACAACCCCCCCGTGTGTAGCCTCCGGCATACTTTTTTTACCCGAAAGTACGGCAGACTTAGAAAGTAGTTTTGCACTCCAATCTTCCCACCGGCCTTGCATTTCAGCGGACAATCCGGCCGTGCGTATGCCAGTCCGCCGTACTTTTGAAATGAACAGACTTTTCCCGCCCGGAGAAAAGTCCGCTCATTTTGAGCGCGTCTCCAGGTAGGCGGGCCCCGCGAAGGAGACGTCGTGGGACCCGCTACCCTGGTATGAACTTAAAGGGGAACCCCAACGCCGAAAAAAATGGCGTGGGGGTCCCCCCGAGGTCCACATCAGACCCTTGTCCCATCACGCTACTCGGCCGGCCAGGAAAGGGGGGGACGAGCGAGCTGCCCCCCTCCTGAGCCGTACCAGGCCGCGTGCCCTCAACATGGGGGCGCCTTGGGGAAGGGGGGTGCCACGTGGCCCCCCCACCCCAAAGCACCTTGTCCCCATGTTGATGAGGACAAGGGCCTCTTCCCGACAACCCTGGCCGTTGGTTGTCGGGGTCTGCGGGCGGGGTGCTTATCGGAATCCGGGAGCCCCCTTTAATAAGGGGGCCCCCGGATACCGGCCCCCCACCCTATGGGAATGAGTATGGGGTACAATGTGCCCCTACCCATTCACCTGTAAAATAAAGTAAAAAAAAAACACAACACACAAGATAAAATAGTTTATTGCACAGCTCCGGGGGTCTTCTATCTTCGGGGGTCTTCTCGCCGGACTCCTCTGCTATCTTCTGCTAGCTCTTTTGTTAGCGGAGGAGCCCGGCTTTCTTCCTCACCACCGCCCTCTTCTTCCGACTTTGGAAGTCTTGTCCCCCTCTTCGGTTCTTCTGCCGGGCCACCGCGCCTTCTTATAGCTCTTTTACAGGCGGTGGCCCGGTCTTCTGCCGCCGCTGTCGTCGCCGCCTTCTGTTCTTCTCTTCCGATGTTGCCTCGTCGCTCCCTCCGCTCACAATGACGGGGACCGGGCCGGGAACTGAAAAAGTGCCGTGTGTGTCGAGTTGAATTTCCCACCACTCTTGGTCACAATCCGCTCACTCCTGAATGGCTGGTCCAGGGGCCTCCATTCGTGGTTTGGCAGGTGCAACCTCCTTAAAATGTGTATACTGCCTAAGATCCTCTTTCTGCTCCAGGCCCTTCCAATACATCTCCCATTATCATTCTTCAAGCAAACACACGCCCTTTTCATAAGCTTTATCTGGGCCGGCAAAAAACCCAGGATTAATAGACACCAGATGTCCCTCCCCAAACACCAGGGCGGTCTGGCAGTCCCTGATATTAGGGACTGCCATCCTGGACTGGAGACGGAACGGCGGAGTTAAACTGTGGGTACAGTTGGAACAGGCTCAGACAATTGTCCCACTGAAAGGCGCGCTATGGTGCTACGATTCCCTCCCCTTGGACACAAAACATCACCCCCTCCTGGGAACCACGCTGCGACACGGTAGACAGGTA
Organism: Lithobates pipiens; assembly: GCF_037356315.1. Lineage (NCBI taxonomy): Eukaryota > Metazoa > Chordata > Amphibia > Anura > Ranidae > Lithobates > Lithobates pipiens. The sequence goes on along the minus strand of NW_027507789.1, from coordinate 53,167,143 downwards.
GCTGTACAACACTCACTAACCTCGCTTAAATCCCCTCTTTACCCAATACTGGGTCACCCAGACTTTGCGCCGGGCCTTCACCCCAGGGAATTTGTTGATCTGCGTAACAAAGCTTTTGATCATGCGGCTAAATTTGTGATACAGAAACGTTGGCCTACTCTCGCGGAACTATCCGACGGAACGGGTGAGTTCCGACTAAATTTCTGGAAGGCGGTGCAGATACACCACTTCCTGCACTCGATCCCTGAGCCCCAGGACTTCTGTCGTCCACGGACAGTATTTGAGGAGCTTTGCGTAGGCACTGAACCTTTGACTAGTACGCTATCCAATATGTATGTACTACTTAACTCACCCGCCGCTCAACCACGCCTGATTGGCCTGGAAAAGTGGGAGAAAGACCTAAACCGAATGTTCTCAGACACGCAAAAACAGAGGATGATTAGCTGCGCGGTTACAACGTCCATATGTACTAGAATACAGGAGACAAACTATAAAGTTCTCTATAGGTGGTATCTCACTCCTTCAAGACTTCGAAAATGTTTCCCTGACGTCTCGGACCGATGCTGGCGCTGTGGCGAGGAAGAGGGCACCATGCTCCACATCTTTTGGACTTGCTCCAAGCTCGGAGATTATTGGGGAGCAGTGAGGCGCATTGTTCAGAAATTTGCGGAATATACAATTCCAGGTGACGCCGCCTTCTTCCTCCTACACCTGTCAGGTATCTCCCTAAAAAAATATAAAAAGTCATTAGTACGCCATCTTTTGAATGCAGTGAAGTCATGTATTCCGCTTAGATGGAAACAGCAGTCCCCGCCAACTGTTACAGATTGGCTGCGCAAAGTGGAGGAAATTAGGAAATTAGAGGACTTGGCCCTTACGGCACAACATAAAAGTGAGCAATTTACGGCGACGTGGGCAATATGGATTGCCTTTATATATTCGGAGGAGGGGACTGCCCTCCTAGGTTCGTAGTGGCCTTGCGACGGTGCGGGCCCGCGGATACTGATGACCATCTCCCTGGCTGATGCCCCCCCCCCCTTCTTTTCACTCTCTCTTTTCTCCCCCCCCTCTTCCCTGAAGAGTATATGGAAAATGGAAGGGAGGATCCCCGTCTTGGACATGAGTAGTTACGGTGGGATGATGAGTGGCTTAGCGCATTATTCCGGTTTACTGGCAGTTCACTGTGAAACGCCTGGCCCTGTGATTTTGCTAGTACTGTTTTTAAGTTATGCAAGCGCTTCATATGTATGTACCTCTGTATTGATTGTACTGTCGGGATACCTCCCTTTATGTGGTGTTTAATAAAAATTTATATTTGAAAAAAAAAAAAAGAAAAAGTGCCGTGTGTGGGCAAGTAGTCCGTTCGGAAAGTCCGACGGACAGTCCGGCGGGAAGTCCACCGGACTAAGTCCGTCGGATAGTCGGCTACGTGTGTACGCGGCATTACCTGACACAGGAGCCAGCGATGACACCGCTGTCCCCTGAAGTCCGGCGCATCCATCTTCTCGGTGGGTCTCGCTGCTCTGCCGCTGTCATTCGGCGAAGCCGCGATGACGTCACTCCCGCGCATGCGCACGGGAGCTGCCACGCGTGGCATATTCGCCATTGGCGGTGCCGCGCTCAGTGCGCCTGTCTTTCTGCAAATATCTCCTAAACCATGTAGGTTTAGGAGATATTTCTTGGACCTACAGGTAAGCCTTAATCTAGGCTTACCTGTAGGTCAAAGTGTGTTGTAAGGGTTTACAACCACTTTAACCATTCCCCTCTAAGCACAAATACACTCATCCCCATCACAAATGTTTATCACTCTGCCCCCCCCCCTCCCCCACCTCATTGTGTCCCCAGTGGCACTGATGGGTACAACCAGCCTGTCGGACTGTGTTGATGGGGGAATCAAGCAATTTTCTTTCCTGCAACCTGTGGATGCAGGAAAGAAAATCACATAATCTATGGCCTGCTTTATAAATTAACCTTTCCTTTGCAAAAGGGAACATTGACTTTGCAACATGAACGGACTCTACTGCTTAAGAATATCACCCCCAATAAGTAATATATATTTAAAATAGTCTCTGGAAACTGATAATGTTACCTATATCACACCCAATCACTGATCAGAGAAAATTTGGTGGAACCCTAGCACTGTCTATAGCCTCGTACACACGACGGGAATTGAGTGATGACATTTGTACGCTCCATCGGACAATTGTCAGATTTTCTACAGACAAATGTTGGATAGCCAGCTTTAAAATTTTCCGCGGACAAATGTCTGTCTGACTGATTTTCAGAGCGTGTGTACACAAGTCCATTGGACAAAAGTCCAAAGTACAAATACGCATGCTCGGAAGCAAGGACGAGCCAGAAGCGGTCCATCTTGTAAACTAGCGTTTGTAATGGAGAATTAACATTCGTGACGTGGCAAATTATGAAATCTCTAAATGCAGCACACAATTCTCTTCTTCTTTAATGGGATAATAATGAAGCTGCTTTGCTGGTGATACTGATGGAGTTTTGCAAACAAATTTTCAATGGCTTTTTTTTCCTAGTGATAAAGAATAATATTATTATGGTTGTTATTTTTTTTTTTTTTTTTGTGCAAGTTACCACAATGCCATTATCCTGTAGTTTTTAAGATCAAAGATACAACTATGTTGGTGTCCCTTGTCAATTTTACATTGTATTTTTTTAAATGTAAGTGCCCACTACTAAACTGCCATTTGACGTAAAACACATAGCCAACTGTTATTCGCCACAATATTTTTATTGTGCATTAAAAAAAGAAAACAAATAAAATGAGACATGCTATCTGCCAATAGAACATAACCAAAAGTACATTGTATGCATCCAAAAATATAGAAAATATAACAACTCAAATCATTATTATTCAACCAAAAAATAAAAGCCTCGTGCATGTGTACTGCTTCTTAATATAGAAGGTCAGCAATGCCAAGAGTTGGTGAAAGGCTGAAAGCAGGAATAATTGTGAAAATCATCTGGATTATTCCCCTGGAGCTCCCGCAGCAAAGGCATATGACATAATTGATCACGATTAATAAAACAACCAATTTTTGGTCCAAGAAATCCTCCTCCTCCTGTTCCTGGACTGGACTTGGGTCAAAGCAATAACTCCAAGGCCAATAATAAATAACACGTTATCTCCTCCGATTCAGCAACCTGTCTGGTTGACGAACGGCCGTTCAGAAATGAACTGAAGAGCACGAAATGAAAAGCGCTAAATTAAAAGCGCAAACTGAAAAGCGCAAATCAACACTCACCAAACTTCTACTAACACGAAATTAGCAGAAGGAGCCCAAAGGGTGGAAAACCATGTAGTACATCAGTACGTTCATGTTTGTTGGCCGACAATTCCTTGCCGATTTTATGCAAGACAAAATCCAGGCACATGCCTTCGGACAAAAGTCGGAGGGTTTTGTCTGCGGAAAATCCGATTGTGTGTACGAGGCTTTTCTCTGGGCTACCATCATCTCTGTGAAAGAAGTGAACATGCTCTTCCCCAGTGAAGACTGAAAACGAGCACCAATCAATCTCCTGCTGATCACATGGAAGCACAATTGAAATTAGCTCCAAGCTAGCTAATACCAGAATTAGCTGAGCACTGAATGAGGGACTTTTCTGGCGCTTTTGTTAATGACGAATTTAAATATTATTACTTGAATTTTAAGGAAGCCTTTTTTATTTATGTGAATTTGATAAGCTATGTAAATAAAATTATCACTGCATGTTAATGTCAAAAAAAGCTAAATTCTATTTATAGTTTTTAATTATATATGTACATGGGGGGCATCTATATTTGCTTATGTGTACCAGCTGTGCAGGTCTATCAGTCTGCTCTGAAGGATTGAGAATATTACAGATTCTAGGCAGCTTGCTGTTTTATTATGTTAAGTTATTAGAAGTGAAGTTTAGTTAGTTATAGCTAGACAGACATCTCCCCACGAACAGTGGATGAGAAGATATCTGCCTCTCCGGTGTAGTGCTAGGAGCTGCTATTCCTGTGACATGCACAATGGACTGAAATGACCCATGTAAAATTAACCCTTTACTTTTCTCTTCTCTTGGTCATGTTGCACACAAAAAATCTAAAGGCCCGTACACACGATCGGACTTTTTGACAACAAACATGCAAATTAGCTGTTTTGGAGCAACATCCGACTGTGTGTACGCTCCATCGGACAAACTTTTTCGGTTTTCGTCTGACTTTTGTTGGCTGTGTGAACGGACAAACTTTTTGACAACATAAGTCCGATGGAGCAAAGTCTGATCGTGTGTACGCAAAACTATCAGACGTTTGTACAAAGTACAAACATGCATGCTCAGAACCAATGCAAAAGATCAGACAACAATACAGAAGTTGACCAAAGGTGGCGCTGGAGTAATTGAATGTCCTCTTTTGAAGTGTCGTCAGTACGTTGAAACATCATTATGTTCATGTTTGTTGCCTAAAAAGTCTGATCGTGTGTATGCAATACAAACTTACGGCCAACGCCCTTTGTACAAAAGTCCACAGGAAAGTTTGTACAAAGTCTGATCGTGTGTATGAGGCTTAAAGCCTCATACACACGATAGGACTTTGTACAAACTTTCCCGTGGATTTTTGTACAAAGGGCGTCGGCCCTGAACTTGTATTGCATACACACGGCACGACTTTTTCAGCCAACTTTCACCAAATCATGTGGTTTTCTGCTCTTTACCTCCACCTTTGGTCAACTTCTGTATTGTTGTGTGATCTTTTGCATTTGTTCTGAGCATGCCTGTTTGTACTTTGTACAAAAGTCCTATGGTTTTCTGTACACACGATCAGACTTTGCTCCATCGGACTTTTGTTGCCAGAAAGTTTGTCCGTTCGCACACCCAACAAAAGTCCGATGAAAACCAAAAAAGTTTGTCCGATGGAGCGTACACACAGTCGGATGTTGCTCCAAAACAGCTAATTTGCATGTTTGTTGTCAAAAAGTCTGATCGTGTGTATGGGCCTTAAGAGTGACGAGAAAGGCTTCCAGATATGCTGACATGGCTGTCCTTTGTACAGTTTGTCAGTAATATTTTGCTTCACCCAGAGGATAATGGCCAATGATTGTTTGCTTCTAGTAGTCTAACAGGATTGTAAAATGCCACATTTTTCTGGGGAAGGGTCCTATGCGTTATACACTATATTGTCAAAAGTATAGGGACACCTGCCTTTACACGCACATGAACTTTAATGGCATCCCAATCTTAGTCCGTAGGGTTCAATATTGTGTTGGCCCACCCTTTGCAGCTATAACAGCTTCAACTCTTCTGGGAAGGTAGTCCACAAGGTTTAGGAGTGTGTCTATGGGAATGTTTGACCATTGTTCCAGAAGCACATTTGTGAGGGCAGGCACTTATATTGGAGGAGAAGACCTGGCTCGCAGTTTCCGCTCTAATTCACCCAAAAGGTGTCCTATCAGGTTGAGATTGAGACATTTTGGAATTTCATGCTCCCAACTTTGTGGGAACAGTTTGGGGATGGCCCCTTCCTGTTCCAACATGACTGCGCACCAGTGCACAAAGCAAGGTCCATAAAGACATGAATGAGCGAGTTTGCGGTGGAGGAACTTAACTGGCCTGCACAGAGTCCTGACCTCAACCTGGGTTGTCATTAAAGTTCATGTGCGTGTAAAGACAGGTGTCGCAATACTTTTGACAATACAGTGTAGTTGTCGGTTTGCAAGACAGGTTTGTCAGCATGGGGGAACTGCACGCTGATAGAGTTGTACTGTTCATATGTGGGTTCAGCACCTCTAATGCGGGAGGCCAAACTACTTAACAGTGCCTCACACACGGAAGGATAACATTTACTTTGTCAGTCACATCTGGCCTGCCACTGACTACGTAGGCATTTTGAGGTGCATAGCATTCAGCACTGATTTAACCACCCTCTGCAGGTGCTGCTGACCTCACTTCTAATAGGAGGTCCTGTTTATCTGTTTTATTCTTCCAGTGTGTACCCCAAGGAGAGGGCTATCTCAAGTTCCCTTTGGTGGGGGTGGATCATCTTGAACATTTTCCCATCTTCTTTCTAATCCCTTTTCATTTTTGGATTGGATTTACAGATTACCTCATGTGGACTTTGCACACATATATGTTTGCATTTATTATGTGATTTTTATTCATTTAGGTTACTTCACGTGGACTTTTTATGCACATATCTATTGTATACTGTTATTTATTTTATTTATTTTCAGATTTATTAATTTGTGTTTATGAACATACTAGTATTCACTTAAGGGTTGTTTAAGATTCAACTCTATATAGTGGCACAACTTTTTTCCATTTTTATACACTTCCTGTCACATAGCCAAACAGGAAGAGAGGGTAAAACCCTACCAATGTCTTTCCTTTGGGAACACACAGGTCAATCTAAATAGTTTCCCCATTAGGTAAATTGCACTCTAGCATTTTGCTGTGTACACCCCAAATTATTAGGTATCTTGGACTTTGGGGTTTATTTCCGAAAGGCAAATCCACTTTGCACTACAAGTGCACTTGGAAGTGCAGTTGCTGGAGATCCGAGGGGGACATGCAATGAAAATTAAAAAACAACATCTTTGCTTCTACATGATTGGATGATAAAATCACCAGTGCTTCGACTCAGATTTACAGCGAGTACACTTGTATTGCAGAGTAGATTTGCCTTTAATAAACCCAAAAATACCTAATCATTTTGGGAATGCACAACAAAGTGCTAGAGCGCAATTTGCTTAATGGGGACACTAGTTAGATTGACCTGTGTGTCCCCAAGGAAATACATTGGTAGGGTTTTACCCTTACTTCCTGTTTGGCTGTGTGACAGAAAATTAAGCCAATTTTCAGAAAAGGCACGCAAAGCCCAAGCTAAAAAAGACAAGCATGGGGTTCTAACACTCACTTGGTTTCCCTCAAATGCCCACAATTTGAATAGGATTGTCTTGAGCTCGATTTTAGCTCAGTGCCCTAAATCAGTGGTTCTCAACCCTGTCCTCAAGTACTCCCAACATAATTGACAGTCTCTTAAGGATTTAAACATTTAGTAGTCACAACAGCTTGAGGAATATTTTGCAAAATAATGCAGCACAGACAATTAAATCAAAGTGAAACTAACAACCTACAAACAATACAAATTGACAACATCAAAAATATTTCAGTGAAAAATATCCCCCTCCCCACAATAAAAAAAAAAACATAACAAACAAAATACAAAGATAAAATACATGTGGTACAAATGCTATAAAAATACCCAAATGTACTCTCTTGACACACACAGACACACACACACCATGCCCAGACCAACACAAATGCAGCTAGAACAAAATAAGCCACCCCCTGTCCAAAATTAAGCACATCATCCAGCATGCTACAAAACTACAGATGGGACAAACAACCCCTGGTCCAGGGGGGCAAACAAAGAGCCTAACATGGGCAAAATCTATACAACAAATACCATTGCAGTTTATGGGAACTTACTTGTTCATTTTGCTAGTCCCCACTTGGCTGGCTTATATTCTAGCTATTGGCCTTAAAATGGGTATGGGGGCCCAGGTCCCACACTGTGGGACATATATTAATGTCACCAATTTGGGCAACCCCAAAAATGAAACAAGGAGAAGTGCCTTTAAAAATGCAAAATTGCTTAAAAGCTAGTAAATTGGGGGGGGGGGGGGGGGGGGGGCTTACTCTGCCTGTAAAGTGGTGCATCTGTTGCATGTATCCAAAATGCTGCTTCAAAGATGTACGGCTTTAGAGAAAACTTGCAAATCTACATTGCAGCTGCAAGATTTTAACCCAAAACAAAAAATAGCCTGCCCCCCCTCCCCCCCCCCAATACATACAGAGTCATTTGGGTCTGTTAAAGCCTAAAATGAGAATCCCTACGTGAAAAATACCACCCCAAAGTAAACAAATGTTGTGCCCCTCCCACACACTAACAAACCCCTAGCCAAACACACAGCAAGCCAGCAAGGGGGTGGATGCTTGGGGGCAGGAGAATGGAGTGTGGAGTTCCCCTTTAAAAGCAAAAGCTAGCCCAAGGAAATCATATACATTAGAGGGGGAAGGTTAAATGCCCTTTTAGGAGGAGCTAGAGGAGCGAGAGTAATGTAACATGTTGGCAATGTAACATGCTAACATGACCTGTGTGCAAATCTCCTTAAAAAAATACATAAAAGTGAACCAGCATAAAAAAAATGTGTAAAGTTTAGAGGTTCAACCCATGCAATTGCATATGTACGTTGCGTAACATTTAAGATTTTGGCCGCGCAGTGAACAAACACATGTGAACGAGCGCAACAGCCACTTTTGCATGCGCACTGCTTACATTGAACTCACGCAGTTCTGAACATACTTCCGGGCACAGCAGGCTTTCTCTGAAAAAGTTACTTTCTCATTCTATTTTGGGCATATTTTTTACTTGGGCAGTTATTACTAAACTTCCTCACATCACTACATAATATTGGCACCTTCATATTCTGTTAATATTGAATTGAAGATGCCGTGCGCCATGTCCATAGTAGAGCACATATTGCATTCTCCTGTGCGCCGAGATCGCTATAGTAAATGTGGGATTTGCGCTCTGTTCCCAGCGCAATTTAAACATAAACATGAAAATGTGCGTTGTGCCTCGCCATGCTGATGGCGCAAGGCTTTCGTAAATCAGCCCCCCCCCTCTCTTTTTAAGTAAATCAGACCAGAAACTGTCTCTTAACCCTTACTTTTTTTTGTGACGTAAAGGAATTGTTCATACAGTTTCAATAGTTTCATACAAGTTTTCAATAAGTCAGAATAGTACAAGTTCCAGACAAAAAATGACTTTATCTAAATTTCCCCTCTCCTATACAGTAAGAAAAAAGAGATTCTACCTTTATTGGTCATTTTGGACGGCTTTCAGGCTAAAAGGGCCGGGGGGGGGGTGCGATTTTGGTAATTTTGGACTGCTTTTGGGCTAAATGGACCGAGGTTGTGATTTTGGTCATTTTGGACTGCTTTTGGGCTAAAAGGGCCAGAGTGCAATTTTGGTCATTTTGGACCGCTTTCGGGCTAAAAAGGCTGTGGGTGCAATTTTGGTCATTTTGGCCCGCTTTCGGGCTAAAAGGGCTGGGGGTGCGATTTTGGTCATTTTGGACCACTTTTGGGCTAAAAGGGCCGGGGGTGCGATTTTGGTCATTTTGGACCGCTTTAGGGCTAAAAGGGTCGGCAGTGCCACTTTGGACCATTCTCAAGATAAAAGGGCCGGGGCGCGATTTTGGTAATTTTGGACCACTTTCGAGCTAAAAGGGCTAGGGGTGCGATTTTGGTCATTTTGGACCATTTTCGAGATAAAAGGGCCAGGGTGCAATTTTGGTCATTTTGGACTGCTTTTGGGTTAGAAGGGCCAGGGGGTCAAATTTTGGTAATTTTGGACCGCATTCGGGCTAAAAGGGCCAGGGGTGTGATTTATGTCATTTTGGACCTCTTTCGAGCTAAAAGGGCCAGGGGTTCGATTTTGGTAATTTTGGACCATTTTCGAGATAAAAGGGCCGGGGTGCAATTTTGGTAATTTTGGACTGCTTTTGGGCTAAAAGGGCCAGGGTTCGATTTTGGTAATTTTGGAGAAGTTTCAAGATAATGAGTTTATGAATATTTAATAAAGTACATTTTCCTGAGGAGCCTACATTGGCTAACCGTAAAGAATGAAATCACATTCAAGACCCTCTGCCTCACCCACAAATGCATGCATGGAGACGCTCCTCAATACCTATTCGAGAAAATAAAACACTACACACCCAACCGCAGTCTTCGATCCTCTAACCAAAACCTCCTCCTCGTTCCCAAATCTCGGTACAAATCTAAGGGGGAACGGAGATTCGCTGTCCAAGGACCACGGCTATGGAACGCTCTACCAACCAACATCCGCTTGGAAGGAAACCTCCAGGTCTTCAGGAAAAAACTCAAGACCTTCCTCTTCTAGAAGCTGGATAACAAAGCTCAGCACAGCTCCTTGATGCGATTCAGTTCGCTTTGAGCGCTATACAAATTATTAATTAATTCATTCATTCATATTTACTTGTGTGTTTGTTGCCTACAAAGTTCCAACGAAGGGGGGAGCGGGGGATCTCTTTTTTCTTAATAAACAATTAGGGATGTGGCAACAGCACACTGATCTGACATGGTGAAACCTTCTTTTCCTCTTATAAAGTAAGTGCTGTACTGAGCTGTGGCGAGCATGCTTTTAGGTAAAAGAGAAGTTCAGGATTTGATACTGCATCTGTTCCCCACCGGCTCTGCAGTTCTCTCCTCAGCTCTGGCTCAGGCTCTTAGCTGAACACTGAGAGGCTGAACTAGGTTCGCCTAGGTGGATCCCATCCATATGTGATGTCTCAGTCTGGCTTTAGCCTGCTGTAGGTTGAAAATGAATCACAGGAGTGCATAATGAACTACACTCATGCGATTCCTAGGAGAAGTGTAGGCAAAAAAAGCATAGCAAGGTTTCATGGACTCCAACCTAGGTAAGCCCTCACACTCTGCTGAATTGGCCTATGAACCTCAAGTACTCTCTAAGTGTTCAAAGGGCTATTCAATGTGTCAGGCTAAAAGGTGCCATGCAGTGCTTCGGCTGGTATGTCTAGGGGACAGGAACAACACCAGAGCAGAGATTCTTGCAGCTCTGCAGGGACATGCCAGTTGGAGCCAGGAATGGTGATGTGTGATAATGTGATAAACCTCCTGTCCGCCCTTAAGCCCCATACACACTATCAGTTTTTCTGCTGAGTTTTTCCTTCAGGTTTACCAAAATCATGTAGTGCAAGGGCCTGCCTGATTGCATACAATTTGAAACTCCTAGGGTTTGACTTCATATGATATGGTTTTGGTAAATCTGAAGGAAAAACTCAGCAGAAAAACTGATAGTGTGTATGGGACATTAGACAGCGAAAGTTGACACATGTTCTCAATTTCGTGGTGCAGCATTTAATAAATAGGTACCCAGGGTTTAAAGATCTACTAAAGAGGGCCAGAAGAGTCTGTAGCCATTTTAGGCGATCATACACAGCCAGTGCTTGGTTGGCTGAAATTCAACAGGAATTCCACCTGCCCGTAAACCACCTGATTTGTGCCCACCAGGCGGAACTCGTTGATGGCCCTCAGCTGCACATTCATGTGTGAGTATGGCACAACCATAGGCTCAGGCCAGCCCGGCTTTTTTTCCCTGCGTCAATGGCTGCTCATAAAGGATGCATGCATTGTACTGTCACCATTTGAGGAGGCCACAAGGATAGTGATGACGACAGATGACATTATTAAACGCTGGGCAAGCATCCTCTGTACCCCCCCGTCCACAGCCACCTCAGTTTTCCCCACTGTCAACAGCCACTGCTGTACCCCCCAATCAACACACACCTCTATATCCCTCCCTGTCCACAGCCACCTCTGTATCTCCACCCCCCGTCCACTGCCACCTCTGTACCCCCCTGTCCACAGCCACCTCTGTACCCCCTCCCCCTGTATCCCCCCTCCTGTCCACAGCCACCTCTGTATCCCCCCTTTCCACAGCCACCGCTGTACCCCCCCTGTCCACAGCCACCTCTGTATCTCCCCCCTGTCCACAGCCACCTCTGTATCTACCCCCTGTCCTTAGCCACCTCTGTATCTCCCCCTGTCCACAGCCAGATCTGTATCTCCCCCACAGCCACCTCTGTATCTCCCCCCTGTCTATAGCCACCTCTGTATCCTCTGTGTGCACAGCCACCACTATACCCACCCAACTATAGCCACCTCTGTACCCCCTTGTACCCCATTATCTTCATTTATTAACAGGTGAATGCGGCCCTCCATGCTTTCACATACATTGAATCCGGCCCTTAAGTGGAAAAAGGTCGCTGACCCCTGGTCTAAGGTCATCAGTGGTGTACCCCAAGGTTCAGTTTTGGGACCCTTACTTTTTAATATATTTATAAATTATAAAGGGTCTGGGATTAAAAGTAATTTTGAAGTGTTCGCTGATGACACCAAGCTATGCAGTGGATTAACATCTCAAATTTACAAGCCGACCTCAATGCCCTGTTTTATTGAGCAACTATGTGACAAATGAGGTTTAATCTTGATGAATGTAAAATTATGCATTTGGGGGCTAAGAATATGCATGCATCATACATACTAGGGGGAGTACAACTGGGGGAATCAATGGTGGAGAAGGATCTCAGGGTTTTGTTAGATCATAAGCTTAATAATAGCATGCAATGCCAAGCTACGGTTTCCAAAGAGAGTCCTTTCTTGCATTAAGAGAGGTATGAACTCCAAAGAGAGAGAGATATAATTCTGCACCTGTACAAATCATTAGTACGATTTTATCTGGAATATGCAGTTCAGTTTTGGGCTCCAGTTCTCAAAAGAATATTGGGGAACTGGAGAAAGTGCAGAGAAGGGCAACCAAACTCTGATTTATGATGGAGAGGAGTCTGTGATAGGGGGATCTGTGATAGAGAGGAGTCTGTGATGGGGGAATCTGATGGGTGATCTGTGATGGAGGGGATCTGTGAGGGAGAGGAGTCTGTGATGGGGGATCTTTGATTGGGGAGGGGGAGTCTGTGATGGAGAGGAGTCTGTGATGGAGAGGAGTCTGTGATGGGGGGATCTGTATTGGGGGTCTGTGATGGGGGGATCTGTGAGAGAGAGTAGTCTGTTATGGGGGATCTTTGATTGGGGAGGGGGAGTCTGCGATGGAGAGGAGTCTGCGAGGGAGAGGAATCTGTGATGGAGAGGAGTCTGTGATTGGGGGGATCTGTAAGGGAGAGGAGTCTGTGATTGAGAGGAGTCTGTGATAGGGGGATCTTTGATTGGAGAGGGGGAGTCTGTGATGGAGAGGAGTCTGTGATGAGGGGATCTTTGATTGGGGAGGAGGAGTCTGTGATGGAGAGGAGTCTGTGATGGAGAGGAGTCTGTGATAGGGGGATCTTTGATTGGAGAGGGGGAGTCTGTGATGGAGAGGAGTCTGTGATGATGGGATCTTTGATTGGGGAGGGGGAGTCTGTGATGGAGAGGAGTCTGTGATGGAGAGGAGTCCGTGATGGGGGAATCTGTATTGGGGGTCTGTGATGGGGGGGATCTGTGAGAGAGAAGAGTCTGTGTTGGGGAATCTTTGATTGGGGAGGGGGAGTCTGTGATGGAGAGGAGTCTGTGAGGGAGAGGAGTATGTGATAGAGAGGAGTCTGTGATTGGGGGGATCTGTGAGGGAGAGGAGTCTGTGATGGGGGGATCTTTGATTGGGGATGGGGAGTCTGTGATAGAGAGGAGTCTGTGATTGGGGGGATCTGGGAGGGAGAGCAGACTGTGATGGGGGAGTCTGTGATGGAGAGGGAGAGTCTGTGATGGAGAGGAGTCTGTGATGGAGAGGAGTCTGTGATTGAGAGGAGTCTGTGATTGAGAGGAGTCTGTGAGGGAGAGGAGTCTGAGATGAAGGGGAGTCTGTAATGGAGAGGAGTCTGAGATGAAGGGGAGTCTGTGATAGAGGGATCATTGATTGGGGATGGGGAGTCTGTGATGGAGAGGAGTCTGTGATTGGGGGGATCTGGGAGGGAGAGGAGACTGTGATGGGGGGATCTTTGATTGGGGAGGGGGAGTCTGTGATGGAGAGGAGTCTGTGATTGAGAGGAGTCTGTGATGGAGAGGAGACTGAGATGAAGTGGAGTCTGTGATAGAGGGATCATTGATTGGGGAGGGGGAGTCTGTGATGGAGAGGAGTCTGTGATGAGGGGATCTTTGATTGGGGAGGGGGAGTCTGTGATGGGAGGAGTCTGTGATGGAGAGGAGTCTGTGATGGGGGATCTGTGAGGGAGAGGAGTCTGTGATGGGGGGATCTGTAATGAAGTAGAGTCTATGATGGGTCTGTGATGGGGAAGGTGGGGTTGGGGGGGGGGGGTCTGTGAGGGAGAGGAGTCTGTGATGGGGGATCTGTGAGGGAGAGGAGTCTGTGATGGGGGGATCTGTAATGAAGTAGAGTCTATGATGGGTCTGTGATGGGGAAGGTGGGGTTGGGGGGGGGGGGGTCTGTGAGGGAGAGGAGTCTGTGATGGGGGATCTGTGAGGGAGAGGAGTCTGTGATGGGGGGATCTGTAATGAAGTAGAGTCTATGATGGGTCTGTGATGGGGAAGGTGGGGTTGGGGGGTCTGTGAGGGAGAGGAGTCTTTGATGGAGAGGAATCTGTGATGGAGAGGAATCTGTGATGGAGAGGAGTCTGTGATGGGGGATCTGTGATAGGGGGGATCTGTAGTGAAGTAGAGTCTATGATGGGTCTGCGATGGGGAGGGTGGAGTTGGGGGTCTGTGATAAGGGGGGTCTGTGATTAGGGGATTCTGTGAAATACTAATAAGTTTATGTTGATTAAAATTGTTCTTTATTTTAAATATTGAATTTTTTTCTGTTTTTTTGCACTAAAAATAAAATGTATGCATAGGAATTCATTCATATTTTTATTCAAACTAGTTTGCCCCCCCCCCCCCCCCCCCCCCCCAACAGTCTGAGAGACCATGAATTGACTGTTAGGATGCCAGTCCCAAGGGGAGAAAAAGTTTGAGGACCCCTGAACTAGATGGACATGTGTCTTTTTTCAACCTAACTATGCTTGTGTTTTCTCTTCTTAAACATTTCCCTCTAACCTATGATAGCCTTAAGAAATAAACATCTATTAGAAGCCAAAGACTTGGCAGCTCCTATGTGATATTCTATGAACTCAGCAGAGACTCCTGGTTTTTTCCCCGAAAAATAGCAGTTGAGTGGGAAAGGTGAACTGGGCCCTTAGGCAACAGAAACAAAGACTGATTCCACAAACGACATTGTGTCTGAAAACTGTAACATACAACTGCCAAAATCTGCTAGTGCAATGTTCTGATTTATAAACATGTTCTATAAAGTGGTTCCAAATGATGCTCTAATTTTCTCTGAACGGCTGTCTAGCCTGTATGTACGTTCTTTTGAAAGAAATGGATGTGCACCACATGCAATGTGAACACCAAGTGACACCATAAAAATAAGTGGGTGCAATCCTAGGGTCATATGTCTAGCAGTGTATGTGACATTCACCAAACATTCACAGGTGGTTCATCATTCCCTGTAATTTAAAAGTATTCCGTCCCACTTACATTTATTATTTGTGTGTTGTGTTGAACTGCATTATTGGTAAGTAGTGTGCTGACATCTAGTGGAGGTTTTAAACAACTTGTTTACTATGTGATTTTGGTTTCTCCCTCTGTCCTCCTCTCCTGTTTAGTGTAAGTTAGTTCAATCTTAGTTACATCCTCCCCATTTTTTCTTGGGCTTAGGGACGTCATAGTCTTCTTACACTTCAAAAGACTGGAAAAACATCCTCCTGTGGCTGGATTTAATGTCAGTGACTTTTTGCAGTGTTACTAAACCCACAACAGTATAATCTGTCTGTATATGCAGAATAGAATGTTTGTTATACTCACTATGGAACTTAAGGGGTTAATCCTCTGCATTGTGTAAAAAGGTTCCTTGACACTATATGGACAGATCCTTCCCTCCTGCACTGTCTATCTTGGCAAGGCCATATAATACAGTGAGGGAAGCCGTCCTGCACATGCTCAGTTTAGTCTCTATTGCTGGAGAGAACATTTCCTCTTTCACTTGAACTGTTCAGGTCACATGATATTGACATCACACATGTGGGCATGTATACAGGCT
The DNA here is from genome assembly GCF_037356315.1 of Lithobates pipiens. Classification (NCBI taxonomy): domain Eukaryota; kingdom Metazoa; phylum Chordata; class Amphibia; order Anura; family Ranidae; genus Lithobates; species Lithobates pipiens. The sequence goes on along the minus strand of NW_027507789.1, from coordinate 53,151,455 downwards.
GTAGAGGAAATCTTCTCCTACCCGAAAACTCAGCACTGGACAAACTGTGCAGTTTATCATGTGACCGTGGTCTACAGATCAGCAAAAAAAGGTATATAGCGCCAGTATTTTAATGTAAAAAGAAGATTTAAGCTGTGGGCACTGGGGGGGGGGGGGGGGGGCGTCGGATGAACTATTTTCATATTACTTGGTTTAGTAACACTGTGGATGGTGCCAGGTCAGCAAGTGACCATAGGGTCTGGGCAGACTGAGTTTAACCCCTTCCTGCCGAGCGTACGCAGATGTGCGTACTCGGCTTCCGGGGGGTATACCGGGATGATGCCCGCACCTGCAGGCATCATCCCGGTACCGTTTTTTTCAGCAGGCGATTGGCTATCCAGGCATAACAACCGATGCAGCTAAAAGCCGCTCGGCTGTTATGCCGGAGGAGCGGGAGGGGACGTCCCCCCCTCCCGCCGCCTCCCGCCGCTGTTACCGGTGCTCCCGCTCGATCGGGAGCACCGATTCACCGACTCCGGCTGCTGGAGAGGAACTGGAACGAAGCCGTAATTGGCTTAGTTCCAGTCTCCTCATAGTAAACACGGAAGCAACGTCATGACGTCACTTCCCATTTACTCGGCTGCCAATGGCGCCGGTTTTAAAAAGATATACGGTATTCAGAATCGCCGTTTTCGGCGATCTGAATACATTGAAGTGTAAAGGAGGGGTGGGGGGGACTTTTAGACCCCAGATCCCTCCATAAAGAGTACCTGTCACCACCTATTACTGTCACAAGGGATGTTTAAATTCACACCTGAGACCTTGTAATACTAACGAGTCACATGACACTGGGGAGGGAAAATGGTTAATTGGTCCTAATTTGGAAATTTTCACTTAGGAGTGTACTCACTTTTGAGTTATTTTGAGGGGGCAGCAAATTTACACTGTTATACAAGCTGTACCCTCACTACTTTACATGGTAGCAAAGTGTAATTTCTTCAGTGTTGTCACATGAAAAGATATAATAAAATATTTACAAAAAATGTGAGGGGTGTACTCACTTTTGTGAGATACTGTATATGTGGCTGTAGGGCTGGGAATGCCTTGGTCACTTATGATGGCAGTACGCAATGACAGCATGTCATTTTTTTGGGGTAGAGCGGAAACCCTCTTTTAGAGGGTTCCAGCTCCCACTTCCTCCCGGGATCACTTCTCCCCCCCTCCCTCTCGGCAATCATCTAGGACACATCACAGGTCCCAGATAATTGCACGACCAGTCACAGTGTGCAGCATGGCATGTGCACGTGCAGTGCGTGCCCGGCTGTGAAGCCACAGTTACTCTGGGTGATCAGGCAGGGCAGAGAGGTTGGCACACACAGGGTGGTCAGGCAGGGTGGTGAGGTTGAGACACTCATAGTGATCAGGTTCCTGTTCTTAGGGGAGGTGAGGTCCTGATCCCAAGGGAAGATGGAGTCCCCGTTGCCAGGGGAGATGGGATTCCTGTCTGTAGGCAAGATGGGGTCCTCATCCCCAGGGTAGATGGGTCTCCATCGCTAGGGGAGAAGGGTGTCCCTGTCCTTAGGGGAAAAGAGGGTCCCTGTCCCCAGGGGAGAAGGGTGTCCCTGTCCCCAGGGGAGAAGGGTGTCCCTGTCCCCAGGGGAGAAGGGGGTCCCCAGGGAAGAAGGGTGTTTCTGTCCCCAGGTGAGGTAGGGTCCCTGTCCTCGGGAGAGAAGGGGGTCCCTGTCCTGAGGGGAGAAGGCTGTCCCTGTCCCCAGAGGAGATGGGGGTCCCTGTCCCCAGGGGGTCCCTGTCCTTGGGAGAGAAGGGTGTCCCTGTCCCCGGAGAAGAAGGGCATCCCTGTCCCCAGGTGAGCTAGGGTCCCTGTCCTCATGAGAGAAGGCGGTCCCTGTCCTTAGGGGAGAAGGGTGTCTCTGTCCTCGGGGGGAGAAGGGTGTCCCTGTCCCTGGGGGAGAAGGGGATCCCTATCCCTGGAGAAGAAGGGTGTCCCTGTCCCCAGGTGGGATAGGGTCCCTGTCCTCAGGAGAGAAGGGGCCCCTAACCTTAGGGGAGAAGCCTGTCCATGTCCCCAGGGGAAATGGGGGTCCCAGTCCTCAGGGGAGATAGGATGCCAGTCCCCAGGGGAGAAGGGGGTCCCTATCCCCAGGAGAGAAGGGGTCCCTGTCCCCAGGAGAGAAGGGGTCCTTGTCCCCAGGGGAGAAGGGGTTCTCAGTCCCCAGGGGAGAAGGAGATCCCTGTGCCAGGGGAGAAGGGGTTCCTGTCCCCAGGGGATAAGGGTTCCCAGTGCCCAGGGGAGATAGGATGCCAGTATCCAGGGGAGAAGGGGGTCCCTGTCCCCAGGAGAGAAGGGGTCCTTGTCCCCAGGAGAGAAGGGGGTCCCAGTTCCCAGGGGAGATAGGGTGCCAGTCCCCAGGAGGGAAGGGTTCCCAGTCCCCAGGAGAGATAGGATGCCAGTCCTCAGGGGAGAAGGGGGTCCCTGTCCCCAGGGGAGAATGATCCTTGTCCCCAGCAGAGAAGGGGTCCTTGTCCCCAGGGGATATGGGAGTCCCAGTCCCCAGGGGAGATAGGATGCCAGTCCCAAGGGGAGAAGGGGTCCCTGTCCCCAGGAGGGAAGGAGTCCTTGTCATTAGAGGAGAAGGGGAGTCCCTGTCCCCAGGGGAGAAAGGGGGCCCAGGGGAGAAGGGTGTTTCTGTCCCCAGGTGAGATAGGATCCCTGTCCTCGAGAGAGAAAGGGGTCCCTGTCCTGAGGGGAGCAGGCTGTCCCTGTCCCCAGAGGAGATGGGGTCCCTGTCCCCAGGGGGTCCCTGTCCTTGGGAGAGAAGGATTTCCCTGTCATTGCGGGATAAGGGTGTCCATGTCCTCGGGGGAGAATGGTGTCCCTGTCCCTGGAGAAGAAGGGCATCCCTGTCCCCAGGTGAGCTAGGGTCCCTGTCCTCAGGAGAGAAGGCGGTCCCTGTCCTTAGGGGATAAGGGTGTCTCTGTCCTCATGGAAGAAGGGCGTCCCTGTCCCTGGGGGATAAGGGGGTCCCTATCCCTGGAGAAGAAGGGTGTCCCTGTCCCCAGGTGAGATAGGGTCCCTGTCCTCATGAGAGAAGGGGCCCCTATCCTTAGGGGAGAAGCCTGTCCATGTCACCAGGGGAAATGGGGGTCCCAGTCCTCAGGGGAGATAGGATGCCAGTCCCCAGGGGAGAAGGGGGTCCCTGTCCCCAGGAGAGAAGGGGTCCCTGTCCCCAGGAGAGAAGGGGTCCTTGTCCCCAGGGGAGAAGGGGTTCTCAGTCCCCAGGGGAGAAGGAGATCCCTGTGCCAGGGGAGAAGGGGTTCCTGTCCCCAGGGGATAAGGGTTCCCAGTGCCCAGGGGAGATAGGATGCCAGTATCCAGGGGAGAAGGGGGTCCCTGTCCCCAGGAGAGAAGGGGGTCCCAGTTCCCAGGGGAGATAGGGTGCCAGTCCCCAGGAGGGAAGGGGTCCCAGTCCCCAGGAGAGATAGGATGCCAGTCCTCAGGGGAGAAGGGGGTCCCTGTCCCCAGGGGAGAATGATCCTTGTCCCCAGCAGAGAAGGGGTCCTTGTCCCCAGGGGATATGGGAGTCCCAGTCCCCAGGGGAGATAGGATGCCAGTCCCAAGGGGAGAAGGGGTCCCTGTCCCCAGGAGGGAAGGAGTCCTTGTCATTAGAGGAGAAGGGGAGTCCCTGTCCCCAGGGGAGAAAGGGGGCCCAGGGGAGAAGGGTGTTTCTGTCCCCAGGTGAGATAGGATCCCTGTCCTCGGGAGAGAAAGGGGTCCCTGTCCTGAGGGGAGCAGGCTGTCCCTGTCCCCAGAGGAGATGGGGTCCCTGTCCCCAGGGGGTCCCTGTCCTTGGGAGAGAAGGATTTCCCTGTCATTGCGGGATAAGGGTGTCCATGTCCTCGGGGGAGAATGGTGTCCCTGTCCCTGGAGAAGAAGGGCATCCCTGTCCCCAGGTGAGCTAGGGTCCCTGTCCTCAGGAGAGAAGGCGGTCCCTGTCCTTAGGGGATAAGGGTGTCTCTGTCCTCGTGGAAGAAGGGCGTCCCTGTCCCTGGGGGATAAGGGGGTCCCTATCCCTGGAGAAGAAGGGTGTCCCTGTCCCCAGGTGAGATAGGGTCCCTGTCCTCATGAGAGAAGGGGCCCCTATCCTTAGGGGAGAAGCCTGTCCATGTCACCAGGGGAAATGGGGGTCCCAGTCCTCAGGGGAGATAGGATGCCAGTCCCCAGGGGAGAAGGGGGTCCCTGTCCCCAGGAGAGAAGGGGTCCCTTTCCCCAAGAGAGAAGGGGTCCTTGTCCACAGGAGAGAAGGGGTCCTTGTCCACAGGGGAGAAGGGGGTCTCAGTCCCCAGGGGAGAAGGAGATCCCTGTGCCAGGGGAGAAGGGGTTCCTTTCCCCAGGGGAGAAGGGGGTCCCAGTGCCCAGGGGAGATAGGATGCCAGTACCCAGGGGAGAAGGGGGTCCCTGTCCCCAGGAGAGAAGGGGTCCTTGTCCCCAGGAGAGAAGAGGGTCCCAGTCCTCAGGGGGGATAGGATGCCAGTCCCCAGGAGGGAAAGGGTCCCAGTCCCCAGGAGAGATAGGATGCCAGTCCTCAGGGGAGAAGGGGGTCCCTGTCCCCAGGGGAGAATGGTCCTTGTCCCCAGGAGAGAAGGAGTCCTTATCCCCAGGGGATATGGGGGTCCCAGTCCCCAGGGGAGAAAGGATGCCAGTCCCAAGGGGAGAAGGGTTCCCTGTCCCCAGGAGGAAAGGAGTCCTTGTCATTAGGGGAGAAGGGGAGTCCCTGTCCCCAGGGGAGAAGGGGTCCTTATCCCCAGGGGAGATAGGATGCCAGTCCCCAGGGGAGAAGGGGATCCCTGTCCCCAGGGGAGAAAGGGTCCCTGTCCCCAAGAGAGAATGGGTCCCTGTCCCCAGGAGAGAAGGGGACCTTGTCCACAGGAGATAAGGGGGTCCCAGTCCCCAGGGGAGAAGGGGGTTCCAGTCCCCAGGGGAGAAGGAGTCCCTCTCCTCAGGGGAGAAGGAGGTCCCAGTCCCCAGGAAAGAAGGGGTCCCTGTCCCCAGGAGAGAAGGGCACCTTGTCCCCAGGGGAGAAGGGGGTCCCAGTTCCCAGGGGAGATAGGATGCTAGTCCCCAGGGGAGAAAGGGGTCCCAGTCCCCAGGGGAGATATGATGCCAGTCTCCAAGGGAGAGAGTGGTCACTGTCCCCAGGAGAGATTGGGGTCCCTGTCCTCCAGGGAAGAAGGGTGTCCCTGTCCTCAGGGGAGAAGGGGTTCCCAGTCCCCAGGGGAGAAAGGATCCCAGTCCCCAGGGGAGATGGAGTGGGGTATGGGATGGTCTCACTTACCATGACCAAGTCTGTAGGGCCCTCATTCATGGTCCCCTGAGCTCCCTCCAACAGCAGCACGCAAAGGCGATCAGCATATCCCCAGGGAGCACAGCTACAACATGCTCTATCTACAGCACACTTGTCAAAAGAACAAGAAGTACACAGAGATAAACCTTATGGCATTTTAATTAATTGCAAGCTCTTGGGCACAGGGATCTCTGGTGGGCTTTCTTAAACTGCAGTGTAGGTCACTTACACATACATAGCTATTCACAGCCCCGTCCCCCTCTCGAAGCACAGACCTTGGCCTTCCCACTCTGTCAATCCGATCTCTCCTGACAAATACACTGCTTATGCACGGGGCTGGTGCTGTCGCTGACGTAATCAAGCAACTTGCCGCCTCCGCCCGCCCAGTCGAGTCTATTTCTCTGGACCCAAAATTACTGTCTGTGCATGTGCAGTAAAGCCACGCGAACAGCTGTTAACGACGTAGCTGCACCGCAAGTGACGTGGTTGAGGATTTTCAGAAGGCGACAATTTTTTATGACAAAGGCAGCAGAGCACACAGTGTACACTGATGACATGTTTTTGGGCATGTCTAGTATGCCCAAAGTCTGCAACTGGTTAAGGATTGTTAAAAAATGGTTAAATGTGAATAACTTTTGGGCTGATTTTCCAAATGATCTGAAATTTTCAGAATATATCGGCATAGATAGAGTCTTCTTTTGTGTTAAGTTTTAGGGAAATTAGTTAACATCTAAGCTCTACATTAAGCCACATTAGGCTCCCCAAAAAACAAGCTTAATGTCCCTAGTTTGCCTTGTAGGAGACCAAAACCCATGAAACTTATTGGATATGTTTGGAACGTTGAGAACTTAGGATGTGCAAAGTTTCATGACAATTGATTGAGGTTTAGGCATTATTATACATTATGCTGTTCACATTAAATGTTTTAGAATTGTAAAATATAGCTTAATGCGATTAACTTTTGGTGTGATTTACCAAATGAGCTGAAATTTTCAGAATGTTTTGGCAAAAATAGAGTCTTCTATTGTGTGCAGCTTGGGAAAAATTGGTTAACATTTAAGGTCTTTTTTGTACATTAAGCCACATTAAGCTCCCCAAAAAACAAGCTTAATGTCCCTAGTTTGTCTCGTGGAACACCAAAATGCATGAAACTTATAGGATAAGTTTGAGAAGTTAAAAACGTAGGCTGTGCAAGGTTTCAGGGCAATTGATTGAGGTTTAGGCACTTTATTGCATGTTAAGCTACATTAAGCCATTTTCCCTTCAAATGTTTTAGTATATCCCCTAAAAAAAAGGCCTGAAAAAAGTCCTAGTGTGCATTAACACAATGGCTAACATGGAGGGGAGTTTCTCAGCAGAAAAAATAAGAGCTCAAAAGAGCTTGAAAACCTGTAGGAGCCACTTCTTTGAGCTCCGTTGAGCTGCAGTGTGCATGAGCTCTAAACAAGTATGGCATATATACCCCGTGCAGCCAGCAGATAGCTGTTCATTACTATGGCAACTATCTCTCCTAGGCAGTGGCGTCACTAGGGGGAGGCTCTTTGGGGACCCTAATGTAAGTGGGGGACTCTCTGGGGACCCTGATTTTAAGGGAGGGGTCCTCTGGGGACCCTGATTTAAGAGGGACGCTCTCTGGGGACCCTGATTTAAGGGGGGGCTCTCTGGGAACCCTGGTGTAAGTGGGGGGCTCTCTGGGGACCTTGATTTAAAGGGGGCTCTCTGGGGGACCCTGATGTAAGGGGGGCTCTCTGGGGACCCTAATGTAAGGGGGGCTCTCTGGGGACCCTGATGTAAGAGGGGGTTCTCTGGAGATATAAACACACACACATACGTATATTACTGTATATACATGTGTATGCCCGCCCAAGTGTATGACTTTCTTTACTACGCTGCTTTGGGCTCTAGCCCCAGATCTTTTGTAGACCTAGCAATGCCCCTGCTCCTAGGCATGAAAATACAACCAGAAGTGCACCCGGAAAGTATTCACAGCACTTCACTTTTTCCACATTTTGGTTTGTTTGAAATCTTTGCAAATGTATTAAAAATAAACATATCCCATGTATATACGTATTCACAGCCTTTGCTCAATACTTTGTTGAAGCACCAATTACAGCCTCAGGTATTTTTTAGTATGATGCTCCAAGCTTGGCACACCTATTTTTGGGCCGTTGCTCCCATTCTTCTTTGCAGGACCTCTCAAGCTCCATCAGGTTGGATGGGGAGCATCGGTACACAGCCATTTTCAGATCTCCCCAGAGGTTTAAGTTTAAAGGGATTGTAAAGTGATTTTTTTTTTTTTAAATGACAAACATGTTATACTTACCTCCACTGTGCAGCTCGTTTTGCACAGAGTGGCCCTGATCCTGCTCTTCTGGGGTCCCTCGTCGGCTGTCTCGGCTTCCTCCTGCAGGTGCTTCTCACGTTCATGCGAGCTCCCTCGCATGGTGAGAAGCATCTGCGGGCGCGCTTCCATGATACAGCCGGCGTCAGTGGATGTGATTGACAGCAGCGCGAGCCAATGGCTGCGCTGCTTTCCATCCATCCACTCTAGCCAATCAGCGGCCAGGCTGAACAGTGGAAAGGACATTGGGGGACGAGCGCGGGACTTTCGAGGGGTGAGGTAAGTAAAACGGGGAGGCTGGGGGCGCCGGGACTGTCAGATGTTTTTTCACCTTAATGCATAGAGGTGAAAAAACATTTACCTTTACAACCCCTTTAAGTCTGGGCTCTGGCTGAGCCACTGAAGCCACTGAAGGACATTCACAGAGTTGTCCTGTAGCCACTCCTTTGCTATCCTGGAAAAATGGAAACGCTGTTAATACCTTCGGGATGCACTATACATCCGCAATTTACATTGGATGCCTAAATGTGCCCATGTGTATGAGATTTAAATTAAAGTTTTACTAACCCCAGTAATATGAAAATAGTTCATCTGCCAACCCCCCCCCCCCCCCCCCCACATTGCCCACTGATTATAAATTGTCTTTTTACATTAGAATACTGCCAATATACCAATATATACCCCTTTGGATGATCTTTATACCACGTGATAAACTGCACAGTTTCTTCCATAGGTGTGCACAGCATATTGCATCTGAGTGTGCACCCAAAAGCTCAAACACACATGAACGCCACCTGCTGCCACAGGAAGGCGACTCTGGTGGTGGGAGCCAGTTGATAGGGAGCATATTACGATACACCCTAAATATGGGTGTAATGTGTTCCTAAAGTTTAACCTAGATTTTAATATAATGGGGACATTTACAATGGTCACTGGTAGTGGCCTAACTAGAACCTTCAGGGCCCCGATGCAGGAAACCATGGCGGCCCCCCCCCCCCCCCGACCTCCGGACAGGGCTCTTTTCTTCGAGCCCGATGGTGGAACACCAGGGCCCAGTCCCAAGTGGGTGGCTGCATATAAAGGAACCAATTTAAAAAACATCAATTACAGCCACTGTGCCCATCAAACGCCACCACTGTACCATCTAATGCCACCACTGTACCATCAAATGTCACTATTGTGCCTATCAAACTCTGCCGCTGTGCCCAAATGCCACCGCTGTGCCCATCAAATGCCACCGCTGTGCCCATCAAATGCCACCGCTGTGCCCATCAAATGCTGCTACTGTGCACATCAAATGCTGTTGGTGTTCCCATCAAATGCTGCCACTGTGAATCCCCACCGCCCGCTCACTGTCTGCCCGCCACTTACCCTGTCTTGGTGGGGCAGCGGGTAACGGGCATGAGCGGGGTCCTCCATGCAGCTACTGCCATCTTCATCTCCCGTCCTCTCCTCCTGATGGGCGTCCAATAGCTGTGTCTATCGTTTCAGCCAATCGGGTGATAGGTAAAAGACCCGCACACCTGATTGGTGGAGAGGCCGTTCAGTGTTAGGAAAGTGAATATTAATTCACTTTTCTAACACACCTGGGTAGACTGTGAGCGTCAAGCATGGCGCTCGCAGTTCACCTATTTTGAAGCCTATTATAGCCCATGGCTCTAATCAGGTGCTGCAAAAACACCCCCCCCCCCCCCCCCCGCCGCTGTAATTCAGGCACCCGGCACCCCAAAAGGGACCAGACACCTAAATATGGGGGTGGCAGCGGTGGCCATGGATAGATTCATGCTATGCTATGCATGAGTCTATCCTTTGGTCATAGAGGGGGTGGAACCTGTGCACCCTTTTGGATGCACCGCCACTGATAAACACATGCATACATACACATACATATATGAACACACACACACACACACATACATACATGCATGCTCTCACACACACACACATACAAGCATGCTCACACACACTCACACACATACAAGCATGCTCACACGCACACATACAAGCATGCTCACACACACAAACATACATTAATGCTCACACACACACATTAATGCTCACACACACACATACAAGCATGCTCACACACACATACATGCATGCTCACACACACACACACATACATGCATGCTCACACACATACATGTATGCTCACACACACACACATACATGCATGCTCACAAACATACAAGCATGCTCACACACGCACATACAAGCATGCTCACACACACGCACATACAAGCATGCTCACGCACACACAAGCATGCTCACACACACACACAAGCATGCTCACACACACATACATGCATGCTCACACACACACACACACACATACATGCATGCTCACACACACACACATGCATGCTCACACACACACATACATGCATGCTCACACACATGCACACACACATACATGCTCACACACACACACATACATGCATTCTCACACACACACACATACAAGCATGCTCACACACACACACACACATACAAGCATGCTCACGCACACACAAGCATGCTCACACACACACAAGCATGCTCACACACACACACATACAAGCATGCTCACACACACACACACAAGCATGCTCACACACATGCACATACAAGCATGCTCACACACGCACATACAAGCATGCTCACACACACGCACATACAAGCATGCTCACGCACACACAAGCATGCTCACACACACACACAAGCATGCTCACACACACATACATGCATGCTCACACACACACACACACACATACATGCATGCTCACACACACACACATGCATGCTCACACACACACATACATGCATGCTCACACACATGCACACACACATACATGCTCACACACACACACATACATGCATTCTCACACACACACACATACAAGCATGCTCACACACACACACACACATACAAGCATGCTCACGCACACACAAGCATGCTCACACACACACAAGCATGCTCACACACACACACATACAAGCATGCTCACACACACACACACAAGCATGCTCACACACATGCACATACAAGCGTGCTCACACACATGCACATACAAGCATGCTCACACACACATACAAGCATGTTCACACACACATACATACAAGCATGTTCACTCATACAAACATGCTCACACACACATACATACAAGCATGTTTACACACACACACATACAAGCATGTTCACTCATACAAACATACTCACACACACACACACACACATACAAACAGAAATACAGTAGATAGTCTTATTAAAAAAAACGGCAGACATTTACCTTCCTGGCTCTTCCTGCCAGGTACTGCACTCTAGGGGGAGACAAAGAGCACACACTGCTTTCACTACTAAGCCTAATGTGAGGAGCTCCCGCACAGTGCCGATTTCAGTTCGGCTGATGATCGGGGAGCTCCTCTCAGCCTTCCCTCCTATCGAAGAGTGCAGGGGGCCCTTGGGCCCCCCCGTAGCAAGGGGCCCGGTCGCCATGGCGATCTTGGCGACCCCTATAATTCCGCCACTGGTCACTGGCAACCTCAACCACCCACCTGGTGCTGCTCCTGGATAATGCTAATGCACATGGGTTGATTAGAATGTGCCTAGGCACACCTGGCACACCCGGCACACCCTGTGTGCACGCCTGTGGTTTCTTCAGTGCTGAGAATTCAGGAAGGAGGAGATTTTCATTATGGCCTGAATATACTCCGACATGTGTGATGTCAATATCATGTGACCTGGCTATCTCTGAAAGCAAGAAAAAGTTCTCTCCAGCATAAAAGACACAACTGAGCATGTGCAGGTCGGCTACCCTGCCTGTGTTAGCTGGTTTTCCCCAGATAAACATTGCAGGGATGGGGAGAATCTATGCATACAGATAAAACATTCTGCATATACAGACTGATTTTACTGTTATGGGTTTAGTAACCCTTTAATGGCAAAATATTTTTTGGGATATTATAGCAAAAAGTAAAGAATATATATATATAACTATATATTCATTCTCATAAACTGTTTTAATACAGAAACCATGTCTCTTATTTCCTGTCTTCACATGCCAAACAAATACACCATTGCCATAGGACAATACAGGCTTACTGACACTGCCCTCAGGCATATCCATTGGGAGCGCCTGCTGAGGTCTAAAGCTGGCCATCACGATCCTGACTACCATCTGAGCACCATGTAAATGGTAGCAAGAGGTGATGAAGATTTAAAACTGTACTGAAGGCTTATTTAATAAAAATAGCAATCCTTGCACATATGTGTTCCTTAAAAATGTGTATTAAAAAAAAACGGTGAATATGACATTCACCCAACATGTTGAATCAATCACTGATATTTAAAGCTGAACTCCAGTAGAAAATTATTTTGATGCGCAGGAGTTGATTTACTAAAGGAAAAAAAGACTATGCAGTTGCTCCATAGCTTAGTAAAAGAGATAAAGCTTCACCTTGCAAAGAATACCCAATCATGTGTAAAAAAACATAATTTTTGCTTGCACATAATTGGATGATGGGAAGTCATCAGAGATTATGCTCATTTACTAAGCTCTGGAGCAACTGCTCTTTGCACAGTGCGGCACAGCCTATTTGCCTTTAGTAAATCATCCCCTAAGCATCAATCACATAATTTACCTCTAATGAAGCATATCCTATGTTCAGCTGACTGCTGGGTACTTCCCAGAGTGGTGTTCCTCCAGCACTGCATGCAAGATCACTCCGCTCACCCTGTCCTTCCTGTCCCCTCATCCATTCACAAATCTCCTAGTATACTTCTCCCAGAATGCAATGCGTTCTGTGAATAATGGAGATCCTGTCATTACCACTTGAGGTCCGTAAGGTTTTACCCCTGCACCAGAAATAGAAATAAAGCGTTACTGGATTTACAGATTTCCAACAATACAGACCTGATCACAGATGTGTAAATACGGGGCAATTTAGGGAACAGTGACCACAGGTCAATTGGCTTCTGTATAAATCACACAAATAGGAAACATAAGGGGAATACAAAGACACTGAATTTCAAAAGAGCCAACTTGACTTACGAACCTTACTAGAAGGCATAAATTGGGACAAAATCTTAGGAACAAAGAACGCGGATGAGAGATGGGTTTGCTTTAAGAGCATATTAAATAAGGGTATTAGCCAATGCATCCCATTGGGTAATAAAGTTAAAAGAGCGAACAGAAGTTCTGGATGGTTTAGCTCCAATGTAAAAATGCATATAAAAGCAAAGGAGAAGGCCTTCAAAACATACAAGGAGGAGGGATCATCATCAGCATTCAGACTTTATAAAGAATGCAACAATAAATGTAAGGGTGCAATAAGGACGGCTAAGATAGAGCATGAAAGACACATAGCGGAGGAGAGCAAAAAAAATCCCAAGAAATTCTTTAAGTATGTGAATAGTAAAAAAGGGAGGAGAGACCATATTGGCCCCATAAAGAATGAGGAAGGACATCTGGTTACAAAGGATGGGGAGATGGCGAAAGTATTGAATTTATTCTTCTCCTCAGTCTTCTCAAGAAAATTGGGGGGCTTCAGTAACCAAAACTGTAGTGTTTATCCTCAAGACACATCACAGGAAGCACCACCATGGTTAACAGAGGACAGAATTAAAATTAGACTTGGGAAACTTAACATTAATAAATCACCGGGACCAGATGGCTTGCACCCGAGGGTACTTAGAAAACTCAGCCAAGTAATTGCCAGACCATTGTTCCTAATTTTTACTGACAGTCTACTGACTGGAATGGTACTAGCTGATTGCAGAAAAGTCAATGTAGCACCAGTATTTAAAAAGGGCCCAAAATACATCCCTGGGAATTACAGACCAGTTAGCCTAACATCAATAGTATGTAAACTCCTGGAGGGGATGATAAGGGACTATATACAAGATTTTAGTAATGAGAACGATATCATTAGCAGTAATCAGCATCGATTCATGAAGAATCGTTCTTGCCAAACCAACCTACTAACCTTCTATGAGGAGGTGAGTTGCCAGCTAGATAAAGGACGGTCCATAGACATGGTATATCTGGATTTTGCAAAAGCATTTGACATAGTTCTCCATAAATGTTTACTGTACAAAATAAGGTCTGTTGGCATGGACCATAGGGTGAGTACATGGCTTGAAAACTGGCTACAAGGGCGAGTTCAGAGGGTGGTGACAAATGGGGAGTACTCGGAATGGTCAGGGGTGGGTAGTGGGGTCCCCCAGGGTCCTGTGCTGGGACCAATCCTATTTAATTTGTTCATAAACAACCTGGAGGATGGGGTAAACAGTTCAGTCTCTGTATTTGCAGACGATACTAAGCTAAGCAGGGCAATCTTCTCCGCAGGATGTGGAAACCTTGCAAAAGGATCTGAACAAATGAATTGGGTGGGCAACTACATGGAAAATGAGGTTCAATGTAGAAAAATTTAAAATAATGCATTTGGGTGGCAAAAATATGAATGCAATCTATACACTGGGGGAGAACCTCTGGCGGAATCTCGGATGGAAAAGGACCTGGGGGTCCTAGTAGATGATAGACTCAGCAATGGCTGCTGCTAACTAAACAAACAGAACATTGACATGCATTAAAAAGGGGATCAACTTCAGAGATAAAGCGATAATTCTCCCACTCTACAAGACTCTGGTCCAGCCGCACCTGGAGTATGCTGTCCAGTTCTGGGCACCAGTCCTCAGGAAGGATGTACTGGAAATGGAGCGAGTACAAAGAAGGGCAACAAAGCTAATAAAGGGTCCTGGAGGATATTAGTTATGAGGAAAGGTTGCGAGCACTGAACTTATTCTCTCTGGAGAAGAGACGCTTGAGAGGGGATATGATTTCAATATACAAATACCATACTGGTGACCCAACAATAGGGATAAAACATTTTCACAGAAGGGAGTTTAACGAGGCTCGTGGCCACGTATTAAAATTAGAAGAAAAGAGGTTTAACCTTAAACTACGTAGAGGGTTCTTTAATATAAGAGGGGCAAGGATGTGGAATTCCCTTCCACAGGCGGTGGTCTCAGCGGGGAGCATCAATAGTTTCAAGAAACTATAAGGTAAGCACCTGAATGACTGCAACATGCAGGGATATACAATGTAATACTTGTGTCTTTTTTCAACCACACCTACCATATAACTATGTAACTATGATTCGGATGGTGCCTTTGCCAGCAATAGCCGCCGATTTGGCATGCCAAATCACACAAATGTGAACTTAAGGTATTTTTATTTACTATAAAATAGATTTTGTTTTAGCTATTTTAGTTATTTTAGCTCTGCTGCCAAATGATAAATCATCAAAGACATGACCCCTACTAGCTGTTGTAGCTACTTTTTGTTACCGGTAATAGGTACCCCAGGGAAATGTTATAGGGTACTAAGGCTGTAATCCGTGTTGTTCCCCCAGTGTCTATGATAGAAGGAGATACCTAGGGACCATTAAGCAAGGCAAAATTCTCATCTACTGCTTCCCCTAAAGAGTGCCACTCAAAGCAAAAATTATCACCTAGCCTTACAGCAGAAAGAAAGAAATATTATTGCCAGGAAATTCAGTACCCACTGGTTAAACATTGCCGAAACTGGAAGCAGCAAAGAAATTATGCCTTCAATTAAAATATTTTGTTTCATAATGAGCCAAAGTACTTATTAAATGTAAATGTTCATGATAACATTCTAATATATATACAAATATGTTTAATCTGCAGCAAATATTACTATCATTCTGTCTTTTGCCTAAACACAGAAGAGTCATTTACATAAATCTGAGCAAGGAAAAGTGAAGCAAAGCTGTTGCCATGGTAACTGTGCTGTTTCTGGGAAGACCTGGCAAGGACGGAAAGGGGTAATACCCCCTGGGCCACTTTTGACAAATGAGAGCTGGCCCAGAATGGAGATGGTCCTGTTGCAATACACAGTTTTGTACATATCACCCATATATTTAAAGTGAACTTATTTTTTATGTTAAAGTTTTAAAAGTAAACATCTTCGGCGGAGGGCAGACATCACATGATGCCTGCTACCTACAGTATTAGACCCCTTTCACACTGTTGGACCGTTCAGGTCCACCTGTCAGTTTTGATGGCGGACCTGAACCGGCGCTCCATGCTGGTCTGTGGAGCGACAGATGTCAGCCCTACGTCCAGATCCGTCTCTGGTGGATCGGATCGGGTGAGATCTGATGAAAACGGACATGCTGTCCGTTTTCTTCTGATCTCTCCATAGAAACCAGCGGCGCTCGACAAGCCCTTCTCGGCTCAGTGAGCAGAGAGGGACCTGTCATCCGCCGGCTCAGCAGAGATCAACGGAGAGGTCTCCCGCTGAGCCGGCGGACAGAGGCGGGCTCCGTGGAAGCAGATCCGCCTTGTGGGAATGAGGCATTAGCCATAAAAGCCTCTTCTGTGCACCTCTCTGATATAGTCCCACTTTCTTATTAGGGGACTACTTTTTTGGACTTCATGGCTAACACTCTGAGGTTCATTTACTAAAGGCAAATAGACTAGCAGCTGCTCAGAAGCTTAGTAAATGAACAGAAGCTGTGCTGACTCCCATCATCCAATAATGTGGAAGCAAAAAATTTTTTTTTTTTTCCTTGTACAACATGATTGGGTGCTCTTTGCAAAGTAAGCCCTACCTCATTTACTAAGCTGTACTTGCAGAGTGCAACTGTACTTTGAAAAGCCCACAGTCTATTTGCCTTTAGTAAGTCAACCCCCATGCATTGCCTATCTGTGCTCATCGCGGCTCCAGCCAGTCACAGCGCCGGAGCCACAATACCGGAAGTCACTCCGGGGTAGATGGTGGCGTCGGAGGAGAAGAACGAGGGTCGCTTCGGGGGCTTCCATCTCAGGTAAGTTATGTTTACTAGCTCATTATGCCTTTGCCTTGCAGTTGTATTTTTTATTTTTTTTGGCTTTACTTCCTATTGAAGCAATCTTATTATACCGTAACATGGTATTTGGCAGAGCTTAGCCATGATGTCAGAGAAAACCAGCCCCCAGTAACAACAAACTAATAAGGGATGGGCACAAAATGTTTTTCTGGCTAATAAAGGTAATTGCAGGCATCTTGGGGTATCCCCTCTTAGGCAGACTTTTTACTTTTAAAATGTAAAATGTAGTGCAAATTTGCTCTTAAGAGCTGCATGTGAATTAGAAGAATGTTTACACATTAGCAAACAAACAATAGTGATGAGGACTAACATTCATGGTCAACCGTTCTTGCTCCATTGTAAATTGTTGGCTAATCCATACTTCCCAACCATCCCAGACTCTGGGGGACTGTCCCAGGATTTCAACAGAATCCCGGTGTCCCTCAGATCTGGGCTCCAGACCCCATATGTATAGGCAATATGTAAATTGCAATTTTTGCTATAATTTTCAGTTCTGAAGTGCTATAAGCTTTTTCTAGTGTTAGGTAGTTGGAGCCCACAGTAGACATAATGGGCCCCTTTGAAGATTTAGGCTGGGTTCACACCTATGCGAATTGGATGTGGGTTTCTTCTGCATCCAATTCACATAGCAGGAGATTGTGACCGTCTCTATGGAGCTGGTTCACACATCTCTGCAGCAGGTCTGGTGTGTTTTGCAGGAAAAACTTGTGCTGTTTTTGGTCTGTTTCAAGTCCGAATTCAGCCTAAAATTTGGCTGAAATCGAACCTGAAATAGTGAACCAGCATGCAACGGACCCCTGCTGTGTGATAGATGTGGCTCATATGTGAGCTCATTCGAGTTTGAAATACTTTAGATAATCCATAGTGCTTTCGCAAGTGTTTGTCATGTAATAAACTTTAATTTATAACCAAAGATTGCATACATTTAGTTCAAAACATCAATTTAAAGAATTCAAAGAGAGGCTTTCTTGGCCATCGGTGCTAGCTATCTTAGAGAATCCTCCAATCCCATTCCATAGCACTCCATGCTCTGACCAAACATACTGTACATTCTGCTTTATTCAGTCAACTTGCTCAGCTTATTCCACAACAGTGGTGGCTGGTACTCAAAATTTCAAACAAACTGAAAAATTCTAAAAAAAAAACCCCATCAAGCAGCCTCACTGGTCCATCAATTGCAGCCACTGTGCCCATCAATCGCAGCCACTGTGCCCATGAAACGCAGCCACTGTGCCCATGAAAAGCAGCCTCTGTGCCCATGAAACGCAGCCCCTGTTCCCATCAATTGCCACCACTGTGCCATTCATTTGCCACCACTGTACCCATCAATTGCCACCACTGTGCCCATCAATTGCTCCCACTGTGCCCCATCAAAAGCAGCCACTGTGCTATATAAAATGCTGCCTGTATGCCCCCTGCCGGCCCGCCGTCTGCACTTACCTGTCTCGGTGGGACAGCTCCTCGATGCTCTCTGTGTCTTCTCCCGTCCTCTCTTCCCGTCCTCTGCTATGATTGGACGCCTGGCATCCAATCAAAACACCTGTTGTGTCAGCCATTCAGGTGACGGGTAATAGATCCGAGCACCTGATTGGCAGAGAGGCAGTTTAGAGTTAGGAAAGCAAATATTCATTCGCTTTTCTAACACAGCTGAGTGACCTGCGAGTGCCCAGCATGGTGCACACAGGTCACCTTTTTTGACGCCTATTAGAGCCTATGGCTCTAATCAGGTGCTTCAAAAACACCCCCCACTGCTGTAATTTAGGTGCCCTGCTCCCGAAAAGGGGCCAGGCAGCTCAATAGGGGTGGCATGCTATGCATGAATCTATCTATTGGTGATAGAGAGCGTGGCAGGAGAGAGGGGGCGGTGTCCTTGCGCCCTTATGGACTCAACGCCACAAAAACTGACGCTTTTAAACCACAATTAGGGCTTAATTGTGTGGACCACTACAATTAATTGTCTCTATGATTAAGCCCTGATTGTGGTCGAAATATGTCAAGGGGGTTGTATTCTGCTGTACACTAAATCCTCGTACACACGGTACGATTGTTGGCAGCGGATTGTCTGACAGATTGTTGTCCTAAAATCTTACCATTAGTCCGCTCCTTTTGACAATTGTCGTCCAATTTTCTGCCAATTTTTCATATGGTCAGTACACAAATCCGTCGCACAAAACTCAAAAGTACAAACACGCATGCTCTGAATCAATGCTCACCAAACACGAAATTAGCAGAAGGGGGCCAAAGCGTGGCGCTCAAGAGCTAAAATTCCTTGTAGTATGTTACTACATTCGTGTTTGTGGCACGACAATTGTGTACTGTTATGCCGCGTACACACGGTCGAACTGTTTGACGTACTTAGTCCGTTGAAACACATTTCAGCGGACAATCCGCTCGTGTGTGGGCTTCAGCGGACTTTTTCAGCGTGCAGTCCGGAGTACTAAGATTTTCGGTTTTTCCAAAAATCTGTCCGTCGTACTTTGGTTTCAGCGGACAATACGGTCGTCAGTATGCTAGTTCGACGGACTAAGAATGGCGCATGCCCAGAAAGGATTTACACGGCGGAAGGGTGCTTTGCTGTGTCTTGGACTTCCTATTTCTAGTCCCGTCGTACGTGCTGTACACGTCATCGCGCAAGCTTTCGACGGACTGTTTGTGTATCCGTGTGTGGTCAAGTCCGTTCAGTGGAAAGTACGCTGGATTGTCCGTCGGATTGTATGACGGACTAAGTACGCCATACAATCCGCTCGTGTGTACGCGGCATTAGTATGCAAAACAAGATCCTGGCACATGCCCCTTTTGACAAAAATCAGACGCTCGGTTGGCCAACAATCGTACTGTGTGTACGAGGCTTAAGTCTCTTGGTTTATTACATCAGATATATGTTTGACCAAAATGCAAAGTGTGGCTTTGGAGTGTATCACTTTAGGAGTTGGTCCTTCTGTATTCCCTGCGCAATTTGAGATGACTTCTAGGTGTTAGAAAACCCTGTATTTTTATAAATAATAAGCATTACGGATGAACCGCCTTCATTATACTCTTAAAAGGTTGTATGAAATGAGATTACTGGCAGAACCCACTTGCCTAAGGCCTATGTCTAGCAAACATTTTTGCTGCATTAGAATTGTGAACATTTCACCTACCTGTTGCTACGAAGTTGCTCCTTGCTAGTCAGACTGGCAAGATTTCACTCTCTAACTGTTTACTCATTAGTGGGCTAGATTCTGGGAGAGATTCCATTAAGGTAGATGTGAAAGCCTCTTCTGGGTGATTCACCTGTGTGACATTGGGATAATATGGGGAATTTGCCCTCCATCAAAAAGTGCCCACGCATGAGCAGAATGGAAGGGCACTCCAACTGGTTTGCCGATCAGCTGGAGTGGCATCACTATATCGCATGCGCACACTGTAGGTGTTTTTTTTTTTTGACGGGAGATACCATTTCATGGGCACAATTAAAAGCTATGCAAAGAGTGGAGGGACACCGTAGATGTCAGATTGTGCCTCAATGTAAACCTGTGATGCAACAGTGAGGCACAATATAGACAAATAAGGTGTCCCTCCACTGTTTGCATAGCATTAAATTGTGCCAGAGAAATGGTATTTCCCGTCGAAAGAAGGCTCCTACATTGTGCGCATGCGCTATGGTGACGTCATGCAGCTGATCGGGAAATCAGCTGGAGTGCCGTTCCATTCTGCGCATGCTCTTTCAATTTTTATTAGGGGCTGCTAAGTGATGTGGCCCACCTGTCACCCTGCCCAGCCCTCATTGAATTCTCAGTCACTCTAAGACAATGAACAGTCCATGTGCTTCTTTTTGTTTGTTTTATTGAGAGAATTTAACTTGGATGGGGTAAGGAAAATATGGGCTGCCCAGTGAATTGTAGATCAATCAATTGGGACAAACTATGTACACTCCCTGTACACGTCCCTACTTCAGTCTCCTCCAGCACTTTCCTTGCTTTCAGACTATTCCTCTTTCTTACTCCTGCACAACTCTTAATCCTCAGAACCAGCTAGCACATTTAAGGTTAGGCCTGACACTGGCTCAGCCAGGCCTCAGAAACTGCCCTTTGCAGGCAGGGACCACGGGTCCCTATAGTGTATCAAGAAAAAAGAAAGTCTATAGTGCTAACTGTCCTACAGATGGAGTACTGCTCCCAGTCAGCCCTCTTCAGGCCCTGCCAGCCCTCTTGGCTGCAGCTGCCTGACTCCACTGCCCATGACACCACAGTTCTCTCCACTGGCTCTGCACCAATCTCAGACTGCATGCTCCCAGTTCTCTCAGGTGTGCCTCCCCAGTCCTCCTGACTGTGCATGTCACTCACCAGCCCTCCTGGCTGCAATCAGTGTTTTCCTCCTGAAGAATTGCTCGGCAGTACTAGCTCCTGCTGCCCTCTTTGCTCCTCCTGTGCCTTCTGTCCAGAACCTTTATGTTTTCTTGAAAGGCTCTTTCCTGCACCTGAGCCGAGGCCCAAGGTCACCCCCCCCCCCCCCCCTGACTGGGAAGCTCCCTCAAAGGCCCCAACAGTTTAGTACTCCATCTCCAGCTCTTCCATCTGACAACTCCCATCCCAGCTGAGCTGACCCTGGGTACTTATAGAGACCTGCCCCCTGGCAATCCAAGTTGGGGATTGGTCAGGGGTCCTAGAACACCCCAGACACCTCCACCTCTCCTCTCCTCTCCTCTCCTCTCCTCCTCTCCTTCTAGAATCATCTAGAAGAAAGAGGGAGGTCTCAGTGATGCTGCCTGTGAGTCACCAGCTGCTAATGCTGAGCCACCAGCTGCTAACGCTAAGCCACTCCTAACCAACACAAACCAAAACAAACAGGCGTGGCTTCAAAAATCCTATTCTAGCACCTACCTAAGTAGAGGGTGCTATATTTAAATAAAATAATTTATCAGGTGGCCAACAGGGCCCAGGGCCATCTATAGATCAACTATAGTGTGTACACAGCTTTATACAAGAAAAAAAGACTATTGTGTTGTGGGGGAGCACATCTGCTTTTAACCTGTTCATGCCTGGACCCAGGGGTGGTGATCTTTGCAGTGTACCATGGACAAAATCTCCCCCCAGGAAAATTAGCATACTCCCCTCTATGTCTGTGGACATTTGTGGGCAATCTGTCCTGGCTCAACAAGCAGTGGCGGCCCGCCCATAGGGGGCGCCCGGGCGCCGCCCCCCCTCCCCCAGGTGTAAAAAAAAAAAGTTAAAAAAAAAAAAAAAAAAAGAAAAAAAAGTTAAAAAAAAGTTAAAAAAAAAAAAAAAAAAACGGGCCCTTTTAGACATTTAAAAAAAAAAAAATGTCATTTAACAATTTGATATAGTGTACTGTGGCGCCGGTCACAGTGCACTATGAGAAGCGCCACGTCAATGCAATCACAAGATTGCATCCATGGCGCTTCATTTGCGGGTTAAAAACCCGCCTTGCGGCGCACTGCAGAACGCCGACTGGCTTCCGCCCGTAAAATCACTGTGATTCTACGGGCGGGAGCATTGTCATTCTTAGACAGGCACGTCACTTCCGGCTTTCGGCTGCTTTACGAAACCCGGAAGTGACGTCGGCAGCTCCGTTCCTCAGCCCGAGCGGAGCTGCAAGACAGGCAGGAGGTGAGTCAAGTCACCGCATAAAGACCTTAGTTTCTACTTTGTTAAATGTTCATGCATTTAGCTGAATGAATGGAAAAAAAGCTTTCACACTTCAGCCAGAAAGGTTTCCCCAGGCCAGGCGACTTTTGCCGTGGCCAATCAGAGAATGAGCTCTGAAAGGGAAACTCCTCGCCAAATTTCTGAAAAAAATTTGGCGTGGGTTCCCCCTCCGAGAGCATACCAGGCCCTTAGGTCTGGTATGGATTCCAAGGGGAACCCCCTATGCCGAAAAAACGGCGTGGGGGTCCCCCCCAGATCCACACCAGACCCTTATCCGAGCACGCTACCCGGCCGGCCAGGAAGGGGGGTGGGGACGAGCGGGCGGCCCCCCCCCCCTCCTGAGCCGTACCAGGCCGCGTGCCCTCAACATGGGGGGGTGCCTTGGGGGAGGGGGGGCGTGCGGCCCCCCCACCCCAAAGCACCTTGTCCCCATGTTGATGAGGACAAGGGCCTCTTCCCGACAACCCTGGCCGTTGGTTGTCGGGGTCTGCGGGCGGGGGGCTTATCGGAATCCGGAAGCCCCCTTTAATAAGGGGGCCCCCGGATACCGGCCCCCCACCCTATGTGAATGAGTATGGGGTACAATGTACCCCTACCCATTCACCTGTGAAAAAAAGTACAAAAAAAAAAACACAACACAGGGTTAAAATATTTTATTGCACAGCTCCGGGGGTCTTCCGTCTTCGGGGGTCTTCTCGCCGGACTCCTCCGCTATCTTCTTGTAGCTCTTTTGCTAGCGGAGGAGTCCGGCTTTCTTCCTCCCCGCCGGCCTCTTCTTCCGACTTCGGGGGTCTTGTCCCCCTCTTCGGTTCTTCTGCCGGGCCACCGCGCCTTCTTGTAGCTCTTTTACAGGCGGTGGCCCGGTCTTCTGCTGCCGCCGCCGCCGCCGCCACCCGTTCTTCTTCTTCTTCTTCTTCCTCTCCTTCTTCTCCTCCAGGAGATGTTGACTCGACGAGCTCTCCGGCCGCAATGCCAGAGCCGCGCTGTGCTGCCACTTATATAGTGACAATGGGCGGTGTCACATGGGTTGATGTCACATGGGTTGGTCACATGGGTTGATGTCACATGGCGACAGTCCATGTGACATCAACCCATGTGACATCAACCCATGTGACACCGCCCCATTGTCCCTATATAAGTAGCAGCGCAGCGCGTCCCTGGCATTCCGGCCAGGGAGATCGTCGAGGCAACATCTCCTGGAGAAGAAGGAGAGGAAGAAGAAGAAGAAGAAGAACGGGCGGCGGCGGCGGCGGCGGCAGCAGAAGACCGGGCCACCGCCTCTAAAAGAGCTATAAGAAGGCGCGGTGGCCCGGCAGAAGAACCGAAGAGGGGGACAAGACCCCCGAAGTCGGGAGAAGAGGCCGGCGGCGAGGAAGAAAGCCGGACTCCTCCGCTAGCAAAAGAGCTACAAGAAGATAGCGGAGGAGTCCGGCGAGAAGACCCCCGAAGACGGAAGACCCCCGGAGCTGTGCAATAAAATATTTTAACCCTGTGTTGTGTTTTTTTTTTGTACTTTTTTTCACAGGTGAATGGGTAGGGGTACATTGTACCCCATACTCATTCACATAGGGTGGGGGGCCAGTATCCGGGGCCCCCTTATTAAAGGGGGCTCCCGGATTCCGATAAGCCCCCCGCCCGCAGACCCCGACAACCAACGGCCAGGGTTGTCGGGAAGAGGCCCTTGTCCTCATCAACATGGGGACAAGGTGCTTTGGGGTGGGGGGGGCGCACGCCCCCCCTCCCCCAAGGCACCCCCCCATGTTGAGGGCACGCGGCCTGGTACGGCTCAGGAGGGGGGGGGCCGCCCGCTCGTCCCCACCCCCTTTCCTGGCCGGCCGGGTAGCGTGCTCGGATAAGGGTCTGGTGTGGATCTGGGGGGGACCCCCACGCCGTTTTTTCGGCGTAGGGGGTTCCCCTTGGAATCCATACCAGACCTAAGGGCCTGGTATGCTCTCGGAGGGGGAACCCACGTCAATTTTTTTTTCCGATTACATAAGGGGCATGTTTTATGAGAAGTGGGAGGGGACAAAATGGTGGGCGGGGTCATGATGGGCGGGGTCTGGCGCCCCCCCATCCAAAAACTTCACCAGCCGCCACTGTCAACAAGTACCTATTGCCAGTCCTCTGCACATCTGTTTTAGCTCTTACACCAACAGGCCCACTCTCCCCCTTGAGCACAAGTTTAGTTACCAGGGGAAATTCCCATATAAAGGTTAGAGGAAGGAATACACACCAAGAAATAATTTTTAACTAGTTTCCACAGTGCTTCTATACTGGCAGGGGCAGGCTGGTATTTACCCCACATACTCCTAAACCTCTCCTGACTCTTGGCCATCTCCATGCCCTACCCTACATACCTACTGTTTGACCTTACTATTCTACAAAGGCCATATTTGTCACCTTGGACCATGGGCTTTTGCATGGTTTCAAATTAAATGTATGTGTCCTTCTTAAATGTAAATTATTATGCATGGATCTGCCCTGGAAAGGGCATAATGTAGTGAATAAATATGTTACTCACTGGTTATTTGGTTTTGAGATCTGAGAAATAAGTATGTCATAGCGTGTTATGTATGTAAATTATTTTGACTCTTTTAAAGCAGAGCTCCAGGCTCCTTCAGAAAAAGTAAAGGTCAGCAGCTACAACTACTGTAGCTGCTGACTTTTAATATTAGGACACTTACCTGTCCACAAATCCAGCGGGGTCCTCACTCGAGTCACTTTTTCAATCGACTCTTGGGTGCTGCCGCTAACAACTCTACTGAGGGATTCCCTACTGTGCATGAACTTTGTGAATGGCCAGGCAGACAGCTAAGGAGGAGCGTGGCAACTCAGATGGAAGTGGGAGCGGGTATCAGCTCCACGACCCCCCCCCCCCCAACCCCCAAAACCTGCCAAATGTGGCAGCGGAGGGTGGGAGGAGGCAAACAAGTGGAGCTTTCCCTTTGGGTGGAGCTCCGCTGTAAGATATGTGGAACTGAAGCTGGTTATGTATTTGTTTTATTGTGTCCTGTCACATTGTCTGGGATTTTTAACCCATTGTATGGGTTAACTGTTTGCCGACGGTATACTATATATATACGGTGGCAAGGCTGCTCTCCTGCGCAGGATCACGTACTAGTACATGATCCTGCACTTCTGGGTTTGGGGCACGCACATGCCGACAGTGGGCTCTCCCGCTGTCTTTAGACACAGCGGGAGCCTAATGGCGGGTACGGCAGACTAGTTGTCCACCGGCACCCGCCGATGCTTTGGTACACAGGGAGAACAGCGTTCTGTCACTACCAAAGTCACCGATCCATGTCTTCTTCTAGTACAAGCACCTCCCCCACAGTAGTAAAGCACTGGTCAGGCACATATTTGCCCCCTTTGATCGCCCCTGATGTTAATTTCTTCCCTGCCAGTGTCATTAGTTTTAGCGCTGATCACTGTATTAGTGTCACTGGTCCACAAAAAGTGTCAAAAGTGTCCCGACTGTCTGCCGCAATATCGCAGTCCCACTATAAGTCGCTGATCGCCGCCATTACTAGTAAAAAAAATATAAGATAAAATATCCCATAATTGTAGACGCCCGAGCGGAGCTGCAAGACAGGCAGGAGGTGAGTCAAGTCACCGCATAAAGACCTTAGTTTCTACTTTGTTAAATGTTCATGCATTTAGCTGAATGAATGGAAAAAAAGCTTTCACACTTCAGCCAGAAAGGTTTCCCCAGGCCAGGCGACTTTTGCCGTGGCCAATCAGAGAATGAGCTCTGAAAGGGAAACTCCTCGCCAAATTTCTGAAAAAAATTTGGCGTGGGTTCCCCCTCCGAGAGCATACCAGGCCCTTAGGTCTGGTATGGATTCCAAGGGGAACCCCCATGCCGAAAAAACGGCGTGGGGGTCCCCCCCAGATCCACACCAGACCCTTATCCGAGCACGCTACCCGGCCGGCCAGGAAGGGGGGTGGGGACGAGCGGGCGCCCCCCCCCTCCTGAGCCGTACCAGGCCGCGTGCCCTCAACATGGGGGGGTGCCTTGGGGGAGGGGGGGCGTGCGGCCCCCCCACCCCAAAGCACCTTGTCCCCATGTTGATGAGGACAAGGGCCTCTTCCCGACAACCCTGGCCGTTGGTTGTCGGGGTCTGCGGGCGGGGGGCTTATCGGAATCCGGGAGCCCCCTTTAATAAGGGGGCCCCCGGATACCGGCCCCCCACCCTATGTGAATGAGTATGGGGTACAATGTACCCCTACCCATTCACCTGTGAAAAAAAGTACAAAAAAAAAAACACAACACAGGGTTAAAATATTTTATTGCACAGCTCCGGGGGTCTTCCGTCTTCGGGGGTCTTCTCGCCGGACTCCTCCGCTATCTTCTTGTAGCTCTTTTGCTAGCGGAGGAGTCCGGCTTTCTTCCTCCCCGCCGGCCTCTTCTTCCGACTTCGGGGGTCTTGTCCCCCTCTTCGGTTCTTCTGCCGGGCCACCGCGCCTTCTTGAAAGCTCTTTTACAGGCAGTGGCCCGGTCTTCTGCTGCCGCCGCCGCCGCCGCCACCCGTTCTTCTTCTTCTTCCTCTCCTTCTTCTCCTCCAGGAGATGTTGACTCGACGAGCTCTCCGGCCGCAATGCCAGAGCCGCGCTGTGCTGCCACTTATATAGTGACAATGGGCGGTGTCACATGGGTTGATGTCACATGGGTTGGTCACATGGGTTGATGTCACATGGCGACAGTCCATGTGACATCAACCCATGTGACATCAACCCATGTGACACCGCCCCATTGTCCCTATATAAGTAGCAGCGCAGCGCGTCCCTGGCATTCCGGCCAGGGAGATCGTCGAGGCAACATCTCCTGGAGAAGAAGGAGAGGAAGAAGAAGAAGAAGAAGAACGGGCAGCGGCGGCGGCGGCGGCAGCAGAAGACCGGGCCACCGCCTCTAAAAGAGCTATAAGAAGGCGCGGTGGCCCGGCAGAAGAACCGAAGAGGGGGACAAGACCCCCGAAGTCGGGAGAAGAGGCCGGCGGCGAGGAAGAAAGCCGGACTCCTCCGCTAGCAAAAGAGCTACAAGAAGATAGCGGAGGAGTCCGGCGAGAAGACCCCCGAAGACGGAAGAACCCCGGAGCTGTGCAATAAAATATTTTAACCCTGTGTTGTGTTTTTTTTTTGTACTTTTTTTCACAGGTGAATGGGTAGGGGTACATTGTACCCCATACTCATTCACATAGGGTGGGGGGCCAGTATCCGGGGCCCCCTTATTAAAGGGGGCTCCCGGATTCCGATAAGCCCCCCGCCCGCAGACCCCGACAACCAACGGCCAGGGTTGTCGGGAAGAGGCCCTTGTCCTCATCAACATGGGGACAAGGTGCTTTGGGGTGGGGGGGCCGCACGCCCCCCCTCCCCCAAGGCACCCCCCCATGTTGAGGGCACGCGGCCTGGTACGGCTCAGGAGGGGGGGGGGCCGCCCGCTCGTCCCCACCCCCTTTCCTGGCCGGCCGGGTAGCGTGCTCGGATAAGGGTCTGGTGTGGATCTGGGGGGGACCCCCACGCCGTTTTTTCGGCGTAGGGGGTTCCCCTTGGAATCCATACCAGACCTAAGGGCCTGGTATGCTCTCGGAGGGGGAACCCACGTCAATTTTTTTTTCCGATTACATAAGGGGCGTGTTTTATGAGAAGTGGGAGGGGACAAAATGGTGGGCGGGGTCATGATGGGCGGGGTCTGGCGCCCCCCCATCCAAAAACTTCACCAGCCGCCACTGTCAACAAGTACCTATTGCCAGTCCTCTGCACATCTGTTTTAGCTCTTACACCAACAGGCCCACTCTCCCCCTTGAGCACAAGTTTAGTTACCAGGGGAAATTCCCATATAAAGGTTAGAGGAAGGAATACACACCAAGAAATAATTTTTAACTAGTTTCCACAGTGCTTCTATACTGGCAGGGGCAGGCTGGTATTTACCCCACATACTCCTAAACCTCTCCTGACTCTTGGCCATCTCCATGCCCTACCCTACATACCTACTGTTTGACCTTACTATTCTACAAAGGCCATATTTGTCACCTTGGACCATGGGCTTTTGCATGGTTTCAAATTAAATGTATGTGTCCTTCTTAAATGTAAATTATTATGCATGGGTCTGCCCTGGAAAGGGCATAATGTAGTGAATAAATATGTTACTCACTGGTTATTTGGTTTTGAGATCTGAGAAATAAGTATGTCATAGCGTGTTATGTATGTAAATTATTTTGACTCTTTTAAAGCAGAGCTCCAGGCTCCTTCAGAAAAAGTAAAGGTCAGCAGCTACAACTACTGTAGCTGCTGACTTTTAATATTAGGACACTTACCTGTCCACAAATCCAGCGGGGTCCTCACTCGAGTCACTTTTTCAATCGACTCTTGGGTGCTGCCGCTAACAACTCTACTGAGGGATTCCCTACTGTGCATGAACTTTGTGAATGGCCAGGCAGACAGCTAAGGAGGAGCGTGGCAACTCAGATGGAAGTGGGAGCGGGTATCAGCTCCACGACCCCCCCCCCCAACCCCCAAAACCTGCCAAATGTGGCAGCGGAGGGTGGGAGGAGGCAAACAAGTGGAGCTTTCCCTTTGGGTGGAGCTCCGCTGTAAGATATGTGGAACTGAAGCTGGTTATGTATTTGTTTTATTGTGTCCTGTCACATTGTCTGGGATTTTTAACCCATTGTATGGGTTAACTGTTTGCCGACGGTATACTATATATATACGGTGGCAAGGCTGCTCTCCTGCGCAGGATCACGTACTAGTACATGATCCTGCACTTCTGGGTTTGGGGCACGCACATGCCGGCAGTGGGCTCTCCCGCTGTCTTTAGACACAGCGGGAGCCTAATGGCGGGTACGGCAGACTAGTTGTCCACCGGCACCCGCCGATGCTTTGGTACACAGGGAGAACAGCGTTCTGTCACTACCAAAGTCACCGATCCATGTCTTCTTCTAGTACAAGCACCTCCCCCACAGTAGTAAAGCACTGGTCAGGCACATATTTGCCCCCTTTGATCGCCCCTGATGTTAATTTCTTCCCTGCCAGTGTCATTAGTTTTAGCGCTGATCACTGTATTAGTGTCACTGGTCCACAAAAAGTGTCAAAAGTGTCCCGACTGTCTGCCGCAATATCGCAGTCCCACTATAAGTCGCTGATCGCCGCCATTACTAGTAAAAAAAATATAAGATAAAATATCCCATAATTGTAGACGCTATAACTTTTGAGCAAACCAATCAATATGCACTTATTGGGATTTTTTACCAAAAATATGTAGCAGAATACATTTTTTCCTTAATTGATGAAGATTTAGATTTTTTTTTTTTTTTATATTGGATATGTTTTACAGCACAAAGTAAAAAATATATACTTTTTTTCGAAATTGTCAATCTTTTTTTGTTTATTGCGCAAAAAATAAAAACCGCCGAGGTGATCAAATACCAGCAAAAGAAAGCTATATTTGTGGGGGAAAAAAGGAC
Source organism: Lithobates pipiens (assembly GCF_037356315.1). Taxonomy (NCBI): domain Eukaryota; kingdom Metazoa; phylum Chordata; class Amphibia; order Anura; family Ranidae; genus Lithobates; species Lithobates pipiens. The sequence goes on along the minus strand of NW_027507789.1, from coordinate 53,121,787 downwards.
ATATTTAGGTATAGCGTGCCGCAACAACGCAATTGTCAATTAAAATAACGCACTGCTGTATAGTGATGGACGAACGTTTCGCCCGGCGGTCGTTTCGCGGCGAATTTCCGACATTCGCGGTCCGCACGTTCGAACGCCTTTTTCCGTCGTTCGCCGCGGCGGACTTACGTGTTTAATGTATACAAGAACTTTAACCTTTGGTGACACGTTTATCATGTGATACAGGACAGCCAATTGAGACATGACAGCACATGGACACTTGTACATTCCCCCTAACCTATAAATACACCCGATCCGGTGGCCATTTTACATTCTTTCTTCTGTTACGATAGGGACAGGTTCCTGTGTGGAGTAGGGAGAGATAAACCACTAGCTATTTGGTACACAAAAGTTCTTTTCAGGACTGGTATAGGTGTTAGGTGTTGATAGGTTTGCTGTGCTGCTGATTCTTGCAGCAGCCTGAGTGTCTTTTGTTAGTTTAGAGAAAGGGAAAGGACGGTGTATGCTACAGGGACAGCCAGATTAGTCTTTCATCATCATCATCATCATCATCATCATTAGCTGTTACTATCAAGGTCCACAAAAGAGCTGTTCCAGTAACCACTAATCGTTCTCTTTTTTTGCCAATTTGTATAGGGACAGGAAGGAAGCAGTGTTGTCAGGCAGTGAGGGTAATTTTAAAGACTTGCTGTTATTATTAGTTCCACAAAGGTTCTTTTCAGGACTGGTATCAGTGGTACAGTAATAGGCTTGTACATGTATAATATTCTTTCTTCCAAATATAGAAAGGATATTATACTTGACTGCTGCCCTTCTGCTGCAGTCTGCTAAACATTCACAACTCACTTGTTCCACAAAAGTTCTTATAAGGACTGGTAACTTGGTATAGGGTGCTACGGTACATAGGCTTGAGTGCGGTACAGTCTGCTGTTCTGTAAGGACCGCTATCGGTCCACAATAGATAGGGTTGACGTGCACCACTGCTGACCGCTGCCCTATACTGCAGCAGTCCTTCAGCGGTATAGGGACTGACGTACAGTCTGCTAATCACTAACACACAACCTGCTTGTTCCACAAAAGTTCTTATAAGGACTGGTAACTTGGTATAGGGTGCTACGGTACATAGGCTTGAGTGCGGTACAGTCTGCTGTTCTGTAAGGACCGCTATCGGTCCACAATAGATAGGGTTGACGTGCACCACTGCTGACCGCTGCCCTATACTGCAGCAGTCCTTCAGCGGTATAGGGACTGACGTACAGTCTGCTAAACACTAATACACAACCTGCTTGGTCCACAAAAGTTCTTATAAGGACTGGTAACTTGGTATAGGGTGCTACGGTACATAGGCTTGAGTGCGGTACAGTCTGCTGTTCTGTAAGGACCGCTATCGGTCCACAATAGATAGGGTTGACGTGCACCACTGCTGACCGCTCACCTATACTGCAGCAGTCCTTCAGCGGTATAGGGACTGACGTACAGTCTGCTAATCACTAACACACAACCTGCTTGTTCCACAAAAGTTCTTATAAGGACTGGTAACTTGGTATAGGGTGCTACGGTACATAGGCTTGAGTGCGGTACAGTCTGCTGTTCTGTAAGGACCGCTATCGGTCCACAATAGATAGGGTTGACGTGCACCACTGCTGACCGCTGCCCTATACTGCAGCAGTCCTTCAGCGGTATAGGGACTGACGTACAGTCTGCTAAACACTAATACACAACCTGCTTGGTCCACAAAAGTTCTTATAAGGACTGGTAACTTGGTATAGGGTGCTACGGTACATAGGCTTGAGTGCGGTACAGTCTGCTGTTCTGTAAGGACCGCTATAGGTCCACAATAGATAGGGTTGACGTGCACCACTGCTGACCGCTCACCTATACTGCAGCAGTCCTTCAGCGGTATAGGGACTGACGTACAGTCTGCTAATCACTAACACACAACCTGCTTGTTCCACAAAAGTTCTTATAAGGACTGGTAACTTGGTATAGGGTGCTACGGTACATAGGCTTGAGTGCGGTACAGTCTGCTGTTCTGTAAGGACCGCTATAGGTCCACAATAGATAGGGTTGACGTGCACCACTGCTGACCGCTCACCTATACTGCAGCAGTCCTTCAGCGGTATAGGGACTGACGTACAGTCTGCTAATCACTAACACACAACCTGCTTGTTCCACAAAAGTTCTTATAAGGACTGGTAACTTGGTATAGGGTGCTACGGTACATAGGCTTGAGTGCGGTACAGTCTGCTGTTCTGTAAGGACCGCTATCGGTCCACAATAGATAGGGTTGACGTGCACCACTGCTGACCGCTGCCCTATACTGCAGCAGTCCTTCAGCGGTATAGGGACTGACGTACAGTCTGCTAAACACTAATACACAACCTGCTTGGTCCACAAAAGTTCTTATAAGGACTGGTAACTTGGTATAGGGTGCTACGGTACATAGGCTTGAGTGCGGTACAGTCTGCTGTTCTGTAAGGACCGCTATCGGTCCACAATAGATAGGGTTGACGTGCACCACTGCTGACCGCTCACCTATACTGCAGCAGTCCTTCAGCGGTATAGGGACTGACGTACAGTCTGCTAAACACTAATACACAACCTGCTTGGTCCACAAAAGTTCTTATAAGGACTGGTAACTTGGTATAGGGTGCTACGGTACATAGGCTTGAGTGCGGTACAGTCTGCTGTTCTGTAAGGACCGCTATAGGTCCACAATAGATAGGGTTGACGTGCACCACTGCTGACCGCTGCCCTATACTGCAGCAGTCCTTCAGCGGTATAGGGACTGACGTACAGTCTGCTAAACACTAATACACAACCTGCTTGGTCCACAAAAGTTCTTATAAGGACTGGTAACTTGGTATAGGGTGCTACGGTACATAGGCTTGAGTGCGGTACAGTCTGCTGTTCTGTAAGGACCGCTATCGGTCCACAATAGATAGGGTTGACGTGCACCACTGCTGACCGCTCACCTATACTGCAGCAGTCCTTCAGCGGTATAGGGACTGACGTACAGTCTGCTAATCACTAACACACAACCTGCTTGTTCCACAAAAGTTCTTATAAGGACTGGTAACTTGGTATAGGGTGCTACGGTACATAGGCTTGAGTGCGGTACAGTCTGCTGTTCTGTAAGGACCGCTATCGGTCCACAATAGATAGGGTTGACGTGCACCACTGCTGACCGCTGCCCTATACTGCAGCAGTCCTTCAGCGGTATAGGGACTGACGTACAGTCTGCTAAACACTAATACACAACCTGCTTGGTCCACAAAAGTTCTTATAAGGACTGGTAACTTGGTATAGGGTGCTACGGTACATAGGCTTGAGTGCGGTACAGTCTGCTGTTCTGTAAGGACCGCTATAGGTCCACAATAGATAGGGTTGACGTGCACCACTGCTGACCGCTCACCTATACTGCAGCAGTCCTTCAGCGGTATAGGGACTGACGTACAGTCTGCTAATCACTAACACACAACCTGCTTGTTCCACAAAAGTTCTTATAAGGACTGGTAACTTGGTATAGGGTGCTACGGTACATAGGCTTGAGTGCGGTACAGTCTGCTGTTCTGTAAGGACCGCTATAGGTCCACAATAGATAGGGTTGACGTGCACCACTGCTGACCGCTCACCTATACTGCAGCAGTCCTTCAGCGGTATAGGGACTGACGTACAGTCTGCTAATCACTAACACACAACCTGCTTGTTCCACAAAAGTTCTTATAAGGACTGGTAACTTGGTATAGGGTGCTACGGTACATAGGCTTGAGTGCGGTACAGTCTGCTGTTCTGTAAGGACCGCTATCGGTCCACAATAGATAGGGTTGACGTGCACCACTGCTGACCGCTGCCCTATACTGCAGCAGTCCTTCAGCGGTATAGGGACTGACGTACAGTCTGCTAAACACTAATACACAACCTGCTTGGTCCACAAAAGTTCTTATAAGGACTGGTAACTTGGTATAGGGTGCTACGGTACATAGGCTTGAGTGCGGTACAGTCTGCTGTTCTGTAAGGACCGCTATCGGTCCACAATAGATAGGGTTGACGTGCACCACTGCTGACCGCTCACCTATACTGCAGCAGTCCTTCAGCGGTATAGGGACTGACGTACAGTCTGCTAATCACTAACACACAACCTGCTTGTTCCACAAAAGTTCTTATAAGGACTGGTAACTTGGTATAGGGTGCTACGGTACATAGGCTTGAGTGCGGTACAGTCTGCTGTTCTGTAAGGACCGCTATCGGTCCACAATAGATAGGGTTGACGTGCACCACTGCTGACCGCTGCCCTATACTGCAGCAGTCCTTCATCGGTATAGGGACTAAGAGTTTTGTCACAGGGTCATTTAAAAAATGACAGGCAGAGGAAGAGGCAGGCCCTTCCGCAGGGGTGGTAGGGGTAGGGCAGGAGCAACAGGCTTGAGCCAAAGTGGGAAGTTGCAGAAGGTGCGTTCAATTACTTTAAAGGATGCACCAGACTTGGTTGAGTGGCTCGCTCAGCCTTACTCTTCTGCACCCTCCTCATCCTCTCGATCTGCACCCTCTTCTTCACTCTCTGCTATGTGCACCCCCAAAGACACTACCACCAACAACACAACCACCACCACCACCACCACATACCTTCCGCTTGAGTCACTGGAATTATTTTCCGATCCATATCAAGAGGACATTTCTGATGCGCAGCCACTCTTGGTATTGGATCAGGAAGAGGAGGTAGCAACAAGCGCTACTCAGCAGTCTGACGCCAGTACCCAGATCAGCCCAAGGAGGAGGTTGGTCCCCGGTGTTGCTGCCTACTCCGAGATCTCTACTTATAGCGGTGGGGAAGGTGACGTTGATGATGACGTGTCTAGTGATGTCACGTGGGTGCCCACAAGAGAGGAAGAGGAGGGGAGTTCAGAGGGAGATATGGACCAGCAGATAGGGAGGAGAAGCAGCAATGACTTACATTGCACAGCAGGGACAAAGCAGACTGCAAATGTATCAGGAGCGAGTCATCGACCATGTACGGTCACATCTGGCGCTCCCAGGACACCGGCACATGGCTCCGCAGTGTGGGCTTTTTTTAACGTGTCCGCTGCTGACAATAGCGTTGCCATCTGCAATCTTTGCAGTCAACGCGTTAGTCGCGGTAAGCCCAATACTCACCTAGGGACGACCGCCTTAAGAAGGCACATGAGCAGCCATCACCGAGCCCAGTGGGAGCAACGGAACACACAAAGCCACACTGCAGGCTCTCACCGTCCAGCCTCGTCTTCTACTTCTCCTTCTCCTCTCTCCTCACAATTGTCCTCCACTCCACCTTCCATCACGCCAAGCTCACATTTTTCTGCAAAAAGGCAGGCTTCCGTGGGCCTAATGTTTGAGCGTAAAAAAATGATGACGCCGGATAACCCTCTTGCCCAACGGTTGGCGGCTGGCTTGTCAGAACTCATAGCCCGCCAACTACTGCCATATAAACTGGTGGACTCGGAGGCCTTTCGCAAATTTGTGGCCATTGGAACACCACAATGGAAGGTCCCAGGAAGGAAGTATTTCTCAGAGAAGGGCATCCCAGAGCTATATGGCCATGTTCAGCGGCAAGTGAATGTATCTCTGGCACACAGTGTCGGTGCCAAGATACATCTGACCACAGACACGTGGTCTAGCAAACACGGGCAGGGAAGGTATATCAGTTTTACTGCCCACTGGGTGAACCTTCTGACGGCCGTCAAGCATGTAACCCGTGGCACCCGTGTAGATTTGGTTTTACCGCCACGGATTGCATGCAGGCCTGACTCTTCTTCTCCTCCTCCTACTCCATCCTCCTCCCTCTCCTCCTCAGCTGCCTCCTCCTTTTCCGCTGCTAGCGTCTCTTCCACTGCACCGCCCAAGCTCCCCAGAACCTATTCCACATGCCAGGTGAGACGTTGCCATGCCGTGCTGCGTCTGTTGTGCCTGGAAGCAAAGAGCCACACTGGCCCGGCACTCCTTTCAGCTTTGCGTTCACAGGCAGATGAGTGGCTAACACCGCTCAATTTGACAGTTGGTAAAGTGGTGTGTGACAACGGTGCCAATCTGCTTAGCGCATTGAAACAGGGCAAAATCACGCACGTGCCGTGCATGGCACACGTCTTAAACTTGGTCGTGCAGCGATTCCTTGTCAAATACCCTGGGGTCCAGGACATCTTGCGGCAGGCAAGGAAAATCTCGGCCCATTTCAGAAGATCTTACACGGCCATGGCTCGCCTTGCTGACATTCAGCGGCGACACCATCTGCCGGTCAGACGTCTTATTTGCGATTGCCCGACGCGATGGAACTCAACCTTCTATATGCTTGATAGGCTGCTCCAGCAGAAACGTGCAGTTAACGTCTACCTGTATGAACTCTGCGAAAGAAACGGTTCTGGGGAGCTGGGTTTTTTTTCACCGCGCCAGTGGCTGCTCATGCGCGACACATGCAGACTTCTGCGGCCATTTGAGGAGATCACCAAACTGGTCAGTCGCAGCCATGGCGCCATCAGTGACATGGTACCTTATGCCTTCTTTCTGGAGCGTGCATTGCGTCGTGTCATTGATCAGGCTGTGGAGGAGCAGGAGCGGGAAGATGAGGAAGTCGCAATGCTGGATGAATTCCCAGGGGGGGCTACTCTATCTGAGACAAGTCAACAACAGGAGTCTGATGAGGAGTCAGAGGAGGATGGTGCCGGGGCGGATGAGCAGGAGCAAGAAGAGCATGCTTTAAACCTTTCTGGGATCCCTGTTGTGCGAGGATGGGGAGAGGAGAATGAAGAGGGCGACATTATCCTGGATGATGAGCAGGAGCCAGGCCACCACACCGCTTCCACTTTAGTGCAAATGGGGGCCTTCATGCTCCAGTGTTTTAATAGGGACCCCCGTATAAAAAGCATGAGGGTCAAGGACCAGTACTGGGTGGCAACGTACTTAGACCCCCCGGTACAAACACAAAATGGCGGAAATGTTACCGCCGTCGCAGAGGGCTGTCAGAATGCAGCACTTCCAGGCCTTGCTTCGAGAAATGCTGCATTCTGCTTTTGCGTGCGCTGGCAGAGGAGCAATTCCCACTCCCAGAGAAGGATTTGCGGGTACCAATCCAACAGCGCCTGCAAGAAGAGGCCGGTTTGAAGATGTGTTGGTGACTTCGGATATGAGGTCATTCTTTCAGCCGACCCATCGACAGGTGTCATCCGGATCCAGCATCAGGGAACGCCTAGACCGTCAGGTGTCCGACTACATTGGGTTAACGGCCGATGTGGACGCTCTGAGGAGTGATGAACCCCTAGACTACTGGGTGGGCAGGCTTGACCTCTGGCCAGAGCTTGCCCAATTTGCAATCGAACTGTTGGCTTGCCCCTCATCCAGTGTCCTGTCCGAAAGGACGTTCAGCGCAGCAGGGGGGATTGTGACCGATAAGCGTACTCGCCTAGCTCACGACAGTGTTAACTACCTCACATTTCTAAAAATGAATGAGGCATGGATCTCGGAGGAATTCAACACATGTGACCAGTAGACCATGTATATGTCTATAAACTATTTTTTTAATCAAGCACACAGACCTTCTTAATTCATTTGGCTCACTTCCTTGACCCAAAAAAGCACACCGTACTATATGCCCCTACCCTCCTCTTTGAAGAGGTTGAGCGGTGTCATATTTCTACTGGGGCTGCTTATGATATCCCTGTGCTGTGCTGACTTCCTCCTGGGGGTTCTTATTATGAAGGGATCACACTATCCCTGTGCTGTGCTGACTTCCTCCTGGGGGTTCTTATTATGAGGGGATCACACCATCCCTGTGCTGTGCTGACTTCCTCCTGGGGCTGCTTACGGTGCTGCTGTCAGTGCTGTATGTCACGGTGCTGCTGTCAGCGCTGTATGTCACGGTGCTGCTGTCAGCGCTGTATGTCACGGTGCTGCTGTCAGCGCTGTATGTCACGGTGCTGCTGTCAGCGCTGTATGTCACGGTGCTGCTGTCAGCGCTGTATGTCACGGTGCTGCTGTCAGCGCTGTATGTCACGGTGCTGCTGTCAGCGCTGTATGTCACGGTGCTGCTGTCAGCGCTGTATGTCACGGTGCTGCTGTCAGCGCTGTATGTCACGGTGCTGCTGTCAGCGCTGTATGTCACGGTGCTGCTGTCAGCGCTGTATGTCACGGTGCTGCTGTCAGTGCTCTGTATTACGGTGCTGCTGTCAGATGCCTCTATCACGGTGCATGTGTCATTCCGGTATGTCACGCTGCTGGTGATCATCTCCTGCACCCTCTTCTTTGCCTACCCTGGTCCCTGACCTTCCCTCTCCTCCATTGCCTTCATTAGCTCCATAGTCCTGAATTGTTAGAACAATTTCCCAAATAAAATAAAAATGCTTGTAGTTATCGATCCCAAATTCACCTCATACATGTATTATGTCATTGTCCAGATGGTGGGACTACGTTTTACCCCCTAATAATTACCACGTGGCCGCAAATTCGACATGAAGGTTTGCAAAGTTCGCCTCCCATTGAAGTCAATGGGGCCCGCGGCGAACGTTCGGTTTCGCGAACGTTTGGGTCCGTTCGCATTTCGCGTTCGCGAAACGTCCCGTCGGAAGTTCGTCCATCACTACTGCTGTATCTTAAAAAATGGCCTGGCCATGAAGGTAAATCTCCTGGAACTGAAGTGGTTAAAGAAGAAAAAAAATGAACATTAAACATAAAATACCATTGAACGTTCCCCGTTAGGCTGCGTTTGTATCTAAAATTTGCTAGACTCACTTTTTTTGTGTGTATTTTGTTATACAACCCACACAGAGAAGAGAAGAGACGCTTGAAAGGGGATATGATTTCAATTTATAAATACCATACTGGTGGTGACCCCACAATAGGGATAAAACTTTTTCATGAAAGGGAGTCTAACAAGACTCGTGGCCACTTATTAAAATGAGAAGAAAAGAGGTTTAACCTTAAACTACATAGAGGCATATTGATTGGACCCTGGGCAAAACTTTTCTTGGCCCCCCCCCCCCCCCCCATGCAGTTTTGCTCTCTGCCTGCTCTGAGACATACAATAAATAGCAGCTAGATTTAAAATCAGTTTACTGAATCAGATCAGGCAGCTATTGCGATTGGTTGCCAGAGGTTACAGTGTATCATTACCGCGCACTGACTGGTTGCTAGAGGTTACAGCACATGATTTCTGCTCGTTGATTGGTTGCTAGAGATTAATGTGGATATGACCTCAGGGGGGCATGATTTACATATCAATGCCACCGGCCGCCCCTATTTACATATGAATGCCGGTAATTTACATGTAAACACAGGGTCTGCAGGTGAGTCATCTTTACCCAACAATAGGGCAGAGCTGGGCAGAATTAGTAGCAGCACTTCACACTAAGAAATTGGGACACAACAGAGGACTAAAACCTCAAGGCAAGAGGGAATTTAAACCAGGATAGTTGGCAAGTATGATGCAGCTGCTTTGGGCCCCACAACAATGACAGGGACAGGGCAGCTGCCCCTTTTGCCCTGCCTTAAAAACGGCCCTGCGTAGAGGGTTCTTTACTGTAAGAGCGGCAAGGATATGGAATTCCCTTCCACAGGCGGTGGTCTTAGCGGGGGGCTTAGCGGGGGTTTTAAAAAAACTATTAGATAAGCACCTGAACGACCACAATATTACAATGTAATACTGACATATAATCACACACATAGGTTGGACTTGATGAACTTATGTCTTTTTTCAACCTCTCCTACTATGTAACTATGTAACAGGGCAGCCCATTCACTTGAATGAGCTGCTGTGCATGCGAAAAACGTGCCAAAGAAGCTACTGTACCTTTTTTGGGTGTAAAGCTTGGCACATTTGTTGCAAGTTTGCAGTGCATGAAAACACTTATTTGCTGGACGTGTTTGGGGTACAATTAATGAGACAGTGCATGAAGACACATGCTTCTGCATGCATCAAAGAATGCGCAGATGTAGGGCTGAAACCAGGGGCATTGCTAGGTGGCAAAAGGACCAGGGGCTTCAGCCCAAAGTCCAAGGCCGGAAACGGGGGGGGGGGGGGGGGGGCAGGGGGGGTGTTGTACGTGATGCAGTTTTTTTTGGCTGGGCCATGACCTGACCTACATACACTAACCTACCTGACCGACCTACACTGACGGTAGTGACCTACCTACACTGATCTGCCTGACCTACATACACTTACGGTAGTGACCTACCTACACTGACCTACCTACACTGACTTGCCTGACATACCTACACTGACCTACACATACACTGACATTTACATACATTGATCTACCTACACTGACCTACCTACACTGACTTGCCTGACCTACCTACACTGACATTTACATACACCGACCTACCTGACCCACATACACTGTCTGTCCTTCCTCAGCCGTGGTGTGCGGTGTCACAGCAGCCAGGCAGCCAGCCCTCAGAGGAGGAGGAGAAGAGGAGAGGAGTGCCGCTCGCCCGAGCGCCGTGCGGGGATGTGGCGCGGCAGCCGCTTTGTAATTCCCGCCTTCTGGAGCCTGCAGCACCTATGATGGATGTCACACATCCCGCGGCCCCGGCATTGGACCAGTGGGACGTCCATCATAGGCGTTGCAGGCTCCAGAAGGCGGGACCTGCTATGGCACTCGGCCGCATTCAGTGGCGCTTGGGATCAGATTGGTCCCGGCGCTCGCCGCGGCACTCTGGGCTAAGAATGGAGAGCCTTCAGAGCTGTGACTCTGGGCTTTAGGGGGTCACAGTCGGGGCTTCAGCCCCCTCCTAGCCACCCCCTCCCGACGTCCCTGGGTGTGAGTAGTGCAGGAATCAGGTAGGTCAGTGTAGTGGTCAGTATAGAACTCAGGTAGGTCAGTGTAGTATTCATTATAGGAATCGGGTAGGTCAGTGTAGGAATCAGGTAGGTTAGTGTAGAGGATAGTGTAGGAATCAGGTAGGTTAGTGTAGTGGTCAGTGTAGGAATCAGGTAGGTCAATGTAGGGATAAGGTGGACCAGTGTATGGATAAGGGAGGTCAGTGTAGTGGTCAGGTAGGTCAGTGTAGTGGTCAGGTAGGTCAGTGTAGTGGTCAGGTAGGTCAGTGTAGTGGTCAGGGTAGGAAACCAGGTAGGTTAGTTCAGTGGGCAGGTAGGTCAGTGTAGGAATCAAGTTGGTTAGTACTACTGTACTAGTGGAAGGGACTCAGGGAGTGCTAAAAGTCTGGCGGGGGTGCACATTTCTTGCCTTGTTCCGGGCGATGACAACCCACGCTACACTTCTGACTGCATATATAATTTGAGGAAAATATGCGTATAAAGTAGTTTACCATTTGCCAATAAAAAAAAATATGTCCCCTGATTTCATTTTAAAAATCTGGTCACCTTAACCTAGGACCTTGGCATGCAGGGATGGGCTGATCGTTGTTGCAGCCTTATACAGATGTTACCGGAGTCTTAAAAAAATGACATGAAATGTATATACTACAAAACGTTTCTACTTCTGCGGTAAAAATACGTATTTTTTATGTGACTTGTCCACAGAAGGCTCTCATACTGTTGTTTACCACACATCCTGCTGGTCACTGCTGTAGATCACAAAACACTTTAGATTGTGATAAATCTGTACACAGAAATGCAACCAGCCCCTGATAATCCGTAAATCTGACAGGATTAGTGCATGCTCATCGAGGTCTGAGCAGACAGAGTCATCCACAGACTGCTCATCTTTATCCCTCCGTGCATCAGGCATTTTCACTCCTCTTTGTACAGGCCACGGGGCAGGTGTTTTTTTTTATTGTGCATGCTTACCGAATTATACACAGCGCATTGTACATACGACCTTATGTCAGATTGGTCATAATCCCTTCCCTAAGCAGACCTCCGGTGAGCCCCAAGCGTAACTGGGTCTATACAATAGAAGACTCAATATTACAAGCATCTACATCCAGTAATGATTCTGTCATTCACTACTGAGAACAGAAGTTACTTAGCAATTATGCCAAGCATGAGCTGCCATATAAACCATGTGCTAAGAGACTAACCTGTCATAAACTGGTGCATTAAGCATAGCAAAGCAGGCTAAGTGCAATGTGCACAAACAATGGGAGAACCTGTCGTGTTCCTGCTATGAAAGCATTCTAAAGTCATAACCCATCAGCGAAGGTAAAACACTTTGAGCTGTACGGATATCCACACAACAACACTGTCTGGTTTTAGCTGAAATGCGCATTCCAGAAAATAATGTTCTTTCAGTAGTAAAAATAGGACATTAGTTGTTAGTTCTTGCTTGGCCTCGGTACACCTCATCCTGCTGCTTAGTATTCAAGGATGGTCACAGATCTCCTTTGTGAACTTCAATATGCTCCTCGTCTACAGTAACAAACACATCACTCTATAATTAGTCATTTGCTGTACGTTGTCGTCAGTTAGTAAAGTAATGTTGAGAATAACATCCACATAGCCAGAAATGGGGTGAGGATTTAAGTTCTCCAGCTTACTCTGATTTGCTTCTGAAAACACTGATTTGGGGGAGGTCCACTTCGTGTAAGTCCATAGCTCCCAACTGTGCCTGATTTTGAGGGACTATCCCTGATTTGGAACAAAGTCCCTCTGTCCCTCTTTCCTCCTCATTTGTCCCTAATTTTGGTCTGATCCATATAGTTGTATATAAAATGCACTATGTTTTTTTGTTTTTTTTTCAAATTATATATATATATATATATATATATACACACATGTGTGTGTATGTATCTTGTGTTTTGATAATACAGTAAACATATTTGAACTGTTTCCTTAATACTGTGTGAGTCTCTATTTACTACCACAGCAGGTGACATGATGGAACCCAGGGTGTCAGAGGTAAGGGAGGATTTGCAGAATCGAGGTAATCAGTGGGGTGCAGAGGCTATTAGAAGCCCTTACTGGGGTATCGCTACATGTATATATATATTTTTTATGTTTTGTTTTTAGTCTGTGTTGTTTGTTTTTATAAGTTGTAATAGGAAAATGATGTGTTAACAAAAATGATAATTGAAATTAAATGGGAAAATGTATTGAGCCTGGGTATGCCCAATAGGCTCTGTTTTGTATCAAAAACATGACAAGGTAGCCAGATACCTTACTACGCCAATCCATACATGTACACCCCTTTTATACCTTTTTCTATAAAAAATGACACAGACACCTGCTGGATGTAAATGGCCTTTCAGGCCTTTATTTAAACAATAAACCAAACTAAAACTTTTTCTTTAAAACTTCTGTAACCATTTATTTTACCATATATTTTCCTGTAACCAAATCCAGCTCATCAGATAAACAGTTGTTGATCCCTGACGACCCCATTTCAACTTGAGCCTGTAATCCCAACTTTTTATGGCATTCGTCCCCAGCCGCCAACTTGCCTCGGGGACTTACCAATTGACCACAGACCCCCAACTTATTAGCCCGTCAGTCTGGCCAGCCGCCAGACCACCCGGGAGGACTCCATACCCATGATGGGTCCTAACTTTTCCAAAACCTAATTTGGAACAGATAAATTGCATACCAGCCGTCAAGGACCCTACCGCCACTCGCACTCATGGGCACCCCATGGCCAACCAACCCTCCCCATTAAAGGGCGGGCGGGCGGGAACGTTCCTCCTGACCTGCTGCTCCAGACTGCTGACCCTCCTAGACTCACGTGCCTTCACATCAACTCTACTCCACCCCCTCTTACACCATCCTCCAATCAGGTAAGCCTTGTAACTCTCTTAACCCCTCGTACCATTCCCCTGCGTAAGCCTTGCACCCTGTCATGTATGTCCTACGCTTACGTTGCACTACAGCTACGTACATGTCTTGACAAGGTAGCCAGATACCTTACTACGCCAATCCATACATGTACACCCCTTTTATACCTTTTTCTATAAAAAATGACACAGACACCTGCTGGATGTAAATGGCCTTTCAGGCCTTTATTTAAACAATAAACCAAACTAAAACTTTTTCTTTAAAACTTCTGTAACCATTTATTTTACCATATATTTTCCTGTAACCAAAACCAGCTCATCAGATAAACAGTTGTTGATCCCTGACGACCCCATTTCAACTTGAGCCTGTAATCCCAACTTTTTATGGCATTCGTCCCCAGCCGCCAACTTGCCTCGGGGACTTACCAATTGACCACAGACCCCCAACTTATTAGCCCGTCAGTCTGGCCAGCCACCAGACCACCCGGGAGGACTCCATACCCATGATGGGTCCTAACTTTTCCAAAACCTAATTTGGAACAGATAAATTGCATACCAGCCGTCAAGGACCCTACCGCCACAGCAGCACAAGAGTGACACCTCACCCTTGTGCCTGCCGCCACACCTGCAAAGCCCTGCCAATGCCATCTTCCAAACCCAAAGCCCACAGGTCAATCCCGACTGGGTTAAGGTGGACACCATCCCCCCGTAAATACCTCCACGTCTCCACTTCCAACTCCCAATGCCTCACCACAATACCACCATTCGTTGCACCAAGTGCAACAAACCTCCCCACCTCTTTGTTCACCTTTATCCGGGCCTTATTAATCTTCTCACAAGACCGGGCCCCCCTCCAAGACATGCGGGCCACAATATCGGACCACACAATAATCATGTCCGGGAAGGCAGTACGAAGCCTGAGGAAGTCCCACCGTATGTCTTTTATGATGTTGCGCATCGGCCTGACAACCAAGTCATTACCTCCCACATGTATGACCAGTACGTCCGGTGCCCGATCCAGGCCCGCATAGCGATGAACCTCCGGCACCACCTTGTGCCACATCAGTCCCGGGATGCCAATCCATCGAACCCGGCCTTCCTCCCTGGACAGTCTGAGTTGTCTGCCGTCCGGCCGTACATCCGCCCGTCTAGCCCCCCAGAACACAAAGGAATGTCCCAAAATCCAAATGAGACATCCCGGCTCTGAAATGACATAACCAAAAATTAACCAACCCAACCCAAAACAACCAAAACATATAGTCGACCACGCCAAGGAACCGTACTCCTACCCCTTTTACAAAAGGTGCGGTCGCACATAAAGCCGATACCTCCGAGACTCCCACCTCCCAATTTGCTTAATAACCTCTTCCGGCAATCCCCATCTAGCTGCCTCCGTGGCCGCCCCTATCCGGAAGGAATGAGCAGCATACTCTCCCGGAGACAAACCCCCGCTCCGCAAACACTTCCTCAACACCGCCGTAAATTGAAACCGCGAAAGGCACGAACCATCCGCATGCATGAATAACACCCCGTCCCGGTCCGGGCGAACCTCCAAATAAACCCTTAAAGCCTCCACCGGACAAAAACTAGGGTCCGTCCCCCGAAACAATGTTACCCGCACCCCTCTACCCAACTGGTCCGTTTTGGACTTCCGGACCAAAATTACCACCGAAGAAGGGGCCCATGAAACGTCACCCCTCCCCAAACCCCCAGAGCTGTTTTTGATGGCGACACCAATTCTCCTATCCGAAACGCCCCAAAAAATGCCACCAGGAAAGCAGCTCGGAAAAGTATTTGTTCAAAAACCAGAGAACACACTTCCCTGACGTGGCTCAACAAAATACCCAAAACTTCAAAAGAAATCGGGCGCCGCAAATCCCTTTTTGCCGCCCCTTTTCTAAAACCCCTCAACGCCTTTTTAACTAAAAAATTCTTAGTCACATCCGCCAACCCCTTACATTGAAACAAAAAGGCCAAAGCCGACATTTTCTTGCTGACTGCCGAGCCCGACACCCCAGACACATAATTGTAACAGATAAAACCCAATACCCACCGCAGCAGCTCAGCCGGGCCCTCCGACCCCCCAACCTCACCCAACCAGTTCGACCATTCCCTCCACACTGCATTATAAGCCGCTCGAGTACCTTCACTCAACGACTGCTGAATCAGTCCTCCGATGATTCCAACGCAATCCCCCACATCTCCGGAGGGCACGGGTCCCCGCGTCTGTTTGCGTCCGGAGCCAGTCTGCGAAAGTCCTCCCACTGGAAACGAGACAGAGCATCCGCCAACTCATTCTCAATCCCAGGGATATGCACCGCATAAACAAACGCATTAATCCGTAAACAACTGAGTACCAACCTTCTTAACAACCTAACCACCGGGGGGGAGGAGGCCGAAACATTATTTATGGCCACCACCACTCCCATGTTATCACAATGGAAGCGCACTTTTTTATCCCGGAGCTTGTCCCCCCACAATTCCACCGCCAGAACTATGGGAAAAAGCTCCAGTAACGCCAGGTTAGTTAAAAACCCCGCCTCCCTCCAAGAGTCCGGCCATGGTTCGGCACTCCATTGCCCCTGGCAATAAGCTCCATAACCTGCCGAACCTGCTGCGTCAGTAAACAAAACCAAATCAGCGTTGCTGACCGGTCCCTCCTGCACAATCGCTCTCCCATTAAACTCCACCAGGAACACCCCCCATACACCCAGATCATCCCGCAATTCTCTGGACAACCGCACAAAATGAGTGGGCACCTTCACCCCTGCTGTGGCTGCCGCCAGTCTCCTGCAAAAAAATTCTCCCCATAGGCATAATCCTGCAAGCAAAATTCAATTTGCCCAGGAGCGATTGCAATTCCTTCAACCTGAGTTTTCGTTTCCCCCGCGCCGCGACCACCTCCTGCCGCAGCGCCACCACCTTCTCCTCAGGCAACCTACATTCCATGGCCAGGGAATCAATCGTGATTCCCAAAAACACTATCTCCGACCTGGGACCCTCCGTCTTCTCCCTCGCCAAGGGAACCCCAAACCGTTCGGCCAAATGCTGCAACGTCCCCAGCAGTATCCCGCAGCCGCGGGATCCTGGCGGCCCCACACACAGGAAGTCATCCAGGTAATGTATGACCGAGTTGACTCCCGCTGTCTCCCGCACAGCCCATTCAAAAAACGAACTGAACAGCTCAAAAAGTGCACACGAGATAGAACATCCCATGGGCAAGCAGCGATCAACAAAATACGACCCCTGCCAGCAACAACCCAACAAGCGCATACTCCCTGGATGCACCGGCAACAAACGAAACGCCGCCTCTACATCCGTTTTTGCCAAAAGAGCCCCCCTGCCATACTTTCTCACCCACGCTATCGCTGCATCAAATGATGTATAAGTAACCGCACAAGCTTGCGGGTCAATACCATCATTTAGCGATCCGCCCCTGGGGTAAGACAGGTGGTGAATCATCCTGAATTGCCCCGGTTCCTTCTTCGGAACAACCCCCAAAGGCGAGACCACCAGATCCGCCATCGGAGGGGTAAGAAATGGGCCGGCCATCCGGCCCAACGCCACCTCCTTAGCCAATTTTGCCGACACCACATGTTCATGCAGCAAAGCCGACTTTACATTTTTGGCCAGCGGGGGAACCTCCCTCAATGCACTCGGAATCCGAAACCCATCCCTAAAACCAGCCTCCAACAACCCCGCCGCCGCACGATCAGGATACCTACTTAGGAAAGGAAGCATCCTTTCCAGCCTCACCGGCGTCATCCCTTTTTCCAGCGAAATCTCCAGTACGACCTTTTCCCTGTCTGAAACAACGTGCGAAGGGGTGCCCTCCACTGCAACCCGAACACTCGTGCTTGTAACGACAGGCGTTACCAAACTTGCACGTCCCGTCATTAAATTGCCAGCAGACCCCCTTCTTTTTTGGGGCCAGCGATCCCACTGAGGCGGCGGCGGCGCCGGCCCCCCCTGGAAAAAACTGTCCCGGGGCCCGGGCCGAAGTCATCAACTTCATCCACAGGCTGATGTCCTTGTGGTCCCACCTAATGGACGTCCGTACCGCTTTCCGTTGACGGAACTGTTCGTCATAACGTAGCCAGGCCAAGCCCCCATAAACCCTGTGCGCCTCACTAATGGCCTCCAGGTAACAGAACAATGCCGAACAATTCTCCGGCGCCTTTTCCCCAATCACGCTAGCTAAAATCGCAAACGCTTGCAGCCAATTCGCAAACGTGCGTGGAATAAGCCTATATCTCCTCTTCTCCTCCTCTTCTTTCTTGCTCTCATCAGGCTTAACCCTGTCTAAATTAAACTTCTCCAACGGCAACAATGAGAAGATTTCCACAAACTCGTCCTTCCAAATCTTCTCCCTCACCTCCTTCTTCAAATGCGCACCTAACGGTCCCACGAAGCACACATAAACTTCGCTCCTCGCCGCATCTGCCAGGCGAATTTTCTCCGCATCCTTGTCTTTGTCCCCCGCAGCACCACTTGGTCCCTCGCCGTCCTTCCGCGCCAGCACCTCCTTCTCCGTCTGCGTCTCCGCTGCCACCCCACCCCCCGCCAACCCTAACCCGGAGGGGACAGCCGTCCCCAGCTCTACCCGAGCCGCGGCAGGCGGCCCTACCCATGGATTAATCGGGGCGGGCACCGACACCGAGTCGCCCTGCAGGCAGCAGCTCTTTCAACACCAACAACATCTCTCCTCCCCCCTCCGCCCCCCCCACCCCTGCATCCCCCCCACCCACCCCCGCAAGAAACCCCCCCACAGACCCCAAGGACTTACCGGGCTGCTGTTGCCTGGAAGGCTCTCCAGCCGCTGCCCCCACTGCCGCCGCCGGATTGCACTCGTCCTCCTGCAGCTCCCCCTCTTCCATGCTGCTGTCCTCCGTCAGTGTTCTGACCCTCGGGGGCCTCCGCGCTGGCGTGCCAGATGGCCCAGGCCGCTCCCGACCGTTTTCTTGTCGCTGTGCATGGCGGCCGCCATGTTTTTTGTTTACTAAGACATCACTTCCGGTCGCGCCGACCTCACTTCCGCCGGCGTCATCGGCGTGCGCCGCGCCGAGCGCGCGCTGCTCCTCCGCTGGCCCTCCCTCCCAGGCACAGAAACATGCCCGGAGGCGTGGCCACCCGACTGCCGCTCTGCATCTTCTAATGGGCCCCCCCGAAGCTAAGATGGCGCCCACACGTGGCAGGCCGCCGGCCGCCTCCGGGACAAGGCCGGCGCCCAAGGACCCCACTCTCCCCCGTCGAGCGCCCCCCCCCGACCGGAGCATCGCCAGGGGGAACCACTGGAACCACCACCGATCGCGCAGTCCTGGAGGTGGCCTGAGGCAGGATCCGGTGAGTGACCCCCCTCCCTCTGGGACTCAGCCGTGGACGGGGATTCCTCCCAGGCCCCCCACTAGACGACCGGGGTGTCTGCTTTGCAGGGGGCCTGAAGGGGCCCAACTGGGGCTCCCAAGCCGGCGCTGAGTACGGGGGGCAATGTCAGGGCTAAGGCGCACAGGGGGCCGAGACCTCCTTGCCCGTGTCGGGGGTACCCCATCTGCGGAAGGTCCCTGCCCTACCCCCTGAAGGGTGGCCGCAATTTGGCTTTGTAACCAGTCTGCGCCATGCTGTTCTGCGGCTGATCTAAGCTGGGCCCAAAGCTGCTCTAACCCACTCATCTTTTCCAGGTAGCTGATCCTGAACGTTCCTCCTGACCTGCTGCTCCAGACTGCTGACCCTCCTTTAATGGGTTGGAGAACTGTACATGGAAGGAAGTTCCAGAGAGGGTTTGAGGCATGTGACAATTGCTTGTGAGAATTGCTGAAGCTGAAAATGAAATGCCTCGTTTTCCACTGAGCGGGTCGGTACAGTTTGGAAGGGTTATTCAGGTGAGCGTTTCCACTGCAAATCAGACTGCCAGGGGCCATTTGGGGTTTAGAAAAAATGCCTTTGACGTGAGCATTGACGTTTTTTCTGTCCACCAATCGGTGTAATGTATCGTGTGATGTCAGTAGCTCCGCCCTAACCGTACCGTACCATTTTCTATGGCCCCACACCTGAAGCAGGACCATGAATGGTGCGGTATGGTTCAGTTGTATGGGCTGCTTTCATAATGGAAACACCCAAAATAGCGTACCGTACCGAACCAACCAGAACCGAACCACTCAGTGGAAACGAGGCATTAGAAGACAAGAGTGAGATGGTTCCTTTTCCTCTCTAGAATTGTGGGCAGTTGAATTTGATCATTATCAGCCCTTTTGTAACCTCACTTCTCCATATACAGTACCTCATTGCTCATTTTCAAATATTAATTAAGAATTATTTTATATAAAAGTAGCTTGGATTAATATTTGAAAATTAGCAATGACATACTGCATATGGAGAAGTTACGTTGCAGAGTAATTTGGAAGGCAGGGTAAGGGCCTATCTAGACTTTTGCATTTGTGGCTAATAGTTAATGGCTGAAAGTAAAATCAAGTCATTCCAATATCAATAACACACTCACTTACTGTGTATGCAGTTTCAGATACATGTAATTGAAAAAAAAAAATAATACCTGTGAATTTTGAACTATATTTACTGTATGGCAATGTCCAGAGAAACCAGCTCAACTCCTAAAGATTTCTGGTGCCAATAGCAGCACAAATAAATAACAGCTCTCTTCTTTAGGGTAAGTGTATTTAAGCTGTGGTGATGAGCAGAATTGAGTGATTTCATGAAATTTTGATGAAAAATTAAGAGTTCCCTGTATAATTCACCATTTTTGCAAAGGGCATTGAAGCCAATGGAGGAGGTGATGTTTTTGGTGGGTTTTGGTGTTTTTAAAACTGTGTTGGGTGGTAAGGGTTACAGAAGCCCAATTTTTTAACTACCCTTAAACCTGTTCTTGAGCAAGGAAATGGGCCATCATTAACCTCATTATTTTACGTTAAAGACTGTGAAAAAAGTTAAATAAAAGTCTAAAGCAACAGTTAACAAATAGCAAACAAATGAAAAAAAAAAAGCAAAAATCCTAAAAACGTTAAAGAATTTTAAATAAAATTATTTAAATAATATTATTTACACCAAAAAATCTCAGACCCTCTAAATACATGAAAACTGCACATTTTTCCCAAGCAGCCAAATTAGTAATATTTTGAGTTTTCACTGCAGAAAATTTCACCAGTGGTGAAATCAGTAATTTTGCAGTGAAATCTATTTTAACAGAAATCATTCTACTAATTCCTAATAAGCAGCAACATGTCCGTCTACTTTCTGTCTGCATCTGCTGAGAACATCCCACGTTAATTCAGTGCAGAACTGACGCATTTTGAACTGTGCTGTGTCCTCACTTATGCATGGCCTGAAGCGCATAAGCATGGACTGCACTGACGCAAGACCTTCCTAATAAAGGGATTGCATGGACGTGTTGCTGACTTCCTCTTTACCTATATTCTTTGTGTGATTGGCAGCCAGTGGTGGGAATGACGGACAGAATTAGCATTTAAAGAATGAGAGAAATGGTGGATAAGCTGAAAAGCAAGATTCAGGATGGAATGGTGCCAGATTTCTCACTGGTAGCCTACAGAAACGGGTGTTACAACTGTCAAGCGGGAAGATGATAAGGGCACGCCATAGCATTTTAGTTGTATCGTGCCTAAAGGATGGATGTTGGAAATGATTTTGAGTTGGAATTTGGAAATAAAAAAAAATGGTTAATGTCTGCTTGTGCGGATTAAAAGAAAATGGCGCTAACACATAATAGTAAATTAATAAAATGTAAAGAGCTGCATTTTCAATGCTACTGATAAAGTAGGACAAGGATTATTCATTAAACGTGACTTTCTTTCTGTTTACCATTATGATACTCCACTGTGTCTATTCCACCCAATTTATTATACTCATGTATTGAGTCTTGTATCCTGCACGACCTATTTCATGCATAATTAGGATTCACAAGCCCATATCATCTTCGTTCACCCTATCTCACTCAATCCATACTACATCATTCCAGCTCTTTCTATTGTGCGCTCTGCTTCATGCACACTTAATGTATTGGATGCACCGGATCATGCCATCAGTCTCTTCTATTCCTACTAGCACAAGAATGACATGGACATGTTAACTTTCACCCTGTCTCCTATACGCTTGCTGCATTTCATATATTGGATAGATACAGGGATAGGTCACAGGATGCGCATGCTGATGCATTACATGCTATGTACTTGTTTTAAAGAATATGTGGAATGAATTGTACATGCAATGCCGGTGTATGCATTCCGTGAGCCCCCCTATATGAGGTATATATACGTCTTCCCCCTTTATCTTCAGGTGATTTGGTCAGAGGAGCAGAAATAAAACCTGAACTCCCCCCTCCAGCTGTTACCATAGAAACCAGAGGAGAGGCTGTATTACATTTTATTCATCAGTTGAAAGAATGAAATAGAAAGGGGAAAAGGAGAGAGAAAGAGATAGGGAGATGAGAGAGAGAGAGAAGGAAAGGGGGAGAGAAAAAGAGGGAAAGGAGAGAGAATGTGAAAGGGATTTTATGGAGAGAGAGAAAGAGAAGAGGGAAAGGGGGAGTGAGGGAGAAAGAAGGAAAGGAGGAGAGAGAGATAGGGAGGTGAGAGAGAGAAGGAAAGGGAGAGAGAGATAGGGAGATGAGAGAGAGAAGGAAAGGGGGAGCGAGACAGAAAGAAGGAAAGGGAGAGAGAGAGAGAAAGAAAAGGGAAAGGAGAGATAGATAGGGAGATGAGAGAGAGAAGGAAAGGGGGAGAGAAAAAGAGGGAAAGGAGTGAGAAACAGAGAGAAGGAAAGGGGGAGTGAGAGAGGGAGATAGAAGGAAAGGTAGAGAGAAAGAAAGGGGAAGGAGAGAGAACATGAAAGGGATTTTATAAAGAGAGAGACAGAGAGAAAGAGAAGAGGGGAAAGGGGGATTGAGAGAGAAAGAAGGAAAGGGGGAGAGAGAGATAGGGAGATGAGAGAGAGAAGGAAAGGGGGAGCGAGGCAGAAAGAAGGAAAGAGAGAAAGAGAGAGAGAAAAAGAAAAGGGAAAGGAGAGAGAATGCGAAAGGGAGATTATGGAGTGAGAGAGGGAAAGAGAGAAGAGGGAAAGGGGGAGTGAGAGATAGGGAGATTAGAGAGAGAAGGAAAGGGGGAGTGAGAGAGAAGTAAAGGAGAGAAAATGCAAAAGAGAAATTATGGAGAAAGAAATAAAGAGAGAGAGAAAGAGAGAAGAGGGAAAGGGGAAGTCAGAGAGAGAGATCAGGAAAGGTAGAGAGAAAGAGAGGGAAAGAGGAAAAGAAAGAGAGGGAAAAGGGAGATTATGGAGAGAGAGAGAGAGAAGAGGGAAAAAGGGCGTGAGAGAGAAAGAAGGAAAGGGGGAAAGAGAGATAGGGAGATGAGAGAGAGAAGGAAAGAGGGAGAGAAAGAGAGGGAAAGAAAGAAAAAGGAAAGGAGAGAGAATGCGAAATGGAGATTATGGAGTGAGAGAGGGAAAGAGAGAAGAGGGAAAGGAGAGAGAACGCAAAAGGGAGATTATGGAGAGAGAGAGAGGAGAGGGAAAGGGGGAGTGAGAGAGAGAAAGAGAGAAGAGGGAAAGAGGGAGTGAGAGAGAAAGGAGGAAAGGGAGAGGGAGATAGGGAGATTAGAGAGAGAAGGAAAGGGGGAGCGAGACAGACGGAGAGGAGAGAAAACACGAAAGGGAAATTATGGAGAAAGAAGCAAGAGAAGAAAGAAAAGGGGGGGGGGGATAGGGAGATGAGAGAGAGGAGAGAAAGGAAAGGGGGAGTGAGAGGACAAGAAGTAAAGGAAAGGTAGCGAGATAGGAAAAGGAGAGCGAATGCGATAGGGAAATGAGGGAGAGAGAGGAGGAAAGGGGGAGTGAGAGAGAAAGAAGGAAAGGGAGAGAAAGAAATAGGGAGATGAGAGAGCGAGAGAAGTAAGAAAAGGGGGAGAGAGAGAAAGAGATAGGGAGATGAGAGAGAGAAGGAAAGGGTGTGCGAGAGAAAAAGACAGAATGGGATGGAGAGAGAGAGAAGGAAAGGGGGGGTAAGAGAGAAAGAGAAAGAATGAAAGGTAGAGAGAGATTGGGAGATGAGAGATAGAAGGAAGAAAAGGGAGGAGAGAGAGAGAGAGGGAGATGAGTGATAAAAGGAAGTAAATGGAACAAGAAAGAGAGAGAGAGAGAAGAAATAAAAGGGAGAAAGAGATATGAAGATGAGAGAGAGAAGGAAAGGGTGTGTGATAGAAAGAGAAGGAAAGAATGGGATTGATAGAGAGAGAGAGAGAACGAAAGGGGGAGAGAGGGAAAGAATGAGAGAAAAAGGAGAAAGACAGAGACAGGGAAATAAGGAGGAGAGAGCGAGAAGGAAAGGGGGAGTGAGAGAGAAAAAAGGAAAGGTAGAGAAAGAGATGGGTAGATGAGAGATAGAAGGAAGAAAAGGGAGCGAGAGAGACAGAGAGAGAGAGGGAGATGAGCGAGAGAAGAAAGAAAAGGGAGAGAGAGAAAGAGATAGGAAGATGAGAGAGAGAGAAGAAAGAAAAGGGAGAGAGAGAAAGAGATAGGAAGAAGAGAGAGAAGGAAAGGGGGTGCGAAAGAGAGAAGGAGAGAAAAGGGAGGGAGAGAAGAAAAGGGGGAGTGAGAGAGGGAGAAAGAGAGGACGGAAAGGGAAAAAGAGAGAGGGAAAAACGAGAGAACAAAACAGTGAAATAAAGGTGCAGACAGAGAGAGAGACAAAAAAAAACGCTTTAGAATGGGAGAGATTTACTAAAACTGCTACACACAGAATCTGGTGCAGCTGTGCATAGTAACCAATCAGCTTCTAGTTTTTATTTTCAAAGCTTAAGGGATCATGCTGAAGTTAGAATCAAATTGGTTACTATACACATCTGCACCAGATTCTGAGTGCGCCAGTTTTAGTGAATCTCCCCCAATATAAACACATTTGATGCCTACCTCCAACTCAATATCACCCCACATATTCTTCCTTTTCTAGAGGTGTGAGTGTACTGATTTCAAAAGCAGTTTACAGTTTGTCTAAAGCAGGAGATTGACTATTGTGGGTGCCATGTCTTCATGCTATGTGATTTGAATGGCTTTCTTTGTATATTTGTTGCCATGTATATCCCTCCAACCTTCACTTTGGAACCCCTTAAAAAAGATTATCCCAATGTATAGCTCTGTATCCATATACTCCTGTATTAGCTCTGGGGGTTTTAATACATTTCTAAATCCAAAACTGGATAAATTCTCTATTACCCTACAGGGAGTGACTCCGCCCATTCATTACACTGCCTTTGCTAACTCATTGAATTGGGTCTCAAAGATGTGTGGAGGGAAAAACATGTAGTTGTTAAATGTTATTCATGGTATTCAGCTTCCCATGATGGCCTATCTTGCAGAGACCTTGGACTAGGTAACTCTGTGGTGATGCCCTATGTAGTTGACTCAGCATATGAACCTCAACTTCTTTCTGATCAATCTTCTTTCTGAGTATGCCTGTCCACCTCTGACCCACCTAATCGTTCTCTGTGGCGTGTTAATTCGTTTTGGTTGATGCTTTTCCTGGTCCCTGACCCTCTTTTTATGGCAAGTTCTGATTTTCTCAGGCTCAGTCTCAACGGCTACCCTATGGGGCACATTAAAAGCAAGAGGGCTATTATACGAGAAATTACTGGTATCAAAAGACGCTCTCAGGAATGTGAGTATACTGTTTGTCTGAAGGTGCAGCATAGGGAAGTTGATATGGTTGCAAACCCTAACCTTACTACTCAAAAACATTGGCTAGAGGCACAGTCCTTATATAACTCAATTATTCTATATGTGGCAGAAAAAAGTGTGATTTCCTACAGCAAAATTGTTTTGAGGAAAGGGAGAATACGGGTCATCTTTTAACTCTGATGGCTAGAGCACAGCAGGATGCATCCTCTATTGATGCCACTAGATGCCTACACGCTGGGGACATGTAAACATTCTGATATCTTTAACACCTTTCATAAATTCTACACTGAGCTTTATGTTTCTAAGACTGCAACTACACCAGCAGAATTGGTAACTTTCTTGGATAACTGCCCCTTTCCCCAGCTTCCCACCTCTAATGTAGTTAAATTATACTCCCCTATTGGTATTGAAGAACTTCCGGAGGCTGTGGATGTTGGCCCTACAATAAATGACCAGGTTTTTATGGCCTTCCGGCTGAGGTCTTATCTCAGTATGGCGATATACTTTTATCCACACTACTTCTCACATTGTGTGAAGCAGCAGATACTGGGGTCTTATGGGACTCTATGAAGGAGGCAATTATAGTTGTAATCTCGAAAGCTGGGAAAGATAATATCCTTCCAGGCTCATATCCCAACTCTCTATTAAATGCAGACGTTAAAATCCTTGCTTGCATTTTAGCCACCAGACTATCTAAGGTAATTGCTAGATTGATCCACTGTGACCAATAACATTTTATTACCTCTAGATCAACATCTAATAATATCAGGTGACTGTTCTTTAGCTTGCAGGTGCCAGTAAATAATCTGGGAGGTAGGGCCATCCTTTCTCTGGATGCAGCTAAAGCTTTTGACATTGTTGAATGTCCCTATCTCAGGGAGATCCTGTTGCCTTTTGGACTGGGGGAATGCTTTATTAACTGGGTATGAGTACTTTATTCCACTCCTTGTGCTAGGCTCCACATTAATAATGTTCATTCTCATCCCTTTATGCTACATAGGGGTACTCATTAAGGATGCCCTTTTTTCACCTTGTTATTTGCCTTAGCGGTAGAGCCTCTAGCCATCATGATTTGGAGGGTCTCAAAATTGTAGGTTTTCGCAGATGTTGGAGGAGAAAATATCCTTATATGCTAACGATACCCTATTATATTTGGGAGATACCACTGAATCACTACAGTCCTTAATGCCACTTAAGGTTTACTAGGTTTGGAGACTTTTCAGGTTTTACTATAAATTGGACTAAATTAATTATTATGCCAATCCACTGACCTCCCCTTTATTTGAATGTGCAAGGCAGATTCCTGTTGACACCTTGCTCAGCTGATTATTCTTCCTAATCCTGATTTGCCTTCAATTTCTCATTTGGACATGGACCTGCAGGCTCTTCCCCTCTCCTGCCCTAATAGGGAACTCTTGAAAAGAGTGTGGGGTGCTTTTAAAACTTTGTTATCCACTTCAGGCTTCTTTGAGTTCACTCCTTTATGGCACAACCCCAGGTACCCTGAACTGGAATGAAAAAAGAAAGGTATTTTATATATAGCTCAGGTATTCTCGGGTGCTAATCTTAAGGTCTATGACACGTTATGATGAATTATGCTCTCAGTTTTCACTGACCCATAAACTATTTTACCAATATCTGCAGCTTAGGCATGTGATCCAGAGTCAAAAGCAAACTCTCACCCTCACTATGCCTAACTGTTCCTTGGAAGTAATACATTGCACTACATTAAAAGGCCTCATATCTAGTGTGTATGTATATATATATATATATATATATATATATATACCGTATTTATTGGCGTATAACACGCACAGGCATATAACACTCACCTTTATTTAAAGACAGAAATTTCAGGAAAAAAAGTCAATTTTAAATAAAGAATTTTGAAACAAAATAAGGGTACCCATCAATGCAGCCTTATCACTGCCCAAACGCAGCCTCACTATTGGCCATTAATGAAGCCTGATCAGTGTCCATATGCAGCCTCACCATTGCCCATCACTGCAGCCTGATCAGTTCCCATCTGCAGCCTTGCCATTGCCAGAATAGGCAGAGCCGGATCTCCTGTATACTCGGCTCTGGGTCACACCTAGTCCCGTCCCTTGGCCCGGGTTCTATGATGGACATAACACCGGTCCAACTCTGGGACGCTAATGCTAGGAGCCGAGCTGAGACGAGTACACAGGAGATCCGGCTCTGTTTATTTCGGCAGCGCTAGTTTCCTCCTTCCCCTCCATGGCAGCTTATATCAGCGTATAACATGCACACGCGATTTTCCCCCTATTTTAAGGGGGAAAAAGGGCGTGATATATGCTGATAAATACGGTATATATATATATATATATATATATATATATATATATATATATATATATATATATATATGTTCTTGCTCTCCTCTATTCAAAACTCTGCTACACTGAAGTTTAGAGCACAATCGACAGAGGATGTGGGAAAAATTGGAGGGGATCAATGGGACATGGGTTTAGAATTGCTTCCTCTTTGCGCCATAGAAGCTCTCTCAATTATTTATTCTCCTACTAAACGCCTGCCAAACTGTTTCACTGGGGTAGGAGAGATACACCCATTTGTCCAAAATGTAATGTGCACAGAAGTGATTTTATCCACATCTGGCATTGCCCGAAACTCACTCGATATTGGGCAGAGGAAAATTATTTCCTCGATAACCCAATCACCTATTCCCAGTGAGCCCTTAGTGTGTTTATAGGGTGAATTAGATGCTGGATTATTTCAACCAGGTACCTATATTATGATTATCCGCCTTCTGTATTTAGCCAGAAAGTTAGTGGCTCGATATTGGATGACCCCTGTGGTACCTACCAAAAAGCAGTGGGTGAATTATGTTAATTCTCTCTTACTAAGAGAATAGCTTACCTACCGCCATCATAAAGCTTTGCACAAATTTGATTTTTTTTTTGGCAGAATTGGTTAAACCCTCCTGGATTGGCCCCACAAATATTAGTAATGGATAAAACAGTGAGAAGATAAGGGCGCACTGGTGGAGCTGGATAGCTGGTCAGAGGGATGATAGCGTAATGGATAGGCTGCTGCAGATGGGAGTGTTGACAGTTCCCCCTTAGGCCGCGTACACACGCGCGGACTGTTCGCCCAACCTTGTCCGCTGAACAGTGTTTGGGCGGACAGTCCGCTCGTGTGTGGGCTTTCAGCGGACAGTTTCAGCGGACAGTTGGACGGACAAAGTCTTTTGGAAATTCCGAAAAACTGTCCGCTGAAACTGTGTTTGAGCGAACAGTCCGCCCGTGTGTGGGCCTGTCCGCTGTACTTTCGAAATGAGCGGACTGTTCCCGCTCGGAAAGTCCGCCCATTTCGAGCGCGTGTACAGGTAGGCGGGGCCCGCGAAGGAGACATCGCGGGCTCCGCCGCCTGGAATGGGCTTAAAGGGGAACCCCAACGCCGAAAAAAAATCGGCGTGGGGGTTCCCCCAAAGTCCACACCAGACCCTTGTCCGAGCACGCTACCCGGCCGGCCAGGAAAGGGGGGCGAGCGAGCGCGCCCCCCCTCCTGAGCCGTACCAGGCCGCGTGCCCTCAACATGGGGGGTGCCTTGGGGAAGGGGGGGCCGCGCGGCCCCCCCACCCCAAAGCACCTTGTCCCCATGTTGATGAGGACAAGGGCCTCTTCCCGACAACCCTGGCCGTTGGTTGTCGGGGTCTGCGGGCGGGGGGCTTATCGGAATCCGGGAGCCCCCTTTAAGAAGGGGGCCCCCGGATACCGGCCCCCCACCCTATGTGAATGAGTATGGGGTACAATGTACCCCTACCCATTCACCTGTGAAATAAAGTACAAAAAAAAAACACAACACGGGAAAAAATATTTTATTGCACAGCTCCGGGGGTCTTCCGTCTTCGGGGGTCTTCTCGCCGGACTCCTCCGCTATCTGTGTGTAGCTCTTTTACTAGCGGAGGAGTCCGGCTTTCTTCCTCCCCGCCGCCGGCCTCTTCTCCCGACTTCGGGGGTCTTGTCCCCCTCTTCGGTTCTTCTGCCGGGCCACCGCGCCTTCTTGTAGCTCTTTTGCAGGCGGTGGCCCGGTCTTCTGTCGCCGCTGCCTTCCGTTCTTCTGTCGCCGCCTTCGGTTCTTCTGCCGGGCCACCGCGCCTTCTTGTAGCTCTTTTACAGGCGGTGGCCCGGTCTTCTGTCGCCGCTGTCGTCGCCGCCGCCGTCGCCTTCCGTTCTTGTTCTTCTTCTTGTTCTTCTTCTTCTTCTCCTGGAGATGTTGACTCGATGAGCTCTCCGGCCGGAATGCCAGAGCCGCGCTGTGCGGTCACTTATATAGTGACAATGGGGCGGTGTCACATGGTATATGTCACATGGGTTGGTCACATGGTGACCCCGCCCCCTTACGATGTCATAGTCCCCATGTGACATCAACCCATGTGACCAACCCATGTGACATATACCATGTGACACCGCCCCATTGTCACTATATAAGTGACCGCACAGCGCGGCTCTGGCATTCCGGCCGGAGAGCTCGTCGAGTCAACATCTCCAGGAGAAGAAGAAGAAGAACAAGAAGAAGAAGAAGAACGGAAGGCGGCGGCGACGACAGCGGCGACAGCGGCGACAGAAGACCGGGCCACCGCCTGTAAAAGAGCTACAAGAAGGCGCGGTGGCCCGGCAGAAGAACCGAAGGCGGCGACAGAAGAACGGAAGGCAGCGGCGACAGAAGCCCGGGCCACCGCCTGCAAAAGAGCTACAAGAAGGCGCGGTGGCCCGGCAGAAGAACCGAAGAGGGGGACAAGACCCCCGAAGTCGGGAGAAGAGGCCGGCGGCGGGGAGGAAGAAAGCCGGACTCCTCCGCTAGTAAAAGAGCTACACACAGATAGCGGAGGAGAGAAGACCCCCGAAGACGGAAGACCCCCGGAGCTGTGCAATAAAATATTTTTTCCCGTGTTGTGTTTTTTTTTTGTACTTTATTTCACAGGTGAATGGGTAGGGGTACATTGTACCCCATACTCATTCACATAGGGTGGGGGGCCGGTATCCGGGGGCCCCCTTCTTAAAGGGGGCTCCCGGATTCCGATAAGCCCCCCGCCCGCAGACCCCGACAACCAACGGCCAGGGTTGTCGGGAAGAGGCCCTTGTCCTCATCAACATGGGGACAAGGTGCTTTGGGGTGGGGGGGCCGCGCGGCCCCCCTTCCCCAAGGCACCCCCCATGTTGAGGGCACGCGGCCTGGTACGGCTCAGGAGGGGGGGCGCGCTCGCTCGCCCCCCTTTCCTGGCCGGCCGGGTAGCGTGCTCGGACAAGGGTCTGGTGTGGACTTTGGGGGAACCCCCACGCCGATTTTTTTCGGCGTTGGGGTTCCCCTTTAAGCCCATTCCAGGCGGCGGAGCCCGCGACGTCTCCTTCGCGGGCCCCGCCTACCTGTACACGCGCTCGAAATGGGCGGATTTGCCTCCTCCTTACGTGGGCGAGTCCGTTCATTTCAAAAGTTGAGCGAACTGTTTGCCCAACCTTGTTCGTCAAACAGTCCGCTCGTGTGTGGGCAAGTCCGCTCATGCAAATTTTGAGCGGACTGTTTGCCGAAACTGTTTGACGAACAAGGTTGGGCAAACAGTCCGCGCGTGTGTACGCGGCCTTAGGGAAATGTTATATATGTCCCCACCAGTTTTCTTATGCTTCTCTGATAATATACATCTTTTTTTGCAATATCTTGTATTACTTAATATGTTCAGAAGAGAACTGCTGTTTGTCTTTACCTTCCTTGTGTTTGTACCACGGTTTATTTTTCTTTTGTATGTTCCTACTTTTCATGAGATCTGACTCAGGCCTGGTCAGACACATTCTCTGTTTTTACTCTTTAATATTATTAAAAGAGTTTGGATTAAAAAGAAAAAAAAATCTCCCAATATGTCACAGCATGTCACAGACTAAGAGGGACAAGGATAACGTTGAACCTATAAATACTTTACATGGAATCACCCCCTCTCCTGATTTACTCACAAAAAATTGCCCTACAGCTATTCCTACTCACTCTTTCCCTTATTATTCAACGCATAGTAAGTCTTAAGTCGATTTGGCAATGCTAAAATGTATTTCATCCTGCCAATAAAGCTTATTTCAATTTGAGAGAGAGATGGGAGGGAAGAAGGAGAGAGAGAGGAAAGGAAGGAATAGGTAAAGGAGAGAGAATGAATAGGAGAAGAGAAAGAGAGAGAGTAGGAAAGTGTAAGGATAGCGCAGATGGAATAGTGATGTGCAGAACACCCCCGAGTTCTGTTCTACACCAAAACTCCAGAACAGGTAAAAAGTTCTGACCAGAACCCAGAATCCTATTAAAGCCTATGGGAACAGAAGTCAAAAAATCATAAGTCCCTATTTTTAAGGCTTATATGCAATTATTGGCTATAAAATGGATAGGGGGCCCGGATACTGCCCTGGGGGACATGTATCAATGCAAAAAAACTTTAAAAAAATGTTTTGTAAATGAACAGTAATTTTAATGATGCTTAAAGTGGAACAATAAAAATGAAAAATTCCTTTAAATATAGTGCCTGGGGGGTCTCTTCAGTCTGCCTGCAAAGTGGCCCATCTGTACCATGTATAGAACCTGCTGCAGCAAAACTAAAGAAAAAAAATTACATTTAAATTAATTTTCCCTGCAAGTTTTCTTTATTCTGTAAACAACGGCTTGGGGAGCAAGTCTGTATGATACGGTCACATTTTAGTGCACTCGGAACAAGATTAGAGATTTTTTGTATAAATTCTGGTGTCTCTTTGGCAGACTTTGGATGGAAATAACAAAGTTTTGCACCACAGTGAGCAAGCCTTATGTGAAAAAGCCAAATTATAGTACACTCAGGTCAAGAGTAACATTTGTTTTTAGATAAAGACTGGTGTCTCTTTTGCAAACTTTGGATAGAACTTCTACAGGTGCTTTCCGCCTTGGGCCTTGGGTGTTGGTGGTGCCTTCACACCATAACCCATCACAGTTATCCTTGGCAAATGCAGGATTGGACTTTGCTCTTAAAAATTATGTCACACAGGTGCAGAAAAATTGGGCCTTGGGTGTTGGTGGTGCCCTCACATCATAACCCTTCACAGTTATCCTTGGTAAACGTAGGATTGGATTCTGCTCTTGAAAATTATGTCACACATGTGTGGAAAAATTGGGCCTTGGGTGTTGGTGGTGGCTGCACACTGTAACTCCTCACAGTTATGCCCTGTACACACGGTCAGAAATTCCGATGGAAAAAGTCTGATTGGATTATGTTGTCAGAAAATCTGATCGTGTGTGGGCTCTATCTGACTTTTTCTGTTGGATTTTCTGATGTAAAAAGTTTGAGAGCAGGATCTAAAATTTTCCGACAACAAAATCCGATTGCATAATTTCCAATCGTGTGTAGACAATTCCGACGTACAAGTGCCACGCATGCTCAGAATAAACTAAGAGACAAAAGCTATTGGCTACTGGCCTGTTTATAGTCCTGACGTATGTGTTTGATGTCAACTCGTTCAGAACGATTGGATTTTCCGACAACTTTGTGCGACTGTGTTTATGCAACACAAGTTTCGGACAAAATCCGTCTGAAAAAATCAGATGGATTTTGTGGTCGGAATGTCCGACCATATGTACAAGGCATTACTCTTGGAGGGCACAGGACTGGACCTTGCTGAAAAAAGCCTCAAATTATATGCAGCTGGCTGTCACACAGGTGCAGAAAAATTTGGCCTAGAGTGGTGGTGGTGCCTCTGCACCATAACCCTATAGAGGTACTCTTGATGAATTGGCCTTGCTGTAAAAAACTGAAATGCTATGCACCTGTCAAATAGGTGCAGAAAAATTGGGCCTTACATGTTGGGGGTACCTGCATATTGTAACACTCTCACAGTTACTCTTGGGGAGCACAGGACTGGACTCTGATGTAAAGAAATTAAAATTATATGTACTTGTCAAATAGGTGCACAAAGATTTGGCCTTGGGTGTTAATTGCCCATGAAACCTATACCCAAAAATTACTTAAAGATAAAATAAACACACACAAAGCTAGGCAGCCTAGACAGTCTTGCAGAGATTCCAGATCCCCAACAAATTTAATTAGCAACATCGGCATCAGGGGCTCGATAGCTGCTGCTAATCCTGGATTGATTCATTTTGAGAAATGTCAGCTGGTCAATGGAGTCTGTGGACAGACGCACTCTTTTATCTGTCATGAAACCTCTGGCAGCACTGAATGTCCATTTGGAAAGTATGCTGGATGCAGGGCAGCCCAGCATCTCAATTACATACTGGGCAAGTTCTGGCAGTGGTCTATTCTCATGACACAGTAACCCAGTGGATCATCTACTGGAAATCTCTGCATGCCTGATTAGGTGCCTGTTGAAGGGAATCAATAAGAGTGTTGATTTAGATGTCAGTCTTATGGGTCATAGCTGCTGGGAAAAAAAAAACTCCTGGGAGTACTCAAAAGAAGCTGCAAAAATAAGTTCCAATTAGCACTTAGATCCAGATGTATTGCTCTGTGAATAGATGGGATATGATGGGTACATAGCCTGATGACACATCAACTTCTATAAAACCATAAGTTTGTTCAAGTAAGTACATGTTAAAAAACCTTCACCCAGGACAAGTGTCAGATGTATAAAAACAACCACAGTGGCCAAGTATGATTATCTTTGTTGGTTTTAAAAAATGTATTGTATTATATTAATATATATTTTTGTAATAAAAATTGATAAAATATCCTATCTATGACTGTCCATTTTGGTTGTTGTACGGTAACACTAAAATCCATTATGGCCTCCCCCTTTAAAACTCTTCTCTAAGCCTGCTTACAGTTATCCAACAGAGAAGGTCCGAGATGTGTCTGGCTGATAATCCTCAGACTGGTTTCCTGGGTGATGGATCTGTACCATGGGGCCCCCAGCAGGCAGGGGGTGGTGTTGTGGGAACCACAGCGCCAGTGCATGTGACCAGGAGGATGGAAGACAAGCCGTGGGACCGTGGAGGTGCCGTCCGTTTGCAGCGAGTTGCGATGAAGTTAATTGCGGTGCCGGATGGAACTACAGTCGGAAGTCACTGGTGTGTGGGCACTTGTGGAGTGAGCTGGTGAGTGGAGTTCTATCACAATGACCATATGTTTCGCACGCCTGTGCCTTGTCAAAGTCAACTGACTTTGATGACTTTGACAAGGCACATGCGCACGAAACTGTTGACGTCACTGATTTCAGTCCAGGCACCGCATCATCCTGACCGAGGAGTCTGGATCCGCCAGGTGCATGGACTGACACCTGGCTCAGTCTCTTAGGGAGCCACTGAGAGACTGAGTCGGCCGCTCTGCCTCCTACACAGCTCAGCTCTAAAATGAGTGGGGAGGAAGCAGAGTGGAGAGCTGTGACTGACAGTCTGGAGCTCTCTGCATCGGCGGTGTTCGATCACTCGGTTCTCAGTGCAGAGGCGCCAGGGGGACAGATGTGGACTCCACCTAGGTAAGTATGAAAGTGAAAAAAAAAATTCCTTTACTTCTCTTTTAACTAGTTGAGGCTACACACACCCAAATTGGATTGTGGGGGATTAGTACTAGGAGGGAGGATTTGGGCAGGAATTTGTGCTAGTAGAGGGGATTGGGGGGATTTGTGCTAGGAGAGGGGATTGGGGGGGAATTTGTGCTAGGAGAGGGGGGGGTGTGCTGGGAGGGAAAATTTGGATGGATTTATTCTAAGAGGGGGGATTTGTGCTAGGAGAGGAGATCGGGGTGAATGTGTGTTAGGTGATGGAATTGGGGGAAATTTGTTTATGGGGGGGGGGGGGTAAATTTTGCTAGGAGGGGGATTGGGAATGGTTTTTCTAGGAGGGTGGATTTGTGCGGGATTTGGTGGATTTATGCTAGGAAGAGGGATTTGGGGATGAGGATTTGTGCTAGGGTGGAAAATGTAAGGGAAAAGAGGATGTGTGCTAAGAGGGGTGAAGTAGAACTAGTGTGAAGTTTCATTGTTTTTTTTGGTGTTGGGGGGGGGGGGTAGGAGCAAGTAGCTGGTCTTGCCTAGGGCACAAAATAGTCTAGCACTGGCCCTGCAGGTGGCCGGAGTCCCCAAACACAGAAGGAAGACCGGGGGAAAAAGGAAACACCTGCAGTGGTGACAGCGTACCGCTGGAGGACTTTGTTTTAAAGTAAGTTTTTCATAATGTTGCTAGTATGCATACTAGCACATTATGATATTGCCTTGCAGGAGAAAACTTCTCTTTTTTTCACAATCTGCTTGCTGTGGGGGCACTTGGCCGGAGGGAGGGGCCAGGAGAACCGGCGAGGGACCCAAGAAGAGGAGGATCTGGGCTGCTCTGTATAAAACCACTACACAGGGCAGATAAGTATAACAGGTTTGTTATTTCTTTAGAAAAAAGTATGAGACTTTAGTCTTTAAGTAATGACAAAGCAACAGCTAAATAAATAGGCAGAAATGTAAAAAATTCTCTGGTCCATAGGGGGGTGTACACATGTGTAAGAGCTGAGATGCTTAATGAGAGCTCGATAGAAATTGTCCAGCAGTAGGACAGTTTTGCATTAGCAAGAACAAAGATAGCAACACTGATAGTTACAGTAGCCAGCAGGTCAAAGTAGGTCCATAACCGTTTAAAAAAAAAGCCTTTTCCAGGTTGCTTTAGCAATGACGCATGCTTTTTTTCAAACTGAAATGAACCAGTTTGGGGTCCTGCTTCTGTATGTAAACCAAGCTATTTGTAATAGAAAAAAGGCAAATTTCACAGCTAAATTTGCACTGCCAAAGTACACTGTTGCTGTGACTGTGGGTGAAATTCAAACACTTGTATGTGGTGTGACATACTACATCTCGCAACATTATGTAGAGCATTAAAGCTTACCCAAGCTTGTTATTTAAAGGATTTGCGTATTATTAGTGTTGCCCTCAATACTGCATGAAAAGACCTGACTAGAGTAACCCAGATAAACTTCCTTCAAACTGTTACAGCCCATCATACCCCCTTTTACCTTCTTAGAATAAGAGACCACACCGTTCTTATGGAGTATAAATGGCCATAACAGCCTTTTATTAACCAAATAACATAAAACTCCAAAATAACTTTATAAAACAAAGAAATAACAACCATGAGAAACAACATGTTTCAACCCCCGTTTATTGGTCAGTGACGTAGCTATCTCTTCTTTCACCGGATATATATATATATCCCTATAAATCACACCAGTACACTGCGGGACCTTTATCAACCATCATAGGCCTCCAGCTGTGCCGCTCGGAGACACCCCCTTTTCCCGCAGTGCAACCACCGGTATTCACCAACCATTTGATGAATACACCGGAGGGGCCATACTACCGATGAGCCCCCCACCCCATTTTGTCACCTCCGTTACCGCTCCCGTCACTGACCAACAAACAAAAAACACCGCCACAGCCTGATAGGATGACCCCTCAACCTAGAGGGCCCCTCCACACCCGCAGGGCCTGCTGTATCCCCCCTTGTAACCCCAAGGACCACAAATCAAGTCCCACATCAGTAAGGTGCACTCCATCCCTCCATAGGTACAGCTCGACATTCATCTCTAGTTCCCTGTGACGTACCACCAAACCCCCCTCCCGGACCATAAACCTCCCGACCACATTGTTAACCCGAATCCCGGCTTTGTTGAGCCTGTCTACTGACCTGGCCATGCGCCACGCGGTCCTAGCCACCATGTCAGACCACACCAGCAATGTGTTTGGAAATGCCGCACGCAGATACCCCAGATCCGACTTTACGTCCGCGATCAGATCCCTGACTGTCCTCACCCCCAAGTCATTACCCCCTGCGTGAATCACCAACACATCTGGCGGCCTGCCGAACCTCACATACTTTTTAACCTCCGGGACAACCCCTCCCCACATCATCCGAGGCCTACCCAGCCACCATATCTGAGCTTCCATCCGAGATATCCCCAACTGTCTCCCCTCAGGTCTGGCGTCCCCTCTCCTGGCTCCCCAGGAGAAATAAGAATGTCCCACGATCCAGACAAGGCGTGGGTAACCTCCATCTGAAACGAAAAGACCAAACAAAATAACGGACTACCCAACATTAACAAGGCAATTCCCCCACCACAGCAACGTCCCCCCTTTTTATTTATTTATTTTTTTCATTTTTTATTTTTTATTTTTTAAACAGAAAAATTCATTCCCAAACCAAACCTGGCCTAACGTAACTGCGGAATCGTTTCGATTCCCATCTCCCCAACTTACGCACTGCCGCCTCGTCCAACCCGCACCTGGCAGCCTCCGTGGCTGCCCCGATCCGGAAGGAGTGCGAGGCGTATGCCGAACCATCCATCCCCAGGTTACCAAGACATTTTCTCAAAACCGCTACAAATTGAAATCTAGACAAATAAGACCCATCCTCGTGTATCAACAACGGCCCTCTACCAACCACCCTCCGTTGGAGAAAATGCCCCACCACCTCCACCGGGCACGCCGCACACCCAGGCAACGCAAACAAACACACCCGTACCCCTTTCCCTTGTTGATCCGTTTTCGATTTCCTCAGCGTAACCGACAACCTATCTCCCCCGAAGTGTACATCCTCCATCCAAACACCCCCCGCCACAGCCCTAGATGGGCTAACCAGTTCCCCTACCCGAAACGCCCCAAAAAACGCTAAAGAAAAAGCCGCCGCAAACAGCGACACCTCATAAAAGGATGAACACACCGCCCCCAGATGTTGCACCAAAGCCAGCAAATTAACATAAGTAATAGGCCTGCGCGTATCCTGCCGCCGATGCACCTTCCGGTAACCCTTGAGCGCTTGCCGTACCCAAAAACACTTCGTCCAATCCTCCTGTCCGCTCAATTTAAACAAAAACGCCAAACCCGCCATCTTCTTCTCGATAGACGACACCGAGCGCCCCTCTTCCATGTTTCTGGACATGAAATACAAAACCAACAACTGCGCGGCTGACCCATCCTGCTCCACTCCCGCCTCCTGTACCAAATCCGACCATTTGTTCCACACCTTCGCATAGGCCCCCCACGTCACACCACTCACCGACCTCCTGATCCATCCTGCGGCGATTCCAATACCAGTTCCCACATCCAGCCCGGGCAAGACCTGCCTTCCTCGTCCGTCTCCGGAGCCAAGGCCCTGAACTTGTCCCACTGAAAGCAAGACAAAGCGTCAGCCAAAGTGTTATCCACCCCCGGGATGTGTACAGCGTAAAGAAAGACATTCAATTGCATGCAACGCAACACCAACTGCCGCATCAGCCGAACGACAGGTTGTGAAGACGCCGACATACTATTGATGACCTGCACCACCCCCATATTGTCACAATTCAATCGCAGCTTAAGGTTCCGACACGCCTCCCCCCACAGTTCCAGAGCCAGCACTACCGGAAACAGTTCCAGCAGTACCAGATTCCGCACAAGGCCTGCTGCGACCCAGGAGCGTGGCCATGGCTCAGCACTCCACCGTCCCTGGAAAAAGGCCCCGTACCCCGTGGACCCCGCTGCATCGGTGACCAATTCCACATCGAAATTGCTCACCGGGCCCGACATCCACATAGCCCTGCCATTGTACACTGCTAGGAACCGATACCACACCTGCAGATCCTCCCTGTGTTCCTTGGAGAGGCGAATGAAGTGAGTTGGGGAAGCGACTCCCGCCGTCGCTGCAGACATCCGCCTACAAAAAACCCTTCCCATGGGAATAATCCGGCAAGCAAAATTAAGCTTGCCCAACAATGATTGCAACGACCGCAACCGAACCTTTTTCATACCGTGAATCTCCCTGATGTCCCTCCGCAAGTCCATCAACTTAGCCTCTGGCAACCGGCATTCCATAGCCATGGAATCGATCACAATGCCCAGAAAGCTCAGTTCAGTCCTAGGACCCTCTGTTTTATCAGCGGCCAGTGGCACGTCGAACCTCTCCGCCATGTGCTGCAACGTGGAAAGCAAAATCGCACACACATTCGAAGAAGGAGGGCCCACGCACAAGAAATCGTCCAGGTAATGGATGAGTGACTCCACACCCGACACGTCCCGTACCACCCACTCCAGAAACGAGCTAAACGCCTCAAACATCGCGCATGAAATGGAGCAACCCATGGGCAGTCACTTGTCGACATAAAACCGGTCCTGCCAGCAACATCCCAACAATCGAAAACTCTCGGAGTGCACGGGCAACAACCGAAATGCTGCCTCCACATCCGACTTTGCCATCAACGCCCCCTTACCTTAACGCCGCACCCAATGCACCGCAGCATCAAACGACGTGTATGATACCGCGCACGCCTCTGAGTCAATAAAATCATTCACCGACCCCCTTTTGGGAAGGACAGATGGTGTATCAGCCGAAACTTGTTGGGCTCTTTTTTCGGGACCACCCCCAATGGTGACACCACCAAATCCCCAATGGGCTTGCTCGTGAACGGCCCCGCTAAGCGCCCCAACGCCACCTCCTTAGCCAATTTTTCCGACACCACCCCAGGATGTTGTAACGCCGACCGCAAGTTCCCGGCCTGTAAGGGGACCACCTTCAACCCACAAGGAATCCTAAAACCGTGACGGAAGCCCGCCCCCAGCAACCCCGCCACAGCCCGGTCCGGGTACCTATTTAGTAAAGGCTGCATCCTTTCCCACATCACTGGTGTCGTCCCTCTTGTGAGCAGGATCTCCGGCACGTCTCCCCTTCTTAAAACACCTGGCGAAGGTGTGGGCTCCCCCACACCCCGAGCATTTGTGCTTAAACTTACATGTTCCCCCGAATTTGCACGTGCCCTCATTAAATTGCCAGCACACTCCCCATTTCTTTCCGGCCGGTGATCCTGAGGAGTGGCTACCCCCGGCCCCCCCTGGAAATAACTGCGTAGGCGCCCTCGCTGAAGCCATGAGCCTCATCCAGAGGCTAATGTCCTTATGATCCCAGAGCAGCGTGGGTCGGACCGCCCTACGTTGGCGGAACTGCTCGTCGTACCTCAACCAAGCAGTACCCCCATAAACACTGTAAGCCTCCCCGATAGCGTCCATATAACAAAACAACGCCGAGCAATGCTCGGGGTTCTTTTCTCCACTGACACTGGCCATGATTGCGAATGCTTGCAACCAGTTGGCAAACGTTCGCGGAATCAATCTATATCGCCTCTTCTCCTCATCTTCTTTCTTGTAATCGTCCGGCTTCACCCAATCCAAGTTAAACTTCTCAAGGGGCAATAGTGAAAAGATCTCCACATATTCCTCCTTGACCTCCTGCTTCAAATGTGCTCCCAATGGCCCCTCGAAGCACACATACATCTCACATTTTTGCCGCGTCTGCGATCCGCACGATGTCCGACCTAGCGGACGGCTCCGCGGCCCCCTTCCAACCAGCCCCCACTTCAGCCGCCGCCGGCGCCCCCTGGGGGAGCAGCTGCCGTCCCCAGTTGGGACGAAACCCCCGTTTCCCCAGAGGGAGCTCCCCCCACACCCAAAACCGGTCCACCCTCAGGCACCTCCCCCACAGACTGCCCCGTACCCCCATCAAAGCGACCCACCAGCGTCCTCAACCCCTCCAGCAACTCCTGCAACTGACCCCCAGATCCCGTGGCCCCCGTCCCAGACCCAACCCGTGGTTGGCACGTGGCAGCCACCTGCGAAGCAGGGGGGACTCCCTGGCCCCCACCCCCCGACACTACCCCCAACAAACATTGTAATGCATCAGTAAAAGCAGAGTTGTCACACGACTTACCGGGCTGACTGGGAGCCGTCCCCACAGCCATTGCTCCGACTGCCTGCGCAGGAACCAACCGTCCGGACACTTCGCCTTCCTCCGACATCTCTCTCTCGGAACGCCCCTCCTCCTCCGGACCACTTGCTGACTGCAGCCCCCCAGGTGATGGAGACCTGGACGCCGTGCGACCTCTCTCGATTCCGTGGCTCACTGACAGTGCACCATGCCTTGCAGGGGCCCCTCCGCTCCTGGGTTGCCGCACAGAAGGGCCGTCCACGGCACCACTCTGGACACGTGACCCCCGTCGGCTACTGCCCGGAGGCGTCCGCCTCCCTGCCGCGACTCTTGTGACCTGGCCCGCAGGACCAGCTGCTGCCGGAGGCGCCGACATCCTTCTGTCTGCCCCCCCACCCGTGCAGGGCTGCAGGGGAGTCAGAGCCATGCGGTAGTCCCCCCAAAGCGCCCCCGGGCCCTCCGCCCCATATGCCCGCCGTTTTCCCAAACCCCCACCTCCCCCACCTGCGCAGAACCCCCGGCCACAACCCCCCTATGCGTGCCGCCGCATTCCTCCGCCCCCCCTGGGCCTTCCCAGCGCCGGAGCCTTTTTCTTTGTGTTTCCCCCCAATCCTCCCCCTCAGCCCGTGCAGAGCTGCTGGGGGACCGTCCTGAACAAGCTGACCGCCATGCGGTGGGGAAGCGGCGCCATCTTGGCCCGTGGCCCCTCCCCCGAACCAGTAGGCCGGCGAGCAGGCCTCCGCTGTCCTTACGTGGGCGAATAGAAGCCCCTCTTCACCGGTGGAGTAGAATCCTCCCTGCCCGGGCTCTCTGCCATTCTCGCGGGCCCCCCGCCCCCCCCGGGGAATACCGGAGCGGCGGCCTGGACACCCGGCTGCGCGCGGCCTCCCGCCGGCTATGCCCGACCTCGCCACCCCCAGCCAGCGCCACCGCGACCTGTGCCTGGAGCCAAGCCGGTCCCCTCGTCTCCGCTGCTGCCCGCAACTGTTCCAATAGTCCC
Source organism: Lithobates pipiens (assembly GCF_037356315.1). Lineage (NCBI taxonomy): Eukaryota > Metazoa > Chordata > Amphibia > Anura > Ranidae > Lithobates > Lithobates pipiens. The sequence continues at coordinate 53,079,696 of NW_027507789.1, read as the reverse complement.
GCGACGTCCGCCATTGTTGGATCCACAGCGAGGAGCGGCGTGTAAAAACCGCCTCCTCGCACACTGTCTCTCCAACTGGCGTCTTCCGGCCCCGCCCCCTCTCTTATATGGCCACTCCTCCCAATCACTTCCCAGAACTCCTCCCCTGTGCGTCACTGGGCACCTCGTCATGCCCAGCCCTGCACTATGTTTCCCCTGCAGGTCACCACGCTCCGGGCTTCCCTCTCTCTCTGCTGCACAGTGTTTTATTTAAAAAAAATTGCATGCCCTCGGTTGGCATTGTCCAGTTTCCCAATGTCTTTTTTTACAGTATTTACCTCTAAGCAAATAAAACCCGGGCAGATTCATCCATCACTATTTGTAGTCCAACTGCAGCAAAGCGTTTTATTCACTATGATAAGAGTAGTTTAGATAAAGCAAATAAGAAGCAAACAAGCTATACAAAAAGTGGGAAACCACCCCAGTTTATAACTAGCCTTTGCAGTAAGGTGAACGTGAAAGGGCAATGAACAACACAATCAGGCAAACATTTCTAAGCACAATTACCAGCTAGCCTGCAAAAAACTAAAACAAAAAAAAATTTACCCTGACTAACAATTCACATTAAAAACAGAGGTTGTAGTTGCACACATTTGCAAATATATGATCAAGCCGCAGTGCCTCAGCAAGGCTCCTCGGTGTACTGCGCTCCTAACTCTATATTTTTGAGAGTCTCCAAGCTGGAGCATATATAGTAGTCGATAAATTAAAGGCGGGCTTGCCTGGAGGGAGCACAGAGACACATTGGGGTTGATTTTGCAAATAAACTGTGCATTTTGCAAAGTTCAATTGCACTATGGAAGAGAAGGTGCTCCAGAGCTTAGGAAATGAGCAGAAGCTATGCTGACTTCCATCATCCTATCATGTGCAAGCAAAAATGCTTTTTTTTTTAATTTTCCTTGTATGTGATTGGGTATTCTTTGCAAAGTGAAGTTTTACATCACGTATGTCAAACACAAGGCCCGTGGGTCAAATCGGACCCTCCAGGCCTTGTCATGTGGCCCTCACATCCAGTTTTCAGCCAGAACGTGGTGAAACTTCATTCTGCCACCTACAGCTCTTACCCTCTGCTCCCCGCTGTCACTTATAAAAACAGAAGCCTTCTGTGTCTACAAGGAAAAGCTTTTCCCTCAGTGGGACAGCGTTGCTCTTTGCGGCTCTCGGAACTATCAGATCCCTGCACGCACTCACAGGCACTCACCTCCTTGCAAGGTGAAGTGGAGCCACCTACACAGGAAGGTACTAGAGCCAGGACAGGTAGGAGAGAGAGATGCAAGGAAGCTTGGGGGAGGGGGGGTTGGGGGTTTTCCACTGTGCATACTGCACCCCTAAACATTGCACTCTGTACACAGCATACCTCTGAAATCTGTACCTAATGCACTTCTGAACCCTGCACTCTATATATACCACACCCCTGAACTAAACTCTGTGCGTAGAGCACTCCTGAACTTTGCACTCTGTATATAACACACCTGTCAGGGAACTCACCATGCAAATGCCCGTCCCCGTGTAGCAGCGGTTCACCTTCATTCTAGGCACCATGCGCGGTGTCCCCGTCAGAGGCGTACGAGTTCCGGAACGAACGGACGCACGCTAATCCGAACACGTGGACGTACGCCAATCCGAACACGCGGACGCACCCGCGCAAACTGAACGTATGTACGTACTCACGCACGTATGGCCACTTCCACCAATCCTGACACATCTCTCCCTATATAAACAGGATCCTGGCCTGATACCAGTGCTGGATCGTCTTCAGCTATTCCTGAGACATGTTCCTGTGACCTTATTCCTATGACCTTGTTCCTGATACCCATTCCTTTGGATATTCCTTGTTACTATCTCCTGGACTATCACTGACCTCGGCTTGGACTTACGACTTTGGCTTGCTTCCTGATTTTGTACCTCATTGCTAGCACGTTACCAGACCCTTGCTCGTCCTTGACTACGCACCTGCCTTTTCGTTCCTGTACCGCATTGCCAGCCTGTTGCTAACCTTGCTTGTTCCAGACGTGCAGTGTTTCCTTTACACCTGCTGGGCTTCCGCTGTCTTCCTCCGTGATCGACCTACACCTCTTCCTCCGTGAGGACCCAGCATCTCCAGGCCTTCAACTTCTACCTGCAGGCACCTGCACCCTTTCGCTGTCTTCACGCTCCCTGTTACCACCTCCAGGGGTGTGGAGACCGGAACCGCGCAAGAGGCCACCCTCAACAGTCTGACTCCGCTGTAAGGTACGTGACAACACCCCTAAATCCTGCATTCTGTACACAGCATACTCCTGAACTCTGTATGTAATGCACTGCTGAACCCTACACTCTGTAAATAGCACACCCCTGAGTGGAACTCTGTGCATAGCGCACTCCTGAACTTTACACTCTGTACATAACACACCCTAAACCGTGCACTCTGTACACAGTGCACTCCTGAGCCCTGCACTGTACGTAGTGCACCCCAGATACAACTTTCCCCATAGGTGTGTGCAGCCTATTGCATTAGGGTGTGCACCCAAAAGCTCAAAAACACATCCGTGTGTATGTGTGTATATTTAACACATTTTATTATGCTTCAATTATGTATGAACACAGTGAGTGATTAGTACTGATCACTCTCTGTGTTCATTTACAAAAGAATGGTCCGGTAAAAGACACAGGGGTTCAGGCAGCAGGGAAAATCTGTGCCACATGGGGTGTTCAGGGTGTGCCCAGGCACACCCCTGCGCACACCTATGACTGGCCTTTTGAGGGCAACCTTACTACTGATGTTCCCCTTGGGGAAATTGAGTTTGACACCCTTGCTTTACATCGTTGACTAAGCTCTGGAGAAACTGCCCTTTTCAAAGAGCACCGTCTTTTTGCCTTTAGTAAATCAACTCTATTCTATGCCCAGAAAGAGCACAATGGCAGCTGAAGACATTCAATGCGTCCCCACTCCAAAAATATGGAGTTAGGACCATAGTACACAGAGGAGCCTTGACGTAGGCACTGCAGCTTCCACCTATATTTGCAGATGTGTGCAACCTCTGTTTTTAATGTGAATTGTTAGAGAGGGTCAATTAGCATTAGCATTTTCAGTGACAGTTTGTTTCAGTGATAACCCCCACCCCCTTCAGACAAAAATAAAATCACAATGAAATTTTAACTATTTTCCACTATCCAAGACAAGAAAAAAAAAACATTTGGCTGGTTTGGGCTTTAAAATCCTAAAACACAAAATAATAGCCCTATCCTAAGAGAAACGTCCGCAAGTGACTAGCAGGTTGCGTCACATTTTACATTTAATCTGCAGCCAGTTCAATTTTAGTTTAGCATTCTATTTATCTATTATAAAATTTATAAAAAAGACAGTCTTCTGTTGTCCTGGGGTTCAACCTCAGGGCGCTCTCCATCTGTTCTTAGCCCAAAGATGGCTTCTGTTTATTTCAATATTTTCAACCAGCAACGGTACGCTTTGCAAGGAACCTGAACATTACCAGACAACTAAACACAAGCATGTTATGCAATGGCTCATCCTCAAAACAATTTTAGCAATTATACAATGCCCTCTTTTAATTTAAGTCTGTGGCTGGCTATAAATGAACATATTTTGCTGAAGTTAAAGAAAACATCTTCAGAAAATATAACTAGCAACTGAACATTTAAATTGATGCGAAGACTGTTGCGTCGGGCACAGAACTCCAATATCATTAAAGCGTTTTGATGGCAAGAATATAGAAGTTGCTTGTAGTTATTGGTCAATGTGAAACAAAAGCTAAAGTCACTACGCATGGACTCAGAGGTAACAAGGATAAAAACCATAAAGATTTCAAAGCATCAAAGTAAATACAAAAGTTCTTTGAGCGCTAAAAACGGTCAACTGTATGCATGGATATACCAAGCCTGGAAAACATAAAATGCGCTAGAAGCCAGTGCAGCCGCCAACCACTGGAAGAATGGATAACAGAACACAAAACAAAGAAGCTGCGCTCTATGGGTGAAGCATGAGTACTTGCAGACCATTGGCCACGTAAAAAGATAATTTATTTATTGCACTTCTAAAAAATAACAATTGTCAGTAATATAAAACATGCAGGGGTCGCAGAGGCAATCCTAGAAGCATGTAGTCAATGCAGATACTAAATTAAAATGAAATGATAACGGTACCACTATGAGATCCAGGTGGAGATAGGGGTTAACATGAGCCCATCAACTACAGCTTGTGGGCAGTAATCAAACTCCGTCGGTGTCCAAGTTGAGCCGCTATGGCGGGGGATCCATATAAATAGCTATCCACTCTATGGCTGATTGCGAGTGCAGCCCCGCCACACTGCAAAAACAGCTGGGAGATGGAGCCTGGGAAAACCGGATAAGCTGGTTGGAGCCAGGCACACAAAATGACGTAAGCGATATATGTCAAGGTGGACCGCAAGCTCTAGATTGCCGTGACTACCGAGGCTTACATGTTTCACGCGCATGCGCTTTTTCAAAGTAGCCTATGTAAGCCACGGTAGTCACAGCAACCAAGAGCTTGCGGTCCACCGTGACTGACGAATGGAGATGAGTTTCGAGTTCGAGTCGAACGTAAGTTCAACTCGAACATCGGCTGTTCGATTGTTCATTGAAAAACGAACATTATGGGTCGTTCGCGCCAAATTCGAATGGCGCATCACGGCCCATAATGCACTGTGTCATCACAGTGGTTTGCTGGCTGATGATTGGCCAAGCATGCAGTATGACCCGCATGCTTTGGCCAATCACAGCGCCGTAAGCATACAGAGCCACAATTGGCCAAAGGCAGGGCTCAGGGCTCAGGGGGTTAAGTACACGCCCCACACTATATAAGGCCGCCTGCACGTTGGCCCTGTGTAGTGTGTTGCTGCCATTATAGAGAGATAGATAGAGAAAGAGAGTGTGTCATTTCATTTACTTTGAGCAGGCAGTTTATTCAGTTAGGTAGATCTCACAGCAGACAGTTCTTGCTGTACTATTTCTAATCTACTTCAGGCAGGCATTTGATCCAGTTTAGCTAGATCTCACTACAGACCGTTCATGCTGTACTGTTTCTAATCTACTTCAGGCAGGCAGTTGATCCAGTTTAGCTAGATCTCACTGCAGACCGTTCCTGCTGTACTATTTGTCATTTACTTCAGGCAGGCAGTTGATCCTGTTTAGCTAGATCTCACTGCAGACCGTTCCTGTTGTTCTGTTCCTAATATACTACAGGCAGGCAGTTCATTCAGTTAGCTGTAGTATATTCAGTACTGTATCCTGTGCAGCTAGATCTCGATGCAGACCGTTCCTGTTGTTCTGTTCCTAATTAGGGATGGATGAACTTTCGACGGGACGTTTCGCGAACGCGGACCACGAACGCGGCCGATAGTTTGCGAACCGGAACGTTCGCGGCGGGCCCCATTGACTTCAATGGGCGACGATCTTCGCAAACCTACAGGTCAAATTTGCAGCTACAAAATAATTAATAGCTGTGCAAACATAGTCCCACCACATGGCCAATGACATAACACATGTATGAGGTGAATCTGGGATCGACAACTACAAGCATTCTTTTTTTATATGGGAAATTGTTGTGACAATTCAGGACTGTGGAGCGCATGAAGGCAATGGAGGAGAGGGAAGGTCAGGGACCAGGGTAGGCAAAGAAGAGGGTGCAGGAGATGATCACCAGCAGCGTGACATACAGCAATGACACCTGCACCGTGATAGAGTCATCTGACAGCAGCACCGTGATAGAGAGCACTGACATCAGCAGCGTGACATACAGCAATGACACCTGCACCGTGATAGAGTGATCTGACAACAGCACCGTGATAGAGAGCACTGACATCAGCAGCGTGACATAAAGCACTCACACCAGCACCGTGATATACAGCACTGACAGCAGCACCGTGATAGAGAACACTGACATCAGCAGCGTGACATAAAGCACTCACACCAGCACCGTGATATACAGCACTGACAGCAACACCGTGATAGAGAGCACTGACATCAGCAGCGTGACATAAAGCACTCACACCAGCACCGTGATATACAGCACTGACAGCAGCACCGTGATAAAGAGCACTGACATCAGCAGCGTCACATAAAGCACTCACACCAGCACCGTGATATACAGCACTGACAGCAGCACCGTGATAGAGAGCACTGACATCAGCAGCGTGACATAAAGCACTCACACCAGCACCGTGATATACAGCACTGACAGCAGCAACGTGATAGAGAGCACTGACATCAGCAGCGTGACATAAAGCACTCACACCAGCACCGTGATATACAGCACTGACAGCAGCACCGTGATAGAGAGCACTGACATCAGCAGCGTGACATAAAGCACTCACACCAGCACCGTGATATACAGCACTGACACCTGCACCGTAAGCAGCCCCCGGAGGAAGTCAGCATAGCACAGGGATGGTGGGAGCCCCTCATAATAAGCAGCCCCAGGAGGATGTCAACATAGCACAGGGATGGTGGGAGCCCCTCAAAATAAGCAGCCCCAGGAGTAAGTCAGCACAGCACAGGGATGGTGGGAGCCCCTCATAATGAGCATAGCACAGGGATGGTGGGAGCACCTCAAAATATGCACAGCAGAGGTACAGCCCCAGGAGGAAGTCAGCACAGGGATGGTGGGAGCCCCTCATAATATGCACAGCAGAGGTACAGCCCCAGGAGGATGTCAGCACAGTACAGGGATGGTGGGAGCCCCTCATAATAAGCATCCCCAGTAGAAATATGACACTGCTCAACCTCTTCAAAGAGGAGGGTATGGGCATATAGTATGGTGTGCTTTTTTTGGAGAAGGAAGTGAGCCTAATGAAGAAAGAAGGTCTCTGTGCTCGATTAAAAAAATTGTTTATAGACATATACATGGTCTACTGGTCACATGTGTTGAATTCCTCCGAGATTCATACCTCATTCATTTATAGAAATGTGAGGTAGTTAACACTGTCGTGAGCTAGGCAAGATGTAGTCGGACACCTGACGGTCTAGGCGTTCCCTGATGCTGGATCCGGATGACACCTGACGATGGGTCGGCTGAAAGAATGACCTCATATCCGAAGTCACCAACACATCTTCAAACCGGCCTCTTCTTGCAGGTGCTGTTGGATTGGTACCCGCAACTCCTTCTCTGGGAGTGGGAATTGCTCCTCTGCCAGCGCACGCAAAAGCAGAATGCAGCATTTCTCGAAGCAAGCCCTGGAAGTGCTGCATTCTGACAGCCCTCTGTGACGGCGGTAACATTTCCGCCATTTTGTATTTGTACCGGGGGTCTGAGTACGTTGCCACCCAGTACTGGTCCTTGACCCTTATGCTTTTTATACGGGGGTCCCTATTAAAACACTGGAGCATGGAGGCCCCCATTTGCACTAAAGTGGAAGCGGTGTGGTGGCCTGGCTCCTGCTCATCATCCAGGATAATGTCGTCCTCTTCATTCTCCTCTCCCCATCCACGCACAACAGGGATCCCAGAAAGGTTTAAAGCATGCTCTTCTTGCTCCTCCTCATCCGCCCCGGCACCATCCTCCTCTGACTCCTTTTCAGACTCCTGTTGTTGACTTGTCTCAGATAGAGTAGCCCCCCCCTGGGAATTCATCCAGCATTGCGACTTCCTCATCTTCCAGCTCCTGCTCCTCCACAGCTTGATCAATGACACAACGCAATGCACGCTCCATAAAGAAGGCATAAGGTACCATGTCACTGATGGCGCCATGGCTGCGACTGACCAGTTTGGTGATCTCCTCAAATGGGCGCAGAAGTCTGCATGCGTCACGCATGAGCAGCCACTGGCTTGGTGAAAAAAAAAACAGCTCCCCAGAACCGGTTATGCCGCAGAGTTCATACAGGTAGAGCTTAACTGCACGTTTCTGCTGGAGCAGCCTATCAAGCATATAGAAGGTTGAGTTCCATCGCGTCGGGCAATCGCAAATAAGACGTCTGACCAGCAGATTGTGTCGCCGCTGAATGTCAGCAAGGCGAGCCATGGCCGTGTAAGATCTTCTGAAATGGGCCGAGATTTTCCTTGCCTGCCGCAAGATGTCCTGGACCCCAGGGTATTTGACAAGGAATCGCTGCACAACCAAGTTTAAGACGTGTGCCATGCATGGCACGTGCGTGATTTTGCCCTGTTTCAATGCGCTAAGCAGATTGGCACCGTTGTCACACACCACTTTACCAACTGTCAAATTGAGCGGTGTTAGCCACTGATCTGCCTGTGAATGCAAAGCTGAAAGGAGTGCCGGGCCAGTGTGGCTCTTGGCTTCCAGGCACAACAGACGCAGCACGTCATGGCAACGTCTCACCTGGCATGTCGAATAGGTTCTGGGGAGCTTGGGCGGCGCAGCGGAAGAGACGCTAGCAGCGGAAAAGGAGTAGTCAGCCAAGGAGGAGAGGGAGGAGGATGGAGTAGGAGGAGGAGGAGAAGAAGAGTCAGGCCTGCATGCAATCCGTGGCGGTAAAACCAAATCTACACGGGTGCCACGGGTTACATGCTTGACGGCCGTCAGAAGGTTCACCCAGTGGGCAGTAAAAGTGATATACCTTCCCTGCCCGTGTTTGCTAGACCACGTGTCTGTGGTCAGATGTATCTTGGCACCGACACTGTGTGCCAAAGATACATTCACTTGGCGCTGAACATGGCCATATAGCTCTGGGATGCCCTTCTCTGAGAAATACTTCCTTCCTGGGACCTTCCATTGTGGTGTTCCAATGGCCACAAATTTGCGAAAGGCCTCAGAGTCCACCAGTTTATATGGCAGTAGTTGGCGGGCTATGAGTTCTAACAAGCCAGCCGTCAACCGTTGGGCAAGAGGGTTATCCAGCATCATCATTTTTTTACGCTCGAACATTAGGCCCACGGAAGCCTGCCTTTTTGCAGAAAAACGTGAGCTTGGCGTGATGGAAGGTGGAGTGGAGGACAATTGTGAGGAGAGAGGAGAAGGAGAAGTAGAAGACGAGGCTGGACGGTGAGAGCCTGCAGTGTGGCTTTGTGTGTTCCGTTGCTCCCACTCGGCTTGGTGATGGCTGCTCATGTGCCTTCTTAAGGCGGTCGTCCCTAGGTGAGTGTTGGGCTTACCGCGACTAATGCGTTGACTGCAAAGATTGCAGATGGCAACGCTATTGTCAGCAGCGGACACGTTAAAAAAAGCCCACACTGCGGAGCCATGTGCCGGTGTCCTGGGAGCGCCAGATGTGACCGTACATGGTCGATGACTCGCTCCTGATACATTTGCAGTCTGCTTTGTCCCTCCTGTGCAATGTAAGTTATTGCTGCTTCTCCTCCCTATCTGCTGGTCCATATCTCCCTCTGAACTCCCCTCCTCTTCCTCTCTTGTGGGCACCCACGTGACATCACTAGACACGTCATCATCAACGTCACCTTCCCCACTGCTATAAGCAGAGATCTCGGAGTAGGCAGCAACACCGGGGACCAACCTCCTCCTTGGGCTGATCTGGGTACTGTCGTCAGACTGCTGAGTAGCGGTTGTTGCTGCCTCCTCTTCCTGATCCAATACCAAGAGTGGCTGCGCATCAGAAATGTCTTGATATGGATCGGAAAATAATTCCTGTGACTCAAGCGGAAGGTATGTGGTGGTGGTGGTGGTGTTGTTGGTGGTAGTGTCTTTGGGGGTGCACATAGCAGAGAGTGAAGAAGAGGGTGCAGATCGAGAGGATGAGGAGGGTGCAGAAGAGTAAGGCTGAGCGAGCCACTCAACCAAGTTTGGTGCGTCCTTTAAAGTAATTGAACGCACCTTCTGCAACTTACCACTTTGGCTCAAGCCTGTTGCTCCTGCCCTACCCCTACCACCCCTGCGGAAGGGCCTGCCTCTTCCTCTGCCTGTCATTTTTTAAATGACCCTGTGACAAAACTCTCAGTCCCTATACTGATGAAGGTCTGCTGCAGTATAGGGCAGCGGTCAGCAGTAGTGCACCTCAACCCTATGTATTGTGGACCGATACCAGTCCTTATAGAATGGCAGACTGTACCTCACTCAACCCTATGTACTGTAGTACCCTATACCTTACCAGTCCTTATAAGGACTTTTGTGGACCAAGTAGGTTGTGTGTGAGTGATTAGCAGACTGTACGTCAGTCCCTATACCGATGAAGGACTGCTGCAGTATAGGGCAGCGGTCAGCAGTAGTGCACCTCAACCCTATGTATTGTGGACCTATACCAGTCCTTATAGAATGGCAGACTGTACCTCACTCAACCCTATGTACTGTAGCACCCTAGACAGACCAAGTTACCAGTCCTTATAAGGAGCTTTGTGGAACAAGTGGGTTGTGAATGATTAGCTGACTGCAGCAGAAGGGCAGCAGTCAAGTATAATATTCTTTCTATATTTGGAAGAAAGAATATTATACGTGTACAAGCCTATTACCATACCACTGATACCAGTCCTGAAAAGAACCTTTGTGGAACTAATAGTAACAGCTACTGATTAAACTGACCCTCACTGCCTCACACACTGCTTCCTGCCTGTCCCTATATAAACTGACAAAACAGAGGCTACTGGAACAATAATTGAAATAGCACTTTTGTTGACCTGATAGTAACAGCTAATGACTAAACTGGCTGTCCCTGCAGCACACACCGTCCTGTCCCTTTCTCTAAACTGACAAAAGACACTCTGGCTGCTTCAACAATCACTAGCACAGCACTGCCTATCCTGAACTACACCTAACACCTATACCAGTCCTGAAAAGAACTTTTGTGTACCAAATAGCTAGCGATTTGGGTCACTGTAATCTCTCCCTGCTCCACACAGCAACCTCTCCCTATAGTGACAGAAGAAAGAATGTAAAATGGCCGCCGGATCGGGTGTATTTATAAGTTAGGGGGAATGTCCAAGTGTCCATGTGCTGTAATGTCTCAATTGGCTGTCCTGTACCCCATGATGGATGTGTCATCATAGGTCAAAGTTCTTTTACACAGTAAACACGGAAATCCGCCGGGCGAACGGCGCCAATAGTCCGCCGAACTTGCGGACCGCGAACAGCCGAAATTCGCCGCGAAACGACCGCCGGGCGAACCGTTCGGCCATCACTATTCCTAATATACTACAGGCAGGCAGTTCATTCAGTTAGCTGCAATATATTCAGTACTGTATCCTGTGCAGCTAGATCTCGCTGCAGACCGTTCCTGTTGTTCTGTTCCTAATATACTACAGGCAGGCAGTTCATTCAGTTAGCTGCAGTATATTCAGAACTGTATCCAGTTTAACTAGATCTCGCTGCAGACCGTTCCTGTTGTTCTTTTCCTAATATACTACAGGCAGGCAGTTCATTCAGTTAGCTGCAGTATGTTCAGTGTACTGTATCCAGTTTAGCTAGATCTTGCTGCAGACCGTTCCTGTTGTTCTGTTCCTAATATACTACAGGCGGCAGTTCAATCAGTTAGCTGCAGTATATTCAGTACTGTATCCTGTGCAGCTAGATCTCGCTGCAGACCATTCCTGTTGTTCTGTTCCTAATATACTACAGGCAGGCAGTTCATTCAGTTAACTGCAGTATATTCAGTATACTATATCCAGTTTAGCTAGATCTCACTGCAGACCATTCCTGTTGTTCTGTTCCTAATATACTACAGGCAGGCAGTTCATTCAGTTAGCTGCAATACATTCAGAATTACTATATATATATATATATATATATATATATATATATATATATATATATATATATATATATATATATATACACATCCCAGCTTTGTGCAGCTACATCTCATTGCAGGCCATTCCTGGTGTACCTATTCAAATACATAACAAATGAATCAAATATAGTATGTCTGGAAGGCCAACAAGGAGAGGCAGATGCTCACAGGCCACTAAAAGAGGGCAAGCAGGCTCTGTGTCTACAGCCAACATTGCTGGTCATGGACATGGTGCATCCTCAGCACATGGCCGTGGGGCATGCTTGTCTTTTTTTTCGGCAGCTGCCAGTGTTGAGCCACAACATGCAGAAGAGTTGGTAGAGTGGATGACCAAGCCGTCCTCATCCTCCTCATCCTCTGTCACCCAGGCTCAGAGTACTTTGGCTGCCAATGCAGCTGCCAAAGCAGCCTCTTTCATCGGCTCAATGTCATCAGTCACTCCTTCCCTAGCCCCACTATCATGTTTTGAGGAGTCCGTCAAACTATTCGACCACAGTGTTGGGTAAATGCTGCAGGAGGATGCTCAGCATTTTGAAGGCTCCGATGATGGAACCCAGATTGAGGAAGGCAGTAATGTGAGCCCAGAGAGAGGGGGTGCCCAAGAAGGACAACAAACTGACAGTCATGTTCCCTCAGCTGCATACTGCCAGGTTTGCTCCAGTGATGAGGAGGGAGGGGATGATGAGGTCACTGATTCTACGTGGGTGCCTGATAGAAGAGAGGAGGAGGATGTGGAGGAGGCATATCTCCAATGAGGCAGGATGCCCTCCAGGGGCCAACTTAAGGGTGCCCAACCGACTACAACACACAGAGCTCTGCATGCGCAGGGAGCTCCTGACTCCGTACATTTTTCCCAAATTTCTTTGGTGTGGGCTTTTTTTGAGATGTGTGCAGCAGGTCACACCGTTGCTGTTTGCAACATATGTCTGAAGTGTGTCAAGCAATCCGTTGGCAAGCATACTTCAAAGACCCACACCAAAGAACAAGGCGGACCTCTCCTTGCTCCTCATCTGCTGGGATCTTCAATGGAGAGAGAGGAATGAAGGTGTAGAATTAGGTGTGCCAAGTACTTGCGGACAATCTGCTATTGCTACACCTACGTCTGATTGTAGCAGGCAAATTTCCCTTCCCCAGTTGCTAAACCGTCGAAAGAAATTCTGTCCCAGCCATCCACATGCCCAGCGGCTGAATGCTAGCTTGGCTAAATTGCTAGCACTCCAACTGCTGCCTTTTCAGCTGGTAGACTATGCCCCCTTTCGTGAATTTGTGGAATGTGCGGTACCTCAGTGGCAGGTTCCCAAACGCCACTTTTTTTCACGATTCCGGCTATCTACCGGCATGTGGAATGCAATGTCTTGGCCTCGCTGGACAGAGCGGTCAGCGGTAAGGTGCACATTACTGCTAACTCGTAGTCCAGCAGGCATGGACAGGGACATTACCTATCTTTCACGGTGCACAGGGTGACCCTGCTGGCAGCTGGGAAGGATGCAGGACAGGATGCAGTATTGTTGGAGCTTGTTCCACCACCATGCCTCCAAAATGCTACTAGTGGTGATTCTGACACACCTCTCTCCTCCACCCCCTCCTCTTCTTCTTCCTCCATGGCCTCTTCCTGTGCTGATTTGTCCTCAGAACCAGCGGTGCTCCATAGGCGTTCAAGGGGCTACGCAAGCAGGAGACAGGAGCCACACTGGGGTAGAGATTATGTCAGCTCTGAAGGGGTAGGCTCAGAGGTGATTGATTCCATGCCAGCTTCAGGCAGGAATGGTGGTTTGCGACAATGGCACCAACCTCCTCTCCGCCCTCCGACAGGGACACTTCGCCCATGTTCCCTGTTTGGCTCACGTCCTTAATTTGGTGGTGCAGAAGAACCCCAAGGCCCAAGAACCGCCTAATCTGGGACATGCCCACCAGATAGAACTCAAGGTTGGCCATGCTGCATCAGCTGCACACGCAGCAGAGGGCCATCAATGAGTACCTGTGCGACTATGGAACCAGGACAGGGTCAGGGGAGCTTGGCTTTTTTTCGCCATGACAGTAGCTCATGATCAAGGATACATGCACTGTCCTGTCACCATTTGAGGAGGCCACGAGGATGGTGAGCAGTGACAGTGCATGCATCAGTGATACTGTCCCTCTTGTCTACCTGTTGGAGCACATGCTGCGTGGAATAATGGACAAGGCACTTGAGGCAGAACAGAGGGAGGAAGAGGAGGACGTCCTTACCTCTCAAGGCCCCCTTTGTCCAGACAGTGTTCCTGCGGGCCCGCCGATCACACAGAAAGAGGAGGAGGAGGATTGTGTCAGCATGGAGGTGGAGCCTAGCACTCAGCATCAGCAAGCAGTACTCTTCAAGGGATCGTTTACAGTCCCCAGAAACCCATGGACTTGTACGTGGCTGGGAGTATGTGGCCACGGATCAGGTCGTCCTTGGTGACCCAGAGGACTCCGGACCAAATGCCTCAGCAAACCTACGCTGCATGGCCTCCCTGATCCTGCAAAGCCTGCGAAAGGACCCTCTGATTCGTGGTATCAAGTAGAGGGATCAGTACTGGCTGGCAACCCCCCCCCCCCCCCGATCCACGTTACAAGGGTAAGGTTGCAGAACTTATCCAGCCATCGCAGAGGGAGCAGAGGATGAAACATCTTCGGGAGGCCTTGCGGAAAGGTTTGTGCAACGCAATTCCAGAGCCTTGGAGGTTACAAATTCCTGGTCCTGGACAACGTGTAGCTGAGGCTTCCGTCAGGCCAAGGAGAGGTGGCCGTCTGACAAATGCGTTCAGACAATTTTTTAGTCTGCAGCCCCAAGGTCTGATCAGTTCCAGCAACCATCGCCAGCGTCTGATTTAGATGGTGCAGGAATATCTAGGGGCAAGATCAGACTTGGAGACCTTTCCAACCGAAAATCCTCTGGGTTACTGGGTCTTGAGGATGGATCACTGGCCAGAGCTTGCACAGTATGCAATTGAGCTACTGGCCTGTCCTGCATCCAGCATTCTTTTGGAATACACATTCAGTGCTGCTTTAGGCTTTGTAACGCCTGTCCACTAACTCGGTTGATCAGCTCACCTTCATAAAAAGGAATCAGTCTAGGCTCACCAGCTACCAAGCACCTGATGCTGATGTAACCAAATATTTTTTTTTATGAATGTGAGATCCCTTCAAGACTGTCTATGCTAATGTTGAGTGACTATCCTGTTATGCTGAGTGACTATCCTATTGCTCCTCAATGTTCATGTTGATAGCTTGTAAGAAAATGTTTGGTTCCAGGCACCACCAAAAGTGGCTAAGGCCCAATTTTCTCTCAACTAGAGTATCTGTGAGGGGTTGCAGTGTTGTGGCACCAGCACCAGTGCCTAAAGTCCAATTTTTCTGCCCCTGTTCAACAGGGGCGTGTAATTACAATTTTTGCTGTAATATTTTGCAGCAGGGCTTGTTCCTGCGCTCAACTAGAGTATCAGTGAGGGGTTGCAGTGTTGTGGCACCAGCACCAGCGCCTAAAGCCCAATTTTTCTGACCCTGTTCAACAGGGGCATGTAATTACAATTCTTGATATAATATTTCACAGCAAGGCCCGTTCCAGCGCCCACCAAGAGTAACTGCGAGGGCTTACAGTGTTCTGGTACCACCAACAACTAAGGCCCAAATTTCTGCAGAGTATATAGGGCAGGCCCCTACTTTCAAACATCTGACTTACAAACGACTCCTACTTACAAACGGAGGGAGACAACAGGAAGTGATAGGAAATCTACCCATAGGAAGGGAAATTCTCTCCTGTAACAGTTAGTATGGGAAAAAGGTGTCTCCACCACTGATGTTTTATCACCAATCCTTGTTTCCCTAAAACGCCAAATTTTCAAAATCCAATTGCCATTGGGACAGAAAGTGGGGTGAAATCTTCTGAATAGTAGCACAGACGGCAAATAAATGTTACAGGGGTGATGAAAACCCTTCCCTATGTTTTCCAAAAAGCTTAAAAATAGATATTTTTGGCTGGAGCTACACTTACAAAATGTACCTGTTCCAAATTACATTACATTATCTTTCTTGGGACCGCCTGTATACTGCTGCTCAGAGTATATAGGGCCTGGGGCCCCACGCCTTTTCTTTTTTTAATTTGGGTGCAGGGTTCCCTTTAACATCCATACAAGACCCAAAGGTCCTGGTAATGGGCTGGGGGGTTACCCATGCCATTTTTCTCAATAATTTTCATCCATATTGCCGGAACCCGACATTACATTACAGCCTCAAGCAGTTTTAAATGACTTTTATTCCTTTAGAAATGTCATTTTGTGCAGGGACTTGTTCTAAACACGGGAAACACGTGCCCGTTTTACAGGCATACTATAGACACCGTCCAGGTATGATAGTTAAAGGAATATTTCACATTAAAATCACTGCTCCCGAAAAAAACTGCAGTTTTTAAAACTTTTTTTTGCATTGATACATATCCCCTGGAGCAGGCCCCGGGTCCCCAAACCCTTTTTAGGACAATAACTTTTGGTCTGTTCGCATGTTCTGGATGCAAACCGAATGGGGGGCTGCTCGGCTCATCCCTACTGACTGACATCCTGTCCTCCTTCACTTTCAGTGCGGTGCTTACGTCATCTTGTGCGCCAGCTAGCTTGTCCGGTTTTCCCAGGCTCCATCTCCCAGCTGTGAACTTTACACCATACTGTTTGCAGTATGGCAGGGCTGCACCCGCGATCAGTCATTGAGCAGACAGTCATTTATATGGGTCCCCTGCCATAGTGGCTCAACTTGGACACCAGACGGAGCTTGATTACTGCCCACAATGATGATGGGCTGATGTTAACCCCTCTCTCCACCTGGATGTCACAGTGGTGCCGTTATCATTTAATTTTACTTTAGTATCTGCATTGACTACATGCTTCTAGGATTGTCTCTGCAACCCCTGCAAGTTTTTATTACTGATAATTGTTATTTTTTTTGAAATGCAATAAATAAATTAACTTTTTACTTGGCTAATGCTCTGCAAGTCCTCATGCTTCACCCATAGAGCGCTCTTCTTTGTTTTGTACAAAGTATCAAAGTATGCTTTCCAGAAACTTTCAAGATGAAAACTTTTTTTCTTGATGTTATTATTGATGATGATTATGAAAACCAGAAGATCTTTTTCCTCTTAATGGGCACATTTTACCGATTGTTTGATTTTTTTTTTTCAGTAAAATATCATCCTCCTCCAATTTCCTCAACAACAAGCAGCTGAAGTGTTGGGTCTTGTCCCCTGACACCATGCTATCATCTCTAGAAGTACATTGCGCATTAATACAAGAGAAGATGTACACTGCGGACAACCAAGGAGGATGAAAAAGGGAATTTGATGTTTATTATTGTCATTCCTTGAATGTACTATTGTGTAATGAAGGAATGATGAGGACTAGATGTATCGCTACAAATCAAATCTTTACAAGATACCAAATGAAAGCTCTGACTTCAGTTTAAAGTAAGGCTTCATGTACACGGAATGTTGTTTAACTTCTACTGAACGATTTAACTTGACAGCTAGAAACCGTCATCTAACAACCATCAATTTAGCCGTGTTTACAACACGTGTTTAGCCGCATTTGCGTCTAGAAGCGTTTAAAAGAAAAAAGTCTGTAAACGAAATGCTGCTAAACGCAAGTTACCGCATTTAGCAGCGTTTACAGTCATTTGGCTTTTCTTTACTTTTCTTCCCTATGCTCCCCAATCACTCAGGTCAGCAGCTAACAGTATGATGGCCTTCCTGTCTGACAATGCTGACCATTACTGTCAAATGGAGTAAGTCACATGATCGTCCATACCCATAAGTACTGGGTATTGCCTTAAGCACTGTCAGCTTAGCAGAGTGGTGGGAGAACAAAAGTCTGCACTAAGATAATGAAGGCATTCCCCGCAATAGGAATGTATTTTTTGATGAGTTACTAATTAAGGTTTGTCTACTAAAGTGATGTAGGCACAGCAGCTTTCCTCATTAGAAGTTAGAATGCTGAGTTTTGCTTAGGTGATTAAAATGAGTGCAGATCCTCCTACTCAGGAATCAGTTTTGAAAAGTCATGGTGAAACGAACCGCTATTTGTTCAGAACAAAAAAAGATATTGATCTGCAGACAAGTCGGGTAAAATCACTGCAATATTATGTGCAATTATCACCCAGAGGGGATTGTTTTTCTTTTTCTTGCCACTAAGGTAGAGTTAGGCCGGGTTCACATACAGTGGTGTGAAAAAGTGTTTGCCCCCTTCCTCATTTCCTGTTCCTTTGCATGTTTGTCACATTTAAGTGTTTCGGAACATCAAACCAATTTAAACAATAGTCAAGGACAACACAAGTAAACACAAAATGCAATTTGTAAATGAAGGTGTTTATTATTAAAGGTGAAAAAAAATCCAAACCATCATGGCCCTGTGTGAAAAAGTGATTGCCCCCCTTGTTAAAACATACTATAACTGTGGTTGTCCACACCTGAGTTCAATTTCTCTAGCCACACCCAGGCCTGATTATTGCCACACCTGTTCACAATCAAGGCATCACTTAAATAGGAGCTGCTTGACACAGTAAGGTCCACCAGAAGATCCTTAAAAGCTACACATAGTACGCTCCTACATGTTTTTTGGTCCTGTCCCAGGCTCTTGGACTTTTGGACTGCAGTCCGCAATATTGTCCAGAAGTTCACGGAATGGCAAGTCCCAAATGATCCAGCCTTCTTCCTCTTACATTTATCGGACTTGCCCCCTAAGAGATATGCGCGGTCAGTCTTGCGCCATCTTACCAACGCGGCCAAATCTTGTATTCCTCTGCTCTGGAAACAGCAAACTCCCCCTTCCGTAGCCATGTGGTTGAGGAGGGTGGAAGAAATTAACAAAATGGAAGATTTGATACTGACTGCTCAAGATAGGCAGGAAGTTTACCGGAAAACGTCGTCACTCTGGAATGTGTTTGTGTACTCGACAGAAGGTAGAGCCCTTTTGGGGCACTAAGGGGAGTCGGGGGGACTGACAAACATTCGGGCGGGGGACTCCGAGTTTCCTCCGTTTCCCTTTCCTAATCTTTTCCTTCCCCCTCCTTCCCCCATCCTCCCTTTCCTTAAATTCTTCACCCCCTCTTTTCATTAGCTCTTTCTTCTACACCATTCCCCCCCATCCTCTTCTGCTTTTCTCATCTTCCCCCCCTCTTTTCTTTTTCTTATGTTTATACACCGTTGCAAACTGTTCCCTTATGCATGCGACCTACTGATTACCTACAGTGGCTGCGAGTTCGGCCTCTAGATCTAGACCTTGAGTTATTCACTGTACTTGGTATATTTGTGGACCCCCTTGCCGGTTTTGGCAGAGGGGGGACTCCTACTGAGGTCGATTCCATATGACGGTGTATTAAGTAGTTGATAGTCGCATTTCCTGTTACTATGCTGCACATTATGGAGGCTGCGACCTTCACTGTCTTTATTGTCACTTTTTGTTCCTCTTTTTTTTTTTTTTTCCCTGGGGGATCTACCCCATGTATGTGAAAACCTTGAATAAACTTATATTTGCAAAAAAAAAAGCTACACATAATGCCGAGACCCAAAGAAATTCAGGAACAATTGAGAAAGAAAGTAATTGAGATCTATCAGTCTGGAAAGAGTTATAAAGCCATTTCCAAAGCTTTGGGAATCCAGCGAACCACAGTTAGAGCCATTATCCACAAATGGCGAAGACATGGAACAGTGGTGAACCTTCCCAGGAGTGGCCGGCCGCCCAAAATTATCCCAAGAGCGCAGCGACGACTCATCCAAGAGGTCACAAAAGACCCCACAACAACGTCCAAGGAACTGCAGGCCTCACTTGCCTCAGTTAAGGTCAGCGTTCATGCCTCCACCATCAGGAAAAGACTGGGCAAAAATGGCCTGCATGGCAGAGTTCCAAGGAGAAAACCACTGCTGAGCAAAAAGAACATCAAAGCTCGTCTCAATTTTTCCACAACACATCTTGATGATCCTCAAGACTTTTGGGACAACATTCTGTGGACCGATGAGACAAAAGTGGAACTCTTTGGAAGGTGTGTGTCCAAGTATATCTGGCGTAGAAGGAACACTGCATTTCATAAAAAGAACATTATACCAACAGTAAAATATGGTGGTGGTAGTGTGATGGTCTGGGGCTGTTTTGCTGCTTCAGGACCTGGAAGACTTGCCGTGATAAAAGGAACTATGAATTCTGCTGTCTACCAAGAGATCCTGAAGGAGAATGTCCGACCATCTGTTCGTGTACTCAAGCTGAAACGAACTTGGGTTCTGCAGCAGGACAATGATCCTAAACACACCAGTAAGTCCACCACCGAATGGCTGAAGAAAAACAAAATTAAGACTTTGGAGTGGCCTAGCCAAAGTGCTGACCTGAATCCTATTGAGATGTTGTGGTATGACCTTAAAAAGGCCGTTCATGCTCGAAAACCCTCTAATGTAACTGAATTAGGACAATTCTGCAAAGATGAGTGGGCCAAAATTCCTCCAGGACGCTGTAAAAGCCTCATTGCACGTTATCGCAAACGCTTGGTTGCAGTTGTTGCTGCTAAGGGTGGCCCAACCAGTTATTAGGTTTAGGGGGCAATCACTTTTTCACACAGGGCCATGATGGTTTGGATTTTTTTTCACCTTTAATAATAAACACCTTCATTTACAAATTGCATTTTGTGTTTACTTGTGTTGTCCTTGACTATTGTTTAAATTGGTTTGATGTTCCGAAACACTTAAGTGTGACAAACATGCAAAGGAACAGGAAATGCGGAAGGGGGCAAACACTTTTTCACACCACTGTATGTGCAGCCGTCGGTTGGTGCCTGGGTTCTGGTGCGTGTCTGTTTACCAGTTCAGGTGTGATTTAGGTCCAAATTTTTCCCTGAATTTGCAGCAGAACCGGACCCATACGGGCACAGGACTCTTTTGCAATCCTCTCCTCAGCCGCCCCGGACCCATGTGAACTGATGTGGAGAAATCTCCAATTCGCATATATGTGAACTCAACCTTATAATTTAAAGTGATACTAACACACGCTGTTTAATTTACATTGTCCTTTCTATTTCTGTATGTGGACGATGGCACTGTAATTATTTTAATGGAAAAAAAAATCTACCAGGTAAGTACCCTTTTCCTGATGGATATACAGCTGTCACATGACCCAGATATTTCCCAACCTGTCTGCAGGGAAACATAATCAGGAGGAGCTTCTAGTCCTCTACATGCAGTCCCTGAGTTACAAACCTCCGACTTGCGAACGGTTCCTGCTTACGAACAGGAGGCGGCGTGATGTTCTGCGCATGCGCGGCCACTTCTTGGTAGCGGACACCTCGGAAAACATCGGAAAACGTTGTGTGCGCCTGCGCGGCTACTTGATAGAGCATCAGAAAACAACGCCTTTGCCGTTCTGCACATGCACTTCCAACTTAAGAACAAGCCGGCAGTCCCTAACCCGTTTGTAACTCGGGTACTGCCTGTACTACTGGTCGCATGTTCTAAAGAAAATAAAAAAAAAGGCTTTGGAATAAAGAGTGCTAATAAATAATATCAATAAACTGTTTTAAATTAGCATACAAATATATATTTGAAATCAAATCTTTATTATTTTGTGGAAATAACATGGTGTGGATGGATTTCTGCACAGATTGTGCCAAGCCCCACCAGCCTGGGTCTTAAAATAACAGGGAGGAGAAGTCTCCATCAATTTGGATGTAATATCCCACCCCCATTGTGTTTATCTGGTTAGTGGGCATAGAGGAGGAGGAGGGAGGGATTAGGCTGTCATTTACCACTTTGTATACGCCCACATGTGTGACTCTATAGTCATATGGGCTGCTCAGATGTGATAGGAAGGAAATGCTCAGCACAGAAACTCACGTAAAACTGAGCATGTGCAGAATTGCCACTACAGCTGCAAAATTCCTAGCTGAATTAGGAACATGAACAAAAGCTGGAAATAGAGAGCAGCAGGATCAACCAGTTTTTTTTGCAGAATACAGAAAATTATTCTCATAGTCACTGAGTGAGTAGGAACAACATGTAATACAGCATTTATTGATAGTTTTTTGTGATGTGGGTTTAGTAACACTTTAAACACTGTTGAATGATGCCAGGTGTGAAGCTACAGTCTGACCATAATAGTGAATAAATAATCGCATACAAAATCTAAAAAGCACACCTATGCGATTATCACAAAACAATTGATTTAAACTGTATGAATACCCTATATACATAAAATCATTATAAAGTGACCAGTAAAATATTCAGGTAGTACACATATTCCTAGTATCATTTATAAAGTGACCAGTATAGAAATTCAAGTAGTACACAAATTCCTAGTAAAGTGCAAGTGAAGCAATAAGTAGCGGAATCGCAGATAATAATAATAATAATCCAAAAGAGTGTGCAATCCAAAATGTGTCTCAATCCATAACAGTGCATCCAAGTGAGAAAATATATACGTTTAAAAAAATTGTATAAAGTAAGATCCAATAGATAAATAAACAAAAAAAGTAAAAATAGATATAAAACACAATCCAAAAAAGATTCTTAAAGTGTCTCTATTTGTAGAAAAAATAGCAATCCGTATCAGGTCATGCAAATAAGTGAGTCCACACTGTGCTGTGTAATAGACTAATTCTGTGAACAAACACGGGATAGTTCCACCGGTGATCTCACAACTCCTCAAGACAGGTGCTCGCACACTGAGTGCAGTGGGTACCTTACCTCACTGCTGTCAGTTAAACAGCAATACGCTCCAATGGTTAAGGTGTATGTCCTCAGCTGATATAGACACCCCAGGCAATCCCCTCCAGGTACTCAGCCATGGACCACAGATCAAACCCGGAAAAAAGAAGAGGGGCTCCAATAGTGAAGTAATGTCAAACAGGTTTTATTGTAAAAAGGACATAGTGCTGGGTACTCACATTTAGTAGCACAATTAAGAGCGAAAATTACAGCTAAAAAACGAACGGACTCCTCGTTCGTACCCCGGACGTCGCTTCCGGTATCCTCCTAGGCCAATCCTACGCGTATCGTCATTGATCACGTGACTTCATCAGGTCCCTGTTTTTTTAAACGTATATATTTTCTCACTTGGATGCACTTTTATGGATTGAGACACATTTTGGATTGCACACTCTTTTGGATTATTATTATTATTATCTGCGATTCTGCTACTTATTGCTTCACTTGCACTTTACTAGGAATATGTGTACTACTTGAATTTCTATACTGGTCACTTTATAAATGATACTAGGAATATGTGTACTACCTGAATATTTTACTGGTCACTTTATAATGATTTTATGTATATAGGGTATTGATACAGTTTAAATCAATTGTTTTGTGATAATCGCATAGGTGTGCTTTTTAGATTTTGTATGCGATTATTTATTCACTATTATTGGATTTAATTTAGTTTTTATGTGGAGCGCAACACCATTCTTTATCATTATTATAATTTGAGGGGAGGGTTTGCACCTCTGTCTGTGTTTTGCTGCAACCATATTAGCTCCTTTGTTTAACCATTGTAGCGCGAGGATAACCAACAATTACCATTTACAGTCTGACCATGCTGCATTGTTATGTAATGTCCAGTCGTGGCAGTTGTCAGTGTATTCCATCCTCAATCCATAAACAATATGCAGACGATGAGGACTGGAGTGCCATTGCCACGTATGCACACAAAGGGTCACTGAACGTTGCCATTCAAGAAAATGGCTACAAGATAATTACAAAATGGTACAGGACCCCATCCCGCTTACACAAATTCTCTCCCTCAGTTCCAAATGTCTGTTGGAGGTGTAATAATGAAGAGGGCTCTGTGCTCCACATATGGTGGGAATGCGCCATGCTCCAACCTTTCTGGAAGGAGGTACACTCCATAATAGCACAAGTCACCACTTACACACTAGATTTCAATGCTGGTCAATATCTCCTCCACCACACCTCTCTGCCCAAACGAGCATATCACAAATCCCTGGCCATGCACATGGTTAATGCAGCAAGATTATGCATCCCTGCGCTTTGGCGCTCCACCCAGATCCCTACTATCAGAGATTGGCTGACAAGAGTTGCTAAAATTGAGGAGATAGAAGAGCTGATTTATACTTCTCAGGACCGCACGCAGAAAGTCTCCGCCACGTGGGCCTGCTGGACGCATTTTAATTCCACGGACAGATATAAGTCTTACTTTCCACATTGACAGTTGTATACATGAACCACCCGGGTTGGACCCTGGTGTAGCCTGTGTGTTGTGGCGGGGCTGGGGAGAGGAGCGGCCCCCTTATTCCCTGTATTCCCTCATTTCCCCCCCTACTCTTCCACCAATCCCCCCCCATAGCCCTACTATAGCCCCTCTTGGCCTTCCCTTCCACCCTGTATCCCCCCCCTTTACCTTTTTTCTACTCCTTTTTTATACTCCTCATAGGTACACTATATCCCATTAGCACACTATCCAACAAAGATGCCCCTCACCTCCGCAAACAACGATACCGGGAGGCATTTAACATTTAACATTTACTATTCCTACGTGCAAGTCCCTTGACCCTTTCAAGACCATGAGAGGACCTGTTGAGGGTGGTCCCCATGGTCATTGTTCATTTTAAGTATACACTTGCTACTACTACACCAGAGCCTCCCAAGAACACGTAACTGTTGGTAGTACATATACTAGTTTTTTCTGTTTACTGGTTACTTAGGCTCAGTACATTCTGTACTCTATTTGTTCTTGCCTAATCAGTTGCGTATAATTTTCTGTATACTTTATCAATGTACCACACAGTCATGGATGCTACTTTTGTGTACCCATGTACTATGACGTGTATCTGTTTATCTTATTTACGAATAAAAACCCTTTTGTGGAAAAAAAAAAAAAAAATATGCAGACATAGGTGTATAGTTTAACCATTTGCCGACCGGCCCACGTACATGAACATCTTCTACACTTTCAGGTTTGGACACAGAGGGAGCCACTCAGCAGGTCTGGCGGACCCGATGTTCGCTGGGACCTGCCGATCATTCCTGCCAGAGGCGGAACGGCGGTCTGCCTATGTAAACAAGGCAGATCGCTGTTCTGTGACAAGGAAAGACAGGGATCCTGTGTTTTTGCTAAGCAGGAACACAGATCTCTGTCTTCCCACAGTTAAAGCACCCCTCACACAGTTAGAAAGCACTGCCTAGGGACACATTTAACACTTTGATCACCCCTGATATTAACCTCTTCCCTGCCAGTTTCATTAGTACAGTGATCGTGCATATTTTTTAGCACTGATCACTGTATTGGTGTCACTGATCCCCAAAAAGTGTCACTTAGTGTCTTATTCATCTGCCACAATGTCACAGTCCCACTATAAGCCACTGATCATCGCCATTACTGGTAAAAAAAAATGAAATCAAATAAAAATTTCCCCCCAAAAAATGGGAAAGGTTGTAGACGCTATAACTTTTGCGCAAACCAATCAATATACGCTTGTTGGGATTTTTTTTTACCAAAAACATATAGCAGAATACATATTGCCCTAAATTGATGAATAAATTAGATTTTTTTTTATTTTTTTATTGGGTGTGTCTTATAGCAGAAAGTAAAAAATATTGTTTTGTTTTTTTTTCCAAAAAATGTTGGTCTTTTTTGTTTATAGTGCAAAAAATAAAAACCGCAGAGGTGATCAAATACCACCCAAAGAAAGCTCTATTTTTGGGAAAAAAAGGACATTAATTTTATTTGAGTAAAACATTGCACGACATCACTATTGTCAGTGCCATATCTCAAAAAATGGCCTGGTGTAAGGGCTGGGCTCAGCCCTTCTTTCTCAGAGCCGGCCGCTCACCTGTCGGCTAATTGCCAGCTCCTATCTCTCCACAGTTACTCACCTGTTGATGATATCCTGCTTGTCAGAACTGCCTACTTAAGCCATCCAGCCCAAAGGATCTCTGCCTTCATGTTGGTCAACATCACAGAGCCTATCTCCTGCTTTCCTGTTTAACCACTTAACAACCGGCCCATAGCCGAATAACGGCTACAGGGCGGTTGTTTAATTCTGGGAGGTCGTCATATGACGTCCTCCCAGAATCCCGCTCTCACGCGCCCCCTGGGGCGCGCACTCGAGAGCATCCGTGACCACCGGGTCCATCACGGATCATCGCGGTCGTTTACCACGTGATCGCTCCTTCAAATGACGGAGTGATCACTTGTAAAAAAAACGGCGTCATAACATGATCGGTACAGCGGAGGGGGAAGAGATCGGTGTCAGCAGCGCTGTGGGCTGCATCTGCAGTGCCCACATCGCTGCTCACCGAAATTTAACCCCTCAATTCCCTGCCATTACTCTGCAATACTCTGCAATACCCTGCAACGCTCTGCAATACCCTGCAACACTCTGCAATACTCTGCAATACCCTGCAATACCCTGCAACACTCTGCAATACCCTGCAACACTCTGCAATACCCTGCAATACCCTGCAACACTCTGCAATACTCTGCAATACCCTGCAACACTCTGCAATACCCTGCAACACTCTGCAATACCCTGCAACACTCTGCAATACTCTGCAATACCCTGCAATACCCTGCAACACTCTGAAATGCTCTGCAACACCCGCCAATACCCTGCAACACTCTGAAATACCCTGCAACACTCTGGAATACCCTGCAACACTCTGCAATACCCGCCAATACCCTTCAACACTCTGCAATGCCCTGCAACACCCGCCAATACCCTGCAACACTCTGCAATGCTCTGCAACACCTGCCAATACCCTGCAACACTCTGCAATGCTCTGAAACACCCGCCAATACCCTGCAACACTCTGCAATGCTCTGCAACACCCGCCAATACCCTGCAACACTCTGAAATGCTCTGCAACACCCGCCAATACCCTGCAACACTCTGCAATGCTCTGCAACACCCGCCAATACTCTGCAACACTCTGCAATGCTCTGCAACACCCGCCAATACCCTGAAACACTCTGCAATGCTCTGCAACACCCGCCAATACCCTGAAACACTCTGCAATGCTCTGCAATACCCGCCAATACCCTGCAATGCTCTGCAACGCAATACTCTGCAATGCCATACTCTGAGATACCCAGCCATACTCGGAGATACCCAGCCATAGTCAGTGATACCCTGCAATACCCAGCCATAGACATCCCCCCCCCCCTTCCCGCCGCTCTCCGGTGCTTCTACCGACTCGCCAATATGATCAAAGCCAGAATCTTTTTTTTTTTTCTTCAGGCTTCCCAGCTTAGAGGTGAGATGCGGGGTCTTATTGACCCTCCATATCTCACTGTAAAGAGGACCTGTCATGCCATATTCCTATTACAAGGGATGTTTTAAATTCCTTGTAATAGCAATAAAAGTGATCAGAAAAATTATTTTTGGGGAAAAAAATGTCAAACTAAAATAAATAAAGTAAAATGAACAATAAAATTTTTTTTTTTTTAAAGCACCCCTGTCCCCATGTGCTCGCATGCAGAAGCGAACGCATACGTAAGTCCCGCCCACATATGAAAACGGTGTTCAAACCACACATGTGAGGTATCGCTGCGAAGGTTAGAGCGAGAGCAATAATTATAGCCCTAGACCTCCTCTGTTACTCAAAACATATAACCAGTAAAAAAAAATTAAATCGTCGCCTATGGGGATTTTTAAGTAGCGACGTTTGGCGCCATTCCACGAGCGTGTGCAATTTTGAAGAGTGACATGTTAGGTATCTATTTACTCAGCGTAACTTCATCTTTCACATTATGCAAAAATTGGGCTAACTTTACAGTTTTTTTTTTTTTTTAAGCACAAAACAGTTTTTTTTCTTAAAAAAAGCATTCGAAAAATTGCTGCACAAATACCGTGTGAGATAAAAAGTTGCAACGACCACCATTGTATTCTCCAGGGTGTTTGCTAAAAAAAATATATAGTGTTTTGGGATACTATGTAATTTTCTAGCAAATAAATGATGATTTTTACATGTAGGAGAGAAACGTCAGAATTGTCCTGGGTGCTCCAGAACGCCTGATGGCGCTCCCTGCATGTTGGGCCTCTGTATGTGGCCACGCTGTGTAAAAGTCTCAGACATGTGGTATCGCCGTACTCGGGAGTAATAGCAGAATGTGTTTTGGGGTGTAATTTGTGGTATGCATATGCTGTGTGTGAGAAATAAACTGATAATATGACAATTTTGTGAAAAAAAAAAGTTAAAAAAATCTTGATTTTGCAAAGAATTGTGGGAAAAAATGACAACTTCAAAAAATTCATCATGCCTCTTACTAAATACCTTGGAATGTCTTCTTTCCGAAAAGGGGTCATTTGGGGGGTATTTGTACTTTTCTGGCATGTTAGGGTCTCAAGAATTGAAATAGGCCGTCAGTACTTCAGGTGTGATCAATTTTCAGATATTGGCACCATAGCTTGTGGACTCTATAACTTTCACAAAGACCAAATAATATCCACCAATTTGTACTTATTTTTACCAAAGATATGTAGTAGTATAAATTTTGGCCAAAATTTATGAAGAAAAAATTACTAATCTGCTAAATTTTATGACAGAAACAAAGAAAAATTTATTTTTTTACAGAATTTTCTGTATTTTTTCTTTTATAGTACAAAAAATAAAAAAACGAGTGGTGATTAAATACCACCAAAAGAAAGCTCTATTTGTGTGAAAAAAAGGACAAAAATTTCATATAGGTCCAGTGTTGCATGACTGAGTAATTGTCATTCAAAATGTGAGAGCACCAAAAGCTGAAAATTGGTCTGGTTATTAAGGGTGTTTAAGTGCCCAGTGGTCAAGTGGTTAAAGACTTGCTTTGCTGACATCCCTTCTGGCTCCAGATCCTGCTTGCTGTTCCACTATATCAATCCCTGACTTCTGGCTTGGCTGACAATCTGTTCCGGTTACTGAACCTTAGCTATGTTTTGACTATGGTTGTTCTTTTTACTTTTATTATTAAACAAGTGTGATTTAACTGTACTTCTGTCTCGGTCTGATTTCATGGTTTCTGATACCTAGTCAGGAAGGTGAGTAAACCTCCCAGAGCTGAAGTGGTTAATTTCCATTTTCTAATAGGACACTCATACTTTTTTGGCATGTTATGTTCCATATCAATATTGTATACATTGTACAATATTTTTATATTATTGTATACCCTAATTAAAGATCTACAGAATATGATGGCACTACAATAAAGGATAACAATAATAGTAATTTTACAAGCACTTTAACGGAACAAGCTGTAATACCAGATTTTACCTGGAGGTTGTGCTACAAAGGAAATTAGCAAATGCAACTCCAGTAAAATCTATAAACTGCCAATGGCTGAGACAAATTGGATGTCATTTTAACCTACAGGTTAGGAATATTAAAGTTAAAAGTTTTTTTTTTTTTTTTTGAAGGTTCAATTTTCAAAGCTGTCATCATCTGTGCCTGTCTGCATGTTATTTCTGTCTAAGAAGGTGTTGTTTAAAATAAGCTCCTGTCAGTAGGTACCTATGGAGTATACATTTCAATGCCATTAAAAAAAGAGAGAGTTAGTGGAAAATAGGAGAAATAGAGACATTAAAGGGTTACTCTAGTCTAAAACCCTTGTGTTAAATAGTTTCTTAATTTGGAGCTCTTTAGATCTCTAAATATAACCCATTAACAATTGTATCTTGGTTTCTGAAGCTGGGAAAGCTGCCAGTAATGAAATTAGCTAATTTCCTAACCCAAACCCAGAATAATTTGTTGTCATGTTTTAAAGAGTTTTGTAAATCAATTCTTTATGCAGTTATAATGTTAGGGACTAAAGTTTAAAAATGTTAACATTTTTTAATCAAATAAATATTTATTATTTATATTTTATAGTTTAGGCAGCAGGTGGCGATCTAGAATCTGCTGACTACAAGTGTCTGCATTCCTTTTCTTGTATGCTATAAGAATCGCGTGGCTTTGAAGCCAAACTCCAGTTTTGCTATCGCTTAAAATGAAAGGTGGCCCAAATGATTCATTTCCTTCACTAAGAAATAATATATAATATTTAATATATAATAATAATAAGGGGATGCTGTCAGCTCAGTAAAAACAGTTTGTAGCATCAGCCAACCCCTCATCCGCCTCCATCCAACCTTTAGGAGCTGCCATCAGGGAAAAGACTGCATCTACGAAGAATATCCATCCGATTTTGGATGGGTGAGCTGTCTTTTCTTGCCTTTTTTGTATGTGTAGAACTTTGCCTGCACTTGCTGGGATGCTACTGGCACTGGAAAAACTTTATTTAACCACTTTCAGACCGGACCATTTTGCTGGCTTAAGACCAAACCACTTTTTGCGATTCGGCACTGCGTCGCTTTAACCGACAATTGCGCGGTTGTGCGTCGTGGCTCCTAAACAAAATTGACGTCCTTTTTTCCCACAAATAGAGCTTTCTTTTGGTGGTATTTGATCACCCCTGCGGTTTTTATTTTTTGCGCTATAAACAAAAATAGAGCGACAATTTTGAAAAAAACACATTATTTTTTACTTTTTGCTATAATAAATATCCCCCAAAAATATATAAAAAAACATTTTTTTCCTCAGTTTAGGCCAATACGTATTCTTCTACATATTTTTGGTAAAAAAAAATCACAATAAGCGATTATTGATTGATTTGTGCAAAATTTATAGCGTTTACAAAATAGGGGATAGTTTTATGGCATTTTTATAAATATATTTTTCTTTTACTAGTAATGGCGGCGATCAACGATTTTTATTGTGACTGCGACATTATGGCGGACACAGCAGACATTTTTGACACATTTTTGGGACCATTGTCATTTATACAGCAATCAGTGCTATACAAATGCACTGATTCCTGTGTAAATGACACTGGCAATGAAGGGGTTAACCAGGGGGTGGCATTGTAGGGGTTAAGTGTGTCCTAGGGGCGTGTTACTAACTGTAGGGGGCTGGGCTGTGTTCACAGGGAGCAGAGATCAGTGTCACTTGTTGCTAGCCAGAACGGGGAGATGCCGTTTACATCGGCATCTTCCCGTTCAGCCTCCCCGTGAGACAATCGCGGGTATCCCCGCGGCGATCGAGTCCTCTGGACCTGCGTCCGGACTCAGGGAGGTCCCGACGGGCACATGCGCAAATGGATGCACCTGTACGCCACTTTGCCTGCCCGTGCCATTCTGCCGACGTACATCGTCGTGCACCAGTCGGGAAGTGGTTAAAGGGGCACATGTGGATAGGGTGGTTAGGTGGCAAGGAATACACTCAGAGGCAGAGGAGGATGAAAACAGTGTATTGTAATGCCCTGTACACACAAGCGGATTTTCCGCCTGAAAAAACTTGGATGGTTTTTCTGACTGAATTCCGCTCAAACAGTAGCATAGGTTTAAGACCCTGGAATGATGTGGACTGCTTCTGTAGCGAGGTGTGGGAATGCAGCCTGGCAGCGGCTTCCGTTTCCGCTCTCCTCCTCAGCGGCCAATCTGAAGTCTTCTCTTTTCGGCCAATCGGAAAACAGGTCTCACACCCACTTCTGATTGGCCAGATTGAGGACCAGTGTTTGAACAGTGAATATTCATTCGCTGTTGTAACACACCTGGGTGGGATTGGAGCGCATTCTCTGAGACCTGAGCCCACCCTATTTTGAAGCCTATTAGAGCCTCTGGGTCTAATCAGGTGCTTAAAAAAACCCTGGCTGCTGTAATTTATGCGCCTGGTGCCCTGAAAAGGGGCCAACGCATGAATAGGGGGTGGCTGTGACGGCCGTGGATAGATTCATGCTATGCATATTGGGGGTGGTGTGAAGAGAGGTGGGCAGAGCCCAGGTGCCCCTAATGGACGGGCTGCCACTGATTAAATATAACCATATTGCTACACTTAGGCCCCGTTCACACTGAGGCGTTGTTCAGAGCTAAAAATAGCGCCTGTATAGCCCCTGAAAAAAGTGTCTCCTTTCACTCCAGTATGAGGAGGCCTTTCACACTGGAGCAGTGCGCTAGCAGGACGGTAAAAAAAAGTCCTGCTAGCAGCATCTTTGGAGCGGTGTATTCACCGCTCCTACCCATTGAAATCAATGGGGCGGTTTTAACCCTTTTTCGGACACTAGCGGGGATTACAACCGCCCCGCTAGCGGCTGAATACCAACACTAAAACTACGGTAAAGCGGCGCTAAAAATAGCGCCGCTTTACCGCCGATGCCCGCACCACCACAGTGTGAAAGGGGCCTTAGAGGCGCCTCTGTTGTTTTATACTCAGTTGTGACACGACTCTACTTGTATATCAAGACATCGCTTGTATACGTATATATATATTTTTACATTTTTGCAAAACGCTCTCAAACCAAGTTACTCTCAAACCAAGGTTTTACTGTACCACCAAAAGAAAGCTCTATTCGTGGTAAAAAAGGACATACATTTTATTTGGGTACAGTGTCGCACGACCACGCAATTGTCAGTTAAAGCAACGCAGTGCTGTACCAAAAAAATGGCCTGGTTAGGAAGGGAGTAAATCTTTCGGAGGTCAAGTGATTAATAACGCCCAATTATTACTGTTGGAGTATTGGCATGTTGTCGGGTCCAGTTACGTTGTGGGTCATCACTGGAATTGGTAGAAATTGTTTACTAGCATGTGATGGTAGTACTACACCAGAAAGGGTTGTCGTTTTGCCATTATTATAATGGAGTCATGTTATCAGTTTAGATGCCGTGTTTAGAAGCAGCAAAAAAAAAAATGTCAGAGTCCTTTGGCTGCCTTTGGGCTACAGCCATTGTTCAGATGTGCATGTTTTTTTTTTTTTTTCCACCTTTGGCCTTGAAGACTGGAATTAGCCATCGTCGGGAAGTGAGTGCAGATAAACAAGGTGCAGTACCTCACGGCATGAATGCTGAGAGCTTAACCAAGATTGTATCAGACACTGCTGAATGCCGCTGTGTGAAGCAGAGCCAGGCTGCTCTTAGCGGAGAGTAAGTGAAAATGCCTGAGGGCCGATAGCTGTAGGGAGTTGTGACGGTCAGCTCTGTTTATGTCTGTTGATGCAGGAAAAATTGTCTGGTTACATGTTTTAATGCAAACAGAAAGTTTAATGTGAATCAAACGTTTAGTTAACCTTTTTGTTGGGGGAGGGGGAGGGGGGTTAGGGCTGATGATGTGATTGTTTGCCTTTTTTTCCTCTAGTACTATATTCCTACCTTGTAATACTAGAGGCATTTACTTTGTATTAAATAGAAATCAAAGGTCTTTTTATGTTTTTTTATAACCCCAATTCCAAATAAAGTTGGGACGCTATGTGTAAAATCTATATACAGTAAAAACTAAATGCAATGATTTGCAAATCTCATAAACCTATATTTTATTCACAATAGAAAATAGAAAACATATCAAATGTTTAAACTGAGAAAATTAACTAGGGATGCACTGATACCGATACCAAGAATTTTCACGAGTACTCATGAAAATGCTCCCAACAACGAAAACCAATACTTTGCAGTGCGATTTGCGTCCATACAAAATGAATGGTCGCAAATCGCATTGCAAAGAATCACATGTGATTTAAACAGGAATGCAGTGGGATTCCTCTCCGCTCCCATGTGTGCGAACCCAGTAAAGAAAGCGAAACGTCATGTAGTGCAGCAATAGGCAGTTTATTAAAATGTTATGCAGCACCCTTGTCCCAAAGCAGTGCTACAGGTAAATTTAGTTGTACTGGGTGGTAGCCAGCCTGGCTAATGTGTAGTGTTTAGTGATCAATGGCTTTTCTTCTAATCCTGTTTAGCTGTGGTTCTCCCTTTTGTCAGTAGGTGGCGCTGTTGCCTTTGGCATTAGTGTGATGAGCTACAGTGCATTAATTTAGGCTATGAATAAACATATTTTTCTCAGCCAATCAGATTCGCCGCTATGAATGCTGGGAGAAGCTATTTATTTGGAGAGAGTCAGGGGATCTAGGTCTTGTGTGAAACAGCTCCTGGCTGCTAGGCCTGAAGCCAGAGGCCTAACCAGGTGCTCTCCTGGCTGTTAGGTCTA
The DNA here is from genome assembly GCF_037356315.1 of Lithobates pipiens. Taxonomy (NCBI): domain Eukaryota; kingdom Metazoa; phylum Chordata; class Amphibia; order Anura; family Ranidae; genus Lithobates; species Lithobates pipiens. The sequence continues at coordinate 53,046,033 of NW_027507789.1, read as the reverse complement.
TCCAAGGCCTATCCGGGTGTTCAAGGTTGTGTTCAAGATTGAAGTACCAGAGGTGACTCTTGCATGGACCGGGGACCCATGGAGAGCCTGGGAAAGCATCAAGATGGAATCATCCATAGCATTCCTGCACCTTCCGTAAGTTAAGTTCAGTTACTCTAGGAGACAGCCTATTCTACAAAGTACAGATGTGTTGGTTCAGCTTCAAGGTTCTTTTCCTGTACTGCTGTCTACCCATCTCACCATTTTTGTCTAAGAAGTCTGCCAATCTGCCTGTCTGGTGATTGTTACTATTTTTGACTACAGGTGTCCTGTGCCCTACCCCCTCTCTCCAACATTTTTCCTGTTGTGAGAAATAAACTTCTCTTTTTTTAAACATAAAAGGGACTGGCACCCAATCTTTCTATCTTGTACATCACGAACAGCGTGTGCATAGCACTGAAAAAATCCCCTTGGACTTTAACTACTTCATACCCCGCCCATAGTCAAATGACGTCCGCAGGAGGGATCTCGTATCCTAGGGTGGCGTCAACTGACATCTTGGGCATGCGCGTCACTCAGGAGCCGGTACGTGTGCCTCGACAGCCATGATGTCCACCGTGCACCCATGATTGCCGGTAACAGAGCCGAGACGTGGATCTGTGTGGGTAAACACAGAGATCCACACCCTATCAGGTGAGAGGAGACCGATCATGTGTGTTCCCAGTACAGAGGAACACTGATCGGTCTCCTCCCCTTGTAAGTCCCCTCCCCCTACAGTTAGAATCACTCCCTAGGTAACACATTAAACTCTTGATCGCCCCCTAGTGTTAACCCCTCCCTTGCCAGTGACATTTATACAGTAATCAGTGCAGTTTTATAGCACTGATCGCTGTATAAATGTGAATGGTCCCAAAATGGTGTCAAAAGTGTCCGATGTGCCTGCTGCAATGTCACAGTCATGATAAAAATCGCAGCTCAATGCCATTACTAGTAAAAAAAAATAATAAAAATGCCATAAAACGATTCCCTATTTTGTAGAAGCTATAATTTTTGTGCAAACCAATCAATATATGCTCATTGCAATTTTTTTTAACCAAAAATATGTAGAAGAATACATATGGGTCTAAACTGAGGAAAAAAACATTTTCTTTCATTTAAAAATTTAGATATTTATTAAAGCAAAAAGTTAAAAATATTGTGTTTTTTTCAAACTTGTCATTCTTCTTTTGTTTATAGTGCAAAAAATTCATTTGGGTACAGTGTTGCATGACCACGCAATAGTCATTCAAAATGCGACAGAGCTGAAAGCTGAAAATTGGCCTGGGCAGGAAGGGGTTGGAAATGCCCTGCACTGAAGGGGTTAAGGGCAGAAATTGGAGTAGTAACAGTATAGAAAGTTTAAAAGGCAATTAAGCCATTTTAATAGTACATATGTAAAAGGAGAGTTTTTCAGTGCTATGCACACTCTTTTTTTTACATTAGGATGTTGGCAGTCCCTTACACTCAGTGCCGATCCTGACCTCCCTGGGGCCCTAAGCAAAATTCTGCTAAGGGGCCCTCTAGCTGACCCATGATGCCATGAGCTATGTACATAAACCATTTGTCATTGCCACACAGTCACACATGACACTTCAGTGCTTCCATTACAATCCTTCCACCTTTAATTAAAACAGTCAAAGAATAAGTATAACAATATATATATTACACCAGGGTCTCCAGAGAGCCTCCCCTTACATCATGGTCCCCAGAAAGCCCCTCCTTACATCAGGGTCCCCAGGGAGCCCCCCTTACATCAGTGTCCTCAGAGAGCCCCTCCTTATATCAGGGTCCCCAGAGAGCCTCTCCTTACATCAGGGTCCCCAGAGAGCCTCCCTACTTACATCGGGGTCCCTAGAGAGTCTCCCCCTACATCAGGGTCTCCAGAGAGCCTCCCCTTACATCTTGGTCCCCAGAAAGCCCCTCCTTACATCAGGGTCCCCAGAGAGACCCCCTTACATCAGTGTCCTCAGAGAGCCCCCCCCCTTACATCAGGGTCCCCAGAGAGCCTCCCCCTACATCAGGGTCTCCAGAGAGCCTCCCCTTACACCAGGGTCCCCAGAGAGTCTCTCTACCCTACACCAAGGTCCCCAGAGAGCCTTCCCTTACACCAGGGTCTCCAGAGAGCCCCTCCTTATACCAGGGTCCTCAGAGAGCCCCCCCTTACCCCAGGGTCCCCAGAGAGCCCCCCCCCCTTACAATAGGGTCCCAAGAGAGCATACACTTACATTAATGTCCCCAGAGGGCCTTCCCTCTTACATTAGTGTCCCCAGAGAGCCCCTTCTTACACATGGGCCCCAGAGAGCCCTCCCTCTTACATTAGTGTCCCCAGAGGGCCCACTCTTACATCAGTGTCCCCAGAGGGCCCCCTTTTCACCATTTCACCCGGACAGTTTGGGTTTTTAATAATGTCTGCCTGAAACCCGGACACAAAATTCAGACAGGAATGTGTCTCAGAACAGGGCCTGATAGAAGGATGAGGGGGCACTATGTACGCCACATTACCATTCACTTTGGAGCGCCCAAAGGTGTCCCAGGTCTGCTGCAATCTTATAGGGTATGCGTGGGAGGAATTGTTCTTGGCAGAGGAGGGGGGATTTTTACTGGGGGGGAGAGTGCAACTTAGTGCTGGATTTTTTTTGGGGGGGGAGTGGGATGTTTGTTGAAAGGGTAACATGGGGGAGAGTATTACTTGCGGGGGAGGATTTTGCACTCTCCTTACGCCTACACTGTGTGTAACACACCCCTGCACTTTTAGTTTTCTACTCCTGAATCTTACTATGCAGTACACACTCCCACCCCCTGCATTCTGTGGATAACACTCCTGTCCCCTGTATTCTGTGCATTGTGTACTCCTGGACCCTGCTCTCTGTGTATGATGTAGTCCTAATCCCAGAATACAGCCCTCTGTGCATTATATACTCCTGATCATTGAACACACCCTGGACCCCTGCAGTCTGTGTTATGTATCCTAAACCCGACACTGACTGCAGCACTCCCCAACCCCTGTGCTCTGTATTACACACCCCTGCACTATATACTGCTCACCAAAACCTTCATTGTCTCAACAGTTGCTGGTTGCTATGCAGTCCCTGACTATTTTAATGAAGTTCCTCTTTAATACAGGTTATTGCACCCACTTCTGAGCATAGATAGCCTCAGAATCTGTGGGTATTTACCACTTCCTGTCTCTTCCCCGCTGTCTGCTGGGAAACACATGGGTCCCAGAGACAGCAGGGACCATCCATATTGCGCAGTGCGACTCACGCATGCGCAGTAGGGAACCGGGAAGTGAAGCCGCAAGGCTTCACTACCTGATTCCCATACCAAAGATGGCGCGGCAGCAACCGAGAGCCGAGCAGATCAGCTTCGGGTGCCGACATCGCAGGCGCCCTAGACAGGTAAGTGTCCATATTTTCAAAGTCAGCAGCTGCAGTATTTGCAGCTGCTGACTTTAAAAAAAAACAAAAACGGTGGTACTCCCGCTTTAAGGTAGGCTCAGGGAACCCCAGGTTTTGTTTAACCACACCCCTAAGCCCCTTCCACTGTTAAGTTTAGGCAACACCCACATCTCGCCGCAGTGCGCTACGTGCACAGCAGATCTCTCTCGCTCAAGTGTATGCGTTCGTGTGAATGCAATTCCGACACGCAAAAACTCACGCAGGCTCATATTCAAGTACGAGACGGAAGCGTTCGGTCTGGTAAAACTACTGTTCGTAATGGAGATGGCACATTCATCACACTGAAATTTTTTAAATGAATAATCTTTTTTGGTTTTTAAAGCCAGATCTCCATAATAATGTTTGGAATTATTTTTTATTGTCGTGTTATTTTATTTTAATCAAGAACTCCTTGTTTTTTGGGAATATTTTGAAATTATTTTCTAGTCAACTCCATATATATTTTTTTTTTGTGTCATGTTTACAAAACAACATTATTATCTAGAATTTATAAAGCTCAAGGAGGTTGGTTGGTGTGCCTTGTTAATTCGACCTTGTATTTTTGAAATGTACCTGCCTACTCACAAACAAACTGTCCTATTTAAAGAAAAACACATTGGCAAATATTTTCATATGAAAAAATCTCCATTTATTTTGGCTCATAACAAAATAAAGAGGAAGGCAACGCTGGAGAAACTGCTGGAATTTGAAAAGCCTTTGTACCCCAGGGCACATATCAACTCTTTTGAAATCAAATTTGTTAGCTTGAGAAGTCTATATAATAGTGAACACAATCTGGTCCAGGACTCCCAGAGATCAGGAACAGTAGCAGATGACATATATGTTCCCAGGCTGTGGTACTACACAGCCTGCATCTTCTGTCAGACCAGACTGAACCCAAGCCATCACTTTCTTGTCTTCCCTGCAGCCTTCCCTCCATGCTTCCCTGCAGCCTTTCTTGCAGCCTTCCTTGGAGGCTGTGGCTCTGGAGGTGGACTTGTGACAGGAGGAGGAGGATGGGCAAGTGCACATAAGTGCATGTTATCACTCATTTGGACCCTCAACCCCTTATGAATGGCCTCCACAAAAATTTTCTCACACATGAGGCGTTGTCCCTCCTCCATTTTCTGCAAATTAGCAGCTATATAGCAGCCATGTGCCTCTTCAGCGTCATTAGCCTCCTCAATGAAGCCCAGTGCTGCCTCCTCCACGTTACTCCCCTTCCTGGCCCTTTTTGTTGTAAGGTGGAGGGGAGGCACCTGGGACTGGGTGAGGCTACAGGGCCCTGCCAACTCTTCGCTGACACTTACCCTCTCCTCCTCCTGGCTTCCAGATTCCAGAGCCTCACCCTGGCTGAGGTCTTCCTGTGTATGAAAAAGGGACATAGTTTTAGTTTTTGGTTTATCAATCACACACAATTTCCAGCTCATGACAGTTGCAAATTGAATGTTAATAAATAGAAAAGACTATCATTCTTAGCCCAGCATTTTTCATTCTTGTCACAATCATATTTGGCCCCTACTGTCTATTGATATGTCAAACACTTTTTGGTAAATCATTAATTTGTTTGTTAATTTGTTATCGATAATAACATCTAGTTAACAACAATAATTTTTGGACAATAAATAAGTTAAAAAATACTATACCTGGCTCCAGCTGGGCTCCTCAACTTCTTCCAGGAGGGAAGGCCCAGGTTGGTTCTCAGAAGCCTCAGCTGGGCTTGAGTGATTCCATGGCTTCAATCTGGTCTTCCAGAAACCGCATTCCGTTGTAGTGCCACAGACTGGGTACATACACATCCTCTGCTGCTGCAACTGATCTCATGGAAGCCTGGACCTTATTAAACTCCTTCCTATATGTGCTTCTCAAGCTTCTCCAGCGATGCCTTCCTAGCTGGTTTATTTCGATATAAGGGGTTTTTAACCTCCCACAAATTTTGCATATCCCTGTATTTGTCTATGAATTGCCCCTTGAATTCATTGTCTTTGAATTGTTTTATATTTGCTGCAAGACAAAGCACAAGACTAAAACACTAATATCAGGCTAAACTCTCCTAATCTTATCCCAATATAGGCCACAATGATGAATCAGTATAGGCCAACGATGTACCAAAGTTAAAATGTTGCCTTCGTTAGAATGTCCATCCTCCTTCCTCAGCACACCAAACGTACGTACGACACACGCGTGTTGACTTTATATAACAACTATTATTATTGCAAACTAAATACGTTGTTTTTGGCATATACAGGGTTAACTACATTTGGTCATGCTAATTTGTATTAAAAGAAGTTTAGGACATTGTTGTCTAGATGTCTTCGAAACTAGAATGAATTGCAAACTTGATACAGTGAAATGTGAGCAGTGGACACTCAGCAGCTGTTTACACATCTGGACTAAGGAGCACTAGTGTGGGACATCGGAGCACTAGTGTGGGACATCAGAGCACATTTTTTAGGGTGTCCCACACAGGATACTTAGAGTGTCTCCATGTGTGAAACTTGTCCAAAAAAGGTAAGTATTCCAGCTTGGTTAAGGGAATTAATCATGTCTTCAACTTGGAACTGCCCAAACAGACAATTGTACCCCACTTCCAAGCAATGTTCCACATTCATATTTCTGGCCAAAAATATCTGTGTGCTAAGTATACCTTTTGTTTCATTCTCATAGGGGAGAAAAGACTCGGGATGTCGGAGGACAACAGGAACCCCCACCTCCAAAAGAAGGGGAACAGAGGACACCACAATCTGAGGATGTGGAGGAAGAAGAGGTTGAAGAAGTAGTTGAAATTGTCACCACAACAGGGCAGTGTCTGGCACCACAGATTCAGGTAATAGAGGTATGCCTGAATATTTATAATACATGGTGCATATTTTTATTTTAGGTGATGTGCAGGTTGTGGAAGAACAATCTACTAATTTTACCAGTGCACAATGGCTTATCCAGGACATAATGTGGTGTAGTCGGGATTTAGACCTAAAAAAAAAAAACAACCCAACAAAAAAAACAAGGAGATTGAACAAAGACTGAAGAACATGATTGATGTACTAGGGAGAATCTAAATCAAAAAAGATTACACTTTTTTTTCTTTTTCTTTTTTATAAAATGTATCTAAAGTTTTAATACAGTTTAAAAGCCAAATTTGGAAGATGCACACAGTGTGCTGTCTGCCATCAGGGGATTTCAATGTACGTGTTTTGTGGGTGCAACTCCTTCATCCCAACTCTAGTAGGTGAGAGGAAATGGTTGCACCCACAAAACACGTCCATTGATCCCCCATGATGGGAGATAGCACATGTTGACATTAGGTATGGGATCAGAAAGGAAATCCCCACTTTGACTCACAATTTGTGTGCATCTTCTAAATTTGGCTTTTACAGGGATGACTTCACCCCATCTGATGAAGGCAAGATCAAGACCTTTTTCACACTATAATGTCTGATATTGCCTTCATTTTTGCAATGTTGAAATTTCAAGGTAAAACTTTAAAAAAAATGTATGTTTTTTTTTTTTTACCACAAAATGTTTTAGAACGCACATGTGAATGTGCATGGAGTAAAAGGCTCTCTACTCAACAATGTGTGGATTCTTCTTTCAAACCTGTTTCAAAGGAGTTTACAGTGACAATGGGTGTTATTTAAATAATGGAAAAACCACTTGGCACTACAAATGCACTAGGAGAACCTAGGAGACAGATAAAAGAAACCCAAGCAGTAAATCCAAATCAAGATTTTATCATATCAATTTAAAAAAAAAAATTAGCTGGCATAGCAATGGCCCCCCTACCCGTAAAATATTCCACATATTTTTCACGCACTTCACGGGCGCTTTGGGGGGGGGGGGGGCAAGCCAGGACGGACAGCTTCCAGGGCCGTCATTGAATTCTCATGAATTCCAGCTTCAGGCCCAACAGTAGCAACATAACCAGGTGCATTTTGCTTAAAAAAGTTGTGCAGTATGCAGCAGGATAAAACAATGTGGTTAAGTTTGTACTCTGCTATGTTAATTGCTGCTAGGCCATTCCTATCGTGTGTGTGCGGTATTAGACAGTTTCACTGGAACAGGTTTCCCCATTGTTTCCATTTCTGTTTGTTCTGGTGACAAATATTTAGAATTTCCAATGACAATGGCTATGAAGACAAATGGGAAGTATGAATCAATAAAAACTTGGCAGAGGGTCTAACCCCTCTTGATTCTGTCCAAAACAGTTTAAAAAAATGAAAAAGTTTAAAGGTGGCCATTCGACTTATACTACAGTCTTTCTACCTGATTATTCTATGGTATTATCCAGCAATCTAAAACCTATAGGGCAGAAACAAAAAAAAACAGTGGGTGTTGCTGAATTGGGATAACAGTGTACGGGGCTTTCTTAAATGAAACAAAAGCCTTCTTGTACCTAAAAAAAAATTCTTTAAATTGCTGTGCCACAAGCAAGAGTCTCGCACACATAAACCTCTGCACTAGCATTTAAAAAAAAAAAAAAAAAAAAAAAAACTCTTTCATTACATATGATTTTGTATAGAGAGAGCTAACCCTTTACCTGAGCATACCTCACAGAAGAACTTCATTAACCCCTTCCCATCCTGCGACTTTGTCGTTATACCGAGATGATGCCTGCATCATTTTTTAGAGTCGATGTTTGGCTCTTTTGTTATAGCAATCGGAGCAGTTGACTAGCTGCTCAATTGCTATTACAAGCAACGAAAAGGGGAAGTTCCCACGGCCTTCCACAGCTTGCTCAGGTTCTCCTGTCCCACCGGGAGACCCACCTGCTGGCCGGACAGCCAAGTAAAGCCGGGATCGGCTTTGATCGGATGTTCGTAATAATTACCCGGAATCGATGACATGAAATAACTTCTGGTTTAAGTGGAAACAATCACGCCATTTTTTAAAAAATCTAACGCATTCAAAAACACTGATTTTGGTGTTTTAAATGCTTTTAAGGGCAGAAGAGGGATTTGGGGTCTTATAGACCCCAGATCTCTCCATAAAGAGTACCTGTCACATGCCTAATAAAAGTGATCAGAATTTTTTTTTTTAAAGCAACAGTGTAAAAATTTAACAAGTACAAATAAATGAGTAACTAAAAAAAAAAAAGAAATGGGGTGCCGTCGTCTTCCCATGCTCGCACGCAAAGGCAAACGCACCCTACGCACGCAAACAACAATTGTCCCACACGAGTGAGGTATGGTATCACCTTGGACAGTATTGCTAGCACTAGACCTCAACTGTAAATCGAATGTGGTAACCTGTAAAGGCTTTTAAAGAAGAAGTACAGCCAAAGCTTATTTGGCTGTACTTCTCCTGTGCATCACAGGAGTGCAGTTTGTTTTGCACGCCCGTGACCTGTTTTCAGCAGACGGCAACCTGAACCCTGCTGTCGGCTGATGTTACAGAGCCAGTCCACGCTCAGGCAAGATCGTGACAATGATGTCGGGATCCGCCCACATGTCTGAGTGGGCCGCTGAGAGCCTAAGCCAGCCTTTCCCACCCCTCCATAGCCCAGCACTCCAGTGAGCACAGGGGGGGCAGAGTAGAGATTTGCTGACTAACAGTCACCATCTCTTTATTCAGAGAGCCCTGAGAACCAAGCGATTGGCTGTGTTTGATTGCTCAGTTCTGTTGAGCCGACAGGAGACTGATGCAGCACCTAGGTAAGTATGATTCTGGAAATAAATGAAATCCCATACTTCTTTTTTAAACAGCCGCCTATGGATAGTAAAATGTATGTAGTTTGTTGACGCAATTTTAAAGCGTAACATGTTTGGTATCTATTGAATTGGTGTAACATCATCTTTTATATTTTGCAGCAAATAAAATAAAAATTGGGTTATGTATTATGTATGTATTATGCTGGGCAAATACCATCTGACGTAAAAAAATTTGCAAAACCCACCAATTTATTCTCTAGTGCCTCTGCTTTGGAAAAATATATAATGTTTGGTTTGGTTCTAAGTAATTTTCTAGCAAAAACTGATTGTTACATGTGAACAAAAATTGCCAGAAAAGGCCCAGATTGGAGGTGGTTAAAGTAATCAGGGACTGCTTAGCAGCCTGCAACTGTTGAGACAATAAACACTATGGTCAGAAGAATGTGATGTACAATGTAGTGTATATAGTAGAGGAGTCTGTTAAGCTGGCCAAACATGGTTATTGGGCTGAATGATCCCTCCATCCACACAAACAGGGTGGAGAGACAAATCTCCCCCAACCCCACCAACCCCCTGCCGGGACATTATATTCTGACAAAGGCAATAGACACTTGTGTACAGCCATTGATCAATTAAAAAATTCCCAACATGTTCAACAGAGGGAGATCAAACAATCAACTTCTGTCTGATGCAGACAGACACACCAATCGGAATTTTTCCTATCTCTGCTGAACCGTCTGAATTTCAATTAGTGCATTGCCAGCTTAACACACACTGCCCTGTGTTCAGTGCCAGGGTTAGAAATACGTAACATGAATAGTGCATTGGTCAGAAATACCTAGTGCACAAAATGCTAGGGTCAGCTGAGTGTAATCCGCATTGAGACCCCTTGAGAAAGGCACGTGATTAGTGACGAAACGTCAAAGCGGAGCCTTGTGACCTCATTGCGCATCAATAGGAAGTACACTGTAATTTCCAGAGCTGAGTACCTGTGGATATCTCTATGACATTTCAGGGGACCACTATGCACAGCACTATGTCAGTTTCTCCTATTTCATGAGCACAACGTGTATGAGGTATACTACACAAGGGAAACGAGTGTCCCAGGAACAACAGGGAAGCTGCCAACCATTGGAACTACATCCCTAAGGGGAAGGCTTGTACGGACCTTTGTATGGTCTCCAGGGGAGGGCTGGCAGTCTTAGGCCTGGGGGGCAAGTCCAGTCAAGTGGCCCATTGAACCACTTAATCAGCTAGGTGAGTCCACTGGTTGGGGGGTGTTAGATAAATCCGCTGGTGGGGGGAGAGTGTTAGATAAGTCCGCTGGTGGGTGGGGGGAGCATGTTAGATAAGTCCACTGGTGGGGGGAGGGTGTTAGATAAGTCCGCTGGTGGGGGGAGGGTGTTAGATAAGTCCGCTGGTGGGGGGAGGGTGTTAGGTAAGTCCGCTGGTGGGTGGGGGGACGGTGTTAGATAAGTCCACTGGTGGGTGGGGGGAGCATGTTAGATAAGTCCACTGGTGGGGGGAGGGTGTTAAATAAGTCCGCTGGTGGGTGGGGGGACGGTGTTAGATAAGTCCACTGGTGGGTGGGGGGGGCATGTTAGATAAGTCCACTGGTGGGGGGAGGGTGTTAGATAAGTCCGCTGGTGGGGGGAGGGTGTTAGATAAGTCCGCTGGTGGGGGAGGGTGTTAGATAAGTCCGCTGGTGGGGGAGGGTGTTAGATAAGTCCGCTGGTGGGGGGAGGGTGTTAGATAAGTCCGCTGGTTGGGGGGGAGGGTGTTAGATAAGTCCACTGGTGGGGGGAGGGTGTTAGATAAGTCTGCTGGTGGGGGGGTGTTAGATAAGTCCGCTGGTGGGGGGGAGGGTGTTAGATAAGTCCGCTGGTGGGGGGAGGGTGTTAGATAAGTCCGCTGGTTGGGGGGGAGGGTGTTAGATAAGTCTGCTGGTGGGGGGGAGGGTGTCAAGTCCTCTGGTGGGGGGGAGGGTGTTAAGTCTGCTGGTGGAGGGGAGGGTGTTAAGTCCGCTAGTGTGGGAGGTGCTAGAAAAAAAAAACACACACGCTGCCACTGCCAAAATTTTTAATTGTCTTGATGACTATGCATTATTAATTAAATTTACAACTGAAGCTGATTTTCCCATTCTATTCCATTTTGTGAAGGTTATCACAGATGCCTTACTTCAGGCTGGGGAGCATTGATTCAGTGAGGACTGGAGACACTGAGCCAGGTCCTTGCCACTCTTCGGGGCGGGGGGGTGATGATCCTGAAGCAGGTCTCATCTTCTCTGCAGACTGCAGCTAGCCACTGCTCCCCATAAGCCCAGCAGGTCACGTGCGACGTGACGTTCTTGACGCCGGGCGTCCCCTCCCCTAACGTGCCACACACCTGGCCTGCCTCTGAGACTCCTGGGAGGTAGGAGTTGTAGTCTGCTGTGCTCACACCAGGGGCGTACCTAGAGCATTTGACACCCGGGGCGGATCCTATATCTGGCACCCCCCCCCCCACCATAAAATTTAAAAACACCCACTGTGTCCCATGCATACCTCTGCATCCTTCAATATCTTTTTGTCACTACTGTGTACCCCCCCTCTCCACAACTGCACCTCTGGACCCCTTTAAATTACACTGCACCCTGCATCTCTGGACCCCTTTACATTACACAGCACCCTGCACCTCCGGACCCCTTTACATTACACAGGACCTTGCACCTAAGGACCTCTTTACATTACACAGCAGCCTGCACCTCTGGACCCCTTTACATTACACAGAACCTTGCACCTAAGGACCCCTTTACATTACACAGGACCTTGCACCTCTGGACCCCTTTACATTACACAGGACCTTGCACCTAAGGACCCCTTTACATTACACAGCAGCCTGCACCTCTGGACCCCTTTACATTACACAGCTCTTGTACCTCTGGACCCCTTACCTCCTGACCCCTTTACATTACACAGCCCTTGTACCTCTGGACCCCTTTACATTACACAGCACCCTGAACCTCTGGACCCCTTTACATTACACAGCCCTTGTACCTCTGGACCCCTTTACATTACACAGCACCCTGCACCTCCGCACCCCTTTACATTACACAGCCCCTCACAGCTCTGGACCCCCTGCATGTTACACAGACCCCCTACAGTGCAGACCCCCCTCCCTACCATACAGACCCCCATCTACAGTGCAGACCCTCCTACAGTACAGACCCCTCCACCCTACAGCGCAGACCCCCCTACAGTACAGACTCCCCTACAGTACAGACCCCCCTACAGTGCCGAATCTTCCCCTACAGTACAGACCCCTCCCCCTACAGTGCAGACCCCCCTACAGTGCAGGACCCCTTCTACAGTGCAGGACCCCTTCTACAGTGCAGGACCCCCCTACAGTGCAGGACCCCTTCTACAGTGCAGACCCCCCTACAGTGCAGGACCCCTTCTACAGTGCAGACCCCCCTACAGTGCAGGACCCCCCCTACAGTGCAGACCCCCTCTACAGTGCAGACCCCCTCTACAGTGCAGGACCCCCTCTACAGTGCACACCCCCTCTACAGTGCAGGACCCCCTCTAGAGTGCAGACCCCCTCTACAGTGCAGACCCCCTCTACAGTGCAGGACCCCCCCTACAGTGGAGACCTCCTCTACAGTGCAGACCCCCTCTACAGTGCAGGACCCCCTCTACAGTGCAGACCCCCTCTACAGTGCAGGACCCCCTCTACAGTGCAGGACCCCCCACAGTAAAGAACCCCCCTAAGGACCCATAATGTACCTCGAGCCCAAGGCAGTGGCATTGCAGGGGGGAGGTGCGAGCAGCACCCGAGTGGAGTGACATCTGTCGGCTCAGTGATCCGGGACCCTGAGCGATAATCCCCTTCTCTGTGGTCGCGTGACTCACGTCGCGCCATTCTGATCAGTCCCGGCAGCGGCTGTCACTCACAGCCGAGCAGAGTGAAGGCGCCTCCCCCTCCTCCTTCATATCTACACAGTGCTGTGCATGGAGGAGGGGGAGGCGGCTTCACTCTGCTCGGCTGTGAGTGACAGCCGCTGCCGGGACTGATCAGAACGGTGCGACGTGACCACAGAGAGAAGGGGATTATTGAACCGGGTCCCGGCTGCCCGTCACAGCGTAAAAAAAAAAGAAGAAATGAACAAACGGCCAGCGGCCGTTTTAAACATAATGTAGGTGCCGGCCTGGGGGGAAATTTCCACCCTGCCCCCCGGCCCAGCCCGCCCCTGATGGTCTCCCTATGAGATGAGCGCATGGTGTGACCAGTGGAGGGCACATGCTATCTACATGTGAAGAACACAAATTTAGAGAAGCTTGATATCATTTAAGGATTGCTATTACTGAGTGCTTTGGCATGTTCACTTTTTGATGGACTTGATTCACTTCTAGTAGGTGTTTATATACACTGATACCACCTGTGACTTAGCTAGGGTGGTCATGTTATCACAGTCATTCTGTATATTCATTTGTACATTTAAAGCGGTTGTACACAGTTTTTTTTTACTTTTACCTACAGGTAAGCCTATAATAAGGCTTACTTGTAGGTAAAAAAAAAATCTCCTTAACCTGTATGGTTTAGGAGATATTCCCCTCGCAATGTGCCTCTGACTGCAGCGGCGCATGCGCCCAGGGGATTTTCGGCTGAAAGCCCGGCAGACACCGGACTTTGTCGGAAAGAAATCTCCCGCGCACATGCGTGGGAGTGACGATATCGTGGCTCAGGCCACTCACAGCGCCGGAGCCGCGATACCCAGAAGAAACGCAGATGGGAACATGTCAGCTCCCTCAGCTCCATCGTCATCGATATCTGGGCCTCGTTCTAAGGTAAGTATTTCATAATGAGCTATTATGTGTGCATACTAGCTCATTATGCCTTTTCCCTTGCAGGTCAGAAAAAAAAAATTTCAGCGGGTTTACTCACGGTTTAACACCATTGTTTATTATTGCCACTGAATCATACACAATTATTAGTTTTGATTTTAGGCCCATTATGTGCGGATCATCGCCATTACTGTTAGTTTGCTATTATTATTTACAGCATTAATTGGGGTATTCACAATTCTCTTTTTTTTTCTTTTTCTTTTTTTTTCTTTTGCTAGAGAGGGAGTGCTTCGTGCTTCACCCTTCACTGTTATTAATGTAATCTGCATAGTGCAGGGGTCAGGAGTAACCTCCTATCACAAATCCCCACCCCACATACTATCTTCTAGTAGAGCTGCATGATTCATCTTTAAGAATCAAAATCGCAATCTCTTTCTCTACCTGATTTTCAAAACAGTATGTCAGGATTCTTTCTAACAAGTGCAGAGTTTTCTCAACTGGGAAAGAAAAAATAAATAAAAATCCAGGCAGCCTGCCAAGTTTAATCACAACACTGGAATTAGTAGAAACAAAGTATCTTTTTGTTCTTTTATCAAAGGAAAGAACTCCAGTGTGTAAAGGAAGGAAGTTTAACCATTTAAAGGCCAATCCTTTTCTGACATTTGTTGATTACAAGTAAAAATCATTATTTTGTGCTAGAAATTACTTGGAACACCCAAGCACGATATATATATATATATATATATATATATATTTTTTTAGCAAAAATTGCATTTGAAAGAGCGCTGCACAAATACGGTGTGACATAAAATATTGCAACACCCACCATTTTATTCTATAGGGTATAGAATAAAATGGTGGTTGTTGTAATATCTTATGTCACACCGTATTTGCGCAGCGCTCTTTCAAACGCAATTTTAAAAAAAAATACACTTTAATGAATAAAAAATACACTTTCATGAATAAAAAAAAACAAAAAACAAAATAGTAAAGTTAGCCCAATTTTTTTTGTATAATGTGAAAGATGTTACATCTCGAGAATCGTGATCTTTATTTTAAGCAAAAAAAATCATGATTCTCATTTTAGCCATAATCGTGCAGCTCTATCTTCTAGCATAAATCCTCTCCCCCAAAAATCCACCTCCTAGTACAAATCGACCCCCCCCCCCGTTCTATCTCCTAGCACAACCCCCCCCCCCCCCCCCCCCACATTCAATCTTCTAGCACAAATCCTCTCCCCACCCTAAATCCACCCTTCCAGCACTAATCCTTTCGCCCAAAATTCCACCTCCCAGCACTCATTCCCCCACCCCAAAATTCCACCTCTTAGCAAATCCTACGCCCCCACCCCCCAAACTTCTACTGCTAGCACAAATAAAAAAAATTTAAAAAGAGGAATTTAACCTCTTCAGCACAAATTCTCCTCCCTCCAAACGCCTTCTTCTAGCGCTAAGCATCTCTCATTAGCCTCACATTTGCAGTTTTACAAAAATGTTTAAAGAAATTTGTATTAGGATTATAGAGTAATTGTGTGCACAAGCATTAATCATTTTGTCACAATATAAAATATCATTATGGTTATGATAATTATTGTTACCACAGCTATAACTTTTAACCAAAGCCCTGCTCGCTTGTAGTGTACTGACTATGCCGACAGCTCTCCTGCGGCCCGTCCTTGATTTAGGCATGCTTTATGTTAAGATCAATGACACGTATTGTGACTGTTGTCACTGCCAGAATGACCTAGCTGGAGGGCCCTATCAAAATTTTGCTATGGGGACCCACAATTCGTAGTTACGCCCCTGCCGGGGGTCGTTGTCCGTGTGTGGCTTCTACTCTTGTCTTAAATATGGGCGCTCATGCGAACAGAGCTGTTCTGCTTAAGGGAGATACTTCCCTAAAAGACGATTGTGACAATGTAGGATGCTGCATGCACATCCAACTGTTTAAGGTCTTTGGCAAGCTTTAGACGCAGTACACGGCACGCATTGAAAAATGGACAACTGTAATGCCACGTTTTACCAGTAGGTGGCACTTCAATGCCCTCAAACTATCCACAGCATATAACAGGCAAGCTACAAGCTGATCCAGGGTACAAAAAAAAAAAAAAATATTTAAAAAATCTAAAACATGCATGTTATTTTTAAATTGCCCTTCTGTAATGTAATTTGTACTATCCACAGTGAAAATACGAAGCGTTACATAACAAATTTATGTAAATGAAGACATTTTCAGAAAAGACACTGTAGGGAATGTTAAAAAAAAAAAAAAAAGTATATGTCTAAGAAAAGCAATAAGAATAATGAATGATTTAATAAAAAAAAATGGAGCAACCTGCATTTAAAATTATAGCTTTTATTTAAGCATGTGCAGGATTATTTAAAAAAAAAATACAAAGTGCAACCATGGTGTGTAAGATACAGAGCAATCAATTATATACAGAGCAACTAATTATACACAGAGCAACCAATCATAAGGCTTTTACCTTTCATTATTTCAGAGTTGTCGGAGATATAGGTATAGTGTAATTTTTTTTTTGCTTTTATTTGTCTTAATAAATAACCTTCACTTTATTTGTTGCCATTGTTGATTGTGGGCATCAGTCTTATTGACCATTATATTTAGGGGAATACTCAAGAAAATAAAAAATATTTGCAACCCAAGTTTAGCGTGGGATGGATGGCGGTGATTAGCGATAGAGAAAGACGCTCTTAAAACACACAATTTCCATTTGCGGCCCTTGAAGCAGAATTTGTGCGGTCCTAGAATGCGTAATATTATAATGCACACTTTTGTAAGTGTCTTAAACCACTGGAGAATGCAGGATTTAATTAGACGCCACACTGCTTTCAGGTTATTGTAATGAGAACTGCAATGCTCAATAGGACCATAAACCACATTACCGACGATACAAACTGCATCTTCCCTCCTTCCCTCCCCCACGACTGCAGCAGGGAATGTGACAGCGTCTGGAATGACTTGGGGACAGATATCGGCATTTTTATGCAATGTCTTGGGATGATATTTAGGAGGCTCCGTCAGCCTCTCAGCTACACGTCTTTTATAAAGACATCCACCCCAGATTAAGTTGCTAATTAATTGCAAACTGAGTTTTCTCTGATTTACCTAAACAGACCATGTGAAGTAAACACTTTCATCCAGCACATGAAGCACAATTCCTGGAATTTTCATTTATGCCCCATACACACTATTCGATTTTCTGCAGATTTTTGTCTTCAGATTTACCAAAACCATGTAGTGCAAAGGCCTGCTTGATTGCATAAAAATTAAAGGTTTGACCTCATATTATATGGTTTTGGTAAATGTGTTTTCAATCTTTTTTATTAATTAAAAAAAAAACAATTATACAAATACATATGAATTATTCTCATCACAAAATTGAACATTATATTATTATATTGCATCTTCGCCATAAGATATCAACATTCCGTAATAATTTCTAACATCCAATTTTATATTAATCCCTCTGACATATATTTCTATACAGTGTCCATCCTCCATTCATAGCTACCAGACATACAATCTATACAGATATGCATACAAAAAAGTAAAAAAATGTAAAGGATTTTCTCTCCTATCTCCACGGAGCATTCTGTTCCCTTTCATAGATACTAGATTTTTATCCAAGCCCGAAACTCTTCCCATTGTTTCTTTTCAGTTCCCTCTCTCCTTATCTCTTCCTCCCAGGGGCGGACTGACCATTGGGCCACTCGGGCACTGCCCGAGGGCCCCGTGCCACTAGGGGGCCCCATCAGGGTTGCCAGCCTCAGTAAAACCAGGGACAGTATGTAAAAATTTGTGTTTTTTTTTTTACATCTGTCTCTGAAATGTCCCTTACCAACATCCTTTTGGTCTAAAAATCCTGAGATTATAGCTGCCCCACCTCTCCAGTACCTTCTCAGCCAATAGATACATGGCTGTGTATACTGTGTGATTGTATACTGTGTTTGTGTGTTTGTGTCTACTGTGTGGCCCCATAATCTCCAATTGCCTGGGGGCCCCATAATCTTCTATTGCCCGGGGGCCCCATGATTTGTCAGTCCGCCCCTGCTTCCTCCATATATTGTATCTCATATATTTCACATATCCATTCCACTAATGTAGGACCATTTATTTTTCTCCATTTTAGGGCTATTATTGTCCTGGCTGCAATTATCATATTTGTGTTTTATTTTATGTTTTTGTAAATCTGAAGACAAAAATCTGCAGAAAATCTAATAGTGTGTATGGGGTTTGTGGTGGTTTGGTGTGACATCCATACCAATATGTCATTCAGTAAATTTAAGATCCATGTGGACAATGAGGGGAGAGTTGAGGAGTAGAAAGATAGATCTGGGTGTTGTCGGCGTAGAGGAAGCCATGGGATGTTATCAACTGGCCCAGGGAGGATGTATAGAGAGAGAATAGGAGGGGCTCAAGGACAGAGCCTTGGGGTACCCCAACAGAAAGAGGAAGATGGGCAGAGGAGATGGAGTTGTAAGTGACAATGAAAGCGTGCTGAGATAGGAGGGGAACCAGGATAAAGCAGAATCACGGGGGCCAAGGGAGTGGGCATTTGCTGAGGAGGAGCAGGTGGTCAACTGTGTCAAAGGCAGCAGAGAGGTCCAAGAGTATGAGTATGGAGTACAGACCATTGCTTTTAGCAATTAGTAGGTCATTGGTGAGTTCTAGTAGGTAGTTTCAGTGGAATGTTGTGGGCGGAAGCCTGATTGTAGGGGGTCGAGAAGGTTGTTGTCAGTGAGGCAGCAACTCATTTGGTCATGGACAAAGCGTTCAACAGGCCTAGCTTCAAGCTACCCCCCCCCCCCCCAAATCTCACCACTAGTACCTACTAAAGTAGAGGGTGCTACATAGGCATTTGCTATAATTTTCTGAACGCTATTATTTTTATTCAATGCAGATTATTGAATTCGGGAAATGAACAGTTCAATCAAGTATTTTGTCAGCGTTAGGGTCATGGCGGCAGGTCTAACTATGTATACTACATTGCCACACTCTAGCCATTTGGCTGAGCATTGGCACACTGGAAAGTACAATGGAAATTTCTTCTACTCAGTTCAGGGGTCATTGATTACTCTGATTAGAGAACAGGATATTCACATAACCATTCAACAGCTCCAGGGCAAAAAGCTTCCTACAGTGTAGCATGTTTGCCAACTCATCCCTTTAATTACTAACACATATTCATTGCACCGGTTCTGCGTGTGATTAAAGGGTGGAAAGGCACTGAATAAATCTAATTAACCACAGAACCTACATAACAGAACCTGGCAACCCTGCACAGTACTGCTTTGTGAGAGTCAAAAGCTATATCAAATCTTTCTATGTACCTGTTTAAAAGGAAACTATAATAATTGTAACTTAATAAAATATTATAATTACCTTCATATTTCCAAGTTTGAAACATTTGTGTGATATACAGTGCCTTGCAAAAGTATTCACACCCCTTGGCTTTTTACGTATTTTGTTACATTACAGCCTTTAGTTCAATGTTTTTTTTAGTCTGAATTATATGTGATGGATCAGAACACATAGTTGGTGAAGTAAAATTAGAAAAATATGTACATAAAACTATTTTTCAGAAATTGAAAACTGATAATTGGCATGTGCGTATGTATTCACCCCCTTTGTTATGAAGCCCATAAAAAGCTTTGGTGCAACCAATTACCTTCAGAAGTCACATAATTAGTGAAATGATGTCCACCTGTGTGCAATCTAAGTGTCACATGATCTGTCATTACATATACACACCTTTTTGAAAAGCCCCAGAGGCTGCAACACCAAAGCAAGAGGCACCACTAACCAAACACTGTCATGAAGACCAAGGAACTCTTCAAACAAGTAACGGACAATGTTGTTGAGAAGTCCAAGTCAGGGTTAGGATATAAAAAAATATCCAAATCTTTGATGATCCCTAGGAGCACCATCAAATCTATCATAACGAAATGGAAAAAACATGGCACAACAGCAAACCTGCCAAGAGACAACCGCCCACCAAAACTCACGGACCGGCCAAGGAGGCATTAATCAGAAAGGCAGCACAGAGAACTAAGGTAACCCTGGAGGAGCTGAAGAGTTCCACAGCAGAGACTGGAGTATCTGTACATAGGATGACAATAAGCCGTACGCTCCATAAAGTTGGGCTTTATGGCAGAGTGGCCAGAAGAAAACCATTACTTTCACCAAAAACAAAATGGCACGTTTTGAGTTTGCGAAAAGGCATGTGAGAGACTCCCAAAATGTATGGAGGAAGGAGCTCTATAACTTTTTGGCCATCAAAGAAAGCACTATATCTGGCGCAAACCCAACACATGACATCACCCAAAGAACACCATCTTCATCATCATTTTTCAGCAGTCGGGACTGGGAAACTGGTCCGAGATGAGGGAAAGATGGTGCTAAATACAGGGATATTCTTGAGCAAAACCTGTACCACTCTGTGTGTGATTTGAGGCTAGGGCGGAGGTTCACCTTCCAGAAGGACAATGACCCCAAACACACTGCTAAAGTAACACTTGAGTGGTTTAAGGGGAAACGTGTAAATGTGTTGGAATAGTCTAGTCAAAGCCCAGACCTCAATCCAATAGAAAATCTGTGGTCAGACTTAAAGATTGCTGTTCACAAGCACAAACCATGCAAATTGAAGGAGCTGGAGCAGTTTTGTAAGGAGGAATGGGCAAAAATCCCAGTGGTAAGATGTGGCAAGCTCATAGAGACTTATCCAAACCGACTTGGAACTGCTGATAGCCATAAAAGGTTGCTCTACAAAGCATTGACTTTAGGTGGTGAATAGTTATGCACATTGACTTTTTCTGTTATTTTGTCCTATTTCTTGTTTGCTTCACAATAAAAAAAAAAAAATCTTCAAAGTTGTGGGCATGCTCTGTAAATTAAATTATGCAAATCCTCAAACAATCCATGTTACTTCCAGGTTGTGAGGCAACAAAACACGAAAAATACCAAGGGGGTGAATACTTTTGCAAGGCACTGTATAATATGAATCTCTGTGTCCCTGTGGGAACTCTTCAGGCCCACAGGGAAACAAAAACAGGCCCTGGCATTTTGGACTGAGCAGCCCATTTTTTTACACCCCCATAGCATTGTCCTCTGCCTCCCTCCTCCCATAGTAGTGTTCTGTACTCTCCCCTCAACGCAGTGTCCTCTGCCCCTTCACATAATACCACCCCACTGTAGTGTCCTCTACCCCCCTTCCCCCTAACCCCAGAGTACAGTGTTCTGTACCCCCCTCAGTGCAGTGTCATCTGCCCCATCACACCACCCCTCCATCCACTGTAGTTTCCCCTGCCTCCCCCAAAAAATAGGGTCATGTACTCCCCAATGCTGTGTCTTCTGCCCCCTTCCCCACTGTAGTGTCTTCTGCCCCCTCCCTCCCAGTATAATGTCCTGTACCCCCAAAACAGTGTACTCTGCCCCCCTTCACATCACCCCCCCCCCCCCCACTGTAGTGTCCTCTACCCCCCACAAAGTGTCCTCTGCCCCCCAAAAGCAGTGTCCTCTGCCACCCCATGCTCCAAAGCAGTGTCCTCTGTCCATCTCTCATCACAAATGCCAACCCCCCCCCCACATATACACACAGCACAGTGTAAGTAGTACTTCCTACCTGCCAGCGTATGTACAGCAGAGCAGAGATCAGGAGACAGCATAGTGCTGGGTAGAAGGTGGGAGCTGGTGATTGGATGCTAGGACTGCCTACAAGCAACCAATCACTGAGGCAGCTTCCATTCCCGCCCTTCATAGTGCTGCTTCTCGCTCTCTGCTCTGCCATTAACATTAGAGTGGCCAAGACGGGGGGGGGGGGGGGGGGGAGACAGAGCCATGATCACGATCCACCTGTCGGCTCCCTGCGGTCAACCAGTCGATCGCAATTGACGGCTTGCCAAAACCTGCGTTCGGAAATTGGCCCACCGGGAAATGCCTGTACCCGATGGCCAGCCCAGGCCTGGAATTCTTAAATTCTTGGCTCAAGCTGTACATGGGATCTCAGTTTGCTAATTTGAAAATAAATGCATTTTTTTTAGGTATGAGACTTTACCTGTTTTGTAGCCCCACAGCTGTATATCTGCAGTGTGGGGTCATCTAAGGCATTGTTGGCTGTTACTGTCACCAGATTTGGAGTAAGATTTGGTAATTTCGTTACACGGCTGCTTACCTGCTGGAGAGAAAGCTAAAGCTGAGAACCTTCAGTGAAAGCATCTTCCTGCTTCATTCACTCTGAGATGTGCTTTCTCTCCTCCCTTTGTTGCGTCTTGATCACTACTCTACCAGTCATTAGGTAATTAGCCATTGGTGGGGCAACTCTGCATAATTAAACCCTTGCTCTTCTATCAGGATATCCAACTCCACTCAGAGACAGAGTGTGGACCTAGTTGTAGTAGGAAAGTGAGGGGTGAGGTAGATATAGGGTATGAGGTGGGGGTATTTTATGAAGGCAGGGGAATGAGGTAAATATACTGTGGGGGGAGTAAGGTATATCAGGGGGGGGGGGGAGTTGTTGTAAAGGGTGGGTAAGGTAACTATGTGGTGTGCTGTGAGCGGGAAGGGGGACTTGATGTACATATTGGGTATGCTGTGTGGGCAAAAATTAAGTGAGGTAAATATGAGGTGTGAATCACATTTTGGGTGTGCGCTGGGGGGTTTAGGTACATATGGGCTTTGTTGTGGGAGTATAAGGCATATCTGGTGTGTGCTATGTGTTATGAGGAGGAAAGCAAGGTGAATATGAAGTGTCCCATGAGGTATGGTGTGAGGTGTATCTGGGGTGTGTTGTGGAAGGGGGGAGGTTAGGTAAATCTGGTGTGTGGAGTTGGGGACAGTGAGGCCAATGTGCAGTAAGTGGTATTATGAACCAGAACAACTGACTTTGAGGCACTGTCTACAGCATGGAAATAGGCAGTTTGTGGCTGTGATGTGTGCACTGCTGCCCGATTGTTTCCACGCACCCCCAGTAACGCCGCCCCTACCATGTATCCTGGACTCCTCTTTCCCATCTGCAGGCTGGGACCAACATAGCAAGTGCCGCTCTCCTTCGCTCTGTGTTGCTGACCCGGGAAAGAGCCGTCAATGACGGGTCTGCAAGGCGATCTGCATTGCAGTGCATTTAGTGGAGCACAGGGGTCTTTTAAATTATTATTATTATTATTATTATTATTATACACGATTTATATAGCGCCAACAGTTTACACAGAGCTTTACAATGTAGAGAGGGAACAGTACAATTACAGTACAGTTCAATACATAAGGAACAGGATGGCCCTGCTCATAGAACTTACATTCTAAAGGGAGGGGGTGGTGGTACAAAAGGTTAAAGCTGTGGGAATGATTTGATGTGGGTGGCTCGGGTACAGTTCTTAGGTGGGTGTGAGATAGGCTTCCTTGAATAGATGAGTTTTCAGGGATCTCCTAAAGGTAGACAGGTTAGGGGCTGATTGGATATACTGGGGTAGGGAGTTCCAAAGGATGGGAGAAGCTCTGGAGAAGTCCTGAAGGCGAGCATGGGAGGAGATAACAAGGGAGCTAGAGAGCAGGAGTTCCTGGGAATAGCAGAGAGGGCAACTTGGGCGATATCTGCAGATGAGGTTGGTGATGTAGCTGGGGGAGATGTTGTGTATGGCCTTGTATGTTGTGGTTAGTATTTTATATAGAGGGGTAGGGGAAGCCAGGGATTGGCAGAGAGGAGCAGCAGTCACAGTTCGGTTCAACGCTGTATCTTGGCCTAGGCCTACAAGGCCCAGGCCTAGGGCATAACTTTGCAGGGGGGCAGAACGGAAAGAGTCCCCACCGGCTTGCACTGCACTGTTAGTGTAGCACCAGTCTTATGAGGCGGACTGGGCTGAGAGGCAAATTAGTCTAGCGCCCCCATAAAGCGGCCTTACTGCTTCTGGTATGCAGGCGGCTAGCATTCCACAACTGTGTGTGTGTGGGGGGGGGGCGTCACTTCTAATTTTGACTGTCCTCTCATCCTGGACCACAAACCTTCCTTACTGTGCTATATGTTTTCTGCTGCACCATTGGCATGGTTATCTTCTTAGACCTCTCCATAAAATTATCATAAATTTGTGCTTAATGTTGGATTATAGGCAACGCTTTTTTTTTCATTTTGGATAGAGTTGGTTATAACCCCTGTCAGTTTATTTTTTAACATCCCTGTCCCATTGCAGAGATTTCCCTTCACTTCCTGCCCCATAGCCAAACAGGAAGTCAGAGGAAATCTATGCAAATTAAGGGAATCCATTGCCCCCCCAGGGCCTCAGAACTAGTGTCCCCACTTGAAAATTAGGGTGGGTCTTAAACAGCAAGGGGTGCAAACTTGACAGGAAGGGGTGGTCATATTTAAATTAGGGGATGCGTGAGTTTAGTCAGGCATTGGGCAACACAAAACCTAAATACACTACTGGATCGATTAGTGAGGTGTATTAAGTCTAGCAGAAGCATTCATATTAGACTGAAGGGGGGATAGCCTGCTTAAGGATAGGCCATTAAGGACAGAGTTGCAGTGGTCAAGGTGGGAAATAACCAAGAAGTGAATAAGTTGCTTTGTGGTGTTGTTAGTCAGGAAGGGTCGAATTCTGGAGATGTTGCGGAGGGTAAGGTGTCAAGATTTAGCCAGTGATTGGATGTGGGGGTTGAAGGAGAGGTCCGAGTCAAGGATTACACCCAGCACCCTGACACGTGTAGAAGGACCAATGGTTGTGCTGTTGATCTTAATGGTCATGAGGGGGGTGACTGGGAAGGAGGAAATATAACAAGCTCAGTTTTAGAAAGATTGAGTTTGAGAAAGTGGTGTGACATCCATACCAATATGTAATTCAGTAAATTTAACATCCATGTGGAGAATGAGGGGGAGAGTTGAGGAGTGGAGAGATAGATCTGGGTGTCGTCGGAGTAGAGGTGGTATTGGGAGCCATGTTATCAACTGGCCCAGGGAGGATGTATAGAGAGAGAATAGGAGGGGCCCAAGGACAGAGCCTTGGGGTACCCCAACAGAAAGAGGAAGAGGGGCAGAGGAGAGGGAGTTGTAAGTGGCAATGAAAGTGTGCTGAGAAAGGAGGGGAACCAGGATAAAGCAGAATCACTGAGGCCAAGGGAGTGGCATTTGCTGAGGAGGAGTAGGTGGCCAACTGTGTCAAAGGCAGCAGAGAGGTCCAAGAGTATGAGTATGGAGTACAGGCCATTGGTTTTAGCAATTAGTAGGTCATTGGTGAGTTTTAGTAGGTAGTTTCAGTGGAATGTTGTGGGCGGAAGCCTGACTGTAGGGGGTCGAGAAGGTTGTTGTCAGTGAGGTAGCAACTCATTCGGTCATGGACAAAGCGTTCAATGAGCTTGGAGGCAAACTGGAGCAGGGAAATGGTTCTTAAGTCATTCAAAGAGGTGGGGTCTAGTGAGGGTTTTTTTAAGTATGGGGGTAACCAGTGCATGTTTGAGTGGGGAAAGAAAAGTGCCAGAGGAGAGGGAGAGGTTGAAGATTTGTGTCAGGAAAGGCTTACCAGAGGAAGAAATGTTCCCCGCAGGCTAACTCCTGTTTCCCGCAGGCTAACTCCTGTTCCCGCAGGCTAACTCCTGTTTCCCGCAGGCTAACTCCTGTTCCCGCAGGCTAACTTCTGTTCCCGCAGGCTAACTCCTGTTCCCGCAGGCTAACTTCTGTTCCCGCAGGCTAACTCCTGTTCCCGCAGGCTAACTTCTGTTCCCGCAGGCTAACTTCTGTTCCCGCAGGCTAACTCCTGTTCCCGCAGGCTAACTTCTGTTCCCGCAGGCTAACTTCTGTTCCCGCAGGCTAACTCCTGTTCCCGCAGGCTAACTTCTGTTCCCGCAGGCTAACTTCTGTTCCCGCAGGCTAACTCCTGTTCCCGCAGGCTAACTTCTGTTCCCGCAGGCTAACTTCTGTTCCCGCAGGCTAACTCCTGTTCCCCGAATTTGTCTTAGAGAAGCTGCATTAGCTCGTACTAACATAGGTGAGCACATGCGCACAGAGATGCGCCAGAAAAGGAATGATGAGGGTGCCAAATGGGCTATTTAGACCAGATCAGTACACAGATCAAGTGCTGTCTTGTCTACAGTATTCCCGTGAGTGTCCTGTTTCCTGTTTATCTGCATCTGATTCCAGTACCTACCTCGCATGCTTTGACTGTTCCTGCTCTTCACCTGCATTGAACCCGGGTTGAACTTTGACCATTCATCAGTCTCCGCAATTGTACCTTATCTGACTGCACTGTGACCCGGCCTGTCCGACCCTGCTCCAGACTTCTGTTTGCAGCCTGTTTAGCTCCGGTACTGCTGACCTGAATCCACAGCATACCTGCATTCGCTGTGATCGGGCACACCACTCAACCTGAAACCCAGCAGATAGCACGACTACTGGCCCTCGTGCGACTCTGCTCTACCAGGAGTCCAGAGTCAGAGGATTAAGGGAAGCCTTCCTCTGCATAGCAGGCTCTTCCTACCAGGTACGTGACAATGTGGGTTAGGGAGTTTAGGATAGAGCGGGAAGGTGGTCGCAGTAATTGTGAGGGGACAGGTAGTGACATGGGCCATGGAGAGGAGTTCATCAACTTCCTCTGTGGTAACTTTTAAACCCTAGATGTCTCATTAAAGAGAACCTGTCACCAGAAAATCATCCCCTATGTCCCCTATGTGATGAAAAAAAAAGTAATTATTTTATTTTTTTTGTTTTAATTATAAAAAAATTTAAGTTACACCTAAGCACCTCCACGCATATGCACGTATGAAGGTAAACGCACACTTTGTCGCCGCCTATACATGAAAACCCTGATTACAAAACAAATGTTACATATTGCCAAACACGCCAGAGTGAGAACAATATTTCTAGCACCAGAACTTCTCCATAACACTAAACTGATGACCTATAGGTGGCTTTTAAATTGTCACCTGTGGAAAATGTAGGGTACTGAAGTTTGTCAGGTTTTGCATGTTAGGTATCTCTTTACTCAGTGCAACCTCGTCTTTTATATTTTACCAAAAAATTGGGTAATTTATTGTGTTTATGTGCCCTAAAATTAACTTTAGTGGAGGAGTTCACTTATTTGGGTATCCGGATAAAGGGTAGCTTGGAAGCTTGTTTGGACATAACACCCCTGCTTTCTCAATTTGCTCGTAAAGGCCAGGCTTGGCCTACTCTGCCACTGTCTCCTGTTGGCAGGGTGAATCTGTTAAAAATACTCTATGTACTGAAATGTATTTATTTCTTCAGAAACACTCCATGCCTGTGCCTAAAGCAACTTTTGTTAAGCTGGATAGTATCATTGTTTCCTTCATATGGGCAGGTAAGTCTTATAGATTGGCGCAGACAACCCTTCAGTTACCCCCCTCTCAAGGGGGCTTTGCCCTGCTTAATCTTCAACTTTATTAGTGTTTGGCCGTACTTGTCACGGTACGTTGGTGGTTTAGCCAGCCTGCGCATAACCTGGCAGGTACACCAAAGGAAGCTCTTCTGGGGTCCTATGCTGCATTGACCAACTCAGTTTATCGTGGACCTAGGGCCCATCCACTAGTTACTGGACCTATGCGCACAACGCTTATGCCGCGTACACACGATCGGATTATCCGGCGGACGTGATCCGGCAGGGCAGAGTCCGGCGGACAATCTGCCCGTGTGTGGGCACCGGTGGACTTTTTGTTCCGAAAAGTCCGGCGGACTTAGAAAGAAGTCTTTTTTTTTTTAATTTACATAATCTTTATTTATTTTCATATAAAAATTTTTTTTTCCATTAACAAATACAATTAAGTACACAATTTTTATTTTTTTTTTCCCAAATTAGCAGTTCCCTTCCCCTCCCCCCTCCACCCCCCCCTTCAGATACATACCAGGGAAAGACAAAGGGTCCCTCGTGCACATACTGTGAACGTGATACTCTCATTACCTCTATCTACTTAACACCTATACCAAATGCTCTCTCTCTTCTTCCTCTCTCCTGTCCCCATTCATTCCAAGTCCTTATATTGGGTATCCCAGCCTATCTAGCCATGGTTTCCACATTCTTTTAAATTCCCTGAGATTCCCGCTTCTTACGTATACTACCTTTTCCTTCCATACCGTCTCAGTAATTAGTTGCCTCCAATCTGCTACCGACGGGGGATTTTCTGCCTGCCACCTCTGCGCTATCAGTTTCCTTGCCTGGAACATACATCTCATTACAGCTTTATTTATACAAGCTAGTCCTCTTAACCCCTCGTTCAGGCCCAACACACACGTTCTGGGATTCCCTTGAATCGACACTCCAAATGTTTCATTCAGATCGGCAATAACTTCTGACCAATAGCGAAACAGTTTAGGGCACCTCCAGAACATGTGTGTCATATCCCCCGTCGCCTGACATCTCGGGCATCCATCATCCTCCCTTCGCCCAAACCTATAAAGCCTCTTCGGCGTATAATAGGCTCTGTGTAATAGCATCAGATGTGACACCCTCTGGGCTGGTGAAACAGATATCCAATGTCCCCCCTCAAGTATCCTCATCCACTGCTCATCTGAGAATGTTCCTACTTCCTCCTCCCATTTTCTTCTACTTTTAAGTTTCTCTGGATGTTCTATACTCCCTTCGCATATATGTGCATAGATATCTGCTATAAACCCTCTCGCTCTATCTTCAGAGTTTAATCTATTATAAATGGGGGATTTGCTCCACACTGGCCCCGGTGTATCAAATTGTTTCGATAATGCATGTCTAATTTGTAAATATTTATAAAACGACTGTTTTGGTAAATCAAATTCCGTTTTTAATGTATTAAATGTTTTTATTGTATTTCCTTCATACAGCTGGGCCAGCCTATCAATTCCCCTACTTTCCCACTCTTTGTACCTTCCTATCATTCCCATTTCCTGTAAATTCAGGTTGTTCCATAGTGGGGTTTCTTTAGTCATTCCTTCCAGACCCTTTATCGCTTTTACTGCCTTCCATACTTTTAGAGCAAGTTTTATTGTAGGTGTTCTATGGGGGAATGAGTTCGCCTCCAGAGCCTCTACTATAGTTTTATGAGGTGTCCCAGTAATCATTAACTCCCTGTTTGTACTTCCGCTACTCTCATTGCTCATCCCCAAAT
The DNA here is from genome assembly GCF_037356315.1 of Lithobates pipiens. Classification (NCBI taxonomy): domain Eukaryota; kingdom Metazoa; phylum Chordata; class Amphibia; order Anura; family Ranidae; genus Lithobates; species Lithobates pipiens. The sequence goes on along the minus strand of NW_027507789.1, from coordinate 53,017,011 downwards.
GTTGCAATTGTGCAGCTAAGAAATAACTTCTTGGGTGGGGTACGGCCATTCCTCCTTTCCTTGACGGTAATTGCAGAATTTGTAAGCCTATTCTTGAGGTACCGCCTCTCCATATGAGTTCTCGAAATAATGTTTCCATTTTTTTAAACCACTTTATATCTATCCATATCGGCGAGTTATGCAACAGATACAGTAACTGTGGCATCCATAGCATTTTGATGAGATTACATCTCCCTGCAACTGATAGTGGGAGTTTCTTCCAGATTTCTATTTTATTTTTAAATTTAACTAATAAAGAGGCAACGTTATCACTTGTATACCTTTTTACATCTCTTTGTATGTATATTCCTAAATATTTTATTTTCTCCACCACTTCTAACTGTGGGATTGCCAATATACTTTGACTCTCCAATGTATCTACCGGCATCAGAGCTGATTTTTCCCAGTTTATTGTTAATCCCGAGAAACTGCTAAACTCCCCAAGGACTTTCATCCCCTGCCTGGTGGACTTCTCTGAGTCCCCCAGGTAGAGGAGTATATCATCGGCATATAGCGCAATCTTTTCTTCCCTCGACCTTCTTTGGAAGCCTTCTATATCAACGTTAGATCTTATTGCAATGGCTAATGTTTCCATAGCGAGGGCAAAGATCAGGGGTGACAAAGGGCACCCCTGTCTTGTCCCTCTTTCTAATAATATCTTATCTGAGTACTCGTTGTTAACCCTAATTCTAGCACTAGGGCCATTATACAGAGTTTTTATCCACTCAATAAATGAAGAGCCAAAGCCAAATTCTTTCAGAACCCGCCAGATGTATCTCCATTCTAGACTGTCAAAGGCTTTGACTACATCCAAAGCCATAATTGCTCTTTTACCTACGTTTACCGTTGGAATCTGTAAGTTAAGATACAGTCTTCTAATATTCATGCTCGTTGATCTACCGGGGATAAATCCTGTTTGGTCAGGGTGTATCAATCTAGAGATAATTTTATTCAGTCTGGCCGCCAGCACCTTGGCTAATATTTTTGCGTCCGTGCACAAAAGTGAGATAGGTCGATAGGATTTAGTTTCCATCGGATCTTTCCCCTCCTTGTGCAGAACAATTATCGTTGTTTCCGTCATCGAGGTGGGCAATCTCCCTTCCTCCTTTGCCCTATTTAATACTCCAAGAAGTTCCGGGAGCAATACTCTCCCATAATATTTGTAGGTTTCCAATGGGAGACCATCTGGACCTGGGGACTTCTGGTTAGCCATTGCTGTCACTGCAGCTTGGATTTCTTCTAATGTTAATGGCGCTTCCATTATCTCTCTCTCCTCATCGGTAAGGCATGGAACTCTAATGTTTCCAAAAAAAGTATCCATTTCCTCGTCTCCCACCCTCCCCTGGGATCTGTACAGTTTTACATAGTATGATCTAAAAGTATCTAGAATCACTGAACTCTGAGTTGAAATTTCTCCCATCTCTGTCCTGATCGCGGTGACGGTGGATGGCGAGGAATTGGTCTTCACTAAGTGTGCCAGCATCTTCCCGACTCTTTCCCCTTCCCCAAACGCCACTTGTTTCTGGAACAATCTTTTATTCTCGACTTTCCTGATGAGCACTGCTTTATATTTTTGCTGTGTATCTAACCATATCTTTTGTGTCTCTGGGGTGGGATTTATTATATATTCTCTTTCTGCCCCTGCTAACTCCCTTTTAACTGTGTTTTCCCATTCTCTAGATGATTTCTTAATTTTCGCTACCTGTTGGATAAGGATACCCCTGAGGTAGGCCTTTAGTGCGTCCCATATCACTCCTCTCGCAGCGGTATCCTTATTCGTCTCTATAAACTCTTCTAGCTGGGATAGTACCTTATTTGAATCGCCAATTATCTCAAGCCATGCTGGATTCAGCTTCCATACTTTCAAAGGTCTTATCCCCCCTAGATGCAGCGACACCGTCACCAATGAGTGATCTGACACCCCTCTGGGTTGGTATGCTATATCTCTTACCACTTGGTTGGCTTCTTCATTCCCCAAGATTAGATCTATTCTTGAGAGTGAGGAGTAGGAGCTTGAGAAACACGAGTATTGTAACAGGTCCGGGTTCCGGACTCTCCATAGATCAAACAGTCCCCCTTCTTGCATAAACCTGGATAACCGACTCTCCCCCTCCCTCTGCAGATAAGTCCCTGGTGGAAATCTATCCTGATTTTTATTAATGACCTCGTTAAAATCTCCCACTACTACCACTGGAATCCCAGGTTTATCTACTATAAATTCCATTAGATTATATAAAACGTCCAGTTTAAACGGGGGTGGAATGTAGATATTTGCAAGGACATACTCCCGATTTTCAATTACACAATACAAAAACACATACCTCCCTTCTTTATCGATGCTGGCCTGCCGACAGTTAAACGCTACTTCTTTTCTTACCAACACAGCCACACCTCTTGAATAAGAGGTGTGAACTGAGTGAAACTGAGCTTGAAATTTCCTACTGTAGTTCTCCAGCTTGGAGTCCACAGTTAGGTGCGTCTCCTGTAGGCAGATCAGCCCGATATCACATTTTTCCAGGGCCTCAAACACTGCTGCTTTTTTAACTGGTGTACCCAACCCTCGTACATTCCAGGAGCCAATATTTATAACTCTAGCCTGCATACCTTCCTAGAAGAAAAAGAATGGGAAAAAGGAGATATCTCAATGTTATGGTTAATCTCCTAGGGACAATCTCTACATCCCATCTAGAAAGCTGGGACATATTAGGGAACAAAAAGAGAGAGAGAAGCTTACTCGAGGTAAAATACCTATCATCTTTATGTGACCTATTACATATTATAATTCCAATCCATCTTAAGCTTCCCTTCTGTGAAAAAAAAATAAACTTTTCATGTATTCCAGACATTATTTTCAATTTCTCCTCTATTACTGTGCGAATTTCATCCTTTTCCTGTGCATTATTTCCCCTTTTATTCCTTATTCCTACCCCCCACCCCCCCCTATACCCTTCTAGGTTACCCCTAGGGGCTTTTTCTGTGACCAAAACATCCCTACCCATACCTTCATACTCCCCCCTCCTTCCTTCCCACTCACATACCTTCTCCCCGTTCTCCCTCCCCTCCTCCCTAACCACCCTCCCCTTAAGCCCAACCTGTGTCTCATTTTTAACCCTTCTCACTCTCATTCACATATTCCACTATGCTGTGTGTGTCCCACCGCCCACCGATACATGAATATGTACATTGTGCCCTTATTTCGAGTGCATTGTACCCACTATGTCTCCCTGTCCGAGCCCGCCCCCCCTCTCCCCCCCCCCCCCCAATAAGGAGGTCAGGGGGGGGAAGAGAGAGAGAGGGGGAGGGAGCAAGGAGGGCAGAGAGAAAAGGAAAATAAAAAACAAAAAGAAAAGAACAAAAAAAAAACCAAGAGAGGGGGAGAGGAGGGGGGAAGAAGTTTTCCTCCTTCCCCTCTGACCTATCACCTCCTCATCAACCGATCCCCCTTCTCCTCCACCCAAGCCGACACACCAGCTGGAGAATCAAAAAATAAAGTCTCTCCCAATGCTGCAACTCGTAACCGAGCTGGATACAGCAGAGCATAAGTGACATCCAATTTCTGAAGTCTACGCTTGGTTTCAGCAAACTCTGCTCTGCGCTTCTGCAGGTCCGGGGAAAAATCAGAATAAAATGAAACTTTGGCCCCTTTGTAAATAATACTTCCCATTTCTCTAGCCTTTCGTAGCACAGCCGCTTTATCTTTATAATTCAAAAATTTCAGTAAAATAGATCTAGGCTGGCCCCCACGATTCGGGATTCTAGTCGGGACTCGTTCTATTGCGAACTGTTGGGAGAAAGTCTCTCTTCCAAAGGTCTCCACAAACCATCTTTCCAGAAATATAATTGGATCAGAGCCTTCACATTTTTCCGGGAGTCCTACCAGTCTCACATTGTCCCTCCGGAGTCTGTTCTCCATTTCGTCCAATTTCCCTGCGAATTTCCCCATCTGTATTTTTAGATCTTTGACCTCTTGATTCAATGGGTATACCTCATCTTCAATCTGAGATATGCTCCCCTCCGCTGCTGTTATTCTATCCGCCGTGTTTTGGAGTTCTTGCCGCATCAAGGCTAACTCCTCCTTAATGCCTCTTGTTTGATCACATAGCTCTACCAGAGATTGTTTACACACGTTGACCGCCCCCAACACCTCCTTTAATGTAGGTTCTCCATCTCCCTCGGTCAAAGTGACCTGCATTAGTACTGTATCGGATCTCCCCAAAGCACCTGTCGTTTGTTTACCTACGTTCTTTCCTCCTGCCAGCACTGATTGCCCTTGGCTCTTTCTGTCTGTTGCAGTTTTTACTTGTGCTCCCTTATTTGGGGTATGATCTGGGGTATGCACGTATTTTTCTAGTTTTGCTGCTGCTGAAGTCCCTGTTGCCATAACCTGGGAGCCCTTTTCCTTATCTTTATCCTTAGCTGACCTTAAGGATTGTACTCCAACATTCTCTTGAGCTGCGGGCTCCTCTCCTCTCCTCCTTGCTGCCATGATTTAAATCAACGGATAACCCAAGGGAGTACCTCTCTTCTCCTCCAAGAGAGGGGGGAGGGGAGGTAGTTCCCGGGACGTATTTTCCAGTACAATGGGGGGTTTGCTAAAGGTATATGACCTCCAATAGCTCCAGGTGTTTCCACTAACCAGCCAAATTCTTCCTCTCTTAGCGATAATACAGCAGTGGCAAATACGTCAGATTACCAACAATTAATCAGATATTGCCCATTTATTAGCTGGTTAATATAGTTCACACAGTGCAAGTTTCACTCCTCTGCACCTTCTGTTTTCCCCTTAGAGCTTAGAGATCTGTAAGCAGCCTTATACCACTAGATGCAGCAAAACGTCTCTCAGGTATTCTCCACATTGTTAAATGTATAAGATAAAATACATACTTTAAGTTCCGGGCGGTATTGCAGGTGTCCTCTAGGGGTCTCACTTCACTGCTGTTCCACTGTTGACCCAGAGTATTCGTTGCCTGGTCTGGCGTTCTGAGTCTGAGTTCGCTGTGTTTGTCGGCCTCTCTCCTCTCTTCCTGGTCTCTCGCCTTCGTCCTGGACCAAGCTCTCGCGAGACCACGGCGCCCCTCGATCCCAGCTCCACACGGACCCGCAGGCAATCCTCCCACCTTGTGCTGCTACAGCCTCCGGACCGACCGAGCACCTCCCCCGCACCAAGACAACGGGGGACCTCCACGGACCGGGCGCACCAGGTGCTTTAGGGGTTGTAATATTTCCTGTGGCAGCAATTCGGCTGGGGGAGCGTGTGCTTACATGCGTCCTTCTCCTTCCTCTTTTCCCGCGGGCATCGCTACACAGGATACGGCCATTCGATCAGAAGCTCAGCCGTCGGTGCAGCGGTGAGAGCACACACCTCTCTCACTCCTCACATGCCGCCGCCACCATCACCATCCGGTCACGCCCCCTTTCCCTTGAGAGAAAGAAGTCTTGACTCAAAATTGTCCGCCGGACTTTTGAAATGAACGGACTTGCCCACACACGGAGTAAAGTCCATTAATTTTGAACGTGGCTCCAGGAAGACGGGACTAGTGAAGGAAGTCAATGTCGCCGCCTCCATCTGCGAGATTGACACCTCACGAGCCCTCTCGGTATGGATTTAAAGGAGAACCCCTACTCCGGAAAAATGGCGTGGGGGTCCCCCCAAAGTCCATACCAGACCCTTATCCGAGCATGCAGCCCAGAGGGGGTGAAGACGAGCGAGTGCTCCCCCCCCCCTGAGCCATACCAGGCCACGTGCCCTCAACATGGGGGGTGCTTTGGGGAAGGGGGGCCCTGCGGCCCCCCCACCCCAAAGCACCTTGTCCCCATGTTGATGAGGACAAGGGCCTCTTCCCGACAACCCTAGCCGTTGGTTGTCAGGGTCTGCGGGCGGGGGGCTTATCGGAATACGGGAGCCCCCTTTAATAAGGGGGCCCCCAGATCCCGGCCCCCCACCCTATGTGAATGAGTATGGGGTACATCATACCCCTACCCATTCACCTGAGGGAAAAAGTGTTAATAAAAAAACACAACACAGGTTTTTTAAAATACTTTATTAGACAGCTCCAGGGGGCTTCTTCCATCTTCGGGGGTCTTCTCGATGGGCTCCTCCGCTATCTTCTGCTCTTTTACCGCTAGCTCTTTCACTAGCGGAGGAGCCTGGCTTTCTCCTTCGTCGCCGCCACCGTCCGGGGGTCTTCTTCTGACTTCGGGGGTCTTGTCCCGTTCTTCGGTTCTTCTTGCCGGGCCTCCGCTATCTTCTTGCAGCTCTTTTACTAGCGTTGGCTCGGTCTTGTCGCTGTCGCCTTCTTCTTCTCTTCTTCTTCTTCCTCCTCTTCCTTCCGATGTTGACACGGCGCTCTCTCCGGCTGTAATGGCAGGGACGGGTTGTGCGGAGACTTATATAGGCATAAGGGGTGGGGTCACTGGGTGATGTCACAAGGTGACCTCGCCCCTTATGATGTCACAGTCACAGCATCCTCTGTTAAAGGGGGCTCCCAGATTCTGATAAGCCCCCCCGCCTGCAGACCCCAACAACCAACGGCAAGGGTTGTCGGAATGAGGCCCTTGTCCTCATCAACATGGCAAAGCACCCCCCCATGTTGAGGGCACGTGGCCTGGTATGGCTCAGGAGGGGGGCGCTCACTTGTCCCCACCCCCTTTCCTAACCGACCGGGCTGCGTGCTCGGATAAGGGTCTGGTATGGACTTTGGGGGGACCCCCACACTGTTTTTTTCAGTGTAGGGGTTCCCCTTTATATCCATTCCAGGCGACGGGGCTCGCGAGGTGTCAATCTCGCCGATGGAGGCGGTGACATTGACTTCCTTCGCTAGTCCCGTCTTCCTGGAGCCACATTCAAAATGAACGGACTTTACTCCATGTGTGGGCAAGTCTGTTCATTTTAAAAGTCTGGCGGACCCCCACCATAGTCCGGCGGATTGACGGCCGGAAAAGTCCGGTCATGTGTGGGTGTGAGTGGGCAAGTCTGTTCGTTCGGAAAGCCCGGCGGACCTCCGCTGCAAAGTCCGGTGGATTGTCCACCGGACTAAGTCCACCGGATAGTCTGATCGTGTGTACGTGGCATTAGAGTTTGATTACAAGCTAGAGAGGCCTATAAGGACGCCACCTATTCTCCCCATATGGCTCTTTGGGATAATCCTCAGCTGCGCCATCTTTCTCAGATTTCAGAACCTCAAGTGTGGGTGGCTAAGGGAATTGTGACCCTAAATCATGTTATCATGGAGGGGAGAATTTCTTCCTTTGCAGTGATAGGAGAAAAGTTTGGTTTATGCATTTTCACTATTTTCAGTTGAAGCCCAATTTCCGGAGCTGCTTGTACTAGAACCCGACTCAGTGGAGTGGTTGCTGATGTTGAGGTTAATGAGAAAATTATGTTGTCCTTCCTTTACTTTCTGTTATCAGTGGCACACGCTCATACCTCCAGTAAAACCTTTGACAATTGGGAAAGTGATATCCCAGACCCTACTATTGATGACTGGGAGGACTCTACGGACTCCTATGTTACAAATATGATTTCAGCAAGGGATCATTTTATCTAGTTGAAGTGTCTTCGCGGGGTTTACTATATCCCACAGAGGTTAGCAGCCATTTACCCTCTGGTTAGCCCTTTCTGTACCCGTTGTTTCTCCTCTTCTGAAACCTTTTTTCACATGGAGTGGCAATGCGTAGATATTCGTTTATATATGGGAAGTCATTGGTTGCTGCTTTGAATGAGCTCTATGACCGGTCTCTGCAGCTTGATCCACAAATGGTGTTGCTGAGAATTACAGCAGATATTGAAGCTACTAGATATATAAAGTTATTCTTCTTTGCACTTTATTATGTACAAAAGGAGCTCCTTCTGAGATAGAAGGAGCCCACTTCACCTACTCTAAATAGTTGGAAATCTACCGTTAATACAGTTTTACCATTGTACAAAATAGAAACTGTCACAAGAAATTTGATAAAATATGGTCTACTTGGATTGATGCATATGGCTCAGATGAGTCTAGTGATATGTAATTTGATGTAAAAGGCTTGCTTGAGTTGTTTTTTTGTTTCATCTCTTTGCGTTTCCTAGACCTTTGCGGTAATATTGTGTGACATAAAAATTGGAACTACCTCTATTTTTATTCTCTAGGCTGTCTGCTTTTAGAAAATGTATAATGGTTGGGGAAATGTATGTAATCTTCATGCAGAAAATGATTTTTTAAGCATGTGTGCAAAAAAAAAAAAGCAAAACTGTCTCTAGCACAGGGTTAAAGGGTCAGTTCACCTTTACCAACTGACTATGCAAGTATGGGGTGCCTGTAGATAACAACAAATGGTGCAGCTTTGACCAAAGTTGAATAATTCCCTTAGGAAGGCTATTTACATACCTCCTAAAGCCTATCTGAAAAACTTCTACAGATCTGAGACTTAGTCTGGTACTCCGGCAGGTTCATGTCCCTGTTCCTTCCACTCCTACCCCTTTTGAACAGCCCCATGTTTCCTCCTGGCTTAGAACAACTGCATGTCTTCTCATAGTGGCCCACTCGTGGGTACTCACAGGTCCGGCACCTTCTTTGATCTTGCGCATTTCAATCATGGCCCTTGATCCAAGAGACCCATACAACTCCTTCAGTTGAGTTTTATTGCTATCTCCAATTGCAACACTGGATAACTTCACACAGACGCCATTATAATTTCCCATACTAGAAAACAGCCTTTGAATATATTTCCTTGAATTCCCCAGGAGCTCCTGGCACCATTTCCTTGATATACTCCTCCCTCAGTTCTAGCAGTACCCCAGCCTCACTATCCTATGTATCTAAATGGGAACGAGACCTCTCCCCCATTGACCTAAATTTCTTAAGATGTGGGCCCCGTGGTGGTCTTATGCTCTCCCTACTCTGCATCTGACCAGCCTGGGCCTGTTTAATTGACCTCACTCATCCCGGGGGAAATGTCTTATTTTGCTTCTCCCTCTCCTCTCCTTCCATCGTCTTCCCTTTCATCCTTTTCCTCCTCCTGTTCTTTGAACTTCCCCTCCCCCCCCCCCCCCCCCCCCCCATCTTCGCTAAATTACCAGTCTAAGATTTGTGTTCATGATTTTTTGTGGATTGCTCCACACTTCAGACCCTGTGCCCTAAGGCTCGGGCACCCTGTGTTAACCCCCAGCCTTGGTCGGAGGGTTCCTGTTGACCGATACTACATCCTTCCATATGTGTACTTGTTCACGCTGTTTTGTTTTGAGCCTACTGCTGGTATCCCCTGAGTGGGAATGTCGCATTTGTATCCTTTTTATATTTCAATAAAAATATTGTACCAGAGAAACTCCTAGAGATCGTCTTGTTGCTAGGACTTTGCTAAGAGATCTGTTACCATTCACCTCTACCATCACCGGTGCAAGCTCTCCAGCGCTAAGCTCAGCACTACTGTATCAGGGCATAGAAAGCACAAGTGAGGGAGTTTTAATCAGAGAAAGAGCTTGCACCTGTGATGGTGGAAGTGAGCAGTAAGAGCTAGGAGTCTCTTAGCAACACCCTAGCAACAAGGCAGGTCAGGATGATGCAATCTCTGAGAGTTTTTCAGCCTACCAGAAGCCTTTACACCAGAAGCTCTCAGAACTAAAAAACAATCTATCCTCAATAAATATAAAATATAAATAGGAAGCAAAAAAAAAAATGGTGGGGTACATTTAATTGATACAATGTGTCCCATAAACATTTTGTATTGATGCCTTGTGATTTCTAATTACACACTTGTATACAAATCTTCTGTATGTCCTGTCCACCAGCATGACTTTCAGGTCAGGCGGCGACACCGGCCTCCTTATTATGTCATTTTGACATATGTGCTCATTTCACATTAATGCATGTGAGATCACACAGTGGAACAGAACGGCTCTCCCGAAAAGTCCTCTCCTAATAAAACCATCTCTCGCTATGGAAAGCATAAAAACAGCAACCACACAGGTCAAGGAAGAACAGTATTTATTAGAAAAGCAAATAATATATTAAAGAAATCTCTGAAAGGTCACCTTGTCGCATTTCACTAGTGCCACAAGTCATCATCTGTCACACTGCGCTCTGGAAGCCTGCACCAGGCAGGCTGGGGACACACACACACATTCACTTCCCTAAGGGGGATGCAACACGGAGACCATGTCTACAGTGCCTGAACATTAACAATTTCCTTTTACAACCACAGAAGTAAGGGCTGAAATGAAGAGTGGGCAGGATGGAAGGTTCACATCTGGAGTCTTCCCTTCCTAGCTCTTGCTGCTTGTTTAACCCTTTCCTCATTCCTCTTCTTCACATTTTTTTTCTTTAATTTTGCTCTGGACAGCGGACAATGTCGTATTTCACGTATCCGACCTTTTCCACTTGCTTGCGCCATGTCATGCGCCAGAAGAACTTGTCTTGGCAGAAGTAGTATTTACCTGCAAGAGGGAAACATGTTAGTTTGCAAATGATGTCAAGGTTACAGGAGCAAAAAAATATCTTTCAAATAAACATTACATTTCATTGAGAATACTCCAAGGCAAATACAGTGGCTTAGTGGTTAGCATTTCTACTTTGCAGCACTAAAGTCCCTGGTTCAAATTCCAACCAGGACATTATCTGCATGGAGTATGCATGTTCTCCTTGTGTTGGCATGAGTTTCCTCCCACATACGCCAAAGGCATGCTGCTAGGTTATATAGCCCTGGTATATGTGAGCTAGGGACAATAGATTGTAAGCTCTTAAAGGCAGGGGTTGATGTACAGTACAGTATGTAAAGCACTGCATAAAGCATCAGTGCTATATGTTGATTGTAAGCCCTTTGAGGGCAGGGACTGATCTGAATGTAAAGTACTGTGTAATATACAGTGCCTTGAAAAAGTATTCATACCCCTTGAAATTCTCCACATTTTGTCATGTTACAACCAAAAATGTAAATGTATTTTATTGGGATTTTATATGATAGACCATCACAGAGTGGCACATAATTGTGAAGTGGAAGGAAAATAATAAATGGTTTTCAAAAATTTCTACAAATAAATATCTGAAAACGGGGGCATGCATTTGTATTCAGCCCCTATTTGGGGGCTATTTGGGGATGTCTCTACCAGCTTTGCACATCTAAAGAGTGCCATTTTTGCCCATTCTTTGCAAAATAGCTCAAGCTCTGTCAGATTGGATAGAGAGCGTCTGTGAACAGCAATTTTCAAGTCTTGCCACAGATTCTCAATTGGATTTAGGTCTGGATTTTGACTGGGCTATTCTTACCCCTGTACACACGGTCAGAGATTTCGACAACCAAATCCGTCGGATTTTGTCCGTCGGATCTTGTCCGAAACTGTTGCATACACACGGTCGGACTAAGTTGTCGAAAAATCCGATCATTCAGAACGTGATGACGTAATTTTGTTACGATGGGACTACGTTCAGGCTAGTAGCCAATAGCTTTGATGTAGGAATTTGATCTGAGCATGCGTGGCACTTGGTCCGATCAAAATTCTCTACACATGATCAGAGTATGTCCGATCGAACCAGTTGGTCGGGAAATATTTCCAACAAGTTGGAAAATTGGGTCCGACGGATATTCAGACGAAATCAGTCCGATGCATACCACACACAGTCGGATTATCCGACAACACGGTCCGATAGGACACATTCCGACGGATTCTCCGACCGTGTGTACAAGGGCTAACACATGAATATGCTTTCGCCTAAACCATTCCATTGTAGCTCTGGCTGTATGTTTAGGGTCGTTGTCCTGCTGGAAGGTGAACCTCTACCCCAGTCTCAAGTCTTTTGCAGACTCCAACAGGTTTTCATCTAAGATTGTCCTGTATTTGGCTCCATCCATCTTCCCATTAATGCTGACCAGCTTCCCTGTCCCTGCTGAAGAAAAGCATCCCCACAACATGATGTTGCCACCACCATCATTCACGATGGGGATGGTGAACAATGTTCAGGGTGATGTGCAGTGTTAGTTTTCCACTACACATAGCATTTTGCTTTTAAGCCAAAAAGTTCAATTTTGGTCTCATCTGACCAGAGCACCTTCTTCCACATGTTTGCTGTGTCCCCCACATGGCTTCTTGCGAACTGCAAACGGGATTTCTTATGGCTTTCTTTCAACAATGGCTATTTTCTTGCCACTCTTCCATAAAGGCCAGATTTGTAGAGAGCACGACTAATAGTTGTCCTATGCACAGATTCTCCCACCTGAGCTGTGGAGCTCTGCAGCTCCTCCAGAGTTACTATGGATATCTTGGCTGCTAATCTAATTAATGCTCTCTCCCCATCCGGCCTGTCAATTTAGGTTGACGGCCATGTCTTGGTAGGTTTGCAGTTGTGCCATATTCTTTCCATTTTCCGATGATGGATGGTTCTGTTTTATCCCAAAGGATTTGTATTTCAGTAAATTTTTTCTTGAAATTTAGACAGCCTGGTGACCTGACTTTTGTCTACTACAGTTAATGCAGAAGTACAGCCAAAGCTCATTTGGCCATACAGTACTTCTCCTGTGGATCACAAGGGTGTAGTTAGTTCTGCACTCCTGTGACCCGTTTTTGAAGCAAACCTGCCGTCGGCTGATGTCACAGAGCCGGTCCAGGCTGAGGAAGGATCACAACCATAGGTAAGTATAATAATAAAAAAAAAATTCCCATACTTCTCTTTTTAAAGTGGATATTCACTGCATCTGACCACCAAAAACACTATTTAATTCATTTTTTATATTCAAAGTAAATTGACTGATCCATTCATGTCTCCATGTTTTATTTTAGTGAGAAATCACTTTGAAAAACACCCACTAGTTTGTCTGGCCATGTCCATCTTGAGCAAGGGCAAATGATTCATGTAGCATTTATTTCCTGGAATCCATCTGCCTTTAGCTCAAGCATGCATGGAGGAGGTTGTGCTTAGCTAAGTAATCCACTTCTCCTCCTGAAGACACCTGGGATGTATTACATAATTTGCCTAGCTGCTTAAGGACCGCCCCATGTACATATATTGTGGTTTAAGCACAAAATCACGTACGTGATTCCTTTCTTCGGCTCTGGGGGAGCGCACGCGCACCGCCGGATCCCCTCTCCCACTGTGATTGGACACAGCGGTCAAATTCAAATATTTAAACTAGTTGCCTTTCAAATTGTTTCTGTCTTGTTATAAATGCATTAATTAGTGTATTTTTGTATGTGCTTGGAGTTTAGCTTTACGGCAGTTTTTTGTGGACGGGTGTAAAGTGGGGTTACTGTGTACATTTCACAAGTTCTCTTACGTCAAGGATCATCCTTTAAACAAAAACTTTTATTTAAAAAAATGTATATATAATTGCTGCAGAAACAACTTGTAATTTGATATCAATAAAATGATCTTTACTGTCTGAAAAGTCAAATGTCAGTTTCTTGCAACTGTGTTTATACTGTGGGCTGTACAATGCTAAGGCTCCATGCACACTGAAGCTGATAAACTGCAGTTTATTGGCGTTTGGGCGTTTTTTGTAAAAGCCCATAAACTCCACTCTATGTTAGCCTATGTGTCCATGCACACATGGACGTTTTTCAGCTTTAATGAGCAGTGGAGTTTATGGGCTTTTTTCTGAACGCCAGAAATTCGCGTTCAAAGTGCCGTTTTTCAGCGGCAAAAAACGACAAACGCTCATTAACGCTCATTAACGCTCATTAACGCTCGTTCATTAGTGTTCGGCATTCTATTTTTCAATGCATTGTGGGATTTTTGGAGTGTCCTCTGTGTATTTTTATAAAAAACGCCCATTAACGCTAACGCTGTAAAACGCTCATTAACGCTCATTAACGCTAGTATAAAACGCTGTTAAAAGCAGGTTTTTCAACCAGCGTTTTCTGCCAGCAATCTGGCGTCCAGAAATAGCTTTTTTGAGCTTCAGTGTGCATGGAGCCTTAGGCTCCATGCACACTGAAGCTGATAAACTGCAGTTTATTGGCGTTTGGGCGTTTTTTGTAAAAGCCCATAAACTCCACTCTATGTTAGCCTATGTGTCCATGCACACATGGACGTTTTTCAGCTTTAATGAGCAGTGGAGTTTATGGGCTTTTTTCTGAACGCCAGAAATTTGCGTTCAAAGTGCCGTTTTTCAGCGGCAAAAAACGACAAACGCTCATTTACGCTCATTAACGCTCATTAACGCTCGTTCATTAGTGTTCGGCATTCTATTTTTCAATGCATTGTGGGATTTTTGGAGTGTCCTCTGTGTATTTTTATAAAAAACGCCCATTAACGCTAACGCTGTAAAACGCTCATTAACGCTCATTAACGCTAGTATAAAACGCTGTTAAAAGCAGGTTTTTCAACCAGCGTTTTCTGCCAGCAATCTGGCGTCCAGAAATAGCTTTTTTGAGCTTCAGTGTGCATGGAGCCTTATATACAGAATGCCCCAAGAAATCATATTTTCCACTCATGTAATTGGCTTAAAGCTTTTCCTAGCAGTTTTTTTCTTTTTATTATAGCCGTTTTTAACACTCAGAGCTTCCTATCTGAGCACTCCAACCACTTTCAGATAGTTAAAGTAGAAGGCAAAGGCTATGCAATAACCCTCCTTTTAAATGTTGCCTTCCCACTCCTATTAAATTTGCTGCATACAGCTTGTAATAAATCTCAGTGCATATACAGTAAAACCTTGGATTGACAGTAACTTGGTCTGAGAGTGTTTTACAAGACGAGCAAAATTTTTTTTTTAAGTTGATAAACAAGTGATATCTTAATATACGAGTAGCACCACGTCACAACGGAGTATAAAAGAGAAGAGAGGCGCCTCTAAGTGTAGTAATATGGTTACATTTAATGAAGGTACAACATTTAGCAACTCACACGGTTGATGATTAAAAGAGGCACATCTAAGTATGCAGGCATCCGGGGTAAAGCTGTTCACGTAGACTGACCTCCGCACCACCGTCGACATCATCCCTGCGTTCCACGAGCGATTCAAGCCTCGCTTTCAAATTGCTCTACTGCAGTCATGATTGCAGATTGACAGCAGTGAGAGCTGGCGGTGCTGGTCTATGTCGACAGCTTTACCCCAGAAGCCTGCATACATAGATGTGCCTCTTTTAATCATCAACCATGTGAGTTGCTAAATGTTGTACCTTCATTAAATGTAACCATATTACTACACTTAGAGGTGCCGCTCTTCTCTTTTATACTCTGTTGTGACGTGGTGCTACTCGTATATTAAGACATCAGTAGCTCCTGCTGGAATTTGCTTCTAATCCCCTTGTGGAGGCTAGCATTTGTGGATGGGCATTTAATGGTTACACAACCCATCATATTGCTATAATCTTTTTATATGGACTATAAACTGAAGGACTTATAAATAAATGGTTGTGGAACGAATCATCTGCATTTCCATTATTTCTTATGGGGAAATTTGCTTTGATATATGAGTGCTTTGGATTACAAGCATGTTTCCGGAAAGAATTATGCTCGTAATCCAAGGTTTTACTGTACTTGTTCTTAATTTATTTCCAAGCAGTCATATGACTTCAAAGTACGAGTGTCCCTGTCTGGGCAGGTCCAACAAATGCTGTTGAATCCCTATCTCACCTGCATGCATAACTCTAAGCCCACGTACACACGGTCGGAGATTTTGCCAACCAAATCCGTCGGATTTTGCCCATCGGATTTAGTTCCGACGGATGTGTCCGAAACTGTTGCATACACACGGTCGGGCCAAGTTGGCGAAAAATCCGATCTTTCAGAATGTGATGACGTAATTTCGTTACGATGGGACTACATTCAGGCTAGTAGCCAATAGCTTTGATGTAGGAATTTGATCTGAGCATGCGTGGCACTTGGTCCGATCAAAATGCTCTACACATGATCGGATTAGGTCCATCCGGCCCAGTTGGTCGGGAAATATTTCCAACATGTTGGAAAATTGGGTCGGATGGAGATTCGGACGGAATCAGTCCGATGCATACCACACACAGTCGGATTATTTGACGACACGGTCCGATAAGACTCATTCCGACAGATTCTCCGACCGTGTGTACAAGGGCTTATGCCCTGTATACACGATCAGACTTTCCACCAAAATATGTTGTCTAGCAGGTTCTCAAATTTTCAGCCAACAAATTTTTGTTGTCGGACTTTCCGATCGTGTGTACACAAGTCCGTTGCACAAAAGTCCACGCATGCTCAGAATCATGCTCGGTCTTGTAAAACTAGCGTTCATAATGGAGATATCACATGACTATCGAACCTCCTTTTTATTGGCTTGTAGTACGTCACTACGTTTGTAATTGTTGGTCAACATTTGTGTGTATGCAAGACAATTTGGAGCCAACAACCTTCAAACAAAATTTCACGGTTTTTTTTGTCAGAAAGTCCGATCGTGTGTATGGGGCATAAGGCGCTGTCAGCGCTGAAAGAGTTACGGCCCACCAGCAATGCAGATAGACACACCCATAAGAGCTTTGCGAACACATGACTGCTTAGAAAATGCTTGCAAAAATGTGTTTACAATTTATAAGAAACTCAATTCAAGGAATATGAAAGGCCTGGCAGGCAACATTTCAAAGGTGGGGTATTGTATAACCTTAAAGCGTTTGTTACCCCAACACTTCGTATTCCTGATATGTGTCTGCTGTACCATGTACTTGTATGATAAAGTATCATGTTCTCTTTGTATTGCTGCCAGTCCCTCAGCTTTCCTATTAAAAACTGACCACATTAAGCATTAGAACACACTCTAGTCAGTTCTCTAGCTATGCTGGGAACTCAGTGTACTCTCTTCCAATGATCTGACTTGTCCTGACACACCCCTGCTGCAAAGCTATTAACTGGGAAACTCAGTGGACTGCTGCTTCTTCTCCCCCCAGCTCTTATGCAGCTGAGAACAGAGGGAATATGATCGCTTATAAAAAAGGGAAAAAAGTATTTATAATTTTTTTTTATTTTTTATATCTATACATATATAATGTTTTGCCTTTCATTTCTATTGGAAAACGGAAAGGGTTGTTTTACAAGGTGATTGTTTACAATCACTTTAACTTCTGCATTAATGATATGGCCTCTCTCTCTATGTCTACAGAGCAGACGCAGGTAAGAATATGCAATGTAATTTTCAAATCCTTGCAGCGTATACTGTATAACTGAACTGGAGAGACTTGTTTTTCTCAACAGAAGTATACATTTTCTGGTTCGGTTGTCTAGTTTAACTTTAATAAATTCAACATCTCAGAAACAAAGACTGAAAAGGTGCCAGGCCTAGAAAAGCAAATGTGATATTGCAAAAGGGCAGAATGGAAGGCGCTCTATCCTTCCTTTTGTAATCATTAGTCAATGCGTTTTATTCAATGTGCATTGTATATGTAGTCAATATATGTGAACTATTAATTTGTATTTTACACGTGCCTTTAAAGTCCATTTTTCTCTATCCGTCAATTCATTACTATTAGGATGTGACACTTTGTTATATGGGGTGTTTGATTGCCACCCCAGGGAACAGTGATCAATGTCTTTTCTTGTGATATGAAACCCAAAGCACCCCTTCTCCAATGTCACAGTGCTAGGTTCCTCCTGATTGGCCCAGCACTGTCCCATGGGGCTGGGTAAGGAATCCATAGCAGCGTGTAAGCTCCATAAAGTCGTTTTTCTAGAATGTAGATTTTTCAGAGATTTTTTTTAATGGAAACATAGCAGTGTTGTCCAGAGCAACCTACTGCAAGGTGTCTTCCTTTTCTAGCTTGGTAAATGTGATATCTGGATCCGGATTGGCTGTCGAGGCCAACATTACCACATTTCTGCTGTACATTATAAATTTCTTACAAAGTTCTCATACTGATCTTTACCTTTATACACAAAGATGTCATGAGAATCAGTGGGAACACCAGCAAAATCATCATCTGTGTTGCGTGGGTAACCCTTATCCAGAGTCTGAGACTTCACATCAAGCCTGTTAAAAGAAAACATTTGTTAAAAACAGTCACGCTTTTTTGGACTTTGACTTTGACAACCTACAATACACACCAACAATGCAATTTTCCAATAAATAACAATGGTGTCACTAAGAATTTTTGTGCCCAGTAAGCTAAAATCACAGATTGTGATTATCCCACATCATGGTATGCCCAGTCATATAAGACAGTGGTAATTTATTAACTATATAATGGTTGTTCATGGTTGTGGTTGTAATGGCCATTTTCAATATGTGGGTCTACAGAAGTTATAACTTTGTTAACCAGCTTTATGTTGGTCTCCAAAACTCAGTATGAACAACCTGTTTTAACCACCTGTGGTAAAAGCATATGATATAGAGATGGGGGGGGGGGGTGTTCTGTAGTCCATCAGGGGAGAACTCAGGCACGGCTGACAACACTGCTTGGGGTTTCTGTACAGGCATTGTTACCTACTCACTATTGGAAGTTAGCGAGTAGGCTCACTGGATTTCAGATTTGTAGAAAAATCACTAAAGAGAGTTCTCACTGTCTCAGTTCATATTTCCATATGTCTCTGTTTACAACTCTTGAGGTGATACATAAACCGCATGGCAAATGCGCTGTTTTTAGCGAGTCACCTCATTTATAAATGTGTATGATATGAAGAAATAAAGTAGCCATTTCGTAGAGCTGCAAAACATGAAGCAGTGACTGAAAATATTAACACTCAGGGTAGCCAAGCAACTAACATTTTCAGATGGAAGAATCAAAGTCTTTAACACTCTCTTATATTAGTTTACTTTAAGTCCCAACTTCTCTTGCAGCCTTACCTCCAGTATTTGTCACCATTGAATAACAAGACTTTCCCATTATCCCGTGTAATAGCGCCCAAGATTTTATCCACATCCTTGCCAAAGCCCAGCTTATCAAGACTTCGTGGACCCAAAACACTGCTTCCCGTGTACTGCCAGAATTTGCGTCCTGCAGAAAGAAGCCATAATTAAGCTGGGTAGACACTATGAGAAAATCAGGAGGACGATCGTCTGATTTTCCTCGTTGTTTCACAGCAAGTCGGTACAGAAGAAGGAAATAATGTACAAAAATTCTCGTATGACACAGGGTTTTCTGTTCAGGTTTATTGTTTCTGATCATGAGCAGTCTTTCGTATCTGATTTTTCTCTACGAAAACAGTAAACATTAAAAGAAAAATGTTCATTCTGTTTATGTATGAGAAAAATGTGGGTGTTTGTCCCTTTTGGAAATTTTCGTTTGCAAAATCTTAATCAGATGTCGAAAAGTTGTGTACACACTTTACGAAAATCGAATGATCATGCTTCGTACTTAATTTTCCTTCCAATTTTCTCATAGTGTTTACCCAGCTTAACTTGTACAATATATCAGTAGGTTTTAGATATGAGTAACATCTTCAATAAGAAAGTGCAGTAATAAATTAAAGGGGAGTAACACATACATGAAAGCAGATTTTAAGCAGCGTCTGAATGATAAAAAATTACCGTTTGTTGGATTGGTACAGGTTGCTCTTCTATACTAATAGATTTCTGCTGTACCATAACAATTGACACGAAACCATATTTTTTAAATATTTTTTAAACTCAGGTTTACTTCTTATGTCCATTTACTGGTAGAGCAAACATGAGCATGCACATGAATGGAAGTCATCATAGTGAATACGAGTATTGTTTTTGCCAAAAAATTGCTGAACTGAGTAGAGTTTCTGGTGATAGTGGGCAGGAACTTTATTTTTACACCAGTGCCTTCAGAAATGTTGGATTACACACTGAAGATGCAATTACTAAATCCACACCAGTCATTGTAATTTAGTGACATACCGCCCACTGATTTTCATACTATACTTCTAAAGCAAGTTTGAGCAGCCTGAGACTACAAGTGTCCATACACTACCCAATGTAGACTCAGAAGTGTTTGGGCTACTATTGACTTGCTTTGTAATTGTTGACTGGATTGTTGGTTCTTGCATAAGGCTCTATTATGGCTTTTGTTTTGTCTTCTAAATCACATGGATGGTTGACCACCTTCTTAACAGTCCATATCATGCTAAATCTGACCATCGTTAAAAATGGCTAAATATGTTGCAGCTCTGTCCTTGCAAAAAAGTGTTGGGTTGTTTTGTCTGTCGATATGTGGCCATCTTATGACATCTGGCATACTTATAGAAACTGGTCTGATATCAATATGTTGCATTGTTTATTGATCAATACTGGGCTGTCAAGTGTACAGTGTTATTTAAAAAATGTCATTGTGTTGCGGATATTTATTACCTGAGAAAAAGAAAATCTTTTTGCTTTGGGGATCTTGAAATGCTGCATCAATGTTGGCAGGAAGTTCAGGCCAGGTGTCTGAGATCTTCTTAGAGGACTTAGGGGGACCACTGGCAGGTAGTTTCCAGTACAATCTAAAAAACAAAATATAGTAATTAATAGGAAACCCAAAAATGGCATCTATAAATTATAAGCCCCCTTGTGATATTTGTACAAGCCACCCTAATTCCAGCTTCTCTTACCCATCCTTAAAGAGGTGGAGCTCCCCTTGTAATTCTGCAATGGCATCAAATTCCTTCACTTTGCAGGGGTCTTGTGTTGGGTCTACTGGGGAATCAGAAGGCTCCACACTTTCAGTGGTAGTTGGTGTAGCAGTGGTGGTGGGTGAAGGAGTTGTTGGCTTAGGTTTCTTGGTGGGCTTTGGTGGAGTGGGATCTGGGCCAGTTCCAGCACCTAAAAATGTATAAAAACGTTAATCATAATGTTCCACCTCTCTTAGTCTGCTACTGTCTGCAATATGTTTTGTAATTAATCACAATGACTTGCTCTGCTGTGCGGCAATATATCATAGACGTATAGGAGGTGACAACAGGCAGCAATTTACCTTTTTATCTGCTAAGGTTTCTACTGAAGGCATTCCTTAAAGAGCCTTTACTAGAAACAACTGGAGGCGTATTTAAAAAGATATAAACAATGTGCAAAGTACAGCACAACAAGCAATCTTCCACTGACTGCTCAAAACCACTGAATGCTGATATCTGAATAGTTGCTTTGAGTTAAAGTGAAAGTATGACCAGGCAATATACATTAAAACATTCTCACCCAGCTGTATGCAAGCTTTAAAACCAGCCCACACCAGGCTCTGTAGCTTTAGGCACTACAGAGCAATTCAATCTCAAAATTCACAGCAGAAGCACTGAAGATCTTTTAGATCAGTGGTCTCCAAAGTGGCCTCCAAACTGTGGCCCTTTGCTTGCCTTTAATAGGCCCTTTGGACACTATTCCTCCCACTGATACAAAGCACTATTCCTTCTACACCAACAATGGGACATAATTCCTGTCACTAATACCAACAATAGGACACTGTTCTTCCCACTGACACCAATGATGGGACACTTTTCCTGACCCTGACACCAACTGCAGGGCCCTATTCTTCCCACTGACACCAATGATGAGGTATTATTCCTTCCCCTAATACCAACAATGGGATGCTATTCCTCCAAATGACACCAATAATGGGGCATTCTTCCTCCCACTAATACCAATGATGGGGCATTCTTTACTCTCATTGATGCCAGGGTATTTTCTGCTCCCACTAGCCACAGTCCGGCCCCCTCAAAGTCTGAAGGACAGTAATCTGGTCCTTTGTTCAGAAAGTTTGACGACCCCTGATTTAGATTATTCTCTCATTAGCTCATCTTCTTTTTCTCCCTTTCTCAGAACTCCGGCTCTGTGAGTGAAGCAAAACAGGGAGAGCTGAGCTGCTATGAGAACAGCTCGAAGGATTTTATCGCTTCTGCTATGAAATTTTAGGATGAATTGGTCCACAGTGCCTACAGCTATAGAGGTCAGTAACTGATATTCAAAGCCAATGTACTGTTTGTTAGGAATATGTAAACACTTGTATGCCCATAGCCTGGCCACATTTACTTTAAGGTACACCTAGATAGGAATTAGTCCCTAAGCCAGAT
This sequence comes from Lithobates pipiens, assembly GCF_037356315.1. Classification (NCBI taxonomy): domain Eukaryota; kingdom Metazoa; phylum Chordata; class Amphibia; order Anura; family Ranidae; genus Lithobates; species Lithobates pipiens. The sequence continues at coordinate 52,995,103 of NW_027507789.1, read as the reverse complement.
CGGGCCACAATAGCATATCTTTGGGCAGCAGGCAATATTGGCAGACTAGAGAAACAAGCGCCCCTTCTTTGCTTTGCTTATGCATCTGACCCCTCTCTACTGTCTTGGCCTGCACCAAATATCATTCTTCAGAAACTTCTAAAATCAGTTCCATATACATAAATATTATGTTTTGTGATTTCATGCCAAAAATCTGTAAAAGTATATCGCTTTCCCTGGTATTGTATCTTTATAACAAATCCTATTCTGCAGGTGACCATTCAAAATCAATCTGTGGTTTGAGATTGCAGGCAAGATCTCAAAAGATTAGTGAGCCTGCTTTGTGTTCACACTGTCATTGATGTTCATATATGCTTAGATGATGGCAACTGCATGCAAACATATGAAAAGATCAATATTAAAGAAACTACACAACAATAAAACACCATTGGTGTGACATATTGTCACGGTTAGAAAAAAGACAAAATTCAATAACATTCATCCTATTATTTGAAATTCTACAGAAGAAGGCAAACTAAGCCACCAATTTATTCTCAGGGGTGGAATGTTTTGAGGTGGGGGGGGGGGGGGGGGGCATTCTTCTGACATCATCGGCTGTGAACTTACCTCGTTTGATTAGTAACTTCTTTTATGTACATTTTCTTATATTACTTTATTCAGCACCAGTATCACTCTTGCTTTTAAACAGTTTTCTATACCTAAAAAGGCCAAGCAGCTCCAAAATATGATAGCTGATTTGTTATCTACTTTAAAGCTGAACTCTGGACAAAGACACTTTCATTTAAATATATTTTATATATATATATATATATATATATATATATATATATATATATATATATAATATATAAAGCCTTGAAATCCACTCTGTGTGCATCAAATCCCTTTGTAAACCCAGATATTACCCTAGAAAAGCAGCAGTGACATCATCACTGTGCTATACATCACCTGTGTCAACTACAAGCTGCTGGCAGAAAATTACAGGAGGGGGCGGAGACAAGACAAGTCACCCTGCACGAAGACAGAGAGCAGCATGACTGGTCTTTATCACAGGAAGCTCCTGTGCAGAGGCCAAGTTTCACATTAGATTTCTGCACAGATCTGGAAGAAATACACAATGGACACCAAGATTTAAGTAATGCCCCATACACATGGTCGGACATTCCGACTACAAAATCCGTCTAATTTTTTCCAACCGATTTTGGCCCAAACTTGTCTTGCATACACACGATCGTTGTTGGAAAATCTGATCGTTCAGAACGCGGTGATGTAGAACACGTACGACGGGACTATAAAGAGGGCAGTAGCCAATAGCTTTTGTCTCATAATTTATTCTGAGCATGCGTGGCACTTTGTCTGTTGGAATTGTCTGCACACAATCGGAATTTAAACGATCGGATTTTGTTGTCGGAAAATTTTAGATCCTGCTCTCAAACTTTGTGTGTCGGAAATTCCGACGGAAAAAGTCTGATGGAGCCCACACACGATCGGATTTTCCGACAACAAGATCTGATCGCACATTTTCCATCGGAAAGTCCGAACGTGTGTACAGGGCATTAGAATACAAATGTCTTTTGTATTTAGCCAAAATGTACCTATGCTTGAGTTCAGCTTGAAAGTGGATGTAAATCCTCACATATACCCAGTGAAGTGAACAGCCTAAGATGATACACAGGGATGAAACAAATCTCCCTACTTAAGTTTTACATGTATATCTGCTGTCTTCAGCTTTCTATATTCCTTAGAAAGTGCAGATTGTGTTAGAAATCTTTCTTCCTGTTTCAGCAGTAAGTGTGGAATCTGGGCATACACTGTGTAAGAGCTGATTGGAGGAAACCTGATGGACATTGCCGTGAAAACTGATGAGAGTTCTGCTGGTACAACTGCAGATCAGAAGTGGAAGGATGCCAATGGCATTTCCACATCCTACATAAAAAAAAAAAAAACTTATACTGAAAAAATACTTGTAATGCTGACTGTTATATGTTACCATGTAATGAAGATAGATGATACCACCTGGTTCGGCCATCTTTATCATCAGGGCTGCTGTTAGAAATCATGGGGCCCCATACTGCCGTACTGACAGGTCACTGCCCCCCCCCCCCCCCAAAAATATGTTTTCACTTAAAATACACTAAAATCATTATTATATGACATGTTTATTGGCCCTCCTCCTCCATTCTCCATCCTAAAACATCTCCTTGTGTGCCCACAGAAGGAAAGGAGGGAAGCTGGTTAAGCTGGCTAAGCTGTAAGGTAGTAAAGATGGCCCTCCTGCTCAACAGGCGCCTGGGCCCCCCTTTCGAGCTGATGGGGCCTGGGCCCAGTACAGGAGGGCTGGGTGTACTGTCAGCGGCCTTGTTTATCATGGTGGGAGAAGAAACTGTAATTCCGTGGGCATGTTTGGATTAAAGCAGGCAGCAACATTACTGTTTTTACAAGAGAAGGATAGCACCGCAAGGAAGAGGGGGAGGGGGGATATGTTTGCTGGGTGCATAAAAGTATGCTCACATAGTACTTGCGTACATGTTTCTGCACGTGCTGTAAAAAATGACTTGCCATCTGGAGTTTGTATGCATGATCACTCCACCGTTCTTAACGCCGCTTGAGCGTAACGGAGAAAGCTCTGCCTGTGCTAGTGACTCAATGGCTTTGTGTTTATCTGAAAGTCCTGTGCTGTTTTGTATGGGTGAGAAGTCAGCTTTAAATAGTACTTTGCTGTTGTGCACATGCAGTCAGGTGTTTGCTAATTACAGCCCCAATTCTTTCACCCTCTCTCATCTCTTAACAATGTCCTTGGCTTTCCTGTTTCTTTCACAGTCATTCTGCACTCACAGGTTACCAAGCAACAGCACGGCTGTCATCAAAAATCTTTTAGAAGTGAGTGGAAAAGAGCTTTTAATCACCGCCACTGATCCATTATGACCTAATATTCAAAATCAGCATAAACAAAGAAAATAAATGGTGTTTCAGGGTTCTTCGGGGGCAAATTGGATTCCTTACCATACAAATAGTGGATCCCTTCAATGTCGTCAGCGTGAAGATGGAAGTCGCTCTCGTACTTGTAGTTGGGATACATTAGAGCATCTGGGATGCTGCTGTGCTCGAGGCCTAATGCGTGTCCAAATTCATGTGCTGCCACCAGGAAAAGGCTGTAACCTGTGCAAAATTATTCATTATAAGAAAACTGACAATTCGATTCAGGTATCAGATCACAGGATCATTCAGATCATTCAGGTTTATTCAATATGGCAGTGCATAAAGCAAAGGAGATGTGTAAAGTGCAGTAATCCATTGCAGATGATCACTTTATAACAAAGATTTTAGACTGTAACAAGCAAACTACTCTTGCAGTACCCCCTTCCCCAACACTGCTGGGGTTAAATGCTAGTGTTTTGCCTAGGGGTATGGCAATAAAGTGTAGTGCTTGTTATTCCTCACTCCAGCAAGTTCCCTCAAACAATGCAACCGGTCCCAGGAAGACTCTTCTCTAAGGGGCTCCCAGCTGTGGTCTCATTCCTAAATCCTCCACATACAAAGCAGAAGTTATTCATGCATTGTACATGATGATATAGCAGGACGGCCCACAGCACAGTGAGTCGGAGGGAAAGGAGGGCGGCACTAGGGCTGTCTGGAGCAGGAGTAAGATAAGTAATGCAGAATCTCATCTCCACCCCGACGTAATGAGCATTTTACCCAGTAGGGGGCCCCACTACAAGTTTTTTCTTTACTTCCAGCTCAGTGCTGGGTTTTACTATAGGCTCCAAGTTTCATAATAACTACATACTTCAAAACTGTTTAAAATACCAATGTATAATAGCACACATGCTCATACATGTATAATCTACACAAATTTTGTATGTTCCAGCAGTCCACATTTTCATGAAAGAGCCACAGAGTTCCCACCCTGAAACACACAAAGCTTAGCCCTTGTACACACGGTCGGACATTCCGACAACCAAATCCGTCGGATTTTGTCCGACGGATTTTGTCTGAAACTGTTGCATACACACGGTCGGACAAAGTTGTCGGAAAATCCGATCGTTCAGAACGTGATAACGTTATTTCGTTACGACGGGACTACGTTCAGGCTAGTAGCCAATAGCTTTGATGTAGGAATTTGATCTGAGCATGCGTGGCACTTAGTCCGATCAGAATTCTCTACACATGATCGGAGTATGTTGGAAAACTTGGTCCGTCAGATACTCCGACGGAAACAGTCCGATGGAGACCACACACAGTCGGAATATCCGACAAAATGGTCCGATCCGACACATTCCGTCGGAATCTCCGACGGTGTGTACAAGGGCTTAGAGTATACCTAAAGGCAAAAAAATGTTTTGTTTTGGATAGAGGGGGAAGCATTAGAATACTTGTCAGTTTTTATTGCTTTCTGTGTTCCTGTTAGGGGGATTCACCCTCTCTATTTTGTCCGGTTTACCATTCATTGAAAGGGAAAGCATAAGAAAATCCAAAATGTTTGGGTTGTTCCCATAAAAAATAATAGAGGGACAATTTTCCAATGGAGTCAAAAGTTTTGGTGACCTGGGGGTCCCCAAGAGATTCCCTTGTCAGGGATTTCCTTTAACTTCCTGTTTAGGCTATGGGACAGGAAGGTACGGTTCGGCTACCCAATAAGACAAAGATGTTACAAATAAATCTGGAGGATAGTGGCGCTGTCACTTGGTATGCATAATAACAAAAAGTCCATCCATTGACTTCTTGTTATGGAATCCTTGGTATAAATGGAGAGGGGCTGAGACTAAAAATGGGGGGAGGGGAAGACCTGTGTATAGTTTGCAAATAGTCCATAAACCAGGGCAAGCCTTCAGGAGGAAGTTGAGAGCAGACTCAAGCATATGTAAAAAGAAGAAAAAAAGGCGCCTCCAGGATAAAACTAGTAGCGTTTAATAAATTACAGGTGCAATAATCCACTTACATCTAAATTATGGAAGTCCGGCACATGTCCTGTCCACACTGTTGTGGTGTCCATCCGATGCTTTGGCGGTACTGCAGCTTTTCCAGTGGAGGAGAATCCTGTCCAGCAAGGTTTCTGGGGAGCTGGAGACTTTAGACTGAGGCTTGGTTGTAGCTTGTTGAAACGCAGGCGTCGGGTACGATGACCTCACTGGTGGTCGCAACGACATTTCAGAACATGTGCTCTGGCTGATAAGACAGGCATGCTCCTGTTTTGTTAGAAGCTTGAGAAAGGAGTGCGCCTATCTTGTTAGCCAGAGCGCATGTTTCGAAACATCATCGCGACCACCAGTGACGTCATCGCACCCGATGCCTGCATTTCAACACTGAGCCTCAGTCTCAGCTCTCCAGCTCCCTGGAAACCCTGCTGGACAGGATTCTCCTCCACTGGAAAAGCTGCAGTAAAGCCAAAGTGCCGGACGGAACGCCACATCAGTGTGGATAGGACATGTGCCGGACTTCCATAATTCAGATGTAAGTGGATTATTGCACATGTAATTTATTAAACGCTACTAGTTCTAACCTGGAGGTGCCTTTTTTCTTGTTTTTACAAATAAATCTTACAGGGGTTATTACACTCCCTTACTCTATCCAAAATGAAAAAAAAAAAAAAGTTTTGCCTATGGTTCTACTTTGAAGCATATGTGAAGCATATGTAAAGCCATTTTTTTCCGATAGGGTTAAACCGCTGTCAACTTTTTTTTTCTCAGCTGTGTCTTATTAGTAAAATTTACCTTAATTTCCTGCCTTGTAGATTCAACAGGAAGTGAGGGGATATCTTTCTAATTCGAAATAAATCCCCTCTTGGACAGGAACATGTGTTCCATTGGAAGATTTTTCCTCTATTTCTTGATCTGAATTTAGGAATTTACAGTTACTTTTATTCACATTGATGATCAAGAGAATCTGAGAAAGAAAATGTCCCTAATGGAAACACCAATAAAGTGGTTCTGACCCCTCATCGCTCTATACAAATCTATATAAAAAAAATACCTTTTAGTTATAGTTTAATATAAAAAATGGATGTCCCAAATATGGACATGTCTGAGCAGATCTTGGTCAATTTCAAAAGTATCTCAAAGCTGGTATTAGATTTGAACCTATTTGGCTTATGCAGTCAAGGTCTTTGCTGTTTTTTTCCTTTTGCTGGATTTTATTATTTAATATTTAATATTTTAAAGTCTACCTAATTGTACTGGATTAGTAAAGAAATCTCCTAACAAATGTTGAACTCTATAATAAACAGACACAGTAATGGACAGGCACAATAAGGGACAGGCACAAAAGGATCAAAAGATTCCCCTTGTTGACTGCATACTCCACGAGCCTTCCAAAAGCCACAACCAAACAATGTTTTAGATTATTTGACTTTCTGTAAAGCAAAGATGGTCCATTAATCTAAAATTGTGTCTTCAAATTAACTCTATGTATTGCCTCTGAATAGCATCCAATCAAATCTGCATTAGAAATGTTAAATAATAAAAATGTGAATAAGATTGGTTGGTACAGGGCAAAAGCACCTAAGATACTTACATTGATGGTTAAAGAGACCTTGTCACCAGACCATTCATTTAAAAAACATAATTTTACCATAAGATTATATATGCATTTAACATGTCATATATGTTTTTTTTACCTGTAAAATGTTCCATTATGTAGCCATCCAAAAGCCCTGAGACTGCTGCTGAGCACTGCCATCTTGGAAGTGATGTCAGCAGTCCCAGTAGAGTCTAGTATTACCCTTCGTATTACCCTTCGCTTCACCCCGCCAGCTACATAAAAGGTTATGTAAGAAGGTGAGGGGAGTGGCAAAGGAACTGGGTCAGCACAGACAGTAATTAGACACTCCCAAAAGTGAAGAGGGCTATAACATAAAAGAAGGGAAGGGGCTGTGCTGGGGAATTAACTAGTATTTTTTTTCTAGCAAGTTCTAAGGCACGCTTAAAGTGGTTAAAACTATTTTTTTTCGAAAAGAAAATTATTGCAAATAAACATTTGCAATACCTATGTTTATGTGCTTTTACCTGCATTTTTTTTACATTGGTAACGGTGTCTCTTTAATGGAGCTAGTTAATGCAGGTCCTGAACAAGATATGGTCTGTCATAGCTGACTTCCTTTCTTAAAATGCTAGTTAAGTGGTTGTTAGTCTGACCATCTGGCCATAAATTCTTGTCATAAAGAGATTCAAAGCATTGGAGCCAAAGGCTCAGTGTTATAGCCAGGTAACTAGTATTTTTATAAAGAAAGCTATATCCTTTGTGATGCATTATGGGAAAATTTGAGTAAAATATATCTGTAGTTCTTATCACGGACTACACATTTGTCCGGCATACCTCGGTCTGAGCAGAAGCCCCATTTCCTGTCGCGATCATAGCTGGAGGTAGTGGCGCACCACTTCTTCCCATCCTCTCGGCCTTCGGTGGTGCACTCGTTGAAGGTTTTCCCCAGGAATGTAAAGGGAAAAACGCAAGGGTCTCCTGCTGAGTTTCCCCCATTGACAGCTGTGTCTATAAGAGGAAAGCAGTGTTCAGTACTGACTGCATAAATCCATTATGACATACGGTATGAAAAGTTTGGTATATGCACTATGGGGTTGATTTACTAAAGGCAAAAAGAGTGTGCACTCTGCAAATGCAATTGCCCCAGTATTAGTAAATGCTTAGTAAATGAGCAGAAGCTCTGCTGACTTCCATCATCCAATCATGTGCAAGTAAAAATGCTGTTTTTTTATTTCCCTTGCATGTGATTGGGTATTCTTTGCAAAGTGAAGCCTTACCCCATTTACTAAGCTCTGGGGCAACTTCACTTTGCAAAGTGCACAGTCTATTTGCCTTTAGTAAATCAACCCCTATACATTTTATTCACAAATATTTAGCATACAGTGAGCTACAGTAACAGCATACCTCTATTGGGACAGAAACCGTATTTGATATCTTTGTCATAATTAGCAGTGGTACTACACCAGCGGTACCCATCTGTACGCCCTTCAGTAGTGCATGAAGAATAGGATTCTCCTTGAAATATAAATGGGAAGACACATGGCTGACCATCACTGTTTCCATCGAATGTGTATAGCACTGAGGAGAAAGTAGAAATCGTAAGTAAGGGTATGTATTAATATCACACCATCAGTAATCAGTATATCATCTAAATTTTATTTGTACATACGATTTTATGACAATCACAACAATAACTTAAATGTGCCGTTCTTACATGCAGCTTTGAAATACCTCCTGCTTTGAAGTAAACCCGTGCTTGCCCTTGCAGAACATAGCAACAGGTTCAGAAGCAAGGAAAAAATGCCATGTGAAAGCTCCAGTCAGATTTTCAGTGCTTACACAAGGTTGACCGTCTCTCTGACCCCATTTGACAGCACTGGACCAACCAGCAAGCACTAGGGGCTGTCACGTGGGGTTAGTCACATCTTCTTCTATAGGCAGAAGTAATGGACATTTCCAACATTTCTGGCAGTTGACTGTCTCCCTGACCCTATTTGACAGCACTGGACCAATCAGCAAGCACTAGGGACTGTCACATGGGATTAGTCACATATTCTTTAATAGTCGGACGTAATGGATACTTCCAATGTCTCTGACAGTTAAACCGATTGAAGGAAAGCTGCTGGTAGGTAATCAGATTTCAAGGAAGACTTTTTTTTTCAGTTTTTCAGTTCCCAATGAGATGACACGCCTCAACTCCCTCTTCATTCTTATTCCAGTGCTTGCCCAAGCAGGTGCTGGGAGCCTGAGACAGATGCCCCCTTGCAAAGCAGTCATGTCCTTGCTAGCTGTGGTGTTGTGGCTGGTGGCCAAGAAAGAGGGGGCGCCATGTCTTATATTGCACCTAGCATTATTGGGCATCTAGGAAGATGAGACAAAGTACTATATGCACTTTGTCCCAATGGTAACTAAATACAGTGAAAAAAGTGATACTTATTTACAGAAAACCTGTTGCCTTGCTCTACATAGACTCTCACTTTTTTTTTTCTTTTTTTTTGTCTCCTTAGGGATATTTCCCTTTACTTCCTTTTCTGAAGAGCAACAAGAAGTAAGAAGAAACCTCTACAAAGTGAGGGGAATTACCCTCTGATGAAATTATCACCAGAGCAGGTTTTCCCATTGTAAGGTTTGCCTTTATGTCTTGCTCTAGCCACAACTGTCTTGGTGACATTGGTTGCCAGGAGGAATAGAAAAGGAAATAGATCACAACAGCCTGACAAACTTTTTAGCTCCTCGTTCCTCTAGTAAACGTAAAGAGAAACATTTTAGCAACACATACATTTTAAGAGTAAGCTTGGAGCTCCTAAATCTGTTCCTACACATGTCTAGGAGACACAACTGTAGGTGTCTGACAGGAGGAGCCAATAAGCTCCTGATTGTGTCTGTTTCTGATAAGACCTCATTTGGTGATTCCTCCTCATCACAGCAGCATTCAGTGGAATAGAAATGGGGGGGGGGGGGGGGGGGGTAAGTATTTACTATATTCTTTGTGGGGAACAAGTTTAAGTATAGTCAATTAATTGCAATTACTTGATACTTACATTCACTTGGGCAAAAGCCATATTTTTTGTCTTTGTCAAAATTAGCTGTTGTACTGCACCAGAGATGGCCATCCGATCGCCCAGCACTTGTACAGGAGGAATAGGACTGGCCGTCAAAGACGAAGGGAAAATGGCACAGTGCCCCATCTGCATTACCAAATCGAGTCTTCACCACTGACAAAGGAGAAAATGAGAAACCATATAAAATATGTGGAGTCTTTAGCTGATTTTGTCACATTAGAAATTATCCTTTAAGTCCAGTACTTATTTTACAGCTGATAAGTAAATTTGTTATACATGTAGCTAGGTGCTGGGCTACAGCAATATGGAGATGGAAACATTGCCCTTTATTTTTATCTCCCTCTTCTGAGATACTGATGTTATGCTGCACCATGCTCCTCCAGTCAGCATGGAGAGAGCTAAAGCTAGGCAAGCCCATAGATTTCTATACAAAGTGCTGAGACTCATGGAAGTTGTAGTTTGGGACAGCAGCCATATAATGGCTACACTATAATGATTACACTACAGATACCAATAGGCACCATGCAGTAGGAAGTGTGGATTTTTATTAAACTGCCCGGGAAAGTTCTTTCTCTTGGCACTGAGGGGGTTGGAGAGAGAGAGCCCCTCTGTCTGAATATTTATCTGTCAGCTGTAGACCATACAAGCGCAGATCCAAGCCTGAGACTGGGAATTCCGCAGGAAATCTACCACTGATCACCAGAGGCTTTCGGGGGGGGGGGGGCAATGGGGGGTCCTCACTTCTACAGCAAGAGGTCACTGCAGCAACCTGGAGACTGGTGAGAGGGCTATTTGCCTATTGCTGGTACTGCTAGCAGGGACTGAGTCTCAGAGCAGGACACCAAGTGAACCCAATCCATACTGAACCCTATACTGTACTTATTCCAAACCTAGACTGCACCTATACCAACCCTATACTGCATTATACTGAACCTTTACCGATGAAACATATCTATCTTGAACCTGTGCTGAGACTATACTGTACCTATACTGCATGCAGGTTAATGGGGACTGTTAAGTGCATCAATGCTCTTAAAAGGCCCCAACGATAACCAGACTTCCCCTCCCACAATAATAATTCTGCAAGCCCCCTTTGCTCCCTGCTCCCTCTGCTACCATCCTCCTTTTCTTTGGGAAAGTGCATACCAAGTCGATCTAGAAGTAGCATCACCACCTTAAATGTACTCTGGCAGTTCCAGCACTCAGTAGATTAAGCTTAATTACTGCTCACTGCTGCAATTGTGATGGCCTTGCTACCGTGGATGCCAAATGTTATCTTAAGCCTAGTCCTTATGGTTAAACACTTTGTATGCTGAATTGTGCTATTACCATTATTAATCAATTTTATGCTTGCCTACCTACCAACCATAATGAGTGATACTATATTAGGTTTGCGTTTACTACCTGGTTTGGTGTATTTTTTCTTTGATATAGAGCTACTATTGGGTACTGCGTATTTACTTCAGGGAATTCCTGTGATATTGTATGTTTGTACACACAACCTGGTATGTTCGAGGGGCTGAGGTCTTTTGGAAAAAGATTGAGACAAAGAACAGAGGACCTATCCCAATCCATGGCTGCGGCCTAATCATATAGTACCCTCTTATATATTTTAATGATTATATTCTTCCATCTAATAAACTATCTTGACTGATTTGTTCCTGATATTTTTCACAATAAATGTAGCCTTTTCGTTGCTGAAGATCATTAATGCCTTCATGCCTAGGTCATATTTAGCAGTATCAACATCAGTTAAATTGACATTAACTTAATGACTATTTGGATAACTAAATATGCTTTGTCATTGCTTTGTATCCCTTTCCAGTCTTATGAAGATAATCTACTCTTGATTGTATGTCTTCAGAGATGCTTCTTATGAACAGCAATTTTAAAGAGGAAGTAAACCCTGATGAGTTTACTTCCTCTTTCATTCCCTGCAAAGGCAAAGCATAATGGACTACTATGTATCGCCGCTGTCCCCTGTAGTCCGCCGCATCCATCTTCTTGGTGGGGTCTCGCAGCTCCGCCGCTGTCATTCGGCGAAGCCGCGATGACGTCACTCCCGCGCATGCGCACGGGAGCCGACACGCGCGGCAGCTCCGTCGTTGAGAATGCCGCGCTCAGTGCGCCTGCGCCGTAGACAGCGGTGCCTGCTTTCGGGCAAATATCTCCTAAACCATATAGGTTTAGGAGATATTTCTTGGACCTACAGGTAAGCCTTAATCTAGACTTACCTGTAGGTCAAAGTGGTTTGTAAGGGTTTACAACCACTTTAAAATGTGTCTTTTAGCAATCAAAGTAGCTCCAAATCACACCTCCAAACTCATTTCATTAATTGGACTCCAGGTGTGCAAGCTACTGACTCCAATTAGCTTTTTCTGAAGTAATTAGTCTATGGCAGTGATGGCAAACCTTGGCACCCCAGATGTTTTGGAACTACATTTCCCAAGATGCTCAATTACACTGCAGGCTGCATGAGCAGCATGGCAAATGTATTCCCAAAACAGCTGGGGTGCCAAGGTTCACCATCACTGGTCTATGGGGTCACTTAGTTTTTCCTCCAGCATGTTCAATGGGTGTGTTCAGTAAAGAAACAAGATATTGAAATTGTTTGTGTGTTATCACCTTAAGCAATTTCTGTTTGTCTATTGTTGTAACTTAGATGTGGATCAGATCACAATTTATGAAAACTACTAAACAGTTATATTTTTTCTTGCCACTGTATGGCTGAACATGCAGTATGTGGCTTCTGTACTCGGCACTTACCTACACCAGTCCCAAGGGTCCAGAATTCATCATCATCAAAATGTGCATCTCCATACACTCCAGCACCTGGTGGGTATGCATGAGCTAGAAGTCCATCCTTCCCATCAAAAGGGTATGGATCACCATGATCTGAAGGAAAGATGTCATGTGTAAATAAGCAATATAATACAATGATATTCCCGCTATACCAAATATGTGTATTTTTTAACAATATGCTGCAACACTGAAGGAAATATCAGAACCTAGAAAATATATAAAGTGAAGGTAGTGCTGCGCTATGAAAAAGCGCAGCATTACCTTCACTTTATGTAAATAAGCAATGTAAATGACCAATGTAAATGACCATTCCAAAGTCCTTCACTAATATAAATACTGACAACAAACCTGTGCTTTGGCTGTACAGGGCACAGTATTAGGTTCACTTCAATGCCCCCTCCTCAGCAGCACATTCTTTCCTTAACTTCCCCACTACTCCATGCAGTCTCAGCGGGAGTAAGGAATGGAAGTCCCATTACACAGTGCCTCCCCTATGTGACAAAGCTGGAGCACTTATCAATCAGCAAGGATGTCTCATGAGAAAAAGAGGGGTCAATCACATGTTCCTCCATACCGGGTGTTTTCTTCACTCCCGGAAGCTGAAGAGAGCTATGGTGGTGCTGTTGCTGGGAAGTGAGAGCTAAAAAGTGGACCTTGTACCTTAATAGAAAAGTCTGCTCTTATAATATGACCTCCCTTCCCATTGTTAAAATGCTGAATTAAAAATAAAACCCCTTTGTGGTGAAAAAGTTAGATTATACAGTATCCACTTTTCCCCAGGCTTCTACCCACAATGCTTAGGCTGGGGTGACAGTATCTTCCTTCCAATGAGATCCCGGGAAAGTTGATGATGAAGTAAATGATGATATTGCACTGTGCTGCAGCATCTTCTCAGAAGATTTGGTCAGCATTTCCTGGATTCTCATTGGTAGAATGATGAACATCACCCCCCTGCACTACAGAAACCTAGGCAAAGGTGACTATTGGAACAAATTTTTTCCCCGCTACAGGTGTTTTCATTTTTATTGATTTATTTTTTTAGGTTTAATGCAGCATTTTAGCAAGGGCAAGAGGAGCCCTCTTAAAAAACAAACCTGTTTCTTTGACCTACGTGGGCATAACGCAGCTTTGCTTTTGGGAAATTTGCATCTTCGTTATTCTATGCTAATCCAGTTATTCATGGGTTGATGAGAACTACAATATTCCCACAACTGGGAGTACCTGCTGTTAACAGATATGAGCTGCCTGGGGGTGTATTGCTTTGATAATGTGCAGACCACAGTAAACCTGTAGCAATTAATCGGATTTCGAATAAGTGAAATCAGATCAGAGAAGATGGATTCTGATGGACTGTTATGGGTCATTGCATTTGCACATTTGCTTTATTGCAACAATCATTTCCCAATGCAGGTTAGAAAATGAACAGGAAGGCAAAGGTTTCTGTATAGGCAGAACGCTTTCCTTTTAGACACTTTGCAGACACGCTTATACACGACACCCAGTATTTCTATTACAGTGCAATGCCTGCAGGGTTTGCATTTGGTTGGCTGTTCTTGCACAACAAATCTCTGAAAAATAAACATTCACCCATTCAGGAATCAATTAGCTCACATCTAGCCTCAGTAATTAACTTGTTCAACTACATATTAACGTCTGAGGCAGCTTTTTGGTATTGAAAAAAACATGCAGAGCCTGCATTAACTATATCTGGTCTCCCACAGTGCACAGAACATGGAAATGCAATTATTTTTGTACATATAAACTGACAAATACCTTTTCTCATCAGCAGTATATAGCAGTCTTGTGACTTCTATCAGTGGCCAGCTGATCACTGGTTAAAGCTTGTAGGAGGAGTTTTCATTCTCCTCTGTCCTATTAAGCTGCATGACCCCTGACCCTCTATCTGGACAGTGCTGATTGGCCTTGTGCTGATCACATGCACCCTCCCAAAAAAATAAGACTCTCTAGCAATACACACCAAACTGAGCATGTGCAAAATGCCTCCAAGGCTCTGTATTATCAGGAGATGGATTGGACGCATTAAAAGAAGGGGAAGATCAGAGAAGACAGAATTGAATAGCCTTTTTACACAATGAGGAGGATTAACCCCTTAGGTTACATAGTGTGAGTATAAAAAGCAGGCTTTACTGCATATACATATTGATTTTACTGTTGTGGTTTTAGCAACACTTTAAAGGGAAGATTTAGAAATGTTAATTGTACCCAATCAGTAAAATGTACAATTTGTCTGGAATCTCTTTGTCAAAATAGTGCACTTTCTGGTATGTAAGGGTGCCCAGGCACATCTATGCCTGGAAAATATAGCTGTATATCTACAGTGTGAGATCTAAGGCACTGCTGCCACTGATTGCTAGACTCATGAGATTTGGAGTGTGATGTCACTATGGTTCTGCTCACTGTACGCCTGGCTTGGGCCTCTGGCCTGAGAATTGAAAACCCTGCCTCCACCAAGATGGTATCTCTATATTTCGACACAGTGCAGAACTAGGAATAGTAAGTCAATAATGAAGAAATATCGACTGCACAGTGATCACATGCAATACTGTGATGGGGACCCCCTCTCCCACTCCCTTCATCCTCACATGAGCCAGTTTAGTTTTTGAGCTGATCTGTAAGTATTAGTATATCCAAACACTAGCTAAGAGAATGTTTTTATCGGTTAGAACGTTTTCCCTCTCTCATTTTATGAAGGGTTTTTTATATTTATATATATATATATATATATATATATATATATATATATATATATATATATATATATATTTCTGTACTTATAATGAGTGAATTTTTGCATCCATACTCCTGATGAGTGAACATGACTCACTAAATGCGTAGTTTTCCATTCGTGTGATGCCAAGACAGTTCGGCTTTTATACAGCATGTACTCAGTTATGTATGTATGCATAAATATGTATCATCATTGTTTACAATGTATGTGTTTATGGTATACTTTTACCAAAATGTCAGCTTTTATATATGGTTATGTATGTTTTGAAAACATTATCATGCATTTCTAAGCTACGGAATTGCTTTTGATACAATAAAGGTTGTATCATATATTTACTCCATACACTAATTTTTGCAGCAATAAGCCTCATTTAAAGTCCCATTCTTTTTCTTTGTTTCTATTTGATCACATGCAATACTGGTAACTAGGTGCCCTCTGCCTGCCTTTTTTTTTTTTAGGGACAGGTTCCAGAATTTAGTTCCTCTTCAAATGTATGCCCCCTGAAGTTTATCTTTGTACCTTTGCTTCAGTTTTTGATCATTTTTTAATCATCTTTCTCATTGTAAAAGCAGAACGGCAACTACAGAACAGTAAGGTTCCTTTCACACTAGCCAACTCCAAAGTTGCGCAATTTTCAGTGCAACTTAGAAGTCCAACTTCGATACGACTTTGAAGTGACTTTGATAAGACTTTTACACTCTCTGGCATTGAAGTCGTGCCAAAGTTGGATCATAGTAGTGCTGGAACCTTTTCTGAAGTTGCAACGACTTCAGTAGTGTCAATTGGAACGGCTGTAATAGAGATACGTGGCGAAAGGAGCCTTAGGTCTTTATGTGCCTGTTTGTCCAAATAAATACTTTGAAATGTAACTCCAGGAAAATAAACACAAATGAAATATATACTGATTTACCTTCAGAAGGATTTATAAATCTGTTCAGCGATTCACACAACTATGCATACCCAAGTAAATTACAACATTATTTCCTATTTCTACTTTGTGGCTTCCTGTGACGCCTGCCTGCTTGGTCAACATAATAAAGCTTGCCAAAGAAGGGTAGAATTTCAAATGAAAATTCTTAGGAAAAGAATGTTCTAAGAAAACATTCATATTTTTAATCATTAGTGGGTCAAATTGATGTTCATTTTTTGACTGCAGTGATGAGAACATTCCAAGGAGCAGGATAGAAAAAATTTCTCGAAAAAATTTTGAATGCCTCGTACACACGATCAGACTTTCCAACAACAAAACTGTGGAATTTTGTTCGAAGGGTGTTGGCTCAAACTTATCTTGCATACATACAGTCACAGAAATGTTGGCCAACAATTACAAACAAGGTTTTTTTTAGCTCTTTAGCGCCAAACTTTGGGCTCCTTCTGCTAATTTCGTGTTAGTAGAAAGTTTGGTGAGTGTTGATTCGTGCTTTTCAGTTTGTTTCTGAATGGCCATTCGCCAACCAGACATGTTGCGGAATCGGAGGAGATAATGTTATTTATTATTAGCCTTGGACTTATTGCTTTGACATTATTTTTTTGGCTGAATAATGATTTGATTTGGTATATTTTCTATATTTTTGGATGCATAGAATGCACTTTTTGATTAAGTTCTATTGGCAAATAGCATGTCTTATTTTATTTGTTTAATTTTTTTAATGCACAATAAAAAAATTGTGTAGAATAATACTTGGCTATGTGTTTTACTTCAAATGACTGTTTGGGAGTAGGCAGTTACATTAAAAAAAAATACAATGTAAAATTGACAAAGGACACCAACATAGTTGTTTCTTTGTTCTTAAAAACTACAGGATAATGGTGTTGTGGTAACTTGCCCAAATAAAAAAAATAAAAAAATATAATATTATTCTTGATATCACTAGAAAAAAAAAAAGCCTTTAAAGATCTGTTTGCAATAACTCCATCAGTATCACCAGCAAAGCAGCCTCATTATTATTAAGAAGAAGAGAATTGTGCGCTGCATTTGGAGATTTCATAATTTGCCACGTCAAGAATGTTAATTCTCCATTACAAACGCTAGTTTACAAGACCGACCGCTTTTGCTTCCGAGCATGCGTGTTTGTACTTTGGACTTTTGTCCAACGGGCTTGAGTACATACGATAGCAAAGTTTTACAACACACATTTGTTGGCGGAAAATTTGAGAGCATGCTAGCCAACATTTGTTGGCGGAAAGTCTGACAACAAATGTCCGATGGAGCATACACATGGTCGGACTTACCGCCAATAAGCTCACAGCCAACATTTCCCGATGGAAAATCTGATCGTGTGTACACGGCATTACAGTGTATGTGGTTGTCATTCTGTAAAGTCCATTTGTTTCAAAAGCAAATGTTAATGACATCTAAATGTTCTAAGAGAATTTTTGTATAAGTTTTCCTAAGACTTTTCTATTGAAATTCTGTCCATCTATGGCCAGTTTACCACACTGCTTAAAGGGTACTTAAATCCAACTGCCTGAAATATAATTTATGTTGACCCTAGCTCTACGATGGCACCATGTGCTGAAGCCGGCAGAACCATATTACATCTAAAGTTCGGATTGGAATACCTGACAGTTTCATATAGGTGGCCTAAAAGTTGTATGCTCGTAGTTAATGCCTGTAGGCTCACAAACCTTTTATGTACAGTCTATCGCCCTGCAATCTAAACATCATCAAAATATTCTGGTTCACTTTCAGTGTTAATTCCTCTACACATATTCTAAACATTAGCTGTGCACAATGGCACTTTTTCACATTCACTCACTGTCAGTCCCGAACAAAATGTTTATATCGGGTTCCCCGTTGTAAATTCGTGTAAAGGTGAGAGGTGTCACATCACTCCACACTTTGAAGGCACGAGCAAAGGCATCATCTGTCACTTCAGGGTCAAGATCAGGGGAATAGTTCAGGATCCTGGGAGCAAGAAAAAGCATTTAAAGCAAAGCAGTAAACAAAATACAGAAAGTAGATAGGTGTACGACACAATTATTAGTATACTATAAAAAAATATTGCACCAGATGCTGTATGTGTCTTTATAAGTACCTTCAACGTTATTGCCTTCAGTGGTAAAATATATGTGGTAATAACAAGTAGTATAGATCAAATAAAAGTACTGTATCAAAGTACATGAACTTTCAGCATCCGACACTTCCAGATGTGCCGGAAGTTTGCTTCCCTGCTGTGTGCCATAGTTCCTTCTGCCAGCCTCTACATAACCAAACAACAAAGTAATAATGTACCAGTGGAAGAAATCACAATCCACAAAGGGGAAACACTTGCAAGTGTGTCGGATGAGAAGATTTTGCCAAAGGCTGTAGCTCTTAAAGAAAGTGAAGTGAGAACTTGCCTCCTACCAAAAAGATAAGTATGCAGGCAGTTTTAAAAAAAATTAAAAGCAACAGTTGGATTTTAACCATTTTGCTGCCAAAACAATAGTTACATTTTTCACACACATATATAAGGCTAACATGCATTGTTAGCCTTACGCTGGGCTCACACTGATGTGACGCGGGAACCAGCGTGATTACAGCGCCGGTTCACACTGCCTTGTGTGAACTGCTGTGGGTGTTCAGTTTAGTGCGCAGTGCGAACTGTGAACTCACACAGGATATGGATTGCATAGGGTAGAACACCCATGCGATCCGATTCTAGTGCAGGGAAAAACAAGTCCCTGAACTATTTTCTGTGCGAATCCCATGCGAGTTTAGCCACACAACTGTATGCTCAGAGATCGCATGTGATCGGCACCTTCGATGCGAGTGCCAATCACATGCGATCTCTGAGATCGCTCTAGTGTGAACCTGGGCTTAAGGTTACTTAAAACCCCTAAAACAATATATATTTTCCAAAAGTAAGGACTGAAGAACAAAAAGGTGGTATATAGCATGATATTTGCACAACTGCTTATCAAACCTATATTTTCAGAAATAAATAAATAACTAAATAAATAAATAACTAATAAATTAATAACTAAAACAAATTTTAGTGCACAAACACAATAAAATTTCCAATGTATATGTAATATAAAGGATGCAATTGTCTTGAGTAAATAGATAGTAAACATGGCAAGTCTAAAAATTGCATGCACCCTTGAAACAGTGCCAAAGTATGATACCTAATATTGTTCACGGGTAGTGATTTAAAAAAGCTTTACAGCTCATCATTTTTGAATAAACTGTAAATAATGACCCTAGAATTATTCCTCTCTCACAGCAATATCCAATATGCGATACCCAGCTGTTGTGTTTTTACATAGAAGCAGGGGTGCAAGCTCTTTAAAGAAAAAATCCTTTTTTTAATTCAATTTTATTTTTTTAACTGAATTTTTTATTTACTTTCTTAATATTACAAGGGAGCTGATAATCCCCCTATTTGATAGTATAGTGCACTGACAAATTCTCTTTAAGGAGACATGGGGTCTGTTCTCTGTCTTTTTTCACACTATCCCTGAGCTGATGGACAGAAAGTCCTACCTATCACAGCACCTGGCTTTTATCCTCACTGTACAGATTAGAAATTGGGCACCAGATCTCTCCCCAATATGAACCCACTCGTCATCCTGAAGTCATTTTTCTAGTCTTCAGCTCCCAGGGGGAGAACCTGGGAACCTTGGAGGGGGAAAAGATCCAAACATCAGGCACCCAAATCACTTCTATACTGTAGCCAGGAGCCTGCTTGATAAAATTTAAGACAAGCTCACCACAATGAGCTTATTTTATGTCTTTCAAAAATATAACTCGTGGAACATATCATTGGCAATGGTTAAGGCAAATTTGTACACCAGAATTCAAATGTACGAAATCTTGCCTTTTAGTAGAAATCATGTGATCAAGATGTAAGCTTTTGGTCCAAAAACCAAAAAAGACCCCTCTTTTCAAGAAAACGAAGCACTTTAATCCTTCTATTTTTCTTTATTTATCCATCCCTTTAAACTCTTAACACACTTAGGAGGTGGTCTGCTTTAAAAGAAACTCACTTGTATGTAATATCAGTATGATCCCACTTCAAGTCTCCCTCAAAAGTCTGGAACTTTCCCACATCAGGCACTCCACAACGAGGGCTGTTTATGGTCTTCATAGTTTCTGAGTCTAGTTCACCAGTTTCTGCAAGCCCCAACTTTCGCTGCATCCTTTTCAGGGACTTTTCTATGGAGGTATGTTTGTCTTTACCACTTTCTAATGGCAGGTACCCATATCGCATTAGATAATTCTGTGGAGGATAGAATTTTTTTAAGGTACAAAAGAAACTGCAAAAGTAACAAATACTGTGACTAAAGCAAACATAAAACCAGAATACAGAATACATGAGGATGAACAAAGGTCTAAAGAAGATTGGATAGTGTATGGATAACTTTTTCACACAGGCACTTTAATGTCCTCTTAGTTCTCAAAAAAGGTAGCAAAATAATATTCAAAGGCATTAACAACACTTAAATCTCCACTGTGCAAAAATCACATGGCGTTCAGTAAAACTCAAAATGAATACATTATATACAAATGAGTATTCATTTATCCTATATATACAAAACTGCAGTGCAAATCAGTGAGTTCTTAGAATGCTGCTGTTCGTTTAGCAATGAGAATCAGCATTCCATTCTCTAGTTGTTTTGTAAAGCTGCCAACATACTTTAGAGAGTGGTCACACGTGCAGGAAGGATCGGTCTGTCTCAGGGTAAAAACATTTTAGAGTGTTGCTTAGCTGTGGAACTTACAATTTATGTAAGTAGTGAGCGAGGAAAACACAGGATGCTTTCGACTTACACATTGGGATCACTATTGATCAGGAAAGGTTCTGCACCCATAGACATATGCTCATCTTCTAAAGCATCTTTTTGGCAGATTAGGAAACAATTTAAATAATATGGGTGGCCCCCAAAACTTTCACAAATAACTTTTCTGATCACACGATTCCCTTGGCAGCAGTTGGCTAGAGTAATGATTGTCCACCCAGAGAGAGTTTTTGCCTGATTCCTATCTAAGCCCCAACTTCAATCAAGATTTCCCTATGTCTTATTACTGCATGCAAGATCCCAATTCTTCTTCACGTTCAAACCAAGATCCCCACCCAATGAAATTTCCCACCCACTCCCAAGCCCAATCAAAACCCCCATCTTATCCCGACATCAAATTTGAATCCCCATCCATTCCCCATCCCAACCAAGATCTCTATCTACCCTGGATTACTATTCACTCCCCCGGCACAACTAAGGTCTTCATCCAACCCTCATATCCAACTAATGTCTCCATTCCATCTCCATTCCCTCCCTCAGCCCAAATAATATCCCCATCCAACCCATACATCTGCCAAAACCTATATTCACCCCAGCCCACCCAAGATCCCTTTTCACCTCTCCATCAAACTAGGATCCCCATCCACTCCCCCAGCTCAACCAAATTTCCATTCAACCCCCACATTCATTCATAGATCCCTATTTCCTCCCCTAGTCCAACCAAGACTCTCATCCAATGCTCATTCCAGCTATGATCCCCATTCATTACCTCAGTCCAAAAAAGATCCATTCCACCTCCACACTCCAACCAAAAACCTCAACCACCCTTCCCCAACCCAAATAAAATAGGAATGCTGTGTTGTTGATAGCGCATGCATTAAGCTTGTAATATTCTATATTTGGAGGCGCTGTATTTTTTTCTTTCTTGGTTTGTTTGGGTGATATATATATATATATATATATATATATATATATATATATATATATATATATATACCTATTACAAGCTGCCCCTTTCTTTTCTTTAGCGCTGCCCCCTTTTTATATTTTCAACTAACATTCCTATTCATTTGCTGCAACATAATCAAAAGCCTAGTCAAATCACAGTCCAACTGCAACCCCGTCTACAACTCACCCTCCATTGTCAATTTGCAATTACAAAAGCAAATACCTTACAGTAGATTCTAAACACATAGCTGACTTGAAAAAATCAATAATTGGAGAGTCGATATGTGCAAAGATATGCGCACACACCTTTTAAGAAGGACTGCAGTCTAATTAAAAAGAAGGTCCTTCTGTAAAATAAACCGCTGATGACATCACTAAGTACAATTAATTTGCATTGCTTATTATTACTGCAGCTGATCTGCAGTCTGGTACCCAATTTTCTTAGAAATGACATACCTTTATTACATTTCTTATGCTGACAGCATGATTCATATAAACCAGCCATGCTCAACTAGATATTGCTAGGGGTTCCTTAAAATGTGGCTGATTAACCTCAATTTGATGGTGCATGTATAGTTTTAGGGCCACCACAAATTGACAGAGAGAGAAGCATGACATCAGTGATCTTTTTTAGCTGTCTGTAAAGTGGCTTTCCAACTACCACTGTAAGGGTGGCATTCTTCCTACTGAAAACCAATGTAAGCTTTTCCCACTGAACCTCAAAGATATGGTTTGGGCAGGTTTTCCTCCAGACCGTAAAATTATTTTAGAGTGTTTTAGGGGAAGAAGGTTGAGAAAGTACTGATAGCGTACAATGAGAAGGGCCCTCTGATTCCTCTTTTACCAAATTGTATTGTAACTGTAATGTCTGCCTTCATTTTGTAAAGCGCTACACAAACTGTTGGCGCTATATAAATGCTGTATAATAATGTATCATTGGAGCATATATTTCTCTGAGATCTTTTTAAAATAATATGAGGGTCGTGCTATAAAGTCATTTTAGATTATGTTTGAAAGTTTTGATTCCTCAGATGCCATAAAATGCAGTTCCTGCTGTTATCTGCAAATAGCTCAATGGCATTTATTATGTCATCATTATTTATCATATCTGGCAATAAAAATTAGTTAAACCTATCTATTTTGGTTAATTGTTTTATGGTCAAGGTGTGCCTACAGCACAACACTTGTAGAACTGCATTAGAGAATTTTGGTTTTCAAAACGTTCGATTTTCGAATTGCTAGTGGGGTCAGATCAACATTCATTTTCAAACACAGTGAGAAAATCGAAAGAAGCAGGTTGGAAGAATTTTCCTCAGAGATTGTCCTACTTAACATTCTCCTGAAATATGTGTATTAGTACTGCCTGGACCTTAAAGGAGAACTCCAGCCTGAGCTGAGCTGAATTCATTTTGTACTCCTGTGACCCGTTTTCAGCGGAGAACGGTCTGAAGTCCGCTCTTTGCTGACGTCACTGGAATCAATCCAGGCAGGGTGTCATCCTGACTTAGGAAGTCTGGATCCACCAGGTGCCAGGAGTGATGGCAGTCTCAGCCTCTCAGCGAGACACTGAGACACCCACTCCACAGTTTAGCGTTCCAATGAGCATGGAGGAGCAGAGCAGGAGAGATGCTGATCTCCGCTCGGGCAGGTGAAAGAACTGAGCCATCGGCGATGTTCGGTGTCTCGGTTCTCAGTAAAGAGGCGGTGGGAGACAGATGCAGCATCGGACCAATGCGCCATCCATTTAGGTAAGTATGAATAGGCAAAAAAAAACAAAAAACATACTTCTCTTTTAAAGATGGGGGTATACTCCGAAAGTTTGTTCTGAAAATTTGGATGTTAGTGCAAAAAAATATATATATCTAATTTCAACAGTGTACAGTAAAACCTTGGATTGCAAACATAATTAGTTCCAGAAACATGCTTGTAATCCAAAGCACTTGTATATCAAAGCGAATTTCCCCATAAGAAATAAATAATATTTGGAAACTCAGATCATTTGTTCCACAACCACAAGCCCCCACAAGGGGATTAGAAGCAAAATCCACCAGGAGCTACAGAGTATAAAAGAGAAGAGAGGTGCCTCTAAGTGTAGTAATATGGTTACATTTAATGAAGGTGCAACATTTAGCAACTCACATGGTAGATGATTAAAACTGGCACATCAAAGTATGCAGGCATCTGGGGTAAAGCTGTCCACATGGACCGTCCTCCGCACCACCAGCTCTTACCACTGTCAGTCTGCAATTGTGACCGGGAAGACTACCCTGAAAGCGAGGCTTGAAACGCTAATGGAGCGCAGCGTGGAAGGGATGACGTCGATGGTGGGGCGGAGGACGTCTATGTGGACAGCTTTACCCCGGATACCTGTATACTTAGATGTGCCTGTTTTAATCATGAATCATGTGAGTTGCTAAATGTTGTACCTTCATTAAATGTAACCATATTGGTACGCTTAGAGGCGCTTCTCTTCTATTTTATACTCCGTTAACATCACTTGTTTATCAAGTCAGAATTTATAAGAAAAATTTGCTTGTCCTGCAAAACGCTCTCAAACCAAGTTACTCTCAAACCAAGGTTTTACTGTATGTGGTTTTCATTTTGGGAATTTCTGTTAACGCCAAGATTTCTTACCAAAATTTCTTAAAAGCTAACCAAATTTTCAAAAACTTTTCAAACTACATTTGTCAAGTCTCTGTTGACATTATCAATTATACTGATGAGATTTTTAATACGAATGTAATTTTGAGAATCTACCAGTGTTTGTCAAGCTTTAGTTAAAACTGCAAGCTTCAGATATAGGCATCTTGCATGTTGGGTTACCTAGCTACACAGATGGAAAAGTGTAAGTAGAAGTCTATAAAAAGTTTTTCCAAGTCTCACCTCTGCTTGCTCCAGGTCAGTTAGGTTGCTGCGTATTTCTCCTGGGAACATGATGGTCATAGGTGTCTTACGGGATGTTGGGGCTGAGTGACTTGTGACACACAAGGTGCCTAGCAGGACAAGGACTGCCAGCATTCCCATTGTAACTCCAAGCCCTTTGCCTTCTGATCTCCTGTCTGCATGACTCCTGCCTATCTCCACTATATATACACCTTAGTAGCTGAATCACCTAACCTCAGACCGCAGGATTGTAACACACCAGGAGAGAGGGGAGGGGGCAATGTGTCACACAGAAGTATGGGGGAGGCTGGTTGTGTGCATGTGTCACATATATTAAAAATAAAAACTACAGACATTTCATCATTGTTGTGTCAACATCCTGCTGTATCGCACAATATACACACAAACACATACTGTACATGCTATATGGTTGCTCAATCAATAAACTGTTCACTTTATATATGAAACATACAAGAAGATAAACTCAGTATTATCTATCTAATAAAATGCTTTGCATTATCTATTAAGACATTAAATGATAAAATTCTATACAAAACGACATACACATAATAGAAAAATTATAATTAATTAATATAATTAATTAATGTGAACTTTACAGCACTTATACTAATTATACTTTACATACAGTATAATTAATGTTTTGGTAAAGGCTTGTAAGGTATGTAAACCATTGTACTGATGAGATTTTTAATACAAAAAGGGTAATAATAATAACCCTATAATAATACCCTATATTAATAGGGTAATAATAATAAATAAAGGATAAAAATAATAAATAAAGGGTAAAAATTATAAAAAAAGGTAATAATAATAACCCTATAATTATACCCTATATTAATATGGTAATAATAATAATAAATAAAGGGTAATAATAATAATAAAAAGGGTAATTATTCAAAAAAGATAAATGTAAAATCGGAGGCATGAGTAAAACAAATAGACTTGTGTTAGAAAATGCAGGCAATGGGTTAACTACTTCCCAGCTACAGGGACTTTCCTTTTATGAATGATCCAGTTCCCAAAGTTCTGCAATAAGCCACTGTGAATTTTTCCCCCTTTTTTTTAGTTATATTAACAGCAGACCTTTTTTGAATGTTGTGATGTAGTTCCAGATTCATTTTATTATTATGTTTTTACTTTGATGATGAGGAGCGAAACATCTGCATGATTTGAGCTTCTCAAGTTGGCCATACACCAGTAGAATAAAAAAAAAAAAAAAAATAGTTTTTGAAGTATTCATTCAATTTTGCAATAGTTAATGGAGTCAAGTTGATGATCGCTTTTGACTACAGCAATGAGAAAGAAAAATCGAAGGCACAGAATGGAAAATGTTTCTCGGATAAGCACCATGTGTGGTTTATATTCGGGGGAAAAAAAAGCGTCTGTTTTTAAAGTGTATGTGTATCCTGACACTAAACATAGAATTTAAAACTCATTGCAATTGAACAACATTTTTCAGGATTTTTATACAGAATTTGACGATATGAGTGATACTATCAAATGCAGAGGATACGTGACTGTTCTGAATTTCCATAAGATCATTCAAATGGAATTTTCCTTGTGTACGGTCAGTTTTAGGCTAGCCATACACATTTAGATTTCTTTCAGTTAGCTGAACATTGGCTAAACAAGAGAAATCTAATAGATTCCTATACTGCATGGATTAAAGAATCTCCCCTGGTACCAATTGTATTCTGACATAGAACAGATACCGCTCTTGGGAATGGGAATGTTTTGTTATGTATATATATATATATATATATATATATATATAAAAGAAGGCCAGTATGGTGGCCTGGAATTATGGGAGGAGCCCGGTGGGGTATTTAACCAGCCTGTTCGGCTGTCTTCCTTGTCGGTTCCTGTGCGCGATATCTGTTACGTCAGAGATCTAGGGCTGACTATTCGAGACCAAACGTTAAGTGAGTTCAGTGTTCGTGAGTTCCCGTGTTCGTTAGTCCCGATCGTGTGTCCGTGTTGTCAGTCATCTTGTCTTCGTAAGCTTTCATGTGTTTTCCGTGTCCGAGTGTCGCAATACTCAAAAAATTGCCGTTGTCGTACAACGCATCTGGGCCGGCTGTCGCAGGTAGGGCTTCGGCTCCCATTTTTTCATTTCATGTTTTACTATGTCACTAAACACGATATCCTGAACTCACGAACCACTCACATTACATTTCACAAACGTATTTTCAATCATGTCACCCGTACTCGTTACCTCAAATCTCACTATTCCTTTTCTTCTCGAGAGAAGTTGTTATCACTAGTTCGTGACATATCGGTCATGCCACATCAGGCACCTCATTTCGTAGACATTTCATTTCAATCGAACGACTCCCTAATCATTTCTAAAAAGTATTCGAAATGATTCGAATCATTTCTAAAGTCGCAGGCGGCTGCTCGTCATGTCAAACTTTAAGCAGTCCGAGTCATTTCAAATTAATTTCGAATCGTTTCAAATCGTTACGAGTCATTTCAAATAATTTCAAATCATTTCGGATCATTTCAAATCATTTTGAATCATTTCAAATCATTTCATATCATTTCGAATCATTTCAAATCATTTCATGTCATTTCGATTCATTTCAAATCATTTCATGTCATTTTGAATCATTTCAAATCATTTCATATCATTTCGAATCATTTCATTCATTTCTGTCACTTACCGCGCTCCGATTCAAATCTTGTCGCATCCCCGATGCACCGATTCGCTTCGGTGTGCCCCGGTTTTTCGGCCTCATTTCAGTACATGCTCCAGAGATGTAGTCACTCGCAGGTTCAGGCACAGTCCCTGATTCTCGTCTTTGTCATAGCATTTCATTTCTTGTCACGTATTACGCCCCGATATGAATCCAGTCGCATTTCAGGTATGCACCGATTCGCCTCGGTGCGCCCAGCTGTCGGCCTCATTTCTGTACATGCTCCAGAGACAGATTCTTTGTTAAAACCATCGGTCCAGTCGTTGATTCTTGTCTCTGTCATGGCATATCATTTCTGTCACTTATTACGCTCCAATTCGAATCCTGTCGCATTTATTGATGCACCGATTCGTTCCGGTGTGCCCAGCTGTTTTCGCCTCATTTCAGTACATGCTCCAGAGACAGAATTCATTTTGTCATTCGTGGGCTCACCCTCTGATTTTTGTCTTTGTCATGGGTATCATTTCATCTCACCTATCACGTTCCGGTATGAATAGTCACACCTGTGTACCATATTCGTCTCAGCGTGCCCTAGGACGGGCCTCATTTCAGTACATGCTCCAGAGTCCGTTTCGTGCTCGGTCGCAAGATTACGGCATGGCGATCCGGACCTCTGTCATGGCAGATTCACTCATTTCACTGTCACGTACTGCTTCCCGGTTCGAATCCAGTTGTTTCTTCAATGTTCCGATTCCTGCCGGGGGCCTTTCTCATCAGCCTCATCTCAATAAAATTGCCTCATTTCAATACATGATCCAGAGTCCGGTTTGCTGTCAGTTGCAGCTGCGACACGACCAAATCGCACCTCTGTCATGGCAGACGTTTCATTTAAAGGCAACGTTTCATTTGTTTGTTTGTCTCATTTCATTTCATTTCAAAATCTCACCACCCCAATAAAGTCACTATTTTTAGCTAACTGTCTGTGATCAGGTATAGAACTCTCAACAAACCTTGCCTTCATATTCTCAGGTCAGTGAGTTTCAGTAGGTCCACCCTGCACCTGTTCGGACGGTGCCTTCTTAGGTAAGGAAAAAAAAAAGGAAAAAATGGAGAAGGCGCACATGAGCGGGAGAGTCCTTCTCATTAAGTATGTATATCTTCAGGAGTCCCCAACAAGTCTTGTAATCCATGTCACCCTTGTGTAGGTTCCGCTCAGAGAAAACCCAACCCCGAGGACAAGTAGGCTTGCCTAGGCCTGGACTACGCCACCATGTCCCTGGCCGGCAGTGAGGATCTCACAGCCCCATTATCTCCATCTCCAGTTTCAGAGAGTGGCAGCCTGCGGTCCCCCAGAGCATGGACTATTCCCAGACTGACAACTGAGCTGAGGCGCAGAGGTGTGCCCTTTCCGGCAACAGCCAGAAAGGCAGAGCTCTTCAAGCTCCTCTTTCCTCCTCCAGCTTCGGCAGGAGCTAGTACCCAGCAGGCCTCCCTGGGTTCTATCGCCTCCTCGATTTCACAACTTCATACCCTGGTATCTTCCCTGGCGACCTCAGTTTCAGAGGTCCAGAATCGGGTGGCCCTCCTCGAGACCCGCCCGCCCGTTTCTCCTCCAGTACCAGCAGCCCAGGCAGTGACCATCCCACTCACAGGTACCACCGGGTGTACTACAGTTGTGTACCCTTCTCATCTGGTACCAACCAACGTCAGGAAGGACATCTTAGAGGGCAAGGATGTCAATCTGGCTTCTCTACTCATCTCCATCCACGATCTTGCGGAGAATAAGGCGTACACATGGGGGGATGTGTCAGTGGTCCTCAAGGCCAAAGACCCCAGGCTGGACAGAAAGCTTTCGATCACCGAATTTACGTTGGCCTTTGGCATGCTGAGGGATGTTATCTGCTCAGCCTCCCCCAGCAGGAGAAAGGAGCTGGAACGGTAACTCCACGCAATAGTAGATCTGGGCTACAACTACGGCGGTTTTGCTTTTTATGACTACCACCGCTCCTTCGCCGCTAAAGCGGCCGCCAGGCTCTTCCAATTCCAGACACCTACGGACTGGAACGTCATGGATACTGAGCTATTCTGCCGCCACTTCGCGGGCCTACGGTCTCCCCTCTGCGCAATTTGCCAGTCAGCTACCCATACCGCCACCTGGTGCGCTAACTCAGTGGCAGCCCGGCCCTCAGACAATCCTTCTACTTCTGGTACTGCTCAGGGCCAACAGGCGCCTGCACGCCTGCCGCAGATGGATAAGTTTGGGCGCCCGGTCAAGACCGTAGGAGGTGCAGCAATCTGCTCCACATATGCACTCTATGTCAAAGGGCTCATCCCAGGCTTATGTGCGAAGTCAAACAGCTTAAGAAGTCATGACTGAGGCGGGTCGACGTCTCATGGCTCAGGATCTACCTTGCGGCTCATCCCACTCCCTCACTGTCCGTCTACCTTGTTCAGGGCTTCACCCAGGGCTTTCACACTATTTATCTACTAATCTATTTATATACTAATCTATCTATCTATCTATCTATCTATTACTTTATCTATTTATCTATCTATCTATCTACTAATCTATCTATCTATTTATTTACTAATCTAACTATATACTAATCTATCTTTCTATCTATCTTTTGATCTACTAATCTATCTATCTATCTATCTATCTATCTATCTATCTATTTATCGATCTACTAATCTATCTATCTATTTATCTACTAATCTATCTATATACTAATCTATCTATCTATCTATCTATCTATTAATCTATCTATCTATCTATCTATCTATCTATCTATCTATCTATCTATCTATCTATCTATCTATTGATCTATCTATTTATCTATCTATCTATCTACTAATCTATCTATCTATTTATCTACTAATCTAACTATATACTAATCTATCTTCCTATCTATCTATTGATCTACTAATCTATCTATCTATCTATCTATCTATCTATCTATCTATCTATCTATCTATCTATCTATCTATCTATCTATCTATCTATCTATCTATCTATCTACTAATATATCTATCTATCTATCTATCTATCTATCTATCTATCTATCTATCTATCTATCTATCTATCTATCTATCTATCTATCTATCTATCTATCTATCTATCTATCAATCTACTAATCTATCTATCTATCTATCTATCTATCTATCTATCTATCTATCTATCTATCTATCTATCTATCTATCTATCTATCTATCTATCTATTGATCTATCTATCTATTGATCTATCTATCTTTTGCGCACTGACCTTATTAATTGGACTAAATGTGTTTTGCGTCACCCCATAAACAGTACCGTTAATGTATTGTGAGATCACAAAGAATGTTACACATCCTAAATCAGCAACACACAACCACTCAACCTTACTCAGCAGTACAACCACGATGACCTTATTCAGCAATACACAACCACACACCTTGCCTCAGCAGTACACAACCACACTCAGACTCAGCAGCAGGAGGACACAAATGGACATATAAACGTTGAGCTGTTTGTCGGAGGACAGAGTACTTTTTGCCATCTGTACAGATGTAATAGTCAGCGTATGTGTCTGATGCAGTTTCATGTTGTGCCTGTCAATGTGTATTCAGATACATGCCAGTCTGAATCAGTACATGTCAGCCCATGTTAATATAGAAAGTATGGTTTAAAGGGCATGTTAACTATACATATCAACTATATGCTCACAGTTGTTTTATTATATCAGAATGTGATTAATATAATTTATTTTATTAGTGGGAGAAGAAATCCAGGTATGAATTCCAGGTAATTCCAAAGATTTTTTTATATAGTTATATTGGTCCAGACTGGATCAATGTGACTATGTACAACAGGCTTTCTCAACCTTTTAACCCTAGAGGAACCCCAAAAATAATTTTCAGGTCTCGAGGAACCCTTCCTAAAAACAATTCATCAGGGGTCAATAGAACAATGCCCCTCATACTGGTGGTCAATAGGAAGAATGTTCCCCTCAAAATGGTGCTCGGAATGCCATCCTTAACCACTTCAGCTCCGGACCAATAAACACCTTAAGGACCAGAGGTCTTTTTGCAATTTCGCACTGCGCTGCTTTAACTGGTAATTGCGCGGTCATGCAATATTGCACCCAAACGAAATTTGCGTCCTTTTCTTCCCACAAATAGAGCTTTCTTTTGATGGTATTTGATTGCCTCTGCGATTTTTTTTTTTTGCGATATAAATGGAAAAAGAGCGAAAATTTTGAAAAAAAAAGATATTTTCTTCTTTTTGTTATAAGAAAAATCGAATAAACTAAATTTTAGTCATACATTGAGGGCAAAATTTATTTAGCCACATGTCTTTAGTAAAAAAAATGTCAATAAGCGTATATTTTTTGGTTTGCGCAAAAGTTATAGCGTCTACAAACTAGAGTACATTTTCTGGAATTTACACAGCTTTTAATTTATGACTGCCGATCTCATTTCTTGAGGTGCTAAAATGGCAGGGCAGTACAAATCCCCCCCAAATGACCCCATTTTGGAAAGTAGACACCCCAAGGAAATTGCTGATGGGTATGTTGAGCCCATTGAATATTTATTTTTTTTGTCCTAAGGGATTGAATAATGACAAAAAAAAAAAAAAAAAATTTTTTTTACAAAAAGTTGTCACTAAATGATATATTGCTCACACATGCCATGGTTATATGTGGAATTGCACCCCAAAATATATTCCGCTACTTCTCCCGAGTATGGCGATACCACGTGTGTGGGACTTTTTGGGAGTCTAGTCGCGCAGGGCACCCCGAAAACCAATCACCACCTTCAGGATTTCTAAGGGTGCAAATTTTTGATTTAACTCCTCACTACCTATCACAGTTTCGAAGGCCATAAAATGCCAAAATAGCACAAAACCCCCCAAAATGACCCCATTTTGGAAAGTAGACACCCCAAGCTATTTACTGAGAGGCATGTTGAGTCCATGGAATATTTTATATTTTGCCACAAGTTGCGGGAATATTACAAACTTTTTTTTTTTGCACCAAGTTGTCACTAAATGATATATTGCTCACACATGCTATGGGCATATGTGAAATGACACCCCAAAATACATTCTGCTGCTTCTCCCGAGTACGGGGATACCACATGTGTGGGACTTTTTGGGAGTCTAGTCGCGCACGGCACCCCGAAAACCAATCACCACCTTCAGGATTTCTAAGGGTGCAAATTTTTGATTTAACTCCTCACTACCTATCACAGTTTCGAAGGCCATAAAATGCCAAAATAGCACAAAACCCCCCCAAATGACCCCATTTTGGAAAGTAGACACCCCAAGCTATTTACTGAGAGGCATGTTGAGTCCATGGAATATTTTATATTTTGCCAAAAGTTGCGGGAATATTACAAACTTTTTTTTTTTTTGCACAAAGTTGTCACTAAATGATATATTGCTCACACATGCTATGTGCAGAAGTCAAATTACACCCCAAAATAAATTCTGCTGCTTCTCCCGAGTACGGGGATACCACATGTGGCGGACTTTTTGGGAGCCTAGCCACGTACGGGACCCCGAAAACCAAGCACTGCCTTCCGGATTTGAATATAAAATGCTATAAAAAACAAACTAACCAGAGTCACCCGTAACACTTATACGGTGATCAGTGGTGAAAGGGTTAACTAGGGGCAATCAGGGGGTTCAAATTTTTATTAGGTAGTATATGGGGGTCCCTGGCGCTATATAAAAACCTGACGGGGAACCTAAATAACTAACTGGCTAACCAGCGTCACCAGTGACACTTATACTGTGATCGCTGGTGAAAGGGGGTGAAAGGGTTAACTAGCAGCAATCAGGGGGTTAAAACCATTATTGGGTAGTATATTGGGGTACCTAGCGCTATAAAAACCTGGCGGTGAACCTAAAAAAATAACTAGCTACCTAGCGACACTAGCGACACTGATGCAGCGTTCAGAAAAATTATCGCTTAGTGACACTGGCAAAAGGGGGTGAAAGGGTTAACTAGCGGAAATCAGGGGGTTAAAACCATTATTGGGTAGTATATCGGGGTACCTAGCGCTATAAAAACCTGGCGGTGAACCTAAAAAAATAACTAGCTACCTAGCGACTGTAGCGACACTAATGCAGCGATCAGAAAAACGATCGCTTAGTGACACTGGCAAAAGGGGGTGAAAGGGTTAACTAGCGGCAATCAGGGGGTTAAAACCATTATTGGGTAGTATATCGGGGTACCTAGCGATATAAAAACCTGGCGGTGAACCTAAAAAAATAACTAGCTACCTAGCGACACATGCAGCGATCAGAAAAATGATCGCTTAGTGACACTGGCAAAAGGGGGTGAAAGGGTTAACTAGCGGCAATCAGGGGGTTAAAAACATTATTGGGTAGTATATCGGGGTACCTAGCGCTATAAAAACCTGGCGGTGAACCTAAAAAAATAACTAGCTACCTAGCGACTGTAGCGACACTAATGCAGCGATCAGAAAAACGATCGCTTAGTGACACTGGCAAAAGGGGGTGAAAGGGTTAACTAGCGGCAATCAGGGGGTTAAAAACATTATTGGGTAGTATATCATGGTACCTAGCGCTATAAAAACCTGGCGGTGAACCTAAAAAAATAACTAGCTACCTAGCGACACTAGCGACACATGCAGCGATCAGAAAAATGATCGCTTAGTGACACTGGCAAAAGGGGGTGAAAGGGTTAACTCTAGGGGCAATCAGGGGGTTAAATCTTTATTGGGGGGTGATAGGGGGCTACCCTGGACCTAACACTAACTGTCCTGACAGTTTTTACTGTCACAACTGACACTGAATGCATTGATCAGTAAAGAAATGATCAATGCAATCAGTGACACTGTGACTGGGGGGGGAGGGGGGGCGGGGGGGGGATCGGGGGGCGATCGGGGGGGGGATCGGGGGGGGTTTGTGTGCCTGTGTGTACCTACATGTCAGTGTAGTGTTGGTGCACACTTACTTTTACTGTTCTCCTCGTAGTCCGGTCAAAAAGACCGCCCCGAGGAGAATGACATCACTTCCTCCTTCCTGTGTAAACAATACACAGGGGAGGAAGCTTCTCATTGGCCAGGAGCGATCCAGAGGGGGTGGCCGAAAACCAACGGCCATCCCCTCATCACGGAGCGCTCCTGGACCGAATCGGACCGCCGTAACCAGCGGGAGGGGGTCCGATCGGACCCCCCACCCGCTGGAAGGCAATCACGTAGATGTACGTGATTATGCCTGCCTGTGCCATTGTGCTGACGTACAATGGCAATACGGCGGTCCTCAAGTGGTTAAAGACAGCAAAAATATATTTGGTGTCATGCTGCTGGCTTTGCTAAGTGATGCTGAACCTTGAACTCTGTAGGCATCATCAAAAAGCTGGTTCGTTAGCCACAGCTCAAGAACCCCTAGCAGCCTCTGGAGGAACCCCCGGGTTCCACGGAACCCTGGTTGAGAATGGCTGATGTACAGTAAATGTCGCAGAACAAACACGACCAAACCGCCAACTGTCCCATGTGCAATCAGGCATCAGGTCCATTCTATCATCTGATTTGGGACTGTCCTAAGATCCAGGGCTTCTGGGCACAAATCGTTCAATTCCTCCACGACACCATGGGCTCTCCCATCACACTAAGCCCTAAACCATGCCCACTTGGCATACACCCAGAGCCAGTCATCAAAAAATTCATCAAGATATTTCTAAATGAAACATTGTTTTCTGCTAGGAAAACCATAGCAAGGCAGTGGATGAGGCCTACCCCACCTGAGTTTAAGATGTGGCTAATGGAAGTAAAAAATTGTTTAAAATACTAAAAACTCATCTACTCCCATAGAGGTTGCCCCTCAAAATATGGTAAAATCTGGGATATATGGCTACAAACTCCGGAGACTCTATGCTGATGCCCCACTTTTCTACATGTCGTTGAATGCCGGTGGCCAGGTTCCCAATAACACTCTCAGTAGAGTAGGAATCATGAGGATGATGAATATTTGCTGTACCAAGCGTGAAATGTTTTTATGCTATCTACTGTATTACCCCGCACTGTAAATTCCCTGTTGTTTCTAACTGCAATCCTCTTTTCACATGAGATGCCTTTTTCTTGTCTCATACTGAACTTATTGTCGCCCTTTCCTGACATTTACTGTGACAATGTTTCAAGTGTAAATTCTATTTTATGTAACGATAAAAAAACAGCTGAATTAAAAAAAAAACTATATACAGTATATACCCTGGTGTACTTTTTCAACACAGAGGAACCCTTGAAATAGTTCTCCGGTCTCAGGGAACCCCTGCTAAAAATTGGAAGTCTACAACTCGTGATACAATAGTGTGATGATCAGTGGGAAGAAAGTTCCTTACACTTGTGGTCATTGGGAAGATTTACCTCCTTACAGATAGTTAAAAAGATCAAAGGTGTCAGTGGGAACTTATCTGAGAGGCAGAAATTGCCCAATGCTGAAGGAACCCCTACAACCTCTGGAGGAACTCTGGTTGAAAATCACTGTAGCTCTACCACAGCTACTCTAGTGAACTGCACTAGGTTCCAGTGCCAAGCATGTGCCCAGCCGCATTCTGAACACCGGAGGTCTGCCACTCAGAGCAGGTGCCAATCAGAGACCGCTTTTCATTCTCTAAGGCCTCTTTCACACATGCGGACATTATGTCCGTATTTCATCCATCCGTTTGAGGATGAAATACGGACATACATGCATCCCTATGGGATAGCGGGTGTCTGTGGATGAACATCCGCAGACACCCGAAATCATCCGCCTCCGCTATTGTCCGATTCTGCAGACGGAGGAAAATCCTATTTTTCTATCCGTCTGCAGAGCGGATTGGATGAACACGGACAGATGGTTCGTGTTCATCCGATCCCCCCATAGAGGAGAGCGGAGAGCTGACAGGGCGGTCCCTGCACAGTGTGCTGGGACCACCCTGTTATCAGCCGGCTCAGCTGGGACAACGGATCGATCCCCGCTGAGCAAGCGGATCATCACGGGGTGGATCATTACTGATCCGTCCCATGTGAAAGGGGCCTTAATGATTGCAAAGCATTCCCTTTTTGGATTAGGTGGAGAGGCAATGTTATCTTTCCTCCTCCAATCACAACACACCATGTATTTATTAATGAGGATTACAGAACCTTACTGATTGGAAGAGCTGGAGTGCCAGTGACCTTCTGTGGTCTGATTACTCCACCCAGCACTGACTGCACTGTACAGGGGTGAATGAAAGTCAGAGTTGTACATAACGCTGCAGCCTAAACATATGGGACAGAATTATTTAGCGTGGATTTATATTAACAGTGCACATGATGTCTAGTTTTAGACCAGAGTTCATCTTTAAAGCCGAACTCGCAGATGTAAAATGCGCAAATGATTGCATCTCTGTAATAATTAATATGTATTTGTTATTAAAATGCAAGCATCTGGCTTTGACTCTGGCAGTTCCTGTACAGCAGAGCCCAGCACATGGGAAAAGCCACACAAGGAAACACTCAGATCTGTGCAGCGCAATGAGCACATTGATAGGAGCAGAGAGCAGAGTGACAAAGAGATGAGCTCATCAGTCAGCTGCGTCTCTTTTACTTTTGGAATCCCATGGAGGCTGGGAGGAGACCTGTAAGTGAAAATGAAAAAGTTGGGGTGACAGAACTGTGTAAATCTCAGGACTGGATTAGCAGAAACTTCCATCTACTTACCTGGAGCTCAGCTTTAAAGTAAGCTTTTCATTTGACAAAACAACATAAAGTAACAGCGGTAATGTAAAACAGGAAAATTCTGATGCCTACATATACCTATATGCAATGTCGTCAAGATTCCCAGAGCCCTTGTGAAACTCTAAAAAGGAAATCTTGACTTTGGCTGAGAAATTTTGATGTCCTCTTTGTCCAATGGAGAGCTGTGGGAGGCAAGAGATTGACTTTCTCAGGGAATAATACTTATATTTCCAGAGGAAGTCAATCTCCTGCCTCCAAAAACTCCACATTGGACATGGAGGACATCAGTTTCTTAACCAACCCATCTTTTTTCTTTGATTAAGTCTTTATTTTTCCCCAGATAATACTCAGAATTAACATGATTGTAAAGGCACGTTTTTTATTTTTTTTAAATAACAAACTTACCTCCACTGTGCAGCTCGTTTTGCACAGAGTGGCCCCGATCGTCCATTTCTGGGGACCACTAGCGGCTCTTGCGGCTCCTCCTTACATCAGATAACCCCCTAGGAGAGCTCTCCTGTGTCCAGCATTTGCATCCACCGACATGAATGCCAGACTCGGACCGCCCCCCCCCCCCCCCCCCCCACACGGCGCTCCGCATCATTGGATTTGATAGACAGCAGCGGGAGCCAATGGCTGCGCTGCTATGAATCTATCTAATCAAGAGCTGGGACCTTGTGGAGAGAGGGACAATTGCGTCCTTGCTGAGGGAAATACGGGGCTCAGGTAAGTAAAACGGGGGTCTGGTGGGGCGGTCACTGCCAGGTATTTTTTCACCTTAATGCATAGGATACATTAA
The DNA here is from genome assembly GCF_037356315.1 of Lithobates pipiens. Lineage (NCBI taxonomy): Eukaryota > Metazoa > Chordata > Amphibia > Anura > Ranidae > Lithobates > Lithobates pipiens. The sequence continues at coordinate 52,957,294 of NW_027507789.1, read as the reverse complement.
GGTGAAAGAACACGAGCGTTTACAAACCCTTTAAGGCTAGATTCACGTTGGTGCATTATGGGAATGTGCACAAAACCACATGCGTTCCTGCAGTGCACAAAAATACGCAGTGCTTTTGCAGGAGTGCGCTGGTACCATTAAATGTTTCTTGTGTACCAAGATGCATCATCCAAAGTATCATGCATTTTAGTGCAGCACAATTTTTAAAAAGGGTCATGCACTTCTTTTGTGAGATTTTCATGGACATTGAAATAAATGGTCTGGTTTAAGCGGGTCGCTCAAAAAAATGCACATGCTCTGCAACACCTTGCCTGGATATGAACGGTGCCTAATGTCGCATACACACAACCGGACTTTGGTCCGACTGTCTTCCCGCGGACTTTCAGTCCGTTCCAACAGACTTTCCGAACTAACGGACTTGGCCACACACGAATGGACTAAGTTTGTTAGAAAATCTGTTTGTTGATGACGTAAGACGGGACTAAAAAAGGAAGTTCAATAGCCAGTAGCCAATAGCTTCCCTTGCGTCGTATTTGGTCTGTCGGACCAGCATACAGATGAACAATTTTCCCGATAGGAATTGAGTCCGTCGGACAGATTTGAGACACGTTCTATTTCTAGGTCCGTCTGATTTTTTAAACGAAAAACGATCAGATTAGCCCACACACGATCGGATTGTCCGACGGACTGATTCCGTTGGACCTAGTCTGCTGGAAAGTCCAGTCGTGTGTACGCGGAATAAGAATCATCCACAGCAAACATTGTTTGGATTTCTCTGTTTATTGGTTTTATTGTTTTATTTGTTGTCCGGAATATGTTGCAATCATTATTATTATTTAGTCACTACATATTATTATTGTGTAGTTATTACAGAGGACAATAAAAAAAGAAATCTGAAACTACTCATTGACATAAGATTACATATAGTTTATGGTAGCAGTCACTTTCCAAGCTGTCCATCACCAGGTAAAACCTCTAGATGGCTCAGGATCGAAAGGGATTTTCAAAGTTGATTCTGAGGACATCATTCAAGTTGACTCCCCACAATGCCTATTATTATTATTCAGGATTTATATAGCGCCAACAGTTTGCACAGCGCTTTAAAATATGAGGGCAGACAGTACACTTACAATACAAATCAATACAGGAGGGATCAGAGGGCCCTGCTCGTTAGAGCTTACAATCTAGAATACAGTACATTATATACTCACTCTTCTTTTATAGGCTACTTTCACACTCAGACCGCCCCAGCATTAGTGGCGCTGTGCGGGCGGGAGCAGGGGGGCACTTTTAACCCCAAAGAAGGGGTCAACAAGGGGTTAACCACTTCAGCCCCGGAAGATTTGGCTGCTGAATGACCGGGCCATTTTTTGCGATTCAGCATTGCGCCGTTTTAACTGACAATTGCGCAGTCATGCGACGCTGCAATCAAAAAAAAAATAGAGTTTTCTTTTGATGGTATTTGATCGCCTCGCCAGTTTTTATTTTTTATTTTTACAAACAAAAAAATAGCGACAATTTTGAAAAAACGCATTATTTTTTACTTTTTGCTATAATAAATACCCCCAAAAATATATATAAACATTTTTTTTTCCTCAGTATAGGCCGATACGTATTCTTCTACATATTTCTGTTAGAAAAATCACAATAAGCGTTTATTGATTGCTTTGTGCAAAAGTTATAGCGTCTACAAAATAGGGGATAGTTTTATGGCATTTTTATTTTATTTATTTTTTTACTAGTAATGGCAGCAATCAGCGATTTTTATCGGGACTGCGACATTATGGTGGACACATCAGACACTTTTGCCACAATTTTGGGACTTATACAGTGATCAGTGCAATTAAAAATGCATTGATTACTGTGTAAATGTGACTGACAGTGAAGGGGTTAACCACTAGGTTAACCACTAGGTCGTGCTATAGGGGTTAAGTGTGTCCTAGGGAGTGATTCTAACTGTGGGGGGGAGGGGTGTATGTGACACGACACTGATCACCGCTCCCGATCACAGGGAGCAGTGATCAGTGTCAGTGTCATTAGGCAGAATGGGGAAATGCTTGTTTACATTAGCATTTCCCCGTTCTTCCTCTCCGTGAGACAAACGCAGGTACCCCCCCTCGGGACCTGCGATCCCGGAGGGCGCGCGTGCCTGCAAGCCTCCTCTTAAAGGGCAACGTACAGGTACGTTATTGTGCCTGTACGTGCCCTTCTGCCGCAGTATATCTGTGTCGGGAAGGCGGTCGGGAAGCGGTTAAACCTTTTTTTAAATTTCTTCAGTTGCTTCTTTGTTTCCATGCCTAGGCAAATTATGTCATACATCCCAGGAGTCTTCAGAAGGGGAGGAGGAGCTTTCTCAGATAAGCATACCTTCTCCTGCTTGCATGCCTGAGCTAAGGGCAGGTGGATTCAAGGAAGTAAATGCTACATGAATCATCTGCTCTTATTCAAGATGGCCAGGGCCAGAAAAGGTAGGAGGTGTTTCAAATCAAATTGATTTCTCAACAAAATAAAGCACCAAGACATGGATGGATGGGGAAGTTTGCTTTACATAGTTACATAGTTACACAGTTAGGTTAAAAAAAAAAAAAAAAAAAGACAAAAAGCCCATCTAGTTCAAGCTATAGCTTTGAATATTAAAGGGGTTGTAAAGGATCAAGGTCTTTCACCTTAATGCATTCTATCCTTGCTGCAGCTCTCCCCAGAGCCCCCTCCCTTTTTTCTTACCTGAGCCTATCCGTTCCAGCTATGTGCACCAGTGGCTCCAGGCGCTGTCTTGTCCTCCTTGGATAGATTATTAGCAATGGGAGCCATTGTCTCCCGCTGCTGTCAATCAAATCCAGTGACACGGAAGTGGGGGGGGCGGGGGCCGAGTCCAGCTGTCTGCATCAATGGACGCAGCAGTGGGACACTGGAGTGTGCCCGCATGGGTGCCCCCAGTGAAAGCGGCTCTCCGTGGGGGCACCCGATGAAGGGGAGGGGGCCAGGAGCACCGACACCCCAGGGAACCCCAGAAGAAGAGGATTGGAGCTGCTCTGTGCAATATCCTTGCAAAGACCAGGTAATTATAACATGTTTGTTATTTTTATTAATAAAAATGTGCAACCCCTTAAAAAATGTATGAATTGTGGGGGGGGGGGGGTGGTTATGTTTTATCTTTTTTTGTACTTATACATAGTTCGTTTTCTATGTTAATAAGGTTATTAAGTCGGTGAGATCTGATACCGGGTTATAACTTGTAATTTTGTATGTTTTGTATGTATTTCTCTTTGGTAAAGAAAAAAAAAAAAAAACTTTATGAATAAAAAATAAAAAAAATGTAAAAGTCAGTAGCTACACTGCTGACTTTTAATAAGCACACTTACCTGTCCAGGGTGCCCACAATGTCGGCCACCCAAGGCCGATCCGTCCATCGGATTGGGTCTCGGCGCCGCCATTTGAACTAAGGGAAACAGGCACTGGAGCCTTGAGGCTTCACTGCCCGTTTCCTACTGGCGCTTTATGAATGGCCGGCTGTGTTCTGGGGCACACACAGTTCCCAGAACACAGCGCGCCCCATTCCCCAGAAGACAACGCGAGGAGGAGAAAAATGAAGATCACCGTGGAGTAGGAAGTGGCAGATTAGGACAATCTGCCTAGCAACAGCCATTTCTGGTAAGTAAAAAAAAAAGAATTTTCACTTTTTTTTTCCAGATTTTTAATAGCATTTTTATGTCATTTTTTTTTTAGGGTGGACCTCCACTTTAAATAGCATTTTTTGTTTGTGGTGCTCAGATGAAGTATAATTCCACTTTAATGTGAATCTGTCTTTAAAAAAAAAATGAAGGCACGCGATATTCGGGTCAAACAAAACTCCAACAAATACGAGTATAACGTATAGTAGAATAGTTCTCTCTGTTGCATTAATCGAAGAGAACTTCATCACATAACATGACAAAAAAATAAATAATGGGCAGACTCGATTGACTACCCAGCCTTTTTTCTGATGTCACTTTTCTATGTTTCTATACCGCAGGCTCTACATTGCGGCCTGAGTTTTTATAAAGGGGGCATAAAATGTCATCAGCGGAATAGAGTTTAGCATATGGGCTATTGGGCTATTGTCGTTCCACTAAAATCAGATCCATTCTTTTTTCCCATTTCCTTCAAAACTGGTCATGTCTAAAAAAAAAAAAAAAAAAAAAAAAAAAGACTTAAAAATAATTTTATACAAACAAACTGTAATACTATAAAAATTTTACAGCATTGCATAACATTCTCTCTCAACCTGGATGCGGTGACAGATTCTGCTCATTTATATATTTTTTTAAACCCGATGCCCTAGAAATAAGTTTTCTTGTCATTTCCTGTGAGTATGGTCACTTCAGTATCTGGGAAAAAATCCCTGTGAATCACAAGACGTGAGGAAGTACCCAGAGGCTGCAGGCTGTAGAGTCCTGGAACCGAACACCATTGCAGGTCCAAACTTGCTCTGCTGTGTACATAATACACACCTGTTCCTATGCATTAGAGTTAGCCTTGCACCAAACCTTAGCACATAATCTGTCCACAGCATTGCACTTTCCTGCCACTTTCGGGAAGTCATTTCTCAAGAACGTTAGCTTGTTTGCTTCCAAGAATATTAGGAAACCGAGTCAAACCACAAAGTCGGGGGGGGGGGGGGGGGGGGAGGAGGGTGAAGAAAGGTGTTAGAGGGGGAAGAGCGATGGAAGGTAGAAAATTCATACTTGGTGTTTATTTATTAAGACAGACCTATCTTTCCAGAATATATTTCTGGATGAACCAAAGGTTATTACTTTTAAATATTATGCACATTATGGTATTTTTCTGTTCTAGCTTACATATATACAGGGGCGGACTGACCATTTGGCCACTCGGGCACTGCCCGGGGGCCCCAGGCCACTAGGGGGCCCCATCAGGGTTGCCAGCCTCAGTAAAACCAGGGACAGTATGTAAAAATCTGTGTTTTTTTTTTTACATCTGTCTTTGAAATGTCCCTTACCGACATCCTTTTGGTCAAAAAATCCTGAGATTATAACTGCCCCACCTCTCCAGTACCTTCTCAGCCAATAGAAAAATGTCTGTGTATACTGTGTGTACATGTACAGTATGTATATACTGTGTGATTGTATAGTGTGTGTGTATACTGTGTGGCCCCTTAATCTCTGATTACCTGGGGGGCCCCATAATCTCCCATTGCCCGGGGGCCCCATGAGTTGTCAGTCTGCCCCTGCATATATACAGTATCTCACAAAAGTGAGTAAACCCCTCACATTTTTGTAAATATTTTATTATATCTTTTGATGTGACAACACCGAAGAAATTACACTTTGCTACAATGTAAAGTAGTGAGTGTACAGCTTGTATAACAGTGTCAATTTGCTGTCCCCTCAAAATAACTCAACACACAGCCATTAATGTCTAAACCGCTGGCGACAAAAGTGAGTGCACCCCTATATGAAAATGTCAAAATTGGGCCCAAAGTGTCAATATTTTTTGTGGCCACCATCATTTTCCAGCACTGCCTTAACCCTCTTGGGCATGGAGTTCATCAGAGCTTCACAGGTTGCCACTGGAGTCCTCTTCCACTCCTCCATGATGATATCACGGAGCTGGTGGATGTTAGAAACTTTGCGCTCCTCCACCTTCCAATTGAGGATGCCCCACAGATGCTCAATAGGGTTTAGGTCTGGAGAGATGCTTCGCGAATCCATCATCTTTGCCCTCATATTCATAGCAAGGCAGTGATTGTCTTGGAGGTGTGTTTGGGGTCATGTTGGAATATTGCCCTGCGGCCCAGTCTCCTGGCAGCACTCATGCAGCCCAAGACCATGACACTCCCACCACCATGCTTGACTGTAGGCAAGACACAAGACAAACTTGTCTTTGTACTTCTCACCTGGTTGCCGCCATACACACTTGACACCATCTGAACGAAATTAGTTTATCTTGGTCTCATCAGACCACAGGACATGGTTCCAGTAATCCACTTAGTCTGCATGTCTTCAACAAACTGTTTGCAGGTTTTCTTGTGCATCATCTTTGGAAGAGGCTTCCTTCTGGGACGACAGCCATGCAGACCAAATTGATGCAGTGTGCTGCGTATAGGGTCTGAGCACTGACAGGCTGACTCCCCACCCATTCAACTGCCGCAATGCTGAAAGCACTCATATGTCTATTTCTCAAAGACAAGCTCTGGATATGACGCTGAGCATGTGCACTCACCTTCTTTGGTCCACCATGACAAGGCCTGTTCTGAGTGGAACCTGTCCTGTTAAACTGCTGTATGGTCTTGGCCACCATGCTGCAGCTCAGTTTCAGGGTCTTGGCAATCTTCTTACAGCCTAGGGCATCTTTATGTAGAGCAACAATTATTTTTTTCAGATTCTCAGAGAGTTCTTTGCCATGAGGCACCATGTTGAACTTCCATTGACCAGTATGAGAGAGTGAGAGCGATAACACCAAATTTAACACAACTGCTCCCCATTCACACCTGAGACCTTGTAACACTAATGGGTCACATACCACCAGGGGAGGGAAAATGGCTAATTGGGCCCAATTTTGACATTTTTACTTAGGGGTGTACTCACTTTTCTCTTTTCAGATATTTATTTATAAAAAAAATTTAAAACCATTCATCATTTTCCTTCCACTTCACAATTATGTGCCACTTTGTGTTGGTCTATCACATAAAATTCCAATAAAATACATTCACATTTTTGGTTGTAACATGACAAAATGTGGAAAATTTCAAGGGTATGAATACTTTTTCAAGGCGCTGTACTGTACATGCAGCCGGTGACATCAGCAGCACATGCACTCTGAAGGAACGGCCGTTCTCTCAGAGTCATGCGCCGTAAATGGCGCTCCTGCGTGGATGTCCAGGAGTGATTTAATCGTGGCTCCGGCAACTCACACATCCAGAGTCCGTTAAGATGGGTGAAGATGGAAGCCCTGTCAGCGGTGACAGCTTGCCACAGGAAGGGCTTTGTTTTAAGGTAAGTTTCACATAATGTGCTAGTATGCAAATTATAACTTTGTCTTGCAGGTTAAAAAAAAAATTGCTGCCAGTTTACTACCGCTTTAAGGTTTGAACTACAGACAAAAATGTTGCCATTGTGATATATAATGTCTTTATAAATAAAACCAAGTTTCATAAACAAACAAAAATATTGCTTTTTGACAAACAGAAGTGCAACTTTAAAATATACAAAAAAATAGTAAACTGTAAACTCTATTGGCTGTAATGCCATTGCCCATACTGTATTACCTGAATATATTACCAACATTAAATATTAGGGAAAAAAAATAAGAAAAGTATTTTTCTTATTTTTTTTTTCTTTCAGCTGCTTATTCTCATGTGGTAGTGCAATAGTGCAATATATGTTTAGACTTTAATGTGCTATTATTATATTGTTATATGCTGGGAATGGAATTGTGTTGCTGATTTAGAAAAGGCCAGTAGAGGGCACCAAAGATATATTGTGAATGAGTGTAATGTGTGGAACTGCATAGGAAAGGGAAAAGATTTATGGGATCCTGCGTCTCTCAGCCAATACAGCCTGCCGATAGAGTCAGACAGGCGGAGCTTCAAGGAAAGCGGAAGTTCTAGTGGATAAACATCCCTCCTTCACATTTTCGTTCTGTTTTCGTTCGTTGCCAAAAATTAGGATTGAAAACTATGACAAAAATATTTTTCATCTACGAAATTAACACTGATATGCAGGAGGCTTAATTTTTTTTTAATCTAAAACCAATCTATTTTGAGAAAGGATTAAAGTGGTTGTAAACCCTTACAAACCACTTTGACCTACAGGTAAGCCTAGAACAAGGCTTACCTGTAGGTCCAAGAAATATCACCTAAACCTATACGGTTTAGGAGATATTTACCCGAAGACAGCCACCGTTGTCTACGGCACATGCGCCGTAGACAGCGGCACGCAGGCGCACTGGGCAGGCTGCAGATCACGGCGATATGCCGCGAGTGTCGGCTCTCGTGCGCATGCGCGGGAGTGACATCATCGCGGCTCCGGCGAATCACAGCGCCGGAGCCGCGAGACCCGGAAGTCGAACCGGGATCCATGGCAGAGGAGGAAGACGGAGGACCGCTTCGGAGGCTTCGTTCTCAGGTAAGTTATTCATAATGAGCTAGTATGCTATGCATACTAGCTCATTATGCCTTTGCCTTGCAGGGTGTTTTTTATTTTTATTTTTCTTTCCCTTTACTTCCTCTTTTACATTTTTTGCTGTGATTCCCCACAGGGGAGACTCACTCTGTTTGTCCTGGAGACCTTTGTCATGTGGGTTAAATGTTATGCAAGGATCCAAAATTTTAAGTTGTCACCATAACAGGAATAAAGAGAAAATCCTCTACTTGCTTCGGTTACAGCGGTCCAGGTGGGGATTTCCTTTACTTTAGAGAGCTTCCCCCTTACTTCCTGTTGTGTCTCTGAGACAAGGCGTGAAGTTAAATCCCCCCCATTGACACAGAAATTAAGCCCGGTACGCAGGAGGCGAATTTTGTCCAGTTCAGCAGGAACCAGCTGACCTTCAGTACATGTGTATCACTGTCTGTTCAAAAGAAGCCGGTCTAATGGTCTTGTTGGAAAACCAGCATTCGATCAGCAATTTTAGCCAATGGCTGCAAGCACTGATCGGTGTATTCTGATGGGGGAATTTCTCCCTGTCATGCCACATACACACTATTGGAATTCTCGTTGGAAAAAGCTCTGATGGTTTTCCCGACGGAATTCTGACGGAATTTGGCTCAAGCTGTCTTTCCTACACACGGTCACACCAAATTCCAATCGTTTATAACGTGGTGACGTTCAACACGTACAACGAGACTAGAAAAAGGAAGTTCAATAGCCAGTAGCCAATAGCTTCTGTCTCGTAGTTGAATCTGAGCATGCGTGAATTTTGGAATTACCGATAGAAAGTTTTTCCATCGGGAAAATTGAGAACTGGCTATCAATTTTTGGCTGGCGGGAATTCGGACAGCTAAATTCCGATAGAGCCTACACACGGTTGCATTTTCTGATGAAAAGCTCTCATCTGTCTTTTTCTGGCCTGAATTCCGATCGTGTGTACGCGGCATTAGAGTACATTAGCTCAACGGGAGGGATCCCTGCTTCATACATTGTTGTGTTCATGTGGGGATCTGCCAATTTGTTTTTCATCCAACCCACTGGTTGTACCCAGCTTTAGACCAAAAATTTGCAGCAGCTTTAACCATTCCTTACTCTATATATAATTAGAAGAAACAAGATTTTTGCTTTAGTTTACTTTAAAGGTTTGTGTGTTTTTCACCTTAATGCATCTTTTTGAAGCCTATTAGAGCCTAATACATGCTTAAAAGAAACCCCATTGGAATCCATGCACCCCACATATAGATTATGGGGGTCGAACGCATGGAACTCCCCTGCGCCCTGCATTATGGGACGCCACAGGAATACAAGGCATTCTATGAATGGAAAACAGGAGAGGAGGATACAGAATACAATGGACAAGGGGGCAGGAAAGGAAGGGTAAACAACAACATCCCTTGGGCAAGGTATGTCTTTTTGCTGATGACACAAAGTTGTGTAATAGGGTTGATACCCCTGGAAGTGTCTGTAACATGGAACATGATTTGGCATTGCTGGAAGATTGGTCAAAGCAGTGGAGACTGCAGCTTCTAAATGTAAAATAATGCACCTAGGGAAAAAGAATCCCCTGAGAGAGTACAATATTGGGGGTACAGTGTTAGCCAGCAATACAGAGGAAAAATGATTTGGGGGTACTTATTTTCAGATCATTGCAAAATGAGCAAACAATGTAACCAGGTAGTGGGAAAAGTGAAGAGAATTCTAGGATGTATCAGAAGAGGGATCTCCAGCAGGTGGAAGGAGGTCCTCCTGATTCCCCTATATAGATCATTAGTGGGACCTCATTTAGAATACAGTGTCCAGTTCTGGAGACCTCACATAAAGATATCGATAAGATAGAAGTCCAGAAACGGGTAACAAAAATGGTGAAAGGTTTGGGGGATAAAACTTATTAAGAGCGCCTTCAGGAACTTAATATGGACAGTCTGGAGGTAAGAAGGGAAAGGGGGGACCTGATTGAAACCTTTAAATACATCAAGGGGGTGACTAGGGTTCAGGAGGGCAGTTTTTTTCAATATGAAACCAAAATAAAGAACACGGGGACAATGCCCTCAAACTAACTGGCGGAAAGTTCAAAACTAATCTTGGAAAGTATTATTTTACTGAAAGGGTAGTTGATGCTTAGAATAAACTACCAGCGGAGGTAGTGAGACAGTCAACAGTAAATGGATTCAAACATGCTTGGGATAAAGCAAGATTTATAGTCAGACAATAAAAATGAATGAAAAAAAAAATGGGCATACTCGATGGACTTTTTCTGCCGCCACTTTTCTATCTTCCTATGTTTCCCTTCATTGTATGAGAGCAGCTCTCATAGCTCTCATTCCCACATTGATGGAAGTACAATGCTGGCTGTAATTCCCAGCATCATGGAAGCTAGGATTTGAACACAGCAGCGATCCAGACCTAAAGTAGATTTACCATCATTAGAGGTAAATTGATTGTACAGAGCACCAATCAAAAAACGTTGTTTTTCTTAGCCCTTGTACATGCGGTTGGACATTCTGATGGAAAATATCCAATCGGACCGTGTTGTCGGATAATCCGTGTGTGGGCTTCATCTGACTTTTTGTCCGACCAACAAAGTTTGAGAGCTGGATATAAAATTTTTCCGACAACATGATCCGATCGGACTTTGTCCTATCGTTTGTAGAGAATTCCGATCGGACAAAGTGCCACGCATGCTCAGATCAAATTCCTAGACCAAAGCTATTGGCTACTAGCCTGAACGTAGTTCCATCGTAACTAAATTACGTCATCACGTTCTGAACGATCGGATTTTCCGACAACTTTGTCCGACCGTGTGTATGCAACACCAGTTTCGGACAAAATCCGTCGGATTTTGTTGTTGGAATGTCAGACCATGTGTACAAGGGCTTAGAGTTTAACGTTAAAGCGATATTAAAATCTTGTTTTCTTTCTAAAATAATAAACGTGTTATACTTACCTGCTCTGTCCAGTGGTTTTGCATAGAGTAGACCCGATCCTCCTCTTCTCAGGTCCAACGCCGGTGCTCCTGGCCCCCTCCCTCCTTCCTGCCGGGAGCCCCTACAGCAAGCATATCGCTTTGTGGGCACCCAAGCAGGTATGCTCTTGAATCATGGCTCTGTGTGTTCATTCAGACAGGGAGCCGCAACTCAGCCCCACTCCCTCCGTCTCCTGATTGGCTAACTGACTGTGATTGACAGCAGCGGGAGCCAATGGCTTCCGCTGCTGCCAAAAAACAATCAGGAATGCAAATCCTCGGGAAGAGAAAAGGCTTACCATGACATCACTGGATCAAAATGGGGCTCATGTAAGTACTGGGGGGGCCGCTATGCACAGAAGGTTTTTTACCTTCATGCATAGAATGCATGAAGGTAAAAAATCTTAAGTTGCCACCTGTTCTGGATTCCCTGGGATACAGCAGAGAGGGTCGCCCACTGATAACCTTGTCTGTCTATTAAAAATGCGGGGGGGGGTTAAAGTTATTCTCAAGGTTGTAATTTAAAAAAAGCAAAAAACACAAAACCGGCTCCTTCCCTGTCTGTGACTGAAGTCTCCCCTCTTCTCTCTCCTGCCTCTGAGTGAGTACACTAAAGTAAATCAGGGTTCTCAGACCACCCTTTACATCAGAGTTCCCCTTTACACCAGAGACCATAGTGTTCCTTCTTACATGAGTCCTCTCCATACCTCAGAGTTCTCAGTGTTCCCCCATAAGTCAGGGTTCCCAGAGCATCCCTTACATCAGAGTCTGCAGAGTCCCCCCTTACAGTGTAAGGGAACTCTACAAGTTCAGATGTAAAGAGGGAACTCTGCAGATTCAGATGTAAAGGGGGAACTCTGCAGATTCAGATGTAAAGGGAAAACTCTGTGGATTCAGATATAAAAAGGAAACTCTGGGGATTCAGATGTAAAGGAGGACTCTTGTGATTAACTTTATATGATTAGAAAAGTTATTTATTCACAAAATATATGTATAGTTTATACAAAAAAAAATTGCTGTGAGCCGCTAAAGTGTTCAAGTATGACTTGAAGAAAAGGTGGCAACCCTATTACAACCACTTTAACCACTAAAGCCCCGGACCATTTTGCAGCTAATGGACAGGCCCCTTTTTGCGATTCGGCACTGCGTCAATTTAACTGACAATTGCGCGGTCTTGCGACATTGCTCTCAAACAAAATTGGCGTCCTTTTTTTCCCAAAAATAGAGGTTTCTTTTGGTGGTATTTGATCACCTGTGCGGTTTTTATTTTTTGCGCTATAAATAGAAATAGAGCGACAATTTTGAAAAAAATTCAATATTTTTTACCTTTTGCTATAATAAATATCCCCCAAAAATATATAATAAAAAAAATTTTCCTCAGTTTAGGACGATACATATTCTTCTACATATTTTTGGTAAAAAAAATCGCAATAAGTATTTATTGATTGGTTTGCGCAAAAGTTATAGCGTCTACAAAATAGGGGATAGTTTTATGGCATTTTTATTAATTTATTTTTTACTAGTAATGGCGGCGATCAGCGATTTTTATTGTGACTGCGACATTATGGCAGACACATCAGACATTTTTGACACATTTTTGGGACCATTGTCATTTATACAGCAATCAGTGCTATACAAATTCACTGATTGCTGTGTAAATGACACTGGCAGTGAGGGGGTTAACCAGGGGGTGGCAGTGTAGGGGTTAACTGTTCCTAGGGGCGTGTTACTAACTGTGGGGGGGCTGGGCTTTGTGTTAGTGAACACTGATCTCTGCTCCAATCACATGGAGCAGAGATCAGTGTCACTTGCTGATAGGCAGAACAGGGAGATGCTGTTTACAATGGCATCTCCCCGTTCAGCCACCCCGTGAGACGATCGCGGGTATCCCCGCAGCGATCGAGTCCGTGGGACCCGCGATCGGACTCACGGGGGTCCCCGACAGGCACGCGAGCGTGCCGCCAGCGGCATGCATGCCATGGCAGGGCAGCATATAGAAATGGACGTACCTGTACGCCAATATGCCTGCCCGTTCCATTCTGCTGACGTACATAGGCGTGCGCCGGTCGGGAACTGGTTAAGTGGTTAAAGTGACTGTCACAATTTGAATAAACTAAAAACATGGCGGTCTACAAAAAAAAAAAAAAAAGCATTAACACTTATCCGTCCTGCTGCCATTTCCACCAAACTCTGCAATAATGTTGCTGAGAAATCTTCTGCATCCTTCATTTCCAGGCTCCTTTAGTTTAGTCATAGCTCCCAACTGTCCCTGATTTCGAGGGACTATCCCTGATTTGGAACAATGTCCCTCATTACTCATCATTTGTCCCTCATTTTGATCTAAAATAAATATAGCTGTATATAAAATCCAAAAACCAATATAAAGGAATAGTAGTGGTTAAAAAAAAGCACTTGTGGGTTTAACCAGTCTTGTATTTTTGTACAATTCTCCTTTAAGGGGGCGTGGCAAGGGGTGTGTCCTATGCCTGCATAATTTTGCTGATGGCTGTCCCTCATTCGCATCTCAAAAAGTCGGGTGTTATGGTTTAGTGAACTGAGCATAAGGGTCTCTGAAATGTATAGGGTTCAGAATCAGTGAGTTGGAATAAAAAGGTAGAACTATAGGAAAAACCTTTTTTTTTTTTGGATAGGGCAAGGGAGGGTTATAACCCCTGTCGGGTTTTTTGGTGTCCCGTTGCAGAGATTTTCCTTCACTTCCTTTCCCATAGCCAAACAGGAATTAAGAGGAAATCCCTGTAAATTAAGGGAGTTCCTTGGGGCTCCCCAGGTCACCAGAACTAGTGTTCCTATTAGAACATTTTCCCTCTATTACTTTTCTTGGAACCACCCAAAATTTGGGATTTTTTTTTACTTTCACTTTCCATGATAATGTATACAGGACAAACAGAGAGGGTGAATCTCCGTAAGGGGGGCACAGAGAGCAATAAAAATGGACAAGCATTCTAATCACTCTCTACCCTATCCAAAACACAACAAAAAAATTGCCTTTAGTTGTACTTTAGAAGGGAGGAGAGTGGGTTTACATCCACTTTAAACTACTGCCATAGTGGTTATCTATAAGGATATACACACCTCCTGCATGTATCCTTACCTGTCATATGTCTCCCCTCTGTCTGTTATGAGACCCAAAAAACTGCAGATTCTGTGGGTCTGTTGTCCGGTGGAGTCGTGATGTAAGTAGATTCCCCACCCACCTCTACACTCCCCTTGTGAAACATGCATTTTCTCCTGTGTATTTCTTACACTTAACTTCTGCTATAATCACTAATATCCAGTCAAAACACAAAAAAGTCACATGGCTTCAGCATGCCCAATCATGCTGAGGTGTGGAGCAGCCAATCCCGGGAGAGCTGGAGAAGAAAGGAGGAGGGGATTTAAAGCACACAGAATGTCTTGCTCAGGCTAGTGCATTAGATATGTAAATTACCTGTCCCTCACAGCAAGGGGGACGCCTATTTCTCTGTGTGTCCGTTTTTATCTCACTGAAAAAAGATAAGAGGACTGCTCAGAGCTGGTTTAACTCTGGCCACAGATGACATGAAATCCTATACTGTACAAGTTGCAAGTCTTAATTAAAAAAAAAAAATTGGGTTTACACCCACTTTAAGGCATGAGTGGGTTCAAGACTGAGCTGCAAGTAGAGTGCATTTTGGGTATGGGTTGGTTGGTGGTCTACTCCAGGTCTCTGGTGTGTAACGCTGGTGAAAACAGCAATCTTTTCCTATCTAGCTGTTATAAACATGCCAGGCAACAAACATCATAGAAGTGATACCGTACAGATGATGTACAGCAAAATTGCAAGTGAGTTGGAGGGAGGGCAATCTAGTTATCCACTGGTTATGAAAATGTATTCTTTTAGAATATGTGTATTTGCTTTGCCTTTCTAAGCATTTAAATTAAAATTGCTTGTGTTTACAGTGAAAGTAAAGTCACCATATGCATGTTAAATAAAATGTTAGCCCACAACAAAAGCACTAAGCCCCCATTAACATGGGCCACCTGCGTTTGTTTTATTTAAATGTATTAAATGTAATTGATCCAGGAAGAATAGTCCCACACACTTCTACCCACGGCAATTGTGCAGAATAGCCACTATACTGATTTTGTTTCCATGGGGAACTAAACAGTGCATGAGGCTGAGCACATTGTCATCCATCCTGGCATCACAGAGATGTCTGGGAAGCTACAGTATGCTGGAGCATCATCACCCTCCTCCTCTAGTGATATCTGTCTGTCAATATGGGCAATTAGTAAGCTGTCCTGATATCTATTTGCCTGCCTATAGTGACAGTTATCAGGAGAGGATGTTGCAAGAGCAGAATGATCCTGGTACAGTCAACCTGTGCTTTGTCCATGCATGGCAAAGCAACAGATTCCCTTTAATGCCCTCCCCTCCAGCCGCACATACTCATGTTTCCTTTGCTGCCTCCCTGCTCCTTTCAGCTGACAGAAGTGAAGAAATATTGCATTGTGTAATCTCTGAATCGCTCCTATCTGAGTTTACACTAGGCTGAGGACTCTTCCTGGAGCGGTGCGCTGACAGGACGGTAAAAAAAAGTCCTGCTAGCCGCATCTTTGGATCGGTGAAGGAGTGTATTCACCGCTCCTACCTATTGAAATCGATTGGGGCAGCGCGGCAATACCGCGGAGCTGCAGCGGCACTTTGCGAGTGGTTTTAACCCTTTTTCAGCTGCTAGCGGGAGGTAAAACAGCCCCGCTAGCAGCTGAATACCGCTGCTAAAACGACGGTAAAGCGCCGCTAAAAATAGAGAGCTTTACTGCCGACGCCTGCACCGCCCCAGTGTGAAAGGGGACATTAAAGTGGTTGTAAACCCTTGCTACCAACTTTGACCTACAGGTAAGCCTAGATTAAGGCTTACCTGTAGGTCCAAGAAATATCTCCTAAACCTATACGGTTTAGGAGATATTTACCTGAAGACAGCCACCGCTGTCTACGGAGCATGCGCCGTAGACAGCGGTGCGCAGGCGCACTGGGCAGGCCACAGATCGCGGCGACATGCCGCGAATGTCGGCTCCCGTGCGCATGCGCGGGGCTGACATCGCTGCTACGGCGAATCACAGCGCCGGAGCAGCGAGACCCGGAAGTCACTCTGGGATCCATGGCAGCGGCGGACATGAGGACCGCTTGGGGGGCTTCGTTCTCAGGTAAGTTATTCATAATGAGCTAGTATGTTATGCATACTAGCTCATTATGCCTTTGCCTCGCAGGGTGTGTGTTTTTTTTTTTTAGCCTTTACTTCCTCTTTAAAGCATTCCTTGCATTAAAGGGGTTGCAAACCCTCGTGTTTTTTCACCTTAATGCATCCTATGCATGTGAAAAAACACCTGGCAGTCACCAACCCCCCAGCCCCCGTTTTACTTACCTGAGCCCCTAAACCCCTTAGGCGGGGACATGCTCTCCCTCTCTCCACAGGGTCCTGGATCTTGATTGGATAGATTGATAGCAGCGCAGCCATTGGCTCCCGCTGCTGTCAATCAAATCCAATGAAAAATAATAATTACAAACCCGTGCTATGGAGATAAACAATACCAAAAAACATATATATAAAAAAATTATATGAAAATAGATAATTATATATATGTGTGTGTGTGTGTGTGTGTGTGTGTGTGTGTGTGTGTATCTCGGGGTTGCTGCTGTAGTAAAAGGGGTAAATGTCCCAAAGAGATGAAAAAGACATTTAAAACTCAGCGCTGCTCCTATAATACACATATAATGTCAAATACTGATATAAGCATACAAAGTGATATTCTAGTGTAATTAAAGTGCATACAATATATGTAAACAATAAAGTGCATACAATGTTGCCAAACATTAATAAGTATCTTGCTGGCTTTGCTGGGGCTCTGGAAGCCATTGGCTCCTGGTGCTGCCAATCAAAGCCAGTGACAAAGGAGCGACCGAGTCCTGAGGTTTGTGTCAATGGATGCTGCAGCGGGGCTTGGGAGCGAACAAGAATGAGTGCCCTATGATAAGCGGCTTCCTGTGGGGGAACTAGGTGGTGAGGAGTCAGCAGTGCCAGCAGAGGACTCAAGAAGAGGAGGTTCGGGGGGCGCTCTGTGCAAGAGAAGGTAAGCCTAGACATTCTTTAATACCACTTTAAAGTAAACCTGAGGCTTTGCCCCACGTGGGTCATGCACAGCTTTCCTTTAAAGAGGAAGTAAACCCTGATGGGTTTACTTCCTCTTTAATTCCCTGCAAAGGTAAAGCATAATGGACTACTATGCATCGCATAGTAGCCCATTATGTGTCACTTACCTGACACAGCAGCCAGCAAAGTCACAGCTGTCCCCTTGTGTACAGAGCCTCCATCTTCTTGGTGGGTCTCGCTGCTCCGACGCTGTCATTCGACGGAGCCGTGATGACGTCACTCCCGCGCATGCGCACGGGAGCCGCCACTCGCGGCATATCGCCATTAACAGTGGCATGCTCAGTGCGCGATGCCTGTCTTTTGGCAAATATCTCCTAAACCGTGTAGGTTTATGAAATATTTCTTGGACCTACAGGTAAGCCTTAATCTAGGCTTACCTGTAGGTCAAAGTGGTTTGTAAGGGTTTACAACCACTTTAAGTGATAACCTGTATTGGCTAAATAACAACACGCTTCTTTAATGAAATTTTTTAAAAAACGAGTATGCAGTGGATATGATACTAGCTGTTTTTTTTCTGATAGATTTAGATTCACAGCTATCGATCAAAGTCTTCTCTCAACATGATGGAGATATGAAGATGAAGATACCATTTTCTAGATCAGTGGCCTCTAAACTGCGTCCCGGGGGCCAGGTGCAGCCCTTTGCTTGCTTTTATGGGGCCCTTGGGCACTATTTCACCCACTGGTACCAACAGTGGGTATCACAATATATCTAAAAGTAGTCACATTCAGCTGGACTTGTTCTATAATGTTGAAGGCATTTTGTAGCTCATCCAAGCCACTTTAGCCTGAAGAAGTGGCTTGGATAAGTTACAAAACATCGACGTTCCAGAACAAGTCCAGCTGAATGTGTCTAATTACTACTAGATATTTCAATGTAAACAATATTTTAGTAATTTATCACATCTATGGGTCATAATAACATTTTCTAAGTAGTTGATGATGATTAGTACTGAAAAATACAAAGCTTTTTACTAGAGAAAACAGCATAAGCATACATGAAACATGTTCGACTGAGGGTATATAACCAACCTTCAAAACATTGGCTTCAATAATATGGAACAGTGGCTATCCATATTTGGGAAGGCTGAATCTTGCAATTTGTTTGCAAATTTTAGAATCAGTGATGTAAAAAGTGACTATTGCCCAATGTCATAACAGGACTCTATCAATAGACACTAAGAGGCCGATTAATCAATCAGCTGTCTGGTTATACTCTGCCCATGCTGCAGCTTTTGATGGCAAAAAATAGGCTGGCACACCCAGTATAATTATAAAGCAAATAGTTACGCTTTACAAATGTGCTCTTTGCTTCAACACACATTCATTCACAATTCACTGTTCTATACAGCAGAGAAGTTCGCCCACTGATGACCTTGTCTATCTATAGTGAAAGGTTTTAAAATGCGGGGGCTTAAAGTGATTCTCAAGGATGTAATTAAAAAAAGCAAATAACACAAGACGAAGCTCCTTCCCTGGCTTCGAAAAATTGTATCCAACTTTAGTGCCATATCTTATTATAAAGTCAATGCTTCCAAGTCCTTTATATTGGATCTAGGGATTCCCTCACCTATAAAAACCACCTTACAAGCACAATATCTCTGGGTCATCAACTCAATTCCCTATTTGGGCAAATAGTGTACCCTCTTTATACCAAATGAACTACATTCCCCTTCTACACTCCTTCCCCAAAGATTTGGATGCTTTGGCAAAAACATCACTATCCTGGGAAGGAAGACATCATTTAAAATGATGAAACTTCCCCAACTGCTTTATATATTTAGGGTGCTCCCTATCCATGTACCAATGTCCTTCTTTAGATCCATCCAATCTACCCTGGGTCTCTGTATCTGGCAAGGAAAACCAAGATGCTTCCCCTCTATACTAACCATACTTAAAGTGACCTGTCCCGCTGTCGGAGCCGGTCCAGGCTGGGGTAAGATCGCAACAATAAAGTCGGGATCTGCCCACAAAAAACAAAAAAATTCAGCGTTTGAAAATATACAGTGGTGAATATTATGTTGTGTTACCGACAATACTAGAAAATACAAAAAAAAATTGATTATGTCCACCACGTGAAGAAATACTGTAATAACAAGAACACAGTGTGAACCACAAAGGTCTGGTATCAATGAACAATGTCAATAGGTTAGTATTCATGAGACATCATTAGGACAGAGAACATCAATGGAGACATGTCGATAAGGAAATCTTGTAGGAAGACCGCCACTTGTATGGAGGCTTACCGGAAAGGTTGGACTTAAAGTGGCATATACCTCTTAAGTCAAACGGGCTTGTGGTGATATACACCCTTAATGATGTAGAACCAACAGTGATCCGGATAGCCAAGATCACACTAGAACTCAAACGGTACTGGTCTCCATTGTATTCCCAAACAGACAAGAAATATAGTTCAGATGGCAAGGAGGACAGCCAGGGAGGATTCACAAGCTCACACGATGAAACCAAAATGGAAAAAAAGGTTCCACATAGAGTGATAACGTTTTTAAAATCGTTTTTCAATAAAAAGGTAAAAAAAACTTGACACTCACATTTCAAATGCGTTTAGTGATTAAAGGATATATGATGGCACAATGGTGACGTCATAACTTCACCCGATGTGTTTCGTCTGATTAGACATCATCTAAGGTATGAGTAGCAGCCGTCACCAATGTGCTTATATAGATACTGTGGCCTCAAATTGAATCGCCACCTGACCAGAAGTTCCGGTAGAAAAAAAGTCACTTCTGGTCCTGATAAAATTTTAATATCTTTGAAAAAGACAAATGCTAAGAACAACTGGCCCAAAATGTGGTATAATGAAGAGGCGTATTAACCTTGAACAGTAAATACAAACCGCACTTTGGTGTGGGCATTAGCCAGCCACAACGCCAGAACGCGGAAGATGTATATAACCAAGCCTCATTACTGAGTGTAAACATGCGTCGTTGTTACTTCCGGATAAAAGCGGAAGTAGGCGCATGTCAAGCCTCACTATGAATAGCGGAGGTCACACGGTGAATGTAATGATGTCACACGCATCAACGTGCACAGCGGCCTGAGGTGACACTCTGCTTGAAAACAGATCCGGAAATTAGCTAGGAAGATCTGTATGGGATGTTAATTCAAATGTTCTGCATAAAAAACCGAATCAAGTTGGAACCACATCAGTCTTAATATATACAACATTAAATGGCATACAATAAAGACAGATTATAAAATGTGCACATCTGAATAAATATAATCGAATGGATAGTAACAATATTCTCATATTACCCATATTAGTAACAGATCATTAGGAATTACAAAATCATGCCTTATATATAAAGGCATGTATTTCCCACTCCACATTCATTTCGAGTGGGGAGAGGGACTGCAACTGATATATCCAAAAAGTTTCAAGTCTAGAAACACCCCCCATAGTAGCCCACCCCCCCACCCCCCTCCAGGGGGGGAATATATCTATCGATGACCATAAATTCTCTACCCTTGGGATCTCGATTGTGGGATTCTCGATAATGTCAAGGGACAGTATGTTTAAAGTGGTTGTAAATCCTCCCCCACAACTTTGTTCCATGTAAATTAGCATAAAAAACCCATACTGAACACTGCTTGTAGATATCTCCTTACTTGCTTAGTATTGTTGTAATCCTTGTTGTTCTGTAGAATGAAGTCACTGAGCATGCCCAGATCTCCCCTGATTGACGGCACACTCTCTATGTGCTTATCTATCTGTTATCAGGACTTCCTACGGCACAGCTCTGAACTCTGCTAATCACTCAGAGCTTCCTCCTACACACCATGTGACCTCACATACAGTCTAAACTTGGCCATTACTGCAGTCTTACCAGCTGAAGCTGATAAGTCTGACAAAGGCAAACATTAGACATCGACCCAAGTAAATACTATGAAATAAACAAGTGAGCTATGAACAGGGAAGCAGGGTTGCCATAGAAACGAGAAGGAGGCTTGGTTAACAGTACAGGAAGTGCTCAATGTAAGGGCTGAAATACACTCCACTGTGGACTCAGAAAACAATACTTAAAGTGGAGGGCCACCCTGAAAAACAAAAATACATAAAAATTTAGAAAAAAATCAGAAAAAAAAATGAATTTTTTTTTTTAACTTACCAGAAATGCCTGTTGCTGTTGCACATGGTCCTAATCTGCCTCTTCCTCCTCCGCGGTGATCTTCTGTCTTCTCTCCTCCGTGCGGCGTCTACTGGGTAATGGGTCGCGCTGTGTTCTGGGAACTGTGTGTCCCAGAACACAGCTCGCCCCATTCACAAAGCGCTGCGCGACTCGCGCATGCGCAGTAGGAAACAGGCAGTGAAGCCGCAAGGCTCCACTGCCTGTTTCCCTTAGCTAAAATGGCGGCGCTGGGACCCGAGAGCTGAGGGACAGGTCAGCCTTGGGCGGCCGACATCGCGAGCGCCCTGGACAGGTAAATGCTTATTAAAAGTCAGCAGCAACAGTGTTTGCAGCTGCTGACTTTAAAAAAAAAAAAATTAAAACCAGCTCTCCTCTTTAAGATGGCGCTGCCTAATCCCTGGAAACAAGTTTTTTAAAGTTTCTTTAAACAGTAAGTAATATGCGATTTGGGCTGGATTACAGTGGCTATAGTTTGATAATTACTTATTATAATGGACTAAATGAAAAGAAGCATCAGAGTGGGAGAGTTTACTTCCTCTTTAATACTCCCATTCCTTATTTTTGAAATATGTTCAGCAACCCTGATGGAAAACGCACGTATGGTACTGCCAACGTACTGTTAGCCACAAGGGCAGGTCAACAAGTACACAACATTCGAAGTAACACAAGTACAGAATTGTTTAATAGGATATGTGTGTTTAGTAACAGTAGATGAAAACTCTTTAACCACACGTCCGCTACAGATGTTGTACTGGCACAATGTGCATTTCTTACATGGATAATATCCAATTAAAGGGGCGTTCCGGCCACGTTTTTTTTTTTTAAAGTCAGCAGCTACAAGCACTGTAGCTGCTGACTTTTAATAGGGACACTTACCTGTCCAGCGAGCCCGCAATGTCGGCTGCCCGAGGCCGATCCGTCTATTGGATTGGCTGCTGGCGCCTCCATCTTAATGAAGGAAACAGGCAGTGGAGCCTTGCGGCTTTACTGCCCATTTCCTACTGCGCATGCGCGAGTTGCGCGGGCGCTTTGTGAATGGCCCGCTTTAGGATTGATCTGAAAGTTCGGATTTCAGTAAATAGTGAACCTCTAGCAAGCAGATGAATTCACACATGAAATACCAATTTGTGTGTGTGTAAATTAATATAGAAACATTTTCGATATAAAGTAAAATTAAAGCTAATAACAAGCTAAAGCTAAATAACAAGTTAAAGCGGTAGTAAACCCGCACATTTTTTATTTATTTTTTTAAATCTGCAAAGCAAAAGGCATAATGAGCTAGTATGCACCGCATACTAGCTCATTATGAAATGCTTACCTTAGAACGAGGCCCCGACATCTGGCCCGATCCACGCCGAGGGAGCTGACATGCTCCCTCTGCGTTTCTTCCGGGTATCGCGGCTCCGGCGCTGTGAGTGGCCGGAGCCGCGATATCGTCACTCCCGCGCATGCGCGCGGGAGATTTCATTCCGGCCGCCGGCCACTGCCGGATTTTCAGGCCAAGAATCCCCTTGTGCGCATGCGCCGCTGCAGTCAGCGGCGCATACCGAGGGGAATATCTCCTAAACCGTACAGGTTTAGGAGATATTTTTTTTACCTACAGGTAAGCCTTATTATAGGCTTTCCTGTAGGTAAAAGTTAAAAATTCGAGTATACAACCACTTTAAAGCGGTGTTTCAGCCCTAAAAAATGTTTTTTAAAAGTCAGCAGCTGAAACAAAAGTAGCTGCTGACTTTTAATGAGACTTACCTTTCCAGGGCACCTGCGATGTCGTCCGCCGAGGCTGACATGTCCCTCGGCTCTCGGGTGCCAGCGCTGCCATTCCAACTAAGGGTAACAGGCAGTGGAGCCTTGCGGCTTCACTGCCCGTTTCCTACTGCGCATGCGCGAGTCGCGCTGCGCTTTGTGAATGGGACGCGCTGTGTTAGGGAACACACAGTTCCCAGAACACAGCGCGCCCCATTACCCAGAAGACAGTGCGGAGGAGGGGAGAAGACCGAAGATCACCGAGGAGCAGGAAGAAGGCAGATTAGGAAGACTGCCTAGCAACAGGGAATTCTGGACAGGTAAAAAAAAAATTTTTTTATATTTTTTTAAGAATATTAACGCTTTTTTTTTTTTTTTAAGGGTGGCCCTCCACTTTAAGAAAACAGTAGGTATTCCATACCTCCCAACATTTTGAGATGAGAATGAGGGACACCTACTAACAAACGTATGTAGGCATAGGACACGCCCCCTGCCACACCTCCTTAAAGGAAAATTAGCAAAAAAATAAAAGGTTAATCAAATCCACAAGGACTTTTTTTTACCACTACTACAGAGCTCCCAACTGTCCCTGATATGGAGCAATGTCCCTCTGTCCCTCATTCCTCCTCATTTGGGTCTGATCTATATAGTTGTATATAAAATGCACTTTTTATCTTTCCAAAAATGTTTCCCAGTGCTAAACCTTCCATCTGATTTCTAAATTGTTGCATTTGTACATTTTAAGAGCCAATATAAAGGAATAGTAGCATACCTCCCAACATTTTGAGATGGGAATATATATATATATATATATATATATATATATATATATATATATATATATATATATATATATATATTCAAATAAGGAATAGCAGTGGTTGAAAAAAAGTACTTGTGGGTTTGACCAATCTTGTTTTTTTGTACATTCTCCTTTAAGGGGGCATGGAAAGGGGTGTGTCCTATGCCTACAAACTTTTGCTGATAGGTGTCCCTCATTCCCATCTCAAAAAGTTGGGAGGTATGCTACTATTCCTTTATATTGGCTCTTAAAATGTACAAATGCAGCAGTTTAGAAATCAGATGAAAGGTTTAGCACTGGGAAACACTTTTTGGAAGATAAAAAGTGCATTTCATGTACAACTATATAGATCAGACCAAAATGAGGGACAGAGGGACATTGCTCCAAATCGGGGACAGTTGGGAGCTATGGGTATTCCACCTTGGCACTGAATCCCCTTTGCCAGCACCAATCATGGCCGCCCTACTACTCAGCCAGCGTTTACGTCAGTACAAACAAATCCTTCCTCGTTCACTTTGTAGGCCCTACTGTAACCTTCCGCCGCATAACCAAATGTAGTCCCCTCTCCTTATTGAAAACGAACAGAAATGCCATCTATGAGGGTGAAATAACGTATGTAATGCAGTTGCTTTCAAGCTCATTTGCGTGATATAAACAAAAATAAAAACGGAGCACGGGGTATAATGAATGAGTCCGGCCCGGAGCGCGCAGTGATCCCGTGGTGTCCGCGAAGGTGCCGGCGTGAATAACGCGCCCAGTGCTGGCCGGAGAGAAGGTACGGAAACCGGGGACGTTTCGGCGGAGAAAAGGTTAGAAAGCAGAGAAAATGAACTCGTGAAAAGGATGTTTGTGTGGTTCTGTCAGGCTTTGGGCCGAATTAATGCCGCATGTTGCGAACAAGATGGCGGCTGAAGGCAGGCAGTACAAGGGCAGCCCAGAGGAGAGGACCCCAGAGGGAGTAAGGGAGCAGGCTCCCTTAGTGTGGGCTCAGTGTGTACAGAGGGACAGTGATGGCTGTGGAGGGGGGAATGGCTGCTGATTTTATTTACCAGCTGAAGTCACATTAAAGCTGAACATTTGACCAGGTTCTGGGTTCAGATATTGCCAGTCCCCTAACGAGCAGTACTTGGGCTGCAAGTAGTACAGAGACTGTGTTATCTTTTATATCCCCCACCCATAGACAGACAGTGCAGCTCCATAAGAGTGTGCTTCATATAATATATTTAAAACGTCAGTTCAGAGCTGATGGGAATATGAACAATAATGCACCACATGCCATAAAATGAAGGCCATGTGGGCGTTTTCTATGCCTAGCATAAAGTAACCCGCTCTGTCTGGCGCGTACAGCCTGACCTACATGTGAATGGTAGTATGCGCCTCTAGGCATGTAAACGCCAGTGCTGCTGGGCATCAGCGTTTCCCCATGCATGCGCATTCCCTGCACTTCCCAATGTTGAGGTTTCTAGTTTGGGAAATACATTATATGCACAGGTAAATGCTGATGCACAAAACAATGGGCGCTCGCCAAACTACGGCCGCGTACAGCCATGAAATTGTATAGCAGTTACACATGCCAGCTGTGCCCCCCCCCCCCCCCCAGGTGTTCCCACCATCTGTAGGGATGAGCTCAGGCGTGTTCGCATGAAACATGTGCAGAGCCCTCCAGGAAGTCGGCGCTACGCTAATCAACCCGATGTGCGGCTGCAGAGATCGGGCAATGTCTCACTGCCTGTGATTAGCACAGCACTGTGCCGACTTCCTGGCAGGCTCTGCACATGTTCCATGCGAACACGCCTGAGCTCATCCTTACCCACCAGGTATGGGAAAGTGCGAACAATGTTATGCTATGTATATAAAACGCCTGCAATCCCGTATGAGGCCAGATTGTCTCCGATGTGAAATTGTTATTATTTATCCACTTCAGCCCCGGAAGGATTTACCCTCTTCCTGACCAGAGCGTTTTTTGCGATTCTGCACTGCGTCGCTTTAACTGACATTTGCATGGTCGTGCGACGTGGCTCCCAAACAAAATTGACGTCCTTTTTTTCCCACAAATAGAGCTTTCTTTTGGTGGTATTTGATCACCTCTGTGGTTTTTATTTTTTGCGCTATAAATAAAAAAATAACATCCGTTTTGGAAAAAAAAAACATTATTTTTTACTTTTTGCTATAATAAATATGCCCAAAAAATATAAAAAAAAAAAACATATTTTTTTTCCTCAGTTTAGGCCGATACGTAGTCTTCTACATATTTTTGGTAAAAAGAAAATCACAATAAGCGTTTATTGATTAGTTTGTGCAAAAGTTATAAATAAAAATAAACAAAAAGCAGTGCAGCGCAAGACAATTAAACACAAAAAGACATAACGTATAATGATTGCAAGAAAAGAGAGTCCAAAGATGCACCAATAAGTGTCCATACAGGGTGATCCTATTAATGAACATTCTCTTCAACCAAGTGATCTCCTCCACCAATAGAGAGTGCTAGCAGCTCACCTCATCTGATGGACCCTTCAGCATGACTAGGGTCAAAAAAGCAGTCCCTTAAAGAGGAAGTAAAGGCATTTAAAAAAATAAAATAAAAAAAGGAACCTGCAAGGCAAAGGCATAATGAGCTAGTATGCATATCATACTAGCTCATTATGAATAACTTACCTGAGAACGAAGCGGTCCTCCGTCTTCATGTTCGCCGCTGCCATGTATCCCGGAGTGACTTCTGGGTCTCGCTGCTCCGGCGCTGTGATTCACCGGAGCAGCGATGACATCACTCCCGCGCATGCGACACTCGCAGCATATCGGCTCGATCTGTGGCCTGCCCAGTGCGCCTGCGCGCCGCTGTCCACGGTGCATGCGCCGTGGACAGCGGTGGTTGTCTTTTTGTATATAGATATCTCCTAAACCGTATAGGTTTAGGAGATATTTCTTGGACCTACAGGTAAGCCTTAATCTAGGCTTACCTATAGGTCAAAGTGGTTTGTAAGGTTTTACAACCACTTTAATACAGGGTAAATATGGTATTCCACTTTCACCTCTATAGGCTAGGAATATATTAATAGGCAGTGTAGATCACATGGTATCCAAATTTAGGCTCCTCCGATTTCCAAACGAGCGGACATGCAATGGTAATAAAGGTACACAATAGTGCTCTCCGTATAGTAAAATGGATACGAATTTATTAAACGACAATTGCACTTACATGCAATTGCACTATTCCCCAGTGAGAAGGATCAATTGTAAAAAAACGATCGTAATAGCCACGAGTGTGAACGAAAGACGCGGGTGACATCACGTGGTCATGTAAATCCGTACGCGTTACGTCCCAGGGGGCGGGACTTCATCAGTGGGTCACCGCTGATGAAGTCCCGCCCCCTGTTTACCCCAATTGGCCTTATTTGTAGAGGTCAGGCCAACTGGTAAAACCATGGCTCAGCCACCCATTTTTACCATCACCCGTGTGAAGAAGCCCTTATGCCCCCTACACGCGATCAGAAGTTCTGCCAGAAAAAGTCGAATGTGAGTTTTTGGTCAGAAATTCCGACCGTGTGTATGCTCCATCAGACTTTTGTTGGCAGAATTCCATCCAGCAAAAGATTGAGAGCAGGTTCTCTATTTCTCAGTTGGAAAAATTTCCTATCCAAAAATGCGTTAGTCTGTATGCAATTCGGACACGCAATGCTTGGAAACAATTTGACGCATGCTCGGAAGCATTGAACTTCATTTTCTTGGCTTGTCGTAGTGTTGTATGTCACCGCTAGGGCTGGGGAAAAAAACGTTTTAAAACTTGAATTGAGTTGAGAGGTCAAATCGATTAAAAATTTCAGCGAATCGTTTTTTTTCTTTTCTCACGAGGACCGGCGCTGACACCGCGCCGTTCCTGAGGAGCTGCGGACAGTAGTTTTTAGGCGAGGCCACGGCTTCAGCCTAGTCCACGAGGGCAGATGCCACCGACTAGGCCAAAGCTGCAGCCTCGCCTAAAAACTCCTGCCCGCAGCTCCTCAGGACCGCGCGGATCGTGAATCAAGTTTTTTTTTTTATTATTATTTTTTTTTTAAATCGCAAATTTTTTTTTTTGTTGAGAAAATGGCCCAGCTCTAGTTACCGCTTTCTTGATGGTTGAAAGTTCAGAGAACTTTTGTGTGACCGTGTGTATGCAAGGCAAGCTTGAGCGGAATTCCGTTGGAAAAACCATCCAAGTTTTTTCTGATGGAATTTCTGATCGTGTGTATGGAGCATTAGTGTTTTTCTCCTTTTCTCTCACGCCATTTGTGGTTTATGTGAATTTTGTTTGACTACAGTTATTCCAGGTAATGTACAGTTTGAATGCACAATGTTTTGTGTTGGATAGATCTGACAACATTATGACCATTCCACATGTTGCTATTCTCTCCCCTTGCTCTAGACCTCACCCCCCCCCACCGCCAATCTCAGGCTCACCAGTTTTGGAAAGTCCCCAGGTATATGGACCACCACTGAATGATCTCAGAAGCATCTTTTCAGCTTGGTATTAGTCACATGACATCTGGCAGTTGTTGACTTATTGATTATTCTCTTTTAACAGACAAGTGCATTTGTCAACCCAACCTAGTTCCCTGATCGAATCTATGCATGCACAGCCTGCGGGGATGTTTATATCCTGCGGCTGTGATTGTTCTGTCCACTGGCTGTGCCAGCATAGTGGGTCCCAATATGTGTATGGAACCATCTGCCAAGACTGAAGGCGGCCACACAGGAGTCTATAAAGACCCTTTGTGGCGCAGTGGGTGGGACATCTAGGGGATTAAAACAAATGCCTATGAAGACCCAATTCGGAGGCACAGCTCATGGTGAGAACTTACAGTAGGCACTTTGCAAATGCTGTTTTTGCCTAGGCCCACTAAGTCTGATGAAGACAATGATGTAATCAGAGGCAAGAAAGGACGAGATATGCCTTTTAATGATGTGAAGGAACTGATTGGCTATAATAACAGAGGGTACCTAAGCACTGTGCTTCTACAGAATGGATATGCTGTTCCTTATTAGGAATTATTGATGAAGGCACTTTTGTTACTTATTGCTTTCTAAAGGTTAGATTAAGGCTGAGAGTCAAGGCATGTAGAAGAACATCGAGCCTGTTCACACCAGGGTGCATTGCAGTAATAAGCCCCTTAATGCACTGCGGTTTTCTTGGATTCCAAAAGCCAGTGGTGGGGCTGCTTCTAGCACGTGAGCCACACTTCCCTACTACATATGCTTGAGGGTCGGTTCACAGTGGGACGACTTGTCAGGCGACTTAGCCGCCTGTCAAGACGTGTCCTGTTCTGTACAATGGAACCATTCTAATCGGAACTACACAAGTCGATCCGACTTAGAAAATGGTTCCTGTATGACTTTGGGGGTGACTTACATTGACTTCTATAGAGAAGTCGTTTTGCAAGTCGCCGCAGTGGTCGTCTCCAGGTCGCCTGGGGCAGTCGCGCTGCAAGTCATGCTGCCTCAGTGTGAACCGAAGCTAAAGGGGTTGTAAAGGGTTTTTTTTTGTTTTTGTTTTGTTTCTTAAATAACAAACATGTCATGCTTGCCTCTTCTGTGCAAGGGTTTTGCACAGAGTGGCCCGATCCTTCTCTTCTGGGGTCCCTCCGGTGCTCCTCCTCTTATCGAGTGCCCCCACAGAAAAGCGCAAGCGCTTTCAATTGGGGCACTTGTGCGGGTGCTCTGCCGAGTCCTGCATCTGTGTCTATTGACATAGACGGTAGGACTTGGTCCCGTCCCAATGGCTCCTGCTGCTATCAATCTATCCAAAGAAGGCCCGACACAGCGGCTGGAGCTGCTGTGCTCGTTCCTGTTGCTGGAAAGATTGGGTTTAGGTAAGTAAAAGGTGGGGCTCTGGGGGCAGCAGCACTACAGAAGGT
Organism: Lithobates pipiens; assembly: GCF_037356315.1. Classification (NCBI taxonomy): domain Eukaryota; kingdom Metazoa; phylum Chordata; class Amphibia; order Anura; family Ranidae; genus Lithobates; species Lithobates pipiens. Next base: position 52,927,408 of record NW_027507789.1, on the reverse strand, counting down.
TTTTTACCTTAAGGCCTCTTTCACACGAACGATCCGTTCAGGTCCGCCTGTCCGTTTTTTAGGCAGACCTGAATGGATGCTCCATAGACCTCTATGGAGCGGCGGATGTCAGCGGTGACATGTCCGCTGACATCCGACCCACTCCGATCCGAAAATGTGTGACGGAGGAAAAACCTACTTTTCCATCCGTCATCGGATCGGGTGATGACGGACTCTGTGGTCCGTCCTCATCCGATCTCCCATAGGGGAGAGAGGCGCTCCACAGGTCCTTTCCTCTACAGTGTTCGGACCTGTCATCTTCCTGCTCAGTGGGGATCGATGCAGTAATCCCCGCTGAGCAAGCGGATGTTCAGGAGGCGGATCATCATGGATCCGTCCCCTGTGAAAGAGGCCTAATGCATAGAATGCATTAAGGTGAAAACCCTCAAGGGTTTACAACCCCTTAATCCAGAATAGTTGTGCAAATAGTTTTTACCCAGTGTAAATTTTCTGCCCCCTAAAAATACCTCAAAACACAGCTATTAATGTCTAAACCACTGGCAACAAAAGTAAGTACACCCCTAAGTGAAAATTTCTAAATTGGGCCCAAAGTGTCAATTTTGTGTGGCCACCATTATTTTCCAGCACTGCCTTAATCCTCTTGGGCATGGAGTTCACCAGAGCTTCGCAGGTTGCCACTGGAGAGTCCTCTTCCACTCCTCCATGACGACATCACAGAGCTGGTGGATGTTAGAGATCTTGTGCTCCTCCACCTTCAGTTTGAGGATGCCCCACAGATGCTCAATAGGGTCTAGGTTTGGAGACATGCTTGGCCAGTCCATTACCTCTACCCTAAGCTTCTTTAGCAAGGCAGTGGTCATCTTGGAGGTGTGTTTTGGGTCGCTATCATGTTAGAATATTGCCCTATGGCTCAGTCTCCGAAGGGAGGGGATCATGCTCTGCTTCAGTATGTCACAGTACATGTTGGCATTCATGGTTCCCTCGATAAACTGTAGCTCCCCAGTGCTGGCAGCACTCATGCAGCCCCAGACCATGATACTCCCACCATCATACTTGACTGTAGGCAAGACACACTTGTCTTTATACTCCTCACCTGGTTGCCGCCATACATGCTTGACACCATGTGAACCAAATAAGGTTACCTTGGTCACATGAGACCACAGGACATGGTTCCAGTAATCCATGTCCTTAGTCTGCCTGTCTTCAGCAAACTGTTTGCAGGCTTTCTTGTGCATCATCTTTAAAAGAGGCTTCTTTCTGGGACAACAGCCATGCAGACCAGTTTGATGTAGTGTGCAGCGTATGGTCTGAGCATTGACAGGCTGATCCCTCACCCCTTCAACCTCTGCAGCAATGCTGGTAGCACTCATACTTCTATTTCCCAAAGACAACTTCTGAGCATGACGCTGAGCACATGCACTCAACTTCTTTGGTCGACCATGGTGAGGCCTGTTCTGAGTGGAACCTGTCCTTTTAAACCACGCTATGGTCTTGGCCACAGTGCTGCGGCTCAATTTCAGGGTCTTGGTAATCTTCTTATAGACTAGGCCATCTTGATGTAGAGCAATATATCTTTCTCAAATCGCCTTTCAGGACAACCCCGGAGAGAGTGTAGCTCCACCTTGTAATTAGGAAACACATGCCCACTTTAAAAACACCTCCTCTTCCTCCATGGCTTCAGTTATTGTGTTTCCTCCTTGGAGGAAGCATGTGCCTGAACCAGGGAGAGCTACACTCTCTGCAAGGAAGTTTTTCACACATTGGATGTGAGAAGGTGTCTATTACAGTTACTAAAGATTTTAGAAAATCAAACGCCCTCTTTGTGATATTTTCTGGAGCACGCAAGGGGGAGAAAGCTTCTAAAAATACGCTGGGTAGGTGGCTTAAGTTGGCTATAACAGAAGCCTATAGAGCAAAAGGAGAAATACCTCCCTCAGGTATTGCTGCCCACTCTACTAGATCCACGGCAGTTTCCTGGGCTGAAAGGGCCGGTGCAACGCCTGAACAAATCTGCAAGGCTGCCACTTGGTCCAGTTATTCGACATTTCTCCGGCACTACCGGTTAGATCTACTGTCTGCAGCAGATCAGGCCTTCGGCAGGAAGGTACTGCAGGCAGTAGTCCCGCCCTAGGGTAAGTTTCTCGGTTATCCTCTCCGGGGTTGTCCTGAAAGGCGATTTGAGAAAGACTAAGTTAGACTTACCGGTAACGGTATTTCTAAGAGCCTTTCAGGACAACCGTTACTTCCCTCCCTAGGTTATGCTTAGTAAATGTATTAAGTTCTACCATGGTGTTGTGCTTTCTGTGCTTTGTTTTCCAGCGTCGGAAGGCCACAATAACTGAAGCCATGGAGGAAGAGGAGGTGTTTTTAAAGTGGGCATGTGTTTCCTAATTACAAGGTGGAGCTACACTCTCTCCGGGGTTGTCCTGAAAGGCTCTTAGAAATACCGTCACCGGTAAGTCTAAATTAGTCTTTTTTTCAGATCCTGAAAGGTTCTTTGCCATGAGGTACCATGTTGATCTTCTAGTGACCAGTATGAGAGAACACCAAATTTAACACACCTGCTCCCCATTCACACTTGAGGCCTTGTAACACTAAAGAGTCACATGACACTGGGGGGAATGGGTAATCGGGCCCAATTTGGACATTTTCACTTAGGGGTGTACTTACTTTTGTTGCCAGCGGTTTAGACATTAATGGCTATGTGAGTTATTTTGAGAGGTGAGCCACCTAGGCTAATGACGTATTGATGATATCCTAAAGACTCCTGGAATATCCATGTCATCAATCCCAGGAGTCGTCAGCATCCTAAGCTTCTATCATCACATTAATTTGATAAGAGAAATGACGCGTCTGGGAGGAGTTAGGGGCCACTTTTGAAGAAGATGATCACTGCCAGGAGTGCTAATGCTTGCTTCCAGCTTGTCTGTTATTAACAGTTTTTTTTAAATCAAATAGCATTTTATTAAAAAAACAAAAAAAAACATGAATATATACAGTTCCATACACCCAGTCATTTTACAACTTGGTCTTACATCATCAAGCCATTGATATATAGCAGGAAATGTAGTTTGCACCACACAATTGTGTACTCCGTGAGATAAGCCCAGGTGGGCAACACATATCGGGTAGTAAAAACAGCTGGCACCATTTAAATTATAGCCTCCTTTCCACCAACAACCTGTTGCAAGGGATTGGCATCGCTAGAGCCCCACTTCACCCATCTACCTCCTTCCGACCTTTATAATATCAGACTGTCCAAGATCAGATCAACCAGAGCTAAACCAAGGACATTCAACCAGCTTGCCCAAATTTTATCAAATTTCCTCAAACTTCCCCTATGCCGATAGATGTATTTCTCTAATCTAATAGTATCACCCATTTGGTTTAACCATTCCCTCATCGTAGGGGGTTCTTCTGACTTAGAATACTTCAGAATAAGCTTCCTTGCCTGGAAGAAAGCCCTGGATATCCCTATCCTAGCAGGCTCCTCCTCTGGGACAATGTCTATAATACCCACTAAGTACATTTTAGGGTGTGCCTTTACCTGAATCTGAAATACACGGTTGATTGTATCCAACACTTCCTTCCAATAAATATGTAATTTGGCACACCTCCACAGCACAGGTCCCCATGGTCCCTCTTGCATCTAGTACAAGAAGGATCCTCTCTCACTCCCATTCTCACTAGCCTAGCTGGTGTGTAGTGTACATGCAGAAGAATATACAACTGGGACAATCTTTGGGCCACGTTTAGAGAGCATAAGGGAACGACTGCAAGCTCCTCCCATTGGTCTTCCTCAAAGGACCCTATGTCCCTCTCCCACTTGGCTATGGTCCCTGCAGTATTGTCAGGAAGGAACTTGGGGAAGAGTATGGAATAGCAGCGTTATGTTAAGAACCCTTTATATCTGGTTATTTCCTTCATGTAGTTAAAGATGGGTGTGGGTTTCTGAATCCAGGCATCACCATTCGATTTGGCTCGATTTGGAGCTGGAAATAGTAAAACTGCATGGAGGCAGGTAGGGATGGCCGAACGGTTCACCCAGCGGTCGTTTCGCAGCGAATTTCGGCTGTTCGCCGTCCGCCCCAGTCTGCTTTTCCATAAGGACTGGTATAGGTCCACAATACATAGGGTTGAGGTGCACTACTGCTGACCGCTGCCCTATACTGCAGCAGACCTTCATCAGTATAGGGACTGAGAGTTTTGTCACAGGGTCATTTAAAAAAATGACAGGCAGAGGAAGAGGCAGGCCCTTCCGCAGGGGTGGTAGGGGTAGGGCAGGAGCAACAGGCTTGAGCCAAAGTGGGAAGTTGCAGAAGGTGCGTTCAATTCATTTAAAGGATGCACCAGACTTGGTTGAGTGGCTCACTCAGCCTTACTCTTCTGCACCCTCCTCATCCTCTCGATCTGCACCCTCTTCTTCACTCTCTGCTATGTGCACCCCCAAAGACACTACCACCAACAACACCACCACCACCACCACATACCTTCCGCTTGAGTCACAGGAATTATTTTCCGATCCATATCAAGACATTTCTGATGCGCAGCCACTCTTGGTATTGGATCAGGAAGAGGAGGTAGCAACAACCGCTACTCAGCAGTATGACGACAGTACCCAGATCAGCCCAAGGAGGAGGTTGGTCCCAGGGGGTTGCTGCCTACTCCGAGATCTCTACTTATAGCCCGCCAACTACTGCCATATAAACTGGACAGTTGGTAAAGTGGTGTGTGGCAATGGTGCCAAACTGCTTAGCGCATTGAAACAGGGCAAAATGCATGGGCATGCATGGCACACGTCTTAAACTTGGTCATGCAGCGATTCGTTGTCAAATACCCTGGGGTCCAGGACATCTTGCGCCAGGCAAGGAAAATCTCGGCCCATTTCAGAAGATCTTACACGGCCATGGCTCGCCTTGCTGACATTCAGCGGCGACACAATCTGCCGGTCAGATGTCTTTGCGATTGCCCGACGCGATGGAACTCAACCTTCTATATGCTTGATAGGCTGCTCCAGCAGAAATGTGCAGTTAATGTCTACCTGTATGAACTCTGCGGCAGAACAGGTTCTGGGGAGCTGGGTTTTTTTTCACCGCACCAGTGGCTGCTCATGCGCGATGCATGCAGACTTCTGTGGCCATTTGAGGAGATCACCAAACTGGTCAGTCGCAGCCATGGCGCCATCAGTGACATGGTACCTTATGCCTTCTTTATGGAGCGTGCATTGCGTCGTGTCATTGATCAAGCTGTGGAGGAGCAGGAGCGGGAAGATGAGGAAGTAGCAATGCTGGATGAATTCCCAGGGGGGGCTACTCTATCTGAGACAAGTGAACAACAGGAGTCTGAAGAGAAGTCAGAGGAGGATGGTGCCGGGGCGGATGAGGAGGAGCAAGAAGAGCATGCTTTAAACCTTTCTGGGATCCCTATTGTGCGTGGATGGGGAGAGGAGAATGAAGAGGACGACATTATCCTGGATGATGAGCAGGAGCCAGGCCACCACACCACTTCCAGTTTAGTGCAAATGGGGGCCTTCATGCTCCAGTGTTTTAATAGGGACCCCCGTATAAAAAGCATAAGGGTCAAGGACCAGTACTGGGTGGCAACGAACTTAGACCCCCGGTACAAACACAAAATGGCGGAAATGTTACCGCCGTCACAGAGGGCTGTCAGAATGGAGCACTTCCAGGCCTTGCTTGGAGAAATGCTGCATTCTGCTTTTGCGTGCGCTGGCAGAGGAGCAATTCCCACTCCCAGAGAAGGAGTTGCGGGTACCAATCCAACAGCGCCTGCAAGAAGAGGCCGGTTTGAAGATGTGTTGGTGACTTCGGATATGATGTCATTCTTTCAGCCAACCCATCGACAGGTGTCATCCGGATCCAGCATCAGGGAATGCCTAGACCGTCAGGTGTCCGACTACATCGGGTTAACAGCCAATGTGGACGCTCTGAGGAGTGATGAACCCCTGGACTACTGGGTGGGCAGGCTTGACCTCTGGCCAGAGCTTGCCCAATTTGCAATCGAACTGTTGGCTTGCCCCTCGTCCAGTGTCCTGTCCGAAAGGACGTTCAGCGCAGCAGGGGGAATCGTGACCGATAAGTGTACTTGCCAAGCTCACGACAGTGTTCACTACCTCACATTTCTAAAAATGAATGAGGCATGGATCTCGGAGGAATTCAACACATGTGACCAGTAGACCATGTATATGTCTATAAACTATTTTTTTAATCGAGCACACTGACCTTCTTTCTTCATTTGGCTCACTTCCTTGTCCAAAAAAAGCACACCGTACTATATGCCCGTACCCTCCTCTTTGAAGAGGTTGAGCGGTGTCAGATTTCTACTGGGGCTGCTTATTATGAAGGGCTCCCACCACCCCTGTGCTGTGCTGACTTCCTCCTGGGGCTGCTTATTATGAGGGGCTCCCACCATCCCTGTGCTGTGCTGACTTCCTCCTGGGGCTGTACCTCTGCTGTGCATATTATGAGGGGCTCCCACCATCCCTGTGCTATGCTCATTATGAGGGGCTCCCACCATCCCTGTGCTATGCTCATTATGAGGGGCTCCCACCATCCCTGTGCTATGCTGACTTCCTCCTGGGGCTGCTCACGGTGCTGATGTCAGTGCTCTCTATCACGGTGCTGCTGTCAGTGCTGTATGTCACGGTGCTGGTGTTAGTGCTTTATGTCACACTGCTGATGTCAGTGCTCTCTATGACGGTGCTGTTGTCAGATCACTCTATCATGGTGCAGGTGTCATTGCTGTATGTCACGCTGCTGCTGTCAGTGCTCTCCATCACGGTGCTGCTGTCAGTGCTGTATATCACGGTGCTGGTGTTAGTGCTTTATGTCACGCTGCTGATGTCAGTGCTCTCTATCACGGTGCTGGTGTCAGATGACTCTATCACGATGCAGGTGTCATTGCTGTATGTCACGCTGCTGGTGATCATCTCCTGCACCCTCTTCTTTGCCTACCCTGGTCCCTGACCTTCCCTCTCCTCCATTGCCTTCATGCGCTCCACAGTCCTGAATTGTCACAACAATTTCACATATAAAAAAAGAATGCTTGTAGTTGTCGATCCCAGATTCACCTTATACATGTGTTATGTCATTGGCCATGTGGTGGGACTTTATTTGCACAGCTAGTAATTATTTTGTGGCTGCAAATTTGACCTGTAGGTTTGCAAAGTTCGCCTCCCATTGAAGTCAATGGGGCCCGCCGCGAACGTTACGGTTCGCGAACTATCGGCCGCGTTCGCGAAACGTCCCGTCGGAAGTTCGTCCATCACTAGAGGCAGGCAGATTAAATCCGTTTTGTAGCGAATGAAAGGAACGCAACTTAGTATCCTTAAATATTTGTGTCATATGTGTAATACCAAACTTCTGCCATCCTGTGCCATATTGTAGTTTTTCCAACTCCAAGTAGCACTTGTTTCCCCAGATGGGGCTATCTAGTGCAGTGATTCTCAACCAGGGTTCCTGTGTCGCCCAGTAGGAGCATGGAATCATCTGCATACAGCATACATTTTTATAGCAGCTCTCTGTACTGGAAGCCCCTCATATTGGCGTTGGCACAGATACATGCAGCCAACGGCTCTATGGCCAGGGCAAACGGTAAGGGTGATTGGGGCCATCCCTGTCTGGTGCCCCTAAATAGTATTGAAGACACCCTCCCGGACTCCCCGATGGCTGCTTTTGGTGAGCTATACAATAGTTGGACCCACTCTATGAAGTTTGTCCCGAACCCAAACTTGTGCATTATGGCCCACAAATATGACCATTCGATGCTATCAAAGGCCTTGTGGGTGTCGAGTGACAGCAGTGCCCTGCCTCCCATATTATCAGAAATAGATTCTAAATGAATAAACAATCGGCGCAAATTAATAGCTGTAGGTTTTTGTGGCATGAACCCTGCCTGATCTGAGTGGATTATGGACGAGATAGCTTTGTTCAGTCTCAGAGCTAGCACTTTGGCAAATATTTTCACGTCTGTCTGTAAAAGGGATATTGGCCTCTAGGAGCCTGGATCTTTGGGATCCTTGCCCGGTTTCAGAAACAATACTATGATAGCCTCGGACATGGACAGGGGAAGACACCCAGTCATCTTAGCATCATTAAACACCTCCAGTAGTTTAGGCAATAGTTGTTCCCTATAGTTCTTATATACCTGTTAACAGGTTGCTATAACAGCAGGGTGGGAACTTCATCAATGCTGCCATTGCTATGGCAACCTGTCAACTACAATGTGTGCCATGCAGTGCAAGGCTGGTAAGTGCATGCTGGGTAACCAGCTGCACAAAATCCAGAAGTGAGTGGGCTTCTTTTAAATGCCCAGAAATGTAATGGCTGCCGTGACGTCATCAGAATTTCAGGAGATAATAATCTACAGATTTAGTAAGTAATTGCATGGATCATATATGAGATTATCCAAATGTAAAGCAGTGCTTCACAAGAATCACGAGTGTGTTCCTTTTTTTTTTTTTTTTTAAGACGGTCTCCTCTTTAATAAGGTGCTTTTAGGGAGAAGTAAAAGTGTGGCTCAACCGAGTGTTTTTACTGCCCTCCAAATGCAAGTGATAGAAACATCTAAAGCAACCTTTTTATTGAGCCATTAGTATCCTTGGAATTGATGTTCTTGTGTACACAGTTTAGATGGGAATTGTTTTCAGATGGGCTCATAAAATCTTGTGATCGTCTTCTGACAAATGAAAGATTCCCCCTTCAAAGTGATCTTTTGTTACTTTCTTGGTAACCTAAACATGAAATTTCTGTTTCCACAGCAATATTGTTCAGTAAGCAAATTTAATTTCCAGAGAAGTGATACAGCAATTACATAGCACAGAGTGATATGAAGTTAATCTGAGAAGAATAGATTGCAGAGAAAACATGCTTTGCAAATAAAACCTTTGATAAGCTTCCTGTGAATATTCAGTATCATCTCTGCTGTGTTAGATTTGTAATTAGTAGCGTCTGTTAATAAGATATATTGGGGGTCATTTACTAAAGCGCAGAAAAATGATCCTGCGGTCCCAGAAAATAGCGCCCAATTAAGGCCAATTAAGACTTCAACTCTCAGAAACTCAGCGCTAATGCAAAGCAGCAAACATGCCTGTCAGATCACATATGCGGGAATAGTGGAAGTTAATGGGCCTCGAACCTGCAAAATCCAAAGTTCTCACTGAAGGCTTATATGCAAGTTCTTTGCCATAAAAAGTGTATGGGGACCTGGGTCCTGCCCCAGGTGCCATGTATCAATTTGAATTTTTTTTTTTAAAACAACAGTTTTTTCAGGAGCAGTGATTTTAATACTGCTTAAAGTGGAGGGCCACCCTGAAAAAAAAAAATACATAAAAAATTAGAAAAAAATGAAGAAAAAAATTTTTTTTTACTTGCCAGAAATGCCTGTTACTAGGCACATAATCCAAATCTGCCTCTTCCTCCTCCGCAGAGATCTTCTCTCTTTTCTCTCCTCGTCGCGTTGTCTTCTGGGTAATGGGTCGCGCTGTGTTCTGGGAACTGTGTGTCCCAGAACACAGCGCGTCTCATTCACAAAGCGCTGCGCGACTCGTGCATGCGCAGTAGGAAACGGGCAGTGAAGCCGCAAGGCTCCACTGCCTGTTTCCCTTAGAAAGAATGGTGGCGCCGGGACCCGAGAGCCGAGGGACGGGTCGGCCTTGGGCGGCCGACATCGCGGTCGCCCTGGACAGGTAAGTCGGCTTATTAAGTCAGCAGCTGAAGTGTTTGCAGCTGCTGACTTTTAATTTTTTTTTTTTTTTAAACGGCCCTCCTCTTTAACCACTTCCCACCCGGCCAATGCATATATACGGCCGGGTGGGAGCCGTCTACTTCTGATACGACGTTCAGGAACGTCCTTCAGAAGTAGCGGGATCGCGCGCGTCACCTGGACACGGCACATCTCAGATCGGCAGGAGGGCTCTGTGATTGGCCCTCCTGATCACATGACGGCCGTGTCCAATCACGGCCATCATGTGATGTAAACAAACAGCCGGTTGCTAGGCAATCGGCTCTCCTCTCCTCACACGGAAGTCATCACTGAGGAGAGGAGAGCAGAACGCTGCAGCCGGCTGATGATCAGTGAGTATGAGCTGTTTTTTACAGCTTTTTACTCACTGATCATCAGTCTAGTGTCAACACACAACACAGTGTAAACACAGTCCCCACACATGTCCCCAAAACATACATGTCCCCAAATAATAAAAACACATGTCCCTAATAATAAAAACATGTCCCCCACATATGTCCCACTAAAATCACATGTCCCAATGATTATCTGCACACATATGTACGTGATCACCTGCACACATATGTACATGATCATTTGCGTACATATGTCCGTGATCACACAAACCAATTATTATACACTTAACGGAACTTTTTTTGCCAAAAACATGTAGCAGAATACATTTTGGCTTAAATTTATGACAAAATTAGATTTTATTGGATTTCTTTTAAAATAGAAAAAAGAAAATATTGCTTTTTTTTCAAATTTCCGCTTTTTTTGCGCTTATATCGCAAAAAATTTAAAACGGAGTCGTGAATAAATAACACCAAAATAAAGCTCTATTTGTGCGAACAAAATGATAACAATTTCATTTGGGTACAGTGTAGCATGACCGCGCAATTGTCACTGAAAGCGCTAGAGCGATGAAAGCTGAAAATTGGGCTGGGAAGGAAGGGGGCGAAAGTGCCCTGTATTGTAGTGGTTAAAGTTAAAACAATAAAAATTAAAACTTCCTTAAATATCGTGCCTGGGGGGTGTCTAATAGTATGCCTGTAAAGTAGCATACCTTTTCCATGTTTATTACATTTCTAAAGGAAAAAATTTCATTTAAAATTGCTCGCAAACTGTAATGAATTGCCGGTTCCCGGCAATATAGAGTAAAAATCAAAGAAATAAAACTGTGTATGTTCCCCCCCCACCAGTCCATGCCAGGTCCTTTGTGTCTGGTATGGATATTAAGGGAAACTCCACGCCAAAATGTAAAAAAAAAAAAAAAAGGCACAGGGCCCCCCCCCCCCCCCCCAAAAATCCATACCAGACCCTTATCCAAGCAAGCAGCCTGGCAGGTCATGAAAGGAAGGGGACAAGTGAGTGCCCTCAACATGGGGGGACCCCAAAGCACCTTGCCCGTTGGTTGTAGGAGTCTGCGGGTGGGGGGCTTATCGGAATATGGCCCCCAGATCCCGCCCCCCCATGTGAATAGGTATCGGGTACCCCTATCCATTCACCAAAAAAAAAAAAGCAGTGCAATGTGACAAAAAACAATAGCCGTTTTTTGACAATTCCTTTATTGTAAAATGGCTCTGAGTGGTCTTCTCCCCAAGCCGTGTCTCTCGCCATCATCTCTTGGTGCTGTCTCTCCCGCCGTCATCTTCTGTCACCATCTTCTTTCACCACTGCCTACTTCTCTCGCTGCTGTGTTCTTCCTTGCCGTCATCTTCCTCCATTGTGTTGTCCCCTGCTGTCTGGTATCTCTTACACAGCCATGGAGCGTGACCATCCGCTGATGTCACACGGAGAGCCTGCCCCCTTTATTTTTGGAAAAAAGGGGACAGGCTTTCCACGTCACATCAACGGATGGTCACGCCCCATGGCTGTGTAAGAGACGCCACACAGCAGGGGATAACACAATGGAACAAATGCAGGAAGTGATGTGTGCACATGGGCCAGAAGCAAATGTGTGGCGATGACAAACAAATTGATGAACCCCACCCACACCAAATCTAACTACCACATCCACCCCCACATTGAGTAAGCACAAATACATATCCTACACTTACCCGGCAAATCAGCAGTACCTTTGCTAAAGAGGGACCTCGCCATGTCAGGCCTGGACTGGGAATAAAATCCAGCCCTGAAAAAAATTTCATACCAGCCCCACAGCATTATTATACCAGCGAAACAGCATAACGTCATTATTTTCTTGTTCATGAAAGGGAAAACCATACATTTTAAAGCACATTTGAAGAGCGTATTATATATAGATAAGACAGATATGAAATCACATAGGGATATATATACATATATATATATATATATATATATATTTATATATCCCTGACACACCCATCTATACGTACACATATATAATGCACAAATTCCAATTAAAAGTGGTCAATTATCAAGGGGGACCCCAGGAACTCAAAACTGGGGGGGGGGGGGGTGGACCACCTTCCGCAGAAAGAATACACAAAGGTAAGGGGGGGTGGGTTACTGATATAAGGGGGAAACTAGAAGTCGACTGATATGGGTTTTTCTCTGGCCGATGTCGATATTTAGAAATCATGGCGGCTGATGGCCGATACATGATGCCAATTTTTTTTTTTTTTTTTGGGCTGATATGATATTATTATTCCTATATTATTATTATTTTTATTTTTTTATTATTTTTTTTTCCTTTCATCTCATAAAATCTAACTGTTCGACACCTTTCACAATGGGACGTTTTTCAGGCGCTTTTGGGCTAAAAATAGCACCTGTAAAGTGCCTGCAAAAACGTCTCCCCTGCAGTTTGTGTGAAAGCCCCCGAGTGCTTTCCACTGAGGCGATGCACTAGCAGGATGTTAAAAAAAAGTCCTGCAAGCAGCATCTGGAGCGGTGTATACCGCTCCTCCACCACTCCTGCCCATTGAAATTAATGAGCACCACTGCCGAAGCGCCTGCCTTTAACCCCTTCCTCGGCCACTAGCTGGGTTATAAGTGCCCCGCTAGCAGCCGATTAATGCCGCTAAAATGACGGTAAAGCGCTGCTAAAACTAGCAGCATTTACTGTCAACGCCTGCCCACTCCAGTGTGAAAGCAGCCTTAACCACTTAACGACCAGCGCACGACGATGTACGTCCTATTTTTGAAGAGGGATATCTCGGTAACGGCAGCAGCTGCTGCCACAACCAAGATATCTATCTCTTCAGGCGGCGGTCAGTTGTACGAGAACGGTGGTCTCCGTGGCGGATTCGCCACAAGATCACCGCTATCGGTGGCGGGAGAGGTGCCACCTCCCCTCCCGCCACCCTCCCGCACCTTCCGCCTCTTACCGGAGCCGTCGGTAGCGGCGGAGGCGATCGGGTCCTTTCGCTAGCTGGGTATGGAGACGAGTGAGGCTAAGATGGCCCCCACTCGTCTCTATACCATAGGAGGGCGGAAGCGACGTCAAAACATCACTTCCGCCCATACCTCTTAAAGGTATATTTTTTTTAAATGTCATCTTATTCTTTTTTTCTTTTTTTTTTTTTGCATTTTAGTCCAAATATGAGATCTGAGGACTTTTTGACCCCAGATCTCATATTTAAGAGGACCTGTCATGCTTTTTTCTATTACAAGGGATGTTTACATTCCTTGTAATAGGAATAAAAGTGATCCATTTTTTTTTTTTTTTTTTTTTTAAACAGTGTAAAAATAAATAAAATCAATTAAAATAAATAAGAAAAAAAAAAGGTTTTTAAAAATACCCCGTCACGATGAGCTTGCGCACAGAAGCGAGCGCATACGTGAGTAGCGCCCGCATATGAAAACGGTGGTCAAACCACACATGTGAGGTATCGCCGCGATCGGTAGAGCGAGAGCAATAATTCTAGCCCTAGACCTCCTCTGTAACGCAAAAAATGCAACCTGTAGAATTTTTTAAATGTCGCTTATGGAGATTTTTGAGGCTAAAAGTTTGACGCCATTCCACGAGCGGGCGCAATTTTGAAGCGTGACATGTTGGGTATCAATTTACTCAGCGTACCATTATCTTTCACAATATAAAAAAATTGGGCTAATTTTACTGTTGTCTTATTTTTTTTTTATTCAAAAAAGTGAATTTTTTCCAAAAAAAGTGCGCTTGTAAGACCGCTGCGCAAATACGGTGTGAAAAAAAGTCTTTCCATGACCGCCATTTTATTCTCTAGGGTGTTAGAAAAAAAAAAACAATATAAAATGTTTGAGGGTTCTAAGTAATTTTCTAGCAAAAAAAACTGTTTTAAACATGTAAACACCAAATCTGAAAAAGAGGCCTGGTACTTAAGTGGTTAAGAAATAAGTGATACAGAAAATTTCTTACATTTAAACATTTATTAAACAAAACAAACCTACAATCAGTTCACTTGTATGTATAATTTAGATAAGAAAAACCCCCTATATATTGAATATTAAATACACAAAAACAGGTAATCCAAAACTTTTGGACGAAAAAAAATTGGGCTAACTCGGGTGCTGCCGCCGCCATTGCCTGTAAGGGAAACCACAAGTGAAGCTGGTACCCTAATGAGGATGCTCGAAACGCGCTGCACTTTGTGAGTGACGTGTCTGCAGGGGGAGGAGGAGGGGGGGCGAACTTCCGGGGGACCTTGCTGCATCTCGCCAAGACATGCAGGTAGGTTAATTGGATTGTGGGCTCCTTGAGGGTAGGGACCAATGTGAGTGTGCAATGTACAGGGATAGGGACAATTGTAGACACTCAAGTTGAACTGGATGGACTGTTGTCTTTATTCAACCTTACTAACTATGAAAACTATGAGTGGGGACAGGTACCTGTCAAAAACAGGTACCTATTCCCCCCCCCCCCCCTCCCTCCGAAAGTTGTCATATGTGTCACCAGAGGGGGAGGGGGCAAAAAAAGCAGAACATCCTCTTTTGGGTGGAGCTCCGCTATAAGCATACACTCATGCAAGAGCTGTCTTTGTCTTTTGACTATGTGCAGGCATTCCTATTTATGTCAACTGGGACTCAGCAGCTGCATGGACACAGCCAGTGCTCTCAGTGCTCTCAATCTGACATCTATTTGGGTGCGGGTGTGGGTTCATGTTCTCATGCACCCGTACCCAAATGGATGTCAAATTGGCAGCAGTGACTGTGTCTGTGCAGCTGCTGCATTCCAATTGACATGAATGGGACTGCCTGCATGTGGGATGCACGGAACACCTGTGCATCTCATGTGGACAAAGGTGGGTGAATTCCTCTTATTTGCTTTTATTTGGACTTTTAAATATACCATTGGAAGCGTTTTCTCACTGCGACCGGTAGAAACCTTCATGAAGTGTCACTCTAAGTACTGGGAAGAGTTGCTCAGGTGAACCACTGAAAGGGGTGCTGGACCCTGGGATCGGGGCAAAATGCATCAGAGATGTGGTCTCAGGAGGAGCTGAGGCTGAAGCCGATCTTCACTATTTGTTATACGTTGAGCAGTAGGTGTGTGGAATTGAAAGCATTTTGTTATATCTGTATGTCCTGTGTTGTCTCAAAGAAGCTATTTGGTCTTCCTAGTTCATATCTTGGACTTGAGAATAACACCTGTATGTTATTTTGTTATAAAAGTGGGGGTGATTGAGTAGTTTAGCAAAAGACACTGGCAAAAAAAAACTCAGGCCTCGTCGTCCCCGCTGGAGGCCACATTCATCTTCGCCCGTCTTTCTTCCGGGTACATTGACTCCAGCCGTACAAGCCGGAACCGCCGGTCATGGCACACAGCTCTGAAGAAACAACAAGGGCGGCCGCTCCTTCAAAGCGCATGCGCCGATGACATCATCGGTGCAGTATACAGTAATTATCGCCTAAACAGTGCAAGTTTAAGAGATATTTACAGTACCTATAGGTAAGCCTTATTATAGGCTTATCTATAGGTACAGACATTAGTTTACTTCCTTTTTAAACCATGGGATAAGTGTATAAATGTAGCTAACATTGTAAAGCGCTGCGCAAACTGTGGGCGCTATATAAATCCTGTTTAATGATAATGTAGCAGGAGAGTATGTCAAAAAATAAATTCAGTTTTCACTCCTTGAAATTTTTTCTTTTATTATATAAACCCAAATGTCCCAGGCTTGACTTGAAGGCCCCTCGTATATTGTTATAGTTATATTAACGATGTGGCTTGGTGGGGCCGACTGATGCATACTGCAATCTTTATGTTTGTAGGGATTCTATGCATTTGTAGTGCCTGATTTTGTAAATATATTTGACATCTACAAAACATTTAATTTTTTTTGTTATAGCAGTAGTTTGTAACACTGTGGTTTGCCTCCAAAGCCCAGTGCTATGTGCAGATAATGTAATTAATGGTATGTGTGATATCCCAGGTACACAAGAACAACGGCAACTTGGTCAATAAATCATTTAGTCAGTGAAACAGATGGTGGTAGTAATGGGAAGGACTTGTGCTAACATTGTTTTAACTCCCCGAAAAAATCTATTTTCAAATACTCTTATTTGGATTTTTTAACAGTAGAGCTATTTTTACAATTTACTTAGCTATGCATGTGATGGAGATGTTTAAAGTACATTGAAAGTCTCTTGTGTTGCAAAAACCTCATAAAGTGAAAAAAAACAAAAACAAAAAAAAACCTTCCTTTTACCTTCCCTGACTGAGCAATTCTCCTTCATTTGTGTCTCACACCTTCCCCCTCCCAGACACTGCAGCTCACAGTGGGAGAGTTTCAGTAACGGGGGCAGACTTGCTAATCTAGAAAACAGTAGGCATGGTTAGATGTGGTCAGGTGCTGATTGACAGTCTACAGCAGTGATGGGGAATCTTGGCACCCCAGATGTTTTGGAACTACATTTCTCATGATGCTAAACTACACAGCAGAGTGCATGAGCATCATTGGAAATGTAGTTCCAAAACATCTGGGGTGCCAAGGTTCGCCACCGCTGGTCTACAGCCTTGGTGCCCAACCTGCTGGCCCTTCGGTATATGATGTGTGGACCTTGGACCAACATAGTCTTTAGTGGGAACATTGATCAGGGCAATGCCAGGGCAATGACATTGATATTCTACTAGCTTAATGTAATGCTTTCCCAGTTTCGTATTGTCTTCTGCAGCATATCCCATTCTCCAGCCACAAATGTAGCATGTCCACACTCTCTAACCCTTATGTCCTCTATTAGGTCTGCAGTTTTTGACCTTCCTCTTAAAGCGGGAGTCCGCCGGGAGTTCCGCCGTTTTTTTTTTTTTTTTTAAAGCCAGCAGCTACAAATACTGCAGCTACCGACTAAAATAAGGACACTTACCCGCTCAGCGCGCCCGCGATGTCGGCACCCGAAGCCGATCTCTCGATCGTCTCTCAGGTGCTGCCGCTGCCATCTTTGGTATGGGAATCAGGAAGTGGAGCCTTTCGGCTTCATTTCCCGGTTCCCTACTGCGTATGCGCGAGTCGCGCTGCGCAATAAGGATGGACCCGCTGCCTCTGGGATCTGTGTGTTTCCCAGCAGGCAGCGGGGGGACTTTCGGAAAGGGGCGTAATCTACGCCACTTTCTGCAGAGAGCTATCCCAGAAGTGGGTGCAGATACCTGTACTGTACAGGTACCTGCACCCCCCTCCCCCCTGAAAGGTGCCAATTGTGGCGCCGGAGGGGGGGAGGATTCCAATGAGCGGAAGGTCCACTTTAGGGTGGACCTCCGCTTTAAGCTTTACATATATTGAACATTATGGCCCTGTGGTGATGCCAGGGGCCACATTTGAGACCCCTTTAGCTCATAAGTTGACAACCACTGGTCTACAGACTTGTGAATCAGCAGTGACAATGCCAATAGCCACGCCCCCTGCAACATCTGTAGTGCAATAAGGCCCAGCCTCCATGACAGGGGAATTGGGGAGCAGTGCAGCATTGTTTCTACCTCATCACTGGTGGCCTCATCAGGTGGACTTCACTGGCAAGATCAAAAAGTATTTATAAGACTTTATAGGGAAAAGCTGTTTTTCATATGCCCTTTTATTTGGTGCCCCAGGGCATATATATTTTTAATGGGAGGCCATAATTCTGTTTTATTGTAAACCGCCTGATCAGAGTGTGTTAATATAAGGGAAGGGAAGGGAATTAACTAATGCCGGCCATACACGGTTCGAATTTCGAAAATCGTATCTAAGAATTTTTGTATGAATTTCACACCATTAGTGGGCTGTAGCAACAGCTGATTTTCGTGTGGAAATCAAATTTGAGAAATCGGACATGTTGGAAATTTTTTGAAAAACGTACGATTTTCTAATCAATGATGGGAGAATCGTGCGAGAAATGTAATAAGAAAATAAAATTTACGGAGAGAAAAGAAGATTTCCGGTTACGAAAATTCTTTTCTGTAGCAACATGAGGTGAAATTAAAGGCTTGGTCGGCTGAATTTCGAAAATCAATGGTGGCACCATAGGATCTTTAAAAAAAAAAAAAAAATTTCTGATTTTGAAAAGAAAATTTGTTCAAAATTCGACCATGTATGGCCTGCATTAGGGTCTTTTCACACGGGCAATATGATCAGGTCCACCTGTTAGTTTTTCAGCTGGACTTGTTTGGATGGACCATGCATTCCTATGGACCGGCGGGTGTAAACAGACTTGTGTCCGTTTACATCTGCCTACCTCTGGGTCTGATTAGGCTCACTAAAAAAGATGGAGGTCTGCGTCCTGTTCCGTTTCGGTGGACCAGATCGGAAGCAGCTGAGTGTAAACGGACAGCGGACTCCGTTTACTGCCGACAGCCCATAGACCACAGCAGGGTCTGTCCATGTCTGCTCTGCGAAAACTGAGCGGACATGGACCTGTCATCTGGGGATCTGCTGATCAGAAAGCAAACCGCTCATGTAAAGGGACCCCAATGTCAACAGCCATATCAGTGTGTAATATGTGTTTCTATGCATAGCTTTTATTATACAGCATCTGTAGAGGTTGTAATTATCTATGTACACAAGGGGCAGTCTTGTTGATCCTCTTACTCACTGCTGATTGGAAACTGTAAAATTGGTGCACTTTAAGGCTACCTTCACACTGCGGGTGCTGGCGGTAAAGCAGCGCTATATTTAGCGCTGATTTACTGTCGTTTTAGCGGCGCTATGTGGCCGCAAGAGGGGCAGTTTTAACCCCCACTAGCGGCCGAAAAAGGGTTAAAACCGCCTGCAAAGCGACACTGCAGTGATGCTTTGCATGCGGGTTTGCAGCGCTGCCCCATTTGTTTTCTGTGGGAAGGGGCGCTTTAGGAGAGGTAAATACACCGCTCCAAAGATGCGGCTTGCAGGACTTTTTTGACCATCCTGCAAGCTCACCGCTTCAGTGTGAATGCCCTCAGGCTTTCACACTGGAGAGACAGCAGCTGCTGTTTCAGGGCGCTTTGCAGGCGCTATTTGTAGCGCTGTAGCGCCTGCAAAGCGCCCCAGTGTGAAAAGGGCCTAATTGGTAGCCAGGTAACATGTGATCTAGACTGAGAACAGTTCTTTTTTTTTTGTATTCATGGCAAGAAATTTTTTTTTTTTTTTTGCAAAAAAAAAAAAAAAAAAGAGATTTGCTTCTAGATTTTAAGCTCTAACGAGCAGGCCCTCTGATTCCTCCTGTATTGGAATTGTATTGGAACTGTATTGTCTACCCTAACTGCTGCTATATAAATCCTGTATAATAATAGTAATAAGAATAATAATTACACTGATCTGTGCTTGCTTGTTGTGTATGTTGTATGAATTTTAATGATAAGCCTATTTATTGCCGAAGATCACTTTTAAGAAACAAAAGGAAATTGAATGCTACGTCTACCCACCACTACTAATTTTAGGTTGCATGTTCAATGTCATACCGGCTTTTCAGAAAACCCAGAAACTGACAGTGATTTATGTAGCTCAACGTTCAAAGTAACAATGGAGAAAATTGCTCTGAGTGGGTAAAGCTACGGCTTGGCAAGCATGCATGTTTATGGCAGGAGGGGGAGCATGCCCAAGATCCTTTGATGCCAGCTTAGTTTAGTGAGATGAGGACAAGGGACAGTAGGTAATGGCCAATTTAACCAACATGGCTGATCACTTGGTTGGGGAAATTCAGGGTGAGTATTGTCACCTAATCAGCGGATGATCATTTCATATCTATGGCCTCTTTATGTTTTTAAATGAAAAATATAGGGAATATTGTCAGTTTTTGTTTTCAATTTATTGAACTTATTTTTCATTTAAAGTGGAACTATAGGCAAAACCTTCTTCCCTTTTTGGATAGAGCAAAGGAGGGTTATAACCCCTGTTAGATTTTTTTTTTACGCCATCTGTGTCCCATTGCAGATATTTACCTTCAGTTCCTGTCCCCTAACCAAACCGGAAGTGAAAGGAAATCCCTGCAAATTAAGGGAATTCCTTCCCCCAGTTTACCAGAACTAGTGTCCCCATTGGAAGATTTCCCCTCTATTATTTTTCTGGGGACAACCCAAAATATGGGATTTTATTTTACTTTAAATGATAATGGTAAACAGAACAACTAGAGACTGTGCATCTCCTTAACGTGTTACTAAACCCAGGACCCTGCATTCACAATATCTGGTCTCTCACAGTACACAGAACATGGAAATGCAATCATTTTAGTAAATGTAAACTGCATACCTTTTCTCAACAGCAGTATATAACAGTCTTGTGACTTCTATCAGTGCCTGGTTAAAGATTGTCGGAGTTTTCATATTGCACTGGCTGTCCTATCAGGATACAGGATCCCTAACCCTCTGTCTGAACAGTGCTGATTGGCCCTGCTATGACTAAGCAACAGGGAAGGTGTGAAACGTGTTAGTTGTGCTGTATTTGTATCCACATTGCTGTATAGATTGTTGTTTTTTTTGTTTGTTATTTTTTAATGTTATCATAGATCAATAAAGGTGATTTTTTTGGGAGTACATCTTCACTTTATGCTGATTGGCCCTGTGCTGATCACATGCACCCTCCCGAGAAAAAAAAAAAACTCTCTAGGAATACACACCAAACTGAGCATGTGCAGCACAGTGGTGTAGTGGTTAGCACTCTGACCTAGCAGTAAAAACGGTCGCTGGTTCAAATCCCAACCACGACACTACCTGCCTGGAGTTTGCATGTTCTCCCTGTGCCTGCGTGGGTTTCCTCCAGGTACTCTGGTTTCCTCCCACACTCCAAAGACATGCAGGTAGGTTAATTGGCTTCTCTCCAAAATTGGCCCTAGTATATGAGTGGGGACCTTGGATTGTGGGCTCCTTGAGGATAGGGACCGATGTGAGTGTGCAATGTACAGGGATAGGGACAATTGTAGACACTCAGGTTGAACTGGATGGACCAACCTTACTAACTATGTAACTATGTTTCCTAGCCTAGCTCTATCTGGAGATGGGTTGAGGACAGTGGGGATGAAACGGCCTTTTTACATAATGCAGGACCTTAGGTTACACAGTGAGTATAACAAGCATGCTTTACTGCATATACAGACTGATTTTACTTTTATAGGTTTAGTAACACTTTAACGAGGGCACAGACAGCAATAAAAACCGTTGTTCTAATCCCTCTCTACTCAATCCAAAACTAAAAGAAAAACATTTTGGCTTTAACCACCTCGCACCCGCCCTATAGCCGAATGACGGCCGTAGAGCAGGCGCTTTCGTCCGGGTGGCCGTCCCTGGACGTCCTAATGTTTACTTCCGCAATGCGCGCCGCCGCGGGCACGCATCGCCGAAGTTCTGTGTTCGCCGTGTCCCCCAGGGACAGGCAAACACAGATCGCTGTAAACGGCCAATCACAGCGGCCGTTTACAGCGCGATCGGCATGTCCAATGGGAGATGATCTCATATGTAAACATATGAGATCATCTCTCAGCGCCGCTCTCCCTCCTCACACAGACAGAGTGTGAGAGGGGAGAGATGAACGGCTGCAGCGGCAGCCGTTCTGCTTTGATTCGATAAAAAAAAAAAAAAAAGTGCCATCCTCCCCCAGCAGTGCCATCCGCCCCCAGCGCCATCCACCCCAGTGCCACCTGCCCCCAGTGCCACCTGTTGTCAGTGCCATTTGTCCCCAGTGCCATCTGTCATCAGTGCCACATAGTGCCATCTGTCATCAGTGCCACGTATTGGTGCCATCTGCCATCAATGCCACTTATCAGTGCCATCTGTCATCAGTGTCACGTGTCATCGGTGCCATGTATTAGTGCCATCTGTCATCGGTGGCACGTATTAGTGCCACGTATTAGTGCCATCTGTCATCAGTGCCACATATTAGTGCCATCTGTCATCAGTGCCACGTGTCATCATTGCCACGTATCAGTGCCATCTGTCATCAGTGTCACGTGTCATTGTCCTGGTGCTTCAAAAGTGTAATAAATAGTCAACAAGTTAGATGTGTAATTTATGTTCCTAGAACACATTGTGTTCATTGTGCACATTATGTTCCTAGAAGCGCTACCTGCATGTTGGGCCTCTCTATGTGGCCAGGCTGTGAAAAAGTCCCACACATGTGGTATTGTAATACTCAGGAGGAGTAGCAGAATTTTTTGGGGGGTGTCATTTGTGATATACACATGCCATGTGAGAGAAATAACCTATTACAATGACAATTTTGTAGAGAAAAAAAAAAAAAAGAAAAATCTTAATTTTGCAAAGAATTGTGGGGAAAAAAATGACAACATCAAAAAGCTCACCATGCCTCTTACTAAATACCTTGGAATGTCTACTTTCCAAAAAGGGGTCATTTGGGGGGTATTTGTACTTTCCTGACTTGTTCGGGTCACAAGAAGCGAGATAGGCCACCAGTACATCAGATGTGATTTTGTGCGATTTGCACCACAGCTTGTAGACTCTCTAACTTTCACAAAGACCAAATAATATCCACTAATTTGGGTTATTTTTACCAAAGATATGTAGCAGTATAAATTGTGGCCAAAATTTATGAAGAAAAATTAATAATTTGCATAATTCTATCACAGAAACAAAGAAATATGCGTTTTTTTTAAAAATTTTCGGTCTTTTTTCATTTATAGCGCAAAAAATAAAAACCCCAGAGGTGATCAAATACCACCAAAAGAAAGCTCTATTTGTGGGAAAAAAAGGACAAAAAATTCATTTGGGTACAGTGTTGCATGACTGAGTAATTGTCATTCAAAGTGTGAGAGCACCGAAAGCTGAAAATTGGTCTGGGCAGGAAGGGTGTTTAAGTGCCCAGTAAGCAAGTGGTTAGATATACTTTAAAGTGATTGTAGTCTTGTTTTTTTTTTCACCTTCTGTGATTCTGGCCCCTCCCTCCTGTTCAGCGACCCCACAGCAAGCAGCTTGCTATGGGGGTACCCGAGCCGAGTCATGGCTCCCTGTGCCCATTCAGACATGGAGCCCTGACCTGGCCCTGCCCCCTCTCTGCCCTGATTGGCTAGCTGACTTTGACAGCAGCGGGAGCCAATGGCGCCGCTGCTGTGTCTCATCAAATAGGTGAGAATCACTGGACAGAGAGGGACCTCAGGTAAGTGTTAGGGGGGTTGCTGCACACAGAAGGCTTTTTATCTTAATGCATAGAATGCATTAGGATAAAAAAAACCTTCTGCCTTTACAACTCCTTTGACCTACAAATATTTAATACAGGTGCATACAGTACATTTTTTGCTATGATTGTTGTTAGCCGGATAAACGTAATAATTATGTGGGTCACTCTTAAAGGTGTCCCTCCTCCGAGTCAAGTCTGTATAATCTGATATGAGGCTGTAAGAATTATTATTATGTTGCGATCACAGCATTATTATTATTATTATTATTATTATTATTATACAAGATTTATACAGCTCCAACAGTTTACACAGTGCTTTACAACTTTAGGGTAGGCCAGGGCTCGACAAACCCCAGGTCGCCATGGCGACCAGAAATCGCAACCTGGCGCCTAAGCTGCCACCAACCCACTCACTATTGATGCCCCAGTCATGCAGAGCATAACACTGACTGCCGTCCTCCTCCCTCCTCCACACTCAGCGGCTCTGGTAAGCATCAAGTGCCGCACTAAGTGTGTGAAACTGACAAACATCTGAGAGAGGAGGATCTGTCAGATTTCAGCTTGATGTCGGGGGTGGGCGGGACCCAGCAGCTATCAAAAACCAGCCAATGGGACCTGGGCGGGTCGCTACGTGTATGTGGTCCCGCCCCTTTTCTTAAGCAGCCCAATCATTGGCTGGTGTTTTGATAGCTGCTGAGTCCCGCCCACCCCCGACATCAAGCTCAAATCTGACAGATCCGGCTCTCTGTTATTTGTCAGTTTCACACCTCGGCTGGGTCCCGCCCACCCCTGACATTAAGCTCAAGTCTGACAGCTCCTCTGTTACTCTTCAGTAACAGAGTGCTCAGTGTGAAACCTACCAGTGCCACTGCCAACCAGTGCCACCTGCCAGTGCCAACCAGTGCCACCTGCCAGTGCCAATCAGTGGCACCTACCACCGCCAACCAGTGCCACTTGCCACCGCCAATCAGTGCCACCTGCCAGTGCCAACCAGTGCCACCGCCAATCAATGCCACCTGCAACCACCAACCAGTGCCACCGCCAATCAGTGCCACCTACCAGTAACAATCAATGCCACTGTGAATCAGTGCCACCTGCCAGTCAGTGCCACCTGCGACTACCAGCCAGTGCCACTTACCAGTGCCACCTGCCAGTGCCACTGCCAATCAGTGCCACCTGCCAGTGCCGAGTGTCACCACCAATCAGTGCAACCTGCCACCGCCAATCAGTACCACCTGCCACCGCCAATCATTGCCACCTGCCACCACCAACCAGTGCCACCTACCTGTGCCACCACCAATCAGTTCCAACTAGTGCCACCGCCAACCAGTGCCACCTGCAAACACCAACCAGTGCCACCGCCAATCAGTACCATCTGCCAGTGACAAACAGTGCCATCACCAACCAGGGCCACCTGCCAGTTCCAAACCAGTGCCAGTGCCACCTGCCAACACCAACCAGTGCCATGCCAAACAGTGCCACCTGCCAGTGACAAACATGGCCACCACCAACCAGGGACACCCGCCATCACCAACCAGGGCCACCTGCCAATTCCAAGCCAGTGCCAATAGTGCCACCTGCCAGTTCCAAACCAGTGCCACCTGCCAATTCCAACCAGTGTCACCTGCCAGTGCCAATCAATGTCACCTGCCAGTGCCATCTGGCAGTTCCACGTGCCTGCCAGTGGCAACCAGTACCATCTGTCAGTCCCAAACCAGTGCCACCTGCCACTGCTGCCTGCCAGTGCCAACCAGTGCCATCTGCCAGTGCCACCTGCCTAAGCCAACCAGTTCCATCTGTTGCCAGCCTTACTCTTTCTGGTCAGCCCATAACGCTGATGTAACAGCGTTATTGACTGGGTGCTCCGTTGTGAGTTAGGGATAGGGGGTGAAAATGACTGACCTTACCCCGGGAGCTGACAATCCATACCACTCTAAAAAAAAACTGGCTCCTAACTTTTTTTAACTGGCTTCTAAATTCAAAGCAAATTTGTCAACCCCTGGGGCAGGCAATACGATACACTTTAATAAAGGAGAAATCAGAGGGCCCTGCTCGTTAGAGCTTACAATCTAATGCTGTGTACACACGACCGGACTTTTTGATGCACTAGGTCCAACGATCTTCCCGACGGACTTTCGGTGGAGGTCTGATGGACTTTCTGAATGAACGGACTTGGCCACACAGGACCGGACTAAGTCAGTTCGAAAGTCCATTGACGTCCGATAACGTAAACGGGACTAAACAAGGAAGCTCAATAGCCAAGAGGTAATAACTGTGGGGGTTGAACTGATGGAGAAAATAAATGTACAGTTGTTAGGTGGGGGCAGGATAGGCTTCCTCTGAAGAGATGGGATCGTCTGAAAGTAGACAAAGTAGGAGATAGACAGATTCAGATAGAGCATTCCAGAGGATGGGAGAGGCTCGGAAGAAGTCCTGGAGGCGAGCATGGGAGGAGGAGACAAGGGAGCTATAGAGCAGGCGGTCTTGGGAGGAGCGAAGAGGACGATTTGGTTGATATTTTGGGGGCCAGCTTGTGGATGGCTTTGTAAGTTAGTGTTTGTATTTTGAATTTGATTTGTTGGTAGAGTGGCAGCCAATGGAGGGACTGGCAGAGGGGTATAGCAGACGCTGAACAGTTTGTAAGGTGGATGAGCCTGGCAGCAGCGTTCATGATGGACTAAATAAAAAATCTGTGATGTTCGATCGCCTGGTTCTCAGTGTAGAGGCACCGGGGGACAGATTCTGCATCCACCAAGGTAAGTATGATTCTAAAGTGGTTGTAATGGATCGCCTTGTAAAACAACCCATTCACTTTGAAATATAAATGAAAGGCAGATCATTTTTGTATAGATATAAAAAAAACTATTATAAATGGAACTTTGGATTACGAGCATAATCCATTCCAGGAGAATGCTTGTAATCCAAAACACTTGCACATCAAAGCGAGTTTCCCCATAGAAGTCAATGGAAACTAAGACAACTCGTTCCACATTGACTTCTATTGCATGCAATACCGCATGTGGCCAGAGGTCAGAGGTAGGGGGGGTCACAGAGCCTCAAATACTCGGACAACTCGGCTGAACTCAGAAACCCTCGGAAAGGCTCAGAAACACTTGGGAACTGAGTATTTCCGAGTGATTCTGAGTGTTTCCGAACAGCTCCGAATCGTTCCGAGTGTCACCGGTGCCCCCCACACCTGTGACCAAATGCGGTACACCACATTAGCTAGAATTCTGCTCGTTTTGCGAGACAATACTCGCAAACCGAGTTTTTAAAGTTGCTCGTCTTTCAAATCGCTCATTAACTGCGTTAATCGTTAACCAAGGTTCCACTGTACTTTTCTTTTTTTTTTATTCTTTATTTAAAGAGGGAGTCCACCTAAAAACAAAAAATATTAAAAACCAGCAGCTACAAATACTGCAGCTGCTGACTTTTAATAAATGGACACTCACCTTTCCTGGAGTCCAGAGATGTCGGCAGCCAAGGCCGACCAATCTCTCGGCTGCTGCCTGCACCATTCACGGTGAGGGAATCAGGAAGTGACGTTTTGCAGCTTCACTTCCCGGTTCCCTGCTACACATGCACGAGTCGCACAGCGCAATGAGAATGGCCCGTGTGTGTCCCAGCAGACAGTGTGGGGGGACAGGAAGAGGCATAGATTCCCGTGGGAAGTGGGTGCAAATACCTGTCTTAGACAGGTATCTGCACCCCCCTCCCCCTGAAAGGTGTCAAATGTGACACCGGAGGGGGGGAGGGTTCCGAAAAGTGGAGGTTAAATTTTTGTGTGAACCTCCGCTTTAAGGAATGCGGATTATACAGAAATGCTATGATCAAACATGTCAATCAGCTTTGTCCATAATTAGGCTATAACAATAGCTCGTCAATTAAGTCGATGTACAATACTGGGTTATCAATCAAGCTTACATTACAACGTAGTAGTTCAACAGAATAACTGTGTTCAAAAGACTCTGCAATAGATATATTTTGCAATTCAACCGGGACAGTATAGGAAACTTCCTAGCCCGAAAAAAGCATAACTTTAAAAGACCTGTGTAAACCATTCCGTAAGATCACTAGGGAAAAAGGGGGCCCCCCTGGAAAGTAGAGCAGCTTATCCCCCTTGGTCGGATACCAAGCTATTATACTTTAGGTTAGGAAAGGAAGAAAGGGGGAGAAGAAGTAGGGAAGTAGGTGGGAAAAGCCCCAAATTATCCTTGAATGGGATACTTAAATGTAGGCCTTGCATTCATCTGAGAATCGGAACAGGTCCCAGTGTGTCCAGCGGGCATTGTGTTCCTCCTCTCTTTCCCCTAGGGCAGCTGTAAGATGCTCCATCTGCTGAATATTGCGAATCCTAGAAAACCACTGTGCCACTGTCGGTGGGGGATTTCATGCACTGGGGATAGACGCCCTGGCTGCATTCCAGAGGTGCTTCAGTAGGGATTTGCGGTAGAGCTGCCACGACGAGTCGACGTAATCGATTATGTCGACTACAAAAATATGTTGACGTGCGTGCAGGGCGTCGATGCGTCACAGTGCTTAGTATCTACCGCTGTCCTCCGTGCTGCCGTCCCCCTCTCTTCTCCTCCTCCGTGCCGCCGTCCCTAGGGGTGCAACGGATCGTCACTGATCCGTGATCCGAACGGCTCACCCCGCTCGGATCGGCACATGCCGCGCTCCGCGGTCTCGGCCTTAGGAGAGGCTTCGGCCTAGCTCCGAAGCGGCGGCCATCTTTCTACACCCAGGCGTTTACAATGTGATCTCTCTTTCCCCTCTCTGTACTGATCTGTGCAGTGGAGGGGAGAGGTCGGATGGAAGCTGCCAGCCCATACTCTGCCAGCCCATACTCTGCCAGCCCATACTCTGCCAGCCAATGCAATACTCTGCCAGCCAATGCAATACAATACTCTGCAATACCATACTCTCAAGGTTATCCAAAGGATTAATTAGCTAACCAAAAAAAACCCCACTAGATTCATAAAAAATAAATAAAAATAATCGGATAGTCGTTGACTAATCGAAAAAATAATCGATAGATTAGTCGACAGACAAACTAATCGTTAGTTGCAGCTCTAATTTGCGGTATCGCTTACTAGATATGGGGGTCAGGTTTAGGAGGTATTGCTGCCGGGTTATCCTGGAGCGCCACATCAGTAAGCTTGTAAATGATCTCCAGTACTTGTCTCCAGAAGGGGTCAGAACCGGAAATTCCCAGAAGATATGGAGTATTGTGCCAGTCTGTGTACTACATCTCCAGCACAGAGGACTGTGTCCTGGGAATATGGACACTAAAACAGATGGAGTCCTCACCAACGCATCAAAATATTGTATTTGATTTCTTGGTATTTCCCACTGTACCTTTTTAAAGTGATCACATTCCCTCTGTTCTCAGTTAAAAGCTGGGGGGAGGAGAAACACAAGTCCTTCCTTTTTCTCCTCTGGTGGCTGCCGTCCTTACTTTAATTTAGCACAGAATTTCATATTGACATGTGAGCAACATTCTATGCAGCAGAGGAAGTGTGTTGATTGATGCTGGCCGTCATTCAACCAGGACATTTAGTGGCATTCACTGGCAGAGAAAAGGCACTGCAGGGAACCGCTGTGGGTTGAAGATGAGTATTGTAGCAATGCTTCCTTTTTTTTAAAACTGTGCTGGGCTGCATATTTATTCCTCAGAACAGGGAAATGCAATCATTTTAGTAAATATAGACTGCTAATTACCTTTTCACATCAGTAGTGTGTGTGTGATATATATATATATATATATATATATATATATATATATATATATATATATATATATATATATACACACATACATACATACATACCGTATATACTCGAGTATAAGCCGAGATTTTCAGCCTCTTTTTTGAGGCTGAAAGTGCCCCCCTCGGCTTATACTCGAGTCATCGCTGTCTGCCCGCTCGATCAGCGTGTCGAGCAGACAGACAGCGGCCATTCTATTCAAAAGCCGCGCCTCCGGCTCCGCCTTCGCCTGTGATAGGCGGAACACTGAATTTCCCAGCAGCCTGTGTTCCGCCTATCACGGACGTCGTATCATCCTCGTACTACGGACGAGGATGATACGACGTCTGTGATAGGCGGAACACAGGCTGCTGGGAAATTCAGTGTTCCGCCTATCACAGGCGAAGGCGGCGGCGCAGCTTTTGAACTTTACAATGGCCGCCGACGAAGAGGGCACGGGACGGCACGGCACGGGACGGGACGGGACGGGGGCAAGGCAAGGCACGACACGGGACGGATGCAAGGAGGCAAGGCACGGCACGGGACGGAGGCAAGGAGGCAAGGCACGGGACGGAGGCTCGGGACAAAGGTAGGCTGGACACACACACACACACACACACACACACACACACACACACACACACACACACACACACATGGATGGAGACACACACAGGGATGGATGGATGGATGGATGGAGACACACACACACAGGGATGGATGGATGGATGGATGGATGGATGGAGACACACACACACAGGGATGGATGGATGGATGGAGACACACACACACAGGGATGGATGGATGGATGGACACACACACACACAGGGATGGATGGACGGACACACAGGGATGGACGGACACACAGGGATGGACGGACACACAGGGATGGACGGACACACAGGGATGGACGGACACACACACAGGGATGGACAGGCATGTCTCACCCTCGGCTTATACACGAGTCAATAAGTTTGCCAGTTTTTTTGGGGGTAAATTGGGGGCCTCGGCTTATATTCGGGTCGGCCTATACTCGAGTATATACGGTACATACATACATACAGTCTTATGACCTCTATCAGTGCCTGGTTAGTGGTTAAAGCTTGTAGGATTTTTTTATACTGCACTAGCTGTCCTATGAGGCTGCAGGACCCCTGACCCTCTGTCTGAACAGTGCTGATTTGGCCCTGTGCTGATCACGTGCATTCTGCCAAGAAAAATAAAAATCTGTAGCAATACACGCCAAACTGAGCATGTGCAGCCTGTCTCCAGTAACTATGTCTTATCTGGACATGTTTTGGAGACAGGGCAAAAAAGGGGAGGATCTGTGCATACAGGATCAACCAGCTTTTTTTACACAATGTGGATGATTAACCCCTTAGGTTCCATACTGCATATAACAAGCAGGCTTTACTACGTATACAGACTGAATTTACTGTTGTGGGTTCAGTATAGAGCTGGGTGATTTTCAAAAAAAAAATCTGCGATTTAAAAAAAAAAATAAAAAAAAATCGATTTACGATTTTTTATTTATTCTTTTTTATGGACACCGCGCCGGTCCTGAGGAGCTGCGGGCAGCAGTTTTTAGGCGGGGCCGCGGCGTCCAGCCTCGCGAACTAGGCTGAAGCCGGAGCCTCGTCTAAAAACTCCTGCCCGCAGCTCCTCAGGACCGGCGCGGTGTCAGCGCTGGTCCTGGTGAAAAAAATGTAAATCTAAAAATATCGATTTGCTGAATTTTTGAATCGATTTGGCCTCTCGACTCGATTCAAGATTTAAATCGATTTTTTTCCCCAGCCCTAGTTCAGTAACGCTTTAAGTTTAGGTTTGTTCTGTTTTTGTGCCATAAAAATACTGATAAAATATACATTAAACTTCTCTACAATAGATATTATAATTATGAATGTCATTTTGCAAACTACCTCCCCTTCTCTTTGCAGTTTTTGATGCGTAATTAGAAGCTACAAGGTATATGAATGTCAGACCATCTTGAGATTGTTCTAAAAAATATGTCCACTGTTACTGGTCAATACATTTAGCATTTCCCATTTATCTGACTTAATTCTATTTGTGTTGTAGGAAAGCAAAAGAAAAAATACTATAAAATTTCAACTGAAAGATTGCCTTTGTTCTAGAATCGCCCTCATTTTCATGTTTTCTAAAAATAAAGATGATAAAGATGGATTTGAAAGCATTATCTTTCATTTTATTTATTTTTTTAGTTTATGGGATGCAGTTTCTGCAAATTGTATTAGTTATTAGACTGTTAATTTGCATCATTTGCTATGGTTTAAATATAATGGGAGAGATTTGTCAACTTTGCCGCACAGCGAGGCAGTGAGTACTGCAGCACTGATACATTTTATGAGACAGATTTGTTATAGGATCACAGCTTGATTAATAAATTCTTCCATCTGGTGCTCACAAGTACCACTGCACCAATATAGAACATGACCCTGACCGTGTGTCGGCAATGGGTGTGTGTTTTAAAGGATAAGTGCTCCTTATAATGCACTTTTGGGTACATAAGAATAAAATAAAAAACTGGCTTTTATTTTCACTGCTGCAGCTCTCTTAATTCATGCCATCCCATAGCATGGAGTTGGGATATACCTCCCAAATGCATAGTAGGGGTGGAGGAGAATTGGAGCCATATCATAGTATCCAAAGCTTCAAGACTCCACCATCCAGTGGTTCTACATTTCATTTTTCGGGAGCTAGAGTGATAGGTCTATACTCGGGCTGTAAATAATATAATACAATAATTATGGTAGGAGACATTGAAAACTTGTGGTTGAGACACATTTTTAGCACCCCTCCCTCTCCATTTGCCCCCTCCCCTTAACCACTTCAGCCCCGGAAGGTTTTACCCCCTTCATGACCGGCCATTTTTTGCGATACGGCACTGCGTTACTTTAACCGCATGCCAATCAGCCACCGCCAATCGCCGTCATTGTACGTCTGTACCATTGACGGCCACTAGGGGACACCACTGCCTGCCCCCGAGCCGATGCGAGTGCCCGGCGGTCTAGATTTCCACCCGGCTCCCACGATAGCTCGGGGCACACCGAGAACCGGGATCTGTGTAAACACACAGTTTCTGGTTCTTTGAGGGGAGAACTGACAAATCCTCTGTTCATACAGAGTATGGACAGAGGATCTGTTAGTTTCCCTGCACAGTCCAAATCCCCCTTCAGTTAGAACACTCCCTAGGTCACACATTAACCCCTTCACTGCCCCCTAGTGTTAACCCCTTCACTGCCAGTGACATTTTTAGAGTAATCAATGCATTTTTAATCGCACTGATTGCTGTATTAATGCCAATGGTCCCAAAAATAAGTCAAAATTGTCCGACGTGTCCGCCATAATGTCGCAGTCACGATAAAAAACGCTGATCACTGTCATTACTAGTAAAAAAAAAAAATGCCATAAATCTATCCCCTATTTTGTAGACGCTATAACTTTTGTGCAAACCAATCAATATACGCTTATTGCGATTTTTTTTATTTATTTATTTTTTTTATTTACCAAAAATATGTAGAAGAATGCATATCGGCCTAAACTGAGGGGGGAAAAAAATTTTTTTGGGGATATTTATTATAGCAAAAAGTAAAAAATTATGCAAAATTGTTGATATTTTTTTGTTTATAGCACAAAAAATAAAAACCGCAGAGGTGATCAAATACCACCAAAAGAAAGCTCTATTAGTGGGGGAAAAAAGGACGTTGATTTTGTTTGGAAGCCACGTTGCACGACCACGCAATTGTCAGTTAAAGTGACGCAGTGCCGAATTGCAAAATGTGCTCTGGTCTTTGGCCAGCCAAATGGTCCGGGGCTGAAGTGGTTAACTGACAATTGCACGGCCGTGCGATGCTGTACCCAAATAAAAATGTATGTCCTTTTTTTCCCACAAACAGAGCTTTCTTTTGGTGGTATTTGATCACCTTTGCCGTTTTTATTTTTTGCTCTAGAAACAAACAAAAAAACGACAATTTTGAAAAAAACAAAAACAATATTTTTTACTTTCTGTTCTAAGACATATCTAATAAAAAATTAAAAAAATAAATGTCTTCATCAATTTAGGCCAATATGTATTCTGCTACATATTTTTGGTAAAAAAAATCCCAATAAGCGTATATTGATTGATTAGAACAGTTATTGTGTCTACAAACTAAGGGATATTTTTATGGCACCTAACTGACATTTTTTACACTTTTTTTTGAGGGGAACCAGTGACATTATTACAGTGATCAGTGCTAAACGTATGCACTGTTACTGTACTAATGACACTGGCAGGGAAGGGGTTAACACTAGGGGTGACCAAAGGGTTAATTGTGTCCCCAGGGGATGCTCTCTGTGTGGGGGGATAAACTGACTGGATGAACAAAGAGATCAGTGTTCCTGCTTAGCAGGAACACAAGATCACTGTGTTCTTCCCTGTCAGAATGGCGGTCTGCCTTGTTTACATAGGCAGATTGCCATTCTGCCTTTTTGGGGAACGATCAGGGGGTACCGGCAGATATCGCATCCCCTGGACCTGCTGATTGGCTCCCCCTCTGGCCAATCGGCGTGTGCGCGCCCCCACTGTCTATTGCATGAAATGATGTACAGGTACGTTGTTTCACGCAATAGAGCTGACCTGCTACAGTAAATGTACTGTGGCTGGTTGGCAAGTGGTTAAAGTGGTGTTCCACACACCAAAAAAAAAAAAGCCTAAAATTTAAAAAAAAACATTTGGCAATTTTTTTTTAACTCTCCTCTAAATGCCTGTTGCTATGGGGTCCCTCATAGTCTGCCTCCTTCAGTTCCCGGGCACCTGACGTCACTTCCTTCTCGGTGCAGGAAGGGCTCAGCTCCGCCCCCTCCCTCCTGTCAGTCATCTGGGACACGTGAGCATGCGCAGTGGGTGCCCGGCTGTGAAGCCACAACTGGGTGGCCACCGTTGCAATGCTGGCGCCGCTGAGAGGAGGGGGGCACGAGCGGGGCTTCGCTCCCCCGCATTGCTGGACCCTGGGACAGGTAAGTGTGCAATTATTAAAAGTCAGCAGCTGCACTATTTGTATGCAACACAAGTTTCGGACAAAATCCGTCAGACAAAATCCGACAGATTTTGTTGTCGGGATGTCCGACCGTGTGTACAAGGGCTTAGACCTGGTTCACATCTCTGTGTTTATTGGTGCTTTTTGCAGAAATGCACTACAGTTAATTTACATGGTTTCCTATGGGACACGTTCATATCTGAAAGGGTCAGGGACTTTTAACGCAAAATGGTGCTTTATTGGTGCAATATACTTCAATGGAAAAGCTGCAGAAAAGCATGTAATGCATTTTTGCAGCAATTTGTGTTTTTTAATCCCCAAAAAAATTCAAAAATGCAAATTGCAGTAAAATCAAAATGTACAGCAAAAAACACTGCATAAACAGATCAAAAGCAAACTGCATAGGTGTGTACCGAGCCTTATGCTGGCCTCACAAATCAATTTTCAGATGAGAATATTCAGACGAAAAATCTGTGTACATTCGCTGAATGAAAGAATATATTTTTTTAAAATTTTCACTTGTTTTTAACATTCTGTTTTTAAAAAGAATGTCATTTCATACAACGTTCAGAAAACTTCTTAGTCAAAGGAATTTTCAATTATTTCCAAATTTTCCCGTCACGGCGGTTGAAAATGAACATCAATTTGACCCACTTTTTTTTTTAAAGGTTATTAATCGAAACAATAATCGGCCAACTAATCGATTATGAAAATAATCGTTAGTTGCAGCCATAAAAATAATTGAATTATTCAAACCTTATTATTATAATATTACAGTATATAATGCCCTATAGAAAGACTATGAATTTGCTAGGTGAGGAAACATTACATAACAGCAAAGCATTTCATTATTGCTTAAATGGTAAAAACAGGAAAGTATTGCAGAACATTCTGACTGCCATTGGTGTTCAAAAGAAAAACCGCACTATTGCTACAATTCCCCAAAAATCTTTTAAGCGTTCATAGGTTACCCAAGTTGTATGTAAAATATCTTGTGTTTTTTTAAGATCATGATGGGAAATTCGATGATGCAGCAGAAGAATTATTTCTCTATAATGTTTCTGTGTGAGAACCATTTTTGGAATCATATCTGACATTGGCCTCAAGTATAAAGAGTATCTGTTATGCCGCATACGCACGACTGGACTTTCTGGCAGACTAGGTCCGAAGGAATTAGTCTGTCGGACAATCCGATCATGTGTGGGCTAGTCCGAAAAACAAAATCGGACGGACCTAGAAATAGAACATGTCGTAAATCTATCCGATGGACTAAAATCGGGAAACCCGTTCGTCTGTGTGCTGGTCGGACGGACAAAATACAACGCAAGGGAAGCTATTGGCTATTGAACTTCCTTGTTTAGTCCTGTTTACGTCATCACGTTCAAAACGAACAGGCTTACGAATTGACTTAGTTCAATAGGAAGGAAGTTCAATGGCCAGTGCGGCTCCTTCTGCTTGATCCCGTGAACTTTTGTGCGACCGACTTGTGTACACACGATCGGACTTTCTGATAACGAAGTTTTGTTGGCGGAAAATTTGAGAACCTGCTAGCAAACATTTGTTGGCGGAAAGTCCAACAGCAAATGTTCACTGGAGCATATACACGGCCGGACTTTCCAACAACAAGCTCACATCCAACATTTCCCGTTGGAAAATCTGACCGTGTGTATGCGGCATAAGAGTAAAAAAAATTTAAATTCTCAGAATAAATAGAAGAAATACAGACATATTTACTTTTTATGGCTATAGAGCATTCTGCATGATTTGGCCAGGAAAAGTTCCCTGCTAGGGTCACCAAATATTGTTAGCAGTTGATGGGTGATCAACTGGAGTAGAGTTCTTGATATTAATACTTACCTATCCTGCTGCCTGCACTGCCAGTCTTCGCTCTCTTTAAGCGCTAGACCTTCAGAAGGATCTTCAGCTGCTGAATATTGTTCAGAATGTTTAGCGCTTCAAGAGATCCTGCCTCTAAGCTCAGGCCAAAAAAGTGACATAGGGGACGGTGGAAGGAAACGCAGCACTCAGCAGGGGAACAGGCCAACGTAGGAAGACACCAAAGTGTGGCGGGTGCTGAAGATTCTTCAGTAAGGTTAAGGGCTCCTGCTCACAGGTGTCCTGAATTTGTGCAACACAAAGGCTGACGCATTTCCCCATAAGGGAAGCCCAGGTGCTGAATACAGCCATCTATAGATATGAATGGGTTTATGACAATACACACATAAATGCTTGTATAGACCCCCCTCCCCATGAATATGCTAATTTACATTTTTAAATAAAACCTTTCCACTTTTTCAATATGTACCTTATTATTGAGCCAGTGATGTCATTGGGACTCTCTGCAGTGCCGGCAAATCATTGGTGGTGGAGGAAACCGCAGGGTGCTATACATAGTTTCCTGAAAACATCACGGCACCCTGCCTCAGTACTCCTCCCAAGAGCCTTTAGCCCTGTTGCAAGCAGTGGGCTGTTCTACAAATATCACAGTGACTTCATTTTTTTTTGTTGTGGATGTCAGTCCTGGACAAGTGACTGTTCTTAGCTTGGCTGCATTTGCATATAGACCCCCCCCCCCCTGGTTATGCTCCCGTGTAATGCTAAACCTCCATGAGTGAAAAAGAACTGAAATCCATCCCTTTCTTGTCCTCCCTGTTTCAGTGCAATTTTTTCAGATGCTCCAGGCTTCTCTACCTTTTGGTACGATCAAAAGTGAATTAGGCTGTCTGGAAGGACTCAGATTGTGCCCTTGGCCTTTAGGATTTATTCCTACTGCTGCTATTAGGGGTAAACCTTGAGTTTGGAAGGACTAACAGCAAAGATAGCTGTGCCCTCGGCCTGTGAGAAGTCACTGTGTTCCATTGGGGGTATGCCGGACCGCTGTTGAGAACAATTTAGCTATTTCGGTAGCTTTCTACGCTTTTTTTGAAAAACTGAGTTCCTAAGAAGGAAAGGAAAGAAAGGATGAGAAGAGAATCGCCAATATTTCTTTTCAGAGAATTTTGGTATGAAAGATACCATTTAGTTTGTCGTGGGGCCAGGTTTTCAGGACGAGAAGAATCTTTCCCTACAACTACATTTTTGGCCAGATTTTGGATATTTCTTTGGAGGACTATTTTCTTTTTTCACGTGGAACTGTGGATGTGACTCTGACTAGATGTGGCACTTGCAAGAAAGCATATGCCTGGTATAAGAGTCATAAGGCAGACCCAGGTTTTTTTTAGACATTAAAGTTTTGCCTCTTTTTCAATTTCAGGCGAAATTAGTTACGGTCTACATGTTTGACCCGTTCATTTTGCAGCAAGAGGTGGGAGCCATTTTATATAGATACTGTGAAAAGGTCACCTTCAAGGGAGATGGGACCAATACATTTGTAGTGTGGAATGGCAAGAGGCGGTTCCTTGTCACTTTTTGAAAAGACCCAGTATGGTGGAGTAAGTAGACCTCCACCAGTTGTTTTCATAAACCGAAGCAGAGGTTTTTTTGTTTTGTTTTTTTCAGGAATGCCTGCTTACTTTAAGAAGTGCAGAGACTATGGCCATGGAGATGGTGATTTTGGAAGATGCTGGTCCTGTATGGGGGATCCACACACACAAAAAGAGTGACCCAAGAGGAAAGCGGAGGAATGAGAAAGGAAGAGCTGGAGAGGAAGAGAAGAGTCCAGAGGAAGCCCAAGTGGCACCAGAAGAACAACAAAAAGATCCCACAGATGTGACCCAGGTGGTGGAGGAAGCGGAAAATGGGACTCCAGAGGTTCCAGAAGTTGGAGTAGAGAAAAATAATGAAAATATTGGTGAGAAAACACACGTGGAGAGTGAAAAAGAGATGAAGGTGCAAAATGACACTATAATACCGGAGACTATGGAGATAGTGGAACAACTTAAGGAGATGCGGGGGGATGTGAAGTCTCTAAAAAGAGGACCCCGAAGAAAGGAGGAAAGGAGTAGAAGGAGGGGGAAAAGGAAAGAAAGAGTTGCTTTGGCAATTTTTTTTTTTGTGTGATCTCCTTGAATGAACCAGAATCACAGAATATCCATCAGGATCAGATGAGGGCGATGGGGATAGCCCTGCACCTTGTAGGCTTGGCAGATGACAAAGATTGCCTCC
This sequence comes from Lithobates pipiens, assembly GCF_037356315.1. Classification (NCBI taxonomy): domain Eukaryota; kingdom Metazoa; phylum Chordata; class Amphibia; order Anura; family Ranidae; genus Lithobates; species Lithobates pipiens. Next base: position 52,889,310 of record NW_027507789.1, on the reverse strand, counting down.
CTAAATGTCAGAAGCCTGAGAAGCCCAAGGAGCAGAGCTGCTCTATATGAGTTGCTGGGCTCTCAGGGTTTTGGTATTTATTCTTTTACAAGAATGCAATTTAGAGAAAAGATTAAATTATGAAAACATAAAAAATAAAATTAAAAAAAAATTGGAAAGGAAATGCAACCTTTTTAGGTGGAAATGAAAATAAATGTGTGTGCATTGGAATTCTGACGTCCAGTGAATGGGAAGTTTTTTGGGAGAGGACAAACGCTTCCCTGGAAGGCTTTTGATGGTTAAACTCTGAAAGGAAGAACTGTGTGTGCGGTTTCCCACATAAAAGAAGAAAGGAAAGGACATTTTGAGCTGTTAAACTGTTTACAATAGGATCAGAACCAATAATAGTAGGAGGAGATTTTAATTGCTCCCTAGATGAGAAACTGAAAAAAGCTCAGCAGGAATGCTAAATGATGGGGTTTCGGCTGCCAAACTTAACCACTTCAATACAGGGCACTTGTACACCTTCCTGCCCAGACCAATTTTCAGCTTTTAGCGTTGTTGTACTCAGGGCCGTCTTTAATTCTAATTGGACCCTGGGCAAAAATTTTCTTGCCCCCCCCCCCCAAGCAATTTTGCTCTCCACCTGCTCTGAGACATACAATAAATAGCAGCTAGACTTAAAATTTGTTTACTGTATCAGATCAGGCAGTAATTGTGATTGGTTGGCAGCAGTTAAAGCATATCATTTATGCTTACTGACTGGTTGCTGGAGGTTGCAGGACACATTACGGCTCACTGATTGGTTGCTAGAGGTTGCAGCACATCATCTCCTCACTGCAGGGGAGCATGATATACATATGAATGCCACCTTTATTTACATATCAATGCTGCCGGGCACAGTTATTTACATATGAATTCTGGTTATTTACATGTAAACACAGGGTCTGCAGGTGAGTCATCTGTACACAACAATAGGGCAGAGCTGGGCAGCATTAGTAGCAGCACTTCACACTGAGATATTGGGACACAGCACAGGACCAAAACCTCAAGGGACAAGGGAATTTAAACGGGGATAGTTGGCAAGTATGAGGCAGCTGCTTTGGGCCCCACAATGACCGGGCCCAGGGCAGCTGCCCCTTTTGCCCTGCCTTAAAGATGGCCCTGGTTGTACTTTGAATGACAATTGCGTGGTCATGCTACACTGTCTCTAAACTTCATTTTTATAATTTTTCTCCCACAAATAGAGCTTTCTTTTGGCAGTATTTGATCACCTCTGGGATTTTTATTTTCTGCTAAACAAATTTAAAAAAAAAGATTAAAAAAAAAAAAATTTTTTTTCTGTTTCTGTTACAAAACGTTGTGAAATAAGTAAGTTTTCTCCTTCACTGATGGCGCTGCACTGATAAGGCGGCACTGATGGGCACTAATAAGCGGCACTGATACGCAGCACTAATAGGTGGCACTGATATGCACACATAGGTGGCACCGATGGGCACTGATAGGCTGCATGGATGGGCACTGATAGGTGGCACTGATGTACACTAATGGATGATCCTGATTGGCATCCCTGGTGGCCATGGGTGGCATACCTGGTGGTGGGCATCCCTGGTGCTCCTGGTAGCGTCCCTGGTGGTCAAGTGTGGGCAACCTCGAGGGGGGGGCTGCGCTGATAATCAGCACAGACCCCCCCCCCATCAGGAGAGCAGCCAACCGACTCTCCTCTACTCGCGTCTGAGGGATGTGAGTGAGGAAAAGCCGATCAACAGCTCTTCCTGTTAACATTGTGATCAGCCGTGATTGGACACAGCTGATCACGTGGTAAAGAGTCCCCATCAGAGACTCTTTACCTAGATCAGAGTTGTGGTGTGTCAGACTGACACACCGCAACAACGATCGTCGTGATGCACGCCACCGGGGGGCGTGCAGCAGCTTGTCATCCTTAAAGACGTCATATGACGCCCAGTCAAGATAATACAACCACTTTGCTGATGTCATTTTGCTATATGGCGGGCGGCAAGTTGTTAAAGATGTGTGGAAAATTTGTGCAGCAGACCCAAAGAAGAAACATACCTGGAAAAGTGGTAGATCTGACTCGAGGTTTTTTTTTTTTTTTTTTGTCACAGATACTATTCAGGTTAGATCCTTTGATGCTCAAGACGTCTCTTTCTGTAACCATAAACTGATCTATTGCGATGTGAACCTGGAAAAAAATAAATAAATAAATAAAAACTCCTTATTGGAAATTTTAAATATATTATTACTGAAAGAAGAAAAAATAAAAGCAGAATTTAAGGAACTATACACAGAATGGAGGAGGAAAAAGAGTATTTTTTTTAAAGATATATTTAAATGGTGGGGCGAAGGAAAGAAACATTTTAGAGACTTTTTTTTTTTTTTATAAAGAAAAAGCGGAGGAAAAACAAAACTTATACAAGAGATTATATGCACAATTGCAAGTTCTATTTCAGTTTTCCAATGAGGGGTTGGAAATGAAGAAGGAAATTGAGAAGATCAAAAATAAAATAAAGAGAGATTCTCAATGAGAGAGTAAGGCTCGGTTCACACAGGGGCGACTTGTCCAGGCGACTTTGCCGCCTGACAAGTCACCCCCGTTCTGTACTACGGAACCGTTCTAATAGGAGCGACTCGAGTCGCTCCGACTTAGAAAAAAGGTTCCTGTACTACTTTGGCGGCGACTTCGGGTGACTTGCATTGACTTCTATACAGAAGTCGTTTTGCAAGTCGCCGCTGAGGTCGCGGCAGGTCGCGGCGCTGCAAGTCGTGCCGCGTCCTGTGTGAACCGAGCCTTAAGCAAATAATCTTCAACTCAAGGGTGAGAGACTTGGAAGAAGATGAAAAATGTACTAAATATTTCTTTAAAAAAATAATCAATAAGAAACATGAAATTAGAAAAATGTAAGGCGAAGAAACAACAGAAGGAAAACGTAGGAAAGCAAAAGGTTTCTATGAGGATCTGTTTGCCAAAAAAGAGACTGATGAATCCTTGAGCAATTTTTTTATTGAGAATTTGAAGACTTCTTTTAAACACTTTAAGGACCGAAAGAACCCCTTTAATTACCAGGCCATTTTTTGCGATGCGGCACTGCGTCGTTTTAACTGACAATTGTACGGTTGTACGACATTTTACCCAAACAAAATTGGGTAAATTATAAACGATTATAAACAAAAAAAAGCGACAATTGTGGGTAACATTTTTTTTTTTTTGCTTTTTTTTTTCTAAAATAAATATCCCCCAAAAAAAAAAAAGTTCTTCATCAGATTTACTTGCAGTGCACTTGTAGTGCAAAGTGGATTTGCCTTTCGTAAATAACCCCCAATGTGTTATAACCATAAATACATACAACAAAAAAAGTGCAAACCGTGTACATAAATCTTGGAATTGCTTCCAACACCACAAAGTTAATAATATAAATTAGTCCATAAAACATATCCACGTTTATAAAGTCTTGATATAACTTGTGACAACACCAGGAACTCATGCACCTCCACCACATAAAATGCGTGCTTACCAGAGGCAAGTTAACATGGGCTTGCGGCTGTAAACCCCGCCAGGGCTTTGGTCCAAAAGGAATGGAAATTGTGGCTCACAAATACTTGATATGGTGGAGCAGGAACACACAGCAAACAGCCAGGGAGACTCGATCATTCAGTGGTTACGAACGAGGACCAGAAGGTAACCCAGAATAAAAAGGAGTTCAGCATAGTGTAAATCATAATATGAACATTTATTAAAGGTTAAAAAGTTGTACTTACACGTAGTAAGAGATAAACTTGTAAGAATTATAAAAGCTGGCCGGCAAGCGAGTACCCATCCACTAATGTACACAGCGAGATGACCGCAGCATGCCACTCCTCCGAACGCATGTTTCATCACACTGACGTTGTCCTGGAGCACAGGCGACGCACTAACTCATACCACTATATACTGTACAGACGGAAGCAGGCCTCAATCTGGGACTTAAGTAGTGGAATCTGAACCGCCATATTGGAAACTGGTTATGGCTCGGCCAGGGGTGCCTTAATTCTCACAGGTGGGGGAACTCATCTGGAGTTTGTCAGCACCGTGGTCACTGAACCACTTTTTTCACACCTGCCTCTAGGGCTGGGACCAGAGGAATTTTTTATTCCTGGCTGAAGGGCCTGCCATTGTATGGCACTATGGCACTACTTGCACTTTTCCACTTCCCTTTCCCAACTCATGTGTGTGTTTGTCATGTTTTTCTTTTTTTTTGGTTGCACTATACACTTTTTTCATGTTTGATAACTAGGGCGTAGGTCCTTGGGCCTGCCCTGAAAGTCTTGGGAGGGGGTGGATATGGCCTTCTGGCTTAGTTTGCCCTTTCTCATGGGGTCTCTCTTCGGGGGAGCCCCACCTAGTACAGACCTTCCAGAGAACGGGGTCTGCCTGGTTTTCAGCTAGGTGGTCCAGTGAAGAACCTCAGTCCCTGTCAGGTGTTGTGCGCCCTGGGCTTTCAGGGTAAGGGTTATTTTTCTTCGGAGGAGGAGTATGTGTACACACTGTACACTGTTTCGTATTTGCACGTTTTGTGTGTGCACTTGTGTCTGAGGTGGGGGGGCCTGCACTGCTGGGGGGTCTGCACTGAGGGGGGGTCTGTAATGTTGGGGGGTGGTGTCTGTACTGAGGGGAGTGGTCTGCAGTGGGGGGGTGTCTGTACTGCTGGGAGGTTGTCCTGCATTGTGGGGGGTGTCTGCACTGAGGGAGGGTCTGTACTGCTGGGGGGTCTGCACTGAGGTAAGGGGTGTCTGTACTGATGGGGGTATGCATGTGTGTCCTTCAGGGGCTGCATACTTTGTTCGACATTAATATAAGCTGTTGCTTTATTTTATTTTTTTTGCCGGGGGGGGGGGGGGGGCATACAACATATTGCTATGGGGCCCTGTGATTTCTAGTTACGCCCTGTGTGTTAAGCATATTAGTTTGCATGGTCTTGTTTCACAGTTGTAAAATTAATTCTCGCATCACTTCTAAACTCTACCCTCCTCCTGTGTTTGGAAATATATGACTGATCTCAGTGTAGATCTAGACCCCAAGGACTGGACAGACATTTGAGCAGCAACTAAGTCCTGTTCGCAGAACATGGCAGCTCTTGTTCATTGAAAGATTAATCATGGTGGTACTTGGTCCCCACACACATAATTAAGCTCGTCCCCTCCTATTCACCAGCTTGCATTAGAGGTTGTAGAGAACCATGCACCCACCTCCATGTGTGGTGGGCATTCTCTTTAGTATGCACTTTTTGGGCTGAAATGTTTGGGATGGGGATGGGGAAGTCATACAATGGGTAACAGGGTTTGGCGATTAGTTGATGGAGAAAGTAAAAGTTAAATTTTTAGATGAAGGCAAGATAGGCTTTCCTGAAAAGATACATATTTTCAGTGATCACCTAAATGTGGACAGAGTAGAAGAAAGCCAGAGAGAATTGGGTACGAAATTCCAGAGGATGGGAGAGGCTCTGGGGAAGTCATGAAGGCCAGCATGGGAACGACTTTGAACAATGAGGGAGCTAAGAAAGCAGGAGGTCTTAGAATGAGTGAAGTGGATGGTTTGGTTAATATATTTAGATGAGGTTGGCAGGGTGGATTTCATTGAAATCATTATTTAAATCACTAGTAAAATGGCTTGATTTAAATCAATTTGATTTAAATCATAATTTTTAGAGAGCAACTGTCATCTATGTCCCGCAGTGGTTCCTCCTCTGACCCGCTGACAGTCCCATTCACTTTAATGAGATGGCTGGTGGTGTGGCAGTGACAAAACAAGGAAAGGGATGTGGTGGCAGCAGGTGAGTGGATGCCCGCTAACAGGCGCTGCCATGATGGATCTGAAATGACAGGTGCTCTGTAAATGTAAGGACTCCTTCTTGCTGGTAGATAGAATCTTTATTATTTGCAAACAAAATGAAGGTTTTCTATTTAGAATAATAAGCTGCCAGGTTAGTAAAACAGCGATATCGGAGTCGATTCAATCATACAGTTTGTAGTGTACATAGATTTGCAAAACAGTGGGATAAAGGCATATTCCTGAGCTTTGTTTTATCTCATGGTTACTGTGAAATTCTGTGAATGCTTCAATGCAATGCATGTTATGTCAGCTTGCAGAGCTTGGATTCATTGAGTTTAACAAAAATGAAAATATTGCAGAATATACAGCCTCATGCTACATAACTAAGCTCCATTTCATGCTGAATAAACAAAATAATCATTTTATCTTAAATAGAAAACTATCTTTAGATAGATTTTTACTTCAAAGGTATTTTGATAAAAATCAAAAGAAATCAGATTTAAATAAAAAATAAATAAATCAGATTTTTCCTTATTTTAATAGTTGGCAATGTAGCCCAGGGGAAAGTTGTGGATGGCTTTGTAGGTCATTGTTAGTATTTTTAATACTTTTTCGTACTTTTACGGGTTGGGTGAGTGGAAGCCAGTAGAAGGATTGGCAGAGAGGGTTGATGTACGCTGAATGGTTGGTAAGGTGGATGAGTCTGGCAGCAATTTTTCTGATAGTCTGAAGGATGGATAACCTGTGTAGAGATGGGCCAAGGAGGAAGGAGTTGCAGTAGTCAAGCTCTGAGTAAATTAGTAGCTTGGTGTTATCCTTGGTAAAGAAGTGTGTGTTTGTTTTGGAGATGTTAAGCCTCATACACACGATCGGACTCTGTACAAACTTTCCCCTGGACTTTTGTACAAAGGGCGTTGGCCGTAAGTTTGTATTGCATACACACGATCTGACTTTTTAGGCAACAAACACGAATGTAGTGACGCCTCAACGTACTGACGACACTTCAAAAGAGGACTTTCAATTACTCCAGCGCCACCTTTGGTCAACTTCTGTATTGTTGTCTGATCTTTTGCATTGGTTCTGAGCATGCATGTTTGTACTTTGTACAAAAGTCTGATTTGTTTTGTGTACACAGGATCAGACTTTGCTCCATCGGACTTATGTTGTCAAAATTTTGTCCGTTCGCACAGCCAACAAAAGTCAGATGAAAACCAAAAAAGTTTGTCCGATGGAGCGTACACACGGTCTGATGTTGCTCCAAAACAGCAAATTTGCATGTTTGTTGTCAAAAAGTCAGATCAAGTGTATGGGCATTTATGGAGAAATATAGGTAATCTCCCCAAAAATGCAGTATTCAGGGATTTTTTCAGCATAAATTAATCTATTGATAACCCCTTTCCTTGCATTTTGCCTGTATTGTAAAATGCAGAACCAATGCAAGACAACAGCTGTGGGAATACGCTTATCAGATTTGCACATTAGTAGACCGATCCTTTAATACAAGACTGATTCTCTTGCCATTGTATGTATACAAACAACTATTTCATCAGCTTCCTGTTAACGTATATAATATGAGCAGATTATTTTGATTTATTTCTATAAATAACATGTCGGAAAGGAGGGGGTGAGTGGAAGTTGTCGGAAACCCCCGGGATGATTAGAGAGGAACCAAGCAAGGCACTTTGTCTGGTTTTGTGTGACAGGCGTCCTATATGTGTATGAATCATTGCCAAGGAAGTGATCAGTTCCCAGGTGTGACTCAGAGAAACGCAATGATCCGTCGGCCCTCCCAGCCTCGTGGATTAGGATGTCTGAACCTCACCATATATGCTATTTACTAACAGTTACAGCTGTAACGGGGAAGGGGGTTACTGATCTGTGTCTGCAGATTGCCAATGTGACTGCAAAATATTTTCAGTTTGTGGTGAATAGGATCACACCAGCAATTTCACAGGGAAGTATGATGTGAAGAGTGCTTGGCACAGAGCAATGGCATGTACACAGACTTAGACTGCATCCCACTGAGCGAGCATCGTAAACAAGCCCGAGGGGCCTTTCATTTAGATGATCACTTCTTAATGAGCTTCGAAATTTTTCATATTATGCAACATTCCTAATCTGAAAATCAGGACACGCTCTGTGGCCTGACCAAGTTTTGTCCCAGCTTGACCTGCCTCGACGGTAATTTGCCTTTGCGAAGATTTTTTTATTTATTTTTTTGCTTCTAGTAGAGATGGCATTTACGGGTGAAATGTAATATTCCCTTCATACATGAAGCAGTATGACAGGCTGACCAGGAGGAAATAACAGTTTATTTGCCTTTAAAGCTATACATGCATAGATGTGACATGTGCTGATGTGCAATTTGCCTCTGACAACTTTCTTCAAATGGGGGACTCAAGCGTGGCCCATCACCAAAGGGCGGCACATTACATTCAGTGAATATTCAGTGTCAGAGATAGGAGATACATAGTAGGATATAGTCAAGGGCTGCAGTCATGGCGCAAGAGATGGTCAGAGTCTGTGGACATGGTGCAAGAGATGGTCAGAGTCTGCGGACATAATACAGGAGATGGTCAGAGACTAGACATGGGCGCCGTCAATAAATTTGTTTCGTTCTGTTCTGTTACGGTTCGTATTAAAATTAATTCGTACTTCGTATTTCGTGTCCGAAATTCAATTTCTATTCGTACGAAATACTAATTGTCATTAGGTTCGTTAACTTGTACGAACGTTCGTTACGATGAATTTAAAAGCAAAAATATACCTCAATATGACAGTCGATGCTGATGGAAGTTTGGTTTTTATCCGAAATACGAAATTCCGTTGAAGAATTTCCTATCCGAAATACGAATTTTCGTTAGATGAGGGGCACCCACCATCCCTGTGCTGTGCTGACTTCCTCCTGGGGATTCGTAAACAAAAGTTCGTATTTCGTACAAAATTCGGACGCATGGCAATTCGTATTTCGGATCCTCCCGAATGTACGAATTTAGGGAAATTTGTACGAATTTGAGATTCGTACGAAATGAATCGCACATGTCTATCAGAGACCGCTGGCATGATACAGGAGATGGTCAGAGACTATGAACATATAGGCGATGGTCGGACAAGAGATGGTCAGGGATTGTGATCATGATGCAAGAGATGGTCAGAGACTGTGGCCACAATACAGGAGATGGTCAGAGACTGTGGACCTAATACAAAAGATTGTCAGAGATTGTAATACTGATGCAAGAGATGGTTAGAGATTGCAGACATGATGCAGGAGATTATCAGAGACTGTGAACATCCTGCAGGAAACTGTGAACATGCTCTCGGAGTGGTTGGAGACTGGGGACATGCTTCAGGAGACAGTCATAGACTGGAGACATATTACTTGAGACTGCTAGAAATCACTGCTATAACAGGGTAATGGGGAAACACAGATAAGTGTCTGCAGGGGCTCTGAGGGCCACACAAAAAAGCCCCCAGGCCGCAGATTGGGCACCAAGGGGTGTAATTCATCATTGAAATGTGATTGCACAAGCACAAAGGATAAAAAAAACTCATGCTCATCCAATTTCTAATAGACTAGCACAGAAAATGCAGAAAAGTTGCATGGGTTTGTGTGGTGATAGTTCCTTTCGCAATGCACTAATGTTTAAAATTGGCCGCTCAGTCACTTAAAGTAGTAGGAATCACCCCCTCCTTTATGAAATACTTAATTCCAGTTTCGTCATACCTTCTGTACTCATCGGCACTGTCACTGGCTTCCTCCTCAGTCTAGTGCCAGCAGCCCTCTTTAGACATAACAACAGTCATGTTATTTAGCCCATTTCCTGTGTGCCCGGCATAATCGTTTCTTGCACTCTGGGGTGCGTGTTATGCAAGCTGGGTTCACAGTACTGCTGGACTCCCTTGTTATTATGTGGGTGCCGTTTCAGTCCTGGAAAAATACCCACCCCCAGTCACCCAGACCAAAGAGAAAGCTGCTATGAAATCACTGGACTTGCTGGAAGGCTACAGAAAAAAAATATCTATAGGGTTAGGAGGGATGGGGTGGTAAATCCTGAAGTGTTTTTTTTATTTTTTTTATTATTATTTTAGAAAATCAGTTTTATTCATTAAAAAATGCCCTTATAATAAAAATGAGGGAGCGGGATTGAGCCACAAGGTAGTAAGTGGAGAAAGAGTAGTTGGAGGAAGCGACTCACAACAAAGCTCTTCCTTCCAGGCCTTTAGAGTAGTACACATAGATGGAGTCAAGGCATAGGGTGCATTAAGGCCCTGGAAAAGAGCTTCTAGGGACTGTAAGATGGTGGCCTCCAGCAAGGTAGAGGACTTATTAAAATTAGGCTGAAGCCGCCAATGGGTTGTAACCAGCTGAGAGGCCAAAAAATACCTATAACAGTCTGGCATAGCAAAACCACCCTAGGGTAGGGTGAGTAAGGGTAGAAAATGTGTACCTTGGTGGTTGTGAGCCCCATTAAAAAGAATATAAACAGTTGGTTGAGCTTTTGGGAAGCCATTGTGGAAGTAAAGTGAGTGAGAGGTTGCCCCATGCCTTCAATTTGCTCCTAACATCCAACAGTGCTGGGTGCAGATTTAAGATTTTAAAGTCAGAGACATTATGGGAAACAACAATTCCCAAATAAGTGAAGGTGTCAACCCATTGCAATGGAAGAGTGACAGTGGAGGATCGTCGCAACCCCCCAATCAACCCGTAAGCCAATATAGGTTGAACATATATTCATGATGGTAAGAGGTCCTTGTAGAGGGGATGCATCATTTAGGAGATCATCTGCATATAGAGCCACCTGTTCCTCCAACCAGCCCACCCGAAGGCCTTTAACCACTTAAGCCCCGGACCAATTGTCAGCCTAAGGACCAGAGGTCTTTTTACAATTTTGGCACTGCACTGCTTTAACTGGTAATTGCGCGGTCATGCAATGTTGTACCCAAACAAAATATGCTTCTTTTTCTTCCCACAAATAGAGCTTTCTTTTGATGTTATTTGATTGCCTCTGCGATATTTATTTTTTACGATATAAATGGAAAAATACTGAAAATTTTGAAAAAAATAAAGATATTTTCTACTTTTTGTTATAAGAAAAATCAAATAAACTCAATTTTAGTCATACATTTAGGCCAAAATGTATTCAGCCACATGTCTTTAGTAAAAAAATGTCAATAAGCGTATATTTATTGGTTTGCGCAAAAGTTATAGCGTCTACAAACTAGAGTACATTTTCTGGAATTTACACAGCTTTTAATTTATGACTGCCTATCTCATTTCTTGAGGTGCTAAAATGGCAGGGCAGTACAAACCCCCCCCCCCCTCAAATGACCCCATTTTGGAAAGTAGACACCCCAAGGAAATTGCTGAGGGGCATGTTGAGCCCATTGAATATTTTTTTTTTTTGTCCCAAGTGATTGAATAATGACTAAAAAAAAAAAGTTTACAAAAAGTTGTCACTCAATGATATATTGCTCACACATGCCATAGTTATATATGGAATTGCACCCCAAAATATATTCTGCTGCTTCTCCTGAGTACGGGGATACCACATATGTGGGACTTTTTGGGAGTCTAGCTGCGTACGGCACCCCGAAAACCAATCACCGCCTTCAGAATTTCTAAGGGTGAAAATTTTTGATTTCACTCCTCACTACCTATCACAGTTTTGAAGGCCATAAAATGCCAAAATAACACAACTCCCCCCCCCCCCCAAATGACCCTATTTTGGAAAGTAGACACCCCAAGCTATTTACTGAGAGGCATGTTGAGTCCATGGAATATTTTATATTTTGCCACAAGTTGCGGGAATATTACAAACTTTTTTTTTTTTTTTTGCACAAAGTTGTCACTAAATGATATATTGCTCACACATGCTATGGTCATATGTGAAATTATACCCCAAAATACATTCTGCTGCTTCTCATGAGTACGGGGATACCATATGTGGGGGACTTTTTGGGAGCCTAGCCGCGTACGGGACCCCGAAAACCAAGCACCGCCTTCAGGATTTAAATATAAAACGCTACCAAAAAAACCTGTTAGCGATCGCAGGGATCAGGCCTGACTCTGCGAACGCTGCAGTTATGTGTTTAGTGTTTTGTAAGTGACAGTGATCGATCGATACTGCATTTGGGTGGGCTGGGCGGAGGGGCAAAACGCAGGTGCTAGCAGGTATCTAGGCTAACAATGCATTTTTTTTGGAACCCTAAACTGCTGGGGACGCTAGTATAGATCTGTTCAGATACTATACCACTACGGGAGGTGTATGCTTTGCGTGTGGGTGTTACTGGCACTAACCTAGCGCTGCCTGGGGCGACTCAGACCCTATCTGACCCTAAAACCTAATTGATATCACCCGCCGGGTGATCAGGGGGTTAAACCTTTATTGGGTAATAAATGGCGGTGCCCTGATGCTATAAAAAGCAAACTAACTAACCAGCGTCGCTCATAACACTTATACGGTGATCACTGGTGAAAGGGTTAACTAGGGGCAATCAGGGGGTTAAAACCTTTATTAGGTAGTATATGGGGGTTCCTGACGCTATATAAAAACCTGACAGGGAACCTAAATAACTAACTGGCTAACCAGCGTCACCAGTGACACTTATACGGTGATCACTGATGAAAGGGTTAACTCTAGGGGCAATCAGGGGGTTAAAACCTTTATTAGGTAGTATATGGGGGTACCTAACGTTATAAAAACCTGGTGGTGAACCTAAAAAATAACTAGCTACCTAGCGGCACCAGTGACACTAATGCAGCGATCAGGAAAACGATTGCTTAGTGACACTGGCAAAAGGGGGTGAAAGGGTTACCTGGGGGCAATCAGGGGGTTAAAACCTTTATTGGGTAGTATATGGGGGTCCCTGGCGCTATATAAAAACCTGACGAGGAACCTAAATAACTAACTGGCTAACCAGCGTCACCAGTGACACTTATACGGTGATCGCTGGTGAAAGGGTTAACGCTAGGGGCAATCAGGGGGTTAAAACCTTTATTAGGTAGTATATGGGGGTACCAAAGTTTTAACCCAGTCGATAGACGCAAAGTCCATCCTTGGCAACACCTCACAGAGGTATGACCATTACACAGTGCTGAAAGCTTTTTCTGTCAAGCATAGCAATCGTAGAGCTGTGGTTCAAATGTTGTGCATGAATATTGGAGAAAAGTCTGCGTATGTTGATGTCTGTGGATCTGGTGGGCATAAGAACCTGTTTGGTCCAGATCTATCAGGGAGTTAACGACCTGGCGCACTCTGGTTTTGAGAATTTTATTAAGAAGCTAAAGCAGTTAAGCAGGTCTATCAACTTATAACGGGCACAGAGGAGTGGATCCTTGGCGGGTATAGGTAAAAGGATGACATGCACCCCTTGCATGGATTGAGGTAAAGTAACAGAATGTAATCATTCTCTTATAAGGAAGCCAGCTTGGAAGCTAACAACTCAAGGTGAGATTTATAAAACTCAATGGGAAGGGCATCGGCACAGGCAGCTTGCCAATGGAAAAGGAAAATATGGCAGCCATTACATCCTCCAGGCTGATCTCACGAACCAAAGGAGTAAGTTTACTACCAGTCAACCATCCCAAGGGATCCAAGTAGGAAGCCAGGGACGAGGGATGGAAATCTGATGGCAGTCAGAAAGCATATAAGGACATATAAAATTGGTTAAACTCTCCCCAGTGTTTTTCTCGTACAGTAGCAAAGTAGGGAAAGCAGTATAGCATGTAAGATGACCGTCCACTAGTGCCTACAGAGCATCAGTAAGTGATGTTTGTTCAGCCCCAATGGATGCAATTGTGGACATATATATTACAATCCCCTAGTGGTCGTCTTTAAAGCCCCGTACACACGAGAGGACTTATGTCCGACAGACTTCCAAAGGAGTTCCGACGGAGTTCTGACAGACTTTTCGGCCGAACGGACTTGGCCACACACGATCACACTAAACTCCGACGGATTCGAACGTGATGACGTAAGACCCGACTCGAATAAGGAAGTTCATAGCCAGTAGCCAATAGCTGCCCTAGCGTCGGTTTTAGTCCGTCGGAGTAGCATACACACGAGCGGATTTTTCAAAGGGGACCGGGTCCGGCGGAGTTCCGTCGGGAAAATTTGAAGCATGCTTCATTTCTAAAGTCCGTCAGACTTTTGCGAAGCTAAAGTCCGTTGCAGCCCACACACGATCGAATAGTCTGACGGACTCAGTCCGTCGGACTTTGGATGTTGAAAAGTCCGCTCGTGTGTACGCGGCATTAGGCATACCAGGTCATCTCAGGAGAAGCAGACCCAACATTGGTAAGCCAATAATCTTGCAACTTAAAAACGAAATGTTCTTGAAGGTCCACTGAGGGTTTTTTTTGTTTGTTTTGGAGAGAATCAGTCCGTTTTTTTCCTGCAACTGTCATATTGAAGAATTATAGTGGTTCTAAAGTCTCAAGGTTTTTTAACTTAAAGTGTTTGTTAACCCAAAAAAAATCTGATCCTGGTCCCTTAAAGCAGATTAAACAGCACAGTGCTTGTGCTATGTAATCTGCCCCCCTCTAAACTGTTAAAAAAAAAAACCTGGCTGATCCTGCCACTTCCTGTATCCTCCTCTCTGCACTGACCACAAAAATCAGGGTTGCTGAGCCTTGAAGACCGTGGTCAGAGTGCATCCTTTTGTCATCCACAGCTGTCCTCTCACCCCCTTCTCTCTGCCTGTTATCTCTGTGTCTGTGTCTCTGTTGCTGCTATTATTAAAAATAAAAAACTTACAATGGTCACTACCAGACTCTCTATTATAGGCAGAATATAACACTGTGTATGTTTTTTTCTAAAAACGAGGCTTGTAAATGCCTATTTAGAGCTATCTTCAGGGCGGTCACGTGACTCATGGCCGCTTTACATCTCTGAGACAGGGCTTCTGCAGGAGGGGCTGTGCGGCCACGTGACCTATCTGGCTGATGTCAAAGAGAGATTTCAGCCCCTCCTGCAGAAGCCATCTATCGGTATACAGCGGGCCACGAGTCACACAATGGTTTAGGAGATATTTACTAAAAGACAGTGACAGCTGTCTACGGCGCATGCGCCATAGACAGCGGCGCGCAGGCACACTATCGCCGTTAGCAGCATGCTGTTGCTTGCGGTGATATGCCGTTAGTGGCGGCTCCCGTGCGCAGGCGCGGGAGTGACGTCATTGCTGCTCCGGCACTGTGAGTGGCCGAAGCAGTGATACCCAGAAGAAGATGGACGCTCCGGACTACAGGGGACAGCGGTGACATCGCTGGCTCCTGTTTTAGGTAAGTGACACATAATGGGCTACTATGCGATGCATAGTAGTCCATTATGCTTCACCTTTGCAGGGAGACAAAGAGGAAGTAAACCCATTAGGGTTTACTTCCTCTTTAAGGTGGCTGGAGGTGGATCCTATGTGGCTGGGGGGGGGGTTATTCATTGCTGAAAGGGATTTACTGTTGAGGGAGGAGTCTTGGTTGCTGACTGCTGGAGGGTCTATTGATGCTGGCTGCTGGGGGATCTATTGTTACTGGAGGGGATCTATTGTTGCTGGGGGTGGGTCTTAGGTTAAAGGGGGTCACTCGTTGCTGGGAGGGATCTACTGTTAAGGGTAGTGGTCTAATGTTGCTGGCTGTTGAAGGGCCTATTGATGCTGGCTGTTGGGAGCCCATTGTCCATTCTTGATTTATAGTCACTAGAATATCCATTGTTGCTAGATCTATTTTACTGGTAAGGACTGGAACAAAGGAATGGTGCTAGGAGGTGAATAGGGGGCGGAGTAGCGACTTGGAAGGGAGGAGTTCCTGCACCCATTCTCTGAGAAAAAATCCCTGAGCTACCATAATGTTAGCAACCGATATGAAAAGTTTACTTTTCTAGTGCTTGGTGGCATGGACCAATGCCTTGGCATAAGTCATGTGGGGTAAGCATTTTGGGATGGGACTTACCCCAGATTTGGCAAAACATGAAACTGATGGAATAATTTTACACTTTCGAGGAGATGTCAGACATTAGTTTTTCTTTCTTCTCTATTTTCTGTTTCCTTCCCTACCCTAGGGTTTGTTTGTTTTGTTTTTTTAATTTAACCACTTACAGATCGGAAGATTTGCCTGCTTAATGACTAGGCCATTTTTTCAGATATGGCACTGTGTCACTTTAACTGACAAT
Organism: Lithobates pipiens; assembly: GCF_037356315.1. Lineage (NCBI taxonomy): Eukaryota > Metazoa > Chordata > Amphibia > Anura > Ranidae > Lithobates > Lithobates pipiens. The sequence goes on along the minus strand of NW_027507789.1, from coordinate 52,873,341 downwards.
TGCGCGGTCTTGTGACGCTGTACTCAAACAAAATTGATGTCCCTTTTTCCCACAAATAGAGCTTTCTTTTGGTGTTATTTGATTATAGCGCAAAAAATAAAAACCGCAAAGGTAAACAAAAAAAAAAGAGCAACAATTCTGAAAAAAAAAACTATTTTTTACTTTTTGCTGTAATAATTATCCCCAAAAAATGTTTTTAAAAATCAAAATTTCTTCATTAGTTTTGGCCAATATATATTCTACATATTTTTGGTAAAATAAAATCACAATAAGCGTATATTGATTGGTTTTGCGCAAAAATTATAGCGTCTACACTGCGAGGGAACCGGCCACGCGCATCAGTTCCCTCAAAGTGTAGCGGGCGCGTGCCTGCTATAGGCATTTAAAGGGCCGACGTACAGCTATGACTGTTCACGGGATCGTGCCGACCAGCCGCAGTATAATGACGACGGTTGCTCGGCAAGTGTTTAACAACAAAAAGTTGTACAAGTTTGTCCATCTCAAATTGCATGATTGAGGATACACATTTAAATGATGCTCATTTTTTCTGGTTAAGCCCCCTTTATTTAAAAAAAAGAAAGTGACCATGTCTTATTTAATCCATGATAGCACAGATGATAAACTGAGCTCTTTCTGGTCCATTTTATAGACAGTTTGCATTAAAATATTCACATGATATGCTTGTTTTTGAGACAAGTTTATGTGTTGCATTCATTACATTTTCCCATTTCTACATATGGTAAACAAAACTTTCTGGATTTCCTGAGTAATTCAAACCACATCCTCCAACAATTTACACAGAGCTATCATTTCAAATCGGCCCTTATATAGAAACTGTTTACATGCCTATAAGTACTCTGCCTCCAGATGGTCACATGGTTAAGTTTGATAACTACAAAGTTCTGTTTTTATGGTATAAAAAGGAAAAGGTTTCTCTACCAATGTTGACTATATTTAAAACGCAGTGCCGGGACAAGGTCATCTAGAGCCCTGGGTGAACATGCCAAATTGCTCCCCCTTCCACTCCAAGATGTAGGAGTATTATGTGTCAGCAAAAATCCCCCCTTCCAGAAAAAAAATTGAGCGATAATCTGCATGCTTAGCTTAAATCCTCTCATTCTACATATGCTCCTAGAACAATTCCCCCCCCCCCAAAAAAAAATTCACCTTCCTATCACAAATCCTCTATCCCTAAAATATCCCCTCCCCCTCACTCCAAATCCTCCCCTCCCAGCACAAATTCCCCACCCCGATCCCCCATCCTAGCTCCCCCCTCCCTCAATTTACCTACCTAGCACAAATGCCCCCAAATCATCCCAACTAGCACAAATTCCCCTCCCCAAAAATGCAACCTCATGCCACAAATCCCTCTCCCGCCACCATATTACCTTTTTTGGCACAAACACCCCAAATCCCCCATGCTAGCACACATCCTAGCACACCTCTCTAAATTTCCCCTCCTATAACAATTATTACCTCCTGATGCACCCCCAAATTCCCCCTCCCAACACAAATCCCTTCCACCTTTCTTGTTTTGCCCCCAAACCTCACACGATACCACAGTGCCCAGGGCAGCCCCCTCCTGCCCACCCCTTGTCCCAGCCCTGTTAAAATGTTTATTATTTCTAATCTTTGGTCATTCACATTCATCTCCCCATGTCTCTACACAGGGTCTGTGTCTAGTAATGGAGGAAGCGGTGGATGGAAGTACTGTAGATGGACCTTGTGCTGATGGGATGCAGGAAGACACCACGGTGTCCATAAGTGCTAATGGCACTGATCTATCACTGATACATTCAACATCGCAGGAGGTCAGCACGCCAGAAGACACACAAACAGCTGAGTCCCACAACCTAATAAAACATGAACTAAAAATGAAGGGAAATGATATGGAAACAGAAGATCTATATGGGAAGGACAACATGGAAGTCCAGGAGTCCAGCATCATGCACAGCCAAGACAACATGGGCATAGAAGAGTCAGGTGGAACAAAGAGTACAGATAACAAAGGAGAGGTTGATGTTAATCAAACACTCGATAGACCACAACATGGACATCCAATCACAATACAGAGGCCATCAGATGAGGCTGCAAGTGAAGTCTCAATGAGTCACATCTCTGTTACAAAGAAAACAGAAAAGCTTGATATCGAACAAAGTCCAGTCAGTAAGGCCTTACAGGAAGTGACTCAGTGCTTGGTAATAGATAACCAAAATCTGGAAACGAACACAGACAACCCTATCGCAAGTAGTATAGAGACCAACCAAATGGATGCCAAAGAGAGAGTACCGAAAACCTGCTTCTACGAACAAACCAATCAGAAAATAATTCCAATGCCGGCCACTAATAAAATTATTCTTCCTGAGTCAGGAAACCAAGAGATGAGGAATGACGTGACGTCTAAAAGCATAGTTCTAGTACCAAGCCCACACGCCAATACTCCGCAAGAGATTCCGTTAAAGGAGAACGCAGATAATGGGGACAATCTGAACCACGTAATGGGTGCCAACAGCATTGGTGTTATGGGTCCCACCACAAAACAAAGCACCAGCCATATAGTCACACCAGTGCCAAACGTCACCATGCATCATGACTACACCGTATGTGTTTTTATTTTGCAATACTATTTACTGATTCTGATTTTTCAAGTTGAATCTTGCACGGAGCAGTTGATCTAGAAAGAAAGCATTTGGCACACTTGATTCATTGAGTTGTTTTATTTTCCATCAGCTGATTCATCAAATTGTCTCGAAGACAAATATGTGTAGTCTTTGCAGTTTTGCTCACCTGTTTCTGCCTGTTATGCTAATAGCACAAAGACCTCAAAATGTCACAAAGCCACGGGCTTAACCCTGTGAGAAAAAGAGGTCCTTCTGGGTAAATCTGATGTGTGCTAATATGATATGTGCAAAGACTATCATTTTTGTCTGATAGTGCTGATTAAAAGAGGCACTCCAAGTTTAATTAAACTGAACCTTTTTTTTTACTGCTTTAACTGTTGGTGTTGATAGTCTAAAGCAAGGTGGTCTCCAAACTGTGGCCATTTGCTTGCCTTTATCTGGCCTTTTTAGGCATTATTCCTGCCACTGATCCCAATATTAGGGCACGCTTCCTCTCAGTGACACCAACTATTTCTCCCTGTAATACCAGAGATCGGGCATAGTTAAAACTGGGCATACTCCAATCCCCCTAAAGTCTGTTGGACAGTAAACTGGCTCTTTCTTTAGAAAGCTTGGGGACCCCTGGTTTAAAGTTATAGTATATCTAAAGCCCAAACAATTTTCTTTAAGTTTAGTGAGATTAATCCCCTCCTAAACAGTTGTCACCAGAATAAGTGTCCCCAATGAAAGATTTCCCTTGTACTTCTGTTCTGGTGACAGCTCAAAATTTTGGGGTTTCCCTTAATTGTATTCTTGGAGACAGTGGTCAGCAGAACAATTAGAAAAGAAGAATGTCCAATCAAATCTGTCGATCTAAAGCCCGAACAGTTTTTTGTTAAACAGAAAAAGCTTGAGCACACCAGCCTGCACACTAAAACAATGTAGGTTGGTGTCTGTTCTGTAAGGGCAGTGTGATTATGTTGTTTCTACCCAAGACACTGCTTACATTTTTTTTACTTTACTTTATTAAATTGTCACAAAATAACACTTTACTCAAGTCTGTGCACAGCAGAACATTGTTGCACACTGTAAAGCCGCGTACACACGGGCGGACTGTCTGGCCAACTTAGTCCGTCGAAACACATTTCAGCGGACTTTTTCAGCATGCAGTCTGGCGGACTAAGTATTTCGGAATTTCCGTAATATTGTCCGTCCAACTTTGGTGCGGACAGTCTGCTCGTGAGTAGGCTAGTTCGACGGACTAAGTATGGCGCATGCTCAGAAAGGATTTACACGGCGAAAGGTTGCATTGCAGTGTATTGGACTTCCTATTTCTAGTCCCGTCGTACGTGCTGTACACGTCATCGCGCAAGCTTTCGACGGACTGTTGTTCATCCGTGTGTTGGTCAAGTCCGTTCATTCGAAAGTAGGACGGACTGTCCGTCGGATTGTCTGACGGACTAAGTTGGCCATACAGTCCACCCGTGTGTACGCGGCTTAAGTCATATTGCATAGTGTTGTGGGGTGAACAGGGCATTTATGTTCCCTAGTGTTAAGCCTGTGTGCATCTGTCCAAATCAACGCAGCTCAACACATGTGGTGTGAAGGATTCCTAATGCCGCGTACACACAGACACTCCGGCACACTAGGTCAGACGGAATCAGTCCGTTCATGTGTGTGCTAATCCGATCGTTTTTTTATAAACAAAAAATCTGACTGGCCTAGAAATAGAACATGTTTCAAATCTGGATAGATAGACTAAATTCCTATCGGGAAAACCATTAGTCTGTATGCTGGTCCGACGGACCAAATACGACGCAAGGAAAGCTATTGGCTACTGGCAATTGAGCTTCCTTTTTTTTAGTCCAATCTTACGTCATCACGTTCAAAAGAATGGACTTTCGAATGTCCATCTAGTTCAACCAATAAAAAAAAAATCCCATATACACGATCCTATACCCAGAGTTGATCCAGAGGAAGGCAAAAAACCCCAGCAAAGCATGATCCAATTTGTTACAGCAGGGTAAAAAATGCTTTCCTGATATCCGAGAGGCAATCAGATATACCCTGGATCAACTTTACCTATAAATGTTAGTACCCAGTTATGTATATAGGAAAGACTCCAGGCCTTTTTAAAAGCAATCTACTGAGCTGGCCAGAACCACCTTTGCAGGGAGTCTATTCCACATTTTCACAGCTCTTACTGGGAAGAAACCTTTCCATATTTGGAGATTAAATCTTTTTTTCCTCTAGACGTAAAGAGTGCCCCCTTGTCTTCTGTGTTGACCTTAAAGTGTATAACCCAACACCAAGTTCACTATATGGACTCCTTATGTATTTGCACATGTTGATCATGTCCCCTCTTAATCTCCTCTTCTCAAGAGAGAATGAATTCAGTTCCTCCAATCGTTCCTCATAGCCAAGCTCCTCCTTGCCTCCATGCCATTCTTCTCTTTCACTTTGCTTTGGGGGACCTATAAATAAATAAATTACTAAATTATACTTAAAGAGAAACTGCAGTCTACTTAGTAGACTACTTACTTTGTAACAAAAACATCTTTGCCATTCTGAAGCTTCCCTCCAACCACTTTGCATACTATTATATATGTACTGTGATTGCTAAATATGCTGCAGAAATCTCCCTATACTAAGTCTGGCTGCAGCCATTTTAACTGTGGGCAGCTGAAGCTGCTGCCTGTTCACTTCCTGGATTTACACAGAGGCACACCTCCAGCTCTACAGCTTTCATTGGCCCTCTTATGACTCCCCCCCCCCCCTCCTGGCAAACTGGAGAGTAGGGACGAGCTCAGGCGTGTTCGCATGGAACATGTGCAGAGCCCGCCAGGAAGTTGGCGCAGCGCTCCGCTAATAACAGGCAGTGAGACATTGCTCCGACTTCCTGGCTGGCTCTGCACGTGTTCCATGTGAACACGCCTGAGCTCATCCCTACTGGAGAGTGAGAGAGCTGTGCATGATGTCATAAGTCTAGGCTAATGACCAGACAAGAAACAGGAAGTGGGCTGTATAAGATATCTACTGGCAGAAAAATAATGTTTTACTATCCAAAGTTAAAACAACAAGGGCAGGAGATTTAATAGATGAAAAGTTGAAAAAATGACTGAAGGTCCACTTTAACCATGATTCCATTCACCAGCCCAATGTCCAAAGTGTGCCCTGCTGGCACATACCACACCCATTAAAAAGGGAGTTGGCAGATGGGGGGGGGGTGGAAGAAATGAAGTCCTCCATTATAAAGAGAACTTTGCAGTAGGAACCAGACAATGCTATTCTGGATGAAAAATTGTATGAGTGGGCACCTCGAGTTTATGCTCTTCGATAGCTTTTTTTAAATAGAGAAGGAATAAATCTCAATTTTCATATCTGCTCATGTAGTAACTGTTATTATCTGCACAACTCGCCATTTTGACCTCTTTGCCCCCGCCCCCAAATCAAGCCATCTAAAATCTGAAATTGAAGGAGGGAAAGCCTGGGGAGCAAGGGTCTTGGTAAATTATTTTGGTCCATGATGTGGAATAGTTTTACCAAAGAATCAGTGATGATCCTACCATGGGTAATGCAGGTAGTTCTAGGTGTACTTGTACACAGATTTTGAGGGTAATAAACTGGCATAGCTGGCATTTTCAAGTGATGGCATACAGATTTTGTTTTCTTGGTTTAGTGGATGTCTAATGCAAACTTTTTTTCCTGTCTTTAAACAATATGTAGAACATCTGTAAAAATGTTTTTATTGCTGCCTGATTTCTCTTCCTTCTTTTATGCCCCCTCCGTACCATGCATACCTACCCTGTCCAAGATGTAGTCCGCTTGGCTGGAGTTCCACTTGAATTTTAGAGCTGCTCATAACTCAGCTTTATTTAAAAAGAATATCTACTTATTTATTCATTATGTTCTTAATTGCTTTTCTAGGGGGCAATATCTAATGCACAGATGCTTTCCTGTCAACCCAACTCATGTTCTGTACCTGGAGTGTGCAGCATCTGCCAGTCACTCCTCACCCAGTCACCTCAAACCATCATCCTGCCCTCTGAAGTCTCAGGAACTGCTTATACAGCAAACTCTGTAGATCGCATTATACATGGATCAATCAACCCTCAACTTATTCAAGGTACAGAGTGAGAGAGAGAGAGCGCTGGCATTTGAGATATTCCATTCCATCATATGTCTGCTGTATGTGCATGTATTGTCAGCAGCAGGGTGACTCAGAACCACTTGTTCCAAGTTTACCTCGGGCTGCTACTCAGTCCGTCCCCGTGTGAACTCTGCCATTCCGTAGCTTTGTATATTTATTTAAAAATGGGCCCCCGTGACCTGTATAGTCAGTGGAAGACTAGAACGGTGCATGAGAAAGAGAGACTACAAACAAAATGAATAGTGTGCTGAGAAAATGTGGGCTGAAGGGGTGTGTGTGTGTGTGTGTGTGTGTGTGTGTGTGTGTGTGTATATGTATATATATATATATATATATATATATATATATATATATATATATATATATATATATATATATATATATATATATATATATATATATATATATATATATAAACACAGTATCTCACAAAAGTGAGTACACCCCTCACATTTTTGTAAATATTTTATTCTATCTTTTCATGTGACAACACTGAAGAAATGACACTTTGCTACAATGTAAAGTAGTGAATGTACAGCTTGTATAACAGTGTAAATTTGCTGTCCCCTCAAAATAACGCAACACAAAGCCATTAATGTCTAAACCACTGACAACAAAAGTGAGTACACCCCTAAGGGAAAATGTTAAAATTGGGCCCAAAGTCTCAATATTTTGTGTGGCCATCATTATTTTCCAGCACTGCCTTAATTAACCCTCTTGGGCAAGGAGTTCACCAGAGCTTCACAGGTTGCCACTGGAGTCCTCTTCTACTCCTCCATGACGACATCACGGAACTGGTGGATTTTAGAGACCTTTCGCTCCTCCACCTTCTGTTTGAGGATGCCCCACAGATGCGCAACAGGGATTAGTTCTGGAGACATGCTTGGCCAGTCCATCACCTTTACCCTCTGCATCTTTAGCAAGGCAGTGGTCATCTTGAAGGTGTGTTTGGGGTCGTTATCGTGTTGGTATATTGCCCTGTGGCCCAGTCTCCGAAGGGGGAGGATCATGCTCTGCTTCAGTATGTCACAGTACATGTTGGCATTCATGGTTCCCTCAATGAACTGTAGCTCCCCTGTGCTGGCAGCACTCATGCAGCCCCAGATCATGACACTCCCATCATCATGCTTGACTGTAGGCAAGACACACTTGTCTTTGTACTCCTCACCTGGTTGCCACCACGCACGCTTGACACTATTTGAACCAAATAAGTTTATCTTGGTCTCATCAGACAACAGGACATGGTTCCAGTAATCCATGTCCTTAGTCTGCTGTGCTTCAAACTGTGGGCTTTCTTCTATGGGAATGTTTGACCATTCTTCCAGAAGCGCATTTGTGAGGTCAGGTACTGTGGACGAGAGGGCCTGGCTCGCAGTCTCTGCTCTAATTCATCCCAAAGGTGTTCTATCGGTTTGAGGTCAAGCCAGTCAAGTTCCTCCACCCCAAACTCATTCATTCATGTTCTTATGGACTTTGCTTTGTGCACTGGTGCGCAGTCATGTTGGAACAGGAAGGGGCCATCCCCAAACTCTGCTCACATAGTAAAGAGCATGCAATTATCCAAAATGTCTTGGTATGCTGACACCTTAAGAGTTCCCTTCACTGGAACTAAGGGGCCAAGCCCAACCCCTGAAAAACAACCCCACACCATAATCTCCCCTGCACTAAATGATTTGGACCAGTGCACAAAGTGAGGTCCATAAAGACACGTATGAGCGAGTTTGGGGTGGAGGAACTTGACTGCTTTGTTCATATTTCATGTCTGAGGTTTACAACCTTAATTTTTAGCCCTCCCAATACCCACATCTTAAAGGGGAGTTCCCCTTAAAAAAAAAATATTAAAAGTCAGCAGCTACAAATACTGCAACTGTTGACTTTTAATAATCGGACAGTTACCTGTCCCAGGGTCCAGCGATGCGGGGGAACGAAGCCCCGCTCGTTCCCCCTCCGCTCGGCGGTGCCAGCATTCTAACTGTGGGCACCCACTGCGCATGCGTGAGTGGTGCCATGCGCCGTGATTGGCTGCGCAGTCATCTGGGACCTGTCACGTGTCCCAGGTGACTGTCAGGAGGGAGGGGGCGTAGCTGAGCCCTTCCTGCGCCGAGGGGAAGTGACGTCAGGAGCCCAGGCACTGAAGGAGGCAGATTAGGAGGGACCCCCTAGCAGCAGGCATTTAGAGGTGAGTTAAAAAAAAAAATTCCAGATATTTTTTTTTTGGGGGAATTTTGATGAATTTTTATTTTTTTCTGTGGAATACAACTTTAAGGTCAACAGACATGTTACAATCTGATCAAACAATCTTTTTAAAAACAATTTCAGATTTACCATGTCTATTTAATATGTAGACCCACCTCATTTATTCAATCAATTTTGTATCCAATCAGACAGGTTCTTGCATTACATAGTTGTAGGTAGATCTAAAGGAAATTGTACAATAGGATTGTAACGTGTGGTGAGCTTTAAGCTGATATACATATTCTATACCTGGCTGATCCCTTCGGAAGTGGAGAATTACTGTAGTAGTCACCGCTACTACAGTTATCCTTGTTGTCTTCCATGTTTTGTGCTGAGCATCTGCTCTGCTGCATAGTAACCACAGGGTGTCGCCTGCTCAGCGAAATCTTGTATTTTTCTCAATTAATACAAGACTTTGTCTGATTTTATGAGCTGGAGAGTGTAACATTACCACGTCACCTCTCCACCTCATCCAGGCACACAATGCTTTGCGTTAATTGCGAAAAATCTGTGAATGGTGCCTGTTCTGAGTGAGCAACCTACTGTGGTTACAGTGCAGCCGCATAGCTGCTCGGTGCGGGATTTAAAGGACAGCAAGGATCAATGTAGTGACTGCCTGAATACAGTGGCGCTACTAAACAGTGACTGCTTCTGATAGGATGCAGTCACTGTTCAGCCATCTGACTCAGTCAATTTCTTAATCTTTTTTTTGTCAAGCCAGGTGGTGCCAGCAGAACCACACACAGTTCGAATTTTGAACAGCTTTTGCCTCCCTTCTAATATTTAACCTAATCTAATTTTTACACCCCAACCCTAACATGAAACTGTTCTGGTATAAAATGTTTCTAAGGTGACAACAGTGCCAAAGTGCAAGTATTGATATTAGTCTTTAAATCCACTTCTGTGTCCCTGAGGAGCCGTTTGGATCCTAGGCTCAGACTGTACATAGTCACCAGTTGCTACAGCTACTTTCCCTTAGTTGGCAAATAAGTGTCCCTACATTGCTTCCCCCTCACTGGCAAAGGAGATTTTACAGTAGGGTGACCAGACATCCCCGGTTTCCGGGGACAGTCCCCGGATTGAGGACACTGTCCCGAGACCAAGTCTGTCCCTGGTTTTGTCCCTGGGTTGGATTTGAACAGAGGCTGGGGCAATTTCAAAAACATAAAATAATAAAAATTCTGAATTACACACCCCCGCTCCGCCGCTCCCACTAGCTTAGGGGGATGTATTTTTTTCCATTATCTGTGCCCCTTTCTGATGATCCTGTGCTGGTCGGAGTGGAGGGAATATTTTTTTCAGTATCAGGTCCATATTCTTCTGCCTTGGCTCAAGTCCCAGCCAGCTGCCTACCTGCTTATCTCCTTGCCTTCCCTGGCGGTGCTCTTCCTCCGCTCCTAACCCAGTAGTAGCCAGGGCCCGGAGAGTAAGACTTCACAGGCTGTGAGATGGGCAGAGAGTTGCTGATTGCCGCCATTACTAGTAAAAAAAAAAAAAAAAATGTCCCTGGATTTCATTTTAAAAATCTGGTCACCTTATTTTACAGGGTTTTGGCCAGTAGTGGAGCGACACATTAGGAAGAGGTGATCTCTTCAGGGATCATACTGCTAATTGTGTGCCATTAAAGTGACATGACCTTAACTGTCTGCTACTTGTGGACACCACAAGGTGATGAACGTAAAGCGGAGCTCCACCCAAAAAGGGAAGTTCTGCTTTAAGTCCCCCCCCCCCCCCCCCTTCCTCAAATGGCTCTTTTATTTGGTTGCGGGGGTTGAGCAGATCATCTAGGTGATCCAAGCAGAAGTTCTCCTCCCCCCATCCCCCTCCCTCCCTGCAGGTCATCTGGGACATGTCACGAGTCCCAAAAGGCTGCAGGACAACTCACAATGCACAGCGTGGCTCGTGCACTGGGCACCCGGGTGCGATGCCACAAGCTGTGGTGTAGGGGACAGCAGACAGGGAAGGGACGGCTCGGATGAGAACATCGCTGGAACCCCGGGGCAGGTGAGTGTCTGTTTATTAAAAGTCAGTAACTACAGTTTTTGTAGCCGCTGACTTATAATAAACTCAAAAATGACTGGAGCTCCTCTCTAAGACAAATACAGTGTTTGTCTTAGAAATTTTTTACACCAGGTTAAGTTAACTTTAACCCTTACCCTAAACGAAACCCTTTGGCCAGCTTTATAGCTAAAATATTATTATTAGCTAGTATTATTCTGCACCTGTAGCAGCAGTGCCAGAGGTTATAAGATATGCTGTCATTGTCTCATTTGATAATAGTTAGTGCCAAGACTCTCCAATCTGTTGTCCATTTGTCCAGATGTAATTTTCCCAGCGCTTGTTAGAACGTGAAAGCTAAAGTGTGGTTGACATGAGAGACTGCCTTGTTGTCATTGAGTTGTAGTTTTATTAAATAAGTAATTTTGGGGGCATGTCATGGAATACACCATTGTTTGCTATTGGAATGCTCATTTCTGTTTATTTTGCTTCCAGGTTGTATTGTCACAAGTTCTGAGGGCAGGAATTCTGGGATCACTCAGTATTTGATCCTGGAGGAATCAGAGAATGGTATGCACACTGCCTGAACCATGACACTAATGAATTGTATACAGCAATTTCAAGACATTTTTCATTCCTGCAACTAGTTTAGGTTTAGATAAGTGAGATTTTCCCCTGGATAATTTTGGTAAAATCAGTAAAATAAAAAATAAAAAGTATTTTTTTGGTTTAAAAATGTCTAAAACTTCTGTCGAAAACAGAAAAAAAAGCTTTGCTAATGCCGCGCACATACAACCAGACTTTCTGGCAGAAAAGGTCTGACGGAATAATTTCATCGGATATTCCGATCGTGTGTGGGCTTCATCAGACTTTTTTTTTTTCTCAAAAATTCTGACGGACATGTTTTAAATCTTTCCATCGGAATCAATTCCTATAGGGAAAACTGTTTGTATGCTGTTCCGACAGACCAAAAACGACGCAAGGGCAGCTACTGGCTATTGAACTTCCTTTTTCTAGTCCCGCCGTACGTCATCACGTTATAAACGATCGGACTTTGGTGTGATCGTGTGTAGGCAAGTCCGTTTCAGCAGAAGTCCGTCGGAAAGACTGTCCAAGTTTATTATGCACACGGTTGTGTGTATAAGAAAAATTATAACGTCAAAACGCTAACATTTTTTTTAAAATTAGAATTATGTTAAGCAATGGGTCCGGGTGTCAATTTTATATTTTCATAGTTTTTATGTATGCAGATTCCCTATTTAAAATGTATGTACTTTCTAAATGAATGGCATTTAGTTTACTAATGCACTGTGTATTGTAAATATTTGCTTTTTTTTATTATTTTCCAGTAGCTTTTGTTGGTTTATATAAAGGAAAGGTACAAAGTGGTACAAACATTAATATAAACTTTTGTGCATAATAATATATGCATACTTACACAATGACTTCATACATAAGCGTACAAGGGATCTGCTAGTAGTCATGACAAATACCCTGGGAATTTTCCCCACCTTCGGCATTGTGTTTTTTCAAATCGTTCCTCTGGAGAAATACTTTAACATCACATTATTGTACATAACATAAATATAAATAAAGAGAACGATAAGAAAAAGAGAATCTGAGAAATAAAGCATCTGAATAGATATTCTAACCTATCTATGCGGTCAGGGCACAGGATTTCTCATTTTCTCACACAGCCTAAAGTGGTTCTAAAGGCTTAAGGTTCCCTGCATTAAGGTAAAAAACCTTCTATGATTAGGATCCCCCCAGCCCCCTCTTATACTTGTCTGGGCCGATCTCGATCCAGCCCTATGCCCGAGAGCAGCAGATCTCGCCTCTCTCTCTCCTCACAGGACAGGGTGACAGCAGTGTCTGTGTCTATGCATGCAGGCAGCGCGACTCTGGATCAGTCCTGCACGAGGCCGCTTGCTATGTGGGTACTTGCCAAAGAGGAGAAGCCAAGAGCACCGGCCGAGGACCCGCTGCCATATGTCGTTTGCTAAAACTTTGAGCGGGTGCTGGCCATAAATCATTGGCTGGATTCCACTGATTGGCTTGTGCAGCTGAAGCTTCCGGCTGTGCACAGTGGAACCCAGAAGAAAGCTGCGACATACAGGTACCTGCTGCAGTAAATGTAATGTGCCAGTAATGTCGTCAAGCAGTTATTGAAAGCTACAGATTAGAAATAATAAAACATTTGTAAAATTATTTTTAATAACACTTTAATGTATTAGTTTTAATGTTAAAGTTTTATAAGATTTTAATTCATATATATTTCAATATTTAGTTCAGTCATATTTAGTAATTCAACCAGAGGTTAGCTTTCTAATGCCCCATACACACGAGCCGAATTTCCGTCTGAAAAATCTTGGCTGGTTTTTCCGACAAAATTCCGCTCAAGTTTGGCTTGCATACACACTGTCACACAAAAATTCTCTGAACTTTCGCCTGTCAAGAACGTGGTGATTTACAAAACTACGACGAGCCGAGAAAATGAAGTGTATCCGATCATGCGTTGAATTGTTTCCGAGCATGCATGTTTTTTTTGTGCGTCGGAATTCCATACAAACGTAATTTCCATCAAGAACGTTTTCCGTCGGAGAACCAGCTCTCAATCTTTTGCTGGCGGAAATTCAGATAGAAAAAGTTGGATGGACCATACACACTGTCGGAATAGCAAAAGCTTCCATCACACGTTTTCCGATGGAAATGCCGCTTGCGTTTATGGGGCATTATTGTGAACTAATATCTGAACAAATAAAAATTACATTTTGTTCTTACACTGTGACTTTTACAGTGCAGTATTCTAACTAATTTTCTGATTCAGTCCCAACTAGTTACCCCATGACTGTCAGTCAAGACAATACTAATAAGGCTTCTGTAACCCAATCAACTGATGAGCCTGTGACAGCCTCTGACTTGGATGCGTTGGAAGGTATGATGGAAGTGGTAGTTGTCCAGCAGTACAAGTGCAAGATGTGCCAGTACAAGAGTATCTCAAAATCCACTCTCCTTCGCCATGTGAAAGAGCGCCATGTGCCAGCAGGTAAGGAAACCCATTATTCTACAAAATATTGCAGTGTTATTTTGGGTAATTTTAAAAAGCTTTATTTGGAAAACAAATTGAATAAAATAGCCCTAAAAAGAGTCTATAGCAGTATTCAAATAATTTTTTTTTCTTTATTATGGTGAGGACTAAAAACAATACATTCCTAAAAAGTATTGTTATGGTTTGTGGATCTTCTGTGCCACCCAGAGAAGGTCGCTCGAGGACTCTCGCCAAGGTGCAACCATCTTGTGCCATGTTTCACCAGATCTGGGGTTGATGCATTTTCAAAGGCCGGACACAGACAACAAACTTCTTTCCTGCAACCAGGTGTTTGCTTGATTCCCCAATCAACACAGACAGTGTTGACAGGGGAATCCTTCTCACAGAGCTATTGCGTTCTCCTGGAGGGGGAGGGGGGAAGTTGTCCCCACTGGGAGAACACAGTGATTACTTATAGTGTCTATAATAGCCACTAGCAATAATCGCATGTGAAATCTGTCAGTCAGGGTTTACCCAAAGTTGATTGATCAATCAACTTGGGTACATTCAGCCTTCCCATACATGGTTCGAGTCTCCACCAGTTCCTGCTGAACTGGCTGAGAGTCGGACCACCTATGAGCAGCTTAACACACCAGTGTTTAACATATAGAGATGCTCAGATGGTGACAGCTGGCAAACGGGCAGGACAGGCACTAGACCAGTATAAGGTCTTCGTGCACAAACCCATTGATCAGACACAGGCTGCCGGTCCAGCAGTATATTTTAGCACTGCTAATTTAGACGCGTGCACCGCAGAAGCCCAGAGCTTATCATTATAAATATATATATTTTTTTACGTTTAGTAAATATGATTTTATTTTATATTGCCTGTTGGCATTTTGCCTTCTTTTTTTTTTAAGGCTCCATGCACATTAGCTCATGGAAGCTATTATGAGCATTTTATTCTGTTCCATCATTTTTGTAGAGCTTTTGGGAGCGGTTTCCCAGCAGAAAAATACACCAAACACTATAAAAACGTTCCTAACAGCTTTTTTCAATTTTTTTTTTTTTTTTTTCATGAACTGTAAAAACGCTAATAAAACATTAACACCGCTAAGTCAGCACAAAAACGCTATTATCAGTGTTTTTCATCCAGCGTTTTTTGCTAGTGTTTTTTGAGCTAATAAAAAATGCTAGTGTACATGGAGCCTTAAGCCCCATACACGCTATCAGATTTTCTGCTGATTTTTTTCCTTCAGATTTACCAAGATATATTATTTAGATAAACCGCAAAGAGTTTGCAAAATGCAGCATGATTTGCAGAACTGGATCGCATGGGTGTGAACACCCATGCAATCCGATTCTGGAGCGGACCAAAAAAAGGGTCCTGCTCCAGTTTGGTGCAAATGATGTGCGATTTGAGCCGAACAAATCCATGGCTCAAGTCACACACCAGAGAAACTGCATGTCATTTGCACCGGAATGTGCTGTGTTTCCTGTGCGAATTACATACGGTGTCTCGCACTGAAGCAGTGTGAACCCAGGCTAAATAAAAACAGTTAAAAACTGTATCTTTACATGAACTACAATAAAAGTAATCCATAATAGTTTCCATATAAGGATACAAACATCAAAAAGTCAAATATGCTTGCACTGGAAATATAATAAAAGTCACTAAAAGGCACAGCAGTTTCTTAGATTTCTGGGATATTTTCTCACTGCTCTGTTCGAGAAAACTAGCAGCTTGTTTGGTTTTACCGTATTTGTCTGTTAAGCCTATGAAGACGGACGGGTGCCTCGTAAAGCAGTAAGATTACGAGAGGAGGAAGACGAAGATGAAGATGATATTGTGGATGCTGGAGCCATAGATAACCCAAATGGTGAGGAATCTTCTTCTCTTTGGGTCAGCAAATACTTTACGATCTGATTACACAATCTCTTTTAGATCTACTATGCACTTTATAGTACAAGGGCCTGCCTGATTTGACATGATTTGAATACATTGCTTGTCTTACATTACATGGTTTTGGTAAAGCTGAAGGAGATGTTACAGATATTGTACAATCAGATTGTATAGTGTATGGTTAGTATTGTAGTTCGTAAAAATTGTACAGAATTTGTAATTTCTTGTGGTTGTTGTTCTAGATGACAGTGATTACAGCCCAGGAGAGGAAACCACCCAAAGTCACCAGTTTGATGGTACAGATAGAGCTTTTGCCAAAGAGAGGCCTCGTAGGCGACCTGGGCGACCACGTAAGATTCCACGCATACAAGGTACAGTATATCTTTCACAGGCAGCAATGTCTGTACACAATTCCGACGCACAAAATTCCACGCATTCTCGGAATCAAGCAGAAGAGCCGCACTGGCTATTGAACTTCTTGCCGATCAGAATTTCCGAAAACATTTGTGCGACCGTGTGTATGCAAGACAAGTTTCAGCCAACATCCACTGGAAATAAATGCACGGTTTGGTTGTCGGAAATTCCGATCGTCTGTACGCAGCATAAAAGTTTTTCTAAGAGCAAGCCCCACATGGAGCATTCCGCACATTCTGAGATCGCTTTTACACTGCTGTGGAGTTAATCCTGAATTTCTCACACAGAGCGCAGTAGTCCAGGTCTCCAGCCATCCAACACACACCCCCCCTCCCGCACAGTGGTTCTTTGATTGGAGCACTGAGCAGGGGGCATGTTGAACCAATATAGGCCCTGACCACTGCATTCTTTGTGAGAGCGGCAGTGTGCTGCCATCACAGCGCTGCTGTTTAAAAAAATGTGATTTACAAGTTAAGGTAAAAAACTTATTTCCAATTTTATTTTAAATCTAGTAAGTAAGTAGCTCAGGGACAGGACCCAGGCGGGCCAGAAATTAGAATAGATGGGCACACACACACATGAAATTGACTCTCACAGTGACACTGGCAGCAGTGTGCAGCAGTACAGATGATGATGACCTGTCACCGACATGACATGTCCTCTCCTAAATTACAGTGACAGTCTCTCTCCATGCCAGGTGGCCCCTTCAGTCCACTCCAGTCTAAAAAGCACTGACAATCCCCCTCCTGGCCTGCCATGCTCCTGTTCCGCAGACCCGCACATGAGCCTCTTCTTGGTCCACTTGGCTCCCTTGCATATGACATCGCATAATACCCTTAGGCACCACTTCCACCAGATGAAACCCCCCCCCCCATATGTGCATTTCCAAGCTGCGCCATGTTTTTTACTGGTGACCTTTTCCTGTTACTGGCAGGAGAAAAGTGCCCGTTTTTTACTGGCTGCCAGTAAAAATACTGATGGTTAGCAATACTGGTGTGAACAGTGTTCATAGGGAGCCCATTCCTTCTTGAATAGTGTGCATTGGGATTACATATGCAAGGGCACCCCAGCGCATCCGGTGTTGACCAGCCCTTAGTTTTGCACATGCACACATCATATATATTCTTTAGTTGTTGTGCAGCTTGACTGTATAACAATACAAATTAAAAACAATTCTTCAAACAGTCTGATTTAATCCCTTCCCACCAACTGTTCGCATATATGTGGCCTCACAGAAGTGGGTCTTTATCCGTAGAGATGCGTATCTCTCTTTGTGCTCAAAGACCGGGTTTTACTAATGGTGAGGACCCGGGACTCCCAGTTCCGGGTCACTTGATCGCTGTAATAACCTCTGATTGGCTAGCACAGTGATCAGTCACTGTGAGCCCATCCCTGTGTTTGTTTACTTCCTCTTTTGAATGAAAAGAAAGATACATACACAAGATGCAGGAGGAAAAGATATAAGCAAAAATGTGTGTTAGGCAGAATAAAAAAAAAATGCACACCATTGTTTCTGGACCAACTACTACTGGTACAAACAACAACTAACATACACATATGTAGTATCGCTGCAATCGTCAGGAGCAGGAGAACATATTTTGGGTTGTTCTTAGGTGGTAAATGATTGTAATATATTTTTTTTTTTTTTTTTACAATTTTGGGATGGTTTTCCTTTTGATAATGGAAAAAAAAAAATCAGGAGATATCCATTACCATTTACCACCAAGAAGAAAAACAAATTTCAAAAACAAGGCATAATTCATCTGGATACACAAAGTAGTTGCAATGTGTACAGTTTTACTAACACAAGTTAAAGTTGCAAAATTGTGCTTAGACATTAACATTTGTTTTACCCATAGTCACTAAGGGGTTAAAAAGATTGAAAACACCTTTTGAAATTACATTAACGTGGTAAAACCTGAGATTTTAGGGATTGGACTTTAGATCTATTTTAACAGTGTGGGCCAATTTGATAGCGGTGGTAAAAACTAGACCAAAAAAGAAGGGAGGATAAATTACAGAATAATATTTACTCATAAGAATTGTTTTATAGTGATGTATAGTAAAGTCATCTAAATCTTTTGTATTGCTTACTAAGGCCTTATGTATTTCTAGTAATAGCTAGTCAGCTGTTTTCATTCTGTAGTCGGTGCTAGAAAACTAGCACATGGAATCTTTCCAATCTTCTCTTTCTTATGCCCCGTACACACAATCGGACTTTCCGCCAACAAATGTTAGCAGGTTCTCAAATTTTTTGCCAACAAATTTTGTTGTCAGACTTTCTGATTGTGTGTACACAAGTCCGTCGCACAAAGTTCACGCATGCTCGGAATCCATGCTCACCAAACACAACATTAGCAGAAGGAGCCCAAAGAGTGGCGCATGACTATTGAACTTCCTTTTTATCGGCTCGCCATACGTCTTGTACGTCAGTATGTTCGTAATTGTTGGCCATCATTTGTGTGACCTTGTGTATGCAAGACAAGTTTGAGCCAACAACCTTCGAAAAACAAAGATCCACGGTTTTGAGTTTAAGAGTTTTTACAGCAACTCCACTGAACTACAAACATAATCTGCTGTGCTTTTCTTCTCTAGGACCCAATCAAGAGAGTAGTCTGCCAATGCCTGTAGCTGACAATCGAGCAGAAATTTCTGTTGTTCTGTCTGATGCTGAAAATAAAGATATCTCACCCACACCTCTTGAGGAGGAACAGAAACCACCTACTAGGCCACGTGGGCGCCCACCCAAACACTTGCTGGGTAGAAAGTATCGTCGCTACAGAGGACGGAGGTGAGCGTATGCTGTTGTAAATTATCTTGTGGGTCCATTTGAAAATTGTATCAGAACTGAAACAATGGATTTCTGCCCAACTTTTTTCACTTTTAAAGCTGAACTCCAGGCAAAAAAACACAAAATACGCAGAATAAATATAAGGTAGCTGATTTACCTGCCAAAGAATTTGGATTTTCATTTATCCATTCCTAAGATTTACACAGATCTGCCAGATGGCACAGCCCTTTTGTCAGGGCAGGAGGCCTGAGTTTTCTTTACTGCAGTTAAAGCAGTATAACCCCAAAAGCAAACATTTATTATACTGCAGCTTACCAATTCTTAGATGTAATGCCTGCATTAGTTTTATTTTTTAGGCTTTTTTTTCCTTTATTTTCTCCTGGTGATCTGGCCCGCAAGTCTGTTATTTGTCAACTGCACAAGCTGTCCTGCAGATGTAGCATTTAACGAGTTGAGACAAACCATTTCCCACTGACAGGGGTGCTTGCAATACGAGTTATGCCGTATACACACGAGCGGAATTTCCGACAGAAAAAGTCAGATGGGAGCTTTGCATCGTATATTCCGATCATGTGTATGCCCCATCAGACTTTTTACGTCACAAATTCTGACGGACCTAGAAAGAGGACATGTTCTATATTTTTCCAACGGTCATCTGTATGCTGTTCCGACGAACCAAAAACAACACATGCTCTGAAGCAAGTATGAGACAGAAGCTATTGGCTACTGGGTATTGAACTTCCTTTTTCTAGTCCCGTTGTACGTGTTGTTCGTCACCGCTTTCTTGACGGTCGGACTTTGGTGTGACCATGTGTATGCAAGACAGCTTCATCGCTTGTGTGTACAGGGCACTAGAGCCTGGCTTAAATTTGTTAGTGCTTCTAAATCTGGTAGTACATATAGCTTCCCCCAGCCTGACAATGCTTCTGTCCAAGAGTGTCTCTGTGCTCCTTCATCCAGAGTGTAGGCACAGGGGGTGTGTTACTGGCCAGACTACCAGGTGAAAACAGAGGGGAGAAAACCTAAAAAAAGAAAACCAATGCAGCCATCACATCTAAGGATTAGTTGCAGTTCATGACATTTTTGCTTTTGAGTTTAGTACTGCTTTAACTACTTGCCCCCCCCCCCTCTGGGGGGCATCCCTGAAAATCCACACTTTAATGCACTTCCTGCACACCCTCTGGGGCGCACATCAAGAAGTGTCTGTGATCGCTGTGTCTCTTAGAAACAGCGGTTCACAGATCAGGATAAAGGGCCAATCATAGCAACCCTTTTACCATGTGATCAGTTGTGTCTAATCACAGCTGGTCACATTTAAACCATCTTGCTGGATATTGGCTCTGCTTTCCTTACACAGAGACAGCGTGTGAGGAAAGGAGAGCCGATCAGACAGGGCACAGTGAGTATATTGTTTACACTGATAATCAGGGCCCTGATTAACAGTGCAGCCTATAAGTGCCCATCATTGGCACCTCTCAGTGCCACCTCATCAGTGCAGCCTCATCAGTGCAGTCTCATTAATGCCCATCAGTGCAGTCTCATCAGTGCACATCAGTGATGTGCGTTTTTTTTTTGTTTTGTTTATTTAGCAAAAAATGTAAAACCCCAGTGCTGATTAAATACCACCAAAAGAAAGCTTTACCTGTCTAAATAAAAAGAGAAAAATTTTATTCGGGTAAAGTGTTACATGACCGCACAATTGTCATTCAAATTGTGACAGTGCTAAAAGCTGAAAATTCGCCTTGTTAGGAAGGGGATATAATCGGGGCTCGAGTCCTGCAGGAGCGCATGGGAACACCGTTCCTGTACTTATTGCGCTGCAGGAACTCCGTTCCCATTATCAGCTGTGTGCTGCCAGCTGGGAATTGCTCATTTGTGCAGTTCCCGAGATGGCCGAGTCTACTGTTTGGGCGGCACCGGAGGGGGCAGGCAACACCGGATTAACAGCCCAGAAGCAGTGCAGGAATACTCCTGCTGCGATCCGGCGATGTGTCCTGTGACAGGGATGTTGGCTGCACCTGTCATAGGACTAAGAGTCTGAGTGAGTTCAGCATAGAGCACAGCCCTCTCCACATGAATGGGAGAGGGTGGATCCGCTCTGCCTCCTCCTGCTCCTCTCTCCCTGTGCTCACCCCAATTCTGGGCAACATGAAGCCATGCATTGACTGAGCCAGTGAGCCTCCTGCTGGGACCTTCCAAGTGAGTGAGCTGTGACCGGCCTCTCCCCCCTCCCTTTATGCTCTCTCTCTCCCAAATCCCCCCCCCCCTCTTCCTTATCTACAGCTAAAGAATTTTATTTCTGCAGCCTGTGCAGTACCTGGTCCTATGTGCTATCAAGTGGGTGCACACTAGTGTGCTGCAGTTTGGCTGCAGTGCTGGTGTACTCGCAATCTTCCTGCATGTCACCCCCTGTCCCATAGACTTCTGTTAGGTTGCACATTTTTGCTGCATGTTCTGCATGCTGCATCTTTGGTGCCCTTTAAAAAACAGCTGTATGTATCAGACAGTTCTCAATGAGAGCTTTTGTAAATATAATTGCATTATGTACGTACAATGTATATAGACAATCATACCTATAATTTTTTTATTTCTGATTTCCCTGTACATGTTCATTCCCAAACCTAATATGATAAGAGACCTAGCAAACACTGTCTTGCAGTCACCATATATATCCTGACAGTTGCAACTATTTTAGACCAGATGGGGACACGCTGCCTCTTCTGCTTGTACTGGTTCACCGAGCCCATCAGTGGGGTGCATGGTGAGCTAGAGTGGCAGCATGGAGAAAGGCTGCCCCTTCTGCTGCCATCATCTGGTGCTGTCTGTGGGGGGAAAGTAGAGCACAATTAAAATACTTGACTGTTTCAGGGCTGTAACATGGATATAATAACACTAGTAACCTTGTAAAAAGAAACCGTGATACTGTTTGTGCTTAACTGGATCAAGGGAGTAAAAGGTGGAAAGTAAAGGGAACCGAGGCAACATTAATTGTTGTAGATACAAGCACTGTATACTGTAGACCAATTTTAGGGATGTTTGAAGCAACCCAAAACAATAACAAGGCAATTCATGTTACATGTGCTTCAATATTCATTGTGTTTTGAGACTCCTAGTAACGTGTTTTTGAAGGTCCCTTGAAATGATGATAAGCTGGAGTGCAGCCAAAATGAAAGATGTACCACTGAATGGCCAAAAGTTTGTGGACACCTGACCATCACACCTTTTTTGAGCCCATTAGACATTTCATCTAAAACCATGGGCATTAATATGGAGTTTTCCCTCTATACAAATACAACAGTCTCACTTTTTTGTGAAGATTTTTCACAAGATTTGCAAGAATGCAGAGCTGCACCCGATTTTGCACTCTCCAGTTTTAGCGAATCAACCCCATTGTTTATTGAGTTCGGTGTGGAGGGACTTGAATGTCCTGCTTAGAGCCCTGACCTCAACTTTCTTGACACCTTTGGGATAGATTGAATTTCAGATTGCTAGATCTTCCTATCTTCCAACATAGTACCCGACTTTACAAATGCTCTATAGCAGCCTTTATCAACCTTTTCAACACAAAGGAACCCTTGAAATAGTTCTCCGGTCTCGGGGAACCCCTGCTAAAAATTAGAAATATACAACTCATGATTCATTAGTGTGATGGTCAGTGGGAAGAATGGTCCTTACACTTGTGGTCATTGGGAAGAATTACCTCCTTACAGATAGCTAAAAAGATCAATGGTGTGAGTGGGAACTTATCTGAGAGGCAGAAATTGCCCAATGCTGAAGGAACCCCTACAACCTCTGGAGGAACCCTGGTTGAGAATCACTGCTCTATAGCATATCAAAATACACTGCAAAGTATTGCTTTTGTTGGGAAAAGGTCCCTCTAACATGTAAACTGCATAGTATTTCATCTAGATTAAATGAACCGTAGGGATCACATATTGTTCTGCTATAAGAGAATTTGTCACAACACATGCACAGGTAATAAGTGTCAGGAACCATGAAACAGACAGAGACAGAAGTACAATCAAATCACACTTGTTTATTAATAATAAAAATAAAAAGGTAAATAGAAAAAAGTGTAGTCAAGCATAGCCAGAGTCCAGTAGCCAGATCGGGTAGTCAGCCAGTCCAAAGTTCATTAACCAGATTGGGTAATCAGCCAGGCCAAAAGTCAGGGATCCAAGGAGAGCAACTGCAAGCAGGATAAGAAGCCAGGAGGGATGTTAGCAAGCCAGTCTTGAAACAAACAGCAGGAGATGGTTCCTTGTGATGTGACCAACGCGAAGGCAATGGAGAAATGAGCTGGAAGGCTTTAAATAGGCAGGTCAGACGAGCATCATCGGGAACAGCTGGTAACTGTGGAGAGAGAGGAGAGAGCTGGCAATTAGCCGACAGCTGAGCGGCCAGCCCTGACAATAAGGAAATAATATATTTTTTCGGGAAGAGGGCCATGTCCCTAGAGGTTTCCCTCAGCACTTCCATAGTTTAGGGATATTATAGTTAGAGACATTAAGC
This sequence comes from Lithobates pipiens, assembly GCF_037356315.1. Taxonomy (NCBI): domain Eukaryota; kingdom Metazoa; phylum Chordata; class Amphibia; order Anura; family Ranidae; genus Lithobates; species Lithobates pipiens. The sequence goes on along the minus strand of NW_027507789.1, from coordinate 52,849,710 downwards.
CAGCGAGAGAGAGTTTTACCAGCCTTGCAGTTTAAAAATTGGATTGGAAAACAGCAGCAGATTGTTTTAAGAAAAGCCTGGATAATTTAAAAAAATGCACATAAAATAACTGGACACTAATATTTATAGGTAAAGTTGATCCAGGGAATATCCAATTACCTCTTGGTGGATCAGGAATTAATTTTTTCCTCTGCTGAAGCAAATTGGATATGGCTTTGTTTTTGTTTTTTTTGCCTTCCTCTGGATCAGCTGTGGGTATTGGATAATGAATATGGAGGTTTTTCTATCTGAGTGTGTTGGGTTGTTTTTTTTTTTTCCTAGGTTGAACTGGATGGACTTTTTCAACCAGATTAACTATGTAACTTGGCCATTGTTACTGTATCACAGCATATGCATTCGAAATCAGGGGTGTCATACTGGTGGCCCTCCAGCTGTTGCGGAACTACAAGTCCCATCATGCCTCTGCCTGTGGGAATCATGCTTGTAACTGTCAGCCTTCCAATGCTTTATGGGACCTGTAGTTCTGCAACAGCTGGAGGGCCACCAGTTTGACACCTGTGCGATTAGATCTTAGTTGTAAAGAAGCCTTTTACTTCAAAGTTGGCTAAAGAAGCTTCCTGATACCATAAATGTTTGCACTTTCCATGATTTGGTCCAACATGACATAGTTTGATTTTTGAGTATAAGCAAGTTAACAGACGAAAGTAGACTCTGGACTGCCACACTCTTCAGAAAAAACACCTTTCTTTATTAAAAAGTCACGTCAAAAACCCAACAAACACAGCAGACAAAAAAAAGCTGAAGTTTCGCACTAGCAGTAGTGCTTAATCATAGCTATGATGGCTATGATTAAGCACTACTGCTAGTGCGAAACATCAGATTTTTTTTTGTCTGCTGTGTTTGGGTTTTTAATGTGACTTTTTAATAAAGAAAGGTGTTTTTTCTGAAGAGTGTGGCAGTCCAGAGTCTACTTTCATCTGTTGCTATCGGCAATTGCCAGCACCTGAGGCCTCCAGGCTGGGAGAACATTTCACTATCTGCATGTGTGTTCCTGGAGTGGTGAGGCTCTCTTTTATAAGCAAGTTAACGTGTAGAGTTCTGGGGTTTGGTTACCCATCAATGTTGTTGTTATTGCATGCAAACTGCGTGGCCATCTTATATGAGCAGCAACTAGTTTCATAATTTTCTTATACTGTACCCTATAACCTGCAGGTGTTATAAACCTCCAAGTAAGCCACTACTCAGACAATTTATGTGCCGTGTCTGTGGCTCCCGTTTCCTCACACAAGAAGACTATACCTTTCATGTGAACTCACACGATAGCAGTGACCCCCAAACATTTCGGTGCCATCAATGTAACTACCAGTGCCGAAGATGGTCTTCATTAAAGGTAAGTGTGTTTTCAACAAGGCTGCTGCCAGAAAGTCACATGTTTGTACAATGTGAAGAATATACAGTATATCCAAGAGAACATAAGGGGAAATGTTTGTATCTTAAAGGGTAAGGCATACATTAGTCAGTTTTTTTCATTCAGTCAGAAGATTGAAGGGAAAAACTGACCTGATTCCTCCATCAACACATTTGAGGTAGATGGGAGAATCCTTCTGCTGAGCTATTGTATTCTGATAGTGGGGAGCCTTCCCCCCCAACCCCCCTGTCAGAATACACTGATCAGCATGGTAGGCTATAGCCTGCGGCGCTGATCAAGTGAGGGAAATCCAACAGGGCAGTTGTAAATAAGTCAATTGGTAGATCGACTTCTGTACAACCACAGTGCCCATACATGGATCAAAATTTGGCCGGTCACGTTGAAAAAACACCCCCTTAGCTTTGTTGGCCGTGGCGATCTTGAGTAAGGGCAAATGATTCATGTAGCATTTACTTCCTAGAATCGATCTGGACTTAACTCAGGCATGCTGTGCTTAGCTGAGAAAATCCCTCCTCCTGAAGACTCTTGGGATGGATGACATTATTTGCTTAGGCAAGAAACCAGGAAATAACTGACGAAATGTAAAAAATAAATAAATAAAATGTTTAAAACAAATAAATATGATATACGTTCCCGTCTATATATTAATGATAGTAGCATAAAGATTAAAAATAAACAATGTTTTACGAAGGATACTGCCTTCTTGTTTCAGTAACCATGCACTGCATTATATTTGTACCTGTCAAAATGTATAAATAAAACTATTATTGAAAAAATAAAAATAAAATCAATGTTGATTGAGAGAGTGAAGTTGCAATTTAAGTAAGGATCAGGTTTCGTTTGTGTAGTTTATAGATATATAATGATGATTTTTAGAAGTAGCATTTCAATTAATATTTATGTGTATGAATCTAAAATATATATTTTTTTTCCATTGTCAAGGAACATATGTTTAACCACCAGGGAAGTAAGCCACACAAATGTGACCAGTGTGACTACACAAGTGTCTACAAAAAGGATGTGATAAGACACTCTATTGTGCACAAGCAAGAACGGTAGGTTTTATAAGAAAGGGTGCTTAGTATTTCTTATGCTGCGTACACACGACCAGACTTATGTCCGACAGACTTCCAAAGGAGTTCTGACGGAGTTCCGACAGAGTTCTGACGGACTTTTCGAATGAGCGGGCTTGGCCACACACAATCACACCAAACTCCGACGGATTCGAACGTGATGACGTACGACTGGACTCGAATAAGGAAGTTCATAGCCAGTAGCCAATAGCTGCCCTAGCGTCGGTTTTAGTCCGTCGGAATAGCATACACACGAGCGAATTTTTCAGTAGGAACTGGGTCCGGCAGAGTTCCGTCGGAAAAATTTGAAGCATGTTCCATTTTCTAAAGTCTGTCAGACTTTTGCGAATCAAAAGTCCGTTGCAGCCCACACACGATCGAATAGTCTGACGGAATCATTCCGTCAGACTTTGGATGTTGAAAAGTCCTCTCGTGTGTACGGGGCTTTAGAATTAGAAAGATCCTAACTTGACCTTCGATGTTTCTAAGATAAAAAAAACAAGCTGAAGTATAGCACCTTGTGGTGCCATGTGTTGGTTTTCACTTCTGCCCAAGTCAAGTTTAAAGCTGAACTCAAGGCAGGCAGCTAAATACATTGTTGCAATACATAAAACACAACTTGCCAAAGAATTTGCCTTTCCAGTGAATTCTGAGATTTACACAACCCCATGACTTGGCACAGACAGGCAGATTGCATAACTTTTCTCTGTTAATTATGGACAGTGAACGTATTCACTCTCCATCCCAGCCTGAATATTGGAAAGTAAAGATACAAAAGGCCGAGGTCCTCTCTTTGTTCATTCTGCTCTCTCCTCTTATCAGTATGTTCCTTGTCTGCATATTAGCATGCAGCACACCCAGTCTTGACACTACCTCCCCAAGTCTGATTGCTACTGTATAGGGCAGTGGTGGGGAACCTTGGCACCCCAGATGTTTTGGAACCTTGGCACCCCAGATGTTTTGGAACCTTGGCACCCCAGATGTTTTGGAACTGCATTTCCCATGATGCTCAACTACACTGCAGAGTACATGAGCATCATTGAAAATGTAGATACAAAACATCTGGGGTGCCAAGGTTCGCCATCACTGGTATAGGGGATGGCAAGGAGTTGATATCAAATCAAAATCAGATTCCTAAGCCAGCCATACATGGATTGAACTAAAGCCTATTAAGCAGGGACCAGAGGAATTTCAATCCATGTATGAGCAGGGTGGTTGTATAGAAGTCAATCTACTGATCAACTTCTGTAAAACTGCCCTGTTGGAGTTTTCCCGCTTGATGAGCGTTTCCAGCATTGGTGTAGCCTGTATTCCAGCTGTCAATAGCTCAGCAGGAAGGATTTCCCCATTCACCTCAAATGTGTGGCTGGGGAAATCGAGTCATTTTTTTCATTAAACCCCTTGGTTGAAAGGAAAAAACAGATTTATGTATGGGGATGCCTTACACTAGTGCAATTTAAAAAAAAAATGGATTCAGTGGTCTATTAATGAATATAGAGCTGCATTGATTTGTGTGCTTATATATCTGTCTAGAGTTCAGCTTTAAAGAGGAAGTAAAGGCACTTTTTTTTTTAATGCAACCTGCAAGGCAAAGGCGTAATGAGCTGGTATGCATAGCATACTAGCTCATTATGAATAACTTACCTGAGAACGAAGCCCTCAAAGCGGTCCTCCTTCTTCATCTTCACCACTGCCATGTATGCTGGAGTGACTTCCGGGTCTCGCTACTCCGGCGCTGTGATTCACCGGAGCCGCGATGACATCACTCCCACGCATGGGAGCCGACAAGAGCGGCAATATGCCGTGATCTGCAGTGTGCTCAGTGCGCCTGCGCGCCGTAGACAGCAGTGCCTGTCTTTTTGTAAATATCTCCTAAACTGTGTAGGTTTAGGAGATATTTCTTGGACCTACAGGTAAGCCTTAATCTAGGCTTATCTGTAGGTCAAAGTGGTTTGTAAGGGCTTACAACCACTTTAACCACTTGGCGCCCATACTACGTCTATTGACGTCATGGGCTTTCGATGGTTATATCTGAATGATGCCTGAGGCCACAGACATCATTCAGATATCAGCGTTTTCAGCCGGCGATTCCCTGCACTATAAGAACAATCATAGCGGCTGTTCCGCCGCTTGATCATTCTTACGGGCGGCGGGAGGCGACGCCGCCCTCCGGTGCTTGTACCGACTCGCCGCTTCCATCAGTGAGTCGGTGACGGGATCCGCCGGCCCCCGCCAGTTACCATAGAGATTTCCGGCGGACCAGATCATCCCCGGAGTCTCTATGATCGTACGGAGGCCGGGCGCGATGTTATGACGTCATGCCCGGCCTCAGTATTCAAATTAACGGCGCCAATTTGGCAGGGAAGCCAGGATCGTTTTTTTGTTTTTTTTTATTTTATTCTTCCCAGCCTAGAGGTGAGCTGTGGGGTCTTATTGACCCTATATCTCACTGTAAATATGTCCGATCATGCCATATTCCTATTACAAGGGATGTTTACATTCCTTGTAATAGGAATAAAAGTCATCAATTTTTTATTTATTTTTTTTAAGTGTCAAACTAAAAAAAAAAAAAAAAATTAACAATAAAAAAAAAAAAGTAAAGCGCCCCTGTCCCCGTGAGCTCGCACACAGAAGGGAACGCATACGTAAGTCCCGCCCACATATAAAAACGGTGTTCAAACCACAGATGTGAGGTATCGCCGCAAACGTTAGAGGGAGAGCAATAATTCTAGCCCCAGACCTCCTCTGTAACCCAAAACATGTAACCAGTAAAAAAATTTTAAGTGTCGCCTATGGGGATTTTTAAATACCAAAGTTTGGTGCCATTCCACGAGCGCATGCAATTTTGAAGCGTGACATGTTGGGTATCTATTTACTCGGCGTATCCTCCTCTTTCACATTATGCAAAAAAAATGGGCTAACTTTACTGTTTTTTTTTTGTTTTTGTTTTTTTTAAGCATGAAACTGTTTTTTTTTTCTGAAAAAAACATGTTCGCAAAATTGCGAGATAAAAAGTTGCAACGACCGCCATTGTATTCTCCAGGGTCTTTGCTAAAAAAACATATATAATGTTTGGGGGTTCTATGTAATTTTCTAGGAAAAAAATTATGAATTTTACATGTAGGAGAGAAATGTCAGAATTGGCCTGGATGGGAAGTGGTTAAAGCGGGAGTCCACCGGGACTCCGCGTTTTTTTTTTTTTTTTTAAAAGCCAGCAGCTACAAATACTGCAGCTGCTGACTTTTAAAATAGTGACACTTACCTGTCCAGCGTGCCCGCGATGTCGGCACCCGAAGCCGATCTCTAGATCGTCTGTAAGGTGCTGCCGCCGCCATCTTGGGTATGGGAATCAGGAAATGGAGCCTTTCGGCTTCATTTCCCGGTTCCCTACTGCGCATGCGCGAATCGCGCTGCGCAATAAGGACGGTCCCCGCTGCCTCTGGGATCTGTGTGTTTCCCAGCAGGCAGCGGGGCACTTGCGAAAAGGGGCGGGCACTTGCGGAAAGGGGCGTAATCTACGCCCCTTTCCGCAGAGAGCTATCCCGGAAGTGGGTGCAGAATACCTGTACTGTACAGGTATCTGCACCCCCCTCCCCCCTGAAAGGTGCCAATTGTGGCGCAGGAGGGGGGGAGGGTTCCGATGAGCGGAGGTCCACTTTAGGGTGGACCTCCGCTTTAAGCCTGCTCACTCTTATCTGACCATGTATGATTAGTCTTGGGTAAAACTGTGACCAGGAGTGGCTTTTGCAATATACGGGAAACATTGTTCTCATTTTGCTGTTTTTGTATTTCAGAAAGAAGCAACCTTTGCTGGTAAGATGATCCATCTTTAAACTTTTCAATAATTTTTTTTTTATTCAGAAAATCCACCCATTAGATGCAGATATATTATATTCTATCATTGTCCTTAACCGTCAGTAAGGCCTCATTTACAGTGCCTTGAAAAAGTATTCATACCCCTTGAAATTTTCCACATTTTGTCATATTACAACCAAAAATGTAAATGTGCTTTATTGGGACATTATGTGATAGACCAACACAAAGCGGCACATAATTGTGAAGTGGAAGGAAAATGATAAATGGTTTTCAACGTTTTTTACAAATAAATATCTGAAAAGTGTGGCGTGCATTTGTATTCAGCCCCCTTTACTCTGATACCCCTAACTAAAATCTAATGGAAACTCTAGAAATCACCTAATTAGTAAATAGAGTCCACCTGTGTGTAATTTAATCTCGGTATAAATACAGCTGTTCTGTGAAGCCCTCAGAGGTTTGTTAGAGAACCTTAGTGAACAAACCGCATCATGAAGGCCAAGGAACACACCAGACAGATCAGGGATACACTTGTGGAGAAGTTTAAAGCAGGGTTAGGTTATAAAAAAATATGCCAAGCTTTTGAACATCTCACAGAGCACTCTTCAATCCATCATCCGAAAATGGAAAAGAGTATGGCACTGCAAACCTACCAAGACATTTCCGTCCACCAAAACTGACCGACTGGGCAAGGAGAGCATTAACCTCCCTGGCAGTATTCCCGACTGTGGCTCCGGGTAAATTTTCAGTACCAAGAGCGGTGACCCAGAGCCACACTTGGGACTGCATCGCAGTATCCTGGTACAGGTTACTTACCTTGTCCCCAGGATTCTGCAATATCCCCTCTCTGTATCCTCCGCCGGTTCCTCCGCCCAATTCATCAATGTTCCTGGCTCCATTCCCTTTGAGTGTCGTGATGCATGGGGGGCGGAGCCCGGCGGCAAATTTAAAAAAAATACACAAAACATAACGTATACAATAAGCTGTGATCTGTAAGATTACATTACTGTATCAAACCATTTAATCTCCCTTTGTCAGTAGTGCTTTGTCCAGTTCCCTGCCTGCACTTTTATATCATATATACCATTCTTTCTGCCTGGAAACTTGGCATCTAAAAAGCATTCCTTCTACATCAAAAGCGGTTTTAGACAGCTAGAAAACAGTGATCGTGAATTAGAATAACTTGCAGAATTGAGCGATAGTAATTCCTGGGGAAATTTGTCATCTGAAAGTGACATCGACGGTTCTGCGACTGAGCAAATTTCAGTGTTTTTGATTACATTATTGAAAAAAAAATATTATTATATTATTTTTATAATCTTTTATAGTTATTTATTCTATTATAATTAATGATTTCATGTTTCAAACTTTATCATACCCGGAATGTCTACTAGACACTTGTTTGGTCAGATGTAAGTGAGTTGTTCCTAAGAATTACAGGCCTACAATATAAAATGCCAAATTTTCATGCAAAACGATGTACCACTTGAGATTCAAAAATCTGACATAATCATACCACCAGGGAGGTTAACCAGAGAAGCAGCCAAGAGGCCTATAGTAACTCTGGAGAACCTGCAGAGAGACACAGCTCAGGGGGGAGAATTTGTCCACAGGACAACTATTAGTCATTCAGTACACAAATCTGCTCTTTATAGAAAAGTGGCAAGAAGAAAGCCATTGTTGAACGAAAGCCATAAGAATCCTGTTTGCAATTTTCAAGCAGCCATGTGGGGGACACAGAAAACATGTGTAAGAAGGTGTGCTGGTCAGATAAGACTAAAATGTAACTGTTTGGCCTAAAAGCAAAACGCTATGTGTGGCAGAAAACAAACACTGCACATCACCCAGAATACACAATCCCCACTGTGAAACATGGTGGTGGCAGCATCATGTTGTGAGGATGCTTTTCTTCAGCAAGTACAGGGAAGCTGGTCAGAGTTGATGGGAAGATGGATAGAGCCAAGTACAGGGCAATCATAGAAGAAAACCTGTTAGAGTCTGCAAAAGACTTGAGACTGGGGCGAAGGTTCACATTCCAGCAGGACAATGACCCAAAACATACAGCCAGAGCTACAATGGAATGGTTTAGATCAAAGCACATTCATGAGTAGAATGTCGCAGTCAAAGTCCAGACCTAAATTCAATTGAGAATTTGTGGCAAGACTTGAAAATTGTTGTTCATAGACGCTCTCTATCCAATCTGGAATGGGCAAAAACGTCACTCTCTAGATGTGCAAATTGAGACATCCCCAAAAAGACTTGCAGCTGTAACTGCAGCGATAGGTGGTTCTACAAAGTATTGACTCAGGGGGGCTGAATACAAATACACGCCACACTTTTTCCTTCCACTTCACGATTATGTGCCACTTTGTGTTGGTCTTTCACATAAAATCCAAATAAAATACATTCACGTTTTTGGCTGTAACATGACAAAATTTGGAAAATTTCAAGGGGTATGAATACTTTTTCAAAGCACTGTGCATGGGCATGTTTATATGTACAGGAGGCACGTCTTCTTGCAAGGGGAGGCAATCCCATTCATGTCAATTGACAGCTGTGTGTGTGCATGGCCCTAAAGCCAAATGGTGTGTTTTAAGGGTTGCACACCTGCACTTGCAAAGATTGGCACTGAATGGGACTGCCTGCATGCAGATGCAAGGAACACCTGTTCATCCCTGTGTGGATCATGTCCCTTCGCACAGGTGTACGTTGTAGTACACACATGTGAACAAGGCCTGATCACTGGATGTACAGATACCTGCAGAAGAATGCTTACATCGGATCTATGGCTCCTGTCAACCTGTCATTCAGTTATGCAGGCTGAGCCATACATTGTATACTAGTTTCGGGAATCCACAGGAGTTCACTTTGGCTATATGACTGTCTCAGTGTGACGGGAGCCACTTTGGGTGGGGGGGCTTGAGGAACCCAGCTTACCGTGGAGAGCTCTGAAAACTGTGTCCAGCTACCCCAGCACCTCCTATGTGTAAATTACCCTGTTTCCATTAGGGGCACAGGGTGACTGAAAACCCCAGTCTGATCTGTGCTAGTCGGACTCGCTGTACAGCCACACTGGAATGTTGTATATGTGTATATATTGTGTGTTGCCTCATGCTGTTGTGGACTGTTTGCTGGGATTGTTTGGGGTGTAGCTATGTCCCATTGTCATGTTGTGTCTGCTTTAGGAGAAATGTATTATGGGATGAATGTTTTGTATTTGTGTTCCTGGCATGTGGCCCGGGGGTAGGGTGGAGAGGAAAGGGGCAGATTCCTCCAACAGCTCTCCTTGCTGATTGAACAGTTTACCCCGCCCTGAATTCCAAAGGAAGGGGTGATTGTCCCCTGAGTTGTATATCTGTTTGTACATGTGTTTCAATAAGGATTTTGATATTTTTCACCCTGCATTGAGTTACGGCTAATGACTGGGAGAGCTAAGGGGTCTTGGATAGTGCTGGTTCTGGACAAAGGAAGCATTTACGACTGACATATTCATGTTGAGTACGGGGGTCCGTCACACTCAGTACATGAGTACTGCTTGTTAAGAATATTAAGACTTAAACGTCCATAGTCTGAGCACAGGTGCAATTTATAAAGTTTTGCATGCATGTTCCATCTCATTGGCTCACTAGTTAGTAAACAACAGATAATAATAAAACCTTGTACACACAGATTTTCCGCAGACAAAGCGCCAGACTTTTGTCCGAAGGCCGTTGGCCATGCATTTGTCTTGCATACAAACGACACACAATTGTAGGCCAACAAACACGAACAGGGTGACGTACTACGTGGCTTTTCAGCTCTTTAGCGCCACCCTTTGGGCACCTTCTGCTAATGTTGTGTTTGATGAGCATTGATTCCGAGCATGTGTGTTTGTACTTAGGACTTTTGTCTGACGGACTTGTGTACACACGATTGGAAAATCTGACAACAGATCGTTGTCCACTGAAAATTTATAAGCCTGCCATCCAACATTTGTCCGCGGAAAATCCAACAACAATTGTTTGATGGAGCGTACAAACGGTCGGATTTTAGGCCAACAGTCTGTCAACACACATTTCCCGTCAGAAAATACGATCGTGTGTATGAGGCTTAACAGATGCATACATTTTTAAAAACAAGTCAGCAATATCAGCCCCACTTTTCCCTAATGAGGACATACATATTACAAACCTGGAAGAGAACCTAACCCTTTCCACCCCTATCCATAGCGGATGTGTTCTGTAATTTTGTAATCAGAAGAAAAAATGGAAGTTACCCTCAGGGCTCTCTCATCCAGTGTTTTTGATGTTAGATATATTAGTGTGTTGGTTTATTTATCTCGTTTTCAATTCACACCTATGTTCTTCTTTCAACGCAGACTTCAAAGAGTTCCACCTATCCTTGTCCTATCTGTAGTCGGGTATATAACATGCAGAAGAGGCTGACACAACATTTAAAATCACACAGCAGTGAGAAGCCACACATGTGTGACAAGGTAATTACTGAACCACTTTAGTTTTAGGCTTTGGTAAAGGAATATTGTGTTTTTTTGAATTTTCATTTCCAGCCAGCAGGTTGTGCCTTAGGCCCCTTTTTTAAATATAAAAGTCTGTTTTTTGCTAAGTTCAGTGACACAAGCTCAACTAAATTCACAATGATTCAGAGGAAGGACTGATTCCCCTATTTAGAAAACTCATTCTGGCTTGTGAATCTTGTCTCATGGGTGCACATTTATAAACATGTTTGTCGGTAAAAGCAAGATTTTATATAAATAATTTAAATTGTATAATTAAAATATTTGTGCATCAGCTTAAAAAAAAAATTTGATTAAAATTGCTTGGAATATCGCTTTTAAATATTTAAAATCATAATTAGCAACTGTGTTGTGTTGTCTTTTTACAGTGTGGTAAAGCCTTTAAGAAGCGTTACACCTTTAAGATGCACCTTTTGACTCATCTACATTGTGTGGAGGAGAGCAGGTAACCCGTTGCCATTGAGACAAATATATGTACAATATATATATATATATATATATATATATATATATATATATATATAACCATTTTCTACACTGTGTTTTGGGTATTCAAAATATATCATGTGCTCTCCTATCAATGTTAAGGAGGAAGTAAAGTGCCTTCCCCTTTTTTTGCTCCCTGACCTACAAAGTAAAGGCATAATGTGCCAGTATGCAATGCATACTAGCACATTATACAAAACTTGCCTGCAAACTAAGCCCTTGTTGTCACCACTGGAGGCTGCATCCATCTTCACCCATCTTCCCTCCGGGTCCGCAGACTCCGGCTGTGTGACTGGCCGGAGCCACGTGTCGATGACATCATCGGCTGCATATGCAGTAAACATCTCCTAAACTGCGCTCGTTTAGGAGATATTTACAGTACCTAGAGGTAAGCCTTATTATAGGCTTAGCTATAGGTACAAACAATCGATGGAAGTTTACTTCCAGTTTAAGAAGTGGGTGCACCGTATCAGCTCCTTCAAACCTTTATTTAAACCACCAGTGACTGATGATGCCTGGTACTCTTGGGTCCCTTAGCATTTCCTTTTGACTCCAGAGAAATATTGTCATTTATTTTAAAAATCTTTATTGAGGGAAAAACTACTCTTCTCCATTTTCCATTTGTGCCTTGCCTGTCCTATGCTGGATCTCCTTTTTATGAAAAGCCTTGTCTGAATAAAAGTGATTGTAAACACATAATTTGTTTTTAAAATAACTAAAATGTCATACTTTCCTGCTTTGTGAAATGGTTTTGCACAGAGCAGCCCTGATCCTCCTCTTCTCGAGTCCCCTACTGCAGTGGTCTCCAACCTTTTTGGCACCGAGGACTGGCGTTGTGGAATAAAAGCGTGCCAAGGCCTGGGTGGGGTTTATGCAGCTTTTCGCGAACAATTTGTTGGGAAAATGGCTGGTGTTAGTGCTTCAATCATCACAGCACCATGGCTGATATGGTGTCAGGATGATTGAAGCACATTATTTCTGTCATTACAATGTAAATATAAAATGAAATACTTCAACTCACCATAATGCAGAATCTGCCACCAGATGCAGTGTCACTTGCCACCTTGCCTGCCATCAGATTTGGTTTTACACTTTCCACGTCGCCTGCCTCCAGATGTGGTTTGTTACCTGCCACCAGCCACCAGCCACCAGATGTGGTTTGTCACCTGCCATCAGACGTAGTTTGCCATGTCACCTGCCACCAGATGTGGATTGTTGCCTGGCAGCAGATTTGATTTGCCGCCTGCCACCAGATTTGGTTTGCCGCCTGCCACCAGATTTGGTTTGCCGCCTGCCACCAGGTTTAGTTTGCCGCCTGCCTCCAGGTTTGGTTTGCCACCTGCCTCCAGGTTTGGTTTGCCACCTGCCTCCAGGTTTGGTTTGCCACCTGCCTCCAGGTTTGGTTTGCCACCTGCCTCCAGGTTTGGTTTGGTTTGCCACCTGCCACCAGATTTGGTTTGCCACCTGCCACCAGATTTAATTTGCCACCTGCCACCAAATGTGGTTTGTCACACCTGCCACCAAATGAGGTTTGTCACCTGCCGTGGTGGCAGCACATGCCAGTGAGGGAGAACAGCGGTGATGCGGGGCCGGCAGTGAGAGATGAGCTCATCTCTCTGCTGTCCTGCCACACCTCCAGCAGTGTAGCGGCCCTGCTGTGTGGGTGGAAGAGTGGTGATGTGGGTGGGAGGTGAGAGAGTATTTAATCTCTCTGCTCCCCCGCCCCACCACAGTGAAGAGGCCCCGTTGCGAGGGGGGAAGAGGAAGAGTGGTGTTCCGAGCGGATGGTGAGAGATGTCATCACTCCGCTTTCCCGCCATCTCATGTCAGACAGTGTGGCTTTCGCGGCCCGGCTGCAAACAAGCCGGGGCAGTCGCCCGTGGCCTGGGGGTTGGGGAAACCTGCCCTACCAGGCTCCTCCCCTTGGCCCCCGGATTAGTTAAACCCACAAGTTTTTTGTTTTTGTTTTTTTTACTACTTTATACTAGCTTTTGAAATTTTACAAATGCAGCAATTTAGAAACAGGATGAAAGGTTTAGCACTGGGAAACACTTTTTGAAAGATAAAGAGTACATTTAATATACAACCATATAGATCAGACCAAAATGAGGGACAAATAAGGTGAAAAGAGGGACTTTGTTCCAAATCGGGGACAGTCCCTCAAAATCTGGGACAGTGGGGAAGCTATACTTATTCTATGTGGATGATGGTTTTCAGGACCAGTAGATTGGTTAGCTTGTTTTAGAACAGCACTGTTTTCGACACAGAATAAGGTAAGTAGCCTTCTGCATGTGGTTAATAGGCTCCCCAGCTCTAAACCCCTCCTCCTGTCATTCAATGTTTTAAATTGTAGAGCCTCTTTCTATTGTGTGTACTCTTTAGCAGCCCATGCTGAGTGCCTGTGCTGCTGCTTTGGGAATTGTCGATTGATTGACAAGCATTCCTGCTCAGAAATGCATCAGGTCCACGGTTTTACGTTGTTATACCCAGCTCAGGCATATATCCTTTAATACATCATTTACTAGCCATGCACAAACATTTTCAGTTTTTATGTAGGTTTTAAATAGCAAACCAACAACAGCTTGAGGGACCACTAAATAAGTAAGCTTGCTTTATAGTCTTGTAAGCAGATTATTTTGCCCATACTAGCTCAAGTGTGTTTAATGCATGCATTTCAAGAATACGATTTATGTCCTGCTAATCCATCACAATTCAATGCTGATTATACTGTATATGACCACCATTTAGCCAGTGCTATGTCCATTATTGGGTCTCTTCTAGCTTGGGGTGGGGGGGCCTTGGAAGCAGTGTCTGTTTTCCACATATTGTATATGTATGCAACTGAGATCTCGACTCCAGTTATTGTTTTGCATGAGTAAACAGTATATGATACTAAATGGGCCCTGATTTGCGCTGAAGATTCATAGACTTTGATTTTGTGAACTGAATGTTTTACTTTTTGGCTTTCTATATCCTTTCTTAATATAGTCTGCACTAAATAATAACATTTATAATAATTTTTTTTATTTTTTTATTCTGGCAAGTATGAAATACTGAATATTAATAATGTGCACTCTTGTGTCCAGCTAGTAAGAGCTGAGGCTTTGTCACTTTTTCCAGTTTCTCTTTATCTCCTGCTGTTTACAGAGAAAAGTAGCTCAAGTTGCATTTACAGACTAGTTAAAGGGAAACTTAGCTATTTTGTTGTGGGTGGTCTATTGTCATAATGTGCAAATATGATGTGCATACTTGTATTCATGGCTGACTTCCTTGTCATAGCACCCCTCTCCAGGAATATGAGAACCGCAATCACCCTCATTGCTCCATTGCCGCTGATGACCTCTTCTTCTCCCAGGTCCAGCACCTTTCTTGTCTTTGATTGAGTACCCAATGATGGCGTAAGTCCTGTGCATGCATACAGGAGTTACATTGTCCATGGTTCCAATCTGCATTCTCAGCATCTTGCAGAACCCAGAAATAAGCCAGGGTATACACTGCTCTGGCCATGCACGATAGGCTAGCAGCAAGGTGATGCTACATAGAAGAGATGATACAGATTAGGGACATATTTACTACAAGTTTGAAACTTGATTAAATAAATTCCTTCCTCAGCTGCTCTAAAGTAGCACGGTGACAGACTAAAACCTGACCCTGATCACTTCTTAATTCTGTATCTGTTTAGAGTGAAATTCTGTTACATCTTTAGTATTAAATGGTGTCTCTGAACTTTGCAAATCTGTCGCGGTTTGCAGGGGTCTGTCGTACACAAAAAAAACTGTTGCAGACTTTGCTAAATAAAGGGCCACCTAATGTTCATTTTTGTGTGGCTAATTTGCTTAACAAATGCCTCCTAGGGTATTTTAACCACTTCCTTACCATACTATAGCCAAAAGACGGCTACGGCGCTGCTTTGTTGTTCTGGGAGGGCATCCATGGATGTCCTCCCAAAACCATGCCCCTTGCATACCCTGTGATCACTGATCGTGGTAAAGGGCCAATCACAGCAGCCCTTTACCACTGTGTCCAATCACAGTGTAAACAGACTTGCTGGTTATCGGCACTCCTTTCCTCACATGGTGTCACAGCGTGAGGAGAGAGAAACCAGTAACCGGCAATCCAGATGGGGCATGTACACAGATAATCAGGGCAGTGATTACCAGTGCCCTAATTATTAGTGCAGCTCCATCACTGCTGCCTATCAGTGCCCATTAGTGCCTCCTCATCGGTACTGCCTATCAGTGCCCATCAGTGCAGCCTCATTAGTGCACATCAGTGAAGGAGAAAAAATATTTGCAAAATGTTTTAAATGAAAGCATTATCTGTCTCAAAAAAATTATAAAAATATTATATGGGTACAATGTTGCATGACTGCGCAATTGTCATTCAAAGTGTGACAGCGGTGAAAGCTGAAAATTGGACCATGTCAGTAAGCAAGTGGTTAAAGAACGTAATATCTTTTTTTTTTTTCATAAAGTTTTTATTGTTTTTCAAAATGCATCATACAGAAGAATAAGTCATATAACAGGCAATCCATATTGAACATTAACAATACAAACATCTTGTACATTGTTATACGGTTGATGTAGATGTTAACCGGAGGTCTAATTAAACATTTGACAACATGTAGAAATATATGGAAGAGATTCCAGATGCAAGTGAAATCAGAGCGTTTTGTTGCGTACGTGTAGGGTTGTAATAATACCAACAAGTCTGAGGTTGGATTGCCATACTGTAACAATGAAGAACATGTCGAAGTGAGGAAAGATCATGGAAGGAGGTAAGGGGAGATGCTACAAGTTTACACCTTCTATTCTGGATATGCATATCCTTTTCGGGAGAGGGGGTGGGGGGAACTATGTAAAGGAGGGATGGGATAAAGAATTAAGGGGAAAGGGCAGGGAGGGGGGAGATTGTTGCTTCAGGTAAGAGACTAAGATGAGGGTTCATGAGATCCGCTACTCGCTGTCCACGAACCAACACCTAGTTAGGGTGAACGATTGTAGTGTCGTATGCTAGAAACGGTCTCTCCGATGATAGTAATATATTACAGATCTGAGGCGAAACCCAGGGGGTACATGGTGTTGGATACGTGTACCTAAATATCAGATGGATAGTCAGGTGGGGTTTTGTATCATGTCGTGAAAGTCAGCAGTATTCCGAAAGTGGTGCCAGGGTGCCCATTTCGAGCCAAAACTCGTCGGAGTGTCATTATGAATATGGATCAGTTCTTCTATATTTGCTGTCTTGTCTACTCTACGAAGCCATTCTGCAATGGAGGGGATGGTAGGAGACTTCCAGTAAGTCGGGATGCACTGCTTCGCCGCACTGATTAAGTGAATTGTGAGAGATTTTCGGTAAGATGTGCTAGAGTGGGCATTGTGGTGTAGTAAGAAGAGGGCTGGAGAGAAGGGTATGATCGTGCTTGTAATTTGTTCAATCACCTTATGTATTTTCTGCCAGAAAGGACGTATGGCCAAGCAGAGCCACCACAAGTGTAGGAGGGTGCCGCATTGATTGTGGCATCTCCAGCAGGTATCCGGAATCTGTGCATCCCAGGAGTGAATCAGGGCAGGAGTACGGTACCAGCGGCATTGTAATTTGAATCCATTTTCCTGAGCCGAGACATTCAGCGTACCTTTATGAATATTGAGAAAGATATGTTCCCAATCTTCCTGTGAAAAGGAAGATTCCAGGTCTTTTTCCCAAGCCTTGCAAGCCAAAGAGGTGCCAGGGATGTTACTCTGAAATAGAAGGGAATGGGTCAAAGAGATGAGATGAGTCAGGGGTGTCCGTGAGGAGCAGAGTTTCTCGAAGGGAGTCAGAGATCTAGTACAGTCATATTGTTTATTAGTGTATTGCAGGTAATGTCGAATTTGTTGGTAGGTCCATATGGGGATTGGGGGCATTCGCATGTTCTCTGCGATTTGTTGTGTCGTGAGCAGTCGTCCTTTGTTGTAAAAGGATTTAATGAGGATCGGTTCGTTTGTCCAATGTCTAACAAGGAAAGATTCGTGCATGCCTGGCGGGAAGAGTGGGTTTTGTTTCAGTGGGGTCATTGGTCCAGGGTTGGATGAAATTTCCTTTTGAGTACATATAGTAGAGAAGCAATGTAAAGTTGGGTCTATTAGTGGATGGGATTTAGTCGGAGAGGACATGTGTGAACGCTGTACCCATGGAAGATATTGAAGAGGGGAGTCTACGAATGAGGCTTCCAGAGCGACCCAATCTTTGTAGGGTGAATGAATGTTCCAATCAATTATTCTCGTCATATAAGTGGCTTTGTAGTAGTTATTGATATCAGGAAGACCTATGCCACCTTTGTCTTTGGGTAGAGAAAGTTGGGAATAGCTAATTCTGGGTCTGCGCATATTCCACAGGAAGTTTGTACACGCTCGTCTGTACGATTTAAAAAAAGCTATGGGGAGTTTTATCGGTACGGCCTGTAAAAGATATAGGATGCGAGGGAGAATGTTCATTTTTAGAATGGAAGCCCTATCGAACCACGAAAAAATTGGTTTGTTCCATAGTTTTAAGTCCATCAATATCTTGTGTAGGATAGGTAAGTAGTTTTTAGCGTATAGGTCGTCTAGATTTTTTGGAAGTTGTATGCCCAGATAGGTAATAGTCTCATTGGTCCATTGGAATGGAAAGTTGAGTTTACATTGTTCGGCCAATTCATGAGGTAAAGAGATGTTGAGGGCATAGGATTTGCTAAAGTTAATTTTTAAGTTGGACAATGTATGAAATGAGCTAAATGCTTTTAAGAGGGATGGAATCGTGATAAGGGGATTGGTAAGAAACATCAAGATGTCGTCAGCGTACGCAGCGATTTTATATTCTCTTATTTTAGATTTAATTCCATTAATATCTGGGTTATGTCTTAAGCTATTTAAGAAAGGTTAAAGAACGTAATATCATCTGTGCTCTCTCCCTGTGTGCTTTGAGAATCCTTTGTCATTAAGTGTGTGTGTTCACATGTCTTTTAGGCCGCTTTCCCACATATGCACCATTCGTCCGTTTTTTCACCCATCTGACGAAAACGTGGCAGAGAAAGGCAGGAGAGGTGAACAGGTGCCGACGCTGACTGTCATTGTCAGCTTAATTATCTGCTCTTTTTCTTCTATACTTAATAACGCCAAGATGGAGCTGTCATTTGGTCCTGCCACTAAATTAAACAAAGGGTCGGGGTTGGGTGACTTCGCTCCATGTTTAATTTAGTGGGGGGACCAAATGACGGCTCCTTCCTGGCGCTATTAAGTATAGAAGAATAAGAGCCGACAATTTCAGTCAGCGCTGGCAAGTGAGGGAGCCTGCCTGTACAGACTGCCCCCTCACTGTGTATACTGCTCTTCTCCTGCCCCTTTCCTTGCACACACTGCCTTTTTATTTATTTTTTTTATTTTTTTAACAAAAATATGTAGAAGAATACATATCAGCCTAAACTGAGGAAATATATATATATATATTTTTTTATAGATATTTTTGGAGGATATTTATTATAGCAAAAAGTAAAAAAAAATTGCGTTTTTTTTTCTAAATTGTCACTCTTTTTTTTGTTTATAGTGCAAAAAATTAAAACCGCAGAGATAATCAAATACCACCAAAAGAAAGCTCTATTTGTGGGAAAAAAAGGACGTCAATTTTGTTTGGGTACAACGTTGCGCAATTGTCAGTTAAAGCGTCGCAGTGCTGAATTGCAAAAAGTGCTCTGGTCAGGAAGGGGGTAAATTCTCCTGGGGCTGAAGTGGTTAAGGGTTACCTACACTTTACAGCTTTATATTTTATCAGAGCATGTGACTACTTTTTTGTTAGAATACATGATGGTTTGAGTTTTCTTACCACCCACTTGTTACTCTGATTACTCTGTACCCCCATACGGATTAATCATTTTTTACCAACTCATTTTGCTGAGTTTCTCCTATCTGCAGGTGAGCCTGTTGTTTTTTGTGCTTTATTACTGTAATGTATTTTGGATGATTTACCTGTCAGCGGCGCCTTATATTTTACAACCCTAATTTTTTCCCTCTACTGGAGGCCTCATTATCTTTCTTTATTTTTATTGTTGTGTATGTGCTTTCAGCAGGTGTTACTGCAAGGTCATTTTTATTGACTTGGTGTTTTATTATAGCTTAGTTAATACAATATTAGATATTTGCAGTTTTTCTTTTCCTTCAAATTGATCATTAACCGCTTCCCAATAAAATATATCAACAGATAGATATTCTGTGGGATTAAGCACATTGATTTTCTGTCATCAAGTCTGCATGTGTTTCAATTTATGTTTAAATTTTCTCCATTCTCAATGACCTTGGATTCAGTTGTCCTTAACACTGTGTCCTTAACACAGTATCGGGTATGTTCTCCTAATGAGCTGGTCCATCCAGTGTAGACCAATATTCTAACAATCCAGTGACTGACATTTATATTCGTATGGGCTTAGATCTGCTCCTGTTGTTCCTCACACTTCTGTGTATGCAATAATAATCTGAGAACAATGGCAAAGTTCAAGGAGCTATAATAAAATAAAAATAAATATTGTACAAATGTATTAACTATTATCAGCGGGTTCCTATCCAAGGTTGCCATCTGTTCAGGATTTACTGGGACAGTCCAGGCTTAAAATCCTGTGTCCAGATTTCAGACCACCTGAAACCCAGACACATTATTCAGACTAGACTGGCTCCCCAAGTAACCAAGTACCGCAACTGCCAAGTGCACAGGCATACTCTAATCGCCAGGGTTGCCAACCGTCCTGAGGGCTGGCTACAGCTGTCTAAGCCGAGTGTCTTTCTCACACTGCCCAAATCCAGCACAGTTCACCTCCACACATACAGGAGAGGAGAGAGGGCTTGATCTGCTCCTCCTCCTGCCTCTACCCCTCTGTGTCTGCCTGCCTACCTACACTCCAATCCCGGACATCAAAAGTGTAACTAGAACCTTCAGGGCCCCGGTGCAAGAAACCATGAAGGGCCTCCCTTACCCCCTCATCCTTCCATCTGAGCACCGGGCTTCCAGTTCTGGGTGGACGACCATAAACAACCTCCCAGAACCCTGCTTCCCACGTGCCCCTGGAGCGGGCATCCAGCCACTCTGGGACTTCTGTGTCTTTTGGACACAGCTGATCACAGATCACGGAAAAGGGCCAATCACAGTGGCCCTTTACCATGTGATCAGTTGATCACATGTAAATAGACTTCCCGATTATCAGCAGTCCTTTCCTCCCACGTTGTGTCTGTGTGAGGAAAGGAGAGCCGTTAACCGGCAAGACTGTCAGTACATTGTTTACCAGTGCCCTGATTATCAGTGCAGCCTACCAGTGCCTGCTATTAGTGCCCATCCATGCCACCTATAAGTGCTCATCAATGCCACCAATCAGGTGCTGATAACCACCTACAGTATCAGTAGTGGTGATGACCACCTATCAGTGTTTATCAGTGGAGCCTATCAGTGCCTCCTCATCAGGACTCTGAGCTGAAAGCATCTCTCTCATACAACCCAGAGCCTGCACTGACAGTTCCCCCTCCCTCCTCCCTCGTAAAGATGGGAGAGAAGAGAGCAGATCTGCTCCTACCCCTCGTGCTACTCTCCTCCTGTGTGTGCAGCATGGAAAGTGTGAAGCTAAGCAGCTGAATCTGATCATTCAGCTGCTGGGCTTCACAGTTTCTGCTGTGCACACAGGAGGAGAGGGGTGGGAGGAGAAGGAGCTGATCGACTCTCTCCTCTCCCATCCATGTGAGGGAGGGGGAACTGTCAGTGCAGGCTCTAGGCTGTTTGAGAGAGACATTCTCAGCTCAGAGCCCTGTGGCCAGAAACCCTGCTGGGGCCTCCTGACAGTGGCAGAACACCAGGGCCCGGGAGAAGCAGGAACCTCTGTCTGGCTTTAAAAGGAAGCATGGGCAAATTTAAAAGCCAGCAGATACATCGTGGATGAAAAGTGCCGATGCCTGAGCTTCCATTCTCCAGTGAGTGAAGTGACCATCCACTGTTTGTGACTGAAGTCTCCCCCCCCCCCCCCCTCCTCCCTTCTTTCTCCTGCCTCTGAGCGAGTGGGTACACTAAGGTAAGGGGGACTCAGGTTTTACTTTTGGAGAACTTGTCCTTTAATAAACCCCCCACCCCTATTAGTGCTAAGCTCCTTGTTAAACACTTGCCTGTTCGAGAAAACTTTACTGTGTGTCCTTGTTCTGCGTTGCACAGGCTTTCCCCTGAAAATGCCATCACTGGTTTCTCTTTTTAGTGCGCATGCCGGACACAGCCCTCTTCATTCCTACCCTGTTTCCCCTAAAATAAGACCTAGCGTGATTGTCGGTGTTGGCTGCAATATAAGCCCTACCACCCAAATAAGCCCTACTCTATTTCCTCAAAAATAAGCCCTACCCTGAAAAGAAGACCTACAAGGACTTTAACTAGGGCTTATTTGGGGGGTAGGGCTTTTATTGCAGCTATCACTGACAATCACACTAGGTCTTATTTTAGGGGAAGCAGGGTATGGGTGATCTGAGCTGTTTCCTAGCTGTCCTGCTGAAGGAGCATGGATGGTTCAGGAAACGACGGGTTGCCATTGGGCACTTGTCCTTTTTAAATATATGTAAACCCAATCAATTAGAGAAGCAATTGAAGGATTATTTGATTGATGGCTGTGAGTATAAATTTATTAGACAAAGACTTGGCTAGCAGCAGTATCCCATGCTCATCAATTTCTGCAAAAAATGTCAATAATTCAATATAATAGCAAACCCAAACAATAATATCTTTTTCGACACAATAATTTCATTTTAAAAATCGTGTGGTTGCTCCTGCTATGAGGGTCTTTATTCAGCCACTTTTTGGCATTGGATGACATTACTGTTTTTACCACCAGGAAGCTTGCCCTGTAAAATGCCATGCAAGCAATGGCTGGGGTCTATGCTGTAGGTGTAGGAGATCAGTGATGCAACAAAGAAAATTAAAAGTCTGCCCAATGGGAGACACAGACAGCAATAAAAATTTGAAAGAGGTTCTAACCCTTAGACAATCTAGCCAAAGCGATTTTAAAAATATGTCTGGAGTTTCACTTTAATAAATACTGCTGTAGGCAGTATCTGTATTTGAGTATTACAGCTGGCATGCATGAAGCAATTTTATTTTTATTCCTTTAAAAATAAGCTTGCATTTGGAAGAATGGGTGAGTTCATAAATCATCTAGAAGGTTGATCATTACTGTCATAGAATAATCTGATATCGATTTTCCTTTTAAGGTATAAATGTGAGTTCTGCGAATACATGTGCGAAGACCGAAAACAGCTTCTGAATCATCAACTCACTCACATGAATGACAAGCCATTCAAATGCAGTCAGTGCAAATATCACACATTTCGCCAGGACTTCCTGCTGTCTCACCAGGCCACCAAGCATGCAGGTGCAGTGCTCAGCAATTCATTTACAGTATATAAAAACTATATTTTTTTTATGCAAACTTTTTTTTTATATATAGATATATAGATCTATATAGATATATACAGTAGTATCATTTTTCCTGTGCTAAAAAAATCTTATGTTGAAAGCTTGGCATCGGGCAAACATAAAAGACTTACAGTACCTTAATATAACATTGTATTCATTAATACAATATTATTATTATTTTTTTGTAAGCAGTGTAAAGCCGCGTACACACGGGCGGACTGTATGGCCAACTTAGTCCGTCAGACAATCCGACGGACAGTCCGTCCTACTTTCGAATGAACGGACTTGACCACACACGATGCACAAACAGTCCGTTGAAAGTTTGCGCGATGACGTGTACAGCACGTACGACGGGACTAGAAATAGGAAGTCCAATACACAGCAATGCAACCTTCCGCCATGTAAATCCTTTCTGAGCATGCGCCATACTTAGTCCGTCGAACTAGCCTACTCACGAGCGGATTGTCCACTGAAACCAAAGTCTGACGGACAATATTACGGAAATTCCTAAATACTTAGTCCGCCAGACTGCACGCTGAAAAAGTCAGCTGAAGCCCACACACGAGCGGACTGTCCGCTGAAATGTGTTTCGACGGACTAAGTTGGCCAGACAGTCCGCCCGTGTGTACGCGGCTTTACTAACTAAATCTGACCTTGTATCAGCCTCTTCCTGTCCCTGCTCAGACTGGATGAGGGAGAGACAGCACAAGAAGTCAGTGCTATCAAGGAGCATGCTAATGGGAGAAGAGACTAATGAGCCCATGCTTCCTTTTTTATGGTCCAGTCAGACTTAAGCTGGCAGGGACTTGCTGTATTTCAATCCATGTATGGGCACCCTGGTTGTACACAAGTCAATCCATCAATCAAATTGTGTACAACCCTCCTTGTCGGGTTTTTCCCAAACTCTACTGCCACCGGCTATAGCCGGCAACACTAAGCATTGTGTTCTGCCAGGAGGGAAGGCTCTCCGCCTGGCAGAACACAATAGCAGAAGGGAGGGATTCCACCATCAACACTGAATGTATTGACGGGAAATGAAGCGATTTTCTTTCCTTCCACCACGGGTATGGCCTGCTTTAGGATGGAACAAGACCTATAAGTGCAATTTAAAGGGATTGTAAAGTCTCAAGGTTTTTCACTTTAATGCACTTTATGCATTAAGATAGAAAACCTTCTTTGGTGCAGCAAACACTACAACTATGCAAAAGTCAGAAAGTTCACTTGGTTATCCTTTAACTGAATTTTTTATTATCCACTTAAGCCAGAGCCAGAGAAAACCTCACTGGTTCCTTTGGTGTGTATTTCCTGCAGCCTGTGCTTCCCTTATTATTGGTCATACTATGAAAATAGGTTTAAATCTGACTGGTGGCTAGGAGGCTTCAGTGATTCCTGTTGTCCATGTAGTGATGATCCCAAATTCTCTATATTAGAGAGGTCTTCTGTGCCACCCAGCGTTACTACCAGGCCAATTCTGACATTTGTCTCCTACATGTAAAAATCATAATTCCTTTGCTAAGAAAATTACACAGAACCCCCAAACATTATATATTTATAGTTTTAGCAGAGACTCTAGAGAATAAAATGGCGGTCGTTGCAACTTTTTATCTTGCACAGTATTTTGCAGGAATTTTTGAAACACGTTTAAAAAATAAACTGTTTCATGCATTTAAAAAAAAAAACAGTAAAGTTAGCCCAATTCTTTTGCATAATGTGAAATATGATGTTGCTCCAAGTAAATAGATCTCTAACATGTCACGCTTCAAAATTGCACACGCTCGTGGAATGGCGCCAAACTTCAGTACTTAAAAATCCCCATAGGCGATGCTTTAAATTTTTTTACAGGTTACATGTTTCGAGTTACAGAGGAAGTCTAGTGTAAAACTATTTATTGCTCTCGCTGTAATGTTCGCAGCGATACCTCCCATGTGTGGTTTGAACATCGTTTACATATGTGGACGCGACTTGCGTATGCGTTCGCTTTTTTGAGCGAGCATGCGGGGACAGCCCTTTACATTTTTATTTTTAATTTTTTTCTATTTTGACACTGACTTTTTACTTTTTTTATTTAATTTTTTTATTACTTTTATTCCTAATACAAGGCATGTAAACATGCCTTGTAATAGGAATAGTGTGCGACAGGTCCTCTTTACAGTGAGATGTGGGGTCAATAAGTCCCCAGATCTCACCTCTAGGCTGGGAAGCCTGAAATAAAAGAAAATATAAAAAAGGATCCAGCTGAGGCGGGGGCATTTTTTCAAATGCAGAGGCCGGGCGTGACATCATAAAATTGTGCCCGTCCTCTGAACGATCATAGAGACTCTGGGGACCATCTAGCCCACCGGAAATCTCTATGGTCAACATCCGGCACCAGTCAATTCCTTCTCTGGTTCGCAGGGGCGAGCCAAGAGATGCACTGGAGGGCGATGGGACAGCTATTATGATTGTTCTTATGGTGAAGTGAATCGCCGGCTCTAAAAGAAGATGTCTGAATGATGCCTGTAACGGCAGGCGTCATTCAGATATCACCGCTCAAAGTTGATGATGTCATATGACGTTGGGCGGGAAGCGGTTAATATTCTATGCTGCAGTTCTTGGGACTACAGGGATGATGCAGTGTCATTGATTCTGCTGCCAGTGCAACCAGTGTGGAGGTGTCATGCCTGCTGGGATATTTGATCCCTGAGTGGTGCACACTGGTATCGCTTTAGTAAGGTGTGCACTGTTGAGGGACTTTAGGTACCAACAGCCAATGTACCTCCTTGTCAGTTGTACTAGTAGTGGCACTGGTATCATCATGTAGTGAAGATGGGAGTGTCAGCTGGCCTTCTCGTCTAAAGAATAAATCAGACATTTCTAGGGCACAAATAAATGAAATTATAACTTTGTGCTTAGTGCAGTAGTATAGAAAAAACAGCACCGCTCAGTTTATCTGAATACAAGATAAATACAGAAAATGTATAAGAAAAGAGCCAATCAAATATATAATGTAATATAAATACTGGTTATGAATGCAGAAACCAATTAATAAAAAACAATTCAACATAATCATAAAAGCTGTAAGTAGGAATCTCCCTTTTCCCTGAAGAAGTTCTCTTGCGATGAAACGCGTCAGTGGGAATCAACTAGTGATGTCATCATGCTCGCCTTTCTAAGCATGGCTGTGCTGTTATGCCTTTCTTCCCATTTTATAATAAACACTGACTTTTACTGGTGGTTGGGGATGAGCTTTGAGTTCGAGTCAAACTCACGTTCGACTCGAACATTGCCTGTTCGGCGAACAGTGAACAATTTGGGGTGTTCGCGGCAAATTCGAAAAGCCGCGGAACACCCTGTACAAGTCTATGGGAGAAATCTAAAGTGCTAATTTTAAAGGCTAATATGCAAGTTATTGTCCTAAAAAGTGTTTGGGGACCCGGGTCCTGCCCCAGGGGACATGGATCAATGCAAAAAAAGTTTTAAAAATTGCAGTTTTTTCGGGAGCAGTGATTTTAATAATGCTTAAAGTGAAACAATAAAAGTGTAATATTCCTTTAAATTTCGTACCTGGGGGGTGTCTATAGTATGCCTGTAAAGGGGGCACATGTTTCCCGTGCTTAGAACTGTCCCTGCACAAAGTGTCATTTCTGCAGGAAAAAAAGTCATTTAAAATCACTTGCGGCTATAATGAATTGTCGGCTCCCCGTAATACAGAGAACAGTCATTGAAAGTCATTGATAAAAAAAAAAAAAAAAAAAAAGCGTGGGGTTCCCCCAAATTCAATTACCAGGCCCTTCAGGTCTGGTATGGATATTAAGGGGAACCCCGCATCAAATTTAATTTAAAAAAAAGGACGTGGGAACTCCATGACAAATTTTTTTTAAATGGCGTTGAGTTCCCCCTAAAAATCCATACCAGACCCTTTATCCGAGCACGCAATCTGGCAGGCCGCAGGAAAAGAGGGGGGGACGAGAGAGCGCCCCCCCCCCCGAACCGTACCAGGCCACATGCCCTCAACATTCGGAGGATGCTTTGGGGGTCTGTGACCCCTCAAAGCACCTTGTCCCCATGTTGATGAGGACAAGGGCCTTATCCCCACAACCCTGGCTGGTGGTTGTGGGGGTCTGCGGGCAGGGATCATCAGAATCTGGAAGCCCCTTTAACAAGGGGACCCCCAGATCCCGCCCCCCCCCTTTGAAATGGTAAGGGGGTACAAAAGTACCCCTACCATTTCACAAAGAAAGTGTAAAAGAATGTTTAAAAAGACACACACACCGTTAAAGTCCTTTATTAAAAATAAAAAAATAAAAAAAAGATTCCAGCGGTGGTAATCCACTATTGCTATCCAGCGACGGATGATCATCTCTCCGGGGTCCAGCGATGGCTGATCTGATCCAGCGATGGGTGATCTCTCCCTCCAGCGCAGCGCATCCATCCTCTGTCTCCACTGGCAGAGACACTGCGGGGATCCCGGCAGCCTGACATTTCTTATATGAGGAGGGTGGGGCCACCCGTCACCTGACCCCGCCCCCCTCTGATGCAAGTGGGAAAGCCTGGCTTCCCCAATGATGTGTGGGTGACCCCGCCCCCTCTGATGTAAGGGAAACCTGTCACTGAATCAGATCAGCCATCGCTGGACCCCGGAGAGATGATCATCTGTCGCTGGATAGCAAGAGTGGATTACCACCGCTGGAATTTATTTTTTATTTTTAATAAACTTGAAAGATCACCTTCCACTTGCTCCCTGCCACTCTGTTTAGCCACTACAAATGAAGACAAATACTCAGTACTTCCATGTATGGGAGAGTATGTGGCTTACGCCTATTGGACATGGGTAGCAGGGACAGAATCTACAAGTATTTATATTCTCTTATGCATGATATGGAGCTTACACAAGGCTTCCTCTATTCACTCATAACAACTAAACAGAGCAGGAAGGGTAAGTATGCCGTATACGTATTAACTAAGAATACAGTAATTTGTACAGTTAGCAAGAGTAAGCTTTTCAGTGAGGCTGCATTCACAGCCATAAAAAAGACCCAACAAGCAAAATCCCATTCATTTAAATGGCCCCTGTTCACATCTGAGCATTTTGCACCCTGAAAAAAAACGCCTGAAGCTCATAAAAGTACGTGAGCTTCTTTTTGGGCAGATTACAGGCATTTTTCTGCTTTTTACATTGGTGACCTGTGCAAAAACGCGGTAAAAAACGAGTGACTTGCTGCCTGAAAAACAAACGCTCAAGTGTGAATGCAGCCTGAAAGATGATTTTTTTTTATTGGTATTGCTCTTTACTGTAACCTTATTTAATAATCATTGAGGTGCATGTTTACTGAAATGTTTCTTTCTATGCTCATGGAATCTGCATCTTCCTAGGGGGGAAACCTTTTGCCTGTGACTACTGCCACTTCACCACCAAGCACAAGAAGAACCTGCGTCTTCATGTCCAGTGTCGCCACACTCTCCTGTATCAGGAGTGGTTGCAGCGCCACCCTGAGGAGACACCTTGTCGGCGCCGACCATTTTTTTCTCACCAGCAAATTGAACAACTGAAGCAGCAGCAGCAGTATGACCAACTTGAAGACGAGAACTCTTCAGTGCCCCATGCAGAAGTAAGTACACTGTGACACAGAATGTTTAATTCAATTTCCTAGAGATGGGTTTACTGATCCATGATTCACAAATAAGTTAAACCAAAATGTGCTGGTATACCCAGGTGAATCATTAATGCTTTTGAGTGGCAGTCACTGAGAAGTCACTTCAGGTACATATGAGTTCTGATCAAGCAACTTAAAATATATATATGTTTTGATAATAGGGTCAACCCAGAGAGCTCACTTATCACCTGCTGCACCCACAATCTCAGGAGGAAGGGCAGGCAGAGAATACACTGGAAGGTGCTACTATCATATATGAGCAAGGTGAGATGATTAATGTGTGTCTTTTTATATTTTTGAATTTTCTGAAATGCTTCTGACCCTTTAATGTGAGTAGTTTAGAGACCTGGGATGGATCTGGTATATAGTGAATCTGAGAAAGGTTCTGTGATCCTATTGAATCCTAGGATATGTCTGTTGGGACAGGTAGGTGTCTGGATTGTGAAGATGCCCTGGAAACTGAAGTATCTGAGGTTTCATTTTTGGCAAAAAAATAAAAAATTTAAGGGAATCTGTGGTCAAGTTATTGGTATAACTAAAACGTTCGTAAGAAAAAAAAAAAAGATCCTGTTCCCTTATTGCAGATTACACAGCACCGTGCTTGTGCTGTCTAATCTGCCACTCTCTAAACTGTAAAAAAAAACCTGGCTGACTCTGCCACTTCCTGTATCCCCCTCTGCGAGCTGAACACGATAATCATGGCTGTTGATCCCTGACTATCGTGGTCAGTTTACGTGCTTCCATCATCGACAGCTCTCCTCTGTCCTCCTCAACCCCTCCCTCTCTGCCTGTCAGCTCTGTGTCTGTGTGAGCTGTCTCCGCCCCCCCCCCCCCCACACACACACACACACACACATATACACACACACACACACACACACACACACACACTCCTGTCGCTATTTGTAGTAAAAAAAACTTTACAATATCCTGGCGATAACTCGCCGTGTAAGTGTTTGTATAAATAGATGCCTCTTAATACATTTTTTCAGTTATCTTCAGGCCAGTCACATGACTCCCAGCCCCTCTGCTACTATGATCCAGGGCTACAGTGGGAGGTGCCGACCTTAGAGGGAGTTCTTGACCCCTCAAGCTGTAGCCCTGGATTATAGTAGCAGAATGTCTGGGAGTCACGTGACCGCCCTGAAGATAACTGAAAACATTTATTTAGAGGCACCTATTTAAATATTTACATAGTGAGTTATCGCCGGATAAAGGAGAGGGGCTGCCAGTCAAAGGGGTTTTTAGGGTTACAACCACTTTAATTAATTACAAATTCTTAAGTATTGAATGAGCTTTAAAACAAGTCCTTCCTGAATTCAGGAACTGCCAGCTCTACGAAGCAATTCATCTTCAAATTTACAGCAGAAGCCTAAAAGTCATTCTCTCAAAAGCTCAGCTTATGCATCACCCCAAACCCACCTCCCCCCTCCCCCCATCCCAGCGCTCCTGTGCTTAGATTAGGGATAAGAAGGCCGCCAAGTCACTTAGCAGGGGAGGCAGTGTGATCTGAATTGCTAAGAAGGACTTGAACAACTTAATTGATCTTGCTGGGAACTTTGGAGAAGAATAGCTCCACAGTGCCTGCATCTGCAGAGGTTCGTAAGGGCTTGTTTTAAAGCTCATTTGCTTTCTTTCTCTTACAGCTCATTTTGATTGTCAGAAATATGTAAGGGCTTGACCTCCTGACCACAGGTTAAATGTGATTGTCAGAAGATGTCTGCAGTTAATGATACCATATGATTAAAATTAGAAAAATGGCTGGACATGTCCGATGTTATCTGATACCCCTTTGGGTGGGATGTGTACATTCTAATTACTAATCCTTTGGTAATGATCATCTTAATGTTACCGCCTTCTATTCTACTATACCTGGGAGACGTGTTCTACCGGTATTAAATGTAATATACTTAACAAAAAGGTTATGGGAGATATTTACTAAAACTGGAGCATGCAAAAATGTGGTGCAGCTCTCTAACGCTCCTCGTCTCTGGGAGCCGGCCTAGTTAGGATGGTTACAACAATACAAAAAAATGTTCTTTTTCTCTTTTTTTTTTTTTTTGTGTTTCATAAGCAATATACAATTTATAAATGTATGTAAGCATTTTCTTTTACCGCTTGAGGTGTTCAGACGTTTGCCTACCATACAGCCTAATTTGGAGAATTGACTGTTCTGCATTACAACCTAAAGCTGCGGTTTCCAATCGTATTGATGAACAATGTATTATGCTTATTGCATTCCTTTATTGGATCCTCTTCCTCATGTCATACTTGATGTAATTATCACACTGTCATGCTAATCTAATTTTTTCTCTATTAATAAAATCATTTTGTAAGAGAAAACGTGGTGCAGCTCTGCATAGAAACCAATCAGCTTCCAGGTTTAATTGTCAAAGCTTAATTGATCAAATTTAAGTTTGAGGCTGATTATCTACCATGCACAGCTGCACCAAATTCTGAGTGCTCCGGTTTTACTAAATCTCCCCCTTTTGAGCATTAGTATTGTACAGTTATTGCACAGTCTGTACAACTGTGAAAATGTAACATAATATGAACAGTCATGCCCCAAAAGAAAACGTAAATAATAAACCTTTATACATCTTAACTGATAGAAGGCTGTGTCCTTTTTCCATTCTGGAAATAAAACAAAAATTGCAATAATAAAATGTCATTAAAGTGGTTGTAAAGTCTAAACATTTTTTACCTTCATGCATTCCTTGCATTAAGGTAAAAAATGTTTAGGTGTCAGCATTGCCCCCTCAGCCCCCCTTTTACTTTCCTGAGCCCTCATTCGATCCAGTGCTGTGCATGTCTGCAGATCTTTTCTCCCCTCACTTCCCGGTCTCGCTGGCTTTGCTGGGGCACCGGGGGCCATTGGTTCACAGAGTAGGTAAGTATAGACATGCTTGTTATTTTATTAGAATTTTTTTTAAATGTACCTTTACAACCCCTTTAAATAAAGATGTCTGTAATGTATAGCCAAAGTCTTACTTTTAGGCCCCTTTCACACTGGGGTGGGGGTGGCATTGGTGGTAGTTTTAGCGGCGCTTTACCGTTGTATTTGCGTAGGTATTCGGCCGCTAGCAGAGTGCTTTTAACCTCCGCTAGCAGCCAAAAAAGGGTTAAAGCCACTCACAAAGCTGCTGCTGCTGTGGAGCTTTGCCGGCGGTATAGCCGTGCTGTCCCATTGATTTCAATAGGCAGGAGCGGCAGGAGAAGCGGTATACACACTGCGCCTTCACCGCTCCAAAGATGCTGCTAGCAGGACTTTTTTTTACCATCCTGCCAGCACAATGCTCCAGTGTGAAAGCCCTCGGGCCTTTCACACTGGATAGACAGCTGCGGCTGTTTGAGGGAGCTTTGCAGGCATTATTTTTAGCGCTGTAGCGCCTGCAAAGCGCCCCAGTGTGAAAGGGGTCTTATACAATCAGATTAATTTATTAAAACTGGAGAGTGCTGGTACAGCTCTGCATAGAAACCAATCAAATTCCAGGTTTTTGGTCAAAGCTTAATTGAACAAGCTGAATTTAGAAGCTAATTGACTACCATGCACAGCTACACCAGATTTTGCAAGCTCCAGTTTTAGTAAATAGACTCTCGTGACTCTTAACTGCCAAATACAATGACCGATATTTCCACTTTTTCGCTTTCTAAAATTCAAAATTGCAGGTTGCTACATTTTGACAGGAAATAACAAAAGTAAATATTAAAAAGGAACACATTTCTCTTTTAGATGGAGAAGCAGATGAACTTGCAACTCAGGCTGCCCTTGATCTTCTGTTGAACATGAGTGCTCAGAGGGATGGCAGCGGAGGACCACTACAAGTATGCCGAGTTTTGAACATGGTCATAATGAAATCCAGATTATCAGAAAGGATATGAAGTTTAGTTCTGTAACCAGATTAGTTTAGATCAGGGGTCTTCAAACTTTCTAAACAAAGGGCCAGCTTACTGTCTTTCAGGCTTTAGGGAGGGCCAAACTGTGACCAGTTGGAATAGAAAATGCCCCGGCATAAGTAGCATAAACAATGCCCGTCATTGGCTATAATCTCATGCCCCATTGTTGGTATCAGTCAGAGGAATAGTGCCATTGACAGTGTTAGTGGGTGGGAGGAATGGTGCCCCATCATTAGTGTCAGTTGATGGAATACTGCCCCAAGGGCCAGATAAAGGCAAGCAAAGGGCCACATCTGGCCCCTGGACCGAAGTTTGGAGACCACTGGTTTAGAGATTTGACCTGGTATGACTAAACTAGTAATTATAGAACATTTAAAGCCACTCTGTTGAGAATTAAAAAAAACAAAAACCTTAATATGAACATTGAGCCGTCCTGCTATTGATACATCAAATTTTTCCTCTCGCAAAGCAGAGCTAGAATCTTCCTCTTCCATCACTTCTGGCTTCATCCCCCGCTGTGTGTTGTGGTTCCATCCGCTGGACTCTCCATGGAAACAATAGTGATGTAGTGACTGAAACCACAACACGCTGCAGGGGGCACAGCCATCCGTCACCTCTGGAATTGTCAGCTACGGAAGATTCTACCAAACTTTTATGGCTGCAGACAGCAAAGATTAAATAGGCCGCAGGGCTAAATAGGCATAATGGTCTTTTACAGGATACATTTTAAATGTGCTGGTGTCAGAATTGCTTTTAAGGTCACTTTACTAAGGTGAAGAGCTGTGTGCAGAATATAAAGAATATACAGGCATACCCCACTTTTAAGTACACAATGGGGTTTATTTACTAAAGCTGGAAAGTGCAAAATCAGGCTCAATTCTGCATAGAAACCAATGAGCTTCTAACCCCAGATTGTTCAATTAAGCTTTGGTAAGTAAACCTGGAAGCTCATTGGTTTCTATGCAGAATGAGCCTGATTTTGCACTTTCCAGCTTTAGTAAATAAACCCCATTGTGTACTTAAAAGTGGGGTATGCCTGTATTGCATATGGTCACTATAAAGCCTGAGTGCTATGAATTACTACAGAAAAAATTGTGTTGCGCTGTCAGGAAAACATCTAATTCAATATATAGTGTATAACAAAAATATCTAAAAATAATAAAGTCCTACAAATGAAATATCTAGGACTTTATTATCTTTTGATTTGGTAGGAAAACTTCTAATTCAATAAATAGTGTATAACAGACAGTGCAACAATTTTTTTTCCGTTGTCTTTCGATATTTATGTGTGAATATCGGTGAGTGCTACAGTCAGGTTTTTTACATTCTCACCTTCATTTTTTGATTGATGAATTTGCCAAGCGTGGGTAAAACCGTATTCACACGTGTGCCATTTTGGACTCCAATATCACATTACAAGTTGCACCCCATGTTTCCCAATGAGTACCATTCATATCTGTGCGACTTAAAGTTGCAGCGACTTTAAAGACATTTTTTCCGTACTTTGATCCGACTTTCATGCAACTTGAGGGCCATAGACTTCAATGTAGACCCTCAAAAGTTGCATGAACGTCACTCATACATGTTTTATAAATGCAACTTGAATGCCAGCAATGAAAACAAAACATACCACGTCAGCATTTTGTTTTTTACATGGCATTGGGTGCCCCCAAAATCATGCATGCAGGTCAGCAAAGGGGGTGGAGTGATTACTCCCCCCCCCCCCAAACCATACTAGGCCGAATGCCTTCAACATGGGGGTACTTTGGGCAGAGGGTCTTTAACCCCCCCCCCCCCAAAGCACCTTGTCCCCATGTTGGGGGGAAAGGGCCTCTTCCCTGCAACCCTGGCTGGTGGCTGTGGGGGTCTGCAGGCAGGGGACTTATTGGAATCTGGAAGCCTTTTTTAACAAGGGGTCCCCCAGATCCCGGCCACCCTTAGCCCATGTGAAGGAGTACTTACGCATGCACCAAAAAAAAAAGGGTAGTGTAAAAAATGACAGTAGGCAGTTTTTACAATTTATTTATGTAAAAAATATTGTCCCGGTACAGATCTATCGTCCACCGCTGACATAAAAAAAGCCTCCTTCGTCCACCAGCAAAGCCATCTCACAGCTCTTAAATAACTTAAAAAGGATGTCGCCAGGTGGCACCACCCCTTGTGGCATCACCGACCCATTATGCCCTCAGGCAATGACATCACAAGGGGGCGGTGCCACCCGGAGATGTCACCGGGTGGCTATGCCCCTTAGCTATTTAGGAGCTGTCAGATGATGGAGCTGGCAGATGGTGGGAGCCTTCGTTGGGGCTGGAGGTTTTTTGTTTTCTTTTTCTGGGTTAGCAATGGCGTGATTGATAGTGGATCTCCACCAGGGGATGTTTTGTATTTATTTGTTATTTGTTAATAAAGGAATTGTCAAAAGCTAGTGTTGTGATTTTATAACTTTTTACACTTTTTTTGGTGAATGAGTAGGGGTACTATGTACATGGGGAGGCTGGGATCTGGTGGCCCGCTTGTTAAAGGGGGCTTCCAACTTTCTGATGAGCCTCCCACTTGCAGACACCCATAACCACTGGCCAGGGTTGTGGGTAAGAGGCCCATGTCCCATCAACATGGGGACAGGGTGCTTTGGGGGGGGGGGCGCTTGCTTGTTCCCCCCACCCCCCCTCCTGACCTGTTAAGGGTCAGGTCACGCTTGTTTTTTACATTTTGGCATAGGGTTCACATTGAAATCCATACCAGACCTGAAGGGTTGTATCGGTCGATCAGTTTGCGACCGATTTGAATTCAAATCTTTCCAAAAATTTGGAATTCGTTAGAAAATAAAGAAACTAAACAAAACTAAAAAAAAATTTTCCATTCTGCACATGTCTATACTTTGTAGAGCACAAACAAAACCATCACATTGACCAAAGCCAAAGTTGCAACAAAATTGCACTCATCCAAAGTAGCATCAAGTTGTAGGGTAAAGTAATTTATCCAGTGCTATGAATTACTGCATTTTGTACTCAGTTGCTGCTATTTTCTTAGATCGAAGGTGGTGTTTTTTTACTAACTATAGTCACAACTGTGCAGGTAGCAGTGGTTAAATCAATAGACAGCCAGGAATCGGAGGTCACATCGCAGGAGCCTCACATGGCTCAGGTACTAACACTGCACATGGATGAAAGACAAGTCACAGATGTGCAAGAAACAGGCTATGAAGAATCTAGTGTGCCGGAGGCAGGCTATGAAGGAACAGTACAGCAAATCACTATCAATTCAGCCTTTACCACTGCAGAGTACAACCTTGTAAATGCAGAGAGCATGCAAGCATCACTGTGCAGGTAAGACAATGGTTTTAATTATTCAACAAGGAGGAAAAAAAACTAAAGATAAAGTATAGTGCCCTAATCTAACTATACTTGTAATTTCAGCAATAATGATGCCCTTTCTAGATCTCCACAAACACAACTGGCCAACAGTGTCAAGGACAGGAATACCCTCCAGATCCTGAACAAGCCACCACAGCCACACGTGAGAACATCATGCCACATCTTCTTCAACACAGCCAAAGTTTTTCTATTGTTATTCTCTGTTAATGTGTTGTGTTGTCTCATTCAGGTCACAGCAAATCAGGCTCAAGCTTCAACAAAGAAGTTCTCTTGCAAAATTTGCAACTCTGCCTTCTGGGGTCGAGCAGAAATGGAGACTCACAAAAAGGCGCACATCGAAGGGCGCAACGGGTTCAGATGCCCAGACTGCGATTTCACTGCAGACGACTGGCCTGAGGTCAGGGTAAGGCGACCTGTCTCCATATCCTGCAGACTCTTTAGGACAGCAGCTGGACGGAAAAGTCAGCAGCCTCATGTTGAGTTTTCTGTCTTGTCCCATATTATTTGTATTTTCAGCTGGTAATTATTGTGTGTTTATGTTTGACATTCTTTTCTCACTGTTAGGATCACATGTCTGTACACTCCGACCTCCGGCCTCACCGCTGCAATCAGTGCAGTTTTGCCTCCAAAAATAAGAAAGATCTAAGCCGACATGCAATGACTCACACTAACCACAGGCCCCATTCATGTCATGTGTGTGGACAGAGGTAGGATTGGCCATCTCAACAAGATTTTATTTTGTTTAGCATTCTTTTTTTTAATCTTGTTTTCGTTTTCCTTTTTTTCTGTGTTTTAAATATATTTATAGCACTTTTATAACCTTTTTTTAATTTGTCTTTTTTCACCTTTTTATTTTTTGTATATTTCAGTTCTGTTTAAAGTAGATCTAAACCCAACTGCTAAAATTGTTATTAGATTAAATGAAATTAGTTTTAAAAAAAATTCTAAATTTTTCTAAAAATAGTTTCTAAATTAGATTATATTAAATATTAGTTTTCACATGTTTTTGTCATTTCAACATTAGCTTTCATTCAGTCCCAGATGTAATTTTAAAACATCTCCAAAAAGACTTGCAGCTGTATTTGCAGCGAAAGGTGGTTCTACAAAGTATTGACTCGGGGGGCTGAATACAAATGCACGCCACATTTTTCAGATACTTTGTAAAAAAAAAATGTAAATCCATTTATTATTTTCCTTCCACTTCACAATTATGTGCCACATTGTGTTGGTCTATCACATAGACCCCAAAAAAATACATTTACGTTTTTGAATGTAACACTACAAAATGTGGAAAATTTCAAGGGGTATGAATACTTTTTCAAGGCACTGTGTGTGTATGTATTATATATATATATATATATATATATATATATCTCACAAAAGTGAGTACACCCCACATTTTTTGTAAATATTTTGTTATATCTTTTCATTTGACAACACAGAAGAAATTACACTTTGCTGCAATGTAAAGTAGTGAGCGTACAGCTTGTATAACAGTGTAAATTCGTCAGTACATCCCTGAAAATGTCCAAACTGGGCCCAATTAGCCATTTTTTCCCTGATCCTGATTCCCTGATCTCATGCGACTCATTATTGTTATAAGGTCTCAGGTATGAATGGGGAGCAGGTGTGTTAAATTTGGTATTATCACGCTCACTCTCTCATACTGGTCACTAGAAGTTCAACATGGCACCTCATGGCAAAGAACGCTCTGAGGATCTGAAAAAAAGAATTGTTGCTCTACATAAAAATGGCCTAGGCTTTAAGAAGATTGCCAAGACCCTGAAACTGAGCTGCAGCATGGTGGCCAAGACCATACAGGGGTTTAACAGGACTGGTTCGACTCAGAACAGGCCTCGTCATGGTCGAACAAAGAAGTTGAGTGCACGTGCTCAGTGTCATATCCAGAGATTGTCTTTGGGAAATAGACATATGAGTGCTTTCAGCATTGCTGCAGAGGTTGAAAGGGTGGGGGGTCAGCCTGTCAGTGCTCAGACCATATGCCACACACTGCATCAAATTGGTGTGCATGGCTGTCGTCCCAGAAGGAAGCCTCTTCTAAAGATGATGCACAAGAAAGCCCACAAACAGTTTGCTGAAGACAAGCAGATTAAGGACTGGATTACTGGAACCATGTCCTGTGATCTGATGAGACCAAGATAAACTTATTTGGTTCAGATGGTGTCAAGCCGCAACCAGGTGAGGAGTACAAAGACAATAGTCTTGCCTACAGTCAAGCATGGTAGTGGGAGTGTCATATTCTGGGGCTGCATGAGTGCTGCCAGCACTGGGGGGCTACAGTTTATCGAGGGAACCATGAATGCCAACGTGCTGTGACATACTGAAGCAGAGCATGATACCCACCCCTCGGAGACTGGGCCGCAAGGCAGTATTCCAACATAACAACCCCAAAGACGCCTCGAAGACAACCACTGCCTGGGAAATAGGAACAAAACCAGTTGCACGTTCCTAGTTCCCTGCTGCAAGGTTAATTGTCATTCTCACTGCAAGCGGCATTTTTTATTCAAACTTCTAAAGTCATTTTGTGTTCACATCAGGGTTAGGATAGACTGTAAATATGGATATTTGTAATGACTTTGCAAGGTGTGACACACATTCATTAAAAATCTTTCATTTGTCTTCTTAGGTTTTCTAGAAAGGGACACTTAAAATTTCATCTTCAGAGGTTGCACACAGGAGCCAGCATGGAGCAGCCCGAACAAGCAGGTAAACAGTACATAAAGTACACATGTATGGATGCAAGTAAAGATAAACAGAATGAAACTCATTGTAAGTTTCCTTGCAGAGCATAGATCTGCCCCGGTCATGGATGAAGAGCACATATTCCTAACCCAGGAGGAAACCATGAGCAGTCAGGTCAGCACAGAAATATGTTTACCATTTTGTGTTTCTTTGTTGGGGGAGGGGGGGTTGAATTGTCTAAATGTTATTTAACCACTTAAGGACCGCCTCCTGCACATATACGTCGGCAGAATGGCACGGCTGGGCACAAGCACGTACCTGTACGTTGCTTTTTAAGTGCCCATCTGTGGGTCGGGAGCACCCCACTGGCAGCGAGCTCCCGACCCGGTCCTGAGCTCTGGGGCCGCGGGACCAGCTGAACCGATCGCTGCTGGTGTCCCGCGATCGGGTCACAGAGCTGAAGAACGAGGAGAGGTCTGTGTAAACAAACCTCTCCCCATGCTTCCTACTGTGGCTGTCACCGATCGTCTCTTTCCTTTTATAGGGAAGGAAGATCAGTGATGTCACATGCCAGGCCACACCCCCCTACAATAAAAAAAACACATAACATCACACATAACACTACACTGCTCTCTAGTGGTTAACTCTTTCACTGCCAGTGTCATTTACACAGGAATTCGGTGCATTTAAATAGCACTGATTGCTGTATAAATGACAATGGTCCCAAAAATTTCTGATGTGTCCGCCATAATGTCGCAGTCACAATAAAAATTGCTAAACGCCACCGTTGCTAGAATTTTTTTTTTATAAAAATGCTATAAAATTATCCCCTATTTTGTAAACGCAAACCAATCAATAATCGCTAATTGCGATTTTTTTTTTTTTCTTTACCAAAAATATGTAGAAGAATACGTATGAGTCTAAACTGAGGAAAAAAAATGTTTTTTTTAATATATGTTTTGGGGATATTTATTATAGCAAAAAGTAAAAAAATATAGAATTTTTTTCAAAATTTCGCTCTATTTTTGTTTATAGCACAAAAGATAAAAACCGCAGAGGTGATCAAATACCACCAAAAGAAAGCTCTATTTGTGGGGGAAAAAAGGACGCCAATTTTGTTTGGGAGCCACGCTGCATGAGCGTGCAATTGTCAGTTAAAGCGACGCAGTGCCGAATTGCAAAAAGGGGCTTGGTCCTTTGGCTGCAAATTGGTCAAATAACAAGTAAAAGACGTAAAGTTTTAGTTGGGCATTCATTCTGGCATTCATACTTGAGAGAAAGTCTTGTTATGGCTTTGTTATTGGCGCAGCTAGTTTTCTTTTTCCTTTTGTAAATTGAACCTATTGTTAGTCAAAAATGTTCAGTCCAGATAATGCTTAATGGTCAGAATGTTCATATAAAATGGCTAACGTGCTTTGGAGGTTCCAACTCTGCTAAGCCATTGACTTGAGTAGGCTGTATATAATTCTTAAAAACACATTCAGGAGTCTGATCCTCTGCTGGGACTTCCATCAGTAGATAATTTTTTAGCCCTGATGAAGGGGGCCACAGAAATGTGTGGGAATTTTTAAGTGAACACTTTGACCATTAAACTTTATATGGACTGTAGAAATAGCTCTCATCATAGCACCTGTACACTAGAGGGGTGTCTAATGAAAGTATCTATACCAAAGTCCAGTACTCCACCACCTCAATTCTCCATCAGGTTTTTATTGGCATCTCTGTCTGTATTGGGGAAATTTCATGAAACTTCAGATCAGGATTTTTATTAGCGCGAAGAAGAGTTTGCGCTTCCAACAATGGTTTTATTGCTGTCCATGCCTTCCCTCCCCGTCACAATTGTATCCCCTATTTCTTGCATAGGTGTCACAGGAATAGAAATTAAGAAAAAAAATCACAGAAAATAATAAAAACCTGATAGAGGAGTTCACCCTTCCCTTCCCTTCCCTACTCTATCCAAAACTAAGAAAAACATTTTTTGGCTGGAGTTACGCTTTCTTTTCTTATGGCTATTTCTTAAAGTACATGTTCTCTTATAAATCGAGTTTCAACCAGGCATGTCCTAGGCAAAAGCTGTATCACTATGTTGATCCTTACACCCTTACACTCTTTGGATCTATTCCCTTTTAGGAAGACACGGCTTATATTCAGGAAATTACAACTGCCGATGGACAGACTCTTCAGCAGCTGGTCACAGCAGACAACCAGGTATTTTCCTGACCCCAGTTTTTGCATTATGCATTATCAGTTATTCATATGCAATACACAAGTTATGTGAAATATCCAGTATATTGCTCTAAAAATGTCAGTTGGTAAAATAAAAGCTAGCTGAGAGGTGTGATGTTATTATTCCCTCATGTTCACTCCCGTTGGCTTTGCTTCACCAGAGAGGAAGCTGCATTCATTTTCTTCTTCCATGCATTTTTTCTTTATTCCCGCATTGGCGATCCTGCGAGTAACACACTTCTTGTCTTAGGATGACAACATTCACTTGCTCTATAACATGAGGGAAATGCTCTGTGGTTCACAAGGAGAACAATGCTAAATCATAACAGTCAGCAGAGGCCGAAAGCACAGAAAATGATTAGCTCACTGGATTTCTGGCAGGACACTAATGAATAGATATATTTAAAAGATCAAAAGGGAGCAAATAAAAGATATAAATTTTTAGGTTTTACGTAACATAGTCAGGTTGAAATAAGGCACAAGTCCATCTAGTTCAACCAATAAAGGGGGGGGGGGAATCGTACAATCCTATACAGTGGAGGCTCGTCCATAGGGGCCCCGCCCCCCCATGTAGTCCAAAATAAATAAATAAAAAAAATGTCCCTTTAAAAAAAAAAAAAATTATATATATATATATATTTTTAAATTTCCCTCCCTATGTGCACTGTATCCCGGCACCGGGCAATATAGGAAGCGCCACGTCTATGCAATCACAAGATTGCAGACGAGGCGCTTCATTTGGCTTGATCTACTGGCGTGATCTACTGGCCGAGCAAGTGCATAGACTTGCACTTGAGTGAGCGGTGGCCGTTTCTTCCGACGTCACTCAAGGAAGTGATGTTGGCAGGCACTTCTCTGTTCTGTCCCGACTCCCGCATGAGAGGATCAGGTAAGGGGCTTAAAAATGCAATCTTCTTCTTGATCTTGATTCTTCATTCAGCGCCGCTGCTGGTACCCCCTCCACATCCACAGGGTTACTATGGTGGACGGCAGCATACCGCAGCATACCCCAACCCCCCCGCTAAACAAGATTTAAAGAAAGAGTGTTATTATCGGTGGTCGGCAGCATACCCCCCCCCCCCCCCCCAGAAGCTTTTAAAAAAAAAAAGGTTATTAATAATAACCCTTTTTCTTTAAATCTTGTCTAAAAGGGGGGGGGGGGTATGCTGCCGACCACCGATAATAACCCTTATTTTTCAAATCTTGTTTAGTGGGGGGGGGGGATTTAATGCTGCCGACCACCGATATTAACCCTTTTTTTTTAAATCTTGTTGGGTGGGGGGCAGGTATGGGGGTTAATGCTGCAGACCACCGATAACCCTTTTTTTTTTAAATCTTGTTTGGGGGGGGGGGTATGCTGCCGACCACCGATAATAACTTATTATCGGTGTTTGGCAGCATACCCCCCCAAACAAGATTAAAAAAAAAAAGGGGTTATTATCGGTGGTCGGCAGCATTAACCCCCATAACTGCCCCCCCCAACAAGATTTACAGGTTGTAGATATGTGTGATTTACAGAATGCAGATATGTGCTATTTACAGGTTGTAGATATATACAATTTGCAGGTTGTAGATATGTGTGATTTGCAGGTTGTAGATATGTGCGATTTACAGAATGCGATTTACAGAATGCAGATATGTGCTATTTACAGGTTGTAGATATATATGATTTGCAGGTTATAGATATGTGCAATTTACAGGTTGTAGATATGTGCGATTTTCATGTTGTAGATATGTGCAATTTACAGAATGCGATTTACAGAATGCAGATATGTGCGATTTACAGGTTGTAGATATGTGCAATTTACAGAATGTGATTTACAGGTTGTAGATATGTGTGATTTACAGGTTGTAGATATGTGCGATTTGCACGTTGTAGATATGTGCAATTTACAGGTTGTAGATATGTGTGATTTGCATGTTGTAGATATGTGCGATTTACATAATGCGATTTACAGAATGCAGATATGTGCGATTTACAGGTTGTAGATATGTGCGATTTGCACGTTGTAGATATGTGCGATTTGCACGTTGTAGATATGTGCAATTTACAGAATGCGATTTACAGAATGCAGATATGTGCGATTTGCACGTTGTAGATATGTGCGATTTGCACGTTGTAGTTATGTGCGATTTACAGGTTGTAGATATGTGCGATTTACAGGTTGTAGATGTGTGATTTACAGAATGCAGATATGTGCTATTTACAGGTTGTAGATATATACGATTTGCAGGTTGTAGATATGTGCGATTTGCAGGTTGTAGATATGTGCGATTTACAGGTTGTA
This sequence comes from Lithobates pipiens, assembly GCF_037356315.1. Lineage (NCBI taxonomy): Eukaryota > Metazoa > Chordata > Amphibia > Anura > Ranidae > Lithobates > Lithobates pipiens. The sequence continues at coordinate 52,806,833 of NW_027507789.1, read as the reverse complement.
GATATGTGCAATTTACAGAATGCGATTTACAGAATACGATTTGCAGAATGCAGATGTGCGATTTACAGGTTGTAGATATGTGCGATTTGCACATTGTAGATATGTGCGATTTGCACGTTGTAGATATGTGCAATTTACAGAATGCGATTTACAGAATGCAGATATGTGCAGGTTGTAGATATGTGCGATTTGCGCGTTGTAGATATGTGCAATTTACAGGTTGTAGATATGTGCGGTTTGCATGTTGTAGATATGTGCAATTTACAGAATGCGATTTACAGGTTGTAGATATGTGCGATTTACAGGTTGTAGATATGTGCGATTTGCACGTTGTAGGTATGTGCGATTTGCATGTTGTAGATATGTGCAATTTACAAAATGCGATTCACAGAATGCAGATATGTGCGATTTACAGGTTGTAGATATGTGCGATTTACAGGTTGTAGATATGTGCGATTTACAGGTTGTAGATATGTGCGATTTGCACGTTGTAGATATGTGCGATTTGCACGTTGTAGATATGTGCGATTTGCATGTTGTAGATATGTGCAATTTACAGAATGCAGATATGTGCGATTTACAGGTTGTAGATATGTGCGATTTGCACGTTGTAGATATGTGTGATTTGCACGTTGTAGATATGTGCGATTTACAGAATGCAATTTACAGAATGCGATTTACAGAATGCAGATATGTGCGATTTGCACGTTGTAGATATGTGTGATTTGCACTTTGTAGATATGTGCTATTTACAGGTTGTAGATATGTGCAATTTACAGGTTGTAGATATGTGCTATTTACAGGTTGTAGATATATACGATTTGCAGGTTGTAGATATGTGCAATTTACAGGTTCTAGATATGTGCGATTTGCATGTTGTAGATATGTGCAATTTACAGAATACGATTTACAGAATGCAGATATGTGCGATTTGCACGTTGTAGATATGTGCGATTTGCACGTTGTAGATATGTGCGATTTACAGAATGCGATTTACAGAATACGATTTACAGAATGCAGATATGTACGATTTGCAGGTTGTAGATATGTGCGATTTGCACGTTGTAGGTATGTGTGATTTGCACGTTGTAGATATGTGCAATTTACAGGTTGTAGATATGTGCGATTTGCACGTTGTAGATATGTGCAATTTGCACGTTGTTGATATGTGCAATTTACAGGTTGTAGATATGTGCGATTTGCGCGTTGTAGATATGTGCAATTTACAGGTTGTAGATATGTGTGATTTGCATGTTGTAGATATGTGCAATTTACAGAATGCGATTTACAGAATGCAGATATGTGCGATTTACAGGTTGTAGATATGTGCGATTTGCACGTTGTAGATATGTGCAATTTACAGGTTGTAGATATGTGCAATTTACAGAATGCGATTTACAGAATGTAGATATGTGCGATTTACATGTTGCAGAATGCAGATATGTGCGATTTACAGAATGCAGATATGTGCAATTTACAGAATGCAGATATGTGCAATTTACAGAATGCAGAATGCAGATATGGGCAATTTACATGTTGCAGAATGCAGATATGTGCGATTTACAGGTTGTAGATATGTGCGATTTACAGGTTGTAGATATGTGCGATTTACAGAATGCAGATATGTGCGATTTACATGTTGCAGAATGCAGATATGGGCAATTTACAGGTTGCAGAATGCAGATATGGGCAATTTACAGGTTGTAGATATGTGCTATTTACAGGTTGCAAATATGTGCGATTTACAGAATGCGATTTACAGGTTGTAGATATGTGCAGTTTACAGGTTGTAGATATGTGTGATTTACATGTTGCAGAATGCAGATATGGGCAATTTACAGAATGCAGACGTGTGATTTACATGTTGCAGAATGCAGATATGGGCAATTTACAGGTTGCAGATATGTGCGATTTACAGGTTGTAGATATGTGCTATTTACAGGTTGCAGATATGTGCGATTTACAGAATGCAGATATGTGCGATTTACAGAATGCAGAATGCAGCTATGTGTCATTTACAGGTTGCAGAATGCAAATATGTGCAATTTACAGGTTGCAGAAAAGGTGCCTGATGTGGTTATACACAAGATAGGCATGATTCATCTGCTTTAGTAGAGCCCTGTGTATAATGTGCAAACTGGTATATGATGTGCAGAGCCCAGTGTATAATGTGCAGCCTTGTATATGATGTTGATTCGATAAGGGGTGTGGCTTGTGAGAAGTGGGATGGGCCAATTCTGAGGGGGCGTGGTCTTGCCCCCCCATCCTAAAACTTCACCAGCCGCCACTGATCCTATACCCATAGTTGATCCATAGGAAGGCAAAAAATAACAGCAAAGCATGATCCAATTTGCTCCAGCAGGGGAAACATTTTCTTCCTGATCCCCTGTGAGGCAATCGGATATTCCCTGGATCAACTTTACCTATAAATGTTAGTATCCAGTTAATATTATGTTCATCAGGAAAGAATCCAGGCCTTTTTTAAAGCAAGTTGAGATAGCCAGAACCAGCTCTTGAGGGAGTCTATTCCACATTTTCAAAGCTCTGACTGTGAAGAAACCTTTCCATATTTGGAGAATAAATCTCTTTTCCTCCAGATATAAAGAGTGCCCCCTTGTCCTCTGTGATAACCTTAAAGTGAATAACTCAACACCAAGTTCACTATATGGACCAATTATTTGTTTATACATGTTGATCATATCCCCCTTAATCTCCTCTTCTCAAGAGGCAATAGATTCAGTTCCTCCAATATTTCCTCATAGTTGAGCTCCTCCATGTCTCTTATCAGTTTTGTTTCCCTTCTCTGCACTTTCTCTAGTTCCCCGATCTCCTTTTTGAGAACTAGTGCCCAAAACTGAACTACATATTCCAGATGAGATCTTACTAAATGAATAATAATTATAATAGGGTTGGTTTTCATGTCAAGAGTTTTATGTGGTTAAGGGTTTGGATAAAATTAGTGTCAGTCAGGGTTTATGAAATTAGGATAAAGTTTAAGATTAGCTTGAGATCAGAGTTAGTTTATGAAACTTTTTTATGTAGTGAAAGGGCTTAGGGTTAAATTTAAACTGTTAGTTTATGGCTCAAGTGAGGTTAAGTGTTGGAGTAAGGGTAATGGTACATTTAGGAGGTTAGGTCAATTTTCAGGATTTGAGGGAAGAGTAAACTGTTATGCCGCGTACACACGGTCGGAATTTCGGCCAGCAAAAGATTGAGAGCATGTTCTCAATTTTTTAAACGGAAAAAGTTTCTATCGGAAATTCCGATCGTGTGTATGCAATTCCGACGCGCAAAAACTCACGCATGCTCAGATTCAACTACGAGATGGAAGCTACTGGGTATTGAACTTCCTTTTTCTAGTCCCGTGGTATGTGTTTTACACCGCCATGTTCTTGACGGTCGGAATTTTGGTGTGGCCTTGTGTATCGCAAGACAGCTTGAGCGAAATCCCGTCGGAATTCCGTCGGGAAAACCATCAGAGCTTTTTCCGATCGTGTGTACGCGGCATTAGGGTCTGATAAAAGAATAAGTTGGGGGCCAAGGACATGTAGGGAGACTATTGTTGAAAGCTCCACCTCTACAACTACTGCGTGTAGTTTTTGGCTTTTGGCTTTGAATTCCATATCTCACACAAATTTTATATTAACACCATCTCTGAAATATCTTTTAGCTTTTGTATTATGTAAAGTGAGTAAAGACTTCAGTGCTCTCCAATAACTACCACTTTCTTTCCCTAGGTGCAGTATATTATATCACAGGAAGGTGTTCCTCATCTGATTCCCCAGGAATATGTTGTGCTCCCAGAAGGCCACCATATTCAGGTAACCATAAAGATTTCTAAAGCTGAAGTTTATTCTGCTTATATTTTGTCTTTTCCTGCTTGTCAACATACTGATCAAGTTCTAACTTAAATGCTTACCTGGCAATGTCATCACCGGATATCTGCACTTCTCTGTACAATGCAAGCAGGTCATGGCTGGTGGTAGGGGGCTGGCAGCATGCTGTACATAGCTATGACAGCACCCTGCCTGCTGAACTCCTCCTAAGAACCCTCAGCATGATGCAAGCAGTAGACTTGGTCTTTGGAGGAGTTCTGCAAATATCAAAATGCCTTGATTGGGTAGTTGTCAGTCTGGAGGAGTGGGTGTATCTAGGCAGGTTGCATGTACATGCAGACCACTCTAGATAACACCCATATGTAAAGCTGAGCCTCCATGATTGAAATAACTGAAGTCCAATGATTGAAAGGGGTGGGACAGGGACAGTTGGGCTGGAGAGAAAAGGGCTACATGATGTAGGTATACCTTAGCTATACCTGTACTGCTATCTGCTTATAATTATTATTATACTATATTCTACTATAGTATACTATACACAGCAATGTATGGAATACTCTAACTGTATTACATGGCAGTTTTTACCATGCATAAATAAGCACCAACACTTGACTGAAATTGCTTGTCTGATGGGAGAGCAGGATGAAGGGCTGCTGAACACTATTTTAAAACCTGATTCAATATTAGTTAAAATTGGCTTAATACATTCCAGGTCCATCAAACAAAAGGACACATCCAGTGCAAAGTAAAAAAAAATTAGAACTTGCTGCAACCTACTAAACATCACACCAACAGTATGATGTGAATGGGCACATAGAAAACAATTGTTTTCTATGTGCCCTAGCAGTGACCTGTGTTTATCCAGTGCAGAAAATTGCAGGTCACCGCATGTAGTGTAAATGGGCCCTGTTCATTCTTCTTCAGCTACAACCTGAAGTAGAAAAGCCTGTTCTCTACTCTGGAACCCTTTGCTGTCTGTGGGGAAGCAGTGGTCTAACTGAGGAGGTACAATGCTCCCCATGCCATGGCAGAGGCAGAGCTCTCCAATAAGAAGGGTGCATGAGCAATGCTGACTACAAAACTATAGGTGTGATGTTGTAGGAAATGTATTGTTAGAGCAAAAACAAACTGTAATGCCCCCTTCAAACCTTTGCATTCCAGAAATGCGCGCAGAAATGTGCTTCTCTACATGCATTCCCGGAGATGTGTGAAAAACATGCCAAAATGTGCATTGACCTTGCGGTGCCATTATTTATTAATGTGTAGCTAGGAGATGCACTTTTTGCCGCATGTCAAAAAGCACACTACAAAAATGCTCATTGCCAAAAAATAAGTACGGGAGCTACTTTGGCGTTTTGTCACACATAGAGCAGCCCATTTAAGTAAATGGACTGCCCTATGCTGTCATGCAACAAATGCACAAACAAAAACATGTAAGTTTTATGATTTTAATCATTTTAAATAAGGTAAATAAAGTTGCTTTTATAGATTACATTAATGCCAATGTTGGATAAGTCATTGATAGTGGTATAGGATCACGATTTGATGCTAATCTACATTTTTGGTTGGGCATAGGAAATTATTATATCTGCACTGCTATCTTTCTTTCTTCTACATGACTGCTATATTTGGGCTACTCCCTATTATTCTGCTTCATTTCAGTTATGTCTGGCCTACTCCATATAAGTCTAATAAACCTTGGTACATAAAGACTACTCCATTATTTTCTACCAAACCCCAGAAATGTATTTATTACTGTTCAGCTAAAGACAACAGAGCCCTGTATTACCTTTCACAATTAGACCATTATATATATATATATATATATATATATATATATATATATAAATAATAAATATATATAAAATCCATGATTATGGTGATTTTTCTATGCTGCTCATTTTTGCCTTACCATTGCATTCTTTTTTAAATTGGTAGTAAACACCACTTGGACACTTGTACCTACAGGTAAGCTTATGATAAAGCTTACCTGCAGATACAAGGAATATATCCTAAATCGTACACTGTTTAGGAGATTTTCACTGCAGCCGGTAACATCATCTGGCGCATGCACATACTCATGCTGTCCCTTCAGAGCTTTGTGACATAGCCATGTGCATGCACGAGAGTAACGTTATCATCATGGTTCGGCCATTCAAACGGCTGGAGCCCGCGAACCCGGAAAGGAAGACCAGGTGAAGATAGAAGCCTCTGCAGTGGTGACAATTGGCCACTGGAGAACTTTGTCTCAAGGTTAGTCTTTCATAATGTGCGAGGATGCAATGCATCCTCACACATTATGTCATTACCTTGCAGGGGGGGCAGATGTTTTATTTATTTTTTTGCCAGCATTTACTACCTCTTTATTGCTAACCACTGGACCACCAGTTATTTTAATTACCATATCTGTATTATCACCCCACTTTTTTCCTGCATATCCAGCACTGTCTATAATCCTTTGGGCTGCATTCACACTATTGTGATGCGGTAACCTGCAGCATTGCACATTATGTGCATTTCTTTACCACAGTGGCATCCTGAAAGCACCTTGGCAATACATCTGCCTTGGTGCTCTGCTTTGCTATGGTGCATACATGTTTTGGGCATTCTGTTGTTTTGCAAACCCATTCATTTGAAGTGTTTGTTGCCCTAAAAAAAAAAAAAAAAAAAAGATCCTGTTCCTTTAAAGCATGTTATACAGCACAGTGCTTGTGCTGTGTAATTTGGCCCCTTCTATCACCTGAAATACCTGGCTGATCCTGCCTGGTTCTGCCCTCCCCCCCCCCCCCCGTAAACTGACCACAGTTTATCATGGCTGCTGAGCCCTGACACCGTGATCAGTTTGCGTGCTCCCATCATCCGCAGCTCTCCTGTCTCTCTTATGTCCTCTCTCCCCTACGCCGCTCCTTGCCTGTCAGCTCCTTTGTCAGTGCCCACCCCTTCTGCTGCTGAATTAACTTTCAACATTTTATACCATCCTTTGTGTTTAATAATCCTGCCTTATAAAAATAAGCCATTCTTTACCTGTTTCACGTTACCGACCGCCTCTCTCCTACTATCCTCCTCCCCTCCCGACTGACTTCAGCGGGGGAATCTCGGCCCTGTATGCTGCAGCTGTCAGACGGGGAGAGCAGAGAGGCGGCCGGGTCACGTGAGCGCCGGGAGATGCTCTAAAAACAGGTAAAGAACGGCTTATTCTTATTGCAAATTGGCAGACACTGGGGCACACAGGATTATTAAACATAGAGGATAGTATAAATTGCATTACTTTACTTTTACTTTAATGCAAAGCACCAAAATACGATGATGTGAATAAGACCCTTTTTGCTTAAACATTATTAGGTATATCCGCCTGTTAATGATATAGTTTGTTGTATCTTCCAGGTTCAAGATGGACAGATAACTCACATTCAGTATGAACCAGGAGGGCCGTTCCTCCAGGACCCTCAGGTGATTGCCATTCCATTCCATCCTCTTGTATCTGTATACGTCTTTAATGATCTTGAATAGTTTTGATTAGCAACACGACCAATGAACTCCCTAATGAAACGTGTGGTTACAAAACAAGTCACTGGTGGGGAAAAGGCTTGTATTATCAAAGTACTAATTAAAGTTTTTTTTCTTTTCATTCTACAGATTCACTTTGTGCCCATGTCACCTTCCCAGCAGCTTCTTACACAAGAGCAGCTTGAAGCCGCAGCACGCTCCGCCGTTACAGGTCGGTGTCACGTGTGATTGTATTATTTGCTATTAAAGATATGATGTGTGACAAGTCTAACCAATGTCTTTCTTCTAGCTGTGGCCGATGCAGCAATGGCTCAGACTGTTTATACAGCGGAAGCAGACTCCGCTCTTCAGCAAGAAATACAGTATGATGTGATCACTTTGGGGGAATAAATTCAACAAGGACCTGTTTTTTTTTTTGTGTACTCTTACTTATCTCTCCCTGCTTTATAAAAAATGACTTCTAGAGCTGCCTGGTGATATGAGTTATCCTTTGCCCATTGTATTCAATAGATTCTGCCATTCTGTACAGTATATATGGCAGTCGTTTCATATCTGCGGTGTGTCTCAGCAGGTCCCGGCCAGTTGCTCTGGAAACTGCTTGCACTGCCTTCTCTGCACCAGGCTTTTTATGACCTGATGATTTCTAAAGTGTTTCTCGTTTTTTTTTTTTTCCTTCCCCTCTAAGTACAAGGACTCTGATCTGGTGTTGAATATTTATACCCAATGACAAATTACTTTGGATGACAGCTCTGCAAGTCCCATTCCCCTTTTCTGGTGCAGGAACTTGTGTCTAAACCGTGATTTGACTCCCTCTTCTCTTATCAGATCAGAGGGATTAGGGCAGATTTTGGTATATAATCCCTTGAGGACATGGATAATCATAAAATCGGGTAATCCTCTTCCTCTCTTTTTTTTCCCTTGTTCTGTGGCATCTGGCTTTACATTAGCCACTGTTTCCTTCTTCCATCCTCCTGGGTACGGTATATGACCGTAGATGGCAGAATCAACTCTGCATTTGAAATAGTCTAAAGTCTCATTTCTTCCTGATGTTCCAGTTTTGTTCATATGTGACCTTTGTTTATGCCAGGGGGGAGTGTGAGGGGAGGCCTGTGCTTCATTCCCTTTTACAGGTTGGGTAGGTTTTGATTGTCTCCCGTGTCTCTATTGATTTGTCAGATGCTGTCCTCTTGTTTTTTCCTTCGAGCTCTTTGTATGATTTATTTGGGAAAGCAAAGGTGCACCAAATGAGAAGCTTCTTTCTGCACCTGATCCCTCATCAAGGTCAAATGGCTTTTGTTTAAAGCATCCAGCTCTTCATCATCAGCATCTTAAAGTGCCTGAGTCAGGACCACGCTGCTCAGCCAGCAGGGTGGAGTTTGTCAGTGTGCTGACTACGAGCCAAGTGGTTTGTCACCTAACAACTTGTGAAAGGCCCAGAACATCCTGAGTCCTTCACAGTGACAGGACGCGAGCGAGTGCAGAGAAACCGCTTGATCTGCACATTTTTTGTGGCCGTTTTGGCCCATACTTGCCCCTCTGGCACAGAAGAAGAGAAGTTCAGGCCATACAAAAAAATGTTTTGTAAAAAAAATCTGAATTCCCTCCATAAGCGATGAGAAAATACTTACTCTGTCCTTAAAGTGGTTCTAAAGGCAGATGTTTTTTTTTTTTTTTTTTACCCTAATGCATTCTATACATTAATAAAAAATAAAAACCTTCTGGGTGCAGCAGCCCCCCTCACACCACCCCCCTTTAATACTTACCTGAGCCCCATCTTCCTCCAGCAATGTGCATGGACTCCCACCTCATTGGCTGAGATTGCAGTCATTGGTTCCCGCTGCTATCAAAGTCAATGAGCCAATAAGAAAAGAGGGGGCAGGGCGGAGCCACAGCTCTGTGTGTGAATGAACTGCTCGGGTGCCTCCCATAGCAAGCTGTTTGCTATGGGACAGGAGGGAGGGGCCAGGAGCCACGGGCCTGAGGAGAGGAGGATCTGGGAAGCTCTGTGCAAAATCACTATACAGAGCAGGTAAGTATTATATTTTCGTGATTTAAAAAAAAAAAAAAAATTCTAATTGTCACATTTGCTTGTGTCCTCTATCAAACTGTCAAACCATCAAATGACTGGTGTCATAACTGATCATATGTGCTGCACCATGGTAGTTGCAGATCAAACAGAAGCAGCTTCCTTGGCTGTAAAGGAGAAGAGTGTTTAATTCCGTTTTAAGGCTATCAGCAGATTAGTCTCTACAAATTTGGCAGTGCCTAAAAATATAGAGCAACTGAGCATGTGCAGAGCAGGGTGAGACAGTGTATTACTGGATTCTAAACAGTATAGCCACTTATTGTTAATGTTATACATAGATATAACGGCAAAAGGGGCCACCCTGAAGTGATCTAGCGGGACTTAATATACTGACTAAAGTTCCACTTTAAAGTGGAGCTCCAGGCTCCTGAAGAAAAAAAATATATAAATACTGTAGTTGCTGACTTTTAATATATAGACACTTACCTGTGAAGGAATCCAGCGGTGTCTTCACCCGAGCCGATTTTTCATTCAGCTATCGGGTGCTGCCATCTCATCTAAGGGAAACTGACAGTGAAGGCTTGCGGCTTCACTGCAGGTTCCCATCTGTGCATGCGTGAAGCGCGCTGCACTCTGATTGGCCCGGCTGGGCAGGAAAGAGGAGCGGGCCAAACTTCTGTCTGAGTTTGCCGCGGCGTACCTGTGAAAAACCGGTACCAGCCCCCCCCAAATGTAGCAAATGTAGCAGCAGAGGAGTGGAGGAGGCAGACAAGTGGAGCTTCACCTTTTTGGGTGGAGCTCCGCTTTAAGTAAGGTTTCATTCACACTGCTGTATTTTACCAATGTTGTCATACATGTTTTCTAGGAGAAAAGTTCTTGCATAATTATCAGTAAAATATTTGCGTAATGAGGCGTTTCATACATAATGATTTATTTTCCCCTTTGTTTAGACGTGTACAAACGTGTATACTTAAGTTTATGCACATAAGTGCATAAAGCTTATGTTCTTAGATGCAGATTTTTGGATTCTGTGTTACGGATCTGCATTCAGTTTATGCACCTGTATGAATGGTGTCATTGAAAGCAATGCAGCTGTGATCCCCAATTAAACACACTTATAGGTTTGTTTGTTTTTTTCTTTTCACAGCTGTGTGAATGAAGCCTAATGCCACGTACACACGGTCGGATTTTTTGATGGAAAATGTTCGATGGGAGCTTTTTGTTGGAAATGCTGACCCTGTGTAGGCACCATCGGAAATTTTTCATCGGAATTTCCGACACACAAAATTTGAGCTCTGGATCTCAAATTTTCCAACAACAAAATCCGTTGTCGGACATTCCGATCAAAGAATGTCTGTACACATTTTTGTTCATTGGTTCAGATTTGCTGTGAAACAAGGAAAATCGGATCGTTCGCCCATTTTTGTTATAGTGTGTAGCCCACTTAAGTTACATTTTTGGTGTCGGGTCTTGAGCTCCTTATTTAAAGCTGAACTCCAGGCAAACAGTTATATGTGCAGATGAAATACACACATGTGAACTGCAAAATATTTGCAAATCTGTCAGCCAGCCACCAGCAAGTAATCCAAGAATCTCTGGCAGGTAGCAGGGGCAAGAGGGTGACCACACTTATCTGCACTGCAGCTCAGCAATTCATGTTAGTCACTTACCCACAGCCTGCTTGACTGGTCAATGAAGAGGTTATCGCTTTGCTCTCTCTCCCTGTCAGTAACCTCCCTGTGTTAAACTGACAGCACTGCATTGCAGTGTAGTCTGACTGCTTCACGCAAGCTTTTCCTAAAACTATGGTAAAGCACCGCTAAAACTAGCAGGGCTTTACTGCTAATGAACCCGCCGCCCCAGTGTGAAAGTACCCCAAGATATTTTATATAACCGGATTACACAGTGGCCTTTTTATATCTGTAAGTTTATCTTTAAATCCTAATCTCTGGGCAGATCCAAAAAACATCAATAATCAGTTATGTGATTAATAAAAGTATTGAATGTATTTTAATACACCATCATGTAAGATCCTGATTTTAATCCCCTGTACAGGAGGAGTACTTAGACTGGAAATGAGGAGGGGGCAACACTGAGATCATTTGTGTTGCGGTGCCCATGAGCTGGCAAATAACAATTTTACTTGGACAAGAGAGAGCAGATTTACAGAGTTGACTCATTGCTGGGTGCCTGCTGTCTCCCCACTATCCATTCACAGGGAGAAGGGGTGACCAGGCTGTATTGCTAAACTACAGTAGAGAAAAGTCAGATCACCGAGCTGGCTGTCTGGCAAGGCTGTATATATCTCAGGTCTGGCAGAACAGAAATACAAATCCTTTGGCGGGTAAACCGTTCCTATATATGTATTTTAGTTGTATATTTAGTAGTTTGCCTGGAGTTCAGCTTAAAATTGAAGTTAAATTAGGTTAGTTAAAGCAGTGGTCATCAACCCTGTCCTCAGGGCCCACTAACAGGCCAGGTTTTATGTATTACCTTGGGGAGATGCAGACTAGAATACTGCAATCACTGAGCAGCAAATGATATCACCTGTGATGTATTTTAGTTATCTTGCAAATCTGGCCTGGACAGGGTTGACCACTGAGTTATAGGGTTAGTTCACCTTTAGCAAAAAAAAAAAAAATGCCTATGCAGATAAGAAACGTCTATAGATAAAAAACAAACTGTACAGCATTGACCAAAGTGGAATAATTCCCTTGCTATTGGTGTAGACCACTTACATACCTTATAAAGCTTAACTGGAAAACTCCTAGGATGTTGCTAAGAAATGCCTATCTGTCACACGACTGGACTGTCCGGCAGAAAAGGTTAGACGGTTCTGATGTACTTCCGACCGATTGGACTTGCCTACCCACGAACGGACCAAAGTCCGTTAGTTTCGAACGCAGTGACGTACGATGGGACTAGAAAAGGAAGTTCAATAGTCAATAGCTGCCCTTGTGTCGTACTTGGTCCATCACACCAGCATACAGATGAATGGTTTTCCCGATAGAAATTGATTCCGTCGGACAGATTTGAAACATGTTCTATTTCTAGGTCCGTCTGAATTTTTGAAGAAAAAAGTCTGATGAAGCCCACACATGATCGGAATATCCAACGGAATGATTCCATTGGACCTTTTCTGCTGGACAGTCCGGTCGTGTGTACACGGCATTGCTGTTAACATTCATTATCACAGGAGTGAGCTCCAAATGCTGAGCTACTGCATCGAGAGAGAGAGAGAGAGAGAGAGAGAGAGAGAAAGTTCACTCCTGTGATGGTGAATAGTAAATGCTAGGTGTCTCCTAACATTGTCCTTAGCAATGTCCTAGGAGTTTTCCAATCTGGCTTCATGAGGTACGTAAATGGCCCACACCTATAGCAAGGGCATTCTTTAACTTTGGTCAAAGCTGCACAGCTTGCTTTAATCGACAGACTTCCCTTATCTGCATAGGCAGTTTTTTTGGTAAGGAGAACTAAGCCTTAAAAGGGTTGTAAAGGTAAATGTTTTTTCACCTTAATGCATTCTATGCATTAAGGTTAAAAAATATCTCACACTGCCTGCGCCCCGAGCCCCCCCTTTTTACTTACCTCACCCCTCGAAAATCCCACGCTCGCCCTCGCCGTCCTTCTTCACCACTCAGCCTGCCCGTTGATTGGCTGGAGTGGATGGATGAAAAGCAGCGCAGCCATTGGCTCGCGCTGCTGTCAATCACATCCACTGACGCGGAGCGCCGGGGCCGTGTGATACAGCGAGCGGCTATATCACGGGAGCGAGCCCGCAGATGCTTCTAACCATGCGAGGGAGCTTGCATGAACGTGAGAAGTACCTGTGGGAGGAAGCAGAGACAGCCACCGAGGGACCCCAGAAGAGCAGGTTCGGGGCCACTCTGTGCAAAACGAGCTGCACAGTGGAGGTAAGTATAACATGTTTGTTATTTAAAAAAAATAATTTTACTTTACAATCCCTTTAAAGTTAAATCGATAAGTCATTCTAATATGTGAGCATAGCAAATATTGCCCTAATACTTAATTTAAAGTGTTTCTGGATTGTTTGACAGAGCATGGGTAATCTTCACCAACCATAATTTATTAGATGTGTATATATATCTATCTATATCGAGAGAGATATCTATCTACTGTATTTATTGGCGTATAACACGCACTTTTTCACCCTGAAAATCAGGTGCAAATAGCGTGTTCTATGCCAATACTTCATTTTTAGCTGCCTCGGAAGGTACAGGGAGGGGGGCAGGACGATTGCCATCAGTATACATACAGTGAAAATCTCCTGTTGACTTGGTGGCATCTGTAATAGGAAGTCCCATCTCCTGGGCCACCATTGGACCAATGTTCTGTCTATCATAGGAGTTTCTCACTGTATGTAATCTGTCGGCGCTCATCCCGCCCCCCTCCCTGTCCCCGCTAGGATGCAGATGGACATCGATCAGTCTGCACTGATGGCAATGATGAGGCTGCTGCATTGATGTGGACTGATGAGGCTGCATTGATGGCACTTGTGAGGCTGCAGGTGGGCATTGATCAGGCTGCATTGATGCCAATGGTGAGGCTGCAGATGGGCACTGACCCTTATTTTGCTTCAAAGTTCCTTATTTAAAGTTTTTTTTCCTGAAACTTCCCTCTTTAAATGAATGTGCGTGTTATACGCCTGTGCAGGTTATACGCTAATAAATACGGTGTCTGTGTATATATATATATATATATATATATATAGCTCTCTCTCTCTAAAATATATATATATATATATATATATATATATATATATATATATATATATATATATATATATATATATATATATATATATATAAAACTAAACTGAGTCTATATTTATACACTGACATTGTATGGCATTGTTTACATATGTACAGTATATGTATAATTGATATATATATATATTTGTTGACTGTATAGAAGAATGTAAAACTTTTGCAGTCTAAAGAAGAAAAAGTGTAAACTAAAATGCCGAAGTTGGATATATTTATGTTATGTATTTGTAAAATAAAAATGTTAATTTGTTAATAAGGAATATGTGTGATTGATTTGTGTGAAGAGAGACCTTTTTTTCCGGGTTGATCTACAAATCTGGACTCCCCAACATCATACGTAGGGATCTCCAAACTACGGCCCTCCTGCTGTTTTCGGAACTACACATCCCATGAGCCATTGTAAAACTCGGACTAGACATGATGGGAATTGTAGTTCCTGAACTGGAGGGCCATAGTTTGGAGACGCTAGGTTTATAGGGTATACTAGAACACTTTCCTGGAACTTTATTTCACAGAATAAACTGTTCACTGGGGAGAGAACACTATACTTAACACCAGCACCAGGCTTTGATGCTGTTATATGTGCAGTTTAATGCAGAAGTCTGGGCATTCCTGGTAAAAAAAAAAAGTTTTATTAATTTTGTCCCCACTGGGGAGATTTGATCTCACTTCCTATCCTAGTAAACACACAGGAAGTGAAGGGAATATCCCCAGTGGGGGGGGGGGGGGGGTGGGGACGACGACTAATAGTGAAAACCTAACATAGATACTAATCCTTTCTCACTCTATCCAAAATTAAAAAAGGTTAGGGCTGGAATTCTATTTTAAAAAAAATATGTATTTTGCAAACAATTAGTAGGTATATATGTGGGATATAACTAACCAGCTTGTTTTAATCTGTGAGATCTTCATGTAACACTCAAAATGTTTTATTTCGTTTTTGGTTTATGTGCCTATCAGTTCATGTGCTGACAGGAAGAGAAAGCAGTGTGGCAAAGAGATGAGCTTATTACTATGCAGCATCTCCTTTCATTCCCTATTAGATTGCAAGTAGACATGTGCAAAAGAAAAAATTTGTTTAGTTTTGTTTCGTTCTAATGTGTTAATTAATTTCACTTAGTTATATTCGATAAATTAGTTTTCAGATTTCGTTTAGTGTTCTACCGAATTCGAAAAATTGGTCGCATTCGAAATTATTTCAACATGATTCGAAATTATTTCAACCGCATTCGAAAATATTTTGCGACCTGACTTTAGGGCCATGTATCTCGGGGTCACTTGGTGTTAGAAACCCCAAAATGAGATTGGAGATGTTGTAGTGCTAGTTATATTGTGTTTGCATACCAAATTTGGTGTTTCTAGCTATAAGTGACCCCGAGATATGTGGCCCCAAAGTTGGGTCGTAAAATGTAATTCTCTGCTGCGGAAAAGTGCTTGACATTTTGTGACCCTACTTTGGGGCCACGTATCTCGGGGTCACTTGATGCTAGAAACCCCAAATTTGGAGACGTTGTAGTGCTAGGTCTACTGTGTTTGCATACCTTTTGGGGTTTCTAGCTATAAGTGGCCCCAAGATACGTGGCCCCAAAGTCGGGTCACAAAATGTCATTCTCTGCTGCAGAAAAGTACTTGGCATATTGCCTAGATCTGGGGTCACTTGGTGGCAAGTGGACAATCCACAACTTGGTCACGTGGCACTCGTGGCAGGTGTCGTGGCAAGTGGACAATACACAACAACTTGTGGCAGGTGACGTGGCAAGTGGACAAATACAATACACAACTTGTGGCAAGTGGACAATGACATACAGCATATGCACTTGCCTTGCGATCGACATCTGTGACTTCTTCAATCAGGCATGCTGACAACTTCATTGATACCATGAATATAAATGAAACAAGATGTGTGTGTTTTTTTTCACTGGCACACTGCAAGTATGAAAAGGTGATGTGACAGATATATATAAGTAAGTATAAGTAACTAACCATCTTCCAAAATTTCTAATTCAAATAGAAAAGATTACAACTGAATAGAAAAAAAATATAATTTAATAGAATAAAATAGAAAGAATATACAACCATCTTTGAATAGAATAAATTTGAATTTCGAATAGTATGAATTCAAAATTTTAAATTAATTAATTTTACATTTTGGATAGAAAAGATTATAATAAAATAGAAAATAGACTAGAAAAACGATAGAACAGAATAGAATATATTATATTTTATTCTGTTCTATTGTTTTTCTAGTCTATTCTTTTATATTCTATTAAAATCTTTTCTATTCAAATCAAAATCATTATATACTAAATTCGAATTTCAGAAGATGGTTATATGTGTATGTATGTATGTATGTATATATATATATATATATATATATGTATATATATATATATATAATATATAATTTCCGACATTCGAATTTCATATAGAATGAATTCAAATTTGAATAGAAAAGATTAGAATAGAAATAGAGAATAGAACAGAATATAATATAGATACTATCTATTTCATTTAAAAAATTTTTGCAGATTACCATTTGTTTTAATAAGATCTCCTGCAGACTATTAGCATCTATTAATTTTTTTTTGCAGATCTCCTGCAGACTATTAGTATCTATTTCATTTTTTAACCAGATCTCCTGCAGACTATTAGCATCTATTTAATTTTTTTGCAGATCTCCTCCAGACTATTAGTATCTATTTTGTTTTCTCACCAGATCTCCTGTAGACTATTAGCATCTATTTCTTTTTTTTTTAGCAGATCTCCTGTAGACTAACAGCCATTTCACTTTTTTTTTGCAGATCTCCTGCAGACTGTTATAATCAATTTCATTTTTCTTTTTTTGCAAATTACTATTTATTTCCATCAGATCTCCTGCAGTATATTAACATCGAGTTCTTTTTTTTGCAGATCTCCTGCAGACTATTCGCATCCATTTCATTTTTATTTTTATTTATTTTTTTGCATTAGAACAGCCATTTCCTTTAGTTCAGCAGATGATCTGCAGACTATTAGCATCTATTTAATTTTTGTTTGCAGATTACTATTTATTTCCATCAGATCTCCTGCAGACTATTAGCATTTATATAATTTTTTTGCAGATCTTCTGCAGACTATTAGTATCTATTTAACTTTCTCATCAGATCTGCAGACTATAAGCATCTATTTAGTTTTTGCTGGTCTCCTGCAGACTATTAGCAGCCGTTTTCCTGTGTATAGAGATATAAGCGGTGATGTCTTTCTTGTTGTCTCTTCCTTATACCGTTCCTTCATTCATAAATGAAATAGTTCCTCCATTCATAAAAAAGATATGTATAAAAAGTACACAGTGAACAATTGATCTCAAAATTAAATAAATATTAAACCAGTGAATTATAAATGTTAATACACATATAACATACTATGGATAATATAGTTAAAGTGCCTAGTGCATAACTGTGTATTACAAACCACAAAATAAAAAAATATTAAAAAAACAGCAATATATCAAAGTGCTTCTGTAGTTTCATACAGTGTCCAAATAAGTCAATGATGACCGTGCTGAAACACAATGCTGTAGGTGCTAAGATCATGTAACAAAGTGCTCATGTGCATGCTAGCAGCGACCAATTGCTTCACTAATCCAGTATTGATAAAAGTCTGTGTCATCCAAAAGATGTGATAAAAGCCGTGCTAAGTTGTCATCACTCACCCCTTAGGTAATAAAAGCTCACCTTGGACTGTGCGTCTTTGCGATTAAGCCAAGTCAAAACATGCCTGTGAACCGTCTCTGGGCTGTACAATAATATTGGGCTCCTGGATTCCTCAGCATACACCACCGGGATATGAAACAGAAAAAAATCGATAGTGCAAGTACAGTTTGAACCATTTATTGAATAAAGCACAAAAGATCCCCCTCAGGGGTACTCGCACAGATTAGGTGCATCAGTGCACCACTCTATAGTAAGCCTATACTGGTGTATACCAATGATGGTATCAGAATGATACGGGTGTCTGCCTCAATGCACCAGATGCCTGCCGTGCCGTCCTGACCCCTCCCCAGCGCTTATCGATGCAGGGATTACGCATCTACTTCAGGGGGAAATAATATTGGACGGTGGACCTGTAAATCTTAAATAATGTTGGTGGCCATTTTGTGAAAGACCAAGGACACTCTAGTGTTTTGCTTATAGTTTCAATGCGCTTAACACATAGGAAACATTAGTCAGATACAAATGATAGCCATCATTTGTCCGCATTGATTCCTATTGACTCAATTTTTCCTAAGTTCTATGGTGCCCTAGTAGACCCATAATTGGCCACAACCTTAGTGAGTAAATAGAGGGGAAAAAAAATGAGAATAAAACAAAAAGGAAAATAACCCTCAGGACGGCATCGGAGGATTTACGCATCATCCCTTATAATGCAGCATAATAACAAAATATGCCCCACCATAAAAAAAATACATACATTATACATAGGTATTGCTGTTAAATAAAGAAAAAGTAGTACATTGCAGAAGGATTTAATAAAAATAAAAATATACAGCAAGCGCTCGGGGCTAATGGCAAAATCCCAGCAGTTTTAACCATCTGCCTGCTGGAAAAGAACCGTATCCTCCATTTCCCGTGTTCCCATTCCATATAATTAAATAAATCATCTATAAATCACCGGTAGAGTATAATCCTTGGGTCCCTGTTGTATAGGACTCCCTTGGCTTCCCATTTGGCCATGCATAAATTCGCAACACTCGGGGTGAACTTAGCGCCCATAGCGACTCCTTTGATTTGTAGATAAAACGTATTCTCGTACCAAAAGATATTACGCTCTAAGCAAAATTCTACACATTTTAAAATAAATTTACGTTGATTTCTTTCAATATTGCTATTTTTTGAGGATTCTCTATGTTGTGCTGGTTTTATATTAAGGTTTTATATTTATTTAATATTTACCTATTTTTAACACTTAATATTTTAAATGTTTAAAATCAAATTAAAAATCATTTTATACATTTTAATTACTTATAATAAGTTACAGTAGATTGTTATAGGTTTATTTGTGAGTCAACTACGGTAAGGTGTTCACGGAAAATGGAGGATACGGTGCTTTTCCAGCAGGCAGATGGTTAAAACTGCTGGGATTTTGCCAATAGTACTGTGCCCCGAGCGCTTGCTGCATATTTTTATATTTATATTTATTTTTATCAAATCCTTCTGCAATGTACGACTTTTTTATTTAATAGCAATACCTGTGTATAATGTATTTATGTTTTTATGATGGGGTATATTTTGTTTATGCTGCATTATAAGGGATGATGTCTAAATCCTCCGATGCTGTCTTGGGGGTTATTTTCCTTTTGTTCTAATTTTTTTCCCCCTCTATTTACCCACTTCAGCTCCGGACCAATAAACACCTTAAGGACCAGAGGTCTTTTTGCAATTTCGCACTGCGCTGCTTTAACTGGTAATTGCGCGGTCATGCAATATTGCACCCAAACGAAATTTGCGTCCTTTTCTTCCCACAAATAGAGCTTTCTTTTGATGGTATTTGATTGCCTCTGCGATTTTTTTTTTTTTTGCAATATAAATGGAAAAAGAGCGAAAATTTTGAAAAAAAAAGATATTTTCTTCTTTTTGTTATAAGAAAAATCGAATAAACTAAATTTTAGTCATACATTGAGGGCAAAATTTATTCAGCCACATGTCTTTAGTAAAAAAAATGTCAATAAGCGTATATTTTTTGGTTTGCGCAAAAGTTATAGCGTCTACAAACTAGAGTACATTTTCTGGAATTTACACAGCTTTTAATTTATGACTGCCGATCTCATTTCTTGAGGTGCTAAAATGGCAGGGCAGTACAAATCCCCCCAAATGACCCCATTTTGGAAAGTAGACACCCCAAGGAAATTGCTGATGGGTATGTTGAGCCCATTGAATATTTATTTTTTTTGTCCTAAGGGATTGAATAATGACAAAAAAAAAAAAAACAATTTTTTTACAAAAAGTTGTCACTAAATGATATATTGCTCACACATGCCATGGTTATATGTGGAATTGCACCCCAAAATATATTCCGCTACTTCTCCCGAGTATGGGGATACCACATGTGTGGGACTTTTTGGGAGTCTAGTCGCGCACGGCACCACGAAAACCAATCACCACCTTCAGGATTTCTAAGGGTGCAAATTTTTGATTTAACTCCTCACTACCTATCACAGTTTCGAAGGCCATAAAATGCCAAAATAGCACAAAACCCCCCCAAATGACCCAATTTTGGAAAGTAGACACCCCAAGCTATTTACTGAGAGGCATGTTGAGTCCATGGAATATTTTATATTTTGCCAAAAGTTGCGGGAATATTACAAACTTTTTTTTTTTGCACAAAGTTGTCACTAAATGATATATTGCTCACACATGCTATGGGCATATGTGAAATGACACCCCAAAATACATTCTGCTGCTTCTCCTGAGTACGGGGATACCACATGTGTGGGACTTTTTGGGAGTCTAGTCGCGCACGGCACCCCAAAAACCAATCACCACCTTCAGGATTTCTAAGGGTGCAAATTTTTGATTTAACTCCTCACTACCTATCACAGTTTCGAAGGCCATAAAATGCCAAAATAGCACAAAACCCCCCCAAATGACCCCATTTTGGAAAGTAGACACCCCAAGCTATTTACTGAGAGCCATGTTGAGTCCATGGAATATTTTATATTTTGCCAAAAGTTGCGGGAATATTACAAACTTTTTTTTTTTTGCACAAAGTTGTCACTAAATGATATATTGCTCACACATGCTATGGGCAGAAGTCAAATTACACCCCAAAATAAATTCTGCTGCTTCTCCCGAGTACGGGGATACCACATGTGGGGGACTTTTTGGGAGCCTAGCCACGTACGGGAACCCAAAAACCAAGCACTGCCTTCCGGATTATATATAAAAAACAAACTAACCAGAGTCACCCGTAACACTTATACGGTGATCAGTGGTGAAAGGGTTAACTAGGGGCAATCAGGGGGTTCAAATTTTTATTAGGTAGTATATGGGGGTCCCTGGCGCTATATAAAAACCTGACGGGGAACCTAAATAACTAACTGGCTAACCAGCGTCACCAGTGACACTTATACTGTGATCGCTGGTGAAAGGGGGTGAAAGGGTTAACTAGCAGCAATCAGGGGGTTAAAACCATTATTGGGTAGTATATCGGGGTACCTAGCGCTATAAAAACCTGGCGGTGAACCTAAAAAAATAACTAGCTACCTAGCGACACTAGCGACACTGATGCAGCGTTCAGAAAAATTATCGCTTAGTGACACTGGCAAAAGGGGGTGAAAGGGTTAACTAGCGGAAATCAGGGGGTTAAAACCATTATTGGGTAGTATATCGGGGTACCTAGCGCTATAAAAACCTGGCGGTGAACCATAAAAAAATAACTAGCTACCTAGCGACTGTAGCGACACTAATGCAGCGATCAGAAAAACGATCGCTTAGTGACACTGGCAAAAGGGGGTGAAAGGGTTAACTAGCGGCAATCAGGGGGTTAAAACCATTATTGGGTAGTATATCGGGGTACCTAGCGATATAAAAACCTGGCGGTGAACCTAAAAAAATAACTAGCTACCTAGCGACACATGCAGCGATCAGAAAAATGATCGCTTAGTGACACTGGCAAAAGGGGGTGAAAGGGTTAACTAGCGGCAATCAGGGGGTTAAAAACATTATTGGGTAGTATATCGGGGTACCTAGCGCTATAAAAACCTGGCGGTGAACCTAAAAAAATAACTAGCTACCTAGCGACTGTAGCGACACTAATGCAGCGATCAGAAAAACGATCGCTTAGTGACACTGGCAAAAGGGGGTGAAAGGGTTAACTAGCGGCAATCAGGGGGTTAAAACCATTATTGGGTAGTATATCGGGGTACCTAGCGATATAAAAACCTGGCGGTGAACCTAAAAAAATAACTAGCTACCTAGCGACACATGCAGCGATCAGAAAAATGATCGCTTAGTGACACTGGCAAAAGGGGGTGAAAGGGTTAACTCTAGGGGCAATCAGGGGGTTAAATCTTTATTGGGGGGTGATAGGGGGCTACCCTGGACCTAACACTAACTGTCCTGACAGTTTTTACTGTCACAACTGACACTGAATGCATTGATCAGTAAAGAAATGATCAATGCAATCAGTGACACTGTGACTGGGGGGGAGGGGGGGCGATCGGGGGGGGGGTTTGTGTGCCTGTGTGTACCTACATGTCAGTGTAGTGTTGGTGCACACTTACTATTAGTCTTCTCCTCGTAGTCCGGTCAAAAAGACCGCCCCGAGGAGAATGACATCACTTCCTCCTTCCTGTGTAAACAATACACAGGGGAGGAAGCTTCTCATTGGCCAGGAGCGATCCAGAGGGGGTGGCCGAAAACCAACGGCCATCCCCTCATCACGGAGCGCTCCTGGACCGAATCGGACCGCCGTAAACAGCGGGAGGGGGTCCGATCGGACCCCCCACCCGCTGGAAGGCAATCACGTAAATCTACGTGATTGTGCCTGCCTGTGCCATTGTGCTGACGTACAATGGCAATACGGCGGTCCTGAAGTGGTTACTCAATACGGATGTGGCCAATTATGGGACTACTAGAGCACCGTAGAACTTAGGAAAAATTGAGTCAATAGGAATCAATGAGGACAAATGATGTATATCATTTGTATCTGACTAGTGTTTCATATGTGTTAAGCGCATTGAAACTATAGACAAAACACTAGCGTGTCCTTGGTCTTTAACAAAATGGCCACCAACATTATTTAAGATTTACAGATCCACTGTCCAATATTATTACCCCGCCATGTTTGGAGGAGGAGTAATGCTGCCTGTGACCTCCAAAAACACATTCCCACTGTCAAACATGGACGTAGAAACATTTTGCTTTGTGGGTGTTATTCTGCTAAGGGGACCGGACAGCTTCACCGCATCAAAGGGGCGATGGATGGGGCCTTGTACCCTCAAATCTTAGATGAGAACCTCCTTCCCTCAGCCAGGGCATTGAAAATGGGTCGTAGATGGGAATTCCAGCAATACAATGACCCAAAACACATGGCCAAGGCAACAAATGAGTGGCTCAAGAAGAAGCAAATTAAGGTCCTGGAGTGGCCTAGCCAGTCTCCAGACCTTAATCCCATAGACAATATGTGGAGGGAGCTGAAGGTTCGAGTTACCAAATGTCAGCCTCGAAACCCTAATACATAGTTAGTAAGGTTGAATAAAGACACCAGTCCATCCAGTTCCACCTGGGTGAGTGTCTACAATTGTCCCTATCATTGTACATTGCACACTCACATCGGTCCCTACCTTCAAGGAGCCCACAATCCAAGGTCCATTCATATACTAGGGCCAATTTTGGACAGAAGCCAATTAAACTACCTGCATGTCTTTGGAGTGTGGAAGGAAACTGGAGTACCCGGAGGTAACCCACGGAGGCACAGGGAGAACATGCAAACTCCAGGCAGGTAGTGTCATGGTTGGGATACGAACCAGCAACCCTTCTTACTGCTAGGTGAGAGTGCTAACCACTCCACCACTGTGCCACCCAATGACTTGGAGAGGAACTGCAAAGAGGAGTGGGACAAAATCAATGAGATGTGTGCAAACCTGGTGGCCAACTACAAGAAACGTCTGACCTCTGATTGCCAACAAGGGTTTTGCCACCAACAACTAAGTCATGTTTTGCGAAGGGTTCAAATACTTATTTCATTCAAATGCAAATCTATTTATAACTTTTTTGAAATGCGTTTTTCTGTATTATTTTGTTATTCTTTCTCCCACTGTTAAAATAAACCTACCATTAAAATTATAGACTGAGCATTTCTGTCAGTGGGTAAACGTAAAAAATATGCAGGAGATCAAATACTTTTTTCCCTCACTATATTTATCAAGTTATTTTTAGGTGGAGTTCTGCATTAACCGTATACAGTGTCTGCAATACGAACAAAAGCATTTACGTAATAAGAAAGCTTCTGACATTCTTTCAGGTCAAAAGTAATTTAAAGTAATTTAGCACAGAGCCTTTTTTTTACCAAACAGTGAGTGTAAAACAAACTGCTGACAGTAGTTATTCCTATATCTAATATATTTATGAATTTCGTGTTTTGTCTGGGTTCTCTTTTTAAGATAGAATTTATGGTAATTTCAGAAACCAGCCAAAGGCATACCTTTTTGATTGAGAATAATTAACTGGCCCCATGGGTATGATGAGGAACTGAACAAGCTGCTAATAGCCAGGAGAGTAAATCTTTAAATGGCAATGAAAGCTAAAGGAAAATGTATGGAAATATCATGGATAAAATGCACTCTGAAGCTAAATAAGCCAGGAATAATCAAACCCTAGACACTTTGGATAATCTGCTGATGTGTTTACAATAAGACGCACAGAAATCCTACATTGTGCTTTTAATCCACCCGCTCACTTCTCTGATGGGACTGTCCATACATGATTTATGCACTAAGAACCATTGAATAATCAGTTAAAACCGGAGCTTTAAAAGAGAAGTATGGGTTTATACGTTTTTGTTTTTTTATAGTTCTACTCACCAAGGATCGATGCTGCATCTGTCCCCTGTATCGTCTAAGACTGAGAACTGAGCGATCAAAGACCATTGATCACTCAGTTTTCAGTGAGTAGCGAACCGGTGACTATCAGTCACTGGATCTCTGTCTTCCAGTACTCACTGAAGCACTGAGTTGTGCAGGGGGAAGAGTGGCTGGCTCAGTCTTCCAGCTGCTTGCTGAGAGGCTGAGGCAGCTGCTGGTCCATGTATCTTGTTGGATTCCAACTGTAGTCGTGAATGATCCAGAGCTTGGACTGGCTTAGTGATGTCAGCCATTAGCTTTAGCCCACTGTCGGCTGAAATCAGGTCACAGAAGTGCAAAACAAACTGCACTCCTGTGATCCACAAAAGTACAACCAAAACAAGATTTGACTGTACTTCTCCTTTAAGACCCCTTTCACACTGAAGCGCTTTACAGGTGCTACAGTGCTAAAAATAGCACCTGTAAAGAGCCTCTCCTGTCTCTCCAGTGAGTAAGCCCGGGGGCTTTCACACCGGAGTGCTGCACTTGCAGGACAGTAAAAAAAAGTCCCGCAAGCCGCGTCTTTGCAACACTGTAGGAGCGGTGTATACACCGCTCCTAAAGCGCCCCTGCCCTTAAAAATGATGTGCCGCCAAACCACCAGCGTTTTCTAACACTGCACCTGCAAGACACCTAAAAACATACCTGTACATGTCCTTGTGCTCACACTCCCCCTTCAGTCATAATCTTCATGGTCCCCAATCTAGTAAGTGACTGTAGGATGAAAGGGCTGCTAAAGTTCTGCTGCACTTGCCCACTCTCTAGCCCAAGCCTCCTAATTGGACAGGGAGCAGCAACATACTGATAGTGTCATCCTTCTCTCTTCACTCCTGTAAGCTAACCTCCTAATGCCTCTAGTTTGCATGGATACCTCAAATGCAAATATTTAACCCAGACTCACGGATTTCAATTTTGTCAGATGTTGCAGTCAAGGTTTTATTGCCGTACCGGTACCCTCGCAGGAGCTGCCTGGATATTGGTTTTCCCGGACCGCCCACTGTTTAAACCACAGCCGGTTACAAGGTATTTTAACACAGCACTCACGGCAGCCTTCCGCAGTAGTATCAGAGAGGATCCACGGACATCCTCCCTCAGTCAACTCTCACAAGAACAGCCCCCCTCAGCCCACATGCTCCTCAGATATAAATACAGTCACCTAGCATGCCCTGGGGCACATCCCCTTATACTTGGCCAGGGCTGTATAGACACCCATGCTCATATGCCCAGTTTCCTCCCCTGTTCAGTTTAATCCATAGCTATTGGACCAGTGTGGAACTTTCAAGAGAGCATGAGCAGCACCAGAACACACTGAGCAGACTCTGTCAATCAATCATCATTCTGTTAAGCAGACAGCATTTAAATTTGCCTAGCTGTCTCCCTGTCAAGCAGAGAAACCAAAAACTATAAACACTGACTCTAGCACCTACCTAGGAGGGCGCTACATTTCAAATAACAATGTTAAAGGGTCTTGAGCAGTAAATAGAAAAGTTTGACCTATGCATTAGCATATGCAAAACCAAAGCTATTTAGATAAACCAACAAACTTGCAATTGATGTTTGAAAACCAGATCATTAAAGAAGTTGAAGACTTTACCTACTTCGGAAGTGTTATATGCCAATGCAATAGAGGTATGGAGAAAGATGTCCAGTGAAGGATTAGTTAGGCAGCAGACATGTATGTCAAAGCTGGTCTACACCTTTTCTCTCTATGACCGTGAAGGTGCGCCTAAACCCTAAGATCGATATTCCCACTGCCCTATGCTAAATAAACTTGGAATATCATGATAAAACTGTTTAAAAACTTCACCAAAGATGCCTTTGGAAAATTGTGGTCATGACTAGGGATGGGTGAATGGTTCGGCCCGAGTATAAGTTCTGGCCAAACTTTCGCTGTTCGGACGTTCGGCAAACAGCTGAACAAACGGGTCATTCGACCGTTTGTTCAGCCCCCCGAACCAACCACAATGCATTGCGGTGCTGAACAGTGCATTGCAAGCCCTGATTGGCTGAAGCAGTGAAAGCTTCAGCCAATCAGGGCACAGAGCACCGTCAGAGTCATGATTGGACACTGTCATCATGACTTTATCCAATCATGGCTCATTCTCTCCCCCCCCCCCCCCCCCCCCACAGTATAACAGTATTCCTTCAATGGCAGCCATTTCCAGTATGATTTCGGTATGGAGAGGGATAGAACACGGCTTCTGTTCAGTGCTATTAGTTAGTGTGCTATACTGTGCTATTTTTCTTCAATTGTCAGTGTAGAATATTAGTTTAGTGTCGGTGTAGGAATAGTGTGAGTGTAGTGAGGAGGACCATCATTCAGCTTTGCATAGTGTGCAGCTAGAGTAGGGACAGTTTAGATAGTTTCACTGTAGTGTAGTGAGACCGTGTCATTCATACATACATTAGTGTAGAGTAGGGAGTGTTTAGATAGTTTCAGTGTAGTATAGTGAGACCATGCCAGTAATCTTGTAACCTAAAAAACCGGGGTATCTGGCGCTACCTATGATTAGGAAACATTAGGACAAATTATAGAATAGGGATGCAAAATCAGTATTTATATAAACCCTAAAAGTACCAAAAATCTCATAAATTGCGCTCTATATCTCAAAAGCCTATATCAGATATCCTATTCCCCCACTAATGGAAATATTAGCCTCTAACAGGGACAAGGTTCAATAATCCCAAAACTGCTGGGTGCCAGAAGCTCTATGTGACTTAACCAGTGTGATCCCCTATGCGGTTTTAACAATAAAATCGCATAGATATTCCGGACCAGGCCACACCCATCATCTTTTATAGTTTTCAAACAATTGGGTATTATATTGTGTTTTTGTGCATTAGCATTAAAAAAAAGTGTATTTTTTTTTCACAAATTTTGCGTTTGAAAAACCACTGTGCAAATACTGTGTGACATATAAAATTGCAACATTCACCATTTTATTCTCTAGGGCCTCCGCTTTAAAAATGATATAATGCTTGGCGGTTTAAAGTAAAAATTACGGGGCGTGGCCTGACGCGAATGGCGGCGGACGCTTAGCTGAGGAGCTCCGACCATCCACGGAGCTATCCGCCGATATCCACGGAATTTGCCTCCACGATTGCCCTGACAGGACCGGGCTGTGCCGCCGAGTGATCCGGGCCCTGTATTCTCCAGCGCTGAGGCTCCTAGCCGCCCGGACCCGCCAATCGAGTCCCTGCCGGCCGCCGCCATCTTGGGCCTACCGGACCGCCGGAGAACACCAAGGCTGCACCGGAGGGAGAGGTAAGGGGCTACCATCGGTCCCCCACCATCATCTCCCCCCCTCGCCCAGGACCCATCTGAGGCATTTTCGGACTCCCACGGAACCCGGGGAGCCCGCGGCCGGCTCCGGCCTAGTGCGGCCTACTGAGGCCTAGGAATCCCCGGAGTTTCCTGCGGCTGCTGCCCGGGGATTCGTTCCGCGGCCGCTCCGGCCTACAATCACGGCTGAAATTTGCCTCCCTACATTGGCCTAGCTGCTCCCCCACATCCCCCCCTCTAGGAGACTTGCTTCGCATGCCATTTCCCTGTGGCTCTACATTCCTGTTGAACTGCTCCCTTTAATTTGCTTTCCTGGCTCGCTGTACCAAGCATCCTACCTCAAGTACCCCCTGCAGCCTCCTGTTCCCCCTGCTTACGGACCTGTTCTGGCTCTCACCGTATATCCATTTATTCTACTGCAGCAGGGGATTGGCAAATTTCCTTTGCTCCTACCTAGATGAACTTTCCATCCTCTCAGATCACAAGCCAGTATACCTCTCAGAATTACTACAGTGGATGTTATCCCGCATTGTCGCATGCCTATGCCTATATAGTCGCATCTTACCGTACGCAAGCCCCTCCTAACTAACTGACCTGTACTTTCCTCTGTAAGGGCCTGGTCTGACGTATGGAGCGGTGAGTCGGGCCACACTCTGCTCCTGGCTCCCCCCGGCCCCACGGGAATCATTTTTAGATCGTAAACCTGACCATACCCAGCGCCATGGGGAAAGACAAGCCCAAGGCGCACAGGGGCGGCAGTGGCCGTCACCCAGGAGGGGATTTGGATGACTACTTCGGCCATGGAAGGTTGTCTTCACAGCACCGCCCAGCACCTAAAGAGACGCCGGCTCCTCCGTCCCCAGTGTGCTCTGAACCGACCCTGCAATCTCAAGTGCGTTCCCACAACCTACTCTCACACCCCGAGGACATTGCCCTCTCCCCCAGGCTTACCAGAAGCCGCTCGAATGCCTCACTAGGATCGGGGGATGGGTGGGACATGGAATCGCAAATCAGATCCCTGCACGGCTACCTGAGGTCCCTTCCCACTAAAGATGACTTTGAACGCTGTGTGCATAGGATTGAGGAAACATATCGGAAGGAGATTTCGGACTTGAGAAAAGATGTGGGGGTACACTTTGATGATGTGGACAACACGGTTGATGGCCTGCGGGACACTATACAGTCACACGATCAGATCCTCAATGCCCACACTGTCCTGCTCCAGCAACTCTCATATCAGCAGGATTACCTCGAAAACCGTAGTCGCCGCAACAACATACGCATACGGGGGATACCTGAGTCAGTTGACCCCAAGAATCTACCTGCAGCGGTTACAGCCATCTTTAACCAGATACTCCAACGACCCAAAGATGACCCGATCGAACTGGACCGGGTGCACCGTACATCGGGTCCTCGCACCCCTGACCCCTCCTTTGTCCGTGACACTCTTTGCCGTGTCCATTTCTACAAAATAAAGGAGGACATTATGAGGGCCGCCAGCACACAACAGTCGATTCTATTCAACGACACGCCTATCATGCTCCTTCCTGATCTCTCCCGCCAAACACTAGCAATGCGGAAATCCCTGAGACCCCTCACGCAACTCCTACAAGCAAGACAAATTAAATACCAGTGGCGCTTTCCGTTCCATCTTCGAGTGCACCACGCGGGTAAAACCGCCATATTTCGTACATTGGGGGACCTGCCTACATTTCTCAGTACACTTGAACTGCCTCAAGTCGCGCTGCCCTATTGGCCGTTTGCTCCGACCACCCCTGGTCTACCCTACACTCCGCAGTGGCAGAAACAAGGTCGCAGGCGCACCCCTCGATCTCCGTTGCCTCAGGATCCTAACGGTTGACCCGTGCCTACGGGCCCACCCGGACCTGTTCTCTTTCTCCACTTTTGGGGTCCTGCCCCATGATGTGCTTGGACCCAAACGGGTCAAATAGCTTTACTGTTGATTAACCCTTTTGTTTACAGGTTTTTTGTATGTTT
This sequence comes from Lithobates pipiens, assembly GCF_037356315.1. Classification (NCBI taxonomy): domain Eukaryota; kingdom Metazoa; phylum Chordata; class Amphibia; order Anura; family Ranidae; genus Lithobates; species Lithobates pipiens. The sequence goes on along the minus strand of NW_027507789.1, from coordinate 52,776,796 downwards.
CTTGCGCCCTCTGTTGCTGTGCGTCCCCTCCCTTATCCTTATAGTTGGGGTGCTCAGTTATGCCTTATTTGATTGTTCCTGGATTGATCTCAGGACTTGTTCCTGCACCCCACTATCTGCGGCAGCCCCCCCCTGGGCTGCCCTTGCCATACTTACCAGTTGTTGCTATGTCTCCTCTAGATGTTTCTATTTCATGCCGGTTTACAAATGCATTTATTGATGACCGCTAGAATAATTTACATTGTTATGTTATTTGGTTTACTTTTCAGGTCGCAACTGAATCCGGTTTACCCGTGGGGCCGGGGTGCTGGGAGCTGCCCGGCTCGGTGATTCTGCTCCTCGCCCCCCTTTACGGGTTCTCTATTTGTTTTTGTTTTTTTGGGTTTTTTTTGCTGTGCGCCCCACGGTGTTCCTATGATCGCTGTGGGGTGCACCGATTTGTGCCTTTATGACAGGCTTTTTTTCTGCATGCTGCTTTCCTTTTGGAGCCACCTAGTGGCCTTTTTTGTTTTTGTCTTACTCACTATTTTTTTTTTACATGACCTCTTGGGCCTGTTTCCCACGATTGATGTTTACAGCTATTGTATTCTATATACCCCTGTTTATTTTATCGGGAACGGGTAACCATGCCTATTTTTTTTTACTACTCCCTATACGAGGTTGTTATGCTGTCTTTTCTCTCACTTCTTACCTTTTTTCCTCCCTCCGTCTTCCCTCTGCCTGTACCCTCCCACCCTCTGCCCCTTCCCTTGCCCCCCATGCCCGACCTCTATTCCCGCTCCCACACCCATCAGGGTTCGCCCATGGTGCCACTTATTATATTGATTCTGAGCTCCTCCCTACGACCCCCCCATGGCTAGTGACGGTTCCATAACCTTTGCTTTAATTGTAGAGGTTTCAACACGCCTGAGAAGCGGAGCCAGACACTCTACCATTTTCACAAGAAGCGTGCGAAAATTCTGCTGCTTCAAGAAACGCACTTTCGCGCAGGAGCTATCCCAGCCCTGCGCAATAGATATTACTCGCAATGGTTTCACAGTGTTAATCCTCAGGCCAAATCTAAGGGGGTATCTGTTGCCTTTCATAAATCTTTTAATCCGGAGGTTCTAGACTCTCTCATAGATGACTCGGGTCGCTATATTTTTCTGAAACTAAAACTAAATGATTTTCTTTTCACAGTGGCTAACATCTATGTGCCGAACGTGGGCCAGGCTCAGTTCCTCTCCTCGGTCCTCACCAGACTATCCTCCTTTGGAGGGTCAATTTTCATTATTGGAGGTGATCTCAACGTTGCCCTCTCCCCATCCGCAGACACATCCTCGGGTAAGTCTTCTGTTCCTCACTCCACCTTGACACACATTAAATCACTTCTACATTCATCCCATCTGGTGGATGCCTGGCAAATCCAGCATCCCACGGAAAGGGATTACAGCTACTTCTCCATTGCACACAACTCCTACAGTAGACTGGACCACTTTCTCATATCACAATCCCTACTTGACACACCTCTCCAAACTTCGATCGGTAATCTTCTGTGGTCCGACCATGCCCCGTCTACCTGACTCTGGTCCGCCCCCCTGCTACCCGTCGGGGAGTGAGCTGGAGACTTAACGACAATCTGCTGCGGGACACCGTGTGTATGGCGGATGTCTCTAAGGCCATTAAAGACTTTATAGGTGACCATTCCGCTGACACTACCTCCCCTATGAACCAGTGGGACACTCTCAAATGTGTGCTCCGGGGTACCCTTATACAACACGGTTCTCGCCTTAAAAAGGCCCGAGCCCATGACATAGGCAGACTCCTTACTACCATTGCGGACCTCGAACCCCTTCACAAAAAGGATTTGGACCCTGCTGTTTTTGTTCAGCTTTCCAATGCCCGCAGGGACCTACTCCAGCTCCTAGACGCGCACTCCCTGATCGCCAGGGATAAAGCGCGGAACCACTTCTACTCACTGGCAAACAAGTGTGGTAAGCACCTGGCTAGGATCATTCATCCTAGACCCCCGCGACATTCTATCCCCTTCATCGTTCGATCGGACCATACGAAAACGTTTAACACCTCTGGGATATCTGCATCCTTCAGGCAATACTACTCACAGCTCTATAACCTTCCGCATGCAACCCCCCCAGTTAGGTCCCCTCCATCTTCTGACCCCACGCAGGCTTATATCCTGGAGACCGCTCTACCTACTGTTGACACTGTGGACGCAACGACCTTGGATGAGCCCCTAACTACCTTTGACTTTTTACAGGCTATTAAAGTCCTTAAAGTGGGGAAATGCCCGGGCCCTGACGGCTTTACACCCCGGTTTTACAAAACTTTTGCCCCCCAGCTTGCACCCCTTCTGACAAAAGCCTTTAACTTGGTAGACAGTTCTAACCTCCCGTCCAAGGAATCTTTATCTGCTAACATCTCTATTATCCCTAAACCAGGCAAGGACCCATCCCAATGCAGCAGCTATCGGCCCATCTCCCTGCTCAACATAGATATTAAGCTATTCGCAAAAGTCCTAGCCACCCGTCTGTCCCCTCTATTACCTAAAATTATTCATAATGATCAGGTGGGGTTTGTCCCTGGCAGGGAGGCAAGGGACAACACCACCAAGACGATAAATCTCATATCCCTGATCCAACGTAAAGGCCTGAGAGCTTGCCTCTTATCCTTCGACGCTGAAAAGGCCTTCGATAGAGTCAGTTGGAGGTTTCTACAGCTGTCTCTAGAACAAATTGACCTCGGAGCTCCCTTCATCTCTAAAGTTATGTCCCTATACTCCCGACCCTCAGCTACGGTCCTGGTCAACGGTACCACATTGGCTCCCTTTGACATTGCAAACGGTAGCCGACAGGGCTGCCCCCTGTCCCCCCTCCTCTTTGTCATCATCATTGAACATTTGGCCTGTGCCATACGACAAAACCCCTCCATTCTTGGTATTCAAACTCCGTCTGCACATCACAAACTTTCCCTGTATGCTGATGACCTCCTTGTGTATATTCAGAATCCACACATCTCCTTACCATCCCTACTCAGTGAATTTCAACATTTTGGTATCTATAGTAACTTTAAGATCAACCTCTCTAAGACAGAAGCCCTCAACATATCCCTTACCCCCTCCATGCTGTCCCTTCTAAAATCCAACTTCTCATTTAAATGGCAGGCCAAGGGGATCTCTTACCTAGGGGTCGTTATACCCTCCAACCTAGCTGATTTGTTTTCCCTGAATTATATCCCCCTGCTTAACCGTATACGGAAGGACCTCAAGGAGTGGGGGGGGGGGGGATCTCCCTTGCCCTGGTTCGGACGGATTAATATCCTAAAGATGGACACTCTACCCAAGTTCCTGTATTTATCTCAAACAATCCCCATCCACGTCCCCAAATAATTTTTTATCTCCCTACGCTCGCTGGCAATCAGATTCATGTGGAACAGGGGCCTCCCCAGGGTTAAATTTAAACTGCTAACGATCCCGAAGACTATGGGAGGAACAGGCCTCCCTGACTTTGAGACTTACCATACAGCTGCTCATATGACTCGCATCATAGAATGGTTCTCTCGCCCTTCCTGCAAGGCCTCGGTGTCTGTTGAACAGGACCTTTCTCCTGTAGATCTCCGAGCTCTTCCGTGGGGTTATAAACAGGACTACTCTCGTATGACATCCTTATCCCCACTGACTTTGGCCTCCCTGAAGCTGTGGTATATGATGGGGCTAAACACCACTCTCTCCTCTGATCCGGGCCCCTTGACGTCCCTCTTTGACCATCCTGCTTTACCACAAAGTACAGGGGCAGCCTCCCTAGGACCCTTTAAGCGTACAGAGTGGCCGCAAGCCCGCACATTTGTGCACCCCTCTCAGGGGACCCCGGTCTCCGTGGCAGACTCCGGAGATTGGCTCACGGCCCTACATGTGTCCACATTTACCAAACACTCCTACATTCGCCTACACTCCTCCTCTCAAATACATCGCAAGCTTACCAACTTCGAGGAACTGTGCTCGCTTCCAGAAACTCTTACTATCCTCCTTATATAACCTACTACAGACTTTAGCACATGATCAACTCCCACATTACACCAGGCTGTGGTCTGCGGATTTGGGTGAAGACATCTCTGTGCCGGAATGGCAAACCTCTTTCCATTTCACACATAAGTCAACCATCTCCTGCTACTCCCAAGAAAAGAACTACAAACTATTGTCCAGGTGGTACAGGGACCCTGCTACTTTACACAGGATTTTCCTGTCTACCCCAGCCACCTGCTGGCGCTGTGAAGCTTCAGTCGGAACTTATATGCATGTCTGGTGGGACTGTGAGAGGATCCGCCCCTTCTGGACACAGGTTTTTGAATGTTATAATCTCTTAGCTGATATTCTGGTTCCTATCTCTCCGAAAATTGCATTACTCTCTATACTGCCCGGGTCTATTAAATCAGAGAGACAAAGATTGCTCCGTTTCTTTATGTCCTCTGCTAGACAACTGATACCTGCTTATTGGAAGAAGACGAACACTCCCCCATTGTCATGGTGGGTGTCGATTATGAATGACACCATGAGAATGGAGGAGATGTTGGCACTGGACAATGACACTTACGCCAAATTTATTTCTCAATGGTCGATCTGGCTCCGCTTCTCTTCCTCTGACACCTTAATGAACCAAATCTTGAACGCATAGGGACACTGTGGGCTCTTTCTTACCCTACCCCCCCCCACCCATATTCCTTCCCCCTCCCCCCCTTCCCCCCCCCTCTCCTCTCCTCTTGCTATTTAGCTTCCCCCTCTACCGCCTTGCTCCTCTTTACTTTGCTCCTCTCTCTTCTCTCTCTCTTTCTATCTTTTTTATGTTATTGTTTAAATATTGTCTCATGTAGTAACCCATGAGTATTTCTCGCTACTGTGGCCTCGTGGATCGGTGAGCAGGCCGTCTTCTCTACTCTCCAAGCTTCCCGTCGGGGACCGGCTGTGGCCGATAGTCATTAGCCGGCCTCCCGTAATTGTACTCCTGTTACTGTTCCTGCTTGCATTTGCCTCATGATGGTTACTGTTTTATTGTTTTTACTTGAAATGTTTCAATAAAAATATTTTCAACACTAAAGTAAAAATTACATTTTTTACAGAGTGGGTAATGTGTGGCAGAAGCTTCCAATGTTCCAAATGCCAGGACAGTTCAAACACCCCCCAAACGATCCCTTTTTGAAAAAAGTAAACACCCAAGGTTTATGTTGAGAGGCATGTTGAGCCCATGGAAGATTTAATTTTTTGCCACAGGTTATTGGAAAATAACAATAAATTGCTTTTTTTCATTTATAGAAAGTTGTCACTTTAATGAGATATTTCTCACACATGCCATTGGGTACATGTGGAAAACACATTCTGCTACTTCTCCTGAGTATGGGGATATCACATGTGAGAGACTTTTTTGGCAGCCTAGCCACATATAGGAGCCCAAAATTCAATGACCACCTTCAGACTTTCAAGGAGTGTTATTTCCTCATTTAACTTCCTCACTACCTATCACAGTTTTGGAGGCCCTGAAATGCCAGGATAGTACAAAACATCACCCAAATGACCCCTTTTTTGAAAAGTAGACACTCCAAGGTACTTGCTAAGAGACAGTTGCCTCAAGTTTTGGGAAATTAAGAAAGAAAACACTTTTTTATTTTATTTTAATTAATACTCAACAGAAGTAGCAGAATGTGTTTGGGGTGTCCAATTTCCAAAAAGGGGTAATTTGGGTGGTATTTGCATTATCTTGGCATTTCTGGGCTTACAAAACTGTAAGGAAGCGACATTAGGAAATTAGGGCCTTTGAAAGCCTGAAGGTGGCCGTTGGTTTTGAGCCCTTGTATGCCTAGGGCCCAAAAAAGTTTCATGTATGTGGCATCCCTACACTTGGGAGAAGTAGCAATATGTATTTTAGGGTATAATTACAGAAAAAAAATTTTTTTTTTTATATTTGCCAAAAACTTGTAGCAAAAATAATCTTCCATGCACTTAACATGCCTCTCAGCATGCACTTAACATGCCTCTCAGCAAATACCTTTGGAAGTAAAAGCTGTGTAAATTCCAGTATATATACCATAGACATGTAGCAGAATAAATTTTGATCATATGGGATATTTTTTATAACATACAGAAGAAAATATTTTTTCTAAACTTTTTTACTTTATAGCGCAAAAAGTAAAAAACGTAGTGGTGATCAAATACCACAAAAAAATCTCTATTTGTGTGAAGAAAATTATAGAAATTTAATTTGGGTACTACAGTGTTGCATGACCGAGCAAATGGCAGTTAAAGTAGCACAGTGCTGAATATCAAAAAAATGCTCTGGTCATTAAGGGGGTAATCCTTCCAGCATTGAAATGGTTAAAGCTAAACTTTAGAGTTTTGATTGCCATATCTTCCCCTTCAGCAGAGATGGTTAGACTTTTGGTCCCGTGAGCAACACTGGAGGGAGCCATGAGCAGTATTTTCTCCACTAGGATATTTCAGTGCTTGTAATACTCCAATATTTTAAGACTTAGCATAGCTTTACATTAACAACCAAGTGTAGATCCTTCTGGTCTTTTCAGGCATCATTTGAAGACATGACATGAAAGTCAAAAACACAATTTATAACTGTTGAGAAAGGTTGCACATGCACATAAGGTAAAAGGGACACGACCACACAGCATACGAACTATCCAATAAACCTCACGGTGTTCTGGAGGTAATACATTTCTAAACAGTTCCTTATTATGTACACTGTATTGAAAGACCTAACCTTTAGTTTCTTGCACAGCTTGATGTGAGCGTCCTGTTCTCAAGGGGAATTATTTTTAGATAAACCTTGAGCCACAAAGTTGGTTTAGCTCACATATATTAAAATACATTTATCACCTCTGCATATATTTTAATATATTTACGGTGCCCGCAATGCCCTTTGCATCTAAAACAGGCTGGAAGCCTGCCTTCATATTGTGCAAATGTCCAAAATAGAAAATATTCTATAGAAATGATGTCCAACGGAATAGGTTTAATGTGCTGGATAAGACATTAGATGGATAAAATCTGGATAAAACATGAGACATGAGAAGTACTTAAGAATTAAATAGCTTCTGAGTAAAACTAAATACTTGCAGTGCTTATACAGCTGAGGACTTATTCTATATAAGGAGGCCCCTATGTAGGGATAGTAGGAAATTGTACCTTCCAGGAAATGTTGTCAAATTTAGTCTCTAATTTCTCAATGCAGCACTGATAAGCAAAATTTTTTAAAAAAATAAATAAATAATAATAATTCCTATTGGGGTCAATGTATAAGGTCATAACAAGAAGTTACCCAGTTCCCTCCAGAGTAGTACATTTCAATCCCTCGTCATCTTAAAAATGTTTCTGTCATTACAGCTATGAAGGTAACATGAAACACATCAGGTGGTGTTGCCCTGTAGTGATCATTCCCTAGTCCACTGTATTTCTTCATCTATCTTCACTACCTTGAACCTTCATTGGGTGAAATCCTTGGCTAGCTTTATTACATACTAATATGATATCCTCCAGCAGAAGCTAGCAAACTTTATCTTTCTTGGCAGTTAAACAAACTATTGGGACTACCTGGAAAATAAATAAATACATCTTTCTTAAAAGTAGTGTTGCTTGCATGACTTGTATGGACTCCTTGACTAGAGCCCAGATTCCATCTCCTATCTCTAAAATGTTGCTGACTGTAAAGCAAGTGATCAACCTCTGGGACCACCATCCACTGAACCTTACTCTGTTCCCATCCTCCCCTCAAACCCCCCCCCCCCCACTTCGTTCATCTTTCCTCCTATTATTACATCTTATTACCTTTGCACTACTCTTCCCAAACTCTACTGCCCATGGGATTTCTAGCCACCTCCAGAAAATAAGTCACCTTACCATTCTATTTGATTATTATTATTCAGGATTTATATAGCACCAACAGTTGAGGCAATGCTTTACAATGTAAAGGGGGACAGTATGATTACAATCCAATTCAATACAGTAGGAATAGGAGGGTCCTGCTCATGAAGCTTACAATCTAAAGGGAGGAGGAAGTGGTACAAAAGGTAATGGCTACAGGGGATGATCTGATGGAGGTGACTTGAGTACAGTTCTTAGGTGGAGGTGGGATAGACTTCCCTGAATAAGTGAGTTTTCAAGGATCGCCTAAAGGCAGACAGGGTAGTGGCTGCCTGGACATACTAAAGCAGGGGGTTACAGAGGATGGGAGAGGCTCTAGAGAAGTCCTGGGAGCGAGCATGGGAGGAAGTAACAAGGGAGCTTGAGAGCAGGAAATCTTGGGAGGAAGTAGAGAGGATGATTTGGGCTATATCTGTAGATGAGGTTTGTGATGTAGCTGGGGGTGTCGTTGTAGATGGCCTTCTATGTTGTGGTCAGTATTTTGTATTTTTTACAATGGGGTAGGAGAAGCTCATATTTTCACATACATCAAAAATTAAAACACATCTGCTCCAATTTGACTGCCTTATAAATTGCCAAGTGCATGACTCCAGCACCCCGAAGGTTCAATTGCCGTCTCCCTTGTGGCAGTCTATGTATGTCAATTCCTTTGTACCTTCCTTACCCGTTACTGTTGAAGTGTTTAACTTTAAACATGTAGCTTGCAGAGAAGTAGTCCAGACTTCAAAGTGCTTTTAAAGGATTTTTGCCGGTGTTCATTCGTCATCGTCGCATCAAACACAAAAGAGATTCCCTTGCAGGGGGGTCTTTGTCAGCATAGTCTAATACACAAAAAATATTAGACTCCTAGCTCACTGTTAGATAATTTTGGTCTGCTTAGATCTGTAGGCTGTTGCAGTATAAAGGGTGTGGACCTACATACAGCTGCAGAGCCCTACAACTACCACCAGTTTATCTCACAAAACACCAAAGACTAGGGGGCAGGTAAACCTCATCTATGACCCTGCCCTAGGCCCAAAGTGGCTGTTTGTCACATACCCATCCCCGCCATTTGAACCCTTGGGTTCGAACATCAGCTACAAAGACAGTGGGCACCTGAATTTTTCTGATAAGAACCCATCAAATGCTTAGCTTTGAATGAGAAGCAGGAATCAATGTGTGACTCTTGGGTTTAATTTTTTGGCCTAAACCATCTATTGCAGAGGAGCATGCATACCATCCCAAATTTGCTGGGACCATCCCAGAATATAACTTAAATTCTGGCGTTCTGCGAGTCCAGAGCTAATTGCTGGAACTAGTCCCGGCACTTGGCTCCACTATGCCTTCTAACATCAGTACGCTAGTGGAGGCACCTGGCGTACCTACCCTGCATCTCTAGCCCCACATGCGTACCTCCTCTATGGCAGAATAACTATTTCATGAATTAAAAATGAACAAAAACAGTAAAGTAAGCACAATTTTTTGTATAATGTGAAAGATGATGTTACACCGAGTAAATAGATACCCAATAGGGATGAGCCCGATGTTCGGTTCTAGCGTAAGTTCGTCTCGAACATCGGGTGTTCACCAAATAGCGAACAATTTGGGGTGTTCACAGCAAATTCGAAAGCCGTGGAACACCCTTTAAAAGTATATGGGAGAAATCAAAAGTGCTCATTTTAAAGGCTTATATGCATGGTATTGTCATAAAAAAGTGTTTGGGCACCTGGGTCCTGCCCCAGGGGACATGTATCAATGCAAAAAAAAGTTTTAAAAACTAACGTTTTTTCGGGAGCAGTGATTTTAATAATGCTTAACGTGAAACAATAACAGTGAAATATTCCTTTAAATTTCGTACCTGTCTATAGTATGCTTGTAAAGTGGTGCATTTTTCCCGTGTTTAGAACAGTCCCTGCACAAAATGACATTTCGAAAGGAAAAAAAGTAATTTAAAACTACACGTGGCTATAATGAATTGTCGGGTCCCGGCAACACAGATAAAAGTAATTGAAAAAAACGGCATGGGATCCCCCCAGTCCATTACCCTTTGGTTCTGGTATGAATATTAAAAGGGAACCCCGAACCAAAATATTTAAAACAAAATGCGTGGGGGTCCCCCCAAATTCCATACCAGGCCCTTAAGGTCTGCACTGCACCAACACTGGGAACACTGCGCCAATTTTTTTTTTTAAATGGCGTGGGGTACCCCTAAAAATGGTATGGATTTTAAGGGGAACGCTGTGCCAAAATGTAAAGAAAAAAATGGCATGGGGCCCCCCCCAAAAATCCATACCAGAACCTTATCAGAGCACGCAACCTGTTAGGCCGAAAGGAAAGAGGGGGGACAAGAGAGCGCCCCCCCTCCTGAACCGTACCAGGCCACATGCCCTCAACATGGGGAGGGTGCTTTGAATGAATGAATGAAATACTTGTATAGCGCACAATGCGAACTGAATCGCCTCTAGGTAGCCCCCCAAAGCACTTTGTCCCCATATTGACGGGGACAAGGGCCTCATTCCCACAATCCTTGCCCGGTGGTTGTGGGGGTCTGCGGGTGGGAGCTTATCAGAATCTGGAAGCCCCCTTTAACAAGGGGACCCCCAGATCCCGCCCCTCCCCCCCCGTTTGAAATGGTAACGGGTAACGTACCATTTCACAAAAAGTGTCAAAATGTTAAAAAAAAAACAAGACACAGCTTGGTACAAGTCCTTTATTAAAAAATAAAAATGTCCCACAAAGTCCATTCATCTTCTAACGCTCCGCCGACGGACCGAAAAATTAAATAAAAAAGAACCGCCTCCATGGGAGGCACCCACTGTATGACACTTCAGCGTTGATAACAGTTCTTTTATAACTGAGGGTGGGCCACACAGTGACGTACCCGGTGTGACCCGTCCCCTCTGACGCATGGGGACTTCCATGCATCAGAGGCCTCGCCTGTGGCCCACGCCCTCAGTTATAAAAGAACTGTCATCGGCTCTGAAGCATCATACAGTGGGTGCTTTTTTATTTTATTTTTCGGTCCGTCTGGGGAGCAATAGAAGATGAATGGACTTTGTGGGACATTTTTATTTTTTTATTTTTTTAATAAAGGTCTTGTCCCAAGCTGCGTCTTGTTTTAATTTTTTTTTAACATTTTTGACACTTTTTTTGTGAAATGGTACGGGTACAAATTACCCACTACCATTTCAAAACGGGGAGGACTGGGATCTGGGGGTCCCCTTGTTAAAGGGGGCTTCCAGATTCCAATAAGCCCCCCATCCGCAAACCCCCACAAACACCGGGCAAGGGTTGTGGGGATGAGGCCCTTGTCCCCATCAACAATTTCGTTAAATTCATTTTTGGATTTCCTTACGTTTTCTACCAAATTCGAAAAATCGGTTGCATTCAAAAATTTCGAAAATATTTCTACCGAAATCAAAATGATTTCAACATGATTCGAAATTATTTCAACCGCATTCGAAAACTATTTCAACCGGATTAGAAAATATTTTGCGACCTGACTTTGGGGCCCTCATTTGGTGTTTCTAGCTATAAGTGACCCCGAGATATGTGGCCCCAAATTCGGGTCGCAAAATGTCATTCTCTGCTGCAGAAAAGTACTTGGCATAATGCCCATATCTGGGGTCACTTGGTGGCAGGTGATGTGGCAAGTGGACAATCCACAACTTGGTCACGTGGTACTCGTGGCCAGTCACTGTTAATAGTCTACAGGAGATCTGCTAAAAAAATAGATACTATTAGTCTGCAGGAGATCTGGTGAGAAAATGAAATAGATACTAATAGTCTGCAGGAGATCTGCAAAAAATGAAATAGATGCTAATAGTCTGCAGGAGATCTTATGGAAACGAATAGTAATCTGCAAAAGAAATTAAAAATGAAATAGATAGTATCTATATTCTATTCTGTTCTATTGTTTTTCTAGTCTATTCTCTATTTCCACTCTAATCTTTTCTATTCAAATTCGAATTCATTCTATACGAAATTCAAATGTCGGAAATTATATATATATATATATATATATATATATATATATATATATATATATATATATTATAAAGCACCATCTTCTGAAATTTCTAATTTAGTATATAATGATTTCGATTTTAATAGAAAAGATTTTAATAGAATATAAAAGAATAGACTAGAAAAACAATAGAACAGAACAGAATAAAATATAATATATTCTATTCTGTTCTATCGTTTTTCTAGTCTATTTTCTATTTTATTATTACTTTTCTATCCAAATTTAAAATGAATTAATTAAAAAATTTGAATTCATACTATTCGAAATTCAAATTTATTCTATTTGAAATTTGAATTTCAGAAGATGGTTGTATATTCTTTCTATTTTATTCTATTAAATTATATTTTTTTCTAATCTTTTCTATTTGAATTAGTAATTTTGGAAGATGGTTAGTTACTTACTTATATACATCTGTCACATCAACTTCTCATACTTGCAGTGTACCAGTGCAAAAAAACACAAACATCTTATTTCATTTATATTTATCACATCAATGAAGTTGTCAGCATGCCTGATTGAAGAAGTCATGGATGACACCTGCCACGAGTGCCACGTGACTTGCCACAAATGCCACATGACCAAGTTGTGGATTGTCCACTTGCCATGTCACCTGCCACAGGTTGGTTCCTAGCACCAAGTGACCCCAAGATATGGACAATATGTCAAGTACTTTTCTGCAGAAGAGAATGACATTTTGCGACCTGAATTTGGGGCCCCGTAACTCGGGGTCACTTGAAGCTAGAAACCCTAAATTTGGACATGTTGTAGTGCTAGTTCTACTGTGTTTGCATACCAAATTTGTTTCTAGCAATAAGTGTCCTCGAGATACGTGGCCCAAAATTCGGGTCGTAAAATGTCATTTTTCGAATTTGATTTGAATTTTGTTTGAATTCGTTAGCATTGTAATTCGGTAATTCGGATGCATCCGAATGTCCGAATAATGAAAATTTGTCTGAATTTCGAGTCGGAGTGAAACAAAATGCACATGTCTAATCCCGATAGCATCTCACTCTACTGAGTCGATCCCGGGAGCCCCGGGAATTAAGGTAGGGGAGCCATCTCTTTCACAAATCCTGGACATTATTTAGTCCTGCCATGCCTTTCTCTCAAATAGAAACCCTCCAGGTAGACTTTGCTATCCTTAAGGATGATGTGCATAAAGTACGGCATAGAGTGACTAATGCAGAATAGCGCATTAGTGCAGTGGAGGTTGATCTCAACCCCCTTCTGGTCACAGTAAGAGAGGTGGTGGCAGACCACGAGTCCCAGGAGGCTAAACTGGGGGTCATAGAAGACAGACTGAACTGGAATAACCTTCAGTTCCTGGTTTTCCCAGAGGGAAAACATGCTGAAGAATTCTTACTTACCCGGCCAAAGCAAACCTTTGGAGAGGAGAGTTTCTCTCATCTGTTCGCTATTGAAAGAGCCCACTGGGTGCCACCGAGGGCCCTTCCATCGGGAAGGTTCGCTAGACCACTACTGGCACATTTCCCTTAATTCAGGGATAAAGAAACCTTCCTCCACTGTGCCATAAATATGCCCAAATTGCTTTAAAACAACAACCACATTACCGTCTTCCCTGATTTCTCTGCTGCAACACAGAAACAACGTGCAGCATTTCAAAGTGTAAAGCAATGTCTATGTGATTGTAGTTTGCATGCTGTATCCCACGAGGCTTCGAGTGGTACACAAAGGCAAAATCCAATTCTTCACATCACCTAAAGAAGCCAATAGATGGCTGGAGTCACTTGGAAGCACTTAATGGTCAACAGATCTAATTTTTTTTTTTTTTGGTGCAACACGTGGGAGGACTCCATACCGGGCCTATTCTGGCACTTCTCTCCTACATGTCAAAATCATCATTTTTTTGCTAGAAAATTACGCAGAACCCCCAAACATTATATATGTTTTTTTAGCAGACACCTTAGGGATAAATAAAATAATAATATAAAATGGCAGTCATTGCAACTTTTTATCTCGCACGATATTTGCGCAATAATTTTCCAAACGCCTTATTTTTTGGAAAAAAAAACGGTTTCATGAATTAAAAAATAACAAAACAGTAAAGTTAGCCCAATTTTTTTGTATAATGTGAAAGAAGATATTACTGCAAGTAAACAGAGACCTAACATGTCACGCTTTAAAATTGTGCACACTCATGGAATAGCGCCAAATTCGGTACTTAAAAATCTACATCTCTTTGAAAATGTTTACAGGTTACCAGTTTAGAGTTACAGAGGAGGTCTAGGGCTACAATTATTGCTCTCGCTCTAACGCACACGGCACTACCTCACATGTGTGGTTTGAACATCATTTACATATGTGGGCGGGCTTACAGGTTTGTTTCCTTCTGAGCGCGAGCTACCGGGGACAGGGGTGTTTTAAAAAAAATATATTTTTTATTTAACTTTTTTTTTTACATTACATTTTTTTTATCACTTTTTTTCCTATTACAAGGAATGTAAATATTTCTTGTAATAGGACTCTATTGTAATAGGTCCTCTTTATGGAGAGATGCGGGGTCTTATTCTCCTCCAGGCTGTAAAGCATAAAATCGGGGAAAAAAAATTATCCGATCTCATGCTCACAGCCACGATCGCGGCTTTGTTTACAATGCGGGGTCCGGGCGTGATGTCATAACATCACGTCCGGGCGTCTGATGGTCATAGAGATGACTGGTGACCATCTGGTCACCGGAAATCTCTATGCTCGTCATCCGGTAGTGGGCGATTCTTTCTCCGGGCCACCTGATGGCATGGGAGAGGCCAGAGAAGCACCGGATGGTGGCGGGAGGGGGGATGTAGCTACAGGCATCATTCAGATATCCCCCAACAAAGTAGAGGACGTCTTTTTACTATGGCCCGGTAGGGAAGTGGTTAATGTCATTGTATACCATATGTTTGGCCATTCAGGTTAGCATACAGATGGCTGTGGACTTTTATACAGTCTTATGTTGCTTCGCTTCTCGAACTGTCTAATTGCAGTTTACTGACTGTTTTGCTGCTCTCTGGCTGGATGAAGAAGAATTCTCTCACTAGAGTCACACTGTTGTAATGATGTTTGGGGAAAAAGCCTGTAGTATGTTTGGGACTGTAGGCAGGGAGGAGGGGTTTGGGGAAAAGATCCTCTGTTTTGGATCACTTCAGACTGAGATATCTTTTTTTGGTTCCAAATGTTTTTTATTATTTTCTTAACCTATAAAGTTGATGGTTGCAGAATGTATATGGTTGTCGTCACCTTCTCCAAAAGTGGAGTAGGTTCTCACTGATTTATGCATTCCCTCCTATTCTGTCTGCGTCCATGGCTTCTTTGCAGGATCAAGCAGGAAGGGAAGTCGTTGATTCTTGTGGCCCCCAGCAGGGCCCAGGAAATCTTGGTATGCAGAGATCGTAAAGATGGCAGTAGGGGACCCATGGACCTTACCATTACAGCCAGACCTTCTCTCGCAAGGTTCAGTGTTCCATCCTACGCTACAAACGCTAAATTTAACAGTTTGGCTATTGAGACCCACACTCTGAAGAAGCGTGGGCTGTCAGGTTCAGTAGTTTATACCTTGGTTAATGCAAGGGAGCCGGCCTCCATAATTATATATTATGGAGTCTGGGAAACATATGTTCCCTGGTGTGAAACCAGGGGTTGCACCCCAGGAAATAGGTCAAAGGTAGAATCCTTGACTTTCTGCAGATGGGGTGAAAAATAAAGCTGGCCTTGAGTGCTTAATAAGGACAGGTCTCGGCCTTATCAGTATTATTTCAATGACCACTTGCTTTGCATTCTTTGGTTCGTAACTTTATTCAGGGGGTAACATGGCTTAATCTCCGGTTAGGTAACCCCTGAACCCTTGGGACCTGAATTTAGTTTTGTCAGCATTACAAAACAGCCTTTTTTTTGGCCCAATACGACATATTTCCTTGGTCCTCTTTTGACAACGAAACTATTTTTTCTGGTAACCATATCTGCTGCAAGAAGGGTACGGAAATCGGCAGCTCTTTCTTATAAAGAGACATATTTTTAATGTTCACAAGAATAAAGTAGTATTGCGTCCTCATCCTAACTTTTTACCGAAGGTAATATCAGGTTTTTATCTAAACCAGGATATTGTTCTACATTCATTTTTCCAGAACCCTGTTCTATGGAAGAAAAATCACTACATTCTCTTGATGTGGTGAGAGCAGTCAAAGTCTACTTAAAGGGTATGATCTATACCGCGCTGGCCGTACAGGATGAGACTAGGATCTCCCATTTGTTTGAGCTCTGGCACAGTGACATTCCAGAACTTACTGAAGAGGACTGGGAGGAGGGTATACAGCAATACCTGACCCTGGCGATTTCTGCAAGGGACAGGTATATACAATTGAAGTTCCTCCACCGGGTATACTTTTCGCCGGCACGCCTGGCAAGGATTTACCCTGACCGACTGACTACCTGCCCTAGATGCAACGAAGACAATGCTGACTTTTTTCACATGGTGTGGTCCTGCCCCGGGATAGTGGGATTCTGGAAAGGCGTCTTGGCCGACATTAATGCTGTGGGGGAGCTTACGATCCCACTTAGCCCAATACCTCTCCTGCTGGGTATCTGTGATTTTTTGGAAATCTGCTGGGGGAAGAAACTGTTTATTTTCTACACTACACTATACGCGAGGAAAGCAATACTATTGCAATGGAATCAACCTCTCTCTCCTACTAAAAAATTGTGGCAGTCCCTGGTGAACGCGGCTTTGCCGCTATACAAACTCACGTATCTGGGTAGGAACTGCCCCAGGAAATTTGGGAAGATATGGGCGGCATGGGTTGAGGCGAAGCATTTGGCCATTGATTAGGCTAGGGGGGTGGTGGGGTGTGGGTTCCTTTCTTGTTATCTTCTGTGGTTTTTGTATTGAGGAGGGTGGGCTCGGGTTATGTCTGTAATCTGTACTGCAATGACTAGTGACTCTACACATTGCTAGGTAATGTCTGTCTTCCATGTATGCTGCAATTTGGTTCTCTGTCTGCACATGATATGTATGTACCCTGTTGATGCATGTTTGTTTTCTATTTTCTTTTGGAAAATATAAATAAAAATATTTGTTAAAAAGTCTACTTAAAGGTGACTTCTCAGATTTGGAAAATGGATGTTTTGTTCGTGTTGCCTGAAGGTCCTAAAAGAGGACAGGCAGCATCAAAATCTACTATTTCTAAATGGATTCGACAAGTAATCTTTCAAGCTTATGGTATAAAGAGGTAGTTCTACCCTCTCAAATCAAAGCGCACTCCGCTAGGGCTGTTAGTACTTCATGGGCAGTGCATCACCAAGCCTACATGGCTATATTCTGCAAGGCCGCAACTTGTTCTTCAATCCATACATTTACCAGATCCTATCTGGTGGATGTAAAAAGACATGAAGAGGATGTCGCCTTTGGGCGCAGTGTACTGCAAGCAGCAGTATAAATCCTCTGATCTCATGGTGCCCTACTTTGGTTTTATCTCCCTCCCCTTAGTTGGCATTGCTCTGGGAAATCCCACATAGTAATTACTATGGCTCTGTGTCCCGTGATGTACGAATAAAGAAAATAGGATTTTTATAACAGCTTACCTGTAAAATCCTTTTCTTTTGAAGTAAATCACAGGACACAGAGGTCCCGTCCCTCTTTCTAGTATACACCTGTATTGCTTTGCTGCAAAATGGAGATACTCCTGGTATGGGAGGGGTTATATAGGGAGGCAACTTCCTATTTAAGGTTGTGCTAGTGTCCAGCACCTGAAGGTGGACTATAACCCACATAGTAGTTACTATGGCTCTGTGTCCCGTGATGTACTTCAAAAGAAAAGTATTTTACAGGTAAGCTGTTATAAAAATCCTATTTGTAGCTGCTGACTTAATTTTTTGTTATTAGGGTAATTATCCTCTTTAACCGCATGCCAGATCACAGATCCGTCTTCCTGCATTGCAGAAAGACAGGATCTGTGTGATCTCCCCTGTCAGAACGGAGATCATTCTGTCACTGCAGGGAACGATTGCGGGTGGCCAGTGGACATCGAGTCCACCCCATCCACTCATTGGCTCCCCCACTGGCCAGTGGGCACGCGCCATGTTCCGGCCAATGTACAGTGACGGCGATTCGTGAGAAGTAGCCACATTGCTGCAGTACAACTGCGGCAGCCTGTCCTTAAGCGGTTAATGAAGGTACAACATTTAGAAAGTCATATGGTTGATGATTAAAACAGGCACATCTAACTTTTATTCAAAGCATCCAAGGTAAAGTTGTCCACATAGAACATCCTCCACACCACCAACATCATCCCTTCCTCGAGCGCTTCAAGCCTCGCTTTCAGATCGCTCTACTGCAGGGTAGTCTTCCTGGTCATGATTACAGACTGTCAGCGGTGAGAGCCGGTGATGCGGAGGATGGTCTATGTGGAAAGTTTTCCCCTGGATGCCTGCGTACATAGATGTGCCCTATTTAATCATCAACCATGTGAGTTGCTAAATGTACCTTCAATGTAACCACCTCTTTTATACACTGTATACACTGCTGGATTTCGGTTCTAATCCCCTTGTGGATGGATATTTTATGGTTACACAACCTATCACATTGCTATAATCTTTTTATATGGACTATAAACAGATAGACTTATGAACAAATGGTTGTGGAACAAATCATTTGAGTTTCCACTATTTCTTATGGGGAAATTGGATTTGATATGCAAGTGCTTTTAATTACAAGCATGTATCCTGAATGAATTATGCTCGCAATCCAAGTTTTTACTGTATTTCACAAAGAGGCTTTAGAATGTTTTGACAGAACTTTGGAATACTTGGATAAATGGTTCAATTTTGGTATGTTACCTTTCAAACATTATGCGTGTTTGAATTTTAAAAAGGTTTCAGGTTTCATTCGGGTAGATTTCAGAACATTATGTTCTGAACATCAAAGATACAATGTGCAACGAAGCCTTGTACAAAGCATTTTTGCTGCTAAGGACAGCAATGCTAGCAATAACAGAAATGGAAGATCTTTTCTGGTCTGGTCATCCGCTCACAGATCGTACGTACGACGCACGCGTGTTCCGCTTTATATACACTGCGCATGCATGAAACTCCGCTTGCCCTGACCTTCTTTATAGCATATTTCCCGCCCCATCTCTTTTGGCGCAGTGGGAGAGCACATGGCGGAGAAAGAACAAGTGCATGAAGACAGCAGCAATGACCAAAGGCCGGAGCCACGAACGTCCCAATCCCAGAGGAGATTTAAGGCCTCTAATATGTCCTTTGTAGAGATGGTGGACATCTTGAAGAGGGCAGACTATGACGGGAAGCATGGACCTTACCCAAACCCAAATGTCAGAAAGGCCAAGATCATGACTAAAGTTGTGAAAAGTCTGCAGAAGAATTTTGGGGTACAGCGATCCGAGGATCAACTGAGGAAACGATGGTCAGACTTCAAATTGAGGGAGCAGGATCAGTACAGAAGAATTAAGAGAGTTCTGCAAAAAAGTAAGTATTTTGGTGTGTGTTCCTATTCTTCTTATATGTTCATGCTGCTCCATGTGCTTTTCTTTACTGTTGTACAGTTTAAAATGGCAAGTTTCAGGTTCGTGGGCACAGTAATTTTTCGTAGTAAAAATCGCTCTTTTGCCCACTAATACGATATTTTTGGCAGATGCAGGTTAAAAGAAGCTTATTACATTGATGTCTAGGTGGGTTTGTAACTAGAATGAAATCCAAACTTGATTCAGTGTAAGGAGAGGACACTCAGCAGCTGTTTACACATATGGACGCAGGAGCACTAGTGTGAGACACCAGAACAAACTTTTTAGGGTGCCCCACACAGGTGCTCCAGTGGATACTAGGGGTGTCTCCATGTGTGAAACTTTACCCAAAAAGGTAAGTATTCCAGCTTTAATTAAGTGAAAAAATCATGTCTTCAGCTTGGAACTCTGCCAAAACAGACAATTGTACGACACTTCCAAGCAATGTTTCATATTCCTATTTCTTGCCTCAAATATCTGTGTGTTAAGTATACCTATTTTTTATTCACATAGGGTAGAAAAGAATCGGGACATCAGAGGACACCAGGGACCCCCAACCTCCTAAAGAATGTGAAATCCTAAAACCACAACCTGAGGATGTGGAAGAAGGAGAGATTTATGAAGTGGGCGAAATAGTGACCACAACAGGTGAGTGTCTGAGACCACAGCTTCAGGTAATAGATGTATGCCTGCATATTTACAGTATGTACATGGTGTGTTTTTTTATTTTAGGTGATGTTGGTGTCGTGGAAGAATCTAATTTCACAGGTGCAAATGCACACATCCTCATTGGGGAGATAATGGTGTGCAATCGGGATTTACAGAAGATCAAGGAAGACAACAATGATGTGGAAAAAAAAGACTCAAAAACATCATTGATGTTTTAGGCAGAGTATAAAACAAACACACCAACATTTTTGATTTTTTTTTATTATTATAACTTTTCTAAAAAATGTTCAAAGCCAAATTTTGAAGATGCACACAATGTATGCGTTTTGTGGGTGCAACCCAGAGGAAGGGGTTGTACCCCCCAAACACGTCCATTGAACCGCCATGATGGGAGCTAGCACATGCTGACATTTGGCATGGGATCAGGAGGGAAATCCTAATTTTGACTCCCAATTTGTGTGCATCTTCAAAATTTGCCTTTCACATGGTTGAGATCACGCCATCTGATGAAGGCATTATCAACACAGTTTGGACATACTAATGTCTGATATTGCCTTCAATTTATCAAAGTTGAACTTTGTAAGTTCCTGAGTTGTGTATTGGTTTATGTTTTTTTAAAAATGTCAGTTTACCACAAAAAAAGGTTATTTCTACTGTCCCAAAAAAATATGTGGGTTTATTCAAAAACCCTTTTCTAAACGCACATGTGAATGTGCACAGAGTAAAAAAAAATTCTACTCAACAATATGTGGCTTCTTCTTTCAATGCTCAATAGCAGTTTTTTGCTTAAGTTGGTGGGTTGGTGGGTTTACAGCAACAATGGGGGTTATTTCCTAAAGGCAAATCCACTTTGCACTACAAGTGCGCTTTCAGTGCAGTTTCAGTGCACTTTCAAGTGCACTTGTAGTGCATAGTGGATTTTTCTTTAGTAAATAACACCCACATTGCTTTATAATTTGCATCAATCAGGCCATCATCATCAAAAAATGTATTCAGGGTGCTGAAAATGTTGATTATTATCATTAATGCATTACATACATTAACAACAAAAAGAAGGTGTGTGTGTAGCAGACCCACAACATAATAGTTAGCTGAAGAAGAGATTGTCACCTCATGTATCAAAGAAATTTCGTTGGAACGGGGTCCGTCATCCGGAGATAATTCCAGATGCCAGATGCGAACTGACTACATGCACTAAAAAAACAGATACGAACCCACAAGCACAAACTGAAGAGCAGTAACAAACCGAAAAGCACAAGGCTGAAAATCGCGAATCGTCTCTCACCAAACTTCTACTAACATGAGATAAACACTAGATTAGCAGAAGGAGCCCAAAAGGTGGCGCACTGGCTATTGAACTTCCTCTTTATAGTGCCATTGTACGTGTTGTAAATACGTGCGTTCTTGACGATTGGAATTTCCGACAACATTTGTGCGACCGTGTGTATGCAAGACAAGCTTGAGCCAACATCCGTCGGAAAAAATCCCACGATTTAGTTGTCGGAACGTCCGATCATGTGTACGCAGCATAAGAGACCAGGGGATGTCCAAAAAGCAGCTCAAACTGAGGGGTGAGTATAGTAACACACATGAACCAGCCCAACAAGAAAAGATCAAAAAGGAAACTAAGGGCATTAAATAGTTGCTAAAACTAGCATCTGCATAGTTACATAGTCAAGGTGAAAAAAGGACACAAATCTATCTAGTTCAACCAATAAAAGAGAGGGGCAGATACATTGACTGTGTAGAACTTAAAAGGAGTTGTAAAGGCAGAAGGTTTTTTATCTTATGCCTTAAGATAAAAAACCTTTGGTGTGTAGCAGCACCCCCCTTATTACCTACCTGAGCTCCTTCTCTCTCCAGCGATGTCCACTATCCCCACAGCCATCCAGGACACTCCTCCCGATTGGCTGAGACAGAGCAGCTGCGCCATTGGCTCCCACGGCTGTCAATCACACACAGTCAGCCAATCAGGGGAAGGGCTCAGGTCGGGACTCTGTGTCTGAATGGATACACAGAGCTCTGGCTCAGCTTGGGTGCCCCCTATAGCAAGCTGCTGGCTGAGGGGCACCTAAAGGAGGGAGTGGCTAGGAGCAGCAAAGAGGGACCCGACAAGAGGAGGATCCGGGCTGCTCTGTGCAAAACCAACTGCACAGAGCAGGCAAGTATAACATGTTTGATATTAAAGAAAAAAAAAACAAGACTTTACAATCATTTTAAAGAAAATAAAGCCACATCCTAACAAATTTATGACACAGAGATCTGAAGATGAGTCCAACAAACACTTAACAGCCTTAGTGGAGTGGATTGTAACAGGAAAAGGAGGCACTTAACTAGTAACTTCCAGGCCTGCACAAGAGCCTGTTAAATTCACTAAATAAAAGAAATCACTTGTAAGGGAGGGGGAGGTAAAGAGTGTGATCGATGACAAAACCTTCAGCCTTCAGAACCACTTTAATTAGTTTGTCCAGCAAAAAGTAAATAGAGGATCTTCCACAAAGGGACGTTGAAAGTCATCATACACTTTAATGCTGGCCAGCCAGATCACCCTGTGGGCTTGGACAGAAGAAATGGTGATTCAAGACATATGACTAACATCCAGCACCGTATAGCACCTATCAATAGGTTGTGTAGCACGATCAATGTGATGGTTGTCTGGTCAATGCAGTTAATAAGTTGGGTTCAACGCCAGCAGCTGACAGATTCCTGCTCAGTGATTTGGGCAAGTCAGTCCAAGGCTGGGAGTGGTGAGCATTTGTAGAACATCAGATCCCACCAAGAAACAGATGGATCAATAAACGGTCTTCAACTTCAAGCAAAATACAAGAGAGTCAACTACAGGAAGATTAGACCAGTATGATAAAATCCCCAACAGTGTCAGGAACCAATAAGGACAAGAAATTTTATGCAGGATGTCTCCAATCCTAGAGAAGGTCCTTGAAGAGAGGATAATGAGGAAACACTTTGGTGAAATGGTTGAGCCTATGAGAAAAGAAACCGTTCAATCCCTGAATTCAATTGAAATTTACAGCATTGAGTAGAAAGGAAACCACTTCATACTGAAATTTATCTGGTAGGGTCTTCTCTTCTGGAAGGGTAGGACCAGGCATCTGACAACAAATCCTCTACAGTCTACAGGATTCTCAATGGACAAGAAAAATGGTAGACAGCCCTACGTCTGACATTGGGAGTGTAAAGCCTCATACGCACGGTACGATTGTTGGCAGGGAATTGTCTATTGACAGACTGTTGTCCTAAAATGTTACTGTTAGTACGCTCCTTTTGACAGTTATTTTCCAACCTTTGGTCAATAAATGTTGGATGACAGGCTAGTAAATTTTCGGCAGACAGCAGTTTGACGTCAGATTTTCATATGGTCAGTACACAAATTGAATGCCGGTCAAATTTACATGTTATGTGAATTGGATGCGGTTAAAAACGCATCCAGTTTGCATATATGTGAACCCAGCCTAAGTCCCTTATGGTCAGAGTAAGCAACAGGTGCATCAGAGGGCCTGTAGAGCAGGGAAAATACAGTGGGAGATTAAAATGGCTGAGTCTACAGAGTACACAACTGCCTAAACAGTCCACAGTATAGAGGAAGTATAGAGAAAGGATTAAATACACTGTGGGGGTTATTTACTAAAACTGGAAAGTGCAAAATCTGGTGCAACTCTGCATAGAAACTAGGGATGGGCTTGATGTTCGAGTCGAACATGGTGGCCATCTTGGGTCAGGCATTGCCTTTTTAAGACCCCAGCTCCCAGGTTTGGCACACATTTGCAAGTTGGTAGAGTAGGGACTGGTATCCCATCTATTGAGGACAGTACTAGCATTAGTGAAGGGTTCCTGATGAGGGAATGCATAGGGTCTCATATTTTCTGGACTCTTTCCCAATTGGGCACAGGATAGCCAGATCGCATTCTGCCCCTCTCTCAACAGACACTATCAGTGCAGCTGAATCCTGCACCTTTCACATTGCTGGAAATTGTGAGTTCACCCAGCTGGGTAGCCTTCCCACCAGGATTGTTGTGAACTGTTACTGCATCACTTCAATACAAGTTTTACACCTCACCTGGTTGTGAATCATTGCCGCCACACATGCTGCACCCCACCTACATTCAATTCTGTTGAACAGGAAAGCATAGCAAATAAAGGAGAGGGTTAAACTTCCCTTGTCATACTGCTGTCAAGACACAGCAGTCAGCAGCTTCTGTAAGAAATGCCACATACACCGTAGCCATTAGCCTGCTAGTCACTCACAATGCTGGGTCTTTAGAGACAGAGACAGATGAACTGCCTCAGTTCTAGTCCTGATACTCTGAAAATATGTAAACCTGGCCAGCTATATGTGAAAATGTGAAAGCACCATCCATCTCTGCCCCTGGGAAGGGGTCAATTTGGCATCTTCATCTTGGATGCCAGAGAACCTTGTGTCAAAACAGAATAGAGGGTATTTGTCCATAACTGACACTCTTTATCAAGTCTCAAGCTCAAGTCACATGCACTGCATCTTGCAAGGCTTTACAACTTTACTTGCACATGTAAGTGAACCACCATTTCACATCTGATACCATGCTAGCCTGGTGTTGAATACAATGTTACCATTGAAGTGATGTAATCATTTGCTCACAGGAGGTTTCTGTAGGAAATACTTTCATTCTTTGCCAGAAAATGACCATGTAATAGGGCATTTCTATCCCCTTCCGAATACTCCATCTCTCCTGCTCTTGCATCAGCTACTTATTACTTGATTTACTAAACGCAGCGGTCTATCAAATAAAAAGGCTGAACAAAGCACACATTTGGGTACAGCTCTGCTTCTTTTTCACATGCTGGAGCATAGTGACACACCAGGAAGGAAGTATGGAAAACGCTTATGACCTTTGAGCTGTGCCATCTACAGAGATTAAGCCAAGAGATCCTAAAGAATCCTAGGTCCCTCTGTTATACATGCAATTTTCAGATTGTTTGTACTATAAAAATCAGTAATGGCCAATTCAGAATCCAAAATTACAAATAGCCAATTAAAAGATGATTTCCCCCACAGCACATTTTTTTCTGCCTCAGTCTAAGGACCACCAACCCACTTCCTCTGAGCTTAAGTCATCCTTAACCTGCCCTAGCCTATGACTGAACAGTGAAAGTATAAACAGCACAGTGATTAGCTTAGCTTCCTGTCAATCTGCTTTCTCCTGCTATCAGCATGCTTCTTGGAAGCGCATGAACTGATTGGCATCTTGTGCAACTTTTTCCTTTCATATTCCAGCCCTGCTGTACAGGGGCTGCAAGTGGCTGGTACTGGGTCAAACTCCTATACTTACACTGCTTGCATGTACAAAAATATAGAAAACCATTTCCTGCCTGGCAACTGTAGATAAACATTCGGGTGGGAGCTTATTCGTTTTTGAAGGGTGAATTAAAACGTCCTCCTAATATCACACCTCATGTTCACCCGAGGCTTTGTTCACGCAGGGCATATTAATGCAAATTTCATGCAAGTACCGTGTTTACTTTTGTGCAGACAGTTCTATTGATGTCTATTGGGATGGAGGGGCTACACGGACACAACTGCTGCTCCCAATCTGACTTCTGTGAGGGTGCATGTCCCTGAAATCACACTGTCTTTGATTGGAGCCGCACACCTGCACGGATTTCAAATTGGGGGCAGCAGCTGTGTCTGTAGTCACTGTGTTTCAAAAGGCATGAATATGACTGCCTGCATGAGGATGCATGGGACACTTGTGCATTCCTGAGTGGGTAAGCACAGCCGTAGCTTGTGCTACGCATTGATAAGCCTCATGGGAATAAAGACTTATGGTGAAACTGGGAATTGTTTCCCAGGGCAGTGACAGGGACACTGTGACTGGCTGTACTATTAGGCCTTGTTCACATGGGGCATATCGATACGCACCCCGTGTTAGGACCAAGTTTACCTGAATGCACAGGTGTTCCCTGCATTCCTGTGCTGGCAGTCCTAGCTGACATTTGTACTGTCCTCGCGCTCCAGGGCCTCCAAAAATGTGATTGTTGGTTAGGAAATGAGATGCCTACTTCATGCCCCTGGAAAGTTTGAAGGTGCTCCTTGGCTTTTAAGCCTCTCTATGTATCTAGACGGCAAAAAAAGCCTCACATATGTAGTATCCCTATACAAAATTCACCATGCTTCTTACTAAATACCTTTGACTGTCTGCTTTCCATAAAGGGGTCATTTTGTGGGTGTTTCTCTTGTCCAGGTATTTTAGGGCCTCAAGAAATGTTATAGGTAATTTGGTAATTAGATGCCTGATTTATGTCCCTTGAACATCTGAAAGGGCTCCTTGGACTTTGGGTCCCATTATGTGGCTGGGCTGCAAAAAAGTCTCACAGTTATGTGGTATCCCCATACTCTAAAGGAGTAGCAGAATGTGCTTCAAGGCATAATTCTAACTATACTACTGTGGGTGAGAAATATCTTATTCATTGACAGCTTCCTGTAGAAGAAATATATTTTAATTTTCTTTTTGCATTTTTCAAAAACTTGTGGCAAAAAATGTGAACTTCAAAAGATTCACCATGCCTCTTTATAAATATGGTCTACGTTGAAAAAAGTGGTAATTTTTGGGGTGTTTTTCCTATCTTGGCCCTTCAAAGAAAAGTGATAGGTAGTCAGGAAATTAGACATGTAATTTCTGCCCCTTGAAAGCCCAATGGTGCTCCTTGGATTTTGAGCCCCCATATGTATCTAGACAGCAAAAAAGCCTCTCACACACAGTATTCCCATACTTAGGAGGAGTAGAAGAATGTATTTTTGGGGTGTAATTGTAAATATTTCCATGCTGTGTGTGAAATAACATGTTAAAATGACAACTTTGTGAAAAAAATAAAAATAAATACATTTTATTTACATTATTTTCCAAACAAATGTGGTAAATAATTACAACTTAAAAAAAAATCACCATGCTGCTTACTAAATACCCTTAACCATCTGCTTTCCAAAAAGGGGTCATTTTGTGGGTTTTTTTTTTTTTGTTCTGCCATTTTAGGGCCTTAAGAGACAGTCAAAACATCAAGATTGATAAATTTTCAAATATACATATGCCATAGTTTGTAGACTCTATGGGGTTGATTTACTAAAGGCTAGACTGTGCAAGAGTAGTTGCTCCAAATCTTAGTAAATGAGCAGAAGCTCTGCTAAGTGCTGACTTCCATCATCCAATCATGTGCGAGCAAATATGCTTTTTTTTATTATTTTCCTTGCACGTGATTTGGTATCCTTTGTAAAGTGACGCTTTACCTTAAATTGTGCACAGTTTATATGCCTTTAGTAAGTCAACCCCTATAAGTTTCACATAGACTAAATAATATACACAATTTGTTTCGTTTTGTTTTTTTAACCAAAGAAATGTAGCAGAATATATTTTGACATACATTTATGAAGAAAGATTACTTACTGCTAATATTGTAGCAGCTAACACCTACATCATATTATTTATTAAGTGGCTTTTGAGCCTGAAATGCAGACTGCATTGACATACTATAAAATGGCCCAAAATAGGCCTCTTTAATAAGGCTAAGAGCAATGTGACCATGGTAACAAATCAGAAATCATATTTCTTTCTTTTGACTATAATGAAACTGTTATCTGACTGTAAGGTATGGGTAAGTGCAGCTATTTGTTCTTTTGGAACATGCTATTATTAAAAACCCACATCTCACTCCCAAGCATATGTGGGCTAGTTCCCACTCATTATTACAACCTGTATTCATATTTTTCACAATATATTTTCATATTAGGAAAATCTCTTCTGTCATTAATGTGGTTTTAAAGGCAGATTTTTTTTTTATGCTAATGCATTGTGACAGAGGCTTTTGGAGGGGACTGAATGCTAGCCTCTATAGGCCCTGGCATTTGGGAGAACTGTGTTCTTTGTGAGCTTTATGCCTGGGGACCCTTGAGGTGGTGCTACTTTGGATTCAGGTCTATATCCCCCCCAAGAGACACCGACTCTGGGAACCCCGTATTTGCCATATTACAAATAGTGACTGATTCATAATGCTGGGGCAAATACTGTTAGGAGATGTTGATGTAAATTCCAGCCACCTGTCTCTGTCTGCTATAATGTAAATGAGTCTAGTGTGGCTTCTCTTTCAGCCATTGTTGTCTGGGCTAATTAACCCTGCAATTGTATGAAGGAGTTCTGTATTGAGATGTATGATAATGTGTAGTGTATAGTTGGTGAGCTAGGAGATGTGAAGTCTGTCCTAAAAGTCATGTCTCTGAGTCACCTAGGCTTTCTAAAGGATTAGATAATTAGCTCATGTTAATTAGGTTTCTGGTGAGTGATTGTACTTTCATCCTGCTGTATATATTTGTGCGAGATCTCAAAATAAAAATTCATTCCTGTTTGACCCTCAAGACAGAGCCTTGTCTCATACTTAGGGGGGAGAGTTATTCGTATGGATTTCTTGTTCGGCTGATTGGGGTGTTCGGTAGCTGCCTTTGGGTTGGGAAATGGAATGTCCTAAAGGGCTTTAGCCCCTCTTTCATACTCATGGTGTCGTTACATGCATTCTATTCTATGCATCCGAGATTCTCCCTTCTGATTGGCTGAGACACCATTGGCTGCCGCTGCTGTCAATCACAGTCAGCTAGCCAATCAGGGGAGAGAGTGGGTGGAGCCAGGCCAAGGCTTCGTGTCTGAATGGACCCAGGGAGTTGTGGCTCGGCTCAAGTGCCTGCTTGCTGTGGGGGCACTGAACAGGAGGGAGGGGCCAAGATCACAGAAGAGGGACCCAAGAAGAGGAGGATCCAGGCTGCTCTGTGCAAATCCACTGCAGCAGAGCAGGTAAGTATAACATGATTGTTATTTTTATAGGAAAAAAAAACGAGACTTTACAATCACTTTAAGTTTTAGTCTTTTGGAACGGAGGAGAGTACAAGTGAAGTTTTATTAAAGGTCCTTTCCCTATAAGCTAAGAATATTTTCAGATAATTCAGAAAAAAACTGTTGATCTTGCCAGAAATGCAGTATTATTTTCACTTCCAGTGAGCTGCACTAAAGCTTATCTTCCTTTCTAGCTACGTTCTGTAAACTACCTATTGCCATGCCCATTCCCATGTAATGGAGATAAAGTGATACTAATGTATGTAGTCTATTTCAGGAGAGCAGCTGAGGCTGACAACCATGGGTCCCTCCATAGATACAGTGGAGGTGCGATATAACACTTTAAGAAAAAGATTATAGAAAATCACTACTGAAGCTCAACTCTGGGCTAATTTGACATTATTTAAACCAGGAAACTGAGTACATCCTGAGAGTGCAGGATGTCATGCACCCTTTAACCACATGTTGACTGGTGCATGGCGATATACATCGGCAGAATGGAATGGACAGGCAAATGGGAGTACAGGTACGTCCCTTTAAATTTGCCGCCGTGCCATCGCATGCGCGCCACCCAGAACCTCCACGAGTCTGATCGCGGGTCCCGCAAACTCGATCGCCGTGGGGATACCCGCAATCGTCTCATGGAGAGGAAGAACGGGGAGATGCTAATGTAAACAAACATCTCCCCTTTCTGCCTAGTGACAGCGTCACTAATCTCTGCTCCGTGTGATCGGAGCAGAGATCAGTGACGTGTCATAGACAGCCACGCCCCCATGGTTAGAAACACGCCCCTAGGACACACTTAACCCCTACACTTCCACCTAGTGGTTAACCCCTTCACTGCCAGTGTCATTCACACAGGAATCAATGCATTTGTATAGCATTGATCGCTGTATAAATGACTATGGTCCCAAAAACATGTCAAAAATGTCCGATGTGTCCGCCATAATGTCGCAGTCATGATAAAAATCGCTGATTGGCGCCATTACTAATAAAAATATATATTTATAAAAATGCCATAAAACTGTCCCCTATTTTGTAAACGCTATAACTTTTGCGCAAACCAATCAATAATCGCGTATAGCGATTTTTTTTAACCAAAAATATGTAGAAGAATACGTATCAGTCTAAACTGAGGGAAAAATACTTTTTTTTATATATATATTTATAAGGGATATTTATTATAGAAAAATGTAAAAAAAGAATGCATTTTTTTTAAAATTGACCCTCTTTTTTTGTTTATAGTGCAAAAAATAAAAACCGCAGGGGTGATCAAATACCACAGAAAGAAAGCTCTATTTGTGGGAGAAAAACAACGTCAATTTTGTTTGGGAGCCATGCGCATGACCGCGCAATCGTCAGTTAAAGTGACGCAGTGCCGAATCGCAAAAAGTGGGCTGGTCTTTGTCATGCAAAATGGACTATGGCTTAAGTGGTTAAAGGTCTTCTCCCTCAGCCTCTGACTGATCAGTTAAAGGAAAAGTAGTATACTAATGAGCTCATCTCTCGGTCATCCTATCACAATGCTTTTTATGAGCACTGCAGTACAATTGATTCACTCCGTGCTGGCTCTGCCTCTCAGTTCTGTTGAATAGTGAATTAAACAATGTTTAAACCAAGTCAAATGATGCATTTTGTACAGAGCTGCATACATTTGTGTATTTTATATCTACATGGAGTTCAACTTCAGAATCCTCTATCTGGCCCCTTTGCCTGCCTTTACCTGGCCCTTGAGGCATTATTCCTGCCATTGAAGCCAACAGTGGGGCACAATTCATGCCACCAACACCAACAATGGGGCATCATTTCTTCCACTGAAAGCAAAAATGGGGCACTATTCCTCCCAACGCCCCCCAATACCAAAGATTGGCATTGCTTACTCCACTGGGCACAGTCCGGCCCCCCAAAACCTGAAGCACACAAACTGGCCATTTCTTTAGAACGTTTGGAGACCCCTGGTTTAAAGCTAAGCATTCTTTATTAAAATCCTACAACACCCATTATAAACGGATAGCCAGCACTAGTAATACGTGCAATCATGACATAAACATACCTACCTTTTCTCCAGGATGCTTTTATCTTTTAGTGCAGTGACATTTTCAGTGATCTACAATTCCTCTTTAATGGTGGTCTTCATTTTGATTGTATGCCATAGTCAGGGGTGGACTGACCATTTGGCCACTCGGGCACTGCCTGAAGGCCCCGGGCCACTAGGGGGGCCCCATCAGGGTTGCCAGCCTCAGTAAAACCAGGGGCAGTATGTAAAAATCTGTGGTTTTTATTACATCTGTCTCTGAAATGTCCCTTACCGTCATCCTTTTGGTCTAAAAATCCAGAGATTATAGCTGCCCACCTCTCCAGTACCTTCTCAGCCAATAAAAACATGTCTGTGTTTACTGTGCGAGTGTATACATGTATGTGTATACTGTGTGATTGTATACTGTGCGTGTGTATATAGTGTGGCCCCATAATCTCTGATTGCCTGGGGGCCCCATGATCTCCTATTGCCTGGGGGCCCCATGAGTTGTCAGTCCGCTCCTGGCCATAGTGTACAGTATTTCCTCTTCTTTACTTACACACCGCTCCTATCTTCATCTTTGCGGTCTATCTCTGCCCCCTCTATTTGGTTTATATTCTATGTGTTTGAACTCTTAGGTCAACATGTGTGCTAGATGGAAATACACTATGCGTTGCCTTTAAATACATTATACTCAGTTTTTTCCAAGTAAAAAATGTTTGGACAGTAAAATCTATGCCCAAATTTCCTTGCTGCCTTCAATAAGAGAAATTGTTTGCCCTTGAGACAGCCAGACAGCCAACAATATGTCTATTTTTATACAAGAGGTCCACTGAGATAAGAAAATAGATGATACACTCAACAGCAGTATATTAAAGGAAAGACCGACTGGGATGGTAAGCTGGTATGTGTACGCTAAATGGGGCAGATATAACAGCAGGAAAAAGACAGGATAAGTGAAGAGGCAATGAACGGAGACTCAAGAGGCTTAGGGGGAATATTATGGGCAGACGTGAATGAAGATGTACAGTATGTGGAGGGCAGGCTAGAGGATTTAAAGGGTCAGTCCAACCAAAACTGATATTTCAGTTTTTGGTAAATGATGAACTGGAAAACCATTTTGACATTTTTTATATTGTATATCTCATTGGTTGGATCTCTACACTGAAGTCCTGGATGTGTACATGTGTTGTGGCCGTTATGAGAAGCTCCCACTGTCCCTGTTTGTATTTTATATTAAAGGAGATGCTGGAACACACAAAAGGTGGATGGGAGCACCCGAAACTCCCTGAGGGACAGGAACAGAGTGATGCCGCGTACACACGATCGGAATTCCGGCCAGAAAAAGTCCGATGAGAGCTTTTCATCGGAAAATGCGACCGTGTGCAAGCTCCATCGGAATTTAGCTGTCCGAATTTCCTCCAGCCAAAAATTGATAGCATGTTCTCAATTTTCCCGATGGAAAAACTTTCTATCGGTAATCCCGATCGTGTGTATGCAATTCCGACACGCCAAAAATCACGCATGCTCAGATTTAACTACGAGACAGACGCTATTGGCTACTGGCTATTGAACTACCTTTTACTAGTCACGTTGTACGTGTTGTACGTCACCACGTTATAAATGATCGGAATTTGATGTGACCGTGTGTAGGCAAGACAGCTTAAGCAGAATTCCATCGGAATTCCATCGGGAAAACCATCAGAGCTTTTTCCGACGAGAATTCCAATCATGTGTACACGGCATGAGGAATTGGGGTTCTGATTCAGCCCCTCAGGCTCCTACTATGAAAGTTTTAAATAGTACTTTTCACAAAGTCTGCTGCTTCAGTGTTTTTAGAACTTTCGTCAGATTTTACTATGGTATACTGAAATATAATTACAAACATTTCAGTGTCAAAGTCTTTTATGGACAATTACTTTACGTTTATGCAAGGAGTCAATATTGCAGTGTTGACCCTTCTTTTTTAAGACCTCTGCAATTATCCCTGGCATGCTGTCAATCAACTTCTGGGTCATATCCTGACTGATGGCAGCCCATTCTTCTATAATCAATGCTTGGAGTTTGTGAGAATTTGTTTTTTTTTTTGTTTACCAGCCTCTTAAAGATTGTCCACAAGTTCTCAATGGGATTAAGGTTTGGGGAGTTTCCTGGCCATGGACCCAAAATGTTGATGTTTTGTTCCCCAAGCCACTTAGTTATCACTTTTGCCTTATGGCAAGGTGCTCCATCATGCTGCAAAAGGCATTGTCCCTCACCAAACTCTTCTTGTATGGTTGGGAGAAGTTGCTCTCGGAAGATATTATTCTACCATTCTTTATTCATGGTTGTGTTCTTAGGCAAAATTGTAAGTGAGCCCACTTCCTTGGCTGAGAAGCAACCCCACACATGAATGGTCTCAGGATGCTTTACTGTTGGCATAACACAGGACTGATGTTAGTGCTCACTTTTTTTTCTCCAAGCAAGGTGTTTTACGGATGCCCCAAACAACCAGAAAGGCGATTTATCAGAGAAAATGACTTTACCCCAGTCCTCAGCAGTCCAATCCCTGTACCTTTTGCAGAATATCAGTCTATCCCTAATGTTTTCCCTGGAGAAAAGTGGCTTCTTTGCTGCTTTTCTTGACACCAGGCCATCCTCCAAAAGTCTTCTCCTCATTGTATGTGCAGATGTATTCACACCTGCCTGCTGCCATTCCTGAGCAAGCTCTGCATTGGTGGTTCTCCAATCCCGCAGCTGAATCAAATGTAGGAGACGGTCCTGGCGCTTGCTGGACTTTCTTGGGTACCTACTTCACTTCACCTACTTCACAAATGGAGTGACCGTTATTTTTTTGGGATTAAGTTCATTTTCATGCCAAAGAGGGACTTCGCAATTATTTACAATTCATCTGATCACTCTTCATAACATTCTGGAGTATATGCAAATTGCCATCATAAAAACTAAGGCAGCAGACTTTGTGAAAATTCATATTTGTGTCATTCTCAAAACGTTTGGCTATATTACACTTTTGGTTTTGGGTTTAATACTACCTTAACTACTTCCCGACGGCACATGCCGATGTACGTCGGCAGAATGGCACGGACAGGCATATTGGCGTACAGGTACGTCCAATCTTAAATGCCGCCCTGCCATCGCGAGCGCGCCACCGGCAGCGCACTCGCGTGGCGGTCGGGACCCCCTTGAGTCCAGACGCAGGTCCCGCGGACTCGATCCCCGCGGGCATACCCATGATCGTCTCACGGGGCGGCTGAACTGGGAGATGCCATTGTAAACAGCATCTCCCCATTCTGCCTAGCAACAAGTGACACTGATCTCTGCTCCATGTGATTGGATCAGAGATCAGTGTTCACTAAAAGAAAGCCCAGCTCCCAACAGTTAGTAACACACCCCTAGGAACACTTAACCCCTACACTGCCACCCACTGGTTAACCCCTTCACTGCCAGTGTCCCTTACACAGGAATCACTGCATTTGTATAGCAGTGATTGCTTGATAAATGACAATGATCCCAAAAATGTGTCAAAAATGTCCGATGTGTCCGCCATAATGTCGCAGTCACAATAAAAATCGCTGATCGCCGCCATTACTAGTAAAAAAAAAAATTATTCATAAAAATGCCATAAATTGCCACTATCCCCTATTTTGTAAACGCTATAACTTTTGCGCAAACTAATCAATAATCGCTTATTGCGATTTTTTTACCAAAAATATGTAGAAGAATACGTATCGGCCTAAACTGAGGGAAAAAATTCTTTTTTATGTATTTTTGGGGGATATTTATTATAACAAAAAGTAAAAAATAATGTGTTTTTTTCAAAATTGTCGCTCTATTTTTGTTTATAGCGCAAAAAATAAAAACCACAGGGGTGAAATACCACCAAAAGAAAGCTCTATTTGTGGGAAAAAAAGGACGTCAATTTTGTTTGGGAGCCATATCGCACGACCACGCAATTGTCAGTTAAAGCGACGCAGTGCCGAATCGCAAAAAGTGGTCTGGTCTTAAGCCAGCAAAATGGTCCAATCTGAAAGTGGTTAAGCTGGTTTAATTTTAATGATGTCTAAAAAAACAAAAACAAAAAAAAACATAAAATTTCTTTTTAAAACCAAAGGCAATGTACGTGCCCAAAGTAGAATGAAACCATGAACTGGTGATTTTTAGTGTGGTACGTGGGCAAAAGGTAAGCAAAGGTACTGTATGTTGAAAGAGAAAAAAGAAAGAAAGGAAACCTTTCTGCGCTGTATTAACAGCTCTTTGAAAACGCAGATCACAATGTATTGCAGTGTACCAAAATAGAACAAAGGCTATGTGTAGCTGCGTGTGTCTCAGTTCTCCAATATGTCCCCCTACTATGTAACATTTATAGAAATGACTTGTACCTCTTGGTCTGTGAGCGAGCTCATTAATGGTTCTCAGTGTACCAAACCTGAAATAGCTGACACTAGGTCATATTCCCACATATCCTTCATTAAAAAGCCTGTGAAAAATGTTTTTTATTGGAGCTCTACAGTAAAAAAAAAAAAAAAAAAAAAAAAACCTCTTGAATAGAAATACCTTTCCTGCTTCCTCTAACACTCTACTCTACTTCCTGTACTCCAATGAAGAAATAAATGCATCCAAGAGGTACTGGGAGGGACTTCAATGTGAGTTCAAAGTAATAAGAGGACAAAAACATTCGGAGAGCTCACTGGCCCGGGTTAGGCTGCTCCAGTGGGTACCCAGCAGGTTACCAGAAAAAAAAAAACATGCACTAATGGAAGGAGCTCCAGACCTAAAGCTAAAAGAGGTCCAAAGTCATTCATTAGTCTAAACAACACATTTCGGGGTCAGAGAAAACTCACCCTTCATCAGGGCTTCAGTGAAATCAAGAACCTTGGAAGGAATCAAAGTATGGTTTTCCTGTGCGAAGTGAAGCTAATTGCTAGATCAAGAGAGTTACCAGCCAGCAGTATCTCAATGAACAATGAAGATCTCCACTAATAGTTGACACCTGGGCACGAAGTAGGGGGGTAATCTCCACAGTGGGGACTCGGACAGCAATACGTCCCAGGAAGAGATTCTAAACCTACACCACTCAACTGTGTTTTTAATGATGTCTGTGTTCAGTTGGGTGAATTGTTCATCAATTCCTGTTCTCTCTGACACCTATCAAATAGAATGTGGGAAGATTTTCCCTTACTTCCTGTTCTGTTTAACCACTTAAGGACCGCCGATATACGTTGGCAGAATGGCACGGCTGGGCACAAGCACGTACAGGTACGTTGCCCTTAAAGTGCCCAGCCATGGGTCGCGCGTGCTGCCGGTGGCGCACTCGTGACCCGGTCCTGAGCTCCGTGACCGTGGCCGCGGACCCGATCACTGCCGGTGTCCCGCGATCGGTTCACAGAACTGAAGAACGGGGAGAGGTAAGTGTAAACAAACCTCTCCCTGTGCTTCCTAGTGAGCCTGTCACTGATGGTTTGTTCCCTGTCAGAGGGAAAGACGATCAGTGATGTCACAAGCCAAGCCACGCCCCCCTACAGTAAAAAAAAAAAAAAAAAAAACACACACACACACACACTTAACCCCTACACTGCCCCCTAGTGGTTAACCCCTTCACTGCCGGTGACATTTTTACAGTAATCAGTGCATTTTTAATCACACTGATCGCTGTATTAATGCCAATGGTCCCAAAAATGTGTCAAAATTGTCTGACGTGTCCGCCACAATGTCGCAGTCATAATAAAAAAAAAAAAAAATCGCTGATTGCCGCCATTACTAGTAAAAAAAAATATTACTAAAAATGCCATAAAACTATCCCCTATTTTGTAGACGCTATAAATTTTGCGCAAACCAATCAATAAAAGCTTATTGCTAATTTTTTTACCAAAAATATGTAGAAGAATACGTATCGCCTAAACTGAGGAAAAAACTTTTTTTTTATATATTTTTGGGGGATATTTATTATAACAAAAAGTAAAAAATATTAATTTTTTTTTCAAAATTGTCGCTCTATTTTTGTTTATAGAGCAAAAAATAAAAACCGCAGAGGTGATCAACTACCACCAAAAGAAATCTCTATTTGTGGGAAAAAAAGGACGCCAATTTTGTTTGGGAGCCACATCGCAGGACCGCGCTATTGTCAGTTAAAGCGACGCAGTGCCGAATCGCAAAAAGAGGCCTGGTCCTTTAGCTGCATATTGGTTAAGTGCTTAATGAAGAGAAATCTTCCAAATGAGGACACAGACAGCAATAAAAACCCGATAGGTGTTCAAACCCTACCCTACTCTATGAAAAACTAT
Source organism: Lithobates pipiens (assembly GCF_037356315.1). Lineage (NCBI taxonomy): Eukaryota > Metazoa > Chordata > Amphibia > Anura > Ranidae > Lithobates > Lithobates pipiens. Next base: position 52,739,530 of record NW_027507789.1, on the reverse strand, counting down.
AAAAAAAATGGATAAGGTTGGATTTTAACTGTGGGAGAAGCAGAATTTTCTGACTTCATACAATGCTGCTCCATGCTCTGAGAAGTACAACCCCACTGTATTTCAGTAATCAGGCCTTCATTTATTACATACAGTAAATGACAATCTGACTGTATTGCTTGTGTTGGTGCTCAGGAAGCTGTGGATCTGTTTATGTAACTGAGAAGGTTTCAGGTTTTTTTTCTTATCTTTGAGGAAATTCAAGTTTTTCAAGCCCAATTCCAGACACAATTTTATTTAGTGGGTGAGAGATAGAACCCCTGTAAAGCTTTTATTCCTGTCTGTTGACCCCCACATCTGTTGTAGGAACAGAAAGTGATGGGAAATTGGGGACAGACTGCAGGAAAACCTTATAAACCTTTTTTTTAAACCAAAATAACAAACATCCCATACTTACCTGCTTCATGCAATGGTATTGCACAGAACAGCCCTGATCCTCCATTTCTGGGGTACCCCGCAGGTGCTCCAGGCCCCTCCTCTTCGGCGAGTGCCCCTAAGGAAAGCCACATTCCCTGGGGGCACCCATGCGGGTTCGCTCCTGAGCCACCGAGTCTGCATCTATTGACACAGACTGAGTGACTTGGTCCCACTCCCTGCACCCTCCTCACAGCATTTGATTGACAGCAGTGAGAGCCAATGGCTGTCGCTGCTTTCAATCTGACTAATGAGGAGGGGAGAGCGGCAAAAAAGCCGCTGCTTTCATGCACGTCGCCGGATCGGATCAGGCTCAGGTCAGTATAAGAGGGGCTCCTGAAGCACAGAAGGTTTTTTTTACCTTAATGCATAGAATGCATTCAAGTGATTGTAAAGATTTTTTTACTTTATGCATTTTATGCTTGAAGATAAAAAACCTTCTGTGTGCAGCAGCCCCCCCCCCCCCCCCCGATACTTACCTGAGCCCCCTCTCGATCCAGCAAGGTCCACGAGAGCTTTGCCTTGGTAGCAGTATGAGCAATTGGCTCTCGCCGCTGTCCATCACAGCCAGTATGCCAATCAGGAGATGGAGGGGGCAGGGTCGAGCTGCGGCTCCATGTTCTCCTGTGGCAGATCCTCAATAATGCAGCAAACAGTGCTGATGTTATGACATCAATACTCTCTGTATCATTACTCTGAGTACATGGTATTGTGATGATTCCTTCTCATTTGCGGGCCCATGATGCCCTGTACTCACAGCATGTCCTCAGGTTGACACTGGGCGCCATTTCACCTAGAAGTCTAAGGACATCTAGTGGCCGAATTTAATTACTGTAGGTGACAGTGCTGGAGTGGATGTGAATATTGCAGCCAGAGCTGCTTTTTTTTTTCATCTTCACCACTGCCTGGGGAGTGGAGTTTGGTTTATAGCCTTCCACAATTGACAAATATTGTATAAGAATTTGTTATTCAAAATGTCGGAGGCATAAAAAAAAAAAACACACATTACACAATGGAAAATATACTCAGTTTATCTGCAACATTAATTTCTCCTTGCATGGATAATAAAATATACTGTAATACATATAAATACTATTGTGACATAGCCCTTGCCTTATAAAGGTAAGCACAAGCATTTATTATACCAAGCCAACAACAACATCATGTAAATTTCATGCATGAAGTATTTTCACATATAGTGGTATATACCTGGAAGGGCAAATGTAGGACCTTTTTAACTTTCCAAAGATACTACAGGAGAATATTGGACTGTGAGATCTGATGCATTGTATTTGGCGCTCTCAATTTGGGATTTTTGGATGCAAAATGTTCAGTTTACCATTAAGTTACACCTAACTTATGGCCAGGTTAAACCAGGTGGGATAATACCTAGGAGAGCAGGGTAAGGATTGGCAGCACTAAGCCTATAAAATTTGGCTGTGATGATGGTTTTAATATTTTGTTGCCCTCAGGCCACCTCGGAATATTTGTGGCTCTATATAAAATGTTGAGTCAGAAGATTCAGTATAGTTCATGAAACTTATGCCGCGTACACACGGCCGGACTTTCCGGCAGACTTGGTCCGGCGGACCGAAATCCGGGCAATTCTATCGTATGTGGGCTCCAGCTGACTTTTTTTCCCCCAAAAGTCTGATGGACCAAGAAATAAAACATGATTCAAATCTATCCGACGGACTCAAAGCTTGACGGACTAAAAATCAGGAACACTGTTTGTCTGTGTGCTAGTCCGACGGACCAAATAGGACGCAAGGGCAGCTATTGGCTACTGGCTATTGAACTTCCTCGTTTAGTCCCATTTACGCCATCACGTCTAAAATGAATGGACTTTCGAACGGACTTAGTCCAGTCACGTGTGGCCAAGTCCGTTTCGTTCAGAAAGTCTGTCGGACCTCCGCCTTAAGTCCATCGCGAAGAACGTCGGACCTAGTCCGTCGAAAAGTCTGGTCGTGTGTACCCCGCATTCAACATTTTTTCTCTTATTTGCTAGTCCGTACAGTAAAAAAGTAACAGTTAATATATAGAGCAGACCTCATGCTGCCTCAATAGGACAGTTCAGCATTTGTTTTTACCAGAATAATTGCATGATGCAAGGGCTGCGTTTTGCTGGTTATACACAGACTGAAAATTGGCCGGTTTAGCAGGAGCAGGCCATTTTCCGTCCTGCTAACTGTTCAACAGTCGAAGGGTCATGCTGGAAATCCAGCATTCATTCAGCATTTTAAGCCAAATCGCTGCAGCGCTAATCTGTGTATTCCATCAGGCCCCATCAGAATAGAGTAGAACGGTGGAGAGAGATTCCTGCATCACACATTTCTGTTGATGCGAGGATCTGTCATTTTTTTATTTATTCAACCCACTGGTTGAAATAAAAAAACAGAAGAAGTGTATTCCCAGCTTTACAGTAGGACATCATCGTTCAATGGTTCCAAGACATCATCGTTCAATGGTTCCAAGATGAGCATAACCCTTAACCAACCCAACTCCCAAAGCTCTTAGCAAAACTAAACCTAACTTATGTATGGGAGTGCTGAATGCCTGCATCTCCCACATAACACTATGGGGTTGATGTACTAAAGACAAATAGACTGTGCACTTTGCAAAGTACAGTTGCACAAGGCAAGAGCAGTTGCTCCAGAGCTTAGTAAATGAGCAGAAGCTCTGCTGACTTTCATCATCCAATCACGTGCAAGCAATAATGCTGCTGTTATTAATTTTCCTTGCACATGATTGGGTATTCTTTGCAAATTGGAAGTTTACCTAATTTACTAAGCTCCGGAGCAACTGCTTGTGCACAGTCTTTTTGCCTTCAGTAAATCAACCCCTATGGTTCCTCCCGCCAGCCCCTATACACTATAGTGGGGGGTCAGCAACATATAGATCACAGTCTACCAGTAGATCGTGGACAGGTGACTGGTAGATAACGGTCGGGTCTTGCTGATCCACCATTCCAGAGCATCAGAGTGCAATGCAGAAGGACTACTTGTAAAGTTGGAGCTGTAGTAGGGAGCAGGAGCTGTATAAGCCGATGCCTCCTCTGTAGTGCTGACTCCCATCCTATGCGGAGTGAGAACAACCGCACTCCATCTCTTATCCCGGCTAGAAGTCTCCACAGTGGTGCCAGCAGCAGGAAAGAAGAGATCTTCAGGTCAGTGTGAAGAAATACACTGGTCATAAAAGTATAGAGCTGCTTTCACACTGATGTGCTGCAGTTTACCCACAGTATGAGTGCAGTACAATGTACCTGCAGCTTTTGTGCAGGTTTACTGCGCTTAGCCCTAGACTTCTATTATATCCCGCAGGTTTGGTGAACATTCTGAATGCAGGAGTTTTTCAGAAAGTGTACCACACCTGCAGGCTATAACAGAAGTCTATGGCAAAGCACAGTTAACCCAGGAAAGTTGCAGATGCACTGCACTGCACGCATGGTGCAGGTGAACCCCAGCACATCAGTGTGAAAGCAGCCTTATAGGGGGCTCAGAACAGTCAGAATTTATTTATATTTGCAGTTTGGGGGGGGGGGGGGGGTAGAAAAATTTTGTTATAGTTAAAATGTGTTTTTATCACCCCTGCCCCAACTGCACCCCCTTAAGCTGCAGTGGCCAGGGGAGTACACATGTTGCAGCTGCAGCAAGAGCTATACACCCTGTCATGGTTGGTGGTTGTAGCACCTGCCAAGCATGTCCCATTCAAGTGAATGAGGCTGCTCCGCAAATGCCCTGCAACCTTGTGCAATACAACAAACAAGGGGTTAAAGCAGGCAGTGTTGTGTTGCGCTCTCACCATCTGCTTTAACCCCTTGGACCCTGCAGAAGCATGCAGCTGCGGGGCACTTGCAGAGAGGCCCCATCTACTTGAATGGGTTGCAATTGGCAGGAAGTACTATCCACCAAAAGCAACTGGTGGCGTAATTCTTGCTGCGACATGTATACACCTTAGGCTGCTGCCTCAACAGCTAAAAAATGTAGGGATTGGGTGTGGTAAAATGGCAACTCAGTTTAAAAACCCCACCCTTGCAATGCACGCGATTGGGACATGGTAGTACAGCAATTAGAAGTTTAAATAAGGTGTGAGGAAGCGACACTGGGCCTGGTAAACTTTGACTTCTCCCATGTTGTTCAGGTAGATCTCCACCTCTTTAAGTTTGCCTACCCCTGCACTATAGGATTCATTAGTGGTGAGGAGGTCAGCTGGAGGTACCATTCAGTACAACAGGAGATGGAGGCATTTGTGTGGACACAAGGGCTAATCATACTCCTTCCTCTGCTCCCTGTGATAATGTATGAACAAAAGAATCAAATGGAAATGCTGATAAGCAGTTCTGTTACTTTGCCTAATCCAGGTATGTAGTGGACAGGGGCAGACTGACCATTGGGGCACTGCCCGAGGGCCCCATGCCACTAGGGGGCCCCATCAGGGTTGCCAGCCTCAGTAAACCAGGGAGTTGTGAGTCCGCCCCTGGTAGTGGACAACCTTTGCCTACATTCACTTCTGTGCATCCCTGTTGTAGTCTCTTTCCTGCTTTCCAATGATATTTACTGTACATTCATTTTCAGTTTACAAACGTCTTCTTGCTCTTATTTTCTTTTATTATCTTGTTCTTCACTCCATTGATCTTACTATATTTTTATGGAATCATTGTTCAGACTGCTCTTCTTCATCACTGTATAGTCATTGGTTTCCCAACTGTAACCCTCTATCTAGAGGACTCTACCCTCACTTTCCTGTGTGCCATTGTCCAAACACAATAAGGGAACCAGGGGAATTGTGTGTAGACAATGTTGCTTTGCCCCCAGTGTTCTCCAGGAGAACACTTTAGAATATTGCATGTGGCATCTTACCGTGGTGCACAGCAAGGAGAAGTCTTTCTCCTGTATTCAGGATCACATAGTGTGTAGCAAGAAATCCTACTAAGGTCTGGAAAAGCTTTAGACCCCATACACACTATTAGATTTTCCGCAGATTTTTGTTTTCAGATTTACCAAAACCATGTAATACAAGGGCCTGCCTGATTGCATACAAATTGAAACTCTTAGGCCCAGTTCACACCTGAGCGTTTTGTATCTTGAAGCCTGAAGCTACAAAACGCTGGAGGGAAAAAAATCTATTATTCTCAATGGAGATGGTTCACATCTCCACTCCAAGTCGCCTGAAGCCGAACGCCTGAAGCTCAAACAAGTTTCGAATCGGGCAGATGTGGGCGTTTTTCTTCTTTTTACATTGGTGACCTTTTGCCCTGCAGAAAATCGCAACAAAACGCAGTAAAAAACACAGAAAAATCGCTGTGAAAAATGCAGCAAAAAACGCTGCAATAGCGTGGTAAAAATCGCACGATTTTCTGCCTGAAAACGCTATGCTCAGGTGTGAATGGGCCTTAAGGCCCGTACACGTGATCAGACTTTCTGACGGGAAATGCTGGATGTTAGGCTGTTGTCGGTTTTCCCGATCGTGTGTACACAAGTCCATCGGACAAAAGTCCAAAGTACAAACACGCATGCTGGGAAGCAAGGACGAGACAGAAGCGGTCGGTCTTGTAAACTAGCATTCGTAATGGAGAATTAACATTCGTGGCAAAGTATGAAATCTCCAAACACAGCGCACAATTCTCTTCTTCTTTAATGGGATAATAATGAAGCTGCTTTGCTGGTGATACTGATGGAGTTATTGCAAACTAATTTTCAAAGGCTTTTTTTTAGTGATATCAAGAATAATATTATTATGCTTTTTTTTTTTTTTTTTTTTTTTTATTTGGGCAAGTTACCACAATACCATTATCCTGTAGTTTTTAAGATCAAAGATACAAATATGTTGGTGTCCCTTGTCAAGATAATTTTTTTTTAAATGTAACGGCCTACTCCCAAACTGTCATTTGAAGTTAAACACATAGCCAAATATTATAAAACAATATGATAACCAGGGTAATTGGCGCTACCTACAAGTAAAACTCCTTATATGTATGTATATCAATATATAATTCTGAATATATCATGTATTCATCTAGAAGAATATATATATAATAGAAGGAGGCATAACCCCAAAAAACTATCAATCTGCAATTTGAAATTCACAAGCTACTCAGAATTCCCAAAAAACAACAAAGTTCCAAGGAACTTTGTTGTTTTTTGGGAATTCTGAGTAGCTTGTGAATTTCAAATTGCAGATTGATAGTTTTTTGGGGTTATGCCTCCTTCTATTATATATATATTCTTCTAGATGAATACATGATATATTCAGAATTATATATTGATATACATACATATAAGGAGTTTTACTTGTAGGTAGCGCCAATTACCCTGGTTATCATATTGTTTTATTATTTTTTGGAGGAAACACCTTTTGGAGTTTCTTTCTTTTGTGGGTGGCAGCAACCTAATGATATAACTAGTATTTAGCCGTAGTTACGGTTATTATTATCCTCTCTTACTTCCCACCGTTGTCGAGCGCGGTTTTTTTCTTTATTTTTACATAGCCAAATATTATTCTACACAATTTTTATATTGTGCATTAAAAAAAAAGAAAACAAATAACATTAGACATGCTATCTGCCAATAGAATTTAACAAAAGGTGCATTTTATGCATCCAAAAATATAGAAAATATACCAAATCAAATCATTATTCAACCAAAAAAAAAAAAAGTCAAACCAAGAACTCCAAGGCCAATAATAGATAACACGTTATCTCCTCCGATTCCGCAACATGTCTGGTCGATGAACGGCCATTCAGAAACAAACACGAAAAGAAAAACGTGAAAAGAAAAGCGCAAATCAACACTCACCAAACTTCTACTAACACAAAATTGGCAAGAGGAGCCCAAAAGGTAGCGCTACAGAGCTGAAAAAACACGTAGTACGTCTAGTATGTCACTACATTCGTAATTGTTGGCCAACATTTGTGTAACCGTGTGTATGCAAGACAAGTATGAGCCAACACCCTTCTGACAAAATTGCACGGTTTTGTTGGCCAACAATCCAATCATGTGTACGAGGCATTAAGGTTTATCCTCATATTATATGGTTGGGGTAAATCTAAAGACAAAAATCTGCAGAAAATCTAATAGTGTGTATGGGGCTTTAAGCTGCTTGCACACTGATCCGTATTTCTTCTGCTTTTGTGTCTAAAAAAGCAGAAGAAAAAGGCATGACCATGAAATCCTATGGAACTCTTCCCACCAATCGGTTGCTTGTCCGCTGCATTTAAAAAAATCCTGCTTGCCACATTTTTGGTGCACGTTCGGTGTGATAAAAAAAAAAAAAAAAAAGTACCAAAATGCACCTCCCCACTGAAATGAACTGAAACCTCATCAAAACCGCACTCACGGTTGTTTTTTTGATGCGGTTTTTTAAGTTGCAAAACACACCGGAAACCCAACAAAAACGTGGCAAAAATGCATATGCATTTTTTACCACGTTTTTGCAATAAAGCAGTGTGGAAAGGTAATTCATCCATCACCTGCTACTCATTGCCACCTCTGACAGTACATCCTACAGTGGATCATGGGAGATGGCAATGAAACCTCCAGATGAACACAGAGCACAGTTTGAGGAAAACACCCACTCTGGGCTGAAAATGCTAGCTTTCTAGTCAATTTAGTCAATTCAACTGGTGAAAGAAAGACTAATGCCTTGTACACACGGTCGGAAATTCCGACGGAAAAGGTCAGATCGGATTATATTGTTGGAAAATCCAATCGTATGTGGGCTCTATCGGATCTTTTCCGCCTGAAAAAGAGCAGGATCTCAAATTTTCCGACAAAAAAATCCGATCTGACTTTTTCCGATCGTTTGTAGAGAATTCGGACAAAGTGCCACGCATGCTCAGATCAAATTACGAGACCAAAGCTATTGGCTACTAGCCCCAACGTAGTCCCATCGTAACGAACGAACGTCATCACGTTCCGAACGATCAGATTTTCCAACAACTTTGTCCAACCGCGTGTATGCAACACCAGTTTAGGACAAAATCCGTCTGAAAAAATCCAACGGATTTTGTTGTTGGAATGTCCGACCGTGTGTACAAGGGCTTACAGCTATGCGTGGCAATGCTTGATTTCAGATATATATGAGATGGAGGGGGCGATGCGCAAAGCTGAACTCAAGGCAAAAAGTTGGATACGCATATGAAACACATACAGTACAAAGGAGCTATTGTACTTGACAAATGATTTGTATTTCTGTCCTGAGATTTACACAACCCTGCCACACAGCACAGCCAGGCAGATGACACTGCTTTTAGTTAAAGTGGTTGTAAAAGCAGAACGTTTTTTTTCTTAAAGCATTCTATGCATTCGGATAAAAAGCCTTCTGTGTGCAGCAGCCCCCCTAATACTTGCCTAAGCCCCATCTCTACCCAACGATGTCCACGAGTCCCTCGGCCGTCCAGGACCCTCCCTCCTGATTGGCTGAGACACAACAGTGGCACCATTTGCTCCCGCTGCTGTCAATCAAAGTCAGTTAGCCAATCAGGAGAGGGAAAGCTGTAGCTCAGCTCGGGTGCCCCCATAGCAAGCTGCTTGCTGTGGGGGAACTCAACAGGAGGGAGGAGCCAGGAGCGCAGAAGAGGGACCCAAGAGGACTGCCCTGTGCAAATCCACTGCAACAGAGCAGGTAAGTATGTTTTTTTTTGTTTTTAAAAACGGAGTCTTTACAAATCTGTATTAATATATCTTTTTTTTACTTGCCTAAAGTTCAACTTTATAGGAAAAATTCTTATGATTTTGAATTATTTTTATTTGTGTTAAGTTTGCACATTTTAACTGCTGTTTTATATATAGTAGTAGTTATTCACATTCAGCTGGACTTGTTAAAGTGTCATTAAATCCACATAATTAAAAACTGTCAGTACATGCTGTATTACATGCTGTTCATACTCACTCAGTCACTATGGGATCCATTTTGTGTTCACTGTCCCTCCCTCTTTGTCTTTATCCCCGCTGCAGCCTGAGATTGTGTAGACCAGCATATGCCACTGAGCATGCTCCAGTTTCAGTTCCCTTCTAAACTGTTTGTTTCCTCCTTTTTACTTATCTGTGCAGCCCACATGACTATAGACCCATCCATCCAACACTGTGGTCCTCCATTCCTCACTACTCCAATATAAACGCCCCCATGGCCCACCACTGTTCCTCGCTTCACACCTTCCATAACAGATGTTGTGTCCTCATCTCCTCACCTTCCCCTAATCACCACTCCATCTGAAGCTGCTTTTCTGTCTCTTCAGCTCTTATCTCCTTCACTGTCCGGTGCTCCTCGCCCCTTCTATTCAACAAAGCGGCACCCTGCTAATAACCTACCCCCCAACACTGTGTTCCCAGCTCCTCAAACCTCCATCCAATTTAGCTATGCCCTGCTCATTATCCTCCATGCCACACTGCTGTCACTGGCTCCTCACCCCTCCCATCTCACCCTGCTGTCTCCTGCTCCACACCTACCTTATCCAGAGCTGCTGTCCTCTGCTCCTCACCCTTCATCCAACATAGTTTTCCCCAGCTTCTCTTCTCTACATTTAACATTGTGGTCCCCTTCTCCTCTCACCTCTTATCCAACATTGCTTTTCTCTGATTCTCATCCCTACATTCAACACTGTAGTCCCCCGCTCCTCACCCCCCTATCCTAAACTGCAGTCTTCTGCTCCACAATCACCTAATCTGATGTTTACAGTCCCCTGCTCCTCACGTTCCTTGTCTCACGCTGCTGGCCCCATCCCTAAGCTGCTGTCCACTCTCGGCTCCTCCTGTCACAGCACCCCCTTCACACCTCACCCCTGGGTTCGATGCCTCCCTACCACAGTCTACAAACCACAGGTCATATCACCATTACTGCTCCCCTGCAAGAAAATGCAAAAACATTATAGCCCCTAGGAGTTTTTAGGAGGTCAATATACAAAGTTACCACAAATGTCTAAAATAGATACTTTATTGCGTATGATGGTTAAAACTAACTTAAAGTGATACTTAAGTCTTTTTTTTGTTAAAAATAACAAACATGACATACTTACCTGCTCTGAGCAGTGGTTTTGCACAGAGCAGGCCCGATACTCCTCTTCTCGGGTCCCCAGCCAGCACTCCTGGCACCTCCCTCCTGTTGACTGCCCCCACAGGGAGCAGCATCTTATGGATACACCTGAGCCGCAGCTCCCTGTGTCCATTCAGACACGGAGCCGTGGTCCGGCCCCGCCCTTTCTCTCTCTTCATTGGCTCACTGACTTTGATTGACAGCAGCAGTAGCCAATGGCACATCGCTACTCTCTCAGTCAATGAGGAGGGAGAGTCCTGGGTTGCTGAGTCTCTTGTGCAACATTGCTGGATCAAGATGGGGCTCAGGTAAGTGTTAGGGGGGCTGAGGGGGGCTGCCGTACACAGAAGGCTTTTTATCTTAATGCAAAGAATACATTAAAATAGAAAACCTTCTGCCTGTACAATTACTTTAAGACTCGGTTCACACTCTTAAGAGTTAGGATCTGACTTTGAGGCCCAAAGTTGCAGGACATGTGAAATGCCATGTATCTCTATGATAAAAGCCAAAAAAGCACGAATACAAAACACGTACATCTGAGATATCACTTCACATCAGTACAAATTGCTCCATACAAATATGTAATCATGATTACGAGGTTCACATCCAAAAGCTGAAAAACATTATAGTCTCTACGCGTTTCGTTAAATACAGTTCACTTCATCAGGAGTTTGATGTTACCAGGCAGGTGTCAGAAAATCTAGAAATAAACCCCAAATTATAACAGAAAATGAAAAGGTGATCTCTCTAATTTACATGTTTTGTATCCGTGCATTTTTTGGCTTTTAAGTTGGTTTCAGTCAATGTCCGTAATAAAGTATCTATTTTAGACATTTGTGGTAACATTGTATATTGACCTGCTAAAAAATTCCAGGGGCTATAATGTTTCTGCATTTTCTTGCAAGTGTGTTTTGGGTTGGAGGCATTGTACCATTCCCTTCCCCCTGCCACATCCTCAAAGTGGTCACAGCAGCTCTCTGCCACCCACCTCACTTCCCCAAGTTACATTGGGGTTGATTTACTAAAGGCTGTTCACTTTGCAAGTGAACTGTACCCAACGTTTACTGAATGTACTGAAATTTCACTTTGCAAAGAATACCCAATCACACACAAGGAAAATAAAAAAAACTGCATTTTCTCTTGCACATGATTGGATGAGTCAGCAGGGCTTCACCTCCTAATATAGCAAGGATAACTTGCTACAAATTTGTGGCAGTGTTGAATTGTAAGTCTGTTAACTTGCTGCACATTTTCACAGCTGAGTTGTACACTTGCAGAGCACTTTCTCGGGGGATCAGGAAGGAATTTTTTCCCCTGCTTTAGCAAATTGGATCATGCTCTTATGGGGTTTTTCGCCTTCCTCTGGATCAACTGTGGGTATAGAATTGGGTATATGGGATTGTATGATACTATTATTCTTTTTTATTATTTTTTTATTTTATTGTGGTTGAACTGGATGGACTTGTGTCTTTTTTCAACCTGGCTAACTATGTAGCACTTGAAGCACAAGTTCTAGTTGACACTTTTCCAATTTGAAGCAAATTTGCTTAGCAAGTCTCTAACAAGGGAAAAGGTGCAGTGGTGAGCCTACAGCAAGAGCTCTGCAAGTCTACAGCATGAAATTTCAGCCACAGTGACCCCTGTGGTGGGATGACTATTGCACAACATAACTGAACCAGTACTTGCAGCAGACTTGCAGAATGTTTGCAAAGAAAGTTGATCTGGAGTCATGCAATGCAGACTTGCTGCAATTGTGCATTTGTGAAGCCTGGCAAATCTAGCAATAGCTTAGCAAGTCAAACTTGCAGCACAACTGTTTGCTACCTGTGACCATTAACAAAAGCTGGCCATACACCTATATATTATCTGCAGATTTTCTATGGTTAGATGGAAAAAGTGTGAGATTCCTCCATTCACCCATTTTAGCGAACATGGAGAAATCTGTTGCGCTTTTTCCATCTAACCATAGAAAATCTGCAGATAATCTATAGGTGTATGGCCAGCTTAAGTTCAAAATTCTCTTGCAAAGGGCAACTTCCCTTGCAAAGAGTGCAGCCTCTTTGCCTTTAGTAAAGCAGCCCTACAATGTCTTTCTCATCCACTTAACAGTCCCTGGGTCACAGAAGCATTCTACAATCCCCCACCATCTTCTCAGAGACAGTACCTCTATGCTTCCCTTCCATCTACTTAACTACCCCCCCCCCCCCCCCCGGCACGATACTAACCCCCCTGATCAGAATTACTCTCTGCCAACCTGACTCCACTGTCCCCCACTCTTTACTCCTTATCCCATGCTACTGTCTGTCCCTGCTGCCCCCTACCCCTTATTCTTGATCCAGCATTGCTGTTCCGCACACTGCACTCTGCTCAATCCACAAACTTTCCCTTTCTGGAATGGTCAACACTTTTACTAGTCAACCTAAAAAAATAAAAAAAAATATTTTTAACTGATTTTGATTAAGCCCTGAATATATTAGATGAGTTAGAATGGAATATACTGTATATACAAACACATTTAAGTGGATAGATTACATTCAGTGAGAAAGCTGTAAAACCTTCTGCAGTGGTGTTGCATGTCCAGAAATCCATTATTTTATCTTTGACACCAATCCGGAAGGGGTTTCAGTTTAAGAAAATAACACATTCGACACCTGCTACAAAAAAAACAAAAAACAATTATAGGTGTTGCATTGGTTATTTCCTCAGAGAAGGAAGCCAAGAGTTGCTAGCCAACTGAGTAGGCATCAGTAACCAGAATAATTGGCATCTGGTGTCGGGGTGGGACCTGTACATTGTGTGTCTCACTTTCCTATAAATAGCCTATGTTCTTCAAAAAATTTATTTATTGAGGAATTCGATTTATACAGCTGAATTTGGAAGGGAAATATACACTAACAATGTTATGATGCATTGGCAGCAATGGAAGTGTATGACTTTGAGATTGCATTTCAAGATTACTGCATTCTATAGAGGTGTCATTATTCATTTTTTTGGCTAAAGAGGCTGCCTGGTGCCTGCAGTGTCCTTCAGCAGGATAAGTGCCTGCAGTGTTTAGGAATATGATGGAGTCTTCTTTATATCAGTTGTCCTCAGCTAAAGCTGAACTAGTATTTTATGTACGGGCCTGCCACTTCTTCATTAATGATGAGATTTGCGTGCATTTTAAAGTGGTTGTAAACCCAATACAACCACTTTAACCTACAGGTAAGCCTAGATTAAGGCTTACATGTAGGTGCAAGAAATATCTCCTAAACCTAAAAGGTTTAGGAGATATTTGCAGAACTAGCTGCACCGTAGACAACGGGCGCAGGCGCACTGAGCGTGCCGTTTCTAACGGCGATCATGCCATTAGCGACGGCACCAGCGCCCATGCGCGGGAGTGACGTCATCGCGGCTCCGGCCAGTCACAGCGCCGGAGCCACAATACCTGGAAGTAACTCCAGGATAGATGGCGGTGTCGGCGGAGGGGAACGAGGACTGATTCGGGGGCTTCAAACTCAGGTAAGTAATTCATAATGAGCTAGTATGCTATGCATACTAGCTCATTATGCCTTTGTCTTGCAGGGGTTATTTTTTTATTTCTGAGGCTTTACTTCCTCTTTAAGGGGATAATTGGACATGTGGGCAAAGTCTGACCACCCTCAGGCAAGAGAGATCGGAGCCCAGGGTGCAAAGCTGCAAATCTGGAATATGAGCCTGCAGCCTAGAACCGCTGGTGTCCGCTATTAGTGGGAGGAGCAGGGCTTTTTTTCAAGGAGAACTTGGTGGAACTCAGTTCCACCCCCTCTGGCTCCAGACCCTTTGGTGCCTGCTCACCACAATCATTTGTAAACACAGAAGTCCGGTTTCTGTGTTTACAAGTGACAGCTCTGCACTCTGTGTGTAACCCCCATGAGCCCTGCACTATGTATGTAATGCAATCCTGATATTTAATGCCCCTTTAAGACCCTCCTACTGTTTGTGAAATATGACCACGCCCACTATTTGATGTGATTTGGAGGGTGTGTGTGGGGGAGGAGTTTTGGGGGGGTCGTGGTTGCTTTCCAGCACCTATTGTTTGAGAAAAAAAACCCTGGGGAGGAGTAATAACAATGGAAGAATGTATAACCTGCCTTATTGGTCAATTTGGATAAACATGGCTGGGTCAGGAGACTGGTATCTTTTGTCTACGAATATCTTATAAGAACAATTCTGTTCTCATTATTGGGTTCCGCAGCCTATTGCATTAGGGTGTGCACCCCAGAGCACAAACACACAAGCGTGTATATCAACAGAGCAGTGGACGGTGTCAGTAGAGCAGAGATTAGGGTCAGTAGGGAAGTGGACAGTGTCAATAGTTTTTTTGTTTGTTTGTTTTTATTACTTTTTACAATTTTGTTTTTTTATGACTTTTTTACAATATTATTATTTTTTTTTATTTACTTACATACTATTTTTTTAGAGCCCCATTGGGGGGGCTTTGGTGAAATATCAAAAGGTCTAAACAAACCCATGATTTTTCACTTTTGAGACAGGGACTGAGGACAGAGCTTCCCCAGTCCCTTTCTCCGCAGCCTCAGCTGCACTGGACAGTGAAGGAATGGAGACTGCTCTGTGTTGAGAGTCATAGTTTACTAAGAATGAAGACACGAGTGATCTGTACAGACCACTCACTGTGTTCATTCAGAAAAGGAAGCGGGACGGTAAATTAAATATTCACCACCCCCTTTGTCCGCACTCAGTCATGAAACTACCCCACACAGCAGCCGGAGGGAGAGGAGGGAAGCTGGCAGCACTACAGGGAGGAGACAGGGGGTGCCAGATATCAGGGGGGAATTGGTACCGCAAGGGTATTAGAGTGTGCCCAGGCACACCTGGCACACCCTGTGAGCACACCTATGGTTCTAATAAATATACATTTGAAGTACTAAGACGTTTTTTGCCAGAAGTAATGCACGTACTCTTGTGTTTCAACAACCTCTGCTGTGATATAATGCCGCAAAGTATAAGTATGTCAAAAACACTGCAGCCCTTCCCACTGCCCCAACTTCCGCCTACTCTGTAAACACTGATGGTTTCCACTTTAACCACTTCAACACCAGAAGGTTTTACCCCCTTCCTGACCAGAGCACTTTTTACAATTTGGCACTACGTTGCTTTAACTGGTAATTGCACGGTCATGCAATGCGGTACCCAAATGAAATTTGCATCATTTTTTTCCCAAAAATAGAGCTTTTTTTGGTGCTATTTGATCACCACTGTCGTTTTTTTTTATAAACAAAAAAAAGAGCGACAATTTTGAAAAAAAGCTATATTTTTTAATTTTTGCTATAATAAATATCCCCAAAAATGTTTTAAAAAAAACAAATGTCTTCATCAGTTTAGGCCAATATATATTCTTCTACATATTTTTGGTAAAAAAATAAATCACAATAACCATATATTAATTGGCTTGCGCAAAAGTTATAGTGTCTACAAATTATGGGAAAGATTTATGGCATTTATTTTTTTACTAGTAATGGTGGTGATCTGATTTTTAGCAGCATTGCGATGGAAAGATTGGACGCATTTTGGGACCATTGACATTTATACACCGATCGGTGCTATAAAAATGCACTGATTACTGAGCAAATGTCAATGGTAGGGAAGGGGTTAACACTAGGGGGCGATCAAGGGGTTAAATGTGCGTTCCCTCAGTGTGTTCTAACTGTATGGGTAGAGTAGAAGAGGAGACATATAGCTGTTCCTACTTGGTAGGAACAAACAACATGTCTCCTCTCCTGTGACAGCACAAAACACACAAATCAGGTTCCCCGCCATGCAGCGTGCGCACGCCCTCTGGCGACTCTTAAAGGAAACCTTTATGGGTACAGGGTTTACCGCAGGGGTGCCATTCTGCCCCCATAAACAGGCGTCAGCCGGTCGGGAACCGATTAAAGTGGTTCTAAAGCCTCATGGTTTTTTTTTATCTAAAAAGAGAAGTATGGGAATATATATATATTTTTTAATCATACTTACTTATGTGGATGCAGCATCAGTCTCAATGCTGCATCTCTCCCCCGCCAGCTCTAACACTGAGAACCGAGCGATCAAACATCGCCGATCGCTTGTTTCTCACAGCTCCTTGAGCAGAGAGCTGGCAACTGTCAGTCACTGCTGTCTGCTCTGCCCCCCTGCTCTCACTGGGGCGCTGGGCTACAGAGGGGGCAGGAGTGGCCAGCTCAAGCTGTCAGTGGCTCGCTGAGAGGCTGAGCTAGGTGCTGGTCCTGGCATGTGGGCAGATCCTGACCTATGGTCATATTCTTGCCCAAGTCTGTACTGGCTCTGTGACATCAGCCAACAGCGGGGTTCAGCCCACTGTCAGCAGAAAACAGGTCACGGGTGTGCAGAAATAAACCTCACTTCTGTGATCCACAGGAGAAGTACACTCAAATGAGCTTTAGAAAAGGTATGCATAGCGAATTTTTCTTTACAGGCCTAGACAGGTTAATCTTAGATTGTGGCTGCCAGTAGATTTAGAGATTTTAGTTGTAGGCTGAACTTCTACTTTAAGGTAAAAAAAACTTCTGTACTGCAGAAGCCCCCCAGCCCCCCTATTCTTACCAGAGCCTGACCTGATCCGGACACGTGCATGAGAGCAGCAGCTCTCGCCACTGTCTCCCTCAGTGGGCAGATTGATTGCTTTCAATCAAATGCCATGACAAGGGAGCGGGGCCGAGTCATCTGGTCTGTGGTGGCTCGGGAGTGAGCATGCATGGGTGTCCCCAGGGAAAGCTCCCTGGGGGCACTCGCTGAGGTGGAGGGGCCTGGTGCACCTGCGGGGGAAACCCAGAAAAGGAGGATTGGGGCTTCTCTGGGCAAAACCCTTGCACAGAGCAGTTAAGTATGACGTGTGGTTTTGGTTTAAAATCACCCTCAACCTGAACTCCAGGAAAAGTAGAAATGCAGCTCCACTACAATGGTTAAAGTGTTTGTTAAGTCTAAATTATAACTTACTGCCAGCCCCTCTATTACAGCCTGGCATACCACACTATGCAAGTAATTTCTAAAAACCAGCGTTGTAAATACCTATTTAAAGATATCTTCAGGCCGGTCATGCGACCCGTGGCCGCTTTACAGCTCCAATACATGGCTTCTGTGGGAGGGGTCAAGATCTTCCTCTGACATCATCCAGGGAGATCACATGGCCTCCCACAGAAGCCCTGTCTTGGAGCTGTAAAGCGGCAGCGAGTCATGTGACCTCCTGAAAAGAGCACTAAATAGGTATTTACAACGCTCATTTTTAGAAATTACTTACATAGGGTGGTATGCCAGGCTCCAATAGAGGGGCTGGCAGTGACCATTGTAGGTTTTTTATTTTTAATAATAGCGCGGGGGGGGGGGGCAGAGACAGAGACACAGAGAGGGAGCTGACAGGCAAGGAGGAGGGGGTGAGAGGAAAGCAGAGAGAACAGCTACGTATGATGGAGGGACACACTCTGACCATGGTGGTCAGGGCTCAGCAGCCCTGATTTTCGTGGTCAGTACAGCGAGGGAATACAGGAAGTGTTCCGGGAGTTTTTCTTTTACAGTTTAGAGGGGGGCAGATTAAACAGCACAAGCACTGTGCTGTTTAATCTGCTTTAAGGGAGGTTAACAAACACTTTAAATGCTTGTTTATATCTAGGAGGATTGGAAAAGCAGTTTTACTTACGTGATCCTCCTTTCCTCCAGGCTCCTCTGTGCTGCAGCAGTCTCTTTTCCCCTATGCTCCAGCAGTCTAAGATCCTCTGACATCATCAAGACCAAGCTACGACCCATAGCACTGCATTGAATGTGAGGATGCTTGGGGAACAGTCCACTGCAGAAGAATAGGGGAACGCCATCTGCCAGGGAAGCGGAGGATCAGGTGAGTAAAACTGCTTTTTTTTATCCCCTAGACAGAAATCAGTATTTAAACCTTGCAGTACAGGTGTGGCCCAACTGCAGGGGAGGGTTTTTACTTTTCCCAGAGTTGGGAAACGTTTTCCAAGCAGGTTTTTAAAAATAATGCAGCATTTATTCACTGATAACATTATTATTTGTATGTATTTTTAAAGCAATTAATATACATTTGATTTACATTGGAACAGGGAGAGGGAGGGGCAGCACTAGAAGCCATTCAGGTGCTTCAATACTTCAAAATTATATATATATATATATATATATATATATATATATATATATATATACCGTATATACTGCACTACCTCCAATAAGTGCTTATCCACAGTGTAACAAATAAAAAAAAGTTAAAATGATAGGAAAGTTGCTGCTATAACTTGTGTTAACACAATCAATAGATAAAATAGTTGGGCAATAGCTGCTCTATCCTGTAGTGAAGGAATGCCAAAAATGCAATAATGTAGTACTTAAAGTGCAAATAGTGCTCAAAGTATATTAAAACGTGCTAACAGTTCTTTAAGGTGCAATGGTGCTAAGAAAAGTGCTCCTCCTCCTTCTTTTAGCCAGAGTAAAGTGCTGTGTCTTGTGCAAAAAACTGCAATCTTACATAGTTACATAGTAGGTGAGGTAAAAAAAAAGACACAAGTCCATCAAGCCTGACCTATGTGTGCGATTATATGTCAGTAAAAAATCTTCATGCTCAATCACCAATCAAGGGCCCTCCTAGGACCGAACTCACCAAATGTTGACCTCCTGAGTTTACACTGAGGCAGGTCAAAACCTGCTTAATGTAGCTGGTCAGTCAGTCTGTCATGTTGTTCACCATAGGTATCATGATTGTCCATACAAAGAAATCAGAGAGGGTATCATTGCAAAATATAGTTTATTAATATAAACCCCCCATAAAAACAGTAAGATTGTACACTTACATATTTGGGTGCCTTCTCGACACCTGGAATTATCTGCCGCCAATGTAAATCTAGCTGTAGTTGCTCAATGTCATCAATAGTGTATAAAGTCAGTGTGCGTTCCCCCTGGCAGAAAGCGGAAGTGACGTAGTGATGTGCGTGTGTGCCCCTACGCATTTTGTCACCAGGACATCATCAGAATGCTAACCGATGACGAAATGCGTAGGGTTACACACTATTGGAGACATGGAGCGACTACGGCTTGGTTTACAGTAACGACAGATAATTCCTGGTTACGGGAAGGCACTCAAATATGTGAGTGTGCAATCCTACGGTTTTTATGGGGGGGGTTATATTAACCACTTCAATACAGGGCACTTAAACACCTTCCTGCCCAGACCAATTTTGAGCTTTCAGCGCTGTCGCACTTTGAATGACAATTGCGTGGTCATGCTACACTGTACCCAAATGAAATTTTTATCATTTTTTTCCCACAAATAGAGCTTTCTTTTGGTGGTATTTGATTACCTCTACAGTTTTTATTTTTTGCGCTACAAATAAAAAAATACCAAAAATTTTGAAAAAAAAAAAGTTTTTTTTTGTTTCAGTTTCAAAACTTTGTAAATAAGTACGTTTTCTCCTTCACTGATGGGCACTGATGGGGCTACACTGATGGGCACTGATAAGGCGGCACTGATGGGCACCAATGAAGTGGCACTGATGAGGTGGCATTGATGGACACTGATAGGCGGCACTGATAGGCGGCACTGATGGGCGACACGGGTGGACACTGATAGGTGGCACAAATTGGCACTGCTAGCTGGCACGGATTGGCATGGATGGGCGGTACAGATGGGCATGGATAGGCGGCACAGATGGGCATGGGTGGGCACTGATAGGCGGCACAGGTGGGCACTCATAGGCGGCACAGACTGACCCCCTGCAACAACGATCGCCGTGATGCGCGCCCCCGGGGGCGCGCAGCGGCTCATAATCCTGAAGACGTCATATGACGTCCAGTCAGGATTATGAAACCACTTTGCCTCCGTCAATTGCCTATAGGGCGGGCGGCAAGTGGTTAATAAACAGTGTTATGCGATTATACCCTCCCTGGGTTCTTTGTATGTACAATCATGATACGGATGGTGAACAACATGAGAGACTGATCAGCTGCATTAAGCGTGTTTTGACCTGCCTCAGTGTAAACTCAGGAGGTCAACAACATTTGGCGAGTTCGGTCCTAGGAGGGCCCTTGTGATTGAGCATGAAGAATGCATTTTTTTTTTTTTGTAGAAGACACAGCACTTTACTCTGGCTAAAAGGATGAGCACTTTTCTTACCACCATTGCACCTTAAGGATTGTGCTGCAATACTCAACATAGGAAATAGCAAAGTGAGCAGAAGGGCGGGTGTATCACTGTGCTGCTTCTCCTTCACTGTCCAACCCAGCTGTATTGCTTGAAGCTGAAATCCCACTACACATCTGAGTATACAGATAAACTACATATTTGAGAGCTGGTTTACCTGCCAAAGGATTTTTATTTCTTTCCAATCCGCTTTTTTTTTTTAGATTTACACAGCTCTGTCTCATAGCATAGCTCTGTCTAGCAGGCACAGGGACCTAATCTTTCTCTTTCACTGTTTCGCTTTCACTTACAGGCCTACTCCCTATCCCCTCTTCCACCCTGTGATTGAATAAAAAAGAAGCAGCACACTAAGGCACTTATCTCTCTACCCCTCTGCTCTCTCCTCCTATCCGCATGGTTCTTTGCAGTACAGCATACCCAACTGGCTCTTTGTGCTGCTTTCCCCCCTGTCCTTTGATTTCTGCCATGCAGACTGTACAGTAGAGTACAAGAGGCTGATACCAAATCAAAAGCAAGTAGTTAAACTGCTTGCATTTGCAAAAAATACATTTAATGATCTAATTATGATTATGGAACTGAATTCTGTTTATTTTTTATATCTGCTTGGAGATCAGCATTAAATGCAATAGAGAAAATTCAGGTCACAAACCTGGCTCTGCTGTCTGGCAGGGCTGTGTAAATCTTAGGACTGAATGTACGGGAATACACATCTTTTGGCTGGTAAGTTAGTTTGCCTAGATATATACACTATATTGTCAAAAGTATTGTGACACCTGCCTTTACACGCACATGAACTTTAATGGCATCCCAGTCTTAGCCTGTAGGGTTCAATATTGAGTTGGCCCACCCTTTGCAGCTATAACAGTTTCTACTCTTCTGGGAAGGCCATCCACAAGGTTTAGGAATGTGTCTATGGGAATGTTTGACCATTCTTCTAGAAGCGCATTTGTGAGGTCAGGCACTGATGTTGACGGGAAGGCTTGGCTCAAATCTCCCCTCTAATTTATCCCAAAGGTGTTCTATCAAATTGAGTTCAGGACTCTGTGCAGGCCAGTCAAGTTCCTCCACCCCAAACTCACTCATCCATGTCTTTATGGACCTTGCTTTGTGCACTGGTGCGTAGTCATGTTGGAACAGGAAAAAAACTGTTCCCACAAAGATGGGAGCATGAAATTGTCCAAAATGTCTTGGTATGCTGACCCCTTAGGAGTTCCCTTCACTGGAACTAAGGGGCCAAGCCGAACCCCTGAAATACAACCCCACACCCTACCCCCCCCCCCCAAATGATTTGGACCCGTGCACAAAGTAAGGTCCATAAAGAAATGTATGAGCGAGTTTGGGGTGGAGGAACTCGACTGGCCTGCACAGAGCAGAGTCCTGACCTCAACCTGAAAGAACATCTCTGGGGTGAATTCGAGCAGAGACTGTGAGCCAGGCCTTCTTGTCCAACATCAGTGCATGACCTCACAAATGCGCTTCTGGAAGAATAGTCAAACATTCCCATAAACACACTCCTAAACCTTGTGGACAGTCTTCCCAGAAGAGTTGAAGCTGTTATAGCTGCAAAGGGTCGGCCAACTCAATATTGAACCCTACGGACTAAGACTGGGATGCCATTAAAATTCATGTGCGTGTAAAGGCAGGCGTCCCAATATGTTGGTTAATATAGTGTATATATAACTTTGAACCATGTATATAAAAAAATTGCCTTTTGAAGAATTACAAAAGTCGAATGAATGGGATATGTATGTATTTATCCCCAGATTTGTTATTTTGCATGTAGGATAATGAAGAAAGCAAATGGGAAGGGGATTGGGACACATTCTTCCAGACTTTTATTTGGTAAATTTGCATACCCAATCTCCTGTCTCTCTTTGAATTGATAATTAGTGCCTTGGGGCCTATGATCAGCAATGCTGGGGAGGTTTTTGGTGACCCATACTTAGAAGAGGTCCCCATATGCATATGTAGCTCTACTATCCTACCCATAAGCCTCAAACAGAGCAGCAATTTCAGAAAAGTTACGTATATACAGTACATTTCCTGCAGTAAATAGCTGATGAGACAGGTCCATGTAGTTGCACCAATATGCAGTAAAATGGGTAGATACACATTTACTATGTCATGTTATTTATAAAATTGTATGACCCAAGGTTCAACTCCGCTGCACTGTTTTATACCGTACCAACAACAGGCAGTCCATGCAGAGGAAATCAATATGGTATCACCTACTTTATCAAAGTTGACATGCAACATGCCTGTCTTAAGTATGATGGAAGCAGACAATGTCACCATTATTGGAACTGCCATAAGGAAAGGTATACATAGTGTGTCAGAAGCAATTGAGTGGTAAACTCAAGGGCCGGCAGTTACACTATTGCTGGTTGGAATGATTCAGTTTTGCTTTTATGAAAAATATTGCAGAGTATACAAATAGCAGCCATACTCAACAACTTCTGGGAGGCAAAATGCAATCCAAAGAGAAAATCTGACCACCAGATTGCGTGTCCTCCTGGAATTAAAGTATGTGTATTAAAAATTTGAGGCAAGGTAACTGCGTTGACTATACCCACAGCATCACAAGTTTTCTTTTCTATTATTTATGCATTTGAAGTTGTGACTATATGCTACTATTTGTACCTTTTCAAAGCACCTCTATGAATGTTAGGCCACGTATGGACTTATTTGATGACATACTTTAAACAGCGGTTGTATGCATTAACTGAAAACACTAATCAGAAATCAGAGTTAAGCAGTTTAGAATGAAAGGTCGTATTTAAATAGTGACCATCAGTTGTTGCATGCACTTGGTCTTGGATCAGAAGAAATTGGTGTTCTGGCATTGAGGCCTCTACACATGTGCCCGACCACTATGACAATTAAGGTCATTGATCACACTGTTCTAACTGGATTTTCTGTTGTATCGATTTTGTTTAAATGGCATCAAATACTGCTAGTGGAGTGAGGCCCTCTCACTTGGAAATGATCAGAGCAGATGGGCAGAGCAGGGCAGTCTTATGCTTAAAGCCCAACTGACATCTAACTTTTTTTTTATGATCAAGTATCCTCCTCACTTATATGAGTTTTAAACCATTGCTGCTTTAAAATACCTTAAATTGCTTTTTTTTCTGTTTGTAGAAATATACCTTCTGATCTCCTACTTCAGTGGTTTCTGCTGGCATAGGCGAGAAGCGACCACCACCCTCATAAAAAGTGTCATCACACAGTTTTTTGGTGTTGAGGAAAAAAGGGGGTCTGGTTGACTGGGGGAGAGCATGTATGACCATGGGGCACGTGTCTACTTGATTGCGCATCGGGACTGGAAAGGTTATGTCTAAGCAAGTGTGTTAGATCACCAAGGCACTAGGCCAAACTTTTGTTCCTACTGGACTGCACAGTGTGCAACTACTAGTACAGGGAAGCGAAGGCCATTGTGAGAAATTGGAGGCTGTTGGAGTACAATATCCATCTAATTGAATATTAATTTCTTTGATTTTTAGTTGGGATTTAAGGTCTATGAGAAATGTGATAAGATTGATTGTAACTCATGCCTTTGATATTTTTGATATCCACCAAATATGCAAATTCTAGGTTTGGTTGGACTCTTTTTAAAGAAGCTGAATTAAAATGAATGTTGCAGTTACACTGTAAAAAAAAGTGTAAAAGAAGAGTCCAGAAGCTATGGGGTTGGCCAAAACAAAACTTTGCAATTTCATCTGTAAAGTCTGATATTGTCTGGAATACATATTGAAGGGAGGGTCATGGGTCACATCCAGACTGTGCAGACACAGATTGTTGTGGTTATGGCTGGTGGTGCAGTTTAATATGTAGAAGAAATATAGAATTAAGCAGGGCACAGACTTGGCACACCCGGAGTGTCTAAGAGTCGTGGATTCACCACGGTTAGTGGAGGTGAAGTGATGCTGGTGACACAGTTCTTACACAATCAGTGTTGATAACAGAGTTAAAGTTTGTGTTAGTCAGCAAGGCAAGTAGAGAGCTCATGACAAAAACAATAGCACAAGAGACTGAGTATAAGTGTACATGGCACTAGACTAACCAGAATGATGCCTAGTAGATGCCCAGTCATCATAAGGTAGACACCAAGGGGCAAAGAACTAATATACACGAGGCACAAAAAACCCAGCAGAATTCTTGGCACGGGCCTGCATGGGCCGCAGCGGTGAGGAACACAGGAACCAGGTAGCCATGCTAGACTAGATGAGATCTTTACTCTCAAGATGTCTAGTACCGGCATTTGTTCACCAGGCCCTGAAGGCTCATCTGACATCTCCATAATGGTGATGACTAGGCACTCGGACGAGTTGGGGCAGAGACCCCCGGGACTCAAAAGCACCTCTGGCGCCACTGTACAACCACGCCTGTGGATCCATTCATGGCAGCTCAGTTTGGACAACAGGCCGCTGTCATCTGGCAGAAGTTGCAAGTCCTCAGGAAGCGGTGTCTCCTGTCGGCAAAATGGGCAGCACAGTGTTGCTGGTGGGCTTTGACCCCAGTTGGATACCATCTTCCTGAGGCAGCGGGCACACATTCGATGATCACAGCCCAATACTTTAGGCCGATGCTGCTTCATGTCAAAACCATTATAGCAGATCTTGCACTCTAGCTCCAGGGGACCCAGAAGTGGCTCCAGTGACTCTCCATCTCCACTGGCCATTCTGAGGGTTAAAGAGGAGGAATGACAAAGGTTAATAGAAGGACGGACCTTAGGGATCAAAGAAATTAAGTCAGAGTAGAAATAAAATTAGACTATAAGACAACACAGCTGACTTATTAGAGGGTATTTAAAAGTAAAAGACAGAAAAAAACAACAGAATTCATGAAAGAAGGAATGGTCTTGGCAACCAATCAGGTACTTCCTTTCATGTCTAGCACAGAGTTGTGGAAAGAAAGTTTGATTCAAATTGGTTGAAACAGCCAACAAGAACAGTTTTTACTTTTGATAATGAGGCACAACACATCATAAACCTTGTTTAAAAAGTGTCCTCAACAAATACTCATGGCCACCAATCAGATTAAAACTTTCACAATCAATCAGCAAAAAAGAAAGAATCTTACTGGTGGCTGTAAGCAAACATAAAAGTCCCTTTATAAACGAGACCCATGCCGGACAGCCCTTATTACTATACTGTTAGAGACATACACCCCCCACATTTAGCAAGCCAACTCATGCAGGCTTGACTCTAACCCTGATCCACCTACTGCTGCGGATCCAAATGACGGTTCTGCTAGAGCGAGGGAGGGAGCTGCCACCTACCTCCTGAGTTGTCAGCAAAATCCTTTTTCATAGAGGGAGAGAAGAAGAGGCTTGAAGAACAGGGGACAGAGAAATGCAGGAATGGATAGAAGGCGACAGTGAGAAGAAGTGGGCTGGAGCGAGAGTAATAGGTAGTGAGGGAGGATGGAGAGTCTTACGTAGAACGATGCAGCTCAGCTCTATATCAAGCCAACATGGAATAAGCCCAGTGGTTGTCATGGAAACAGAGAAGGGACCCAGCCATCTCTTCATACTGCGGTATCTGTGGCCAGGAACAGAGGACATACACACTGACCTATATACACTCATCTATAATCATAGACGCGGATATTACACCATGAGATGCATGTGGAATCTAACTTGCAGAATGTTATATGCTGTGCACAGAGATAGTATAAGCTTTCTATATTCCTTCTCTTGAGTGGGGGGGTTCTTCTCCCTAGTCCTGCTCATGTGCCCGAACAAATACCAGCTTTCATAAATAAGTCCAATTTAGATGCAGAGCTTTCAGTATAATGCGATTCAGAATTTGTGCCGCATGCTTATTAAACAACTTAGCACCAACTCAAAATGGAGATTTTGTATGAAAATAAGCAGCTGCTAAAAAAAAGGTAAATATAATCAATACAGCCATAAAAAATATAATCAATAAACATTGCTCTTTACTGTTCTTACAGTGAAAGAACAATAGCTAAATCTAGAACCCAACATCCTAACAAACTTTGTGTCAATGACCAGTTCCTAAAGTGAAAATGTGGTGGCCATACTTTGACTTTATAATCCCATCAATGTGTGATTCGATCTGCCAAACAATTGAAAAGGCATAATTACCCTTCTGATTGACTAACAGTAGACTTGATTTTAGTTTGGATTTAATCAAACTGAGTTGATCAGCCAAGATGAAAAACTATTGATTGTGTTGCATCATGACAACACCGAGATGCTTTGTTCATGAATGCGATTGCCTTAATGCAGGGGTCTCAAACAGGCGGCCCTCCAGCTGTTGCAAAACTACAAGTCCCATGAGGCATTGCAAGGCTGACAGTTACAAGCATGACTCCCACAGGCAGAGGCATGATGGGACTTGTAGTTTTGCAACAGCTGGAGGGCCACCAGTTTGAGACCCCTGCCTTAATGAATGGATTGCATAGTGAAAACAGAGATGTGATTGAGAACGTATGATCATATCTTCCAACTATTGGCAAGTCCACTTTCAGATCTGTGTCCTATTGATCGATTGGGTTGTCAACCATAGATTGATTATTCCTATCAGGAGCGATTGGAAAAGAAATCAATTATTTAACAAAGTGTATATAGCCACCATAGGAATATTAGCCGATAATGCAGATCGCTACCTGTCTCGGCTCTGCTTATACTCAGACAAGTAATTTCAATAATGTTCTCAATCTCATCTCTAAGTGGGAGGGTCTGCCTGCCACACTGCACGCAGAATATTCCCAGAAATAAACCGCCGCAGATATAACTGACGTTTGAATCGTTCCAGTTTCAGAAAATGATAGTGGTTGCATAATGAAATGGAAATACCATTTGAAATAATAATTCAATATAAAATGGTTTGGTTGCTAAGTATATGTGTTATATAAATTTTTGATGAAAGTGGAGTTTTCCTTTAATTACATCAAGCTGATTGATGACAAGGCTCATAAACACTGAAAGCTCCCAAGGGAGGACTTCACATCACAACGTGTTATATAAATTGGGTTTTACATATGTCTTATTGAAGGTTAAATTCAATGCAGTGTTTTGTCAATTTATTCCATCCGGGAGCAGGTTATTCGTAAATAAGGCACTTCATCAAGGGCAAGAAGCATGGGTACTATAATGGACAAAATATAATGAACTATGACACCCTACTAATTATCTGTCTGTCTGTCTTCAGTAGATAGATAGATAGATAGATTAGTAGTTTTGAATTTGATAAATGCATAGCCCAAGTTTTTATATTAGATGGACAGACATACACTATATTGCCAAAAGTATTGAGACACCTGCCTTTACACGCACATGAACTTTAATGGCATCCTAGTCTTAGTCCATAGGGTTCAATATTCAGTTAGCCCACCCTTTGCAACTATAACAGCTTCAGCTCTTCTGGGAAGGCTGTCCACAAGGTTTAGGAGTGTGTCAATGGGATTGTTGGACCACTCTTCCAGAAGAGCATTTGTGATGTTAGGCACTGATATGGACAAAAAGGCCTGGCTCACAGTGTCCGCTATAATTCATCCCAGAGGTGTTCTGTCAGGTCAAGACTCTGTGCAGGCCAGTCAAGTTCCTCCACCCCAAACTCGCTCATCCATGTCTTTATCTTGCTTTGTGCACTGGGTCGCAGTCATGTTGGAACAGGAAGGGGCCATCCCCAAACTATTCCCACAAAGTTGGGAGCATGAAATTGTCCAAAATGTCTTGGTATGCTGGCACCTTAAGAGTACCCTTCACTGGAACTAAGGGGCCAAGCCCAACCCCTAAAAAAAAATCCTACACCATAATCCCCCCTCCACCAAATGATTTGGAGGGATGGCCTAATACTTTTGGCAATATAGTGTGGATGAGCGAGTTTTGGATGGAGGAACTTGACTGACCTGCACAGAGCCCTGACCTCAACCCCATAGAACATGTTTGGGATATATTAGAGCAGAAGCTGCGAGCCAGGCCTTTTTTTCAACATCAGCACCTGACCTCACAAATGCATTTCTGGAAGAATGGTCAAACATTTCCATAGACACACTCCTAAACCTTGTGTAAGTCTTCCCAGAGGAGTTAAAGCTGCAATAGCTGCAAAGGGTGGGCCAACTCAATATCGAACCCTACAGACTAAGGCGACATTAAAGTTCTTGTGCGTGTAAAGGCAGGTGCCCCAATACTTTTGGCAATATAGTGTATGTCTGTCCATCTAATATAAAAACTTGGGCTATCCATTTATCAAATTCAAAACTACTAATCTATGTATTGAAGACAGACAGATAATTAGTAGGGTGTCATAGTTCATTATAGGCAGGCTTCCCAATACTTTTAGCAATCTAGTGTATAATGGATCAATAGACAGTAGATGGATGTTACTAGGCAGAGATAGATAGATAGATAACGATATAAATATATATTAGGGTTCTAACCTTTCTTTCCTAAACTACAACAAAAAGTTTTTGGCTTTATAAACGGTACTTTAAAATTTTCAAATGCAGACCCACATAGTTTGAAATTTGATATGGTGTATTATACAATGCAGTGAATCTCCATGTACACAAATAGTCAGATATCAGTGTATGAAATACAGTATGTGACAGCATCATGGGTCTATCTCTATTCTTTATGCAGTCAGGTGCTTGGTTAACCACTTCAATACAGGGCATTTATACACCCTTCCTTGCCAGACCAATTTTTAGCTTTCAGCGCTCTCACACTTTGAATGGCAATTACTCAGTCATGCAACACTGTACCCAAACAAAATTTTTATAATTTTTTTCATACAAATAGAGCTTTCTTTGGTGGTATTTAATCAGCACTGGGTTTTTTATTTTTTGCGACATAAGTGAAAAAAGAGCGAAAATTTTGAAAAAAAAAACACTTTTTTTTAGTTTCTATGATAAAATTTTGCAAATAAGTCATTTTTGTTCATAAATTTGGGCCAAAATGTATACTGCTACATCTCTTTGATAAAAATAACCCAAATTAGTGGATATCTACAAGCTATGGTGCAAATCATTGAAAATGTATCACATCTGATCACACCTGATGCACTGATGGCCTATTTCATTTCTTGTCAGAAAAGTACAAATACCCCCCAAATTAACCCTTTTTGAAAAGTAGACAGTCCAAGGTATTTAGTAAGAGGCATGGTGAGTTTTTGAAGTTGTAATTTTTTCCCACAATTCTTGGGAAAAAGAAGAATGTTTTTTTTTTGTTTTGTTTTTTACAAAATTGTCATAATAACAAGTTATTTCTCACACACAGCATATGCATAATTCCAATTACACCCCAAAATACATTCTGCAACTCTTTCCGAGTATGGCGATACCACATGTGTGGGACTTTTACACAGCCTGGCCACACAGAGAGGTCCAACATGCAGGGGCACCATCAGGTGTTCTAGGAGCATAAATGACACCTCTAATTTCCTAATGACCTATTACATTTGTGAAGGCCCTGGAGCACCAGGACAATGGAATTACCCACAAAATTACCCCATTTTGGAAAGCAAACACCCCAATGTCTATTCTATGAGGCATAATGAGTCTTTTGAAAAGTTAATTTTTTTCCACAAGTCTTCAGAAAACGTGGAAAGAAATTGAAAACATTTTCTTTTTTACACAAAGTAGTCAGTTTATAAGATATTTCTAACTCAAAGAATGTACATAGCAAAAATGAGCATCTCATTTCATTCCTACCTTTCACACTTATGAAGGTCCTGGAGCACCAGGACAGTGGAATTACCCACAAAATGATCCCATTTTGGAAAGCAAACACCCCAACGTGTATTCTATGAGGCATGGGCTGCAAATAGGTACTCGGGTACTCTGATAGGCTGGTGACAGGTACTTGGGTACTCCGATGGGCTGGTGACAGGTATTCAGGTATTCAGATGAACTGTGACAGGTACTTGGGTACTCAGATGAAGTGCGACAGGTACTCGGGTACTCAGATGGGCTGTGACAGGTACTCGGGTACTCAGATGGGCTGTGACAGGTACTCAGTATTAGGGGGGTAATCAGTGTGTGTTGGTGTATACTAAGCAGTAATGAGATGTTACCGCAATCTCCTTCTCACACATGATCTTGTTCCCGCGGTTTGTTTACATTCTGTGACCGGCTGTGATTGGACACAGCCGGTCACGTGGTAAAGAGCCAATTTCATTGGCTCTTTACTGCGATTGGGGTTGGGCTGTGTCAGGGTGACAAGCCGCGTCGCTGATCGCCGCTCTGCACGCACCCTAGGGGCGTGCACGAGCACCGTGAATGTGCACAGTACATGTGACCGGCTGTCATTGGACACGGCCGGTCATGTGTGTCGGGGTGGATCGGGATGGGCTGTGTTCGAGGGCCACACCTCATCCACGATCGCCGCACAGGAGCGGCGAAATACCGAGGACGTCATATGACACCCACCCAGGATGGGAGATTCCATCTGTGGGTGTCATTTGACTATGACCCGGTATTGAAGTGGTTAAGAAAGGGGAATGAGAGAAGCACTGCCGGCAGCTGCTCTCTGTAGCTGCTGCCCTGCAGTGCTGAACTGGTAACTGGTAACACTGGTATATCAGGAAGAGGAGGAAGCTGCAGAGCAGGAAGAGTTCAATAGACTGAGTCAAGCAGCATTGCACTGTGGGAACTGTAGTCCAGAGGAATAAGACTACCGTATTCAAGGGCTTTTGAACTGCATTTGCCAGAGAGAGATTGCTAGGAGGAGTTGAAAGAGCTACATTTTCACACCCCCCTGAAGTAAAGCCTTCCAGGAAGGGTCAATAACCGACCGAGAATAACTATCCATCGTGTCTCGCACTGGAGAAGCGTCTTATTCCAATCACCTCCCCTGGAATTTGGATGCACACAGTCTAGCACCAAATATTTGATATTCCGGAACTTGCTGAAATGTGCATCCCTAACATGTCTGCCTAGTGGATATATTTACCGCCCCCTCCTCATAGTCTGTGTGTATATATCCATAGCCCTTTAGATATGCTGATAGGAATTATTACCTGGTGTGTATCTCGATAAATTTATAATTTTGTATTTTTTTGTGTAATTAATTATGTAGTGATAACAATAGGTTATTTTATTTGAAGTCACCTTTTATATAGTTATTAGATTTTTTACCATTTATTATAAAATACTATCATAGATGCTACTATGCAGCCATTCATTTGGATCAGATGACATTTGTTATATTTTTTTTAGGATTTTTTATAATCATGCCCATTTTCCTTTATTCTATTTAACCACTTCCCGACTGGCGCACGCCAATGTACGTCGGCAGAATGGCACGGGCAGGCATATTGGTGTACAGGTACGTCCAATTTTAAATGCCGCCCTGCCATCGCGAGCGTGCCGCGGGCTGGTCGGGAGCTGGGTGCTGGTCGGGACCCCTGTAAATCCGGTCACGGGTCCCGCGGACTCGATCGCCGCGGGCATACCCGTGATCGTCTCACGGGGCGGCTGAACGAGGAGATGCCGTTGTAAACAGTATCTCCCCGTTCTGCCTAGCAACAAGTGACGCTGATCTCTGCTTCATGTGATTGGAGCAGAGATCAGTGTTCACTAAAACAAAGCCCAGCCCCCCACAGTTAGTAACACGCCCCTAGGAACACTTTTCCCCTACACTGCCACTCACTGGTTAACCCCTTCACTGCCAGTGTCATTTACACAGGAATCACTGCATTTGTATAGCAGTGATTGCTGTATAAATGACAATGGTCCCAAAAATGTGTCAAAAATGTCCGATGTGTCCGCCCTAATGTCGCAGTCACAATAAAAAAAATCGCTGATCGCCGCCATTACTAGTAAAAAAAGATTATTAATAAAAATGCCATAAAACTATCTCCTATTTTGTAAACACTATAACTTTTGCGCAAACCAATCAATAATCGCTTATTGCGATTTTTTTTACCAAAAATATGTAGAAGAATACGTATCGGCCTAAATTGAGGGAAAAAAATGTTTAGTTTTTTTTTAGATATTTTTGGGGGATATTTATTAGAACAAAAAGTAAAAAAGAATGCGTTTTTTTTTCAAAATTGTCGCTCTCTTTTTGTTTATAGCGCAAAAAATTAAAAACGCAGGGGTGATCAAATGCCACCAAAAGAAAGCTCTATTTGTGGGAAAAAAGGACGTCAATTTTGTTTGGGAGCCACGTCACACGACCGCGCAATTGTCAGTTAAAGCGACGCAGTGCCGAATCGCAAAAAGTGGTCTGGTCTTAAGCCAGCAAAATGGCCTGGTCTGAAAGTGGCTAATATACTTTTTAGCTCATATGTACACTTGTGCCATGTTATGACAGCTATACATGTTGGAGATTCGATTACAGCTAAAAAAGTTGGCCAATATAGCCCTGTTGATTGGAGGACTGGCCACACCCAGTCTCTGTACCGATTGGGTGTTTTTTTTTTATTCTGTCCTGACAGTATCATTTTTCCCCTCTAGAGGGGGCAGGTTTGCCTGAAGAAGGAGGCGGCACCTCGGAAACACGTTGCGGCCCGCCCCATCCTGATTTGGTCTCTTGCTAGCTCTGTGAGAGCAGGTGTGAGAGCTGGAGACACTGCTGGTTATACACCTCCGTATGGCAGGTCTGAGCTTATCCCTACAATGGTCTTCTCATCCCTTGGAGACGGCTGACTGCTTGATTGGTTCCAGGGCATTTACAGGGGTCCATTCTAAAGTGGCTTGTAAATTTACCGTGACAGTCTTTAAGAGATTTTGATCTGCGATATGTGATCAGTGGGTGTTCAGCTATGAAGGGGCTCAAAGTAGGATCAATATGTTATAGGTGCCAATGTTTAGCTAGAATTTTTTTAAATTCTAAATGTTGTTTAGTATATTTCGTAATAATCCGTACTGGGTTGGATTTAAAGGTATCTGAATGTACAAGAATTTTGTGTAGTTTGAAAAGAAGATCTTGTCTTGTATGTTGCCAGGTAGACATGGAGGCGATAGGTATGCTGTCATTTCGGGTGTTTCACTGCTTCTGGTCATGTCTCAGTTAGGAGTTAGGAGAAGTAGGAGTAATCCCTCATCAGATAAGATGAATATATTCCATAGCCTCCATGTCTTGGAATGCTTTTCTTGTTTCCCTTGTGCAGTATGGACTAGGTCTTCCAATTTTTTTTATTTCCTCTACTCTACGCAACCACATCCCGGCAGATGGGGGTGTGTTTTTCTTCCACAAGAGGGGGATGTACGATTTAGCAGCATTCAATAAATGCCCCTCTTCGATTTTTTTTATATATCTATGCCGTGTGGTTTTCAGAATTTTTTATAAATAAATATTTGAAAAGTGTGGTGTGCATTTGTATTCAGCCCCCTTTAGTAATGAGAGTTTGCCTGTGTAATTTAATCTCAATATAAATAGAGTTGTTATGTGAAGCCCTCAGAGGTTTGCTAGAGAACCTTAGTGAACAAACAGCACCATGAAGGCCAAGAAACACATCAGACAGGTCAGGGATAAAGTTGGGGAGAATTTTAAAGCAGGGTTAGGTTATAAAAAATTAAAAATCCTAAGCTTTGAACATCTCACAGAACACTGTTCAATCTATCATCCCAAAATGGAAAGAGTATGGCACAACTGCAAACCTACCAAGACATGGGCGTCCACCTAAACGGACAGGCCGGGCAAGGAGAGCATTAATCAGAGAAGCAGCCAAGAGGCCCATGGTAACTCTAGAGAAGCTGCAGAGATCCACAGCTCAGGTGGGAGAATCTGTCCACAGGACAACTATTAATTGTGCACTCCACAAATCTGCCCTTTATGGAAGAGTGGCAAGAAAAAAAAACAACGATGAAAGAAAACCATAAGAAGTCCGGTTTGCAGTTTGCGAGAAGCCATGTGGGGGGACACAGAAAACTTGTGGAAGAAGGTGCTCTGGTCAGATGAGACCAAAATTGAAAGTTTTGGCCTAAAAGCAAAACGCTAGGTGTGGCTGAAAACTATCACTACACATCACCCTGAACACACCATCCCCACCGTGAAACATGGTGGTGACAGCATCATGTTGTGGGGATGCTTTTCTTCAGCAGGGACAGGGAAGTTTGGTCAGAGTTGATGGGAAGATGGATGAAGCGAAATACAGGGCAATCCTAGAAGAAAACCCGTAGGAGTCTGCAAAAGACATGAGACTGGGGCAGAGGTTCACATTTCAGCAGCAACAACCCTAAAGATACAGCCAGAGCTACAATGGAATGGTTTAGATCAAAGCATATTCATGTGTTAGAATGGCCCAATCAAAGTCCAGACCTAAATCCAATTGAGATTCTGCGGAAAGACTTGAAAATTGCTGTTCACAGATGCTCTCCATCTAATCTGACAGAGCTTGAGCTATTTTGCAAAGAAGAATGGGCAAAAACTTCACTCTCTAGTGAAACCAAAGCTAGTAGAGACATCCCCAAAAAAAACAGACAAATGCACACCATAATATTCACATATTTATTTGTAAAATATTTTGATAACCATTTATCATTTTCTTTCTACTTCACAATTATTATGTGCCCCTTTGTGTTGGTCTATCACATAAATTCACAAAAAAATTAAATTTACCTTTATGGTTGTAACATGAAAAAAATGTGGCAAATTTCAATGGGTATGAATACTATGTCTATAGAAAAAAGGAGAGCAATTTCCCATGGGGTTTTTTAGCAGCTAATTGAGAGACACCAATTTTTATAATAAACAATTTCTCATAACAAATATCTCTGTTTGATCAAGGATCTCAACTTGATGGCTCCCATATTTATATTTCAAAGAACCATTTGGTGTATGGAAATACCCCAATGCATTTCAACCTGGAACTGGTAACGGTCTTATTCAGGGGGTTCTTTTATTTCTATTAATACAGCAAATGGATAATTAAAACATTAAATTCCATTGAAACATTACTTTACAGGTATCTATACAGATGTCTCCATATATTTACTCTTTCCATCAGATACATACATGCAAACCAGAGACGTTCATAAAAACATCAATCTCCCTCAGAGTCGAAATATAAATATGGGAACCATCAAGTTGAGATCCTTGATCAAACTGAGATATTTGTTATGAGAAATTGAATATATATTATTATATGAAGGTTTGCAGGTCTTTACACACCAGAGCTCATATTTTAATTATGTTAATTTTTTGTGATGTATTCATCATTCAGAGCTAAAAAAATAGAAAAAAAAAATATTTTTTTTTAATAAAAATTGGGGTCTCTCAATTAGCTGCTAAAAAACCCCCATGGGGAATTGCTCTCTTATCCTTTTTTCTATTCACTTTCTGGGGGTGTGCAGCTTTCTTAGACCCAGTGTGTATGTTCAATCCTGCCTTTTGAATACTATGTCTATTTTATCAATTAAGTTTGTGTTTTTTTGTTCCTCCAGTAGGGCTATTAGATCATCTAGGGCGGTGGTTCTCAACCCCTGTCCTCAGGATCCACTAACAGGCCACGTTTGCAAAATAACAGAAATACATCACAAGTGATATCATTTACTGCTCAGTGATTGCAGTATTCTAGTCTGCATCTCCCCAAGGTAATACTTAAAAACTACACTTTTGTTGAGAAAAAAAAAACATTCCCCTCGGGTGATCTATGTACATTGCAAGGATTAGAACAACCTTTGTTGCAGATTCCTACCTTTTGTTATTCTGAATAAATCCATGTATGTTCCTCTCTGCCTCTGTGCCAAGTGTGTCTAATGGGAGTGGTTCATAATTATCAGGTATGCGCTTGCACAGCACTAATGAGGAAATCTGCTGGGCCTGCATCCCTTTAGATGTGTTCCTATAGGGAGTATCTCACCAAAAAAGAATTTTTTGTTGCAGGGGATGCCCAAAATCTAACTTGTGCCTTAGGCAGACTTCTGGGAAAATTGGTGAGCCAATCACACAAACAGGAAATTATGTTTCTGGGGTGTGGTCAGTACACACTCTGCACAGAACAACTCCAGGTAGCCATATTGCATTCTCAGAAAATGAGAGTAGCTGCAGATCGAAAAGGAAAGGTAATTTTTAATAACATTCAATTACAATATGACTTGTGTTGCAATTGTATACGCTGTATTTACCCTTTAACCACTTTCAGACCAGACCATTTTGCAGGCTTAAGACCAGACCACTTTTTGCAATTCGGCACTGCGCCGCTTTAACTGACAATTGCGTGGTCGTACGACGTGGCTCCCAAACAAAATTGACGTCCTTTTTTTTCCCACAAATAGAGCTTTCTTTTGGTGGTATTTGATCACCCCTGCGGTTTTTATTTTTTGCGCTATAAACAAAAATAGAGCGACAATTAAAAAAAAAAACACATTCTTTTTTACTTTTTGTTATAACAAATATCCCCAAAAAATATATAAAAAAACATTTTTTCCCTCAGTTTAGGCGGATACGTATTCTTCTACATATTTTTGGTAAAAAATTGCAATAAGCGATTATTGATTGGTTTGCGCAAAAGTTATAGCGTTTACAAAATAGGGATAGTTTTATGGCATTTTTATTAATCATATTTTTTTTACTAGTAATGGCGGCAATCAGTAATTTTTATTGTGACTGCGACATTATGGAGGACACATCGGACATTTTTGACACATTTTTGGGACCATTGTCATTTATACAGCAATCAGTGCTATACAAATGCGCTGATTCCTGTGTAAATGACACTGGCAGTGAAGGGGTTAACCAGGGGGTGGCAGTGTAGGGGTTAAGTGTTCCTAGGGGCGTGTTACTAACTGTGGGGAGCTGGGCTTTGTGTTAGTGAACACTGATCTCTGCTCCAATGACATGGAGCAGAGATCAGCGTCACTTGTTGCTAGGCAGAACGGGGAGATGCCATTTACAACGGCATCTCCGCGTTCAGCCGTCCCGTGAGACGATCGCAGGTATCCCCGTGGCGATCGAGTCCGCGGGACCCGCAACCGGACTCACAGGGGTCCCAACCGGCACGCAAGCACGCTGCCGGCGGTGCGCACGCGATGGCAGGGCAGCATATAAAGATGGACGTACCTGTACGCCAATATGCCTGCCCGTGCCATTCTAGCAATGTACATCGGCGTGCGACGGTCGGGAACTGGTTAAAATCTGGCCTGTTAGTGGGTACAGTGGGCAGGAGTTGAGAACCACTGATCTCGGGCCTTATCAACTGTGGGTTTAGGGCGATTAGGTTGAATCTTTTTGGCATACAGACTTTTTAGAATAAGCTTTCTGGCAAACATTTGCAGATCTTTAATGACTTCAAATGTATCCAAAATTGAAGTGGGACAGAAACTAAACCCTTTAGTGAGTAAATTAATTTCTTCAGTAGATAATGTGTAGTTGGACAGATTGATTATTTCCAATTGCAGAGGGCCCTATAGGAGAAAAAGAAGACATTTGTGCTAATTCATTTGATTCCGTGATTTGTTTTTTGTTGTGATCCTTCATCTCATTTCCAGGTGATACAAGTTTATGTTTTTTGGTCTTTTTTCCATCCTTTTTCACATTAATAGTTTCTTTGACCATTTGGTCCATATGGGATTTGATGCCATCTTCTTGTTGTTTGAAGTTGGGAAATTCCTTAAAAGGGTTCTAATATCGTATAGATTGTATCAATTTCCTTGTCTAAAGGTTAGAATACGCTTTTTGCATTCTTCGATCAACAATTTTATCATTGTCTTTGTGCATTGATGTAAATTGTTTTCCCATTTTTTCTTAAATGGCTCATCAATATTCTCCAATAAGGGAAATATTTGGATGCGTAGGCAAAAAGGGTTGATTTCTTCATGTATATAATGTTCAAAGCTCTCTATGTGCCAGAACATCAATGTTTTCTTTTCAATTAATTTACGAAGTTGGGAAAAAGTAGGAGACCATTTCAGTCTTGGAAGCTTGTTTTTTTCCCTGTTCCTTATATTGGGTCATTAACTGCTTAAGGACCGCCTCCTGCACATATAAGTCGGCAGAATGGCATGGCTGGGCACAATCACGTACCTGTACGTGGCTCTTGAAGTGCCCAGCCATGGGTCGGGAGCGTGAGGGTCAGGGGGGTCCTTCATGTCTTTTTGCACCGGGGCCCTGAAAGTTCTAGTTACACCTCGAAAAACACAGTCATTCCCAGCGCTAATAGGTCTTCCAAGGTGTGGAGGAACAGATGTCAGATAAAATGGTGGTGTGAAAAGTATATATGGTATCCCAAAACTAGGTGGATGCTGCCTTCCTCAGATGGGGTAATCAGAAAGGAACTAGAAGAAAAACAGAAATGGAAGGCACGCACACTTAGTGCATTACCAGAGATAAAATAATAATAAGACATTAATAACAAGAAATTTTTGTATAAAAGTGTATACAAAAATGTCTTATTATTAAATTATCTCTGGTAATGCACTACACTGGTTATGTTCTTCAAACCATGCTTGAACCATTTTTTGCAGTGTGGCAGAGACATTATCCCTCTGAAAAGAGGTCATTGCTATGGGCAAATACTGTTTCCATGAAGGAGTGTACGGTACGTGGTCACCAATATTGTTTAGGTAAGTTGTACGTGTCAAAGTAACATCCACATGAATGGAATGGCAGGACCCAAGGTTTCCTAGCACAAAAGTAACCAAAGCATCACACTGCCTCCGTCAGGCATGTCATCTCTTTCCCAGCTAAGTGATGCACCCAGACATCCACATGATGTAAAAAAAAATGTAATTCATCAGAACAGTCCACATTTTTTAATGGCTCCTTGGTCCGGTTCTGATGCTCACATGCCCATTGTAGCCACATCTGGCTGTGAGCACGGGTCCGTAAAAGCATCCTGAATGGTCTTTGGCTACATAGCCCCATACACAACAAACTGCAATTTCCATAGCCAGGTTACAGGCATTTTTCTGCTTTTTACATTGGTGACCTTTTGACCTGTACAATATTGCGGCAAAAAAAAATGCCACAAAAATCGCGGGAAAAAAACATGCGACTTTCTTCCTGAAAAAAATATGCTCAGGTGTGAATGCAGCCTAAGATGTCATTGTAATGAGATAATCAATGTTATTCTTTTAAAGTGGTAGTGAAGTCACTTTATTAATTTGAAAATACAGGTATGCTTACAGTCAAGCTTACCTATAGCTACAAGGAATATCTTCAAAACCATCTCTAAAGCTACACCCAGCCACATTTTAAGTTTAATCTATCTAACCCTGTAAAGCAAAAATCGCTGTACATACCTTTTCTGAAGCCGATCTGGTCCGATCTCTAGCGGCGGATGCTGTGTAGAAGAGACAGCCGAAATGGCTAGGAAGTGCCTGGGAAGTGACGTCAAACATAGAGTTACTATGAGGCTTGCCTCTTCTGCACACTCCCACACACAGAGGCCGCCACTGACAGCTCAGCCTGGGACCAGATCAGAGCAGCTTCAGGGAAAGGTATATATAGTGATTTCTTTTTTACAGGGCTAGATAGGCTAGTCTTAGAATGTTGCTGCAAGTAGATTTAGGCTGAACTTCTACTTTAACATTGGCAATAGCAGCAGTGATGCTCTGCATTCAATGTTTATCTCCTACACACACACACCGCTTAGGAGATGTTAACATCGGCAATAGTGGCAGTGATGCTCTGCATTGAGGGCACACGGTACGCATTAAATGCAGAGCCCCGTAGTAGTGATGGCATTGTGGCCCCAGCCATTAAAAACAGCCAGAGTTCACAAACTCAGAAGGAAGATCAGGTAAAGATGGAAGAGCTGGGGGAGCCGTGACAGCTCTGCTCTGGGGGGGGGGGGGGGGTCATGTGCAAATAAGTGTGTTATAATCTGCTAGTATGCAGTGCATACTAGCACATTGTGGGATAAACTAGTGGAGCACCTAATTTATTTATTTATTTTTTGGTGGGTTACTACTGCTTTAACCTGTTAATGGTCATAAAGTTATGGCTTATTGGTGTATATTGTAACGTACAAAAAGTGAAAAACAATTTCGAGTCCCTCCTGTTATTGTATTTAACTAAATAGACTAGACGCGATTGTGGAAATATGGGGCAATTTAGGTAACAGCGATCACAGGTCAATTGGCTTCAGTATAAATCACACAAATAGGAAACATAAGGGGAATACAAAGACACTGCATTTCAAAAGAGCCAACTTCCCTAAACTACAAACCTTGCAAGAAGGCATGAATTGGGATAAAATCTTAGAAACAAAGAACACGGAGGAGAGATTGGTTTGCTTTAAGAGCATATTAAATAAGGGCATTAGCCAATGCATCCCATTGGGTAATAAATTTAAAAGAGCGATCAAAAGTCCTGGATGGCTTAACGCCAATGTAAAAATGCATATAAAAGCAAAGAAGAAGCCCTTCAAAAAATACAAGGTTGAGGGATCATTATCAGCATTCAGACTTTATAAAGAATGCAACAAGAAATGTAAGGGTGCAATAAGGATGGTTAAGATAGAACATGAAAGACACATAGCAGAGGAGAGCAAAAAAATTCCAAGAAATTCTTTAAGTATGTAAACAGTAAAAAAGGGAGGACAGACCATATTGGCCCCATAAAGAATGAGGAAGGACATCTGGTTACAAAGTATGGAGAGATGGCGAAGGTATTGAATTTATTCTTCTCCTCAGTCTTCACGAGGGAATCAGGGGGCTTCAGTAACCAAAACTGCAGTGTTTATCCTCATGACACATCACAGGAAGCCCCGCCATGCTTAACAGAGGACAGAATTAAAATTAGACTTGGGAAACTTAACATTTATAAATCACCGGGACCAGATGGCTTGCACCCGAGGGTACTTAGGGAACTCAGTCAAGTAATTGCCATACCATTGTTCCTAATTTTTACTGACAGTCTGCTGATTGGAATGGTACCAGCTGATTGGAGAAAAGTCAATGTAGCACTAATATTTAAAAAGGGCCCAAAATACATCCCTGGGAATTACAGACCAGTTAGCCTAACATCAATAGTATGTAAACTCTTGGAGGGAATGATAAGGGACTATATACAAGATTTTAGTAATGAGAACAGTATCATTAGCAGTAATCAGCATGGATTCATGAAGAATCGTTCTTGCCAAACCACACAGTTCCCCCGAAAACGTTTACTGTACAAAATAAGTTCCGTTGGCATGAACCATAGGGTGAGTACATGGATTGAAAACTGGCTACAAGGGTGAGTTCAGAGGGTGGTGATAAATGAGTACTGGGAATGGTCAGGCGTGGGTAGTGGGGTCCCCGAGGGTTCTGTGCTGGGACCAATCCTATTTAATTTGTTCATAAACGACCTGGAGGATGGGGTAAATAGCTCAATCTCTGTATTTGTGGATGATATTAAGCCAAGCAGGGCAATAACTTCTCCGCAGGATGTGGAACAAATTAATGGGGTGGGCAACTGCTTGGCAAATGAGGTTCAAAGTAGAAAAATGTAAAAATAATGCATTTGGGTGGCAAAAATAGGAATGAAAGCTATACACTGGGGGGAGAACCTCTGGGGGAATTTAGGATGGAAAAGGACCTGGGGGTCCTAGTAGACGATAGGCTCAGCAATGGCATGTAATGCCAAGCTGCTGCTAACAAAGCAAACAGAATATTGGCATGCATTAAAAAGGGGATTAATTCCAGAGATAAAACAATAATTCTCCCGCTCTACAAGACTCTGGTCCGGCTGCACCTAGAGTATGCTGTCCAGTTCTGGGCATCAGTCCTCAGGAAGGATGTACTGGAAATGGAGCT
Source organism: Lithobates pipiens (assembly GCF_037356315.1). Lineage (NCBI taxonomy): Eukaryota > Metazoa > Chordata > Amphibia > Anura > Ranidae > Lithobates > Lithobates pipiens. Next base: position 52,697,214 of record NW_027507789.1, on the reverse strand, counting down.
AGTACAAAGAAGGGCAACAAAGCTAATAAAGGGTCTGGAGGATATTAGTTATGAGGAAAGGTTGCGAGCACTGAACTTATTCTCTCTGGAAAAGAGACAATTGAGAGGGGATATGATTTCAATATACAAATACCATACTGGTGACCCCACAATAGGGATAAAACTTTTTCACAGAAGGGAGTTTAACAAGACTCGTGGCCACACATTAAAATTAGAAGAAAAGAGATTCTTTACTGTAAGAGCGACGAGGATGTGGAAACTATTACATAACCACTTCCCACCCGGCCAATGCATATATACGGCCGGGTGGGAGCCGTCTACTCCTGATAGGACGTTCAGGAACGTCCTTCAGGAGTAGCGGGATCGCGCGCACGCGTGCCCGCGCAGCGGCGCGATCCCGATGTGCTCGTGTCACCCGGACACGGCACATCTCAGATCGGCAGGAGGGCTCTGTGATTGGCCCTCCTGATCACATGACAGCCGTGTCCAATCACGGCCGTCATGTGATGTAAACAAACAGCCGGTTGCTAGGCAATCGGCTCTCCTCTCCTCACACGGAAGTCACCGCTGAGGAGAGGAGAGCAGATTGCTGCAGCCGGCTGATGATCAGTGAGTATGGGCTGCTTTTTACAGCTTTTTACTCACTGATCATCAGTGTAGTGTACACACGCAACACACCACACAGTACAAACACAGTCCCCACATATGTCCCCAAAACACACATGTCCCCAAAACATACATGTCCCCAAATAATAAAAACACATGTCCCTAATAATAAAAACATGTCCCCCACATATGTCCCACTAAAATCACATGTCCCAATGATTATCTGCACACATATGTACGTGATCACCTGCACACATATGTACATGATCATTTGCGTACATATGTCCGTGATCACACAAACCAATTATTATACACTTAACGGAATTTTTTTTACCAAAAACATGTAGCAGAATACATTTTGGCTTAAATTTATGACAAAATTTGATTTTATTGGATTTCTTTTCAAATAGAAAAAAGAAAATATTGTTTTTTTTCCAAATTTCCGCTTTTTTTGCGCTTATATCGCAAAAAAAAAAAAAACGGAGTCGTGAATAAATAACACCAAAATAAAGCTCCATTTGTGCGAACAAAATGATAACAATTTCATTTGGGTACAGCGTAGCATGACCGCGCAATTGTCACTGAAAGCGCTAGAGCGCTGAAAGCTGAAAATTGGGCTGGGAAGGAAGGGGGTGAAAGTGCCCTGTATTGTAGTGGTTAAGCACCTGAAAGACCACAACATACAAGAATATACAATGTAATACTGACATATAATCACACACATAGGGGGTTATTTACTAAAGGAAAATCCATTTTGCACTGCAAGTGCACTTGGAAGTGCAGTCGCTGTATATCCGAGGGGGACATGCAGGGAAAATAAACAACAGCATTTTAGCACATGATTGGATTATAAAATCAGCAGAGCTTCCACTCATTTCAGATCTACCCCTTAGGTTTAGAGCGACTTCCAAGTGCACTTACAGTGTAAAGTGGATTTGCCTTTCGAAAATAACCACCATAGGTTGGACTTGAAGGACTTGTGTCTTTTTTCAACCTCACCTACTATGTAACTATGTAACTTGGATGATGGTACTTTTATAAGTTTGATGTATGTCCAATTTGAACCTGAGGCTATACTCACCATTTGGTTATAACTATGTAACTTGATGCAACATGTACAGCACTGGGACTTTTTTCTCTATGCGTTTCATGAGATTTATTTGCTCAGGAGAATATGGACTGAAGCAATCTACAACTAATTACTAACTATATATTCCCATTTCATTACCAAAAGTATTAGTATTTACTTGCATTCGTGTTATATAAACATTAGGTCTATCATATAGCAAACTTCCTTAATTGCAGCTGAGCAGCATCACCATGTTATGAGGGGGGGGGGGGGATAAAGATATTCAGCCCCGGGTGCCAAATGTGCTAGGTACGCCATTGGGTATCAGGCTATTGCAGTCACTGTGTAGCAGAGCTTAGTGAGTGGTAACTAAAAGCAACACATGTTGCAGTGCAAGAAGCATGCTGATATGAGGAGAAAGCAGAGTGACAAAAAGATTAACTCCAACTGGGGATAGCTGTGAGACACTAGACACAAGTTATTTTGTAGATAATGGAAAGCAGTGGCGGCCCGCCCATAGGGGGCGCCCGGGCGCCGCCCCCCCTCTCCCTAGGTGTAAAAAAAATAAAGTAAAAAAAAAAAAAAAAAAAGTAAAAAAAAAAAAAACGGGCCCTTTAAGACATTAAAAAAAAAAAAAAAAAATGTCATTTAACAATTTAACATAGTGTACTGTGGCGCCGGTCACAGTGCACTATGAGAAGCGCCACGTCCATGCAATCACAAGATTGCATTCATGGCGCTTCATTTGCGGGTTAAAAACCCGCCTTGCGGCGCACAGCAGAACGCCGACTAGCTTCCGCCCGTAAAATCACTGTGATTCTACGGGCGGGAGCATTGTCACTCTTAGACAGGCAGTCACTTCCGGCTTTCGGCTGCTTCACGAAACCCGGAAGTGACGTAGGCAGCTCCGTTCCTTAGCCCGAGCGGAGCTGCCAGACAGTGAGAGGTGAGTCACCGCATAAAGGCTTTCTAGCCTCTACTTTGTGGAGAATGTTCGTGCATTTAGCTGAATGAATGCAAAAAGCTTTCACAGCCAGAAAGGTTTACCCAGGCCAGGCGACTTTTGCCGTGGCCAATCAGAGAATGAGCTCTGAAGGGGGAACTCCACGCCAAATTTCTGAAAAAAAATTTGACGTGGGTTCCCCCTCCGAGAGCATACCAGGCCCTTAGGTCTGGTATGGATTCCAAGGGAAACCCCCTACGCCGAAAAAACGGCGTGGGGGTCCCCCCCAGATCCACACCAGACCCTTATCCGAGCACGCTACCCGGCCGGCCAGGAAAGGGGGTGGGGACGAGCGGGCGCCCCCCCCCCCCTCCTGAGCCGTACCAGGCCGCGTGCCCTCAACATGGGGGGGTGCCTTGGGGGAGGGGGGGCGTGCGGCCCCCCCACCCCAAAGCACCTTGTCCCCGTGTTGATGAGGACAAGGGCCTCTTCCCGACAACCCTGGCCGTTGGTTGTCGGGGTCTGCGGGCGGGGGGCTTATCGGAATCCGGGAGCCCCCTTTAATAAGGGGGCCCCCGGATACCGGCCCCCCACCCTATGTGAATGAGTATGGGGTACAATGTACCCCTACCCATTCACCTGTGAAAAAAAGTACAAAAAAAAAAACACAACACAGGGTTAAAATATTTTATTGCACAGCTCCGGGGGTCTTCCGTCTTCGGGGGTCTTCTCGCCGGACTCCTCCGCTATCTTCTTGTAGCTCTTTTACTAGCGGAGGAGTCCGGCTTTCTTCCTCGCCGCCGGCCTCTTCTCCCGACTTCGGGGGTCTTGTCCCCCTCTTCGGTTCTTCTGCCGGGCCACCGCGCCTTCTTATAGCTCTTTTACAGGCGGTGGCCCGGTCTTCTGCTGCCGCCGCCGCCGCCCGTTCTTCTTCTTCTTCTTCTTCTTCTTCTTCTCCAGGAGATGTTGCCTCGACGATCTCCCTGGCCGGAATGCCAGGGACGCGCTGTGCTGCCACTTATATAGGGACAATGGGGCGGTGTCACATGGGTTGATGTCACATGGGTTGGTCACATGGGTTGATGTCACAGTCGCCATGTGACATCAACCCATGTGACCAACCCATGTGACATCAACCCATGTGACACCGCCCCATTGTCCCTATATAAGTGGCAGCACAGCGCGTCCCTGGCATTCCGGCCAGGGAGATCGTCGAGGCAACATCTCCTGGAGAAGAAGGAGAAGAAGAAGAAGAAGAAGAAGAAGAAGAAGAAGAAGAAGAAGAAGAAGAAGAAGAACGGGCGGCGGCGGCGGCAGCAGAAGACCGGGCCACCGCCTGTAAAAGAGCTATAAGAAGGCGCGGTGGCCCGGCAGAAGAACCGAAGAGGGGGACAAGACCCCCGAAGTCGGGAGAAGAGGCCGGCGGCGAGGAAGAATGCCGGGCTCCTCCGCTAGTAAAAGAGCTACAAGAAGATAGCGGAGGAGTCCGGCGAGAAGACCCCCGAAGACGGAAGACCCCCGGAGCTGTGCAATAAAATATTTTAACCCTGTGTTGTGTTTTTTTTTTGTACTTTTTTTCACAGGTGAATGGGTAGGGGTACATTGTACCCCATACTCATTCACATAGGGTGGGGGGCCGGTATCCGGGGGCCCCCTTATTAAAGGGGGCTCCCGGATTCCGATAAGCCCCCCGCCCGCAGACCCCGACAACCAACGGCCAGGGTTGTCGGGAAGAGGCCCTTGTCCTCATCAACATGGGGACAAGGTGCTTTGGGGTGGGGGGGCCGCACGCCCCCCTCCCCCAAGGCACCCCCCCCATGTTGAGGGCACGCGGCCTGGTACGGCTCAGGAGGGGGGGGGCCGCCCGCTCGTCCCCACCCCCTTTCCTGGCCGGCCGGGTAGCGTGCTCGGATAAGGGTCTGGTGTGGATCTGGGGGGGACCCCCACGCCGTTTTTTCGGCGTAGGGGGTTCCCCTTGGAATCCATACCAGACCTAAGGGCCTGGTATGCTCTCGGAGGGGGAACCCACGTCAAATTTTTTTTCCGATTACATAAGGGGCGTGTTTTATGAGAAGTGGGAGGGGCCAAAATGGTGGGCGGGGTCATGATGGGCGGGGTCTGGCGCCCCCCCATCCAAAAACTTCACCAGCCGCCACTGATGGAAAGTCTTTAGTTGGGCCCAAAACAACCTTGGTGTGACAGCTTGCCACAAAGTATTGGGTCTTCCAAATCAAAGGGTCACCAGCCCTGATTAATCTATGTGTGTTTGAACCTGAGTAAGCGCCAAACACACTTGATAAGAGCCTAAGTGTGTATTTTAACCCCTTCACGCCTAAGAGTAAAACAAATCTTAAAGTGGTTGTAAACTCTCCTCCATAACTTTTGCACATATAAATCATTAATAAAAGCACTGCTAGTCGCTGTATGTAGATGTCACCTTACTTGCTCCATTGGCTTGTAATTTGTATTGTTCTTTGTAGTGACGTCACCGCACATGCGCATCTCTCCCCCAGATTCATGACATGCGCTTTCCATTAAGAAATTTGCAGTGTCTGTTATATCGGCTCCCCGCGGCACTGTGCCAAGATATTGTGAGACTACAGTCTCATTCAGACTTTCCTCATACACCCCATGTGCATGCGTGAGATTGCAGCTGAAAGGTGGAAGTACATTGCAATAAGGACTCGGAAGACAGTAGTTAAGATGGCCCTGGCTTATCACAGGAAGCACAAACTTTATAACAGCTGGAATAAAGTAAGGAATATGCAATTGAGGCTGAAATATAATGCAGAATAGACATGTGCACACTGATATATTTTGTTTCGGAATTTCGTTTTCGTCCGAAAAATAAATGTATTTAATTACTCCCGAAATTCGTTTTTATTTATTTTGTTTCGTTAAAAAATGCATTCGTCCAAAAATCCGAAATAATTAAGGTCGAATCTGTCATTGAAAGCTTATGGTGTCTGTCGAATGTTCTTAGAAGATTCGACGGAGCAGGTAAACTGTACGACGCCGCAATCGTACATTTCCTGTTGAATGTTCCGCCTACAAGCTATAGTAGAATTCTAATGTTGTATGACACTAGTAGTAATTATATTTATTAATTATTATTACTAGTCAACCAACATTAGAATTCTTCTATAGACTATGGGCGGAGCATTTGACCATAAAATTCCGCTCGCGTCGACTGCTTCGTCGAATCTTCATGTCGAATATTTTCTCTCTATGTCAAATAATCTGGGACTAATAGAGTTTGGTTAGGCACATTCAACCTTTTTTGCCATTGTCTCTATATGTCAAATCTTTTCTCTCTGTGTAGAATAATCTTGAACTAATAGAGCTAAGGTTGGCCACATTCGACCACAGGTTCGATGGACACAGATTGCTATTGTCAGTGTCATGTCGAATCTCCTATCAATATCGAACTGTTGCAACGAAAACTAAAATAAAGCATTTGTTTATGTCAGATCTTTCGGTTTTCAGATTCTGCGTGTTCGTTACCATTTGTTAAAACGATAACGAAAATACCTGAAATTCAGACGAAAATGCATTTGGACGAAAACAAATGCACATGTCTAATGCAGAATTTATTAGAATACCTTTTCATACTGGCTTGTTTACAAAGCAGCATTGGACGGGGAGAGTTTACTTCCTTTTTAATGCCTAAGCCCAGGCATGTACTGGCCATAGGGACTATAGGGAGTTTCCCGGTGGGCCGATGGCTCAGTGGGCCGGTTTCAGTGACAGCCAGTGCCATCGCTGGGGGGGACTTTTGGGGCTATAGCCTCGAATCTGGGGCCCATAGCCCCCAGTCAGTGCAGGAGTCCCCAACCACAAGGTCCCGGCCCACTACCTGCCCTCTTTCTGGTGACCCTGATACTAGGAGGGGCTCGCTGTGGACCCGGATGTAAGGGGGGGGGGCTCTGTGGGGACCCAGATGTAAGGGGTTGGCTCTCTAGGGACCCTGATGTAAGGCAGATGATCTCTGGGGACTCTGATGTAAGAGGGGCTCTCTGGGAACCCTGATGTAAGGGGAAGGCTATATGGGGACCCTGATGTAAGGGGAGGCTCTCTGGGGACCCTGGTGTAAGGAGGGGCTCTCTGGGGACCCTGATGTAAGGGGGGCTCTCTAGGAGCTTTTTTGCGCAATTGCGTACAGTTTATGTACTGTTTTTTGCGTGTTTGCAAAATTAAAGTGGGCCGGTCTGGATGAAGTCCAGGGCCAAATTTTTGTCCCAGTCCAGCCCTGCCTAAGCCCAATTTCGCAACTTTGACATGCGTTATTAAAACTGTACATATCACCACCAATGACTTTGTGCATCCAGGTGGATTATACTTTATTTTTTTCAAGAAAAATTGGGGTTTCATTTGGTGGTAAATGGTAATGGCTGACTTTTTTTTTTATTATCAAAGGAAAAGTGGCCCAATATAGTAAAAAAAAAAAAAATGTTTTTTTGCAATTTAGCTGTATATTACTTGCTCCTACCATAACCTACCACCAAAGAACAAACCAAAGCAAATGCTCCTTCTCCTGATGAACCCAGCGATAGCAATATGTAAAATATTTCCTTTCTAAATTGTGGGAAAAAAGCAGCGCTCAATATAGTGTAACTCTGCAAATACCACACAGTGTTATATGCAAAACACTAAATAACCAGTGCCCATTGACTAGTGCACTGTGAAAAAACAATAAATAAATTGTAGCAAAGTGAGTTATTATACATTCAATATAGTGAATTGTGAAAAATCACATACAAAGTAACAACCCTATATATAGATAGATATAGCTGCAATGGGGCAGATTTACTAAAGGTAAATCCACTTTGCAGTGCATTTGGAAGTTCAATCACTGTAGATCTGAGGGGGACATGCAGGCAAAATACAAAAAACAGCATTTTTGCTTGTACATGATTGGATGATAAAATCAGCAGAGCTTCCCCTCATTTCAGCTCTTCCCCTCAGATCTAAAGCGACTGCGGTTCCAAGTGCAAAGTGAATTTGCCTTTAGTAAATAAACCCCAATGCATCTTTCTCGTCCATTCACAGAGACTGAAGCCCACCCCGTGTCTTCTCAGGGACTGATAGCCAATCAGAGGCTATCACAGGGATCAGGTGATCCGCTATCGGACATTCCGATCATTAGAACAGAGCCCTCGGTGAGACCCCAATCACTGTGCTGGAGCACAACGGGTGGTACACAAATATGTGGCCCAATGCCTAAAAGCCCAGTGCAGTGCGGCCGCATATTTGTGTTACGTCGGCGCCAAGGGGTTGATACATTTTTATGTTATTTCAGTATATCACTATTTCTAAATTAGCATCTTTCATAAAAAAAATTAAATACCAGGTGATTCTGCCTGTTATTGATCAGGGATTTCCTCTTATAAGGTGACAACGCTCTGTCTCCATCTCCCATCCATATTCCTGCATTGTCACCTTGTCATACATGGCTTTTCAATGGAATCTACGAGTGACCATTTCAACACACATTATGCAAATATGATCCATTGTTTTCACCATTAGAAAACCCTCCCTAATTTTTTATTTTTTGTCGGGGATGGGTTCCCTTTCCAAAAGCATACCAGGCCCTTCGGTCTGGTATTGATTTTAAGGGGAACCCCCACGGCGAAATAAGGGTCCCCCCCAAGATTCATACCAGACCCTTATCCGAGCACACAGCCCGGCAGGTCAGGAAAGGGGGTGGGGATGAACGAGCGCCCCCCCCGAACCATCCCTTATGACATCACCGGTGACCCCACCCCATGCCAATATAAGTAGTGGCACACCACGCACCCAGCATTAGAGCGGGAGAGAGTGTAGAGTCAACATCGGAAGAAGAACAGAGGAAAAAGACAGCGGAGAAGACCCAGCAAAAGAGCGAGAATATAGCGGAGAAGACCCAGCAGAGGCAGAAGACAGTGGACAGAGGGAGAAGAATCGGAGAGGGCTAGAAGACATCAGTGGATAAGACCCGGAGAGGAGGCATAGAGCCAGAGAGGGGAAAAGAGATCAGAAAAGATGATGGAGCTCCCTTAATAAATTACTTTAAAAATATGTGTAATGTTTTACTTTTGATTTATTTTATTTTTTTGGTAAATGGGTAGGGGTACAATGTACCCCATACTCATTCACATTGGGTGGGGGGCCAGGACCTGGGGGCCCCCTTGTTAAAGGGGGCTTCCAAATTCTGATAAGCCCTCTACCCGCAGACCCCGAAAACAAACAGGCAGGGTTGTCAGGAAGAAGCCCTTGTCCTCATCAATATGGGGACAAGGTGCTTTGGGGGTAAGGGGCACAGGGCCCCCCTGCCCCAAAGCACCCACCCCCCCATGTTAAGGGCATGGGGCCTGGTACGGTTCTGGGGGGGGGGCACTAGCTTGTCCTCACCCCCTTTCCTGAGCTGCTGGGCTGTGTGCTTGGGTAAGGGTCTGCTATGGATTTTGGGGGACCCCAACGCTGTTTTTTCGGCATGGTGGTTCCCCTGAAAATCCATACCAGACTGAAGAGCCTGGTATGCTCCCCGAGGGGGAACCCGTGCCGTTTTTCTTTTACATTGTGCATGGAGTTCCCCCTAAAGATTCATACCAGACACAGTGCCCGGTATTGTCAAGGATCAAAGTCGGATCCCTGTTCATTGAAGTCGGACACATGTCCACCTTCAAGTCGCAGGGCAAAGTCGAATCCAAAGTGGTACGACTGTCATGTCGTACCAGTGTGAACCTGGCATTAGTCGGGGTTTACAGCTACTTTAACAAAACATACTTATGTGGAAGATGTTGTGATAATATTTTATTAATAATTTATTTTTTGAGTGTATAAAACATAAGTTCTCTGATTGTCCCATTTCTCATGGTTAACAAGACAGTGTGAGGGAGTCATTTTTCTTTTTATTCCCCTGGCAATCACACCTGAGCTGCAGCAAATTATCACTATGTAAAATCTAATTAAGTGTGTAATTTGCAAGCAAGTGTATCTGTTAGCATCACTTACCTGTAACCCCCAGTGTAGTCTTTTCTTTAATACCCTGGTGAATGGAGCAGAAAGTAAGATGACACTTTTTGCTGATAACATGAAATTATGCAGAGAGAGGATTATATAATACTGAGAATAGGGATGAGCTTCGTGTTCGAGTCGAACGTACGTTCGACTCGAACATTGGCTGTTCGCCCGTTCGGCGAAATCCGAACACTTGGTCCGTTTGCGTCAAAATTCGCGTGGCGCCCACGGCCCACAATGCACTGCGATGGCGCAGTGCATTGCTGGCTCATGATTGGCCAAGCATGCACTGTGAGGCCAATCATAGCTCAGGCTGTGTAGTGCACGCCCCACACTATATAAGGCCGCCGTTAAGGCGGCCTCGTGTAGTGTGTTGGCATCTGAAGCAGTGGGTGTTCTGTGTACCTTCAACAGAGTACACACCGATCGTTTTTGGCTGATTTCCTATCTTGCTGTTGTGTAGTGGTTATTGTCTGTGCCCTGACCGCAGTATACACCACTATATTCACCTCACCTATATAGCTAGTGATCTATCTTTAATAATAGAGCTTGCAGTCAGTAGTGTTAGGAGATAGTGCGTGCTGTCTGCGTGCTCTGTACCCAGTACATACCGCTATAATCCACCTACATAGCTGTTCTCTATTTGAGCCCAATTGCCATCTGCAGGAGTTATTGGAAGTTGTGTGTGCCTCCAGCACAATATAAACTACCCAACTGCTGTTTTACCCAACTCCCTTCAGGCCATTACCATGTCTGGAAGGCCAGCAAGGAGAGGCAGACAGGCGCGAGCCGATAAAAGAGGGCAAGCAGGCTCTGTGTCTAGAGACAACAGTGCTGGTCGTGGACGCGGTGCATTGTCATCAGCACGTGGCCATGGGACATGCTTGTCCTTCTTTTCGGCAGCTGGACATGTTGAACCGCAACATGCCAACGACTTGGTAGAGTGGATGACCAAGCCCTCTTCATCCTCCTCATCCTCTCTCACCCAGTCTCAGGGTAGTCGCAAAGCAGCTGCCAACGCATCGTCTTTCCTCCTCTCAATGTCATCATCAGTGACTCCTTCCCTAGACCCACCACGTCCTCCTGAGGAGTCTCCTGAACTCTTTGAGCACAGTGTTGGGTACATGCTCCAGGAGGATGCCCAGTGTTTGGTGGGCTCTGATGATGACACTCAGCTAGAGGAAGGCAGTAGCGTGAGCGCAGAGAGAGGGGATGCTCAAGAAGGACAGCAATCTGGCAGTCATGTTCCACAAGCTGCAGCATACTGCCAGGTTTGCTACAGCGATGAAGAGGGAGGGGATGATGAGGGCACTGACTCCACGTGGGTGCCTGGAAGGAGGGAGGAGGAGGAGGAGGAGGAGGAGGAGGCACATGTCCAACGAGGCAGGATGCCCTCCGGGGGCCAGCTTAGGGGCAGCACACCGACTGAATCACATCGCAGAGCTCCGCCTGTGCAGAGCGCTGCCTCTGCGCGTTATTCTAAAAGTTCTTTGGTGTGGGCCTTTTTTGAGACGAGTGCATCAGATCGCACCGCTGCTATTTGCAACATATGTCTCAAGCGTATCTCACGTGGCCAAAACATCAGCCGCTTGGGCACCACATGCTTGACCAGACATATGTTGACCTGCCATGCAGCTCGTTGGCAAGCGTACCTCAAAGACCCACACCAAAGAACAAAGTGGACCTCTCCTTGCTCCTCAACAGCTGGCATCTCCAACCCCACTAGACCTTCAGTCCTCTCTGAAACCTGCTCTGAGAGGAATGAAGGTGTAGAATTAGGTGTGTCACAGCCAAGTGCTTCCGGGAACTCTGCTAGCGGTACACCCACGTCCGATTATAGCAGGCAAATGTCCCTGCCCCAGCTGCTGGACCGGCGGAAGAAGTTTACTCCCAGCCATCCACATGCCCAGCGGTTGAATGCTAGCTTGGCTAAATTGCTAGCACTTCAACTGCTGCCTTTTCAGTTGGTAGACTCGGCCCCCTTCCGTGAGTTTGTACAATGTGCGGTTCCTCAATGGCAGGTCCCCAAACGCCACTTTTTCTCACGGAAGGCGATTCCGGCTCTCTACCGGCATGTGGAAGGCAATGTCCTTGCCTCGCTGGACAGGGCGGTCAGCGGTAAGGTGCATATTACCGCTGACTCATGGTCCAGCAGGCATGGACAGGGACGTTACCTGTCTTTCACGGCCCATTGGGTCACTCTTCTGGCTGCTGGGAAGGATGCAGGACAAGGTGCAGTAGTGTTGGAGGTTGTTCCGCCACCACGCCTCCAAAATGCTACTATTGGTTGTGACACACCTCTCTCCTCCACCCCCTCCTCTTCTTCTTCCTCCATGGCCTCTTCCAGTGCTCTGTCCTCAGAACCAGCGGTGCTCTGTAGGCGTTCCAGGGGCTACGCAAGTACGCAGGCAAAACGATGCCATGCCGTGCTTGCGCTGGTTTGTTTGGGGGACAGGAGCCACACTGGGGTGGATGTTTTGTCAGCTCTGCAGGGGCAGGCCGAGAGGTGGTTGACGCCACGCCAGCTTAAGCCAGGAATGGTGGTTTGCGACAATGGCACCAACCTCCTCTCCGCCCTCCGACAGGGACAACTGACCCATGTGCCCTGTGTAGCTCACGTCCTTAACCTGGTGGTGCAGCGGTTCTTGGGCAGGTACCCCGGCTTACAGGATGTCCTGAAGCAGGCCAGGAAAGTCTGTGTGCATTTCCGCCGATCATTTAATGCCTGTGCTCGGCTGGCTGAGCTCCAAAAGGAGTTGAACCTGCCCAAGAACCGCCTTATATGTGACATGCCCACCAGATGGAACTCAACATTGGCCATGCTGCAGCGGCTGCACACGCAGCAGAGGGCCATCAATGAGTACCTGTGCGACTACGGCACCAGGACAGGGTCAGGGGAGCTTGGTTTTTTCTCACCACGCCAGTGGGGCATGATCAGGGATGCATGCACTGTCCTGTCACCGTTTGAGGAGGCCACAAGGATGGTGAGCAGTGACAGTGCATGCATCAGTGACACTGTACCTCTTGTCCACCTCTTGGAGCATACGCTGCGTGGAATAATGGACAGGGCACTTGAGGCAGAACAGAGGCAGGAAGAGGAGGACTTCCTTGCCTCTCAAGGCCCCCTTTATCCAGACAGTGTTCCTGCTGTGCCACCCATCACACAGGAAGAGGATGAGGAGGAGGATGATTGTGTCAGCATGGAGGTGGAGGCTGGCACTCAGCATCAGCAGCAGCAGTCTTATAGGGATGATTTACAGTCCCAAGAAACACGTGGACTTGTACGTGGCTGGGAGGAGGTAGCTGCGGATCATGTTGTCCTTAGTGACCCAGAGGACTCCGGACCGAATGCCTCAGCTAACCTACGCTGCATGGCCTCCCTGATCCTGCAAAGCCTGCGGAAGGATCCTCGTATTCTTCGGATCAAGGAGAGGGACCATTACTGGCTGGCCACTCTCCTTGATCCACGGTACAAGGGTAAGGTTGCCGACCTTATCTTGCCATCGCAGAGGGAGCAGAGGATGAGACATCTCTGGGAGGCCTTGCAGAAAGCTCTGTGCAACGCATTCCCAGAGACTGGGAGGTTACAAACTCCTGGTCCTGGACAACGTGTTGCTGAGGCATCGGTCAGAAGGAGCGGTGGAGAAGGTGGCCGTCTGACTGATGCTTTCAGACAATTTTTTAGTCCGCAGCCCCAAGGTATGATTGGTTCCAGCACCCATCGCCAGCGTCTGATTTACATGGTGCAGGAATACCTAGGGGCAAGGTCAGACTTGGACACCTTTCCCACCGAAAATCCTCTGGCTTACTGGGTCTTGAGGATGGATCACTGGCCAGAGCTTGCACAGTATGCAATTGAGCTACTGGCCTGTCCTGCATCCAGCGTTCTTTCGGAACGCACCTTCAGTGCTGCTGGTGGCTTTGTTACCGATCACAGGGTGCGCCTGTCCACCGAATCAGTTGATCGATGAATCAGTCTTGGATCACCCACAGCTACCAAGCACCTGAAGCTGATGTAACCGAATAATTTTTTTTGAAATACCACATCCCTTCAAGACTGCCTATGCTGATGCTGAGTGACTGTCCTGTTATGTTGATTGTCTATCCTCTTCCTCCTCCGCTGATATGTTGGAAGAACATTTTTGGTTCTGGGTGATGCCAGCAGCCCAATTTTTCTGCCCCTGTTTAACAGGGGCGTTTAAGTACAATTTTTGATGCAATGCTTTGCAGCAGGGCTAATTCCTGCAATAAAACTAGAGTATATGGCAGAGGTTGCAGTGTGGTGGCACCAGCACCAGTGCCTAAGGCCCAATTTTTCTGCCCCTGTTTAACAGGGACATGTAATTACAATTCTTGATATAATATTTCACAGGAGGGCCCCTTCCTGTGCCCACCCAGAGTAACGGTGAGGACTTATAGTGTTGTGGCACCAGCACCACAACCACCAAAGGTAAATTTTTCTACCACTGTTCAACAATGGCATGTAATTACAATTCTTGATATAATCGTTCACAGCAGGGCGCTCCAGCGCCCACCGAGAGTCACTTTGAGGGCTTACAATGTTGTGGCAAAACCAACACCTTGTTCCGCCATTTCTGCAGAGCATATAGGGCAGGCCCCTACTTTCAAACATCCAACTTACAAACATCTCCTACTTGCAAACGCAAGGAGACAGCAGCAAGTGAGATGAAAAAAGATGGACGACAAAACAAATTATACAGGGGTGATAACCCTTCCCTTTCCCTTTTTTGACTGGAGCTACACTTTAAAAATGTACCAGTTGAAAATTACAAACAGATTCAACTTAACACAACAAACCTACACAGTCCCTGTCTTGTTTGCACCGCCTGTATACTGCTGTTCTGAGTATATAGGGCCTGGGGGCCACACGCATTTCCTTTTTTTAATATGGGTACAGGGTTCCCCTTAATATGCGTACAAGACCCAAATAGGCTGGTAATGGGCAGGGAGGGCTACCCATGCCATTTTTCTGAATGATTTTCAACCATATTGCAGGAACCAGATATAACATTAAAACCGCAAGCAGTTTTAAATGGTGTTATTTCCGTTAAATGTCATTTTGTGCAGGGACACGGGAAACACGTGGCACTTCACAGGCATACTACAGACACCCCACAGGCACCATATTTAAAGGAATATTTCACTTTTTTTTTTCACTTTAATCGTCATTAAAATCAGTGCTCCCGCCAAAAAGGCAGTTTTTAAAACTTTTTTTTGCATTGACCCATGTCCCCTGGGGCAGGAGCCAGGTCTCTAAACCCTTTTTAGGACAGTATCCTGCATATTAGCCGTTAAAATTAGCACTTTCCATTTCGAACGTTCGAGTCCCATAGACTTCAATGGGGTTCTAACGTTCGTAACGAACGTGGGGTCCGTTCGAAAGTTCTGGTGCGAACCGAACCAGGGGGTGTTCGGCTCATCCCTAACTGAGAATTATAGGAGAGAAATATTTAGACTGTCATGGCTGACAATTAAACCATTACAGAGATAGTAAATTCTGTCAAAGCTCCATTCACACCAATGCGTTTGTTCATGCTTTTTGCAGAAACGCAGGACATGTTTTTTAACCTGGGTTCCTATGGAGTGCATTTTTGTGCCTGTGCATTTTTGGAAAGGGCCAGGGACTTTTTTAAACACAAAATGGTGCTTTTTTTGCTCTTTTGGTTCAATACACTTCCATGGAGACGCTGCAGAAAAGCATGTAGTGCGTTTTTAAGAGCATTTTTTTGTGCTTTTGACACATTTTTTATTATTTACTCTAATAAACAACAAATTAGCCTAATAAAAAGAAAAAAAAAGCATAAAAACGCAAATGCGTCACAAAGACGTGTCCGAAAACGTGGAAAGCACAGCAAAAAGCACTGCAGAAACACTCAAAAGCAACATGCATAGGTGGGAATGGAGCCTTAAAGTGGGGTACCCCCTAAAAAAAAATAATTAAAAGTCAGCAGCTACAAACACTGCAGCTGCTGACTTTTAATAATTGGACACTTACATGTCCCAGGGTCTAGTGATGCGGGGCGGCGCCGTCATGCGTACTGTGGGCACCCTGCTGTGGCTTCACAGCCGGGCACCCACTGCGCATGCACGAGCGGCGCAGGCTGCTGTGATATGCCGTACAGTCACCTGGGACACGTGACAGGTCCCAGGTGAATGTGCGGCGCGAGAGGAAGTGATGTCACAAGCCCGGGCAAGGAAGAAGGCAGACTATGAGGGACCCCCCTAGCAACATGTATTTAGGAGGTGAGTAAAAAAAAATTTTTTTGCCAATTTTTTTTTTTTTTTTTTTTTTTAAGAATTTTAAGCAACTTTTTATTTTTTGGTGGCAACACCACTTTAATGCCTACTTTGTTTGTGCAATGCCTGTTCTAGGTATTGCTGCTCTGCTCAGCAAGCAAATATACGGTTGCGCTCTTAAGTTTACATACCCTAGCAGAATTTATGATTTCTTGGCCATTTTTCAGAGAATATGAATAACACAAAAACATTTCTTTCACTCATGGTTAGTGTTTTCTGATTGTGTGTTTGAGGCTTAAGCCAGAATTCTAAGTACCATAGTCATATAACTGCGTATTGCAGTTGGATTTGCTTACGAAACTGTCAGAAAATGCTATTTTTATCTATTTCTCTCTCATTCTTTGTTCTGTTATAGGAAAGAGAAAATGGCATAATTGTGACATGTGGAATAAAATCCATTCATAGCATGAATATGTTCTTGTTTGCTTACTTATTTATATATTTATTGGTAGTATTATTTTTTGATGTGGTAGTGTTGTATAGTAGCTGTGGCCACTCACCCTGTTACCAATGAGGCTTAATACCTGTTTAAAAGGGTTAATCTCTTGGGATAGATCAATTCAGGTTTTGATCTTTCCTTTTTAACACAGTGTCATTTTTGATACTGACCTAAGGAACAGTGGCAAATTGAAGGAAGAGCTCAGATGGAACAAGTACCTTGAAATTTGTCGTCACTAGATGAAGTTTGCATATGGAAAAGGATTTGAATATTGATCGATCAACTTGCTAAACTTTTTGAGATAACTTGTTTCATAAATTCTAGGGATGTTGGCAATTTGGAGCTGCCCTCTGCCCATACCTTTGACCTTCTTGAGATAACAGGTGTGACTGTAGGGCAATTGTTTTTCACTCACTTTTGTGGCACAGACGTTCCCCACTGGAACTGTGACCATTCTGAAAGGTTGCAATGTTTTAAAAAAAAAAGAAGGAAGGTCCTACAAAAGCTCCAGAAGAAGCCACGTTTGTGGTGAAACATGTAGAGGCAACCATTCTTTTGTATTGCAACCACTGGACTGTTTTTTGCCCTAACTGTATAAGTACTTTTACACCATTTATGTAATAATACATTTTCTATTTTTGTATAATTTATTTCTGATTTTTCTGCACCTCAAAATTCCACTCTCTACTCTTTGGGCATATATTTTCTAATGTTGTATAGTAGTTAATAATTCATTTGTTTGAAATAGTACTATATTTGTCAGTAGTAAATAGTGCAATTTTTTTTTATTATCTCTTTCATTTCAATTGTTAAAATAGAAAATAAAAAAAATTCTTCTAAGGCAATAAGTAAGAACAAAATAAGCACATAGAAAAAAGAAAAAAAAAAACAGTTCTTTAAAACAGCCACTAATCCCAACGTGATAATGAAAATGTAGAGTAAAAAAAAAAAAAAAAAAGTTATCTGTAGGCTTGTATTTCTACAATGCAGATTTTTATGACATCTTTCTTCTGACGTTCCCCACTCTGCTACCTTGGAGTGGGAGTATTTTTATGATTATTTGGTATTGAATACTTCAGCGTTGCTGGTGCTGCAGAGGAGGTGTGAGTGGGCTGCACACTTGTGAAGGAGAATAGTACCATAGCAAAAAATAACTTAACCTTTTATCTTCCACCAACCAAAACCAGCCCCGTTCATACCAGATCACTGGAATTAACAAAGCGGTTTCTCTACATACAGTATTGAGGCTGACAAGGATCTCTTTGAACATTTTAAAGATAAACTGTCATTAGAAAATACAGAGGCTACCTTTGATGACTCTCTGCTGAAAAATAGGGGTCATCTGGCTAATTATGGCCTGAGTCACTTACCTGGAAAAAAACATACAGCTAGTAAAGTCAGAGTAAAGAGTAAGAGTAATGGCGCGTACACACGACTGAACCTTTCCAGCAGACTAGGTCCGACTGACTTTTCGGTGGAGTTCCGACGGACTCCCGAACGAATGGACTTGGCCACACACGAACGGACTAAGTCCGTTCGAAAGTCTGTTCGTTTTGAACGTGATGACGTAAGATGGGACTAAAAATGGAAGTTCAATAGCCAGTTGCCAATAGCTTCCCTTGCGTCGTATTTGGTCCGTCGGACCAGCATACAGACGAACGGTTTTGCCGATAGGAATTGAGCCCTTTGCACAGATTTGAAACAAGTTCTATTTCTAGGTCCGTCTGATTTTTTTTTAATGAAAAACGATCGGATTAGCCCACACACGATCGGATTGTCCGATGGACTGATTCAGTCTGACCTAGTCTGCCGGAAAGTCCGGTCGTGTGTACATGGCATAAAAAGGTACATTTCTGTCTAAAGTACCCACAGCCAGAGTAGAAGAGCCGGTTTGCTGCCAGAAGCTGCAGAGAAGGGTATGATAAGCCCCCATGCTGAGTAAGATCCTATAGAGTCGCAGTCAATAGAATTAAATGAAGAGGGCCAGAATGAAAGTGCAAGTGGCTTTTCCTTCCACAGTTCTCATTACAGAAAAAACTATTTTTCCTGTTTTTGGATCAAAGTGTTTCTTCACCAGAAGCAAACTTTTTCTTTTCCCATGGCTTCAAAATTTCCAGAAATTTTACATCTGTAATCGTCAGCAGGTTTCACCCATGCATCTTGAAAGGTCCTCAGCTACTGTACTGTCTTTGTGACAGCTGCAGCGGTGGGTGGGAGATCAGGTGCACTCAGGATGAAGTGTCTGTATGGACAATCCAATCTCAGTGCACCTCTACATGCAACAGGTACTGTACATGTATCTGTCGACAGCACTCACATTTATTGTGCTGAGACCAGTGCTAGATTAAACTCTGCAGGGGCCCCTAGGCAGTCTAAACCTTGGGGACCCCCCCCCCCCTTGCAGGTTTATGGAGGTTTCTTGTGTGCAAGCTCTATAGCAGGGGTGTCAAACTCCATTTCATTGTGGGTCACATCAGCATTATGGTTACCCTCAAAAGGTCGATTGTATCTGTAAAACTATATAAATGTATCCAGGGCTTTTTTTCCTCAGAGACTAGGTGCAGGAACTCAACCACGCCCCCCACCGAACCACATTGAATGATAGGTGTGGCCAAATTTCACAGTGGGAGGACCTTAAAGGGGCAATAAATACCAAGAGTACATTAAGTACGGAGTTCAGGGCTGTGCTATATACATAGTGCAGAGTTCAGGAGTGTGCTATGTACCAAGTGCAGAATTGAGGAGTGTGCTACATACAATGTGCCAAGTTTAGGGTTTTGGTATGCACAGTGTACAGGGTTCAGCTGTCTTTCACAGGCTGCCCTAATCTCACATCCATCTCTCACCTCTGCACCATCCCCCCACCTCTTCACACATCTTCCTCCACAACCCTCATGCCCCCCAAAGCTTTTTTGCATCTCACCTACCCTGCTCGGCTCTAGCACCTAAAGGCAGTGTAGGCAGCTCTGCCTCTCTCTCTCTCACTTGTAAGAAGATCATTGGTCGGAATTTGTGCACCCGGACACGGAAGAGGATCACAGTGCTACTGACCATGTGATGCCCCATCCCACACTACACCCCTGGATCCCCATTGCCCCAAAGTGAGTGAAGGGCAGGCAGGGATCTGTGATAGCAGCTGAGAGAAAAGCTGTCCTTGTAAACACAGATGGCTTCCGTGTGTACAAGTGAAAGTGGTGAGCGAGGATAGGAGGGTGAAAGCCAGAGGTGGCAAAGCTCTGGCTGAAAAAAAACCTTGGGTGCCACGAAATGGCCTGGCATGCCAGATTTGGCTTGCGGGTCTTGTGTTTGACACATGTGCTCCAGTAGGATAACATTGAACTAAGTAGTGTGCACTTTTGCTGCTAGATGAAGATGACCATCACTACACGTACATAGATTGCACCATATTTGTTTGCAAACTGACAGCTGAAAGAAGATGAACTTTTAAGAGACGAATTGCAATGTGAACCGGATGCCTATGGGTTTATGTACATTAAAGTTGTTATTGTATACATGGCATTACCACAGTATTTCCCCATAGTCTTTAACCACTCGCTGACCGCGCCATAGCCCAAAGACGGTTACAGCGTGGTCGTGTTTTTCTGTGTGGGAGTCCATGGATGTCCTCCCTGAATGTTGCTCTCGCGTGCCCCCTGGGATGCGCTCCCGCAAACATCCATGACCATCCGTTACCGCATCACGAACAGTCATCCCTCCCTTCCCTCTCTGTACCGATCGGTACAGTGCGTGGGGAGAGGCAGAGAGATGGCAGCAGCGCTGTGGGCTGGATGTGTAGTGCCCGCAGCGCTGCTCAGTGCCAATATTCTCCACATACTGTGCAATACTCTCCACATACTGTGCAATACTCTGCAACACTGAAATACTCTGCAACACTCTGCAACACTGAAATACTCTGCAACACTCTGCAACACTGAAATACTCTGCAACACTCTGCAACACTGAAATACTCTGCAACACTAAAATACTCTGCAACACTCTGCAACACTAAAATACTCTGCAACACTCTGCAACACTAAAATACTCTGCAACACTCTGCAACACTAAAATACTCTGCAACACTCTGCAACACTAAAATACTCTGCAACACTCTGCAACACTGAAATACTCTGCAACACTGAAATACTCTGCAACACTGAAATACTCTGCAACACTGAAATACTCTGCAACACTAAAATACTCTGCAACACTAAAATACTCTGCAACACTAAAATACTCTGCAACACTAAAATACTCTGCAATCTCTGCAACACTGAAATACTCTGCAACACTGAAATACTCTGCAACACTGAAATACTCTGCAACACTGAAATACTCTGCAACACTGAAATACTCTGCAACACTGAAATACTCTGCCAATACTCGCCAATACTCTGCCATCAATTTTAACAGAAACAAAGAATTTTTATTAATTTTTTACCAAATTTTCAGTCTTTTTTGATTTATAGCGCAAAAAATAAAAAACCCAGCGGTGATTAAATTACCACCAAAAGAAAGCTCTATTTGTGTGAAAAAAAGACAAAAATTTCATACAGGTACAGCGTTGCATGACTAAGTAATTGTCATTCAAAGTGTGAGAGCACCGAAAGCTGAAAATTGGTCTGGTTAGGAAGGGGGTTTAAGTGCCCAGTGGTCAAGTGGTTAATGTATTTTCTCTCACGTTTTTAAATGTAAATGTTGTTTCTTTGAGTTGATTAAGTTTTTTCTATCTTTTGTAAACAATTGAACCACTTGACCTCCAGAAGATTGACCCCCTTCAAGACCAGGCCATTTTTTGCTATACAGCACTATGTTACTTTAACTGACAATTGTGTGGCCATGCAATGCTGTACCCAAATTAAATTGATATAATTTTTTTTCCCACAAATATATATTTTTTGGTGGTTTTTGATCACCACTGCGTTTGTTTATTTTTTGCGCTATAAACAAAAGGACGGACAATTTTGAAAAAAATATTTTTTACTTTCTGCTATTAAAAAGTATCCAATAAAAAAATTGAAAAATATTGAATTTCTTCATAAATTTAGGCCAATATGTATTGTGCTACATATTTTGGTAAAAAAAATCCCAATAAGCATATATTCTACTGGATAGACTTTTTTCAACCAGAATAACATACATACATACACACACATATATATATATATATATATATATATATATATATATATATATTTTTTATTTTTTAATTGGTTTGCGCAAAAGTTATAGAGTCTACAAACTATGGTATATATACACACTGAAATTTTAATTTTATTTTATGATTTTTATACTAGTAATGACAGCAATTAGTGATATTGTGGCGGACACTCTGACACTTTGTGGGAACCAGTGAGATCAATGCCCTGTACACACGATCGGACTTTGACTGAAAATGTGCGATCGGATCGTGTTGTCGGAAAATCCGATCGTGTGTAGGCTCCATCTGACTTTTTCCGTTGTAATTTCCGACACACAAAGTTTGAGAGCTGGATCTAAAATTTTCCGACAACAAAATCCGATCGTTTAAATTCCGATCGTGTGTAAACAAATCTGATGGACAAAGTGCCACGCGTGCTCACAATAAATTACGAGACGAAAGCTATTGGCTACTGGCCTGTTTATAATCCCTTCGTATTTGTTTTACGTCACCGCGTTCAGAACGATTGGATTTTCCGACAACTTTGTGCGACCGTGTGTATGCTAGACAAGTTTGGGCCAAAATCCGTCAGAAAAAAAATCAGACGGATTTTGTCATCGGAAAGTCCGACTGCGTGTACAGGGCATTATGCACTAATAAAGTGATCAGTGCTAAAATTATGCACTGTCACTGTACTTATGACACTGGCTGGGAAGGGGTTAAACATCTAGGGCAATCACTGGGTTAAATTTGTGCCTAGCCAGTGTTTTTGTGTACGGTGTGTGGTGTTTTTACTATGGGAAGTGATGGATTTTATTCCTTGCCTCGCAGGGAAAGAAAATCTATCACTTTCCCCCTGTCAGAATAGAGCTCTGTCTTGTTTACATAGGTAGAGCTCCGTTCTGTGTCTCTTCCACACGGCAAAAAAGGACACAGCAGAAGCAGCACACCGGCGACTCGCACGCGAGCCCCCTATATATGCGATCCTGCACAGCATGGCCGCCCTGTAGCAGTAAATCTGCTATGGTGCGGTTGGCAAGTGGTTAAGAAAGGTTCATTGTAATTTTCTTTCAAGATCAAATCAATATTATTTTAATCAGCTGTCACCGGGCCTTTAAATGGCATGGGGCCCATAGGCCAGTGCATATTTGGTAATCCAGCCTTTGGCTGAGGCACTCTTTATGGATTCCCTTGAGTATTCACTAATTCCTTTATAATACACTAAATTAAATAAGACAAAACAGGCGGCTCGCTTTGTTTGAAAATGTGCCATTAATTATTCATATTTTATATCTCCTTCATCCTTTTTCTCTTTTATGCATCTCATTGTAAAACAGACATCTTAAAAAGCATCAAACAGTAAGCAAGTATATGCTTTATGATATTGTCACTTCGATTTGACCTCAAAGTTTTCACCTCGAGAGCCAAGAAATGTATTTTAATTGAATCATCTTTGATCTCAGCATCTGTCATTTGTTTGAAAGGGATTATCATGGCTGCTTCCATCAGCAGATGTTAAAAAATATCTAATTCTGTAGCACTTACCAATCAATTATTTTCAAATGGCTTTTTATGTTACCTAACAGATTCATCTACCCCCTCTTCCTTGAGTTTCTAAATATCGCTAAAAGAAAGTGTCTGATCGTTGAGACAATTGAAATTTAATGCAATCACTCATCCTAAATGAGACCCGCTTCTATCATGTGCGTTTCTGGCAAATGATGGGTGTAGTAATATGACAGAACAGAGTTGACTCCATTTTGTGCGGCCATAGAGTCAAATGGATTCATATCTTAACTTGTATATTCAGACTCTAGTTAAAGTCAACTAGTTCTGGTTTTTCAGCTTTATAACAGCTCTTCTATAAATCACACATATAAGAAAAATAGCTTGCGTAAGCAGTTTTATTTTGTACCGTCTAAATAAAGAATTGTGGCTCAATATGTCTGGGCCACCTTTCCTGTGTTCAGTAATGAGACATGAAACAGGGAAGCAGGACTCATGACTATGGGGGTTATTTACCAAAGGCAAATTCATTTTGCACTACAAGTGCACTTAAAATTGCATTGAAAGTGCAGTTGTGGGGGGCGTGGCCAAGATGTCGGCGTGAGCAGACATGCTTCCCGGAGCTCTGCTAGAGACTGATCCTGCTTAATCATGCTACCCGTGCTATTAGCTTATGGTTGCCTGTCTGGCACCCCCTAATGCCGTCCCGTTCCTCGGCGGGACACAAAGGAGGCAGGAGGATTCAGTTTCCCCCCGGGGAGCCGGCGCTGGACGCTCCGGAGACACGTGTTGAGCGGGAGGACCATGCAGCCATTCCAACATGGCTACACAGACCGTGCCGGCGGAGGCAGACATCTCGCCTCTCCCGGGCATTCCTGAGGTGATGGCTGCTATAGCAGCATGCCAGACGGCGCCGACGGGGAAGATGGAGGCTGTGCAGACGGAGGTTGGCCTGATTAGACAGGACCTGGATAAGATCCGCGCAAGGCTGGGAGTTGTGGAGCAGCGAGTAGGCCAGGCGGAGGACGTGATGGCGGAACACTCGGTGGCGATCCGGACCTTGCAGAACAAGGTGAGGACCCTTGAATTTCGAGCAGAGGACGCCGAGAACCGCAGCAGGCGGAACAACCTGTGGATAGTTGGCCTGGCGGAGGGGGAAGGGGGGGGGAGGGCAAAATCCCACGGTGTTTGTGTAAGATCTTCTTCGTTCCCTGTTCCCGGGGGCGCAGCTGTCCCCATGCTTCACGGTGGAAAGAGCTCACCAGGTCCCTCCGCAGAGGGGCCCGGCTGGGAGCCCCCCGCGCACCCTGATCCTGCGCTTGCTGAACTTTAAAGACCGCGATGAGGTGCTCAGAGCGGCGAGGCTGATGAAGGAGGTCAAGTACCAGAACTCCAGGCTGCTACTTTTTCCTGATTACACCATGGAGACCCAGAAACAGTGCAGGTACTTCGACGCGGTCAAGGCCTCCATGAGGGCTAAAGGGATCAAGTACAATATCCTCTTTCCAGCGAAACTTCGTGTGGTCGATGGCGAGACTGTCAGATTTTTCACTAACCACAGAGATGCTGCCTCTTGGTTGGAGACACTACCTGGCTGAATAGCTGGATAACCTGCTCCTGGCTTGTGGGTCAGATAGTGATAATTTGCCCTTTTTTTTGGGCCATGGAAGCTAAGTACTGATTATGGTGAGGGATCCTTTGGTATTATCCCCAGCCTGGTGACTATTCAGAGGGGTCCCCCTCTTTGGTGCGGGGCCCTAGAATTAGTTCTTCAATGGTTATTTGGTTTTTTTCCCCGTTTTTATTTCTTTCCTTTTTGTTCCTGTTTTGGAGACTTTCCAATGGAGTGGCCCTGGCCATGGGGTATTGCTGGCACTACATCCCCCGTCATCATCATCACCATTGTCTTTTTTTTTTTCCCCCATCGGCTGGGAACCTGTGAACTGCTTGCTTGTGCCTGCCTGACCTTACGCATCCTGAGTAATTGGCTGTGCAGTCTCTGAATATGCCATGTGCAGTAGTTGGGTATACCCATGATACAATGACTGCTGTTCTCTAGCAACTCTTATGGGGGGGCTAAATGCACCTGCGACAGGTTGGGATAGTGGTCTCCCCCTCTGTGTGTTTGAGGAGAGGGGGGGCTGCGTCCTCCTGGTGGTCTGGTGCACGCCTCCCTGAGTAAGTTGCTCAAAAGGACTTAGGGGTTTTTTCTGTTGCTTGGTTTGGGGATCTATGCAGGACTCCACTGTTGGGGGTCTGCGGGGTGGGGTGTGGGGGAGATCGTCCGTTGCTGATCAGTTATGGTTCGGTTTAGTTTTTGTTTTTTTTCACGGTTTATTGACACAAGTACAATTTTATTTTGGGAGGTTGGGTCCGGGCGCATGGTTTAGTCTCAAGGATCATGTGGGCCTTGTGGCCTATGGGTATGTAAGAGATGAGGTGCCCTCTGGGGTGGGATGTTTGCCCTCTGTGGGAGTGGGCTGTGAGACTATATCCTGGGACACATTTTACTCTGTTGTCAGGTATGGCTGAGTTTTCTGTTCTCTCCTGGAACACGAGGGGTCTGAACTCTGCGGTCAAGCGCTTGTTGGTGTTTATTTTTTTACAAAGATACTCTCCCAATATCTGTATCCTTCAGATGCATTTGGTGGGCTCTCGAGTGCTTGGCCTCAGAAGAGCGTGGGTTGGCCAACACTATCATGCCACCTACTCAAATTATTCTAGGGAGGTGAGTGTACTCATTCACAGATTCCTTGCATTCCAGCTTCATGAGTTAAAAACAGATCCAGGGGGTAGGTTTGTTATTCTGCATGTTACCATTGCAAATGTGGACTATGTCCTGATCGGTATATATCTACCTCCACCTGAGGATACTGACCTTTTGTTTGCCATTATGAACTCGGTTGTAAGGTATGGAGTGGAGAATGTTCTGTTGATACGGGATTATAACATGGCCCCCGTGCCCAGAGCTGGATAGGCTCCACCGGTCCTCCCGTGGGGCGCCGGGTCTGACGCGCCAGGCCGATACTTTTGGGTTGATGGATGTCTGGCGCCACTTTCACCCCTCGGGCAGAGAGTTTACTTGCCATTCCTCTACGTTTCGCACTTTCTCCTGTATAGACCTGGGGTTTGTTTCACAGGCTATGCTGCAGCGGGTGGCGAACGTGCGGATTCTGCCCAGGGGGGTGTCTGATCACGCTCCCCTTTTCCTTGGGGTGTCACTTGGGCTCCCTTTGAGGGGGGGACTGTGGAGGCTGTCGGGGTATTGGATAGCGACATTAAGGTTCAGGAGGATATGCCGGAGGCCCTGTGTCGCTACTGGTTGGATAATGCAGACTCTACCGAACCCTTGGTGGTCTGGGATGCGTTCAAGGGCTGGCTGAGGGGTGAATACATTTCCCGAAGTGTCAGGTGTCGCAAACAGTCTGTGCGGTTGCTGGAGGAATTAGAGTGGTTGCTGAGAGAAAAGGAGAGTAGACACATAGTGGACCCTACACCCCCCAGTTATCAGGAATGGCAGATGGCACTCAGGGCGGTCGAGCTGCACAGGATAGATATTACCAAGAAGTCTATGCTGGGCACTGCTCAGAAAATCTATAGGGGATAAAAATGGGAGGATGCTCTTATGGTTAGCCCGGGGACAATTTACCGGCGCTCATATTGGCAGGGTCAGAGACGAGGGGGGGACCCCTATCACGGATCCGGGAGAGATCCTGACTAGGTTTGTGCGCTATTATAGCGCCTTATATTCCACTAGGGTGGACTATGATGACTCGGCTCTGCTGGCCTTCCTGGACGGGGTGGAACTTCCTGCCCTGTCCCAGGGGGCAGTGGACCACCTGGAGCGGGACATCTCGTTGGAGGAGGTTCAGGTGGCATTGGCCCAAATGCAGGTGGGGAAGTCCCCGGGGGCGGATGGTATCCCCGTAGAATTTTATTCCACCTATCAGGAGATGGTTGCCCCTAAGCTAGTGTCCTTGTTTGCCCAGTCTCTGGATAGGGGGTTGCTCCCCGATTCCATGTCGGAAGCGATTATTGTGTTGGTGCCCAAGCCAGGTAAGGACCCCAAGGACTGTGCGTCCGATCGCCCAATATCCTTTATTAATGTCGACGCCAAATTTCTGGCAAAGGTGTTGGCGAATCGGCTGGCGCAGGTCCTGGAGGAACTTGTCCATGTTGACCAGACAGGGTTTATGCCTGGTAAGGGCACCGACATCAATCTACGGCATTTGTTTCTCAATTTGTCTATCCCCCATGATAATGCAGGGACCAGGGTCATTGCCTCATTAGATGCCGAAAAGGCATTTGACTCAGTGTGGGGATATGGAAGGAAGGAAGGAATGGGGATACCTATGGGCGGTATTGCACAGATATGGGTTTGGTCCCCATTTCCTGAGTTGGCTGCAGCTGCTTTATAGGCGACCCAGAGCTCGGTTGCGGATTAATGGCAGGCTGTCGGAGGGGTTTCAGTTGGAGATGGGTACCAGTCAGGGCTGCCCTCTCCCCCTCGTTATTTGCGCTGGTGCCTCTGGCGGTAGCCTTGAGGGCGTGCACGAGGGTGGAGGGATTGAGGATTGGCTCCCTTGAGGAGAAGGTGTCGCTCTACGCCGACGATGTCCTGCTCTACTTGAAAGACGCAGACTCCTCCTTGCGAGCGGCTCTGGAGATTTTTAACGAGTTTGGTCGTTTCTCTGGCGTCAGAATAAATTGGACCAAATCTGTCCTGTTTTCTCTGGACCCGGGGTCGAGAGCGGCTGCAGCTCCAGTGGGTCACCGAATTTAAGTATCTCGGAGTGGTGGTTGGCAGAGACCCATCGGCTTACTATGATCTTAACTTGAGGCCTGCCCTCATTCAGCTGAAGGCTAGATGTGCTTCCTGGGGGAAGCTTCCCCTGAATTTGTTGGGTTGCATCAACCTGTTAAAAATGGCGTTCCTTCCCAAATTTATCCATCTATTCAGGAACTCCCCCGTTTGATCCCGGGCGTGTTTTTTGCTGATCTAGATAGTTGTGTTGGGTCATTTATTTGGGGGGGGGGGGCTCCACCCCTAGACTTGCATGAACCACCCTCTGTCTACCCGTGCGTTGCGGAGGGCTGGCCCTACCTAACTTTAGGGTATATTACTGGGCAGCGATCCTCGTGTCGGTCCGTTGGTGGTTTGCCCATTCTAGGGCAAATGCCGCGGTCTGCCTTGAGGCAGCTGGAGTGGGTTCTTTGGACGACCTTAGCAACTTAGTGTACAGAGGGCCTGGAGCACGCCCCGGGCTTCCACTGCCAACTAGGAAGACACTTAGGGTGTGGGGGTTGGCCAGGAGACAGTTTATTAGGCCAGGTGTCTGGTCACCCCAGCAGCCACTGTGGGGGAACCCTGCGTTCCCGCATCTTCGGACTGTACCAGACCCGATGGTGTGGGTGCGCTACGGAGTGAAGACGGTAAGGGACATTATAATAGTTGGAAGATTGAGGTCGTATGGGGAACTCGCCACCAAATTTAATTTACCCAGGTGGATGTACTTCCGCTACCACCAATTACGACATGCAGCCAGGGCGCAGCTTCCAGAAATCACGAGCCTCTCTGTAGACCCCATAGAGGAGCTGTTGACTCAGGACCTGCTCTCCAAGCCTCTCTCGCCCTTATACATCTCGCTAATTAGTGTGGACTCTCCCAAGATGGAGAAATTGTGGGAGGCCTGGAAGAGGGATATTCCTACCCTGGAGAGAGAGGATTGGAATGAATGCTTTGAGGATAGCCTGGGCCTGGTGATCTCATCTAGGGATATGGTAATACAGGCTAAGTTTCTACATAGAGTTTATTATACCCCACAGCGGCTGTACAGACTGTACCAGCAAAGAGACCCTACCTGTACCAGGTGCAAAAAGGATATGGGAACGTTCTACCATATGTTCTGGAGCTGCCCGGTTGTGGCTGGCTTCTGGACTGAAGTGTTCGACGTCATCAATGAGCGTCTTGGCTTGTCCCTACCCCGGTCCCCGGAGCTGGCTCTTCTTGGCATTCAGGAGGAGGACCAGTGGTCTCGCTACTCCAAACTCCTGGTAGCGTTTTTGTTTTATTATACCAAGAAGGCCATTCTCCTTCGCTGGACTTCTGTGCCACCCCCCCCCCCCCCCCCCCCAGTGGCTTTGTGGGAAGACATCATAAGTAAGGCCTTACAGTTATACAAAATAACATATATAAGCAGAAAGTGTCCTAAGAAATTTGACGGCATATGGATGCCCTAGACGGGAGGGGATAGAGATGATACATAAGAAACCAGCGTTGTTGCTGCTGGGTCCGCAGGGGATGGTCTCCCTCCCTCCCCCCTTTCTTCCCCCCTTTGCCTTATGTTCCTCCTCTTTTTTCCCCTCCACCCTTAGTCTTCCCCTTTCCTGCCCCACCCTCTCCCCCCCCCCTTCTTCCCCCTTGGGAGGGTCTGATGGGGGGTACTGTGGTTACCTTGCTACATTGACTGTTTTACTGTACCTGGATATCCACTGGTCTCACCTTGAGAATGTCGGAGAAGATTGAACAAAAATCTTTTATTTTACATGATGTATACTGTATTCCTTTTTCTCATTGTACGGTTTAATACTGTTTTTCTGGTTTGTAACCTGTGTGTCAATTCTCAATAAAGCGAACTTTATTCACCGTGAAAGTGCAGTTGCTGCAGATCCAAGGGGGACATGCAAGCAAAATGATTGAATGATAAAATCAGCAGAGCTTCCACTCATTTCAGATCTACCCCTCATATTTACAGCGACTGCACTTCCAAGTGCACTTGCAGTACAATTTCAAGTGGACTTTGCACTTTAGTTTGCACTTGTAATGCAAAGTGCATTTGCCTTTCGTAAATAACCCCCAATGAGTCATGAAAGCAGATGGCATAAGTTACTCTAGTGTCCATTTTGTGAAAGGTTATTCATCTGACCATTAATGATATGGAATGATATCAAATGTAAAATGAGAAAGAAGCACTCACAATGCCACATCCGTAAGTAAGGGGAAAGCAAAAAAGGGGGGATACTCGAGAAGTAGCCATAAACCGGACTTTAGAGGCATGGAAACAATGAGGAATTAACAAAATTAATATTTATTGAGAAAAATACATAATAAAGTCAGTGTTCAGACAATTAAAATTCATAGAAACATAAAACATTTTGTACAGCGAGCCCTTGTGTGCAACTTCTCTAGTATCTCCCCTTTTTTGATATGTAATGTACACCCCTGTATTATGCATTTTCCATATAATGATTGGTTAATGATAACGTATATAAATTGTATACCCGTCCAGAATTTAATCAGATAGCTTTGAACATAACCTCTGTATCATCTCTTTTTGTGTTTACCAAGAAGCCATCTCCTCAGTACTGAGAGGATCTTGTGAGTGTGGCAATTGCTGTGAT
Organism: Lithobates pipiens; assembly: GCF_037356315.1. Lineage (NCBI taxonomy): Eukaryota > Metazoa > Chordata > Amphibia > Anura > Ranidae > Lithobates > Lithobates pipiens. The sequence continues at coordinate 52,666,796 of NW_027507789.1, read as the reverse complement.
TATACCTAGCTTGTCTTGTCAGGTATACAGAAATACCGTTTGATTCTCTTCAATAGGTAGATCTCTTGAGTGTTCAAAATCATAGCTTATGCCCTACCTACTTACCTAGCTTATATCCTCCTACTGTGTATCCACTAACTGCTGGCTGTGAGCTCCCACAGACCTGTAACTTACAGGAAAGCAACTCGGATGCTCTCCTGTAGTATGTCTGCGCTCTCTGACCCTCTTCTGTAGTATGTGTAATAATGTGCTGCTTTACTTGCTCAGTTATGTGGGATTTCTCCACTGCTCAGTGAGTGGTAATGATATGCAATCGCTAATTCTACCTGCTATTTTTTGTATTTCCCAGAATGGAGGGGGGGGCGCAAGAAAATGTATGCCCAGGCCCCAATCAATATTAAAGTTGGCCCTGACTTGATCTCCTCTTCTCAAGAGAGAATAAATTCAGTTCCTCTAATCTTTCCTCATAGTTGAGCTCCTCCATGCCTCTTTTCCATTTGGTTGCCCTTTTCTGTACTTTCTCCAATTCCCCGGTATCCTTTTTTGAAAACTGGTGCCCAAAACTAAACTGCATATTCCAGATGAGGTATTATTAATGATCTTCTGTACAGGGGCAAAATTATATCTCTCTCTCTGGAGTCCACGCCTCTCTTAATACAAGAATGGACTTTGCTCGCATTGGAACTCTTTGCATGGAAGCTAATAATTAAAGTGTATGCCAACTCACGCTAACTAATATATTTTTCTTTCTTGCTCTTTTTTGGTCTGCTAAATGTAGCATTGAAAGCCTTTTATTATATCCATTTGACGCATGCAAACAAAGAGTTTGGTAAAACCTAGCTAGGGACACCAGCCCCTTTCTAGTCTACTGATTATGCTTGGTTGGCAAAGTGGCATCTTTCATGGAAAAACAGCAAAAATGGCGCATTAGCCAAGGATAAAAAATATAGAACTATGCACTCATATGTGACACCTGTCCAAAACTATGTATTTTGCCCTGGAAGATTTATCATCTTTTATAATGTCTGCTAGTTAGCTCAAGGCATCCCATCAAGGAATGTATTATAGATAATTGGTCCGTCCAGCTGATTCTGCAAAATTCTTCTTTTAGTTTGGGGGCAAAATGTCAAAAAGTAATACTTATGTAATTACACGAGATATAAATCACCCAGACTAGTTGGTATAACAAGGATTTTAAGTCAGATATAGATCCCAAGTTTTTACCTTCACAATTTAATGTTACCAAATGTCAAACATTCTGGGCAGTAGACATTTATCTCATCTCAATCTGACAGACTGGTATAAACAAGTTATATAAATTTTATTCATTATTTAAGCAGTCCACACTCAAAGACTTCTAATGCCGTTTACACACGATCAGAATTTCTGCCAGCTTAAGACCGACGAGAGCTTTTCGTCGGAAATTCCAATTGTGTGTATGCAATTCCGATGCGCAAAAACTCACGCATGTTCAGATTCAACTACGAGATGGAAGCTATTGGCTATTAGGTATTGAACTTCCTTTTTCTAGTCCCGTCGTACGCGTTGTACGTCACCGCATTCTTGGAGGTCGGAATTTACAAGTAGCACCCCAATTACCTTGATACGTCACTTGAATACCTTTGCATTTACTCCCTGGGTCTCAGATGAGGTCCCTTTCTTTACAAAGCAAACCTAACTTTTGAGAAAGTGTGGCTTGGCACAACCTTATGTAATAATAATGGCAGACCTCCATCCCTAATATAAATGCAGAAAAAAAAGAGAGGAAAGTTGGGACTTTAATTAGTTGCCACCTGCCCAGCCGCCAAATGACGGTGGGGCAGTGCGGCTCTCGTTTTGGGGCAACGTCATATGATGGCATCCCAGAACAGGCGTGGTGATCGAGGCCGTGCCCTCTTGCTAGGACTTGGCACGACCCCGATCTCTGTAAAGAGCCATGTAGGCAGTACTGATGGGCGACACTGATGGGCATTGATCGACAGCAGTGATGGACATTGATGGGCAGCACTGATAGCCAGCAGTGACTAGCATCGCTAATGGGCACTAATTGGTGCCACTGGTGGGCATTGATTGGTGACACTGTTGGTGCTTTATTGTAATCAGGGCACTGATGATCAGTGCCCTGATTACATGTGTAGATGTGCCCCTGCATGGAGATGCTGTTGATCGGCTCTCCTCGCCACATTATCAGTGTGAGGCGAGGAGTGCCGATTACTGGCATCTCCGTGTTTACATGTGACAGACTGTGATTGGATGACGATCAATCCAAACCAAAATGTTATATGGTGAATAAAGGTTCATGAATGGAATCATGAGTAGATACCCTTCCAATGTATAGGTACATTGGAAGTGGTCTGCCGGCCACCTCGGGCTCATATATACCCCCCCCCCCCCCCCCCAGTCCAGGGCTCGTTCCAGGTCCAGGGCGTGTCCCTGCCCAAACGTCATGCTGACACACCATAGCAGTACGTGGGAGGTGAGGAAAGTACACCCCCAGCCAGGTGCAACACCTCAGCCGGCAGTGGATCCACACCCACCCCATCTGCGGTGGGCGTGAGATGAAACGCAGTCTTCCCCGCACCACGCTGCAGACATCTTATCTGAGGGCCCCCAAATCCCCCCATGGAGGAGCTGGTTTGTAAGTAATTGACATCTTGCTATTCCCTCTTTCAGAGGGCATTACATAATAATTGACATTCATTTATTTGTTCCATAGTACCATCTTGCAATATACTCCTGATGAGTGGCTGAAATGCCACAAAACGCATTGAGTTTCAATAATAGGTGCCAAGACATACATGGCTTCAATCCTGCATTTATATATCATGCCGTGTACTATCTGATGCATGACTAATTCATGAATTATTTTTATCAATCATGTCTATATTTATTAATTATGTCTATATGTGGATTTGTAATATCTGATTTGTTTGTATCCTACATGGCAATCATGTTTATTAACTAGGAGTACCCCATGTTGTAAGCTTTATTTTATATGAAAGTCTTTTTGACTACTAATAAATATATTATTATGGATTTCTATAAATGTATTTAAAATTACATATACTATTCCCATAAAAACTAGTATCCTCATTTATAATAACAGGCTTCATTCAAAATCCCGGCTTTACTCTCTCCTTTTTTCTAACTTTTGAGAAACATCAGCCGTTTTTAACCACTTAGACCATTTTGCTGGCCAAAGACCAGACCACTTTTTGCGATTAGGCACTGGGTCGCTTTAAGTGACAATTGCGTGGTCGTGCGACGTGGCTCCCAAACAAAATTGACGTCCTTTTTTTCCACAAATAGAGCTTTCTTTTGGGGGTATTTGATCACCCCTGCGGTTTTTATTTTTTGTGCTATAAACAAAAAAAAAAAAAAAAAAAAAAGGGAGAGAAAGACAATTTTGAAAAAAAAACACATTTTTACTTTTTGCTATAATAAATATCCCCCAAAAATGTATAAAAAAAATAATAATTTTCTCCTCATTTTAGGCCGATACGTATTCTTCTACGTATTTTTGGTAAAAAAAAAAAATTATCGCAATAAGCGATTATTGATTGGTTTGCGCAAAAGTTATAGCGTTTACAAAATAGGGGATAGTTTTATGGCATTTTTATTAATATTTTTTTTTTTTACTAGTAATGGTGGCGATCAGCATTTTATTGTGACTGCGACATTATGGCGGACACATTGGACATTTTTGGGACCATTGTCATTTATACAGCAATCAGTGCTATACAAATGCACCGATTCCTGTGTAAATTATACTGGCAGTGAAGGGGTTAACCACTAAGTGGCAGTGTAGGGGTTAAGTGTGTCCTAGGGGCGTGTTGTTAACTGTGGGGGACCTGGCTGTGTTTTACACATCACTGATCTCTGCTCCAATCACAGGAAGCAGAGATCAGTATCACTGTTGCTAGGCAGAACAGGGAGATGCTTGTTTACTTTAGCATCCCCCCGTTCTTCCTCCCTGTGAGACGATTGCGGGTATCCCCGTGGCGAGTATCGGCGTGCGTCAGGCAGGAAGTGGTTCAAGACTGTGGGGTCTGGAGACAACAATAGGAAACATTTCAAGTTCTTGGTTAAATCAGCATGTTTCTAAACTGCTTGTCGACCAGCCGCAATCATTATACAATGGCAGATTGGCACGGCTGTGCGAATCTCCATAGGTGTGCGTCGGCCGATTTAAGAGTGATAGGGGGTGCGTGCACGCCCACAGCGTGACAACAGAGATTAGGTGCATGGCCGGTGGCCACACGAGATTGCTCCTCAGAGAGCAAGAACGGGGATCTGTTGTCAATGTAAACAGACAGACTTCTGTTCTGACAGGGGAGTAGAGAGATCTGCTGTTCCTAGTGGTCAGGAACAGCGATCTCTCTCCTCCTCTAGTCAGTACACCCCCCCCCCCCCAACAGTTAGAAACACCTCCCTAGGGAACACTTAACCCCTGGATCGCTCCCTAGTTTTAACCCCTTCTCTGCCAGTGACATTTATACAGTAATCAGTGGCTATTTTTAGCTCTGATTGTTGTATAGATATCACTGGTCCCAAAAAAAAAAGTGTCCGGTCTGCCTGCCTCAATGTCGCTGTCAAGCTAAAAATTGCAGATCGCCTCCATTACTAGTAAAAAATAAATAATAAAAATTCCATAAATCTATCCCCTATTTTGTAGTCCCTATAAATTTTGCGCAAACCAATTAATATACGCTTATTACGATTTTTTTATTTATTTTTTTTTAACCAAAAATATGTAGAATACATATTGGTCTAAACTGATGAAGAAATTTGTTTTTTGGATATTTATTAAAGCAAAAAATATATTTTTTCTCAAAATTGTCGCTCTTTTTTTTGTTTATAAATGCAAAAAATAAAAAATCTCAGAGATGATCACATACCACCAAAAGAAAGCTCTGTTCGTGGGGAAAAAGGCCATCAATTTTGTTTGGGTGCAACGTAGCATGACTGCACAATTGTCAGTTAAAGTGACGCAGTCCTGTATCGAATAAATGGCCAGGTCATTAAGGGGGCAAATCCTTCCAGTCCTTAAGTGGTTAAAAAATATGTATACCCAACATTTCATATTACTGATATGTGCCTGCTGTACCATGTACTTTATGAAAAATTATGCTGTTCTCTTTGTATTGCTTCCTTTCTGTGAAATCCCTGGTGAATCTGACAGTTCCTCTGCTTTCCTTTTAAAAACTAACCATGCTAGGCAGAAGGATACAGCGTGGTCCGTTCTCTATATGTACTGAGAACTCAGTCTGCTCTCATCCAGTGATCAGGCTTGTCCTGACACGGAAAAGGAGAATTTTCAAGTTTCCTAAAGTTTCACTTTAGCGTACCAGAAGTAAAAAAAATGGTCTTCTACCATTACGCTTTAAAATGCGGAACTCTCCTGGTTAGCAGCCATACTGGACACAAACCATAAATGACATGCATTCCCTGTCTTGGCCAACACTATTCCAACTCTTGGAGATAATTTTGTATCATCTGCCCAGTTACAACAGAAATTCTGGCTGGATTGAAAGTTAAAGGGAGCCCAGACAGATGAAGTACTGAACTTTCATGGACATTTTAATAAAAAAAATAATCTCTCTCGTACCTCCTACTCCTAGGGTTGCCACCTGTCCAGGATTCACCCGGACAGTTCGGGTTTGAAATTATATGTCCAGGTTTTGGACTGTCTGAAACCCGGACACATTATTTAGACTGGACTATGGCTTCCCAGCAGGGTTGCTGGCTGCAGTTGTTGCAGCTGAGAGTGTCTGTAAAGCCCCATACACACTATCAGATTTTCTGCAGATTTTTTCCTTCAGATTTACCAAAACCATGTAGTAGAAGGGCCTGCCTCATTGCATACAAATTGAAACTCCTAAAGTTTAACCTCATATTATATGGTTTTGGTAAATCTGAAGGAAACATCAGCAAAATCTGATAGTGTGTATGGGGCTTTACACTCTCTTTCACACTTCCCAAAGCCAGCACTAACAAGCCATACCCCCCCCCCCCCCCCCAAACACATACAGGTGAGAGAGGAGAGAGGGCCTGATCTGCACCTCTTCCCCTCATCCCTACCCCTCTGTTTCTGCCCACGCTCCAATCCCTGGCGCTGTGCCTCAGAAAAGGAAAGTGGGGGCCGGAAATTTGAAGCCTCAGATCCATCTGAATGAGAGGTGCTGACTGCCAAGGGATGAGTGAGCTCACCATCCATCCCTATTTCTGACTGAAGTCTCCCCCCTTCCCCCTCATGCCTCTGAGTGAGTACACTAAGGCAAATCAGGGTTCTCAGAGTATCCCTTACATCAGAGTTACCCTTTACAGCAGAGGCCACAGTGTTTCCCCTTACAGCAGAGTCCTCTCCGTAATTCAGAGTTCTCAGTGTTCCCCCATAAATCAGGGTTCCCAGAGCATCCCTTATGTCAGAGTCGCCAGAGTTCTCCCTTACATCAGGGTCCCCCCTTACAGTGAAAGAGAACTCTGCGAGTTCAGATGTAAAGGAGGAACTCTGTGAACTCTGATGTAAAGGGGGACTCTTGTTATTAAGTTCATATGATTAGAAATGTTATTTAGTAGCAAAATATATGTATACTTTATACTATAAAAAAAAATTGCTGTGCGCCGCAAAACTGTTCGGGTTTGACTTGAAGAAAAGGTGGCAACCCTACCTACTCCACAGTGCCTATAGCGATCTGTAGTCTAAGGAGTGTATTCATCCCATTCTATTGCTGCCATCTCAAACTACAACTCCCAGGATTCTCAGGGCTCTGCATAGAAGTCTATGAGGTTTTCTTGGCTTTAGCTGTCCCCCTACTGGCTGAAGAGTAATGCTGCAGCAAAAAAAAAAAAAAAAATGTATCTTAGTAGAGGGAGAAAAGAATAAAAGCCAATAGGGTTTATTTACTAAAGGCAAATCCACTGAAGTCCAGTCGCTGTAGATCTGAAGGGGACATGCAAGGAAAATAAAAACCAGCATTTTTGCTTGCACATGATTGGATGGTAGAAATCAGCAGATCTACAGCGACTGCACTTCCAAATGCACTTGCAGTGCATAGTGAAATTGCCATTAGTAAATCAACCCTCAAGTCTCCTCTATATTTCTGTAACCCAGCACCTGGCTACACAACATAAAGGGAGATGGTACAATTACAATATAATTTGATACAAGATGAAGGGGCCTGCTCATGAGAGCGTATATGTTTAACAGGAGGTACAAAAGGTAATAACTTCGAGGGACAAACTGATGGAGAAGATAGAAGTACAGTTTTTAGGTGGAGGCAAAATAGGCTTCCTTGAAGAGTTGAGTTTTCAGGGATCACCTAAAGGTGGACAGAATAGGAGCTGGGCAAATGTGGGTAGGGAGTTCTAGAGACAGAGAGGCTCTGGAGAAGTCCTGGGAGGTGAGCATGGTTGCAGTTAAAGAACAGTAGAGTGGATAGTTTGGGAGATATTTCATGAGATGAGGTTGGTGATGTAGGTTGGTGAATAATTTTGGCATTGTATGTTGTCAGGATTTTACATATTATACTTTGGACCAGCGGAAGCAGTTGATGGATTGGCAAAAAGGGGCAGCAGCCACAGATTATTTTTCAAGATGAATGAGTCCAGCAGTGACCTTCACGATCAACTGAAGGGAGAAAGCATGTGTAGATGTAGGCATTAGAAGCTCTGTTGGCCATACATTATACAATTTTCTTACACAATTTTCCTTTATGCCACGTACACACGATCAGAATTCTCGTTGGAAAAAGCTCTGATGGTTTTTCTGACATAATTCCGCTCAAGTTGTCTTGTCTACACACGGTCACACCAAATTCCGAACGTTTAGAACACGGGGATGTACAATACGTACGATGGGACTAGAAAAAGGAAGTTCAGTAGCCAATAGCTTCCGTCTCATAGTTGAATCTGAGTATGCATGATTTTTGGCGTGTCGGAATTGCATATACACGATCAGAATTTCTGATAGAAAGTTTTTCCGTCTGGAAAATTGAGAACATGCTATCAATTTTTGACTGGCGGAAATTCCGATGGAGCATACACATGGTCGCGTTTTCCGATGAAAAGCTCTCATCTGTCTTTTTCTGGCCGGAATTCCGATCGTGTGTACGCGTCATTAGAGTTACCAAAACCATATAATAGGAGGGCAAACCTAAACACTTTAAATCTGTATGCAATCAGGCAGGCCCTTGCACTACATACTGTAGTTTAAGGTAAAGCTAAAGGAAAGTGAACAAGAAAATTGTATAAAGTATGAAGAAGTGTAGCCGGAGACTAGAAGGAAAGAACTTGGGGGGGCAACAATGATTTGGAGGAAGAGGAGAGTAGGAGTGTTGTGTGTGACACTGAAGGTGCACTAAGAATGGTAAGAGGAGAACCAAAGAACAGAGTTATGGAGGCCAAGGAACTGTGAGTAGTGGGTAGTCAACTGTATAAAAGGCAGCGGAAAGGTCTAAAGGCAGGCCATACATTATTAAAGTGATTGTGCGATTCCCCCAGTCACTGTTGATAGGGAAATCCCTCCCGCATGTGCTATTGTGTTCTGCCGGTGGGGAGCCTTTCCTGCTGGTAGAACCCAATGATTAGTGTTGATTAGTGTTGCCAGCTATAGTGCCGGCACTAATCGTTTGGTAAAAACCCAACAGGCCGGTTATACAACAATAGATCGACTTGTGTACAACCAGGATACTCATACATAGATTGAAACTCGGCCATTTCACCCGGGAGCGGACTCATTTTGGTCCATGTATGGCCAGCTTAAGAGTATGAGTATTGAGTAGTGGCAATTGGTTATAACAGGTAGTAAATTGTTAGTAAGTTTTAGTGGGGCATATTCAGGGGAATATTGTGAGGGGAATCCACATTGTAGGGGGTCAAGAAGGTTGTTATCCGTCATTTAGCCAGTCACACAGTTGCAGAGTAGGCATTTAAAAAAAAAATAGTAAAGTACATTTTTTGACTCACAATTCTTGGCATATAATAATAAATCTGAATAGAATATTTATTAAAAACGGTGTATCAGATAAAATCAGGAGCCAGTCCTTTTGGCCATGAACAGATTTGCCAGATTACCACTCTGGGCCCAACCAGAATTGTTTTATCCAGAAATATTATGCTGGCTTTTGTAGAAACATCTGTTCGCGATGCCTAGCCTAAAATAATAATTGGATTTAAATAAAGTCCTATAATCACAGAGGAAACTACGTTTGGACTAGCAGGGAAGAAAATCTGCCTGCAGTTTTGAGAATCCTCCAGCTGGCTTAATGTTGTAAGTGGGATACCTCAGGGCTCTGTCCTAGAAAAGCTATTTTAATGTGTTTATTAATAACTTAGAAGTAAGAATTTGAAAGTAGTTCTTGGGTATTGGCAGATCACGTTACATAAAACAAAAAAAATTATATCTTGTAAGGATAAAGAGAAAACATGGTGCTCTGCGTGTGAATGTGTGAACACAGATTCAGCAATGTTGAACATCGACAGTTATCTTTTTTAAAGGAGTCTTTCGGGCATTTGTCTAAATGAATATTTTAATAAAAATTATCAGAATTCAAGTAGGACCACACAGCAGTTTGATCACAAAATGATGGACCATCTCTCTTTTTGTTCACACTTTAATGCACGGTAATAGGTGTAGTTGATAAGTGTTTAGTGAGCATTAAAAAATCCTCCCCCAAATGCCCTATGCGCTTTTGCGGTGCAGTAGACAAGCGTTCTTGGCTTGTTAAAACCGAGCCACAAACGCCTACAATAGCTGGTTGTTAAGGAGCAGGCCGGAAATCCGGCTTCCGCATCCTTAACAACTGATGAGTCATCGGTCTTCTCTACAATGTACCCCATACTCATTCACATGGGGGGGCAGGATCTGGGGGCACTCCACCCGTAGACCCCCACAACCATGGCCCAGGGTTGTGGGGAAGAGGCCCCTGTCCCCCCATGTTGAGGGCATAGGGTCTGGTATGGTTTGGGGGGGGGGGGCGCTCACTCATCCCTTCCATTTCTTGACCTGCCAGGCTGCATGTTCGGATAAGAGTCTGGTATGGATTTTGGGGGGAGGGGGGCAATTTTTTTTCAATTTTTACATGGGGTGCCCCTCAAAATCCATACTAGACTCAAAGGGCCTGCTATGGATTGGGGGGGGTGCAATGCTGTTTTTTCCCCCAGATTTTTTTATTATTACAGCTGATGACTCAGTTGTTAAGGATGTGGTGGCTGGAATTAAACACCTATAGGAAGCATCAATGAACTACCACAGCACTCAACAGGCCCACCCATTAGGGGCACATGGGCACTGCCCCCCCCCCCATAATCTACATGCAGGGTGCCAGAAGCAAGGATTCCAATGGGTGGGGGGGGGGGGTTTAAGCACATGTTTAGAGCCAGAGGCTCTAATAGGCTTCAAAAAAAGGGTAGGCTCAAGGCGCAGGGCATTGCACCCTGAGCCCACCCAGTTGTGTGACAATAGTGAACGAATATTCACTATAGTCACACTGATCCTCCTCCTGGCCAATCAGGAAGTGAAGACCCATCATCCAATTGGCTGAAAGGACAGGCGATCCTATGGGACACCTAGGAGGAGAAGGGAGGAGAGGCACAGCGGAAGCCGCCGTGATACAGAGGAGGAGGAGAGATGATGGAAGCCGCCGTCCCAAAACACCAGCCGCCACTGGTGACCTCACAAAAGGTGAACTTATCCTTTAATCCTACTAGCAGCCTAACTAGGAGGGTGCTACATTACAATATGTAAAGCACTGCATATATTATAGAAATACCTGTAATTAATTCATTAACTGCCTTCCACCTGTTTCACTTTTCCAAGACAGCTCCAGATTTTACCTTGGGCTTGTAGTTGTTGCTGGTTTCAAAAGAGAAAAAAAAAAACTAAAATATGTAACATTCTTGTTCTGAGCACACTTCACAGTGTCCCAGATTCAGGTTTCAAAGATGTCTTGTTCATATTTATCTGAACGTTTGATATGGTTGTTTGATGACACCAAAGCCTGTAATTAAGATATGGCAAAACTGAAATGGGGGGGAGGGGAGCAACAAAGTAGGGAAGAAAATAATCAAGGAAAACCTTGCTGACAGCTTTGAGCAGGCTACAGATTCAAAGCAGGATTGCAGACTAATTAAAAGACAACATCTTGTCAAAAAATAATAAGATGCTGAAATCATATACAAATTTAAAAAAAACATCCCAGCTGTATAAAGTCTGAGCACCAACTGAAGGTGCTCAGTTCGAAGTCCTCTTGGTACACAAGCAAGTGTATTTCAGCAGTCTTGAAGGATTATGTAATGTAGCGAGGTTCCAGGGCCCCTGGGGTCTAATGGTCAAGAGTTAGGGACAGCTGGCATCCTATGTAGAGTGGGTTGCGAGGCATGGTGGGTGTAGTGCAAGGTAGATTCATGGGCGCCAGACACTTCTTCAATGCAAAGAGATTTATTTTCTCTTGAACAGAACTGTGGGTGAGAGGGTTAGGGCCAGGACACCTTTTAGTAGTTGCAATGTTAATTAACAGACTCTGAGACTTCTATAGGTAGACAGCCATGCAGGGAAAGGCACCCATCCAGACACCACATCTGCATGTGCAGATACGCTGTCTCCTATGGCAACAATCTTGAACAGCTTCTAACAAAGGTTGCAATGAAGTCTTTCACTTCCTCCACAATCTCTTCTTTAGATCTTCACTCAACTGAGCTCCCAATCTATCACTTAGCCCGTGTACACATGGTCGGAGAATCCGTCGCAATGTGTCCTATCGGACCGTGTTGTCGGATAATCCGACTGTGTGTGGTATGCATCGGACTGATTCCGTCGGAATATTCGTCAGACCCAAATTTTACAACTTGTTGGAAATATTTTTCGACCAGACATACTCCGATCATGTGTAGAGAATCATGCTCAGATCAAATTCCTACATCAAAGCTATTGGCTACTAGCCTGAATGTAGTCCCATTGTAACAAAATTACGTCATCACGTTCTGAATGATCGGATTTTTCGACAACTTAGTCCGACCGTGTGTATGCAACAGTTTCGGACAAGATCCGACGGAGAAAATCCTACGGATTTGGTTGTCGAAATCTCCAACCGCGTGTGCAGGGGCTTAGACCTGCCGATTCACTGCCACTGGATCCCCTGAGCTCTTCCAATCTTCTCACTGAGTATCTTCCTCAACCATCATCCCTGCTGGGTCCCTGGCTTGGTGCTCACAGATACTCCCTATGCGTCACCCCACTGGCCTGCTCGGACCCTGGCTTGGCATACAAGGCTGCTCTGCGTCACCTCTGCTGGCTGGGTCCCTGGCTTGATACCTGCTGAAGTTTCCTAATTCTTCACTGTCCCCGGTTGGTGAGAATACTGCTCTGGTACTTGCTTCAGCTACTGGTAGCACAGAACCCCGATCATCTGACCTCACCCAAATAAATAGTCTCTCCCTACAGGCCAAGGGACCCAAGAAGATCCCTTCCTATTGGCTGAGATACCCCATCTCTGCCTGATCCGTCCTTGCAATGCCCTTGCCTTATCTAGTGCCACCAGATACCCGGCCATCTAGTGACAGAAGAGAGAAGTGCAGCAAATACAGAATTAGGGTGGAATCAATTAATCTCCTATCAATTGGCCAAGGCAACTTTACCTTGCTGGTAAATTTACTAGCAACCCTGCCTAAACATCAGGGTGATACACTTTTTGGACTAAGCCAGTCTTTTTAAAAAGTCTGAATCTGTTACTGTGTTGCTTTTCAAGTTGCTCCAATAAAGTATGGCTATTTACACAATCCGTCAAGAGCTCCAATCTATCATTTTGTGCACCAAGATGGTAAAGCCATTAAAGTAACTAGCTTACCCTTTCTATGTTCCTGTAATTACTGTACAACTAAAACATTTTTCAGTTTTTTGGGAAAATAGAGAAGGGTGAATATTTCTGTCAGGTTTTTAGAACGTCTCTATCCACGTTGGGGAGATCTAACCTCACAATCTGTCCTGGTGAACACTATCATGGGGAGATAAAGTGAGGTAGAATTCAAAGTGTTATGGTTGTCACCCCAACAAGGGGAAATGGGGTGCCTTGCAGAGGGGATAGTGGTCACTGGTAGGATTTTTCAGTTTTAGATGATTTCCACCTACTTCCTGTTTTATCTCTAGGCTGAGAAAGTTCAAGCAAATCTCCCTGTCTGGACAGTGCTTATTGGCCCTGTGATGATCACATGCACCCTCCGAAGAGAAAAAAAAAATACATCTCCAGCAATACTCACCAAACTGAGCATGTGCAACTTGACTTCATAGACTCTGTGTTATCAGTAAATAGTTAGGAGTCAGTGGAAGAAGGGGAGGATCAGAGAAGACAGGATAAAACAGCTTTTTTACACAATGCAGAGGATTAACCCCTTAGGTTCCACTGTGAGTATAACAAGCATGCTTTACTGCATATACAGACTGATTTTACTGTTGCGGGTTTAGTAACACTTTAACACAAACAGAACTAAAAAAAAAAAAAAAAAAAAAAAAAAATGGTAGAACAATTGGAATATAGAAGCAGTGATGGTAGCTGATTGACTGCAGTCACTATTTGGCCAACGCCAACTAATTTCTACCAAGGGCCTTTGCTCGATCAAAGTTTACCAAGCCAAGTGGTGTCAGCAGGGTCACCCTTAGGTCAAATTTTGGCCAACTTTGGATATTCAAGTGGTGAGATCTGCAAGCCATGTTTTTCGACTTTGTAATATGATTATTCTGCTATCGTGTTCTCAGCTCCTCTTCTTGCATTCTTCACAATATAAATGTTATATATCAAAGTAAAACAAGAATCCTCCCCCAGTTACCACATCAGGAGTGCATACCCAGACATTCAAGCATTTTTCGGTAGCCTGTGCATTAAGGTGAAAAAACACCTGGCAGTGACAGTGACCGCGCCCCCCCATTTTACATACCTGAGCCCTAGAACTTGACCGCGCTGTCTCTCTGCCCTGGGTTTTCGGTTCTTGATTGGATAGATTGATAGCAGCGCAGCCATTGGCTCCCACTGCTGTCAATCAAATCCAATGATCCAAATCCAATACTGGCTCCCACTGCTGTCAATCAAATCCAATGATGTGGGTGCGGGGGGCCTCTATGGATGCCGAATGCTGGACTCGGGAGCGCACCCACAAGGTGACCCCCTCGGGAGAGCGCTTCTCCCATGGGTGAGATCAGATGTGGGGAGGAGCCACGAGACCCCAGAAGAGCAGGTTCCGGGCCACTCTGTGCAAAACGAGCTGCACAGTGGGAGGTAAGTATGATAGGGTTTGTTTAAAAAAACAAAACAAAAAAAAAAAACTTAGTTACTTTAAATTTAATATAACATTTGGGAAGACTGTCCCTTTAAGTGGAATTAAACCTGGAAAAAAAAATATGTTAAAAGCCCCCCCCCCCCCCCCCCGGAGATTTATACCAGAATGTACTAGTAGGCACAGCTATATTACCACTTTATGGCAGACTTACATGCCAAGCAATCCCCCTCCAATGCCGCACCATTAGTGCTCTTAGCTCAGCTTCTTCCTATGTTTCTTCCAAGCTCAGTCTCTTTGGCCACTTGATTGACCAGGCCGCGATGATGTCGCTCCTGCACATGTGCGTGGGAATCTCATCATCGCAGCCACACAGAGGTGCCATAAATTTACGCTAAGCTGTGCATTCGCAGCTCAGTGTACGCTAATGCTGACAGGCTGAGAAGCAGTTAGGACAGAAGAGACCAATAGGGTCTTTGTATCATCAAGAAATACCTAAATGTGTCAGCGTTTTTTTTGCATTTTAGAGTTTAATTCCGCTTTAATTAAAATGACTCATTCATTGTATTACATTAATCTTGTCAGCATAAATGTTAATTTTCCCACTGCTAGCTTTGTTGCTTTTTCTTTAGATTTTCAAAATATTCCAAACAATGATGAATCGTTAAAAATACTTTGTGGTTACTTTAATCCGTTTACTAGAAAAAGGATCAGCCACAATTAAAAGATGTTTTCTTAAACGTGAAAAAAAAAAAACACTTCTCATTTCTCACTAGGTTAAAAAAGAAACAATATTTTTTTGGTCTATGTTATTTAATTGTTTAAATATTTAAACATGTATAAACTAGTCTATTCTATCATGGTTTCCCTGCTTAAAAATGTGTTATACTGGCACAGTAGCAAGGGGAGGGAACCCCCTCATTGCAGGCACTCTTCATATCAGTGGCAGGCAACTTCAAGAGGAAGTAAACCCGTTTTAAAAAAACAAAAAAAACACCCTGCATGACAAAGGCATAATGAGCTAGTATGCATAGCATACTAGCTCATAATAAATGACTTACCTGAGATCGAAGTCCCCGAAGTGACCCTCGTCATGGCCGGAGCAGCGATGAAGTTGATCCGGGGCGCATGCGTGCGGGAGCCGTCAGTGACGGCATGATCGCCTTCGCTAAAGGCACGCTCAGTACACCTGTGCCGTTGTCTAAGCGCGCATGCATCATAGACATCGCTGTCCGTTTTTAGGAAAAGATCTCCCTAACCGTGTAGGTTAAAGGAGATATTTCTTGCACCTACAGGTAAACTTTAATCTGGCAGCTACTACAGTCACCACCCACTCTTCACCCCATCCATCTACAGCGAATATGAAAAACACACCCTCCATGCACAACTACACTATATTGTCAAACGTATTGGGATGCCTGCCTTAACACACACATGAACTTTAATGCCATCCCAGTCTGTAGGGTTCAATATTGAGTTGGCCCACCCTTTGCCACTATAAGGCTGGATTCACACTTATGCATTTTTTGTGCTTTTTGCATTTTGCAGATTTGCTTTACAGAACATCTTCCATAGGAAACCATGTTAAATGAACTACAGTGCAAATCTGCCAAATGCAAAAAGCACTAAAACTGCATAGGTTTGAATCAGGCCTAACCGCTTCAAGCCTTCTGGGAAGGCTGTCCACAAGGTATAGGAGTGTGTCTATCGGAATGTTTGACCATTCTTCCAGAAGAACATTTGTGAGGTCAGGCACTGATGTGGACGAGAAGTCTTGGCTCGCAGTCTCTGCTCTGATTCATCCCAAAGGTGTTCTATCGGATTGAGGTCAGGCCAGTCAAGTTCCTCCACCCCAAACTCGCTCATCCATGGCTTTATGGACCTTGCTTTGTACACTGGTCCAAATCATTTGGTGGAGGGGGGATTAGGGTGTGGTGTTGTTTTTCAGGGGTTGAGCTTGGCCCCTTAGTTCCAAGGCTAAGTTCACCTTTTTTTCCCCTAAATTCCAGCTCCCCTATGCACCAATATAGCATTCATGTACTTTTTTTGCAAAAATATCAAAGCTTTCCATAAAATCTACAGACACGTACCTTGCTGTCTTACATCCATGATTAAAACGTATCTATTGCTTCTGTCTTATGCCCATACAGACTGTAGGTCATGACACAGGAAAGAGTTGACCAGCTGATTTCATTAGCACACAACCTGCATCATCCACTCACTCACTCACAGCTGCATGTTTTTTTAAATGAAATGCAATCAATCAGTGATCACCCTTCTCACACAATCAGATTGCATAGTGTATGGCCATCTTTATACAAGTACATAGAAGGGAGTGAACAGAAACACTCAGCTGTCAAGCCCCTATCACATCTCTGCATAGCGGGAACTTGCATTCCCACATAAATCTTCTTTTTTTTTTTTTTTGTGAGGTTGAGAGGCATTTTGGAGCATTTTCAATCATCACACATAGGGCAGCCCATCCACCTGAATGAGCTGCTCTACACGCAGCAATCGCCCCAAAGAAGCTTCAGAACTTGGTCTGTTTTTTACTGCGATTTTTGGTGCAGTGCATTTCTTAAATGCAAGGAAACGCACATATGTCAATGGAGCCTCATTGTTCTTGTGTTAATGCACCAATTTCACTTTCAGGCCGCATTCACATCTAGCATAGTGGGAGCGCAAATTTTGTGACTAATTTTTCCTGTGAAACGCATAGGGAAGCCTGGTGATTTAAGTGGGCTGTGCTGGGGCGTGGCCGCAGCATGCAGGCGAGAGGATGTTACATAGTTACATTGTTAGTCAGGTTGAAAAAAAGACATAAGTCCATCCAGTTCAACCACAAAAAAAATATTATTAATAATAATAATAATAATAATAATAATAATAATATCATACAATCCCATATACCCAATTCTATACCCACAGTTGATCCAGAGGAAGGCAAAAAACCCAGCAAAGCATGATCCAATTTGCTAAGGCAGGGGAAAAAATTCCTTCCTGATCCCTCGAGAGGCATTCAGATTTTCCCCGGATGAACTTTGCCTATAAATGTTAGTACCCAGTTATATTATGTACACTTAGAAAATAATCCAGGCCCTTCTTAAAGCAATCCGCTGAGCTGGCCAGAACCACCTCTGCAGGGAGTCTATTCCACAATTTTACAGCTCTTACTGTGAAGAAACCTTTCTGTATTTGGAGATGAAATCTCTTTTCCTAGACGTAAAGAGTGCCTCCTTGTCCTCTTTGTTGACTGTAAAGTGAATAACTCGACACCAAGTTCACTATGTGGACCCCTTATATATTTGTACATGTTGATCATATCCCTCCTTAATCTCCTCTTATCAAGAGTGAATAAATTCAGTTCCTCTAATCTTTCCTCATAGCTGAGCTCCATGCCTCTTATCAGTTTGGTTGCTCTTCTCTGCACTTTCTCCAGTTCCCCGATATCCTTTTTGAGAACTGGTGCCCAAAACTGAACTGCATATTCCAATTGAGGTCTTACTAATGATTTGAACAGGGGCAAAATGATATCTCCCTCTCTGGAGTCCATACCTCTCTTAATACAAGAAAGGACTTTGCTCGCTTTGGAAACCGCAGCTTGGCATTGCTTGCTATTATTGAGCTTATGATCTACCAAAACCCCCAGATCCTTCTCCACTATGGATTCCCCCAGTTGTACTCCCCCTAGCGTGTATGATGCATGCATATTCTTAGCCCCCAAGTGCATAACTTTACATTTCTCAACATTAAACCTCATCTGCCACATAGTCACCCAATTAGACAGTGCATTGAGGTCGGCTTGTAAATTGGAGACATCCTGTAAGGACGTTATTCCACTGCATATCTTGGTGTCATCTGTAAAGACGGAAATGTTACTTTTGATCCCAGACCCAATATAATTTATAAAGATATTAAAAAGTAAGGGCCCCAGCACTGAACCTTGGGGTACACCACTGATAACCTTAGACCATGGGTCTTCAAACTATGGCCCTCCAGTTGTTCAGGAACTACAATTCCCATCATGCCTAGTCATGTCTGTGAATGTCAGAGTTTTACAATGCCTCATGGGATGTGTAGTTTCACAACAGCTGGAGGGCCGTAGTTTGAGGATCTCTGCCTTAGACCATTCAGAGTAAGAATCATTAACCGCTACTCTCTGAATTCTGTCTTTTAGCCAATTTTCTATCCATTTACAAACGGATATTTCCAAACCTGTAGACTTTACCTTACACATGAGCCGTGTGTGGGGAACTGTATCGAACGCTTTTGCAAAATCCAAGTATACCACATCCACCGCCACCCCTCTGTCCAAGGTTTTACTTACCACCTCATAAAAAGAAATCAGGTTTGTCTGACAACTTCTGTCTTTCATGAATCCATGCTGTCTGTTGCTTAAAGGGATTGTAAAGTGAATTTTTTTTTTTAAAATAACAAACATGTTATACTTACCTCCACTGTTCAGCTCGTTTTGCACAGAGTGGCCCCGAACCTGCTCTTCTGGGGTCCCTCGGCGGCTGTCTCGGCTTCCTCCTGCAGGTGCTTCTCACGTTCATGCGAGCTCCCTCGCATGGCGAGAAGCATCTGCAGGCTCGCTCCCGTGATACAGCCGGCGGCTATAGCCGCTCGCTGTATCACTTGGCCCCGCCCCCGGCGCTCCGCGTCAATAGATGTGATTGACAGCAGCGCGAGCCAATGGCTGCGCTGCTTTCCATCCATCCACTCCAGCCAATCAGCGGCCAGGCTGAACGGTGGAAAGGACGTCGGGGGACGAGCGCGGGACTTTCGAGGGGTGAGGTAAGTAAAACGGGGGGGGGGCTGGGGGCGCCGGGACTGTCAGATGTTTTTTCACCTTAATGCATAGAATGCATTAAAGCGGAGCTCCACCCTAAAGTGGAGCTTCCGCTCATTGGAACTCTCCCCCCCTCCGGCGCCACAATTGGCACCTTTCAGGGGGGAGGGGGGTGCAGGTACCTGTACAGTACAGATATCTGCACCCACTTCCGGCATAGATATCTGCAGAAGCTACACCCCTTTCCGCAGAATCTACGCCCCTTTCCGAAGGTCCCCCGCTGTCTGCTGGGAAACACACGGATCCCAGAGACAGCGGGGACCATTCTTATTGCGCAGCGCGACTCACGCATGCGCAGTAGGGAACCGGGAAATGAAGCCGCAAGGCTCCACTTCCTGATTTCCATACCCAAGATGGAGGCGGCAGCACCCGAGAGACGATCGAGAGATCGGCTTCGGGTGCCGACATCGCGGGCGCGCTGGGCGGGTAAGTGTCATTATTTTAAAAGTCAGCAGCTGCAGTATTTGTAGCTGCTGGCTTTTAAAAAAAAAAAAAAACGCGCACTCCCGCTTTAAGGTGAAAAAACATTTACCTTTACAACCCCTTTAAAATATTTTTTTCCTGCAAGAACTCGTCGATGTGGTCTTTTATTAATCCCTCCAGTATCTTCCCAACTATAGAAGTTAAACTAACAGGTCTATAGTTACTTGGTAAAGACTTTGTTCCCTTTTTAAATATAGGCACCACATTTTCCCTGCGCCAATCCAGTGGTACTATTCCTGTTATTAATGAGTCCCTAAAAATTAGATACAATGGCTTTGAAATTACAGAGCTCAATTCTTTTAGGATCCGTGGGTGGATGCCATCAGGTCCAGGTGCTTTATCCACCTTTATTCTGTCCAAATATTTCTGGACCATATCACTTTTGAGCCATTGTGGATTTGGGGCTGCATCACTACCACCCCTATTATGGACATGAGCTCCCCCATGCTCCTTTGTATACACAGAGCTGAAGAAAGTATTTAATAAATTAGCCTTCTCTTTGTCCCGAGTCACCCACTCCAGATTATTTTGTAAATTGCCTACATGCTCAGACTTGACCTTTTTACTATTAATATATTTGAAGATTTTTTGGGGGTTTGTCCTACTATCTTTTGCAATCTGTCTTTCATTTTGAATTGTGTGTGTGAGCTGAACTCCCTCCGACCCGCTCCTTTCTACCGCAATTGCAGCAGCGCAGACCAGCCTCAACGCACCAGCAGGGATTCCATCAAGGAGGGGACCCCTACACCCGCAGCCTTGACGGACCCCAAATCTCTGTTACAGCTCCCTGGAAGCCTACTTTGGTGGCGGATACCAGCCGAGGGACCCGGCGAGTGTTCTCCAGCCGCCCTATCCCCTCACAGCGGCTGCCATCAACTTCACCCCCTCTCCCCTCTCCACTGGGCTCCCCAGGCAGTCTCTCCAGCGGCATGGACCCCAGGGAAACCCAGGAGGGCTGTAGTCAGGTCGCACGCAGGACCCCCCCCCCCGCTCACATCAAGGAGGTCACTCCGCCACATCCATCTACCTCTCAGGACCCCCCCCCACACCTCTGTGGGGAATATGAACATTACAGAGGCCATAGGGGACAAGGATCTGTGGTCCCATATTCTTGCCCTCCCCACCAAGGCGGATCTAGATTTCTTTGTGACCCGGGTGGAGAGGGCCCTCAGACAAGACATTGAGGCCTTACAGGCTGACACAGCCTACATTGAGGGGGGAGTGGAGATGCTAGAGGCTGCAGTGGGAGACATTACCCCCACACTGCATGCTCTGCAGACTCATTGCCAAACACAGGATCAAAGATCCTGTGTATGGCCAAAAAAATTGGATGATGTGGAAAACCGCAGCCACAGGGTTAATATCCACACCAGAGGCTTACCAGAAGCTACCGCACCCAGGGACATTGTCCCCACTTTACAGGGAGATTTTAAACAAATCCTGGACAGGGAAGCACCTGCTTATATCGAAATCAATCATGCCCATAGGCCCTAGGACCTCTCTCGGATGATCCAGATAAATCCTGTGACATCATATGCAAGCTGCACAATTACTCCAAAAAAAAATTACTACTGAATGAACGTATAATGTACCATGTCAGGGGGGTCTGCCACGTGCACTTTGATGGAGCTAAACTGTCCCGTTTCCAGATATCTCCATATGTATGCTGATGCAGTGCAGAGTCAGTGCTGGAAGTCCTGCAAAAGGCCCATTTGGTTTACCACTGTGGATTCCCCTTCAGCCTTTCTGTCTAAAAATGTCTGTCAGGTCACCATGCGAAACAAGTAGGATGTGCCCCATTTCCTCTCTCGCCTTCATCTACCTATGGTGGACATCCCGGATTGGCGCACACCCTCATTCGGCGACATGACAGACAGGTGCCGTAACAAGCCCTCCCATGATTCTGCACCTTCTGCTGAATGAGGACCCTCTTCCCCGGCTGTACCCTGAAGGACTGTCCCAGATCCTGCTGACATTAATGTTTTCCCTCCCTTCTTTTTCCTTTTTTTTTAGGATTACTGCTGCTGCTGAATATTGTTGACTTGCACATCCAACCCTTGTTTGTGCTCTTTAGCTGGAGCGGGACCCCCTGGATGGACCCTCACCTGTTGCTTCCCCACTCACCCCCAATAGATGAACTCCTGTGAGTTATGCTCCCTGGACGGGGACATTTGCAGTGTTAGGGTCACTCTCTCCTCTTTGGGTCATCTGACCGGGGAGTGCCCCCTACGCCGCCAATAGATGTATTTTTCCCTCGCCATCTAGGTGGTTTGTTCTCTACTTGTTTTATGTAATTGATATATTTAATGTGTTTTTGTTTATTTTGTTGGTTATTATCTATGCACTTTGTCTCCTCAGCACTCAATGTTTTTTTGGTCTGTCGCGGGTCTCTCCGAAATCCTCTGATTCCTGGTGCTAAGCTGCCTATTGCACAGCTATGGCTTCCCTGAAGATTGTCTCATATAACGTCCGTGGCTTAAGCTCTCCGTCTAAACGCAGTAAGTTGTGGCTTGAAACAAAGAGACTGGGGGCACACATTTTACTCTTGCAGGAGACACACTTTCGAACTCAGTCCCCCGACCGGTGGTCTCACAGCAATTCACCCCAACCAAAATCTAGTGGAGTGGCAATTGTGATCCATAAACATTGCCTTTTAGTTCCCCTTGACCATTACACAGACTCAGAGGGTAGATTTGTCTTCCTGAAAGGCACCCTGTTTGGATGTAAACTCACCGTTGTGGCCGTATATGAACCAAACACACAGCAGTTGACATTCCTGGATGGGGTCTTGGATTCGCTCTCCACATTCCGGGAGGGACAATTGGTCACGGGGGGAGACTTTAACATTAGCCCAGACCCGCAGATAGACCCTTGTCAGGCCGCTCCACACACTCCTTTGCGTTTCTCAAACATTTTTGGGAAATCCCAGCATGTATACCATCTGGTCAACTGCTGGAGAGTGCTTCACCCAAGCACAAAGAATTTTAGCTACTATTCCCCCATTCATAATGAATAGACCTCCTGTTGGTGGATCAATATTTTGAGTCACTCTCCGGTGCGTCCATCAGATCACTCACCATTTCCGACCATCCAGCTATCGCCATCTCCCTCACCCCCATATCCCCAGAAGCGCGGCAATCAACTGGCAATTAAATGAAAACCTGCTACATGAGGCTGTGGCTCTGAAGCAGGTCTCAGACACAATTTCCTTTATTTCAAGGAAAACTTGCCGGGAGAGACAGGGATGGCGTCTTTATGGGAGGGACACAAGGCTGTGATCCATGGGGAGTTTATTACCCGGGGTTTTAGACTAAAAAAAGCATGCAACGGGGAACTACAGTCCCTGTTAGTTAAATTGCAGGCAGCGGAGCTTAAACACAAATGCCACATGACCCCGACCCTACATGCAGACATTTTGTCCCTAAGGGAGGAATTATCCACCTTATTGAACACTCACAAATGGGACAGATTGCGACACATTTCACACAAGTTTTACGAGTTTGGTAATAAATGTAGGAGACTCTTAGCCAGGGCCCTTCGACACCAGCGCACCTCCGGTTATGTGCAAAAGATTCAAACGCTATCGGGATCCCAGTCTGTGCTGCCCTTTAAGATTGCGGGAGCTTTTCGGGAATATTAAGCCCAACTTTAACAACTTCCTGCCATGCTCGGTGGATGAACACCTCTGCAAAAAACAGAATGCCTCTCCCACTATCTCGATGAGGCCCTAGCTTTCAAATAAATGAGGCCAATTAGCGAACACCTTGATAAGCCTATCTCCGGGATGGAGATTGAATCAATAATTAAAGACTTGCCGCAAGGAAAGAGACTGGGCCCTGATGGGTTCACCAATGCCTAGTATCTGAAATGTTCTCCCCTCCTCACTACCCCTATGGTTACATACTTCAATGCTCTGGCCTCGGGCATCCCTCTCCCAAAGGAAGCATTTCTAGCTCATATCACAGTCCTCCTGAAAGAAGGAAAAGACCCTTTTACCCTGGGTAGTTACAGACAGATCTCTTTGTTAAACACCGATATCAAGATTTTGGCGAAGATTGCAGACATAAAAAACAGGAGACAGTCAGAGATTGCAGACATAAAAACAGGAGACGATCATAGATTGCAGACATAAAAACAGGAGACTTTGAGAGATTGCAGCGGTGAAAACAGAAAACGGTCAGAGATTGCAGAGATGGAAACAGGAGACGGTCAGAGATTGCAGAGATGGAAACAGGAGACGGTCAGAGATTGCAGAGATGGAAACAGGAGACGGTCAGAGATTGCAGAGATGGAAACAGGAGACGGTCAGAGATTGCAGAGATGGAAACAGGAGACGGTCAGAGATTGCAGAGATGGAAACAGGAGACGGTCAGAGATTGCAGAGATGAAAACAGGAGACGGTCAGAGATTGCAGAGATGAAAACAGGAGACGGTCAGAGATTGCAGAGATGGAAACAGGAGACGGTCAGAGATTGCAGAGATGAAAACAGGAGACGGTCAGAGATTGCAGAGATGAAAACAGGAGACGGTCAGAGATTGCAGAGATAAAAACAGGAGACGGTCAGCAATTGCAGAGATAGAAGCAGGAGACTGTCAGAGATTGCAGAGGTAGAAGCAGGAGATGGTCAGAGATTGCAGACATAAAAACAGGAGACGGTCAGAGATTGCAGAGATATAAGCAGGAGACAGTCAGAGAGTGCAGACATAAAAACAGGAGACGGTCCGAGATTGCAGAGGTAGAAGCAGGAGATGGTCAGAGATTGCAGAGATGAGAGCAGGAGACGGTCAGAGACTGGTAATGACAAGCAAACTCTCACATTGCTGCAGCAGCCACCAAATACTACAGCCACAGACAACATCTCTTTGGTTTGGGGGGGGGGGGGGATGGATTTTATATCTATACCCCCTTGTAGCACCAAGTCTTCTACAATCCTACAAGTGCCCATATATCCTCTCCCCCAAACCACTCCAAGTGTACTGTATGTTTATCCCCCTCCCCTCATGCTCTGTAAGTCTCACTTTTTGTTTATTAATAAAGACTTCAGATCAATGCTGTCCCGACAGAGCTGCGTGGCAGTGCTTCCTCCCTGCTTCCTCCTCTGTGTCCAGGAAAACATCACAGCAGATGGAGGTGGGGGGGGTCAGTGCGCAGAGCTCCATATGTGTGTGTCAGCCGGGGAGAGATGCCACTTTGCGACTGCCATACGAGGCGTTGCTCGTGGGAACCAAGACACCTTGCGGGCATTCCAGGACTCTGATTCACCAGGACTCCAGATTGGGACATGGTACAAATTGCGTGACAATCCCAGGGACATTGAGCTAGGGGCAAATTAGGCTTTTGCGAGGCCTTAGGCAAATGCCTAATTTGCCTAATTAGAGATCCACCTCTGCATATTAGCTAGGAACCATGATCCTTCACTCCCTCTAGTCAGTCCCCTCCCCCTTCAGTTAAAAACACATAGCAGGGAACACAGTTAACCCCTTGACCGCCCCCTAATGTTAACCCCTTCACTGCCAGTGACACTTTTATAGTAATCAGTGCATTTTTATAGCACTGATCCCTGTATAGATGCCAGTGGTCCCAAAAATGTGTCAAAGTGTCCGATGTGTCCGCCATAATGTCACAGTCCTGATAAAAATCGCAGATTGCTGCCATTACTAGTAAAAAAAATAATAATAAAAATGCTATAAATCTATCCCCTATTTTGTAGACACTATAACTTTTGTCCAAAGCAATCAAAATACGCTTATTGCGATTTCTTTTTTTACCAAAAATATGTAGAAGAATACATATCGGCCGAAACTGAGAAAACATTTGCTTTTTAAAAAAAAAAAAAAAAAAATGGGGATATTATAGCAAAAAGTACAAAATATTGTGTTTTTTTCAAATTTGGCTTTTTAAAATTTTTTTGTTTATAGTGCAAAAAAAAAAACGCAGAGGCGATCAAATACCACCAAAAGAGAGCTCTATTTGTGGGGAAAAAAAGGACGTCAATTTTGTTTGGGTGTAGTGTCGCACGTCCGTGCAATTGTCAGTTAAAGTGCCACAGTGCCGAATCGAAAAAATCGCCCGGTCATTCAGCAGCCAAATTTTCCAGGGCTGAAGTGGTTAAAGAACATGATTTCCTTCTGATCTGTGCCCTTATTTCTAACTAAACGTTTTTAGCCTTTTTGCCGTTCTTGTACGAAGTAGATATCCGAGGGGGTGTTATTGCAGGCCTCCCATAAACACCCACTTTTCCTGAAGACTGCGAGGCTCTATTCACACTTCTGTATTTCCCTGCAATAAACAGCATCCTTTCACCGCGGGGTATTAGCAGCTCACATCCAATATCCATCTAAGTCAAATGGAGTGCTTCACATCACTGTGTGGAAAAGTAATGTGTTCTTAAAAATCCTGCCTGCTGCATTTTGCTTTGTTAATCTGTATGTCACTTCTCCATAGGAATAAAGGAAAAGACATGTAATTTGCTTATAGTGTTTTAGTCAGTTTCACATAAAGAAAACCACAGGTATTGACAGAAAAAGCCGCAATTTTTTTTTCTTCATTACAAACATGAATGAGACAAAAAGCATGCAAAAAATAAATATATATGCACATAAAACATTTGCACACAAAAATGTGTGATAATGTATATGATTGGTAAAAGCCCTTGTGCCAGTTTTTTATGACATGGAAAATGACAAGGGTGTAGAAGATACATTTGGCTGTCGTAATGCGCACATCAAGGCATTAATTGTTAAGCTACAGCCTTACTTTCATAATGCGTTGAAACGATGCTGCTTAGGAAAAACATGTCTTTTTTACAGATCAACGTTAAATTATTTAACCTGCAGTGTAAAATATTAATGAAGGATGTGTCATATTCAGTAATAATTCTGAGAACTGTATTATATTCTGGAAAGCAACTTCATTCATGCAGCTGCCATCATGTGTCTCTAGTACTGAATGTAATAAAGTCCATCAAAGATAGCTGTTGCTTGTATCCAATCAGATGAGGGCTTTCAATTGCTCTCTGCGGGTTAAAAAAAAATGCCCACTCCTGCAATGTTCTATCATAGCATTTTCTGTGTTTGTCTATTGGAAGCACACAGTGAAAGCTGGTGCTCAAAATCAAACTAGAAAATACTGAAAAATACTAAAATAAAAACCATCAAATGCAGCCACAGTGCCCAACAATTGCAGCCAGCTGTGCCCAGCAAATGCAGCCAACTGTGCCCACCATATGCAGCCAACTGTGCCCAGCAAATGCAGCCAACTGTGCCCAGAAAATGCAGCCAACTGTACCCACCATATGCAGCCAACTGTGCCCATCATATGCAGCCAACTGTGCCCAGCAAATGCAGCCAACTGTGCCCAGCAAATGCAGCCAACTGTGACACCAACTGCCCGCCCACCCGCTCTCTGACCAGCACTTACCCCACCATGGTGGCAGGTCAGGCAGCGGGTGATGGCAGTGAGCTATGGGACAGATAGCGTAGGTCAGACGATGGCTCCTGTACCCTCCGTGCATCTCTTCTTACTGTCTGCTAGGCGGCCAATGGGATCGCCTGTGCCTTCAGCCAATCAGGTGACAAGTATTAGACCCACGCTTAATGACTGGCGTAGAGGCAGTTCAGTGTTAGAAAATAAAATATTCATTTGCTTTTCTAACACACCTGGGTGGACTGTGAACGCAATGCTCTGCGCTCCAAGTCCACCTTTTTTGAAGTCTATTAGAGCCTATGACTCTAATCAGGTGTTTTAACCACTTGCCGTTGGCAGGCCATCATAGGACATCCTCGGCTTTATGGTGGTATATCTGAATGATGCCTTTACAGAAATGTGTGGGAGATATCTTTTAGAGGCTTCTCTGATTCACTGAAACTTTGTATTTGCATACTGCAATATACTTGGGCTATTTGCAAGTGTATGAGAGCAAATATCATATCAAGTGACTGGTTTGTGTTGAAGTGTATTTCTATCTGCCACTTCATTATTTAAAGCAACAGTCCCTCTTTTGTCTAAGGGGTTCCTAGCTAGTAGCCTAGGGAATGGTAAACCGCTCAGGGTAGCGACAGAATTGGCATCTGACGGCCATTTAGATAGGTAGAGGCCTGGTAGCATTGCTAGCCTATAGTCAGGTTAGGAACAAAGAGATAGGCTAGATAGGCCTGATTTGCAGGGGACATATTCCAGACTGCTTTGCCATCGGTGTGTTTGTCTGCTTGAGCGTCCCCAAGAAGCCACCACTCCACAGATGCATCAATATTTGTACTCTCAACCTGGATTGTGTTACGCCTTGCAAGCCAGCTCATCAGGGGACTTTGCAACCAAACTGTGCCACAGAGCCTAATTGGAGGTATTGGTGTTAACCACTTGCTTACTGGGCACTTAAACCCCCCTCAGTCCCAGACCAATTTTCAGCTTTCAGCGCTGATGCACTTTGAATGACAATTGCGCGGGCATACAACACTGTACCCAAATGAATTTTTTATCATTTTTTTCCCACAAATAGAGCTTTCTTTTGGTGGTATTTAGTTACAGCTCGGAGTTTTATTTTTTGCTAAACAAACAAAAAAAGATGCAAAAAAAAAAAAAAAAAAAATCATGTTTTAATAGTTTGTTATAAAATTTTGCAAACGGGTCATTTTTCTCCTTCATTGAAGTGCGCTGATTAGGCGGCACTGATAGGCTGCATTGGTGGGCACTGATGGGCTGCATTGGTGGGCACTGATAGGCTGCACTGGTGGGCACTGATAGGCATAGTTAAGGCGGCACTAATAGGCACAGATAAGGCGGCACCGATGGGCACAGATAAGGCGGCACTGATGGGCAAAGATGGGCACAGATAAGATGGCACGGATGGGTGGCACGGATAAGTGGCACGGATGGGTGGCACGGATGGGCACTGATAGGTACCACAGATAGATGGGACTGATGGGCACTGATAGGTGGCACTGATAGGTGGCTCTGATAGGTGGCACTGCTGGGCACTGATGGGCGGCACTGCTGGGCACTGATGGGCGGCACTGCTGGGCACTGATGGGCGGCACTGGGGTGCAGCACCTGAGGCAGATTTTGGGTGGCACTGTGGGTGGCACTGCTGGGTGGCACTGTGGGTGGCACTGTGGGCACTGCTGGGTGGCACTGTGGGCACTGCTGGGTGGCACTGTGGGCACTATGGGCACTGCTGGGTGGCACTGACAGGGGGGCACTTACTTTATTTCAGGATGGCACTGCGGGTGGCAGGTGGGCACTGGCAGGGGGCAGGTGTCCTTTTAAATTGCTGGCCGTGATCGGGACTGATGTCCCGAACACGGCCGCCGGCGATCGGCTTTTTTTTTTTCTCCTCGCGCTGTCAGCGCGAGGAGGAATACTAGCCGATTACCGGCTCCGTTTTATCACATGATCAGCTGTCATTGGCTGACAGCTGATCACGTGATAAGGGGTCGGGATCGACCCCTTACACGGATCGGTGATCAGGCGAGTCTCACGGACTCGCCGATCACAGAGCGCGCCGCGCGCGCCCCTCAGGGGGCGCGCAGGCCGCTCGTAACCGGGACTACGTCAATAGACGTAGTCCCGAAAATGTGGGTCCGCGCTATTGCCGTCATTTTGCAATAGCGCGGATCCCAAGTGGTTAAAGACCTTTTCGTTTTATCCAGATATATAGATAAATATATACACTATTCTTTTAAGACATATGTATATGCTTCCTATTATTGCTTTGGTTGTATGTAATGCCATCACTTTATCATATATAACTTACACTAATCACCTGCAGGTATATTTGCTTATCTTAACTCAATAAGAAACTTCAAAAAAAATTGTCAATTTATAAAAAAAAAAAATGTTGTGGATGACATTCTGGACAAAGTGTCATTCATGTGTAAATTTAGTTTTTTGCCTCAGAGCGGTAATGGGTTCTGAGGGTTAATTATGTAGGTTAACTTTGACATCAGTTTGGCTGGGCTGTGTTAGAGTTCTGCCTGGTCATGTGTACAGTGAGGTGCACCTGACAGTCCAGAATCAGGCCTGGTTGGACGTTTTGGTCATCAGCTTCCTCTGAGCCAATCAGTGGATCTTGAGGTCACGTGTTATGGGTGGTTCGTTCGTGAGGCCCTAGTGGTTTGTTCCTGTTTCTGGACGGGGGTAGCCCCGTGAGGGGTCCTGGTCACGGGAGCGTTCGATGCTCCGCAACATGCTTTGGTTGGTTAACCCCACTAGATCCCTACCCCCGTCTGGTCTGGGGTAGGGATCCGTCTGTTCCCGAGTCTCGGAACCGGCTGGTCTGAGGCGCAGTAACTGAGGGAGGATTCAAGGTGTCCGAGTGTGCTCTCGGCTTGGAGGGGCACCACAGCTTGTGAAGGTGACACGAGGAGGGCCAACAAGCTGGCATCCTGAGAAGTGCCTGGTTACTGAGTTGGGAAGGACATTGACATTTTTCCAATACTATCAAGGAGACAGAGAACGTTCCAGGTACTGAGGAAAAGGTTCCTGTTCACTTCCAGTTACAACTTGTTCAAGGTCAGAGATTTTACAAGTTCTGAATCAAGGTGCTTGACTGCCATAATCTCTGGCTAGAGATTTGTTCAGCCTTGAAACACCCAGCTGCGAGTGGCTACTCTCTGGGTGGTAGTAGAGACTTTGTTAAGTCTGCAGTTCAAGGTGCCTGAGTTCTTCACCCTTGCCCTCTGTTCCCATATGAGACTGTGTTGTTGGATGTTACCCCGCAAATAAAAACCTTTCAAAAGGACTTTATTGGTGTCAGCATCCAAAGTTGTTGGGTATTAACCCTGGGAACCTCTAGACGTGGAAGAACAAGCCAAGCGGAGGTAACCAGTAAGCCCAAGAAGTTAAGGCTGCCCTGCAAAGGGTTATGGCCGCTACATAAATCTAGGCTGGGTGTATTAGTTTTACCGCTGTCTGTTATTTTGGGTGAGTTACTAGTTATTGTCCTAGAAAGGGATCATCTCTACTTACGCTGGAGCCCTGTTCTAGGTGGAGGAACTGCCAATTATATATTCATAGTCCACACTTCCTAGCGAAGGCTCTGGCTCATTTGGTTTCCTGCAGGTTAGCGCCATATCCTGTGTGGAGAGGGCGACTTCATATTACCCCTCCATAACTGGGCTACAAATATATCCATTTTAGGATGCCCCACAGATGCTCAATAGGGTTTAGGTCTGGAGACATACTTGGCCAGTCCATCATCTTTACCCTCGGCTTCTTTAGGCAGTGGTCGTCTTGGAGGTGTGTTTGGGGTCGTTATCATGTTGGAATACTGCCCTGCGGTTCAGTCACCAAAGGTAGGGGATCATGCTCTGCTTCAGTATGTCACAGTATATGTTGGCATTCATGGCTCCTTAGTGCTGGCAGCACTCATGCAGCCCCTGGCCATGACACTCCCACCACAATGCCGCCACACACGCTTCACACCATCTGAACCAAATACGTTTATCTTGGTCTCATCAGACCACAGGACATGGTTCCAGTAATCTATATCCTTAGTCTCTTGTCTTCAGCAAACTATTAGTGGGCTTTCTTGTGCATCATCTTTAGAAGAGGCTTCCTTCTGGATGAAAGATATGCAGTCCAATTTGATGCAGTGTGCGGCTTATGGTCTGAGCATTGACAGGCTGACCCCCACCCCTTCAAAATCTGCAGCAATGCTGGCAGCACTCATAAGTCTTTTTACCAAAGAAAACCTCTGGATATGATGCCAAGTTTGTGCACTCAACTTCTTGGTCGACCATGGTGAGGCCTGTTTTGAGTGGAACCTGTCCTGTTAAACCACTGTATGGTCTTGGCCACCATGCTGCAGCTCAGTTTCAGGGTCTTGGCAATCTTCTTATAGCCTAAGCCATCTTTATGTAGAGCAACATTTTTTTTTTTTTTTTTTCAGATCCTCAGAGTTCTTTGCCATGAGGTGCCACGTTGAACTTCCAGTGACCACTGAGAGCGATAATGCCAAATTTAACACACCTGCTCCCCATTCACACCTGAAACCTTATAACACTAATGCCCAGTACACACGGTCCTACATTCCGACCACAAAATTAATCAGATTTTTTCAGACGGATTTTGTCCGAAACTTGTGTTGCATACACACGGTCGCACAAAGTTGTCAGAAAATCCAATCCTTCTGAATGAGGTGATGTCAAACACTTACGTCAGGACTCTAAATGGGCCAGTAACCAATAGCTTTTGTCTTTGTTTATTCTGAGCATGTGTGGCACTTTGTCCGTCGGAATTGTCTACACAGGATCGGAATTTATGTGATCGGATTTTGTTGTCGAAAAATTTTAGATCCTGCTCTCAAACTTTGTGCGTCAGAAAATCCGACAGAAAAAGTCTGATAGAGCCCACACATGATCGGATTTTCCGACAACATAATCCAATCAGACTTTTTCCATCGGAATTTCCGACCGTTTGTACAGGGCATAACGAGTCAGATGACATTTGGGAGGGAAAATGGCTAATTGGGCCCAATTTGGACATTTCACTTAGGGGTGTACTTTTGTTGCCATCGGTTTAGACATTAATGGCTGTGTGTTGTTATTTTTAGGGGACAGCGAATTTACAGTGTTATACAAGCTGTACACTCACTACTTAACATTGTAGCAAAGTGTCATTTCTTCAGTGTTGTCACATGAAAAGATATAATAAAATATTTACAAAAAATGTGATGTGGGGTGTACTTACTTTTGTCAGATATTGTGTGTGTGTGTGTGCGTGCATGTATATCTATCTAGAGAGACAGATAGCATTCTGTTGTAAGAGACTGAAGTGGAATCTGGCCCGGGTTTTCAGCCTCTCTGGTAGGCTTGGTTCTGGTCTGGATTTTGTGGTCCACTTGAGTCCACGCCCAGTGGACTTTAAATGAGCAGGAAGAGAGCACAGGATAGATCTGGCCAGAGAGAGAGGAGAGTGAGAGATCTGTTTGGATTTAAAAAAGAAAGTTCGCTTTGCCACATGTTTTGTGGGTGACGGGACATGCCCCACACTGTATAGAAAGGAGACTAATGTATAGTTTAGCGCCGGACAGCAAGGATTTGTTTTACACATTTTTTTTGTTTGTTTTTATTACTTTGCAAACCTCTACTAAATAAACCTGCCAACCTGCCAGATTTTAAAGAAATTGCCTGCACGCTGACCTTGTTTTCCAAAAAAGGTGATCCCCACGAGCTAATCTCCCATACGTGGTGGACTAAGCGGGCAGTTTCTAAAGATGGAGGAAATGTTAAAGACCCTGCTACGGACCAATCCAGCTCAGTGGGAAACCAGCCGCCAAGTCGCAGAGGCCGCTGCAGCACATCAGACGGCTCAGCAGAAGATGAACCGGCAGTTCGCAGAGGCTCTGGTGGAATTGAAAAATTGGTTCGCACCTCCTGTGCCAGTGGAACCAAAGTTGGTACGTGCCTCCTACCACCTACAGAAGATGACATGTGCCGATTGATTTCGTAGTATACCTTGCGACTTTGAAGAGTCCCTGTCCATGAAGGGATCTACATTCTACACCCATGAAGGGTGGGGGATCTACATTCTTTTAAGACAGTGGGCGGGTCTGTTGGCACCATTTTTGACAGGAGAACCTCAAAAGGCCTACTTTTATCTGGAACCGGATAAGGCCCATGACTATGAGACTCTGAAGACAGAGATACTCGCATGCTTGGGTGTCACCATGGCAGTCCAGGCCCAGCTCTTGCATCAGTGGAACTACTCCAGCGACAAACCACCCTGTTCTCAAATGTTTGACCTGGTCCACCTCACCAGAAAGTGGTTGCAGCCAGAGACCTTGATAGGCCCTCAAATTGTGGAGTGCGTGGTAATGGACAAGTACCTGCGGGCGCTCCCTGCTGCTCTGTAGAGATGGGTCGGACAGCGGGACCCCAAAACTGCCCCCCAATTGGTGGACCTAGTGGAGAGGTACACTGATACTGAGGACTTGGTGAACCCGTCTATGCCCCACTTCGGTGTTACTAGGGGTGCAAGATCGCCCAGCGGTTCTGGTAAGACTGTTCCAGGGTTCAAGAGCATGGGGAAGATTGATAAGACTACTGTTACAGCTAATGAGACTGTGGGTCCTAGACCTAGAGACTGGCCAAAGAAGCCAGGGGTTCTGGTAAGACTGTTCCAGGGTTCAAGAGCATGGGGAAGATTGATAAGACTACTGTTACAGCTAATGAGACTGTGGGTCCTAGACCTAGAGACTGGCCAAAGAAGCCAGGAAGGTCTTTGGGACCGTTAAGGGGACTGGGGTTAGAGCACATACAGTGTTATCGGTGCCTTGCATTAGGGCATATTGCTGAAAACTGTCCTCTAAACACTGAACCTATGCAATGCGATTATGCTTATATGAAAAGACGCATATCTTTTTGCACAGGTTGCATGTACTGCATCATGTCAGAGTCGCATCTATAAATAAATGTGTGTTATTTCAGTGGATGGAAAGCCATTTACAGCCCTGCTAGACTCTGGAAGTGTGGTGACCCTAGTCAGAAATGGTTGTGTAAACCCCACAAAACTACAGCCCTGTACTACCGAGGTCATTTGCATCCATGGGGATTCTTGGGACTACCAGACACCGTTGGTTGAGGTTGATATCCCTTGGAGCAGTGTGACATTCAGTGGGGATGGTGCCTTCACTGCTTCATGAAGCTTTAGAGGGGAATACCCCCCGGTTTTGTTTTCAGCAGAACATGCTAACAGGCAAATAATTTTTGTGAACACCATTAAAGTCTATGGGACGTGAATGTGAAAAATCAAAAGTGCTAATTTTAAAGGCTTATATGGAAGTTATTGCCATAAAAAGGGTTTGGGAACCCAGGTCCTGCCCAAGGGGACAATAAAAAGTTTTAAAAACATCCAGTTTTTTTTTTGGGAGCAGTGATTTCAATAATGCTTAAAGTGAAACAATATAAATGTAAATATTCCTTTTATATATCGTGCCTGGAAGGGGTGTCCTTAGTATGCCTGTAAAAGTAGTGCATCTTTCCCTTGTTTATAACAGTACCACAGCAAAGTTATATTTCTAAAGGAAAAAAATGTACATTAAAACTGCTCGCAGCTGTAATATATTGTCGGATCCTAGCAATATAGTTTAAAAAGAAAAATGGTGTAGATGCCCCCCCCTTTCAGGTCTTGCATGGGTATTAAGGGGAACCCCCCACCAAAATTGAAAAAAATGGCCTAGAGGGTCCCCCAGTCACTATATACTCTGAACACTGCTATACAGCCTGCCCTATATACTCCGCAAAAAAACTGGGCCTTAGGTGTTGGTGGTACCAGAACACTGTAACCCTTCACAGTTATGCCTCGTACACACGATCGGACTTTCTGACAACAAAACTGTGGAATTTTGTCCGAAGGGTGTTGGCTGCAACTTGTCTTGCATATACACAGTCACACAAATGTTGGCCAACAACTAAGAATGTACAGACGTACTAGACATACTACGTGTTTTTTCAGCTCTTTAGCTCCACCCTTTGGGCTCCTTCTGCTAATTTTGTGATAGTAGACGTTTGGTGAGTGTTGATTCCCACTTTTCTTTTCACATTTTTCATTAAACGCTTTTCAGGTCTCGCTTTTCAATTTGCGCTTTTCATTTCATGCTTTTCAGTTAGTTTCTGAACAGCCGTTCATCAACCAGACATGTCGCAGAATCAGAGGAGATAACGTGTTATTTATTATTGGCCGTAGAGTTATTGCTTTGACATTATTTTTTTGGTTGAATAATGATTTGATTTGGTATATTTTCTATATTTTTGGATGCATAGAATGCACTTTTTAGTTAAGTTCTATTGGCAGATAGCATGTCTAATTATTATTATTATTTTTAATGCAGAATAAAAAAGTTATGTAGAATAATACTTGGCTATGTGTTTTACTTCAAATGACAGTTTGGTACTGATGCCTAAGGCCCAAGGACAGATAATCATGAGAGGGGACAATAATATTCCTCTAGACTGGACCATGGACAACTCAGACAGCATGAAACCGATCTTGAGTTGACCCCCTACTGACAGTAGCAAAATTGCCTGTCTATTTCACTATTATGATTGACACTTGGCGGGAATACAATCCCACAGCTAGAGACTTCACGTACTTCTCACAGGTCCATCACACATACTCTAGGATAGACCATCTCTTAGTACATACTCCTCTACTCCCATTCATTACATCTGTCAAAATACTTACTACTCCCTGTCTGACCACTCCCTGATTAAACTCACCACCAAAGGATTTTGGACTTAAGCCACCCCCTCCCCATGGCAACTCAATGCAAGCTTACTTAATGACCCTATAATCTATACAGAAATTTAGAAGGAAATACAGACATACTTCAAGACAAACAAGTCCAAAGATACCTCCCCAGCAATCAATTGGGCAGCCCCCAAGGCAACAATATGCGGCAAACTGATACAGATAGCAGCCAGAACAAAACTAAATCAAGAACATACAATTAAAAAATTATAAGTAAATCTAGAGGCATTACTGACGGAACAGCATAGGACCCCCTGGACTGATCTCAGTCGTAAAATAGACGAGGCTAGATTTGCACTAAACCTCAGCCTAACCACACAGGCTGAAAAACATATCAGCTGGTCAAAACATAAATTTGACACTATGGGAGATAAACCCACAACAATGTCAGCAAGGAAGTTGATACTCCGGCCATACACTGCGACATTACCCAAATTAAGATTGTCGACCGGTCACCTCACCTAAAACCCGGAAATGATCATTGAGGAATTTTATAAATGTTATACTAGACTATATAGCCCACAGAATAAACCTGAGCCGCTTAAAGTAAAAGCCTTCTTTCAAGATATACAACTACCAAAATTGACCCAGGACCATGCGGACCTAATGAATGAAGCGATCACAGAAACAGAGATTAAGGCAGCCATAAAGGCTGTCATCCTTCTAAGGCACCTGGACCAGATGGATACCCTGGGCATTATTATAAAAAATATCAAGACATTTTTGCCCCTCACTTATGTGCATATTTTAATGACCTAAGACAGGGTACTAAGCTCCCTAATCATGAAAATACAGCCTATATAAATGTCATACCAAAACCGGGGAAGGACCATGGGGACTGCACAAATTTCCGTCCGATTTTTCTGATTAATACAGATCTAAAAATCTTAACTAAGATCCTTGCCCTAAGGCTAAACACCTTCCTCCCACACTATATCCACCCCAACCAGACTGGATTTGTTCCGAATAGACAGGCATCTGACCAAACCCGCAGACTAATAAACTTAATTTCAGCTGTACAGTCTAACTGGGATGGTGGGGGATCTAGAAAAGGTATGCTGCTTTCGTTGGACATTCAGAAGGGGTTCGTGTCCCTCTCCTGGGAATATCTATTTGAGGTATTGAGACGTTTTGGATTTGGCGAGCGCTTTCTGGATCTCCTCCGAACACTGTATGATGCACCAACAGCCTCCTTAATGCTTCGGGGATACTCCTCCCAACCCCTTGCTATTAGAAGGGGAACCAGGCCGGGGTGCCCGCTATCACCGCTATTATTTTCTCTAGCGATTGAGCCACTGGCAATAAAAATTCGAACATGTCACAACATTAAGGGGATGTGGTGAGTGCGAACACAAATGCCTACTTTTTGCAGACGATTTATTGCTAACTTTGACATCCCCGATCACATCACTCCCTAACCTATACAGAATCTTAAACCCATTCTCAGAGATTTCTGGATTGCACATAAATCATAGTAAATCCAGAGCATTAAACCTCTCACTACCAAGCTCCACTCAAAAAACACTCAAGCAGTCACATCAATTCCTGTGGGAACATGAGGCTCTTCCATACTAATGCCCTGTACACACGAGTGCACTTTTCGACATCAAAGGTCCGACGGAACGATTCCGGCGGACTATTCGATCATGTGTGGGCTGCAGCGGACTTTTGATTTGCAAAAATCCGACAGACTTTAGAAATGGAACATGCTTCAAATTTTTCCGCCAGAACTCTGCCGGACCCAGAAATCCGCTCGCGTGTGTGCTAGTCTGACGGACTAAAACCGACGCTAGGGCAGCTATTGGCTGCTGACTATGAACTTCCTTATTCTAGTCCAGTTATACGTCATCACGGTCGAATCCGTCGGACTTTGGTGTGATTGTGTGTGGCCAAGTCCGTTCATTCGGAAAGTCCATCAGAACTCTGTCAGAACTCCGTCGAAAGTCTGCCGGACTTAAGTCCTGTCGTGTGTACGCGGCATTAGTTATACATTTGACCTAATCTATACAAACGATGTACAAGAGGAACTACCCAGCACTCATTAAACGGTTAATAGAGGATATGGCAAGATGGCAGATACACCCCCCATTGTGGTTCGGCAGAGTACACTAAATAAAAATGAACGTATTACCACGGATATTATATTACTTTCATACGATACCTGTAGCGCTGTCCCGTAGCGATCTAAAACAATTGCAAAGGAAAATACTCCAGTTTATATGGGGGGATAAGCGGCCTAGGGTGAACAAAAGCACTATGTATACTCCTAAACGGAAAGGAGGACTTGGCAGGCTGGACCCACGGAAATATTTTTATGCTGCCCAAATGGCCCAACTATCCAGATTTCACTCAAACATTCCACATGCAATACGGATGACCATGGAATCTTATTTTTGTCATCCGGACCCTATATCCCACATTATGTGGCTCCCACCTAAAGAAAGACAAGCAATATTATGCCCATCCTTATCCTTCTCACTAGAGATATGGGACAGGCTCACCAGAACACAAAAATTCAAATCGCCCCATACTCCATTGGCACCCATACTTAAAAATAGTGCGTTCACCCCAGGCCTCGCTCCTCTTGCCTTTGAATGGTGGACCAATAAGGGCTTACTACGTATAGCAGATCTTTGCAACAGCGAAGGTATGCTGTCTGAACGCTCTATGACTGAAAAATATCAAAATGCCTCCAGTAGAACATTACAGATTCACTCAACTTCACCATTATATTCAATCCCTGGCTCGTAAGGGTGACCTAGTGACCCTGACCCATATGGAACACTTATGCAGTAGTTATGATAAACTCAGGGGCCATATATCGGCCATATATACAATATTGATAAATGTATCGACAAAACTGAGCTATATGCTCCAATGGGAAAAGGATCTCTGGGAAACCCTTGACCTAGAGAAGTGGCATGCTATGTCAGAATCAGCCTCTAGATCACTCATCAATATCTCATAAATAGAAGCAAACTACCAGGTGTTATTACGGTGGTATATGGTACCGGTCAGACTGGCCACCTTTGTGCATGGAGCTACCCCAAGTGTTTTATAGGATGTGGTCAGGATGGAACCACTTATCATGTATGGTGGACGTGCCCCAAGGTTAGAAGATTCTGGATCAGGGTCTACAATTTCATATATACCCTTACCCAGATAAGCTTGGCCAAAACTGCTAAACAAGCACTTCTGGGTGACAGGGTGATGGAAGCCTCTAATTCCCAAAGGTGGTTACTCACATTTGTATTTATTTCAACGAAAATAACAAACCTGCCATTTGGTCAGCTAAAATGTAAAATGTGGCTAATGTTGAATGTTGAATGAAAGGCTGGTTCAGGATAAAATGAGGTTATTCCACAAAGTCTGGGATCCGTGGCTGGATTATCTAGCCAGTGATCCCAGAACACTTGCCACTTAGATACTGACATACACAAAGGACATCAGGGAGCAGGACCGCAGCTTCATCATATCCCCCCCCCCCCACCAACCCCCCTCTTAACCCTATTTCACCCTCCTAACTCTTCTGTTACTTCTTCTAAAGTTCTCATGTTTAAGTAAAGTACTGCAATAATGCAGTCACAGGTTACACAGGCTCAAATATGGAGGACTGAGGATGGTCCGGACTTTGGGGCTCCGTCCGCATGTGGGGGAAGCTCGACCCCCCCCCCCCCCCCCCTCATTAGCAGAATGGGAGCTGGGCTCTTCCCTGGGGGGGGGGGGGGCAGGCAAGCCGAAAACATATAGAGGCTAAGGGGCCCCTATCTTAGGAGTCATATACACAGATTATTTTGTTACAATAACTAGATGGCACACATCTCAAGAACTCATTAAAGCACACAATTAAGGCAGGTGTATTTTTTTTGTTATGTTAAGACAGGCATGTCCAAAGTCTGGCCCACAGGCCAATTGCGGCCCGTGGTCTGGTTTTGAGCGGCCCGCCTGGTCTTTCTCAATTTAGTGTGCTGTGGGATCAGGGCTGTCAGATGAGCCTGATCCCTGGCACTGTGAGAAGCTCCCTGAGCTTCAAAAGTGAAAGTAAAGTGCAGAGGAGTGTGCTGTGCTCTCTGCTTCCCCCTACAGTGCAGTACCTGGCTGAATGAGGAAGCTGCAAAGGTACTGTACTATGCTACAAGCTAAATTAGTGTTAAAAAGGGCTTTATTCGTGTGTGTGCACATGTGTCTGTATGTATGCGTGTGTGCACATGTGTCTGTATGTGTGTGTGTGTGCAATATGTCTCTATGTATGTGTGTGTGTGTGTGCACATGTGTCTGTATGTATGTGAGTGTGTGCACATGTGTCTGTATGTGTGTGAGTGTGTGCACATGTGTCTGTATGTATGTGTGTGTACATGTGTCTGTATGTATGTGTGTGTGCACATGTGTCTGTATGTGTGTGCGCATGTGTTTGTATGTATGTGTGTGTGTGCACATGTGTCTGTATGTATGTATGTGTGTGTGCATATGTGTCTGTATGTCTGTATGTGTGTGCATGTATGTCTGTATCTGTGTGTGCACATGTGTCTGTATGTATGTCTGTATGCATGTGTCTGTACGTATATCTATCTGTATGTGTCTGTATGTATGTGTGTATGTATGTGTGTGTGCACATGTGTCTATATGTATGTCTGTATGTGTCTGTATGTCTGTATGTGTGTGTGTATGTATGTGTGTGTGCACATGTGTCTGCATGTATGTCTGTATGTATGTGTATGCATGTGTCTGTATGTGTGTCTGCATGTGTTTGCATGTGTCTGTGTGTATGTTACTTTTAATCCGGACCCCCCACCCATTCTTGTACCATCAAAACTGCTTTTGTAGGGCTTGTGCGTGATATTAGCCAGGACTGCTGCTCCTCTGAAAATAAATCCATGCACAGATCTCTTTTCAGAGGCATTTGAATGGCGGTAAAGAGGCATTTGTTGCCTCCTCACCACCTGTTTTAAGCCCGTAAATGCAGCATCACTATACCGCAACTGTGTGTACTTGAAGTTCAGGCCCATTCACCCTGGGTATACCTCAAGCTGCAGCCACAGCATGTGTACACCCCCAGCTGCTCCCTCTGCAGCTAAAGGGGGAGAAGTTGGGGGTGGTAAAAACAGCTTAACCATGTGGTTTTACTGCCCCTCCAACATGACATGTGAACAAGACCTTGGTTCACATCTGTGTGGCTACGTACTGTGTGTAGGGCAGCCCATTAATTTCAATGGACTTCTCTACCCACAAAAATGCAGGGAAAAAAGCCCCCAAGCTTTTTTTTTTTTTTTATTGCACTGCACCAAAAGCACCCCACATTTTCCAATGTGTGGGGTACCATTAAGAATTAACGGTACCCCCTAAAGTGCAGAGCATTCGTCTTTGTGTTGGGAACGAGCGCAACAAAGGCAAGAGAATTCTTGTTGGGATGTGTATTAGTGCTCGGATAGACACACTTAGACCGAATTCTCAATGGTTCAAAGAATGTGAGGCAAAATGGTCGGCCCTTGTGCATGTTCACTTCATCAAATCTGGCCCTCTTTGAAAAAAGTTTGGATACCCCTATGTTAAGAGATCAAAATATGATTCCCTTGTGGCTATACATACTGTACAAAATGTATAAAGATTATATTGTTCTGTACTGAAAATCTTTAATAAATGCCATTGAAACACAAATGACATTTTGGGAATAGGCATTTACATTTAAAAAAAAAAAATAGTAAAATTGACAAGGGACACCAACATAGTTGTATCTTTGTTCTTAAGAACTACGGGATAATGGTGTTGTGGTAACGTGCCCAAATAAAAAAAAAATGTAAATAGTAATATTATTATTCTTGATACTACTAGAAAAAAAAAGCCTTTGAAAATTAGTTTGCAATTCCCCAGCAAAGCAGCTTCATTATTATCCCATTTAAAGAAGAGAATTGTGCGATTAATTTGGAGATTTCATAATTTGCCATAATTTGCCATGTCACGAATGTTAATTCTCCATTACAAATGCTAGTTTACAAGACCAACCGCTTCTGCTTCCGAGTATGCATGTTTTTACTTTGGACTTTTGTCCGATGGACTTGTGTACACATGATCGGAAAGTCCGACAACACACAGAAAATTTGAGAACCTGCTAGCCAGCATTTGTTGGTGGAAAGTCTGACAACTATTGTCTGATGGAGCATATACACAGGATTTTCTACCAACAACCTCACATCTAACATTTCCCATCAGAAAATCCATTTCTATGTACGGGCCTACTCTTGTTGGGTGCAGGAACCTGGACCTGCTCTGAAATATATCAAAACTAGTAATTACATGCCCCCGTTAAATCTTGGCAGAAAAATTGGGCCTTGGGTGGTGGTGCCCCAAACCAAAAATATTGTTGGAAGTCAGCATAGGCAGTCTTCAAGGGATCCCAGATCCATAGCAAATGCACTCAGTTACATCAGCATCAGGTGCTTGATGGCTGCTTATTCAAGACTGATTCATTTTTATGAATGTAAGCCTATCAACCGAGTCTGTGGACAGGCGCACTATTTGATCCATTACAAAACCTCCAGCAGCACTGAATGTGCCATTCAGAAAGCACACTGGATGCAGGATAGGCCAGTAGCTCAATTGCATACTGAGCAAGTTCTGGCCAGTGGTCCATCCTCAAGACCCAGTAACCCAGTGGATGCTCTGTTGGTAAGGTCTCCAAGGCTGCTCCTGCCCCTAGATATTCCTGCACAATATAATGTAGATGCTGGCGATGGTTGCTTGAACCAATGAGACCTTGGCACTGAGGACTAAAAAAGTGTTTAAAGGCATCGGTTAGCCGGCCACCTTATCCACCGATCTTCCTCTGGACGAAGCCTCAGCAACACGTTGTCCAGCACCAGGAAATGGTAACCTCATAGGGTCTGGAAATTACACAAACTTTTCTTCAAGGCCTCCTGAAAATGTTCCATCCTCTTCTCCCTCTGTGAAGGCAGGATGAGTTATTTTATTTCCATGCACTTTCTCTTTTTTCTTACATTGAGTTCTGCAACTTTACCCTTGTAACGTGGATCAAAAAGGGTTGCCAGCCAGTAATGATCTCTCTCCTTGATAACACGAATCCTAGGATCCTTTTCGCAGGCTTTGCAGAATCAGGGAGGCCATGCAGCGTAAGTTTGCAGAGGCATTTGATTCTGAGCTCATTAAGGATCACATTATTCGTAACTACTTCCTCCCTGCCATGTACAACTCCTTGGGTTTCTGGGGAATGAAAACCATCCCTTGAAGACTGCAGCTGAGTGTTATCCTCTACATGCTCCTCGTCCTCCTCCTCCGGAAAAGAAGTCATCATCTTCCACCTCCGGAAAGGAAGTCCTCGTCTGGAAAGGAAGTCCTCCTCCTCGTCCAGAGGAAAGGAAGTCCTCGTCCAGAGGAAAGAAAGTCCTCGTCCGGAGGAAAGAAAGTCCTCGTTCTCCTCCTCGTCCAGAGGAAAGGAAGTCCTCGTCCAGAGGAAAGAAAGTCCTTGTTCTCCTCCTCGTCCAGAGGAAAGGAAGTCCTCGTCCTCCTCATCCTCGTCCAGAGGAAAGGAATTCCTCCTCCTTGTCCAGAGGAAAGGAAGTCCCCCTCTTCATCCCCCTGTTCTGCCTCAAGTGCCCTGTCCATGATTCCATTAAGCATGTGCTCCAGCAGGAATACTAGAGGGACTGTGTCACTGATGCATGCATTGTCGCTGCTCACCATCCTTGTGGCCTCCTCAAATGGTGACAGTGTATGCATCCTTGATCAGTAGCCACTGGTGTGGCGAAAAGAAGCCAAGCTCCTCTGACCCTGTCTTGGTGCCATCCTCGCCCAGGCACTCATTGATGACGGCCCTCTGCTGTGTGTGCAGCCGCTGCAGCATTGCCAATGTTGAGTACCACCTGGTGGGCATATCAAAAATGGTTGGTGGGCAGGTTGGATTCCCTTTGTATGTCAGCCAGCCGAGCACTGGCATTGTATAACCGGTGGAAATGACCACAGACTTTTCTGTCCTGCTTCAGGAGATCTTGTAAACCTGGATACCTGCTCAAGAACCGCTGCACCACTAAATTCAGGACGTGTGTCAAACATGGAACATGGGTCAAGTGTCCCTGTCGGAGGGCAGAGAGAAGGTTGGTGCCAGTCGCATACAACCATTCCTGGCTGCAGCTGGCTTGTCGTCAACCACCTCTGAGCCTGCCCCTGAAGAGCTGACAGAATCTCTGCCTCAGTGTGGCTCTTGTTCCCTAGGCAGACCAACTCAGGCACCACATGGCATCTTTTAGCCTGACTGCTTGCGTAGCCCCTTGAACAATTTCGGAGCACCGCTGGTTCAGAGGAAAAATCTGTAGAAAAGGCCATAGAGGAAGAAAAAGAGGAGGGGGTGCAGGAGAGAGCTGTGGCAGAATTACCACTAGCATTTTGGAGGCGTGGTGGCTGAACAAGCTCCAACAACACTGAACTCTGTCCTGCATTCTTCCCAGCTGCCAGCAGAGTTACCCAGTTTGCCATGAAGGAAAGGTAACGTCTCTGCCCATGCCTGCTGGACCATGAGTCAGCAGTAATATAAACCTTACAGCTTACCGCCCTGTCCAATGAGGCCAAAACATTGCCTTCCACATGCTGGTAGAGAGATGGAATGGCCTTCCGTGAAAATAAATGGCGTTTTGGGACCTGCCACTAAGGTACAGCACATTCCACAAATTCACGAAAGGGGGCAGCGTCTACCAGCTCAAAAAAGGCAGCAGTTGCAGTGCTAGCGATTTGGCAAAGCTAGCATTTAAATTCTCCTCCCTCTACTCCTCCTCCCTCCTCCTCCCTTTCTTCCTCTCAGGCACCCAAGTACAGTCAGTGACCTCATCATCCCCCCCACCCTTGTCACTGGAGAAAACTTGGCAGCATGCTGCAGCTGGGGGAACATGACTGACAGTTTCTTGTCCTCCTGTGGCACCCACTCTCTCTAGGCTCACGTTACTCCCTTACTCAACCTGGGAACAAACATCAGAGCCTTAAAATCGCTGCGCATCCTCCAGCAGTATATAACTG
Source organism: Lithobates pipiens (assembly GCF_037356315.1). Lineage (NCBI taxonomy): Eukaryota > Metazoa > Chordata > Amphibia > Anura > Ranidae > Lithobates > Lithobates pipiens. Next base: position 52,621,929 of record NW_027507789.1, on the reverse strand, counting down.
ACACTGTGGTCGAATAATTCTAGGGACTCCTTCATGCATGATGGTGGGACTACGGAAGGAGTGACTGTAGACAAGGAGCTGTGTACACCACCTGAAGTGTATTAGAAACTATACACCACCGCATGCACTGTATATATGGGCTACACTGAATGTAGAGTGTGTGTGTGTGTGTGTGTTTGCTTGTTTTTTACATATTATATATAGGGATGAGCTCAATGTGGGGTGTTCGCCCGTTCGCCAAAGAACGAACATTATGGGGCAATTTATCAAGTTAGTATCGGGGCTTGGAGATTCTAATAAACACACCGCCTCCTTTAACTATGACAGAAAAGTGTATACCCAGAGAGCAAAAAATGGAGTTTAAAGGTGTAAGAAAATCAATCAAAATGACAAAAAAATATACATTTTTATTACATAGATAGTATAAAATTATTTATAAAATTTGGGCCAAATCAACCCAATGGTCAAGGTACAAAAGTGTGATTACATGTTTCACCACAAACGTGGCTTTTGTAGGACCTTGTTAATAATACATTATCGCTAAAACAAAGAAAAAATAATAATTTGGCGTTTTAATAATCAACAATACATCCATATAGGGACCCCAAAGGGTACCTATTGACTTTACACATAAATTTGCATAATTAACATCACATATAGATCATCTAATGGATACACTCTTACCCTTTTAAAATGATCACGGTTCTAAATGATCCCCTAGACCCACCAAGTCTTCACTGGGGAACGTCTGTGCCACAAAAAGGGAAGAACGATTGCCCTATAGTCACACCTACAAAGTTACATACATAAATTAATCATGACTATGGTATTAATTATGTCTTGTTACTGCTATACCAAGAACCCCACCTTTTCCCTTAGTGACCACACCACACAAAATTGGAATTAAATTGGCCATGGCAGCCTTTTTATTAACCACTTCCCACCCGGCCACTGCATTGTACAGCCAAGTGGGCGCTCTCTCCTCCTGAGTGGACGTGTCACCCGAACACGGCGCATCTCAGATCGGCAGGAAGGCTCTGTGATTGGACATGGTCATCATGTGATCAGGAGAGCCAATCACAGCCGTCATGTGATGTAAACAGAGAGCTGGTTGCTAGGTGATCGGCTCTCCTCTCCTCACACATTAGTTGTCGAGAGGAGAGGAGAGCGGATCGCTGCAGCTGGCTGGTGATCAGTGTGTATGAGCTGTTTTTTACACACTGATCAACAGCATAGTAACACACAGTGTAAAACACAATGTCCCAAGACACATGTCCCCAAAACACATGTCCCACATAGTAAAACCACCTGTGCCCCGCATATGTCCCAGTAAAATCACATGTCCCAATGATTATCTGCACACATATGTCCGTGATCACCTGTGCACATCTGTACATGATCATCACTGCCTATGCTGAGTGACTATCCTATTTCTCCTCAATCTTGATGATGCTAGCTTCCAACAATATTTTTGGTTTAGGGCACCACCACCACCCAAGGCCCAATTTTTCTGTCCCTGTTTAATAGGGGCATATAATTAAAATTTTTGAAATAATAGTACAGCAGGGCCCGTTCCTGTACCCAAAAAGAGTATCTGTGAGGGGTTGCAGTATTGTGGCACCACCACCAGCACCCAAGGCCCAATTTTTCAGCCCCTGTTTAACAGGGGCATGTAATTACAATTCTAGATCAAAATATTTAACAACAGGGCCTGTTCCTGCGCTCATCAAGAGTAACTTGTAAGGGCTTACGGTGTTCTGCTACCACCAATACCTAAGGCCCCCATGCCATTTTTTTAAACATTTGGGTGTGGGGTTCCCCTTAACCATTTCTGCCCCAGAAGATTTTACCCCCCTTTCTGGCCAGAGCACTTTTTGCGACTCGGCATTGCATCGCTTTAACTGACAATCGTGCGACTTTGCACGCAAACAAAATTGACGTCCTTTTATTCCCACAGATAGAGCTTTCTTTTGGTGGTATTTGATCATCTCAGCAGTTTTTATTTTTTGCACTATAAATAAAATAAGAGTGACAATTTTGAAAAAAACTCAATATTTTTTACTGTTTGCTATAATAAATATTCCCCCCAAAATATATAAAAACTATTTTTTCCTCAGTTTAGGCCAATATGTATTCTTCTACATATTTTTGGTAAAAAAAATAAAATAAATCGCAATAAGTATATATTGATTGGTTTGCGCAAAAGTTAAATAGGGGATAGTTTTATGGCATTTTTATTATTCATTTTTTTTTATCAGTAATGGCGGCGATCTGCGATTTTTATTGTGACTGCGACATTATGGCAGACGCATCGGACACTTTTGACACTATTTTGGTACGATTGTCATTTATACAGCGATCAGTGCTCTAAAAATTGACTTATTACTGTGTAAATGCCACTGGCAGGGAAGGGGTTAAACACTAGGGGGCGATCAAGAGTTTAAGTGTGTCCAAGGGAGTGATTCTAACTGTGGGGGGGATGGGCTTCAACTCACATGTCAGCGATCACTGCTCCCGATGACAGGGAGCAGTGACCTCTGTCATGTCACAAGGCAGAGCGGGGGAAAATGCCTTGTTTACATAGGTACTTTCCAGTTCTGCGGCTCCGTGACATGATCGGCGGGATGTCCGCCGGTCCCGTGGGCACAGTCACACTGTATGCGGGAGGTGCGCAGGTGTCTGCTAGCCTCGGCAATTAAAGGGGACGTACAGGTACGCCCATTTGCCCACCGCGGCAATTGTGCCGACATATATCAGCATGCAGTGGTCGGCAAGTGGTTAATATCCATACCAGATCCAGAGAGCCTGGTAATGTGCTGCCGTTTTTCTCAATGATTTTCATCTATATTGCTGGGACCCGACACTACATTACAGCCACAAGCAGTTTTAAATGACTTTTTTTTCCTTTAAAAATGTCATTTTGCTGTGGTATTGTTCTAAACATGGGAAAACTGCACCACTTTACAGGCATACTATAAACACCCCCCGGGCACAATATTTAAAGGAATATTTCATTTTTATTGTTTCACTTTAAGCATTATTAAAATCACTGCTCCTGAAAAAACTGACGTTTTTAAAACTTTTTTTTACAATGATACATGCCTCCTGGGGCAGGATTCAGGTCCCCAAACACTTTTTATGACAATAACTTGCATATAAGCCTTTAAAATTATCACTTTTGATTTTTCGTGTTCGTGCCCCATAGACTTTAATGGTGTTTGTGTGTTCGAACAAACATTTTGTATGTTCACATGTTCTGCTGTGAACCAAACTCGGGGGTGTTCGACTCATCCCTAGTGTGCACATAGGGGCTGGATATTCTAAAGTTAGGCATTGGAAACCAGACAAAAAATATCGGGTAACTGGCATGTGGACCTTTAATGAAATTTGAGACAGAACAAGTCAGTGGGGGAGGCTCTCCATATCAGGCAGCTGCCAGAGATAACTGGAATGCTGGGGCCTAGGCACATGCGTGCTAGGTAATTAATATTTGTATTGCTGTAAATACCTTTCTAATGCTTGGCTCAGCAATGGTATGTAATGTCAAGCTGCTGCTAACAAAAGAAACAGAATATTGGCATGCATTAAAAAGGGGATTAATTCCAGAGATAAAACGATAATTCTCCTGCTCTACAAGACTCTGGTCTGGCCACAACTAGAGTATGCTGTCCAGTTCTGGGCACCAGTCCTCAGGAAGGATGTACTGGAAATGGAACGAGTACAAAGAAGGGCAACAAAGCTAATAAAGGGTCTGGAGGGTATTAATTATGAGGAAAGGTTGTGAGCACTGAACTTATTCTCTCTGGAGAAGAGACGCTTGAAAGGGGATATGATTTCAATTTACAAATACTGTACTGGTGACCCCACAATAGGGAAAAAACTTTTTCATGGAAGGGAGTTTAACAAGACTCGTGGCCACTCGTTAACATTAGATTAAAAGAGGTTTAACCTTAAACTACGTAGAGGGTTCTTTACTGTAAGAGTGGCAAGGATGTGGAACTCCCTACTACAGGCGGTGGTCTCAGCAGGGGGCATCGATAGTTTCAAGAAACTATTAGATAAGCACCTGAACGACCGCAACATACAGGGTTATAAAAGATAATACTGACATATAATCACACACATAGGTTGAACTTGATGGACTTGTGTCTTTTTTGGACCTCACCTACTATGTAACTATGTAATGAAAATGAAAGTGGATTGTGGGACTTTAAATGAGGCATGGATATGTGTTTGAAATGGTCTAGGATACCTAAAATATTATTCATTGTCACTGTCCCTGCGGGGAAAATCTGTATACCCATAAAAAGTTGCTAATCAATCCAATAAATTAAATACAGATACTGAATAGTAGGTATATATAATGTATCATAATATATAATACATGGGTCATGCAACAAGAAGCATAATTAATTGTAGTAATAATCAAATTGACATATTTAATGTATATAATGGATAGACATAATTGGTACAAGCAATCACAATTAAAAAATGTAATGGACATACAGAGCAGGTGAACATGGTTATCCTAATAAATATAACTATAAATGAATAAAAGAAATTCATGATTGTAGCAAACTTGACTTGGCATCCCTGAGTATGGACTCTACACTTTCATGGCGATTTCAGCCAATCATCAGGAGTGGGATGCATCAAAAATCGCTAAATAAAGAGATGAAATAAATAAGTAAATTGGTCGGTCACAGTCTCAAATGAAAAATCATTGCATCCTATCAAAAAGAGAGCAGGTGTTAAATGTGAATGCATTACCTTTGGCCACGTTCAGATAAGTAACTCAACAGACCCAAAAAGGGAATAGGATGGTGGCACTGAATGAACTGTCTCCCCCGGGGTTGAGGTGGGGACACATCCCCTTCACCCTAAGCCATAGCTCTCCAAGGAACATGGAGGAATGGAGAAGGGGCAGTGGGAAACAGCGGCCAACGGGAGAAGCGAACAGCCACACCACAATGCCAGAGTATGAGGTATGCACATATGGGCCATAGATCAGAATCTAAAAGAGTGAATAAATAAAATAAATATAGTGAAATAAAATAAAAATTGGATGATAAAAGCTAAGATGAATAATGACGTTTTAAATGGAAAAAAAATAAAAAATAAAATAAAATAAAATGTGTTATAAAATGTGTGTGAAGTAAGGGGGGTTGCAAAAAACAACACTGTCCACCTAGGCTTAAACACCTATCAAAAAGTGACTAGGTGATGAAAAACATATTACAAATAGGTGAGTGTATGCATAATGAAATGAACTAAGTAGTAAGTTATAAAAAAAAGGGTTAAATAGGCTATATATACACAGAGGTCTGAGTGTTATGCAAGCATGCGTCTAGATTGATCCTTAAATAGGACCTCCTAATTACCTAGAGTGTAGATCAGAGCCCATAGAACCTCTCCTCCTGATGGAATGTGTGAAGTGAGCTGCTGGCCTAACCCTGCCTTTGTATCCACAGACATGGGGCGTGTCACCGCCAACGTCATGCGATTGGACAGAATGGACACCCACCCATGGTGCAGAGACCACAGCTGTAGTCCATCCCGTCCATATAGCCTAGCTAGATGGAAAAAGCACTGCCACACAAACCGGCATCAGCAAGATGCCGAGCATGCAGCGTGCTGGCATGACGCCGAAGCATCGAGGTTCTACTCCGCCCCCATCATCTAACAGGGATGGGCGGGGGAGAGGGAGCTAGATGCCTTGCAACCCCAGGAGAGAAAGACCAAATTAACAGGACCACCCATCCGGTGAGCTGGTCGAGCCAAAGGGCATGAAAAAAGAAAGCTGATTAGCTGAAATATCAGAACATTAATAAAAAGATACTTTGATATAATGACCCAATAACGAAAAGAGAAATATTAATGTAGATCCTAATGATGATACAAACTAGTGGGGGGAGAGATGCCAAAATATAAATTAACTCAGAAAACGAAAAACTGAGGGTATACAATCATTTGGATATATTAGGTTTTTGTATTTCCATAGCAGGTCACAAAGGGAACGGGTGTCTTCCACCCTGGTATATGTATAATAAAAAGCACGTGTTCCTCCAACTAGCCCAATGGCACTATTCCCCGAGGACAGTGCCCTGGTTGCGCTTCGAGCGCTCCTCGGTAGCCCCCTATTACCTCCCCGGCCTTCTCTGGAATAAATCCCTACACATTAAAGAGATGTCGGCCCTGAACTCAGTTGTGAGTCAGTCACTTCGCCTGTGGTCCCTGTACAGTGGGAAATTCTCAGTTCGTCCCCCTAACCCGAAGATGGCCTCATTTATCGGGAATCCTGAGTTCCCGGCTGCCCTCCATGATCACAATGGTTTTGCATTATGGACTAGGGGGGATCTGATCACCTACGGTTCCCTGCATGTCAGGGGGACTTTTCGGTCTTTCGGATCTCTCCGGTCCTCCCACGCCCTGCCTAATTCAGAATTTTTTCGCTACCTGCAAATTAGACATTTTTATAACACTTACTTCCCAAAGGCCACCTGGGGGGCAGACACCTTTTTTGAGAGACTCTGTGGCCCGGAATCTAGAGATAGGGGCGGTATCTCCATTATATACTTATCCCTTGCAGACGTGGGCCTCTCGGAGAAATCTGCGGCCATACTTAAGTGGGAGCTGGAGACGGGAGAGGAAGTCTCCCCGGAGGAGTGGACTCGCAGGATTTCTAATATGCATAAGTGCACCAGGTCCGAGGCGGTGAAGGAAACGGTGATGAAGCTACATACCAGGTGGTATTACACCCCTGCGAAAATACATACCTTCTTCCCCACCGTTTCTGGATCTTGTTTTCGGGGTTGCCCTGACTCAGGTACTCATCTCCATATATTTTGGAGCTGCCCGGCTCTCAGGACCCTCTGGCAGAAAGTGCAGGATAGAGTATCGGGGATCATTGGCACCCCTATCACGCTTACCTTCCAAATGTGCCTCTTCTTTGCTGATATCCCTGGTTCTACCCCCCCTGAACAAAAACTTTCCCATACCCTCTTTAGTGCAGTACACTGGTCGATTGCCTTATTCTGTCGATCGCCTACGGTTGCATGGGATCAGGTGCTTAAGAGGATGGCTGCAATACAGTTAATGGAGAGGATTTCCCATACAATTTTGGACACCATGCAGGTATACGACCTTAAGTGGAAGTCTTGGACCCCTTGAGGCCTTGTGCCTTCGGGCTGGGACAGTCTGGGAGTCTGCTCGCCCCCAAACGGGGTACTGACCTAGTTCGAGGATCTTTTAGTCCCGTACCTTTTGGAGCACTTATTTAGTTATTACAGTTTAGATTATGTTTTGTGCTATTTTTCTTGTCTTTCTTAGGTTTTCAATGGCATATCCATACTTACTTTTATTTGGCGTTACAGTCGCTACTCCAGTGCTTGGTATAGTGGGGGATGCTCTGACCCTGATTGATTCCTTGCTTTCCATACCCCCACGAGCGATGACTAATATGTTGGGTGGCAGGTACTTCTCAGACAATCTTCTGTTGTGCACTAGAAAGCCTGTTACTCCATTACCGCAATCATTGTACTGTTGTCACTCTGTTTCTTGTGATATGATGCTCATGTTCAGAAGCAATCAGTCGCTTAATGTATGTGCCTATTTTTTTCTTTCTGTCTCAATAAAAGTTCGTATTAAAAAATAAATAAAAAGCATGTGACCTGTTTGGACCCCAATGCAACAAAAGTCCCACAATCCACTTTCATTTTCTTTTATCAATACAGGGATGGAGGCATGCTTATGTTGCATTGGGGTCCAAACAGGTCACGTGCTTTTTATGTAACTATGTAATGTTGGAAAGTAAGGGTGTGGTAACATGTTCATTTTCCTCTTCTTCCCTACCATGGGACATTGGCAGGTTCATTGGGACATTGGCAATGGGACATTGACATTGGCAGGTTCCAATCGCCAGTCACGTGGGAGTTGCAGATGGAATACTGGAAAGGTGAATATGTGCTGCTAGTATGGCTGCTATTAAAGCGGCCTTTACTCGGCATGAGAAAAGCAAAAGAATGCTTTTGGGCCAATGTCACATGAGAGCCTCTCCTGTTAGCAATTTCATACCTAGCAGATTAAAGCATTTTCTCTCAAACATTGCTGCATCTGAGAAATGGTTATCCTTTGTCATTGACTTCCACAAGGACATGATTCAGAGAATATGAGCTAATTTGGGAGTTTTAAGAAGATTGTCAATTCAAAAGGAAGTGTTAGCTCCCTCCAAGTCAGAAAATGTCACAATGGCCAGCCTCGTAAGCAAATGCCAAGACACTGGACACATGACATTTGCTGGAGAGCAGGTTCAACCAAGGTTGCTTGGCAACCTCTTACTGCTGTTCATACTTCTCGGCACATAATATACAAAACTATTGGTGGGTGAAAAAAATGGTTCCTTTTCGATGGGCAAAAGAACAGCAGGTGGATTCTTTTTCATCTTATGCCATGTACACGTGACTGGTTTTTCCGTCAGAATAAACTCTGTTTTTTTCCGACGGAGTTCCGCTGAAACAGTCTTGCCTACACACGATCACACCAAAGTCTGATCATCTAGAATGCAGTGACGTACAACATGTACAATGGGACTAGAAAAGGAAGTTCAATAGCCAGTAGTCAATAGCTGCCCTTGCGTCGTTTTTGGTCCGTCGGAACAGCATACACTTGATTCTGCCGGAAAGATTTAAAACATGTTCTATTTCTAGGTCCGTCGGAATTTTCGAAAAAAAAAAGTCAGATGAAGCCCACACACGATCGGAATATCCGATGAATTTATTCCGTCTGACTTTTTTTTGCCGGAAAGTCCGACCGTGTGTAAGGGTCTGCTCATAAGGCATCATGCAAGTGCCTGCAGGGCTGGATTGTGCGCTTTCCTTTGAGGAAGGATGGGGAGGGCATTTAGACTACTGATTAATGGAAAGGGAAGGGAAGCTGGACTGTACCCCTTCAGATGGCAAATTGATGTGAACTGAAGCATGAGAAAGTATGTGGGCATGGATCTCTCCATTGAAATGTACTGAAACCTTACAAAGTTTGTAGGTGCAAAGGTACAGATGAGGAAACTCTGGGGAGCCTAGGCAAAAGATTACAGTAATACCATAGCGCGATCGGAGCATCTGCAGTGTCCCGTGTCTGGAAGGGTGAGTCTGGTACTTAGGGAGCAGAATTCTACCTGCTCTGAGCCGAAGGATAAACAATATGGTGTGCCACACGGCAAACCCTCCTGTATGGATTGAATGGTAACTGTACTGTCTCCGTTAAAAGCACTGCAAAAACTGTTAGCACTATATAAATCCTGTATGATAATCCAAATAATACCCTCCCTCTATGTCCCACTACAGTGAAAATGTTTTATCCTTTTGATCACTTGACCAGCTGCCATGGGATTACCAAGCAGTGATTTTTGCCGCCATGGTAAAGAACTGCACGCGTGCTACTTTTTTTGCGCTTTGAAGGAATAGGGTTACTAGGGTAGTAAAGGCATGCTTTTATTGTGTACCATGATAATTATCAGTGCTTACTAATGTATAACTTTGTCAGAAAAATCTGTTCTTTCAAACAAATGCACCCACAGAGTGTAACAGAAAACTAAGCTCGTCCATGACACAATGCTGATTTTGTATTGTGGACAGAAATTTGCTGTTGCAGTGAGTGCAATTCCACTCTGCAGTATTGTAACTCTTTATGAAAGCTGACATATGGGCAAGCTAAATATGCTTAACTGTACATGTACTGCCAGCTGGATTGGGAGAAATGGTCTGGGATGTATGTAAAGTTATAAAACACTCTATTCCAGCTCTATGCATACAAATACACAAACGCAGATTGCAGCAGGAGGACTAAAAAGATTTTCCCAGGGACATTCAAGAATATAAATCCTAAAAGCACTCAGTGCCTTTAGTATAGATAATGTAGATATACAGAACTCAAAGTCATGCATGTAGAAGATTTGTTTTAATTATTCAGTCCTGGAAAGAGCATACAGTAGTTTGAAAAAAAAAAACAGCATATATACAAAAAATATACATGCATTGGTTGGTGTTGAGGAGCCCCGAGGTCTCATTGCTCAGTCCTTTTAAGGCAATATTTCTAACCAGGGTGCCACCAAGGTTCCTCTGGTGTGCCGCAAGCACTGGACCCAGTTTCCCCTCAATCAGGCTCATGAGTTGCCATGGTGCGGCCACACCCAGCATTCAGGTAAAGATTGAAGTACGCCACCTGCAGACCTCCTCCCTCTTTTGCCCTCTACCATGCCATGAGTCAAAAGGTAGAGCTATGGTGTAAACAGCGGACTGTGTGATTGGGGAGCTCTGTGCTGATGAAGAGGTCCTGTATGGAGGGAGCTACTCTGATGTGATGGGGATTTCATGTATAGGGCCCCTTATGATGTACAGAGGGGACCTCTAATGTAAAGGAGTGACCCTGACATGACGGGGAGACCTCTGACATTATGGGGGACCTCTAATATAAAAGGGGGGCTTTAATGGGATGGGGGAACCTTTTATGTAAAAGGGGGCTTCTGATATGAAATTATTTCATCAAGGTAGTTGTGTGCTTTGTCCCATTCTTAGGTTTCCCATTTGATAAGTAACATTTACGATTCTTGCATTGTAGACTAGGGTACCTGGAGATTTTGCTTACTTTTAAAGGGTGCCTTAAGGAAAATTTTTCAGAAATGCTCCATTAATCTAGCAGCATTTGTAATTTCATCTGCTTCAGGTGGCATATATGTGTGTACACGCACAGTTTTATTTGGTAGAATTTACTCAGAAGTACTTAGCTGTGCTTTTTTGCCAGCCAATAGCTTACATTTATCTAACTGTAAGACAGCGAAAGCTAATCTCTCATTGACTTGCACAGCACATCGCAGCCTTTGCACATTACAACAAGATGAACTGCAATGCTTACCAGGTTTCTAATTTTAGTATATCTGTTTTGTGTTTTTGAAGCCTACACCTCTTAGTGGTATATGTGGTTATGTTTGGGAAATATTGTTATTCACCACTGTGACAAATGCATTTCAAAGCACTAATGTTTTGAAGTCAGTAGGATTTATAACCAACATCTGGAAAAAGGAAATAAACACCACATTGTTGAATATTAAACTGAAATTGATTCCAAAGCCAAAATGTGTATTATGCTTAGTAATTATTTTTAAGTATTGTTCTTTATGCCAAGATTTTGTTGTGGTAGATCTCAATGTAGGACAGAGAACTTTTGGCTCTCGTCCTGGCACAGAATGGTCTGATACCTTCTGCACCTAAGAAGTTAACCTCCTGCCGACTGCATAGCACAGATATACTGCGGTAGGAAAAATAGGCTTTAACACCCAGCCGGCATACATATACATCCACAGTGACCTGCGGTTGAGTGCTGAGAGCGTGCGCATGATGGACTAGAGACTATGAGTTATGGGATGTGTAGTGTGCGTAGAGTAGTGCAACTGCTCATTTCACAGGTGACGGGGTTGCGAGCTCATGGAGGATTTTACAAGGAGGCAGAAAAACACAGTAAGGGACGGTTTAATGAAAATGGCTTACAGGGCCATTAAAATAAACTTTATTGAAAAAATTTTAAATTGTGGACAGCCAGGATGTTTAAAGTGGATGTAAACCCTTACAAACCACTATGACCTACCTGTAAGCCTAGATTAAGGCTTACCTGTAGGTCCAAGAAATATCTCCTAAACCTACACGGTTTAGGAGATATTTACTAAAAGACAGTCACCTGCCTGTCCATTCTGTACACTGAGCTGCACTGAGTAACTGATCTCCTGCCGGGAGTGACATCATCTCGGGCCGGCCAATTAAAACAGTACGTGGAATCTGACGGGCTGAGGATGTCAGCGGTCAGCAGGGAGCTCTCATGATTTCAGTGATGGAGAACAGATAAGTATAGTTCTGCTTTAAAGAGGAGCTCCAGTCATATTTTGAGAAATTAAAAGTCAGCAGCTACAGAAACTGTAGCTGCTGACTTTTATTAAATAGACACTCACCTGTCCCGAGATTCAGCAGTGTCTTAACCCGGCCCGTTTCTTCTCTGAGCTTCAGCCACCACCGCCGGCATACTAAGTGTGGGCAGCCAGCTGTGACTGCTTTGTTCACTGCACATGCGTGAACTGCACTGTGCCACTCGATTGGGACCTGTGACATGTCTAAGAAGGCTGCAGGAGAAAGAGGGGGAGCCAAACTTCCATTCAAATCACCACGGCGTTCTGACCGAAAGTGGGGGAGCTGCTACTTGTCAAACCTAGGTACTTGCCCCCCCCCCCAAAAAAATGGAATGGTGAGGAGGAGGAAGAGCAGAGCTTCCCCTATTAGGTGAAGTTCTGTATTAAGATGTTGATATGCATGGATTATTTTTGGAAAAAAAGGATCTTGTTAATGTCACTGTAAGCTTGCCATACACTGATTGAATTTGGCTGGATCCTGGATTTTCAATCTTCTATTGAAAAATCAAGGGAGCCAGGTGGAAAATTGTAGGCCAAACAGTGGCTGTATCCAATCTAATGGACCCAATGGCTCCAGTGGCTGCATCCAATGAAATATTTTGGTATTCTGACAGCTGCCGCCAGCTGTCAGAGCGCAATAGAGGAACATTTTATACTTACCTGATGGTAATTTTCCTTTCCTGATGCAAAGCATGACAGCATATATGGGTAGGCTCCACCCCCTGTGCAAAATGATGCACAAAGTGTGGACCCAATACCAAAAGGAGGGCAGTTTATTGAGCTTCAGAGCCCACCAAACAATGTGGTAACCAACCAGAAAAATTGCCCAGGTATGATACTGAGAACCTTTCCACAATGTATAGCAACATATAATAAAAAAACTAATCAAAAAGAAAAAAGATATTAAATAGCCAAGTAGAACATTATAAGTATCGGGATACAACTAAAGAGAAGCGTACTTACTTCAATATTTAGACAATAGCATGCTTATAATGTACTACTTGGCTATTTAATACCTTTTTTCTTTTTGATCGTTTGCCTTGTTTTTTTTTATTATAGATTTTGCTATACATTGTGGACAGTTTCCCAGTATCATACCTGGGCAATTTTCCCGGTTGGTTACCACATAGTTTGGTGGGCTCTGAAGCTCAATAACCTGCCCTACTTTTGGTATTGGGTCCATATTTTGTGCATCGTTATGCCCCTGTCTTTCGGAGCCGTCTGGCTATTTTTGCCTCTCTGTTGCTAGCGGGTACCCCTGTTTTATGACTATTGTTATTATGCCGTGTTAGTATGTGCTTTATACAAGTACACCTTAAGGGGGTTGCACTGTGGGCCGGTAACTATATTATCTCATATTATTTGTCAGATTGGACTGGCTTTATCTACTTCTGTATAGATTTTGACGAACCAGTTTCTATTGGGACCGTAGCCTTTGAGCTATTCTCCGGATACATATACATGAGACCAATCGCTCTGCAAGATACTGACGTTTGTTTTGTTTGTTTTTCTTCTCCCCTAGTTTGTGTATGACCACCTGCACTGTGTTTTTTTTTTTTTTCCTGTTGAACAAGACTAATGTTTTTAAGTGTATATTGTTGTATCATCACTTGGATTTTAAAATGTATATGTTCTATTTTCAGACAGTGAGATCTGTTCTTTCTATTTGCTATCTGTAGAACCTTGATTGCGTCCCGAAGAAGCCTCACGGGGAAACGCGTAGATACACAAGGGCTCACTGTACATTATGTATTAGTATACATGATTTTTAACCTTTCTTCAATGTTCTATTTATGTTATGTACTTTTCAATAAATATTGTTATTTTTCATACCTCTCTGTTGTTTCTTATGCCTTTAAAGTCCGACTTTTTTCTTTGCTTACTCCCTCTATTTACAGATGTGGCTAGTGCGCTTCTCTTTTGTTTACAATCGCTCTTTTAGGGTATAGAATATACCTACCTGTCCTCACCTTAATGAGCCTGCTGGTCTCTAGGAAAGCTGATTACTACTGGCCCACGGCTGAGCAGAAAGACTGGAGCTATGCCTGGGAGGATTTGTTAAACAACATCAGTAGTAACCACTACAAGCAGCGAACCACATAACCCTGTACCACAAATAACAGAAGCAATTACACATTGATAAACAGGTAAAGGAAATGTAACTAAGCCGATCCTGACTTTCATTTTATCATCAAGGTCCGCATGTAAATGCATAGTGATAAACACATAGCAACCATTAGTACTTGTAGAGTCAATGTAATCACAGGCAAGTAGTGATGGCCGAACGGTTCGCCCGGCGGTCGTTTCGCGGCGAATTTCCGACTTTCGCCGTCCGCGGGTTCGAACGCCTTTTTCCGTCGTTCGCCCCGGCGGACTTACGTGTTTAATGTATACAAGAACTTTAACCTTTCGTGACACGTTTATCATGTGTTACAGGACAACCAATTGAGACATGACAGCTCATGGACACTTGGACATTCCCCCTAACCTATAAATACACCCGATCCGGTGGCCATTTTACATTCTTTCTTCTGTCACTGTAGGGAAAGGATCCTGTGTGGAGTAGGGACAGAGAAAACGCTAGCTATTTGGTACACAAAAGTTCTTTTCAGGACTGGTATAGGTGTTAGGTCAGCAGCCTGAGTTTCTTTTGTCAGTTTAGATAAAGGGACAGAGCGCTGTATGCTGCTATTTTAGGGACAGCTCAGCCAGATTAGTCTTTCTTCATCATCATCATCATCATCATCATTAGCTGTTACTATCAGGTCCACAAAAGAGCTGTTCCAGCTAATCGTTCCAGCCTACTCTTTTTTGCCAATTTGTATAGGGACAGGCAGGAAGCAGTGTGTCAGGCAGTGAGGATAATTTTAAAGACTTGCTGTTACTATTAGTTCCACAAAGGTTCTTTTCAGGACTGGTATCAGTGGTACGGTAATAGGCTTGTACACGTATAATATTCTTTCTTCCAAATATAGAAAGAATATTATACTTGACTGCTGCCCTTCTGCTGCAGTCTGCTAATCATTCACAACTCACTTGTTCCACAAAGCTCTTTATCAGGACTGGTAACTTGGTCTGTCTAGGGTGCTACGGTACATAGGCTTGGGTGCGGTACAGTCTGCTGTTCTGTAAGGACCGCTATCGGTCCACAATACATAGGGTTGCCGTGCACTACTGCTGACCGCTGCCCTATACTGCAGCAGTCCTTCATTGGTATAGGGACTGACGTACAGTCTGCTAATCACTAACACACAACCTGCTTGGTCCACAAAAGTTCTTATAAGGACTGGTAACTTGGTATAGGGTGCTACGGTACATAGGCCTGAGTGCGTTACAGTCTGCTGTTCTGTAAGGACCGCTATCGGTCCACAATACATAGGGTTGCCGTGCACTACTGCTGACCGCTGCCCTATACTGCAGCAGTCCTTCAGCGGTATAGGGACTGACGCACAGTCTGCTAAACACTAACACACAACCTGCTTGGTCCACAAAAGTTTTTATAAGGACTGGTAACTTGGTATAGGGTGCTACGGTACATAGGCCTGAGTGCAGTACAGTCTGCTGTTCTGTAAGGACCGCTATCGGTCCACAATACATAGGGTTGCCGTGCACTACTGCTGACCGCTGCCCTATACTGCAGCAGTCCTTCATTGGTATAGGGACTGACGTACAGTCTGCTAATCACTAACACACAACCTGCTTGGTCCACAAAAGTTCTTATAAGGACTGGTAACTTGGTATAGGGTGCTACGGTACATAGGCCTGAGTGCGTTACAGTCTGCTGTTCTGTAAGGACCGCTATCGGTCCACAATACATAGGGTTGCCGTGCACTACTGCTGACCGCTGCCCTATACTGCAGCAGTCCTTCATTGGTATAGGGACTGACGTACAGTCTGCTAATCACTAACACACAACCTGCTTGTTCCACAAAAGTTCTTATAAGGACTGGTAACTTGGTATAGGGTGCTACGGTACATAGGCCTGAGTGCGTTACAGTCTGCTGTTCTGTAAGGACCGCTATCGGTCCACAATACATAGGGTTGCCGTGCACTACTGCTGACCGCTGCCCTATACTGCAGCAGTCCTTCATTGGTATAGGGACTGACGTACAGTCTGCTAATCACTAACACACAACCTGCTTGGTCCACAAAAGTTCTTATAAGGACTGGTAACTTGGTATAGGGTGCTACGGTACATAGGCCTGAGTGCGTTACAGTCTGCTGTTCTGTAAGGACCGCTATCGGTCCACAATACATAGGGTTGCCGTGCACTACTGCTGACCGCTGCCCTATACTGCAGCAGTCCTTCAGCGGTATAGGGACTGACGCACAGTCTGCTAAACACTAACACACAACCTGCTTGGTCCACAAAAGTTTTTATAAGGACTGGTAACTTGGTATAGGGTGCTACGGTACATAGGCCTGAGTGCGTTACAGTCTGCTGTTCTGTAAGGACCGCTATCGGTCCACAATACATAGGGTTGCCGTGCACTACTGCTGACCGCTGCCCTATACTGCAGCAGTCCTTCATTGGTATAGGGACTGACGTACAGTCTGCTAATCACTAACACACAACCTGCTTGTTCCACAAAAGTTCTTATAAGGACTGGTAACTTGGTATAGGGTGCTACGGTACATAGGCCTGAGTGCGTTACAGTCTGCTGTTCTGTAAGGACCGCTATCGGTCCACAATACATAGGGTTGCCGTGCACTACTGCTGACCGCTGCCCTATACTGCAGCAGTCCTTCATTGGTATAGGGACTGACGTACAGTCTGCTAATCACTAACACACAACCTGCTTGTTCCACAAAAGTTCTTATAAGGACTGGTAACTTGGTATAGGGTGCTACGGTACATAGGCTTGAGTGCGGTACAGTCTGCTGTTCTGTAAGGACCGCTATCGGTCCACAATAGATAGGGTTGACGTGCACCACTGCTGACCGCTGCCCTATACTGCAGCAGTCCTTCAGCGGTATAGGGACTGACGTACAGTCTGCTAAACACTAATACACAACCTGCTTGGTCCACAAAAGTTCTTATAAGGACTGGTAACTTGGTATAGGGTGCTACGGTACATAGGCTTGAGTGCGGTACAGTCTGCTGTTCTGTAAGGACCGCTATCGGTCCACAATAGATAGGGTTGACGTGCACCACTGCTGACCGCTGCCCTATACTGCAGCAGTCCTTCAGCGGTATAGGGACTGACGCACAGTCTGCTAAACACTAACACACAACCTGCTTGGTCCACAAAAGTTTTTATAAGGACTGGTAACTTGGTATAGGGTGCTACGGTACATAGGCCTGAGTGCGTTACAGTCTGCTGTTCTGTAAGGACCGCTATCGGTCCACAATACATAGGGTTGCCGTGCACTACTGCTGACCGCTGCCCTATACTGCAGCAGTCCTTCATTGGTATAGGGACTGACGTACAGTCTGCTAATCACTAACACACAACCTGCTTGGTCCACAAAAGTTCTTATAAGGACTGGTAACTTGGTATAGGGTGCTACGGTACATAGGCCTGAGTGCGTTACAGTCTGCTGTTCTGTAAGGACCGCTATCGGTCCACAATACATAGGGTTGCCGTGCACTACTGCTGACCGCTGCCCTATACTGCAGCAGTCCTTCAGCGGTATAGGGACTGACGCACAGTCTGCTAAACACTAACACACAACCTGCTTGGTCCACAAAAGTTTTTATAAGGACTGGTAACTTGGTATAGGGTGCTACGGTACATAGGCCTGAGTGCAGTACAGTCTGCTGTTCTGTAAGGACCGCTATCGGTCCACAATACATAGGGTTGCCGTGCACTACTGCTGACCGCTGCCCTATACTGCAGCAGTCCTTCATTGGTATAGGGACTGACGTACAGTCTGCTAATCACTAACACACAACCTGCTTGTTCCACAAAAGTTCTTATAAGGACTGGTAACTTGGTATAGGGTGCTACGGTACATAGGCTTGAGTGCGGTACAGTCTGCTGTTCTGTAAGGACCGCTATCGGTCCACAATAGATAGGGTTGACGTGCACCACTGCTGACCGCTGCCCTATACTGCAGCAGTCCTTCAGCGGTATAGGGACTGACGTACAGTCTGCTAAACACTAATACACAACCTGCTTGGTCCACAAAAGTTCTTATAAGGACTGGTAACTTGGTATAGGGTGCTACGGTACATAGGCTTGAGTGCGGTACAGTCTGCTGTTCTGTAAGGACCGCTATCGGTCCACAATAGATAGGGTTGACGTGCACCACTGCTGACCGCTGCCCTATACTGCAGCAGTCCTTCAGCGGTATAGGGACTGACGCACAGTCTGCTAAACACTAACACACAACCTGCTTGGTCCACAAAAGTTTTTATAAGGACTGGTAACTTGGTATAGGGTGCTACGGTACATAGGCCTGAGTGCGTTACAGTCTGCTGTTCTGTAAGGACCGCTATCGGTCCACAATACATAGGGTTGCCGTGCACTACTGCTGACCGCTGCCCTATACTGCAGCAGTCCTTCATTGGTATAGGGACTGACGTACAGTCTGCTAATCACTAACACACAACCTGCTTGGTCCACAAAAGTTCTTATAAGGACTGGTAACTTGGTATAGGGTGCTACGGTACATAGGCCTGAGTGCGTTACAGTCTGCTGTTCTGTAAGGACCGCTATCGGTCCACAATACATAGGGTTGCCGTGCACTACTGCTGACCGCTGCCCTATACTGCAGCAGTCCTTCAGCGGTATAGGGACTGACGCACAGTCTGCTAAACACTAACACACAACCTGCTTGGTCCACAAAAGTTCTTATAAGGACTGGTAACTTGGTATAGGGTGCTACGGTACATAGGCTTGAGTGCGGTACAGTCTGCTGTTCTGTAAGGACCGCTATCGGTCCACAATAGATAGGGTTGACGTGCACCACTGCTGACCGCTGCCCTATACTGCAGCAGTCCTTCAGCGGTATAGGGACTGACGTACAGTCTGCTAAACACTAATACACAACCTGCTTGGTCCACAAAAGTTCTTATAAGGACTGGTAACTTGGTATAGGGTGCTACGGTACATAGGCTTGAGTGCGGTACAGTCTGCTGTTCTGTAAGGACCGCTATAGGTCCACAATAGATAGGGTTGACGTGCACCACTGCTGACCGCTCACCTATACTGCAGCAGTCCTTCAGCGGTATAGGGACTAAGAGTTTTGTCACAGGGTCATTTAAAAAATGACATGCAGAGGAAGAGGCAGGCCCTTCCGCAGGGGTGGTAGGGGTAGGGCAGGAGCAACAGGCTTGAGCCAAAGTGGGAAGTTGCAGAAGGTGCGTTCAATTACTTTAAAGGATGCACCAGACTAGGTTGAGTGGCTCGCTCAGCCTTACTCTTCTGCACCCTCCTCATCCTCTCGATCTGCACCCTCTTCTTCACTCTCTGCTATGTGCACCCCCAAAGACACTACCACCAACAACACGACCACCACCACCACCACCACATACCTTCCGCTTGAGTCACTGGAATTATTTTCCGATCCATATCAAGAGGACATTTCTGATGCGCAGCCACTCTTGGTATTGGATCAGGAAGAGGAGGTAGCAACAAGCGCTACTCAGCAGTCTGACGCCAGTACCCAGATCAGCCCAAGGAGGAGGTTGGTCCCCGGTGTTGCTGCCTACTCTACTTATAGCGGTGGGGAAGGTGACGTTGATGATGACGTGTCTAGTGATGTCACGTGGGTGCCCACAAGAGAGGAAGAGGAGGGGAGTTCAGAGGGAGATATGGACCAGCAGATAGGGAGGAGAAGCAGCAATGACTTACATTGCACAGCAGGGACAAAGCAGACTGCAAATGTATCAGGAGCGAGTCATCGACCATGTACGGTCACATCTGGCGCTCCCAGGACACCGGCACATGGCTCCGCAGTGTGGGCTTTTTTTAACGTGTCCGCTGCTGACAATAGCGTTGCCATCTGCAATCTTTGCAGTCAACGCGTTAGTCGCGGTAAGCCCAATACTCACCTAGGGACGACCGCCTTAAGAAGGCACATGAGCAGCCATCACCGAGCCCAGTGGGAGCAACGGAACACACAAAGCCACACTGCAGGCTCTCACCGTCCAGCCTCGTCTTCTACTTCTCCTTCTCCTCTCTCCTCACAATTGTCCTCCACTCCACCTTCCATCACGCCAAGCTCACATTTTTCTGCAAAAAGGCAGGCTTCCGTGGGCCTAATGTTTGAGCGTAAAAAAATGATGACGCCGGATAACCCTCTTGCCCAACGGTTGGCGGCTGGCTTGTCAGAACTCATAGCCCGCCAACTACTGCCATATAAACTGGTGGACTCGGAGGCCTTTCGCAAATTTGTGGCCATTGGAACACCACAATGGAAGGTCCCAGGAAGGAAGTATTTCTCAGAGAAGGGCATCCCAGAGCTATATGGCCATGTTCAGCGGCAAGTGAATGTATCTCTGGCACACAGTGTCGGTGCCAAGATACATCTGACCACAGACACGTGGTCTAGCAAACACGGGCAGGGAAGGTATATCAGTTTTACTGCCCACTGGGTGAACCTTCTGACGGCCGTCAAGCATGTAACCCGTGGCACCCGTGTAGATTTGGTTTTACCGCCACGGATTGCATGCAGGCCTGACTCTTCTTCTCCTCCTCCTACTCCATCCTCCTCCCTCTCCTCCTCAGCTGCCTCCTCCTTTTCCGCTGCTAGCGTCTCTTCCACTGCACCGCCCAAGCTCCCCAGAACCTATTCCACATGCCAGGTGAGACGTTGCCATGCCGTGCTGCGTCTGTTGTGCCTGGAAGCAAAGAGCCACACTGGCCCGGCACTCCTTTCAGCTTTGCGTTCACAGGCAGATGAGTGGCTAACACCGCTCAATTTGACAGTTGGTAAAGTGGTGTGTGACAACGGTGCCAATCTGCTTAGCGCATTGAAACAGGGCAAAATCACGCACGTGCCGTGCATGGCACACGTCTTAAACTTGGTCGTGCAGCGATTCCTTGTCAAATACCCTGGGGTCCAGGACATCTTGCGGCAGGCAAGGAAAATCTCGGCCCATTTCAGAAGATCTTACACGGCCATGGCTCGCCTTGCTGACATTCAGCGGCGACACCATCTGCCGGTCAGACGTCTTATTTGCGATTGCCCGACGCGATGGAACTCAACCTTCTATATGCTTGATAGGCTGCTCCAGCAGAAACGTGCAGTTAACGTCTACCTGTATGAACTCTGCGAAAGAAACGGTTCTGGGGAGCTGGGTTTTTTTTCACCGCGCCAGTGGCTGCTCATGCGCGACACATGCAGACTTCTGCGGCCATTTGAGGAGATCACCAAACTGGTCAGTCGCAGCCATGGCGCCATCAGTGACATGGTACCTTATGCCTTCTTTCTGGAGCGTGCATTGCGTCGTGTCATTGATCAGGCTGTGGAGGAGCAGGAGCGGGAAGATGAGGAAGTCGCAATGCTGGATGAATTCCCAGGGGGGGCTACTCTATCTGAGACAAGTCAACAACAGGAGTCTGATGAGGAGTCAGAGGAGGATGGTGCCGGGGCGGATGAGCAGGAGCAAGAAGAGCATGCTTTAAACCTTTCTGGGATCCCTGTTGTGCGAGGATGGGGAGAGGAGAATGAAGAGGACGACATTATCCTGGATGATGAGCAGGAGCCAGGCCACCACACCGCTTCCACTTTAGTGCAAATGGGGGCCTTCATGCTCCAGTGTTTTAATAGGGACCCCCGTATAAAAAGCATGAGGGTCAAGGACCAGTACTGGGTGGCAACGTACTTAGACCCCCGGTACAAACACAAAATGGCGGAAATGTTACCGCCGTCGCAGAGGGCTGTCAGAATGCAGCACTTCCAGGCCTTGCTTCGAGAAATGCTGCATTCTGCTTTTGCGTGCGCTGGCAGAGGAGCAATTCCCACTCCCAGAGAAGGATTTGCGGGTACCAATCCAACAGCGCCTGCAAGAAGAGGCCGGTTTGAAGATGTGTTGGTGACTTCGGATATGAGGTCATTCTTTCAGCCGACCCATCGACAGGTGTCATCCGGATCCAGCATCAGGGAACGCCTAGACCGTCAGGTGTCCGACTACATTGGGTTAACGGCCGATGTGGACGCTCTGAGGAGTGATGAACCCCTAGACTACTGGGTGGGCAGGCTTGACCTCTGGCCAGAGCTTGCCCAATTTGCAATCGAACTGTTGGCTTGCCCCTCATCCAGTGTCCTGTCCGAAAGGACGTTCAGCGCAGCAGGGGGGATTGTGACCGATAAGCGTACTCGCCTAGCTCACCACAGTGTTAACTACCTCACATTTCTAAAAATGAATGAGGCATGGATCTCGGAGGAATTCAACACATGTGATCAGTAGACCATGTATATGTCTATAAACAATTTTTGGAATCAAGCACACAGACCTTCTTAATTCATTTGGCTCACTTCCCTGACCCAAAAAAGCACACCGTACTATATGCCCCTACCCTCCTCTTTGAAGAGGTTGAGCGGTGTCATATTTCTACTGGGGCTGCTTATTATGAGGGGTTCCCACCATCCCTGTGCTGTGCTGACTTCCTCCTGGGTGTTCTTATTATGAGGGGCTCCCACCATCCCTGTGCTGTGCTGACTTCCTCCTGGGGGTTCTTATTATGAGGGGATCACACCATCCCTGTGCTGTGCTGACTTCCTCCTGGGGCTGCTTACGGTGCTGCTGTCAGCGCTGTATGTCACGGAGCTGCTGTCAGCGCTGTATGTCACGGAGCTGCTGTCAGCGCTGTATGTCACGGAGCTGCTGTCAGCGCTGTATGTCACGGAGCTGCTGTCAGCGCTGTATGTCACGGAGCTGCTGTCAGCGCTGTATGTCACGGAGCTGCTGTCAGCGCTGTATGTCACGGAGCTGCTGTCAGCGCTGTATGTCACGGAGCTGCTGTCAGCGCTGTATGTCACGGAGCTGCTGTCAGCGCTGTATGTCACGGAGCTGCTGTCAGCGCTGTATGTCACGGTGCTGCTGTCAGCGCTGTATGTCACGGAGCTGCTGTCAGCGCTGTATGTCACGGAGCTGCTGTCAGTGCTGTATGTCACGGAGCTGCTGTCAGCGCTGTATGTCACGGAGCTGCTGTCAGCGCTGTATGTCACGGAGCTGCTGTCAGCGCTGTATGTCACGGTGCTGCTGTCAGCGCTGTATGTCACGGAGCTGCTGTCAGCGCTGTATGTCACGGAGCTGCTGTCAGCGCTGTATGTCACGGAGCTGCTGTCAGCGCTGTATGTCACGGAGCTGCTGTCAGCGCTGTATGTCACGGAGCTGCTGTCAGCGCTGTATGTCACGGTGCTGATGTCAGTGCTCTGTATTACGGTGCTGCTGTCAGTGCTCTGTATCTCCTGCACCCTCTTGTTTGCCTACCCTGGTCCCTGACCTTCCCTCTCCTCCATTGCCTTCATTAGCTCCATAGTCCTGAATTGTCAGAACAATTTCCCAAATAAAAAAAAAATGCTTGTAGTTATCGATCCCAAATTCACCTCATACATGTATTATGCTATTGTCCAGGTGGTGGGACTACGTGCTACCCCCTAATAATTACCCCGTGGCCGCAAATTCGACCTAAAGGTTTGCGAAATTCGCCTCCCATTGAAGTCAATGGAGCCCGCGGCGAACGGTCGTTTTCGCGAACGTTTGTGTCCGTTCGCGTTTCGCGTTCGCGAAACGTCCCGTCGGAAGTTCGTCCATCACTACAGGCAAGCAGCACAGGTTCATAGTCATCAAACGATTAGCACTAGCAGGATAACTCCACCTTAGACACATGTACTGCAAAGGTCCATACCACAACCAAGCATTAAAACATTAATACACACTAAGCCCAGCTTGCTGGACCAGGCCATGCATTATTGGGAAAGGCTCAGCACCATCTGTTATCAGCCTAAGCATTAGAAATACTGCAGACGCAGACCACAACCTGTGAAGCATTAGCAAACAGAGTGGCGCTATGGACAGCCAGTAAGATTCACATGTGTGATATATGCTTTCCAGTGGTGCAAGCTAACAGCATATCTGCAGACACTAATGCCTCGTACACCCGTTCTGATTATCGTACAACGTATCATTCGCATTTTGTTGCATAAAACTAATATCGAATACAACAGTGCAAAATGTGCTCTATGAAAAGTAAGATTTTTGTCATATGATTTTGGAAAAACCTTTCGCTGTGCGTAGCTACGTATTTGAAATGATGTCAATTACGTGTGACCCCTGTGTCCTTCTGGTTTATCTTCATGTTTCCAATCATGCGGCGTGGTGTTCGTCTATCGATTTTTAGCGGACGCATACTGTACTGATTAAACGATTGTCGTACGATGGGCTGTCGTCCGAGAAAAGTTTTCGCGTTTGTCCCTTCGGATTTTGTTGGACGGACCGTCGTGATCGGCTGTCGAAAGCTGTGTACCAACGATCAGATTATCGAACGATGTATCTGAAAGTGATTTTTTTTATCATCCTATAATAGGAACGTGTGTACGAGGCATAAGTCAAGCCTGTAGGGCTAAGCCTGGCTGTGTTAATAGGAAGGCTTCAGCCCAGCCCAGCACACCTGTTATCTTCATTAGCAGCATTGCAGACACAACCTGTGAGGCATTAGTAAACAGACTTGTACAATGGACAAGCCAGTGCAAGTTAACAGCATACTTGCAGCAGTAACTGAATACTATAAACTTGTGCACCAGATGGTGCCTTACCACCTGCATGCTTCATGGCCAAAACAGGAAGTCTAGTGAATGTCCATCCATGGATTCATGATGAAGGAGCAATCCCTAGAGACCACCAGATGCCATCACCCCCCTTATCCTGGATCCTGAGGGGGTGGGGTCTCCCCCATTTAGGAGATATACGGCCTGTACAGCAAGGAGCTTCGTCACAGGAGAGGCTTGAAGCCGTGTGGCTTGGCCAGATGAATCCGGCAAGGTAAGGGGAAAAAATCCTGCTTTCAGCAGCAGCATTACCGGCTGTAACAGTAAGCAAAAAAGAGAATGCTGCCTGCAGGGAGGAGACTTAAAGCGGCGTTCCAACTGTTAAAATTTTTATTTTTTTTTGATAAATATTGCTATTTTAAAACTTCTATTTATAGCACTCCTCTTTCTGGGATGTATAGCCGCTCAATTGCCGATTTCATAGATATCTTGTATTCCTTCTTCCTGGCAATTTCCATATTGCTTGTGGTCATGTGAAGCCCACAAACACTATCTTCCGGGATCAGGGCATCTGAGTGACCAGCATGCACTGCCCATACTTGCATATGCACAAGAGGTACGGCTTGCAGTGCCGTACACTTCTGATGTTGCCATCACAACAGGTGGTGGCATCGGAAGTGCCCGCCCCGTTGTGATGGCAATGAAGCCCTCAGAGCTGCACACTGACTCCTGGGAAATGATGACACACATCTCCCAGGAGCACTAGCGACCATGGGCGCCAAGGGAAATGACGTCAGGCGCCAGGGAGAGGAAGAGGCAGATTACAAGGGACCCCTTAGCAACAGCCAGGAAAGAGTGAGTAAAAAGTAAAAAAAAAACACATATTGTTGCTTAGGTTTATTGCTGCTGAATACTGCAAAGTAAATTTTATGGGTGGAACTCTGCTTTAATTATATAGTATAACCGGTCCTGGAATAGGGTAGGGGGCGGAGCCTACTCATACATATATGCTGTCATGCTTGTGTCAGCAAAGCTCAGCAGGGGAAGTCATCTGTCTGCACTGTATAAAGTGATATAAAATAGATTTTTTTCAGTGTAGGGCCAACCTTATTCCTGTTAGGAACATTTTATATTATTTTTTTATAACTGAAGTCAGAATCCATCCCATACCTCTTCTTTTTTTAATTTTTTACAATTTTTTATTAGTTTTTCAAATTGGGAGTAAAAAAAGACCTTACACAGGGCCAACAAAAGACAAGTACATAGAGAACAACAAGTCGGGACATCCTATACCTTTAAAGGTTTGATGGGTGCTTAACCAATGATGATGACAAGGTAACTTCGTACGATAAATGCATATAAAAATAAATTAATTTAATTACCGTATATACTCGAGTATAGGCCGACCCGAGTATAAGCCGAGGCCCCCAATTTACCCCCAAAAAACTGGGAAACCTATTGACTCGTGTATAAGCCGAGGGTGAGATATGCCTGTCCATCCCTGTGTGTGTGTCCATCCATCCATCCATCCCTGTGTGTGTGTGTGTCCATCCATCCATCCATCCCTGTGTGTGTGTGTGTGTCCATCCATCCATCCATCCCTGTGTGTGTGTCCGTCCATCCATCCATCCCTGTGTGTGTGTCCATCCATGTGTGTGTGTGTGTGTGTGTGTGTGTGTGTGTGTGTGTGTGTGTGTGTGTGTGTGTGTGTGTGTGTGTGTGTGTGTGAGGCCTTGTGTGTCCAGCCTACCTGTGTCCCCAGCCTCCGTCCGGTCCCGAGCCTCCGTCCGGTCCCGTCCCGTCCCGAGCCGAGCCTCCGTCCGGTCCCGTCCCGTCCCGAGACTCCGTCCGGTCCCGTCCCGTCCCGAGCCGAGCCGAGCCGAGCCTCCGTCCGGTCCCGTCCCAGGATCACCGCTCTTCGTCGGCGCCCATTTTCCTGTTCAAATGCCGCGCCTCCCTGTCTGTGATAGGCGGAACACAATTTCCCAGCAGTCTGTGTTCCGCCTATCACGGCCATCCTTTCATCCTCGTCCGTAGTACGAGGATGAGCGGATGTCCGTGATAGGCGGAACACAGGCTGCTGGGAAATTCAGTGTTCCGCCTATCACAGGCGAAGGCGGAGCCGGAGGCGCGGCTTTTGAATTAGAATAGAATGGCCGCTGTCTGTCTGCTCGACACGCTGATCGAGCAGGCAGACAGCGATGACTCGAGTATAAGCCGAGGGGGGCACTTTCAGCCTCAAAAAAGAGGCTGAAAATCTCGGCTTATACTCGAGTATATACGGTATAAGCAATCAATCTTTTTGATTACAAAATGTTTGTAATTTAATTTTTATTTATTTTCATATGCATTTATGTATATATTATTGATGATTGGTTTGATAGTAGGTAGGATTTTATACTAGAAGACAAATAGCGCCACACCTTGTGTTAATCACTTTTCAGTGAACACATATGAGAGTGTTTGTAGGCTGGGGCTGCTTAGAGGTCTAAGCCCCCATTCACATTGGGCCAATTTGACATGCGATTTGAAATGTCAAATCGCATTCCAAATCGGAGCCTATTGCCAGCAACGGCAGTGTCCGAAACGGTGAGACTCCAACTTTGTGGCGCCGCACCGGTTCACAAAAGTAGTTCCTGCACTACTTTTGGTGACTTCAGGGGTGATTTCAATAGACATCTGTGCATAAACCCACACAGATGTCTCCCAAATAGCTCCCCGAAGTCAGATTGAAATGCCGGTTTGAAATCGTGTGAGTTCATCTGAACTCGCTTGATTTCAAACCCGCATTCAGTGTGAATCTAGGCTTAGAATACATCAGCATAGCAACTCACAAGACTCACATATACAGAACTTCGTAAGATAAAGCCAACATCCTATATGGAATAGGGAATCCCATTATAGACTGAGCAATATTTTATGCCAGGGGACAATTCCGTCCTTATTAAACCTATTTCCTACACAGCGACCATCATTTATGCAAACGTTGGAATTTTGGCAGTTACTGTCATTTTGGTTTACAATTCGTTCAAGCAAGTCTCTGGGTAGAGATTTAACACAACTTGAAATTCTCCTGACACAAGATCAAAAACCAAAACATGTTATATCAGCACTATATAAGATGTTTATTATTAAAAATCACCCGGAGCTCCCGGAATATATAAATAAATGGGCTAATGAGATCAATGCTCAAATTGAGGTTGGGGAAGGGGAGAAGGCATTTAATTTTTCTCACTGTTTATCACCGACAATTAAAGTACAAGAGACGAACTATAAGTTGCTCTCAAGATGGTACTGGAGCCCAGTGACACTCCATCGTATATACCCAGAAAAATCAGATATATGTTGGCGTTGCCATACAGACAAGGGCTCATTGCTTCATATTTGGTGGGAATGTCCCCTAATTTTTGTTTTTTGGGAAAAGATTATGCAATTATACACATTAGTTACTGGGGAGGTAATCCCAAACACACCACAAATCACCCTTCTCTCTATGTTACCAGGAACATATAAAAACATCAAAAAGAATCTTCTCGGGTACTGGTTGACGGCAGCAAGAACTGTGATACCGCGGCACTGGCGATCAACTCATTCTCCTTCGATAAATGAATGGGCCCTAGAAATGGATAACATAGAGAGAATGGAGATACTTTTAGTACAAGAATTAGATACATATGAAAGGTGCCTCGTTTTGGACTCCCTGGAGACAGCATATGAAATTGGTAAAAAATTGAGGAAGGAGGGAAGAAATGGAAGGAAAGATTTCGCTGGAGAGAGGAGGGGAGAAGGGAGGAGAGAGGGAAGGGAGAGAAACATGGGGGGGGGGGGGGGTTGGGTGTTTATTTTTCCCTTTTTTTTTTTCTTCTTTTTTATATGTTAAAATATCCTAGATATGTATGGGAGGGGGGAAGGGAGGAAATAAAATAATAAATGTGATTATTATGTATAAGTAATGTATATGTTTGAAATTGTTTCATCATGTGTAATACATTATAATAATTAAAAATAAAATTAGAATTGAAAAGATAAAGCCAACACCAAAAAGTGTGACTTCAATAAAAAATTTAATTTTAGAGTGCTGTTTTTTTTTTGTTTTTTTTTATTTATAGAGGATACAAT
This sequence comes from Lithobates pipiens, assembly GCF_037356315.1. NCBI lineage: Eukaryota > Metazoa > Chordata > Amphibia > Anura > Ranidae > Lithobates > Lithobates pipiens. Next base: position 52,593,197 of record NW_027507789.1, on the reverse strand, counting down.
GTAGTCAATAAAATAGGTTATGTAGGCAATGAAATAGGTTTTATTAGAGGCAAGCTGAAATCATATGGAAGGAATAGAAACCAAAGAAAGAAATGGAAAGGGAGGGACATATTGAAAGATCAAAGCATTCACAGTGCCAACCTTGGCAGAAGATGACTGCAGTCTGAGATGGTGGAACAAGCTATAGTCATACAGAAGGGGTGGGGGGCACTGAAAAGGAAAGAAAGAGAATGTCAGGAAAGGGTAACTAACATGATTTTAAATGTGTTTATCTCTGTCCCTTTTTGTGAACCCTACATTATTTAGCAGTATTTTGCTGTAAATATGTTATCATTATGACTGGAAACAAATGAAACTTCCATGACCAGACCACATATTTGTCAGTTTATTTTAAAATAACGTTTTTTCAAACTGCTTGATTTAACCACATGACATCCAGAAGATTTACCCCCCCCCCCCCCCCAACCAGGCCACTTTTTGCGATACGGCACTGCATAGCTTTAACTGACAATTGCAAGGTCATCCAACGCTGTACCCAAATAAAATAACATTTTCCCAGAAATAGATTTATTTTGGTAGCATTTGATCACCACTTTGATAAAGCGTCAGGACCGCGAAATGCATTGCCATGGTAACCTGGTAGCTTGCTGTCCAAGCCTTGTTTTGGTCCAGTGGTTGTGGCTTTCTCCCAGCTCTCCAGCAGTTCCTGTCTGGTCGCTTCCTGTCTGCTGTGACATCACTTCTAGTTCGCAGGTTGGTGGCTGGCCACTGCTTCCTTTATCCATCTACTCTATATATATATTGGGGAGAACCCCACCCTTGGAGCCCCTCTGAAATTCCACCATAACCGGGTGGCCCCGCCCCCTCTGACTCTACAGGGAAGCCAGGATGTCACCGTGTGGCCCCGTCCTCAGTTATAAAAAGAGCTGTCACCTGAGAGAACGTTCATTACAGTGGGTGCTTCCCATGGAGGCGGATCGGTGGCAACATTTTGTTTTTTTATTTTTTAATAAAGGACTTGTCCCCAAGCCGTGTCATGTCATTTTTACCATTTTCACACTTTTCTTGTGAAATGGTAGGGGTACATTTGTACCCCGTTACCATTTCACACAGGGGGAGGCCAGGATCTGGGGGTCCCCTTGGACTTGGTTTTCTCACGGACAACACGCAGTTTGCTGTTACAAGCGGATCTTTCGGTGGACAGCTTCCATCCAATGTGGCTGCAGATAAGATCTTTGATGATTTATATTTCTACCGACGACCCCTGTGACGCTGTGCCGACCTGAGCCTGGGACACTGGAAACCACCAGTGCCTCCGGACGGGACCGCATAGTGCATGAGGATCACCTCCTTTGGAGTCTTTGTCGCCCACCAGATCATCTATTTGAATACTCCCGAATATTCCTAAACATGATGTGCCTGTTTTTATACTACAAAGAGTGAGTGCATTTCTACTGAAACAAATAAAACGTGTACTATATTGCTGCACTTAGGTTGGCGCTGCTTATCTCTGCTTTTGTTTTTCTCTAAAGGTGCCTTGTACCCTTCAGCATGCTGCCTCCAGTTTTGTGCAACGAAATTCCTTTTTCCTGTGGGTATATACCCAGATTATAGACATTTTAATTTTAATCTTCACTTATATTCATTGACTAATCGCTGTTTTTTAGAAAGTATCTGACTTTTTAACAGCATCTGATCCTTGGACATCCTCTAACAGCATCTGATCCTTGGACATTCTCTAACAGCATCTGATCCTTGGACATTGTTTTTTTTTTTAAACTTCCCCTTGTTGTTTGTTCCCCTTCCACCCCCTCCTCTGAAACAATTCTATGTATACAGTCTTTACCAACTAGCGCAACAAAAATGTGTTTTTTATTTTGCATCCACCTGAATGGGCTGCCCTACACACAGCAATCGCCCCAAAGAAACTTCAGATTTTTTTTTTAGAGTGGAGCTTGGCACACAACCCACAAAACATCAAGATGTCCCATAAGCCACATGTAGTGCATCCAATTGAAATCAACGGGCTGCACTATGTGTGTCACAGAAAAAACGAGCCACAAAATGTGCTCTCCCACTATGCTAGATGTGAATGGGGCCTGAACATGAAATTGGTGCATTTACACAATGAGGCTCTATTCACATCTGTGCGTTTCCTTGAATTTCAGAAAATGCTCTGCATCAAAAATCACAGTAAAAAACGTGCCAAGCTCCACTCAAAAAATTGTTCTGAAGCTTCTTTGGGGCAATTGCTGCGTGTAGGGCAGCCCATTCGGGTGCTGCCTTAAGTTTGATAAGTGAAAATGCTCCAAAATGCCTCCCCCCACCTCGCAAAAAAAACAAAAAAAAAAAAAACGAATGTGAGTTCCCGCTATGCAGAGATGTGAAAGGGGCTTGACAGCTGAGTGTTTCTGTCCACTCCCTCCTATGTACTCATATAAAGATGGCTTTATGCTATGCAGTCTGATTTTATATTGTTTATTTAGTGAGAAAGGTGATCACTGATTGCATTCCATTTAAAAAATGTGCAGCTGGGAATAGGTGGGTGGGTAGGTAGGCCGGTGGAAAATGCAGGGTGTGTGCTAATGAGGTCAGCGCGGTCAACTCCTTCCTATGTCATGACCTTTAGTCTGTCTAGGAAGTAAGGAAGAAGCAATGGTTATGTTTGGAAACATGGATGAGGACCAGTGAAGTAAATGACTGTAGATTTAACAATTTTTAAAAAAAAAAAGTACATGAATGTTCTATTGGTACATAGGGGAGCTGGAATTTAGAAGAAAGTGAACTTATCCTTTAAACTGCTGTGCTCATTGGGGCCTTTGCCTTGGTTGACATATCTTGAGTATCTCTGCTGTGTTCCTGTTTAAGGTCTTTACCCGGCTGATGTCCCTCCTGGTTCCTGATCCTGATCTTTGGCTTCCTGATTACCGGCTCGTCTGATTACCCGTTTTGAACCTTGTCTTATGGCTGGACTACATTTCTGATCTGTACTATTTTTACTATTACATTAGAGTTTTTACTACATTTTCTGTCTCAGTCTGATTAATGATTCCTGACTGAGATTCCTGATCTGTCTCAGTCTGATTAATGATTCCTGACTGAGATTCCTGATTCCTGATTCCTGAATGAGACTGGTACCTTTTGGCAATAGTATGAAATAAAACAGTGACCCTGAGTTATGAATATATATATATTTCCCATAACTCCCAACTTTCTGAAATGGGAATGAGGACACCTATTAGCAAAAGTATGTAGGTATAGGACATACCACGCCCCCTTAAAGGAGAATTGTCCCAAAAAAATTATTGGTTAAACCCACAAGTGCTTTCCTTTATATTGTCTTTTGGAATTTACAAATGCAGCAGCTTAGAAATTGGTTGAAAGGTTTAGCACTGGGAATCACTTCTTGATAAATAAGTAGTGCATTTTATATAAAACTATAAAGATCGGATCAAAATGAGGCACAAATGAGAAGGAAAGAGGAACAAAGGGACTTTGTTCTAAATGAGGGACAGTTCCTCGAAATCAGGGACAGTTGGGAGGTATGCATTTCCATTAGTAAAGCAGTAGGTTTATTGCCACCAATGCATGCCGGGGGAGATTATAAATATTTGGGGTGGACCTTCTCAGCTATCTCTTCCTCTGGACTGTGGCCTGGGAAGGTGCTACTGAGTGATGTGATTTGTAAGTCTTGTAGCCTGTGAGGGGTCTAGCGTGTGCTCTGTGCTGGGAGTTAGGCCACAAGTGGTCCTTAAAGCTGTTCTGCCTGGTTAAGAAAGCAACTGTGCCAAGATTGAGGCCCAGGAGGACCTTTCCGGAGAAAGGAGCCTAGAAAAGGCTGGTTTTCTTGCCAAGGGCCTGGTGACTTTCTTGCAAGGATGCATGGAGGTCTGGAAGGATGTACAGGGGTACTGGATTAGTACAGGAAAGTGTTCTAACCAGCCAGAGGTGCTATCTATAGTGTTGCTGATATTGACTAGTGTTGCTGGTGTTTCTGCTGCCAGTAGGTGTCACTGGTACCTCTGGCAATAGCATGAGAGGACACAGTGATCCAGAGTTCTTGAGTTATGAATATTTACATTTCCTCTAGTCAACCAGTAGGTGGTTTGTTGTCACTGGTGCCTGCTGAGGGAGAGTATGAATACACAGGGTGGCCTGTGAGGGGTCTAGCTTTCTGTTCTTGGGAGTTAGGCCAAACGTCGTCCTTGAAGCTGTTCTACAAGGGTCTAGTGACTCTCTTGGGAGGATGCATGAAGGTCTGGAAGGATGTACAGAGGTACTTGATTAGTAAAGAAAAGCCTACTAACCAGTCAGAGATGCTACAGTGTCACCGGTATTGACTTAAAGGCCCTTACAATGTACAAGCTGAATCTGGGAATCTGTTAATGTTGCTTGAGTATCTGCAGCCCTTATCCCTCTTTTATTGTATGATGAGTAATAAAGTCTCCTAAACGAAGACTAAAGTCCATTTTCTCAGTCCCCAATTTTTATCCATGGACCAGCCTTGGGGTAAAATGTCAGCCCACCCTTGCACTTAGGATCTCTCAAATGCCTTCGGGGGTCCAGGGGGGTTCTACATTTACAAACTTCGAAATTGTTCAGAGTAATACGAGTAGGCTAGAAATAATTGAAATACAATTTAGAAATGATTTTACATTTTGACCATAGATACCCTTTAAAAATAAAATGGAGGAGCTCCAAAAGAGCCAATAAGTAATAATCCATTTTTTTTTTTTACATCTAAGTTTCAACTTTCTGAAGTCATGTTGTATTTTCAATCAAAATGAGGGGGGATTAAAGAAATGTTGCATTGTAAAAGTAGTACTTCTCTTTTTTTCTTTCAATTTTTCTGGTAGAGTGATGCAAAAACACAAAGACTAAAAAGGGGATGGGGGTCTTGTAGATTTTAAGAACACAGGGCCAAGCCTACCGCTTTTTTTAACAGCTGCGTCATTTTTTCTTTAGCTGCCACCAAAACAGAGCAAATCTATCAACTGGGTAGCCGATTTTCATTTTATAACATTATTCCCTATTGTCAGGACAGACGTGCTTACAATTCTGCAAATCACAGTTCATTCATGCCCACAGGACATCATTATAAATGACTATGCCAAAGATAGAGAAGACTGTCAGCAGTCAGATCACTCAGGTACAGCCGACCGTCATCTAATATATTTGCTTGCATATGGCATGATATCGAATGAGATAAAGCCAGTCATTTTATTGTTTTCAGCACTATAAAACATATCTTGCTACTCAAATCCAACTCTACAGACATAATGGAGCAGAAAAATGTTTATTACATCAGCTGCACTGCCATCTTCTGGTGGCAACGAGACACAGCAAGTGCAGCAAATCACAACTAAGAAGGCAAGGGCTGACCTACAAAATTTTAAACATGAGGCATGACACAGGTTCTGGAAAAATGGGTCACATCATTCGTGTCTGAAAGAAGAAAAATTATTCTATTCTGAAGAAATGTATACGACACTGTTACAGCAGAAACTACTTAGAGGAGAAAGATAAATGTGTGCTGAGACACGGAGTACAGCTCTGAATACAAAATGTGTAGAAACAGATATGATTGAAAATGTCCATTTTTATTCCTTTCAAAGGAATAACTGAACAGTTTTCCCATGATTATTACTCTTTTCTGTTTTACATTTTCAACTGAACAGTAACAATTAACCTCCAAGCTTCTTTTTGAGATTTGTTGTTTACAAGTTAAAAACTTTTTTTTGCTAGAAAATTACTTAGAGCCCCCAAACATTATACTTTTTTTTTCGAACACCCTAGAGAATAAAATGGTGGTCGTTGCAATACTTTGTGTCTCACCGTATTTGCGCAGCTGTCTTACAAGCGCACTTTTTTGGAAAAAATAAAAAATTTTAATTAAAAAATAAGATAACAGTAAAGTTAGCCCATTTTCTTTATATTGTGAAAGATAATGTTACCCCGAATAAATTGATACCCAACATGTCACGCTTCAAAATTGCGCCCGCTCGTGGAATGGTGACAATCTTTTACCCTTAAAAATCTCCACAGGCGACGTTTAAAAAAAATCTACATGTTGCATGTTTTGAGTTACAGAGGAGCTCTCACTCTACCAATCGTGGCAATACCTCACATGTGTGTGGTGTGAACACTGTTTTCAAATGTGGGCGCTACTCGCGTATGCGTTCACTTCTGCATGCAAGCTCAGTGGGACGGGGTGCGTTTACATTTTTTGTTCTTATTTATTTTACCTTTTATTTTTTACTTTTACACTTCTTTAAAAAAAAAAAAAATTGTGTCACTTTTATCCCTATTACAAGGAATGTAAACATCCCTTGTAATAGAACAAAAAGCATGACAGGACCTCTTAAATATGAGATCTGGGGTCAAAAAGACCTCACATCTCATATTTACACTAAAATGCAAAAAAATTAAATTAACTCTCATTATCATATCCCAATATAGACCTCAGTCTTGAAGCAGTACTGTATAGGCCACTGTGATGGGCCAAGTTAAAATTTTACCATAGTTTAGGATGCTCGCCACTTCCGTTCGTCCTTCCTCCACACACAGATTGGATGTACAACATATGCGTGTTAACTTGATATAGACTGCGCATGCGTGAAACTCCACCCACATCGCCCGCCCCTGATGCTCTTTCTCGAAGATTCCCCGCCCGGTCTCTTTTGCGCCGCAGTGGGAGAGGAACATGGCGGAGACACACCAGGTGACTAATAGTAGTGATGAGGAGGAAAGCCCGGAGGCCAAAACTCCCCAAACCAGGAGGAGGTTTAAGGCCTCCAATATGTCCTTTGAGGATATGGTCCACATATTGAGGAGGGCCGACTATGATGCTAAGAATTAGTTTTTTTGACATTTTAAAAGCCAAATTTTGAAGATGCACATGGTGTGTCAACATATGCTATCTGCCATCAGGGATCTCAATATACACGTTTTGTGGGTGCAACCCCTTCCTCGTAACTCTAGTAGGTGAGAGGAAGGGGTTGCACCCCCCAAAACATGTTGAACCCCCATGATGGTAGATAGCAGATATTGATATTATCCATTTGGACTCCCAATTTGTGAGCATATTCAAAATTTGGCTTTTACAGGGGTGACATCACCCCATCCGATGAAGGCAATATCAAGACATTTTTGACACTATAATGTCTGATATTGCCCTCAGTTTTTATACGTTGAACTTTGTAAGTTCCAGAGTTGTGTATGTTATGTTTTAAAATATGCCTGTTTGTAAAAAAAAAAAAAAAAATATTGAGAAAAAAAGCATCTTTTTCTAAAAAAAAGTCTAAACGCACATGTAAATGTGCACAGAGTAAAAATGTTGAGAAACAACAATGTGTGGCTTCTTCTTTCAATGCTCAATACCAGTTTTGTAAGTAATTTTGTGTTTACAGTGACAATGGGGCTTATTTATTAAAGAAAAATTCACTTGGAGAACCTAGGAGACAGCCAAAAAGAAAAGCAAGCAATAAAGAAATTTCAAGATTTTATCTGATCATTTTTATTCATTAACAAAAAACTAGACATTGTCTGGCATTGCAATGGCCTCCCTACCCGTAAAATAATTAACATATTTCTCCCTAACACGGGCGCTTGGGGGGGGGGGGGCAAGCCAGTACAGCCAGTATCCAGGCCCATCAAGGAATTCTCTGTAATAAGTCCGGCCTCAGGCCCAACTGAGGCTATATAATTCTGTGAATTTTTTCTTAAATAATTGTGCAGTATGAAGCAGCATAGGATGATATGGTTGATTTAGTAGTCTACCATATGGATTGCTGTCAGAAACAGGCAGAACCGGCTGGCCATTATCCCGAAGGTATTCTCAAGGACTCTTCTCGCTCTGGCCAGGCAGTAGTTAAAAACCCTCCTCTCTGGGGTGAGAGGGTCCTTTGGGGGAATGGCCTCATCAGGTGCTCGCCCAGACCGGAGGCTTCATCTGCAATAAAGTCGAAGGGGAGTCCTTCCACATTATCCGCATCAGGTGGCAATGCCAGGCCACCAGTCTGGAGACGCTGGTAAATCTCCTTCTGGGCGAAGACTCCTCCATCCGGCCGTTCTTCCCCACATCCACATAGGAACTCATAGTGTACCGACACCACCGCCATTAACACTACACTATTAAACCCCTTCTAGTTATAATAGTAAGACCCCGAATGGGGTGGTGGCACAATGTGGACATGCTTCCCATCTATAACCCTTCTACAGTTGGGAAAGTCCCAATGGTCAACAAAATGGGAGGCCACATTCTGCCATTCCTGTGGCGTGGATGCAAACTGTGGAGTCAAACAAGAAAAAATATATAAGTACTTTTGCACATAACATTGCAAGCATATTATACAAAAAACATTCTTGCACAACATCAGTATAACATTTATTTTAAGGAGTATTTAAAGACAAAAATATAAGGCCCACTTATCAGACTGTGGGATCCAAAAAAAAAAAGCCTCCAGCACTCTGCCTGAATTTAAGGAATTTAAGGACACACATAACATTTGGACACATTTTAGGGGGTGTTTCAGGGAAAGCAGTACAATGTAGCTGACAATATACATTGTTAAGGGACTAGGCTATAGGTGTATATGGGCCCAGGATAGCATTCTGGGGAGGTTAGTGGAGGCAAATATGCATGTAGACCAAAAAAGGAGCATTAAAATCTTCCAGCATGCATGAGGATAAAGGGGACTTTCACAGCATATTTCAATCATGGTAATTACGGAATAATGAAATACATACAATACATTAGCAAACATTAAATACATATAATGTGATGTTAAAGAAGAAAACTTACCTTAATATAGTCCTTCTGCAGGACCTGAATGATTGCAGAACAGGTCTCTGAAATAATGATCCCCAGAGCCCTGGGGGGAGATGCCTGTTGAGAACTTGAGGTCCTGCAGGCTTCTCCCAGTCGCCAAGTACCGCAAGATGGTGACTAGCCTCTGCTCTGGAGTGATGGCTTGCCACATGCAGGTATCCTGCCTGCTGATATAAGGGATGAGCAAATCCAACAGATGGTGAAAAACGGGGTCCGTCATCCTGAGATCATTCCTGATATCATCAGGATTAGTCTCCTGGATTTTACGAAGCAAAAGCATGTGCGAGAATTGGTCACTCTGCAGTAACCAATTCTTGGTCCATGAACTCCTCCTTGCCCTGTTCATGGACTGAGCTTGGGTCAAAGTATGAATCCCAACACCAAGCCCTTACACAGCACGAACTCTACAACGAGTATGTACCCACACCATGGTTTCAAAACGGTCGACTGGTCAGAACGAACTTAACAGAACACACTGAATAACAGCAAGGCCTGTGAAGAGTGAGCTGAAAATCAGCAACAAGCGGACCAGAGCAGACTGGAAAACAGATATGAACTGACTGCATGCACTGAAAACCAGATACAAACCCACAAGCACAAACTGAACAACAGTGAAACGATCTGAAAAAGCTGGAGTCTGAAAAGCATGAATCGGCTCTCACCAAACTTCTACTAACACGAGATTAGCAGAAGGAGCCCAAAGGGTGGCGCACTGGGAATTGAACTTCCTTTTTCTAGTCCCGTCGTATGTGCTCTACATCACCACGTTCTTGACGATTGGATTTTGGTGTGTCCGTGTGTACACAAGGCGTCGGGAAAACCTTCAGAGTTTATTCCGATGGGAAAAACGGTCGTGTGTACGCGGCATAAGTCTGGGGAGAAGCAACTCGGTAAAATATTTAAACATGAAGCCACAAATATGAGAATATGTAATGATATTACAACTACTGGTTGAGCTCTCCCATCACCTTTGCTGGTGGTGTTGTCTCTAATGGTAGTGGTTACATAAATGCAAAACTTGTGAGTTTAAGTCCTGAGGTGATCACCTCCTTGCGTTTTATTAAAGTTGCAGAAACTCATAGCAACCAATTGGCTTTCGGGATAGGTACTTGATTGCTGGGGGTTACTGCACTTTGTAGGCAGCAGATGAGATGGTCTCCTGTGGTTGAAGGCAACTGAGTATTGAAAGTGCACTTAGGAGGAGGCAAAGTGGGAGACTAGTCTAGGTCTGATGGTAAAAAAAAATTGTAAAATGTTTGAATATTAATGCACTAGTCCTAAGGTATTCCATGATATTAAAGCTCTAGTTCTGAAAAACGCTTACCATCATATTGGTTGCTATATGTTATTGCACTTTGTGGGCAGCAGTTTAGATAATGCCAATGTTTGTGACAATGGTACCATTTTACCAGATGGGAATGAAAGATTTGTCTAGGTCTAATGGTAGCAGTTTAGTAAATTGTGTGAATATTATTCCACTAATCATGTGGTATTCCATTGAATGAAAGGTATAGCTTTGAGCTGTCAGAAGCAGTGACCTTGTATGTAAGACACTGAACTAGCAAGTAAAATGGTTGCAAGTTCAAATTCCCAGGTGACCTTTCTGAGAATCATTTATTAAAATTGCAAAAACCTAAAGTCACCAATCACCTTTCAGAGGACTTATTAAAGAGGAGCTGCACCTAAAAAAAAAATATTAAAAGCCAGCAGCTACTAATATTGCAGCTGCTGACTTTTAATAAAATCACACTTACCTGTCCCAGGTTCCAGCGATGTCGGCGGCAGATGACGAGCGATCGCTCGTCTCGCTGCTGCCACCGCCGCCATCCTCTGTCAGGGAATCGGGAAGTTAAGCATGACGGCTTCACTGCCCGGTTCCCTACTGCGCATGCGCGAGTCGCGCTGCGCGTCTCTTATGGTCCCCCGCTGTGTCTCTGGGAACTGTGTGTTTCCCAGAACACAACGGGGGGGGGCGGAGCGTCTGCGGGGGTCTGCGGCGGTCTGGCCGGAAGTGGGTGCAGTTACCTGGATTATCCAGGTAACTGCACCCCCCTCCCCCCTGAAAGGTGCCGATTGTGGCACCGGAGGGGGGGAGGGATAAGATTAGCGGAACTTCCCCTTTAGGGTGAAGAACCGCTTTAATTGCTATGGATTACTGCTCTTTGTAGGCAGCAGCTGAAATAGTGCCCTGTGGTTCATGGCAATGGACCCGCCCACGATCTGAGAGAACGGCCCTGTATGTATGCACCTGATCTCACAAACAATACGTTTACAAGTTCAAATCCTTAAGCAACCACCTTTTCATGATTCATTTATTAACATTACAAAAACTGAAGAAGCCCATAATAACAATCAACTTTCAGACTAGGAATTATTGCATTATGGTTGCTTTTGGTACTTTGCAAGCAGCAATTAATATAATGCTCAAGGTAATGTGTTCTTGAAAATACAGTTTTACCATATGAAAATATCATTTGAAGGGTCAACTGGGAATGGGAGACTAGTTTTTATTAGATGATGGCAATTTAGTACAATGTTTGAACATTAATCCACTGATCATATGGTATGCAATGATATTACAACTCTGGTTCGGGGTAGTGCCCACCATCTGAGACTATAGCTTTGGGGGTTTGTTGGTGAACTCACAACAAAATGGTTGTGAGTTCAAATCTTCAGGTGGTTACCTTTCTAGATTTATTTATTAATGTACAAACTGCAGAAACTAATAGCAACCAATCTTCTTTTGATTGGTTGCTATGGGTTACTACACTTTGTAGGTTGAATCTAGGACATCAGGCATCCAGGTCTGTGGCACAGCATGTAGGGCAGTGAATGTGGAAACCGAAGGCCATGAGTTTGATTCCCAAAGTGGATTAAACAGGTGTCTATGCACAACTGTTTGGGGTTGAACAGCAACTATGTGTTTGGTGGCAAAGGGGTGTCTCTGTGTAATGAGAGGTTAACCACTTTCAGACCGGACCATTTTGCTGGTAAATGACCAGAGGTCTTTTTACACTTTGGCACTGCGCTGCTTTAACTGGTAATTGCGCGGTCATGCAATGTTGTACCCAAACAAAATTTGCGTCCTTTTCTTCCCACAAATAGAGCTTTCTTTTGATGGTATTTGATTGCCTCTGCGATTTTTATTTTTTGCGATATAAACGTAAAAAGACCGCAAATTTTGAAAAAAAATGATATTTTCTACTTTTTGTTATTAGAAAAATCCAATAAACTCAATTTTAGTCATACATTTAGGCCAAAATGTATTCAGCCACATGTCTTTGGTAAAAAAAAAGTCAATAATTGTAAATTTATTGGTTTGCGCAAAAGTTGTCACATCTACAAACTAAGGTACGTTTTCTGGAATTTACGCAGCTTTTAGTTTACGACTGCCTATCTCATTTCTTGAGGTGCTAAAATGGCAGGGCAGTACAAAACCCCCCCAAATGACCCCATTTTGGAAAGTAGACCCCCTAAGGAAATTGATAAGAGGCATGTTGAGCCCATTGAATATTTTATTTTTTTGCCTCAAGCGATTGAATAATGACAAAAAAAAAAATTTTTTTTTTTTTTTACACAAAGTTGTCACTAAATGATATATTGCTCACACATGCTATGGGCGTATGTGAAATGACACCCCAAAATAAATTCTGCTGCTTCTCCTGAGTATGGGGATACCACATATGTGGGACTTTTTGGGAGCCTAGCCGCGTACGGGGCCCCGAAAACCAAGCACCGCCTTCAGGCTTTCTAAGGGCGTAAATTTTTGAGTTCACTTCTCACTACCTATTACAGTTTTGAAGGCCATAAAATGCCAAGATGGCACAAAACCCCCACAAATGACCCCATTTTAGAAAGTAGACACCCCAAGCTATTTGCTGAGAGGCATGTTGAGTTCATGGAATATTTTATATTTTGCCACAAGTTGCGGGAAAATTACAAACTTTTTTTTTTTTTTTTTTTTTTTAACAAAGTTGTCACTAAATGATATATTGCTCATGCATGCCATGGGCATATGTGAAATGACACCCCAAAATAAATTCTGCTGCTTCTCCTGAGTACGGGGATACCACATATGTGGGACTTTTTGGGAGCCTAGCCGCGTACGGGGCCCCGAAAACCAAGCACCGCCTTCAGGCTTTCTAAGGGCGTAATTTTTTGATTTCACTCCTCACTACCTATTACAGTTTTGAAGGCCATAAAATGCCAAGATGGCACAAAACCCCCACAAATGACCCCATTTTAGAAAGTAGACACCCCAAGCTATTTGCTGAGAGGCATGTTGAGTCCATGGAATATTTTATATTTTGCCACAAGTTGCGGGAAAATTACAAACTTTTTTTTTTTTTTTTTTTTTTTCACAAAGTTGTCACTAAATGATATATTGCTCACGCATGCCATGGGCATATGTGAAATGACACCCCAAAATAAATTCTGCTGCTTCTCCTGAGTATGGGGATACCACATATGTGGGACTTTTTGGGAGCCTAGCCGCGTACGGGGCCCCGAAAACCAAGCACCGCCTTCAGGCTTTCTAAGGGCGTTACAGTTTTGAAGGCCATAAAATGCCAAGATGGCACAAACCCCCCCCAAATGACCCCATTTTGGAAAGTAGACACCCCTAAATTTAGGGGTACACTAGTGAGACTAGGTAATAAATGGCGGGTGCCCTGAAACTATAAAAAAATAACTAACCAACCAGCGTCACCTGTAACAGTTATATGGTGATCACTGGTGAAAGGGTTAACTAGGGGGCAATCAGGGGGCTTTATGCGGTAGTATATGGGGGTCCCTGGCGCTATAAAAAGCTGCAGCGAACCTAAATACCTACCTGCCTAACTAGCGTCACCTGTGACACTAATACAGCGATCAGAAAAACGATCGCTTATTAGGCTGGGTTCACACTGGAGCGATGCGGGAACGCCACGAATGCGCGGCGGGTTCCCGCATCGCATGCCTCCCGGCGGCAGTTCACACTGCCCTATGCGAACTGCTGGGAGTGTCAGTGAAATGTTACTGACACCCCCAGATCAGTTCGCATATCGCAGTGCGATCTGCAAACTCGGATCGCATGGTGTGAACACCCATGCGATCCGATTCTGCTGCGGGCCAAAAAAAGGGTCCCGTGCGAATTTGCGGCGGGTGCGGCGGGTGCGGCGAATGGCTGAACTCGAATCGCACAGAGATCGGATGTGATTTGCACTGCAGTGCGGTGCGAATCACATCCGTTCTCATAAACCGCTGCAATGTGAACCCAGCCTTAGTGACACTGGCGACGGGGGGTGATCACGGGGTTAAACCTTTATTGGGGGGGTTAGGGGGGTACCTTAGAACTAAAGGGGGCTAACCCTAACTGCCCTAACAGTTATTAGTCACAAATGACACCCGCCGGGTGATCAGGGGGTTAAACCTTTATTAGGTAATAAATGGCGGGTGCCCTGAAACTATAAAAAAATAACTAACCAACCAGCGTCACCTGTAACAGTTATATGGTGATCACTGGTGAAAGGGTTAACTAGGGGGCAATCAGGGGGCTTTATGCGGTAGTATATGGGGGTCCCTGGCGCTATAAAAAGCTGCGGCGAACCTAAATACCTACCTGCCTAACTAGCGTCACCTGTGACACTAATACGGCGATCAGAAAAATGATCGCTTATTAGGCTGGGTTCACACTGGAGCGATGCGGAAACGCCGCGAATCCGCGGCGGGTTCCCGCATCGCATGCCTCCCGGCGGCAGTTCACACTGCCCTATGCGAACTGCTGGGAGTGTCAGTGAAATGTTACTGACACCCCCAGATCAGTTCGCATATCGCAGTGCGATCTGCAAACTCGGATCGCATGGTGTGAACACCCATGCGATCCGATTCTGCTGCGGGCCAAAAAAAGGGTCCCGTGCGAATTTGCGGCGGGTGCGGCGGGTGTGGCGGGTGCGGCGGGTGCGGCGAATGGCTGAACTCGAATCGCACAGAGATCGGATGTGATTTGCACTGCAGTGCGGTGCGAATCACATTCGTTCTCATAAACCGCTGCAATGTGAACCCAGCCTTAGTGACACTGGCGACGGGGGGTGATCACGGGGTTAAACCTTTATTGGGGGGGTTAGGGGGGTACATTAGAACTAAAGGGGGCTAACTCTAACTGCCCTAACAGTTATTACAGTCACAAATGACACCAATGCAAAAAAAAAAAAAAAAAAAAAAAAAAATGACATTGGTGTCACTGTGACTGGGGGGCAGGGGTAATTGGGGGGGTGATCGGGGGGTAAAGGGGGGGTGTGAGTGTGCCTGGCATGTTCTACTGTGTGTGTGAGTGTTGGTGCAACTTACTGATCCGCTCTCCTCCGTGTCGGAACGGAAAATACCGACACGGAGGAGAGAATACATCACTTCCTCTCCTGTGTTTACATTACAGGAGAGGAAGTGATGTCACCGGGGATTTCTATTCGTCGGGAGCGATCGCGAGGGGGTGGCCATGAATGAATGGCCGTCCCCTCGTCCGGGATCGCTCCCGTACGAATTCCGACCGCCGCAGGCACCGGGCGGGGGCCCGATCGGGCCCCCGACCCGCGGGAGGCAAGGGACGTACATGTATGTCCTTATGCCTGCCCGTGCCATTGTACCGACGTACATCGGCGTGCGGCGGTCGGCAACTGGTTAAGGAGTGGACCCTCTCACTGTGCAATGATGATGTGGGTGACCTTGGTACCATGTGAATAAAGCCTCAATGAAATGAGTTCCAGCCATGTAACCCTTGAAACCATATGAATGAAAACCACTCCCAATCTCAATAAGTGCCAAGTAAACAGCTTAAAGCAGAGTTCCACTTAAAAAATAAATAAAAATCAGCAGCTACAAATACTGCAGCTGCTGACTTTTAAAAATCAGACACTTACCTGTCCTAGGGCCCAGCGATGTGGGGGATCTAAGCACCGCTCTTCTCCCCCTCAGCTTGGCGGCGCCGGCATTCTAACTGTGGGCGCCCTTCTGTTACTGCCAGTTTAACGCCATATAGTTATATGTGTGTTACTGCTAATTTAACGCCATATAGTTTTGCGTGCGTTACTGCCAGTTTAACGCCATATAGTTTTCTGTGCATTACTGCCAGTTTAATGACATATAGTTCTTGTGTGTCACTGTACGTGTATCCGTGAAGTGTGTCTGTGTAGTGTGAGTACTCAAATTAAAGTGCACCAAACACCTCTTGACATTGATTAAAGTGCATCTATGTACAGATTTCAACTTCTTCTTTACATTTGCTTATAAGCACCTCCCCCTCCCTCCCAATAATGTCTGAGAGGACAACAGGGAGAGGCAGACTGTCCCTTGGCACTGTAAGGGGGCCAGCAACAAATGTGTCTACAGGTAAAGGTGGACATGGTGGTCAGTCTGGGCCTTTTTCAGCACCTCTGCAGCAGATTGTACTGTTGCTATCTGCAAACTGTGTCTCAGGCACATCAAACGTGGCCAAAACACCAACTATTTGGGTACCACATGCCTAACAAGGCATTTAACGTCCAACCACTCAGCCCATTGGCAAGAGAACCTAAAAGCCACACAAAAGGGGCACAAATCTGCCCCCCCTCCTCCTCCTCCTCCTCTTTACCCACTTCAGTCTTCCCCTGCAATACTGAGTCATTACCTTTCAGCAGCCTCCACTGACAGGAATGATGGCATAGCACAGGGTGTCCCAGGTCCTAGCAGCCAGAAGCACACCACCAGCTGTAGACTGTAGCCAGCACATTTTTCTGCCCCATCTGCTGCAGCGGAAAAGAAAAAAATGGGGTCCCTGCCACCCACATGCCCAGTGTCTGAATGCAAGCTTGTCAAAGCTGTTGGCTCTCCAACTTCTGCCTTTCAGCCTGGTGGATTCTGACCCCTTCCGTGAATTTGCACAATGTGCTGTACCACAATGGCAGATTCCCAGTCGCTACTACTTTTCATATAAGGCCGTTCCATCTCTCTACCTTCACGCAAGAGGGAATGTTCTGGCATCATTGGGCAAGGCAGTCAGCTGTAAAATCCACATTACTGTTGACAGGTGGTCCAGCAAGCATGGGCAGGGATGATATATTTCCTTCACAACTCTGCTTGCAACTTGAAAGGATGCAGAACAGGGCTCAATGCTGCAGCTTGTTGTGCCCCCACGTCTCCAAACAGCTGGTGGTGATGATGCCAGACCTGTGAGCTCTACCCCCTCCTCCGCCATCTCCATGCCCTCCTCTGCAGAATTGTCCTATGAACATCAGGTACCCCCTAAGTGTTCAAAGGGCTATTCCCAGAGCCAGGCTAAAAGATGCCATGCAGTGCTTCAGCTGGTGTGTGTAGGGGACAGGAGCCACACGGGAGCAGAGATTCTTGCAGCTCTGCAGGGACAGGCCCAGAGGTGGTTCACACCATGCCAACTGGAGCCAGGAATTTTAAATTAAATATATATGTAAAAATAAATTAGTTCTTCACCACAAAAACTGTTAAATCTTTTCAGGTGTGCCGTGAAAAGTTTTAGATCCTTTTTGGTGCTCCACAAGACAAAAAAGTTTGAGAAACACTGGACTACTGGGATGCACTGGGACTCACATCAAAGTCCCAGCACCTCTTGGATGCTGTTCTCTACATTGGAGTCAATTGTATATGGGAGGGGGGGGGGGGATTCTGGCAAGACGTGGGAGGGGGTGAAGATTTATTTTATTTACATGATATCTCAGTAATGCTGTAATCTTGGAGAAAGGGGCACTGGATATACAGGATTGTATATGTAATCCTTCCGTGCTGATAAAAATAATTTTGTGGGCTTTAACAGCAGACAACTACAAATATCCCTTGCAGTGGGGCTGTGTATGCACTGCAAGGGTTAATTGCTAATTTTGGTCAAGGGGAGTAGCTTCTACCATGCTGTAGCAATCTAGGTTTCTAATGTCATCAAGACCAAAGCAGAGTCCATGGACGTGATGACACTGAGGGACACTACCAGAGCATGGAAAAGCGCCATCTACTGGAGGAGCAAAGGAGCAGGTAAGTAAAAGAAGGAAGATTCGGACTATACAGGCCAGACATAGAGCAATTTTTTTATAGAATCAAAGAATTTTATTGTATAACAACATTTTTAAAACCGATTCATACAGCAATAGTTAATAAAACCCATTGAGCAGTAGTACTAATCTACTGTACTTTATAATACAAGGTGTTGGTATGTTTTGCACCTGATAATGCTGATAAAAAATGATTTTCATGTTCCAACGTGTTTCTAGGGGGGTCTAGGGGAGCAGCTCCTTCCCCCCGTGCTCTAGCAATCTAGGGTTCTAATGTCATCAAGACCAAAGCAGAGTCCATAGATCTGATGACACTCAGGGATATAATCCACTACCGGAGTGTGGAAGAGTGCCATCTACTGGGACAGCAGAGGAGCAGGTAAGTAAAACCGTTTCACCTTTCCCCTAGACCAGTGATGGTGAACCTTGGCACCCCAGATGTTTTGGAACTACATTTCCGATGATGTTCAACTACACTGCAGAGTGCATGAGCATCATTGGAAATGTAGTTCCAAAACATCTGGGGTGCCAAGATTCACCATCACAGCCCTAAACTGCGCTAGTAACCTTTGCAGTGTGGGTGCACTCTTTAGACCTCTTTAGTACTGGCAACCAGATGGCATTAAAAACAGGCAGCTGAGCTGTAGTTTTACCATACCACCCCTTCCTCTTGGCCGCTCACAGTAATTTTAATATTACAGCCTGACAGGGCTGTATACATGCCACAATCACAATGCTTTGCTGTGCAACCATGGCATTTTTAACTTTGGCTGCAGAGTTTGACAGGCATCACCAACCTGTCAGCCCTTGTACACACGGTCGGAAATTCCGACAACCAAATCCGTCAGATTTTGTCCGAAACTGGTGTTGCATACACACGGTCAAACAAAGTTGTCGGAAAATACAATAGTTCGTAATGTAATGACGTTATTTTGTTACGACGGTACTATGTTCAGGCTAGTAGCCAATAGCTTTGGTCTAGGAATTTGATCTGAGCATGCGTGGCACTTTGTCCGATCGGATTTCTATACAAATGATCGGACAAAGTCGGATCGGATCATGTTGTCGGAAGATTTTATAGCCCAGCTCTAAAACTTTGTCAGTCGGATATTCAGACGGAAACAGTCCGATGGAGTCCACACACGGTCGGATTATCCGACAACACGGTCCGATCGGACATTTTCCGTCGGAATGTCCGGCCGTGTGTACAAGGGCTTAGACTCACCCATTCAGATGAATGAGGCCATCTAAAAGAGCATTAAAACGCTGAAGGTAGGGAGAGTGGCTGGCTTCCAAGATCTTGGTATTAATTGTGTTGTAGTATTAAAATATTGTACAAAAGATCTTTTGAATGATCTTTGCATTGAAATGGGATGGAGCCACGGGTCTAGGCTCTCATAGACTTATCCAGGATGGATTTTTATAAAAAAATATTTCCCTCTGTAGTCTGCTGTTGTAAAGCTGTGTATTTCAGAGATTGTAGAACGAATAGTACTGCGCACAGGAAAATTCATATGAAGCCACCAATGCACTCCTGACTGACAGCAAAATGAAAATGTGTCTGGCATTACCGTGCCATCCATCCATGTGAAAAAAATCCTGCAGACTTATGGTTTTAATGGTAATGGCTTTGATTGCTAGAGAGCAAATTTTATTTTTATCGCATGCATTTTCAAAATAGGATTGTCTGACAGCTGAGCTGACATGCCCTCTCCAAATGTGACCTTCCAATGTTTTTCTGCTGAAGCTTTGCCTTTATCTAATCCAAATTTGTCCTTTATTCAGATAGTGGGCATCATTTAACAAAGCAATCACTAAGGGTTAAAAGGCACCCTATGAAGGAAGGTTTTTGAAAAAATATACATAAATGGATTTTCATTTTTCTATTTTTAAACTGCATCCAGCTGTTGCTAGGTAGCAAGGTGGCTTCTCTGAGACATTCATGCCACTCTTTCCTCCATGTGTAATCAGTGTATTCTGTCTGTGCATTTGTCTGCTTGATCAATGGCACATGTCACAGCTCCTCTGCAGTGCTGTAGCTCTGTACATCGCTACATACCACATCCACTTCATCTTCACTGCTATTTACATGTGAAACAGGTGTCAGCGTCAATCCCAGCCTTCTAATAGTTGGGGCCCATGGGAATTTTAAATGATGGTAAACAGATACTGTTATTTCTTACTGCTAAAAGCAGTGTCAGTCACTAAAAGACACTCAGAAGGTAGTAGCATGTATGGAATAAAATAATAATTTAGGATGCAGAAAGTACACCTTTTTTTTTATGAATAGTCACAAGACTCCCTGCTGCTTTTCCTATACACTGAATTGCAGACTGTGTGGGTCAATGGGAGCTCTGAAAGTAAAGCATGTATATAAGCGGGTGTAGGGTGTAGCGGCTGCACCGAGGGAATTACACTTACTGACTTTATAAACCAGGCATTGTTTATTACCGAAAAGACGGTAGTAGAAAGAGTATTTACAGCAGTAATGCAAGTAGTTTCACTCCAAGCCTGGAGGCATAGATATACAGCACAGTCACTTCTGATTTAGGCGGTAGTTTTCTGCGTCAGCACTATAGGCACTTTCCACTGATTGACATAGTATAAACCCAAGCACACAATACGTATCGGTAGAGGCTGATATGCACACACGTTACCCGGAAACATTGGTATTCCTTCAGCAGATGGATATAGGCATCTGATACACTTGTCACTCCCTCACGGCGAGGACACCGGATTTATTATCTGCAATGGGGAGTCTTTCATCTGACCAGGATTGCTGACACAGGACTCCGTAGGAACCCTGAGCTATCCCTCACAGGCCGGAACACTCTCTTTACCTACCCGGACAGCTGAAGGAATCATTGTGGTCAGGCAGAGGCGCAATTACAGAAGGATGCCCTTTGTGGCTCTTTGCAGCAGCTGAAAGACAGTTTCTCCCCCTCCCCCTCCAGCTTTCATCTGCTGCAGGGAGAGGCAGACACAGGGCATTGTTCCTGTAATTGCTTCCCCCACACTGATCTCTCTCCCTATTCTGCCTGCTTTTGGTCATCCCGTGTTCCCCCCTGTCACTGTGCTGACCCCCTCCCCTCCCACCTTCCCTGTCCCATAAAAAAATAACAAATTAGGGAAAAAAATTGAATACATGAAGGTAAAATACCCTGAGCTTTTAAAACAACTTGGATAGGGTTCAGGGAGCTGTGAGATACACCATATTATTAACAGGAACAATGAGGACCCTCTTGCTTGTAGTAGCTTTGCTGAACAGTCCCTTCGGCAATGGGACATCAAATGGACAGCACTAGGGCACAGAAAATAATGACACAGGCCAGCAAGCCATTGTGCAGCAGGGGTAAAAAAAAAGCAAACAGTCAACAAACTGAAATTTCCCCTTTGAGTCACTACTCACAGTGTCCTTCCAGCATAAAATGCAACTCTGATTCCGACAGACATGCTCTCTTTGTAGGGTGGGCTCAGGGTGCAGAGAATGCGAACCAAGCCCACCCAGATGTGTAACAATAGCGAATGAATATTCGCTATTGTAAAACTGATCCTCCTCCTGGCCAATCAGGAAGTGAGGAGGAGGAGAGGACAAAGGAGCCGCTGCCTGATGCCCGCCACCTGCCACTTAGATGGGGTAAGTGCGTCAGACAGCGAGCGCGGGGGGGGAGGTGTTGGCGTTTCTCGGACTTGAGGTGCCACGGGGGGTTGTTTCCCGCCCCCTCAAAAATAAAAACAGCCACCACTGCTGGCACCCCTCTTTGGTCCCTGAAAAGCAAGCCCTCTCAGCAAAGGCTGGAATCCTGATGAGTAGACTGGACCTTCAGCAATACAGCCAGCAAGGCAAGCAGCCCTCCCTGGCTGGGAACTTCTCCTCCTGGACAAGAACACTGGCCTCAGGGCTCAAGATTAATTATACACTTCCCAACCCATACCTCTCCAGGTAATGGTCAGAGCTGCAAAAAAAATGTACAGGTGACCGATCTAGCTCTTCCATCCACTATATTCTGGAAAACTTCAGAAGACAGGGGAAAGCAGCCAGTCTAGCAGCCTACAGCAATCAACTCTGCTCTGATGATTACAATAGAGCCAAAAACGAAATTTGCTTCATCAAGAGCCTAGCATGTTCGGGGTCACGGGTGATCTCACATGGTGACCCCGCCCTTATGATGTCACAGTCCAGGGGGTGCTGGGACTGTGACATCATAAGGGGCGGGGTCACCATGTGACATCACCAGGTGACCCTGCCCCTTATTCCTATATAAGTTGCCACGCAACGCGTCCCTGGCATTACAGCCGGAAAGAGCGCTGTGTCAACATCGGAAGAAAAGAAGAAGAAAGGAAGGAAGAAGAAGAAGGCGGCGCAGCGGCGAACAAGAAGACAGGGCCAACGCTAGTAAAAGAGCTGGAAGAAGATAGCAGAATAGCCCGGCAGAAGAACCAAAAAGCGCTAAGAAGTCGGAAGAAGACCCCCGAAGTCGAAAGAGGACCCCCGAAGTCGACGGCGACAACGAACGAGAAAGCCGGGCTCATCCACTAGCAATAGAGCGGCAAAAGAGCAGAAGATAGCAGAGGAGCCCGGCGAGAAGACCCCCGGAGCTGACTAATAAACTACTTTAAAAATCTGTGTTGTGTGTTTACACATGTACTCCATACTCATTCACACTCATACTCATTCACATAGGGTGGGTGGGGGGCCAGGATCTGGGGGCACCCTTATTAAAGGGGACTCCCGGATTCCGATAAGCCCCCCGCCCACAGACCCCGACAACCAACGGCCAGGGTTGTCGGGAAGAGGCCCTTGTCCTCATCAATATGGGGACAAGGTGCTTTGGGGTGGGGGGCCGCAGAGCCCCCCTTCCCCAAAGTACTCACCCCCCCCATGTTGAGGGCATGCGGCCTGGTACGGTTCAGGAGGGGGGGTGCTCGTTCGTCCCCACCCCCTTTTCTGACCGGCCGGGCTGCATGCTCGGAGAAGGGTCTGGTATGGACTTTGGGGGGACCCCCACGCTGTTTTTCGACATAGAGATTCCCCTTAAAACCCATACCAGGCGACAGGGCTCGCAAGGTGTCAATCTCGACGATGGAAGCGGCGACATTGACTTCCTTCGCTAGTCCCGTCTTACCTGAAGTCACGTTCAAAATGAACGGATTTTAGTCCGTGTGTAGGCAAGTCCATTCATTTGGAAAGTCCGGCCCTCCGCCAAAAGTCCGTTCCTGTGAGGGCGTGTATGGGCAAGTTTGCACGTTCGGAAAGTCGGATAGTCTGATCGTGTGTACGTGGCATTAGAGTTGCTATTATACATGGGCTTGCTTAATGGTTTTTGTTTGCCAGTCTCTCAAGCTCCTGAAGGAGGCAGTGCAACCCATATGTTCAAGAATTCTTACATTTCTGTGTCCCTTGATGGAAGATAAAGAAACATATTTCAATTATTATTAGAGATTAAAGCATTGTTGTAGTTAGAAGCCTCTCCCTTACTGCGTCCACTCTTTCACCCCTCTCTGACACCCCCCCCCCCCCCAATCACAGTATTAAAATTCAAATGACATACAGTGCCTTGAAAAAGTATTCATACACCTTGAAATTTTCCACATTTTGTCATGCTACAACCAAAAAGGTACATTTATTTATTTATTTTATTAGGATTTTATATAATAAACCAACACAAAGTGGCATATAATTGTAAAGTGGGAGGAAAATGATAAATGGCTTTCAATTTTTTTTTTACAAATAAATATGTGAAAAGTTTGGCGTGCACTTGTATTAAGCCCCCCTGAGTCAATACTTTGAAGAACCACTGATTGCTGCAATTACAGCTGCAAGTCTTCTTGGGTATGTCTCTACCGGATTTGCACAACTAGAGAGTGACATTTTTGCCCATTTTTTCTTTGCAAAATAGCTCAAGCTCTGTGAGATTGGACAGAGAGCATCTGTGAACAGCCATTTTCAAGTCTTACCACAGATTCTCAATTGGATTTAGGTTTGTACTTTGACTGGGCCATTCTAACACACGAAACTGCTTTGATCTAACCATTCCATTGTAGCTCTGGCTGTATGTTTTAGGGTCCTTGCCCTGCTGGAAGGTGAACCTCTGCCCCAGTCTCAAGTCCTTTGCAGACTGTAATGCCCTGTACACATGACCGTTTGTCCCGTCGGAATAAACTCTGAAGGTTTTTCCGACGGAATTCCGCTGAAGCTGTCTTGCGTACACACGATCACACCAAATTCTGACTGCCAAGAACGCGGTGACATACAACATGTACGACGTGACATGAAAAAAAAGGTTCAATAGCCAGTAGCCAATAGCTTCCGTCTCGTACTTGCTTCAGAGCAGGCGTCGTTTTTGGTACGTTGGAACAGCATACACGAGCGGTTTTCCCGATAGAAATTTGTTCCGTCTGAAAAATATAGAACATGTTCTCTTTCTAGGTCCGGCAGAATCTTTGACGTAAAAAGTCTGATAGGGCATACACACGGTCGGCATATACGATGAAAAGCTCACGTCTGACTTTTACAGGGAAATTCCTACCGTGTGTACGGGGCATAACAGGTTTTCTTCTAAGACTTCCCTGTATTTGGCTTCATCCATCTTCCCATCAACTCTGATCAGCTTCCCTGTCCCCGCTGAAGAAAAGCTTTACCACAACATTATGCTGCCACCACCATGTTTCACAGTAGGGATGGTGTGTTTTCCGGGTTATGTGTAGTGTTAGTTTTCTGGCACACATAGCGTTTTGCTTTTAGGCCAAAAAGTTTAATTTTGGTCTTATCTGACCAGAGCCCCTTCTTTCACATGTTTGCTGTGTCCCCCACATGGCTTTTTACTGTAAAAGGGACTTCTTTAGGGTTTCAACAATGGCTTCCTTCTTGCCACTCTTCCATAAAAGGGCAGATTTGTGGAGTGCACAACTAAAAGTTTTCCTGTGGACAAATTCTCCCACCTGAGGTGTAGCTCTCTTTAGCTCCTCCAGAGTTACCATGGGCCTCTTGGCTGCTTTTGTGATTAATGCTCTCCTTGCCCGGCCTGTCAGTTTAGGTGCACGGCCATGTCTTGGTAGGTTGCAGTTGTACCAAAACACAATGGGAGATGTAAAAAAAAAACCAAAAAAAAAAAAACCAAAAAAAATAAACCATAGTGAACAAGGTGAATCCCAGTTCAACTACCTCAGGAGTCTATCCATGCTGTTCAAATGTTATCAAATTTCCTGGGGCAATTATGACTATATATATTATATACTTTAATTCCATGTGGCTTCAGCACAGTCATGTGATGAGCATGGGTCCCTCTTCACCTTCTTCAGCACTGGTGGTCCTCTGCTGCAAAGATTGTCACTCCTATCATGAGGTGTGAGCGCCGATCTATGAAGCATTCTGTTGTGAGCCCAGGATGCCTGATGACCATGTGTTATTGACAGCCTGAGCTCACATTAAAAATTTTTCTGCATTTGTGGCTATTATAATAGGTCCCCATTCTAACTGTTGACTTTTGAATGTACGTATTTTATATTATGTAGAATGTAATGGCAGATGCTGGATTGTATAATGGTGGGTAGGATCGCCCTAAACTGTCAGGTGGATAGGAACAAAAGTCTGAGAGGGAGAACCAATGTCTGAACCAAATGTGGAGAACCAACAAAGTCTGGTGAGAACCAATGGAGTATCTGAGACACATAGGAAACCAAAGGCTGCCCATCTGGCTCCACATATAGCTATCACTTTTGGTTGGACTGGTCCTTTAACATGATATATATATAACATGGTATATATTGCATGCTGGATCAGAAAATTTTACATTAGTCAGCCCTGTGTACAGAGAAAAGTTATGGGGATACTCACATGTGTCTTGTTAATTCCTTTAAAAAAAAACATGTTTTTTTGTCATCCTCTAATGCCGTGTACACACGATCGGAATTTCGGCCAGCAAAAGACCGGTGAGAGCTTTTCATCGGCAAATGCGACCGTGTGTATGCTCCATCAGAATTTAGCTGGCCGAATTCCTGCCAGCAAAAATCTGATAGCATTTTCTCAATTTTCCCGATGGAAAATTCCGAGAGTGTGTATGCAATTCCGAGCGCAAAAACTCACGCATGCTCAGATTCAACTACGAGATGGAAGCTAATGGCTACTAGGTAGTTAACTTCCTTTTTCTAGTCCCGTCATATGTGTTTTACATCACCACGTTCTTGACGGTCAGAATTTGGTGTGACCGTGTGTAGTCAAGACAGTTTGAGAGGAATTACGTCAGAATTCCGACGGGAAAACCATCAGAGCTTTTTCCGATGAGAATTCCGATCGTGTGTACATGGCATAAGTGTCAAAAGTCTTCCTTATGTCTGCTCTGTAATATATAAAGTGATATTTCCTTAATTTGAACATAGTTACCATGTTGGGTTCTCTTTCGTATTGTTGCAGCTTGTTGAGCATGGACAAAAGTTTTCAATTGCCGCTGCAAAAAAAAAAAACCTTTTGGCTGAATGAAACATTATGATATACATCAATCAGCACAGAGAACTTGACAAACTGGTTACTGACATACTGAAAAGGCTCCTGAAATCCATTTAAAGAACTTTTATAAATAACAGCAGAACATTGCCACAGGAAAGGAAAATGAAAAAAACTATCTGTCATTGCACAAAGGGTTGGATAGACGATTGTTTCTCTGTTCAATTGGAAGAAAATGCAGAGATTTTAGATCAATGTCTGCTTTACAGAACAATGAATAAGCTTGGAGTAGATCTATGCTCTAAATGTCAAAGGAAATCTGTAGTAAGTATAAAAGCTGCCACAGCCTTTTCCTTCTGAAAATGCTACTTGCCTGGCTGGTTGGTTTGATAAAGGAGCTGATTGGCACTCCGAAGCACGTTACGGGGGCAGCAGGAAAGTCTTTCAGGTGTGACATTTCCATGTTCAACAATGGTTACGGAAGTCCTCCTCTACATCCAATCAGCGGTGACCCAGCTTGCACCCTCAGACAATCCATGGTGGCTAGCTACCAATCTGGAACCTGGGCGACCCCTGGGCGACCCCTCTGTTGACTACAGTACTAGAGATGCACATTCTTATGGTACACATGTAACTGTTTATTTGGCTGCTCCATTAAAGTTCTTAAAAATATTGCACTTAGATGCGCCCCCCCCCTGTGGTTTTTGTCTTGCTTAATTCATGGTCTCAATAATTCTTGAGTCAACTAGAACTATGCAATTGTTAGTTTTGAGATCACTCAGGCCGCGTACACACGGGCGGACTGTTCGCCCAACCTTGTCCGCTGAACAGTGTTTGGGCGGACAGTCCGCTCGTGTGTGGGCTTTCAGCGGACAGTTTCAGCGGACAGTTGGACGGACAAAGTCTTTCGGAAATCCCGAAAAACTGTCCGCTGAAACTGTGTTTGAGCGAACAGTCCGCCCGTGTGTGGGCCTGTCCGCTGTACTTTCGAAATGAGCGGACTGTTCCCGCTCGGAAAGTCCGCCCATTTTGAGCGCGTGTACAGGTAGGCGGGGCCCGCGAAGGAGACGTCGCGGGCTCCGCCGCCTGGAATGGGCTTAAAGGGGAACCCCAACGCCGAAAAAAATCGGCGTGGGGGTTCCCCCAAAGTCCACACCAGACCCTTGTCCGAGCACGCTACCCGGCCGGCCAGGAAAGGGGGGCGAGCGAGCGCGCCCCCCCTCCTGAGCCGTACCAGGCCGCGTGCCCTCAACATGGGGGGGTGCCTTGGGGAAGGGGGGGCCGCGCGGCCCCCCCACCCCAAAGCACCTTGTCCCCATGTTGATGAGGACAAGGGCCTCTTCCCGACAACCCTGGCCGTTGGTTGTCGGGGTCTGCGGGCGGGGGCTTATCGGAATCCGGGAGCCCCCTTTAAGAAGGGGGCCCCCGGATACCGGCCCCCCACCCTATGTGAATGAGTATGGGGTACAATGTACCCCTACCCATTCACCTGTGAAATAAAGTACAAAAAAAAACACAACACAGGGGAAAAAATATTTTATTGCACAGCTCCGGGGGTCTTCCGTCTTCGGGGGTCTTCTCGCCGGACTCCTCCGCTATGTGTGTGTAGCTCTTTTACTAGCGGAGGAGTCCGGCTTTCTTCCTCCCCGCCGCCGGCCTCTTCTCCCGACTTCGGGGGTCTTGTCCCCCTCTTCGGTTCTTCTGCCGGGCCACCGCGCCTTCTTGTAGCTCTTTTACAGGCGGTGGCCCGGTCTTCTGTCGCCGCTGCCTTCCGTTCTTCTGTCGCCGCCTTTGGTTCTTCTGCCGGGCCACCGCGCCTTCTTGTAGCTCTTTTACAGGCGGTGGCCCGGTCTTCTGTCGCCGCTGTCGCCGCCTTCCGTTCTTGTTCTTCTTCTTGTTCTTCTTCTTCTTCTCCAGGCGATGTTGACACGTCGCTCCCTCCGGCCGGAATGCCAGGGACACGCTCCGCTGCCACTTATATAGTGACAATGGGGCGGTGTCACATGGTATATGTCACATGGGTTGGTCACATGGTGACCCCGCCCCCTTACGATGTCATAGTCCCCATGTGACATCAACCCATGTGACCAACCCATGTGACATATACCATGTGACCCCGCCCCATTGTCACTATATAAGTGACCGCACAGCGCGGCTCTGGCATTCCGGCCGGAGGGAGCGACGTGTCAACATCGCCTGGAGAAGAAGAAGAACAACAAGAAGAAGAACAAGAACGGAAGGCGGCGACAGCGACAGCGGCGACAGAAGACCGGGCCACCGCCTGTAAAAGAGCTACAAGAAGGCGCGGTGGCCCGGCAGAAGAACCGAAGGCGGCGACAGAAGAACGGAAGGCAGCGGCGACAGAAGACCGGGCCACCGCCTGTAAAAGAGCTACAAGAAGGCGCGGTGGCCCAGCAGAAGAACCGAAGAGGGGGACAAGACCCCCGAAGTCGGGAGAAGAGGCCGGCGGCGGGGAGGAAGAAAGCCGGACTCCTCCGCTAGTAAAAGAGCTACACACACATAGCGGAGGAGTCCGGCGAGAAGACCCCCGAAGACGGAAGACCCCCGGAGCTGTGCAATAAAATATTTTTTCCCCTGTGTTGTGTTTTTTTTTGTACTTTATTTCACAGGTGAATGGGTAGGGGTACATTGTACCCCATACTCATTCACATAGGGTGGGGGGCCGGTATCCGGGGGCCCCCTTCTTAAAGGGGGCTCCCGGATTCCGATAAGCCCCCCGCCCGCAGACCCCGACAACCAACGGCCAGGGTTGTCGGGAAGAGGCCCTTGTCCTCATCAACATGGGGACAAGGTGCTTTGGGGTGGGGGGGCCGCGCGGCCCCCCCTTCCCCAAGGCACCCCCCCATGTTGAGGGCACGCGGCCTGGTACGGCTCAGGAGGGGGGGCGCGCTCGCTCGCCCCCCTTTCCTGGCCGGCCGGGTAGCGTGCTCGGACAAGGGTCTGGTGTGGACTTTGGGGGAACCCCCACGCCGATTTTTTTCGGCGTTGGGGTTCCCCTTTAAGCCCATTCCAGGCGGCGGAGCCCGCGACGTCTCCTTCGCGGGCCCCGCCTACCTGTACACGCGCTCGAAATGGGCGGATTTGCCTCCGCCTTACGTGGGCGAGTCCGTTCATTTCAAAAGTTGAGCGGACTGTTTGGCAAACAGTTCGTTGAAACAGTCCGCTCGTGTGTGGGCAAGTCCGCTCATGCAAATTTTGAGCGGACTGTTTGCCGAAACTGTTTGACGAACAAGGTTGGGCAAACAGTCCGCGCGTGTGTACGCGGCCTCAGAGTTTTTTGACCTGCATGCTTTGTCTGGGTCAGAGCCTCAAAGTACTGTAGTCAATGGTTCAGGATGACAACCAGGCAACCACTATTTTCAGTAACGGTGATACTTCTATCAGTACAGGATTCCTTATACATAAAAAAAAGTTGGTGTGGAGTGGGTGAGAAAAGTATAACAGAGAATAAGATATACCTTGACCCTTTTAATATTGCCTTAACAACCACTTTAATTTTGGAATTGATGGCCTCAAAAATGTTGGGACAGGACAACAATAAGCTGGCGAAGTAAGTGGTACTAACAAGGAAGAGCTGGTAGAACATTTTCCAACTGTAGCAGAGTGCCTCAAAGGGAGCCTGGAAAAGTCTTGTTCGTGGGTTTACACATCTCCCTGGCTACTCTTGGACACTAGAGACCTCCGATTCTATATCCATTTCAGGTTTTGCACTGCTCCCTTTAGGCAATTTAGTCAGTGCTTTTGAGCCTGTGGGAAAAGACAAATTGTGTCTGAGAGAGCCTGACATGCATAAGCCCACGTACACACGGTCGGAGATTTCCACAACCAAATCCGTCGGATTTTGTCCATCAGATTTAGTCTGATGGATTGCATACACACGGTCGGACTAAGTTGTCGAAAAATCCGATCTTTCAGAACGTGATGACATAATTTCGTTATGATGGGACTAGATTCAGGCTAGTAGCCAATAGCTTTGATGTAGGAATTTGATCTGAGCATGCGTGGCACTTGGTCCGATCAAAATTCTCTACACATGACCGGATTACGTCCGACCGGCCCAGTTGGTCGGGAAATATTACCAACATGTTGGAAAATTGGGTCCGACGGAGATTCGGACGGAATCAGTCCGATGCATACCACACACAGTCGGATTATCTGACGACACGGTCCGATAAGACGCATTCCGACGGATTCTCCGACCGTGTGTACGTGGCATTAGACTTGCTCAGCATGTTAGTTAGGATGTGAACTTGTATAGTTAGTGCTGGGACACAGCTAAGATTTTGCCCAATTAAATTTTTTGGACACTGTACATCACCTGTAAAAAGACTTGTAAATAGGCACTAATTAACCCTACACTTTGTCACTACATCACTGGACTGGTATCTGTGCCTGAAAGTGTGCTCACCCCAGGGAGCTTTGTTCTTGCTACCTATCCCCAGCTCAAAAAACTAACTAGGTTAATTTGCAATAGGTCAGTAACATAATTGGGTATAAAAGAGAATCTTAGAGAGTTAGAGTGTCTAAGCCCTTGTATACACTGTCGGACATTCTGACAACCAAATCCGTTAGATTTTGTCCGAAACTGTTGCATACACACGGTTGGACAAAGCTGTCGGAAAATCCGATTGTACATAACGGGATGACGTTATTTCGTTACGACGGGACTACGTTCAGGCTAGTAGCCAATAGCTTTGGTCTAGGAATTTGATCTGAGCATGCGTGGCACTTTGTCCGTCGGAGTAGGCTACACATGATCGGAGTATGTCCGATCGGAGCATTTTGTCTGAAAATTTTACGGAAAAGTTGGAAAACTTGGTCCGTCGGATACTCCGACGGAAACAGTCTGATGGAGACCACACACAGTCAGATTATCCGACAAAACGGTCCAATAGGACACATTCCGTCGGAATCTCCGACCATGTGTACAAGGGCTCAGAAGTAAAGATGGGCAGAGGTTCGCCGATCTGAGCTGCCACTAAAAATTGTTGAACAATCCCCGCTGGTTTAACCTGAATTTCCCAGAATGCTTGACAATCTCTGAATCCCTCTTATCTGGGCTTCACGTGGTAGAAAATATTTAACTGACATTTGTTACAGGGGCTCCCTGATTACTTTTGATAAACTAAAACAAAACCATAATCTCTGGAACGCCTTATTCTTTCAGTTTTGCAACTCTTGCCATGCTTACATCACCCAATTTGGATATTCTACACGCCACCTACTCCAAAAAGATCTAGAATCTTTACTGCATGATGATGATCTGGCAAAGCCTTAATCCACAATTTACAAGGCTTTACAGCCATCAGTGCATGTTGGTCTTGATCTTTTACAATCCAAGTAGCAGGTGGAAGTGCCAGATCTGGACACACACGATAGGCTAATCCAATTCAAAATTCTTCACATGGCCTACCTTACACCGCAGAGATTACACCCAATTTTCTCCTCAGTAGAACCTAATTGTTGGTGGTCCGGAGACACGCCTGTAATTTTTTTAATGTTTTTTGGCCCTGTTCCCACATACAAACATTTTGGGCCTATGTCCTACAGTTTTTTTGCTCAGTAACCACAATTTCCATTCCTCAAGTGGTGGCTGTTTGTCTGTTGGGTTTGGCCAACCATCTTCTATTTTCCAGGGCCCCCAGAAAGCTTTTGGGTATACTTTTGTTCTATGCTAGAAAAGCTATTGTTTTGCCATGAAAATTGGATGGACTCCTACTTTGGAAAGTAGGACAAAACTGGTTTATTTGGGGGTCTCATTGTATAAAGAGCATATCTTTCCAGAGGGTGCCCCAAAAAATGTCATAAGGTCTGGTACATTTGGATTGAATCGCCATCTATCACTGATGCTAGAGATGATACTATGCTTGATTAAAGTGGGTAGTGTATGAATTCTATGTTCCCTAGGGTGGGGCTATGCGGGGGTTGACCTAATGTTGCCTCCCCCCCCACCGTGTACCTCCTCTTTACTTTTTAGCATCTCCTGGGGAATATATATTGCGCTTACTGCACTTTACATATCATCACAAGATTCTGAGAATGTGAGAAATCTCTAAGTGCAGGGGGCAAGGCTGAAATGCAATATAGGTGCCTATAATCTTCAAGCCCTCAGACTGCACTGTGTTAAAAACAGGCGTGATTCTGGGATAGAAACCACTGCATGGGCTGAGGAATACTTCCAAAAATCACTCTTAGAACACCAAGATTTGTTTACTCTTGACATCTGATATTTAGCGTTCTCTTTTAAATTTAGAACATATATACATTTTTGCTTTTATGTCTCACTTTCATATATTTGTTTTATTATGTTTTTTCTCATATTTGTCTGACAGCCCTGAAGAAGGGAGATTCCTTTCCCCCAAACGCGTTGGCTTTTATGTACTTGTCAATATTACCAATACCTGTTAACCTACTTTCAAATCTGCATTCTTTTGGACACTGGGCGCTCCTTCCTTCCTATTTTTCCAAGTCTACATGTGGAAATGACCATAACGCCATACCAAAAAGGCAGCAGCCCAAACCCCAAGAGGTTTTATTACTATCACTTAAGACTGGGAATAACCTACAGGAGGGATTCTCTCCTACTTGCACACGCAACCACCCACCCATGACTAGTGACTGATTCAGTCAGTCCAGCACGGTCTCCAGCACAAACAAGAGTGTTTTTAAAAGAAGAGGGAATGTTACATTGTGGTAAACATGACCCTGTTTCAACTTTGAGATGTGTTGTTGCGATCAATTTCAAAATTACCTTATTTTTTCTTAAAACAGTACATTTTCTCAGTTTAAACATTTGATATGTTTTCTACTTTAATTGTGAATAAAATATGGGTTTATGAGATTTGCAAATTATTGAATTTTCTGGAATTGGGATTGTATAAGCAATAGCACCAGAGATTATTAATCCAGGGAATAGTTGATTGCTTTAAACCAGGGACCAGCAACCTTTTTGCACTTAAGTGCCGAATTCAATGTTGTAAATGCATGGTGGGTTGCATTCACCTGCTGTTAAATGAAGATAATAATCTGGCCCCCTTTACATTACACAGTCTCTGCACCTCTGGCCCCCTATGCATTACACAGTCTCTGCACCTCTGGAACCCTTTACATTACACAGCCCCACACCTCTGGGCCCCTTTAGATTAACCAGCCACCCCTGCATATTACACAGCCACCCATGTTATGCTTTAAAATTGTGCACATTCATGGAATAGTGACAAAATACGGTACTTAAAAGTCTCCATAGGCGACATTTAAAAAATGTCTACAGGTTATCAGTTTAGAGGTATAGAGGAGGTCTTGTGCTGGAATCATTGCCCTCTAACAATTGTGGCAATACCTCACATGTGTGGTTTGAACACTGACTTACGTATGTGTTCACTTCTGCGCGCAAGCACAGAGGCATAGAGTGCTTTAAAAAAAAAAACAATTTATTTCATCTTTTTTATTTTTACACTGTCCCTTTAAAGAAAATTCTGATAATTTTATTGCTGTCAAAAGGAATGTAAACATCCCTTGTGACAGTAATAGGCAGTGACAGGTACTCTTCATGGAGGGATCTGGGGTCTATAAGACCCCAGATCCCTCCTTTGCGCTTAAAAGCATTCAAAATGGCAAGTTGGGCTGTTTTGATGCAGTCATTTTTTTCTTTTAAATTTGGCACCTTTACGTTTTCTGTAAATCGGAAGTGATGGCATGATGACTACTAGACCCAAAACCCAATCAAAGCCGATTTTGGCTTTTTTCAGGTCTCCGGACAGCCGGCGGACATGCTGGCAGGTCGCTCAGGCCTCCCGGGGGGGACAGAGAGCCCGGGGCGAGCCACGGAAGCTGTGCATTCATCACATGCACTGACGGGCCGGACATTTAGCGGTGGCGGGCTGTAGGTTGCCAACCCCTGCACATTGGTACTTTTTGACATGTCAAATCGGCGGCAATGGCACCGTCCTAATCGGAGTCGCACCGATTTCAAAAAGCCATTTCTGTACTACTTTTTGCAATTTTGGGGTGCAATTTCCATTGACATCTGTGCAGAAACCCGCACAGATATCTGTGAAATCGCCGCTGAAATCAGGACTGACATGCGAGAGTGAAATCGTGCGAGTTCTTCATTCCCACAGCTCAGTGTGAATCTGGGCTTCAACTCACTACACACACATTACAATTAGACTGTATAACCTCCTTTAGATCTAATAACAAATATGTAACACAAGGGCCTGCCTGATTGGATAAAAATTGAGTACATAGTTTAGGTAGGTGCTCATATTATATCGTTTTGGTAGATTTAAAGTTGATTGTACAGAGATTGTCTGATCGGATTGTGACATGTATGGTTACCCTTGGGGGGGATCAAATATGAATTTATCCCCCCTTTTAACCTACCTGGTGGTAATCCCATGTGGCTCAGGGTTCATTTTCATTACCATTAGCAGTAACCCCGAGCCACGGGATTGCATTGCAGAATGCTGGTGCAGTATCCTTTACCTTGTCACCAGGATCCTGTGATGTCCCCCTGCTGTGTCCGTGGGCTTTGTCCTCTGCCCGATGCTCTGTGTGCCGGGTTTGATGCCCAGCGAGCGTCGCAACCCGGCGGCAAATTCAAAAAGTACACAAAGCATAATGCATACAGTACACTGTAATCTTACAGATTACATTACTGTGTGAAATCATTTCACATCCCTTTTGTTCCTAGTGCTTTGTCCAGTGCCCTGAATGCAGTTTTATATTATATATAATTTTCTTTCTGCCTGGAAACTTGAGATTGTCTATGGCAGCCAAAAAGTGTCCCTTTACGTCAAAAGGATTTTCAGCAGCAGCGATAGTAAATTAGAACCTTTGCAGAATTGAGCGATAGTGAATCGTGGGAAAATGTATTGTATTATTATTTCTTATTATTTATAGTTATTTATTAATTTTATCATACCTGGGATGTCTACTAGACTCTTGTTTGGACAGATTTAAGTGTGTTATTACTAAGAATTACAGGCCTACAATATAAAACGCCAAATATCTATGCAAAACAATGTACCGCTTTGAGATGCAAAAATCATACCGCCAGGGTGGCTACAATAAATTGTAACATGCTTTATAAAGGTTTTGCCTTCCTCTGATCAACATTGTATATGGCTATATACTGCATATATACACTGTTCACTTTTTATTTGGACAGAGTTTGCACCGTGCACTTTATTGAATTATCATCTTTGGACACTTTTTGATAAACTGATTTTCACATGTTGATTTTAATGCAATATCTCTTTGCTAATGGACTGTATTATTATAAATGTATTAGCACTTTGACAGCGCAACACAATTTTTTTTGTTTATTGCTTTTATCTGTATGTGGGAGTTTAGTAAGTGCTGCTGTCACAATCTTAGTTGATGTTAATTGGTTTCATATGATTGTTATTTTTTTTGACACTAAGCGCAATCAATACTTCTTTCCCTAGTCTTTCATGTTTAACCCTGTCATTGCTGCTGCTGTAACTATTACAGGAGATTTCTCTCCAGAAGAAAGGCTTGTTAAATGACCCAGAAGACTCAGTCAAAGGCACATCTATCTGTTAAAATGTGTGCTGCAGATGCTGAGCAGCTTGACCGGATAACTCCCCCCTTCTCCCCACTGCTATCTGACCACACTGAAGCAAGGAAACAAATACTTCTAGGAGGAGAGGGGTAGTACAGGCAGAGATCGCACAGCTCCTGCCCCCTCTAAATGCTGCCAAATAGAACATCTAGAGCCCTCCTTGTCATGCCCTGTGCCTCTTCTCCTTTTATACTGATGAAAGACTTTGACCGCTCACATCTGCCAGCTAGTTTGGAAGATTACCACAGTAGTAGCTTGTGGCTTGTGTTGTGAAAAATGGCAGCTGGAGTGGATCCTCCTACTACCTTTATCAGAGAAGGACTAGTATAGTAGCCACCAGCTACTACTGTGGTAGTCTCCTCCGAACTAGCTGGCAGCTGCACGAGTTTGAGGTCTCAGTCTTCAATCAGTATAAAGGAAGAAGGGGAGGCACAGGGCTGCACAGGAAGCTGTGCTGCAGGACAGAGAGAGGGGCTGCTTGTACCTCCTCCATATGTGGAGGAGGTACAGCCAGCACTGCCATAGATAAAAAATTAGATTTTTGACTTACTGTAAAATCCATTTCTCTGAGTTCATTGACAGACAGCGCTTCATTATTCAGAACCATAGGGTTATAACGCCCCCTACAAGAGTAGGACACTAGGCAGAAAAAAAGACTTGGCTTTGCCTATGGGCAGTTCTAGGTGGTATACACCCCTGTAAGGGATCTTCCCGGGGTAGGGTGTGTTTGGACACAGTTCACAGCAGACTTGGAATTTGATAAAGCAGATCTTGGCGTTTATTCGTGGTACAAACAGTCCAGCAAACAAAATATACAGCAACACCGTGCTTTCTAAGTACAACAAAAATAAAAGTCCTAGCCCGGCTGGGCGCTTACTAACAGGTTCTGCTCACCTATCTGACACTTACAAACACAGCGTCTTTCGCCTGGACATCGCAGGGTGAGTTTTAGCTCCAGCAGTGGCTGTGCTTGCAGCTTCCTTCAACACACAGATTGTTCATTCCCTGGCTGAGAAGCAATCACCTGCAGACCCTACAGAGCCTTTAGCTTCCCAGGCTAATTAGGATCCAAGCTCACCTGATCCCAAACCCAGAACTGGATCGGGGGATGTGGAATGACAGGTCCCTCTACCAAACCTACCTGCCATTCCATATAAACCCAGGCCCGGCAAAATTAAATAACAACTCAGCAGCATATCGCTGCTGAGAAACTGATCCATCCTGGATTTACCATCTCACACTGTGTAGCAACCTAGGTGAGATGTACACCCCCTCGATCACTTCTCCAGTGACATGTCTACATATCCCCCCCCTCTTTTTCAGACCGGAGGGCTGAGCCTTTTGTCCCCACAGACAACTTACCCTTGACAATGCGTCAGCATTTGCCTGTAATTTCCCTGGCCTGTGTTCCCCAGTGAAATTAAAGTTTTGTAGGGAGAGAAACCATCTAGTCACTCTTGCATTTCTCTCCTTGTTTAACTTCATCCATGTTAGGGGGGCATGGTCTGTCACCAACTTGAATTTCCTGCCTAGCAAGTAATACTTTAAAGATTCTAGGGCCCACTTCACTGCCAAACATTCTCGCTCCACAATGGCATAATTTTTCTCGGCCGGGGTTAGTTTTCTACTCAAGTACGTCACCGGATGCTCCTCACCATTCACTACTTGTGAGAGTACTGCACCTAAGCCTGTGCTAGAGGCATCTGTCTGAACCAGAAATTCTCGCCTGAAATCGGGGGTGACTAACACAGGTGGTTGGCACAAGGCAGACTTAAGGCTTTGGAAAGCCTCCTCGGCCTCTGGGGTCCACGTGACCATTGCTGTCTTTCCGCCCTTTGTCAAGTCAGTTAGCGGAGCAGCAACTGAGGCAAAGTTCGGCACAAATCTACGGTAATAACCCGTAATACCCAGGAAAGCTCTAACCTGTTTCCTTGTCAGGGGTCTAGGCCAATTCTGTATTGCCTCAATTTTATTTAGCTGTGGCCTAACCAATCCTCTTCCAACAATGTAGCCCAGATATTTGGCGTCTTCTAGGGCTAGAGCACACTTCTCGGCATTTATGGTCAACCCTGCATCACTTATGGCATCCAACACGGCCTGTACCTTACAGAGGTGACTTTCCCAATCAGGGCTAAAAATGACCACATCATCGAGGTAGGCGGCTGAGTAATCACGATGTGGTCGCAGAATCAAGTCCATCAACCTCTGGAAAGTTGCAGGCGCTCCATGTAACCCGAACGGCATCACTACATACTGGAATAGCCCATCAGGGGTGGAGAAAGCAGTTTTCTCTTTAGCCTCGTCAGAAAGTGGAATCTGCCAATAGCCCTTTGTGAGATCGAGGGTGGTTATGTACCTGGCGTTACCCAACTTCTCAATCAACTCATCTACCCTGGGCATAGGATACGCATCGAACTTGGAGATCTCATTCAACTTTCTGAAATCGTTACAGAACCTCCAAGTTCCATTGGGCTTTGGGATTAGCACAATTGGGCTGGACCATTCACTCTGTGACACCTCAATTACCCCCAGAGCAAGCATACGTTTTACCTCGGCAGATACGGCTTCCCTACGTGCCTCGGGTATCCTATAGGGCTTAAGGTTTACTCTGCTTCTAGGCTCAGTTTCAATGTGATGATGGATGAGGTGTGTACGCCCTGGGAGGTCAGAGAACTTGTTTTTGTTTTTCTGTAAAAATTCCTGAGCCTCCTGTTTCTGTGACACTGATAGAGTATCACCTACCTTGACTGGAGGGATTGGTTGTGACAAATTATTAACAGTATTTGTCGCCCCCAAGGATTCCCTGTCTTTCCAGGGCTTGATCAAGTTTATGTGATAAACTTGGAAAGGCTTCCTTCTACCTGGTTGGTGCACCTTGTAGTTCACCTCACTGATCTTTTCAACAATTTCATAAGGACCTTGCCACTTCGCCAAGAATTTACTCTCAACAGTGGGGACTAGTATAAGGACCCTATCGCCTGGGTTGAATGTCCTGATTCTTGCGGACCGGTTGTAAATTCTACTTTGGGCCTCTTGAGCTCTCTGGAGGTGTTCCCTTACCAGGGGCATTACAGTGGCTATACGGTCCTGCATTTGTGCTACATGCTCAATAACACTCTTGTATGGGGTGGACTCATTCTCCCATGTCTCTTTTGCAATGTCTAGTAGACCCCTAGGGTGATGACCATAGACCAACTCGAATGGTGAGAACCCTGTGGACGCTTGGGGCACCTCCCTAATAGCAAACATGAGGTAGGGTAATAAATGATCCCAGTCACGACCATCTTTTGCCACCACTTTCTTCAACATATGTTTCAAAGTTTTATTAAATCTCTCCACCAATCCGTCCGTCTGGGGGTGGTACACAGAGGTACGGATGTGTGAGATTTTAAATAGTCTGCATAATTCCTTCATTACTTTCGACATAAATGGCGTACCTTGGTCAGTTAGGATTTCTTTGGGGATCCCAGTCCTAGAGAACATATAAAACAACTCACGTGCAATTGTTTTAGATGCAGTGTTTCTTAAGGGTACAGCCTCAGGATAGCGGGTCGCATAATCCAGGACTACCAAAATATACTGGTGTCCTCTAGCTGACTTTACAATGGGACCCACTAAATCCATGGCAATACGCTCAAAAGGCACCTCTATAATAGGGAGCGAAACCAAAGGACTGCGAAAATGTGACACTGGGGCACTAACCTGACATGTGGGGCACGACTCACAGTATTTTTTAATGTCATCATATATGGCCGGCCAAAAAAACCTCTGGAGAACCCTCTCTCGCGTTTTGTCAGTCCCCAAGTGTCCCCCAAGAACATGGTTATGTGCCATGTCAAGCACCTGACGCCGGTACGGCTTAGGTACCAGAAGCTGTTCCACAATCTCATCCTTAACCTTAGTAACCCTATAGAAAAGATCATTAGTCACCGAAAAATGTGGAAATCTTTTTTCAGCATCTAGTTCCTGAGGTACCCCATTCATTACAGCAACCTGCTCTCTCGCATTTTTGAGAGTGGGGTCCTGTAATTGTGCAGCCCCAAAATTATCTCTAGACACCTCTAAGTCTAGTATATTTTGCTCAGTGGGAGGAGCCTCCTCCTCCCCAGCCAGGACCTGTAAAGGAAAACAATCATTTTCATCCTGCATACTTTTATCATTCACAGTGGACAAGGCAACCCCCTTAGAGGTATCCTCACTCCTTTTGGGGATTTTTCTTTTTTCCCAGAGAGCCCAGAATAATGGAAAATCGCGCCCCAATATTACATTATGCAT
This sequence comes from Lithobates pipiens, assembly GCF_037356315.1. Taxonomy (NCBI): domain Eukaryota; kingdom Metazoa; phylum Chordata; class Amphibia; order Anura; family Ranidae; genus Lithobates; species Lithobates pipiens. The sequence continues at coordinate 52,553,016 of NW_027507789.1, read as the reverse complement.
GAGGTTTTTAACCACACCCACTTCATATTGTACGGTGCCTTGTTCAGTCCCGACTTTAGCCAGCACTATAGGGTACATTTTTGTATCACCATGTATGCACACAACACTCATATGCTTTTTAGACTCTAAGTCCCCAGTCACCAGGCTAGCATGCACCAAGGTTACAAGGCTTCCTGAGTCCATTAACGCTTTAACAGGAAAGTCATTGATTGTAATATCGCAGATTTGCGGTTCAGTCTCTAGTCCAGGAACTGCAGCACAAGATGGTTCCGCAAATAGCGACTGACGCCGGCTAGCGTCACATTCCATGGGTTCAGAGGTAAGAGGGCAATGGGCCGACACGTGTCCCGCCTCATGGCATCTCCAACACTGGATAGGGCCTGGTCTCTTTGGCAAGGAGTCCTTTTCAGAGCCCCTTAGCCACCCGGGACCATCACCAGTCTTTTGTCCCTGAGACACCACTTGAGCCCTTTTCCCCCCATCAGCACCCCTCCACACTCCCCCAATAGATGGAAGTCTCTTACCAGCTGACGGCACAGATCTGGCGCTCCGGGGAGGTGAAGATGCTGCAGGAACATCACAGAGGTAGTCCTCAGTCGCCTGGAACCTCTCCACAAGGTTGACAAGTTCGTTTGCATTCTTAGGATCACCTTGTCCCACCCAGCGTTGCAAGTCAGTAGGAAGGGCTCGGAGGTAGCGATCCATCACGACCTTCTCTAGGATTTGTGCAGGAGTAGAAGTGTCTGGCTCCAACCACTTTCTTGCCAAATGGATTAGGTCATACATCTGGGACCTCGCTGATTTGTCCAGACTGTAGCTCCAGTTGCGTACCCTCCGGGCACGGACTGCAGTAGTAACTCCTAGTCGGGCAAGCATCTCCTCTTTTAGCCGAGTATAGTCCTTAACCTCTTGCTCACTGAGGTCATAGTAGGCCTTTTGAGGTTCACCTGTTAAATAGGGCGCAATTACCTCTGCCCACTCAGCGGCTGGTAACTTCTCTCGCTCAGCCACGCGCTCAAATACTGTTAGATAGGCCTCAACATCGTCCTCAGCAGTCATCTTTTGCAGCGCTTTCTGCACAGTCCTTCTCCCAGAAAAAATCTCTGGAGCGGCTCCCATCACCACAGGCGCCTCTCGATTTGCTATCAGGTGCTCAATAAGTTGTTGTTGTGCAGCCATGGACTGTTCATGTCGTCTATTGGCCTCTATCTGAGCCTGCTGTTGTGCAGCGATCATCTGCTGTTGTTCAGCCATGGACTGTTCATGTCGTCTATTGGCCTCTGTCTGAGCCTGCTGTTGTTGCAAACTCACTTGCATAAACTGCTTCAGCATCTCCTCCATGTTGCTGGACTGTTTTTGGAGTGTAGTTGCAGCTTTCACCCAGGACATCAGCAGCTGTAGCCAAGTCTGTCCACACCGTTGCCCCTAGCAACCGCGTTGCCCGCATTCTCCACCAATTGTAAGGGATCTTCCCGGGGTAGGGTGTGTTTGGACACAGTTCACAGCAGACTTGGAATTTGATAAAGCAGATCTTGGCGTTTATTCGTGGTACAAACAGTCCAGCAAACAAAATATACAGCAACACCGTGCTTTCTAAGTACAACAAAAATAAAAGTCCTAGCCCGGCTGGGCGCTTACTAACAGGTTCTGCTCACCTATCTGACACTTACAAACACAGCGTCTTTCGCCTGGACATCGCAGGGTGAGTTTTAGCTCCAGCAGTGGCTGTGCTTGCAGCTTCCTTCAACACACAGATTGTTCATTCCCTGGCTGAGAAGCAATCACCTGCAGACCCTACAGAGCCTTTAGCTTCCCAGGCTAATTAGGATCCAAGCTCACCTGATCCCAAACCCAGAACTGGATCGGGGGATGTGGAATGACAGGTCCCTCTACCAAACCTACCTGCCATTCCATATAAACCCAGGCCCGGCAAAATTAAATAACAACTCAGCAGCATATCGCTGCTGAGAAACTGATCCATCCTGGATTTACCATCTCACACTGTGTAGCAACCTAGGTGAGATGTACACCCCCTCGATCACTTCTCCAGTGACATGTCTACACCCCCCTCTCTGCTATAGGCCTTCAGTTTAGTAACAAGCAGTGTCAGAAATATTAAAACTCCTTAGAGGGGCGGGTTCTGTGTCTTTTTAATGAACGCAGAGAAACAGATTTTACGGTAAGTCAAAAATCCCATTTTCTCTTTCATTCATTGACAGACACAGCGCTCCATTATTCAGAACCATAGGGACATCCCAAAGCAGTGGCAAACATGAGAGGTAGGACAACGAAATATCCCAAGGCTAACACAAGAGCCAACCAGGTAACAGGAGCTCAACAAAGAACAAGTTGGAGCCTAAACAGAACAATACCCCTTCAAGAGGGAATAGACCCTCTAAACAGCAGCCTGAAAAACCTTGCGGCCAAAAGAGGCATCGGCAGATGCCAACACATCCACTTTGTAGAACGTTGTAAAAGTGTACACCGATGACCAGTGGTCGCCTTGCAAACTTGCGCAACAGACGCCTGATGACAGAAGGCCCAAAAAGCACTATGCACCCTAGAAGAATAAAAGAAAAAAAGTGCAGCGCTTAACCAATGAAATATTACTGTAACTATTGAACAATTAAAGTGCAAAAAAGTGCCAAAAAAACATGTGAAAGTAAATGCACAAATACTAAAAATAAATCAACTGTTTAAAAAATATAAAAAAATAAAAAAAATTATATATTCAAGAGTCCAATATTGCAAAAACAAAAGAATATTGTCCAATGCGTGTGTAAAGATAGCTGAAGCTTGATTGCTTAATCAAATTGGATTTGACCACGTGGACCTGTCACCTCTAAACACCACTTAAAGATGGAGTCTTACCAGATCCCCAGTGACCCCCCTGCAAGGGGAGGTCAAACTGCGCAAATTGGATCACAGGTCCCACCATAGACGTTCAGATGCCAGAGATTGTCCCGATCTTTCGGATGTTTCACAATCTTTGGATTCACACGGCTACTCAAACCTCCAAACGAAGTATCACCATAAAAAAACAAAAGTGCGCCAAATCGCGTGATATGTTTTCAAGAAAAAATGTATTAGAGCCTGATGCTCAAGCACACATACGACTCCACCGAGTCGCAAGAAAAATATACAAGTGCTGTTTAAAAATGAACAGAATTGCTAGCAAAATAAAAAAACTCCTCAACGTGAGTTTGTATTGCGATTGCATATGTGCAATAGGTGTGAGCGTGGCTACCCGACGATCGTTTCGTCAAAGGTCTGACGTCATCAGGGGTATGCCCATACCACTGCGCCAAGTCATTTTATAGTCCATTGGCAAACAAAGGAGTCCAGCCATAGGTTAAAATGAATGCCCTGTTAAGGGCTAAATACTCAAAAACCAAGGGTCAATTTCCTAAAGAAATTAAAAAAGGGCCGTATAACAATACAGGCCGATCGGAATGCATAAATGTTTATATTCCGCCCTCAAGTAATTATCAATAGTAATTATTCAAAAAATTAATTTGCTGTGAGTAGCCATGTGAATCCAAAGATTGTGAAACATCCGAAAGATCGGGAAAATCTCTGGCATCTAGACATCTACAGTGGGATCTGAGATCCAATTCACTCAGTTTGACCTCCCCTAGCAGGGGGGTCACTGGGGATCTGGTAAGCCTCCATCTTTAAGTGGTGTTTAGAGGTGACAGGTCCACGTGGTCAAATACAATTTGATTAAGCAATCAAGCTTCAGCTATCTTTACACACACATTGGACAATATTCTTTTGTTTTTGCAATATTGGACACTTGAATGGATCATTTTTTATACAGTTGAATTATTTTTAGCATTTGTGCATTTACTTTCACTGTTTTTTTTGGCACTTTTTTGCACTTTAATTGTTCAATAGTTACAGTAATATTTCATTGGTTAAGCGCTGCACTTTTTTTCTTTTATTTTTATTGTGCCCAGTATCTTGGTTATGGTGTTCAGCTGCTGATTTCTTTATTGGTTTTTGCCAAGCGTGGATTATTTTCTATTTACTTGTTTTTGTTTACCCAAGAAGAATGCGCTGTAACAGGGAAAGGAGTCATTATTTGTCTGATTCATCCAGAAATGGTCGCAGAAGAAGCAGACAGCCCCTTTCTTGGCCCATCCGCGATCACAGTGAGTCTGAAATCCAAAAAGACTCTGGTTGTCAAATACACCCGAATCCCCCAAACCACAACCTGAGTAGATAAGGCAAATTTTTTAGCATGTGTTGACCAGGGACACAAGGAAGGCAACACAATGTCCTTATTCAAAGGGAAATCCGAGGCAGGAATGATGGAAAAGGATGAAGAACCACCTTACACTGGATAAGGTGTACAACAAGATAACACTACAATTTACAACACCCTGTGAGCAGAGGTGATAGCCACCAAGAGGCCACCTTCCGAGACAGAGTAAGCAGTGGAATCTCCCAAATATTTCCAAAAAGAGGCTTCTGTAAAACCAAAATCACCAAGTTCAGATCCCACGGCGGTAGAAGAGACCGCACTGGTGGAAACAGACGTCGATCCCCTTGAATAAAAGATATGCACCAGGGAGTGTGACACCAGGGGACACTGAAAAAGACCACCCAGGCAGACACCTGGCCCTTAATGGTACTCGAGGCCCATTCCTGCTCAACCCCCCAGTGAAGGGAGGTCAGAAACTGAGCCACCGAGAAAGAAGAAACAAGGATGAATGCCCGGTGACTCACACCAGGATATATGCGCTTTCCACATCCAGAGGTAGAACCTTGTAGAGGTAGACTCCCTAGCCATCTGCAGCATCAGAACTGCAGCGCCTGGTTTTATCACAGCCAGGCTGTTAAAACCAGCGATTCTAAAGCAGGATGGAAGAACAGCCCTTGGGACAGTAGATCCTCCCTGAGAGGCAGTTGCCAAGGAGCGTCGGCGACCAGGCGCACCCGGTCAGGGTACCCATCCGGAGCCAATAGAATGACCAACGGGACCCATTCGGAGCCAATAGAATGACCAGAATCCCCGCGGTCGTGATCCTGCGCAAAAGCCACAGCAGAAGCTGGAGAGGAGGAAAGGCCATTTTATGGGTGTGGGCAGTGGCCAATTTTTTGTTACTGTTTGTATATATGGTCCGGGGACACACTGAGCACCTTCGCTGCCATTGTGCTCTTGCTGGGTGTCCAGTGTGCTCTTGTTCCTTTAGGGGTGCTTGGGCAGTCTCCAGGCACCTGTCCCACATCTGTCCATTCCATGCATGTGCTTCCACTGTGGAGACACTTATAAATGTGTAGTGTTAGGACTGCAAGCAACACAGGGTGCGATGACGAGGCCTTGCAGCTTTCACATGCATTTGCCAATGTGTGCTAACTAAACCCCTGCTTTTAACAGACGGTTAGACAGGTTAATTTGGTTGGTCAGCAGACTGGTTGGTGAGTTGAGCTATGGAATTGTCTTTGTTTTTATAGAAGCTGTAGAGGAGGAAAGGCCTAGAGCAACCATTAGCGGTCCCATGGGCCACCAGAGCAATTGAGGTGCCCACCAGTGGATCCTATGACCTTGCCAGAAACCTTGGTACCATTCTTTTGAGCCAGGACGCAAACAGATCTACCTCAGGAGTGGTCCATTCATGACATATCCGATGAAACATAGCCCGGTGAAGTGCCCACCCTGTGCTCCAACCTTAGCCGACTGAGATATCCACCTGTCAGTATTCCACTCCTGGAATGCGTACATCGTAGAGGGTCGGAAAGAGATGTTTTGCCCACCGGAGGATACTGGCAACTGCCAGGGCTGCCAACAACCTATATGGCTCGCCCTGGTGATTGACAAAAGCCACCGCCGTTGCATTGTCTGACTGGATCCTTATCGGGAGCCTCCAAAGTCGATCCGTCCATGATCCAGACATAGTCTGATAGCTCGAAGTTCCAAGATATTGCTCGGTAGTCCGGATTCCACCAGCATCCAACGACCCCGAGCAGAGCTCAGTCCCAGGACACCTCCCCACCTGGACAGACTGGCATTGTTGGTCACCCTGTTCAATACAAAGGGGAGACAGGATTTACCCCACCGAAGAACTGGAGAGCGAAGCCACCAGATCTCTGGTTTCCTGGCTCAGCCGAATCCGATTATCAAGAGACCTCGGGCACTTGTCCCATTATGCCAGGATCTCCCTAAAGAGAGCTTGTATGGACCTGTGCAAATGGAATAACCTCAAAAAGGTAGATACCATCAGACCCAACACCCACATGCAGGTCCGCAGGGAGGCCCACCTGCCAGACAACAGTACAAAGCAGCTGTGCAGTTAGTCTGTTTACCAGCCTAGATGCTATGATTTTAATTACATTTTTGAAATAAAATTGAATAATTCGGAGTGTGGCTATCCAGCTACATCTTTTCTAATGCCAGACAACAGTAAATTAAAAAAGCAGCATGCAACTTCTTGGAATTTGTCCAGAGGAAGAAACACTCTTGCAGGAGCTGAAGCCCGGGTCAGGCTCAGATAATCCAATGTTCTGGAAGGGGCCAAAGCAGACTTCAGATAGTATTAGAAGCCAACTGAAATCGGTCAAGGTCTTTATAGGAGCTACGTTGCCCCTCGGGTAGTTGAGGACTCGCAGAAGATCGTCCAGGCAGCCCAGGACCACAAACCCCCACTGACGTAACCACGCCAGATCCGGTACAACTACCTCGTGAACACCCTAGGAGTGGTGGCTAGACCAAAGGTCAATACCACGCGCTGATAGTACTCAGCACCCACAGCAAAATGGATGAAGTGCTGGGGTCGGGCACAGTGGAATGCGCAAGTAAGCATTCGTGATGTCGATAGAAGCCTGACAGTCCCCATGATGAAGGGGTGCCATCGTCGTACGGACAGACTCCATCCTGAACTTCTGTACCCTCACAAGGTAGGTCAGGGCCTTAAGGTCCAGAATTGCACTCACCATGCCCTCCATCTTTTGGACTGTGAACAGGTTTGAATAAAACCCCTAAAACAATCACACTCTGAAGCAACAGGGGTTGCACAGCCCCATGAGGAGAACAGCAAACGGTCTGGCGACAGACGCACATTGGAAGCAAAAAAACTTTTTGGGGAACAAGGCCTGAAAACTATCTTGTAACCAGACAAAATCAAGAAGCGTAATGAGGTCATCCAGGGTAGCCCCCCACAATACATGTCTAAGCACCACTGTGGAAACAGAGAGCTCAGCAACCAGGGGAACTGTGGCCAAGAGGCATAGCAGACAAACTGCAGTGCCTAGACCAACAGATCTGCCAATGCAGCAAAGGCAGGGGGATTCTGCTCCCCCTCCAGGTATGTCAGCTGAATCTTTAAAAGCCAGAGATTCCTCTATTGGAATCATGGTTGCCTTGAGCAGCCTAGAGACAGGGGGTCCACTACTGGTAGAACAGTCCACTTCTGAAGGAGGGACTCCTCAAAGGGGTACCTCACAGCAAGCATTTTTGGAAGCACAAAGGCGCACTTTGGACACTCCCAGTCTTCATGGACAAATTTGGCAAAATAAGAGGGAGAAGGGAGCACTTTCACCGCGCAAGACGGCTTATGGGTGCAAAAGGGGAACCAGCCCTCCGCTGCAGCCACCACTGCATCCCCCATTTTAAAAAGGTTCCTGCACAGATGTAATAAGTGCGACAACCAGTGCCTTTTCATGCACCACTGCAGTTGAGGAGGAATCATTCTCACTCCCTGACAGGACAGGGAATATGGCCACCAACCCCGCAAGGTGGGTCACCAACTCACCAACCCCAAACTCGCTCATCTGTGTCTTTATGGACCTTGCTTGGGCCACTGGAACACATTCATTTTGAAACAGGCTACCACAAAGTTGGAGCACCATATGATTTGGATCAGTGCACAAAGCAAAGTCCGTAAAGACATGGGATCAGCGGGTTTGGGGTGAATGAACTTGACTGGCCTGCAATGAGTCCTGACCTCAACCCGATAGAACACCTTTGGGTAAATTAGAGTGGAGACTTGAGCCAGGCCTTTCCCATCCAACATCAGTGCCTGACCTCACAAATGCGCTTCTTGAAGAATGGTCAAACATTCCCATAGACACACTCCTAAACCTTGTGGACACCCTTCTCAGAAGAGTTAAATCTGTTATAACTGAAAAGGGTGGGCCAACTCAATATTGAACCCTACAGACTAAGACTGGGACGCCATTAAATTTCATATGTGTGTGCAAAGGCAGGTGTCTCAATACAGTGTATGTGCACTGGGTCCTCAGGGGGAATTAACAAGACTTTTTAAACTTTTGGTGAGGGTTGTTTAAATTTCGATGTATAAAGGGAAAATAATCTCTTGTATTTATGAAAAGTTGTCTATAATCTTTCAATTTCCAAATGCTGTCTTTTTATGAGGGTGTAGCCTGATAATCTATTCAACGTAGACACAAAGGAGCATAAGAAAAATCCATTTATTCATCTTCAATATAAATAAATATTAGTTTGTGTTAAAGATGTGTGTTCAAAATGAATCCCCATATTAACAAATTAAATATCTGTCACGGCAGGCATGATTATCACTGGTTTCCATTGAAAACATTCTTCCATAACAATGATTCATGTGGTCAGACTGGGGAATGTACCATTTTTTTCTGGAGGAATGACTGAATAATTTCCCTTCTATCATCTCATTATAAAGCATTACAAAAGCTGAAGAACACGGTTGTTCTGTTTATATATGAACTATTTTAATTACCACATTGCTTTATATTAAAGTGGTTGTTAATCCACAAATTACAGTATCCTCTGTTTATTAATGTAATCTACCCTGTGTCTGTGCCTTATAAAAATAATGTAGCTATATACTGTACCTCATTTCAGAGCGCCGATTCACGTGACCGAGAATCCCCCGCTGACATCAGTCAGGAGAGAGGCGGAAGGTCACGTGAGCACCGATTGGTGCTCTGAAATGAAGTATATAGCTGCATTATTTTTATAAGGCACAGACACAGGGCAGATTACATAAACAGAGAGAATACTGTAAAAAAAAAAAAAAAATATAACAGTAATTTGAGCAGCAGGAGGGGAGGGGGCAGGCAGGCACGCGGAGCGGACACACTGTGGTCAGTTTATAAAGGGGAGGGCAGTATCAGCCAGGTATTTCAGGTGTTACAGGGGGTCACATGACACAGCAAAAGCACAGTGCTGTATAACATGTTTTAAAGAAACAGAATCCTTTATTTTTATTTATTAAGGTTATCAAACACCCTTATTAAACTGAACACCCAGAGAAGTGACCTCCGTTTTCTCTGTTACAGATTGCTGATTCAGCAGAGTGATGAGGTCTGACATCTGATAGGGTCATCCCTTTATGATCCTCTCATCTAAGCAAGCTCCCATCTTTATATCTTTTAGGCCGCGTACACACGGGCGGACTGTTCGCCCAACTTTGTCCGCTGAACAGTGTTTCAGCGGACAGTCCGCTCGTGTGTGGGCTTCAGCGGACAGTTTCAGCGGGCAGTCTGACGAACAAAGTCTTTCGGAATTTCCGTAAGACTGTCCGCTGAAACTTGGTTTGAGCGGACAGTCCGCTCGTGTGTAGGCTTGTTCGTCAAACTAAGTTCCGCGCATGCTCAGAAAGGATTTACACGGCGAAGGTTGCATTGCAGTGTATTGGACTTCGAATTTCTCGTCCCGTCGTACGTGCCATTCACATCATCGCGCAAGTTTTCAGCGGACTGTTCGTTCGTCGTGTGTGGTCAAGTCCGTTCATGCTAATTTTGAACGGACTGTTTGTCAAACTGTTTGACGAACCTAGTTGGGCGGACAGTCCGCCCGTGTGTACGCGGCCTTAGAGTCACTGCACTGAACAAGGTGACAAAGTCTAACAGCGTCCTAATACTATCCATCCCTCTCTTAGGCCACTTTCACACTGAAGCGGTGGGTCCATTATCCGTAAAGCGCCCCTAGTTTTGGCAGTGCTTTATTGCTGTTATAGTGGTGCTTTGGTGCCTTTAACTCCCCAGAAGGGGTTAAAAGTGCCCGCTTAGTGCTGCTTTCAAAGCGGCACCCATTTATTTCAATGCTGTATACACCGGTCCCCCACCGCCCCAAAGATGCTGCTTGCAGGACTTTTTTTTTTTTCCCTGTCCTGCAAGCGTATCGCCCCAGTGTGAAAGCATGTGATCTGGCACTTCTGGGTCTGGGGCACGCAGGTGATTTGACACAGTGGGAGCCAATCAGCGGACCCGCCGACCGTTTGGGAGACAGGCAGAACGCCCGTCTGCCTATGTAAACAAGGCAGACCCGCCGTTCTGTGACAAGGGAAGGCTGTGATCTTGTGTTTCTGCTCAGCAGGAACACGATCTCTGCCTTCCCTTAGTAGAAGTACTACCCACACAAGCACTCCCTAGGAACACATTTAACCCTTTGAGTGCCTCTGATGTTAACCCCTTCCTTGCCAGTGTCATTAGTACAGTGACAGTGCATATTTCTTAGCACTGTATTAGCGTCACTGGTCCCCAAAAAGTCAGGTGTCCGATTTGTCAGCCGCAATATCGCAGTCCCACTATAAGTCGCTGATCGAGCCATTACTTTTAAGCATAAATAAAAAATAAATATATCCCATAGTTCGTAGACACTATAACTTTTGTGCAAACCAATCAATATATACTTATCGGGATTTCTTTTACCAAAAATATATAGCAGAATACACATTGGCCTAAATCGATGAAGAAATCAGATTTTTGACATTATTTTAATGCATATGTTTTGAAGCAAAAAGTTAAAAATATTGTTTTTTTTCAAAATGGTCGGTTTTTTTGTTTATAGCGCAAAAAATAAAAACCGTAGATGTGATCAAATACCACCAAAAGAAAGCTCTATTGGTGGGAAAAAAAGGATAAACATTTTATTTGGGTACAGCATCGCAAGTCTGCGCAATTGTCAGTTAAATTAATGCAAAGCTGTATCGCAAAAAATTGCCTGGTCATGAAGGGGGTAAACCTCCTGGAGCTGAAGTGGTTAAGAAACACACTATAGCAGGGATATGCAATTAGCGGACCTCCAGCTGTTGCAAGTCCCATCATGCCCCTGCCTCTGGGTATCATGCTTGTGGATGCTAGTCTTTCTATGCCTCATGGGACTTGTAGTTCTGCAACAGCTGGAGGTCTGCTAATTGCATACCCCCCCCCCCCCCCCCCGGCAGCTATCATTAGGAGCGGTAAGGGAAGGAGCAGGGGACCTGGGCCAGCACTGAAAGTAAATAGACACTCCCAGAAAAGGAGAGGGCTATGACATGGCAGGAGGGAGGGAGTTGTGCTAGGGAATGGACTCTTCCCGGGGTAGTAACATTTTCTAGCAAGTACAAAGGCACGTGAAAAAAGAATCATTTATGGAAAAGAAAAACACTGCAAGTAATTTAAATTGCTAGATTTTCTGTGTTTTTACAAGCAATTTTTTTGAGTTGGTTACAGGGTCTCTTTAAAGGTCCCTGTGTCATCTCTGGAAAAAAAAAAAAAACAAGCACAGGATTGTAAAAATAAAAACAGCAGAGCTTCACAGACATCAAGCAGACATATCACAGGGAACAGCAGGTGGGTGTAACAAACACAGAGGAATGCCACAGCATACATGGGTGCTGACCTTTAAGCCTCATGTAATATCTGATGTAAGTCAATTAGCAGGTGCTTCTCTATAGCTTGTATATTCTGTGATTATGCTGTGTGCTCCAGCTCGTCGGTAGGCAGTGTTCATGATGGCTGTCCTAATGGATATTATGTTGTGGGTTCTAGGAAACCCTGAGGTTTCTAAGAACACAATGGGGTTGATTTGTTAACACAGGAGAGTGCAAAGTCTGGTGCAGCTCTGCATATAAGCCAATCAGCTTCCAGTTTTGTTTTGTTTTTTCGTCAAGGCTTAATTGAACAAGCTGAGGTTAGAAGCTGATTGGCTACCATGCACAGCTGAACCAGATTTTGCACTCTTCAGTTTTAGTAAATCACCCCCAGTGTTACATGTACTCCCCTCTATGCGTACATTGAAAATTGTTCCTTATGGAGTTGGATCCTTTGTACTTAATACTCAAGAGACAGAAATCAAAAATAAACTTTTACTGTTTGATATAAGTAATAAAACAGTTAGACATTAAATTAATTACAAGGAATAATTAGCACAGAAACAACGTGCACCAATCACAATACCAGAAAACCACACACACAAGGAGGAGGAGAGTAAAACATGCAGAACTCTACTTTTCCCCCAGAAGGAACACAACACAGAGATACTGTAGAAAGCAGATACACAGAACTATATACATGGGAAAGCTAGAGACATCCCCTTAGTAATGAATAGTGTTTATATACACAACTTCATACACAGGAGTAGTGCACCACACATATCAAATGCAGGAACGTTTTCTCTCTCCAGAATCTTCACATAGGCTAGTATGGCCTCCCCACATTCACGCGGTAGTACGCCGAGGACCGCATTTCCCTATAAAGGCAGGAAACGCAGGTATGGTAACTGGATACACCATCAGCACCAGCGATTTAATACTGTTCAGACCAAGATAATGCCTTCAAGAAGGATAAAAGGGTCACTCAGCTCTTTAAAACGGAGACAATACAAACAATCTCTAAGCTGAGTAATGTATGACCACAACTTGTCCTCTCTGACCGCAGTATCCCCAAAGTCTGCCATTCAGTATGCAGGACTGTGTTTTGCCTCTGAACATGTCCTATAGCACTGAAGAATTATGCTGTGCCCTACTGATTAGGGCACTTTACCCATGGGACTGGGAAAAGTCTGCTACAAAACTGTTTCTCTAGTTATTCACACTTGTCCTTGCTTGTGCCTTCCTCCTGGGGGAGCTCTTTCTCGGTGCCCCCCGAGGAGTTGGACAGCCTTGTGGAGTGCTTATATGCTGTGCACAGCTCCTGTACACGCTCTGCGCTGGGAGTCCACTTCTGAAATCCAGCCTCATTCTGAAGAAATAGCACAGCTGTGTTGTGTACAGCTTTGTAGTACAGCTCATCTCTGTTGAAAGAATAAAGAGAGAGAAAAAAAACAAAGTTAAAAAAGATTCAGATCAAACAGAATTACAGAGAAAACAAGTCTAGAGATATCTGAGGATAAACACTTCCTTTACTGGAATACTGGCGTCAATCTAACCTTACCACCCAAGTATATTCAGACGAGGTAGAAAAAGTAGATGAACCTCTCTCAGCCATTTCAAACCAAAAGCTTACCTAAAACTGGCCACAGATGGTTCAATCTCGGCTGGTTCAGCAGGGACCGGCCAAAATTCGAACCATGTATGGGCAGGCTGATTGTACCCAAGTTAATCGATCAACTTTGGCACAACTAGCGTGTCAATTTTCTTTGCGATTATTGCCTGCATGTTCTCCCAGCCAGAACAGTCGCCCGGTCAACCCCCCTCCCCCCGCAGGGTGAACAGTGTTATTGGGGGAATCAAGTGATTTTCTTTTCTTCAACCTATGCACGGGAAACTGTTACTGCTTGGAGAACACAGTGATTACTGCTAGCAGACATAGCATGTAGAAATCCAACATGCTGATCCATCGATCGACTTGGGTACAATCAGCCTGCTCATAATTGGCTTGAATCTTGGCCGGTCCCTGCTGAACTAGCTGAGATTTGAACCATCTATGGCAGACTTGGTGCCATTTTTCTCTTTAGCAAGAGCACTTTGGGCATATTGTTTTTACACTGGGTCTGGCAGCAAGATCCTACATAAACAGTTGTCATCTTAATGCCAAAGTTTATATGCATACAGAAATTACAGATCTGTACACAGCAGACTACACCTGTGTGCATGAGCCCTACAGCCAAAACCTTATTTTTTTTCTTTTTTTCATTTTTGATAAAAATGGTTTACAATCCCAGTCAAGTTTTTACTTGCTGCCTATGCCTCATCCCATGTATTTAGTGTCAAGGCCCAACAGAAGTGAGAGAAGATCTTTGTATTGTAAAATTTTTGTTTCAATGAAAATTTGAAGTTTTTGGTTTTCCCTCACTCTCTGTCCCAGTGACAATGGTCACCAGGACAAATAGTAAGGATAAAGAAACCAATAAAAAAGAGCTTCTAATTCTACCCCATGTTATCTTAAAAAAAAAAAAAGTAGCTGTAGACATTTGAAATTACACTAATGTGCACAAAGCACACATATTTGTTATTCATTAGTTCTATAAGTGAGCTCTAGTGTGAATTTTGGGCAAATGTTACTGTGCTTGCATGGGATTCCTAATGCCGCGTACACACGAGTGGACTGTATGGCATACTTAGTCCATCATACAATCCGACGGACAGTCCGTCATACTTTCGACTGAACGGACTTGACCACACACGGATACCCAAACAGTCCGTCGAAAGCTTGCGCGATGACGTGTACAGCACGTACGACGGGACTAGAAATAGGAAGTCCAATACACAGCAAAGCACCCTTCCGCCGTGTAAATCCTTTCTGGGCATGCGCCATTCTTAGTCCGTCGAACTAGCCTACTGACGAGCGGATTGTCCGCCGAAACCAAAGTACGACGGACAGAATTTCGAAAAATCCGAAATACTTAGTACGCCAGACTGCACGCTGAAAAAGTCCGCTGAAGCCCACACACGAGCGGACTGTCCGCTGAAATGTGTTTCGACGGACTAAGTACGCCATACAGTCCGCCCGTGTGTACGCGGCATAACACACACCAAAAGCATGCTGGTTTGGTTATTGGCTTCAGTCCAAATTGGCTCCAGTATACGTATATAAGATACTTTAGACTGTATTTACTGGGTAAATTGTTGGTGCTATATACTGTAAATACCTATAATAAATAAATATCTGTGGCCAATTTAGAACTAGCAACAGACTGGCTATATATTCCAGGTATACATGCCTCTTGCACACATGCTGGGAGCCACTGCGGTATTCGTGCTGGAAGGCCGGGAGCACCACCTGGTGACGTTTAAAGCGGCTTTCTTCCATGCGAGTGAGCGCCGGCGTAGGGGGGTCTCTCCATTCAGGGATAAAGACAATAAAAGACAGGGGCTGATCTGAACTCTCTAGCAGACTCTGGAAGAAAAAAAAAATTTAGATTAAGAAAAAAATAAAAATATAACCATGATAGCAGAGAACATTCAGCATAAATGTATATATTCACCTCAAAATGTGTGACCATGGCATCCATTAACTCCTCACTGAAAGGTGGGTTTGCCTCAAAGGAACCGCTGACTGGGAAAAAACTAAGACATGGCCTAGGATAAAAAAAAAGAAAGCAAGAAAATATTTATAATCACAATCATTCATTATCATTTTACCCCTTACTATTTACTGAAAAGACAAAGAAAGTTAAAATATTTCTAAACTCTTCATGGGCAGAATATATGAATGATATGCTTCAAACAGACTTAGCCCACGTACACACGGTCAGAGATTTTGCCAACCAAATCCGTCGGATTTTGCCCGTCGGATTTAGCCTGACTGATTGTCTCCGAAACTGTTGCATACACATGGTCGGGCCAAGTTGGTGAAAAATCCGATCTTTCAGAACGTGATGACGTAATTTCGTTACGATGGGACTACATTCAGGCTAGTAGCCAATAGCTTTGATGTAGGAATTTGATCTGAGCATGCGTGGCACTTGGTCCGATGAAAATGCTCTACACATGATCAGATTAGGTCTGTCCAGCCCAGATGGTCGGTGAAATATTTCCAACATGTTGAAAAATTGGGTCCGACGGAGATTCGGACGGAATCAGTCCGATGCATACCACACACAGTCTGATTATCCGACGACACGGTCCGATAAGACTCATTCCGACAGATTCTCCGACCGTGTGTACAAGGGCTGATACCCAATACACCCTTGTATATCTGTAAGGTGATACAAATCTTCTTATATTATGTAAATCTGATATATATATATATATATATATATATATATATACACACACACACACACACACACACACACACAGTATCTCACAAAAGTGAGTACACCACTCACATTTTAGTAAATATTTTATTATATCTTTTCATGTGACAACACTGAAGAAATGACACTTTGCTACAATGTAAAGTAGTGAGAGTACAGCTTGTATAACAGTGTAAATTTGCAATCCCCTCAAAACAACTCAACACACAGCCCCCCGGTGTCATGTGACTCGTTAGTGTTACAAGGTCTCAGGTGTGAATGGGGAGTAGGTGTATTAAATTGATGTTATTGCTCTCACGCTCTCATACTGGTCACTGAAATTTCAACATGGCACCTCATGGCAAAGAACTCTCTGAGGATCTGAAAAAAATAATTGTCGCTCTACATAAAGATGACCAAAGTACGGCCCGTTTTCCGGTTAAATACGTCACTCCAGGGCCACAAAAGTTATACAATGTATTTATCGGTGCTGCCTCGGAGGGGACGGGAGGAGTGCCATCAGATTACATACAGAAGACTCTCCTGTTTACTCTGCAGCCTCTGTAATAGAAAGTCCCATCTCCTGGGCTGGCATTGGATGACTGTTCTGTTTAGAATAGGAGGACCTTTTATTAAAGAGGCTGCCGAGTAAACAGGAAATTCTCCTGTATGTAATCTCCCTGTCCCCTCCAAGGCTGCAGATGGGCATTGATCAGGCTGCATTCATGGCAATGGTGAGGCTGCAGATGGGCACTGATCTTTATTTTAATTCATAGTTCTTTATTTAAAATTTATTTTTTTTCCTGAAACTTCCCTCTTAAAGTGAAGGTGCGTGATATACGCCGATAAATACGGTATATCCAAATAACACACCCGAGCTCATCTCTTTACCACACAGCCACAAAGGCAAGAGAATTCTTGTTGGGCAGTGTATTAGTGCTCGGACGAACACACTTAAGTACACACGATAGGATTTTCCGATGGATAGGACTTCTGTGTGATAGGACTTTGGTGTCGGAAATTCCGACCTTGTGTAGGCTCCATCACACATTTTCCATAGGAATTTCCGTCACACAAAATTTGAGATATGGTTCTCAATTATTCCGACAACTGATTTTGTTGTCGGAATAATTGAGAACCATATCTCAAATTTCGATCGTCTGTACACAATTCCAACGCACAAAGTGCCACGCATGCTTGGGATCAAGCAGAAGAGCAGAACTGGCTATTGAACTTAATTTTTCTTGGCTCATCGTACGTGTTGTACGTCACCACGTTCTTGACGTTTGGAATCTCCAACCAACTTTGTGTGACCGTGTGTATGCAAGACAAGTTTGAGACAACATCTGTCAGAAAAAATCCCATGAATTTTGTTGTCGGAAAATTCTATCTGAGACTGAGCTGCAGCACGGTGACCAAGACCATACAGTGGTTTAACAGGACAGGTTCCACTCAGAACAGGCCTCGCCACGGTCGACCAAAGAAGTTGAGTGCACATGCTCAGTGTCATATCGGGAGGTTGTCTTTGGGAAATAGACATATGAGTGCTGCCAGCATTGCTGCAGAGGTTGAAGGGGTGGTGGGTCAGCCTGTCAGTGCTCAGACCATACGCTGCACAATGCAAATTGGTCTACATGGCTGTCGTCCCAGATAGAAGCCTCTTCTAAAGATGATGCACAAGAAAACCGCAAATAGTTTGCTGAAGACAAGCAGACTAAGGACATGGATTACTGGAACCATGTTCTGTGGTCTGATGAGACCAAGATAAACTTATTTGGTTCAGATGGTGTCAAGCATGAGTGGCGGCAACCAGGTGAAGAGTACACAGACAAGTGTGTCTTGCCTACAGTCAAGCATGGTGGTGGGAGTGTCATGGTCTGGGGCTGCATGAGTGGAGAGCTACAGTTCATTGAGGGAACCATGAATGTCAACATGTACTGTGACATACTGAGGCAGAGCATGATCCCCTCCCTTCAGAGACTGGGCCGCAGGGCAGTAGTCCAACATAAGGACCCCAAAACACACCTCCAAGACGTCCACTGCCTTGCTAATGAAGCTGAGGGTAAAGGTGATGGACTGGCCAAGCATGTCTCTAGACCTAAACCCTATTGAGCATCTGTGGGGCACCCTCAAACGGAAAGTGGAGGAGCGCAAGGTCTCCAACATCCACCAGCTCTGAGATGTCGTCGTGGAGGAGTGGAAGAGGACTCCAGTGGCAACCTGTGAAGCTCTGGTGAACTCCATGCCCAAGAGGGTTAAGGCAGTGCTGGAAAGTAATGGTGGCCACACAAAATATTGACACTTTGGGCCCAATTTGGACATTTTCACTTATGGGTGTACTCACTTGTGTTGCCAGTGGCTTAGACATTAAGGCCCCATTCACACTTGAGCATAGCATTTTCAGGCAGAAAATCGCACGATTTTGCATCGTTTTTTACCGTGTTTTGCCACGATTTTGTGCAGGGCAAAAGGTCACCAATGTAAAAAGAAGAAAAATGCCCAGATCTGCCTGATTCAAGCGACAAAAAAGGGTCCAGAACTTGTATCAGCTTCAGGAGACTTGGAGTAAAGATGTGAACCATCTCCGTTGAGAATAATAGATTTTTTCCCCTCCAGGGTTTTGTAGCTTCAGGTTTCAAGCTACAAAGCGCTCAGGTATGAATGGGGCCTAATGGCTCACTTACTTTACATTGTAGCAAAGTGTCACATGAAAAGATAGAATAAAATATTTACAAAAAAAGTGAGGGGTGTACTAACTTTTGTGAGATACTGTG
This sequence comes from Lithobates pipiens, assembly GCF_037356315.1. Classification (NCBI taxonomy): domain Eukaryota; kingdom Metazoa; phylum Chordata; class Amphibia; order Anura; family Ranidae; genus Lithobates; species Lithobates pipiens. Next base: position 52,534,359 of record NW_027507789.1, on the reverse strand, counting down.
TGTGTATATATATATATATATATATATATATACACACACACACACACACATAAATTACTGCCAGGGGAGGGGAATGCCAGGTGGAAGGGGGCAGAGCCCAGAACTTTAGAGGGAAACCATAAAATGATTTTAGTCAATTTTAGACAATACAGTATTCAACTATTTTTTAACATGTCTGTTTAACATATTTTAAAATTATTTGTATAAATAATAAATCCTTTGGGAAATAATTTATTATGAAAGTGCATTCATGACACTCTGAGATGTAGATGGACTCTCTAAAACAAAATTTCACCACCACCCTCATTTCTACCAGGTTGTGTTAAAGTATATTTAAAAGCCCAACATTTATTTTAGTTTTGGATAAAGTAAAAATCCCTGTCGTTTTTTTTCTTTTGTGGCTCATTAGGGGGATAGACAGCTGTCTCTAATAAGTATCCTACTATCATTTTCTATCCTAAAAGGTTGAATCTCCCCAGCAAGGACACAGGCATAAAACCCTGAGAGGCTTGCTTTCCCTACTAAAAAATGTTTTGTCTTTGCATATATATATATATATATATATATATATATAAAATAAATTCACTAATGAAGACATTGCTGTGGTTGCTAGTAGAAGAGGAGGACACACTCTTCTGACTCATTCAGGCTTATTTTTAGCACAAGAGCTGCCTGAAAGAAAAAGACTTCATAGATAAATGATAGACCTTGCATAGAGCTCCACCTGCTGATTAACAGCAGTAACAAAACATTCACATTTCATACTTGCTTGATAAAAAAAAGAAATACTACAATTAAAGTGATTTTAAAAGGTAATGTTTAAAAAAAACAAAAAAACAAAAAAAAAAAAAACATGTTATACTTACCTGCTCCAGGTAATAGTTTTGAACAGAGCAGCCCCAATCCTCCTCTTCTTGGGTACCCGCTGGCACTCCTGGCTCCTCCCACGCCATGTGTTTGCTATGGGGCACTCATGCATGCTCGTTCCATCAGACACACAGGGCGTGGCTTGGCCCTGCCCCATTCCCTCCTCACTGGCTGTGAGTGACAGCAGCAGGAGTCAATGGCTCCCGTTTTTGTATCTGAGCCAATGAGGAGAGAGCGATCCGAGAGAGCCTCTGCTCTCGTGCACATGGTGATTCTTGCATAGGGAAAAAAAACATTCATTTTCAGGGAGCTTAAAATGACACGTGGCTACTCATTGACATGGAGAAGAAGTATTTTAACCTTAAAGAGAGTAGAGGGTTCTTTACTGTCAGAGCGGTAAGGATTTGCACCCTTCCACAAGCAGTGATGTCAGCGGGGAGTGACAATAGTTTAAAAAAACGATTAGATGAGCATCCTAGCAAACACAATACATAGGGATATAGGAACGATTACTGACATAAACACGCACACACCCACCTCCATACAGGTTGAACTGGATAGACCGGTGTCTTTATTCAACCTATACCAACTATGTAACATTACTGGATGGAGATAGAGCTCAGGTAAATATAAGCAGGGGCTGGCGAGGCTGTTTGGTATTTATCTGAGCAATTAGCAATAATGTAATGAGTTAAATAACCAGGCCTCTGAATTGTATCTTGCAATGTATCCTTACCCCCGGGAGCCAAAGTAGCCATCTGTGTCTGGAAAGGCGGAACAGTACTGCTTGAAATAACAGTTCAGAGGTGAAGCGAAACACTCCGAGGTGACACCAAAAATTCTGTGCAAAGCCTGAAAAACGTTGACTGGAAGTGCCCCCTGTAGACCGGAGCCCTCATACTGCGCTGTCCCAAACATCACCTTCAATAAACAACACTGCATGTTAGACATCTTTTATTTGTTCAAATATGAATATATATGAATATGAGTCTGTTGTAGATACCTGATATCTTCGCAGGAGACACCATACACGAGGCAGGAACTTTTCTGACCCTGGGTCATCCGTACTACTGAGGCGATAGAGCTGGAACTGCAAAGGCAACAAGAAGACGTGGGAGTAAATTAACTCTCGTGTAAAAATCACAAGGTATGTAGGCAATGACAGGAAGAAATGTTGCTCACCAATTTACTGAAGTAACTCTGGTTGATTCTGACGGACTCCCCCTTGTACCTCACACACACCACGTTGCCATCTTGTTGCACATCCACTCCTCCCTGGAATGGCAATGCTGGGGAAGTCAATCGCACAGGATGACAGACGAACACCTTGTCCGGGCTGGGGGCAACTGGGCCTGCTTCTGTAAAACACATTGTGTTTTTTGTTAATAAATTGTCGGTCACAAAAAAAAAACAAAAAAAAAACAAACAAACATTCTCACTATGCTGTACATCTCATTTATGTGAATGTTAAAATTGACCTTTGCCCTGAAAACACTAAAAGTATACTCTGCAGTAAGCACATACAGTATACACTAAGGCCCCATTCACACCTGAGCATTTTGTAGCTTGAAGCCGGAAGCTACAAAACGCTGGAGGGGAAAAAATCCATTATTCTCTATGGAGATGGTTCACATCTCCACTCCAAAATGCCTGAAGCCAGAAGCTACAAAACGCCTGAAGCTCAAACAAGTTCTGGAACTTTTTTTTTTTTTTAGACAGATTTGGGCATTTTTCTGCTTTTTACATTGGTGACCTATTGACTTGCACAAAATTGAGGCAAACGCGCAAAAAAAAAACACTGAAAAATTGCACGGCTTTCTGCCTGAAAACGCTACGCTCAGGTGTGAATGGGGCCTTATAGTGAAAATGCTGTCATTTTACAAACTCACTATTTTTATATTTTTAGTTTTGCCCTTCCTGAGGCGCTGATGATGTAACCAGTGCTTCCCAGCTGCCTCCTGAGAAGGCCACGTCACCATAGCAGTTGGTAAATCTAAAGGACATTGTACAATCAAACTCTAACATGTGTGGTGAGGTTTAAGTGCTCTCTGGATCACACACATAATTTGGATTACAGTGATTGTAAAGGATCAAATAACATTTTACTAAATGAACAAACATCTTTTGGTTTTGCACAGAGCAGCCCGATCTGGTTCTTCTGGGGTCCCCCGCCAAGTGCCCACCAAACCAAGCTGCTTGCTATGGGGCGCTTGTGTAGACTTGCTCCTGAGCGGTCTCTGTGACACACAAAGAGCGGCGCAGCCCCACCGCCACGTAACTGTGATCGACAGCAGCAGGAGCCAATAACTCCCACGGTTGTATTTTAACCAATGAGGAGGGAGAGAGCCTCTGTTTTCATGCACAGTGCTGGATCGAGATCGGGTTCACTTGTAAGGGGGGGGCTGGTGGGTGGTTGCTGCATGCAGAGTTTTTTTTTTTTTTTTACCTTAATGCGTAGAATGCATTAAAAAGGTTCTTTACTCTGGAAAATAAAAAATTTAAGTCAGCAGCTACAAATACTGTAGCTGCTGAAATTCAATTTATGTACACTTACCTGTCCAGGAATCCAGCACCTGTGACGTGTACCAGAAATCTGCAGTTAAAGGGGGGGGGGGGGGTGTGAACTGCCTCTTCGATCACCTAGGGGATTCGACCAGAAGTGGGTACCTGTCAAAACTAGGAATCCGCTCCACCCAAAAAAAATGTAATAAATGTATGGCAAATGTGGTACAGGAGGTTGGGGGAGGGGCTTAAAGTGGAACTTCTCCTTTTCGGTTAAGTTCTGCTTTAAGGTAAAAAACCTTCAGCCTTTACAACTACTTTAAGGCCTTATGTACACTGGCTGTTTAGCCGGTGTGTATCTAATCCCAACATTGGGAGGCACACATGCAGTGTCCAGCCCCAAAGCAACCAGCATGTCAAAATCTATGACGTATGTGATCAGAGACATATGCCCAGAACCCATAGGGTACCACCTGCTACAGTGTCCAGCCATTGTGTATTTCAGCCTGTCATAGATTTTGAAAGGCTGCTGTCAGCAGGGCTGGAAGCTACACCCACAAAAAACACTGGGATTTGCCACACAGGACTAAACACTCAGTGTGCATTTAGCCCCAAGGGCAGAAGAAACCATTACTCCAAGGTAATGGGATGATTTTATTATTGGTGTAAATACAACCAGAACAGTCCACTGCTGGAACAAAGGTCAGTGCAATCTGCCAGAGGAGCAGTGGATCTGGTAAGTAAAATAAATGTTTCCCTTCCCCTAGACCTAAACAAGCATTTAACCATTGCAGTGCAGGGACAGCCCTACTGTAAAGGGAAGGGGGAGGGGTATTACTTTTCCCAAAGTTGGGCTTTAACCCTGATAACCAAGCTGTGGTTAGTCACAGATCTCCTTTGCTTCTCCCCATCTGTGAGTAGATTTTTTTTTTACCTTCAGAGTTTCTGGTCATCCTAGTCATTACTCTGATTTTGACTCTGTAAGCCTAAAGCAGCTTTCCTGATTAGGGATGGCCATAGAGGGAGCGAGTTTCTTTACTGCAACCACAGAGAGTTTTGACAGGGGAATCCCTCCTGCCGAGCCATTGTGTTCTTGTGGGGAGAGTTCGGGGGAAGCCGTCCCCACTGGGAGAACACAGTGATTATTGCTAGTGGCTATAACAGCCGCTAGCGATAATTGCATGTAAAATCTGGCAGGCTGGCTGCTTGATAATCTTGCATACATTCAGCCTGCCCATACATGGTTCAAATCTTGGGCGGTTCTTGCTGAACCTGCAGAGATTCAAACTGTCTATGGCCTGCTAAAAGGTAATAGAGTAATTGTGCATACAAGTAACAACTATGAAATAATATATAATTAAAATAACAATATACTGCACTTATTATTTTTTATTCACTACTAAACCACAACGTTCTGTAAAGTTTGCTGGCTGGGATGAAGGGCTTAGAATTTACACCGAAGCCCTAAGATCTTATACTCCAAAAAAGATCAATTGCAACGGAAAAATGCTGCTGAGCTATTGAATACATTTTGAGGGAATTCCTTGCACTTTCTCCACAGCACTGGTCCAGAATAGTGCACCAACTGTACTGACAGCTCTCCTGCTACCTGTCCATGATTTAGGTATACTTTATGTTAAAATTTATTACACTATTGTCTCCATTGGCACTGCCAGGTGTTGCAAAGAGAGAGAGGTCAACATCAAAATGTTGCTATGGGGCCCTGTGAATTGAGGTTATGCCCCTAGGGTCAACATTAATAATATCAAAATGCATGTCCCAATTTATGAGCAGTCCCGAGAACCTGCTTAAAAGTAATGTAGCGGAAGTCATAAAATGCTCCAGTGAGGTTAATGTATCTCTCAGAAATAGAAGTATCATCTACCTACAGAATTATTTTATCCTTCCCAATCTGCTCTGACCAAGTCTTCAGTAATAGGCTTTTTCCTAATAGCCACAGCAAATGGCTCAATTGTCAGTACAAATTATAAAGGCAAGAGTGGGTATATCTGCCTAGTGCCTCTCCCCAAAGGTATAGGGTGTAAGAGAGCAATGTTTAAAAGCACTCTAGCCGTAGGGGAGGAGAATAGGAGATAGGAGAATGTACCCAATTCATAAACCTTGACCCATCCTTCAAGTTTTGGAGCACCGCCCACATAAATTCCAAATTAATAATATTAAAAGCCTTGGTTGCGTTGGGGGGAGAGTAGTGCTCTGTTTCCCACATTTTGCAGGGTGGATTGCATGTAAAGGGATACATTTCCAAATATTTGCTGTTGTCAATCTGTTAGGAATAAATCCTGATTGATTGTAAGCTACCTATTTGGATATAACATTAGGTAAGCAAAAGACTAGAGCTTTGGCTAGCATTTTAACATTTGTGGTCAGCAGGTAGGCAAGTCTGGTTTGGAAGGTCTCTGTCAGGCTTTGGGATGAGCACTATATTGGCTTTGTACATACTACAAGGGCACCTGATACAAATGCAAGTACACAAGTATACACAAGAGGTGCTGTAGTAAAATTAGAAAATATTTTTTAATAGGCCTCTGCTAGTAGACCATACTCACTGGAAGTTTTACTTGAGAACAGAAAGTTAAGGACCTTCATTACCTTGGTGAGTGAGAGATCAGAGACTAAAAGGGCTTTGTTCTCTGGGGTCAGTTCAGGGAGTGTGATACAGAGAGGACACAATGAATAGATATCAGGTCCTAGAATACATACTAACTGGTCCTTCACTGCAAAAAACATAGGCAGATCTAATTTTTAAAACTTTTTTACATTTCTATTTTTTTTCCTAATAGACTATTTTTCTTGAATTAAATATAGCATTTTTAATAATGCAGAACCAAATATTATTAAGCCTTCTCCATTTTGTGAGGAAAAGAGTTTAAAAGCACAAAGAAATTCTCTCTATTCTATGATATACACGGTGTCCTTGCAGGCAGGTTACAGATGCACAAGATGATGGGATGAGCTGTGATCCAAGAAAGCCCAGTTACAGTATAAAAGGCTACAGGAAACACGCTCAATCTCCATTTCACTAGAAAAGCTTTTTAAGAGCAAGGTTTATTTAAGCTTGCAACGATAACTTGTTATATTACACTCCTTAATGTGTCCATGAAGAGGATTGTATGTAGGCCAAACATTTCTCTAGTGTAGAGCCTATGAAGTTAAGTGGAATATATGGATGTCAAATGCAGCGGCACACTAGCAGAGCACTTTGCTGGCAGGACCTAATGCAGGGTAATTGAGATTTATGGGGTGGGAACAGGTGCACGAACCACCAGCAGGGATCCTTTACACTTCGGCGTTTATTAAAAAGCAAAGCCTGCAGATATTCTTGTTGGTGTTACACTGAGCATAGGTGAACACTGCAGCAATGTTATTAATGTAATGAGTAATGGAAGGGTGGGGTCTATGTATATTTATTAGAACTAATCATTAATGGATTTCAAACAAATCACAAATGCCTAAACTACCATATTGCAATATACAGTATATGTGTGCTAGTATTATATATATATATTTATTATAATATATATATTATATATTGTATTTATTGGCATATAACACTCACTTTTTCACCATGAAAATCTGGTGCAAATAGCGTGTGGGTGTTATACGCCAACACTTCAATTTTAGCTGCCTTATTTAAAATTTAAGTATTTTTTTCTGAAACTTCCCTCTTAAAATGAATGTGCGTGTTATACACCTGTGCGTGTTATACGCTGATAAATACGATATTATATATATTATAAATATAATAAATTTTCTTTTATTTTTTTTCTTTTATAAAAAAGGGTTGGAAATAATAGCATAATAGTGTCAATTTACATTGGGTCCCCAAAGAGAGAATATTTGTTGTATTGTCCTCAATGTTATTCTACATAGCTTGATTGGGGAGGGAACAGACTACATATATTGATATCCTTAGCACAATAGCACGATCTTTAGTGAGTATAGCCCTCCATGTACCATTGATTACTATGTAATATTAATATTGATAGGCCTAATTAAAATAATATTTATGATTTTGTGTATTTTCATTATAAACTTATTATTTTGGACCTCCAGCTTAATGTGAAGCACCAACATACTTACCTGTGTTTAGTCCTTAAAGAAGTGTATCCTTTAGCAAAACACAGACCAATTAAGAGATTTCAATTAATTTGTATTTCAATGTAAAAGAAAGATTGAAAGGTAGAAAGGTGAAAATGTGAGGACAGTTGCTGATGCTGACCAGTACACAAGGACACCCTGATGGGCTAATGGACTATCACGACACTGATACACAGACCCAAGGTTTAAGATAAAAAAATTTAAACTTTAACAAAATTCAACCAAAAATGATACAAACATATTAAAAAAATATCCCACACGTACACTAACTCCCAACAGGTACCCCCGTAGGGCTAGAGTTGAGGTGGGGTATACCAGCTTCTTCAGGAGGAAATAGTCTACAGGATAAGAATTACATTTTAAAAAAGCATACATTTATTTAATTAGCAGATTACAGTTTAAAGTGAAGATGAAGAGATGCGCCACGATCGTCCAGATGGGTGAAGCATCTCTCCAGCTTCACTTTGAACTGTAATCTGTTAATTAAATAAATGTATGCTTTGTTTAAATTAAATTCTTATCCTGTAGACGATTTCCTCCTGAAGAAGCGGGTATACCGCAAAACCGGTAGAGAATCCCTGTATACCCCACCTCAATTCTAGCCCTACAGGGGTAATTGTTGGGAGTTAGTGTATGTATGGGATATTTTTTAATATGTTTGTATCATTTTTGGTTGAATTGTATTAAAAGTTAAATTTTTTTTATTTTAAACCTTGGGTCTGTGTAGCAGTATCGTGATAGTCCATTAGCCCGTCTGGGTGTCCTTGTGTACTGGTCAGCATCAGCAACTTTCCTGACATTTTCACCTTTCAAGGTCTCAAATTGGATGATGGCATGTTTTTACTTCCTTTTGAGCCTTATTATATGAGGCTATACTGAAAGGGTGGTTTCAATACATTTATGCATGAACTTTGGAATGAAAAACTAAACTTCATCAGTGAAATAAATATGCTCTCTAGTAAACGCTGCAACCGTCCTAATGTCAGAAAGTCAGCTTAATATTTCTTAAACAGATTTCTCTATAAACCATTGCAGCCAGATTCTAGAGAGAGAGAGCTTCTCACATGTGAGTAATATATTTCCTTTGTAAATGTGGCTGTTAATGCTGACACTGATACACCAGGATTTTTGTCTGCCAGAGATATCAAGGAACCTACAGTGGGGATGTTTAATATTTAAAATACAACTATCTATAAATAGGAGTCTGCTCTGCTTCCCCGCTGAGGACTGGGAGGTCATCCCCATGGGCTCCCCAGTCTTCCTCCCTCATTGGACCAACACGCCAAGTCTTACAGTTTGAAGGTAAATAAATAGATAAATTAATTTAGTATAAATTCATAATATAGGTTCTATAACCAATTTCTAAGCTTTCCTGTTCTACCCTAGGTTTATGAGATATAATACTTTTATTGTATTTGTGCTATTCTAAGGCCCTGACGAAGCGAGGGTTTCCCGCAAAGTGTAGGCCATATATTTGATCCATCGCACCAGGATCAGCACATCCTGGACCAACATAACAGTAACTGTATCTCTACAACTGTAACATGTTCTTAATTAATAGATGAAAAATAAAGTTTGAATGCATATTTTAAATTTGTGGTATATATCTTTATTCAAACCCTACAGAGGTACACACAAAGTCCCACCCCACCTTACCTTTAACCCTGATTTGATGTTTAGGAATAGTTCTGTATTTCAAAAAGTTAAAGTTTGCAGGTCACAGCATAAACTGTTTGTAATTACATCAGCATAGTAATAGCAATACAAACAATAGTTATTTTTGATATAAGCTCATTTGAAAAATATCCATCATTGCTAACTGCCTTACTGATCATCTGTTTCCACAACTTCCTGGATTCCCTGCATGCTTTTCAGCTTCTCCTCTGCTGTTCATTTCAATTTCCAAGAACTATATATCCCATAGTACTATGCTGCCTGCAAGCAGTTAGACCCCTTTCACACTGGGGCGGGAGCGGCGCTATTTTTAGCGCCGTTTTACCGTCATTTTAGCGGCGGTATGCGGCCGCTAGCGGGGCGGTTTTAACCCCCACTAGCGGCCGAAAAAGTGTTAAAACCGCCTGCAAAGCACCGCTTTGTCGGCGGTATAGCCGAGCTGCCCCATTGATTTCAATGGGTAGGAGCGGTTTAGGAGTGGTGAATACACCGCTCCTTCACCGCTCCAAAGATACAGCTAGCAGGACTTTTTTCACCGTCCTGCTAGAGCACTGCTCCAGTGTGAAAGCCCTCCGGCTTTCACACTGGAGTGAAAGGGGCCGGTTTTTTCAGACGCTATTTTTAGAGCTGTAGCGCCTGATAAAATGCCCCAGCGTGAAAGGGGCCTTATTCCTGCACCGTCTCTGCTTCCTAAAACTCCTCCTCTCAGCACCTCTGTAGTTCAGAAAAGCAGGCTCTGTGAAATCTGTGACACAGCGGTGCCTACTCAAGTTTACAAAGTTCAAGAAGATTCACATTAATAGGAGTAGACCAGAAAAAAATTGAAATACAATGTGGAAATGAATATATGATTTTACATTTTGAACACAAATACGCTTTAAGCAAAATGGGTAGTCAGATCAGCAAGTTATCTACAAACAGGTGTGGAGAGACAGGTGTATTCTAGCTATACCTCGGTCAAAAACCAAAGCCCTGAGCAGAAAAGCAATATGCATCCCTCCCATATATTTCAAGGCTTATGCTTCATCTTTGACTAGAGAGCACCTACAAGCAGACAGAAACTGCATCACAGTGTGATTACGGTAAATCTTTTTTCTAATTACCCTGCGGATCCTCTAATACTTTTCAAAGCGTTTTCTTTTAATTTCCACTTGAATGTCTAGTAGTAGTAGTAGCAGCATCCATATAGGATATGACAATATATTTGGAGCCTTTTGGACTGAGCCTTGTTGGTGACTCCATAGAGTTGATGACAACGGCTATTTAATAGTCATTGAGAGAACATTCATGTCTATATAGGATGGATGAAATTTACAAATTTGTGCTTGGAGAATTTACAATTCACGATATACAATATACAATTAAAGTGGAACTTCAGTCATTTTTTCATCTTTCCATCTATTAAATCTTCTGCCCTTGTTGTTTTAACTTTGGATAGTAAAACATTTTTTTTGTGCCAGTAAATACCTTATACAGCCCACTTCATCTTTCTTCTCTGGTCATTAGCCTAGGCTTATGACATTATGCACAGCTCTCTCTCTCACTCATGTGAGAGTTCGCTAAGGCAGATCGGATGAGTCATAAGAGGGCCAATGAGAGCTGCGGGCCTGCAAAGCTGGAGGTGTGGCTCTGTGTAAATCCAGGAAGTGAACAGGCAGCAGCTTCAGCTGCCCAAATTTAAAATGGATGCAGCTATACTTAGTGGAGGGAGAATTCTGCAGCATATTTGGCAAGTACCGACTCACGGTATATATAAAATAATATGCAAAGTGGTTGGAGGGAAGCTTCAGAATGGCAAAGATGTTTTTATTACAAAATATGTGAGCAGACTGCAGTTCCTCTTTAATGGTGTTTTCACTTTACTGTTTTTATCTTTATGGAATAAAAATTGATTCTTTTTTTTATTTTTGTGTTATTTCTCAGTGGCACAGATAACGTCCCATCCATGGTCTCTGTGCCTCGTCTGGCATTTAAAAAGGGGAGTGTTTTTGTTCTATTGATATATATAAAGGGATAGTTGCCCACTGAGAAATAAGGAATTGATATATATCTGTTGACAAAAACAAAACTTTCACCTCTCCCATAATGTCCTTAGACCTTCAACAACTGCCTTGACACATTTCATGGACAAATGGCTTTCGGTGACTGATAGGAGTTACTGACTGGCAGGAAAACGTCTTTATCTGTACAGAACAAGTCCAGTTGGATGTGACCAACTACTACTAGCTTGACCATGACCTGGAAAAATGGAAAGCTTCACAGACATAGTGGTTGGTTTACTAAAACTGGAGAAATATGTTGCAGTTGTGTATACAAACCAATTATCTTCCAAGTTTTTGTTTTGTTAAAGCTTAATTGGAGAAGCTGAAGTTAGAAACTGAATGGCTACCATTGCACAGCTGCACCAGATTTCGCACACCCGTTTTAGTAAATCAACCCCATAGTCTGCAAAGAATATGGGAGACAGACTTTGAGTCTATATTTACAATAAGAACTGCCTGAACAGTGCCATAAGAATACTAGAAAAGTATTATGGGCAGCACAGTGGCTACGTAGTTAGTACCTCTGCCTGGCAGCACTAGAGATGACGGTTCAAATCCCAACCACGGCACTACCTGCACAGAGTTCTCCCTGTGCCTGCGTGGGTTTCCTCCTGAGTACTCCAGTTTCCTCTCACACTCCAAAGACATGTTGGTAGATTAATTGGCTCCTGTCTAAATTGGCCCTAGCATGTGTATGCATGAATGTCAGTTAGGGTCCTTAGATTGTAAGCTGTTCGAAGGCAGGGACTGATGTAAATGTACTATAAACATATACAAATATATGTAAAGTGCTGCACAAATTGACAGTGCTACATAAGTACCTGTAATTAATTAATAAATAAGGTGGAAAGGGCCACAAAACCTTTTGAAGATACGCCCATGTATAAACACTAAAAGGTACCCTTTATCTCATCCTCCTACACTGCAAGCAAAGACTGCTGTATGCTCTCCTGAAAATCAGCATTTGGGTGTCCATACAAAAGTAATCGGTGCAGACCTCCAATTGTGAGCACCCTGCAGCCTCATAGGCTGTAATTGATTTCTATCTCTCCAACAAATGTACAGGTTGGTTTGAATCTATTACAGCCTGTGGGGCTACATGCAGTATTTTTTATTTAAATTGAAAAAAGGAAATGGAGCATTATACATGTGATTTACTCTTTTAACTTACTAGATCCAGCACAATACTACACTAGTGGTACTTCTTTCTTAAAGCGGAGTTCCACCCATATAAAAGTCAGCAGTTACAAAAAGTGTAGCTGCTGACTTTTAATAATCGGACACTCACCTGTCCTACGGTCCAGTGAAGCGGACGAACAAAGCCTCGCTCCTCTCCCCCTCCTCTCCTCGGCATTGTGACTGTGGGCGCCTGGCTGTGGCTTCACTGCGCATGTGCGAGCCGTGTGCTGTGATTGGCTAGGCAATCTCCTGCGACATGTCCCAGAAGATTGCACGGAGGGAGGAGAGGTAGTGGGAGCTGGATGCCCCTAAAAAGAGTGTATTCGCTCCCCCCCCCCACCCCCCAAGAAAATTATATGCCAAATGTGGCATGTCAGGGGGTCACCTTCACTTAAAGTGGAAGTTCCACTTTTGGGTGGAACTCTGCTTTAATACAAGGCTAAATCCAGCCAATAACCCAAGGCATAGCAAATTTGCAACCTTATATTTCCAAGGTGTTAAAGAGTAAACATATTACCTGGTATATTGGCTTCACGTAGCAATGTCAAGTGCTTCTCATGAATCCTCTTCACATAATCCTGAGAGAAGTGGTAGATTTTGCTACATATGCCTTCTACTGAGTCTCGTGCCACAGCTGCCATGTGCGGGCCACATTCTCTTCGTAGGTGCTCCAAGCGGTCCTGAAACAGAGCAGATAATTAACAATAAAGCAGGTTTTTATGATGCAATATTATGAAAAATGTAAAAGGATTAAAAATCAACGGTGGTAGAGTAGAATGAAGATGAAAGTCTAGTAAGGAGAGATATAGAAAAAAATCTCTCTAGCTGAAATCCTCTCACACCAGCCCTATCACCTACATGTACAGCACTAGCTGCCAGTAGTAATATTTGAAAACAAATGGGTAAACAAATAATATATGAATAGTGCAGCATCCATTCTGTAAATTTTCAGTGAAACTTTCTTCTTTACAATTTGAAACCACCATGATAAATGTGTAGAAATAACTCCACGATATTCACAGTACTCAGCGAAATCACTCAGCTTTTTGCCTGGACCTATACTAATATACATCAGCTAGGTAAAACTTATGATTCCATACAAAGCAGATTTCCTGATGTTCTCAATTGGATGTCACCCACACGCAATCAGACCAATCTCCACTCCACTACAATGTCCGGGATTACACCATTCAGCCTCTGCCACACTGGAGCTCATAAACGGCTGTTCGGAACGTCTGATTGCTGGCAGGAAAACTCTGCTTTAAAAATTTGATTTTATAAGCGTTTTGCATTGCCGTTAATGCATGTTTATCGGTGCTAGCTTTTAGCCGCATTTCTCTGCCTCTATTCAAAAATCTATGGTTTCCTATGGGAGCTTGGTTTGAATAGAAGTCGCACCAGAAGTCGGATCATCATGATCCAACTTGCAGTGCGTCTTCTGTGCTGAGGATGAAGGGGAACCCCCCGCCAAAATGAAAAAAAAATAAAAAAATTGGCGTGGGGTTCCCCCCTCAGACAATACCAGGCCCTTTGGTCTGGTATGGATTTTAAGGGGAACCCCCTTCGCCAAAAAAACGGAGTGGGGGTCCCCCCAAAATCCATACCAATCCCTTATCCGAGCACGTAGCACGGCCAGTCAGGAAAGGGGGTGGGGAAGAGTGAGCGACTTCTGGCGCACTGAAAAAAACAAAAAAAACAACCTCACACACCATAATCCCCCCTCCACCAAATGATTTGGACCAGTGAACAAAGCAATGTTCATAAAGACATGGATGAGCGAGTTTGGGGTGGAGGAACAGAATCCTGATCTCAACCCAATTGAACACCTATGGAATGAATTAGGGTGGAGACTGTGAGCCAGGCCTTCTCGTCCACATCAGCGCCTGACCTCACAAATGCATTTCTGGAAGAGTGGTCAAACATTCCCATAGGCACATTCCTAAACCTTGTGGACAGCCTTCCCAGAAGAGTTGAAGCTGTTATAGCTGCAAAGGGTGGGCCAACTCAATATTGGACCCTACGGACCAAGACTGGGATGCCATTTGAGTTCATGTGCATTTGCATATCACTGGTTTGAGGGTTTGATATGTGAATCACATCTGTTGGGGGAGCTTTGAAACAAGAGGTACTAGAAAGAAGATAGATAATGTGTGAATTCATCAGACAGATTATAATATTTAAAGCAGAACTCCAGCCACCAAAATGTATTCAAATTCTTATAGGCTAAATTAACCTTTTGAATAAAATGGACTAGCAGTCAATGGGCCCCAGTATATTAAAATTCACTGTGCAATATTTTAAAATCATTGCCTAACAGAATTGAAATTATATATATATATGCCCAATAGAGCAAACAAAAATTGCATACAAAAACGTTTACGCAATAAGTGCTAAAAGTGCAATATAAGTGCAGAAAAAGTTCATATGTGGCCGACATCCAATGAAAGTGACTTCAAGTGCAATATGGAGCATCAACCGAATGCTTGACACCGTGATTCCCATCACCTCGTTAAGATAAAAGGCTTACCAGAAAGCATGCGACCTCCCTTACTCAGGGAGGTTAAACAGCGCTTAGTAGAATCAAGGGTCCACTGGTGGTGTATTTAGACTTCCCCCTCTGATCATCCAATGGCAGCCAGACAGCATAAACAGCAAGAGGTGATGATATGCAGGAAGAAAAAAACTTGAATAGTGTAGAGTGTCTCTTTATGGCGTATTTATTGATAAAAAGCTTGAGCAGCCACATAAAAAAATCTGGAGAGCGTTCTCCAGTTCAAAACAAAACACAGAGTTATTCTTACAAGAAAAAAAAATTGTACAGGTCCGTAAGATCAAATAACACATGCGCAGAACGTGTGTGCGTAGCGTACCGACGATCGTTTCGTCATATGTGACGTCAATAGGGGTACTCAGGCAGGAACAATAGGAGAGTGCTGGGATTAAAGCGGTGCCAAAGACAATGTTCATCAAAAATATAAAATTAACAAAATATTTTATTGATACATAGTCAAAACATGAATGTTAACAATATGGGAGTTTTTCTTCCATGCTTCTCACAGAAATGTTTTTAAAAACTGCACAGTGTATTTAAACCTACTCAGGTCCCTATGACTGCATAGTCCATTTTATTCAAAAAGTGAACTTAGCCTTTGCTGCGTCAAGTAACAGGTGTAAAATGTTTACATTGTCTCTGTTTACTCTATAATCCATTCATTAGTTTGCCAGATACTACTGTCAACCCCAAACTTCTGGTGCTATGGGTATGACAGCTGAGGTTTGCCACATACCATTGTCAGCCTCCAAATTTCTGAGCTGTAGGTAACACAGCTAAGGCTGCAGTTAAGTGATCCTGTCAATCACCCATTATCCATTCACAGAGTGCCTTGTATTCTCTGTATTGAATATACAAGAGAAGAAAGAGTGGGTGAATGACAGGCTCCCTTCAGTGTTGCAGCTGTAGCTTTAATACTGGCAGCACTGGAAGTTCAGCATGGACAATAGTATCCAGAAAACTAATGAATGGATTAAAGAATAAAATAAGGGGCTATAAACATTTTACAACCCTTTACAAGAGGTAACTTTTTTACCTTAGGAATTCAGATACATATATGTAGCCAGAGTTCTGCTTTGAGATGCTTGGCAGTGAGTGGAATGTTAGTGACATTTTCCATCATCTTAATATCTCCAGTGAAAATTTCCCATCTTGCTAGCAATAGCATCAATAGATTACATCAATATTGGCCAATATATACCAATAGATCACATCATATTGGCATTACCAGCTGTTAACTATGACTGAATTTGGGACTGACCATGTAATCCTCCTTTGTAGCCAAGTTGTCTCTCCGCAGCCAGCTGAATGTGTCTTCCACGTTCCACTTCACCACTTTTCTAATGTCTGGAGAGGCTCGCCTGCAGCACAAAAGAGAGTCTAAGCAACATGTGGATATAAAAGTTAAGCACCGATCATTGAAATAGACATATGAACAATTATAAAATGTATTTGTATGTCATCGTGGGGATACTGCCTCAGCCAAAAAAGTAATGGAAGTTACAGCTTTATATGTAATACTGCAACAAAATAAGGACATTATGCGTATCCTTTATTGGGTTTTTCCTATATGTAATCTCTGCAATTATATTTTCACTGATAAACTATCCTAAAAAAACAAGGACATTGATACACATTAGCTGTTGATGGTAAAACCACCAACTGTACCTAATTCTATTTTGAGATGCACAAACTGTTCTTTATTAGCTAATAGCAAAAAAATAAAAAAGATGAATAAATGTTTAGTGTTTTTATCATCCTGAATTTTTTGTATAGGTGGCTTCACACTGCTCTGCTGCACTTTTGCTATAGCGCAGTTAACCAGATCCAGGTCCTGCGGTTCTGGTGCGGTTTAAGAAAAAGCACCAAAACTCCTGCATGCTATATCTTTGGTGTGCTCTCTGAAACTGCACCATAACCGTGGGACAACATAGAAGTCTAGGGGAAAGTGCAGCTAATTCGCACGATAACTGCAGGTTAGCTGCGCTTTACACATTGGTAAAAATCTGTACATGCACGTGTAGAGCCTCCAGTCATCTGCCCACCAAGCCCACTCACAGCCTGTCAAGTTAAGCAATATGCTTTCTACTGAAGTTATTGAAGACTTTAGTGCAAAAGAACTGTTTGGGCCATTTCTGAGGATTTCATCCAGACTGAAAAGTGAAGATTACAGGACAGTAGTGTTGACAATATGTATAATCAGAGACAGATTAAGGTAGAATAAGGCCCCAAGTAACGTAGCAGCTTTGGCCCACCATCCTTTTGGCCAACAATGATAGGGACTGCATTAGGCCCAGACAAGCTGCCCCTATTGACCTGGCTTCATCAGACACCAACTGCCTACACGTGCATCCCCCAATTTGAAGCAGGCACACAGCTTTGTCAAATTGTGCTATCCCCCTGGCTTTGTGCAGAAAAATGAAATTTGCAGCTGGGGCCCTTGCACATCCACAGAGTCCAAGGCAAATGCATACTGTAGGTTGCCTCATGGATGATCTGCCTCTGAACATAACCCATACAGAAAATGCTGGGGAGTAGAAAAGAATAAGTGCATGTATTCTTGAAGCTTTGACACACTTTGACACTGGTGAAATTCCAATTCCTAGCTGCTGTTCTAGACAATGGTCAGTGCTGCCTTTTGGTAAATACCTTCATGAACACATGCATAAACAACATTTACCATAGAAAATGTGTTATAGCACAGGAGCATTGGGACTAAAACGCAGATTTTAGGTCTCACCTAGATTCAATAAGTCTCTTAGCAGCCTCGGCATATTTAAACAGCAAACGCTTTGCTTCATCCCGATGCTTAATACGCGATAACCTGGAAGAAAATAAGAGGTTAGACTCTGAAAAACAAGTCAAATGTTTCTAAACACTCATGAGTCTGCTACAACATGGATTTCACACATTTCCTAAAGATTCTAGAACAGTCTTTATACATTCCTAGGACCCACTGCATGCAAACCAGAATCTCAAACATAAATAGAAGAATCACCTTATGGGGACATCATTCATAATCTCCCTGAACATGGATGGAGATACCACTGGGTCACAGACACTGGGAAGAAGGGGGTCAGGTCCTCGATCTAGTACTTTTCGTTCCAACAACCAGCGATTAAATGATTCCCGGGGTGGATCAATACCTGGAAGACCATTAAATATATACATATTTTTTTCAAATATTTTATTTTCCAGCAGAAAGGCAAGTCCAAACAATAAGGCATTGTTACAACTAATCGATTAATCGACATCTAATCGATTAGGAAATTAATCGATTACTATTTTCATAATCAAAATAATTGGCCAGTAACATAATGGGGTTCAAAAATTAGGCCTCTATAGTACAAAAAGAGCAAATAATCGCTACTGTAAATATTACTTTCACAGTTCTACAGTAAAAAAAAATTAACCCCTAACAGTAGTGATTATCTGCTTTTTTGTATTATAAAAGGGCTAATTTTAGTTTTTTTTTAACCCCATTATGTTACTAAACGTCTTAGACCTTGTTCACATCTCTGTGTTTTTTGGTGCTTTTTGCAGAAACACACTACAGTTCATTTACATGGTTATCCTATGGCACATGTTCACATCTATGCTTTTTTTCAGTTGCTGCGTATTTGGAGAGGGACAGGGACTTTTTTTTAACGCAAAACCTTTTTTGGTTCAATATACTTAGATAGAGAATGCGTTTTTGCAGCAATCTGTGTTTTTCATCTGGCCCAAAAAAATGCAAAAACGCAAATCGCAGCAAAATCACGTGTGCAAAAAATCAAAACGCACAGCAAAAACAGATCAAAAGCAAACTGCATAGGTGTGTACCGAGCCTTATGCTGGCCTCACTAATCAATTTTCAGACGAGAATATTCAGATGAAAAATCTTTGTACATTCGCTGAATGAAGGAATGTTGTTTGAAATTTTCACTTGCTTTTAACATTCTGTAATTAATGAATGTCATTTCTGAATGAAAACCACATACAATGTATGAAAATTCCTTTGACCAAGAAGTTTTCTATTTCCAAATTTTCCCATCAATATGGTTGAAAACGAAGGTCAATTTGACCCCAATAACGATTAGAAAATCTAAACAAATGTTCTTAAAATTACATTTTATTTGAAGGAAGACATTGTTTTTTTAATAAAAAATTTGATCTCTGACTTTGATGATATTTACCAGATTCATCCTTTAATAGTATAGCTCTCCTCTAATAGAATATACAGTATATATCTCCTCTAATAGTATATCTCTTCTGTCTGTTATTCTCAGAGTGGATTAAAGTGGTGTTGCCACCAAAAAATGAAAAGTTGCTTAAAATTCGTAAAAAAAAAAAAAAAAATTGGCAAAGAAATTTATAAAAATGCACTCACCTCTAAATACCTGTTGCTAGGGGGTCCCTCATAGTCTGCCTTCTTCCTTGCCCAGGCTGGTGACATCACTTCCCCTCGCGCCGCACAGTCACCTGGGACCTGTCACGTGTCCCAGGTGACTGTACGGCGTACCACGGCGCCCTGCGCCGCTCGCGCATGCGCAGTGGGAGCCCACAGTACGCATGACGGCACCGCGAGCGGAGCGGGGAACGAGGGGGGGGCATTGTTCCCCCTGCATCGCTGGATCCTGGGACAGGTAAGTGTCCGATTATTAAAAGTCAGCAGCTGCAGTATTTGTAGCTGCTGAATTTACATTTTCTTTTTTTTAGGGGGTACCCCACTCTATTTTGCTAACCATATAGTTGGTTATTTATATTTATCACTGCCTAGAAATATTTAAGGATAAATTGACTTTTTTTTTAACTTTACATATTAACTAAAATTATACACCACAATTTGTTTTAAGGTTATTAACTGATTAATCGAAACAATAATCGGCCACCTAATCGATTATGAAAATAATCATTAGTTGCAGCCCTAAAAATTAGCGGTACACCAGTATGCATAGAACAGTCATAACTCAATCGATAAATGAAAACTGAATATAAACAATCAACCACAATTTCCAGAGTGTACATGTCCAGTATGTGTACAATACCTTCAATAGGCTTCAGAAGGGAAAATCCCTAATGAGACTGGTCACCGCGAGGAGAACGTATGACTAGCCTTCCATTTTTAGTTTAATTAAAACATTATAGTAAAGCCAATCCCGGCAGGTGATGCACTCTGTTGATGAATACAGAGCCTGCTAAGCCTGCTCGGATTGGGTAACAACCTCTGCCAATCCGAGCAGGCTACACGAGTCAGAGCGGTGCGGACTGATGATGTCACAGCCTCTGCCAATCCAAGCAGGCTTTGTATCCATCAACAGATTAGTAAAATACATTGCCTGCCGTGATTGGCTCAGCGGTGCACACTGTATGCACACTGTATTCTGCAGCGTACTTGGCGCTACTGTACCAACACAGCATCGTACCTGGCGCTCTAGATATTAACAAAGCATCCTGTACTGCACATCCAGCTCCAGATCTCCCCTAAAATACAGGTATGATTTATGGTGCTTTGGATGAGAGAATTGTCGCTGCCTACCAATTTTGGGATCTCTGGGACTTGTAGTTCACCAGTTTCCTTTTTCTGATGTTAAGTTTTTTTAAGATTTTTTTTTTAGGTTTCTGTTTTTTTTTTTTTAATGGTGTTGCCTCGGAAGGGAGTAGTCTTATATGGCGAGTATAGCTCAAAACCTACATTTTCACTGGAAAAATAGGGGTTCGTTTTATACGCCGGCAAATACAGTACTTATTTGCAACATTATTTAAAAAAAAATGAAAAAAAAAAACGATATAATTATAAACTATAAAATATAATTCCTCATAAAAGTTACATCTTTAGTTTCCAAAGAGTGTCAACCAAATGACCGATACCCTCTGGAAAATAAAAATGTAACTTTTATGAGGAAATATATTCCTTATGTTTTTTTAGTTTTTTTTTAAAGGTGTAAATAAATACTTGAATTTTGTAAAGTTTGTCATGCCTGGTACCTGTAAAGTTTTTAATTTTTTTGGTAAATGGTTGATATTGGATTTGGTACTTGTTTGGCGGCAACGCTTTTAAAATTTTGTAGTTTTGATACTTGAAAAGTCTGGAAGATGCTGCCTTGCATAAAATCATCATACAAATAAAAACCTGGAGAAAGGGCATTTCTAGCCACTCCAGAGATCAGAGAGGAAATGTATAGTGTGGGCCAGGGGCGTAACTATAGGGGGTGCAGCAGTCGCGACTGCAACTGGGCCCTGTGCTGCCCCCCCCCCCCCCCCCGAGTCAGGCCCACACTGCAAACAAACTTTAAGCACACAGATGCAGTGCAGCCCTATGAGAGCTCCCGGAGGACACTGCTGGCTTGTCTGCCAGCCCTCCTCCTCCCCAGTCATACACAGATGATAAAAGGTCTTTCTGGGAGATATGCTGATCGCCCGTCCAGCACACTGGATGGAGCCCAGGCCTACATGGATGAGTGCGTGGCCTGCAGCTTGGTCATGGTGAGTGAGAGGACCCCATCCCCCACACACCATTACATACCCCCTCCATCTCCCCCTGGGGACAGGGGCCCCTTCTCATGAGGGGACAGGGACCCCCATCTCCCCTGGGGACAGGGACCCCTTCTCATCTGGGGGGCAGTAACTTCATCTGCCCTGGAAAAAAGGACCTCATCTCTTCTGGGGACAGGGACCCCATCCTGCCTAGGGACAGTCCCCCAATGGGGCACCTAACAATTTTAAAAAATAATAAAAAAAAAAACACTGATGCCAGTGGTGGAACTACAGGGCTCACAAAGGTAATACCTCTGACCACGCCCTGGAGTTCCACTGCTGGACTCAGAGGGAAGGGCCCTGGCTGGGGTTCAGGGGGGCCCTTCATGGTTTCTTGCATCGGGGCCATGTAGGTTCTAGTTACGCCACTGGTGTGGGCCCTTGTTCAAACTTGCTAATATGAAAATGCCTCCAGTGCATTCCATTCATATATTGATCTAGGGAAGAATGAGCAATGCTGTAGGGAATTGGTAACAGGAATCACTAACATTAAACAGCAGCTCGGTCATCTCCACTTGCCTAAAATCCTTATTCCATTGGCCAGGAAAGTGAAGAAAACACTAACTGTAGACAAGTGAAATGAATCCACAACTGCTAATCCAATCCTGAAGCATTGAACACTGCCTGCTCCCCCTTCCAACTCACAAAACAAAAACACACAGCTAACAACCTTTATTTTAGCCATGTGACTGAAATGTCCACTCTCATTGGACTCAGCTAAAATGCCTCACTTAAAAAAAAAAATGTGTTAGCTTTGCAAAGTCAATAGGGTTGATTTACTAAAACTGAAGAGTGAAAAAGCTGGTGCAGCTGTGCATGGTAGCCAATCAGCGTCTAACTTTAGCTTGTTTAATTAAGCTTTGACAATAAATCATGGAATCTGATTGGTTACTATGTAGAGCTGCACCAGATTTATCATGCTCCGGTTTTAGTAAATCTCCTTCAATGCGTGTATGTTTGTAGACATGCAGTGTCAGAATCATTTGTTCTTTGTAGCTGCAATCATCTGCTTTTGTGATGGGGAAGAGATTGGGTGAAGTTCTGCTGGGGGGGTGGTCCCTGTTTCCAGGAGGAGGAGGACTGTCATTGGCCACTGCTAAAGCCAACCACAGTCCTGCTTGCCCTGCCCACCATCTGGAGGAAGATGACTCGCTTGGTTGCCACTACCAATCTCAGAAGGAAGGGATTTCACTGTGATTGAGAAAACCCCAATCAGGTGACAGTTTGTGGAATTACTGTTGAGCTTCTGGGAACTTTGTTGAAATTATTCCTGAACCTTTACATCGCTTACTACTGAACTGTACTTTTTCTCAGCTGTGGGGGCCCAACTTATGATCCTGCACAGGCCCACTGCTTTCAGAAAATGCCCGACCTGAGCTCATTATTGCGCATTCATTCCAGATGCTTGTATGTGACATCACATACAAGCAAGTGGGCTGGATGCGAGAGGTGGATCAGCAGCATGAGTGTGCCGGGACAGGTAGATGCGTCTCATCTCTCTGTCCTCTGTTAGCCATGAGGGTGCTTCCTGTGATGTGTCATGAGGATAAACACTGCAGTTTTGGTTACTAAAGCCCCCTCGATTCCCTCATGAAGACTGAGAAGAATAAATTCAATACCTTCGCCATTTCCTTACCCTTTGTAATCAGATGTCCTTCCTCGTTCTTTATGGGGCCATTATGGTCTGTCCTCCCCTATTTACATACTTAAAGAATATCTTGAGATTATTTTTGATCTCCTCCAATATGTGTTTTTGCATGTTCTAGCTTAGCCGCCCTAATTGTACCCTTACATATATCTTGTTGCATTCTTTATAAAGTCTGAATGCTGATGATGATCCCTCAACCTTGTATTTTTTGAAGGCCTTCTCCTTTTCTTTTTTTTAATGCATTTTTACATTGGAGTTAAGCCATCCAGGACTTTTGTTTGCTCTTTTAAATGTATTACCCAATGGGATGCACTGGCTAATGCCCTTATTTAATATGCTCCTAAAGCAAACCCATCTCTCCTCCGTGTTCTTTGTTCCTAAGATTTTATCCCAATTTATGTCTTCTAGCAAGACATTTAGGAACTGGCGAGCCTTAGATGAATGTGCAGTTCCCTCCGCCCAGTGTATGTCTGGATTACTAAAATCCCCCATTATGACGACACTTCCCATCCTTGCTGCTAATCCAAATTGCAATAGGAGGTCCACCTCCACCTCCTCCCTCAGGTTAGGGGACCTATAGCATACTCCCAGTATTATTTTCTCCTTAGCTTCATCCCTTTGGAGCTCTACCCATAAGGATTCCACCTCCTCCCTAGTTCCCTTAGTGATGTAATCTCACACATTCACTTGTACATTATTCTTGATATATAGACATACCCTCCCCCTTTTTTACCCTCTCTATCCCTCCAGCGGCTGTGGAGTTTTCATTGCTGGGGCAAAGAAAATTGAGAGGTAATTTTGTAAAATGTCAAAGTACGCCATTCATACTTGCACATTAGGGTCAGGGCTCCCACATCTCTACTTAAAAAAAAAAAAATGCTTAATCTGCATTGATAATAAAAGAACTGGACAGTGGATACCAAATTCCTGATACCTGGTATCATTATTAGTATTTTTTGAAGCTGAGGGCTTCAGTACAAAGATGTGAGAATTGCTGCTCTACAATGCTTATCGAACAAGAGGTTTTTTTGACACGAGAATATATTCCAAATGGATAAAGGAAAACATGGTATTTAGCCCAGACTTTATTTAAAAGTAGTAAATGGCGGTAATGGGGTGTTGTGCTATTGCTTGATAGAAGAAGTAACGACTGACTGTGCATAGACATAATACAAAAAGATATAAAAGCTGTTAAATAAAAAAATACTAAATCTTGCAGTGAGGCTCCCAAAGGATAAATGTTCATTTTTGCCTGGGGTAACACTAAAAAGTGGACAAGCCCTCTGCGTCCTTACACAGGCCGGCCATAGACCGTTCAAATCTTGGCTGGTTCATTAGGAATGGGGTGGGATTCGAACGATTTATGAGTAGGCTGAATGTACCAAGTTTATCGTTTAATCAACCGTGGTTTAACCAGCCTGCCGGACTTTACTTGCAATTATTGTAAGCGGCTGGCATGCAGTAGCCACTGGCAATAATCACCGGTTTCTTGGCTTCCCCCACCGGGAGATTACAATGTCTCGGCAGAAGAGATTCCCCTGCCAGCACTGTGTTGATGTGGGAATCATACAAATTTCTTTTCTGCAACCAATTTGCATCGTCTATGGCCTACCTAACAATGCAGGACAGTAATGGAAAGTTGAGAATTTAACCCGTGAGTGCAGGGGGAGCCCCACTGCATGGGTAGTCCTTTTAAATTTTACTTTTGTATAGCTTTAAATATATTCAACGTTTTTTTTACTACAATGCGTATCTCCTTTAAAAGCAAAATCATGTGCCAACATAAAAACCAAAGAAGGCTAAAAAAAAATCCTGTAGCTGATAAAATTTATATCTTTATTTTTTGTTGATAAAATTAATATCTTACAGCATAAAGAGAACTTGTGATTGTGACTAAGTAAGCCTTGGGATGTGTTTTTGTGTTTTGTGGTTAACCATAAATGTCATCATCTCATTTGAGGGTTGTTTCATGTTTAGCGGTACATATAAACTTTCTAGCTTGTGCTATATTTAGTCACATAAGAAGTGTCATGAAATAATTAGTGTGTGTATATATAAATATATATTCACATAAATGATATTCAGTGTATAATACACACACACTTTGACCGTACAATAAACACAAGCAAGACCGGAGTGAGTTTGCTCAAGGAATAACTGTGCAAGACCAACATGACAGCTTACAGTATTCTAAACAATGCTGATTTGTTGGATTTTCATACACTGCAATTAGCGGACCTCCAGCTGTTGCAAAACTACAAGTCCTTTCAACCTCTCCCTCTGGGTGTCATGCTTGTGGCTGTCAGAGTCTTGCTATTCTTCATGGGACTTGTAGTTCTGCAACAGCTGGAGGTCTGCTAATTGCATCTCCCTGTGTGGGCTAAAACACCTGGTTGTTGAAAGAAGTCAGAAGAGAATGGTCAGTCTTGTTTAGGGAGACCGGCTCCAAAAAACAACTTCTTCTTAGAACCGTGGGATTGATTTACTAAAACTGGAGCACCTGTGCATGGTAGCCAATCAGCTTCTAACTTTAGCTTGTTCAATTAACCACTTGAGGACCATATAACTTAGATATACGGTGGCAAAGTGGCACAGCTCCACCGTATCACATGCGCAACGCTGGAGGCCTGCTCCCATTGTGGTTATACACAGCTGGAGCTGGATCAGCGATGTCCGTCGGCACCTGCAGATCCTTCGGTACAGAGGGAGAATGGTGGTCTTGCCTATGTAAACAAGGCAGATTCCCGTTCTGTCTGTACAGAAGGCACGGATCCTGTGTTCCTGCAAAACTGGGACAGGGACATGGACCCATGCCTTCCCCTAGTACAAGCACCTCAGTAAGAAAACACCAGCTAGGCACACAGTTAACCCTTTGATCGCCCCTGATGTTAACTCCTTCCCTGCCAGTGTCATTAGTACAGTGACAGTGAATATTTTTTAGCACTGATCACTGTATTAGTGTCACTGGTCCCAAAAAAATATCGCAGTCCCCCAAAGTCGTTGATCGCACCCATTACTAGTAAAAAAAAATAAACAAAAATAAAATAAATGTATCCCATAGTTTGTAGACGCTATAACCAAAAATACGTAGCAAAATACTTATTGGCCTAAACTGATGAAGAAATTTGATTTTTTTTAAAAAATTTATTGGATGTGTTTTATAGCAGAAAGTAAAAAAATATTGTTTTCTTTTCAAAATTGTCAGAGTTTTTTTGTTTATAGCGAAAAAATAAAAACCGCTGAGGTCATCAAATACCACCAAAAGAAATATCTATTTGTGGAAAAAAATGACATACATTTTGTTTGGGTACAGCTTCACATGTTGCAATTGTCAGTTAAAGTAACACAGTGAGAAATGGTCTGGTCATAAGGGGGGGGGGGGGGGGGGTCAATCTTCTGGAGGGCAAGAGGAACTGCAGTCTGCTCACATAATTTGTAATAAAAACATCTGCCATTCTGAAGCTTCCCTCCAGCCACTTTGCATATTATTTTACATATGCTGTGATTCTGTACTTGCCAAATATGCTGTAGAAATCTCCCTCCACTGAGTCTGGCTGCAGCCATTTTAACTGTGAGCAGTTGAAGCTGCTGCCTGTTCACTTCCTGAATTTACACAGACACACATTTCCAGCCCTGCAGCTCTCATTGGCCATCTTATGACTCATTACCCTCCCTTCCAAGCAATCTCTTTCTCTCTGAGAGAGAGAGAGAGAGAGAGAGAGAGAGCGCTGTGCATGGTGGCATAAGCCTAGGCTTTTTACTAGCCAAGCAATCAGAAGAAGTGGGCTGTATAAGGTATTTACTGGCAGAAAAAAAAGTTTTACTATCCAAAGTTAAAACAACAAGGGCAGAAGATTTAGAAGATGGAAAGTTGAAAAAAATGACTGGGGCCTGCTTTAAGCTTTGACATAAAAAAAAAAAAACCTGGATGCCGATTTAGTTTCTATGCAGAGCTGCACCAGATTTTGCACTCTCCAGTTTTAGTAAATCAACCCCAGTACTCCATTTCTGAACACACAAAAAATGTAACCTTCAATAAGACGGGATCATACCGGTAAAAGACCATTCTAAGTTCCACTCCTCTCAGCTAAGAACAGAAAATAAGGCTACAGAGTGCACAAGAGTGGAAAAGCATCACATAGTCAGGCAAATGTTAATTTCAGCTGCAGTCAGGCATCCCATCCTGCAAAAACTCAGGGAGGTGGCAAACTCATTTCAGGAAAGTGGCGCTCCACACCCACAACCACTGAGCTATTTTTTCACAGTGCATCTGGGGAAGGGGGTTGGGGTATGTGGCAATGGGCGGTGTCAGTTTTTTATTTTTACGTTTGTTTTTTTTTACAATTTAATTTGTTTTTAAGTTTTTTCACAATGCTTTTTGGGAGGGAGGGGTTGGGGCAGTGGACAGTGTTGGTAGGGCAGGGGGGAGTAGTGTCAGTAGTTTATTTTATTTTTTTTTTAATTTAATTTTTTTACAATAATTTTTTAATATTTTTTGGGGGGCTTTGGTGAGATATCAGGGGTCTAAGCAGACCCCAGACATCTCCCCTTTGAGATAGAGAAAGGGACTGAAGACAGATTCCCAATCCCTTTCTCAGCACTGAAGAGGAATGAACAGGAGACAGAGGCTCCTGTTCATTCATAAACTGTGCAAACACAGTTTACTCTGCTCAGTTATCACAGGACACAGGAGCGATCTCCCTCACTGTGTCCAATCCCTGACAGCAGCCAGCGGGAAAGGAGAGGAGGGGATCCGGACAGGATCCAGGACACCGCGGGGAATGATGGGTGAGGCGGGGAATAGCTGTGAACACCGATCTCCCTGTATAGCTTTTTAGCTGAGGGAGAAAAGGAGAAGCAGCTGTCAGCTAAAAATCTATACAGGAAGATTGGTGTTCACAGCTTACCACTGTCAGGGAAGACGATCCTTATAATATTGTTCTCCAGCTGATAAACTGATGCCAGTTCCACTCCCCAATCTGTCTCCCTAATCTATCCAAGAAGGTTGCTTGTAAGCCAAGTTGAGACACTGTCAAAGGCTCCATCAATGTGAGTACAAAAATGTATGACCACCCTCTAATGTCTCTGCTCAGGCTATAAACCATCCAATGAGCTCCACTTACCTGGTCACCCAGCTCAGGAATTTAGAAACAGTATACACCTCTCACATGTATTTTACATGCCAGCCCCCCGAAGATACTACAAACTGGGGGGGTTACGTGTTAATTTAAACAGCAATAAAAAAATGATGTATTGTATTTATATACAAAAATATTCTACTCAGGAGCAAAGCTGTGGTGTTTATAAAATGTATATTTTCAAAATTATCTTTGGCCAAGTAGGAGATCATGTGCTTCACCGAAAAACTCGATCCCAGTAAGGTGAACATTGTCTGTAGCATAACACAAGCATTTTTGCAGCTGTACTGGTTCCTTCTGTATTTTATAGACATACTGAGGCTGATTTACCAAAGGAGTTTAGAATGTTTACACACTAAATTGTTTGGAGATTCACTTCAATGATCCAATCATGTGAAAAGCAAATGCCTGTTTACTTTTTTTTAATCTGCACTTGATTGGATAAATTAAGTAAATATCCATACAGTGCATTGTTGAAATATTCTCAATTTCTTTAGTGAATCAGCCTCAATGCCTTCTTGGATCCTATTAGATTTAGTAAATCTGACTACTAATGCAGAAATACAAGACCGAGAACCACAGGTTGCGTGAATTTTCCCGACACCTAGTAATATTCCCAAAACTGGAAAATCTTATTAACAATGAAGAACGCCAAAGACCTAGAACCAGAGGTTGTATGGGTGTTCCTGACATCTAGCAAATGTCCCAAGCCTAGCAAATCCTGCTGCCAATGCAGAACTCCAAGGACTAAGAACCCGATGTAAAGATCTACTGCAACCTCTCTGCATTGCTCTTACTATTCAACTGGAACAGAAGAGAGCCTGCATATAGCAAATTTCTGCAGTTAGTGCAAGACAGTAAAATGTCATTTTCAGTCTGTTGTGATAAATGCTTCTACCAGGGGCCACAACCACTAACAGAGGAGCAGATTTTTCACTCCACCTCTCAGCAGCCTCAGCACACTGGTAACTGGTACAAGGGTGGAAAAAAAAATGGATATCCATGATACAGCAGGGTCAATTTTATATTTTTGCATTAGGGATCAAGAACTGTCAACGCACCCTATTATATAAAATATACACATACCCTCTCTTTGTTGGCAGAGTTCTCGGTAATGTTGTCGTAGTTTCAGGATAAGCTGTGCCCGTAGAAGTTCCACTTCAGGGTGGACTGCTAAAGCTTGCGATGGCAGTGGTAATGGGTGAGAGGGTGGAGGCGACTTAACCAATGCATTACTCTGTATGTCCAAATCCCAGTAAACACTGTCAAGAAAAATTACTTATCAACTTTACAGTTGCAAGGTGAAATTTTTACTTTTGATCGGGGTTCTCTGATAACGATGTCTTGCCCAACTACAACATTCTAACCCTAAAATCTGAAAAACTCACTCGGTCGGCTTCACCATGTTTGCAAACTTCTCCTCTAAAGAAAGCCCTGGACAGGCTGGGGAGCTGGTCACGGTAGCCGGTGTCGCAGGCACAGACTCAATCTAAGGTAATAGAAGACAATATCAAATTCAATTGAAAACAGTTTCAATAATGATAAACAAGCATTTAAAAAAATGAAGTTATTATTTATTAAAAAATGTATGGTTTGATGTCCAATCTAGCATACCTAAATTATACATGCCAAACACGGAGAAGATGCAAGAATGGATTACTGATTTTTTTCATATACCAGATCTAAACCCAATAACAAAAAATAATGTATTGCACCTTTCACTCATTCGTAGATGTGGTTGTTCCATAACTTTTCTTTTTTTAGGCTTCTTTCCTTTATTGTACCTGGAGATCTTGCCATTAAAGAATATATAAATCCATCACTTCATATTCCTGATATGTGCCTGCTGTACCATGTACTTGTATGAGAAAGTATCCTTTTCTATGTATTGCTTTCTTTGTGTGAAATCCCTGGTGTTCCTGACAGTACCTCTGCTTTCCTATTAAAAGCGAAGCAGAAGAACACACGTGGTCAGTTCTCTAGTTGTGCTGGGAACTCAGCCTGCTTTCCTCCAATAATCAGACATCACTCACTATACTGTATCTATGGGGAAGTGTTGTCACCCTGGAACAAGACTACAGAACACCTCCTTCATAACATAAATAATAGAGAGGAGGTGTTCTTGAGCCCAAAGACTGATCTGAGAACAATGCTAACCGATACCAGTGGAGATAGAGAGCATAGGAATTTAGTAGCTCACTAGATTTCTGGCAGGGTCAACATGTATTTTGTTTTGCACTTAACAGATATAACAATGCTTTCAATAATTAGAGTTTACACACACTTCAAATACAAGCTATGGTAAAAAAAATTAAAATCAGAATTACAAAAAAGCACCCAGGTTCTACTT
This sequence comes from Lithobates pipiens, assembly GCF_037356315.1. NCBI lineage: Eukaryota > Metazoa > Chordata > Amphibia > Anura > Ranidae > Lithobates > Lithobates pipiens. Next base: position 52,503,773 of record NW_027507789.1, on the reverse strand, counting down.
TATACTGTACTCTGCAATTAGGGTTACACCAGTATGGGTGCCGATACTAAGCATTTGCAGGAATACTCGTACGCATGCAAATGCTCCAACACCTGAAACTGATACCTCTGTGGTGCAATTTGAGCCCATACAAAATGAATGGGCTCAATTCGCACTGCTCTGGTGTGAACCCAGGCTTGTCATAGTGACTTCAGCCTGGGTTCACACAGGAGTGGTGCAGAAAACCGCATGTGATTCGGACATTAATCAAACCGCATTCTCGTTCAAATCCCACGCGATTCTTTGAAGTGCGGTTTGAGCCTATTCATTTTACATGGGCTCAAATTGCACAGCAAAAGGTATCAGTGCAACCCTACCCGCAACTTTTTGTGAAAGGTCTGCCTGAATGAAAAAATTTTACACTGTACATGCACAAGATTTATAACAAATTACCTTTTTTTATCAACTACTAGTGGTGCACGTTTATTTAAAAAAAAAAAAAATATGTTTTTTTAAAAGTAAGCCACAAAACCAAAATGCACCCTTACCTTAATCTTCTTGGTGCTGTCGGTGACTGGAGGAGCCTCCTCAGATATCCTCCTCTTGCGTGGCATGGATTCCTTAGGAGTTGTAGGAATACATGCCTCAGTAGGAACCGGTGCAGCATTGAGTCCCAGAGGATCAGACTGTTAAAATGAATATAAAAAGACACATCAGGCACTCATTGTCTTCACCTTTATGATACAATGTTGAGTTTCACTAATCTCCTTGCAAATTGTTGTCATATGATTTGCAGCCACTGTGCCTGTAAACAGTTCTGGTGGATAAAATGATTGGATGGCTTAAAAAAAACCTGTTTAACTACTATGGTTTATCTTTCTTGTCCTCAACTTTTACTTAACCACTTCCCATCCAGGCCAATTCTGACATTTCTCTCCTACATGTAAAATTCATAATTTTTTTGCTAGAAAATTACATAGAACCCCCAAACATTATATATGTTTTTTTTAGCAAAGACCCTAGAGAATACAATGGCGGTTGTTGCAACTTTTTATCTTGCACGGTATTTACACAGCAATTTTTCGAACATGTTTTTTCCAGAAAAAAAACTGTTTCATGCAAAAAAAAAAAAAAAAAAAACAGTAACGTTAGCCCAATTTTTTTGCATAATTTGATAGATGAGGATACGCCGAGTAAATAGATACCCAACATGTCACGCTTCAAAATTGCACACGCTCATGGAATGGCGCCAAACTTTGGTATTTAAAAATCCCCATAGGCGACACTTTAAAAAATTTTACTGGTTACGTTTTGCGTTACAGAGGAGGTCTAGGGCTAGAATTCTTGCTCTCACTCTAACGTTCGCGGCAATAACTCACATGTGTGGTTTGCACACCACTTCCATATGTGGGCGGGACTTACATATGCGTTTGCTTCTGCGTACGAGCTCACGGGTACAGGGGCACTTTAATTTTATTTTTTTAGTTTGACACAAAAAATTTGATTACTTTTATTCCTATTACAAGGAATGCAAACATCCCTTGTAATAGGAATATGGCATGATCGGACCTATTTACAGTGAGATATGGGGTCAATAAGACCCACATATCTCACCTCCAGGCTGGGAAGCCTAAAAAAAAAAAAAAAAAAAAAAAAAAAAAAACGATCACGGCTTCCCAGCCAAGGTGGCGCCGTTATTTTGAATGCAGAAGCCGGGCGTGACGTCATAACATCGCGCCCGGCCTCCGAACAATCATAGAGACTCCGGGGACAGTCTGGTCCACCGGAAATCTATATAGCCGGAAATCTCTATATCATCCGGGGGCCGGCGGATCCTGTGACCGACTCACTGATGGAAGCGGTGAGTCGGTAGAAGCACCGGAGGGTGGGAGGACCGCCGCCCGTTAGAACGATCAAGCGGCGGAACAGCCGCTATGATCGTTCTTATGGTGCAGGGAATTGCCGGCTGAAAATGCTGATATCTGAATGATGTCTGTAACCTCAGGCAGCATTCAGATATAACCCCCGAAAGTCGAGGCCGTCCCAGGACATCCACCCGGCGCCAAGTGGTTAAACAGGAATGCTCATCCTACCTGAGAATTCCTGTTTAGAGCAGAAAATGTGTCTGCAGACAACTACACATATTGTGTATACACCTGATCGTTTTCGGATTTGTGATCAGCTAAAATGAGTTATTCACTTGCCATTTATCACCCCCGTCCATTTATGGTATTTATTTATTTTTTATACACTCTGTATGGCTGAATTTGCATCGCACAGACATCACATGTGATTTGCACAGCAGTGCAGTGTGAATCACATGTGATGCCTGACATTGCAGCAGTGTGAACCTGGCATAAAATGTAGATTAAATGTAACTATGCTTCTGCCAAGGTTTCTGCTTTAGGAATAGTGGTTGTAAATTCTCCCCCACAACTTTGTCCCATGTAAGGCTCAATTCACATCTATGCATGTTGCTTTTGAGCGTTTCTGCAGTGCTTTTTGCGGTGCTTGCCGTGTTTTTGGCCACACGTTTTTACAGTGATTCGCTTTTAACACGGTATCTAGCTGGTTGCCAAGGAGAGGGGTGCGGGAAGCCGGCCGCCACATCCTTAGCAACCGATGAGTCATCAGCTGTCAGCTTACTTCCCGCTGAATGTAAAAAAAAAAAAAATGCTGGCAAAAAATCGAGAAAAAAAAACGGCGTGGGGTCCCCCCCCCAGGTCCATACCAGGCCCTTGGGTCTAGTATGGATTTCGGAGGGGACCCCATGCCAAAATGTAAAAAAAAATGGCGTGGGGGTCAATGAGTATGTACCACATACGATGTACCCCATACTCATTCACATAGGGTGGGGGGCCGGGATCTGGGGACCCCCTTATTAAAGGGGCTCCCAGATTCCGATAAGCCCCCCACCCACAGACCCCGACAACCAACGGCCAGGGTTGTCGGGAAGATGCCCTTGTCCTCATCAACATGGGGACAAGGCGCTTTGGGGTGGGGGACGCAGAGCCCCCCCCGCCCCAAAGCACCTATCCCCCCATGTTGAGGGCATGCAGCCTGGCATGGTTCAGGAGGGGGAGGGGGAGGGGTGCTCCCTCGTCCCCTCCCTTTCCTGACCTGCCGGGTTGCATGCTCCGATAAGGGTCTGGTGTGGATTTTGGGGGGACCCCCCACACCATTTTTTTTTTAAATTTTGGTGTGGGGGTCCCCTCCGAATCCATACTAGACCCAAGGGCCTGGTATGGACCTGGGGGATGACCTCACGCTGTTTTTTTTTTCTCGATTTTTTATTTTTAGTCTGCATTTTTTTTTTTTTTTACATTCAGCAGAAAGTCAGCTGACTCATCGGTTGGTAAGGACACGGGGGCTGGCATCCCGGGCCCTCTCCTTAGCAACCAGCTATATACAGTGTAAAAAAAAAAAAAAATGCAAATTGCGGCAAAATCGCTGTAAAAATGTGGTACTTGCGTTTTGGATGCAGGTCCACTGAATTCTATTACATACAAAACGCTGCATTTTGTGGGGAAAAAAGTCCCTGACCCTTTCCAAAAACGCAGAGGCACTAAAATGCATTGATGTGAACATGTTCCATAGGAACCCATGTTAAAAAATGTCCGTGCATTTCTGCAAAATGCATCAAAAAATGCATTGGGGTGAATCAAGCCTAAATCACCATAAAAAACCCTCATGAAAGCTGCTTGTAGATATCTCCTTACTTGCTTAGTATTGTTGTAATCCTTTTTGTTCTTTAGAATGACATCACTGAACATGCCTAGATCTCCCCTGATTTCCAGCACACTCTGTGTACTTGTCTATCTATTATCAGGACTTTCTACGCCACAACACTGAAATCCCAGGAGACTGCAGAATCATTCAGAGCTTCCTCCTAAACCCCATGTGACATCACATGCAGTGTAAACCAGGGCATCGGACAGTATTACTGCAGTCTTATCAGCAGAAGCTGATAAGACTGACAAAGGCAAACACTAGATAATCAGCACAAGTAAATACTATGAAATAAAACAAGTCAGCTATGAACAGGGAAGCAGGGTTGCCATCGAAACATTGGAATGAGAAGGAGGATTGGTTAACAGTACAGGAAGTGCTCAATGTAAGGGCGGAAATACACTCCACTGTGGACTCAGAAAACAATACTTAAGATGGGCGCTGCCTAACCCCTGGAAACAAGTTTTTTAAAGTTTCTTTAACCACTTTCAGACCGGACCAATTTGCTGGTCAAAGACCAGACCACTTTTTGCGATTCGGAACTGCGTCGCTTTAACTGACAATTGCGCGGTCGTGCGACGTGGCTCCCAAACAAAATTGACGTCCTTTTTTTCCCACAAATAGAGCTCTCTTTTGGTGGTATTTGATCACCCCTGCGGTTTTTATTTTTTGCGCTATAAACAAAAATAGAGCGACAATTTTGAAAAAAAAACGCATTATTTTTTACTTTTTGTTATTATAAATATCCCCCAAAAATATATAAAAAAACATTTTTTTCCCTCAATTTAGGCCGATACGTATTCTTCTACATATTTTTGGTAAAAAAAAAAAATCGCAATAAGCGATTATTGATTGGTTTGCGCAAAAGTTATAGCGTTTACAAAATAGGGATAGTTTTATAGCATTTTTATTAATAATTTTTTATTATTTTTTTTTTACTAGTAATGGCGGCGATCTGCGATTTTTATTGTGACTGCGACATTGTCGGGGACCCATCGGACATTTTTGACACATTTTTGGGACCATTGTCATTTATACAGTAATCACTGCTATATAAATGCAGTGATTCCTGTGTAAATGACACTGGCAGTGAAAGGGTTAACCAGTGGGTGGCAGTGTAGGGGTTAAGTGTTCCTAGGGGTGTGTTACTAACTGTGGGAGGGTTGGGCTTTCATTTAGTGTACACTGATCTCTGCTCCAATCACATGGAGCAGAGATCAGCGTCACTAGTTGCTAGGCAGAATGGAAAAATGTTGTTTATACAGCATTTCCTCCATTCGGCCGCTCCGTGAGACGATCGCGGGGATGCCCGCAGCGATCGAGTCCGCGGGTCCCGCGACCGGACTCACGGGGGTCCCGACCAGCGCGGGAGCACGCCGCCGGCGGCGCGCTCCCGATGGCAGGGCGGCATCGAATATTGGACGTACATGTACGCCAATATGCCTGCCCGTGCCATTCTGTCGACGTACATCGTCGTGTGCTGGTCGGGAAGTGGTTAAACGGTAAGTAATATGCGATTTGGGCTGGATTACAGTGGCTATAGCTTGATAATTACTTATTATAATGGACTAAATGAAAAAAAGCATCAGAGTGGGAGAGTTTACTTCCTCTTTAACAGAGAAAGTTCAAAGAGAAGCTTCATTCTATATGTGATGCTCCAGAACATTATAATAAGAGAACATCTACATACAACGAAAGAAAAATCTTACCCTTTTGTGTAGAAGAGTAAAAAGTAGACCAGATATGCTGATATAATGTTGAATGCAAACTCCAAAAAACAAAAAAAAAAAAAAACACAAGACTGTAAAGCAGCTTTAGCCACAAACTGCATACGAGTGATACCGACGCTTCCCCCAGCTATATGATTCTGAGACCTAAGTCATACTTAATAAAGGAAGTACCACAAACATGGGCTTGTCCTTGGGATCCTCCCAGCTATAAAATTCTATGGATTAAATTGACAATGTCCTCATTATAAACAAGAAAAAGAAAGTATAAAAAAGTCTCTGTTGAGTAATCAGCTGTAACAAAATAACCAACAGTGCGTGGGGGAGTGTTGAAAAAATTGTAATTATAAATAATTCTTCAGAATATTCATCCCTTCACCACCCCACGTGAGACATCGCTCCCTTAAGATTTTACACTCACTAGAAATCAGGTTAAAATAAGCATTAAACTCCACAAATAAGCGGTCTTTCTCCTCTGGTCATCGGATCATGGTATGGACTACCTCTTTAGCCTCTAACATAATTTCACCAGTATTAAGTCTGTATGGGTTCACACCGTGTTCTATCCAGGAATGCTAGACTCCAATATATTGCTACTGGATCCCAAGCTCATCAGCGATGATGCCCAAAGAATAAAGAAGCTCTCATAGCATAATTCCGTTTTAAACAGCTTTTAATTAAACCCCAAATCCCCTCTTATATATTGCACTTAAAAATATAGGATTAAAAACGAGTATATAAACAGTAGCTTGCCTGCCTGGTATCACTCCACCGCTCCTAATATTGAAAGGATCGTGGCGATGCCCGGGTTGAGCTTCACGTGGGTAGACAAGCTGAGAGGCCGTGTAGCCTCACCCTAGTGAAGCTCAACCCGGGCATCGCCGCAATCCTTTCAATACTAGGAGCGCTGGAGTGACACTAGGCATGCAAGCTACTGTTTACATGCTCGTTTTTTAATCCTATATTTGTAAGTGCAATATGTAAGAGGGGAACTGGGGTTTAAATTACCGGTTCCCAACCAGAGGGCGCGCACCCGCTGCAAAGAGGGAGACCCGATGCCCGTGGCTGGCGGTAGTAATCAAACAGGCTGGTGCCACCTCTATTTGTGTGTTTTGTTGGAGCTTAGATAAGGATTTCCCCTATCTGAAGAGGGCAGCAGAGTGAGTTCATCACCAGATTTCTAACGAAGCACCTGATCTGTAGATTTTGTCTCCGGTTACACCGGTGCGACTTGTCATGCAATTTGACAGTTTCAAATCGTGTGACAAATCGCACCCTATTGTCTGCATTGGAAACGGTCAAACCGGTGCGACTTCAATGTCAAACGGATTTTGAAAGTAGTTTCTGCACTACTTTTTGCAAGTTCAGGTGCGACTTGCATAGACATCTGGTCGCACAGATGTCTTCTAAGTGGCACCTGAAATAGCACTGAAATGCTACTTTGATATTGTGCTACTGCAAGTGAAGAAGCACGGCTTCAACCTCACAATAAGTGTGATAGGGTGTAAATCCTTAGATTTTTCTCTTTTTGTCATTTGTGCCATTGACTTTTATGTGTATTTAGGATTAGTGGGCTTGTTACTTCTTTAGTGCTGATATTTATCTTTCATGTGTTTGACTGTAGTAACTCTTTAGGCCGCTTACAGAAAAGAGATAACAACTGAATCACCCAAACATTTTTGACTGGATCTGACAGCCATCTCATTTTTATAACTACTTTATATTGAGCCAGCATCTTCCAAAGAGTTTTACAAAATAGATACAAACCAATATAATTTTTAAAATATCCATAGCATACATTTTTGCAACAAAACCTATATAGCAACAATATACTGTACAATAGAAGGGAGCTCAGCATGACAAGCTTACTATCTAAAGATGTACAATATATGGCCAAAGGTTGGTTGGCCCCTGACAACCATACCTACACTATGGCCAAAACTATATGGACACCCCTCCAACTTATTTCAGGCAAGATAAGCATGTATGTCATGAACAGATTGATACAATAGTTAGGCTTTCATAGTAAATAACACAGCTACAATGCTAAGGCTGGCCATACATGGTTGAATTTCGAAAGAATTTTCTTTTGAAAATCAGAAAATGTGTGCGTTTTGTGATCCGATGGTGCCACCATTGATTTTGAAATTCGACCAACCAGGCCTTCAATTTCACCTCATGTTGCTACAGAATAGAATATTCATGGCTGGGAATCTTCTTTTCTTTCCGGGAACTTTCTTTTCTTGTACATTGATTGATTAGAAAATCGTTTGTTTTTCAAAAAATGTCTGATTACTCAAATTCAATGGCCGCACGAAAATCGGCTGTTGCTGCAGCCCACTAATGGTGCGAAATACAAACGAAAAGTCTTAGATAAGATTTTCGAAATAATATTCTTTTGAAATTCGAATAGATCCAAAGTCTTCCATTTAATATAGTAAAAAAGCTTGTCCTACAATAAAATATTTAGCAAATAAATTGAGCATTGAAGTGGTCATAATTCCTTGCATTAAGGTAAAAAATGTTTAGGTGTCAGCATCCCCCCCCACCCTTTTACTTACCTGGGCCCTCACTCGATCCAGCGTTGCGCACATCTTAAGCATCTTTCTCCCCTCCCTTTGGGGTCTTGCTGGCTTGGCTGAGGCACCTTTGTCAATCGAAGCAAGTACTGAGGGAGCAGGGTCTGAGTTTCTCTGTCTGTGTCAATGGACACAGCAGCGGGACCTGGGTGTGAGCAGCTTCCCATGGGGGCACTGGACCTAGGGGAGGGGACAAGAGTGCTGGCGGGGGAGCCAAAAAATAGGATTTTTATAACAGCTTACCTGTAAAGTCCTTTTCTTTTGAAGTACCTCATGGGACACAGAGCCATAGTAATTACTATGTGGGTTATAGTCCACCTTCAGGTGCTGGACACTGGCACACCCTAAACAGGAAGCTGCCTCCCTATATAACCCCTCCCATATCAGGAGCATCTCAGTTTTGTAGCAAAGCAATACACATGTATATTAGAAAGAGGGGCAGGACCCCTGTGTCCCGTGATATACTTCAAAAGAAGAGGATTTTACAGGTAAGCTGTTATAACAATCCTATTTTCTTTAATCGTACATCACGGGACACAGAACCATAGTAATTACTATGTGGGATGTCCCAGAGCAATGCCACCTGAGGGGGAGGGATACACAACAACCCAAAGGCGACATCCTCATGTCTTTTACATCCACCTGATAGAATCTGTTAAATGTATGGATTGAAGACCAAGTTGCGTCTTTGCAGATTTGAGCCATGGAGGCTTGGTGATGCACTGCCCACGAAGCACTAACAGCTCTAGAGGAGTGAGTTTTGATTTGAGAGGGTAGAAACTACCTCTTTAAACCATAAGCTTGAACGATTACTTGTCGAGTCCATTTAGAATAGTAGATTTCCATGCTGCCTGTCCTCTTTTAGGACCTTCCGGCAATATGAAAAAAAAAATCAGTTTTCCGAATCTGTGCAGCCGTCTTTAAGTAAACTGCTCTCACCACAACAGGAGAATGTAGTGATTTTTCTTCCATAGAACAGGGTTCTGGAAAAATTGAAGACAGAACAATATCCTGGTTTAGATAAAAACCCCATACTACCTTCAGTAAAAAGTTAAGTTGAGGACGCCATACTACCTTATCCTTGTGAACTATAATAATATGGCTCTTTACAAGAAAACACAGCCAATTCTTATACCCTTCTAGCAGTAGATATATTTACAAGAAAAAATAGTTCCCTTGTCAAAAAAGGACCAAGGGAATATGTCGTATCAGTCCAAAAAAAGGCTGTTTTGTAATGCCGCCAAAAACGAAATTCAAGTCCCAAGGGGACTTGAATAAAGTTATTGAGTAAAGTTATGAACCAAAGAAAACGAAACAAGTGGTCGTTGAAATAATACTGATAAGGCCGAGACCTGTCCTTAGAAAGCAATCAAGGCCAGCTTTATTTCTCACTTTAGCTGCAGAAAATCAACGATTCTACCTTTGACCTATTTCCTGGGGTGCACCCCCTGGTTTCACACCAGGAGACATATGCTTCCCAGACTCCATAATATAGAATTATGGAGGCAGGCTCCCTTGCATTAACCAAGATAGAAACCACTGAACCTGACAGCCCACGTTTCTTCAGAGTGTGGGTCTCAATAGCCAAACTGTTAAATTTAGTGTTTGTAAAGTAGGATGGAATACCAGACCTTGTGAAAGAAGGTCTAGTCGTGGTGGTAAGGTCCATGGGTCCCCTACTGTTCCGTTCCGCATGCTAGAGGGATCCTTTGTTTTTGACACAAAGTTGTTGATTTCTTTGTTGAACCTGGGCGTAAACAGATCTATGTCTGGGATCCCTCATCTTTGACATATTGACAGGAAGATATCAGAGGGAACAACTGCTGGCAACTTAAGTAGTCCAACTGTTGGTCAGCAAGTCTCACATACCTATGCTTGATGTCCCACCACTGCACTCATGCAAAAACACTGTACTAGAGCTGCCACTTGAAATAGTGATAAAATGTAAACGTAAAACGCCTAAGGCTGATACACAACCAAAGTCCACACAATTCTAGTTAAACAGGTCTAGGACACGCGGGTTCACTCCCAATTGCTACAGGAGACTGACCGCTGGGGAGGAAGCTAGATAACTGTGCCCCTTGCAACCGGAGGACCTGTCACCTATACCAGGTGGAGCAATCCTCTTCTGTTGTGCACGGTCAGATATTGGAAGTACTGTTAACCCTGGGGGGTTAAAACTGTTGATGTCTAGCATGAGAGTGCCATTTAAATTTGGTGAGCGAGTTTCTTAAAGGGGTTGTAAAGGTTTGTTTTTTATTTTCTACATAGGTTCCTTTAAGCTAGTGCATTGTTGGTTCACTTACCTTTTCCTTCGATTTCCCTTCTAAATGTTTTTTTTCTTTTCTGAATATCTCACTTCCTGTTTCTCCTCAGTAAACTTCACACCATCATCTGAGCGGTGTTTAGTCAGCCAGAACAGCTTACTGAGGAGGAACAGGAAGTGAGAAATTCAGACAAAGAAAACAAAGAAAAAAAACATTTAGAAAGGAAATTGAAGGAAAAGGTAAGTGAACCAACAATGCACGAGCTTAAAGGAACCTATGTAGAAAATAAAAAACGAACCTTTACAATCCCTTTAAGGGAGCGGAATCACTGTCACAAACGGTGTGGTGGAAGGAAGTTCATTTTGAGTAAAAATCATAGAGGAGTCATCACCAAGATAATTACTTGAAGATTGTCACTTTTATGGACTTAAATTTTTTTCTTTCACTTTTTCAGTTTTTTTATTAAATTTTTATTTTATTATTCATATTTTTTTCACAGTTTATGTTGTTGTCACTATCACATGCTGTCACTTAAATTGTTTTAGTATTTATTTCACAGTAATATTGTGACATTAGCGCCACTATTTTTTCATTTAAATACTGCTTAAGTAGTTTCTATTCCTAGAATGAAAACAAGATAGGATAAGATTCACCTTTCTCTGGGCCGCACAACTTCTTGTGCCCCCTTGGTGATTAATATAGGCCATTGCTGTGGCATAGTCGGATTGAATCCTGGCAGGACAATACCTTATTTTCCTGATTTATGGGTAGACGTTTTTTTTCTACATTTTTTAGTGCCTGCAATTAATTTTGTGATGTCTGATTGGCTCTTCATCCCATAGACACTTTTAAGGCTATTTATATCTGTGATTTCTCTCTCTATCCTTAGCTATGAATAAGCGACAGAACAAGGCGTGAAACGCGTTCAATTTTTTATCAGTTTTTTCCCATATTTGATATGTGACTGCATTTGGATTTTATTGACCAATAAAGATGCCATTTCTCTGAGTGTGGGCATCCAGGAACTTCTTTTTATTTTCTAGGACAATACCGAAAACTGAAAGTTCAGGTCCTCAGAACCAAGTGCTCTGCCTGAATTTCTAGAATAATGGACAAGGTCCTTTCTGATCTGGGCCACTTCCGTGGTAACTGAAGGAAGGATTTTCCCCTTTGCAGATTTTTGGATATTAACCATAAACTGAGGCTCCGGCGTAGGGGGAAGAGTTCAGGGGAAGAGTTCAGCCCAGGTGGGGGTGTCTGGAGGAAGCAAAACCCTCCAAACCGGAGATCTGCCTGCTAGCCAAAGGAAAAGGGTCTGCGACACAGCGTGATCTCTGAGCAAAGCATGAGAAGGTATGTGCTCCATACAGCCTCCAATGGTGACACTTAGGCATGACGACATTTACTTTAAAAGAGACATTTCATAAGAAAACTCCACTTACCTTTCCCGCCTCAGGGTTTTCTGGAGTAAAACCAACAGACCCAATCTTGACCCTTCACGGTTGGTTCTGGTAACAAACCTTCAGGAACCCGGGGACCCTCAGAGAACCCACAATCCTGGACCTGTAATAGCACCCCGCCAGTAAAACTTTTTGGCCTTAAAACCAAAAAGTACTGGATCCTGGGGTCCAGCTCTCTAAAAAGAATACCGTTTACAAGCAAAACCTAATTTCTTCGAATATGAGGGCTGGCACCATTCAATTTGGCCTAAGAGACACTTTGAATGGATCTGGCTGCATAGCTAGCCCCAGTAAGGATAGCTCCAGTGGAGCTCAGCACAGCACATTTTCGCTCGTGACCAACACCTTAGACACGGGCGGAAAAACTGAGGGGAGGGGTTATATAGGTAGGCAACTTCCTGTTTAGGGTGTGCCAGTGTCCAGCACCTGAAGGTGGACTATAACCCACATAGCAATTACTATGGCTCCGTGTCCTGTGATGTAGGATTAAAGAAAGAGGAGGTTTGCGGCTGCTTTGTGACATTCCATTTCATAACAGGCAAGTATAGACATGTTTTTTTTTATTTACCTTGCAAACCACTTTAAATTTATGTTTGAATTATATACATAAAAAAAAAACCCTGGGAAGATCTAGGATGGCGGAAGGGTGCCAAGTATGGTGATAGAAGAAATGGGACAAAGGGTGTAGAGGGGAGGCAATGAGGTGTAGAATGGGATGGTGGGGAAAGGATGATAGGTAAAAATACAAATGTTTGCTCCTTCCTATCTGTAAGGGGGCATTCTTCCCACTAACCACCAAATATAAGGGGAATTTTTCCTACCGACCACCAATGTAAGGATCACTCTTCCCATTGGCCAGCAATGTAAGGATCATACTTTTCACTGACAGCCTTTGTAAGGAGGCCCTTCTCCCATTGAGCACCAATGTAAAGAGATCTTTTTCCCAATCAGAACCAATTTAGAGCCAATGTGCCATGAGCTGTGGACACAGTAATTATTAGGAGAGGTTTCCTAGAAACGTAAAAGTTATTTTAAGTGTATTTCTTTGTTAAAAAGTTTTAGAAAGGCCGTTTGTGCTCTTCCAACCTTATGGTAACAGTTTGGAGGTGGCCAGTTTCTGTTCTGGCATGAATGTGCCCCTTTACACAAGTCCAGGTCCATAAAGAGATTGTGTGATGAGATTGTTGTGGAGGAACTCAAGTGACTTATACAGAACCCTGACCTCAACCCAAGTGAACACATTTCTTAATTTTCTTTACCATCAGGATTTGCTGTGATCTTCTCCCAGCTCAGCCAAAAGTACAATGTGGTACGATTAAAGGTTTATTCTCCTTTCTATAAAGAAAAGGAACAACTAGCATTGGGTTATCTCACGTATATGATCTCTAAGAGCAACAACAAGCTTTTCCAAAGCATTGATTATTGCTCTGAACTCCTATAAGGCCTAATCAAAACAAGCAATATTCAGATCAGCTGCACTAAATTTTAAATATTAGGCTATGCATGCAAGAAAATCTGCAAAGTAGCTGCTTACTGCTAGACTGAAATTTATGGACATAAACAGGTGCAGAGAAGTAGCCAAGTATCAATACAAAGGGCCTTGACTCATTCTGCACAGAAAGCCCTTAGGCCCCTTTCACACGGGCAGATCAGTAATGATCCGCCCCGTGATGATCCGCTCGCTCAGCGGGGATCGCTCCGTTGTCCCCGCTGAGCCAGCGGCGGACAGGGTGGTCTCCGCACACTGTGCAGGGACCGCCCTGTCAGATCTCCGCTCTCCTCTATGGGGATCAGATGAGCACGGACCATCTGTCCGTGTTCATCATATCCGCTCTGCAGACGGATAGATAAATAGGATTTTCCTCCGTCTGCAGAATCGGACAGTAGCGGAGGCGGACAATAGCGGATGTCTGCGGATGTTCATCCGCAGGCACCCGCTATCCCATAGGGATGCATGTATGTCCGTATTTCATCCACAAACGGATAGATGAAATACGTACATACTGTCCGCATGTGTGAAAGGGGCCTTAGTTGTAAGTCCACTACTTTTAAATATCAGATTATGCAAGATAAAGCCTTGTACACACTACTAGTTATTTTTTTCCATTCAACCGAGTGGGTTGAACAAAAAACAAAAAAACCTGACAGCTCAGGTTGGAGCCGTGGTACTAACAATCCGATGTTAGTACAGCAATCTACCCTGCTGTTCTATTGTGTTGGGGGACGCCCTCCCTGCCAGAACACTCAGGTAAGTGCTCTCAGCCATTGGCTGAGAGTGCTGATCGGGTACTGATTGGCAGACCTTTTTTGGTCATGCCCCTTCAACAGAAGCCAGCCAAACGACCGGCTTCTGTCAGACCGACTCCAGTACACACGGGCCGAATGTTGGCCAGTTTCTACTGAACCGGCCAAAGCTGCCCAACATTTGGTCCATGTGTACTAGCCTTAACCCTTAAATTTTTTTACCAGACTAGATAAATGGGTGGAGCTTTTTAGAACGCAAAAAGAGAATATATTCAGAAAGCCCTATTTGTTTATAACAGTGCTGGCTCATACAAGAACAGGATTCTGTGAAGATAAATACAAGAAAAATACATTTCTAATTTGCAATGACAATTTAAGATCTTCAGCATCGTGTTATGATATTGGTATTTGTACATACAATGACATCATGCTGGCCAAGGACAGGCATCTCCCAAAGTGACTGATTGGTAAAACGATTGAAATAATAAGGACGACTCTCCCTCTTACTCCAGCACTTCTCCCATCCAGCCTGTACAAGTTCATCTGGGAAAACAAAATATTGATCACCACATCACATCGATCACTCTGAATCTGCCCAAGAGATGCGGCCAACCACCCAAAGTTTTGATATGAGAACAAGAGGCAGTTTTATAAAGAATATATACAGGCAAAGGACACACCCCTACAACACCCTAATTTAAACAAATCTTGAAGAATTAAGGCCCGGTTCACACTAGTGCAATGCCAGACATGGCATGCGATTTGCACCGCATTGCCATGCAGATCACATGCAATGTGTGTGCGATGTTAATTCAGCCATAAAAACTGTATGGCTGAAATTGCATTTGCACCAAAATGGTACAGGACTCTTTTTTTGGTCCGCACTGGAATCGGATTGCATGGGTGTTCACACCTATGCGATCTGATTCCTGTACCATTTCACAGTTCGCACTGCAATCTGCAAACCAATATAGGGGCGTCATTGACTTTACGTTGACAACCCCAGCGGTTCGCATAGAGCAGTGTGAACCAGTGTGAAATGTAGGTGTGACGCAGGAACCCGGCACTGAAGCGCAGAGTTTACCGAATCGCACCAGTGTGACCAACCAGGCCCGATGCGCAAATAATAATTGGCTAAAGCTGAACCAATCGTAAGTGCATAGTTAATCTTTATTGCATAGTTACAATGGTCAAGCTTGGACCAATGTAAGTATGCATATCTCATACCTAAGAGAATGCTTGGGAAGTTGACAGTCACTGTAGTAGCTGGTGCTACTACGTGTCCATGATCTTAAGGGTTCTGTGCTGAATGGTTGCCCACTGCATACTGACCACAGGGGATTGCTTGTTCGCCACCCCTGATTTACAGTACGCCTTTTTTTCAATGAATACGTGTTGTCCGATTGGATGAGGTGGGACAGAAGGGTGGTAAAATCAAGGTCTCCACCTCATTCAAAGAATGTTTTGTATTCACCAACTACTAAAGCGAGTGTCACAGGTGTGTCAACTGCTACAGTGATTGTTAGCTTCCCCAGTGATCTCTCAGGTAAGAGATATACATACTTACAATTGTACAAGCTGGACCAATGTACGGTAATTATGCAATTAACATCATATCCGGAGTTCAACTTTTAACTCAAAGGGGCTCTTTTTTTTACCCACTACTGTTTCTCCATTATACTGACCTTTAGACCTCTTTCACACTTGGGCGTTTTTCAGGCGTTTTTCAGGCGCTTTAGCGTTAAAAAAAAGCGCATGTAAAGCACTTGAAAGAAGCCTCATCTGCAGTCCCAATGTGAAAGCCCAAGTGCTTTAAGAGCCCTTTCACAAGGGCGCTAGCGGGGTGGCCGAAAAAGGGTTAAAACCGCCAGCAAAGCGCCGCTGCAGCGGCGCTTTGCCGGCGGTATTGCCGCGCTGTCCCATTGATTTCAATGGGTAGGAGCGGTTTAGGAGCGGTGAATACACCGCTCCAAAGATGCGGCTAGCAGGACTTTTTTCACCGTCCTGCCAGCACACCGCTCCAGTGTGAAAGCCCTCCGGCTTTCACACTAGTGTGAAAGGGGCCGGTTTTTTCTGGTGCTACACAGGCGCTATTTTTAGTGCTGTAACGCCTGAAAACCGCCCCAGTGTGAAAGGGGCCTTAGTGCATTAGAACACTTTTTTAGGTTAACGTAGAACTATTCCCTTCAAACAGAAAACACTATACAGAACACAATAGCATCTCTGCAAAAGAAGAGGTATTCTTATACTAATATTCAACAGCATTCAGGTATTCATTCAACAGAATTGAGGTATTCTTATACTAACATTCCCTGTTGACCCACTACAGCCTCTGTCACAATCTTCAGCATTCGCCACTTCTGGGAGTGTCGTATGCCTGCGCGCCCCCACACACAGTATGCTGTCATTTCATCTGATGACCCCACATCACTATGTCCTGTATTGACATACAAGGCACCACAGAGTACAATGGGAAACAAAGGCATCTGAACAATCCTGGTAGTGTTGAATGCTGAGAAAGGCAGTCGTGGGTTAAACAAAGCTAAGATAGGAGATAGAGGCCACCAGAGAGGTAAGCATAATAACTCTTCTTTCACAGGGAAGTGCTTTTAAGATAAATTTGGATGACAACAGCGTGACATTAAATAGTACATTTTTATTCAGGTCTATAGATTGGACCAGAAAGAGGGAACAGAAGAATAAAAAAAAGTAGAGAGAGGGATTTGGTTCCACAAGTGACAATCCCAACAAATGAGCTGCCGTTATGGGTGCTGAGTTAACTTGTAATTCAGAAGTAACTTAAAATTTTATGAATATGGCTTTTTATGGCATACTCAACCTCAATGAACCATTATGATTAGGAATTTATTTACCTGGCAGGTCAGAGGCAGGACGGGGAGGTCGAGGTGAGCTGGAGGTACTTGGAGACAAGCTGACCAAGGCGGCATCCTCTTGTGGACTTCCATGGTTATCTCGAGCCATATTGTCAAGATAAGGGTAAACTGGAAATACAAAAGGGTACCATGAAACAGATATGACTAGATCTGTAATATAAAGGCTTAAATGCAAACAGGACATATGCACAAGAGACAGATATGACCATAATGGAATATGAAGATGCAGTTCTATTTCTATTAGCAACTCTTAAAGTGGAACTTTACCCATAACCATTATTGTTGTTTAACAAAATAACATACACTCCATATTAATAATGATGCTATTAAAATTAATGTATGCTTTAAAATGCCGCCATTTTTGTTGAAGCCCAGTGCAATCACTTCCTTCCCACCCTCTCCTTGGTCTCAAAAACTATATATCACTTTCTTCAATTCAAATACTGTATGCACATTTCCACTCTTGATTGTATGTCTTGGCTCAGTTAGAGAGGAAGGCTGACAGAAGCTTTTTAGTACTGATGTTCACAGGCTGCCCATGAGGGAGAAAGGAGAGAATACCATGGGGATAAGAAAAGACTGTCTTTGCAAGATTAAAGTGGTTGTAAAGGCAGGTTTTTTATCTTAATGCATTTTATACATTAAAAAAAAGCCTTCTGTGTGCAGAAACCACCTTAAGCCCCTCCAATTCTAACCTGAGCTCCATCTAGATCCAGTGATGTTGCAGCAGTGTCTCGGCTACCCGAAACTCCCCGTCTGACTGAGAAAGCCATTGGCTTCCACTGCTGTCAAAGTCTGTCAGCCAATGAGAAGAGAAAAGGGGCAGGGCCGGACTAGGGCTCTGTGTATGAATGGCCACACAGAGCTATGACTCGGCTCGGGTACCCCATAGCAAGCTGCTTGCTGTGGGGGCACTCAACAGGAGGGAGGGGCCAGGAGCACCAAAGAGGGACCCGAGAAGAGGAGGGTCTAGGCTACTCTGTGTAAAACCACTACACAGGGCAGGTAAGTATAATATGTTTGTTAATTTTAACTAAAAAAAACAAAAAAAAACAGACTTTACAATCATTTTTGTGTCTCCCTGGCAGCAGCGTTTGTTCTGTCGCCTCTGCTGCTTTTCTCTTCTCCCTCCCTAATCTGTGTTCTTTCTGTATAGCCATTCCTGTTGCTTTCTTCCCCCTTCAGTAACAATAAATCTTAAAGTTGATCAGCCTCTAGTGGCTCTGATTTTAGGCACAGTGATGAGAATAGAGAGCAACTGAGCATGTGGAGAGCAGGGTGCGACAAGGCCTTACTGGATTTTATACAGTTTAGACACTTTTTTAAATGTTTCACATAGCTATACTTGCAAATAGGGACACTTTAACCACCTCCTTACTGGGCCATAGTGAAAAGACATCCTCAGTATAAGGTGGAATACCGAGGTTATGGCTGCAGCAATATTCCAAAACCTCAATATTGTTTTTTTCAGCTGGCATTTCCCTAACTGCTAAAAGATCCGAGCAATGGTCCTCCCACCACTTTCCGGTGGATTTTGGCCTTACCTGGTGGATCAGGAAGGCCAAAAACTGAACTCCCCTGAACTCCTTGTTCTGTGAGGAGAGGAAGATTGTGAGTTCCTAATAGCTAGGAACAACGATCTGACATCTCCTATAGTCAGTCCCCCCCCAGTTAGAACACACACATAGGGAACACAGTTAACCCCTCGATCGCCCCCTAATGTTAACCCCTTCCCTGCCAGTGTCATTTACACAGTAGTGCATTATAATAGCACTATAAATGACAATGGTCCCAAAATAGTGTCCGTTGTGTCCGCCATAATGTCGCAATCATGATAAAAATCACAGATCACCGCCATTGCTAATAAAAAAAAAAAATGAATAATAAAAATGCCATAAATCTATCCCCTATTTTGTAGATGTTTTGCGCAAACCAATCTATATACGCTTATTGTGTGTTTTTTTTTTACCAAAAATATGTAGAAGAATACATATCGGCCTAAACTGAGAAATAAATGAGTAGTTTTATAAATTTTTGGGGGATATTTATTATAGCAACAAAAATTCCCAAATTTATGCTCTTTTTTGTTTATAGCACAAAAAATAAAAACCGCAGAGGTGATCAAATACAACCAAAAGAAAGTTCTATTTGTGGGAAAAAAGGGACGTCAATTTTTTTTGGTTGCAACGTTGCACGACCGCGCAATTGTCAGTTAAAACAAAGCAAGTGCCGTATCGCAAAAAGTGCTCTGGTCGGGAAGGGGGTAAATACAATGTGATATAAAAAAAATTGCAACGATCACTATTTTATTCTCTAGGTCCTCTACTAAAAAGAAATGATATAATGTTTGTGGGTTCTAAGTAATTTCCTAGCCCAAAAAAACACAAGTTTTTTGGGGGTTTTTTGTAGCAGCAAAGTGTCAGAATTGGCCTGGTAAGCAAGTGGTTAGGTTTGTTGATTCTTTGAATCCATTGTGAAAAATACCAGTAAATGTAAACGAATTACTTCACCCGTTCAATATAAATTATATATATATATATATATATATATATATATATATATATATATATATATATATATATATATATATATATATATTACCAATCATACTGATTTCGCATGTAAAGGCTTTACAGCAATATATAATTTGCAGAACATAACATGTACTTTAATTAAAAGGTACGCCTACCTATTGTTAAGTAGAACATTCTCTAATTATGTACTACATACATTTCAATCAGATATCACTCCTTATTTATCATGCTGCTGTAACATACTCTCAGAAGATGAAAGTCATGTTTTATGAGTAATGTGTAACAATTTAAATAAATTAGCTGCTTTACTGAACATCGCTTTAGGGTTGTTCTTTATTACATTTTTTTATATCTCATAAATAACAACATTTAAGTGTTCCAAGTTAATGTAGCCATGGAGTGTAGGTGTTATTCTCATAAACCTGTGTGAAAATCTAAGCATATGTATGAAAAGTTGAAAAGAAATAAACTTGGGATGCACACATCAAATAAACAGTTAACTGAGCGGGTTGGAAACGTGCAGCTTATTTGTTAACGGACACTGTATGGCAACCTAACAAGCTTTTTTTTTACTTATATGGCAAATATGAGTTGGTCTGTTTGGTTTCTATGTTTCTTCACACTCCTTTTCTTTAACCACTTCGCATCCAGGCCAATTCTGACATTTCTCTCCTACATGTAAAATTCAGATTTTTTTTCCCTAGAAAATTACATAGAACCCCCAAACATTATATATGTTTTTTTAGCAAAGACCCTAGAGAATACAATGGCGGTTGTTGCAACTTTTTATCTCGCACGGTATTTGCGCAGCAATATTTCGAACATTTTTTTTCAGAAAAAAAAAAAAAAAGTTTCATGCTTAAAAAAATAAAAAACAGTAAAGTTAGCCCAATGTTTTTGCATAATGTGATAGATGAAGATATGCCGAGTAAATAGATACCCAACATGTCACTCTTCAAAATTGCACGCGCTCGTGGAATGGCACCAAACTTTGGTATTTAAAAATCCCCATAGGCGACGCTTTAAAAATGTTTACTGGTTACATGTTTTACGTTACAGGGGTTAGGGCTAGGGCTAGAATTATTGCTCTCGCTCCAATGTTCGCGGCGATACCTCACATGTGTGGTTTGCACACCGGTTTCATATGTGGGCGGGACTTACGCATGCGTTCGCTTCTGCGTACGAGCTCACGGGGACAGGGGCACTTTAATATATATTTTTGTTATTGTTAATTTTACTTTTATTTTTTTAGTGTGACACTTCAAAATGTTTTTTTTTTATTACTTTTATTCCTATTACAATGAATGTAAACATCCCTTGTAATAGGAATATGGCATGATCGGACCCATTTACAGTGAGATAAGGGGTCAATAAGACCCCCATATCTCACCTCTAGGCTGGGAAGCCTAAAATAAAAAAATAAATAAAAAACACGATCACGGCTTCCCAGCCGAGTTGGCGCCGTTATTTTGAATGCAGAGGCCGGGCGTGACGTCATAAGATCGCGCCCGGCCTCTGAACGATCATAGACTCCGGGGACCATCTAGTCCGCTGGAAATCTCTATGATATCATATCATCCGGGGGCCGGCGGATCCTGTGACCGACTCACCGCTTCCATCGGTGAGTCGGTAGAAGCACTGGAGAACGTAAGAACGATCAAGCAGCGGAACAGCCGCTATGATCATTCTTATGGTGCAGGGAATCACCGGCTGAAAATGCCGATATCTGAATGATGTCTGTGGCCTCAGGCATTATTCAGATATACCCCCCAAAAGTCGAGGCCGTCCCAGGACCTCCACCCGGCGCGGAGTGGTTAAAAATAAACCTGTAAATGTGTTTGTTGGATAAAGATGGTTCATTTTTGGCCAGACTGGATAAAAATATCAAGTCTATGAGTAGCAGACCACCAACTACTTTCAGAATAGGAATATCGATCAGCCTTGCAATCTGGGACCAATCGTTATCACCCCCCAAATTGCCTAGCACAGGACATGAAACTGGTCAGTAAGAATTATTTCGTGAAACTGGTCAGAAAGACCTCTTCCAACCATCAGCTTATACCCCTGTGTCCAACCAACATCCCCAAATGTTGTCTTCCTAAATTAAAGCGTAAAAGTGATCACTTAATCATTTCCTTTATATTAGTCTATAAAAAATAATGAATGCAACAATCATTAGGATGGATAAAAATTTTGTGCAAAATACAGTTAAATGGTACCTTTATTCTAACAGATCTCTATACCAGACATAAAAAAAGTAATATTTGAAGAAGAATTAGGGGATGAGGCATTTGATTCCAAATAAGCTATGGGGATGGATTCTGTATGATCTGGTATAAAATAAATAACATGGAACAGGCTGATTAAAGTGGAAGTCCATGCTAAAACTAAAATCCCTGCATCTATAGACACCCAGGACCTAACACTTACCTATTTCGCCCCCTGTAAAGAAAAAAATCAGTATACATACCTTTTCTGAAGCTGATCCGACCCGATCTCACGCTGAGATGTGAGCCGTGGCTTCTTTGTGTAGGTGGGTGCACAGGACACGTCTGACAACAGAAGCCCCATAGTAAGTCTTCCCATTGATTTCACAGCCGTTGTCGGTCATGTCCTTTACACAGCTTCCACCACTGGAGATGGAGTCGGATTAGGTTCAGAAAAGCTATGTATACTAATTTTTTCATTACAGGGCTAGATAGGTCAGTGTTAGATTGTGGGTGTCTATAGATGCAAGGATTTTAGCTTTAGCATGGACTTCCACTTCAAGGTTTGCCATACACATTAAATTCTGACCTTACAATTTCTGCACAAACAACTTCAGATCTATCAAAACTATGTAGTATTAGGGCCTACCTAACCTATCAACTTGTATCCAATCAGGCAGGACCTTGCACTACATATTTGAGATCTAAGGCTGGGTTCACACTAGTGTAAATTGGATGCGGATTTCCTCACATCCAATTCGCAACAACAGGAGATTGGGACTGGCTCTCTATGGAGCCAGTACACATCTCCGCAGGGGCTTCTGTGCGATTTGCGCAGGAGCCCTGTGCATTTTTTGGTCCGTTAAAGGTCCGAATTCAGCAAAAAATTCGGGCTGAAATCGGACCTGAAACGGTGAACGAGGACGCACTGGACTCCTGCTCTGAGCCGCTGCATGCTCATATGTGAACCCAGCCTAAAAGAGATTGTACAACCAGATTGTAACATGCGTGGTGAGCTTAAAACATATTTCAATATTATGTATTTTTTGCAGGTTTATTCATACAGATCTCTACACCAGAGATAAATGAAGGACATCTGAAGAGATACTAGGGACGCTCCAAATGAGAGATGGTTGGAAGCAATAATACTTGGCATGGGATATGACCTTGTATTGTATAAGAATTAACATTTCACGTGATTGTTTAAGAAAGCTTTAGATATGTTCATGTTTGTGATCAACCTTTTGCTAAAAACCCTCATACCATGCATTCAAATATTTACTGGTTAGAAACCTAATTTAACGGCTTGCCTTCTCTTTTCAAATGATGCAACGGAGTGTAATTTAAAGTAAGGCCCCTTTTACAAGATAAGCCCTTGTACACACGTTTGGAGATTCCGAAAACCAAATCCGTCGGATTTTGTCCGACGGATCTTGACCGAAACTGTTGCATACACACGGTCGGACAAAGTTGTCAGAAAATCCGATCTTTCAGAACGTGACGACTACGTTCAGGCTAGTAGCCATAAGCTTTGATGTAGGAATTTGATCTGAGCATGCGTGGTACTTTGTCCGATCAAAATTCTCGACACATGATCAGAGTATGTCCGATCGGAGCATTTTGTCGGAAAATATTTCCGGCAAGTTGGAAAAGTTGGTCCGACGGATATTCCAACGGAAACAGTCCGATGCAGACCACACACAGTCAGAATATCCGACAAAACGCTCCGATCGGACACATTCCGTCGGAATCTCCGATCGTGTGTACAAGGGCTTAGCCTGCTCGGATCTGCCTGTCCGTTTTTAAGATGGATTTGAGTGGGCCACCCATTGACTCCTATGGGCAGGCAGGTGTCAGCAGAGATGTGTCCGCCGACACCCATCTGACACCCTATCCACTCAAGACGGACTTATGGCGATCTGTTCACCATCTATCTGACAGATCGGATTGGGATCTGGTGAAAACGGACATGCTGTCCATTTTCGTCTGATCTTCCCAGAGAAATCAGCGGGACTCTGACAGGTCCCTCGCTGCTCAGTAAGCAGAGACGGACCTGTCATCCGCCGGCTCAGCAAAGATAAACAGAGCGATCTCCCGCTGAGCTAGCAGAGCCCGCTCAACGGATACGCTCCGTTTGAGAGGGCCCTAATAGAGTATAAGGATGGGACAGTGATACATGGCTCTAAACTTTCAGAGATGAGAAAGGCATCTCCAGCACAGAATGTTGAGGGCCCATTCACATAATGAGGTATATTTTAAGCAATTTGAGTGTGAATGCATTACGAAAAAGTCACAAATAATATCCATAATATTTGTAAGAGAAGTATTGCAATACTATATTTATTTTTTTTAATCATATTTACCTAGGTGGATGCAGCATCAGTCCGATGCTGCATCTGTCTCCCGCCGGCTCTAATACTGAGAACTGAGCGATCAAAGACTGCCAATCGCTCAGTTCTCAGTGCTCCATCTGCAGAAAGCCGTCGACTGTCAGTGATCTGCTCTGCCCCCTGTGCTCACTGGAGCACTCAAGTGTAAACCTATCCTAAATGCATTGGAGGGTAATATAAATCCAACCTGAAACCCACTGGGCATTTCTCACCACTACTTCAGAATTAGAATTTACAAATAACCAGTGCAATAACCAGACGTACAGATATAAAGTTTAATGCAATATAAATAAGTCTTCAGTTAATTAGTACATTTATTTAAACAGATTTCTAAACCATTGCTATAAGAGGGACATCTGAGATGCAATGAGGAACAATCTCTCCAAACGAGGGACATCGGAGGAGGAATGAGGGATAGTCTCGCCAAATGGGGGGTATATGAAGTGGAACAAGGGAATCTTTCCAAATGAGGGACATCTGAGGAAGAGTAGGGAACAGGAGAGACATCTAAGGAAGAATCAGGGACAGTCTCTCCAATTTAGGGGCATCGGAGGATGAATGAGGGACATGAGGGAGATGTGAGACCAATTTAAAGAACTAGGCTGCAAGTCAAGGGAAGGACCTCCAAGGTTATATTCTCTGAAATATTGCCTATGCCATGCGAAACACAGGAAAGGCAGGGGGTAATTAGACAGCTGAATGCATGGCTAAAGACCTGGTGTAAGGAGGGGAAGGGGGGATTTGTTTTTTTAGAGCACTGGGCTGACTTTTCATTGGGGTGCAACCTATATGCTAAAGATGGTTTGCATTTAAATGGAAGGGTGTCTACCATGCTGGGGGAGAGGTTTATGGGAAGGCAGGAAGAGTATTTAAACTAGGATTGTGGGGGAGGGTGAATTATATTATAATGGAGCAGACAGGTCAGACAGGGGTCAGCCCCTCTTGGTGGGTGGAATCAGGAAAGATAAGGGAGGGCTATGGTAGATGATATGAAGGTTCCTATGTTACAATCAACCATTTGGAATGGTACTATTTGTACTAAAATAAAAAATACGCAACATATGTTTGCAAAATCTGACAATGAATTAAAGTGTTTGTTCACCGATGTCAGAAGCAAAGCAAAATAGGCGAGTTGGAAGCTCTGGTGCACGAGAACTATGATCTAATTTATATTGCTGAATCTTGGCTTTATTGTTCTCATGACTGGGCTATTAATATTCCTGGCTATGCTTGCTTTCAGAAATGGCAGGGTAAAACAGAGGGGGGTGGTTTCTGTCTATGCGAGAAGTGACCTCAAAGCGAGTGTGAAAGAGGACCTAGTTGATGGAGAGTGTGAGGAGTCTGAAGCATTATGGGTGGACTGTACATGGGTGTGCATACTACAAAGGTTGACATTGGAGTTTGTTACAGAGCCCCCAGTGTTAGTGAGGAGATGGAGACTAAGCTCCTTGCACAGATGGAAAGGGCTGGAACAGTGATAATAATGGGGGATTTTAACTACCTGGAAATTGACTGGAGTAAATTTATCAACCTAATACAAGACAATTTTATGGTCGAGTTTATTGAGGTCCCGACTTGGAATGACGCTCTGCTAGACCCGATAATCTCAAACTATGCAGAGCTTATTACCAATATTTATATAAAAGAACAACTGTGTGGCAGTGACCATAACATGATCTCATTTAATATTAGTTGTAAGCAACAAACACATATGGGTAAGATAAAAACACAACTTTAAGAGAGCAAATTTTCCAAGGATGAGGGCGGCTCTATAGGACACAGAACAGAAATGGGAACTCTTCACAGTGACTATATGTAAACTCACTGCAAAGTATATTCCCATGGGCAATACGTTTAAAAGTCTAGAAGATAAAACATATGTGGCTTACGACCAAAGTTAAAATGGCTATAAGTAGTAAAAAGAGAGCTTTTAAAAAAAACTTAAAAATTAAGGAACGCTTTTATCGTTTAAATGTTACAAAGAATATAACAGAATATGTAAAAGGGAAATCAAGGACGCAAAAATTCAAAACGAACGACAGATTGCCAAAGATGGTAGGACAAACCCCCAAAAATTCTTCAAATATATCACTAGTAAAAGGGTCAGGTCTGAGCATGTAGGCCCTTTACAAAATAATCTGGAGTGGGTGACTGGGGACACAGAGAAGGCAAATATATTAAATACTTTCTTCAGCTCTGTGTATACAAAGTAGCATGGGGGAGGTCATGTCCATAATGGGGTGGTAGTGACACAGCCCCAAATGATCCACAGTGGATCAAAAGTGATATGGTCCAGAAATATTTAGACAGAATAAAGGTGGATAAAGCACCTGGACCAGATGCCATACATCCACAGATCCTACAAGAATTCAGCTCTGTCATTTTAAGGCCATTGTTTATAATATTTAGGGACTCGTTATTGACTGGTATGGTACCACTGGATTGGCGCAGGGCCAATGTGGTGCCTATATTTAAAAAGGGATCAAAGCCTTTACCAAGTAACTATCAACCTGTTAGTTTAACTTTTATAGTTGGGAGGTTACTGGACAGTTTACTAACAGACCAGATAGACGGGTTGGTGTATCCCAAAGTTCAGTGCTGGGGCCCTTACTTTTTAATATCTTTATAAATGATCTAGGGTCTGGGATTAAAAGTAACATTTCTGTCTTTGTAGATGGCACCAAGCTATGCAGAGAAATAACGTCCTTACAGGATGTCTCCAACTTACAAGCAGACCTCAATACATTGTCTAATTGGGCAACTATGTGGCAAATTAGGTTTAACGTTGATAAATGTAAAGTTATGCACTTGTGGGGCTAAGAATATGCATGCATCATACATACTAGGGGGGAGTACAACTAGGGGAATCAATGGTGGAGAAGGCTCTTTGGTAGATCATAAGCTTAATTGCAGCATGCAATGCCAAGCTGCGATTTCCAAAGCAAGCAAAGTCCTTTCTTTTATTAAGAGAGGTATGGACTCCGGAAAGAGAGATATATCATTTTGCCCCTGTACCAATTATTAGTAAGGCCTCATCTGGAATATGCAGTTTAGTTTTAGGCACCAGTTCTCAAAAAAGATATCGGTGAAATGGAGAAAGTGCAGAGTACCAAACTGATAAGAGGCATGGAGGAACCCAGCTATGAGGAAACAGAGGAACTGAATTTATTCCCTCTTGAGAAATGGAGATTAAGGGGCATATGATCAACGTGTACAAATACACAAGCGGTCCATATAGTGAAATTGGTGTTGAGTTATTCACGTTAAGGCCATCACAGAGGACCAGGGGGCACTCTTTAAATCTAGAGGAAAAAATATTTAAATCTCCAAATACTGAAAGGTTTCTTCACAGTAAGAGATGTGGAATAGACTCCCTCCATAGGTGGTTGTGGCAAGCTCAGTAGATTGCATTAACCACTTCAATACAGGGCACTTAAACACTTTCCTGCCAAGACTGATTTTCATCTTTCAGCACTCTCACATTTTCAATGACAATTGTGTGTTCATGTGACGCTGTACCCAAACAAATAGAGCTTTCTTTTGGTGGTATTTGATCACCTCTGGGGTTTTTATTTTTTCCTCTACAAATAAAAAATAATGAAAATTTTGAAAAAAAAAAAAAAAAAAAAAGTTTTTCTTTGTTTCTGTTAAAAAATATTTTTTTTCATGATGAGGTGGCACTTATATGCAGCACTGATAGGCGGCATATAAGCAGCACTGATGGGCACTCATAGGAGGCACTGGAGGGCATGTATAGGTGGCACTGATCAGAGACGCTGGCAGGCATCACTGATGGGCACAGAGTGCCATCTCTAATGGGCAATGATTGCCATCCCTGGTGGGCTTTACTGGTGGTCATCCATTGAGGCCATGGGTGGGCATCCCTGGTAGGCACCCTCGGGGGGGGGGGGTGAGGCTGCACTGATAATCAGTGCAGCCCCCCCATCAGGAGAGCAGCTGGTCGGCTCTCCTCTACTCATGTCTGTCAACGCGAGTAGAAGAAATGCAAAGATACGGCTTTTCCTGTTTACACTGTGATCAAACAGCTGATCACATGGTAAAGAGCCTCCATCCTAGATCAGAGATGCAGTGTGTCAGACTGACACACCACCGATCGCTGCACGCCCCCGCGGGAAACCGATTGTGACTTATTCTGCTGGATGTCATATGACACCCAGCCAGGATAACCAAACCACATTCTAGCTGTCATTCTGCTATAGGCCTGGCGGGAAGTGGTTAACAAAAGGCCTGGATTCTTTCCTAAATGTACATAATATAACTGGGTACTAACATTTATAGGTAAAGTTGATTGAGGGAAAATCTGATTGCCTCTCAGGGGATTGGGAAGGCATTTTTTCCCCTGCTGTAGCAAATTAGAGCATGCTTTGCTGGGGGTTTTTCGCCTTCCACTGGATCAATTGTGGGCAAAGAATTGTGTACATGGGATTGTTTTTTTTTTTTTTTTTTTGATGGAACTAGATGGACTTGTGTCTTTTTTAAACCTATATGAGGAGGAATGAAGGAAGACTCTAAAATTGAGGGAAATCTGAGGAAGAACGAGAGACATCTGAGGAGAAACAAGAGACAGTCTTTCCAAATGAAGGACAGTTTCTCCAAATGTGGGACATTGATGTAGAACAAGAAAGTCTCTCTAAATGAGGTACGTCATAGAAAAAAACAAGGGACGGTTTCTCCAAATGAGGGACATGGGAGAAAGAATGGGGAACATGAGACACGTCTAAAGAAGAATGAGGGGCATCTGAGGAGGAACGAAGCACAGTCTCTCCATATGAGGGACATCTGAGGTAAAACAATAAGGGGACCCTCCAAAAGAGGCACATCTGTGAAAAAAAAAAAGGGTGGGGGGGGGGCAGTCTCTCCAAAATGAGGGACATCTGGAGGAAGAATGGGGAACGCGAGAGATATCTAAAGAAGAATGAGGAACACTCTCTCTGAGGGACATCTAAGGAGGAATGGAGGGACAGTTTCTACAAATAAAGGACAACTGAGAAGGAATGAGGGACAGGGGATATCTGAACAAGGGATAGTCTCACCAAATGAGGGACATATGAGGAGGAACAAGTTACAGTTTCTCTAAATAATCACATGCCTGACAAAGGGGTCCTGGGTGGCTCCGAAACATTGCACTACACCGTTTTGAGAGGTGATCTTTCTTGAATAAAAACCGTTTGGACTAAATTGATGATCCTTAGTGTGCTGGCAAATATCTACTTATCGCTAAATAAGGGACAACTGTAGTGAAACAAGGGACAGTCTCTCCAAATGAAGGACATTTGATGAGTAATGTGGACACAAGGGCCATCTGAGGATGAATTAGAGACGTCTCACCAAATGAGGGACATGTGAGGAGAAACAAGGTACAGTCTCTCCATATGAGAGACATCTGAGTAACAAAAGACATCTGAGGAGTAATAAGGGACATTTGAGGTGAAATGAGGGACATCTGAGGTGGAACAAGGGAAAGTCTCCCCAAATGAAGGACTTTTGAGAAGAAATTAGGGAGTCTCTCCAAATGAGAGCCATCTGAGAAAGGCATGCGGGACAGTTTCTTCTAAAATGTAGGACATCGGAGGAAAAGCGAGAGACAATCTCTCATAAAATGCAGGACATTGGAGGAAAAGCGAGAGACAATCTCTCAAAATACAGGACATCGGAGGAAAAGCGAGAGACAATCTCTCATAAAATGCAGGACATCGGAGGAAAAGCGAGAGACAATCTCTCATAAAATACAGGACATCAGAGGAAAAGCGAGAGACGGTCTCTCTAAATGAGGGACAGACACTATAGAGGGAAGTCTGAGAAAGGAACGAGGAACCATCTCTCCAAATGAGTGACAGCCAGAAACGATAATATAACTATGTACGTAATGTGACCTTGTATGACATAAGAATTATCATGACAGGCTTATTCATTAATAATGCATAGACTATTTCCATTTTTATTATTTGGAGGGGTTTGTGGTCTACACTATACATGCAAATGTTTTACTGATCAGCAGCCTGATTCAATGGCTCAGCCTGATTTCAAATGATGCAACTGAGTGTAATCCATAGTAGGAGGAAGCGATGGAGGTGAGTGGAGAGTAATTCATAGTGGTTAAGTATAAGGACAGGACGGTGACTGAGATGTGTGAGAGAATTTGTAATTAGGCGGGCTCCATGACGGTCGGGCACATATTCATAATAATAAATGGGGCTCCAGCCATACAGGCACAGACCACTCCTCCATGCACACAATGCTGCGTATATAGACAAACGCGGTGGCCACCACCGCCACCAGCGGCATCATCTCAGTGATCACCTCACGGCGCCCCGTCTTCCCGCCTAAACCGTGAGGTGATCACAGAAATATAGAGCGCCATGGTCGCCTGTTTACAGGTGCCCGACTGGGTCTATGGTGTAAGTAAGCGCACCCCCCATCGCTCCACAAAACCAAAGCACAGACAGCCACGGCCGCCTGTGAAGCCGCACACGCCGCCCGAAGCTGGACATATTTTGTTGATTCGTCTTTTATTGTAATTGGGATTATTCTCCGCTTCCCTCACATTTTGGCGCGCTCAGGCAGCCAGCCGCCTTTTTCTGATCGTGCTCGCGCCACATTGAGCGCGCTCCCCGGGCGGTTCCAAGATGGCGCTGAGGGCTGCGCTGGCGGCTCGGAGGGGGGAGGGAGTTTTGCGGTGGTTTTTCGGGGGGTAGGGGGCGCGCTGGCCGCTCGGGCCGGGCTCTGCGGGTGCTCGGGGGTTTGCGGCGCCGGACGGTGCTGGTGTCAGAGCGTGGGACGCCCCGGGAGCCTCACCTGGGGGCCGAGGCAATCTCCGTCACTGACTCCTGTCCGTTCGCTGCTATCCCGCCTCCGCCTCTCCCTCCCCGCCGGGGCCGCCATCTTGTATTCCAGCCCCGGCCCTCCTTAGTGCGCATGCTTGGCCAGGCGAGTCACACGGGGGACTCATACCGCCATCTTTGTTGTGGCAAGGGACTAGGGAGAGCTCACTGAGGGAATGACAGCGGAGTTCATGCGTGACTCCAGCCAGAGCAGGATTCCATAGAGCGACCATGTCAGGGTTCCAAGTGTATGAGGAAAAGCGAGACATCTTTCTTTTATTTGGGGGGAGAGGTGAGGGGTTAAAACCCTTGTGAGATTTGTATTATCTATTAAACGTTATTCACTAATGGTATGAGCAGAGACAAGTTATAGGCAATGTTTTTCAGGCACAACTGCTAGTACACTAGAAGCAAAAAAGGTGCGTATACCACACCGAAAAACCAATGGGAGGGAAAAAAAAAAGAACCTCACATTTATTGGGCTTTTAATCGCTTGCCTGCCCAGGCCAATTTTAAGCACTCACACTTTGAATGACAATTGTGCGGTCATGCAACACATGACATTTTTATCTTATTTTATTTACACATACAAAGCTTTCTTTTGTTGGTATTTAACAACTTTAGACCCGTAAGATTTGGCTGCTTAATGAACAGGTCATTTTTACGATACAGCACTGCGTCTCTATAACTGACAATTGCGCGGACGTGCAAAATTGACGTATTCCCCCCCCACAAATATAGATTTCTTTTGGGGGTATTTGATTACCTATGTGTTTATTTTTTGCGCTAAAAAAAGCGACAATTTTGAAAAATTTCGATTTTAATCGGGACTGTGACATTATGGCAGACACATCGGACACTTGACATATTTTTGGGACCATTGTCGTTTATACAGCGATCAGTGCTTCAAAAATGCACTGATTATTGTAAAAATATCACTGGCAGGGAAGGGGTTAACTGTTCCCTGTGTGTTTCTAATTGTAGGGGGAGAGGACTGACCTAGAGGAAATGATAGATCATGGTTCCTAGCTAATAGGAACACACAATCTGTCACTCCTCACAGAAAAGGGATTTGTGTATTTACACACACACACGTCCCTATTATGCCTCTCGTGGCCAGCGGTCATCATGACTGTCGGCCACGAGCATCGGTACCCCCGAAGTGCAGTGGGCGCACGCCTACTATGCCGCTTATAGGAGCTGACATATAGTTATGACGACTTGCGGGATCGTTAGCTTTTTTTTTTTTTTTTTAGATCAATACCTAGGTGGATGCAGCATGGGTCCAATGCTTCATCTGTTCCCTGGAACCTCTGTATTGAGAATCGATCGGACATCCGCGAGCAGAGCGCTGCAGACTGTCAGTCACAGCTCTTTGCTTCCTCCTCGCTCATTGGAGTGCTGAGCTGTGGAGGAATTGGCCAGCTCAGTCTCTCAGCGGCTCGCTGAGAGGCTGAGCCAGATCGGTCCAGGGACCTGGTAAAACCAGACTCAATGACGTGGTGCCTGGACCGACTTCTGTGACGTCAGGACAGAGTGTACTTCAGACCGATATCTGCTGAAAACAGGTCACGGGAGTGCAAAACGAATTGCACTTCTGTGATCCATAGAAGTACAGTCAAACGGCTATACTTCTCCTTTACGTTATTTTGTTTGTTTTTTCAAAGATATTTTGTTTATGCACTTCAGTTACTAAACATTTACGTTTAAGTAAATACATTATATTACATATTCTTGTAATTGTTTTAATTAAATAAAATTGCGTAGTTCAACTATGTTTGATTAACCTAAAATCGGTTCTGTTATCGCTGTTTTACTAATCTGACAGCTTATTATTCTAAATAGGAAACCTTAATTTTAAGTATTAAAGGTTCTCACTACCAGCTGTGTTGAATTTGTTAAAATATGATTTTTTTTTATATTAATCAGACATACCATACATGGGACAATAGTAGTTGGTCATAGAAATCAGATTACTGTCAGGTTTTGGCTCGAGTAGATATTTCTCAAACAAATGCTGCTTCATACAATGGGTACGTAGATACCATTGTTGTATTCAATTGACAGTTTCAATAGTCCATTGTTTCTTTAGCTACAGTAAACGGGTATGTTTTCTGTTTGGTAACTATGGTAAACAGCCTGACACATAAAAGGTATAAGCTAGGGGCTCATCATGCTTTAAGATCAGAAACCACTCATCCTGCAAGAAGGTGCCTGGTCTCCAGGAGAATCGTTGTCAGTGAAGATCACGAACATACAGTAACTGAAGTTAAGTAACTTTTAAGTGTATTTGTACTGTTATAGACCATAGGCCAGTGATTCTCAACCAGGGTTTCTCCAGGGGTTGCTAGGGGTTCCTTCAGCATTGGGCCATGTCTGCCTCTCAGATAAGTTCCCACTGACACCATTGATCTTTTTAGCTATCTGTAAGGAAGTAATTCTTCCCAAGGACCAATCTTCCCACTGACCATCACACTAATGTATCATGAGTTGTAGATCTCAAATATTTAGCAGGGGTTCCCTGAGACTGGAGAACTATTTCAAGGGTTCCTCTGTGTTGAAAAGGTTGAGATAGGCTGTTCATTTGCTAGGAATTTTGCTTCTGTCTGCATCTGTCAGTCTTGTATTGTATTGTATTCCTGATATTATAATAGTTTTGTATGTACAGCATCTTTGTATAGTAAAAGCACATTTACACACTGCAGAAGTCTCAGCTTCCTTGCTTATACCACAAAATAACCTTGCTAGATAGATGTAAGCAAAACATTTTGGGGCTCGTGCCGCGATCTGTGCTATAATTCAATTGAAGCAGACTTGTTTTTCTGTAGTGTAGCTTGTGCTAGGTAAAATGTTGCATAAGCTGTTTAGGAAAAGCCATGCTGCAGAGGTTTCTGGTGACCAGAAGAAAGTGTGCAGCTTACCTATCTGGGCCAGAGACAATGAGTGGGAACCTTTTGCTAAAGAATTTGGGAAGTATGCTTCTCCCTTGAAGCTGACTTGGGGTGACAAAGCCTCAGATCACTTTGTAGATTTTAGCCTTAATGGGGTTGAATTTAAGTAAAAAGAGAAGAGGACAGTGTCCACAGTGAGTTGGTATTTCCTTCATGGTATTTATACTGAATCACATAGAAGGCAGAGGCAGAAGTTAAGGTATTAAAAGACCAGCTAGCAGTTGCTTCAGAGTATGTATGTTCAACCGCTAGTCAGGCTGATGATTTGTAAGAGCGGTGTGCAGCCCTCCTGACCAAATCAATTAATGCCTTAAGGAAAAGGACGGGGCGCAAACCTGTTTGTAAAGCCAGGATATGTGCCATTGTCACATCCCAAAATTGGGATTGTGAGGATGTGCTCTCCTCAAACGATAGGCGGAGGAGATAGAGTTTGATATTTCAGATGATGATCTAAGCATAAGAAATGGAAACATGATAGAGGATATGGCAGATGGGGAGGTGAATTATTGCAACCCCAGAGATGTTGAATTTGAAGTATGGGAGTTTACACAAATTAAACTCCATGAGCTGGCAAAACAATACAAAGGTCTGGGGAGCCCCTAGTGAGTTGGCTCCTACGCTTCTGGGATGAAGGGGCGGACAGTGTTGTTTTGTCAAGTAAGGAAGCAGTGACTATGGGAGTGTTAACCCATGATCCACAATTGGGTCAGGCAATGCGAAAAGCCAGAGTTTAGTGTGAATTTTGTACTGTTAGACCTCGTGAGAGATGGAATAGTCCGAGTATACGCTAGTCCTCCTGACCTGGAAAATACCTACTCCTGGAGATCAATAGGAGAGGGTATTTCTTGGTTACTTAAGATGGGTTGTATAACCGGATTAAATATGTTTTCAGAATGGATGGGTCCAAATATGGAACCCTTTACGTCTGCTCTGCGCTCTAAGCTGATAAAGTCTGCGCCATTAAATCTCAGGGCTCCATTATTATCCTTGTTGGGAGGCCTGGGATTAAACAGCAATATTCATGAAGCCACTACTCTTTTAAGCCAGTTGGCGGCGCTAGAGAAGCCTAAAACAAAATCTGTCAGGGCAGTAGATAAGGTCAAGGCCAGGCAGGAAGAATACAAGCACAGAAGAAAGGGAATGGGTTAAAGAAGACAGAAGCTATAGAGAAAACCAGGCTAGTTATTTCTAGGAAAGAAATGTGGGTTGACTTATTAAAGGCAGGCACACCTAAAGATGAGATAGATGGCATTTCTACTGCAGAGATGCTGAAGAGGTGGAAACATTTAGTAGGGAAAACGGTCAGGGTTAGAAACACTGCTCCTAGTGAAGATCAGTCTAGAGACTTAGAGAAAACAGAACAGACCCCTCCTGTTTAAAAGAGAATATTCCTGCGCCTAATCAAAGAGTAATCTAATTGTTGCACCGCTGCACACACTGAAATGGGGTACTTGAACCCCAATTGGAGAAGACAAAAGGTAAAAAGGTAGTGGTGCGCGGTACTATGGTGAAGAATCTAGTTAGAACAGGTTTAATATATTCAATAGGTACTCAAAAGATTAGAAGATAAATGTAATATCGTCTCCACTACAGGTAATAAATGGAACGTAGAAAAAGAAAAGACAATATATGTATATAAAAAAAAAATATATATATATGTATATATAGTGAGGGACCCTCACTCCTATGCGTAGTAGTATTTTGAGTGGTAGACAAATGGATAAGAAAAACAATTAATGATAAATAAGACTGGTGGTCCCAATGCGATTTTTTAGGTAGCAGAGTTGCATAAAGTGGCAGTGCTAAATATAAAGAAGGTCCGTGAAAATAACTACTACTGTATTTGTTTCAGTGACTAAAGTACTATACATAAAATAGTGGACGAAATAAAAAAATATATAAAGTGAATCACCATGCGATTTGTTAAAAATGACGAAAAACGCATACAAAGTGCTAGTGCTGAACAATAAATAGATCTGAAAAGAAAATCTGCTAAGTCAAAGTATATGTGTAACAGTGTACAAAAGTAATCATTAGCTAGATAAGGCAAAAGATGTAAGTAATGCTTGCCTTGTGACTAAAGAAATCGCATATGGTGTTAAAGCCAAGGGAGGGTTAAGCAAAGTGACTCTGTGCGGGTGTCTTTATACCATAGACTTAAATATCGGTGCAGTGCACTAAATTGAATCATACAATCAAAGAAAATAAATCAAATTTTATGCAAGGGGTTAAACAGATAAGGAGGAAGGGAGCCCCATAGTATAGTATTTTTCAACAGTATTGAAATTTATTTATAAAAACAGCTTTGGTACTCACAAACAGACAGAGTTTTTGTATGGTGTATAAACGAGCCTCAAGCTCGATTGCGTCACTTCCGGTAGCGTCCCAACGCTTTCAATACTGTTGAAAAATACTATACTATGGGGCTCCCTTCCTCCTTATCTGTTTAACCCCTTGCATAAAACCGCCGAGGTATACCACCAATTCCCCACCCCCCACGCTGAACTACCGCTGAGGGACCACTTACAGAGCCCAATACGGCACAGTAGGCAGGAGACGCCAGGACCCGGGGACACGTGAATAGGACCTCGAGGGATAAGGACCACCAGGAACCCTGAGGATACATATACCATATGCTGTTACCTTACAGCTGTAAGGTAAGGGGACACCCATATTCTGATTACACAGGACCACGTGGGAGATATCCACCATCACCATTATCACTGTTTAAATCTCTACCTTATAGTGCACATATATTTTAAGCACCAGCATTGCAGGCGACTGTCTTGTTACATGCGATTTTGGGCTAATCGCCACTTGTTGTTGCACCAGCTGAATGGACAATTTTAACTAGGATTACTGTTCCATTGTTGTTTTTTTATATTTTTTATAGCTTCAAACACTGTGCACCTTTTTCCTTCTGTTTTGGATTATTCCCAGAGGGTTGTTTCCCTCTCACCAACACTTGGATCGTTTATGCGTTTTTGTTTTAATTCAACAATTTGATTTATTTTCTTTGATTGTATGATTCAATTTAGTGCACTGCACCGATATTTAAGTCTATGGTATAAAGACACCCGCACAGAGTCACTTTGCTTAACCCTCCCTTGGCTTTAACACCATATGCGATTTCTTTAGTCACAAGGCAAGCATTACTTACATCTTTTGCCTTATCTAGCTAATGATTACTTTTGTACACTGTTACACATATACTTTGACTTAGCAGATTTTCTTTTCAGATCTATTTATTGTTCAGCACTAGCACTTTGTATGCGTTTTTCGTCATTTTTAACAAATCGCATGGTGATTCACTTTATATATTTTTTATTTCGTCCACTATTTTATGTATAGTACTTTAGTCACTGAAACAAATACAGTAGTAGTTATTTTCACAGACCTTCTTTATATTCAGCACTGCCACTTTATGCAACTCTGCTACCTAAAAAAATCGCATTGGGACCACCAGTCTTATTTATCAGACCCCTCCTGTTAGCCCCAAACCAATTCCCAAAATTGAACATGAACCCAAACCCAAATCCCTTTATCCTGGGGAGGAGTTGGAGAGAATTAGGAAAGGGGATTGGGAGGATCCTTATCCTTTATGAAGGGAAGGAGAGTCTCCTGTAATAGCAGTGAGGGCATTGACAGCAGGATAGCGCCGCCCATATGCACCTGTCACTGTATGGTAGGGGAAGTCATCTTCTCCTACACATTAAATGGCTTTAGTTGATAGTGGAGCTGAAGTTACACTTTTGCAAGGAAATCCTTCCCATCAAAAAGGAGAATTGATTTATGTAGTAGGTTTTGTGAGGGCAAACTACACAAGCAGTTAGGATACAGGTGAAATTGGCTATTGGCAAGGGATCAGGATTTATGACAAACGTTTTGGTATCAGAGTTACCCGAAAATATTCTCGGGATGGATGTACTTCAAGGTCAGTCAATTTAGACTGAAAGAGGTACATTCACATTCAGGTATCCTGATAAAGCATTCCTGGTAAGGGTGCTGAAGGCTGTGGTCTGAGGTCATGTGAAATGGACCCGTCTACATTCCTCCACCAGCAAAGCCAGTCTGTCACAAGCAGTACAGACTTCCGTGAGGCCACAAAGAAATCAGGGAGGCCATTCAAGAACTGTTGATAGTAGGGATCCTTAGACCTGCTGTAAGTCCTTTCTCGTCTCCGGTGTTCCCAGTAAAGAAACCTGATGGGACATATAGAATGATTGTGGATTACAGAGGTCTAAACAAAGTGGCACCTCCATTGAAGTCAGCTGTACTAGTTATGATCTCAATTGTTGAGAAAATTGCTAAAGAGGCAAGAGAATATCATGCTGTGATAGACCTGGCTAATGCTTTCTTTTCAATTTTGATAGACCCAGAGTGTCGAGACCAGTTTGCTATGGTGTGGGAAGGCCGCCAGTACACTTTCACAAGGCTATCTTCATTCTCCAACGTTTTGTCACGGACTGATTGCCCGAGATTTAACCACTTCCCACCCGGCCAATGCGTATATACGGCCGGGTGGGAGCCGCCTGCTCCTGATAGGACGTTTGGGAACGTCATTCAGGAGCAGCGGGATCGCGCGCGCCCGCGCAGCGGCGCGATCCCGATGTGCTCGTGTCACCCGGACACGGCACATCTCAGATCGGCAGGAGGGCTCTGTGATTGGCCCTCCTGATCACATGACGGCCGTGTCCAATCACGGCCGTCATGTGATGTAAACAAACAGCCGGTTGCTAGGCAATCGGCTCTCCTCTCCTCACACGGAAGTCACCGCTGAGGAGAAGAGAGCAGATCGCTGCAGCCGGCTGATGATCAGTGAGTATGGGCTGCTTTTTACAGCTTTTTACTCACTGATCATCAGTGTAGTGTACACACACAACACACCACACAGTACAAACACAGTCCCCACATATGTCCCCAAAACACACATGTCCCCAAAACATACATGTCCCCAAATAATAAAAACACATGTCCCTAATAATAAAAACATGTCCCCCACATATGTCCCACTAAAATCACATGTCCCAATGATTATCTGCACACATATGTACGTGATCACCTGCACACATATGTACATGATCATTTGCGTACATATGTCCGTGATCACACAAACCAATTATTATACACTTAACGGAATTTTTTTTACCAAAAACATGTAGCAGAATACATTTTGGCTTAAATTTATGACAAAATTTGATTTTATTGGATTTCTTTTCAAATAGAAAAAAGAAAATATAGTTTTTTTTTCCAAATTTCCGCTATTTTTGCGCTTATATCGCAAAAAAAAAAAAACGGAGTCGTGAATAAATAACACCAAAATAAAGCTCTATTTGTGCGAAAAAAATGATAACAATTTCATTTGGGTACAGTGTAGCATGACCGCGCAATTGTCACTGAAAGAGCGAGAGCGCTGAAAGCTGAAAATTGGGCTGGGAAGGAAGGGGGTGAAAGTGCCCTGTATTGTAGTGGTTAAGTACCCTGAATTTGAAGGTCGTGTTTCTCTACATTGATGACATCATGATCTCTGGGACAAAAGAAGATGTAACTGAAACACTGCACCTGCTGATAGAGCACTTGGAGAACAGAGGGTGGGCTATCAACAAAGACAAAGTCCAAGGACCTACCACAGGAGGTGAAATTCCTAGGAATGATGTGGACTGGGCAACAGAGGGAAATTCCATAGACAGTTGTGCAAACTATCCAGGCACTGTCGCCACCCTACTACCAAGAAGGAGGCACAGAAGTTCATTGGCGTTGTGGGGTTCTGGAGATCATTCATCCCACATCTTGGACTGATTCTGAGGCCTATATGTAATGTTACCAGAAAAAAAAGAATTCTCATGGGGTTTAGAGCAGCGGACTGTATTCTTGGCTGCTAAAGAAGCTATTTCAGGGATTAGGACCCATGAGACAAGGAGTACCATTTCAGCTAGATGTAGTGGAGCAGAATGGTACCATATCTTGGAGTCTGTGGTAGCCAAATGAAAATAAAGGACAGAGCAATACCCATTGGATTTTGGTCCAAACAACTGACAGGGGCACAGAAGAGATACAAGCCCCTAGAGAAGTACCTGTTTGGGGCCTACACAGCACTTCAACATGTAGAGATCATTACAGGAAAGAACACAGTCACCATCCATACTGCATTGCCAATAGCAGGATGGGTGAGAGCTAATGGACTGACCACTAGAGTAGCTGTAGCCCAGAACCAGACACTGATGAAATGGAAGTGGTACCTTCAAGAAAGAGGGGGTATTGCAGTTGGGGATGTTAGAGTAATTTCATAACAGGTTGGCAGGGCTTGTTACTTTTACCAGCACCCGACCAGAAGAAGAAATTCCTGTGCTGCAGTCATCCACCATTCAAGAGGCTCCACCCTTTGAGTCTGTCAGAAGACACAAAGGAGTCAGCGTGGCTCACTGATGGTTCAGCCATAGTCGCCTAGTCTGGGCGCAAATGGACAGGAGCAGCCTACAACCCAAATACAGACACAGTCCTGCAGGAGACCTGAATTGGAGGGTCCAGTCAGTATGCAGAGTTGAAAGCTGTAGTGCTGACTCTTCAGGAGGATCCTTCTTCCCATGTCACCTATCTACACTGACAGCTGGGCAGTTTTTAAAGGACTGATAACTTGGAAGCCCATGTGGAAGTCCAATGAATGGATGATTCATGGAAAGGTGGTGTGGGGAGGCAAGGAAGTCTGGGACTACATCTGGAAGGAATCTCACTCCCGCACCATAAAAGTGGGGCATGTTGATACACATGTGCCCCTAGTCCCAGACTTTGAGAACTATAACAGAGTTGCAGATGAAATCGCCAAAGTAAAGGCAGTTGTGCCAATCGATCCTGTCTTGATGAACTGGGCCTACAAGCAATCTGGACATTTGGGGCAGAAAGCAACATATGAATGGGCACAGCAGAGAGGATTGCCTATGTCCATGGACATGATAAAGACTGTAATAGGGAACTGTACAGTGTGTGGAGAAGTGTGACAATGGCCATTGCAAAAGTACTCCACTGGGTCGATTAAGAGGGGTGCGAGGCCTGCAGAGATCTGGCAGATTGACGTCATCGGGCCCCGGGGAAACAATGGACTGAGATATTGTTGCACTGCAATGGACACCTATTCAGGACCTATGCTTGTTTGCCTTGCAAATGTGCAGATCAAGCTGCAACGCTTCAACTGCTCCAGAAACTTGACGTTGCCTATGATTGTCTCAAACAAATCCAAAGTGATAACGGCGTACACCGGATCAACAGTACAGCAGTGGGCCAAAGATTCTGGAGTGTACTGGTTGTTCCACATCCCATACCATTCACAGGCAGTTGGTTTGATTGAAAGATACAATGGGCTATTGAAGGACCAGATACACAAACTTACACTCACACATACACTAAGGGGATGGGATCGGGTCCTCACATAGGCAGTCACGTTTTTAAAAATTCTAGGCCAATAGCCAAAAGCACACCATATGAGGGGGTGGTGGGGGCTGGGGCACAGATTCCACAGCTGGAGTGCAGAGTTCAGTATTTATGCAAGGTTCCTGAAAGAACAGGGCTTAACAGATACCATGTTACTGCTACCCATGACATAGAAACCAAGAGTGACATATCTGAAGCCTATCCAGGAATGAGAGAGAATCTGGCAGGAAGGTTTGAAGCTATATTTGCATTGGAAGATGAGCTTCAAGACAGTGGCTGGGACTGGTTAGTGGATACTTCTCAGCAAGAGTGGAAAGTGAGGCTACAGAACATCAAACCTTCCAAAATAAACAGCAGTGATCTTCTGGGAAATATCAGTATATTTCCTCTCCTCCCTATTGATGTTCTTTGGGAGGGTCAGAAGTGTGTACAGGCAGGGGGCAAAGTGTTAGTCAGATATCCAGGCAAGAAGCCATTTAGAGGAGAGATTGTAGCTGAAGGGCTATCTACTGTTTATGTATTATTAGAAGCAACAGATAATCCGCTTTGTTTTCCACTCCACAGGCTGTCTCCAATTTTATCCATAGGAAGACCAGAGAAAAGTGGTTACAAAAGGGAAAGAATGACGGAAGATCGCAAGAGCTGTGGAGAGCAAGGCCTTTGATGTATTACAAGCCTGGACTTGTTTCTAAAGAACTTTATAATGGACTTTCTAATTAACTTTTAGTTAAAGACTGAAACACCTTCTCAATGACAGAAATATGGGAGGTGTTGCATTCAAGGAAAATTAATGTTTAGAATGAGTTTTCTTAGTAATGAAGAGATTTTCTGTATGGAGTCTGAAAGAAAAAGAAAAATCTAGGGCAGAATGTGTTGCATTTGTTAAAGTATGATTTTTTTTTCATATTAATCAGACATGGGACAATATTACAATATTAGTTGGCCATAGAAATCGGATTACTGTCAGGTTTTGGCTCAAGTAGATATTTCTCAAACAAATGCTGCTACATACAATGGGTATGTAGATACCATTGTTGTATTCAGTTGACAGTTTCAACAGTCCATTGTTTCTACAGTAAACAGGCATGTTTTCTGTTGTTTGGTAACTATAATAAACAGCCTGACACATAAAAGGGGGATACAGGCATAAGCTAGGGGCTCATCATGCTTTAAAATCAGAAGTCACTCATCATACAAGAAGGTGCCTGGTCTCCAGGAGCATCGTTATCAGTGGAGTTCACGAACATACAGTAACCAAATTTAAGTAACTTTTAAGTGTATTTATACTGTTATAGTGGTTATAACCCTAAAAAAAAAAAAAATCCCATTCCCTTATAGCAGATTAAACAGCATAGTGCTTGTGCTGTCTAAACTGGCCTTCTCTGAGCTGTAAAAAAACTGGTTGATCCTGTCAGTTCCCATGTCCCCCTGTGTGTGCTTACCATGGTATACGTGTCTGCTGATCCAGGATTACCATGTTCAGTTTATGTGACTCTATCATCCCCCTGCTCTCCTCTCTCACCTTGCCTGCCAGCTCCTGTGTGTGAGCCATCTCTATCCCCACCGATATTAGTATTGCAGTAAATAAATAAATATTACTTCCAGCCCCTCTGTTCCATCAATCCATCCTACACTGTGTAAATGTTTTTGT
Source organism: Lithobates pipiens (assembly GCF_037356315.1). Taxonomy (NCBI): domain Eukaryota; kingdom Metazoa; phylum Chordata; class Amphibia; order Anura; family Ranidae; genus Lithobates; species Lithobates pipiens. Next base: position 52,460,894 of record NW_027507789.1, on the reverse strand, counting down.
AAGACGATGGCTGGTCACGTGACCTCTGGCTGCTCTCCTCCCCCATCTAAGTGCTACAGCAGGAGGAGCTGAGTGGCCAGCACAGTGGTCACATTACCTCCCTGGTTGACGTCAGAGGGGGATCTCGGCCCTCCTGCTGTAGCCCTTAGATCGGAGAAGGAGAGCGGCTGGAGGTCATGTGACCAGCCATAAAAGATACGAGATAAGGTATTTACAGGCATAGTTTTATAAAAAAAAACATTTACACGGTGTAGGGTGGATTGATAGAACAGAGGGGCTGGCAGATATTTTTATTTACCTTTACAACCACTTTAACTGTACATTATAATACAAACAAAGCACATGGTGAAAAAGAAAATGGCTTCCTATTGTTTGGTCTCCCCTATTTATAATGTTGAGGGCAAAATGGCCACCGTGCATTATTAGTGGGAATGCTTCAGCAATCCCACTATTATTAGTTTTTATTTACTTTTAATTCTATTATTATTATTATTACGTATGTTTTTTGGCTCTGCGTAACTTCTGCATACTTTCAGCTATTAAAACCATTTAACATTTAAAATGTTCAGCTCTTTTAGCTAATGATGGGATTTCTTCAACTTTTTTCTACTATTTATACTTTTTAAAATATTAAGCTTTTTAAACACTTTTTTTTTTTTAACATTGAAGCGAATGAGAGCATGCTTCAAATCCTTAAAATCTTCTTCCGCTCCCAAAAGTTTCAGTTCCTTCATACTTTTACCTACAGACGCCAAACTTTAAATTGTTCAAAAAATATTCAGCTATCTGGCAATATCTTTTCAGTTTGATATCTTTTACAGTTTTTGTGAAAAAGCTGTTTAAGTTTAATCGATAATATTTCCTGAAATGATCACTAAACAGAGTGTGTATTGGGCTGCTTAGAATGGATGATGTCATACCTAGAGCACAGAGCCTTAAAAAAAAAAAAAAAATAGTTCCTTCTCTATAAATTGCTCTCACGCCCACGAGATCTACTTGTCATACACAATTTATACAGCAAAATGTAGGTATTTTTGTCTAGTTTCAGGCAAGGTGCAGTTTTGTGATACGCCTTTTACTTTTGGCTGGTTGAGCTTCCAAAAGGACAAGAGTTCTACACTTTCTTCCATTGACTGTCCTATATAAAATTCCCCGGGGGACTGTCTGCCACCGGAAGTGACGCTAATCGAGCTTGCCACTCGTTTGTACACTGCTATGTTTTCCTTTTGTTTTGTGAGTACCTGCTTTTATTTTTTTAATTCAATAAATGCTGTTTAAATACTACACTATGGGGCATACCTCCTCTTTAAATCCCTACATATATGGTATACTGGTGAGATCCTCCCTCCTGGACACCCTAAAAACTACCCTTAAAGGGGACGCACACACGCTGGGAATAGGCTGGATAGGAACGCCAGCAAGGACCTGGGGTGCCACATTAGGATCCTTAAAGGGGACGGTCACCAAGGACCACAAAGATACACAAGTCTATGCTGTTACCTTACAGCAGTAAGGTAAGGGGACACACATAGTTACCACAAAGGACCGCACAGGAAATCCACCACCCGCAGCACTTTTATATTGAATTTTTTATATAAGCACCAGCACTTTATTTTTTGGATTCAAAATATCACCATACCGTGCACTTTAGGATTTTTTATGAATGGAAATATTTATGGACATTTTTTAACTATATACGCTTTTGATATTTGATGCTTTATTGATTGTACTTTATTTCATATATCTGTGATTGCATGTTGAGATACCAGCACTTTATTATTTTTACAGCACGTGGGTTTATCACCATTGACACTCACTGCTACACCTCTGTTGTATTTTGGCACACACTACGTGTACGGAAACGCATATTCTTTCACTTATGTTCTTTATGCTGTCTCTGTTCTGATAAGCACTTTATTGCACATGAGTTATGCGATACCATTTCTGAATACTCACCTGCGTAATTCTATTACCCGATACCTTTGCTTACTACCAGTGGTGCTATTGCCATTGGCTACCTCATTCTTTCTAGTGTGATTTGACCCTAGCCCTTTCTGTACAGCGCACCACTATCTTTTTACCTTTAATTTTTATTTTTTTTTGGGTTCAGATATTTCCCTCAGTGAGTGCAGCAGTACGCCAGCTAGTTTTTTCTTTGATTTGGTGCAGGAATACCTATTTTTACCATTTAACTGTACTTATATCTCAGTCTGATTTCATGATTTCTGACAGTAGATGAAGACCATGAATTCAGAAGATAGTCAATCCACTTTTCCAGGTTGGATGAGCAAGAGCACCGCATGGATCAGTTTGCCATGGCGTTACAAACACTCCTGAGTCGCATAGCTCACCTGGAATCTCCCACTGTGGCTGCTCTGGTTCATCCTAAATTGCAGGCCGTCCCTGCTGCTGCCCCAGTCTCTGTGCAGGCCCCCACCTCGAGTATTACCTCTATAAGAGATATGTCTGGTTTCACTCCGCTTCCCCAGTGATTTGGGGGCGATCCAGTTCAATGCAAAGGGTTTCTCAACCAGGTTAAGATGTACTTTGAGATGCTGCCCCAGGCGTTTCCCATGGACAGAAACAAAGTAGGTTTTGTGATATCTTTGCTTTCTGAGAGAGCCTTGGCCTGGGTAAACCCTCTATGGGAGACACTAAATTCTGTTGTCTTGAGTTACCACGAATTTGTGGTCTCCTTTAAAAGGGTATTTGACGTTCCTGCATGCTCCGCTTCTGCTGTCAAGTGCCTCATGTCCAACAGAGTATGAGAACTGTTGCCGACTACGCCATTGGATTCCGTACTCTGACAGCAGAGGTTGCTTGGAACAATGAGGCCCTTGTAGCTGCTTTTTCTCATGGTCTCTCGGATTCCATCAAGGATGAGATAGCAGCCCAAATTATATCCACTGAGCTGGAGAAGTTGATCACGTTTGCCATCCTCATGGATTCTGAGAAAGACTCTCTTTTAAGGAGCGCTTGTGGAAGCCTCCTGTACGTTCGCCTCTGAGCTTTGCAGTCCCACCCTTGCCTCCCCTCACCTTCCATGCCTCCTGATACCGAGACGGTCAATGAAGATGAACCCATGCACTTGGGCTTCACGTGTCTCTCTGCAGATGAGAGAACCGTAAGGAGGAGGGAGAGATTGTGCCTTTATTGTGGCCAGGCAGGTCACTTTTTGAAGTCTTGTCATACCCGTCCAGGGAACACCCGAACCTTGACATCCTGTCAAGGAAAGACCTTAAGTGGCGTTTCGTCCCCAGTTATCCAAAAGGATAAGCCCCTGGCTTCAGTCACCCTTTCTTGAAACCGAAAAATGTAGCGCTATGTTGCAATGCATAAATACAAATATATGTGAAACATAAATGTATATAAAGTGCTGGTTTCAATCATATGTGATAAGTGAACCAAAACACAAAATAAAAAGAAAATTCGATATACATATTATGGTGACTAATCCATAAACACTCTCCAAGGTGTAAATCCAATTACAGTCCAAGTGAAAAGTAATTCTAATGAATAGGTGTAGAAATCCCACTGTTAAGTGAACTCTTAGAAATTAAAAAAGACCACCACCGTAATTATGGAGGAGGCTTACCGGAATGTGTGGACTTAGCGGGGCTTACGCCACCCAAGTCTCAATAGGCTTATGTGCTTAAACCAGCCCAATAAGGATAGCTCTGTCATCTCGTCTCCAATACCAGACCAGTAGCAAGTAGTAAATAGTTTGCAGAAACGTCAAATGGAGGAGAAAACTTGTTATCATGCACAGGACCATGTAAATATAGAAAGTGTGGGACTGCAGGCTCTGGCTGGCCTCTATGACAGCTGTGCGGCGTCACCTAGAGACAGCTTATTGGACGGCGGCTTCTCCGTTTTTCCTTGGTCACCCTTTCTTGGGCTGAGTCCATCGAGATACAGGCTCTAATCGACTGGGGCTGCAGGCCTGTTCATTGATGCTGCCTTTGTATCGAAGCACTCGATTCTGAAGCAACTGCATGACACTCCACTTGCCATTGAAGCCCTTGACGGAAGACCCCTACAACCTGCCCATGTGACCAATGGGACGGTTCCATTGTCCATGGCCGTAGGGGCTCTTCACCATGAGATAATCCAATTCCGAGTTATTTCCTCTCCTAAGTTTCTGGTTATTGGGTATCCTTGGTTACAGAGGCACAACACCTCTTGATTGGCTCCACGCTGAGGTTCTCTGCTGGTTGTCACAATGCAATAAGACATGCTTCCAGAAGATAGCCAAGGTCCTGTGCACCTCTTCACTCTCGTCCTTGCCAGACAAGTACTGCGATTTTAGCGATTTCTTTGACAAAGGTCAAGCCAGTAGTTTGCCTCCACACCGGCCGTATGATTGTGCAATTGACCTTCAACCTGGTGCCATACCCCCTCATGGCCCTTTTTATCCTTTGTCTGTCTTGGAGGATAAGGCCATGGAGGAGTATGTTGCAGACGCACTTTCTCAAGGTTTCATCCGCAAATCCTTGTCCCCTGCTGGTGCTGGTTTCTTCTTCATGAAGAAGAAGGGTGGTGAACTGAGACCTTGTATTGATTATAGGGGGTCTCAATCATTTTAAGATTAAGAATGCCTATCCGATTCCGTTGATTACGGAGTTATTTGACCGCCTTGAGGGAGCAATGGTTTTCACAAAGCTTGATTACTGGGGCATACAATCTTGTGAGGATTAAGGAGGACGACGAGTGGAAAACTGCATTTATTACCAGAACAGGCCATTATGAGTACCTTGCAATGCCGTTTGGCCTTTGTAACGCCCTGGCAGTTTTCCAGGAATTCATTAATGATGTCCTCCGAGATTTGTTATAGTTATGTGTGGTGGTTTATCTCAATGATATCCTCATATTTTCCAAGTCCCTGGAGAGCCAACACACAGAAGTCTGATGTGTGCTTCAGAAACTAAGAGAGAACAATCTCTATTGTAAATTGGAGAAGTGCAATCTCCATCGTGAACAGGTTAAATTCCTGGGGTATCTCATTTCCACTGCTGGTTTTTCGATGGACCCAGAGAAACGTTCAGCAGTCCTACAGTGGCCCCAACCCGTGGGTTTACATCCTCTACAGTGTTTCCTGGGCTTTGCCAACTATTATTGGAAATGTATTTGTAACTTCTCATCTCTGGTCAAGCCCCTGACTGATATGACCAGAAAAGACTGGAACCCACAGAGTTGGTCTCCAGAGTCCATTAAGGCCTTTGAGAGTCTCAAGCCTGCCTTGGTTTCTGTTCCTGTGTTGGCACATCCTGATCCTGCGTTACCTTTTATCCTTGAGGTTGACGCTTCTGAAACTGGAATTGGCACCCTTCTGTCTCAACGTCCTACCTCTGAGTATCTTTGTGGATACTTTTCCAAGAAATTGTCACCTGCGGAGTGCAATTACGAGATTGGTGACAGAGAGCTGTTGGTGACCATTTTAGCCCTGAAAGAACGGGGACATCTCCTCAAAAGGTACCACTGTGCTGGTTCTCATTGTTACTGACCATAAGAATCTCAGATTCTTCTGAGGCTAAACACCTCTCCCCCAGAAGGGTGCGATGGGCTCTTTTCTTGTCAAGTTTCAATTACATAGTCTCATTCTTACCCGGTACCAAGAATGTAAGGGCTGACGCCTTGTCACAACAATTTTCCTCCACCTCCAAGTTGGAGGTGGTTCAGGTTCCCGCGATTCCTCCTGATCATATTCTGGCTATGGCTCACACCAGTTTCGCTTCTCCTTTAGGTGATAAAATTCTTGCTGCTTAGGTCCGTGTTCCTCCCGAGAAACCTTGTGACCATTGCTTTGTCCCAGAAAGTCTCCATGCTGACGTGCTCCAGACTTACCTTTCTCCCAAGGCTGCTGGCCACCCTGGGAAGAATCAACTCTTTTGGGCCATTTCCCAACAATTCTGGTGGCCTAGTCTACGTGCTGATGTAACCACCTTCGTAGCTGCCTGTTATGTGTGTGCTCAGAGTAAGACTCCATGACATCTTCCAGTGGGCCTCCTACAACCCATACCCAATGGAGAGAGGCCCTGTACCCACAGGCTATGGATTTCATTGTGGAGTTACCCAACTCCCAAGGCAACACAGTTATTCTTATGGTGGTTGACCAGCTCTCAAAAATGTCTCATTGTATGCCACAGAAGTTGCCCACTTCTAAGGAACTGGCTTCCATTTTGCTTGGTAGATCTTTTGCTTACATGGGCTACCCAAAGGTGATTGTCTCAGACAGGGGTAGTCAGTTTGTGTCCCGTTTCTGGCAAGGCTTTTGTGCAGTTGGGAATTCAGCTTGCTTTTTCCTCTGCGTATCACCTGCAGTCTAATGGGGCAGCAGAACGAGCCAACCAGTCCTTGGAGCAATTCCTATGTTACTATATTTGTGACCATCATAACAACTCATCAGACCTATTACCGTAGGCAGAGTTTGCTCACAATAGTGCCTTGAATTCTGCTTCCGATTGTCCCTGTTTATGGCGAACTATGGTCCCCAACCTTCCATGTTGCTTGACTCATTTGTTCCGCAGAGTATTCCTACATTAGAGGAGCACCTCCGTAGTCTTCATTCCACTTGGGCACAAGTCCGGGAGGCTTTGCAACATGCGAATGATAGGTACAGACTCCCTGCTGACCGCAGACGCCTGCCCGTGCCTTCCTACCAGGTTGGGGACAGGGGCTGGTTGTCATCTTGCAACCTCCGACTTTGTGTTCCCTCACTGAAGCTCGCACCTCAGTTTATTGGGCCTTTCCATTTTCTTCGCAGGATTAACCCAGTGGCTTAGGCATTAGACCTTCTTTCTAACGTGCATATTTCGAATGCATTTCATGTCTCCTTATTGAAACCTTTGGTTTGCAACCGCTTTACCACCTCTGTGCCACATCCTTACCCTGTACAGGTTGAGAACCATGAGGAGTATGAAGTACAGTCCATTGGTGACTCCCGTAGGCACATACAGTACCTGGTGCATTGGAAGGGGTCCGGTCCGGAGGACCGCTCTTGGGTCTCATCCTTGGATGTACATGCCCCGTCCTCCTCCTTGATTTCCATAGACATTTTCCCCTCAAGCCTGGTGGTCCTCCGAGGGGGAGGGGTAGTTGAGGAGGGGGTACTACCCCGTTTCCCCGAAAATAAGACCTAGCATGATTGTCGGTGATGGCTGTAATATAAGCCCTACTCCCCAAATAAGCCCTAAAGTCCTTGTAGGTCTTATTTTCAGGGTAGGGCTTAAATGGCAGCCATCACCGATAATCACGCTAGGTCTTATTTTCGGGGAAACAGGGTATCAGGGCTGGGCACAGCCCTTCCTTCTCTGAGCTTGCTGCTCAGCTGTCAGCTAATTGCCAGCTCCTATCTCTCCACAGTTACTCAGCTGTTGATGATATCCTGCTTGTCAGTCCTGCCTACTTAAGCCGTCCAGCCCGGAGTATCTCTGCCTTCACCTTAGTCAACATCACAGAGACACTCTCCTGCATTCCTGTTAAAAGACTTGCTTGGCTGACATCCATTTGGCACAGCACAGTGGTGTAGTGGTTAGCACTCTCACCTAGCAGCATCGGGGACGCTGGCTCAAATCCTGACCATGATACCATCTGCCTGGAGTTTTCATGTTCTCCCTGTGCCTGCATGGGTTTCCTCCGGGTACTCCGGTTTCCTCTCACACTCCAAAGACATGCTGGTAGGTCAATCCGATCCCGTCTATAAATTGGCCCTAGTATGTGTATTTGCTTGTAAGCACATCGGGGACACTGCTGGGTAAAGGACCGCGCTATATCAAGATGCAACTCAACTCAGTTCCTGCTTGCCTTTTTACTACTCTCATCTCCGGCTCCCTGACATTTGGCTTGTCTGACTAGCCATTCCAGCTCCTGAACTCTGGCTATGTTTTGACTACGTTTTGTTCTATTTACTTTTACTATTAAACAAGTGTGATTTAACTGTACTTCTGTCTTGGTCTGATTTAGTGGTTTCTGACAGTTCTTTATCGTTGGCATATAAGTGTACGCTTTACAGTGGCCGCATTTATGGCTACCAATAGATTTTCTCCAGATGACTACGTGTGTACCAGCAAGTCACAGAGACTTTTTCTGTTCGATATGTGATTAAGGGAGGACCTGGCAATGTACTGGACAGATCTTTGTCATCTAATAGGACACGCCAGTATCTTTTTACGGTGTTGAATATTTGTCTGGACTGTTTACCATATGTACCAATTATCCTTGTGCTCCTTTCTCCTCATTCCTTCTTTGTCAAGGGATTAAAAGGGTTTCCCTCGGGATGCGCTCTACTTTTTCAAGAGATTGTTTTAAATCCATCAGTTTATATCCACTTTTAGTAAATCATTCAAATAGAGGACTACTCTCTGTTCTGAAGGCTCCCTCTGAAGAGCAATTTCTTTTGGCTCTCACCAGCTTTGGGATGCCTTTCTTTTGGGGAGCAGGGTGATGACTATCCCAATGTAGTAGACTATTGGTAGAAGTAGGCTTCCTATAAATCTTAGTACCAATCATACCATCCTTTTCCCTTGTGTGAAGATCTAGAAAGTTTATACTGTCTTTTTGGATCTCACTAGTTAAAAACATCCCTAAATTGTTAGTGTTGAGGAGATTTACAAAATTTTTAGAAATTTTCCCCTTGTCCTTGCCAAAGTATAAAAATAACATCTATGAACTTTGCCCATAGCAATATTTTTGATCTAAACATCTCTAAAGCATCTACAAATACAGTCGTCTGTTCGCACCAGCCTAAAAAGAAGTTGGCATAGATGGAGGCACACACTGTGCCTCTAACTTGTTGGTATATTTTACTGTCGAGTAGGAAGAAATTATGCTTCAATATGAAGTTCAACATCTTCAGAATGAACTTGATATGTTGTTGAAATGCAGTCCCTCGAGTATTTAAAACATATTTACAGGCGTCCACACCCAACTTATGTTCGATATTGCTATAAAGTGCCTCTACATCTAGGCTGTCTAGTCACATGTCATCCATTAAAACCACCCCCTCTAGTTTAAGAAGTTTCTGGTGTCTTCAATATAAGAAGACAATCCATATACACATGGCCACAATACAAAATCGATGTACTTGTTGGCATTTTCTGTAAGATTTTATTTTCCAGAGACAATCGGGCGGTTTTGTTTGATGTTTATGTCGTTTAGGCAAGGTGTCAAAAATAGCTCAGCCATTGACTCCCGCTGCTGTCAATCAAATCCAATGGGGCAAGGCCAAGTCATACATTCAGCAGCTATGGACGCCAAATGATGGACTCAGGAGTGCGCCCGCAATCTGATGTGGGGAAGAGCCGCAGAGGGACCCCAGAAGACTATGTTCGTGGCAAAACAATCTGCACAGTGAAGGTAATTATGACATGTTTGTTATTTTTTTTAAATAGTCAAAGCTTTACAATCACTTTAAACGAAGTTCAACATTTTGATACAAAAAAACAATAAGCAAGTTAATTTTAGGGCACACAAACAAAATAAAATTACCCAATTTTTTGTTAAAATATAAAAGATGAGGTTGCGCCATGTAAATAGATACCCAAAATATCAAACCCTAAAATTGCGTGTGCCTGTGAAACGACAACTTCAGTACCCTATATTTTGTATAGGCGACATTTTAAATGCCCCTGCAGGTCATCCATTTAACCACCTTTTGCAATTACAGCTGCAAGTCTTTTTGGGTATGTCTCTACCAGCTTTTCACATCTAGAGAGTGACATTTTTTCCCCATTCTTATTTGCAAAATAGCTCAAGCTCTTTCAGATTGGATGGAGAGCATCTGCAAAACAGATATTTTCAAGTTTTGCCACCGATTCTCAATTGGATTTAGGTCTGGACTTTGACTGGACCATTTTAACACATGAATATGCTTTGATCTGAACCATTCCATTGTAGGTCTGGCTGTATGTTTAGGGTCGTTGTCCTGCTGGAAGGTGAACCTCCGCCCCAGTCTCAAGTCTTTTGCAGACTCTAATGCCCTGTACACATGACCGGTTTCACGACAAGAACGCGGTGATGTACAACATGTACGACGGGACTAGAAAATGGAAGTTCAATAGCCAGTAGCTTCCGTCTCGTACTTGCTTCAGAGCATGCGCTGTTTTTGATACGTCGGAACAGCATAAAGATGAGCAGTTTTCCCAATAGGAATTGGTTCCATCGGAAAAATATAGAATACATGTTCTCTTTCTAGGTCCGTCAGAATTTCTACGTAAAAACTCCGATAGGGCATACACACGGTCGCAATATACGATGAAAAGCTCCCGTCTGACTTTTTCTCTTGGAAATGTCGCTCGTGTGTACGGGGCATACCAGGTTTTCTTCTAAGATTGCCCTGTATTTGGCTCCATCCATCTTCCCATCAACTCTGACCAGCTTCCCTGTCCCTGCTAAAGAAAAGCATACCCACAAAATAATGCTGCCACCAGCTTGTTTCACGGTGGTGTGTTCAGGGTAATGTGCAGTGTTAGTTTTCCGCCACACAGTGTTTTGCTTTTACGGCAAAAAGTTCAAATGTGGTCTTATCTGACCAGAGCACCTTCTTCCACGTGTTTTCTGTGTCCTCAACTTGGCTCCTCGCAAACTGCAAAAGGGACTTCTTATGGCTTTCTTTCAACAATGGCTTCAACAATAACGTGAGCCGCGGCAGTGCAAGGATTTTTGTCTACTTAGGCGAAGGTGCAGTTTACCGCCCCCCCCCCCCCCCACATCAAGGCAGCTGGATATGTCCCCGAATGCCACTGTCTCCCTATGGATACAGAAAGAGCCCCCCTTTATCATCAGAGCCCCCATCATTTACAGAATGAGCCCTTTACCATCAGATCCCCACTTACTAAAAGAGCCCCCCCTTTAACATCAGATCCCCACTCACAGAAAGATAAGTCACTGATCACTGCCATTACTAGTATAAAAGAAATAAAAGTAAAAACGCCAAAATGATATTATATTATTATATATATATATATATATATATATATATATATATATATATATATATATATAATACACATATACACACCATAGTTTGTAGACGCTATAACATTTGTGCAAACTAATCAATATACGCTTACTCAGATTTTTTACCAAAAACGTAACAAAATACATATTGGTCTAACTCTATCAAGAAATTAGATTTTTTTTTATTGTATATGTTTTATAGCATAAAGTAAAAAATATTGTTGTTTTTTTCAGAACTGTTGGTATTTTTCTGTTTATAGCGCAAAATAAAAAACCCAGTGGTGATCAAATACCACCAAAAGAAAGCTCTAGATTGGCGAAAATAATTTTTTGATCCCCTGTGGAATTTTTAAGTTTGCCGACTTACAAAGAAAGGAAGGGTCTATAATCTTTATCCTAGGTGTATTTTAAATGATAGGGACAGAATATCAACCAAAAAATCCAGAAAAAACACTTTATACAAATGTTATATATTTATTTACAGTTCAGTGAGTAAAATAAGTATTTGATCCCCAACCAACAATAATTCTGGCTCCAAGTATGTACTCATGTGGTACATAGATTAGACCTGTCAGTTTAAGAAGGTGCTCCAAAAAGGACAATTCGATATTTGTATAAAAAGACACCTGTCCACAGAATCTCTTTCTTCCATTCAAACCTCACCATCATGGGCAAGACCAAAGCTGTCAAAGGATGTCAGGGACAACAGATTGTAGACCTGCACAAGGCTGGAATGGGCTACAAGACCATGAGCAAGAAGGAGACAACTGTTGGAGTGATGATTTGCAAAATGGATTAAATACAAAATAACCATAAATCACGCTCGGTCTGGAGCTCCATGCAAGATTTTGCCTCATGGGAATAATCTCAAGGCAGTTGGGACCACAGTCGCCAAACAGACCATTGATAACATAATACACCACCATGGATTGAAATCCTGCAGTGCCCGCAAGGTCCCCCTCCTCAAGAAGGCACATGTACAGGCCCATCTTAAGTTTGCAAATGAACATCTAAATGATTCAGAGAAGGATTAGAAGAAAGTGCTGTCGTCAAATGAGACCAAAATTGAGCTCTTTGTCGTTAACTTTATGCCCCCCGTGTATGGAGGAAGAAAGATGTTGACTATGACCCCAAGAACACCATCTTATATATGTATGTATACATACACACACACACACACACACACACACACACACACACACACACACACACACACACACACACACACACACACACACACACAGCTCCAAAAAATCAAAAGGAGCATTTTTTAATCAGAGTATAGCTTATAGTCAAACTCCTGGGATATTGATCTGGTCAGTTAAGCAGCAGAGGGGGTTGTTAATCAGTTTCAGTTGCTTTGGTGTTAATGAAATTAACAGGTGCACTAGATGGGCAACACGGGGCACTGCACTGGCAGGGCGTCACAAAAAGTCCTGCCAGCAGCTTCTTTACAGCAGTGGAGGAGCAGTGAATACATCGCTCCTCCACCGCTCCTGCCCATTGAAAACAATGGGGCAGCGCCGCCATACCGCCGGCAAATCGCCGCTGCAGTGGCATCTTGCGGGTGGATTCAACCCCTTTTCGGCCGCTAACGGGGGGGTTAAAATCGGCTGAATAGCGCTGCTAAAATGACCGTAAAGCGGCGCTAAAAATAGCGCTGACACCCGGGGAGGCTCAGTGTGAAAGGGGTCTAGGTCATCATCGTGTGCAATTGTGCATGTGTGCCAGACCCAAGCAGAAGCAAGTAGCCAATCAAATATAGTGCTCAATATGGATTAAATAAATATGCATAGCCAAAGATATCATAAATAAAGTGTAATAAAGTGATTTGTGCAACAGCAAATCGCAAATCATTTTATTACACTTTATGATATCTATGGCTATGCATATTTATTTAATCC